>NC_134167.1:10020000-15307792 GCF_033958435.1 Carettochelys insculpta
AAGTAGGACTGTCCCACACTTCAGGCTAAGACATTATCCTAGCCATTTGCAAGTCAACAGGGAATCTACATAGGCCACAGCTACATTATCTGGAAGATTGACTAGCTACAGGTCGATCTTCCAGGGTTTGATTTTGTGTGTCTGGTAGGACCATGCGAAATTGACCTATCAGGGTCAGCAGTCAACCCCTGTACTCCTTGCTATTATGAGGAGTAAGGGAGGTCAATGGGAGAAACTCTCTTGTTGGCCTTCCTCAGTGAGGATGGCCAGGTAAGTCAATTTCGGATAAGTCGATTCTAACAATGAATATCAACTTATTTTCCTAGTGTAGACCTGGCCATAGTCGAAATGCAAAGCTAGAGTTTATCCAGAACTCCAGGGTTAATGAAGTTCAGGCTCAGTGACTGAGGCTGAGCTAATGTGATTGCTGCTCTGGTGTCTGTATTTTCCGTAACTGCCTCATGTTGTCATGCACGAATGTTATTTTTTACAAAGGAATATTTGAGACTGGGGAACACTTGACTTGTCTCTGTGGCTTGTGCTCCCTGAGGCACATATACCTTATCCATAGAAAAGTGCGTGCTCTGTATATAAATAAGTTTATTGTACAAGCAGTGTGGAATTAAATGACAGGAAAACTACTCTTTAGCATAAACACTCTGCAGCAGCCTGTTTATCTGGCTTTGTTGGTTCGGTGAACATGTGTGCTCTCTGGGATCCCTTGTGTTGAGTAAGATTTCCCCTTGGACATTTATAGCTGATGAGTCTGAAGGTGAGAATTTAGGCCAATTGTGGCAAGGAAAGGATAATTAATAATTAATTAATTAAGCATTACTTAATTCTGGCAATGGCTGCATGTGAGGTCTCTGTCTCCAGCGGCACTGATGTGGGCTCCTTATGTCAGGCTCTTTGGTCTTCTTCATGGAGATGACGCTTGATCGCAAAATGTCAGGCACCATTCTTGATGGTGGTCCTCAACTTACCTGATCCTTCACCTGCCTTACCCAGGTGTCAGCATCAGTGCTGCATGTTACCCAGGTGCTCTTCAGGACATCTCTGTAGTGCTTTCTCTGCCCACCACAAGACCTCGCCCTGGTTCTCAGCTGAGCATCAAGAATCTGTTTAGGCTGATGTTTGTCAGGCATCCATATCATTGCAGCTGGCTGTGGGCGATTGTTCCTCGATGCTGCAGGAATCGGCCTCTGCGAGGATGCTGGCCCATCTGTCCTGCCCTGTGATGCCCAATACAGCTCCCTTAGAGGGGAAGAGGAGGCAGAGGGGGTTTCTGATGAGCAATAAGCCATATTCCTTTCACATCTGCGTTATTATTTGCATCCTTGCATCCAGTTCAGCTGGGGACACATGTGATATTTGTCGGGTGGCCTGTGAGACTTATGGGTTTGTATTCTGCAGCTTCTGTTCCTGATTGACTGATTATCACCATACGTAGATGCTGTTATTCCAGATTATTTTAATCCACTTCCTGTTCTGGATGATTGTAATCTGCTTTGAAAGTAGATTGAGCTAATTTGGAGTAAGTGTGTCCAGACGTGAAGTGAATCAAAATAGTTAATCTGCACTAAATTCACATTTTGCCTTATTCCCTACTGCCTTTCCTGTGCAACAAGCCATTAGCATTTTCAATTCAAGGACAGCAATATCAATGTTCCAAAACCTGCCACAATGTGGCACCTCCTTTGGATTTCCTCCAGGATTGGCTCTAAAAGCCCTGCCTCTCACATCACTGCTGTGTCCAGCATCTCTGTACTTTTTGTGTATTTCATATGACAGTCTGAATACCTGTGCTCTGAGCCCAACTGTGGTGGCCATTTGGGCAACAGTGATTGTTTTGTGACTGGGGAGACATGGGTGTTTCTGAAGGACAGTCCCTTATCAGCCTGCCCTACACAGGGTGGTCACAGGAGAACCACTCCTTGTTAGTGGATGCTGGCTTTCCTTGCCATGATGCCTGAAGTTATGGCCACATGCTCTCCATTGCCTATTGCATGCCCGCTGCACCCCAGATGCATGCTTCTAAAATGCATTGCACTTGTACAGTAAGTTGTAACAGGAAATACAGACCATGTGTGCTTTCATTGCATTGTACTTATAGTCTTGTTGTTCCTTCTATTGAAGGCAACTTCCCCCTGCCCAGGGGTTTCCCAGTGTGTCACTGATCTTTGCCCATGAAATGATTTCCCTGTATTATCAGGGTTGACAAACTGCGCCTTAACTTATAGGACTGCAAGGTGGTGAATTTGCTTTTCCTAATGAATCTCTTTTCACTGCTTCAGGGAAGCTAGCTGAGTCTTGTGAAATTGACAATGTCTCCTAGTACCCATGTAAATAATAATGCTTTGCTTTGCAGTGAAGTACTTATATGAACTGGCTAATGCATATCGCTGCTCTTTGCTGGATGCAATCAGAATGGCACACTGGTGTGTCAGAGACCCCGCACAGCTCCTGGCTAAATGCCCATGGGGATCCAGGGGCATCTCTTGGAGCTGAAGGCTCTGGAGTCTGACTCAGCTATAGCCCATGAGTAAGCGAGTAGGATCGAGACAGCTGTGAAATCCTAAATGGCCACTGATTCCCTTTCCACGTGGTGCCAGCTAATTGTGGGCTTTGCTCCAATTTTGCAGATGGAACAAGTGAGGCACAGAAGGGTGAAGTGACTTTCCCTGGGCCACAGGGTGAGTCAGTGGCTGAATCAGGGAATGAACCCAGCAGTGGACTCCTGTCCCTGCCTCAGTCCATGGGAGTTTTTCCTGGTGTCTTAAATGGGATTGGGCTATTATCCCCAGCCTGTTGCTCTAACCATTGGGTAATGCTGCTCCCTAGTCATTATAGATGCCCGTCTGCCATTCACATTCCTCCACGGCACAGTAGTGTTCCAAAGTCTGTTCAGCAGGAGGTGTTCCCTTGGACACCCCCTCATGCCCTCTGGCACACGTTGTCAGCTTTTGCTGCTTTATGTTCCTGAGTTCCTCCTCTTCACAGGTCTCTTAAGTCTAGGACAGGTGGTGAGCCTCAGCTGATGGACAGCTTCAATTAATCCAGAGCAGCTCTTCTGCCATTGCCTGGCCTGTGCTCCCAAGTTGAGACATGCTTGGGTCATCGAATGAACCTGCAGGATGGGGCTCGTATCTGCTGTGTATTTTATGCACTGGTCTGGGGCAGACAACTGCTTCCAGGCAGCACAGACACCCTGCATTGGTGCAAAGAGTGAGTCAGACCAGCACAGTGTATTGCGAGGTAAGGAATGCTTTACTTTGTTTGCATTGGGCTTTGCCAGAGTTTAGGGCCTTGTCTACACACAAACATTGTACCACGTTAACTGTACTGGTATCATTGAAATGATAACTACCACCATACACACAGGGTGGAGGCAGTGAGACCTGCATTAAAATGTGCTTATACCTCTACATGAAGTGGAGTGGTTGATATTGTATATAAAACGTCCTCAGGCCTGTATAATTGACCCACACTAGCAGTTGCTTCAGTTTAATTATCTTTGACAACAAGAATTGCATCCCTAATCCACATTTACTCCAGAACAAAAATGGTGTAGCCAATGGTGCTTAGTTGGTACTGAAAGTGGTGCCAGGGCTCAAGTGATTGTTTTATATTCCTGACTGATGGTGCTGGTGCCAGGGCTATGAACTGCCAAGCCTAGAAGTGATGGGGCTGAGCCATGGCAAAAATTAAACATCCAGAACATGCCTTAGAGTGCTGCAGAGGTCTGGATGAGTAGGGCCAGATTTACCAGTACTTTGCACCTAGTGCGTATGTTTGCACTAATGCAAAGTGTGCACAAATACTGCCATTCTGAGCTTGCACTGTCCTACACCCATGTTGCACTTATGTCTAGGATGCCACAAGGTGCTAAGCAACAGTAAATGGCCCCTTGTGTTTTTGGACAAAATGCAATTTTCAAGGCCAGACACAGCTATGACTTACAGTCAACTTGGCTAGGCAAGTAGGTGAGTTCTTTTTGTGGGGGCTAGTTGGTAAAACTGCAGCAGAACAGCCAGTCTGCTCTTGATTCTGACATTTTCCGAAACTGAAGGCTGGGCTGTACCCCCTCAGCCACGAGGCAAATGCTCAGTCTTTTTGAGCTCATCAGCTACAGAGCACAGACACCCACTTCCTCAAATGCAAAGAAAACAAGCCCAGAAGCTGTGCTAGTTATCAATGCTTTTCAGTGAAGCTGGAGGCTGGGGATAAAATGCAGCCGTTACCCCAGGTTCTCTGAATTGAATGTGTGACTGAGGTATTACCAAAGGGGGACCAGCAAAAAGGGCCAACCAAGAGCCTATGCTGAAGTGGGAAAGCAAAAGAGAAAGCTTTGCGAGAAAGAAGAAAGTTAGTAACGTACTTTTATGGGGTTGCTTACAGACCAGCACGGGAGGAAGTACATTGGCAAATCAACCTCAATCGAGACGTCGTTTTTCAAGCAAGCCCAGGAGGGAGTCAAAACAGGGCCCAGGATTAGAAGAAGACAATAAGCGTTTCAGTTCAGAGCCGCTTGGAAAAATATCCCTGTTTAAAAAGCAAAACGAAACCCTGGCGCAAAATGTCCCTCAAGCTGCCGCGGAACTGGGATTTCAACCTGAAAATGGAGGCTGCAAAAATAGGTATGATTATCCTTTCTTTACACCTTTAAATTCCTGCCTGAGTCTGACCCAGTATGGCCGTTCTTATGAGTCAGTGCCCTGTTTGGCCAATGAATCTGATGAAGTGACTTCAGCCTGTGTTACAGCTGGAGGGCATCGGTGTAGCTCTGTGGATGTTAATTCACTCCAGCTTACACCATATGGGGCAAAGCAACCTGGTAGCATGAGAGCTGAGACATTTGAGCATGTTTCTCAAAGTTACCTTTGCTGTGGTTTGGAGATGCTGGCAACACAGCGTTGTGCTGACATTCTCTGAAGCCTGGTGCTTCCTAGATGGCTGAACAAATGAAAACTCATGATGATGGCCTATTAGTCTGATGTAGTTATTAACAGGACTGGGACTGAGGAAACCTGCCCTCTGACACTGAATCATTTTTTGACCTTGGGAAAGTCACTTAGGCCCAATTTTTCCAATGGGCTCAGTGTCCAAATTCATTACTAAACACTCTTATATCTGCCTCCGAGCTCTTTCAAAAATCTAGCTCTGTACTTCTCTGTGGCTAGGTTCCCAGTCTGTACAGTGGGGTTAGCCATGTCTTTGGAAAACACTGAAGTCTGACAATGAAATAAGATTTGTGTATTATATTCATTTTATCCTATCCTAACTGTGGTGCTATGTGTGGTCATATGAGGCTGTGAAAAATAGAAGCTTGGGCACAAGGTGGGGCAGAGCTAAAAGATTTAGATTCAGGCCTAGGCTGGGATTTGAAACCATCCAAAAATGGGTGTCTGTGCTTAGACCAAGGTAGACCAGTTCAGCCTAGGAGAGCACAGAGATTGCTACAAATTCTGTCTGGCTCAGCTTTTGGTTTGGATACAGCTGGTCGCATACCATGGTGACAGACACGGTATAAGTAGATAGGTGGGTAGATCTATTCCATCTCCCCCTGCTAAAGATGGGGCTCTTAATTTCTGGGTTATGTTCAGACTCTTCCTTATGTTGCTGGAAAGGTCCTTTCTCCTTGATTTGCAATAAGGCCATTTGATCCTCAAGTTTGAGGTCAGGATGTTTTAGGCATCTTTTATTCACACAAACCTCAAAGAAACCAGAGTGACGCACTCAATGTTCTTTTCACAGATTATAAATCTGAGCAATCTATAGGAAGGCTGAGCTGGCTAGATCATGGCCTTGTGGCATTGGTCCTCTGGAATTAGGGGAATCTCCTTTGGGGATGCCCTGCATGGTGGAAGGGGGCTTGGGGATGTGTACCCCCTCAGCTGCTTGTACAAACCAGAGTGAGAATGAAAGTAAGAGAAGACAAAGGGTCCCAAGCCCAGAGGAAACAGTGACTGCCTTGGGTTTGCTGATCCACTTGCCTGCATCACCAGACGCCTCTGATCAATGATCAAAGATTTCCTTCATACCGAGAAGCCTGTATAATAGTCCACCCTTATTAGGCAATCTTGTGTCTGAAGGAGCCTTCCCTAATTTCACATCTGGTAAGCACAGTTCATCTTTATTAGAAGGCCGCCCCTGCGAAGGAGGTATTCACAACAGCTTATGCCCCAATGACCTAATAAACTGGTTAGGCTTTAAAGTGCCACCAGATTCCTTGTTGTTTCTATTAAGGAACCTGTTTTCCCAGACCCACTGAGAGTTTGTGCTAAGGGACCCGTCTACCATTGGTTCAGATATCTGCCATTTACCATGGGCACTGGCTCTTTATCAGGGTCACCAGTGGTGCAGCTAATGCTGTGAAGAAATCAATACATCTCTGTCTAAAATTAGTGTCCTAAACCCCATAAGGGATTTTGGGACTTCGGCCTGGAACAGACCTCCTGGGTCATTAAATCCCATCTGCTATCACAGGCAACCATGTCCCAAACCAGCTCACAAATTTATCGTACTCCATCTTGAAACTAGCGATTTGCCCCAAAGGATCCTCTTTAAAGGCTTGAGCCTAGGTCTTCTGCAAGAGATGAGTGTTGTTTGTACCACCAGAGCACCCTGGAGGCACAGGCATGGCCCCTGGCTCTATTGTGTCAGGTGCTGTACAAACCTAGAACAAGAGAACTGAATTCCTGTTGGAATTTGCCAGGGCTAAAAACCTGCCCCATGTCTGTTTTGCCCCAACCTGGCTGCAACAAGGAGAGACAGCAATTTATAGAGACTCTGTTGATGCAGATTATTGACAGATCCCTTTTTGTTACTCTGTGATCACTCTTTATGTTTCTGTTTATCTGCTTTGGTCAGTACTACACAGCAGCTCTGGTTGAGCCATGGCAGGTAATACGTATGCTCTAGTGGTGTGAACACTAGATACAAATGTCTGGCATTCCGAGGGTCCATTTCCAGCTCAGGCACTGACTGTTTGTGAGCCTAGGCTCAGTCACTTTGCCTTTTGTGCCTCAGTTTCCCCACTGGCACAATGGGGGAAGTGATAAACTCCTGTCTCCTGGGATGGATTGAGGGGAAATGCTTTGAGCAACAGAAATGCAGATGTGTGGTATTGGGTAAATGCCACACAATGGTTGTTACATCATACCCTTGATTTCCCTTGTGCTGAAGAGACCTTGTAAAGGATGATTTGGTCTCTGCTGTGCTGTGCATCTCTACCCTGCCTCACTTGGGTCTCTTGCACATTAGGTGAGGTCTGTCTATTCTACATAGTTATCTACAGCTCCTTCCTGGGGATGCCTCGGCCCCCTGCCTCTTTCACTTTAGATGAATGATGCTAGCTGGCCAGACTGGTGGTATAGGCTAGAACCCTGGTGCCTTATTCACTTGGGCTGGAAACTGCAATGAGGACACAGGCTAACCGCCTGAAATGTTCATCATTTCCTAGTACATTGGCTCTCACCCTTTCCTGACTACTGATACCCCTGGAGGAGCTGGATTTGTCTTCCATACCTACGTTCAACCTCCCTTGAAAACTGTTTACAAAATCAGCCATGTGAATACAAGTGTCACAGCAAGTGTACTGAAAAAGTGCTTCCTTTCTCATGTTTGCCACAGGATTGTGAAATAAACCTGTTGGACCATAAACAGTGTGCTTACATGTCAGCGAATAATACATGGAGTAGTATCAACTAGTTAGCGTATGAAGGTTTAATTTGTACTGACTTCACTATAGAGCCCGTTGTAGAACTGGGCACATATCTAGATGTGGTGATGTAGACCTTGGAAGAGCTCTTCCTGTTTCCCAAGGGTACGTGTAGTCTTGCTAGAGAGCCACTGTCCCGGTGGCTTCCTGTATTTCTAACCCTCCCACACTCCCAGGGCTCGCCTTAGGATTTATGGGGCCCTACGCAGGAACGTTAAACTGGTGTCCCTATGCCTATTGCTGGATCGAACTCATGGCTTGCTTGGATCTGGCCTGTGAGGCTCAGGGCTCCCACTGCCAGGGATGTGAGCCGTGGTGGCGTTCCAGCCACATGGGTGGGCGCTAGCTCCAGCTCCCCTCTGGGAGGGAGGGAGCCCCGAACTATACAGGCCCAATCTAGGCAAGCCAAGGCTCAAATTGGCCTGTAAGCTCTGCCTGGTGGGGGGCCACAGGGAAGTGCTCCCCCCCGTACTGCCCCATCATCACTCCCATTGGCTCAGTCACAGCCAATAGGAGTGGAGGGGGCAGTGCAGGCGGGGATGGCACTTCCCTGTCACATGCAGAGCCGCATGCCCCCCGCCCCCTTGGAGCTGAACCCAGTCCCCTGTACCCTCCCTCAATCCTGCACTCTCATCCCCCATTTGCTCCTGCACCCCTTTTCAGGCACCTCCCACCCCAGCCCGCCACTTCACCCTCCCATCGTAGCCTGCTCCCTGGCAGCCCCCTCCTAACACTGAACCCTCCTTTTGAACCCTCCTTTTGGCCCTTCCTCAGAACCTAGGGGGTCCCCTCCACCCACAAAATGTACTAGCCCTGTTCTCACTGGGCTCTGGGTGCAGCTTGAGTATAAAGAAGTGACCGTCTTTTTTTTCCTGCTTTTCATGTGGCTGTGGGGGGCACATCTGTGAGGGTTAGTTTTCTCCTGACTTGTGGCCCCCGATTGATTTTTCTGTGGATCAATGGCTTTGGACTTTAAAATGGTTCCCAACTTCTGTTTCAAGCTAAGTTGCTTTAGACTAACACAATAAATTTAAATACTGACAGGGGTAGGCCCAGGCCTGTGAAATGGGCTCATTGCCACTCAAATGATTCTTTCACAGGTTCTGCTGCTCATAGCTCTGGCAGGGTTTTTCCCCATTACGGTAACGAGCTCTTCCCCAGAGGAAGCAGAGGCATAGAACAGGGTTAGGAAGGGACAGATGGGTGGAACCAGTGGCAGCCCAAATCGTTGGGTGCCCTATGCAGCTGTGTAGTCTGCATATGAGTAAGGACAGCTCTGCATGTGCCCAAAAGGACAGGTAAGTTCTCCCACAATTCACTCAGAAGGAACCACTGACGGACTCAGCTCACTGCCAGGCAAAGACCTATGGGATATGGCAGTGCAGCTGGCTGGACTAACCTGAGGACTGAGCACCTGGTTTAATTCTGCAGCGCAGGCCCACTCTCCCAAGGAGCAGGTTGCATACTCACTGTGTGCAGTTGAAGCAACAGGAAATGATTTAATAACTTGTTGCACATGTTACTGGGCCCTCACTAGGTGCAGACGGAGGGCTGGGTACAGACAGTCTCGTGAAATCAGCTTCCAGCAGAGCTAGCTGTTGCTAGTGCCTCTTCGGTGTTCTTCCCTCCACACTCAGCACCTGCCAGCTCAGCCAATGGCTGCAGTAAGCTGCAGGAACCAAATGGCATCTTCTGTGGTGGAAACTGGGGCGGGGGCTGGTATTTAGAGCAGGGACTTTGCAAAGCTCAGACACTGGGCTCAAACCTTGCACATCATTAGGCAGGACAAAGTCCTATGGACTTCAGTGGGGTCAGGATTTGGCTCTGCTGCCAGTCATCCTTGACATCCAAAATACAAGAAGAGATCTACCAGGCCTTGCTCAGGTCCCTAACTCAGTTAAGGTTTGGGGGGCGGGGACTGGAAGAGAAAAGAGAAATGTACTTGTTTTATTTACAATAATTGTGTTTTTCAAAAAACTACGGTGTTATTTTTATGAAAATAATTTTTAGTTTGGATTTCTTTAAACAGGGATTGTTAAAATTTGCCCATTTAACTTTTTTTTTTTTTTTTTTTTTTTAAAAATGGGAATTCCTTTAAGTGTATTTTTCTTCATCTCTATAAACTCTTAATTGTTCGCTATGTTTTAACAAAAAGTGGCTATGATCACTGTGGTTCTCAGTAACATTGTCTGTGACCTTTCAAACTTTAAGCATTAATTTAGCTGTGACCAAATAGCGCGTTACAAATTTCTCTATTTTATCCTTTTTCTGTAAAGTTTATTGAGAAGCAATCCTATTCCAGGGTCATCCTATTTTTTTCAGGCTCACGTTGTTTTAGTCTCTTTCAATATTCAGTTACGTCAGTTTTGTGGACTGTGCTTAGTGTGGTGATTCTGTCTCCTTTGTTTGGTTTTACAAGAAGAAATACCATTCCAGACAACAGGAAGTCCTGTGGCACCTTATAGACTAACAGATATTTTGGAGCATAAGCTTTCATGGGCAAAGACCTGCTTCAACACGAAAGCTTATGCTCCAAAATATCTGTCAGTCTGTAAGGTGCCCTAGGACTTCTTGTTGTTCTCAAAGATACAGACTAACACAACTATCCCTCTGATACATTCCAGACACATCCTGTTTTCCTGGTGCAACCAAAACCTTTTTCTGTTACTTTAAATTATGATGCAAGGAAGCTGTATACTCTGTTTGGTGGTCCTAGCTGTTACCTTTTAGGAGTTCTTGATCAAAGTCTCTAAAATATACAGGACACTAGAAGATTTACCCAGTGTTGCTCAGGTCTTTAGCTCAATTACTTTTTGTTTTTTAGAAAATACAATGAAAATACACATGCTTTCTTTCAGTTATTGCCCTGGGGTGGGGCTGGGGCTGAGGGGTTCAGTATGCAGGCTGCCCCGGTAGAGAGGACTGTCCCAGCCCTCTCTCACCTCATCAGCTCAGGGCCAGGTGAGAAGCTCCTCTCCACAGCTGCTGCAGCTCCTGTGGGCAGAACTGGGGGTAGGGCTGTACGTCCTCTGACTGGGATAGGTCCAGATTTGCCTGACCCTCCCAAGCTTCCCAGCCAGGATGAGGAAGACAGCAGACTGTGAACTTTCCTCTAGCTGCCTGATGAAGGGGAAGAGACAACAATGTCCCCTGTGAATCAGGGGTAGGGGGAAGTCTTCAGCCTCCTTCCTAAGAGGCACCTGGGGGTTGGGAGACTTGGAGTCAGGGTAGTCCCAGGAGGGGGGCATGCCTCCAGCCAGCCCCTTCACCTGCCTTGTGAGTCTCTCTCTTTTCTGTATGGTTTTATGAGATGCCATCCATTCTGGGCAGAGAGAGACAGACAGACAAACTCCCTCAAATATATAGTAGGCTGCTTGTCCCTTTCTCCACCGCTGCCTCTGGCCATCCCAATAGGCCCAAGTTGTCCCAGTCCCCATCTTTGCCCCCTTGCTGCCTGCTGGGTGTGATTCACTGTCCCATATAGTGGCACTTAGACCACTTGCACAAGGAAAGAAACGGGCTTGTCTACACTTCCGTGAAGATTGACCCTGGTCAGGGTCGACCTTCTGGAATTCGATTTCACATGTCTGGTAAAAATGCACAAAATTGATCTCTCTGGGGTTGGCAGTCGCTCCCTGTACTCTCCAGTATCACCAGGCATAAGGAAGGTCAACGGGAGAAACCATCCCCTTGACCTCCCTCAGTGAAAACAATCACAAAAATAGATTTCTGAAATGTCGATTTGAGCTACACAATTGCTGTAGTTAGAATTTAGTATTTGAAATTGACTTTCAGGTTTAGTGGAAAGCTGGATTGAGTCTCCTCTCTTGCCTTAACTGAGGAGTACCTGGCTTTTAGCTTGCACTGTAGGGGCTCCTACCCTAAACTCCAGGGGTCCCAGGTTTGAGTCTGCGTGTGGGTGGTTACATAAGTACACACCCCATAGCCAGAGTGCAGCTTATCAGGCATTAACTCCTTGTGCTTTTCTTTGTAACACACAGCAACTACCAGAAACATCAAATAAATAGGAGGGAGGTGCCTGGTTTGTCCATGCCCAGAGGCCCATTAAGAGGAAGAATCCAGCCTTTGTGTTAAGGAGGGTTGGTAGACTTCACTCCCGTCTGTAAAGTTGTTCATTTCTTCTTGTGACTGCCCGTTGGAAAATAATTACAAAAGCTCATTTACTCACTGATTTCTCAGCCATCCTCACTGGTTTCCTGCCCATTTCTTCGTTTCCGCTCAGTTCCCTCTGGGCTTCAAGCAGGTGTGTGATTGTAATCACTTTCTATAGGTGGTGGAGAGAGAGAGGTTTTCTCTAAGTCTTGGGTGGGAAAAATGTAGAATCTTAATTTATTAATGAAGCTGTTGTAAGCTGGACTCTTTGTGACTTTAAGAAATGTCACCGGCATTCTGACTGTACATAGAGAACAAACAGTCGAATTTCGGCACACCGCCTCAGAAGGGTTGCTGACCCCTGGGGGCGAGACTCATTGGCAATTCCCCTCTGGCCACCCAGTGTAGAAATCCCCTATGACAGAGTCTAGCTCTCTTGTAGAACCTAAGTGGCACAAAGGGGAATTTGACTCTAAGTGACTTCTCACGTAGTCTGAGAAAAGGCTATAAGTTGTGTTGCTGAACGTGTGCAGCAGTGATTGCTCTGCAGCTTCTGTGACATGCCTGGAACTTTTGCTTCTTGCCTGGATGCTCTAAAATAAAATTTCTTCGTACACCAGCCAGTACCTGACATGGCTGCTACTCCCAGGGTTAAGCCCATGTCAGGAGTTGGCTGCTGGCAAGGGGCGAGAAGGTGGGGGTGTGGTCAGAGGATGATGTTGTATTCTAAAGTCTTCCCTGCACAGCAGAGTTGTACTACATTAACTATGCCAGTAGAGTTAACATGCTTTTTTTATTGTAAAGCTGGCAGCTTTTCATTTTATCCAAGTAATCTCTAAACACCATGCTGGGAAGGGAGGTAGCCCCATTCCAGGAGAAAGCAGGCCACCTACTGACTCTGCAACATCGTGTTTTAAAGTGATTCAGTCACGCAGGTGCATTTACACCAGTATAGATGAGCTTAAACCAGTGTAGCTCATTTGCATATGGGAAGGGGAATGATCTATACTACTGTGTTTTAAGGCTTACAGGTAGGCACATTTATGGCAGTGCTGTTCCATTCTGGTGCCTTCCACAGTAGAAGACAGAGATGGGAGGCCCCAAAGTAGAGAGTTCCCCAACTCTTTAAAGGCAGACCACCCATTTCCTATACTTTACGGCAGTGTTTCTTAAACTGTGTTCTGGGGAAACTGGTGTTCTGTGAACAACTCACAGGTGGGCCATGAATGTTTGGAAAAATACACTGATGGTCGATATTTTATGTTGTTATCAAAATTAGATCCAATGTTGCTTCTTCATTGCTAGGATGCCTGATGAAATTACTTCATTTTGTTTTTGCTGGGTATGTGGCTGTTTGTTTGTTTGGTCTGACAGCAATTTGTTTCAAAACAATTTTCATAAACTCTCCACATGAATATATTATTGTTTGGGGTTTCGCGGTCTCAAAATGTTTAAGAAACACTGCTTTACAGTAACAATAATGGACCTCTTGACCAATGTTGTAGTTCATATAAAAGAGACTGTTTCTTAGCAGCTCCCCTCAAACTCTCCTCTTCTCCCTCTTAATAAATAAATAAATAAATAGATAGATAGATAGATAGATAATAGTAATAATAATAAATAAAGAAATAGGAAGTGTTTATCTACTTTCACCAAGGGTATTTCTTGCTGCTTTTTGCATCACTCAGTGATTAGCTATCTTGTACAGAGAGGAAAAAGTAAGGGATGTCCCTTTTAGTAAAAGACTGTTGTCAAACCTACCGTATTTATAGCAAGTAAATATCAAATGTCCAACCACACAAACATCTGGCCACGTTCCTATCTGTCGGGTTCTCCAGCAGCCAGCAGAGGGAGCTCTGTGGTTGTATTTCCACTTTCACAGGATGGAAGCATTAGCTCTGCTGTTCCATACAAAGCCAGGTGTGAAATGAGCACAGGTGATCAGGAGCTGTATGGCCAGATTTCAGGTTTGGCACTGGAGGCAATCCCTGCAGGGTGTGACATGCAGCAGTTGCTTATATGTGCACAGTAGCACAGTCTGAACAGGAAGCTGGTACTGAACACAGAGGGTGCGTCTACACTAGGAACTAACTTTGAAGTTAGGCACTACATTGAAGTAGCCAGCAGAGAGTCTACACACCTTTTCCCTTACTACGAAGTTAACTTCGAAGCCAATTGCCGAGTGATGCAAAAAGCAGCAAGAAATACCCTCGGTGAAAGCAGATAAATAAAGTTACCTTCGAAGTAGGGAGCCCAACTTCAAAGTCCTTACTTCATTCCTGGGAATGGAGTAGTGCCCTACTTCAAAGTTTAACTTTGAAATAGGGTGTGTGTAGACGCTCTACTTTGAAGTTGTAAGCAACTTCAAAGTAAGCAACTTCGAAGTAATTTTTGTGGTGTACGCGCAGCCAGAGGTACTTTAGTCATTCAAACCACACTGGTGGAATTTTCGGCAGCTGTGAATCGGAGCGGGGCAGTGGGTTACCACCCCTCTTTGTGCAGAGAGCTTTTTACAGGAACGATGGCAGCTCGTCCACCTTCAAAACTGCCTGGAAATACTCAGGCACGAGAAAGAATGCGACCATTTCTTGCAGCACGTCACCTGTGCAAGTCCAGCCCTGCTGAGGGCCCAGGGACTGATGGGGGATGCGGAGTGAAGAGGCTGCCCTGAGGCTTCCTTGCAAGGCACAGCACGGCAGCATGCATGGTCCAGCGCCATCCTTTCCTTGCGGAAGATGCAATGAGGATGTTTAGAGGGAACCAATCAAAGTCAGGGGCATTTAACAAAAGGCAGCAGCTCAGAATGTGGCAAGTTCATAGTTATCGGCTTCCTGTTTCCACAACTGTGGTGGAAAAGCAGGCAGGGCTTGGACAGTTACCAGCCTGCCTCACTGGAACCCTCCAGAGAGAGAAGAGGCAATGGTGAGCTGGCACAGGCAGTTCAAAGCATCGAACTCTCTGCTGAGTGGAGATTGCTCCAGATGGAAACTTTAACCAGGTCCTGCTCACAGACCTGGGGCCTTTCTGCACAGTGGGGCTGGGCCCAGAGGTTGTGAAAGTGGGAACCCAGCGACCAGCTGTGGTTTCTGTTCTGACATCAGCTGTGGGGGGTGACAATCTCATGCAAAGTTCTGCTCCTGGAGAGAAGTAGAGAAGAGTCTCTGTTGTGCCAAGTCCTCCTGGCCTTAAAGGGGACAGCAACAGGCTGGAAAAGTATTCCCAGCCAAGGAGCTCCATAGCCCCGCTGTGGTCCCAGGCCCCAGGCTGAGGAGCACACCAGGAGTTGGGTGGTGGGGTGGGGTGGGGTGTGGTCAGATGACTCTGCACTCCAGCAATTTGCTTCCTCCTGAACAAAGTACTGGCTTTCCATCTGACAACCTGCTGGCGGTATCTACTACCTGCTTCAGAGAGAGTCTTTATAAGGCAGGTCTCAGAGGGGAGGCCAAGCTTGGCTCTAGCCGCACAAACAACCACTTGTCCTGTTGCACCTTCGGGACTCATGGACTGAATTATTTATTTTATGCGTGCATCCGACAAAGTGGGTTTTTGCCCATGAAAACTTATGGTAATCTCTAAGGTACCACTGGACTCCTGGTTGGTTCTTCTGAGGCAGGTTACTCGTTGGTTTTATGAATGAACACATGCAGGAGAGCAGCTGTTTCCCAGCCCTGAGCTCATTTGCAATTATGTAATCACTGGGGAGTCCTTGGAATAAGAGGTTTTAGGGTCAAATTTCTAGATGGTGTCAAAAGCACAGAGATCTTCCATCCCTGGGACTTCTGGGTCCTCTGGGAAATGTATGATTTGATCCATCAGCCTCATGCTGCCTGCAAATGCAAAGATGCATGATCTTTTATGAGTCTTTACGTAGGGGTGGGACTAAAGCAAAACCCAGAGTCATACTTTGTGCTGTACTTTGCAAAGTAGATCTGGATCCAAAACTTCACAGCTGGCCCATCCCTCTGTAAAAGGCTAAATAAAATTCCTGGATCCAACTTCTGGAAAAATGTCCTTTTGGATCTTCCTAAGGACAGGGTTTCAAACCCCGGGGATAGCCCCTCTATGTTCCTGACCAGGACTTTGGAACAACCAAAGAATAGGCTGCCCTTCCACTCCACTCCGAGAAGCCATCCCAGGTTTCATTGTAAAAAGAGTGGATTCTGGGATGGGACTTTGGGTTTGGGAGCACAAGAGACTAGAAACATGAAAATCATGTCGGCAGAAGGGGTTAGCACTGCTGGCCAGAACCCTATTAATTCATTTTGAGCCTTCCCAGCACAGTGATGCCTATTAGTACATAGTCTCAGAGGGGTAGTGGTGCTAGTCTTTAGCTTCACAAGAACAAGCAGTCCTGTAGCACCTTAAAAGACTAACTGATTTATTTGTGACTCAATGAGCTTCTTTTATCTACTCCCATCTGAAGAAGTTCATTTTACCCATGAAAGCTCCTCCTTTCATAAGGGGAGGGATAGCTCAGTGGTTTGAGCATTGGCCTGCTGAACCCAGAGCTGTGAGCCCAATCCTTGAAGGGGCCATTTAAGGGTCTGGGGCAAATGGGTTTAAAAAAACAATCAATCAGTCTGGGATGGTGAGGGGGAGTGGACTCAATGACCTCTGATGGTCCCCTTTCATTTCTATGAGATAGGTGTATATTTCCATATTAAATCAGGCTTTAAGGTGCTACAGGATTGCTTACTATTAGCAGACAATAGATGAATAGATTACACATAGCCAGAAGATAACTGCTGCTGGGTTACCTCTGCAGCTTCTATTGCATTAGCCGCCTCTGCCTCTGACATAAGGCAGGGGAAGCTCGATGACTACCTAGAGAAATGTGAAGGGTTGTAAAGGGGTCGTTAGTCAAGCAGACCACAGCTCATGGTCCAGTAATGGGCTTATTCTGCAGCAAGGAAAATTCAAGTTAAATATTAAAGAGCTGCTATATAACTAGAGAGTGGGCCAATTTGCAGTGGGAGGTTTGAGGAATCACTCATTACTGAAGATTTGACTAGCTGCAGTACCACAGACGGGCTTGAAACGGAGTTTTTAAACAATGGGCCCGATTCTCCGGTGCTTGGTGCAGTCCTTTGTGCCTGTGCAAAGTGAATATAATGTTTATTAAAATTGGCAGCACAGTGGGATCTAGAGGCCTTGAGTGAGGCCAGGATCCAAGAGCATGGCTGCTTTCTGTAGACACAGTGTGAGATAGAGCCTAGGCTATACTCTAAATGGACCAGCCTGGCAAAGGGCACTAGAAAGCAAGTACAGCACCCTCAGGCCCGGACCCATGCCAAACCAGGGAATTTGCCAGACTGCAGGAAGTCAATGTTGTCCAGCAGCATTACCAACATCTCCACTGTTTACTAGGCTCTTAGAAGATATTTAGGGATAAGTTAGAGTTAAATAACAGCCCAGAACACTGAGATCCAGGACTGGTCGCCACAAACAAACTTTATGGGACCACGGGAAACTTGGCCACACCCATGATAAGGGGACATCCAGCTAATGAAAATCATGCCAGATTACAGATGTTGCCAGACAAGAGAGTCCCAGGTAGAGAGGTTCAATCTGTAGTGTTATATCCGTTGTATTCATGGGGAGCTGAGGTGTAGCAAGTGAGTATAATGCTTAGCAGTGAGAAAGGAGGCTCATCCTGCCCAGGTGCTTAGTCCTCCAACCCTATCTGCTATTCCACTAGGGCTGTACTTTCCTAAGACCCTTTGGAATGTCATTTTAACCTCAAGCTTGCCTCCTCCGTTGCTGCTGCTTTTGCACAGGATTTGATGCTATCCAAGAAATCCTTCTCCCTTGCAGGGCAGTCCTTAGGATTCACAGAGCCCTAGGCAGTATTATTAAATAGGTGCCCCAAGAGGAAACCACGCCACCTTACTGACACACACCAAGCATCATATGCAGCAGATAATGCCACAGACCAGACTCATGGACACAGGGCTGGGGGAAGGGGTGAGCACCAAAGGATACTGAGCCACCCAGACCACCTCACAGTGGCAGAGGCACAGCTTCCCATACCTCTCCGCCTCACTCAGAATGTGCTGCATCAGCACCAATGTTCTCTCTAATTTTTTTCACCCATGGACAGAATAAATTTTGTTACGTGCACCAAGGCATGTACAGATGAGCACTATGAATAGAAACACAACGCTTCCAGCTGTGGGTGCTCCGCTAGTCAACTGGGTAGTGACTGACTGTCTCCTGGGTGGCTGTCCAAGTGCTCAGCTTACAGGAAACACTGACCAACATGTTCAGCCATGGCTGAGAAGGCTGTGGCTCTCACTGGGTGGGAAGAAGCTGACCCACTCTTACCTCCTGTCTTGGTGGTGCCCTAAATGTTTGGGTGCCCTACACAACCATGAATGCAGCATATACCTAACATGGCCCTACTCCCATGCTGCAGTGGGCCAGAACTTTGATATCTCTGCCTCATGGTGCAGTGAAATGTCAGAGATCTGTAAGAGCATTACAATAGGAAGGGCAGCGGAGGTAACGCACCACAAATGAATTCATAGACCGCTCACTTCAAATGCACGACTAAAAACCATGGGCTAGTTTCCTAGAAATCCAGCTGGGCACATAGGCTAGTAAAAAACCTTTGTGGAGTCAGCTACACAGGTCTGGCTCAGGTAGAAATTTGCAGTGGGGCCACACCGCTCATGCTAAGTCGGCCTAGGCTACCTCTGCTGAGAGTAATCGTGCATAGACAGCGTCTTCTATATCTCTCATTGCACATTATGTTAGCCTCCCGGCTGACCCCTTTCACACGAGTGGAGCCATCAGCCAGGAGCTCACACTCATCCTATTGCTGCACGTGGGAGTGTGGCTTGTCATACAACAGAGCTGGAGGGGTGTAAAATTTGCCCAGTCCTGTTTTAACACATTAGAAGCAGGTTGTGGTTTTGCAAAAGAAACGTTTGCAGAACGGAGCCTGCACTGGTGGGACTGCGCTCTCCAGACAGCAACGTTCAGTTTCATGGTGTCTGATTTTCACTAAAAATCCCAACCCACTGGGTAGTTAACATCCTCTGTGGCATGGAGCATCGGGATCAGGGAATAGGACTGTTGCTTTTAACTAGCAGGGGCTGTGTTAACCAGTTAGGAAGAGTTGTTTTGGGGCTTTGAGGCTGTAGTTTTCAAAGGAGCTCTCAAGGTGCAGTTAAGAAAAAACCCATGGCACTGCATCTCACTTGGCACTGGATCCCAGGGCTTAGGGTGCAAGGCTAAAAGTGTAGGAGTAGCTGTTTGGGCTCAGGTTAGAATCAGGGCTCCGAGACACTCTTTTTAGCTCCATACCACAAGCTCTAGTCTATTGACTCAGGCCTTGAGACTTGGCACCGTAGGTTTTTCTTTGCAGAGAGGGTATACTGTAAAGGAGTTTGGCATTCAAATCCCATTGAAAGACTAGCTCAGACCCTTCAAATTCAAATCCATATATTAACAAGTCGTCCTGTGGCACCTTATAGCCTAATAGATTTTTTGGAGCATAAGCTTTCTTGGCAAAGACCCGCTTCATCAGATGCATGTCTGGAGTGCATCTTTGCCCACAAAATTTATGCTCCAAAATCTGTTAGTCTGTTAGGTGCCACAGGACTTCTCATGGTTTTTGCAGGTACAGACTAACACAGCTACCCCTTTAATACTCAAATCCATATATTGGCGACCTTCCCATACCAACCCAGCCCAAGAACACCCCCCCCGAATTCTCTACTGTCCCGTACATTGGAGACTTCTTTTCACTTGTGCAAAGTGAGTGTGAAACACAACAGACTGGTAGCAGCGTGCATGTGACTAGGTAAGCAGAAAGACTTGAAAGAGGCTTGCTTCTGTCTTGCAAGGACATAGCAGGTGCCGTGTTTTGGAAGTGTTTAAATGATAAGGCAGGGGAGCCAGGACGTATTCACTTTCCACTGGCAAGCCCCTCAACTGCAACTCCCCCTTAGGGGCTGGAACAAGGGATGAGGGGGATGCTGCCACACCTCATGGTTTGAAGTGTACAGGGTTTACAGTTTGGTTCAATGGCTCTCAGCAGCCCCATGAGAAAAACTGTTGCAGCGCCCCTGACACACCGCGATCACATAAATAACCACAAGGCCCTTTCAGAAGTCAGCACCCCACTCATTCCTTTGGCTCAGCCTCCCCTTCACAAGCTCTCCACCCACGGACACACAGTCACAAGTCCACCAGGCGCACACTCGCATGCGCACCGCACACAGAAGTGCTTGTTTCCTGCCTGCACATACACACGGAGGATGTGCGTGCTCACAACATGCACAAATGGAAGCAAGCCAACAAACAAATTGAGCTGGGTTTGCTACAGATAGGGAAGCACGAGAGAGATAAAGAGAGAGTTTGTTAATTTTAACTTTTAAATGGGAAGCACTCAGCTTGTAGAGGGGGGACCACATCAGTAGCAGATGACCAAAGCAACTGTGTGGCTCTGAAACGATGTGGAAGTCTTTAACTTTGCAGGTATTAACAACCTTGAAACAGTCTGCTTTAGCGTTAGCCAGAATAGTAGTCTGGGCTTCAGTAGACCTAGTTATGTCCCTGGCTCTGGTGCTCGGGTGACAGTCATTTCAACCCTGCATGCCTCAGTTTCCGTATCTGTGAAATAGATCAGTGTTCTTTGTAAGCTGAGCACATGGGTGGCCACCCTGGAGAAAATCAGGCGCTGTACAGCTGATTAGAGTGGCCAGAGCTGGTAGCATATATTTCTGCTGGTGGTGGTGCACATCCCTATACGCCTGGTGCGCATAACAAAATTTATTCTGCTCTTGGATGGAAAATGGTACTCATAATGAAACTGATCTCCTTTCTTAAAAGAACAAGATAATTATTACTGCATCTGTTGCACCGATCATCTTAAAGGAAGGGCAAGAATGTTCCTGCCAACAGGAAATGGCTTTTGAAATCTGACATGATTCAGCAGGCCCAAGGCCTGTGTCACTCACAGGATCTTTACTTTGCTGACTTCAGTGGACTTATTCCCAATTTACACTGGGGCAGTAAGAAGAGAATGACGCCTAAGCTGCCCTAACAATACAATCTGAACTATGACACACAGCTATTTAGGTGTCTGAATGACCAGCCCACAGAGGAAAATACAAGGAAACCATAACCCTGGACTAGTATTGAACAGTGCTGTAGCTCCTAGAGGAGCCCCTCAGGATCAAGGCCCCATTGTGCCAGGCACTTCTCTATATGCAATGAAAGACAGTCCTGGCCCCAAAGAGTTTGCAATCTCATTGGCCTTTCAGATATGTTATGCACTGCGTGAGCTGTTCAAAAAACAGGTATAGGTTGAACCTCTCTAATCCAGAACTCCCTCGTCCATAATCCAGCATGATTTTAGTTGGTCAGACAACCACTTATGGGTGTGGACAAGTTTCCTGTGGTCCCGTAAAGTCTGTTTCCAGGCACCAGTGCTGGCTCTCAGTGTTCTGTACTGTCATTTAATTGTAATTTAACCCTAAATGTATTCTAAGAGCCCAATAAGTTGTGGAAGTGTTGGTAACGTGGCTAGGCAATATTGCCATCTTGCACTCCGGCAAATTCTCTTGACCGGCACCAGTCAGACCCTGAGGGTGCCAGGTTAGAGAGGTTCAACCTGCAGTAACTTTGGATGTATCATCCAGAATAAACAGTTTAAACCATGCTTCTCAACCTTTTCAGACTACCGTTACCTGCTTTCAGAAGTCTGATTTCTCTTGCATCCCAAATCAGACAACAATACAAAAGTGTCACAGCACCTGGTTACTGAAAAATTGTTGACTTTCTCACTTTTACCGTGGAATTACGAAAGAAAGCAACTGGAATACAAACAAAGTACTTACATTTCAGCGTGGATCAGTGTTTCTTGAACTATGTTCTGTGGAACACTGGTGTTGCATGAAAAACTCGCAGGTGTGCCATGAACATCTGACACTTCTTTGATATCATACCCCGATGGTCTATATTTTCTGTTACAAAAAACAGATACAATGTTGCTTCGTCATTGCTGTGATACCTGATTCAATTACTGCATTTTATTTTTGCTGTATATGTTGCTGTTCAGATATTTTTGGTCTGAGAACAATTTGAAGAACAATTCATAGGTGTTTTGCATAAACAATATTGCTTGGTGTTCCGTGGTCTCAAAAAGTTTAAGAAACACTGGTGTATAGTATATGCAGCAGTATAAACAAGTCAGTATATAACGTTAGTTTGTATTGACTTTGCTCATGCTTTTTAACAAGTTCATTGGCAAACAGCTAGAGGAGTTGATGTACCCCCAGATGTGTAACACAAGTTGAGGACCACTGGTTGAAAACATATTTTGAAAGCTCCCCCATTTCTGGTTTTTTTCCTGTTTTGGATGGGTCTAAATGAACCAGTCAGGAGCTAAGTATTTTCTATTTGCACTTGAGACAATAACTCCTACGCAGGAAAAAGGAAGCATATTTTGACAGATACTGCAGCCACTTCCTTTAAAAGCCTCTTGCCCGCTGCCTTTACGCAGGCAGAGGGGACAGATAGCAGCTTCTCATTGCCTCAGTGCAGTTGATTGTAGGTTTTACTGAACTCCAGCTGAAGAGACTCACCTTGTGTAATATGGCAGGCTTTTCCCACATGGGACTACCCTGAGAATCTCTGCCTGGGACCTGCGCTGAATCCCATGTCACTCTGCTACTATGTATCGGTCTTCCTTTCTCCAGCTCGTTCCAGGAGCGTGATGACTGGTGATCCCATGGCAGCCTGCAACTGGATGGCCTCCCACAACCCGCTGGAGCGGCCCCTGAAGATTGGCTGGTTGAAGAAGCAGCGCTCCATCGTCAAGAACTGGCAGCAGCGGTATTTTGTTCTGAAGGGCCAGCAGCTGTTTTACTACAAGGATGAGGAGGATGCCAAACCCCAGGTATTGTCAGCAGCACTTTGTGTCCTAGGCACAGGCCTGTCCTCCCTGGCTCTTGGCCATTTCCTTCTTGTGGCTTGACTAGAAAGTAACTAAGGAGGTGCTGAAGAGATGACAAAGGGATGGTGTTTCTTGGCAGGGAAGATGTAGCACACACACGAGCCTTGGATATCCTGTCCCTGCCCTACTGATGTTATTATTGCATGTGTTTCCATAGCTCTGTGGCATCCAAGTCCTAGACCACGACCCCATTGAACTAGGCCCTGTACAAACACTGACCAAAGAGAAGGCCCCTGCCCCAAGCTGCTTACAAGCTATATATAAGAATTTGGATACATAAAAGTGATGGATACAGACAGATCAGTGGTGGCCTACAAGGAAACAGTGAGGCAGTATTGGTCAGTGGTACAGGATGTGGTCTTGCTCTCAGGTTTTTTTTTGCAGGCATTATAGTAAAGGAGAGTTTTAAGGCAAGTCTGGAAAGAGGATATTGCAGAAGTTTAGGGGGAACGCCTGCCCAGCATGAGGGGCGGGAGGTGAGAAAGCACCAAGCTGCTTGTTGGAAAATTTAACAAGTAGGTGATGGAGGTTGGCAGGGTGGTTGATCCAAGGTGGGAGTTGATATTTAGATGACGGAGGAGAAATGATAGGAAGGATGGGGCTAAGGTGTGAAGGGCCTGGAAGATGAAGTGGGGAGGCTTGTGTTGGATACAATATAGTAGAGAGAGGCAATAATGACTGATATTGTCCAATGTGGATAGGAGAGAGGCCAGATTGTATTTCTGAGTGCCAGAGGGAAGGGCAATGCAGTCTCTGGGTGGGGGCAGCTGAGCACTTGAAGGAGAGGTTTAACAGCGTGGATGGACAGAGAAGGCTGTGTCTCATTAGAGGGTATGCAGGAAGAATGGGACAAGATTTAGACATAGCCTACATGGGAGGTTGGAAAGAGAGGTCGGCATCAGAGCTCATGCCAGCATTACGGCCCAGAGTAAGGGGAAGGATGGCAGTAGGAGCTGGGGAAGTACAGCCTTTCAAAAGCCATGGCTGTACTTGAACAGCCCGTGATTCACAATATAGCCACGTGTAGGCGCTAGATCATACTTCCCCTATATAAAACTATGGTACGCCCACATCTCGAGTACTGCGTGCAGATGTGGTCTCCTCACCTCAAAAAAGATATATTGGCATTAGAAAAGGTTCAGAAAAGGGCGACTAAGATGATTAGGGGCTTGGAAAGGGTCCCATATGGGGAGAGGCTAGAGAGACTGGGACTTTTCAGTTTGGAAAAAAGGCGATTGAGGGGCGATATGATAGAGGTATATAAAATCATGAATGGTGTGGAGAAAGTGAACATAGAAAAATTATTTACCTTTTCCCATAATACAAGAACTAGGGGACATCAAATGAAATTGATGGGTAGTAGGTTCAAAACTAATAAAAGGAAATTTTTCTTCACACAGCGCACAGTCAACCTGTGGAACTCCTTGCCTGAGGAGGCTGTGAAGGCCAGGACTCTATTAGGGTTTAAAAAAGAGCTTGATAAATTTTTGCAGGTTAGGTCCATAAATGGCTATTAGCCAGGGATAAAGTATGGTGCCCTAGCCTTCATAACAAGGGCAGGAGATGGATGGCAGGAGATAAATCACTTGATCATTGTCTTCTGTTCTCCTTCTCTGGGGCACCTGGCATTGGCCACCGTCGGCAGATGGGATGCTGGGCTTGATGGACCTTTGGTCTGACCCAGTATGGCCGTTCTTATGTTCTTATTTCCTGCTGGTCCCTTTAGGCTCAGCTCCCTTGACTTCCAAGGTTTCATTGGCTGGTGCTGCCTGTATTAAGGAAAACAGCTCCAGTGACTTTGATGGTGCTTTCCCACCAGTAGCAGGGTCTTTCCTTGAAAGGAGATGCCTGACTGTTTGAGGCCTGGTGTCTGAACATGCTTAAATCCCCTTTGAAAGAGAGAAAAACGAAACATCACAAACTCCCAGGGTAGCAAAACAGATACACGTCCTTGCCTCTTTCTGGAGCTCCATGTCTCTTTGGGGGACAGTACATAGAGGCCAAGGCTCACGACACCCAAGTTACTGATCACCAGCATGTAGAAAAGCAGTGCTCACCCTTACTGCCACATAAACGTTGTGTGGGCCAAATGGATTCTAGAAGCTGTAAATAAGATTTAAAGTCACCTGTATTGCTTTATATTTTAAGTTCAGCTTGTTTTGTATGTAGACAGACAATACTGAACATAGAAACAACCTATTTCCAAACCTGCATAAAGTAAAATGACAAACATGACGAAACACTAATGAACTGGGCCCTGGCATGGTGTGTTGAAGCAGGTTGCAGGCCTCAGGAAATGTTCTCATGGGCTCTGTTCAGCCTGCAGGTCATAGGTTGGGTTCTCCTGACTGAAAGGATCACCCGCACCCTGCATGGTACCCAGTCTTCTCTCCCCATGTAGATGCAAGGCTTCTTAATCTGTCTGCCTTTAACGTCCAGATGGCCTTTAACTCAGCGGCTGTCTCCATAGCATAATTCCTGGTTCAATATGTTGCACAGCTGCATGATAATGGCCAATCCAGGTACAAGTAAAACTATTAAAAATACTAATGACTGTGGACAAAAAGTTTAAAAAATATAACTTTTTTAAAAAAAAACTCTCTCAAGACATCCTGCAATTCTTGTTGCTTTTTTCAGCAGATTTTTTTTTTTTGGTTTCCAGAAACCATTTTCACTCAACTATGAGCTAATCATTTTTAGCCACTACTGATTTTTTTCTATTGTCTCCTCTTCTTCCCCATTGAAATGCAAAACTTCTGCCTTTTTGGGTGGGAAATGTCAAGGAAAATGAAATTTTTCACATTTTTTGTGTGTCTGATGAAAAACCATTTTTGGGGGATTGAAATTGCTTGATGATGACAAATTCCTGTCACCTCTAGAGAGGAGCCTTCAACTGCTTCTAGCTTGAGCACTGAAATGGGCAGAGCTACTGAGGGACGTAGAGATGCTATTAACTTTAAAGGGAAACATGCATCCATATTTCTGTGGAAAAACGCAGCCTGGGGCAGTAGAGGTTCATTATTACCACAGTTCCTCTGAAGTTCATTCTTTTAGCACTGTCAAGATGCTGGATACAATCTCCATGTGCAGCCTAAGCAAGGCAAGCGATACAAGCACAATTAGCTAACACTCTTTCTGTTTCCATTCATGGCATCACCTTCTACTACTGCCCTCATTCAGCCCTACTGTGAGGCATTTCTTCTGCTGACTCGTGATTATTTAAACGTCTGGGGCTCATGTCTGCCAGTCTGGGTCTCATCCCTTTTTAGGCTGGACACGTGATCTGATGAAGTAGAAGCAAGCGTCATGAGCCTGATGATCTAGGTGATGCTGAGTGACCCAGCTGCTGCAGCCTTTATCTCCACGAAATGCAGCCTGCTCAGTCAGTTTGAAACTGGAGCTTCCCTAAAGCCCACAGTGAGAGAATCAAGGCAAATAAGGAGATGATTCTCAGACTTTCTTGCCTCATTTCTAGCGAAAGGGATATGGTTCTTAAATATCTGGTTGGATTGTGTGGTACTGCCAAGAAGGATCTGGGGGTTACAGTAGTTCATAAAGTGAATGAACATCAACCATTTGGTGCAGTTGCAAAAAAAAAAAACCAACCTAATGACAGGGTGGAGTGTATTAACAGGCATCATAGAATCATAGGGCTGGATGACTTCAGGAGGTCATAGAGTCCAGTCCTATACCTAAAGCAGGATCAACCCCAACTAAACCATCCCAGCCATGACTATGTCAAGCCAGGAGTTAACTGTTTTGTATGTGAGATATGTAAGCTAATTGGCATGCTCTCCTAACCACTGGTGAGACCTCCACTGGAGTATTACGTCCAGTTCTGGGCATGACTCATTAAGAAAGATGTGGACAAACTGGAGAGAGTCCAGAGGAAAGCAACAAACATGATGAAAGGTTTAGAAAAACTGGCCTATGAGGAAAACTTAAAAAAAAAACCAAACAAACAACAAACCAAACCAAACCAAACAAAATGGCACATTTAATCTTGAGAACTAAGACAAGGAGAAGACCTGTTAACAGTCGTCAAATATGTTTAGAGTGGTTATGAAGAGGGTTCTCCATGTCTACCGCAGGTAGGGCAAGAAGTAATGGGTTTCATCATTGAAAGCTTTTCAGCTATAAGGATAGCTAAACTTTGGAACAGGATCCCAAGAGAGGCTTTGGAATCCCCATTATTGGAGATGTTTTTTAAGAATAGATCGGGCAGACACCTGTCAGGGAAGTCCTGGGTTCACTTGGCCCTGCCACAGCGCCGGGGCTGGACTTAATGACTTCTGAAGGTCCTTTCCAGTCCAACATTCCTAGGATCTATGAGTATTATATCCATCACTGCCAGTGTTGTCCGAAGAGGAGAGTTTTATTTTTAAATGGCTGATTCAAGGCTATAGCTGTCTTTGTTTCCAGGGCTGCCTGTTTCTGCAGGGAAGCACTATCAAGGAGGCAGTCAGCAACCCAGAGGAAGCGGGGAAGTTTATCTTTGAAATCATCCCAGGTGAGCACGATGACACAATGCAGAGATCCCCTGTTTGCTTCTTGTTTCCTCAAGCTCGACGCCCCAGGCTTATGGCTTGATATGCTGCTCCAGCTGCAGATGCACTGAGCCTGGGGGAGACTCAGTAGAGTTGTTGACTGAAAATTTTTGGATGGAACGGTTTTCAGTGAGAAAGCAAATTCTTATCAACATCTCAATACGTTGTGGGAACCATTGATGGCTGGTAAATTTTTGAGAGGAAAAAAATGTCAAAATGAACAGTTTTGACTTTCTTATTTCATTTCAGAGCCAAGATATTTTATTAAAACATAAAAGCAGTTTTGTTAGTCTTTCAAGTGCTACATGACTGCTTTTTTGTTTTGTGAAAATACAGACGATCACGGCTACCTCTCTGTGACCAAAATATTTTATATAAGACACCATGTTTCATTTCAACATTGTCATTCCATTTGATTTCCTATTTACTTTTATACTATCAGTCCAGGATTCTAATTATATAGTTATTCATCAGTGTATATTAAAGTGAAGCCTCAAACATCTGCTGACTCAGCGTTAAATGATTGAAACTGCAGGCTCAAGCACCTTTTTTGTTCAGAATCTCACCAGGTTCAAGCATCATGAAGATTTGCAATTTGTGACCTTCCAGATTTTACATTTCCTAGCCAATAGATATTATAAATTACACCCATGCCATAGCACAGGCTTTCGGCTGCTAGCATTGTAATATTATTTTCAATCTTATATTTTATTGATATATTCAGTGTTATCTTACCTTTGAACATTATTGAAACAACATGTTTCCATATCTTAATGTTACAGAATTTCCGTTTCACAAGACATTTCATAATTTTCATTTTGGTTCTGATTCGGAACAAAAGCAGAATTTGACATGTCAGGGTTTGCTGTAGGACAGGAATTCCATTTTCCAACCAGCTCTGATCATGGGGGATGCACTCCAGTGTCTTGACCTGTGCCTAATTTGGGTCTGATTAAAAATGACTACTTGTAGATGGGCATGGGTTCTTCACTTGTAGTCCTAAACTGATAAATAACTGCCATGCTGCACTCCAGAGCTGGCTGCTTCTCACTGGTGGCTCCCAGGGTTTCCTTTACTGTATATACAGGGCCTGATTGTCCTCTTATTTACACCAGGGTGAACTAGGAGAATCTCCCTTAAAGTTGCTGGAGTGACCCTGGTGGGAGTGGGAAGTCAGGTCCAAAATCACTCTGGGAAATACGGTGAGAGAAGCTACCGGGTAACTGCACAGAGGAAATGTTGAGAGAAGATTCCTTCTACTGCGATAAAACAAAACAGCAGAAATGTAGCACTTTAAAGACTCACAAAATGATTTATTTGGTGAATGAGCTTTTGTGGGACAGACCTTGATCTGATGCAGTGGGTCTGTCCCGCGAAAGCTCATCACCAAATAAATCATTTTAGCTACGTCTACACGTGAAGCCTACATCAAAGTAGCTTATTTCGATGAATAACGTCTACACGTCCTCCAGGGCTGGCAACGTCAACGTTCAACGTCGACGTTGCGCAGCACCACATCGAAATAGGCGCTGCGAGGGAACGTCTACACACCAAAGTAGCACACATCGAAATAAGGGTGCCAGGCACAGCTGCAGACAAGGTCACAGGGCAGACTCAACAGCAAGCCGCTCCCTTAAAGGGCTCCTCCCAGACACAGTTGCACTAAACACCACAAGATCCACAGAGCCAACAACTGGTTGCAGACCCTGTGCATCCAGCATGGATCCCCAGCTGCAGCAGCAGCAGCCAGAAGCCCTGGGCTAAGGGCTGCTGCCCACGGTGACCATAGAGCCCCGCAGGGGCTGGAGAGAGAGCGTCTCTCAACCCCTCAGCTGATGGCCGCCATGGCGGACCCCGCTATTTCGATATTGCGGGATGCGGATCGTCTACACGTGCCCTACTTTGACGTTCAACTTCGAAGTAGGGCGCTATTCCCATCCCCTCATGGGGTTAGCGGCTTCGACGTCTCGCTGCCTAACGTTGATGTTAACATCGAAATAGCGCCCAACACGTGTAGCCGTGACGGGTGCTATTTTGAAGTTAGTACCGCTACTTCGAAGTAGCGTGCACGTGTAGACATGGCTTTTGTGAGTCTTTAAAGTGCTACAGTTCTGCTGTTTTGTTTTGTTGGAGTACAGGCTAACACGGCTACCTCTCTGCTACTGTTCTACTACAATGTTAATTTTCTGTTAGCACGTTTCCTTGGTGGAACGCTTTAGCTATGGAGAGAGGCTATACACAACACGTCTCCCTGAGCCACTATTTTCCAGCCAGATAGAGATGGATGGGATCAGGGGGTTATGTCTCCATAGCACTCAGCTAAGAAATCAATAAGGGTATGTGTCTTTGTTCCATCCCCCAGGCTCCCTTTATGAGTAATTATTTTTGCAGGGGTCTCAGGAGACCAGAATCGGACAGGACAAGACTCCTATGTACTGATGGCCAACTCCCAGTCTGAGATGGATGAGTGGGTGAAGTCTCTCCGCAGAGTGGTGGGATCTCTATCAGGAGGTAAAGGGGAGCTGAAACTTCCCTCAGTGTGACTTTGCAGTAACGTCTTGTGCTTCTATAGCAGGCATTTAGGGGTAAATTACAGCTAAAGAATAGCACAGAACACTGACTGCCAGGACTAGTGGGTGGAAACAAACTTTATGGGACCGTGGGAAACTTGGCCACACCCATGATAAATGGACATCCAGCTAAATAAAATCATGCCGGATTAACAGAGCCCAGAAGAGAGAGAGAGAGAGAGAGAGAGAGAGAGAGAGCACTGAACTAGAAATTGGAAGACATGGGTTGTGTTTCTGATTGGCCTGCACAAGTCTCTTCTCCTGTTTGTTTCTTAGTGACAAGAAATACAAATACAAATACAAAAGGGGAAGCCCACCCCAGGGCCCCCATTTATGAGGGGCCCCCAGGAGCCATAAGTCCATTTTGTTTAAACAATTCACTTTAATGGAACAAAAGTAATGTATCATGTCATTCTCATTATAAAATTTATTTAAGTGTAATTTAATTATGCAGCATGAATAACAATAAGCATGAATAGATTTTAAAGTATAAATAATGATGACATTAATATTTTAATATGTTAAGGGGATCCCTTGTGACTATGTTGTCCCAGGGCTCCACCTGTTCTCAATCTGCCCCTGCTGTCTCCCCATCCCTCCTTTTGTCCATTTTGCCTATTTGAATCATAAGCTCTATGGCCAGGGACTGTCTCTCACTACATGACTATACAGCACAATAGAGCCCTGATCTTAGTTGTGGCCTTGCAGTGTCCCACGTGACTCATGAAGCTAATGCAATGGTTTGTTATTTTGCTCCTTGATGAAAAGTAGAAGGGGAGTGCTGAAACAAACCATTTTAAAATGCCTCTGAGCCCAGCCTGAGACCCAAGGCAGTTGCTCTGGGCTGGCTGAGATGCTAAGTGGAAGTCTATTTCTGTCAGACAGAATGACTGATGTATAGAGCAAGGTTGGTAGAGGGTTGGTTTTTATTACCCTCTGGGGTGATAGTTGAATGGCAGATCATAATGAACTACTAAGGAAAAGAAGCCATTTACTTTTACTGAGTCCTATGACAGGTTTATGTTCATTATTTAAAAGCAGAAGGGAGTCTTGTGTCAGTGAAAAAACCACCACAAGGCAGGTGCTGACAAGTCTTGTGGTTCCAGATGGGAGTACTTATGAGCATAATGCTGATGTGCAAGAGATATGCAGGGATTATTTCAGCCTTCAGAACAGGAGGTGAACACGTTACGGGGCTGCTTCTAGTAGGAGCGTGGGACCCTTGGCCATTAAGATTCCAGAGCTGCTGGGATCTGGGACATTTCTGCTGTCATTATGCCGAAAGCCCTGAGGATGAAGAGCTGGGATGTGGGCGGCTGCCTTCCAGGTTTAGGGCTGGCTTTTTGCTGGGAGTTCAAGAGGAAAAAGCCTTTGCTCCGGAAGAAAGGTACTGACCCCTTTTTTAACTAAGCAACACATATGTACTTAGGTGATAATAAAGGACAAACTGGGGCGTAGGGTAGAGAAAGACTCCCAGCCCAAATCCAGCTGGAGCTACATCCATGGCTGTTTTTCCTTTGCCATCTTAGTTTTGAAGCCTCTATTGTGTTAGGGATCTCTCATCTTTGAATGGAAGAAAGGGAGTGAGATCTAATGAACACAGCAGGGGACTTGAGACCAAGAACACCTGAGCTCAAGCCTGGTTCCAGGCCCACTGACATGGGGGTTAAATGGGTGCAGTTGCCCCTGGGTAGCTGTGATGGCTGGAGTGCTGGGACCCTTTGAGAGGTTGCAGTAAAGCTGCTGTGGCTGCCTGTGTCTGTGAGGGAGCTGGGGGGCCCCATGTAACAGACTGGGCCATGCTGAGAGCTGACTGCTCTTGGTCCCACCCCTTCCGGGGTACAGATCCGACCCCACCTCTCACCTCGCCCTGGGGACCATGGTGGCTGGCCACACTGCTGCCTGTTTCTGACTTTTGACTTGATAGCTGCTTGTTCACGGGAAGGCCCAGCTGTTAGGACTGCTGAGCTGCTGACTCCATCGGGAGCTGTGGGTGCTCACCACCTCTGGAAACTGGCTCGTAACTCATAGGCACCTCCTTAGTGTGTGTTAGCAGCAGGAGGAATGAAGAAACAGATCCCCAAAGTAATCCATATATTCTTGTGTCACCATCCCTTTGGAATTTGTTGTGCTACCAACATTTTTCTATTCTCCCCTGGGCTTCCCCCAGCATTTTTCTTATGTCCCCATCTGGGCTGCATTTCAGGCTCCTCATTTATAAAGTTGAGACAATAATTCTTAACACCAGGGCATTGTGTTAACCTTTCTATGGTGCTTTGCAGATGCAAAGTATGAACACTATTTGTGGGGAAGGCTTTAACACAGGTTAATTCATCTGTCCCAGTCTAGAAAAGATGGCCTATGAGAGAGGATTGGAAGAATTGGGTGTGTTTAGTTTGGAAAAGAGAAGGCTGAGAGAGGACATGATAGCAGCTTTCAAGTACCTAAAAGGGTGTTACAAGGAGAGAGAAAATTTAGTCTCCTTGGCCTCTGATGGTAGGACAAGAAGCAATGGGCTTAAATTGCTGCAACGGAGGCTTAGGTTGGGCATTAGGAAAAATTTCCTGTCAGGGTGGTTAAGCATGGGAATAAATTGCCTAGCAAGGTTGTGGAATCTCCATCATTTGAGATATTTAAGAACAGGGTGGATAAATACCTAACAGGGACAATCTAGCTGGCGCTTGGGTCCTACTTTGAGGGCCGGGGACTGAACTCAATAACCTGTCAAGATCCCTTCCAGTTCTAGTCTTCTATGATTCTATGGTTTCTTCAGTGGTTTACATGTTACCCCCTTAGATTTTCTCCTGATGTATCTCCCATGAAATAGTCAAGAAGAATAATTGTAATAAAGTGTTTACCTGTGGATATTGTAAGACAGAGACAAAGCAAACTTCTGGAGGATTGCCACATCCATGGCGTGTTAACATTACCAGCTGGTTGCTGTGCAGTGCTGAGAGCTTTTTAACAGAAACATGCAGAAATGAATAGAAACAGTGGTCTCAAGCCCTGAACTTTGGGGAAGTTGAGCTGAATTTTTCTGCTTATCTCAGGGCTGGGGTTTCCTTTAAGGAAGTTTCAGAAGAAGTTTGCAACAAGCAGGCAGACAGAGTATTAGCTGAGGTGCACATAAGCATCAGGACCTCTCTGTTGCTTCCTTCAGTGTATTGCCTGATGCATCTTTCAGTGGCCACTGATCTCAGGCTAGAGGGACCATAGTGCTGGTGTGGCCAGAAAGTTAAGTTTTCATGATGCTGTGTTCATGATGCTGTGGGCCAGATTCTCAGCTGATGTAAATCGGCATAGTTCCATGAAAGTCAGTGGAGTTTGAGCTGAGGATTTGGCTCCATGTTTTCATCCAGCAACCAAACCTTTCTTCAGCTTTGAAAGTAGGTTTGTGCAATTAGGGTTTTACAAGGGACTAGGTACAAACCCAACAAGCTGCCTCTGGGCCCATTTTTAGGTTTTTATTAACAATACCCTTCTTCTCTCTAGTGGTCTTTGGCCAGCGTTTGGCTGAGACAGTGGCATACGAACAGAAATTCGGACAGCACCCGGTCCCCATTCTGGTGGAGAAGTGCGCAGAGTTCATCCGTGAGCATGGCATGAATGAGGAAGGCATCTTCCGACTCCCTGGCCAAGACAACCTAGTGAAGAAGCTGAGAGACGCATTTGATGCTGGGGAAAGACCATCTTTTGACCGGTAATGTTTCCGTTTCCCGATCCCACCCCACTAAGACCTCTGGGTTCAGTGCATTGACCAATTTTGTTAACTGAAGGCTTTTGGAAATCCCTGGCCTGGTGGATCTTAGTGGCAAAGCAAACCAGACCCTGCCCATTGTGCAAGGAAGGTCATTCCCCACAACTGGAAAGAAGGGTTCAAAAGAAGATGGGGATCCACTGAGAGTCAAAGCGTGAGCTGTGAGAGCAGGATTGGAGGGATACCTGGGAACACTGGGCCAACAACAATGTTCATTGCTTAGGAAAACAATCCCAGGAGACTACAGAGGCACCTAGGCTGGGAAAGGTGCTGGACTGACCAAAATCAAAGTCCCTCTTTACCAACTGAACATGATCAGCAATCAGCCACCGTGCAGATCTTCCCCACAAACTCTGCCTTGACAACACATCCCAATCCTGCCTGGAGGAACCCCTGCGAGGCCAGTGTTTAGTCCTCATGCTCCAGGCAGCCCTGGGCCCATCTGCTGAAACCACCAGTTACCACTGACTGTAATGGGTGGCTCGGTTGATGCAGACAAACCACCATTAATTAAAGGGTTAGGCTGAGACCCACAAACTCATTCCACCAACGTCTCCAAATAGGCAGGAGGTGATAGGAACTTTCAGGCATGGCTGATTCTTTTCCTTTTAAATGTGGAAGATCAGGTTAGAGGAGGAATCCAATGGAGTGTTTCTTGTCCACGGTCACATCTGGCATGTGACTCTGCCATCTAATTTTGGTTATGGAGATTGCTATGGAGAGAGTGGGTTGCTGCGTAGCAGCTTCAAATGTGCGGGATGTCACATGAGATAAAGTGGTTCCTAGTGACTTTAATCTTGAGGATTCTCCCATTTTTAAGACTGGGATTAACAGCAAATGCAGAGCTGAGTTGTTTCCCCCCTGACTGATTCTGTCCTACTTCCATGTATATCCATCCACTGGCTTGCCCTTTTCTATTGCACTGAACCTAGGCTTCTTGTCCTCGTTTTCAGGGCCCTTTTGAGTCAACCATCTCCCAGTGTCCTCTCTCGCTATTGCCCTGTCAACACTCACCTCATCTGTGCAGCATATTCACTCCCATTTGGCCACTTGTTAAATTTTCTAACAAACAATATAGTGCTTTTCCCCCATGCTGCCAGACAAGAGGTGCTCCCTGAACATATCCATTCAGCTACTTTATTGTCCACCTTCAAATCTCATTTTTAAAACTCTCCTTTACTCTGGTGCCTCTAAAAAACACCCCTTGCCATCTAGGCTGTTGGTGGGCAGAGGTGTGCCTATCAGACTGACCAATACTGTCTTATTTTTTCCTTGTGCTCTGCTTCTGCCAACTAATGCAACCACCAACAGAGGGCTTTGTTCTCTGTCTCAGTGTCCTTCCCTGCATATCTGTACTATTGTAGAAATTGGCACAATAGCCTGAATTGCTACATTCCCTCACTACACTCCATTGCATAGGCCTGGCAAAGGAAAAGGTGTAAGGTATCTTAGATTCTTTTTATAAAGCTTCTTGATTTGGCTCATTAATTCCTAATTGAACCCAGATCTGGTTTCCCTTCCCTGCCTCATTACTGCTGTCCCTCCTCACCTGCTTGCAGATTATATTAAACCCTGACTTTGTGATTGCTTCTGATGAAGAATCTCAGTGCCCTATACACAGAGGCCTGGCTCTCAATGCCTTGTGACTGGTGCAAACACATATGTCAGTGCAAAATGCTGCTGATGCAGAATGTGTCACAGGTGTGATCAATACTATGAGGTGTAAGGCACTGGGGAATCTGGCCTGACTTAGGCATGCTGGGCCAGGTCAACTCCCAGTCTGCTCACAATAGTGGAACAAGGAGGTGCATGGGTCTGTGGCACAGATGAACCTGTTTCCCATGCAGATGTAGCAATACTCCTTTCTTGACAAACACCAGCCAGATGTGGGGGTATTTATGTGCCTCCTTTGAGTCCTGCTCCCCACTGGGAGCATGATTTAGGCTGAGCCTTTCAAACTAGCTGCTGATTTGGAGAACCCCATCTTGAGACACCCCAAACCTGATTTTTGAGTGACTGTGCCCTTCCTGCTTCCAGTGACACCTGCACTGTTGCAAGTGCTCAGTCCTTCTGAAAATCAAGCCTGAGGTGTCTTCAAGTGCGCATCCGAAAACAGAGGGGCCCCAAACGAGAGACCGCTTCAAGTTTTGTTTTGATTAATTTCCCCTAACATGAACAGGACAGGAATGGGAAGTAAACGAATATTTCTAAAGCCCCAGTCCATCAACTGAACCACAAGACCACCCTTCCTCTTTATTATTTTCCTTTATACAGAAAAGAGAGGTCACAGAAAGGTAGTTAGGTGAACCACAGCCTTTAACAGAGCTTCTGCGCTGAGCTTGATATCTGAAAGCCACCAGGCATGAGGTGTTTTAAACCTGAGTTCCCTGGGTTTTGCTTCTTGGCACTGAACAGCTCTCTCTGAGCTTGTGAATTACAACCTGGCCCTGTCAGGGCGAATCCTCCTGTTACAACCTGTGCTGGGTTCGCAGGAAAGGAAAAGCTATTTGCAGAGTGATGCTTTGCAATGGGGGCATGGAAGAAAAAGGGTTCACCCGTGTTTTCTCAGTGCCCTGTGATGCTGCCTTTGGATCACAGGGTTTGGGATAAGTCGTGCATGAGTCCCTAGGGCAATGGTAATGGTACTGGATGGAAATAACCCTTTGCATTTAAATTGAGAATCTTTATGCTCATTACTAACTTCAAGAGTGATTTGGCTGCCATTGAAACAATAGGAAAACTCCATTTGACTTGAGAGCACAGGGGCTTGGGCTTGGTTACTCACAAAACTCACACCATTTTAACTGTGTGTAATTAGAATTGTCTAACCCAGGTAACCTCAGAGCCACTGATAGGGGAAGGTGAAGTCTTTGTTCTACAGAGCTGGCTTTTAGCACAGGGCTTTAGTCTCCAAGGTTGCAGGTTCCATTCCTTCCGCTGTCAAACTGGGTGCATTGGCTGTACAGGTGGGGGCTTGTCCGGGATGAACAGCTGGAAGGTATCAGAAGCTTGGGACACGCTTCCTCAGCTGAGGGAAGTACATAACCCTGAGGCACTGTGCCAACTAACAAGGGAGATTGAAGTCTCTACTCTACAGCTTCAGTTGTGAGCTAGCTGGCCTTTGACTCACACCATAAAGCACATGGCTTGAGCTCCTAAGGAACTGGTTCATTCCCTCCTGCTGATGACCTGTCAGCCTTACACCTACATAGTATTGACATCTTTGTCTATGTCTGCACTAGAGAGGTTTGTCGACAAAACTGTCTTTTTATCAACAAACCACAGTGTCCACATCCCCAAGGTGTTCTGTTGACAGTAAATCAAGAGAACGTGGCACTTTTGTCGACAGCATTCTGCTGCTCCCCCGTGGGGCAGAACGCCTCTGTTGACAGATCTCTGTTGACAGAAAGCTAGTCGGGACATTCTGGGACCCTTCTGTCAACAGACAGGGCCTCCGAGCCAGGCACCCTCCCCACCACAGCCAGACACCCTATTTACCCACCCTGCCCAGCCAGGCAACCCCCCGTGCAAACTGTTGATGACTCATGAAGTGGTGGTGGGGGCATGCGCACAGGGGCAGAGGGCACTCCACCTGTGCGGCTTTAATGAGCTGCTTTGCCACACCGTGCTGTCCAGTTCACCACATGTGGCAAACAGACGGTGTATTGGACACAGTGGATGTAAAGCATACTGCCAGTCCAGCTGCAGCCATGTGCCTCCCTCCAGGACTGCGCTGTCTGCAGCAATAAGAAATCAATCCCTCCATCAGTAGGTGTGTCAGCACATAAGAGAAAGCAGGTGTTGCCATTGCTCAGCTGTGATCTAAATTCTGCAAAGGTTTCTTGTCAGATTTTGGTGATGTGTAGGTGTTCCAGTTAGGCCACCTAGACCACTGATCAGACCTATGCCAGGAGGAAAAAGGGCTAGATTTTCCATACAGTGCTTGCCTCTGTTTTTAGCAGAGCTGTGCTCTCCTCTGCCTCCTCTTACTTTAATCCCTGGGACTGCGGAAGATCAGTCCCAGGCTCCCTTTGATATAACAACAACAGCAACAATTTAATAACTTCAGTCTCCTTTCAAAAGTCTACTATTTTTTTCATTGTCATTTCTGCCATTACAGCACTGTGGCACAGTGCTTTTGACGGAAATGCTGCTGCAGAGCAGGCAGGTGAAGCTCATAATATTTTGTTTTGGTAGCATGTACAACAAAGGTGGCTTTTAAAGGATTTCTCAGTAACTGAGTGGTAGGCTTTAAAGAAAAAAGCCAAAAACCTGAAAAAAAAAAAAAGCCCTGATGGATTCTTGGGAGCACATTATAACAGTTTAACAGCTTCAAGGTAGGTCAAAACAGAGGTTAATCTTGACAGTGTCCTTTTTAACCTAATATAAGCTACTCGGTATGCAAAGCAGCAAACATCCGTCCTAGCAGAACATGTTCAGTAATTGCAGTTAGCCTTAAAAACCCAGACAAGCTTTGCCAACTCGGAATGAGAAAAGGACTGCCAAATATCTGAGTGCGAGGAAATATCTGCATGTTAGGTAAATGCATGAAAACATCCATGAATCAAATGTAGGCTGGGAAAACACTACCCTGATGATGAATACTGGGAACCACCAACCCTATGGTAGATCAGTAAGCGCTGCTAAGCATTTGCTTTTCTTCCATTGCCTCCTTTAGTCTAGTTTCAGAGCAGTAGGTGCTTGCTGGGCCTGTCTTCCTGGTGTCCCCCACTGGAGGCCTGTGCCTCCAATTTTGATTTGTGTCCACTCTTTAGTTGTCCTCTGTTCCTTTGTGGCCCTGTTCCTTTCCTGAGGGGGAGGGTACTGTTGCTCAGAACAGGCATGTTTCCCAAATGCTAAATTTACACCACAAAGATGAGCAAAACAGATCTGTGGTTCCCTAACCAAAAGCAGCTTGAATGAATGAATGAACCCTTTTATTCCAATCTCCCCTGTTGTTCTACAGAGATACAGACGTACATACGGTGGCCTCCTTGTTCAAACTCTATCTGAGGGAGCTCCCCGAGCCGGTTGTGCCCTGGTCGCAGTATGATGACTTCCTCCTGTGTGGGATGCTTCTCAATGCTGATGAAATGAAGGTAGTACAGGGAGGCTGGAACTATCTGTGTAGAGGGGGTGCTGAGAGCCATTGAACCAAGCTGTAAAACCCGTATATAATGGAAACCACCTCACGCTGGGGGAAAGGGAGTATGCTGCTCTTGCCCCACTGTTTCAGCACCAATGAATGGCAATGCCCCCACTCTTAAAAAGGCACGTGTTTTAAACCCAGAATGCATCTTCTTGTCTGAACCTCTGTGAAAATAAGAAAACTTAGCTCCCACAATAGGGACACATGGACTTAGGTCTCTTAAGCTGCATCTACACGTGCACGCTACTTTGAAGTAGCAGCACCAACTTCGAAATAGCGCCCGTCGCGTCTACACGCGTCGGGCGCTATTTCGAAGTTAACTTCGACGTTAGGCGGCGAGACGTCGAAGTCGCTAACCTCATGAGGAGATAGGAATAGCACCCTACTTCGACGTTCAACGTCGAAGTAGGGACCGTGTAGACGATCCGCGTCCCGCAACGTCGAAATTGCTGGGTCCTCCATGGCGGCCATCAGCTGTGGGGTTGAGAGATGCTCTCTCTCCAGCCCCTGCGGGGCTCTATGGTCACCGTGGGCAGCAGCCCTTAGCCCAGGGCTTCTGGCTGCTTCTGCGGCAGCTGGGGATCTATGCTGCAGGCACAGGGTCTGCAACCAGTTGTCAGCTCTGTGTATCTTGTGTTGTTTAGTGCAACTGTGTCTGGGAGGGGCCCTTTAAGGGAGCGGCTTGCTGTTGAGTCCGCCCTGTGACCCTGTCTGCAGCTGTGCCTGGCATCCCTATTTCGATGTGTGCTACTTTGACGTGTAGACGTTCCCTTGCTGCGCCTATTTCGATGTTGGGCTGAGCAACGTCGAAGTTGAACATCGACGTTGCTGGCCCTGGAGGACGTGTAGACGTTATTCATCGAAATAGACTATTTCGATGTCGCAACATCGAAATAAGCTATTTCGATGTTGGCTGCACGTGTAGACGTAGCCTTAAGGTTTAGCTGTCAGGCATTGTGAACCTTGGAATCTGCCCAGTCTCTCATATTTTCTTTTTTAGCTGAGTCCCTGCAGTTAATGAAAAGCACGAAACATTGTTATCAGAGGAAGGAAGTGTGACATCCTGCATGCCACCTCTCACTCCGAGTAGCGAGGGTGATCAGCAGGAGCCTCTGGGTTTAACGTTTCTGTCACTCAGACAGGAACATAACAATTACCATACTGGATCAGAATAATCAGTATTGTTCATCACATTAACAGGACTATGATATTGTGTGTGGCATAAAACCTATCTTTAGAGAGAGTCAGAAGAGAGGAGATTTTGTTCCTGTTTTCTGGACAGTTCTACACAAAAGTCAGACACATCTATTCCTCAGTAGAGTGCCCACGAAGAACTACGGTTTCCTTCTTGCAGCAGCTGCATTTCCGTGGTGGCTGATTCCTGCTGGTACAGTACACTCTTTCACGTCTGGCAGCCCTAGGACCGAACGGTTGCTAGAAAGTCAAATATTTTGGATACTAGGGAGGTATACCTAACATTGCATAACAATAAAGAAAAACAAGATTAGTTATTAAGAAACAAACAAACATGCATGCAGAGTACTTTATTTACCAACAACGGTAGCATTGTACACTGTAAACTTATACTATATTCACTATATTTATTTGTGTTTTCTTTCACTATACTGTACTTATGGAAAACATAACTAACTTTACTTATGGTTAAAATGCCAGTTATTTGAGAATTCTGGGTAATAGAATGCCAGATATGAAAGAGTTTACTGTAGTTTCACTTCAGGCTCAAACATGCCATGTGATAAGTAATTTGACACAGTCTATGTAGAAATACAAGGGGTTAGATTCTGAAAAGAGCTCAGCACGTTCCAGAGTGGAGCTTTTGAAAACCTGGCCACATATTTTGCTGTTTGAATGGGAGCTCAGATCTCTTGAAAATATGGCCCCAACTGGTGGTTCAGCATCTAAGGCCAGGTCCACACTAGGCATTGAAGTCAATTGTAGATATGCAATTCTAGCTGCAACAATTGCAAAAGCTAAAGTCAACTTTTTTGCAACTGACTAACCTGGCTGTCCTCACAGAGGGAGGTAGATGAGAGGAACTCTCTCATCAACCTCCCTTAACTCCTCACGATATTGAAGAGTACAGAGGTCAACTGCTGACCCCAGAGAGTTTCATTTTGCGCATCTCTACCAGGTCGATCTTCCACATAATATAGACATACCCTGAGAAAGTCTTGGCCATGTCATATACTGGGGCTTCCAAAGAAAGTAAATGTGTGGATTCAGATCTAAAGGTGAGCAAGCACTGAGAGGAGGTACCATGCCAGGAGATACTGGGCAAATACACAGCTGGTTTGGAAACCAGATGCTTTTGATGAACATTTACAAAGCAGTTTTTAATTTGTGTTTAGGGTCAGCAGGAGCTTGTGAAGCAACTGTCCCTGCTTCCCCGAGTCAATTACAATCTCCTCAGTTATATCTGCAGGTATGTACACTTTCATCGTGGTGTGTGAGAAGTTAAGTTGAGATCTGGGAGTCTTGAGGAGCTAGGCCGTAGTCTCCAAGGGTGACACTGACACTTATGTGGAGGGCAAACAGTAGGCTGCCTTATGCTCCACTCTGGTCCCCCTTAAAACCTCCAAGGATGAAAGTCTTGTAAGTCTCCTGCACAAGTTTGAATTTTGATGTAACAGGACAGATGGACTGTAGCAACCAAACAAAACTATCTACCAGTAAATCCCAAATCATGCAAAATTCACATGCTTTGAGCCTTTTCTCTTCTTTTCTTAATGTGAAATTCAGCTCAGGTGCGCTAAGAGGCTCTTCTCAACCTCCTGGTTCCCCCAGGCTAGAATCCTGTCCTGCACCCATACCCACTTCCAGACCTGCTCCCCAATCCCCTGCCCCAGGTCACAACCCCACTCCAGACTGGGAGAGTCTGAAATCTGAATTTCATCCAAAATATTGCAAATGAGCCTTATCTGTGCAAAGGCCTGAACCAAACCTTCAGATCCAGACAGCCCCAAACATGAGATGGCTTGTTGCCTGAGTCTGGATTCTGTGGCAAGAGCAGAGATCAACAAACCTTTTGCTTTCAGTAAACATGAGCCCATTTAAAGATTCTCACAAAAAAATCATACCCCAATACATGGTTTCAATTAGCTTAATGAGATCTGTTAAAAATTCAGGCGTTCCCACAAATTTTGCTTGACTCAACACTGAGAGGCAAACTGTAGGTTAAATCTAGCCCCAGTGAATGGAGATGTAATTGTATGCACGATGCAGCCATTGTGGGCAAAATTCTCTGGTCACTCTTGTACCAGGAGATCAGAATAGGTGAGCCACAGAAGAGAATTCCCCCTTCTGATCTTCAAACCTATGAATTTACTGACCTCAGTGAGCTTAATTTGGCCCTGTATGTGCAATCCCATGTATCGTGTGTTGAACTCCACAGAGTAAGAATCAAGGCTTGTCCTTGGCCAAACTCTTGCACAATGAAACTGCTGAGTTTCGCCCCATCCCTTCCCTGCTTGAGGTGTCATTTTTCTTTGGCAACATCATTCAGGATCAAACCCATCTTTGTTTCTCTCTGGTTTGGGGAGAATGCAATTCTTTTACCACTTGGCAGATTTGGCTTCTGTGGAAATGCCAAAAAGACAAAGACTGTGTTCTCTGTAATAATAAAGGGCCTGTGTCTATGTTTTTGTTGCTGAGGCCTGGAGCAAGCTCTGGGTGGATGAATAGGTTTTTATAACACCTTTAACAGATTTATCTGCAGCCTGTTTATTTTCCAACTTGGAATGTTTGCCCTTGGATTCTGGCAGGTTCCTACATGAAATACAGCTGAATTCTATCGTTAACAAGATGAGTGTGGATAACCTGGCAACCGTGTTTGGAGTCAATCTGATCAGGCCCAAGGTGGAAGACCCTGCAGTTATTATGAGAGGTACAATGGAATCCCAGAACACCATTGACTTAGGCAGCCCTTGCACTATTTCCATGATCACTGTGTCCAAAGCATTAATGCAATGAACTTCCTAAGTCAGACACAGCAGAGAAGCCCAAACACCATTTTGCTGGGATGGAAAACGTTCTACCTGAGCCATGGCAGGTCAATCTGGCAAAAAATAGCTCTACCATAATAATGCCTAGCCTTTATATCAGGGATGGGCAACCGGAATAGTTGTGGGCCCTCCCTCATCTCAATGGGCCACAGACTGGGGTTCCACCTGTGGCCACCCAGACCGCCAGTTTGCTCCCCTCCCCCCACCACGCCTCTCATGCACTGGAGCCCTGCACTTACCTCCTCCTCCCCCCTCTCTCCCAACCCTTTTGGAGTCACGAATCACCTGATTTGTGCTCTGATCCCACTCTTCCCCTCCTTTCCAGAGCCAGAATGCTGTAAACAGCTGATTTGCAGAGTTCCAGAGCAGGAGGAATGGAGTAGGAATAGGGCTCGAGTGCAAATTAAGTGATTCATGGCTCTGAAAGTTCTTGGAGGAAGGGGGGAGCAAGGAATTGTGGGGCTTCAGTGCCCCAGTGGGTGGTAGGTGTGTATGTGTGGGGGGACATCCGGGGCTCCGTGGGCTGCAGGTGGAGCCCCCTGGTTGGCCACCACTGCCTTATATTGTGCATTCCATCTAGACAGGGGTGGGTAAGCAATGTTCTGGGCCTCAAAAGGAATGAAATTCTTTCATACCCATGTAACCACATCTGGAACTGCAGAAAATAGCCATTCAGGATAGTCCATAGGTCCTGACCCCTCACTGAACTTTGTGATCAGAGGGCAAATGCACCAGAACTAATAAGGAAATTCACTGGGTGTGTAAGATTGGCTCACTCCGTAAAGATACCAATAGATGACCACTGAAGATGAGGCCCATGAATAGCTTAAGTCCCCCTATTTCTCCAGTGGAGAATTTCACACAAAACCCAAATTCCACTCTGTTTTGAAGAATGTGCAGTGAATGCTCGGAAGGAAAAAAAAATTGGGTTGAATGCTGTTTTAACAATAATGGTACGATTATTTTTTTTACGCCCCCACCGCCTGGGATATGACTAAGCTCGATGCATGTCACATATTTCTGAGGGGTAGCAGCAGACCATTTCTTAGGCTGGCTCAGCCAACTGCATTCCTGGCTTGACAGCTGAGTAGGTTCTCCCTGGGTGCCATTAAGTTGTGGTTCTTTTCTATCGCAGGCACTCCCCAGATCCAGAGGGTGATGACTGTGATGATAAGTGACCATGCCAAGCTCTTCCCCATGTCAAAAGATGAGTGCTCTTCATCACCCACACAGAGGAGCAATTCAAAGAAGATGCAAATACCGCGCAGTTCCGTGGGCTGGGATGCTGCAGAAGATCCGCCAGCCTCCAAAGCAAATGCTTTAACCCAAGACCAAACGGTAAGACTCAAGCCCGTCAAATTATTCCGAGCTCTTATTGAGCATGTTTGAGCTCTGGGAATTTCAAAGTGATTTATAAAGGAGGACAGTGTTATTAGCCCCATTGCAGAGGTGGAGAACTGGGGCACACACCGGTGAAGTGATTTGCTAAAGGTCCTGCAGCAGAACAGTGGCAGAGCCACGGAAAGACCCAGGTTTCTGAGTTACAGTCCAGTGCTCTCTCCACTAGGCAACACTGCCTCTGTGGATTGGAAAGATTTACTAAGTAGTGCTGGTCAAAACAAACAAACAAACAAAAAAGGAAATTGAAAAAAACCCAAGATAATTATTGCATTTTTCCCTTTTTAATTCAAATTCTGATGGCACATTTTAAGAATTTGTAATATTTTACCAATCTAGATCTGTGTGTTTTAAAAAGGGGTTTTGGGATGTGGAGGAGGAAGTAGAATTAGTATTGATTTTTTTCTGGTTTTCTTTGTTGTCAAAATACAACACAAAAACATTCAAGAAACTCAGATGTCCTAGCAGGGCAGTTCCATACAACATATGTATTGTGAAGAACCCAAGTGAGGACATTTTTCTATATATGATATTTTTATTACTCTTTGTATTAAGGTACAAAGAATAATCTATTAATAAATGGTAAATACAAAATTAATGGGCATTTTAATAAATGGTTCACCTATAGATCAAGCGGTTACTAATAGTCATCTATAACCCTATCATGCAGATGTGCTTGAGGCAAATACTTCTCATCCTTATAAAATGACTATAATGACCTCTGGTGGGAAAAGAGGTTTCCTTCTGATGAAAATTTAGACCTTTAATTGAAAAGCAGAAAACCAAAACGTGTTCAGTGAAAAAATAAAAAGTTAAATTTTCAGATGAAATGTTTTAGAAGTTTTGGCTGAACACCCAAAACTTTTTTTGTTTGTTTGTTTGTGTGTTTGTTTTTTGTGAAGAAGTCAGAGTTCCCCCCTAGAAAGACAATACTTTCCACAGAAATAAGAGTTTAGTGGAAAATCCACTTTTCCAGAGAAAAAGATTTGAGAGCATTTTTTTACCAGGTCTTCTTACAATAGCCACTCATTTATTAGCAAGTGATACATGAACTTTAACATAAAAGGTGGCTTTTTGGTTACCACAGCGTTCATCCATACTGTGTGCAGGCAAGCTGATGGTGGATGGCAAAGGAGGGCAACCCAATTGTCCCCGGGCCTGGTGTTTCAAAGGGACCCAGAACTCTGGCTGCCACGGACATTAATTCAGCTGCTTCATGCAGCTGTGAGGGAGGGGAGGTGCCAGCGCCATCGTCCTGGTGGTGCTAAGGGTGACTGTCCTTGGTCCATCCCCTTCCGCCGTTGGCCCCACCCTTTCTGGGGGCATGGAGTCAGGCCCCCCTCCCACTTTGCCCTGGGGCCCACGGTGGCTGTTGGCCTCCCTGAGTGCATAAATGAAAGAGAAACTGCTTTCTAATACCCTTGGCTCCATTTTCAGAGAGATGACCTAGATGCTAGCAGTCCCACATCCTCCGGAGCAGCTGTCAGGCTGGGCGTGCTGGTGGAAGATAATGGCATGAACCAACCCAAAGATATATCAGGAATGTGGAAACTACAATCCAGGAAAAGAACTCAGACCCTTCCCAACAGGAAATCCTTCCTAACGGGTTCCTCTCAGGGGGAGAAAGACAGCAACGATAAAAATGACATATTTAGCAATGACTTTTGGTCATCTTCAGGTCATCTTCAGCTCTCACCTAGTTCCCCAACAGAGGGACATAAAAGAACATTGTCTCAGGATCTTTTTAAGCTGCTTGACCTTCACCGGACTTCGACCTATGACAACGTCCCTACCTGCCAAGCACAGAGTGGGGAGAGCACTTGCAGTAGCCCTCTCGGCACAGCCAGCAGCAACTCCAGGGAAGATCTCTTAGCAAGCCAAAGCCCAAGTCTTGTGCAGAAGGAGCTCTTGGATCCCAGCAACAGAGCTGAGGACAGTGGTTCTGGTCAGGAGAACCAGGAGTCCCTTCAACAGGTGATCCTGGAGCTGAAGAAAGAAATGGAGAGGCAGAAAAAAGATTACGAAGAGCAAATTAAAAGGTAAAAGATGGTTTACAGTGTTGTTGCAGCCGTGTTGGTGTTTCTAGCCAAAAAAATTTCATTGCAAAAATACCGAACCAGCTCTAGTTTGGCCCTACTTCAGCGAGCTCCTTTGTGACCTTGCAAGAGCAGAGGAGGGTTCATCTATCTTTGCTCCCCGCTTCCCTTTTGCCCCCTGTGTAAAGCCCAAACACGACTGCTTACCCTTCTAGTGACTCATAGCCCCCCCTCAGTACTTACAGCTCCATGCATACCTAATGCTGCCTTTGAACAGGAGTACATTCTAGGCCAGTGGTACTCAACATGAGGTCCAGCCTCCCTGGCTATTTCTGAAGGGTCCCTAAAAGAAACCTGACTGAACAGAATTCAGCTCTGTATACTGACAATAGATTTCCAAAGCGGACTGCGCTTCCATTGGAAGTTCTAAAGGGCTCTGCAAATGAATAATTGTTGAAAATCTCTGTCCCACTTCTGGTTCTAGACTGTCGTCAATAGGGAGTCTGGCTTAAAATTATGCTGTCAGGGGCTGATACTTGGAAGTGGGAGGGGGGTATTTGTGCTCCCAGTGGTCCTGCCCTCACATACGGGGCACCAGAGACTAATGTGTAAATCTGTTTCTACAGTCTGCCTTCAAAGTTGCATGGCCTAGTGGCCCAGATCAATTATAGTGGCCCTTACTATCAGGGCAGGATGGCCAGAGTCATTCACCATGGCTGTTGCTTTCAAGGCAGCATGGCCTAATGACCAGAATCAATCACCATGGCCTTTTCCCCGCAGGGGCCACCCTTAGGTCCTAGCAGCAGAGGGGTGGCCCACCACAGGATGAGTGGGAAATCCAGCTGCAACATGCTAACTCATTCAAGTGGGACGTACCACTCCATTGCCATCTCTGAGTCACTTCTTACTCTGTGTCTTGAGACTGCCATCCATGGGCTGTTGGGGTTCATTGGACTTGACAAAGTATTATGGGATTGGGTAGCGAGGCTGTGTGTCATTCAGGGCACCAGTGCCAACTGATGTGTCGCACAATGATACAGAGTTACCTCATGACCTTCCCACCCCCTTATCCTTCCTATTACAGCCTCCACAAGGAGAACTACGAAGTCTGGGCCAAAGTGGTGCGGCTGAATGATGAGATTGAGAAGGAGAAGAAAAAGTTTGTGGAGCTGGAACTGAAGCTGCAGAATGTGGAACGTGAGCGGGAGGATGTTGAGAAGAGGAACAAAGGACTGGAGCAGGAGATCCAGGACTTAGTCAAATCCAGGAGTGATTCCAGAAACATAAAAAAATAAGAGAAGGACCAGGATGTGCACACACACAGGGAGTACAGGTGCATGGTGGATTATCTTCCTGCTTCAGAGAAGATAGGAATTGCCAGACTAGATTGAACCAGAAATCTCACTTGTCCAGCGGTCTGTGACCTTGAATGGCCAGTATTAGCTGCTTCAGTGGAAACGGCAAGGAGCCTTAAAGCTGAATCTTCCTCTAGGGAAAGTTCCTTGCTGGCCTCCATTAGTGAGAGGTTGATTTGTGCCCTGAAGCAGGAAAGTTTACATCCTTTTCAAAACTCTCTTTTCTTTTTCATGGCCAATCATGTGTTGAATTCTGCTAAACACTTTGATTGAATAATACCAAGAGGCAGGGAGTTCCACAGGCTATTTGAATACGTTGCCGATTCAGAGTGGCACTGAAGGAATCTCTGTACCACACCAGTTTCCTGGCCTGGAGGGCGACAATGCTTGTCCTGCAAGAAAGGATTGGTGATTTTTAAGTTTCTCAGACAGGAACAAAAATAACATCAAAAAACTGGAACCAGGAATGTGGAAGAGCCTATAGTCATATCATTGCATAGGCTTTTGGCTGTGCATAGTACTACGCCTTACAGTTAATTGCTCTTTCTCCAGCCTCTGCTCCTAGGCTGAGTGAAATTACAGTTTTGAGAATAAAGTCTACATTTTATTATTGCTGTCATAGAGATGGAGAAACCTTATGCACGCCTCTCCCTGGAAGCCTAACATGCAATTGTTCCCCGAGTATAGGGTACCTGTCACACTTCATAGTAAGGTTCCATTTATAAATAATCTTTAAGGGATTAATAAACCATAACTGATTGACAGCAATTTAAGGACTGAATGATTCAGCCCTGAGGCCTTGTGGTATTGGTTTCACTGCCTGTTGCTTTGGCTGCTTCTTTTTTAACTAGCCACCAGAGGGTCTTACACAGGCTTCCCAGCTCCTCCTTACTAGGTGCTCACAGGACTTTGCTTTCAGCGTGGAAAACAAGCCGATATATTAGCAAGATAACCTGTTCTTTCATTGCACATTTGTACATGGGAATAATATACACATAGACCAGAAAAGAGGAACAAGGCCAGAAAGGACAGTGTGGTCCTCTTGTCTGACCTCGTACATAACACAGGCCATGGAACTTACCCACAGTATAACTGTGCTTTAATGGACATGAAAAGGGATGAGGTGCAGTGGTGCAAGGTGCCACTCCATTACAGTCTGCTGGGTGATCCATATACAGAATATTTAATAGTGCTGCTTGGATCTGACCATATAGGCTCCAAAGTTTGGCTCTAGTTCTGTGTGGGAAAGAAAAGAAGCAGATTAAAAATTGAATGCAGAGAGATGGTGTGACAGGGCATGAGGCATGGGAGGAATGAAGACAAAAGCTAATGCAAATTGCAACGGTCTCCCCTGCACCTGTTTGTGTCATCCCAGTTGCTGTGGGACTCTTCTGTCCTTAACATTGAGCCTAAGCACTTTCAGCAGGAAATCACAATAGTATTTCCAACTGAAACAACTGTGTGACAAATATGTGTTTTGAGTACAGGGATCAGAAATGGTTGGGAAAGGAGAATTATTTCTGGGAAGCTTGGACCCCAAATATCATTAGTTGGGTTTAAAAAAAACTTCAGACTTAATATCAAGTCCTCAGTGTGTATGCTCCTGACAGATGGGCTTCGTCAGACTGCAAAACCAAACAGTGTTTCTCCTAAAGCCCAGCTCAGTTCTTCAATTCCCCTCCTCTGACTGCCCCTTGAGAGATGCCCTGTGAAGTAAATGGTCCCATGAGTCATGCTGTGAGGATGAGGGGAGGAAAATGGGATAAAGGCAGAGGTGGGAAAAGTGCCTAAAAAGTTATCTGAGTAAAAATACAGCTGCTTTGGGGGAGAATGTACATAATAGAAGTCACTGGTGTCCCACTGGAAAACTGCTTGAGTAAAAGTACACACAGACATGCACATGCACAAACACGGACCCATCACATCGTTATTGTACTCAAGTCCCCAGAAGTGACAGCAGCTGCACTTCTACTCAAGTAACTTTTGGGGTACTTTTTCCACCTCAGGAAGGGATATGAGGCTCAGAGAGGCTGGAGACACGTGACTCTTTCAGGCTACGCTTCCCTTTCTTTGATAGTTAAAACCAAGCAAGCCTGGTGCAGGCTTTGGAGTCTGTTCCTGGCTCTGCTCATCGCCTGCTGAGTGACAATGGACAAATCTCATCCCCTCTGTTTCCCACAGCTGTAACACAAAAGAGAGAATAATATTACCCCCCTGCAGCAGGGCAGGGAAGAGTGAGTTAACTGCATGTCTTCAGGGGCAAAGGTTGTTCCTCTGGCGAGAGAGGCGAGATGTAGGTTTAGCATTGCCCTTTTACCAGTCCCTCCCAAGCACTCAGGAGGATCCAGCTAGGACATGCTGTCTCTTGGCCTCTGTCCAACAGCTAAAAGTTCCATTTTCTGCTTACCCCATCTACGGCAAGGAGGTCTCAGGTGCAGAGCTTCCTCTCCCAGTGGTGGCCAATCTGCAGCCCACAGACCCCACTGGCTGCTCTCCTCCCTCATGCACTTTGTGCACTGGGTACAGGAGTCCTGCACTTACTACTCCATCTCCCTCCCTCCCAGCACTTTCAGAGGTATGAATCACCTGATTCCCAATCCTTCCCCGAGTCCATCACTCCCTCCCAGTGCTGTAACACCATGAACAGCTGATTTGCAGCATTTCAGCTGTGGGAAGGAGAGGGAGAGGCAGGGACAGAGTACTAATCAGGCAAGTAAAGTGATAGAAAGTGCTGGGAGGAAGGGAGATGAGCAGGTGAGTACAGGGCTCCAGTGCCTTGTTGTGTGAGAGGTGCAGGGAGGCAGATGGGTGGAGGGCTGCAGGTAGAACCCCAGTGCCCCTGGGCTGCTGCAGCCCACTGAGGTAAGGATGGCCAATCATGTGGCCCAGCACTATTCAGTGGCTGCCCATCCCTTCCCTAACCCCTCTGACCTGCAATCAGCAGGACTGCAATTGAGCCTGCAGGGGGCAGAAGGGACAGGGGAGAAGGTCCCTCATGTATATTTCAAATGGCTCCAGTGCTGTGTCTCCCTGCCTGCCTCTTCCCATTTTTGCTGCCTGCTAGGTGGCTTCATAGGCAAAAGGCACTATCTACTAACAGGGATGCCATCCCTTAACCTATTATTCACAAGTTTCCAGGGCTGCACTCTGAATTAGTGTAAAGTCCCTATCACTTACGCAGCCCTTTTACAGTTCAGTGCCTGTTGCACCAGACCAGCCAATAACTCAATAATTCAGGCAGGAGTAGTTGGCCAGTCCTTTGGTACCAAGGACCCATGCTGTGCAATCCACAGCTGCCTGACTACCATTAGTGAAGGCCAGAAGATCCCTCAGAGCATGTTTTGCATTTCACAACTTACAGTGATCAACTGATTCAACTTCAATGGCAAGATTGTTTGGAAACCCCTTCTACATGCTGATTAAAGCTATTTTTTGGTGCCCGCTTTACAAAGACTTTAATTGTTTCATCTCTAACTTCTAGCAATTACAGTTGGAATACTAACATTTTGGGTTGGGGGTTAATCCCATTTTTATAATTATGGCATCCTTCATCTTTTGTCATTCCTTAAACTAGGGGAGTCAATTTTTTTTTATCAATATCCAAGTTTCTTGACTAAGGTACAGTCCTGACTCCAGAGAAAATAGATATTTTAGGGTACACTCAAAAGCAGTTGGAAATCAGATTTGGATGTGATCCACCTATTCATTACCCCCCATCTTAAACTTTTTGTACAATGAGTGATCACCTAATATTGAGTACTTGCTTTCCAAATTCCCCATTTTTGAAGAGTAAGTCACAGGGCAAGGGTTATAAATCAAAAGCACACCCCCATACTTATTTCAATCATACTAAAAGTACCTGGTAACGAGGAATGAATTAACAAATACCAAGAGTGAGAGACTGTTTCAATTCATTATTTATCAGGATAGTTTTCTTCACAGGATTAGCATAATTAATACTTAGTGAATTATATCTTCATTCACCCTTGCTAAAGATTATCTTGAGTTCCCTCCCAACCATATGGAATCTCATTTTTAGTAAAAATTCTGTTTAGTGCTTTTCTTCATTAGATCTTAAAACTTTTCACAACAGAGGAAAGTATAATCCCCCCCCCCCCGCCCCGCATTTGAAATAGATGGGGAAACTGGCATGGGTAGGTGAAGTGATTTGCCCAAGGACAGCCAGTAGACCAGCTGAAGAGCCAGGAATAGAAAGCAAACCTGCACTCTAAATCATAAGACCACACTACCTCATATGTAGCAGTATATTGAAAATGTAGTACACCTTAAAGTTACTTTCTGAAAAAAACGTGAGATGGAACTAAATATACAAATGATTTATTAATCCTCTTTAAAAAAAAATTCTGAACTGGAATGTCGCCCAGATCGAAGGACCCTGCCAGTTTTAGGACAAATTTAGTGTAACCCCATCATATAGTGAGCTCGGGGTCCTGCAGAACTCAAGCTAACTAGAAAATTTGTGGGCAGTGAAGGAGCCTACTGAAGTCCCATTCTCCTGTGCCTTAGTAGAAGCTCAAGGAGGGCACCTAAGTAGTAATGAGATCTTCATCCACATTTCAAGATCATACTGCTCTGCAGTCTGTCAAACAACATGTGATATAAGAGAATACTTGCAACCTTGCAGGGTAGTTACTTCCCACAATCACACAAAAAAGTAAAACGATGATAATTTAAAAATAATGAGACCAACAATTTTCATAGGTTTACCAAATTTCTTTTTATTTAGCCAAAGACAGAACTGAGACTTTCCCTGAATTTATACATTTAATTACAGAAATATTAATAAATATGTTACAGAAAGTGAAGAAAGGTGACATGACAAAAGTTAAATCTATGAATTTAACATGAATTATTCCAACTTTTATCAAGCAGGTATAATAAAACGTAAGTAATTCATTTCACACATCAAAAAGTGATGATATCAGCAAAATCATTGTAGTATAAAACAGAATTAACTATCAGCATAAATCTCTTAACACAGGTCATTCTTCAACACAACCTGTGGCAGTAGAATTTTTTAACAATTATAACACTTTGAAAAGCTCAGAATGGTTGCAGGGATCAGCTAAAGCTGCAGAAATGGTAATTTTTAAACATCTCTGGAGATACCTTTATTCTGCAATGTCATCTTTATTCCAGATTTTGGCATTAGGAATCAATGTCAGAACTGAGGTGGGTCCTGGAACCCTGCTGGGTTTAAAATTTAAACCTCAGTGCTTTCAAACACCTACTGTAAATTAACTTTCACATCAGTAGAATTGCACCAAACAACCAACCTCAACTTTGCCCTCGAAGTACAATGAACAAAGAACATACACAAAAACATCTGTTTGTCAACAGGCCACACTAAATCAATACCTGAAAAGAGTCATCATCACAAAATACTATACCTCTACACAAACACTAACTGAACAGTAAAATGCCTAAAAAAACATCCACATCATCACCCTTAAGCATCTACTTTATTCAGAAAGCATAAAAACCTATTAAAATACCACTATTACCTCTACCTCAACATACACAAATACCAAAATTCCTCTAACTGTTCTGACACAATAGGTGCAAAGTTAAAATTGAATGTGTGGCACAATTTAAGTAGTGTGATTGTTTAAGTAGAGTAGGTGTTTCAAAGCAGAAGTAACTGCCAGTTTTCAGGTTAGCTTTTTAGGTTGTTTCTTTTTAGCAATGTGAGAGAGAGCCAGAATTTTGAAATACGAAGGTAAGTACTACCTGGAGTAAATGTTAATCTGTTCAATCTTCAACTTTTTTTTTAATGTTGTTTGGGAGGAGTATTTGGAGGTGAATGAAGAATTCAAATGTATACCTTCCCTTAAAGTACATCTTTGCACTTGCAGCAGGAAGTTATAATATATTATATTATATAATAATATAAGAGTGTGTGCTTGTTTGAGGTCTCTGAATTACAGGTCTACAATTATTCCTTGGTACCTGGAGATGAAGCTGTCAGTAAAAACAAAAAGTACATAAAGTATTTGTCACTCAATTATACAGATGTTACACATTTAAGTCAAAGGAACACATTTTGTAAGATGTCTGTAACTTTTTTACATAAAATCTGGTGGTCACTTTGTTAACACACATTTTCAATAGCTGGTTACATAGCTACATGAAATCAACATTTACATGCAAATAACCAGTTCTACTGACAATTTCTAATTGGTGATTCCATATGGCAGCATAGCTGTGATACTGTTTTGACATAAAAATGGGCTTTCTTACTCTGACAGCATGAGTTATGGAATTATTAGTAAAAAAACAGTTTGAGAGGACATAAATGATTATAAAATAAGATAACATAACAGTTATAAGTTGGCAGATAGTTATTGAAAAGAAAGCTCATAGCAGAAAACTGTTTTCCAAGTCTTCAAGCAGTGCTGTGGTGCCACAATTAATTGAGTTTCAGTTGTAATACAGTGGCTATTAACATTAAGAGGAGAGATGCGAGTCAATTTGTTCCGTTTATCCTTCCTCTGCATTTATATACCAAGGTTCTGGACATGGTATAAACAAACCTGAGGAAGAAACAAAAAATACTATTTTAAAGACATCCTATGCAAGAAAGATTTTATATTGCTCAAGAAATTTATAAAAGAATTCCATAAGCTGAATGAATATGCATTGTGCGACTTTATAGTTTGACTTAAGAGGATGTAAAGAATGTGCAAGACAGTTAAAACAGACTGACAATGCAATTTGAAATTCCAGATTAAAATAACAGAAACATGTTGCATATTTAAAGACAGGGCAAAATAAATTTAAAATAGAAGTAGACAAAGGATAAAGCGCAGTCTGGTTATTCAAATAGAAATCTAATTTCCAAATTAATGGTATAAATTTTGAGCTCTGGAATGTACCAGTGAAATACACAGGAAACAAAATAACAGATGGAAATGTACACTTGCAAAGAGCACTGCCTCAAAGATAAAAGGAGAAAAATTAAGAGAGAATATCAATATATTTTAAGATGAGTAAATCTGAATCACTCACTAAATTAGCACAATGCAGAGACAGCAAAAAGGTACAGGAATGGTTATCAAGTGAATATAATCTCAGAGCCAGTTCTACAAACTACATGTTACACTTGTATAAACCACTGCACCAAAGAATTTAAAAGTCTTCATCAAGCAGCAGGAATTTGATGAAGAGCAGCATGTTATTTAGAGACAAAGACACCAAAATTAGTAGAAAAATGAAAATGTACAAACAGATTTGTTACAAAAGTTCCATTGAAAACTCTCTTTCTGATGTTACTGGTAACAACAGAATGATAGATGGCAGAGAGCACAGTAAGCAGGGCAAAAAATTCAAGAAACTTGACTTCACAAATACAGGTAAGATGGAAGCACAGAATGGAGAGCAAGGATCCATGAAACAATTTGATAGGGAAAATGATAAAGAGAAGATGATTAGCCCTGGATCTTATTTACAGCGCATCGTTCAGACAAACTTACAACAAAATTGTCTCAGTACCTTCCCTTTCTGGACTTACCAGCAACAGCAGCAGAAGGTCGGATCTCCAGGAGCACAGGAAGCAGGGCAGAAAGCTGGAGACTAGGCCGCAGAATCCCAGGCAAGTTGGAAGCGCAGAGTGCAGGGTCAGGAGGACTCCGGACACAGTTTGATGGAGGTACCATAAACATTTCCTGTTGAGACCTGTGCCCTGTTTACAGGGCGTTCATTCAGGCCAGCTAGCTGCTCTTAGCCTAATGCCAAGAGACTGGAGGGTCAAGACCAGATTCCCTGATTACAGGGATCTCACTGGCCTCGGGCTGGGTAGTCAACACAGCCCCAAGGGACCTCCAGGGCCTCAGAGACTCAAATCCTAGTTACAGGAAGCCCAAGAGGCCCGAGTTTCTGAGACGTTTCTCATCTCCCAGAGTTCTAAAGAGAACTGCAACCTGCACCCCGATTACAGGGTGGTCACTGGGATTAGCCAACGAGCAGAGACGGCAACCTGAATTACAGGAAGGTCAAGCTCCTCAAAGCACCAAAGGGCGCACTTTATCCCATTCTACAGACACCTGTGACATGCACCCTAATTACAGGGTTGTCACGCTGGCCGCTCGAGCAGAGCACAGCATAGTGCCAAATGAGCAAGTGGACAAAGACCCGGACCCTACTTACAGGGCGGGCACGCTGCTCAGGGTTCCACAGAGCTCAACGTCCCCCAGGAGCCAAAAGGACACAAACTCTCCCCTAATTACAGGGCCAGGACTCAAACCAACTGGCTGCAGTTGGTGACAAAAGAATGAAGGACAGAGACCTGAACCCTGGATACAGGGTGGCCAGGCTGCCCAAATAGCAGAGGATACGGCACGAGCTGTGACACTCAGACTCGCGACCTAAATCACCTCCCTTAAGGGCCAATCACTCTCATCAGCCTCCTAAAATGGAGCTCAGCTTAAGCAGAGTGGAAGGGGTGGACCAAGTCCCCATATGAAGGGGTCTCACAACGTCCGAGGCAATGAAAGATGACACCCGAGCCCTTACCCTTCCCTTTGGTGAGGAGAAAGACGATCATACGTTAATATGCTTCGAGCTCCTTTTCTGATTCTGAGAAGAATAAAGAAAAAGCGCTGCAGCGGCTTAACTTAAAAAACTTAAAATAAACAAATTATAGAGTAAAAAGCTCTCACACCCATGCGTATCACAGGCTCTCGCAAACATGTTCGTACAAAACAAAGGGGGACTTCCCAGAACAGAAAGAGAGCTCGTGGCAGAAGGTCACTCGACCAAGGCTTAACTCGATCAATCTTCTTGCCCTCAAAAACACAAAGGGAAAAGGGACAAGACCTGCACCCTGATTACAGGGTGGGGTCAAAGTGACTAGCCCAACAACCCAAAGGAGCCAAAGGAGAAAGGACCCAAGCCCTTCTTACAGGACGGTCCCTCGGGCTAGCCGATTAATGGGAAATGCATTTATTTATAAGAGAAAAGGAGGAGACCTGAACCCTACTTACAGGGTGGTCACTCAGCCCAAGGCATTCAGGGGAATCTGGTCCTCCCTTAAGAGAAGGCACGTGACATGCCCCCTAATTACAGGGCAGGCAGTCAAATTCAGCAGGCTGAGGATAGGACACAATTCCAAATGAGCAAAGACCTGAACCCTGTTTACAGGGAGGTCACGCTGCTCAAGTAACATCAGTCTCTTTCAAAAGCAAGGGCAACGTGACTCTCACCCTTCTTACAAGGCGGTCACTCCGACTAGCTGTATTAAGGAACATAATTACGTCAGACAACTTTGGACCTGAACCCTCAGTACAGGGTGGTCACGCTCCTTTGGACCCTTAAAATAACCCTAATCTACGAAAAGAGAGAAGGATTGGACCTGCACCCTAATTACAGGGTGGTCCCTCTGATTAGAAGGCTAAAGGAGCGTAACTCCAGAAGCCAAAGGGCAGAGACCTAGCCCCCAAGTTACAGGGCGGTCATGCTCCGCAAGTTATCACAGAGCTCAGGATCTCTCTTACTTACTTCAGAGTGATGTGAGTCACACCCCAATTCCCATTGGCCACGCTCACGAGACTGCCATCAGGATATGATGCCAAAATAGCAAGAGGGAAGAGAACTGGCCTGTATTCCAGGGGAGGTGAATCCCATTGCTCTCGGTTCCAAAGAGCCCAGTATCTCCCAGAAGCAACAAGAATATGACTTGCACCCTGATTTACAGGGTTGTCGTCCTGAGTGGAGACCACAACAAGGTATAATGCTAAATGAGCAAGTGGGCAAAGACCTGGACCCTGGCTACAAGGCGGTCATGTTCTTTAAGTTACCCAAGAGCTCCAAGTCCCTCCAAAGTGAGGGGGAGGTGACCCGTGCCCTGATGACAGGGTAGGCACTGTGACTAACCCTCTTAACAGAGCATTATGTGAAATGGATAAAACTGAGCAGACCCGGACCCTGCTTACAGGGCGGTCAAGCGGCTCCAGGTGTTAGCGGTCTTGACATCCCCATATGGTGGTATTAAATGACCTGAGCCCTGATTACTGGGATGGAACTGTGCCCGGAGTCCCCTTCCTTCTCTCCTCCGTCTTCAGTGACTTCTCTTCTTTCCTCCTCTTCGCTTGATGTTCCTGATGCTTCCTTCTGGACCTCTTGTGCTTGGAGCTGCCTGAAAGGGAGAGAGGGAGCACTCAGGCTTGTGTAAGTCAGACGCCCTGACGACAAATGCACCTCCCCGATTCAAACTGACTGTCAATTACTGAAACAATGTGGTTGTTAGCGTCTGCAAACAACCTGGATATTCGTCCCCGAGACCATGCGTTCCTCCAACCCTGGCACAGGGAATTGCCCCTCTTCCCAAACCACACTGGGTGGGTGAGAAAAGTACCGAACCCATCTGACCTCGGAGCCACAGTCTCCCCTTGACAACTATTTTACCAGGCAGTCACCATATAAAATCAAGAGGAATTAGATGATTAAGGGTAGTAGCGCGTGAACCAACAAGCAGTGCAAAATCAGTGTCACAAAGTATGCTGCCTGGGTTGACTTTGTCCAAAACTGTCTCAGTACCTTCCCTTTCTGGGCTTACCAGCAACAGCAGCAGAAGGTCGGATCTCCAGGAGCACAGGAAGCAGGGCAGAAAGCTGGAGACTAGGCCGCAGAATCCCAGGCAAGTTGGAAGCGCAGAGTGCAGGGTCAGGAGGACTCCGGACACAGTTTGATGGAGGTACCATAAACATTTCCTGTTGAGACCTGTGCCCTGTTTACAGGGCGTTCATTCAGGCCAGCTAGCTGCTCTTAGCCTAATGCCAAGAGACTGGAGGGTCAAGACCAGATTCCCTGATTACAGGGATCTCACTGGCCTCGGGCTGGGTAGTCAACACAGCCCCAAGGGACCTCCAGGGCCTCAGAGACTCAAATCCTAGTTACAGGAAGCCCAAGAGGCCCGAGTTTCTGAGACGTTTCTCATCTCCCAGAGTTCTAAAGAGAACTGCAACCTGCACCCCGATTACAGGGTGGTCACTGGGATTAGCCAACGAGCAGAGACGGCAACCTGAATTACAGGAAGGTCAAGCTCCTCAAAGCACCAAAGGGCGCACTTTATCCCATTCTACAGACACCTGTGACATGCACCCTAATTACGGGGTTGTCACGCTGGCCGCTCGAGCAGAGCACAGCATAGTGCCAAATGAGCAAGTGGACAAAGACCCGGACCCTACTTACAGGGCGGGCACGCTGCTCAGGGTTCCACAGAGCTCAACGTCCCCCAGGAGCCAAAAGGACACAAACTCTCCCCTAATTACAGGGCCAGGACTCAAACCAACTGGCTGCAGTTGGTGACAAAAGAATGAAGGACAGAGACCTGAACCCTGGATACAGGGTGGCCAGGCTGCCCAAATAGCAGAGGATACGGCACGAGCTGTGACACTCAGACTCGCGACCTAAATCACCTCCCTTAAGGGCCAATCACTCTCATCAGCCTCCTAAAATGGAGCTCAGCTTAAGCAGAGTGGAAGGGGTGGACCAAGTCCCCATATGAAGGGGTCTCACAACGTCCGAGGCAATGAAAGATGACACCCGAGCCCTTACCCTTCCCTTTGGTGAGGAGAAAGACGATCATACGTTAATATGCTTCGAGCTCCTTTTCTGATTCTGAGAAGAATAAAGAAAAAGCGCTGCAGCGGCTTAACTTAAAAAACTTAAAATAAACAAATTATAGAGTAAAAAGCTCTCACACCCATGCGTATCACAGGCTCTCGCAAACATGTTCGTACAAAACAAAGGGGGACTTCCCAGAACAGAAAGAGAGCTCGTGGCAGAAGGTCACTCGACCAAGGCTTAACTCGATCAATCTTCTTGCCCTCAAAAACACAAAGGGAAAAGGGACAAGACCTGCACCCTGATTACAGGGTGGGGTCAAAGTGACTAGCCCAACAACCCAAAGGAGCCAAAGGAGAAAGGACCCAAGCCCTTCTTACAGGACGGTCCCTCGGGCTAGCCGATTAATGGGAAATGCATTTATTTATAAGAGAAAAGGAGGAGACCTGAACCCTACTTACAGGGTGGTCACTCAGCCCAAGGCATTCAGGGGAATCTGGTCCTCCCTTAAGAGAAGGCACGTGACATGCCCCCTAATTACAGGGCAGGCAGTCAAATTCAGCAGGCTGAGGATAGGACACAATTCCAAATGAGCAAAGACCTGAACCCTGTTTACAGGGAGGTCACGCTGCTCAAGTAACATCAGTCTCTTTCAAAAGCAAGGGCAACGTGACTCTCACCCTTCTTACAAGGCGGTCACTCCGACTAGCTGTATTAAGGAACATAATTACGTCAGACAACTTTGGACCTGAACCCTCAGTACAGGGTGGTCACGCTCCTTTGGACCCTTAAAATAACCCTAATCTACGAAAAGAGAGAAGGATTGGACCTGCACCCTAATTACAGGGTGGTCCCTCTGATTAGAAGGCTAAAGGAGCGTAACTCCAGAAGCCAAAGGGCAGAGACCTAGCCCCCAAGTTACAGGGCGGTCATGCTCCGCAAGTTATCACAGAGCTCAGGATCTCTCTTACTTACTTCAGAGTGATGTGAGTCACACCCCAATTCCCATTGGCCACGCTCACGAGACTGCCATCAGGATATGATGCCAAAATAGCAAGAGGGAAGAGAACTGGCCTGTATTCCAGGGGAGGTGAATCCCATTGCTCTCGGTTCCAAAGAGCCCAGTATCTCCCAGAAGCAACAAGAATATGACTTGCACCCTGATTTACAGGGTTGTCGTCCTGAGTGGAGACCACAACAAGGTATAATGCTAAATGAGCAAGTGGGCAAAGACCTGGACCCTGGCTACAAGGCGGTCATGTTCTTTAAGTTACCCAAGAGCTCCAAGTCCCTCCAAAGTGAGGGGGAGGTGACCCGTGCCCTGATGACAGGGTAGGCACTGTGACTAACCCTCTTAACAGAGCATTATGTGAAATGGATAAAACTGAGCAGACCCGGACCCTGCTTACAGGGCGGTCAAGCGGCTCCAGGTGTTAGCGGTCTTGACATCCCCATATGGTGGTATTAAATGACCTGAGCCCTGATTACTGGGATGGAACTGTGCCCGGAGTCCCCTTCCTTCTCTCCTCCGTCTTCAGTGACTTCTCTTCTTTCCTCCTCTTCGCTTGATGTTCCTGATGCTTCCTTCTGGACCTCTTGTGCTTGGAGCTGCCTGAAAGGGAGAGAGGGAGCACTCAGGCTTGTGTAAGTCAGACGCCCTGACGACAAATGCACCTCCCCGATTCAAACTGACTGTCAATTACTGAAACAATGTGGTTGTTAGCGTCTGCAAACAACCTGGATATTCGTCCCCGAGACCATGCGTTCCTCCAACCCTGGCACAGGGAATTGCCCCTCTTCCCAAACCACACTGGGTGGGTGAGAAAAGTACCGAACCCATCTGACCTCGGAGCCACAGTCTCCCCTTGACAACTATTTTACCAGGCAGTCACCATATAAAATCAAGAGGAATTAGATGATTAAGGGTAGTAGCGCGTGAACCAACAAGCAGTGCAACATCAGTGTCACAAAGTATGCTGCCTGGGTTGACTTTGTCCAAAACTGTCTCAGTACCTTCCCTTTCTGGGCTTACCAGCAACAGCAGCAGAAGGTCGGATCTCCAGGAGCACAGGAAGCAGGGCAGAAAGCTGGAGACTAGGCCGCAGAATCCCAGGCAAGTTGGAAGCGCAGAGTGCAGGGTCAGGAGGACTCCGGACACAGTTTGATGGAGGTACCATAAACATTTCCTGTTGAGACCTGTGCCCTGTTTACAGGGCGTTCATTCAGGCCAGCTAGCTGCTCTTAGCCTAATGCCAAGAGACTGGAGGGTCAAGACCAGATTCCCTGATTACAGGGATCTCACTGGCCTCGGGCTGGGTAGTCAACACAGCCCCAAGGGACCTCCAGGGCCTCAGAGACTCAAATCCTAGTTACAGGAAGCCCAAGAGGCCCGAGTTTCTGAGACGTTTCTCATCTCCCAGAGTTCTAAAGAGAACTGCAACCTGCACCCCGATTACAGGGTGGTCACTGGGATTAGCCAACGAGCAGAGACGGCAACCTGAATTACAGGAAGGTCAAGCTCCTCAAAGCACCAAAGGGCGCACTTTATCCCATTCTACAGACACCTGTGACATGCACCCTAATTACGGGGTTGTCACGCTGGCCGCTCGAGCAGAGCACAGCATAGTGCCAAATGAGCAAGTGGACAAAGACCCGGACCCTACTTACAGGGCGGGCACGCTGCTCAGGGTTCCACAGAGCTCAACGTCCCCCAGGAGCCAAAAGGACACAAACTCTCCCCTAATTACAGGGCCAGGACTCAAACCAACTGGCTGCAGTTGGTGACAAAAGAATGAAGGACAGAGACCTGAACCCTGGATACAGGGTGGCCAGGCTGCCCAAATAGCAGAGGATACGGCACGAGCTGTGACACTCAGACTCGCGACCTAAATCACCTCCCTTAAGGGCCAATCACTCTCATCAGCCTCCTAAAATGGAGCTCAGCTTAAGCAGAGTGGAAGGGGTGGACCAAGTCCCCATATGAAGGGGTCTCACAACGTCCGAGGCAATGAAAGATGACACCCGAGCCCTTACCCTTCCCTTTGGTGAGGAGAAAGACGATCATACGTTAATATGCTTCGAGCTCCTTTTCTGATTCTGAGAAGAATAAAGAAAAAGCGCTGCAGCGGCTTAACTTAAAAAACTTAAAATAAACAAATTATAGAGTAAAAAGCTCTCACACCCATGCGTATCACAGGCTCTCGCAAACATGTTCGTACAAAACAAAGGGGGACTTCCCAGAACAGAAAGAGAGCTCGTGGCAGAAGGTCACTCGACCAAGGCTTAACTCGATCAATCTTCTTGCCCTCAAAAACACAAAGGGAAAAGGGACAAGACCTGCACCCTGATTACAGGGTGGGGTCAAAGTGACTAGCCCAACAACCCAAAGGAGCCAAAGGAGAAAGGACCCAAGCCCTTCTTACAGGACGGTCCCTCGGGCTAGCCGATTAATGGGAAATGCATTTATTTATAAGAGAAAAGGAGGAGACCTGAACCCTACTTACAGGGTGGTCACTCAGCCCAAGGCATTCAGGGGAATCTGGTCCTCCCTTAAGAGAAGGCACGTGACATGCCCCCTAATTACAGGGCAGGCAGTCAAATTCAGCAGGCTGAGGATAGGACACAATTCCAAATGAGCAAAGACCTGAACCCTGTTTACAGGGAGGTCACGCTGCTCAAGTAACATCAGTCTCTTTCAAAAGCAAGGGCAACGTGACTCTCACCCTTCTTACAAGGCGGTCACTCCGACTAGCTGTATTAAGGAACATAATTACGTCAGACAACTTTGGACCTGAACCCTCAGTACAGGGTGGTCACGCTCCTTTGGACCCTTAAAATAACCCTAATCTACGAAAAGAGAGAAGGATTGGACCTGCACCCTAATTACAGGGTGGTCCCTCTGATTAGAAGGCTAAAGGAGCGTAACTCCAGAAGCCAAAGGGCAGAGACCTAGCCCCCAAGTTACAGGGCGGTCATGCTCCGCAAGTTATCACAGAGCTCAGGATCTCTCTTACTTACTTCAGAGTGATGTGAGTCACACCCCAATTCCCATTGGCCACGCTCACGAGACTGCCATCAGGATATGATGCCAAAATAGCAAGAGGGAAGAGAACTGGCCTGTATTCCAGGGGAGGTGAATCCCATTGCTCTCGGTTCCAAAGAGCCCAGTATCTCCCAGAAGCAACAAGAATATGACTTGCACCCTGATTTACAGGGTTGTCGTCCTGAGTGGAGACCACAACAAGGTATAATGCTAAATGAGCAAGTGGGCAAAGACCTGGACCCTGGCTACAAGGCGGTCATGTTCTTTAAGTTACCCAAGAGCTCCAAGTCCCTCCAAAGTGAGGGGGAGGTGACCCGTGCCCTGATGACAGGGTAGGCACTGTGACTAACCCTCTTAACAGAGCATTATGTGAAATGGATAAAACTGAGCAGACCCGGACCCTGCTTACAGGGCGGTCAAGCGGCTCCAGGTGTTAGCGGTCTTGACATCCCCATATGGTGGTATTAAATGACCTGAGCCCTGATTACTGGGATGGAACTGTGCCCGGAGTCCCCTTCCTTCTCTCCTCCGTCTTCAGTGACTTCTCTTCTTTCCTCCTCTTCGCTTGATGTTCCTGATGCTTCCTTCTGGACCTCTTGTGCTTGGAGCTGCCTGAAAGGGAGAGAGGGAGCACTCAGGCTTGTGTAAGTCAGACGCCCTGACGACAAATGCACCTCCCCGATTCAAACTGACTGTCAATTACTGAAACAATGTGGTTGTTAGCGTCTGCAAACAACCTGGATATTCGTCCCCGAGACCATGCGTTCCTCCAACCCTGGCACAGGGAATTGCCCCTCTTCCCAAACCACACTGGGTGGGTGAGAAAAGTACCGAACCCATCTGACCTCGGAGCCACAGTCTCCCCTTGACAACTATTTTACCAGGCAGTCACCATATAAAATCAAGAGGAATTAGATGATTAAGGGTAGTAGCGCGTGAACCAACAAGCAGTGCAACATCAGTGTCACAAAGTATGCTGCCTGGGTTGACTTTGTCCAAAACTGTCTCAGTACCTTCCCTTTCTGGGCTTACCAGCAACAGCAGCAGAAGGTCGGATCTCCAGGAGCACAGGAAGCAGGGCAGAAAGCTGGAGACTAGGCCGCAGAATCCCAGGCAAGTTGGAAGCGCAGAGTGCAGGGTCAGGAGGACTCCGGACACAGTTTGATGGAGGTACCATAAACATTTCCTGTTGAGACCTGTGCCCTGTTTACAGGGCGTTCATTCAGGCCAGCTAGCTGCTCTTAGCCTAATGCCAAGAGACTGGAGGGTCAAGACCAGATTCCCTGATTACAGGGATCTCACTGGCCTCGGGCTGGGTAGTCAACACAGCCCCAAGGGACCTCCAGGGCCTCAGAGACTCAAATCCTAGTTACAGGAAGCCCAAGAGGCCCGAGTTTCTGAGACGTTTCTCATCTCCCAGAGTTCTAAAGAGAACTGCAACCTGCACCCCGATTACAGGGTGGTCACTGGGATTAGCCAACGAGCAGAGACGGCAACCTGAATTACAGGAAGGTCAAGCTCCTCAAAGCACCAAAGGGCGCACTTTATCCCATTCTACAGACACCTGTGACATGCACCCTAATTACGGGGTTGTCACGCTGGCCGCTCGAGCAGAGCACAGCATAGTGCCAAATGAGCAAGTGGACAAAGACCCGGACCCTACTTACAGGGCGGGCACGCTGCTCAGGGTTCCACAGAGCTCAACGTCCCCCAGGAGCCAAAAGGACACAAACTCTCCCCTAATTACAGGGCCAGGACTCAAACCAACTGGCTGCAGTTGGTGACAAAAGAATGAAGGACAGAGACCTGAACCCTGGATACAGGGTGGCCAGGCTGCCCAAATAGCAGAGGATACGGCACGAGCTGTGACACTCAGACTCGCGACCTAAATCACCTCCCTTAAGGGCCAATCACTCTCATCAGCCTCCTAAAATGGAGCTCAGCTTAAGCAGAGTGGAAGGGGTGGACCAAGTCCCCATATGAAGGGGTCTCACAACGTCCGAGGCAATGAAAGATGACACCCGAGCCCTTACCCTTCCCTTTGGTGAGGAGAAAGACGATCATATGTTAATATGCTTCGAGCTCCTTTTCTGATTCTGAGAAGAATAAAGAAAAAGCGCTGCAGCGGCTTAACTTAAAAAACTTAAAATAAACAAATTATAGAGTAAAAAGCTCTCACACCCATGCGTATCACAGGCTCTCGCAAACATGTTCGTACAAAACAAAGGGGGACTTCCCAGAACAGAAAGAGAGCTCGTGGCAGAAGGTCACTCGACCAAGGCTTAACTCGATCAATCTTCTTGCCCTCAAAAACACAAAGGGAAAAGGGACAAGACCTGCACCCTGATTACAGGGTGGGGTCAAAGTGACTAGCCCAACAACCCAAAGGAGCCAAAGGAGAAAGGACCCAAGCCCTTCTTACAGGACGGTCCCTCGGGCTAGCCAATTAATGGGAAATGCATTTATTTATAAGAGAAAAGGAGGAGACCTGAACCCCACTTACAGGGTGGTCACTCAGCCCAAGGCATTCAGGGGAATCTGGTCCTCCCTTAAGAGAAGGCACGTGACATGCCCCCTAATTACAGGGCAGGCAGTCAAATTCAGCAGGCTGAGGATAGGACACAATTCCAAATGAGCAAAGACCTGAACCCTGTTTACAGGGAGGTCACGCTGCTCAAGTAACATCAGTCTCTTCCAAAAGCAAGGGCAACGTGACTCTCACCCTTCTTACAAGGCGGTCACTCCGACTAGCTGTATTAAGGAACATAATTACGTCAGACAACTTTGGACCTGAACCCTCAGTACAGGGTGGTCACGCTCCTTTGGACCCTTAAAATAACCCTAATCTACGAAAAGAGAGAAGGATTGGACCTGCACCCTAATTACAGGGTGGTCCCTCTGATTAGAAGGCTAAAGGAGCGTAACTCCAGAAGCCAAAGGGCAGAGACCTAGCCCCCAAGTTACAGGGCGGTCATGCTCTGCAAGTTATCACAGAGCTCAGGATCTCTCTTACTTACTTCAGAGTGATGTGAGTCACACCCCAATTCCCATTGGCCACGCTCACGAGACTGCCATCAGGATATGATGCCAAAATAGCAAGAGGGAAGAGAACTGGCCTGTATTCCAGGGGAGGTGAATCCCATTGCTCTCGGTTCCAAAGAGCCCAGTATCTCCCAGAAGCAACAAGAATATGACTTGCACCCTGATTTACAGGGTTGTCGTCCTGAGTGGAGACCACAACAAGGTATAATGCTAAATGAGCAAGTGGGCAAAGACCTGGACCCTGGCTGCAGGGGGGTCATGTTCTTTAAGTTACCCAAGAGCTCCAAGTCCCTCCAAAGTGAGGGGGAGGTGACCCGTACCCTGATGACAGGGTAGGCACTGTGACTAACCCTCTTAACAGAGCATTATGTGAAATAGATAAAACTGAGCAGACCCGGACCCTGCTTACAGGGCGGTCAAGCGGCTCCAGGTGTTAGCGGTCTTGACATCCCCATATGGTGGTATTAAATGACCTGAGCCCTGATTACTGGGATGGAACTGTGGCCGGGGTCCCCTTCCTTCTCTCCTCCGTCTTCAGTGACTTCTCTTCTTTCCTCCTCTTCGCTTGATGTTCCTGATGTTTCCTTCTTGACCTCTTGTGCTTGGAGCTGCCTGAAAGGGAGAGAGGGAGCACTCAGGCCTGTGTAAGTCAGAGGCTCTGAGTACAAATGGATCTCCCTGACTCAATGTGATCCCCCCCTCCCTGGCACAGCGTTGCCAGGAGCTGGAGCCGACACCACAGCTCTGCCCGGCGGACAGGAGTCCCATGGGGAGCCAGCATAAGGAAGTGGGCGGCTGGAGGCTGCCGACCCCGGGTTTTCAGACGGACAGACAGCCCTGCGTACGGACTTAACGCCCTGCCGCGCTGCTGCGGGAGGCAGGAGCGTGCGGGCAGTGGGCGGGTGCAAGGTGCGAGTTGTCCCAGCGCTGCCCCGACTGTTTCTGCGGTTCCCGCAGGCCGATTACCGGCGCTCGCTGAGCTCCCTCCGCTCCCGGCCCTTCTCCGCGGCTTTGGCGAGGCAGCCCCGGGCTGCGAGAGGAGCCCAGAGTCATTGAACGCCCGTGTTCTCCCGCCCCGAGCCCGTTGTGCGGGTCGCTCCTGTCGCTGGGCCACAGCCGTAAACCCAGCGCGAGAGAAGGGCGCGTGCAGCCCGCCGGGCACCGCGGGGTGTTTCCCGCCGTCGGGCCGCGGCCCCTGCCCCAGGGTCCGTACGGGCAGTCACGGGCGTTGTCAGAGGGGCCAAGGACCCGATTAAGTCACTGAGACTTCCCCGCGCGCCCCGATCCTCCTCCTGTCCCGTCACCTCCGCCTTCCCCGCCCGCCCCGAGCCTCCTCCCGTCCCCTCACCTCCGCCTTCCCCGCCCGCCCCGAGCCTCCTCCTGTCCCCTCACCTCCGCCTTCCCCGCCCGCCCCGAGCCTCCTCCTGTCCCCTCACCTCCGCCTTCCCCGCCCGCCCCGAGCCTCCTGTCCCGTCACCTCAGCCCTCCCCGCGCGCCCCGAGCCTCCTGTCCCGTCACCTCCGCCTTCCCCGCCCGCCCCGAGCCTCCTGTCCCGTCACCTCCGCCTTCCCCGCCCGCCCCGAGCCTCCTCCTGTCCCCTCACCTCCGCCTTCCCCGCCCGCCCCGAGCCTCCTCCTGTCCCCTCACCTCAGCCTTCCCCGCCCGCCCCGAGCCTCCTCCCGTCCCCTCACCTCCGCCTTCCCCGCCCGCCCCGAGCCTCCTCCCGTCCCCTCACCTCCGCCTTCCCCGCCCGCCCCGAGCCTCCTCCTGTCCCCTCACCTCCGCCTTCCCCGCCCGCCCCGAGCCTCCTGTCCCGTCACCTCAGCCCTCCCCGCGCGCCCCGAGCCTCCTGTCCCGTCACCTCCGCCTTCCCCGCCCGCCCCGAGCCTCCTGTCCCGTCACCTCCGCCTTCCCCGCGCGCCCCGATCCTCCTCCTGTCCCCTCACCTCAGCCTTCCCCGCCCGCCCCGAGCCTCCTCCCGTCCCCTCACCTCCGCCTTCCCCGCCCGCCCCGAGCCTCCTCCTGTCCCCTCACCTCCGCCTTCCCCGCCCGCCCCGAGCCTCCTCCTGTCCCCTCACCTCCGCCTTCCCCGCCCGCCCCGAGCCTCCTGTCCCGTCACCTCAGCCCTCCCCGCGCGCCCCGAGCCTCCTGTCCCGTCACCTCCGCCTTCCCCGCCCGCCCCGAGCCTCCTGTCCCGTCACCTCCGCCTTCCCCGCCCGCCCCGAGCCTCCTCCCGTCCCGTCACCTCCGCCTTCCCCGCGCCGCCTCCTGTCCCCTCACCTCCGCCTTCCCCGCGCGCCCCGAGCCTCCTCCTGTCCCGTCACCTCCGCCTTCCCCGCCCGCCCCGAGCCTCCTCCTGTCCCGTCACCTCCGCCTTCCCCGCCCGCCCCGAGCCTCCTCCTGTCCCCTCACCTCCGCCTTCCCCGCCCGCCCCGAGCCTTCTCCTGTCCCGTCACCTCAGCCTTCCCCGCCCGCCCCGAGCCTCCTCCTGTCCCCTCACCTCCGCCTTCCCCGCCCGCCCCGAGCCTTCTCCTGTCCCCTCACCTCAGCCTTCCCCGCCCGCCCTGAGCCCCCCTCTGGCATTACCTCTGCCCCCCCCCACGCTGATTTACCTCAGAGCTTTCCTGCCTCAGCCGAAGCCACCTTCCCCAAGTCGCCACCTCAAGTCTTTGCCCAGCCTGAAGCCTCAACCACCCTCCTGACCCCCAGTGATGTGGGTATTTCCCAGCTTAACACGAGTCCCCCTCATGCCCTGACCTCTCCGTGCCTGGCTGGGCCATGCCCTGCTCACAGTCGCTGAGCACTTCCTGCACCAGTCCCCTTCCCTCCCTCTGCTTGTACCCTTCTGGGATTGCCCCCAGTCTCCACTTACCCCTTCCCCGCCTCAATTCCTGCTCCCCAGAGGGCTCTGCGCCTCCGGCCTCCACGCCCCCCACATCTCCGTTTCCCACCCAGCCAGGCTCGGGCTTCCGAGCTTCCCACCTGAGCCAAGCTGCTTCCCACCACCTTATTGGGCCTCCCCTTGTCCCTCGTGGTGTGCCTCCCAGCCTGGCTCCCTGCTCCTCTTTCACAGGGGGTGCCCATCAGACCCCTCACAACACCTCTACCCTTCCTGCCTCAGCCACAGCCCCTGCTCTGCCGCCTTGGGGAAGCCTCGTCTGAGTTCCCTGTTCAGCCTGAGAGCTTGTGCCATCAGGCCCCATCTGTCTGACACTCTGGAGCAGCCAGGGAAGGGCTCCTGCATGGTCCTGCTGGCTGCCTATTACTGGGGCAGCCTCTGTCTGCTGCTTCTCCCTATTGGGCCGCATTTCCTGAGGGCCTAAAGCAGCATCAGTGCTTCAAAGCTCAAGGCCCCTGCCTGGCCTTGTGGCCATCTGCCCCTGCACCCTGCCTCCAGCTCATGCCGCCTCAGAGGCCTCCTCTCAGTTCTGCCTCAGTCAGTGCCCACTGGCTTCTCAGTGCAGCACTGGGCTCAGACCCATTCCTGCCTTGTCTCTGCCCCTTCACTTGCTCTGTCCAGCTGTTTTGGCACCTGGTGCCGTGGTGGCAGAGGGGCTAATGCTGAGCAGAGCTGCCTCCAGAGGCACGATGGGCAGAACGCACCTCTCAGGCCAGTTTCCACTGCAGCCCCTGCATTGAGCCTACTCTGGCCTTTTCCTGTGTGGAGGGAAGTTCACAGAGCCTTCCCGCCCCTGCTTCCCCACAGCTTTCAGCCTGGACCCAGCCCTCCTTCCCAGGCTCGAACACCAAGTTCTCCTTGACTTCCCTCATCCCCAGTAGCATGGTCCTACCCCAGGCACTCTGACAGATCCCACTGCCAGCCCTGGGAGGAGTTGGGCCTCTGCCAGCCATAAGCAGTGGCTTCCTGTTTGCACTGCTCAACTCCAGAGATGGAAAAGAGAAGCAAAGAGCCAGTCACCCAGATCCTCAGAGGGGTTTGGGCCCCTCATTCACTAAATATTTTTCAGGATCTTTGCCTGTATGGCCAAATGATGCAGCAAGTTTTTTGTGTAAATAGGTATCCCCTGCACAGCCTTCAGAAAGTGAATTACCTGCTCAGTGACATGTGCTAAGGTGCTACCTACACATCAGTATATTAAGTTCTCAGAGCTATTATTTTTATCCCTCGAGGTTTAAATGAATCTTCAAGGCAAAAGAGTTTCAACTTTGATTTATTATATAAATGTGTTTTATAATACACAACAATAAAGAGTAACAGAGAGAAAGCCGTGCTTGTCTATATACTATCAAAACAAAAAAGCAGTCCAGTAGCACTTTAAAAACCAACAAAATAACTTATTAGGTGATGAGCTTTCATGGGACAGACCCACTTCTTCAGATCCTCACCATACCAGAACAGACTCAATATTTAAGGCACAGAGAACTAAAAATAGTAATCAAGGTTGACAGGTCAGAAAAATATTATCAAGGTGAGCAAATCAGAGAGTAGAGGGGCAGAAGGTGGGGTGGAGTCAAGAATTCGCTTTAGCCAAGTATGCAAAAAAGCCCCTATAATGACCTAAAAACAGGATGGGAATTTTTTAAGTCATTATAGGGGCTCTTTTGCATACTTGGCTTAATCTAATTCTGCCCCTCTACTCTCTGATTTGCTCACCTTGATAATATTTTTCTGACCTGTCAACCTTGATTGCTATTTTTGGTTCTCTGTGCCTTAAATATTGAGTCTGTTCTGGTATGGCTATGATCTGCAGAAGTGGGTCTGTCCCATGAAAGCTCATCATCTAATAAATTATTTTGTTAGTCTTTAAAGTATTACTGGAGTGCTTTTTTGTTTTGATAACAATAAAGAGCTTATAGTTTTACAATTTTATTTTCAAGACACAAAATGTCATAATATGCTACCTTTAATTTTAAACCATATTAAAGTTACATGGAAATTCTGTTATTTATTCTCCCGTAAGAAGTAGAATATATTGGATATGTGTGCAAGTGTGTGTGCACGTGTTTGCGAATCTTTTGTGATCACACAAAATACTATCATCATAATCCCATAGATAGCAGGGAATAATTGTTTACAGAGAACAACAGCTGAATGCTGCCACAGCTGCTGCTTTGAGCTCTTTCATCTAATCTCAGAATGACTGTTATGTTTAGCTTGCCTACTTTTTCAGTTACAGTACCACGCAGAATTCATCTTGAATTACAAGCTGATACAGTCATTTGTTTGGATTTATGGAATGACTTATTATACTTGCCTTCTGCTCAGTAGTCTTTCGAGTTACACGAGGATTGCATTCCCATGCACCCTCGCATAACTCGAATTTCACGTAAACAGGAGGGGAGGCTTTTTCACATTCTGCAGCCAGGAAAGCAGCAGGCGCACCTTTAGCTCCTTTTGAAAGGTAAGTAAGTCCTAGGGTTGTGGGGAGCAGTCAGGGAGGGTTAAGCCTAGCTCTGGGTTGGGGCTGTGGGAGGGGGGCAGACGTGTTAAGCCTGGGGCAAGTTAGGGCTGCATGGTGGGCAGGGGGAGGACTTGAGATGGAGCTGCGCACAGGGGGGTGAGCTGGAGCCGGCCATGGGCAGTGGAAAGCTGGGGCTGTGTGGAGTGGGGTGAACTGGAACTACAGGGTATTTGAAGCAGGGCCACATGAGGCCGGGGAGGCGGGTTGAGCCAGGGCCGGGGGAAGCGAGATTTTGAGTTGTGCTTAACTCATGTTAATGTGAGTTAAGCGCAACTTGAAATTGCACATTTTGACAGCTTACTGTATTAAAATTGCATGATATTAGAAGGACCTGAATTCATATTCTATCCAAAAGGCAATTGTCTGAATTCTCTTCTGTTCCCTTCTAACTAAACTGATCATTTCTAGATCCCTGATTTATGTTTTGCCTTTCTTGGGCATGTTGATCAATGTCACAGCCTGACAAGGAAAAGGAAATAAAGACACTTATCACACTTCACACTGTGAATTGCACAGTATAAGTCACATTAATGCTTCAGGGATGTTTTCTGGTGCAAGGTAAATAACAACCATGTATCTCTATTGCAACCAGGCTCAAATATATCTTGCTTTTCTCTTTTGGATGACAAAAAGTCAAAATGGCAGGTGACCTTTGTGAAAAGAACTAGAAGGTCCTGGTGCAGTTCCTCATGAAGAGGTGTCCAGATCACAGAAGCCATAGTTGGATTTGTCAATAATAAGTATTTTTGTTAACAGTTCCTATATATGACAACATGACACATACAGGAGACCCCCAAGTTATATGAAGATGGCATTTCTGGGCAACCTAGTGTAACACCAATTTTGTGCAAGTCAGGAGGCTCCCCTGAGCTTGTGGGAGCCTGGAAACCGAACTATGCTGGTGTGCTGTCAGTTTCCTGGCTCCCAGACCACCTTGCTGCTCAGTTTTCCTGCTCTTGTCAAGGGCTGGGAAAATGACCAGTGCAGCAGCTGGTCAGTTCCCTACTCCTCTGAGTGATGGGGAGGTGGTGCATGGCAGCCTGAAGCCAGGTGCCAGCTCCCCACCACTCAAAGTAGCATTAACCCGAGATACGTGCAAGTCAAGTGGGTGTATCTTGGGTTTCTACTGTATATCAGAGGGGAAGCCATGTTTGTCTGTATCCCCAAAACAGCAAGAAGTCCTGTGGCACCTTGTAGACTAGCAGATTTATTGGAGCATAAGCTTTCATGGGCAAAGACACACCATCAGAATGCATTTGCTATAAAAACTCTATCCCCCTTAAAATAAGCATATTAAAAATGACAACTACAGGGCACTTTTTGCTACCCTCGTGACATCCAAATTATTAAACAGCTGTGACTTATATCCCTCTCTGAAAAATGGGTGCCATCTAGTGTCAGGTATTCACATCACAAAGTTTAGCTTCACAACAGGCATGAATTTCTCGTGGCTTTTGACAGTTTCAGCAGAGAGGCCAAGAACTGAATGGGCCATGGAGTCTGAACTTGCTCTCTTTTCTAGATCTGAAGACCAGAAGAGACCATCTTGATCAAGTTCTGCATAACACAGAACCTCACCCAGTAATTCCTGCATTGGAGCTGTAGCTTCTTGTTGTGTTATGGGATAGCTTTAGACACCCAGTCTTGACTTAAAAACCAAGCCACTAGGTCAGTTGCTCCAAGGTTAATTACCTTTGCAATTAAAAATTTGCCCCTTATCTAGCTTTAGCTTCCAATCATTGGACCTCATTAAGATTTTTCTGAGAGAGACTCATTTTCCTTGTTTAGAGTCAAGGCACCTTAGTTGCTTGGGCAGAATCTTGATGGACACATGGGAACTGACAGCTTCCATGGGCCCTCAGGCAAGGTGTGTGTGTGTGTATGTTGGGGGGTCCAGCTCTGTGCTCAGGGTGGGACTTTTGGCAGAAGGGAAGGGACCAGGATAGCCACCCCTCAGCACTGCACAGGCCACAGTGTGCCACCCCCCAGCTCTCAGAGCTGCCTAGAACACACGGCTTAGGAGTGTAAAGCCACTGCTGGAGCTTGCAGCCACTGCTGCTTTTACTGAGGCACCGGTGGCAGCTGGGAGCCCCAGCTCCCTTTGAATCACTAGGCCAGGAGGCCCCCCCCGCATTAGAAGGATTTAGTTTAATTAACATGAAATAGATTGATGGGAAATATTAACATTTGTGCTGGCCATGTCACAAGCTCCCCTCTGTGATCAACATATGAAGAGACAGTTAATGCTTTAATAGACCAGCAGTAGACCTTAGTGACGTGAGAAAGCTTGGCTGGCTCTCAAAGGTCTCTGAGATCAGGACAAGTGGCGCATTAATTTCATATACACTACAAATTCCACCACTTCCTTTGCAGATAGGCTAGAACGAAGAACCTCTATTCCACCACATCTGTTTCCAAAGACTCAGAAAAACCCTCTCAAAGATTTTCTGGCTATTAAAATTTGCAAATAGTGATGCTATTTAAGAGAAAAAGCAGTCAAGTAGCACTTTAAAGACTAGCAAAATAGTTTATTAGGTGAGCTTTCGTGGGACAAAGCTCACCTAATAAACTATTTTGCTAGTCTTTAAAGTGCTACTTGACTGCTTTTTGTTTTGATAGTGTATAGACTGGTATGGCTTCCTCTCTGTTGCTATTTAAAAGATGCACAGTCTAAGCTGGAGGTTGGGTTAGGTGGAAGCACCTGTATCTTCAAAAACAACACGAGTCCTGTGGCACCTTATAGACTAGCAGATATTTTGGAGCATAAGCTTATGTTACAAAATATCTGTTAGTCTATAAGGTGATACAGGACTTTAACTGTTACAGAAATTACTATACAGGAAACTCAGTTTTTACTGGCATTCTGTCATCCAGAACTCTCAAATAAGCAGCATTGTAACCCTAAGTAAATTTTAGTTACCTTTTCCATAGGACAGCATTGTGAAAGTAAATACAAATAAATACAGCAAATTCAGTATAAGTTTACAGTGTACAATACTGTTGTTGTTGGTAAACAAAGTACTCTGCATACATTTGTTTGTTTCTTAATAACGGATCTTGTTTTTCTTTCATGTTATGCATTGTTAGGTATACCTCTTTATTACCCAGAATATTTGAATATCTGCCAAACTCCCAGTTCCAGCGCTGCCGGATATGAAAGAGTTTACTTTATAAGCCTGTGGGGTCTGATTCACCACTCATGGCACTTCTTTAGACAGGTCACCCCATTGCTTGTTGGCTCAGTTTCCCCATCTGTAAAATGGGGATAATGATCCTGGCCTCCTTTGTAAAGTGATTTGCAATATATCAATAAAATGTGCTTGATAGGAAAATAATATTATTGTTTCGACCTGTGCAAAGCAGGAGAAAAATGCTGCAACATCAAAACATCTGCTTTTTACATCCACTTATCCCTCCCATTGCACAGGTATAACAAGGTTCAGAGCCACAGAGTACTAGGCCCATTGAGTTTAACAAAGAGCAGTCTCTTTTTAAAGATGTTTTCATCCTCGGGAATCCTGAGGTAGGAACAGAAATCTGTCTTCAGTTCCATAGAATATTTTGAAAACAAAGTAAGTTCTCATATTCTGTTAGACTCTGTTGGAGTTGTCTATACTTGGAGCAATTAGGAACTTGGTGCATGTACTTGAACATCTCTATATACCTTTAACCATGCATGGATGAGCAAGAGGACATTACATGTACTCGGCCAAGCATTTGGCATATAGGTCTACTCTCTCCACCAGACATTGTCTGATTAACAGAGGCAATCCATTTTCCATTGTTCCTTTGTACCCAGGGAGATGTTCCTATCTGGCACACAGGGAGAGGATATAAAATCCTCTTTCTCACACGATTCTCTTTGGATCTGAAAGCAGTCACATTTAGGCTGCCTCTTCCCCTCTATTTTATCAATGTTGCATTTTTGGCATGATGGTAATGTTTCTTTTTTAAGCTTGGCTGCTGTATTAAATAGAAAGTGTGTGTGTGTGCGTGTGTGTGCGTGTGTGTGTGCAAGAAAGGTTAGAGGGACACGTGGGAAAGTTAGCTAGACATTAACCAGGGCTTGTCCATAACAGAATGAATGTGTGTTTTATTACAAGAATAGCTTAAAAACTAAAACCTGGGGTTCCAAAATGGGCTCATTTTTAAATTAGAAAAAATAGCACCAGGTTGGGCTACATGCAGTATTCCCTGTAAGTGGAGAGCTTGAGTGGCCGCCCAAGAGACATTCAGATGCCGGCTGATTGGAAGAGTGCCCATAGCTGTCCACTGTGGGCAGCATGTGCACAGCCATATGTGGCTTGGTGCACATAACATTTATTCTGCTCATGGATGGAAAAAAATGGAGGGAACTCTGTCTACGTGTAAGTTCTCAGCAATGTGAGTAAAGAATTCATAAGCTCGTCCTTGATTAGCGGACCCACTGCTCTCGAGACCCAATTGGAATTGTGTAGCTATCTCATATCTGTGCCTTTGAAACCCCTGCTCCTTAATCTGAGTAACCTCTTACTCTCTGATGTTTGGTCTACGCGACAGATTAATTCATATTTCTAAGGAATCAGTCTGCTCTACTGGGTTTGTTCAGTCAACTTAAGGGCTTCTACGATCATCTTTTGTATTCCTGCTTTTCCACAGAGCTATTGTCACAAATTTCTGAGCTGTTAGAACCAGTCTCATTTTGGTACTGCAGCACTTCAGGGTGGGGGAAAGTAATTCACGAAGTTCCATGAAAATGGCCTTATGCTTGAAGAAGTTTTGTAGCCGCTGCAGCTCGTCCCATACCTGCAAAACAATGTGGTCCCATCAGTTGGAGCTTGTTTCATGGCACCAGAGCAGGCGCTCCACTGTGTACAAAGCATTCAGCACAGCCAGCATCGCCCTGTTTCTCCTCTCTGTTGTCTCACATTTGTATATGTTCATGTCCTCCTCAGAGTCTTCATTGCTCTCATGGCTGGTTAGGCTCTGCCCATAGTGAAGCACAATGCGTGAGGTGCTCAACAATACTTGCCACAACATTTTTAAGCTGTCTGAATTCCAAGGTAGCCTTGTAATGGCAGCTGCACCAGTATGAAAAATAGTCGTGAAAACACTTTTTGCCATTGCTTTTCAAAGGGGAGCGAGAAGAAAAGTGCACTTTGGGATGCAGACAACTCATACCCACAACCACCCACGGCACATTTTTGTCCAGTCAGACAATGGGACAGAAACCCACAATGCAATGGGGTAGCAGGAGCTGTGTGATAGGTACGACAGTGCACTGCTGACAAAGTTGAAGCTGGCAGTGCTAATGGAGACAAACTCTGTTTACTTAATGTGCCAGTGTGGACATGCATCCTCCATTTTGTAAAACTGGGTGCTAGAAAATCAACCTTAACATTCAACCTAATTTCATAGTGTAGACGTAATCTAAATAGTTGTCTGTTTTCAGGGAAGTAAAGACTGGTGCAATGTTGCCCCTTACCGTCACTCAGTGGTACTGCCTGTAGTAATATACAGCTTGAGCTAGGTTCTTCCTGACCATATACTTCCACTGTAGCATCTGAACTGATCACACTTGTTAATAAATTTATCCTGACAGGCAGGGAAGTATCACCATCCCTCTTTACAGCTGGGGAGATGAGTCTTAAAAATGGTGAGGGCCAGACTGTGTACCCCTTAGTTATTCACACAAGCAATCCTAAAAGGATTGTGTGTAAGTTACTGCTAAGCAGTGGTGCTTCGCAGTGTGAAGCTTTTACACTGCAGATTGCTTACCCAATGGGTAATGACTGTGCACATAATTTACATTGCTGTGATCTTACACCTTAGGGCTGTGGTTCCTAACCTGGGGTCTGCAGATATTGTAGGGGATCTGCGAAAAAATAAAAGTAAACAAAAATACATTTTAAATTGCAGTTACAATCAATTATTATTTTAAAATTAAATATATTCCAATAATGTTATGAATTGTTGTCCACAAATCTATGTCGTGGTTTCCTTTTTCATTTACATGATGGCTAGAATTGGTTTTGGAGGTGATTTAGGGTCCACGAAGAGTTTATGGGGAGTGATTGGAAGTTGGCACTAGTGAAAAGGTTGGAAACCACTGCCCTAGGGAACTGAGCTATGATTTCACATGGCAGGTAGCTTACACCACAAAGAATCTGTATTGCTGATAGGTGATACAATATGACCATGTCTACACTTGCACAAATCTTCAAAATCCATTTTGAAGATTTGTGCTAGTGTAGACGTAGCCTATGTGTAATTTGCGCCATGAATAGTTTCCACTTCAAAGAGTTTAAATTTGAAAGAGTGTACATTGCAGGTAGTTTACTTTGCAAACAATTCACCCCATGGATAAGGGATTGTTCTAGTGTGGAGTAAATGCTGTGTAGGGGATTTTTCAGTCCTGGAGTTCTCCATGCCCTCCCAAACAGAGACATTCAGTATTCATACGCAGCCCTGTCAGAAACTGTCTCGCTATTTTGTCTCCACCCAGCATATCTTTGTGACCCTCAATTAGAAGCAGCAGAGCACACTCTTATGTACAGTAATATCATCTGCAGCTGCTGGTGTGGCTTGTGCAAATTTGCCTTATCATGCGTAAAAACACGATGTGATATTTAGACCCTCTTAACACAATGTTCCGATAACAGGAACTGGGAACAGGGGAATGTTCCTTTAATCTCTTCAGCTGGCTGGGCTGCTATTGCTGCGTCCAGAGAGCTATTTTCAAACAAGTGCATTTAACTAGAGGTAAATCAGCTGCCGGGGGGAGGAGAGGCATGGGAGGCGTGTTAGTTTTGTGTAAAGAAACTAGCACAGGTATGACAGTGTTTGGCTTTTGCTGCTTGAGCAGTGAATGGCTGCTTCTTTCTTTCTTTCTTTCTCCCATTTATATTTCCTTTATAATTCCTGTGGTAATAATTGGCACAAGGTCTGATCCAAGACTTCCCCTGACTCTGGTGAGCTTTGGCTGAGGCTCCTAGTCAATATCTCTGCTGAGCAAAGTTTTAACTCTCTTAACATTCTTTTACATGAGTCCCATGTCCTACTGCCATTATTCATGTGAGTAAATCTCTGAGACATCCAAGGCTAAATTTCAACATTCACATGTGCAGCCAGATTTTCTAAAGTGCTCAGTGCCCAATATAGGCCCAGTGTGCTGATGTTTACTGCACACCTGGCCCCGTTTCTGCACAAGGAGCTCTACTGAAATTCTAGACCAAGGACAGGATTATTTTCCCAAGCGATGACAGCCAGATTGGACTCTAAATATGCTTGATCATTAGTTAGTCTCATAGTTAACTTTGGCTGGCAGATGAGACTCTGTGTGGAGATTTTTAATGGTGTTAATGGGGGACCTTGGTCAAGTACCTAATAGACACTTGCCCAGAACACAACATCTAACACCCCTGTTGGCAGGCGTAACAGAGAAGAGAAGGATTGACTGTCCTATGGAGCTGAAGTATTTTCACACCTTTAGAGATGTTCTTTCCATAGCAGGGTGATGGGGGTTTATTGCTGTGACAAGCAACACAGGGAAAGTTTGCTCTGCAGCTGCCTATGATCCTGTCCAGTGATCTGTGATTTCTGGGGCTATCAACCTAATGCATTCCTTGAGCACTGTATTTGCTGGAGAAAGAAAACACAGAGAATGCCTTTCACACAGCCATAAGAAAACTTAGCTCTTGTACAGAATTTTTCATTTATGGCTCACGAAGTGCTTTACAAAGGAGGTCAGTATCCCTACCCTATCCCTACCCCATTTTATCGATGTGGAAACTGAGGCACAGAGCGTCAAAGGTTACCCAATGACAGACTGGGGACTAGAACCCACTCCCAGGTGCTACTAGCAACACTGCTTTTTTTGCTATTTAGTTATTGACATCAGTTTATTGCACAAAAAACCTTTTGTGTTGCTCAACCACAAATGCCTGTGATCCTCAGAACAGCCTGTTTGGTATGAGTTCTACAGTGCAAATAACATTCTAATAGATGTCCTGGCTTTCCTCAGCATAGAGTTACACCAGTGTAAGTCTGGATCAACTCTGTGGAAGAGTGGGCTTACACCAGGACATGGTTCTTTCTTTCTTTCTTTTCTTTTTTGATATAAGCTCTCACTTTGCAATTTTAGAAGGCCAAGTAGTATTACATAGAAATTTCAGAAGAGAGATAAATATCTATGTATTTATAGCAATCTCTTTCTGCTATGACAGACTTTCTCGATTTTTAGCTCACTGAATCCTGTGCTTGTCCAGAGCCTTTCCTGATGCACAAATAGTTCCATCTGTTGTCCATTTATCTTGAGATCTAGCTCATAATTTACCTCCTCATTTTTAAATCCCTCCAAAAACTTGTTTGTAAATGTGTCATAGGCTTTTATTAATTTAATTTTCCACAGGTTATTTTGATCAATTTTTGAGTTCTGCGGAGATGTCCAAAAGTGGGGTTTTTAGGTTTTTGTTCTATGTACATATACAGCACAAACAATGTAACACGCAAGTGTATTAGGGAACCTGGAATGCACAATAGTAGGGTCAACATGGACCAATTCATGTGCATCACTTTAGTGTGCTTTAGAAATCATGCCCCACCACTGTCAGTATAACTTCTCCATGGATAAATCTTCACTAAAGGGAAGATCAACCTTGCCACAGTTGATCTTCCAGAGTAAGGCTGATCTTCCAGAGTTTGATTTAGCGCGCACCTGGTGGGGAGGTGCTAAATTGAACTTATAAGGCACCCTCATCGACTGCAATGCTCCTGCCCCCTCATTGACCTCCCTGAGTGGAGTTGGCATGGAAGCCCACACGAAGGTGCGTCCCCTCTAGCCACGTAATTCGAGTAGCTGGAATTGTGTACCGTAATTTGACCTTCTGACCTGCCCAAAGTGTACAAAGCAGGGACATCTCCTGTTTAATCAAAACGAATTGGGAAATGAGTGAAGTCAACCTGAACTGATTAAGCATTTCTGGTGATTTCCTGTGTTTATTGAATAGTCACTGGTTTCATTTATTTGTTTATTGGTGTTTTGTTGCTTAAAACCTAATATCAGAGGCCCCAAACTTGGGCCTCTCTCACTCTTTCTCTCTGCTCCATTCTGTACCCTCTCCCTCTCCAGTGCAGGCATTCCTGCAGTTTGGCTACCCTTGGTTGAAATCAGAGCCTTCACTAAGCAGCTCTTGAATCCCTCTGTCCCTTTGACTTTCCAGCCCCTTTCACCTCACAGTTGATCATATCTCCTTTGCCTATCCTTCCTCACTCTCACTCTGCTGGCATTTACCATTTAACTCTATAGTTCAGTTTCCTAAATCCATGAAGCATTTTAGGATACCATTTGTGTGAGAGGCACTGTGTCAATAAGATCCTCACTCCTGAAGATCACTGCACAATGCATCACAGCATCTGGACCGAACGCTGTATTGTATTGGTTTGCATTTACTCTAAAACCCGTTTGTAGACTGCTATAAATTACATTTATACCAGAGCATTGTAAAGCAGCTTTGGTCTAACAAAGAATTAGGTCTAATGGCTAAATCATAACAGGCGACGTCTCACTTCATTTGTATTGAATTTTTATTTCCTCCTCTTTATCCTGTAGCTGACCCATTGTGTCCCAAATATGCTAGTTTCCCTGATACATGTGAAGGCCTGCTTCTCCTCTCATTTACACCTCACAACGGCATATACTTTAATGGAGCTGCTCCAGTCTGTTGCATGTGCGAGTGAATGTGTTAAGTGTTTATTCACGTAAGCATAAAAGTTTATGAGCCTTAGTGTATGATCGCGGTTCTCCTATCTCTACAATGCTTGTGAAATATACATACCTTCCAAAGTTAGATATGCTGGGAAATGTAAATTAGCAATCAAATATTCACTATAGACCACTTTGGAGGCAAGACTATAATTCACATTCACTACACAGCCAGAGCTGGCCCTAGGACTGCCCATTGACTCCCAAGGAGGCACTGCTCTGGTTCACAGCATTCCTCTGGAGGAAAGCTGCACTAAAATCCATTGAAGTCTCACTTGAGAAGGCTGCCCAGTAGAAGTAGCAGACCAATCCATCCCTGCTGCACATACTTAAGAGGTAATTCTTGCCAGTTCCAACAGAATAAAGTTGCTTCACTCCATTAACTGCTTCTGGGAGACTGCAGCTTGTGTTCCACTAGCTGCAGGTGTTCTGACAGGTGGGGGGCAAAAAGGACTGGAGCCCCTTTGAACTGCTGCAGCAGCACAGCTCCGCATGCCTGGGAGGGATGGGAGGGACCAATCTGAGTGGTGCTAAGGTCTTACAGCCTTAGGCCATTCCCCTCCCACCATTGGCCCTGCTGGTTCCTAGGCCATGGAGTGGGCTCCCTTCTACCTTGCCCCAGGGTCCATGGTGGCTGTTGGTCCCGCTGACTGGCTGTCCAGTTTGTAGAGGCTGAATCCAACCCTTGTTCTTTGTGGCATTTAGATGGAGGTTTCCCTTAGCTTGTCATGCCGAAGGAGGGGTAGCCTTGTGCCCCATGTCTAAAGTATATGTGAGAGCCTAGATCCCCAAGGTCATAGATTTCTGGATTTCAAGGCCAGAAGGCACCACTGTGACCATCTAATCTTACCTCCTGCATAACAAGAGTCAGAGAAAGCCCCCAGACTATTCTTAGATTAGCTGATTGTTCAGGAAAAAAACCAATCTTGATTTAAAAAGGGCCAGTAATGGAGAAGCCACCACAACCACTGGTAAAGTTTACCACTGGTCAATTACTGCTTAACAGTTAGGTGCCTCTCTGGCCATTAGCATTTTACATTCCAGTCATTGCCAAGTCCACTCAGTTGAACTGGGCACCATCAGGAAGAGTTCTTTGAGGTGTGACTTCATTCAGGGGCAGTCTGCCTACTGTGTATCCTTAGTCATGGTACCCTTAACTCAAATCCCTTCTCACGTCCACTGCTGTTCCATACGTTGCCTGCTTCCCACCATTCCCAGAGGATTGCACATTCCAAGAACGAATGAATTCTGTATGTGCCGCTCGAGACACACAGCAGGATCTGACTGGGACAATGGCTGTATCTCCATATTTGTATGATGCTGCATTGTGAACAAAGTGCAGGGGTTAATGCATCTCTGGGGAGTATGGTGGGCTCTCTGTCTAAATTGTTTGCCTGTTTTGCAGCTCATTAGCGTTGCACACAGGGCCCTGAACAATGTCACAGAGGAATGTGTGCGGCAGACCACGTAGAGAAGGAGATTATATTTCCAAAGCATGGCTCATCCCCTGTTCCTTCTCAGTTCCACCCTTAACAGGGGTGAGGTCCTTGCTCAGAGAGCACGGTTTATCTCTGACATCCTAATTAGGGATGAAAGAGGAAAGCAGAAGAGTTCTGAAGCCCAGGAAATATACATATAATCAATACTACTGGGGTAAACTCAGAGCTGGTGGAAGCTCTACCTTGGTGTGTGACAAGGCAGTGAGACATGGAGTAAACAGGTATAACTTAGAAGGAAGCAGGAAAAGAAATGCTAGTTGGACACAGACACTTTCACTGTTTTAAACGATGACTTTATTTTAAACCCATTTATTTGAACTGAAGCACTTCATTTGTGGCGACATTTCAATCACTTTTAACGTGGATTCTGTTGGTCTCACTTGGACCTATAACCTAATTAAACTGCTGCTGTAAACCAGTTAAAACTGGTATAAATCTGTCCATTCTGGGCTTTGCATCTGTTTAGCTAAATTGGCTTGAAAACCGATTCAAGTTAGACTGCAGCAAGGTCTGTGTGTAGAGAAGCCCTCAGAGAATGGTGCTGGAAGCAAAAGAAAGAGTCTGTCTTTGGCTTTTACCTGATGAGGTCACTGAGCTAGTAGGTCGGCCCAAGGAAGTGCCCAGCCTAACTTGGCATGCTGCTGTCATGTGGTAAAATTAGTTTATTTTCCATAGAAGCCTGATTTTGTTCCAGTATTCTGCTGGAGTCTGGGTTCACTTCCTGCTCCCTGCTCTCACGCTTCCCTGTAGTGTAGTTTGGATGTCACAGGGATCAAGAGTGCAGCCCCCATAGAAGAGTGCCTAGTGGTGGCGATGCCAGGGAGACTGAAATGGGAGGAGGTGATAAACACTGGCAACGGATAATTACCAGCAATGACACTGGCATGGTTACTGTCTGTGAGCAACTGCTTGCAAAACTGATAAACCCTCACTGGTGGGGCATAACGTTCATGGTGTTTGCAGCATAGGCAGGTAAAACTGTAGGCGGCACAACAGCCTGTGGCTGAGTCTTTTGTCTGATGTTCAGTGAACGGCTCTCACCATAGAAGCTATCTGAATATACTCTTTCTTCGAGCGTTACCTCTCTATCCTGATGGTCCACGTTTTGACTTGGCCCTCTTAGCCGACAGTGACAGCTCGCAAAGCAGATCCCATCAAGTCCCCCAGCTCCTGATCTAAAATATTCTAATCTCCCAAATGATAAGGAGTTGCTACAGCAAAGCCAACATAAACCTGAGAGCTATGGATGATGGGATTGTTGTTTAGCTGCGGTTGCTAGTGAGCTACTGTACTTGCTTTCAGAGACCACCCTGCATTTAAACCGTCTCACTAAACACAACATGTAGCTTTTCAACACCAGCTTGCATCCTGGTTAGCCTTATCAGCCCACAGCTCAATGATATTGTTTGGGAGGTCCAAAGAAAGAAGCCACGTTGCAAATGTTTCTATGGCAACTCATATAACTTATGTATTGCCTGATCCCTATCAAAGTGCCAGGAATTCCCTTGAAAGGACTTACGGTCATTATTTGTATTTTAGTAGTGTCTAGCAGCTCCCATAATGGACTTGTTGTGCTAGGGTCTGTGCCAGCATAGAACAAAAAAAAGATATCACTGATGTTTCAAGTGCTAATTGATAATAATGATCAATAAAACAATGGGTGCTTGTGTGCATGTATAAAATGGACTAGGTCTCTATATATATCACTTGATGCTGGAAACTTGTTTCAGACAAAAGTGCCTCAACTTGAGTGGGAGTCTGTCTGCATCTGGACTGCAGGAATAGATCCATTACATGCATGTTTGAAAGTCCTCCCTGATGCTGGAGCGCTGGATATTGGGTCTGACAGCCTCTGTAGGCCCTTGGGACAAGGTGGGAGGGGGGCCCAGCTCCGTGCACTGGAAGGGGTGGGCCAAGGGCAGTCAGCCCGCCGCTCTGTCCCAATCATGGTGCTGCCACCCGCCCACTTCCTCACAGCGGCATGCAGCTGGAGCAGTGCTGCTGCAGCACTTGTCTGCCGCAATGCTGGGGCTGGGGGCAACTATCCCCTTTGCCCCACCATCTGTGGGCCTGGAAGTGGCTAAAGGCATGAGCTAGATAAGTTGTGGTTTTTTAAAATGAATGCATTGCTTGTGAAAGATTCTATTTCTGACCCTCTCTGGAGAATGATCCCCACCACCCCCATGGCTGTGCCAAAACACAGATATACTTGGTCCTGCGGCGGGGGGAGTGGGGGCAGACTAGATGAATTCCTGCTGTTCCTTCCAGCCTTGCATTTTTAGGATTCTAGGATTATCCACATCTTTTTGCTGCCTAAAAGCTGAGCAACCTGATTTTAATTTGAAAGGTGCATCCGTCTGATCTAAAACTCACTGAAGTCGAGGGGAAATCTCCCCACTTGGGGCATTTTGGGCGTTGCCTCCTCTTAATATCCAGGGCTGAGAAACCACAGTTCTTCTGGAAGCTAGAGAAAAATGGCTCATCTTTCCAGGAAGCATTGGTTACTGGTTTAACCTGCACGTTTCCTTTGATTGTTGGACAGGAAAGGCAATCAAAGGAGCTGTGAAGCCCTCTAAAACATTGAAAAGGTGGCTGATCAATATGACTCATGAATGAAGTAGGCATGGGCATGCTGAGGGGGAAGACAGGGCCTGGGGCAACCCCCCATCAGTGCCTCAAGAGCGGGGCTGAGGGAACCCCCTCACCACAGTGCTCCAGACCCCACCTCTTCCCTGCTCTGCCCTTGACTCACCCCTTTATATGTGCCCCCAGCAATGGGTCCAGGGCATTACCTAGGGCCAGGGTTGTGCACAGTGGTATAGCAGCAGTAGGCGGACAGCCCCCCACCCGCACTCATCACGGAGTCAGCAGGTGTGGTAGCCTGCTCCACTTTGCCACACTTCCCACGTGGTGAGTGTCAGGTCAGGGGGAGGCAACTCCCTGCTGCTGCCACTGCTGCCGCACACAATCCCCAGCCCCAGATAATCCCCTGGCCTAGGTAATCCTCCCCTCTCCTGTCTATAGGACAGCTGGGGAAGCTGATTCAAGGCCCCCAAAAGCACAGGGCCTGGAGTGGCTGCCCCACTTCATCCTAAGGATGGGAGGGTCCTGGAATTAGGAACAGGAATATAGCCTTTATCTTTATGGAAATCACACATGGAAGCTTTTTCTATCCTATAATGAAATTCCTAGGCTAGTACCCTAATCACTTAACCTTCCTTTCTGCATTTGTCAGGGGCAAGATGAAGGGAAGCTCTGGGCCAGATGTCAAACACAGGGCAGGGCCAAATTTACATAGGTGATGATAGAGCCAAATCACAATGCCACACACACAGATTTGGCTGCTTACGCTGCCTCGTGTCATGACAGAGAGGCAGGTGGGCCAAGATTCAGTGAGTGGGTTTGTGCATGGAGCTGTGTCGCTCATGCTTGGAGCAGCTAGACATGTACCTTCTGCCCCCTCCTTAACAAAATTTTGGTCGTTCTCTTCATTTATTAAGCTAAAGTTAAAGAAGGGATGAAAACAAGTGAACAATCTCCCATGGTTATGAGTGAAGGTGTGGTTTTGCCTGGTGCTCGCTAAGACATAGTAAATAACCTAAGGCAAATCTCAGGGAAGACAAACTCGTTAGTAGTTCTGACCCAAGTTAGTAGGTCAGTGGTCAAGATTATGGGATTGCTGAGTATTTAACTTGTGGAAAAAGCTACACTAGAGTTTTACCTCGTTAGTTACATAGGACTGTGTGGGACCACTTGATTCATCAAGCCCTTGGGACTGCAGGTAACCCTGTCATATAATCCTGTAAACTGACATGAGGTATGAACATGCATTTTGCTTGATGAAGCAAAGCCAAGGTTAGTGCCTGCTTTGAGGGCTCAGCACTGCTTCCAGAGATTTGCTGAGTGTAAGGATGCTGTGACTGGAGTGAGGAGGTCACAGCATTCAATGGGATGTCTACTTCCTGGGCAGTACTTAATTTGTAATGAAAGAAGTGTTGGTACTCAGGCAGTTAGGTGCTGGGGCTCAAGCAATTTAATTTCATAACTGATGCAGCAAGCCCAGAGATATGGGGACGATGAACTGCTGGGCCCAAAGGGGGCTGGGATTTCACCCAGGCACAAGTTAAGCACTGCCCCTCAAAGGTATTTTGATGGTTAGCTCCTGGTAATTTCACTAAGCACCTAAAGACCTTTGATTATAGGCAACGTGTGGGAGGTGCGCAGGGGGGTCATGTGCAATCCCAGAGCTGCCCCCTCCACACTTACTGTCAGCATTGCATCACTTCCAATGAGTGGGAAGGAAGCAGTCCCACCCCTCCTGCCAGAGCAGTGTAGCCCAGAGCAGCACAAGCTTCCTGGCTTGCGCTACCCTCAAGCTGTGCTGCTCTAGGGGAGGGGAGGGACTGCCCCAACTCACTGGAAGTGGTGTGGCACTTCTGCAGAAAGAGGTGGGTGGAGGCAGAGCAGGGGCAGAGAGAGGGTGGGGCATGGGCAGAGCTAGGGTGGGATGGGGAGAGGCATGAGTGGGGAGGAGGTTGGGCAGGTGTGCATGGCTGGTGTCCCCCCAGAATTCCTTCACTGGCTGCTTCTGCCTTCAAGGATCTCGGCTTCTGTGCCTAGAAATGAGCCAGTCTTGGTTTAAATGGCTGAACCCAGCTCTAGAAAACAACAATAACAAAATTCCCAAAATAAACAACTCCTCCTTCCTAGTGATTCCATTTTTAGTTTAAGGGCAAACATCCCCCTTTGTCTCTTTGTTGCTGTTGCAGCTAAAGATGGAGCAAAAGCTGATATTTTTTAAACTTTTCCTGTAAATAGCATTAATGAAGACAGATGGATCAGCAATATAAACAAAACTTCTAGCTCAGGCTGGTTTTTGTTCTGGCTTTGTTTCCCAACATAGTAAGAAACTCAGCACCAACACAGTTCCCATCCTATTAACCGCGCTTGCTACCCCAACTTTGAACTGGGTCGTAAGGAAGTTTAAATTATCACTGGACTGCAGTTTTTCAAACCCTTGGAGCAGATGTTATAAGTGCCAGAGAAAAACTTTTTTTAACAAAGGCATAGCAAGGAGTTGACTATGTTGTTTTGTGCAGACAAACCTTCATGGCAGCTTGCTTTTTATTGGTGGCAGAGGTTGGCTTTGTCAAAGGAGCAGAGGGAAATTAGCGCCTGATTCTCACTGGTTTTCATAAATTCTAGGCTCATTTGAAAATTCTAATCTATATCCTCTTTTTCAGATAGGGAGAGCGCATGTGTGGATCTCTGTGCATGTTAAGTAGGATTGTCTCATGGTGGGAGCAGGAGTCAGGGCTCCTGATTTCTACTTCTGCCTGTGTCTTTGAGCAAATCACTTTGGAACAAACTTTCAAAAATGGCCTTGCTCTTTGGTTGGTCTGCTCAAGAAACATAAGCCTTGATCATCAGGGATTCTGTTCACCTAAAGATTTCATTAGCATCAGCAGGAGCTGCATAGATTTCAACTTGGGTACTGAGAAGCCAGGTTTGAAATGTTTGGGCCTTCATTTTTTGGGCCTTCATTTTGCCCATCTGTAAACCAGAGGTAACGTGACAGGTAGTGAGTCCCTGTTTGTAAATTGCTACCAAAGGTGCTATAAAAATACTGTGTCCTTTCCTGAGTCATCTTCTGTTCTCCCCTCAGCTCTGAGTGTTACAGAGCTGTCCAGGTGATTGGTTTGAAGACACAAACTCCCCTAGCCTGTGCTCAGACCTCCTATCAATGCCTAATTCCAAACCTGGGTGCACTTACCGTACAACTTCCTCTTGCTTCACAGACAGCTGTGTGGGTCAGATTCCTTAACTCCACTCATTCCATGCGCATCCTCACCTCCTTTCCTCAGGCAGCCAGATCAAGGGACCCTCAGCTGGAGCATGTCCACAGCTGGATCGCTCTCTGCCTAGGATTTACAAAGAGGGACAAAAGGTTTCAAAGAACCAAGGTGCCACAGACTGCTTGTGGGAGGAGGAGGGGGAGTCATTGGGCTGGGAGGATGCTTGTAACTGGATTTATGTTTTGTGAGCTGAAGCAATGAGCAGGGCTGGGTTTAGAGACAGACAACCCAATAGACTGCCTGAGTTGCAATGGACTTTGGGGAGGGGACTGTTTTTGTGGTTAGTGGCCAGTGGCAATTGATGAAGAGGGCTCTGGGGTGGCACCTGCCACATGCCTCCTTCAGCACCCCCAACTCCTACCCTCCCCATCCTTGCTCCACCCCTGCCCCTGCTCTGCCCACGACATCTTCCTGAAGTCCTGTGTCATTTCTGGTGATTGTAGGAGAGGTCCCTCCCATCTCTTGGAGTGGTGCAGCCCAAGAGCAGCAAGAGCTGCTCTAGCTCGCACTGCTTGTGGGCCACGCCACTCCGGGGGAGGGGCGGAACTGTCACACACTCACTGGAAGCGGTGCAGGGCTGATGGTGAACGCGGGGGAGTAGGCGCTGGAGGATACATGTGAACCCCTGGGTACCCCCATGCATTGCCCCTGTTAATGGCAGTAGAGAAAATAGAATATTTGAAATACCATATTTGAGGAATGCCAAGTGTAAATGCTTTTTTCACTGACCTCCTAAAATGTTCCAGACCTGTGTAGAATCTTGTGGAACCTTCCAGACTTTCTGAGAATGACATTTTCCTCACACCTGCTAGAATGTTCTCAGTCAGGCCCTGGTGGCTGTGTGACTTGGTGGCTGCGTGAGGGGCAAAGTGTTTCCAGTCAATCAGGGAGACAGAGTATGCAAGTATATCCTCTTACAGGACAGGGATAAATTATGCATGCAAATCATGTTATTAATTGCTGTCCAGTAATTATGTTGTGGTTTCCTTTTTCATTTAATGAAGTGTTCATAGTGGTTAGTGGCTTTGCTGGGGGTCTGCGAATGGTTTGGGGGGTGATTAGGTGTCCACAAATGGTTTGAGGAGGTGATCGGGAGTCTGCACTTATGAAAAGGTTGGGAACCACTGCCATAGAGACTACAAAGGAATAGCTACAATGTGGTATAGATGCATCCTAGAGCAGTGAGGGGCAACTGAGGCTAGTGAGCGGGTGGCATGAGTGGCCCTCTTTCATCTTGGTGGGCTACAAGATTGTCATAGCCAAGATAGTCTCCCAGGATCAGGTAGTTTTGCTAACTGCACTTGTGTACCTAGAATCTGTGGTATGTGCTGAGTCACATGTAGCTGTGCTTTGACTGGATGCTTCACACTTCTCATAGTCAACATTGTGTGCAATCAGCACGCACCTCACTTCACGGGCTCTTGCTTTACATGCAGGTCACTTTAGTCACAATGGTATGAAAAACTGACATGGGCAGAAACCAGCAGAATCTGGCAACCTCACACATGGGCAACAGCAAACAAAATGTCTCTTAGACCACACAATGGGCCTCATATGGCCTGCAGGCCACAGATTGCCCACCACTGTTCTAGAGTGATGGAATAGGGGTTTTTCTGTTGCTGTATGAACCGCACCTCCCCAAGGCTACATCTACACAACAGCCTAAACTTGAAATAAGTGCAATGCAAATATACCGAGGTATCCCAAAATAGCTCTGCCATGTAGACATAGCCCACGTGATGGTATCCAGGTCCACAAAAGCCCTCTTTTGTTCATATAGCCTCATCTGCAGCAGGGATTAGGTGAGTCTAACCATGGCATTCAGAAGTGTGTGTTATTCCCACTCCTGAGAGCTGTAGCTATGTTGATTTAAATTTTAATTATAAGCCAGGCTGTAATGTACATACTACTCTAAGATAAATAATAAACAGACAGAAGTAGGAGTCTCATTAAAGTTCACAGCTAACGTGAACAGAGGCTGCTGAACAGCTAGTTTATAAAGAATATATCTTTTCATACTAGGCAATATTTTAGGGGTATTTTGCAAAATGTATTAAAAAAGAACTCTCCAAAACTGAAAATATTTCCTTAGAAATACCTCTTAGTTTTCTTTTTTATTTGGCTTTAAAAAGATAAGAGTGAAAATCCATTAATAGTGACATCAAGCAGGTCAGAAAAGAAAAGAAAACCAGTTTAGGTTCCTAATTAAAGTGAACAAATGTGTAAAAATGTAAGAAGCAGAAATCATAAATTATATTTTTATTAATATAATTAATCTCTTAATACCAGTACTGAAAAATACCTCCAGAGGTATATATTTGATTTGTTAAAATAATGCATTATATTGCATTGTTTTTAGCAATCAAGGCCCTAAGCCTCCAAATTTATTGTTCTATGGTGCAATATACAGTATGTACTCAGTGAGATAAGGTAACTTTAAGTTAAACATGTACGTGTTTGCAGGCTTGGGCTTAGTTAATTAATTTAAAAATGGCACAAAGAAAAACTCTTTAAAAATCCTGATCACATGTTCCCACTGCATTCTGCATGGCCTTAATATAAACAATATTTGTATTGCAGTCTGAATCCACGAACAGCCAGCAAATTAACTGCCCATTTATCTTTTGCACTGGGTTGAAGTCATTGAGTTAAAGCAAATACCCTTTTTAAAAAACCAGAAACATTATAATGAGATCAAATATACTGATCAGTTAAAATCTCAGCGCATGAACACTATGAAGCATGAAGAAATGTGTAGTTAAGAGATATGGAAGTTGTGGTTGAACAATGTCAGCCCAAAGAACATCATGATATGGGGCTTCTTATTTTTTTACCACTGGCCATTTGAAAGTTTCTTGCACATTCCACATAAATACTGGCTGCAGTCAGGCTGTGTCTAGACTGTGGGGAACTGTCAGCAAAAGGTATTCAAATTGTGGCACGCGATTTGTGCATCTTTTGCTGACAGTTCTGTCAGGAGAGGTTTTACCACACGGGGCCAAATGTCGGTAACCCCCCAACTCAAGATGTCCCTTCTTCCTTGTGGAACAAGATGTACAAGGATGTCAACAGAATGCTCCCAACTGGCAGATCTCTTCCAAGAGATCTCCAGTCTGGATACATGCTCTGTTGACAAAACTTCTATTGACAGGAGCCTGCAGTCTAGACATAGCCTCAGAGACAAAATATAGCCACTATTACCCAGGGCTAGTGCCTCCAGAGCCTACCAGACAATGTGCTTCCAGCTTTTGCACCTGAATCATGGCTAATTTGGCACTCTATTAGCACCTTAGAGGTTTGGGGTACAGGTTGGACCTCTCTAGTCTGGCACCTTTGGGACCTGGCCAGTGCTGAATGAAAGAATTTTCTGATCACAGAAGGTCAATATAGTTAAGCAGCATTACCAACTCTTCCACTACTTACTGGGCTCTTAGAAGACATTTGGGGTAAATTACAGCTACATAACAGCACAGAACAGTGGGAGCCAGGACTGGTGGCTGTAAACAAACTTTATGGGACTATGGGAAACTTCGCCACACCCATGGTAAGCAGTCATCCAGTTAACTAAAATCATGCCAATTACGGATGTTGCTGGATGACCAAATTCCAGACTAGAGAGGTTCAGCTTGTGTTGCAATACAAAGATTAATTAATTAGGCTGGATGAACCATTATGAAGGTTTGCAGAATTGAACACTAGTTTCTTTTTTCTGTTTGTGTGTGTGTGTCATGTAAAATATATCTTATCCTGCATGTATAGCATAAGCAATGGGACTTTTCTTAACCCTTTTTTGCAGTAACATAACAAATCAGTGACAGTTTAGGACATTTCTTGTTTTACTACATGACCCCTTTTATGGTGCTAGTGTGGGAACATTGTGATTGAGCATTTCTGATGCTATTCAGTACAGGAAAATAGAAAAGAAATGCTAAAATAAATAATTGTTATACCAAAGACCAGTGTTCCCTTTAAGCTGAGCCCTTGGGCAGCCACCCAGGACAGATTCAAATGCTGCTCATAGAATCATAGAATTCTAGGGCTGGAAGGGACATCAGGAGGTCATCTAGTTCAGCCCCCAAGTTTCCATGGTCCCACCAAGATGCCCAGATGACTAGCAGAGTGCCTGCAGTGCCCACTGCCAGCAGCATGTGTTTGTAATGGTGGTGTACATCTTCTGCTTTGGTGCACATAGCGAAATTTATTTTGCAGATGGATGGGAAAAATTAGAGGGAACATTGCCAACGACACGTGACTGGATTGTACTAGTTTCATGTGAACTGCTGAGCATTTAGGCATGCTGTAGGAAAAGAAATTTGTGAGCAATCTCACTTAAAATGATTCATGCTAGTGGAGTATGATTTCACGCAGATTACATGTTTTTAACCTGCCATTTAGCCACGGTTAAACCTATGAAACTGCACAGGGGAATGGTCCATAAAGCAATGACAGTTGTTTCCCCCTTGTTAGGGCCAGCTGGTCTAATTCTGTGCAGCTCCGTTGATTAAGCTCACTAGTTGGAAACCTGCACCTACGCTGCACTACTTTATAATGGGACCACATAATGAGAGTACTTAAAGCAATTTTATCCTTGAAAAAGATTATGTCTATCAGACAAGGCTAAGATGTTTTCTTAAATCGCTATGGCTGATAGTCTGAAGGATGGGGAGATAATAACAATACACTATATTTACAAAGAACTATAATAAAAACACTTGGACAGCTGGAGGCCTCAAAATATAAATTGTTCAGTACAAGGTTTTATCAGAGTGGGAATACATATGAGCACAAAAATAAAACATTTTGTATTCCACAGTATATTACAAAGGCAGACAGTCAATAAATAGATCAATAAATAATGGGAAGCACAGAAGAGTTTGCACGGATGGAGTGAAACTGGTTTCAGTTGGTGTTTGTTAAAGTCCTTTGTGTTCACTCCCATGAAGTGTCAGAGTCAATTCTTTCAAAGACAAGTCTCTTATCACTTCCACTGAAGATAACTTTGCCTTAAAAGTGTAGAACAGATGCAGGACAGTACAGTAGGCTCTGGCGGAGGCTAGGGGATTCAACGTCACTTACACTTTCCCAAGAATCTGACAAATTTGCAGCTTAATATAAATAAAGTGACGGGTCTATTGTTTCTCAGCTCTGACACCTTCTTATCACCAAAATTTGTTGCAGAAGAGTGGTGGAAACATGGCATGTGACTCCATCATATATAGTTTAAGTGTGTATGTGCAGGAGCAATGTTTTTATGAATTAACAACTTCCTCACGTATGAAGAGGAAAGATCATCTTGGTGTAGCTGGGGTGGAGGGATTTCCTTTTCTGCCTAGCTTTAACTGGATCAAGCTTTGTGTTACTTTGCAATTTCAGTTGAAGTAAATAGTTTTATTATACATATTGGATACATGGGGGGCAGGCATCCAGTCGGGGTGGATTTTAATCGAGATTTCAATCAACATTTGTGCAGATTTCTCCCAGCTATGGTCCTGGCACTTGATATACAACTTGCATCAAATGTGGAAATTTACATCCAAAGTCTGCTATATTCACTGCTACATGCAAGGGATTGGATAATACACAAACGATAGAAACATTTCTTGCTTTGTGTAATATCAGAGGGGCAGTCTGCCAGAGCTTTGCCCTTCTTTTCCCTTCTTTTCGTGGCTTCCATCTCTCTCTGGATACTGCTAATGTAACCCTGCTAAAATGACTTTATGTTAAATCCCAGACTGCTAAAGACATTCCATAAAAACTAAGGGTAAAATTTTGAAAAGTAACTAAGTGACTTAGAGGCCTGAGTCCCCCTGTCTCTCAATGGGGACTGATGCTCTGAAGGGTTAGATTTCCAAAAGTATTTAAGTACCAAAAGAGCTAGATAGACTCTTTTGAAAGTCCCAGTAAATCAATGGTTTAAATGGGAACTAGACACTAACTCCTTTAGGTGCTTTTGAACATTCCAGCATCTTTAGATTCCTAAGTACATTTGAAAAGTTGTCCCTAGGTGCCTACACCCCTTTGGCAAATGGAATTTAGGTGCTGAACTCACTTTAAGCGCATTTGACAAATGGAGGTGATTTTCCAAAATGTGTCATGGGATAATTTACAAGAGACTTTATCTCTCGATCTCAGCCAATTTTTCTCTCCAAATATTCAAGTGGGTATTACTACCAGGTTCACAGTGGGATTGACTACAAATTTTAATGTGAACATAGTCACTTAAAAACTGTTTTAGTTGACTCCAAGTACACCTGCAAGGGGTTGTTCTCTATTGAAATGCAATGAAAAGATAGGCCATTAATACACAGGAACATTCCTGAGACTAAAAGGCTAACTTGGAGTGGTAGGGAGAAGGGAGGGATGGGAAGACACCTATCAGAATATACCATAATGTAAAGCATGTAACATATCACATTATTGTGGTCTTTCAGTCCATGTTATAACCCCTGCAGTTGGGGTGTATTTCAAATAATGTCCTTCACTTCAACACACACACATTTTTTTAAGAAGTAAAATCCATGAATGATACTTCATGGCATTAAGGCTCTATGTTTTGGGGCAAACAACCCCAACAACCCAATGATCTGGTTTTCCTTCTTTATTTTATTAATGAAGGAAGCCTCTCATATAAGAAGCAAAACAGCAAGAAGTGAGTGCAGAGCAAAATATACATTCCATACAATCATATGACCTGCCCGTTCCCTATGGCATGAAACATACAATTATTTGTATACACCTCATTAAATAACCTTATTAAATAGGAAATACAAAATGTACACATTTACAGACTGGATTATTAAATACTCTCCTAGTGCCATGCAGTGTGCTGGCATTCCTTTTTACTATCGGCAACCACACTCTGCAACTACCATCCCTTCATATTTGAATTTGTAAGTTACCACCCCAGCATCTAAGTAGAGGAGGGAGATGGGATCAAGCTTGGTAGGCACACAGCAGGCTTTGGAAGCTTTCTGAGAATTCTTCAGGTGGACCAAAGTCTGGACGATGGCATGTTTAGTTGGCGTGACGTGCTCAGTTAAAGGATAAGAACACACTCCACGACACTCATAGGCTTCATATCCTGTTGGGGCGATGATCCAGGAATCCCAGCCAATCTCCTTGAAGTCTATATAGAGCGAAGTCCTTTTGCAGTAGTTGCCCTTGGCGTTCCTTCGGATCCGGGCAGTGGAGTCATAAATGATGTTGGAGCGCATCTGGAGCAGCGCTTCTTCACCTGGCCCGTCAGGGAAGTTGTTCAGGCCCAGGTTCTCCAAATCCAGCAGCTGCTCATGGTCTATCATTTCATCCAGTTCTTCCTTCTCCTCTTTTTTGTCATTGCTCCGGTCATCTGAGAACACAATCAAGAGAGGAACGTGCTTGGCCTCAAGATTGATGTCAATATCGAGTTTCCCCTCTTTTTTTGGCTCCTCCCCTTCTCTGCTCTCTATCTGCACCTCTAGCCTGTGGATGGTTGACTCAGACCTATGCCAACGCCTCATGGCATCTGTGATATCAAAGGTCTCCCATTCACTGTTGGTGCCATAGATCTGCTGGGATGCAAGTGCCACTATTTTTCTCTCGTCTCCTTCCCTCACTGAACGGTTGTTCTCCAGGATTTCAAAAATGGTGACTTTCCTATCCAGCCCATCATAGAGTATTCTGTCCCGTTCCACCAGTGTGTAGAGTCTCAGCTGTGCCATGGTGATCTCTTCATGGTGAGGGATAGAGACGTTGAAGAGAAGAGGGTATTTCCTGATCCCTGTGACACCAATGGGGTGGAAAGTCAGATCTGGAAATGAAAAAAATCAATATAAATAAACACGTTGGAGCTGCAGATATTTCTAGCAGAAATATGCACGCAAGGAACCCAGCCCTGCTTGCCTTATTTTCCTTAGTTGCTGTGTGAACAGGTACAAGAAAATGAGAATAAATAGAAATAATGGGTTGTCAGTGAGATGGCAAAAACAAAAGTCCTGTGGCACCTTATAGGCTAACAGATTTTTTGAGCATAAAGCTTTTGTGGGCAAACACTCACTTTGTCAGATGTGTCATGTCATGCATCTGATGAAGTGGGTCTTTGCTCACGGAAGCTTATGCTCCAATAAATGTGTTAGTCTGTAAGGTCCCACAGGACTTCTCATTGTTTTGTGGATACAGACTAACACGGCTACCCCTCTGATCAGTGAGATGAATGGTTTATATTGGCTCTTAATGGAAAACAAGGTCAGAACATGATAATAGCAATGAACTGAGATTTATGGCTCACTTTCTTCCAGTATGGTTTCCCCAGTGGTTTATAAAAGATCCTCACTGATTGCACAAGTTATATGTATGGTATATAGGAATTGGTTTGCTCAGCACTGAAATGAAGCCATCACTGGAGTGCAAATACAGCAGCTTTCAACAAGAGAATATCAACATTGTACACAATTTAGGACAGGAAGTGAAGATGAGTACTATATCCAATTGAAGGAATATAGGGTATTGAAGATGGGTAGAATGGCACAGAAACTGTTTCTGCAGCAACGGAAGGCTGCATTCATATTTGTTTATCATTTTACCTATTTAAAAGGGTAACTTTCAATGTAGTATCCACTAGATCTCATCATAAATTTGTGATTTCCTTCAACTGGTCCTTGTTACCATCCCACACTCCTCATCTAAATATGGTGAATTTGTATCTTCACCGGTGATTTGCTATAACATATCAAAACCTCTACTGCTGGTCTGCTGTCTTTGATGAAAAGGAAACAACTTCTACTGTAAGCTTCCACCAGTTTCTGAAAGGTACAACAAGGAGTCCTGTGGCACCTTAAAGGCTAACAACTTTATTAGGGCATAAATTTTCATGAGATCCATCTCACTTCTTTGGATGCTTGAAGAGAGAAACCGGTAGGGATATAGAAATGGAATTGTAACATGAGTGCTAATAAAATCAGGGAGGATCAGGCTCACCTCCAACAGAGGTGAGAAGGTGACAGTACCTGAAGGAGAAATTAGTTATTGTAATGAGAGAGCCATTCCGTGTCTCCACTAAGACTCATTTTGATGGTGTCAAGTTTGCATAGGAAGTCCAGCTCAGCAGTTTTGCTTTGCAGTCTTTGAAGTATTTTTGCATAAGAATGGCAACTTGCAAGTCAATAGCTTGTTGTTTAGGGTGATGCAATGGCTTATGCCTAGGAGGAATGGGAAGTCGGATCTTGATCCAAAGCCCAGTGAAGCCATGGAAGTATTCCCATTGGCATCAGGGTTTTGGATCAGTCTTGAAAGGACAAAAGAAAACTGCTGTAGAGCTTTTGCGAGTATTCAGATGTATCACAAGCATATAATCTTATCTATCTAATATGTTTACATGTGCCCCATCTGCATTTCTTTGTACATATAGGTAATTTAGTGCACCTTTTCCCTAATATCAGTAAGAACTCTGAAACCAGCTGAGGAAATATCATCTTAGTGGACATGCCTACAAGGATTGAAGTGACAGACTGTATGGAACATGTTCATTTTCTCCTTCTCTGATTTCTATGTATCCAAGTTTGATATATTTATGGAAATATTTGGTTGACAAAGCTACAAATACAGGCTTGGAGCTAGCAAAACATATCAGACCAGGAATAGTCCTGTTTACTTTAAAGGGACTTTGGGGTTTTCTGATGCTCACAAACCCATCTGTTGTTCAAAGAAAAAAATCAAAGAAACCAGTCATGAGAGGTCTGTTTGCCCTCCATTCCCATTGACTTTAGTTGGGAGCTTGAAAACACTTAGAATCTGCCTGTCAAATGAGTGTGCCCCCTTCAGAACTGGAAGTGGCTGGAGAACAAGTGCACTGTTATGGTGATATGTACAGTCTTGGGGTGGGGCAAGTCAGCTGATTGCACAGAAAAGGGACATGAATAATTCACTGGAAGCAATGGGGAAGCACCCTTATGGGAAACTGGGTGTCTTACTTCCTGACAAGAGAGAATAATAAATCAGAATGGGCGTCAGACCACAAGACTGAGCAGGAACATTCAAAAGATCAAATACTCCTTCCCACCAGTCTCTGAACATCCTCACTGATGTCAGTCCGGATGCACCACTGTGGGGGATAGCTTAGTGGCAGGAGCACTAGCTGTGTAAACTCTTGGCTGTGTGCCCAGCCCTTGAAGGGGGCCTCCCAAGGGGCTGGGGAAGGTTAGATTTAAATATATATAAATATATTTATATTTATATTATTTATTTATAAATATATATATCCTGTTAGGGATGGTGCTTGGGAGTGCAGGGGATTAGAGTCAATGAACCTCTCAAGGTCCTTTCCAGTTCTACAAGATATGTATATCTCCATGTTTCAATTTAATCCAGAAAACATCACATTAATTTTTAAGTAATGACTACATTACAATCACAACTGCAATGCAGCCAGATTGCTCCATGAGAAAAAACTGCTAGTGAATAACTGTCATAAAGTACTACTGCTTCCACCAAGGCAACTTCCTTTGTCACCTTCTACTACCAGAAGCGGATGAGTATAAAGATCACATTATGTGTTCCATCTCTTTTATAAAAATAAATGCAAACACTTTATTTTTACTATACAAAAGGCCCATAAGCCACAAAAGCCAGGTTCCCTAGTTGTTGTTGACTTTCTAGGCATACAAAAGAGAGACAATTGAAACAGACCCTTGGTAGTGTACATGACAGCATTTGCATTTGAATATGAGTATCTGAATTTATGCTTCCAGTTGTGGACTAGAAGAAAGGACAGAAGCCTTCTGAGAAGGTAATAAATTACTCTGCCTTTGACATGGCCCTTGCAGACTGCATGTGTTAACGAACGCACTGCTTAGAATCTTTCTTGTGAGCAGAACTTTGAATTTTTCGTTTACGAAAAATAAAGGGTCAGATTCTGATGTCACCAGTAATAATTTAAATCTGGAACAATACCTTTGTCATCAATGGCATTACTGCATCTTTACACTAGTAAAATTCATAGCACCCACCACCCAGCACACTGGTCTTGCCCAATTATAGTACATTTATTTTGCTGTTTCTTTTGCAGCTTAAAATGGCAAGTGTCTGAAAAGGGTAAGACTCATTATTTCATGTTCTTTCAGGGCCAGATTCTGTATTCCTTCTCTATGGTCATGAGCAGTCACTCACAAGCAGCCCAATGGTCTTCAGTATGAAAGTGGCTTGCAGTCCAGCACTCACTGAATTAAATGCTATCTATAGGTTGAGGAAATGCACAGTTAAAGTGGAGTTGAACTTTAAAGCTTTAAAACCAGAAACAGGTAGCTAGATAAAAATGCCTACAGCTGAGTGAGTTAGAGATTAATCCATAACTTGATTTATAATCTAGCTGAATTGTCAAATTTAGGAAACATAGTCTCAGTCTTTGCTCTGTTATCTTGTAGTTGGGGACTTCATCAGTAAACTGAGACTGACATGATAGAAGAGACATTTTTATTTGACCTGTCACACGTAAAACTGTGATGTTAAAAAAACCCCAACAACTCATTCCTTATTTGTAGATTTGGGGCATAAATAATTTGTTGAAAAGCCTTTTAAAAACGTATCCCACACTTCTAGTCATGCATGAAGCATGAAGAAATCATCAGCAATTAATATGTAAACCTTATATTCCCCCTATTACATAGTCATTGCAGAAAAATGTTGAATTGCACAATATCTGTAATTGTCTAAACTCATGATTTTTTGCATTTTTAGTTAAAAAATTGAAAAACAGAAAATACTTTTATTCTCTCAAAAAAGAACACTGTCAGTTAGCAAAAATCAGCATCAAGAGCTGCTAATCACATACATTTCTATATAGCCTACTGACTTTACTTAACACACCAAGCCATGAGACCCATTAGAAACTAAATTGGAGAAATATTACTGGAGAGTTATTCGTTGTTTGCAGCTGGGCTTCCCAAATGAGAATTGGTACCTTGCATGGATCGTGAAAAAGGCTTTTTTCCCTGTTAGTTAAACACAGAAGATAAGTTTCCATCTCGCTTTGAAAATCTGATGCTTGTAAAGGTGACATACAAGTGATGGATCTGCTTCCTCAGACCATGATGATTTATTTGTACTACACACCCACAATATGCAAACAGAAAAGGAGACATTGCCCCTGCCCCAAAGAACTTACTGTCTCAAAGATACAAAATAAGGAGGGGAAGATTACATCAGACAAGCAATGTGAGCTGCTTCATTATAAGCATATGCCATGTTAGTTCCCTAACACCAGTTTCATCTCTATGTAAACTCTGCAAACTCCTTTTCTCCCTCCTTAAAACTTCATGCTCCATGCATTATAAACAGGTTCCTTGCTGGTTATAAGCTGTATCCAGCCATTCTCAGTTCACTCAGAGGTGCTTAGTTCTTACCTTCATTTTTGAAGCTTCTGACAATATTTGCTGATGGCATTGAGGTCTTGTCAGTGGCAAACCTGTTGTACAGCTCTAACATGTATTCTGGGGGCTCCACCTTGGCCGTTTCATGCAGGGGAATATCAGAGAGATTCAACGTCTTCAGGAACTCATTTTTCATGCTCTGGAGCAGCGTGCTGAAGTCAACACCATCCTGCTCTGAAAGGAGCTCATCAAAGAGGGGCATATCTTCCTCCAAGGAAGACTGCTCCAGACTTGCGATGGGACTGCAAGCAGCAAGGTGCACCAACAGAGAGAGGGTTGCCCACAACTGAATGGCAACGGTATCCATTCCTTCGCTTCCGCCTCCCAACTGTACTCAACAAGGGTTAGCTCTGGTGTGGGCTAAGTGGCTATTTTATCCTCTGGGTGGTGCACGGCTTGTGTCACAAGAGTTGACAAGTTTGGAAGTCCTTGCCTGAAGCTTGTGATCAGTCCTCACTCCCTCTCCCGCCTCCCCACACGCCCTCCAAAAACCAGGTCTCAGTAATTGGATAGAACATGCTCTCTCCTATGGTAGCTCTGCCTCTCTTATCTCTTCTAGTGTAAGCTGTCCACCAGATTTTCTGTTGTTATCTCACCAACCCCCTCTCCCTTAATGAGCATTTTGTAAACATTCTGCACTTGGACACACTGAGATAGGACAATTTTCTCCTTGGACAGGATCTGCCCTTTCTTCACCCACCCCCTCCACCCCTTGTAGCTGACTTTCTTTGGCATGCGTGGCCAAATTTTATCCATGCAGCTTTGATATGATTTCAGGCAAACATGCAAATGACACGGAGTCTAGGCCTAGGATTTTGTATTTTATACCCTCAGTAAATAAAAACCCCCTTAAATATTAAGCGATACACCTGTGTCCTTTGTCTCCTATTTCAGAGCTAAACTGTCTAGCCAAGTAAATGCTTTACTTACATGAAAAGAACTTTGAGGCAGGGGCCATCTTTTTATGCTGTTTGTACAGCCCCTAGCACAGAGGGGTTCTGCTCCAGGCCTACTGTTCTAGGCACTTTGGTAATACAAATAATAAATAATAATAACAATAATAAGACCATGGGAGGTCCTAAATGCAGTGAAACTGTTATACTTAAGTGGTAGGATTCAGAGATTTTGCACTCCTTTAAGCCAGAGGTGAGCAAACTTTTTACATGGGCCCTATTTTTCATCCATGCAATTAGCAGGGGCCCCCCAACCTGTCTGATGAAATCCAAACCAATGGAAATTTTGGTTTTGTTAAAATGAAAAAAAAAACCACTTTCAGCAAGTGTGAGAAAATAAGTCTATAGAGTGTAAAAACTATATTAATATATAAATATGAATACATAAACATAAAAACAGTAACATATTTCAACATTTTTAATGAGTTGGATGAGCCTGAGACTCAGCAGCCAATCGTGCTGCACCCCCCTCTATGAAATTTCACACCCCCACAAGGGGGCCCAGCCCCTCACTCTGCTCACCCATGCTTTAAGCTGTGCTGTTATGTGTTATGCAGGGGCTTCCTTGGGGAAGAGAGTTCTGGGGACAGGAGAAATGTGGGCAGGGGATAAGGTTGGTCGTGGCCAACCAGTCTGTCCCTGGTCCACATCTTCTGCATAAGACCACTTTTTTACTTGCGCTGCCACCACCATTTTGGCCGTGTATGAATAAAGGGTAATGAGCAAACGTTTTTAGTTATGAAATAATTGCAAATGGTTTTCTTCCCCTTTCTGCCTCTCATGTGACAGGGTAACCTCCCTCTTGTGCTGTGTTACATCTAGTTCTATCATTTCATCCCCTCCACCAGACAGCTTTGCTGAAGCTGGCATGAAACTAAACCATAAGGTGCCCATAGATGGCTGCAGAGCCACCAGTATTATTTCTAGCTGCATCAATGCAGTGGTGGCTCAGGGGCATTATGTTGTGAGTGGAACGGGTAGAAAATGACGGAGCAGTTTTCATGGAAAATGTTCAATACGTTTTCAGAAAACAAATTTCTGGGCTGGGGCGTGAGGATGTTTTGAATTATCCAAAAAGTTTGAGGACTTCTGATAAATAAAATAAACTAAACAAAAAAACGTTAGTTGAAAAATTTGACAAGGTTTAATTGTGACAATTGCCTGCTGGAGATTCCATATCTGTCTCTGTTCTGTGCCCAGTGTCCACAGGGAGCTTCTCCACAACAGGAAAATTAAAACCCGTTTCCTGTTGCTCCAAACACCCAGCCTTTTACGACTTGATGCAAAGGCGAATCTTTATTTGTCAGTAGCATGAGGCCTCTAACTTTATCATGAGTTATGTCTGCAAAAACTAAAGAGTGTGTGGTTTGATCAACATTGTAAAGCTCTGTTGTTGTATTGAGGTTTCCCAAATTCTGTTCCTCAGTTACGACGGTGCATCGTGTACATTGGTTACATCTATTTATTGTGACTTTCTATCTACTGGACCTGCTATTTCTTCTCAAATAGATCAACTTCAGTTGTGGCATAAAGGACACAACCCAGGTTTGCTTCGCTAATGTTGCACTCTCTATGCAATTTTGAATAAAGACAATTGTATTTATTCAGGTTATATGAACAGAGAGGAACTTTTCTTATGCATACTGAGCCATGTATGTATGAGGCTCTCTGTTTTGCTTCATTCAGACACTCTCCTTTCAAACATCTTGCCCTTTTACAGTGGCAGTTTAACAAAATAAATGAGCAAGCTGATGCAGGCACTCCTGAACCTTTGAGAAACAGTCATAGCAGGATTCAGATTTCATGGCTGTCTATGAGTTTGTGGTTTTGTGGAGCTGACCAGCCAAAAAAACTTTGAGGTTTTGGATCTCAACCCAAATTGTCGCTATTTATTCAAAAAGTGAAAGCGTAACTCTCTTCTCTGAATGATTTATCTCTTGGCCATGTTGCATTGGGGAAGTGACCTTAACATTACTCCCTACAAGATCTTCATGGTTTTCCATCCCAGAGAGTCTGTGTCACAGTTGATCTGGTTCAGTTATGGAACTAGGGTAGCTGAAGTCAACATATTTACAGTGGTATCTTGAGTGCAGTAAGGTCGATAAGGCTGTTTTCCTGTTGACTCCAGCTACTCTTCTCATTTTGGTGAAGTACCAGCATAGATGGGAATGAGCTCAGAAATCAATTTATTGCATCTATAGTAACACAATAAATCAATGGTCGGTGGATTGACTGCTGCCATGTCTATCCATGTAATGGAGCCAAGGCCTCAGACCATTCCAAGTGGGAACGGAAGGCCTCTAAACTGTTTTAGAAAAATTTGTTTTGACACAATGTATAAGGCTGTAGATTTGCCACAGGAGCTGAAGACAGAGGTGGTTTCAAACCAAAAGGTCCTGGCTTTTGACTGACTTGATTTATGGCTCTTTGCTCCATGTAGAACATAAGGCCCTCACATTGGCTCTTTGGAAATTTCTTGAAGCAGTCGTAACTTCTTGTAATGTCCTGTTTTTTGCATCAGTGTTTATTTCGGATGTACCATGTGTTGGGAACACCAGGGGCCATACATGCAACTTGTCAAACACCTGAAGGTTGCACTGATTTTGCATGTAAAGTTGCACATATTTCCAAGTAGGTGAGCATCTGCTAAGAAGTACAGAATGATCCCAGTTTTCACTGAAGTCAAGGGTATGAAAATTACTCTGCACCTCACAGGATTTGACCCTCCTGGCCCTTATTAGTGGTGCGTGCTCATATCTGTCTCTTCCTTGATAGACGGAAAAGTTCACAAGCAGCGAAATGCAGATTTGCATTTCAGTACTGGGAAATGTTTCAATCTAGGGTTTTGCTTGGACTCATTACAAAGATTTAGAGATAGAAGTGGGTTTTGTCTATGTGTTTACTTGTTAGGAACCAAGGTTTTGGTTTATCTTTCATGCCATGGCTATGAGCTGCATTTTATGATTCCATGGACTATATTTGATCCTTTGCCACATATTGGGACAAATTCTTCTCTCAATTAAACCAATGCTAATCCAGAATAATCTAGTGGAACCATTGAAGATTCACACTCCTGTAGATTAGAATCTCTGCCCTGCAGCATAAATTTGGTTTATTTGGCTATAAAATCATAAAGCATTACAATGATTGGGATGTTTTGTAGCCAGCAGACACTTTAGACTGGAGCACACCAGGTAATCTGACATATATCTTCAAAACCTAGAACTCTTTTGTCTTCCATGAGTATCTTGTTACAAGCACAATTACAGGCCAACCATTCTCATTTTGCTTGCATTTCCTTTCCTGTTTGATAACTCATAGAATAAATCTCCTAAGGGGAACACAGTCTACTGCCTTACACAAACAAGTCACTACTGAATATCTTAGATCATGTGGCTTAGCCCCTGCACAGCTGTTGGGGGGTGTTGCCTGATGTACAGTACCACTAGATGACATCTGGAGTAAAAGCAGTTTCCTGTTTCCTTTACTTTGAAGGATGAAGAATTTAAACCATGCAGCTTTCTTGCTGAATTAAAAAAAATTGGATTGCACAGCCTGAAATAAGGCAGTATTTTATTCCTTTTTCCCACTAAAACTCATTTAAAATAATTGTTTTGCTTCTACACATTCATGTTACATGTGTGATAGCGAGTGAGCAGAAAAAATAACTTCCTTTAAGCTAAATGCAGAAACCTATGATGGTTGAAACAGTGTAGCTGAAGAAGGAATATGTCTGATCCTTGCAATTGTTATTCGAATATAAGAAGAGCCATACTGGGTCAGACCAAAGGTCCATCTAACTCAGTATCCTGTCTTCTGACAGTGGCCAATGCCAGGTGCCCCAGAGGCAATGAACAGAATAGGAAATCGTCAAGCAATTCATCTGTTGCTCATTCCCATCTTCTGATAAACAGAGGCTAGGGACACCTTTCCTACTCATCCTGGCTAATATCAATTAATTAAGTCTCATACTTATTCTGTGTTATTGTTGCATCTGCTCAAACTTTTCATTGCAAATTACATTCATTGTGCGTAGAATTCTTTTGAAAACTCCTCCTTTTGTTCTGCTTGCAAACTGCTCAGTAACCGACCCACATTTCTTCTAGTGTATCTATTATTTATAAGTATTCACCATATGAACAAATATTTTACATTAGCATTTATATGATAGTAGTGTCCAGCATCCCCACTCGAAATCAGCACCATATTGTGCTAGGTGCTGTACACATAGGTCGTGTCTACACTACAGTGATCTTTCGAAAGATGATACTCTGGAAGATCTCTTCTGGAATATCTTCTTTCAAGAGAGCATGTCCACACACAAAAAAGCAGATTGAAAGAGTTACCTGTTCTTTCGAAAGAGAGTGTCCACACAGTCCCTACTCTTTCAAAAGACCACACCAGGGGTCGAAAAATCCAGCACCATGAGGATCTCTCTTTCGAACAAAGGGCCTGCAGAGCATCTCCACATGCTTGTTTCCAAAATAATCTTTTGGAAAAAGGAGCTCTTGTTTATTTGGGAGAGGAAGAGGGCCTCTGGAAGAAGTGCCACCTTCTTTCGAAAGGAATTCAAAAGAGTGCATTTTGTGTGTGGATGCTCCACTTGTTCTTTTGGAAGAGGGTCTGATTTTCTGAAAGGACTGGCTAGTGTAGATGTGGGCATAGTGGCTATGTCTACACTACGGAGATCTTTCAAAAGAAGGCCTTCAGGAAGATCTCTTCCAAGAGAATTTCTGTGGAAAGTGTGCATCCACACACAAAAAAGTGGATCAAAAGAGTGATCAGCTCTTTAAAAAGACAGCGTCCACGCAGCCCCTGCTCTTTCGAAAGAATGGGCCAGGGATTGAAAAATCGGGAGCCGCGAGGATTGCTCTTTCATAATAAAAGGGCCCACTGGGCATCTACACACGTTTTCTTTTGAAAGAAGGCGCTCTTCCTGAAACAGGAGTGGGAGAGCACTTTCGAAAGAACTGCTGCATTCTTTCAATTTAATTTCAAAAGAGCGCTTTTTGTGTGTAGATGCTCCGCAGGATGTTTCATAAGAGCCCCTTTTTTCGAAAAATATTTTCAAAGAACTCACGAATGTAGATGTGGCCAGTGAGAGACAGTCATTTTCCTGAAGAGGTTCTGAGGTGAAATATTACTACCCCCATTGTTTATATGGGGAACTGTGGCATAGAGCGATTAAGTGACCTACCTGAAGTCACGTAGCATATCTGTGGCAGAACCAAGCATTGAACCTAGCTCTTTTGCCCCAGTGCCCTTCTTTAATCATTAGCAGATATGTCTTATGTTCCCAGTTCTGCAATTTATTTGCCTTTTGATATGAAACACATTGGCCATGTCTACACTAGCCCAAAACTTCGAAATGGCCATGCAAATGGCCATTTCGAAGTTTACTAATGAAGCGCTGAAATACATATTCAGCGCCTCATTAGCAGGTGGGCGGCCGCGGCACTTCGAAATTGACGTGGCTCGCCACCGCGCAGCTCATCCAGACAGGGCTCCTTTTCGAAAGGACCCCAGCTACTTCGAAGTCCCCTTATTCCTATGAGCAGATGGGATATGTATTCCTATGAGCAGATGGGATATGTATTCCAGTGCTTCATTAGTAAACTTCGAAATGGCCATTTGCATGGCCATTTTGAAGTTTTGGGCTAGTGTAGACACAGCCATTTTGTTTGTGCATTAGGATGTAGCAGCTCTTTAAAAAAAAAACCTCTCTTGTCTCCTTTTCAAGAGTGAGTGCCTTTTCAATGATTAACAGAGTGCTCTAGCTCCCAGACATACCCGGACTTTTCCATGCAAGCAGTGTAAGATTAATGAAAGTGAAAAATGAGTATTTTCATGGAACAATGTGCATGCCTCTTGCTTTCTGAGTCAGCATGTGAAATATTTCATAGCCCATCATACGAATCATTGTTTGTCCTTACAAATCCACTGATAAAACTCCTTCTGGAAGACAAATATATTTCATCCACAGCAGGGTAAAGGTAGACAGAAGTTACAATAATTCAGATCCAATATATCAGGGTACCTTATTCTGACTAATATAAAGACAAGAGCCATTAAAATGTTCAGATCTAGCAGATTTTTGCGCATTTCTTTAAATTTGGCAGTGCTGAAATGCAAAGATTTTGGTTCCAGATTCCTGTCTAATCAAAATGACAATGCCCGTGCACAAGTCATTTGGGGAAGTGGTGGAGCAACGCAACCCGTGCTAGTCTAGTGACCGCAGTGATATGCGGTAGGACATTTTCCAACGCATGGGCAGAAAATTATTAGGAAAATTCCCTACAATGGTCTCCATTGGAAGATGGCTGCATCATGAGGTAACTGTCGGATGCGATATGGGAGATAAAGGAGAGTGTGACACTGACAGTGTGATGAGCTTGCTGTGGGGGAATAACTAAAATTAGTTTCCAGTCCCACATTTCACTAAGTCCTTACTCCCATCTATCTTGGTTCATGGCTGCGCTTAGGTTCCTTTCCATAAATGGACGTTCCCAGTCAGTTTCTGATATCATTAGAAATGCGTAAGATGGTGTTTAAAAAAAAGTCCAGAGTAAGAGAATGTGACAATACCTTAGATATTAAGGATACGCCCTAGCCATGTGCTGTCATTGGGCTCAGTACAGGGGTAACTGGCTGAAATTCTATGGTCTGTGTTATATAGATCAGGCAAGATGATCTGATGATCCCTTAAACTCTGTAACTCTGTAAAACAGGAAGGCAAGACATCCCCACAATCCAGGGAGATGAAGGAAAGCCTCTGTGTGGCCATGCTGGCAGAGAGGGATTCATGCAGGTTGCTGTATAATATGATCTTGTGGTGTCCCTTGGAAGAGAACACTGAAATGTCCCTTGCTAGCTTTATGTGGGGAGTCTGTGGCATGTCCTTATTTTACCCGGGGACTCTTTCTTCCTCTACCACCTAGTTGCATGACTGTAGCCAATTTCATGTCTTTGTTTAGACTACGTTTCTTCAAGTAGGGAACATCTCTAACTACATATTTGTGCAGCAACTGATACAACGGAGTCCTCCTGACCTTCACGGGGGACTAGAGTGCCCCCCGGCTCTCCAGTGGGGTGAGAGGCCACTCTGCTGTGGGTTTTGTCCTCACCCCTTGGGTCACCATGGTGAGGCTGAGGTGTCAGTAGTCTCCAGTTCTAGGCCCATCTGGCAGAGCAAAATGCACACTGCAGTCTGGGTGGGCAAGGCCCAGTGGGAACAGTAGTTTGCAACCCTGTAATAGATCTGCCAGCAAATTACTGGCTGTCAATTAGCATTAGCCCCTGGAGCTGGGCAAACCAGGGATGAGGCTTTTATCTGGATATCTGGCTCAGGCAGCCACCAAACACACACAGTGTAGAGGAACAGTTAATAGGGGGCACCCATTTAGTCCAGAGCAATTGGAAGCAAGCAAGGGAGAGCACCCATATCATCTAGGAGCACAGACAGGGGCTTGCACACCTGGCAGGCGGGCTAGGACACTAATAATGTTTTTGTCCCAGAGCACAGGCCTCCTGGTGAAGTGCCAGGAGTCAGACAGCCCAGGTTGCTTAGCGGTTAGATACAGAATCCCAGGTAGCTCTGTGATAGTTATTTGGAAGAGCAGCTGTTTTCTGGTCTCCCTGGTTCTTTTTTAATGATGTCAGTAAAAGGCCACATGTTCTATTGCTGCATTCGAGCACAGAAATCAGCCTCATGTCCAAGCCAAGCCCTTCCCCTCCCTGCCCTTGTTTCATCCCTGCCCCTCCACTCCTGGTCTTGCTCCACCCCTTCCTGCCCTGTCCCACCTGCCTTTTCCTCTGGAACCACCACACCACTTTGGTGAGTGCAGGGGTGGTCCCACCCCTGCCCTGGAATGATGCAGCCCAAGAGAATTGGAAGCTGCTCTATCTTTCCCTGCTCTCAGGCCACGGTGGTCTGGAAAGGGGTGCAACCACCCTGCACTCACCAGAAGCAGCACAGCAGAGGGAGATGGGCTCTGGGGCGGGGTGCATGTGAAGTTATCTGAATCCACTAGGTGCCAACCCAGGGCTCCATGAGACTCAACAGCATCTGACACCCTGAAGTGCCCTTGGAAATAGCCTCCTTGGGTACAATTTTATGATTAAACTTGTGCCCCTGTACACAGTGGAAGCCCCTTGTGGAGTGAGGGGATGATCATTTTTAGAGAGATGATTTTATAGTCGTCAGCAGCACACTAATGAAATATTTTTAAAGGGAATTTTTAACTAAGGTCCTGTAGACTAATGCCGTGAATTCAGAAACTGACACTATGCACCAGAGACTGGCAAATGCTTGTTCAATGGCTTCATTACCTCTTGGATGTCTCTTTCACAGGTTTGATGTCCTGATAAAGGGTTTGGCAGGCTATTCAGTTTTAAGTTAACTAGATCCTCTCCAGAGGAAGCCAGAGCCACAGAACAAGGATAGGAAGATGGATGGACTTTAAGACCCAGTGGTGCCCCAAACTTTCAGATGCCTTAAGCAACTGCCTATTCTGCATAGGGGTAAGGAGGGCCACTTCCACTCCACCTCTCTGTGCCAGTACACAGCTCAAAAACAAATTTTCTCCTTCATCTTCAAGGTCTTTCATTATAACTGTGGTATTAATTTGGATGGTGCATCAGACAAATCTGTCGGGAACTGTTTGTGACATAGAAAAAAGCAAGAAGACAGACCAAAGTCTTTTCACAAATTCCTAACTTGGTGCCAGATTCCTCTTTCTCTATATTCCCCAGCTGTTTTCCTGGGGGCTATTTCAAGAATGCCATACTTTTCCTTAACAGGAATTCCATTTAAATATGAACTCTAGAAGGACAAAATTCCAAGCTGTGATTGCTGAATCCATCCGGTCTTTTCTATACAGCTGTGGATGAAAAGATATGAATGGGGGAAAAGACTGTAAGAGACTAAAGGTCTAATAAAGAAATTATTTACTTGCTAACTGTTATCCTTGGAAGTTATTTAGGTGATTACTTTGATTCTAACCCAGGGTATGATCCTGCTTGCACTGAAATCAATCTGTGGTCCTGGATCTGGCCATGAAGCAATGACTACAAATCTAACAGCTCACAAACAACTCAATTAAACCAGAAATAGCAAAAGCAGACACATTTGTCTAATGCTTATTATATTTATTTCCTGTTGGGGTTGGGAATTAAAAACACAAGAAGTAAATTTTATGGGGCTGGTGTAATACATTGATCATATATATACAGTAGCCAGATCTGAATTTGTGCTCTAAAATCAACCAAAAGGCACTCACAGTGAAGACAGTGACACTATAAAACTGAGCTAACTGCCTTAAAATCAACTGTGTCATAGTGCAGACATAGCCTTAGTTCATGATAAACTAAGGGTGTAAATGTATTGTGCACTAGCAAGCATGCACTGTCTGCATGGACCACACCCGTGCCACACTCTAACAATTCTGTAGTGTACTTTGAGTTAGCCCAGTTAAAATTGAAGCAGATGAAAGCACACTAGTGAACATGTAGTGTATAGCAGGCAAGACAGAAAGGTTACAGAGAATTTTCTTAACTCTTGCTTAAATCACAGAAGTGGACTCAGATGTTACATGGAGCTTTTAGAAAGGACTCCAATGTTATGCTGAACTTTCAGAAATTATTCAAATGTTACGCTAACTTTTTATCCATCTTAGGTTCACCGTGTTGTTTTTTTATTTTCTCTTTGACCTCAACCCATGGTTAGAGGATCTAATTTGGTGTTCCGTTTATTATCATGGGAGGTGAAATTAATTATTTAATATGTTGCAAATGAATGAACAAGCTGGTTTTTGCTGCTTATATCACAAAACTGAACGTAGAAAATGATAGAAAACTTGACATTGAAACTTTTTTCAGTGACAAAGGGCTCTTGGCAGAATGGAAATATATTTTATTTTGTCAAAGATATTGGGTTGTCGGAACCTTAAAAAAACCTTTATAACTGAAAATGCTGAGTTTCTGGAAATGGAAAAATACTCAGTTTAAGGAGTTTAATTTTTCTTGTCAAAACTTCGAAATATTGTCAAGAAAATATTGACAAAACTATTTTTTATTGTTTTTGTCCACATTTTTTACAAAACTCATTTTCTCATAGTGTAAGTTTTATTTTCATTCCTGATTTCAGAAAATCTTCAAAGTGGTCCCCTCTCGAACAATGGAACTAATGGTGACCACAAAGAATCTATACTATTCAGCATTCCTGTGCTATGGGGCCAGTTGGCTAGTTATATGTACATTAAGAATTTCCTCCATCATATTTTTCAGGACTTTTTGGAAAAATCCTAAAGAGAGGTGGATGTGTATACTTAGACTTTAGTAAGGTATTTGATATGGTCTCACATGATCTTCTTATCAATAAACTAGGTAAATACAGCTTAGATGGGGTTACTATAAGGTGGGTGCATAACTGGCCAGCTAACCGTTCTTAGAGAGTAGTTATTAATAGTTCACAGTCATTCTGGAAGGGTATAACAAATGGGATTCTGCAGGGATCTGTTCTGGGACCAGTTCTATTCAATATGTTCATCAATGATTTAGATATTGGCACAGAGCGTACGCTTATTAAGTTTGCAGACGATGCCAGTCTGGGAGGGGATGCATCTGCTTTTGAGGATAGGATGACAATTCAAAATGATCTGGACAAACTGGAGAAATGGTCTGAGGTAAACAGAATTAAGTTTAATAAGGACAAATGCAAAGTACTCCACTTAGGAAGGAACAATATGCTTCATTCATTCATACAAATGGGAAGGAACTGTCTAGGAGGGAGTACTGCAGAAAGAGATGTAGGGGTCACAGTGGACCACAAGCTAAATATGAGTCTACAGTATGATGCTGTTGCAAAGAAGCAAATGTGATTCTAGGATGCATTAACAGGAGTGTTGAGAGCAAAACATTCTTTCACTCTACTCGGTGTTGATTAGTCCTCAGTTGGAGTATTGTGTCCAGTTCTGGGTACCACATTTCAAGAAAGATGTGGAGAAATTGGAGAAGATCCAGAGAAGAGCAACAAAAATGATTAAAGCTCTAGAGAACATGAGCTGTGAGGGAAGACTGAAAGAACTGGACTTGTTTAGTTTAGAAAATACAAGACTTAGAGGGGACACGATAGCTGTTTTCAAGTACCTAAAAGAGGGTTACAAGGAGGAAGGAGAAAAATTATTCTCTCTGGCCTCTGAGGATAGGACAAGGAGCAATGGGCTTAAACTGCAGGAAGGGAGATTTAGGTTGGGCATCAGGAAAAACTTCCTAACTGTCAAGGTGGTTAAACACTGGAATAAATTGCCTAGGGAGGTTGTGGAATCTCCATCACTGGAGATATTTAAGAGCTGGTTAGACAGATATCTACTGGGGACAGTCTGGTGCTTGGTCCTGCTGTAAGGGCAGGGGACAGGACTCTATGACCTCTCAAGGACCCTTCCTGTTCTAGAGTTCTATGATCTTCAAAAGTAAATTGATGGGTCAGTCAGTTTCCGAACTGTGGATAATAGAAAAGTGTCTGTTAAAATAAGATCCTTAAAAACCAAGGTCTGGATGAAAATTGAAGCTTTCATGTAAATAACTATAAAGGTAACATATAGTACCCTTAACTGGATCACTTTCCATTCCTCGCTGTTGCACGATGTTTACTGGTAAATCATCAGCCCAGTCTGAGAGGAAGCCACATCTTAGTAGTCTTACATGACCACAGCCTAAAACCTTTGTTTGCTTGCTATGTCTATTTATCTATCCCTCCAAGGCTGATCACTGTAGTGTCGGCTCACCTCTGCTTGAGAATTGTAGGTGTTATATGACATATGATTACTTCTTTTTGAGTCCACATTATCAAATTCCAAACTAATGCCATTTCTAAATAGGAATTGCTGACACTTCAGCATTTTGCATTAAGTGCTCATCCAGGACACTCTGGCATTTAAACAAAACAGGAATAATGCATATTCAAAATAGTCACAGTTTCCCCTTCCCCGATCCATTTTTGACCAGCGATATACTGGATTAGAATTTATTGACTCTCAGAATTTTAAAAAATATTCAGGGGGAATTTTACATGAATTTTTGCAAATTGTTTCCTCCTTTATACCAACATTTATTAATAATTACAACATTTACTGTGTCAGCTATTTAATATGTATAAAATACACCTGACAAACCCTGTTTTTGAAGGCTTTTCCCAGTGTCACTCCTTTTTAATTAGTTACACCAGAAGAGTCCAGAGTCTAGAGACAGGGTGAATCTGTAATGTGCTTTACATCAGGCTGCACATCTCCCCGGTTTTCTCAGAGTGGCTTGGCAGACAGGAGTGTCTTATGAGGCGTGGATGGCAGCTTATCTTGCTGAGAGCATGGAACAAGCCCCTAGCAGTCTGTGGTGTTAAAGGGCTCTACTTATCTGCAACTAGTGGCAGAGTGCCCTGGCTTAGCTCTTAATGTAATGCCCCAGGGACCTCACTTAATGTGTTACTGTCAAACACCTCGAAACAGGCTCAGAGCAAATTTCTAAAGCATGGCTGTGTGGGGAAAGTTGCACCCATTTCACACAGCAACATAGAGAAAGCCGTACTAGTCTATATACTATCAAAACAAAAAAGCAGTCTAGTAGCACTTTAAAGACTAACAAAATAATTTATTAGGTGATGAGCTTTCATGGGACAGACCTACTTCTTCAGACCATAGCCATACCAGAACAGACTCAATATTTAAGGCACAGAGAACCAAAAGTAGTAATCAAGGTTGACAAATCAGAAGAACATTATCAAGGTGAGCAAATCAGAGAGTAGAAGGGCAGAAGCGGGGGAAGTCAAGGAATGGATTAAGGCAAGTATGCAAATTGAGAAGTTCCCTGGGCTCAGGCCCTCCTCCAGTGAGCAGTGCACTTGTACCCTTTTGTCTAAAACTAAGCGCATCTCAAAATGCTTTGATGAATAGACATGGACTTGAAATGCAGGGCTCAAAAGTTGTGCTGTATAACAGTGTCAGTGCAGGAACTACTGGGTGAGATTCTCAAACTAGGTTAAGTAGATCAGAGTAGGTTATTATAACAGTCTGATGGGATCTTAATCAGAGGCAACATGTGGGGGTGCACAGATGGTCTACAAGAAGTTCTATGGCACCTTATAGACTAACAGATATATTGGAGCATATGCATGCATGTGACGAAGTGGGTCTTTGCTCACAAATGCTTATGTTCCAATAAATCTGTTAGTCTTTAAGGTGCCACAGGACTTCTCATTGTTTTTGGTAGAAAAATTGATGTTTTTGCAGACACAGACTAACATGGCTACCCCTCTGATACATCCGCCTCCAGTATCTTCTCACTGCTGCACTCACTGTCAGGACTGCAGTGCGTCCAGGAAGCGTGGGAGCAGTCCTGCTCCTCCCTGAGAGCTTTCTAGGTCACGCTGCTCTCACACCATGCCAACCCAGGGAAAGGGCAGAACAGCCCTGGCACTCGCCATAAGTGGTGCTGTGCTTCTGCAGGAAGAGTTGGGAGGGGGTGGACAGTGGGAAGGGGCGCAGCATGGGCAAGGAGAGGGTGGAGCAGGGGCAGGAGCATAGGTAGGGCATGAGCAGGGAAGGGGTGGAGCCTGGGTGGGGCAGAGGTGGAGGGAGGGCAGGGCAGGGACAAGTGCTGGGTGCCCCCCTGGAATCACTGCACCAGTCACCTCTGATCTTTGTGCTGTGCCTCTACTAGCTGGTGTAACCCATGGGCAGGTGTGCCTTGGAGGCCCCTCTCTGCAGAGCCAGAGAGGCTACAAGATGATATAGTCCCTGACAGTGGTGCTTTAGTTCCAGATAAAGCAGCTAATGCTTTCGGCGCTACAGATTCCTGGTTTGGTTCCTGTATGTTGGGCTCTGGTGGACCTATAAGGGCAGGTCTATGCTAGGGGGTAAATTCAAACTAAGTGACTCAACTCCAGCTACAAGAATAGTGTAGCTGGAATCGATGTAACTTAGTTCGACTTGTTGCGGCATCCCCATGGTGTAGGGCCTGGGGGTTGACTCTTCTCTTACTCCTCACAACCCTATGGAGTACCAGGGTTGACAGGAGCATGAGCAGTAGTCAACTTATCACCTTCCCTACTAGATCTGCTAAACTGACCCCCAGGAGACAGATCTCTGGAGCATCAGTCTCCCAGTAAGTGTCAACAAGTCCTGACACTTGCCAGTGGGTTACACTGGTGGTACAGAAATTGCAGTTGAGGGGAAGGGGCCTATAAAGGCTTTAACCTGGCATCTCCACAATGCTACATCTTTACCCCAAAATACCCTTTCTGGCTCAGTCCCACTCCTGCACACTTCAGTCACTAGTGCTTGTGACACTGTCTCTGTAGTGCTTGGACCAGGGGAATCCTCCAGCCACGAGCAGGGCTTTTACGCTACCTAGACCATATTGCCCAGCATAATAAAGTGACTCTGAGGTATGGATTTCACTGTATGGCTCTACAATCCTAGGCACTTCTACTGAGTGCAAACTGTAGCTTGAAAACAAAGTTTTTCCTTTGAAGGCTGGCAGGCATTTTATTAGAAGTGTGGAGCTTGGAGCTGGAATAGTAGAGGAAAGAAATGGTAGCATTGGAAGAAAGATGTGCTTTTCTGCAGAGGATAAAGAAGCAGATAGGGTGCAGAGAGGCAAGCAGCAATGTGATAGAAATGAGTTTATCTGTCTAGTTTCCTTTTCCTCCACAAGTCAGAGGTTGGGAGATAACTAATTTGAGGCACTGTGGGCAGAGCAAATGCCTGGGACATAGGTTTCCTCTGTTCTGTTTTCATCTCTGCTGTGGTAACGTGTCTCACCTGGTGAAAAATCACTTAATATGTCTGTGCCTCACTGAAATCTTTTATGAGATGGAAATCATCCAATTTACTTTACAGGGATGTTATGAATGTTAATTAGTTCTAGTCCTATAGCACTTTGAGATATTTGGGTAATAAGCCCTGTATAAATGCAAAGCTTTATTGCAGGATGATTATTAATTACAATTTATTACAAGAAAGAATTGGCAATTGTCCAGAGGTTGAAAAACTTTGAGGGGGATTCATCGAATTGAACCCCTTTCATCTTAAAAACATCTGTATTATATGGAAACAACTAAAAAAAAATGATAGCCAGCATCCTGGCCTCTCTTTTACTTCTTGATTAGAGTGTCTCAGGTTAACCAGAGAATGACTTTATAAAATTTAAATTATGGATTTAATCTAACCTAGTTTTTCACCTGTTTCAATAAAAGCAGCACAACAGCACTGACTTGTAATGACAACATTGAACTTGGAAGTGCAATTGAGGAGCATAACTGCTTCAATTACTGTAATGATTTGCCATCTAGTGGTCAATGAAAATTACATCAATAGTTTGTATTCCTGGAGCTAGACCACATGCTGTGGAAAGTTCATTTCAAGTGATATTTGGAGAACACGTGTTTCTTTAGACAGGTAACTGAGCAAAGCCCTAACACCTGCATCTGTGGCTGATACAGTCAAATGCGGGTCCCTAAATTGCAACACCTACATTCAAATTTGGTAAATGCCTCCATTTGCTCTGGAAAGTTCCTCTTTTTCTCTTGAACGTAGACCTTGCGAACAGTCAGTGTGTTTAAGCACTGAAGGGACCATCTGGTCTGATCATCTGTACATCACAAGCTACTAATGCTGTCCAGCCACCAACACACTAACTTTGACAACAAAAATTAGACCAAAACAGTGCATCACCTGGGAGACTAGGCTATTGTGTGCCACAGGCAGGCAACAGGAAGGATGGACATGCCCCTTCAATGGCAGAGAATTAAGAGAGCCAAACCCAGATGATCCTAGCAAGTAGCCTTTGGCACGTCATTCAAGCCTTCATTGTCTACAGGTGACACTAGCAATTTCCTCCTCATTAGGTTTTGTGCAGGCGGAGCAACCCATTCCAAATGTAGTCCCATAGATTTTCCCCCTAAAGCTTATGTGTCTGGTATTCTCTGCTGCCCTGAATTGGCACAATCATTGTACCTATTGGCAAAGTGAATATAAAATGCTATAAATCCCAATGGTTGTGATTCATACCTCCTTTGCCCAGGCAGAAATCACTTCAAATGGTGCAAGGCGGAGGTGAATTAGACCCAATATTTTAGTTATGAGCAGTGTTCCCTTTATGATGAGCACTTGGGTGGGATTCTGGTGCCGCCCAGCTGATTAACAGAGCACCCACAGCCACCCACAGCCGGCAGCACGTGTTTCTGTTAGTGGTGTACATCTGCACATATCTTGGTGCACAGAACATTTATTCTGCCCATCGACAGAAAAAAATTAGAGGGTTATAAGCAGTTGGATTTGATTCCCCATCCTGCCAGAGTTCTGTCTGCAGGGAGCTTTCCACACAGGCAGAGATAAGCCCTACGCAGGGAAAACTCACCAGTGCACATTTCCAGCTTCTTTAATTGAGTAGTGCAAAGTGTATTTGGCAGATTGGAAAATGCATGTGTCAGATGAGATAGGCCCAGATCTGCAGTCTTTACTCACTAGACGAGTCACATTAATTTCCATGGTGTTCCTCACAGAAGAAAGAGTGTCAGTCCCTCTGTCCTTTCAGTGAATACAATTGCCTAACATGTTATATATATCATGCTGCCATATCCAGCATTTTATCCTCCAGAACTCTCAAATAACAGGCATGTTAATTATAAGTACATTTCAGTTACATTTTCCATAAGTACAGTGTAGTGAAAATACATACAAATAAACACAGCAAATACAGTATAAGTTTACAGCATGCAATAATGCCGTTGTTGGTAAATAAAGTACTCTGCCTACATTTCTTTGTTTCTTAATATCTAATTGTGTTTTTCTTTAGTGTTACACGTTGCTAAATATACTTCTCTATCATCTCGAATATTTGATTATACGTCAACCTCCTGGTCCCGGGGTTGCCAGATACGAAAGAGTTTACTGTATTTCATATATTGTCCCATACATTTTTATGAACAATATGTTGAATTCTGTATGATGCACTGGAATTATATTAGGGTTACCATATAAAAAAGAGGTTGTCCCTGCAAGGGAGTGGATCTGTATGCCTACAAACCAACTCACGTTGTATTAACATGTTATGGTATATCTAGTACAATGTGAGTTGGTCGATACTGATACAGATACACTCTCTCTCAGAGACGTCCTCTTTTTTACAGGTCAAACATGGTAATCCTAGTTATATGGAAATCGGAGGGGGAGTTGTGTATGGGAGGGGATGAATACTGAAAAGATACTGGATTGCTTCATGGTGCATGTGATTATATAAATACTTGTGCTTAGCAGTGGTTGGTTGGGGCCTTTACTGCCCCTCAAATGAGCAAGGGGCTCAGCAAAGGTTAAATGTAGCAGAGCTTGAGAAATGAGACTGGAATTTCTGCTAGTTCCCACTATGGGATGCTTGACATATTTTAACATCTTGTCAACATGCACTGCATGATACCAGCTCTGGGAACCCAGACAAGTTCCTAATCACCATTCTGGTTTTAATAAGATGGAAATCCGTTCTCAGTATTATTCCAATATATTCGCCTGGGACTAACACCCTCAGTAATTAGACCCATAGAAGCTGGTTAAAAACACTCTTGATGTGTCAACTCATGTACATTCTCTCTCTTATTCTAAAATAAATTTCCAAGCTCCAACATGGCATAGGACTAGGTCAGAACCAAACCAAATTAAATTCTTTATTTCACTTTGGTGGGAATCAGCAGGTGGCAGGATCAAGTGTGATTTTTAAGATAACTCACAGAAAGTAACAGCCCTGCTATCTTTTTATCCTTGTCTTCCCATTTTCCTTCCCCAGAATCCTCTTAGTGATACCACCTATATGCCTTTACCCTCACTCCTGCTGTTTTCAGTCTGTCCTGGATACAGGTTCAAATCCTGGTCAGGCAGACTCAAGCCTTCTTCCCTCTTGGTGTAGCTGTATGGTGGACTTTCAGGTGGCTTTCACAGTTCAGTTCTTCTCATTGTGGCTAGCAAACCCTCATGTCCTGTGTGCTCTGTGCATTGTTTATGTTGAAAATCCTTTGGAAATTAGGAGACAAGGGCGGGATCTCCTCTGTCAAGTTTGACTAAAATGGCCCTCGCTCCACCATTATACAGTGTGCTATTTGCTGGCTGCCAGCTGTTCTATGCCCAAAGGAAAGCTGTACACTGGTGTTGGTTGTGGGACCCCATCCCTCTTTCACAGAAGTGAAATGGGTCTTTTGTCAGACAAGCTGGTTAAGTTTCTTCATATAATAGAACATTGGCAGTATGGCATTTGGTACAGTCTGGTTAGCTCAGTTGGTAGAGTAGGGGGTAGGGGCTCAGGCCCCATGCTGGGCAAAGCCCTTTCAATTACATTCTTCACTTGCATGAGTTCCAAACACACAGAGCACTGCCTTCAAAACTAATATTTAAATGGGGAGCGTTACATTCCTGGAGGACAACTCTGCCCCAACACTTTTGAGTTGTATGAAGAAAAGTACATATAACTGCAGAGGCTCTGGATGAGGGCTCAGTTCTTGGCTCTGTCATAGACTCACCATCAATGACTGATAAGTGGCTCCATCTCCATGGCCTACATCCTCAAAGGATCTTGTTTTCATTGGAAACTAGGCATCTAGCTACTTTTGGGAATCTGTGACAATGTTTCCCATCTATAATATTGGGGTGATAATTCTTCCTTCTATTTACATTACCCTGGATCAGGAGCATGCAAAGATAAATCTGATACCATCTTCACATCTGAGCTCTGACAAGTTCCCTGCTCCTTGGCTATAACAGAAGGCCTGGTCCTCTGTCTATGCATGGCTGATTTGTGTTCTACTTCTGAACTCTTTATTCAGGCAAAATTCGCATGAACAGGAGAAAGGAAAGAAGGACCAATCTCATAGGAATATGTAGGCGCTATCTGGGTGACACTGATGAATTGCAACATATGGTATATAGGTCAGTTAGTTATTCAGATGTGCAGTGTGCTCATGTACACATAAGCTATGCTATATAACCATTTGTTAAAACAAAAGTACTAACATGTTAGAACTGTAATTGCCGCAGGTTTATACTGTGTCAGTGTTTGTTCTGTTCCCCTCATAATCCCACAATCATTTGCCTTTTTTTCTTGCCTGCAAGACACTAGGCAGACAGCAGCCATCAGCTGCAGTGAGATCAGCATAGGTCTTATTGTCTTGAACCTGATCCTGCACAAGGGTCTGCAGGCAGAGATTCCACCTAAAGGCAGCCTGGTTCAAGTTTTGGCTGTGACAATATACAGAACATGCAGCAATTTTGACTACTCCATGAAAAACCATGCTGGGCATTCAGATGGTGTAGAAATGGGTCCACAGGTAGACTGGGCCCAGTTTAGTGTCTGACCAGGAATTAACCACTGCGGTGCATCAAATACTCACTGCCCAGGATAACCTGGTACAGCTTAATGAAACCAAATTCAGCCCTAGTGTCAGAAGGAATAACCTCCATGGATCAAGCTCCACAGGCAAGTTAGGAGTTGAAATACTTTTCTGGATCTGGGCTTCACTTACGAAATTTGGCTCCCTTTACTTCATCAGTGCTGTGACTGCCAAGGCTGGCAGCGATTCGTGACCCGTTCATTTCAGTCATGCTTCTTGCACCAATGGTGAATGGTGAATTTGTCCCTGCCTCTTTAAAAATATCACCATTGACACTGCTTGCTGTAATTTTAAAGTTCTGAAAAGAAAAAATCTCAAGGGCCATGAACAAAGCCACACTTCGGGGGCAGGGTAATTGACACAAGAGATATGGCTGGGGAGCAGAGGTCAGGCTTTTCTCTCATTACAGTGCTCCAGAAAGAGGTGATAGTGCTCCTTAACCATCTCCCCACCTTGTTCCTGTACTTCTCTTCCGATCCAATAGAGATAAGCCGAAGGGAAACACTCTTGCAGTCATTCCATTTCCACCCCGACATTCCCCAGCTCAGCTGCTTGCTCTCAGGGCTTTCACCACCCAATGGGCTCTAGACATTCTTTCTGAGCATGACAGAAATCTGGCCTCCCTCTGCACAAACAAAAAAGTTTATCCCACATATTAAAGCAGATCCAGCCAGCAAAGCATCTCAGGACACAGTATATATGAGTGATGTTGCCTTGCACCACCTGCATGTCTTTGTACCACGCTGCATTGGTTATATAAACCTGGAAGTGATTAGGTTGGCCAGGTAGCTGTGTTAGGGTATGGCTACACAGCAGCCTTATTTTGAAATAAGATATTCCGCAAGAGCTATTCCAGAGTAGTTTATTTTGAAATAACGCTGCTACACACAAAATGCATTTCGAAATAGCACTTGTCTATTTCGAAATGCAGCATCTACATGCATAGATCCTATTTGGAAATAGAAGCATTGGACGCATTATGGATTATTTAGAAATAGGCTCTATTTCCCGTCTTAACAGCCCCTATTTGGAAGTAGGCTCTATTCCTCATGGAATGAGGTTTGCCAATTTTGAAATAAGCCAACTGTTATTTCAAAATTATTTTGCAATAATGGTTGTGTTGCGTAGACACTTGCACAGTTATTTCAAAACAGTGGCTGTTATTTCAAAATAACTTTGCTGTGTGACCCTCTCTATCAGAGCTTTGCTTTTGTAAGGGACTTGAAGATTTGGCCTAATTACAATCAAATGTGCTGCAAAGGGCCAGATCCTATAAGACGTAATGACTCTGAGCTGCCCACTAGTATGTGAATGTCAGACAAAAGGAGAATAGTTCTGTCACTTTCCCAACCCTTTTTGTGTTCTAAACAGTTGCTAGGTAGATATTTCAGAGTACAGTGCCACAGGTAATATGTTAAGCTGAGTCTTTTTCGTTTGCTTTTTTGAGCTAGAGATGGAAAAGGCTGAATTGAAACCCAGTCATTAATTAGTCCATTTCTGATAAAAAACTAAACTGTTCATCAGGAATTCTCACTGAGATAAGGAAAGAGCTTCACTCTATGGGGCAGCAGATTTCTTATCTCTATGGCCCTCCTGGTTGCTGATAAGAGAAGTATATAGATATAGTTGTATGCACCAGGAACTTGAGGCATTCTCTATCTGTTTCTTTGATTATCTGTCAAAGGACAAAAAAAAAAAAACCCAGTAAGTATATTTTCTAGTTTAAGTATGATGAATATGAGGTTATACATGGGTACTTTCTATCTTCAATATAATAAGCTGTTAAATTATTACTGCAAAAGAAGTGCCCTGCTTTTTTACAGCATTACAATGCTGTGCATCTAGCTCAGATCAGCCAGAGGGATTTGCAAGGCTGTTTTATTAATATATATATGTAGTAAATTTAAAAAGCATAGGTCTGAGAGCACTAGCAGAGCCTGAAGTAATCTGGTCATCTCCAGAGCAGTTCAGAAACCATGCAAGCTTCCCTGGCATTGTCCTCCCAACAGTCCTAGAATGTAACTAGGAATGATCATCTGAGATGTATAGTTAGTGTCTCTGAACCATTGGGGCACATAGTTCAGTGCCTTGGACATTGTCCTTAGGTGCTTATTCCTCCTCCTAGACACAAATAGCTGTTCTGGTGTAAAATACCTTTATATCAAAATAACTATGGCTACACGAGGATTTTATCGCATTAACTATACTAAACAAAACAAAACAGCAAGCGTGTAGCACTTTAAAGACTGACAAAATAATTTATTAGGTGATGAGCTTTTGTGGGGCAGACCACAATAGTGCTCTTTTCAGAAGAACTGGGTCTGTCCCATGAGAGCTCATTACCTAATAAATCATTTTGCTAGTCTTTAAAGTGCTATGTGACTGCTTTTTTGTTTTGTTAAGATACAGACTAACTGTTACAATTAACTATACTGGTCTAGTTAAAGCTGTATAACTTTCTCAATGCTGACAGGTCATTAACAATAAATAAAAAAAAAGCTGCAATAATATAATCCATCACAATGAATTCCTGGAGGATTATATATGACTTTCAGATCAGCTATAAAACTGAGGTTGTGTCTAGATGGAGTAATTAAAGATCCCATGGCATTCATTTTTATATCAAAATTCCATTTTCCTCAATTCAGTTAACTGTAGTATTTTTTGTTTCTTGTCCTAAATTGTGATTGTAGCATTGTTACTAGTGGTTAAAAAAACTGTTTTATTTTATTCCAGTGATGGCTAAATTTCAGTGGCAGGTGACAGAATCTCAAGATAGTTGGCATAGCAGTTCGGCAAGTACAGGAATCTCTGTGAAATTTGTGGAATCTCTGTGAAATTTGGTTCATACAAACTGTGTCTACACGTGCACGCTACTTCGAAGTAGTGGCACTAACTTCGAAATAGCGCCTGTCGCGGCTACACGCGTCTGGCGCTATTTCGAAGTTAACTTCGACATTAGGCGGCGAGACGTCGAAGTCCCTAACCTCATGAGGGGATCGGAATAGCGCCCTACTTCGACGTTCAACGTCGAAGTAGGGACCGTGTAGACGATCTGCGTCCCGCAACGTCGAAATTGCCGGGTCCTCCATGGCAGCCATCAGCTGGGGGGTTGAGAGATGCTCTCTCTCCAGCCCCTGCGGGGCTCTATGGTCACTGTGTGCAGCAGCCCTTAGCCCAGGGCTTCTGGCTGCTGCTGCGGCAGCTGGGGATCCATGCTGCATGCACAGGGTCTGCAACCAGTTGTCGGCTCTGTGTATCTTGTGTTGTTTAGTACAACTGTGTCTGGGAGGGGCCCTTTAAGGGAGCGGCTTGCTGTTCAGTCTGCCCTGTGACTCTGTCTGCAGCTGTGCCTGGCACCCTTATTTCGATGTGTGCTACTTTGGCGTGTAGACGTTCCCTCGCAGCACCTATTTCGATGTGGTGCTGCGCAACGTCGAAATTGAACATCGACGTTGCCAGCCCTGGAGGATGTGTAGACGTTATTCTTCGAAATAGCCTATTTCGATGTAGGCTTCATGTGTAGACGTAGCCACATAGTCATAAAGAAGCATGGAGTATGACAGAAGGAGATTAAGGCAGAAAAAAATACAGAGCTCTCATTATAGGAGCAATGTGTTAGTTAAAAGGTGCTCAGCAGAATCAGACAAGTAATCAGCTCATATTTATGTTTTGTAATATAAAAGGCTGAGTGTGTCCATAGTTTATTCTTTGTTTTACAGTAACTTTTTGCTTCCAGGTTGTTCAATCACAGGGCTTCCTTCTGTCATTGCAAAGACGAGTAAAGATGCATTCCCAAGTCTGGGGCAGATCATCATGTTCAAGGACCAGAAGGTGAGAGGTCAATACACACGTGGAAATGTTAGTCAAAATAACACATTTTAGAAACAGGGCACAATCCAGATCCTACTGAAGTCAATGAGTGTTTTGCTATTGGGGTCAGTGGGCAAAGAGTTCAGTCCCCAGCTATGGAATTCAGTACAATTGTATCAGTTTAAAATGGGTGTAAAATAGGGGATAGTCATGTCCATGCTCCCTAAAAATGCTCACTTGGCCAGAAGAAGATCATCATGCTTTTTATAGCTGCGTCTACACGTGCACGTTACTTCGAAGTAGCGGCACTAACTTCGAAATAGCGCCCGTCACGTCTACACGCGTCGGGCGCTATTTCGAAGTTGAAATCGACATTAGGCGGCGAGACGTCGAAGTCGCTAACCCCATGAGGGGATGGGAATAGCGCCCTACTTCGACGTTCAACATCGAAGTAGGGACGTGTAGACGATCCGCGTCCCGCAACATCGAAATAGCGGGGTCCTCCATGGCGGCCATCAGCTGGGGGGTTGAGAGATACTCTCTCTCCAGCCCTTGCGGGGCTCTGTGGTCACCGTGGGCAGCAGCCCTTAGCCCAGGGCTTCTGGCTGCTGCTGCTGCAGCTGGGGGTCCGTGCTGCATATACAGGGTCTGCAACTAGTTGTTGGCTCTGTGTATCTTGCACTGTTTAATGAAAGTGTGTCTGGGAGGGGCCCTTTAAGGGAGCGACTTGCTGTTGAGTCCGCCCCGTGACCCTGTCTGCAGCTGTGCCTGGCTCCCTTATTTCGATGTGTGCTACTTTGCCGTGTAGACGTTCCCTCGCTGTGCCTATTTCGATGTTGGGCTGAGCAACGTCGAAGTTGAACATCGACGTTGCCAGCCCTGGAGGACGTGTAGACGTTATTCATCGAAATAGCCTATTTCGATGTCGCAACATTGAAATAAGCTATTTCGAAGTTGGGTGCACGTGTAGACGTAGCCAATGTGATACAGTATTGTGTTCCATGTCCTGGGCTGAATTTTCTCGTACTTACAGCCTTGAAAATCAGTGTTATGCCAAGGTGAAGCAGCTGCAGTAGGAAACAGACATAACTGAGATCAGAACCAATAGGTCTGCATCCATTTTATTAATATTACAATGTTACGAATCTGCATTCTCCTCTTCCATTTAGCTTTGTATCACTAGCATTGCTGTTTCCACACCTTCTCAAACATTATTCAAATGCTGCTATATGCACCATGTTAGGCTGTTCTTTGAATACTTAGCACATTTTTATTTAACTCAGAAACAGAATGCTGTTAACCTGGACATACATGCCTCTTAACAAATTCTTGATCTATATTTTTTTTCATGTGCCAGATTCTCAGCTGGGCCACCAAGTTCCAATGAGCAGTGGATGGGACTTATTTTTCCCTTATTCATGAAACATCCACAAATGCCCTGCATTTTTAATGAATTTATTCACTAGTCGAAATTATTAGATGAAAGCCTACTTGGTGAAAGTCACTCCTGTGCAGAGGACCAGTCTGAGGCTTAAACACTACTTGGACTCTGAGTTACATGGATCATACATGGTTTTTAAGCTTTGTGCCACCTCTCTAAACAAGAATATTTCAACCTGCATAAACAAATTTGCAGCTTATTAATTATTACACAGCTACCCATTTGGAAGTATCCCTTTAAGTATTTAATAAACAAGCTGTATTACTGGCTACAGACACATGGAATTGTTATTTTCCCCTAATTGGCTGACCTCGTACCAGCTGCTCAGCTGTTGTAACTAAGCACATCCTCACAGACTTTGAGAGCTATGCTAATTTACCTGAGGATCTCTTAATAATTTACATCTGCCAAGGACCCAAAACCAACATTGTTTCCTCACCAAACTTATTTTATGTTAAAGTCTTTGGACACACCCAAAACCAGAGCAGCCCCTCAGCTTAGCTCACGAGAGCAGTTCAGGGAATACTCTTGCTCCAGTGTTCTCTGTAACAGCCAGTCCAGTTCTGCAGTCAGCCAAGTCTGTCCCCCTTTGAAGTAATTGAAGTCCAGCTGTTGTTGGCCAGCCCCACAACTCTCTCTCTGCTCAGCTGGCCTCTTCATAACCCCTTCATATGTCCTTCCAAAGTAAACAGGACTGAGCAGAATTGAACTCTTCATTCATAGAATACCAGGTTCCAGGGCTTTTCCCTGAGCTCCTTGGTAGAATTCAAAACTACAAGCAAAAATAAACATGGCCAAAGCTCCTTTGGTCCCTCTCCAAGCTTGGGCATCTTGTCCCTCTTGGACTCCTTTTTAGCTCCCTGTTCTTGTTGTGTACCACCAGCCCCAGGACTAGGGCACCAAGCCCCAGGGAGCCAGCGCTCCCCGCCCTGTCCACCTCCAGCCCCAGGGAAGCTGCAGCCACAGGTGCTCCCCGCCCAGAGCCCTGTGAGAGTGGTGACCCATGGGAACTTGAGGCGCAGAGCCCCGAGAAAGCGGCAGCCGTGCGCATTCCCACAGCCCCCGAGGGCCTAAATATCGGACATTTCCTCCCTTTTAAAAAAATAAATTGGGATGCCTTTTTGGCATCCCAAACATGGGACTTTCATGCCAAATTGGGGATGGTTGGTCACTCTACCGAGGACTAGCACCCTGAAGTGGGGTTTCTTGGTTCAGGGGGACACAATGGGAGTTATGAGCCACTCCTGCAGCTCAGCTCTCTGGCTATAACCCAACTTGGCTGCTTTCTTTCACAGACAGCTCCTGGTTTTGTTCCTGAAAGTCTTTGTAGGTTTTGGCCATATTAACATGACCTCCTTAGTCCTCCATGGTCAGGCTGGGGTGTAGTTAATTACAGTATAGGTGAAACTGAGTCTATTTCCCTTTAAAGGTCAGTCACCCTGGGCAATATTTGCTTTGATACTGACAAGCCTCCACTTAGTTGCTCACAAAAAAAGGAATGAGAACAGTTGTGAGGAAGGTCATGAAGAAAAATTGTATTTATTGGTAGATTAACTCCAAAGAGACATAAACAGGTGCTTAAAATTAAATACATCCATAAGTGCAGACCTGCACAAACCTGGGTGGACAATTGGTTTCTTTTGCAGGGAGAATTTTATAAATTTTTTATAAACCCAAACTGAACATATTTGTGTAAAAACCTTTGCTTCTTTTTTTTAACTTTCAGCTGAAAGCTTTCAGTTTTTAAGCAAAGTGCCAAAATTTTCAACAGAAAACAGATGCTGTACGTGAAAAATTTTGCTGAGTCCAAAACTCAATGCAATTTTTACTGAACGCTTTCAACTTTCTGGGAGACAAATAAAGAATATTCACACATAACATGCTTGGTCCTGCCATGATGTTGATGGTGCGGCCTGATGTTAATACAGGAGACTGGACTTGATGACCTCTTGATGTCACTTCAAATTCTATGATTTTATTCTACTAAAGGGAAGGTATGGGTAGTAAAAAACCCAGTTATACAGTCAATTTCAGCTTAAGATAACCGTATATTGAGTCTGCAAATCTGCAGATTTCTGCTCTATATCTGTGGGTATCTGCATCCGTGAATGTGGATGTGGATATCTGCAGCTCATTTTTGCAGAAACAGATGTGGCTGTAGATACTAAATTTGTATCTGTGCAGGACTGCATTATTTTTTACTAAAAAAATGCCAGTTCATCAGTAACAAAACTGTTTGCAAACCAGGGACAATTTATATGAATCTCCCAATTTGATCTTTTTGGGTGAAAAAAAGGTTTAAAATAGTTGATATGAAAAGTTTCATTTTTTTGAGTTGAAATGACTTTTCAGTTACAAATGTTATAAATGTTCATGAAAACTGTTGAAAAAAGTTCGAAGTTGAAATGAACCCACAGCATTCATCTAAGCGAAATATTTCAATTGACCTGAACTGATTTTTTTGTTGCCAGTTCATGACAATTTTCAAGATTTTGATTTTTTTTTTTTGGTCCTGATTTCATATAGGAGAAATTTCCATAGGCAAGGAAGAATATTTCCCACCCAACTCTGGTCCCAGGCCAGTTTCTAACATACAGTTGTCCACATTACAGATCCCACCAACTGAATCGTGTCTCCTAGAAGGCACCCTCAACAGACAGCCCAAAGAGTGGGGAATGAACTACTTTTTCACTCTTCCAGGTGTTACTTTCAAAGCAATTATTGAGGCACATTGACAGAACAAGATGGGGAAATTTTCTCAACCTGTACCTCATCTGTGGATCAATAAAGCACTATCAATCCTGCACTTTTCACCAGTGCTAGGTTCACTGTAAAATATTATTAAATAGAAAATCCTCTCTCTTGGAGACACATACAAATATTCCTGCGTTTAATAGCCAGTATTGAACTCTCCTGATACATTTTTTCTGGCTCACCAAAGATCTGCAGCCTGTTGTGAATTGGATTAATTTGTCGAACAGAACAGTTTAATCATAAGAAGATAAAATGCTCCATTAATAAATGACAGATTTTTTGATGAACAGCCAGATATGTAAATAACTAGCATAGGAAATTGTCCAATTCTCTGGACTCCTATGTATGCTCTGCTCACTGGCAGCCTTTCAAGGTTCAGTAGGCTGCATTTTCCAACTATGTATTATACATTCCTCCCAAACACTGATGAGAAGGGGGCAGGGAAGTTTTAACTCCTTCACGGAAATCCATCAGACAAGCCTGCAGCTATGTTACTTTGCTGTACTTCAGTCATTTCCCCTTGCAAGAAGTACACTGAGCAATAGGCTTAGCTTTGAAAATTGGTGCTGAAGAAAGAATGCTTTTTTAACCAAGGAAAAAAGCTTTTGAGGGGCATGTATCTTTTTGTTTTGCATTTGTACAGCACTTAGCACCAGGGGGCCTTGGACCATAACTAGGGCTCCTTGTTGCTACCACAATATAAACAATTAACAACAACAATAATAATTAATAATAAGTGACGATGAGATTTCAAAGGTCATAAGGAAGGTAGTCAATTCCAACTGACCTAGGCCTCTTTGAAAATGGCAGCCAAAGTCAGTGTGGAACCTAAAATGTCCTGCAAAACAAAGGGTCCTATCCCTTGGGATTGTGTTGGGAGGATGTCCAGATTCAATGTTTGGTTCGTCTCATATATAAACTTCCGGAGCTAAACTTTCTCACAGGTGGAGGGTGTTAAGGTCTGGGGTTTTGGTTCAGAGTCATCTCTAAAAATAATGTTTAAATAAAAGATCCTAAAAGGAATTCTAAAATATTAAGATGAGGCTTCTAGTCTGGATGGCATCTGTCCGTCTCCTCTGTATCAGTCTCTTTAGCCATTACATTTACAGAGTGTTAGTGACTGAAGAATCTAGTTGCTGACTTTACTGAGGAGTTTTGTCTCTAAAACACCCTGCCAGGCATAGCCAGCATTGTATATGTCACATTGCATGCTGAATGGATAAATGTATCAAGGGCAGCTTTATTCTGGTTTGGAAGGAAGCATAAAAACAGCACAGAAATAAGAGGAGATTCATTTAGTTGTGTGAATAGAGGGCACTTGGTCTTGCTATGAGTGCAGGAGACTGAACTCAGTGACATCTCGGGGTTCCTTCCAGTTCTAATATTCTATGATCTATGTCTGCTTGATTTGTAAAAGAAAAGCTAGGCAGTTGGAATGAATCATTCTTTCATTAGTAGATCATAGTTTGCAGAGAGATTGTGAGAGGCTGATTACGTGGAACAATGAGATCTGTCCCAGTTTAATAACGCTGCTCATGGCTTACAATGAATGAAAACACCTGGAAAATAATAAGCCCATTTCAAGTAATGGCACTGCCGGGGTCATGTTTAAATATCAATTTTTCCACAGATTGAAATGCCCAAGATGCCTAGGATTCCTGCTTTAGCACAGCCACCTGCTTTTATGGGACCTACACAGGAAACAAGGACACAAGCATATTTTCAGTGACAATTCTCCAAAATCAAGCAAAAAAGGTACAAGCATAGGAATTGACTCTTTTCTAGGGCACAGTCCAACATACATTTGAGGCTCCTTTTCATTTGTGTGGGAGTTGCATCAGACTCTTAGGCTGTGGCCACGCTAGCCCCCGCTTTTGGAGGGGCTATGGTAATGTGGCACTTCAGGATATGCTAATGACGCTCCATGAATATGCAGTGCCTCATTAACATAATGGCCGCCATGCTCCCTTTGAAACTGCTGGTTTTGAAATGCAGCCACTCATGTAGCCGGGGGGCCTTTCAAAACGGATCCCTGATTTCAAAAGCCCCTTCTTCCCAAAACAAGGTGGGAATAAGGGCTCTTGAAACCAGGGGATCATTTCGAAAGGCCCTCCTGCTACATGGGCGTCTGTGTTTTGAAACCGGCAGTTTTCGAAGCATGCACGGCTGCCATTATGCTAATGAGGTACTGCATATTCATGGCGGCACCTCGTTAGCATATCCCAAAGTGCCACATTACCATAGCCTGAGCCATTCATGTGTCAAGCCACTAGACCCACTATAGCCATTAAAACAGCTTGGGGAGCACTAGAGAACAAGGGACTCTTGCTAGCAGCAGGTGTAATCGGGGAGCAGCAATAGGGGTGTCAGATGGTGCTAACTTGGTGTGTTTTGCAAGACAGATCCTGACCCCACCGCTTCAGCACGTCCGTCAATTACTAAATTGTCAAGAGCAGAGTTGCTTTAAGGCAGATGAGCCCAAGCTCTCATTTTAGGGAGAAGGAGGACAGTACAGTGATTTGCATATTAGTCATGGGCATGGATATAAACAGCATGTGGGGGTGCTCAGGGGGAACATGCACCCTCCACACTGCCCCTCTGTACCCATCGTAAATGCTATGACATTTCCAGTGAGTACAGGGTGTGGGGGGGTGCAGTCCTAACCCTGCCTGGCAGTAGTGAATCTTAAAAGTTTTACTCCTAGGCCATGCTGCTCCAGGGGAAGGAAGAGACTGCTCCGACACCCATTGGATATGGGGGGTGAAGGCAGAGCAGGGGCAGGGAAGGGGTGGGTCATGGGCAGAGCAGGAATGGGAGGGGGCAGGGTAAGGGATCTTTGGCTGTTGCACCCCCTGCAATTCTTGCACTGTTCACCTCTGGACATGGGAGACCTTGTTTAATTCCCTGCATCACCAGAGAGGCCCTGTGTGATCCAGGGCAAGTCACATAGGATAGAATGCTCAAAAGGAAAGACCATGACTCCTTTTGAGCATTATGCCCTTAGCCTCTCTCTGCCTTGGTTACCCATTGATAAAATGGGGGATAATGACATCTTCCTGCCACCCAAGGAAATATATATTAAAGATTTTGTGGTGCTCAAGTGTTCTGGTTCATCTGAGAACCATAGATAGAACTAGGGAAAAAAGCTCCTTTAAGGCTCAGCTCCTTCTAAAGAATTTGATTTAATTCTTATTACTGACCTTCAACCCGGCGAACCCTGAAGACAGGCACACCTTTGCAGAGTTTCTCAATGGGTCTACCAAAGATAAGCCACTCCTTGATTTCAGCAATTATAGAGTCCTTGGGTTCATATTCCACCCACACGATTCTGGGGGAAAACATCTTGTTCATCATCTAAAAGGAGAAAGTTTTAAAATATGGTTAGCAATACATTTTTAGTCCTTCGTCATCTGTAACATCCTTGTGAGAAACTCTCACCTATAACAAATTTTCTCTAGCCACCTACAAAGCATCATCTAAAGAGAACAGAGGAGGAAGGAAATAAACACAATCAAAGTTCACGAAAGAGTAATTCTATGCACATAGCAAAGATGAATTACATTAATAAAATATTTAAAATGGTTGTTAATACTACTATAAAACAGCTGTATGGTTTTATCTTTGGCACCTTTTACTTTGGGAGGCAGACCTGTCCTTGCCTACAGCCAGCCAGCCAACCTTAAACAAATTGTCACCAGCAACTATAGACCACACCAAGGTAACTCTAAACCTGGAACCAGTCCCTGCAACAAACCTCGATGCCAGCTCTGCTCACATATCTATACCAGCGATATCATCACAGGACCTAGCCACATCAACCACACCGTCAGGCGCTCTTTCACCTGCACATCTACTAATATAATATATGCCATCATGTACCAGCAATGTCCCACTGCAATTTACATTGGTCAGACTGGACAGTCTTTATGTAAAAGAATAAATGGAAATAAATCAGACATCAGGAACAGTAACATACAAAAACCTGTAGGAGAACACTTCAATCTCCCTGGACACTCAGTAACAGATTTAAAAGTAGCAGTCCTACAAAAAAAATTTCAAAAATAAAATGCAAAGAAAATTTCAGAGCTGCAATTCATTTGCAAATTTGACACCATCAACCAAGGATTGAACAGAGACTGGGAGTGGCTAGCCAGTTACAAAAGCAGTTTCTCTGCTCTTGATGGTCACAACTCCACATTAGCTACTGGTAATGGGCCACATCCTCCCTGACTAAACTGACTTGATTTCTCCTCTCTTGATGTTCACAACTCCACATTAACTGCTGATAATGGGCCACATCCTTCATGACTGAACAGACCTTGTCAACTCTGGCCCTCTCCTTGACTGAGACTCCCTCTTTAAACCTTCCTCTGGACCCCCACGCCACATGCATCTGACAAAGTGGGTCTTTGCCCATGAAAGCTTATGCTCCAAAATATCTGTTGGTCTATTAGATGCCACAGGACTTCTTGTTGTTTTTGACTTCCATGTTCATCTTCCCAATCTGTAGAGATGATTTTTCTATGCACATGTTGTTGTTCATGTGTTACATGAATGGATGAATTCTGAAATCTCCCCTCAAGCCAAAGCGCTATTAATTTCAGTGAAAGTTTTGCCAGGATAGGAGAGTCATGGACTGGCGCTAGTAAACTGATGGCCAAGTGTTCACTTTGGCAAGCAGAATTATCTTTAGTGAGTGAATCCATGTGGTGTGGATGGATTTGCATGGCCATTTCAAAGTTTTGGCCAAGTGTGGCCACAGCCTTAATTTGTACTTGTATACAGTACATAATACTCCAGGCAATTACCTGTTTCTCATAAGCAAGACGTCCAATTTCTCGCAGCTCTGGAATATAGCCTTTCTCCATTTTTAATACAAAGCAGGCCCTCCGGGAAAACAGCCTGGTTGCAATGTATCCCTGTGATGCACAAGAGCAGGTTTTATAATTTGAAAATAGTTACAGCCAACTAATTGCTAATTCTTTTTCTACAGTGGGCCAGTTTCAGCTGCTATCTGCAATAGTGTAAATGCAGAGTGACTTCATGGACTTCAGTGTAGTTATTTTGCATTTACACCACTGTAACTAGGAACAGAATTTACAACTCCATGTCTATGGCTATGTGCAGTTCTAAGGGCAGTATTTATCTTTTCCTGGCTTCAGTACAGATTTCTGCTGCATTGCTTAGACATATCAACAAACCAAAGAGACAGATGTCTAAGACAGACACACTTTAAGGATTATTCATGAGGAGGAGGAAGATGAATTAAGCTAGTTTACTGTATTTAAAAAGAAAAAAAATATGTAGATGATTTTGAACCAAGACAGGTTCTCGTTTTCACTTACATGTTCAAAGTCAAAAATGGTATCAGAAGAGCACATCCCAGCATGGACGTGGATGTCAGCAATATGACGTTCATTGCTAATAGTCACAGTTTGTTGGACGTAATCATTGTCAGGTCCAGGGAGGCTATAGATCTGAGCATAAAACACAAAATATGTGATGATAGTCACCTTTTTCACTCATCTGAGAAGGCAACCTAAAAGACAGTGTTTTACCTGTTACGATTCAAAGGCTAATGAAGTTAAAGAACTAAAATTAGTCTGATTTTTATTTACATAATGGTCCTTTAAATTCACTTTGAATGTACAAGGCCTCTTTATCCTACCAAAATGGCTAACAGAGGCCTTACTGTAAATAAGAACAAGGCCTGCTGGTGAAATGTTAAGAAAGCCAAGAGCTCTTTTGGTGTGCTAACCAGCATCAATGGTTTATAAGGTGAACATAATTAGTTAAGATGTATAGCAGCAAATATTTCTTCATAAAAATATCTATTGGATTGTGAATTATGCTTGCTGAGGGAGGGGTGGACTTGTAGATAACTATGTGGGGCATAATCCTGAACTGATTTAGTGGGATGAAAGGAGGTGATGTCACAGATCTTCTCCTTCTTGGGGGCCCTATCTAACAGTCCTTACTCCAGTAAGCGTTAGAGGGCATTCTTCCTGAGCAATAACTGCAGCATTTTCTGGCTTGGTGTAGAATGCATTTTCCTTTGTGCTCAGCCATAAGTATCTTATTAATTTCTTTGGTTCTATTCTTCCTGGTAATACCACTTCTCTAGGGACTGCATATACTTCTCTAGGCACTGCATATGAATACTAGGCAGCAGAAACCCTTGGCAGTCTACTTACTTCATATGAAGAAGCTTGAGCCCAGAAGACTCCCAGCACAGCAATTACTGTAGCCTGCAAAAGAAATAACAGCATTCATGTACAATAGGAACACTAAAACCCATCATGACACTTGGACAGAATTCAGGCCAAAATTCAGAGCCTGCAGAATTAAGGACTCCAGGGAAGTTGTTTCATTCTCAAGGCTTGCAGATTCATCTCTTGATTGATTTGCATGATGATTATCTGAAAATGATTATATTTCCCACATGTAAGTTTCTTCATGTTAAGTTTCATTTTTCTTGTACCCCTGTGAAACTTTATACAGACCACTTAATCTTAAAGGGAAAAGGAGAAGGAATTTTTAAAAAATTCCTACTTATGAATTTGTTTACTTCTCTATGCTATTACCAAATATAAAGCTAAAGCTAGCTATCATCTTTCCAATTTTTTTTATTTGTGTGTTTTTTTCCATGGAAATATTAGGACGCCCCTAGTTGCAGTACAAAGATGTCTGCACGAGAGACCTCAGAGAGGTAGACATTGAGCTGGTCAACTGGGAAGAACTAGCAGACAACCGCAGCAGATGGAGGCAGGGGTTACACAAGGGCCTTCAGAAGGGTGAGATGAGGATCAGACAGCTAGCAGAGGAGAAGTGAGCGCACAGAAAGCACACTAAGGACTTGCCAGACACCCACCACATCTGCAAGAGATGCAGCAAGGACTGTCACTCTCGTGTGGGTCTTCATAGTCACAGTAGACACTGTAAATGAAGTCCTCAATTGAAACTATAAAGGGTGCGATCCATAGTCTATGCAGACTGAAGGATGCCTACTGTTACTACTACTATTTGGATCCCAAACCAACTTCCCTATTTTTGTTGGAGAAACCATTGGTGCTCCAAGTCAGTTCTCATGCTTCTGGTGAAGTGAAGGAGGTATTTAACAAGTATTTTCTTCCTCCAAAATCTTATTGATATGAAATATGCATAAACAAAAATTTTAGATGGTCAGACTAAAAATCACTTCTCCTTTTCATTGGAACTAGAAGCATATCCAGCTCTTGATCTCCCACAAAATTTGAGATGTTTATATCTGGTGATTGATTGTCCACTGAACAGTTTCTTTTACATTGCTTTTATGAATCTGGTGCCAGTAACTCTCTGACACATGGTACAAGTAATCACCACAGATCAGATCTGGTATGGCATTTCCTAGAGTCCCATATTTGTTTGGGGCCTACTTTTCAAGGTAAGATATTACAAAGTCCAGTCCAAAATCCGAATTTAAAAAAAAAAAGAAGTTCACCAACTATTTCCTATTCATGTCTGTGTCGGCATTCTATGCCTGGCATTGAAACACTTGTACCTGTGTAAAAATTTTGTAATTTCAATTATGTTAATAATTTCACTCAGAAAATATCAGGTAATACTCTTCCTTTTGAGATGTTACATTTGTCCTGCTATTCAAAAATCATATTGGTTGCTGCCAAAATATTCTTGATTCTTCTGAAAAACGATATCAAAAATTTGAAATGAAAACATGATTAAGTTTGGGCTTAACCCTATATTCCTTGCCAATGCATGATTCCCAGAGACTCCAAGAGGACTACTGCAGCACAAAGAATGTAGGAGCACCTAATGAAACATAATTATTCTATTGTACTACCCTAGTGAAACATCATTATTCACAAAACAGTGCTAACTACGCTAAACACTCTTGCTTCTAGCTAAAAGAATTCACAATTTTACAAAAATAGCATTTTTAAAAATAATTACTACTGCAATAAAAGACAAATATACTCACAACTGTGTTCATTTTTCTTTCAGATAAGAACAAGAAGTTGAGGATGAAATGGAAAAAAATTGCAGACACCTCTAACTTTTATATCTTGCTATAGGTGTGGGAAACACTTGACAGAAATATGCTCTGTGACTTGAGCAATTCCGTATCTGTACACCACACCATGGTAAATTGCCTTATCTGAATTTTAGGCCTCGGCAGATAACCTGATCCTGATAGGTCCTACGCACTCGAGTCCACCCTGAAAAGATTATAATTGCTCACTCTGCAAATATCTATTATTTACAAATTAACTCTGGAGGATAGTAATCCTAGTTTTCATTTTTAATTCACAGACATAATTTTGAATTGTGGAGCTTTCTTTATTAGCAGGTGTGTATAAAAGGAAGGATTCTGCTGTTCTGTCTTACTCTCTACATTTTCCTGCCTGTATCTCCATCACCAAACAGCCACATAGCTCGAAGGTGAACTTGGACAGAAACATCTGTATCATAACAACTCACTTGTATTGTAATGACGAGACCAACTTTCTAGGTCAAAGTTAAGGTTTCCCCAAGCCAGTGGGTCATCAGGCTGGCAGAGTTAATGCATATCAGTTCCATCGCCATCTCTATGTGTCAGTGTTATGGGTGACCATCTTTGGGTAAACTGGAAGTGGCAGTTTAGTGAACCAAATCCTCACATCTTTCAGGATTGTAGAGGAGCACCTTAAATTTCCAGCTACTGCATTTCACACTTTTTGGCTATTGTCTCCAAAATAGCCCATTAACTTCTTAAAAACTACTGTAATTTAAATAATAATAATAATAATAATAATAATAATAATACATTGAATGCACAAATTGGGTATTATTTTCCCTTATATAAAGGTGGGTGCAGAAACTGAAGCACAGAGAGGATCTGTGAATTGCCAATGTTCAAAAAGTGGGTCATTGCAAGAGTGGAGAATAGAATCCAGGACACCTGGGTCCTCGTTATGACTGGTCTTTATTTCAGTTGGACATCTGTGCCCCCTTTACAGTGTGGTCATGACTTAATGATCCCATATCAGCTAGCACACGTGAAAATAGTATAATTAACTTTTCTTTGCTTTTGGGTACTAGCAGCAGCAGAAAACTCACTTAAGTAAATACACAGGCTCACCACTGCCAATAATATATTATTACAACAGGAGGAGCCCTGTGTGTTTTTGGGTGGGTGTGGGGGAAGAAGGGTGAGACTTCTGGACATTACTCATTTCATAAAGATGCATGAAGAAGAGAGAGAGAAAAGACAGTTTTCGTACCTGTTTCAGAAATAAATGTGGCCGACTAATTATCAGGGTTTTAACAGAGTTAATTTGAAGTCCAGCAGGTTGATTCTTTTATATAGAATTGCAGGTCAATATTTCTTACCATTAAGCCGACTTCTTGCCTTGGCTTTTTTTGGTCTAGGGAGTCTGAAAGCTTTCCTCTTCACTCAAAATTTATCTAGTGACAGAGAATATGGGAGAAAAGAATGGAGCTGGGCTCAGGTGCTCAGATGAAAGAAAATACACTGTAACTGCCTGTAAAAATAGAGAAAATAAAATAAATTCCTCATTGTGAGGAATTGTCAGTCTTTGTTATTTTCAGGGGTCCAAGTCTGCTTTTATTTACACCAGTGCAATACAATTAAAGTTACCAGTTACTCTTGATTTACACTGCTGTAACCAAAAGGCAAATCTTGAGTCTTGTTCTAAACCAGGGATTGGCAATCAAAACAGCAAGAAGAGCCATTTTTTTTCAAACTTGGTAAAAAGCTCAATAATTCAAGAGCTCCAGTGCATGTGACTATGAGACAATTCTTAAGAATAACCTAAAACCATACTTTTTGTAACCCCTGTTTCAAGAACAGGGCACACACAATGATTTGTAATACAATTCATGTTTACCGCAGGATGTTCACAAACTTTTTACATATTCTATTTCCTCATACTACGTGTGTTTTTGCCACTGTCTTCCTGACTTTCACTCCCCAATCTGTTTTAATTCTGCCAACTTTACTTCATGTTCAATTTCAGTTTTCTTTCTTGAAATGCATGTTGCCGTTCACAGCAGGAATGCTGCAAGCATCCTTTTCCTTCTCAAAATCAAGACTTTATTAGTAAAACAATCAAAACACAGATATAATCCGCGTCTACACGTGTCGGCTACTTTGAAGTAGCTGCGCCAACTTCGAAATAGCGCCTGCCATGTCTACACGTGGCGAGAGCTATTTTGAAGTTGAAATCAACGTAAGGCAGTGAGATGTCGAAGTCGCTATCCTCATGAGGAGATGGGAATAGCACCCTACTTCGACGATGAACATCGAAGTAGGGCATGTGTAGCCGATCCACGTCCCGCAACATTGAAATAGCGGGGTCCGCCATGGCGGCCATCAGCTGAGGGGTTGAGAGATGCTCTCTCCAGCCCCTGAGCTCTATGGTCGCTGCGTGCAGTGGCCCCTTAAAGCTCCCCACCTCCTGCCTTCCTGTGCAGGAAGCTGAGAGAGCATGCAGGCGGCAACACAGCCATGTGCCCAGGCTGCACGCCTCCCTGCAGCCCAGAGACACCCCCCCTACTGCGATGGCCGCCCGCCAGCCCCCCAAGCGCCCCCAGGGCACCCCGCCCCAAGGGGAGCCAGGGCTCCCAGGCTGGCAGCCAGCTGGGGAAGAGGCAGCGGGGCCTCTCCTGGACGGAGGTCGAGATCCGGGACCTGCTGGGGCTCTGGAGCGAGGAGGAGGTGCTCCAGGTAATGGGGAGCAAGAGGCGGAATGCGGATGTGTTCACTTGGCTGGCCGAGGATCCTGGCCACCCGGGGTCACCCTGCCTGCACTCCTGACCACGTCAGGAGTAAGGTCAAGGAGCTGCGGCAGGGTTACGCCCAGGCCCAGGATGCGGCCAGCTGATCTGGGGCCGCCCCCGCCACTTGCCCCTTTTACAGGGAGCTCAGAGAAATCCTGGGCCCCCGGCACACCTCCTCCCCGCCGGCCACTCTTGACACCTCGGCCGACGAGCCCCAGCAGGCCCCGGAGGCAGAGTCTGCCCCAGAGGCAAGCCCCGCACCCCAGGGGTCCCCCCAGGAGCCCACCCCTGGGATGCCGGAGGAGGAGGAGGGGGAATCCTCCTCCAGCGACAGGGGGCTGCAGATCATTGTGGCTTCCCGGCGCTCCAGCAGGGCGTCCGCCCACAGGGTGTCCCCCGACCGTGGGAGCAGACCGTCAGGTATGTACCCCCCCCGGTGCACACCCCCGGGGTTGAGAGGTGGGGACAACAGACATGACCAGGGCCCTCCACATGCCCAGATGACCATGGCCCCAAGGACAGCAGTGGCATGTCCCTCAGAAGAGTACATCAGCCCCTGCCCCCTCATCAGGATGGTGCCATGCCCCATCCCTGGGGATAGGGGGAGCGGAACCTAGGGTCCCCCGGGGGGAGGGGGTGGGACACCCATCAGCAGCAGCAGCATATCCCGGGGATGGGGATGGGGAACCAGCAGCAGAGGGGTGGGGGGACAAGGGCCACGGCTTGGGGGCCACACTAACGGCTGTCTCCACTCTTCTTCCCCCCCGTGTTCCGCAGCTGCACCATCAGAGGGCCCGGAGAGCGCCAGCGAGGTGTCAGTGGTCCTGGAGAGCCCACCAGGGCCATCACTGCAGGCCAGCCCCTCGGCGGAGCACCGACCAGCCCCAGAGCGGGGCCGACGGTGGACCCAGCACCACCACCGGATGGCAACGGACCCCCAGCTGCTGGCAATCCTCCAGTGGCAGCTGCAGGTCTCAGAGCAGTGCCTGTGGGTGGACGAGTGGCGCCTCCAACTGCAGGAGCGGGCGCTGGCCTGGCGCCAGGAGGCATGGGGGGCCGTTATGCGCACTTTTGAGTGCATTGCGGACTACCTGGCCCCCCATGCCGCGCTGGCCACCGCTCTGCCCACCCTGCCTGCTCCACCCGCCGTCCCATTGCCGTCCGCCACCGAGGGGCCTTCTGCCGAGGGGGACCGGGGGCCTGCTGACACCCGCCGGCCATATCTGCCGGTTCGCCCAGCCCCCAGCCAGCCTCGGCCAGGGCTGCGGCCGAGGCGAGGGTTGCGCCCACCAACCCCCAGCGCTGGACATTAGGGGTTGCAGGGCCCAGGACATGCCCCCCACCCTTTGTACATATCCCCTTTGGCTACGTCTACACGTGCAGCCAACATCGAAATAGTCTATTTCGATGAATAACGTCTACACATCCTCCAGGGCCGGCAACGTCGATGTTCAACTTCGACGTTGCTCAGCCCAACATCGAAATAGGCGCAGTGAGGGAACGTCTACACGTCAAAGTAGCACACATCGAAATAGGGATGCCAGGCACAGCTGCAGACAGGGTCACAGGGCGGACTCAACAGCAAGCCGCTCCCTTAAAGGGCCCCTCCCAGACACAGTTGCACTAAACAACACAAGATCCACAGAGCTGACAACTGGTTGCAGACCCTGTGCCTGCAGCATAGATCCCCAGCTGCCACAGAAGCAGCCAGAAGCCCTGGGCTAAGGGCTGCTGCACACGGTGACCATAGAGCCCCGCAGGGGCTGGAGAGAGAGCATCTCTCAACCCCCCAGCTGATGGCCGCCATGGAGGACCCAGCAATTTTGACGTTGCGGGACGCGGATCGTCTACACGGTCCCTACTTCGACATTGAACGTCGAAGTAGGGCACTATTCCTATCTCCTCATGAGGTTAGCGACTTTGACGTCTCGCCGCCTAACGTCGAAGTTGGTGCCGCTACTTCGAAGTAGCGTGCCTTTATGTTGTATATAGTTTGTATTAGGCCCCTGTTATTTTATGATACCTGCCCCCCCCACGTAAATAGTTCTCCCCTTCCTTGTGTTCCACTATTTGTTTATCATATAATAATATATAATATATTTGTAGTAATAATATAATAAGAGAATTCACCGTTTTGTGGTTTCATGAACAACAGGTCTGCTCTTGGGTGCTCTGTGGTGTGGGCGTAGGGGCAGGGAGTGCTGTGGAGGATGGGGGGTGCAGTGGGGGGGCCTGCCAGCGTTCACCCCGTGGCCTGGTCGAAATGGGCCCGCAGGGCCTCCCGGACCTGGATCCCCTCGGGGTCCACCTGGCGACTGGGGGCAGCGGGTGGCTGCACGTCAGCGCTGCCAGCCTCCACAGCCCAGCCCTGAAAGAATGCCTCCCCCTTGCTCTCGACCAGATTGTGGAGTGCGCTGCATGCACCCACAATCTGGGGGATGTTGGTGGGGCCCGCATCAAAGCGGGTGAGGAGACACCTCCAGTGCCCTTTGAGGCGGCCAAATGTGTGCTCAACCACTTGGCGCGCGTGGTTCAGGCATGTGTTGAAGCGCTCCTGGCTGGCTGTGAGATGGCCTGTGTAAGGGTGCATGAGCCAGGGCCGGAGGGGGTACACCGCGTCTGCGACGACGCAGAGGGGCATCGTGGTGTCCCCCACAGGGATCTCCTGCTGGGGGATGTAGGTCCCCGCCTCCAGCCGGCAGCACAGGCCTGAATTCCTGAATACCTGGGCGTCGTGGGTGCTGCCAGGCCAGCCAACATAAATGTCCAGGAAGCGGCTCTGGCTGTCCACCAAGGCCTGGAGAACCACCGAATGGTAGCCCTTCCTGTTCAGGAAGCATCCTCCGCTGTGCTCCGGAGCTCGGATGGGGATATGGGTCCCATCCAAAGCCCTGAAGCAATTTGGGAAGCCCAGGGTGGCAAACCCTGTGATGGCGGCATCCGAGTCCCCAAGCCACACAAGCCTGTGGAGGAGCAAGGCGTTGATGGCGTGGACAACCTGCAGAGGAAGGACATGGGAGAGTACCAATGAGGGGTGTGCAGGGTGTGTCTGGCCGTCCACCCCCAGGGCTCTCCTCCCCTCCCAGGGCTCCTCTCCCCGCCCCTCCCAGGGCTCCCCTCCACCCCCAGGGCTGCCTCCCCCTCCCTGTGGGTCCTCTTACCTCCATGAGGACAGCCCTGACGGTGGCCTTGCCGACGCCAAACTGCTGCCCCACGAATCGGTAGCTGTCTGGAGTGGCCAGCTTCCAGACAGCGATGCCGACCCGTTTCTCCACGCTGAGGGCACGCTGCATGGCGGTGTCCTGGTGCCTCAGCGCGGGGGTGAGCCACTGGCAGAGCTCCAGAAATGTCTGCCGGCTCATACGAAAGTTCTGGAGCCAGCAGTCGTCGTCCCACTCGCTGAGCACCAGCCGCTCCCACCAGTCGGTGCTCGTGGGGTAGTTCCACAGCCAGCGGCATGTGCGGCGGGGGGGAGGGCGGGGGGGAGGGCAGCAGGGTCTGGGGTTGCTTCCTCCTCCCCTGGGGGCAGCTCCTCTTCTGTGACTAAAAGGTGATCAGCTGCCTCCTGCATGGCATTGAGCAGGGCGAGCACTGCTCCTGCAGGGGCAGCTGGGTGGACCTCTGGCTGCTGCTGCTGCTGCTGGGGGTCCATAACTGCTTTGCCAAGGTGTGCGTGCCTATGGCTCTGCAAACCGCGTGCTGTGCAGGCTGAATGTGTCTGGGAGGGGCCCTTTAAGGGAGCGGCTAGCTGTTGCCCCGGAAGTGCTAGTCCACCCTGTGACCCTGTCTGCAGCTGTTCCTGGCACCCTTATTTCAATGTGTGCCGCTTTGGCGTGTATACGCTCCCCTGCACCGCCTACTTCGATGTGGTGCTGCCCAATGTCGACGTTGAACGTCGACGGCACCAGCCCTGGAGGACATGTAGACGTTATTCATCAAAATAGCTTATTTTGATGTAGCATACACATGTAGACGTAGCTATAGTGTCATATCCCACAATGCACTGCACATATTTAAGTGGGAATTATCAAACATTTTGAGATCACATATTGTTTGAAATTTAGATACGAGTTGTTCATTGTTGGGCTTTTAGACATTCACCATTTACCAGAAATAATCAGGAGGGTTTTTGTTTTTGTTTTACTTTGCAATTATAGCATTGGGAGCGACAAAGAAGTTGTTAAAGAGACGCATGTGGGTCCAGAGCTGCAGGTTCCAGACCCCTGTTCAAGTCCCAGTAACATGCCTTAACTGTGCCAGCCTCATGAACCAGGAGATAATTTAAATAAAGGGGTTGGGAGAATAGAATCAAGGAAAAACATGTATAGTTTCAGTTCAGGATTGATTTCCAGTCATACAGCAAGTTTCAGTGCATGAGGCTGATACAGAGAAAGTCAAGTAGAAGAAATTAAGATGGAAAAAACGTTAATATGAAAAACTCCCTTGTTGAATCGTGGTTTCTTAGGTGGTTTTAATAAATATTTGTTCTACCCAAAAGAGATAAGATGACATGGGGGAAAAAGTGCCTGCTACCACCTCAAAAACCAACAAAATGTATCACGCCAGTTTGTTAGGAGGATGGGAAGGGGAGAAACAGTTTAAAGAATTCTGACCATGTGCATGTAAATACAGTTCACACCTGTGTGCTTAGATCTGCTAAGATATTCAACTGATACAGTGGTTTGCCTATTATAATCAACTTGGTTGATGTGAGGCAACAAATTATGTTAATACTAAAGGACGGAGTTGTAAAATGTGTTCTCCAACGTTTGAAATTATTGTGGCACTGAAAAAATAACATTATTTAATCCAGTATCAGTTTAAGAACCTTGGACGAACAGGGGACCCCTTGCCAGACCTCTGTGAAGATGAATAGGAAGGGCAAGAGCCAGCAGGTGTGAGCAGTCTCTCTCTACCGTTTCAATGGCAGAGCAAAAATAGGCACCAGGAGTAGTCTCTTTTATTATTTTAAATTTAGTCCAGTAGATGCTGGAGATTTCTTGTGGCTAGACTGTGTTTTGGGCCAAGAGCTGAAATCACTGGGTTTTGCCCACAGCCATATCTACCATAAACCTGCAGAGCAAGCAGGGTAGCTGGTGGGAACAGCAGAGCAGTGGTGGTGCAATGAGCTGCCATCAGCATGGCAGAAGCATTATGAGTGGCTAGCAGGGAGGCAGCAGTGCGATGAGCGGCCAGCAGGGCGGTGGAAGGGAGCAATGAGTAGGCAGCTGACAAGTGATCAGTGGAGTGAGTAAGATGCTTCTTTACTTCTCCTGTTCAGGATAGGAGGTGAACCCTGCAGATGCATTTCTGAACTCTGGGTCTATCCTGACCAACAGCAACAACCGTGAGTGGAGAGCAGAGAAAAGTTGGACATGTAAAGGGGACATTTGGGTTGTTGAACTTGAGAGGAAAAGGACATTGCTGAATCTATGTGAGGTGGGACTTTTACTCATGGTGTTGTTAATGAACTCAGTGGAGTTTTCCCAAATTTATGCCAAGTTACTTCTCTCCTTTTTTAAGTAAAAGTTTCTTTTCTGTGCTCAGATTTTGGGCTTGCAAATGGGGAATCATTTCCTCTCAGAGGTGCCTGGGATGATGTGTGAATTTCCCAAGTTATTAGGTGGGGTTTGAGATGGTTCTTTGCTGAATGGATGAAGAGGAGCTCCTAGACATTGAACCTGGCCTTTCATTTGTGCCTTGCAGGATTTTATGTAAGAACTGGAAGACAAGCTGTGTCTGGATTCCTGAATTGGCCAAGCCAGAATGAAAATGAAAAAAGATCCATTCTGTGAAGGATTTCTGCATTTGGCTTTGTGTTAAACTGGAAAACAAGAACATTTTAAAATTCCCTGTGAAGAATATTTCCAAATGAGTTTGCACTTCAGGACATTCAAAATGTTTCCTTTTGATGGAATTGAAATGTTCTATTCTGATTTCAAGTTTTCAAAATGATATATTGTGTACATAGCATTGTCATATATAATACAAATGGCAAAATAATTCAAAATGAAAAGTCATTTTAAAATGAATAATTTAAATATTTCTAGCCCATAATGTTGAAACGGGATGTTTCAGCATTGTAAGTGCTTATTTTTAATTTTTTAAAATTAAATTTGGCAAAATGGATCCAGTTTCACAAAGCATTTCAATTTTGACTGAGCCACAAATTCAGAGGAATCTGCTTTCATCAGAGTTTTCCCCATTAGATGCAGTTACTTCATTTTGATGACATAGTATATAACTTCATTGGTAATATCTCGATATTGGATTGTGATGTGATAACATTTGCCTGCAAGAGCCTTTGTCTCGGATTTTCATTCCCTAGAGCAGGGGCAGGTTCAGGTCCAGGGTTCAACAAACTGCAAGATTGGAAAACAAATTACTTGAGGTTAGCCCAGCCCTAATTTCACTATTTCTAATTCTGGTCCTGCTTGAAAGGATGTGGAAATAAGAATGAAATGAAAACATATATGTATAAAATAAAAATATATTTGGCCTCCAAAATAGAATCTAATTGACCTTTGGGCAAAGTTGGTTCTTAACAACATAAGTTTCCCAGTTGTCAGATAACCTCTAAGACTATGTCTAGACTAGAGGATTTCATCAGCAAAACAGCTGTTTTGCCCACAAAACCCGTGGAGCATCTAAGTTCTCAAGGGTGTTTTGCTGACAGTAAGTCAACAGAACGCAGCACTTTGGTCAAAAGCTGTACCCCGCTCACCGTGAAGAAGAACACTTCTGTCAACTGAGATCTGTTGACAAAAAGCCGGCCTGGATGTTTGGGGGGGGCCTTCTGTTGACAGACAGGGCTTTTGGGACACTGGGCAACCTTATTTACTGTGCTTCCAATTGGCCTTTTTGCTGATAGAGCAGCCAGGCAGTCTGGCCGCTCTCTGTTGACAGACCGGGTATGGCCACAATCTGTCGACAGAAGTTTTGTCGGAAGATGTCTTCCAACTAAAACTTCTGTCAACAAATTGCTCTAATCTAGACCTAGCCTGAAAGTCTGTATACATACAGAAAATGTTCTGAGCAAAGCTTTAAAGATATGTCAGGAAACAATCTGCCGTTGGCCACAGTTGGGTCTTTTCTTTCTCTGATTTCTACCATTCTAATTTGTTTATATAATTTTGTCTTAAAATCAATAACTCCAGCAATAAAAGCTTGCCAAACATATTCTATAAACAATGAAAAGCTGATGGGGGATTTGGAGAGTCAGACTTCCAAGTGTGACACATTACCCGTGATAGCCAAAATGGATTTGGTTATTGGACTCTTGGACAAGTAACTTTCCAAGTCGTTGTTATGATACTGCAGAGATTAGTCAATTTGCATTTCATAATTCTGTTTCCTCAGTCCCTTTCTTAGGTTTACCAGCCAAATTATTAGCAGGCCAGAAAAAAAGGAAAGGGATTTGATGACATAAACAATGTGCTGTTTTGTGTGTTTTGGATTCCACTGATGGCACACATATGCCGCTCCTTTTGCCATCTGCAATTCAGACAGTTTAGAGGAATATAGATCATTGTATTCAGCCGTCTATTAGCCTGATTGGTCTCTACTTTCTGTCTTGTGCAAAGTGTAGACTTCTACATCTATTTTGCCTTCACTTAGCACAGGTATAAATAACAACTCAAGGTGCAAGATAACAAATGATTCTGCATTATCCATTTAGACTGTCATCATGCCTCTAAGTACCTTAGTGCAAGTGAGAATTAGGCCTCATGCTTCTAAACACAATTGGCTGCTTTAAGTTGAAATAAGTGCTTTACAAACCTAAATCACAAATATTTTGATTTGGAAATACAGCATCATAACACTTTGGCTACGTCTACACGTGCACGCTACATTGAAATAGCTTATTTCGATATAGCGACATCAAAATAGTCTATTTCGATGAATAACGTCTACACGTCCTCCAGGGCTGGCAACGTCGACGTTCAACTTCGACGTTGGGCAGCACCACATCGAAATAGGCGCTGCGAGGGAACGTCTACACGCCAAAGTAGCACACATCGAAATAAGGGTGCCAGGCACAGCTGCAGACAGGGTCACAGGGAGGACTCAACAGCAAGCTGCTCCCTTAAAGGGCCCCTCCCAGACACAGTTGCACTAAACAACACAAGATCCACAGAGCCAACAACTGGTTGCAGACCCTGTGCATGCAGCATGGATCCCCAGCTGCCGCAGCAGCAGCCAGAAGCCCTGGGCTAAGGGCTGCTGCACACGGTAACCATAGAGCCCCGCAGGGGCTGGAGAAAGCGCGTCTCTCAACCCCTCAGCTGATGGCCACCATGGCGGACCCCGCTATTTCGATGTTGCAGGACACGGATCGTCTACACGTGCCCTACTTCGACGTTCAACTTCGAAGTAGGGCACTATTCCCATCCCCTCATGGGGTTAGCGTCTTTGACGTCTCGCCGCCTAACGTCGATGTTAACATCGAAATAGTGCCCAACACGTGTAGCCGTGACGGGCGCTATTTCGAAGTTAGTGCCGCTACTTCGAAGTAGCGTGCATGTGTAGACACAGCTTCTATGTGCAGTGCCTCCTATAATGTTAATCCTAAAAACTGTTCTTACCCAGGTTCATTTGCCTGACCCTAAATCCCACTGCACTTCATAATAGAACATTTTTGACAAAACCCAGGCTATAGAGAACAACCCTGCCTTGGTCATGGAATGGGACATGGGGCAAAAGAGTATTTTCCACCTCTGATTTCTGTGAATCTAATTAGTTTCTAAAGCTTATCCCAGACTGAAGAGTCCCAGGATCCTGGCCTTGAGGGCCAAGGAAAAGGGACCATGGTCTGATGACTTATTAGTTTTCCTGCCTATATTCCACAAAAACTGGAAGCTGATAGGATCCCCCCAGCATTGTCCCTCTTCCATCTTTTTCTGCACCCAGCATGTCTTAAACTTGCCATTTCTTTCAGCGCAGACTCCAAATACATGGAGATTCCCCTTCACAGTGCCAGAGGAGTTGACACATGGCCATAAAGACAGCTCACTCCCCTTTTTCATGTGGGTTGGGCTGGACTCATAGGGTCCCCAGCACAAACAGATGACATCATACCTTATCAAGACTGTGAGTTACAGAGAGAAAAATATATTAGCTGGGCTGCAGGATTTGGCATGCTGGCAATATTTTGTGCTAGGAATCTTGTTTGACTTTAGGGATTGAATTCCTGGTCTTGATTAAGTACAGCTTGTGTTTTCAAAAGAAAGAGTATTGCCCATTAAGTCTACACAACAGAAAGTTATCACAAAATGTATTGAATTTATCAATAGAAATTGACTCTTATCTGCTACAGGGGACTGACTTTATCAAGTCAGTTTCAATCCTCTTTGTGTGTGTAGTCATTGTACCAGAGGATAAAGTGAAATGTCATATATTAATGGGTGCATGCTAGCATGATACATTATTTCAGTATCTAACCTGTCCACACCTAATTTGGAGGACCAGTGTATATAAAGCAGAAGGGATTGTCTTGCTTTCTCCAGCAGATCATTTGCCTCCTCTGCTGTCAAAATGAAGCTCTCTGTGAGTATATTTATGACTTGCTTCCTATAAAATAATAGAACAGTAACACTCTTGTTGATTCAAAATCAGTTGTCTTCACACATGCAGAAATACCAGACATTTCACTGGGAGGAACACAGGTTTAAGGGCTCTGTGGTCATGAGAGATTTTTCTCCACCAGGAAGTGCAATTTATGAGACCACATTGAGCTGTAGAGCTGAATAAGATTTAGATGCATATTGTATTATATGCAGAGGGCATTGGGCATGGTCCGATGCTGATTCATGTAAATGGACTCACACCCTCAGAAAACTGGTATAACACAGTAATGAATTAAGCCTATTTTCTGCAATTTATAAGTAGTGTGAGCATAATCTTCCTCTTCTTACTCAAGCCAAAGGCTTTCCAAACCTAATGTGATAAGCCAGGACTCATGGATCTGAACCTTTAAATAACCTTAAATAGCTGTTATGTTAAAAATTAAAGCCAAGGAGCTAGCTGATCTCATGCTAGTGTCAACTCAGGAGTAACTGAAGTCATGAGCATGCGCTGGGAGAACCAAACCAGTCCAGATAATTTACTTGACATCAATTTGTAGGAAAGATGTGGGTCAAGTTTTCTCACCATATTTTTAAACATATGAGCCTTTATAATGATATACTTTCCATGTTTATTTCAGCTTCTGATTGTCGTTCTGTTTGGAGTCTTCCTCACTCAAACCCTTGCTACTGATGTGAGTATAATGATCAAAAATACTGCATAATTCTCCTCTCTCCAACTTGTTTCATTTATGGTTCTTGAATTTTCGTGTCTTTCAGAGAAGAAAAATCTGAAGTGTCCTTAGTGCATAAAACTAAAATATCACAAGATTGGTTTTGTGGTCTAAAGAAAGTAATTATTCTCCTAGCCTACTCAGAGAAAGCTTTAGCTGTGTAACTTCATGGCACATCAGACCAAACGTGAAAGAAAAAAAAGGGGAATATAGTGTTACCATTGTCAAAATGTCATGGTTATTGGGGAGTTCCTTGTGGGAAAGTGAATATTTTTTCCATCAGTGGATAAAATTCCATTGTGATACCATTCTAAATTTTAAGAGCTTGTTTCTTATTTACACTTAGTCCCTGTTCTATTGTTCTAGTAGTGTCAATAGCCCTCACTAAGGGCTTGTATGTAATTTACAGCCAATTTAAGATCCTGTCATCATGCTGGACTGGTGTAAAAGAATCAGACCTTAGGAAACTAATAATTAGTATACTAATAATGCTGGAAATTTGGTCACAAAGATACAACAATATTTTAGGAATGTTCCTTCCTGCACTGCAACAATATGTTAGAATGACAATGAACACATGCAACCCAATGGTGACTTCACACATATCTCTTCCATTGCAAAAACTTAATTTATTATGCTACAAATGTAAACTGAAAATACCAAGCCCAGCTCCAAACTGGCTTACAAACAGGATTGTCCTCATAATAATAATAATAATAATGACTGGGTTCTTTCTCTTTTGGTAATGACTGAGTTCTTTCTCTTTTGAGCGCTGACCGTGGGATCTGTAGAACTGAGGTCAGGCCTTTATAAACAGATAATCCCTTACTTCCATGCAGGAAGGGCAAATCTGTTAGGGTTGATTTCTGCTTCAGTGATCTAGCTCTATTTTAACTGAAGCCATTTGGACAAGTTTTTATTGAGTGCTCACTCAGTCAAAACTCAGCTTCAAGATTTGTATTAATAAGCACTTTGCAGAAGAAAAGCTGCATAAAACAGAATAAGAGATTTCAGGGTTTGGCATGACAACTTTAGTAGCATTTGAGGGCAGGACAGGGAAGGGAAAGAAACACTCTATTGCATCCCTAAACTATAATTTTAAGAACAGTGTTTTTCCAAATCACTTGTGGTTATGTGGAGAGAAACCAGAAAGACCTGAATGTCTGCCACTTTCCGTTCTTTAATCCAGAATGTGAACGTGAACAATCAAGGAAATGATGGGAGAAGTTCACATCAGACTGTGAGCATCAACAATGATAAGCATGTGGTCAACACTGACTCAAATGATGGCTGGAACTCATGGAACTCAGTTTGGGACTACAAGAATGTGAGTGGCAAATGTGCATTTTTGGGAAACTTACGAAGTCACCAGCTGTCAGGCCTGATGATTGTGTGTGTCTGTGTGCGTGTGTGTGTGTGTGTGTGTGTGTGTGTGCGTGTGTGTGTGTTAAGGGAACAATTGAGCCAGGGCTCAGAGTTTCAAAGGAGCCTGGTGGTCCTTCTGCTGCCACTGCTACTTTGGCAGTGGCAGCGGCTGGAGGGCTGGGCCCCTTTGAAGTGCAGCTGCAGTGCTGCTCTGGCACTGTGTGTGACTCTGAGGGAGTGAGGGGAGTGGTTCCAGCACCATGGTCCCAGCAGTGCTAAGGGCTGAGTGCCCTAGTCTCTGCCCCATCTACCCTTGGCCCTGCCCCTTCCACTCTTGGCCCCACCCCTGCCTGGTCCACAGAGCTGAGTCCACCTCCCACCTTGCCCCAGGGTCCACAGCAGCTGTCAGCCCCCCTGCTGGCTGGAATAGTGCCTAAATGATTAGTCATAAATGAATGCGTGCAAATTACTAGTAAATTTTCATTTATATAAATGTGTCTAGATAATGGAGGTGGGGAATCTATAGTAAATGATAGTTATCTGTAAAAATGAAACCAATCCCCCTTATTATGGAGCTGCTCAAACAAAGGTAATGGGTAATTTTATTTTACAGGGTTTTATGGCAACTAGGATATTTTCCAAGAAATCTTGCATCATTGCTAAAATGAACAAAAATGTCATGCCTGACATTGTCACCATTCCCAAAATGCTTAATGAAAGAAAGGTAAGATGGAAGGGAATGGTGGAAGTGGTAGGTGGGAGTATGCTTGCTTTTTTCAAAGAGCTTGTCTACACCTTCTTCTCGAGTTCAGGACTAACGTGGCTGTAGTTCAGTGCAGATTAACCCTTTGCAAATTCGGACCATTTTCTGACAGCATCCCTCTGGGGAAGGTTAACATGTTAGCTTATGCACATTAACTTCACTTCTTTAACAAATTTATATTAACTTTCCTGAGTGTCTCCATGTACACAAGCCCTAGTAGCAATGTTCTCTGTAAGGTGAGCACTTGCAATGATTTTCTGAAGGCAAAAATGAAATCTGCTATGGGAACATTTTGTTTTTGTTATCTTTATTTTTTATTGAGAAAATCTGAAATAAATATTTTGTTTGGGTTGGGTTGAACCAAACGCTTCATTTTGAGTCAGTTCAACTTTAAACTTCATTTCCTATTATGACAAAATGCTTCATGGGAGTTGTACTTTGGGCCTTCATTCTCCTCCGTGGGGTTGGCTCCCAGGCCCGACTACATATCCCATCAGGCAAGAGCATTTTTCTTCAGACTAAATGGAATTCCATGGCATGGGAGTTGCATCATTACAGGTGCATCATGGAGCATGTACTCACATCAGGAACCTCACCACAAAGGAGAATAAAGACATCAGCAACCTGAGTCAATGAGCCAGGATAGGAAAGTATAGTTTAATGCTGAAATTGGGATAAAAGACAGCAGTTTGGGTCAGTTTGAAAAACTGAAGCAAACCAATTTAAGTAAGGAACATTGGAATTTTAAATGTCATGAAAAAAATTCACAGTGAAAATAAATGATGAAACATCAGGCAGTTTTCACCTTATTCTACCAAAAATTTGCCATACTACCGTTTGAATTTCTCTAATCTGTCACTCTCAGTATATTCATTATAGTGTTCTCAAGAAGAGGTTGTAAACATTTTAAGAAAATGTGATTAATGTACATCCTCCTGCCTTCTTGTTTGTTATGGTTATGGGAAAATAAATCCATATATTCCCAACCTCTGTCTTCTCCTATCTATAAACCTATGTACACCTATGGTATATGATTTAACATAGCATTAGAATATTTTAGAGAGAATATTATATAGAATACATTAGAGGGAATATTTTAGAGAGAGGGCCCAGGTAAAATATCGAGTACATTTCTCTTTTCCTCACAGGGCTTTATGGAGTTTCTATTACTCTTTTCTTCATGAACAGTTGCGTCCTCGGCTTTCACCTCCATCTTGTGCTTTGGTGTGAAATCTGAGCTGAAGAGCTCATTCCTTTCTTGCTCATGTGTGGGGCCCTTTTCAGCCTGACACACTCTGTGCACTGTGTCAGAAATGTCAGCTACAGGAACATAAATTGTAATACATTCGTCTAATAATCAGTTTTACTGAATGACTCTGTTTGCTTTCTGGATGTTTAGAAGACTGGAGCTCAAGGGCCTCCTCTCAAGCAAATGAGATACATTGTCTCAAAGACCAAAATCTCTGACCAAACCCCTTATGGAAAGAATATTGAAGCTTTGTGCAAAGGACTTCCTACCCACATGGCTCGCGAAACTCAGAGTAAGTGCAAGTTAAAATAAATATTCATGTACCAAACTGAGTTGAATTTTCTGCCTGGAATGCATGCTGCTGTCCTAGGCAGCGGTGGATCAGAACTAGGAACATGGTGTGCTTCAGAAGGATATCAGACTCTTAATATGATTTTTTTTGCAGTCTATAATGGTAAAAGCTTGGTTTCTCACACTCCCTAACATCATGTTGTTCAAAGTCTGGTTTCAAGTATCGGAGGCGTAGCCGTGTTAGTCTGGATCTGTAACAGCAACGAAGGGTCCTGTGGCACCTTATAGACTAACAGAAAAGTTTTGAGCATGAGCTTTCGTGAGCACAGACTCACTTCTTCAGATGCTGGTCTTGGAAATCTGCAGGGCCAGGTATAAATAAGCCAGAGCAAGGGTGGGGTTTCTTTGCTGTAGGATAGCTACTTAAATGGCAATATACAAAAACCTGTAGGAGAGCACTTCAATCTCCCAGGCCACACAGTAGCAGACTTAAAAGCAGCTATCCTACATCAAAGAAATTTCAGGACCAGACTCCAAAGAGAAATTTCTGAGCTACAATTCATCTGCAAATTCGATGCCCTCAGCTCTGGCTTAAACAAAGACTGCGAATGGCTGGCTAAATATAGAAGCAGCTTCCCCTCCCTTGGTGTTCACACCTCCAGATCAACTGCTGGTAGTAAGGCTCACCCTTGGTGACTGAGCTAACCTTGTTATCTCCACCCTTGCTCTGGCTTATTTATACCTGGCCCTGCAGATTTCCAAGACCAGCATCTGAAGAAGTGAGTCTGTGCTCACGAAAGCTCATGCTCAAAACTTTTCTGTTAGTCTATAAGGTGCCACAGGATCCTTCGTTGCTGTTAAAGTCTGGTTTGGAATTCTCTGCCTTAAATCTGTGCCTCAGTGGGACATAGAAGAGGGTCAGTGTAGTTTTAGTGCAGTAAACTTGGTTCTGGGATTAAGGAACTACTAGCTTCTAATCAATGCATTGCTGTTGACTTACGGTATGGCTCCGTCCTACAGGGGGACAGTCAACCGGGCTGACAGCCACTGTGGATCTCAGGGCAAAGTGGGAAGGGGGCCTAGCACTGAACCTCTCAAAGAGGCAGGCCCAAGGGTTGAAGGGGTGGAGCCAAGGTTAGTGGCCATTAGCACTGCCAGGACCAAGGCACAGGTCTCCCACAGCTGTGAAGAGCAGCGAAGTAGCACTATCAGCGCTTCAAAGGGACCCAGTGGCAGCTGAATCCTTTCTATCTCCCTCCCCATCAGCAGGTCTGGAGATAACTCATGCTGAATGTCTTTAAGTGCTTTGCTGAATTTGACCCCATGTATGAGAGCCTTGCAGATTCTTGGTAGGACTAACAGCTATTACTTAGCTCCCACACATTACTGCTGGGAAGATTAATTACCTAGGATTCACTGAGGAATACTAATTAGTTCAAAGTTTTGGTCAGTCATTCTTGAGACAAAATGCAATTGGCTTCGTTGCTTGTATTTTTTATATTTTTATTTATAAATAAAAAATTATAATAAAAATATTCTTCACCAGAGTAGTAGAAATATATACTAGTTATTGTACTATTTCCAAAAATAACAGAGGTCACAAATCATGCAGAGATAAATCATCCAGGTTGCGTCTACACTACAGCCTAACCTCACATGCCAAAATAAAGCACAAGAATGCCAGAGTAGTGTGCCCATTATCTCAAATACTGTTTTGAGATAATGGGCACATTGCTGAGACGTGGGCAGTTATTTCAGGATACAGCAGTAGCCTGAAATTGAGCCTACTGTGCAGATATGGCCCCATTGTCTGGTGCAGATACTGTCTTGTCCTAGGCATGAAAATTTTCTTTGTAGTGCAGGAAAGGAGTATTTTCCTTGTTTCAGGAACTCAGTGTTATTCAAGGAATTAGTCTTGTAGGCCAGTGGGAATTTTCTGAGTCTGAGTTTCCATTTCCTTGCACTTTAGGCAGTTAGTTACGTTTGTGCAGCATGGGCATACATTACCACTCTAGTAGGATAACATTTTTTACCCACTTTTTAATTGTTTTCTCCAGGTATTTGTGGCTATACAGGTTACAGCGTTCTGTGTGTCTTGAACTCTAGTGAATGCACAGATCTCCTAACATGAGTGGCAGGCATCACCTGACAATACTTTTTCTTTTTCGTTTCATTAAGGACCAAAAGGAGCAAACTTCTTCGATCCTGGATGTTGTTTTGACGTTATCGTCCTGGGTATTGTTGACATTGTCTTCTGTGGTGAAGTTGTATTGAAGTAGTAAATTCTTCACTGCTTGGAACTTATCTGACAATATGCCCAATGGCTGGATAAAACCAGTTTTTTTGTTGTTCTTTCTGTGACACTGCATTTTCCCGATATTTTGTCTTGTTCTTTCACTTATGCTTTTTGTGTAGAAAAACCTGGGTAGTTACAAAGTCCATCAAATAAATACATTTAGCATTAGACTCAGCTGTGTCTTGTTTCTCATCTTTTAGACCCTTAATATCATACAAGTCAGAATGTGGTCTCACAGGCAAGGCAGGGCTGGGGCTGGTCAACATGTGGAGGGGAGAAATTCAAAGAAAACCCAACAGAGTGCAGGAAAGGAGGTTTCTTGTTCAGTAGGTAATGCCCATCTTTGGGGTATGACTGAACCAAATCGTAAGCATGGCATAAGGGAACACTTAGTCCTTGTCTCTAGGGGCAGAAACATATCCTCAGGAGGCCATGCAAGAGTATGGTTATGGAATCTCACTTCTCCCTATCTCCCCTGCACAGACTTCTAAGGCTGGACTACAAATTGTCTCTAGAGAAGCTTTGATGAACTACATGAATTTTAAAATTTGGAAGATGTCAGGGTGTTTTGGGGTGACCAACTGTCATGTATTTGGTGGGATGGTCCTGTATTTCGGAAGTCAAAAAGGCATCCCTACTTATTTTTAAAAGGGGTGAATAGTACTGTATTTAGGCCCTCGGAGGCTGGGGACGGGAGCACCCACGGCCTCTGCTTCCCCCAGTCTCTGGATGGGGAGCGTCTGTGGCTGCCACTTCCCCCGAGCTTGGGGCAGGGAGCGCCAGCTCCCTGGGTCTTGGTTCCACTAGGAGGAGCCACCCCTCCCCCGCATAGCTCCCTGTCCTGTATTTGGGACAAGGAGATATGATCACCCTTGGTCGTTAAAGCTTCTCATGTTAAAGGTCTGTTGTGGATAATTAAACTCTTGAGCAGTGGGATTATTTTTAATTAATGCATATCAATTATCTTTTCCATGCTTTAAAAATGTATTTGAAATATTAAGGGGCTTAATTTCTTGCCCAAGGTTACAATATCATTATTTCATAGAATGAGTGTGATAACTGATTATTCAGCCTAATGCAATCCATTGTGTCTGACAGAAGAATGGTGGGCAGCTGATTTAAGATGACAGAGAAGAGAATGTCTGCTAAAAATTGAAAGGAGGTGAAGGCAAGCCAGATGACATTGAAATAACAGGTTTAGTGATCCAACACATGGATCAGTAAGCTGGCAAGATAGGTGTGTATCCCCACCCAACCTCATGTATTTCAGGAACTAACCCTGGTACTGAAGAAACCATGTCTTAATATAGGCTTATTTCTTCTATAGTGTATTTCTTCTGTTTAATTTGGCAACACAAAGTGTGGATGTGATGCAACACATTTTATTAAAAAAATCAGGTCATGCAAGAGATGGTTGCACTTTGCTGCTTGTGAAAGCCTTGATAAATAATTACAAGAGAGATGAATTGGGTTAAGTAATGTCTATTACTGGACCAGCTGTTGTTGGTGAAAGAGACAAGCTTTTGAGTTATACAGAAATCTTCAAGTCTTAAATACAGACATTCCCCGTCTAAGTCCATAGTTCTTGAGGGAAACTTTATACAATGATTCATAGAGCACATGTATGTAAAGGGCCTCTTATGATAGGAGCTGAAAAGGAAAGCATAAACTTACCTGGAGAGTGAGGAAAGGGTTAAACTAACCTGCCTTTGAGGGAGGGAGTTTGGGAGAAATTGGCAAAGGGACAATAGGAGCTAGAGAAAAAATTCAAACCCGAAACTGAATCATAACTGCATCTCTCCTTTGTTAGAAAAACAGAGAGAGAAAGAAGGGAGATCTTTCCAGGGATGGAGGAGAAGAAATGAGCTTGTCCAGAACAAATTCCCTGGGCTCATCAGAAAGTGTGAGTAGGGAAAAGATTAGGTAGTTGTGTAAGATTTCTCATTTTAATTGTTTGAGGGTTTGGAAATTATGGCTGAGCGAGTTATTTGTATCCTTTTTCCCTCCTGTAAACAAAAATATGACCCAGGGGAGAATCTCTGTGTTTTGCTTTAATTCATTTTTTTAACACCCCACCTTGTACAATGCTTGCAAAGATAGTCTTGTTTTAATAATAAAATATTTGTTTTCTTTGTTAGCAGGTACTGGTTGATCCTTTGTGTCTTATAGGGGCTTAAAACTACATGAGTGCCTGTAGGCATGTTACCAGAGAACTCACAGCTCCATGCATGGGTTTTTTGTGGGATGTTCTTGTTATTTCTTTCCAACTCCTTGGAAAAAAGGAGGTTGAGGGTTTTGCACTCAGAAAAGTGATTCCAAGTGATTTCTTTCTGGAAAAGAGGTTTTGTACAATTGGAGTAGTCAGCTACCGATTGATTTCAGAGAAAACTGAAATCAGGAAAACATTTTTTTGTCTGTGGGAACTTCAGAGACAGGGTCTAGAAGTATTTTATTTGACTAGCCAGCCCCCATTACCAGTCCTTGAAGTGCCAAGGTAGAGAAGCAGCCATGATAGGGCCTGTGTGTGGAAGAAGATTAGGGTACAAGGAACAACAGCTCTGTGTTTCCAAAAAGGAGTTTGTGTCCTGAAGGGTGGACATAAATCAAAGTCAAACCTGGTTTGGGCTTGAGGGGGTTTTTAGGGACAGGGGCTTATAATTACTTTTTTCATATAAATTTTAAGTCAGTGAAAGATTCAAGATCAACAGCCCAGAAGAGTGAGCTCTTCTACCCACAAGACTTACACATGAGATGGCACAGATTCCTTGCACATCCTTGTACCATATGAACAAAATATTATAATGCTTGCCTGATGAACTCATGAACTTTATAATCTAGGAAGTTATGAATTCCAGAACAAAACAGGTAGCCACAGACTATTCCTCCATTACCAGCCCATTTTATGGTTTTACAAATCCCTGTTTTCCACAGTGAAAGCAGCAGACTGGGTCTACTTGGTTACAACAGTTTTCTTTGCAAGAAAAGTGTCTAAATAATCCAGGTGACCACACCTGATCTTTACTGGGAGATAAACTTTTATTTTTCCTTTCTTACTGCTTTGAGCTGCAATCAGCTCCTTCTTTTGACTGTTTCACTGGACTTTCATTTTTAATCCCTGCACGTAGCCCCAGTGTTTTTCTTACAAAGGATGCTGTGATGGAAAAACAAAACAAAACAAAAACACAAAACAACACAAAAAAAGACAGAAACAGGCAAGAATCAAAGACCAGCAGGGTTTTTCATTTATTTTTGAGGAATTATGCCTTCAGGAATCCATGAAATTGTGCTGTGACCCACTTTGCTCCCTTACTGCTGTTTTTCTGCATAACTTCCTCTTCTAGCAGAACAAGAATGAACTTTCCTTTAGAGGTATTTATTTTTAAAGCCAAGGTTTGCACAAGCTGAAAAATAGGAGGTTTCAGTCACTCCTCAAACCCCAGCTCCAAAGAAATGTTGCTCAGCAACAATAAAACAATAAATAAAAAAATCCCACTCCATTGACCATCTGTTGTCGCTGCCTGAGAACGAGGGCCCAAATCCCATTTGTATCTCAAGAAACCCTGTCCAAAAGATGATTTAAATAAATTTAATCCATCCAGAGCATGAGGGGCACAATCACAGGAGTCTCCTTGGGATTGTACATTGAGAGGGGTAACCACTGTGCATATCTCTCACTGATAAAGAGAGCTTACCGGATGAGCTTCCACTGTATAAACATTTTAAACAGAGAAAGACAGATTTATTTTTGGGTTTAATCCCTATGGGGAGCTGGCTTCTTGGGCAATGTGCCCTAGAACTGTGTGCTCCCAGGGCTCAAGTGGTTCAGTGCCTACATGGCTCTGAGGAGGCTGGGGGTAATCCCAACTCTTTGCTGTGTCTTGAGGGAGACCAGAAGATCTAGCCCAGCAGGACAGGGTGGTGGAGAGCCCCAGAGAGCAAGAAGGCAGGTGTCAGTGGCATGATCAGTGCACTGGGGAAGAATCCCTTGGGGAGGTTTGTGAGTGCACCCCATTGCCCTGAGGTCCTTCATTCCATTTTTAATCCACACTTTCAAACAAAGATCTCAGGGCACTTTGCTCCTTCCCAAATTTTGTGTACCTCAGTGCACACACTCTCTTCGCATATGTGCAAAGATGATTCTTGCTATTTCTAGCACTGACCTGAAGATGACCATTCTAGAGAACAATTGACTTTTCTGACCCAGTTGCTCAGAATGTGCCAGGCTGAATAGGTCCCTCTGCACCAGGAGGATGCAAGGAATGAGGTCCTTAGGTGAGATCTCACATAGAATGCTCCGGCATTTGTTTAATCAAATGTCTCAAGCTGCATCTACACTACAGTGATCTTTCAAAAGAAATTCTTCTGGAAGATCTCTTCTGCAAACCCTTCTTTTGAAACAGTGCGTCCACACACAAAAAAAGCATATCAAAAGATCGATCTGCTCTTCCGATAGAGAGCAGCCACACAGCCCCTGCTCCTTTGAAAGAATGGGCCAGGGATAGAAAAATCTGGCATCATGAGGACTGCTTTTTTGAAAAAAAGACTCCCAGGGCATCTACATGTTTTTTTCTTTTTCAGAAACAGGTGCTCTTCCTCATCTGGGAGAGGAAGAGGGTCGTCGGAAAAAGTGCCATGTTCTTTGGATTTGAGATCCAAAGAGTGTATTTTGTGCATAGGCGCTCCTGAGGTTCTTTCAAAAAAGGTCCAGCTTTTTCAAAAGAACTTGCTGATATAGACCCAGCTCTGGAGAAAACACTCAGTCAAAAGGGTTTTGATGGAAACAGACTAAGAAAGGTCGTCAGGATTGAAAAGGGGGAAATTCTTCCTTGGTCGCACTGAACCAAACTTCATGGTCTATTTCATGGTTGTGTTTGTATCATTAATCGTCTCACACGGAAGGCTTAGATGAAGACTGGTGGCAGGGAATATGTGTTACCCAGCCTCTTAGATAAATAAAGAACAAACAAAATATTTAGTTTGCTCCAGTGTTTCACTTATGTTTGCAGTGGGAAAACAAATATTTTATCTGGGGGCTTTTGTTCAGCTCCAACATTGATAAAATATATAAGCTCAGTACAAGACATGCAAATTCATTTTCTTTGGCATTTTGCATCAAACCAGCATCAAAGCCAACTTGGATTCAAAATGAAGAGTCTTGTAAGTGCTTTTGACAACCCCCATTTTCTGTTAAATGGTTTATATTTTATTGCATTCTGGGCTCTTCTGAGAATCTATTTTGAAGCAAATGGGATAGATAAGATAAGCTATGAAAAAAGGGGTGATGGGTCTGGGAAGTGGGGGGTCAGCATCTTACAAGACAGCGACTCACAAAGACTGTTAATTTGGGGTGCCCCAATCTGTGGGTTACCAACTGAGAGCCTGATTTTGAGAAGTGCCAAGCACCCACACTCTAACTGAGTCAACAGGGCCCCAATTTACAAAGGTATTTCTGGACCTAACAGTAAAGATAGGTACGTAATAGATATTACAAAAGCTCCTAATTAGGATAGGTGTTTAACTTCCATGAAGACACCCACCCCCACTTTGTATACCCCTCCATTAGAACCTAGTGGAAAAAGACAGTACTAGTAACAGATGGACTAGACTTCCTACATTTTCACAACCAATAGATACTTGTAAAGGAAATAAGGTGCCTTTTGTGATTCTGCAACAGTTTATCAGAGTATAATCTTGTCTATGCTGAAGTCATTGGCAAAACTTCCATTGCTTTCAACAGGACCAGAATTTCATGCCTACCCTGAAGCCTTTACTCAATTTTAACTTTTTCCTTGCTGAGTGATGATTGAGCATCTGATCCTGTGAATCCATAGGACTAGACACACGAGCAAACTTAAGCACATGCGTAAAATACGGGCAGGAGCGTGACTTAGGTGTGGTATGCAGGATTTAACTCCAAATTTTTTTTATTAGTAAAAGCTCTCTAAATAATCAGGAACACTGTGTGGAGAACATTAGTATGTCAAGCAATTAAAACATACTTCAAATACTTTAGGGGACAGGACATGACTATTAAGAAAGAAATTCCAGTTCTGCATGTTCTATATCCAGTTAAGTTAGAAGCATCACATTCTACTTTATGTAGCAAATTCCAATTTCATATACACTAGTGTAAAACCAGAATCACAACAGAACCACTTTGGAATTTCCCCATGATGACTCAGGTTAGAAGCAAGCCATGTGAGTATTATGTTAGTTTATTAGAAGGTTCTTCTTAAATACAGTTGCACTGTGTAGCCCTTGTGAATAGAAAAGAACTATAAATGAACTAAATGAACTATAAAATTCAATAACTTATTTGTGTTAGAGGAAAATCAGAAAGATTGGGGAGCAGGGTATTACCATATGATTTTAGTTGACTTTGGTAATTTAAAAAAGACCTGAAGAGGGTATAGATATTTCTCTTAATGTTCCCATACTGTATTACAGATTCTTCTTACTGTCTTTCTGGGTACCTTTATGAATCCAGCATTTGGAAGTAACGTAAGTAGAGGGCCATGTGTTAAGTTTTATGATACTTCTTTCAGGCATCTGCTTTGCCATATTGCTTATGACATTACCATCCATATTAAATCAAAATATGGATATTTCTTTATGAGTCATTCTCTGTTAATATGTGTAGTGAATTAATGTAACATGCTTATCACAATGTTTTCATTAGATTCTCCATGCTCCAGTTTAGCATGTAAAAATCAGAATCCAAAAGCACAAAAAAAGTTGTTCATATTTTACGTGACAAACATAGCATTGTCAAGTTATACATGAATAAACTAATGTTGAATTCTTCGTGTGTTCTCTTTATTATATCTGGACTTATTAATGAAGAAAATAGGCTGTTAGTTTGCTTTCTTTAAAGTACTTACCTGTGGTTCTCCTAGCTATTGTGTTAATTAATAAATGCCATGATAATACTAAAATTTCATACAGGTAGCTGTACACTTTCTAGGTGGATAGGGAGAGACAAGCAAGCCGGTAAGCTATCTAGAGGGGCCATCCTCAAAGTTTCATGCACTTTACTTGCACAATGAGGATCCTGAATGGGAAATCTAAGGCATGATTCCTTAGAACAGGGATGAGCAAACCTTTTACATCGGGTCCCACTTTTTATCCTTACAATTAGCAGGGCTCCCCGCCACCCATCTAGTGTCATCCAAATGGATGGAAATTTTGGTTATGTTCATATGAAAACAAACACCTTGTGACGTGTTTAAGAAAATAAGTTTGTAGAATGTAAAAACTTTATTTATTACTATATATATGTGAATACACAGACATAAAAATAGTAACGTATTTTAACATTTTTAATTAGATGGATGAGCCTGAGACCCAGTCACTGATTGCGCCACATCCCACCTTACAAAATTTCACACACCTCCTGGAGAGGCCCACCCCCCACTTTGCACACCCTGCATTAGAACCTGCTGGGAAAAGATAGCACTAGTACAAAATGGACTAGATGCCCTACATTTTCACAACTAATAGATCCCTGTAAAGGAAATTAAAGCTGAGATTCACCAACTTTTTCATAACAGCAGTCACATCTTAATGGAGGGAGTTCGTTTGTGTCAGTCTGCTTGCCTTCTTCATTACAAAAGCCACTACCCAGCTCTTGGGCTACTGGAGCATTTGCTTACAGGAAAAAAAATTAAAATTACATTTAATTATTTTCACTTTCATGTGATGCAATTATGGTGTTAAATAAGGAAAAGGAGTGAGCATCATATGACCAATCACATCTTTGGGCATCAGCAAATACGGTTTGGGAACAGCTGAGTTAAACCTAACCCTATCCTTAACCAAGCAGTAGCCAGAACCCTTTCCTTACCCTTCAGACAAGGAATCACCTGATCTAACATAACCAGCTCTTGGACCAAATGGTAAATATAACCCTAACTATAAACATAACTCTTTATCAAATGCTAACTGGAAGCAAAGGGTGATCAGTGAAAGTTGTTTAGAGGCGGATATATGTCTGAATCAGACCTTTCCCCACTGCTCAATCATCTAGTGCTGAGCTGGACGTTTATGTCTTAGTTTTGCTTCCCTACTCTTCTGATGTCACCATGCTTCCCTGTGAGATGCAACTGTTTGAGAGACATTTTTAGGTAGATATACAAAGTTATCTGACAATGAATCTTTCATTTTAGGATGTTCAGGTCATAAATAAGGGAAACGATGGGGGAACTGTCTACCAGAAAGTCAACATCAACCACAGTGTGAACATTGCTACCTTTAACATTTACTCTGGAGCACACTCCTCCAATGCAATCTTTGGCTATGGCCATGTAAGTGTCAAAAAGAGATGATGATCTGCTTGCTTTGCTAAGTATATACACAGTGTGCTGCAAAAATAAGAGAAATGTGTTCCTTCAGCAGCTTGAATGATGTGCTTTATTCCTCTGAAAGCTCTTCCTGGAAAGGGATGACCTTAGACTTGACAGCAAAATGTATAATCCATCCACTAACTGAAAGATGAAATAATGTAGCATCGTTTGTCAAGCCCCACTGGGGATATTATTTCTTTATGAATGAACAAATAGGCCTGGAAGCTGTATTTGTTCAAAAACAAAAACAAAATTCCCTTACAAATACAGCAAAATTTATACTACCATATTATTCATTAATAATAACTCTTTATATTAATATGCCATTTAGAAATAGTTTCTAAAGGTTAATAAATTATTAGTAGAAGTTTTAGTAAACGGTTACTAAATTGTGAGAGAGTCCAACAAATCAACAGGCTGACTATAACCATCTCTAGCACCTTCTAATGCTGTGCTTACAACTTTACTCTACATACTACTCAAGTCTATAACATGTTTTTAGCATTTATTAAACATTTATTAACCACTTTTCAATAATTTTTAACTGGAACCCCAACATGCAGTGTGACCACATTAATGGTGATGCTGGATTTTGCTTAACCTCTCTAAAGGGCATAAGATGGTGTTAGGGGCTTTCTGCTCTGATGTCCCTCATGTGGAGGACTGTTTTGGTCTTAGTGAAAGGAGTGCTCCTTGCTGGCATTCTGTAATGTACCAGCCGTCTCAAAGAAAAGGCAATGTTGTCGCTGGAGGTGAACTGAACTGCCCAGCATGTGAGTAAAGTGCATATTTCTGTCTCCTACACACCCATAAAACAGATGTGCAAACTCCTGAAACATTAAATACAAAATGGCTTTTTCTTAGAGATATTTACATTTTCCAAGCAAACTTTTGAGTGCTTAGGTCTCTGCACCAAATTCCAAGAAGTGTAAGCCCAAATGTCTCTGAATGAACTGGTATTCCCTACCATCACTGCTTTGGAATTCATCAGTTTGATATACATTCAAAGTTAATTCATAGGGAAGACACTGGATTGTATAAACATACAAAAAACATCTGGAGTCATAGTCTGACATTATTCTAGATTTCATCTGTGTTCATGTATGTAGATTTTAGGCCAGGAGTCTTATATCTCTAGCTGGACCTATCATCTGAGCTGGGCAGACTTTCATGTGCTGCATAATCCTTAAGGCTCTTTGGAGCTTGCATGAGTGTATTTTTAGAAGCAAGGCACATTGTGCAGCTGTCTCTGTGGCATAGCTGCATTGAAATCCATAGAGTTACACAAGAGATGAGTTTCATCCAGTGCATTGAACTCTGCTTCTCACCAATTGAGAAGCAAAGTGCAAGTGTGAAGCAGCTTGTAAATATCTCAAGTATTCTGATTTGCAAGAATCCTTAAAATAGGATTACATTTTTTAGAAAAGAAAAGACAAGCAGTAACTTGTGGTTGTGTTTTACAGGGTATAATTGCTTACCACATGCCCTACAAGAAGATATGTGTTGTTTCCAAGGTGAACAGGGAAACCTTTCCAACTTTAAACCAACCTGAGGACATGATCAATAATCAAAGGGTAACTAAGATGCATAGTATTTATACATGGCATATGCTTTTATACCTCTAGTTTAAATCCTATACTCATTGAAGTCAATGGCAAAGCTACCGATGAACTCAATAGGAATAGAATTTGGGCCTAGGACATTATTTACTCACAGATTGATCTCACTTGCAGTGTATGTATTATATTTTACACAGAAAGAGTGAGGCAGACAGTTGCTAGATTAGCACAATTGGAGGTATATACATTTCCTAGAGCTGGAAGGGACCAGGACCAAGCACCACCCCTAGCATTTATTTTTCCTAGTCCCTCAACATCCTCCACTAGGATTGAACTCACAAGCCTAGGTTTAGCTAGCTAATACTCAAACCACTGAGCTATCTCTCCTCAATGTTACCTTTAAATGAGTTGTTAAATTGACTTCCTACTCACTGGTGGTTGTCAAATACCTTTGTATAGGTATTAATCGTGGTTTCCTAACCCATTTCCAACTTGTTTAAATCCTCCCCCACATTTTCAATCAGATGTGATAGTTTTTATTTTCCATTCTAAACTATTGCATCATTAGGCTGAGCAGATGCCATGTTCCAAGACATAGATCGGAGACATTTTTAGAAACAGGTGAAAGAATCCTTTTGTGTGTATGATGTACGGCAGGGGTGAGCAAACATATTTTGCTGGGCTCCACTTTTCATCCCTGCAGTTAGCAGGTGTGGCAGATCAGAAGCTGCAGCTGACAAGTGCCTGATGAAGGGTTAATATTTTGGGTGCTGGAGGAACTCTTTTTTGGTCCCCTCCTAAATTCCCAGAGGGTGCAGTCCTGTATGCTGGGTAGACAGCTGGGGCTCATTAGGAGTCAGCCAGCCAGGGCTTGCAATCAAGCACCTGTGACCAGTTAAGGCCTCCAGGCTCCCTACAAAAGGCTTTTCCCACAGCAACAGGGGGAGAACAGTGTTCAGAGAGAAGGAGGCTGGAGGGCTTGGAACAGAGTGATGTGATGCCAGCTACAAGGTACCAGAGGGAAAGGGTGGGTGCAGAGGCCTAGGAAAAGGTTACTGTCTTGCAGCATGACAAAAAGCACTGTCATCTCCCTCCCTTTCTAAGTTCTCTGTGCTAGAGTCCAGGACAGTGGGTGGGACTGGACTCCCCCCCCCCCCCCCCCCCCCCCTGCCCTTCCCCTAGAGGGGTACCCAACTTGGGCCACACTGGTGCAGCCTGAGACTGTTGGAGAGGGTCCTATTCTACCTCCACTCAAGACTGGCCTGTGATGAGAATGGCTTGGTGAAGGGAGACCCTTGCCTTTGGGAAGCCCCAGGGTGAAAAAGGGGCCTCTCTGAGGCACACAAGGAGTCTCCTGAAGGTATAGGGCCCATAAGGAATGAATGAGGGGCCTGTCACACAGGGTTCCCCCAACCCACTAAGGTTATCCCAACCAATGGAAATCCTGGACATAGTTACATGGAAAAAACATCTTTCAGCATATGCAAGGAAATGTCTGTAGCATGTAAAAACTTTATTAATCAGCAGATACATGTGAATGCACAAATAAACAGTAACATATTTCAACATCTTTAATAAGATGGATGAGCCTGAGACCCAGCAGCTGATTGTGCTGTGCACCTCTACAAAATTTCATGCCCCCTGCTTTGTGCACCCTGGTGTGGTTTGGCTTCTTTCAGTTATCTTGGTTTTATAACCTTGGCCTCAAGGAATTTCTATTGATGTCCACTTGTGTAAACAAGAGGAAAATCATGTTCAGCACACAACTGTTGGTGGTTCTTATACATGTGTTCATCTGCAGAGATCAATGGGCCTGCTGTCTGTGAAGTGGCTTAGGGACTCCATCAGGGTAACAGATGCTATACATAATTAATTATTGGGATTGTTAATACTTACAATAGCAAAGAAGCTGCAAAGCTAAGTTCTGGGGTTGGATTCATGCTTTTGGCCAAAGCAAGAGGTTAATCTTCCTTTCTTTTTTCAGGACCTGAATTTCCTCCACCAGAGTCATGGGATATCCTGTAACTATGTCAGAAACTTAGCTGTGTTGGGAGTACCCATCCAGGCAACACGTGAAGGACTTTCCACCTACTGGGCTACTGAGTGTGACTGTGAGTTCAGCCTGAGTGTAATGAGAAATGTATTTATTATGACTGTGGGAGTGTCTAGAACATAGGCAACCTAGGTTAGTACTGCATGAGTGGCCCCCTTTCATCTCAGTGGGCCTTCAGGATGGGCATAACCATCTCCCAGGATAGGGGAGTTTTGCTAACTGCAATTGCATACCTAGAATTTGCAGGGTGTAACAGTTAAACTGTAGCAGCACTTTGATTGGATGCAGACTAAGTTCACAACTCTCAGTCAATGATGTGTGCAATCAGCACACAACCCACTTCACATTCCCCTGCTTCACATGTAGGAAAAAATACACAGATGGAAACCAGAGGAATTTGGCAAACCTGTGCGCAGGCAGTGCTCAACAAAATGTCTTGTGGACCACACAGAGAACCCTGATGGGACGCTTGCAGTCCTTGGGCCACAGATTGCCCCTCCCACTGGTCTAGGAGCCAATTATGCTAAATATTGTAGAGATACAGGAGAAAAATACTTGCCATAAAGTGCATGCATTCTAAACAGGCTTCCTGAAAGCAGCCTGGAAAAACGTATGTGATTATTTTTCAAATTTGCTAGAAGAGTACACTCAGCCTCTCAAACCTTTCCATTTAAAGGGATTGTGGTCAAAATTTCCCAAACCTGATTAACCAGCGGAGTTATGCCAACATGAGGTTGACATTTTTCCAATGGAATATATTTTTCACTGAAAACTGCCTTTCAACCCAAAACAATGTTTGAAAAACACATTGGCTTTAAAATGTTGCAGTCTTTGCAGATTTTTGTCCAGATATCAAAAACATTATAAAAAACCTCCAGAAGCTTTATATTTGTCAGCTTGGAAACTGTGACATAATCGGCTGGTGTCCTGTCAGCTGCAATATTTAGGTTGTTGAGTTAAGCATGCAGGTGTCATTGGGTGTTGGTGGTGCATGATATAGAGGATGTCAGATTAGATGTTCTGGTGGCCCCTTTTGGCCTTGAGAATTTACCAGCTCTAGTTACATGCAAGTAAAATTGCTTGATCAGATCCTGGTTTTCTATTAAGGGGTATAGTAGCCTAGTATTTCATAAATACAGGTTGAACCTCTCATCCAGCACCCTCGGGACCTGACCGGTGCTGGATGAAAAGTTGACAGACCATGGGAGCTCAATATTGTCTAACAGCATTAGCTAAGCTTCCACTGCTTATCGGGCTCTTCATAGACACTTAAGGGTAAACTGCAGCAAATAGCAGCAGAGAACACTGACAGCTAGGACTGGTGGCTGGAAACAAACATTATGGGACCACGGGAAACTAGGCCACAAGTGGTCATCCAGCTAACTAAAATCATGCTGCATTTCAGATATTGCCAGACAAGAGTTCTGGATTAGAGAGGTTCAACCTGTACTAATATGTGCCCAGAAGGTCTGATTATCCTCTCATGCAGATAGATGTTTCTGGAATGACTCTTGATTACATACAGCTAATGTAAACTGCAGAAGTGAAGCCTCTTAACATAAAACTTTCCCAATATTATTTAAGGGACCACTTAAGAAGAAATGTAAACACTACACAGGGGGCTATCTTGAGGTGGTTGTGTCAGACAGGAACCCCTGTAAGGAAAGTGCTTGCTAAGCTATGATTCACTGTATATCCTGATGTCCATATACAATGGAAATTCAGGCTATGCCTAGATTGGTAAGTGAACAACAAACCTTTTGTCTTTCAGAAGTGTTCATTTAAAAATCCCTGAAAGACAAGTTTTCCCACAACAGATGCCAATGTGGAAAGCACTTTGTGGACAGGAGCACTTTCTTGCCAAGAAAGCGCTTGCTTGCTGGGTGAAGTTTTGGTTAGTATCAGAGGTAGCTACACTGTGACTTTCAGTAGCACAGCAGTAATGACTCAGACCTCTTCCTAAAATTCATATCGTATAGACAGCCTCAGTGACTTCATGATCCAAAAAATCACTGACTTGAGCCTCAACTCCCTACAGCCTCAGTAGAGACCTTGAGGGACACCTGTGTTTTGCCATTTGCATAACCAGTTACTCCACAAGATCAGGAATGAAGGTAGCTGGCATTTGAGATCAATTTTTGAGAGGCTGGTTGGTGGCTTGGTACAACTGCATTTATGTGAACGATGCCTTCCAGACATTGAGTGCAAAGATTTTTGAGGGTTCTCTGTTGGGATGACTTGTGCCGCCTTTACTTTATAGGACCACAAAGTTTACTTTGTGGTACTGGCTGCATGGATGTTAAACTTCTCATCCTGGATGTGAACCTGTGTGGAGGTCTTAAACTCTTCTAAAAAGAGTCACGCCAGAAGCTTATAGCATGTTAGCTTTGACTCACGTATTTTATTTGTCCCATTCCAGAGAATAGCTCATCTGTTTCTTTGCAAAAGCCTGGGCTGACATGGAGCCACAGCAAATTCTCCAAGTGTGAGTGGTTGAAGTGATGGTCTGATGTAGTGGGTCTTGTCCATGAAAGCTCATTACCTAATAAAAAAATATTGCTAGTCTTTAAAATTCTACAGGACTGCTTGTTGGCTTTTCTGTGAAGCTACAAACCAATGCAGCTACCCCTCAGACTAACTGTGAATGAGAATAAAAATAAAACTGATGGGCAGGGGGAGGGGAGAAATACTTTGGACAGCCTCAATATTGGAACAAAGTATGGAATCCACAGCTTTACTTGTAAATGTTCACTGTTAACAAAGGACCCAATTAGATATCATATTTTACACCTGTTCCCTTGTCTGTAGTGAGCTAAACCAATCTTGTTGAATACCCGACTCCTCAAACTTCAGATCTGAATACACCAGGCTTTTGGAGCATTTGAAATCTGGATATGAATTTTGTGTGGCTGGGGCCTGGCTCTAGCTGAAGTGACATGGGTTTACATGTCAGAAAGCAAGGAGGAAAAGCTTTTGATAATTCAGGTATTAGTTTCTACAAATGACTTGCAGTAGAGATTCCTTTTAGCTGATCTTTCAAGCAGTCTTCCAGCCGTTATGCTTCTGTCTGTCTAGCCTGGTGCTTATAACACTTGGTAGCACAGATTGAGTTCTCTCCTCAGTCTTTATCTGCCTAAATTCTATTGTGGTGGTATTCCCACTGAACTGAAACTACTAGGAATTTTGCCTATTGAAAGACTGCACGGTTGGATACCTGGTTATCAAAATAAATCCATTCTCTTTTCCTTGCACAGTGCTGTCATTTTGTCTCATCAAGCTTGTTACTGTGGAAACAGTTTCAGGGAATTACTCTAAAATGACATCTCCACATGCATAACCAAAGATGATATCAAGATGAATGCTATTATTTGAAAAACATAAGAACAGATTGGAGTGTGCACTTACTGAATATACCCCTTGTACCTCAATGATCTGATCAGAACTTACCCACCAGAGAAGTGAAATCCCAACCTGCTTTGGCTTCCACTTCCTATTAATATTCCTGATTATCTTATACATCCCTCTGGTCTTACACATGCCATAATACCCTTCTATATCTTCATTCTTTTCCTCTAACCATTTCACCTTATTCATTCTGTCTGCTTTCCTGACCTTGTTACATTTCACTTTATATTGCAGTTCTGCCCTTCAATGCTCTCTTCTCTTGAACCAATTTCAGCATCTCTGCATAATCCACTTCTTATTGATCTTCAGGAACTGTCTGCTCAATTGCCTTTTCTACCACCATGGGTATCCCTTTGACTCTCTATCTAGGTTTTTCTGCGTCTGTATGCCTGAACTCTCTTTGAGTGCTGCTCTGTATGCATTCCCTATTTCTTCCTTGCCATGTCTCATTGTTTCTTGAGTAGTGTCTTAAACTTTCTCTTGAGTTTCATTTGATGTTCACAATCACTCGACTGCAGTTTGAGTCTGTGTCCACTTCCTGGAAAATTTGACACTGCTGTACTGATGTTAACCATCTTATCAATCACATTTCTCATGTTCTTGTACATCCAGTGACTTGAACACCGTGTCCACTTCCTACAGTCCTTTTGTTGATATCTCAGAACTAGCAGAAGTACGAGGCAGGGAGATCTGACGTTAAGTGTTTTCATCATGCACCTTGAGAGTGGTAGACAAGATCGAGGAAGAGGTAAAAGGGATATTGGTGCATGGGATAAGAATTAAAAACTTGAGGTTTATAGATGTAGTTATCTAGGAAGATGAAGAGAAGCTAGCGAGAATGGTATTGGGGCCAAATGAGGAAGTGAAACAGTAACAGTCTGGTTATCAACATCAATAACAGATAATGGTATTTAAAGATAAGGAAATCGGAAGAACAGGATCAATGTAGAGAAGTTCACGTATCTGGGGAGCAACATGATGTATTATCTAGATTGTAAGAAGGAAATAGCAAATGGAATAAGTGAAAGCAAGAGCGAGTTTGAAGGCAATAGATAAGATCTGGGAAAGCAAGTGATCAGTTTAGGAATAAAGCTGAGTGTCTAGAAAACCTGTGAATTTAGCAGCATGTTGTACGGATGTGAGTCATGGGTGGTAATGAAAGATTGAAAGAGAAAAATATTGGCATTTGAGAGGCGCTGCACTAGAAACATCCTGAGAATAGAATGGGTACAGAACCTCACCAATAAAGAATTATATGAAAAGATAAAGCTGAAAGAGAACCTACTGTTCTATACAATGGAAGTTACAGGTATTTGGGCATATCTGCAGAATGAATGATGAGCAGAAAGTCAAGACCCTGTTGTTCGGCATGATGGGCAGTTTGAATAGAAGAGGCAGACTCCTCAGAGAATAGGTAAGTAATGTAGACTGGTGCAGAGTAAGTCTACAGAACCTGAGTCGCTCTGCAACAAACAGGGAAAGATGGGAGGAAAGAGTGAGGCAGGCATTGTGCACCGATGGGCAATGAGCTCATGGTTGTTGATGATGGACTCTTTTTCAATAATTTTTAACTGGAACTCTAACATTAATAGTGATGCTGGATTTTGTTTGATTTCTATATAAGGGCATAAGATGGTGTTAGGGGCTTTCTTTAATGTCCTTCATGTGAAGGACTGTTTTGGTCCCAATGAAAGGAATGCTCCCTCCTGGCATTCTGTAGTGTACCAGCCATCCCAAAGAAAACAGGGAAAAGGCAATGTAGTCACTGGTCAACTGAGCTGCCCAGCATGTGAGTAAAGTGCATATTTCAGTCTCCCACACCCCCATACAATGGATGTGCAAACTCCTGAAACATTAAATACAAAATGGCTTTTCCTTAGAGATATTTCCATTTTCCAAGCAGACTTCTGAGTGCTTAGGTCTTTGCATCAAATTCCAAGAAGTGTAAGCCCAAATGTCTCTGAATTAACTGGTATTCCCTACCATCACTGCTTTGGAATCCATCAGTTTGATATACATTAAAGTTAATTCATAGGGAAGACACTGGATTGTATAAACATACAAAAACCACCTGGAGTCATAGTCTGACGCTATTCTAGATTTCATCTGTGATCATGTAAATAGATTTTAGGCCAGGAATCTTATCTCTTGCTGGATCATCATCTGAGCTGGGCAGACTTTCATGTGCTGCATAATCCTTAAGGCTCTTTGGAGCTTGCATGAGTATTTTTAGAAGCAAAGCACATTGTGCAGCTGTCTGTGGCATAGTTGCATTGAAACCGATAGAGTTGCACAAGAGATGAGTTTCATCCAGTGCATTGAACTCTGCTTCTCACCAATTGAGAAGCAAAGTGCAAGTGTGAAGCAGCTTGTAAATATCTCAAGTGTTCTGATTTGCAAGAATCCTTAAAATAGGATTAAATCTTTTAGAAAAGAAAAGACAAGCAGTAACTTGTGGCTGTGTTTACAGGGTATAATTGCTTACCACATACCCTTTGATTACTGACATGTCCTCAAGTTAGTTTAAAGTTGGAAAGGTTTCCCTGTTCACCTTGAAACACCACATCTTCCTGTAGGGTAACTAAGATACATAGTAGTTATGTGGTGTATGGTTTTTATACCTCTCTAGGTTAAATCCTAGACTCATGAAGTCAATGGCAAAACTACAGATGAACTCTATAGGAATAGAATTTGGACCTAAGATTGTTTATTTGTTCACACCTGAATCTCTCGTGCAGTGTATGTATTATATTTTACACAGGGGGAGGCAGGCAGATGCTAGATTGATATAATACTGACTCTCCCACTGCTCTAGGAGGCAATTGTGATAAATAGTGTAGAAACACAGGAGGAAAAGTACTTTCCACAAAATGTGTTCAAAACACTTACTGAAAGCAGCCTTGAAAAATGTGATTATTTTCTATATTGGCCGGGAGAGTACCGGGGTAGTAGAAACTTGGAAATAGCTGCTTATTTCCAACTTCAGTGCTGTGTGGACTGCAACAAGTTTGAAATAAGTTAACTCAATCATGCAATTTGCATGTGCAAATTGCTTAAGTTATTTTGAGCTATGGCTACAGTATGGCCATAGCCCAGGAGAATTCATGAAGTTCCAGATTTCACCTTTCACCAACAGATGTTAGTTCAATAAAAGGAATGCCTCATTTCCTCCATCCACTTGAATCACTTATGTCCTAGGCCTGAGCTATTGCAATACAGTTGCAAAAGTATTAGGTAAGAGTTAGTGACCAAAATAGAACATAGATGTCCTGACTCCCAGCCTTGTGTTTTCACCACTCTGCCATGATCCTTTTGTGTTTGAATTGTAAAGGCATCAGGACAATTAAATCCGAGCTCCATTGTCCTGACCGCTATACAAATGCATTTTAATGGCCACTTCCTAGCCCAAAGACCTAACAGTCTGCAAGAGGTAGAGAGCAACGAATAACTCTTGATTTATAACATTTGTCAGGTTTTTCTGCAAGTACTTTTGTAGAGCAGTCTGGAAGGAATGAGTCAGGCACTGAGGACTGTTTGAACATAGGTGTGGAGAAGGAGAGCCAAGTGAAAATCGTGTCTTAAATGTCATCTCAAATGAATGGGTTCTGTACTTGCTAGTTCTCACCTGACAGTGGCAGTGTCTCTTAGGTACACACTGCTAACAGGAGATCTGTGATTCCTCAGTAGCTGCTAACCCACATCAAATACTGCAGTTTATTTTTAAATCTTTGAGTATGTATCAGAGAAGTAGCCATGTCAGTCTATATCCACAAAAACGAGGAGTCCTGTGGCACCTTATTGACTAATAGATTTTCTTGGAGCATAAGCTTTTGTGGGCAAAGACGCACTTCATCAGATCCATGGTCTTTTTCACAAAAGTTTACACTCCAAAAAAAACTGTTCTATATGGCAACACAAGACTTTTTGTTGTCTTTAGGATTATGGACAATGAAATCTGTAAATCTGAGGGTTTTATAATACGCTGTTTTGCTCTTTTGCTGGGCATAAGTGATGGTCCTTTTATTGCATATCATTTGGAACACCAATTCAAAGGAGCTAATGTTCATGTAAACAAACAGTGCTTTACTGTTGCTATTTGCATATTCTTGCAGACACCAAAATTAGATGGAAATTGCCTAGTTAAACGCTAATGACTTAGACTTGTGCGGCTGGGTTCATACTATGTCAAAATTATCTCCTCAGACCAAATGGGGGGATATGCAACAGTGTCGCTAGCTACTAGGGGAGGGAAGCCTGACCCATGCCTGAGAATAGGCAGGACCAAGAGCAGCTGGGGTGGGGCCAAGGACAGTCAGCCCTCAGTGTTGCCCTGACTGTAGTGCTTAGGCCTTCCCTCTTTCCTTGACAGCCACAAGTTGCTAGAGCAGCCAAAGTACAGGTTGAAGCTCTCTAGTTCAGTTTCTTGTCTGGTAAGATCCATGATCTGGCATGAGTTTAATTAGCTGGAGGACCATTTATCATGGGTGTGGCCAAGCTTCCTGTGGGCCCATGAAGTTTGTTTCCAGCCACCAGTCCTGGCTCCCAGTGCTCTGTGCCCACTAAGAAGTGTGGTAAAGCTGCTAGACAATATTGTCCTTCATGGTCTGGCAAATCCTCTTGTCTGGCATTGGTCAGGTCCTGAGGGTGCTGGATAAGAAGGGTTCAACCTGTATCAGCAGTTGTGGCTGGGGCTCTGGGCCCTCTTGAAACACTGGGCTGAGGGGCAACTGCCCCTTTACCACCCTTCCCATCCAGTGGATCTGGGGATATGCAATGCCATATGAATGAACTAGCCACATATTTGACTAGTGAAGTCTGCATTTAACTCAGTACTGGGTTGTGTGGGCTAGTAACTGATAGAGGTAATGAGAATCAGCATACCTGGGTTCTATTCTTGGCTTTGTCCCACCTGGATCCTGCTCTCTGGTTTGAAGCTGAGGCTTATGTATGATTTAAGTGCCTGGACCTCTAGAATGAGACAGCAGAGCACATGTCCAGAACTGAAGCCCTGAGGGGATTTCTAGGGCAGAAGTTTAGATGCTGAGTGACTTGATGCCTACAGCATTAGGCAGCAGCTGAGTAGGGTTCTGTTGATGGCAGTGGTGCCCAAAACTGACACATAGGTGCCCAAGGTACTTTGTGAAGCTTGCCCAAGCTTACTAGGTAAAATTTGCAAATCATTCAAGCCCAATGTAACAAGGTGGTGCCCTCCTTTGAGGGTCAGGACCTCGAGGCACTTTATCAGACCTGGCTAGGAAGGAGTCAGTGATCATAAAATGTAGAGCTGGAAGTGACCTTAAGAGGGCTCTTGAGTCATATAAAGGAGTGAGAAGCTTCAACTGGAAGGGTATGGTAGCAAAAGATTGGTTGATTCCTTCCAATTGCTCTACAACTGGCTGTGGACTAGAGAGAGTTTATTCATTTATGCACAAATCTCCTATGTACATGCTGAAGGAAAGACACTTGCATTTATTAGTCATTCTAGGGCTGGGGGGACAGGCTGGCAGCCTACCATCAGACTTTCAAAAATGCTTCTAATTCTGAGACTCTCTTGAGTGACCCACTTGATTTCTGATTTTTTTCCAGAAGTGCTGAATACCCACAGTTCCTCTAAACTTCAGCTGGAGTGGTAAGAACTAAATACCAGTGAATATTTGCTAGCCAACTCATATCCAACTTATCTACCATAATCCCCAGGTCCTTCCCTGCAGAACTGTTCCTTAGTCAGGAGGTCCCCAACTTTTCGCAATACATGGGACTCTTCTGTCCTAAGTGCAGGACTCTACACTTCTCCCTTTTGAAGTGGAGATGTTAGAGAAAAGACCTATGAGACCTTTCACTTCATTTGAGTACTGTGTGCAGATGTGGTCTCCTCACCTCAAAAAAGATGTATTGGCATTAGAAAAGGTTCAGAAAAGGGCAACTAAGATGATTAGGGGCTTGGAACAGGTCCCATATGGGGAGAGGCTAGAGAGACTGGGACTTTTCAGTTTGGAAAAGAGGCGATTGAGGGGCGATATGATAGAGGTATATAAAAGCATGAATGGTGTGGAGAAAGTGAATATAGAAAAATTATTTACCTTTTCCCATAATACAAGAACTAGGGGACACCAAATGAAATTGATGGGTAGTAGGTTCAAAACTAATAAAAGGACATTTTTCTTCACACAGCGCACAGTCAACCTGTGGAACTCCTTGCCCGAGGAGGCTGTGAAGGCCAGGACTCTATATTAGGGTTTAAAAAAGAGCTTGATAAATTTTTGCAGGTTAGGTCCATAAATGGCTATTAGCCAGGGATAAAGTATGGTGCCCTAGCCTTCAGAACAAGGGCAGGAGATGGATGGCAGGAGATAAATCACTTGATCATTGTCTTCTGTTCTCCTTCTCTGGGGCACCTGGCATTGGCCACCGTCGGCAGATGGGATGCTGGGCTGGATGGACCTTTGGTCTGACCCAGTATGGCCGTTCTTATGTTCTTATTTCCTGTTGAAGGCAGGATTGTTCCCTCTGACATACTTATAAATGTTTTGGCCAATCTACTATGAAATTTCTCGAGCAATTTGGCCTCCTTTACTTGGATGACTCTACCACTGTGCAATATATAACTGAATATACATACTTAGTGATATTATTTGAGCTCTAATTAATAGACACTGGAGCTGGGTACTTGGCTATTATAGCAGAGAGGGCAAATACTGCAGCTACCAAGTCAGATGAGAACAGAATTCCAACCCACTGGAACGCAGGAAAGACCTAGTAGGAAATAAATCCACTTGGCCACTGGGTGCCAGTCTTGAGCCATATTTCATTTGAATGATTTTTTAAAAATTAAACAGCATCCCCAGTCATGACATGTACATAATGGTCCAGATCCCCCATTCCTATAAACTGATGTGGCTCCAGTGGAATTAATGAAGTTACGCTGATTTCCACTAGGATCTGGTCCAAGGTACCTAAGTAAATAACTGAATGTTATAATTGTAACCCTCATCATGCCTTTCCTTCTCTGCTTATTTTATTGCTCTGACTCATGGACTGTCTAAACATGTAGATTTTTTTTAAAAGCAAATTCCCAGCAGAGTCCCAGATGAACTATTACAGTTCAAGGACCATGCACAGCATACAGTCACAGCAGCAGGTCAGTGTTGCACTATTGTGCAAGAGGTCAGCCACTGGGTACACCCCCCAAACTACATCTGACGACAACACTTCTGCAGGCTATGGGAGGAATAGATATGTTGGATGGTGACAGCTGTGGTGTGTTTCCACTGTGTGCAGAGGCCTGCTTCCACCTCCCCACTGAAAACCCAGCTGTTTGTTTTCCAAGAAGCTAGGGCTCTGGCTCCTTCTTTGCTTTAATAGGGCTGGTAGAAACCCAGTCTAAAATGGTGAACTGAAGCCATTGAAAAGCTGTGGCCTTGAGCTAATTTAATGTTTTCTGTGAAGTCCAGGTCTAGCATAAATTCCTTGAGGTGAGGTCTCTGGGTGATGTCTTAGCTCCACTGAAGTCAATGGATGTTTTGCCATTGACTTTCATGGAGCCAGTTAAATGGGACTTAGGTTCCTAATTCAATTAGATGCTTTTAAAATTTTTGTCCTATAGACTATGCACTTGGACACACCATCAAATCTTTCATAAGAATTCACATTGTTTCCTAAAGCTCTTCTCTCTACCTGTTGTCTCTATCTAAGGGCTTGTCTATTTGGGAACTCCATGCATGGCAAATTGGGATGTAATCCTATGGTTTTGTAGTCAGCCACATTAGCTTGCTGCGTGGCCTCTTCTTCCATCCACTATAAGTTCCGTAGCAGTAGGAAGTCATAGAATCATAGAACACTAGAACTGGAAGGGAACGTAAGAGGTCATCACGTCCAGTCCCCTAACCTCATGGTGGAACCAAGCACCATCCAGAGTCTTTAGGCCATCCCTAAAGCTATTTATCTAACCTGCTTTTAATACTTCAACTAGTGAAGGAGCATTGCAGAACTTTTTACTGTACATCAGCAGGATCCGTAATGACAGTTCAGTTCATAGCAGTTTAGTGTGTTGATGCTTCCAAGCTTCCCACAGCGCTATGGATGAGAACTCCCATGACAACAGAACAATATTATCACTGCACATCTCACTTCATATAGCAAAACATTCATGGTAAGAGATGGGCGAAACCAATGAGAGGGCTCTACATTTCAGAGGACTCTCATGAACAGTATAATGGGCAAGAGAATATGGCCAGGGAGGGGTAGACAGGCAGCCTTCAACACTCTTCAATCCTCATCATTTTCATATAGAAACTATCCTTTCACACAAGCAGCACTAGCTCTATCATAATTACATACAGCAGCTCAAGTTAATGTTAATTCTTTCTCTCTCTCACAAATTGCAATCAATGAAATCCAGTTTCCAAAAATTGAGGCCTTTAACACAAAGCTCTACTGTGCTTTTCTGCAACATTTTTTGTGCCTAGCATTTTTAGTGCATGAGGGACAGCGCAGTGGAAATTCTGACACTCTCCCTCCCCCCCACCCACTCTCCCACTGCCACCTCCAGCATGGTTACCAGAACGTGTAGAAGAGCGAACTTCTTCCCCCTTGCCACTGTCATCAGACCACAAAGAAAAGCAGGATAGGACAAGGAACAATGGGCTTAAACTGCAGCAAGGGTGGTTTAGACTGGACATTAGGAAAATCTCAGGGTGGTTAAACACTAATAAATGTCTAGGGAGGTTGTGGAATCTCCATCACTGGAGATATTTAGAAGCAGGTTAGATAGATGTCTATTGGTGGTCTAGACAGCACTTAATCCTGCCATCAGGGCAGGAGACTGGACTTCAGGACCTCTTGAGGTCCCTGCCAGTTCTAGTGTTCTATGGTTCTGAGGAAGAAAGAAGAAAGTTAAGGCACACCAAATGACTGCTGTTCACTATGTTGGCTGCCTACTCCTTCCCTCTTAATCACTGCTTCACACTTTCTAAATTGCCTTATTCACTGGCTGTGAGCAGTCTGTGATCTTGAATCTACAGATGCATACTGGGAATATAATTCCATGTCTTTCCCCTTTTTTCTCTGCTAGTTTTGAGCTAGGGCCAACCTTATTTTCCAGAGACTCTTTTCATTGTTTGCTTTTTCCCATCTCAGGGCCAACTGGAGATCTATCTATATGTCTGTGTGCACACACTCAAAGTGAGATTTTTGTTTCCAGTTGGCCATGAGATACTATATATAGAGACACTTTTCCAGTTGGCCCTGAGATGAGAAAAAGCAAACAATAAAAATCCTGAATGTATACATTCGGTTTTGCTTTTCACTCTTACCCAGATGCAGATTATGGGCTGAGGGCTGAATTCCAACTGAAATCATGGTTGTGAAAGTCTGGAGTTAGTCTTCTGCCTTTGGAGAAGTTAGCATGGTGAAAATGAACTCGAATCTGGCTCTGTGCCTTTGCCAAATCTCATCAAATACATCCTGGAGATCTCCAGGGAGGGGGTTTCTTTTTTCCCCCTCATCCCACATACAGGAATTTCTGTTCCCTCTATTCTGACTATTTTCTTCATCAAATGTCTAAATTCATACAGGAGCCAGGCCTTCCTCTCCTACTCAGTTTTGCACCTACACATATGCACCAGCCTTTTACACAGCTGCCTGGTGTGTTTTCAACATCTGCTTAACAGCAGAAGCCACTCAAGTGTGTGTTTATTAGATAGGGAGATCACATTGCCCTATGGCAAATGTGGGACACTGGCCTCTGCACATGGGGGGCTGCTGTTCCATGAAAGGGTTCCTTGGCGATGGGAGATGCAGGCCTATGGTGAGGCACTGGGGATGGGGGCTCTGCGGCTTCCCAGTGAGGGGGAGTGGAGGATGGGGCTCTATGCTCCACAACTTCCTGGCATGGACCAGGGACCTATGGAAAGGGGCAGCTGCCTCATGGAAGAGCTTCACCACTGCAAAGCAAAAGGCACCTGGGAACTGGTAGGAAACAGTGGGCTGCAGTGAAGCTCCCTAGTGGTGGAGGCTTCTGCTCCAAGACACCAGGTTCTGGGGAACAGGAGTCCAGCAAAATACAGAATAACTTGCTGACTCTTTTTTTTTTTTTTAAAAAAGTCTGGATGCCTGCAAGACAGCTTAAATAAGGGACTGTCTCAGTAAAAATGGAACAGATGGTCACCCTTTTATTAGTTATACAAAGGGTCTCCCAACTGAAGACTTTCAAATGTAAACTCCTTTCTGCTCTTTGTCCATATGCCTTTGCTACAAGAGCTATAGTGGTTATTGTGGCTACAGAGAAAATGGGAGCCAAAATACTGCAAATTCCTTAAACAAGATTTGGGCAGTGAAAAATCTATAACTTAAACGCTTTGAATCTTCAACTCAAACATTAGTCTGCCGTAACACCTGGAAGTCCATCATAGGTACAGGCTGATATCTAAATGTCTTTGAAAGCAAATGTCAAAAGGAAATACTAGGTGTTTAATGGATTGAATTTATAACAAATTCTGAGTTTGGTAAGAAAGTTCAATAATTCCTTATCTCTAAATTTGTGCAGAAGAGAAGATGGTCATAGGTGGGACATGTAAAAATGAAGCCAAAGCATCTTCCATGCCTGGTATGTCATTGGGTAGCTGGAGGAATATGTAGAAGGAGTTGAAGAATCCCTGCACTGAACTGTACCTAGAAAGGAAAAACTCATTGGATTTAACATAGAGGACATGCAGAATTACCCAGAACAGGCAGGAATGGTACAGTCTTGTATCTGCCCTAAGCAAAGTATGATGGTACCAGAAGGATTCAGATTCAGAATAGTGACAATAATAGTAGTAATAAACTTAAGATCTGTTGAGAGCTTGGGACCTCTATGGTGATGAAGCCATGGTGGTCTCAAGATATTAGACAGTGTAGGTGAGAATTGATTTAGCTGCTGAGGTATAGTTTGAAAAGCTCAGTCTCAGTATTCTAGCTCTATTTTTAGATTGTGAAGCTCTTTACAAAGGAGAATCGGCATCATTATTTCCACTGTGTGGATGGGGAAACTGGCAGGAAGATCACAGAACTGGAAGAAACTTTGAGGTCAAGTGTAGGCCCTTGCATTCATGGCAAAACTGAGCACCACCAAGACCATCCCTGACAAGTGTTTGTCCACCCTGCTCTTAAATATCTCAAATGATGGATATTCTACAACTTCCTTGGGTGATTCTCTTTTTGCAGTGTTTAACCACCCTTAAAGGAAATTTTTCCTAAAATCCAACCTGTAATTTGACCATCACTTCTTGCCTTATCAGAGATCAAGGAAAATAATTTTCCTCCCTCCTGGTAGCAACCTGTTAGGTATGTGAAAGATGTTATGATGTCCCCTTTCAGTCTTCATTTTTTTCAGACTAAATAAACCCAAATCTTTCACCCTTCTCTTATACGTCATGTTTTCTAGATCTTTAATAACTTTTGTTGCTCTTCTCTGGCCCTTCCCCCCCCCCCCCCCCAAATTTATCCACATCTTTCCTCTAGCTTCTGAAAATAGGACAAGTGAGGAGCTTAAATTGCAACAAGTGAGGTTTAGATTGGACATTAGGAAACTTCCTGTCAGGGTGGTTAATTACTGGAATAAGTTTCCTAGGGTGGCTGTAGAATCTCCATCCTTGGAGATATTTAGGAACAGGTTAGATAATCATCTAACAGGGATGATCTGAAGGTGCCTGGTCCCCCTGTGAGGGCAGGGAACTGGACTGGATGACCTTGCAAAGTCCCTTCCAGTTCCAGTGTTCAAAATTCTGCAATATTTCTAGAGCTGAAATAAATAACTGTCTGTATTGCTGTGCAGGGGGGGCAATAGCCCTGACTCTACCTTGTCTGTGGGTGACAAGAAGATCTTGGCCAGTATGCAGGGAGGTGGGGTGCCCCAGAGTGCAAAAAGGTGGGTGTCAGTGGCATGATCAGCACACCAGGGAACATCCCAAGGGGTCTTCTGTGACCACATCCCGTCATGTATGACTTTTCAAAGACAATAGCTAATAGCTCAGAGATCCCCTCAGCCAGGTCCTTGAGTATCCTAGGATGCATTTCATCAGGCTCTGACTTGTAGACATCTAACTTGTCTAGGTACTGTAACTTATTCTTATTTTTTGGCTTCTGAACCTACCCCATTTTCCACTGGCATTTCGTATGATAGGTGTCAATCACCACCAACCTTCTTGGTGACAACCTAAAGAGGAAAGTCATTAAACACCTCTGACAAACTCATTTTCTGTTACTGTTTCCCCTCTGTATTGAGTAATCATCCTATCTGCTACATCTACACAAGAAGGTTCTGTTGACATTAGTCACTGTGGGAAGGAATTTCCCAGCAAAACTTCTGTCGACAGATTGCATCTACACATAAAATGGCAAATGAAATTTAATGTGGGTAAGTGTAAGGTAATGCATGTTGGAAAAAATAACCCAAATTACACGTACTACATGATGGGGTCAAATTTAGCTACGACAGATCAGGAAAGGGATCTTGGAGTTATAGTGGATAGTTCTCTGAAGACATCCACGCAGTGTGCAGCGGCAGTTAGTAAGGCAAATAGGATGTTAGGAATTATTAAAAAAGGGATCGATAATAAGACAAAAGATATCATACTTCCCCTATATAAAACTATGGTACGCCCACATCTCGAGTACTGCGTGCAGATGTGGTCTCCTCACCTCAAAAAAGATATATTGGCATTAGAAAAGGTTCAGAAAAGGGCGACTAAGATGATTAGGGGCTTGGAAAGGGTCCCATATGGGGAGAGGCTAGAGAGACTGGGACTTTTCAGTTTGGAAAAGAGGCGATTGAGGGGCGATATGATAGAGGTATATAAAATCATGAATGGTGTGGAGAAAGTGAATATAGAAAAATTATTTACCTTTTCCCATAATACAAGAACTAGGGGACACCAAATGAAATTGATGGGTAGTAGGTTCAAAACTAATAAAAGGAAATTTTTCTTCACACAGCGCACAGTCAACCTGTGGAACTCCTTGCCCGAGGAGGCTGTGAAGGCCAGGACTCTCTTAGGGTTTAAAAAAGAGCTTGATAAATTTTTGCAGGTCAGGTCCATAAATGGCTATTAGCCAGGGATAAAGTATGGTGCCCTAGCCTTCATAACAAGGGCAGGAGATGGATGGCAGGAGATAAATCACTTGTCTTCTGTTCTCCTTCTCTGGGGCACCTGGCATTGGCCACCGTCGGCAGATGGGATGCTGGGCTTGATGGACCTTTGGTCTGACCCAGTATGGCCATTCTTATGTTCTTATGTTCTTATGTAAAAGCAGATTGAAAGATCAGTCCACTCTGACAGAGCAGCCAGGCTGCCCGGCCCTCATCAGAATGGCTGAGTGGAAGCTCTTCTAACAGGGCTGCCTAGTGAACCAGAAGCCCTGTTTGTCAACAAAAGGGCCCCAGAGCATCTACGTGTTTTGTCAACAGAACACTGCCAAGAGGCATCATACCTGAATGGGGAGAGGTATAACACTGCTGACAGATAAGCCCAGTTTTATCAACAACCTGTGGACAAAGTGCATTTTGCATGTAGATGTTCCACAATTTTTCCCAACAAAAGCCCAGTTTTGCTGGGAAAAGCCTCTCATGCAGATGTAGCTATCTTCCTCTTGTTTCTAATGTACAGTGAACTTTTTCATATCTGGAAATCTATTATCGAACGCTCTAAAAATAACGGGCATTTTAACCTGTGGTAAATCCAGTGATAGACCCTCTACTTGGAAACTTCCAGAGCCTTCTAGAAGGACAGTATACAGGGTGGTGGGCCAATGCATTTGTTGCCTGTCTAGGCCTAGACCTTCATTGCACAGATAGGCCCTGTGCTCCCTATAAAAGGCTCTCCGTCTGGTAGCAGAGGGGAAGGTTTTGGGAGGTGCAGCAGAGGAGCGGAGCGAGAGCAGGAGCACAGCAAAAAGGTACCATGGGGAAGTGGTGGGCGAAGTGGCCCAGGGTGAGGCTACTACTTTGGGGCAGGGGTAAAGGTCCTGCTGGTTGCCTCTTGTTCTCATAGGGACCCTGGGCCGGAGTCCAGGATAGAGGGTGGGTCTGGACTCCCCCAACCCTTCCCCCGCGGGATCACTTTACTGGAGCAGGCATGGGCCTGCAAGGGGACTGGTATTCTCCCTATACTGGTCCTGCCTATGATGAGGATGGCTTGCTAAGTGGAGACCCCTGCCTTTGGAAGGGCCTGGGCAAAAGGCAGGCCCTCCGTGAGTCTCTGAGGCAGCACAGATCTGCCAGGAATCACAGGGACCCACAGGCTGACAAGGGACTTTGTCACAAACAACATATATCTTAGCTATGTTTCCTATAAGCACAATATAGTGGAAGCAAATACAAATAAACACAGCAAATACAGTATAAGTTCAGTGTACAATACTACTGTTGGTAAATAAACTACTCTGCACATGTTTTTCTTAATTTTTAATTATATTTTTCTTTAGTGTTATGCAGTCTATTACCCAGAATATATATATATATATATATGAACATTCAGCAACATCCGTGATTCTGGGGCTGCCGGGTATGAAAGGGTCTACTGCACTTGTAGACTGTTTTCTTGTTACTCTTTATGACTCTAGCTAGTTTGAGTTTTTTGTGCCTTGGCCTTTTGCCTCAACATACTTGTGCTATTTGATTATATTCATGCTTTGTAATTTGACCTCATTTCAACTTTGTTTGGACTTTTAGATCATAAAGAGCTTCTGGTTAAGCTGAGGTGGTCTGTTGCCATACTTCCTGTCTTATGGAATTGAGCAGTTTGCTCCTGTGCCCTTAAGGTCTTTTTGGGGGGGTGGGGGGTGGAAAAAATGCCAACTTTCTTCAATTTTTTTTAGGAGATTGCTTCCCATGGGATCTTACCTGCCAACTTCCCAAGTTTGCTGAAGTCTGCCCTCTAGAAATCTATTGCTTTTATTTTGCTGCTCTCCCTCCTACCCTTCCCCACCCTTGCCTTCAGATAACCAACTCTAGCCTTTCATAACAAAAAAGCAGTTAAATATACTATCAAAACAATATATACTAGCATGGCTTTCTCTCTATCCTTTCATGATCACTTTCATCAAGCTGCCTTTCACTTTCAAATTCTCAAACCATTCCTCCCTATTTGTCAGCATATGGGAGATGACATGCCCAACCTCACCATCAGCTCACTGAGAGAACTGGGAAGAGAACACAAGTCCCCTCATTCAGGCTATGTCTTCATTGACCTGAGTGGGTCAATCTTCCAAGTTTTGATTTCATGTGTCCCATCAGGGCTTGGCGGTTGACCCCTGTACTCCTCGCTGTTGTGAGGACTAAGTAACCCCTCAACTTTCCTTAGTGAGGATGGCTAGGTAAGTCAATTGTAGATAAGTTCATTCTAGCTATGCACAAGCTGTAGCTAGAATTGCATATCTGCAACTGACATAACTGTCTAGTGTAGACCAAGACTTTGCCACTAGGCAAATCTTCTAGAAAGCTGCTGGTGCAGACAAGACTGGGCCTCTGACTTCCTGATTCCCATCACAGTCCTCATTTGGCCAGACCACAGCTGTGTGAACCAAGTACTACACGAGATATTTCCCTAATTACCACAGATAGTACTGAGATGCTGCACCTCATGTTAATGGAAATGTGGTTTTGAATATGAATATGCATAACTGAAATATAACTTATGCAAAATATGGCACATAACCAGTTATTGAAAAGCTTGTAATCCATTGAATGTGTCTATTCTATTTGAGTGCATGTATCGTTCATGTATGCGAAGTTAAAAATATGATGTGTAAATCTGTTTGTCCAGCATTTTCTAGTAAAAGCCATTAGTGGTACTTAAACTTAATGGCCTGTTGCTGAAGACAGTGATCTATCTGTAAACTGTCTTTTTTTTTTTTCCTGTAAGCCTGTGCTATGGTTGGTCTTGTGAAGACATGGGGCCGGGTCACCTGATGCTGGAATCTATTTTGAATGTGGTATTTTTCTTGAGGTGTGTGTGTGTGTGTGTGTGTGTGTCTGTTTGTATCTGAAAGGGTTGAAGCTGAACACTAACAATTCCTGCCTTGGACAAAATCTATTTATAGTCAGGAAATCAAACAAAGCGGGAGTTGGCAGGTGGGAGACCATTCCACCCTACTTACCCCCAAGATGACTGCTGGAAACATCTGAGGCTGAACAGGAGGAAGAAGCACACATTGCTGCATGTTCCTCACTGCTGCCAGGCACTCCTCCACCCCATGCTTTTATGGGAGCAGCAGGGAAAAGCCTCAGGGGCAGTGGCTCTGCCCCAGCTGTGGAGGAGGAGGTGGCAGAACAGAGCTGCTTTCTCCTTCGCCTGCCAGGATCTGTACCACACGCGTTCCTGGATTAGGGACACACAGAGGTTCATATGTACTGCAGTGCCCCCTAAGAGTTATTTCCCAGAACTGTGGTGCAGTAGGGATTCCCTGTTAGCCTCCCAGCACTGGAGGGGAAATATGCAGTCAGGCATAGGCAATGCCTGGGAGTGTCCCATGGTTTCTGATGACAATAGGACAGTCCTGCCCCTCCCCCACAGTGCAGCCTGAAGCGCTACTCCTAGGCGCGTGCTACTTCAGGGGAAGGAAAGACCACCCACCTGAGCAGTGTGGTGCTTCCACAGCAAGAGGTGGGGAGAGGGCAGGGCCTGGGGCAGAGCAGGAGATGGGGGGGGGGGGGGGGGCACATGGGCCAGGAAGGAGTTGGGGTTGGGTGGAGCAAGGATGGGGAGGGGCAGTTGGCAGGCTTGGGGCTTGTGTGCAGAAGGTTCCAGAATCATTGAGGCTAGCATGCTTATGGTGATGGGAGCCAGAGTTGGGCTGACCTATCCTGTGAGTTTTAGGACCCAGGTTCACTCTTAATCCAGTGCTGCCAATGTTGGTGGTTTTTTTTTAAAGCACCTAGGGTCAAGAGCTTTACATGGAACTCTCAGCTTTCCTTTAAAAATGAGGTGTCCCCTTGTGGCTGCACAGAAGCAGCTTAAACCCCAACCTGTGTACTGCTAAAAGGCTTGGAAATTGATACAAATTAAAAAGGACCCACAACAGATCATCAAAAAAATTTCACGATTTCTGCAGGCTTGGTGTTGGCTCTACTGCTAATGATGTGCAAGGCTATTACAATGTCTGTGGTATGACTAGGTTTAGCTGATGTTGAAATAGTAGCATAATACACAAGTTTAATAATCTCTCAGGCTATGTTCTTTTGTAATCTTCTCCGCCCTGCCTCTCTCTCATTTAAAACCAGGCAAACTCCCTTGTATTACTTTTCTTAGTGAGCTCATTTACAGATACATGAAGATGCCCAGCTAGGCTGATTAACCCACAAGATTCAGCTGCATGGCTGCTGCATTTGTTAACTCTCGAGAGGAATTTGGATGGTGTGGGCAGACAAGTTACCTTGATGCCTCTAGATTCAGCCTCTGTTCCCAGTGGCAACTTGGCATCCCTGCTCTGAATTTCCCTTAGTATGCAAGAATGCGGACAGGCTCAGACAAGATTCACATGTCTGTACCCATAGCCTGCCTTTGCACATTCCAAGGAACCATTTTGTAGCAAAGAATGAGACAACAGAACCTGGCTGAGTTTCCTTGGCTAATTAGGAGACATGCTGCAGCCTCAAGCATCTGAAATGAGCTCATGAAGAGAAATTCTGGGAAGGAGCCTCCTTGATTAGAGAGGGAGATAAATGTGCTTCATAAACAATTCTCTTAATTGTAGAAAAATATACGGGGCCAAACTCCACTCTCATTCACTGTTGATGGAAGTATGCTGTAACCCAGTGGAGTTGTTCTGGATTTACACCTACATATCTAAGAGCAGAATTCAGACCCCTACCTAAAAGGGTGGCAAATGTGCATGTATGTTATGTGAGTGATCCTGTGCATGAGTATATGCAAGATGGGTTATATGTATGAAACCAAAATTACTGTGGCATGTGCTTTGTATGTTCAGGGCATGAATGTTCTAATTAACATTCAAGTATTGGAGGGGTAGCTGTTAGTCTGGATCTGTAACAGCAGTGAAGGGTCCTGTGGCACCTTAGACTAACAAGTTTTGAGCATGAGCTTTCGTGAGCACAGACTCACTTCATCAGATGTGCCACAGGACCCTTCGTTGCTGTTACTAATTCACATTATTTCAGAGGCTCCAGTCTGTTTGATCAGGATTTCACCACAAGATGGCATTCTCTGAACCTTCTATTGTGAGAAAAATTAAATAAAACCCACTACCCACAACAATAATGAGGAATCACTCCAAAACCTTCTCATAGTCTCTGAAATCTGGGGCAAAGCAGGAATTGTCAGGAAAGTGTCTGATTGCAAAACAATGATCCTGCTTTCAGACAGCTGCACAGAAGAGTGATGGAGAAGTCCCTTTAAATAAAAAAGTGAAATACGGTATTGTGCATCTTGAAATCTGAAACCAAGAAACAGAGCAGCGGGGGAAACAAGGAGGAAAAAGTCTTGCAATTTCAGAGGACAATTGTTGCAAGTGGAATTTAAGGAGCCAAATATTTGTATATCTCTTTCAAGGCCACTGAATGGCATTTTTGGAGAAGGCTGTGAAATAAGGGAGCCTTGGAAGAAGAGAACTTCCCCCCTTTCTGGATATAATGGCCAATGCAAAGCAAAGAGCTTTGAGGTTCGGCTTCAGATTTCTCTGCTTCGCAACATTTATGTTAGCCTGTGATGGGCAAGGTGGAAATAGAGAGAAAGGAGGTCCTGCTTGTTATGGAGGATTTGATTTGTACTTCATTTTAGACAAGTAAGTTGATTTGCATTTGTGCTTTTAGACAAATCTTTCGCTAGGGAATGGATATTTGATCAATTGGACTTAAAAGAGGCTTGACTCTAGGGTTTGTAAAGATGTCTACAAGGGACCTGAAAACCCACCTGCTTTTCAGGTGTTTATTTTGTTTGGGTAACTTCTGTAGTAGCTACAGTATGTGGTTCTGCAGTGATATGTATACAGCAGATTTGCACTGCTCTGTGAACTGAAATGTTTTGTTACTGGGACTACATTGGATCCTTTACAGTGCCCTAAAATTGGCTGTGGGGAGGGATGGAGGAGGGAAAAAAAACTGGAGATGTTTGCTTTTTCTCTGACCTGCAAAGATTGAGGCACTTCTAACTGGAGATGGTTGGCAAATATTATCAGAGGCATTAATTTTTAGATTTCCATTTTCAGAGGAAACTCTAGCCTGCCTCAAGTGTTACTGTTAAGCCAGTTTCTCCATTAGATCCAGACATTCCAGTGTAAGACTTATTTAAAATCAAACAACTCTTGAAGGGCTGAATACTCTATTTGAAAGAAAATCTAATGTCATTGTGATAGAAAGTATATAGACTTTCCTAAGGCATTTTTAAATGTCACTGAGTTTTTTCTCTGTTCTGAATCACTCTTTGTTCCCTAACCAATAGTATACAGTGAAGATAATCGCTTACTCGTGTTATTTACTACTCATATGACATAATGGTATTGTCTTTGTATTGGTGGCTTGTTGCTGTAAGTTAAAAGCTTTCAAATCGTACTATGTACAAGTGGAAAAGAGAAGCTCTCAAAAAAAAAAAAAAAAAAAAAAAGTTGACAATATCCTAACCAAACAAACTAATGCCATCTGTATTCCTCAGTGGCTCCCAGATTCCATTAATATAAAAGCTTATTCTGAATGGCAATTCTTCACACAGGCATGATTTGACAGAAAGTGAGGAAAAATACAGCTATTTAGGAAAAGCAGTGTGAAATACTCAAGGAGAAGTGATTTTATTTTTCATTTTACTTAATTCAATGAAAAAGTCCACCTTAGCAACAGCTGCTTATTTCTTTGGTAATTCTTTTTAGTCATTTGGCACTTTTCCAGTTATCACCACATTACATAGCAATGCTTTAAGCTGAGTAGGATTTCTATTGCAGATTACTTACAATAAGTTTTTCCCTAAGGCTAATGGCTGGAGATTTTTCTCCTCTGCATAGATATGCTTTGTTATACGTTTGCATTAGCTTAATTTTCAGAGCCATTCTTTTAAACCTAAGGCATTCTCTTATGAGACAAGCTGTGGAGCCTTATAGATTTGCTCAAAGAATCAAGAACTTGCATGGAAAAGTGAAAATTGGCTTAGCCACTGCCAGCGCAAACCCCAAATGTAGAAAATGCTGAACCAATGCTTATGTACCACTAGTTCATGTTACACTTCTATAAGCCTAACTTCATATTGGTATAGCTACTCTACATTTGGGTGTTCCACTGGAGTGGAATTCTTTAATATAGAGTTACGGATGGGGTCTGATTCATATCCCACTGAAAAATTTCCATGGGTTTTGGATTGGAGACGTCGTGCTTAGATATTCCCATGTTGGATGCTTTGTGGACATAATCCTGCAAGCAACTGGATGCCTCTGGGCAGATGGATGTAATCAGCACCACACAAAGGGTGCTCAGCACCTTGTAGGATTAGGTCATCCACATACTTTGCATAGAGAGTGGCAATAAATGGCAAATACCACCACTTCTTTAAAATAGTAAACATTTTGCCAAAAAATGGGTTATCTGTTTCCAATGAGTCCTGATGCAAAGTAGATACAGTTCCAGCAACTCCACAGGAGTTGCTGTCAGGTACCATGGGTCTGAATTTGGCCCCATGTTCATGTTGCCTGTTACCATCCTGTCAGATTAGTTGCCCGTATGTGTTGAGGCTGAGCAGTGGTCTCTTCTGTACCTGGTGTCAGTTAAAGCCTTGCACAGCTTTGTTTTATTTGGAGTGGGCAGGGCACAGTTTAAAATTGCATCTTTCCTTCATCCTGCTGGTCTTGTTCAGCTTCAGGACAGGGTTTCGGAATGCAAGGTCACGTGGGCCCATGGGGGGGATGCATCAGGAGGATGGGGTGCCACCATCCATTGCTGCCAAAACTATAGGAAACCATTATGCACTCTCTTAGACCAACTGGCCTCAGTAATTCCTTAGCCAGGACACCCCAGATGCCTTGGGCATATCAGTCAGATTTCTACTCCCCCCTTATCTTTCTGGGTGCAAAGACAGATGGGGAATCCTGGGATTATTCTTAATCGGCCAAATGATTGGCTCTGTGTTGCTTGGATCACCATGTGAAATGGTCAATTTGCATACAGAGTTTGACTGTCCTCTCTGCAGCCTGGATGCTTCTGCTGTACATTGCCCGCAGGAACGTGTTCTGTTGAATAGGGTCTCAAGGGAGTAGAAAGGAGCCCATACCAATAATGCAAATACTCCGGCACAGGCCATGATAGTATAGATTCTAAGCATATATCAATGCCTGTGGTTTTTTCCAGTGACCTGTTACATGCTCATTGTAAATGTTCTTTCTGCTGAAGATCTGAGAATCCATCAGGGTTCTGACAAGCGAGTCTCCATGCAGGACCAATAACAGCCTGGTTACAGGGCGTGATGTGGATTAAATGGATACTAAATCTAATTAGTCACTGAGGCAGAAGAGTCAGTAGAGGGCTCCAGCACTGCTTGACTTCCAAGGCTGTTTGTTTACTTTTTCAATATTTCTTTCATACCTAAAAGTACGCTGCCTAATATTTTAATGCCTCACTCCCATCATCAAAATTAACATTCCAGAATGAAACTCTACACCCTTCTTGTTAAGGGTCCTCTGTCACTGGGGCTCTAATTACTTTTAAGGAATGTCAAAATGAAGACAGTGAAACATAGGCTGATCTTATTGCTATTTACAGCATTGTGTGGTTTTTTGAATTGTGGTCGGGAATTGTTCCCCCTTGTTCTGGATGTTGCACGAACTCCCATGAAAACATGCTTCCTCCATTGAAGAGTTAAGAAAACAAACTGATAGACCCCTGTGTTGTCCTGTCTCTGACAGTGGCCAGCAACAGGTACTGTAGTGAAGGAAGCAAGAACCACATGGTAGCAGAGGTGGGATAACTTTGTTTGGTGTCATCCTGATCTCTAATGATCTTATGTGGACTGATAGGAAGTTTAATACCTCTTATGCATATTGAAAATATCCAGTTTTTTCTTACGTGAGTTTAGTCAATGGCCCCAAATTTGTACACCTTTCTTCTGGTGTCTGAACCTTTAGAGTTCTGATCAGGTCACACTTTCAAACCTCTCTCTGTAACCACAAGGGCCAGAAAGTTATTTAACAGAAAAACAATAAAAGGAGCTGAGGTCCTCCTGTGGCCTCTCAGTAAAATACCAAATATCCTGAGACTCATCAGTTGCAGCTGCTGGCATCTTATGGGCATCCTGTAGAAACTGGCCTCAAGAAGAGATTTGAAGGTGAACAGCGTAGTACAGAAGAGACATTGAAGGCGGAGTAGATGACAATCCAGGGAGGAAGCTAACAAACAGGCAGATGAGATGAGAATTACCAATGGACAGGAGTACCCAACATGAAATAGGGGAAATAAGAGAAGACATAAGGGATGCACCTACACTTGCCAGCTACTTCGAAGTAGTTGGCACAACGTTGAAATAGTACGTGTCACATCTGTGTGCCACGAGCTATTTTGATATTGAAATCGACTTTAGGCAGCGAGACGTCAAAATCGCTATTCCTATCCAAAGATGGGAATAGCGCCCTACTTCAATGTTCACTGTCGAAATAGGGCATGTGTAGACAATCCATGTCCCACTATGTCAAAATAGCAGGGTCTTCCATGGCAGCCATCAGCTGAGGGGTTGAGACACGCTCTGTCCAGCCCCTGCACGGCTCTATGGTCGCCACGTGCAGCAGCCCCTAGCTCAGGGCTTCTGGCTGCTGCTGCAAATGGGGGTCTATGCTGCATGCATGGGGCCTGCAACCAGTTGTCTGTGGATCTTGTGCTGTGCAGGGTGAGTGTCTGGGAGGGGCCCTTTTAAGGGAGCGGCTTGGGGCTTTGCTGGCCCCTTATTTCGACGGGGAGCACGTGTGGGTGGGTGGGTGGGTGCTCCGCATTTCCTTCCGGGGCGGCTGCTTTCAATGTTCTCCACTACTTTGACGCTGAACGTCGATGGCACCAGCCCTGGAGGATGTGTAGATGATACGCATCGAAGTAGCCTATTTCGATGTTATGTCGAAATAACCTACTTCCACAGTGTGCTAGTGTAGACATAGCCAAGGTGGAATTGTGAAGGGGGCTGATGAATGAAGCTTGAACAAGGAGCCACGCTCAAACTTCAGCTGTTGAGAAAGATGGAGAAAATGAAGAGAATCAAAGCCTGTTGAAGTCAACAGGAAGGTTCCCAGTGAATTTGGATTAGGCTCCTGCTGGAGGACAGAATGATAAGGAAAGAAGACAACCTTATCAGCTGAGTTTCAAATGGGCCAAAGGAGCACAACAGATGTCAGGTATGCAAGAGGAGAAATGTGATCGGTTGAGAGGAGACAAAGAAGGCTTGGATGAAAGTTTTGATTCTCTGAACAGCAAGCAAAGAATTGCTCTTAAAAATGTTAAAGAATGAAGCAGCAGGGTCTGGATGCAGCTTAGATGTACAGAGCAAAACAGGAGTCAAACATGCTTTTAGTGACAGATCTGAGCATTGGGTCCGAATTCCCTTAGTCACAATGCCTGCTGACTTATGTTAATCTGGAAATTTGTACTTGCGCAGTGAAAGATCAATAGCTGGGATGATGATGATTTCAATATTACCTGAGATGGATGTTGCCAGGAGGTTTGAGCCCTGTAAATCATTTGCCCTGATGTTTTCAAAAAAGCCTGAGGGTGTTTCAACCCAGATCTTCCATTAAGGCAGGATCTGGGTTTAAATCCCGTAGACCTTTTTTGAAAAATCTCAATTTATATTCTAACTTCCTTGTTGAGGAGGGTTTTCCTAGGCAAGAAATATAAAGGTATCCCAGCTCTCCAAATACATTGTGCGCAATGCCCTTTCTGACAAGTTCTGTTAATGAGAAGAGCTATTTGGGCAGAAGAAAAAGGGGAATTTTTGGACTGTCTAACTTACTGTTTAGCAATGTGTTGAACCAATAAGAGGTTTCTGTGACTGCAGAATGTTTTCCCACAGATGTGTGCAAGTAACAAACTTCTTTTCATCCCTGGTTTTGTGGGTTATTAGCAAAATGTACCCAGAAGCAGATCTCTTTGATCACACAACAAAAACTGGTGTTGCTACGCAGTTCAGTTAGAGGGGGCTAATGTTCCTTAGCACTGATATTTTTAGACCATACTGTATTTACTTTTGGATTAATTAAACTATACTATAGCAAAAACCCAAGAAATCTTTCCTGCTGTCTCCTTATGTTGGATCAGAATATCATGGGGATTAGGAAGCTGGGTATAGTTGGATGTTGATGTGAATTGGTTGCCAGGGACAAATAAATGATTGTGGCATATCACCTTTATGAAGTGAGCTGCAGTAATTCCTGGGAGACTTGATCATAGATCAGGACCCCATTGTACAAGGTGCTGTGCAAACACAGTAAAAGATGGTCTCTGCTCCAGAGAGTTTACAATCATAGTCTAAGATGAGACAACAGGAGGCTACGGGGAGCACAATGAAAAAATATTGGTCACCATTGTAAGGCGAATCTCTGGTTTGTTCTGGTCCTGATTATTTAACAAAACCAGGAAAGTTTCCCAAGATAGGATTGACTAATGAATCTATCCATCTCACTTTCAATGTGTCTGTCCCCTTCTGGCCTAGGCACCAGCTACTTGAATGCTGGCTGTGGAAGACTCGAGAGACTATGGATTTGCAGTTGGAGAGAAGTGAAAAATAAAATCTGGCACAAATACTTTCTTTTACTGGCCCAGGGTTAAAGGCCATATTTTCAAAGGGGCCTTTCACAACCGCAGGCATTTTACACCCCCACACAACTACATGAAACTGATTCATCCATGAATGCATGCAAACAGGTGTGCGCATGTAAAAATTGGCTTGAGCCAGATGAAAAATCTGGCAGTCAGAGCAGTAACATGGGGGGCAAGTAATATGAGCCACTTCCTGTGATCCTTTCATTGGCATTCTATTTTTAACAAACTGTATTGAAATGAATTCCCAATATTAAAAGTTACTTGAACAATGAAAGGGCTTGATTTTTCTATCCCTTATACTGGCTTTACTTGGTGTAACTCAGACTTAAAGAATGCCGGTAACTCTTCCTTTGCACCAGTATATGTAAGGAGGAAATTGAGCTCACTGAGTGATGGGGAAACAGACAAAAACAAGAAACATTTCACATCACGTGAAGACTGTCCCCCCAGGAACCACTTCCTGTGGGGGGAGGAGAGGGAGGGTGATCCTTCCCACAGAAGAAACAAAAGCTCTAGCAAACCCAGCCAAGAACTTTCTGGAAGAAAGTATTTTAGCTGTTTTAGTCACCAGAAATACAGGCTTTGTGGAAAGAAGACATTTGCTTCTGAAAAACCAGTTCAAGTCTGTCTCGGGTCTCTTGAGACCAAAACTTTTTACTTGTGGCTGTTGTGAAAGGTTTGGTCTCCATCTGTTTGTAAGGGTATCATGTCTACCACACACACAGTTGGCTCTGCTGTTGCTTGTCCAGATCGTCTGATTAAAGCATAAAGGCTGTGTCCTGCTCCTGTTTAGATGTTTCTTTAACATCAGGCGTAAGATGTGTCATCAAGTCAGCGTGGAGGATGTTTGTCTGTGGCTGTGTAAATATTGAAGTTAATGGCACTTAACACGCATGCTCAATTGCTTTCCTGAATCGGGGCTGTACTGTGCAATGGTAGAAACTCTGAGCCAGATCTGGTTCTCATTTATACCAGTGCAATTTCTTTAAGCCTCTCCTGGATTTAGTTTGGACCTCTCAAATGATATGGTGCTGGCAGTGGAATTTACTCTTACTACAGAAATAATGGCTTATGTCTGAGCATGCATTTTTCTCAAATAGACAGTTCCTGGCACACTCGATATTTCTTAGCTGTTCTGCACATACACCATGCAAGCTGTCATGTCACATCTTGGCTAGTGGACCATTTTGTTCCCCTTTGTACATGTAACAACTTAGATGAGTTTTTTAAAACAGGCTTTGGAGAAATGATTATCCTGTTCAGACAACTTACTGATTTGGTACTTAAACATTTATTACAGCAATTTGCAGCAATGGTGCAAATGACTACTAGTAATGCAGCAGGGCCGACAGCCACCGTGGGCCCTGGGTCAAAGTGGAAGGCTGGCCTGGCGCTCTGCCCCTGAAGAGGTGGGGCCAAGGGCAGAAGGGGTGGAGTCAAGAGGAGTCGGATCATAGCACCACTCGGACTGCAGTGCTGGGTTCTCCCCCACCTTCTCTGAGCCATGTGGAGTGGCAGAGCAGCACTGCCAGGATTTCTAAGGGGGCTGGAGATCCAACTTCTGCCACCTCCAAAGTAGCATCGGTGGTGGTGGGAACTCCAGGCCCCTTTGAAATGCCAGGGTTTGGGGAAACTGCCCCCTCTGCATTCTTCCCCCCTCTCTTGCATAGACAGGCATGTAGTAATAAGCAATAGGATTTTGTGCAATTATTTTGTTCAAACAGACTAATACAGCTACCCTCTGAAATCTGTGCTGTTAAGGTTGATCATAACAATTGCTGAGTTTGGGGTTTGTTTTTTAAAGAGCTGCTCGCTGGTTAAACTGAGAGATGGATTCCAACTGCACCATATTTTGAGTTTGCAAGAACAAAAACATGCTGGTCTTTATTTAATATGCACCAGACTGGAATCAAATCTCTGAACCACCTGAAAATCTGGAGGATGAGCAACCTGGAACCCAGATCTTGAGCCACACTTGGTTAGATGTTTGTGTTTTATGAAGCAAAATCCAAAGCCACTTGCTGCTCTTCCTCATCCTGGGTTCTTTTCTTGGATTAAAGGGATCCTTTCAGAGACAAGGTCTTTACTTGGGCAAAGCTTCCATTGATTTCAGCAAGATTTCTTCCACCCTTTAGAGTATGAATAGCTATTAGGGAGCTGGATACTCCTCCCATTGAAGTCAGTGGCAAAACTTGTATTCCCCTTCAGCATGACCAAGATGAGGACACAGGCAGGGACTGAAAGAAATGACCTTTCCTCTGAAAGAGAGCCTTTGAAATCCCAGATTGTGCTGCTTTGTGAGGAGGTTTTGAAGATAAAGAGCAAGCTAAATAGTGGGCTGAGTAATCAGCTCCCCATAAAACTGTCTAATGCAGCTGCTGGGGTAGGACTTATCATAGGATGAAGATCCTCTGAGAAGAGGAAGAGCAGACACAAAGGGGCTGGCTGAGTAGCTCAAGTGTGTCTACACTGCTCCAGCTGGCTGAGGTTATGAACCTGTTTATTTTCAAGGGTAGATGTTTGGGCTCAGTCTGCCACCTAGATTCTGGAACCCTCATCAGTGGCTAGATCCTGGGTTCTAGGACGAGTCCAAACAATTTCTGCAAGTCAATAGCCCCTCACCTGACCCTGGTGAACTGCAGTCAGCTGGCACGGGCTGATTTGGATTTTTAACTGCAGTGTAGACGCACTCTGAGAAGTAGGTATTCAAAACAGCTTCATTGTCATTACCAAATAATGTCTCAGCACCTTTCATCAGCTGGTATCAAGGCATTTAGTGTGAATTAATGACAAACTTTGCAATGGTTCTGTGATAGTTACCAGCTCAATTTCAAATTCAGTCATGGAGACAAATTTAAGAGGGTAAATTTACACAGCAGCTCAGGTCTCACTTAGGCAGTAAAATTCACTGGGCTTTGAAAAGAGTTAATTACACTGGGTGCTGAGCTCTGTTGCCGATTGGCTGCAAGTGGCACACTGAGGGGGCCTTTTGGAAAATCTGACTCTTCTTTAGTTTCATTGATGGGAGCTGAGGTGGACAATTTAGCCTTGTTTGAACACTCAACCTGTTCTGGAGTGCTGGTGCTAAAGTGACTTTCTCCAGGATGTTCTGAGAGTCCCTGAAGGAGTCTGGAGTTGAATTTGGGAGACCTGCCTCTGAGTAACCACAGCCTGGCTGAAGAGACCACATCAATAACAAACAGTTCCACTGAGCCATGTGGATGGCTCATAGAAGCTGTACTACTGGATAATGTACAGAATGGTGGAACTACAGTATTTGGTACTAGCATCTGGGACTGGGGGTTCTGTGTCAACAAGCTCTTCAATGCATGCACAGTATGCATATGTCTACACAGCAGCCTGAGTCTGAAACACTCTTCCAGAAGAACTATTCTCGAATAGCTTATTGGGAAATAATGCTGCTATGCATAAAATAAGTTCTGAAACTGTGCTAAGCTATTTTGAAAGTGTCTACACAGAGAGCTTATTTTAAAATAGAGCTACTGGATGCACTATGGCTTATTTTGCAGTTAGGCTTGATTTCTCATAGAATGAGGTTTACCAATTTCAAAATAAGCCAACCTCTATTTCTAAAATATTTCGAAAGGATAGTTGCATTGTGTAGAGGCTCACACAGTTATTTTGAAATAACAGCTGCTGTTTTGAAAACTTTGCTGCGTGGAGCTACCCTATAATGGCTTTTGATTGGATTTTGTAATCGGTGTAACACGCTGGCTTGGTGAACATAAGCAAACATGGGTCTGGAGGGAGAACAAGAGATCTTCGACTACCATTAGCTAAATGATTTTTTGACAAGTCAAATGTCTGAACAGACTGGGAAACCAGTAACTGCTGGTCTCCCATCCCAATTCTAATACCTCCACTCACCCTCAGGCCTTAATCATGTCACTAACCATCCCTGTTTTTCCCCACATATATAAAGGGTGTAAATACTTTTGTCCATCACACAATTGATATGACAATTAGTTACTTGGCACTTGTAAAGCATTTTGAAAGTAGAAATGACTGAATGATACAGGGTGGCCAACCAGTTAAAGATGAAGAGCCAAAATAGCTGTGGATAGAGTGTAAACAGCCATGTGTTATATCTAGATATATATTATCTAGATAAAAATCAATATTTAACACATGTCTCAGTACTCTCCCCATCCCTCAGAGCTAGCCACCTTCAGCTCTCTGCTCTAATCCAATCTCCCTCCACTCTCCCAGAGCCAGGCACCCCCAGTCTTCCTGCTCTAATCCAATCTCCCTCCCCTTCTCCCAGACCCAGGCACCCCCAGCCACCTACCCTCTTCCCACGTGAACTCAATTCTGGCAATTCACCGGAGCTGCCACCACTGAAGCTGTTGCCATATGCTTCTCCCACCAAACAGGAGCCACATTTAATTGGTCAAGGAGCCCCATGCGGCTCAAGAATGGACCATGGGTTGGCCATTCCTGGTATAATAAAAAGGATGATGTATTCTCAACATTTTCCATATAGTGACTCCACGCACATGTACATCCACCACCCCGTTCTCATCAACAAAGCAGCCCTCTCCCTTTTCCCAGTAACTAGGTTCCCTAATATTTGTCTGTCTCCTGCACTGGAACAGGGAGCAAACCCTCTCCCCCTGCAGATTGAGAAGCCCTGTGCTAGAGACAACAGCATACAAAAGATTTCATTTTGGGATTCAATTCTGACCTCACTGTGATGTAACTCTGCTGAAAATAATGGACTCGCTCTGAATTAATGCCTCACTATAGGAGATCAGAATCCAACCCTTTCTTGCAGGGGCGATGTGTTTGGCTTTATAAAGATCATCCTAGTGAGAAGGATAAAAACCTATCCTTGAAACCCATATGTGAAATCTCTGCCGGTCTTGGAACTTGTGCTGTTCTCCCTGTGTGTGAATATATGTGTGGGAAGGTTTCATGGAAAAAAAAAAAAAGGGCTGTAATTTTAGATGTTTGGAATCTTGTTCCAAAATGGGGCGGGGGTAGAGGGTGAAATTGAAACTGAAGCTTATGTGGGGAATTAAAAAGTAGTGCGTAACTGAGAACTGCCTTTTTCCAAAACCACTTAAAACTTACGGCCAGTGGAACAACAATGAAAAAGGCAAACATTTAAACCAGGAATGTAGTTTGCTGGCAGCTGGCATACAACTAACTGGAGCAACTGGGTTTTAAGATCAGTTCTGGCGAATGCTGAGCTACAAAAATGCAGGACTTCTCTGAGCTGTGGAAAATGGCACTATTTTATATAACATCTTACATACCAAAGGAGGTCTGTGGCTGTTTCTCATTTGCAGCTGCCTCACTGTGCTTAAGAAAACAATGGTGAAAACCAGTTGAGTTCAGAGGCTTCTAACAGGAAGACCAGATTGCACCAATGGCCAGTAGGAGATGATTCTGGTAGAGAGGAGTATAGCTTTGGCAGGGAGGGCAAACACTAAATGATGACTTGAAACAGCTGGCTTCAATTCCCAGCTATCACTGGCCTGTTATGACCTTGGTCAAGTCACGTCACTGCTCTGTGCCTCAGTTTCCCCATCTCTAATGTACTCCTTTTTGTAAAGTACTTCAAGATTTACTGATGGAAATGCTGTATTCAGGCTAGGTGGTATTATTAGAGTACAAATTATCTCATGGAATTCAATGGGAAAATGGTTCAATGATTCCACAGAGCACAGAGAGCATTCTAAACTGATACCACTTACCCACACTCCAGTTCCCTGTGAAAATACGAATTTGTATGCAAGCTGGAAAGCCAGGATCATTGAGTAAACTAAGGAGTGCCCAAAGCCTTGTAGCAGAACTATGGGTTTGAGATCTGCAAATAAATCAGCTTTTTCCTGAGTTGCTGTGACCAAAAAAATGAAACAATCTTTGGTTAATGTATTCACTGTGGCTTGGCTTTCTATTGCACTTTGTCAGGGAAGTGAAGTCATAACCATTAACAGCCAGGCCAGAGTTGTATGCACCAGCTTTCTGCAGTGTTGTTGTTGATGATTTCATTTATGGCTCTGTTTGATTTCCCAGAAAGGAGGTATAACAGAGAAATAATACTGATCATCTATGCATCAGAATATTGTTGCTCTTTGTTATAGAATTCTGCAATGGCAGAATAAAGAAAAACCCACCTGGGTGGATTGAAACAATATAAACTCCATGGCAGTACTTGCAGTGTGGTTTACCAGTGTCAGTAAAGATTGATATGTGCAGATTGTCTGTCTGATTAACCTTGCTTTTTTTGCTGTTTGTTAGTGTACAGAAGAAAAATCACAGTGCAGTACCCATCCAATAAAAATCAATGAGAAATCTTCCTGTGCATTCACTTGAAGGATTAAGGGCTAATTCCAGTAACCCTCGGCATTCCTGTCTTCACACCCTATGCCCTACTGCAATATCTTGCTGAAATAGCATAGGAAAGTTAATATAATGCATGTTAATATCACTTTAAAAGTCACAAATGTTATATGTGAAGTTCTGCATTCCCTCCATAAATATATCAAGCAGTCCTGTAGCACCTAAAAGGCTAGTACATTTATTAGGTCATGAGCTTTTGTGGGTAAAACCCACTTCATATTATTATTATTATTATTATTATTAATTCACTTGCAGATTTGCTCTGCTTTAAAGGAAAGGCATATTTAACCCAGTTAAATTAATAAATTGTGATTAAGTTCTTTTTAACAGAGCACTTATATTCCATTAATGGCAGGGGCTGTGCATTGCAAAAACTGTCTCTGAGGAGCATGGAGAGATTATTCATTGATTGCCACCTGCTTAGTAAGGGTCAGTCTGGAAGCACCATGAGGAGTCTGCTGGTGAAGACAAAACTGGTGCAGCGGGGGGTTGATAGTCAGCGTAATCTCCAGCAAAACTCACTCTGGCTCAGATAGAAAGGTAACCATACCCTCTGCTCTGGGTATCCCAGTGGAGTATTATAGTCTTTTTCCCTTAGTGGTAGAGAATAAACCAGTTGTGTCTAAATTACAGGTCTAATCTCTTTTACCTCTTTGTCTCCAGCACAATGGAAACAGTGGTTTAAATTTAGGAATTGTTCCATCTTCCAAATGCATTATATTCCCCACATGCGCTGAAGCTGAAAACTAGACACAATGACTCAGTAAGTAAGCCAATGGAATCTACCCAAAATACTTGACAGTGACATGGATCAGCACTAACCTTGGGTTACTTGCTTACTGCCAAGTTAAAAGTCTAATGGAGCTGCGATATGTCCTTGTCAAGTGGCAGCCTCAAATGCTCAGCTTAAGTATAAATTATATCTTTGCCTTTCAAAGTTGTGTCTCAGATGATGTGATTTCCACCCTCCCTCCCTAGACCCACTTTAAGGAAACATAACAAGGAGGTTTAGTTGTAGATTGACTTAAAAAATGATGAGGTACACAGATGTCCAACAATACCTTAGGCTGGGAACTAATAAAGCCATTGCATCACGATGTGAAATTAAACTAATATTTCCTGCAACAATTGTTTTCCCAGATCTGGAAGCGTCCTGCACCACTGGAATGAAATCTATTTTTTTGTGGAACATCTTGCCCACAAGTTCATAAGGTAAGAAATGCCAGTTTTGCAGATAAGCCTAATGGGATGGTGTGAACTGGGATCAGATCCCATGTGGTACATCATAATGCTGCTTCGTATCCACTGAAAGTCAGACCCCAGGTTTCTTTAAAGGACCTGAACCCTGTTCCTTTGTTATGCAAGATAGTCCATTGATTTCAGTGGGATTACTCCAAAGGTGAGCAGCAAATGCAGTGATCCCCATGTGGCCCTGAGACTACTGAAGGAGAGTGTGAAGTCTGCTCTGCAGTCTCAGCTTTTAGCTCCTGCAGTGAAGACTTACGGACTTTATCTCCTAAGGTTCTGGTTCAATCCCACCTGTGGACAGCGAGGGTTCAGACACTTTACACCCAGAAACTGGGGTAGCTGACCAAATAATTCACTTCTGTTTCTATGGGCTGTGGCAATACTCAGGGGAGGGCAAAGATACCTCTCAATTGCTGTTTTCAAAAGAACCCTTCTTCCTATTTTGTTTCAGGAAGGTGTTTTCAGAAAAGTTCCCCCCCCCCCACTGCCCCCCAAAGGAATCCCATTTACATACCCGGTTTTGCTTTTGGAAAAGTCTCTTCTGGAAACACGATTGCATCAGATTATGCAAATAAGGCAAGAGATTTGTAAATCAGCGCTTCATTTGCATTTTTGATCTCCCCCATTTGCATTCCTCTTCTGAAAGGGGAATGTAGTGTAGCTGTAGCCCAATTGTGCTAGACATGGTACACATCTCTAATGAGAGAGAGTCTCTGCCCCAAAGATATTACAAGACAAGACAGAGAGGCTGGGAGTGGGAACAGTGGCACAAAGAGGAGTCACTGGGAGGAGCCGGAAGCGAAGAGCATGAGATGAAATACTGGCCAGATGGATGAATGGGTGTATGGATAATAAATCATTCACTCTCATTTTTGTCTGTACCTCTCCAGCCCCCAGCTGAGGATGTCGTTTATTGTTTTCTCAACTAGAGGCTCCACTCTAATGAGATTAACGGAAGACAGGTAAGAAAAATTTTGAGGAAATAGCACAAAGCAGAGTACTTTCTTTTGCATTCCCCCTTTTTCTGGTTACTGCATTCTGGCTTTATATTAAATGACTTGATAACATTAAATCACCTTGGGTGTACTTAACATCTGATATGCATGTTCCGCTCTTCGGGGAAAAACTGTTTTTAAAATTACACTTGTTTTTCATGGAATTTTTTTTCCTGGATAGTGTCTGCTTTCCTCAAATTGCTGTGTCTTTTCATGAGAAAAGAAGAATGTAAAATCCAAAAATTTCAGCTGAAACCTGAAGCACTTATTTCTTTTTGCAAAAATCTTTAATTTTTTTTGTGGAAACTTCCTACCATCTACCCTTGTTTTCTGTCCAGAGGTCAGCCTTTGTGTCATTCAACCTAGCTTAGTGTTTCAGTACAGAGACAGGGCTAAATGGGCTATGGAGAAGGATGAATGGGGAAGAAAGAGAAGCCAGTAATCAGCCTTCTCCTGGAACTGGGTCCCAGTGAATCGTTTCATCCAGTTCATGTTCTTCATGCTCTTCAAAGTCTTGTATTATCTCCTTATAATCTCCCCCTACTACTCTAATTTCCTCATACCCCTCACCTTGGCCTTGTCTACACTAGCAAGTTATTTCAAAATATCCAGTGGAACATCTACACAGTGTTCTTTCAAAATTTAAATTGAAAGAACGTGATGCACTTTTTGAAAGCGCTCTTCCATTCCTGTTTCAGGAAGAGCACCTTCTTTCAAAAGAAAATGCATGTAGATGCTCCACAGGACCTTTTTCAAAAGAGCGGTCCTCATGGCACCTGATTTTTTTTTTTTTTTTTTTTTTTTTTTTTTTTGGCCCATTCTTTGAAAAGAGCGGAGGCTGTGTGGATGCTATCTTTTGAAAGAGCAGATAACTCTTTTTTTGATCTGCTTTTTTGTGTGTTGGGATGCTCTTTCAAAAGTGGATTTTCTGGAAGATCTTCTTTTGAAAGAGCATTGTAGTATAGACATAGCCCTTGTTCCCTGTTGCTTCCATGTTCTCCCTTGTGCCTACTCCCAGCTTCGCATCACCAGTTATGCTAACAGTGGCTCTTGAAACCTGTTTACACTCTACATGGCAACCAAGATGAAGTCCACCTCTCTAATTCTCCTTCTAGGAAACCTCCGTACCTGGGTTTGTGGAATCATAGGGTTGAAAGAGACCTCAGGAGGTCATCAAGTCCAACCCCCTGCTCAAAGGAGGACCAATCCCAACTAAATCATCCTAGCCTGGGTTTTGTCAAGCCTCATCTATCCTCCTTATTCCTTCCTTTACCTGAACTGTTCCCCTGTCTTTTGTAATGGTCCCTACAAGGGATTCTCTGCTTTGGTGTTCAGTACACCAGGTGCAAAGACCTTTGCCACTTGACCAAAAAGGTGCAACTCCATTAGCTTGCAGAAGCAGTTGTATGCTACTCTCTTCTCGAGAATATTCAGCTAGGAGATTCCCTGAGGAGATAAATCGGAATCTTTTCAGTGACTTCAGTGTATGTTGGATCAGGTCCTTTTAATCACTACAGTTTTCTGTCAAATTCATTGCCACGTGGGAAAAAAGTATGTATAACACATGTGGATGCCATATGAATAGCATATGTTTTACATATTGTACTCTGCTGAATTCGCATACCAGCATAACTCCTGTTCATGAACTAATAGGAAACTGGCCACTTTCCTATAGAATAGTTTACGTGCATACAAGCCTAAAAAAAGCTATGAAAATAGGCCACTTGAGACATGACATCTACTGCTCTGCCACTTACAATAACAATAGAGGGTGAGGAGAAAATGAAAGGTACTTAACTCCATTATCTGAGGGACTCCTTCCCCTGCAGAATGGGCAAAGGAGACTTTTTTGCAAGTCTTGATTCTACATGCTACTTGGGTACATGAAACCTTCATTTCCCTATGGGAACATATAAATTTACCCAGCAGACCTGGAAGATGATGGTTTTCAGGCAGGATGGTAGCACGGTAGCAGAGTCAAAATCCAATATGCTGGTGGCTGTAAGTTGTCTTCTTCCACTGGAGAACTGACAGGTAAAATATGGGTCTGCATCCTCAGCCTTCCCAATCCCGAGTTGTGTGCAAAGGCTATAATTAGTAATGGCCTTTTCTTTGACTTGGCTGCATATAAAAGTTTCTTTGGGCGATACTTTGGATGAGCCTATTTGGAACAGGGAGGATGCCAGTGTAGGTGATCAGCCCAGCAGGAAAGGCGGATACAACAATGACGCTCTGTTTTACAAAGTGATCTGATTTTCTGGACCACATGTTCTGCTTCCTGTTAAGAGCTCAGCCTCAGGGGTGTCCAAGGACATCTGAAGATGACAGGCACACTTGGGAGGCACAGAGCCTCATCTAGGAGTGAGCTGTTGACAAAGAACATGAACTCCTAGACCACGCGAGGTGGGAGGAACCTTTGTGTGTGAATTTTGGATATTAATTTACGACAAGTTTGATTGGCCAAATGACCCTTGGCTTTTAGTTTTCATTCAGAAATTCTCCTTCCATTCCATCCTCCACCCAACTGTAGTTTGCTGCTTCACTTGGCCTTTAGTGTCAAGGGGAAGAAGATTCAGGCTCCAGTCCTGTTCCACAAAGGCAGATTCCCTGCACTGACCCACCCCCTGCTCTACACCACTTAGCTGTGTAGATCCAATTATAGGACCAGGGCTAGGCAGTGCCATGCGTATTACAAATCAAAGAAGCTTTGATTTCCTGGGTTTTATTGAGCACGGTAGGTTATCGCAAAAAAGGGGGCGGGGTGGACACTTTAAAATGAAAGCATATGAATGCTTGGAAGAAGTCGAATTGTTCTGAAAACTTTCCTTTGTGGAAATTTGTTTGTTAAAGAATGGGGAAATCCATTTCAGGTAAAGCAAGATCTGATGTCCTGGAATTTGTCTCCTTGTATCCTATTTCAAAAGTTACTGCAAGTTAAACCTCTCTCATCTGGCACTCTTGGGACCTGACTGGTGCCGAATGTAAGCATTTGCCAGACCATGAAGTCAATATTGTCTAGCAGCATTACCAACACTTCCATTGCTTACTGAGCTCTGAAGACAGTTAGGGATAAATTTAAATAACAGCACAGAGGATTGAGAACCAGGACTGGTGGCTGGAAACAAACTTTATGGGACTGCAAGAAAGTTGGCCACGCCCATGGTAAGTGGTGTTTTGGCTAACTAAAATCATGCTGGATTAAGGCTGTTGCTGGGCAAGACAGGTTCAACTAATCTAAAGACATTCAACCTGGACTAGAGTGGTTTAACCTGTGTCAACAGCGAGACAAAGGCATCTCTGAATTAATTCCTTTGTAATAAATGAAATGACAATGGAGACAAATTTAGCCCACTTTATCTAAAGCCAAACTGAATTGCCAAAAGCTGGGAATGGGTGATGGAATGGATCGCTTGATTTCTTGTTCCGTTAATTCCCTCTGAAGCAACTGAGATTGGCCACTGTTGGAAGACGGGATACTGAGCTGGATGGACCTTTGGTTTGACCCAGTATGGCCATTGTTAGGAATTTTTAGCAAATTTAGGATGCAGAGTTCTTCAGTTTTTTGTTTTCATTTTTCCATACTTTGCTTCTTTGAGAAGCGTCAAAGTATCCCAACAGAATCTGTTTTTGAAATTGCCAGACTTACTATATCCTATTTGAGTGATTTCACTGTATCCTAAAGCTCAGGCATTTTCATGAGTTTCTGGCTGGGAGTAGTAACCCCATAATTTTCAGAAGTAAGCCCATTTCCCAGAAAATTGCTGTCCAGATAGATGGGAGTGTGACCGTTCTATTCCCAAATCCTTTTAGATTCTTCCATTTCCGGAAGAATCCTGGGGCCATACAACAAAAGTGATTTAGGGCCATGTGAGTGAAAATGTCTGGCATTCAGGCCTGCAGAGTTAGGGCAGTCCCACATATAACCTGATTTAATCTAGTTCCCATGAAGACAGCATTAGTTCATTCAGAGAGACCCCCCCACACCAGAAAGACGTCGTAAAAAATTCTATAGTCGGTTCCTATATTCTGGAATTTGCAACTCAATAAAACATGGGCCCACCCTGCTTAGCTTCAGATTGATCAGTTGCTATGTCTGGGTTTGCAACAGATTAGAAAAGACACATGCTGAATCATTAAGCCTTTTCCATTAGCTCATTAATCTTGAAGTTGGGTTTGGCTGGCGGGGGAAGGCGTCCTATTCAAATATACTGGAGCATGCTGAATTATTTTAGATTATTGATAGCACGTTCATGGCTGTTGGAGTCAGCTGGTGTCATCACCAAGTACGACTGAAGAATAAAAGCCAGATGTAAGTTAATAGTACCACTTGTCTAGCCACAAGATATAGTGGTATTTGTAAAGAGAGTACAAGATGTGTATGCCAGAATATTAGATTAGGGAGATGTTTCTGTTGTGATGCTTTCTTCAGGCTGTGGGACTAGCAATGAAAATCTGGTCTAGTTTTCAGGCCCCTGAGGAAGCAGACAAGTGTTCCCCTCTTATCACTTGTAATACACAAGGTTTCGTGGGGTACTGCTGAGAGGATCAAATCAGGGCAAATGGCTTAGAGACAGGGCTGCTTACAGCCCATGTGTGTGGGTCCATCACTATAAGGCACACCAAACCAATCACACAGAGAGTGTCTTTTTATCACACTGGCTACCAAGAAGTCATACATGCAACTGCCTTACATGCTCCAGCTTTTCTGTGACTCCACTACTCCCTCTCCTCATACAGATGAGCCAGTCTCACCAAATCATAAGTTTTTTCCAAACCCAAAGGATTAGTCACATTCCCAGGTCAATTTAGACCTCATCTTATCCAAAAGAGTAGGCTGTGCCAATTCCTTAGAATCTGAAATCTAAAGATCTATTAATGAAAAGACAGCAGGAAAGGGCAAGAGTAAAATAGGCAAAGCAATCAAATACATGCAACAGTTGCAAAGTTCTTGGTTCAGATTTGTAGCGGAGATGGAATAAATGTCTGTCTTAAGTTTTTCGAATACATCCTCTGTTATGATGGGTCATCAGTCCTTTTAGGCTTCAGTTCATAGCAGAAGGGCCCTCACAGGCAATTAGCTGAATTGATGACAGTATTGGAGACAAATGGAGGAGCCCTCAGGACCTTCTTATACTCCTTGCCCAAGTGCAAGGAATCCCATTGTTCTCGCTGTGTGAAAGTCTGTCCCAAGATGGAATTTGTCACATGAGCACATCAACTGCCCATGCATGACTTAGTCCTTTTTAGGTGGCAGCCATCACTTTCATGCTGCTCTCAACGTTCACAGTAAAGCTCATCAGACATGGATTGGCACCACATGAGGTGCATTGTCAGGAAATGCTGCTATTCACTTCATGAGCAACCCATTCACAATAAGCTGGCTAAGCTTCTTGATGTCTCCCTGAAGCAAACTTTTGAAATACAAGTATAGAGTCCAAACTCATAAATTCAGATACAAACATGATACCTGCCTAAGAGCCGTATAAACAGAATCTGTGAATCATAAGCTTTTGATATACATCTTACTGGGCCCACTTTGGTGCAAATATAGAACAGTGGTTGCAACAATGATTTGTGTGTTCATGTCACAATCCAGTAATGTCACACCACTTAAAAACAAAAGCCTGCAATTCTTAGGTTTCAAGACTGGCTGAAGCTTGAATTCAGCTTACCTGACCTGACCTATGTCAATGAAATAAAATGTTTCTTAGTTATTTACAGGAGCACATCTAGACAGCTGAGAGAAAGGAATTAGAGTTCCTGCACATAGCAATTTTCTTTCTCAAACACCTTAGATGCCCAAATTCTGCTTGCTTAGGTTCTTTTTAGCATCCCAGCATTAAACAACTTGTCGGAACTGGGACGCACATACTGGAAGCCCTATTGACATTGTGGGTGGGTACTACAGCCCACTGCAGGACCTGAGCTGACTGGACTATGTCTTCATAGAATCATAGGGTTGGAAGAGACTGAAGGAGGTCGTTGAGTCAACCTCCTGCTGAAAGAAGGGCCTACCCCAACTAAATCATCCCAGCCAGGACTTTGTCAGGCCTGGACTTGTAGGGATGGAGTTTCTACCACCTCCTTACACAATCCCTTCCAGTGCTTCACCACTCTCCTGCGGAAATAGTTATTCCTAATATTCAACCCATGCCTCCCACACTGCAATTTGAGATCAGTGCTGCAGGAGCACATCTGTACCAATGCCACTGCACACCATGTGACAAAGATGCTCCATGCCAATAGGGAGCTCTCCCATCAGCATAACCCCCTCACCTCAAGCAGTATATACTATGTCAGCAGAAAACCATCTCTCACCAACACACTGGTGCTCACGTCGGTGTTACTTAGGTCACCTGGGGATGGGGTGTGGGTGTGGAATGTTTTGCTGACGTAGTCTGTAGCAGAGCAAATAGAGCTTACTTTTCCTTCTTGCATGTACTCATTGCTTTCCACTTATCCAACTGCATGACCAACATGACCATGCCAACGGATTTGAGGGAGTGTCTGTCTTCACATTTCAGGGATCAGATACGCCAAGGCCTAGAGGAGCTGCAGAAAGTTCTGCCAGGAGGTGACACTTACATGCACGAAGGCTTTGAAAGGGTGAATAAACCAATCTTAAAATGCTTCTAGAATATCTTTCAACCTGGGGAGTTCAGCATGGGTTGCAACCACTAATTCATTAATGAAGTCATAGAAATTACCTGACAGGTAAGTTTTATATTATGTCTTAACAGATGATCCTCTGAAGGTAGAAAGATTGAGGAATTAGGTTAAGTGAGGAGAAACTTTAGGTTGGAATAGCACAACCTCTGGCTGTCTTATCTTCCCATATCTCTACCTTCAGTGTGAGGAGGGACTGCCGGTACAGGACAACGGAAGCCTGTATGCATGGTCTGGGCTTTGAGTGGATCCTGAAGCTGGTCTATTCAGTTTGAGAGCTAGACTCACAGCCTGTTCCATAGGGTGGTCAAGCCATGCCCCCTTCAGACTTGCCCTGCCCTACTGCAGACTTTATAAGCACAATCATTTGAATGCAAACTGTACAGGATTGCTTTATCCTTGTGTGCCATCTCCACTCAGCATATATTTTAGAAGCTTATAGACGACATTATGCCCACCCCCAAAACCACCAATGAAGCTCCAAAGCTGGGTCCCAATTCAGCAACTAGAAAGAGGAGTTCAAAGCCCAGATGCAGATCCACCTCTCAGGCCAGATCTATGCTAGACGTTTAAAGTAGATTGTAGAGAGGCAATTCCATCAATGGCAATTGTGTAGCTAAAATAAACTTATCTACAGTTGACTTACCTAGTTGACCTCCCTTACTCCTCATGAGACTGAGGAATACAGGAGTCAACTGTTGACCCCATTTAGTTTGACTTCATGTGTCCCTACTAGGTGCAAGAAATCGAAACCTGGCAGATCAATCCTGATCAGATCAATCTTCCACATGGTGAAGACATACTCTCAATTCCAATCTGATACACACACACAAGTGTTTGATCTCTGTCTTGCCAAATCTGCTTGTTCACATGTGAAGCATAAGATGCAGAATGTGGAATTTTTATCTGAGGGCTTGTCTAGACTTACCAGAGAGTCAATGCTCCAGAGGTCAATGTTCCAGAGTTTGATCAAGCATGTCTAGTAAGGACTCTCTAAATTGAATGCTGTTGTTGCCCCGGTTAACCCCGGTACCCCTTGGAGTTGCAAGGAATAAGGGAAGGGGATAAGGGAAGTTGACGAGTTTCTCCAATTGACCTCCTGCTGTGGGGGCAGCACAGAAAATCAACGTAAGGTATGTTGACTCTAGCTATGCAATTCACATAACTGGAGTAATGTATCTTATGCCAATTTTCTCCCTGGTGTAGACTTGTTGTGAGATAAGTTTAACGTAATTCCTACTATCACCACCCTCAGCTTTTCTGTGCTAAGGGGAAGAGAAATGCTGCTGTGGTTGATCTTCTAGGGTTTGATTTAGTGCAATTAGAAGGAATGCACTAAATCCAACCCTGAGGGTTTCCCATCAACTGTGGTTGTGAGGAGTAAGGGAAGTTGATGGGATAGTTTCTCCCACTGACCTCTGGCAGTGGGGCCATGCTGGAAATTCAATCTAAGGTACATCGACTCTAGCTATGCAATTCTCATAGCTGGAATTGTGTATCTTAGGTCGCACTTCTTTTTTAGTGTAGTCCTGCCCAGTGTCTGGATGGGCTTAATTAAAGGGTAGGACCATATAATTTCCTTGTGATCCTGTCTGCCTGCCTGCCTGGTCTCCCTCCACCTCTTGTCTCATCCTTAGAGTGGAAGCTCTTTGGGGGCAGTTGCCATCTTTTCATTCTTTGTGTACAGCACCTAGCACAATGGGCCAGGTCCATGACTGCAGCTTTTATGGGCTACAGCAAAAGATAAATTACTATTAAAGGCACATTAAACTTAGCCCAGGCACTAGTATGGAGCTCCCAAATTCATTATAGTCTGATAATGCACCTGGGATAGATTTGCTTATGGTGCTCTGAGTAAATGACTATGGATGTTATAGAGGCTGTCACAGCGCTTGGCAAAGTGAACACAGGTACAAAGCAGTGTGAGCCCCTGGCTACTGGAGCTGAGCTGAAGCAGAGGGAAATGTAGAACTGGAAACAAATTAGTGCAGGGGGTAGAGAAGCTAAAGGGAACATTCGTTTGAGAATGTCACCTATGATAAAGTGCAGCCTCCAAATTTGGTATCTTGGCTGCCACATTCTCAGTGGATCAGTCTGCTCATACTAGGAGCAATCTCTAAGCATTATTATTGTCCCTAATGCTGCTGTTTGGATTTCATTTCAGGCAAGTGAACAGATTTACCATGAAACTGCTCAAGGTAAGAGCGTGTTTTTTCTCTGTGTGATAATCTCAGAGGGGTAGTCGTGTTAGTCTGTAGCTTCACAAAAAAAAATCAAGTTCAGAACAGATGTCCAATCGTCAAATCATGCAAAAGTAGAAAGCCAGCAGATGAAGGCAAGGAACAGTTACAGATAATATAATCCTTTGCAAAAGTATTGGTTAACAAGTAGCTAGAACTCTTCCTTCTGTCCCAACTGTCACAGGTATTCTGTTACTTTAGGCAAGCAAACTCCTGATCATTTGATGTGCCCAAGGATTTGAATAATTTGCAAAGGATAGTCTAAGATGGCTTCTAGAATGTCCGTAAAGGAGCCTTTATTAGATATAATCTTGTGCCCTGGATGTTAGGGAGTAGCAAGCAAATAACCAACCATACAGAGTTTCTAATACCTAGCACCTTAGGCTGTGTTTAGACAGTGGACGGTATTTTGGGATACAGCAGTATTCCAAAATAGCAACTCCACAGCTTTTCCCTATGCTGGAAATAGCACTGACATTTTGAGACGGTATTCTGTTTCCACTGCCACCTGTTGCGATAGGGAAGAGCCACCACATATCACTCTCCAGTCAATGCTGCTGTTCTATCACAGATGAGAAACATAAGGGAAATTGATGGGAGAGTTTGTCCTGTTGAACCCCACTCTCCCCTGCATTGTAGCCCCCAGGGTAACTTGACCAAACGTAAGTTGATTCCAGCTATGTTCTTCACATAGCTGCAGTTATGTAGCTTAGGTCAACTTTCTGTGGTAGTGTAGATGTAGGTATGGGTACAAAAGGCAGGTATCTGTTAAGAGGTTAAAAATGTTAATTGAAACTGTGGGCCTTGTTAAGCAAGGGTGTTAAAGAGAAAAGACGTCAGTCTAGTTTGGAATATGTCCATCCTGATCCTTTGAGCCCACTGTGTGCTCACTGGCTGGGTGAATGGTGCACCAGGTTAATCCTATGAACATTTTTTTTGTGAAAGATTGTTTAATTTATTTAGGCTACAGAACTGCAAGTGTCATCATTGCACTGACAGATGGCGAACTCCATGAGGACCTCTTCTTTTATGCTGAGACAGAGGTAAGAGCTTCAGGGCCTGGCTACCCTGCAATCTCTGCTGCTTGTGTCGGCACACCCAAGCTACTTTTAATCTGTGACAGCATGGGCTAGCCACCTGAGGCCATGTCTACATTATCCAGAAATATCAACCTGTTCAGGGTCAATCCTCCAGGGTGTGATTTAATGCGCCCGGTGGAGATGTGCAAAATCAACCTGTCATAGGTAGGCAGTTGACCCCTGTATACCTCAATTTTGCGAGGAGTAAGGGAGGTTGAGAGTTTCTCCTGCTCATCTCCCTCAGTGAGGACAGCCAGGCAAGCTGATTGCAGATAAGTTGATTCTAGCTGTGGCAATGGTGTATCTAGAATTGCATATCTGCAATTGACTTCACTGCCCAGTGGAGACCAAGCCTGTGTAATTATCCAGGATTTTGAGTGGAGTTGTACAACCTGTTCTGAAGCCCATGGTGCTACTTCACTGCTATTGGCATCTGACCTAGCTAGGTTAAAGCCATGCTGGATATTACCACATATGCTGCAATAACACCCTATTACTGCAGCCATAGACACATCCTTATTGTCCATGATTTTGAGATAGCAGTACCACAGTTTCTTTCATTGTTGCCAAAACAAGAGATGTGCACTAAGTACGCATGTGTTTGTAGGGATAAATACTAATAGAAGCAATATTTCTAGAATGCTTTCAGACCCACACAATTTCTGCTTAAATTCTACAAAAGCAGTTTACGTGCTAATCACTTCTGAAAATATGTCTAAGTGTCACGGTGCTCAAATTTTGAAAAATTTGCTCCAATTCTTGCTGCTCCACACCTGGAAAATCTGGCTGAGTTATTTTGAAGAGCTGGCCTTGAAAGCAGTCGTTCAATAATGTAGTCTGTTTCCCTAGTGGACTTTGAATAACAGTATACTTATAAATGTTTTAAAAAGAAAATTCCAAAGTTAAGAGGATTTTTGGTGCAAACTTCTCCACCTCTCCTTTTAATTATTCTGTAAATACCCATGTGTTATAGCTCTGCTGTAGCTATTGTACTGAAAAGCTTCCTTTATGAAGTATAAGGAGGTGCCATGGTTGTCATGTATCCCAGGAGCAGGAAATAGCAATTTTTCAGGGTTTCTACTGTCCTTGGAAGTGTTTATATAAACTTTCAGGGCTGAAAGTTTAATTTGTGTTTAGGTTGCATACATTTATTGGGCAAATATTTTTAAAATGGAGTGTCTAAAATTTCACTGTGTTGGTTAAAAGAATCATAGAACACTAGAAATGCAAGGGACCTCAAGAGGTCATCAAGTCCCATTCCCTGCCCTCACGGCAGAACCAAGCATGATCTAGTTCATCCCTGTTATTTATCCATCCTGTTCTTAGAATCTCCATCATTGGCGATGTTTACAACAACCCTAGACAATTTACTCCAGTACTTAACCTTCCTGACAGTTAGGAAACTTTTCCTAATGTTCAGCGTAAACCTACCTGGCTGAAATTTAAGCCCATTGTTTCTTGTCCTATCATCAGCGGTTAAGGAGGATAATTTTGCTCCCTCCCCCTGTAACACCCTTTTGGGTACGTGAAAGCTGTTATCACGTCTCCTCTCAGCCTTCTCTTTTCCAATCTAAACAAACTCAGTCCTTCTAATCTTCTCTCCCAGGTCATATTTTCTAGACCTTTAATCCTTTTTATTGCTGTTTGCTGGACCATCTGCAATTTCTCCCCATCTTTCCTAAAATGTGGTGTCCAGAATGGGACATAGTTCTCCAACTGTGGCCTAATGAGTGTGGAGTAGAGTGGAAGAATGGGCAAATGTCTGTTTATTTGCATGGTAAAAAAAGACAATAGATAAACATCTGAATCTCCAGGAAAGCTGAGATCCACCATCTAGACCTGAGTAGAATTTTGACCCTAAGATTTTTAATTCTATCTCATCATGTTTGTAGTCCTTTCTGCTGAGGAGAGTTCCACTCACCAAATGGCAGCAGGATGGACAAATTAAAAATAAAATTGCAAATGCATAGAACTCTTCATCTGTCACGTATAAGTGTTTATTTAAAACTTTTGCGCTTTGGTTCCAGGCTAATCGATCTCGTGACTTGGGAGCCACTGTGTACTGTGTTGGGGTGAAAGATTTCAATGAAACACAGGTAAATGAGTCATTCTTTCCATTTGTTTAGAATTTTGTCAGAGGTGGACATTAGTTTCCATACAGCTGCTATAAATGGACTTTTCATTTGAGCCTAGCTGGGGCAAGTTTAGGTGGTATTCATGTCCATGCGAGAGCCAGACCTTCAACTAGCACAAATTGACATGACTCCTGAAGTTTTATGGAACTGTTCTTATTTACACCAGCTGAGAATCTGACCCATAAATATCTCTTCTGGCATCTTAACTTGATTAGCAGCATGTGTTAAATCTGTTAACTTTGACTGCCCCTCCATTATCACAAATTTTTCTGAAAGTTCTGCTTCCTTTAAGGCTTCCCAGTGTGCAGTCCAAAACACCCCAGCATTCTCTATCTCCAGAATAATAAAATTAAGATTGTTAATGGGAAAAAAAAATGTGGAGAGAGAATTATCATACTCATCTGATTTGTGGATTTAGCTACTGACCCAGGCTAAGCTCGTTGGAAGGTACAATGAAGAACGTGATCATTTCCCATGAACCTGAGCCCGGGATCGACATAGTGTGGGACAAATGGGGGTTTCATAGTGAAGGAAAAACTCACTGGTTATTACTGGTTTCAAGTCTGAGTCTTGGCTGTTTCATGTGAACCTCTAAGGTTTTCCTCAAAGCTGGTTAAACCGCATGTTACCCCCTGCCCAAAGGAAACAAAGAAAAGCTTTATACCAACTCCTGGTAACCAAAATCACTGTATATTGCATAGCTCTAATAGCATCCAGCAAGATCCAGGGATGGGCTCGGTCTACAATGAAGACTGGGGATCTGAACTTCAAATTATGGTTGTGGCTGTATTTGTGTCCAGGGTTCTGGGTCAGGTCCCATCCCTGCTAGAAGATGAGGCAAGAAAATAAGAGCATTTTTGGATGTGGAAAGAAATTAGATTCCCTCTGTGTGGTCTTGTCTATACTGAGGACTTCTGCATCAGTGTAGGTGTGTCATTGTAACTGCCCCACAGCAGATCCCCAATTTCCCCAGGCTTGTAACCAGGGTACAGCAGTGGTAACACATGATGCTTTTTACACTGGTGAAACACAAGTATATTTTAAGGGTTTGCACTAGTGTATTTATTATGAGTGTAAGAATCTCCGATATAAACAAGTTGTATGCAAAGATCTGGTGTCATCAGCATGGGCATGACCTGAGGTCATCAGTACTTCGGAGAGGTTAATTCGAGTTTGATGACAGAGCCCCACTGTAACCGAAACCCCAAAAGCTTCCAGCAGAAAGACCAGAGAGAATGAATTCAGGAAACAGTAAATCGATCACTCACTGACTGTTACTGCTATATCTTGGTTTATGATCCCCAAGCAACTTATAACAAATGAGTCAATCGCCTGGGATGCTACTAATAGGCACATACTTGGAAATTGTGTGCGGCGTGTTTTAAGAGTAATCTATAAATGAGCATTTTAATTCTCATTATACATAGACTTGATTGACAGGGACAATGAGGGGTGAGGCTGGCAGGGTTTATGTAGTTCATCCTCTGCCTCCAATTTGCAATACTACAGGGAAGGCAGAGCCCCAGGCTATTGGGTGATGCTCTCCTGCTATTCGAGAGAATTACTAAAACAAATGTCACCATGGCAGCAATAAAACTTGATTCTACATCAGCTGCTGCATGGAGAGCTCATTTATTCTGGAGCTACGCTCTTCAGCCCCTAAGACACCAAAGGCAAATAAACTTGTCTGTCAGCTCTTCCACTGTGGTATTCCTTTCCTCCTCTGAGTTCCTGGCTTCTGCTCTTTCCAGGCAAAGGGGACCACAAAATGCTCATCAGCCTCCTGCTTTCTCTTTCCCTCTCCCCACAGACCTACTCACTTTCCTAATTGCCACTGGGTCTGTGATCATTCAGCCTTGGACCCATGGCCTCTGCTCTGACCTGCCATACAAAGCTGGGGAGGAAACCATTTCCTTTTCCCTCGGGAATTTTGAAGATTTAGAATAAAATGTCCATCTCAGGTTGGCACAAAGAAGAGAGCAACATTTTTTACCCAACTGGAAATTAAAAAGACAAATCTCAGATTGGCCTCAATCCAAATGCTTTGTTTGGACTTTCTTTCTTTTGTTTGTTTTTACTTTAACTTAAATTTGGGACAAAAAATCACGCCAACCCAAAACACTGAACTTTTTGGTTTTGAAAATGACAGAATATCCTGGTTTACTAATTACAAAAATAAAAAAATTAATTCTTTTGCACAGGAAACTTATTAAAACTAGCCCTTCCCCTCAAACAATTTTGTTCTCATGAGCCAACGTTAGCCAATGAAAAAAATATTCCACTGAAAGGTTCCCAACCAGCCCCCTTCCCTGGGCCCAGCTACAAGCTGGAGCAGGTCCTGATGACTGAGGGGGAATCGACTCTCAATACAGAAAAGCACAGGCAGATGCATGCATGATCATTTTGAACATGTTTCCCTTTGACTGCAAGGAGACTACTCACTTTAATAAAGTAATGCTTGTGCTTGAGTGCTGTGCTGTATCGATACTTTTTGACAGTAGCATACAGGGGCCTCAACTGAGTCAGGATGTCATTGTAATAGGTGCAGGCCAACTGAGAGAAATTTGGGGCCCTGGTACATCATGTTCACTGGGGCTCCACCTCCTCCCACTTTACCCTCCTTATGGATGTTTTGTGGGGAGGCCTTGGGTTCAGAACCCTGATACGGTTCCCCCCTTCTTTCTCCCTCTCATCATTCGCTGCTCCAAAGAGTTTACATGGTGGGGTTAGGGTTCATTTCTAATTTCTAGCAAGAGCCCTTTGTTCTGTCTTAACCTTCAGAAAACCTTCTTGGACTCCCAGCCAGTGGGGGCACAACTCCACACCCTGTCAGGGGCAGAGCCAGAGATGGAAGGGGTGGGGCCAGAGGCAGAAAGGATGGGGCTATGACACTTTCTCTCCTCCCTCACAGCTGCACAGATCAGTGCTGCCATGGCACTTCAAAGGGGCCAGGAGCTCTGGCTGCCTCTGTAGTCAAAGTAATAGCATCAGCACCTGGAGCTATGAGCCCCTTTGAAATGCCAGGCCCTAGGGCAACTGACCCCTTTGCCCTCCCCTGTCCACATGCCTGCTCCCAGCATAGGTCCCTTAAAATGAACCAGCTTATGGTGTTTAACAGTTAGCTAATTTCCAAAGAGTTACAGCATATTAGCAATCCATACACCATTGAGTATTGAAAGTAGTTATTTTAATTTGAGAGAGGATGTATTTGAAGAACTAAGAACTAGAGGACACCAAATGAAATTAATGGGTAGCAGGTTCAAAATTAATAAAGTTTTTCTTCACACTGTGCACAGTCAACCTGTGGAACTCCTTGCCAGAGGACGCTGTGAAGGCCAGGACTCTAACAGAGTTTAAAAAGGAGCTTGATAAATATTTGGAGGTTAGGTCCATAGATGGCTATTAGCAAGGGGTGACTAGCCTTCTGTCGAAGGTGGGAGATGGATGGCAGGAGACAAATCACTTGATCATTGTCTTGGGTTCACCTTCTTTGGGACACCTGGCATTGGCTACTGTCGGCAGACAGGATACTGGCCTAGATGGACCTTTGGTCTGACCCAGTATGGCCCTTCTTATATTCTTATGAAGACCTCCTTTTAATTTGCTGTCAGCTGGCTAACTTATCCCATTGTTGGCTTTTCTCTTTTATGCTATTTGTCAGCTGGCTCGAATCGCTGACAGCAAAGATCATGTCTTTCCTGTGAACGACGGCTTTCAAGCCCTGCAGGGGATCATAGATTCTGTGAGTATTCATCTTGGCTGTATGTTTGTGGAGGTGTATGCATGCGTGCAGAGGCTGCGGGAACATGTCGACTACACTTTGTGATAGGCCGTTGCTATGATATTATTTTTTAAAGCATTCTCTGCTTTAGTTAAATGGCAAATTTGATTCTAATGTTTGCACAAAAATTACTATGTTAAAAGTATCTGGTGCTTTTTCATCTGATCTGATAAAATTACACTTGTGTGGAGGGAGGAATCATGATTTTTCCCTTGTTCTGGCCCCACAAAACAAAATAATTTGAAAGTTTAAAAGTCAAAACACTTTGTCCCGCTCTAGTCCCTCAAGGCTATGGGAAATCTCTTTAAGGGGGTATCTGTGGTTGAGAAAATCCTGAGCAAAAGGGCTGTGTTCTCCTGGAATCCAGGAAAGTCAGCTTCTTAAAAGGGATCCAGGATTTCTGTGTTTACAGTACTTACATGATATCCTGGCCAAATGGTATTAAGCAAAAACTCTGCTTTCCAACACAAGCTCTGTTTGCCCAGCACTTTCTCTTGCTGGAGGAATATGATCCCATCACTGTTCCTGGTTTTCCTGACGTTTTGCAAACAGGGAGCTGCTTTCCACACATTTTATCTCAGATGACCAGGTGTTGTGTGTCGTCTTAAAATCTTAGTTCTCAGCCTGACATTCTCTTTGCAGCTGTCTTTAATGAAATCCAGTGGTGGCTCTCTGACAGTCTCTCTGCAGCTGTCTATGATAAAATGTAAGATTTCAGCCTTGGGAGCCTAATTCAGGGCCAAGTCAGTTAAATGCTGCTCCATTTATCAAGTCGGCCAAAAATATAACAGCTGCAGCAAATCTGTGGTGGGACCATGAACAGTGATGGCCTATCTGCAGCACCATGGGAACTTGCTTTCCAGGTGACTATACTGTCTGATTCCTACTGCATAGTCAGAATGCACCACAAATACTTCAAAATATACTGAACGCTCTCATGATTCATCATCTGTAATGGGGTATCACCAGAACAGCTGCACCAAGGAAGGTGGAGTGGGGGAGCAGCTGCAAAAGCATGTCAGAACCTGTAAAGCTTCCAGCTGAAGGAGTTAGAACATGATGACAAAGCAGTGAGAGGGTGGGTAGTTTAAAGACTAGCTTTGGGTCCTTGGGTTGCGGGAGGAGCCTTAGTTTAGCCCCACCTATTTCCCAGCATCCAACTAATACAGCTGGGTAGACCATAAAGACTTTTCTGTTACAAAGCAGAACACCCCAGGAAGCAACCAAACAAGGTTACCCATGTTTATGGGGGACCCTACATCATTTTTGATGAGGGATGGGTGGGACCTTGGCTTTGCTCACAGCTGAAAAGTTGCACCTCTGGTAGCCAAGCAGGGAGGCACAGCACTGAGTCTGGGCAGTGGTTCAGGACCAGCTCTGAACAACAGAAAGAGAGAAATAAAATACTGTGTGGCTGGAGGCTGGGGAGGAAACACTTTATGAACTGCAGAGAGAACCTTTTCCCTTTCCTGCACGTACACGCATGCAGATCCCAAGATGCAGTGGATCTAGCAATGCCCCTGTCTAGTGGGTAGTAAGGCCAGAATTTTGTGGGTGATGCTTTATTAGGATGACACTGTATATTCACCAAACAGAGAGAGCAGTCCTGTAGCACCTTAAATACTAACAATATTATTTATTAGGTAATGAGCTTTCATGGGACAGACCCGCTTCTTCAGATCTGGAGAATTACTGAGAAGAAAACAGAAATGATTTCTCTGTTTTCTCTCTCTCAGCTCTCTACATTTCTGTGGAGGGCACCAGAAAATCTGGGGCATCCTTGGGTCTTACTGTCAACCCACCCATCCCTTTCCATCCCTTTTCTGTGCCTAACTTTTTTTGGAGGGTCTCACATATGTGTGTTCTGAGCATAATAAAGACTGTCCTGGGTGTAGTTGGAGAGTCGCATTGGGACCAGCTACATTTTCATGTAGATACTTGCACAGCTAGGTCCACAGTAGCTGCCTCACATCAACCTAACTCTGCAATGTGGAACAGGGCTCAGTCCAGAGATGTGTCCTTATTTGCCATTGAAGTCAAAGGGAGCTGGAGGTGCTCAGCAGCTCAAAGAATTGGGTTTGTCATCAGCTTTTTAGTCTCTCTCAAATTTGGATGAAATATCGTTCAGAGAACGAATCACTTTCTCACCCTTATTGTCAGACAGTCACTGATAAACCTCCAACTGGAAAAGTCTGTGTAATGGATAATTTGAGGGTTTTAAACAGTAAGGAAATTTTTTAAAAAGGCAGACACCTAGTCCTTGTGAGCTGGACAGCAGTTCAAAGGAACAAAGTATTTTATGGTTTTTTGTTACAGTGGTTTCCATGGGAATTTCTGCAGATCATAACTTGTCATTTTAGAGCAAATGGAGCAAGACCTAGAGTGAAAACCTGAAACTCAGATGCATTCGCTGCTCAGGATTTCTTTGTCTGGTATGAAGAGTGCTGCAGGCAGTGAAATATAGAACATCATGAAAGTTAGGATTGAATACCTTTGGCATCTCCCTTATAGGCAGACCTAAGCAGTTTAATAACACAGCTGTGACTCAGAAGCAGGAATGCTCCCAGACCCATGCAGGTTATTGCAGCTGAAAACTCATTTCAAGGGTGGAAAGGATGAAAAGCAAAAAGGAAAACAAGACACTAAGCCTACAAAACTGTACAAATTCTGTATGTGAGGTTAAAAAGCTATAAAAAAGGAAATAGAAGCAGGATATATTACACTTCCTTTAATCTTTCGTTGTATCTAGAAGAGAATCCAATCATTTATATTTATATTGATTGATATTCTTTCATAATTTATATCACCGCTTAATACTGTTTGTTCACTACATTTCACATTTATACCCACATATAATTTTTGTTTTCTACTGCATTCGTAATCTTTTTTCATTTTTCAACTCTTTAATTTGTTCAGGCAGTGTTGCATAAACATTTGCCATAGAACAATTTGACTGGGAAAATTAAACTCTTCAAGGGCTCAAAACAAAAAAGCCATCCTGTAGCACCTTAAAGATTAACGATATTATTTATTAGGTGATGAGGTTCTGTTGGATAGACCCACTTCTTCAGATCTGGAGAATAACTGATGAGAGAGAATTTTAAAAAGGGAATTAAATTTACATTCTCTTTTCCTTCAGTTATCAGTATTCTCCAGATCTGAGGAAGTAGGTCTGTCCCATGAATTCTCATCACCTAATGAATGATAGTTAGTCTTTAAGGTGCTACAGGATGGCTTATTTTGTTTTGTGAAGCTATAGACTAACATGGCTACCTCTGAGTCTATTCTCCAAGTGCTGCATTTTACACAGGAATCAAAGCTCTTGTGGGAAAATGGACATCGCCAAAGGGCAAATCTTATTCAGGAATCCACTGCGTTCAGTGAGAATCTTGCATATGCCTCCAAAGTGCCAAATTTGTCCTTTGCCAAATCTAAGATGTCATTGTCTTGTCTTGAGCTCATCGTGGGCTTTTCTGGCCAGCTTTTCAAATAGGCCTCTAAAGCTATACATGAAACGTTTCTTGTGTGTCCACCAGCATGTAAAAACCAGACAAGGATGCATATATAAGGATATTGAGGGACAGTGGCCTCATCTGAAACATGCACGTTCTGAACATGTAAAATTTGGGCCAGGCACAATTAAGAATCTAGGTTTAAAATTTGGGCCAAGTGTGTATATTGTGTATTGGGATGTATTTAATGCTTAGAACTGATTTTCAGCATGTGTGGTCACATGTGACACTCCTTTCCTCTTCCCATGTATCATCTCTGAAGCATAGTTTTTTTTGTTTGATGTACCAAATGCTAGCGATGCTGGAAAGGAAGTATTATGTAAGTAGAGTTACATTACAGTCTTGTAATTGGCAACAGACTTCGTTTTGCAATGATTCACCAAAGCTTAGGTAATCAGTACCTAGACTCAAACTACCAGTCACTGAGACTTACACACATAGGCAGGAGCCCCCGTCTGAACTTTCACATCCTGTGTGCTCATTTAAAAAGTCCAAATTCAATTTAAAAAAAAAAAAAACCCTATTAATAGAAAATGTCTTCTAGCTGCTGTGCTCAAGAAGTGTACGTATAAACTGGTGGGCCAACTCACCAGCCAGTGCATCAGATAAAACTCCCAGAAACATCTGAATTTTACTCCGTCTTCAGAGAAGGGTTATTCCCCAAAACAGAACAGTCCAACACAAGTCAATCAGTCTCTTTTCCTATGTCCCAGTCACCCTGGCTATCTTTTGAAAGCGAAAAAAGAGTTGGTTTGGGACAAGACTGAAAAAAAGGCAAAATTTACAAAGAAGTCTCTGGTTTTGAGAGTCTTTTTAATGAAAAGAATATTTTTCCTGGGGGAAAATCTCAACCAGCTCTATTACATTGATCAGTACCTCCCCCTCATGAATGGTCGGTGGGGACATGTGGAATAGGCTATTACAGGTTGAACCTCTTTTGTCCAGTGCCTTTGGCACATGACCAGTGCTGGACAAGAGAATTTGCCAAACCATGGGAAGTCAATATTGTCTAGCACATTACCAACACTTCTGCTGCTTACTGAGTTTTTAGGAGACATTTAGGTGTAAATTATGTTAAATAACAGCACAGAACACTGAGTTTGTTTTTTTTTTAAAAAAAAAAAAACCTGAGTCCGCAAGAAACTTGGCCTCACCCACGAAAAGCGCTCCTGTGGCTAACAAAAATCATGCTGGATTATGGATGTTTCTGAGCAAGAGAGCTCTCAAATGAGAGGTTCAACCTGTACCAATAAATAGCATTATGATCTGGTCTTAGCAATGGCAAGACAGCACCCAGGAGGCATCTGTCAGGCAGCCTATCACAACACCTCTAATCTTGTTTTGCTTCTTGGCTGTATAACCGCTGCTTCTCTTTCTCTTTCTTTCTCCCTTGCAGTTCACCCTGAATAGCCTATTGCTCCTCCATAACTTTTCCTTTTCAACATGCACTGTCAGTCTGTCAACAGCTCAAAAGGACCTGGCGCTCTTTGGTATCCTAGAAGACTTAAGCATCACTGCTTCTGAATGACTCATAAACCCTTCCAAACAAACAAACATGTAACTATATCTGCACTTTTTGCAAGCTGGTATTTCTGACTCACAGAATCTTAATTACAGTGCAATTCTGACTTGTCTATTTTCTTAACATACTGTATCATATTCGTTGTAGTTTTTTCTTATGGATGTTAGTTTAATTTTGGGGAAACAGTTCTGCTGCTGGATTGAGTTGTGTTGCTTGGCCGACATTCTCTGCCCTCTCAGAGCTGGTTAAAATTTGATCAGCTTATGTGTTGCCTCTCCAAGGTCCTGTTCCAGAATGGAGCTGAGTTGTCACAGTTCCCTTGTTAGGGCCCTCAATCATGCAAAGACTCACGTGTGATTGAGACTAATTGCAGTGTAGAATGTGAAGCTTGTGTATTTAGGCTTTGCAGAATCAGGCAAAGAACAGCTATATTACTTCTAACCAGGTATTTGAATAGTAATATTTCTAATCTAGTTCGTGTCTGAAGATACACTCTCTGCCCAATATTCGAGAGGTACGCTCAGCTCAAAACTGAACCAGTGGCCTTAGAAACTGTCTACACTGCGATTAGAAATTAGTGGTTGATTCAGGCTTACAGGGCTGTTTAACTGGGTTTGACATGGAGCTAGAACTGAGGGTCTAAGATCTGCAAAGTGGAAGGGTCCCAGATCTTGGCCTTCAACTCAACCACTACATCATAATTAACAGCACCATGGACCACAGTCAGCTAGCAGGGGCCAGCCACAGGTGTCTAACGGTTGTGCAGATAAACCCAGAGACTGTTTATACACACACTTCTAATGGTTTAGTTAAACTGGTGTAAACCTGTGTAGATACTTATCTCATTCTCATATCAAACTGGTTCTAATTGACTTTATCTAAACTGAAGTAAGAACACCCACGTTTACATTGGTTTAAAAAGAAATCATAAGGTAAATTGCAGCTTGTGGACAAGGTGTTAGAGTATGTCTACATTAAATCTATAACAGCGGCACAGCTATTGTGTGCCCCTGCAGTGTTTCTGCATGTACAGAAGAGATTTTTCTATTACTCGACTCAATCCACCTCTTACAACATGTTAATTAGTTGAAAAAAGAATTCTTCCGTTGACCCACCCACATCTACATTGGGGGACAGTTTGGCTTAGGGTGCAGAAGTTTTCACAGCTTTGAACAATGTAGCTAGCTTGCTCCAGTCTTAAGCAATGATCAGGCTTTAGGGGCTGGCTTCTCATTTGCACTGTTCTGGCCGTGTAAACTGGTGTAATTTTCAATGTAAGAGGCACAAAGTTTAAATGAGAAGAATGTACCCTGGAGTGAAGAGTTATGCCTTAACTTAGTTTTGCTGATCTAATTTTTAAGTTCTGTAACTCAGGGATGTGAAAAATTGTACATCCTTAGGCTATGTCTACACTAAAGTGATCTGTTGACGGAAGGTACGGACAGAAGTTTTCTTGGAAGATATCTTCTGATTGTGGCCAGACTGCAAAGTGAATCGAAAGAGTGATCTGGTCTCTTGACAGAGTGGCCAGACTACCTAAAAAGGACAACCGGAAGCAGAGCAGACAGGGCTGCCCAGTATCCCAGAAGGCCCCCTAGAATATTCAAACTGGCTTTCTGTTGACTGACAGATCTCTGTCGACAGGGGCATTCTGTCTCATAGGGGAGCAGCAGAACACTGTCGACAAAAATGCCGTGTTCTGTCAATTTACTGTCAACAGAACACCTTGGGGATGTGGATGCTCCTCTGGTTCTGTCAATAAAAAGCCAGTTTTGTCCACAAAACTTGCTAGTGTAGACATAGCCTGCATGCTGTTGCTAGGCAGACCTATCCACCATTGTCAACATGGTTAGGTTGACAGAAAAATGCTTCTGTTGACCTGGGTACTGTTACTCAAGGAAGCAGAGTCCCACCATAAAAATATCCTCTGACATATTGTATCACATTTCTTCTTTCTTCCTTGGCTTCCAGATTCTGAAGAAATCATGCATTGAGATTCTTGCGGCAGAGCCTTCCAGTATATGTGCAGGAGGTAAGTTTGAAACAGTATGTCCCAGTCCTCTGTGTTTATCTGCGCATTTGCTGCTATCCTCCAGCCTGTGAGGAGCCCAGAACAACAGAGTATCTGAATTAATTTCTAAAATAGGTGGCTGCTTTGAAATTTCACAATGAGTTTTTTGTTTCAAAATGAATGAAATCCAGAGTTAAAAACAATCATGCTCAGTTCCAAAAACTAGTTTTTGTCTGATCTAATCTATGAAATTCACTCAAAACAAGCTATTTTTCATGCTAACCTTTAAGCAAAATGCTGTGAACTTTTAAAACCAGATTGCAGAATCTGATCATCTTTTTGAGGGTTCAGATTTCTTTTTGAATACTTCACATGATCTGCATTATTATAAACACTACATGCTAGTAAGCAGCAAACCCGTATAGGTTAGCCTGATTTCAAAAGATTGTCAGAGTATTAATCAACTGTGGGATATCCAAAATACTCGAGGTTAATCTTACCCTACTTCCATGAAAGTGAATACTAAAACTCCCTAGCCAGGGTTGGCCTTGAACTAAAGATTGTACAAAAAATTGCTGGAAGCCCTGAGAATGACACTTCAGACACACTACACTGGAACAACATTGAACTGTGCTGATCCCTTTCCAGTGCTCATTCTAATGCCATTTACTTTGTGAATTAAAAGTCCCAGGGAAGTATTTCTGTGTTTGGAAAAATCCAGCCCCCATCTGTGGCACTTTAAGTTTCCTTGAGCTGAAGAAACATGCTGGGTAAGCTCAAAAGCTTGTGTCTCTGACCAACAAAAGTTGCTCCAATAAAGGGTATTACATCACCCCCTTGTCTCTTGAAGATTATGGGACTGACATGGCTACAACTATACTGCATACAAAATACAACTCCCTCAGACAGGAGCTTGAGGAAATGCTTTGTGCATCATTCCTGATATCAGATCCAGTTTATTCCTATGAATTTAGCAAAGGGTGTGTCGTCGCTACAGGGAAGATCAACCCTGCCACATTCAATCTTCCAGAGTTCGGTTTAGTGCACCGAGCGGGGACATGTTGAGTAGTGAAAGTCAATGGGAGCACAGGCTTCAATCAACCTCCCTTAGCAAAGATGGCACAGAAGCCTGAATTATGGTAAATCAACTCTAGTTATATAATTAACATAGTTGGAATTGCATACCTTAATTCGACCTTCCCCTGCAGTGTAGGACCTGTTTTAATTTTGCATAGTGGTTCCCAATCACTTAATGTGAAACACAGTAAATAGAGGGGCCAGGGCCATAGCCCAAGCTCACAGAGCAACACAACAATTCAGTGGCAGGCTCTGCCAAAAGCATTCCCATTTCATAACTTTGTAATCCAAACAGGAAAGCAAGCTGTAATTACTTGGTGCTTTCAGTTCAGAAGCATTTGGTCAATCCATCCTTTTTGAGTTTCCCACTATCAGAGTGACTGTGCATCTGTATTGCTAGGAATAAATAGAGGAAAAATTGTATTTAATAAATTAGTGATTGTGTTTTAATAGCAAAGTTAAGGCCTTGAGAACATAATGCTTATAGCTTTCTGTCCCATGTAGTTATCCTTGCTATAGTTTTTGGTATTAGTTAATGCTGAGACTCAGTTGACCGGAGTGAACCCAAGGCTTGTTGTTTTGCTATTTCCCCTTCTCTCCTCTGGCCATTTAAAGCATTCTTGCTGACAATCTGGACTGCATCCACAATGCCCTCTTGCACTTACAGAGAACCATTCATCCAGAAGGACTGCAGAGCAACTTAAAAAAAAAAAGAATGCTGTTCAAATGGTCCATAGGAATCTTCCTACCTACCACCAAAATGCAGTTGAATCTGGGCTGAATACAAGAAGTGCCCAGTCAGAGCATAGTAGAAAAGTTAGTGGAAAGAAGTGGAGGAGAACACTAGATCTTACTTTATATTCCATTTATACATAGTTTATGAAAGGTTAATAAATACATAATGGATAACTTATTAACTGGATCATGAACTGCAATCAATTACTATGTCTTTTATGTGCTTAGAACGATCTACAGCACTCTATAAATCACCTGGCTAACATGCTTGCAACTACTATTGACCATAGGCAAGCCATTTACAAATGGAGCAGCCTGAATGTGACTGAATACTGTAGCCCATTGAAAAGGCAGAGGGAAAGTACAGGAAAACATTATGTAATCCTTCAAGTTAAAATTTGGCCAGTATGCCACAAGAATTATGTTAACCCTGAAAACTGCCAAGGGACTTTTTCCTGACCATGGTTACTCATCCAAGACCTCAATGTTATGCCAGGTTGGAAAAGAGAGCATCTTGAATAACACAGTGCCTCTTAACACATGCTAGGTATGGATTCAGTAATGATACCAGGTGTCAGAGATGCTAAGCAGAGCAGCTTGGGGGTGGTGGTGAAATGGGGCCCAAATCCTCAAGTCTCTTCAGACAAAACTTCGAGTGAGTTCAAAGTGCTGTGGGAGCTTTTCCCTGAGTGAGGATTTCAAGCTGGAGCCCATGGCTAGTAAAAATGCAAAGAATTATATAAAACCATAATGGAATGAGTTCCTCTGAGAATTATGAAGGGAAAATTATGGCAGCTGTAGCTCTGATGGCCTGTGTGATGGCCTACTCGTCTCTTAAGGTAAGTCTACACTACAGAGTAGTTCCAGAATAGTTTTTTCTGTAGTTTTTATTCCAAAATAAGATATTCTGGAATAACACATCTACACTACTGGGAAGCCTCCCAAAAGCAAAATTTATTCTGAAATAGTATGTCCACACCCAATAGAGCCCATTTCAGATTAGAGTCCTGGGAAGCACTGGTTTGGCTGATTTAGCTGCAAGCCTTGAGAGTGCAAGGTGGAGAACCAGAATGGTTCTAGACTAGATAGGGCTGCAATCAGGGTTCCTGCTAATTTTTTGATCCATTGGGTGGAATAAATTTTCGTGCACCAAGGCATGTGCAGATGTGCACCACCAATAGACACACGTGCTGCCCACTGAGGGTGCTCTGCTAATCAGCTGGGCAGCCCCTGAATCTCTCCTGGGTGGCTGCCCAAGAGCTCAGCTTACAGGGAACGCTGATCACACAGTGCTAAGGTGCTTTCAAGAGCTCTGCTTTATTCTCAAACATTCAGTAGAGCACAGAAACCTTTTTGCTAATGTATTCAGTTTGGGAAGCCCGGCCTTTGAAAGAGCCATGTTCAATGCTGTTCACCTAACCCTCATCCTAGCCTGGATCAGTTATCAGAAGTGACTCCTCATTCTGAAAAGCTGGCCTCTGTTCTCATTGGTTTTGCATTAATATAGAAACGTGATAGTCATTACAACCTGCTAATTACATTTCCAGACTGGATGTGCGATCACAAAGTTTTTGTGCTCCACTATACTTGATATACCAATCCCATAGGATTTCCATAGTTGCTGCTAAAGATCTTACATTCGCCACCCTTCAGAGCTTAGAACTTCTTCCCCTGTTCTTCTTGAATGAGATGGTCAATACTCAATAGGATTAAAAGGAACCCTGCTTGGATAGAAGTCCTGGCCTTGTCTGCAGCTGGCCTCTTCCTGGCTATGAGAAAATGAGACCTGGAATACAGCCCAGATTCCAGAGTGAATATGCTATTCTGACAGCTACAGTGCAGGAGTCCCCCTGGACAATTAGATAAGGTGGCTTCTGTAATGTACAAGGAAAAGCTTTGAACCATCAGAAATTTGGATCACTTTTGCTGCTAAGATGTGCAGCATGGCAGAGATACACTGGCTGCTTCTGCAGCTCCTTTGAGTTAAAATGGTAAATGTTTTCTCTAGGTGAGTTGCATTCTATGACTACACTATGAAACTTGCAATGGCACAGCTGTACCATTCAGCTGCACCAAAGTCAGCTCTGTGTCATGTGCTGACTGGTGAGCGCTCTGCTCACCAGCATAATTAATCCCAGCCCAACAAGGGGCAGGAGCTATAGGAGAGTCTCTTCCAACAATTTAGGCTTGGTCTTCGCTTGACCTTACAGTTGACTGCAAATATGCAGTTCTACCTAGGGCAATTGCGTAGCTGGAATCAATATATCTGCAGTCAATTGTAAGGTCTGTCCTCACTGAGGGAGGTAGACAGGAGTGTTTCTCCCATTGACCTCTCTACTCCTCACAAGAGGAGTACAGGGTGTTTACTGCCAATCCAGAGAGTGATTTTGCACATCTTTACCAGAAGATTTACCTTGAACTGCTGTCCACACTGGTGCTTTTGTTTGGTGAAACTTACATCAGTCATGGGGTGTGTGTGTTTTCACATCCCTGACCAACAAAAGTTTTACTGATCAAAGTGCTGCTGCATTCAAAGCCACATGCTGCATGAGTCTGAGTTACAAGTGTCGATGGGAGCTGAGTACAGGTTGAACCTCTCTAATTCAGAACTCTGTCCGGCAAAATCCATGATCTGGCACGATTTTAGTTAGCCAAAAGACCACTTATCATAGATGTGTCCAAGTTTCCCATGCTCCCATGAAGCTTGTTTACAGCCACCAGTCCTGGCTCTCAGTGTTCTGTGCTGTGATTTAGCTGCAATTTACCCCAAATGTCTTCTGAGAGCCCAGTATGCAGTGGAATCGTTGGTAATGTGCTAGACAATGTTGCCTCCTGTAGTCTGCCAAATTCTCTGGCTTGGCACTGGTCAGGTCCCGAGGATGCCAGATGAGAGAGGTTCAACTTGTACCAATCTCCATGTATTATTACAGCACATCTCAGCTCAGCTGCAAAACTCTTGATTTTATTTTTTTCTCCCATTTGGTGCTCTGAGGGGGGTCCCTTGTTATAATTTTTCTCTTGTTTTGAGACATATCGTGATACAACATGGCATTGTTCAGTTGTAACACACAAAGGATACAGAGCACAGATTGTTCTATTCCTATGTACCTGAGCTACATGGAAGGGGAAGTTTGTACTCTTTTTGCAGACCTAAGCCATGGGTCATATGGGGGTGCAGAACTCTCTGAGATTTCTGGGAGTATGGACTAGACTAACCCTTGCTGCACCTATTTAAAGGTTGCTGCCTGCTTTCCTGCATGTGCACACTGTGTTGTTGTTTGGTGCAAGAAGGTCACCTTCATCTTCATTTTTCATTCCCTTTTGACGTGCTCATTCAAAATGAAAATCGTTCTTTTTTTTTTTTGTAATCAATTTGACACTTGCCAGGGAAAAATTGAAAATGTTACACTGAAAATATTTCACATATAACACAGGATAAGGTCAACCTAGGCTGCCTTGCATCGTCCTAGCTGTAGAAGTGTTTTCACTTACATTTAGCTCCTGGTGATGTAAGAGCCTCTCTATGCTGATTCAGTAACTCCGCCTGCTCAGGTGGCATAGATTCCTTGCAGTAGTTAGGTTGATGCAGTGTCAGGGTAGACAGTGCATTGCTTACAGGAGCTGTCCCACGGTGCTCCCCACTGCCAGTACAATCGGTGCATGTGGTCCTGGTGAGGACATACCCTACTGACACAAGGGGTGAAGTGTAAACACACAAATGATGTAACTCCTGCGGCAGCTCTATGTGGACGTAAGTTAGATTTAATTCTGTAGTGTAGTCTTGGCCCTAGACTGTTCACTAAAAGTTGCTTACAGGAAGAAAATGTCTTTTCTGTGAACAATTTTAACCCTCCCCCCCCCGAGCCCCATTTTAATCGACACAAGACAAATAACCAGTTCTATCTTTCCTTCAGAGACCTTTCAAGTCGTTGTGAGGGGGAATGGATTCCGACATGCCCGGAATGTTGACCGAGTGCTCTGCAGCTTCCGGATCAATGAAACGGTTACTTTCAGTGAGTAGACTGTCATTACGCAGATTGAATCTCTCTAATCTGGTGCACTCTCATCAGGCAACATCTGTAATCTGGCATGATTTTAGTTAGCTGGATGTCCCCTTATCATGGGTGTGGCCAAGTTTCCTGTGCTCCTGTTAAGTTTGTTTCCAGCCACCAGTCCTGGCTCTCTTTGTTCTGTGCTGTTATGTAGCTGTAAGTTACCTCAAATGTCTTCTAAGAGCCCAGTACATAGCTGAAGTGTTGGTAATGCTGGTAGACAACATTGACCTCCTGTAGTCCAGCAAATGTTCTCGTTCAGCACCAGTCAGGTCTGTACCTGTACCTTTACTAGCGGCTGTTTTCCTCCAAAAGACTTTGACAGGTTAGTTCATTTGGGGCAGGCATGGAGAACCTTTGGCGTGCCGGCCGCATGCAGTATATGAGGGTTAGCCACTGGTGGGCCACCAGATGGCTTATTTTCCTGAACATCTGCTGGCACGGAGCCCCATTGTTTCCTGTGGCTATGATTCACAGTTCCCAACCAAAGGGAGCTATGGATGGTGGCATAGGCCAGGACATCACTTCACACGGCTCCCATTGGCCAGGAATAGCAAACTACGGCCACTGGGAGCCTGTGGATGCTTTTAACAGACCATCTTGTGGCCCACCAGTGGCTAACCCTGTTGAACCACGGGCTATGCCTGCTTTGGAGGGTATAATCCTGAGATGGAGAGCTCTTGACTGTTGGGTGCTCAAGCTAAGAACTAGTGCCTGTGTTACACTGAAGGTACGAGTGGTCTGGGAGGTTCACAGGCAGGATGAATTCAGAATGCTCTATCTCAAGTAAAATCATAATCTAAGTCTTCCTTGTAACCACAGAAGCCTTTACTGCATGTAGCATAGATGGAGCAGAGCTAGTCCTCAGTGGCTTTATAGAAACTAGAAGACTGACATTGCTTGGGTTCTTCAGGGTGGGGGACTGGAGGTGTGAGGGTGCAGGAGTCAGGTCAGGGCTTAAGGATGTGGGGGGCTTGGCAGTGGATTGGGGGGTACAGAAGTCAGGGTTGGGGTCAGAAGGGGCTCAGGGCAGGGGTGAGGGATCCAACAATCTGGGAAGAGGGTTGAGGGCTCAGGGCAGGGGGTTGGAAGGTATCAGGGGACTCGGTGGCTTCTTGAAGAGGTGGCTGGTCTGCAGGCCCAGGCTGCATTCCTGATAAGTTTTTGTGACACTAGACTGTAATAGATTTAAATGCGAGTTAACTCAGTGAGGGATTAATGGGACCTGTATGAGGGCCAGATAGCTCAGCGATTTTGTTTGTTTGAAACCTCTCAGCATCTTATTAGATCAGGCAAGAGGGTTATCTTAAAGCTAAGATGAAGCCAGAAGTTCCTAAAACCTTAGATCAGCTAAAACGCGACTCAAAACAAGATGGCCAAGACTCACCGAAGTCACTAAAGCCATGGAGTTAATAGACTTTAGTATACATTTCATTGGCATTATTTGCAGAATCACAGAAATGCAGGGCTGGGAGACACCTTGAAAATAAATTTTAGACCATCCCTGACAAGTATTTGTTCACCTGCTCTTCAAAACCTCCCAGTGCTGGGGATTCCACAACCCTCTTTCAAAGCCAATTCTGGAGCTTCTCCACCTTAGAATAGAAAGAGATTTTCTTATGTAGAGTATATGCTACCCTCCCAGAGCCAGCAGCTGTTAGTGAAAGCAAATTAGCCCATTGGCCATGCAATGCCTGCCAAGTTTCATTAGCAGCCTTCTTAAAGCATGTGTTGCTATTTAAAATTAAATCCTAAGTACAACAGATGAACCCACAACAGATTCCGTCCGGATCCTTTTATTCTAGCTACAAATCATTCTGAATGTGACGACACAGCTCTATACTTTACCCAGTCCCCAATAAACATCTTCTTTAGATGGGTTTGGCTTTCAGAGAGCCTGATACAAAAATGGGGAATTGTAGCAGGATTCCAGCATGGTTTTCATTACAGCATTAGCAAAACATTTATTTCTTATTTATGGGGTCTTTTAATAGGCCATTTCTCTAGCTCTGAGAACACACCAGTGTGTCTTTCTTTCTGCATTCCTACCTCCCCGCAAATGGGTTTCACATCCAAATAGGATCTTTTCTTGGAGGGCTACCATAAGTACTGGAGTGGGAGGAAAAAATCAGCCAGGATAAACAGGGGTCAGTGTTTGGTAGATGGTGAGAAGATTTCCAAGGCATTTTCTTGACCTTTTTTTAAAAAAAAAAAAAAAAAAAAAAAAAAAAATCTCTGCCTAGGTCAAAGGAACAGCTGAAGAGCTAAAAACTCAAGTTGGCTAGTCTTAAACACTTCCAGGGAAAGCATGTAGGATGCAACGCAGAGCAGATGTTCCTGGGAGGGCCTTTTGCTTAAGAAGCAATGTTCCCTGTAAGCTGAGTGCTTGGGTAGCTGCCCAGGAGAGATTCAGGTGCTGTCCAGCTGATTAGCAGAGCACCCACAGCCATCAGTGTGTGTTTCTATTGGTGGTACACATCTGCACATACCTTGGTGAAAAAAAAAATTTTTTCCACCCATGATAGAAAAAAAAATAGAAGAAGCACTGCTCAGAATTTACTTTGGTGACTATTCTTAGAACTTGTAGCCTCAGCCCCATTAGGCTAGATGTAGATGATTCCAGCCCTCAAACAATTCAATTATCAAAGAACCAATGGGTCACTCCAAGGCTGATCGATTATCTAGAAGATGCACTTTAAGCAAAAGACATCAGCGAGGACTCAGGCAGTTAAGATAAAAAGAAGTGATCGGTAATGTGGGAGTTGAGACCTGGTAGAGACCAGATAGTCACAGGGTCTTGAGCTTTCAGTCCCCTTTGAATTATGTCTCGCCTAGAAACAGAGGCAGACCAAAACCGTTAGACAGTGTACCCTCTTTGAGGAAGGAGTTGAACCAGGACCAGGATTCCTGGTGGTACTCCAATGCAAGCAATGAACAGTAACAATCGCTGGCAAGTTTTTAGAATCCTTATCTTAGACTTTATGCAGTATCTGTTTGGTCTTTCCTTCAAAGATCTCTACAGTGTTAGCTTCTAGCCCAAAGCTGGTCTGCTTCTGCACTGTGTGATCCCAAGAAAGTACCTCTCCCTTTTGCTGGCAACTCTGCTTGGATCATTTTGCTCCTTTATGTTCCATCAAATCATCCATTCTGAGCTTGCTTTGAAATCCAGGGTTGTGTCTGGGTTTTTGTTTTTCCACTATAAAGCTATGTCTACACTACCCTGGAAGATCGATAAGCTCAGGGTCAATCTTTTGGGGTTTGATTTTGCACATCTGGAAGGGATGCATGATATTGACCTATCAGGGGTCGGCAGTTGAGCCCTCTACTCTTTGTCTTGCAAGGAGTAAGGGATATTGATGGGAGAAACTCTCCAATCCACCTTTGTCAGTGAGGACGGCCAGGTAAGTAGATTGCAATTATGTTGATTCTAGCTACACAATTGCTGTAGCAAGAACTGCATATCTGTAATTGTCTTACTTTCCCTAGTGTAGACATAGCAGCCTAAGATTACAGATTGAAATAAAAGGTTGCCTTTGCTCACCAAGGTCAGGAGCAGAAAGGCACTGTCTAAAGTAGGGATGAGCAAACACAAACAGTGAATGGGCCGCCTGAGCGGCCTGTCTACTCAGTGGGCTGCAGCTGTGGCCCTCCTGTTTATCTGCTTCTCCACACGTCTTGTCCATTGGCGCACTGGAGCCCCACACTGACCTGCTCCTCCCCTTGCCTCCCAGCACTTCTGCAGCACGTGAATCACCTGGTTTGTGCTCCATCCCTGCTCCTCCCACTTTCTCCCAGTGCTGGAACACTGCAAACATCTGATTTGCAGCATTCCAGCTCTGGGATGGAGGAAGAAGAGTGGGGATGGAGTGTGAATCAAGGGATTTGCAGATCTTCTAAAAGTGCTTGGAGGGAGAGAGGAGGCGTATGAAGTGTGCGGCTCCAGTTCCCCCATGCCTGAGTGGCGCACAGGGGAGGAGGACAGCGAGAGGGTATGCAGGCCGCAAGTGAGCCCCAGTGGGTCGCGTTCTGCCCATAGGCCGCAGGTTGCCCACCTTTGGTTTAAAGTGAGGCTCTGTGGTTTATAGACCGTAAATATTATTTGAGCCAAAGAAGTGTGATTAAAGGTTAGGGGGTAGATTGTGTGAGTTTAAGCGCTAGTGGAAGGTTTCTTATTGCATGAGAGCCTCTATGCACAGAGTCAAGTATCGGCGGGATAGCCGTGTTAGTCTGGATCTGTAACAGCAACGAAGGGTCCTGTGGCACCTTATAGACTAACAGAAAAGTTTTGAGCATGAGCTTTCGTGAGCACAGACTCACTTCTTCAGATGCATCTCATGAAGTGAGTCTGTGCTCACAAAAGCTCATGCTCAAAACTTTTCTTAGTCTATAAGGTGCCACAGGACCCTTCTATGCACAGAGTAGATTTTCATTAAGACTTTCTCATTCACACTGCCATGTAAATGTATCCCTCAGTTAAATGGCTGCTTAGCGTCCATATACCCATTGCATCTTCTCTTCTCTATGATGACTGTCGATAATGACACGTACTTTGTGCTTATCTTGATTCTCAGGAATTCTACAATTTCATTATGACTCTATTTGCAACAATTGCAGATTTCCCCCAAAACTAATATTTGTAAGGTCTTAAGGGCAGGAATTCTCTATTATTTAGGGACACTGTAATAAGAGAGAGTTCCCCATCTTAAAGAACTTATGATCTGTTCTAAATCAGTAAAATGGAGGATCAGAGAGGTGAAGTGACAGTTCTAATGTACCACAGCTGGTCAGTGGCAGAGACGGGCATAGAATTCAAGTCCTTTGTCTTCCTTCCATTGCCCTGACTACCCTTCTGCTGCCCATTCTTCCATGTGAACCGCGATAGCTCTGAGCCACAAAGTCCTAAGATTGGGACGGGGTCTACCTCTTGCTGGAGAGCAAAACAGCCCAGTTTTCAAATGCATCCTGCATAGACAAACTGAATAGCAGATGAAAAGCATTTTTGTTTTGTTTCTCAATGCATTTTTCCAGGAAGGAGTCAGATGGCTGGAGTTATGCAAACCAAATGGAACTACTTTTGTTGGGGGGAGGGGTTAAAGTCACTCTCTTTTCTGTGGTGAAGCAAAAACATTCTCCAAACAAAACAATCCCTCCCCATAGTGAAACCTGCCAACTCTAAACTAGAGTAATCCATGGGGACTAGAAGGAGAGTAGATTTCAGTTAGGGAGAAGTGGAGAAGAGAGAAACAAAATGCTTGTGAAATATTTTCAGCAAAAGGCCTTGCAAAATGAAATCAGCTTATAGTGTTTTAAATACTGAGCATGTGATAGAATCACAGAATATTAGAACTGGAAGGGACCTCGAGAGGTCATCTAGTCCAGTCCCCTGCCCTCATGACAGGACCAAACACCATCTAGACCATCCCTCATAGGTGTCCGTCTAACCTGCTTTTAAATATCTCCAGTGATGGAGATTCCACATGTTTTTTGACTTTTTGATTTGGCGGTTTAGAAGAAAGTGACCACCAGACTGAGATGTGAGACCTCATTCTGCTGTCACATGCACTGATGTGATGTGTTAACGTCACTAGAATTGTTCCTGATTTATACTTTGTATACGTGCCCTAAAAAAAGTCCAGTATCTAGAGTAGGGGAATCCAACTGGATGGAGAGAGGCTGTTCTCAGTGGTAGCAGATAACAGAACAAGGAGCAATGGTCTCAAGTAAGAGGGGGAGGTCTAGGTTGGATATTAGGAAAAACTATTTCCCTAGGAGGGAGATAAAGCACTGGAATGGGTTACTGAGGGAGGTGTTGGAATTTCCATCCCTAGAGATTAAGTCCCAGCTTAACAGAGTACTGTCTGGGATGATTTATTTGGGTTTGATCCTGCTTTGGGCAGGGAGCTAGACTTGATGACATCCTGAGGTCTCTTCCAGCCATAGGATTGTATGATTTTTATGAATCTTTGGGTGCTGTAAAGACAGTCTCTCTGCCAAACTCCATCCACCAATCCCCATGCCTTCAGTGTAAGAAGGTTGTCAGGGTATCTCCCTGTACACTGGCAATCCCCTTGGGGCTGTGGGCAGAGCAAGAGTGACACCAAATTCATAGGTACAGATCGGGCAGAGTCACAGGGGCTTAAAATCCCACCCCACACAAAATCCAGATGTTCATATCTGACCCCTCAATGAAAATTTTTCCTGCACATCTTATTTTTGAAAAATAAAATGGAAATTGGTGAGAAGTGTCCGTTTTTGAGGTTTTTCTTTAAAAACCTGACAACTCCAAAACTTTGTTTGGGTATCAGAAAGCCCCTTAAAAATACCTTTTTTTTTTTTTAGTGAAAACATGAACATGTCTTAAGAAAAGTTTTATGAAAATGAGCCCTTTCCCCTATTATCCATGGAATAAAAAGAAATATTTCCCAATTGGCTTTGGCAAATCCTCCTTTAAATAGCTGCCACAGAAGGAAAACACATGAGGGTATCATATATACTGGGAGGGTACCATGGAACAAGACAGCAAATCAATATATATTTCACTTGAATAAGAGCAATTACCATAGAAATGTTAGGGAAAGAATTCTCCTGGGCTGCTTGCTTCCAGCTCATGTTGCAAGCTGCAGGGCCATAAAAACCCTGTGATCAGTGTCTGCCTCACCTCCAAACCTCCTGGGGTTGCAGCAAAATCTGCTTCACTGCCTCATTTCCAAGTGAATCTGGCTGAGAGAACCACTTCAGAGAAGACCATGATTTCCCAAGGAGCTCTGCTGCTGTTGTGGGGTGGCCTGCATTGGGAAAACAGCTGCAGAGTGACCAATGAAAATTTAAGTGAGGTCAGAAGCTGCTGAAGAAAATAATTTCCTGGAAATCCACCGCACTCTGTTCAGTTTCTAAGTTCCCCCTTTCTGATGCTGGCACTTCAGTTCTTTGGGGCAAGGGCTATCTCTTGCTTCTGTTTGTACAGAACCTAGCACAATGGGCAAAAAGAGTGAGGCTCATGGACCATGTGATGTTGGGACCTGCATAGCTGCTTTGCTAAGATATAAGGGCTACAGTTACTTATTGGTAGACTTAGGAACAGAAACTGGATCTTTCTACTTCCAGTGCTTAGCTTTAATAGTAGATGCAATAGAGATATATGGGTGAGCACGTTATGAATATCTAGACACAGGTACACACACTGACCATGTTTTCTCTGGAGCCAGTAAATCAGTTCTGGTGAAATAAATTATCTGAGTCCTAATTTGTCTACGGAAAATACTCTTTCAAACTGCTGCCAGTAATCAGAAGTGGAAGTACAAGCCTGTAGATGGGGTGTGAGTGCAAGGGTGCAATGTCTGGTTTTTCCCCTCCTCCACATTTCTAGCTTCTCCCCCTTCCTCCCTGCTGCGCTGTACCACAGAGCATGATGGAGGAACCCAAGGCACCCTGAGAGCTGTAGTTCCTTGGCCAGCTCCCTGTCTACAGAGTTTGCGCTGGATCAGAGAGAGGACGGCCCTCGGCATCTAGCAACAGGAAAGGGAGGTGGACGAGGGAATATTGTTTTTCACTTAAGATATTACAGTAAGATCCTAAAAGGCAATAAACCTTTATTACTATGTACATTAGTATGTTATAACAAAAATAATCTTACCGATCTTACTGTTTCCACTCAAATTTTTCATTAACCTCTCTTATGCACACTCATTGCATGACATTTTTGAACTGTTACATTTAAAAAACTGTGGTCCACATTTCCAAAAAAAATATACACACACTCTCTCTCTCACCCCTGTGGAAATTCCTGAGTATGGCCCTGATGTAAGGGGACACGCCCAGGTGGACAGCTCCAGCAGCGGTTGGCTGCACTGTGGGGGAAAAGCCAACAAGTAGCCATTTAGAGAGATTGCAGGGACCTGGGTGGGGATAGAACAGTACCTGTAAGAACTGTTAGGTTACTCTTATTCTTGCTCGTAATCTTTTCTGAAGGTTGGAAAGTTGAAAAATTAGACTGATTCCCAAAGGATCCTAAAAGAGTTATGCATGTCAATGGGAGTTAGGCACCTAATTCACAAAAAACTCCTTTGAAAATCCCAACCTAAGTTCCCATACAGCCTCTACCCATCCTGATTTCACGAGGGGTTGGAAGCGGAACCAGCACTGTAATTCAAGTAAAGCTACTCTTGCAGTGTTTCCAGTCCAGCTAAAGCCAAGGAAGCACCTGGAATCTCAAGGTTTTTGAGCATAGTTTTGGTGAGATTTTCTAAGCTGAACTGGTTAGCATGATCACCTCTGAACATTTAATTGTGGGACAATTCAAAAGCCTGCAATATTTGATGGGTTGCAACTGCTAAAGCTAGAGAGTAACTAATTTTTCAGTAAAGAACAAAGTTAAAAATGTTTTGATCCAATGTTTTGTTTGATCCAAAATAAAATAATTAATTTCAAGTTTGAGCTTTTGAACACATTTGAATTCTTGCTTGTTATAGTTAAAAGGAATTTCAGAGTAAAAAGCCCAGTCAAACAGAAAAACATATTTTATTTTGAAAATATCAAAATTTCCTGAAATTTTGGTTTGTTGAAATGAACAGGTCAGAAAAACTGACACAAATTGCTGAAATACTTCAGTTTTGCCAAATGTGCATTTTTGTAGGAAACATTTTTTGTTGAAAATTTCACCCAGTTCTAGTAATCACATCCTGCAACTGCAGAGAGAGCCCTAAAAGAAATTCATAGTCTTGAATGCATTGGTGCTTCTTAACAGACTGAGCCTCAAAAACACCCTACAGGCTGGTAAGTATTACTATCCCTGTTACACAGATGGGTAAACTGAAACACAGAGAAGAAAATGGATCATCACAGAGTCAGAGAGCCAGTACAGGTTGAACCTCTCTACTCTGGCACTCTCTTGTTTGGCAGCATCCATAATCTGGCATGGTTTTTGTTAGCCAGACAGCCACTTAACTCGGGCATGGCTAGGTTTCCTGAGGTCCCATGAAGTTTGTTTCTAGCCACCAGTTCTGGCTGTCAGTGTTCTGGGCTGTTTAGTTGTAGTTTACCTCTCAATGTCGTCTTCTGCTTACTGGACACTTCGAAGTGTTGGCAATGCTGCTCGGCAATATTGACCTCCTGTGGTCCAGCAAATTTTCTCTTTAGGCACCAGTCAGATCCCCAGGGTACCAGACTAGAGAGGTTCAACCTGTACCATAACCCTGACTACTAGATTTCCACCCTGCACTTCAATGTTTTTATATATAGATTTGGCAACATTCTATTTTTAAAAATAATTTTGAGACATTTATTTTGAATCTTCCTTTTCATAGAATCATAGAGCAATAGAGCTGGAAGAGACCTAGAAAAGCCATAGAGTCCAGCCCCCTGCTCTAAGCAGGACCAAACCCATCAGATCAGCCCCGCCAAGGCTTTGTCGAGGTGAGACTTAGCCACCTCCGGGGATGGAGACTCCGCTACTTCCCTGGGCAGACCATTCCAATGCTTCACCACCCTCCTAGTGGAAAAAGTTTTTCCTAGCGTTCACCCTGGACCTTTCCAACCACAAGTTGAGACCATTGTTCCGTGTTCTGCCATCTGTGATCACTGTGAACAGCCTCTTTGCAGCCTCCCTTCAGTAAACTGAAGGCTGTTATCAAGTCCTCCCCTCAGTCTTCCCATCTGCAGACTAAACAGTCCCAATTCCCTCAACCTTTCTTCATAACTCATATGCTCCAGACCCCTAATTATTTTGGTCGCCCTCCGCTCGACCCTCTCCAGTGTATCCACATCCTTCCTATAATTGGGGGCCCAGAACTTAAATTTTCACAATTGCACAAGACTTTAAGCATTTTTTTTCCCATTCTTATCAACTTAAATTTTCTTAGTTGTGGAAATTTAATGGAGGTGTCACCTAAGGAAGGGTCAGACAACAATTGTTTAGTAACAGTCTGATGCTGATATTCAAAAATTTAAGGGTTGGTAACCATTAGAACACAAATAGTCCACATTCCGTATCAACAGCTATGCTTTCTTTAAACTGATCTGTTCTCAAGCAGCATGTTTCTTACTTCATATCTACATTTCAGCTATTATCAGTAGAAATATTTTTCATATAGTTGTGTAGGTACAGTGAAGCAGACCTGAACAGACAAAAATCTAATCCTTCCAATCCTATTTGTATGCCAGTAGAGAGAATTAAGCTGTTGTAAATGTGAAGGTAATCCTAACTTGTAAATGGTGCATTATCAAATTCATCACACATCAGACCTCTTTCTCTTTTTTTTCCAGATGAGAAACCTTTCGTAGTAGAAGATACTTATTTGCTCTGCCCAGCACCCGTATTACAAGAAGTTGGCACGTAAGTTTTTAGAGACATCCACCAGCATTTGAAATGAGTTGATCCCACTTATTGCTTGAGGGAAAATCATTGATTTATTTCATTTTAACTGACATACATGCAAAGGCTGGAAATGGACGACAGGGAATTGATCACTTAATGATTACCTGTTCTGTTCATTCCCTCTGGGGCACCTGGCATTGGCTACTGTCGGAAGACAGGATGTTGGGCTTGAGGGACCTATGGTCTGACCCAGTATGGCTGTTCTTATGTTCTTACATCCCTGTATTCATTATTAAACTGGGTCACAATTTCTAGACCACAGATTCTATGCAGGAAAACTGAACCACAGTCTTTTGGTCATGGATGGGGTTGGCAGTGTTTCCTGTACAATTGTCTAGATTTTTTTTTAAATTGTAAAACAGTAGCATTAGAAGATCCCTGTGAAGTTCTCAATAGTGTAAAGCTAGAAAGTGGTGTACTGAGCCTTCGATATTCCTGGGACTCCAAATATCCCAACACAGATATTTCTGACAATCTGCTTATCTTTGGGGGATGGTTAAAGAGAGGGAAAACTGCCCATAAACAGAAGGGCCCAGTCCCACAGCCTGATCCAGAGTCACGCAAGTCAATCAATTTGAATGGGCAGTGAATCAGTTACCATTAACGCTTCTCATATGTATATGAATAAGGACAACATGATTAGGCTCAAAGCATGGGAGGCAATGCTGAATTCATTTGGCTCTAACTACCCAAACTGCACAGTTCTAGAAGCTCTGCAGTGTGTCATCATTCCTTCATTTTAAAAGAGAGCTTTCTTAATAAACACCAGTCACTGCATCCACTCAGTTCTCCCGCATGATGTTCTGCTGAAGAAGGCTCCTATGAAGCATTGCAGCTGGACCTGTGAGAAGTCCGTAATCATCTGCAGGCTCTCTAAATCTGGCCTGTTAATAGGTTTCGGAATTTAGAAGTCCTGTGGCACTTCTAGTCTAATCAATTTATTGGAATGTAAGCTTTCATGGGCAAAGACCCACTCGACCATATGCAATAGGTTTTAAGAACTCATACATTTAAAAAAAGTGGGCTGCTTTTTGTGTCCAATTGCTTCTTCCCACTTCCTCTCCCATAGCAGCATCACCATAATAAGGCAGACAGGTGCATTCTTAGCTGTTGATCGTATCTCAAGGTTTTATACTGCTGCCCATCACCAAGATATTTGATCTCCTTTCACATGCGTTGCATTGGCAATAGGAAAATACCCCATGTTGTTGGTGGGATGTCTTGTTCCTCTTCCTTTTGGTTGATAGGAATTCTGCTTGGGGAAAGGCATCTTTTTCCAAATTTGGGTCAAAATCAAGCAGATGGCGGGGCTGATGATGTAAATATCATTCTGGTTATGGTGGGAATGTGTTATGTTATCAGAGGGGGTTTTTGCAGCTTTCCCCAAAGACAGGCAGATTCTAGATTAGTTTAATCTTCTCTGGGAATTCATTACATACCCAGTGCCTTCCGCTAAAGAATAGTTTGTCCTTATCTCTGATCTGTCTTTTTTTTTTGGGCTTTTTGATCTGAACTCAGCAGTGCTTGATCGTTGATTTTTCTCTCTTCAGATGAGCTCTCTTTATATTCTTTTTCCTGCTGCCCCATAACAAAGTACACAGCTCAAGGAAGAGAGTGCAACTTTTAATCCGGTGTCAGTTAGCTAACAAAAAAACAGTTCTGCATATGGAGTTGGGGAATGCCCTGTTATACTGGAGAGAGAGTCGGTATGTATTTTCTGACTCTAATAAACAGAACAGACAACTGTTAACTCAAAGGTACAGACACTCTATATTTAATGAGATTAAGGGAAACAAGGCACTTGTCAGTAGCGGTTAGGATCCCAGGAAACCTGAGAGCAGATTGGAGAGACATCAGATAATACAGCTAGGTAAGGAAAATATAAAGCAGACTTGAAGCAGTTCTGAATTGTGCTAGGGCTAACTTATGATTTTTCTCAGTAGTGTCAAACTTTCCTCCATGTAACTGCAGAGTTGACTGAATGGTTATGAGGGAATAAGGCTGGAAATTAGCCTTTGGAAGCCTCTGGTGCTGGTCAGTGCCTGACATCAGGATCCCAGATTCAAGGGGGGTGGGGGGGCTCATGTCTGATTCAGCATGGCAGATGGCAGTCCTGGTTGTGTGTTTTGCAGGGAAGCTGCGCTCCAGGTCAGCATGAATGATGGCCTCAGTTTCATCTCGAGTTCTGTGATCATCTCCAGCACACACTGTGTGAGTACCAATTGACGTACATAATCTGATTTAGTAGATCAAGGTTTCTAAACTACACATAAGCTATGATGGTGCTTCAGCCATGGATGAGTAGTATGCGAAGGTGCCACCTCTCTGCCTTAATGGTGAGCTCCTATACATGACCCTGGTGCAATATAATTCCACATGTAGGATGCTTCTTAACATGGGTATGGAGCAAGCAGCTCACGCTCTGAGATAATAGCATCGATATGTGATGGGGGATGTGCTTTTGTGGTATTGCAGGGGCATCAGAGCCTGGTTCTCTACTGCTTTGCGTTTTGCACAGTGCAAATTGCACCAGTTGATCAAAAGTGTCTGCTCACACAAGTGGTAGCTGTTTATCCCTAATCTGCACAGCAGCAAACAAAGGCATAAATTGCAAGGCTGCAGCCATCAGACTGTTTGTCTGTAAACCAATATGTTTACCCACCCCCAAGAAGTTTGGGGAGCTGGCCCCATGGCCTTCTTTGCTAGCAATGCCTCAGTCACTTGTTCTCGTAAGCCTCTTGCAGCAGCTGGAGCAAAGGAAAATTGTTTTCTTATGGTTAATAACGTTGTTATATCGATAGGGATTTTACTTCTTCTAAAGCATGACGACTGGGAAGGGAGGCCTCACAGCAGTGTGGATAAAGAAAGTTTAGGATGAATTTCCTTTGTGCTCATGATCTTTTCAGCCTGAACAGAAGCAGAAAATACAAGAATCTCATGAACTTGGGAGTTCTTGCTGAACAGAGAGCGTAGGATTGGGACTCCTGTACATAGCATGAGAAATTCTTTTGTTTGGTCAAATCTTTTGAGTGATGTGCCTGGGATGAAGGTAGCAAAAAAGAGGTTCTGCTATCTGCTGTTCAAAATAACCTGCTTTATTAAGGTAAAGTTACAATAATAGGGCACAATCCTATAAGATGATTGCAAGCAGCCATCCTTCAGTTACCATTGAAACCTGTGGGAGTTGAGACCCTCAGCACTTAGCAAGAGGAATGGTCAGGCCAGATTTCCCTGGATAATTCTAGATCCCAACGTGAAATGTGCTGCTGTAACTGCTCTGGGTTATACTTAGAGGTGGAAAAAGTACGCAGAAAAATACCACTGCTGGCCAACCCCCCCCCCCCCGTGCTGAAAACTACTTGAGTAAAAGTGCACACGTGTACCACATCACATCTTTAATGTACTTGAGTAACCAGAAGCGCAGACAGCTGCACTTTTACTCAAGTAACTTTTTGGATACTTTTTCCACCTCTGGATATAGTTTTCTTATGGGCCTCATTCATCAAAAATTAATTTATTTTGGTGAAATATACACCACTAACACTTTTTTGTCTAAACTTATCATTCAGAGCATTAGGACTGAATGTTTCCAAGAATCCAAACCATAACACTCCAGGATTAACTGCTCTTAACATTTCATCCATAATGCCACAGCCTGTCTCCATGAAGAGAAGTGAACAGCTACTTAAGAGGAGAACTGACACTAACGTAAACCTGTACTTTCAGCAACCAATTACCTAAAGTATGCAAGGCATCATAAAGTCACTCTGAATCCGAAATAGTTACCTATCAGCTGAGCACTTGGTCGGCTGCCCAGGAGAGAGTCAGGTGCCTCCTGACTAATTAGTAGAGTGTGCACAGCCAGCAGCATGTGTCTATTGATAGTACACAGGCACATGTGCCTTGATGCACACAACAAAATTTATTCTTCCCATGGATGGAAAAAAATTAGAGGAAACACAGCTCCTAAACCATTGATTAGAACAGTCATCGGATCATAAACTGAATCTGTTCTCTCCACCTCCCCAGTCTGACAAGGTGTTTATAGCGTCCCATTGCCTGAAATCTTGGGGCAGGTTCTCAACAGAAGAAAAGTGGCCCTGTTTCACTGATGTCAATGGAACTACATTAATTTAACAGTTTAGGCTTTGCCTCCTGTACCTAGCATCTAAAGATTCCTAGAGAAGAGAGAGAGACAAATTTACCAAACCCTGGACACTCTCTCTCTCTGTCTCTCTCTGTCCCCTGGCCCCGCAATATAACATTTTTATCAAACAATGAAAAGACTAGATCCTGGGTAAAGGTTTCAAAAGCATTCAATGTCTAAGAGACGAAGTCCCCTTTTCAGCAGGATTTGGGTCTAGATTTTCAAAGGTGTTTGAGCCCTACAGCCCAAGGGTGACTTGTCTAGCTATTGTAACTAGTATTACAAAAAACTGTTACTAGTATTAGTACTGTAACATACATGAGGTTAATGTGCCCAGGATTAGTTTGCATTGGTTCTATTCTTTTACTCTTCAAGAATAAAAGAAACACAGGTAACTGAAGCTTCCTTTCACATTTTATCTGATCCTGTCTAGAAAACCGAAATCCTAACAGCCTGAAACTACTAACTCAGTACCAAAAAACCCTCCTCTTCTTTTTAACACACTCAGACTCAGTTTTTGCAAGAGTGAAAAATTTTGACATTCCTTGGAAGTGAACTTGAAAAATCCATGCCAAACCAATTTGCAGTGAGGTGTTGGCAGTGCAACCAAACCTCTTCGGCCCTCTCGGCATCATATTCAGCACGACTTCACAGAGATGCAGGGAGTTCTGTTTGTTTGCCTAGTTGCATCATGTTAGAAATATCAGAGATTCATAGATTTTTGGCCAGAAGGGATCAGCTGACCATTTAGTAGAACCTACTATGTAACAGAATATAGCATTTCACCTAGTTACTCATTTGTGGAGCCCAGTAACCTGTGTTTCACTCAAGTGTATCTTCCAGAAAAGTATCCAGTAGTGATTTAAATAAATCAAAAGATGGAGATTTTACCCCTTTCCCTTGATTGTTCCAAAGAATACTTATTGGCATTGTGAATATTTTGAGTGTTTTGAACCTGAAATGGTTTGGCTTCAAATTGGATTGGATCTTGATATATCCAGGCCTGCCAACAGGTGGGGGAAAGGCAGTTGCCCTGGGGCCCAGGCTTTGAAAGGGGCCTGGAGCTCCAGCCACTGTCAAAACAGCACTGGCAGTGGCCAGAACTCCACTGCTGCACATGCGGCCCTGATGGAGGGTGTATGTGGGGGCGGGGGGGCAGGGCTGACTACTTTAAGCCCCTCCCTTTCCGCCCTTGAAGGGAAGGGGAGCTGAACCCCCTCCCGCTTTGTCCCTGGGCCCATAATGGATGTTAGCACTGCAGGCTATATCCATTGGTCTCGATCTTTCTCCTATGACATTTATGCTCCAAAGTGTTTACTGCCCAGAATGTGTCCTTTGAGTCCACTCATGCTCCTGGTGAACTCGATGGTAAAACTCCCATCATGTTGCTTAGGAGCAGGCAAGAAAAGGTGCATTTACCATTTTATATAGTCACTTTCAGCAGTGCAAAAGGGGTGTGTGTAAAACACCAACCTTCTGGTGTAAATAGAACATTGCACTCCTGCATGGCAGAGGTGAATTAGGCCTTTCACAAGGAGGTATTGTCCAGTAAGGACCGATCTATTACCGGTGGTTGCAGGGGAGGGATGGACATGGGACCTCACCTTCCTCTTTGTTTTTCATCAAGGAATAGATTGCAGATGGTAGAAACCACAAAGCTAGATGACTGAGCAAGTCAAATGGCAGATGAATGTTCATGTTAATAAATGCAAAGGAATACATATTAGAAAGTGTAATCCCAGCTATGTGTATGAAATGGTGGGCACTAAATTAGTTATCACTCGAGAGAGATTTGGGAGCCATTGTGCATAGTTCTCCGAAAACATCCTCAAAGTGCAGCAGCAATCAAAACAAGCAAGCAAGGAAACAAGCACAAAACTCAGAAAACAGAATGTTAGGAATCATTTAAAAAGGGACAGTAACAGAGAGAAAGCTGTGCTAGTCTATATAGTATGAAACAAAAAAGCAGTCCAATAGCACTTTAAAGACTAACAAAATAATTTATTAGGTGATGAGCTTTCATGGGACAGACCCACTTCTTCAGACCATAGCCGTACCAGAACAGACTCGATATTTAAGGTACAGAGAACCAAAAATAGTAATCCAGGTTGACAAATCAGAAAAATATTATCAAGGTGAGCAAATCAGAGAGTAGAGGGGAAGAAGGTGTGGGGGCAGGAATTCAAGAATTAGGTTAAGCCAAGTATGCAACAGAGCCCCTATAACGACCTAAAAATTCCCATCCCGGTTCAAACCATGTTAGTGTCAAATTTAAAAGAGTTCAGCAGCTTCTCTTTCCAATCTGTTGTGAAAATTCCTCTTCAGTAAGATGCAGACCTTCAGGTCATTAACAGAATGGCCCACTCCGTTAAAATGCTGGCTGACGGGTTTGTGGATCAGGAGTGTTTTTGTCTGTTTTGTGCCCATTCATTCTTTGTCTAAGACCATGTGAAGTCTGTCCAATATACAAAGTATCTGGGCATTGTTGGCACATGATGGCATATATGATGTTAGTTGAGGAGGATGAGAATGTACCCATGATTCTGTGAATAACCTGGTTAGGTCCAGTGATGGTATCTCCAGAATAGATATGTGGACAAAGATATGAAATTATGTGTGCATCGAAATTACTAAGGTGTTTGATATTTAGACAGTATGTGTATTAATATTTATAACACATTCATAATAGTATAATTATTATGGGACTCATGCTGAAAGAGAGATGCAAAAACACTCTTCCCATTTAAAAATTGTCATATGTTACTTATTTTTATTTTCCAGTAGTTTTCTGTAAAAATAACAAATTTATAAAAACACAAGATTTAAAAGTATTTGTCCATATCTAGTTTTGTGCTGCTTTTCGTAAAAATGGCCATGTCTACACTAGCCAAAAACTTCGAAATGGCCATGCAAATGGCCATTTTGAAGTTTACTAATGAAGCGCTGAAATACATATTCAGAGCCTCATTAGCATGTGGGTGGCCATGGCACTTCGAAATTGACGTGGCTCGCTGCCGCGCAGCTCCTTTTCGAAAGGACCCTGGCTACTTCGAAGTCCCCTTGTTCCTATCTGCTCATAGGAATAAGGGGACTTCAAAGTAGCTGGGGTCCTTTCGAAAAGGAGCTGTGTCAATTTCGAAGTGCCGCGGCTGCCTGCATGCTAATGAGGAGCTGAATATGTATTTCAGCGCTTCATTAGTAATCTTCGAAAGGGCCATTTGCATGGCTATTTCAAAGTTTTTGGCTAGTGTAGACATAACCAATGTGCTTTAAACTTTAAGGAAGGACAGTCCTCCTTTGAACAATATTGTCCTCTCTATTTTTGTACAAAAGAACAACACTAATCATCCTTCTTTTGGCTGTTATGTTCAAGGTTTTGTTCAAGGTTTGTACTTAATTTTTAATTTGTATACTTAATTATAGGGTTGCTAGCTGTTTTCCTATCAGAAGGACATTAGTTATTCATTCAGATGATTTTCTCTTTTTTTTTTTAAACTTTTTGTAAAATAAGACATCTTAAAAAAACTAAATCTTTTAAATCAACTTTTGAGCATTACATGTGGCAATTTTTCAGTATGACCCCCCCCCCACACACACACTTCCTAGACCAGCATGTATGTGTTCTGTCAGTATATTCTAAGCCCAAATGTGTTTCATGACCAATTAGTTTAGGAAACACCGAGCTAAATAAATTGAGGGAGGGTAGGTCAATCATTGACTATTTGCTGAAATGGGCGGGGATTTTATCCTTAGCTTCTCTTTGCCAGAAGCTGGGAATGGGTGACGGGGTGGATTGCTTGATGATTACCTGTTCTGTTCATTCCCTCTGGAGTACTTGACATCGGCCACTGTCAAGAGACAGGATACTGGACTAGATGGACTTTTGGTTTGACCCAATATAGTCATTCTTATGTTCTTAACCCTGCATGGCAAATGAAAGGCAGCAACCTCTGCTTTGAAATAGGCAGCTAGATCTAAAGTCTACATCGCTAGAACACAGATACCAATAATGTGAATAATCTGTGTGGGTGTGCACGCGTGCATTCTTCTTGGGACATGTGAAGTAGCCTAAGGAGTCTGTTGCTTGCTAAGGCTTCAGCAAGACAGTATGCATGAGTTTGTTCTGCAGAATCAAACTAAATTTTCATTCTCCTAGCAAGAGAAAGCTAGCAAACTTTTCCTTCTAGCAGCAGGAGGAAGCTGAATCTGTGTGAATGCTTTCATGGGATTTTATCTGACTGTTGAGTGGCTGTGGCTGTGAATGAGCTGGCCATGTCTCTGAGTAGATCTGCACTAGGGAAGAAAGTTGATTTCAGATACACAATTCTAGCTACACCATTAGCATATCTAGAATGGATGTATCAGAATCGACTTCCTTATCTAATATAGTCTGGGTCTTGGAAGTCTTGTGCCAATGTCCCTTATTCCATTGGAAAATGTGGCATACAGGTGTCGATGACTGAGCCTAGAGAAGTCGTTTTTGGTCCTCTTACTCCACCGTCCCCATCCCCCGTTATTATCAGTACTTACCTAATCCTCAGCATGGAAACTGCTAGGTTGACATCTTCTATTGAGCTAGCTGACAGCTCTTAAGAGGGTGGAGGGGGGTTTACTGAGCAAGGGAAAAAAGCCTTCTGTGGATACAATAAAGGTTTTCACTAGAGAGACGTAGCTGCAGCATTACAGACGTGCTGCTAAAGCATTTGTAGTGTAGACATCCCTAAGGGCACATCTACATTACAGATTAGCTTATTCCAGAGTTGTTGTTCCAAAATAAACTATTCTGGAATAACCATCCACACTACAAGGATGCCCCAAAATAAGAAAAACTTATTCTGAGATACGCTTTATTGTGTGTGGACACACTATTTCAGATTAGAGCTTCTGGAAGCACCTAAAAGAGAGGCATTTGCAACCAGTGTTCTATGACTACACAGCAGCATTATTTTGAAATAACAAACTAGGAAGCAGGGTTCTTTTGAAGATGGGGTTTATTTTTGAAAGAGCTCTGTCTACACTGCTCTTTTTTCTTTCAAAAGAATCTCTTCCGAAAAGAGAGTATGCAAATGAAGCATGAGATATGTAAATCAGTGCCTCATTTCTATTTTTGATTTCCCTCATTTGCATTCCTCTTTTGAAAGAAGAATGAAAGTGTCAACACAGCCTGTCTGTACAACCCCTATTCCGAAACATGTATTTTGGAATAAGCACTATTCCTCCTAGAAAGAGGTCTACGGAATTCAAAATAAGACACCCACTATTTCAAAAATTTTCTGAAGTAGCAGTTTTGCTGTGTAGATGACACTCAGTTATTTCAGAAGAGTGGCTGTTATGCCAAAATAACTTTGCTGTGTAGACATGTCCTAAGTGACCATGGGGACCTTGCTGGTGTACACTAAACATTCCATACTCTATGGAACCTTCAGTGCACACTAGCAGCGTCCACAGAGCCTCAACCTGATTTGCCATTTATTACGTCTGTCTGTACAGACAGGCTTTTAGTGATTTGCCCAAAGTCAGACAATTTGCACAGGCTATAATGGGACTTAAAATATGTTTTAAAGTGAAGCACTTTTAAGTGGTCTTTCTGGAGAGAAATGCTTTCAAAAATGGGGACCTGAGTTAGTGACAGAACCAAAAACATGATGGCAAAACTTTCTAAAAGTGCCCAAATCCAATTTTCAAAAGTGATTAAAAAGGGATGAAGGCTCCTAAGTCACTTGGGAGATTTTACTCTCATGCTTTTCTTATAGTCCACTAGAACTCTCCCTGTCTGAGACAAAATGATAATAATATACCCAGTTCTTAATATATCGTATTTCATCAGTGGATAAGCATGGCTAATTAAGTAAAGCATTTTAACAATGAAAAAAATATTTTTTTCCAAAGAAAAGCATTTACAGTCAAAGTTCTGTCAGTGTTTCCATAATAAAGTATGTTTGGGGGAAAAAAGTAATAACCTAGAAACAAAGCAGAAAAATGTGATCTGGGCTGTGTCTTGGTGTACAAAGTCTACATTAATAACTGGTTTAAACTGGCTATCTCAGAGCCTGAGATGTGGAATAATCAGCAGGAGGGCTGTGGTTTAAAATTTTATTTTTCTTTGACATCTTAATCCCAGAATGGTTTTTTGAAAGTAATTCTTAGAGACAGAGTAGTTGGTTATCTACATAAAGTCCCTTTAAGTGCTTTCCACTAGGTTTCAGATGGCTCAGGATTGGAATAGAGATGCGCATAGCCATTAGCAAGAAAAATTGAGTCCCAAATGCATGGCTGGTGAGTGAGGAAGAATCCAGCTTGACTTTCAGATCTCAGACAAGGATGACCCTGAGTAAATCAGAGGTTCAGCTGTCATTGGATTGAATCCTTCGGAAGTCAAGTCATTTACCTGGGTTTCCGTGAGTTGCTTTTGCAAAGTTGAGTCTCTGTTTAGCACTAGGAGAAATCAGATATAAGGAAAAGCTGTAGGTCCAATTCTCTACAGGGGTAAAATAGGAGCTGTTTCATTTGGAACTTGAGTGCTTTCACTTCTGGACTGAGTGCTGCAGCATATAACAAAGCAAAGGGAAGGTTTTAGCCCCAGTAGAAGTTTAGGTTCAGAAGTTTTGAGTGAAGATTGATTCAGGTCAGTCTATTACAGGGTTTGGCAAGCCCTGGCACAGGTACAAAGAGTGGTATGCAAGCCGCTTTTCAGTAGCACATGAGGTGGAAGGTCAAACCCCCTCATGCAGCCAGGAACTTACTCAAAGCCATGCTGTCTGTGGATTAACAAAAGACCAGTTAATGTACCACCTAAATTGTAAAGCTCTGCATCCTTATTTATTAATGAAGCTGTTGTAAGTAGGACTGTTAGTGACTTTAAAAAGCGTTGCTGGCATTTGGACCATTTGGCCAAGTGTCGCTGGCATTTGGCTGATAAACCACTGGAGGAGGTGGACCAGGATGGATACTGGCAGCTGGTTACTTCTTGCAGCAGGCAGTGTTCCACCCCTGCTCAGAACCCTCCCACCGTGGTACTGGAAATCCGTTATGCTGTACTTGATATAGGAGACCAAGAATTACCCCGTACAGAAGAGGAGAAGCCTCATACCCCCAAGGCTGGGAAGTCTACTGCCACCCCTGCAAGAAGGAAACGTAGAGTAGTGGTGGTTGGACACACTCTTCTGAGGGGGACAGAGGCGCCCATCTGTCGCCCTGACACTTCCTCTCTGGAGGTGTGCTGCCTGCCAGGGGCCCGTATCTGAGATGTTACGCAGGCATTGTCGAGGATTATCTGGCCCTCTGACTACTATCCCATGCTTCTCATCCATGTGGGCACTAATGATACTGCGAGGTGTAACACTGAGCAGGTCGAGTGACTTCAGGGCTCTGGGGGCACGGGTCAGGGAGTTTGGGGTGCAGGTAGTATTCTCTTCAATCCTGCCTGTCAGAGGTAGGGGCCCAGGCAGAGACAGGTATATCCTGGAGGTGAATACTTAGTTGCGTAGATGGTGTCGCCAGGAAGGCTTTGGTTTCTTTGACCACGAGATCCTTTTCTGGGAAGGACTGCTAGGCGGAGGTGGCATTCACCTTTCGAGGAGGGGGAAGACCATATTCGGACACAGGCTGGCTAACCTAGTGAGGAGAGCTTTAAACTAGGTTCGACGGGGCCAGGGGAGCAAAACCTGCAGGTAAGTGGAGAGCATGGATACCTGGGAGATGAACTTGAAATGGGAGGGAGTATGGGCTACACTGGGAGAGTAAAAAGAGGGCCAGGGCAAAACTGGGAGGCAAGACCAAATCAATGTCTGAGATGCCTATATACAAATGCAAGAAGTATGGGAAATAAACAAGAAGAATTGGAAGTACTAATAAATGAATACAACTATGATATCGTTGGCATCACAGAAACTTGGTGGGATAATACTCATGATTGGAATGTTGGTATTGAAGGGTACAGCCTGCTTAGGAAGGACAGGCAGGGAAAGAAGGGAGGAGGTGTTGCCTTGTATATTAAAAATGTACACACCTGGACAGAGGTGGAGATGGACGTAGGAGATGGACGGGTTGAAAGTCTCTGGGTTAGACTCAGAGGAGTTAAAACAAGGATGAGGTCCTACTAGGCATCTACTACAGGCCCCCTAGCCAGGTGGATGAGGCTTTCTTTAAACAGCTAACAAAATCATCCAGGGCCCAGAATTTGGTGGTGATGGGGGACTTCAACTATCCAGGTATATGTTGGGAAACCAATACAGCAGGGGACAGACTGTCCAATGAATTCTTGGCTTGCATTGCAGACAACTTTTTATTCCAAAAGGCTGAAAAAGCTACCGGGGGGAAGCTGTTCTAGATTTAATTTTAACAAATAGGGAGGAAATTATCGAGAATTTGAAAGTGGAAGGATGCTTGGGTGAAAGTGATCATGAAATCATAGAGTTCACAATTCTAAGGAAGGGTAGAAGGGAAAACAGTACACTAGACATAATGGATTTCAGGAAGGCAGATTTTGGTCAACTCAGACAGCTAGTAGGTAAGGTCCCATGGGAAGCTAAACTGAGGGGAAAAACAGCTGAGGAGAGTTGGCAGTTTTTCAACGGGACATTATTAAAGGCCCAAAAGCAAGCTATCCTGCTGCGTAGGAAACATAGAAAACATGGCAAAAGACTGCCTTGGCTTAATCAGGAGATCTTGCATGATCTCAAACTGAAAAAGGAATCGTATAAGAAATGGAAACTAGGACAAATTACAAAGGCTGAATATAGGCAAACAACACGAGCGTGCAGGAGCAAGATTAGAAAGGCTAAGGCACAAAATGAGCTCAAGCTAGCTACAAGCATAAAGGGAAACAAGAAGGCTTTTTACAAATACATTGGTATCAAGAGGAAGACCAAGGAGAGGGTAGGGCCACTGGTCAGTGACGAGGGAGAAACAGTAACAGGGAATTTGGAAATGGCAGAGATGTTTAATGATTTCTTTGTTTCGGTCTTCACTGAGAAATCCAAATGAATGCCTGATATAGAGAATGCTAGTGAAAAAGGGGTAGGTTTAGAAGTTGAAATATGAAAAGAACACATTAAAATTTACTTAGAGAAATTAGATGTCTGCAAATCGCCAGGGCCTGATGAAATGCATCCTAGAATCCTCAAGGAGCTGATAGAAGAGGTATCTGAGCCTTTAGCAATCATTTTTGGAAAATCATGGGAGACAGGAGAGATTCCAGAAGACTGGAAAAGGGCAAATATAGTACCCATTTATAAAAAGGGGAACAAGAATGACCCGGGAAACTACAGGCCAGTCAGCTTAACTTCTGTGCCAGGAAAGATAATGGAGCAGGTCATTAAAGAAATCATCTGCAAGCAATTGGAAGGTGGTAAGGTGATAGGGAACAGCCAGCATGGTTTTGTTAAAAACAGATCATGTCAAACCAATCTAATAGCTTTCTTTGATAGAATAACGAGCCTTGTGGATAAGGGAGAAGCGGTGGATGTGATATACCTAGTCTTCAGTAAAGCATTTGACACGGTCTCACATAATATACTTATCAATAAACTACTCATACAACTTAGATGGGGCTACTATAAGGTGGGTGAACAACTGGCTGGATAACCATACCCAGAGTAGTTATTAATGTCTTTCAATCCTGCTGGAAAAGTATAACTAGTGGGGTTCCACAGGGGTCTGTTTTAGGACCGGTTCTTTTCAATGTCTTCATTAACGATTTAGATATTGACATAGGAAGTACACTTATTAAGATTGCAGATACCACCAAGCTGGAAGGGGTTGCAACTTCTTTGGAGCATAGGGTCATAATTCAAAAGGATCTGGATAAACTGGAGAAATGGGCTGAGGTAAACAGGATGAAGTTTAATAAGGGCAAATGCAAAGTGCTCCACTTAAGAAGGAACAATCAGTGTCACACACACAGAATGGGAAAGGACTGCCTAGGAATGAGTACAGCAGAAAGGGATCTAGGGGTTATAGTGGACCACAAGTTAAATATGAGTCAACAGTGTGATGCTGTTGCAAAAAAGCAAACACGATTCTAGGATGCATAAACAGGTGTGTTGTGAACAAAACACAAGAAGTCATTGTCCTGCTCTACTCTGCACTGGTTAGGCCTCAGCTGGAGTACTGTGTCCAGTTCTGGGCACCGCAGTTCAGGAAGGATGTGGGGAAATTGGAGAGGGTCCAGAGGAGAGCAACGAGAATGATCAAAGGTCTAGAGGACATGACCTATGAAGGAAGGCTGAGGGAATTGGGCTTGTTTAGTTTGGAAAAGAGAAGATTGAGGGGGGATATGATAGCAGTTTTCAGGTATCTAAAAGGGTGTCATAAAGCAGAGGGAGGGAACTTGTTCTTCCTTGCCTCTGAGGATAGAATGAGAGGCAATGGACTTAAATTGCAGCAGGGGAGGTTCAGGTTGGACATTAGGAAAAAGTTCCTAACGATCAGGGTGATCAAACACTGGAATGAATCGCCAAGGGAGGTGGTAGAATCTCCACCACTGGAGATATTTAAGAAGAGGTTAGATAGATGGCTTTCAGGGATGGTCTAGAAAGTGCTTGGTCCTGCTGTGGGGGCAGGGGGCTGGACTCAATGGCCTCTCGAGGTCCCTTCCAGTCCTACTATTCTATGACTCTATACATAGACGTCAAGAGGTCAAATTTTGTGTCTCCACCTCAGAAAGGTTGCTGACCCCTGGTCTGTTATATCTGAACCTAAGCTGTCACTCAGTGTCACTTTTCATATTACTCCATGTCAGATCAGCTGGTGTTGTGGCAATATAAGGACCTAAGCTACAAAGGTCAGATCTGAACTTCCACAAAGTCAGAGGGAGACAGTGTGTTCTGAGTGAATACATTTGCCTAAGTTTGGCCCTTAATAGAGTGAGCTGTGAAATCTGGATCAAAACTTTCCCAAGGTTCAGAGATCTTGGAATCTCTTTAGCTCTAGTTCCAGATGACTTAATTTTGTAGTAAAATAGAGTTGGAGTTACTTAAGGAGAAATGTCCAGCTGAATTTTTATGATGGAAGTGATTTTAAATTAAATACCCCACCCGCCAACATTACTCTGTCACAAATTCTGTTTTTGTTGTGTCTAAATATCTTCTTGCTTTTACAATATTTAAGAGCTCAAGTCTGTAACAGGAAATCTGGCTGGGGTGTACCACACACCTGCAAGATCATTAAATCTAAGAGCAGAATTCCATCTGCCAGCAATGGAAAATCAGCATGTCCAGCAGAAGGGCCAGGAATATCGTCTCCAGTGCTTGCCAAGTTATAAAGCGAGCCTGGCCTAATTAATTAGCCAACACCTACCCTGTGCTGGCTAGAGAGAGAACGTACTCTAGCAGATTGCAGGGTTGGGCTGAGCCGAGGAAAATGATGGCAGAATCTGGCTGGGGAAAAACGAGATGTTTCAAAGAGGTCTGTATTCTGTTCCTCTTCCTCCATCCTCCAGGTGTGCCCATAGCAGGACCAAAGAACAAAAGCAGCTGGCAAAGTGCAGAATACTGCACAATCTGGGTCGTCTTGGTCCTGCCTCAGGGTAAGGGCATGGGCCAGATGTGTCCAAGTCCCTTCCAGGCCTATGATTCTATGAAGTATGGCCAGGAACCAGCCTTTCCATGTAACTTCAGGGTTTTTATTGCTGGTGAGGTCAGCCCATATTTCTATCTCAGATCCTGTATCCAACACAATATGAACACAAGGAAACATTGTCAAGGGCGTCTTCATTGATTATGAAACCATGAGGATGTCCTGTCATCAGCTAGTTTTATCTCTTGCATAAGAGGCCATAGGACAGGGGTCAAATTTCGGCACTCTGCCTAGGAAAGGTTGCTGCCCCCTGCCATAGAACTTCCCTGAGTTAATTCATCTTTGAACCAGAGCAGAGCTTTAGAAAAAAATCTCATCTTAATTAAAAAATGGCCAGTGATGGAGAATCCAAGACAATCTCTGGCATATTGTTCCAGTGGCTAATTAGCCATGGTTAAAAACATACACCTGTTTTCAGTCCGATTTTACTAAGTTTTGGAATGGAGATAAAACCTTCCATTCCCAATATGCTGTTCCTGCAGTGCTCAGTCTTGCAACAGTTGAGTATTCTTCTTTTAATATCTGAGCAAGCACTGAGGCTGCGGGGGGCGTGGGGAGACTATCTTTATAAATATTAACCTTGTCATCAATTGTGTCTGGGCCAAACCCATCTTTTTTTTTTTTTTTTTTTTTTTTTTCCTTTCAAGGCTCTGCTAGCTGCAAACCAAAGCTGAGCTTGTCTGCCTTTGGCTTGCAATGAGAAACATTAGAAAGCTGGCTTTATTTTAGGAGCAAGGGGAAATTACAGCTTAAAGCAGGGAGATTGTGGACAAATAACTGAGTTTGCCCCCCTTTACTGCCATGCAACCCCATTCAAGCTGTGTAGCTGTGGTGCGGGTTTCAGTGAAGTTGGCATTTGGCCCAGACTGCATGACTATTGTCAGCCATCAGATCAGAAGAGGGAGTGGCTGGTAGGAGCATGTTGTTAAGAATTCAGAGACAAGGGGGTCTGTTCATACGCTCATGTGTGCGATAAGATGCCAGGATCCCCATTATGAGAAGGCTCGGCTGGCTGGAAGTATATGATGGCTTGTTTGTCTTGGAGGTTTTTTAAAGTTGCCTTTTCTAAGCTTTTATTAAAAGAAGCAACGTTTTTTCTTTCATTTGAAAATTTTCTGCCCCATATAGAAAGCAGGGAAGAGAACCCTCACAAGAAATCATTCTAAAACAGTACTGTGAGCACATTACCTGAAGCAAAAGGAAACGTGAGAATACAGGGACAAAGAAGGTCAATGCAGGTGAACTTAGTGCTGGGTAAGGGTGGCAAATGTAAAGCCCCAAGACTTCAGTCCTATGCATAGACAAAGAACAGCGAGAGACAAAACAGGGGAAAAGGGAAGACACGGTTCTGTGGTTCAAGCACTGGGCTGGGATTCAGGAGATTGGGACCTGATCCCAACTCTGCCTCAGGTCCCTATGTGACCTTGGGCCCTAATCTTTCTATGCCTCAGTTCTCCATAGGGGTAGTTATTATTTGGAGCATCCTTGTGCTCGGTAGTGTACAAATCTGGAACACCAAATGTTTGGAAGCTCTTCAAAGCAGAAATCTGTGTCCTTCCTTTCTCCAGGCCTTTGCCTGTCTTGTCTAGGTTGGAATTTCTCAGGGCAAGGTCTGTTTCTCACCAAATGCTTGCACAGCTCTCACTACAATGGGTCAGTAGGCACTTCTGTTGTACAAATTATATTTAATAAACTATCTTCCATGTTGTGCCTGGCAATGCATCATGCCCTTTTCCTGGTGGAACTGGGGGATAGAAAGGAGCCTCCAGCTTTCTTCAGCATTTATAATGAATGCATGACTATTTATTTGCATTGCATTATAACCTAGAAGCTCCAGGTTTAGGCCACGACCCTTTGTGTCAGGCACAAAAGAAGTTTACAATCTAATAATTTGGGAGATAAGATTAGTTTCTTACATCCTAGAACTGTTCTTGGTCTCAGCCTGCTGCTGCTGCCCTGTTCCCCAGTGTCCTAGGAAGGCACATGTCTTCCAGGATGGACCTTTTTGTTTTCAGGAGATTCCTTGTTTTCTGCTACCAAGGCCTTTGTGCTGAGAGAAAACAGAATATCTCCTAAATCAGTCAAGCCCCAAATTTGGAGTGAAGAGCCAGCAGGACACACCCCATTTTTAAATATACAAATGACTTAGAATATTTTCATAGGCCAAAGAAAACTCTGATTTCCCATTGGTGTGATTCTGACCAACTGCCTCCTTCCAATATTTAAAACTGGGTTTGCCCAGGGCCTTTTAACATTTCTGCCTAAGAAATTTATTTTTATTTGGGATAGAAAATAAAGATCCATGTAGCCTCCAGTCCCAGAAGTCTGGACTTGACAGGTGGCATTTATGCTACTGATATCATACCACTTTGCATTCTTCTACCCTAATCAGAGAACCCAGACAGAGGGTAATTAAGAGGGTTTCAAAAGTGGCCCACTTCTGCACCTATTGGAGTCTATGGGTATTTGTTCCCATTGAAGTCAATGATCAAAGTTAGGCATTGTTGAGAATTAAAAAAATTCTCCCTTGCGGCCTCCATAATGTAAAGTGAGACCCTTGGCATGTTTCAGGACCAGGCACTACAGAGGTTACCTAGTGCCAAGTGCAGGTAACCAGCTGTATTCTCCCCTGAAATTTAACAGCGTCAATGTTACAGATACGGGTTACTGCTTCTTTAAGTTCCAGCACTCTGACATATACTAAAGCATGCAGGGCATGCGCTGCAACTATTTGCACAAAGGTCTTTTGCAGCTGAATACTCATCTCAGCTAAGGAGTAATGCAAAGCACTTCTTTGCAAGGGGACAGGATGGCTCAGTCAGTGATGGAACAGGTGAACCTTTCAACAAGAGATGGCAAGTGGTCCTTTATAAGGTCATGAGCATTTGTGGGTAAGGCCCACTTCAAATTATTGGAGTAGACAGAATTCAGGGTTTATGTAGAAGGGTGGGAGGCAGGAAGGAAGGTGTGGGGAAAAGTTACCTGTTGCTACTAGAACCAGTAGGTGAAAGTAAATTAAATTAAGTTTAGGGTGTGTGCCATTCCTGCACATATCAAAGTTGGGTAATGCACAAGATAGCTGAGATCTCTCTTCAAGCTTAATTTAAATGTGCCAAATTTGCAAATAAATTCCAGTTCAGCTGTGTGTTTCTAATTTTGTGGTGAACTTCTTTTGTAGAAGAGTGGCTACTTTTAAACCCATTATTGAATGTCCAGGGAGGTTAAAATGTTCTCCTAGATAGATTAATGTGCGTTCCAATTTCAACTGTAGGTTGAACATTCAGAGTTGCCCAGGTTAGTAACATAACATGAGAACCCACATTCTGGAGTCACACCCAAGGTCCATCTAGCTCAGTGTCCTATCTTCTGACAGTTGCTACTCCCACATGCTTCAGAGCTGGGGCTTTCGGCCTTCCCAGAAAACTGTACCTCTTTCAGAAGTCTGATTTGTTTTCTGTACCTCCAAGTTTTACCCCACTTTAAAGCTACTTGTTTACAAAACCAGACATACAAATTATAAAAGTGCCTCATCACAGTGACATTGACAAATTGCTCTCTTTTTCATGTATTATCAAATAATTATAAAATAAAGCAGTTAGAACAGAAATATTGCATTTAAATTTCAGTGTATGCTATACAGCATCATTAACAAGCCATTGTATGAAATTTTAGTTTGTACTGACTTTGCTAGTGCCTTTTTTGTAGCGTGTTGTAAAACTAGGCAGATATCTGGATAAGTTGATGTACCCGCTGGAAGACCTCTGCATACCCTTAAGGGTGTGTACACCCCTACTTGAGAATTACTGCTTCAGGGGAGTGAATGGACTAGGATAATTATTGAGTAGTTAGGTGCCATTTGTTCTGTGGCCCATGGGGTGAGTCAGGCCTGCTGATGGGGAGAGGGAGGAAGGCAAAGGTGACAGTTGACCTGTGGCCTAGAGCTCTGGCCACTGCTGCTGCTACTTTGACAGTGGTGCCAGGCTCTGGGCCCCTTTGAAGTGCCCCAGCAGCGCTGCTGCATTGCTCTGTGCAGTCCTGAGGGAAGGAGATGGGGCCTGCACTGCGACTGAAGCAGTGCTAATGGCGGACTGCTGGAGGCCTTGCCCCTTCCACCCTTGGCCATGCCCCTTCCAGGCGCACTCAGCCAGCCCTGCCTTCCCTCTTGTCCCAGGGCCTGCAGTGGCTGTTGGCCCTGCTGGGGTCAGTTTATTTCATGGTGGACATTTTCCCACATCGCAGCAGGCAGTCTCCTCAGGAAGCTCATGGATTGAACGAGCATGGAAAAATAAGCTATGCTTTCCCTTGGAAAGGGGAGCCTTTAAACTCATGCATGAGGCACCTTAGCAAGGGGCAGCATGAAGGAAGCTTACACTAAGTCTATACATGCTGTAGCTCAGAGGTTCTCAGGCAGGGGTATGCGCATCCCTGGGGGTATGCAGAACTCTTCCAGAGGGTCCATTAACTCAGTGTTTCTCAACCTTTTTTTATAATAAAAAAAATTGGACTTATTTTATGTTCATCTAATTTTTTATTTATTTTTTTTGCACAATCATAAATAGGATGGCAAGTATATTGCCTATAGGCAATTTATTCCAACCAATCCATTACAATTAAGTAGTTTCAACAAATGTATTGCGATGATAGAAAAAAATGTGTGCTTGAAAATTGTAAGTATTGGGGGTATTTATTTATTTATTTATTTTTTGAACAAGGGGTGCTTTATTTAAAAAAAAAAAAAAAAGCTGAGAAACTCTGCTGATTCACTCCACTCCCATAAAACACAACCCCTGCCCCTGTTACACTGCGTGAGCCTCTGGAGCTGTAAGTGTCTCCTTGAGAGGGAAATCGTGGAGTGAGCTAATGCCTAGCCAGGAAGCGAGCAGCTCCAGAGCAGCCGGCAGCCCTGGGCGGTGTTTCAGATTCAGAAAACTGTGCAGTACAGGAATTGTTGGAGCAGCCAGTCAAGCCTTGGTGTGGAATTAAGGGCTCCTTGGAGTTCTGACTTTGTGTACATGGATACCAGTGATTCACTGCACTTGAAGCCAACTTGGGGAAGATTGGTTAGAGAGGGGTGGATTACAGAGCTGCCTTTAATGAGTCAGTCACCACACTGCAATGGTGACCAGCAGCATTTCCTTTAAGCTGCACTAAACTGGCAGTGTGTGTTTCTATTGGTGGTGCACATCCCACATGCCCCAATGCATGAAACAAAATTGATTCCACACATGGCTGGTTAAAAATTAGAGGGAACATTGTTGATTAGTAACAAATTGCCTGGGATGTTTAGTGAAGAGTAAGACATGATACAGGTCAACCACTTAGAAAACATGAGCACTGCACTGAGATTCCAGCCTTTCCATGGATACTTCTCTCCTTGAAATGAACAAATAGGGAGAATTGGGCCTCTTAACATGCACTCAATTTTAAAGTAAATTTGGGAGGAAAAAAGAACTTGATGCACTGTAGGGTAAAAATTTCTAATGCATATTATGGTTTGTGTTAAGACCTCCTTCTCATTATGTTTTCAACATGCACCTCTTGATTCAAATAGGTTTTGTGACCGTTTGCAAGACAGAAGAAACTTAAACCATTTTCAAAGGGTGGGTGGATTTGATCTTTAAACAAACAAACAAAAACAAAAAAAAACCCCAATAACAAACCCCTGCGACTCTGAAAACCACAGCAGACTGTAGTAAAAACAACACACCCTTTTCACTCCACGACTATTTTGTTCCATATAATTCCTTTCTAAATTAATTTTTCAGTTCTGACTCTGTTTTGTGCTGTAGAATGAAGGCTTTGCCAATTACCAGTGTTCCTAAGTCTACAGGCAATTCAGGTGCACTGCAAGGTTGTATCAATAGAAGCTTTGTGAAAAGCAAAGGACTTTTAATAAGTATTTTCCTTGGCCTTTGACCTATATATTATTAGTGTAAGAAGAGCTCTGGGGGACTATCGTCTCAAATTAATTTTTAAAATAAATTGCTCTTTATTTTTTTGCTGCAAATATAATTAGCATTGAACTTCTGTTAGTGCAGATCACCCTATGAGTTAAATTGCTGAAATTGGTCTGCATGCTGAGGCTCGGGGCATCAATGGGGGAGTGGGGGAGGGCTGGCAAAGGAGGCAATTGCCCCCCAGGCCTGGCCTTTGAAAAGAGCCTGGAGCAGTGGCAGCAGCTGGAGGTCCAGCCCCCTCTTTGAACTGCAGCAGCAGCAGCATTGCAACGCATGGCTGGGAGGCAGGGACCAGAGCCATGGTCTGGGCAGTGCTGAGGATGGAATGACTTATGCCCTACCCCTTCCAAGGCAGAACTGCCCCCTTCATCTTGCTCCAGAGACTGTGGCACCTCATCTAACACTGCCAGAGTATTTCATTCCTACCTACAAGTGCTCTAGGTACTCCACAGAAAGCTCTCATGCCCTGAGGCATTTACAAACTAAGGCTCTGATTAGAGCTGGTTTGAATGACAAATGAAAGTTAATTTTTTTCATGGGTCAGATATCCTCCACCCCATTCCTCTGGAACCCTTGAAAGATCTTGCTTCTGTGAGGTTGAATAATTTTCTTTCAATAATGTTGAAACACAAACTCTAAAATATGACACATACCAGTAACATTTAATACCTTAATATAATATACAAATAAAAATCAAAACAAAATCAATGGAAATGATCAAATTAAAACACAACCCTTTTACCTGGCAGAAGCAAAACATTTCAACATTCTCAAAACAAAATGAGGTGGTCATTGAGTCTACGATTCTACGGCAGAATGATTCAGTCTGAAACTTCCCTTGTCTAAATTTTTCAGGAAATCTTTACCTCCCCGCAAAAGGAGTTAAGGTTGGGAAAACAGCATTTTTCTGAAGTGGGAAGAAAGTGTTTTGACCAGGAGTAGTTCTGATGCTGTGAGTGGGTCTGTGCACTCGTGGGGACCCAAGCAGGCAGACAGGGCTAGAGCATCAGTCCAATTGCAGGATTGGGGCTACAGGAGTGAAAGTGAGAAGCTTTTGAAGTTTTCCCCACTGCTCCCTTAGCACAATTTCTAATTTGCTTGGAGTTGTATGGAGAGACCATGGAGAGACAAGACATCTAGGACTGTTATTTTTCTTCCTTCCATGACCCACCAAAAATAAAACACAATAACAGAAACACTGACCATTGTGAGAAAAATCAATTCTTCCAATACCAGTCCTATAGTTTCTATTAGTTCAGCTGCTGCTTAACAGAGGGAGTGTAGCACATTTTCAGGGAGGGTGGGTCAGCGTACAAACTTGCATCGTAACTAAATGGGTTTCAGTTTTCACGATTGGTTATTTTGTTCCAGGCATGTGAGGGCAACAGACTCTGATGTCTAAATGAAAGTCTAATATTATCTATGGAGACAAGAGAGGAGAGAGAATACCTTTGCTTAGTATTCACTCAAGCAAGATCAAAATACATTGTTTCTGTTGTGGAATAAGAATAGTCAAACCTAGACTTGCACTGAAAATGTGTGAATTATAAAAACCATTTAGTTATTTCAGTTCAACAGTGTGAATAAACTGGCTCTAAAAGAAACCACCCAAAACTTCTCTGCTTCCATTCCACAGGATTCATTTAATGGCAGGGTAAAAGAGAGAAGCTGGGAGGTGTAACAGCCTCTTGTCAGACCTGCAGAATAAGGGTACATCTGTACTTACTGGAAGATTGACCCCCGGTTTGATTTCATGCAACTAGTGGGGACATGTGAAAGCAAACTATCTGGGCTCAACAGTCAACTCAGTGGGGCTGCAAGTTGCTCACTACAGCACTACAATTACACAAATAAATAATAAGTAGCTAGCACCTGAGTTTTACTTTTCATGGGACAGATCAACACCTCCACCAGAACAGCCCCCCCACCCCCATCTAACTCCAGACTGGAGAGCTGGTGTGGAATAGAATTCCAAAATTAAACTCAAGTGGGATAATTTCCCTTATGGAAAAATCTTCCACAGCTCCCCTGGATCTGTGACCCCTGCCATATGGGTTTAACATGTGTGCACTTTCCTGTAAAGCACATTCTTTCAAGTGCTGATGTCGCTAAGCCAAGAATTCTTGGATTCTATCATGATTTCTTTTCAAGGGTGGGGGGAGGAAGGAATCTATTAGGAAATCCCTCCAATATGTTTTCTATAAGAGACCAAATTTATGTTGTACAGTATATTCAAGTGTTTGTTTTCATTGTCCTTCAACTGCCAACAACACTCTGCAGCTTTTTCTGGCCTTCCTGCACTCTTTGGCAGTGAAAACATGGTTTCATCCCACATCTGCCTTATGCTCTCGACCAACATATTTGTTCCAAAGTCTGGATGTCAGAGTCCTACCATGTAAAATCTGCAGCTCATTAGAGAGTAATTTTAAAAAATATTTGGTATCATAGCAAGAGGTTTAAAAATATAAGACCACTCCAGGCAAAGCTGGTGAATTTCAACAGTTGTCAAGAAGTAAAGAAGTTTTACACGTAGGGATGGTCTATATTTGCAGGATCTTTTTTTTTTGGGGGGGGGCCTTTTTTCTGAAAAAAGAGAAGTGTTCACACTGCCATGTATAAAATGTTGAGATAAGAGGGGTTTTCCATCAAAATAATTAACTTCAGGTCTACAAAGAACTTTCATTGACCCCCATCCCCCACTTTCAAAGTTGAAAATGCATGCATGTGAACAAAGCACAGCTATAATCAACTGATGTGAATACTCCTTGTGCAATGCTGTGGCTGTGAACTGTGGCTGTAAATGAAAATGCTCTGTTTCACAATGCTGTGGCTGTGTGAATGTGATTTTTCGACTTTACTTTTTTTGGCCTTGAGATGTTGAAAAAATTATCATAAAAAAATGCTGTGTAGGCACAGCCCTAGGCAAGTGTTTGACAGTGTTTTTTTTTCCAGCTGTTCCAACAGTCTGGATTTGCTCAGTCACTGAGGTCAGATGCAGTTTTAGACAAAAGACTGATCACTCTTATATTGCATATGTTTTATGCTGGAGTACACAGTGCACTGTATTGATAGATTATCAGTAGTTTTGGTAAAAGAAACGTTATATATTTCAAAAGGTGTAGTCATAAACTGAATTAAACAAATAATAAACAGTCCTGTGGCACTTTAGAGACAGACAACTTTATTACATCATGAGCTTTCGTGGGTAAAACCCACTTCATCAGATGGTATTTGGAGTTGAAACAGAGAATCCAGAGATTATAAGGGGAAGGGGGGAAATTACCTGTCACTAGTAGGACCAATTAATGAAACAAATTACGTTGGATATTTCTCATTCCTTTGACTATCAAAGGTGGGGAAATTGCCCTTGTAATGCATAAGCTGGTTCAGATCTCTGCTCAGGAGAAGGTTAAAGGTGTTAAATTTGTAAATGAATTCCAGTTCATATAATCTTGTAGTAAAATTCTTTTGTAGAAGAATGGCTGCTTTAAAACCTATTATTTAATGTCTAGGGAGGTTTAAATGATTGCTTACAGGTTTGTATGTGTAATCATCCCTGATGTCAGATTTATGCCCATTCATCCTTTAGAGCAGTGACTGTGCGGTTTGTCCAACACATGGCGCAGGGGCATTGCTGGCACTTGGTGGTATATATCACATTAGTGGATGTGCAGGTATATGAGCCCCTGATGGTGTGGTTAGGTCCTGTGATGGTGTTGCTTGTGTAGATATGTGTACAGAGTGGGCAACGGGGGGTTGTTGCAGGGATAGGTTCCTAGATTAGTGTTCCAGTGGTGTGGTGTGTGACTACTGGTGAGTGTTTTCTTGAGGTTGAGGGCTGTCTGGAAGAAAGGACTGGCCTGTCCCCCAAGGTCTGAGAGACTGAGGGATCATTTTGTAGAATAGGTTGTAGGTTGTCACATGACTACACCTCTAAGACTTTTGAAGTTTGTTAAAATTAAAATCAATGTTTTTTTTTTTTTTTCAAGGTAGCATTTTTGGTGGGTACATCAGATCAAATCCCACATTCCTCATGGAGACAAAGCTGAACCTCAGTAACAGTAATTGCCTGAGTGAGGCTGTGAAGATTTGGCCTACAGAATCTTTTCAAATCTGCCAGCCTGACTTGTTGCTTTGAGATACGATATAACATCTGGCAACTTTAGCACAAAACCAGCTGTGGTGGAATAACGTAACAGGGTGTTTGCAGGCAATTGCAAATGAAAAATCTAAAAATAAATTGTGGTCAAGAAACAATTAAAAAGCTCTTTCATTTTCTCTTTGTTTTGTAGCAGTCAGATTTTAGGCTATTGTTATGGCTTTTGTGAGCTCCAGGCAGCAAATAAGTGATGGGAGCAAAGATCAATAAGAGGCTAAAGATTTCTTCAGGCTGTTTCCTTTGTGTTTCTGTGGCAGCTAGTACAGTCTGGGGGAAGGGCTCAGATTTTCTGGAGTGCTCTGCAACCAGCAGCTCCCAGTGAGAGCACAGTACGTAGGTGTCTGTGCTATGTCTCTAGGTTCACTGGTTCTCATAGTGTGCTCCACTAGGGGCCTGTGACCATTTTGCAAGTAATCCACGGCTTTGAGACTTGCCCCCTACCCCTGCAGGGAGCCTGCCCTGGCTTTCCAGCCCTGTATCCCCCCATGTTACAGCTATGCATCTATGTTTTTATGCTCCAGTAGACTAATATGACCAATTTAGCATTTAAGGTATTTAGAGATAAGTGAGTGCATTTTGTCGTCATGGGTGGTAGTCTGCCGGAAGGTTTGCATTGGGTTGGGTGGGCCACGGGCCAAAGAATTTGAGAACTACTGATCTAGGAGAAGTTAAGAGCATGAAGTTTAGGACTAGAGGGGGTGGGCGATGGTGGCTGGAAGCCAGGTGTGGCCTTTTGGTCCTGGGCTACTGCAGGTATTGTAGAGCCCCCAGCATATCTCAGACAATTTTGTTTGAGTCTAGTGAAGCTTTGGAGGAGGGGGAGATTCTTCTTTTGCCAGAGCTGGCTCTCTCTATCGCTCTGTGTTTGAGGGATTGGGTTGCCTTGATTCTAGTTTTCTAGCAATTATTTCTGAATTCCAAAGGGGGAAACCTTCCTGAGATGAGTTTTCATTAGCTGAGCTCACGTTTGCTGCTAATAATATTATGATCAATGATCAGCCAGCCAACGGATTACAGCTACTTAAATAAACACCTGGATAACAGAGTCTCCAGAACCCCCTAGTTCAACCTGACATCATGAGAAGCCTCCACAGGGAGTTGTAATCTTGACCTTTAAAAAACACTGTCTGGCTCTTAGACCAAAAAGCATCACAACTGGACTTCAGCCAAAGGGAATGGCCTGGCTGCTGATCCCAAAGTCTGATGATACCGACAGGAATGGCATAGAAACACCAGCTTATCTCAGGAAGCTATGAGCTTATCCCTCCAACTAAATCTGGAAGCAATGAGACACATCAGGTTCAATTTTGAACATGGCAGTGAGTTGGATAGTGTGGAAGCTCTCTTTGTGGGATTTGCGAACAGGTGTTGGGGGCTGTTCTTCCCATACGGCTAAATGGGAGGAAGGGTACCAGCTGGATAGGAAGGCGGTCCTTAAAGGGTAGACAGGATTTTGGTATGGAAAAGGCTGATTGGTTTCAGACCTGCCCAACTCTGTGGCCTAGCCCCTATGCTGCTAATAGCTAATACACTATTGGAAGTAGCTGAGATACAAGGCTGATGAGCCGTATTCCCTGTTAGGTGAGCATTTGTGAGGCCATTCAGGAGAGATTCAAATGCTGCTCAGCTGATTAGCAGAGTGCCCTCAGCTAGGTTTCTTTTCTGCTGGTAATACACCTTCACATGTCCCTTGATGTACATAAAAATTATTCTGCACACAGATGGAAAATCTGCACAAGGAAAAGATTAGAGTGAACACTGCTGACCAGCACTGTCTAAGGACCTATGTGTTTCCCCTTTGGTGCTACCTTTTGCAGCAGGAGGATCAGAGTTCTAGTCCAAGTCCTACCAATCAGTTCCCAGTATTCATGATGACAACTGCAGAGTCTCATGTGGCTACTGACCATTTTGGTGGAATTTTGAGAGTCTACTGAGCCAAAGTAGCCTTTCATCTCAAAAAAGTCACTGTGATAGGCATGATGGATAAATTAATTGGGGGACTGGAAGGCTTTTGGTAATGATGGTCAGGCACCTCCCACTTCTATGGTTAAATCTGGTTATTGTCCGACTGCTGTTCATAGGTCTATGAGGAATGTACTCATGGTCTCAGTCCATCACACTTAATAAACTAGCTCTCAATGGTCCCCATAGTTATTTTCAGCTGATAGGGCAGGAATTCCTTTCTTGACCCCAAGTTGGATCCTCTTGCACAGCTCCTATATCTGTCCTGTGATTAAGTGAAGATGTGGGGGCCGGGGCAGAGAAGGTGTCAGGGAGACTGGGAAATTATGCCTTGTAAGTAAAAATTATTGGAAGACGCAAGGTCCTATCAGGGTAATTGTTGGGTGCAAGGGAACATGTACATGCATATGAATGCAGGACATTTGGCAGGTGTTGGGAAAGGAGAAGTTTTTTTAGTGAGCACCTGCTGTAGCTCATGTTCTCTTTTCCTCTCCCCCTTGCAGTCTGATGGGACCATCCTGGCCATCGCCTTGCTGATCCTCTTCCTTCTCCTCATGCTGGCGTTGCTCTGGTGGTTCTGGCCTCTCTGCTGCACTGTGGTAAGTGCCCACCTCCACCCTCGTCTGTCTGTGTTGTGGCAGTAACTGCACTGTCCCTGCTGTGTGTCAAGCTCTACAATGCAATCTGGAAGAGCATCACACTAGTGATGATGGGCAGGCTGCAGAAAATCCCAGAAGTCTGAGGTAGGAAAAAGCCTGTTAGTTCCTGCAGCCCTTTTCCATGCAGGTCAATATATTGCTCCCTACAGTATATTGTTTAAGGTATGGTGCCAGTGGGGCTGTGTGCCTGTAGCACTGCTAGCTGAGGGGAGAAGTCTTCACCTATCTACTTAATTACTGTAGTCCCCACAAGTGGCAGTAGCTCTGTCAGCAGGAGAATCTTTCCACACAGGCACTTAGGTCGATGTAACTTACGTCAGTCAGGGAGGTGTATTCATATTCTGAGCGATGTAAGTTATACCTAATACGTGCCAGTGTGTACACAGTCTTGGGGCAGGTCTACGCTACCGGGGAAGGATACATTCAGGTACGCAATTCCAGCTACATTAGTTACAGAGCTGGAGTCAACATACCTTAATTTGGGTTTCCACACCATCTCCACTAGGAGAGGTCAATGGGACCCTCCGCTCCCGTTGACTTCCCTTACTCCTAACAGGGGGCAGGAGTACCGTAGTCGGTACTGTACTGTAAATTCAATTTAGCGCATCCCCAGTAAATCAAACTTCAGAAGATCCCCTGCAGCTGGGTCCATCTTCCCTGTAGTATAGATGTGCTCTGAGTGGTTTGAGCTCAGTCATTCCCAGGCGCACAGCTTGAGTTTGGTTTTACAAAGCTGGTTTGTTTTCATTAAATATGGAATAGGAATAATCACCACAATGCTGCAATTTGACTTCCTACACCAAGAAATGAATGAACGGAGGCAATGCTGTCTAGTGGATAAAGCACAGGACTGGACATGAAAAGACGCGGGATCTCTTAGGCCAGGTCTACACTACACCTTAAAGCTGATTGTAGATATTTAATTCCAGCTACGGCAATTGCATAGCTAGAAATGATTTATCTACATTAGACTTATCTGACCATCCTCACTCCTCACGATATTGGGTACAGATGTCAACGGTTGACCCATGATAATTCGATTTCATGTGACCCTATTAGGTGTGTGAAATCGAAGCCAGGAAGATCGACCCTGCCCAGGTCAGTCTGCTGAGTAATGGAGACATACTCTTTGTGACTTTACCACTCATTCCCTGTATAATTTCAGGCATGTCATGTTAGTGCCCCATGCCTCAGTTTCCCCATCTATAACACTGAGAGAATGCTAATTATTCAGCTCTGCAAAGCACTTGGAGACACTTCAGTGAAAGTTACTATATAAATATAATTATTGTTATTTTGAGTAGTAGTTTCTATACCTGCCATTTCCCAAAGTGTTGTGCAGAGTTCAATAATGCAGCCTTAGGATTAAGAAATAATAAATGTAGGGCTATGCTAAATTAATGGGAAAAGGCAGAGAAAGGAAAGAAAAGAGAACAGTAGGAGTCCTGTTGCAGCAGCTTCTTCTCCCAGCTCTGCTACTGACTTGCTGTTTCATCTTGAGGAATCACAACATTACTTATGCCTCTGTTTTCCTTCTCCCTTCTCTATTTTCTATTTTGAGTGATAGCTTATCTGTCATGTGTTTATATAGTGTCTGGCACAGTGGGGCCCTGATCGCAGTTTGGAGACTGCACATGCCAATCTACTATAAATGTCTAGTAGTAATTAGCAATGTTCATACATGGGTCTGACAGCTGGGTTTGGTGCAGATATTTTGGGTATTTATTTTAAGGTTGTCCAAACTGGCTGAATTTTTGGGGTCAACAACATTATTATTGATCATTTAAAGCACATATTCAGTGCATCTGATGCATATATCAGATGCAGATGCATCTGATGAAGCAGGTCTTTGCCCACGAAAGCTTATGCTCCAAAATATCTGTTAGTTTATAAGGTGCCACAAGATTTTTTGTTATATTCAGTGCTGTAACTGTACCCATAGTGTTAGAAAAAGTAAGGTCTGGTTCTGAGAAGTGTAGGCTCATGGGAGCTCTAAGCTCTTGGTACCTTTTAGGAATAAATTCTTGGGGTGGAATTCCTGTACCCAGAATTGGGACAGAATCTTGCAAGAACACATTAATGACATTTCTTGTGCTTGTTCTTCTGCTTGTGACTGAATATGCCAGGAGTAAAAGAATTTCTTTTCACAGTCATTTGGCACCTCTGTTCTCAGAAGAAAATCAGAACGTGAAAAAAATTTTATTTGAAACTTTCAGAGGAACAGTTGGAGCTTGGGGTTTAAAAGCGGCCAAAGGAGACGTAGTATGAGAGGTTGCGGAAGGTTTTACTTTGTCCCTGAACTGGGTGACCCTCTCTTGGAGAAGATAGGCCAAATTTCTTGCTGGCCTAGCTCTACTGAAGTCAGTTGAATTTCAGACTAATATGTTTTCAACTGAGACTTGAAACAAGCTGGATAACTGAGGTGAACAGTGGATGGGGCAGGAGGGGAAATACACAAGGAAGCTCTTCCCCATCGCAAATGCTGCCTAGAGAAAGGCCCATGCTCTGACAGTAGGGAAATTCTGTAATGGGACAATGTGTGTAGACACATACGTAGAGAGAGGCAGGGTCTGAAGCAAGTTATACAAGAAGTTTTAAATATGAGAGGGGTGATTTTGAACTGAGCCTAGAACAGAAAGCGGATAGAACAATTTGAATGTAGTGGTGACGTAATGGTACTTCTTTAAGGATAAGAAATACAGTCTAGCTGATCAAGAGAGGTTATATCAAAGATGAGGGGGGGAACACAGATTATGCACACATTAAACTTTAAGCTTGACATTTTCCAGAGATAGCTTTGTGTGTGTGTAAAGCTTTCAGCTTGGATCAAAGCCACCCCATAACATAAACTCTCTTCATCCAGTACAGGCTGGACCTCTCTAGTCTGGCATTCTCTTGTCTGGCAACACATGTAATCTGTCGTGATTTTAGTTAGTTGGATTTGGCCAAGTTCCCTGTTTTCCCATGAAGTGTGTTTACAGCCACCAGCCCTGCCCCTCAGTGTTCTGGGCTGTTATTTAGCTGTTATTTACCCCTAAATGTCTTCTCAGAGCCCAATAAGCAGCAGGAGTGTTGATAAAGTGCTAGACAGTATTGACCTCCCATGGTCCAGCAAATTCACTTGTTTGGCCCTGGTCAGGTTCCAAAGTTGCTGGACTAGAGAGGTACCATCATCTTTTATCTTGATATTAAACTACCCAGCTATCTCCTTCTGCAGAATGAAACTTGAAATGTAGTTATTTCCAATACAGAACAAATCTCCTGATTTGCTTGAAAGATTTTGCCATATGAGTGTGTACTCATCCTCATCCTCTCTCAGTGACAACTCCAGGGGCGGTGGAATCTATATGGGCAAATAGTAACCAAGAACAACTAAATGATCACTCACTGCTTACCAAAGGAATCAGTAAAGTTAAAGGTGAGATAGTAGCATACCTTCCTTCAGTTTTTTTTTTTTCTGGGAAGGAACCAACATGGCTCATCTTCCTGTTCCACTGGTACATTAAGAAATTCAGAGCTATTAGGGGCATGGTGTGAAATCACAGTAGAGATGCTGGCATATACAACAAACACAGGAGGCAGACAAGCAGTAGCCTTTAGTAATCATTCAACTGTAAACCAAAAACGCTACTGTGGATTTTAGCCCAGTGATAATTTAGTGTGCATTCAGGGCAGTGAGGGGGGAAGATTTCTATTACCAGGAATAAAAGTGTTTAAGTCTCAGGCTCATTTCTAAACACTTGAGTTTGTCTTGGCATATTTTTTAATTAAATAGGAATGACCCAGGCAGCATATCAAACCAAATTCATCTCTGGAGTAAGGCCATTGAAATCCATGGACTCATTCCAGGGATTCATCTGGCCCAGTGTCTCCTTTGGCATCCACCCATAGAAAAGCCAAACTGTTTCCAAATGTATCCTTGTTTGTAGGTCTCCAAAGGATTCTGGGATGAAGTCGGCAGTTCATCACTCTTTACAGTAGATGCAAATGTCACTCAGTGCATTAAAACAGTAAATAGGTCATGGATTTACAGTATAGGCAAAAATCTCCTTGCCATCGGTGGGAGTGATGGGTCTGGGAAGGGCTAGGGAGAGGCACTTACATAGAAAACAGTTTTGGATGCATACACAAGCAGGCCCAGGGTGCTCTGTGGAATTAACATATCTACCTACGTGCACATTGAGAGAAGGATGGAAGAGGAGATGCCAGCTACAACAGAATGACCCCTGCAAAGGAGAGCACATTTGAAAAACCCCAGGGATGAAATTCTGACTGAATGGAAATCAGTGGCAGTTTTATCATTTAATCCAGTGTGAGTAGGATTCCACCTGGCATTGGAAGTGGATAAATGAAACTGCAGAAGAGCAGCTAAGTGCATTGCATATACAGTTGGTTGTGCACACAAGAAAGAGATTCACTTTGTGAAGAAAGGCCAGCTCAAGACACCTTAAGTAGATACTAGCCAATCTTAACCAGATTATAAGAGCACCTGCAAAAGAGGGGCTGCCTCAACTTACATAAACCAATTTAGAAACTGATCTGAGTAAAGCAGCACAATTTCATTGTGTCAGCTGGGTGCACTTAAGTGCAACAGACTCTCAGAGCCTGTCTGTATCAGAAATGTTTGTGCAAATTTTGCACATCCCCAATGGCAACACACTGCACCAAGTGAGCACTATGCCTCTAATTTAAGGATGGAGTTATTCACACAGTGCAGTTGCACCTTCTAAAACTGTCACTCTCTGGTCCAGCAACATCCCTCGTCCAGCAGGACCAGGGATGTTCCTGGACCAGAGGGTCAGGGCAGGAGGGCAAGCTGAGCCAGCCTCCTGGCAGCCCTGTGAGGGGTAGCAGGGAGAGGCAAGTGGGGCTGGAGCTGCAGGCAGCATCTCCTGGCAGCCCCATGGAGTAACCAGGGCCAGAGTGCCAGCTGTCCGGGAGCCAGGGCCAGAGAGCCTGCATCCCTTCAGCAGCTGGGCAGGGCCAGAGCTGGGGAGCCAGTTGCTGGAGCAAGCCATAGGTGGAGGGTCAGGGAGATGCAGCCAGAGGGCCAGCAGGGGAAGCCGGGGACCAGGGGGGCATTAAACTCCCCATCTGAAAAATCCCTCCTGTCACTACTTAGTGCTACACAACTCTTTTAGCACATTTGCTCAAAGATACCTAGTGCATGTTTATCTAAGGAGCTGGGAACTGCAACCCTAACTCCTAGTGTGGACGTAGCCTGAATCAGCCCCCATTCTTGGTGTGTACCTCCTCCTTATTTCTGTCCCGTGGCTTCTTTAAATACAGCAGCATGTACTGTATTCCAATGAGATGCTGGGCCACGCCTCTAACATCCAACACCAGTCTTGGCTTTACTGCAGCTTTCTGGAAGGCTGTGTGGAAGAATCCAGCAATTTGCTTGGTTCTCACTCTGGACTGCAGACAGGCAAAGTTGGAGAGAGAGGAAAAAACAGCAAATATGCTTAGAAACATGCAGTAAGCTTTATTAAGCTTGAGGATGAGGAGGAAACACAGAGTGAGGTTCTACAGTAACTCTGAACAGCCATAAAATTATATTTTACACCTACTCTCTCCAACATGTCTGTCATTAATAACAAAGATCTACTCAGACTTGCATCTATTCCCGCACAGACCTGTAAAATGAGTCTCAATTCCTCTCCTGTTAAGAAGAATTAACACCCCCGCCACTCACACACAAACATGAGTGAAACACCTGACAGGGATATTAATGTGGAGGTAGACATTCTCCCCTGCTCTCCAATCCTCAGTCACAGCAAGATTCTAATACACTGGGCCAAAGGCCAAATTCAGGTGTAAATTGGTATAGTTTCTCTGAAGTCAGTGGAGCTGCACTGATTTTATGCCAGCTGAGGGTATGATTTTGTTACTCACTCTGGTAAGTCTACACAGCCTGAGCTCTAGTGTCCACACTGCCATTTTTAGCCCAGCATCCTGAGCTCCACACACCTTCATCAGTCCCAGGCTCTGGGACTGGCTACTGTGTAGACATACCCTAGGACATACATGTCATTCAGTGCTGGTCAGCAAGAGTGAGGCTCTCAGAGTCTGGCCCTCAGGCTTTATCCTCTCTGAAGTTAGTAGGAGTTTTGACTTAGAGAAATGCAGGCTCTGTTCCTAATTTTCCATCCCTATAGAATCACAGAACACTAGAACTAGAAGAAACCTTGAGAAGTCATTGAGTCCAATCACCTGCACTCAGGGTAGGACCAAGCACCATCTAGATCATGCCTGACATATGTTTATCTAACCTGCTCTTAAATATCTCCAGTGATAGAGATTCCACAACCTCCCTAGCCAATTTATTCCAGTGCTTAACCACCCTGACAGTTAGGAAGCTTTTCCTAATGATCAACCTAAGCTCCTTTACTGTAGTTTAAGCCCATTGCTTCATGTCCTACTTTAAGAGGTTAAGGAGAATAATTTTTCTTCCTCCTATATTTCTTCCACCCTTCCTAAAGGACTCAGTGATCCCAGTTCCTTTCTTTGACATGCTTCCAGCATCCGTGGCTTTTCTTCTCACTCAGGAACAATAAAGTGACAAGCATCTGTAATTCTCCATGGGGAAACCGGCCTTGTCTTGACTAGAAATGCTCAAGGTTACATCAAACAGGTCACTAAGTCTTGGCAAACTCCTTTTTTTTTTTTCATAGTCAGGGTAATGCCTTGTAGCTAGATGAGTTGTACCCTCCCTAGGCCCAACACTCAGAAGCTTCGGCTACAACCCACCCAGCTAATATCAAGCCACGGGTGTAACCTTGCATCTCTACTTGGAAAAAAGGTGGTGTTTAGGTCAAGCTTGCTTATTCCAAGCTAAACTTCACTTCTTTTCTCAGTCGAGGCAAGAACAATGAGATTACAGATATTCTTTCCACCACAGAGAAGGCTGCAGGGGTGCGTACTGGACACATAAGCTAGAATAAGAAATAAAATAGCCACTCTGTGGCCTGTATAAGAGTCAAACGTGCAGCTAATCAACAATATAATGGTCAGGGACAATGCACTCCTAGGAGTATGTCACATTCTGTTCTTGATTAAACCAGAATCTGGAGTAATTCCACTGGAGTTAATGGAATTACTCCAGATTCATGCCCAAATAAATGAGAACGGAATCTTTCCCAGTGTCAGCATGGGGAGTGAGAGAAGAAGATGTTCCTTCATCTTGTTTCCTTGTTGCATTCTTGTTCAGAGCTGTAAAATAATAGGCACTGAATAAATATAGAGGGAGGTTAAACCAATTTATTTTATATAGCCTACCTTTTCTCCCAGAGTCCCTCAAAATTTTATTGACATTAACTCTCCTCGTAGCTCCATAAGTCAGGCCAGCGTTATCCAGACACAAATAATCAAACATGGCTATTCATTTTCGATGTCCAGTTCTGGCACACCTGTCCTCTGAAAACCAGGCCTATCTGATTTGCTATCACTTGGGTACCCAAAAATGGAATTTCTTGAAATCACCGAAAGTTTGGGTCCAGGAGCCAGATTCACCATTCCCTCAACCCCTCTGTAACTGACTGAATATTGGAGGCACTCTTAGTTTTTTTGCCTCAGGTAAACTGAACCATTCTCCCAACTTATCTTTTCCCTGGTCGTAGAATCCTAAAAATGTAGAGCTGTAAGGGACCTTGAGAGGTTATCAAGTTCAGCTCCTTGTGCTAACATAGGACAAAGTAAGCCTAGAGCAGTCGTTCCCAACCTGAGGTCACAGATCCCTGGGGGTACAGGAGAGTATTGCAGGGGGTCTGTGCAAAAAAAAAAGATACATAAAATGATCATATAAATAAGTTTTAACTAAACTGCAAAGTTAGAATGAATTATTATTTTTAAATGAAATATCTTTCAATGACGTTATTTATGGCTGTCTGAAAATCTATGTTGGGGTTTCTTTTGTCATTTAATGAAACATACATAGCAGCTAGAATTGGCTTTGATGGGAGTCCACAGATGGCTTGTGGGGGATGATCGGGAATGCGCACTAGTGAAAAGGTTGGGAAACACTGACCTAGACTATCCCTAGCAGGTGTTTTCCAGTCTGTTCTTGAAACCTGCAATGACAGAGATTCCACAGCCTTCCTGGGTAACCTGTTCCAGAGCTAGAAAGTTCTTTTCCTAATATCTAACCTAAATCTCCCTTGCTGCAGATTAAAGCCATTCATTCTTGCCCCACCTTCAGTGAATATGGAGAACAATTGATCACAGTCCTTTTCATAAGACTTCTTAACATAATTAAATATTACTACTAGGCAACCCCCAACCCCAGTCTTCTTTTCTTAAGAAAAAACAGGCCCTGTTTTTTAAGCCTTTCCCCATAGGCCAGTTTTTCTAAACCTTTAATCATTTTTTCTTGCTCTCCTCGGGACTCTCTCCAGCATGGCCATATTCTTCCTAAAGCATGGAGCTCGGAACACAGGGACAGCCATACTGGGTCAGACCAAAGGTCCATCTAGCCCAGTGTCCTGTCTTTTGACAGTGGCCAGTGTGAGATCTCCCAGAGAAATAAACTCAACATGTAATCATCAAGTGATCCATCCTCTCTCATCCATTCTCAGCTTCTGGCAAACAGAGGCATGGGACACCATTCATACCCATCCTGCCTAATATCCATTGGTGGACCTTACCTTCATGAATTTATCTAGCTCTTTTTTGAACCTGTTAAAGTCTTGGCCTTCACAACATCCTGTGGCAAGGAGCTCTACAAGTTAACAGTGTCCAATGCCAGATGCCCCAGAGGGAACAAATAGAACAGTGATCCATTCCGTCACCCATTCCCAGCTTCTGACACAGCACTCCAGTTCTGAGTACGACAGGGCAGTTACCTCCTCCGCCTTACATCTGACACTTCTGTTACTGCACCTCAGGACGATCTCCACCTTTTTTAGCAACTGCATCATCTGTCATATCTGTAAGAGGAGATTGATTCTCACCATTTAAGAAGTAGTATTGCATTAGAACTGGGTTCTTTCTCAGGGAGTTGGATCACAGCAAGGCTTGCTGGGTCTGACAACTAGAAATGGCATTTTTTGTTGAGGTTGATGCAAATAGATTTCATTTAAATATTCATTGTGAAGAAAATAGGTTAGACATTTAGGGGCAACACCCATTAAACCTGGCCCAATTTATCTGCCTAATTGGTCGTGAAAACCGGCCTTGGAAAGGAGAATATTCTTTGCAGATTCTGGAATGTCATTTTCTTTCCTTGTGGAATCGCCTGTCCACTCCATTCATCTGAAAACTGCATCACAAGATGAGGTGGGGTTAATTAATCATTGGTTGTGGTTCTTAATCAATGGGGCCTCGCCTCATACAAACACAAAGACAAGTCTGGCATGAACTTCAGTTAATATTAGGCAGAGTTAGTCACATGCCTGTTTTTGTACTTCAACATGAAAATAAAAGCCGGGCCTATAGTCTCAGATCTGAAAAGAGCCACTGCTTCCCACCCCAAATTGTAGGTTAAGGTTCAGATTAAGATGCCTGGATCTGCTCCCACCTTCATGAAATTGGTTAGATTTAAATGTGGACTAACTGGCTTCCTTGCTGGGACTGACTTTCAGTAAGATCCAATTGTTTTCCTCCTCCCTTGAGAGTTTGGAGAGGAATCTAGGTCAGGTAATGGCATGGCGCAGCTTTCTAAATCTCAGGCTTCTGATTTGATTGGAACCTTAGAAGCATAGACAAGATTTCCAAAGTTCCTAACAATTCTTAGTATCCCAGGTTTGGGATCCCTAATTTTAAACATCTCAAAGGGGCCTGTTTTTTTCCGAAGGAACTCAGCACGTGCTCTATCACCCTGAATGTGTCTTTGGTTAGACACCCAAGAACTGAAGGAACATCTATGCTAAGAACACCCAGCAGAGAAATTAGAACTGAAAGACACCTGCTAGGTCCTGACTCCCAGTTCTTCTCCTGTGATCCCGTCCCTACAGCTCACTCTCTAGTGCTTTGTCCCATCTAGCTTTAAATGCCTTAAACCACTGGGCTTCAACCAGTTTGAAAACAATAACAAAAACTTGTGCATGGTGCTGGCAGTGAACATCAGGGCAAGTCGGCAATTAGAGTTCTGCATCCCTTGGTTTACAAGCATGTTGCGATCTTGCAGCGAAAGGGGTCATAAAAGCAAAGAATCAGTTGATTGTCCCAGATTTTCACTGCTAAATGTGCCAAAAGTGCTGACAGCAAATTTCAGTGATTCTGCCCATGCCAAGAAAAGCCAATGACCACACTTTGTACCCAGCCTTGCTATCTTTAAAACAAAGTGGCCATGAGGAAGCATTTTCATATGATACTGATGAAGCAGAAGCCTTTAGGTGTCCACGGGTGAGCTAGCTCATGTGGTCAATGATCGAAGGCAATTTCTCCCCTTTGGACACAGGGACCATAGCAGCAAGTGACACCAAAAAAGCCAAAATAGCTGAGAGTTATAAAAACAATTACAGCACACATGAACAAACACTTTGGCTTTGCCAAGCTAAACAAGGTTGAGCGTTTGGCTTGGCCAGGCATCCTCCCAGCTGACTGTGCTCTGCAGACCCATGTGGCACGCACTGATGGAGAGCGAGCCAGCCAGCTACACTTGACAGCCCTGTACAAGCACAGCAGGCTTGAGCCTCTTGTCCCAGCTCAGGATTCACACCCATCAACTTCTACTAGAGCCTGTTTCTTCTCTGTATTTGGATGTCATTTTATGCCTCTGCAAAGTGAGCAGGTGTGAAATACCAAACCTCTGATCTAGTACCATTTTACACCCATTGTGTGTGTGTGTGTGTGTGTGTGTGTGTGTGTGTGTGTCTGTGCGCACAATGAGATTGTGTGTGTGTGAGAGAGTGAGAGAGAGAGAGTGAGCAAGGGAGAGATTTCATATAGCTCAAACCCTCTCCTGGGATTTCCAGCCCAGTCTGAATTCCCAACACCGTCCCGCCCCATCACTTTGGCTATGCAACTAAATGTTTGGATAATGAACTGGACCAAACTTCCCTTGGCCTGTTTGTCCTCATACTTATGCCAGCACAAAACAAGAGAAACTCCACTAACCCCAATGGGCTCACATAGTATAAATAATGCGTGAGACAAGCTTAAGGCCTCTTTTGGTGGTCATGAAAAACTGCAAATTTTGGATCCTGATCCGAACTTGCACAGGTTGGATCTGGGGGTTTTGGCTCTGCTTTGGAGTTTCATGCACCACTGACACTAGAAACCCAAATATTTCTGAAAGCAGGGCTGGAAAAGCCACTGGTGTGGATTTTGGAACTCTTGTATGCATGATCAGCATTTGCCATGTTAAGAGCCATGTTCCGGAGGTCTTGTTGTCTCCATGTTCTTAAAACAAAGAACACTGCTTTGAAGAAACCATCATGCTTAAACACACAATTTCATCTCCAGAAAGCAACACTCTGTTTGATGTGGGCCCCTTCTCAGCCACGTGAAGCTGAACACCAAGGCTCTGTGTTATTTTAACCCCCTTAGCAAAATGCTCTGGTGCCCTTTAAGATACTCAAAACCATTATGTCTGAGGCATTAGAAAGTGCTGAATGGCCTGTGGTCCTGCACATTCCAGAGAATAAATACACTCAGGTTAAACAAACAAAGTCCTCTGAGATCTTGTGCCTTGGATTCCTCAATGACTGGAAATAGACATGTTTTTTCTTTCTCTCTGTCCTCCCGGAACCGTTTAACAAAACTGGCAACTCCTACAGCCTAAGGAAAGTAAGAAATGACCTCAAGGTATGTGTGTTACTGAAGAGACATGATCGCACCGTTTTAGAGAGAGAAGTGGACGAGCTGACTTTTATATTCAAGTTCGGCACATTAACACATGGTTTAAATCGTGATGGGAACTTTCTGAGTCACTATAGGGGCTCGTCTGCATATTTGGCTCAATCTAATTCTTGATCTTCCCCTCCACTCTCTGATTTGCTCACCTTGATTTATCTTTTTCTGATTTGTCCTCCTTACTTACTGTTTTTGGTTCTCTGTGTCTTAAATATTGAGTCTGTTCTGGTCTGGCTATGTTCTGAAGAGGTGGGTCTGTCCCACGAAAGCTCACCTAATAAACTATTTTGCTAGTCTTTAAAGTGCTACTTGACTGCTTCTTGTTTTGATAGTGTATAGACTAGCACGGCTTACTCTCTGTTACTACAGCCTAAGGGTGTTTTATGAGCTATGAAGATGTAATAAAGGGAAGGACACATTCTCTGTGAGTTACATGTCTCAGGCTACATCTACGCTGGGCAAAGTAAGATGACCACAGATACACAATTCCAGCTACCACAATTGCATAGATAAAATTGATGTGTCTGCACTTGGATAATATGGCTGTCTATACTGCAGAAGGTTGACGGGAGAGTTTCTCCCATCTATTTCCCTTACTCCTCATGTCTCACAAATAGTACAGGGGTCGACTGCAACCCCAGAGAGGTCAATTTCATGCATGCATACTAGACGCATAAAATTGAACTCCACAAGATCGACCCTTAGTGGTGTAGAGTAGTGTAGACATAGCCTAATTCAACTTACAAATTCTTATCTGCATAGGTTCTTATACCATTCTCATCACCACAGTATCTGACCACTTTCCAAATGTGCATGAAGTGATACGATTACAATCCGTTACGATTGTTCATTCTTTCACTGGGGAGAACTGTTTGTGAAGTGGAGTTCCTGATCATGATTAGGATATCCAAACCCTACAGGAATACACATAGCAATAACCCATGATCCCCCTTTGCACTTTTACTGACAAGTTCATCCCTCTTCTTACATGGTTCCCATCATTTCAGTATCTTATAGTCATTTGTGCACTGATCCTCAGCACCCTTACGAACTAGGGAATCATTACTACTCTGATTTTGCAGATTGGGATACTGAGACGCAGAGCAGCAATTGAGCCTGATTCATTTAGGACAACTTTAAAGCAGCTTTGCATGTTCGCATGTTAAGTTCTTATGTCTTTTGTTCGCAGAGCCCTAAGACAGTTTTGTAAAGGTAGTTAGGCCCCTAATTGGCACAGAAATCAATTAGTGTAAATACCTTTACAAATCTCTCCCTAAATGCCTCCCCAAAAGTCACCTGATAGAAGATTCAATAGTGTGACTCACAAAAAGATTACGGAGGGTTTGTCAACACCACTGGGAAGATCGACCTAGATCAGGTTGATCTTCCAGGGTTCAATTTCATGTGCCTGGCAGAGATGTGCAAATTTGAATGATCTGTGGTCAACAGTCCACCCCTGTACTCTTCAGTATTGCAAGGAGTAGGGGAGGTCAACGGGACAGTTTTGCCTGTTGACCTCCCTCTGTACAGATGGCCAGGTAAGTCGATTGCAGATATGTCAGTTCTAGCTACACAATTGTTGGGGGATGGGGTGGGAAATCTCATTCTTTATTCTATTCCTGTAAAGCTTCATTTATTTGCATTCCTTACATGACTTTTCCATAAAGGATATGGGAGGGTGGGAGGAAAGTTCCTGGCCAGAAACAGGAAAGACTTTCTGCATAACTTAACTCCTAATGCTACCAGAATGGGAATGTACGTATGAGGGTCTTCAAGGAGAAGGAGGAAACTTCAGTGAGATAGTTGCGGAAGAGTGAAAGAATGGGAAGCTGTTTCAAAGACATGTTATTGTGTATGGTAGGGGTATGTCCACACAGCAAAGTTATTCCAAAATACCAGCAGCTGTTTCGAAATAGCTATGCAAGTGTCTACATAACGCAACCACTTATTTTGAAATTGGTAAGGCTCAATGCAGGAGGAATAGTGCTTATTTTGAAATAGCTGTTTCAAAATAGGGACTGTGGAGACTGGGTAGAGAGCCCATATCAAAATAAGCTATAGTGCTGCCAATGGCTCTATTTCGAAATAGGCTCTATTGTGCGTAGGTGTTCTGTTTTGAAGTATCTGAATGCTGTTTTGAAATGCATGTTGTGTGTAGTTGTGTTACTTCAGAACAAGCTATTCTGGAATACTGCCTCCATAATAGCCTATTTAGGAAAAATGCTGCTGTGTGGGCATACCCTAGGGGACCAGGGAGATGAGAAGAGATTGGAGTGAAGATGAATCTTCCTTTTTCAGTGACAGGCCAATAGAAAGGCTGATAGTGGTGGGGAACTGTGTTGTAATCTTGCTCCCTGGTCCTCTTATATCCATAACACAATCTAAATGAAAACAAAAACAAGCAGTCCTGTAGCACTTTAAAGATTAACAATTTTGTTATTAGGTAATGAGCTTTTGTGGGAAGGATTACTTCTTCAGATTCTGGAGCAGAAATGAGCTAAATAGGGAGAATATAAAGCAGAGAGAGGGAAGAAAGAAGAAGGAGGGAGAAAGAAAGAAAAAAAAGGTGGGGTCTTACCCATGAAAGCTCATTACCTAATAACAAAATTGTTAATCTTTAAGGCACTACAGGACTGTGTTTTTGTGACGCTACAGACTGACATGACCAACCCTCTGAGACAATCTAAATGGTTCTTCAAGCAACAGCTTTACTGCCGGTTTGGTTCCAACCGATTATTTAATCAGATTATCTTCCAAGATATTTTCCAGATTTTTTTCTTGTTGCTTTCCCTACAAACCCTATGCGTGCTTGTGCTGATAGAAATCTGGCTTGTTTATCAGGATACCAGGGGAAGTTTTATAATCCTGCTCATCCTGATTTTTTTAATCCTGCCCAGCAATCAGTTCTGACTGATCTCATTCCTCTCATTGTTTCTCTTTATGGTCTGGGTCAGTTTGGCAGTAGAATTCAATCAATATGCAGTATAAGCAACACACAGTGCAGTCAGTATGAGAAACAATTAAACTACAAGCAGTGTGAAAGTAACCTACCTTTCTTACAGGTATTGTCTAAGCACAGCCCCCTCTTGCTGCCTAGCCACTTGAGCACTGGGTGGCTGGGAACACACTGGCTAGCCATCCAGGTGCAATACCAACAGCCAGAATTGAACTGGTGACCTCTGTAGCTTAGTGCAGGAGCCTTTACCACTTCAGCTGAAAACCAGCTGCCTCATAGTTAAGGCTGTAAAGGAGAATCGTTCTTTCTTCTCTGTAAGTGGTCTAAGTGCCACTGCATGGGACAGTGACCCACATCCAGTAAGTGTGTGGATGACACAAGCTAGCCGGGGTAGCCAAGGCAGTGGGGACCACACTGGAAGGTTGCTGGATCCCTGGGGCAGTGGGGAATGCACTTCCTGTATGTCTAGGCACTGGGGCTGAAGCCTGTGTTCAGTGTGGCTGTAGACTGAGGGTTCCTACAGCTGCCAAAGCCTGGTCTCCAGCAGGCCTGTCTCTTACTGGTGCATCCTTTCAACTTTTGCTAGCTGCAGCCTGCATGTCAGACAGAATTCCTCTGGAGATCCCTCCTCTGGCACCCTCCCCTGTAATGTGGCCAGTGACTTCACCACCCTTCATTTTGCTGTGTCAGAGTGCATGTTGCCAGGAGGGATGGGTGCCCCCTTTCTTCCTTTTCACGTCACTGCTTCCTTCCAGCCTTTTTGTTTCTAAACATGGAACCAAAGGGCTGACTCAGTTTCAGCGCTTACATACAAGCTCTTCAATGGAGACCTACGCAACAGCAAAGCAAAGGAACGGCAGCTACTCTGCCTGCAGACAGGTCATTACAGTGAACCTGGGCCGCTCCTGCTTCGAATCCATGCAGGAACAAGGGACTAACCATCACCCCCTACGCCCAAATCCTTTCACAACTGTTGCACAAGGGCACATGCTCCTCATTAAAGGCCACAGTGCATGACTCGGGGCTTGCAAGAGCAAATAAAAACAGTGACCTCACTGGAGAAGAAAAACAGGGAATGAGAAGAATTTTCATAAATATTTCTCTCTCCAGGACTCTTGTGCAGCCGCCATGGTTTCCTCTCCCTTCCTATTTAAACAGCTGAGTTGTTTGTGGAGCCTCACTTTTAAAAATGACTAACTCCCGGGTGCAAGTACATCTGGAGCAAGCCTCCATCGGTGTGCTTGCCCCAGGACCCAATCCTGCAACATGTTGAAGTTAGGAAAACTGAGGGCTTTTGCTCCTTTGCAGGAGGCATTCTGAACCTTCTTGCTCTGGCCCTTTGAGTACAGTTTAAATCAAGGGTTTCTTCATTCAGCTCAATGTGTGGCCATAGACAAAATGAATCCCTGGTGTAATCACATTGACCTCATCAGGTTTACCCCCAAGTTGCATTCAGCTCCACAGCCATGCCCCAGAGATGAATTTGGAGTGAGGGAGAGATGCTTGACATGCCTGTATGTAATAGCAGTCCCTTTTGGATGGCTGTCCATTGCACGTGGAGTGGGGAGCTGTAAAACTAGCCAGCGATGTGTTGAGTCTTAGCTGCAAACTTCATGCACGAAACAATAGCTTCCCTCCCACATAAAGCCAAACTGTTTCTGTGGAGAATACAACAGATCAGCCCAAAATCTCAGCCCGGTTGCTTTATTAGTTAGAAATGCAAGAGAGCCTCCAATTTCCTTCTTTTATGAAAAAACTCCCAAGAGATTCATTTCTTAGCCCAACAGCGTGAAGAATAAATATTAAGTGATGGCTGCATGTCTTCACACAGTGCACAGGGCATGGCATGTGGATTCTGTTGTGGCTGCTGATCAGGCCTCTTACCTCTAGGCAAGTAGTTTCTCTGTGCCTCTCCATTCTGCCAAGTTTAAGTAGATTGTGAGCTCTGGCGGGCAGGGACTGTCTGTTACTGTCTATGTGCAGGGCTTAGCACCTGTAAGCTGTGTGCTTGGGTGGCCACGCAGGAGAGATTCATGTGGTTCCCAGCTGATTCACAGAGTGCCCCCAACTAGGACCGTGTGCGTCTATTGGTGGTGCACATCCGCACATGCCTTAGTGCACATAACAAAATTTATTCCACCCATGGATGATAAAAATCAAAGCGAGAACCCTGCTTAGCATCTGGGAGTGCTGATCTCAGCTGAGGCCTTTCGATGATAGGATAATATGTATCTGCACAGCTGCACTGTTGCAGCACTACAGGGTAGGTACTTACTACTGCTGTTTTCCCACCCCGGTGATTAATCCACCTCCCCAAGTCGTAGTGCTGAGGTTGTGTGACAAAGTGGAGATTGTGGGGATTTTATTTCCCCTGATTACATTGCATGTGTTTCCTACTGTCCTGTCGTGACCCTGAGGGCGTGCCTCAGTTTCTCTAGGCACTGCATCAATAGCTAGTTGGTGATAGGAGTTTTGTGTGTGATAAGTATCAAAGATGTAGCTGAGTTAGTCTGTATCTTCAAAAACAGCAAGAAGTCCTGTGGCACCTCATAGACTAACAGATATTTTAGAGCATAAGCTTTCATGGGCAAAGACCCGCTTCGTCAGATGCGTGAGTGGGGCAGGGGGTTCTTTACTGAGACGCAGTCTCTAAATCCTCCTCTGAAACTCCCTCACTCATGCATCTGACGAAGTGGATCTTTGCCCACAAAAGTTTATGCTCCATAATATCTGTTAGTCTATAAGATGTCACAGGACTTCTGGTTGTGTGTGGTAGTTTCTGCACACACACAACGGCCATGCTTTCATAGTAAAGGTTAGTCTGGGGCAGGGGAAGTGCAGCCAGGTGACTTTTGCCCAGGAAACAGGGCAAAGGTGGGAGTAGGGGTCTGGCAGTTGGGATTTGAACTGGGCATTGGGAGAGTGGGGAAGCCTGGGCTTGTCTGGAGGTGTCGGGGGAGAGCCAATGCCCTGTCTCTGACCCCCTCTGGGCCCCTCTTCCCAAAAGGGATTATACTGACAGCTTCTGGTTTCTGTGCTGATAAGTCTGTTCTCCGCTGTGTCCTTGTTGCCTAATAAACCTTCTGTTCTCCCTACCAAATGAGAGTCACGTCTGACTGTGGGTGGGGGTGCAGGGCCTGGTGCCCCCCTCACTCCGTGACTGGTTGACAGAAGCTTTCGTCCATTGAGCTCGTGCTAACCGCATAGGAGCTTAGGTCAGCTTAACTCCATTGCTCAGAGGCAGGGATTTCCCACACCCCAGAGCAACGTCCTGGGAGTGATCTAATTCTCTAGTTTAGACCAGCCCGTTATTATCCAGCTGAGGTTTTCTTTAGGTGCACTAGGTATTGCTCCTGGATCAGAAAGTTGGAATGTCACTTACAAGGCTGGCTGGATCCCCCTTGACATCAGGGTTGGTGGTGATCACAGCAGCAGGTGATATAAATACAATCAGGAGTTCTAATTAGGAAACAACTGCCCGGCAAGGTTTTATAGTGATTCCCCCAGTTATCCTGGCAGCATTAGCACATGTAGGAACCCTGTAATTGCACACACATCACAGCCGTAAATAGAGGAGATAGCAGAGACAAATGCTCTGTTGAAGTGACTTTTGCATTGTGCGGAAGAACCACCTGTGGATTTAAGGATGTTTGTTTCTGTTTGTTCCTTCCAGATTATCAAAGAGCCACCTCCACCCCCAGAAGAGGACAGCGAGGTAAGTGCCGTTGGCATGACCAGCTCTTGCTGGGCCTGGTTTTCTGAGCAAGTAGCATGTAGAACATAACCGGGGGTTAGTATTTTGCCATCACCTTCTCTGCTCTTGCAGCCAATAGGCCAGTGTTTCTCAACCTGTTTTATAAAGCACCTGTTTAAAAAAAATACTGTAAGTACTCCCAGACCTCTATCATGTACCACTATGAGTATGTGTACCACCAGTTGAGAAACATGGTCCTAAGGTAATATGAGGTCTTGAAACATGGGCCATTCAACCGTTCCAGATTACTGTACCCTTTCCATGAGTCAGGTTTGTTTTGCATAGGACCAAGTTACACCCCACTTGAGAACTACTTACTTGCAAAATCATGCACAAATATCCCAGAAGGCTGCTGCTGACTTTCTACCATCTTATTATCAAACAAATTAATTGGAATGGAAATATTGTACTTACATTTCAGCATAAGGCATATGCAGAAGTAGAAACAAGTCATTGTCTGAATGAACTTTTAGATTGTACTGACTTTACTAGTGTTTTGATGTAGCCTGTTGTAAAACTAGGCAAATATCTAGATGAGTTGATGTTCCCCTGGAAAACCTAGGTGTACGCCCAAGGGTACATGTACCCCTGGCTGAGAAACTTTGCAATAGGCAAACAGTGCTGTTTTAGCTACACTTAAGCTTTTAGGTGCACTCAGCTGTCTGATTAATGTCTTCAGTGCATGTTTCTTTCAGGTAAGGATTAGTCACTTCATTGTCACAAGGTGACTAGATAAAGACTCACAGCCAGTCAGAGCTGTGTCTGTACAGGGAATAGGAGAAAAAGAGAGAGACTATTCTCTGTTTTGAATAGAAGAGCAGTGTAGCAAATCAACCCTGTACAGGACAGTGTTAAGCACATGCTTAATTTGTAACACAAAAGGATGACTTAAGCACATGCTTAGCTGCCTTCGCGAAGTGGGACCTCAGTGAGTTTAGGCATAGACCACTGTTTTTTAAATGTTTTGAGGCCACAGAACACCAAAAAATATTTTTTTATGTGGAACACCTATGAAAATTTTATTCCCCACAAACAAAATTGTTGTCAGGCCAAAAAATACAAACAAACAGCAACATACACAGCAAAAAAACAAAAGAAAGTAATTTATCAGGTATCGTAGCAATGAAGAAGTAACATTGTATCTAGTTTTAATAACAGAAAATACAGGCCATCAGTGTATTTTTGCAAACACTCGCGTCACATCTGTGAGTTGTTCATGGAGCACCAGTGTTCCATGGAACTTTATTTAAGAAACACTGGAGCAGACTGTGCCATCTAGAAAGATGTATGAGCGCTAAGTCACACCACTGCACTGGAGTAATGGCTGTACAAAGCCAATTAAGTCCCGAGCCCAAAGGCCAAATTATTAGCTGGTATAAACTGGTGCAATTCCATTGACTTCAGAGGATTTGCACCTTTTACACCAGTGAAGAACTGGGCCCAGAGGTTTAACTCAAGGAGACAGAAAAGCAACATTGAAACTCTCATCTGACAATCTTAAACTCACTTTCCACTTTCTATACAAATCCAGTCATGGGTGATAATTAAATCTCGACCATTATTGCTTTCTTGGGACAGATTCCTCCTTGATATTTGCTGGCTTCTGTGTGCCTTATCCACATGCGCCTGCTTTCAAGTAACAGTGAGAGACTTTTCTCCCTCCCACTGCTCTGTGCTTCAGTTACTAGGCCTTGTCCCAAGCCCTCTGGGAGTCTTGGCAAGGATTTCAGAGGGGTTAGGATCTGCTTCTTACAGCAAGGTGAGTGTGGGAAGATTCAAGGCCATGAACAGATGGGTGCGGTAAAGTCATTCTCTTGCCTTTTGCTGCTGAAGATGCATTCTGGACTCTCGTGCAGCTCACGGTTGAAAATACAGTTGCTAGACTGGACCTTGCACCCACTCCCCATGTTGTCTGGCCTAACAAACACCTTCTGCTCTAAAACAGCACTGAGGAGCACTATCCAGGCTAAATCCTGCTCCATTTCTGCCTGTCACTGGAAAGCCTGTGAGATTCCTCTCCATGGAATGGCTCAGAATATCTCCAGCCCAAGCTAGGAACAGACAATGAAACACTGTCATCCTAATGCAGAAACCCAAGTCCTAATGCTGTCCAAGTCCAGGGAAACTTGGGTTTGGATTGGCCTCCAGATCAGCACACTCATCTCCCATAATGACGTTCTCAATCCGTGCCTTTCTCTGTAGCCCTCTGACATACGTTTCTAATCCACTTGGTCTGTTGTTGTTGTTGGGCCCCAAGTAACTCCAACAACTGTGTCAGTTTCCAGCTTTAGAAAGAAATTGCACATGCCTCCACATCAAGGTATTCAAGAAATGAAAATGATTCAAATGCAGCCAGCAGGAACACTAGCACTCTGCCCAATCACTGGGAAGGGAAATTACATTTGGGTGCAAGGTGGTGGGGGTGTATATAGGCCTCCCAGTAATCCTGCATGTGTTTTGCAGCTAAAACAGCATTTGCTCCAGGTTCTTTGTGGCTGTATTGGCCAGTCTGTCTTGGCAGAAGCTGAACTAAAGAACAAGAGACTAATTAAACTGCTGGGGAGATTCTTTTTCCGTGGGTTATATTCTTCTTTGGCCCTGATCCTGTTGGACTGCCATGCACAGAGCAGGGCTTGCAGGATTGGCGTCCTTTGCAAAGAGAGTTTTTCCTTCTCTTGTTTTCACTGGGTATTTTTCACTCCCTAACTTTGTGTTTGGTGTTAGTATAAAACTGCTGGACCTGGATCATTAGTAGGCAGAATTGAACCTGGGCCCTTAGAGACTAAAGCCATGTTCCCTGGAAGCTGAGCACTTGGGCAGCCACCTATGAGAGAGTCAGGTGCTGTCCAACTGATCAGCAGAGTGCCCACAATGCTCCCAGCTGGCAGGCTGTGTTTCTACGGGTGGTGTGCATCTGCACCTACCTCAGGGCTCACAATAAAATTTTTTCTACACATGAATGGAAAAACATGAGAGGGAACATTGGCCATGAGCCTCTATGGCATGAACTGATAGCCAACTGGCTCTTAGCTAAGGCGGTAGAACTGCCTTCACTTTCCCATCTCAGTGCCTTTGTGTTACATTAGCTTCTGTTAAACCAGCCTAAGACTAAGTACACTGTCAGCCCCTTGGAAAGTGCAGGGGAATTGTACATAAAACTCAGGGCAGCTGTCTCTCTGGAAACCTGGCCCTTTGTTAGCCGCCTATGTGCTCTGTGATTACACAGACAGTTTCAGCAGTCTCTCTCAGAAGGGTATCGCTCAACAGAGGTATTTGGATTCCTGGCTCCTATTGTTACCTTTGAGGATCTGGACATGGAATCTCTTCCCTTGTGACTGTCTTTGTGACCCCCTAGAGTGACAAAGGGGGTGAGGTAATATCCTTTATTGACCTGTTAGTGAGAAAAACAAGGTTTTGGGCTCTTCCTCGTGTCTGAGAAAGGAATGGTCAGTGTTGCAATAAAATGCAGGGTGTAACTGATTGTCTAGCACAGGGGTCAGCAACCCCCGGCACACATGTCATGAGCGGCATGCGAGCCCATTTTCATCATCGCATAAGGTGGGAGCTCAGCCCCGCCCACCTCCCGCAGGCAGCCATGAGCTTGCTCAGAGCCGTGGTGCCTGTGGATTAACAAAAGACCAGCTAATGCTACCAGCTGCCACCTAATGGTAAAGCTCTGCATCTTAATTTATTTATCAATGAAGCTTGCCTAAGTAGGACTATTCATGACTTGAAAAAGTATCACTGGCCCTGGACTGTACATAGAGGTCAAAAGGTCAAATTTCAGCCCTCCGCAGCAGAAAGGTTGCTGATCCCTAGTCTAGCATCAGCCTTTAGCGCATATTGTAAGGGACTCTTCAAGGCATGTTGCACATTGGTAACCCATGCGCAGGCACTGAGTGGCTGAACCATAGGTACAGACCTGTAGGCTGATGAGCTGGCTAGAACACTGCTGCATCACAGTGGCCTTTTTAGTACAGGGTCAGGCTTTTTACATTCCGAGGTTCCAGTTTCTGGGCCTACCACCAATAACCCAGCCAGGGGTAGGGCATTATAGGATGCCTGAATAAATGTCCTCCTGTTGGTTCATCAACCTGTACCTGCAGCTAATTCATTTTCATATGGACAACACAGGAGCCATGCAGCCTGTCTGTCCCTCGACACATGAACAGACAAGCAGCTAGCACCACTGAAGAAAAAACTTGAGGGGAAAATGTGTCCAATGAACTTTCCAGAAGCAAATGATCAGGAGGGAGTTGGGGCGGGTGGGGGCATCAGCCATGAGGCAGCCTCCCGGCAGCAGGGGTCTGACCCTCCATGCTCTGCACTCACCAGCAGCAGCAGGAGAAGCAGACCACGGTGTCCATGGGGCTGCCTTGTTCTGCTGCCTCCCGCTGCAACCAGCAAGAGCAGAGGGTGCCTGACCCCTCCAGCAGGCGCCAGGGCCATCCCTCACTAGTCCCACCACCAGCTGCTGGCCAACTCCTCCTGCCAACAGCATTTGGGAGGTACATAACCCCTCATATTCCCCCAGGTGGCACCCCGGGCACATTCTGTCGCAAATCAGGGCAGCTACTCCTATATTTCCCCTCAGTGGTTCAGCAAGGAGCATCTTCCTTTTGGCTTTCAGCTCCCCAGAGGTGGCCCCTTTGGGTGAAGACAGATGTCTCACTCCCTTCTAAGGATATGTCTACACTACAGAGTTATTCTGGAATAGCTTATTCTGGAGTTGTTATTCCAAAATAAACTATTCTGGCATAATGCGTCTACATGAGAGGGAAGCTCCCAGATAAGCAAAACTTATTCTGAAGTAGTGTGTCTACACACAGTAGAGATTCCAGGGGCTCTAATCCAAAATAGTGTGTCTATTCAGAGGTTTATTTCAAAATAAGCTGTTCTAGGAATAGCCCCTATTTCCTGTCTACACAGCCCCAATTTTGAAATACCTATTGCAGAATAGGTGCTATTCCTCATACAGTTGGTTGTACCAAATTCAAAATAAGATGACTGATATTTCAAAATTCTTTTTTAAAGTTTGCTAACGTGAATTTGGCTTCCTGATATCAAGAACAATGTAATGGCCATTGTGTCATGCAGCAGCTCTCAATGTGCTCTGGCAGAGAAGCCTGCAACGTAACTCAGAAACCTCAAAGAGCTGCTGAGATCAAAAATAAAGACATTCTGAGGTCTGGTGTTTCAAATCCTACAATTACTTTAAATGCAAAGATCCAGCTAATGAAGGCACCGTCTGGGGATGTGCCTAAGACAAAGGTTTATATCCAAAAAACTGTGGTTGCGATGTATTTATTTATTTATTTGTCTTGTGTTGCAAGCTGTGATAAAATGATAGAGATTGAATCTATCTGGCAGCCTAGTAATTACAGCAGAGTTCTGGATATGTCTACGCAGCGAAGTTATTTCAGAAAAATGGTCGCTATTCCAAAATAACTTTGTGAGCATCTATACAGCACACCCACTATTTCAAAATAATGTTGAAATAGCTGACGGCTTATTTCAAATTCTTCAAACCTCATTTTGCAAGGAATAGAGCCTATTCCACAGTAGCTATTTTGGAATATGGGCTGTATACACAGGGAATTGGGCTATTTCAAAATCAGCTATTCTGAAATAGCTTATTTTGAAATAACTCTGCTGTGTAGACATAGCATTTCATATTAGAGCCCCTGGAAGCAGTGCTTCCAGGGGTTCTAATCCAAAATAGGCTCTACTGTGTGTGGGGACACTATTTTGGAATAAGTTTTGTGTATTTTGGGGCTTCCCTGTAGGGTGGACATGTTATTCTGGAATATTTTATTTTGGAATAATAACTCTGGAGTAAGATGTTCTGGAATAACTCTGTAGTGTAGACATACCACAAGACTCCAGTGGCCAGATCTTCAGTGGGTGTAACCTGGAGCAGCACTAGTCACACTATACAAGTGGGAGAGCTGACTCCTGGGGTTTAATGCTAGTTCTGCCACAGTTTACCATGTGATGGTGTGTGGGTCCCATGTGGCCAGAATGGCTATGTCCACACTGCAGCTGGTCATAGACAGACATGCACTAGCTCTGTTTTAGCCAGACTGCTAAAAATAGCAGCATGGACATTCGGTTGTGCCTGAGTCCAAGCCCAGACAACACTTGGGTGGCTGACTCGGGACAGAAATTTGCAGCTCCAGAATTTCTGAACAAGCTGCAAGTGCAGTGGTGCAGCTGGGCTCAGGCAGGCTGTCTGCATGCCATGGCCACAGCTCACTCCCAGAACTGCCTGGCTGCTGGCACATGTCTAAATGCAGCTGGCTGGGTGGAGAGAGAGCTCCCCCAGCATCATCCTCCTAACTCCTATTGGTCCAGCCAATGCAAGATGTGAGGTGGAAGTGCTTGCAGGCACAGGCAGAGCAGTGTTACCCAAGGAAGCAGTTCACTCCCTCCCACCAAAGGGTGTGCAGATACATGCCAACAGCTAGCAGCTTCCGAAAGTGGGGTAGGGCCCTGGTGTACAAGCAGCTTGCCAGAACTCTGCTCTCCCTCTGGCTGGGAACCTGCACTTCACACCTCTCTTGCATACCCCAAAACCCCTACCCCAGGTCAGAACCCCATCCTGCACCCCAATCCCCTGCAGCAGCCCAGAACTTTGTGTGCAATGTGGCTCTCAAAATATTTTGGTTAATGACAAAAATTAAAAAAAAACGCCTGCTGCAGTGTAGCCATAACTAAACTTAGACTCTGTGATGTAATGCAGATTGTCTGGGCCATAAATGTTTAGGTGATAGAGTTTGGGGAACTTCATGGGGTGCCAATATTGTGACTGTCATTCTTACATTGTAAACACCTTTGATCTGACAGCACTTTCTTCCTGAGCTTAGAATTCTAACAGCCTTGATTCTCATTTGCCTTTAAGATCACTTTATGTCACGTTAGCCGTATAAAGCAGCCTTACATATAGTATGTGTACTCCTGCTTTATAAGGCTAAAATGATGTAAAGCAACCTTAGGGCAAATGAGAACCAAGGTTGATAGAACTCTAAGCTCTGAAAGAAAGCTGATAGGCAGTTTCTTGCAACCAACCAGTTACAGTGAAATTTGTTTAAACAAATGTGTTGCAAAGATAGAAAAAAAAATTGTGGATCTGAAAATTGTAGGTACTGGAGGTACTTCTAGGTTTTTTTAAAGGGATACTTCAGAAGAAAAATGTTGACAAATATGGCTTTACGCAACCAGAAAGGTATATCAGTACCTTAAAGTTACAGAGAACCAGCACCCTCTAACTTCAGATATAATTAACATGTATTTTTTAAAGTTCTGAGTCTGAAAACTTCTTCAGATACCTTTAGAAATTAGTGGAAATTCACGTAGTGCTCAGCACTCTCTAGAATCAGACCCAAAAACCAAGGCAGACTTTGTGACAAAGTGTATTTCGTTGGACTTGGTTACCATTACAGAGCCCAATCCTGACAGACACCCTGCCACTGAAAGCAACACGTTGCATGCAGAGAGGATCAGGCCCCATTCTCTCCATTTTTCTAAAAATAAATGGAAGATGGACTCAGCCTATTGAAATCTGGCATTGTTATTGTGCTGCAGATAGCTCTCGCCCCCATAGAAACCTAGTAACCGCTCATCTCCAGCACAAAGCAGTGCTAATCCCTTACGCAGCAGCATTACATTTACAAGAAGAATTTTTCCCCCCATACTTTTGGCAAAAATAAGACAAGAAGAATTCTTGCCTCAGCAGATTTAAAAGCAGAGGCCAATATGGGTTTGCATTGCAAGGAGAATGCAGTATACTGTAACAATGAAGAACTAGCAGCGGTGCTTTCAGAAATCTGCCCAAGATTTTATGTGAAAGGAATTCTGAGACAGCTTGGAGACATACTCCTTGGTAAAGTAAGACATTTTATCAGCTGAAGATTTCAAATAAATTAACCTCAAGATCACAAATCTTGTCCAACAGAGAGCACAGGGGAGGCTGGACAAAGGACAGAGGGTATGAGTCAAATTCAGAAAAGGTCTAATTACAGCCACTCAGATGAGCGAAAAGACCTGAAGAGCATGTTAGCGCCCAGCTGCTGTCTGACTGGAATCTATGCCCTGTAGCTGTGAAGGTAGAATGCATTTGTGCCGGCCTGCCGGACTCTTGCCTGGCACTGGTGGATCAAAAACACACATACTTCCTCCAACAGCTGGGAAGAAGGCTCCAGGTATTCCTGCCTACTTGTTCAGACCAGAATCTGACCAGACAAGAAATTCACCATGGAGCTGAAGTTGGCACACAACCTGGTGGCCCACCTCTGGTGTGGGACAACCCCAATGAAAAGTACGTCATGCCTGGTCCTTGTAATGTGATGGATCCACATTCACTGCCAGACCCAATGTGCTGCTACTAATCTACAGGGGAGTAGACTGTGAATACAGCCTCATAAAAAGGGACAGAGCATTAGGAGTAGCCCCAGAACTCATTATACCTCTTCGATGCCCCAGACTCTGTCCTTTCCCTTCTCTGGAGGTTGGAAAGGAGACGTCTTGTGATTTGATTTTGGAGCTAACTTTTTCCCACAACTGTTACACCTTCTTTCCCCGAGACATTTAGGGACACAAGGCCCTGGCCCTATCATTACTACACTCAGGAAAGAGAACCAGAGAGACCGCCACAGCATACAGCCTCTCTCCCCAGAGCTCCGACCTGTTCTCTCCACGCTGCGTCAGCCTTTTCACCCAAGCCAGAAGGTCATTCCCGGCGCAGGATCAGGGCCAAGCCACCAGCCAAGCCGTAATTGGATAATGCTTACATCTGTTGTTGTCTTACCCACATACACCAAAACAAACACACACAAGAAAGTCCTGGAAAGAAAGGCACATTCAGCAGCACATTTAGGACAGGCAGAAGGTGTTTATTAACACTGTCAAGGGAAGTCTGCTTGCAAAACCACGCAGGCTCCTATGTCCTCTTCTGAGAGGAATTTAACTCACCACACGAAGGTCATTGTTGAACCATCAGAACAAAGCTTCTGTTCTTCTCTCCCCCTTTTGAACTGCTTTATTCTTCCCCAAGCCATCTTACAGGCACATGCTTGAACGTTCCTGGAGCCAGAGAACAGCCGGCAGTGGCTCATCCACAAAGGCATTGGCACAGGTGTTTATCAGTATTTATTAAGCTTTTCCAGTTCATTTTGCTCTCTCTTCCTGAATGGACTTCTTGGGAGATAGTAAAACAAACCCCAGAGAGAAACTCTCCTCGGAATTTTTTGCAGACACCCAATTAGGCAACGTATGCCTGAGAAAAACCAGCTTGCAATTCTGTGCCTGCCTATTTCATTCAGTCTCCTTGCTAGAACCAGGGATTGCAGAGTGAGGGGGAAGGGACTACCCAGGAGAGAAAAGGGAGAAAGACATGTAAAAGAAAATTGATTGGATGCCTTTGGGAATAGGGGAGAAGTGGGTTTTCTGTGTGGAAGGTGAAGTTTTAAATAGACAAGCTGAATCTGAAACATGTGGGCATAATGGCAGATCAGTGCAGCAAAGCTGATGAGAACAGAGGACAGTGAGAAGTCAGTTTCCCCCTGTAGTTACAATTTGCTAAGACACATAGGGTGTGTCTACACAGCAAAGATATTTTGGAATAACAGCCACTATTCTGAAATAACTTTGTGAGCAGCTACACAGCAAAACTACTATTTCGAAATAATTTTGAAATAGTGGATGGCTTATTTCAAATTCTGTAAACCTCATTCTGTGAGAAATAGACAGGGAATAGGGTCTATTTTGAAATAAGCTGTTCTGGAACAACACTACTGTGTAGAATAGAACACTGGCTGAAAGTGCCTATCTTTCATGTGCTTTCAGGGGCTCTAATCCAAAATAAGGTCTATCATATGCAAACATGCAACTTCAGAATAAGTTTTTTGCTTATTTTGAGACTTCCCTGCATTCCAGAACATGTTTTGATATAATAGCTTCCCTCATTCTGGAATGACCTATTTTGTACTAGTGACTATGTAATAAACTATTCTGGAATAACCCTGTAGTGTTGACATGCCATTAGGGATCATTCCTTTCACATCTGTCGACTTACTTTATTTAACGTTAATTCTATTATGCCAGTATGGGTTCGACTCTGGCACCTACAGTCCCTCCAGCCCAATAGATTATAGTTCTGTTTGTTCTAGCTTTAGAACCCATAGGAATGCATGGAACTGTAGGCAAGTAGCACATCTAATCACAAGAACAACATGCCCTTCTTTTAGATTTTTTAATAAAGTTGCCAAAAAATTTCCGAATGTCACAGCAAGCACAATTCCTAAATATATCCGTGCCCCAGTTCTCACTACAGATGTACTCCTATCTTCCAGGATGTTGTTAAGGGTCTGATTATCAACCTGGGAATGGTTTCTGCAGGAGTTTTTCTATAGGAGGCTTAATTTTTCCCCTCTGGGCACCCTTTTTATAACATGATTGTGTATGCCTACATTTTGCACATGCATAGGAAAGAGAATTACTGGTCTGCCTTACTGACATAAGAACCTGGAATTCTGCAGACTGGGGCTCTCAAATTTCAGTGCGATGCAACCCTCTTCTTATAACAAAATAATATGATACGAATGCAGGAGCGGGAGATGGAAACCTGAGCCCATCCAAGCCCCGCCATCTCAGGTCAGGGAGACAGTGGGGCCGACAGCCACTGTGGGCTCCAAGGCAAGGTGGAAGAGGGGCCTGGCTCTGCACCCCATTGGGGCGGGGCCAAGTGTAGCAGGGTGGCCCCATTGGGGCGGGGCCAAGTGTAGCCTGTTCCATCTTAGGCAGTCTTTAGTGCTGGCCAGAATGTGGCCATAGGTCACCCTGCCCTTTCAGTGGCACGGAGCAGTGCTGCCATGATCAGTGCAGGTTTGTGGGGAGCGCAAAGCTGAAGCCTAAGACATCAACTCCAGGCAGAGGCCAGTAGCTTGAGCTTTGCTGTACATGGCTGGAGCCCTTGGACTTCAGCCCTGGGACTCAACAAGTCTAAGCCACACCTGGTGCTCTCATTCAAACAGTGCACCTCTCAGGGAGTGAGGGGAAAGTACAAAGATTGTGAGTTACCCCTTTGTCCTCTCCCCTCAACAGCCAGGAGTGAGAGAGGCAGGCACACAAGCTGTCTATTTTTCCCTTACTCCCTGACAGTCAGGGGAATGGGAAGAAGAGCAAGGAGCACTCTGGTACACATGACTGCTGCCCCCTCCCCATGCTCCCAGCATGGCACCCTTGGTGTGTAGATTTGTCTAAACAAGCTAGATCAAATAGTAATAGCAGTGAAGCTGTGACAAGCCCCTACTGGACTGCTTTTTTGTTTTGATAGTATGTAGACTAACATGGCTCCTTCTCTGTTACTCTCCAAATCTCAGTTTGTCCAGTGATTGGCTAGCCCATGCTGCCATGTCTCCTGTGCTTTTGTCATTTGAGCTAGCTAAACCAAAACAGCACCCCTTTAATTTTACAGACAAGAGTGCTCCCAAGGAAACCACTGACATTACTTCATGCAGCACCTTGCTTTACCAAGGTGGTCTCTCATCCAGTTACTGACCTATCCCCACTTGACTTAGCTTAGGAAAGCTAAGAAGCCTGAAACTTAGAACTGAAGGAATGGAAAATTAAAGGCATTGGATTTACCTTAGGAGAACACTTGAATGGCAGACGCTGCTTGTTGGACAGCTAATTTTTTGTAGTGATATGAAGTGGCAACTTATAAAAAATAAACTAAAGCAAGCATTAATCTCCTGCACCACCTTTAATCTTAAGTGTTTTTGATCTTCCTCATGACAGGCAGGTAGTTGAGAAATATGGCATTCAGCCGAGTTAATAGGCACCATATGTGCTTCGTTCTGCCCTCAGCAACATAAATCCATTGGTCCAGAACCAGCTGAAATATGCTATAATGCAAATAAAGCATTTCTCTGGAGCTAATTGTGTAATTCAGGATTTTTTACTGCACCTCAAAGCAATACAGTACACGTGTTTCATTTGCTATGAATATCCGGATATTGCAGAATTAAGTCAGGATAAGCGTTCTGTTTGCAAACAGCAGTTAAGTTCATGCACAGGAAAACATAGTGGGCAGCAAGAGACGCAGCTGAAAGACACCATCTGGCACTTCCTGGTAGCCAAAGCACATGTGGCAAGAAGTGAGTTGACCTGATTACTGGTGAGGAATGGACTTCAAAGAGTCATCCCAGCAATAGGCTGTGCCTTACCCCTCTTGGTGTGGCTGAGCTCCACTATGCCCCCTGAACGGGTGAGGGCATCATTTCCATGGAACTTGTGGCAACTGGAGAATAGTGAGTGTATAGGAGCACTCAAACATGCCTCCTCCTGCCCCATAAGGGACTGCAAACACGTGTGCTGGAGAGACCTCTGGAGCTGGGGGTGTCTTCCTAGGGTACCTTATTTCACCTATGTGCCCAGAGCACAGGATTGGATTTCCATGGTAGAGTGCTAGGGCAGATAAATACAAGAACATGAAGAACTACTTTCAAAGCCAGTGGGAACTCCACCCATACCAATCTCGTCGACTTGGGTCTTGGATGCTGGTGAGAATCTTGCACCAACTTTTGCTCTTTGCAAAACTGAACAAAAACAGGCTGTCTGGTCAGATGGGTAGAGATACCTCTTGGTCTTTCCAGCCCTCCCATAAGAGCCGTCTTGTCCCAAGGTGTTGTGGCTGAGAGATGTTGGGAAGGAAGAGCTAGTGAGTTCTCATTGTGCCTCTACTGCCAGTCTTGTGCTAGTCATATGTCACTGCTCTGTGCCTCAGTTTTCCTCTGCTGTAGAATAAGAATAATAATGTCCCACCATCCAAGGTACTGTCAAGGGCTATACAATGCTCTGAGCATGTAAAGTTCTTCATAAATATTGCAGTGGCAACTGTGAAAATAATCAAGAAGGCAGGGAAGTTGTCCAAGCTTTTTATATCCTATTCCAATTCAATTGGAATTCTTGCCCTGAATCATTCAGTTGTCCCTCGAGAAGCTTGCATTCTCCTCACGTCAACCACAAATAAGGTTGCCTCAGGTCAGGGATGAATAAATGGAGCCCATTACAAAACTATGAGATAGAGATCTTTGGTTTTTTCATCTTCCGTTATTTTCTGAAGCTGGATCTTGGGGTTCCAAAATGTATCTGTGCTGGCATATTCTTTTGATTTTAATTTAATTCTTGTTCCATCTAAGGCAGATCTTTTGAGTGGGGAGATGCCAGCTTTTACTCAGACTGTTTCCAACTTCCTGAAACACAGTTGGATTTTGAGGGTCCTGTTTTCCTGACGCTGCTGGGCCAAACCCTGGAATCCTTACTCAGCTGTGACTCAGTTCTTATGCAATAAAAATGCTCACTGCCACCATTGGAAGGGTGGCCTGAGCAAGGAATGACTCATGACTGAACAAGGGCTTCAGAGTCTGGCCCTGCCTTTTTAACCGAGGAGAAGGATGTTTTTGAAGCTAACACACTTGGGTTCCATGTATGATTCTGCTATCGACTTGTCGTCTGACCTTATTTATGACTTGTGTTATATGGGAGGCCAGATCTCAGTGGTCCCTGCTGGCCTATGAATCTATGAAAGTCACGTTACCCCTCTGTGCCTCAGATTCTTCTTAGTGCATGCGCCGTGTGCCTCTGGCAGCAAGTGGCCAGGATTCGTCACCAAATTTAGTCTGCTAGGTGAATCATTAGCTTGTCCATGCTGGGTAGTGACAGAGTGTGATGTGGATGGATACCCCCACTGTGCCACATAACATAAGTGATGTGTGGAAGGTGCACAGGGGTCATGTTCACCTGCATGCCAGTTCCCCCCACCTTGCACTCACTGTCAGCCCAGCGCCGTTGCCGGTGAGTGCAGGGTCAGTCCACAGGAAGACATGGGCAGAGGCAAGGAAAGGGCGGGGCATGGGCCGCAGGAGGGGCAAGGACACGTGGCAGGTGTCCCCTTGGCATCCCCACACCGGTCATCTCTGAGTTATGTGATGGGGCCAGTGAGACTAATGGCCAGATCTGCCTTCCTCCATTTGTGCTTCCTTTGTTTTAGCTACTCATATATTCCATTGGGTTTCTGGCCAAGCCTGAAGCACATCGAGGGTGTTTTCTGTTCCTGGGTTGCAAAACTGCCTGAGCCTACAAATCTTGTAAACAGCCCTGTCCTGCAGTGGGCTTGTGACTCTCTCCTTTCCAAGCCTACACTGCAGCTCTTTTCCTGGGAGTGTGGGGGCGTGATGCTCTTTGTTGTTGTTTTGGCAGACACACCTCCTTTCAAGATCTGAAATGACTCGCAGAGCTTATGAGCGCTTGTGGGGAAAATTTCTTAAGTCTTGGCATTTCCTGTTGTGAGAAGTCCAGCTTGTGCTGAATGAAATGCGGGGGGAGAGGGGGAGAGAGAGAGAGAGGGAGAGAGAGAGAAGATCACTGAAGGAAAATATATAATGGTTTTGATCCCAATTTAAACAAATAATAATCCTCATGGAAAACTTCATGCCGAGATATTAAGTTCTTATGTTTCAGCAAACAGATTATTCGGCAGAGAAGGACCTGACATTTGTTAGTTAATCATTAGCTTTCCTTCAGAACCAGTAAGAATTTTCAAACTGAAAGACAAAAGTGACAAAAGGAGGCCTTTGTTTGGAAATGAACATTTTAATTTCCTTTCAATTTTTTTGTTTTTTCAGTGAAAAACTAAAAATGGTGGGTTGTTCTCTATTTTTTCTTTGTTCTGGATTTTCAAATGCCAAAAAGTTTCTGCTTTTGGGTCAAAAACATGGAAAAGTCCTGTTAATAATTTAGCAATAAAGAAAAAAATTCTCTGTAATTTTTTTTTCATAGCACATACATCCTGTTGTCTAACTAGCTCTGCTTTGCCAATTCACAGCCCAGTTTGAAAATGCTGGAAATTATAATCCAGGAGGGCCAGATAGTGCATTGCTCTGGGACCAATGCAGAGCGGTCACTTACTGCATTGTGGTTCTCAAGCTTCCGTATTGGAAACCCTTTTCATCGGTGTGTGTGACCCCTGCCCTTAATAGTTAAAAACATATTTTAAAATATTTCTCACTAGTGTAAATGCTGGAGGCAAAGCAGGGTTTTGAGGTGAAAGCTGATAGCTTGTGACCCCCATGTAATAACTATATAAACCCCTCAAGGAGTCTGTAATCTAGTTGGGGTAAGGCTGCTCCCCCTGGGGGCAGGCCTGCCAACAGATACCTCTGGACCTTTAGTAAAGAATAAAATTGCAAGGCACGTAGAAGAGCACGAATTGTTGGGCAAAAGTCAGCATGGTTTCTGCAGAGGAAAGTCGTGTCTAACTAATCTATTAGAATTCTTTGAAGGGGTTAATAAACATGCAGACAAGGGGCACCCAGTGGACATAATATACCTCGATTTCCAGAAAGCCTTTGACACGGTCCCACACCAAAGGCTTTTATGTAAATTAGGTGGTCATGGGATAGGAGGAAAGATCCTTTCATGGATCAGGAATTGGTTAAAAGACAGAAAACAAAGGGTGGGAATAAATGGTAAATTTTCACAATGGAGGAGGGTAACTAGTGGTGTTCCCCAGGGGTCAGTCCTGGGACCGATCCTGTTCAACTTGTTCATCAATGATCTAGAAAACAAGGTAAGCAGTGAGGTGGCAAAGTTTGCAGATGACACCAAGTTGTTCAGGACAGTCAAAACCAAAACAGATTGTGAAGAACTACAAAAATATCTCAGCAAACTGAGTGATTGGGCAGCAAAATGGCAAATGAAATTTAATGTGGGTAAGTGTAAGGTAATGCATGTTGGAAAAAATAACCCAAATTACACGTACTACATGATGGGGTCAAATTTAGCTACGACAGATCAGGAAAGGGATCTTGGAGTTATAGTGGATAGTTCTCTGAAGACATCCACGCAGTGTGCAGCGGCAGTTAGTAAGGCAAATAGGATGTTAGGAATTATTAAAAAAGGGATCGATAATAAGACAAAAGATATCATACTTCCCCTATATAAAACTATGGTACGCCCACATCTTGAGTACTGCGTGCAGATGTGGTCTCCTCACCTCAAAAAAGATATATTGGCATTAGAAAAGGTTCAGAAAAGGGCAACTAAGATGATTAGGGGCTTGGAACGGGTCCCATATGGGGAGAGGCTAGAGACACTGGGACTTTTCAGTTTGGAAAAGAGGCGATTGAGGGGCAATATGATAGAGGTATATAAAATCATGAATGGTGTGGAGAAAGTGAATATAGAAAAATTATTTACCTTTTCCCATAATACAAGAACTAGGGGACACCAAATGAAATTGATGGGTAGTAGGTTCAAAACTAATAAAAGGAAATTTTTCTTCACACAGCGCACAGTCAACCTGTGGAACTCCTTGCCCGAGGAGGCTGTGAAGGCCAGGACTCTATTAGGGTTTAAAAAAGAGCTTGATAAATTTTTGCAGGTTAGGTCCATAAATGGCTATTAGCCAGGGATAAAGTATGGTGCCCTAGCCTTCAGAACAAGGGCAGGAGATGGATGGCAGGAGATAAATCACTTGATCATTGTCTTCTGTTCTCCTTCTCTGGGGCACCTGGCATTGGCCACCGTCGGCAGATGGGATGCTGGGCTGGATGGACCTTTGGTCTGACCCAGTATGGCCATTCTTATGTTCTTATGACCCAGACTTTCAAAGGAGCCCAGAGTGTCAGCTGCTGCCACTGCCACTGCCAAAGTATTCGTGCTTCTTCTTCTGTTTTAAGGATGTCTCAACCAAATTTCAAGCACTGATTTTGCAACTGGAAACACTTGGGGATCAACCCATTTACTTCCTAGAATTCAGAGATATGATGCAAGGCAGAGTCCATCTTTAAAACAAAACAAGTTGTTTTGCTGGGGCAGGATTGTGCCCCTCAAGGGGTGTTTGAGTCCAAACAATATCTTCTTAATAGGAATGCGCATCTGAAAAATAACCACTAAAAGATTGCCTTACAGCTCCCTGACATGTTAAGGGCATGTCTACACAGCAAAGGCTATGCATGGGCTACCATACCTCAGCTAGCTTGAGGCCAGCTGGCAGATAACGTAACAGTAAAAACAACAGAGAGATAGTGAGTTGAGTAGCTGTCCAGGATCCATGCCAGGCTTTATCCTACTTACCCCACCCACACTGCACAGTTCTCACTGCTATTGCTACTGGTGTTAGCTGGATTCCAGCTAGCTGCACTAAGCTAACCTGAGTACAGCTTCTGCTGGCTCAGCACAGTTTGTGCAAGGGATTTTGTAGTCTGCAATTGCACTTTACCTCAACATCAGTTTTCAGCTGTGTTTCATTTGTGTCCACTGACAAAACAAATCCATGATGTTCTGTTTCCTTCCTCTAGGAAGAAGATGATGATGGCCTTCCTAAGAAGAAATGGCCAACGGTTGATGCTTCTTACTATGGTGGGCGAGGTGTTGGTGGCATTAAAAGGATGGAGGTAAATAAATATTTGCTTATGCACCAGCAAAACCCATTTGTATTCAGGCACAAGACCTTTCTGTCATTCTCCCAGAGGAAAACAAAAGGGATCTGTGTCCTCTAGTTCCATGATACTGTGTCCTCTAGTTAATTAGAAGAAACTCCACCGAGGTCAAGTGAATTCATGGAACCTCAGAAAATCAGACCATTTATTCAGGAATCCCACTATAATTCTATGAGAGTTAGGCACGTAACCTTCTGGGGGTTTCCTTTGAAAATCCCAGCTGCAATATGGATCTAGGAACCTAACTTTGGACACCCATGTCTGAAAATATTGGTTTAAGTCTTTGATCATTCTTTGGTGGGCTCTGTGAATGCTTGGGTTTGGTCTGTCGGGTGTTCTTGACTGCTTTACTTTATCAATGATTAGTTTCTGTTCATAAGAGTTGTTCAGGTTTTTGGGGTTTTTTTTTTCTTCATCCAAAAGGTCTGTCCTAGTAAATGGAAATTTCCATTTTCATCCTTTTTTTCCAAAATGAAAAATTGAAGTGTTTGCCCAAAGACTGAACTTTTTTGTTTCATTCTACTGAGGAACATGGCACTTCCTTTCACTATTGTGTGACTGGCTCCATGGGGAAGGATTGTGACCAGTCCTCTCTGAGATGCAGTTGTTTGCCTCCCAGACAGAACTAATGGGGGTCAGATGACAGCCTGAGCAGCACTTGGGCCTTATAAAATGGCTGAGAACTCCAAGTGAGGAGAGAGACAGAGGAAGAAAATTGGGCCTATGTGGAAAGGTCCAAAGTGGGGTCTGGAAGAAGAAGATTTCAGGGAATCAGGTCTCTCTCCCACCTTGTATGCACATCTAAGACCTGGTCTACATGAGAAAGTTAAATCAGTTTAACTGTGTCTTCAGAGGTGTGAAATATCCACACCTCTGCTCAGTGGGCCAGCAGACACCATGAGTCCCAGGGCAAGATGGGACGGGGCCTGGCTCCATGTCCAGAAGGGGCAGGGCCTAAAGTGGAAGGGGCTGGGCCTAGGACTGTCAGCCTCTAGTGCCACTTAAACCACAGCACTGGGACTCCCTCCCCTCCCTCAGAGCCACACAGAATGGTGGATCAGCACTGTTGCAGCGTTTCAGAGGGGCCCACAGTGGACAGAGCTCCAGGCCCCTTTGAAATGTCAGGCCCGTGTGCAGCTGCCTCCTGTATGCCCCTCTGCCCCCTGGGTGGTCCTGCTTGACCCAGTTAAATTCACCTAACTCCCACCCCCGTGTAGAGACCAATAGAGAATTCTTCTGTCAGCCTAGCTCCTGGTGCCCAAGGAGGTGGGGGACCTACACTGGTAGGAGAACCCCTCCCATCAGCATAGGTAATGTCTGCACTGAAGCGCCTCATTAGCGCAGCTGCAGCGCTTTAAGTGTAGACCACTCCTAAGCCAAGTTGCAGAGGTCCAGTGCACCCCTAGCATCTCCCCCCACCCACCCACACTGTCAGCGCCATGCCCCAGGCACAGCCAGTGAGCAGTCCATGCTTCCTAGCTCACGCTGTTCTCAGAACATGTCGCTCCAGCAGGGTGACTGCCCCTGCACTTCCTGGAAGCAGCGCGGTTACTTCTGCAGGAAGAGACGGGGGGGAGCGGGTGGAGCAGGGGTGGGGAGATGGCAGTGCACAGGCAGACAATGGGCAGGAGAGGGTGGGGCACGGGTGAAGCAGGGGTAGGGCAGGTGCCTTGTGTCCCCCTCTGGAATCGTCACACCAGTCGTCTCTGCCACATTGGTTTGCTGGAGGGCAATATACTTCTGTTGCCTCCATAAAAACACCATATTGGCTTGTCTGTAGCTGCCTCAAGGAATTCATCAGAGCTGCACTGGGTCAGGAATCAATTTTTAATAAAACTCCAAAATGGGATTTTTTTTCCCCTTAAAATAAATGCACCCTGTCAATAGCCCATCACCACCAGGTGTGGCCCATACTAACAGTGCCTTTCCCATTTTCTCCTTGCTCAGTGGAGCAAAGGAGAAAAAGCTTTGGGACTTTTGTCTTTGATGCCATACAAATGTTAAAGCCTTGTTGTTTTCTGACACCCTTCAGTAACCTACAGCCAGTGGGGCCCAGGAGTGACACTGAGACCCTGCTGCACAATGTGTGTAGTTACATACTGCACCGCCTTAGAGAAACATCCTATCTCAATTTAAAGTCTTCATCCCACTGTGAGTTGTTTCAGTGGTTTAGTAATCATTGTTCCACTGGGGAATTGCAGAGTAGCCAGAATAGGGATGGGACCTTGAACTGTCACAGGGGTGTATCTTCTACCAATCCCAGCACAAGCATCTGACCCTGTTGACTCCAGTGGGACTTCATGCATGAATGAAGACTTTCCACTTGACTGATGGTTTCAGAATCAGGTTTTAGATAAGGAAAGATATTTAGATGCTGTATGGCAATTGTCTTCCCTGAGACAAACAATTCTCTCCACTTCTGGAAAACCCAGTATCTGAATGTGCCAAAATGCGAAGAGAGGGAAATCCTGGCAGCTGCAATCAGGAGAGATAGGACTGAACCAAAACCCCAGATCCCAGCACCCAAAGCCTCAGGTTGAGACCCAAGCAGCCAATATGAACAATGGGGAAACACAACTCCAGATCCAGTGTTGCAGCCGTACCTTCAATAGCAGATGCTGTTTTAATATCCCACTGATGTTTTTCTACCTAGGTCCGCTGGGGAGAAAAGGGTTCCACAGAAGAAGGGGCTAAGCTAGAGAAAGCCAAGAATGCCAGGGTGAAGATGCCAGAGCAAGAATATGAATTCCCAGAACCCAGGAATCTGGGGAATAACATGCGCAGGTCCTCTTCTCCCAGGAGGTGGTACACGCCAATCAAGGTAGGGCTCATCCAGTTGCATAGTGCAGTGGTTTTCAACCAGTGTGCCGCGAGAACTGTTCAAGTGTGCTGTGAAATTTCATTAATTTCTCCTCCCTGTGGGTATTTGCAGAGCCACCACAGGGGGAAATTGATGACCTCTCACCAGCTGGGGCTCAAACAGCAAGGATGCTTGAGTCCCAGCTGGTGTGGATTTCATCCATCTCCCCTCCCTTGCCTCTAAGTGGCTTTTTGCAGAGCCACCATGAGAGGAAATGCTGACCCTGCAGTACCTTGTTCATGCCAAGAGGCAGCTGGAATGCATTTGATCCTTGTGTTGTATGCACTGCTGTGTTGCAAACCTCTCTAGTAAGACTGTAACCACAGTAAAGGTAAGTAAATGTGACGTTTATAAGCAATCAATTCAGCTAAAAGAGTGGGTGTGCCATGGAATTGTCTGTCTCCTTGAAGTGTGCCATGTTAGTGAAAACATTGGGGACCACTGGCATAGTACATAGAAAGTTTCAGCAGATATGTTGTAAACACATGTACAGCCTTATGGAGAGTGTTCATGTGCAAAGGTTAAAGCAGTGAGAGAGCCTTTGGATTAAGTTCTCAGGCCCAGGCGGCCATCCAATGGCTGTACTAATTTGCATCAGATACCGATGTCTTAAGCGTAGTTCAGCATAAAGGAGCCCCCTCCATGCACTTTCTTCCTTCTGCTGCATCCTCCCGCTGCCCAAGTGTTCCACTAGGCCATAGAGATCCTCAAGTGGCTGGTTGAGCTAACTTTAGGGCTGCTTTGAAGTGGTACAGAGCAGCCAGAATATGGTTGTGGAATGGACCCTGGACTCTTGCAGTGGTGCAGCTAACCCTTTGAAAGTGCTTTCTCCCTGGCTCATGCCTGAAGCTCCTGCAAAGACAGACAGGTTTTCCATTCCCTGTGTGCAGAGACGGAAGAACCTAACCTCCACTCTTACTTAATAAATAGCCTGTTGTCATGGCCAGATTAACTCTTCTGGGCCTGGAGCTAGCAGATTTCCTGAGCCTCCAAGGTGTGGCCAAAAAAAGGGGTTCAGTATGCAGGAGGACGCAGCCAGCCTGGGATGCAGGTTCTGGGCGGGAGGGAGGCAGTTGATTGGGGTTCCACATGGCCTTGGGCTTGCAGGCACTGCCGTCTGCCGCTTCTGCTGGACTACTCCCAAATGAAGGCAGAATTGACAGTATCCAAGACTCCCTGAATACAGTCAGTAGAAACTTGATTGAAAAGATGGAACAATTTCTGTGAACTTGAGGTTCTGCTACTGTCCTTCCCATGCCAATGAAAAATTTCCAGCACCCCATTCCACTCTTGGCAAGATCTTTTCCCTGGACAACATGACCTTAAAGAGATTAATTTGCATTATGTCATGCAAGGAAGTTCGCACATAATCACCAAAGTCTGGGGCGGGAAAGATCTATTAGGTCATTAGGTCCACGTGCCCAGCCAAAGCAGAACTGCTAATCTTTGTGTGCTTTTTCCAGTCTGCTCTAAAATTACACGTAACTGTGCACTGTTTCCTGTGGGCGAATGTTCCACCAACTAACTGGCCTCCCTCACTGGAAATGTCTGCGAGTGTTCATCTTCAGTTTTCCTTCATTCCAGAGTTCGAAGTGCCCATGATTCTCCATTGGCTAAACAAGGCATTCCATTCCCGCTGGTTTCATGACATGGCTTAAAAGGCTTCTTCCCTCAAAGGGTGGAAGATAAATAATGTGCACATTGCCATCTGGTAACAAAAAAGAAGTCTTCATAAAGGAGAAGGTCACAAAACCAGATCTCAGGAAAGACATTTGAGGAAAGTTAAGCAGTAAATTCACATTTTAGGGGTAATCATTTTTCTTCCTGCACTATTGATCCTTCTCTTCGCACAGCAGCACATGTGTCATCCTTAACTTGGAAGTTCCTGGCTTTTTTCACTTTATCAATGGAGTTTGTCTTCCCTTTACCTTTCCTCCCCCAGGAGCCTCTGTAGTGGAGATGGACTGCTCTTAGTTGAGAGTAGATATATTGTAGCTCGAAATATCCTGGGCTTTAAGTGTCGTCAGACAGCAGAATTTTGTGTCATTACCTATTTGGATGGTCCAAAATGGCTTTTTCCTCTTAAACATTCTTTCATTTGATTAAAAAATGATCATCTGTAATTGTATAATCCCATTTAAATTGGTGGATTCATTTGATGATTGCCTGTTCCAGGGATGCTGGAACAATTTGTATAGTGGGGGTGCTGAGAGCCATTCAACCCAATTCTAAACCCTGTATATAATGGAAACCGCTTTAAGACAGAGAGTGCTGCAGTATCCCCCATGGCCCTAGTTCCAGAACTTATGGCCTATTATTCTGTTTCATTTGCTCTGAAACGCTTGGAATTGGCCACTGTCAGAAGACAGGCTCCTGGGCTAGGTGGATCCTCGAATTGAGCCAGTAAGGTTTTTTCTTATGTACTTATGAGCTTAAATCATCCAAGGATCAATGGAAAATGGAGCATTTAGAACAGTTTGCTAATTCCTTTGCGCAGCTGAAATGGAGAAATGCAGCAAACCAAAAAATTCATTATCCATGTAGCTCTGAACCTGGTCTGCCCCACTTCTTCGAGTCATGATCCTTGCCTTCCTTCTACCTCCCCTAGCCTTCTTCTCCTCATCTGATCTTCCATTGTGGGCCTCTGATCCCTTACAAACCAGAAAATGTTCTCTTTCCTTAGAGTCCTTCCTTCCTTCCTTCCTTCCTAAAATTGAATATTTTCAGGCAAAAAATAACCCTCTTTCAGTTTTCAGATGTTATTGCTCTTCAAATTTTTTTGTCAAGAATTGACTCTATTTATATAAAGTCAAAATGGGAGGGAGCCCACACACCTTGACCCAGGTGTGTGGGTGGCTGTCAGCCCTGCAGTCCAGGACTGATTATCTAGAACCTTTCACAAACACTGCATTCAATTTTATCAAACTAGAGAACATAACAGCCAGATTGAGTCAGACCAAAGGTTCATTCTAGCCCAATATTCTGTCTTCTGACAGTGGCCAGTGCCAGGTGCCCCAGAGTGAATGAACAGAACAGGTGACTCTCAAGTGATCCATCCCCAGTCACCTATTCCCAGTTTCTTACAAAGGTCTTGTGTGTCTTAATTTCAAATTTCATAAAGCTGTTGATTCTCCAATATTAATTTCTGGCTGCCCCTGAATTGCGCTTTCCATCAAATGTATGTTGATTATATCCGGAATAATTCACTATATTTCTTGTAACTGCAGGGCAAGTTGGATGCTCTCTGGGTGCTTCTGCGGAAAGGCTATGATCGTGTCTCTGTGATGCGCCCCCAGCCTGGAGACCAGGTACTGTCCCTTTTATAGCATTTATTGGACTTTTAGAAAAAAAAAAAACACACCTAAACTTGCAGACTTTCCAATTTCCTTCTCCGGTGGGACTGAATGGTCACATAGCCTAAAGATACCTGTCCCTGTTGTTATATAACAACATGGCATCTCAGAAACAAAACCTTAGCCACTTGCACAAACTTTGTTTGCAACTGAAATTCATAAAGGTTCAAATTCCTTTGGTTCAGAGTCCTATTGAGGTGGTTATTGCAATAGCAATTGTCCATCTGTGCAGAAAGGATCTACCTGATATAGTTTTGCTCTTATAATTTTATAATGCTTTTCAATTAGCTAGAGCCTTGGATGTGGAAGAAAAATGCACACATGTTTCTCATAGCTCAGAGAACACAGTACTCATTTTTACACTCTAAGGGTGAAATCCTGACGTCAGCCATTGGCTGCAATGGAGCTAGGATTTTGCACCATAATTTTAAAGTCGATTGGAGTTCTTCCTGTTCAGGGATTGCAGATTGAGACCCACAGTGTTTTGCGTGTCTTAATTTGGTACTTCATAAAGCTGTTGGTTCTCCAATATTAATTTCTAGCAGATGACAAGTCTCTCCATAAGTGAAGAAGGGAGGTATGCAATGTAGTGTGGTGGGATATCTCTTCTCATGGTTGCTCAGTCTACGTTAGAACCTGGGCTCACAGCTCTATGAATAATTAATATACAGAAGGAACACAGATAATATGTCTGCATCTATTCATGTGTTCTTATGATTACCTGTTACTCATCTTTAGAGAAAGGGACAATAGAATCCATTAAAGTCAGTGGACTCTTGTGTTCTGCAAGAAGATGAAAGGAGGAATTGAGGCACCAACACCAATGTTTTGTTGTATTTCACCTATAAAGTGTCTTCTATGCCTATTTTTAATTCTCCTTAACCATGTAGATTAATAGACATAGTTTATGTTCTAAAATACATATCAGAGTACGTACAAGATATGCAACATGTGTCCACTGACAAAACTGAAGGAACTGCAAGTTTTGCATTTCTGGACTTCTTGTGTCTTTACATGTGCAAGTGTGCAACATTAACAATGCACTATCATCATTTGTGCGTGTATCTTTATATGTGTGTGTTTGTGTACATACACCCACACAAGCATATGCCTATCAATAGCTAGCGTGGCAGAAGTGAGTTATCTGTTAATTGTACTTGTTATGTATACAATGAGCAGAGAGAAGGCCAAATTTATCCCTGGTATAAATCAGCTGAGTGCCAAAGTGTTACATTAGGAATGCATTTGGCTCAGTTTGTTCACACTGGTGGGTTCAGTTCAGAAGATTTCAGGAAATTCAGCTCGACAAGAATGGTACTAAGAACCATGCAATATTTTTTCTAGTGATCCATAGTTATGTAATGTTTGGCTCCCTGTGGAGGTTTCCATTGGCTGCCAAACAAATGACAGTGTGGGGGGTAGGGTTTCTGAATAAAAGTTTTAATACTTTCTGCCCTCAAGGGGAAAATTGCGAAAATGGCTTCGTTGTCTGATATCCATTTCTGGGAGGAATTTACACTCCACTAATTGCTGATGCCAGGTAGTTTGTGCAAACTTTCCCCACAGAGATCTGAGTACCAGTTGTGATTTTTTTTCTGTGTATGGATTGATGGTTTATGTTGATGAGCTAAGAATATGCTCTTTGAGAGATTCTGACCTCAGTACTCCTGGGAAAATCCCGAGTAACTTCACTGAAGCCAGTAGAGTTAATAGTGATGTACACCATTATAACTGAGAGCCTTCTGTGTACACATAAACATAAGAATGGCCATACCTGGTCAGACCAATAAGACATCCAGCCATGTGTTCTGTTTCTAATACTGGCCAGTGCCAGATGCTTCAGAGAAGATGAACACAATAGGCAATTCCAAGTGATTCATCCAGTCCCAGCTTCCAGCAAATGGGGTTGCAAGGACACTCAGTACATGGGGTTGTATTAGCTAGTAACCACTGAACTTATTGCTATTGAACTTCATAAATTTATCTAATTTTTATTTGGACTCATTTATACTTTTGGACTTCCTGTACACGTTGTTGGTTCAGTTTTTCTTTGACTGGTTTTGCATCCATATATAGGTCCAGGCAGTGCAGTAACTCGTCTAAAAGGGCACATTCCTGAAAACTAATCCAAGTTAACTAAAGGTGTGATGTCACAAATACCCCTGTGTGGATGTTCTCTTTCAGAATTAAAGTGAACTAATGAGGAAAAAAAAACCAAACTGTAGCAGCAAGTCCCAGAGTCCAGGCCAGTTGCCTCAGGCTCACAAGGCACTGCTATGGGACCAACGTATAGCAGCGTAGACATGTGGGATTGGACTGGTACCTAGGTTCTGAGATCTTCCCCCCTTGCTGTGTTTCAGAGCCCAGATTCCAGCCCAAGCCCAGATGTCAACACCGTTATTTTTAGCTCTGTGACACAAGCACTGTGTATCCAGATCGGCTGACTCTGACTCTGAGACTCACTGCCATGGGTCTTCTTTTTTTGCTGTTTAGAGGTACCCATGGGCTCTAGGCCCACTGACTCAGGAGGTGGTGTAGAGCAAGTTGCTTACCCTCTCTGTTCTTCAGTTTCCTCTGTTGGCAAAATTAGGAGGATCACAGAACATAGAAGAGGTGTGAAGCTTTGAGGTCCTTAGACAGAAAGTGCTGCAGTGTGAAGGACTGTCATGCTTGAACTTTCAAAGGGGCTACGTCTACACGTGCAGCCAACATCGAAATAGCTTATTTCGATGTTGCGACATCGAAATAGTCTATTTCGATGAATAACGTCTACACGTCCTCCAGGGCCAGCAACGTCGATGTTCAACTTCGACGTTGCTCAGCCCAACATCGAAATAGGCGCAGCGAGGGAACGTCTACACATCAAAGTAGCACACATGGAAATAGGGATGCCAGGCACAGCTGCAGACAGGGTCACAGGGCGGACTCAACAGCAAGCCGCTCCCTTAAAGGGCCCCTCCCAGACACAGTTGCACTAAACAACACAAGATACACAGAGCTGACAACTGGTTGCAGACCCTGTGCCTGCAGCATAGATCCCCAGCTGCCGCAGAAGCAGCCAGAAGCCCTGGGCTAAGGGCTGCTGCCCATGGTGACCATAGAGCCCCGCAGGGGCTGGAGAGAGAGCATCTCTCAACCCCCCAGCTGATGGCCGCCATGGAGGACCCAGCAATTTCGATGTTGCGGGACACGGATCGTCTACACGGTCCCTACTTCGACGTTGAACGTCGAAGTAGGGCGCTATTCCTATCTCCTCATGAGGTTAGCGACTTCGACGTCTCGCCGCCTAACGTCGAAGTTAACTTCGAAATAGCGCCCGACGCGTGTAGACGCGACGGGCGCTATTTCGAAGTTGGTGCCGCTACTTCGAAGTAGCGTGCACGTGTAGACGCAGCTAGGGTGATTAAAGATGCAGGCTGAAGCTGTCCATGTTAATCGTTTCATTTCCCTGGCAAAAATAAAACATAACATTTCCCTTCTCAAAATGAAAAAGGGGAAAGCTGCACAGAAAGGATGCCTGGGAGGACCTAAAGCAACATGCAGAAGTTCTACTTATGCAAAGGGTGTGTTTCTTCTGCAACATGTCACATTGCAATGCCATGAAATTTCCATAGATATAAACAATCCCATCAGCGAGAGTCCCACGGTCAGGAACGGAGGACAGTTCTGTGGCGTGGAGTCTGGCTGGGCAGCTTTGGTTCGGTTTCTTCCTTTGTATCACAGTCATTCCATTGGGGATGCATCCCTGTCAGAGGCGGGTGAGGAAGATGGTGCATCTTGTTTAGCATTCTGTTTGGTACTTGCACGTGATTGTCTTTCAGCTGAGGTCTCTGTTTCAAGCATCGTGTGTGTGCACAGAGCCATGTGTAGAGCCACACGTGCAGCTACACATGCATTCACAGTTATCCCACGCACAATTATACAGGCAGACACCTCACATTCATCCCCACCCACACTCACAGTTACGTGTCTCTTGTGCCGGGTTGATCAGCAGAAAACAGTCACCAACATGGTAAGGTTGAGAGATTCTTGCTGACATCTGCAAGCTGGGCGGTGGCATGTGATTGTAAGAGACCCAGCCTAGCTAGTGCAGGGCCAAGCAAACTTTTTACGTTGGGCCCCACTTTTCATCCCTGCAATTAGCAGCCCCCGACTCCCCCCTGCGCGCGCACACACACACACACACACCTGTCTAATGTAGTCCAAACTGATGGAAATTTCAGTTATGTTCGTATGGAAAAAAAAAACTTTAGGCACATGTAAGACAATAAGTCTGTAGAATGTAAAAACTTTATTAATCGGTATATAAATGTGAACACACAGGCATAAAAATGGTAACAGGTTTCAATATTTGTAATGAGAAGAATGAGCCTGAGACCAAGCAGCTGATCTTGCTGCACCCCACCCTTATAAAATTTCGTGCTCCCCCAGGGTTGGGGCATCCCCCACTGAAAGTTCCACCGCCCTGAGCTAGTGCATTGGCAGCAGCAGCAGCAAAGCTCAGCCATGTTCTCACCGGGTTGGGAAATCTTTGGCATGGTGTGGTGATTTGCAGTCATGGGGTATTTCACAGCAATCGACGTGATGGATTTGCTTTTTATCCTGTTTTTGTCCTTTGTGCTGACAGACAAGGCAGGTATTTGAATGCTCCAGACAGAAGCTAAGTAAACAAGCCCAGGCTGCTGGCATCAGTGCTTCCAGGGGAATCCTTGTGATTTTAAAGCAGAGCCACAGCTGGTTTGAAACAGCAGCCCTGATAACGCTGGAGCCGTGTGCAAATGCTGGGTCTTGCCAGCTTCAGAGGGAAAGAAACTTCAGGCAGTCAAACTCTCAGTGCTTAGCATTACTGCCACTTGGGGCAGGTCAGCCATGGCTTAGAAATTCTCTCCTGAGCCACCTCCTTTTTTCCATAGCACTGTCCCCCAGTAAAAAAAAACATTATAGGTTGAACCCCTCTGGTTCAGCACTCTCTGTCCTGGTAACATCCGTGGTCTGGCATGATTTTTCCTCACTAGATGTCCACTTTTCCAGGTTTCTTGTAGTCCCATAAAGTTTGCTTACAGCCACCAGTCCTGGCTCTCAGTGTTCTGTGCTGTTCTTTAGCTCTAATTGGCCACTAAATGTCTTCTAAGAGGCCAGTTAGCAGTGGAAGTGTTGGTAATGTTGTTAGACAAAATTGACCTTCTGTGGTTTGGCAAATTCTCTGGTTCAGGTCCCAAAGGTGTCGGAGTAGAGAGGTTCCACATGTATTAAAGACAATCACCTGAGCTGCAGTAGGCAAGTGCACAAGTGCCCATGCACAGTCCTGCTGGACTGACTAAAAGTGTCCCTCCACTCCCCAAATATAGACCTCAATCTGTACCCATGGGAGCACAGATCCCTCTTGTTTAGAGCAGTTACTTTGTTCACCCTGTCTCCAGGCAGAAATTCACTATCTCCAGCGGCAATGCACTGAAACAATTCACATACAAACCCATCGACGAGAGTTCCACCAGATGTGAGAGCTGCCTCCTCAGCAGCTTCTGCCGTCTGCTTCCCAGAGCTGTTGAGCACAGAAGTATATTCAGAGGGGTAGCTGGGATCCAGATCTGATCTCTGTAATCGAATGGGTTCCCCCAAATGCTCCCAGACGTAGGTCTGGTTCTGCAAATCAAAGAGGGGACCCATCTCTCATTAGTCTGCCGTCTCCTGCTGCCCTTGCGCGAAAGTTGTGGCACCCCCATTCTTCCCTCTGCAGGGCTGATTCTCAGAACAATGCTGCATATTTTCATGCTGCTTGGAGCCATGAAGTCAGTGTCATTGCCATCCAGTCCAGACAGTGTGCAGTGAACATAGGCAGCCTGGGCCCCGTCTATCAGTCTGGAAGTGAGATGATTAAAAAGTCCCACAAGGTCCATTCTGAGTCCAGTAGCCTCAAAATTAATCCATTTCATATTCAGTACCCCAGAACCCTGTGTTTCCTCTACCATGAGAAACTTTGCACTGTGTATTCTCAGGAAAGGCTTAATAAATATTTGGAGGCTTGTTGCAGGCGAAAGGGAAGACTTGTAAAGAGTCACTTGAAAATATGAGGACAGGAGCCCTTCAGCATGTGTTATTCCCAAAAAGCTACAAGAAGGCCATTGTGAAAGCCATTTGCACCTTATTTTCTTTCCATTTTCTCCCCTCCCCCAAAAAAGAGTTGATGTCCAACCTCTCGATGAACTACATGGGCACATTAATACTCATGCTTGTTCTGCAGAAACATAGAGAGCTAAACAAATAAAGCGAGAGGCAAAGTAACTGAAAAGAATCTTGGTTTATTTTGGAGGCTGAAAAGTAATTTGGACCAGAGCCCAGGATGACACCACTTTCATATAAACTGTCTTTTGAAGTAACTAATCAGTTCCTTTAAGCACTGCCAGCCCCTGAGATGGACTTGTCAGCAGCGTGCCTCCTGCTTCTTGTTTCAGCATTGCATCGCATAGGGATTGTTTATTTATGGGGCTCCCTGCAGCATCCTAGGTAAGTAGGGTGGTCCTGGCCCCAAGGGGCTCACAGCAGAGGGCTGTGAGCAGCAGGCATAGACCAGGAGAAAGAGAACAAGTAGGCAAAAGATATGTGCTCAGCTCCATTAAGGGGAAGCTGTATGGACCAATGGATAAACACAGTGAATTAGGCAGCAAAGGCTGGTCAGCCCTGTCTGAAAAATTGAAGCACTCCCCATCTACCTGGGGATTGGGGAGACTTTGGTTCAAATCCCCCCTGTGCCGGCATCAGAAGAAGAGCATGGGCCCCAGCCTGACACCACCAAGTTGGGTGCTCTGGTTATTGTGAATGGGAGTGGGGGGCTGCTGCTTCTTTACTTTCTGTGGGGGGTTAGGTCTGCTTTGAGCACCTACCAGAACAAGCCCTGCGGGCACCTAGCTCATGAGGCCCACTGGCAGGTGGTTAGGCACCACATGGGGAACATTAGGTGCTACAGGATGCAGCAGCAGCTGCACAGGGCTTTGGAAGAGCTAATGCCTTGGCTTAGACAGCTGTGCCTCCATCCACAACAGTTCCATCCACCGGACAAGGTGTGGTGGCTGCACCAGGCCCTGTGCTTTTGGGGGCACTGCAGCAGCTGTCCCAGCCGTTGTATGGACAGGACAGGGTGCAGAGACAGGGGCAGGCAACAGCAGCAGAGGGTCACCTCCCCTCACCCCCACTCCCTGCACATACCACATGGGTGGCGCCAGCGGCAGCTTGCTCTGCTCCACCAGATCACGGCCCTCTGAGCCCCCATTCCCCACAGCAGCAGGAAGCAGCCTTTGCTCCCAGCCCCTGCAGAGAAGTGGGGCTCAGTGGACCAGGAAGGGATGGCTGAGTGGAACAGTCTGCCACTTGCTGCTGCAGGGTGCAGGGGGAGGAAGCCTGGCTGCTGCTGTCTACCACTGTGCCCTGCCCCAGGTAATCTCTGGGTTGAGTGGGGAGCTGGTGGGGCCTGTGGTGCAGGGGGGTTGCCCTGGGTCCCACCCCTGCTTGGGAAAACCCTGCCTCCAACCCTTTGGAAACCCAGCCCTTAGTGCCGGATCCAAAGCCCACTGAAATCAACAGTTATGCCCATAATCAGCACATGGATGTAAGCATACAGGTTGAACCTCTGTAATACACAACTCTCTCATCTGGCAACATCCGTATGTCATGATTTTAGTTAGCTGGATGACCATTTATCACGGGAGTGGCCAAGTTTCCTGAGGTCCCATAAAGTTTGCTTCCAACCACCAGGCCTGGCTGTCAGTGCTCTGTGCTGTTGTCTACCTGTAATTTACCCCTAAGTGTCTTCTAAGAGCCCAGTAGGCAGTGAAAGTGTTGGTAATGTGCTAGATAATAGTGACCTCCCACGCTCTGGTAAATTCTCTCATCTGGCACCAGTCACATCCCAAAGGATGCTGGATTAGATAATTTCAATCTGTACTAATCTCTTGTGGTGCTGTGAGGCGTGAATACTGTTAGCAAGGGTGTTTGAGACTCCGGGGTGGAAGGCACAGTACAACTGTGGCAGGGTTCAGCATCATTATGATGTGCACATCATATCATATGACTATCAGATCTCAGCATTCCTGGAAGCTGTCTTTTTGTCTAACAGCCCATTGAGACTCTGCCAATTGAGATCAGTTGAGGATCCAGCCCATGGTATTTATCTCTGCCTCAGCGAGTCACACGTCTCCCTTTCCTTTGTATCGGCAAGGACAAAATGTGCAGCTAGCCCTTGTTTACAATAACGGGGGGGGGGGGTCTGAAGTGTGTTTTCCATTGCAAAGCAAAAGGAAAGGAGAGGGTCAAACAAGACCTGTTTTGAATTCATTCGGAGAAGCAGAGATACACAAAGAGGTTGTGAAATTCTTTCCTCAGCGTCAAACCTGGAAATGGTCTGAGGTTACCAGCAGACACAGCTGTTTCTCATAAGCCAAGGAAGTCAGGGTGACGTGGGATTCCTGTGGTCTCCTCGCATTCAAGAGAGACTAGGTTTGCATTTTTGTCTGCATTAATGAGGTTATTTTTATAGTCAAAACATCATCTGTGGTTTTTTTTCTAAATCTTTGGGCCCTTTTATCATTCTGGAGAAGAGCTTTCATTAGCGCAAAGGATCCTAATGATCATTGTGGCGCCTGCTAGTGGCACTTGAAAGTTGTGTTTCCATGGTGAAGACTGTTTTTCAGGAATTTGGAAGTCAATTGTAAAAACGGGCTTGGAGCACAAATGTGGCCTGGGAAGTCTAAGGCTGGAAGCAAGTAATGTTTATGTTTCTGACAGTAATTTAATTTTCATTGCTTTCATATTACTTTTGTGCATGTAGGTGGAGGAAAAAGCGTAAGAAAACCATGCATGATTGTATATAAATTAAGAAGCCTCAAAAGTTAACCAAAACTTACACAGTGAAGTATTTTTCAGATAAATACTCTTTTTGCAATTTTCCAGTGCAGACCCCTGAATTGTCTCTGGTACAAACTGATTAATTAGCTGACAAGAAGGCAACTTTGAAATACTGTGAACATTTTTCTTGAGAAAAGTATTATTTTCACGATGAAACCTGCACAGGATTCTCTCCACCTCCCACTCAGGTTATTTCTTTAAGCTACAGTGAAATGCCAAAACGTCAACCTCAGATTTCACTGGGAATGTGTCCTGCTAGGGAATAAGATTTGCCTTATTGGAATAGTTCCATTGTCCATATAATAGCGGACCATTCATGGTTAGGGTCCTGATTCTGCAAAACACTTGAAATGCTTGCTGTTCCTTAGGTATGTGCTAAAGTCTTTTTGAATTCAGTGGAACTTAGGCACGTGCTTACATGTTTTGCTGAATCAGGGCCTAACTTCACACTATTATGCAAAATGAGGAAGGGAAGGAGGTTTTTGGTTGACTGACACTACCAATCCCCCCCACCCTCCCACACACACTGGAATGTGTTACCTAGTGAGGTGATGAAATTTTCATCCCTAGAGGTTTTTAAGTTCCAGCATGACACAGTCCTGGCTGGGATGATTTAGTTGGGGTTGGTCCTGCTTTGGGCAGGGGGCTGGACTTAATGACCTCCTGAGGATTCTATGGTTTTATTAATTATATTATAGGACAGTAGAACTGGCAGAGGCCTCAAAGGGACATCAAGTCCAACCTCCTGTGCTGAGGGAAGACCAAACATTCCTAGACTGTTCCTGACAGGTGTTTGTCCAAACTGTTCTTAGAAACTTCCAGTGATGGGAATCCCAGAACCTCTCTAAGAAGCCTACTCCAGAGCTTACCCACCTATATAATTAGGACATTTTTTCCTAGTATCTAATCTAAATCTCTCTTGGTTCAGAGTAAATCCATTTCTTCTGACCTAACTTCAGTGATCATGGAGAACAAAGGTTCACTGTCATCTTTATAACATTCTTTTACGTACGCAAAGCTTGTTATCAAGCTCCCATTCAGTCTCGTTGTTGCAAGAATGAACATGCCTGGTTTTTTATTCTTTCCTCCTAGGTCAAGTTTTCTAACCCTTTTATCATTGTGCTTGCTCTCCATTGTGTCTGCATCTTTCCTAAACCGTGTGGATAAATTACTCCAGCTTAGACCGCACAGGTGCTGAGTAGAGCAGAACAATTATCTCCTGTGCCTACACACAGCACTCCTGTTGATACACCCCAGAATGACATTAGACTATTTTCACTAGTCCGTCACCTCACTGATTCTTATTCAATCTGTGATCCACTGTAAGCCCCAGATCCTTTTCAGTAGTACAACTGCCTGACCAGTTGGTCTTCATTTTGTATGTGCATTTCATTTTTCCCTTAGAAGATTTGTCCTTGCATTTGTCATTTTTGGCTCCACTCTGGAGCTTCGGGGGCTCCAACAAAATCTAATAGCTCCAGGTCACCAGAACAGTTAATTTGGCCCTGGCTTCAATCCAGATTGCAGTGTAGACCTATCCTCCTCCATCTGGTTGCAAGCTATGCCACTCTGTTTACATCAGTGTTTCTTAAACTTTTTTGAGACACTGACCACCAAACAATAACATTTTTTAAGCAGAACACCCGTGAAAATTTTCTTAAAAAACTGTTGTCAGACAAAAACCAAACAAACAAACAAAAACACAAAAAAAAACCCAAACAGCAACAGGAACAGCAAAAACGGAATGAAGTAATTTAATCAGGTATCACAGCAATGAAGAAGTAACATTGGATCTGATTTTAATATCAGAAAATATTGACCATCAGTGTAATTTTCCAAATGCTCATGGCACACCTGTGAGTTGTTCATGGAACACCAGTGTTCACTGGAACATAGTTTAAGAAACAGTGGGCTTCACTGCAATTTATAGCTGTGTTCACTGGGAATGTAGTGCCTGTACTCTACACTCCACTGGAAGTGTAGACATACCCTTAGAGCAGGGGTGAGCAAACTTTTTTCATATGTTTCCATTCCTTTTCCCTCTCACCCCAAACCCTGCAGCTTTCACCTCTGAGTCATTGTATAAATGCCTGCCACTGTGGTCTTGATCTTTTTTTTCTTACACCAGCTAACTTAGGTGCGATTTTAACTGAAGCGTGCATCTGCTCCATCTGTGCATTGAACTGTGACATTTCCAGGATTGAGTTGCTAGGGAAATTTCTTAGTCTGGGAAGGTTTTTCCATTTCTCAGCTGAGTTCAGGAAAAGAAATGTTGCCTCTGAATGCTGGGACGAGGAGCAGGTCCATAGAATGAAAAGAAAAGTATAAAAGGGGTTTCTTTTTTAAAGCAAAGAAGGCAGAACTGGCCAAAGGAAAAGTCTAGTCAAACTTTCCGTCGTGTGCAGTAAGTAGGTCTGCAACAGATTTCTGAAGAGTCTAAGCCAGGGAGCAAATTCATAGGGTGGAGCAGGTCAGAAGACAGGAAGTATTTTCAGAGACACATGTTTGGAAAGAAATGAAATACGATGTGTCTTTTTAAAAAATCCATAAATCATTCTGGATTTTTGACAGAAAAAAAAAAACTGATGGTTTTCCAGTTTTCCCAAAAATGAGCTAATGGCAATCGTGTATCAGAGATCGACTTTGTTCCCTTGTGTAGATTTGCCCTTAGTCTCTTTCATTTTGCTCCCTTGTATGAATCGCATCAATGGAGTCTGCTCTAGGGGGACAGTCCCTCCAAAGTGCTCTGTTCTTTTTTTTTTTTTTCCTTCAATCTTGATCTGCTGGACACTCTTACCTACATCATTATCAGGACTGAGGTTTATATGACCAAGCCACCTGAACCCAGATTCCCTTGGGTTTTCTTCACCAGAGTTACTTTGAGCATGTCTCCTGTGGCCTTCCTCAACCATCACATTCTTGGGGAGTGGACCATTTACTCCTGTTTCTTCTTCTTGTCTCACACTCAGCAGCATGTAGTAAAACTGGATGGGCCACTATTTAGTAGACATTTCCTTTTAATGGCACTGAAATCTTCCTGTCCCATAATATATCACTTATATCTCTCCAGGGCTACGTCTACACGTGCACCCAACTTCGAAATAGCTTATTTCGATGTTGCGACATCGAAATAGGCTATTTCGATGAATAACGTCTACACGTCCTCCAGGGCTGGCAACGTCGATGTTCAACTTCGACGTTGCTCAGCCCAACATCGAAATAGGCACAGCAAGGGAACGTCTACATGCCAAAGTAGCACACATCGAAATAAGGGAGCCAGGCACAGCTGCAGACAGGGTCACGGGGCGGACTCAACAGCAAGTCGCTCCCTTAAAGGGCCCCTCCCAGACACACTTTCATTAAACAGTGCAAGATACACAGAGCCAACAACTAGTTGCAGACCCTGTATATGCAGCACGGACCCCCAGCTGCAGCAGCAGCAGCCAGAAGCCCTGGGCTAAGGGCTGCTGCCCACGGTGACCACAGAGCCCCGCAAGGGCTGGAGAGAGAGTATCTCTCAACCCCCCAGCTGATGGCCGCCATGGAGGACCCCGCTATTTCGATGTTGCGGGACGCGGATCGTCTACACGTCCCTACTTCGATGTTGAACGTCGAAGTAGGGCGCTATTCCCATCTGCTCATGGGGTTAGCGACTTCGACGTCTCGCCGCCTAACGTCGATTTCAACTTCGAAATAGCGCCCAACACGTGTAGACGTGACGGGCGCTATTTCGAAGTTACTGCCGCTACTTCGAAGTAGCGTGCACGTGTAGACGCAGCCCAGGTGAGCCAGAGTTTTGATATTGAAACTGTAATCTCATTTTCCACTTCCCCATCTTCCTGGACTCTAGAATCCAGATATGTAAAACTGCATTTTTGGTATTGCTTAAGCATAGGACTTTAGTTTTCACTTTGAAACTACATACCATATACTCTGTCTTATTTTGTACTCTGGCTTATCAGGTACTCTGCTTATTTTGAGCCCAGATCTCTCCAACAGGGTCAATTAGCCTATTTCACTGCATAGTTAAATTAACCTTAACGTGTGACACAGGTATGCTTTTCTAGACCAGTCACATATACCAGAAGGAACAGATCAGAGCTGTGACAAAGTGAAGCATGTTATGTCCTGGTTAGTATGTGAGGTGGGCATCTGTTTTACAGATGAGGAAGCCAGGGCATAGGATGAAATAAGTAACCTGTCCAAGATCACAGAACCAGGAGTAGAACCTACATGTCTTTATTTCCGCTCTCCAGCTGATACTTCTTGTAGGGTCTGGGACCAGAAGCTGTGAGTTCTCACTACCACATTGTCCATGTTTACCATTAGACCATACGTTAGAATCCAGGAGTCCGTACTCCCAAATTCCCTGTTTTAACTACTAGACAGCTCTTACTGCAGTCTTGGAAAAACCTTGTTACGTACGTTCATTACAGGAGCAGGAGGTGTAGGTTGGATATTAGGAAAAACTATTTCACCAGGAGGGTGGTGAAGCATTGGAATGTGTTACCTAGAGAGGTGTTTGAATCTCCATCCTCAGAGGTTTTTAAGTACTGGCTTGACAAATTCCTGGCTGAGATGGTTTAATTAGGGTTGATCATGCTCTGAGCTGGACTTGATGACCTCCTGAGATCCCTTTCAGCCCTAGGATTCAATGATTCTATGCTAATTAAAAACTATTGTTCATTGCTCAGAGTTACTTTGAGCATGTCTCCTGAAAAAGATACCAGCTGAAAATAATGGGGTTATGCTGTGAGGTGGTAGGATTTTGGAATGGAATTGTAGCCTTCTGTCCACTCATCTTATTATGGTGTGGTTTTCCATTGTATACAGCCATGGAAATTAATCTAAACATTAGTTCTTTTCCTGAACTAACAGCTCAGTATCCAAAAGCTCATCAATTTACAGAGCTACAGCAGAACAAAGGGTTTATAACTATATTTGTATAAACAGAGCTGACCTTGTGTTCTTAAATTCTTCCCCTCTGGATCAGCGTTCCTGAAGGAGAAAGGATGGCCAGCTCAGAAAACAGTGAGCCAGCCATCAATATGCCAGGGACCAGTCTATCCAGACAGAATTATGAGTTCACTCCTTCAAGTTCAGTCTGCACTGAGCTCCCTTTAAAGCCAACTGACATCCTGCAGACAAAGTGCTGGTGAAATTGGGGCTTATGTCCCATTTAACAAGGGACCCATGGAAGAAAGTTGAGAGACTCTATCTAGGAGTGCAGAATGTACTTTGCAACACAGGCCTCCTGAGGACTTGCTATGATTATACATTGCACTAGTGCTTTGTTTGCACCCTAAACGGGTTAAGACGGAAGAAAAGGGGAGGGGGAGTGACTGACTAAATTAGCTATCATGCAGAAACCTTAAAGGCCTGATTCTCATTTGCATTATGCCCCCTTTCCACTTCTCCTGACACTCAAGATATGCAGATCCTCTTCCTAGAGCTTATGCTAGGTGACCTTGTGCAATTTACTTCCTTTCTCAGTGCATGAGTTTCCAAAACAGGGATAATGAGCATGATCAGAAGCGACCAGGGCTGGGATTCTATGGAGGTCACCAGCCAAGTGCCCCTGCCGTGCCCAGCTCCACCCATGCCCCACCCTTTCCCTTCCCAGGTCCCTCCCCTCCTGCCCTTCCTCTGTCCATGCCCCACTCCTACTTTGCTCCCAGCCTCCTCTTCCCAGAGAAGCACCATTCTGCTTCCAGTGGGTTGGAGGCAGTCCCATCCCTCCCCTGGAGCGGAGGAGGGATCCATCCATTAAACAAACAAAACTGAGTCCCGTTTCAGCGCAGCAGGGCAGGGAACTGCCTGCACTGCAGGTGGGGTAGTGAGTAGGAGGGTTGGGGGGAGCCATGTGGAGAAGGTTGTGGCGGCCCAGCGAAGGAGCAGCAGTGGGGTACCAGCTGCACTCGTGTGAGGTGGGGGGAGCATTTTGGGGCTGCAAGAGGATTAAGCCTGGGGGCAGAGTGTTGGGGGGGTGAATCAAGTTTTATTAAAAAAAAAAAAAAAAGTTTTCCCAGGGGAGAAACCCCACCCCTAATTTTGAATTGCCTTGGGTCACAAACTCTTACTGAACTGTCAAAATGGGCCGCCATCTGAAAAAGTTTGGGAACTGCGGATGTAAAACCTTAGCCTCCCGCATCCATCTGAAAGCACTTTATTTACATCATTTGGTTTTGCTCTAAGAACAGTGCTGCACATCTTTCCAGTAAGACAACGTGAAGGAAGACTAGAACTTCCTGGAAGTTACACCAGTAATGGTATGAAGATCAGCCACAAAAGGCTGCTGTGAAAGAAAGTAGCCCTGTTTTCACATGCTCTCTTTCTGTCTCCTGTTATGGACAACAGTAGCTGAGAAACTAAATTTATTCTCAGGCTCCAATTTGGCCTCATAGCCGCCTGTGACATGTTGTTTCACTTTGCATAAGCAATGGAGTTTGTGCTGCTATCCTTAGCCAACATTTTCTTTTCATGCTAGCGTTGGTCAGTTCCCAGCTGGGTTGAAGCTGCAGAATGTAGACCCAAATATCAAGAATATCAGTTTTTGGCAGTGTGTGAATGAAGGATTTTGGTTCAGACCCATCTCTAATTTGTAAAGCATTGTGTGTTTATTATTTGTGCAGCTGTAACACCTAAGAACCACAGAGAGGTATCAATGTTACCCTGTGTTTGGTGTACAACAAAAAGTCCCTGTGCCATAGAGCTTATACCATATGGGCTTAAAACAAAGTGCTCAGTGTGAAAGGCGCTGTGTTCAAACACACTACAATTAGAACCTCGCTAGTACGGCATCCTTGGGGACTGACTGGTACTGAACAAGTGAATTTGCTGGACCACAGGAGGTCAACATTGTCTAAGAGCATTATCACCCCTTCCACTGCTTACTGGGCTCTTAGAAGACATTTAAGAGTAAATTAGAACTCAATAACAGCTTAAAACACTGACAGCCAACACTGGTGGCTATAAACAAACTCTGGGGGATGATGGGAAACTTGGCTACACCTATGGTAAGTGGACACCCAGGTAACTAAAATCAAGCTGGATCACAAATATTGCTTGACCAGAGAGTGCCAGACTAGAGATGCTCAACTTGTACCACTATATGTATATTTGAACTAGCTTTTCAGCAAACTAATGTAACTAAGCTAGTTTCCTTGCAACCTTTTGGCTTTTCCCATGAAAAGTCTGAGAAACCACATTATGTTAATGATTTAAAAGTCTTGATTTTAAATCTGACATTTTATTGTAGATAGGTGTCGCATATCAGCAAAAGCACCAATTGCAAAGCAGTAGAAGAAACTCCCTCTCCTAGGTATCTTGGTCTTAGGTTTGCTTGAACCAGGCAGGATAAAATAAGTACAAATCCAAACCATTACCCACAATTTGAACAGAAGCCAAATCAAACCTTTTCTGGAACATCAAAAAGTTTAGTTAACTTTTTATCCTTTTTTTCCCTTCTTGTTTGCCAAAATTTTAGATGAATACTGACCAGCTGTGGAGGAAATATATTACCCTGATCCCTCCTCCCATTCATTTGTAATTTGCTAACCATTTTTTGGTTGAGATTCACTTCTCACTGGGTTGGATACTATGCTAATGATGTCCACGTCGATAAACTGATGTAGCACCATTGCCTGCAATGGGAGTATGCTAGTTCACACCAGGGAAGAAGTTGTCTTACTTTTACCAAAGGTCACAGTGTAACTTGCCCCTGCATTCAGAATAGTTTCTTGCAACTTCTGTTAACTCCTTGATTTCAGCAATCTGACCCACCTTGTATTAGCTGTGACTCTGATTACAATACCCAAGGGCTCTGTGGAAGGAACTTGAAAGCTTGAAACAGAAGTTGGTCCAGTATAACACATTACCTCAGACATCCAGTACGGAGGCAGGCCTGAACCCAAGCTAAAAAGTTTGGCTCCACTTCTGAGTTTCTCAAAGTCTGGAGATTTTCTGAGTGATGGTTTTGCATCAGGCTTATCCCGAAGCTGAAATGCATCTCTCCCATCCTAGAAATGCAGGTAATTTTGAGCCTTATGTAGGGCCAGATCCAAAGCCCGCTCTGATGAATGGGCAAACTAGGGGAATGCAACCTACCTGGGGCTACTATCAGGTGGGTGCATAACTGGTTGCGTAACTATTCACAGAGAGTAGTTATTAATGGTTCACAGTTAGGATGAATGGAATAACAAGTGGGATTCTGCAGGGCTCATCTTTCAAGTAACTAAAAGAGTGTTAGAAGGAGGAGGCAGAAAAAATATTCCCCTTAGCCTCTGAAAATAGGATGAGAAGCAATGGGCTTAAATTGCAGGAAGGGAGGTTTAGGTTGGACATTAGGAAAATTTTCCCGTCAGGATGGTTAATTACTGGAATAAATTACCAAGGGTGATTGTAGAAATTCCATCATTGGAGATATTTAAAAAGAAGTTGCATAAATATCTAACAAGGATGATCTAGATAGTGCTTGGGTCTGCCATGAACGCAGGGGATTGGACTTGTTGACCTCTTGAGGTCTCCCCCAGTATTAGCAGTCTATGATTCTAAGGAGCAGGAATGCTATGAGCAGAGGAGTTCAGAATGCCCTGCTCCTGAAAACTATGCTAAAAAACTATAGGAAAACCTGAGAGTGAATGACCACCTCCATTTTTGCTGACCTGACGAGATTTTTGACCTTACAGTGTAGTCACGTTGCTTCAGTTCTCTGTTGTAAGGCCCAGCTGTGATTCTCTCCCCTAAAGCATTGCAGCTGTAGAAAGGGGAAAGAAACATAGCAGAGTAGTTTAAAAGAGCAACCATTTAACTCAAGGCTCGTTCTCTAGGTTCATAAACTTGTGCTGGTCTAACTGCTGTCTCCCTGCCAGAAATACAGATGAAATTTGGTCTTATATTCAAAATCATGTAGTGGTGGTACAAATGAGCTTATCCTCACATGACAGAATGCAGTCTTGTGTTTGAGACACTGCTGTAGGACTCCAGAGACACGGGCTCAGTTCCTGTCCTCCCACTGCAGGCTTAAACAAGTCACTTATTAGTTATGTTACTCTAGTGCCTAGAAACCATAGTCATGGATCAGGACCCCAACGTGATAGGCACTGTACAAACATTTAACCTATGTGCCTCATTTCCCCATCTGTAATATCGGAATAATAGTAATCCCAGTAATAGTATCTGCCTTCACTATTTACATTCAGGGTAGGGGCTATCTCTTACTATGGGTCTATTTAGTGCCTAGCACAAAGAGCATCAGTTTCAATTGGATACCTCTAGGAAGTGTAGACTCATACATTCCTAGGTGCTATGACAATAAATGGAAAATCAAAAAGAACTCAGTAATATGGAATAGCTGGTCCTCCTGAGCAGTGTTTCTTAAACTATGTTCCGCAGAACACTGGTGCTCCATGGGTGTGCCAAGGTGGCGTAGCGGCTAGCAATGGTGTGTGGTGCAAGTATATATTTTCTGTTATTAAAACCAGATACAATGTTACTTTCTTACTTCTTCATTGCTGTGATACTTGATTAAATTACTTCGTTTTGATTTTGCTGCAAATGTTGCCAGTTAGTTGGTTTTTGTTTTGGTTGTTTTTTTGTTTGTTTGTTTGTTTTTTTGTTGTTTTTTTTTAAAGAAAATTGTCATAGGTGTTCTGCATAAAAAATACTATTTGGTGTTCTGTGGTCTTAAAAAGTTTAAGAAACACTGCTCCTGAGGGTGATGCGCTGAGAGCAGAGTGCTTTTTCATGAGGAGTTCACCTACATAGCTGTCTGGAGGGGAAAAAGGTTGATTTCAGATTCATACTGAAGATTCGTAGACTTCAAGGCCAGAATTGACTATTTTCATCATCTTGTCTGACCACCTTCATCTCCCAGACCTTTAACTTCCACTAACAGACCTCTGGCCGAATTCTCAAAATCCTCAAATCTTGATTTCAGGTGACAGAGAATCCACTGTTTTCTCTCATTCAAACCATGGCACCTCAATGCAGAGGAAGTTAAAAAAAAAAAAAAAAAAAAAAAAAAGCAACCCAGGATTTTTGCCAATCTGAGTGGAAGAAAAATGCCTTCCCAATCCCAAATAAGGCACTCAGTTAGATCTTGAGCAGTGAGTGAGGCTCATCATCATCAGAGAGAAAATAAACAATAATAATTAATGCGATAGATCTGTACTGCCTTATCATGCTGTTTTTACGTCTGTTTGCAAGCTGATAAAGAGATCGATTAGATGGGATATGGGTTGATCATCCCAACAATTAACCTATTGAAATTACTAAGAACCATGGAACAATTCAGTAAGTACTGATCTCATTATTACTGCTTTATTTGTATCTCAGTACTGCCTACCAGCCCCTCTGATGGACCAGAACCCCACTGTTCTCAGTGCTAATGGGCCTTTGTGTGTTGCTTATCTTAGTGTTACAATGGCCTTGCAGCACAAAAGGTTTAAATATCTCCCTCCTTTGTTTGTGGTCGCACTTGGAGGAACAAAAATCTCAGTGCTCCTGTGCTCCTTACCAAAAGCGTGCTTATTTTAACATCCTGCTGTTTGGTCTGACCTGCCTGCTGAACTTTTCGTGTTTGCACAGAGCACTGTTAAAACATTCTCCCGTTCTCTTGTGAAATAGTATGGGTAATTTTTCCCAGATTTCTCCTTGTCATTCAATCTAACAGTTCCTTCCCTGGAAGAGGGTGGTTTCTCCATCTTCTGTGCAGCTGCAAAAGAGCTAATGTCTGGGATAAAAACTCCAATCGGGCTTTTCCCAGTCACAGCAGACATGGCGTGAGAACTGTCTGTCAGTGGGTTCTCTAGTGCCGTGAGATACAGAAAAAACTTCCTTAGCCCTTTAGTTCTTTTGGAATACGGAGAAAACTTGGGCCATATTTCTGTCGTCCATTCATGCTGGATTCATTCCAGAGTTTTCCACAATGTGGTGTCAGTGCACGTGGACAGTCAGCACACCATTAATTACACATGTGACATCTGTAGTAGAGAGTTTTGTCGACAAAACTTGCGGGAGGACTCACATTAAATACGTGTTCTGTTGACATACTGCCAACAGAACTTGTCACTTTTGTCGACAGCTTTCTGCCTCTCCCCCCCAAAGGCGAAACACCTTTCTGGGACGCTCTGGGGGCCCTCTGTCAACACATGGGACTTCTGGGTCAGCCCTGTCTGCTATGCTTCTGCACTCTGGCTGCTCTAAGTCGACAGAACAGATTGCTCTTCTGATGCACTTTGCAGTCTGTCTGCAATCTGTGTTCAGAAGTTTTGTTGGAAGTTCTTTTCCGGCAGTAACTTCTGTCGACAGATCGCTCTAGCGTAGACATAGCCACAGAGAAGTGCTGATTCAAGTAGCAGAGGAAATAATACAATATCATGAGGTTGTCTATTTCATCCAGAGATCCCCTGGTATAAATGGATGACATCACTCAAGCATCTGTTTATAACAGTTAAGGGCATGCCCTTTATCATTTTGCTAAGAGACTGATGGATTGATCTTTAAGGTTTGGCTCACAGAACACATCAGGGAAGTGTGGAAGAGGTTTTTAATGGGATTTGAACTAAGTACCCTCTGGTAGCACATAGTAGTTCCAGGACCTAAGCTGAAAAAAAAAGACTTTCTAGCAGCCGGTTGTAGCATCACACAGATCTTCTTAGATATTAGGCCACTAGACAGTGAGTCCATTAAATGCATGCATGTTGGTTGATACTCAATGGCTACATCTACACTGGCACAAAACTTCAAAATGGCCATGCAAATGGCCCAGTCGAAGATTACTAACGAGGCGCTGAAATGTATTCAGCACCTCATTAGCATGCCGCCAGCCACAGCTCTTCAAAATTGCCACTTTTCGCTCCTGCACGGCTCGTCCAGATGGGGATTCTTTTCGAAAGGACCCCGCCAACTTCCAAATCCCCTTATTCCTGTGAGCTCATATGAAACTTTTCAAAACTATTAAAATAAAATGGTTTGATTGACCCCTAAGCCATTTTGTTTTGATTTGTTTTTCAGTTCACAAACCAATTCAAGATTTTTCTGGTTTTGTTCCAGTTAAAGTTTGGAAATTTTTCGAAATCATTAAATTTTTCCCAGGATTGGAAAACCATTTCCCACCCAGGCTGTATTCTGTTAGCTGGTGTGGTATATTGGGACCTTTATCTCACAGACATCATATCTGATTTAGATGTTGTAACTGAGATCACAAAGATGCTGGAATTTTACTGTTCTATGACCATCAAATCACTCATTGCCCATGACAATTCATTTAATTCTTCTGGTCTCTGAAACAAAGAAATGGACATATTTAGATATGCTTTTAAGTAGCACAAGGGTCTTTCATATGATCCCTTAAATCCATTCTGCATATCCAAGTCTTCAAAGGTGCATAGTACCCAAATCAGCCTCTGAAATTGGAACATAAATACTCACTGATACTTTCTGTAAGAGATCACAGGCTGAAATTTTGTTTTCCCCATCCATTAACTATCACTCTGTGTTTATGGACTGGCAGGTTGCTACCCTCTCCCTCCCACAGCCCAGAGATGGCTATGATCTATAAAAATGAAGAGTGATAGAAATGCAGAACATTATTAATAATAGAACATGTTTCTTGAAATAATCTCCATTGAACTTAAGTTTGCATTTTAATTACATTTTGAAAACCTAGTTGTGGTCACATGGGCCAGATGCCGACCCTAACCCATCCACTGACATCAATCAAATGACACCAGGGATTAATCTGAGCCATCATGTTGGGACTATTGCTGAATAAGAAGCTCTGTACCTGCATGAACAATAAGTTCTAGAAATAAGAAGTGACTGGCAAAAAGTCTCAACTTTTTGAAACATTCATAATTTTGATGCCTGTGTGAATAGAAGAATACCAACGAGAGTAGCAGATCTAGCCACAAAATCCTCTGGCATAATTAGAAATGCTATTTAGGCAGGAAACAGCCACTTACAGACTCTCTCAAATTCGGATGAGTAAATGACCTCAGCATCTGCTTCCCTCCCGCTACACAAACAGAGGGGGTGTGAGGATCCATTTCTGCTGACGTAGTGCTTTTTTGATGTATTTTTGCAAAGCTGAAGCATTTATTGTTGTTGTGTGTACACAGCTAATGCTCACATAGCACATTCTGTCTTCATTCATGAATTCAGAAAGTGCCAGTCTATATGGAAAATATGGTCACAAAATAAAGCACCTTCTAGCCTAAATTTGCCAGGGTAGTTTGCTTTCAGTCCTTACTCTTTTCATATCCCTTCAGCAAATCCAAGACGTGGCTCCCTACTGCTTTTCACAGTCAAGGCATAGGGCTAATATTAACTAGCTCAGGTCCTGGAATAGAAAATCATGCCAGCACACACTTGAGCATGATTTGTACAAGCCTTCCTGGACTTACTTGACTTAAACCCTTGTACGCCAAGTGGAGCACAGGTCATCTACAAGTCTTCTCCACTTAACTCTGCCTCGAGACAAAACTTCTAGCTGACTCCAGGAGTACCCCAGTTGTTGTCCTTCAGTCTCAGTAGATCTTCCCATGTCGTCCGAGGTCTTTCTCTCCTGCATTTTCCTTGTGGGTTTCATTTGAGAGCTTGACGGACTATGCTGAATGATGGTTTTCTGAGAGTGTGGTCTAGCCATTCCCACTTTCTTCTCTTGATTTGAATGTCAAGTGGTTCTTGTCCTGCTCCGTTCCAAAGCTCCTCATCTCCGACCAAGTCTTTCCATTTGATGTAAAGGATGTACCTCGAGCCCTGGTTAATTATTCAGCTTCACTGCTCTGGGACCTGGGCTAGGTAGATTAAAGCTAGCTCAGGTAAGTCTGCTTGGGCTAGAATCACGCTCTGTGACCACAGTGTAGACATATCCTGAAGCAAAGCACTAGCGCACCTGCTCAAATCCATCTGTACTAAGTGAAGCACTTATTAGCAGTTGGATTTTCACAGGAGCTTACGGGAGTTAGGAACTCAGCATCCCCAGGCTCATTTGAAATCCCCAGCATGACTAACAATTTGCTGAAGAGAAGATTTGCTTAAGCACACCATTACGGTTAAGCTCATGATAAATGACTTGACGAAATACAGGCAAAGAAAATGCTATAGCTCTTTGACAGATAAGGCTGAGTCTTTATGCTTGGCGCTAGAGCACTCCAAAGGGACTCTAAGCAGAGATTTTGCCCACAGACAGCTGTAGTGAGTTGCCCAAGGTCACATGATGAACTCAAGGTGGAGCTAGGGGATTAGAACTTGGAAGTTATATAGCAATGCTCTCAGTTCAATAATGCAAGCCCAAGGCAACGTTGCCTCGCTAAGTTCATAGGCAGTCAGACAGTATGATGAAGAGTAAAAGGAAAGCAGAAGTACATATGCATGAAGAGCAACAGAACTGAAGGCCTTAGTATTTCTTGAGTCACTGCAGTGCTGTCTCAGCATGCAATGGTACGAGCAGTTCACCTGAGATGCCAGGGGTGTTCTCTGCTGAGACAACATTCCAGCTGTGACACAAAAATAAATTGCCAGCCTACCTCAACCATATTTCTGTTCCACCCAGGGTTACAAGGTTGCTGTCATGTGGATTCCATGACTTCTTGATCTCCTTTATGCCAGTTCAAATCCAAAATCTGCAGAAGTCACTGAAGTTACTACATTTTTACATTGGGGTAACTCATCAGAAATGGGCATCAGAGCCACACGCACAAAAAACTTCATGACTCGAGACAAGTTAGACTCCAGGCTTGGGCATTTCTATCTGGAGCAAACTTCATTGAAAGACACAGGAGCTGGGATGTTCAGTAGTCATCCCTGCAGGCTCTTAAACAAAGTCAATAAAACTCCTAGGAAGCTTTTTAAATTCCCACCCACAGTACCCTGATTTGCTGATGATGAGAATGATACAATACAGAAGACCCACGACTTACATCGGAGTTGCGTTCTGGCAATTCCTGCATAAGTCAAATTTCCTATCCAAGGTGAGGGAGCCAGGAAACTGACCAGGGCACCAGTGCTGGTCAGTTTTCTGACTCCAGTGAGTAGAGGGGAGCCAGGGACCATGTGGCAGCCTGGCTCCCACAGTGAGGCAGGGAGCTGGGAACCAGGTGGCAGGCTGGCTCCAGGCTCTCCTCCTCGGGCAGGAGGCAGGAAACTGACCAGCACATCTTTGGTCAGTTCCCTGGCTCCAGCTAGCGGAGTGGCAGGGGCCGTTTCTCCCTAGCTTCTCCCAGATGGGGGAGTCAGGCAGGCAGACAGCCACCGAATGGCTTCAAGTTGCACTTAACTTACGTTAACGCAAGTTAAGCACAACTCAAAGTCATGTATTTTGGGGGGGGTTAAGAGTATCCTGAACTTCTACAGCAACTTTGATTTGTGGAGTCCGAAGCAATTTTCAGAAAACCAAGTAAGCCTAATGTGTTTGTGAGCTGTGTAAGGGCTGTGCAAAGGGAGCTTCTCAGGGGGATGAAGGCAGTAATTTAGGACACAACAGGAAAAAGCAGCCCATTCTGACTGAGACTTCAGGGAGACTTTTAGTTGGCCAGGTACAATGACCTATAGGGGAATTTTGCCAGCACACTGGGGTTAACGTCCCTATAGTTAGGAAAAGGGCTGTGGGTTTTCAAGGACCAAGCCATTACCATACAATTACTCCCATAACTCTGCCCACCCAAGGAACCAGCTATTACAGAGCAGAAAGTAATTTATGTCTGGTAGCCAATTTACTTCTCTCACCCCCAGAGCATGGGGGAATCAGGGAGGGAATCATCCTTTTCTGAGGGCTGAGTTCAGCATTGTCAAAGAAACAAAATGGCTTTTAGGACCTGAGTCCTGGGTCTGTATTTGACCCCACTGGATCCAAAAGCAGTGTGCTGATTCTGAGTGTGATCTGAGTTCTAGTCGGACCCACAAAACCACAACATCGCCAAACTAAGCAGCCCTCTGGGCAAAATAATCACACCCCATTATTGTCTAGCCCAGTTTCCTGTTTTTTTTAAATAAATACTTCTACATATATAAAGAAAATACACAAAGACCGTGCACGGTAGAGTCGGAAGCTGCTAAAGTTACACTGCAGGAGACACGGAACCAGCGCAAGGAAAACATTCTTATGGGCTTTTTTCGTGAACAAAATTGGTTAATCTTGGGTTCTGAGTTCCACTCACGCAGCAGGCCTGTCCCACAGTATTTACTTAAAATTGCAGCAAAGTGCATTAAAACAGTGTTAAAGATGAGCCACCAGCCCACAGAGAGAAAGTAAAGCACAGGGATTCAGTTAAGACTGAGGATAAGTCTATGCAGAAGATCGATCAAGTCAGGATCGATCTTCCGATGTTTGATTTCACGTGCCTGGTAAAGCTGCGTGAAATTGAACTATCTGGGGTCGGCAGTCAGCCCCTGTACTCCTTGATATTGCGAGGGGTAAGGGAGATCAATGGGAGAGTTTCCCCCATCAACCCCTCTCTGTGAAGATGACCTGGTAAGTCAGTTGTAGATCAGTTCATTCAAGGTATGCAATTGCCATAGCTATAACTGCCTATTTGCAATTGACTTACCTGACTAGTGTAGACCAAGCCTGAGGCCTGCTTGGCATTCTGAGTTCAGACACCCCTGCTGCTTCCTCATATGCTACCCCATGCTTAGCCAGTATTACAGCAGCAGTGATGATCTTTCCTAAAAGACAATGCAATAGTTCAGAGTTATGGCCCAGGTTTACTTGTATCTGGGGCAGGTCTTATAAATAACAGGCCTGATTCTCTACTGCCCTAAACCTAACAGGCCCCCATTTAGTGCTCAGCAAAAAGGGTGGGAAATGCCACCAGATCAGAATGGCAGTGTCTCACCCAATGATGGCACTGAGGTATGGGTATATCTTCAAAGTCTCTTCAAGCTCTCGCATCGATACCAGCTTAAAGTTCCCTCACTAGTGCTGATCAAGCTAGCAGGCTAAACATAGAAAGTATCCTTGGCTGTGTGAGGGATTAGCTGGCCTGAGTATGTGTTTAGTGCCCAGATAGATCTGGACTCAGGGCATTTAGCTCCTTCTGTCACTTGTGCTTCTTTCTATTTTTAACATGCTAGTGCCATGAGATCTAGTGAGTGTATCTCCACAAGCTGGGGTTTATGCTTCCAGTTTAATATACAGACCTAACCTAAGGCTACACCTGTACTATGAAGCTAAATGATAAGAATGTCCATACTGAGTCAGAACAAATGTCCATCTAGCCCAGTGTCCTGTCTTCCAACAGTGGCCAATGCCAGAGGCCCCAGAGGGAGTGAACACAACAGACAATCAAGTGATTGATAATCCTGTTACCCCCTTCTCCAGATCATTTTTAAATAGGCTGAATAGTATTGGTCTGCGTATGGACCCCTGGGGGACATCATTCACCATTCTGAAAACTGAACATTTATTCCTACTCTGTGTTTCCTATCTTTTAACCAGTTATCAGTCCATGAGAGGACCTTCTCTCTTATCCTATGATAGCATATTTTGCTTAGGAGCCTTTGGTGGAAGGCCTTGTCAAAGGCTTTCTGGAAATCTATGTGCACTATAGCCATTGGATCACCTTTGTCCACATGCTTTTTGACCCCCTTCAAAGAATTCTTGTAGATCGGTGACAGCAACAAAGGGTCCTGTGGCACCTTATAGGCTAACAAAAGTTTTGAACATGAGCTTTCGTGAGCACAGACTCACTTCATCAGATGCTGGTCATGGAAATCTGCAGGGCCAGGTATAAATAAGCCAGAGCAAGGCTGGGGATAACAAGGTTAGCTCAGTCAGGAAGGGGGAGGCTTACTATCAGCAGCTGATCTGCAGGTGTGAACACCAAGGGAGGGGAAGCTGCTTTTGTATTTAGCCAGCCATTCACAGTCTTTGTTTAAGCCTGAGCTGAGGGTGTCGAATTTGCAGATGAATTGTAGCTCAGCAATTTCTCTTTGGAGGCTGGTCCTGAAATTTTTTTGCTGTAGGATAGCTACTTTTAAGTCTGCTACTGTGTGGCCCGGGAGGTTGAAGTGCTCTCCTATGGGTTTTTGTATATTGCTATTTCTGATATCTGATTTGTGTGCATTTATTCTTTTACGTAGAGACTGTCCAGTTTGTCCGATGTATATAGCAGAGGGGCATTGCTGGCACATGATGTAGATTGGTGAGGCATGATTTCCCTTTTCAAAAGCCATATTGTCTTTTCCCCCAACAAATTATGTTCATCTAAGTGTTTTTGCAATTCTATTCCTTACTATAGTTTTAATCAATTTGCCCAGTAATTAAGTTAGACTTACCAGCCTGTAAAGGCCAGGATCACCTCTAGAGACCTTTTAAAAGATTTGCATCACATTAGCTATTCTCCAGTCATGTGGCAAAAAAGCTGATTTAAAGGACAGGTTACAAACCTTAGTTAGTAGTTCCACAATTTCACATTTAAGTTCTTTCTGTTTGAAGCTATTTTGCATCAGTTCCCTCCCCACAAACACCACAGTCCATCATATACCATCTTGCAGCCTTTCCAATCTGCCATCAGGACATAAAATGGAACACTTGATTTCTGATTCACTGTGGGTACATGCACATCCACTCAAAGGCATTGAAATTAAAGAGACAAACCCAGCAGTTGAAATAAAGAAATAGCATCTGGCTGCCTGTTCCAGTGCAACAAATCAAGCACTTATGCATTTAAAAGCCATGGCCTGATTGCCAAAGGTGCTAAGCACACTCTCCTCCCATTGGACCAGACTGTTCTCAGTGGCAACCTGGTACCATATAGGGTTATATAGTCGAATCTCATCAGATAGGGTTCACAGCCACTGACCCCTTGCATAAATGAAATTAAAAGGTACAGGGCCCCAGAGCATGAGAGCCAGTTGCAGACTGTCCAGTCACATTTAAAGAATGCAAAGCATGTGGACTGGAGGGATGTTTGATGCAATACTTCCAGGTAGTCTTCTGACCCTTGGTTTTTGAGGTTCTGGGGTCTCTAGTGTTTAGGGCCAAGGACTGAGTCAGGACTACAGGTTGAACCTCTCTAATCTGGAAATCTCTTGTCTGGCAATATCCATAATTCAGCATGATTTTAGTTAGCAGGATGACCACTTATCAGGATATGACCAAGTTTCCTGTGGTCCCATAAAGTTTGTTTATTGCCAGCACTCCTGGCTCTCAGTGTTCTGTGCTGTTATTTAACTGTAATTTACCACTAAATGTCTTCTAAGAGCCCAGTAAGCAGTGGAAGTGTTGGTAATGCTGCTAGAAACTATTTAAAAATTCTCTTGTTTGGCACCAGTCAGTTTCTGAGTATGCCAGATGAGAGAGATTCAATTTGTGCTAGATTCTAATCTGCCTTTTTCAGCACCATGATGTGATAGTATGACTAAACTGTGTATACTCCTTCTATTATGGATTACTTGTCTGTAAAATGGGTATAATAAGTCTGCCCCATAGCAAAAAGATCATGCAATGCTCCTTATGTAGTTGCCCCAAATCTCACCACATCCCTGTGGTTTGGAACTACTTCCATCTGCTTGTCATTGTTCTGTTTGGCATCTCTTCACCAGCACTAACATTTAATTTTCCAAAGGAAAGAGAAAAACAAAGAAAAGCAAAACACTCCCCATGCCTGCACACCAATACCCAAAACCGAAAAGAAACCCTGGGCTCAGCAACCCTCCAGTGTCTCTTTGTATGAGTTCATTACTGGAAGAAGGAACCTGTAATATGATAACTTGGATTCTGACAGTAGAGAATTTATTGTGGGATCTGTCACAGGTGGAAATTATTAGAAAAAGCTAAACAACTTAGAGGGCAAAGGTTTTGTTTAAAGTGCATAACAAACTGTAACTTAGCACCATTTTTATAGTGGAGCTATGAAGCGGTTTCTGGCTTCACATGAGCAGCAGGCAGAGGAGACATTCTATTAGCAGTGTGTGTCTTTCAGGAAGAAACGAGTTTGGATAAATAATACTCCTTCTCCTGCGTGGTTGGTAAACGTTTAACAGCAAGGCATGAGTGAAAAATATTTGACACAGATGCAAGATGCAAAATCCAGATTTCGAGTATGAGTGGTGGGGAGGTGGTTCTGGAGTTTTGTATCAGCCAGAGGTAGAAGGGACCTTGGTAAAGTTCTCACCCAGAAGGAGGAAACTGGAAGCCTGGACCATTGTTGCCAGCTCTTGAGATTTTATCATGAGTTGTGTAATATTTGGTGTTTTTTTGCTTAAAGCCCCAGCTGCTGGAGTCAGGTGATTGCAAGAGAATTTCAGCTTTCATTTAAAAAAAAGCCCTAGGGGTTCTTTGTTATTTGCTGACATTCCAATCACTGGTGCCTCAACCCTGCCCAACATTCATGTCTAAGGCCGTTCCAAATTCACACCCCTGGAAAATGTGTCACCCATAGTGAAATCTGGTCTTTGTGTACTTTCATTTGATACTATAAGGTAAAAATATACAAAAGTGTACCCCTACTTTTGTGCTCCTGCTGCAGCGGCACTGCCTTCCGAGCTGGGCACCTGGCCAGCAGCCACTGCTTTCCAGTGGCCTAGCTCAGAAGACAGCACCAAAGGAAGGATGGCAATACCATGACATCCCCCCACAATAGATCTGCACCTCCCTTTTGGGTTGGGACCCCAGGTTTGAGAAACACAGTCTTAAGAGCTTTACATGTTTATATGTTGCTATTTTTAAAGACATATTCACGTTTTGTTATAACACTCTGAAATTTAAGATTTAAATATTGGAAGCCCATGAAATTCAAGATTTTTAAAATGCTATTACTGTGAAATTTATGAAAGTGGACCATGAATTTGGTAGGGCTGCATTCATGTCCCTTCACAGGATCTTGCATGCTGGCCACAGGCACATGCTGGCTGCATTAGAGTCAGCCACCAGTGATTGCAAGGGTGTCTGTCCATGGGCACACTTTCACATTACCATGTGGACTGGTGGCACGGAAGTGGGGTTGGTCCATCCAGAACTAGTCAACTTGTGTTTACTCCTGCCTGGTTCACTCCAAACAAGAAACCTTTCAGGTGTCTCAGAACAGGCAAACAAGCATTGGGTTGAGAATCTACTGACTCCAGCTAGGCACCCAATAAAATGAATGTAGTCAGCTGATTTGTGAGTAGGAATAGCACCGCAGCTGCCAGCATGGCCCTCAGCTGTGTTATCATTGCCAGCAGTGTTTCCTGTAAGCTGAACACTTGAGCAGCCACCCAAGATGAATTCAGATGCCTCCCAGCTGATTAGCAGAGCACACACAGCTGGCACCACCCAGTAGTACGTGTTTCTACTGGTGGTGCACATTTGCCACATGTCTTGGTGCACACTGCAAAATTTATTCCTCACATGGATGGGACAAATTCAAGGGAACAATGATCGCCATGCTCAGTCACGCTTTTGTTTTTCTTTTAGGGCCGCTGCATCAATTTTACCCGCGTGAAGAATGCCGAGGCACTGCCGAAATACCAACTCAACAACGCCCATGCACCCTCCTCTCCACCCCCTGCCCCGATTTACCACCCTCCACACCCTGCCCCCATCTACACACCACCTCCTCCCAGTTCACCCACCCCTCCCACCCCTTCCCCATCCTCCACACTCCCTCCACTTCCCCCACCTCCCCAGGCCCCAGCCCCCAACCGAGTCCCTCCCCCATCTCGGCCCCCACCTCGCCCTTCTGTCTAGGGGCTCAGCCATGTCCCTCTCTCTTCCAGAAGCATTCGGGGGGGGGGGTCTTTCAGCGGTACTGTAACAAACCTGTCCAGGGGGGAGGGTTAGAGGAGGCCTTTACATTCTGAAATGGGTGACAATAGAACAAACCACTTACTTGTCTTTTCAGCTATCGCTATATAATCCCACAGTGCATCAGGGTCCCCAAACCAGAAAGCAGAGAAAATCCCAGGGGCTTCAAAAATGAGCCCACAGCAGAAATCTAATTCACTAACCGCGGTTTCAGCATGGTCCTTGGCCACTCGCCCTCTGTGACTTGCCCCACTGATCCCAGAAGAAATTGGAAACAAGAGCTGTCTCTGAGAAAATGCAGAGACTGCAGGGCAATCCTCCACCATGAAGGGCACAGCCAAAAGCTTCCAGCAGATCCTGCGGCTCTCACAATGGGCTACTTTGCCATGACCACGTGAGTTCTCGCCTTGATGCAGCACTTCTGATTATAATGGCTAATTTCTCACCAGGGGAATATAATGAGGAGTGTTAGACCTTTCATTATCAAGCTAACAAAAAAAAAAAAAAAGAAAAAAAGCAGCCACCCCAAAGGACTTTGTTTTGGAGAATGAATGAGGCCATCATCCTTTAACTCCCAGGAGGATGTTGGAGTAGGTGTCCAGCATATGGATTTGTGTATGTTGTTATGTGGAAATGTGAGTGAATGAGACAGAAGCACCACTAAAAAAATGAATGACATGTAGTATAACAATAACAATAACAAAAAAAACCCAAACTCACAGGAGGACTCCAACTCCACACTGGAAGGCAAAGAGCTAATGAAAGATCAGCTTTGAAAGTGCTCAGCAGACAGTGGGAGTCAGGAGATCCTGAGCAGAGGGACCTGTGGAAAAGGAGGTTGAAAGAAGAGTCATTGCAGTACCCTTAAGGTAACTGGACTGTGTGACAAGTCCAGCAGTGCAGTTGAGTGAGCGTTTTAAACTGAAGCTTTCCAGAACAGCTGAAGTATGAACAAATGGTTGCTTCTATCAAAGCCTTTTAAAATTGCAATCCCCTTAGGCTGCCTAAATTCTGTTGTTGTTGTCAGTTTCACATAACCTCACAGCTGCTTTTTTTGATTGTAAATTGCCTCCTTCCCTTCTACCAACTTCTCCACTTTGATTTTTGTTTTCCTTTCCTGAATCAGCAGCAAGCATCTCCCGTATGCTTTGTCCAAGGGATATAGTGCAACTTCGCCTTCTTCTTGTCACTTCCATGATCAGTTGTTGGCCAAGGCCGAGTCATGAACAGAGTTGCCTGTGGCAGGAGTCAGTCTTCCAAGAAGTGCACTGGCTGCATTTCACCCTGTTTTTTCCTTTTGTTTTCCTGTGGGAATCCCCCCCCCCATTGTTGACAATAGTGCGTGTATACATGTTTTAGCCTACAGTAAACCTCCTGAGCACCTGCCTTTGTAACACAGTGCTAGAACTAGACCAGACCATTTAGCATTAAAATCAAACCTCCACCTCCCTAGTTTACTTTTACAGTCCTCTCTCATGAAAGGAATATCCCCCTGGAAACTGCCAAGTCATGAAGAAGAATCATCTTTCTAGCTACAGTTCTATGACTATCTAAGGGTTATCATACTACATAATGTGGTTAGACCAACAGAGATACTAAGTAGTAACCCCAGTGCAGTCGGAAATAATGCTTTTGTAAGGGAAGGGACAGGACAAGAAAGAAGAAAGGAGCAGACAGAAAGATAAAGACCCAGTCAGGCAACAAACTGGGATATCTTCCTGCAGGGACCTTTATTAACTGTCCCTGTCTATCAGACTCAGTTGGCACTCATCAAACCTTTGGTCAGTGCATCATGTCATACTGAGTGAGCGATTTCATACAGGGACTACAATGGCTTTGAGGTCTCGTTCTACAGTCGTGTGTGGGCAGTAAAGGGCCAGCATATCCACCACCACAGCTGTTTTGTCTGCAGGGAGTACAAAGCCATCCCTTCTACGAGCAGACATGGCACATTTGACATTCACTGGGTGAGATGCTGCTCAGCACATAGCAGGTACAGACCAGGGTCAGTTCAACAAGATGAACTGAGGATTGTCCAGTGGGATGGGAAAGCTTGGAAAGTCCTGGAGAAGGCTCAGTTGGACTTCCTCTTTGGGTGAAAGACATCTCATTAAATAGCTGAAGATGGAAAGTTTAATAACTGGGAATAGCGTAATACTGTTCTGCAGGATTGCTAAGTATTTCTGTTAATCAATATGCTCAGTGGTACAAGAAGTTTTGAACGAAAACTATTGTTTAACCAGATGACATTAAGAATTGTTTATTTCCTGTTAATCAGTAAATCAGAACAACTGCTGGGGAGAAATAAACAGGTTTAATATGCTAGGCCTAAAAGCAATGTTTTGAGATTCCTATAAAAATTCTTTACCGCAGTTTAACAGAAAAAAACAAAAAACAAACTTAAAAAGAGTAAAAGAAAAATTTGATCAGGCCTGAAAAATTCATTTTAATTTATCCCCGTACTACAATTCTTCTCATGGGTAAAAGCCAAACTCCAAATTGTTGTTGTATATATTGTTTTTGCATGCTTACCATATGTGAGATGGAAGCATTTCCTATCCAGTGTGGATAAAAGAACATTTTTCAAGTTGTAGTAAATTATTATAAAGCCAATGATATTTCATGGCATGTTATTGTATCAAGCTGTGCTTGTTGTATTTTTGTTCTTTATGTTCGTATTGCTTTTTATAAATGTACAAATATTTCCTGTAATGACGAGTACCTGCTCTGCATAGCATTAATTGAACTACAAGGACTAGGAGCTGTATGCTCACCTCGATCCATTGAATGAGAATCATGCACATGACTATAGAGGAGTGTAAGGCTATACTGCAGTGGACATGTGTAGAAGTGTATCACCTGGTGATAAGCAGATGCCTATTGATGGTGCACATTCACACATGCCTCAGTGCAACTAAAAATTATTCTGCACCCAGATGGAAAATATCCTGATATGGATGGGAATACCAGAAGGAACATTGCACACAGGTAATCTAAGTTACTTGTTTTCAGTAGACCCTGAGCATGTAAATTGAACTCAGCAAAACCAGAGCAGAGGTTGGCAAGCAGAATATCCCTCCAGGGTTGTATTTGAAATGAACCTGTGTGTGCACAGTTAGTACAAGTCTGGTTCCTGGTGCTAAACCACTGAGGACATTTGGAGTTCTGCAATTGACTTCAGCAGACACGGGATCATGGCCATATTTTCTGGGGATGCAACAGATATCGAATTAAACTGGAAAGTGCACAGCAGAAAAGCTGACTGCAGGCAGATGCCCATTTGTGTGTTCTGAAGAGGTTTTCAGCGGGTGCAAAACATCTAGCTGCACTGTTCTTTGCAGACATGTGCTTCGTTAAATGTGTTGCCCTCACTTTCCAATGAGTTGGTCCTACCTGACAAAGTTCTGAGACGCACTTTCCTAAAGGGGAGAAGATTTCTCAGAGCACAGGGCTTTTTTATCTCTAGCAGCCTGCCTAGAAGTTGGAGGCAGGCACACCAGTTGCAAGAAGGAAGGGTTTAGAGAAGGCATTGGCAAGTCAGTCTGTGTGCATGTGACTGGAATGCTAGCTGCAGTTTCGGCATCTTTGTGAACCATTTTAGTTTTACAGGCCTGGAGTCCTTGTGTGTGTTATCCAGCATATGATATATGAAACAAAATCTACAAGACAAATGCATTAAGAGGATTCACTGGCAGAAAGCTGAGGCTTGACAAATGCAGGCTAAAAATTAGGCACAGGTTTTTAACACTGAAGGTAAATAACCAATGGAACAGTTTGCTTAGGGATATGCTAGATTCTCCATCACTAGAAGCCCCCAAACTGATGGGTGCCTTTCCTAATGTTCTGCTGTAGCTCAACTAGAAATGATAGGTTGGATGCAGAAGTGAGTGAATGAAATTCTGCTGCCAGTGTTATACAGGAGGTCAAGTCGCCTTCTGGCCTTAGAACCCGTGACTCTGTGAAAGGCCAGGCCACAGGAAACCATCAGTGTAGCTACGCTCATCTCTTTCATTGTCTTGCATTTGTTTGAAGAAAGAGAAAAGAATAACTAAGGTGTGGGAAGTGGAGAAAGAGTTGGGAGCGGGAAGTGAAGGCACCTTTGCCAAATTCGGAATCTGAATGAAAAATAAGATCCAAAAGGACATATCTTCGGCTGGTGCATTATTTTGGGGAAGTTCTTTGGCCTGTGTTATGGAGGAGATCAGACTAGACAATCACAGTGGTCCTTTCACGCCTCAGAATCTATGAATCTAGGGATGTGTTTACACTTGAAATGCTACAGTGGCCCTTCCTATGCTGATGGGAGGGGTTCTCCCATCAAGGTAGGTAATCCACCTCCCAGAGAGGCAATAGTTAGGTTGATGGGAACATTCTTCTGCCCACCTAGCTCTGTCTACACTAGGGCGAGGTTGATTTAACTACCTTGCTGCAGGGTGTGGATTTTTGATGCACCTGTTTAATGGAGCTGAGTCAACCGAACTTTGTCGTGTTGACCAGTCTTATGAAACTTTAGGCAACCAGGGTTGACATTGGCCCTAATTTTACATTGCCTTCCAGAGTCAATTAATGCTATGCAAACAAGGTGGAATGAACTGGTGTACAGACATACAGTCCCCTATGTATCCTCTCCCTTTAGAACGTTCCTGTTGTACATGTTACAAGGCTGTCACTCTAAGCTAGCCATTGGAAGGCAAAAGTTCATTACAGAACAAAAGGAAAGAGCTGAACTGTGAAACAACTGCTTTCTAATTTCAACAGGAATTAGGTTTTCATGTTTTGTATCACTTTTACCCCTTGCACATGCACAAATAAAGCAGTGATAGAATTGGTCTCGATGGCAATGAACATCTCTGAGTGATTTGCTCTGAATAGGACATTCAGGTCTTAGCCTTATATTATTCATCATTCGTGTACATTTGTTATATTCAATGCTGTCTGCCGATCTGTGTCCAACAGCCTGAAAGGAATAAGCAGTAGCCTTTGGCAAGGATGATGGATGTGTCTTAATGCAGAAAATTTACAAGCTGCTGATCACTGTAATTTAAATCCTTTGTCCAAATTAACTTCCGGATTCTCCTACTGCTCCACGTAGCATCAAAACATCTTCTGCCATCATTCACGTTAACGGGCATTAAGGGACTTTGCAGTGTTCGAGTCAAGGATGCTGCTAATAGGTGCCAGTGATGCAGCAGTGGAAAGGAAACATGTTTTGTTTTCTGATATTAACCTTTGTATTTTGATACTGACTTCAGCATGTCTATCCGAGGCCTCGTTGGAAGAAGAGAGTTCAGTCGGGTTTCCATGATGATGTTCTACTCCCTGTGTTTGTTGCGTGTGTTGTTTGTTAAATTCAGTCATTACTCTTGCTGATCTTGATGTTATTAATAAAGAACTACACTAATTTGTGCCTGCCGCCGTGTGTTTTATTTACTAGACAAAGGCAAGTACGCTGGGAGAAAAGCGGGAGAATGGACTCTATGTAAAACTGCCCTTTCCTCAGCATGGAATACCTGTGTCCTGCTCTTGTGAGTTTCTGAGGCATGTTCTACACTAGGCAGGTAAGTAGATTGCAGATATGCAATTCTAGCTATGGCAGTTGCATAGGTAGAATCAGCTTATCTGCAATTGACTTACCTGATCCTCCTCACTGGGTAAGGTCAACGTGAGTGTTTCTCTTCTCGACTTCCCTTACTCTTCATGATAGCAAGGAGCACAGGGTTTGACTGCCGACCCCGATAGGTTGATTTCGCTACCAAGCACATGAAATCAAACCCTGGAAGATCTACCTTGAGCAGGTCAATCTTCTAGGTAATGTAGACATGGCCTAATGGTCATTAGGTAAACCAGCTGTCATTGCACAGATATCAAACCCACACTGGCATGTCAGACAGCACTTGCTAATCACTAGTCCTCCCTTCTGGCATTCATTCTACTCATTTCGCCATCATTAATCCACCTGGATTTTGACGAGGGCTGTGTATTTCCTTCCCTGGAGGAAATGAAAGGACATAGAGGAAGATGAGTGCATAAGTGGCATGACCTAAGGCCCAGACTCAGCACAGCACTTAAGCACAGCTTAAATTCAAGGATGCTGTAGCATGCAATTGACTTCAACGAATAAGTCCACACTGCAAATGAAGGTGGGCTTCCCAACCTACTCTAGCTTTAATCAAGATACAAGGTAGTGTAGACATCATAATACTGATTTTAGCACGGGCCAGCAGCCCAAATGTGCACCCAGTCCCTGGTGGTGTTCCCTCTAATTTTTAACATCTATGGGCAGAATAATTTTTTTCTGTGCACCAAGGCCTGTGTGGATGTGCACCACCAACAGACACACATGCCTCCCGCTGTGGGTGCTCTGCTAATCAGCTGGGCAGCATTTGAACCCCTCCTGGGGGGCTGCCCAAACACACATAGTGAACACTGCTCCTGAGGACTGGCTGCTCTCCCTGAAATCTACAGATAATCAGGCCTTAGGTGTCTCATGTAGAGACTCAGAAATGGGGCACCCAAAATCAGTAGCCATCCCTGAAAACGTGGGTCCTGGCTAATCTTCCACAGCTTAGCCCCAACTTCCTTCACCATGTTAAACAGTAGGTTCACACTCAAAGTTTTTGCTGCTGGAGCTAACCTCCTGGTCCCTAGCTAGAGTAAGGTAAGGAAACGTGGGGAGAGTCACTCTGCTTAGGGTGTCTCGCTCTTCAGCTCAGAGCAAGGAGCCTTATTTTATGGGCGAGACAACAGAAAGTCACTACCATCTCCCCCACACCCAGCCACACAGGGCAGCACAAATGAAAGAAAAGAGGGTCATAGATAGGCCATTGTCCTAGCTGCAAATTTAGAAGAGCATTGCCCAAGATTCAAACATGCTCGGGTCTGATTGTAGCAGGGCTCTTGCCCTGGGGCTTTCATCTCTGCACCAAGGAGCAAGGCCAATAGGTGGGGACTTTGGAGGGAATGTGTTAGAAATTGTATGTGTGTCCTCAGAGGCTGAAGAGCACATGAAACACAACCACAAGGAACTGCAGGGTCTCCACTAAGTTCTGTCCCGCCTCTGCTTTAGAACCTTGTCCTACCCTAACCTGCCTCCTGGGGAAGATAGAGCTGCCCTCATTCTCAGGAACAAGTATGATTGAGAACATGATGTGTGGGGAGGCAGTGGGGCGAAAGCTTAAAAAAAGGTCTGATTTTCAGAGGGCTGCCTGCAAATCAAGCCCTGTGAAAGTGCTTCAGCTCAGGGACCCCGCAAATTACCTTTGAGGACCTGTGGCCCTGGCTGCCTGTGAAAGCATATACCAGGTCCCTGTACTTTGCAAGTTCAGCTTCTTGAGAGCCCGTGCTGATTACACACCTGTGTCTCTCAATTAGCTCAGCCGAGGAGCTGGGCGTGGAAGCTGCTCGGCGGGTTGAGCAGCTCTGGGCTGGCTGAGGGTACGTCAGAGGACTTGTGTGCAGGATTTTTTGGCTTTTAGCTGAATGTATCCGCCTGCAAAGAACTAACCGGCAGACAGACAGACAGACAGTCCTCGTTCTGCTTGGGGGTGACGTGGAGAACACAAGGCTGGAGCTTTCGGACGGAGGGCGTCTGAACGGTGAGTCCAGGTCATACTGCATCATTTCTAGTTTCCCAGAGCAGCTGAGAGTGCAATGAAAGGAGGTGCGCTTTTTCAAGATCCTCGAGTGGGAGACAGAATGGAGCCAGTAACCTCCGGTGTTAGGAGCAGGATTCATTATAGCAGATGAAACCATTAAGCCTTTGAGTCAAACGTCTGCCTCTAGCAGCAGGCATGCAGGAGGGCTAAACACACACACCTTCCCAGATGCACGCAAACTATACCAAAGCTCACTGCAATGAGTGGAAGGACTCCCATTGACTCCAATGGCATTGGCTTGAGCAATTGCCTGGTGATTCCCATGTGGGTGGGAAGCAGTAGTCCCTGTAAAATGAATGCTTGGATGGCTGCCCAGGAAAGATTCAGGTGCTGCCTAGCAGATTAGCAGAGCACCCACAGCCAGTAGCCTGTGTCTATACTGGTGGTGCACACCCCCATAGACCTCAGAGCACATAACAAACTTTATTCTCCCATGGATGATTTAAAAAAAAAAAGCAGGAACCCTCGTGGGAAGGGGAATATTTTTTCCCTAACCCCTGTGTTGCTCATCTAGGTTGGAGCATGAGCACTGGTTAAGCACATCCGAGCATGCAAATTGTCTGGAGCCATAGGAGCTGTGTAATTTGACCAGCCCTACCTCCTAACATCGGGGTGTGTGGATTCACCTTTGCTTTGGGGGTATAGTTAGCAGATGTGTCCTGAGTCATAAATATTACTTGCCCTTTTAAAAAAATCTTTTGGGATATTTGATAGTGACCTCAAGAATGGCTGAATTCAACACTGAGCAGGAAATGGTGATTTTTTTTTTTTCTTCTTCATTCTAACAGATCATGTGTATGGTTTGTAAAGAGAGAGACATGCTGAGTTCTAGATTCCTAGCTGTTGTTAGGAGCACAATAGAATCCTCTAGCTGGCTTTGAAATGCATTCAGCCTTTGCAATTTTTTTTTTTTTTTAAGACTGGGGTTTTTAAGTGGTGTCTATGATGCCTTTTCTCAAGAAATGTGTCTATACAACATTCATTAGAAACATTTGTTGTATTCTGGATGTGGAAGAATGACTGGAAATGTAAACAAGTTTCCCCAGCAGTGTGTGTGCGTGTGCGTGCACGTCTCATACATAATACACATGCATGCAAAAATTACACACACAAATTTGAAGAACAAAGTCAGACCTAATCAGAACTCACTGCTGCCAACATCTTGTCCAATGCACAGTTTATTTTTAAGTCAGGGTGGATTCTGCCCAAAAGAATCTGATCAAAAAAGGGGTGGTGGGGAGGGTGGGGGGCTGTGTTTGCTGCAAGATGAGCACTTGGGTGGCCACCCAGGAGAGATCCAGGTACTGCCCAGATGATTAGGGGAGGCCCCACAGCTGTCGTCATGTTTCTATTGGTGATGCACATCTGCACATGCCTTGGTGCATGTAACAAAATTATTTGTAATGGAAAAAATTACAGGGGCCCCTGGATAAGGAAGGGGGAAGTCTCTTGATTCAAGGATCAGCTGTACAGCTAACATTTCCCATTTCATTCTAAAGATGTTTTGTAAGTTCACTCTGAAACTGCACTATAACAGGGCTCACGGTATGAGATCTCCTGAGCTAAGTATGCCCAAGCCTGACTAGGAATTCCCAAAGCTTTTTACAGACTCATGAACTTTTGTAGCTCCCAAGGATACTTTGTGGTATTGCTATACCCCACCCATTCTACACACACAGATGCTAAGGCACATGGAAGTTCTGGGAAATGAATATAACACATGGCATAACTTCAATTCCTAATAGACTAGGAGAACTGTAGTTGGCAATATCAGACCCAGGATTTTTAGTGCTTGTATTATTCATGTTTTGTGTGTGTGTTGTCCCAGTATTACTTCAGGGAGATGAAATAACATGAAATCTGGTTTGGGTTATGGCAGTTCAGCTCCTAGTTGTAGACTTTCTTGGAAAGCAAAAAGCATAAAGCAGTACACTTTCCTGTTTGCATTCCTTTATCCTGATGAAGAGGCTATGTTGCTGAATCAATTCAAATGTCTTGCTAGTTGTGATGTGTAGAAGAGCTTCTCTGTAGGGGGAAATTGACTAACATAGGTAAAGCAGAAGAATTATTACGCTATGATGACCATAATCCCTGTACAGACAAACCCATAAATTCAAACAATTGTTTAAAAAATCATAGGAGAGAAAGGGCCTGGGAAGATGCATCCTTTTGTCCCCGTAGTTTAGATGCAGAACTTCAGCCCATGTGCCGTGTTCAGGCCAAACAGCAATAATGTTGTTTCTAAACAAAAATTGCTGGTTTATTTTCCCCCAGCTGTTTGTGAGACATTGGCTCTTTTTTCTAGACTATAATTTCACCTCTTACTGCTGCCAGGATTTCATTGGGTCTGTTGTGGTGTTAATGGGGTGTTAGGGCTCAGATTAGGTGTCTCTTTTATTTGTTTCAGGTTAAGATGATGATAAATTGTTGCTTGCCTCCATCTAGAAAGCCTCTCACTAGAAAGCTCCTGCTGCTCTTGAGGTGAAGGGGGACAGCCCCTCACCCACTGAAAGTGGCATGGTGCTGATGGTGCGGGAAGGGGTATGCTGCGGGTTGTGTGTAACCCCCTGTGCACTCCTTTTCCCCCCCAGCCCCGGCACATCACCTCTGACTGTACAGAGTAAGTACACAAATTGTGCTGCTTTAACTGGAGTTACCAAGTGGTTCAGTTTAAATACTGTCCTGGATAAGATGTGATTAAAACATAGGGAGATCTCAATGGTTAGAGCATTGGCCTTCTAAAGCCAGAGTTGTGAGTTTAGTCCTAGAGTGGGCCTTCAAGGTTAGATTTTTTTTTTTTTAAAATGGTCAGGGATGGTGCTAGGTCCTGCTGTGAAGGCAGGGGACTGGCCTTGATGACCTCTCAAGTCCCCTTCCAATTCCACAAGGGGTGGGTGGGGTGTGTGTGTGTGAGAGAGAGTTTTTAGTGAAGAAGAGAGGCTTTAAGTGAATTCAGGTATTGACAACAAAGACAGAAACGGTTGCAGGCAAATACGAGTAAAAATAGGAATCTGCAAGCCAAAAACTTAACAAAGCAAGTTTTTGTTCAAGGCTGCTTTTTTTTTTTTTTTTTTTTTTTTTAAATGTCTCTTTTCGTCCCCAGTCATCCAGCAAGGTTGTCTCTCTCTTTCCTTGGTCACAGTCTCACTCAGAGGGCCAAAAGTGGGGCTGGCATTGGTTCCTCTAGGTGAAAGAGAACTTGAATAACACAGCTGGAAGCAAAGATTATGCCAACAATAAAGGTGATGACAAGGGGTCTGGTGATGAGTGTACATTCTGTGTTTTCTTCTCTCTCTTGTTTGCTGAAATGCAAATTTGCTTTGTCTGGGCCATTTCATTCCCCTGCTATTTCGAGGATTCAGTTTCCTACTTATCTGTACATCAAGGTAAATAAACACAATTACCTTTTCCTAGGCAGTACTGTGTGGTTTTAAGTACAGCGTATGCTGGTAACATCAGAGTGGAGGAAGAAGATTTGATTACTTTATATAGTGGTGCCACACACATTTCACTGTGACTGGTTGAGCAGTGTGTTTTAGTTTTCAAATGATGCCTCGTGAGTCTTTTCTGTAAGCTGAGCGCAGGGGTGGCTGCCCAAGAGAGATTCAGGTGCTGCCCAGCTGATTAGCAGAGAGCCTGTAGCTGGCAGCATGTGTGTCTACTGGTGGTACACATCTGAACATGGTTTGATATACGTAACAAAATTTAGTCTGCATGTGGATGGAAAAAATAGAGGGAGCATTGGTGCAAAGACTTCTTCATGTGCCAACAATGTGATAAGGATGCTGTCTTGTGACTATTACTTCACCCCTCCCATTCAGAGTAGTAGAACATCTCTCTGCTTGCTACAGCAAAGGCTTAGGTGGAAAAACAATAGGCAGGTATTTTTAGGGGTGTCTAACACAATGCAGCAGCACAAAGCAAAGAGAGGCTGCCAGCACTGTGCGACTGGGCAGTTTTTCCATTGACTGCCAGGATTGTAACTGAATTCAGGTATCGGTGACAAAGACAGAAATGGTTAAAAGTAAAAAAACGCATTGGGATTTTGCTGATCTCTTGCAAAGGAGTGAATTCTCCCTCCATATGTACAGCTGAGGAAAAGCGCCTCGTGGTTAAAGGAGTGGTCAACTGCAGATTTCCTGTGGGCCTTCAGCAAACCTCTTTCTGCCTCAGTTTCCCCACCTGTAAAATTGGGATGCTTTTTTCCTCTGTCTTGTATCTTTCAGTCGTGAGCTGCAGGGGTGGAGATTCTCCTGCTTATAATGTAACAGAGAGGGAGCCATGTTAGGCTGTATTCTAGCAAAACAAACCATCAGTCATGTAGCACTTTAAAGACTAACAAGATAATTTATTAGAGGATGAGCTTTTGTGGGGCAGACCCATTTCCACAGATCTAGAGATACAACATTTCTAGTATAGCATATCTCCAGATCTGTGGAAATGGGTCTGCCCCACAAAAGCTCATCCTCTAATAAATTATTTTGTTAGTCTTTAAAGTGCTACATGACTACTGTGTTTTTTAAATGTGTGCCTATACAGCACCTTGCAGGCTGGGACCCTGACCTCAGCTGGGACAGCTAGGTGCTACTGGTACCTCAAATAAGAGCTTGCATGCTAGGTCATACCATCAACTCTTGCCGCCTTCAGTCAGGAAACTGAGCCTGTTAAGTTCAGCTCACGGAGCGGGGGCCTAGGAGGTATCTAGGGAATGCTTTCCACAATTGTTCTGTCCCATGACAACAGCCTTCAGGTGTCCCCTGTACTATTTGCTGAGCCTGGGGCACAAGTGGTTGGAGAACTGGGAAGTCTTTTAGCTCTGTGAGCTGGTTTGAAGTTTCCACACCAACAGGAAGTAGCTCCATGGTGAAGATTCTGTGGGCCTGTGCAAGAAGGGAGGGAGAGAGGACCCTGGCAATCCATCCCTGTCCTTGTGCACAGAGCTCAGTCATCATTCTAGCGCCCCAAGGGTTATGTGCTGGAGGAGGGGCATGGTTGGCTGGGGAACTGGCTTTTGGCACTCAGGAATTGGGTGAACCATGCTGTGTCACCAAAGACCATGTGTAAAAGCCACCTCTTAGCACCCTAAGAGACCATCAGCCATCTTTTGGGTGCAGTTGGCAGGAGACCTCTCCAGTTGTGTTCCCTGTAAGCTGAGTTTTCAGGCAGCCACCCAGGAGAGATTGAGGAGCTGCTAAGCTGATTAGCAGAGCGCCCACTGCCCCTCAGCATGGGCAGCTTGTGTTCCTATTGGGGGTGTACATCCACTCATGCTTTGCGTGGCACATAATTTATTCTGCCCAGGGATGGAAAACATGAGAAGGACTCCTGCTTTGTAGCTGCTGTGATTTACACCCAAACCCCTTGTACTGCTGCCACCACCAGGTCCTCAGTGAGTAGCCCCAAACCCTGGAGGCTTGTCTGATCCTGTGGCTCCCCAAGAAAGCTGAGAGGGGCACACCCCAGGCAGAGAGAGATGCCTGGGAGATCAGGTTGGTTTATCTAAGTTCTGCCATCTTGCACCATTCCAGCAGACATGGCTCTTACGGTGATGCTGTATAGCCCAAGCCCAGGCCAAACAGCTTGGGAAGGCACTGCAAAAAGTTGTCCTCAGTATTTCAAATAGGTCCCCTCCCAGCCCCTCTTCCAGCCCATAGTTCTTTGCCAGCCACCTCCTAGACATCCTCTGCTAGTACCTATGGTTAACAAGTGGTCATGCTGCATATAGAGCAATATCAAACTGATGCCTATTTAATGCCCAGATCCACGGGGAGGACTTCTGCGCCCATGTGGCTGAAATTGCTGGACCTAAACCCACAACAGCCCTGGCTCCCTTTAAATCTCAGGGTCACAACTTTCCATTGATGGGAGCAGAACTAGAAGAGGGAGAGAGCAGCAAAGGTGCCCTTACTCTCTGTCTGGATGTACCTGGTATTCCACATGTCCCACCACTGCCCAAAAAGGATGTGGAAACAAATGCTCACTGGTGTAAATCTCTGTAGCTGCAAGCTACTTCTTGGAGGAACTTTCAAGGTGCAAAGAGATCACTGCTGCAGGAGTAATGGAGTTCTTTGAGGGGTGGGGAACACACAGCAAGCTCAGTCCCCCTTAAAAGTTGGCCAGTTCTTTAAATAGCTCAAGCCTTCTCTGTGGCAAGCAGGGGGAAACTTGGTAATGCTCCACATCTGAAAGTCACTTTATCCACTTGTCAGAGGCAAACCTGGCAAGCTTTGAAAGGCTGTCCCATGTAAATGAAAGACATCAGAGATAACGGCCAAGAACAACCCTGCTTGGGCTGGTAATCTTTAGAGGTATTTTGGGCTCCACTGATACAAAAGGCAGTCTTGTTTCCTTCTGAAGATTGAAATTCCCCTGCCTTCTTCCCTGGGGTGACTCTAGCTAGCTCCTGGGAACAAATGTAGGGGAAATGCTAGTGTTTTAAAACCTGGGGCCTTTGCAGATGACTATAGAGTGCTTTGCCCAAGCATAAAAAGACATTGGCATGCACTGCAAACAGTGAGGATCTCTGCCCGTTCTAAAGATGGGTAAAGTTAAGTTAATCTTTGGACTATTAACTTACCTCATGAAGGAACTGGAGAATAGACCTCGGGTCCTTTCTCCCTAGGCTCTGTACTCCTATGAGTAGAGCGTAGTTTCTTGAATCAAAAGCCTGCAGAAGTGTGTGCATGTGTGTGGTGATATTATCAACCTTCTCCTGAGCAGTAATTGATATTGGGGCAAGGCAGGTCTGCTTCCTTGTGGAAGAGAAACTGAACACCAGTCCTGGAGCACATGTGGTCACAAACAGCACACAGACAATTCCCTTTTTCAGGGATGTCAGTCCAAAGCTCAGTTTCCATAGATCACAAATTAACTCTAACTTAGAGAGATTAAGGCACACGTACTACCTTAACAAAATACGAGCCCCTATAGTGACTCAGAAAGTTCCCATCACGATTTAAACCATGTGTTAATGTGCCGAATTTGAATATAAAAGTCAGCTCGTCCACTTCTCTTTCCAAAATGGTGCGATAATGTCTCTTCAGTAACACACCTTGAGGTCATTGACAGAATGCCCCATTCCATTAAAATGTTGACTAACTGGTTTGTGGATCTGGAGTGTTTTGATGTCTGTTTTGTGCCCGTTGACCCTTTGTCTAAGGGAGTTAGAAGTCTGTCCAATGTACAAAGCATCTGGGCACTGTTGGCACATGATGGCATATATGATGTTAGTAGAGGAGCATGAGAAAGTGCCCGTGATTCTGTGAGTAACCTGGTTAGGTCCAGTGATGGTATTTCCAGAGAAGGTATGTGGACAAAGCTGGCAGCGGGCTTTGTTGCAGGGAAAGGTTCCAGGACTGATGTTCCTGGGGTATAGACTGTGGCTGTTAGTGAGGATCCTCATGAGGTTGGGAGGTTGTCTCGTCTGCATACTTGGCTCGGTCTAATTCTTGACCTTCCCCCACCCCCACCCCCACCCCCACCCCTCCACTCTCTGATTTGCTCACCTTGATTATCTTTTTCTGATTTGTCCTCCTTGCTTACTGTTTTTGGTTCTCTGTGTCTTAAATATTGAGTCTGTTCTGGTCTGGCTATGGTCTGAAGAAGTGGGTCTGTCCCACGAAAGCTCACCTAATAAACTATTTTGCTAGTCTTTAAAGTGCTACTTGACTGCTTTTTGTTTTGATAGTGTATAGACTAGCACGGCTTCCTCTCTGTTACTATACTACCTTAACGCTTGCCCTAGCTTCCTCTCCTCCTCCAAAGAACCTACCTCACACAGCTAACAATACAACCTTCGCTGAGAGACAATCTCTCTTGAACTGGGTGCTAGGACATGTAGTCCTATATCTGATGCCATAACAATACAGATGGCTTTCTGATTCTTTGCAGCAGGGCTAGAGCCATGTGTTTCTCATTATCAACCGTGACAACCAAGACTCTGTGTATTCACAGTGAATGGACCCAGTGATGGGGGATATTGGCCACAAGCTATCTGGGATGGGTCAAAGTAATTAGAAGATCCCTTTATAGTTTTTTTACGTGTGTGTGTCTTTGCATTTGGGTTCTCTGTGAGTTGGAACTTCTGTAGATGACCCATTGTATCACTTTTCTCTGTTACAGTCATCTGGGTTGTTCAGCTCAGTATAGGCCTCTGCAGCTTGTGTAGTAAAAATGGGGTGGAGCTTTCACTGGAATCTGAAATGTTGGGCTAAATGGGGGTTTCCAAGCATGGAAGTTCCACACCTAGGTTCTGAGAAGGATCAGCGGCACTGAAAGATGATGGTTCTTTCAACCTTTCTAGCCAAGACAGGAAGCAAAAGCAGTTGTGTCTTTGAGAGAGAACATGTTCTCATGACTCTGAATCCAGTCTTACAGACTCACTGAAACGGAGACGGGACCCAAACAGTTCACCTCTGCTTGGCCCTCTACGAATTTAGTATTTCCTTCTCCATTCATGTTGAGAGTATCCTCTGTCACTGGGGCTTTTAGAACAGGAGGTTCATTCCTGGTTACCCCTACATGTGAACAAAATGCTCTGAACACCAATGTTGGGAATCTATATTGAGTGAGAGAGAGTGTCTGTCTTTGTCTCACAGTGCTATGTTTAATCAAGAACTCCTCTTAAATCATAAGAGATATGACCATGCAGTTTGCGGCTTCCTCGTACCCTAACTTAAACCACCTTAACTTAAACCAAGGTCAGGGTTTGGTTGTGCCTGGAAAGCGGGGAGTGTCTAAAATCCCATGGTTGTCCAGAACGTGAAACAGGAGGGGCACTGAGAGGAGGGAAGATATACTTCAGACTCACCCCTGGAGGCAGCGAGCATGGTGAACAGGGACGAGCCACAGCAGGAAAACAGTGGCCATATGAAGGCAGGGCTCTCTATCCTGCTGGCCTCCAGACAGATCAGTGATCCTCTGCCCATACCACCCCCCCGCACTTGCCCTGGCACTCAGCTACTGTGCTGCACAGGAGGAGCCCCTGCCCTTTCCTTCAAGCTCAGGCTGGGGCCAGGAAAAGTGGCCTGGCCTGGCCTGGGCCTCCCTGCTTTACCTCATGCTAGGGCTGGGGAAAATTATCAAACACCCCCCCGCACCCTCCTCACTGCAACTCTCAGCAGGACTAGGGAAAAGCACCAAACCCCTCCCCCCCCCACCTGCACTTCTTGTTAGGGTCAGGGAAAAACAGCAAGGTCCTGACTCTGCTCCTTGAGAACAGGTGGGGAGGGGCAGGAGCCATGAGTCAAATCAGCCACCTCCCTGGGAACAGCTGTGGGGCAGGACCTGTGGCCTGACCCACCCCCTCCCCAAGAACAGGCAGAGGCCTGGAGCCGTGGCCCAAACTGCCCCCTCTTAGGTTAGGTGTGGGGCCTATGAGCTATAGCCCAAAACACCCCCCACAAAGGATGTCTGTGTGGGGTTGGAAGCCATGGCCTGGCCCAGCCCCTCTCCCCACAAACCGCCCCCTCAGGTGGGAAATATTCATCCATCCCCCCAGAGAGGATGCCAGAGCCAGGGATCAAGCTACAGCTTGTTCCACCACCTGGGGGTGGGGGATGAAAGAGGGCTGAGGAGACACAGGGGCTGAGCACCACAGTCCTGGCTCTCCCCTGCACCCCAACCAGTGACACCTTTGCTACCGCAGTATTTCCCATTAATCCCCCCCTGCCCCGCATGCCTCCCAGCCTTGAGCCTCACGCCCGTCCTAAACCCCAACACATACCCAACCCTGCATCCTCCACCCCATCGTCTGCTTCCACCCTTACCCTCAATCCTGCACTCTCCACCCCACAACCCCATTCATGGGCCTCCCCATAACCAACCACATCCCCTGATTCCTGCACCCCCACTCCCTTCACTGAGCCCCATCATTTAAATAAAACATGGGGGGGTTTTTGCCTTAATTTCCCCCCAAAATATTTACTTCCGTTCAGGACCCAAGCAGCGCCGGCTACACCTGTTAGTGCTAGACAGGCCTGAGGGTTTTGGAAGTCATTATTCCATAGTGACAAGCGGAAAGCCAGGCCTCAAGGCCATCCAACAGAAAGAGCTTAACTGGTTTCCTCTTAGGCTGACCCACTACCCTGTTCTGCCGTACTGGGAAGGTTCATAGCGTCCTGGATCGCTAGAACTACAAGGGACTTTGGGAGGTCATTGAGTCCAGTCCCCTGCCCTCGCAGCAGGCCCAAGCACTGTCTAGATCAGTGGTGTCCAACAGACATTTAAAGGATCACCACACTTGTAGTTTTCGCCCTTCCATAGTTGCCACAGCCTGCACCCTGCTCAAAATAAATGCCCTGCCCCAGGGCCAGGCATCCCCAGTGCCCCCAGCTCTAACTGAATGCCCTCCCTCTCCCCTAGCGCCAGGCATTCCCCCCCCCCCCCACAAGCTGTATGCCAGCAACTCACCAGACCCATCGCTGGGGCCGTGTGAGGGCCACTGGAGCCACCGCTGCCACTTGCTTGTCCCAGCAAGCGGTGGGACATATGCGTGAAGCAGGCAGAGGACACTCCATATGTGTGGCTCTGAGGAGCTGCATTTAAAGGCTCCACGAGCTGCATGTGGCTCCAGAGCTGGATTCGCCACACTGCGGTGTCCTGCTCACCATCTGTGCCAAATGTATTGGACGCTGCAGCTCTAAATCATCTCTGCCAGAGACCTGTCCAACCTGCTTTTAAATATTGCCAACAGAGGAGAATCCACAACCTCCCCAGGCAATTTATTCCAGTGTTTAACCACCCTGACAGGGAGTTTTCCTAATGTCCAACCTAAACCTCCCTTGCTGCACTTTGAGCCCATTGCTTCTTGCTCTGTCCTCTGAGGTCAAGGAGAACAATTTTTCTCCCTCCTCTTTGTCACAGTCTCCTTAGTTTTCGAAGAACAGTCTGCAAAAGTTCCAAATTGGGATATGATTTCATAGGCATTAGAGCAGGCCTTAAACTAAGGGCTCATCTGTGTGGGGAGGTTACTGCCACATAAACTAGGTTTTTGATTTGAAATACACTAGCTTCAAAGAGCACACTTCGTATACTGCACGGTCAGCTTGTCTTCATGGAGAGTTATTCTAGAGGAGATAATCCTGGTTAACTCCATGTGTGGATATTCTTATTCTGAAATACGAATGCCTTCTTTTAAATTGGTTCTAACCAGGAAGAGTTAATCTGCAGTATAACCCTCCTTTACAGGTGGGGAAACTGAGGCACAGTTTAGCCAAGGTTTCACAGGAGGCCTGTGGCAGAGCAGGGAAATGAACTGCAGTGTCAAGAATGCCAGCCTTGTTGCTCTAACCACTGGGTCATCCAGCCACTGAAATCACTGGGAATTTTGCTTGCTCAAAGACTGGAGGGCTTGGCGTTTGCTGTGTGTCCCTTTGAACCCAAGTTTTACCAAAAAACCTTTGGTTGAAATGCCCTGCTTTGGCAAATGCCAGATATTGGTTTCCCTAGAGCGGTGGTCTAATCTCCTGGACACATCTTAGGTTCTCACAACACAAAAATTAAACAAATAGGAAACAGACTGGAATAAGGAAAGCATAAAGGGAGGCATGAATTGCTGGATGCTAGCCAGGGAATAATGGGAATAATTGCTTGACTCAGTGGGTTAACCGCTGACTTTGATCACTACTGTAGGGAGAGATGTTGGTAGCGTGGGGAACCTTTAATAGGTCCATGTTAGCAGGAAATGTTGCATATCCTGATCTCTGTTTAGAGGGAGAACCACAATCTGGCAAACTCATAATTTCCCTGCCCATCCACCCAGTAGCAGGACCACCATGAAGACCAAGGACAACAAACCCAAACAGTTATTCCACTCAATTGTCAGCACACCAGAAAGATCTCCTCCAACTCCTTCACGCAGCCATAGTGAACAGAGCACCTGGTCTTTCCGGAGGAGGTGGTTGCTTTGTGATCTCGATACAAGGAATTGTTTCTGTTGGTATACGTGTGAGCTAAGGCTTGCAGGTTGGAGGGATTCAAAGGGTAAGTTTGTATGCTAATTGCCAGGTATGGCACAAAGAGGTAGACAGATCCACCATAGCTTTAATTTAGCTCATTTGGGTCCCAAACAATGAAGCTGCACCAGCCATGATGTCTAATGGCTAAAGCATTGAGCCATCCATTTTTCATTCTGCCACTGGCCTCTGATCATTTTGTGTGTCTCTGCCTTGGTTTCTCCATCTGTAAAATGAGGATAATGGTACTTCTTTCCTCTGTAAAGTGCTTTGTGATCTACGGTAGAAAGTGGTCTATAAGAGCTAGGTGGGCTCCTCTCCTGAACCTTCCTTACTACGCTTTATTTTCTATCTTCTCAGGTAAAGTAGTTCATTGTGAAAGGCCTTAGCTAAACACCATAGTGCACCAGTTTAACATAAAAAGTGATCTTTAAAAAAAGGATTTCAAGTGTTGCAAAAGCTGCACGGCTGCTTGTCCTCTAAACCAGAGGTGGAAAAAGTTTCCAGAAAGTTACTTGAGTAAAAGTGCAGCTGCTTTCACTTTCGGATACTTGAGTACAATCTAGATGTGATGTGTGTACACTTAAGTAGTTTTCCAGGGGCACCTGCGACTTGTATTTAAGTACGTTCCCTCCAAAGCAGCTGTACTTTTACTCAAGCAACTTTTTGGGTACTTTTCTTGCCTCTGCTCTAAACCATGCTTTTTTCAGTTTAGCTAAAGTCAGTTGCTGCTTGTCTACGTGGAAGCTATTGAAACATAATCTAGGGTGTGAATTTAAAGTGCCATTGCTCTTTTGCACTAACTCCCAGTGTGGACACACTTCTGCTGCACAAAGGCTTGATCCACACTGCATGATGCTCTTTGTGGAGCTAAGTCGGTGGTGCAGGAAAAAACCACACCCCTGACTGATACAGCAAGACAGTGTACACACAGCCGTGCTGATAGAAGAACGCAGCCCCTGCTGTCCAGGAGCCCTCTCTGCCTCCCTCTCCCAGCCCTGAGGGATGGAGCCAAGGCCAGGGCACTCTGCTTCCTGCAACGTGGTGAAGTGCAGCACAGTGGGCTTGGGAAATGAGTGGAGAAAACTGCTGGATAGCTCTGACTCCTGCCACCATGGTGAGTGGGGGTGGATCGCTGCTGCTCCCTCCCCGCCCCTTGCCAGCTCCCACTCCAGGTAATCCCCCTGGCTGCCCTGTGCTTTGCAGCTAACGTAGGGGACTGCATTTTCCATATCCATCTATTGAGGCAGCTGCTGTAGGGCCCCCCGGAGTGCTGGGCCTGGGATGGCCATCCTGAACCATCCCATAGTCAGACATTCCCCTCTTAGATTGTAAACCCTAACAGGCAAGACCAATCCAGATCTATGCAGTAAGGGCCAGATCCAGCCACTATGGGAGCTTTTCCCTGGATGCCCCGGCTTGATCTATACTAGGAAAATAAGTCAATTTCAGATACACAATAGCAGCTATGGCAATGGCATAGCTAGAATCAACATACCTAACTGTCCTCAATGAGGAAGGTTGATAGAATTTCTCCTGTCAGCCCTCCTTACTCCTTGATTGCTGAGCCTGATAAGGACGCATGAAATCAACCTACCTGATGTGGGGAATCGAATTCTGGAAGGTCTACCCTGAACAGGTCAATCTTCCAGGTAATGTAGGTGTGGCCCTAGATTACATCACAGGGTCGGTCCAATTTAATTTTCTCATGCTGCTTTTAGTGGCTCCTGCTCCACCTTTGAACTGAGATTTGCAAGCGGAATAATACAATCTCTTTCCTATGCTGAGGCAAGCGGGGAAAAAATTAATAGCCCAGAATGGCACAGAGGGTGGGAGCTTTATGCATCCTTGTGGAGCGCAGGCTTGGCCAGACTTTACACAGCCAATCTAGGTGGCTGACGCATACGTCCTGTGTTACATATTTCCTCTCCACTCGCACTGGAAAACCACCCTGACTCCTTATCTCCATTCGTCTCGCCACAATTAAGCTATCGCTCAAGCAGCAATGATACCTTTGTAATTAAAAGGCTGTGACCAGTGGGATCTGGGAGTCTCAGAGCCTGCACAGAATCTTTCATCCAGGGATCGCTGACCACTTCCTAAACGGTGAACTGACTGAGGCTGTGAGGGAGGTAGATTGCTGTCCCCGTGTGCAGGGGGGGACTCTCAGCTTGTTTGTTCTGGCTGACAGCGCTTAGCATGTTGGAAACAGAGTTAGCAATTTCAAGCATTCCCTTTGCACTGGGAGAGCTCTTCCGGTTACAACAGGCCTCTGGAGGGAAGCATGTGATCGGGGCCTTCAAATGGATGTTCAATGTGGAGCGAGTTGGTTTGAGTAGAGTGACTATCTGTCCTGTTCTTACTGGGACAGTCCCTTATTTCAGCCCTCATGCAGACGTCCTGACTTTTTAAAGAACATGAGCAAATGACCCCATATTTTGCAGGGCTCCTGTTGCCGGGCACTTTGTGTCTTGCAGTGGCAGCCTCCACTGCCAGGGAGCCGCTCCACAGGGCGGCTGCTCCGATCCCTGCTGCCCTGATGCTGGGGACCCGCGCTGCAGGGAGCACCGCCACAGGGTGGAAGCTCCCACTGCTGGGGAAACCTCCATGGGAAAGTTGTCCTGTTCCCGGCATCCCACATCTCAGGGCTTCAGCCCCCATTCCTGGTGCCCCATCATAGTGCAGCAGCTCCCCATCTTCTGAGGCCAGGTGTCTCCTGTTTGGCACAGGGAAAATGATTACCCTAGGTTTGAGGCATACACCTTTCTGCCTGAGAGAGCAGTCTGCTTTGGGCATCTCTGCAGCTGGCTGTTGTGTATTTATGTAGCTAAATTCCAAGAGAGAAAGCAAAGTTTTGTTGGAGGAATGTATGTTACCGTGTGTATGATGTGAACAGGACTACTGCCCGCTCATGGGTCATGTGGTCTTTTCTTAAACCCTCAGCTCCTGGAGTCAGGTGATTTGTGTGAGAGTAACAATTTTAACAGCTTTCGATTTTAATTTTAGTCACACAATAGAGCAGAGATGCTTGAAAACTTGACCACTGCTTGTAGTGACCCCACAGGGCAGATACAAAGATTCCAAAACTTCTTTTTTTTTTTTTAAAAAATTTCGAAGCCATCATCATCATCATCATCCCAGTCTGTCCCTTTCTGCGAGGCCACACTGCCTTCCATTGAAGTAGCTAGCCTCAGGGCTCTCTTTGCAGCTGTGACTGCCCTATGAACTGTCACTCTTGCTCCTCTCACTGCAACGTGCAGCCTGCCTCAACTTCAGTGTCCCACCAGGAGCGTGGGACAACCCTCTCAGATCTGTGTGAGCCACCTAGTTGTGCCCCGGCACAGTGTACAGTGTTTTGTTGTCGCAATCAAGCTCTGGTTGGGTAGGAACCAGTGTACCAAGACTGCCTACTCCAGTGTTGTTGAGCCATTTCATTGCAGAACGGACAGTGCATTTTAGGCAGAGCCTTTAGCACTGGAGTCTGGGTTGCTGCTGGGTGTGACACAGCCTGCACCTATTGACCGTTCAGGCATGCTCTACAAAGAGGTTTGGGTTTTTGAGGAGGTCGAAGGTGGCCATTACAGCAGTGTATAATTATCTCCTAATTGTTAATATAACTTTCCTCATAATAATCCTGTGCAGCAAAGTAGGGCTGTTATCTCCACTTTACAGCTGGGGAAACTGAGGCCCAGAGTGACTTAGACTATGTCTACACTATCCCGGAAGATCGACCCTGAGGGTTCCAGGGTTCAATATAGGTCAGTTTTGCACATCCCTACCAGATCTTCTATCAGGTGGTCAGCTAGGGACCCCTGTACTTCTGGCATATCATGAGGAGTAAGGGAGATTGACAGGAGAAACTCTCCCGTCGACCTTCTTCAGTGGGAATGGCCAGGTAAGTCAATTGCAGATACAGTAGCTAGAATTGCATATTTGCAATTGACTGACTTTCCCTTGTGTAGATGACTAAGTGACTTGCCCAAGGCCACCATTCCAGCTAGCACCCTAAGCCCAGGGTGTCTAGTGTAGCAGATTGGGGACGTCTTGTATTTAAAAAGGAAAAGAGCTAATTTTTCCCCTTCTGGGAGGGGGGCCGTTTGAGAAGGCCATGGAGCCCTCACCTCTGATGCCCTCTAGTGGAGGAAATGTGGATTGTCATTCCCTGCCCCAAGACTGCAGCTAAACAAAGGAGAGACATCTCCAAAGCCAGGATTTTATCTGTAATACAGTCTTCTAAAGAGAGAGAGAGTGTCTGTCAGTGGGAATTTTGCAGCTTATTATGGAGTGCTGTGGGGGGGCAGGATTTAATTCACAGTGACGTCTTGTTATCTCTTCCCTGAAGAAGAAGGAACTATTCAGAAGAAACAATTGTTCCACACATTGCACAGAGTGAGGGGAGCAGATTCTTTTTTTCCTTTAGCTGAGCAGTTTTGCAATTCAGCTTTTAGATCATTAATATCTGAAGCCCAAGAAAGCTCTGCAAAGCTCGGAGCTATCCGAGCAAGGCACTTCCTGGCCCTTTTCATATGGGGAAAGGAATGGAATTTAAACCAAGGATAAAACTTATATATGCATCAAAACCAGCTACATTCCATCTCTGTTCTTGAATCTCATTGCAGAGGCTTTGAGCCGTTCTTGACCTTGGCTACATTTCTTGGGCTCTTGGTGCCAAAGGGCTAGGAGCCAGCCAAGAAAGATGCATTTGCAGCTTTCAAGAGCAAATGTTCTTTCGTTTTCTTTTTAAAACAATCCCATTAAAAAAAAAACAAAAATCCCATGGGGTGGGGGGTTGGAGATCTTGTTATTTAAAAAGAAAAGTTGATCTTTAGACCAAGTTTTTCAAAAATGCTAGGTGATTTTTGGAGGTACCTGCATGAGATGCCTTTAAAAACTTAATTTTTAAAAATCGGGTCCCTCCAAGAAAATCAAGCCATTACAGGTTCAACCTCTCGAGTCTGGCACCCTGGTGAAAAATCACTGATGCCAAACAAGAGAGTTTGCTGAACAGGGGAGGTCAGTATTATCTGGCACGTTACTAACATGTCCACTGATGACTGGGCTCTTAGAAGACATTTAGGAGCAAATTACAGCTAAATAACAGCACAGAGCACAGCAAGCCAGGACTGGTGTCTGGAAGCAAACTTTATGGGACCATGGGAAAGTTGGCCATACCCATGATAAGTGGTTGTCTCGCTAACTAAAATCATGCCATATTATGGATGTTACTTGATGAGAGAGCTCTGGATTAGAGAGGTTCGACCTGTAGTGGCACCATGAGATGCAGAGATGGCAATGCATTATTTTGAAGATTTCTGAGATCTACATCAGTTTTAAATCTTTATTTTAAGCCAAGGGGAATTTTGTCCACAGAATTTCCCTTTTACAGTAATACTAGCCAGGGGAGGTAGTTGTGGGGAACTAGGCAGTGCCAAAAATTTCCTTACAAGGATCTCCCTCTATGCACTTGGTTCTGATGGAATGGAATTACTGCAACAGGAATTCTGGAGGTAAAATATGAGCTGAGTAGAGCCAGGACTTCCTCTCTAGCCAGAAATAGTCAACCCAGGGATCAGTGCCCAAAGAAATCTTTTTTTTTTCCTGTCTCTGGGACAGCAGTGGGATCTTGCCTGAGTATGAACTGCAGGATCAGACCCTAAAGCTCTATTTCCCTGGCCAGCCCCGAAGGTGTCCACAAGAGAACAAGTCTCGGCCTACTGGACTTCACTCCCTAATGCACCTTGTTTAAGAGTGCATGCATGTGCCCATGTATCTGAGGCTTCAAGCCCAGTTGCTTGAACTGGGGGGCGGGGGGAAATAAATCTGTAAGGGAATGAGCGAGAGAAGTCCTGGGTTCTAGTCCATGTCCTACCCCTTGAAGTCTTCAGCCATGATTTGAGGACTTCAGTAACTCACCCAGAAGTTATGGGCCTGTTGCTGGAGCTGGGGATGAGGGTTTGTGGCCCGCAATTAAAGTCTGAGTCTAGTGCCTGACTTCAGATACATCACTTCTCCTTGTCTCACCCAGCTTCATCATCTGCAAAACGAGGCTGATCCTTCTTTTAGGCCTCAGCGTGACATTAATCTTTGTTCTCCTCCCACAAAGGCAGTTCTTAAACCAACAAGCTCCCTCTGTAGTTTAATTTTGAAGGGTTTCTTATCCTTGTGCACAGAGCAGTCCCACACACAGAGTCGAAAAGGATTTGTTTTATAGCAACGAACCTCCATAAAGTACTGGCTGCTGTTAGGCTGAGAACTTGCTGGTCACAGCCTCACATGGCTCTGGCTCTGACTCTTGTTGCCAGTTGTTACATTGATTCCAAATGCATTCCTTTTCTTATTACTTTTCTGGTAGTTGCCAGATGGGCATATTGTGCTTCCCTATATCATAACAGTGCTCCTTCCATTTGGAATCTTTCTTAAGGGATGTTTTAAAACTACACACAGCCATAGGCCCAACAGACTTAAGTTCCACCTTTCTCTCTTTTGTTTACCATGGAATACACACAGTGACATCTAATGCCTGAATAATACACTCACAATATGAATTACGAGAAGTTTGCAGGAAACAATCACGCTATTAAATTGTGGTCCACACCGTGACAAAGCTTGAGAGCTCCTGGTTTGCTTTTTAGCATAATGGAAAGATAAATGTGACCAGATATCACTCTGTGTGTGTGTGTGTGTGTGATCTTTAAGAAACTGCAACTGCTTTGGAGAGGGGAGGGGGAAATTGTTGTGGTATCTGCACGTGGGCAGTTATTGGAAAATAGAGCACTGGACTAACCCATTTGATTTAATCTGTCGGTGGCTGGGAGGGTGGTAGTGGTCTGTGCTATGCAGGTGGTCAGACTAGATCAGTGGCTCTTGAACTGTGGTTCACTAGTGGTCTGCAATGGCCTTGCAGGTCGGCCACAGGCTCATGGCTCCCCCTCCCACCTGCAGTAGGGAATCTCATGGTGGCGCTCCAGCCCCGTGCACCTCTAGCTGAAGGAGGGGGGAGTGTTAGTTCTGGCTTCCTGTGTGAGGGTGGGGACCCCCCAGACTCTCACAGGCTGGATCCAGCTCACAGGGGGAAGAGCAGTTCCACGCACTGTTGCTCCTGCCTGGGGAGCAGCGCTGCTAGGAAACACTGGTGGGAGGCTTTCCCTGCCGATCCCATTGCCCAGCCAGTGGGAGCGGGAGGCCAGGGTGGCTCCTGGGGGTGGCAGGTAGCCAGGTAAATGCTCCCTGTACCATCCCATTCGCATGTCCCCAACACCCTCCTGCACCTCCCTACCAGCCAGAGCCACTCCAGGCCCCTCCTGTACCCTACCACCCCCATAGACACCCTCACCCCCAGCTCCCTCCTAGCCAGACCCTCCCACACCCTACTTCCCATCCAGAACTCACTCCTTCCTGCACCCCATCTCCCCCCCCCCGAGCCTGTCTCCAATCTGTACCTCCAGCCAGAGTCCTTGCACCCCCATTGTTCCAGCTCTGAGCCCCTCAACCCCAGCCTCCGCCAGAGCTCTCGCACTCCTGCTCCCCAGGCCTGAGCCCCTCGCCACGCCCAGAACCCCTGGGCCCCTCTCTCCCCACCTGAATTGTATCCTGCACCAACATGAGGGTGACGTATCACTCCCCACCTCCGTGTTGCAGCTCACCTTCACACTGGTGTGCACAAGGAAAGTCAGTCTGCTCAGGTAGGGAAAAAATTAGAGGAAACACTGTCTTCCCCCCCCCCCATTTCTGAGAACAGGAGCTTGTTTTATTGTCCCAGTGAAAATGGCCGCAAATACACAATGACAACGGAGATGATCAAACAGTGTGTTTTGTCAAAGGGGGAGAGGTCAACAGAGCTGTGAGGAAAAAGTTGTACTCAACTGTAGACCTCAATTCTTGGTGACACCCATGTGCCCCCCTCACTCCCCCCCCCCCACCCCCAGCACTAAAAGGATATTGTCATATCACGATCTAGAATCTTAAATTTAAAATGGTGGGGGTGGGGAGGGAGAAGAATGTCATGATCTTTGCTCAGTGGCTGCGGACACCAATAGCTGGTACATCAGTACAGATGTACAACTGATTGCTGCTGGCGTCTGACTGGGCCGCTTTGTTTAGGAGGCAGATCAGAGTTGAGTAGACAGGAGGGTCAAGCATGTATCGAGGAGGTGGTATCATCTGGGAGAGGCAGGCTGTGCCGGGCAGAGGGTCTAAATTAGCTGCGTCTGGCGACATTTTGCGAGGCACTGGTTCTGCAGAGTTTGAATTTGCCCCTGTCCAGGCTGAGTTGAAAGCCTGAGTTCCCTACCTACCCGCTGCCCGACAAAAGCTGAGTGGGTCTGCAGACAGTCAAATTCCACCCTGAGGCAAACACGGCATAGAGACAGCCTCTGAATGACACACAAACACAGCCACGTGGCAGCCCCTCCTAGCCAGGGCTCCAGAAGTTGAATGCGACCGCACTGTTGGTCACGTAAGCCCTGTAAGGAGTTATGTTTTTGTCCCGCCAAGGAAAAATCAGGCCTTGCAGGAGCTGAGTGATGGATAACCCCGGGTAATACTGTATTGGATGTGAAATAACTGTTGGGGCCGATCCTGCGGTGTCTGCTTATGCTGGAGGGGTATGAGTCACGTCTCGGAGAAGCCGCAGGGGAGGTGAAGACAAGCGCTCACAGGCCCAGTGTGGGAGCAGCAGAGGCACAAGCTGCCCTAGGAATCCAAACAGCTGGCTGCCCCCAGCCCCACTTGAACAGGCCTGGCGGAGAATGTCGGTAGCTGCTCGCTTCTACTTTAATTTTAAATGGTTGGCTGAAACATGTAACCAGATTCTCCTCCAGAGGGGAGGGAGGAGCTGGATAAACCTGCCTCAATGTTTTCCCCTGTGGCACCATCCATTTTCCATAACCAAGCTGTCCTGCTACTGCTGGCAGCACTGAGGAATCCAGCCCAAGAGAACACAGCATAGTGCCAAGGGCTCCAGTCCCTGTCTTCCAGGCCTGGGGCCTGCTGTTTACCCAGCTGCTCCAGAGCACAACTTAGAGCAGCCTTCTGCTGGCTCTAGCTGGTGTACTAGTTGGTCGTGGCCACGTTCAGTGTGCAGCCAGGGCAGAGGTTGGTTTGTTTAAAACTCTTTCCATTGGCGTGTTTTTAAAAACTAGAGGGAGAGGTGCTGTTTGCACTGAAAGTGAAAAAGGGCTCCTGGTAACTTTCACCCAACGGCAAGTGCTCTTTAGTGCTGAGTAAATGAGGGTCTCACGCAGGCCCATGGACTGGGGGTGGAAGGGCAAATGCTCTGGGGCCCAGTGATTTTTAAAAGGGCCCAGAGTTCCATCTGCAACCTTGGCAACAGCCTGGGCCCTTGAAATCACCACGGGAGCCCCAGCCAGTGCTGAGTGCTGCTTGAGTGAGGTTAAGCCTCAACCCTGTCCCTTCTGCCCAAGGTCCTGCCTCTTCAAGGGTGCAGAGCCACCCCTCTCCCCACCTTGCCCAGGGGTCCAGCAAGTCTGCCGCCGATCTTGCTCTTTGTAAACAAACTGGGCAGGTGTTAGATTGCAAGTGTGTGTTTCGAATACTCTTTACTGCCTCTGGTGGCTGAACAGCACATGGAAACGGTGGATTCTCTGTCACGGAAGTCTTTACATCATGACTGGTACTTTAGTACCTCAGCCAGAGGTTTGGGGTCCAAGACAGCAGTGGGTGGGTGAAGTTCTGTGGCCTGTAATGGGCAGGGCAGCCTAGGTCAGTGGCTTTCCACAAGTGGCCCGTGGATGGGTGGGAGCTGCCCCTGGACTAGATGATCATGCTGGTCCCTTCTGTCCATCTGAGTCTAAGACAGTCCTTGCAGAAGTACCATGCATGTTCTCCCTTCTTGTGTTACTCCAAAGTTGTTATAGCTTTTGATACAGCTGACACTGAGACTTGTTTTTAGAGAATCTTAGGGATGCTGATTTTAAGCCTTGTGACAACCAAGGTACAAGCTGGCACCTTACCCTGGCACCAGAGTTGAATTTTCTCTTAACCTAGTCATGCTGGCGTTCCATCCATGTCCCTGATACAAGGAGATCTGATCATCCAACCCTCTTTAAATGAGGGAGGGCAGTGCCATTATCCCCATTTTACAGATTGTGGAGCTGAGGCCAAGCTCCTCAGAGGTACTTGGGCTCCCAACTCCTAGTGGCTTCAGTGGGTACATAAACCTTTTGAGGATTTGGGCTTAAGTGACTTGGGTGTGGCAGAACTTGGGGTGGGGGGGGGAGGAACAGGCTTCTAAACCCCAGGGTAGAGTTCTGACCACTGGACCTTCAAGCCCCCTCTTCTGTAAGAGGGACAGTTTGTAGCACAGTAGGACAAATGAGGGGTGAATAGGAATCAAGCTTTGGCATACGAGAGCTCTGAAAACAAAGTGAACTGAAGCTGGAAAGGAGGAGTGTGGGTGGGCCCATTGGATGTTAGATGGACAGACATGAATATCTGGGAATTGCCCTAAACTGGGAGGTTTCTGATGCCTACAGTGTTTCTAAAGGTTTCCCATTAAGCCTCTCGCTTTTAGTATAATTTTGCATCACCGACTACACTACTGGTATTTACGCTAGAGAAATCCCTTTACACTGTTGTAAGAAGAGGTTAATACCTGTGTATGGTACCTGCATCAATGGTCTTGTAAATAAATCCATGTAGGATAGAGGTTTATAAAATCGTGACAGGGATGGAGAGAGTGAATAAGGAAAAGTTGTTGACTTGTTCCCATAACACAAGAACTTGGTGTCACGAAATGAAATTAATAGGCAGCAGGTTTAAAACAAACAAAAGGAAGTATTTTTTTTTTTCATGCAGCGCACAGTCAAAATGTGGAACTCCTTGCCAGAGGAGGGGAAGAGAGTTCTGGATTAGAGAATGTCAACCTGTATTTATATTCCAATTGATCTCTTAGTAAGTATAATATAAAAATGAGAGGAAGCAACTAGGCATATTGCAACAACATTCTGTGTCACTTTTGTATATTTTTTTTTTTTAGGTCTGATTTTTTTTTTTTTTTTTTTTTTTAAGAAAGTAGTTTTTATGGGAGATGAAATTTGGGGGTACAAACTCCCATCGGGGTTACTATAGTCTGGGATGAGAGCTATTGCTTTACAGTAGACTCTGACTCTACCACCCGGGTGACTGTCAGTCCTTTTGCATCTTTTAGGTATTGCAGAAATCTGTATGGTAAACAAACAGGAATTACTCTGGAGCTGGTGTTTTGAGGGATTTGCCCATTTTAAGTTGATGAAATTGAGGAATGAAATATGGGTTTGAGTGAAAGCAGCACTTGAAACTGATGCCCAAGAAATGATCAATTTCTTCCAACAATTTGCGCTTATGACATGCTGTCGCAAGCTAGTGGGTGCAGTGCTGCCCTCTCCTAGATGCAGCTGGAAATACAGTCACAGTAAGAGACTTTCCATTAGACCAGGAGGACCAGTTTTTTTTTTTCACCATAGTGTGAAGCACGTGCACCATTGTCATCACCGGCTTTGACCTTTTGTCTAATAACATAGCCCAGAGAGCTTCCCCATGACCACATTCCTGGACTGTATTTTTTTTAAGAAAAACTTCCAATCTTTAAAAAAAAAATCAAGGTTTGGTGATGGAAAATCTATTGCACCCCTTGATAAATTGTTCCAATGGTTAATTACTATGTTAAAAAATGTACATCTCCTGCATTAACAGGGGTATTGTGAGCAAGATTCAAGAAGTCATTCTTCTGCTCTACCCTGAGCTGATTAGGCCTCAATTGTAGTATCGTGTCCAGTTTTGGTCACCACATATTGGAAAAAGATGTGGAGAAATTGGAGCAGGTCGAGAGAAGAGCAACAAGAATGATTAAAGGTCTAGAGAACATGAGCTATGAGGGAAGACCAAAGAACTGGGCTTGTTCAGTTTAGAAAAGAGAAGACTGAGAGGGGACATGATAGCTGTTTTCAAGTACCTCAAAGAGGGTTACAAGGAGGGAGAAAAACTTTTCTCTGGGGCCTCCGAAGATAGGACAAGGAGAAAGGGGCTTAAACTGCAGGAAAGGGGGTTTAGGGTGGACATTAGGAAAAGCTTCCTGTCGCAGTGGTTAAGCACTGACATAAATTGCCTAGGGAGGTTGTGGAATCTCTGTCACTGGAGATATTTAAGAGCAGGTTAGACAGACATCTGTTGGGGATGGGCTAGATGGTGCTTGGTCCTGTTGTAAGGGCAGGGACTGGACTTGATGGACTCTCGAGGTCCCTTCCTGTTCTTATTTCTAGTCTGAATTTGTCTAGTTTCAGCTTCCCATCATTGGATTGTGTTAGAGCAGGGCTGGGTTTTTGATGGCTGGGGAGGACTCCAAGAATTTGGAAAGTGGTCCAGGGCTGCACTCTGCCATGATATTAATGGCGGAGGGGGAGGGGCTGGGCATAGAAGGGAGCTTGGGGTGAAGGTTTGTTTTTTTTTTTTTGTTACCTGGGGCAGGGGTGTGACAGAGGACAGGAGGGGAATGTGCTTTGGCACCAGGGATTGGGATCAGGATCTGAACGCAGGAGGGGTGGAGGGTTTGGTTATGTGGTGCAGGGTTGTGGGAGGGCCTGGGTGTCAGAGGCAGGCTCTGGCCACTGCCAGCTAGCAGCCCAGCAGATTTCTTGGGTAGGCTCCCTGGTTGGCCCTCCATGGCAGCAGCCCTGTGTTCTGTGAATAGCTACAAGCCCAAGGGGGAGGGTTGCTTTACATGCCACCTGCGCTTCAAACCAGCCACTGGAATTGTGTGAGGTGTGGGGGCAGTGCATTAAGCTTCTGCCTCCTCCCTCAAGGCTTGCAATTACTGTAAGAAACGGCTCCAGAGCAGCAGGGGGAGGAGGGGATCTGAGGCAGACAGTGAGCCGAGTTGAGGCTCCCCACTGCATTTGGGGGCTCAGGACAGCCTGCAGGCCATATTTTCCCCAGCCTTGTGTTATACCTTTCTCTGCTCACCTGAAGAGCCCATTATCAAATAGGTGTGCCCCACAAACTGTCACCCCTTAATTAAATGGCTTGAGCTCTTCAAGCCTATCCCTGTAACTTTCATATTTCTCCTGGCTCTTCTCCCATTTGTCTATGTTCTTGAATCGTGGGCACTAGAATTGGGCATGGAATCCCAGCAGTGGTCACACTAGGGCCAAAGAGAGGTAAAATAATCTCAAGACTCACCTGTTTATGCCTTTGGCCCAGGGTTACGTTCAGAGCTCATTTTTCAGCTGATTGTCCAAACCCCCTATTCCATAAATATGGTCCAGACTCCTTATTCTTGTGCTCAACATGAGCTTTTTGGAGACCAGGGCAGCTAAGTTAAAGGAAGATTTCTCTGTGGCAAGTTGCTGTAGGTCTATTTATTACACACATGCCTTTTGGTTACACTGGATGGCTATTATAAGGTGCCACAAAAGCAGCATCTTTGCAATTCTGATCCTGAACAAAGCACCTGTTGTGAATTAGTCATGCAGATACCTGGAGGACCAAAGAATGTCAATGCCACATTCAGTAGAACTCAATTGCTCTGTGTAATTGGTTAAGAGAAGGTAGTTCCTTTATACAGTAGACCCCTGACTTACATGTAGGTTGCATTCCTGGGCAACCGGGTGTAGGAGGGGCCCTGCCACCTTTGGGTCCCCCAGTCCTGGATGTGTCTGGCTCCCTGCTCATGTGAGCACCAGGGAGCCAGGAGCAGCAGTGCTGGTCAGTTTCCTGGCTCCCACAAGTGGTGGACTAACTGGTGCTACTGCACCTGTATGCAGGAGCCAGGAAACTGACCAGCACAGGTCACTTTCCTGGCTTCCACAAGTGGAGGGGGAGCTAGCCTGCTGCTTGGTTCCCAGCTCTCCACCTCTCACTATTTCAAGAAACGTGTAAGTCGGGGGGGTGGGGTCTACTGTTCTCCCTCCTAGGCTATAGACATGAGGAGCAATGCTAGTAATGTATTGATTGCACTTCCCAGTTGGAAAAGTATTTTTAAATGCAGAAGGAGGGCTCTGAGTTAGCTTTCTCCCTTACTTTGGTGCTGGATGAACAAGCCACACGATGCTGGAAAGGACAAGGACTAAGAAAATGTAGCTTAACAAGTGTCAACCCTAACAGCTGTACACCTAACCAGAGGACAGTAGCTGCTGAGAGGGTCAGATGTGGGTTTAACTTACTGAGTTGTCTAGAAGTTGGAGACACTTCCTAGCAGGGAACAAAATTGATTATTCCTCAGCTGCTGTCTCTGGAAAAAGTACACTTCACTGCATGGCCTTGGCGCTCTGTAAGGTGGTGTACCTGCTGTGAGGTCTAACCATGGACATTACAAGACTTAGTAACTGCTCCAGCAAATGCTGACATTCAACACTGCTAAAAGGAAGTAGGTCTGACTGTATTATCTTTAGAACTCTGTTGCAAGGTATCGGAGAAGCCAGGAGTGTGGTGAGACTGAATTGGCATCTGTCTCTTCGGGGAAGGGCTGAGAGATCATTTTGCTGCTGTGTTTACAAACTTCTACTGTTACCTCATGGGATCAGTTCAGTTGCCGAGTAGCTACTGCTCTATGTTTTAAAATCTAGATTAAAATATGGATCATGAGCACAGAGCTGAAGGGACAGACAGACAGACTGCTGTGGGGATGAGCCCTGCCGTAAGTGGTGTGATTTAGGAGGAAGCTTTTATAAGGGCAGGCTAGTCCACAAGTGTCCAGTGCAGAGAGTGTTCTATTTTTATCTGGAGCACTGGCTGAGGGGGTCAGATTAAGTGTGGTAATCTGAGATTCACGGAATGCAGATGTCAAGATAATTCACAGCATCCTGCTGCCCTAAGGGTGAAATTGTATTTAAATCTTAAGACTCTAGACAGATCTTCAATTGTGTAATGCAGGGGTGGCCAGCCAGTTAGAGACTAAGCCAAAATAGCTGTGGATAGAGTGCAAAGAGCCCTATAAAAATAATACATGGCTCAGTACACTCCCCCTCAGCCAAGCACTCCCAGCCCCCCAGCTCTAACCCAATGCCCTCCCACTCCTGCAGAGCCAGACACTTGCAACCCCCTGCCTGGGACTCACTGGAGCCACCCACTTCTCCCACCAAGCAGCAGGAGCCACATTTCATTGCTTCAAGAGTTGCATGTGTTCACTTAAAACTTTAGAGAATAATACTCCTTCTACTAATGTATTGGTGAAGCTCTTTTTAGCAATGAAAATGACGATGGATTTAACTGAAGAGTGACAGAGAGGACACCTTCATTTAGTGGTGGGCACATCACTTTATTCCCAGGGTGAGATACAAAAGTAAGCAAAAGATAAAACCCAAATTATAAAAAACTACACACGCCATTAAAATGTCTTCTGCAGACAGCACACATCAGGAAGCAAGAGACAGAATGGTCCCTGTAAACCAAGCCAGCTGGATATGTACACGCAAAGGAAAACAATGCTAGAAGGGAAAACATGGTCATACTTGCCCCTTCCAATTTCTATTTACACACCCTGAAGCAGGAAAGGAAATTAAATTAGCCCTCAGTTCAGACAAAAGCCACCTCTTTTCCCTTGCCTTGAGGTAAATGTCCAATGGGTACTTGCTTAGGGCCTAACCATCACAGCTTAAACGTTCCCAATCCACTTTCCATTATGATGTTGACCTGGGGTCTGAAGGGCTAGCAGGTGACAAAAGTAGTACAACATCCCATACTAAAAGCAGCTCCTGTCACAGGGTGTCTTACACTGCAACCAGTTGAGACTGCTGTGCTAGCTTTAAGAACGTCAACAGAGAAGCCACAGAGACATGGGGTGAATACCAGCCACGACGACATTGATCAATGCTAGCTCAGGTATGTCCCACAAGGGTTGCAGTAACACACCCTGACAGTCCAGTGAACTAGCAGTGTTAACCACATGCTTCTGGAACACAGCAATTTGGCTCTGGTTTATGTTTTCAGTAGTTTAAATACAAGTCAGAGGGGAGTGTGTGTGGTTTTTTTTTTTAAGCTGTTTACTTTTTTTCTTCCCCTTGGATTTGAATGGTGATTTTAAAACCCAAATCTCCCCCTTTGCACAATTTGCCTTTTAAGTAAACCAAGGATCCTTCATTTAACACACATGTTCCAGAAGCATATCCCCATTTCTAGGTGGGGATTACACTGCAGTTCTTTTAGGACAACTTCATCGGTGCATAATTTAAACTAGACTAGAGTCCAGGTTTGTTGCTCTTGGGTCTTGCTGTTCAGGAAAAGTTGAGGCTAACCGTTCTGCCCACAACAGCAAAGCTTTCCTTCTGAGCAAATTACAGATCAGAATAACTCAGTCCACAAGTGCAAAGGGTGCCAGTCAAAACCTTCCCCTGGCAAATCCCATGAAGTACTAAAGCTTGTGGTACTGGCAAGAATGATGAGGCAGCAAATGTCAAGACTTTAAACACATGCAGGGCTGCCTCTTGTAGTCTTTTACGCAATGCTCAAGAGTCCTTTAGATTAGCAGGATAGGGGTAGACCGTGCTTCTAGTACTGTCTACCCTGCTATCAATTCGTGGTTCAGGAATAAAGTTGCCTAGCAATTATAGTGACACTTCCAGTGGGAAGACCAGAATTCTTTACTTGAAAAACTATCTGGTACTTTATTTCAGTAAGTAGAAACACTCTCTGGCTTTTTTTAAAAATAACTGGTAGGAAACCTTTAAATTTCTGTTCTTGAAAACAGCAGAGGAGTTTTGTCAAACCTCTTGAGCATATCTATATGCCCGAAAACAAAACTCAGCATATGCTACTTTCGTTGAGGGGGGAAAAAAGGCTTTTTAGACAATTTTATGCAAACAACGAGGGTGAGCCTATGCATGACTTAAGGCTCAATTTTAGGGAGAGGGCAACTGAATTTTAAATACATCAGTTAGGAAGGATTACTGGTTCTGTAATCTAAACATTCATTTTAGAGAGCACAAGACATTCTAAAACTTCCAGCTAGCAGCAGGACAAACTAGAGAGAGAAGGGGTTGGGGGTGAGAACATTTGTTTAGTTTAATCAAAACTCAATACATCTAGACATAGATAAGAAAACCCTCTGTACAATTTCACAGCACACTGGGGTGGGAAATGGCACTAATGAGATGCTTTAAGGATATCATTCAAAACAATTCTTCACAGTGAGTGTGTTCCATCACATTCTTTGATCCTAAGTGATCACATTCTTATTAGGCATTGCAATATCTGATGGGCTAGTCACAAACATTTCCATTTGGGCAGGCAGTGTTGTGCACCTTAATGGAATTCCCTGATTTAGCAGCAACTGCTTCAGAACTTTAACCCCAACCATTAGATTGTTGTTGGTTTTTTGTTTTTTTTTTTGGTAACCTGCTCAATTTCTAACCCATGAAAAGTCTGTGTAGTGAGTCCTACATGCTAGGTGCCTTAAAACACAAAGGGGGGCTGTCCATCCTATCCTCCAACCCAAGGAGTGACTGAGGGCAACATATATAAAATTTCAAAAGATAATACAAGTCTGTAGAAATTGTCTTTTTAGTATCTTGTTTCTTTGGTCCTTCGTATAAATGGAGCTAGTTTCTTTTCATAAATACTTGTTGTTCTCAGATTTCTACTGTGTAGCACTTCATATCTAAAATATAACTAACACACACCAGCAGCTGTCTTACTTCTAATTAAAAGCTCATCTGTACAAGGCTAGACACAAGCAATTTTCTACTGAGCTGATTAGGGGAAAAAGACCTCCAGGAAATCGATTGGTACAATAGCATATTCCAAGTGCTTCCCTCTTTAAGGGCCTCACTTGCATTAGAAGCACTGTGAATGAGGACACAGGACCTTAGCCCACACATCCTCTCCATAAACTGAGGCAAGTCAGAGTGGAAAGAAGGCTGGCAGTAAATAGAGACCTACGGTTAAAGTGTCTTCAGATAATTTGTAGTGCTTGGCTATACCAAAAATGTTGCTTATTCACCAATCATTGCGAGGAAGGCAAAATCTATTGTAATAGGTCACATAGTGGTGTTAATTGTATTTCTCTGTCATTTTAAAGAAAAATCAAGTTCAGTTCATTATTGGGTTCATGGAACAGATGCTTCCAGTTCTTGCTAGGATGGTTAAACTAAGCAGTGAACAGATCCTGCATGTTTGAAGTATCATGTACATGATAGACAGCAGTGCTAGAATCATGGTCCTTTTTGAATGCACTTGTTTGAGCATTTGTCTTTGGAATCAGCCTGGATTATGTATTTTAGCAACTAGCTACGACATACTCACTCAGCGGACCAAGTTCTTGCCCTGGTATTGGACAGTCCCTCTGGTAAAGTACAAATCCACAGGGTCAAAAATATATTTTGAACCAAAAAGAAAATCCCTAACTATTGCTGAGTGACCTTGAGTATTCCATTAATAAGCTACAGGCTTTGTTTTTGGTACATGACTCTGGCTGTTCACTCAAGTCCAAGCCATCTTTTGCTATTTAACCTCATTTGCTTTTGAATCCAAAGCAAACTACTTATTTGTTGTAGTCTTGTGAATGAAGCTTTGTTTATTTCTCTAAACCTAAAACCCACTGAAACCCTCTGCTGCTGTCACAAGCTCTAAGAAAAACAGCTGCAGCAATGAAAGCCATGAATTTGTTCCCTGCAACAATCCAGACGGACTAGCATCTTTATTTAAGGGAGATAGTCAAGTATAGCAAGGCCAGGCTCTGCACATTTTGTGCCATCCTTCCATTTGCACATGTGCAATGGAGTAACCAGAAATACACAGGGATCAAGTTTTTTGTAAGTAGAGATTCTCCTTAGTGTTGCAGCACTAATGTGAGAGCACTAGATTCTTCTTCCCCAGGGTCTTTGACCCCTGTTAGTGTTCCTTTTATTTTGGTAAAGCTGGGGGGGGGGTCAGCTGCTGCTCACTTTAGAATGGGCTCCACTAACTAAATTGCAACTGCACCTTCACAGTTTAACAGTTTTGGCCCACTGCTTCTGTGGGATTGTCAGTTGCACTGCATTTGACTTAAGCAAGTAACCAAATTACCTAAAGATTTAAGGACAGAGTGATTAGTCACTAGATTTCCCTTTATGTAAACAGGGCAGAGTTTGATCTAATCTCTGTAGACTTGCCAATAGCCTATTATGCCTCATTACAATGTCATGCGTTGGCACATACCTTCACTAGCTGAAGGCACTGCAGATACATCAGTGAAGTTCACTTAACTAAATTCTCATTAAAATTTAAGAGCCCCTCAACTAGAAGACAATTTAACACATGAAAACTCTTGGTTCAACTAAACAGCTAGTGATATGGAATCAATGCGACAGTTACTGTTATAATTATGGTGATTATATACACACACAATGAGTTAGCAAAAGATTTGATCAACGTATTCTGATACCAAAAGTGTCTTTCCATTTATTTCCCCAAGATTCATAGTTGCTTTTATTCTACAGTTACAGATTTTGCCAGATTTCTTGGAAAATCAACCTGTGGGGGGAAACAAAAATTGTAAGCAAGACCCCATGTACCAATATTTTACATTTCATGAAAGGCCACTTAAGGTAAGACGATATTTAAGTTACTGTAACCTCTTAAAAGGAAATGTCATGGGGAAAAAAAATAAATACCAGCTGCAACCTGCAAAACTCCTCTTGATCTGCCTCTCCTGCATAGGGTTAAAATATTTACTTCACCATGGTTTAATACACTTTAAGATGTGTAAATTGAGCAATTGTAGAAGTTGTCCAGTCACTTTACAGAAGGGAACACAAATTGCTGCAAGGATCTCTTAGTTTAAAACTTTAGGCTAAAAAGGTAGCCCCGTTACCAGTAAAAACCAACCCCTCTTCTGAATGTTGGACTTACGCAATGAATTTATAGTGCACTTAGTTAAGTCTGAGAATTTACAGCACTTTGAAAGGAAATTCTTTAACATCCTTTACTAGGACTTGCAGGAAGAGAACGGTCCACTTTAATATTGTTAAGAGCATTATGGCAATAGTTCAGCTAAGAAAAATGCAGGACACTTCTCTGGTCCCTGATCTAGCTCAAGTGACAACAGTGCAGCCTGTCACCCATTAGTGGTTTATATCAGGGTCTGCCTGGTTAAATTCCCCACTGTACGCTGACATAATGAAGTTTTAAAACCCTGTAGAGTCACAGCTCAGCTTACTGTGCACAAAATGTTTATGTAGACATACTCAATGTCTGACCTGTTTTCCTCTCATCTCAACAGAAAGTGTTCTGCGAAAGTCATTGTGATTAAGCTCACAAGTGAAGTGTACTGGATGTGCCAAATTTTCTTGCAGGAGTTCCCGATTGCACATAACACCTGAACCATAGTTTGCTTTTGAATAAGGAATGGTGGATTTAACAAGTTTAATGTTAAGTCACTTAACTCTACTGCAACTGTTTCCCCCAGTGACTTAAGCCTGACAACCCTGCTAGATTAAAAGTGCTAGTGAGTTTAAGGAACTGAATTGGGTTCTGTTCAGTGGAACAGATGTACTCTTGTAGGTCTGCACAGTGCAGACTCCATAAAGGAGGAGTTTAAAGGTAGTATTAGGACTTACGTCATAGCCTCTGAGCACTGCAAGATGGAAAGCCAGAAGCTGTAAAGGGATGACACTCAGGATTCCCTGTAGACAGTCCACGCAATGAGGAACTTTGATTGTTCTCTTATTGTTCTTAATTGTCTCTATGTCCTCCTTATCGCAAATCACTACTGGTCGCCCCTGGAAAGAAGAGATGGCTTAAGTATCAGGCCCCTTCATGCTCCTGCTGAAAAAAGAGGGCTGGAAACTGTCACTTAAACATAATCCAAAACAAGGTAAGTGAGAATAGCAACAGAATTTTACATTTACCATAATCCAAGTGGCTGCTTACCCCCTCTCCCACAAAATAGATGAGTTTAAAATCTGGTGGATGTGGGGGGAGGGTGTCTGTTCCTTTGCCTTAACAGAAGTGACTTTTCATGGTGAAAACTGAATACCAGTTATTCAATTGTTAATGTATGGAAGCACTATATCACCACCATCTACATACAGTTTAGGGTGTGTAACACACTCATAGGCCATGGTGAAAAGGGACAGTGTCCGGCAATAATTTAATGCATCCAACATTTAAAACTACTTTTTTAAAAACATGCATATTCTAGTCTTCACAATGATGAAGGAAAGTGGTTCACTTGCGCTAAACCAATACTACTGTAGTTGTGGGGAATTTTTTTTTTTTTACAAAATTATTTCACAAAAGGAAAATGTTTCTCCTATTGTCTTAGACTTTGCACCTAACCTATGTTTTCCTTCAATACTAAGGACTGCCATAGATAGCAATATTATTTCGTTTATAAAAACTGCAGCAGTCGTCTCTCACAAAAGTTTGCAAAGTACTTCATTGTACTGTTTTGGAAATTCAAGATAAACCGGTAAGCTACGCTATTACCATTTGGTATCATAGAAAAACTGCCGTTTAAAAGCCCCTACAGATGCTGGATTTCAGAGGGTACTTTCTATGCATGGGTCCCAACAGGAGTGAGACCACTGAAAAGCCGTTAGATGGGAACAAAGTTATCAGTGTCCCCTGTAAACTTGTGCAGCTGCTCCAAGATTCAAATGGCACCCAGATGATTGGCAGAGCATTCACAGCTAGGTTTCTGTTTCTCCCGCTGGTGCGCATGGTTGGTTGTTACTACTGGACTTGAACTGGCATTCTGAAATCCCACCCATTCAGGCTGTAAAACTGCGTGTAATAGATGTAGCAATAGCAATCTTCACATTTTGCTTGTCCAGGACAAAGAAAATAATGTAAAACTTTGGCTGCTACCATTCGCATCCTTCTCCAAACACTCACCTGCCGAGCAATAACCTGCTGGAGAGCATTCTGGCACTTGGCATAAGTGTGGTCCCTCATGATGATCATGATAACTGGCATCAGTTTGTCTACCAGGGCAAGAGGACCATGCTTCAGCTCACCAGCCATTATCCCTTCTGAGTGCATGTATGTGATTTCTTTAATTTTCTAGAAAGGAAGGAGAAAATCCCTGTTCAGAACACTGAGCCAGTAGAAGGGCATGTTTCATCCCATGCTGATGCATTAACTAGCTCCACACTTAATGACCCTTTCCTGCAACGTGGAGGTAGTTTTTGTGAAATCCTGTCCAGTTTGCATACGTTAGCCACAGTACATGGAGAAAACTGGAGGAGCATCATATCTGTGCTAAACGGCTCAGAGGTCATCAGTCCATCTATACCCACATTTGCATTCACCACTAAAGCTTTGGGTAAGTCAGTCTCTCTCTAATCCCCATCTGCAAAATGGACAATATTGACCTTCCTTCAAGCACTAAGACTGAATGTTTGTGATAACGCTTGAAAGGGTCACCCTGTGTAAGTGTTACTAAAACAGGGTGACAAGAGGAAATATCAAGAATAGCAGCATGTAATTCCTGGCTGAATACATGACTCAGACAGAACTTCAATGGGCACTGCTGGGTGTGCTGACCAGTTTTGAAAAACTAGTCCTGGGGCTACTGAGCACACTTCAAAAACAATCGTTCAGGGAACTCACTCCACTAAAGCCATTTGGTGACTGGAAAAGTTAAGTCCATCCAGCATTGAGGTTGGATCGGGCAAGAGGTGCCTCTGTTTAAAGTTCATACAATCTTCAGACCTCTGCTAAGTGCCAGGAGGGCTGCATTTCTCATCTAGCTCCACCAAAGGAAGTTTGGGGGGGGGGGGGGGGGGGCGGGGTTTAAGTGGAAACAGGCTCCTTACCAAAGCTCCTTCCAGACACGTAGCATAGTGATAACCACGTCCCATGATTAAGACAGACTTCTGATGGTAAAGCTCTGTTGCCAGGTTCTGGATCTCATCATCCATGCTCAGCACTTCTTTAATCAAGTCTATTAGTTAGAGGCAAAAGCATTATCCAAACCATACACAGTACTAGGAGCAAACAAACATGTCTCCTTTTCTTTAATATCAACTGCACCTTTACAGGTGAGATTTACTGAGCCTGATTTTAACTTTGTACCAAGGCTCTTTTCACATGGAGCTGTGGAACATACCATCTGATTCCCCCACAATCATCATCATGCCATGCATTCTTATTTTCAGTGGCACTTAAGCACTGCATCAATCTTGTGCCAGGCTTTGACAAAGGGGGGAAATTTCCCCCAGCAAGAATGGTGTAGCTTCAGTATTAGGAACAGATGCTTCATACCTGGTAATATCTTTAGACCGCGTATTATTTCTTTGCGTCTTTCTTGCATAGAAATTCTATCATCGCACATCATGAGGGCAAACATCACGAGAGAAACAAACTGGCTTGTGTAGGCCTAAGGAGGAGACACAGAGAAATACCATCACCTTTAGAAGTATATAAGATATTGAATATGATTTTGTGAGGATTAGAGAGCCAGTCTGTACAGAGTCTTAACACTTACAGACTATACCCAACTATCACTATAAATACAGGCTGAAACTCTCATCTGTCAAGACAATGGCTGTTGCTGGAGCAGAGAGCACCTGGGACACAAAGCCTCACAGCACTAGGGAACCCAGCAGACTTGTAGGCGAGCCATGCAGAAGGAGTGCCCCCTTCTTCCCTCCCAGGTGGGTGGGGTGCCAGGGCAGCCAGACAGTCCAACTTCCCCTCCTTCAGAACCACTCAGGTCCCGAGGGTGCCGGACGAGGGAGGTACAGTCTGTACCTTTGCGTCAAGAATTCCAGGACCATGCATTTATGCAAGCTCTTCCAAAAGTACCTTGCACTCTTCTGAAAAGAAAAATGGCTAGGACTTTTAAGGTAGTTAAGTGCCTGTTTATCACAGGATTTCAGTGGCACCTTTGGGGAAAAATAAATCCCACAGTCATAAAATGAACAACATAAGAGAGCTATTAAGGGAGAGGCCCCAAGCCTTGATTCAAAGATTTTAAAAATATTGTAAAGATGCCCTATTGCTACCCTATGCAACAGTGGGAGACTGCCACAATTAAGACAGCACTGCTGTAGGACAGTAGCAACTATAGTCCCAGCAGCAGCTAAAGGAAGACCACATCACTTTTGTGGTTTAAATGTATTGTTTTTAATGATAGGCCAATTGGTTCAGGGTTTAAATTTTTCCTTACTGAAGGCCCACTTCGTTTCAGACTAGTATTTAGATTTTGCTTTTACCTTGAAAGTCATTAACAAAAAAAATTCACCTTACATCCTCATTAAGGAAACAAACACCTGAAACATGTTTTCAGTGATCTACAAACTGTACAGCATTGGCAGTGTGAAAACCGGCTAGGGACAAGTAGCTCACACAAGAGTTTTTGCAAGAAAGTTCAACATTTTCCATGATCAAACTCCCCAATGACCCATTAAAAACTCAAATGTGGTTTTTGGCTGAATTTATGTAGCAGCTTGACATCATCGCTCTGCTAAGCTTAGCTAAATCAAAGCAGATTTCCTAGTGTAGCAGCTCTTTATTGAGCAAATGTGGCAAAGCAAGCACCTTAAAACTGACTATTCAAGGTACAGTGTATCAAGCCTGTTCAATTAAATGCCATAGTTAAGACAGGTCTGCTATTTACTAAAATCACTGCAGTTAAGTGCAGATTTTTCCTTTCATCAGAAGAAATCAGATATTTAATCCCCTCTTTCCTCTTCAGCGCCACAACAGGAGAACCTGTTGGAAAAAGTGCCCTCACCAAAAAACAGGGATTAAAAATAACTTTCAAAACCTTTTGGAACTTTTATTTCTGCCGACCAACTGAGAGAGCAGTTTGTGTGGTAAATAAACCTATTCCTCGCTGTCCACTAGTTTAAGAAAGCCTGCCTAATCATGACTTGGGCTGATACTATATGAGCATGAAGGTGATGGACAAACTGTAACTGTGCCATTACAACCAGCACTGAGAACAGGTGTAAATCTATCTAATCTAAGGACAGACTACTGCCTTCAGCGTGAATTATGCATGCCCATTGTTGGCAATTCTATTCTGCTGTGACCTCCTCTTTTCTTGTAATATCCCACTAGTTGGTTTTAATAGAAAAAAAAAAACTGCCCTCAAATTGGGGACCAGTTAGTCCATCACAGTGTAATTTAATTTACATCCCTGAAAAGGCAGCTGGAAAGTCTTAACTGCTGGAGGGACTGAGGATTTACTAAGTAGGTCTCAGTATGATTTTCATGTTAACAGGACTGACTTTCCTTTAATTCTTACAGCTGTAAGTCCACCAACTTGAATGATTACTCCACATTTAAGTGACAGGAGAATCTGGCTGGAGAACTATGCATGTGCCAAGAGCCACTAAATTAGCACATTTTAAATAAGCTTAAATGAAAAGAAGGTTCCACTATTTTTTATAGCTAAAAACAGCTGGTCTATTTAAATATGGACAGACTTGGAAGAAAAAGAAGGTTAACAGTTAGCCACCCACATTGCAACAAGGTGTGTGAATGGCATGGTTTTATCTCTTTGTACTTGTGCTAATTCCACACTTGTCATGAAAAATGTGACAGCCCTGCTGCTCGGTGATGGAATAATCCATCTTAAATGCATATCTAGGCTGTACAAATCAGTATGTTCTTTTGGTTATGGGCAATATAAAATCTTCAGTCATACATACAATCAGATTCGCTATTATGTGCGCAGCAATGTTAGCTATTTTAATTCCTTTCACTTGCATACTGATTGAAACTATTTAAAATAAAATCTTTGAAACTATATTCCTTATCGGCTTTTTCTTACCTACAAGTATCCCTGGATCAAGAGAGGAACTCATTTTGTTCTGTGGCAGTTTTAGTCTCATAAGTTTGTGCCCGCACAACTGGGAAGCATCACAGAGGTAAGGTTTTTTTCTCAAAGTGCAGATGCTGGCTATTACATAAACTAAAGCGTCAAAAAATCATGCAATCTAAGCATGGTTAAAGAGCTTCAATGAGAATAAAAACCACAGTCAACTACACTCTAAATGACTGCGAGAACCATATACGCAGTATTTACCTTTGTGCTGGCTACACCAATCTCTGGTCCTGCATTGATATGGACACCACAGTCTGTTTCCCTGGATATGGAGCTGCCCACAGTATTAGTTATTCCTACAGTGAGTGCTCCCCTCTCCTTACAGTACCGAAGGGCCATCAGAGTATCTGCTGTCTCGCCTGCAGAGAGAAATTTACACGATCACAATGTTAAATCAGTTTATAGTCAAGATCATTACAAGCCTTTATACTACTTTGCACAGAGACTGAAACTCAAAGGTTAGCAAATGTTTCATTTATGTCATTGCAAAACAGAGTACCATCTTGAAAATGACCTATACAAGTTGAACTCTGGTGTGGCAACATCCATGGTCCACCATGATTTTAGTTAGCCATGTGAACTTATCATGGACATGGCCAAGTTTCTTGTGGTCCCACGAAGTTTGTTTATAGCCACTCTGTGTTCTCTGCTGCTGTTTAACTGTAATTGACTCCTAAATGTCTAAGAACCCAGTAAACCGTGCAAGTATTGGTAACATGCTCGAGTATGCCATGGTTTGGCAAATTCTCTGGGTCAGCACTAGTCAGATCCTGAGGTTGCCAGGCTAGAGAGCTTCAACTTGTATCTGTAGACCTGAAACAGTATATTTGGATGTATCTTGGAAAGTATGATGAAAACAGATCTCTTCTTTTGCTTTGGCTATTAATAACACAACATGAGTTAAGAACGCTATTTTGTCAAGTGACTTCATATATATAGTCAAGTTAATTTGGCCCAAGTAGACTATCTATGCAATGTGTTAAATCGTGTTAACACTTCCCTGCAAAGAATAAATGTCATACAACGTTCAACACTCTGCTATGCATGAACTGAAGATACTTTACTGCCAAAAAATATTCTAAAAACAAGATTGGGAGCAAAGATTTAAGCCCATTAAATGGCACTTATTCCTTGCAATGGTCGCCAACTGTCTCTAATCATTTATTGTGGTGCTCTGCTGTAATCTGTCAGTTTGGGGTAGTTTCCTCCAGAAATTTCTTTTTCTCTAAAAAAACAAAACATGGTTTTGCAACTGAAAATTATGGGGCTACTCAGTTTCAGGAGTGTTCTGGTCACATACACTGGCTTAAAATGCTATCCAATTTTTGAAAAGGGTATCTCAAAGGCCTAGGATGTGTACAATGTGACACAGGGCTGGCTCAGTCAATTGTTTACCGGTAAGGGGAAAAACAGTTAGGTTTCTTAGACTTCAATAAAAAGACAGTTCTGCATCCATTTATAGCCTCTCAACAAGTCACCAGAAAATTGTATTGATGTACACAGCTAAGCCCCAGACACTGCATAAGACAGAAAAATTCCTTAATTTTGCCATATCTTACTGGAAAGCTTTAATGAATAATACCCAAGAGGGCATTCCCTCTAACTGTATCTATAAAGTATAAACTTCATCAAGATGTAATAAAAATAAGGTTAAATCAGTAGATTCTACTTTTAAAGTAGCAGTATTCACACAACCTTGACTGCATGCTACAATTTAGGTCACCACCATATGCTGAGGAATTTTTAGAAGACTCAACATTTACTCTGATTTTCTAGAATGTGGAGCTATTCAGCAGACCTCTACCTTAATGAGACAGCAAGAATTATGCAGGTATCAGGGAATCCTGTTTATTGGTAATATCTAAAATTTAAGAGGATGTGTGATCCAGTGATACAAACAGGAACTGTGTTAGAAATAAACAACACTGTTCCCAGAGAAAACCAGCAACTATAGATATATTTAAACCATGAGCCAAAGTGGCTGAAAGAGGTTGAAAAACTAAATTATCAACATCCAGGGAAACTTTATAACCAGATGGCAGCCAGGAGAAACACTGCTGAAACAAGTTAATAAATTCTTAATTTTCACTACCAGAAACCACCACTAAATAACTACTATTTATTGGTCACTGGTGGTTTTTGTATTTTGAGAATGCAATTTAGTTTCATTGCATTTTTTCCTCTACTGCACAGTGCTAGGAAGGAAGACAAAACTATTTCCTTCCAAATATGCCTTTTCATATAAAAGTTAGACATAACAGTACAATACAACAGGGAATAGTGACCTTGCTTTGTTGCAAATGACCTATAACATTAAAAATGTATTCATCTGGTTTCAGTGTAATGTGGCCCATTAGGAATGCCCTTTATCCTAAGTCGGTTTTAGCTTACGTTTCCTTCCAGTGTGTTATTTGCTATTTTATAGATTCTTGTACAGAGATCTGTATTAAAGTATGAATTTCACAAGCCACTGGATGAAGCCCCTGTAATCGAACAATAAGAAACTGTTTTAAAAGGGCAAATGGGGATATCTTTAACCTCATATTCCACATGACAGCACGTTCTATTTTCCAGAGAAAGGACAATCATTTTTGCCACATTTGAGTGGACTAAACAAAAAACACACTAGTTCACATACTATAAGAAATCCATCTGCCCTCATATGAAAGTGAATGAGATATGGAAAGACTTATCTAGTTTCTACACTGGGGAACTCACCATGTCATCCTATGCACAGGCATCGCAATTTGGCCCAGTGGATCTCTCTCTCTCAGTGGTAGAGGAGTGAACCTACCTGACTGGCTGATAAAAAAGCAGACATCATCTCTGAAGACTGGAGTGTTTCTGTCCAAAAAGTCACTGGCTAGTTCAACCATAACAGGCAATTCAGTCAATTCTTCCAGCACTTGACGGGTCTGGTGAAAGAAAGATGTCAGAAATTTACAATGTGTTTAAATGCATTTTTAACACAAGTTTCCACAGTATCAAAAACAAACCCTTTAAATTGCCAAGCACTGGAAAATATTACTGTCAAAGTACTATTAGGCAGGTTAATGAAAGTATAACAAGAATATTCACTAGACCTAGATGCAAAAATCACACTGGATCAGTAACATGAAAGGCTGCTTACAGCCTTGACATTGCAAAATGATATAAGGGGGGCAGACCCACAAACCCGAGTTTAGCGCTACTGACTTAACATCACACCGTTTAAATTTGACTACTGAAGATGATGTAGAAACTCCAACTCGGGTGTTCATTAGGAAACAACATAACTGAAGCACCCCAAAACATTAAGAAGCAGAGGAATAAAACAAAAACCTAATTCAGCCTTGATGTTATTTGTCTTACAAGAGGGTCTAAGGGGTCCGGCCACAGACTAGAACCCCACTGTGCTAGGTACTGTAAAAAGACACAAATAGCTCCTCAACCTAGGGACCATTACTCAGGTCCAAGGAACTAACCAGATGAGTGTTGGTTTCAATTTTCAGGTTCCCATGAATTAATTTAATACATCTTGGTTTAAGCTTGATATTTTAAAAATGTATCATCTGTCTTAAAAAAAAAAAATTCTTTCACAGACTTATGGTTAGGATTCAAGCTGATCCATATGGGCTGTCAAACTGCAATCCAACAATATTAGAGCTGCACCTTTTTGCCCTACAGTTGTGTCATATGTCAAAGCAGCATACGTGTGATTTGAACATGGCACTGAATCTTCAAGTGTTTATGAAACTGTGGCACAAAGTAGAACCAATGTAACAGTGAATGGCTCTCGCCCGTGATGTTCTATGTAGGCCTGCAAACAATCAGATTCCAGGGCCTGAGAAAAATGTAGTTTGACCTCCTGTGCAATATACAAGTCAGAACTTCTCCTAAACAATTTCTATAATGTACATAAATAGCAAAGGAGCAAATCAGATGTGTCCCTCAGACTGCTTTTGAAGCATTCTCACTATTATTAGACTGTCCCTCTCTCCTTGCCCATTATACTACATAAAAAGTTTTGTTTGCTAGAGGAATTAAGAAAGTGACTAGTAAGATTTGCATAAGCACTTCAGTCCAATTTTCAAAAGTGACAACACTCAAAGGGTATGTCTACACTTACTACAGCACTGGCCATGCATCTAGTATGAACGTGCTAAATCAAATACTGAGAAATAAGAGGAGTCAACAGAAGAATCTTCTGTTGACCTCCCGCTGTACAGAAGGTAGAGAAAGTCAAGCTAAGGTACGTTGATTCCAGCAAACCAGTCTCAGAGCTGAGGTGCGTATTTTAGGTTGACTTTTTCCTCTAGTGTAGACCTGCCCAAAGTCAAGAGGACTCGGGATCCTTAAATACATTTGAAAATCTGGCCTGAGTGTGTATTTCTATCATGCAACTGACTGGTAATTAACCTGCTCCACATATGTAATAGCAGCAGCTAATTCAGCCCAGGTTTGTTAGGAAATAATCACAATCCCACTTACCGCAACTCCAGCATGGTAACTTGTCCCACAAGCAATCAGGATTAAACGGCGACACCGTTGTATCTCCTTGATGTGATCCTTTAATCCGCCCAGATTCACTATAGTGGATTTGGATTGGGGGGGGGGGGGGGGGGAGAGAAGAAAAAAAAAAAAAGATGGCTCACTCCCTCATGGACAGATATAACACTGATCTCCAGGGCCCCTCTGATAGCTGTACATCATCTTCAGTTAAAAGAGCTGGAGTCTCTCAGTCTGCTTCCTAGCAGAGAGGATGCCCATGTAGTAGAAGCCATTATAAACAAGTATGTCAGCAGATTGGAGTCTCCTGAGCTGGCTAAGGAAGGCCCCATTTATGTAATGGCACTTCCATAGATTTAGGACTTCATTCACTTAAGGCCACACATCTATTCTATACTATACCACCCCAAATTTGGCAAACACTGGGTTTCAAACTGTAAAAGCATTAATTTAAATTACCAGTGTAGTCATCAAAGTTGACTCTTCCTCTCATTGTGTTCACGACAGATTCTGGTTGTTCAAAAATTTCCTTCTGCATAAATGAACTGAAGTTACCTTTAAAAAAAAAAAAAACACAAAAAAACTCATTGCACTGGAAACTTCATTATATCCTTAATGCAATGAACACGTGAACATAGGAGATGGAACATGCTGACTGTTAGAATGGTTAAGAGTGATTTTTTTTCTCTCTCTCGTATATGATTGTGTAACAAGAAAGGTGTACACTGCTGTTATTTCACCTTTCGCCAAAGCCTCAGGCATTGGCCACTGCAGGACAACAGACATCAGATTTGATGGATTCATGGTCTGACCCAATAGGGCAAGTTCTGGTAAGGACTGGTCCCATATTTCAGTGGAGGAAAGTGGAAGGAACTTTTACCCTTCATGATCTGCTGAAGTTCCATCTGTAGGGTTTGGACGGCACGCCCAGGATGGTCACCCGCTGTGCGTTTGATCCGGTGGATAGAAAGACGACCATCCACCACAGCTGCCACGTCGTCATCTTCAAGGAAAATCACTCTGTTGGTGTGCTCAATGACAGCGCTATAACAAGAACAGGCCAGTTGCCCTAAGACACAACTTCATAAAGGAGACAGAGGACTAGAGTTGAGCCCATAATCTAACATGCAACTTTTTACTGAGAGAAGTTGCACAGTTCACTTTTTAGTGTGTCATTATTTGATTGATTAAAAGGTCCCATTTTAAGAAATCTCTGTGAATTCCTTCGGCAAACCATATTATGCAGCTGGGTAGTCTAATAATTGAAAGCAATGACTGAGAGCCATTGACTCAGGCCACTTCTACCTAGAAAAAGAGGTTTGAAAACACAAGCTTTTAACTATTGTGATTTTAAACATGACTTTGTCCGGAGCTTGAACAGGGCAAACCATATTTAAATACATCTGAGATAACCTGAAATGGCTTTGCTCTGGGACCATGAGCAAGTCAAAAATCTCTGTGTAAGACACATGGGTATCATAAGGCCATGGTGTAAAGGTCTTCAAAATGCTCATCTGAAATGAGCTACAGAAGACAAATTATGGTCACACTTACACGTGCTTCTGGAAAGAACACTGTTACTTTACCAACATGCTGAAGACTGACAGTTTAATCAGGGATTGAACAAGCTTAATTTTTACCATTATATTTCACCCACTGTAAGGTTAACAGAAGACGTTTCAGTTGCTACAGGAAATTAGATATGCACAGAGTTGTTACAAGAACTGCACAATTTTCCTGATAATTTCTGGGCCTGTCTTTTTAATTCAGGGCAGCATCCTCACAAGATTCTCATTGTTCACCTCTGGAATCATACTGATTGATAAACTTGCATTAGGACAATGCCACCAGAATACTACTTTAACAAAGTCTTATTAAATCTCCCTGTCATCAATAAAATCGGGGCATACAATTGATTGAGGTGCAACATCTAGTAGATGTTTGTAAGAAACCATGGAAGTTTTATATTATTGATAAAGTAACAGTTGTATCCCAAGTTACCCATTATGGCTCTGAATTTAAAGAGAAGGTCTTAGAACCCATCACAAGCTGCAAAGAATGTTACCTAGCATCAGAAGCAAAGTAGTACTCCACAGCTTTCTCCTCAACAGGGAAAAGACAAGTGGTACTGTCAATACGGGAGAGGCTGCAGCTTCCTTTCTTGTCTTTACCTGTAATGTCAGACACTGTATTAGCAATCAGTGTCTCACACACTTCCACAACACACAATACACACTGCAGTATGCCAATCTCCACCACAGTTCCCAACTCACAGTACCAACATGAAGCATTTTTCTGACTACTTCACATTTTGCTTTAGATCAAGGGGGCTATGGTCAATTTAAAAATAGGCTTAGCAAAAATGATCAGGATTTTTCTCCTGCACAACATACTGTTTTGTTCCCATTCTCAAGCCCCTTCTCAGGTTGTTTACATGGCGCTGAAAGCTTGTTGGATTAACTTTAATTGATATTAAACATACTGTAAAGATGTTCTAGATTTGCAGTATGTCTATAGAAAACATCAATAAAAGAACTAAACTATGAAGTCTCTGTACGATTCTACTCCAGTTCAAGAGATTTCATACTTATAAGATACCTATATTTTTTCCACTAACTCTGTCCTATATCCCCCCCATGCTTAATAACAATTCTCCACACCAATCTCTTCCCTCCGTTACACCTCTGCAATCACATTGTCTTCTGTGTGGCTCAAAACATGCAACTCAAAAGCAAGCCCCCTGTCTCCTGGTCCATTTGTTATCAGTGCTCAAACAAATGCCACAGAGTACAAGAGCTCAGTAGTGTCTGTGCTAGACCAGAAGTGGAGAGCCCCAACTGAGACTGTGACCCCATTGGAGTAGGTGCTGTACAGACAGACAGTGAGACAAACGGGGACCTCAACCATTTATAATCCAGTTAGTGATACCCAGTTGCACAGATGGGGACCACATGGCCCAATTTCATAGGAACGGTCCTGATATTCAGGGCTTTGTCTTACACTGATGCCATCTCACACCCTCTTGTGATTTTTCCAGGCTGGCTGTCGGTCAGTCTAGGCCAAAGTTGGGTCTTGAATTCAGGATTTCAGAGTCCTACTCCCACGCCTTAAGAATCACAAGTGGTTCCCCAGTGACTCCCTGGAAATCATCGTGCTTGTGCTGGGACCTGGGTAGCACTCATGAGCTCAGTAATCTTGCGCTGGGCCAGCAATTGCTGGGAGAGCCAGGAAGTGGCGTCTGAAATCCATCAGAAGGCTGTCTTCCCTCTGAGTCACTACAGAGCTAGTGCTACCAGATCTCCTTCCTAAAACCCAATCTTACAGCCACCCTCCCGCCTATGGGATTCTCACCTGATTTAGTGCTTACTCTGAGAGCAAGGAGCCCGGGGGTGGGGGAGGAGGAACAAATATCAGGGCTGGAAGACAGGAACGGACATGAGTTTCTCATAATTTTGTAACCTCAGCAGCCCAGGGTCCGGACAGTCAGATTTAACAGCTCAAAGGGATTATTTCCCTTGGTCCAAGGAGGCATGACTAACAGCAATGAGCTTTAAATCAAAGGATACATTTTTGGGGCATTGGGAAAAGTGTTACCCAAACCCTGAAGTTTCACTAAAAATTCTCTCCAGAATTTCAGTATTTGTGTATCCTCCTCTAGATTTTTTCTGAACTTCAAGAAATGTTCAACAGTGAAGAGTAAGTCTGTATTACAGCCTGAAGGAAGAGCTGTTTAATATTTGAACTTGGACAAAACAGCATAATACACCAGGAAAGCAATCCTGCCTCAGCAGAGATATGATAAGAGAAAGGAGAAGTCAGAGAAGATTGATGAGTTATCCTGCAAGTTTCCCTTTTCTATTCTGTCTAAAATTGAAGGATGACAAATTTTAAGTTCATATATACTATAAAGAACATACTCTACAGCCCTGATTATTGTACTGCATTGATTTAGATGGGCCACCACAATAGCTAATATTAAAATCAATACAGCATCAATTTAACTAAGCTTTCCAAACCAATTTTTTTTTTCTGAAAAATCAAAAATCCTGCTTTCATGTTGATACTGATGAAAAATAAGGAAGCTCCACGAAACCAACAGTTCAGAGCACCTTAGATTTTTCTTTTGGTTTACAAATCAGAAAACAAAGATGACAACCACCAGAAAGGCAGAGCAATGGGGCAAGCGTCCATTCTCCAAATAAGCCACCCACCCTTCATTAAAGCATGCAGATTTTCTTTTCCCACGTACAACATTTTATCACATCATCTTTATTTTGCTGGCATTGCTTTCCAGAGAGCAAACACCCTGTGTAGTACAAACACAATGACAATATTTAGTGATCAGCTGTAAACACCAGACAACAAATATACACTTCTGAATGAGGAGGAATGGATTGACCTTGAGAGCAAATTCATGCTACTTTGTTTAATAAAAAACATTGGACTCATCCTTTTTGTCATCAGCAGTTTAAGAAATTACCATGGTCAGTTTCACCGAAGCAAAGCCAATGGCACCAATGGACATACTGGGATCACTGATAAAGATCACCTGACCGCCCCTTTTAGGATTTAACAGCAACAGAGCAGCAATTTCTCACTTTCAGAACAATGATGGCTACTACCTACTCAAGATAAAAAGTAAGTGGAGAATGTGCAAACAATTGGGAGTGGGAAGAGGGATAAAACAAGCATTTCAAATTCCTTGGAGGAAAAACTTTTAAGCATATTTTGATACCTTATCAATCCCCACTGAAGTATATCCTAGTTACAAAATGCTAACATAGCGTAGAATAATATTAGCTTCAACTCAACAGGAGACATTCTCCATGCTCATGCAAGGCTACCTTTGAAATTGCTTTAAAAGGCATTTGTAAAGACAGAGAGGCCTAGTGCCTGCTAACAAAGGAGCAGCAGCACATCATGCCTAGGCTGTCAGCAGTAGTTTTTAATCAGAGGTGTGAAATGGATTTGAAAAGTGAGAAACAATAATTTTATTGCAGTTTAATTAGACAAACTGTGGGATGCCACAGATCCTTTAGCTGTGTGTGCACAGATGGAGACACGCCAAAAATCACCTTCTCCAGTGGTTCCCAACCTGGGATCTGCCAGAGTTTTGCAAGGGGGCCGTGAAAAAAGAAATAAAAATGATCATAGAAAACAAGTTTTAAATAAATTGCAAAGTTAATCAATTTTTTTTTAAAATTCAGTACCTTCCAATAATATTACTTAATGTCCAAAAATCTGTCGTGGTTTCGTTTTTCTTTTAATTAAGTGCACATAGGAGCTAGAATTGGCTTTGATGGGAGTCTACAAATGGTTTGGGGCGGATAACTGGGGGCCCACATTAGTGAAAAGGTTGGGGATCACTGACCTACTCTTTACACTTCAAGAGTTAACAGTTAAGTAGGAGGCCCATGGTGTCTGGGATACAATCACCTCCGTAGCTTCAAATTCCTCTAAAACATCATGACACCACCATGTTATTGAGGCCACTCGCTCTCCCAAGCATGTGCATTTCCATTTTGATATACCTACATAAAATTAAATTCAGCCCTATGCAAACACAAAGGCTTACTTCCTTCCTAGCACCTTATGGAGTCAGCACATTGTATTTCTAGGTCTGTGCTACATTACAAACGTTAGGCTTACCAGATTTGATGCTCTCAGTATTTCTCAAGACAGAGCTTTCACTAGAACTTAGTGAGTTCTGGGTTGTGCCTCCCAAACGCTCTAATTTGAGGCTTGGGTTAAAATTTTCAAACGTCCAAGAAATAGTCTAAGAAACCAAGTCCCATATTTTTTAAAAAAAATATTAATAGACTTACATTGTGGTTACAAGCATGGATGAAGTCCTAAGCTAAGTCTACATTGCCACTTTTCTGCATTGCAACATTCTGGTTCAGGGGTATGAAACACCCTCCCACACTTGGCCTCCCCATCACCAATGCAGCAAGTTACAGTGCTGTAAAGCACCAGTGTAAATTGGGCAACCTCACTCACAGAGGTAGTTCACCTAGAGCACTGGGACAGCTCTCCTCTCCCAAGCGCTCCTGCCATGGCCACAATGCCATGTTAAAATGTTGCCAAAGCTGCGCTTAGTCTTAAGTGTAGACAAAGCCCTACTGATTTACACCAGGTCCCTATTAAGCCCTTCTCCTTTATTAAAGGACTCTCCTAATTTAGCTGCACAGTGTCAGATGGTAAATGAAAGGTTATTTTAAAACAGAAATGGAGTACTTGAGAAAACAAATCAGATTGTTAATTAACAATGATTCATTGCAGTTAAAGGCACACCCCCAACTGAAAGCACACAAATAGATTTTTGTAAAAAAAGACCAGGATATAAAAAGGGAAATAAACCCAAGGTACAATTTGAACCTCACTGGATCCAACATGACTTAGATCAGATAAACCACATTTTGCTCAAAACAGTTTTGCTTTGGTGACAACGTTTCTTAATGTGAAAGTGGTTTCTAATTTCAATGGGGTATAATTTCATTGCGTTTACATCCATCCCTTTTTAAAAATATTTAGTCACTCTTTCATGAGTAAATAATCCCACACGAAACTCATGAAAAAAATCTATACCTAAAACATCAGTTAGTTAAGTTAATGCTCACAATATATTCAGCATCACTGTAGCACTGAAACTTAAGAGAAAGTTGTTTTTTTCTTTTTAATTTGTGGTGTTGTATAAAAAATCCTCATGTTTGGGTTTGTTTCATTTTGCTACGTGGAAAGCAATATCAACATCCTAAAGAGTCAGTGCTATTTCCCCTTGCCTTTCAATTCTTTTTCTAAGGAAAAAAAAAAAGGGCGGGGGGAACTTATAATATTAAAGGTGTGTGTCAAGCAGGCACCTTTCTCCTGTTCTATGGATATTCCACCCACAGAATGATCCATAGATTGCCCAGCTGAAAGTGTAACAAAAAAGAAAAATAACTCCATATGATCAGTGAAAATAATTTTAAAAATTATAACAATATAAATTAGGAATAAATATTAAATAATGGAAAAAGTCCCATATAATTCACCTGTTCTGTACAGTACTGGAATGTGGTCAGTGGAGAGCTTGTGTTCACTTCGAACTCCAATCAGCAGGGGGCTTCCTCGTCTGCAAAGGAAATATGGAGCTGTAATTGATGGTACTCATAGCTTCAGCACACCAACTTAAACTAGAAGTACTGCTGCTTGACATCCTGGCATCTAAATCAAGTGACCTCATCCAGCTTGTTTTATTGACACCCTTCTCAACCAATTAACTGATTAATACAACTGAAAGAGACAAAATTCAAAAGACAAAATTCTGGTCTCAGTTACACTAACCTTCCACAACCTAAACACAAATGTAGCCTTTGTCTTTTTCAGGAACAGAGCTACAGTACAATAGGATAGGAAGGCAAAAGCTAAAAGAACCATGTAAACATAAAACAGGGCCAGAGATTCCCTAGTTGGAGTTCTTAAATAGTGCACTGAAATCTCGCATTTCCATGCTCAAGCCAGTACTTGAAATGATTCTTACCCATTATATGCACCTAAAGGCAGATACTGAAGTTGAGACTTTCAAAGCTCATTAAGGATTTGGGCACACGACTTTAGTTAAAGTTAATGGGAATGGTGTGGCCAGATCGCTTAGTTGGCTTTTGAAAGCACATATGTGAAATTCAGAAGGCCTATTAAGGCACATGATAAATTTGAAAACCAAACTAGCCCAATGTATTAAATAAGAAACAACCATAGAGGCGTCTATCCAAAGGTTTAGTTACCACTACCATACATTACAAATCAAATCCCCTGCCATCCACCAATCTGACCCTTCTCTCTCTGGCCCACCCCCACAGCTGCAATAACGAATAGATCTGCCTCGTGGCATGCCCTGCAGTCCAACAGACGTAGGTTATTTCAGACCAGTTTTACGTGGGTAAAAGCGAGATTCTGACAATGGATCTAGTCGTTCATAAGGCTCCTTTTCTGAGAAATTCTGAAGAGTTTGGTGCTGAGAAGGGGGAAAGAGAGGAGGAAAAATGTAAGCAACTTAGAAAATCCAGACCCTCACGCAATACAGGAAGAGCATCTTCTAGGTTACTCTAAGACTGCTACACGCAGCAGGAAGGGAAAGGGGTTAAGAAATTGCATTGGCTAAAACTGTGATTAAAAGGAACCCACGCTCCACTGAAAGATACATTGTTTAACTATAGCTATCTTTACCTGGTGCCAACTGCTTGACCAGGGTAATGGACACTTTTAAACACAAGGGCAAAAGCTCCTTCCTGGGAAAAAAGGGGACAAACAAATTATGGTACCGTTATAAGTGAGACAAGCGTCTTTTTCAAACATCTGCAATTAAGCTGCACCCATAAGAACATTCCTGTTCAACCAAACAACCATCTACTGGCACATTTTTCATGGTCACTCCCTATTTCAGGTGTCTAGTTTTGAAACAGTGGGCTTTAATTCCTTGTTCTAAGCCCATTTATTTATATATTTAAGGAAAAAAAAAAAAAAGAGGAGTCCCAGCTTTGGCTCTCCTACCTACCAGTATAAAAGCTCTTTACATACTGCAATTAGGTATTGCTCTTAAGGCAATTCAGATTTTGGTGAATTGACATAATGTGCCAGAGGTTCTCAAACTTCATTGCACCATGACCCAATAAGGGAGGGAACAAAGCCAGAACCTGCCTGAGCCCTGCTGCCCCGGATAGGTAAGACCAAACCCTGAGCCTCATCATGCGTTAAAGCCAAAGGGCTAGATCATGCACCCTACTACCCAGGGCTGAAGCTTTGGCCCTGGGCCCCAGCAAGGCAGCCCATGCAATCCCCTCAAAACAGGGTCGCAGCCCACTCTGGGGTCCTAACCTATAATTTGGGAAGTGCTGTACTATGCAAAGGATCCAGCAAACAAACCTTTGCACTGTTTGATTTGCAAAAGTGTTTGGGCTTCCAAGGCACAGGAGCTCCTACCATAATAGCCATCAGAGGAATACACAATCTGTGCAGGGCCTAGGGCTGCTGCCATTTTCCTGTCATTCCACAGTTATTAAAGTTAATTGCCTCCAGAATAAAATAGCACCAGGAGATAGTAAACTATTTTTATCCTGTTTTTATGCATAGAAAGGTGCATAATATTAATAACAAAAACCTGCAGAGGATGGGACTGATAGACCTGTAGCTAAACATAAATGCTTTTCATGCAAAGTTCCACAAGAGGTCAGCATCTCTTCCGTTACTGGAGTTTTACAATCAACCAGCCTTAGGTTCAGTTTCAGGAAAGGAAACGCAGGCTACCTTTAAGTATGTCCAAATGATTTCAAAGGGAAATAAGCAAAGCTTAAATCCTGCCCTAATGAGGGCTGCTTTCCTAAGACAGAGCTTTAGATTGGGACTTAGTAAATAAATATATGTACTACTGCAAACGCAAACACCATGGAGAGACCCTGGTGCTAACAATAAACCAATACTAAAAAGCACACACAATCCATATCACCCTGTTAGTCTGCATCTTCACAAAACAAAAAAGCAGTTGTGTAGCACTTTAAAGACTAACAACATAATTCACTAAGTGATGAGCTTGCGTGGGGCAGACCCACTTCTTCAGATCTAAGTTCATTGTCACAATGTATTATGTTTATAGCCACCATCTTCATGAGTAGCACTTTAACCAGAATAAGAATACCACCATATTATACCAGCTAAAGTGCTGCCAGCAAGAACAAAGCTATACCAGGAAACCTGTCATTTGTGCCAGCATATTAAACTGCACCTGCACATGTAACAAAGCTTTACTGATTAAAAAAATAAAAGCTGTCATGCTGTTGTCAACATAGTTGCAGCTACAGGTTGAACCTCTCTCGTATGTCACCCTCAGGATGTGACTGTTGTTAGATGAGAGAATGTGCTGGACTACAAGAGGACATTATTGTCTAGTGCATTACCAACACTTCTATGGCTTACTGGGGTCTTGGAATACATAAAGGGGTAAATTACAGCTAAAGAACAGCACAGAACACTGAGGCTGTGTCTACACTAGCCCAAAACTTCGAAACAGCCATTTCAAAGTTTACTAATAAAGCGCTGAAATACATATTCAGCGCCTCATTAAAATGCTGGCAGCCGTAGCACTTCAAAATTGACACAGCTCGCCGCCATGCGGCTCGTGCAGACAGGGCTCCTTTTCGAAAGGATCCCACCAACTTCGAAATCCCCTTATTCCTCTGTGCTGTTTGGAATACGGGGATTTCGAAGTTGCCGGGGTCCTTTCGAAAAGGAGCCCCATCTGAGCGAGCTGCACAGCAGGGAGCCGCGTCAATTTCGAAGTGCCACGGCTGCTGGCATTCTAATGAGGTGCTGAATATGTATTTCAGCACTTCATTAGCAAACTTCGAAATGGCCATTTGCATGGCTATTTCGAAGTTTTGAGTTAGTGTAGATGTAGCCTGAGAGCCAGGACTGGAGGCTGTAAAAAAACTTTATGGGACTGCAGGAAACTTGGTCACTCCCAGAATAAGTGGTCATCTGGCTAACTAAAAATCACGCTTGATTATGGAGGTTGCCAGATGAGAGGACTTCCAGATAAGAGAGATTCAGCCTGTACACATGAGGGGTTTCTGTCAGCACACTGTGTTGATCAGGAAATCACACCTCATCTCCCTCTTACTTACAGAGCTATGCCAGAAGAAGTTTACAGTCTAGACCTGGCCTAAGAAGCTTAGCAGGATTAAACATTTATATGAACAAAATCCATAGTTTATTAGATAGGAATATAAATTCTTGGGCTTCAGGGCATAAACCAAACACTAATTGCCTGGAAGAAACATTTCTACACAGGTTATTCTTTAATTGTCCATTATGGGATTTCAGGCACTACTTACTGAAGCGTCTGGAATGCACAAAGGATATTGAACTAGACTGCCCTTGGTCAGACTGAGAATTGGTGTTTCGAGCTTGAAATATTTTAGCATACTTTTTATTTTTATGCGAGATCCCACCAGAACCATTACTTCCAAGTCTAAAAAAAGTCTGAATAAACTGATGTTGTCACTTAACATATTACCAGTTGCTGGATAACCCTCTCCACCAACGTGGTGAAGCTAATGTCATCGCTTTCCCGGTTGTCGTACATGTACTTGACAAGCTTGGCAATAGTTTCTGTGTCGGTCTCGGACTCAAAATCATAACCTTTGCTTTCCTGAAAGTAAATCCAAAAAATGCCACATTATTGTGAGAAATGTTTGTTATTTGTGTTACTGTAATGTCTGGAAGCTCTAGCCACGGACCAGGATTCTACCGCGTTGGGTGCTGTACAGGCTCAGAAGAGAGAGCTGTTCTCTGCCCCAAAGAGCTTACAATCTAAAGCCAGGTCAACACTAGACCTAAAAGGCAACTGTAGATAAAGCAATTCCAGCTACAGCAATTCTGTAGCTGGAATCGACTTACCTACAATCAACTGCACTGGCCTTCCTCACAGAGGACTGTTGACCTCCCTTACTACTAGTGATACTGAGGAGAACAGGGGTTGACCGTCAACCCCTGACAGTTCGAATTTGCGTGTCCCTACTAGGCGCACCAAATTGCACCCTGAAAGATCGATCCTGATCAGGTCTATCTTCCATGTGGGGAAGACATACCTAAGTATAAAACAAGGGGGCAAAGATTGATACCAAGGGTCTCAGTATACCAGCTGCCTGATCATTGTCAAATTTTTTGTAGACATTGTGGCAAAGGGGATTTTAAGAAGCATTTTGGAGGAAGACAGGGAAGCAGTTTTGCAGATATTTTTAGGGAGCTCCTCTTAAGCTTTGCTTGCAAACATAACAAGTGGATGATGGAGGCCAGAATCAAAAGTCAGTCACAGGTGGGAGCTGACATCTGGATAGTGAATGAAAGATGGTAGTTGGCTGTGGACAAGCTGTGAAGGGCCTTGACAATGGAGATAAATAAGTAGCTTAAGTCTGATGAGATAGAGAAAAGGGAAGCAGTTGAGGGATGACATGGGCAAATCAACAGGCTAAAAGAATGATCTTTGCAGCAGCATTCTGAATGTATTTGAGCCGGAAATGTCTGCATTTGTCAAGGATAGGGCCAAGGATGTAGCAAATGAAGATGAAGTCATTAGAGACCTCAAGGGGAGCAGATTCACTGGTGTGCGAAGGGCAGAAACAGAACTGGAGAAGAACTCCAGACAGTTACTGTACACAGCACATTCAATGATCTTAGAGGTGAAATGGAGAGGCAGAGACATGGAAGTAGTGAGAGAGGAAGATGCAAATTAAGGGCGGGTTTTGTAGTTTGTTTTTAAGATGGGGGAGACTAAAGCATGCTTGTATTGTGAGGGGCAAGAGACAAAGAGGGAGTCATTAAAGGAGAAGAGTAAGGCATTAAGATCTGTGGACGAGAGGCGATGGGGATGTTCCTTGTGCATGTAGAAAACAAAGAGTCTTGCAGACCACATAAAACCAGCAACTGCACAGCATATTTCAAGAGCTCACTAAGTAAGGAAAAACAGCTCAGCCAAGAATACTAGGTCCTGCCAGCCAGCCTTGTACATAACAATTATCTCCACAGCAGCCCTCTTCCTTGCACAACCTATCTTATGCTACCATGCACTAGGGTGCTCTGGATATATGAAATGGGGTCCAGAGCAGTGCTGACAATAGCAATGATCAATAGGTTATGAAGTTCTGTGAAGAGAACAGTGAGCTGAAAATGTTATTTCCATTACCCTTCAAAGGCATAAAAACTGGTCCCTTTCATTCCAAAAAAGAGTCGATGCCCAACCCCATAAAAAAAATAGAGTATGATCCCTCCACAACTTGAGGGGAATATCCACCTCTACAATCTCTACTCTCCACCCACAAAACAAATTAACACGTGAACAGCTGTATGAGTGGAATGGATAATTCCATGGTTACCACAGTAGCCATGCGGCCTTTAGCTGTCTCAGAAGACTCTCCAGGTTTGTATGTTAAGATTGCTGGACTCTATCACCCTCCGTGGCTTCCACGTCACAATAGCAAGAAGTATAGGCAGCTGAGGTTCAGCCAGCACTAGGTGCTATTAGAACTTGATCACAGAGCTAGTTTTACTTACCAAAAATTTTCTCAGATCTTTGTAGTTGGTGATAATGCCATTGTGGATAACAATAAATTCTAGAGAATAAAAATGGAAGTATTACTCTACTCTAAAAGATACACATACGTTACATAACAACAACAACATAGGAACCATTTTATTCTATAAAGCTACTTAGCTAATAGTAGAAACGTCAACACAGTGAAGTGCTTCTGTAATATACTGCAATTACTTTGCAGATTGCTTCTCTGTTGGTAAGGCCCATTCTAAGTGGTACACAGTAATACCAATTAAGACTCATGTTATGCCCTTATATCAATAATCTCATTGTGCACTACAAAGACAGAGAAGTAGTAACTTATTTTACAGATGGAGAGCTTAAGGTACCAGAACATTAAATGGCTCTCTCAAAGACCTGTATTAGCGGTAGACCCAGAAGTAAAACCCAGGAGTCCTGATTCCTAGTGCTGTTGCCTATCTGCTGGACTCCAGTTGCCACATCATTGAATAACCTTTTAAGAGCAAATGTTTCCCAAAACACTCAGTAATCTGTCATCTTTTGAGGGTGGGTTATTTAACAGTCAAGGATTTTTTTTTAAATGTATATAATACATCCAGCTGCCACAAGGACATGCTCCATATTAGCAAAAAATCAACTTCCATAACAATTTTTTCTTAATATCGTTACATGCAATACGGAATAGAGATAACTTTACTAATGTAAAAGAAAAGTATCTAGGCCAGCCTTCCACGTGCACCATTATCCTAAATTACAAATACAAGCTAATCATATCAGGTCTTTGTGCTGAGGATGCTAAATCCCAGTCCCCACCCCAATCTGGTTGAATTATTTCAGTTTCAAGCATTTAGAAACACAACGCATTTGAACGAGTAGACAAAACAGTTCCGCAAAGTCTTGTAACCAGAATATTACTGAATATATTGAACATATGTTTGTGACAACTTCTTGTGCAGTGCCCATCTAAATAATAGATAATCAGAGATGATCCTTTTTGAGGCAAGCCAGTATTACGCTCTTAGGTGGTTTGTTTTTTAATTCTACAATACAAACCAGATGGCCAATGCCAAAATTTGTTCCATTTCAAAATCTTCATAAACTGGGTGGTAATGTCTCCAGGAATTCTAAATATCTTGGGCTTGTCTTTTATCCCAATCAATTTTCACTGAACCACCATTTCAAACACTGAAATCACCCAAAATGAGCTTAACATGGATGGAAGACAGTTTTGTATTTAAAACAGAGGATAGGAAACAGAAGACCTGGGTTCTAGTCCCAGTGGCCTGCCTGGTGATCATGGGCAAGTCATTTCACCTCAGCTTCCCTCATTGTAGAACAGGGACAATGATAGTACCCTCCTTTGTAAAGGGCTTTGAGGTCTCGAAATGGGAAAAGCTAAAAACTGTTGTTATATCCAGCTCTGCCACAAGCCACTCGTGCAACACCTCTCTTTTTCTCCATCTGTAAGGAGAACGCCAATGATTACACAGATAATCTGTAATGCATTTGAGATTGTGCTGGTGCATAGATGAAATGACTCATAATAATAATAAAATAAACTGGTGCTGCTCTCATTGAAGCCAATAGCAAAACTCCTATGGACTTCAAAACATACAAGAGGAGGACCACAGCTTGAAACAGAGTAATTATTTACACACCATCCTACAAGCACATGCTGTCAAAGAGGCGTAGGCCACACTTTACCGACGGAATTCTGGTATAAACCCCTAGAACAGTAATGGGCAACCTAGGCTAGTGAGTGGACAGTATGAGTGGCCCTCCATCTCTGTGGGCCATAGGATTGTCATAACAAAGACAGCCCCCCCAGATATGGCAGTTTTGCTAACTAATTGCATTTGCTAAGTAGTTTTGTTAACTAACTGCTTGTGTACCTAGAATGTGCAGGGTGTTCCGACTGAACTGTAGCTATTGACAGGATGCAGAGGGAGTGCACGACTGTACACAATACTGTGAAAACTAACACACCCCTCACTTCACGTACCCCAGCTTTAAGTGCATGTCCCTTTTGTAGTACCAGTAGGAAAAACCTACATAGACCAAAGCCAGCACATTCTAGCATCCCGGTGTGTGGGCTATGGTAAACTAAATATCTTGTAAGCCACACATAAAACCCCATGGGCTGTTGGTTGTCCACTGCTGCCCTAGAAGTACTGAATAAGTCGTCATTTGCAAGACTACATTCATTGCTCAGAATTCCTAACAACCATCATTCTCCCCATTCACACAAATAAATACTAGCCCACGCAATGCAAGGTCTTACCATTATTTTTATCTGAGCGCTGTGGGTGGCTATTGACAGGACTGGGTTCACCATGGGTAGCCCATCGGGTATGTGCGATGCCAAGATGTACATCAAACTCAATGTCCAGGTCCATATCTTGTTGTTCTGCAGATGGAAGTGTAGAAATGTTCCATTATTAGGACCTGACTCGATGCACATTGGAAGCCACATAAGAGATGAGTCAGGCATTCAGAGTATAACAGGCAATGCAGGAACTTACATGCAGATTATATTTTTCCTTGAATATGTCAATCAGAAAATTATGAGCACCACAGAAGCAAAATGTCAGGTATACAGTTATCTGCATCAATTTTTTGTGGCACCTTCTGAATACTAGCTAGGTACATCAAAGCTATCTGTGAGACAGGTGTGGAATATTGCCTAAGCTCTTAGGGCAAAAAGTGTCCCAACCCCTGGGCATTTCCAACAAGTTCACAAAATCATTTTGGTTTTCAAGCAAGAACATCTTTGGCTCAGGAGTTCACTTCTTTCACCTCACTGAGTCCTCAATAAGAAGCCATCTTACAGAATCATTTGTTTATATATACTTTCTCTGGAGAACATTTTCAAGTTGATAATTTCCTCTCCTGTATGCTGAGGAAATATCTATGAAATTTGTCTGTGTTGCTGTTTCATGCTTTATTAACCAATAAGCCAATGGAAACATGATTGTGAACCAATGGGATGGTCTTCGAAAACTAAGACCATAACTCTCAAATGCGCATTTAATGAGCTATTAAGTAGTGCATAGCACTGGTTAGCAAATAATAAAAACTTATTAGATAACCATTGTGTTCTTCTCTACAGGCTGGAAAGAGACAATCAAGCCTTCTTCAGGAAAACATTAGTGAGAACATAATGTAAACTGGTAAAGTAAGAGTTCACATACCAAAATACAGGTCTCATCCCTATAGCAAGGGATTCTATAGTCCAGCACCAGTGTTTCCTTTAACTGCTTCCATCCGTGGATGGAATAAATTTTGTTATGTGCACCACCAGTAGAAACAAATGCTGCCAGCTGGGGCGCTCTGACAATCAGCTGGGCAGCACCTGAATCTCTCCTGGGCCATTGCCCAAGCACTCAGTTTACAGGGAACACTAGCCAATGCCATCTGTGGGCCAGCATCTCAGGGGAGCTCCTGGACTAAAGCACTCATGGGCATAAGCAGGCACCCCACTCAGCAACTCCTCCCCTGCTCTTCCAGAGCTTCCAATGCATCACAAGCTCAGGGAGGGAGGTAAGGGGAGAAAAAAGGATGCTCAGGGTGAGAGGCAGAGTGGCTAAAGAGCCCAGCTGGTGGTGGAAGGGGCTGGGAGCGCAGCCCAGCTGCCATGTGGCTCAGTGTGCTCTACATCCACCCCGTCTCTTTCCCCAAGTGCCCCACACCTTGCCTCCCAGCTCAGTCAATGCTAGCCCCTCTCCTGCCATGGGGGAAAGAGGCAAGGTGGCTGTGGAGCCCCACGGCCAGTAGACAGGAGCACTGCCCTGCATACCTATGAAAATACATTAACAAAATTATTCATTAGCTGATTTAATGCCTTTTTATTCTAAAAAAAGAAAACAGCCTTTAATGAATCATCCAATTTTATTTCTATCTGATGTGTCCAACTACTTGGACCATCATCTCCCATGCTATTAAAACATTAACTCTGCCTGACCAAGCATAATCACCTTACACTATATTAAATCAGAATCCCCAATAGTAACAATTTAGTGCCTGGAAAGCATCAGACAAGTCTTCTCTTTGTAGAACTTCATCCTTTCGTTCAGAGATTACCTTTTCTGTCTCTCAATAGCTTTTGCCTAGACCGTAACAGTTTTAAAAATTGGTTGTACTTGGAGATTATCATTTTATCACAAGTGGAGATCATCATTTTATCACAATCACATTTTATCATAAGTCTTACCATTATTCCAGGTTTGTTTGTTTTTTTAAATTTATTACATATATACAGCGTCCCTTTACAGAAACTAAGCCACTCTGCACTGGATAGGGAAAGATGGAAGGAAACAGAGAGGCATCAGACACCAACGGGTGCTGAGCCCACAGTTATTGATGACGATGATGATGATAACAAGTATAACTTTGTTCAGATATGGGAGCTGAATTCAGGTCAGGCCCACATATTTCATTTGGATCAATGAGGTTTTGCTATAGACTTCAGTTTACATTAGTAACGTAGAAGCATATTAAAAAGCTACCAAATCAGTTTCTCTTAGGTTTCATATATGAGTCCTTTAAGTTAAAGGAACATGCTGTAACTGAAGTTAATACCTGAAAATAAGGATATCAACTAAAAACAGACCACCATAAATAAGGTGCCAGTTTATGCACTGCTTACCCTTACTTTACCCTTCACTGTATGTTGCAGTTTTCTTGCCTGCAGAGACTTGATGAATTTAAAAATTGGACTCTATCCAGGTCATATAAAGAATTTAGAAATAGAAAGCAGACTACCTTACTTGATGCTTTCTCATCAATTTGACAGTTACACTTACAAGTATATTAGTATTTTTTCTTAACCAATTCCTCAGCCCATCTGCTGCACACCTCAAGATAAAACTAAAGAGTTTGCCCTCCAAGAATGCAGATTCAAATGTTAAATGCACTTACATTTTTTGCATTTTTTTTCTTTTTAATTTAAGTCTAAATTCAAAATGTACTAGTGGATGATTTCTTCCTGCTTGCAGGAGAGGAGTGAGTTTATTTTTCAGAATTGAAATAAAATATATCCAATATGGAGATGGATTCTTATTCTTATTAATGTTGCACTATTATTTTCACTATTCTGCTTTATTTGGTTGACAAAACAATGTGCAGTTAATTCCCTGAAATTGATGCATTCATTCTTTCTGAAAGCTGTTTCGCTATTTTGAGAACTTTGCTTTAAATTTTCCAGGCTAAACTGGCCCCACTTCAGCAAACATTTACAAGCAATTGGGTATTGTAGTGAATTAAAGGGGATCAGTCTTGGATGTAAAGTTAAGCATGTGCTTAAGTACCTGGCTGGATTTGGGCCTTTAACTGTACTGATCTGAAATTTCCCACTTAATAAACACACCACCAAGATTAAGTCAATATAATCAGACAAATTTCTGATTTTGAGACAATCTTCTTTAAGGGTTTGTTCGTCATATAAACTCCTGGCCTGAGAAAAAGACATAAAAAATTGTTTACTGACGTTTCCAGTTAGATTTTCTACCATTAAAGGCATTTTTTTCTCCCACGTAAAACATCATAATACATTACTGAGGACAGCGGCACACCCACAGATGGCTAATGGTTTTTCTAGAAACCAGTTTGATGGATCACAGACTTCTTTGTTTAGCTGTTGTGTCCTCCAAACAAGGCAAAGGACAAAATATACAGGATATACTATATCTCAGCGTACAGAATATATTTATCCATATTCATGAGATTGTAGCTAAAAGATACTTAACATGCAAAGAATCACATGATATTTTTAGGAAGGGGAGGAGATAAAGAACTAAAGTGTAGTACATACTGTTAACTTCCTCATCCAGGGCCTTCACTTTCCCCTTCTTTTTGATTAGCTGGATCTTGCCGGCATTAGCCTCCCAGTCTTTGTCATTTCCTCCATCGATTCCCACACCTAATAGTTTCCCACAAAACACAATAAACAAGTGTGAAGCCCCAAACTTTTGTTGCATCATCTAGGTTTTATATTCAAGGAAACAAAGAGCATGACTTCACTACAGGTTCTGATTACTCTATCACTCCAATACTCCGCCAAAATATGAGAAAAGTATGCGGGGCCAATGGGAGAGCATAAGCTGCTGATTTACCATGGTGATGATACTGCAGTAAGCAGATCTAAAAACACTGACTTCAGCTATGTTATTCACATAGCTGAAGTCGTTTAACTTTGGTCATTGACCTGTGGTAGTATAGAAAAGGCCTTCAGAATAAATTTAGAGCATTACTTTTACTTCTTCTCTACTCTGAAATAAATGGAATAATGTTCCTTAGATTAAGTCTGAATAACCCCTTGTTATCTGAAAAGGCACACTCAAATCCTTGAATGGAAGGCATCAAGAATATTTTTGTGTAACTGAAATTACTACTCAGAAAATGTCTTTTACACATTCTGGATGCAACAATGTAGAACGGCGTTCTAATTTCCAGAAAATGGGGGGCAGTAAAAAGCAAAGACTTACTTGTGACCACCTGCCTAACAGGCATACCAGTAAAATGGCAATTCACAATATAAAACAAAAATAATTGTCACTTTCTCAAACAAGCTACCTGCAGAATCATATCCTCTGTACTCCAGTCTCTGAAGCCCTTTGATAAGGGTCTCCAGGATCTCCCGTCTTGTCCTGGGAACATGGTAGTTTAGGTAAGCAAAGATGCCTGTAGAACAAAAAGTTATATTCTAAGAACGGTCCTTTTAACTTCTTGACAAAGCACCAAATAAGAGAACGTTGTGCCCACAGAAATCCTTTTGCCACTGTACAGGCTAATTCTCTCCTTTCCACACTTACCGTAAATTCCTGATTGGCAGGGACACTGTTTACATTTGAGAAACCATGGCTACACCCCCATCCCCACTATCTATTGGGCACTAAAACCAACTGAACACAGTAGTCAGCTAGCAGAGAGAAGATTCGTTGAGACGGAACTTCGACTATGGGACTCAGTACCCTAAAACACAACAACCACCTCTGAACTATTTCAGAACAAAAATTCAGATTCAGGGAAGTATTTAAGCAAACGCTTAATTTAAGCACCTACTTAAACAATGCCCTAAATAGGATTTCCCCCACCACTCACAAACCTTGGACTTATACATAGAACTTATTTCTTCAACACAACTTCTCTTCAAGGAATTTTTTCCACACAAATAGAACCTAATGCACATTCATTCATATACTTGAAAATCCTTTTTTAACAAAAAACAAAAACAAATCAAGCTATTTCCCCTACACCGAAAGGAAGGAGGAAAACTTATTTCTATTTTTAAACACTTGGCAGGTACTCAGATACTACGGTGATGGAAGCAGAAGCTCTACCATGAAAATGCAATTATTTGGATGTTTTCCAGAAATATTCCATTTGATGCTGTGATGAAGCAACACAATGTGACATTTATTTGCATGAAGAACATTTGAATTAGAAAACTAGTCCTTCACCTTGCACTAAAACTTTAGCAAAGGAATAAGTATAAAAGCGAGACAAGATTGCATACGTGAAACATTTTTATTCCCATGCACAGCATCAAAAGAGGTAGCTGTGTTAGTCTGTATCTTCAAAAACAACAAGAAGTCCTGCAGCACCTCATAGACTAACAGATGTTTTGGAGAATAAGCTTTCATGAGCAAAGACCCACTTCATCAGATGCATGGGGAAGGGGAGGATTTAAAGGGGGGAGGGTCTCAGTTAAAGGGAGGACCAGAGATGACAGGTCTAGTCAGTTGGAGTGGAAAATGTGACAGTGATTGAGTTCCCAGCAAGAGACGCCTTAAGGGGTTTTCCAGAAAATGGAGTCTTAGTTATTTCCAAAAATGTAGGTTTTTTAAGATCACTCAAAAACTGGTGCACTCCAAATAACTAATTCACTCTAGTGACGTAGAGTACATTTTTAATCAATGTCCCCATCCTCCTCACCCACACTAAGGTAAGAAGCCTTTCTGCATGGAAGGAGACCTAAAAGACAACAGGTCAACTTAAGGACTTTTCACATAAGCGAGCATTTGCAACATCAAGCCCTAAAAAGGCTCGTATTAGGGACATTATTCTAGATAATTCATACCCCACTAATCCTTTCCTTATGATACTAGGATGCATGAGTAGAGAATGCTAGGTTTACAGATGCACTGAATCTTATCTTACAAAGCCTTGAAATGTCTACCAGGTACTCATTTCACAGACAACCAGATAGGTGGGGCTTGTAAACAACATAGATAATATAGGCTTACACACCGCAGCCCTTCCACCAAGCCTCTCTTCTTTTATGCAGACCTCATTTTGTGGGCTTCACACATGTTTGGGGCTTTCCACCCCCCAGCTGATGGCATGGAAAGGAAGTGTGTCTGCTCATCTGCAGAGCCTTGGTTCCAAACATGGGAGTGAAAATGACTACAGGGAAGGAAGTATCTCTCTCCCCCTTCTACTGCAACATGTCAATCATACCACTGGGGCTCGTATTCCTGCACTTCCACTGGTGTGATATATGCCATCATGTGCCAGCAATGCCTCTCTGCCATGTACACTGGACCGCCTCTCCACAAACCAGACATTAGGAATTTGAATATGCATAAAGCGGGGAGTCACTTGGCAGGACACTCAGTTAATGACTTACTGGTTTGCGTATTACAACTGAGAGATTTTAACACCAGATTACAAAGGGGGACATTTGAATAGCAATTCATTTACAAGTTTGACACTTACCACCCTGGACTCAAATATCTCAATTATTTTATACATTACAAGTACAATTTCCCTACCTTTGATATTCCCAAGGATCCCACTTAACTGAAACTTCGCAGATGGTTTTTCTCCTTGCTACTCCTCTTTCGAGCTCCTCCCTCCTTTTTAATTTTTATATTCAGCTGATTCCTCAGTTGTGCTCCAGAATCTTAGGAAATGGGTCTTTCCTACAAAAGCTCATTACCTATTAAATAATAGTCTTTGAGGAGCTATAGGACTACTTGCTTTGTTTTGTAACAAGCAAAATGCTTATTTCCTCCTCATTCTCTCCGCTGTGGCAAATACTGGACGGAGCGACAGACAGTCCCCTTCCTGCTCCCCTTCTTCCATAATCCCTTCAAGCTATTGAGAAAGAAGCAACAGCTTCCCACTTGCACCTGTCTTCTCTGTGGCTAATCCAATCTTTTCTACGCTTGGTGAGGTATACCCAGTGCACTTAGCAACACTCCAATTTGTTCTGTAGCTAAAAGAAAACTTACATCTGTAAGGCTGTCACTCTGGCACTTGTCTAGAGGTGCTAAAAATTCACTAATGTTTTTAAAAATAACAAACAGCTCACTCATGAGGTTAAAAGAAATTTGGATCCAAGCTAAAAATGTCCAAAAAACAAAAAAAAAAAAACCAAAGGATGAGAGATGAGAAGCAGTATGGCTCTTGACATCAGAAAATGTAGAGTTAACAAATCACAAGAGTCAGATACAAAAAAAACCCGCTGTGATTAGGACTAATACTACAAAAATCAGGAAACTGAAGAGCTATTCCAAAAGGAAGCACCTACGAAGACAAAGAGATTCAGTTCCAATTGTCTTCAGCCTCGTTCTTCACAGAAGAACTCATCCCACTTGGGAGGAAAATGGAGACTATGACGACAAACTAAAATTCCTAAAACTAACCAAGTATCAGAGGGGTAGCCGTGTTAGTCTGGATCTGTAGAGCAACGAAGGGTCCTGTGGCACCTTACAGACTAACAGAAAAGTTTAGAGCATGAGCTTTCGTGAGTTAACTCACTTCTTCAGATGCTGGTCCAGCATCTGAAGAAGTGAGTTAACTCACGAAAGCTCATGCTCTAAACTTTTCTGTTAGTCTATAAGGTGCCACAGGACCCTTCGTTGCTAAAACTAACCAATGACCAAGGAAGAGGATACCTAGGAGAAGCTGATTTTAAAAGCCTTCTGTGAGGGTAAAACAGAATGGTATGTAATACCAATGAAACAGCAGTACAGTATGTCTACTCACTTTAAAATGATGATAGGACCAGGTAAAAGTGACTGAAGAACACATTTTCTGACCTAGTAACAGAGAGGTAGCCATGTTAGTATGTGCTCCAACAAAACAAAGCAGCAGAAATGTAGCACTTTAAAGACTGATGTGTCTACATTAGGAACTAACTTTGAAGTTAGGCACTACTTCGAAGTAGCCAGAAGAAAGTCCACACACATTTTCACTTACTTCGAAATTAAGTTAACTTTGAAGTAGGGAGCCCAACTTCAAAGTCCTTACGCCATTCCTGGGACTGGCGTAGTGCCCTAGTTCGAAGTTTATGTGTAGACACTCAACTTCAAAGTTGCTTACTTCCAAGTTATTTCTGTAGTGTAGACACAGCCAAAATGATTTATTCGGTGATGAGCTTTTGTGGGACAGACCCACTCCATGAGATCCATCTGATGAAGTGGGTCTGTCCCACAAAAGCTTATCACCCAATAAATTGTTTTGTTAGTCTTCTAAAGTGCTACATTTCTGCTGCTTTCCCTACCTAGGTTACTAGCAAACCTATAGGTTAAATTATTATTCTAAAAATCCTTTCACTGTGTACGCTGCTTACCTGTGCCGAATGCAACAAACTATTGATTTTACTTTTGTTTGGAATAAACTTCTAGTCTTTTGCTTCCTGGTTTTAATACACTAGCAAAGAGAACCCAGGTTTCCCAGCACCACAAGGGAAACATCCAACCAAATGATGTGGGCAGGGAGGGAGAAGAGAGTGGGGAGAGGACAGGCTTGCAGCGTGGTTGCCGAGGGCCACGCGACTACAGGGACTTCCCTCCAGATAGCCAACTACAGAGATAAAATAACCTGTCTACTCTATTGCAATCTGAGATGCTTGCGTATGCATCCCAAGATTACAACTGCTACTTCGGGCACCACAAGGCGCTGGGGGCTCATGATCAGCTGATTATTCACCATCCCCCACCTAAAAAAAAAAAAAACCACACACACACACACACTTCTTTTCACTGGCAGGACTCTCAGAATTACCAATATTTGAAATTTCAGAATTTCCCAAGGAAAGGGAGTTCTAGGCTCTCTTCTGCAACTGACAGCAGGGGCATGGGTCACCAAGCTGGAGGTGTAGCTCATACGTAAGAATGCCACTCTGGGAACACCCTTTTTAAACACACATTCTGGAGTGAACCAGAAAGGCCAAAGACTAAGTAAGACAGGAGGAAGTCCCTGTTGCTGACTCAAAGCACGTCTTCAAACCTGGCTACACTGAAACACTAGGAGAAATAAATATCATAGTGACCCAGAAAGTTGTGTAGGTTTCCATACATTTACGTACTCTTTTTAAATATATTTGTGTATAATTAAAGGTCCTAATTTGTGCTAATTTAAGTCACAGAAGATTTGAGGGGCTCAGGAGATAAGCAGAAGGGTCCAACTCTTCAATTATGGGCATGAGCCCAAGGCTACCCAGACTAGGAAAATCGTTAATGTGTTCTAAAACACCATTAACACAACTCAGATTTAAACAGGACTGTGAGGAGTGAAGGAAGGCATGCCCAGCTTCCCAGTTCTCAAAGAGCCCCTAGGCCCAGCTAGCCCCACCTCACTTCACCTACCCCCAGAGCCAGGCCTGGAGGGATGAGAAAAACAAGGAGCCTGGCTCAGTCTGGAGCTAACTAGCAGGGATGCTGGAGGAGATTCAGAAGATGAACCACAGTCTGCCTGCTCAGCAACCACAGGAGCATATAAGCTCCCAGACAACCCCTCTGGGAGCAGGAGGAAACTCACCGAAAGATCCCAAACTAAGGGGAATCAAGACTACTAAAGCCACATCCTGAAAGTTAAGGACCAGCTAAGGAGTGGCCCAGAGTTCCTGGGCCTTGAGCACAGGGGTCTAGCACCCACCTGCTTCTGCCCACCTACTCTGTGATCTAGCCACTAGGCTATCCAGCCACCAGGAACCTGACCACAAGGAGTTTACATCTAGTGTAAACACAGCAAGGTGCAGTTAAGAGCAGATTAGCAGCATCCCGGCCTTTGGTCTTTCCATCAGTCTCTCCAAGACAAAGATCTTTTTCCAACCAACATCTCATTCCAATGTTCAGTGCCAGCTGCCTTCATTCGGGACACAGATGAGAAACGTGGATCAGCTCAAGTCTTTGGGCAGCACTGTCTACTCCAGAATCAGTAAAGCCAGCCAAGCCCTTGGCTGACATAGAACAAAAGCCCTTAACCAATACGTCGGTCTCTCCACCAAACAGAAAATCTACAGTGCAGTGGTGCTAACATCTCTCCTGTATAGATCTCAGACACGGACTCTTCTACTGACTGCCCATTAACCAGCGCTCCACTCATTAATGAACGTTTGTTGGCAGGACAGACTGATCAACATTAAGGTCCCTGAGAGAGTAAATGCAACCAGCATCAAGGAAATACAACTGAGATTGCAGCTTAGGTGGACTGGACACAGACCTGCATCAAACACCATGGATAGGGACTTCCCAAGTCCTTTACGAGGCCAACATGGGCATAATGGTTCAGACTTCAGAATCATATGCTTAGCTACAGATGAGAATTGTGACACTATCAACCATTAGCAATGGATTGCTGAAAACACAGTAGGCTGCACATCTTTTTTAAACACACCTTATCCTACCTGTGCTATGTCCAAAGTCACATTTAGACAGGTTTTGAAACAACCTTTTCTACAACTGTAGGCAAGTGGTGCTGTCAACTATCAACTTCCACTCAACTCATTTAATGCTCAACATACTGCAAGATTAACCCTATTTTTAGGGCCCTGAGCGGATACAAAATTGATATCTGCATCCCCAAAAATGAGCCAGAAATATCCGCATTCACATCTGCCTGCAGGTATATAGCAGATAAGGTGGATTTGCAAGGTTCTCCCTATCTCAGTACCGGGTCCTAGTACTCTAGTATTGAAACAGAGAAAGCCGTTACTGGAGTATGCCACCAAATTCACACGGCAACATTTCTGACAGCTTTGAGTAGACAAGCCTTTCTTTCAGTACACACAGTCACTGCAGACTTTATTAGTAGCAAGGCGGTGTTGGCAAGGGTATCATATAAATAGACTTCTTTTGAGATTACTAGCCTACTCAGATAGAAACAAAAAGGAATATCACAGGGGAGTTAATCATTGCGTTTAATTAAGAACAACAAATTATGTTCTCTGAAACCCAGTTTTTTTCCTCTTCTTATACACATTCAAAAAGGACACTGCCAAGAATACTGGGATAAAAAAAAATCCATTAACGTCACAGCATGCCTTATGGTAACATCTTCCAAGAATTTCCAACAGATCCTTGAAGGTACATTGAACACGTAACCACATGATTTCATAAGCACTAACAAGTATGTGAGTTCATCATCATAAAGCAATAAAAAACATTTCAGCCTAATGAATTTACGCATTATTCCTCTTCAAACAACTAACTATGATAGTACTCAAATGAACGAACGAACCAACAAACAGTCCTCTAGCACCTTAAAGAATGAAAATTTTATTTATTTGGTAAGGAGCTTTTGTCAGTAAGATCCACTTCATCAGATTAAGTTTTCAAGAAAAACATTAGGAAACAGAAGAATTTCTGGCTAGGATCATTATCAAGGTAAATCATTTAAGGGTCTAGAAATTTTGATACTCAGACTAGATTTCCAGGCTAATTAAGTAAATCCACATTTGTTCTGAAACAAGCACAAGCACGAAGCTGGGTATGAGGAAGTTGAAGGAAGTCATGTATTGCACGGCTATTAACAGAGAACTCCTCATCTAGTACTGACTAACAGTTGGGGTGGGTGGGCAAGGAGTCACTCAGGCTGAAGGGGGCTATGGGAGTCACTCTCCAGGGCTGCATGGGGTTAGAGGGGGCCAGTGGCATCACATTCAGGGGCTAGGAGTCACTCGGGGCTGAAGCGGGCTAAGGGTGTCCCACTCAGGGGTTAAGAGACACTAATGGGCTGGAGGGAACTAAGAGGCACACTGACCCCAGTGACTGAAAGCCGGCTGGGGCACTGTGTCCCAGCCAGCAGCACTGTCTGCAGGGACCCCATCTCCTGCAGAGGCTGAAAGTCAGGGAGCTGATGAGCCCTCCACCTTACCAGAGCTGGGTCCTGCTCCTCAGATTTGCATTTCTCTGCTCTGTGGCTGAAAGGACAGGCTTAACTGCCTGAGGGCTGTTAATCCAATTAAAAAGTTGAGAACCACTTAAGGAGTGTCAATGGCTTCTTAATTGTCACCTGTGGAGCTGCCCAGCCCTGCCAGAGAGTGTTTTGAAATGTCATCACCATCCACAGGTTGGGAAACCCTGATCTGTATGGTACACCAGGCAACTGGACTTGTTTTTGAAGATACAGACTAACTCAGCTACCCCTCTGATACAGACTGTTATTATGGCTGTAGCCTATGAATGGGATGGTTTGCTTTCTTTAATACCATCAGCTTTTCAAAATACCTAAGGAAGAGGAAAAACTACTTGTGCATCAGATGGCTTCTTTACTATAAAAAGCGAGATTTTTCCAAATCAGATGATATGACTATCCCATCAAATCTTGCATCCCACCTTGTGTAGTTGCCATTACCCGATGCCTCAGAAAAAAGCATCAAACTAGCTGTGTGGAGGTATTAATGGAATGAAAAATAAAGAGACTCCTGATTCTTCCAGCAGCCACCATAAAACCTGAAATATGAGTTTTTGTCAGGCAGATTGCTTCCTGAATAACAGTAAACAACATTAGACCTAACATTATCCACACTTTAAAAAAATCCATCTATACAGGATGTGATTGGTTCGGTTTAATTATTTACAGTGTAATAGGCCTGATCACCTTGCAAAACCTGTTCTCAAACTATTTCTGAACAGTTTAAGTGCATTCACACCACAGGCTGATTTAATCAATGCAGATTACAACCAGCAAACTGACTTGGCCTATGAACCCTGCATTATGAAAGATTTACAAAATCAATCATGAAATTTTACCAACCCAAGCACCAAAATCTACTCACCTGGCTCTTGTCGTGGTTATCGTGACAAGCAAGTATAGTATTTTATTCTTAACTAAAAATTTACCTGCCCGATGTTGAATAGTGTAGAATAGCATTACAAAGGCTGGATCATTTGTTATGGGTGAAGCAAAACAGGTTTAAATTTCCTCATACTTGCCTTAAGGTATCTGAATTAAAGTCCTAAGTACTTCTGCATCACATGTTATGAAGGAGACACATCCAGCATGATTTGCTTCATTAACTGGTCCTACTAATGACAGGCAAATTCCTTTTGCATCTTTTTTCCCTGCTATATATACTGTGGATTCTGTAATTTCCACCTGTCTGATGAAGTGGGTTTGACCCATAACAGCTCATGACCTAATAAATGTGTTAGTCTCTGAGGAGCCACAGGACTGCTTGTTTTTGAAGTTACAGACTAACACAGCTACCCCTCTGAAACTGATATTTGAGGACCACTATTCTCAACAGAGCTGAGCTGAAGTAAATGCAAATTTAACAGCCAATGTTATGTTCTATTTAGGTTATTATTTCCATTGTCCTAGTATAAGAGTACCCCCGAAATCATGGTTTCCCAACTTGGGGGGCATGCTCACTTGGGGTATGTGAAGAAATTCCAGGGGGGGCATGAGGCAAGCGAGCCCACCACACAGTCATTCCCCCCACCTGAAGAAAAAGCTGGCCCTTGCTTCTGGCTCTCAGCCCCTGCCATTTCCTATGGGTGACCTGGTGCAGATGCTATAAAAATCAGGCAGCCATTGAAGGCCCATGTGAAGCTAGCTGCCTCCTGCAAAGGTAAGTGAGGGTGGGATGGTATGGGGGAAGAGGAGGAGGAGGATGGGGTTAGATGAGGGGCTGGCAGTGCCTGGCTTTGGGGGCAGGGAGGAGTGGGGCTCAGGCAGGCGGCTCACAGGCCGCTGGGGTGGCTGGTCACTTGTAAAAAAGAGGTAGGGGGCATGAGGGATTCTCAAAAATCAAAAGGAGGGCATGATGCCAAAAATTTTGAGAACCACCGCCCTACATCATTCAGTAAATTAAACTAGACAGAGAAGTCACAAACAAGATATTAAATGTGCAGCATGTAACAAGACAGCTTGTAGCTGACCGTAATTTTGACAATCAATGGTCCTGTAGAATGTCACAGTTGTTACTATGTGAAATAACAGGACCACTCAGAACTAGAATTGGTAGAACTACAGGACGTCACTTTCACTCAGGAGCTATACAAGGTTTATGGCCCAGGGGGCAACAGCCACAAGGACTATTCTGAAGCTGGGAATCTCTGGAATCCAAGCTCCCAGGCCATCCTGCCTATTCAGGCAGCCAACTCACAAGCAGGTAGCTTGGGAAGCCAAGTGGTCCAAGGGTTTGTTCCAGATCTAAAGACATTAAAAACCTATTCCAAGATCTCCAGGTTCCCAGCTCAGTGGCAATGAGATTGAAAGCTCTGAATCCCTTCCTGGCCCGCTTCCCTCAAGATTTCCAAGGCTGTAAAACCAGAGGCAAAGTACTTCCAAGGGATTCAAAATGTCTAAATCTAAATCTAGATCTTCTGACAGCCCCATCGCAAGTGGGGTCTTCCAGGACACCCAACATTTCTGATTCAATTACACTTCCCACCAGCTGTACTCAGAACAGCATGATGAGCGCAGAAATAGAACTCAGACTCTCTGACAGGAAAAGCTAAGGGCTGTTAGGATAGGACCAATAACATCCAGGTAAACAGTTAAGATTCTATCCACAGAGGACAGTTGTCTACAAAATACACACTACTTAATTATACAGTAACCTCTTGAGATATGCACAACCTCAGGTTAACGCAACTGCTGCCCCCTCACAGAAGCGGGAAACCACTCCTGTCAGGGGCAGCAGCCTGACTCTTGGCTGCCACCCCTTATAGCAGCGGTTTCCTACTCCCCAGAGTGGGAAGGAGCTGCCTGATTCTGGTCTCTCTGTTGCTTGCAGAACCTGGGAAACTGACCAGTTCATGGTTGGTCAGTTTCCCAGGGCCCCCAAAGCAGAGGCTCCCCTTCCCTTGCAGAGCCAGGAAACTGAGGTGGGCAACATCCACCATCAGTTTCCTGGCTCCAAAGAGTGGAGGGGAGCCAGGCTGCTGCCTGGTTCCCAGCTCCCTGCTGCTTGAGGGATCCAGGAAACTGACCAGCACATGGCTGCCCAGGTCAAATTCCTGGCTCTGCAAAGGGAGGGGAGCCAGGTGGGCTGGTCAGTTTCCTGGCTCTTGCAAGCCCAGGGAAGCTGGGAACCAGGCTGCAGCCTGTTTCTTGTTTCCCCTGGACTTGTGTGAAAACTGAAGTTACACAGGGGTTGCAGGAACGTAACCCCCGTGTAACTGGAGGGTTTACTGTACAGCACCTTCAAATAATTTAGCCCACTCCACATACTAAATTTTTCTACTTTTATGCAGTCCTTGAAGCAAAAAAATCTCCTTCACCCGCAATTTTCTCTCTAACTTTTTCCATTCATGTGCAGCATAAATTTTGTTGTGTGTATTGAGGCATGTGTGAATGTGCACTGCCAGCAGAAACACATGCTGCCGTGTCTGGGCACTCTACTAATCTGATAGGCAGCATCTAAATCTTTCCCAGGGTAGTCACCCAAGCACTCAGCTTACAGGAAACACTGCTCAATTTTAATTCTGGCAACCATGATAATCTAAAATTTAACTGGCTTTTTTTGGTATTCAACATTTTAAAATAGTTGATAGCTTTCTCATAGAAGGTCAATTTGTCCAATTGCCTCCAAATGTTTACTTCAACATTTGTAGAGAGGGAGGGAGTTCCATTTTATATCATAGCCCTCCACACAAATAACCTGAACTAATCACTATTTTGTACCCTGTTTTCATTTCTTTGGACACGAAACCTCACTGCTTCAGCTGGCTACCTGAAACAAGATGCAGAGACACTGGTACAGCTAAAGCTCTGACACCTCTAACATTACTGAACAAAGCAGTCTAGATGAGGCTTGGTCCCGCCATGAATACAGGGGACTGGACTTGATGACCTCTCAAGGTTCCTTCCATTTCTATGATTCCAACATCCAGGAACAGTTTTGCTTGTAAGGAAACGGGGAAAAGATCTATGCAGGTATCATATGCTCAACATTGAGCCACAGAATCTTCAATGTCACCAGCTTTAAAAACAGGTATAGCAGAATACTGCACATTTCAAAAGCTCAATTTTCCCAGAAGAGAAACTCCCACTGCACCAAAACTAGCACTATACTTGCAACAAACCATTTATAGGAATAACTATTCTACTCTAAGCTTTGTTCCACTTTCCTCTTTGAGATGAATTAGCATAAGGTGGGATGGAACACGCATTACTGGCTGCCACCCTTCTTACTCCTTATAGTCTACAGAGCAACCTTTGTGATAACACATTATGAAAAACTCAAACCCCTCTGTTCACTAAGAGGGTGAAGAAATTGTGAGGGCATGCAAAGCAGATGCAAAATATATAAAAACTAATTTAGGGAAATAACTGGATTTATTTTAACAACAAAAAAAAAAAACAAGGAAAAATTAAATTGCGGAAACCAGGAAGGAAAAAAATACTGTAGAGAGATAACGTTCAAGTACAAGTCATTTCCCATAACCCCCACCCGTTATCCCTCATTTACTATGGAACTATCAAAACCCACCTGTAGCTGACCCTTAGTGACAGCCTGCACTGTCTGCTTGTTATATTGGTAAGCAAAGATCTCCAAGCTTTGTCCCATGCTAGCCGATTGGCTTGGGAGGCACTGTCCATAAACTTCTGCAGAGCTAGCTTGTCATCCACTGTCAAATACCTCCTCAAAATTTTCCTTGGTCATGATACCTAACCACCACCCCCACACCCGAGAACGGTTAGCAAGCTGTTGTGCTGATATTATTGCTGATGAGCAGTGTTGTCACATTGTTGACTTTTGTTCCCTATCTGTCGTTTTGAACTGTATGTGTACAGCACCTAGCACAATAGGGTCTTAGTCTGTATCTGTGGCTTTTGGACGCTATGATTCCCTCTGGGGCACCTGGCATTGGACACAATTGGAAGATAGGATAGTGGGCCAGATAGACCTTTAGTCTGACCCAGTCTGGCCATTCCTTTGTTCCCTTCAGGCACTTAGGCCATGTCTACATTACCCCAAAGACTGACCTGTTTAGGGTCAATCTTGCAGGGCTTGATTTCATGTGCCTGGTAGGTCAATTTTGCTTGTCCCTATCAGGGGTCAGCAGCCAACCCCTGTACTCCTTGCAACAACAAGGCATAAGAGAGGTCATTGGGAAAAACTCTCCTGTCAACCTTCCCCAGTGAGGATGGCCAGATAAGTAAATTCTAGCTACATCATTGCTGTAGCTAGAATTGCATAACTGAAATCAACTTATTTTCCCAGTGCAGACCAAGCCTTAGACGCTTTTCAAATGCCACTTATGCTCAGACTTCCCTTATCAATGACACACGGGAACATCTTCCTTGTCCTGCCCACCTCCCGGACTAGAAATAAGTTCCCACTGATCCATTTTTCCTTCCGCCACATTAGTTTTGCTGTGCCCTTCCAGGGAGTTATGCAGTACAGTAGACCCTGAATTTAACGGGCCAACTGGGGGGAGGGTTGTCTGTTGTTCTCAAAGGTCTGTTAAATGTGAGGGTTTACTGCCCCTGCCAGGCTCCCCCATCTCAAGTCAGTGTCCTCCCCCCCGCGCCCCCCCCCCAAAAAAAAGAAACAAAAACCACCCTGACTGACCAGAGCTGCCACTGGAACTCTGTGCAGATAGAGGCACCCCACCATGTGTGGCTAGAGCAGCCCTGCTACACGCGGCTGGCAGGGCCACCACATGGCCTGGAAGAGCTACTGCCAGAGCCGCCACATGCTCCTCCCACTGGGGTGGGGCACAAGTGCCTTTTGCCCATGTATGCCCCACACCCTTGGTGGGAGGACTGTGTGGCAGCTCCAGTGGAGGTGGTGGTGGCGGCTCCTCCAGGCCCCAGCAGAGATAAGTCCCTTTACTTCTTTTTTTTTTTGGGGGGGGGGCGGGGGGGCAGATTTTACTGACTCCAGCAAACTTTTCGGGAACAACAGGGAGATATCCATTGTTCCCAAAGTCCGCTAAATTGGGGTCCATAAATTTGATGGTTTACTGTACCGCACTTTAAGCCCAGGCTCTGACTCAGTCTCCCCTTCTGTCTGCTCACAAATCAGTCTGACTTGGGCCAGAAAGCATTCAACACCCAGGTTCTAGGATCCTGTTAGGCAAGTGGGACAGAGCCCAAGTTGTTCTAGCCCTGTCATTTTGCAATGTGAACACAGTCCAAGAGGCAGGCTCGAATCAGATCTACTGCAGCATGGATAGACACATTAGCATGGCTGAGAGTCCAGCAACTGTAAAGGCAGGTTTACAATGCAGTGTGAACATTCAAATGTGGACATGGAAACAACAAATCCACAAGCTTGGTCTCACAGATCCGGGTTTACAATACAGTATAGTCACAGACTGGTAGCTGTGTTAGTCCGTATCTTCACAAAACAAAACAGCAGCCCTGTTGCACTTTAAAGACTAACAGAATAATTTATTAGGTGATGTGCTTTCGTGGGACAGACCCACTACAGAATTTTCTGCACCCGAAGAAGTCACGTCTGTCCCACGAAAGCTCATCACCTAATAAATTATTTTCAAAAACAACAAGAAGTCCTGTGGCACCTTATAGACTAACAGATATTTTGTAGCATAAGCTTTTGTGGGCAAAGACCAGCTTCATCAGAGGCATCACAATCATTATTTTAACAACAAAATGAATCATTTTGTTAGTCTTTAAAGTGTCACAGGACTGCTAGTTTGTTTTCTGATAATACAGTATAGAAACACCCTAAGTCCTGTGTACACACCAGAATAGCACAAGTTAAAAACCGGACTATGCTGAGCTGGTGCAAATCCCCCATGTAGCAAATCAATTCCAGAGTCTCAGAGGGGTAGTAGCCATGTTAGCATGTAGCTTCACAAAATTATCAACCAATTTATTTAAAATCATAGAATACTAGGAGTGGAAGGGACCTTGAGAGGCCATCGAGTCCAGCCCCTTGCCCCAATGGCAGGGCCAAGTACTATCTAAACCATCCCTGATAGACATCTATCTAACCTGTTCTTAAATATCTCCAGCAATAGAGATTTCACAACCTCCCTGGCAATTTATTCCACTGTTTGACCACCCTGACAGTTAGGAACTTTTTGCTAATGTCCAACCTAAAAGCTCCCTTGCTGCAGTTTAAGCCCGTTGCCTCTTGCTCTATCCTCAGAGGCCAAGAACAACAAGTTTTCTCCGCCCTCCTTATGACACTCTTTTAGATACCTGAAAACCGCTATCATGGCTCCCTTCAATCTTCTCTTTTCCAAACTAAACAAGCCCAATTCTTTCAATCTTTTTTCATGGGTCACATTCTCTAGACCTTTAATCATTCTTGTCACACTTTTCTGGACCCTCTAGTTTCTCCACATCTTTTTTGAACTGAACACAATACTCCAGCTGAGGCTTAACCAGCGCAGAGTAGAGCGAAAGAACGACTTCTCGTGTCTTGTTCACACGAAAGCTTGTTAGCTAATAAATTGTTAGTCTTTAGGGTGCTACAGGCTGCTTGTATCTGTCAGTTCCAGAGTGCCCGTTCATAAGTTTGCATCACTGTAAAAAGCATACCTTTCACTAAACCTGTGCAACTGTGTGTTTAAACCAGTCCTTGGGAGCATTTGGGGGCGGGGGAGAAACTAGTTTAATCAATTTCCACTCTACACCCCAAGACAAGAGCAGCATCACTCTTTGTGCAAACTGCTGCTATTTCAGCTATGGACACACCCACACCAAATGCTCAGGCATGTTTGCTGTTTCCCAACTATCTTCCTGATACTCAAGGTTTCAGCCTTTTTATACTTTGAGGAAGCATCATATAGCATTTCATGCCAATAAACGTAATTTGAAGCAAGAGATGTTACAATAATTTCTGATCTGGAAGGAAACCACTTTGTTCAATGTTTTAGAGAAGACCATACCCACAAGTACATCTCCCAGTCTTGAAGTGAGTGAGGAACATTCACTAAATGTATAACTTATGTACCTTATGTCTAAGCTGAAATTAGCAAATTTACAGTCCAGCACTTCTTTTAATAGTGAGGATAAAAACATGCCTTTGTGATCTGCCTTTAAGCTCCATTTCACTTGCAAGAGCATCTCTTCCCAGCAAAGGATTAACTGGAAGTTTCCTGTACCTCTCAGCCACAAAGAACTACTATGCAAAGGACGCCTCCCACTGCAAGGAAAACTCGGACACAGGAGTGGGAAGCTAAACTCAAACTTTTACTTGGTGTGCTAACGTCGTCTCCTCTCTCTGTTCCAGGCATGACCACAAAGAAGCACATAAAGGAAAACTGCACTCTGAAGCAGAACACTTGCACGTGAACATTAAAAAAGCAGATTTTTAAAAGGTATTTGTGTCGGGGGGAGACGCTATTCATTTAAAGATCAAGTGTGTCTGCCCAACCCTACACCTCACCTACTATCATCCACTGACTTCCTAGGAAGTCTCGAATTGTTGGCCACACACACAGTTTCATCTTATTCTGTGCTGCCCCAGTATTTACTTCCTAAACTGTCTCCTCCCTCATCCCCCTTAATACTAACTGCTGGCCACAGCACTCTCCCCATACCATTCATCACCCAGTGTCCATGCTTCCCCCAATATTTCCTTCTGGATTCTCCCATGTGCCTGCCCCATGGTGTCTGTTTTCCCTCAAACCCCCACCCTTGCTCTGCTTTACTCTGCCCTCACCCCCGCCCCCACCATATCCCCATTTCTCCTTCACTGCCTCTGAGCTTCCCCAACATCCTGCCTCCCCATATACGCCCAAGTCTCGCCTAGTCCGTCGCGTTCCCCACGCCTTTGCTCCCCAACATAGCCTCCATTTCCGCACACTCGACTTTACCTACAACTGCATTTACAGCCCCCATATCGTGCCACACTTCCCCACCTCCCCCCATACATTCCCGTATGCCCTCTTACTCTCCTGTGTAACCCCACACCCGCATAGAGCCCCACCTCTCCTCCGTGTAACCCCCACGTCCACTACTGCTCCCATGTATAACCCCACCTCCCCCCGCACAGCCTCCTTACAGACCCACATCGCTACTGATCTCACATTTAACCCGCATGGACCTCCCCACCTCCCCCACTATAACCCCCACACTCCCTGCAGAGACCCCATATCCCCTCTTGCTCCCCTGTATACCCACCACGCCCCCCGCCTGCTCCTGCCCACACCCCTTCCCCCAGAGCCCCTCTCCTTCCCCCGTACACCCGAGCGCGCCCGTCTCCCCTCTTCCTCCCGAGCCCCCGCACACGGCATCATCCCGCGCCCTACCGCACATGCTGCCGGTGCCGGTGCCTACGCCTACGCCCGCGGACTGCTCTGCTCCACTCCGCTCAGCTCCGCTCTGCAATTTGGGGCGGGCCCGGCGGGGCCGCGACCGGGGCTCAGGGGCGCAGACTCTGCGCGTTCCCAGCCATTGGCCCAGCTCGGCCGGCCGGCTCCGCCCCGTCGTCGGGTGTCAGCCCCTCCGCTGCCGTGGCGCTGGGGACGTGGCAGCCCGGATCCGCATCCGCCCTAGTTAGGCGAGGGAGGAGGAAGATGATGAGTGGGAGGGATGAAGGGCAGGCAGGGAGAGAGGAGGAGAAGGATGAGTGGGAGGGATGAAGGGCAGGCAGGGAGAGAGGAGGAGAAGGATGAGTGGGAGGGATGAAGGGCAGGCAGGGAGAGAGGAGGAGAAGGATGAGTGGGAGGGATGAAGGGCAGGCAGGGAAAGAGAAGGAGGAGGATGAGTGGGAGGGATGAAGGGCAGGCAGGGAAAGAGAAGGAGAAGGATGAGTGGGAGGGATGAAGGGCAGGCAGGGAAAGAGAAGGAGAAGGATGAGTGGGAGGGATGAAGGGCAGGCAGGGAGAGAGAAGGAGGAGGAGTGGTGGGGGAGGAAAAAATGGAAGGGGAAGGGGAGTGGAAATGAGGGGGAAGTTGGAGGATTGGGTTGGCGAGGAAGCAAGATGAAGGGGGTCCAGGGACAGGGAAGGCATCGGCAGAAAGTAAGACCCAACCACCAGCCCCGAACCAATATGAACCTAGCAGTTGCCCTATAAGACTTGTTTGGCCGGTCTTGGTGCACTTCCCGCAGCATTGCAAGGGCTGCACTAAGTACTAACTGTCCATCCTGCTGAACAGGGAACCAAAGCCTGAATGGGCCTGCAGCCAGAACTCCCCTCTGCCCTTCACATGAAGGGTTGGGGGGCAGCACAAGGCAAGTCTGTACTGCTGCTGATTGGTACCATAGCTGCATATCCTAACCTCAGAAATCTATTATCTCTAACCAGGCCTTCCGGAAGCCTGCAACTTGGTGGGTATGATAAGCTATGCCCAAGCATGTCCCCTATTTCAAGGGACCAGTGCCTGTATCCTCTTTAAAAGCCAAGAACTATTCAATTACAGCAAACATCCCATAGGGAATACGGGGTGGGGGGGAGCAGAACCATGAGGCCTCAAAATTAATTTGACCACAAGATGAGTGCGGTAACACCTTTTATTGAACCAACTTCTGTTGGTGAAAGAAACAAGCTTTCAAGCTACACAATCCCATATTCTAACCCCTAGGTAACACTAAAATAATGAAAGCGTTGAAAATAAGATGTGTATTGCTGGCAGAAAAGCTCTGGTCTAGTGTCAAAATAACAAACATTTAAATAAATGAACAATATGCACTTAAAATTATTCTGTCATGTACTATACAAAAAATGGTTTAAATGGCAGTAAAGAGATACAACAATGCAAAAAGTTGACGTATGTGTAAATTCTGAACAAGCACGCTTTCGGCAAGTACAAAAGGAAAGGAAATTTCCTACAAGTCTGCACTTTACAAAATTCCCATAACAGCCTTCTTTTAAAAAAGAAACAACCCCATTTTGATTTTGAAAATCAGCCTTGCAGCTCCAAGTTGAAATTGATTTGAGATGTTCAAAAGTAAATACCCAGAATACATAGCAACAATCCTTCAAGTATGGTATATCCAGTAACCTACATCAATTAATACATTTTTACATAATTTTTCAATATTTAAACCAAGCTGTTTAGCTTTTCTCTCCTCCACCCCCTTCCCTTTCTAGCAGTGGAGTGTTCACCTTATTTTTTTATTTTCCTAACCATTGTCTAACTCTATGATCTTGATTTAAAATATTTTAATCAAAGGACAAATGGTGCATGCTTTGACAAGACAATAATCTGACTTTTGAGTGGATAGATTACAAGACTGAGTAATTCATAACAATGAAAGAACTGAGTTTCCTTGGGGAAGGGAAACGTACTAACCTACCATGATAGCAAAACTGACCGCTAATATAAACAAGCTCTCCATCCATCTCCTCCTAACTCATTGACACTACAGGATCTATTTAGTCAGGTCAGTGATACACAAATGGCATCCCCATTTACCCCAAAGCACCACCATCTCCATTTTCACAGCCAATCTGTGAAACAGACTCAATCCATCCACTTCTTTCTTTCCCAGTTAATGCTCCACCCCCACCCCTCTGAGCTTTATGACCACCCCAGCATTTTACAGTTCTCATGCTGACAGTGGCTGCTCAGTTTAGTACAAGCCAGTGGCAACAATGAATCTGAAGAGAGGGACTCGATTTAGTGGGCATGAAAGACCCTACCTTGCTTTCTGTGAAGCCAACGGGAAATTTGTCAACTTGAGTGGGAGCCAGGTCAGGACTAAAGCAGGGCCTCCAAAGCACCCAAGATTTGCATGATGTATGTTCACTAGTAGAGCCTGAGTGTATTTGGGGCTAAAATACTACTTGCATAAATACTTTAGGAAAAACTATAATGTTATATCAAGCGTATTCTGAAACTGAACAGAAAGAAAGCTGAGGCGACATTTCTAGGTGTGAATGCTCCTGGAACTAGTAATGACCAACATCCACCACTCCTAAAGCAGATCTCTAACGGTAGCTATAAAATGAGTTACTGGCACACAGCTTTAACGTATAACACTCAAGGTTGATTATAAGGGCAAGCAGGACAGTTGCTGTAAGGTGAAGCTCTCGGCACCAGCTATCTGCACATCTGCTACACAAAAATACCCCCGCCCCCAGCAATTGTCTTGTTCCAATATTCTATGAGACAGATTTTGAATAAGTGATATAAGTAATCTGAGCTACTTCCTCCTGCTGCTAAGCTGAAAGTACCTGTTTCATGAATTCCATCACCGTGGGTAATGTTTGTTGATTGCTTCACATTGTACAAAGTTATGTTATCAGATGTACTGCCATATAAAAAGACTTACCAAGCTAGTTTCCTCCAGAGGATCGGAATGAATTACACCCTGTGGAAAAACTGGTATTCTACGCCTTGTGAGCAGTTTCAAGATGAAGAGGATTTAGATAGCTGTAATGGACTATCTATGAAAGAGAATTGCGACAGCTTAGTGTGCATGTATGTGGGTGTTCCTTTTTTTCTTCAAATCTTGTGGAATATTTTTGACTGTGTAGCTCCAAAGTAAGTGCAAATGAAGGTGTAACAACCCATTTGTATTTTTTTGCAGAATAGTAAACGTACTGAGGTACCACATTCATATTAGACACTCTCAGGTGGAATTTTGTTTTCCTTTGTAACATGTTTTAAATTTGCTTTTATTACAAACATGATCCCCTAGTACAACTTTGATTTTTCTAGTGCCAGCAATTCAAAATATGGCTTTCATGACTGTCCACTATGGCACCTGGAGTTCTGTGTATAGCAGACTGTACACCCATTTCAGAAACCAGTGTTCAGGGTTTGGCCCTTCTATAGATGGGAAGTTGCAGAAGCAGGGGTCTTTTGAAGGAACTTGACATCTTTCATGAAGAACTCTGAATGTCCAGGGAGAAATTCCCAATTATCTAAACTGGTAATGTTACAAACTTCTGGCTGTCATATAACCAGCTTTTACTGTTATTAAAGATGTACATTAATTTATAATTTACTTACATTGTAAACTCTATGGGGCAGAGACCATTCTTAAAATTCTGTCTGTATTTCACCTAGCACAATGGGACCGTGGTCCAAGACAGGGTCTTCTAGGTGCCACTGCAATAAAGATAATAATGTAACCATTATATATTGCCATCTAACATTTGTTTTTTCAGTTTACTAAACCAATGCCTTTTTCACTTTAACAGTGAGTGTAGTTTTTTCCTGAGTTAAGATTTATTTGTAAGTGTTGCTTCGATACTATTTATGTACTAATGCTTATTAAGAGAAATTTAGCATATGGACAGCCATCAATTACCACCTAAATTGTTGAAACTGTGTTTCATAAATATTTTACATACTTACACACATTTTTAAAGTAGTGAAGAATACAGCAACCTCAGCTCCTTTTGTCTGGGGATATTTTATTGGGAAATGTTGCCCAATGATTACAGTAGGATTTGTGGCTCAGGACTGATTTGCAATGCCATGTTCCCCTATTGACTACTAGGTGAACTTGGGTAACTAACCACCTCTCTGTACCCCTAGTTTATCTGGGGGGGGGGAGAAACAGTAGAATATTTATTTGTATTGCAGTAGCACCGAAAGGCCCCCCCACATACTGGGTGCTGTACAAATAGTGAGACAATCCCTGCCCTAATGAGCTTGCTATCTAAACAGACAAGATGGATAAATATAGGAAGGAAGGAAGGATTAAGCCCACTTCACAGTGAAAAAGAGGAAAGAGAAATGAGTGAGTTGGCTAAGGTACCACAGGATGTCTGTGGCACAGTTGGAATTGAGATTCAAATCTGCTGAGTCCCATTCCAGTGCTTTAACCACAAAGCAACAAGGGATTGAATAAGTCTTCATTAATCTTCAACTGCAAAGCACCATAAGTGTAAAATAATAAAGACTAAATTCTGCCCTCCACTGTAAACACCATTTCTGCTGATGACAGCCCTTGTTACACATCCATAGGAGAGGCAGAATTGAGCCCCTAGTGTGTAGGTTGCTTGATGCTGCCTACCTAAGCTAACAAAAATCCTGACCAAGAGAGACGAAGCACACTGACAGACAAATGCAGAGGGCATCCATTTTATTTAATTCACAATAACACACATATTGCATTTGAGTAGTTAATAGTTTGTAAAGGTATCCATGAAAATGACCTGAAAACAGGCCAAAAAACCTCAATTTTTGAGCAATCAAACTTTTCCACCTATTTTGTATTTTGCTGCTGAAAGCATGATCATGGTGTTAGGCTATGCAGAAACTGGTCCTTTGGTGATCACATGTCGGTCTTGGGTACAGTTGTTATAAATATATAAGCAAGATTAGACTTTGTTTACATTTAAAAGGTGGGGGGGAAGCTATGGGAACTTCAAACTCCAAATCCAAATTCATGAGACGCTGCATTCTCACACCAAATCAGCGTTCCAACAGCTTTTTCTGTTAAAATATTTATTCTTAAAACTGCACACAGATAGTATAACGTCCATTGTTACCACATGCTGCTTTGCGTAGGGTGGGCCAAATTCTCTGCTGGTTTGTTTAGTGAGATCCATGAAACTGTGAAATTAAAACAACTAAGAACATGACCCTTAATAACTCACACCATGTACTCTCATTGCCATACTTGATACCCAGCTCTGGATAGGCTGTAAGTAGGTGTGTGTTTATAATTACTGATAAATCTGGAAAAGTAAATCAGATGTTGAATTTTCGAAAGGAATCCCAGCTCTCCAAAAATTATAAAAGAAGATTACTCAGAACATAGCTTTCCGAGGTTGGCTTTCTTATTCGGTCATGTCCACTCTGTGGTCCCTGATTCTGCCTACTCAGGTGAAGGGTTCCACTTTGAATGAAATGGAAGAGAGGAAGCATTTTAGGCATTATGTCCTGCTCGCTCCCTGTGAAGTATAGTGCTGTGGAATCTTCCCGTGTGCCTGTGGCTCTCGATGGGAGATGGAACATGTACAGCAGGCAATCAACTCCTGCATTTGGAGGTGGGAGCACAAAAACTTTGGGAACTCTTACCATGAGCCCAACTCATTTATGGACGCAGGCTGAGGAAAACAACGTTTTTAGTATTCAAGTCATCTACTCAGGCTGGGCGCTGGAAACAGATTATGCTTCTACATACCCCAGAAAGCTCTTGAAAAACATGAGTGATAGGTTTCAGTTTCCAAAAGTCAACTTTTCTCCCTCTCATAGTTTCTAACTGCTTGTGCTACTGATGAGTTCTCTCCAGCCTCATTTTTTCTCCACCAGAAATGTTAAGGATGGACCCATTGCAAATTTAAACAGATTAACAACATATGCTGGATAATCTTTAGTATACTAAAGTCCATTAGGATCTCCAGCTATCACGACTCACAAGGATCACCTACTGAACTCTATTTTCTTAGCAGTTGATTCACGTCTGTAAGTAATTATATCTGATTTTGTTGCCATTATCCACACAATGCTTGGAAGAAAGCTAACAACAATCAAAAAGCTATTCAGTATATTATATTTAACAAATGGGTATAAACAACAAACATTTGAAGTGCCCAGGTTAATTTTTTGTGAAAATGCATTCTCCATTATCAAGAGCAAACAAACAAATACTTTACTTCAGAAAAATAAACTCTACATTTCAGAGCACCAGAATATGATTGCACGTCATTCCAAAAAGCCCATAAGGCAGAATATGGAAAATGCATTATATACTTTACATAAAATACACAACTTTCTTTAGAATTTATTCTAAACAATTTAGCTTCCTTTTCTTATTTCCCACTTTTATTCTCAAGCTGTTGTGCTTGAAACAGAAATAGATGGATCAATTAGTTTAAAAACGCCATTTTAATGTGTTTAACTATGCATAACAGTTATGAAGTCTATAGGAGAGGGAACAAGTTTTCTTTTGAAAGCAGGTCATGTAGTAAGTCACTGGAAAAGGCAGTGTGTATGATTGTCAAACAGGGAGGAGGAAGAGGGAGGAGAGATTAAATTTAAAAGATGAAAATTTAACTTTTTTTTTAAAGGCGAGAATGCCAATTTTTGTTGTTCCTCAGGACATGCTTAAATTATACACATCCTCAGGAAAACTTTGCTATTTAGAATTACAGGGATGCTGTTAGCTCATGTAGAATTTGCTTCTTTCTCCACTCCATCATCATCATCAACAACCTAAAACAAAAACCCACAAATTATTTAAGTAAAATGATTTTCAATTTTGCTTCTCTAGGATTACATAAGAGCTTCAGAAAGACTCAAGTGTAAATGCCATTTGTTATTAAGACACAGTGAATTGCAGTGATCCTGATTTTAAGAGGTACTTAATTCTCAGAGGGATCAATGGAAGTAGCAATTGTTTTGCACCATTGTATAATGACGTTCACATGAAAGGTGAGTTGCTCAGCTCAATCAAAAAAACATGCAGAGATTTGACTGAAATAAGAAGACTGTTTAACACTAAGGGACAGACCAAGTGGTTACAAAATCATTGAGAACATTTATTACCACGCACCAGATGTTTAATTAGAGTAGGTATCTAAATTTGCATTTTTATGGACACAGTTTATCTTAGTATCTACTAAGCTAAAAATTGATTCTAGTTAATTATTCATATCAGAAGAAAGTCCCCAAAACATCAAAATATTATTTGCTGGCAAAAACACAATACTTTTTTTTAAGAAATGTTATAAAATCCATCTCGTTTCTGAGACTAGAGCTACGCTCTACATTTGAAACTGAGTCAATAACAAAAGGAAAACCAGTAACTCTTATGTGTTGTGTTATTGGAACAAAGCAACAGTAGATAGTACAAATGCATGGATGAGGAAAAATAAGAACAGCTGTAACTGTGCCAGGAAAAAAACATGTTTAAAACTAATAGAAGGAAGTTTTTTGCCACACAGAGCATGGTAGGCCTGTGGAACATCTTACCAGAGGATGTTGTGAAAACCAAGACTTTAACATGATTCAAAAAAGAAATAGATAAGTTCGTGGAGGATAGGTCCATCAATGGCTATTAGGCAGTAGGAACGGTGTCCCTGGCCTCTGTCAGAGGCTGGAAAGGGATTGCATCCCAAATAGCACTTCAAGGAACTACTGTACATTCTGTATTGGTCCGTAAATGCCCTGGCTCCTTCTGGATTGAAGGTGCTACATAAATGCAAGATATCACTGTAATTGCGGGGAGGGGAAAGTTTTGCCAGATACAGTGGAAAATCACTAGGATATTACAGAAATGCAAATATTCAAATTGACAGAAATGTCTCTCTGCAGAGAAACGATTGTGTAATTGCCAGAATTATTCACTGTGGCCAAATATAATTTACTTCCTGCCCCCCCAACCCCTGAGCTTTGCTTTTAAGCTTTTGTTAGAGGAAAGAGGATTTCACAGAGACGTATGGCCAAAACATGAGGGTACAGATTTGGAGTACGTGTTTTGGATTGACAAGGGGAAAATTCCTGGCCTTTGAGGGAAACTGGAATTTCACCTATAGATTTTTAAGGCCTGATGTGGCCATTTTGGTCATTATTTGGATCTCCTGCATAATGCAGAACAAAGAATTTCACTGTGCTTGAAGTCTGAGTTGTCACTACACCTGTGGGGGAAAAATGGGTCTAAATGCTGCCATGGCACAATTTCCCACTTGCTTACACTTCTGGCTACATTTTGCACCTGTTTTACACAGAGGTAAAATAAAACAAGATACATCTGTAACACTACTCCCTGCATGGATTGTACACAGCAGCTTCGAGCGTGTATGAAAAGATCAGCTCCGTTAATCAGAGAGCAGCAGACACAAATTCTAGGCACAGTCTAGCTTCTAGAGGTCGGGAGAGACATTGGTTAAACAAGGCAAGGTGCTGTCTGGCCCATAGCAGGGAATGGCGCTGAAAACTTCCCATCAGTGTTAGCAATGCTGGGAGCCCTAGTGTAGACAAACCACCTGCAGCCATGTAGACACTTGAGCTCTGAAATCCAAGGAGTCAGTTTCCAAAGCCCAGACTCTACCCAAAGTTGCAGAGTCAACGCTGCTGGGAGCCTGAGTGTGTAACCCCAGGTGGTGAGACTTGCTGCTGCAGGCTTGAAAAGGTAGCATAGCCCTACCAGCTGGGCACTGAGCTCTTGGGAAAACTCTGGCCCTAATTCTGGGGGCTAAGCCCTTCATTTGTTTTGCACACTGCTGTGACTGAGAACACAGAGACCTGTGGTGGAGCCACTGCCCCACTCCAGCAGGAAAGGGGTTAATGCAGACTGGTGAGAGCCTGCGCACCACCCCAGCCAATGGGGATCCAGTCACAGGGCAGCTTGCTGGAGAAGCCTCGTATATGGCATTGGCCACTCTTGGAAGACAGGACACTGGGCTAGATGGACCTTTGGTCTGACCCAGTATGGCCATTATTATGTCAGGTTCCCTTCCCCCTCAGCCCCCACCAAGTCCCCCAGATTTATTTGAACACAGACAATCTGCCAAACCATACTAGAAAAAAGGTGGATCGTAAGGATTTAATCTCACTACTCTCCTACTCTCTACTCTCACTACTCTCCTCCCTGTCTAATTTGCAAATTTGACAAGTTTGATAAGAGGAGGGTAACTAGTAGTGTTCCCCAGGGGTCAGTCCTGGGACCGATCCTGTTCAACTTGTTCATCAATGATCTAGAAAATGAGGTAAGCAGTGAGGTGGCCAAGTTTGCAGATGACACCAAGTTGTTCAGGACAGTCAAAAGCAAAAGGGATTGTGAAGAACTACAAAAAGATCTCAGCAAACTGAGTGATTGGGCAGCAAAATGGCAAATGAAATTTAATGTGGGTAAGTGTAAGGTAATGCATGTTGGAAAAAATAACCCAAATTACACGTACTACATGATGGGGTCAAATTTAGCTACGACAGATCAGGAAAGGGATCTTGGAGTTATAGTGGATAGTTCTCTGAAGACATCCACGCAGTGTGCAGCGGCAGTTAGTAAGGCAAATAGGATGTTAGGAATTATTAAAAAAGGGATCGATAATAAGACAAAAGATATCATACTTCCCCTATATAAAACTATGGTACGCCCACATCTTGAGTACTGCGTGCAGATGTGGTCTCCTCACCTCAAAAAAGATATATTGGCATTAGAAAAGGTTCAGAAAAGGGCGACTAAGATGATTAGGGGCTTGGAACGGGTCCCATATGGGGAGAGGCTAGAGAGACTGGGACTTTTCAGTTTGGAAAAGAGGCGATTGAGGGGCGATATGATAGAGGTATATAAAATCATGAATGGTGTGGAGAAAGTGAATATAGAAAAATTATCTACCTTTTCCCATAATACAAGAACTAGGGGACACCAAATGAAATTGATGGGTAGTAGGTTCAAAACTAATAAAAGGACATTTTTCTTCACACAGCGCACAGTCAACCTGTGGAACTCCTTGCCCGAGGAGGCTGTGAAGGCCAGGACTCTATTAGGGTTTAAAAAAGAGCTTGATAAATTTTTGCAGGTTAGGTCCATAAATGGCTATTAGCCAGGGATAAAGTATGGTGCCCTAGCCTTCAGAACAAGGGCAGGAGATGGATGGCAGGAGATGAATCACTTGATCATTGTCTTCTGTTCTCCTTCTCTGGGGCACCTGGCATAGGCCACCGTCGGCAGATGGGATGCTGGGCTGGATGGACCTTTGGTCTGACCCAGTATGGCCATTCTTATGTTCTTATGTTCCCAAACTCATACAGGTTGCAGCTTCTAAGAATGGGTTTTGCAGGAAGCAGAGGCATTTTTAAAAAGAGCTCAGTCTCAATGGAAATCAAGTTTTTCTTCGGTAAATAAAAAAAAACAAAAAAGCCCCATAAATAACCTGTGGCTAGTCTCAGTAACTTCCAATGCCATAGATGTTTCTGTGTTAAATACTCCTTTTACAGTGTCTCATTATCCATTTGCTTAAAATGCTGTATCATTGAACTTACAAAATGATGCACTTTTAAGAAACTGTATTTTAACTGTATTTTAAAATTATTTGAACAGAATTCTAAATGCCTCTACGAGGGAGGATGGCCAGCTGATAAATAAAAAAAAAAACTACCTCTACATCACTAACATTTACATACCTGTTCCACACCTTCTACTTCTGGAATATAGAATTGTAGCATGTTCTGTATCCCATTCTTCAATGTTATGATAGAACTGGGACAGCTGGTGCATGAACCCTGTAACTTTAACTTTACAATCCCATCTTCAAAGCCTTTATATACGACATCACCCCCATCTTCCTGAACTGTTGGCCTGTAGAAACAGGACATTATAATACAAATATTATTTGCAGGAAATTTTTGTTCTCAAATTTGCAAGCGGTCAATGTTCATGTAAGTGAGTTCTTGGAACAGAATCTTTTCCTTCTTTTTATGCAAACTGGTTCTACCTGGGCAATGAGAGCACAAACATCTCCTCAGAGGTCAACATGCTCCAATCCTGACCTGGAAGGACCAGAGTTCTCCCTCTGGTAACTATGTTTAAGTTATCATTTATATTGGCAAAACTTATGTTGCTCACCCCTGAGACACATACATTTCACCAGCATAAGTAGTAGTGTGCGCAGCAGCACTATGTTGGTGGGAGAGCTCCTCCCACCGACACTACTCCCACTGCTTGTTGGACATGGTTTAATTATGTCAACGGAACATCTCTCAGCTGTCAACACAGAGGAGCTGTAAAATGTCTTTTATAGCAGCTCAGTTACATCAGTACAGCTGTGCTGTGGTACACTCTCTAGTGTAGACAAAGCCTAAGGTCTTTGGCCAATGAGAAAATGTGCCAAGTGTGATAAGTTTTATGACTTGGGAGAAGGTCTGAGATCCTTAACCATCCACATCCTGTAGAAGTAAGAGTTAGCTGCCAGTTCCATACAAAGTTGGAAAATTCCATTGTGTATTCTCGTAGGCCAAGCAAGCAAGCAAACAGCAAATACTTAAACAAGGATCAGTTTTAAATTCTGGACAGATTTTTTTGTTATTTTTTTGTTATTGGCAAGTTAATATGGAAATAGACAGCTACAGGCTTTTAAAATATTTGTCTCGATTTTTACAAGCAAAACTGAGATGAGTTATCACATTTCTTTATACTATATAAGCTACCAAGTAAACTAAGTTACAGCTAAGGCCCATCATAAACAGTCTTCACTTCCACTCCACAGAAACATCCTGAAACTTTCCAACGGATACTGATTTTAATTGGCACCAATTCACTCTCCTCTCAGCATTGAATTAAGACAGAAATCTCAATAAGCTGGAAAGTTTTTCCCTCCTAAAAATGTGGTTGGTGTATTAGAGCTGATTGCAAACTGAAAACAGTAGTACAGGGAATCATTATGCCATTAGAGGGGATTATTGTGCTTTCTATGTTCTCCATGGAAGAAAACAACAATGTGCTTATGGGCTTGCTCTGGCTAGTTGATCTCAGAGCATCAGGCCCCAGCACTATTGACAGATCCTCAATCTAGTCTCCTGTCACAACTAGCAAATGACCAACTTTATAGCTGTATCCCCATAGCAACATTTTCCCAGAGGTCAAGCTAAAAAGCATCTTGTTACTTAACAGAAGCTCTTTATACCAATTCCTAGAACACTTGAGAACTTCACCCCTGCTGGAATAATTTAGGATTTGGTCACATTTAACATCAGCATCAACAACTTACTCTTACAAATCACCTCAGTTCCTGGAAGCCCACACAAAGAAAGGTTCTACTTAATAATTAATTCCTCGTGTATTTTAAAAAGAATATTTTAAACACACTATGGCACAATTCCAGTCTTCCCTTCTTCCCACCAAGGGCGTAGCTGGCCTGCATCAGCTATCTTGCGGTTGTGGGATTTGGGCTCTGGGGCCGTAAAAATTGTGGGGTCACAAAACTTCTATACAATTTTATAGTTCTGTAGCTCAAGCCCCATAAGTCCAAATCAGCTGACATGGGCCAGCCACAGGTGTTGAACTGCAGTGTAGACATAGCCCATTGGTTTCGGATTTCTTTGCTGGTATTTTTGATGTTCTTCCACATAAACAATGGATGCTCTGTACGTATCACTGGGCTTACACAGAGCTCCTGGAAACAATTCAGTACTGATGCTGATATAAACAACAACAAAGACTACTGCAAATGGTCTGTTGCCTCCTGGCCAAGCGAGAAAAAGGACAAACAGAACTTCTGTGGAATATGAAAGAGGCAACTGTGAATTTTAAGGCTAATGTACCCCAGGGATTTTAAACAAAGCATATAACCCATGACAGCAAGGCTTACTTAATGCTGCCTTTGAAATCACTATTACACACCAGAGGTTTCCAAACTATCTTTTACTGAGCCACCCTCGTGTCCCATGCACATCTGTCTTTTTCTAAGCAACAGGGGAAGGGGTGCCTGGTATCAATGTGACAGGGCAACTGCATTTGTATTTTCCCCTCATGGTGTCCCAAGGGTGCTCATTCTAGGCTCCTGACACCTCGACTTTCACCTCACTTGAGGTGAGATCTGCATCTTACTACCTCCTGCACAGGAGATTATTAATAATGCAGTTCCCTGCCTACACTGCAATATCCAGTGTTTTGCCCACAACTGTCAGTGACGGAACAGCTTTTTCTAAGCAAGCATATTCACCAAGGTGAAAGTGTTTCAGAGAAACCATGTTAAAACAATTTAAAAAACCCCTACATGCATGCTAGAAAGCTTACCAGAGGTTTTCCCCAGCTCAAACACTGGGCTCTCAAAACTCACTACTTGTTTTTACAATCGTAACAGACTGGTGTCAAAACCAGAATCCAGGCTGGGCAGGTTAGCTGCTTCTTCAAACAGCTTAGATTCATTGTCCATGAACTAGTATGATCCATTCCTCTGGTGGTAGCTTTACAGACTCACTCCTTGTATAACCAGAATTTGCATCAGCTTCTCCCTAGGTATTTCCCAGAAAACCCCCTATACACTTATTTTCCCCAAAAGTCCACTTCTATCTAGTATCAGAGGGGTAGCTGTTGTAATCTGTATCTGCAAAAACAATGAGAAGTTCTGTAGCACCTTATAAACTAACCAATTTATCAGAGCATTTGACAAAGTGAGTATTTGCCCATGAAACCTTATGCCCTGATAAATCTGTTAGTCTATAGCACCACAGGACTTCTCATAATTTCTGTCTAGGACATTTTCAACAGAGCTCTCTGAACTCCCAAGCCTCACATCCCATCTCCTGGAGAGGTTACAAATCATCCCAGCCCACAATAATACATACACTTTGCATTTAACACAGACCCCAACAACACAAACTTCACTCCCAAGCATATGCCCAAAACTGCCACATGGGTCAGACCTGGCACTTGGGGGCCTACTGGAGAGGGGGAGTACTCACTACATAAGCAGTTGGGAAAGCCCTCCGCTCCTTGAAACAAGCAGGTAGTCTCAGCTGCCAGGACTTGGCTCCTTGCCCAAATCCATCATCCCCTTCTGTGGGGAGCAGATGGGGGCTGATCTGATGGGCTAGGATCAGGAAGGGAGCAAAAGGCTGCACCTTGCTGCTGGACATAGCCCAGTCCTGAGCTTGGCATTTCAGCTTGGCCTCATTCACTGTAGGCTCTGTCCAGAGGGGAAGGAGACAGTGCTTTTAGGCTCTGTCCAGTGGGGAAGGAGACAGTGCTCTTAGCCTTGGGGTGGCACCAAAGGGCTGAGATCTACAGGAGGCTCTGTGTGGCCAGGAAAAGGGAATGCCTGATCTCCTGGGGCGGAGTCTGACTCCCTAACCTCAGAGCTGCTGCCAGCCCCTCCCACGAGCGGGCAGATGCAGCTGCAGCAGTAGGGGAGTAAGATGGGCATGAAGTCTGAACAAAGCAGGCAAGACCATTTGATCAGAGACCTGTGTGTTTCCCTGATCAGACCAAAGCCTCTTCCTGATCCTGGCACCTCAGCCAAGGCTCATTAGATCCTCTGCCCCTTTGATCAACTTTGGCAAGCACCCCAGTTTAAAAAAATTCTATACACACACACTACATAAATCCATTTAATTAGATAAGATTTCCTGCCTCCCCTATATATCTCTTCCTCTTCTTTGAGGGAGAAATCTAGTGTTTCTCTCTCAGCTCAAAGATCTCCCTTACCATTTATTTTTATTAGCGCTTTCAGAATGTAAACTTTCGTAGAAATTGTAAATAAAATAGCCTAACGTGATGCATCTTCTGAAGCAATTCAGATTAATATCATTCACTTACATACTGGAATGTGTGATTTGTGGAAGGCGCCATTGTTGGTAACAGGAGGAATTCTAAAGTACATTAGTATTTCCCCATATCCACCTCTGTGAGGTAGTTAAAGAACTGTCCTAGTGGGCTGACCCCTGTAAATGAATCAGGTACAGTGGTCCGTGCCAGAACAGATGCTCCCAGTTTGCTCATTTAAGAAGGTGGTGCAGCATCTGGGAGCTACAGAAGATCAGGGAAAGATAGACCAGTCAGCAAAAACAGGACACTAGAGATATCTAGGAAAAGCTATGCAGGCCCCCTCAGGAAAGAGGAACATCTTATCACAGAGCCTCTGAGGGGCTAGCTATCTGATCTTCCTGAGCTGAAAAGGCAATGGCAGAAGGCTGAAAAAGACAGGGAGAAGAGGCAATGGACTTTCAAGTGCCAAAGCCAGTGGTGGGAGACTGAAGAGGGTAGAGGACTAGGGAACCAGTGGAGAGGCTAGCCAAAACTGTGCTTCCTGAGCCAGAGTGGGGTGAAGGCTGAGAGCAACAGAAGGAGAGGCCAGCTGTATCCTAGAACCAGAGCTGAAGACAGAGGGTTGTGCAGGAGAGCAAGGGCATTTTGAAGCATACTGGGGCTGTATTTGATGTACTGATTATGGTGTTGGGACGTTCATGCATGGGACTTCCTTCTGTAATAAATTAAAACGATAAGGGCTATTTGCACTCAAATACCCTTTGGACTACTTTGGGGGACTATGAAAAAGGGAAAGTGGGGCAGACATAAGACAAAAATGGATAACAATCTGTGAACTGTTCTGAAGATTATTACTGACTACCAGATTCTAAATGTGAGCTGAGCCAAAACCCAAATGTAACTGCTCTCACAAAACATAGGGATAAAAATTGACTGAATGAGTTAGAACTCATGAGAACTGTAACACACGAGAGACAAAGGAGATGAGTAAATGAGGAAAAAGACTGCTCACCAGAAAATCTAAGAGCTTTCATGTTATTTTTATTAGTACTAGAGATTTAGTCTACAGGAGCACCTAGAGCTACAATCAATGAATTCATTTTTTAAAACACAACCTGATTGAGGGCTGCAAGATCCTGCTGTCTCCTATAACCAACTGGAAAAGTACGCCTTGATTTGAAGACGGCACTTTGATTCCTGGCTGAACTGGACATTGTTCAGCACAAAGGTGGCTTGCACAGGAAACCTTAAGCTGTACTTTTCAATTAGAGACAACAAGAAGAAGAAATATGGCCTGTCTGAAGAATCTGGCCACATGCTGCAGATCTAATTTTTATAAGCCTAAAAATATTTAATGTTTAACATCAAAGTAATCCAAAACGTGCCAACTGTGCGGCAATGCTTTTAAGTAGCAATGTTACCTTATTCTAGTATCCAGAAGTTCCTTAATCATTAACACAACTTCATCGTCATCTTCTGATGCAGCTTTAGGGGAAAAACATATGCAAATAAAACTATTGGCAGGGACTTTGATGATTAATAATACTGTGCTAATATACTTGTAAAAACAATTTTCTTTTTCCAGGATTAATTAGTACTGACAACCTACCACCCAAGGATGATTCTGAGAGCTAAACTCTTTGGTAAATAGAAGCTGATGTAAGTTTACAGCACGTACACACGTCTTTCTCTCTTACTCACACGGAAACCTAAGCAAGGTTCTTCTCGAAACGTAAAGAAGCCTTCTGATAGATCAAGCTCATATTATTTCACATGCAGAGAGTAGCAAGAAAAGCAGTTAATGGATGCAATACAAATAGGCAGGCTAACATAGGCTACCATGCAATTCAACCTAATCCACCCTCTGGTTCCTCAGAATGTAAGTTACAAAACTACAGATTTCCTCAATATCTAAATGTCTTCTTTGAATTAGGTTAAAAAAATCTCTCTCTACAGGATCAGCTGTGAATCAGAGCGCAGGAATGGGGGTAGAGGGTAAGGGGAAAATGGAGGATCCTTATGGTTTTGGTGCACAATTTTCCTCCTGTCTGGGTTTATTACAGATATACAAACTGCTATCTGGTGTGAAGTTTATTAGCCTATCAAGACATATATTAGTTGCTTGATAGACCCCCTTCTCTTAGGCTCCAGTCACATAGCCACGCTATTTCAAGGTAACAGCTGTTAATTAGAAATAACTTTGCTGGTGTCTGCACTACATAACTGTTTCAGAATTCAAAATAGCGGGTGCATTATTTTGAAATTGTAAACTTTACTGCAGGTCGAATAGTGCCTATTTCAAAACAGATGCTGTTAAGATAGGGAATAGCGCTTATTTAAAAATAGCTATTGCGAAATAAGCACTGTGTGTCATACTATATATTTCGAAACAGCTAAGTGCTATTTCAAAACACATTTTTTTTATATAGGAGCCCTATTTTGAAATAGATTATTTCGAAATAAGTCTGCTGTGTAGACATAACCTTTGTCACCTTCATTAAAGCATTCTTACTTTTATGTAAAAGTAATACTGTTTCCAGCTATTGAACTGAAAGTTATAAAGACAGCTGCTTTGCCCAACTGTGCTCTGGCAAATTCTCTCATCTGGCACTGATTAGCTCTTGAGGGTATTGGACGAGAGTGGTGCAACCTGTATTTAACTGTTTTCCGCAGGGCACGTTCATTTCCTCAGGACATGAGTTACCAAAACACATCAGCTTAAGAGAGGACTAAGATCATGTACAGGTGTAAGCAAGTCATCAAGAGTTCCATTTACCTGTGTCTGTCCGAGGTGCCTCTTCAGTAACTACAGGTAAACCAGAGGCAAAAAAATCCATGATGGTTGCATAAATATCTGGTTTCAATAAGTTCCAATCCAAATCTTCATTCACCTATAAAGAAATTAAGAAAGTAGAATGTTTCTACCTCATTCTAAAGGTGAATCTTATACATGACTCTTTGTCCTATCTTAATGGTCCCATCTTGCTGGGCATGTAGGCCTAAAATTTAAATTTTAATCAACAGTTTTACCAAATCCAATATGAAACAGAAAAGTTTCCATATGCCTTGTTGTTTGGATTTAAGCATTTGCCAGCACTGTTTGCAAGACAACTGCTTTATAAAATTTTTAGCATATAAAAACAACTGTAAAATGTAAAGAAGCAAAACATCTGTGATTACAATTTATTTCTACTAACAAACAGTTTTTGAAGCTGGTTTGTGTTTTGGTTACATGTTCTATTATGGACATCCCATGTGTTGTCCATCACACGCCATTATGAAACCACAGTATTTATGCAGCTACAGATTCATTATATAATACCGTGTGGGTGGGGAGAACTCCTGTGAACCCCACGTGAATAAGCTTTGCTTCTGGAGGTAAAGGAGGGACTGCGAGGCAACATGTCATGCACCTGCTTGCACTTGTGAGACTCACTGTGTTTTGCTGGATAGACATTCACCTGCAAGAGCTTGTGATTTTGTTGCCTTCTATTATCTAGTATGAACAAACATGAACCTTAATGATCCTTAATATTTAATGAAATTCCTCTTTTAGCTCACTTAGTAAAGGACTATTTCTGGAGCAGATAGTTCCAAGTTCTATTCACAACGCCATGTGCTTAATACATTTGAAAACAGTGATGCCTTTACGGTCACTCATTTGGACTTCCAAGACCAATTCCTGGCTTAGCCATTAGCTCACCGTATATGGCTACAGGCAATTTACTTAACCAAAGTATGGCACAGTAAATATGCACATCTATAGAATGTGAGGCTTCTTTTATTCAAATGTAGAGGAAAAGGACCACAGAAGGGCAAAATATTATACTAAAAGCTTACTCAGCTGACATCTAGCATTTTGGTTAGAACTTTATATATGCTGATCACGTCCAAGAATTCAAGGCAAGGGAAGCCATGACATTTGGCAGCAGCTCTGAAAATCAGAGTCAAAAGGCAATATTCTCACAAACCCTAACGAGAACACAGGTTTATGGTAATTGTAGTTCACTTTTGTACACAGATTATGTTGAAGAACTAAATTAAACCTGTGTAGTGAATATTTGATGAAATTCTAAGGAAAGGCAGGATTTCCACGTAAGTTATGCAAGCCAGGGAAGGATCGGCAAGGAGTCTGTTCGTTTCATGTCTTCCTGCACGCTGCACGAGCCTCGGTTCACATTTAGGACATCAGAACTTCTCTTCTGCATACCTTTGTAACTGTGATGAAGTCTTGCCCAAAGAAGACACTTTTGACTCCTTCAATCCTGAACAACTGTCTGCAAAGGAAAATTAAGGCTGCAGTCACAAAGAACATTAAAATAAAAGTTCCTATCAATCATGTCCCACTCTGCTTCTTGCCTTCTCACACAAATACATTTCTAGGGTGTTATAATCATTTAAGAAAACAAAACCACTTGAGGAGGTTGGCAACAGATTCTTCTATCACTTAAGTACAGGTTGAGCCTTTTTAGTCTGGCACTCTCTCATCGGGCAACATCTGTAATCTGGCATGATTTTAGTTACTATTGGTGTGGCCAAGTTTCCCATGGTCCCATAATGTTTGTTTACAGCAATCAGTCCTGACTCACAGTGTTCTGTGCTGTTATTTAGCTGTAATTTACCGCTAAATGTCTACTAAGAGCCCAGTCAGAAGTGGAAGCATTGGTAATGCTGCTAAACTATAATGACCTTCTGTGGTTCAGAAAATTTTGTGGTTTAGCACTGGTCAGTTCCCAAGGGTGATGGACTAGAGAGGTTCAGCCTGTGCTTTTGTTCTTCATCCATGCCCACAAAATTCTGCAGCTTGGCATAAGTAGAAAAGACTGTACCATCAAGTGTGATGCCGAACATTCAGCAAGCTAAATGTTTGCTGTTAAGAATTAATGCACTCTTTTGAGCCCATACTCTTCACCCACAAAACTACATGTACTATTCTTCATCTTTTTATACAAGTTCATTTTCAGAGATCTTGCAACAAAATCATTTTGTTCCAGTTATTTGTATTTTGCAATCTAATATAATTTGGTATGTGCACATCCTGCTATTTCAACACTCTGCTAATGGGCACTTGGATTGCTAACAATTTCTACCGGATATACCCAAATACTTTTCACACTGTGTCTGCTGTTCTATAGATGGGGCATTTGTACTATCTTTGAGTTAGGGAGCTTCATTTGAAAAGTTCCTGTTTGGTTGCAAATCACCTATACCATTTCCTATAGTACAAGCACAAGCTACTTGTATGCAGCAGTACATTGGATAAGGCTACATTTCCCAGAGAAAGGATTGCATTAGGCTTCTTTCACTTGTGTGCAGTATTTCCACCACATATAAGAGCAAATTAAACTATGATCTTGGGAAGGTGACACTATGGCATTACCACATCTCAGCCTACCATCCATTTAGGCAACTAGAAGGAATATTATATCCAAAGGCTGCTGTTGATGCAGTGGCAGGTACTAGAAGCAGCATTCACATCCACTTTCCCCGGAAAGCCAGTTTGCAACAGTTCTCCAATGCACTTTATTACCAGCAGCAAACGACACAATAGCAAGACTCCTTCCCAGCCCACCCACTTTCTGACAGACTTTTGATGGTGCCCCATCCCTTTTTCACCCAATGAAAATATAGCTACGTGTCAGATGGAAAATAAGCGGTAGTATTGATTCATAGATCAAGTGGACTGAAATTTATTAATCCAAGTAAGTTTCACTTTGGACATGACAGATGATGGAATCTATAGTGTGGAGTGCCTTTGCAAAAACTTATACGTATTAATAAGTTTAAAAAAGACGGTTTGTTTACAGACTTACATAATTTTAAGTTTTCCATTGTACTGTTCATAACACACCCATGTTTTAAAAGGAAGGAAAAAACCCAGTGGCTTTGAAACTAAGATTAACAGCATCAGAGTTGTACTTGCCAAAATTAGTAAACTGTTTCAGTTTCACATTCGATATTTAGACACATTTCTTTAGGTTGCTTGTCTCATAACACAGGAAGATGTCATGACTTCAATGTAACTACCAGTTTAAGAACTAGTCACATGAGTAAAGTTTTCTAGGATCTGGCACACAACAATATATTTCCTCCATCACTGTTTCAGAACAACGACATAGATCATCAAGATGTTAGTTTATTACACCGACGTGCACAATAGAAAAATCTAAATAGGTTACTTTGGCCATCTCTATGCACTCAATCTACTTTATGAGAAAAAGCAGCATCCACATAGGAAAGAGAGCTAATTCACTCTGACATTCAGCTGTATTTAATGTAATGCATACAGTCCCTTGAACAAAGTACGTAATGCTTTAACACACCTTGCTAATGGTGAACAAAATGCTGCAGCTGGTGTGGAGAAATCCATGGTTCTTGACTCTAGCACTTGTCTTCCTGGCATAAACTTCAAGCTATTTGGATTTGGAGTGTCCTGAGTCTGAATAAACATACATCTTACTGGAGAGAGAAAAGAGGAAATAAATGTTAAAAAGAGTCATGGCTCAATGAAGGATCAACAGAGACTCGGTTTATTTAGCCAGGCAAGATTTTGTTGGCACAAAACAGATTTACTTGAAAACAGAAAAGGACCACAGAACACTGAAATTTATCAAGCACAGCGCAGTAAATGCCATCCCAGTACCCATATAAACATGACGATCAACAAATTCAGTCACTAAACCTAAGATACAAGTGCAAAGGTCTATGAAATCCTTTCCCAGCTAATTCTAAACACAGTATTATTCCCTACACAACTTGCTGCTCACATTTTCTGTATCAATCTGAACACAGCTCATACTCCCCCCTCCAATCCTCTCTCAACATCCACACTAAGATGAGATTTGTGCCCCTTCTCTGTTCAAGTCACGTTATGTCATGGTCACCACTTTGATACCTGAGCACTGTGCAGGGGCTCCATTCCAGCATCCTCACCCTCTTCTTAAGAGCACTTCAGATGCAGGACTTGGGTAGATTTACTAACCCTCTATTGTATGTAATCTAATATTAAGATTATTATTTTTTATTATTTTGGTCCTTTTCCAGCCTTATCAAAAAGAAAAAAGGTATCACAGAAAATAACTGTAAAAAATGAACTCACAGCCTGGTAAGCAGTGTTTGTGGCATTTTGGTCTGGACAAGAAATGGAAGTAACCTGGAAACCTGCATTGCCTTTTAGAGCAAGCACAGAATTGTTTTCATCACGAAAACTATCTTATATGAATGGACGTCTCACCCAGTCTAATTACGGATGCTTTAATATGCTTCATGACTTTTAGCAAACATTTTGTATTAAAACGATGTTACAATAATTTATAAAAGCTGGTAAAAACATATACAAATATGTATGAAAAAAAATTTGTTTACTCAAATATTATTTAAATGAGAGGTTGCTGTATAAACCAAACCTTAATAAAAAGTATTTTATACTTTTACCCAAGGATATCAAAGCACTTGCAAGCATTATTTAAGATTCACAATGGAGTAGATATTACAATAATCATTTTACAGATTGGAGGTAAAGGGGCTTAAAAGACATGATCTCACACAGAATGGCAGAGCTGTATACAGAGCCCTACCTCCTCATTCTCTACTTTAACCACTACACACTATTGCACCTTCACTGCCACATTTCATTGCATAATTAGGATTCTCAAACAAGCCCATCACCTTCAGCAAAGGGAAACAGACATTTTTAATTCAGAAACCCTAGGAATATGAATACTTTCTGATTAAACAATACTTGGTGAGGAAGCTTATTTACCTTCAGAAACATATATGGCTTACAGGGGGTTATTTTTAAAGCAACAAAGAGCTGAACCTTTCACTTCATAAACAGTAATTTTGATCACGACTTCTAGTATTAGATGACAAATCAGGCTATTTATAAATCGCCAAATTTCCACTGCAGGTGTCTGTCATGGCAACAACTCATTTGATTTTAACCCACACCATCAGCACACATGCAAATTCTTAAGATTTGAGAGAAAAAAGAAAAGAATTCACACAGAGATGCTTACTGCTAATATGCTAGAAATAGTCCTGATGTAGCAATTAAAATACATTCTCTGTTTTGTCACACAACTCGTCTGTGATCACAGTGGCAAAGGAAGTCACCTTCAATGTGACTATATAACAAATAGCATATAATGATGTCAACTGAACAGGCCCTACAAATTTAGTGACTTCTCTGTTTCAAAGGACAACTGACAACTACTCTATAGTCAAACAGTTAGCATCCCCAAAGGTCTAGCTGCAAAAGGATACACCATCCTCTCACAAAAGTATTCATGAGGGTAGCTATTGTACCCAGGATCTTGTTTAGGAAAACATTTTTTAAAAAACAATGCTTCTTTATCATTAATCAAACTGGAACGCTCTGTGAACAATTCGAACATCACCTACAGGTTTTAAGTACTATCATGTACACCGAGTAACCACATTGCTTCCTTTAATTACTTGATCATTATATCACATATTTTCTTCTGGTCTATCATTTATTGAAAGTGAAAAATAGAAAAAAAAAAGACATTTTAAATAATATTTGGGTAAGCAGATCACTAAACAGCTGACTAGAGTCCGCATAGTCAACCATTTAACTGCTTGATTAAATCTGAATTTCAAAGTTATTCAATTTTGAGTCAGGTTAGTCAGGAGCTCTCTGGAATCTGCATCAAAAAGCAGCTGATTCAGTGGGGACTATGACATTCATTTAAATAGTGTTCTCACTTGTGCTTCATTCTATACAACAAGCACCTGCATAATTAAAAATATCACTCTTTCATATATTGCTTCACAGCCTGGTAAGTTGTTGACTCCACCAGGCAGGTGCAGAAGCTGGATCTGCAATTTTCAGCAGCATAAAAGGACACAGTCTTTTTTGCTGAGTGTCATCTGATGAAGTACTGTAGGAGCAGATGCAGTAAATTGGAGTTCCAGCCTTTGTTTTTTTCAGATTACATTTGCCAACAATATTAATTTGGCGTGGGGGTGTGAGAACTTTACTGTTACTGAAAGATGTTGATTTGACAGACCTGACTATTTAATAAGTCATTTAACCAGACATAAGTACAACATTTGCAATGGCAATTCATATTTCTCTGGGTTGTCCCCCTGCCATTCCAATGTCCCTCAGATCTGCCTAATTACAGAAGCCCTCTCTGTCTTCAGAGCCAAGTCATCCTTCACCTCCCCCCTTGAAACAGCTTAATGGTTAGTGCTGATTACGATGAATGTGAGTTACCTACCCTTCTCTGTGACCAAACTCACTTTATAAGGACCACTTCAAGAGACATCAGGAACTAATAATTTTTGATCACTAACACAGAATGGCTTTGAACCAGCAATCCAAAGGTGAAAAGCTGTATATCTTATTAAAATCCTGTGAGCTACCTAATGGTTAAACTACAAGTTTTAATGACTTTAGTGTTTTTCAGATAAATTAACGTAAGAGGATAATATTTAGCTTAAAACTAAAAACGGCAAAACACGGCTAACAAACTGACAGATGAATGGTAACAGAGAGGTAGCTGTGTTAGTTTGTACTCCAACAAAACAAAGCAGCAGAAATGTAGCACTTTAAAGACTAACAAAATGATATATTTGGTGACGAGCTTTCGTGGGACAGACCCAAAGAAATTGATCTGAAGAAGTGGGTCTGTCCCACAAGAGCTCATCACCGCATAAATTATTCTGTTAGTCTTTAAACTGGCAGATGGGAAGACATCACTTCAAGTCCCAAATCTCCTCCACACCTTCAGAAAATAACACAATTAAAACCTTTTAAATGTTTTTCCCCACAAGATGGCCAGAGACACAAAGAAGGAACAGACAGTAAAGATCACAGGCTCTGAGTAGCAAAGACACTACCCTCCACCCTTGCAACATTATATCTTGGAATGGTCAGCAGTTCCTGTTTTGCTGATTTTAGCTGCTGAACAGGACCCAGGATAGTAGAAGCACTCATAGTGATCTTATACTAAGAAGGACTTAAAATATTACATCAAAGCACAAATACAGTGCTTTTCATCTTCAAAACTCTTTACAAACACAGCAACCAAATGAAATATCTCCACAATTATAGAGAAACTGAGGCACAAAATGCAACTGACTTACCCAAGATCATACAATCACCAGAACTAGACTACAGTCTGAGTCCTCATTCTAAATTCTGACTGGATGATTTAACTACCTCTCCTTTAACAAAATATCACCCAGAATACTGCATATATCTGAGATTTCTTCTCAAAGGAGAGTTTCTTCTTTCACCATCTTGAGACAAATCTCAGGAGAGCTTCAGTTACTTAGTTGATGACAAAAATTACATTTACCTGTATTATGCATGATGGTGGATGGAAGAAATGGTCTCTTTTGTGTGAACTGGCGGAGAGGCTGTTTAGTTGTCACGTTGAAGTCTTTTAATGTCATGCAACAGAACCTAAAGGAAGACACAGATTTTACCAACAACATCTCAGAATTTAGTTTTTCCCATCTCTCAAGGAAAGAGGATTTTCCATGCACCTAATATTACTGTATTTCCCCAACTACTTAACCAGTTTCTTCCTTCAGGAAGGAGAACAGGTAATGTAGACCAGGAATGCGCGATGTGTGAAGATGTGACATTTCTTAAGGGGAAGCCCAGCACAATTGGTTGCTTGGTCTCAGGCTCATTCACCTCATTAAAAATGCTGAAATACGTCACTGTTTTTTATGTATGTGTATTCACATTTATATACAAATTAATAAAGTTTTTACTTTCTACAGAGTTATTCTCTTAAATACACTGAAAGGTATTTTTTTTCCCCTATGAAAATAACTGAAATTTCTGTTGGTTTGGATTACAGTAGACAGGTTGGGGGAGGCCCTGCTAATTAAAAGAATGCAAAGTGGGGCCTGAAGTAAAAAGTTTGCTCACACCCTGCTATAGACTAAGGGTATGTCTATACTCACCAGGAGATTGATGTGATCAGGGTCAACCTTCTGGGGTTTGATTTTGCACATCTAGCGGGGATGCAGAAAATCAAACTATCAGGGCTTGACAGTCACCCCTGTACAGCAAACCCTCCACATATGCACAATCAAGCTGCACTTGTCTCAGGTTTATGCAACAACTGCTCCTGTTAGGGGGAGCAGCCTGACCCTTGCCACCTCTGATAGGAGAAGTTTCCTGCTCCTCTAAGGGTCGGCAGCTGCTCCTGTCGGGGGCTGAAGCTGCGACTCAGGCTGCCGCCCCTAACAGGAGTGGTCTCTCAGTCACCTGAGTGGCGGAGAGCAGGGAACCAGGTGGCAGCCTGGCTCCTGGCTCCCTTCCACTTGCAGAGTTGGGAAACTGAGCAGGGCAGCAGTCCTTGTCAGTTTCCTGGCTCCAAGGAGTGGAGGGGAGCGGGGAGCCAGGAGCCAGGAGCCAGGCTGCCCCTGGTTCCCTGCTCCCCTCCACTGGGTGGAGCCAGGAAGCTGACCAAGGTGCTGCCCTGGTCAGTTTTCCCTCTTTGCAATGGGAGGGGAAATGGGAACCAGGCTGCCCCTGGTTCACAGCTCCCTGCCACTCTGGGAGCTAGGAAACTGACCAGCCCACCAGGGCTGGTCAGTTTCCTGGCTCCTGCAAGCCCAGGGGAGCCCAGAACCAGGCTGCAGCCTGATTCCCATCTCCTCTGAGCTTGCACAAAATTAGAGAAACACAAATTGCACAACATTGCAGCAACACCCCCCCATGTAACTCAAGGGTTTACTATACTCCTCATTATCGTGGCCTTACTATCAGCCACAGGTTTATTTTCCCCTTTCTTCCCTTCTCTGGAGGAGAAGAGAAAATAGGGTTTCAAATTCCTTCTCCCTAGACTTCCAGGTGGTCAAGTAACCATCACACGACAATCATGGTGATTTAACATTCACCAGCACTGTGCTATGGAGAAAGAATAGCAGCTCCATGTACTAATTCATGTAGTACAGTATCAATAGAATTATTCATATGCAGTCACAAGAAACCATCTACAACAGAAAATTCTTGTCTACGCTAGTCCTGTAAGCCACAGCACCTACCAGCTGAGACACACAGACCTGGAGCGAAGAAAACAGGGAAGAAATACTGGGAAGGACAAACCCAAAGAGATGAAAAGGTGGGGTTAAACTTATTATCAAACACTTAAGTGCACACTTGCACTTCTGATTACCATTATGCGCCCACTGTTTATCTCCCACATAACTTCATCTTCTGGCATCCCTGCAGGTGGGCAAGTGTAAAAAACGCCTCTTGGGCCACAAGCAGAGGTGGAACAAGTGCCCAAAATGTACTTGAGTAAAAGTGCCGTTGTTTTTATGTCTGGATACTTGAGTACAATCAAGACGCGACGAGTGCGTGTACTTTTACTCAAGTAGTTTTCCAGATGAACACCAGTGACTTGTACTTAAGTATATTCCCTCCTCCCCCAAAAAGGCAGCTGTGCCGGGGGAGAGAAGAGGGAGTTAACCCTGCCCCCCCCAACGCTGGCAAGGGGGAGAGAAGGGGGTCAACCCCGCCCCCCCAATGCCTGCGGGGGGGAGAGAGAAAGGGGTCAACCCTGCCCCCCAATGCCTGGGGGGAGATAGAAGGGGGTTTAACCCCGCCGGGGTCCCTCCCCCACTGGCACGAGAGGGGTTAACCCCCCCCCCCCCGTAGGGTGGGACTGCGTCGAAGCCAGCACGCGCCCAGGCCTGGGTAACCTACCGGCCGCCCAGCCCCGCCGCCACCCGCATCCAGTGCGCCGCCGCCGCCGCCATCTTGGCGAGGACCCCTGCTGGACTGCCCGGCGCAGGCGCCTGCTTGACTGAGGCGTGAGAGGCGCTAGGGCGGCCTCTGGCGGCCGCGGCGGGGAAGTGCCGCGGGGGGAGCAGGGGTGCCCGTCCCGCCCTAGAGCAAGATGGGGGCAGCTCTGGGGCAAAGTCCCAGCAAGGGGGTGCGCAGCCCCCAAAGCCTGGGCTGGAGCAGTGTCGTACCTCCCCTTGCCACCAACCCGCTGGGGCTTGGGGGAGCCGCCTTGGTGCAGGGATCAGCCCTGAGCATGGGGTGAGGGGCTGCAAGAGGCAGTGGGGCCCTGTCTGCTCCCCTCAATCTGGCCAGGTTTTCCCTGGCCTAGGGCGCCTCCCCCCATGCTGCCAGCTGCAGGGGCTCAGCTTCAATCCTCTTTACATGCACGGCAGATGTGGCATCCCCACTGCTGCAAAATAACCCCCCACCTCCCCACATTCCCCATGTGCAGTCCCCAGGCTCCCCGCTGCAGGCAGGTGGCTTGGAAAGGTTTGCAAGCCTTTGCTCTTAACAACAACAACAACAACAACAAAACAGTATTTGCTCCGCTGGGCAGAGGCTTTCGGACAAAACATTTAGGCTAAGTCTACACTCCAGCAATCTTCCGAAAGAAGCCCCTCCAGAAGATCTCTTCCAAATGAACTTCTTTCGAAGGATTGCATCCACACACAAAACAGAGATCAAAAGAGCGACTGGCTCTTTTGAAACAGGGTGTCCACACAGCCGCTGCTCTTTTGAAACAACCGGGCAGGGAGAGAAAAATCAGGCAGCATGAGGACTGGTTTTTTGAAGAAAAAAAAAAAGGCGGGGGCTTGGGCGGGCAGAGCATCTACCTATGTTTTCTTTCAAAAGAAGGCACTCTTCCTGAGACAGGAGTGGAAGAGCATTTCAAAAGGAGTGCTGCACTCTTTCCATTTACTTTTGAAAGAACGCTTTCTGTGTCTAGTATCGGAGGGGTAGCCGTGTTCGTCTGGATCTGTAACAGCAACGAAGGGTCCTGTGGCACCTTATAGACTAACAGAAAAGTTTAGAGCATGAGCTTTCGTGAGCGCAGACTCACTTCTTCAGATGCTGCATCTGATGAAGTGAGTCTGTGCTCACGAAAGCACATGCTCAAAACTTTTCTATAAGGTGCCACAGGACCCTTCGTTGCTGTTTCTGTGTCTAGACACATTTCTGGATATTTTGAAAGAGTCCCCTTCTTTCAAACAATCTTTTGAAAGAACTTGCAGTCTTACTGGGGAGCCCAGGGGGTGTGCATGGGGAATGGGCGGAGATGGGGTTTATTTGCAATATTTCCAGTGGTAAGCCTTCAGAAAAAGTTCCTTACTGTCAGGGTGGTCAAGTACTGGAAAAAGTTGCCAAGGGAGGTTGTGGAATCTCCCTCGCTGGAGATATTTAAGAACAGATTAGATAGATGTCTATCAGGGATGGTGTAACTAGTGGTCGGTCTGGCCGTCGGGGCAGGGGACTGGACTCGATGGCCTCTCGAGGCCCCTTCCAGTCCTAGTGTTCTATGATTCTATGAAATCAGCCTCCCCCCCACAGCCACTCCTCCAAAACAACAACATTCAGACTTAAAAAATAGTAATTAGATTTAAAAACAGCTTGGGGTTGTTTACATTTGCATTCTAGCTTTTGTGTACATACTTTGCCAGCCCCCATGGAGGCTATACGTTTACTGTATTTTTGAGTTAACTGTAAAACAGTCACAGCCTTCCAGGAGCCCAGGGTTTGAAAGAACCTACAAAATCCTCCAACTTTCAATAATCACTGAATTCAATCATTTCTGTTAAAACAATATCCATTGACCTCAGCCATGGACAAAGATCTGTTGTGCTGCACATTGGTATTTTGCGTCAGGAAGACCAGGGCCTGTTTTAGAAAATGCGGCTTTTCACTTCTGCATTTCACAAAGCTGTTGCTTAAAAACAGATTGAAAGAGTTACCTGTCTTAGCATTTTCAGGCCCATTGCACTATAATAAAAAAATACAGTCCTTGTCCAACAGCACAGGCCACCTTGACCTAAGAGAAATGACAACAGCGGGATGTTTTGGGATCATACCATGTTGTGGAGAATTGTGTGTATGAAACAGCAGAAATAAGTTGTCAGGTCTAAGGCAGCAAGGAAGTACCAGCCCTGAGCTTTGCCCAATGAACAGCTATTGAGTGGTCTTTGGACTGAGTGCTGGCTGAAAGAGGCTTGGCAAGATGAGCACAGAAAGTGCCTCTGCTGTTTGATTTTTTTGGAGTCCAGACAAGCAGAATTTTGTACATTCTTTATGAACAAGCAGAAATGCTGCAAAGATACCTGATACCATCCGATGCAACTAGTCTTTGCCTACAGAAGGTTATGCTGCAATAAATCTGTTAGTCTATAAGGTGCCCAGAACTTCTCACTGGTTTTGCAGATACATACTAACATGGCTACTTCTCTGATACTTGACTCCATCCATCCATCATCAGTGGATCCATCCTCCTTGTGGAAAGAAGATTCAACGTCCTGAACTTTGGCAAACTGCTTGAATTACAAAGGGGTGAGGGTCCATTGTAGGTAGCACAGCAAAATAGACATGTGGCACAAATCTGATTATAATTGGATTTCACCACTAGGAAATTGGCAAGCTAGACTCTCCTTCAGCAAATGTATCAGAAACCTCTTTGGTTGAAAATGGAGTATATGTAACCTCCAGGCCAGATGCAGCCTACAGGCTGGATACAAGTGTTAGGTAGGACATATATGGCCCACCTGATTTTGATTGTACCCTCTTTGACAAAGGGCTTCTCTGTTGTGCAGATTTTCCCCCTTTTGGGGAGTTCTGTGTACCATTGTTCCCTGTGAGCTGTGCATTTGGGTGGCCACCTAGAAAAGATTCAAACAACAGATAGCTGAGTAGTAGAGTGCCCCAGACCCCAGCATTTCTTTCTATCGGTTGTGTACATCTACATAGGTCTTGGTGCCCATAAACTTTATTGTGCACATGGATGGAAAAATGTACAGGGACAATTGCTGTGAACAGCTATGCATCTGACCAAGGTATAGTGCACATGTGTCTGGGGGAGCATCAATCCTAAGTAATATCACCAAGAGTAGCACACAGTCCATTAATTTAAAGGGCACTGCTACAAACCTTGGCCTCTCCTATACGGTATCCCTGTCAAATTTGAACTGGACAGCAGCTATGGTTGGGCTGGTCTCATCTGTTTGTTTTTTTCCTTCAGGTTTCAGACCCTTCAGAAGAAAGCAGCAATTCAGTGGCACAAAAGCAAATACATTTTGTGCATCAGACTTCACTGGAGAGAGTTCCATTTGGCCATCACTTTTCTTATTGTTCTGCTTGCTTTGTTTTTCTTTGTACACCATTTGTGCTGACACTTATGCTCACCCTGTAAGCTTCATTAAAACCTCCTTGCAACAGGATGGTCTGGGAGTCTGAAGCCAGACCCCACATCTCAATCATCAGACCCATCTGGAAAGGAAATTATAAAACATCTTAAGTGGCTAAGGGAGGCAAGGGAATTGCGGGGGTGGAGGGAGGGGTGGATACAGATTGGCCCAGGAACAGAAAGGAGATGCAGGAGAAAAGGTGTCTGGCTTCCTGGGTCTATCTGGGAATAGCTGCGGTTTGTGTTCCTTTGTGAGTTTTGTATTTGAATTCAAGAATTCTGCCCTGAGGGAAGGGCCTGAAAGAGACATAGGTAGGGTGATAGAATTTTCCCAGGCTAGCAGCCTCCCTTACCAGCCCTCACTTCTCTTCTAAATATCTGCACTTTCCTTGCGTTTTCTTTTTCAACCATGTTAACAGAAATCAAAAGGTTCAGTGTAATGTGCTATCTGCTGTATACTTGCGAGTGGTAACTGCCAGGTAGTAGCAATGTACAGAAAGTAAAACAAAACAAACTCTGCTTCCGGGAAAGGAAGAGTTTTGTAGCTCTTGTGTTGTAAAGAGGCTGTGCTTTTGCAATGAGGTCCTGGGTTCCATTACCAATGATGCATGAGTGAGGATTAGCAGAAATCATGATGTGTATATTATTTATGCAGTCATGCGTTGGGCAAATCAAGATCCCTTTGACGTAACATGAGGCTTCAGTCATGTGACCTTACAGAGGCCATGCCAGTTTGACTTTCCAGGTTCAAACCTGTCTTTCTAGGAACATCTGGGACCAGGGTTCCCCCTAATATTTTCCATCTGGGGCAGAATAAATTTTGTTATGTGCACCACCCAGAGCAACACAGGCTGCCCACTGTGTTTGGCTGTGGGCGCTCTGCTAATCAGCTGGGCAGCACTTGAATCTCTCCTGGGTGGATGCCCAAGTGCTCATCTTACAAGGACACTGCCTGAGACCATGGTTATTGAGTCCTATGGCACACATGGGTATACAAAAATTCAACCATCAGGAAAGTTTCCTTTAAACACCAGAGTGAGGAATGAGACTGTGAAATCAAACAGTTATCCAGCCTAGTGAAGATTTCATACCAACAAGAAGAAACACAGAGAGCAGGGAAAGTGCATTTTATTTAGAGAAGGTTTTTAATAAAAAAATGTACAGAAGTTTACAAGTCTAACATTTCTTCATCAGGACTATCACACATAGCAGAAATCACACCTGGAGTGCAACATGACTGATAGTCTGCAAGTCAGAGGTATTTCCAACATCATTCTGATTTAACTCTCAAAAAACAGGATTTGAATGACACTCTGGTCATGCAATACACAGCCTAAGGTTGCACTCAGATTGCATTCCCAGTTGGTGGGTATGTTCAACTCAGGCCTTCTGTTCCATCAGAAAGACTCCACTGTCTTTCTGAATGTGAAATTAAGAGCATCTTTCAGTGTCTTACTTAATGTTTTTTGGAGTCTGCCTCATTTAGGTCCACTGGATATTGTTTTATCAGGCTCTCTCACATAAAATATAATCTAGCCTCCCTACATCTGTTTAAGATTATTAATCCCTTTTTCTGTTTCTTTTTCTGAGAGGTGGGGAAAGTAATCTGTGGCTACCCTGCCAAATTTCACAAGTGACAAGTCTAGATTTATTGTAACAGCAGAGTATTTACAGTACACACATCATAAAAATTAAAGGCTGTGGTTTAGTGGGATCACCACCACCGCTGAAAGTTATTCAGGAACGTGTTTCAAATACAGAATAAGATTACACAGTGAAAATGCCTATAGTAAAAATACTCTGGAGTCTTTGGGTGTCTTAACAAGGCCTTCATTTGACACTATTAAAACCACCTGAAACAACAACCAACTCTTCAACATAACAGTCTTTGGTGGAAGCTGAGTTAATGTAATGGATTACCGCTTTGGAGTGATTGAAAGTTTCACAGTTATATAAAGTTCATTCAGTATAACGTGCTTTATTAAGCTGTGAAGTGGCTCCACTACAGTGTTTCTGGAGTGGCTTCATAAGCCTCTTGCAAGTTTAGGATCTTCTGTGTGTGCCATGCAGACTGTAGATTGCAAATTTGAGTGCATACTGGCTTCAAGAGAATAAGATTGTAAACTCAACACTTATCACAAATACTATAGTACTGAGCTGGTTGGAAGGGGAAGGAAAAGTAGACACTTACAAGTCTTGGGAATACAGCAATAAGATAAAGATGATCCCTGCTAATACAAAAGCAGCTGGCATCCCTTGCTATGGTTATGATCGCTATAAAAATGCAAGGGAGACACACAACCCATTGCCTGGCTTGAATTTTTGTGTGCAGCAGCTCTGATTAAACTTGGTTGGTTAAATCCTTTCCTTTGGACAGGATTAAATTGGTAGCCAGGTTGGAAACAAAGCCACTGCATCCTCCATTGAGGATTGCAGTAGTTTAAGATTGTCACAGGACTCGGGTTCTTTCTTGCTGCAGCAAGTGGGAAGGTACACAGACAACCAGGAGAAACCATGTGTGATTTGTGGTGCAATGCTCATAGGATCTTTAATGTTAAGGTTGGGAGGGGACAGAGAAGCAGGAGAATCAAAGCAAAAATGACCTCCCTTCACCATGCTGCTGCTGCTGCTGCTATTACAAAGGGAGAAGTAGTCTCCGTTTTTCTAGAAAGTCAAATAGGGACAGCCACTGACCCACAGATCTTAGAGTTAGTTCCTTGCTCTGTTGACTAAGGCCAGCTATGAAGTTCACCAAGACCCTGTTTTGTGCGGGTGAGCCCCTACACCAGTGACCTTGACGGGACTCCATCCAGGCATGGTCTGCACAAATCCAACTGCAAGACCCTAAGGGATAGGGCTGCTTAGGAGCCTAGGCCTCTTGCAATTCAGGGAATGTCTTGGTTGCTTTGGAAGAGACTTAACGTTTTTGGCCCTAGCCAAAACTAAAAACCAATTGCTGCAATTTGGTTATTGGGAAGTGAGAGACATTCAGTAGAACTTTTTTTTTTTTTTTTAAGTTGTGCTTCTGTACAGAAAAGGGATTTAAGTTGTTGAATTTGAACTGTGAACAGCAAATCAAAGCCTTATGAAATCTGGGGTTGCCAAAAAGCCCAGAAGCTCTGTACTACGCTTTGCCACATGCATGATAAACAGTGAGCTACGGATGATGTAGCGAAATCACAACTCCAGTTCTACTTGATCAGGCTGAGGTTGTCATGCTGGCGAGGTAGGAGGAATATGAGTTCATCTTGAAAAATCAGATAAATAGAACAACAAGATGCAAATTTGCAGAGTTTTCTGATCCTAACCAGAATTCCAGTAGTTGGTCTCTTAAGCAAAATGAACTCATTTGAATGGAGTGCTCCAGTACCATGTTAAGCTAGTCACTTGTTGGATTCACTAGCAAGATTGAGTTTCTTGGCTGCAATTTTAACTCATTTGTCATAAAAAGTGCTTGAGGAATGAGATGTCAACTGGCAACTTCCTGGTTGGAAAATTCAATCCATAATAAACCTAAATAAAGACAACGAAGAAGATACTCTAGGCTATCAAAGCTACAGCTCCTTTCCCATTCTCCCTTTCTATCCTGCCTGGCAGCGTAGGATAGCCAGATCTGAATTACCTGTAACTCGAGTCTTACAGACACCCATGGTCAAGAAATAAAATGAAGAAGGTGGACCCTAGCAGGAGTGTGAAGGAGGATTTGTTAATACTTTTCCATCAATATTTTTCTTAAAAAAAAAAGCATTCCAAGCAACAAACATTAGGGCCACCAAACTCTGCACTTTTTCAAGTAAAAGAAAAAAATATGACACCCTCAAAAAAGAAATAGAACCTTGCTTTGTGAATCCAGTGGCCAGGGTTAACACATCCAGTTTCATCTCATTTATGCTGGTTTAACTATTTACTTCTGTGGACTGAGTCCTCATTTACACCTGATTCAGTCCCATAGAATCTAAACTTCTTCCCACCCTCTGGTACCTCACTAACAGTTCAGGGCCACGTTCTACCTCTAGGTTCCACAAGAGACTGTAACAGAACAAAAACTGCTAAGCCTCATCTGTATTTCTCTGTTGGACATCCCAGACATTACAGAGCATTCCACAAGATCCATTCCAGCAGTAACCCATTTGATAGATTATTTTAAAACAACCAAACTACCCACATGTGCACTACATTCTCAACTGGGGAAAGAAAAGAGCCATTTTAAAGAAATGCAGAAACATGTCTACAGTACTTCCATTTGTTAGGATGGTTCTGCTTAGGAAAAACAAACTGCCACCATACAGCAACAAAATCTAAGTTGAAACACAGATGTGCAGTGGGAAGTTGCCCAGCTTTTTAAAAAGAAAGAGGCTTTAATAAAACTGTGCTAGGCTCACCATGCGGCTAATTGCCAGCCATGTATGCTTCTTATTTTCAAGCGATCTTCCCTCCCCTGAGTATTAAGCATATCAGGTCAAGTTCTTTACCCTTGGTTACACTCGTACAGCCTCGCTGAAGTCAGAGCTGCACCAGCCCATCAGCAAAATGTGGCTCATGTCATTCAGACTGCACTGTGGGTTGGGCAGGGGAAGAGGAACAGTGGAGTCAGTGAATCAAATCCTAATCAAGTCATTAGCTCCCTCCTATTTGGCAAAAAAATAAGTTTGTTCTAATGCTCTCTCCCTTGGTTGTGGTGTTAACAGTGAGCTGAAGCACATGTTTTGCTTTGCATAGCAAAGATCAGCTCTAAAGGGTTCTGCTTACATGTTGTTTCAATGTCTTATGTTCCTTGAACAGCTATTTGAGCATCTAGCAGCTAAAAGCTATAGATCTGAGCTTCCAATGAGACTGGAAAGTCTTGAGTTTAAGTGACTGGATCCAATTCTATTCTCAGTTATATCTTTATACTTGTGAGACCACTTTATGAAAAGTTACACCTTGATTGACACCAGAGAGAGGGGAGGACCCTTTGCTACAGACTCTGTTCAGTAAGAACAATTTCTAGGCCCACGTGTCCCACTTGTGAGATGGCAGACGCTAAACTCAGTCCCATACCCCTATTTACAAGCTTGTAAAGCCTCAATGAGTCAACACTGCCCTAAAATTTCCCTCATGCAAGCCCAGAGAATTCAAGGAGATGTTGCGAGTGTAACCAAGGGCAGAATTTTCCCTTTGTTTCCAGTGCAAGGCTCTGGGTCATTTATTAAATGGCCTGATATTTAGAAGGGTTCCCTAGAGTGAAATAGTTCAGGGGCAGGGGACCAACCACATTTAGTAGGGACTGTTTTGCTACCTGGTACTTCACATAAAATATGGATACTTAAGGATACTTGCCTCTCTCTTTCCTTTGAGGGGCTTTGGAGGGAGGTCAGCTGTGCTCCTGCTCAGCCACCAACAGTAACACATGACAAATATTGCAATTAACTTTCACACCAAACAACTATGTTTTCCTCTAACCTCAAGTATCATACTCTAGCATATTAAATTATATTATAAATAGTAATCCAATGTCCTTTGCCTTAGTGACACAGTAGGATCATGGTACTTCTGTAGCACAGCAAAATGGTACAGGAAGAATGTATCTGATAGATTATTTTGCCAATGCTTCCATCCTGGGACCTGATCCCAAAGATCTTACCCAAAGCTCATTGAAGGCAATGGGTCTCTTTCCATTGAATTCAACAGGTTTTGGATCCAGCCCATAGAAAGATACATATTTTCATGTATTATACCTGCAGGCAGTGAAAATTGCCAAAAAGGCCAGCAAAAGGCTTATACAATATTTAAACAAGACTTCTGGGGTGCATAAGGCTTGTGGTAGAGTAGTGACACATGCGTCAGTTTCACCCCCCATGTGCGTATGATCTATGTCCACATACAGAGGTCATGGTCAAATTCCCCATGCTGGTTTTGTGATGACATTGATTAACAGTTGGGAGAGTTGCACTTTGGTAAGAAAAAGTGAGGACTACTTTTTTACTTCAAACTCATGTCTTCTCCAGATAATTAGCTTGTCTTGATTGATTAGCTCTTGCATTCTAACTGCATGCTAGCATCATTGGTAATTCATTTTACCCCCAATGAATTTCCACCCACTGAAGCCAGAAAGTATGCAATATTACTGGTTTTGATAAGAATCAAATACATAAGGAGGGAAAATAGCAACTAAAAAGGAAGTGAAAAATATTGAGAGCCTGGAATTCAATATCAAGAAACTTTCTAAAATAACTTAAAATGGTTCAACTAAATATCACTGCAAGTGGAGTTCTGAACAATAAGAATAATATTGCTACGTTGCTCATTTCAACTAAAAGACCCCAGGTCCTATGAAAGATGAACATCCCCCATCTCCAAACAGACTGGTTAAGGCTTTTGCTTTCCTGATTTGGAAGGAAAGGGTGCTGAAGCAAACGGATCAGTGCTGGGGAGCTCTTTAGTCCTCGAAGACAGAGAAGCAATGGAGACAGATCCTGCTATAGCCTGTTTGTTGGTCTGAGAAACCACTTTATATGCCGCTATGGGTTGGACCTCCAGACCCTGACCATTTTCAGGACTGTAGTGACGGGAATATTTTGACAGAGACTGTGGACAGAAAGGCTTACTAACCATTGACCCCAAGAGGGCTTCTGGGGGGAATGCATGTCCTTGGTTTCTATCATTAAGAATGCCACCATGCTCTTTGGGAGGAATGCCTTCTTGATTCTCCACTGGTCTTACTGAATGAGACAGAAGGTTGCCTGGCTGAATGAACCCTACCCTGGAGGACTGAGCTCTAGAGGAGATGGCTACAGGAGCATATGGATTGTCCAAGTTTTGGAACATCGGGTTATCTACATGTTGGACATCACTGGTTTGACCTAGAAAAGAGGTTGGCATGAGGGGCTCTTTAAAAACATTATGAGAAGTCAACTCTTCCAAGCTTCTCTTTTTAGTAAAAGGGGCACACAGGAATACATCTGCCTCTTCTGGCTGCCTGAAGGGCACACTGCTCTTGGCAATGAAGGGAGCTTTGGTGAAGATGTCCAAATCCTCATGTACTACTCTTGAGCTTGGAAAAGGAGCCGTGGCAAAGACATCCGGCTCATTGAAAACCTCTCCAGAGTGCTGCTGAAAAGCCATAAACGGAGCCTTCCCCATCCTGCTCTGGGGCTTGGAATCTTCTTTGGAAGCCACAAATCTTTCCTTTAGCATGGATTGCAACTTACTGGATTCCTCCTCTTCTTCTGAGTCCATAAGTAAAGGCCTAGACCCACTACAATCCAAGATATCCACCTCATGGTCAGTCCCCTCTCCCTCACTGCTGTGGAAGGAACTATTGCTCGAAGGCCCATCTCTTGTGAAGTATTCAGATTCCAAATTGGGCTGAGTTTTCACTTCCAGCATCTCAGGCAGGTCTTTGTACAGATGAAGTCCATCATGAGCAACAGGCAGTTTACAGTGGTCACTCGTTACAGCAGAGTATGCAGATTGTTCCCTCTGCAAACCTGTAAGTACAAAACAAGGGCATTACTCAGTGCGCTAGATCCACTTAGCCATAAACACACACAGAAGCTTAACCACATCCAAAGTGTTCCAATGTTCTGATATAAATTGCCACCCATGGAGAATGGGAAAATAAAATAAAGATCAGACACTGCACACAACTCACTGGAAAATAACTCAACACTTCCTCACAATTCAAAACACCACAAATACAACATGTTAAAAAGAGATGGAAGATGTTAGAGATACAGACATTCCAATTCAGCATTCCCTCCTGACCCCGTTCTAGGAGGACCTTTTCTGTGTCACCCACAAGAATCACAACGACGTGGTTTTCATTTCAGAAAACTGCTAGCTAGAGGGAAATACCAGCGGATGGACAGTTCTTAGTGATAGTGTCATTTTAATCAACTCTGCCTATTGAAACAACAGTACATACAGCAGTACAGTGGAACCTCAATTTTGCAAAGACCAATCTTACAAATAACCTTATAAAAGCCTATTTCTTGATGGAGAGGGGGAAATATCATAACCAAAAATGTCAGTAAAAGACAAGTTGACATCATTCACATTTCTGATGCACTCAGTTCATTACAAATCACTTTTCAGTGGCTTTGAAAAAAAATTAGAAAAAATAGCTAGATGGTGCAGCTCAGGCACCATACTTCCTGCAAGGTTGAGATCTTTAGTTTTAGCAACTCTGATTTCATGGATGCCTCAGTTCCCAATTAGTTCAAAGAGGGGGGGTCTACTGCCTATTGTTTGGCATTTAAGTTTTTTTTTATTTCTTGGAGCTGACTCAGAAAAGTTACCTTGAACTGTGTATTTTACATGCCCTCTAACACCTCCTACTGTGAAAGCAATGTGTGTTTTATAAGTAATAAAGATGTTTCCATTAGCAAGGTAGCTTATGGAATTTTGCATTAAATCTGGTAATCTTCACAAAGATACTTGAGCCACTGCAAAACGGTTAAAATTAAAACTATCCTGTATACTGGTTACAAATGAACTTTCTAACATACCCCTAATGGACTAACTTGGTTCTACATGTTAGCAAGATATTACTAATAAGCTAGAAATGGAGGCATACTATCTGATTGTTCTCTAGTTACTGAAGCCCAAAAGTTGGCTTGTTTTTGCCTTATGAATCACACAGACAGTTATCAGAATACAAGAGCGCTTACCTTCAAAGAACTATTAGCAGGTTAGAAGTATGTCATTGGACTCATGTTAGCAAGAGGACAGGAAAAAGGCACATGAAAATCTAAGTAGTATAGATTCTAGACAAAAAGATTTGGGTTTTGGTAGGTGATACTCCTGAATGTTTGGGACAGAAAGATGCACCAACACGTCCTGTGGCTTTCAACATGTCTTGAAGTTCTGAAAACTTGCATGATCACCTCTTCCCAATCTTCATATATTACAAATGTACACACTCACGCTAACCTCTGAGTATAAAACTTTTATAATTTTACACCCATTTCTCATAATTAAAGACACAATACTCATTAGACATCCAAATTACTATTTATTGGGAAACTAGTTACTTAAAATACATTACACTGTAAAAGTAAAACAGTGTAGATATGGGTAAACAGTTTATAAGATACTGTACAAAAATACCTTCTACCTTCTCTGACGCACATGTTGTCAGCAAAGCTTTAAACTGAAGTATGACTCTCAGATCAACTATAGTAACAAAAAAAAGTTTAGTTTTATGTATTTTCCTTCCAAGAATTTGACTATTTATTTAGTGAATTCCCAAGCTGGATGCTACTGTGCGATTTTTTTAAAGTAGCAGCTGAGACAGACCAAGATGTGTAGAAGCCTTTCTAAATTATGCGGTCACATTGGAACATGATGTCGTACAGGAAGATAAGAAGAAAAGAAGTAAGGACCATGAGCATGTATCATCACAGATGTAACATACATGCAAATTACTCAATGTTACAATGCAAACTATTACATATTTTGCAAGACAAATCATTTTACCAGAATGACTCTTCCTACTGTGTTATCTGCATAATAAGCCCATATAGACAATCATTATGTAGAGATCATCCATAAAAGGTAGAAACAGGAGGAAAAATGGGTTCGATTTAAGCCTCAGTTATTTAAGACAGTAGCAGTGTCCAGCTCAACAGAACATGGAGACAGCATCAAATAGGTACATTGGTGTATTGCCAAGTTTATTTGTTCCATGGCATTCAGATCTCTGCCCTTGCTGTTAGTGTCACACAGACAAAGCAGTTGCATGCCATGTGCATAGTGCTGTGCACATGGTATACAGTCCATGCAGCCCTGGGCTAGGCTTACATCCTGCAGAGACACATGCAATGTATGTAAAAGCTCTCATGGGTAGCCTCTATGCCTTCCCACTCCCCAATATCCCACAGTCAGCGGTAAGTGTGGAGGCCCTTGTACATTCAGGAATAAAATTCACCCCGAAGAACACCAGGTCAAAGCCTCTGCATCATTTGCTGAGACTTAAGTGCCCAAAACAGTGCTTACACAGAGCCTAGATCCTGTGCTGGTCTCCTGCGTAAGGGTCAGACTTACCCTGAGCCTGCGTAGCTTCCAGCATCTATTACAACAAGAATTAAAAATGTACTAAAGATGTTAAAGACAAACAAGCCCATAATGGTGCTCCTTTAGAAATCATGTGGCAATAGAAGTAAAGTTATATGCAAATGTATAGTGGTTGCCATTAGAATCTCAATATTTGCCAGTGGTTAAATCACACCATCATCTATACTACCACTCTTGCTGCTGCTTTAAGACCTTAGTTTGCATAAGTTAGCATCATGTAATACTGTTTATAACCTTAGCATATATAGTGGGGTCAGAAGGAAGAGACAGCTTCTTATAGTTTAGAATTCAACACTTGAAACGTCTCCTTTTTATGAGCACTATACAATAAATGCCAGCTACTGAAGTAAGTTAAAATAAAACTAAACATACACAGAACAGCTTTTGCTGTTGGCTATGAGGGTCTGATCCTATTCATATTTAAGTCCATGGGACACTTTCAATTGCCTTACATGGACATTGGACCAGCTCTACAATTAGAAGCTTTCAAAGAACACAGGTATTGCTAGAGGTGAGGTTGCCTTTCCATGGAATACTTCCGCTAGCTTTGTCCCATTTTATGTGGGCAAACCCGTAAAGATCCTATCTTCTGATGTTGACTGGGTAAAAATAATATAAATAGCTAGTACTCGTGGCTGTTGGCTAGGTTTGTTTGTAACCTTAAAAAGGGTGATCAATGCTTCCCTTATTCACCTTCAATGAAAAAAATATGGTGGATTCTTTCCTTGTACTCAAATGCCCATTGAGATTAAAAATAAGGGAGCAGTAGTCATAATAAATATCTAAGTCATACATAGCACTTCTGATCTGTAGATCTCAAAGTATTTTACAAAATGAGGTCAGTAATATTCTCCCTCCCCCATTTTAAACCAGGGAGAAACTTAGCCAGCAAAAAGTGAAGTGACTTGACAATGGTCCCAGCAAACCAGTGGCAGAGCTGGGAACAGAACCTAGCTCTTCAAAGGACCAGTTCATTGTTGCATCCTTTACGTTACACTACCTTAAAGATACTACATTTTTCCTCTCTCCTTTAGCACAGGAATAAAGTTGCTACCCAAGATGCCAAAGTAGGTAGAAACAGATATAAAACATTCTGATTGGATAGTGTTTTACTTTCATTTTGTACATGTTGAAGTAGCACCACTAGCAAAGAGTAAAGCCCGTTCTCATTGGGCATCTGAAGAATCTAAAATTTTCTCACTTTTACTTAAAAAGTTAATTTGTTCATGTAATTCAATTTTAAAGAATGGCTTGTGGTAACTTCAGAGGAATACCCAGCTGATTTAATAAGGGTGAAATTTACTCTTGTGGAGCAAACGGGCATAAGGCCTATGAGCCAGTACAGGCCTTAAAAAAGGAAGGCTTAAATGGTGCATGAGATTTGTGTAAGCTCTTTGCACAGGAGTAAATTTTATCCCATACATGATGCACCTGTCCTTATTTTCTAAGGTTAATCTAGTCCAACTATTAACTTCATTATTCCAAAATGCAGTATTCTGCTAGGATGAACGGGATGTAGCATGCAGTGCCCATGTCTTCAAGCAAAAAGATGCTACAGTAAATTCTTTCATATCCAGCATTCTATCACCTGGAACTCTCAGATAATTAGCATTTTAATTATAAGTAAATTTTAGTTACATTTTCCATAAGTACAGCATAGTGAAAGTAAATACAAACAAATACAGCAAATACAGTATAAGTTTACAGCACACAATACTACTGTTTGTAATTAAGTACTCTGCAAACATTTGTTTGTTTCTTAATATCTAATCTTGTTTTTCTTTATTGTTATGCTTTGCTAGCTCTCTCTCTCTATTATCCAGAATATTTGAAGAGCTGGCGACCTTCTGGAGCTACCGGATACGAAAGAGTTTACTGTGCATAATTAATTTTGATCAAATGTTTACTTCCCACATTTCTCAAAGCATCTCAGATCCAGATTTGCCCCAGTTCCAGGCCTTTTACATTCTCTCCAAAACTTAAACAGGACATTTACCAAAAATGCTGCTGAAGAAATTTATGCCAAGGCAATAATGTTTGTAATTTACCCCATGTTTGTGTCCCTCTTTGAGATCTGTCACTTGCAGGCTCCACCTACAGGGTTTGTTAGTGCACCCCTCTACTTCCTAAGCTCCCCTGGGCCACCCCAGTCTGCTCTGAGCTTGTATTCTATTGATGTAACCTTTCCAAATGGCTGTAAAGAACAATCCTTGCAGGCAGTACTAGCCCCTGGCTGGCTGTAGAGAAGAGAGGTCCCTCACTCCACTTAAAACAGACTTTTGAATGGTAACAAGGTCATCAGTAGAAGTCTCCTCCACATCACACCTGTGGTCCAAAGAGGGATTTGTCAGAAAAGCCACATGCACATTGCAACGTGACAAGAGAGCCCAGAAATGACACCTTCACCATTGAAAAAAATTCCAGAGATTATTTTGAGGGGCTGAAATTTAACTGTTCACTCATTTGTGCAGCGACTTGGAAGTCCACAAATAACTCTGCTCCTGAGATGATGACAAAAGATGTGAAGTCCTATTTTTGCCTTGAAAGGGGAGTTGCTATAACTTATGTAGTGGCTACACTTGCAAATAGGAAATCCTGGTAGGAGCATCTGTTAAAGTACAAAGCAATCTCATGTCAAGAACTTCACTAGTGACCCAACATCATCAGAGGTTCCTTTGTGATTGTTATATCAATCAACAGCAGGTACTGGCAGAGAAAGGAAGATTAGTTTAGGTTACTTAACCTAGCATAGATTTCTACCCATTTTGGAACAAGAGCTAAAGGAACAACCCTTGGAGAGAGAGAAGCATTTGACTTGTCCCCCCTCTTGCTTAAATGACTATACTAGAACATCATTATGGTAGTTAGGAAACTTGTGCTCTTATTTCACTCAGGGGATCATGGGTACCAAAATGCTTTGGTAGAGAAACTGGTTAAGAGTTCACTCCGTGCCTTTTCCTTCTTGATAGCAATTCTCTCAACTTCTTCCCATTTGGACAGTTTACACAACATTAGCCTAATGTTTGCAGGCTGGCAATAGTTTGAGCTATTTTTACAACTAATCCCCCACCTCTTTTAAACAAACTCATGTCTTCTTACATAGCTTGCATTTCCCATTCCACATATATCTTCTGCAGCCTTTATTTAATCAATGTTGAGTCTTTTCTTATGAGCTGGGTCTGTTAAATCAAAACACCTTTATAAAGGATTCTGCTTCCATTGTGTTGTACTCCCCAGTAAAAAATAAAAATAACATTCACTTTTGCTTATTTAATAGCATTATTCCAAAACAACCCAGTGTTTTTATAATTTTGACTCCAGAACACTTTAACAAATTCTATTAGATTTAAAATCTTAAACATTCTTTAAAAGTACTTTAATTCACAGAAATCTCTCAGTTTTTAATATACAGTAGATGGGTTTTTTTTTTTTTTAAATCCATTCTCTTCTCATGTATTTTTAGTATCTGGCTATACAATAACTTTCTATCTAAAGCTTTTCCAAGTTTTCCAGTCCAATTTGCCTACTTTAGGAACAATAAAAAAACAAAAAAATAAAAATAAAAATCTATTGACAGTTTTACTAAGTTCATTTCCATAGTTCTTTTACATGTAAAGCTTCTTCTGGAAAGTGCAGTATTACACATGTAATGATACAAACACATTGAAGCAGTACTTTTATTATGAAGTGTAGATTTTAAAAGAAGATTAATGGAGAGCCATCAATTGAAGGTTAGTTCTATTTACAGAATTTGTTAAACTAAATATTGGCGGCAGGAAAAGAGGGGGAATAGTGGGGAAATAGGAGAGAAATGCTCACAGACTAATGTCTTTCCCTCTCAGGAAGAGGTCAATACATCTATAACTTAGTCATTCATACTTTCGCACATGAGAATCTGCACTTTTACTACTACAGCTGCATACACATACACAAGGTTAGCAGTAAGCTAGTAATTATTACACTACAGAGGAAGAGTTCCTTTATTCAGGAAGAATTTTCATATATATGATAGGAATGCTGGACTTTAAGATCATAAGCCAATGGAAACAAGTTTAGCGTATCCAGTTAATTGACAAAGTATGCATGTAAAGGTAAAAAGAAAAAGGTAATTACCATCAAGTTGCATTGAGCTTGTCAGCACTCATTTTCAACTGTTTGAGGAGAGTGCATACTTGTTCTACAAAGACTAAAGATGTGAATAAAGTTTACAGTAACTTGTCTATTGAAATGGTTCCATACTTAACTATGTTGCACTATGTAGTTACAAGGGAAAAGAAGAAAACCCCGAACAGATACGAGATGTTTCAGTAAAACCCAGGTATAAAAAAAAGAAAACAAAACAAAACAAAACGAACAAAAAAAAAACTGCTGGACAATTTGGTTTGTACACAATTAACAGTTTGTTTCCTTTATGAAATCTAAAAATCTCACACACACACACACTCACTCGCACACAAAAACAACAACAAAGTACTTCCGCTGCTGCCACAACGCTCTTCTTTTTTGGCTAACAGTTCATTCAGTAAATAGACTCCACAGCCATGCTTGTCTATATTTCAGTCTCAGTTTTGATGTATTTCACTTGGGGTCTTTTTTGTAGCTCTAACTTTTTTTTTTTTCTTTTTGAGAAAGTACAATCTGATCATAAGCAGGATCGTTCAATTGGGCGTGGAAAACCCTCTCAATTGGCATGATCACCATATGTACTATGCAAAACTCTGGTCACTTTTTCCCCTCTGATGTACATACAGCTAATTTAAAGACATCTTTTCCTAACTTGTCTCCCGCCCAGGAAATGAACAGCACTAGTGATTTTCTGTCTCCTTTCCTTCTGCCCGTTTGCCAGAAATCCTCCCTTCACCACCCCGCCAAAATGTTAAACACAGGTTAGCTCTCTAGCCTGAGGAAAACAAAATATCTGTTGTATGACATTTCTAGTAAGGATCATATATAGAATACAATTAACTAACTCATTTACAATTAAGCTTCCAGTTGGGCTACGTGTAAATCTCAGCAGAGTGGATAAGGACGTCTAGTGTTTCTGTTAGACATATGCTAGGCAAGACAGGTGCAAGAGGAATCATAGCAGGTTGTACCAGGGATGAACTGAACACAGGGCTATGGGGTAGGTGGGACAGAAACAGTATCCATTCTTGGGCCAGGAGGTGGGAACATATGGGGTTGTCTGAGTCTCCTTCCGTATGCAGTTTTTTTTTTTTTAAATAAAACCCCCAAAAACCTGAAGGTTAACTCCTCTGAAAATGAAAACGTAGATTAGGTACGTTACAGAAACTGCATCTGCTACTGGGTCACTGCTACAGGTCTATGAGCTGATCCACCAGCAGTAAAGACCTGGCTAGGTTGGGAAGACTTGATTCAGAGCTTCCACTGTTGTTTCTAGAATGCCCACCTGGAAGGGTGAGAGATAGGAATAGGAATTCAGTATTGAACAGAACACACACAGGTTAGTTTCAGTTGTTCAAGCACAAGTAAAGAAAGAATAACCAGAGAAAGCAACTTTGTTGAGCTAAGCTGTTCTATGCCATGGGTATGACGGTATGCAATGTTGTTATAGCCATGCTAGTGCAGTACTAAGGATATTAGAGGAGACAAGGTGGGTCAGCTAAGGCATCTTTTATTGGACTGGTGGTGAGACAGACAAGGTAGAAGCCACTGCCAAGATTTACACACATTAAGGCCTTCATGGAAAAGCCTATCAGAGAATTTTACCAAGATCAAATCAATGGGATTCTAGAGGATTTTTAGCAATTATATTCTTCTATAGAAGAGTTAACAATTCTACAGAAAGGATGTTGTTCTCAGTTCTTCTACCTCTTTAAGAGTCATTCTTTTAACTTAATGATATCTTGTAGAAAGCACTCTAAGTTGTTTACAGCCATTTCATAGGCTTTAAGTTATCCTGTAAAAACCTTTATAGCACTTACATCGTTCTCTATAGGAAAACTGTCCCTTTAATTAGGGTGAGCGCTGCAAAAGTACTTAGCCTTGAGCCAACTCTGCTTGAATTCAAATCAGGGGTAAAATCTTCCTTTGACATCACAGTGGAGCAGAGCCAGCTTAAACCCATACCGAAGCCTTCTGAAAAAGCTCCACCCTAAATGACTTGGGACTCTTTTAAAAAAAAAAAAAGGGTCATTCTTTCAAGGCTTAATATTAGCTGCAGAGCAGGCAGGCGGGATATACTATGCAATGAAAGCCAGGATAGATGGAAATTACAAAAAGGTATGGAGTTCAACTGCTTGAAACAGAGTAATGTGTTAAAAATCTGTGTTATTTCCCCAGGAGCTTGAGAAACATTTTCACTGCAGAAACATATCATGCTTTACAGATGTTACAAAATCCTGCCTGCTCCACCCATTAACGAAGCTTCATTCACCAAACTTCATCGTCAAAGGGGACAATGCCTCTTAACAGTTACCCCTTTACATGAGGCTGAACAACAGTTTGCAGGGAAGATGGTAACAGGAGCACACGGGGCTGGAACTCAATTGGCTGAAAGCCATGAAAGCCTAATGACCGAGGTTGGAATTTTCAGAAGTGCTGAAGGAATCTGGGTGCCTGTCTCCCAGAGCAAGTCTTCAGTTGTTGAGTACCTAACTCCCACAGGCCCTGCTGCAAATCCCAGCCAGAAGTAGTAAACTCACTTTTGAGGGGGTTTGAGGATAGATCCTATTCTCTTTCTTGGGCATGGTGGGTGCCTTACCATTAACTTAAAGGGCCTAAGTAAAATTATGCCATATATTCTAGCCACACAGATGGACAGGTGAGCTGGTCAATACAGACTTGTGGCAGGGTGTAGACAGGCTATGGGCTGCCTGGCTGACTCCTGGGATGACAATATGTTTGAATTACCAACCCTTGTTGTCCTGTCTTGTCCATTAATCCATTGGGCAGGGCAATTTCTTCTAATTCATGACCAAGGAGCAGCCAGGTCAAATTTCAGCAAACAGTGTTGTGACATCGTGGTCGAGTGATGCATGAATTCTTCTCACTATTACATTGTCCTATCTCATTGGGCCTGATTCGCCTCTTATGTTCGAACAATTCAGGAATCATTTAGGACAATGCAATAAGACAAACTGGTGTAAGTCAGAGAAGAATTAGGCTCACTGATCATTAAGACAGCATGGTCTGGGTTTAATTTAGGTGTATGACTCAGCATGATTGCTCAATCAGTTGGTTGCCATTATGTGTTCTTTTTAAAAATCCTGGCTTACCTTGTGAATTTTTGGATATCAACACGGGAATGGGATCAAACTCATCTTCTGCCACCTTTTCAGAGCCCTCAGGAACATCAAAGCCTGAGATCAGATTAGTATCTTCGGCGGCGTACAGGAGAAATGCAGGGAAGGAAGCAAAGATAGCAGAAAACATGTTAGAATTGCCAAAAATGTTAGGGTGTGTTTTTTTTTTTTTTTTTTTTTTTTTAAAGAAGTGGTTAAAAAGCAGGAGTTTAAATAAAAAGCCAAAATAAAGTCGGTAAGTGAAAAGGTAGTAAGTGAAAAGAACCAACTAAATTCAAAAGCAAAAAAACCAAACCCCAAAAGGCACATACGCCCTCAGCTAAGCCAAGTAACAAGAACCAAAATAAAATGGTGTAGCAGTCAGTGCATTTCCTAGGAGTGCTGGAATCATGGGTTTGAGGTTACAAAGGCACACCGCATAGCCAGCAAGGATACGGGAGATGTGAGTGTGGGGAGGGTGCACACGTGTGAGCAAGAAAAGAGGAATGAAAATGTTCTTTGACATCATCCAATGGGCACTACCAAACACCAGTACATTTCCAAAGAACAGTCTAAGTCTGTGAGCACAGGGCCACATATAAAGGGAGATTTTGAGGAATTAAATGGGAGCCTGGCACAAGGTAAGTGTATAAAGGACCCAAGATGGAGTAGTCAGATGCATCAAGACATGAGCTATTACCCACAGGAAGTTGGCAAACAGTGGCATGAAATCAGTGGGAGTTAAGTGTCCATACTACTTAGGGATTTTTTAAAAATCCCATTAAATCTCTTCCTCTTTAGGCAACTACCTTAGAGAATGAGGTCCTCAGACTCTATGGCTGTGTCTACACTAGATAGTTTTGTTGACAGAAGAGGCCTTCTAGCAACATAACTCAGGGAGCATCTGCGCACAAAGGCTACATCTACACTAGCCCAAAACTTCGAAATGGCTATGCAAATGGCCATTTCAAAGTTTACTAAATGAAGCGCTGAAAGGACCCTGGCAACTTTGAAATCCCCTTATTCCTAACAGCCGATAGGAATAAGGGGATTTCAAAGTTGCCAGGATCCTTTCGAAAAGGAGCTCCATCTGGATGAGCTGCGCAGCGATGAGCTGCGTCAATTTCAAAGTGCCGTGGCTGCCGGCATGCTAATGAGTCTCTGAATATGTATTTCAGTGCTTCATTAGTAAGCTTCAAAATGGCCATTTGCATGGCCATTTCGAAGTTTTGGGCTAGTGCCGACACAGCCAAAGCATTCTGTCAACAGAACTCTGCATTAGTCTTGACAGTGTTATCCCTTGAAAATTTGAGGAATAACGCTTCTGTTGACAGTTTGTCGACACATTACTGTCGACAGATGCTTCTGGTGCAGAGGTAACCTATGTGAATGAAGTATATTGCCTAGGTTCAGTTGACTAGAAGCTTACACCCAAGTGGGATTTTAAACAATCCCTTTAGATGTAGTTGATACATCTCCTACAACCCTCTGAACACACATTTTCCTCTTATCCTCCTAACAACCACACATTTCTACAGAAAGGAGTATGCAGAAAAGCCAAAATCGTTCAAGTGGACTTTATGGCTTGGTTTCAAAGTCTTGTGTTCTTCCACAATCACAGCTAAGCATCTTTCTGAGTCAACCCAAGCTCTTTTCTGCTCTATCCATAAATGCTGGAAACTTTAAAGCCAAATTACGTTTTTATACATTTAGCTATCTACCTCTGTAGCCATTAAGAGAGCATTGTTCAAATGTGCATTCATTCTGGCATGTTCAAGGGCTATGGTTACACTAGTGAGTTTTGTTGACAAAACTGATGGTACAGCCCCACACAAAACAACTTTTGTCAACAGTGTGTCAACAAAAGTCAGCACTGAGCACCTTTCGTCGACAGTTCCCGTCAACAAAAAAGCTGTTTGGATGCTCTGGGAGGCCTTCTCTTGATAGACAGGGTATCTGTGACAACAGGCAGCCCTATCTGCTGTGCTTCCAGGTGACTGTTTTCTGTCGACAGAGTGGAGTGCTCTCTTGATTGGCTTTTGTGTGTGGCTGCACTCTGTCAACTCAAGTTTTGTCAGAAAATCTCTTCCAACACTGACTTCTGTTGACAGTGCTGTAGTGCAATTGTAGCCAACAATCGAGGACTGCAAGCAAGAAACACAGTATGTGTTTTTGCATTGGTTTCATTAGAAGATGCGATTTCTCTTCAGCTCACTGTTTCAGCAATATAATAATATACACTGCTCTGTTATTGTTTGCCACATCACATTTACCCAATAATAACTGAACTCTAGTTGTGTGGGAAGTAACAACCACCAAGATTTGAGAGGCCCTAACTTATGGCCCAAGAATTACAATATAACTAAGCAACACACAGGAATTCTCCAGCTAAATGAGACAGTGGTTTGAAGAAAACAAACCCATCTCTGGATAGTGTTGTTATTCACCCTAGTGCCAACCTCAGTTTTTTTTGTCTAAATTAGTCAAAATTCTCTGAAGTTGATGTGATTATGACATCTTTGCAGCTCCAATGTTGGTAACAAGTTCCCCAGGCCGATTATGCTTACACACAGTGCATAGCCTATGTAACTTATTGCCAAAGGATTCACCGATGCCAAGAATTTGGAAGGATAAAAACAGGGACTGGACGACTAGATGGATAACAAGATCAACCAGGGGCAAGAGTTTTGGAAAAGAGATAAACAACCTTGACAGGGAAAGCAAGATTTCCAAGTTTGTACTCAAAACAACGGAAACAGCATATTCTGCAGGGAATCAGGCAGAATTCTGCCTAATTCTTTCTCTCATTGCTCACTGCAACCCCATAAGGTGAGCTTCCATTTTGTTGATTTCCAGCCACAAAATAGCCGCTGAATGTACGTTTCAAGCCATTTACTCAGAATCAATGGGCTTGGAAGTTTATCGTTGCAATGAGAATGGAGAATGACTTGTTTAAACACGAAAGCTCTATGAAAAATGCCATCTCATTTCAAAATGTCATTGATGGTAAAAATTGATTATAGACAATTTCTACTGCGCTTCTGCTAAGGACTGAACATTTTCTGTTGCCATAGGGATGCTTATCAACTGAGCTAAACAAAACTCAGCGTGAACAGACACTCAGGGCTAATCCAGGTTAGAAGTTTCTCTTTGGGCCCATCTTTTCACGGCCATAGAAGGAAATATCCCTGGAGAGAATGATTTATCAACTAAGATACCCTTCACATTTATTTGTATATTACTCATTGCTTAGCCCTTTTTCTTGTAGTGCTTAGAAAAGACACAGATGTTACAGTGATCTCTTCAGCACAAAGCATGAAGATAACAGCAGGAAAAGTACATCTTAAAACCTGCGCATAAAGTTCTGAACTGATAAGCGATGGTGATACATCCTCCATCCTAGTGTATGCAGGACCTACTTTTCACCCACGTTGGATTTCAGTAATTCTGAGAAAACCTCAGGGCTCGAGTACATTCAGATCCTAGAACTGAGAGGCAGTGACCTGAGCAAGATCTTGCGTAAGATAAAAGCAGAGCTGTGAACAGAACCCTTATCTCCTAGGCCAAGGGTCAAGCTGCAGCTCGTTAAGGAGTCATTTGTGGCTCTGAATGCTGACTACTCTGCGGCTCCCTGCCCTGGTGCTGCTGAAACAATAGAACTAAATTCAGTTGGTTTACTGGTCAGCCCGGCAGTGGGAGGGATCCGGCTGTTAAACCAACTGAATTTAATTCTGTTGGTTCAGCGGTGGCAAGGCAGGGAGCTGCAGACGAGGCAGCACCTGGAGCCACAATGACTCCATTTTGACCCCAGGAGAGAGCAGTCTGGCTCCAGAGGTGGGCATTACAGACAGCAGTTCTGTGTCCTCCCTCCCTCGCCCACCTGTGTCTTTCATGGGAATGGCCAGCTCCAGCCGACTCCCTCCCTCCACCTGGCCGGTGCAGGTCAGCAGTGGGACAGATCCGCGGGCTGAGAGGGGATGGGAAGGTGGAACAGGCACAGGGTGGCTGAGGGGGAATTGCTGCTGCTGGGTCTCTGTAGCCAGACAACAGACTCTCACAGGGGACTCTCGTGCAGCTGCCAGCAGCCCCTCTATTGCTTCTGCTGCGGGTGACAAGCAGCCCCCAGGCAAGGCCTGGCTGCAGAGGTTGCAGAAATGCATGGAGGCCTGGCTGCGTCAATCTGCTGCCCCCAGTTCCCAGCTGTACTGGATGCCTGAGCCCCTACCTGCAGAGCCGTTACAGCTGGGCAGTGCCTTCTACAACCCAGTGCTGGCCCAGCGTAGCTCAGGTGGCCTCCCCAGCTGCCAGTCCTGCTGTCTGGCTCCTTGGAGAACTGACCCACCCTGCCGCAGCCACTGCCGCTAAGTAAGAGTGTCCTGGTCCCCTACCCCTACCCCACCATGGCAGGGAACATCCTGGACAAGTTTTCAGCAAACTTTCCTCTTCCCCTTTGGAGAGTATTTTTCTGTTGGTTATTTGATAACTTCTGTACCCCCATATTAAAGGCGATATTACAGTTTGCAAGGGTCACCAACTCAGAAGACGACAACAGAGCCCAGAAAAGATTACAGGCCAGACTATAGGCCCTTTGGTGTAAATCAGTATTGTACCATTCATTTTGATGTACTGCTGCTGAAGATCCTGACCCTCCAGCCTCCAACAGAAGGACGACAAAAAACGCACGGGGGCAGGTTACCTTTGTGAGCTTGAGCTGAAATGGCTAGAGGCACAAACTCGTCCAAGAGGTCACCAGGAGGGTTGGAAAGCAGAGAGCAGTCAAGCAGAGAATCTTCCCCAGTGAGAGAGTCTGAATCCAGATGAAGAGTGGTCAGGCCACAGCAACGTCAGCATTAAACAGCATAGGCAGAACTATTAGGCTAATACTGTTGCTCTCTGTTACCAGCCAGCGAGTATTGGAAAAAGCAGTTTGCACACAGCCACAGCTACCATTATTCTGGTTATGGAAAATTTCCCACCAACAGAGAAAACTTAGAAGTATCCAAAAACGTTTCAGCAACCTATCTACATGCAAGAGAACAGATTCAGCCCAGTACCTGTACACCAGCCACCTCTGGAGCCGTGAGAGCAGCAGGCCAAGGCAGATACTTGCACAGTGCAGTGAGTTAGGCTTTAGCCAGGAGAACAGCAAGAGGCCACCCCGCCTTGCAAAACACCACCATAGGCTCTTTAGACATTATTTCAGACTGGAACAAGGAAGTTGTGTTGTTGGTGTGGTTTAAGGCAGTGGTTCCCAACATTTCACTAGTGTGGACCCCAATCGCTCCCCCACAAATCCTCTGTGGAACCCAAAGCCAATTCTAGCTGCTGCGTACACTTCCTTAAATAAAAAAGGAAATCATAACATAGGATTTTCAGACAGCAATACATAACATTGCAAGACATGTAATTAAAAACAATAAGTAATTATATCTTTGCAATTTATTTCAAACTTGTTTTCTGTGATAATTTTTATTTATCTTTCTTTGTTTCCAGGGTCCCCCTGTAATATGCTCAGGTTGAGAACCACTGCTTTAAGCTCTTGCAGAGAAGACAAATGCAGACTGTAGGGTATTCTTTTTACTTTACAAAACACATGAATTGCTTGTACAAGGATCTGAACCCATGGTTTCTGGGAAACTAGGAACTGTAAACCTGGTATTTTAGACTCTGATGACAACCTTTGAGGGATATAAAAATAGCTGAGGTAAATCTTCTGAAGAGAAGCCTGTCAGCCATAGAGAAGGCCATAGAGAGGCCTGTCATACCATTCATTTTAGGTAAGTCATGTTTCGGGTGTCCTAAAACTATTGCTCTCCTGTGGCAGGAGAAGATATTCACCCCAGCGAATCTGTTCTCTTGCAGTGTGACAGTCAGCAGAGTCTCAAAGTGCATAATACCCTGTTGAAGTATCCACAACTTGAGGCAGTTTTCAAGCCTTCTGGGGTAAGGAAGAGGAATGAATTGCCAACTACAGGACACAGAAAAGATATAGGTGCACTGCAGACTGGCATTCACACCAGCCACAGGAGATCTCAGCAGACAACAGGATGTTACTAGGGAAATTTCATATGCGTATGAGCAATACACCAGTAGGAAGTCTCTAGCTAGACACACACAAATCGAAGGGAGGCTGCTTTTACAGATCTTTTGTTTTTAATGTGTTAAAAACACTCGTGGTTTAACAAACCACATTGAGACATGGCCTGCTTATTTGGCCATCGGGGGATGTGTGGAAGGTTTATTGCTGCAGGTATAGCATACAGCTTTGGCCTAGTTAGCCTATCAGCACAGACTAGCTGCTCCAAGACATAGTCAGGGTCCTGTGTGGGCTTGCACTCAGCAACTAGCCCGAGCTTCCAGCCCTTAATGATTATTGACTCTGGAGCACATCCACACACATTCATGTCTCTGATTGCAGCACAGTGCTATGCCCTCGAGATCCAGAGGCCTCTCTATATATATGAGCTGGAACAAAAAAAATAGTATCATGCTTCTAGGAGCAGGCCTAGTCAGTCCATTGTAACATCTGCACTGGAACAAAGACAGGATGCTGGATGAATAACCAAACGGTTCGGTAAGATCCTTTTCCGGCATGCTAACCCTGAGGAAATTAGCTTTATCAATGCATGGGCAGTTTAAACTGGAGGTGTGGGTCAATGTTCCAGCTAATCTTTTCCATGCATGTGCAGATTTTTTCCATCCATGTGTAGAATAATTTTTCCCTATGTGCACCAAGGCATTTGAATGTACATTACCAATGGAAACAAAAAACCTAGCTGTGGGTGCTCTACTAATCAGCTGAGCAGAACCTGAATTTCTCCTGAGCAACTGCACAGAAATGTGGCTTAAACAAAATACTGGTGTGGGTAGGAATGAACGGAGAGAGAACAGTTTACTTCAGCGAATAAGGTCTTCCTTTTCCTTAGGAAGGGGTCAGAGGGACCACACTAATGCCTGCATTTCCATTTGGAGCATCTCACCAACCTGTTCTGTTGGAAGCAACTGAGTCGGTCTGGGAGGTGAGGTGTTGGGGCAGCGGAGCCTCAAGGCCAGGGATAAGACTCTCGACAGCTATGTCATCTTTTCCTTTCCCAAGGCACAGGAGGTCAGAACAGAGAGAAGCAAGAGGTTAGTTTTCCACGCAGGCACAGAGAGAAGCTGAGAAGGCAACTATCTGAATCCTTTTAAGTATCTCTTTGGTACCTCGGGCAGCTAGACTGGCAAAAATGATATTACCCTCAGCTTAGTGTAACAGCAAATTGCTGAAACAAACCACTCATGAATAACCCAAAGCCTGAAAAGTTATTAGTCTTAAGTTTTTGCCAGGGAATCGTCCATTAAAATTCCATCTCTGTTTAGTAATAAGTACCTAAGTGCCTCTCAATCTTGAATGCATTTATCCTAAGACACCGCTTGAAGGAAGACAGTGCTATTACCATATTACAGATAGGAAACCAAGACTCAGAGGCTAAGTAATTTGCCCCAGGTCACACAGAACTCCGTGGCAGAGGAGGGATTTAAATGCAGATCTGACCAATCCAAAGGTAGTTCCCTAAACGCCCACCCTTGATAGAGTCCCTACATCCATTGCCCTCACCCAGCACATTATCCTCCCTCAAAGCGCCTCTTCCCAAACACCACACTGTCACAGCTCTGCCACATCACTAATGACAATATGGTAAACCTCAAGACTACGTCTACACTACAGTAATCTGTCAACAGAAGTTACTGTCAGACAATAGTTGCCAACAAAACCTCTGTCGACAGATCGCAGCCACACACAACAGCGGATTGCTCTGTTGATCCACTCTGGTCAACAGAGTGGCCAGACTTCCTGGCTGAACTCTTGACAGAAAAGGCAACTGGAACCACAGCAGACAGGGCTGCCCAGAGGCCTGGAAGCCCTATCTGTAGACAGAGGGCCCCCTGGAGTGTCCGTGTAGCTTTTTGTGGACAGATTCTGTTGAGAAAGGCATTCTGCTTCGGAGGAGAGGCAGAAGGCTGTTGACAGAAGTGCTGAGTTCTGTTGATAGCATGTCAACCAAATGCATTTTTAGTGTGGACACCCCATGAGTTTTGTCGACCAAAGCCTCTAGTGTAGACGTAGCCTAAGAGTTTAAAGACAGGTTCTGCCTTTAGCTCAGCAGCAGCAGCACCGCACAGTGCTGAGAGAGAGAAACTGAGCTCTTTGTGCACAAGCTCTGCTAAGCAAAGTTTGTTTCGTGATGGCTGCTGGCCTACTTCTCACCTACCCCAGCCCAGCTTCAGCAACATGAGCAGTTATTGGGTAAACATGCGGGAACAGAACATGCCACACAAGTTACAGTTTGTTCGTTATTTTACCATTCACAGCATCAGAGGTGCAACCGAAGGGGTCAGCGAGAGGCAGGATATCAGGGAGCAGAAGCGCAGTCTCGGGAGATTTGAGACCCTCAATCAGTTTTTCTGGGTTAAGCAGAAAAAAAGGAAGAAAGGGAGGAAGCAGAAAGAAAGCCATAAATAAATGAATAAATAAATAAAAAGCACAGGCATTACACAGCTGCCCATCTGAAGGGCCAATCATCTAACATTAGAGACAGTTAGTTCGTATTAGCATGGCTGTATGCTGGAACACACCTTCATTTATAAAGGGCTCTCTAAATAAGAATCTCAAAGCACCTCGCAGAAATCTCTCATCGACCCATTTTATAGCTAAACTGACATCAGAGGTTAAATGCTCTAATTCAGTAAGTACCTCAACAAAATAGTTAAGCACATGCCTAACTGGAGGTACTAAGAGAGACTTGACCAAGGTAACACAAGAATTTAGTGGAGGACCAGTTGCTCTAACCACCCCCGCCCACCTTGCTCAGGAATGCCAGGCCATATTGCCTTCAGGAAGTCATGAAAACTAAAACACGCCAAGTCTTTCAGTAGCATTGAAATTATCAATTTGTGAAATGTAAACCAGCATGAACCACCACCTAATTCTCCTATATGAGATAGGTCTTTGGTTATATTTGAGTCATTATATAAAAGGACCTCAATCTTCAAACTTGCCTAAGACCATGCAATTTCCATGAATTGTTTTATAAGAACTGTGTATCCACATGCTTTTATAAAGTGACTAAATAAGAATAAAAACAGTGTGAACCCAAGCCTCACAGAACTAACTTTGGCTTATACAGCTCTCCCGCTATTGATAATGGTGTTTCAGATACCCAATCAATTTTAAAATCAAACATTGATTTCTCGCCAGTGGTATGTCTACAATTTCCATTACTGCATAATGTTTTATTTTGAGCCTGTCTGTCTCTCGACATCCACCTTGATTGTTTGAAAGCAGTACCCTGCATCGGCACCCTAACTCTTAACGCATCTCTGCTCTCCACCCATGTTTCTTTAATGCTCCTTCATTTCCTCCCTCTCCCCTTCCTGCTGAAAAAGAGAGCAACCACTTAAATTGCACATGCAAAAGGATCTCTTGTTGGTCAGCAATAGGACAATAGTTTTAGCAGACATGCAATCACAAATTGACTAATTGAAACATCTGCTGATTATTGTGAGATGCGAATAGTTAGTGAGGCTAGTCCAGGGGTCAGCAACCCCCCACCCCTGGGGGACAGGTAGATATGTCGGAAGGTAGGGATGAGGTCCAGAGAGACCTAGATAAATTGAAGGATTGGGCCAAAAGAAATCTGATGAGGTTCAACAATGACAAGTGCAGGGACGGACGGAAGAATCCCTAGCATTGTTACAGGCTGGGTACTGACTGGTTAAGTAGCAGTGCAGCAGAGAAGGACCTGGGGATTATGGTGGATGAGGGGCTGGCTGCAAGTCAACAGTGTGTCTGTGTAGCCAAGAAGGCTAATGGCACATTGGGGTGAATTAGGAGAAGCATTTCCAGCAGATCTAGAGAAGTGATTAGTCCCCTCTATTCTGCACTTGAGAGGCCTCTTTTGGAGTAGTGTCCACTTTGGGCCCCCGAGTACAGAAAGGATATGGACACACTGGAGCACCTCCAGCAGAGGGCAATGAAAATGATTAAGGGGCTGGAGCACATGACCTATGAGGAGAGGCTGAGGGACTTGGGCTTATTTAGTTGCAGAAGAGAAGAGTGCGGGTGATTTGATAGGAGCCTTCAACTTCCTGAAAGGGGGCTGTACAGAGGATGGAGAGAGGCTGTTCTCAGTAGTGAAGGATGGCAGAATAAAGAGCAATGGTCTCAAGTTACAGAGAGAGAGAGGTGGAGGTTGGATATTAGGAAAAACTATTTCACCAGGAGAGCGGTAAAGCACTGGAATGTGTTACCTAGAGAGGTGGTGGAATCTCCATTCCTAGCGGGTTTTTTAAATCCCAGCTTGACAAAGCCCTGACTGGGATGATTTAAGATAGGGTTGATCCTGCTTTAGGCAGAGGGCTGCACGAGATGACCTCCTGAGGGCCCTTCCAGCCCTGGGATTCTATGATTCTTTCCAAGGTGGAGGGCTGAAATTTGACCTCTATGTACAGTCCAAGTGCTGGCGAGACTTTTTCGGGTCACTAATAGTCCTACTCACAACAGCTTCATTAATAAATAAAGGCACAGAGCTTTGCCGTTTAGGTGGTGGTTGGTAGCACTAGCTGTTCTTTTGTTAATTCATAGGCGGCATGGCTTTGAGCAAGCTCCCGGATGCTTGGGGGAGGAGGGACGGGGTGAACTCCCATCTCACGCGCGAATGAAAATCAACTCACATGCCACTTACGGTCACTGGGTAGCTGTCACCTGGGAGAATGTTTGAGTTGAAGAATGGAACAACATTTTTCAAAATAAAAATTTTGGCAGGGGGGGGGTGTTAAATGGAAAAGGGCCTTTTGCTACCGCAAAAAGTGCATCTACTCTGATCCCAAGCCATCCCTCACTTTTTAGAGTACACTTGATGAAAACCTGCAACGGCTCTTGGCCAGGGTTTGTTCCTTGTTTTTAATGTTGTGTTTCTTTCACTGACAATTTTGACTGATCAGCACTGTTGCTTAGCGTTCATAAGGACTTTGCATGTGGCTCATTTTTAAAAGGACCACATCCCTTCAGAGCAAGGCTTACGGTCTGAGCTAGACAAAACCCACACAGTAGGGTGCAGGGAAAGGAAGTTCAAAAGCAATGTGATCACGTAGCCCTGTTTGTTTTCATTTAAAACATAAACCCAGGAGTTTTTGCAAATCTCACCCAGTGCCCTAGGAACACAAGTCCCAGTTGCATTCAAACAATGGGTGCATTTGAACAGTGCCACCCATAGTTTCTATTTCATGTTCTAAATTTAAGGCTTGTGAGATGGAGCCTGGTCATGGTAGCACGTGGCTAGCGATGAAAGCCAATCCCTGCACTCTGGGGAGCACGTAAAGGCTGCTTAATACATTAAATTGCTCAGTGACCTCTATGCTGGCTGATACATGGTTCTGCTTGAAGCAGCAGGAAGTGCTGCTTTATTAAAGAGGTGCTTCTCTCTGAGGGTTAGACGACGACAGATCTATTAAGGCAACATGCATCTGCATAAACCACAGGCTTAGCTGCTGGTGAGGAGCATCATCTGATCACAAGAACATGACTTTGCAAAAACACAGAACATGTCTGTGTGTTCCAATGCTTTAATCTAACTTCACCAAGACACATTTTTCACCATGGATGCCAAAGGAAAATACATTAACAGAAGGAAAGGATGTTTTAGTTTAGACTACTTCCCCCAGACTGATCTTCAGCAATTACAATTCAACAGGAGGTGTGCCTAGAGAAGCAGAGCTGTCTGTTCATGCAGCGCTATCGAGCTGTCTTCTGTCCAAACAATAAAATAATTCAAACTGAACGCTAGGGTTTATTTCAGACAGGCAAATTACTTCAATGGAGTGAATCAGAAGTCTCTTATTGGTTGGGGGAGAAACTAGCATGGTTAGATTACTAACCTGAAACTGGAAATACCATTGTGCGTGGAAAGAGACAAATGCACCTGCAGAGAAAACAGTGATGACGGAGATCTCAAGATCTCATCCTCTTATCTGTGTGACCTCAGTAGTGAGAGCACGGCCAGTCTTCCACACTAATTAACGAAGCTGCTTGTTGGGTAAGCAAATTTCATCATCAAGCTTTCTATATATCTTGCCTTCCACATGTGACACGACAATCAACTGCCAAACACATTAACGCAACACATGGTGCTCAGTGGTAGCTGCATCTTCCATTATATTACAAAGGATGAATTCTATAGCTTTGGGGGTTTTGGAATATGGTGACAAATGTGTTATTCTTCTAACTAATAAAATGGTCTGCTAGAAGAAAAACAAGGGGGAGTTCTTTTATGCTACAAATAACAATCAGGCATGACCCCAATGATGTCCAGAGGGAATTTAGCAATTGACTGACATCTGTCCTTTGGGAAAAAGAAAAATCTACGCCAAAATATCTGCAGCATAAAAGGGGGAAAAATACATTTAAAGTCTGATGAAAAGCTTTCAATAAGTTATCTAAAAGAAAGTGTGAGTTAAGTTATATGAGTAATAAGACGTTAATATGAAAACAGAAGTTACTGAAATTTGTGTTGTGTTAACTCAGAAGCAAACTCCGTATTCAATTTTGGTTTTTACGGCATTGCTGAAAGTTTAATGGCTCTTTCCCATACAGCTTGCACTAGTGTAACTAACACACTATTGTCCATGGCAATTGTTTTTTTTCCAGGCTCATATACTGCATCCATGTTTAGTAACACGACCTTGTAATCCCCTGGTCAGGCAGCAAGTTTCAAAGAGTACTGTTATAAAGCCCAAAGAATAGGAGAGGCCAATGGGCTTCTAACCAGAGTAATCCAATCCATTAGAGAGAGTGCAAAGGAGAATTCTTAATAGTATTTCAATCAGGCAGGCAAGGAATTCCAACCAAACCAAACCACACTTGTTCAATAACACTCTGAACAATCAAGCTGCAACTTGCAAAAGCTGAGATCTCTACAGCTGGGCACTGCACGCTACAGGAACATTACTCACTCTCATATCATGGAGGAAAAGCAAAAAGAAAGATAACTCAAGAGAGCACACAGCAGGGGCCTTTTCTTCTGGTGTCAACTGAGAAAGAAAAACAAGGTTGTGAAAATTCCCCCAAGTCAACCCTGCCATAGGTTGGACAGTAACTGAAGTAAATATAGATTAGTCATTCGGAAAGATTTCTTCCTACTGAATAAAACAAAGATTAAAAGGAAAACTTTTAATTATTCAGACTCAAAGGCTCTACGAGGCTCTGACTAATCCAAGGATGGCCCTGGACTTCCCTATTCCTAATGGAGATTCCACAGACCTAAATAAATATAGAATTAATATTGCACAGCAAAAAGAGAAATTCAGTGAACTTTTCGAAAATAAAAAATGCATAGCTGTTTTTAGGTTATAAGAAATTAGAAGAGTGATGTTAAATGTTAAATAGATAGGAAGCAGTTCCTTAGGAAGAGCAAGAGAAAGTCATTTCAGCTTCAGTTTTTTAAACACATGCTTCGTCCTATTTCTCAAATAATGAAGCTTAGGGTGAAATTCACCTCTTTGCAGAGAAGCTGGCACAAAGTGTTATTTATATTTTCAGTCACCTGGGGATAAAGTGGCCCATAGATTGTGATCCATAGGTTGGTCATGAATGCATGTCTATAAAGGGTTAACTCTTAGAGGAGTCCCTGTGGAAGGACAGCCAAGTAAGCCAATGAAGAGAGAGGATCCTTCTTTTGAACTGGAAACAACTGCAAGCTAAATCTTTGTTCTGCCAGTGGAGCACAGAGAGACCAAAAATGCTGTTGCTTCTAGTAAATATCATGGCCACACCATAATCAGAGCAAGGATATGTAAATAGAAGGGAAATGTTTAGTTAGACGCAATCAGGCTATTTTTAATGTTGGACTTGGTGTGGAACTTCTCAGGCTAATGATTTTTTCTCTTTACCCTGTACTCTGTAGCTTCTAAGCTGAATCCCAGGGAAATACTTTTCTGTGCTGTAATATTAATTATCTTTAGCTGCTTCAATTACATCTAGCAACTAAGTATGCTTGTTTACTTTCTTGGTATTTTTTTTATCTTTTGTTTTGTGAATATATTGCTTTTTTAAGGCAATGATTTTGATTGAATTACACTAAAATGAGGAAGCTAGTTAAACAGAAACTAAAAGGTAGAGTAATTAAACTAAAATCCCTGGAAGCTGCATGGAAACTGTTTAAAGACACCATACTAGAGGCCCAACTTAAATGTATACCCCAAATAAAAAAACACAGTAAGAGACCTAACAAAGAACCACCATGGCTAAACAGCCATGTTAAAAGGGCAGTGAGAGAGAAAAGGGCAGCTTTTAAAAAGTGGAAATCAAATCCTAGTGAGGAAAATAGAAAGGAACATAAACACTCCCAAATTAACTGTCATAATGTAGTAAGAAAAGCCAAAAAAGAGTTTGAGGAACAGCTAGCCAAAAATTCAAAAAACAATAGTAAAATGTTTTTTAAATACATTAGAAGCAGGAAGCCTGCTAAAAAAGCAGTGGGGCCCTTGGACGATAAAGATATAAAAGGAGCGATCAAGGAAGACAGTGCCATTGCGGAGCGATTAAATGATTTCTTTGCTTCAGTCTTCACGGCTGAAGATGTTACAGAGGTTCCTAAATCTGAGCCAGCCTTTTTAGGCAACAAATCTGAGGAACTCACTCAGATTGAAGTGACATTAGAGGAGGTTTTGGAATTAATTGATAAGCTGAATAGTAACAAGTCTCCAGGACCAGACGGCATTCACCCAAGGGTTCTGAAAGAACTCAAATGTGAAATTGCGGAGTTATTAACAGTGGTTTGTAACCTATCCTTTAAATCCACTTTGGTACCAAATGACTGGAAGACGGCCAATATAACGCCAATATTTAAAAAAGGCTCTAGAGGAGATCCTGGCAATTATAGACCGATAAGTTTAACATCAGTACCAGGCAAATTAGTAGAAACACTAGTAAAGAGTAAAATTGCAAGGCACATAGAAGAGCACGAATTGTTGGGCAAAAGTCAGCATGGTTTCTGCAGAGGGAAGTCGTGTCTGTCTAATCTATTAGAATTCTTTGAAGGGGTTAATAAACATGCGGACAAGGGGCACCCAGTGGACATAATATACCTAGATTTCCAGAAAGCCTTTGACACGGTCCCACACCAAAGGCTTTTATGTAAATTAGGTGGTCATGGGATAGGAGGAAAGGTCCTTTCATGGATCGGGAATTGGTTAAAAGACAGAAAACAAAGGGTTGGAATAAATGGTAAAGTTTCACAATGGAGGGGGGTAACTAGTGGTGTTCCCCAGGGCTCAGTCCTGGGACCGATCCTGTTCAACTTGTTCATCAATGATCTAGAAAATGAGGTAAGCAGTGAGGTGGCAAAGTTTGCAGATGACACCAAGTTGTTCAGGACAGTCAAAAGCAAAAGGGATTGTGAAGAACTACAAAAAGATCTCAGCAAACTGAGTGATTGGGCAGCAAAATGGCAAATGAAATTTAATGTGGGTAAGTGTAAGGTAATGCATGTTGGAAAAAATAACCCAAATTACACGTACTACATGATGGGGTCAAATTTAGCTACGACAGATCAGGAAAGGGATCTTGGAGTTATAGTGGATAGTTCTCTGAAGACATCCACGCAGTGTGCAGCGGCAGTTAGTAAGGCAAATAGGATGTTAGGAATTATTAAAAAAGGGATCGATAATAAGACAAAAGATATCATACTTCCCCTATATAAAACTATGGTACGCCCACATCTCGAGTACTGCGTGCAGATGTGGTCTCCTCACCTCAAAAAAGATATATTGGCATTAGAAAAGGTTCAGAAAAGGGCGACTAAGATGATTAGGGGCTTGGAAAGGGTCCCATATGGGGAGAGGCTAGAGAGACTGGGACTTTTCAGTTTGGAAAAAAGGCGATTGAGGGGCGATATGATAGAGGTATATAAAATCATGAATGGTGTGGAGAAAGTGAATATAGAAAAATTATTTACCTTTTCCCATAATACAAGAACTAGGGGACACCAAATGAAATTGATGGGTAGTAGGTTCAAAACTAATAAAAGGAAATTTTTCTTCACACAGCGCACAGTCAACCTGTGGAACTCCTTGCCCGAGGAGGCTGTGAAGGCCAGGACTCTATTAGGGTTTAAAAAAGAGCTTGATAAATTTTTGCAGGTTAGGTCCATAAATGGCTATTAGCCAGGGATAAAGTATGGTGCCCTAGCCTTCAGAACAAGGGCAGGAGATGGATGGCAGGAGATAAATCACTTGATCATTGTCTTCTGTTCTCCTTCTCTGGGGCACCTGGCATTGGCCACCGTCGGCAGATGGGATGCTGGGCTTGATGGACCTTTGGTCTGACCCAGTATGGCCATTCTTATGTTCTTATGATTTCTGTGTCCTAGAGAATCTTTGTGATTGCCTGCCTAAAGCAAGGTCAGCTATCCAGTTACAGCTCTTTGTTTCCAAGAGGTCTCCTAAGGAAAGGGTGAGGCTGTGGTGGCACTCCTCAAGGAAAGATCCAAGTGTGTCTTCCTGGGTTTTAAGGTGGTGGCAGCAAGGTATTTTTAAGGCTTTTCCAGGCCCCTACTTTCTGCACTCGGAGTGTTAGAGTGGGGAGGCAGCCCTGACAGGTTGGTTCTGTTCACAGGAGTCATTTCTCCCTCAGGGTATGTCTACACAGCAGTGTTATTTTGAAATAAGCTATTCGGGAAGAGATATTTCAAAATAACACTGCTACACACAAAATGCACTTTGAAATAGCGCTCAGCTATTTCAAAATAAAGCACCTACTCACAATAGAGCCTCCTTGAAAATAGAGCAATTGGACAGCTAATAGACTATTCCCTGTCTACACAGCCCTTATTTGAAATAACTATATCAAAATAGGCACTATTCCTCGTGCAATAAGGTTTACATATTTCAGAATAAGCCAACCGTTATTTTGAAATCATTTCAAAATAACAGTTGCATTGCGTAGACGCTAGCAAAGCAATTGGGGCCTGTAGGCATTACTAGAATGCAAATAAAAAACTATGTAGTCAAGGGCAGAATTTGGTTCTGTGTCATTTTGAGGGGTGGCGGGTGACTGTATGCAATAAAAGGTATCCCCTAAGGAAGAGTGGCAAATTTGAAAAAATAATAACTAAAAAAACCATTATTCTTCATGGGTGGACAATACTCTTCAACCTGGACAGATGGTACTTAAGAGGGGTTCAGTAACCAGGCCCACTAATGGAGAGGGCAGCAAGGGAATGGTTGTCTCTCAGCTTGTGCCACCATTACATGTGCAACTGAGGGAGTGTGGGGGGAGCCCAGGGCTGATTGGGTGGAGCTGGGTCTCCCTCCCATCTTGCCCCCATGCCCTCTAAAAACCAGATACAAGTTTATTACAGGGGAAGAGTTTTCTTTTAGTGAAGCAAAATCTGCCTTCACGTTTCCTAATTCAGTTTAATTTATGGACTTCCAGCTGATTGCGTGCAAAATTTCACTTCCAATAATACAGTAGCAACCTCTTCACTGAAAGCTCCATTTGTACTGATACGAATCAAATAGCCACACACAGCAGAAAAATTAGCATGCTGCTCAACCGCTCCATTATGATTAATCAGCAGTGAAGCCTGGAATAAGCTTATTAAGAAAAACTTGGCTCACTTCCCTAGCCAGGCACAAAGAAAACGTTTTCAGCATGAATATTTCATTTTCCAGTATTTTAACAGATGTCGTGTGGTATTTTTATTCCTCTCCTGCCAGCCTCTTTTACCAGTTGCATTTCCATTACTGATTGCACAGAATAAAAAGGGACATGCTAAAGGCTACCATATTTCCCCTCGACTATTGCCTTAATTTTTATTTCATTTTTCTCCATTGGACATGGCCCCCCATTCTACCTAGAAATAAATCTGAGGAAACATTACAAATGTTGACTTATTTAAATGTACACATATCCCCCCCACCAGGATACTGCACATCTTCATGGTGCTTGGTCCTGCCATGACTGGACTAAATGACCTCATGAGGGCTATGCCTCTGAAAAATATTGATATTAAAACTCCAGAGTCTGTTCTATTTACCTGGTGTGTCGGATAACGGAAGAGGAATGAAAGGATCAGGCACAGTCAGAAGAGGAGGGCTAGAGTCCAGACTCAGAATGTCTTTTGTTTTTTCAGCTGGACAGGCTGGGAGAAACAAGCGGAGAGAAAGAAAAAGCAAAATATGTCAAGCAGAAAGGGCACAGCACTGAGATGCAGACAGATCTTAAAAGATTTGATGCTGTCTGGGGAAAAAAGTTTACTGTGTCATGGAAAGGTTTGTAATAAGTACGATGTAAAACCTCTTAATTGGTTAACAAAATGGGGTGGGGCAGCAGCTGGGAAGGGAGCATCCCCGGTTCCCCTGCCCATGGTGGGCTGCTCCATCCCCTACCAGTTAACCATAACCAGTAAGCCTCATCCATTCAGGGTGAGGCTTACTGGTTAACCATTAACATCCCTAGTAATAAGAACACCAAAGAGCAAATCTATTGTCTTTTAATCCATAAATCTCAAAGTGCTTTACAAAGCAGGTTCTATTATCTCAATATTACAGATGAGGAAGCTGAGGCAAAGTCCAAGGCTGTGACTTGCCCAAGATCACCCAGCAGGCCAGCATCAGAGTTGGCAAAAGAACCAGGTGTGCTGAACCACAATCTAGTGCCATAGCTATTTTACTTAACTGCCCCCACGTTCCCCACAGAGAGCACATTAGTGTGCATCATGCAGAAATGAAAATTTCTGCACACTGACAAACATGAGCAACGTCACTGGCTCTCCCACCTTAGCACAAACTTAGGAGGAAAGAAGGTGAAGAGAAAGAAGTTTCCAGTCCCTGTGGAAGAACCAACAATATTTCTGCCCAAAACAAAACAGATCTTAGTGGAGGAAGAGTCAATGGAGATAGGAAACTTACACTGCACAAAGGCCAAAGACATCCATCAAACAATGCTAATTTATATTGCAGTAGCCCAAATTAGGGCTGGACAAACACAAAGGGAGAGAAAGTTTCTGCATTGAAGCTCTTATTTTCTATATGCTGAGCAAATTAACTCACTAAAGCATCTTCCAGTTATTCTGCAGCCCTAGAGCTAGCAGCTACAAACCACAACAAAGTTACTGAGCACAGGGTAAGCCTCTCTAAGTCACACCTATAATTCTAGATCATCTTGAAATGGAGGTCTTCACTTTTAACTTTGAGTAATTAATATTCTAGGGTGCTCCTAGCTAGTTTACGGTGCAGAGAGATGCCCTGTTCTCCTTGAAAATTACTGGCCCTCCAGGGAGATTTTAACCCAACCAATCCTGTTTTTAAAGGGTGAAAAAGGTCAGAGCAGGAATCTGGAGGGAAGAAGGCAGGCTCAAGTGCAGAGTTTAACATTTCTTTTGGGGCATTTCCACAGGGCAGGGGTTTTCCAGGTGCCGCTGTGACTGAAGAAAGTGACAAAATGGGCAGTAACATCCAGTCAGATTTCAAAGCTTGAAGCAGCTGTGTTAGATTTTTACTAGAGAGCCAAAGAAATGAAATTTTAATGAGATCCTGATCCTGCTACAGAATCCTTGGGCATCCACACAAAATCCATTAGTGTTCCATACCACAGGCAGTTGCAGGGTCAAGCCCTTTACAATGTCCCACAGCACACCAGATTTCTGGAACTATTGCTCTGGCAGTCCGTTCCCACTTTCTGCATCCACCACATAGTTGATATTGTGTACTTAAGCAGTCATGCTACTTTCTCAGGCAGAAAAAAAAGTCATCCCCACCCACATACTTCTCTTTATCTTTGCTAGCGTAATCAGCATGCTTTTTGTTTTTTATCCCAAGGCAGACTGATTCTGTCAGCCCTGGCTCTGACAGTCTAGACAAGGAAAGCCGGGGAGGGGGCGGGGGGGGAGTAAGAAATGGCAACAGTTTTCAGATATGTAATAAGCTGTAACCCGTGTCCACTGATGGTAGGACAAGAGAGCAACTGGCTCAATTTACAGCAAGGGAGGTTTAGGTTAGGAATTAGGAAAATCTTTCTAACTGTAAACATATTTAAGCACTGGAACAGGTTACCACAGGAGGCTGCGAGGTCTCAGTCACTGGAGGTTTTTAGGAACAGGGTCAGACCACCACCCTCAGGGATGATCCAGGGAGATTTAGTCCCTCAGAGTGAGCGGATGGACTAGATTCTCTCAAGGTCTTTTCCAGCCCTTTGTTTCTGTGATTCTATAGTCTGTCACAGCCACTCGAAGCCAAATCTCAAGGAGCCAGGCAAGTGTCAACCAGCTCACTCCCCTGACCCCAGCCATTCCAAGCACAGTGCAGGACAGCTAATGTATTATGCACACTGGTCAGTAGCGAGGGGCCCTGAATTTCCTATGGATTTTAAGGGGATTATTCCATGTCTGAACTTCCCCAAAGAGCTACCTCACTGTTCCATTAGCCAACTGAGATTAATTAAGCAGGTTTCCCAGGCCGAGGTCTTCCATTACTGGACACCTCTGAGTACATGTGTCTCTTATGCCACCATTTTTCATTTAAGGTACTACCTCTGTCCTGTATTTGCTACTGAGATGCCCAAAGAGGCACTGAGCTGAAGAAACAAGGTCAGGTCAAGGGTAGCTGGGTCTCCAGGAGCAGTGGAAAAAGCCACCAGCATCCACCACTTCTACGACCTCAAGGGGAGGCTCTTTCTCGTATGTCCCCATGCTTACCCGATCCAGCTGTAAAGGAAGAGGAACCGAAAGCATCTGCTGCCTGTGTTGTAGATGGAGCTGTCTGGAAGCCACCAATCAAGTTCTCTGTGGAGCTGCTAAGCTTTTCTGGAGGTTTACCTGAAATTTCAGAATATTGGGTTATGCTCAATAGCAGACTGCACCTAGTTTGAAACTGAACTGCTTTTTTATATCTACATGGATTTAAAATGGTCTTGTAGAACATGACTTTTGCTCATACACTTGCAAGCCGTCATTCCCGGATGAAGCCACGAAAGCATGCAGCAATGCAACTGACAGACCGCGGTAGGTACTTCTGGGCCCACCGACATCGGGGGAAAGAGGGCAATTGCTCTCTGGCCCAGCATTTCAAATAAATAGTGGCAGCGGCTGAAGCTCCAGTCCCCTTTGAATTGCCAAAGCAGTACTGCTGCACATGGCTGTCGGGGGACAGGAGGGAATCCCGTGCCATGATCTGGCAAATGCCCTAGGGCCCACCCCTTCTACCTTTGGCCCTGCCCCTTCCAGGGTGCAGAGCTGCCCCTCCTCCCACCTCGCCCAGTAGCCTGTGGTGTCTCTTGACCCTGCTGCCATCCTTACTCATAGGGACACTCTCTTACACCCTGAGTCATTGCCCTGGCCTCACTCAAAGGCAGGCACTAGTGGAGATGAGCAAGATGTTCACTGGTTAGTTCTGAAGGTTCTTGGGCTCACATGAGCTTTCTAACATTTCAAGAACCTCTAACCTACTGTCACTCAACCACCGTGACGCCCTTCCTGCCTTCCCAGGTCCAGAAGGGAGCGACGCCAGTAGCTGGCTGACGATCCCCAGTAAACTCACCATCGCTCAGCTTTGCGAAGTCCTTGTTCAGCAGCTCCTCCGCCGTGAGTTTGGAGAAGTTGTCGTCATCGAAGGGGTTCCACGCAGAGACATCCGGTGGGTTGTAGACGTTCTGCTGTGAGGTCCTGGGGGAGCCGGATGGTGTCGTGGAAGCAGACCTAGAAGCAACACCCCCCAACCACCAAAAACATGAATGTGAGTAACCAGGGAAGTTAAATGGAAATTGTCTGACTGCAACTGAATGAGGTGGTTGCTCAAGATAGTTGGGGCAGGCAGTGGACCCAAAAGCCACCACAGGTCCTGCCCCAGAAGGGTGGGGGCAAGAGTGAAAGGGGGCAGGGCTAGAGCAGTCAGCCCATAGCACCCGTCAGACCAGAGCACTGGGTCCGCTCAAGTAGCAGCAGCAACCACCGGAGCTTCAGGTCCCTTTGAAGTGCTGGGCCCCAGGGCAACTGCCCCCTTTGCACCCCTGTTGGCAGGTCAGAGGGCAGGGACCAACAGCTCTGGGGCCTGGTTCCACTTTGTGGGTCTGATGTTATCGAAGTACATGCTTCAGCCGGCCACCCGCAGGAGCCAGAAAGGGATTGTTTGCCCCACTGCCCCCATTGTATTCTGGGAAACTTATCTCCTTCCTCTGAAGGACCAGAGATAGCCATGGCTAGAGATAGGACATTGGATGGGGTGGGCCAGACTTGGGGTCTGTGGTGGCACCAAGCATTTTCCCTCAGGTGTTGGCTAGCTAGTTCTTTTTCACATACTTAGGATCCAAAGGATTAATGTGCATGGTGTCAGGAACAAAATGCCCTCCTCTAGGTCAAATTAGCAGTGATCTTAAGGGGCTGGGTCTCTTGATTTCTTCTGCTGTGTCTGAGGGAGGCTCACTTGCCCAGGATTATCTGGGTGCCTCTCATTTAATCATTTCCCTGCCACTGAGGGCCTCAAAGACTGGCGCACCTGTTCTCTGTGTGTGGCATGTCATAATCTAGTCTCCTGCTAGTCTCATTTCTGCTGCTGGGTTTAGTGAATGGGAGCTGGGCGGCACTGGTGGCATGTGACACACGAGGTTAGCTAGATAACCTAGTGCTCTCTTCTGGCCTTCAACTCTATGACTCTGTGCTCTGCAGGAGGTCAGAACAGCTGATCATAACAGTTCAGGCCAGGAGAAACTGTCAGGAAATTTTTGCCCAAGTTGATTTTCTTTTTAACCCACACTAAGTGTGTCCCCCCACACCAATGTTCCCTCTACTTTTTTAACATCCATGGGCACAATAAATTTTGTTTTGTGCACCAAGGTACATGCACCACTAACAGAAACACATGCTGCCAGCTGTGGGTGGCAGTGGGTCCTGCGCTGATCAGCTGGACTGCTCCTGAATCCTGGGTCCCTGCCCAACCACTCAGCTTAGAGGAACACTGCCCCCAAGCTAAGTCACGGATAGCCGTCGCAGGAACTGACGTTCATCCAGTGTCTTGGAAAAAGCCGTGCCACTACAAAACATGGGATGGGAGGGAACAGCCAGGCATCAATCCTACAGCTGCACTGGAGGTGAGGAGTGCAGTGGCTGGGGAAGGTGAGCAAACAATAATGGCTCCAGCCGTTTGTTTACGAGATCTCCCACGTACTCCAGGGGTACATTTATACTGTTCTATTCAGAGTTCAGCAATGCAGAGACTGGGCATGGAGTGCCTAGCGCATTGCTGGTGCTGGGATACAGACAGACATATAAAGGGCCTTTGGGCAGTTAGAGCCCTGGTTTTCGGGCTGTGGGGTGTACCAGCTGAGGGGACAGGGAGGAACATGCAGGGAGCAGTAGTTGTGACTCTGAAACTTCCACATGTAAGTACTTTAATTCAAGTCGCATTAAGGTCTCGGTTAGGTTTAAGAGCAGCTATCAAGCATGCGTCTATCCGGCGGGTGCCTATTTTTGTCTGGGGTGAGGGGGATGGAACCACGAATCGCAGCTCAAGGGGGAAGGGTGCTCAGCTGAAGAAGTTTGCGAACTGCGGAGTTAGGGAAACCTGTCGAAATGCTGCACTGCAACATGCAATAAAGGACAGCGCCCAACGTTCCATGTGGCAGCCGCTCCATTTTACGGGTTTGCCAGGGTGGATGAAATGGAGCAGATTCTTTGGAGCTGCGCATGCCAGGGACACAATACAGGTCAAAGGATTGCTGGGGTCCTGTGCTAAGCAAGATCCAAGGGCTACCATGCACCTTCTTGCCCATGGTGTAGTCCACGAGGGGAGGGTGGAGAAGCATTTGCTTGGCACTTAGGGAAAGAAGAAACTGCTGGGAGTATTTTCCCCAGCTCTCTGGGCAAGGAGGGTGCTTTGAGGAGGCTCTCAGACCTGGTGGCATGCGAGGCACCAGGTGCAGTCACCAAGGGCCCTGGGGCAAGGAGTGGGAGGAGCCTGGCTCTGCACCCCAGAAGGGGCATGGCCTTCACTAGAAGGGGCAGGGCCATGGGCAGTCAACCCTTAGCACTGCCCAGGCTGCCATGCACCCTTCTTCTGGCCCCTTTGAATTGGGACTGACTCAACCTCGCAGATATTCCACTCAAGTGTACGGCAAACTGCCTCTCCCCTCCCTCCACAACAATCATACAGCCACCAGCCACCTACTTGGACTTGTTGAGACTGGCCTCTGCAGCAGCGGCTTGCAGGAGCTGGGTAGACTTGCTAGCTGGGACCCCAAAAACAGCACTGTGCGTCACATCACTGAGAATCCTCCGGTGTCCCACGCGCTGTGTCTTGGGGGAGGACGGAGGGGTGAGGGAGCCCAGCTTCTGTCCCTGGACACCTGATGGTGGCGTAGTTTGAGGCTTCTGCTGTTGCCTTACAGGGGCCTGCTTCTAGGAAGGGAAGCAAACATATAAGCTACTTGCATGCGAATAACGGCTGTGCTTGAAGAACTAGTATACTGCCGGCCCTTGACCTCACACAGCGTAACGGAGCAGGGGAAAACGGAAAGAACCTCACTGAGCCAGAGTACTGGGCAGCCACTAAGACCTAATCACAGGTGGCAACACTCTCCTTCACTGAGCTACAGCTCTGGGAGGGAAGATGGATTCGGCATGTGTTGCTAAAAGAGAACTGTCATGGCTACATAACTGGGCATAGTAGTTCACAACCTGGCCAGAGGGCTGGGGGGGAAAAACCCCATTCAAGAGGCCACCCTTGCTGGGCGGATGGTTTGAAGTTGTAGCAGCAGAACAGTGTTAAGGTGCAAAATATCTGTAAGTGCCAGCTGTTTTGCAGGGGCTGGATTTAATGGGATTTCCACAGAAACCTTTTACAGAATGTTTTCCTTTTCCACGACTCAGGATACAAACATCTTCCAAAATACAATCCAGCCACGTGCTTCAGTTGCTTTGGGCTGGTTGTGTAATTATTTCAGCCCCCCCGCTTGGGTTTCAATGAGTACAGAACCTCCAGCGCCAAAGCCCACAGCCCAGCACTGGAGCTGAAGGTAGGATTACCATATATGAACTTTCAAAAAAAAAAAAAAAAAAAAAAAAAAAAAATAAAGGACTCCCCTGTGCAGGAATGTATCCATATCAGTATCTCCCAAGTCAAGTTGTGTTAATGTACTAGATATACTATAAACCCATTAATGCAGCATGAGTTGGTAGGCACTAATACACATACACTCTCTCACATGGGGTGTCTCTTTTTTGAAAGTTCAAATATAGTAACCCTACTGTTGAGGGAACCACTCCATGATCTGGCAGCAGAGACCAATTCCTATCTGCTGTGACTCTGAATGCAGGAGGACATGGACACAGCCAGCACAACACAAAACCATCCATCAGCTGTGGGAAACGCCGCTACTAAACATGAGCGACCAAGGAACAAGGTGGTGTAACAAAGTATTCAAAAGGCTTGAATGATCAGCAAGAGAGGAGAGAAATTGCAAAGGGGCGTTCTCAAGTCATGCCTGTCCATAACATTTTTTATGCAAAACTGGAGACATGATGGGTCGATTTTGAAGCCCTTGAAGTACGAACTTCAAAATGTTCCACGACTCGTTTTGCTTTCTGACCGTATCACTCATGAGAGACACACATATACTCCCACTAAATAGACTGTGTTGTTAAAGAATAGTGTGATTAGAAACCAAGTGGTGACAAGTTAGTCTGCTCAGTGTGACTTCCCAACCTGGCTAACGCTCAATCCCAATTTTAAAAGGAAAACACTTGGGTGGTGAAAGAGATGGAAAGTCTGTTTTATTTCCCTACTCTGGCCATTTTTGTTCGGCCTCTGCTCCAGGACACAGTAAAATCTTGGTCCATCTTCAGCTGAGAAGTAGATATTTCCCTCTTTGCTCTTCCAGAATTGAAAAGGGAAATCACACCTCCAGCGTGGTGTTTAATTGCTGCAGGGTCACATGCTCAGAGTGGTGGGGGAAGGCACTCAAGAGCTCTTTTTTCCACCTGCTGCATTTTAAGCCTAGCATTACACTGCAGTGAGGAGTAAGTTGGTCTTGACTGTTTCCCATGCACCCACCTTGTGTCGCTCTATGCAGGTGATAGTAAAACAGTGTGTTCAGGGAGGGAAGTTGTACTGACATTTCTGCAAACATGTATAAAGCTCATAACATCAAAAAAAGTTATGTAACGTGAAAAGATTTTGTTGGGGGTAAGCCTAGCATTCTCTGCTGTGGGCCTGCTGCAGAGAGATGTCATCTCACTACTCAGTTTTAATCTGAGATGATCAATGCTTTCTCCTGGTTGCTGTAGGAATAAGAACAGTGCTGTGTGTGACAGTTCTGATTAGTCTGTGGGGAGGATGGGAGAACACATTTTCACACTGGGTTGTTTTATTAAAGTGAAAAAGATTTTCAAAGGATTGAACTGGGTCAAAGGTTCTCCAGGGCACCTTCAGAAAGGCTCCTGAATAAATCTCAGGAATTTTCTCCTGTAAACAGGTCTGATCATTCATTGATTCCTTCATTAATTCCCAGGCCAGAGGGGACCACTGACCATCTAGTTTGACCACCTGTATAACACAAGCCACAGAACTTCCACAAAAAATTCCCAGAGCAGATCTCTAAAATAAAATAAAATAAAACCCAACTTTGATACAATAACTGATAGTGATGGAGAATCCATCGTGACCTAGCATCATGTATTTCATCCCTTACAAATGGATATCTAACCTGCTTTTAGGCACCTGAAAGCTGTTACCATAAAATACATTTGTGGCCCCCAATAGGAAATGAATGCACAACCCCTGGTTTAAAGACCAGTGTTCTAACCACTGAGCTATTAGTCCTTTCCATTCAAATGTGTTGCACATTTCTCTTCTAGATAACAACAGGCCTGATCCACAGCCTATTTGAATGCAATTGTCAAATTTCCTGGTGACTTTGGATCAGATCCTTTTAGAGCTGAGAGCTAATATGCTCGGCCCAAGATCACCAAGAAAATGCAGAAACAAGATCTGTGACTCTGTCCTCTATTCGCTGACCAGCTAACCAGGAAAATTAAAACACACAGGTAATGGAGATCCATACAGCAGTCATAAGAAGAGTGGAAAACAACGAACTCTGCTGCCCAAGCCTTTAGTCACACAAGTACATCTGCCAAATTCCTTGGCCAAATAGCCTTGGTGACATTCCTTCCTCTTCAAAGGACTCCACCAGTGTTCTCTGTAAGCTGAGCACTTGGGCAGCAAACCAGGAGAGATTCAGGTGCCAACTGGCTCATTTGCAGAGTGCCCACAGCAGGCAGCATGTGTTTCTGTTGGTGGTGCACATCTGTACATACCTTGGTGCACAAAGGAAAATTTATTCCACTCAAGGATGGAAGAAACAGAGGGAACACTGGACAACACCAGAGAATATCTGGGCCCAAGAAAGTTACTCATAAGCAAGCCAAGCAGGATCCGCCCCTTAATCCAGAAGCAAATATTCTATGGTTGAACTGAGTTCAGCACCATTTCCAGATCTCAAGAAGTGGGTCTGACCCACAAAAGCTAATGAATTATTTTGTTAGTCTTTAAAGTGCTCCATGACTGCTTTTTCATTTTGTTAAGTTATACAATGCCACTTACTCTGCATGGGTATAGGATATCACAGTGAAGCTGAGTGCACCCCCTTTTTCATGTGCAAACAAAACTGAAGTGATGGCCCTCAATTCATCAAAAGACAAGCACAAATCCCCATTGCACAGAGGGGAGACAGAGGTTAAGTGACTTGCCCAAGTCAAAGTGTCTGTGGCAGAGTAAGGAGCTGAACTCAAGTTTTCCCGAGTTCCAGCCTAGTGCTCTCACCATTAGGCCATCGTTCCTCTCCTGACTTGCAGTGTTCATCTCCGTACCTAAGTTCTACCCCTGCAACCTGTGACATGAATGTGAGGCCCACCTCATGCATAGTTGAGCACCAATGTCATATGCATCCGGGGTCACTTAACCTGCCTTAATTACATTCAGTACAAGGGAGGAGAGTAACTTTTCCTCTCTCACACCTCAGCCTATGATGCTCTGTTAGAGAAAACCAAGCTTCCACAGACAGCATAGCCAGAGGGCATTTCCGCAGAGACCTCCAGCACCCACCAGTCGGGAAAAACAAACAAAATCCGCCTCTTGGGAAACAGGATGACAGCTGGAGCCTGGTACAAAGCAGTGGAGCTGCAGGGCTCCACAGGCTGCCTTACTCCCTAGCCCCTCTGGGGAGCCAAAACAGGATCAAGTCCTGCCTGCAATCAGCCAGGCAAGTTGTGAGCTCGGTTTGCGCCTGGGAAGTGCTTCAAACGCCTCCTATAAGTGCCACGACTTTACACACGCATTTCATCCCCTCCCCACCACTCCCCCACTTCTCCGCAGCTGTCAAGGCCCTACTGGTCCTTACCCCTTGCTCCTGCACAGCAGCTGGCTGGACTGCAGCCTGCTGCGCCTGCGGCGGCCCCGGAGCCTGTTGCTTCGGCTGAGCCGCCACCACCGCCGTCTTCTGCTGCATGGCCGCTTGCTGTGCCATCAATTGCTGCTGCTGGTAATAGTTCTGCATCAGCTGCTGCTGCGCCAGTGCCCCCGGCTGGATCGCTTGGAACTGGGACAGGGCTGGCGGCTGCGTGGCCTGCTGCATCGCTGGGAACTGCGGCACCGGGACAGAAATGGAGAGCCATGGGAATGGGTGAAACACACAACAAGCTGGAAGGCCACCAGCGCAAGGGGTGCTAGAAAACCGGACTCGGGTCCTGAAGCGTAGAAGCGCTTTTCTGTCCCTTCCCACCTTCAGAAAACATTAGAAAGATCAAGTTTCCTCTTCCCTGGTTTTTCTGGGTACCTTCTTTGCCTGGTCTTGGGTCAACATGCCCATCTGTTCAAGGGGTGCAAAGGCTTCCCTCTCACAACTGTCCATTAGGCATTGGACTTATAATGATGTTACCCTGGCTACGTCTACAGAGTAAAGAAAAGCCTGTGGCTGGCCTGTGCCAGCTGGCTTGGGCTCTCAGGGTTCGGGCTGTGAGGTGGTTTCATTGCTGTGCAGATATCTAGACTTACGTTCCAGCCTGACCTCTGGGACCCTTCCACCCTGCAGGTCCCTGAGCTCAGGTCCCAGGCCAAGCCTATAAGTCGAGAGCACTGAAGCAAGCCAACCATCCAAGCCCTCCTGCAAGCCCCCAGGTGCCCTGTTGCTCATTAGACACCCGCAGCCTAAACATCCTTGGCGCTAGACGTGCAGAGAACTGAACAGGCCTACCTGCTGAGCTTGCATCATCTGCTGTTGCTGCTGCAGTAGCTGCTGCTTCAGGAAGAGCTGCTGCTGATGCTGAGGGGTGGCCTGTGGTTGAGTAGAAGGAGCTGGCGCCTGGGCTGCTGGCGTCTGCTGAGGAGTGGGCGGCTGCTTGGGCTGGGGCGGAGGCTGGGGCTGAGCTTGCTGGGTTGGTGCTTTAGGCTGCTGAACGCTTGCAGGGAGTGAGGGCTGGCTGCCACCCAGTGCAGAAGGTGCTGCAACTAAAAGGGGAAAGACGACATACTGAGAGGTCAGAGTATGCAAAGGTCCTCACTGACCAGCAGAGCTCCAGCTGGTCCAGGAACAATACTTACACTTAGCCCTCCCTTAGGGAAGAGTCCTAAAGAATGGGAGAATCCTACCATTCTTTGGGAGCAGGCCAGGGGATTTCATAGGAAATGTACCCCAGGCTACAGATTTCTACAAGATGGTTCCAAATTACCTGTAAGGTTTTCAGCTACACTGCCCAGGTTACCAGAGCAGGCTGAAAAGCACCAATGTTTTTTATAGGAAATTGGGGGGTAGGGAACATTTGGACTTTTCCTATGAAAAATTCCATTTTACAAAAACAATAATGTTTTTGAAAAAACCTATTTGCAAAAAAACAAAAACAAAAAATCCAATAAAAAAAAAAAATCAGACTAGAAAAAACATTGACCACAATGAAAGATTTCCGCAAAATATTTTGGTGACAGAAAAAACAATAGCAACAAAGAAAATGAGAGAGACAGACACACACCACAGTACATATTCTTCATGAAAACACTTTAAAAATGGGGGCAGGGAGGTAAGAGGATCAACTACTTCTTGTACTTTGACTAAACTTGCTTAGAAGCCTTTTCAATTTCTGTAAGACTCTTTGGTTCTGTCTGTACTGAGTCCTACAGGCCTTTGGCCATAGAACTGGAATGCTGGAATGAATTTATTAGACAAAATTAAGGAGCTTTTCACCAAGTTCAAGTGCTGCTCTGTGTATTTTAAGGAGGCACTGACTCCATGGAAATCACCTCACCTTGCGGTTGGATGGCTGCTTGGGCTGTGGGCCTCTTCCTAGGGGTAAGGGCTGGCTGAATAGGCAGAATTCCGGGATTTGGTTGCGTCTGTCCTGCTTTAGGTCTCTGGCGTGGGGCTATGGAGGTTTCCGTTGTAGGAATGGGATCAGTCAGCCTTGGGGCGTGTGTAGGGGAAGACACAAAAACAGGGATAGAAAATGGTAAGCTGGTTCAAAGCTAGCTGCTTTATGAGACAGTTTACTGGGCTATTGAACACAAGAGACAGTGAGTCCCAAGGCAGGAAACTGCTTATTCACATAGTTTTGACAGACCTAAGGTAACCATAATCAGAGCCATCTAGATCAAAAACCTGTTAGATTCCCATTAAGTAACGCTGAAGAACAAAGAACTAAAATTTACCAACAAAGTTCAGACAAACCAACATCCTGGCTCAGTGGCCACCAGCAAGAAAGTTCTGTAAAAATACTATCACCTAATACTTACATAGTGCTTTTATCAGTAGATACCAGAGTGTTTTACCAAGTTCAAAGTTATTGCATTCTGAAGGAGAAAGTAACTGATGCAGACAGAGGAAAGGACTTGCCCAGGGTCAGCAAGCCAGGCAGTGGCAGAAAAGGGAACAGCACTTATACCTCCTGATTCCCAGCCTACTGCTGCGTCTGGTTTGCGGGACTTCCTCCATGACAATGCACACCGGGGAGGGGAGCTCATGGCATTGCTCTGACCCCTGCCTACAGCACTTGAGTAGCTAGTGAATAATCCAAATGAAAGAGACACTGGAGCAAATATACATGAGTCATTCCTACGCAGACTACTGCAAGTCATCTGGAAACTCAAACAAATGCATTTGCAAAATTAATCCAGTGTGTTCCTTTTGCCTTGTCTTATGATTACGGCTTTTCATTTTGCCGGACAGCTGGAACTTGTCAAAATTGCTTAATACATTCAAATGTTTGACACAACAGCCTATTTAAATCTGGACTTGTTATAGATTTATTATGGAAGAACAGATGAAGGGCATAATGAATTAGCTTTATGGGAGTTGGCATCCTTCAGTAGAACTGTACAGACTGGCATCTTAAAGAGTACTCTTTAAGAAGCTGTTCAGCCAAAGCATCAGGTGTGTGTACTTTTTCCTTCGAACCAATTTTGCTTCACATTTATCATCCCTTAATAATGTAAACCTGCCATGAGATGCTCAAGACCTCTTAACGTCTTCAGTATTTTTGCTCAGTGACCTACTCTAGTATTACTGAAGCACAGGTATAAAAATAGTACTAAGGGCAACTTCTGGGGCTAACTGGCACTAGGAAGATGGCATCACAAACAGCATTCTTTCAGATTTTGAAGAGGATGGCTGTCCACATAAAACCTATGAATACACTAGTCACTAGGCCAGTGTTTCAGAAATGGTATTATGAGGAACCTCGGGGTTCTGCAAAGTGAAAGTAAGGGTTACCATTACAAGAACATACTGAGAGATCAGAGTATGCTAAGGTCCTCACTGCCCAGAAGAGCTCCTACAGGTCTAGGAACAGTACTTACACTCAGCCTTCCCTTAGGGAAGAGATACAACAACATTTTATGATTTAAAAAATATTTAAGCATTTATGAATTTCATTAAAACACAATTTTCATTGGTGTTTGCCATGATAAATCTCCCTGTGTGATAGCAGCTTAGCCAGAGAATGGGGACAAGGTCACTGCTCTGCACACATGCAGTCCGTGGTGCGACCACCTGTTATGTACCACTTTAAATCCCTTGCTCACTCTCAGGGAAGGCAGATCATTTTGGGGTGGCTTATGACGAGAATATTAAGCTTTATTAAGATGTGCCATTCGCCAGTTGTTACCCTTTACCAGCACGTACTGGATTCTCAAATTGAGCAGCAACAAAAACAAAATACAGAAATCGACAGAATGCCACACCAGATATGCAAATCCAACTTGCCAGTATTAAACCAAATATAAATAGAATTTGCCAAGAAGGGGAAAAAAAAAACAAAACAAAACAAAAAAAAAAACCTTTTCATTGAAAACTGCCAATTTAATGCATATTAGTTTTTGAGCTTTATTGTTTATACACATTGTGGTTTTTGTTTTTAAATACATGCAAGTGAACCAAATGTTCGTCTCATGACCTTGTCTAGCATTTGTTTATCATTATCCTTCCTTATTTGTGGCCTACTTTTTCAGCTCCCTATATAAGACTTATTAGGGGTCCCACAAAATTCTTGAGAGTTTAAAAGGGTTCGTGGCCAAATAAAATTGGGAAACACTGTACTAGGTGGGAAACAGGGCACAGAGTACATCTTTGAAGAGATTACATTCCGATCTGAGTCACTGTGACACAACAACTAGGCTACTAGGACCTCAGGGAGCCAAAAGACAAGAATCACAGCGCTCTACATGGCGGATTTCCCATCACTTGGAGAATCCTGATCAGTGATGGGCAACATCAGCTAGCGAGTTGGACGCATGAGTGGCCCTCCTTCACCTCAGTGGGCCATAAGACTGTCGTAACCAAGATGGTCTCCTGGAATAGGGTAGGTTTTGCTAACTGCCCATGTGAACCTGGAATTTGCAGGATGTGCCAAATGAACTGCGGCAGCCCTTTGACTAGACCTTAAGGAAGCACACAGGTCTCACCATCTAGGTTATGTGCACTAACAGGTACTGCATGTGCGTGTCACTTATATAACACCAGTAGGAATAAAACTACACCGACAGAACCAGCAGAATCTGGCAACCCTGAGCATGGACAACAGTAAACAACATGTCCTTCAAGCCACACACAGAACACTGATGGACCACATGTGGCCCAGGGGCTCCAGGTTGCCCACAATGTCTCTAAATCATGGCCAATTGTGATTCCAGCAGACATGTTTCTAGTTCCAGCAGCAGCTCTGGGAGTCTGTGTTTTGCAGAGGTCAGACTACATACTCCAGGCCGTAAAATTTATGAAACTCGATGTGGTTGCTCTGTGTGTTGCTACTCTGGGGGCCTGACCTGAAGCCCACGGAAGTAAACTGGAGTCTTTCTGCTCATTTCTATATGCTCTGGAGAGGGCCCTTAGCAGGGATGCTACAGAGCAGATTAATGAAGCTTTGGCTTATGGACTTGAATAGCACTCTTTGAACGTAGCTGCTTGGTTTACAAAATCTAGCAACTGACTCAGATTCAGCATGATGCCTTTCACTTTCATGAGCAGTTTTATTTTAAAATTACAAGTCCCAGGATCACAATAAAAACTTCCGTCTATTGTCTACAGTGTGAGCCAAAAGATAATACTGGTGGTTTTTAAAGGAAACAGTTCAAAAATCTGAAGGAAAAAAAAAAGTTGAAAAGAGAAATGTATTAAAACACAAAGGCTCTTACCTGGCCTTTGGCTGGCTCTTTTTTGCAGCTGCTTCACTAGCTTTTACTGGGTCTGGGAGCTTTGCAGGGATCGGAGAGTTCTGCAAATCCAAAAGCCATTGGGTTTACTACACACAAAGTAGAAACCGTGTAGGACAAAAGGCCAAGTTTACAAAAAAAAAAAAAAAATCAGCTAAGTCAATGGCATTTAGGATCCTAAATCAGTCAAGTCTGCTCATCTTTTGGAAAAGGATGACTCCCCAAACATTAATGGCATGGGGAAATAAAGAATGGAAACTCTTTCAATGAAAAAACTGAGCGACAATCTTAAAAATCAAGATCACACCAATTTTACCATGTCTGGTTACTATTTTTGGTATTTGATTATAACATGACACAAATGGGCATTATAAAACACGAATACAGATCATAAATAAGATTGGTATGGAAAAATTCATGTACATTAACTCTGACAAAATATATAGCAGTGAATATGCCCCAAACAAGAGAAAAGGAACCAGAAGCTGAATGGAAAAATCATGTAAGTCTCCAAACTGTTCTCTTCAAGCAACTGGATGAAAGTTTTGTACCAATGAAATATCCTTCAAGCTCTTCTAAATCAAAAGTTTGAATTGTATTCTAACAACTTATTTTAAATACCAGATGAGTGTATTAGATTTACTAGACTTTCTAAGTGACATTTGGCTAATTTCTGTTAGCCAGACTAGAACCACAAACTCAGCTGCAGTACAGATTACAAATGCAATGATGAATTTGCCTGGAAAACAGTTCTATGAAACTGATCTAGTTTGCCAAGTTCCTATACACCTCTGCAGAAATTTCCCTAGACCGCCTTGAACCGGCAAACAGCCTGGCAGTAAACAAGTTGTGTATCCAGGCTGATTTTTTATTATGGAGAGCAGGGAGCCAAACCAAACTGAAAAAACCAGCACATGCTTCGGTTAATTTTAGGTGTGGGAACCCACGATGTGATAGGCTGGTTTTCCTAATATTCATGGTCTCCCACCATCCCATTTTTCACACTAATCATGGGAGTACGAAGGAATCATTTGCATACCACCACAGCTAGATTTCTATTGTTACTTGCGCTCAGGTCAATACCATGTGCATGCAACCTCGAATGACTTTGTGAACATCAACTGAGGAGGAGCAAAGCCTATATTTTCAAGAGGAGCTACTGATTTTGGGGGCTGAGGGGTACCCAACTTCCAAGCCACCTCCAGTGGGTCTGATTAAAAAGGTTCAGCTGAAATGCAAAAGAGACAGTCTATTCTGAAAATATATCTACATTGTTAATTTCCTCACTTTTTTCACATCTGCAATGGACAAGCCTCCAAACAGGACAGCATCTCAATCCTTCTCCTTCCCCACACCTCTCAATACCACAAGTCTTTGCTTGAGCAGTGCAATGCACAGAAACCACGCTGCCTACACAACCTTGATGAACTTCATTGCAAAATTCTGGAAATCCCATAGGCTGTCCTCTTTACAGGTCACATCACTGCGCCCTACCTTTGCTCCTGTACCACAAACAAAATGCACTTTAAAAGATACTTAAAACACCCCCACTCCCTGCCTTTTCTCCTTCTCGGAGATGTTTTCACTGCCTCCTTTGATAACACTCTGTCAGGCGCAAGAAAAATCAAGCCTCCCAAGATTTCTCTTCAGCCTTTTCACATCATTTAGAAGCTGTCAGATCTCATCACCCCTTCTGCTGCTGCTGCTGCTTTCAGAGATGGTGATGGATGGATGCCACCATGAAAACAACAAAATCACTTCCTTCCCTGCACTTTGCTGGTTGTCTTCCCCAACAAGCTTTTAATTGACCATCTGCCTCTATTACTCACTGGACAGGACCGGTCTTTTGTGCAAACACTGACTTCTAGTTGTTTCAGGGAATCAGCTGTTTATAATACCCCAGGGCCACAAACTAAATCAATGCCATGGGTGTTTCCAGCTGCCTAAATTACATGGAGATCAGGAACAATAGTGCAAAGGACCTTCAGATGCATTCCAGAGCCAACTCCTCTGCAGTGGTCCATGGGCTACTCACCTGTACATTTGCGACAGGGCACTCCCTCTTGGTTAACTTGAATGCAAAGTAGGAGACCTGGTAAATATCAGGTCTCTTGTCTGGGTCAGGTTCAAGCATATACCCTTTAAAAAAAATAAAAAAAGATCAGAAGATTTGGGTGCCAAATATTAGAAGACGTAGATTTTGTATCACTACACAGTGGATTGACATTGCAGTGATCAATTCGTCAGCCATCGATTTATCGTGTCCGCTTAGATGTGATAAATTGATCTCTGAGCACTCCGACATAGGACACTGAAGTCATGTAGACTACATCAACAGTGAGAGTTAGTGTAGACAAGGCCTTATGCCAGATTTGTACTACTTTCTCCTACCCTTTATTTTGACCATTACATAGAAAACTGTTTGGGCAAGGATCAGCTGTTGCTATGTGTATGGACAGCACCTGGCACAATGGAGTCTTGATCTCAGGTGACACTACAAGTCCCTACAATAATGATAAAGGTTTACGAGTTCCTATCACTCTGCCCATCTGCCTGAGGCTGCTGATATCCTTCAGCCACTCTGCCTTGTGTTCTCCATGAACTGATGTCCAGCACCAATTACATTTTACTATCTGCTCAAAAAAGATAGGACATATTGAACAGCGGAGAACTCCCAGGCTACTTTGAAAACATTTCTGAATCTGAGTTACTCTCACTCACAGCTGGCAAAAAGCAAGTGCTCTACAGAAAGCAGGCAAGATATTCCAGCTTTGCCAAGAGTTATGCATTGTACCCTTAATTATACATTCACTTTAGTCAGTAGGTTATTTATAATCATTTAGCGCTGCTTCTCAGTTCACAGAAGATGAAATCTTGTCACCAGTCTCAGTCACTGTGACTCTTTCCAGCTCCTGATGCAAACAGACTTATTGATGGAGAAACATTTCTGCATCAATAGACTTATTGGGCAAATTTCCACCTTAAACCAAATGGTCATCTGGCTCCATAGTTTCCCACAATGATTATCACAATAGAAACTGTCAAAATCATCTGTCACAGCCAATGCCCAAAATAAACTCCTTTGGTTCATTTGTGCATGTAAATAGGTCTGTTTGGAAAGAAAGGACACACTCCAGGTCCTTAGCTCACATAATTGGTAATTACAAAAAATGGGAGAGTTTTATTCTTAATGGGGAACCAAACTGTGCTACTGAAATGGCCATACTCACGCATGAGACAGTGCATGTCTTGGGAGTAGCGCGAGTTGTCCGGAATGGTGAAGTTCCCATCACAAATGGCCACTTGACTCTCCCCAAACGGTAAAGTAAAATAACACAATTTGTACAGTAAACAACCAAGGGCCTAAAGAGAGGAAAGAATAGCAGGAAATATTTCAGACTACAGTGACTACTACAACCATACAGAGGAAGGATAGGTCCAAGGATTTGACCACTAACCTTGAGCTCCTGGGTAAAACAGGTTCAGTTCCTTTTTCTGCTACAGGGTGGGGCAGCCCTCGGTGCAGGCAGGGGCTGGCACAGTCCCACTCTGACCCAGGATTCAGCCTGCTCTGCCCGCACTCCACCCCTTTTCTCAAGCCCTGCCTCATTCTGTCCTTACTCAGCCCCTTTCTCCCCACCAACATGACCCAGGGATTAAAGCAAGGGGAAGGATCAGGGCCCTCCTGCACTCTCCATGGCAGCAGGAAGTGAATCAACCTGGCCACAGCTTTGCTCTGCTACCCCCAGTGGCCTGGCTCCCACCTAGGTCACTAGAGAGAATGGAGCGGGCTGGGGTTGGGTCACACAGATTCCTGACATTGTGGTGAAGTAGAGCAACCCAGCCAGGAGACAGCAGAGCAGAGTAGGCTGGGGCTGCGATGCTCTGCTCCCGACAGCTTCTGCCACTGCTGGTGAGGGGTGGACCCTGCCACTGATGTTAGCACAAGCCCCCTTCTTCCCTTGACCCTGGCAATCCTTCAGGCTGTCCCAAACCATCCTATTTGTCTACAATGATGTTCTGACCAAAAGCAATTTCTGCTGTAGTGATCAGCTTCACTAGGTCAAGGTCTAGTCTATGGCTCTGGCCACAGGTTTCCTGCACAACCTTGTTCAAGTCACTTAGAGTACTCCAACCCAGAGTAGTTACCTGTCACACATGGATATCATCACTTTCCTACCTGCCATATATTAAAGCAATGAGGTGATCACATACTATGAGAATGGAAGGCAGTAAATACCTAAGATAGGCCACATACATAGATTGCAACACGCCTTCAGTGTCGATAAATTCATGGAGAATAGGTCCATCAATATTTATGTGATAGGATGGGTAGGAATGGTGGTCATAGCCTCTGTTTGTCAGAAGCTGGAAATGGGTGTCGGGGCAGGGGGAGTGGTGGATCACCTCTTCTGTTCACTCCCTCTGGAACACCAGGCATTGGCCACTGTCAGAAGACTAAATGCTGGGCTAGATGGACCTTTCCTCTGACCCGCTATGGCCATTCTTATGTTCTTCTGTTTAGTCTGCATATCAATATGTATATGGAGGGGACTGATAAGTAGTTGAAGGCACTTGAAAAATATCACCAACGCTGCCCCAGGAGAATCCTAAATACCTCTTTGGAGCATAGACACATGAACACTAGTGTCTTGGAAGAGTCGAACATGACCAGCATTGAAGCCATTATTATTCACCAACAATTTTGTTGGACTGGTCACGTGGTTCAGATGTCTGATCAGCGCCTCTCAAAACAGATTGTTGTCCAAGCTGGAGGAAGGACAGAGGAGCATTGAGGGCCAGCGCAAGTGATAAGGACATGCTGAAGGTACACATGAAAAAGTGCGGCATCAGTGTTGACACTTGGAAGACCCTTGCCCAAGACCATCCCCAGTAGGGAACGGTAACCCATGAGGGGGGTGGCACAATCTGAGAGGTCCCGCTGCAGTGTGGATGAGGAGGGGGGGAGAAGAAAAGAGCATCAAAAACTTCCCTGCGCCCCTCCAACAGCTACCAATACTTGCCCTTTCTGTGATAAGGCCTGGGGTTTCAGAATCAGGTTGATCAGCCATCAACGGACTCCCAAATAGGAGAGTGTGACATGAACATGTCCTACTCGTTATCGACTCACCACCAAGAAGAGAAAAAAATTGGTCCCTACTTTAAATTAATCTAAATATACTTCAGATGTGTTGAGCTGATTAAAGATAGTAGGAACTTAAACCATATAAATTTCTGTTGTCACAGTCAGCTTCATTAGGTCAATGTCTAGCCACAATGGCAAGCTACTTTTAAAATGCTCCAGGGTCCTGAAAAGATGCAGGCGTTATCTACCCTTAAACTTCAAAACAAACTGGGATAAACAAGCTGTCAAAACCCTCCTTGGGCTTATCTACATGTACACTTAGTTGGCAGCAAACTGGGGTACGATTCTGCCCCACCCCAGCCTCCTGACCTTTAACTGTCCATGTGGACTCTGCTGATAGCTTATTGATATGCTTTGCTGACTTCTTTGAAAAGAGACTACATCAAAGAGCATTAAACTACTAATGCATGTCAACTGGGTCCACATGGACAGTTAGGCCAGGTCTACACCATGACCAAAAAAAAAAATTTGATTTAAGATACACAACTCCACCTATAACAAGAAGTCCTGTGGCACCTTATAGACTAACAGATATTTTGGAGGATAAGCTTTCATGGGTCCTCTTTTCATGGGTCCTAAGGCCCTCTTGCCCATGAAAGCTTATGCTCCAAAATATCTGCTAGCCTATAAGGTGCCACAGGACTTCTTGTTGTTCTCGAAGATACAGACTAAACACAGCTACCTCTCTGATACTTGTCACCAACTCCAGCTATGCGAATTGCGTAGCTGGAGCCAACATATCGGAAATCCTTTGTCGTGCTGTCCCCGCAGAGGTAGCTCAATGGGAGAAAGTCTGCAACAGCGAGGAGTACTGGGATTGATGGTGGAGTCCTTATGGCATATTTAGTGTTGCCTCACTAGAGGTGATAACTGAAACCCTGGAAGATCGACTGCCAACACATCCGGTAAGTGCAGATGTACCCTTAGTCTCCAAAAGGCTAGAATGGGATAGATCCGTGCAGCTTGCCACAAACTACTTGTGCAGACAGCCGGCCCTGGAGAAATTCTCCTTGGATTGGCTACTTTTTATGGCACCACAGCAGTGTAATCCCTCAAACCCCAGTCCAGTGTCCCATCCACTCAGCCACGCTGCCTCCTAAACCAAGGGCTCCGCACAACACAAGCCCCAGTCCTAGACTGGCTCCCACTGAACACCAGTTACTGAAAAGTTCAAAATAGAATTACTTGTGTGTGCAGGCTCTTGCAGCACTGATCTCAGAGCAAGGAAAACCACCTCTTGCCCAAGAGAATGTACTGTTCTGAGTTTGTCTTCCTTTCATATACACTGAGCTATGTACGCAGTACAGTTATGGAGGCTATAATTGAATTCGCACACCAGTTACTGCCTATTAGCTAGCTCAGAACATTATAGAGCATTTAGCTACACCCAAGTGTAACCTGTAAAAACCAAGGCATTCCATTCTTTTCTATTCTTGATTTCTGACAAACCTTTATGCTATGACACCAGAGACAGGATTTTCTTTTCTTTAACTCCTTCCGATGTGAAGATAAGCCTCCTGTGTTCTATTAGGTTATGCAGGTACACATTACTCAACAGTCACATTTCACCTTCAGTAGGAAGGCAAGTCACAAACTGGTTTAGAAGTCAGCGTTAAAAATAAAAGCAGTGCAAAACTTTGTTGAAGAAAAAATCTGGTTTTCCTAGCATTAGAAAATTCAGGCCAGGTTTAGGAATCCAGGGCTGAGTTATTGTCCCAGACAGGAATCCATGTCAGGCTTTTTTTTTTTGGTTAAAAGAAAAATACAGTTTAATTCTTATTTAAGACCCCAAACCAGGTGCAGCTTGGGAAGCATAACAGGATTTGCACTTACACGTGTAAACTGCAAACAATCAATTTCATCTACCTCTATTTTAAAACATCAGAAGTAGTAGTAAAGGCAGGATGTCAACACGATTAGCCTGTTAAACACTAGCACTTAACTGGTTAACCTTTTTACCTCAGTGCCTTCCACCCATCCTATTGCTCAGCCCAGGCATGGTTGTGAGGTTCTACCTCCTGGCCTGCTGGGGCTGTTTTGGCACAGCACAGCTGGCAGCCACCAGAGTTCACCATCAAAGGCCAGATAACCGGTAAGCATACCACTAATTCTAATGCGTAGAAGTTAGTCATTTCACATCCCTCAGGTAGAGCAGAGACACAATCATGTTTCATGAACTGGCTGGCATCATTTGAAGTACTTTGACACAAATATCAAATCGAGGTTCTCCCTGCACACAGTTTAGTCAAAATTGAAGATTTTTTTTAAAAATACACACACACACACACACACACAAACATGCATGCTTAGGTATATGCAATAATTACCAAATAATCAAACCATTTTAGGTTAAGCATGCAGGTCACTTATGTGACTTTTGAGTGTGCTTCCATACATACCCATATATCTGCTTTTGTGGTAATAAGTTTGCCGCTATACAGGTTGACCATTTCTGGTGCTCTATAGGATAGTGTGGTGTACCTACAACAAAAAAGGTCTGCTAGTTAACTGAGGTAGTGAGATGGGGAAGGAAATCAATTCATTTTAATGGCACAGGATTCCCTTCCTTAATCCTTGACAATTTCAACTTTACTTTTCTATAACAGTTTTGCTAAAGCTCTAAACCAGCCACATTATTCCTAATGCGTTGGTAGGTTTAAGTTTTTTTACAGGATAGTGTGAAGCTGGTTATAAAGGAAACAAAAGTTAACGCTTTAAAACCTTCCAGGAAAACAAGGGCTATTGAAAGATCTTTTAAACAGCTGAGCGTTTGCTTACGAAAAGTCCAATCCTCTTAAAAACTGGAGCTAGTAACATTCAAAAATTCAGAATACTAACTTGCTATTCCACACAGGTTGTTTAGTTGTGCATCTCTTGTACTGTCCTCATGCATGGGGCTTTGGACAAAATCCAGACATTGCAACTGAGCGCTTGGCTTCTAATAAATAGGGTTCCATGCTGGGAATTCTGTTCAGAGGCATTATAAACCGGTACCATTTGTAACTAATGTCCTGGCAAGAGTCAGATACAGTCTAAAGGATCTCCATTAAGGAGGTTTTGTATCAGGGCAGCTACCACAATTTAAGAATGTAGCAGGCTTGTGTGCTACCTACCTTGATTATGGAAGGATGTGGCAAAAGGCTAGCTTCTTTTGCAAGCTTAGCAATAAGTGTGCAAACAAGCTTGGATGGCATTGCAAGATAAGGAGCACTATAAAATCTAAGTCAAACAGCTGTATATGTGAGATGCAGGAAGGAGTCACTTTTCACAGGGTTTAGTCATTCGCACACAGTTCCTAGCACATGATTTTATAGTCAGGCAGCGTAAGGGTAATCAAAGAGTATTCAGACACATTTGAGCCCTCAGGTCCCCCAATCTCTGTTCCTTCCCTTCCCGCCACCCCTCCTCCTCACCGCCGTGACTCAGGCTGCTACAGGATCACCCAACTCTTCTCTCCATTTAAAAGCTTCCTTGGGACTCCTTTTCACAGCCACCATCTTTCAAACCATCAGATCAACACTTGGTCCAATTTTCAGAGCCCAATGGCAGATTTTTGAGACAACCATAAGAATCTCTGCTGAGCAGAGATCCCTTCTAATTTTTTTCCATCCATGTGCAGAATCAATTTTGTTATGTGCACCAAGGCAAATGCAGACGTGGACCACCAGTAGACAGACATGCTGCCCACTGTGGGTGGCTGTAGGTGCTCTGCTGATCAGCTGGGTGGCCCCTGAAACTCTCCTGGGCAGCTGCTCAGCTTACAGGGAACACTGCTGCTGAGCAATGTATGGTGATCAGGGGTTGTCTTGACACATTCGTTGCCTGGCAGTGCAGGCAACCCCAGTAATGAGGAAATGAGAGAGATTGGCCCCTGTAATCCAGACCGCTGAGTTGGTCTGTGTCTCTGTCCGTAAAAGGGTTCCATTAGTCTCAAAGCAATTTCCTGGCTTTGTGGGGGAATGGGTTTCCTCAGCCCCCAGAGCATACAAATTACCCTGCTAAACCTATGCACAATTTAGCATTGTCATAACAGTTGGGCCAGCATCAGGGTCTTATTGTGCTAAAAGATGCACGAAACAGAACAACAACAACAAAAAGACAGGCCCTACCCTAAATAGCTTTTGGTCTAGATTAAAGACAAGAGGGAACAGATATAAACAGGTAAACTGTTGGTGGAATCAGTTACTGGATACCATGACAGATAGTGGCCCCCATGTGCCATGGGTTTGGATACCATGACGAAGGAAAGAGGAGTTTTAAGAAGGGGTCAGAAGGAGAACAAAGAAGTAGCTTTGTTAGAGGTTTTTAGGTGTGAGGGGTAGAATGGGAGAAAGCACAAAAGACTTTGTTTGAAACTTGGCAGCTGGGAAAAAGACCAGTCAGAGGGGGCATCTTTGTTGTAAGTGAAAGATGACAGAGAATGGAGACCAGGGAATGATGTACCCACACCACCAGCTATGGATAAAAAGGAGAGAGACACAGAGGCACTTACTTCTTGATCTCCTCTTCTACTGCATTCACGCCTTCCGTTTGAGGATTCTGGAATTTGTTGGTGGCACTTCCGAAGTCACAAAGGACATAATGTCCACGATCATGTAGTAAGATGTTTTCAACCTAGAAGCAATGCATGCAAAGCACATTCATTTCTTTGCATTAAAGAAGACTCCTCCTCATATTCCATAGCCACAGCAACACTAATATTGTTGTCTTTAGATTCCACAGCATACACGCTGGCTGAGTTTGAATAAAAACATGGTCTTGTAATAAAGAGGGAAAGAATTGTTACATATGAACCAGTAAGACGCATGCACACCTCTGGAGGGGAAAAAAAAAAAAAGTCACATGGTTGCTGCTGGGACAGGGTCCTCCCAGACTGCCTTGCCTCCAAGAAGATTGTCAAGTCCTCAGGACAGTGACTGTGTCTAAGGTGTCTCCAAATGCCCAAATGTATTTCCACTGCTGTGACCTACATTTTCAAGAGGGAACTTTAATTCAGTGCACTAAACACAAGATGCCTAAAAGGGCCTGATTTTCAGGAGATGCTGAGCATCTGCTGTCTGTAGGTAGAGGGGGGAAAGAAAAATCGGGACTTTATAAGTGATACCTCAAGCTGTGGACAATCAAAATCATTTTTTATATTTGGCTATAGAAGCTCTGCCAAGGAAATATAAGGTATCCAATACACAATGGTTACAGCTAAAGAAATAAGATCTAAACATACAACATATATACCTTAGATCTATCAGTCAATGACCAACATGTACTCCAGCGCTCCTAAGCAACGCTTCCCCTCCCAAATAATTTGCAGAACTAGGCCCATCAGATTCAGCCTAGTTCCTCAATTATCCTCCTGTCACAGAGTGTGGGGGATCACCAGGCCCCTGCACCCCATCTGCAGTCAGATGTGACTCTCTTTCAGAGCGTGGAACAGAAGGTTTATTAGTCGTCAGGGACACTGTAGAACAGACCACAGCGTAGAACAGGTGGACAGTATGATCTGTCTTGGGGAGAGGGGACCCAGAGGAGTCCACAAGCTGGGCCCTGGCCCTCCTTCCTCCCTCTCCAGCCAGAGCAGACTGTGCCACTCAATTGCACAGTTCCAATTCAAACCAGCCAGGCCCCTGCCTCCTCCTTTGCGCTGTTTCAGGGAAGGAAGAAAGGCATCACCTGGTTGCCTAGGTTACAAAGAGCATGGAGGGCCACTGCCTATGTAGGAGAGGTCATCACACGAAAACTCCCATCCCCACTATGCACCAGTGCTGTGCCTAGGGCAACTAAGGCACCCACCTCGGGTTGCTGCAGGACAGCAGGAAACACATGCAACCTCACCAGTGGAATAAAATCCTCACACCTCCCACTTCGTCACAACTTGTCAATTGTTGGCTCCACAGATCACTGAATCTTGTCCAGTCTCATCTTTATCCACACCACCAAAAGTCTTACAGCTGGATCTTGACAGGCCAAAGCCATACGACTGTATGCTAACCACCTATGGAGGGACACCTTTTTTCCTCTGGTTACTCCACATACGTAAACATTGCTGGAACACGAGTATTTACCGGCTTGAGATGACTATGAGAGTCATTGTGTTTCCACTTAGCGTTCAAACTAAGTGATTTCAACAAAGATGGAGGCAGAAAAATATGGAAAAGCATGACAGGATGCACTAGTGGTTTGGGCACTAACCTAGAATCAGAAGAGGTCAGTTCAAATCTACACTCTGCCACAGGCTGTGTCTGACCTTGGGAAACTCACTTGGCCTCTGTGCCTCGGTACCTATGGGGCTTTTGTGATGATAAAAATGTAAAAGCCCTGAGAGGCACTCAGATACTGGAGGATCTATGGATATATGAAATATATTGCTTTCGTGGTCCAAAACAATTGTACAAATGCTAGCAAATAAAACAGTTTTTAAAAGGGACTTCCCCTCAGAGACTATCTACAAAAAATTGGAGAATTTTTAAGCAACAAAAGACAAAGAAAATAAAGCGTAAAACAATTGCAGCTGGGAAAGAAAAAAGTACTGGCTTGCTTAATTCCTGCTTGTAACACCCCTCCCTTTCCACTGACATCCATCTGCTTTGAATAATGCACTGTACACAGCTGTTCTACCTAACAGGTCGACAGCAGCAGAGTTATTCCTTATTGCAAGCAAACCTGCTGTAAACATTGAGAATTCCCACATGCTTGGGCACTCAGACATCTAGCGATGTTTATGGTGGTGGCATCGGGCTCTTAACATGCAGGTTTCTTCTTAACCCATTTCAATAACTTCCAAGGAAAATACAGTCATTCAGATGAGGAATTAATTATTGTTCCTGACAGGTGGATTAACAGAATGGAGGCCCTGTTTCACAACAGGCAGGAGGTACTTTCTTTCAAGCCATTTCTCTCCACAACCAGATGATTACACATGCTGGTCTCTGAACTCTAGATGAAGTTAGGGAGAGCTCAGCATGCTCCATAGTTTACAGTCATAAATGGAGACAGATGCAGAAAAGCCTTGCTAGCCCAGGGACATAGCCTGCAACTTTGGACTCAGAGACAGTGGCAGCCCCCTGCTACCACAGCAAGAGAAAAGTGAATGAGGGAGGAGGATGGCTGAAGCGGTATAGAGTCATCATTAACTGAAAAGAGGCTGGTCACAGTGATCACGGATGGCAGGACATGGAACAATGGCCTCAAGTTGTGGTTGGGAAGGTCCAGGTTGAACATTAGGAAAAACTCTCTCACTAGGAGGGTGGTGAAGCACAGTGATGTTTGCAAAAATCCCAAGACAGATGTCTGTAGTTGGTGAGCTGTGGATTCCAAAAGGGTGTGGGGATGGAATAAAAATCAGATATAGTGCTGTCCAGCAGAGACTCAGACTGCCTAGTCACACTGCATCAGAAGTATGACATTCAGAGGATTAGTGGTGCTATAAAAAAGCAGAAATCCATAACGGGGGCATGCCAGCAAACAGACTGTGACTATGCCACAGCTCAGTGGAGGCTAAGAGAGCTTGAGTTTAGAATAGATCATCTGTATTGACCAGCACAGTGTATTAGGATCACTTGCTGCATCTCTGCTTGAGAGGAGACAAGCAGAGCCAGTCTCCTTTCCACGTGGAATGGAACGGGTTTCAGCTACACAGAACCATCACTCCTTGGAGCACGTGGCTTATTCATTTTGCAAATGGAACTGAACATGAAGGGAGGCTGAAGGCTGGCAAGTTACACAAACAATTGCCTGTGCAGGCACCACATAATCCATCACAGATGTCTCAGCATTATTTCTAGGATACATATTAAAAAAAGGTTTGTGAACAATTACAGTGATGCTAAAACCAAACTGTAATAGCGGGCGAGAGGTTAGTTCCTCTCTGCAAACCCTCTGGCTAACTCAAAATCAGTTACGCAATTTGTGCAATGCAAATTGTGCAATTTATTTTGAGTTAATTTACTTAGAACTTGGTGCCTGTCAAATAGCTGGAACCAGGGATACCGGGCTCAAAACAGTGCTGCTATTTCAAGCGGGGTATTTATCTGAGGAGTTGTTATTCCAGGATACATTTGTATCCCACAATAGCAACTATAGTGTAACCATAGCCTCGCTGTTGATGTGCACAGCCTATGCAATCTAGTGGAAGATTCCCATTGACTCCAACGGGCTTTCAATCAGCCCCTAGATTTGTCATAAACCAGAAACAGCTCATCCCGATTTACAGGCATCTACAACTGCATCCATTAAAGGGGTTTCATGCAGTTCAGCTGACTGTACTGTGCTCACAACTATGTTAAGAAGCATAGCATAGCCACACTTAACTGACTGAGTCTTATCACCTGGTTGCTTTGATGCCCATGGTTTGTTTTGCTTCTCTACACAAGTGGCACAGGGCCTAGAACAAATATCTGTTTAAGGCTTGGAAAACAAAGCCACATCCCTGAAATATCTCTGAATTCAGATGTACTCGTGGTGCTGCTCCTTGACTGAACATGTGGTTCAGGCATTTTAAGAGCTGGTTGAGAGGCAGAAGGAATTTATTTTGTGGGTTATGCTCCCAAGGGTGCTCCCACTGAAACCAAGGGGCAGAGTTGCTGACCAGAGGGGCTTCAACAATCTTAGCTTAACAAATTGAAGGCTGAGAGGTGATCTGACTGCTGTCAATAAATACATCAGGGAGGGAAACACCAGAGGAAAGAACAGCTATTTAAGTTGCAAGACCACACTGGCACAAGAACAAATGCATATAAAGTGGGCCAGGAGTAAAGGCAGGTTGGAAGTGAGATTTCAAATCATCCAGGCCTGCCTATTGGCATGGGTGGGTAGATAAAGGTGGCAACTGCCCAGGAACCCAGGCGATTTGAAAGGTCCTGGAGCCCCCAGCCATCACCACCATTACAGTGGAGCTAAGGTGGGCTTCCAACCTGTTGTGATTTTGTACCACTCCCAGAAGCAGCCGACACTGCAGCCCCAGAGGGGAAGGGAGTGTCTCCCTCCGCCCCCAGTACAGCTCCACAGCTCCCATTGGTCGAGATCTGCAGAGCGTGAGAGCTGAGGGGGCAGTGCCTGCAGGTAGCAGCATCTGGAGACCTCCTGGTCCACCCGCCTACGAGCCACTGCCCGAAAAACGGCGCCAGTTGCTATCGGGAGACGTCCGAGGTAAGCACTGCATCCCTGGACTCCAACCCTGTCCGCCAGCCCAGAGACTGCACCCCACCCGCCTCCATCCCTCTGTCCCCGCCTGGTGAAAGTGAGAGAGGGTGGGGGAAGAGCGAGTAATGGTGGATGGAATGAGCAGGGGCAGAACAGGGATATGGCCTCAGGGATGGGTCTCTAGGTTTTGCCAGCCTGTCTAACCCAGCAATCCACTGGGTGCGCACATGGAAACCCTGGCAGTGCCAAAAAAGCGTGACCAGCAGTGCAGCCGCTGGCTCACTAGGCCCCAGCCAGCACTGGCACAGCTCTGCCCAAATGTCAGGCGTGCCATGTCTGCATGGGCAGAGCTTGTTTGAGCATGAGCACCCATAGACCATTCTGCCCTGAGACCCAGACCTGATGTTGGTGAGGAGGGAGGCTCCAGACTGGCCTTTCAGTAGGAGCAGTGGGGGCAAACTAGCTTTAAGATGGAGCATAAGTTTATCAACAGGATTACATTAACAGGTTCCCTGGGACTGCAGAGGACTGGCCTCCATGATACAGGAGACCCCTTCCAGACCCATGTTCTTAATAGGCAGCAGAGCCAGGTGAATGCATCTGGAAATTTCACTCCTAGCTGCAGTCTTTTTGCAGAGAGTACACACAAGGGTCAGAGTTACATGCTCAGGCCAGGCCTGTTCTACAAGAAAACCCTCAGGCTGAACTCTCCACACAACAAAGGTGGCTGGCATTCATTGTAAACCATTTATGTGATCAAATTTGGCAGGCTCCATGAGAGACAGACAGTTGCTCACAAATCGCTGCATAATTTGCACAGACCGAGAGATGGCTGAACATCTGGCAAAGAATGTGACTTTTCTGTTAATAGGCGTATTCATGAATAAATGTTCTCATCATCAAAATAAATGTTATGGTAATGCATGGAGTCCCTGATCAGGAGCAAGGACTCCTGGGCAAGGACTGGGTCTACCCTCTGTACAATACCTAGCATGAGAAGAATGACAGTCAAATACATTATTCAGACAGCTGCACCCACCACCCTGGGCAGCCATGAGTTACCTTCAGGTCCCTATGGATTATAGGGGTTTTACACTGGTGTAACCTAGCTACAGCTTCACAGGTATCACAAAAGATCTGCAAGACTTCATTCTCCGTGAATCCTGTCTGCAAGCGCTGGTTCATCAGGTTCACCACCTGGCCTCCTGAAAGGAGGAAAAAGCAAAACAAATTAGAACTGCACCTACTGTTAAACATCATAACGGTCAAAGGAGCCATGTTCTCCAAAGGAGTCCAACATGCCTGGGTTTTGGACTGTGGAGTGTATGGCCTTTTGGTCACAGTCTAATCCTGAGAACTAGAAACCTCTGAGTATCAACTCCACCTTGGACTAAATCTCTCCCTGTGGCTTTTGGTGTCTCACTTCAGCATCCAACTTCACCCTCCCGCCTCATCTGTAAAATTGAGCATGTTACTTACTTACTTACTTGTCAGGAGGTGCCACATGGAAAATTTATGTTTGGAAAGTGATTAGAGAGTGAAACCAATCAAGCACTCTTTAAGATCCAAAGTTTCCACTAACTGTCCCTCCTCCCCATCTGCACTAGGAAAAATAATTGCAATATTCAAACATGTTTTTGATGAACCCATGTTCTTTTTTCATCCCTGAAGACATAAAATCCCCACCAGATGAGAGACATCAATTTTAGTTTTGCGTGAGTTAAACCTTCCAGAATGCTGTAACCTTTACAGGAATTTGATTTTCTTGCATATCCCAAAGTTTCACCTCACTTAAAAACTACTTGCTTATAAAACAAGACATAACTTTTCAAATGTCCCAGCATGCTAGTACTGAAAAACTTCTCACTTCTTCATTTTTGCCATAAAGTCCTAAAATAAATCAACGAGCATATAAATATTACACTCACATTTCAGTGTGTAGTTTATTCAGTAGTATAAATAAGTCATTGTCTGTATGAAAATTTGAGTTTGTAGCGCCTTTGCAAAGGCTTTTTTATGTAGCTAGTTGCTAAACTAGGCACGTATCTAGATTAATAGATGTGCCCCTTGGAAGGCCTCTATGTATCCAGAAGGTAACGCATACCCCAGTTGAGAACCACGGAGCTAAACATGGCTCCCCAACTTGTTTTTTGTCCATATAGAGAAGCAGGAAGAGAAACACATCGTCCCTATGGTTTGGCAAGAAATGTGTTTCAAAACCAAGATTTTTTTTTTTTGTAGTGTAGATGGGGGACTTACAGACAGAGACCCCAACACTTCCAAGAGTGACAAGTAATTTTTTTTGGTGCTCCACCTTGCATATTTGCACCTATGCTCTGAAAGTCAGGTCATGTCCAGAAGTTTTGAGTTGAGCACTTCACTCAAAAATATCACTACTTACTTGCAAAATTTTGGACAAAGGAGAAATGTCATTTAAGTCACAAGTATCAGAAGATGTTAAAAAGGTACTATCCAGCATTGGACTAAGTTCTAAACTGTTCATGCTGTGGAATAGTAACAGACAAATAGTTGTGCTAGTCTATATTCTATCAAAACAGAAAGGCAGTCCAGTAGCACTTTAAAGACTAACAAAATAATTAATTAGGTGATGAGCTTTCGTGGGACGCACCCACTTCTTCAGATCACAGCCATACCAGAATAGACTCAATATTTAAGGCACAGAGAACCAAAAATAGTAATCAAGGTTGACAAATCAGAGAGTGGGGGGCATTATAAGGACTCTTTTACGTACTTTGCTTTATCTAATTCTTGACTCCCCTCTCCCTTCTGCCCCTCTGCTCTATTTGGTCACCTTGATAACAATTTTTCTGATTTGTCAACCTTGATTACTAGTTTTCGCTCTCTGTGCCTGAAATATTGAGTCTGTTCTGATATGGCTATGATCTGAAGAAGTGGGTCTGTCCCACAAAAGCTCATCACCCAATAAATTATTTTGTTAGTCTTTAAAGTGCTGTTGGACTGCCTTTTTGTTTTGTTCATGCTGTTGTATCAGAGCAAGATTTCTGCACCTAGAGACAGAATGGCTGATGGCATAAGCTCTCTTGGCCAAGGAGGAAAGCAGGGACAGCAGGAAACCTGGATAGTTTTCTACAATTGTCTTTCAAGACATGTAGAAGCTTTTGCCACCTAAAGGAATTTGAGATAGGCACTTTCAAAACAACTGTTCTCATGATACTAGGGAGCAGCTGGAGGAAGGCCTTCTGTCCTTTCATGGCTGTGGGAAGCAAAGCCTCATCCTTCCATCTAAGCTGCATCTAACAGCAGCCTCCACCCTACTTGGAGGGGCTGAATTCCTTGGTTCTGTCAGCAGCCTTATAGCAGAATCCTCCCAGAGCTGAGCTGGTTTAGTTTCTGTGCTGCTCTGCTGGGGGTGATAACCCAACCCTTTACCTTGGCTGGGGGAGACCAGAGCTTCTGGCCCAGCAGCACAGGGCGGTGGGGAGCCTCAGAGGACAGGAAAGCAGGCATCAGTGGCTTGATGAGCACACTGGGGGGACAACCCCAGGGGGAATTCTGTGATCCAAACTGTCACACCTGGCTCTCGCCAAAGACAGAAGGAGCTAGCAGTTCTCCATACTTATTTTCATATGCAATAAAGAATTACTCATTTCTACAAGCTGGAGCAGAGTGATGCAGTGAAAGCATACTGGGTCCATAACCCAGAGGTTGATGGATTAAAACAAGTCTCTGCTAGCCGTGGGCGGCATTCTTTTTTGCTCTCATCTGTGCTGATTAAGCTTCAGTTGGAGTTGTGTGTCCAGTTCTGGGCACCACATTTCAAGAAAAAGGTGGAGAAATTGGAGCAGGTCCAGAGAAGAGCAACAAGAATGATTAAAGGTCTAGAGAACATGAGCTTTGAGGGAAGACTGAAAGAACTGGGCTTGTTTAGTTTAGAAAAGAGAAGACTTTGAGGGGACCTCATAGCAATTTACAAGTACCTAAAAGAGTGTTACAAGAAGGAGGGAGAAAAATTGTTCTCGTTGGCCTCTGAGGATAGGACAAGAAGCAATGGGCTTAAACTGCAGCAAGGGAGGTTTAGGTTGAACATTAGGAGAAACTTCCTAACTGTCCGGGTGGTTAAACATTGGAATAAGCTACCTAGGGAGGTTATGGATTCTCCATCAGTGCAAATATTTAAGAGCAGTTAGACAGACATCTACCAGGGATGGTCTAGCTGGTTCTTGGTCCTCCTGTGAGGGCAGAGGACTGGATGTGATGACCTGTCGAGGTCCCTTCCAGTTCTAATGTTCTATGATATTATTGTGGGGCAGGATTCTTGACTGGCATGGTTATAAGTTATTCACTGATGCCAAGAAAGGGTTGGGCCTGAGTCATTTACCTAAAGAGAAAGTTATGTAAGTCCCTTGAGCATTTCCAAGAGGGATACCTGCCCCAGAAAGCACCATACCGGGCTAACACTCACCTCGGCAAAAGTCCATTAGAATCAACACTTCCCACACATCACCACTGCTCACCGAGTTTATACTAGAATCAATGTATCCAACTATGTTTTTGTGTCCTGAGAGATCCCTCTGCAAGATAAAAAAAAAAAAGACATGTTCAAATCACAAAACAGTTGCATGTACAGCAGTTACGTTTTCATAAGTTGATTTGCACCGAAGAGACTTCTGAGCCTGTCTAATCCCTGTGTTAAGGGTCAGGATACCGGGCACTTTACCTACACTGTAGCTCCCTTGTCCAGCTCCCTTGGGATGGAGTGGTCCTGAATGAGGGGATTTGCTGGATGAGGAGAGGTAAGGCCCGATGCCTGGCGGTGCAAATCCTGCAGGCTCCCCCACAAGGCCGCCAGGCACCTCTCCCTGTCCAGCAGAGGTCCCTGTGGCTGTGGGACTGCTGGCCCCCAGCCAGGGAGATACCAGGGCTTCCGCCACCAGGCAGGGATCCCCACGCCTGGGGCTGCTGGTGGGATTCTGTGCACCTGCTGGCTCCCAGCCACAGGGCTGCCAGGGTTCTCCTACATCTGGTTCTGCATCTGGGGCTGATGGTGCGGCGCCACATCCCAACCATCTCCCAGCCTCAGGGCTGACAGCGTTCCCCCTAGCTGGGGTCCCATGCTACTCTCTGGTCCAGCAGCATCTATTGTCCTGCCAGACAATGGATGTTGCCGGATGACAGAGTTCGAACCTGCAGTCGTTATACAAAGGAAGTTAATCAAAACTTCAGTTTTGCGTTTATTGGATTTCAGCCCAGTGAAACTTGGGACAAGGAGTCTTGCATAACAAGTCATCCAGCTTCCTGAACAACCTGTTGTGCCTCTGTCCATAACAACAGCTTGATCCAGATTTCTGTCATCTCACTCATCAGGTGCGCAATGATGATTAACCTAGAACAAGCACTTACATCTGGGCAAGGAAGATTGAGCCAGCAACGGTGATGCATAAAACGGGCTCCATTTCCTCTTTGCCCTCCCCAGATCAAAGTGCATGCCATAAAACTTAATTTTACCATTTAAAAATGCAGCACTTTCATGTAGAACAGTTTCCTTCAAATGGCTTCGGGGGGGGCCTGCATTTAGCTACTTTTGCATCATGTTCATTTAATCTTATAAGAGATGACTCTTTCCAACACCCAGGTACGCAAACGTGCTCTGATGCAACCATCCAAGTGAGTTCTTTCCTTCAGCACAACCTCATCAGAAATAGTGACTCTTTGCATTCAGTTCTGCTTGCCTTCCCTTGCATCCATCCATCTTTACTACCCTTAGTACGGTCATGGTACACCAAGGACTAGCACAGGTGTAACTCAGGGCAGAATTTGGAGCAAGCCTGCAACTGGAGTTGTGTTAAGAAATCCATTGATGTTGTCTAAGCTAAAAGAGAACTCCATTGATACTCCCAGAGCTACAGATCTGACATGAAGCCAGGAGTCTCACACGAACAGATTCAAAAACACAGACAAGGAGCAGACCTGGTGAGTAAAGGATGACCATTCTTACAGTTGCTTTTGAGGTCTGACCACACTTGACGGTGAGATCATGCAGACGGTTTTGTTGCATAGGCAACAGAAGGAAGTGGGGGGACACACACACAATCAGCTTTTAGCTGCGCTCCCATAATATGATCTAGAGCTAAGGTAACGTCCCCAGAATGTCCTCCGTGCTACATCCACTGGTGTGATAACTCCTGAAATTCATGTTCAGACTCAGCTTTCAAATAACAAATAGTTACCACAGAGAATGCACACTGGGTACTGTTGCAGATAAAGAATCCCAGCATAAATATCCTTCCTCCAAAGGCTGCACCTAATTTGAATTCACAATGGGATAAGACTCCAACTTTTGGGGAAAGCTGATAAGTTCACATCAGGGTTAAGAGGCCCATATGAGAGGGCCCTGGAAATAGCCTCACCTGGCACACAGGAACGCCCCTACATAATGCAAATAAATAAATGAATAACCAGCAACCCTATTGAAATTATATCTGCCATTAGCCTACAATATGCCCAATTACTTTTAATATTGCAGACTTCTGTTCAAGGCTGTTACAGGCAGTTACGCTTATAACAGCTACTCAGCAGATATGTTTTTACTAGCCACTCACATAGCCATATCTGTACCGATACCAACCTGAAGGTCAGAGACTGCTGGGAATCAGCTTCATCTCTGCTTGGATGTCTTCCAGTCCAATACTGAGCAAGTTCAACTCTGCTAAGCTCAGTATCGCTATCTGACAGGCTTAAAAAAATTATTAGTCAAGTTCCGCCCAATCAGACTGACTTAAGAAAAAAATCCACAAGATTTTAGAAATATTATTTTCGGCATTCTTTTTATTTGCTCTCTGGATTTTAAAATTTTAGGATTCACATCTGTTCTTCAGCAGCCACAAGGGATAGAAACTTGCACTAAAAAAACAAAAGCTGAGATTCTCCATCACATGACAGCTTTAAATTTTCTAATATTTGTAAAATGGAGGACGACAACTATTGCAAGACTTGTGATAAAACGATGAGAGCCTGGAGAACATTGGTGGATCACTGCCCCAGATGACAAGCCTTTCCATTAACACTTCAAGGATCCCTGAACAGCACGACTTACCATGATCTGTATCTCTCTTTTGCAGACTTGAAGATCATGCTCATTGTTCACATACATTCGTTTCAGGGCGCATTTCATCCCATTATTAGTCCTCACCAGAAACACGATAGCAAATCCACCTGTAAGAGACATGAAACATCTCACTCAGGAACGGAGATACCCCTTGATCCTTGCTCCCAAGCCTTGTCCCTGGGCTTCTGGCTGTTTACACTGCCTCAGTGATGTAAGCTCAATAGAGAGAGTATTCGCTGTGGTGTGAGGAGCGCTGCTGACAGGATCTTTGATCAGCCCAGCACGGCAATCTGTATCTCTACCTATATGGTTATTTGGGGGAAATAAAGAACCTGAAGGGGCAAATTTTCAGTTAGCAAAATCAAAGTCAAGAATATATCAACAATAACAAGAATTTACATGAGTTATTTGGCATGCCACTGGTCTTTTACTGAACCATCAGCTCCCATTATGGAAAGAAAGTCGGGAATATTAACAGCAGCCTTGCCTGATACAAAAGGAGAACCACAAAATATCCACAGCCTTTACTAAAGGCCTCAAGCGGAGCTCATTCACAGCTTCTGAGGCACTTTTGCAAATTGCATTTGAAGCCCAGTTCCTGCAGCATCAAACACAAAGCCGCCTCCTGCGCATCATTTGATGGTATGGCTTTAAAAAGCATCCCACAATTCATTTTGTGGTCATGACAGTTAGCGAAGTCACGAACCCTATGCCACACATGGCAGGCTTACGAGGAAAACCTTTCGTCTTTAGAGCCTGTGCTGAGGAATCAAAAGGCCAGTGCTTCTTACTTGGGATGCTGGACAAGAACAGGAACACTAAGAGGATTCTGTCATCAAAACACGGAGCCTGGCTTTTAGGAATGAAAATAAATGTGGACAGCCTATTGCAGAAATGATACATAACGACAAAAAGGGAACACAGCAGCATACTCCAAATGACAGCTTAACAGCAAAGTGTGGACACTTATGTCTCAATTATGTCTTCATTTATCAGAGCTACTACTCAATATATTCTTGACTTGGTAACCAGTGTTCCTTCTAATTTTGCCCATCCATGGGATAGAATAAATTTTGTTTCGCACACCCAAGTGTGTGCACATGTGCACCACCAACAGGGACACATGCTGCCAGCAGAGGGTGCTCTACTAATGAGCTGGGAGGCATCTGAATCGCTGCTGGGTGGCCACCCAAGAGCACGGCTTATAGGGAACATTGTCTGTAATTGAGTATCTCCTTTAGCCCACCCCAGGAGTTCGGGCTCCAATGTGCTGTGGTCTGTAATTAATACGGAAGAAACCATCCATGTCCCAAAGACCTAAACACGGAAAGGGTAGGACAAAGAGAGGAAAGGTTGTATAATGGCTGAAGCACTAGTCTGGGGTTCTGACACCTGGTGTGATCTTGGTGAAGTCTCACTGTATCTTAAATTCCCATCTGTCAAAGGGGATAATAGTAACTTTCCTCCCGATGGGGCCCAGTGAGGTGCATGGGCCTGGGTCCGCAGATAGTATTTATTAACAACCCCATTTATAAGAGCCCTATGTGGATATGTATGCAGTTGGACATTTTGTATCTGCAAAAATGAGCTCCAGATATCTACATCCAACATCTGTGGATGCGGCACCCCTGAGATATAAAGCAGATATCCACCAAATTGCAGGGCTCTACCCATTTTACAGAATGGGAAAGGCACTAAGGGTACGTCTGTACAGTAAAGAAAAACCTCCCACTCGTGGGGCTGTTTCATGGCTGTGGACTTCTGGGACCCTTCCATGCTGTGGAGTCCTAAAGTCTGGGCTTTAGTGGAAGCCCAGACAGCTACACAGAATGGAACAGCCCTGTGGCCTGAGCCATGCCAGCTTAAGCGGGCTGACACAGGACAGCCATGCACGTCTAGTTGTTGTGTAGAACGGGATGGGCGAGATACAGCCCAAGGGCTGGATTTAGCCTGCCAAGACTTTTCATGCAGCCTGACCCAGCATACAAAGCAGTGCCACTCAAAGCCGCTAGCTGCTCTCTCTGGCTGTGCTGTGGGGGAAGGCGAAGAGGCTTCGCACACTGCCACTAAAATCTCTCAGCTCCCATTGGCCAGTTTTTGATCAATTGAAGTTGAGAGATTTTGCTGGGGGTGGAGGCAGCCCTCAGTGCACCCCAGCAGCACAGAGTGCTCTTGGAATAGTGTAAGGCTGCTAGCAAGCCTGGGAGTGCTGCTGGCTGGACACTGCTTTGGTGAGCACATCCTGGGCAGAGCCTGTCACTGGTACACCACCCCACACGTACACCTCAACTCCCCTCCGGATGCTACACCCCTCCTCCAGGCCAGAATCATCTCCTGCACCCATATACCCTCCCAGACTCTGCACCCCAAGCCTCTGGCCCAGGTCAATCCCCAACATCACCCAAACTCCCTCTCACACCCCACACCTTCTCCTGCACCCCATGCCTCTGCCCCGAGCTCCATTCTGCATCCAACATCCATTCCAGACCCCACATCCCCCATAGAAAAGCACAGCTCTTGTCCACTTATCAAAAATTGCCCAACCCTGTTGCAGACCAGCTCAGACAAAAGAACAAGGCAGCCAAGTGCTACTTAACTTCAGGCATGTAAGCTTCTATTTAAAGGATTGGTTGGGTCAGAGCCAATGTTACAGCTAAATTTTTCCATCCATGTGTAGAATAAATTTTGTTCTGTGCACTGAGGCAAGTGTAGATGTGCACCACCAATAGAAATGCATGCTGCTGGCTGGGGACCTCTGCTAGTCAGCTGGGCAACACCTAACTCTCTCCTAGGCAGCTGTCCAAGCTGTCAGCTTACATGGAATGCTGGTCAAAGCCTATATCACCTGTCCTGAATCAAGAACTCAAAAGGCAGAACCCAAGAGCTAAATTCAGACCCCTTTGATCCCCAACCAATGCCTCAAGCACAGAACCTGCAATCAAGATTGCTGGCCCACAGAAATTTCATTTACAAAAAGACAAAATGGGAAAAATTTATGGACAGAATTTTTTTAAGGACATAATTTTTATTTATTTAGATGACATAAATGGCCAAAATTGAAAAGTAATCATAGTCATTCATACATCACAAGAGCAATATACTATTTAACTCACCTTTCATTTAGTCAGTCATGTTGCCAATGTGCTGACTAACTCGGCAGGATAACGTAGATGGCAACATCACATGATTTATGTTACATCACCTCAACCACTGAAGTGAACAAACAACTTAAAATCTCCAATTTCCACTGCTCCACAGCAAAATGGCTGACATAGCACAGAAGAAACTTAATTGCTATAGAATAATTGCTGTTTTTTGAAATTTTATTACACTTTTACAAAATTTATGGACGCCTACTTTTTTATTTTTTAAATGGACTTGACGGACATGTCCAATATCGGCTAATTTTTTATGGACTGTCCATAAAATTTACTGATGGTTGGCAACTCTGACTGCTATATTGATAATGAATTACTTCTAATACATCAACCAGTAAGAAAGGACATATTCATAGCTTTCACTTTTGCGAGTTCTAGGGGTTCAGGGCTTACGGCTGGGAGAAGGCAGGCAGGACTTTTCATACCACCTCACCAAGTAACTGGGCGTGGTGAGAACAGAATGTGTATTAACATTAAACACACACATTCTTGGACACAGAACAGCCTTATGTTGTAAATTCTGAATCCATTAGTGAAAACAAAGCCACAGTAACATGGAGGAAAGTAAAAATATTTTGCAGGGTGGTCAATTCAAGAGCAAAATTAAAATTTCTTCTACTCTAATGGGGGGCGGCTGGTGAGGAAGCCAAATAATCCTCACGGCAAGCCCAATTAATGAATCCAGAGAAGAACTTCATCACTTCTTTGTGTTTGCACACCTCCTACGGCAATGAGGACCTTGTTCATAACAAGAGCTTCTCGGAGCTATGGTAATAAAAACAACCAACAACCAACACTACATGTGGTCACCTCAGATCACAAAAAGATATCTCAACACTGAAAAAGGGCAAAAACTAAAAAAAAAAAGATGAGAGGTTTGGAGTGGCTGCCCTATGAGACAAGATTAATAAGACTGACTTTTTATCTTGGAAAAAAAAAAAAAAAAAAGAGACAACTAAGGGGGGATATGACAGAGATCTATACAGCCAGGGCAAGTCTGGAAAAAGCGAATTAAGAGAGTTATTTATAGTTTTTGATAACACAAGGACTATGGTCATCAAATGAAATTAAATAGGTAACAGATTTAAAAACAAAGAATAGAAAGTATTTCTTCACATAAATACACAGTCAACCTGTGGAACTTCTTGGCAGAGGTTGTTGAAGTCCAAGACTCCAAGAGGTTTTAAAAAAAAAAAATTGATAAGATCATGGAGGATAGGTGTATTAATGGCTATTAGCCAGGGACAGGCAAGAATGCTGTCCCTAGCCTCTGTTTGCCAGAAGCTGGGAAGTGGGTGACAGGGGAGAGATGGCTTGATCCTGTTCTATTCATTCACTCTGGGGCACCTGACATTGGCCACTGTTGGAAGACAGGATCCTGGGCTAGATGCTGCAGCAAATATGCTGACTTCAGCTATGTTATTTGCATTACTGAAGTAGATCTATGGCAGGTGAATGGCACAGACAATGCGTTAGAGGTGTTTTCAGCAACATGTACTGCCTTATTGATAACCTAGTGAGCTAAGCGCATCCAAGAGCCTCTCTCTACAAATGCTTCATGGATGACCTTTCATGAACACAAATCAGTGCTTCTGTGACCTCTTCTGCCAAGATGCTACAGGGGGAGCAATCAGGAATGCATGTGGCTAAGAAAAAAAGAGTCAAGTTCATTTTGTGAAATGGAATTAGGTTCCACAGCAGCAGCAAAGAAATCTTGATACTTACTGGGGAAGCCAGTCATGGAAATTCATTCCTAGGTCACCTCAGACAGCTCTTTTAAACAAACGCTAGAATGGAAGCAAGGCTATATTGCTTTTTGCTCTGATGTTGTGGACATTTTAAGCACTAAACGCATGAAATCACTTATCTTTGACTTATCCCCCCCACCCCTCCCCATTCCCAAGACCTTACCAGAATAATGAAGTCTAGCTAAGGAAATTTTACTTCCCCGTCAAAGAAACAGTTACTGTTTCTACACTACAGTTAGTTACCCATGTGCATGGAATTTTTAAGGCTGAGAAGCCAACCGGCTACACTTACAAAAGCAACAAAATCTGAACCTTTTCCAAATCCAGAGTCAGGATTTCGTCTGCAAAGAGGAGGGGGAGGAAAAGCAAGACAGAGAGCAGGTGGAATGAGCCCAACACAGTTCTGTAGCAAGCAGTCGAATGGATTCTGCCAATTTACATATTTAGCAGCAAGCATCTCTCTTTACAGGGCTTTCAAAAGGTTTACAAGCACAAAGGAAGAAGACAGAACACTTAACTCCAGCAGACTCTTTGTGAAATATTCATCTTTGCCTGAGATCACTGACAAACCTTATCTGTGAAGTTAACTGCAGATACAGTAGTTGGGGAAGGCAATGAAAAATTAAGCGGCTTTCATACCACACAAGATTTCCAACAGGGACTGGCACTGGATGTCTCAGAGTTAGACCTAGAATATTTGTGTATAGGTAATAAATCACACATTGGTGCAGGTTTTTTCCCATATTAATGTTGCATAAAGATACACCAAACACCTGGAGAGCAAAACTTAGCATTAAATTACTTGCCTTTAACAGGCTTACAACAAACAGTATTGTGGGTGGTTTCCAAATTGAACGGACACCTAGTCCAACCAAGAGGGCCACAGTAGAGTCCACTGAAACTGGTACTAACCATGGCATTCCTTTCACTATCTGAATCGGAATTATATCCTTGACCAACATATGCAAGCATCAGGACCAAAGATGGCAAATGTAGGTTGCCTGAAGGAAGCCAGGCTGGCCTTTGCATTGTCAGGGACAGAACTAAACAGGCGACAGCCCGTTTTCTGTATGTTACCTCCCTCCAAAGGGGTCAGGAAGAGGCCATCAAAGGCTATCATGGCAAGGACTCAAGGTGAAGTTTCCAACTACCGCGACATTGTGAAAGAAAACGTTAAAGTAGGACGTGATCCCAAGGTGGAGTATACCCTGCAGAAGCTGTTCCATTCCAACGCCAGTATGTTCATAACAAGTACTTAGGGCCGGGAGCACCTCAGTTTTTTTGAGTACACAAGTTGACACGTAAAAATGAAGCCCCTTTACAGGCTTAAGTTGAGCATACAGAGTCATGTGGAAAAAATCTTGGACCAACGGAGGAGCCATCGTTGTTCTATTCTAACCAAGTAGTCTTTCCTGCTGTACCATCTCGAAGAACTGGCTTGAGTATAGCTCCATATATTATTAACATGCATATCTCATAAAACCGGAAGAAATCTCAAAAGGTTATCGAGTCCAGTTGCACACACTCTTGGCAGGACCAAGCATTTCAACAGTTTTGTTTTTTTCCCCCCAGACCCTTAAGTGGCCTCCTCAAGGACTGAGCTCACATCCCTGGGTTTACAAGGACAATGCTCAAACCACTGAGCTATCTTGACCATTCCAGCTTCATTTCCACACATGCCATTGTCAAAGCAAGCAAGAGTTACAATCCTACTGAACTAGTTCTTTCAAGTGTCTCTCCCCATATGCTCAAAATTTCCCCTTTACATTGAAAGCACCTTTAAAAATCACTTTGGGCTTTCTTTAAATAAAATTTCCCCTCAAAATAGTTTGGAAAGAATTCTTCACCAGCTTTAGTCTGATCTTTAGTTTTAAAATTTCAAGCACAGAAAAAAAAAAAAAAAGAGACAGTACAACTCTCCCAGTGGCATTTGATCCATCACCAAAACAACGTGGAATTGTTAAGAGTTTGATTCAGACAAGCAAACCATCACTCCAATGAACATGTATTCAAACCCACCCCAGAAAACTGAGTTCTCTTCCCACAACTCGTCCAGCAAGCCCTGTTAGTCAGCAGGATACTATATCCCCATTGATAATACTTCATGTCACAGTTCAGCAATTTCTTTTGGTAGAAAGATGGGGCTGTAACAGCAGCAGAACATACATAAATATATCTTCTCTATGATTGTCTTCTCGCTCTAGAGCATTGATGATTTTGTTCAAAGGGAGTGGAACCTCCCCTCCCCCAAAAAAGACTAGCTACTAATTCATGGCTTCGGGCATACCCTTCAGAGGCAGATGTGCTCCCCTTAATAAAGCAATTATTCCTGCATGTTCCCATGGTTGCTAGAATTTATATATTTTTGCAGCAGGCGACCAAGCCAACACGCAAAGAAAAGCAGCCTGTGCCAGGGAGACTCTTAATTAAACTGACTCCAGTAATTCAAGGGTAGCAGACAATGAGAATCTAGAATAAATTAGAGTTAATTCCTGACCAGCAACATAAAAAACTTGGCACTTTAGGGCTTGATGTATGTCACACACTGGAGTGCCTGCTGCATGGAGTGAGGGAGTTGGAGTCTGTATGGTGAAATTGGCACATTCTCCCTAACCTGTGCTCAGGAAGGCAGACTATTTTGTTTGAAAAATCAACATTAATGCTTTTTACATGCCACCTGGAGGATGTGACCACTATTGTCATGAGAAGATGCTGGAGATGGATAGGAAATGCGATGGGAAGGGAGGCAGACGCCTGAGGGATGATGGAAACGTGGGAGGCCCAAGATAACATGGCGGTAGACTGTTGTAGTTCATTGTCTCCCTGTCTGCCTCAACTGGGACACACTGGAGAAAATGGCCAAAGACAAACAGAAGTGGAGGACCTTTGTTGCTGCCCTACACTCCAGCAGGCATAACAGGCTTTAACCAACCACCAGCACAACTTAGCAACAGTTGTTGCACCTTTTCCTCCATCATCTTCAACTGACAGGACTGAAAATTTAAGCATTTCAAAAGAAGTCAGGATATTTGCCAACAAAATAAGTTATCAGGAGAATGATTTGCTATTTGTAACAGTGGCATGCTTCTCTCAACAGGAAAGGAGTTCTTATTTCACCACAGTGCAAATCAATCTTAAAAACACAATAAGAAATACTGGAATTAACTATACTTGCTACCAGACAAGGAACATGAGATGGCCAGAGTCCATTTAGAAGGGGTTAATGAATATTGAGGCCGGAAGGGTCATCACATCACATCACATCACATGGGCCAACCTCCTGGACAACGCAGGCCAGAACAACCAATTTCCCCATTATTGAGTCGAATTTGTGTTTGACAAGAAGCATATTTTGCAGAAATCCATCTGGAGACCCCGCCACAGCTGTGGGTAGTTTACTCCAACCTTAAATCACCCTCATGGTTTCAAATTTTAATTTGGCTGTCTTTACTCCTTAGGCTTTTGTTTTTGTTACATCTTTCTCACTAGATTAGAAAGCCTTTAACTACCTAACATTTTCTCCTCGGGAAGGAGTTTATATGCTGTAATCTCAATCTTTTGGATAAGACAAACACATACTGAGCTTCAAAGTTGACCTGCTGTTGTAAGGTATTTGTTTCCAGACCAGGTTTCAAGGTTGTTTCCACCTGCAATGTGCATGTAGAAGAGACTTAACCAAGTGAAGTTTACTATGAAGCTTGACTGGAGGCCAAGAACACAGATCTAGAGCTCAAGGGCAGCATTACTTGGCATTACCACTAGCAGATCAGGAATGCAAAACACACAGAAAGGAGGCAGCAAAGGTGAGAACCAGAGCACCAAGATTAGGTGACATAAAGGGACGTGACAGCTGCTGTCCCCAGAAAACCAGGAAGCTCCAGGACAAAGTCATCCCATGGGAGTGAAAGGCTACTTGGACCAAGACAGATGACATGGAATCCCCATCAGTGAAGGTTTTTAAGAAGAGATTGGACACACACCTGTTGGGGACAATAGGTTTACTATGTCTTAACTCGCCACGAGGGCGGGTGGGGCTGGAGTTATAACTAAGGTCCCTTGCAGCCCTACACTTCTAGGATTCTAAGACATGGACAAATTCCCTGGATACCTAGGTCCTCATTTTCACAAATGCTGAGCAACCATGACTGTAGTCAACATGAATTATAGACCATCAGAGTCAGATTGAGTGTAAACCAGGCCCCTTCTCTCTGGTGAGGCTGATGCTTGGTGTTTCCCTTCTATAATGGACACTAAGCAGGAGACTATTTTTTAAAGCAGGCTATTGGCACAGAGCAGTAGTTTGCTGGGAGATCTGTCAGATGGGCGAGCAAAGCTTCACTCTCCAAGCTACGCTCATCACAAGAAGGTGATGCAGAGACCATGGGCTTGTCTACACACTGGAGAAGTTACTGCACTGTAACTTGCTTGCTCAAGGGTGTGAGAAGCACACACACACACTGAGCACAGCAGATTACAGTGCTGCGAAGTGTCAGTGTTGACAGGCTCCCCATGCTGCCAGCAATTCCCTTTGTGGTGGTGGTTTACCTACACCTTTAGGAGAGCTCTCCCCCAGTGCTGGTGCCACGACCACACTGCCATGCTAAAGTGCAGCTGTGGTTTAATCAGAAGCCGTTAGGATATCCTGCAGTACCTTGGTCTATGTCTACACTAGACATAGTAAGTTGATTGCAGATACACTATTCTAGCTACAGCAATGGCATAGCTAGCATCACCATATTTGCGCTTGGCTTACTTAGCCATCCCTGCTGAGGAAGGTTGATGGGAGACTCACATCAAACTCCCTTATTCCTTGCATGAAAACTGTGACCCGAGAGGTCCATTTTGCACATCCCTACAATTGTGCAAGATCAACCCTAAGAGAGTCAATCTTCCAGGCTAACGTAGACATAGCCTTGGTTTTCAACAAAAGCCTTCCTTTCTAACTAGAAACTCCTAGTATGGCCCTGTGTGGCTGAAATCAGTGTCAGATGTGTATATTTAAGACTGACCATCAGAAGACACAGCCTCATATTATATCTTCTATTTTGTGCAGAGGCACTGATTTGGAGGTCTATTCTGCTACTCAGCATCTCACAAATATCTGTTAATTGTTGGCTACAAAACAAACACCAATTTTCCTCACTCGGTCACTTTCAGTAACTACTTACTAGGAAGCATAGGTCTTGGGGCAGGGGGCAGAGATACTATTTGCACAAATCTGTGTTTCAAAAAAACAAACCAGGGAAAAAGAATACTGGAATGACCTCATTTTAAGGTTAGGAGCTCACGTGCACAAACTAGCAAATGTACGTAAAAACAATGAGACGTCCTATGGCACCTCATAGGCTAACAAATTTTTTGAAGAACAAGCTTTCATGGGCAAAGACCCACTTCATCAGATGGATGTCAAATGTATGCTGTGTATGGTCTACACACATTTATCAGCTACCGTAGAATAATCCAGTTTAATAGTAAAAGTAGTTCTTGAAGGACTTATTTTTGTCATGAACAACACACAGTCCTGTGGTACATTAGAGACTAACACATATTAAGTTTGAGCCTTTATGGGTAAAACCCACTTCATCAGATGGGTGGCAACATAAATCAGCAGGGGAACACTTTAACCTCCCTGGACATTCAATAATGAATTTAAAAGTAGCCCTTCTTCCACAAAAGAATTTTATCACCCGATTGCAGAGGGACACAGCTGAACTGGAATTCATTTACAAATCTGACAGCATTAACTTAGCCTTAAAGAAAGACCTTAACTGGGTATCGCATTACAAGGGTCATTTGCCTGCCTTTGATATTTACACTTCTAAATCATACACTATAAATGAAACACATCCAGCTTAATTTGCTTCAGATTAACTCGTCCTGCTAATGACGAGTAAGTTTTTTGTGTGATGCTATATATACACTCTAGATTCTGTTATTTCCAGTGGTATTCTGCCCACAAAAGCACATAAGCGAATAAATATGTTTGTCCTTAACGTGCCACAGACTGCTTGCTATTTCTGAAGTTGCAGACTAACATGGCTGTCCTGCTGAGCATTTTGTCGTGGTTAATGTTGGCTTTTCAGTAAATACCCGATACAAAACCCAGGGAACATTTTTCAGAAAGGTACTAAAGACAGTAAAAAGTGGCAAAATGGATTGCTTAATCGTGGCAGCTTTCAACTGCATTGAGTGATGCTGTTACACAGAACGGGCTGAGGAAGTGAGCCTGGACAGCAGCCAGTGCAGCCTTAGTAAGACATACCCAGTAGACTTTGTGGAACACTGCTCCAGCAGCATTACTCAGCAGATTTAGAATAGGATGGCCTCATTTCCCAGAGGGTGCTGAGTACACACTGATTTCCATGGGAGTTGTGGGTGTTTGGGGCACTGAGGATCAGGCTGCTGATAGTACAGCCTGTAGAGCCCAAACACAGTATCCTTTTGATATGATTTCCTCTCCAAATGCAAACGGATGGACGACTATGTCTGCCTGCCTGTCTGTGCAAGTTTCTTCATGAGGTTGATGGATTTCCACTCAATATGGCTAAATAGTGTGCCTTGCATAGGGACAAGTATCAAAGGGGTAGCCACCAACACAGCTGATATAAAAAGAGTGTGACTACCTAGGACTGCATGGCTACCATGCACTGCTGTCACTCAACTTCCCTGCAACAGGGAGTATGGGACACAACCATCCAGCACTTTAACAGTAAGGAGATGGAGGATTTTGAAAGGGACACAAACAATTTTACTGTTTCATGGCTTAAGCCAACTAAGGGTCAGGAAGGATGTTTTCCTGAGGGCAGATGACCCCTTAGCCATCACTTACAGTATTTCTTTCTCCTTCCCAAACAGTTAGTGCTGGCCAACTAGTTTTAATTCAGCATAGTACATTCTTTACTCCAGATTCTCCTGCTTCAGAAATCCAGATTTCTAATATCTGAACTAAAGGCGGCTCCCCATGAGGGAGCAATACATGGCCATGACACACACATAGGCAATACATGGCCTATGACACACAGTTGAGTAGGTACACATGTTCATGACACTATTGAGCTGTGGTATCTTTACTGCATTGTTAGTGTCTCAAGTTTAGACAAGAGCTAAATGAGCTTCAGTAAGTGCCTTCAGATCCTTTACTTGCAGGTTTGGATCTCAGACCAGGTAGCTTGGGACACTGGACTTTCAAAAGGTTAATTCTGTATGTGCTCAAGAAAATGGTGTTGTTCTGCAATGGAAAAATTCACTTCACAAAACTGAATGTTAATATAACATTACTATAGTCTGTGACCTAACCAATCAAATGGGCTGTGTAGGTAAAATAAAATGCTATAAGGCACAAAGTCATCAGCAGAATATTTGGGCCTAATCCACTCCTTCCATTTGCTTTTTAAATTGTGCATTCTGAACAGCTGACATTTGCTAAATCTACTTTGCTTACATTTGCCCTGATTTCAGTGTACAATACTTTTGCCCCTTGCGAGACACAACCCTTCTGGCATTAATATTTGGCCGGGGGGGGGGGGGGGGGTAGCTTCATTTTAGCATGACAGCCAAGATTTTGCCATTAGTGCTTTTCAGCCAATACACTTTAAACGTTATGCCTCACAGAACCCTAGGACAGTGAACTAATCCCCAGTTGACTGATGGGGGAAGCAGGCCAATGTAAGTTAAGTGATTTGCCCAAGGTCATGTGAGGAGTCAGCGGCAGAACAAGAACCCCTCCAGATTCCTCAGCACCAGTAATCATCAGAGCTGCACTGAAGTCAGCTGACCCCAGGGGTCTCACCTCCCCTGCTATAATAAAACACAAGCCGGGTACGGGGATTTACTACAAAGAAGGGAAAGCACAGACAAGAGGCAGGGCATGTCTTACTTTTCCCAACACCAAGTGGTTTTATAATAGAATTAGGCTGAGTTATATTTACACACTGCTAATTAACACAGCGCTTTGCTCAATTACACTGCTCTTCAAATGGGCTCTGGTTACTTTAAATGCCCACCACGTGCCATTTAGGGAAATCAAGTGCCAACACGAGCTCTCAAGGTTTCTGCAGAACAAGAGAGTCCTAGATGTCCCAGGCCTAGCTGAAGTGAGCTAAAGTCAAGTCTACCAGGTATAAGAGCGGAGATGGGAATCCACATTAGCAGGCAGGGCAAAACAGCATACAAATTCACTCCAAGACGGACTTAGGGAAGGTACCACTTCAGTGCTGTCCTTCTGATCTTCTTTGTCATCAGCATGAATTTAAGCTATCAGCTGCTGTGGTTAGGGGCCAGACTTATATATGTCTAATGTTTTCAAGTGCTTTTGTGAGGCTAAGAGTCATCATCAGAAGCCATTTCCAGTTTCCAGCACCTACCATGGTCTTGTGTTAATGCTGGAAAGACCATCCAAGCCCAGAATTTCTTTTCATTATTTTTGCACTTTGAAATAAATCATTGTCATCCACAGAAAAACACAATGTAAGCCAAGCACCCTTGGATTCTAGTACCTTCGAGCAGGGGCGAGCAAACTTTTTACATTAAGCTCCACCTTTCACCCCTGCAGTTAGCAGCCCTACCCCCATAATCTGTTCAATGTAATCTAAACTGATAGAAATTTCAGATATGTTCATGTGAGGGAAAAAAAAAAAAAAAAACCAGCTTGTGTGAGAAAAGAAGTCTATAGAATGTAACAAATTTATGAATCAGTGTAGAAATGCACACACGTCTATAAAAATGGCAACATACGTCAACAGTTTTAATGAGCTAGATGAGCCAGAGACCAAGCAACTGATTGTACTGCACTCCACTTCTGCAGTTTTACACCCCTTCCAAGGGGCCCACCCCCCACTTTATGCACCCCTGCCTTAGGACACTGCTGCAATAATTAGGCTGTAAACCCTGCAGGGGGCTGTTCAAATCTAGACCCAACAACTGTTCATTAAAATTGATTTTTAGAAAACCTGACATTAGGACACAGACAACCTTCATAATACAGAACGACAGCATGGACACAAGATACTCACTACAGTCCTTGCAACAATCCTTGACAGTTTAAAGAGAAACTATTTACTGTAAGACTACTGCACAGAAAGGCTCTCTGTTGAGATCATGGCCCCACAGTACCGAGTATTGTAAGACACTAGTGAAAGGTAAACCCCGTTCTGAAGAGGTTACAGACTAGCCCAGTGTTTCCCAAATGGTGTTCTGCAGAACCTGGTGTTCCACAAAGTGAAAACAAGGGTTCTGTGAGAAAATTCCTCTGCAGCACCCTGCTCTGCTGCTGCTGAAATAACAGAACTAAATTTAATTGGTTTAACAACCAGCAGGGCGGCAGGAAGGATCCAGCCATTAAACCAAATGGATTTTGTTGCATTATTCCAGCCAGCACCATGCTATCAAGTGGCTGGGCACACTGTACATATGCAGTCAGAAGAGTAGCTGTGGCAGTCTGTAGCTTCCCAAAAAAAAACACCAAGCACTCCTATAGCATCTTAGGCTATGTCTACACTAGACATACAACTTGCCCGCTGATACGAAATTAAGCTACACCAATTGCGTAGCTTTAAAAAAATAAATAAATAAAACACATTTATCCACAGTCAAATTCCATGTCTGTCTACATGGCAGAAGTTGGACCTTCCTTACTGCTTGCCTCCTGCAAGGAGTACAGGAGTTGACGTTGACACCTGGGAGCATCATTTCCCACACACATGAAATGAAACCCCAGGTCTTTCTTCCATTGTAGTGTGGCTCGAACCTTAAAGGCTAACAATTTTATTTATTAGGTAATAAGCTTTTGTGGGTCAAGTCCCACTTCATCAGTGGGTTTTACCCACAAAAGCTCATTACTTAATAAATAAAATTGCCTTTAAGATGCTACAAGACTGCTTTTCTTTCGGTACATATGCATAAAGTCAACACAGGAAAAGCTGACTCTGAAGGGCAATAGTGAATATTTGGAGGGTTGTGTACACAAGATAAGTCAGTCACACTATGCCTTATGCCGCCTCACTGATTTCTTAAACAGAAAGTGACCCACTGCAAGGCCCCTGAAAGCTATCTCTGATAAGCAGAAGGGCAACAATAAAACACCTCCAGTAGCTCATATTTTAAACTGACAGGCAAAGCACAAGAGCTGCAGGTTGTCTGAGACCACTTTAAAGCAGAGATTTCATTTGCTAATCCTCATACTGAGTGTGCCTTGTTCACTGCATATTATGCAATTTCATTGCTGCAGGACAGGACTAGCATGGGATAATTGCCGTACCTTGAAATAGAAGATTTACAGAAGACCACATGATCCAGTCGTTTGATCAAAGCATTAGAAATCTCAGAGTTCTAGGTTCTAGTCTGGATTCTGCTCCTGACACACTGTGACACCTTGGACAAATCACTAAGGGTGTGTCTACACAGCAACATTGTTTCAGAATGGCAGCCCTTATTCTAAAATAACTGTGTGAGAGCATCTATGCAACATAACTGCTATTTTGAAATAACAGCCAGCTTATTTTGAATTTGGTAAGCCTCATTCTACAAGGAACAGCGCCAATTTTGAAATAGGTATTTCAAAATAGGAGCTGTGTAGACAGGGAATAGGAACTATTTCAAAATAAAATATTCTGGAATAGCTTATTCCAAAATAGCTTTGCTATGTAGACATAGTATTTCGGATTAGAGCCTGGAAGCAATATGTCTACACAAAATAGAGCCTATTTCAGAATAAATTTTGCTTGTTCCAGGGCTTACCTGTAGTGTAGATGCATTATTCTGGAATAGTTTCTTCCAGACTAACAACTGTAGTGCAGACATAACTTCTGTCTCTTAGGGTAACATTCTCCTTGGTAAGATGGGGATCATGCTTATGAACCTTTATGAAGTATATGGTGAGTTTTTGATAGAAGGCATATTATGACAATATTCCTCACTGGGAAATCAAATCTCAGGAAAAAAACAAAACAAAACAGATGCTAAAATGTAAATGGAAAGCATTACAGACTGCTCAATCTTTAATACTGAATCTAGAAACAGAAAAACTAGTCAGACAGGAAAAACCTTGAGTTTTTATACAATGCTGAATAAAATATCAGTTACAATCCAACTTCCCTCAAAAATTAAACAACTTTAGTAGCAATACAACTCCATTACTTAACCTTAAATGTAACTGGATGTACTATTAAAATAGATTAAAGTTTTGATTTAATGAGTACCAGAGGCACAAGAAAGATGAGCTATACATTATACCCAGTCTACCCTTCAGAGTTAATTTTTTTTTTCCTAGAGAGTGCAAGACAGTATCCTGGATTTTAACTTTCGCCCTGTAAATATATCAGTGGCAGAGGGTTATAACTATCAACAACAGTCCATGCTACTTAGGATCTGTGCTATTGGGAACTTAACATGTTGAGTTCTATTATTGGAAAGCCGAACTCATGCCATATAATTAGAGCTGTGCCCAACGGGAAGGTACCGAATAGCTATGGGTGTTTGTGTGTGTGTGTGTGTGTGTGTAAGGCAAAGGACAGGGACTCCAGAGATCTAAGACCCTATGAGACCTTGGGCAAATTACCAAATCTTTCTGCACGCATGGCCTGCTGGATAAAGCACTGGGTTGGTTTGAAATGATCTAATCACCCTAAAAAAATAAAATTAAACACATTAGGCAGCCACTCAGGAGAGACTGAATACTGCCCAGCTGATTAGCAGAGTGCCCAGAACAAGGTTTTTTATTTCTACTGGTAGTGGACATCTGCACAAGCCTTGGTGCACATAGAAAATTTATTCTGCACATGGAAAGAAGCAATTATAGAGAACATTGCTAGTAAGGCTCTCCAAGTAGGAATACAGAATCCAGGGGGTTAGGTTTGTTTTTGCTGTGTAAAGACAGAATCTTGTTATTCTTGTAATTATTAATTGCGGGCATTGTGGTAGCAATTAAATGCCCCAGATGGAGGTCTGGCTGGACTCTAATTTGACATCTGGAGCTAATCCCTATCACGGGGAGTTTATAGCTCAAATTTACAATAAAAAAGTACAGTATTACTAAACCCAGTTCAAAGGTGGGGCACAGAGTTGAAGGGTAAATCTATATTATAGTGCATCTTGGCGGTGTGACTGCAGCAGGGGTGGATATATCCATGCCAGCCCAGATCTGCAGCACTGTAAACGCAGCTGTGTGGGCTTTATCACAGACTAGCAGTGTAGCAATATCTGGGATCTCTGGCACACTTGTACAGCCTCCTCTGAAGCCTGTGCCACCACATTTGCTCTGCTTTTTGCAGCTGTACTAGTGCAACTTAAACTAGTGCTGCAGTATAAACATACCTTAAGTGACTTGCCCAAGGTCAGATAGTCTGTGGCAGAACACATCTCCTAAGCCCCAGTCCAGTATCTTAACTACAAGGCCACCCATCCTTGTAGCAGCAGCTGTTAAAACCAGGAAGTTGCTCTCCCTGAAGTTACCGGCGTAGATGCAACCAGGGTGTGACTTACAAAGCTAGAGTTTCTTTGCCCAGTTTTAGCTCTCACACTAGCCAGGTCAGCCTGACTAAATAATTAAAACTCCTTATGAATATGCAGGTCTGGTTTGGCCCCACACAGCTGACCCATACAGAAGGAGAAGAGCAAGACAATGGTCTCTGTACTTCCTTTGGGCTGTAGCCAGAGGAGCCCTGATGCAGGTCACAAGAAGTGTGTAAGAGAACTTCCCATCAAATGAGTTAGCAGGAGGAGAGTCTCACCTTTGCAATAAGCTTTGCAATCAAATCCTATAATGGAGAACAGAGTCCAATTGTGCAATCCCCTGAGTGAGGCTTAGTCTACAGTAGGCAGGTAAGTTGACTGCAGATACATAATTCTAACTCCAGCAATTGCGTAGCTAGTATCGACTTACCTGGCCATCCTCACTAAAGAAGGTCGAGGGGAGAGTTTCTCCTGTTGACCTCCCCAACTGTCAACTCCCGACAGGTCACTTTCACACATCCCTACCAGGGGTGTGAAACTAACCCCACAAAATCGAGTCTGAGCAGCTCGATCTCCCCAGTAACATTGGCATGGCCCGAGAAGCCAGACATAAAAAAGGGGGGGCTTCAAACCCCACATGGCCAAGAGAAAACAGAGGTCCAGTCTAAAACCACTTCTGATGTTGCAACACAGCCTGAAGCCCTGACCTTGCTTGCCACTAAGAATATCTTAAGCAAGAGAGTCAAGAAAGCAGAAGCCACTGTTCACCCAGGTTTGACTGAAGTACTGATGACTTTCTAGTCTTTAAACACCTGTTGGCACACATTTATTAAACCATGTCACCTATTTAACATGCGACAGAGTTTCATCTGCCCAGTTAAAACAAAAGTTCTAATTGTTTGAAAGTTGGAGGGTCAGATCCTCAGCTGGCATAAAGCAGCCAAGTTTCACTGACTTACGTGGGACATTTACACAGAATTGAGGCATTTAACTGCATATTGCCAAGGGTTCTCTGTAAGTTGTGCTGCTCCTCAGGAGAGCTTCAGATGCCATGTGGCTGATTAGCAGCATGCCCCAGCTGGGCTGTTTCTGCTACTGGTGGGGCACACTGAAACATGCCTCAGTGCACATAAAATTTATTCTGCACATGCATGCAAAAAGGTCACCATGGAACCAGCAATGCTGGTCTGCTGGTCAGCTCCCTTGAGAAAGCCAAAAGCTGATCAATGAATCACTAACAGTGAGAGAGAAAATAAGGAAGGGAGGCAACAATGTTATTAATATTCAAATCCTGAGACAAATGTGGGTGAAATTCACCCCTGGGCAGACTACCAGCAGTGTACCCTGGTATAGGGCATAAGTAGTGCTTCATTGGTGCTGAGTTCTCTGCAGAGGGGTGAGTTACACCATTTGTGTGAATACACTCAGATCCTCAAGCCCTTCTAGAAATATACTTGACCATGGAGGGTCCCTTTGAGATTCTGTTACAAGTAGCAATGAAAACATTCAAACGAACAGATGGGGGTTAGGGGACTAGATTGGAGCAGCCCTATAGGCAACACACGTTTATATTTTCACCCAGGGACATTTTTGATGCACGTATTCCAGGTCACAGCCTTGTGCCCCTACTTCATTCTTTCCTGCCAGAGACAGGCTGGCACTGCCCGAAGATGATGGAACTTTTACAATGGTGCAGCAAGGCGCACTGCTCTTCCTCCTTTACTTTGTAAATCAGCTTCCATCCCTCTCTGTTGTGACCACATCGCTCCTTGGATCACTAGTACAAGACTAATACAGTTAAAAAGGCCATTAGTCACACACAGCTCTAAAAAGCTCCCTACACACCCACCATCAAAAGGAAACCCTCTATTTGTCTGAATCAGGGAGCCCTCTAAAAAAAACACGGTTCAGCTGTGATTATTCCAAGCGGTGGCTAACAGCATCCCAGAGGCCTGGTTCATCTCCAAGTGAAATAAGCAATGGCAGATTGGACCAGGGTTATTTCAGAGTGATCATAATGCAAAACTGCAAGGCCAGCAAGTAACTGCAGCTCCTGGATGCAGCTGAAAAGGCCTTTACTGCAATGCAAAGCAACAGAGAATGCTGTCTCGTGGGTGGGGAGGAGGGAAGGAACAACATTATCAGGAGAGAGAGAGAGAGAGAGAGAGCACATCTCCTTTGGAGGTTCAATGCCATGTGGGGCGGGGGAAAAAGACAGGGAAATTATGGAAAAAAACCCAGAACTGCTGACGAAAAAAAGACAACAAAGTAACCCACAGGAAAGTTTAAAATGCCTTCTTGCCTTGCAAACAAGCATTTGCATACAATAAAAGTTTACCTCAGGCTTTGCAACCCATCTGCACTGCAAGTGTTACTTCAGCAAGACACCTCATCATGTCCATGTTAATCTCTCAGGGCAGGGATATTCTCCCGGGACACATCTATACTTCAGGAAGTGCAGTGTACACGCCCAGCTAGCACGGACAGAAGTAGGGTAGACAGGGAGACACAGCTTAGGCAAGTAAATTGCCCTCCATGCCTGAATCCCCTCCCCCTTCAGTGTCTATCAACTACGCAGTTCTCTACATACCCAAGCAGTGCCTCCCACACCTAATGATCTAATTTTAGCGGCCTGCCGCTGAAGTCTCTGCCCTGGCAGAGCCACTCCTTGCTGCCAAATGTGGTTACATAGCACACAGTGATCAGTGTGGACACAACCTGCCTTTCCGGGCAGTGGGCAGTACCTATATGGGACACATCACCACAAGTGCAGATATAGCTTTTCTTCTTTCTTTTTGTTTTGTTTTTGTTGCGCAAGGCCTAGCACCCAACGATGCTCAGTGGTGCTTCAGTGTTATCATAATCATGACATAAGTTTTGTTATGGAAGAAAATGTATTCATGTGTCATAAAACAGCTGGCAGCAGCAGAAAAGTTAAATTATGCAAGGAGCTTTGATTACAGGTTGAACTTCTTTAATCCAACACCCTCAGGACCTAACTGGTGCCGAACAAGAGAATTTGCCAAGCCATGGAAGGTCAGTATGATCTACCATTATTACGAGCCCTTCCACTGCTTACCAGGCTCTTAGAAGACATTTAGGGGAAAATTACAGCTAAATAATAGAACAGAACACTGAGAGCCAGGACCAGGGGCTGGAAACAAACTTTATGGGACCACAGGAAACACAACCACACCCATGATAAGTGGTCGTCCTGCTAACTAAAATCATGTCGGATCACAGATGATCCCAGACGAGTGTGACACAGATTCAAGAGGTTCAACCTGTATTATGGTAGTGCAATAGATTCTACACAAACACACTGCTCTGAAGAGTTCATCAACTGAACAGGACAAAAAGTTTAAAACATATGATTTTTTTAAAAAGAGATAACACATACCCACCATTTCTTTTAACCAAGGAAAGTACCTCTGGCTAAAACCCAAGCATCCAGATTTCTGGGTTCTAATCTCAGCCCCGCACAAGTCATTTTATCTCCTGAGACTGCATTTGCCTATCCATAAAGTCCCTGTTCCTCGTGGAAGTCTTGTGAAACTTATTCTGTTAGTAGTAACAGAGGTAGCCATGTTAGTATGTATTCTAACAAAACAGCAGTCATGTAGCACTTTAAAGGCGAAACAAAATAATTTATTAGATAAACTTTTGTGGCACAGACCCACTTCATCAGATCTATAGCATTTCCAGTCCTGACCCAGTTATATAGCACAGAGGTCAAGTTTTTATTGCAATATTATATGTTTCTTTTGGACCTCTGTGCTATATAACTGAGTCTGGACTGAAAATGCTATAGATCTGAAGAAGTGGGACTGTCCCACGAAAGCTCATCACCTAATAAATTATTTTGTCTGTCTTTTACGTGCTACATGACTGCTGTTTTGTTTTATTCTGTTAGAGTGCATCTACACTAGGAACTAACTTTGAAGTAGCCTGCAGAGTCTACACACGTTTTCCCTTACTTTGAAGACAGGGAGCTCAACTTCGGAGTCCTTACTCCATTCCCAGGAATGGAGTAGTACCCTACTTCAAAGTTTAACTTCCAAGTAGGGGTGTGTGTAGACACTCAGCTTCAAAGTCTGTTACATGATTACTTGGAAAATCACAGCCTGTGTTTAAAGAACGTTTAACATTTTTAGCCATTGAGGGTGTGGATCAAAGAAGACAAGATGATCATGCTTTGCATTTATAGAAGCATGTTTCTGAACCAGAACCCAGCAAGGAGGGAGTGTTAAGGTGCTCTTTGATATTAAAGGCTAATGTTACATTTCCATGGGAACAGGGAAGGATGGTGTTGCTTTTAAAGCACTGACCATATCTTGGGAGATCTGGGGTCATTTCCCAGCTCTGTCACAGACTACCACTGTGACTTGGGCAAGCAACTGCATCTCTAGGTCTCAGTTCCTCATCTGTAAAAAAAAATAACAGGGTTAATAATCCTTCCTTCCTCCCATCCTTCTTCTGTTGTCTGTTTTGCCTACCAACTCCTGGGGGTGGGAACTGTGTTGCATCTGTTTGTACTGTGCCGAGCACAACAGGGCCATGTTGGCAGCTGGAGGTTCAGAGGCCACTGCACGAGAAACGGGCACAGTAAACCCTCGATTGAACAGACTAATGGGGGGAGGAGCGTCCATTAAAGCCAATAGTCTGTTAAATAGAGGTCTGATGGCCCACCCATCTCCACCAAGCTCCTCAACCCCCAAAAATGCCCACAACTCAAAAGCAGCCACTACCACCAGAGAAGTTGCCAAAGTCCACTGCTGCAGCTGGAGTTGTCAATCCTACAGCCGCATGGCTGGAGCCACCACACACTCCTCCTACCAGGAATGGGATGCATATGCGAGTGCCATCTGCCAACGTGCGTACCCCACCCCTGGTGGGAGGAGCATGTAGAGGCTGGCAGACATCCATTGTTTCCAAAGTCTGCTAAACTGGGGTCCATAAAAATCAAGACTTTACTTTTGCTGAATTGGCATAGGAGGGGAAAATACTGCAACCAAAAGGGAAGGCTTAGAAACCACAAGGAGGGATCCAACCTTCAGCCAAAATGTCTGGCCTCCCAGCAGCTACTGAGCTGCATCCAGGCATCTCCATGACCTGTTCATCATCCAAGTGACCCCAACCACCACTCCATCACCAGCTGCTCTTCCAAACCACGGCAAGCAACATGCCTCCTATGAGCCTGGCCTGATGTACGTGGGTCCCAGCCTATGGAGAACTTGAAATGTACCAGATGATTGTGGAGACTGAATGGACTTGCCAGCTCAGCTTGCCACCAGGGACGATTCCTTGTTTGTTCACTACTGTCACCAAAACTGAGCTGCCCCTCCATTCTGTGCTCCCAGGGAGCGAGGTCTGACATATACGCCAATTTAAAAGGGGAAAACCCCATCACAAAATTCCGCACTGAAAGAGTTAGGTACTGATTCAAACAGAGCCAATGATCCAATGCTCACAATCGAGCGTGCACAGCGCCCTGTAGCAAACGGATTCCTTTACAGAGGTGTAGTGCTAGGTGAGAGTCACAGAAATTCACCAAAATGCATAGTGCCATCCAGGGACCTGCAAGATCTGAAGGAATCAGCTTTGCTCATTATTCATTACGGTGGGTAAAGACATCTCCCACCTAAAAAGCCCCCAACCTTCTCATGCCATTTCATTCCATAGCTGCTCCCCCGGTGCGAGACCCTCTAGTTTAAATCACAGCTGTTTGGGACACGGCTGATTTTTCACCATGTGGTTGGCTAGGCACTTAGTGGAATGTTTTCCAACAGCTCTTAACTCATTTGCTTCTGGGGAATTTAGGTACCTCTAGGCTGCTGAAATCTCACAAAAACATCTTAGGCAGCTAAACCATTTAAAATAATGGCCCCTGGAGAATGGCACAAGATCAGAGAGTCTGCAACTGGGGGGGAACTGGACCCAGTTATCCCTATGCTGTGCCATAACCACTAAGGGTACGTCTATACTTAGAGGTTCAACACAGTGGTGGTCCATCTTCTGGGGTTCAAATTAGCATGGCTAATGAGGCCATGCTAAAAACTGAACCATCAGGGCTCTACCATGAGCCCCGGTACCGTAGCCAGGACTAAGGGAGGTCAATGAAAGAGTTTCTCCCATTGACCTCCCACTGTGGGGACAGCAGTAAAACACAAAATAAATAAACACATAAACAAACAAACAAGATATCGGCATAGAGAGTAGGGTTATTAAGTTTGCAGATGATACCAAGCTGGGAGGGGTTGCAACTGCTTTGGAGGACAGGGTCAAAACTCAAAATGATCTGGATAAATTGGAGAAATGGTCTGAGGTAAACAGGATGAAGTTTAATAAGGACAAATGCAAAGTGCTCCACTTGGGAAGGAACAATCAATCAGTTTCACACATACAGAATGGGGAGAGACTGTCTAGGAATGACCACAGCAGAAAGGGATCTAGGGGTTATAGTGGACCACAAGCTAAATGAGTCAACAGTGTGATGCTGTTGCAAAAAAAGCAAACATGATTCTAGGATGCATTAACAGGTTTGTTGTGAACAAGACACGAGAAGTCATTCTTCCGCTCTGCTCTGCGGTGGTTAGGCCTCAGCTGGAGTATTGTGTTCAGTTCTGGGCACCGCAGTTCAAGAAAGATGTGGAGAAACTAGAGGGGGTCCAGAAAAGAGCAACAAGAATGATTAAAGGTCTAGAGAATGTGACCTATGAAGAAAGTCTGAAAGAACTGGGCTTCTTTAGTTTGGAAAAGAGAAGATTGAGGGGAAACGGTGGTTTTCAGGTATCTAAAAGGGTGTCATAAGGACGAGGGAGAAAACTTGTTCTTCTTGGCCCATGAGGACAGAACAAGAGGCAATGGGCTTAAACTGCAGCAAGGGAGGTTTAGGTTGGACATTAGGAAAAAGTTCCTAACTGTCAGGGTGGTCAAACAGAGGAATAAATTGCCAAAAGAGGTTGTGGACTCTCCATCACTGGAGATATTTAAGAACAGGTTAGATAGATGTCTATCAGGGATGGTTTAGACAGTACTTGGTCCTGCCATTGGGGCAGGGGGCTGGACTCCATGGCCTCTCGAGGTCCCTTCCAGTCCTAGTGTTCTATGATTCTATGAAAACCCATCTATGATACTTTGACTCTAGCTATGCAACTGTCGGGGCTGGAGTTGTCCCCCTTAAAAAAACAAACGACTTTTTGACCTAGTGTAGACCTGGACTAAATCATTCCTGCCTCTTTCTGCCTGCCTCTTCTGACTCCTGTCCTTTTCTGTAAGGAAATGTCACTCTGTCAATGGCCCCCCAAGAAGAAAGGCAATCACACGCTTCCAACTCATTTGTCTCTATATACAGCACTGCTGGATATTCCAGAAGCACTCTTGCTGTATAGATAAATACAGACCGACACGCCTTGACAGATCACTTGTGATGGTTTCATGAGCAGTTCAGATAACTCAGGGTTGACTTTTGAGCAACACTTCCCTATGTCTCACATGGTACCAGTCAAACGTTCTTTATACCACAGACCCATTTAATTCTCTGGGGCAGCAGTTACAGTTCAGAAAGAATATCAGGGCTTTCTGCTTTCAAAGCACTTTCAAGCTGTCAGTAATACATTCTCTAGACACTCACAGAAAGTATAAAACTTATCACCATTGCAAGGGGGCAGTTGGAGGCAGAGCAGTGAAGGAATATATCCACACTCAGGGAGAGAATTAGAATCTGGAGTCGAAGTTAGGCGTTCCAGTGAATATGAACAGATGCTAAAAGTTTATATGTGTACTGCTGACATCAGGGCAGAGGGATTCAAAGCATTAAGGGTCTTGTTCAGCGTTTCTTTGGGAAAGCACGTGCCCCCGGAAGTCAAAGAAAGGGGGAAAAAGAAATCTCAGTAGATTTATCTTAGCCTTTTATACTGCCACATTTCAGAGTATCAGAGTGCCTTTCATATAAAACATGGACATCCCTAGTGGATAAAATCATAGAACACTAGAACTAGAAGGGACCTCGAGAGGACATTGCGTCCAGTCCTTTGCCCTCATGGCAGGCCCAAGCACCATCCAGCCCATCCCCGATAGGTGTCTATCTAACCTACTCTTAAAAATCGCCAGCGATGGAGATTCCACAACCTCCCTAGGTAATTTATTCTAGTTTTTAACCACCCTGACAGTTAGGAAGTTTTCCTAAAGTCCAACCTAAGCCTCCCTTGCTGCAGTTTAAGCCCATTTCTCCTTGTCCTATCCTCAAAGGCCCAGGAGAACAATTTTTTCCCCCTCCTCCTTGTAACCCTCTTAGGTACTTGAAAACTGCTATCATATCCCCTCTAAATCTTCTCTTTTCTAAAGCTAAACAAAGACCAGTTCTTTCAGTCTTCCCTCACAGCTCATGTTCTCTGGCCATTTAATCACTCTTGTTGCTCTTCTCTGGACCTTCTCCACATCTTTCTTTAAATGGAATCTCTGGGACCTATGCCCTTATGGGGTCAGTTCGGAAAGTGCGGACGAGGTTATCAATGGAGGCGATGGAAGAAAGGGAGTTGTGAGTGTTATGAGTGTCATTCTTATGATGGAAGGTTTTTTTTTCTCCCTCTCCTAAATATGCCAGAGGCTTCTTGGTGCCACCCAGCAAAGGGATCATTATTTATTTGATGTAATTTACTCCTGACAAACTCACTACACCAGTCCCATTGCTGGTATAATACTTATCCATAAAGAATCATATGCAAGCCACGATTACACTGGTCTTCATAATTACATGGTGGAATGTACGGAGGATATTCAAGAAAGTGTCCGTGTACTTTTAAAGGCTGTGTCCCAGGCAGAGCTGACAAACATTTCTTCTAAACTTGAGATAATTTGTGACCCTCTCTGTCAAATGAAAATTAAGATTTTAAGTCAACACAATGGCAGCCAAATCTGCACCTGGAGTACCAAGAAGGATCAGAAGACAACGAAGACGGTCTTTGGGGCCATCCTGGCTCTAGAGTGCAGAAACAATCCACTTTGGGAAGATAAGTAGCAGGCAAAAAGAATGCCACTTTACCCTGCCCCTAAGGAGTAATCTAGCAGTGCGATTACTGTGGTGAAAAATGGGGGTCTATTAACCAGGTTTGGTTGAAAACACTGTAGAAAACATTTGGGCGAGAGATTTCATTAGACCAGGGCTGAGCTTGTTAGAAGTTAAGTTTAGACAGTACGGTGTGTGATCCTTTTATATGCAACCTGTTATTCTTACTCACTCTCTTAAACCTTAATTTTAGGACTGTTTCATTGTAACTGTTGTCAATGCTATGCAAATAAAGGATCTGCTCTTGAACTGTATAACTGGAGTTGTGTCTATACTGCCTCTTCAGGGACAGCTTAGCTGGTGATTTCCATGTGTGACCAGTGATAGGGGCTGGATACTACAGAGGAAACATTCAAGGGGGCAAGCATGTGCCTTCTGCTACTCCAAAATTAGAGCATAATACATAACGCAGCTTTCTATGTCACCAGACGCTGTTGGTCTCAGGGAGCCGAAATACAACAGACACAAACAAGACTTTTTTTTTTTTTTTTTTTTTTTTTACACTAAAGGCAAGTAGGAGTGAAGCTCCTCAGAGCCTGGGGTACTCTGGATTTCAAAAGCTTTGGGATGACAGTCTATTTAGCTACAGGTTGAACCTCTCTAATCCAGAGCTCCCTCACCAGGCAACATGCACAAGCAGGCATGATTTTAGTTCGCTGGAAGAATTCTTTATGAGTGTGGCCAAGTCTCCCATGGTCCCATAAAGTTTGTTTACAGCCACCAGTCCTGGCTCTCACAGTGCCTTGTGCTGTTATTTACCTGTAATTTACCCCTAAACAGTGCTTTTTTTTGTAAAAATAGAGGAACCAGTACTCAGCTGGCTCCCCACCCACTTCCCACCCAATCCCATGGCTGAGGCTGTCGAGATGCCGGTACTCAGTACTGGCAAAAACAGCACTGGTCCTTAATGGTTTCTAAGAGCCCAGTAAGCAGTGGAAGCATTGGTAACATGCTAGACAATCTTGATGTCCCGTGGTCCAGCAAATTCTTTCATCCAGCACTGGTGAGGTCCTGAGGGTACTGGACTGGACATGTTCAACCTGAAGTACCACTGGGTCACTTCTTGCTACTGTAGCTTAGCCTGTGCTTTGACCAGTAAAAAACAAACCAAAGCCACACAACTTAATCAACCAGGGTGGCCAGTTCCTTGGCTATAGTATGTGGGAAGTCAGACTGGAATCACAATGATCCCTTCTGGCCTTCAAGAAATCCTGTCCCACTGACCAGTGATCCTACTTTGGAGTCAGTGCTGCCTGCATCTGACCAGGTGGTATGACCAGCCTGTTCTCTGTCCAAATAAGAATGAAAGCCTATTACTTTCAGTATACTCATCTGGATAAAAGAAATGAAGACAGGGGATTCCATCTCCCCAGCCAGGTTTCCTCAGCTTAATATTACATTCAAGCACAAAAGCACATGTAAATGGAGTGCAAAGGGTGAAGAGCTCTCAGCAGCTGCTTTTCACCTACATGCTCATTCTCATCACTGGTACTTTTAATTGGTTCTTCAGTGATTTGAAGCTGCTAAAGAGCATGTTATTCTAGAGGAGATTAGTCCAATACTGTTATTATGCTAAGAAGCATTTCAGCTGGAAGTCAGTTGCAGAAGGCTCTGGCTCCTGCAAGGTACACCAGTGGCTTCCGCTCCATGGTCCACAGTCAAACCAAGAGAACCAGGGAAGAAGGATGGTCTTGTGGAGAAGGCCTGGATAAAGATTCAAGAAGCCTAGCTTTGATTTCTGACTTAAGCACTGATTCCTTGTGCAACGTTAAGCAACATCACAGGCTCTGTGCATCTGGAGATAATATTCCACTGCCTTGTAGGCATGTAGGGAGGTGGCCTTTAACAGCATTCTCAAAGTGCTCATACACAAGAGTGACAGGGACTTTTGAGCTTAAGCATACAGCCACACTACCATAGAAGACTGACCATTCAGGGTCGATCTCCCACGATTTTGTTTTGTGCATGTGCAAAATGGCACTTTCTGGGGTCAAAGTCAACCCAGGAACTCCCACTAAGGAAGGTCGATGAGAGGAACGCTCCTGCCAACCTTCTTCTGCATAGACAGCCGTAGCAGTCGACCACAGTTTCCAATTGTCATATTGAATTCAGCTAGTAATGTGTCTCATACTTCAACTAAAGCAGTGTTTCTTAAACTTTGTTGTGCAGAACACTGGTGGTCTGTGAACAACTCACAGGTGTGCCATGGGCGTTTAGAAAAATACACCGATGGTTAATATTATCCCTTATTGAAATGAGATCCAATGTTACTTCTTCATTGCTTTGATACCTGGTAAAATTGCTTCATTTTGTTTTTGCTGTACATGTTGCTGGTTTGTTTTGGGTCTGACAACCATTTTTGAAGAATATTTTCATAGGTGGTGCACATAAATTATTATTGTTTGTGTTCTGCAGTTTCAAAAAGTTTAACACAGATCTAAAGCAGTGAAGGGCAAACTAAGCTAGTGAGTGGGGTGCATGAGTAGCCCTCCTTCATCTCAGTGTGCCGCATGGTTGTTGTAACCAAGATGGCCTCCTGGGATTAGGTAATTTGCTAATTGTGCTTGCATGCCTAGAATTTGCAGCGTTTGCCAATTGGACCATAGCAGCATTTTGATTGGCTGCAGAGGGAGCACAGGGCTCTCATGGTCAACACTGTGTCCAATCACCACACACTTCACCTCATGGGCCCTTGCTTTATGGGCATGTCACTTTAGTAATACCAGTAGGAAAAAATACACAGATGAAAGCCTGCAGAATCTGGCAGCCCTGTGCATGGGCAAAGGTAAACAGACTGTCTCGTGGGCCACACACAAATCTAATGAGCAGGTTATCACCACTGCCATGCCTGCCATAGAAGAGGGTCAGGGGAGACCACAAGGGGTGGGCAGCAAGTCTGAGAATCACAGAGATATGCTAGAGTCACTCATGGAACTGGCTTCCCCACTGACCTTGCCACTGCTTCCCTAGGTCGCACTGCCAATATCAGAAGAAAGAAGCTGCTACCTCGTCAGGTCATACTGTTCTTCCCTTTAGCACCCCCAAACAATTGCAGCAGCTAACCCAAATCTCCAAAGTCAATAGGGTTTTTGCACATAGCTGCAAGATTTGTCCCCACGCAACAATGAGCTCATGTTATGCCGGTCAAGTTATTTATTCTGTCACCTTCCACTATGAGTAAAGGCTCAGTTTGAATCAGTGCTTGTACTTATGTAAACCCTTTAATCAAACATACGCAGGCTCATTACAAATATTCATTATGCCTCACAACACCCATCTGGGCAGGCAAGCATTGTCAGACCGGATCTACCCATCTGTAAAACGAGGCCAATTGGTTAGCCAACACCCCCGAAAGCTCTGCAGTGAATTGGCAGCTGGGATTTCTGAATTGCAGTCCACCTGCTAAACCAAACTTACCCCCTCCAACTGGTGCTGAGACTTATGCAAGAGGAGGTTCTTCTTTCAAGTTATGTTAAGAAAAGACATTTTGCTCTGTGTTCCAACCCCATGCAACCTCTGCTCTAAAACCTCATTGTTGACTGAGTTCTGGGAAGGGCTCAGGGTCAGGTCCCCCACTTTGTACAGTTGAGCCAGTGATACAGGGGGACTGGAAAAATCCCACTTAACACAGACCCACTTTCCAGCCCCAATGTTCCTGTACTGCACCTGAGCTGGTTGGACCCCCTCCTTAGCCATGGTCAAATACAATGGTATGCCTGCAACATGGAAACAATATGTGCATGCGAAGCTGTACACTGTACAAGTGTCTCCACCCACATCATCGCTGTTACTTAAAAGATAGCAGCATCACAAGGGCAGTCTGTCTTACCCAGGTGAGAAAGGGAAGGTGGGGCAGTCCCAGCACAGAAGATCAGTAATGGGATGCAGAGCCTTGCATTTGTAGGCTACCATTTCAAACCAAGCCCAGCTCCACCGTTTCCAAGAGTGATTCTGTCAGCTGGCCTAAGGCATTTGAGTTAAAGGTTTTCCATCCAGGCCAGATGTCCGCGCCACAGTCCTCTCTCACCCCGAGAATGGAGGAAACAACACCGTGGTAAGGCAAAGGCCAAGAACTGAATAGAGCAAGTTACTGTACCACCTTGCCCTTCGAAGGGGTCTTCCCAGATGAAGGGGCACACTGTTGTAGCTCAGAAGGGGGAGCTATACGGGAAAGTTTATCCTGCCCCTATTCAATGAGCATCTAATCATGTGTATTACACAGCACTAAATAGCCTCAGCTACGAAAGAGTCCCCACATGGGTAGGTACTATATAAGCTAAAAGGAACAGAATTCAAACAAGCTCAGAAAATTAGAAATCCTTCTGCAGTTCAGTCCATTTGCACCTCCCCTAACACCCTGATTGTATCTAGGGACAACGGATATGTGCCAGTGGCCACAGCAAATTGTGCTAAAAGCAAATCAAAATTTAGGCTCTTGTGAAAGTTATTCAACAAGCCACTTGAGATTCCCCAAGCTCCTGCAGTTACATATTCACTAGAGTTATGTAGTTCCTTCGTGCCTGGGGGGAAAGGGGAGGAAAGACACAAAACATCACCCATCTCTTAAGAATGTGCTGTGTGTCACAAGTTTCTAGCTCATGATATCAAAGTTCAAAAGGCTGATCACTAAAATACTGCCCAGCCACTGCCCCATCCTATAAAGCACAAATACAAAAACAGACATGTGCCCCATTTCAAGCAGATACAACAATGAGTTTCAAGGCCAGAAACGTCCACATTCAGCTAGTTCTAAATGCAAGACATTTGGTACAAAGTTAACTCATAGAGGCCAATAAATATGTGGCACCAAGAATAAAAAAATTGGGCTTCACTTGGACTCCTACTGAAGCCTTCAAAATTTCATACAAAACAGGTTGTCTGAGCTGCCTAAGTACAATCCATGCTATTAGCACAACCTGAGAAGTTACAAAAGTTTGCCATGTTTAAAAGCTGTAACGAAAGGAGTAACAAAATATCCATTTGCAGGGTTAGTTTCTCCAAGATCTAGTATAGTACAAGGCTTGCACTCAGTTGCAACGGCATATTTCCGCAGGTATTATGTTCCATAATTGCTGAATGCCAGGTTTTCTTCACCAGAGTATACATAGATCTTTTTCAGTTAACATCATACGCACTCAGAAAAAATGGCTGCAAAATTTGAGTCAGGAGCCCAAAAGCTGTTAAGCTAAGGCCTCCAGTAGCATGTTTCCATAAAATCAGCTTTCAAAAGCAAAAAATAAATGAACACAGATGTATTAAAAGGCAGGTGAACATGCAAAGGGAAAAATTTTGCTCCTAACTTTAAAGTTAGACTAAAAGCAGACAAAGAAAAGTTGGAGGTTAGCTACAGAGACATGAAACTACCAATATGCATTTCACATCTCTGGCCTTATTCAGCCTTCAGTTACACCCCCTGAAGATTCTGGGGTTACATGGAGTAGCAGTGCAGAATATGGCACTTGGTAACAAGCCATCAAGCAGGACGATGAAGCAGTCTGAGGCACAAATAGCACAGATGTGTGTCTTATGAACTCCTTCCCAAGACTCTCTGCTACTCCCTTTAAAACCTGTTTCTATCCTCCCAACCCTGTCCCTCCCATCATAGCCAACAACTCCAGGGCTTCTAGCTCAAGTTTTAGAAATTGAGATGAACTGCACCCAACTCTAGTAGCCTGCTATCAGGAAAAGGATCTCAGTGAGACTCCTTCAGCTCATTAGATATAATTTGTGATCCATCCTGGCTTCCTGAATATCAATGGCCAAAACAAAACAAAACCAAAAACCCTCATCAACTTTAGGAAAGGCATTCTGACCCCACTGTTTTTAAGCCCTGGCCTGGAAGGATTCCAGAAAGATAGTAATGGTTTCTAAACTTTGGTAAGAAAAAAAGTCTCTTTAAGAACTGGGCCCTACACCTGAGGTGGATGAAAGGAAGATGGCTGTTCAGACAGTGAGTGGAAAAAGTCACCCACTAAATTCACTTTAGCCACAGAATCGAGAGGTATCTGTATTAGTACTCTGCTAACATAATCCAATTGTATCATCCCATTTTAGTCCCAAATTAAACACACACACTTTATTACAGGAAAATGAGCATCCAAATGAAATCTGTATAGAGAGAAGAACACACCTACTTTTATGGTGGTTCACAAGAGAATCCATGCACAGGGTGTGGTGGGGAAGGTGACAGTTTTGGAAGTATCTGCCGCTAGGCACATTCCAAAAAAATACTGGCTCTTCCAGAATCCCTCTCTGAGCCAGGGATAAGCCATCCTCTGCAGGACCCAGGGGGGGAAAAGACTAAAAATCCCACTAGGCAGAAAGAAGTCCCTTGCCACTTCAGTTCCAACAGCATTGGTTGAACTAGTTCCTCGGATTTTGCAAGGCACGTGCATGCATCCCAGCATCCATTATTTCAGGCTACAATTCTCAGATCGATTTTGCAACAATCCAGTTTGTTTCTGACTTCCTGTGCCTCATGGCAGCCTATCAACTCGAACACCTCTAGTTATGCAAGGAACAGAGGAGGGCTGTCTTCTTACCCAGCAACATCTTCCTTCACCTCCACTTGCAAAGTGCCACTTAATAGGTCTCTTCCTCCAGCAGAGGAGGACAAGGGTTCTTGGTTCAGTCCCTCATAATTGCCAAACCAGCAGGCACAGAATAATTTATCAGTGCAAACCACATTTTCATCCAAGATGGATTCAGACTGCACCAACCGAAGGCCTGAGTTGCTAGGCTGTTCTCCAGATCCCTAGCACTGCCAATGCAACACACTTAACACCCCTGACTGAGCATTGCAGTGGCACATGGAATGCCATAATGTTAGGTAGGAAAAATCTGAAGCTACAGCATGTTTAATCTACACTGCCTCCCATTTCCTTGGCTGTATCATAGAGAGGGTCTCTCCTCCATTCCCCACCCCAGTGTTTGATTCCACAGGCCACCACTAGCCCAGCGCCCTGTTATGTGGGCTGGTTAACAGCACTACCTTTCAGACATGCACTGAGTGGGCAATGCCCATAGAACCCATAAGAATTTTTGGCAAGTTGTAGCAATGGGTCCATTTGAGGGAAGGGACCCTGGTACCAGCATCTAACAGAAGAACAGACATAGCTCCTCTCACATCCGTGTGGCCACACTGCAAGGCATAAATCAGGCCTATTTTACAGGATTCACTGTGCCCTGCTATTTGTGCAAGCAGGTTGATGGCAGAATCAGAACCAGGAGTCCCAACCTCTGTCCCAATCCCACCCCTATAACCAGTCAGCCATGTTTGGATGCAGGCTTAGAACCCATGAGTCCTTAACACTTACCCCTGCTCAGCACAGACACTCATTCACAAAGGAGCTCCAGCAGGAGGATAGCACAGCAAGGGGCAAATCCTTCCTCCCCATCACCCCAGCCCTCTTAAGCATGAGCACAGGTTAACCAAAATGCACATGTTTTATGAGGGGCTCATCAGGACTGGTCCCAAGAACGTGGAAGCTTTCTTCATGCTGCTGTCAGAACCTTGGGTAGAAATTCTTCATCCACAAAGAAGTCTATTTTTACTGTGTTACAGGGATGAAGTGAGAGTGCAAGTTTTAAGGCAGGTGTGTGATGACCCCAAGACCAGCTGGTAGCCTAGATCCTGGGCTCTTACTACCAGCAGGGCATGTTCCTTTAAGGCCAAGACAGTTACATACCATATATTTAAGGTCAGTACCTCGCCAAGCAAAATAACCACCACCATTGCTACTAGTTTATGTGTTGTTTGCCTCCTCTGCATATCGCACTCAGCACTCACCAGGATCAGCATGTTAGTCAACCAACCCCTTCCACCCCCCACTAGGAAGTAAAACCCATCAGGCCTTGAAAAGATGCTCAGAAAGATTTCGCACACCCCCTCAGTGAAAATAATTAAAAAAGAAGAAAGGACCTAGGGAAATACACTGCCCCTTCCTTCCCAGGCTCTCTGAGCTGGTATAGGCCCTCCCCACTACTCAGTTCTGATGCGCCAGCTACCTGCTTACAATTAACCCTGGCCTATAGCAGGCAATCCATTTGCAGAGCCCCGTGCAATTAACAAAACACTGCACTGACTGAAAATTCAGAGGCTGCTGTGCAAAGGAGGGACTGTGAGTAGATCTAAGTGAAGTAACAGTGTTATTCTGAAGGTCGAGGGTAAGGTTACCAGTGAGAAGCATGCAGAAGATGCTGTTAGTGCCCAAACCACATGACATGTAAAATTCTAGTTACAGCAGCAGTGCTCCAGATAAAACCATCATTTGTACACACACTCTGCCAGTTCTCTACACTGTATACACTTCACATTCAATTTAGAAGCTTCTATAGGATATCCAACCCTTCCTGTGGGGTTTTTTTCCTCCCCTCATTTAAAGCACTTTACAGCCAGCACATATCATGTAGATTCCTCTTCCCTTTGCAGTAGGCCCCCACACACTAACAATCCCACACCACCACCAGCTGTTTTCCTTACACCTTCTGCAAAATATGCACTATAAAATGTTGGGGGAAATTTAGTCCAGTCAGTCACCCCCACCCCACCGCCCCTGATGACGAAGGGTAAGAAGGAAGCACACTAAATAAAGTTAGAAGACCACTGCTTTGACAGTTTATAGTACATGTTCCCCTCCTCCTCCCCACACTACAATATACCATGATTTTTGCTTATAAAGCATTCTGAGTTTCAAGCTAGGAAAAATCCAGCTGTCACTGTTTTTATTCTCCATTTGGATTTCTTAAAAAAACAAAACAAAACCACACATAGCACTACCCTCCCACTGCAACTGATGTACATATCTGAGAAAATGAAAAACGATCAGCTGAAGAAGCTATCAGATCATAAACCCCTTCAGGGCAATGAAATTTCCAAAGGGGGAGAAGGATGCTTACAGAAAGGCCAAAGACTCTGTGCATAGTTAATGGAACAGCTCACAAAAAGAAAAAATAAAGACATGGCAACCTTACCTTCAGCCAGCACTTCATCCACGGTCACCTGGTGTCTCCCAATATGGAACACCCTGCCAATGTACCCACTCCCTGGTCCGCTGCTGCTGCTGCTTCCGCCACTGGTACCAGAACCAGGGCCAGACCCTCCCAGCTCTCGACGAGAGTCAAAAAACTTCTTCATCTCTCCAGAGAGAAAACTGTGTTCTATTTAAAGGTGACGTTTTCTGAGGTCCAAATTTTTCTCCCCTTCTTGATTCCAGCCAATAAAAATAATCCACTCCCAGGGGGGATTTTTGTTTGTTTGTTTGTTTGAAATAGGGCAGATGCTTTTTTTTTTCCTCCTCCTGGCAGGCAGAGCTTGTAAGATTTAGACCTGTAATAACCATGTAAAACAAAGAGGGACAAACAATTACAAACACTTTAAAAATCAGCCATGTCCTAGAAAAAATAAATAAATAAAATCTTGTCAGGTGCTCCCACCATTCTCCTAAATAGAAACCTACAAAACCTTGCTCTGAATCACCCACAGCATTACAAGCAGTTGATTACCTCTTCCAGGGCAGCTAATTCCATCTAAACCGCCCCCCCACACACACACACCTAGGAGCTCCAGGGGCAGCTGTCCCAGCCCTTTCCTACAATAAGGCTGGACCTACCCAGCTAACAGCCTGGCCCCAATGTTATCATTGCTGCAGCCTCTCGAGGAGCCCTGGATGGAACATTGTTATAGGGTAACATTGCCACTGAGGAAGGCTACCAGCAGCTGATAACCAGAGACCATTACAAGCTGAGCTTACTCCAGCCCTCCCCCCTGCTCCAGCTCCAGCCAACCAGGAAATGAACTGTCACAGGAAGTCCCTGCTTCAATGAGGGTGGGTGGAGTGGGGAGATGGTGCCTGGGTGATTTCCCCTCCCCTGCCCTCCCCACAGCTTTTCTTTTTAACCCCTTCATCCCCACTACTATTCTGCACCCCCGATCTTTCAGCTGCGGCGTGCGGGGGGTGGACTGGTGGGAAGGAAGTGGGACTGGTGGTGGCTCAGATCCAGCATTAACGCAGCAGGGCAGGAAACGAACATGTTTTTTTTTAAACTGCAACAGCCCTCAGTCGCATGACATTCTGGGAGAGGTAGTACTCAAGGTAGTAGCTCAAGCCAGCTGTGCAGGGAGTCGGACTACAATTCCCAGGAGGCACTGGAGGGGGGGGGATAGTTGTCAGCCTTGTTCAGCGCTCCCTGGGCTGGGCGGCTGAGGGGATGGAGCCTGAGAGGCAGGCTGATGGGTTTGATTAACAAATTAGTATAAAGCAAGTGTCTCTCCTCTCCTTCCCTGCCAGGCTGTCAGCAAAGGAGCCTGGGAGTTGTAGTTTCTCTGTCTCCCATGGAAGCTGCTGGGAGAGCGTTCTGGCCAGCAGAGCACAGCATCCAGAACCATGGGAGTGGAAGCGATCTGGAGAGGTCACCTAGTTCCCTCTTCCGCAGTGAATCTGTTTTGCTGACATCCCCCTCCTGATTTATAGGATTTATATTCCCAGCCTCCTTACACGGTCAGCCAGCCACTGAAGCAAAACAAATAGGCTCTGTTAGAACTGTGAAAGCAGGACTGTGCCTTAGCCATGTGAGCTGTTTGCATTAGCTGTGCTTTTCTAAAACGAATTTCACTGTAACAGTCATAACTATTCAGCAGTGCATGGCTTGCTCATGAGTCTCAGGGTATGCTGGGGTATCATAAAACCTCTACTCATGGGCAATGTTTCCTCTAATATTTTCCATCTACATGTGGATTTTTTCCACCCAGGCACAGAATAAGTTTTTTATGTGCACCCAGGCATACGTGACTGTGCACCACCCATAGAAATAAAAAACTAGCTGGGGACACTCTGCTAATCAGCTGGGTGGCATTTGATTCTCTCCTGAGCAGCCGCACAAGTGCACAGTTTACAGGAAATGCTGCTCCCGGGAGTGTGTGATTAGGAGAGAATCTCTCTCTCTCTCTCTCTCTCTCACACACACACACACACACACACACACACACACTTTTTTTAATCCTCACCTCTGGACAGGCAAAGAAGAGCATGAAAGCATGACTTAATTGTGCCCACAAGCTCAGAGGCAAATATACATAATATAGATATAATTTTTAATCCTGTGATTTTTAAGCCAATCCCTTTTCAGAAAGCTGGTTTATCAATGTTTGGAATTGGCAAAACTGATTATGTAATATTCTGCTTTGCATTATGGGTGGCCCCCACATGGACATTTACAGACTAATAGCCACTACCTAAACCTGGACGACAAGGGATGAGGACAGACAAGGCGGATGGACAAGGCAGACAGATAACAAGGGCCGGATTCAGGGGAAGCATTGGCTTATTTTAGTTGATGGACTATGCTTGCTGGGGTTTCCCTTTTCCAGGTGTCTGTAGAACAGACCCCATTGCAGGGTGCGCTTCACCCATGGACTTCTGATCTATGACAGACTTTCAGACTCCGCTTTCCCTTATGGGTGATGCCCCTGAAGACATTTATGAACTAAGATTTCAATACCACCCCCCACAGCCACCTACATCTTCTGGCCTTTTAAACTTTGTTTGTTTGCCCTTTCCCCCTTTACCCTATCTTGACCCCCAGAACCCCCACCCTTTATCTTCTTAAATTTTCCCTTTGGTTTGTTTTAAACATTAGCTGCAATAAAACCTTTCATTCTATCATTTCTTTTACGTAGAATCATAGAGTTGAAGGCCAGAAGGGACCACAAGATCCCCTTGTCTCACCTATATATGAGAGGCGACTTTGTCCTCTTCCCCCACCCCCACACAAAACAAGATGCTTGAAGAACTTTGCCGTGGACTCAGCCTTGCAAAGTGCTGATTGCTGGGTGATCAGCTGTGTTCAGGATTGGGCCTGCTGTCCTTACACAGCTGAAATGCCCATTTGTGCATAAGGGATTTAAGACTGGAGCTCTCAAGCTTGCTTCCATGCTGGACCCCTTTGCTAGTCTTGTCTATTTCAAATGAGCCCCTCACGGGCAACCAGCTTGTCGGTCCAATGCATGCGAAACTCATGAATCATGCTTCAAAAATCACAAGTCTGGCTTAGGAATCAAGAGATTGTTAAAAAACATGCAGATTGGCTGTTTTTTCTTTGGCTTCTGGTTCTTGAGTCTTTAGGTCTCACGACTTAAACATCATTCTCTGCATCTGGACTAACAACCTATTAAAAGATAAACAAGCAAGTGTAACCACCACGAGGAGAACTCAAACCTGAGATCTCCAGATCTTAGCACAGGAGTCTCTACAGTTTGAGCTAAACACGAGTTGGTTCTTAGCTAAGGCTGTACGGCAGACATTCTTTCTCTGTGTAAGTGGTCTAGGTGCCACTACCTGGCACAGTGAACCGCACCCAGGTACGTGAGCTACACAAGCAAAGAGTCTCCTGTGATCACATGACTCCCAGAGATGCTGGTCTAAGATCATTGTTAAGCATTGGCGGCACTGAAGCAAGGCTGTATGGACCTCAAGGCATGGTGGTGTGAGGTGCAGAATATGATCCAAAGCAGAATCAAGGCAGTGGAAAGATTCCCACTGATTCCAATGGGGTTTTTGGATCAGGCTATGTAAGGTATGTCCACACTGCAGTTGGGAGATGTGATTCCCGGCATGGGTGAACAGACTTTTGTAGCACAATAAAAAAAGATGTGTGGACACTGCAGAGCAGGTTAGCTGCCCAAACTTGGGCCAGAGAATCAGACAGGCTTGGAGCTGGGTGGCTAACTCTGTGCCACAACATGCATGTCTGATGCAGGGGCTCACACCTCTCATGTGTAGTGTAGATGTACCCTTTGATTGTAAGCTCTTTTGGACAGGAGCTCACCACTACAGAGCCAATATTGATTAGGCAAGATCAGAATATAAACAAACAGTAGTACAGAACTGATTTTACAAACCTAGGCTTTGCTATTGCAGATGACAAATCCAGGAACTTACTCATGTAGAGCTCAATGTTGCCTTGCAGGGTGGGGCCATGTTCCCGCTAATTTCTTCCATCCATTTGTGGAATAAATTTTGTCATGTGAACAGAGGCACGTGTGCATGTGCACCATGGGTAGAAACACACTGCTGGCTGTGGGTACTTTGCTCATCAGCTGGGTGGCATTTGAATCTCTCCGGGGTGGTTGCCCAAGCTGTCAGCTGACAGGGAACACTGTGGTGAGGGTAGGATGGTGGAGCACCAGGCTTTTTGGGCGTGTTTGCCATATAGGGAAGCTGCCTGTGGATTAAAATTTATTAGGGCTGTGGGTGCAAATAACTTTTGGGCCCCTCATGCCCTGGAGGCCCAGGGGTGCTGGAACGGGTGTCATCATGTCCCATCTGCATACTAACATCAGGGTAGTTTCTCTAGGGGGGCTCAGCATTCTGCAGTGGGGGAGGTGATCAGCTGCCTCACCACAAAGCGCAGCCCCTGCTAGTGGCAAGAACCTCTTCTTGGTCAGGGAACTGAGGTGGGCCTGAGCTCCCTCCTCCCTTTTTCCCTGAGGTCCTGCCTCCTGGCCAGGCCAGAAACTGGAACCAGGCCAAGGCTAGAGTCACCCGGGGATCCTGGGACACAGCGTGGAGACCCAGACCCTCCACCTGCCCCTGGAGTGGGGATACAGGTTGAGGGCTATCCCAGGCAGGTAGAGGCAGGGCCAGATGTAGGGGCAGGCAGGTAACCCAGGCAACCACCTGCAGTGCCAGGCTTGCCAAGCGCTAGGCTTGAGGTGCTGTTTCTGAGGTGAATATCATCGTTCAGGCATTCAGGGGGGAAGGGGGCCTCCCAGCACATTCCGAGCCTTGTAGAAGCTCCCGGAACCTTCCTCCTGAGAACAACCTTTTCCATTTGGAGGCTCAGGCTCACTGAAATGTTTCTCTGAGCAGCAGTGGCCAAAGGGAGACTTGGCCTCGCTTGCTATTTTATCGCTTTAAAACATAGGAGCAGGAACTGGGGTTGCTGGATGGCTGCCACAACCCCGGCTTGCAGTGGTTTCCATCATAGCCAGGGTTTCCAGTTTGATTCTGTGGCTCTCAGCACTCCAATGTAGAATTGCTGCAGCACCCCCACTTGAAAATGCCATTGGCCAGTCTTCAGATCTCAGTAGCCCTGTGCTTCAGTTCACGATGGCAGAGGTGGGAAATGTGACCTTCAGAACTAAAAGATGAGGGTTGGCAGTCTAAGGTCGTCACCTATTGTAACGATATTTAAAACTGGTGCACCAATGGGCAGCACATGACCCCTCCCCACTGTCCCATTTGGGGAGGCTAGACCCCTTCTGAACCACTTCTGCCTGAAGCCCACCCCTGCCCCTCTCTCCCACGCCTCCACTCATGCCCTAACCCCTCAGCCCTCTCAGTGGCTGGAGCATCCCTGGCTCACCAGCCCCCCTGTGAAAGCTGCCCCATCCCACTCACCCACCCTGAGCCGCAGCTGATTGGACGAGCCCGAAAGCCAGCTACAGCCCAGAGCCATGGTGGGGTGGAGTCACAGAGATATACAGAGGCTCCATTACATGTCACCCACGGATTCACCCAAAGCTGGCACACAATTCAATTTCTCGATGTTGGTGCATTTCAGGTATCCTTAAAATGAAACAGTTCCTATGCTTCTATAAGCTTAGATACAACATTATGGCTACGTCTAAACTATACTTCTCTTTCGAAAGAGGAATGCAGATGAGGGAAATTGAAAACGCAAATGAAGCACTGATTTATAAATCTCATGTTTCATTTGCATAATCTTGTGCAATCGCTTTTTCGGAAGCGTTTATTTTTTAAATAAAATAAGCAGTGTAGACAAGTTTCTTTTGGAAAAAAAAACTTTTTCGAAAGAACTCTTATGCCTGAAAAAGATTAGGTTTACAGGGTTCTTTCGAAAAAGGGTTTTTTTCCAAAAGAACTCCAGCTACGCTTTTTTTTTTTTCCAAAAAAATCTTTTCCAAAGAAGCCATCGCATGAAATTATGGAAATGAAGAGCGAGATTCCTAAATCAGCACTTCATTTGCATTTTTGATTTCCCTCATTTGCATTCCTCTTTCGAAAGAGGAAAGTAGTATAGATGTAGCCTATTTGCTTACATGTGGCATAAATATATGCAGATTTACAGACCCTAATGTGAAAATTGCCTTATATGACAGGGGTAACTCATGCATGCAAATCATGTCTCAGCGTTGTGAAATGGGCTATAAATGGAATAAAAACAGATTCAGAAGTTGAACCAATACTGCAGGGCTGGGGGAGGGGTTATCACCAAAGGCTTGTTTTAGAGCCAGGACTGGTTGGAGGATCCACAGCTCCTCACGCGGGCTCAAAAATCTGCCACAGCTATTTCCTACTCTAGCTTTACAGGGTTTAGAAGGGGGAGTTGGTACTGGACCATAGTTCTTTCACCACTTTCTAATACTAATTTGCTGTGTGATCCTAAGCAAGTCCTACCCCCTCCCAAGGTTTCCTGTCTCCTCACTTTGTTTTCTTTGTCTGTTTAAACTGAAAGCTCCTTGTGGGCAGAGAGTGTCTCTCACTATGTGATTTTACAGCACTTACGACAAATGACCCCAATTTTGGCTGACAAGTCTGGGTGCTCTTGTGATGCAAACAACACCAATACATTAATCACCTCTTCCGCTCTGTCTACCAGTCTTGTTCTGCAGACTGATGAGGTGCAAAGTTTTTTTTGTCATTGTTTTTTTAATGGATTTTCTGCTTACTGTAAACAGAAACGTTGGCCTTTTTTATGCAGGCCCACCCTGTCAACCCCTAGATTTCATTGTCCTTGAGGGGTTTGTGATATGATGGCTCCTGCAGCTTTGCTCAGATTCCTTTTGTTTTGACTTTTATACTATACACAAATATGCACAACTAATATTTGATGATAAAAGTCAAATTAAAACACAGAAATGAGATATTTCAACAGAATCAAAACAACATTTTTCAGACTTTACATTGCACAGGAAGTTTCCAAACTTTTGGCTATTCATTCTGAGTCAAAACAATTGATTTTTCTAACACATTGGGCTTTCCCACAGAACAGAAACTGCATTTCCTGGTCAGTTAAATTAAAAAGGAAGAAAGGCTTCTACTGGTTCCTTAGATGTTGATCACACCCTAATGCTTGCAAACACATAAAACTTCCAAAAAGTTGGGATGTAGCTGATTTTGAGAAGTCACCAAGAGCAGCCCCTTGTACAGAGGTAGGACTATGTAAACTTAGACCATTCCTGATGGGTATTTGTCCAACCCCATCTTAAAAACCTCCAGAGTTGGGAATTCCACCGCCTTCCTTGAAAGCCTATTGCAGAGCTTAAGTACCTTTAGGGCTTGCCTGCACTTACAGATAGATCAACAATCCAAAAATCAATCTCAAGGAGGTTGATTTAGTGGGTCTGGAGGGGTCACACTAAATTGCCCACTGATTGTGATTGTGCTCCCATTGGGACACCGCAGTAAGTCATACTAGGGTTATGTATACTTATCAGAAGATCAACCTGGTCAGGGTCGATCTTCCGGGGTTCAGTTTAGCATGCCTAGTGGGGATGTGCTAAATGAAACCTTCAGGGCTCGACAGTCGACTCTGGCATTTCACATTAGCCGTGTCTACACGTGCACGCTACTTCGAAGTAGCGGCACTAACTTCGAAATAGCGCCCGTCACGGCTACACGTGTTGGGCACTATTTCGATGTTAACATCTACGTTAGGCGGCGAGACGTCGAAGCCAGTAACCCCATGAGGGGATGGGAATAGCACCCTACTTCGACGTTCAACGTCGAAGTAGGGACTGTGTAGTCGTTGCGCGTCCCGCAACTTCGAAATAGCGGGGTCCGCCATGGCGGCCATCAGCTGAGGGGTTGAGAGACGCTCTCTCTCCAGCCCCTGTGGGGCTCTATGGTCATCGTGTGCAGCAGCCCTTAGCCCAGGGCTTCTGGCTGCTGCTGCTGCAGCTGGGGATCCATGCTGCATGCACAGGGTTTGCAACCAGTTGTCGGCTCTGTGGATCTTGTGTTGTTTAGTGCAACTGTGTCTGGGAGGGGCCCTTTAAGGGAGAGGCTTGCTGTTGAGTCCGCCCTGTGACCCTGTCTGCAGCTGTTCCTGGCACCCTTATTTCGATGTGTGCTACTTTGGCGTGTAGACGTTCCCTCGCAGCGCCTATTTCGATGTGGTGCTGCCCAACGTCGAAGTTGAACGTTGACATTGCCAGCCCTGGAGGACGTGTAGACGTTATTCATCGAAATAGCCTATTTCGATGTCGCCACATCAAAATAGGCTACTTCGATGTAGGCTTCACGTGTAGACGTAGCCATTGTCGTGAGAAGTAAGGGAGGTCACTGGGACAGTTTCTCCCATCAACATCCCTCTGTGAAGACAGCCAGATAAATTGATCTTGGGTATGTTGATTCCAGCTACACAATTGTTGTAGTTGGAATTGCATATTTAAGATTGACTTTCGGGTCTAATGTAGACCTGCCCTAAGTTACGTCGACTCCATTCACATAGATGGAGCTGTGTAACTTAGTTTGCCTTTGTCCCCCTAGCGTAGACCTGCCCTTAGAGTTAGAAAGTTTCTCCTAATATCTTAACCTAAATCTTCCCTCCCTGCAGCTTACACCTATTACTTCTTCTCCAACCTTTATCTGCTTAGTTTTTCACCCTCGGCATGAATGAGTACCACTGAGGTTGGTGACTTTGTTGAACTTTGCTGGAAGGTGAATTGAATGCACCATGAATTGTCCCCTTAGTTCACTGGAGCAGTCACAGTATGTAACATGAAACTCATAGGTAAACTGGAGCCTCCTCTGATAACTGTAGCAGATTCACATCCTCTATGGATGAGTTACTAGAGGAGCTTGCTGAGCTAGCTGACTGGGGCAGGTGGTCATTAGTGATGCCAGGTACCCTATGAAAAATGTTCCTTGGCTAGAAAGGAAGATGATGACACAAGGCGAGCCTATTGATTTGCTCATCTTCTCCTTCCCCAACGGAATGATAGCAGTGGAAGGTACATCACTCTTGGCAAGACCAAGCACCATCTAGATAGATCTGTGTTGTCCAACACACTAGCCCCTAGCCACACGTGGCTATTTGGTCAGTTGAGGGTGGCTAGTTGGCTTGAACAATAAAGATATTTTCAGAATAATATGGCTAGTCTGCTTTAGCAGCAGCAAACTATGGTGGTTACTGCTTCAGAACTGGTTGAACACTACAGATCTAGATCATCCCTCACATGTGTTTGTGTAACCTGTTCTTAAAAATGTCCAATGATGGAGATTCCACTATCTCCCTAGGCAATTTATTCCAGTGCTTAACCATCCTGACAGGAAGATTTTCCTAAGGTTCAACCTCAACCTCCTGTAAGCCACACACCTAGGGGGTTCACAGTCCCATGTACTGTCACTTAGACTACTTCACAGAGAAAGAACGAGTGTCCTCTACAATGTTAACTGCAAACTAGGTAGCTTTTATCTCAAACTGTAGAGGTGCCTGCATTAAGCTCCTGTGGTCCTAGATTTGAGTCTGCTGGCGGGCGGTGACATTCCCTCACTGCAATTTAGTATTTACCTCACATGCGTATCTTCCTCAGTTAAAGCAGATTTTGCAACTCTTGCTCACAGAAATAAACTAAAATTGCATGAACAACGATCCATCCTTAATACTTGTATACCCTTTGAGAGCCCCAGGATCAAAATACTAGAGAGCAGGGAAACATTGCTGCATTGTCAATGATCAAACTTTCCTGCCAGCTCAGCATTCTGTAAATGAAACCACATGGTTGAAAGTATTGCACATGGAGGACCTAAAAGTGGGAGAATGTGGACCTCTTCTGGACATTTCTGCACATGACAAGTGACAAAGAGAGGCAGAAAACAGCTGCTATAATCAAGCTGGCTGAAACATTTTTCAGGAAACGTTTTTCCACTGAAAAATGCAAGTTCAGTGAAGCCGTTCATTTCTTTTTATTAAAATCGCATTGATTGGGGTGAAAATGCTTGTAGACTCAAACCAGATAAAAAGTTTCAAAATAGCAAAATACCTCATTTGGACATTTTCAGAGTGAAAAGTTTTGATTGTTTATGCCAAAGTGATTTGCTCTTTCCAAGTTGACTTTGTTTTATGCAAAAAATTAAAAATATAATGAACGGGTCAAAATCAAAGCACAACATTCCAACAGAGCCCAAATAAATTTTCAGGGAGTATTTCATTTAGTAGAAAAATTCAGCATTTTTGCTTTTTGCCCCACTATTCCAGATTTTTTTTTTCAGAGCCTCAGTATGTTTCCCAGGATAGAAAATATCCATTTTCAACCATCTTTGTGACTGGGCATTTTCATGAACTTCTATCACTTAGTTGCACATTGATCTTCTGATCAAAGGGTTTGTTTGGGACTCTGTGTGTGTGTGTGTGTGTGTGTGTGTGTGTGTGTGTGTGTGTTAGTTAAATGCAATCTTAGTGTCAGGAATATCAGCACAATCAACATGAACCAGCACCCTTGTTAGCAGAGAGAAGACCCTCCAAAACCAGGGTTAAGATGCAGTTGGCAAAGCAGGCTGGGAGGGCAGCATACACTACATCTGTTCTACAGACGAAGGTGTCTGTTTCCAGGGGTGTGGTTGAGTTGTGCCCCCTGCAGAAGCTGGTATCATGTCCACTCCCTGTCCAATGACAGTTACTCATCTGCTGCAAACAGGACAGTGAATCTATCATCTTTCACTAGCACTAAGAGCTGGTATTTTAGAGACTCCCATTGAGCTAGCTAAATTAATTTGAATTCGCTCCTTGTAACTGGCATGACTCATCACCATGGCACACTCCTGCTGGTCACAAAGAGTTAGCTTATCTAGCCTCCAGAACACCCTCTTCTGGCCAGTGTTTTGCCCAGTGATGCCTGTCCACCTGTTTTCCACCTTATATGCAGATACACATCCCTCCCTGACCACCAAGCCCTTCTCTCAGGCTACTGTCCTGAGGCAGTGCTTTGGGGTCCTCCCTTCCCTGGGAACCCCAAGCTCCTACACCCACCTTGTCTCAGCAACCAGTCTTCATGTAGCCCCTTACCTCAGGGGCAAACTATAGTCTGCAATGGCCACTTGTCATTGACAAGGGGGCTGGACCTGTTACCTTTTGCTGCCCAGGCTGCCTCTTCGCCACCTTAGTAACCTCAAGCCTTATCTCAGACCTTGCAACCTAGGGCTTGCCTGGCCAGGGCTCCCCTGGCTCACCCTGCCTTCCCACAGCACTGCTCTAAGCATGGCAGCTAACTCCATCAAGCAGCTAGATCCCTCCCTCTCCAAGGCTGGAATAAGAATGTCTGCTCACCCTGGCCAGCTATCTCCTTTATACAGCCATTCCGTTCTCTGATTGGCTGCCACAGTCCTTCCCCCAGTTGGCGCCTAGGACAGCCCTCTCCCAGGGCTGTTTTTAACTCTTTGTATATCAATGCAAGTCAACCGCCTTGACACACTCCTCTTCTTCTTGCATAGCAGATCCATGTGTGTAGACATATTATGGGATCAAAATGTCCCATTTCCATTTTGCTTAAGTCAGTAAAATAGGACAGCAAATCAGAACAAGGCACTTTTATTCTGGAACAAGTGTCCGCACAGAGACTTCTGCTGAATAAGAGATCTGAATTCAAACAGATTTAGTTATTCAGTGCCAGTTTGTGTGTCGGCCTACTTTTAATAAGGCTCTAAAACACACACACACACTGCTCCAAGTGTGTTTTCAGCCAGTAGGCTTTCAGATTACATCTAAGAAGCAAACAAAAATGCACCTCAGAAATTCTTCCATACGGAGCAGATTCAGCTTCATTTTCCCCTGCTGAAGTTTGATTACTGACAAATTATAGAACAGCAAAACAAGATCAGGCTGCTGAGATGCAAAGATTATTTAAGGGAATGGAAAAGGAAGCTATTCTTTGTCTTTTCAGAAAGGAACATGAACTAATCCTTGTAAACACACTAACCCCATTAAAAGGCAGGTTTGTTTTCATAGTGAATTTAGTGGTAGTATGATCAAGTCAGCACCTTCCACTATTGGAACACACTTTGCTTGTTTCACAAATAATGTACAGGTCAGACAATGCCAGTGTCACCCGCACACCTAGGTGGGTTCACTGTCTCACGTAGTGGCACCTAAACCACTTACACAGAGGAAAAAGGAGTTTCTTCTACAGCCTTAGCTGACAGGCAGCTGGCTTTTGGCTCAACTTGTAGCAGCTCCTGCCCTAAGCTTCAGAGGTTCTAGGTTCAAGTCCACTGTGGGTGGCTACGCCAGTGCAGTTTCTCAGCTCTGATATGGCAAAATCCTCTCTAAAGAGTGGTTTACACACAGTTTTTTGTTTTTTTTTTGTGCTGGCATAACTGTTCCAGTTAAGCTTATGAGGGTTTTTTTTTGGAACCACTATTATCATACTAGTGCAGCCTCTAACTTGGACTCAGTTGTACTGGTATAAATTGTGCAGAGCACAATTCACGTATCTTTTGCTGACATCTCCCCTCAGTTTAGACACAGCTTGTTTTCATTACCCCACTAATACAATTGTCACTAAAAATGAATGAAGCATACAAATCAAACTGACAACCCAAAGTTCAGGTTTTTGTTGTCTGGTCGGCTTTGTTTAGACTAACAAACCCAGAACTAACTTGGGGCCAATGCAGTTTTAAGCTAGTGTGTCTGAGAATAAGAGGATGTTTTGTTATCACAATAGGTATCACTAATTATATAGATTGTGGGTCACGCAAGGCAAGAGGTTCAAAAACTAACTTTAGGAAATTCCTGAAACTAAAATATTGTTAAAATGGAATCAATAAATTAAAAAAATAAGGCTATTTATAGTAGGTTTAGGGTTTCCTCCCAGAGGTAATGAGCAAAAGGCAACTAAGGATTTTAATCAAAGCTAAAACATTACCATAATTAATAATGATAGAATGTAAAACATGGAAATCCTGAGTTGTTAACCCCAAAACCTAACAAACTAAAAGATATGTGCCTCTTTGGAAGTGTCAGCTAATTACTCAGTTGACTGAATTTCAAATATTCCCAGGTTATCTCAGCACAAATAACTCTGTGTCTCAGCACAGCTTTCCAGCACATGACCTGATGACAGCTCAAGACAGGGAGCCCTGTATCCCTGTCCAGGGTTCTAGAAATCATCCTCCAGTAACAAGCCCATTCAGGACTACCCGCGGTAGGTCAAAAGGCTGCTATTACATTGTTATTGAATGTCTCCATCCCTGCCCCAGATACCTGCTATATGGAGACCGCAGTAATAGGAAATGAAGGACTGCAACATAACTCCTACAGTTGTATCAAATATCCCCATTCTGAGAGCCTGGCCTGTCACACGTCACTCACCACCAGCTGTGCATTAAAAACGGAGCTGCAGTTTTACAATGCGTGAAATTCATCTGAGATGCATAGAGCAAGCTGGGTCCTCCCTGCCTTTTTTGGATCCCCAGAAAGATTTCACAGCTGGATTTTAGTAAACAATGCAGGAGCCCAACCCTTTTTCACCAGAGTTGTAGCCGCATTGTCTCTGCAGGGTAAGCAAGAGTACAAAAAACAGGTGGTAAGCAAAGACAATATATACACCTCTTCAAACAAGCCTAAGGCATTTAGATACCATGGTGATAGTGCATTATAAAAATTGGACAGGATAGAGAGATTATAGATGAGGACTCATAAAGTATTTTGATGGAAACGATATTTTGCAAGGCTGTCTCTTATTACTTTATAATATCTGATAATGTAACAGAAATTACCAAGTACAGCTCTGATTTCCTTTTTCATTATGTAAACAGATTCTCATCCAGAATTCTCTTGGGCTGGATTCTGAGATTGTAGCCTGGGTATCTAGCTCCACAATAAAACTTGGTATCAATTGTGTGTGATTTTCTGCATTCATCATCAACAGAAATCAGAAAAGGCAAGAGTGAATTTCAATAGTTTCTCAGTGGACCATTGACTTCAAGGGAATCACCACCGATTTACCTGGGTGCAGATAAGGGAGAGGCTGTTGTCCCTAGACAGAGAATCAATCACAACGCTTTTAAAAATGTGGCCTGTTTGGCTAGATGCAATTGTATAAAGTAGACTATTCCTTTGAGTGTGTAACCCACACATCTAGGTGTGGGTCACTGTCCCATGCAGTGGCACCTAGACCACTTACACAGAGAAAGAATGAGTCTCCTCTACAGCCTGAGCTGAAAAAGATCTGGCTTTTAGCTCAAACGGTAGTGGCTCCCGCATAGAAGTGCAAGGTCCCAGTCTGCCTGTGGGTGGTTACAAGTGCATGTATAAAATCAAAATCCTTCTTCAAGCAGGAAGAATGAGGAGGCCATAGGAGAGGAGAATACTGCATAAAACCGGATTCTGATGCTGACTCAGGATGAGTAATACTTTATGCCATAAATAATCCAATTGAAATTTGTACAGGGCTAGTCAGAAAGAGAAAGAATATCAATCCCTGTTGCAGAGTTTTGCAAATTGGGCGGGGCCTTTTGATCTCTGATCTCTCAGGGTGAATGAAGCGTGTGTTTGCTTTAGAATAAAACTCAGATGTGGAACCTTTTCTAAGGCATTCTAGCAAAGCTAAGGTGCTCAGAAGAGCTTGGGACATGAGTGTCAGTCAGTTAAGACCCAGTGTTTCAAAAGCAGCCCATGATTTGGGGGGCCTTGATAACTGAACCCAGTATGAGCAACTAGGAGTCTGATTATCAGAACAGCTACGAGCCCAAAACAGCAGCTGCAGCCAGTGCGAGCTGCAAGTGCTGAGGGCTTCTGAAAATGAGGCACTGAGTGTTTCAGGGTGGATACCCAAAAGAGAGTCACCCCACATCAGTGGCTGCTTTTGGGAACTGGGGCTGAGTTCTTCAAAAACTAAAAGAAGTGAAGTGTGGGTTAGTGACAGAAGTGAGGGGTGAGTGTGTCTCAGTCTGGGGAGGAGCTAATGTGAGGAAGGTTCCCTACCATTAACCAGGGAAGAATTGCAGAATTCTGATGGGCAGCTGCTTCAGAACTCAAAGTAGAATAACCACAAGGTGGCAGACTAGTATGACCACAGCTGTTTTTCCCGAATAACCAAGGTGAGGGGACACTGATGACAGAGTAGAAGAGCCCCCCCAGGCAAAAGGCTTCTAATTTGGAGGGGAACCAAAATGACCCCACAAAGGGGATTTACTGTCATAGCTGATGGACCTCCTCCACGCTGCATGCGCTAAGTGGGGAAATGGAGCTGCTCTGGTGACCAAGGAGCCAGACCCACAAAGCTTCCAGTATCAGAGTAGCCAAGTTAGACTGTATCTTCAAAAACAAGAAGTCCTGTGGCACCTTATAGACTAACAGATATTTTGGAGCACAAGCTTTTGTGGGCAAAGATCCGCTTCGTCAGATGCATCCAGTGGCAGTTAACAGCCTAACTAACACAGTGGGGTTGCACCTACTTGCCTGCCATCTTCCTTGGTTCCTCTGCCCCGAGCTCTGCAGAACAGCTTTGCAACATTTCAGTGGAGAGGGAGAGTTATCATTTGTGTCTTTTTCCTTGAGGACTCATCCCCGTTGTCAGGGGTGAGGTCCCTGTTTTTCTCCCTGCAATTAGCAGACCCCCGCCACCCCGACCTGTCTAATGTCATCCAAATCAACGGAAATTTCAGTTATGTTCATACGAAGAAAAAAACCCTTTCGGCATGTATAAGAAAATGAGTAAAAACTTCATTAATCTGTTTAGAAATGTGAATATACATACATGAAAACAGTAACATATTTCAACATTTTTAATGAGATGGATGAGCCTGAGACCCAGCAGTATGGCCCCCTCCCTTACAAAATTTCACAGCTCCCCAAGGGGACCCACCTCCCATTTTGCACTTCCCTACCCTATGTGATGGAGCAGCCCTCTCTGAATATGTCAGAAAGCTACACAGCCAGCATGCACAGTATCTTCCCAGAGATTGAAAAGTAGAATTCTGAAGAACCACAATAAATTTCCTTGCAAATGGTTAGATTCAGAGCTTCATTACACATTATAAAAACACTTTCCATCTTCAAAGGACTTCACAAATGTTAACCAATCAACCACCTATGCAGGAATTTGTCCCAGGGCCTGGAGGGAGTTACATTAGCCTGTGCATGGACAGCAGGAACTCTGCAGCATTTTCAGGAGCTGAAAAACATATGTCAGCGTGAAATAATGATTGCTTCTAATCCTGTTGGTTTGAAGGGCAGAGCAACCCAATGCTGAAAAATACATGGGCTGGAAAGCAAACAGTAGATGCAACTTTCCAACCGCTAGGGGCAGGAGGTAAAAAAAAATAAAAAAGCAGCAGCAGTAATGTAAGGTGGAAAGAACTGGCAGCAGCCTTGCAAGTAGTGTAAAGGAGCATGGGAAGAAGAAGAGCATGTGAGTGGAGAATAAGGCAGATCCGACTGAATAGGAATGGGGCTGGCTAGTGGTAGTCACTCGATAACGAGCAGGGTGTCTTCATGTCACCCTCCTTTTTGTGAGTCTGTTGATGGCTAATCAGTCCGATTCTGGAGCCCCAGATCTTATCACAGAAGGGGCAGGTGTTGGAAGCTGTTGGAGGGGCATGGGGCAGTTTTTGACACTCTTTTCTCCTTCTCTGCCTCTCTTTCTCTCCACTGTGGCATTACCTCTCAAATTGTGCCATCCCCTCACGGCTTACTGCTCTCCAGTGGGGACAGTCCTGGGCAAAGTTCTCCCAGGTGTTGACACCCATGCTGTACTTTTTCATGTGTGCCTTCAGCATGTCCTGATATCGCTTCCACTGGCCTCAATGCTCCTCCGTCCTTCCTTCAACTCGGAAAACAGAATCTGTTGTGGGAGGCACTGATCAGACATCCAAACCACATGATCAGTGCAACAAAGTTGTTGATGAATGATAATGGCTTCAGTGCTGGTCATGTTTGACTCTTCCAGGATGCTAGTGGTCATGCGCCTGTCCTCCAAAGAGATATTTCGGATTCTCCTGAGGCAGCATATGGTTCAAGTGTCTTCAAATGACGCTTGTGTGTTGTCCAGGTTTTGCATGCATACAGCAGCATTGGAACAACCACTGCACAGTATACAAGAAGCTTTGTCTTGGAATTGATGCCTTGGTTCTCGAAGACCCTTTGTCTCAAGCAGGCGAAAGCAGAGCTTGCTCAGCTCAAATGATGCTGGATTTCCGCATCAATGTCGACTTTAGCAGAAAGATGATTTTCAACATATGGGAAGTGCTCCACATTTTCCAGCAGTTCTCCATTGACTTCAATAGAAGGTGTATGAGATTGTCCCATCAGCTAGGGTTGGTGGAGCAACTTGGTCTTTTTGATGTTCAGTGTGAGGCTGAGATTCTTGCATGCTTCAGTGAACACACTTAAGATGGTCTAAAGGGCTGCAGAAGATAAAACAGCAAATATGTTGTCATCCGCATACTGGAGCTCCAAGATCAAGTTTATAGAGGTTTTGCTTTCAGTCTTCACTCTCCTGAGATTGAAAAGCTTCCTGTTCATTCTATAGACAATCTTCACATCTGGAAGCTTGCCATCAATGAAGTGAAGTGTCATGGCGATGAAGATGCAGAACAGTGATGGGGCAATGAAGCAGCCTCATTTGACTCCTGTTTTGACCTCAAAGGGGTCACTTTGGGATCTGTTGTTGCTCAATACTGTGGCAGTCATGTTGCCATGGAACAGCCTCAAGATGCTAATGAATTTTTTGGGGCAGCTGATCTTTGACAGGATGGTCCACAGGGCTCTACGATTAGCTGGGTCAAATGCTGTAGTCAGGTCAATGAAACCCATGCGTAAGGCTTGGTTTTCTTCACAGCATTTTTCTTGCAGTTGCTGGGTGATGATGATCATGTCTGCCATTCCTTGGAATGCTCAGAAGCTAAACTGGGATTCTGGGACAATTTCTTCTGGCAGTGGCAGGAGTCGGTTTGCAAGGATTTGAGCTAAGATTTTCCCTGCCATTGCCAGGAGGGAGATGCTGCGATAGTTTCCACAGTCTGACTTGTTGCCTTTCTTGAAGAGACTGATGGTCAGTGTGTCTCCGAAATCTCGCACATAGGAATAAATGAGAAGTGAAAACAGCAGGGGTGAAATCAGAGCCGTCCTGTCCATTGGACAAACTGAGGCAGCTACTCCAGCCCCAATCATTGTACGGACAGGAGGGAAAGGGGGTTACCTGGGGCAGAGGGCCAGGCATGGCGGAGGCAGCAGGGGATAACCTCCCCACCTCCCACACTCACCACATGGGTCGCGGGAGCAGCAGCCGGCTTTGTCCTGCTGCGCATCACCATACCACCTTCCCAGCCTGCTGTGCTTTGCTTCTCTGCTCACCTGGTGAGCTTGGGGAAGATAGGAGGCAGCCCCTGCTGCCTCTTCCTTGCCTGACACTTATCCACAAGTAATCTCCAGACCTCATTGCCTTTTGGGAGGGTGTAAGAGGGCGGGATGGGGCCTGCAGCGGTGGGAAGCAGCCCTGGGCCCCACCCTTCCCTCAGGACAGGCCTGGGTGCAATGCTAGAGAGGGGAGAAACAATTGCTCACAGAAAAAAATGTCAGTGCACTACAGGGTGCAGTTCTGTAAGCAGGGTTGACTCACTGCTGTAGCACCTACTACTGATCACCCCAGGAATTGGCTCTGACCTGCCACAGGGCGCCCTTTTCTGGCCAGCGTCTTGCCCATCATTTCTCTCCACTCCACTGTCTCCACCCTCTGGCTTTGACTCCGGACGCTCCCTGGACTGACGAATGCAGTTATTCTCCCCTTTCTGAGGTACTAGTGCTCCTCAGTCTCATCTCTTGCCACCATGGCCAACTGAGGCCAAGGGCTAGCCCCTCACCTCTGGGGCAAGCCACAATCTGGAAAGACCATGCTCAGTAGTAACTCATTGAGGTGTAATGGGGAAAGGGGGGCCCAGGTCCGCACACTACTTTGGGTCCTGGCCCAAGGGCACTCTGGCAGCATCTTTGTCCTGTCCTCCTTTACTCCCCTGTACTGCCTCCCGTGACTCCTTGCACCCACTCAGCTCTTATTTCCAGGCCTACAGTCTGGTAGAGCTCACACTGCCTGTCTTGGATGCTGCTCTCTCCAGCAGGAGCCAGTTCTTCCTCTTTCAGAGGTCAGAACAAAAGTGAGCACTCCTCAGTTCAGAAGCCTCTGATATGACCCAGCATGTCCCAAATGGGTTACTGCTCCCTGCTCTGACTGGCCAGGCTTCCACAGGTCCCCTCTGATCTGCTTGTAACCCTCTCCCTTCTGCAGTGGTCTACTGCACCACTACAGCATCAGCTCACAGGTCAAGCTTATGGGATCACTTGAACACAGAGGTGTTTAGGGATAACTGTACTTTATTAAGCTTATCTGCTTCAATTTACTGCACATTATTGACAAAGTACACATTAGCAAGCAAAGTACAACAGGATGTGTATGTCTGGACAAGGGGCTATTTGGCACGCTTACATCCCTTTCTGATCCGAGGAGTTCCAGTGCCAAAGCACCTATCAGGGCTGCGGTGGACGTTGCTCCATCTGGGGGAATGGCCAAGGGACCCCTGAGGTGGAGAGTCCCCAGTGAAACTCAGCTAGGGGCAGGACCTCACAGTGATTTTATCCCTTAGCCGATTACTTGGTGTGCACATACTGGCTCAATGCCACTTTTAACGTGCTCATGGGACTGAAGCCAAGGTTGCCCTGATTACTGATTCCTCTAGGTTCTCACATCTAAACGACGATGTCAGGAGATGATACAGCTATCTTGTGTTTATGTTTATGGGGTCTCAGGATATAACAGGCTGCAAAATAGGGATGGCAATTTGGTTGTGCCACAGGAATGGAAGTTTCTATTCTTGCTCTCTGAGGCCTGCTGGCTACGTTTTAAGGCCTTCAGGCCTGCAGACAGGTCTGTTGACACGTTACATGACATACAGGGCTCACGTCCTGTCCAGGAGTCAGGGGGCAAGTCTTCAGATGGTGTAAATTAGCCTAGCTCCAGCAGATCCTTTGACAGAGGATCAGGCCTGAGATTTGGGGTATATCTACACTCACTGGAAGACTGACGCAATGGCAGTCCATCTTCCAGTGTTTGATTTAGTGTGCCTAGTGGGGCCATCCTATACCAAATGATGTCAACTCTGGTATCCCGCACAGTTGCAAGGAATAAGGGAAGTTAATAGGAGAGTATCTCCTATTGACCTCCCACTTGTGGTGATGGTAGGAAAAATCAGTTAGGATACGTCGACTCCAGCTATGCAAGTCATGTAGCTGGAGTTGTGTATCTTAAATCAATTTTTCCCCGTAGTGTAGACCTGACCTTTTACTGACAATATTCAAGAAGAGAGGGTATTTTGTGTGTTTGTGCAAGAGGGGTTGTACCAGGTTCCATTTTGGAATTACTTTAGATTTCCACCTGCGGAAAGCAAAATACAGACCACTGGATTATTTGTTATTGTTGTTTTTCCCCACTTGGGACCTTCAGCTCAATTTTGCAAAAGGAAGAGACTTTTTATCATCCACTGGACATCCAAATCTTTGTCTTAGCTACATGACATGAAAGGTGAACACTTCGCCTCTGGTGAAATCAAGGGCAGTCCCATCCACATAACAAGTTGTAACCCAGTTGTAAGCAGGGCACTGTAAGTACTGTAGAGATGGTGTCCATAAAAAGACAGTATGAAGAGAGAGAGAGAGAGATCATCAGTATTGTGAGATTCTTGTTTCCATGTATCTGTCTGTAGTGTATTAGTGTATTTGTGCTCTGTTTATCATTATCCCTCCACAAAGGAAGCACTAGGGATTTTTTTTTAAAACTTCAGGAATAGCATGAGCACTCAGCCTTTGCTGGAAAAGAAACTGCTGCAGCCCAGGCTGAGATGGAAACAAAAATAAGTTAGTTGTACAGACACACTCTTTGCAACACAGCTTGCCTCAGGTCAGGCTGCCAATTTAAAGTCAGGTTAATTTCCAGCAAGAGGGCGGATGGCACAGGAGAGAGATGAATAAGGTGTGGCCATTGCCCACGCTGGAAAGGAGAACTTGAGAACAGGGTGAGAACAGGGATTTTCTGATGTGCTTCCAAGGGGAGGGCACATGATGTAAAAGGCCTGGAGCACTGATTCCACTAATTTTTTCCCTCTGCATGAGGAATACTTTTTATTATGTGCACCACCAGGACATGCTGCCAGCTGTGGGCACTCTGCTAATCAGCTGGGCAGCACCTGAATCTCTCCTGGGTGGTTGCCCAAGCACACAGTTGACAGGAAACACTGGGCCTCAGCTGGGGACTGTGGGAAAAGGAATGACAAAACACTGTTAAGTAGAGAAGAAAATGCTAATAACATGGGAATTAACAACTTTTTGATTGGGGCACTTACGGTCTTTAATTTTCTACCATGGTTTGATACAAAGGGGAGAGGCATCACACACAAATGGTAGACAGTAAGATTATTTAATTATTATTTGCGCAGGGATAAATTGCAAGGAGCTCAATTCAGGGATGGGGAACCCACAGGGATAAGCGCTGTGCGAACACTGAACAATAAGATCGTCTCAGCCTTTAAAGAATTTACAATCAGTGCAAAGGAATGCACATTGGAAAAAATAATCCCAACTCCAGATGTATAATAATGGGTTCTAAAGAGAGGCATCTTGGACTCACTGTGAATAGTTCTCTGAAAACTTCAGCTCCATGAGCAGCAAACATCAGGAAGACAACAGGTTGATCCTCCATAGTCCAGAATGCTCTTTTCTGGGAACATCTGTAACCTGACATGATTTTAGTTAGCCAGATGACTACTTACCATGGGTGTGGCCAACTTTCCTGGAGTCCCATAAAATTTGTTTCCAGCCACCAGCCCTGGCTTTCAGTGTTCTGTGCTGTTGTTTAGCTGCAATTTACTCCTAAATGTCTTCTAAGAGCCCCGTAAGCAGTGGAAGTGTTTATCATGTGCTAGACAATACTGACCTCCCATGATCCGGCACATTCTCTCCTGCGGCACTGGGCAGGTCCCAAGTGTGCCGGTTGAGAGAGGTTCAACCTGTAGTTAAATTAGTGCGTGGAGCATACAGCCATCAATGGCGGTTAGTCAATATGGTTAGGGACACAATCCATGCTCTGGATGTCCCTATACTTCTCACTGCCAACAGCTGGAGAGCAGAGAGGGTAGATCACTCCTCCAAGACAGGAAAATGGCTTGCATGGGCCCAGGTCTCAGTAGGGTAACACCTTCTGATAGCTACTGCCAATGGAAGGAACAGGCCCTCTCAGAGCCTGGAATGGTGAGATAGGTAGACCCCCGCTTCTCCATTTACTTAGAGGAATGCTACACTGAGTTCAAGGGCAGCGCGTGGGGTCCTTGGAGCTCCGCAGGGAGGATAACCCAACATCTAGCGCTCGGGAGAAGGGAACTAGTTCTCCCCTGCAGGCAGAGTAGGTGAAACCAGTGACGGGTTATTTCCAAGGCCCGGGAAGCAATCCAAAGCATCTCCACCCCCGAAATAGGGCGTGTCCTGTCCTGACGAGCCAAGCTCGGGAGGGCTCTGGTGATTCGCCTCCCGCCTCGTCACAGCAGCTGAAGCCACGGCCTGTGGGACTGCGGGTGAGTGCCTCTTCTTCCAGGCAGATCTCCCCTGCAGGCTCCGTAGGGATGAGGATTCATGTCTCCCCCGTCCGGGTGCGGCTGTTCTGCCGCAGCTCTCCAGCGCCCTGCGGGGAGTTCCGCTTTCCAAACCGTGCGGCGCAACCAAGGCGGCTCTCCAGCTCCTCTCCCCGCAGCGCTGGGAGATTGGAAGCCCCCATCCTGCGTCCCTGGGGCCTCGGGTTGGGGGCGCACAGGTCCCTTCCCCGCTGTGATAAGCGCATGGATCGGGGCGCACAGCCGCGCCCGGGAGCGCGAGGCTGGGCGGAGACAGGGGCGCACAGCGGGACACAGGAGCGCAGGGCTGGTCGGAGGGGGGGGGCGCACAGCCGGGCGGAGGAGCGGGGCGGACTTGCGGTCTGGGTATTCTTTCTGGGTTGCCCGGAAGGGGAAAGAGCCCTAAAGTGCGTAAAAAAGGAACTTGACTCCTGCCGGTGACGAGGGGAAGAATTTGTGCTGCTGCTTGCGGCCCGAGAATGGCACAGTCCCCCCTGGCCTGCGAGGTGACAGCTGGAGTTTGGCTGGGCAGGCGGTGGGGAGTGGAGGTAGGTGGATAAAAGAAAGGAGCGGGAGACTCAGGCACCAGAGATAGGGCTTCTGGCGAGGAGAAGGGCTGGGAGGCACTCGAAGGTGTCAGGGAGCTATCAGGCCAGTGTTTTGTTGTATTTTAAGCTGTGTTTATCAGCCATGAAATCCTAACATTGTTTTTTTCAGACAAATTTTCCACTGGGGCTGGTTTTCCTCTCCTACCTATTTGAACCCCTAACCTTGATCAAGTCACTTGTGATTTTACATCAAGAGGACAGAAGTTCAGTGGGAACTGGAACAGAACACAGGGCCTGAATCAGCAAATCTGTATGTTGTGGTTTCAGTTACAACAGTGAAAAATGGATGGGCCATGCTTCCATTCTGAGTTGGTAGCATTTTACACCCACTTTTCACTGATGGCAACGGTGAATCAGGGTTAAAGACAGCAGGGCATGCTCCTCTATTTTTTATTAGCTCCAGGATCATTTGTGACAGAATTAAAAGTCATTCTGAAGGGTCTCCAGCAACCTAGTACAGTCCAAATTAGATTTCAGGATGTATCTCTGAAGCTGCGTCTACACGTGCACGCTACTTCGAAGTAGCGGCACCAACTTCGAAATAGCGCCCGTCGCGTCTACACGCGTCGGGCGCTATTTCGAAGTTAACTTCGATGTTAGGCGGCGAGACGTCGAAGTCGCTAACCTCATGAGGAGATAGGAATAGCGCCCTACTTCGACGTTCAACGTCGAAGTAGGGACCGTGTAGACGATCCGCGTCCCGCAACGTCGAAATTGCCGGGTCCTCCATGGCGGCCATCAGCTGGGGGGTTGAGAGATGCTCTCTCTCCAGCCCCTGCGGGGCTCTATGGTCACCGTGGGCAGCAGCCCTTAGCCCAGGGCTTCTGGCTGCTTCTGCGGCAGCTGGGGATCTATGCTGCAGGCACAGGGTCTGCAACCAGTTGTCAGCTCTGTGTATCTTGTGTTGTTTAGTGCAACTGTGTCTGGGAGGGGCCCTTTAAGGGAGCGGCTGGCTGTTGAGTCCGCCCTGTGACCCTGTCTGCAGCTGTGCCTGGCATCCCTATTTCGATGTGTGCTACTTTGACGTGTAGACGTTCCCTCGCTGCGCCTATTTCGATGTTGGGCTGAGCAACGTCGAAGTTGAACATCGACGTTGCCGGCCCTGGAGGACGTGTAGACGTTATTCATCGAAATAGACTATTTTGATGTCGCAACATCGAAATAAGCTATTTCGATGTTGGCTGCACGTGTAGACGTAGTGAATGTTCTGAAAGTCCATAGCAAGTTTCCATGGGAGCCATTCAGAGCAGTTGCTCCAGATTCTGTGAGCGTGTGTCTGCCTTGTGATCTTTGTTTCTTCTGTCACCTAATTTATTTCTGGGCTCTTCCCTCTGTCTCCTTGTTTATGTTAGAAAAATTCTCCTTTTGTTATTTTCCCCAATCAGTCTGAACACAAGCATCAGTGCTACTCCTACTTCTGGGTACACCTCTGTGGAACTTCAGTTCCGCTCTGTTTTTTAACTAATGGGACAGAAGCAATTCAGATCAGATTCTGTGTTTGGATTTTTAGTCTTACCAAAGCCCTGACCACTTGCAAATATCCCTTCATTTACTTTTAATATTCATGGAAATGTTGACTTAAAACAAAAATCAACATTTCTTCCTTGTAATATTTGGCAAAAAAAAATCAGATTTGATGGCATTAAATCATTTTGCAAATTTGTGTAGATTCTGATTTACTGGTTTGTATTCCCTTCAGTCCTTGCAAATCAAAACTTCTGGACACTTTTGAAATGAAATATTTCAATCATTTTGGTTGGAAACTACTTTGTTTCTCAACTTTTTAAATTTAGTACAAAATAAAATATTTTTTTCAGACAGTTGAACTTGAAACCAAGTGTTCGTTCCACGTAAACCAGTCAATTTTCTTTTTAAAATTGCCAGCAAACCCCAGCTCTGCTTATAGTACCTTTCAAAGAAAGATCTCAAAGAGTTTTGCAAAGCTGCTAGAAATTATTATTCAATTTTATAGGTGGGTATATGGAGACACTGAAAAATTATCACACCCAGTTGCTAAATTACAACCCCGGGGAGTCTCATGCATCATGTAGCTGAGAGAGATTACTCGACTAACAGTGTTCTAGCAAGTTCTTCTATTGCTCAGACTTCGTGATTTGGGCAATATACACCATAGTACACTTCATTGCTTCATCCTCTATCCCAGTAAACCCCCAGCTGTCAGAATAAATGAATATGCATTTTATGATGCAATACGTTTTGGCTTTGGGGTTATATCAGATTTGTTCTCTAGGTACTAACTATGTGTTAAGCTGTGTTAGAATCTCCCATTCATTATTATTTATTATTTGTATTACAGTGACACCTGGCAAAGCCAGTCCTGGGTCAAGACCCTGTTGTGCTAGATGCTGTACAAACCCAGAACAGTCCTTACCCAGAAGAGCTCAATAGGTTTTACCATAAATTCCTGGCATCAAACAATAGGATTGCCAAAGAAACTGAATGCAATTAAGCACCTGAATCCCCAGTGAAATTTCTAATCCCTTACGTTTCTCTGACAGTTCCAGCCTTTAGATTTATAGGAAACCATTTTACATATAGGATGGATCAGTCTGATATAATCTAGATGGTGCTTGGTCCTGCCTTGGGGGCAAGGGACTGGACTCAATGACCTCTTGAGGTCCTTTCCAGTGGGCTAGGCAACTGAACTGGATGACCTCTCAAAGGTCCTTTCTAGTTGTAGTATAGGTTGAACCTCTCTAATCCTGAACTCTCTCGTCCGGCAACATCCATAATTTGGCATGATTTTGATTAGATGGATGACCACTTATCATGGGTGTGGCCAAGTTTCCCATGGTCCCATAAAGTTTGTTTACAACTACTAGTCCTGGCTCTCAGTGTTCTGTGCTGTTATGTAGCTCTAATTTACTCCTAAATGTCTTCTAACAGCCCAGTAAGAAGTGGAAGTGTTGGCAAGGTGCTAGACAATACTGATCTCTTGTGATCTGGCAAATTTGCTCATTTGTCACCAGTCAGGTCCCAAGACTGCAAGATGAGAGCGGCTCAACCTGTATTCTATGATATTTGAAGTCATGGATAAATGTAAATACAGAAGAACCCTGAGATATGCACACTCAAAGTTGTGCACATCTCAGGTTAATGTGACTCTAAGTTGTGGGGAGCTTGCGCCTGGCTCTGGGCTGCCTGCCACTCAGGATGGGCCAGGAAACTAACCAGTGCAGCAATGCTGATCAGTTTCCCAGCTTCTGTGAGTGGACAGCCAGGAGTCAGCTGCCAGCTCCCTGCCACTCACAGGAGTGGGGAAATTGACCAGTGCTTCTGCACTGGTCAGTTTCCCCACGCCTGTCAGTGGTGGTAGCCAAGAGCCTGACTCTCGGCTGCTGCCACTGACAGGAACAGCTGCCACCACTGACAGGAGCAGGGAAACCACTCCTGTCAGTAGCAGCAGCCTGATACTTGGCTACTGTCACTGATAGTAGCTGGGAAACTGACCAGCACAGCAGCATGGGTCAGTTTCACCTCTCCTGTGAGCAGTGGGCAGCCCAGAGCCAGGCTGATAGTTGTTTGTTCAGTACTACTCAGATGTTAGTGGGTATATGGACGGTGAATGTAATCCATTTTAACAAGAATGTTGGTGGACAGTTACTGCCTGTTGCATCAAACAATGAATCTGTTATATTATTTCTTTCGTGTCAGGAAGAACCATCCCTGTTAAAACAAATCACTTTTAGAGATGCAAGGAGGGCAAATTCTATCAGTCATTTTCTAGGGCACTTCCTTTTTTGTCAACACTCCCTCTTTTTTATTGCAGATCACCATCTGTTTGGGAGCTCGAGGTTAAAATATTAACTGAATACCATGGCAAAGGTGGTGAGTGTGTTTGCTTCCAGGTACCATGTGGTGCCAGGCAGCCTTAGTGCTGCGCTGGTGAAATTCATCTGATCAATGCAGTGATATTTACTTTGGTAAATGATGAAGCGGGAAGAGAGAAAGCACTGCCTGACACACTGGGGTGTATCCATTGCACATACTTCCTTGTAGTTGTAAATAGATTATCTTCAGTGACCTACGTCTCTGCTAAGGTGGTGGCTCCCAACCTTTTCAGTAATGCAGCACAGTTCAATGAGACAAACAATTACATGGCACCCCCACTTTTTTCAGCTGAATCGGTTGCTCATAAACATCACATTTACTTACATTTACTATGGCTATGGTCTTACTAGAGAGGTTTGCGACATAGTAGTGCGCACAACAAGCTGAACAAGGATCAAATGCATTAATGTTTCAGATCCACCACAAAATATGCCAACTTCAACAGGGAGCACAGACTCATTTTCAAAAGCTGATTCACGCCTTGCTAGAGATGTTGAGGAAATGAGTGACCACTGAAAATTTCAGTGACTATTTAATTACCCGCAGGTGGGGAGCACAAGAAAGCAGCACCCCCTTCACCCCCCGATAGCTCATTGGAACTGGAATGTGGAATCTAAACCATGTCCTAGCTCCAACAGGGTCACGCCCTCCCCCTTGCCACAGGAGGGAGTGGGATGGGCTCCCTGCCAGCTCATTCGGATAGGAAGCAGCATTTCAGCTACCCCTTCTCCTCTACGAACAGGGTGCTGTGGGGTTGGCATTTCTCCTCACAGTGTCTCTGCAAAGAGCCATCGTGGGAGGGGAACTGACCAACCCTGCACCAGTCAAGGTGAAGGGAAATTGACAAACCCTGTACCAGGTGGGACTCAGGTAGCCTTGCTACTTGAGCCCTAGCTGGCATGGGGTTGTCATCCTCCCCTCGTCCCCTGCCCTGCGGTGGCTCTGGAAAGAGTTGCAGTGTGGGGAAATGGATAACATTTCATGGCACACTTGGACAGTTCTCACGGCACACCAGTGTGTTGTCCCACTCCTGTTGCAAACCACTGTGCTGAGGGCCTGGCCTGACCCTGAGATCAATGAGTTTTGCTATTGGCTCGTAGAAGTTTAGGGCTGGAAGAAATGTCAAGAGATCACAGTCCTATGACACTAAGCAAAACTGGGTTCCTCGGAATTCTACAGTGCCCATCCAAGTTCTTTATGGAAAATGCCTCAACTATTCCTTCTCCTCCTGCCATGTAGCTTCTGTTTAGGCATTAAGGCCCAGATCTTCAAAGGCTTCTGATGCCTACTGATTTCAGTGTGAGTAAGGCTCCTCAGTATCTTTGAGGATCTAGGCCTTATGCACTGTGCACTGAAGTGAGTGGAAGGAATCTTGTTCAGTGGGAACACAAGCAGCTGCACCAGAGCAGGCAATGTGAGCCAGTGGATCTGGTCCTGGATTGTCTGTCAAGGTCCAGATTCTAATCCTAAACCCTGCTATTCTCTCTCTCACATGATCAAGTCACTGCACCACCTCCCTGTGCCTCTGTTTCCCTACCTGTAAAATGAAAATGATGATCATTTCCCCCCACTGTAAAAGTGATGTGTAAGAGCCTTCAGGGGACTGACTGATTCTTTTGTGACGATATGGACTCGAGATTGCGCTTCCCTAAAGTGGGACACTCTGGTCTGGCAACACTGGATATTCCTAGGCCAGAGAGCCCCAGTGGCTGGGAGATGAGCAACAGCAGGGCCAGCAGCTTAGGGGCAGGGAGCTGGGGCTGCAGCAGCATGGCCATCTGTGTGTGGAGCCAGCATCAGGCTAGGGGGCCAGTGGTAGGTGACCTCCCCTGGTCACTTGTTTGAGACCAGTCATGTTCCCAGGGTGCTGGATCAGAGATGCCCAGCCTGCACTATTGATACTAAAGGAAGCAGCCACAGCTGGCTTTAACAAAGATGCCAGATTGGCAGCCCAGGAGAAAGAAGTCCTTTACTGATCTGAAGAACAAGTACAGTGCAGACAGTAGCCAGGTTTATATTGTTCTCATACCAATGTGGATTAATCTTCAACTGGAAGGGAAGCTACTTCCAGACATGTCTCTCTTGCAGGTGGGTAATGGCTTAGGTCTGAATGGAAGCTTGTCTCTGCAGTCAAGAAAGCTAACAGTGTTAGGACCTGTTAGGAAAAGAATAGATAATAATACAGAAAATATCGTAATGTGACTATAGAAATCTATGGTGTGCCCACACCTGGAACATTTCAGGCAGTTCTGGTCACCCCATCTTAAAAAAGATGAATAAGAATTGGAAAAGATGCAAAAAGGACAACAAAAGTGATTAGGGGCTGGCCTCTCTTCCATATGAGGAGAGAGGAAAGGTACTGGGACTGTTGAGCTTGGAAACCAGATGATTGATAGGGAAGGAGTATGATAGAAATCTATAAAACTGAATGGTGTAGAGAAAATGAGTGAGGAAGTGGTGTTGGCTCTTTGACATAACACAAGAACTGGGGGACTCCTCAGGAAATGAATGGGGAGCAGGTTTCAAACCCAGATAAGGAAGTGTTTCTTCATGCCATACACAGTTAACCTGTAGAACTCATTGCTGGAAGATGGTGAGAAGGCCAACAGTATAACTCAAGTTAAAAAAAGAAATAGACGAGGTCATGGTCTGTCAATGGCTAGTAGCCAAGGATGCAACACCATGATCTGGGTGTCCTTACCCTTTGTTAGCCAGAAGTTGGGTCTGTTTGACGGGTGATAGATCACTTGATAATTGCCCTGTTCTGTTCATTCCTTCTGGGGCATCTGACACCTGCCAGGTTATTAGGACAGATGGACCATTGGTCTCACTCAAGCTGGCCTTTCTTGTGTAACCTGCTGTATGGCTAAATGGCCTATCTTCAGCACGTATCTCAATGCAAGCCTACTCCTTAGTTTTGTTATTGATCTCTCCCTCTGCCCCTGGGGAATCTATATGTGTTTGTCTCTGGTTTCGTGTTTAACAATTGATGGTTTGTATATTAGGCTGGAAGCCGAGGCACAATCAAGCCAGCCTTGCCGTTCAGTCCTCAGGAAGATGCACAGAAACTAAGGAAGGCCATGAAGGGTCTTGGTGAGTTTGTATTTATTTCTAACTCTTAACTTAATAGACACTTGCAGCAAGTAATTTTATCCCACCTCTTCCCCATCCTTCACCCTGCCTCCTTCTGTCATGTGTAGCTGATTTTTCAGTTTGCATTTCATTTCTTTTTCTTTTTATCTGTCTTTCCGTTAAATTCTCATTGTGCCAGTTTACTTTCATCAGAATTTCTGGATCTGAAGAAATGGGTCTGTCCCATGAAAGCTCACCACCTAATAAATTATTTTGTTAGTCTTTAAAGTGCTACAGCATTGCTTTCTTGTTTTGTGAAGATGCAGACTAACGTGGCTACCTCTCTGTGACTATTCACCTCTTGCGTCAGGGTATCTGTCTTGCATGTTGTACAGTTCACTAGAGCAGAAGTTTGGTATCTCATATTTCTTTATTGACTCCTGCCCCCATGTTCTCTATAAATAGGAGATGGGGGTCACTTCATCCATTCATGAAGTGCAGCCTCTTCTGGAGTGGAACAGGGTAGTGCAATACAGCATATAACACTACAAGGCAGCTTATGAACACATAAAGAACAATATCCGTGTGGATGGAATTTCAGTTGAACAGGCTCAGAGCAGGGAGAACTTGAAAAGGGCAGAATGTCACCTCTGGAATGGGGTAGCACTGCTTCGGACCCTAGAGGAAGAGGGTGGAGTTTTTGCATTTCTGCAAAGTAAGGAGGCCTCATTATCTTCCCTGAATAAGCAGGAGAACTAAGGCCTAAGTTTCCTGTAAGCTGTGCGGCCGTGGAACACCTGTTAAGTGCTGCACGGGACTCGGGAAACCTAGTCCCCACTACTGGATGGCCTGTGAATGGTGTAGAGAGAGTGAACAGGGAATAGACCATGGCTGGGGGAGCAGCATTCTGACCCAAACCCACTCCTGGGCCAGACCTCTGGTGGCTGGGGGACAGGCACCCCTTGCCTGGCTGGGATCTGCTGTGGCCGGGGGAGGCACCTATCCCATGGCCCCAGTCCTGGAGCTGCTGCAGCGAGGGGAGAAGCTCCCCTCCAACCCCTGGTCAGTTGCTGCTGTGGGGGAGAGAGCCTCCTCAGGAAGGCCCAGAGCGTGCCATGCAGGGATTTAAAGGGCCCAGGCTCTGTCTGCTGCCTTTTCAGCTGTAACAACAGCAGTGGCTGGCAGCCCCAGCCCCTTTGGCTCCTCCAGTTGGCAGACCTGTATATAACCCAGATAAGTGACCCTTTCAGGGCACGCTCCATGCGTGATCCACAGAGGATGGAAGTCAGTTACAGTCCCAGGCAGGAAACCTGGTCTCTGTACAGAAAGCCATATCACCATATGTTTTTATCTTTGGAGATTCCCCATTTTGCTCCCTGATATGTTGGCCAAGATGATAGCCAACACAGCTAGTCTAGTGCCACTTAGCCAGTGCTGTAGGTAATCAGGTTTTAGAGGGAATAAAAACAGTAGGTGTTACACTCTGGCAAGTCAGCTGAGTTGCCTGGTTCAAAATTAATATTTATTATAATAACAACGTGGCTGGCTTTCCTCTGTCTCTCCTAGGTACGGATGAAGATGCCATCATAGATATCCTGGTCAACAGGTGTATGTCCCAACGTCAAGAAATTTTAATCACCTATAAATCCACTATTGGCAGGGTAGGTAGCCAGTGACTTTGATTATTATGATCTATTCTAAACAATTCTTGGACTACAGTTCCTGGAAAATTAATTGTCCCCCTCATTCAGTTGTGGAGAGGCAAGACAAAGCTTTAGCTGGCCATAACATCATTGTTGACTTTGACAATTGTTTAGTTTAACGAGCTTTGGATTGGGCCTTAAAGCCCAAATCATCAGCTGTAATCTTCATTCACTCTGTGCAGTTGCTCATCCAAAGAAAACTCACAGGGGTCTATTAAAGCAGCAACCTTTCCGAGGTGGTGGGCTGAAATTTGACCTTTGGACTGCTATGTATGGTAGTTTTTAAAGTCAATAATAGTCCTACTTACAACAGCTTCATCAATAAACAAATTACGATGCAGAGCTTTACTGTTTAGGTGGTGGTTGATAGCATTAGCTGGTCTTTTGTAAATCCACAGATGTTTTAGCAAGCTCCCGGCTGCATGAGGGAGGATGGGTAGGGCTGAGCTCCTGCCTTGAGGGCTGATGAAAATCAGCTCATGTACCACTTTTGGCACCCATGCTGGAAGTTGCTGACCCCTGTATTAAAGTTGTCCACCAAAATGGAGCAAACATGCAGTCTAGGAGTCTATGCATATATTTGCCTTAATACCACATGGCACAGATGTAACAAATCCTACCCAAGATTATGTTGCAAGTGATTTTTCATAGGACACTGGCACAGCTGGTTCCTAGGAATTGTGTGGAGACCATCCAGGCTGTGTCTAGTTAAATAAGAATGACTAAGTTATGAATCTGTTCCACCTGGCTTATGGACTCTTCTGCTGTAGAACTTCTGTTTAGGCAGATGTTCGATGCCTCACCCATTGACCATTGAAGCCAGCAGAAAGACAATTGTGGAGTTTAACGGTCTTTGGATTGGGCCTTAAAGCCCAAATCAGTCCTCATCACCCCCCAGTAAGCTCAGTGTATGCTACTGCATTCCATTTAGATGGGTAAAATGAAGCACCAAGAAGTGAAATCTCTTGGGTTGGGGAGCTTCTGAAATGATGATTGGCTTTACAATCAGTGTTCCCTGTAAGTGGAGCACTTGTGTGGATGCTCAGGAGAGATTCAGATGCTGCCCGGCTGATTTGAAGGGGGCCCACAGGTAGGTTTTTTGTTGCTACTTGTGGTGCACATTCACACGTGTTTCGGCATACATAACAATTTATTCCATACATGGATGGAAAAAGTTAGAGAGAACACTGCTTACAATGCCGACCAACAAATTATTCTGAGGCCCAGTCCCCGCTAGAACAGCTGCACTGGTATATCTTATGTCCTTTAGAAATGTGGTTTTTTATTGATAGAGTTAAACGAGCATATGAATTATTAATTTGCATTATTGTTGTCTTTGGAGCCTTGGTCATGGACCATGAGCCCATTGTGCTAGGTGCTGCGCAAACACAATAAAAAGATGCACCAAACAGCTTACTGTATAAAGGTAACCTTGTCTTACTGACCCAGAAACATCTATGATAGGCTAAGCACCTTTATACTGGTCTAACTGCATCCTCACTGGGGTGGGTTGGAGGAGGGGTGGATCACTATGTATACTGGCATAAATAAATAAATAAATAAACTGGTACTCTTTTTAGTGTAAACTAGCCCCGAGTTGCTGCCCACATTCCCCTCTGCCTGTTCCCCCACCCCTCCACAAGGACTAAAAGAAAAGTGGACAATGAAAATGACCCTAGACAGAAATGTTAAACACCCACCCTAACAAGTGACTTGTGAAGCTGCTAAAATCAGGCATGGATGATATTGGGGGAAGATGTGAAAAGTAGGTGTAATTATCAGTCCAAACCCAATCTCTTCCAGAGTATTATCCATCACTAAAGATAAAAGTGCTTCACAATCTTTAAAGTGTTTATTCCCACACCACCCCTAAGAGGCAGGGCAGTGCTGTCATGCCTGTTTTAGTGTTGGGGAGCTGAACCCAGAGAGGCTGAGGCCTTGTCTACTTTATAGATGACGTGGCTTTGCCCCTTTAGCGCTGTAGCTTAGGTTACGGAAGGGATTCTTCTACTGCTGTAGTTAATCTACCCCCTTGAGAGGCAGTAGCTAGGCCAAGGGAAAAAGTCTTCCCTTAACCCAACAGTATGTACACTGGAGCTTAGGTTGGCTTCACTGCATCTCTGAAGGGTGTGAATTTTTCACCCCCATGTCGCACGTCGCTTGGTCAACCTGTGTTGTAGATATAGAGCTAAGTTGCTTGCCCAAGACCATGCAGTCCATGGCGGAGTAAGAGATAGAGCATGGTCTCGCAAGTCATAAGCTAGTGCAGGTCTAAGGATGTGTCGAAATGACCAGAGTTGGGAGTCAACCAGGAGCTTGGATAGGGTAGCAGTGGTGTGGAACATGAGGGGACTGAACTAGATGACCTGGAGAGGACCTTCCAGTCCTGTGGTTCTATTCTATGAGCATAGTTTATAGTGAGGGTGCTGAGAGCCTTTGAAACAAACTGTAAGATCTGTATATGATGGAAACTACTTCAAGCAGGATTCTCATGACCCTTAGGGTATGTCTTCACTGCCCAGAAGATCAACACAGTCAGTGTCAATCTTCCAGGGTTTGATTTTGCACGCCTAGTGGGGACATGTGACATTGAACTATCAGGGGTCAACAGTTGACCCCTGTACTCCTCAATCTCACAAGGAGTAAGGGAGGTCCATGGGAGAGTTTCTCCCATTGAACTCCCTCTGTGAGGATGGCCAAGTAAGTTGATGGCAGATAAGTCAATTCTAGTCAACTTTAATGTCTAGAGTAGACCTGGCCTAAGATACACCACCTATGAAGAGGAGTTACAGCTATTCTTCATCTTCTCTGGTTTTCTAGGATTTGATTGGTGATTTGAAGTCTGAGCTGAGTGGGAATTTTGAAAAGGTGATTATTGGATTGATGACTTCCATCACGCTGTATGATGTGCAGGAACTGAAGAGGGCCATGAAGGTTGGTAAATCTTCACCGATGTTATCAAAACACCTGTGAGTTCAATATATGGCATTAATTAAATATTCCCCATGCAGCTTCTCCCCAGGGAGGGTGAAAACTAGTTAGGTTGCTTAATGCAGTCCTCTCCCATACTAAGCTAAAGAAGGTTATGTAGGAATCTGAATAGAACATGTGCATGTTATCTGCAAACACTTTCTTGCTTCCTGGACTGTGTTCTTCCATTTTTTTTCTACCGTGCAATAAGAAAATAAACACGGTGATGTGTAAGATTGCTAAAAGCTGCAGGATGAATTAATTTTACCCTACAGGCCGTTATCCTGTAACATGGGACTTGACGCTGAAAGAGATACACTTTCTGTGTTATAATAACAACATAAGAATGGTCACACTGAATCAGACTGATGGCCCATCTAGCCCAGTAACCTGCTGAGGCAAGATGCTTTAGAGGGAATGAACAGAACAGGGAAATTTTAAGTGGCCTATTCCCTCTCATCCTGTCTCGGTCAGCATTTGGCAGTCAGATGTTTAGGGATGCTCATAGTACGGTCATCCCTGGCCATTTTGGCTAATGGCCATTGATGGATTTATCCTCCAGGAACTTATCTAGTTTTTTTTTTGAACCCAGTTATACTTTTGGCCTTTGATAACATAGCATTTATACAGCACTCTGTATCTTCAAAACATTACAAACCTCTCAAGTTGGTCAGGAATTTAGCAACCTTCCTTTGTTGGAAAAGGCAGACCCAACAACACCAAATATTTTGGTGGGGTAGGGCTGCTTGGATTACAAGGTTTCTTGAGTCCAAAATGGAATTTCTGGTGAGAAAAAAAAAATCAATAACTTGGGGCATGGAAGACCTAGGTTGAAGTTTCTGGTCTGAATCCTTCATATGGGGACTTTGAACCTGGGCCATGCACTTCAAAGATGACACCCAACTCTACAAACAACCATCACCTCATTGCACAAAGTCCATAACTTATCCCCCTACCCATTTAACAAGGGGTGAAAAGGAGGCAGAGAAATTAAGTGGCTTACCCAGACAGCACAGGAATGCTCATCAGAAAGAAGACTAGGGAGAGCATTGATTCTTCCTGTTGCCACTATGATGTCCCTGTTAGGCATTAGACTGGAAGCAGCTTTCATCCTGATTCTCTCTTCTGCATTTAGGGTGCAGGGACAGATGAAGGCTGCCTGATCGAAATTCTGGCATCTCGTTCTGGTGATGAAATCCGGCGCATTAATGAGACCTACAAAAGTCGTATGTAGCATAAATTATGAGGTTTTATGATCTCACTGCATGGACAATAACCTGTCCTGAGGGGAATTTGTGGGGAAGTGTGCAAGAGATCCCAGCTTTAGCCCAGATTCAAAGAAGCACTTTCGCATGTGCTTATTCAGTGGCACTCCCTGTCATGCCCAGGCACCATGCACTGCCACTATGGGAGCTACGTGAAAAACCCTCTGGAGAACTGCGTCACTGCAGTGCCATTCTCACAGCTGCGGGGGAAGGAGAATGGCAATATGCAGAGCCACATCCTCCTCCCCCTACCAAGGTCCGAACCACAGGTATTGCTGGGTTTGGGACACCCAGATTACGGAAACTCAGATTTATGTGTTTAGGGGTCCTTTCCTTCACCAACCTTCAAATCACACTTTCCTAAGGCTGCCTACTGACTTACTTGCAGAGGAAGCTAAACAAATACCCATCTCCTCTTGACCCCCTACACGGTCTCCTGACTAAACGGTTAAAGTTCCCAGCTAGCAAATGTGTCTATCTCAGTTTGTATCATTACTGGCTAAATACCGTGTACGCTACTTATGGTGATGTTGAGATAGACGATATTGCGAAAGCTCTCGTCTCTCTAGGAGTTTTGTCTGTGTGCACGCATACACAAAAACAGAAAAGATTTTAAAACAACCCACTCCGCAGGCTTCAAAACCTGTGTCGTATTAAGCATATTTTACCTCTTCTACATGATTGCTCTGATACTTCTACTACTTGTGTTTCAGTCAACCAATAACAACAGTTTCCAAGAAATCTTGTGAAAGTGGGAAGAGTCATACTCACTGCAAGAGACATGCTTTCTGGTGCCTTTCAATTGATTGTGATCTAGTGTGCCTGCTCAGTGGGCAGAGGCTAATGCCTTGTCCAAACACAGAGAGGGCAAAACCTGCCAACATTGAGGTCAAAGATTAAACTTCCACTGACTTCAAAAAAGCCAGAGTTTCACTCAGAAGTTGTACTAGGAGCCTGGTATTTTAGTACGGCCCATAGATGCGACGATAATACAAATAATAATTGTTAAACTAAAACTGGTTTTAAAGGCATACTTAAACTGGTTCAAATCCTCATATGGACATCAGTTTTAAACTAGTATCTCTCGTTTTTCAGCTTGTGTCTATGTAAATGCAGATGGTAGAGTGGGCCACCTATAGCAAACTCAGAAGCAGGCCACTCAGCTTCACTGTATAGCTAACCAGCTCTAACTCAGGGTTTAAATGTTAAGTGTCTCCCATAGAGCCTTTTGCACCAGATTAACAAAACAAGTTTAGTGAAGCCAGTGAAACTTTGTGTGTGGAACAGACCTCAGATTCATTTTAGAGAGAATGATCCAGATTGCCTTCTTCTCCCTTGCAAGTGGGTAGCTTTTTTGAGTAACTTTACATGCACCGGCCTAAATCTGGAACAACTGTGCTGAAGCCAGTTACACCGATGCAAAGGGAGGGAAGAATGAGATTCAGGTTCAGTGTGGGAATTCCTAGGAAGGCAGGTTCAGAAGTTTGGGGGAAGGCACCTAATCCAGAAACCATGGTCACGGCTGGACATGTAGAACACTAAGATGAATGGTGCTTAGGTGCTGAGCTTCCTCTCTCTTAAAAGCAAGTATACATGTGTGTCTGTGCTCTCTTGCTAGAATATGGAACTACCCTTGAAAAAGACATTGTGTCAGATACATCTTCAATGTTCCGGCGCGTGCTGGTCTCTCTAGCTACAGTAAGTCCAGTCTTTTTCTTATTTCTGCTGAACAAATCATCTAAGGCCAGGTCTATACTACAAACCAATGTCAGTATAACTACATTGCTTAGGGAGTGTGAAAAATCACACCCATTTATACCAACCTGTCTTCCAGTGTAGACAGCGCTATGTGGATGGGAGCGGAGCATCTCCCATTGACATAGCTACCGCATCTTGCAGAGGTGGATTTACTATGGTGTAGTAGTGGCCTCACAGAAGAACTGCAGTACTAAACATGCACCTTGTTTCAGTGATAAGGTCTCTCCATCTTGGTATCATAAATGGCTGTTTCTCCTCTGTCTAAGGCCTAATGTACTCTAGGCAGGTAAGCTGATTGTAGATACACAATTCTAGCTATGGCAACTGTGTAGCTAGAATCGATTTATCTGCAGTTGACTTACCTGGCCATTTTCACAGAGGGAGGTTGATGGGAGAAAATCTCCCGCCAACCTCCCTTATTCCTCATGATATTGAGGAGTACAGGGGTCAACTGCTGACCCCAGATAGTTTGATTTCTCTCGTTTACCAGGCGTGCGAAATTGAACTCCAGAAGATTGACCTGCATAGTCTACACATACCCTTACTATGCTCATACAGAAGTCAGTGGAGTTACACTACATAAAAAAGATCAGATCATTTTGTATTAAACACTAGTACTGATCCTGCCCCTTCTCTGGTTCCTTCTTCCACTCTGCTTTGCAGCTTGCTCTTTTTATCCCCCTCCTAGGCAACCTTTCCTCTCTCCTACTGCACAGCCTCCCCTGCTGATCTTCCCAGGACTGTCTCCATGCCTCCTTGCATTTCAGCTGGTGCACTGGGTATCACATGTGTTTGCCCCAAAGGGCAGGCTGCTCAGGGTGTGGAGTGATGAGGGGACAGAGCAGAAATGTCGGTCTGTGTGTGTGTTCTTTCTCAGGGTGCATGGCTCTCACTGACATGAGACTGAGTTGAGTTCTGAGACCCCCTTAAAATAAATAAAATCAGATCCTTAATATTCCACAGGGCTTTCTCCACTATCCTTTTGCAACAGTTCATTGCACAATAGCAGCTGTCTTCTAAGAAGCCCTTATTGTATATGCCTGGTAATTCTTTTCAAACAGGGATCTTGCTAGAATCTGTTCTGTGAGCCCCTGGGAAAGGCCGAATCTAACACAGCCCTCTTGTGTTTCTGCAGGGGAACAGAGATGAGGGACACTATGTGGATGAAGGCCTTGCTCAGCAAGATGCTCAGGTCTGTGGCTTTTTGAGCTCTTTAAGAAAAATCCACCCCACCACAGTGGATGTTTGCCAAACACTTGCTAGGCCAGTCAAACTCATCATCCATTTAGCTGAAATATTTGTCATGCACTGGGCTGAGACCCAGAAGGTCTGGGTTCTCGTCCTGGCTCTGTTGCTGGTCGATGGTGAACAAGGCCCTGATCCTTCTGGATGGCACTTGGAGATCCTTGACCAAAAATCCATATAAGAGCTGGGTATCATTATTAATAGGTGCTCCTGGCTAATAAGAGAATTAACATTTCAATGAGTGGCTTCTGTAGTCGGGTCTGTGTTTTGAGGCCCTCCTGCTTACTTGAATGTACGCAACTTAGTGATGACTCCAGGTACCCTCCACAAACTTCAGGGACAGTTCAGACCCAAGCTCTGTGCCTTTATCAGGGCTTTTGATTTTAACCTTTATTTCACGGGCTTGATTTTTTTCTAGTGCTTGTATGAAGCTGGGGAGAAGAAATGGGGGACAAATGAGGGAGAGTTTGTGACTATCCTCTGTTCAAGAAGCAGAAATCACCTATTAAAGGGTAAGGTTCTCAGCAGTTTTCTGGATCCTTTGGAGGTGGTTTTAAAGGCAACTTCTTTAGGTACTTAAATATCTCTTAGCAGATAGATAGGGACAGTTCCCAAAAGCACATGCCTACCCTGGTATCTGGTTTTGTATATTTGCCTCTGAATATTTTAATAAAGGCATCTACTGTAGTGAGCCTAAAAGGAGCTCTAGAGTGACAAAGGGCAGGTCTACACTAGAACTGAAAGTCGACTGTAGATGCCCTATTCCAGCTATGGCAATTGTGTACCTGGAATTGATGTATCTACAATTGACTTGTGTGGCTATCTTCACTGAGGGAGGTCGATGGGAGAAACTCTCCCGTCAATCTCCCTTACTGCTCATGACAGTTCCTCATGATAATGAGGAGTACAGGCATCAGCGGTTGAACCCTGATAGTTCGATTTCATGCATCCCCACTAGGCACATGAAAGTGAACCCTGGAAGATTGACCTGGTAAATGTAGATGTACCCTGAGGGGAACGTGTATGGATCTTCTGTGCTCCAGTCTTTCTATCAGAGGTAGTAATTTGGGACTTTGACTGGCAACAGTTAGCAAAGATAGGTGTTTAGAAGCAGGTTTCTTGCCAACATTCCCCCTACAGGAAAGAAGTACGAGCACCATTCTGCTTGGATCAGAGGTTCTCAAACCACAGATCTTGTTAGTAGCTCTTGTAGAGCTGGCTGGTTGCAAATGCTGATGGTGAAATGACAAACCTTGCCTTGTGGCAGAATGAACCATGTGGATAAGCTAAGCAGCTCCGAACTACTACGTAGTAATTCGTGACACTGTTACCAGCAATTACTGACAGACCAATTAGAAAGCCATTTGTTGGTAAAAATTGAAAATAAACTGAAACATTTCCATGGCAATCACAGTTGTCTATCACTTTAAAAAATAAAGGCAAAATGTGCGTCAGTTGCTTGACCTGACAAACTGGTTAATTCTCTGTAGACGGCATCAATGAATTTTGCTCGCTGACTTTTTACTAGTGCGCTTTTTTTCCAGTCTTTGATGAATACAGACGGATTGGTAATAAGGACATTACAGAAAGCATTAAATCTGAGATGTCAGGGGACCTGGAAGATGCCTTATTAGCTGTGGGTGAGTATTCTGCTTTTAAATTTAGGGCTGTTTACTCTCTCAGCAGACTATTGAGGTGTAGCTTGGGAAAGGAGTCTTTCAGCCTGAAGCACAGAAGCAACGGAGTTGAAGTTTGATTAATTTAAAATCTATAGGTAGTCCCAGAAATATAGGGGCATAAGTGGATTGCACACAAGGACCATGGTGGTGGGGAGAGCAGAAGAATGCAAAGGAGCCTCTGATGTGTGGGATGTGCTTTGCTTTTCAAAGCAACCAAGTGAGTGACCCTCAAGTTGAAACCACTCTCTCTGTTGCAGGAGACTAATGGTGTTTTATTTAAAGTATTAGGCTTGCTTCAACTTGGCTTAATGAGACATCCATCTTTAGCAGTGCTGTATCTCTTGCCCATTCTCTTACTAGAGCCGTGTGTGGGGGACATGCTTTTTTGATGGCTGTTAACGGTTTTGCTGCTCCTTGCAGGTTACACTGTTTTGCTCCTGGCAAATACAGCAAGCTGGGCTATGAACAAAGAGGCAGAAGTTCCATTGTCACATTGTTTACCTTTGCTGCAGGTTAATTTAAAGAGGCTCTTTCTTTTGCATTGCCCTCCCTGTATTTAACCACATGTCCAATGGGCTCTAATTAAGGCACATCTACACTGGCAATTGAGTAACAAATCTTTTGTGATTTGGAAGCATCCCTTCTTCTCTGAAAGCCAAAAGGGACTGCTCTTCTGCTGAGGAAAACTGCTCAGGGAGTTGGAAGTGTTTTGTCTGGAAAAGAACCAACAAAACAGCGGCTGTACTGTCCAATGGTTAGCAATAGGCAGGTGTTGACACAGCCTTGTCACTAAAAGCTGCATAGTGTAGACGTAGCCTAAGTATATATCTTGGAGATTCTTGAGCTAATAGTCAGGGATGTGCACGTTTTGGCCTCTATTCTGTAAGTCAAAAAAGCAAACAGAATGTTTTGAATCATTAAACAGGGATAGAGAGTAACACAAAGATTATTTTACTGCCTCTATAAATCCATGGTATGTCCATATCTTGAATACTGTGTATAGATGTGGTTGCCTCATCTCGAAGAAGGTATCTTGGCACTGGAAAAGGTTCAGGAAAGCAACAAAAATTATAAGGGTTTTGGAATGGCTACTGTATGAACAGAGATTAAGAAGACTGGGACTTTTCAGCTTAGAAAAGAGGAGACTAAGACTGGGTACAAGAGAGGTTTATAAAATCATGATCAGTATGGAGAAAGTGAATAAGGAAAAGTTATTTACTTATTCCCATAACATAGGAACTGGGAGTCATCAAATGAAATTAATAGGCAGCAGATTTAAAACAAACTAAAGGGAGAACTTTTTCATGCAGAGCACAGTCAACCTGTGAAACTCTTTGCCAGAGGATGTTGTGAAGACTAGGGCATTCACAGGGCTCCAAAAAAAGCTAGATAAATTCATGGAGGATAAGTCCATCAGTGGCTATTAGCCAGGGTGGGTGGGAATGGTGTCCTTACCCTGTTTGTCAGAGGGTGGAAATGGGTGACAGGAGGGATCACTTGATGATGATCACTGTTCTGTTCACTCCTTCTGGGGCATTGGCCACTGTTGGAAGACAGGATATTGGGCTAGGTGGACCTTTGGTTTGACCCAGTATAGCCATTCTTATGTTTTTAAGTGGATCTGAAGCCAGACTTCTGCATCCCCCATAGAGATCTGACAGGAGCTGTAAGCAGTAATTGCAGCCTTGAAACATAACAATCTGGAAAATCTCATTGTTCTTTTGTCTTCATAGTAAAATGCATAAGGAATAAGCAAGCATACTTTGCTGAAAGATTATACTATTCCATGAAGGTAAGGGGCTTTTGTGTGTATGTGGGTTTTTCCCCGCCCCGCAATTAAATCTAGCGTATGCTAAAGTAAACAGCAGCTACTTCGGGGGGGACTAGCAGGGGCAGCAGACTATGTGATTTTTATGGATCTCCTCTCCTCCTCTGCTAAGGGACGAAACTGTCATTGCCCCCATTATTTGTTGGAAATAGGGAGCTCTGTCATTAAGCTCTGTTACACTCAATGCAAAATGCTGTGGACTAATTTCCCACCCAGAAACTATGGATAAAACCTTGACCCTTACCAGTGATTTGCACATAATACACAGTATTTTTACAATGATTGCTTTTTTTCTTTAGGGTTTAGGAACAGATGATGACACACTCATTCGAGTGATGGTGTCGCGCTGTGAAATTGACTTGTTGGATATCAGGCGTGAATTCAAGAGGATGTATGGGAAATCTCTGTACTCCTTCATCAAGGTAAGTTTTTCTTTCCTAGAAATGGTGGTCTTTCTACACACAGCACCAGCCACTTTGCCCCTCTATTCTGACTAGTGTCTGGTTGATGCTTTGCAAATTGGAAGCTATTTTTCTTGAATAGTTTTGGGGAGAAAGAATCATTTTTTAAATTGTCCATTCTCGATGTATATGTTTGGTTTTTGGCCAAGCATTCAAAACAAAACAAAACAAAACAAAACAAAACAAAACAAAAAACCCTTATGCTTTTTGAAAATGATAAGGGAAGGTGAAGAAGGAGAAAACAGAAAGAGGGAAACCTGCAGTAAGTGAAAAATCAGAAAAGAAATTCAGAAGGTTCCAAAAGATTGAAATATTTACTCCAACTCAAATGCCACAAAATGAAAAAATTAAAAGGTTTTTGCCCTGCATCTTAAATTTTGATCCAGATTGGATTTACACTGCTGTGACAAATGTTGGTGTTAGGATTGTTTAATGATTTTCAGTAGTGCCAGACTGCCTGGTCTTGTGATAAATATGAACAAAATATGAAATATGTGTTGTGAACAAGACACGAGAATCGGAGGGGTAGCCGTGTTAGTCTGGATCTGTAACAGCAACAAAGGGTCCTGTGGCACCTTATAGACTAATAGAAAAGTTTTGAGCATGAGCTTTCGTGAGCACAGACTCACTTCATCAGATGATGGTCGAGCATCTGATGAAGTGAGTCTGTGGTCACGAAAGCTCATGCTCAAAACTTTTCTGTTTGTCTATAATGTGCCACAAGACACGAGAAGTCATTCTTCTGCTCTACTCTGGGCTGGTTAGGTCTCGGCTGGAGTATTGTGTCCAGTTCTGGGCACTGCAGTTCAAGAAAGATGTGGAGAAATTAGAGAGGGTCCAGAAAAGAGCAATAAGAATGATTAAAGGTCTGGAGAATGTGACCTATGAAGAAAGGCTGAAAGAACTGGGCTTGTTTAGTTTGGAAAAGAGAAGATTGAGGGGCGACGTGATAGCAGTTTTCAAGTATCTAAAAGGGTGTCATAAGGAGGAGGGAGAAAACTTGTTCTTTCTGGCCTCTGAGGATAGAACAAGAGGCAATGGACTTAAACTGCAGCAAGGGAGATTTAGGTTGGACATTAGGAAAAAGTTCCTAACAGTCAGGGTGGTCAAACACTGGAATAAATTGCCAAGGGAGGTTGTGGAATCTCCATTGCTGGAGATATTTAAGAACAGGTTAGGTAGATGTCTGTCAGGGATGGTTTAGACAGTACTTGGTCCTGCCATGAGGGCAAGGGGGCTGGACTCGATGGCCTCTCGAGGTCCCTTCCAGTCCTAGTATTCTATGATTCTATGAAGATAACACCATCCAGTCCCTTTCTACTGGCTGTCCAAGCCAGATTTCTGTCCCCACCCTAGATGACTTGGATCTGAACCACAGCTCAATATCTCTTGGTCAGAGGACACTATTTGCCAACCTTCTGTAACTATAAACCAGACATCTTCACCTATAAACTGGACATCTTCACAACATTGGCTTGGTTTCTTCAACGGGTTAATGGACAGTTTTTATAATCTCAAAAAATCTTGTTGTTGGACTTCATATCTTATAGTCATTTCTCATTTGATTGATCCTTGTGGCCTGATTTTTGTTTTTATCAACCTTGCATTTTCAACTGGATAGAGGAATAGCTTTGTCTTAAAATGTTTGTGCGATGTTGTTGTACATGGTAATAGCTCCTGCAGTCCACGGCACTGCATTTTAGTGATGGGCAATGTGTCCTTATTACATGACCAATGTGTATTAAATACTCCAAGATGAAAGGTGTGTTTTTAATGTTATTGACCCTTACATTGGCAAAGAAATACAAAATCACATGGGGATAACTCCTACAACTCATCTCAAACTTGCATAAATGATACTGCAACCTTTTCTTGGACACATTGCACAGCTAATAATGTCTTTTGTTTTGTTTCTTTTGTTGCAGGGAGACACTTCAGGAGACTATCAGAAAGTCCTACTCTTGCTTTGTGGTGGTGAAGACTAAACTGTGTGCCACTCATTGTCATGGGGAGAGGAGAAACAAATCACAAGATTTCTTGTTTCCCCCAATAGTTGTAGGTAGCGCAGTTAGAATTGACTTGGGTTCTGTGGTGCCAATTGATTTCTTATATGCTTTTATTGCTTAGACTATGCAATGATGCCGTAATTGTGTTATCAGAGCCAGTCATGCCTTGAACTAGAGCCCAATGCAGAATCTCCTGGCTGAATTGGTTCTCCCAGCAAGCTTTGAAAAGACTTTTTAAAGCCATGTTAGGGGAGAAAGGAGCACTGGATATTTTCTATAGTCGCCAATTCCTTTCTACAGTTGGGTTATCTGTGCTAGAGAAAGGTATCTTGCTACAAAAAGGGAAGGGGATAGCTAACAATAATCTTGACTCTGAGCATAACCAAAGTGTTCATGCTACTGTAATTTGATTTGTCTGCAAATGAAGCCTTTTGGCAAAAAAGGCCACCTCCCTGCTGTTGAAGTTATTGACCCATTGAAGCAAGCTGAGGCACAAAATGTATAAGACTCTTCAGGGGTAAACGTTAACACGGTCTTTGTGGGAAAAGTACAGTCAACAGGCTTTATTTCACTCACGATTTTCCAGCACAAAGAAAAACGTTGTTTAAAATGCAAGGTGTGCCAAGAGCAAAACATGGCCTTTGTTAGAAGCAAGTTATCAACATTGCACATCACTGTGGCTATTTGTGCATGTAGATCAAAAGATAGGAGCAGCATATAATGATAAATTAGAAACTCCGCCAGCCTTAGGCCTAGTCTACACACACACACATTTTGTATTAATATATCTTTGGCTAAGGGTGTGACAACCAATAGTCATGCTCTTACATCCTCTCTTGTGGGTGTAGTTATAATGGTTTAAAAGGTGCTTTATGCTGGAATAGTTTATTCCTCTTCCTGCACAGTGACTGCACCCATTAGTTGTGCACCTTTAACTACGTGGTATAGTTGAAGTAGTATAAGCTTGGAGTGTAGACATGGCCTTACACTTAATGCTTTTCCGTGGTTGGCTGGTTGCAAGAAGTCATTTTGTTCAGAAACCTAATCCAGATTGTTTGCTCTGAGGTTATATCTGCACTGCAAAAAGTGAGTGTGTTACAGCAGAGACACGAATGCACCTTAGCTTGCCTTGTCCTGCTGTAATTTACTTATGGTTTTAGGCCATGTTTATGGCTGTGTCTACACTAAAGCAATCTGTTGACAGAAGTTTCTGTTGGAAGATATCTTCCAACAAAACTTCTGTCAACAGGTAGTGGCCAGACTGCCAAGCGGATCGAAAAAGCGCCCCCGAGAGAATGGCCAATCAGAAGCACAGCTCAGCACAGCAGACAGTGTGTCTGGAAGCCGAGTCTGTTGACAGAGGCCCCCTGAGACGTCCAGACCATCTTTCTCTCAACAGCTTCTGTCAACAGCATTGTACCACTGCCCTGTGAGACAGAACACGTCAGAGGTGCTGTGTACTATCAATTTGCTGTCAACAGAATGCCTTGGGAATGTGGACGCTCTGTGGGTTTTATCAACAAATCTGTCTAGTGGAGACATAGCTTATACGTACAGCACTGCTGCAGCATGGCTGGTGAAGACGTTTCATGCTGATGGGAGACAGCTCTCTCACTGGCATAAAAAAACTCACGTCAGTGAGCAACAGAAGCTATGTCTGTGGGAGAAGCTCTTCTGCTGACATAGCACCATGTACACAGATGCTTACATCAGTGTAAGTTATGTCACTCAGAGATGGTTTATTTACAGGTTGAGCAACATGAATAACGCCGACATTGCTGTCATGCCGGCATAGCCTTAATGTGAGTTAAATAAGAGGAGGCCACACATCAGCTAATTGCATCTACCTCTTGGTCAAAGGTAGTATCTTAGCCCTACTACAATTTTACAGTAGGCTAGGGCAGTGTTTCTCAACTTTTTCAGTAACATGGTGCACTTCAATGAGACAATTCCAAGGTACACCCACTTTTTTCAGCTGAATCAATTGCTCATAAATGCCACATGTACTTATATTTACTCTGGGTATGGTCTTACTAGAGACGTTTGCAACACAGTAGTGTGCACAACAAGCTAAACAAAGATCAAATGGAATGTTGAGTAACCACTGAAATGTTTGATTATGTGGCGGGGGGGGAGAAGGCACGTCCAGAGAGCAGGCTCCCCTTCCTGCCAGCCTGTGGGAGGTGGGACACACTATTTGAACTGCATCCCAGCTTCAACAGGCTCCCACCTTGCCACAGCAGAGAGAGGGAACGGGCTCCTTGCCAGCCCATTCAGGCTAGGAAGCAGCATTTCACCTGCCTCCAGGCATGAACAGGCTACTGCTGTGTCTGCAGAGCTGTTGCGAGGAAAAATGCCAAGAGCCACAACAGGGGGAAATTGGCTAAACCTGCACCAGCTGGGACTCCAGTAGCTTTGTTGCTTGAGCCTGAGGAGGCATGGTGTTCATCACTCCCCCACCAACTTCACCACCACACACACAGTGGCTCTGCAAAGAGCCACGGCAAAGGGAAATTGATGAAATTTCACAGCACACTTGGACTGTTCTTGCAGCACACCAGTGCGACGCAGCTCACTGGTTGGAAACCAGTGGGATAAGGCTAGCTAAAGCATTAGTTGTCATGTTTGAAAAAAATGCAAAAATACATTTTGCAGTATAGTCATAGCCTAGTGGTGCAGTGTTTTCAGAAGGGCTGAGCATCCAAATAGAAGACAGGATGTTATAAACCCAACTTGACCAGCAGCAAAACTGGATTCTCTCTCTGGCTACGGTCAAGACATGCCACTTCTCTGTTCTGCTGTCTTTATGTCCCGTACTTCAGAGTGCGGTTGTTAGGTTTATTGCCAAGCACCATGATAATCTGCTGCAATCTGAAGAAGCTATTCAGCTGTATCCCTACAGCAGGCTCACAAGTGCCCTCTGGCTTTACTGTAAAACATGGATTGCTGGCCAGTGCTCACATTTCCAATGTAATAAACCAATCATTTCTTTACTTTGAATTCCAAAATATGTCTTTTCTGAATGAGATGAAATACCAGAGGCACCTTGCCATGTTTTACCGACGGTTGTGTTTTCTTGCCCCTCCCACAACTTCACATCAGCTGCCTCTCCAAAACACGGCCTGAACTACCCCTCCAAAGCAAAACCCAGCAAAGGGGCCTTGGGAAGAGAAATTCTGCAATGCTACACTTGGCATATTCCCTTACGTTATCAGGAGAGGAGAAAAATAGACTTTATCCTTTCAAAGCAGGGGTGGCAGGGAGACTTGCCCCTCAGTCCCCTCATATCAGCTAAAGTCAAGTGTTGTACAGGATGATCCTGTGTTTCAACAGAAGTTTTGGCCCTTGGTTCTTCCCCTCCCTTCCTCTCTCCCATATCTGAAAATTGGGTCTCACCTGGATGCAAAGCAACAGAATAGTATAGTATAATTCAGTATAATGCAGCTACAGCAAGTTCAAGCTCCTTGTCTTTCTCTTTCAGACTGCATAAATGGTAGCTTCTTTTGTCTAAGGCTATATCTACAGTTAAAACACACCAATGCCAGAATTGCTGCATAGCTGTAGTGCTTCAGTGCAGACAGCCACTATTGGCACAGGAGGATGTCTCTCACTGCTGGTAGTTAAACAACCTCCCTGAGTGGTAGTGGGGTTGATGAAGAAATTCTGTTGCCCTGCGGCTGTCTACATGGGGATAAGATGAGGTAAACATAATTACATTTCTTAGCTATGTGGATTTTTCACACCCCTGAAAACTGTAATTTTTGAGCACAGATCAGCCCTAAGTCTGCCACCTGTCAACAATACCAGCTGCAGAGACCCCATCTGTCTCCTCCAAACATCTTCCCATTTTACTCCCTATCACTCCTGACAGGTGGAATGTTACAATTTTTATTATATATTATCACAGCATTTAGGAGCCCTGGGTCGTAGACTAGGACCTCCCTGTGCCATCTGCTGTACAAACACAGTGCAAACCCAAAAGTGCATATGGTATGGTATAACTCTTGCAACCCCAGTGGGTTGACAGCTCATTAACCTCATGCTGTAGTTTGCCAACCTGAATATTTGACATCACAGGAGGGAGCTGGACATAGAGCTTCTTTGTGACTACAGAACCTATTTCTAATTATTCTTCTTTGGGCAAAATTGTTCTGGGTTCCCTGGTCCCTGACTGCCTTTGAGAAGCAGCAGGTCCAGCTGGGGAGTCTCTCCTCAATATGCATCTCTGCTTCCCTGAACTGGACCCTATGACCTCACTCTAGTCTCATCCCTGTTTTATTTGTTGCCCCCGCAATCTTTTGGCACCTGAGTCTGGTGGCTCCTCTTTTTAGGCTGGATGGGGGCAGAGACTTTCCCGACCATTGAATAAGTGCCCTGAGTTACCCGACACCCCACTGGGCTGACACCCTCGGGGTCACTTAATTGCAATCCCAGCTGAAGCCCAGACTCAGACCTCTGACCACAGGAGCAGACCCCCCTGCTCCCCGTGCAAGTCAGCCAAAGGAGTAGCTTGCAAGGGGACAGCTGAAAAACAAAGCGCAGGGGACTCAGCTCTTCTCGGCCTGGGTCCCACTGGAATCAACGAGAGAGAGGGGCGGCCAGGCTCTTGCAAAAGAGCTAACAGCCAGACACCATTGCACGCAGTTAAAGCAGCTTTGTTGCACCAGCCCTCCCCGCGCACACCCTCTTGAGAGACCGCACAGTGCGCGTGCGCCAACTCCTCTTTCTCTCCTCCCTCCACCCCCGTGCGGCGAGGCGTAGGCGCATGCGCCAGAGGGCACCTCACTGCAGTCACCGCCTGTCCCGTTCGGCGCATGCGCCGTGGCGCGGGGCCGCGGCCTCTGTGGCGGTGACAATGGCCGCGGCTGGGCGTTGCTGAGCCCGCCCCTCCCCTCTCCTCTCCCCCTTTTGCCGGGCGCTTCGCTCCGCGCCGGGCGGCCCCATGAGGAGGCGGCGGCCGAGCCGCCATGGGCTCGTTGAGCAGCCGGGTGCTAAGGCGGCGGGCGGCGCCCTCTGGCGGGGAGGGGACGGATGGGGACAGGGGCAGCCGCGGCGGGAAGAGGAAGCGGGGCGGGCCCGAGGGCCCGGCCGAGAGCGACAGCGACGGGGAGGGCGAGCGGGAGGAGCGGCTGCTCAACACCCCCCGCAGGTAGCGGGTGCGGGGGTCCTGGCTGGGAGGGGTCTTTGTTGGGGGGGGTCCGGGCTTGGTTGGGGGAGGGGTTCCTGGAGTGTGCGGCTTCGGCTGGGGCGGGGTTGGGGGGGTCTTGACTATGGGGGGCTTGGTTGGGGGAGGAGGTGTTGGCCGGGGCGGGGGTACGGGGGCTTGATTGGAGGAAGGGGGCTATAGATGGGCAGCATTAAAGGGTTAAAGCAGGGTTGGTTGGGCAGCATCAAAGGAGGGATTTTGACCGAGGAGGATAGAAGGGTTGGTGGAATTGAAATGTGCGGCACGGGTGGGCGCCTGGACTGTGGGCCGAGAAGATCTGGGAATGTAGGAAAAAGGCTACGTTCCTTTTGCTCTCTGGAGACACGACACATAGTTTTTTCCCTTGCTCTCTCGTTTCTAATTCTGGGAAAAGGGATTCTAGCCCCATGGAACAGGGCGGGCTTGGGTCCTAGGCTCCCAGTTAGCTCTTCTGTGTGCTCTGGGAACCTCTGGATAACTGTTTGGCTGTAGTAAACACAAAAAGCAAGTAAACATAAGTCACATGACCCCTGTGAGAAAACACATGGGGGAAATACACACTGGCATACTAGGGGAAGAGAAGAAAATCTCACTAGCGAACTTCTAGGGTGGTGCTTTAAATAAGTGCTTGACAGATACTTTCATTTTCTTTGTGGCAGAATTATACAGTTTGTGTATGTCTTTGGGTCATTTGTTTGTTTTTTTTAATATCCAGGAAAAAACTAAAAAGTACATCAAAGTATATTTATCAGACTCTGTTTTTGAATGGTGAAAACAGTGATATTAAGATCTGTGCACTGGGAGAGGAGTGGAACTTGCACAAGATATATTTGTGCCAGGTAAGTGTTTTTTCTTTTCAGTGGACGCAGTTTGATTAATTAAACAATGTTCTGTAAATTTCAAGGGTAGAGCTGTTTTTCCTGAGCTTTTTTCTTCCCTTCAGTTTCTATTTTCCATTTTTTATTTCTGTTTTTTGTTTCTGTTGAAAAATACAAAGCACCTGTGCTTCAGATGCTTTTGACAGTGGAGCTCAGTTGCAAGTCATTGATCAAGATCTCTCAACCTTGTGTAAACTGTCTAAAGATTTGTTGACTTGTATGGGAGTTGAGCATGTAATGAATTCAATACTGCAATATATGTGATAAATTGTTAAGCTAGTAAGAACAAATAATCTCCAGTCCTCTGCAGTAATAGTGAAATTAATTACCTACATGTATAAAACTAACAGTATTATGAATGAAGGCAAAGTGTGAACATCTTTTTCCATTCTTCAACTTTGAAGAACTTGCAGAGAGTCAGTGATACATTATTTACAAAACTGTGTGAGAAATGCATATAAGAAAGCGTTTCGTTAGAAAGGCACGGGAAAGGAACAGGGCTTGTGAAAAATGCTGTACTTCAAAAAGTTGTCCCTTTCCTTTCTGTGAAGACCTATGGTTTCCAAAAGATCAAGAAAGTTACTGCTCACAGTCACTGTGTAGTTATTCTCTTAATAAGACAGTGTAGAGTTTGCTGATAATATAGTGTTCTGTTTCTAAAGTAGAGATTATGGTTGTCACCCATGGTCCTTCTGCTTTGAGATTATGGTGGTTTTTAAGATTTCCTTCTCAAGATCTCAAAGCAAGGAAGGAATATAATGTACCCAAAAGCTGAACTACTCCAAATCAGCCAAACATCTTTATATATCTTACTTAGAAATAATGGCTAGAATGTGAAAGAGACTAGTGTAGGCTAGCTAACATTTCTAAAGAAACAGCGCACTTTCTGCTTTTAAAAAAACTAGGCTTTTTACAAGACTGCGTAATATCAGCGCCACATATTATTAAATGTACTTAATAAATACAGATGATACACTTATTCCTACAACTTCTTAGAGTGGGTTAATTGTAAATATAAGGTGCATCTCTCAAAGAGGTCACCAGTGGAATTTAAGAATGGAGTTTTCCTGTGCATGCGCATCAGCAGCTAACCTGTTTATCAGACAAATACCTTAAGTGGTGAGTCTGAGTGGGATTCCTCTGGCCAACAGTGGCAGATGTCTCTTTTGTGTTGCATCCCATCTCCAGCTTCATTAGCTGAAGCACAGACTTCAGTGAGGTGAAAGCAACTTTAACACCAGGATTGTTCAGCCTCCCTTTGAGTTCAAATCCCCCATTGAATCAGATGAAATCAAGCCAAACTCTAGTCCATTCCTGCTTCATTCTAGAACCTTTGCTTGTAAAGTAACTGTCTTGGAAATAACCATTGGGCTGTCAGTGTTATACTTGCTTTTTCTGGTGCTTCTGCAAAAGATTACGCTTCAGGCGGTTGCTGTCTATTCCGACAGCCAGATCTGTGCCAAGCAGATCTTGACTACATGAAGTCATGGATAGGGTTTGATTTAATCAGAATAAATACACTTGGTGTACTCTTAGTGTGAGCTGTGAATGCTTTGTTCCAGTTGTAGGTTTTAAAATAGACTGAGCATTTTAAACAGCCAAAACCACACACCCAAATCTACAGTAACTCTGAAAGCTATTGCAGTTTCTCCTATTTTGTTTTCAGATGTAATTTTGAGTTTCATGTTCAGAAACTCTGTGCCTTGTAATGCAAATCATAAGGATGGTTCTACTTGTTGCAGACAAACCTTGAGCTATATTCCTTTTAAATATTGCATATATAAGTGGTTGCAATACATTTTGAGAAGCCTTAATTTCAAGTTCTTTTCCTTTATATCTGTGTGATGTTGTAAACACTTCTATGGAAGACATATTTGGATATAATAAACTTTTTGCAGTTTACCTCATCTTTCCTGTACTACTTAAAATAATCCCAGACAGAGCAGTTTATTTTTCAGTTTGGCTATGTTTACTTGCTACAGAGGAAAAATGGTTTGTTCTTTAAGTATCGAAAGGAATTAGAGTTGTGTTCCAGCACTGGCTCTACCATAGACTTCCTGTGCTATGTTGGGCAAATAATTAAATCTGTCTTTATTTTTCTAGTTCAGCTTTGGCATTCTCTTGTAAAAACTTGTAAGATTTCCTTTTTAAAGCTTGACGTGGCTTGATGCAGAAACATTTGATGTTTAACATGCATTGATTAAATTAAGTTCAATTCCAAAATTCTTTCGAGAATGTGGATTTTGTACCATACTGACTTTGTCTGTGAAGCTGTGGTATCTTGTAAGGGGGAAATGTTGTTGACTTGAATTTCCAAATTGGTTCACGTAAGTAATTGTTGTGTTTGACTGGAACTAAATTTGTAGGGTTAAACTGTTTTTTCAATATTACACAGTATATTTGTTATCTTACTATTGATGAAGCTATGATTCCACCATTAGTATTAGACAGACTTGATTCTTTGTCTTAATGACGATCTGTCAGCATTGGCTCTCCTAGCCTATTGATTAGTTTGTGAATTTTTTCCAATAGATGGCACTGAGATATGACTTATACAGTCCAGGTTGCACCTTGGTCATCGGGCACCCTCAGGAGCTGACTGGTCTCAGATAAGGCAATTTGTTGAACAAAGGAGGAGTCTGTTGCTGACTCCTCTTTTGCCCTGCTTCCTCCACAACCCCAACTCCAGGGCCCCCTTACCTCCTGCCTGGACCTGGGCCCTTGCTGGGACAACACCAACCTGGCCATATTGGGCTGCCAGCCTTTGAGGCCAGCTCCAGCCCCAGCCAGACTGCCAGAAATGGCCTAGGTCCCACAGGCACCGGCTTTGGATGCAGCTGCAGGCCTGGCTCTGTGGTGCCAGCATGTCCCTGAGGCGGGTAGTCCTGTCCAAGGCAGCTAGACTCCTGCTAACCTCCCACCCCAGCGTGTCTGGTCCGGTAACATCCATGGTCTTGCTAGTGTTGGCAGTTTCCACCTGTATATGAATGAATGATCTGAAATATGCAAACTAAGTTTTGGTGGTGTGTGTGGTTTTTTTTGTTTTTTTTTTGGCACTGCTTGTTAAAACACCCACATCCCTGTGAAATCTAGGAGTGAGTTTGGTACGTTTGGATATAGTTCATTAGTTTATACATTTCTCCACCAGTATGAAACAGTCTCTCTCTAGCTTCTTTGAAAAACAATATGCAACATTGGTCTGTTTCTTTGCCCATAAATAGTGTGGTGGGGGCATATGGATATAGTAAACTTTTGGTTTTAGATACAAGTGTTATAATTTGCTGTCACCAGTGGAAATATTGAGTAACAGTACCGAAGGTATGCTGCTGTGCAAATAGACTCTATTTTTTTAATCTCTCAGGTAAACATCACTGGGTGATAGCATCTCATTATGGGCACTCCTGCTGGGATGGAAAATCTTGAATCCTAGTAAAGCACTATTTTTCACTTTGGATGGAAATCTATCAAATTCTAGTTTTATATGCCTTACACTTTGTTTAAAAAGGTATACTTAAATGGTGTATGTGTATGTGTTTGTATGAATTTACCTACACATAAATTTTAAGATGTATGTGTGTCCTTAGTCTGAGACCACAATCTTGTAAATTAATCTGTATGTCTTGCATGCATTCTTTTCTAATTGACTTAAAAATCAATGCCTGCAGGATTTATTTGTCACCAAGTAGCTATAAGAACTTTAAATTTTGGTCAGGAGTACATGCTGTGGATATTATAAATTAGAATGGAGATTTTTTTATGGCTTTTTTTTGCCTAATTTTAAAATTGAATTGAAAGGGTAAAAACTTGAAAAACAAGTATCTCTACTTCTGTAAACAGACTTCAAATATGGATCAGTGTTTATAAATATTTCCGCATAACTGGAAGAAATATTAGTTCTTGACTTGGAAGTACATCACAATTATTTCAATGTACCTCATAATTTACTTGAAAGATTTATTAAAGATGGTTAATAATTTTGGCTAATGTGCTGAACTTGTACATGTTTTCATTATTTGAATGAAATAGCTCCTTGTGTGTGTGTTCTTTTTGTTTTTTGTTTTTTTGTTTTTAAATAGTCTGGCTACTTTTCCAGTATGTTCAGTGGTTCTTGGAAGGAATCTAGTATGAACATCATTGAATTGGAGATTCCTGACCAGAATATCGATATAGAAGGTGAGCAGTGGCCTTTTTCCTCAACTTTGTTAGCTTACTTAATTTCAACGTTAAAATTTGAAGAATTGTATGTTTAATATCTGATGTCTGAAAAGAGGGTCTCATTTTTGGAAAAGAGGTAGCTGTTAGTCTGTATCTTCACAAAAGAAACAAAAAAAAACCAAACCAGTCCTGTTGGACCTTATTTATTTATTAGATAATGAGCTTTTGTGGGACAGTTATTCTGAAGAATAACTGATAACCGAGAAAAAGGAATGAAAAAGCAAAACAAAACAGTGGGTTTTTTTTTCTGTTCAGTTATTTTTTCAGATCTGAAGAAGGGGGTTTGTCCCATGAAGGCTCATCACCTAATAAATAATATTGCTAGTCTTTAGGGATGTCTTTTTTCTTTTTTCTTTTTTGTTAAAAAAGGGTGAATAATGATTTGCCCTGAGAAAAAGCTTGAGTTGTTTATGGCTTAGTTGAATTTTGGATCAAAACAGAAACTGTTTTGAAGGTCCAGAAACTGACTGAGGAAGCACAGTCTAAAACAGTGAGTTGAACAACCTAGAACTCTTCCTAACAGTGTGTGCGGCTCTTTTGGAGTTCCAGGTGTTTATATGAAGCACCTTTTTCTCTGTGTTGTCTTGTAAAGACATCCACTCAAAGAAGTATTGCTCATGCTCTGGAGGGTCTTTGGCATTCTTTCCTGTCCTCTAAGCAGCCAGGAGTAAGGAAGAGTGAAAAGAGGTGTTTTCTTGGAGTACTTACCAGGAGAGAGACGATTCCAATTTGATATGACATTACAGTGGTGGCATGGTGGGATTATACACTCATCCTTCATTAAACGAGTACTTGCTAAAACGAGGGACACGCATACCTACCTTTGCTCGCTAGGGCCGTGTCTACACATGCCCCAAACTTCGAAATGGCCATGCAGATGGCCATTTCGAAGTTTACTAATGAAGCGCTGAAATGCATATTCAGCGCTTCATTAGCATGCGGGCGGCAGCCGCGCTTCGAAATTGATGCGCCTTGCCGCTGTGCGGCGCGTCCAGACGGGGCTCCTTTTCGAAAGGATGCCGCCTACTTCGAAGTCCCCTTATTCCCATGAGCTCATTGGAATAAGGGGACTTCGAAGTAGGCGGCATCCTTTCGAAAAGGAGCCCCGTTGGGACGCGCCGCGCGGCAGCAAGGAGCGTCAATTTCGAAGCGCGGCTGCCGCCCGCATGCTAATGAAGCGCTGAATATGCATTTCAGCGCTTCATTAGTAAACTTCGAAATGGCCATTTGCATGGCCATTTCGAAGTTTGGGGCATGTGTAGACGTAGCCTAGATGAGTGAACTCCCCCCCCCCCCCCCCCCAACTAATACGAGCCTTACTCCTCACCCTGCAGACCCAACCTGCCGCAGTCTGGCCCCTCTCCCCGCTGGCCCTGCAGACCAAACCTGCCTCAGCTTTAACCGCCCTCCCTCCGCACCTCCAGCCTCACAGACCCAACCTGCAGCAGCCTGAACCCCCCTGCCCACCTCATGGACCCAACCTGGCACCACGTTTTAACCCTTTCTCCTGCCCATGACCCCAAACTGCCCCCAGCCTTTAACCCTCTCCAACACACCAACCCAAAGTCCACTTACCTTTCAAAAGCAGTGCCACATGCTGCCACTCCTTTGCCGAATTACAAGCACTTGGAATGAATCAGAGACTTTTTACATGTATTTTAATGGTAATGTAGTGTCCCCTTTTACGAGTTTTCACCTATGAGCAGAAAGTTGGGAACTAGTTGTGCTTGTATAGTGAGGGATGAGTGTAATTTGTAGGTATCATTCTCTGTAGTTAGAGGGTTCCCAGGAACTATTTGATGGTGTAAGTGAGCTATTTTTTCCAAATTACTCTGCTGGTGAAACAACTGGTATTCATCCTAGCAAGTAATTGTGTTGAACAGGTGTTACTTCGGCTTTTAAAAAATGTGAACAACTCTCCTGGGTGTAGAGTCTGTGTGTACTTAGAGCTACGGTGTTTATAGAAGTGAGCCTTTTGACATAAATATTTCCTAATGACCCAGTTAAAAATAATCAGCACATCTGTGCAAGAAAGATGTGTTCAATAATTTTGTAAGCCTGTGATCAGTCAGTTGGCTTTCTATTCATTTAACTTCTACTATTTAGATTTTCTCACAATTAATGAATGAGAATTGTAGCAACATCAAAGATGGAAGATAATCCATAGTGTTTAAATATTGTATAATCTAAATAAAGTGTGATTATCACTATTTTTTCTTAAATTTGACAGTTTGTGCTCTTTTAGCTCTGCAGGTAGCATTTGGCTCACTTTATAGAGATGATGTTTTAATAAAGCCCAGTCGTGTTGTTGCCCTTCTAGCAGCAGCCTGCATGCTGCAGCTGGTAAGTAATATATAAAGTATTGGTCATATTCAGATAGTATAGTTGTTTCCTAGTTTATTTGGAATAAAATAACACTCAGTGCAATTAAAAAGCTCGCTCAGGAGCAAATGTTAAAGATGTTCAGTCTTATAATGGATTCTGAAAACTGCTTTCAGAACAATCATTGGAGAAGTGGGCTGCTTAATACTTGTGTAGCACATATTAGCGAAGTCATTTTAAGTAAACACACCAAGATTCATTGTAGATTGCCTGTTCAAGCTTACTTGAGGATGTAAATAGGATTAAATTAGCTATTATAACAGCATTGTGCATGTTGCTATGTTTAGGTATAGTAGTTTCTTTGCTCTGGAAGAGTTTGGTCATATTGTTTTGGCTGCTAACTTTGAAAATACAATATATTTATGTGTGGTCTTCACTAAATTATCCATGCTTTAACCAAAAATCCCTTATGTGTGTGACTTTATTTACAGGATGGTTTAATACAGCAATGTGGCGAGACTATGAAGGAAACAATTAATGTGAAGACAGTGTGTGGCTATTACAATTCAGCAGGGACCTATGGATTAGACTCTGTGAAGCAAAAGTAAGAATCATCTTTTTTTTTCCACAAGGGTATTTTTCGTACGTTAATTAAAATGTAAGTTTTCTTTTATAGATCAAAGATTTTTTTCAAAATACAAATGTGGTGGCTATGAGTTAATCTCCTATCATTTAAGTGTATAACATTGGTAATACAAAAGTTTTAATTCTTCTGTTCTACTATTTTGGAAACAGTGGGCTTTTTAAAAAAAAAAAAAAAAAGTGTAGCTCAGGGGATGTAAAAATTCATTTTAAAATTGAAAAGAAAACGGTAACCTTGCAGAAGGGTAGTAAATACTAATGTAACTGGTTATCTGCTATGATTTTATTGGATATTGGTGCTGCTGGAATGTTCAAACATGAAGTAAATGTAAGATCTGAGCAGTAGAGGTCTCAGAAGGATTGGTAAGTAGCATGCTCCAACTATGTCCTTTTTCCCCAACAACAAATGCTTTCATCATAACCCCATCTGGGGCATGGAGGTACTTTGCTTCAGCTTCTCAATTTAGACTGCCCGCCTTCCTTTGCATTACAGAAGATAACCTTTATTGAAAGCTAATTAAACTACATACTTCATAAGGGTCCTAAAGGTTTCTTTAAACCTTTCTAAAGTTTATGATCATTCAAATTAAAGTAGTGGTAAAGAATGAGATGTATCAAGGGTTGTAGGTCCAGGGAGTTTTGTGTTTTGGTAAGACATCATTAAATCCAGTTAGAAGTTACGAAATCTGTTCAGAGTTCGTTTAATAGTCTAACTTGGATATCTGAAAATTGTGAATAACAAACAGATTTCTTTTTGTCTAGGTGCCTTGAATGGCTTTTGAATAACCTGATGACTCACCAGAGTGTTGAGCTTTTCAAAGAACTCAGGTATACAGATTGCAATTCCCTTGGGTAGTAGAGTGGTTAAAATAGTTTGCATGTTTTGAGGTCAGATGGCATATTAAAGTATTGATGACCATTACAACAAGAATTATATCCTAAACAAGCTGTTGTGGGATAAAAGGGGTGGTCCTCCCCTGGATTGTCAACTGGTTAAAAGAAAACAAAGGGTAGGAATAAATGATAGGCTTTTGGAATGAAGAGATGTAACTAAGGGTGTCCCACAGGGGTCCGTACTGGGACCAGTCCTGGGGCAAAATTTCTAGATGATACTATTGCTCAAGATAGTTAAGTCCAAAGCAGGCTGTGAAAAGCTTCCAAAGGATCTTTCAAAACTAGGTGACTGGGCAATGAAACACTGCATTTATCAACATTAAAATCCATGTAAAGTGAGGCATATAGGAAAACAGTTGCCCCCCTACATATAAAATGAATGGGATTAAATTATCTGTTACCACTCGAGATCTTGGAGTTGTCGTGAATAGTTCTCTGAAAATATCTCCACAGTGTGAAGCAGCAGTCAAAAAAAAAATCAAATAATGTTAGGAATCACTAAGAAAGGAATAGACAGTAAGACAGAGGGTATCTTATTGCCTCTATATCAGCATTTCCCAAAGTGTGGTATGCATACCAGTGGTTGTATGTGAAAGGATATCGAGGGGTACATGGCAGAAAATAAATTACTAAAAATCAGGAGATAAGCACTGGGGTGTCATTGGGAGACGGGGGGAACACCAATAAGGCTAAAAGACAGAAAACAAAGGGTTGGAATAAATGGTAAATTTTCACAATGGAGGGGGGTAACTAGTGGTGTTCCCCAGGGCTCAGTCCTGGGACCGATCCTGTTCAACTTGTTCATCAATGATCTAGAAAATGAGGTAAGCAGTGAGGTGGCAAAGTTTGCAGATGACACCAAGTTGTTCAGGACAGTCAAAAGCAAAAGGGATTGTGAAGAACTACAAAAAGATCTCAGCAAACTGAGTGATTGGGCAGCAAAATGGCAAATGAAATTTAATGTGGGTAAGTGTAAGGTAATGCATGTTGGAAAAAATAACCCAAATTACACGTACTACATGATGGGGTCAAATTTAGCTACGACAGATCAGGAAAGGGATCTTGGAGTTATAGTGGATAGTTCTCTGAAGACATCCACGCAGTGTGCAGCGGCAGTTAGTAAGGCAAATAGGATGTTAGGAATTATTAAAAAAGGGATCGATAATAAGACAAAAGATATCATACTTCCCCTATATAAAACTATGGTACGCCCACATCTCGAGTACTGCGTGCAGATGTGGTCTCCTCACCTCAAAAAAGATATATTGGCATTAGAAAAGGTTCAGAAAAGGGCGACTAAGATGATTAGGGGCTTGGAAAGGGTCCCATATGGGGAGAGGCTAGAGAGACTGGGACTTTTCAGTTTGGAAAAAAGGCGATTGAGGGGCGATATGATAGAGGTATATAAAATCATGAATGGTGTGGAGAAAGTGAATATAGAAAAATTATTTACCTTTTCCCATAATACAAGAACTAGGGGACACCAAATGAAATTGATGGGTAGTAGGTTCAAAACTAATAAAAGGAAATTTTTCTTCACACAGCGCACAGTCAACCTGTGGAACTCCTTGCCCGAGGAGGCTGTGAAGGCCAGGACTCTATTAGGGTTTAAAAAAGAGCTTGATAAATTTTTGCAGGTTAGGTCCATAAATGGCTATTAGCCAGGAATAAAGTATGGTGCCCTAGCCTTCATAACAAGGGCAGGAGATGGATGGCAGGAGATAAATCACTTGATCATTGTCTTCTGTTCTCCTTCTCTGGGGCACCTGGCATTGGCCACCGTCGGCAGATGGGATGCTGGGCTTGATGGACCTTTGGTCTGACCCAGTATGGCCATTCTTATGTTCTTATGTTCTTATGTTCTAAGGCTGAAGCCCCAAAAGGGGTATGTAAATATTTTACTTTTGGGAAATGTGTGTCTATATTTATATCTATATAAATCCCTGGTATACCCATGACTTGAATATTCGTGTGCAGATGTGGTCACCTCATTCTTTTTAAAAAAAAAAAAAAAAAAGCCGCATTAGAAAGTTCAGAAAAGGGCAACAAAAACGAGAAGGGGTTTGGAACAGTTGCCGTATGAGGAGAGATTAATAAGACTGGGACACTTCAGTTTAAAAGGAAGGAATCTTGTCCTCTGAAACAGCATATAATCTATATCTTCATAAAATTAATCTCAACCCTTTAACCTTCATGGTACCTGCCTTTCCACTTAAATTGCTTTTTTCAGTTTTGCATTGGCATAAAAGAGAAGTTGTTCAGATTTCATTATTATTATTACTACTATTAGTGGGGGAAAAAAGAGACCTCCACACTAGGAAAGCTGATAGAACAAGTGTTTAGGGCACTCATCTGCTGTGGGCAAAGGAGGGACCAAGGTTCAAGTCTCTGCTAAGTCTTAGTTGGAGGAGGTAAGTGCTCTGTTAGTCCACTCATTCATTGTTCCAATGAATAAGAGAGATTGTAGAGACCATCTCCAGATTTTCCAGTAGCTTGGTAATTAGGGAAACTCGCCAAATCAAACAGCATGGGGACTCCCCTGTCCCAACTGAGTCTTAACCATTACATTAATGACAATTCTGTGTTCCCTCTGATTGTGACCAGAAATTCCATCCAAGGTTGGAAAAACCTTCCCAACTAAAGTTTTGTCAAAAGCGGCCCTTTTCATAAGTTTCAGTTTTGACAGGGCTGCATTTTCCAATGAATAACTAATGTCAAAACAAACAAACAAACAAACCAGCTCTCCCTTTCAATTAGCTATGATGAGTGAATTAACTTCCTTTACTCTTTCTTCTTTGATATTACTTAGTTACTTGATTTGACTTAGTTTTACATGTCACTTAGTAGTGTTTTGTCTTTTCCAGCATAAACCTCATGAAACAGCTGATCAGCTCCTCTAACCTATTTGTAATGCAAGTGGAGATGGATGTGTATACTGCTCTCAAAAAGGTACTTGTGCGGGGCCAAGATTGCCTTTGGTGTAATATTATTGAAACCTGTGAAGTTAGACTAGGGATGAGTTTAGTCTAGTTTGTTCAAAATGTTTGATGCTTTCACTACAACACTGAAGTAATATACAGAATCTGGAATGATGATACTATTTTGAAATTTTTGTGTAGAAATTAAAATTCTGTTTCTATGTATTTTGAACTGTTCATGGATAGTTTAATTGTGAAAATATCTTTTAATAATTTACTAGTGTTACGATGAATACAGAATTAGTCGAATAATAAGCAGTAGACTTCATTACTTGTTTTTATCATGTGCTTTATAGTGGCTGTAACAATAAATTGTATTAGCCTTGAATGTTTATGTAATATTTTTCTTCCAAAATAAGCTTACAAAAATTGTTTTTATTTAGTGGATGTTCCTTCAGCTAGTGCCTTCTTGGAATGGACCACTAAAACAACTTTTAACTGAAGCTGATGCCTGGTTTTCCAAGCGTAGAAAAGGTAAGCCAGTTTGTATGGATGTAGAGTTTGTGAAGAAGGTGCTAGATTTAGAACTTCCATGCTGAATGCATGCAACAGGAAGTACGGTGCGATTGTCTTTTAGCTCCCTCCAAAAATAATGCCAGATGTATACTAAAGAGATGCTTTCATTTACTTGACTTCCATTTCCTAGTCTCCTTATACTGTTAAGGAGTCTTTTCTGTTCAACAGCTGCAGCCATGTATCTTGAAGCAAAAATCATTAGAGGGCAAACTGCTTTATTTTTGTTACTGACTTGTCCAGTAAAATCTTTGTTCGATCATCTGAAAATTCTGGCCGAACTCTTTTGTATGTCAGTGGATAAAAACAGTTTAGTATAATTTGCCTTTACAGTTGCTTGAATATCAGTAACTTCCTTGGCACTGAGAAATCTGTTCTGTTTCAGGCTGTTTACATTTTACAAGAAAAGTTATTTTGTTTTCTCTGTTTGGAGAGCTTAGACATTTCAGTTAAGTGTTTGTATCAAAATGAGTACGTTCTAGGAAATTCATACAGGTGTATGTCTCTTGTCATATCGCAGATTTTGAGGATGACGTTGCTTTCTTAGAATCTGGACAAGGAAGATCATTCTTGACAGTGTTCAAACACTTGAGACTGCAATATATCATCAGTGATTTGGCATCAGCAAGCATCATTGAGCGAGATGCTCTAGTACCGTCGGGTAAGAAAATACTTTGATTGGACATTTTTCATATTTTCTGATTAGCTGGAACAATGGTGAATTAAGTATTTGGGCTAATACCTTTTGTTCCCATTGGTCTGTTTTTTTACTTGCATACTCTTGTAAAATGTTTGTTGGGTTGTCAGTTATGTCTTTGTGACTGTTGCAGATGTAAAACTGCCTTGTATGTCTTGATAGACTAATGTAAATATAAATTATGAAACGTAATAGAATGCAGTATGAAATTTAATATGCTTTTTAAAGAGTTTAATGCAAGTAATCTTTTCATAGAAAATTGGCTAAAGCATTAAATTGAAAGCTAGTGATTTAGTAGGCAGGTTTTGTATGTCGATTAGTGTTTGAAACTGAAGGTGTCCAAAAGCTGGTAGCTTCGTTGTCTGGTATCTCAGAAAGCAATAAACAAAAATTGAGATGGAAGAAAGCTCTTACGTTGTCCTTAGCAAGGCAGTTGGGTGGATATTGTTCTGTTGTTCTGCTTACATTTTCTAGTGTGTGAAATGTGCCCAGCTTCTTTTGATTTGAGATGCACATGTGAATATTAAGAGAAAATAATCAATGAAGATTAAAGTGAATCAGGTTGAACGGAGAATTAAAATATTAACTAAGTTGCATTATAAATAGGCCCCATCCTCACACTGTTGGCACACTCCTTAATTAGCAAATGGTTTTTACTCCTGGTTCTGAAGTGTAACAAACATGCCAGATGAACAGAAATATTAATTCTCAAAGTCAGGGCCTGAACTGAAAATGAGTTGCCACCATGCTTTCAAATATTCCTGTAGGTGGAGCACTTGTCTCTAACTTCCCTTTCTTTCTTTCACTGCTAAGTTAATTGAACTTGCCTGTTACACAGTTTGTCTTGATTTTTCTCTTCTTCGGGTATGTCTTCACTAAACAGAAAATCGACCTCATCAAGATCGATCTTCCATGGTTCATTTTCACATGCCTAGTAGGGATGCACAGAATCGAACAATATGGTGGAAACAGTTGACGTCTGTACTCCTCAATATCACGAGGAGTAAGGGAGGTTGATGGGAGAGTTTCTCCCCTCGATCTCCTTCTGTGTCAATGACCAGGTAAGTCAACTCTAGCTACACAATTGCTGTATCTAGAATTGTGTATCTACAGTTGACTTTAAAGTCTAGTGTAGATGTGGCTTCCATCTGTCTTGGGGACTCTCGCGTGTGGTTTCCATCACCTTCATGAAGTTTTCTGATGGTCTCAGGGTCTCTCTTTCATATTCCCTAACCTCTGAGAATATGACAATATCTAAATCTTCTCAACCTCTTATCCACCCTAGGTTTTTATAATAGTGTCTTTTCTGGGTTCTCACGCTCTCTCATTTTCTGTCTCTGGCATAATTTCCTTTGTCTATGGGGTTGCATGTTTCCCTGTCCTTGAATCTCTTCTTGTGTTTCTTTGTGTGACATTCTATACTTCCACAGTTTCCTTTAGGATGTCTGTGGTGATGTACAAACCCATCTCGTCATTGCTTATTTATCGCTGCCTCTCTAACATTTCCTCCTGGATGTTATTGAAAAGTTAGATTTTTTTTTTTTTTAAGCCATGTATTTTTAGTTACTTTATCTTTCCTCTCAAAACCCACTTTACTCTTTCCGTCCTCTCCCTTACGACTGACCATCATCCCTTCAGTCACACAGCCCTGTATGTTCAGCATCACCATTGATTCCTGCCTCCCTATAAAGCCACATCCAAATCCTGATTCCTCCAAAACATCATTAGCATCTGTGGGTTCTTTTCTGTTTCTACATCTAAAATGCTTTTGCAGGTGCTCATGTCCTATGTTGATTACTGTAATCTCTCTCTTGTAACATTCATGCTTAGCCCCATCCTAGGCATATAAAATGAGGTTTGCATCCTCATATCTGGCCAATCAATTTGTCCAAATGCTTTCCTCCTTTTTTTAATCCTTTCTTCAACTTCATCTTCTTTCCTCTCTTCATCAGGTTGAAGCAGTGAGCTTGGCTCTACATTCATGGCATTCTGCACCTTGTTTGTTTTATTTCTTATTGTGTTTCCCTGTCCCTTTATCTTGTCTGTGGTGTCAGCTTTTTTAGTCATCTCTTCACCTTTTGAATCCACACCCTGAACACAGACAGACATGTTAAGCAGGATTGTTTCTGATAGCTTGGTTCTGATGCAACAACTACAAGAAAGTAAAAGGCTGCTTGTGTCTAGATTTTGAGTATTTTGGGTTTTTCTAGAGGTACTTTACTCCTTCCTTTGATAAATATGATCAGTTACCACCATAAGCACATCACTTATATCTGGTACTGCCATCCCTTACTGCTTTTTTGTTTGTTTCAAATATATTGGCAAGAATTTTCAGAACCCTTACTCCTTTACAGACTCTCCTCCATTCCTTTGGCAGAATTAGTGTAGAGGAAGTTGGAGAAGTCCAGTCATGTTATGGTCCTGTAAGTCAGCCTAGGTATGGAGACAGGATATGAAAATTTTGCGCTCTTTTCGTGGAACAGATTTTCTGGCTTAATAAGATTTTACTTATATTTAGTGTTGCTTTGTCATTTCTTTCTTTCTCTCTCTCTCCCCCACACCTCCCCCAAAAGCAATATATATTCTGCATAAATGTAACTGGAGTTGATAAGATGCTGGAAGGTGCTGTAACCTTATGCTGAAACTTAACCTTAGGTTTATAATGCTGTGTTTTATTGCCTACTTGAGTCTTAGGGTTTGCATTTAATGTTTAACATAGCAAACCATGTAATTTTAGTCTTTTTCGCAATAGATCAAATTATAAATGTAGACTTAAAGGTACTTTCAGTTCCTGGATTTATAATAAATGGTGGAGGTCCTTTCCCTTTTTAATTTGGGAAAATTTAAAATTAACTTAAAATGAGTTTTATTTTTAAATACTGTACCAGAACTCCAGCACTTGTATTTACGTAAAATAATTGTCACAAATACCTGAACAAGATCTCACCAAAGCACAGAGTAGCATTCAAGCATGGGCCACACCAGACCACATTAATATTTCATTTCGATCTTGGAGTATGGTGTGTACTAAGAGAACCTTGTTTTTGATTTTCATTCTAGAAAAGGAGTAATCTTTTAAACACAGAGCTAGAAGTCTCTTACCTGAAGTCATTACAAGATATACACTTGGTGGGGTGGTTTTGACAAACTTTGTATGTTGATCTCACAGAGCAAAATAGAAGAAAAATGCTATAGCTGCATCTACACTAGAGAATTTTGCAGATTAAGCTTGTGGAGCTTCTACACACACAGTGCCTTTTGTGAACAGAAACTGTCCACAAAAAAAGCTGTGTAGATGCTCACAGGGCCCTTTTGTTGACAGAGCTGATCGAAAGGCTGATCCGTTTTTACGTGTAGACAGGATCTGTTGACAGAAGTTTTATTGGAACATTTCTTCTGACAGTAACTTTTGTACATAGGCTACATCATCTGCACTAGAAGCACCTATGTTTAGGAGGAGTTATCTTTGTTTCCTTTATCAGTCTGGTAAGAAGGATGATAGGCAAATCCAGATGTTTTGTCATGTGGGATATCAAATAGATAGCCACAGTTGAGAAACTGCTCAGTCAAGTCATTAGCAACTTATGCTAGAAGTGGTTATCAGTTGCCAAATTCAATATCTAGCTGTGTATATGACTGCAGATAACAGAGGGAATTAGTCTTTTGAGAGAACTTTTTGGGTGTGAGGGAAAAAGTCTGAACCATTTACTTTCTAGTTTTGTTGCCTGAAAACAATTGTTTTATGTGAAATCAGTTTTCAAATAGACAAAGATTTTTTTTCGTAATTTATAGACTTGACATGGTTAACTATCTTCTGTATGAAGATACATTTGTGGACTTCAACATTTATTATATTTGTAAGCCATTAATACTTTTTACTCAGCTAATCTGTCTAGATATAATTTTTGGACATTTTGTGAATATGGAGAGCTTTGAATGTCATCACTAAATATATTGTAATGTAAATCTTGTTATATTGTTTACTTTAATCTGAAACTCTGTTTGTTGAGTGATTGAAAGATATGCTACAAATTGCTTTGTGCATTGCATATGTCCAGGCACAGTAAGAGGAAGAGGCAATAATATGTTTGCCACTCAAGTTTTAGAAGAAAATCTAATCTGTAGTATAACAAATATGGACGTCTGTTTTAACTATCTTGCTATTGCTTTCTTGCTCTCTAACTTTGCTCAAGAGTTCCAGAATAATATTTTTGAAGTTTCCCTTATTAATGCTTTTCATGTGCTAAATCATTAAAATATAATAAGAATATTTAAAACAAAATCCCATTGTTTCCAGATTGCCTTTTTTCTCCTTCTCCAGGGTGCCTCCAGAACTTTTCTTCATTTTGGTTATGGCTTTGCTGAAATCCTTTTTGTAGCTTTCAGTTTCCAATGTTTTTTTTTAATTTCTCTTTGTATCCAGACTTGCTCCCTTTTTGAAATCTAGGTTGTCGTGAAGTTAAGGGTTCCTTGTCAGTCCTAAATCATTTGTGTCTAAAATTTTGTGTATCCTGCATGATTTTTTCGTTCTTTCCTTCCTTTTTGCCCTGTTCATTGACTCCCTTTTTAAATTGAGTTGTATACACCTGACTTCAACTACCTGCCTATTTGCCCTTTCTCTCATCTCTGTGCAGTGGAACATGTTCAGTGCTGTATGAACTTTTCCTCTCTCCTAGGCCACTGAGCCTAGGTTGCCCAGTGATGGGCACCCTGGGCTTGCGAGTGGCCCTCGCGAGTGCCCCTCCTTCATCTCCACGGGGAGCAAGATTGTTGTATGTTCTCCTGGGATAGAGTAATTTTGCTAAATGCATTTGTGTATCTAGAATTTGCAGGGTGTTCTGATTGGACCATGGCAGTGATTTGATTGGCTGCACGTGGGAGGGAACACACAGCTCTCACAGTCAATGTAGTGTGCAATTGGCATGCATCTCACTTCATCTGCGCTTGCTTTGTGTCTGTCACTTGATGATTCTGTTAGGGGAAAAAAAATCTAAGCAGACTAAACCCAGCACAATTTGAGGGGTAGCTATGTTAGTCTATTTCAGCAAAAAACAAAAACATTTATTTTGGCATAAGTTCTTGTGGGCTAGAAATCATGTGGGCTTTGGTAAATAAGTCTTGTGGGCCAAACAAAACACTAGTGGGCTGCAGGTTGCCCTCTGCTGCTTTAACCATCTTTAATGTTTTGCCTGAGAATTGTCCTGTTCTTGTAAAACAAGATTGCAGGACAGTTAGTCCCTGGTGGGCCACTGCCACTATATTTACATACCTCTTTATGTGTTGGGTGATTTCAGCTCTCGTTGGCTACAAGTTGACTGCAAATAGGAGTAGCATGGGCTGGGATGCCACTCTCATAACTGTGAAGGATGATCCATGGCCCATGAGAGCTGTGATCATCAGATACCTGTGCCTCCACAGGTAAATATAGAGTTGGGAGCCCACCAGATACTAACCCTGGTGAACCAGATCCAGCCTGAAGGCTGGTATTTGGCTTAGAGTATGTGGAAACCTAGGTTCAGCTCCCTCCTCAGCTGTGGATTTGCTGTTACCTTGGCCAAGTCACTTACCCTCTCTATGCCTCAGTTCCCCAATTCTGAAATGGGGATAAGGCCTTCCTACCGTATGGGGTGGTAAGATAAATACAGGCTGTACCTCTGAAAGCCAGTACTTTCTGATCCAGTAGCATTGGACCATGGATGGTGCTGGACCGCAGGGGCCAGCAGGTGGTGTGGGGCCCAGCAGTGGCCAGAGGGCTGCCGCCAGAGCTGGAAAGTTACGGCCCAGCGTTGGCCAGGCAGCTGCTAGTTGGGCCAGGGAGTGGTGGGGAGCCGCTTTGGTGAGCGAGCTGTGCAACGGGGGAGTTGTGGCAGCCCCTGCAGGATGTGGAGCCTGGGCCAGAAGTGCTGAGGGGCTGGCATTGGGACCACCCTTTGTCCAGCAAAGTCCCTCATTCTGGACTGGTCTGGTCCCGCCTGTACATTGAACATTGTGAAGCAATGTGAGATGTAAAAACGAAAAGTGTTATATAAACAATTATCCTTCCATTTCCTTTGAGTGTAACTGCTTGAATCTTCACAGCTCTTACATTTCAGTTTTATGTTTTTGAGTGCATGATCTTTCACTTGAAACTGTGTCAGGACTACTGGATGTATAGAAGATTGCCTTTGTTCTGTTGTACATCTAATTATCATTTTTGAGATGTATTGTGTGAAGTATGCTATCAACCAGTTAGCTGTAGTTGAATGGTATTTTGTAGCACTTCTTTTTGGTATAGGGGTGGGAAAAAAATCTATTTACCTTTGTAGTTCAGAGAGAATGTTGCTGATATGATAACAAAAGGCTCAGGTAGTGCTGTATGTTACTTTGTCATTTTTGAGCAGGATCATTTTATTGGTACTTGCAGCTTAAAATAGTTCAGATAAGTCTTAGAGGTGGGCATGCCAGTGAAAATGTCATTTGGCTTTTTAATGAATAAAAAACGTTTTCATCTCAGTATAATTTTATTTCCTGATTTTAAATGTTCTGTAAATATCCCCTTTCCCACCTCCAAAGAAATCCCCACATTTATTTATATTTTTTTAATTTTAGAATGGCTGTCCTCTGTTTACAAACAGCAGTGGTTTGCCATGCTCAGAGCAGAACAAGACAATGATATTGGGTAGGTACATTACAGGTTTTCTTTTATTGATTATTTTAAGTAGAATCTCTTTCCCATATAGTCTCTGATGTGTATAAATGTTAGTTTTCATCAACATAAGAAAAGGAGGCTAACTCAGTTACTTTAAACTTCAGGCATACACAGTTCTTTATGGAGCAGTCTGTTTCACTCACTTTCATCTGGTCCATTTCTGGTCATCTTCAAAATAGATTGAGAACTTGCTTTCTATATTATAGCTTATAGATGGATATTTTGTGGCTTTTTTTCATACTGCCTGGTATTTGTCACCATTTGTATTGTATTATCATGTTCTTCGAGGATGTGAAATAATGACTTTGTAATCAGTTTTGGGGAGGGAAAAAAAGGAAAATACGCAGACCTGAACTTTATCCTTCCTCCCCCCATTGCATGTGGCTGAATGGATAAAGGAGAGTGCATAGGATAAACAAGGTCATAGAATAATTTTTAATTGGGTAGATACTAGGATAGCTCTCAGCCTTTAAGAGTGTATATAATGAGAAACATTTTTTTCTCTCAGCTGTCATGACTACAGTCCTTCCTTTTTATTCATTTTATTTTCAGAAATAAATCTATAGATTTTTACTTAGAAAATAGTATGTTGCTTCCATGCAAATCACTAGCAGTAGCTGTTTTAGTTGGAAATTTTGAAGAGCTTGTATAGCAAGAAGCCAGATACATTTTTTGAAATTGGCTGCTAAGTTATTTATTTTGATTTTGCCACTGCATTTTTGAGTTTTGAATTGTCCCTAACTTTTTTTTGTGTAGTCTGTTTTTAAACATATTGCAGTGCTCCTTGCATGGCTGTAGTTTGTTTTTATCTTTCCCCATTTGCATTACGAGCTCAGTTTTCCTGTCGGCTCCCCAGGAATTCTTTCATTTAGATGCTTTTATTTTATTTTATTCATATGCTTTCAGTTACATGGATTTGATGACCCTGCCTCCTCAAAAATATGTTGGTTAACCCAGGATTTAGGCTTAGTGGTCAAAGTGTTCTTGTACTGGCTAACCACCTAAACAGAATGGTAATTACTTTACTTTTCTCTGTTCAGGGTGGGAGAGTTCTTTATGTAATATACTAATCAGAATAACAGACATATAAAATTGGATAGCCTAACCCTGATCAGTAGAAGCTGGTTAATATTAAGGTGCTGTGCCTTATGAAGTTATAACTAAAATTGGACCAATCATCTTAGGTTGTGTCTACACTATAGTGTAAAGTCAATTTAAAGGGAGTTAGGTCTATTTTATAATGTGTGTTTCTTCAGTACAAGTTTCAAAAGATTGACCTTAGGACCCTTTAAAATCCAATTTTTCTATTCCAGCTTTTTCATGAGGAGTAATATCAAATTCGAATTTGCAGGGTTGACTTAATGCTAATGTAGGCACAGTATTTAATTTGCTTTTATTAGCCTCCAGAAGTATCCTACAATGCCCCAAACATGTCCATTCTGACCATCACTTTCACCTCCGCTGCTCTCCAGGTGAGCCAGAATCAGCCTGGGCTCTGTAGCTGTCCCTCCGCACCACATGGCTGCTGGGCTCTCTGGCTGTACCACACAGCTCAGACCCCTCTCCCACACACATGGCTGCCAGGCTCTTCAGCTTGAGGCACCCCGCCCCCGCCCCCAAACGCACACAAACATGCTATGCAGCTGCCGAGCGCTCCAGCTTGAGAGCCCCCTCCCCTCCCCACACCACGTGGCTGCTGGGCTCTCCATCTCGACCCACCAGCACCATGCAAATGCTGGGTCAGAATGAAGCACATCGATAACATTTTCAAAGTGAAGCGTTTCAACAATACCAAAAATCAGCTTTTCAATAGCTTCAAATTGAAACTTTCAAATTTTTATTTTTGCATTTTACATTTCTCAGGACTGGCCCAATAGCCTTGTAATGGTGTGTGTGATGGGCAGGCTGTGCCAAAGAGGAATGAAAATGCATTTGGCAGTTTGTTTTCAAAGGGAGCATGGAGTGAGGGCAATGCACTCTGGGATACTAGACACCCACAACCACTCGCGGTGCATTTTTTTTTCCCCCCCCTCCGTAGCACACTGGCACAGAAACCGAGAAGGCAACAGGAGGTGCAGGAACTGTGGGATAAGTACATACAGTGCACTTAGCAAAGGTAATGGGCGGGGAGGGAGGAACACTGTGTCATCTTTCTATACATGCGAACACTCACCATCGACTTCATAAAGTCTAGTAGTATAAAGGCACCGTTAATAAATTCAACTTCATTTCCTAGTGTAGGTACAGCCTTAGTATCTAGAGACCAGGAGGAGTGTGGTGTTGCTTTTATTCACTGATGTATTGTCTGAACTTGAACAGGTCACTTCATTTCTGTATAGATATGGAAACTGAGGCAGGATGGGGATGAAGGGAGAGGATAACGATGCTTTTGTAGCCTGTTCAGTGTTAGAGGGTTCTGTGGAGCTGTTGATTTATAGCAATAACTAATGCTATTTTAGTTTTGTGGCCTGCCTTTTGCCTCCCTTTTTACTTAGATTTTCTTGCATCAGTTCTATCAATCCAGCATCTGTCAGTTTAGAAAATACACACGTGTACTGGGCAGGCCTACAGTATGCTTGATTTTCTTTTTTCTTCATTTTCTCGTCAGATGCTTCTTCAAAACAGCCTTATCTCAGAAGGGCAAATAGTGTGCAGTTATGAAGTAATTTTTATTAGTTTTTAATGTTACATTAAATCAAGTGTATTGCAAGAACTGAATATTTTTCCAAATACACAAGAGCTCTGGCATTTTCTATCTAGCATTTAATAAAACATTCCACAGTGAGTGTTACAGCTGTTATTAGGCTTGAGACCTCATATTAAGCTGTTGCTTTTCTCCTCCTGAAGTCAAATATTACTGAAAACAAGACAGATAAAGTTACTTGCGCATAGGGTTACTTCAGTGGTGCTGTTGCTGTTGAAACATTATTGATAGTAATATCTGCTATCTGATATGTACTGCTTAAAAGGCTTTTTGCTTTTTGTTGCCTTTCTGGATCACATCCAACATTAAAATGAAAGAAGCTGTTAGCTTAACCTTTTGAAACAAACAATTATACCTGTTTTGTTTCACAGGAAAAAATGTGTTTAACAAGTACCATTGTCTATGAATCCAGGCATCTCAGGGGACACATTGATTTTAAAGCTGTTAAGCAAATGAAAAATTAATCCCAATTATCTGATTAAACAATAATAGAATACCATTTATTTAAATGTTTTGGATGTTTTTGTATTTTCAAATATATTGATTTCAAGTAGGACACAATATGAAGTACACAGTGCTTGATTTATATTTGATTGTAATGCAAGTATTTGTAAAACACACGAAGTATTTTTCAGTTCACCTAAAACAAGTACTTTAGTACAGTCTCTTTATCATGAAAGTTGAACTTAGATGTAGAATTCTGTACAAAAAAAAAAACTGTCTTCAAAAATAAAAGTGTATAAGTTCAGAGCTTACAAGTCTACTCAGTCCTATCTTTTGCTCCACCAAATACTCAGGCAAACAAGTTTGGTTAAAATTTGCAGGATAATGCTGCCCACTTCCAGCTTACAGTGTCATCTAAAAGTGAAAATGGGTATTTGCATGGTACTGTTGTAGCTGAGATACAAGATATTTGTGTCAGCTGCACTAAAGATTTATATATCGGAGGGGTAGCGTGTTAGTCTGGATCTGTAACAGCAACGAAGGGTCCTGTGGCACCTTATAGACTAACAGAAAAGTTTTGAGCATGAGCTTTCGTGAGCACAGACTCACTCCGTCAGATGTTGGAGTGAGTCTGTGCTCACGAAAGCTCATGCTCAAAACTTTTCTGTTAGTCTATAAGGTGCCACAGGACCCTTTGTTGCTGTTACTAAAGATTTATGTGTCCCTTCATGCTTCCAGAGGGCATGCATCCATGCTGACAAGGGGTTCTGGTTAGCAATGATCCAGAGCAGACTGATGTATGTACATTTTAATTATTGGGTCAGATGCAAAACAACAGAAGGTGTATACTCTTTTTTTTTTTTTTTTTTTAAGTCTTCTGAGAGCATGCTGCACATCACTTCCATGTCAGATTTTGGATGGCTCTTCTGAGTCTTAAACCTTGGGTCCAGTGCTGTAGCTATTTTTAGAAGTCTCATATTGGTACCTTCTTTTCATTTTGTCAAATCTACTGTGAGAGCATTACTGGAAAAAAAAATGTGCTGTATTGTCATCCAATACTGGTACCATGTGACAGATATGTAAGAATGCTGGTAAAAACAGAACAAGAGATACAATTTTTCTCCAAGAAGTTCAGTCACAAATAAAACTAATATGTCACTTTTTTACATCAGCGTAGAAGCATGCCCTCTGAAATGGTGGCTGAAGCGTGAAGGATTATATAAAAGATTAACTTGGCATGTAAATACTTCACAACTCTGCCTACATAAGTGCCATGCAAGGACCTGTTCTCTCTTTCAGGTGACATTGTAACTAAACAGCATTACCTACCATAAATGTGAACAAACTTGTTTGTCTTAGTGAAAAGCTGAGCAAGAAATAGCACAGAGCAGACTTAGACTCTAAAGTTTTATATTGTTTTGTTTGAGCGCAGTTTTACGTAACAAAAAAAATCTACGTTTGTAAGTTGCACTTGTTAATCAACAGCACTAGTATATTTTTAGATTTTTTTTCTGCATCATGTATTCCATTTATAGCTTTCTAATATTGTATTTGTTTAACGGTAGGTAGCACTGGAGTGTGATTTGGAGAATATATTTTCAGAGTTTAATTAGCGAATATTGTATAAGTTTGCATTAGAAGGTGATGTGTCCTAAGGATTTTTCAGCAGTGCCTTAGCTAATTTTATTGAACAATGTTTGTCTGGATTTTATTAAAATTAGCTAATCTCTTCTTGTTATTCCCTTCTGATGTGGATTTGTGTAGGAGGGAGATATTGCTGCCTTTGCACTGTGTTTTGGCACTTTAAATCTCATAATGAGGGTCTGTGATATTAAAAATCCCAGAGAGAGCCAGATTTCTGGATTTGCAGGTCCACAGGTTCCATTGCCTGGCAGTAGAGCATCTCCTCCTGGGACCCAGGACAGAGGCAACTGTCGTACCTTATTAGTATTTCAAATTAGAAAAGATGCCAGGTATTGCTTCATTGGAAGGAAGTATTTGGCAGTTAAAAGGCAAATTTGCCGGTAAAAGAATAAATTCACCATATTTTATCCAGACCAGCTAGAGGACATCTCCTGAAGAGTTAACCAAAACCACAAACCAGATAATATGAACAAAATGTGAAAACTGTTTTGTCAGCTTCATGAAGTGATGTAGCTTTTTCATATCCCATCTGGTGCACAGTTTAATGAGCACATGCTGTTTTGAGACTACAGAAATGAAAATGATTTTGCATTAAAAGTGCCCTTGTGTGATAGATCAAAGCTGCATTATTTCAATGTTTTGCTGTACTTGAGAGGCCAAAACAATGCTTCTCACTTCGTTAAAGCAGTGTGCAACTTAATGGCCTTGAACTTTCTGATGCCTTCTTAAAACATCACATAGTACTGGATCCAGTCATCAAAACATCTCTTACATACATTAAACCCTAAGTAGATTGACTTTTTATGTTAGCATTAATGTGGTTTTGTGTCCTGACATAGATATTCATGCCTACTGTAGTTTGAGGAAACTGACTCTTTGAAGCTGCAGGTTAGTCTATTTTAATTCTGAATATTTAACCAGGTAAACTAAAGTGGAAATTAAAGTCTATTGGACTCCTTATTACATAAGATCAGCCATTCTGGATCAGACCAGTGATCCCTCCAGCCTGGGATACCATCTTCCAATGGTGGCCAATTGCAGGAACTTCAGAGGGAATGAACAGGACAGTAACTGATGTTGTGTCTATACTGAACACAGGTTTGATGCACCACGATCGATCCTCTGTAGTTTGATTTTGCTGCATCAGTGAAGACATGGCAAAATCTTTTTCTCTGGGCTTGGCCGTCAACCCTGGTACTGCACGCTGCTGTGTGGAGTAAGGAATGTCAGTGTGAGCCCAAAGAGCCGTGATCTACACAAGAGTACAAAGTCAGTCCTGATACGTTGGATCTAGCTACACTAATGACATGGCTAGAATTGTGTATCTGGGATTGACTTTGATTCCCAATGTAGAGCAGGCCTGAGTGATCCACTCACATATTGTGGCAGTCAGAGGTTGGGGATGATCAGAGCACGGGGTTGCATCCATGATAATCTTGCCTAATAGCCACTTATGGCTCTATCTTCCAGGAGCTTAGATCTTTTTTTGGAATCCAGTTATTCTTTTGGTCTCCACAAATGTTCCTTGGCAATATGTTCCACAGATGATGCGAAGAAGTTCTTCTTGTTTGTTTGGTTTTTTTTTTTTTTTAAACCTGCTGCTTTTTAATTCCAAAGGGTGATCTTTGATTCTTGTGTGAAGATGTAAATAAGAAGTAATGCTGTTTAAGTGGTTAGGATAACTTGTTGAATAGTTGCTTTTTGAATTTTTGTAACTAGTTGAAGTGAATATTAATAAGAGGCTAATGTATAAGTAGAAACTTATTCATGATTTTGAAAATAACCACTGTTCTGCCAGGAAGAAGGTAGCTCTGTGTCCACAGTGCATGTTTTCGTTGCCAAATATTGTTAATATATTTGATCGACTATCAGCTAGCTAGGATATTATAAATAAAAATTAACTCTATGGACAATTTTGTAATGTTTTTATCCCATTTAAAAATTACAATTAGACATGTCTTTATAATGTATTTAAACTCCCTTTGACTAGTACTCTATAAAATCTGGAAAAAGGTCACAGACTACTTTGATATTTTCAGTGCAGTGGTTACAAGCACATGTTGTTTATAATGGCAAGAAATGCGGTCTGTGGCCAGTTGTGGATTTTATTGCTGTATTTGACTACTTTAGGATTTTTAATAGTAATTTAGTATATGTATTCCTTTCTTATAGTGATTTAATTTTTGTGGTTTCACTGTTCCTTGGAGACTTGTAGGATGGAAAATGCTTATATAACTAAGTGCAGTATATGTTTTTAAAGCCAGACTGCGTAAGATTCTTAATGGCTAAAACTTACTTTTTTGAAGTCTCATCTATATATAGCTTTTTGTACCTGAATAGCTGTTTTGGTTAGGGGTATGGTTTTTTGTTTTTTTTTTTTTTTTTAAACTAAAGTAGTTGATACAAAATCAACCCCTAATGTGGATATCATTATTCCCGTATTGGAATATCTATAACAATTTAAATGTAGTTTATACTGGTACAGTTGCATCCACAGCAGGGAGGCTGAACCACATTGTAGTTACAGCAATAAAGTCAGGACTCCTCGGTTCCAGCTCTGACACTGAGATGTCACACAGTATGTTAAATAGGTGTTCTTTATGCTTTTATATTTAAAGGGTTATGTTTGGATTTAGACCAGCTACTTACCCACCCAGGTAGCCTTGCTGTCCTTCATGCCAGCCCCTCTTTGGGGGATCTTGGTTGTGCTGCTTTTCTGCAAAGTCCCACAGTCAGATGGCAGCTTTAAGTTACATGATCCATTAGTTTGGATGGCCCAGTTATTCTGGTAGATGATCTGTCTCTGTGTAATCTTTCTGAATTGCAGGTAAATACTATGAGTGCATCTACTTTACTTTACAAAAATAACAAAGCTAGAGAACTTACTTGCATTCCATTTGTTCCACGTGACCTACAGGTAAAACTTAGTATGAATAGCTCATGTACAAGTATTTAACCCCATTAGGTACTGACCTTTCTAGATTCCTGTCCATGCTACAACCTTGAATTGAATTTTAACAGGGTTCCTTGATTGGAATGTGCCCTCGGGAAACTTACGCTGGTTTGTGAATCTTGTGTATGCTACTAAAAACCTTCAGTGATTGAGGCAGAAGCTTCCAGTGTCTTTATTCTTCGTTGGGCTGGAGAAATGCAAGCAGTGTTCACTTTTAAACTTAGGTGCTTTTCAGTCTTTTTTTTTTTTTGCCTTGATGACCTGTATTGCATGAATTCGGAAGCACAGCTGAACTAGAAGCAAGAGCTGGTTAAAAATTAAACTCAAAAGCTTGTATTTAGAGAAAGCACATCACATCAAAATACAATAAGAAACTGACTTGTATGCTGTCTTCAGAGCTGACTTACGCTGAAATTCCCCAGAGCATTTTCTTGCTGCTGTTACTCATCTTTCTTCTTACATGTAAACAACGAATTGTCTAATCATTCTCAAAATGGTCTACGTGCATTCATAGGCCGCAAGAAATCAATAAAGAAGAACTTGAAGGAAACAGCATGAGGTGTGGTAGAAAGCTTGGAAAGGATGGTGATGTAAGTATACATCATGCTTTAATACTTAAAAAACGAAGCTATCATGAAAGTCTTGAGTATTTTCTGAAAAAAAAAAGTTCAGTGGCTTTTTTTAGCAAATGCACCAAAAAGGAAGATTATATTAAAAATACTTTCACAAATAAATCTCCTTCTTAGTGAAGTATTTGTCAGCTTTCCAACTTTCTAACAAAATATTACTTAAGTCATCATCCTTGAAACTAAATCTGAATACAGAGCATTTTTAGAAAGGGAATATGAAGTTCATTTGTTGTTGGAAACTCCTGAGATGTGTAAATGTAACTTTTGCAAAGTAATGAAAATCATAAGCTTTTCAAACTGATTTTATAATACAATGTGAATAACACCATCTGTAAAATAATGTAGTTCTGCTCTGAAAAGTGGTTGCATTGTGGAGAATCAGCACACCTGCAGATATAGTCATATGTTTTCTTACTATGCAGAATTGTTTGCTAAATTCTGGTTATTGATACCTAAGCAAAGCTTTTGAAGGGTTGGCCTGCACTAGAAGCCAACTAGCCCCTCAATTGGCCAAATAGCCACATGTGGCTTGTGACTAGCATGTTGGACGACACCATGGGTATAGCCCACTGAAATAAAATAGGCCTTACGCATTTTCTCTCTTCTTTAGTACTGCTGGCGATGGACTGGGTTCAACTTTGGCTTTGACCTGCTTGTCACTTATACAAATCGTTACATCATTTTCAAACGAAACACACTGAATCAGCCATGCAGTGGGTCAGTCAGTCTGCAACCACGGAGAAATATAGCATTCAGGTAAGAAATGGCTAATAATTCATACATAAGTTTTAATTTAATGCCAGTATTCCAACCAATTTCCTTTTGGAGTGGGCTTCCTAACAGATGACAACTTAATTGGGACAAAATTGTGCTCCATGGCAGTATATGCTCCTGTTTCTTCCTGTAGCGTCAGAAGAATAAGCTACAGGAGCCTAATCAAATAATTTAACTTTCGTTATATCCCTAGGTTACGTCTAGCCTCTTTTGACAGCAGTGGGAAACTTATTTGCAGTAGAACCACAGGATATCAGATCCTAACCCTCGAGAAAGATCAGGTATGTTTTTGTGTTTATTTTTAAACCCAATAGTAAGTCAAAGCATCAAAACAGTTGAGAATATCATCTGTGCCCTTTTGAAAAAAAATCAATTACATTTTTTAATGGCAGAGATGTAATTTAAAATATTTCTGCCACATGTAATTGAAGTTAATATTCCTTGTTTAAATGGGAGAAAGAGGTCCAGAATATTTAGTTGAATTTTATTCCTGGCTTTAATGACCAATTTGAAGCCTTTCTGTTAGAAATAAGTTGCATAGTTTGGTTAGAATTCTTGGTGGTGGTTGTGGTGTTCTTCCCCAAAGTTTGTTTTCTGTTATAAATAACATGTAGATGTCTTCCACTTTTGGGTCTGTAGTCTGAGAGGGAACATGTTTTCTTGTATAGTATCTTACTGTCAGTTCCTTTTATATCCTGATTATGGCAACATGTGCATGGCACATGCATGCAAGTTTTGTTTCCTTGTAATTTCCAAATATAATGGCCTCAAATTCATTGTGAGGGTGACTTAAACAAAAATATTTTGGTAGTTCCACTGCCAAGAAATTGTAGCACATCCTAACTGTAACAGCCTAGATTTATTCAGTCTGTTGAAACCTCTAACTGTCAAATAGATTGCCTGTGGGGGCTCTTTGATGGTTTGGCCCTCCCCCTTCTCTAGCTGATCCTCATTCTGGGATTTTTAGGAGTGAGATAGGGAGAAAGTTGGCAGGTTAGAGAACGTCTTGGCAAAGTTGAGGTATAATAAAATTTCTTTTTAAAGTTGCTGATAATGTCTAATGAAGGAATGGGAATGAATTATATAACCTTGGATTAATTTATTGGGTTTTTTCTTTATACCAGTGCTGCAAATTTATAAAATGTTGTAAGTTCTGTGACTTTGAGGTCAATGCACAGTTAGATGGAATCGCCAGTCTTGCTGCTTCACTTGAATCTGTTTTAGCACCTGTAAAATTATGTGCAGCTATTTATACAATTACGTGCAGCTATTTATACAACACTTTAGAACAATAATTCATACTGAACAAAAATAAAAACCCTTGAAAATGTTGCTTTTATGTTTGCTTTACAGGAACAAGTTGTAATGAACTTGGACAGCAGACTTCTGATCTTCCCTCTTTATATCTGCTGTAACTTCTTATATACATCACCAGAGAAGAGAACTGAGAGCGATGGACTACTATATAACCCATAAAACTGAGTCGCCTGTTCAGTGGAACACAATAGCACTTTTATAACTTTTATTCCTGCTTTAAGTTAAATGCCCTGTTGATGAACAGAGCTATGATAAATAAAAAAAGGCCTTATACTGTAGCAGATATATATACAGCTACTCTTTATCCTCAGTATATTCCTATGCATATTTGAAAGAAAGATCTCAAACCACATAGGCTAAAACTAGTTATACCATTAATTTTTTCACTTGTATTTTCTGTTCTGTGTTACCAGAGAACAGTCATTCCAAGTTTGTATCAAATCTGTTACCAGTTTGTTTGAGCTTTTTGTGTTGTTTGGGGTGAGGAGTAGGGCAAAATCTGAACCTAACAGATTAGTAATGCTTCATTCATAGAGTCGTTTTCAATCTGTAAATTTTCTGATTACGTGATAGATTTGGGTAAAAAAGCTTTCCATTGCTGACCACAGGGTCTTTTTAATAGAACTGTAAATAGAGATCTCCAAATTCCACTGACTCTAGTGGCCCTTAGATCAGGGCTGTTTTTTCCCTTTTCTTTATAGTTATTTAACTGTTGTACAGTTTTCCTGATCCTTTTTTTGTTTTTAAGCTTTCCACGTGTCGTGTATATTGTTTTTCTTGGGCTTAGGCCATTTTTTTTTTTTAAACTTTGTGGAAAATATTTTTTATATTCTGTTCCTTGTTTTTTGTTCTAACAGTAAGAAGTCTGAAATTTTCAGACAAGTTCATTCAGAAATGCATTGTTTTGATGTACTGAGATGTCTACAAAGGTGTATTGTCCACCCTTTATGAATGGTTCTGTTGACATAATCATAACTTCCAGCAAGGATTCAGTTGACTCCTAATATCTTTGTGTATACCAAATATCAGTTTTTAAATTATTTTTGGCTTTTTGTAACTTCTTGTTTTAACTTTTCATTGGGAATCTGTATCCCACTTAAGCTCAGGAACCTTGTGACCTTTGAGTGCCTTTTGAGTTACACATGCTAACACAAACTTCACATCAGTTAACAAGGTCACAGGATCCAGAATAGGAGCTGAGAGCTAGGGATTAATTTCCAAGCTGGTGTTTAACTGATCCAAGTAAAGGATAAGATGTACGCACTATTAGTTTTGTATGTATTGGTTTGGTTTTTATGTTTGTCTGTTGAAACCTTGAATTTCTCTGTATAGATTTATGGATGCAAAGTAAGAACTTGCCTCTTTAGGTAGCCTATTTTTTTAATGTTACTGTTGTCAGAAAAGGATAGAACCCTTTGTACACTGTAACAAGGATAGAAACAGTGACAACTTGTGAATAAATCATTTAAGTTGACTTAACAGTGCACTGCTCCTTAATCTTTCTCTTCTGCCAGGAATATTTTCTAATTCACCCTGAAAATGTTGGCTATCAGCTGTATGAGAATGTCCAAAGTATTTGTGGACAATACCCAAGAGGAAAGTATACATGACTTAGTCCTGCTAGAATCTAAAGAAATAAAAGGCTTGCTTGAGAACCTAATTCCTGTTTGGGCACACAAATAAATTTCTAGTGTGTTTTTAAATAGTTGAGAACCCTCAACTCGCATTGATTTCTGTTGGAATTGTGGATGCTGAATAATTTATGGAGGGGAAAAATCACATCCCTTACTTGCGTCTGACTTCAAAAGGATTCTTAGATTGAAAACGTAGGCCTAGCTGGTAGATATCCTTTCCAAACTTGAACATTATTCTTATTTCTCATTTAGGTTTTGATAATTCTGTTTATCTTGTACTCAGATTTTGCTTCTGAGCCTCTCATGGCCTTTCAACCCACAGCAGGTAGTGTAGTTTTTACATCCACCATTTTTCTCACATGCCTTGAGAGAGAGAAATCAGTCGTCATTAGAACTGTATATTCACAGTAAGTGCGTGTATTCTGACAAAGGTAATGATGGCTGGAAAGATCTAATACTTTGTGGTCACTACATGAAGCCCATAAACAGGAGGAGTTAAAAACAAGGTGAATCTTCTCAACATTAAATGCTTTTACTTATCATTGCTTTTATAGTAAAAGTATTCTAAAAGGGTTAGCTTCTATTATTAAGTGCCAAATCCTATTATCTCTATTTTAATGTTGGGAAATTAGCCCTCATCTACAGGAGGGCATAGCCACATGTACTTTGAATATTATCCGTACAAGCAGGGAAAAGGAAATAAGTTTGAGCCCAAACACAGGTGGGAAAAAAAAGAGAGAAATCATGTCACATACTTTCCTATTTTTTTAAAGTAATCATGTTGAAAAAACTTAAGAACTGAAAAAACTTAAGAACTGAAGCTTGAATTCCAGCATCAGATCATTATTTGGAGTAGCATACATTTTATTGAATGAGATGAAAATTAATTTAAAGCCAACACTGCAAAAAAAAACAAAAAACTTTCAAGTAAAGAAGGATGCTTGGTGAACAAGAAAGCAACAAAAGGCCCTTTTCTTGAAGCCTAAGGGTTGTGTATAACAGCATTGGTGTTACACAGGTACCTAATCTCTTTATGAAGCTTACCAAATTATGACTATGTGATGTCATGCGACAGTGGCATTTCTGCACATTATTCTCTATAGACCCTGCATTTCTTAAGTTTTAAATTCATTGCTTTTCAGTTCAAAGTAACCTCTTGCTCTTGCTGAACTTGAGGGTGAAAAAATATTCTAAAATTCTTTTCTCCCATTTACTAATAATTCAGTGCAGTTGTAATAAGAAAAAGTGAGGTTCTGTAGAGAAAATGCTTTAAAAATACAATAGTGCCCTGCTGCATGTATTTAAACTTCAAAATCAGAACTTTGGCAGTAATATTATAAACACTGCTTCTACAGACCTCATTGTAACTGGGTTTGGTAGTCAAAAGCAGTACCCAAAGCACTTGGCAGCATTTTCCGGTCCTAGCTAAATACTACATGTTTAAGGTGAATTATTCTGTTCTGGGCTTTGGCTTTTTATTAAAGTCCACTACTTACAAAGTCAAACATAGGTAGAAAGTGACCCCCATCTTTGCCCAGGCTGTGGACTTATTTTTTGTTTTGTGCTAAAATGGAATGTTATAGTTAAATACTAGGTAGAAGGCTGTCAGGCTCTGAAGTTTAATGGAAAGGATGTTGAGGATTAATAATTGTGAAGCACTTTGTAGATAAATGCCAAGTATTAGCAGATACTGTTGCAGAAATGAGCTATAGTCAGTTAAATATAACCTCAGACAAATGAGGCATTGTCTTTTATGAAAGGCAGTACAATTCTTATCTTTTTAAAAAAAGGAGTGTTTTATTCTGCTGGTGGTAACTAGTCTCCAATTTATATAAGGAAAATATAACACATCAATCTAATGCAGAAACATAATCCTGCAAACAAAAAAGTGTTCTGTTTTTTTGGTGCGTTCTCCCCCCTCCCACAGTGGAACACCTAGTTCTACATTTCACTAAACAATGTTCTCATTATTCTCAGTATGTATCTGGGGTGGAGAATATTCTTCAGTATAAAAGCAGAAATGCATCTGAGGTCACCAAACAGAGCAAAAGAACCATTATAGCATGTGTACACATGTTGCCTAATGTCTATGTAAGCAGCCCTACTGAAACCCAGGGGACTAGGTACATTGTGACAAAGTACACATCACTTTGTGTCTGATGAGCTAAGAGGCAATGGGCTTAAACTGCAGCAAGGGAGGTTTAGGTTGAACATTAGGGAAAAAATTCCTAACTGTCAGGGGCTGTGGCTACACTAGGCCCTGCCTTTTGGAAGGAGCATGTTAATAAGCCACTTTACCAGATGCTAATGAGGTGCTGCTATGAATATGCAGTGCCTAATGAGCAAACTGGTGGCTGCATGCATTTAGAAAGTGCTGCTTTTGGAACGCATGCCACCTGTGTAGATGGGCCTTTTGAAAGACCCCCTGTCTTCAAAAGCCACTTCTTCCCATTTGGTTTCGGGAAGAAGGGGCTTTCAAAGTTCAGGGGTCCTTTTGAAAGGCTCCTGTCTACGTGGTCAGTGTGCATTTCAAAAGCAGCACTTTCAAAATACATGCAGCCACCCTTATGCTAATGAGGTGCTGCATATTCATGATAGTGCCTCCTTAGCATCTGCCAAAGTGGCTCATTAGCATGCCCTTGCTGAAAGGCAGGGGCTAGTGTAGCCATGGCAGAGATGTTTAAACATTGGAATAAAGTGCGTAGGGTGGCTGTGAAATCTCCATAATTGGAGACGTTTAAGAACAGGTTATGTAAACATACATGATGCTTGGTCCTGCATGAATGCAGGGAATTGGACTTGACCTCTCCAAGTCCCTTCTATTCTCATATCCTGTGGTTCCATGTGGGAAAGGGTAGCCAAGTCTGGCCCTCAGCGGATGGACAGTTTTTTTCAGTTTCAATTCCTAATCCTCTCAGTGTAAAGTGTTTCTCAAATATTGCTATTCAGCATGTTAAATGACTGAAGGTGTGGTGAAAGCAGGCTTGGGGGACTGTAGAAGAGTGGCCCTCTTCGGTTCTGAGAATTAAGTGGGAGCTGCTGACTCACATGAGGGAATCAGTGAAGAAAAAACACAGGTATGAGTGTCAAAAGTAGGAGGGTGGCTATGTTAACCTGAGAATGACAAAGGCATTTTTCCTGCGAGCTGAGAAGACGTTTACCTCAGGGCAATCAGGGACACCTGAGTCTAATTAAGGCTGCCTGAGACCTTTTAACCCCTCCTCCCCTCAGGTGGTGCTTCAGACAAGCTGCAGCCAGGCTGGCAATAGGGATTCAGGCTTGTTGAGGTGAGACTGTTCTCCTCTCCATAGAAGGAGAAACTGGGATGGAGTGCTTGTTTAAGGGAAGGACTGATGGTCATGGTCTAAATCAGGATGGCCCCTTCTCAGTGAAGGGGCAGAGAAAGGTATCCCCTCTAGTTTTGTTTGTAGATAGGGAAGGGCTAAGTCCAGGGATGCCAATGCTCCAGGATTAGCATCAATCTCCCAGCAGCTATTAAAAGCAATCCAGGAGATTTTAATAAACTATTTTATGGAAATGATATGTGATGTTGGGTGAAAGAGAGAATCTCCCAGAATAGCTTCAGTCACAGTTAGCAAGTCTGCTGAGCTAAAAGAGATGCTTTGCCCTAATGGGCACTAAAATCCTTCAGTGGTGTTGAAGCATTACTGAAGGCACTGTGTTTGAGACTGTAAGCTTGGGCATAGGAGTTGATGTTTACTGTGTATTTGTATAGTGCCTGTATCCCAACAGCATCTCCGTCAGGTTAAGGGTTAGTCTGAAACAGAAATGTTAAGAAGCATATAGGGAGTGAGGTTTTCAATATTCAGTGAGGTATATTCCATGGGTGCCTAACTGCTGAAGTTACACACTATGTTTATAGGGTCGTAGGATTGGAAGGAATTGTGAGGGGTCTTCTAGTCCAGTCCCCTGTGATCAGGGCAGGACTAAATCTTACAGAGACCATCCCTGATAGGTGTTTGTCTAAACTGCTCTTAAAAATCTCCAGTGACAGATTACCCAGTGCTTAATTGCCCTAGCAGGAAGGTTTTCCTAATATCCAACCTGAATCTCCCTTGATGCAATTTAAGCCTATTCCTTCCTTTCCTATCCTCAGAGGTTTAAGAGAACATTGTTTTTCTTCCTTCTCTTTATAAACTTCTGTGTACTTGAACATAGTTGTCATGTTCTCCTTCAGTCTTTTTTCCAGGCTAAGCATACTTAATTCTACCTATTTTTTTCCCCATCTTCCCTCTTAATTTTCCAGACCTTCAGTCATTTTTGCTGCTTTTCTCTGGACTTTCCCCAGTTTGTCCACAGGTTTCCTGAATTGTGGCACTTGGAACTGGACATGGTACTCCAACAGAGACCTAATCAGCATGGAGTAGAGTCAAGAATTACTTCTTGGGTCTTACAACACTGCTAGTAAAAGACCATAATGCTTGCTTTTGGTTTTTTTTGGCAGTGTGACATTGCTGAGTTATGTGTAACTTAGGATACACAATGACCCCCAGATCCCTTTCTTCTGTATGCTAGCCTCTGATACTACTGTTTTCCCCCCAATGGCATTCATTAATTTAGATGTCCAATTGCTACTTATTTTTTCAAAGTAGGCAAACAAAAAGGTCATTAAGTACTTTTGCCATTTCCACATTTTCTTTTACTGTCTTCCCTACCTCATTTGAGTAATGGACCTGCCCAATCCTTAGTCTTCCTCTTGCTTCTAATGTGTATGTAGAATGTTTTTCTTGTTACCTGTTATGTCTCTAGTTAGCTTCATTCTAGTCTTCCATCTTGGTCTTTGCAATTTTGTCTCTATATATGGTATTTAAAATTTATCCTTTGTGATTTGCCTAGTTTCCATTTTTTTTAAGATCCTTTTTTTCATTTCAGCTCGTTGATGATCTCCTGTTGTGTAGATTTGTTTCATACTAGTCTCTCTGTACACAGCCTTAGAAGCTTGTGTGCCTATTGAGTGGGATACCATTTCACAGTTTCTCCATTATTTCCCTTATTACCTCAGGCAATTATCTACCCTGCATGTTGTTGCCTCAAACTGTGGATCTCCTGATCAATGCTGCTGATTATCAGCTGAAAGAGTCTTTGAATTTCCAAAAGGCTTGTTCTTCCAGTTAAGTTCCTTCATTTGTAATCATAGCATATCATCATCCCATTTTTAAGTAGGAGTTTGTAAATGGGAAGGACTAGGTTGCCTTCCTGGAGTCAGACTAGTTTGGTTCTTGTGCCCTTTTTTAAAAATAAATAAATAAAACCACATTAGTCAAAAAAACTAAACTTCATTGAAAAGTGTGCTCCCCATCCCAGATGACTTTTGGAGGAGAGTCAAAGAGAAGACTTTTTTTTTTTTTTTTTTTAATAAAATTATTTGCAGGCTGTGCTTTCTGCTGCACCAGTCATTCTTCAAGCATCCTAATGATTCTGACAAGGAATGTATCTGTTCAAAATAATACTTTACTGTGAAAAGTTCAAGCTGATTATTTCAAAGTTTGCTTCTGGATGTATATTCAGAAAGCAACTTGCTGCAATGACATTTGTAAAGTATTCATTGTGGGTAAGAAACACTTGATGTAAGTATTGGAGGGGTAGCTGTGTTAGTCTGGATCTGTAACAGCAAGGAAGGGTCCTGTGGCACCTTATAGACTAACAGAAAAGTTTTGAGCATGAGCTTTCGTGAGCACAGACTCACTTCTTCAGATGCTGGTCTTGGAAATCTACAGGGCCAGGTATAAATAAGCCAGAGCAAGGGTGGGGATAACAAGGTTAGCTCAGTCAGCAAGGGTGAGGCTTACTACCAGCAGTTGATCTGGAGGTGTGAACACCAAGGGAGGGGAAGCTGCTTCTGTATTTAGCCAGCCATTTGCAGTCTTTGTTTAAGGCAGAGCTGAGGGTGTCAAATTTGCAGATGAATTGTAGCTCAGAAATTTCTCTTTGAAGCCTGGTCCTGAAATTTCTTTGATGTAGGATAGCTACTTTTAAGTCTGCTACTGTGTGGCCTGGGAGATTGAAGTGGTCTCCTATGGGTTTTTGTATATTGCCACTTCTGATATCTGATTTGTGTGCGTTTATTCTTTTTACGTAGAGACTGTTCAGTTTGTCTGATGTATATAGCAGAGGGGCATTGCTGGCACATGATGGCATAAATTATATTGGTAGATGTGCAGCTGAATGAACCCACGATGGTGTGGCTGATCTGGTTAGGTGTTGCTGGTGTAGATATGTGGGCAGAGCTGGCAATGAGGTTTGTTGCATGGATGGGTCCCTGAGTTAGAGTGACTGTGGTGTGGTGTATAGTTGCTGGTTAGGATTTGCTTCAGGTTGGCAAGTTGTCTGTGGGCAAGGACTGGTCTGCCTCCCAAGGCCTGTGAAAGTTGGGGATCATTGTCCAGGATGGGTTGTAAATCCCTGATGGTGCACTGTAAAGGTTTTAGCTGAGGACTAGATGTAAGTGTTAAAGCTCGTCCTCTCTGTATCTGTTATTGACCTGTCAGGGTTAAGACTTGCCCATGATTATAATAATTAGCTGTGAAAGGTTTTCTGTGTTAACACAAATTAATTGGAGGGTAGCAAATCAGGGAAACCAACAAGTTGAGATCATGGTTTGTACCACCTGCATGGGCAGGAGACTTATGATCAAAAGATGGTTTAATTTAGGAGACAAGGCATAATTAGATCTAGTAACTGGAAGTCTTAACAAGACAAATTTGGAGTAAATAAGATGCTCATTATTAATTGGGGTAATTAACCATTGGAACACCTTATCTAGAGGTTCTCAGCCACTTGAAATCTTTAAATCAAAACTGGATGACTTAATTGCTGCTGACTCAGAAACTGTGCTTAATGAAGGAAAAACACAGTGAAATTCTATGGGCCCCTGCTTTGCAGAATGTTGGATCAATGTTAACAATGATCCCTTCTTCCTCTAAAATCTCTGCCAAATTGATCCAAAGCTGGTTTAGATGGCAGGCTCCCATTCAGCTTTTGCATTGGGTTTGGTGATTAGTTTCCAATTAAGAGTTCAATTTCAGTCTATAAAAAGCTAGCAAGTAAAAACTTAAGCATTACAGTACTATGTGGTGTGCTTTGAAAAGACTATTGGTTTAATGGAAGCTAGAGGTGGGAGTATTTTTCTACTAGCAAATCTTGCTGGCTCAGAGAAAAGAGGTTTTTGTGACCTTCTCTACTTCCGAAGAAAGGTTGGCCTTTGCCGTGTTAATGATCATTCCTGCAGGATTCTTTTTTCAGTGAAGGCTCAAATATCATAACTAATGTCGGATAGCCAAAGGGCATGAGGGGGGAAAAAAAATCTAAAAAAATTAAAGAACTTAAAGTTACTGGGTCATCTGAATGTGTTGAACATGTCTTTGAAGGAGCAAGCTTAACTCAAAGAGCAGAACAATCACAATGTAATGCAAGGTAAGAGCTGCAGTGCAAGTATCAAGTCATCAGGTCTTCACTGACAGTTTTAAAAATCTTTTTGCTGAACTGCAACTTTGAGATTTTAACATTTTCAATTAAACTGGTTTTCTTGGCAAAAACATAGTTTCCAGCATTTTTTCCCCTTCTGTTTGATACAATATGTGACTATAAAGTCCTCTTCAAAACAATTGTGTAATGTGTTGTAGGTGAATATCCAGGTTTTGCAGGTGGAACATACAAGCAGCAAACTAGAGTTGCCCAAGGCTCCAAAGATTAAAACCCAGGAGTTCCAGCTCCCAACTGTTTGCTTTTATTGTGCCTATCTATAATACCTTTCGTAATACAACATGGCTAAACTTTTTAAAAAAAAAAAAACTTTCAAATTTTGATGAATGTTTATAAATGGATAATGCATTGAACTTAGACACTTGAGCTTTATTTTGACTCTGCCATTCTCACATGTTTAAGTGCCATGTGCCTCAGTTTACCCACCTCTAAAATAGAGAACTACATCTTTGTAAAAAGTATTCTAAAGGGAGGAGCAGTTTAGCCAGTGGCAAGGGCCTTGGACTTGCAGTACAGTCCAGCTATGCCGCTGATCTCCTTGACCTTGGTCCGGATGCTTCAGCTTACTGTACCTCAGTTGTGTGGGGAGGGATAGCTCGGTGGGTTGAACAGCGGCCTGCTAAACCCAGGGTTGTGAGCTCAATCCTTGAGGTGGCTATTAGATTTTAAAAACAAAATGCCAAGGATGGTGGTGGGTCCTGCTGTGAGTGTTGGGGACTGGACTCGATGTCTTGAGGTCCCTTCTGGCTCTGAGTGCTATATCTCTCTATAGCAGTTTCCCTAATGGTAAGATGGAAATGAAGATTGTGCCTCTAGATTTAGTTATGGAAAATGCTCTGTAATAAACTGCCTTAGATGTATATAAAGGGGTTAAAGCTGTATATCATTAATTATAATCTACCTAATATGAATGCTGAGGAGTGGTTATGGATAAATTTGCCATTCAATGTATTTACAAGCATTACCAAATAAGAGAGTTCTCCTTTAGAAGATAAAGTTGACTTACTATCTGATTATGGATTACTGGTATCTTCCAATACCGACAATTTTAACTTGAGAGACAAGATGGATGAGGTAATATCTTTTTATTGCAACAACTTCAGTTGGTGGTGAGAGGAACAGGGATGGTGGGGGTAAAATTTCAGGTTTTGACTTACAGAGATGGGTGATGCTGTGTGTGACAGGGTCTTCAAGGGACTAGAGCAGAGAACCCCAGTCTCCTTGATTTTCCTTTAATTAGTGGGCCTGCATTGCAGGTAGAGGATGAACTGGCTGGAGGAAAGAGAGCACACGATGTGTTTGGAAGAAGCTGCTGCAGTTTGTGATGTTTGTAGCTTCCTGCTGGGGACTTGAGAGCAACAGCTGCAGGGTTGCAGAAAGGAGAAGAGGGAGAGGCGTTTTATATTTATCAAGATATGATTATTGGCACTTTTTACCAAAAAAAAAAAAAAAATCATTGGGCAAATCTAGTGTCTGGATTGATGTAATATGCTAAGTTTGAGTTTGGCTTGTTACAGGACATGAGCTGCCAGCAAAACAGTCTAAGGGTAATTTTAAAAAAAAAAAATTCACAAAGGGTTTCTTTCATGATGCTCTCCCTCCTCTCTTCCCCCATTTCATAACCTGTGCTGCCATTTGCATAAAATAAATTTTATTTTGAATTTCGTTTCAAAAACCTGCTCCACAATGACATACAGTGTGTGTGTAATTTTTTGTGCACAAGCTGGTAAAAGGAACAAAAGTCAGTTAGGTTGAAAACTTGGTTTACACAGACAATGCTACACCCCCCTCTCTACAAAACAGTGTCTTAAACACGCAGTGCTTGCATGCTCACACTTGTCTATACAGAGACACTTTCTATGCACTTTTCAAGGGGCTTCCTAAGTCACCCAGCTGGGAGGAGCAGGGGCTGGAGGCAAAAAGATGCAGAGGAGAAGGGGGAGTGAAAGAGGCCTAGGACATGACCTGAGATGGCAGAGAAGAGGGATTGGCAGGGTGGGGTAAGTGGAGTGACTGGAGATGCAGAAGGCTACTAAAGGCTATAGCTACATGAGGGTGTGGGGGCTACAGCTGTATAGGGACATGATGGGAGTGCAGCGGTGAATGGGGTGCAAGGTAGAGGGTGAGGGTAATAGGGACAGTGGCTCTGGGAAATGGAGAGTGTGACTTTCCTCCCATATTTTATGGAAATGTGGCATTGAATGCGAAGAACTTAACTATACTTTACGGAGAACAGGGCACGTAAGCTATCAGGCAAGAACCTGTGATCTCCAAAGGTGTACATTCTGCTTCCCATTGGCACTGGGCGAAGCTCTTGCTGAATCCCTGGCCCAACAATAGCAGGGCTCCTGCCAGGTGGAATATTGGGGGGTGGGATCTGATCCTAAATTAAGGAGAAGGGGGGAGAGACTTGTGTGCCAGCAGAAGTAAGACTCAGAGGACTGGGCTTGTTTCAGTAGGGGGTCCCATTACCCACTTGGAGTCACTGTCACGGTGGAGGGGGCTGATTTCTTCATTGCTCATCTTGTCAGGGTCGAGTCTGCTCCAGGGTCCTATTTCTCAGCTGGCTTTCCTCACCCCTCTGGCATAGCAGGAGCTGGTAACTACACTCTGTGTGTGTGTGGCGGGGGAGGAGGGGTGGCTGGCCAATGTCCTTGCCTGGGTCACTGATGAATGAACTTAGTTGAGCCCTGATACTCCCAACTGAGGGTGGGGGGGAATGTGCTTGAGTTCTAATGGAAGGCAAAGGACAGGAGGCTCCATCAGCCTTTTTACTGTCAGCTCCTAGTGCCCCTGGGGCCAGGAGCTACTCTCCCCTAATTCCCTCTGCCAGAGATGCTGGGGGAGAGGAGTAAGAACCAGACTTAGTTCTCTCTGCTGCCAAGGGCTGAGGGGCAGTGTCCCCCAGAAGGACTTGTCTGTCTTCCCAGATGCTCCATGATAACAAGAAGTGACCCAAGGGCTGGTACATAGCAGGCTGGAGCATAGTCACCTTGAAGGCCCAGGCTCATCACTGAATGAGGGAAAGAGGCTTGGGTCGAAATCTTATTTCATGCCCTCCTCTGCCTCTCTCAGATGAACATTCCTTAATCACAGCCCCTGCTGCAGCAGAGCCTGCAGCCCTGCCAGAGTCAGTCCACCTTAACCTAGTGTTCTCCCTGACTTCAGTTTGGCCAGCTGCAGGGGGATCAGGCTGCTTAGATACCAAGCCTCTCAGAGGCTCTTACCTACTCCACAGGGACTTCTGTCTTCTAGCTCAGTTAAGTGTGACCAGAGAACATGCCTAAGCAGCTCCTTCTCATGCTCACATTCCTTGCCCTGAATGCTCTCTCCATCCTTCAGAGCAGAGCTCCAGAAGGAGATTCCCCATGGCAGAGCCTGGGAGTCTGTGAGATGGCCCCTGCCCTGCAGGCCTGTCCAGGCTTTCTGTGAGGTCACTGCCTCCCAACTTCCTTTTAACCAATTAACTGATGTACTACAAAAAGCCCTTGTGATGTCACTACTGCACCTGTCCTACAGGGCTCAGGTCCTTACACCTGTGTGCAGCAGTTCCACTGAAGGGCTAAGGTCATAGGCAGTGTGGCTCCTTCACTTTCAGACTGCAGCAGTGACCTCAGGCTGAGGGACAAGGATAAGTCAGTGACTCTGTGCAGGAGAATAGATGTCAAAGGCTGTAGGAAGGCCACCAGGAAGAGCTGCAAGAGAGCGGTGGTGCATTAGAGACCAAAAAGAGAGAAAAAGCCTCCAAAAGGTCAAAGCTGTCCCGGGGCTGGTCATGCTCCCACCTAAGAGCAAGGCTAAGAAGGTGGCCTTGAGGAAGAAGTGAAGAAGTTTCCATAGGGATGACTCCTGCTTTCCTTGAAGAATCACCTTGGACTTCCCAGACAGAGCTGTAGAGAAGGGCTGTGCTTTGTGTAACGCCTCCCAGGGGGAGTGATGTGCTGACAAGGCAAATACCCATAGCTCCCCCATGAGCTAGGAATCCTCAATTGGCTTCTGCAGCATGTCCCTGCCACTTCAGCTGCTGTCAAACAGGCTGTCTGTGCCCTCAGTGGTGATTAATCCTAGTTTTTCCACTGGAGATAACAGTTCACATAACTTCCCAGTGCTCTGCCTCATTCTAACATTCTGGTCCTGGACCATTTAGGGGAGGACCGGACTAGGTAGTGTTACCCCGGCTAAATAAGATCCAGTGACTGGGAACTCTCCAGGGCGTGGTCCTGTTACAAAAACAGGAGAGCAAAGTTTTACCAGATTCACTAACACCCTTCCCTTCTGCAATGAAGCCTTTCTGTCTAAGAGGAACTGGGTATTCTGTAGCCAATCACTCAGGATGGACTCAGGACTTGGGGGAACCTACGGGGTGGAACCTTTTCTTCCACTGCCCCACATCCACCTTTTGGCCCTCCATACTGTGCCTTTCACCTCACAAACATTAGCCAAGCATACTTTGGAGTTAACTTGCTGGCAGGCAACAGCTTTCACAGCTGTTAGGCACAATGCCTGTGTTGAAATAGCCATAGATTCATAGAATCACAGGGCTGGAAGGGCCCTCAAGAGGTCATTGAGTCCAACCCCTTGCCCCAAGCAGAATCAACCCCAACTAAGTCATCCCTGCCATGACTATGTCAAGCCAGGACTTAAAAACCTCCAGGGACTCCACCACCTCACTAGGCAATGCATTCCAGTGCTTCACCACCCTCCTGCTGAAGTAGTTTTTCCTAATATCCAACCTACTCCTCTCCTCTCTCATGTCATGTCAGGCCTTTACCCCTTATTCTGCTGTCTGCCATCGCTGAGAACAGTTTATCTCCCTCCCTTTTAGAGCTCCCCCTCAGGAAGTTGAAGGGTGCTATTAAATCACGCCTCAGTCTTCTCTTGTGCAACCAAAATAAGTCCAGATTCCTCAGCCTCTCCTCATAGGTCATGTGCTCCAGCCCCTGCATTGCGTGTTATGGTTAAGTCAAATGGTTTGAGTGTAATAAGAACCAGCTTGAACCTTCAACCAATCCAGGAAACTGTATGCTCTGGAAAGCAGACACATCATACGTCTGTCACTTATTGGGGGGGGTGACTGTGTCCCCGTGTATGGCGGATCTTCAGAGAAAATCAGTCTGTCACAGCCCCTGCTCCTGTACAGGGAATTGTGACTCTTTAGCTCAAATGGGACAGACTATGGCTGACACCTCCAGATTAGATTGACCTAGCTACATTGCTCAAGGCTGTGAAAAATGTCACATTCTCTGCAACACTACTAAGTCAATCTAATTCTGCTGTAGACACAGCTAGGTCAACTGAATGATTCTTCTGTTGACCTAACTATCATCTCCTGTGGAGGTGGGTTGACTACATGGCTAGAAAATTTCACTCAACTGATGTAGGAAGTATTCATCAGTCAAGTGAAACCTCCAGAGTTGAGCTCATACATAACATGTAGACACACCTTGTGCTTTCAGCTCTGGAGGTCTGTCGCTTGATCTTGCTCAAGATTGAAATAATCACACCGTTTAATGAGACAGATTGAATAATGATTTTTTTATTAAACTAAAAAAGTACAAATAACTGATGTTTCAGTTCTCTGCCCTCACAAAATGCCAGCTTGCCCCGGGGAGTGGAAGGGGGACAATTTCTAGGAGACCTGAAAACTGAACAAGTAAAACTTAAAGAAAATATTTGTGTGTGGGGTTGACCCAATTGTTTGTTTGACCAAATTAAATATTGTATTTTGGTTTGGGGGGGTCTTTCACCCTTCTAAAAAATAAGAGTGAAGTGAAACTCAAAATAAGAAGTCATTGTTTATAAAAGGTTAGATGAAAATATATTGGTGCTTTGGGACTTTTTTTTCAACTGAAGTGATTCAATCAATTTTGCACAAATTCAAGAAATGCTTATGTCAACATGAATTTATGTTTTCTGGTGGGGAAAAATTTGTCTGAAATATTCTACATTTATCTCTGACATCTTCACTCTTTGTCTCCCTACTGAATTGCTGCTAGGTATTATAACTTGCTCATTCTATTAGCCTGCATTCTTTCCTTTACATCATTTAAGCCTCATTTTGCCAATAATGCTTGGTGGGATTTTTTTTGGCCAGATAGCAAATTTGCTGCAAAATGCAGCATCAGAGCGATCAAAGCTGCTCACAGATTCAGAAACTAGTTTTGTCTGACTGGAAAAAATGGGTTTGTTTCAATATTTTCTAAATGAAATGCTTTGACTTTTTGTTTTGGAATGAGGTTGTGAAATTCAACTAGATTTGTTTATCTAAAAAAAAGGATAAAGCCCTCTCAAAACTGTAACAAAAATAATTGTGAGTAAAGCCATTGTATTCTATCTGTAACTTTTTGTTTAGTGAGCAGGGTGGGGGATGGTTTGGTACTGAAACCAAGTAAATTCCAACCCCCTTCCTTGTGAAATCATTCATCCATTCAGTTCTACTTGTTAGCTTCCTTTTTCTTCTTCCAGAAAACCCTGTTTTATTTTTATGCAGCTCAAAGAAAATCTGCTTCTCTATTACTTTTATCTTTTGCTTGGAGCCAATGATTTAGAGGTACACACAAGAGTGTACCTGCATTCAGTGTGCTACTACTTGAAAGCATTATCTCTTTGACTGTGGAGAGGCCATACAAGAAGCTAGGGTATCATAAATATTCTGCTTTCTTTGATGGTGGTCTGACAACATCTCTGATCTTTTCTTTTTTCTTTTTTCCCCAAGTTGTCACTATGAGGAGTTTTGAAGTTACATAAGAACATAAGAACATAAGAATGGCCATACTGGGTCAGACCAAAGGTCCATCAAGCCCAGCATCCCATCTGCCGACGGTGGCCAATGCCAGGCGCCCCAGAGAAGGAGAACAGAAGACAAGTGATTTATCTCCTGCCATCCATCTCCTGCCCTTGTTATGAAGGCTAGGGCACCATACTTTATCCCTGGCTAATAGCCATTTATGGACCTGACCTGCAAAAATTTATCAAGCTCTTTTTTAAACCCTAATAGAGTCCTGGCCTTCACAGCCTCCTCGGGCAAGGAGTTCCACAGGTTGACTGTGCGCTGTGTGAAGAAAAATTTCCTTTTATTAGTTTTGAACCTACTACCCATCAATTTCATTTGGTGTCCCCTAGTTCTTGTATTATGGGAAAAGGTAAATAATTTTTCTATATTCACTTTCTCCACACCATTCATGATTTTATATACCTCTATCATATCGCCCCTCAATCGCCTCTTTTCCAAACTGAAAAGTCCCAGTCTCTCTAGCCTCTCCCCATATGGGACCCTTTCCAAGCCCCTAATCATCTTAGTCGCCCTTTTCTGAACCTTTTCTAATGCCAATATATCTTTTTTGAGGTGAGGAGACCACATCTGCACGCAGTACTCGAGATGTGGGCGTACCATAGTTTTATATAGGGGAAGTATGATATCTTTTGTCTTATTATCGATCCCTTTTTTAATAATTCCTAACATCCTATTTGCCTTACTAACTGCCGCTGCACACTGCGTGGATGTCTTCAGAGAACTATCCACTATAACTCCAAGATCCCTTTCCTGATCTGTCGTAGCTAAATTTGACCCCATCATGTAGTACGTGTAATTTGGGTTATTTTTTCCAACATGCATTACCTTACACTTACCCACATTAAATTTCATTTGCCATTTTGCTGCCCAATCACTCAGTTTGCTGAGATCTCCTTGTAGTTCTTCACAATCCCTTTTGCTTTTGACTGTCCTGAACAACTTGGTGTCATCTGCAAACTTTGCCACCTCACTGCTTACCTCATTTTCTAGATCATTGATGAACAAGTTGAACAGGATCGGTCCCAGGACTGAGCCCTGGGGAACACCACTAGTTACCCCCCTCCATTGTGAAAATTTACCATTTATTCCAACCCTTTGTTTTCTGTCTTTTAACCAATTTCCGATCCATGAAAGGACCTTTCCTCCTATCCCATGACCACCTAATTTACATAAAAGCCTTTGGTGTGGGACCGTGTCAAAGGCTTTCTGGAAATCTAGGTATATTATGTCCACTGGGTGCCCCTTGTCCGCATGTTTATTAACCCCTTCAAAGAATTCTAATAGATTAGACAGACACGACTTCCCTCTGCAGAAACCATGCTGACTTTTGCCCAACAATTCGTGCTCTTCTATGTGCCTTGCAATTTTACTCTTTACTAGTGTTTCTACTAATTTACCTGGTACTGATGTTAAACTTATCGGTCTATAATTGCCAGGATCTCCTCTAGAGCCTTTTTTAAATATTGGTGTTATATTGGCCGTCTTCCAGTCATTTGGTACCAAAGTGGATTTAAAGGATAGGTTACAAACCACTGTTAATAACTCCGCAATTTCACATTTGAGTTCTTTCAGAACCCTTGGGTGAATGCCATCTGGTCCTGGAGACTTGTTACTATTCAGCTTATCAATTAATTCCAAAACCTCCTCTAATGTCACTTCAATCTGAGTGAGTTCCTCAGATTTGTCGCCTAAAAAGGCTGGCTCAGATTTAGGAACCTCTGTAACATCTTCAGCCGTGAAGACTGAAGCAAAGAAATCATTTAATCGCTCCGCAATGGCACTGTCTTCCTTGATCGCTCCTTTTATATCTTTATCGTCCAAGGGCCCCACTGCTTTTTTAGCAGGCTTCCTGCTTCTAATGTATTTAAAAAACATTTTACTATTGTTTTTTGAATTTTTGGCTAGCTGTTCCTCAAACTCTTTTTTGGCTTTTCTTACTACATTATGACAGTTAATTTGGGAGTGTTTATGTTCCTTTCTATTTTCCTCACTAGGATTTGACTTCCACTTTTTAAAAGCTGCCCTTTTCTCTCTCACTGCCTTTTTAACATGGCTGTTTAGCCATGGTGGTTCTTTGTTAGGTCTCTTACTGTGTTTTTTTATTTGGGGTATACATTTAAGTTGGGCCTCTAGTATGGTGTCTTTAAACAGTTTCCATGCAGCTTCCAGGGATTTTAGTTTAATTACTCTACCTTTTAGTTTCTGTTTAACTAGCTTCCTCATTTTAGTGTAATTCCCCTTTTTGAAATTAAATGCCAGAGTGTTTGACCGCTGCGGTGTTCTTCCCAACACAGGAATATTAAAAGTTATTATATTGTGGTCACTATTTCCAAGCGGTCCAGTAACAGTTACCTCTTGGACCAGATCCTGCGTTCCAGTTAAGACTAGATCGAGAACCGACTCTCCCCTTGTGGGTTCCTGTACTAGCTGCTCCAAGAAGCAGTCATTTAAGGCATCAAGAAATTTAATCTCTGAATCCCGTCCTGAGGTGACATGCACCCAATCAATATGGGGATAATTGAAATCTCCTATTATTACTGTGTTTTTTATTTTGATAGCCTCTCTAATCTCCCTTAACATTTCAGCATCACTATCACTGTCCTGGTTAGGTGGTCGGTAATATATTCCTAATGCCATATTCATATTAGAGAAATGAATTGTTATCCATAATGATTCTATGGAACATTTTGATTCCTTTAGGATTTTTACTTCATTTGATTCTATATTATCCTTCACATATAGTACCACTCCGCCACCCGCACGACCTGTTCTGTCTTTCCGATATAATTTATATCCCGGTATGATAGTGTCCCACTGATTGTCCTCATTCCACCATGTTTCTGAGATGCCTATTATGTCAACTTCCTCCTTTGATATGAGGTACTCCAGTTCACCCATCTTATTAGACAGACTCCTAGCATTAGTGTAAAAGCATGTTAGAAAACTACCACTATTTATATGTCCGCCTTTCACAGACACGGTGGATTTTTTTATGCATGATTGTTTTACATCTGATCTTGCCCATATATTATTTCCCACGTTCCCTATCTGACTAACTTCTAGGGAATCCCTGTCTATGGAGCCTCGTGTAAGAGAAGTCTCCGTCCGATCCAGGTGCTCCCCCGCACCAATCGGCTTTCCCCCACCTCTTAGTTTAAAAACTGCTCTATGTCCTTTTTAATGTTTAATGCCAGCAGTCTGGATCCACCTTGATTTAGGTGGAGCCCATCCTTCCTGTATAGGCTCCCCCTACCCCAAAAGTGTCCCCAGTTCCTAATAAATCTAAACCCCTCTTCCCTACACCATCGTCTCATCCACGCATTGAGACTCTGAAGTTCTGCCTGTCTATCTGGCCCTGCGCGTGGAACTGGAAGCATTTCAGAGAATGCCACCAAAGATGTTCTGGATTTCAGTCTCTTTCCTAGTAACCTAAATTTGGCCTCCAGAACATCTCTTCTACCCTTCCCTATGTCATTGGTACCAACATGTACCACGACGACCGGCTCCTCCCCAGCACTGCCCATAAGTCTGTCTAGATGCCTCGAGAGATCCGCAACCTTCGCACCAGGCAGGCAAGTCACCATACGGTTCTCCCGGTCATCACAAACCCAACTATCTATATTTCTAATGATCGAATCCCCCACTACTAAAACCTGCTTCTTCCTAACAGCTGGCGCTCCCTCCCCCGGAGAAGTATCCTCGGCACGAGAGGATACAACATCACCCTCTGGAAGGAGGGTCCCAACTACGGGATGGTTTCCCTCTGCTCCCCTTGACTGCTCTCCTTCCCTGAGCCTTTCATCCTCCGTAACAGCCTCAGGACTGTCAGATTGGAGGTGGGACAGCCCTACTATGTCCCGGAAAGTCTCATCCACAAACACCTCTGCCTTCCTTAGCTCCTCCAGTTCAGCCACCCTGGCCTCCAAAGCACGCACTCGGTCTCTGAGGGCCAGGAGCTCCTTGCATCGAGCGCACACATACGCCACCCGCCCACAGGGTAGGTAGTCATACATACTGCACTCGACACAATAAACAGGATAGCCCCCACTCTGCTGCTGGGCTTCTGCCTCCATTTCCTACTCTAGTTATATATGAGGGTTAATTAAATGTTTCAGATAGGTTGTTATAAAGGATTTAGTTTAAGGGCAACAGAAGTCACTGGCTCCCTCCAAGCTCCCCCTCTCAACTCCCCTCTCCAAACTCCCTCCTGTTAGCACACACCCTGTTTGCCAGCACCCGGTCGCAAAGCTCCCTGGTCGCTTACTAGCAGGGTTTAAGTGCTCGGCCTCCCTGATAGCTCCTCCCTCTGCCTACAGCTCAGCCAATCAGCACACGGTGTTTCAATTCAAACCTAATCAGCTTCCAACTGCCTGCCTGCCTGCCTGAGCACACGGCCTTTCAAACAAACAAACACACACACTCAGCTCAGCACTCCAAACAAACAAACTCCAAACTCCAAACAAACACACAAGCCCAAAACCTCCAAATATAAGCAGCCACTTACCCCAAGGTGCTTTAGTTTGCTCCTTCCTTCTCCTCCTCCAGGAGAGCCTCTCCAAACTCCCTCCTGTTAGCACACACCCTGTTTGCCAGCACCCGGTCGCAAAGCTCCCTGGTCGCTTACTAGCAGGGTTTAAGTTACTGCTAGCTACTTCCTCAATGCTCTTGGCTAACTCTCAGGGCTAGCTCTGTGCCAGGGTGTGCAAATTTAATGCCATCCTTCACAAGGACATCACGAAAGAAGTTCTCCACCTTGTGGTCCCAGCAAGACCTCTCACCAAACTCTTTGCTGGAACTCTCACAGTTGTCCAGCTCCTGCTTCTTTCTGATGTTTCATCAACATTGTTATTGCCACTGAGGAGACACCAGCAATGATGTCCTTCAAAGCTGTGTCCACATTACAGGGAAACCTTGAAGTTTTAAAAACAACCAAGTTGCTGGAGTTGTCAACAGATCCATCAGTTGCTTCTTTTATGAAGGGCAAATTTGCAGCTGCTGTTAGTGTGCAACAGGACACTTGGAGAGAAGGTTGCCAGTGCTTTACAGGAAGTCAGACTCAAGCTGGATGATCTCGTGGTTTTCTTCCAGCCTTATGTTTCCAAGTTCCTAGCTTGTATGATTGTTTTATTGTAGCATCCAGGAGACTCAGTCAGAGCCCAGGATGCCCTCATGTTAGGTGCTTGCAAACAGACTTTGTGCTTGTTTTTTGTGCTCGTAATGTACCAAGAGACTGTTTATATTGCCAGACAGGATCACAGGCCTGAGCCAAATCTATTTCTCCCGTGCCCCGCCCCTCCCCCCCGTACTCTACCCTTGGGAACAGGCCTGAAAAGGAGGCATACAGCCTATAGCAGTGCCACAGCAGTGTTCCCTCTATTTTGTGCCAGCCATATGCAGAATAAATTTTATGTGCAGCACAGCATGTGCACTGCCAATGCTGCCTGCTGTGGGCCAGAGCTGGTCCTAGGGGCAGGCGAGCTGGGTGGTTGGCTAGAGCTGCCAATTTCAAGGGGCTGCTGAAATGGACTGGCCCGTCTGGGGCCAGAGCCAGCAGACGCTTGCTGCATGGGCACGGGGGGAGGCAGGGTCGCAGGTAAGTGGCCTGGCAGCCGGGGTGTGCTGTGGGCAGCCAGGGGTGCAGCAGGGCCCGGGGGAGGGCACAGCAGCTGGGAGGGTGCACCCCTGCCCCCCACGGGAGAGTGCACCTGCCACCCTACTGGGCAGCCCCCATTTGCCCAGGGCCACCAATTAATTAGGACTGGCCCTGCCGTGGGTGCTCTGCTAGTCAGCTGGGCAGCATCGGAATCTCTCCTGGGCAGTTGCCCAAGTGCTCACTTCACAAGGAACATTGCTGCTGAGCCACCTCTTTGGGTGGATTCACTGAAGCTCCTGCATACGTCTACTCTGAGCACTGCAGCACAATGCATCCTTAGGACTTGACCGATTCTTTGAGGAGGTTGTGAAGACCAGGACTTTGACAGGGTTCAGAAAGAACCAGATAAGTTCATGGAGGATAGATCCATCAATGGCTGTTAGCCAGGATAGATAGGAAAGGTGTCCCTAGCGTCTGTTTGTCAGAGGCTGGAGAAGGATCACTTTGGTGATTCCCTGTTCTGTTCACTCCCCCTGGGACAAATGGCACTGGCCACTGGCAAAAGATAGGACACTGCACTAGATGGACCTTTGGTCTGACCCAGTGTGGCCATTCTTATGGACGAGGAGGAATTTCATGCCCTTCCAGGTCAGTAGCAGATCATTTTCCCCCATGCCAACTCTGCTCCACTGGGTGGTAAGGGTAGAGCCAGGACTCGGCCCTTTGAATATATGGGTAATGAGAACAGAACACTGTTGGAGGATAACGTAACAGCCTACTACTGCTGCCTGTAGCCAGACAGAACCCCCCCACCCTTTTTGCTCTACTCCATCTTGCCTTCCCTAGGTGCTTCAGAGCACAAAAGGGTTAAAAGAGACAGACCAGCCCTGAAATGCCCGAGAGCCACAGATGGGCTTATTTTAGCCACGGTCTTTGAAGCTCCAGAGCAAAGCTAAGAACAATGGGCTAATTAACAGCCAGGCCTCGGACTGCCCTTGGCTAATTACCATCAGTTGATTTGCCGCACACTTGGTCCCAGACACGAGGAAAATCTCCAGCCCATTAAGAAACAAATGCCCTCAATTGTCTACCTCACAGGTGTGAACTATGCCCTTGAACTCCCTGTGAGAACCAGCATCAGACAGTTTAATTCAATTGGCTTTTTTTTTTAAACCAAGGAAGAAGCCCACATGACCCAATGGGTATAAAATAGGGGTCTGGCAGACCCCTTATTTGAGCTCCAGTCATCTTTCCTGCTGGACAGGAGAGTGGGGGTCTCCCCAGGTTCCCGGGGATGCCCGACTCCTGGAGAAAAAGGGGCAAAGAACTTCTTCCCAAGGGATTGAGAGAAACTGGCCAAGTCACGTTGGTAACGCAGGGGTGAGAATAAGACCTGCTAGGTATTTTATCTTTTTTTTTCTTTTACGTGCATTTCACAAGTAGAGATCTATGAATTAGAGTGCATGCTAGCTATTTGTAATCAAAGTATAAACCTTGCAACAATTGTAACCACAAGAGCTTAACTCGCTAGGTAAACAAACAAACGTTGTAACAGAAGAGATTAACTTGTTAAATAAATAAAGTAATTGATTAAGTGGTAACCTAACTCCTCATGTTACTGTGCAAACCAAACACAAAACAAAGAACCCAGCTGCTCTCAGCCTGGTCAGTGGTGGGCTCTGCCATAAACAAGGGCATATGTGGCATCTCACCTGGCCATCGGCTAACACTGCCTTTTAATGGCATTATTTTTTCAGAAAGGAAGTGGGATCAGTGGTCAGGACCAAGCACCCCATTTTAGGAGGGCAGGGAAAGCAGCTGCCATGTGTACTAGGATGCTGCTTGCACTTCTTCCATTCCTCTGCCTGTCAGGAAGTGAGGAGAAAGAACACAGCTTGCTAATTGCCCCTCTGCCCTCTCCCCTCCCTAACCAGGAGTTAGAGGCATGCACACAAGTTGTGTACTTTCCCTTCACTCCCTGGCAGTCAGGGGAAGGGGAAGAAGAACAAGCAGCATCCCAGTGCACACAGCTGCTGCCCCCACTGCCCTCCTGAAGGATACCCTTGGTTAGCACAAGAGTCCAGGACTTAAGAGCTCTGGGTAAAACTCCCTGCTCTGTCATGGGTTTCCTGTGCGACAAAGGGCAAATGTGTTCGCCTCTTTGTGTCTCAGTTATAAAATGGGGTTAGTAACATTGCCCTGCCTCTGACATGAGAGAATAAATACATTAGAGACTGTGTGGTGCTCAGGTACTATAGTAATGAGACCATGTAATTCAGCTAGCTAAGGCAACTACTATGTATGGTACAAGCTTGCATTTTGATGCAGAAAGTCCTAGGTTCAAACCATGGCAACCTTTGACATAGGTCAATAAATTATACTGGTAGTGCAGAGCTAATGCAGTTACTGAACAGTCTAGTGTATTCTGGCTTTGAGAACATCAGCATGGCAATCCTGGATCAGCACAATGGTCCATTTATTAGCCCAATATCATTATGGTTGGTGTGAGATGCTTCAGAGGGAACAACCAGCACAAGGCAATTACTGAGTGGTCCACCTCCTTTCATCCAGCCCCAGATTCTGTCTTATCTATCCCTTACAGTGGTTTAAAGAGACTCAGAGCATGGGGCTGCTTCCATGACCCCCTTGGCTGATGACCACTGATGTCCCTATCTGCCATGAACATATCTAATTCTTTCTTGAACCCAGTTCTATTTTTGACCTTCACACCATCCCTGAGCAATGAGTTCCACAGGTTGGTTGTGGATCATTGGCCGGGCTTCCTTATATGTCTTTAAAACCTTCTGCCTATTAAAATAATCTGAACTAATGGCAGCTGCATGCTAATCGTGGGGGCTTTGTTCCTAGTGGTGATGCTGGGGAAGAAGGGAACACAGGTGGATTTTCACAGTCCCAAAGGAGCATGAAGTGCCATGAATTAAGGGAAAAAATTGTTGTGTAAGTCAGGCAGATTTGATTTGGATTTTTACCGACAGAAATTGAAAGAGAGAAGGACAAGTTTGTACAGATTGCTTGGGCAGGCGATAACTACACATAAGAGCTGCCACACTGGGTCAGACCAAAGGTCCGTCTAGCCCAGTATCCTGTTTTCTGACAGTGGCCAATGCCAGATGCCCCAGAGGGAATGACCAGAAAAGGTAACCATTAAGTGATCCATGCCCTGTTGCCCATTCCCAGCTTCTGTCAGACAGAGGCCAAGGGCACCATTCCTGCCTACCCTGGCTAGCAGCTAGTGATGGACCTGTCCTCTATGAATTTATCTAGTTCTTTTTTGCACCCTTTTATAATCTTGACCTTCACAATATCCTGTGGCAAGGAGTTCCACTGGTTGACTACACATTGTGTGAAAGAGCTTCCTTTTGTTTATTTTCAAACCCTTCACCTATTCATTTCATTTGGTAACCCCTAGCTCTTCTATTATGAGAAGGAATAAATAGCACTTGCTCCACACCAGTCATATTTATAGACCTCAAACATATCCCCGCTTAGTTATCTCTTTTCCGAGCTGAGGAGTCCCATCTTAGTAATCTTTCCTCATGCAGAAGTCATTCCATACACCCAATCACTTTTGTTGCCCCTTTTCTGAACTGTTTCCAGTTCCAGTACATCTTTTTTTCACGAGGCAATCACATCTGCAAACAGCATTCCAGATGTGAATGTACTGTGGATTTATGTAGAGGTTGGTATTTTGTGTCTTATCCTCTATCACTTTCTTAATGATTCCCAACATTGTTTTCTTTTTAGACTGCCACTGCACATTGACTGGATGTTTTCAGGGAACTATGCATAATAACTCTTGAATGATACCAGCTAAATGAGAACCAATTGTTTTATGGGATTAGGTTTTCCACGGTGCATTACTTTGCATTTATCAACATTGAATTTCATCTGCCATTTTGTTGCCCAGTCACCCAGCTCCAAGACTCTTTGCAGTCTGCTTTGGACTTAACTAACTCGAGCAGTTTAGTATTGTCTGCAAATTTTGCCTCCTCATTGTTAAACCCATTTTCTGAATAATTTCTGAATATGCTGAAAATGACTGGTCCCAGTACAGATACCTAGAGGGCACCACTAGTTACTTCTCTCCATTCTGAACGCAGACAATTTATTCCTACCGCTTGTTTCCTATCTTTACGCGACAAGTGCTTAATTACTGACAATACGGCTCTTTAAATAGAATCCCAAGCTTTTCATTATCAGTGTATTTTCCAATGACAGTAGGTGATGTTTGATCTACTCCCTGGTCTATCTTTCCCTCTCAGCTTTTGCTGGATTTCAATGCATAAACCAAATTCACTTGGTAGGAGGCCTTGATGGGAGAGTGATTGTTTATTCCCTTCATGCTGGGGAGAGCAGATTACAAGTCTGAACCGTTTTCAGTCTCCAGCTCTGGTCCCTGGGAACATCAAAAGACCCTACATACTCATCCATAATTTTAAGCTTCTCTAACTGTTGTCAGTAGTCCTTGGTGGTTTTCTCCCTGCACTGCTGGTTAAACAAGCATCACATGTAAAGGAAGAAGAGTGGTGTGTCTCTAGTGGCAAAAGTGGATGACTCAGGGCCAGGACACCTGCTTTGAGTAGCACTTCTCCATGCTGCCGAGGCAGGCTGTGGGCCAGGTTAATAGGCTTGGTGGGCCAGTTCCGGTTCCTGGTATAGATTGTCATTGCTTCATTGACTTCAGTGAAGCAATGACAATTTACATCAGGCAAAGATTTGCCTCATATGTGTTGGATAAGGACAGGGCAGGTCATGGAAACCCAGACAGGAGCCAGGGGGCTGGAGTCTGGGAATGTGAATCCCAAATTCTCACAATTTACTATCCACAAGTCTAAGCCTTGATGCCCTGCAGTGTCTCCATCTTTCACCTCAGCAAACCAAGCCGTGCTGGTTGCTTTAGTTTAATAATGCACTCCATCCTTCATCTCTGCATGCTGGCAAAGAGAGGCTGCACTGCTATAATCATAACATCATCTGTTCTCAGCAAAGGGAATAATTCAGGGTAAATTAAAAGGGATTATGTAAATACATCTCCAAGTTAATGTACTGTAACCAACATCAGGATTGTTGCTAAACAGAAGCAGCTATTAGTGATCACGCTTCATTTGCTTATAACAGAGCAAACTATTATTGTGCCGCTCGATTTAGGCCAATTAAGTTTCCGTGATTAAATAATTCAGATTATATCCCCCACCTGACTCTGCTTGCCTCTGAGAGTTAAAAAATCAGGATTGAGATTTTCAGGGGATTTAAAAATCATTTTCCACCAATTTTTATGCAAGATGTGTGTCTGAATTGTTTAGGCAGCTTTGGAAAATCTTAACCATGTGTTTTTCCCCTCTTGGTTAATACCTGGCATATTCTGACATTAACATAGATCTGACCCAGTCAAGATCGAGTTATTTGTCAAGTCCATGGAGGGGCAGATCACGTTTTCCTTCCAGAATTGCTGCAACCCTGAAATCTCTTTGCTAAACCCCAGTCTCCCATTATGTTCTGAGTATGGACTCAGGCCCATACACAGGAATTTCTGGGAGGGGGTTGCTTTTATGTAAATGTGCCATCCCCTGCCCCCACAGCAGGCACTGTCCTTTTCCCCCAGCCCTCAGCTCTCCAGCTAGCCCTGCCCCTCTTCCCAGCTTCCCTGCTACTTGTGCGCATGGGGGCCCCTGCTGCCCTACCATTCTCCCCACTCCTACCTGCCCTGCATGCTGGGGTCCTGGCTGCCCTGCACCCAGGGCTCTCCTAGCTGCTCCCAGCCCCATTCATGCATCAAGGCTCATCCTTAAACAGGCTGAACTTTCTTTTGGGTGGGTTACAATTTCATATGTGCAACACCAATATGGAGGTAGTGCATGGATGTGTACCACCAGTGCAAACAAAAAAACTGGACATAAATATATATTGTAAACAGCCCATAGGCGTGGAAGAAAATAAGAGATAATTAACAAGGAGTAATGCTTATGATGTGTGTTTAATATGAAATCAAATAAAAAGAAAATGAATGCTGCTCTCGGAGTACCTGTGTTATCATCCTTTGTAAGAACTCAAGCAAGTGAACTCACCAAAATGCGTATTATCTGCACATGGCTGAGCTTTAAGCTGCTAAACAAATCTATGAGTCAATTAGAAACGCTCCAGAAATTATGGGATGGAGTGTGGGAGGCTCAGGGCCGTGAGAGGGGATGTGGGGGTGGAGAAGTCAGGGTGGGAGTATATGAGGTGTTCACAGTAAGGACTGGAGTGTGTTGGCAGTGCAGAAGTTAGGGTCAGGTGCTGGGAACGTGGAGGTACAGCAATTTGGGTTGGGGGCATTAAGGGCACGGAGCAGGGGGTTGCAATGTGTGGGGGTGCAGAAGTTAGGGTAGGGTGCTGGGGATGTCAGCGGTTCAGGAGTAAAGGTTGGGGCATGTGAGATGCCCAGAGCAAGGCATTGGGGCTCATGAGGGGCTGAGGGCAGGGTGCTGGGGAAGCGGGCTACCCCCCTCCCCTGATTACTCATGGAAGTTGTCCTGGGTCGGAATGCAGTGAGGTGTGGCTGGTGCCCACCAGGGCTGGAGGAGCTGCCTCCACCGCTGCTGCCATTCGCTTCTCGCACCGAGTGGCTGGAGGGGCGCCCGATGTGTGCAGCCCCCGAGCCACACTGCACTGCCCTATTCGCCACATGTGGTGAACCAGGAGCATGCTGGACTCTGCTGCTCTACCCTGTGCTAATAGGTCTGACAAGCTGGAAGCATCTTCACTTTTGAGTTAACAGAGCCACTTTCAGGGGAAGATTTGTGAGTCTGCAAACTGCTGTTGTGTGAGCCTTTGGGAACGGACTTAATAGGGATAGAAAAAGTAGAGAGGTTGAGTGCTAAGACCTTGGGGAAAATTATAGAACACTAGAAGTGGGAGGGATTTGAGAGGTCATCAAGTCCAGTCCCCTGCCCTCGTGGCAGGACCACGCCTCAGTGTTGCACCTGAGGACAGTGGGGTTCCCAACCATAGAATAATTGTACTAATAATTAATAGACACAGAAGGTGTAAAGCAGAGGTCTCAAATTCATGACCTGCAGAACATCCATGGTCCGAGGCATTTCATAATCCAGCTCACGTGTCCCAGTCAGCCCTTGGCTGTTTTAAACATTTTCTAAATTAACTGTTTGGCCATTTAATTTTGAAACAACATTTTCAAAACAAATGTCATTTTGAAATGATATTTTAAGTGTTTTGTTTGATGCCATCTAACTTCTTCGTTTCATTTCAAAGAGGAAAAAACAAAACCAAACAAAAACAGGTTGCTCATTTGATTTTTTTCCAACAGCTTTTGTGCTTTGGCTACTCAATTGAAAAATCAATTATTCCCTCAGTGCTAGGTGATCCTCCCAGCTGGGTGATCTGCTGTCTCAGGGCCAAGAAAAAAATCTTTTGGATCTGTATTCAGAACACCACCTACATTTGCTCGTTATTCACATTTCCTAAAAGTTGTTTATTTCCCCCCTCTCTCAAACTCTTCCCATTACCTGCTTGGCAGCTTTAAGAAAACACAATCAAAGTCAGAACCTGTTAATACCTCTTTTGTAAATGTATAAAGCTAAGAGGATTATAGATAAGAATTAATCTGAAATCAAGGACAGTGGGATATGCTCTTCAGGTTTTCTCCTGATTCTGTTACTGCTATTATTGACCGCAGCAGGAGAAAATATCTGTTTAACATCAGCCAAATTAATTTAGGTTTTTACAACTAACGGGCTATTTCAAAGCTTGCGGCCGTTTGTATTTGCAAGAGAGGCTTCAAGACCTGCATCTTGTCCCCGTGAGCAAGGAATATAGATGTACAGCAATTGCCCAAATGCAGTTGTTGATAGTCTGTTTATATTTTGCAGAGTAAGAAGGATGCTTATGCTAATGGGCAATAAGCATCAGTCATGCTAATGGGCAGTAAGTGACAGTTACTCAGTCACTGTGCAAGGCACCAAATGCATCTCAGGAGCAACCTTTGCTTGTCCACTTTTTGCCTTGCTAATTTGCATCCAAGCACTTCTAAGGTCATTTACAGGCATTTTTTTGGTCAGTGGTAGAGGTGAGAAAAAGTACCCAAAAACTTACCTGAGTTAAAGTGCAGCTGCTTTCATTTCTGGATACTTGAGTACAATTTAGAAGTGATGTTTGTGTGTGTGTCTGTGCACTTTTACTCAAGTAGTTTTCCAGAGGGATGTCAGTAACTTGTTCTTAAGTACACACCACCCACCCCCACATCACCACCACGAGCAGCTGCACTTTTAAGGCTGTGTCTAGACCACAAGTTTCTGGCGGGAGCCCACGGGTCTCCCAACAGAAGACTGCCACTCTGAGAGCCTTCTGCTGACATCTCGGTCATCTTTGTTCCATGAGGAAGAAGGGATGTCTTGGGAGAGGGGGGGTTTTCCCAACATTTGGCCCCCAGTAGATGGCCAAATGTCTGGAAAGCCTCTCCTGACAGGACCGTGAGCAGGAGGTTCACAAATGCTTTTTACAATTTGCCTATCTTCCGCTCACAATTCTCAGCAATCTAGATGCCGCCTTACTCAAGTAACTTTTTGGGTATTTTTTTCTACCTCTGATCAGTGGCAGCTGAGGTCAGATAGAAAGAAGTCTCTTATAGTTCTGGGAAACTCTTTGTCTGACAGCATGAGCTGATTCCTTTTTTAATTGCACCCATATCAGTTGGTTAAAATGGAGAATCTCCAGGAATTCTTTGGGGGTTATTTGAGGTATAGCAAGACTATTCTCAATAAAATTGAGTGTGCTTGGCAAAATTCCGTACCTTACACTGCTGATTAGAAATGGCTTCTTCCAAATTCTTTTGTGCTGCAGACAAAAGGATTTTTGGCAACTCTCCCAGACATATGGTCCTTTTTATTTGGTTTTTATCCTATGGAGAGTTGCCAAAAGATGTCAGTTCTCAAGCCTTCTGTTTATCCACAGGGAAGGGGAAATAACTCAGATTGTCTATTGTACAGCGTTATATCTGTGCTGGAAGGATGGCCTCAGGAGGGCAAAACTCGCCTAAGTCCTGTTGATCACACCTGCCTTCTATGCATATCCATACAACACAGACAAACCTCCCCAGGCTTTGTGATCCCTAGGAAAAAGGTGCGTTCTTAACTTGAGCTAGTTACAATCCTAGTAAAGAAAGGCACAAATGCACGGTCCTTATCCCTTCTCCTCTGTGGGGTAAGATTTTAAAACTTAAACTTTCAGCAGCTTGTAATCCATACATTAATTTAGGGTTACCATATTTGACCTTTCAGGAAAGAGGACACCCCTGTGAGGAAATGTATCCGTGTCAGAATCTACCAGCTCAGATTGTATTAATATACGCTAGTGTATCTATAGTACACCGGCACAACTTGAATAGGTAGATTCTGATGCAAATACAATCCCTCTCTGGGGTGTCCCCTTTTTTGAAAGGTCCAATATGGTAATCCCAGTTAACTAGAAGACTTGTCTGGTGTTGCTTGGGTCCTTCAGGGCAGGGGGTAGGGTGTGTGTGTGTGTGTGTGTGTGTGTGTGTGTGTGTGTGTGTGTGTGTGTGTGTGTGTGTGTGTGTGTGTGTGTGTGTGTGTGTGTGTGTGCGCGCGCGCGCGCATGCGCAGAAGTCAGGGCAGGGGCTTGAGAAAGTGGGGGGCTCAGGGCTGGGGGTGTGTGAGGGTGTGGAAGTCAGGGTTGGGGGATAACGAGAAGCTCAGGGGAGGAGATGAGGAGCTCAGGGCAGAGGACAGGGGTGGCCACCGGCTTCTCCTCACGGTCAGGGGCTGGTGCGTCTCACCTACCAGCTTCTCCCCTGGGTGAGGAGGGAGCCTCAGTGGGTCAGCCACCGGCTTCTCCCCAGGGCTGACCTGGAATGACAGGGGCCATACAGCAGCTGGTAGTGGCTCCCAGAATGGCAAGGGTTGTGCTGCCAGCCAACAATTGCTCGTTGGGGTGCCTGGTGCCCTCCTGCAGTCATTGCTGAGTCTCACAATACCCCATGCTTGCAGGCCTTTATGGTCATTCACAAGTATAACTGCCCCTGCTCTCTCACCCCCCCTTTCCCTTTGATACAAAATAATCACATTCCCCTCACATCCCATTGTCCTGGCACAACAAAACCCTGCCCTTGCTTAAAGTTGTGATAAGAGGAGGCACCATAGCAGCTTTGGTGGTCCCAGCACTTACCGTTTAGGAAGAGCTCTTGAACAAAAGGACTCACAGACAGATGCATGTTTCTAAAGTACATAATAGAAAAAATTTTGTCTGGAAGCTTGTGTGCAATTAATTCAAGTCTTTTCCACGGTGCTGGAATGACACCTTCTGAGTGTACTAATGTCCTAGATGTGACAAAGAATTGAAAGCAGCCAGGCTCTGGGGCTGGTCCATTAATATTTAAAGAGAGGAGGTGTACAAACAGCGTACCTAATCATGGCAGAAAAGCTCTGCAGAGTACTCAGAGATGTCAACCTGCAATTGATTTCAAAGCAAGCAATGACGATAAGTGGAAATCATCTCTGTCCCATTAGGAACATCAAGTGGATTCACTTCTGAAGACAGGAGGGGAGGATCTGTTTAGTATTTATGTAAATTAAACTCCCACAAGGGCCCTGCATGAGGCCGGGTTTGTTAATTTCTTTTCTTCTTTATTTCCCTGTTCTGTTTTTATAACATTAAGTAACACAAGACCAGGAAAAATTGATAGAAATGTATCATTATATTGCTTGCCCTGGTGCAGCAAGTTCTAGCTGTCATGTGAATCACCACTGCATCTATGCATAAAAGCACATGTGTTGTGAAGTCAGTGTCCTCATTGCTATATTATAAGACATCTTCAGATTCCCTAACTCTTGTTTAGGGCTGCTTGTGATAAAGCATGAAGCAGAGGATCAGTGATTTCTAAGCTACTCTAGGGCCAGCTGCAGAATCCAGAGGATGCCTGTGATGGGGTGGACTAAGCCTTGATACCTGATAGGAGGCCAGGGGCCATGTTGCACCCCATCCCAGCGAGAGGAGCAGAATAGAGGTCCTCTGGCCAGGACAGAGTGTCTGCTTCCATGGCAGCCGATCTAGACCCAGCAGACCAATATAAAAGAAGCTGCTGGGATAGGGCCAGTCAGTTTCTCACAGGAGCCGGACCCAAGCAGAGCTCTATACTGTCTGGGAGACCAGCAGCAGTTTGGGCAGCTGAACATGAGCTGAACTTAGACATGGGCAAGGCCCAGGCTCAGTGGCTGAAGACTGGCCACAAGCCGAGCTCAAGAATTGACATCATTTTGGCCAGGGTTAGCCAGATCCTAGCCCCAGAGTCTTGGAGACAATAAAGCAAAGACCTTATGCAGCACCCCTTTGCCACAAAGGGGCACTCACGAGCAGGTGGATTCTGTTATAATGCCACTTTCAGAGCTTTAGAAGAACGAGAGCAGAAGGCCCATTCCAGAGAATTTATCCTAAGTCTTACCTGGAGCACAGTGCATTCTGGGCCTCCGCTTACCAAGGAAAAGAGAGAATGTCAATAAGTGGATTTTGCTAGCAGATGGTAAAATCCTAATGAAGACAAGGCCTTGCAGAGTGCAAACCCTGAATGAGTGGGATCTCAGTTGTAGGCCTACATGCAGGGTTGAGATCAGGCATTGGGATTGTGAATGTTCAGCCCATCTCACTTTCAGTAACAGTGGGCTCCCAGCTAAATGAGGGCTCCATGAATTTATCCAGCTCTTTTTTTTGAATACTGGTAAAGGCCTGGTCTTCACAACATCCTCTGGCAAGGAGTTCCACAGGTTGACTGTGCTCTGCATGAAGAAGTACTTCCTTTAGTTTGTTTTAAACCTGATACCCATTAATTTAACTTGGTGGTGACCCCTCATTCATGTGTTATGGGAACTTCATTATTTACTTTCTCCATACCACTCACAATTTTATAGACCTCTACCGTATCCCACCTTTAGTGCCCCCCTTTCTAAGCTGAAAAGTCCCAGTCTTTTTAATCTCTCCTCATATAGCACCCTTTCCAGACCCCTAATCATTTTTGTTGCCCTTTTGTGCACTTTTTCCAATGCCAAGATAACCCTTTCTCATGCTGAAAACTGGATAGAAAGAAGGCACCTTCTGTCCTTAAAATGTAAGGAGAATCTCCTTGTAAGTGGAGGTAGGCTATTTTCGGTGGTGGCAGATGACAGAATGGTCTCCCGTTGCTGTGGGGGAGGTCTAGGTTGGATATTAGTGTCAAGCTTTGATTGTCAGCAAGTGGGTTTGATCCTGGTAACTTAGGAGCTAGGCGTGAGCCTCTCTGACATGTACTGTAAGCTAACTGCCACTAGCTAAGGTGGTAGAGTTTCCCTCTCCCTTCTCAGTGCCTCTGGGTTGCATTCAGAAAAGCTATTTCACTAGGGGGGTAGTGAAGCTCTAAAATGGGTTACCTCAGGAGGTGATGGACTCTCCATCCTTAGCAGTATTTAAGGCTACTTTGAGATGATACAGTTGAGGTTGGTCCTTCTTCGAGCAGGAGGTTGGACTAGATGACCTCCTTAGGTCTACTCCAACCTTAGTTGTCTATGATATAATGCTATATTTTCAAATATTCAGTTTAAATACACAGAATATGACACAGTGTCCTCAAAGCAGTGAAACAGACAAAAGCCACTGAAAAGGATCCAAAGTCAACAGTCACAATGTGCTGTTGTCTTTTTCAGGTTTTCAAACTCCTGGTGGCTCATTTTGCAGCCTTGAAAGGTCAATCCATTGTATTAGTGCTGCAAGAGGCTGCTATTAACCACAAAGAATGGACAAGGAGCAGGTGAAAATGTCAACGTAATGGAAAGAGAGTCCTTTCAGGAAGGCCGTATGGCAGGGCATTCACCACTTCCTCAAAGCTCTTAAACGGAAACAGCAGAGAGAAAAAATATTTTTGGAAATAATCACTGTGATTTTATTGCATTGCTGACAAGCAGAAAGATCTTATCACAGTGAGGTTTAGGACCTCACTTCACTCGGCTGGTCATAACTCAGGTACTGTCATTACTACCTGTTCCACAGGCTGCCCACCATCCTATGCAATGTCTGTACAATGAGAGATTTAGTTTTTGAATGAGAAGAATAGTGGCTACTGAAGAAAACTCTCCTGATGATCATTGTAGGGTCAGCAGTTGGGCCAACAGCCACTGCAGAGTCTATGGCCAAGGTGCGAGGTGGCTCAGCTCTGCCTCCCAGCAGGGGCAGGGACAAAGAAAGAGTGGGGCCTAGGGCAGTCAGCCCTTACTGCAGCCTGGCCTGTGGTGCTGCCTCCCCTAGAGCCGCACAGAACGATGGAGCAATGCTGCTGCAGCACTTGAAAGGCGTCTGGAGATCTGACTGCCGCTGCTGCCAAATTAGCAGCAGCAGCAGCCAGAGCTCCAGGCTGGGCCCATGTGCAACTATCCCCTTGCTCCCCCAGCTCCCATTGGTGGGCCTGAGGATAAGGGTAATTCCCTCCCGAGGAAAAGGATTAAAGACCAAAAGGGAACAGACTTCATCCCACATTGGTAGGGAAATAAAGATAATCTAATAAATGTGTTACTCTGTAAGGTGCCACAGGAGTTTGTTATTTGTGACGCTACAGACTAACACAGCTACCCCTCTGAAACTTATGATATCTGGATGCCTCCAGCATACAACCGTAGAAGATTAGGATGGGAAGAGGCCTCAGGAAGTCATCTAGTGTAACCCCCTGCTCCTCCTCCATTCTTTTCCATGCCTGGGGATATGTAATATAAAAATACATCACCTTTAGGATCTTATAAAAGGAGAAGAAGCTGTGCTAGTCTATGTACTATCAAAACAAAAAAGCAGTCAAGTAGCACTTTGAAGACTAATAAAATAATTTATTAGGTGAGCTAATAAATTATTTTGTTAGTCTTTAAAGTGCTACTTGACTGCTTTTTTGTTTTGATAGTATAAAAGGACTGCTTTCTGTAATGTTTCTGTAGTGCCGATTACTGTGCTGGGTCATTTTGACCTGCATGTCACTGAAGCATGCATGGTGAAATTCACACTGTCCAGAGGGCCAGTACAAAGCCAATGCACCACTTAAGGCCACTTAGGAGGGTTTAAGTGGGATTTCATTGGCCTTGTGCTGGCTTTTTGTCCAGGAGTGATTTCAACCTATGGTGATGAAACTGGGAAAATCAGTGGGGGACTGAGTTGGCTCAATGTAACAATGAATTAGCTTTTGCAGACACTTTGCTGCCTGTGGAAAATAATTCACTTTGTGAAGGGGACTGATTGGCAGCACAGAGCTCCAGGAGTTTGTTTATACTTTAGTTTACAGCAGCTGCTGCCAGCACTAGAGTTGAGTAGGTCTTTTTGTTCCCCGGCAGGTATAGAGAATGTTTTCTGTACAAGCTGGCAGGCTGCACAGTGGGAAGCTGACACTGCAGCTGACAGGGAGTCAGACGCCTGTTCCTCCAGGTTGTCTTTTTCCTGATGCAGTGATCACTCACCAAAGGAGCTGTGTCATGGCTGAAATGCTCCTCTCAGATGACGATAACCCCCTTGACTTCAGTGGAATTACAGTGAGCAATTCTGTGAGCAGCGGCCCCTAAAGCAAGAGATGCAAATTCTATTTTGCAATGTTTGCCCATTCTCACAGGGGAGAGCACCATTTCAGGAAGGCATGGTGGGCAGCAGCCATGTGTAGTAGGATGCTGTTTGATCTTCTCCCTGTTCCCCTGTCAGGGAGCGAGGGGAAAGTACATGACTTCTGTTCATGTCTCTCACTCCTGGCTGGTGAAGGGAGGGGGCAGAGGAATAATTCACAATGGTTACAGTTATACTATAGCAATCTGTTGACAGAAGTCACTATGGGAAGCGATTTCCTGAGAAAACTTCTGTCGACAGAGTGCGGCCACATGCAAAAGCCAATCGGAAGAGCGCTCCACTCTGTCGACAGAGCAACCGGGCTGCCCAGTTGCTCTCCCGACAAAACAGGCACCTGGAAGTGCAGCAGACAGGGCTGCCCATTGTTCTGGATGCCTGGTCTGTTGAGAGAAGACCCCCAGAGGGTCCGCGCAGCTTTTTTGTTGACAGAATCTGTCGACAGCAGCATTATGCCTCATGGCTGAGAGGCAGAACGCTGCTGGTGAAAGTGCTGAGTTGTGTTGCTGCCTCGTTCCCGTCTCCCCACCACTCTAGGGATTGGGAAACCACTCTTGTCAGGGCGGCAGCCAAAAGTCAGGCTGCTGCCCCTGACAGGAGCAGTTTTCCCACTCCTGTCAGGGATGGCTGCTTGACTCTCAGCTGCCACCCCCAACAGCAGCGGGAAACCGCTCTTATCACGGGTGGCAAGAGTTAGGCTGCCACCTCTGACAGGGGCAGCAGTCACCTTAACCCAAGACACATATGCGTATCTCAGGGGTTTACTGTATCCCAAAAGTTGCTTGAGTAAAAATGCAGCTGGTTTCACTTCTGGATACTGGAATACAATCTAGATGTGACACTGGTAACTTGTACTTCAGTACACCCCCACCCAAGCAGTCGCACTTTACTTGGGTAACTTTTTGGGTACTTTTTCCACCTCTTCTCGAAGGTCCTGGGGACAAAGGGTATGTGTATGCTGACTAAAAGATCTGTAGCTGATGGGGATCAGCTGACTGGGGTCCAGGGCTTGGGGTTCTAAAAGCGCAGCATGGCTATGTGGGCTCAGACTGGAGCCTGGATTCTGAGATGCTGTAATGGGGAAGATGCTTGGAATGCAACCGGAGCTCCCAAGTCACTGTGTTTGTATAGCCCTGCGGCCTGACCCAGTCAGCTGAGTCAGGCCAGCCACAGCTGAGCTACAAGTCTTTTATCACAGCGTGTTTGTACCCTGAATCTTCTCTTTCTCCAGACAACCGGGAGCAGAAGTGCAAACTGGTGATCTGCCTCAAGCTTGGCTTCCCAGGGCCTTCCACCATAGCACGAGCAAGTAGATCTATTTTCCAGGGTGCCAACACAAAGACCAATTAGTGTCACCAGCAGCAGTGTAGTTTTTCAAGCTGCTGACACCAGTCTGGGCTGGGAAAGCCTCTTGAGAGAGGGTAAAACCAGACGCAGGGGTCATGATCAACTCTTTGGCACCCGTCTTGCCCAAACACAAAGAAAAAGAAAGCTTGGCAGTGAACGGAGAATAAAGTCTGTCCTGCAAGCCTAAGATTTAGGTCTCTCAGAAGCACCAGTAAACAGAATACAAAAAATGACTAACCTTAGAGTTAGGTGAGTGCTCTCTTACTTTCTCTATTCATTTTCCTCTTCTACTTTGGTCCCCCACCCTTTGTTCCACTCTCTCTCTTTCTTTTTTTTTTTTTAAACAATACATCCTCATTTTGTTCTGTCTCCATTCTTTTTTGTCACCATTGGTCTTCCTCGAGGTCTGCTTTCACTTGTTGCCGTGCTAATGGCATACAAAACAGGATACACATAAAAATATTCTTGTTGGAAGCTTGCCGTGTAAGACTGTTGTTTTCCTCCTCAGGAGAGCCTCTTAAGCCCCCCATTCACTTTTCTCTTACTGCAGACTCCACTTTTGCTCCCCTTTGGTTCCACAACCTTTTGATTTTTCCTGAAAGAAATGTGAAGACTGATCCTCCACTGGTGTAGCTCCACTGATTCATAAATGCCTTTCCCCAGCCAGTGGTGTGGCCCAGTAACTCCAAACAGCTCTAAAGGCTGTGAGAGTGTGCAGTGAAAGACCAAGGGAGAGGTGATGTGGGAATGGGATCAAGGGACGCTAAGTCACTGTACTGTAATTTGTATAGCAAGAGACAGATTCTTCCAGTTCTCACCTCCCACAACCAGGGACAGATGTGATCAAAAACATTCAGCACCAACTCTACTGAGTAGGGTTCTCTCTCGTTTTCTCCATCCCGGGATAGAATACATTTTGTGTGCACCAAGGCATGCCGGGGTGTGCACCACCAATAGAAACACATGCTGCCCACTGTGGGCTCTCTGCTAATCAGCTGGGTGGCACGTGAATCTCTCTTGGACTGCTGCCCAAATGCTCAGCTGAGGGGAACACTGCCTCCAACTGTGACATTGGATAAATTATACTGACACACCTCTGTAATGTACTCTGAGCTCTACCCAGGAAACAGTCTACATGACGACTGCTCTGAGTCAACACTTTATTCTCCAAACATAACAGACACAGAACCCAGGAAAGCAACTGGCCTAACCAAAAAAGAAAACCTCACCAGTGTGTAGAATTCTGTCAGAAGATAGTCCCATGTAACATTTCCAATGGACGTTTCCCCTTTTCATTAGGAAGAAAAGGTTTTACAACAGTAAGAGACACGGAGGGTAGTGAATTTTCACAGGAAGGAAAATATCTCAACAGACTTCAAACCAATGCAGTAATTACAACATAGCATTGCTAGACAGGTTCTTCATTGACTTTAGAGTGTGCTGGCCAGGACAGCAGTAATATGCACTACAACAGTGGCTTGCCCTATAAAACAGCCTTTTCCTCTTGACATGCAAAGAATGTCTGTGTTTGCTCATAAGCACGATGTGCAGGCAAGTGGGTGATTCCCTGTTATTTCAGAACAACCTCACGGGCATTCAGAATTATGGGTCTGCAACGTGCTTTCATCCCAGTGTCAAACAGGAGTAACTTCACTGAAGTCAATGTCTTAAGTCAAGTCAACTTCACTACAGACTAGCTGAAGAGATAGTCAGGAATTTTTAGCCGAAGAAACTTGCATCCAATCTGAAGCAGTGCCCGGAAAAGAGTTGCATCAGAGGAATCTACCATTTCAAAACATTTGTAAATTGTTTTTTTCAGAATGGTTGGTTTGGACCAGGGATATTTTCATTTTCATGCTCAAAGAGGATCTGTATAGTGCTAGAAAAAAATGATCAACAGAATATTTCAACAGCCCCAAACTGATTAGATTTTTAACAGTTTTGATAGGTGAACATTTTGGAGATTTTGACTTTTTGTCCTTATTTGGATGGAAATGAACTTCAAAAATCTTGAAAACACTCAGTGGCTAGAGCAGTGTTTCCCAAACTCAAAACATTTGCATAACCCCTTTGGGACTTTGGGTATAACCCCTTTCCCAATGACATCTCAGTGCCTATCTCCTGATTTTTCATAATTTATTTTCTGCTGCGTACCCCTTGAAATCCTTTCGCATACCATCAGTGATACACGTATCACACTTTGGGAAACACCAGGCGAGAGAAGCCATCTCCTGCCCAGCTGCAGACATTGGTGGCAGGTCTGTGTGAGAGCTGCCACAGGCTCATGGGATGCAACTCTGTTTGTCAGCTCAGGCAGCTGTTAGCAGCACGGACTCTTGAGCAAAGTCCATGAAAGAGGATCTGTGCACAGAACGTGCTATTTAACTTCCACCCCCATATCTGTGAGTCAGGCCAGAGCAGATGATTCCTACATCGAGGTTTCCATAGTTCATGCATTTTCAGTTTCTAATTTCCTAAGGGGTGTGATCTGATCCAGCTAGGCACAAAGCACCTTCAATGGCTGCTAGAGACAAGCAGCCAAGGGTACTTAGAACCTTATGGGTCCAACCATTCTTAGCTTGATTTCTTCAGAACTGGATGGAACCATGAGCTCAAGAGAGGAGATAAATAAAATAATAATTAAAGAAGGAACATTCCATCTCTCTCCCTCCCCATCCATTTGGTAAACTGGCAGCCTTTTTTCCTCTGAAACCCATCCAGACCTGGTTCCATGTTCCACAGGTTGCATTTGAGATGGAGAGTTGGACGTCTGGAAATTAGAATGGAATATGGAAACCAAGGACTAAACAGAACACTGGAAAAAAATCAAGCATTCACTGGAGCACGTTCTCATTGAACAAGATGCTGCCCCTTATAGCGAAGTTATTTTGGGCCACACGTGTTTGGCATCAATAGCAATCATGCTGACTGTCCATTGGGCAGCACCTCCTTATGGGCACTCGCCAGGGGGTAGGTAACAACCGCCACCGAATGCGCAGACTCCAGCTTTGAAGATGGCACCTGCTCACAGAGTCTCAGCTCCAGGGTCTCTGCACTCAGGTGGCTGTGCAAGCTTCTGCCCTCCTTCCTGACACCAAAGTTTGAGGGGCCCATTTTGGCCCTTTCCAGATGCTGGTTCTCCTGCTTGTCAGCTGGCTCGGGGCTCCAGAAGCAGCAGAAGAGAATAGCCAGGAAGCTCTTCTTGAAGTTCTCATTCATGAAGGTGTAGACCACGGGGTTGTTGAAGGAGTTAAAGAACCCGACGGCCTGCACGATGGCGACAATGATCTTTACAGTGACGTCGTCGTAGCTTTCCTCCAGGTTATCTGGGGAGGAAGGGAATGGATTAGAATAGCTGTTCCGAAACTGCAGGGGAGGACCCCCCAAGTGGGTCCCAACCACATTTTAATGGAATTGTTAGGGTTGGCTTAGATTCCTTGGCGTACCAAAGCCCCAGGCATCAGCCCAGGATGGGGCTTAGGTTACATGCAGAAGTGGGAAAAGTACCCCAAAATTTACTTGAGTAAATGTGCAGCTGATCTGGCGGGGTGGGGGAGAGTGAATACTCAAGTACAAGTCACTGGTGTCCCTCTGGAAAACTACTTGGCCACGTCTATACTCCTCCCCGCCCCCGGAAGGGGCATGGCAATGGGTGCAGTGGAAGATGCACATGAGGCATGGATTAAAATATCTTTCACCTCAGTTGCCTATTCCCACGAGAGCTCACTTCCAGAAGAGCCCCTTCGAGAAGCAACACATGCCATGTAGACGGGGTTCCCTGGGAAGGAAACCTCCCTTCCAGAAGACCCCTTATTCCGCAAACAGAATTTCTGGGGAGTGTTTATGGCAGGACTGTCGAGAGCCCACCTAAGATCTATGCACAGGCCTGCAAATGGGGGTGTGGAGGCAAAAAGAGCTGTTGCCCCCAGGTCCCTTTGGGGCGCTGCTCCAGCTGTCCATGGCTGTGAAGGAGTGGAGGGGTCCCAGTGCTGTCTGGGCAGCGCTGAGAGCTGACTGCTCTGGGTCCTGTCCCTTCTGCTCTTGGCTCCTCCCCTTCCCAGGGTGCAGAGCTGGGCACCCCTCCCATCTTGCCCTGGGGCCCGCAGTGGCTGTCAGCACCACTGCCTGTGCCCTACTGAACTCCTATTCAATCCCTCAAAATACGATTGGTCTGTCTATACGCATAGCGTTAATTTCACCCTTGCTTGTCTCAACAGCATCTTGATCACACAAGGATAATATTATTATAATATTACACTTGGGGAAATTGAAGCAGAGACGTTGCAGAACTTGACCAGGGCTATGTAGTGAATCGGTAGCAGAATCAATGTTAGCATGCAGGAGACTCCTAAGCTTCCACCCTGTATTGCAAGCATAGTTACTGTTACAGGTTGAACCTCTCTAATCTGGAACTCTCTCATCCAGCAACAGACGTAATTCAGAATAATTTTAGTTCGCTGGATGATCACTTATGGGTGTGGCCAAATTTCCCATGATCCCATAGTTTACAACCACGAGTCCTGGCTCTCAGTGTTCTGTGCTGTTATTTAGCTGTAATTTACCCCCTAAACATCTTCTAAGAGCCCAGTACGCAGTGGAATTGTTGGTAATGTGCTAGACAATATTGACCTCCTGTGATTCAGCAAAGTCTCTCATCCGGCACCAGTCAAGTCCCAGGGGTACAAGATGAGAGAAGTTCAACCTGAACAACACCCTCCACCCCACCATCACTGCCTTGCCACCCAAGACTACTGTACCGGAATACATTTTTGCATATGGAGACAGGCTCCCTTTACGAATCTGAATGTCCCTTGTATAACAAAAGCTGTCAGCTGGCATTCTGACCATGCAGGCGTGGTGGTGTGGGAACTGGCTGAGCTGGCAGCATTTTGCAGACCCTTTTGTGCGCACATTGCACTAACCAGTGCAAGACATGCTGTTTGCACTGAGGGAAGGATGCTTTTTTTTTGCTAGCTGAGTCTCTCTTTTATAACATGCAACATGCTAAAGGGAGAGGAAAGCAGAACTCAGCTGCATGCGCTGGAAGACAAGCTTTGCTAATATCACTTCCTCCTCTCCTGGCATAGCTCTGTTGTCTTGAATGAATTTATACCATCTGGCTCATTGTTCTGTGACGGACTGCTTTCACTGACGTGCCAATATGGGCCAAATTCAGCTTTCATTCTTGTCAGCAGAAACCCAAAATAACTCTGCTGATTGCAGGCGGGGAGAGGGTTAACTTTGGATATATAATGGTGAATCTGAGAGTAAAAAGGATCATTCGTTCATCTACTCCATTCAATAATTATGCTGAATTCCTGCTGAGAAGCTAAAATATAAGAGTGAGCTGGTGTACTTGGTCCTTAGCCATGGCAGTGATTTTCTTTTATTTTTAAGAGAGCAAAAAGGTCAGTCTGAAGAGCTCCTTCCTGAAATAACTGATGTTAGACCCAGGCTGTAAAATTTGGATCTGATTTGATAGAAACTAGGACACTGGTAAAACAATTTAGGTTTCAGCCCACCCACAGAGTGCAAGAATATTTGGAATTAGGTTTTCGATTCAAACTCAGGTCTAAACACAAGAAACAATATGGGTCATTCCAAGACAGTGGCAGCCTTTGGCTGCCCTCAAGGGTGTATGCCAGGTGAACACAAAGGGATCAAAACAAAAAGCAGTCAAGTAGCACTTTAAAGACTAGCAAAATAATTTATTAGGTGAGCTTTCGTGGGACGGACCCACTTCTTCAGACCATAGCCAGACCAGAACAGACTCAATATTTTGCTCACCTTTGATTTTTTTTCTGATTTGTCCTCCTTGATTACTGTTTTTGGTTCTCGGTTCCTTAAATATTGAGTCTGTTCTGGTATGGCTATGGTCTGAAGAAGTGAGGTCTGTCCCACGAAAGCTCGCCCAATAAATTATTTTGCGAGTCTTTAAAGTGCTACTTGACTGCTTTTTGTTTTGATAGTGTATAGACTAGCATGGCTCCCTCTCTGTTTCTATTTAACATACAAAGGGATCAATCATTCTACTCAATTCGGTGTTTTCCTTCTGGCCCTACATGGTAACTAAAGTTCAGGACCTTGCAGGATAGTTTCCATTAGGATAAAAAATTGCTACCCCAAGTCAGGTCTACTCTTGGTGTCACCTTGTGTAGCCACAAAAAATGTGCACAAAGTCCTTCCTTCTTGGAAACATTAGCAACAAAGAACAGTTGGCAGTTTCCTTGCTCAGAAATTCCCAAGTCTTCCACTTGAATGGGCTCTGTGCCCAAGAAGGTCTGTCTTGAGGCTTCGTCACCAAACCACATTCACAACTATATCGCCAAGCTTTCGGCTCCAACACAAGCAGTTAGCTACCGCTATCCAGGCCATATGTTTGGAGTCAGGGAGACCCCTCAGTCCACACAGTTTAGCTCTAACCTGGAATGCGGCCTCGATCGAGGCTTCATAAGTGGTTCTTCCCATCCCTCCAGCAGTCATGATTCTATACGTGGACTTGACTGCTGCTTCTCTTGAGCCTAAAGGGATTTTATTCCAGAATAATTAGTTCTCCCTGGAAATGCACTGGAATGAAGTGATTCCAAAATAGAGTGTCCTTCTAGGGAGTTACTCTGAAATAGTTTTTGCAAAGCAGTTTATTCTACAATAGTTAAACTGGTCAGTTTCCGTGGGTACAGCTTGTATGGCTAACATCTCCAATGACTGCAGTACTGCACTTGGTTCTGGGCAATGTGTTATCAGAACGATATGGACAAACAGACGAGAGCTAAGTCCAATAATGGAATAATCAAGGGGCTTAAACAATGAATTTAAGAAGAATGGCTAGAAAAGCTAATTAGCATGGCTGTGAATGGACAAGTCTGCAATGGCAGCAGAGCTACTCTCTCTCAGGGATGTCTCTTACTTCATTTTTATTGGTCACTTGGGGAATTTTAGGCATTCTCTTTCACATCCATACACATCCACAGTCTTTTATCGGCTCAAAGTAGCTCCACTCACTGTATTCAAACAACATGTGAACAACGTGAAAAGGTGCCCAGCATGCAGCGAAGAACAGCACGACAATCACCATCATCATGACAGCTCGTTTCTTCTTCCTAGAGGGAGCCATTTGAGACAGAGAGTGAGAGCTGACAAAGAGACATTTCCAGCAGGAGGCAAGCAGAAATTCAGGCCCAGATCATCACTACTGAGAGAAATAGGCTTGTTGCATTTACTCACTAGGAGGGTAAAAAGCATTCGCTCTAAAACTTTCGCCTGCCTTGGAGAAGGACAAGAGGATGGTGAAAGAAACTGAAAGATGGCAAATAAAGAAGAACAACCTCCCCTCGCAAATGGATAAAAGGAAACATTATTTTCCCACACGGTGCAAAATTAAGCTGTGGAACTCACTGCCACAAGGCCTCTGAAGCAGTTAACAATGGCCACTGTCCGAGTCAGAATTCTGAAGTAGATTGGCCATGGGTCAAATCCTGCTGACGGGAAGAGGTGGAGAGGGCAACTGCCCAGGGCCTGATGATTCAAAGGGCCACCACTGCTACTTTGGCAGTCACCAGAGCCCTGAGCCCTTAAAATTGCTGCTGAAGCTCTGTGCAGCAGGCTATGGAGTCCTGGGCAGTATGCCCTGGATGGTTCTGGGGGGAGCATGATTTGGGCAGTGCGGAGGGGCAGCTGTCCCAGCTCTGCCCCATCTGGGAGTGTGAAGCCCACCTCCTGACCCCTTGCCCAGGTGCTGGGAGACACTATCAGCTACCCTGAATATGGCAAAAATTCTGACCACATCACCATCCCTTTATGATCATTATTCACACCTGCTACGCTTTCAAGCAGCCAATCAGAGGGCAGTTTGTTGGAGCATCCCTGCATATAAGGAGCTGCTCCAGCATAGCTGGTCAGTTCCCATTGTGTTCCACCACCTGAGAAAGAGCAGTGCTGGGTGGGCTACGGGGAGCTAGGGGGCGGCTCCAACATGACACCTGCCAGATTGCTGGCCCTAACACAGAGGCCAGAAAGGTGCAAGAAGTCATAGGGGAAGTGGTCCAGGAAGTAGGGCAGTGAAGGGAGAGAGGAGAAAGGCAGGACAAGGTTGCTGCCGGGACCCCAGAATAGTGGGCAGGTCTGAGTCCCTCCCCTTCCCCTTTGTACCACTTCTAGACATGTACCAGAGTGGCCATTAAGGACTGTAGCTTGTTCTTCAGATGGGGGGCTCAGCTGAGGCTGCAGAGGGCCCACAGTATTGGGTCATGCTGGAGGCGTCATGCTGGAGATTGAAATAATTCCCAGTCCAGCTAGCAGGAAGTACTGTGGTGGTGAGTTCACCCTGTGACAGGCCTTATCAGAATTGCTGACTCTGAAGAGGGCTTCTAGGCTCTGGGTGCTTCCATCTTGAGAGGCTCCAACCTTCTTCTCTACCGCCTTCCCTCTCTTCCTCCAACAGCTCTTTGCTTCTACTTGTGTTTCCCCAGGGGTACCTTATGGTGGATCTGTACCTCACTCGGTAGGTCTCTTGAGAAAGGGTGGGAATGGGAATCTGACCTCGTGAAAGAATCTCACTTGGGTGGTCCAAACTTCAGCCAAAATTCTGCGGAACATTCTTTGGTTGCAGCTTCCCAACAGGCATGGGAGTGAAGAGTCAGGCCTATTCAACAGTTGGAGAGGCTGAACCACAGAAAGGCCTGATCCAGCACTTACCCAAGTCAATAGAAAAGTTCTGATTGACTTCATGGAGTATTGGATCAGTCCTACACTACTTGCCCACGGTTCTACAAACAGGCGTCAGCAAAACAATTAAAAGGACCCATGAGTCTATATGATAAGTCCTTTCTTCTAAGCACTTGGAACATGGCCCACCTTTTCTCACATAGAATCACAGAACACCAGAACTGGAAAACACCTTTGGAGGTCATCGAGTCCAGTCCTCTGCCATCATAGCAGGACCAAGCACCATCTGAACCATCCCTAATAGATGTTTATCTAACCTGCTCTTAAATATCTCCAGTGATGGAGATTCAACAACCTCCTGAGGCAATTTATGCAAGCGTTTAACCACCCTGACAATTAGGAATGTTTTCCCAATGTCCAACCTAAACCTCTCTTGCTGCATTTTAAGCCCATTGCTTCTTGTGTGCATAAGCTGTGATTCTTCTCCTCTGGTCACCCATTAGGACCGATGCCTCTTTGCCTTTTAAATCCAGCAGGAAAGGCTGTTACCCACCTTGTTATTTTAGCCATTTCGTGGCGACTTAGTGTGTTCAGCACAGAAGAGTCTCCGATCCGTTTCTTGATCCACAGCTCGTATCCAATCCTAGAGTAGAGCAACAGCATGGCTGTGAGCGGGACCAGAAACAAGGCCACCAGGATAAAGATTGCATATGCTCGGCGCATCTCAATGCTGTGCCAGGACTCCAAACAGCAGACATGATTGAGGTTATAGAGAAAGTCATATTTCACCTAAGGGGGAAGATGGAGAAAGATACAATTTCAGAGATTTATAAGAGATCCACCACAGAGGGAAGGCAGAGAAAATAAAAATCCAATGTGAACAAGAGTGACACAACACTGATAATAAATAAATAAAGGAGGAAATGAATCAAATACAGGTTAAATCTCTCAAGTCCAGCACCCTGGGGATCTGGCTAGTGCCAAATGGGAGAATTTGCTGGACCACAGGAGGTCAGTATCGTCAAGCAGCACTACCAACACTTTCACTGGTTACTGGGCTCACAGAAGACATTTAGGGTAAATTACAGCTAAATAACAGCACAGAACACTGAGAGCCAGGACTGGTGGCTGGAAACAAACTTTATGCGATGACAGGAAAGTGGGCCACACCCATGTTAAATGGACATCTGGCTCACTACAATCATGCCAGAGTACGGATGTTGCCCGATGCAGGAGTTCTGCATTAGAGAGGTTCAACCTGTACAAAAGTAACAAAAGGCCAGGAAGGGAGGTATGTCAGGGACTCCATGTAGTCAGCTAAGGACTTTGCTATTTTGATGGATTTGATGAGGAAGATGCTCAGCTATCATGTTGATGGGCAGCAGTAAGAAACCCCGGCCTTGGTGGATAGGTAGATGGAACAACTCCGTCAAAGTTGAACCTAAACCAGAAACATCAAGATTTAAAACATGGATTTTTTTGGGTTTTTTTATGTTTTCTATGTTTTTGTTTTTTCTATAATATCCTTTTACATAGGAACTGCCATATGGGGACAGCCCAATAGCCTAGTATCATTTCTCAGGCAGTGACCAGTATTAGAGCTTCACGGGGAATATACAGGGGTAGGTGAGTAGTAGAAATCCACCCTTATCTTCTCCTCCTGGTTTCTGGCAAGTAACAGAGAGAAAGCCGTGCTAGTCTATACACTATCAAAACAAAATGCAGTCAAGTAGCACTTTAATTTCTTAGGTGAGCTTTTGTGAGACAGACCAGTCTGAAGAAGTGGGTCTGTCCCACGGAAGCTCACCTAATAAATTATTTTGTTAGTCTTTAAACTGCTACTTGACTGCTTTTTGTTTTGATGGTTTCTGACAACTAGAAGTTTATGGTCTCCTGGAGGTTATATCCCTGACCATGATGGCTGATAGCCATTGATGGAGTCAAGTATCAGAGAAGTAGCCATGTTAGTCTGTATCTTCAAGAACAACAGGAAATCCTGTGGCACTTTATACAATAGCAGATATTTTGGAGCATAGACTTTGGTGGGCAAAGACCCACTTTGTCAGATCTCATGCATGTCTTTGCCCACCAAAGCTTATGCTCCAAAAAATCTTTTAGTCTATAAGGTGCCACAGGACTTCTTGTTGTTATTGATGGAGTCATCATCCCTTACCTTGTCCAATTCTTTTCTGAACAAAGTCATGCTTTTTTTCCCAACACACTGTCCCCTGGGTGTGAGTTCCACAAGTTAACTGTGCATTATGTGAAGAAGTGTTTCTTGTGCAATTATATCTCCATTTTAGTCTCTGATGGAAGCTACAGTCAGACTAGGGTGGAAGCCTTCATCCAGAAGTCCGGAGAAATTGTGTCCTGCTGTGAAATCTCCTTGTATTCAATCACAGAGGTTTGCTTTGGCAGATAAATCTTGTTAAGATTAATTTAATCGAGTAACACTAGTTCTTGTGTTTACATGAAGGATTAAACAACATTTCCCTATTCATTTTCTCTGCACCATTCATGATTTTATAGACCTTTATCTTCCCTCCCCTACATTGTTACATTGTTGCCTTCTTTCTGAGCTGAGCAGCCTCAATTTTTTTAGCTCCTCCTCATACAGAAACCCTTCCACACCCTTGATCATCTTGGCTGCCCTTCTCTGAAACTTTTCCATTCATCCCAATGGTTAATCACACTCCCTGTTAAAATTACTTGCCTTAGTTCTAATTTGAATTTGTTTGCGTTTAGCTGTCAGCCATTGATCCTTGTTTTAATGTATGCCATTCTCTGCTAAAGAACCATAAAGCATTGGTACTTATATGCTGTAATATGCTCTTAAGCTTGTTCATAAACTTAACAGATAGAGCACCTTAAGTTTACTACTGGACAATTTTTTTGTTTTTGTTTTTTATCCTTTAGCCCTTGAATCATTTTCAGGGCCAAATGGTTTGCTCAAAGTCATAAGAAGAATCAGAGAATAGCCCCAGGAATCTTGCTTCCCCGGTCTTCCCTGATTTTTAATGTTATCTACTTTGGGCAAAGGGGGCAGTTGTCTCAGAACCTGGTGATTCTAAGAGATCCAGGGCTCCTGGCTGCTGCTAATTGGTGTGGGAGCACCACACAGGGGAATGCATGGCGCTCTGAGCCCTGTGGGGGAGCCAGTGCTGCAGTCTGGGTGGTGCTGAGAACTGGCTGTCCTCATCCTGCCCCATCCAGATGAAGCCCCACCCCTTCTGGGGGCAGAGCCGGTTCCCCACACCTTGGACCAGAGCCCATGGTGGCTGTTGGTCTTGCGGTATATACCCTGCACGCCACCTCTCGAATACACCAACAGCTTAGTTCTGCCTGCTCCCTCCTTAATTTTGCATACATACCACACCTTGGAAGTTTCTGCTACAGATTTCTGTTGCGGTTTTACAGTTCTTTCTGCTGCAGAATTATAGTTAGATAGAACTCAGCCAGGCCTGGAACTTTGGTATATTTTGATGACAATGTAAAGTCAAAATTGAATGGCATGGTTTATTACTTAGGATTCTGCCTCACAAATTGATGTGTCTTGGCTGAAGAAGTCCCTAATTGCTAGGATACCCTGTTTCTAAAGAGGCCGCGGGAACAATGCAAAATGCAGCAGCGAAACTGATTTTGCAGACGAGATGGGAGTTAATCACATATTTTATGTCAATCCTGGTTTCTGTCAGCAAAGGCAGTGGGCGGAAAATGTAATGCTTGTTTTTAAATAAGGGGACTGACAGCAAGGTATTTAAATAAGTGTTTGGCTCTGTGAAATTAATTTTCCTAGCACAAACAAGGTGGGCAAAGTGTTATCTTTTATTGGAAAAACTTGTTGATGAAAGAGAGATGTTTTGGAGCACACACAAAGTTAACCTCCAAGCACACACAAAGCTAAGCTCCAAGCAGGTACTTCAATTGCTGTGTAATTAGTTTACACTTGTAAAGCACTTTGAAGATGCAAAAAGTGGTCAGTGCTAGGCAATGTTAAAACAGTCTTGGCCAGCTCATTAGTTTCTGTACATTGGCATCAGCGTGAAGCAGAGGATGCCTTCAGGGTGACCATCCATCCTGTTTTGGCTTGGACAGCCCTGGATTTTGTGCACCAGGAAGGCATCCCAATTTATTTTAACAAAGAGGCAAAGTACCCATATTCACGCGGGGGGAGTGACTGCTGCACAGGTTCTCGCAGCAGCCAGGAGCCAGACTGGTATGGCTGCTGTCCAGCTCCCCACCGCTCATGGGAACCAAGAGCCAGACCAGGCCGGTTGATGCCCGGCTCCCCACAGCTGGGCAACAGTTTTCAGATGAGCATTCTCTTCCATGAATGGGGGACTAGCATTTACCTCCAGAGTCTGAACATACAGCATGGGTGACCCCACAGTGACTGCAATGGTCCAGACGAATCCTGTTTGAAACAAAGGAAAAAAGGAAGAATTAACTCTGTCAATTATGGCCATCACTTTCCAACATTTATCTCCAGGCATTGGTCGGTATTTACATTTGCCCAGTGAATGGGCTAGAATGAACCCGTAGAGGATCTAGATTTCTAATAACTGAGAAATTGTGAATCAAGATGAATCTAGATGTTTTTCACTGTATTGATTATATCTAACTTCAGGGCTCACTTAGTCTTTCTGCCTCTGCAGAGAATTCCTCGTTTGTTGCCAAGGTGAATCAGTCACAGATGAAGAAGTGAATATCTAGCTTTATATTTTTCCTGCTCTAAAATGAAAGTTCTTCCCATCTACTGATCTAATCAGCTCCAGATGTTATTCACTTATAAATCAAATTTTTAGGGTAAGGAAATTGTTCTAAACTCATAAGCACACAATGCTGTCATCCAGCCTCCCTTCTTCATGCTCGGTAATGTCTTACCTTGCACTAATTTAAATAGTTTTTCTATACGTCAGTTCCATTAGTTAGTGTGCACAAAGGAGATGAATAATTCCTCAGTATAAGAATATAGGCTGAAATTCACCTCTCTGCAGAGGGTCTCACGGCACTTATGTACTCAAAATAGGGTTCAAATGGGAGGTAAGTGATAGAGAGCCCTCTGCATAGGGGTGAATTCCAGGTGTAATGAATTTTGGTTATGGGGAAAGTCACTATGTTTATAAATATCATCTATGCCAGGGTCAACAACCTTTCTGAGGTGGAGAGCTGAAATTCGACCTTTTGATCTCTTTGTACAGTCTGAGTGCTGGTGATACTTTCTAAAGTCACTAATAGTGCTTACAACAGCTTCATTAACAAACTAATTAAGATGCAGAGCTTTACCGGTTAGGTGGCGGATGGTGGCATTAGCTGTTTTTTTGTTAATCTACTGGCAACATGGCTTTGAGCAAGCTCCTGGCTGCACAGAGGAGGACAGTCTGGGCTGAGTTCCTGCCTCATGTGCCGCTGAAAATTGGCTTGTGTACCCCCCGTGGCACCCAGGCTGGAGGCTGCTGACACTGATCTAGACCATTGGAGAAGCTCTATGTCATGGACCAATTTGCCCAATAGCTTGGATACCTTTTTTAAAAAGTGCAGTGGTTTCACAGTCCATGTTACTCAACTTTGTATTGTTTCATCTGTACAATATTCCATATCTTCACATTGGGAGACAGCTGTAAGGATGTGACAAAATGTTTAAGTAAGCCAATCAAAGCCTTTTCATTGCCCTCAGTGGATAAAATCTTTGCTGTAAACACTCTGGGTCAATTGCCCCCACTGTAAAACCGTTAAAGAAAAGTCATCACACTGTGGAGCTGGAGGTAAAAAGAAAGGAGCCTGCCTGGCTCACTCGGGTCTCCTTGCAGCTGTTTGTGAGAGTGTGTATTTCTGAGACCCCAACAGCTTATTTTAGTTCCAGAACACTGGATGATGTTTTCATTTCAGAGGGATTTAAGAGCTCACAAAGTTCTCCATCTCTCATCCTTGGTCTTGTACTTAATATTATTTGGTTTTTCCAAACAATAGCCTGAAGCTTGCATAGGTCCAGATGTGGGTAGTACAGACTCTGTTTTCCTTGGACAATGACCTTTTTCCTGTGCACAGAGCTAGCAAGAGGATTATGCAGCCTGAAGTCCAACTCAAGCCCTGTTTTCAGGTCTGCCCTAGTGCACAGACTTATGTACGCTAGCCCTCTGTGCAGGGCTGCATTTCACCATGAGAAGGAGATGCAAAACTCCATGAGCATGCAAGAAGTCCTGGACAGACAAACTCTTGCTATAGGGAACCCTACCCTGCCCTGCTGAAGGGAGCTTTGCCATTCGTTTCAGAAGGGGCAGGATCATGCATTGTATAAAGCCCAACTGCTGAATGCCACGCCACGAGATAACTGCAGTGTGGTTGGGCTGTCTTTTGACTGAGTGTTTAAGGACCAGGGAGTGGGCCTTGGAAGCCTTATTCACACTCCCATCTCTCTCATTCCCCTACTATGCAGTGCCCCAGCAGAGACTCATCACTAGTACCAAGAATACAGCACCTGAAAGTGTGGTGCTGAAGGAACTCATGTGTGCAATTGCTGCTGCTGTGTACATGCCTACCAATAGCCCCAGAGCTATTCTGCTTGATTTTTCCCTCTCTGTGGTATCCTTCCACAGCAAATCCCCTGTTGATGTGGGATTAACTACAGTTTCCTCCTGTCTAGTCCTGCATAGAGATTGGTAGGAAATGGAATTTTCATTCCATCAAAACAAAAAACAAACAAACAAGAAAAAAAATTCTCTCTGTTCTCAACTGGAAGAAAATCAAATACCTTTTGGGAAAATTTTTGCCAAACAGAATTTTTGGAAAATGTTCACTTTGGCTTGATCTGAACATCCTGTTTCACCAAAATTGAAATATTTCATGGCAATTTTTATTTAAAAAAAAAACAACTTAAAATTTCCAAATGAAAAGTCATCGAGAAAGGAGAAGTCAAAGCATGATATTCTGAGAGCATCGACATGTTCCATTTTGACATCAACAAAATGCTTCATTCTGATTCTTTTTCCATGATGAAATTTTGCCAATAGCCATACCTTCCCACAGAACACATCTGTTTGAAAAGAACAATTTTTTTGCATTGCAAAAACATTCAGTGGGAATTTTTTTGACCAGCCCTAAAACCAAGCCATTGTCCATCCCAGTCAGGCAAAGTTATCCATAGGTTGTGTCATGCCAGAGCTTTGTGCCATCAAGTTTGAACTCACTCAAGGACCAAGACCTTATTCTTAAGAGTTAAGACTTATAACTAAATTTACCACAACTTGTCACTTATCATTGAAACTTCAGGTTCAATGGCTCCATGCAATAGAATATCCTGTTTTGTTTTTTTAAATTTTGCCAACTGCATACAGGTTGAACCTCTCTTGTTTGGTGCCCTTGGTAGCTGACCAGTGCCCAACTAGAGAATTTGCCAGACCACAGGAGTTCAATGTTGTCTAGAAGCATTACTGACACTTCCACTGCTTAGTGGACTCTTAGAAGACATTTAGGGGTAAATTACAGCTAAATAACAGCACAGAAGACTCAGAGCCAGGAATGGTGGCTGTAAACAAAATTTATGGGACCACGGGAAACTTGGCCACACCCATGATAATTGGTCATCCAGCTAACTAAAATCATGCTGGATTACAGATGTTGCCAGACCAGAGAGTTCCAGATTAGAGAAGTTCAGCCTGTAGCAAGAAAGAAGCTGTATGAATCTACCATAATAGATATTGCTATAGAAGTGAAAGATGATATGATGTTCTGCCCCATGTTCTGCTCCTTGAGAATATAACCAGGGTGCAAAATAATGAAGTAGAGTCTCAGCGAAGTTTGGTTTAAGGTAAAAGTTCCTGGTCATTTGGAGAAACGGACAAACTCGTGGGAAGAATTTACTTGCATTCTCAAGTCAAAGATTTGGCTGATAAATGTATCTGATTAAAACAAAAAACAGATGTCACTGACACGAGACAAGTTTTTGAAACTCACGCTTCTGAAGAGCAAAGGTAAACCAGATAGTCATAGTGGGCCAGGGCTGAGTTTTACAGCACTGATTTCAGTGGGATCACTGCCAGAATAAACTGCTCTTCAGAGTAAGAGGATCATAACCAGCCCTACTGATTTCCTAATGCTGTAGAGCTTGAAAGCCACAATATAAAAGTTAATTCTTCCTACATGTCAAAGGAAATGGTGGGAGATCAGGAAGAGCACCACAGAAAGCAGGCTGACATAAAGGTGATGTAAACAAGAGCAGAATCAGACCCGGCAGAGTGGACTCAGGCAAATAGTGAGGGATTAAATTGTGTAACATACTGGTGTGCTTCTGTGAGAGAACCAGCCTATGTTGTATGGAACATCAGCCTGCCTAGTGTTGTGTTTAGGTGGACACAAAATGAAACTTCAGGCCTTCAGTGTGAGTGGCTTGCGTTTTTGATGAACGAGAAGTCAACTAACCAGCTCCAACCTGCTCAAAGCCAATGCTCATGGAAGTCAATGGGAAGTCCCCCTTATTAGTTTCCTTGGGTATCCCTGTTTGTCCAGCATGGGCTGGAATTAAATTGCCACTTCTCATGATTTTGCCATGAGCCTTGTGGTAATTATTGGTTTCAGAGGGATATCCATATATGTCTGTTTCAGCAAAGCCAACAAGGAGTCCAGTGGAACCTGGGGCAGACCAGTGAGCTGCAGCTGTCTGGTAGAAGGTAAATATATCAGCCATTGGGTGCATAGTTTTCTGCTCCTGGAGTGACAAGGGCAAGGGGTCACCAGAGCATTCAGGAATGTACTAGAACCAGTTAAGTCAGGCAGGCACCATAAGGTACCTCGAGCCAATTAATAACCTGCTAGAAGCAATTAAGACAGTAGGAAGGTGCTTGGATGGGCCAGTTGTGGTAGTGGCTCAGGATAGGGCTATAGTGCTGGTTGTGGAGAGAAAACTACTGGTGGCCGCTGGCGTTTGGATCCCTGGGCTGGCACGGGGGCTGGGGGGGGCAGGTTCTCCTCGGCCTTCTTCACACCACTACAGAGTGAAGGAAGACTGATACAAAGGAGAGTTTTCACACCAAATCCATTGGCTGGCCTGTGATGAAGGTGGCTCAGTAGACTGAGACCCCAGCCCTCAGAGCAGGACAGAGACTTAATGAGAGTCACAGTGAGTCTCTGAGGTGAGCCCTAACCTCCTAGAAGTGCAGGACACCTAAAGCACAGCTGGAGCTCTGCCACACACCCTGAAGGCTAACACATTTAAGAGGGAATAAGCTTTCATGAGATACTGCTCACTTCAGGCATCTGAAGACGTGAGCTGTATCTCATGAAAACTTATGCCCTAATAAATTCCTTAGTCTTTAAGGTGTGTGGCAGAGTTACCAGACTCGTTATGGTTTTGGTGATCATTCTTGTTTTCCTTAAAGCCCCAGCACCTGGTGCCAAGTGGCTAAGAGAAAAAAAAAGTTTCCAGCCCTCATGGCTCTGGAGACAGCTTCAAAATGTGACCTCAGCAGTGTTCCCTGAACGCTCAGCACTTGGATCACTACCCAGGAGACAGTCAGGTGCTCTCCAGTTGACTAGCAGAGCGCCCACCGCTGGCAGCCTGTGTTTCTACTGGTGGTGCACATCCGCACATGCCTGGGTACATATAACAACATTTATCCTGCCCATGGGTGGAAAAAATTAGAAGGAACCCTGGATCCCAGTTGACCGTAGCAGCTTAAAAAGCCTTAAATAAATAGAAGCTAAGAAACGGAACCCACATCTATCACTCGTACATAATCTCATGATTTGAAAGCCAGTCTTATGGTTTTTGGTGAGCCTGCTTTGTGATCTTTGAACACTTGGGGTTGGCAATACCGCAGAGGTGCAACACTCCATGCCTCATTCCCAATTAGTCTAGATATATTTGCAGTCATACCTAGCATTTTGTAGGCTCTCTTGTTTGTGTACTGTCTCTTCATCTTCAGTGGGTGAACTATTCCTTGGTACCTCTCTACAGCAATGCATGTCATGGTCAGAGTGCTGGCCACAACTGCGGTGGTTTGAATGAAGGGGACCATCTTGCACACAAAAGGGCCTAGAAAAGAAAGACACATTTTAGTGTGTGGGCTCTTATGGCACAAATTGACCCTAATTCTAAGGCCTGGGAGCAAATTTCACCACGCTTCCATATGGGCAGAAGGGGGAGCTCAATTCTAACTCATATTGTCCTCTGTGCATGAACTTTGGGTTGTCAAACAGCTTGATCTAGATTCCTTCCTGAGCAGAGATCTGCTTAGCCCAAGGGGGGAGGTCAAAGAGTCGGTTATAACTAGAGTTAGGGAAAACTTTTTGGCCAACACTCATTTTTGGTGAAAAATTCATATTCAGTGCCACCAAAACATGTCACAAATTCATGCAGGAGTCACCTAATTGTTTTGATGTTGGTGGGGGGGAGGGAATCAGAGCAAATAAAATAATTTGGGGGTTTTTTTTCAGTTGGAAATGACTTTGCCTTTCAAAATTTCTTATTTTTTTAGAAAACAAAACATTTAAAACTGTTAAAATGATTTTGTCAAAATGAAATATTTTGGGGGGCGGGGCAAATAAATTTGTAATGACTTTTGGATTTGTCAAAAAAAATTAATAAAAAGGTTGTTTTCTGTTCAATTCCCCACTCCCAGGAGTGGTGATGTTTGGTGGTTGGCGTTTTTGATTTTTTAATTGCCTACAAACATTTAAAAAATCCATTATTTGCATAATTCTAGCTGTAAACTCCTGATTCCTTCTAGTTGTTTTGGCCCAGCTCTGCTCCAAGTCACAGCCACCTAAGGCCACTCTAAAATACACTATTGTAATGTAGTCCCCCTGGCATCAGCTGAGAACTGGCCAAGCTCAGGTGTGTACTCCCACTCTTGACATGCTCCTATACCAGATTTAGGGTCAGTAGGACTATGTAGGTAAGAGTTTCTAGGTTGGGAAAATCTCAGTGAACCAGTTAAAGACAGATTCCTGCCACTGGGCACTACCTGAGCATCACAAAGTGGCCGGAAAACAGAGATGCTATCTAGTCACTTGATTGTGCTTCATTGCAGTATGAATTCAATGCTTTTCTTTCCTCAGGGCAGAGGTTGAATAATGTACAACTGACACGTTGCTTTACAACCACTGGATGTCTGCCCAGGCTTTCAGAACTGACACATACAATCAGTGGCTTCTCCACCACTTATCCAGACCCTGGATTCACATGTTTCAGTGATAGAAGGGAAGTTTTAGCCAACATGTCCTATCTTGGCTCTGGACAATAGCCCTTCAGGTGAGTGCTACAGAGATATGCACTGGACTTCACGGTGCAATGCAGAAACATGGAGCTTCGTGCCCTTCTGCATTACACACCAACTGAAGTGCAGATATTTAGGTAGCATGTCTCTTTGATGTCAGAATTGGAAGCAACCAAGACCTCATGCATGTAACAGTAATAGCAAAGTATCACTCAAATGTTATGTATAGTGACAAAGCTTGCATGTAACTTGAACTAACAGCCAGTCCTGGGCTCTGCAAGTGTGGAATGCCTGTAGGCAGTGGAATAAGTATCATATAAACAGCAGCTGGAGTTCAAGGGATGCTGCAGGGGACGGGGGGATACCCACTGGAGCTGCCCCAAAAGATCTGGGCAGGCATGGGTTCCTGCACCCTCTTTCCAGCTGTTGGGATCCACAGATGGGGGTGAGCAAAGCCTCCCACACGCCTTGTAGTCTGATGCTCATTTACACTGTACTCAGCTAAGTGTGGCCAAGTGGAGAGAACACTGGACTGGGATTCAGGAGACCTGAGCTCTGCTGCTGGGATGACCTTGGGCAGGCTACCACATGACTGTAACAGAGAGATTCCCCAGGGTTACACTCATGTGGTTTTATTAAATGCCACTATTGGATTAAAGAGAAAGGGGGAACTAGCTTTCAAGCACACACCCACACACACTCCTGCACTCATGCCCTGACACAGACAAACTCAGGCAGGTGAAGAGTTGCACAGGAGCTGTGGAAGAAGACAAGGCATAGTGGGCCCAGCGGGTTGGGCTGCAGTCGTGAATCCAGGGTGATAAGCTGATTGTATGAGCCCCTTGCCAGCATGCTGTCTTCACCAGCTCAGTACTCAGGAGCAGTCAGGATCATCCATCCTGGGGAGAGGGGAAGGGGCCCAGAACCCTGGCCCTCCCCCTGCCCTGCCCAGTTGAGACTCACTCCTGAAGAGGGGAGGTGGTAAGAAGAAAGCTGGAAGAAAGAGGGAGGGTCTATAGCTTTACCCCATTTTTATAAGCATCACTCCAACAGCAATTGTCCTGTCCCACTATCCCAGGATGCTGTAGGACTCTGAGTCACCAGCTAACAGCAGATGAGGCTTTGATCTCTTGATGGGGGCCTCTTTCTCTTTCTTAGGTGGATAACAGCAGCCAGCCCTCAGCTCCACCCAGAATGAACCTCACTGGCTACACCATTCCACAGCCAGCCCTTTGCATCATCCAGTGTGCTCAGTGTGATGCTCCAGGAGCTATTTAAAAGGCCCAGGGCACCAGCCATCACTGCTCCTGCAGTAGCGGCAGCAGCAGTCAGGAGCCCCAGGCCCTTCCAAGTCACTGGGCCCCAAGGCAACTGTCCCCTTTGCCTCACCCTCAAATTAATCCTTGGCAACAGCCCAGGGTGTAAGGGGAGGGAGCTCTTTCAGGTAAGTCTGTTAGCAGGCTTGTAGGCTCTTTTATAGCATTTCATAGGCTTTCTCCATTGTGCTTTTACAGAATAAAATCGGCTTGCACAGAAAGAACTTTGCAGTCACACCGGTAGCCATGACTCTTTGCCCCTTCTCTAGACTGTCTTTTGCTCGGAATAATTCAGAGAAGGCCAGGAATGGGTCCGGCTGGAAATACCCCAGTCAGAAGGGAGAGAGATACCACTCTCTGCCTAAGCAAGCTGGAAGCCCCAGAGCGGGTGCCCTGTTTGGACCATAGAGGGGGAATACATGTGCAGTTAATTTGAATGGTGATGCTGTCTACACTGCAATCAGAGCTGCACCTGTGTTCTGGGGAGGCAGACCTGAGTTAGCTTTGATCAAGCTAGGTCAAGTAAGAATCACAGTGAAGCTGCAGTAGCGTGGGCTAGCAGGTTAACCACCTGAGTACGTACCCAGGGCCCAGAGGGTGCTCTGCCCTTCCAGTTCTGTGCTGCTTGAGTTGCTGCCTCACTTCCTCTGGGCTGCGGGCTTTGTGTGTCACACCTCTAAGAGGAGCAATGGAAAACTCACACCAGGTTTTTCACTTGGCTGCCTGAATGAACATCCCCCATCACTGTGGAAAGGATTTTTCCCTTCTAAGCCTGTTGACTTGCTGAGGGCCAGGACCGCTAGCAGCGTCTGATGCTCTTGCTGGCTATTGGGGATTTATCTGCCTCCAGAACTTCCCTGCAGCCTGATGAAATTGTCAGTGTTGAATAATTTTCTGCTCTTTTTACAGCCTATCCCTTGAGATGAAAGAACTTCAAGAAAGCACATCTAATCTATGGCTCATCTGTGGGGCTCTGTAGCAACTGACAAGGACATGTGAACCTACATTCATGTGGAAGAGTTAAGGGAATGATGAGGTTTGAACATTGTTGCTGCTGATTGAAAGAACCCAATGGAGCGAGAGGCAGCTGATGATATATTTTCCTGAGCAGCAAACTCCTTGGAGAACAATCTCAACACATGGTCATGAAGACATTGCCTTTAGCGTGCATGCTTCTGGCCTATGAAACGGAAGGCCTGGATCTAGAGGTGAGTTATTCCCAAATCCACCAGATGAGATAATCACAGTGAGGAGATTGTCAAAAGCACCAGTGGGAATCTGACGCTCTTCACTGGTTAATTGCCAAAGAGAATTAGGTGCCTTTGAAAGTCTGGCCCCTAGAGGGTGTGCCAGGAGCTAATAGGGTCTGTTACCATTTTGGTTGGAGCTGGGAAAGCTTGGGGTTTCTGCTCTGTACTAAGTAACCTTTGCATTGGGGAAGAGAGTTGTCTTGACCTGGTTCATCTACCAATATAGGGAGAGAGGCCATACCATGTCCCCTGAAAGAGCCTTGGAGAACAGAAAGGCAACAGGCCTCTGGGACCAGTGTTTCCCAGTTTCACACAGGCTGCTATCCCACCACTCTGCAGGTTAGCTCACCCCTGTCCTGCTTACGTTGCAAGATACAACTCTCAGGCAATAGGCTGCAGACCACCATGCATTTCTGGCCAAGTCTGCTTGCTTTTGACCAGTTTGGTAGAGAGAGTATATGGCAAAGCCCATTGTGGGAACTTTTGGCCATGCGATTTAAGGCACTCAGTCACCAGTTAAGTGAACAGCGCACTTCTCCCCTTGCTAATACATGAAAATTCTGTGGTTGAGCATCCCTGGTGTCACTCCATCCACTTGAACAGTAGTGAGCTCACTCTTTCTTATGTAATCTAGAAATTAAGAGGCCAGGTCTTCAGTGGGTGTAAATTTGCATTAGTAGAGTGATATGAACTGAGAATCTGGCCCACGATTTCTGTCTGGAATTGGCTACTTGCAGTCCTGTTTGGTTTTTGCATAAGTCCTATCAGGGAGGTGAATGCTGGAGGTTCAAAGCTGATCTGTGGTTTAAGCCATCACAGTTCCATTTCTGGCTGGGGTGGTCCCTGTCTTCCTTTGACTTGGTGTTGTTCCCAGTTGTTCATCTTCCTTATCCTTTACAAACCAGGTGTATCCCCTTCGGCAAGACCAAATTTTGGAGATTTGCCTTGAGTTCAGTCATGAGTAAACAGCTGTCAGCATAACTGCATCAGCCTTACCTCTGTTACAGACAGGCAAAGCCCCTGTTTTCACCAGTGCGGACAATCCCTGCAAGACATAGCAGCTAGCTGTATCATTCAAAACTGCAGATTTATGCAGTCTGCACTCAAGGGTGGTTCCCAGTGTAGAAAAGGCCTAAGACATGGTGTAGTGGTCAGAAAAGAAGAACAAGACGCAAGAAATTCTGAGTTGCATTCTCAGATAATCAACAGGACAGTCAGCAAATTGCTTAGCCACTTGGTCCATGCCTCAGTTTCCCTATATGTGAAACAGAGATCGTAACCCTAAACTACCTCACTGGGGTATTACGAAGATTAAGAGTTATACAGTAAACTCTTTCATATCCGGCATTCTATTATCTGGACGTCTCAAATAACAGGCATTTTAACTATAAGTAAATTTTAGTTATGTTTCCAATAAGGACAGCATAGTGAAAGTAAATACAAATAAATACAGCAAACACAGCATAAGCTTACAGTGTACAATACTGCTGTTGTTGGTAAATAAAGTACTCTGCATACATTTTTGTTTGTTTCTTAATATCTGATCTTGTTTTTTGTTAGTGTTATTCATTGCTAGGTGTACCTCTCTATTACCCAAAGTATCTGAATATCAGCAACCTTCCAGTCCCAGGGCTGCTGGATATGAAAGAGTTTACTGTATGTGAAGACTTGAATTAGAAAAAATGTATTACTAAAGATAACAAGTAAAAATCCTGATGGTTAGGGATAAAGCAGTCCAATTCTTGCATAGTGTTTGTTCTTTCTCTATTTTAATAAGATAATGCCTTTTCCACTACTCTTGTTAAGATTAGGAGGCCTGCGGATTTGCTTTGAAGATAAAAAGGGCTATCCAAGCATTAGCCATGTGTATTGTCAGCATAGTGATTCCCTTGGTGTGTGTTTGGAAGGAAAGCCAGGGGATGTAGCCTGCCCATCGGAAAAAAGGGATGGGAGCAGATGAGGTGAGGGGAGAAGAGAATCAAAGGAGAGGGCAAGAAAGGCAGCTGAGTGAGACAAAGCTCAAGGCTAGATACTCAGCTGGTGTAAACTGATGCAGTTCCTTTGAATTCCCTGGAGCTGTGCTGGTTTACACTAGCTGGGGATCTGTCCCCAAGAGCAGTGCAGGTGCTAGCCCATGGGGGGCCCTAACCAAGAACGTTCTCCTCCACCCAGTACTAAAACAGGCAAGTTCTTATAATTCGTAAGGAATAAGTCACTTTGATTCCTATCAGCAGCTCTGTCCAAGACTTACACATAATGGGCCAAACCCTCAGTGCAAATCAATGTGGCTACAATGACACTACACTGATTTACACCAGCTGGTGAGGTGGCTCATTACCGTCACTGGATTTATTCCTGATTTACTGTGGTTCAAAATCTGAATCAAAGGGTCTGAGTCTCCTATTCACTGCACCAGGCAGTGTTTGCACAAGGGTCTATGCTAACTGAGGGCATGTCTACCTTACGTGGCAGATCAACCCTGTCAGGGTCAATCTTTTTTGTTTTGATTTCACGTGCCTGGTAGGGACATGCAAAATTGACCTATCTGTGGTCAACAGTCAACCCCTGCACCCCACAGTATCTCAAGGAGTAAGGGAGGTCGGGAGTCCCTCTGTGAGGAGGATGGGTAAGTTGACTGTAGATAATTCGATTCTAGCTATGCAATTGACATAGCTAGAACTGTGTATCTACAATTGACTTTACTGCCTAGTATAGACCTGCCCTGAGACAGATGAGGTGAGAGAGGTAATATTTTCTATTGGACCAACTTCTAGGACAGGAATAAGGAATTATTAGTTTAAATAAAGCGGGGAACAGTTTGTGAAAGAGAAACAGACTTTTTACTCCTGTGGATAATTTCTCAACTCTAAGGCAATGAACTATTTTTTGTCTCCTGCTCAGCAAGAGGTAGACAAATGAAACACATTTTTATTCATTACATCTCAACCTTTTCCACTGCTTTCTTTATTCAGAAGCTGTGTCTTTCTGTCCTCTTGGAGGCTGGGTAGATAAAAGGCAATGGAATATGATGAGTAATAATACAGTTTCTTAGCAATGTGCTCAACTTAGCATTTGAAATTGACGTCACATTAATTAAAATGTAGGTGGAAATACAAGGCCAACTATAATTCACCTACGGTAGTGGGTTCTGATTCACCTGTTAGCCAATGAATAGATTACAAGTGTCTATCACATCTGAGACATGAGGAGTCATGAAAAAAAAATTCTTAAGCATAGATGAACCATGAGCAGTAAACAGAATTAATTTCCAAGGTATTAATCTGGACAGACACATCTGATGATTTTCTTGACAGATTTACAAAATTAATGAGTAACGTGGAAGCAGTTGCTATAAATTTATGGGTTTAGCAAAACATTTGAACAACAAATAATGTATTTTTCTTGCTAAACTATAATTCAAATTTACTTGACTAGCATGATTGAGTTAAGCACTTGGCAGGTGCAAATTAGCATAAATTCAAAGGAGCTATCCTGAATTACAGCCGAGGATCTGGGTCACTGCTTTTGGATGGAAAACCAATTGCAGTTCATAATGATTATCTCTTAGGTAGCACTTGTCTCAATAGATTGCAAAGCACTTTACAAAGAAGGGCAAGTATCATTCCCATTGTATAGATGGAGAAACTGAGGTACAGTGCAGTCAAGTCACTTGCCCACTCAGCCTAAGAGTAGCAAAGCTGCAAACTGAATCTAGGTTTTCTGAATCCTAGGGCAGTGCTGCATCCACTGAATCACACTACCCACTTAAACAAAGGCCAGTGTATGCATCTATCCTAACCAAGCATCCAGCCTTTCTAGGGCTTTTTATACATCTTCACTGGAGTTTGCAGTGGGCTAAAGTCTCTTTGCTAGGAGTGGTACAGAACAGCATCCTTTATAGCTCAAGCACTGTGGGACATTAGTTGATTTTGGACTCTTTGGATTCTGATGTGATTATATGGCTGGTTTGTGCCAGCAGGATCAGCATAATGCTTTCTAGGAAAACGACTTTCAGATTCAAGCCATAGTCCCAGAAAACAAAGGAGGATGGGGGAACCTTCTTTTGTTGTTCAAAACAAAGACCCTAGCAAGAATATTCAACTCCTTCCCTTTAATCCATGTTACTAACCTAACTTCAGTACCAATAGGTCCAATCTGAAGAATAACACTACTGATGTTCTGAGACTGATTTTGTTTTTAATTTATATGTTTCAATGGGTATAAAGGAAACCAGAGTTAAAAAGCAGCCCACCCTTATGATGATAAAGCTAGCAGGACATTAGATATGATCTCTTGTCATGTACATCTGTGTAATTCCTTTGACTTTATTGAAATTGTTCTTGACTTATGCTACGGGAAGTTACTTTAAAACCAAACCTCTTACTTCTAATTCCCATATTTTAATAATTAACCAGCCTTTGTGGACAGTTGCTTTGAGATGTTATATATTACAGCGTATAATCAGTAATTCACTATAACTAGCCGTAAGTCATTTTATTTTGTCATTGGACTTCATAAAGAATCTTACCATTTTGTAGCGTAAAAATTATATTGTCTTCATTAGATGGACTCAATTATCCACGGATGCTAATGTGAACTTATGCCACAAATAATACACTTTGTAAATTTCATTTTCCTTTTGGTAACTCATGTGGCTCTTTTGCATTGGGATTAACACAATGAATGATTTAATTACAATCCACAGTTTATAGATGCACCAAAATTCCAGCAAGGCCTGGTGACCTTGCTCAATATTTGAGTGAGCTGGGAAAAAGGAAAAAAAAAAAAAAGAGAGAGAGAGAAATCACAGAAGAGACCATAGAGGTGTCCATCATCATCAATAACCATGGCCTCAGCACCCGTTGGTGTCTGATGCCTCTCTCACTATTTCCTTCCATCTTTCCCTGTCCAGTGCGGAGTGGCTTATTTTCTGTAGATTAGCTCTGCACCAATCGCTTGATTGGTATCACGGACCTTGTTTTTCTGGGTGGCATCCAAGCCAGCATCTTTTATCAGTTAATCGTACGGGCATCAGATTTCATTCATATCTTTGTTTTATGATCGGAGCATTGTCACTCATCTGAGCAACCCTCTTCTTTTATCCAGTGTTGGGACTGGCTTGGAGCCCCTAGAGGCTATATGGCAAAGTTATTTTCCCGGGTGTGTTCAACTTCAACCCAAAGGAAGGGAGGGGACCAGAACACTCCTCATTTTAGGTTTTTCTTTTTTTTTTAATTTTTTTTTAACCTGTGTGTGATCTTTACAGTAGGGTTGCAACATTCATGAGGGTTTGGTGTTGAGAAACATCTCAAATGTTGAATTTCACAAAAGATGAATATCGTTCGCCTGGAGCCTGGGCAAAGTGGCAGCCACTGGAGCTCCCTGCCCAGAGCCCTGGTGAGGCAGCAGCTGCTGGCGTTTCTGCCCAGGTCACTGGAGAGGCAGCGGCTGTCGGCGTTCCCAGCCCCGGGGAAGTGGTGGCTGCCAGCGCTCCTGGTCCCAGAGCCTCGGGGGAGCAGCAGCCACTGGTGCTCCCCACCCTGGAGCCACAGGGAAGTGGCAGGGAGTTCCCGGCCCCAGAGCCCTGGGGAAGCGGCAGCCACTTGCGAATAATTGAATTTGTGAACATTGAATTCACAAATGTCTGGACCTTACAGTATTACGAAGTTCTACAGACATAATTGTGTCAGCTAGGAATCTGAAACAATGATGCTCTGTAACCAGCATAGTTATGTCAACAAAACCCCCAGCATCTAGGCCAGGAGTGGATGTTTGTATACTGACAGAGGAGTGCTTTTGTTGACCCAGCTAATGTTGTGCATGTGTTACTATGCCAGCAGAACTCCTCTAAGCTCTGTAATGTAGATGTGGCATTAGGGAAGCTGAATTCTCCTGGATATCTCTCTTACCTACATATTTTTAAGCAGTCCACTCTAAAGCGAGCCAATGTTTCCTCTAACTTTCCATCCATGCGTAGAATAATTTTATGTGCACTGAGACACCTGCGAATGTGCACCACTAATAGAAACAAACCATACCTGTGAGTGCTCTGCTAATCAGCTGGATGGCATTTGAATCTTTCCTGAGCAGCCACACAAGCTCACAGTGTATAAGAAACATTGGATACAGCATGTTCTGTGCACAGTGAAAGATGCAGAAGAACGGGGTATATTCATCAAACTATGCAAGAGGGCAACAGCTGAGAAAAAGCTACAATTATTGTGGCATCTGGGATGCAAGCAAAGTGTCAGAAGCTGATTCCTAACAGCCTGGTCTGTGCTGGAAATTCCAGTGTGCTCTTTCAGGTGCTGCTGAGCAACAGAAGTGGAACAGAGCCTTCCTGTCTCTTATATTTCATGTTACAGTCAGAGGAACAATTAGTTCTGAAGAAATGAGCTAACTTTTCTTGAGACTCTGTATGATTACCGTGTAGCTACTGTTCCTCTAATTATTTTTCATCCAAGAGTAGAATAAATTTTGTTATGTGGACCAAGGCACATGCAGATGTGTACCACCAGTAGAAACACAAGCTGCCTGCTGTGGGTTCTCTGCTTATCAGCTGGACAGCACCTGAATATCTCCTGGGTGACCCCAAGTGCTCAGCTTACAGGGAACGCTGAGGGCACATGTACAAGTCTGGGAAGATCAAGCCTGTCAGGGTCGATCTTCCAGAGTTTGATTTCACTCTTCCTTCAGCATCAGCCACGCAGCCTCATGTCCATCTGGAGTGAATTTCTGGAGCCTCGGCACTCCCACTTCTCTCTGTGTGCTCTCCTTAGGGAGTCCAGCTCAGATGGAGGCCTGGTAGAGACATGGCCATTCTCCAGAGGCTCATGCAGACATCAGGCAGCCTTTTCAAACTGGCGGGGGTTGTTAGTCAACTGGAACACAGACTCAGAAGTCCTTAGGCTGGCACAGAGATGGATTCCCGACTGTTCTCCAGGCAGGGTCATGATGAATTCACACTCCCTCTGGCTGGAGTTTCCTACTGTTGGGTCACTGGAGCTTGCATTGCCTCTCTGGACCCCCTTGTTAGTCTGAATCAGTTGCAACCAGTTCTTGAACAACTCTGTTCACCCAGACAAGGAGGTGACACCCCAAACAGCTGTGTCCCTTAGCTTGAGAGCAAACTTAAACCCTTTCCCCCTCACTTGGGTATCAACGTGAGTTATAGCAGGAAACTGAGGCACACACAGGAATAGAAAACATTGCAGAAAATCTCCATTTTGTCACAACATCTCTACGTGATCATCAATGGCTTGGATTCACCCAACGTCTCCCCTGTACCAGCCATGCTGAATACAGAAGTCCAGGCCCACTGATGGAGGGGGAAGTGGAAAAGGGAGCAGTTGCTCCCAGGCCCGGTGTTCCACAGGGATCTGGAGCTCTGGCCACTGCTGCTGCTTCTTTGGCAGGGGCAGCTGCCAGAGCTCCTGCTTCCTTTGAACTGCTGCAGCAGTGCTGCTCTGGCTGCACACGGCTGTGGGGGTCAAAGACAGTGACAGCTCTAGGTCACGCCCCTTCCACTCTTGCCCCTGCCCTTTCCAGGGCCTGGAGCTAGGGCCCCTCCCACCTTGCCCCCGGGCCCACGGCGGCTGTTGGCGCTACTGCAGAAGTCTGAGACGGCCTAGGAATGTCAACGTACCTCTGATTTCAGTGGAGCTGCTCTGATCTGCAGCAGGTTTAATATCTGGCTGGATCCATTGGAAGATTCAAGTAAAAGTCGAAAAGAGTCTCAGCTGGTGTAAACTGTGAATGGAACTTAAGAGCAGAATGCCAGGCTGGGACCAGAAAAGGATAAAAATCTTCATCTGTGTTGTGCTGGCGTTTTTTTTTTTTTTTGACAAAAATGGCCTGCTTTCTAAACTCACAACACAAAAACCTATTGTTCCTACACTTCCAGTTCTTTTGTTGAAGCTCAAGCAGTTCCAGATTTCCAATGCATGACGTGGTTTTCTTTTGTGTGCAAAAGTTAGAAGACAGATCATTTTTGTTTCCTCCTCCCACCCCGCAAATGGACGAACAATTGTATCGCATTTTGATGTCAGTCCAAACATTCTGCTCTTAACCTAAAGCAAGCAGTGCAAACGATTCAATGTAGGCACCGTTGTTTTGTTGAAACAGGGAACAGAACGGCAGATGAAAAGATGCATTATTTTTTCTGACTGAAGGGAAGATATATTTCCAGTACCATTATGTATAGCATTTCTACCCATTTGGTAGACTAGACAGTTCCAAGGGTCCTCCAGGATTTCTCTGCACGCCTACTCATGTTGTCAGGAGAACTTTGCTCTTTAACTGCTAATGCTTCATTAATTCATAATTAGCAAAACTGCCACAGTCTTCAAGTGTTCTGGGAGCAGTGCTTTTTTGAGCTGGTACTTGCGAGTACTGAATACCAGCACCTCAGCACCCCCACTTGCAGGATTGGCTGGGGAAGGTGGTGGGGAGCCAGCTGAGTACTGGCTCCTCTTTTTTAACCAAAAAATCCCTGACCAGGAGTAAAAATTCTTTCAACGTCTAACGATTTATTTCTCGGTAGGTACAGCCTGCTCCCGGCCCCCTCCCAATTCAGCCTGAGGCAAACACCTGGTAAGGAAGATTTCCACCCAGACAGTTGCAGTTCGCTAAAGTTATGAGTGACTCCAGATAGAGTCTTTTAATGGCAGCGGGACAGTTTAATAACAGTGCACACCTTGTCACTTCTCATGTATGTGGCATTAAAACACATGCTGCTAGATTCAAGCTGTCTGGCTGAACTGCACAAAGGTTCAGGGATGGCTTGATAGTAGCTTAGAGTGAAGGCTGTGTGTCTTTCACAGAGGTCATGGATTCCATGTCCTTTTACGACCTCTAACTTCTTCAGCACCCGGCATGGCTGGCTCTGGGGCTGCCCTGCCTGGGCAGCTCAGGCAGCCCCTGCACCAGCCACATTGGCCTCTGCTATGGCAATTTTGGGCCAAGGCAGCCCTTCCTCAGGAGCAGTAGTGGTTTGGATGTGGGCTGGAGCTCGGGGTTGAGGCTGGGGTGTGGGGTAACCCTTACCTCAAGGGGGCTCCTGTAAATGGCCAGCATATGCCTGCAGCTCCTAGGCTGAGGGTCAAAGGCTCTGCAGGCTGCCCCTGCCTGCAGGTACCTCCCCATAGCTCCCATTGGCTGTGAATCCTGGCCAATGGGAGCTGCAGAGCCGGTGCTTGTGGTGAGGGCAGTGCACAGACCCCCTGCCCATCCCATCTCCCCCAGGAGCTGAGGGACATGCTGTCTGCTTCTGGGAAGCAGCATAGAGCTGAACAAGGAGCCTGCCAGCCTGGTCAACCCTAAGCCAGCACCAGAGGAGGTCCTGGGCCACACACCTGCAACCCCAAGAATTAGCAGGAGTCCTGGGCCACGCATCCCCATCCCCCAGCAGCAGTGGGGGTCTTGGAGCCCCCAGCACCTATGGTGCCCCCAGATTGACTCCCCCCAGAGCACCTGTGGTCTCAAGGGCCAAGTTTTAGTTAGGACTATATAGTACAAGTCATGGATGGGTCATGGGCTGTGAATTTTTGTTTATTCTCTGTGATGTGCCTGTAACTTTTTACTAATTTATGGCCATGACTAAAATGTGACCTGAATTATAACTGACTACCTGGGGACCAAAATATGATAATGGGCTCTACAGTTTAGCAGACAAAGATATAACAAGATCCAGTGGCTGGAAATTGAAGCTACATGGATTCAGACTGGAAATAGGACAGGCATGTTGAAAGGGAGAGCAAATAATCATTGAAACCCCTGTGGCACATTGGGGTTCTCCCAGGCAGTCAGGAGCTCTGTTACCACCTGTTTGGGACAACTCTGAGTGCCTACAATGGCATCTGCTGGGGCTTGCAGTCCTGAAATCAACACCCAGCCTGCAAGCCTGTCTCTCAGTTGGGCTTCCCCAAGGGTGGCCGGGCACCCACTTTTCAACCAGAATGTCTGGTAGCAAAGGACACCTGATAGTGTCCAGTCAGAGCTACTGACCAGATATCCCCAATCTGATTTCTGCAAGTGGGGAGGGAGAAGAATGCCAGGTGAATTTATGAATTTATGAATGCCAGGCCCTACTCAACTGAGGCACTTCTGACCTTCTTTGGGAAGTGGCTCCAAAGCCCTAGTTCTGCAAGCAAGTCCCCTTTCAACTGGGCCTTTCTGAATTGCCATTGAAGCACCGTGTACCCTGCATGCTAAGCGGGCCCCACTAAGTGGTGCTGATGGCTGGCTGCTCTGGCCCCACCGCTTCCACCCAAGCCCCGCCCCTTCCAGGGGTGCAACAAAGGGCCCTCCACGCCTCGCCCAGGGGCCTGTGGAAGCTGTCATCCCCCCCGCAGACACCATTGAGCCATCAGAAGAAGTCTCTTGGGAAGGTAAATGAACTGCACAGATAGGAGAATGTCTCCCATGTTTTCGTAGGTAATGTCTGCTCTGAAGCAGCACAGTTGTGCCCTGTACTGTTTTGAAGTGTAGACAAGTCCTCAGATGTGTTTTATGTCTAAAATGCTGCAAGTGAGTGAGCCACTGGGTACAAGTGGAGCTCCCTAGCATTATGTCTGCAAAGTTTCAATCTTGAACAGAAGATGCTGTGTTAGAAGTTGCTTAACCTTTGCCCAGATGTTGTTAATTAGTCTTTTAAGGAAATGCTGCGACACAGGAGCATGCCACATAATATATGCAACGTTGTTTCTAACAATTCATTTAACTCTTTTTCCCCTCAATATGGTCTTAGGGCCATATGCCTTAGCTTAGTAAATCAAAAGTTTGACTTGGGATGTTAATATGTGATAGGGCAGCCCTGAACTGTATTTCGTAAGCTCCCACTGAAAAAGGCTTTATAAGTCTTTAGAAACAATTAACATAATTGGAATGGTTCTTGCTTTGGGTTTAAAGCCATCATAACAAGGAATCTGTGAAATGTCGTCATAAAAGACACACTCTGATGTTTCCAATTCAAATGATGCAGTTCAGTTATTCAGGAGGCTAATTAATTCCCTCTGCTGCTGGACTCATGGGGTGAAATTTTCTGACTTGTGAGGTAGGAGCTCAGACTAGAAGACCACAGTGGTCCCTGCTGGCCTTAAAATCGAGAGGGCTGTGTAATTCATGAGTGGGGACAACGTCCTGATTAATCCGGGAAAGCTAAGGAAGTATCAAGGGGAGTTCTGCTCTAAGTGAAGACATCAGAGTTCTGTCCAATACCTCTGCAGCTGTGGTTGTGATAAACGTGGAAACTGGAGTTGTCTGCAATGAAGTGGAAATTGTTGTCATATTTTTATGATGCTTATGTATACTTCAGGCTATCAGGGTCAGGGCAGAACTAAGACTGCTCTCAGGGCAGACTAAGAGAGACAGGTGCATGTCACCCCCTGTGTCTGCTTGGAATGAAGAGTCCTTAAGAAGAAGGTTGAATCTGACCCAGGTCAATCTGGAGGTGGGAGGGACAATGCAAGCTCATGGATTTCTTCGCTTGTCAGCACAGGAAACATAGCAAAGCCCCCAGCTTGAGGACAAAGGCCCAGAGTATGGAGGATGCTTGGAAGTGAGAGACAGACAGAGCCTAAGCATGGATTTCACTAAACTTTAATCTGCATTTCTCTAGGGTAACCTAATGACTTCCTGTGCTGGGCTCCAGCAAGCTAACAAACCCAGGTGTTTTGAAAAGGTTCCCTGGTGTCTCAGTGATTTCTTGCGGGGAAAATGCAGTGATCTCTGGGGACAAGCCTCTGCCGGGAGCCTCCGGCTACGTCTACACGTGAAGCCTACATCGAAGTAGCCTATTTCGATGTGGCGACAACGTCTACACGTCCTCCAGGGCTGGCAATGTCGATGTTCAACTTTGACGTTGCGCGGCACCACATCGAAATAGGCGCAGCGAGGGAACGTCTACACGCCACAGTAGCACACATCGAAGTAAGGGTGCCAGGCACAGCTGCAGACAGGGTCACAGGGCAGACTCAACAGCCAGCCGCTCCCTTAAAGGGCCCCTCCCAGACACACTTGCACTAAACAGCACAAGATACACAGAGCCGACAACGAGTTGCAGACCCTGTGCATGCAGCATGAATCCCCCGCTGCAGCAGCAGCAGCCAGAAGCCCTGGGCTAAGGCCTGCTGCACACGGTGACCATAGAGCCCCGCACGGGCTGGAGAGACAGCGTCTCTCAACCCCCCAGCTGATGGCTGCCGTGGAGGACCCCACAATTTTGACGTTGCGGGACGCGGATCGTCTACACAGTCCCTACTTCGACGTTGAATGTAGAAGTAGGACGCTATTCCGATCCCCTCATGAGGTTAGCGACTTCGACGTCTCGCCGCCTAACGTCGAAGTTAACTTCGAAATAGCGCCCGACGCGTGTAGCCGCGACGGGCGCTATTTCGATGTTAGTGCCGCTACTTCAAAGTCGCGTGCACGTGTAGACACAGCTTCCTTCAGCTGGACTCAGTGGGCAGAGCTTCCAATGTGAAGCAGGAGTGGTGTGGGTGCAGCATTTCAAAGGGTCTCGCCCCAGAGACTGTTCCAAAGCTGGGGGTGTAGCAATGATCCTGTGGATTCATGACACCCTCTTGTTACAAAAGCAAGAGGGCTGCTGGTGGGGTGTTTTCTGAGTGATCCAGAAATCTGGAGCCAGGCCCAGGCAAAGAGGGCAGTTGCTCCGGGGCCTGGCATTTGGCCGTGGCAGTGTCTGGAGCTCTGGGCCTCTTAGAAGTGCTGCAGCAACACTGCTGCATTGCTCTGCATGGCTGGGAGGGGCCAAGTGCCCTGGACCAGGCAGCACTAAGACCTGACTGCCCTTGGCCTCTCCTCTTCAGACGTGCAGAGCCAGGCCCCCATCCACCTTGTCCCAGGCCCCATAGCGGCTGCTGAGCCTGCTGCCTGGAGCCAATTTCTCTGCCTATTGGCCTGAAATAACCTAACCTTGATGACCTCCCAAGCAGGATGCAAAGGCTCTTTCTTTGGCAAGAGGTTGAAGGTGCACTGGGGACGTGTTTCAGAAGTGAGGGAGGGAAAGGGTGATAAGGGTTATTATGTAATTAGTTGCCTGGCTGAGTTATTTCCTCCTTTCTGAATGCTTGTTTTTTTAACGGTGCCTTGGTGTTTTATGCTCTAAATTTAAATTAGAGTCCGGGTGCTTAGATCTCTGATCTTTCCTTCTGTCTTCTGGTTTGTAAGGTCCCTAAATCACTTCTCACCAAGATTCTCTCCCTAGTAATGTAGAACAAAGCCTGTCTTGCAGCACAGCTTATGATTAATTTTGGAGAGAGCTGCGGGTGACTGAATATTTAACCCCTCATGTTTGAATCCCAAACTGGTGCTCTATCTTCTAGTACGTCACAGATTTTTGTCCACTTGGAGGGTTGTACGCTAAGCCTGTTATCTCCCCTGCAGGAGGCTGCTGTTTCTTTCCTCCAAAATACTGATTTGCGGATCACAGTGTTTCTTATGTTCAATTCTCTGTTGGTTCTGTGCTTCCACAAAGCAGCACACAATGCAGTATATTCACGTTTAGGTTTTTTCCCCTCCCCTATTATTCTGACAAAGGGCTTTCTGAGCTCTCAGGGATCTTCCTGCAAGCCAAATCTTTCTGCTGTTGAAGGCAGCTACAAAACTTTCCATTGACTACAGTTGGGTTGACTGAAACATTTTATGAATTCACATCATTTTTGGCAAACTGTTTTGGGCCAAACAATAAAAGGAAAAAATAAAAAGCAGAAATGTTGCAACAGATAATTCACAAGCAATTTAAGCTCTAGTCACCCAGTGCTCTACCAGTCAAGGCACTCTGCTAGGTTTGAATCCCTGAGTAACAGAGCAGACTAAGCCCTGAAGCCCATTGCTAGAAGCTTGTGGCCTTGCCACACCCTGTCCCAGTGGACCATAGAGAAGGGAGGCCAGAGTGTCTGCAGGAAGATGCAGCCAATCAGGGGGCAAGAATGCTCTATAAAAGGAGCTGCAGGAACTGAGTCAGTTCAGTGCTACTGGAGATCTGAAGGGGAGAAGGCCAGGGGTGACTAGCAGCATCCCAGAGGGCTACGTGTGGAGAACAGATGAGAGGCTGTGTACTATCAATAGCTACTGATGAATTGTGAGAGAGCCCTGAGGTTAGGAGGAGGAGAACACTACATCCAGGAGGGGAAGTCCTGGAGGCACAGCTCCCTGTCAATGGTGGGGAATAATCTGAGAGACAATCAAGTGGATACTGAGATGGACCACTAGTAAACATGTATGCTGGAAGGGTTGTTTGATGCATGCAGAGGATGACTTGGCTGGAGGCCTGAGTAGCCATAGAGGCTGACAAATTGAGGTAGTGCAAACACCTGCAACTGACTAGATGGAGGTGCTTGTGGAGGGTGTGTGCTATCCCGGTTATGTTCTCCTTTGGACAAGGCATTTGAAAGCAAGTTTTTCTTCTTCCTGTCCTGTGAGAGCCCTAACGACCATGCTATAGAGTCATTCTCACTGCCCAGCTGGCCAGGGAAAGAAGTGAGCTGATTTAATGTGAGAGACAGAGAAGCTTCGTTGCTAGAACGTTCCTGAGACCAGTGGTCAGGCCACTAGTGACCCAACTTCAAATCCCCTTTTCACATCTGGCAAAGGGAGGAATTGAACTTTTATCGCCCACAGCCTGGTTAGAGCTTTAGGAAAATAGGTTATAAGGGAGGCCTCGCCTGCTGCCAGCCCCAAAATATATCATTTGAGGCAAAACAAAATGTGTTTCGTTTGACCCAAAATGGATTTATTCAATTTGTCAAAAGTGTAATTTTGGGGTTAGGCCCAGTCAGAACCACATTATTTTTTTTGAGGTCTTTCAGGACTGCCAACTAACTGAGAAAATCAGTTATTAGCCCAGCTCTGAACACAACAAGCCTACTAGATACAGGCCCTACACTAGCCACGGGAGTCCCTAAATTTGGAACTGTTTAGCTCTGGGATTTATAGTTCAGTGACTTTTTTCTTTTTAAGCTTCAGAGTTCTAACAGGTGAAGGGTTTTAAAAATCATTTTGACAGGACCGAGGGATTCAGATTACTGATTCTCCACCTGCAACTTTAGCTGAGTTTTGTATATATGGAGATATACCTGTCTCATAGAGCTGGAAGGGACCTTCAGAGGTTATAGAGTGCAGTCCCCTGCCTTCACAGCAGGACCTATTGCTATCCCTGATGGATTTTTTTTTTAAATCTATTTGCCCCAGATACCCAAATGGCCTCCTCAAGGGTTGAATTTACAATCCAGGGTTCAGCAGGCCAGTGCTTAAACCACTGAGCTATCCCTCCCCATCAAAAGAACAAAAACAAAACCCAGCCTTACAGCTATCACACCACAAGGCTCATAACCAAGTAGATCAACCCGCTTCGAATATGAATTAGAAATCAGCTGAGGGGCTGTAGCCAGTTAGACAAGAAGTTACTTGGAGTCTTTGTATTGATGTTCCATTTGCAACACTCCAGTGGGCTAACAAGTAAATTAAATCTCCAGTGACCGATATCTCCGCAGAAAAGGTCATGCCTCACTGCGTGAACACATGTAAATGATTTATTTTAATAACTTCACCTCATTAACTGATTTTTGTAAAGTATTGACTCTTGCAATACTAAGCCTTGTGTAATAAATCCTGGGCAACCTGATCATGCCACTCTTAAAATGCACGCTTTGTTGAGTACGAGCAGATGTAACCAGCATTGCTCTGGTCTTTAACTGAAGTAATTTTGTGGAAGGTGAGGGGAAATAAATGAAAAATGTACATGCTTTATTTCATCAGTGGCATTTTTGGAAAATGAAGGCTGGAGTGAGGTTTCAAGGGTGAGGAGGAGCAGTGGGCAGGTGGCTCAGAGCAGAGGGAGGTGGAGGAGCTCAGGTGAAGAGCTGTAGAAGTCAAGACAGGTGGCAGGTGCAGGACTGGGGCAAAAGACTCAGGACAGCAGGCTGAAAAATGGGGGTGGGGGGCTTACCAGGGTCATCCGTGGTAGCGAGGATGGTGCTGCTCTGGCAGTGGCTCTTCCCAGGGGATCCGAGGCTGCGCTCCTGGGAGGTGGGGATCCAGAGCTGTGTGCTTGTCTGGTGGGGGCAGAGCAGCCTGGCCCCAGCCTCTAGCTGTGCCCGTTGCAGCATGGCTGCAGGGATTGGAGCTCTTGTGGGGGCTACCCCTGGCTCCAGTGGCCCTTCCATGCTTTGTCAAGGGGCAGGCTCTGGGGGCTTTCCCCACCAGCAGCCCCCACTTTGAGACCTGCAGGATCCCAAGCGTGTGGGGGCAGGCTCCAGGCTTGGGGCAGGAGGGCTATTTAAGCAGCCTGTGGGCAGACAAGATGGCAGAACCCCAGCCCTGCTGCCCACTTTCTTGGCACTACATCTGCCCACAATGGCCACTCAGTATCGCTTCCCTCCTCTCTTTGCCCCTCCCCTTTCCAGTTAGGGAAAACAGTCCCATTCCTGGCACTTCCTGTTTTCCAGGCACAACAAACCTAGACCTTGCTTTAAGTGAGGTGTGAGGACACTGCATGCCAATTTTGATGATCCTAGCTCTTATGGTTTAGGCAGAGTTCTTGAACAAATGGACTCACAGATAGAACTGCTGGGAAATGCAGTAAGAAAAAAGATGGGCTGGTGATTAGGATGTTAACTTGGACGTTTGGTGATGTATTTCAGTTCCCACTGATGCCAAAGACATCATGAGTGACTGTATGCAACACATTTTGGCCAAGATTTCCAAAAGACTCTAACATGTTTGACCAGATCCATTTTTGGATGCTGAGTTTGAGAATCCTTAAAGAGAAGCGTGGTTTTGAGGAAGAAGATCTCCCGGGACTTTCTTAAAATCAGGACCCTTTCAGGTGTCTGGAGTTAAGCGCTCAAAACTGAGCACCTTGAATCACTAATGACTTTTGATACTCTTTTGAATCTCTTGCCTTCAGTGCCTCAGTTCTCTTGAGGATCAGTACAGTGAAGATACTTGTAGAAATATCTGAGATACATGATCAAGGATGAATCCTCAAATTAGGTGCTCAGCATTTCAAGCTTTTGATGTTTTGCTCAGTTCTGTCAGCACACCCTGTGACATAACATATATGCACCAGCACTCTGGCAACCTGCATGGAATGTGGAGGTACATAAAACGGGCTTGTAGTGACATATGTCAACACACCTGTGGGCAAGTTTAGGTCCTCAAATCTTACCACCATACATCGCTCTCTGAAAATCTTAGGTCAAGACACTTTTGTAGGCTGCTTAACATTAGGTTTGTAAGTAAATGGGAGCTCTTGGATGCTCAAATGTATGAAACTGTCCATACGAACCTTGGGGTTTGACTAGGTATCCATTTTTGTTCATCTCAGTCTTTGTGTGTGTGTGCGCACATGTGTGTATTTTCTCCAATAGCGTGGACAGTTTAATCCTATTCCATGAAATCTTGAGACTGTTTGAGAAAGGCTTTGAAGTAATGGTAGGTCTGTTTGCCCCTTCACTGTTTTCACAGTGAGAAAAAGAATCTGTAGTGGATTTGTAAGATTTTTAGAAACTAGGCCAATTACAAAGCAAGTGCAGTTATGTTGGCAAGGAGAGTATGGTAAAGCTCTTGCAGTTGCTCAGAGGAAATACTTCAGTCAAGGTGCATTGTTGGTTGCCACACTGAATTGAAATCTGGCAGATTACCTCAGGAGTCCTGCTTGTTCTGGAATAGCAGATGACTGAAGAAGACGGAAATCTGCTTTAAGCAAAGGAGAATGAAAAAGGTTCTCCTCAGTCCAGGAATTAAAATAACTTCCTTGCCTTTGTATGAAGTTCTGTAGTTACTGATAAGAATCTTTGCTGTGTTCCAACAGCCCTAAACAAACTTTCTGAGCAGATTTACTGTTCATTTGCATACAGATCTTCAGGGGGACACATTAAAGAAAAACAAACCATAGCTGCGTCTACACGTGCACGCTACTTCGAAGAAGCGGCACCAACTTCGAAATAGCGCCCGTCGCGTCTACACGCGTCGGGTGCTATTTCGAAGTTAACTTCGACGTTAGGCGGCGAGACGTCGAAGTCGCTAACCTCATGAAGAGATAGGAATAGCTCCCTACTTCGACGTTCAACGTCGAAGTAGGGACCGTGTAGACGATCCGCGTCCCGCAACGTCGAAATTGCTGGGTCCTCCATGGCGGCCATCAGCTGGGGGGTTGAGAGATGCTCTCTCTCCAGCCCCTGCGGGGCTCTATGGTCACCGTGGGCAGCAGCCCTTAGCCCAGGGCTTCTGGCTGCTTCTGCGGCAGCTGGGGATCTATGCTGCAGGCACAGGGTCTGCAACCAGTTGTCAGCTCTGTGTATCTTGTGTTGTTTAGTGCAACTGTGTCTGGGAGGGGCCCTTTAAGGGAGCGGCTGGCTGTTGAGTCCGCCCTGTGACCCTGTCTGCAGCTGTGCCTGGCATCCCTATTTCGATGTGTGCTACTTTGACGTGTAGACGTTCCCTCGCTGCGCCTATTTCGATGTTGGGCTGAGCAACGTCGATGTTGAACATCGACGTTGCTGGCCCTGGAGGACGTGTAGACGTTATTCATCGAAATAGACTATTTCGATGTCGCAGCTATTTCGATGTTGGCTGCACGTGTAGACGTAGCCCATCTGTGCTGGTTCCTGGGTGAATTAGGAGCAACACATTTGGAGTTGGTGTTTCAGAGCTGTCTCAGGCTGTGCTGTCTGAAGTTGGAGCCTCTGGCTGTGAAAACCAGAAACCAAGTAAACTAGCTTCATAAGAATGCAGTATTCCTTCAATCCCATAAGTTCTATGTGAGTACGGGTGCAGTAACATCTAACCTAACTATCCCTTGCAGAAGATGAAGCCTATTGCATCCTGCCTTCTGTGGACATGAAAAGGAATGGATCACACCCTTTTTATAACAGCCCTTAATATATTTGAGCACTTACACGTTTCTTCTTATTCATTTTTCCCAAGTCTTTTTAACCTTTCCTTACAGAAAGATTTTTAAACTCTTATCACTTGTGTTACTTTTTTCTGGGCTCTCTAATGTGTGCAACTTTTCCTGAAGGGTAGCACCCAGACTTGGACACAGTGCTATGGCTGAAGCTTCACCAGTGCCAAGTTGAGTTGGACAACTGCTTCCCATGTGATACATACAACATTCCTTTTAGTATAGGTTGAACCTCTCTAATCCAGAACTCTCTCATCCGGCAACATCCATAATCCAACAGGATTTTAATTAGCCAGATGAATATTCACCAGGCATGTGGCCAAGCTTTCCCGTGGTCCCATAAAGTTTGTTTACAACCACCAGTTCTGGCTCTCAGTGTTCTGTGCTGTTATTTATCTGTAATTTACCCCTAAATGCCTTCTAAGGGCCCAGTAAGCAGGGGAAGTGTTGGTAATGTGCTACAGAATAGTGACCTCCTGTGGTCCAGCAAATTCTCTTGTCTGGCACTGGTCAGGTCCTGAGGGTGCTGGATGAGAGAGGGTCAATCTGTACATTTCAGAATGAGGCTGAATGTTTTTGCAGTGCATCACACCGTCTCAGTTTCAGTTTATGATCCACTTGGGTGCCTAGCTCTTAGGGCTCTGAAGAAACTTCTTGGGCCCCTGGACAAGGTGGGAGAAGGACCGGCTCCATGTCCCCAAAGCAGCTAGGCCTCAGGTGGAAGGGGGAAGGACTGGAGCTAGTCTCCCCAAAGCCAGCTGTTTAGGGGTGCCCAGAACATGACACACAAGACTCTGGTGGTGATTTAAAGGCCAGAACTCCTGCTGCCGCCACAGTATATCATATAAATCAATGACAGCTTGCAGAATCAGGGCAGTAAATCACCAGCTCCCAGGGCAGCTGTCAGTGGCCTGCCAGATCCTTTCCTTCAGTGTACTCCTCATTTTGTAGTCCTATGTTTGACTTCCTGCAACAACCCCCACTCCCACATTCTTTGCACTTGTCTGTCTTGAATTTCATCTTGCTGAACTCAGTCAGTTTACTCATATATCAAGGTCACTTTGAATTCTAATCCTAATGAAAGGTGAAAGCTATTTGCTCCTTCATAAATGGTCCAAAGTTTTGGGAGTGGCTAAAGCTGCACCCATTCTGTGCATAAACAAAAGCCTTTGTTCCAGACAGATAGGTCTGCTGACTAACCTTCTCCCTAATTTAGTCCATCCACATGCAGAATAAGTTTTATGTGCACCGAGGTATGTGCAGATGTGGACCACCAATAGAAACACAGGCCGCTGGCTGTGCGTGCTCTGCAAATCAGCTGAGACACATTTGACTCTCTCCTGGGCAGCCACCCAAGCGCTCAGCTCTGACACAAACATCAGCATGAATGAAGTTCACCCCGTACAGCACAGCTAGTCTGAGCTTTCTGCATGCTAGAAGCATTACACTGTAGCTAATTTCAGCAAGGCATTCTGTTTGTTTTTATAACACACGTAACAGAGATCTGTGCTAGTACTGAAGCATTTCACATTATTCGATTCAAAATGAGAAATATTACAGCGAAACAGCACAGCTATTAGTCAATGGCTGGCTGCTTCCCATATTGTGCTTTAGCACTCAGGTGACACTAATACACACAATACAATATTTCAAAGGTAGTGCTGAGCTGGAACCACAATAACTAGCAGCACTTATGCAGATAAAGAGAAGTGATGGTAAGAGCAGCTATGTTTCTAATATCTTCAAAGCAATGCTTCTTGGAGAGCATTGGGGTGGGGGTGTTCATTAGAAGCTATTCCTCTTTTTAATTTAAAAATGTTTGTTAGGTGGTGAATATTTTACACAATTTAGGGCCAAATTCAAGTCGGCTTAAGTACTACATAGACTCAGCATCGATCCTTTGCACATGGAGGAATTGCACCCGAGCATGACTAAACAGTCTGATTCCTGACGTAAATAGTCTCTGAGGGGCAGCCATGTTAATCTGTAGCTTCACAAACAAAAGCTCATGCCCTAATACTTGTTAGTCTCTAGGGTGGTGTAGGACTTCCTGTTAGTAATTCCTGAGACTTATTGTTGTCACTGAAAATAAGTAAAATTGAGACAGCCAAGATGGGGGAGGCAATATCTTTTATTGACCCAACTTCTGTTGGCAGAAGGCAGGGCTGTCCTCCTCCATACACAGAATATGCAGCTGCATAGGGCACCCAAAAATTTGGGGCACCACTGGGTCTTAAATATCCACTCAACTGCCTCGTCCTATCCCTATCTGTGCCTCTGCTTCCTTCAGAGAGCATCTAGATAACTTAAACCTGAAAAAAACCACCAGAGCTATTAGAAGAACACAGAACCTGTAAAAGGGCCATTCCAGTTGTAATGAAATCATTTAACAGGCATTTGCCAACGCCAGGTATATACTGTCAGTTTCTGAACTTACTGGCTGAGTCTATAGTTTGCTTAAAACTATTTCATTAATGTGTTGCTGAAGATTATAAAATCACATATCTAAACTGTCTCCCCCGCCACCCCAGACTGCCACGAGGCGTAGGGGCACCTGTTCAGTAGTGCTGCATAGGGTTCCAGAAATCGTAAGGACAGTCCTGGTGGAAGGTCAGCACAGAGCTCTTGTTCAGGTCTGCGGAAGGAAGCAAAGCATCTGGCTGAATGTAAGCTGGGACAGATTGTTCTGCACAAGAAGTAACACATGAGAGGGGATCACTCTGAAATGAAGTGGGCAAATGTGAAGCTCAGACTGTTGTGTGTAAAGGGGCTGAAATAGGCAAAGAATGGTAACTGGCAGTGGGTATGTTACAAAGGATTGTAATGAGCCAGGAAACCACTGTTTGGTGACTATGCCAAGAAAACTTGAGAAATTTCAACTTTTTGTGCCGATATGGGATGAAAACAAATATTGAAATGTGGGAACTACCTGCTGGATGAAAATCTTGAATATTGTTCTGCTCTAGCTAACATATCATGATGGTACAGGTTGAATCTTTCTAATCCAGACCTCTCTCATCTGGCAGCCTCCATAATCCAGCATGATTTTAGTTAGCTGAATGACCAATTATCCATGGGTGTGGCGAAGTTTTCCATGGTCCCATGAAGTTTGTTAACAGCCACCACTCCTGGTTCTCAGTGTTCTCTGCTGTAATTTACCCCTAAATGTCTTCTAAGAGCCCAGTAAGCAGTGGAAGTGTTGGTAATGTGTTAGACAATATTGACCTCCTGTTGTCCAGCAAATTCTCTTATCTGGCATGAGTTAGGTCCTGAGGGTGCCAGATGAGAGTTTCAATTTGTACTGACATCTTAATCACTTTGGCTGCCATGTTTTCATGGAGGATTTTTGTTACTCTGTCTCTAATTAAAATCCATTAATTCTGCATTAATGCTCAAAGAATCCCTCCCTTCCTTCCTCCAAATCCCCTCAGATGCTTGTATTGATTTCCCCAAAGCACAAGATGAAAACTAACCATTGAAGTAATGATTCTCCTTCCTTTGCTGTGCAAATCTGATAAATCTTGTCATTAACATTTATAGTTCTACATGCGGGGTCAGTGGGCAGGCAGCCTGCTGTCCAAATCTGGACCGCCCGTTTTTTGGCAGATGGCAGGGTGTGCCATGACGTGGGGGGTGCGGCTTCAGCCCAAGAGGAGGGGGGTCTTTTTTATTACTGGCAAATCTCGCATGGGACTGAAACCCTAATTCCAGATGAGCTGGAACTCTGAGTCCTGGCTCGCCTCCCTCAGGGCCAAAGCTCTGACATCTGGTGCATCCTGTATTCAGCTGTAAGGCTGAATATGGTCTAACAGTCTTCATTTGGACTGTGGGCTGCTCGTTGACTAGCCAATCCTTGCCTAATGCTTAGTCCTAAATGTGGTGCCAGAAAAGAGTAGTACAAATAGTATGTGTACACCTGTCCTTTGAAAACCTTGGGCTAAAGGTTCTGTCTATACTCAAAAGTTGTACCGCTTAAATTTATAGTGGTACAGCCAAAACAGTATTAACCTCCATACAGGATGTAGCATGAGAGCCTTTACGCCAATGTAAATGTGGGTACACTACAGACCGCATTTTTATAACTATATTGGTAACAGGAATCGCTCCCTTAACCAAAACAGTTATACCAGTATAAAATCTGCTTATAGCAACAATAGTCTAGAAAACATGACACGTGTGATGGTGGAAAGAATTAGGTTCATTTGTTTAGTTTGGAGGTGACTGAGAGGGGACAGAAGAGCTTTCAAGTACCTCAAAGGGTGTTACAAGAAGAAGGGACAAATTATCCTCTTTAACTCCTGAGGATAGGGCAAGAGGCAATGGGCTTAAATTGCATCAAGGGAGGTTTAGGTTGGATATTAGGAAAAACATCCTGTTGGCATGGTTAAACACTGGAATATCTAGGGAGGTTGTAGAATCTCCGTCATTAGAGATTGTAGAATCCAGGAGCAGGTTAGATTAACATTTGTCAGGGCTGATCTAGATGGTGCTGTGAGGGCAGGGGCTGGACTGGATGACCTCTCAATGTCCCTTCCAGTTCTAGTATTCTATGATTCTATTATATGAAAGACCTTAAGCTAAGGAGTGTAATTCAATACATTTGCATACAGCAGATATGAATCTGGATCCCTGAAGTTTAACATTCTTTTAGTCCTTTGAAAAACCTTAGATCACTTCCATGCTCTGGATACGGGCAGCATCTTTTTAAAATAGCTTCCTGTTCTCCAGGCCTTGCTAGGCATATTTGACGGATGAAATCAGTCATGTTGGAGAATCATCATCTGTCCTGTATATTAACCAGTACTCATGAGTAAAGGGACAGCTGTTTTTCAGTGGCAAAAGATAAGGTTTCTCAAGAGAATGGAAGAGCCCTTGTTCAAGTGACACAACCTTCAAATTTACTGTGCAGACTGGAGCATATTTTGAAAGCAGGAGAGATGTAGGCATGAATAATTACATCTGGGAAGTACTGCACTCATGTCTTGCTCTTCCTCGGAGCCTATAAAGGATGTGCATGACAGTCATAGCAATTTCCTGCAATACCTTTGGGAGATCTGAGCGCATTAAGGTTCTGCATCGTTGTAGGCTGGGGACTGCACGCAAGAGGTAAGAAGATCGAGGGATGATTGGGCAAGTTTGTTCAGGTCGTAAATCCTCAAGAGAGGCACCCACACTTGAGGAGGCTCCTATATGCTGGTGCAAACTGGATTATCCAGTGACCGGCAGACTTGGGCCCTATCCCAGAGCCCTGGAAAACCCTCAAAAACTGCATGCTCCACTCCCACTCTGCCCCCTTGCCCCCTCCCCAGCCCACAGGGATGGTGATTACCTGGGGTAAAGTGTGGTTGGCAGCAGCAGCAGCAGGGGGGTCACCTCCCCTTGCTGCTCCTCCCCCGCGCTCGCCATGCAGCATGAGGTGGCGCTCTGTTCCACTCTGCCACACCCTCCCAGCTCACAGAGCCCCACTTCTCCGCGGGCAGCAGAGAGCAGAGGCTGCATCCAACTGCCATGGAGATGTTTAGGTCGGGGGGCCAGGAGGGTGCAGCATGGCAGAGTGGAGCAGGTTACCACTGGTGTCCAGTGCAGGGTGGGAGCGGGGTGGAAGGAGGTGACTCCCCTGCTGCTGCCACCACCTGCTGCACCGCACCCTAAGTACTCCTCCCCTCTCCCGTCCGTAGGAGGTCTGGGATGTCCGCTGCAGGGCCTCCAAAAGCATGGGGCCTGGGACAGCCACCTGCCTCGGCCTATGGCTAGGAAGACCTACAAGTGATTACCCATGGTTCTAGGCAGGCTTGTACATCTTTGCTGGTACCCATGCTGCTGTGACTTCATGGCTTCAGTACCCATCTTCGCATTGATCTCGCTAGCTCAGACGTATAGACATATCCTCAGTAAAATATAAGGGGGAATCAGCCTCTCCCAGTCCCAGTGCAGAGCAGTTCATCTCCTCGTTATCTGCTTCAGGAGAAATGTCGAGTCCTGCCCTTTTGGTTTGATTTTCAAAAAGTCTAAAGCAGATGACAGAAAAAGACTCTCCCCAAATGCCATCTGCAGCATTGTTGAAACCATCTTCCTCCCAGCAGCAGGTCTAAAAAGATAGTTGCTGACCCGCTTCACCTCTCTCAAAATCGTGATATTCTCAGGGCTTGCTTTGGTGCCCTGGGAGTTTGATTCCAATACTTTGTGGCTTTGAGATGCCTTTTCTCTCCTCGGGTCTTCAGGGAGTTAAAATCAAACTAATTGAAAAATGTCACAGAATTGAGGCTAACTTGAGATGGGAGAAAACAAACAAACAAAGCCATTTATCAGGCAGGAAAATATGCTGCTGTCTTTCAAGCATTCAGGCTTTAGAAAAGAGGAAAAAAATACTGGAGGATTCTAATGATCTGTTTCCTTCAGCTCAAATTAAGAATCCTCCAAATTACATGCAATATTAGCAAATGCCACGTGTGGAATTTTAGTCATTATGTTATTTGGCAGTGATTCCAGAGGACAGACCTGGGAGGGCATGTGCCTGATGTTTGGAGGGTGTAATCTTTTTGACTCCCTAAAGCCCCCACATAATAGAGTAAAAATAAATGAATAACAAGGCCAAAGGGGACTATTTTACTCACAGAGACACAATGACTTTGCAGCAGAGCAAACTGAAGTCAGTTCATTCATTGTGCCTGCCCCCATTGACACACGATGGATTGCTAAGGTAGGGAATAAATTATTCCTCCAGCAAAGCTTACAAGTACAACCCTAGGGAATGACAGCAAAGCAAAGCCCTTGGCTACCTTTATTGAAATGATTCGAGGGAAAAAAAATCTGATTTGTTTTTTCTCTGCAAATATGTCCAAGCCTGTTTTGATGCATATGATATGTTCCAGGCTTCAGCATGCAGGAGATTTTGTCTGTCCTGGGTCTAAACAAACTCAGGCATTACTGCAAAACCAACATTTTTGCATAGCAGCTGAAATCAGCAGAGCTTGCGGCCCCCGTAAGCCAGGAAGCAAGGTTTGCAGGGGTCTGGCATCATGCCCCAGAAGAGGTGGAGCCTTGGGATGAGGGGCGGGGTCAAGGCAGTCAGTCTTTGGTGTCACCTAGAGCAAGACATTGCCTCCCAGCCCTCAGAAGCTGCACAGAGTGGCAGAGTGACACTCCCTTGGAATTTCAAAGGGGTTTGGAGCTGCTGGTTGCTGCTGCTACTGCAGCAGTGGTGGTGGCAGCCAGGTGCTCTGGGCCCCTTTGAAACACTGGGCCCCTATGCAGTTGCTCACCTTGTCAGTGGGGCTGGCTGGTGCCCAGCAACGGCAAATCCATTCTTAGCAACGAAGATGTTTAACAGAAACTAAATCCCTGTTTCCAGCAACTAAAGATAATTGTGAAGTTTACATCAATGTTTGAATTGAACCACTGTGGCTGAATATTCCCCAAGGAAATTACTATGGGCCTGGGTCATTGGCAAATATAGAAGCACGTTTGCTATAGAACATATTCTGTTATAATAGCATGAAAGTCTCTTAGCTGGCAAACTCTGGGAGGTAGTTATCACTGTGTTAATGACTGCATCACACAGACAGCTCAGAATGTCCCTACTGCAAAGAAATTGAGAACAACACGCTCTGATTTTACATAGCACAGCAGTGTAGAAATGACCAAAAGTGCATGTTTGATTAACCCCTTGTAGAATGCATATTCCCTTGTGAGAGGTTATGAGTCCTCTTGTAAAAGAATTAACTGATTGTTCGTGCTCAGATATTAGCCTGCATAATTCAGAGCACAAAACTCAGTTGCAAACTTGGAGTCTTTAATAGACTTTGAGGCAGGTCTGCAAACAGGGGAGGCAAGGGAGACGACTATCCTGGGGCCTGCTGGGAGCGCTGGGCCTTTTAAATCAGTACCAGGTGCCACTTAAACATTGTGGGGGAAGGCCAGACCTGAGGCCCTAGCCCTTCCACTAGTTGTGCCCCTGCCTATTTTCCAGTGGCATTCTCAACCCTCCCTCAGAATGGTGTGGCCCAAACCACCCTGAGGCCCCACCCCTCCTGGGTGCTAGTATTCTTTAGGGAGGAGGTGTTATTCTAAGGACATGAAAACCATCTGTCAGCATCAGCTACGTCTATCTGAGAAGATTCTGCATTTGTAGTGTAGACAAGGCATGGCTTATTCTTCACCTGTGGGGGAGCAGAGATGGACAGGGTTGAGGTGAAGTTGGCTTTAAGCCACCTTTGTGTTCTCAGTACTGAGACCATGCCCTGCCTGGCTTCTGGTGCAAATTAGAGCAACCTTGTGGCTGCTCTGAGTAATACTTTGTTTCCCAGAACCTTTGAGAAACAGATTCTTGTACGGTGAATAACAAGTAGTCCTGTGGCACCTTAGACTAACAAATTTATTAGCTCATGAGCTTTCGTGGGACAAGCTCAGTTCCTCAGATGACACCGGGGGCTGGCAGCAGAGACATTGGTGGAGTCTGTCTGTGCTAGTTCTCTACAGGCTTTATTCTCAGGGGGCTATTTCTGATCAGTTTCAGGACCCTGATGTAGCTAGAGTCAGAAAACTCGGTGAGATGGAGCCTGATGTTAAACTGCAGCATCCCAGTAAAGATTTAACTGCCCAGCTTTGCGTAACACTCGCTGGGGGTGGCAAGCTCAGTCAGCATCAGTGCTCTTCCCCACCTGGCATGGTAAACTGCTATGATTTGATTGGCTCAGCATTACCAACATCTTCAAGGCCACAGTCCGTTACTGTAGAATGTAGCCAGATGGAATCTCCCAGGAAATCATAAACATTCCACTGCTTTGTGACTGTACTCCCCTTGGGAGGGTGCATGAAAATGCACATGCTTCATGTAAATCCTTGCTCTGGAGGGGTTGGAGAGGACAAGTTCCATATGCAGCCTGTCCCAGTAGGAGCAGACTACACCAGCCCTCTCACTGCAGCAGCTCGGGACTAGGAGAGAAACATCTCTCCATGGCTGCCGCTGCTCCAGTGGGCACAGCCTTTGGGAAGGGTGCATATCCCCAAGCTGGGAAAGGCCCAGGTTTGCCTGTGGAGCTCAGGGGGCAGATGAAGTGAGGAATGCAGGAATCTCTGCCCTTTCTCTTCACTCCCAACAAAGGGGAACAGGTAGCAACGTTCCCATACAATTCCAGGGGGCAGCTTCAACCCCCTCCCGAGCGCAGCTATGGATAGGAGGTTTGGGACCAGGGCAGACCCGGATGTGGAGGCCAGATGCACCCCCATTCATGTGTCTGGTGATTATCTCTTTTTTCCCCCCGCATGGCTTTATGAGAAACAATCCCATTCCAGGCACGTCCCATTTTCTTGGCATAACCAAACCCTGACTTTGCTTTAAGTTCCAATGAGAGGAAGCCGTATGCTGAATTTGGTGGAATTAGCTCACACTCTTTAGGAAGAATTCTTGAACAGACAGATGGCCGGACAGAGAAACTTTTGAAAATACATAATGGGTGTATTACAATGGAGGAGTGCTCAGAGAAAATGCGCGACTGGGCAGCACGTGTCCTGCAGCACTCACAGCTCAGGATCCTGGTAGCAGCCAGCAAAAGTGCAACCCATGGGCAAGGTGGAGGTAATCAGAGATGACCTGACCCAAGCCTGAGGGGACTGATTTGTTTTCAGACCAGATGCAAACCCAACATTGGTAGCTCACTTCTGTCAGGTTCAGGTCAGGTCAGGTTTCCGTCAGGTTAGGTCACATCCGGCATTTTATCATCCAGAACTCTCAGATAACCAGCATTTTAACCATAAGGAAATTTTAGTTACATTTTCCATAAGTACAGTATAGTGAAAGTAAATACAAATAAATGCAGTATAAGTTTACAGTGCACAGTGCTACTGTTGGTAAATAAAGTACTCTGTATATATTTTGTTTGGTAACAAGTGTCAGAGGGGTAACAGTATTAGTCTGTATCCACAAAAACAATGAGAAGTCCTGTGGCACCTTATAGACTAACAGATTTATTGGATCATAAGCTTTCATGTGCAAAGACCCACTTTGTCAGGTGCACCTGACAAAGCAGTTCTTTGTCCAGGAAAGCTTATGTTCCAATCAATTAGTTGGGTTATAAGGTGCCCCAGCATTTCTGGACATTTTTATTTTGTTTCTTAATATCTAATCTTGTTTTTCTTTAGTGTTATGCATTGCCAGGTATACCGCTCTATTATCCAGAATATTTGAATATTCAGCAAACTCCCAGTCCCAGAGCTGCCAGATACGAAAGTTTACTGCATAGATCAATCTTTGAGCCAACCTGTACTAGAAATTTGAACCAATGCACTGTGATCTCATTAATACTGTTCTGGCTAACCAAGCACTGATGATTAAACAAGACTGATTTTGTTTACTGGTGCAGTTTTCTAGTAGAGACAAGAACTTAAAAAATGGAAGTGTCTTCTGAGTGGAAATATGTAAACACTACACACTTTTACTACTCCTTCTGAAAGTTCTCAGAACACTTTTACAAACATTTTTGAACTAGGTTGCAGAACACAAGTATACCCTGCTGAGTAATTCTGTCTTGCTAGCCTCCTCTAATGCATGCCCTGTGCTCTTGGGTTGCACTTTGAAACTTTTATTTTTGCTGAGACTGATGGTGCTGGTATGCTGATGACCGGTGTGTGCTAACAGGAACCCCAAATGATTCTGCACAGTTTGTTTTCATGTTTGCAGAGATTCAGTTTCTTAAAGTGTCAAGGCTGCTGAATCTCTCCTGTGACTTTTCCCCATCTGTAATGCAAATCTGTCATCTCTCATTTGTGTTTAGTATTTCAAACATCTTTCTCTATGGAGCTTTTGTTCAGTTTGGCTAAGACACAAGTGCTGATTGTAATAACTCAGTTCTCTTGTCTGGGTTATGAGCTGTTTTGTGTGACTGGAAGGAATGAAAGAGTCGTGATGTATTATGATTTAAAGAGCAGGAAGAAAATTTGTGCGTAGTTTAATGCCATTGACTGCCGTAGTGTTACTCTGGGTTTGGATGAAGGTAAATGAGCAGAAATGTTGTTGCTTGGAATGGGTGTGTTCTCTCCATATGCGCAGCCCAGCTTTGCCTTAGACTTCGGTACTCTTACTCAGTAAGACCACAGACAAGGTTCAGTGGGAAGGTATTCAGCTAGGTTTATTGATGACAAAGCACACTCCTAATACCCTGAACACCCTTTGTGTATATTGGACAAACTGGACAGTCTCTGCACCAAAGGATGAATGGGCATAAGTCTGACATCAGGTTGATGTATTCACACTCCTGTAGGGGAACATTTTAACCTCCCTGGACGTTCAGTAATGGATTTGAAAGTAAATGTTCTTCTACAAAGGGATGTTACAGAGGGAAACAACTGAATTGATATGAATTTGCAAATTTGCTACTTTTTTTAACCTTGTCCTGACTAGACATCTTAACTATCTTGTGCATTTCAAGAGCAATTTCCCCAGCTTTGATATTTGCAGGAATCAGACACAACCTACTTAATCATCAACTGGTCCTACTAATGACAGGTAACTGTCCCCTCACATACACACACCCATCACTGTATAAACCCTGGATGCTATTATTTCCTCTCCATTTTTCCTCCAAGGAAGTTGGTTGTACCCACAAAAGTTTTTGACTAAATTTTTTAGTCTCTAAGGTGCTACAGGACTGCTTGTTGTTTCTGAAGCTACGAACTAACATGGCCACCTCTCTGAGACTTTATTTAAACTGCAGCCAAACCGGCACACATTTGCCTGTTACAGTGGAAACAACTCAGCAATGGGGCTTTTCACTGTCCCCTCAGCCAAGCAGAAGGGTTAAGTGAGGTAACCCGACAGTTAGAAGATGCGACAGATAACTTATGCTCACCCTCTGTGTTTTGTGACCTCTGTTTGTTACCTCCCCTTGCATCTTGCTCCAGGTGACTCAGGCAAAACTTCCCTGTTCCTTATTTCTGATAAAGCCTCTTATTTCCTGGTAAGTCAGGACAGATGTAGGCTAACTTTCTGGAGTGCGCCCCATGGTCCATTCCTTGTCATGCTGAGGTGGCCTGTGCGTCTCCATGGACTGGATTATGAGCAGGACAACAGATGGCCATCAACAGGGCATTCAGTGGACACTTCTCAAACAGCTGGAGGACATTGATTTGGCTGACAATGTTGCCCTCCCGTCACATTGCCACGAAAGCATGGAAGAAAAGGTCACAACACTAGATAAAACTGCCTCAATTGCTAGACTGAGCATTAACAAGGGAAGAGCAAGACAAGGAAGATCAACCAGTACAACACCACCATCACATTGGGAGGGTTGACCTGGAAGATGTGGCGTAGTTCACTGACTTGGGGAGTACTATGGGTATGGAGGGAGGAACAGATAAATATATCAATGCTAGAATAGAAAAAGCAACAGCTGCATTTAACACTCTCCATCCCATATGGAGTTCACAAATAATATCTGTGAAGACAAAACTGCAGATCTTCAATACAAATGTGAACAGTGCGCTGTTGTATGAATGCGAGACCCAGCACACTAAAAAGTCTACAAATCACAAGCTACAGACATTCATAAACAAATGCTTGCGGTACATCCTTCACATCAAATGTCAAGACTTTGTCACAAATGGGGAGCTTTGGAACAGAGCAGGACAAGAATCACTTGACATTCAAATCAAAAGAAGAAAGTGGGGATGGCTAGGCCACACTCTCAGAAAACCATCAGCCAGCAGAGTCCGTCAAGCTCTCACATGGAACCCACAAGGAAAATGCAAAAGAAGACGACCTTGGACAACGTGGAGCAGATTTACTGAGACTGAAGAACAACAAATGGGATATCCCTGGGGTCAGTTAAAAGTTTGTTTTGATCCAAGACAGAGTGAAGTGGAGGAGATTTCTAGATGACCTATGCTCCACTTGGTGTTCAAGGGTTTGGGTTAAGATAAGTAACCTTCCGTAGTGTGTTCACACACATACCCTGGATCTGTTCCTCCTTTGGAGCACCTGCATTTTAACAACACGAGCAGTACCTTAGCCAAGGTCATCTACTGGACAGTGGACTTGTAAGCATCTGCTTATCTGCTTTAATATATGCCCTTTCTTGGTTCACAGCCTGAGGCTCTGGCTTCAGGCTTTTCACCAGGTTCCATGGTCCAGGCTAGTGTTCCCTGTAAGTTGAGAGCTTGAATGTGTGCCTAGGAGAGAGTCAGGTGCTTCCCAGCTGATTTAGCAGAGCACCCACAGTCATCCACAGCAGGCAGTGTGTGTTTCTATCGGTGGTGCTCTTCTGCATATGCCTGAGTGTGCATAAAATTTATTCCACCCACATATGGAAAAAATTTGAGGGAACAGTGGTCTAGGCTTTCTCTCTACTACACCCTGTGCTGTAATCTTCAGTAGAAGCAGCGATTTGTAATTGCAGTTAGCATTCTTGTCACTCCAATTGCCTAAGGAATCATTCTTCTTCTCCTGGCTGATATTATTTGGGTATAAAATATATTTCATATGACTAACCCCATGTTATGTATCAAAGAAATTCTATCCACTGCATCTCTCAGTATAAACTCTCCATAAGCTGGGACAGGCTTTTGCAGCCCTGCACTCTCAATTATGCTGTCCAGTCACACAGTCATATGTAAATAGAAGGCAGTGCACACATTAAGTAAAGCAAGTGGTGTTCATGCAGTGGCTACTATTCAAAAAACCCATAGCTGCTGTTGGAAAATAATTAGAGATACTCTGGTATTACAGCATATATTCAATTTCCTGTTAACACCAGTACAAATCTGCAGATGACACCAAGCTGGGAGGGGTTGCAAGTCCTTGGAGGACAAGATTAAAGTTTGGAATGAATTGGAGTGTGGATACAGAATCAGTAAAATGCAATTCAATTAAGGTAAGTGCAAAAGGCTGCACTTAGGAAGGAAAAAAATCAAGCACACAGCTACAAAATACAGAATAACTGGCTAGGTTGAACAGTACTGCTGAAAAGGATCCAGGGCACAGAGCAGATTGTAAATTGAATAGGAGTCAGCAATGTGATGCAGTTGTGCAAAAAGCTAATATTCTAGAGTTCATTGATGAGGACTGTGTGTAAGACACAGGAGGTAGTTGTCCAATTCTACACAGCACTGATTAGATCTCAGCTGGACTCCCTCTCTCCCATTTGCCCACGTGAAGTATGGAGCCCAGAACTAGACGCAGTTCTGTGGCTGAAATGTCATCCATACATTTGCACTAGTGTAAATGGGACAAAGTTATTACAGGGTGTAATCAGAGAATCCTAGAACACTAGAATTGGAAGGAACCTCGAGAGACCATAGAGTGCAGTCCCCTGCCCTCACAGCAGGAAGAAGCACCATCTAGACCATTCCCAATAGATGTCTGTCTGTTCTGCGATGGACATTCCACAACCTCCCTAGGCAATTTATTCCAATGTTTAACCACCCTGACAGGAAGTTTTTCCTAACGTCCAACCTAAACCTCCCTTGCTGCAATTTAAGCCTTTTGCTTCTTGTCCTATTCTCAAAGGCCAAGGAGAACAATTTTTCTCCCTCCTCCTCTCTTGGGTACTTGTAAACTGCTATCATGTCCTCTCAGTATTCTCTTTTCTAAACTAAACCAGCCCAGTTCTTTCAGTGTTCCCTCATGGATCATGTTCTCTAGACCTTTAATCATTCTTGTTCCTCTTCTCCGGCCTGTCTTCAATTTCTCCACATATTTCTTGAAATGTGCTGGCCAGAACTGGGTACAGTACTCCATCCGAGGCCTAATCAGTGTAGAGTAGAGTGGAAGAATGTCTTCTTGGCTGTGTCTACATTAGCAAATTCTTTCAAAAGATTTTTTGAGAGAAGAGGGCTCTTTCAAAAGCGCCTATGGAGCGTCGTCACACAAAAAGTGTTCTTTCGAAAGTAAATCGAAAGAATGTGGTGCTCCTTTCAAAATCAGTCTTCCTTTCCCATTTCAGGAAGTGCACCCCCTTTCAAAAGCTTCTTTCAAAAGAAAACATGTAGATGCTCTGCAGGGTCCTTCTTTCAAAAGAACAGTCTTCATGTTCAATCCCTGGACCATTCTTTTGAAAGAGTGGGGGCTGTGTGGATGCTCTCTTTTGAAAGAGCAGATCACTCTCTTTTCACCTGCTTTTTTTGTGTGTGGACGCTATCTTTCAAAAGAAGCTCTTTCGGAAGAGATCTTTTGGAACAGCTTCTTTTTTTGCAACACCAAAGCAGTTGCAACCTCTCCCAGGTTGGTATTATCTGCAAAATTACTTAGCATATTCCCTATGCCAATATCTAAATCACTGACGAAGATATTGAACAGAACCAGCCTCAAAACAGACCCCTTGGATGTGGTGAAATCCTAATGCTTGGAAGTTAAGGACAGGTTGGACAAACAGCCATCAGGGGTGGCCTTGGTTTACCTGGTCCTGCTTCAGTCCTGAAGGATGGACCTGAAAGACTTATTGAAGCCCTTTCTAGCCCTACATTGCTGTGATTCCATGAAATCAGGAGAACTGCCCATGAAGTCAATAGCTGCACTCAATTCCACAGCAGTCCAGTTTAGCAGCATTAAATCCATTCTCCTTATGCAAATGACATATTTATTTCCGCAAAGGACAGTGCAGAGTCAGTTCATTCATCCATGCGAGAATTAATGGAGCAGAGCAGCAGCACTCCAGCTCTGAATGGCTGTACATCATAGATGCAGAGAACTGTCACAGGAAACAAATCCAGGTTTTAAAACACAGGGGAGTGCCTGTCAGGCGGAAAGAGAGATGTGGAACGGTGTGTAGGGCAAGATCACTGTGACAGCTCGGTATCAAAGAAGACGAATGGCAAGGGTTTAGTTATCTGTGGATAACAGCTTGGAAATGTGACAAAAATGTGTGGGTTTTTTTTTGTCTGTAGGGGACTTGATCTTGAACTTGACAAATGGAATGGAGGCAGGATGCTTTTGCCAAGTGAGTTCTTGAGTGCCTTCCTCTTACTAAGAAATCATTGGCAAGACATCAGGAGAAGCTTGTTCAGAACTTACAATCTGGGGCATGTAATACTCCCACTTACCAGCAGAGTCACTGATCAAGAGCAGTCTGGCTCAATATTTGCAATTTAATATTTGGTAAACACAAAATTATATATTGTGGCAGTGCTTAGGTGTCCACTGAGAACAGATCCATTGCAAGAGGCCCTGAAAAGAGAAAGGGGTGCCCCAAAGAACTTAAAGACCATCAGTGCCATGGGGAGGCAGGGACCTTGACAGATGACTCCAGCCAGGGCAGATGTTCCCATTGCAGACCTGGGGTAGAGTGTAGGGAGGCATCGTCTGTTCGCCAGGCTTATCCAGGACTGGGTGATCACAGTGATCCTGTCTGGCCTTGGAAAATAAGAATCACCCACATTTGAGAGAGAGAGAGGGACAGAGAGAGATGCTCATTGTCAGAAGTGGCTATCAATTCTGATGCCTCATTTTTTAGGTAGCCACCTTAGCGCTGTGTAAGAATATAAAGCGTTATTGTTAAGTTTATCCATAAGCAACTTGCATGAGTTCTCCAGAATGAGTTAGTGGTTGGGTCTAAAACCCAGCTTCACCTCTGTTTCTCTTGCCACCAGACAAAGCAGTTGTCCCTCTAGAAAAAGTAGGGATCTGGGTGTGTACAGCTCAGTTAGCCTCACTTTAAAAAGCACTAATAACCACCTAGAACCACAGAAATGAATTGTTTATCCTGTGCTGTTCTCATGAGTGCCACTAGTATACTGAGGTAAATTATTTTGTGTGTTAAAGCCGACTGGAATGTGTACAAGCCAAGCAGTCAAAGTGTCTTGTGACTTAGAGTGTCCTCTATTTTCAAGCCCCCATCCTGACGTGTTTCAAAGGGACTTAATTTTCTGATAGCATTTTCTGAAAAAACAAGCCCAGCTACAGTATCTTGTATGGGACACCTGAAAACCCATACTCAGTTATGCTCAGGACTGCACACAGAGAGAGATGGAAGAGCTGGCTATCCTCAGGCTGCACTGGGATTAGCTGATTGTGATGCCTGTAAATATTCTCTTGTGCCATTTTATTTTTCATTTCAGTTTGGATCATAAAATACATAAAAATCCTGGCTTGTGGAAATAAGCACTACGATTCAGTAAATCATATTGAAGACTGGATAATTCCATGAACTTGCAATGGAAGATGAAGTTTCATTCCTGTATTCTGGTTGGAATCCAGTGCAGGGCCCCAAGCTGCAGTGACTGGACATTACCATTATCTGATAACTTCAATCTCAGCTCAACTTGCAATGGGGAAAGATCCATGTGGTGACAATGAACACACCCGAATCTGGAAAGGATTCTTGATAAGGAAGTCCATAAACAGATTTAGCTTTTCTTAATATTTCAGAGGCATGGAATATCGGACTGTTAATGATTTATTATTTTCATTCCACTAGAATTATTGTGCTAGGTGCTCTACACAATACAGCAAGACAATTACTGCCCCTAAAGAGCCTACAGTTTACATAGATAAGAAGTGGGAGAACAGAAGCGTGATCACCTGCACTTTGCAGATGGGGAAACTGACAAGATCATTTAAGTGCCTTACCCAACGGTCATACAGGAAATCTGTGGCAGAGTCAGGAGCATCAGAATGACCATAATGACTCAGACCAATGGTCTATTCTGTCTATTCTATTCATCTTTCAACAATGGCCAGTGCCAGGTGCTTTTGAATAACTAGAACAGGCCAGTTATCAAGTGATTCATCCTCCATTGTCCACTTCCACCTTCTGCGAGTCACAGATTTAGGAGTGCTCAGAGCATGGCATTGTATACCTCACCTTCTTGGCTAATAGCCATTGCTAAATCTAAACTTCATGAACTGAGCTAATCCTTTTCAACCCCCATTCATACTTTTGAGTTTCACACCATCTTCTAGCAACAGGTTCCACAGTATGGTGTGAAGAAGTAGTTCCTTATGTTATGTAAAACCTGCTGCCTGTTAACTTCATTGGGTGACTCCTGATTTGTGAGCTGTGTGGAGGGATAAATAATCACTGTTGCCACACCAGCCGTGATCTTATAAATCTCGATCATGCAGCTCTTGGTTGTCTCTTTCCCAGGATGAGCAATACCCATCTTTTAATATCTCCACAAGTGGAAGCTGTTTCTTCCCTCTAACTCTTTTTGTTGACATTGTCTATACTTTTTCCAGTTCTAAATTGTATCTTTTTTTTTGAGATGGGGCAATCAGAACTGCGTGTGGTATTCAAGAGTCGGGTGTATTTTAAAGTTATGTAGTGACGTTATATTTTTCATTGCATTAGCTCTCTTTCACAATGAGTCCTCACATTCTTTTAGCTTTTTTGTTTGCTGCTGCACATTGAGCAGATGTTCCCCAGTAACTGGGCAATATCTCTTGAGTGGTAAGGGCTAATTGAAACCCCATGATTTTGTGTATATAGTTGGGATTACGTTTTCCATTGGGCATCACCTTGCACATATCAACACAGAAGTAAATTAGCAATAGGACCCATATTTCCTTAGTCCTAGAATAGTGCTTTAACTATAAGACCATCCTTTCTGTCAGTTCACTGTTTCACAGCAATGCTTCAATTCCCATATGTTATGTACATGACATAAGGCGCACAGTTTTCCTGAATCACAAGTAGTGGGAATCACTGCTAACAATATTTCCTGTAATCTTTTCCATCCCGGTGTGGATTTCTTCTATCCATGTGCAGAATAAATTTTGTTATGTGCACCAAGGCATGTGTGAATGTGCACCACCAGGAAGAACAAACCTAGCCATCTGTACTCTGCAGCTGGCATCTCCCCTGAGTGACCACACAACTGCACAGTTTATAGGGGAACTGAAATACTGTTGTCTGGGATAGCCGATGTTTCTGTCACAGCAAAGGTACAATGCTGCTTTCTTAATGGAATCTAATGAACTTATGAAAATGGCTATAAACCGGCGTTAAAGCCTTTTATGAAGTGGCAGCTGTACAGCATGAGAACACGTACATTTAGAAACTGCACACAGACACCTTTTATTTTTTTTCTTTTGGAGAGCTGTGCTCCTTAAGTTTAAATGAGATCGCAGCACTGAAATCTTGCCAAGTGTGGATATGAACTCGGCTGGCTATAAAAGCAAGCTTCATCTTCACCTATGGTGAATAAGGATGCCAAAAAAGCACAGTGTGATTTCTCTGTAGTTTTCTTTTTTCCCCTGGAGGTTACAGACTAAATGCATCCCAAACTTGTGTGACCATTCTTAACCCTTCAGTTCACACTGAAATCAACAGAACTATGCTGCAAGTTCTAAGTCATGTGCATCAGGGTTGGTTCCCCATGTAATCATACCAGCTACAGCCACATTCGGATGAGCCAGACACATCTGACTGTATCAGGTCAGAGTAGTGACAGAGAGGTGGCTGTGTTAGTCTGTATTCTATCAAAACAAAAAAGCAGTCACATAGCACTTTAAAGACTAACAATTTATTAGGTGATGAGCTTTTGAGGGACAGACCCCCTTCTTTAGATCATAGCCTTACCAGAACAGACTCAATATATAAAGCACAGAGGTCATGACATTGTTATCAGGATTGACAAATCAGAAAAATTGTTATCAGGGTTGACAAATCAGAAGAGCAGAGGGTCGGCAAGGGGGCTGTGGGGTGGGGATGTTAGGAGTCAGCAAAAACACCAAAGTATGTGTGTAAAAGAGGCCTTGTAATGGGTCAGGTAATTGCTGTCCTGTCGAATTGAATATGAATGTTAGTTCTGAGCACTCCCTCTGCAGATGGTTGTTAAAGTCCCTTTTCAGTAGAACACAAACTTTCAGGTCTTTAACGGAATGGCCCACTCCATTAAAGTGCTGGCTGACAAGTTTGTATATATGGAATTTTTTTATGTCCGTTCTATGTCCATTCATTCTTTGTTGAAGAGTGTTTGCATTCTGTCCTATATACATGGTGTGTGGGCATTGTAGGTACATGATGGCATATGTGACGTTAGTTGAGGAACAGGAGAATGTGCCCATAATTCTGCAATTAACATGGTTAGGTCCAGTGATGGTGTCTCCTGAATAGATATGTGGACAAAGTTGGCAATGGGGTTGGTTGCAAGGAAAAGTTCCAGGATTAGTAGTATTGTGGTATAGCCTGTGGTTGCTAGTGAGAATCCTCATAAGTGTGGGAGGTTGTCTATAGGAAAGAACAGGCCTGTAACCTAGGGCCTTCTGGAGTGTGGCATCATGATTTAGGATAGATTGTAGGTCTTTAATAATGCATTGCAGTGGTTTGAGTTGGGGGCTGTAGGTAATGACAGGTGGTGTTTTGTTATTGGCTTTTTTGGGCCTATCTTGGAGTAGTTGGTTTCTGGATATTTGTCTGGCCTTGTCAATTTGTTTTTCTTTTTACTTCTCACAGTAAGTAATTCAGGTTTATGAATGTAAGAATGAAGGGACATAGAACAGGCGTCAAAAAACTCCATATATACAAACATTCCGGTAAGGCTATCATCTGAAGAAGTGGGTCTGTCCCATGAAAACTCATCACCAAATAAATTATTTTGTTAGTCTTTAAAGTATTACATTACTGCTTTTTTGTTTTGATAGATCATAGTAGGTGGAAGTGGGGAAAGTCTGTTAGCTTTACAGTGGGCAAGCCCCTGTCAAGAAAAGCTGTATGGCCAAAGTAATCAAGGGATTTAGGCACCTAAAATACAGAGGTGCTTAATAAGATATCACAAGTGCCTAAAATGTTGAGGTGCCTAACTCCCATTGATTTGGCAGATATTTCTTTTGGCTGCTTTTATGGCCATTACAAGTTGCCCCAAATATGAGATCCAATTTTTCCCAGATTTTGAAGAAACACCCATGTTAAAATAAACAGATCCTGTGAAGTTAGTTTATTTGCCACAATTGTACCACTGAAGAGGCTAGACTGTCACTCTCACTGTTGTGAGAAAAATTGGAACCAGGATCACCTAAAATTAATAACCATGTACACTGAGAGACACTCTGAACTGCTAATCACTGACCTAACAAACGTAGAGTGGCCATAGTCAGCTCTTTAATGCATTCTCAGGACATGTTGTCATGAATTGAGCAAGCCTGGTGCATTTTGGATCTGTAATTAAAAGTGTTTTTTTGAGACAGTCCTTAGTGTAGAGGCTTTATTCAGTGAAATTCTTTGGAGCATTAGCTGGTTCAATGCAATAATCTCATTAAGCTGACATAGTTTTGGGTCATCTTTACTCTTTGTTGCACAAAAATTGTGTCTGAGTCATTGAAGCATAACATTAATTATATCCAAATGGATAAATTATTTTACTTGCTACCAATGGGGAGCTCACTGTGCTCATTTTAGGCTGAGCACCAGCCTTCCCTGTATGTGCTTGTGTATCTGCTCGGGAGAGATTCAAATACTACCCGGCTGTTTTTGTTTCTTCTGGTGGTGCACATTGACACATGCCCCTGTGCATATAAAATTTATTCTGCACATAAATGGAAAAAATCTGTGCATGGTGAGAAAAGATTAGAGGGAAAATTGCTGAGCACTGTCCTTTGCTCTAAGAGCCTTGTAGATACCTGGCCCTTTCTAAGGAAGGAGGTATTCAGCTGATTCACCATGGCACTAAACTCTTTAGGGACAGGGCTGCCTCATGTTTATTCAGAGGTGGGGAAAATAAACAAAAAGTTATTTGAGTCCAAGTGCAGCTGCTTTCACTTCTGGATACTTGAGTACAATCTAGATGTGACTCCTGCATGCATGCTTGTGCATACTTATACTAATTTCAGATGATTTAGTAAGTGCCTTTTCCCAGCACATGTTCTAAATGGGAGCCTTGGAAACAAAAGTGAATTGATCGTTTACCCCTAAGGTTGAGTTAAATAAGCCACAGAACAGAGAGTCAGAGACCACTCATGCATGTCCTTCTTCAGAGTGTAATCAGTTCTATCAGGTATCTGCTTGGTTACACCCCCAGAGAAAGGGCACAGACACAATTTATCTGATCTTTCAAAGTCTCACACTCCTCCCTAAATCGGATTGCATGGCTGGAGCCACTTGGGCTAGCAGAGCAATTTACTGACAACTTCCGTTTTTAAATCTTTCAGCGGTTCTGATTCCAAGAGGATCAAAATGCTGGATTTAAAACAAAACATGCTGCTCCGAGTCCAAAAGTGCTAATCACCTTCAACAGCTCAGGGTGACCCCTCTGCTTATAAGCCCAATCTAAGTGTTATCACTAGGGCCCTTCCAAATTTACAATTGATTTTGTTTGATGTCATGGTCATAGGATTTTTTAAAATGGTAAATTTCATGATGTTAGAGATTTAACTCTGCTTGCACAGTGTTGCAATTGTAGGGGTCCAGACCCAAAAAGGAGTAGTGTGAGGGGTGCAAGGTTATTGTAGGAGTGGGGCAGAGATTGCAGCCAGTGTTCCCTATAAGCTGTGTGCTTGGGCGGTCACCCAGAAGAGATTCAGGTGCTGCCCAGCAATGCCCAAAGCCAGCAGTGTGTGTTTCTACTGGTCGTGCACATCCACACCTGCCTGGGTGCACAACAAAATTTATTCTGCCCATTGATGGAAAAAAATAGAGGGAATACTGGTTGCAGAACTGCTATCCTTACATCCGCACTGCTGGTGGTGATGGCACTGCCTTTAGAACTGGGCAGCTGGAGAGCAGTGGCTGCTGGCTGGAAGTCCAGCTCTAAAGACAGAGCTACTATCAGCAGCAGCACAGAAATCAGGATGGGATGGCATTGCCACCCTTACTTCTGCACTGCTGCCTGAAGAGCTGGGCACTTAGTCAGCAGCTGCCACTCTCTGGGTGCCCAGTGCTGAAAGGAGCAGTACAGAAGTAAGGGTGACATGGTTGTAATATTACCACCCTTACTGCTGCTGCATTGCTGCTGGCCAGGTGCTGCCTTTAGAGCTGGGTACCCAGCCAACATTACAACCTCTGCTCTCCAGGTGCCCAGCTCTGAAGGCAGCACAGAAGTAAGGGTAGCAATACCGTGACCCTCCTGAAATAACCTTGTGACCCCTTTAGGCTTCAGGAGAGTCACAAAAGAGACACTTATGGCTCATGAGTCTCAGTCTGAGTATCACCAATCCAAGTATACTTTATTGGGCCTTAGAAAGGGGGAGGATGGGATGGATTTGATGACCTCTGGAGGTCCTTCTGGCCCTACATGTCTATGATTCCTTGAACCCAAAAAGCTAGTCTATACTGTAACTATATCAGTTAAGGGTATGTTTTGTTTTGTTTTTTCTTGTTTTACTGATACAGCTAAACTAGTGTGGCTGTGTAATAGTGCCTTATATCAATATAGCTGGTTCACCTCATTCTCTTTCCCACAGAGGAATAGTTATACAGCTATAAATGCTTGAGTAACCCACATGCCTAATAGGTGTAATCTAATGTCCCCTCTAGTGGCAGATCGAATGAGAGAAAAAATGAGTCTCCTTTACGGCCTTAGTTGAGAGCCAGATGGCTTTTGGCTTAAATTGAAGAGGCTCTTGCACTAATGTACGGAGGTCCGAGGTTCAAGTCTGCCTGTTGGTAGTTACGCTTACTTACGTGGGTAGATGGCCTGAAATAGCTGTCTTATGCCAGCTCTCATTGTGGACATGCTAGTTTACACAAAGCACATTTAATTTAATTTTACCATCCTCAGAATGGCTGTTGTGCTTTAAATGCACATCTGAGCTTATTCTGCACTACTTGCCACCTGTAGATAAGCCCTAAGACAGAGAAGAGAAATATGAAGGCTGAGAAGAAAATATATCATAACCAAAAGTAGCATTATTCCTGCATGAGACTTTCCCCAAAAACATATCCATAAAACATTGCTCAGCAGAGCCTGGACAGAGTGTTTCAGAGGCACTAGACATTTCAAATGAGTTTATTTGGCTAGCAAAACTGAAATAGTGTGTACCTTGAATGCAAGACTCAGCTGGGATTTGTATAAACAGATAAATAATTTCAGATCTCTGGCTTAAAGCAATGATTAAATAAATCAGACTTGAAATAATATTTGGTGACTGAGGGCTCTTGAGTGGCACCAAGTGCCAGAGCTGGGCTGGAGGGGATACATTGCCTGAGGTACTAGCTGGAGGCAGTCTGAAGGGATCAGGAGAAAAAATAATGCCTTCAAAGTTTGCTGGAGGATATGTACTCCCTGATAGCTTTTACTACTCTTCTAGGATGGAATTGTTTCCCAAGGACATGGCTGGGGTACAGGACTGCATAGAGGGTTCACTCCAGGAGCATGCTGGAGAAGGAATCTTATTTCAAGTACCTCTTTGCTCAAAGGGGAAACAGCAGTTTTGCAAGCAGGCTTTCCCAGCAACAATTCCCTCTCTCACATGCACACAGAGAAAGCAAACTAATTTAATGAGAGTGAATCAGTGCCAAAGAAAATGGCTCCCCCCTTGGAACTGGGCAGACTTTTATGGATATTAGAAAAGCTGTAAGAGTTGTTCTCAGTGGAGACAAGATGTAGTTTGGGAGAATATTACAGGTCATGGAGAAAACCAAAGCTTTTCCATGAACAGTAGCTGCAATGCCCATACTGTAGCAAAGACAACTGTCTAAAGGTCTGAGGCTCCAGGCACTACGGGTATGCATCTTAATTGGGTTTGTGCTTGGGCTGGTGAGGGAGCAGATAGACAATGCAGAAGGTCTATTCAAGTTGAAAATCTGAGAGCTGCTGAACGTGGCGTTCTGCAAAAGACAAGCTGAGCTACTTGTCTGTGAGCTGCAGCCCTTGTTAACAGCCACATCTGTTCCCACTTCCAGCTTGAGGGGCATTTCAGTAGTATTTGTCAATATAGTATCAGCACCTGCAAGGTTAAAGCTTCATCCTTTACTCCTAGAATACAGAGCGCTTGTCTTTGGTTTCTGGCAGTGAGACAACTGGTGATTCCTTCCTTCGAAACTGGGGCAGAAAGGGATATTTTCAGAATTCCTTCACACCTACAGTGGTCACTGAATCCAACAAGCTTAGCAACCCTGATGATTTAGTCCTGGGGTATTATTGCATAGGGAAAATTTTACTGCAACAGGTATCTTCAAGGCAGTGAAATTGAAATTGGATTTGGCTTCTCCTGAACGAAAAAGCCCCATTCAAGACTCTTCATGCTATATAGAGCTAACAAATAATATCTGTGACGACAAAACTGTGGATCTTCAACACAATGTGAAGCATATGCTCTGGTATGGATGCAAGACCCGGCATACTAAAAAGTCTTCAAATCACAAGCTACAGACATTTGTAAACAGATGCCTGAGGTACATCCTTTGTATCAAATGACAAGACTTGGTCACAGATGGGGAGCTTTGGAACAGGGCAGGACAAGAACCACTTGCTATTCAAATCAAGAGATGAAAGTAAGGATGGCTAAGCCACACTCTTAGAAAACCATCATCCAGCAGAGTCCATCAAGCTCTCAAATGGAAGCCGCAAGGAAAACTCAAAAGACCTTGGACAGCCTGGAGAAGATCTACTGAGACTGAAGGACAACAACTGGGATACTCCTGGGGTCAGCTAGAAGGTTTGGTGTGAAACAGAATGAAGTGGAGGAGACCTGTAGATGACCTATGCTCCACGTGGAGTACTTACTGTGGAGTCCACAGTAAGTAAGTCTCCTGCCAGACTTTGATGCCCCACCCTCTGGGAGTCACGACTGGTGTCCTTTAAACTCTAAGTTCTGTTTTAAGACTGCCTTCTAACTACAAGCTGTCATAAAACTCTTAGCGTAGGGGTATTATTGCAATAGGCATTGGAGAGAATCTAGCTTTGTAAGGGTGTGTCTACACTGCAGCCTTATTTGGAAATGAGCTATTCTGGAATAGTTTATTTGGAAATAACTCTGCTCCACACAAAATGCATTTTGAAATAGCCCTCAGCTACTTCAAAATACAGCATCTACACACAATACAGCCGATTTTGAAATAGAGCCATTGGATGCACTATGGCTTATTTCAAAATAGGCGCTATTCCTTGTCTTAACAGCCCCAGTTTTGAAATAGGTGCTATTCTTTGTGCAATGAGATTTATTTATTTCAATTTAAGTCATTTGCTATTTCAAAATTATTTCAAAATAGCAGTTACGTTGTGTAGATGCTAGCTAAGTTATTTCAAAATAAGTGCTGTTATTTCAAAATAATTTTGCTCTGTAGACAAACCCTAAAGCCACATCTACACTACAGAGATCTGTTGGAAGAAGTTCTTCCCGGAAGCTCTCTCCCAAAAAAAAAAAACCTTTCGAAAGAGCAGGTTTGCACACAAAAGGATGGATTAAAAAATCAATCCACTTTTTCAGTAGTGTCCACGCAGCCCCCACTCTTTCAAGGGTACGGGCCAAGGACTGGTAAATCCAGCACTATGAGGACTGCTCTTTCGAAAAAAAGAGCCTGTGCAGTGTCTACATTTTTTTTTTCCTCGAAAGAAGCTGTTGCAAGGAGGGACTCTTCCTGATCCGGGAGTGGAAGAGGGCTTCCAGAAGAAGAGCTGCATTCTTTCTACTTTGAATCAAAAGAGCATATTTTGTGTGTGGAGGCTCCATGTGTTCTTTTGAAAAAGGACCTGATTAGCTGAAAGAACTTCCTAGTGTAGCTGTGGCCTAAAAGTGGAATAGTTTCCCCAAGGGAATACTACTACTTGTGGTTTGCAGTTTGCTAGCCCTGTGTGTCGAGGATTTTGAAAGCGAGTGGTAAATGTTAATGAATCTCGCCTCACAACCACACAGCTGTGAGAGAAGGAGGCAGGATCCTATGTTATAAAAGGGAGAACTGAAAAGGTGATTTGACTTGACCCCACAAAGGGCGTGTTTCACCTTTGCCTTTGGCACTGCACGGCTGATTTGCTAGTGTGCTACTCACTTTACCTTGGTGCAAATGACCCCTAATGTGCAAGGGAATAGTGGATCAAGTCCAGGAAATCTGTGGTTTGGCAAATAACAAACTCCTACCCTTCCTCTTTAGTGCTAGAAACACCCACACTTGAGTAATTGAAAATCACACAAGCTAAATCATGGGATGGAACTGCTCTGCATCCCCCAACTACAGCTCAGCTCCACAGATGGCACTAAGGGAAAAGTACTTGATCACAGGAAGTACAATTGATTCCCCAGTCATTCTTCATACATATGAGGACCACATTGGACTTCCAGGACTTGCTCATTTAGAGCCTTACTTTCAATGAGTCAGATAAAACACCAGCTGCAGGGACTCATTTACCACCTAAAAATGCGCATGGCCTGTATGATTGAATGGGAAACAGCCATGCTTCCACATATAAGGGTATGAGCTGTGTCACCTTGCTGGGTAATTAAAAGAGAACCGAATGACTAGAAGCTACTTTCTGATGATGATGCACTCAGAGCAATCGGGAGGAATTGAATTATACAAGAAAACAAGAACAGACTGTGGATTGGGTGTGGACACATTAATTCCAGGCCCTAATTCGGGGGTGGGGAGATCTCTGCTGTCCTAGAGTCCTCTCCATGGGAATAAAGGAGCAAAGAGAACCCTGACAGCAGTTGAACCTCCAGCCATCCAAGGAGACATTCAGGGATCAATTTCCCCATGTTGCACAGGGGGTGCAGAAACTCAGTGCATGGCTTCCTAGCAGGCTGCTCCATTATGCAGCAGAACCACAGTGGCTCCGTCAAGCCTGCTGATGCAGGGAAGGGAGCAGGGAGTAGTAGCTCCATGCCCTGGTATTGCAAAGAGGCCTGGAGCTCCAGCCACCGCCGCTGCTACTTTAGCAATGGCCTGAGCTCCCAGCCCCTTGGAAGTACCACAACAGCACAGCTATGCTGCTGCATGGGGTTCTGAGATGGAAGCGAGCAGCTCAGCACCAAGTCCAGGTAACACTAAAACCTGACTGCCCTAGGCTCAGTCCCTTCTGCCCTAAGCCTGCCCCTTCCAGGGGCACAGAGCTGGGCCCCCCTCCCATCTTGCCCCAGATGCCCACGGAGGCTGTCAGCCCCGCTGGCTTCACTTGTGATTGTGGCCTTTCTGCACTGGGTAATGAGTGGGCAGGATGTGGGGTACAATGATATTTTTAAAGATATTCTCCTGATAGGTGTTTTTTCTTTACATTACCTCCATTTTCCCCCCCAGTTTGGATTAATATGAAAAGTGGTGTGTGTGTGTGTGTGTAATTTATACATTGCACAAATTGTGCTAGCACCCCTGATTGATTTCACTGGAGTATGCCAATTTACCTTTTGTATCAAAGGCTACCAAGGCCTGATTAAAACATAAGAGATTCTGTGTTGTTTCTGTGTGCCTTAGGGAATGAAAGGACTGATAACAAACACAAGAGAAACTGCTTTGCCAGTTGCTACCGAACAGATCATATCCATGAGCACTATTACAGTTGGAGCAATTGCTACAGAACAAATCGTATCCATGAGCACTATTAAAGTTGGAGTAATTGCTACAGAACAGATCGTATCCATGAGCACTATTAAAGTTGGAGCAACTGTGTCACTGATCAAAGATATTGAAAGTGAGAGGGAACAGCTGAGTCCTTCCCCTGCAGCAGGAAACCTCGGCAAAAAGCATGGCACAGACCACTGCAGCTTCTGATCAACATGAAGAAGACGTTTGACGAAGAACTGAGGGAAAGAGGAGAAACCACTTAAAGTGGATGGATTGGACTTTGGGAAACACCTGAGAATGAAGGCATTATTGCGAATGTGGCTTCACTCCTGCACAGGGGCCACTGTTAGGACTGAAGTGGTGCAGTGAGGTCTGTAAGGGGGTGAATTTCACCCCTCGGGTTCAAACGCAGGTTGGGTGAAGCAGACAGGAGCAGTGTTCCCTGTAAGCTGAGAGCATGGGCAGCCACCCAGGAGAGAGTCAGTGCTGCCTCTCTGATTAGTAGAGCACTCACAGCCTCCACAGCTGCCAACATTTGTTTCTATGGGTGGTGCACATCCACACATGTCTCAGTGCACATAACAAAGTTCCTTCCACATATGGATGGAAAATAACAGAGGGAACACTGACATGGAGTATTAATTCTATGCTGCAGCCGGGGCTCTGAATGGTAATTCAGGTAGAAAGACTTGTGCTGGCAGTACCCCAGCTTGCTTACTAAAATTAGAGGTGAGGATGCAGAAGTGGGGGTGTCAAGTGTGATGCGCACTAACACGTATGCACCTGGAGGCCCAAGTGGGCTTATATAGCCATGGTGGGGCACCTTCACTTCTGTTTTTAGTGAGGTAGCTGGCATAGGGCAAGCTTCATCCCCACGACTACAATGTACAGGTGCCTTGCAAGTAGAGATGAAGTGCACTCAGCTGTGCTGGCAAGTACATAAGATGGCTTAAGTGAGAGCTCATAATCATTTCAATAAAGGGGCAGATGGATCCCATGGACCCTGTCCTGAAGATCAATCATTTTTCCTCTCCAGAAAGAGCAATTATATAATAAGGGAGGTATCTCAACAGAACAATGGCAGAGCCCTAGATCAAGCACCTGGGCTTCACTGTTCATTTTGCACCAGTGTGAATGGACTGATTCTACCTTACACACACTCTGAATCATGGGCTGAAGCATAGTTAGGGACTAGTTTATTGTGTGCTGCTTGAAACATTCTGACCATGATTCAATAAAAGACTCCACCCTGCTCAGCTAAGCACCAGGAGCATGTGTTCACATATAAGCATGAACTTAGGTTCCACTGAGGCCTGTGAAGTAAGAAGTTCTAATTTGTGCTTGTGCTCCAGGCGGAATGATGGCCTGCTGAATTTGGGACTGTGACCCAAATCTGAGGATTCCCTGTGTTGATCCACTGCCAAATTCCATCTCATTCATCTAAATACCCACATTACCTTAAATCCACTAGCCACTTCTTTAATTATCAATCTTTACTCTGGAATTAAATGAAAATCTAAACATAAAACATAGCCATATAAAAAGAGGTACCGATCTGTTATAGTACCCGCCTGCTATAAAGCTTTGGAAGCTTATACAAAGGAAATATTGCAGGGACATTATTTTCCACAAAATGATAGCAGTAGCACCAAGTAACTGCTTGTGTCAGAAGCCCAGAGAGAAACCAAAATTCCTGCCCCTACTGAGACAACTGTGAGAAATAGAAGGATCTGGCAAACAAGCCATGTCCGTTAGTCACAGAAGTCTCTGCAAGTCTAGGAAAGGAATCTGAGATGAATTTCTTGCCTACCTAGTCATGGGTGTAAAATATTACCCGATCAGAATTATCCATTCATCACTCTGACGATTGACTCAAACATTGGAATAGAATAAAAAAACGTAATGTGTTACTCACATGGGCAACCACTTAAAAATGAAAGGAAAAAGTGAAAGATGTATACAAGTAAAATATGCTCTCGTTCCCATATTGTCTAAACAAATGAAACCAGTACAGTTTCTCTCTGTGACTTATCCCTGAAATAAAATGCGTGGAATGATAAGCAACGTCTGTAGTGTTTTGGGCCTCCTTCTCCCTCATTTACACTGGAGTAAATTGGGAATAGCTCTGTTATGGTCAATGGAATTGCTGAAGCAAACTAGTGTGCATGAGAGGAGTATCTGGCCCTTTAAGGTGATTTGCATGATCACTGTTAAAGCTGAAATGCACAGGGAGAATTCTGTCAGGGTGCTCACCAGGAGTGACAGGCAAGTCCAATGTTGGGGGACAGAATTGCCGGACTGTCTATTGGAGTGGCTGGGATTATTATTTTTTTTAATACATGCTTTCTTTTTCAATTAGGAAATGCCAATTCATCAAAACAAGAGCATTTGGATAAACATACCACCCACTTTAATGAAGGTTTCTCACAGTCACATTGGAATTGGGTGCAGGGAGAGAACCACAGAATAGCTAATAGCCTGACGGTTTGGGTATTGATAAAGGTTGTGGAAGGCACAGATACACATCCCAGTTCTGTCTGAGTTGGAGTTGCCATAGCTATTCACCTGCTATTGCTGATTTAGAGCAGGGTCTTGAACCTGGGTCTCCTACATTTTGGGTGAGTGCCCTAAACATGTCTCTTGGGCTTCCCCAAAGCCTACTATTATTCATACAAATAGGAACAGCTCCACTATGACACACTGACCCCTCCCTCCATAAAATTATTCTCCCCTTAGATTAGAGTATATTTTGACTGTAACATAAGAGACCTGCAGGTCATGTCATGTATGTTCAGATAGGGAAAAGTTAACATACGTATGTTTGGGATCTTTTGACTAAATAGAGAGTGCTGAGCTAAAGCATAAGGTTCATATAAGGCTGTGATCTTTAACCCAGAGGACACATTAAAGCAGGTTGGCATAAGGGCTTTCCTAAGTCCATTCCTTTTTACATTTAACAGGGACACCACAACTCAGAACCTAAAAAGAATGTAAATAATCAGCTGGGACAGAAATAACAATGCGATGCCTAATCCCAACAGGGCCAGTGTCACAAACTGACCTTTTATGTGCCAAACTGTAGCAAAGAGACCTTCCAACATTAGTAAGGTGGGGAAATGCAAAGAAGGAAGAGGTGGAAATCTCCTGCCGAATAGCTATAAAAAATAACAGCAGCAGTGTTACATATGTGAAAAGTGACCTCCCAGCCTATGGCTGGTAGAGAAGAGAGATGCATTCTTTGGGAGATGCCTGATTGCTGGCCACTGGTGATCACGGTGAGGAGGAAGATGGCTAACATTTCAGGTTGTTGTACAGGAGGCAATAAGAGTATACGCAGATGTACATCCTCTATCTGCCTTACTGAGTTGGTGCGTCTAAATGTATTCATAAACTGCATTTATAAATATAAGAATTCCTACAGGGAGTGTTGCATCTGTGCACAGTGGGATTCCCAACTATATAATAATTTGAGGCCTGATCTTGAGCTGAGAACTTACCAACTCTCAAAGTGATAACTGGGAAGTCTTAAGTAATTGATATAATTTTCCACTTCCCCCTCATAATTAACACATAATCTTAAGATCAGACAGCATTATAGCCCTGAAAGTCAGTAACAATTTAAGTACCAAAGAGGTAGCTGAGTTAGTCTGCATCTTCAAAAACAACAAGTCCTGTGGCACATTATAGACTAACAGGTATTTTGCAGCATAAGGTTTCATGGGCGAATACCCACTTTGTAGCTACAAATGGTCATAACATTTATAACCTAACAACTATGTTTTAGGAATTATTTTTAGGGAATTTCTATTGTTTCTGGTTCACAGGAGGTTGAACTAGATGATCGGAACAGTTTCTTCTGGCCTTGGAATATAGGTATCTAAGGGAATGCACTGGACTCTAGTTTTAGTAATGACTTCTTGTAGTGATTATTCAGTTCTATAGCAAACCTAATATTATGACTGCCATTTTGGTCTTCAGTCCAAACCAGTGGGGCATTCAGATTTTAGCCATCAGATTGGGAAAAGCAACTAGATAATCTTACCTCTTGGGGACATGCTACTTAGATCCAATAGTAACATCACTGAACTCTTGCCGCTCTGGCCTAATGAAAATTTCACTTCTAGGTTATGTGTGATTTGCAAAGGCCCCAGTGCTTTTGATGGAGTGATTCAGTTATTGTATTCTTGTCAAGCTATTTCACATAACTTGATTTAAACACCTTTTCACTAATGCAAACCCTACCATTTTTTCTCTCCTCTTTGAATGTCAGAACATGTTGCATTTTCTTTTGTATAACTAGATCATATATAACAGAATTCCAAAATTTTAAGTAGGGCTCATAACCATACTGGTAAGAAAAATAAATAATATAACAATACCGTAGCTGCACGCATGCAAATCTAAATGACCAACTATGGCTGCTAATATTACTTTTTTTAACTGTGGCTATGAATACTACTTTTACTTTTGTACCCTGTACACTCATAACTCACTTATGACCAAAAAGTATATTTTCCCAGACTAAGTGACAGGTTCCTAACTGTAGCTTCAAAAAGAAACTCAGAAAACAGTAGAAGCTGACAATACCAGCAAATGAAGAAGCAGAGATGGCAAACTGTTAGAAAAACACAAAACCCACTAGTGTGAATTTATTGTATTTTTATATTTTAAAGGTTCTGAAGTTAGAAACTGTTAGAAAAACACAAAACCCACTAGTGTGAATTTATTGTATTTTTATATTTTAAAGGTTCTGAAGTTTCATTTTCCACATGTGACCCTAATTTCTTTACAAACCAGGAAATAGCTGCAATGTCTTGAGAAGCTGGCTAAATGATATTGTGGTGATAGAGTTTGCAAGCAAGAGCAATTACCAGAGTACAACTCCCTCCCACCCACCACACTGGCTAGTATGATCTGCTGTGTTAAATTTGAAAGGAACTCAGTTGTTCCACCAGTTTCTACAGTGATTCCATGAACTCAGCTGAAGAGAGAGAGCATTTACTTTTGAAACTGCTGAGAAATGGGCATGAATCGTATATAGGCGAGTGATCAAACTTTTTACATTGGGTCCCACTTTTCATCCCTGCAATTAGCAGAGTCCTCCTAACCTGTCTAATGTCATCCAAAATGATAGAAATTTTGGTTTTGTTCACATGAAAAAAGTCCCTTTTGGCACATATAAGAAAATAAGTATGTATAATGTAAAAACTTTGTTAATCGGTATGTAAATGTGAATGCACATGAAAACAGTAACATATTTCAACATTTTTAATGAGATGGATGAGCCTGAGAGCCAACAGCCAATCATACTGTGCCCTCCTTATGAAATTTCATGCCCCTGCCAAGGGGCCCTGTCCCCCACTTTGCTCACTCCTGGTCTATAGCTGTCATGTCCAACCAGTTGTGAAGCAGTAGCCACTACAGTAGCTATTGCTGTAGCAAAGTAGCCCCATTATTATGAAAATATACTTATTGTTCAAGCCAACTAGCCATACTTAATCAGCCCAATAGCCACTGGTGGCTAATGGGTTGGACACCTCAGAGGAAAGCATAGCCTGCTAGCTTGATACAAGGCTGGGACAAGGGTTGGTTAATGAGCCTCAGATGAGCTGTGGAAGATCTCAAGCCCTGGGGACAGATGGAAGATGTTGAGTTTATCCAGTTGCCCAGGAGAATGTGGACTTACCACCTAGCCACTCGGAGGAGACGTTCTGCAGGAGCGTGAAAGGGATGCAGAAGAAAGTTACCAGCAGGTCACTGCAAGCCAGGGAGCAGATGAAAATATTTGTGGCTGTTCGCATGGGTTTCCGCCGGATGATAATGAAGACCACTAGGCTGTTGCCCAGAAGAGCCAGGGCAAAGATGATGATATAGAGCACTAGGAAGATGACCTTGGCATGGACAGGCAGCTCTGGGATGTACACCAGGGGCTTGAGGCCGTAGGCGGCGATGAACTCTTCCCTGGTCATGTTGTGCTCCCGCAGGAGCCTGTTAAGCGCCTCCGGGGTCACGTTCAGCCTTCTCGCCATGGTGCTGGTCCCTGGGGCGAGCCCGGAGCATGGAGTGGGCCTCCAGCAGCGGCTCACGCCGGAGGCTTGACCGTGGTGCTGAATCCAAGCCCCTAGCCAGGCAGTACGCTCTCCACGGTGCTGGCGCGTCTGCAGCGCTCACGCCTCGGGCGGCTCCGCTAAGGGCTGCCTCCTGTCTGCCTCCTGCAGGAGCGTTGCGCTCTCCAGGGTGCTGACCCCTGCGCCCCTGCCCTCTCCATGGTGCTGCTGTCCGCCTCCGTCTACTCTCCTAGATGCTCAGCCGCTCTGCTGCTCAGCTCGGGCTTCGCTCCATGCAGCCAACCCGTGCGCTCCGCGCAGCCAGGGAGCACACCTGCCAGATCCTGCCTGCAGCGCCGGCAAGGCGGCGTGTGCTGTGGGACTGAAACAGCACCTCCTGCCACTGTTCCCTGGGCAAAAATACCACCCTAGGCAGGCGAAGGAAACTCCCTTAGCTGCTGCAGCTTGCTAGGGAGTTGGGCTGCTGGACTCAGCACTGGCTTGGGGCTTCTTTCTCCTATAGTAACCTGGCTTCTGAGATTTATGGAAGTGAGGGATGACTTATCCTTCCAGTTCTGGCAGAGCCCTCCCTCTCTTCCTCCCGGGAGTAGGGAGAGACAAGGCAACTCCTCATTCCCATCCATAAACAGCAACTGCAGCGTGACACATTTCCACGATATGTGTTTCCAGCCCCATTGGGTGATTGACAAGTTGGTGGCCCCAGGAATTTCCCCTGGCTCAGGAGGGAGGAAATCTCAGGCAAATGACAGACAACAATAGCTCATTAAACGTGCAGATCTCTAGACTCTAAACAGAGAGGAAGCAGGGCTGTAATAAGCTCTCCCTTCAGTTAACCAAGGGGACATCACAGTTCACTGCAACTTCTGCAGTCCCCAGCTGCAAACTTCTTTTGAGAAACAGGCAGTGGAGAACAGTGTTTTCACAGTTGCATCATGAATAATCCCAGCAAGGCCATTGATTGTTTTGCTTTTAGCTCGAAGGGTTCTTAATCAGTTTCCCCACAACGAATCGTGCAGGTAATTAGCTTGCTTGCAGTTCTGCAGTGGAGTTTAATTTGTAAATCCATCGTTCAGTCCTCTTTATCAGCTAGAATCGTGTGTCGCCCAGAGATATTCAATGCAAAACATCTCCCCAGGTGTCCTGCCAGTCAAGAGCCTGAGTCCCATTATTTCATTCCAGAGGTACAGTGGTGTAACTCAACTGGGTTTGGTGAAGTTATACAAGTATCAAACTGGAGTAACACTGTAGTGAATCAAGCCCCTAGTGTGGAGTATTATTTTCAAGGTGTTTTAAAAGAAAATCATGGAGTCCTAGGGTTGGAAGAGACTTCAGGAGGTCACCTAGTCCAGCCCCCTGCTAAAAGAAAGACCAATTCTAACTAAATCATCCCAGCCAGGCTTTTGTCAAGCTGGGGCTTAAAAACCTCTTGGGGTGGAGAGTCTGCCACCTCCCTATTTAACCAATTCCAGTGCTTCACCATCCTCCTGCTGAAAGAGGGTTTTTAAATATCCAGCTCAGACCTCAACTTGAAACCATTTCTCCTCATTCTATTATCTGTCACCACTGAGAACTGCCCCCATCCATCCTCTTTAGAATCCACCTTCAGATTCCACCTTCAGGGGGTAGTTTTGTCTGTCTGGAGAGAGAGGAAGGAGAGATAGAGCCCTGGCTTGGAGATCCCCTCTGGGCCTCCTCTCTCCCAAAAAAGGTTGTACTGATGGCTTCTGGTTTCTCCGCTGACAAGTCTGTTCTACACTGTGTCCTGTTGACCAATAAACCTTCTGTTCTCCCTGCCGAGTGAGAGTCACATCAGACTGTGGATGGAGTGCAGGGCCTGATGGCCCCCATGCTCCGTGATGGTACTGAACAAACACAGAAAAACAAATCATCCTTCTTCTATTTACACCATTCTGTTCTACTTAGATTCTTATACCATGCTCATTACTGTAAGATTGTTGCCACTGCCAACTACACGTGTGAGAAGGACAACAGGTGGAGATCGACGGGTGGAGCAGTGCATCAGCAGAATAGGCTGTGGTCTCAGCATGACAGCTGCCAAACCTTTGTCAAAAATGGCTGTAGTCTTCACAGAAAAGAAGAGTTTTATGGAAGAATATCACAGAATCATAGAAAATTAGGTCTGGAAGAGACCACAAGAGGCCATCTAGTCAAGGCAGGGGGCCAGCTCCAACTAAATCATTCCAGCCAGGGCTTTTTCAAACCTAGCTCTAAAAGCTTCTAAGAATGGAGATTCCACCTCCTCACTAGGTAGCCCATTCCATTGCTTCTCCACCTTCACTATTAGTTAAATAGTTTTTCCTAATATCCAACCTAGACCTCTCCCACTACCCCTTGAGGCCACTGCTTCTTGTTCCGTCATCTGCCACCACTGACAGCAGCCTGTATCCATCCCCTTTGGAACCCCCTTCAGGTAGTTGAGGGCTGCTATCAAATCCCCTCTCACTCTTCTCTTCTGAAAACTAAAGAAACCCAGTTTCCTCAGCATCTCCTCTTAAGTCATGAGCCCCAGCCCCCTAGCCATTTTCGTTGCCCTCTGCTTCCCTCCAGTTCATCCTCATCCTTTCTGTAGTGAAAGGCCCAAAACCAGATGTAATGTTCCAGACATGACCTCACCAGTGCCCAATAAAAGAGAATTATCACTTCTCTTGATTGGCTGGCAATGCTCCTACTACTGCACCCCAATATGTCATTAGTCTTGGCAACAGGAGCACACCGTTGACTCATGTTCAGCATCTCACCCACTGTCATTCTCAGGTCCTATGCTGCATAAGTGCAGTTCAGGCAGTTGGTCTCCAGCCTGTAGCAGTTTTAGGATTCTTCCATCCTAAGTGCAGGACTCTGTACTTTTCCTTTTTGAACTTCAACAGCTTTCTTATGGCCCATTCCTTCAATTTGCCTGGTTCACTCTGGATCCTATCTCTACCCTCCAGCCTATGTACCTCTCCCACTAGCTTAGTTTCATCTGTGAACTTGCTGAGGGTGCAATCTAGATCATTAATAAAGATTCTAAACAAAAGCATCCCCAGGACTGACTCCTGCGTTGCCCCACTTGATACTGGCTGCCAACTAGACATTGAGCCACTGACCACTACCTGTAAAGCCCAAAGGTATAGCCAACTTTCTATCCACCTCATACTCCATTCATCCAAGCCAGACCTCTTCTACTTGCTGGCAAGAATATTGTGGGAGACCATATCAAAAACTTTGTTAAAGTCAAGGTATATCAACTTCCACCACTTGCTCCATAACTCCAGAGCCACGTATGACATCATAGAAAGCAATGAGGTTGGTCAGGCATGACTTGTTCTTGATGAATCCACATTGACTCTTCCTGAGCACCTTTCTCTCCTCCAGGTGTTTCAAAATGGGTTCTTTGAGTGCCTGCTCCATGATTTTTCCAGGGACTGAGGTGGTGCTGACTGAACTGTTTTGAAGGAGGAGAGTGAGGTGGCCCTGCAGGTGTTTCCACCTCAGGTAGCAGCACCACAAGATTTCCTTGCACTGTTCTGCAGAGATGGAAAAAGTACCCAAAAAGTTACTTGAGTAAAAGTGTAGCTACTGTCTTGTCTGAATACTTGAGTACAATTTAGGTGTGATCTGTGTGTGTTTGTGCATGTGTGTGCATGCACGTGTGTGTGTACTTTTGCTTAAGTAGTTTTCCTGAGCAACACCGGTAACTTGTACTTATGTACACCACCCCCCAAGGCAGCTGCACTTTTACTCAAGCATCTTTTGGGGTATTTTTCCACCTCTGCATAGTCCAAACTTGATCTAGGATTAGAGGCAGAATTCAGTCCCCATAGGCTTTTCAAGGCTGCTGACTAGCAATTGGTGCCAGTTCTGCTCTTTAATTTTATTGTGCTGTGGCCACATGCTCACTGGAGACTGGGAGACACCCAACAGACTCATTTCACATAGTCATAGAACAGTCATCAGATGGTAATATCCTCTCCCTACCTATATTGGATTTGAATTGGCAGCCTATATCTCATTACCAGTCTCCGAGGCCACCTTGTTGAAATCAATAAATTAGCGTAATGGGAATAGTATTCTTCTGATTGCTTTTCAGAAAACATTGTGTGTTTCCCCCTTCCCCATTTAGCACAGTGACCTTCTCAGCATCCACTAAATTTCTCTAATACCAAAGGCAGAGGGGAGATTAAGAATATAGATAAAATTATCAGTGAAGGGTTGAACTTGCGAACCAGTGATATTTATCAGACATAAAGCACCTGCAGAACAGCAAGTGCCTGTGTGTGAGGAGCAGTGAGGGCAGACAAAAAGGCAACAGAATTAGCATGATATTAAACATGCTGAACATGCAGTAGGGCCAGACCATGCACAGCAGTAAGAACATTCATTTCACCTGGATGCCGTGGGACCTTACTTCTAAGAGGTGCTTGACTCAAAGGGCCACACCCATAGCTGGCAGCATGTGTTTCTACTGGTGGTGCATCTACCTTGGTACCCATGACAAAATGTGTTCTGCCCATGGATGGAAAAAAATAGAGGGAACCCAGCTCTGTATGAGCACCCTGTCCTCACCATTTTTCACCTTTGTCAGACTTTGGCTACTTCCACACTATGGAGCAAGGGGTGTGCTCCTTGCCCAGGTAGATATATTCATGCTCCCTAACCTTGAGCTATAAATAGTGGCTGGCATAAGCATGGATGAGCCAGGGCAGCTTGGACGAGCCACGACAGACTCCAGGCGGATTTGTACTTGGCACAGCTAAGCCTAGGCTGCTGCTTGCAGCTGCCTGTGCTGTGGTTACTGTTTTTTACCACATTAGCTCAATGAGAGCGAGTGTGAACATGCCTGTACGAGCTGTGAAGCTGCACCCCTCACTCCTAGGACATGTAATCCAGGCCAAAATTGTGGGGGGCGGGGGGCATGCAGTCAAACAGGCTGTTAGCATAGGCGACATGGGGAGGGGCGCAGAGGGGGTCGCATGTCCACCCACTCCCCTGCTCCCCTGTATTTGATGTCAGTGCTGTGCCACTTCCAGTGAGTGTAGGACAGCCTCCCCAGTGCCTTGGAGTGGCACAGCCTGAGAGCAGTCCTCTCACTGGACTCACAGGAAGAGGTGTGATGCTTCTGCGGGAAGAGGCAGGGCTTGGGCGGGCATGAATAGGGCATGGATGGGGTGGGGTGGGACATGGCCAGTATGCCCTGCGCCCCCCACCCCCGGAATCCCTGCACCAGTCACCTCTGGCTTTTCCTGTCTCTTAATAGGAATTCTAGAATGTCATGAAATGCTTCCGAGTTGTCTTTACACCCTCTCCAAACCATTCGGACCCCAGTCCAGCAAAGCACTGGCACATGCACCGTCCATGCCCTTTGTGCCATATACAAAGGCTATCGGTGGGGATTCTGTGTTGTGACAGACCCAGCCCAGCTGTCTGCCGCACGGCAATGAAGGGGGTCTCCTTCCCATTGCAGGGCTTTCAGAGGGTCCTGTGGTGTTATTTTTCGTCACTATTTGGATACTGGGAAGTGGGCAGGCCTAAGCTAAGGCCTCTCCCCCCTCCTAGTGGGAGGGGCTACTGAACCCAGGACTGAACTGACTGCTTGCGACAACTAATGAGAAAACAGGGGCAGGAGAGCAGGTCACAGGTTTAAAATGAGGGAACCAGAGACGGACACGGAGCAGAGAGACTCAGACAGTGCCCACAACTCTTTGAAGCCATCTAGGGAGCCAGTGGACCAAGCCCAGTGCAGCACAATCAAGTGGGCATCTGGGGCCAGTTAGGAGCTTCCAGAAGCAGCTGGCTCACCAGGGAGCGTGCAGCCCATTCAGGCCTGCTGGGGTTAGTTTAAAAGGTCTCCCTGCAGGGAGCCTGAGGTCTGAGAGTGAAGCAGTGCATTTGCTGAGAGCTGAGGACTGTGAGCAAGGCAGAGTGCTGTACAGGAGCCGGATAGACATGCTCAGGCACAAGAGGAGAGGTACTGGGAGGGAGTGTTCGGGGAAGTGGCGCTGGGAAGAAGCTGCCAGACTGGGAGTAGGAGGAACCCCATTTGTTGCTACTGCCTTAGGTCCGTGGGCCAGAATTCTAGAGTATTAGGTGGGCCTGTGGTCCCTTCCGCCCACAACCCTCTGCATGCCACTGCAGTGTCTTCCACCTGAGAGGGGAAACCAGGACTATGGAGGGGGTTTAACCACAAACTGTGGATTGGCTTATGCTGAGGCTAGCTCAGTAGGCTGTGCCATGGCCTCTAGTAAAGAGAGGCTGTGGGCAGGGTCACAGCAAGCCTCTGGAGCAAACACTCTCACCAGAAGCACAGGGTCTTCAAGGTGCAGCCAGAGTTATGACACTATATTTACTTCCAGATTATTGATAAATATGTTGAATAATACCAGACTTAATACAGATCCTGGTGAAACCTCAGTCTGGACACTCCAGTTCAGGGATTTCCCCATTGAAATCTACTTTTTTGAGATATTGTAGCTCATTCTTAATCCATTTAACAAATGCTTTATACGAACTGTACTGTACTGATTTTTTGCCCAAAATGTCATGTCTACCTCGTCTACTTAATTATACTGCCTCTATACTGTTAACTTCATCAGCCAAAGTGGTAATCTCAACAAATGAAAGCAAGTTTGTCTGACAAGCCAAAGTTTTGATAAAACCGGTTTGTATGACATTAGTTGGCAAAGGATGAGAGAGAGATTTTGAGTCTGAGAGTTTGTGTACTTAGACATGGTAGCATGGGCAAGAGCAGATGGTGTTGTGATCAGATGTCATTTAAAAAGATATGGGGCCAATAAAAAAAACACATGAACCTGGTATGCAGTAGTTCTAATAAATCATCCCAGCTGCCATGCAAACCTCACTGGGTACGTTCTGAATATATTGCCTTTCATTCTTCCACAAATAAGATATTTAACTTCCTCAGTGTACACACTATAGCTCAGCCAGCCATCTCCCAGGCTGGCAGAATCTGTGACAATGCATGTGATCAAATCCAAAACTGGGAAAAAATGTGCAGCCCCAAAGGCTGTTGGTATTTCTAACAGGAATGCCAGTATTTAATGAAATGCTTTTCACATTGGCTTCACAGTATCTCCATATCTGTTAGACCTGAAGTTGAACCTACATAGTTAATGGACCTTACAGCCTGATCTAAATCTTGCTAACATCAAAGGGATTCTTTCCATTAGCATCAATGGGCTTAGGATCAGATTTTAATTGCATTGTTCTATTGGATTGATAATTTAATTATGATACTTGCCTTTTACCATCCTGGAAACTATGTTCTTCTGTTTATCACAGAACAGGGCTGTTTTCCATTCTTAATGCAAGTTAATCTCCTGCTGCAAAATCCACATCCTCATTGACTCTGGGAAAAACCCCTCGTAGTGCAGATAGGACACTTCAGGTTATGTCCACACTAGCCTGGAAGATTGAGCTTTCAGGGGTCTCAGTCAACCCCCATACTCCTTGGGAAATACAAGGAGTAAGAAAGGTTAATGGGATAAACTTTCCCATCAACCTTTTTCAGTAAGGATAGCCAAGTAAGCCAAGCACAGATGAGATTCTAGCTACGCCATTGCTGTAGCTCGAATTACGTATCTGCAATCCACTTACTTTGCCTAGTGTAGACATAGCCTCAGTCTCTAAAAGACCTTTCTCTGTAGCCATTCAGTCGGCCATAGCCATTTGGATCTGATTCTCCTTATACTTACTCTGGTATAAACCAGGAGTCAGCTCTATTGGCTTCAATGGGCTGCGAAAAAACTCAATGGCCACTAAGAACTGGACTGATTGATCCAGTATGACAATTCTTATGTCCCTCTAAACACTGACTTACTGTGGCCTTGAAACTTTATTGTGCAGAAGAAAAAATACTGCTTTTAACCATCTTAATATAAATGAAACAAGCACAGAAACAGTTTCCTTCCCTTGTTACATCTGTTTTCTGAAAACTTCCCTTTGTTCTTTTAACACTGTTCTGTAGAGTATTTGCTGCATTGTTCGTGTCCTTGTCATCTGTGGTTTTGGCTTTTGCTGCCTTGTTGTGTCCTTCTGGTTCCAAATAAGGTGTGTAGTTGACTGGTCAGTTTATAACTCGGGAATTTGTAACTCCCAGGTTTTCCTGTAGTGCATAACTACACGATAGTTGTGTCCCAGGAAGATATTTGATAGTCATAGTTGCTAAGTGTTAAAATAAATGTTACCATGGCCAATATTTCCCCCTGTATTGTCAAAACTAATAGAAGGGAATAAATTCATTCATTGTCCATGCAGGTTTTGATCTATAGCCATTGGGAGAAATATTGCACTCCAGAAGGGGCCAGGCTGCAGACCAGGAATCCCTGCAGCTATGGCTGTTGTTTGGTGCAGATTCCCAGCCAGTCATTGCAGCAGATCTTTCCCTTTATACCCTTCTATGTGTCCCTCTTGCAATGGCACAAAAATTGAGGTCTGTGGGGGTATTCTGATGACCTGCTCCTCCCCCTGCTCTTCTCTTGAGCAGGTGCTCGTTAAGACAGGCTCCATTAAAGCCCACAGAGTTATCCTAAGGACCAGGATTCAGTCTCTTTTCCATCCCTGTGTGGAATAAATTGTGTTATGTGCACCAAGGCATGTGTGGACATGCACCACCAACAGAAACACATGCTGCCAGCTGTGGGTGCTCTGCTAATCAGCTGTGCAGCACCTGAATCTCTCCTGAGTGGCCTCCCAAGAGCTCAGCTTACAGGGAATACTGCTAAGGATGCCTCCTGATGGCAAGCAGTGGAACACAGAGGCATTGTCTAATGCCACGTTATTTAGGAGTACGTGGTTTAGAAGAAGACCCTTGACCTGAGTTTCCTTTCTAGCCTTAGTGTTGAGTCTTGCTGGCACGGTGATTTTACAACAGCTGGGGAGAGTGGGCAGAAGCACCCAATGATGCTTCCCCTTCCCAACACTCCTTCCCAGCCCTATGGTGGCTTTTCCTCCGTAAGCAGTAGGTGCTCCCTACTGATGCTCCCTACAAGATCAGATTTATTAGTTACACGGTGTGGCTGGTGTTACTGGCTCTGCAGACACTCAGCTGCTTTCTGACACAGCCCCTGGCACCTGGCCACAGATCTTGTTCTCCTGTTAACAGGCAGAACTGTAACCATGCAACTTTTTAATGGGGCTTGGAGAGCTGGCTCCTGCAGCAAGCTACTCATAACAAACCCATTAATTTTACAGAGCTTTTCCAGAACCAGCTCATTCAGTTTTAATTTGATTTGCTCAAGTATCCAGAAGCGAAAGCAGCTGCACTCATGTAACTTTTTGGGCACTTTTTCCACCTCTGCTCTTATTTAGGCGTCGATCCCATAAACGTGTATTACTAGGCACCAGTGTTCTCTCTAATTTCCCATCCATAGGGGGAATAAATGTTATGTGCACCCAGGCATGTGCGGATGTGCACCACCAATAGAAACACGTGCTGCCGGCTGTGGGTTCTCTGCTAATCGGCTGGATGGCACCTGAGTCTGCTGAGTGGCTGCCCATGTGCTCAGCTTATAGGGAAAATTACTGGGCACCTGGGAGTCACAATGGGCTACTGGACAGAGCTCACAAGTGTTACTCTGGGAAGCTGGTTTCTCCTTACAGCCATGTAAGCGAATAAGCACATCACTTCCCCTCTGTGCCTCTGTTTTCACGCTCTGTTTGCCCTACCTGTCTAGCCTGGGGCAGGGATGGGCTTTTGCTATTTCACTGAGAGCTAAGCTCTGCCACTGGGAGATGTGTTTGCAGGACTGGAGTGGGCCCTTAGGTTCTGCTCCAAAGAAGCCAGTTAAGTGACATCCATTGAGTTCAATGGGCTTTGGATCCAACCTTTGGAATATGAGCTCTTTGAGCTGTGGGCCCTGTGTTGGGCATACGTGTGAAGCACCCAGTCCCATGCTGGGAGTCAGAAGATCACAAGCGATGATGATGATGACCCTAGTCTAAACTGAAATGAACTGTGATCTGATCTAGCCAACAGATTTGTGCAGGCAAATCCTTGAACCTATGAAGAACCCAATTAATTGCCATGGCAGTGGATGGGAGTAACACATAGGCAACGACTTGGGGGCATGCTCCTTGGACACCCCCATGGGAATAGAGGCACCCACTGGATACCAAGCTTCCCTCCCATCCACCACCTCCTGTCTGCTGGTGGCCCCTGCCAATCAGCTGCTTTTCCTCCCTCCCAATGTACTTAAGTACACCCATCAGCAACTGCACTTTTACGCAAATAAGCTTCTAGGTACCTTTTACGCCTCTGCCAACAGCTTTACACATGTGTAATATTTTTCCTGCAGAAAACTGATTTTACCACAAAATACTACAACTTTGTGAGGAAGGGTGGTGACAATTTGATTTGAAGTACCTTGATCAAAGCTGGTGTATTTTGGTTTGATTTCTCAATGTAAGATTGAAATATTTCCACAGACAGCAGATCCATGAAGAATCAATCTCTCTCTCTTTCACACACACACAGTGTTTTCTGTTCCGAAACCAGTTTCAATCGAACATTTTCAACCAGCCATATAGGTTTTCCAGGTGGGACCTACAACCTGTCACAGCATGAAAAGATAATTTTCCCCACGAGTGGAAACATTACCCAATTGCATTACTTCGTCAGAATCAATTTGTATTTGATTAGTCACTTTCATGGGAACCTTATTGTTAGGAGAATACACAGCTGTTTCCATTCTGATTCATCCCAGGAACGGCTTCCACCAGCACCTATTACAAAGGATGAGAATTTGTATTGCTGTAATCAGCTAATGAGCTATGTCAACTTCCTAATGAGACGTTTGTCTTCAGAGCTGCATGGTTTTTCAGATTTGCTTAGTAGCAAGAGAACGGTAACGTAACTAATGTTCTCTGGTTGACTGCGTCACAGCTGTCTACAGGGCCCAAAGGGGAAGGGATAGCTCCATGTTTTGAGCATTGGCCTGTTAAGCCCAGGGTTGTGAGCCCAAAACTTGATGGGGCTATTTAGGGATCTGGGGCAACTAGATTTAAAAAAAAAAAAAAGGAGCAGGGGATGATGCTGGCTCCTGCCAAGAGGGCAAGGGACTAGACTTGATGACCTCCTGAGGTCCCTTCCAGCTCTGAGATGTGTATCTCCCTATATTATATTAATTTCAAAAGATTAGATACTCTATTTAATAAATTCTGGGATACAGCCTTGAGGCTGGAAGGTAAAACTGAACGTATTAGGAAATACTTTTGCTTTCTTCCTGTTGTCTTGGGACACATTCAATCAGTATTTTTATATTTTAAATATAATATCAACTTAATGGAAGGTTAGGAAATTGCTTGCATGACTGGAGATCCTCTGGTGAAAGTACTGGATACAGTAAAAGCCACATTATCCGGCACTTGGGTAACCAGCAAGCTCTATTCTTCAGTACTGCAGTCCATGGGGCTGCTTCGCCAGTGGCTGCCCTTCTGGTAGCAGTGGGGCTGGTGCTCAAATAACTGGAAGATTCTATTAGCCAGCAATCCCTGTTGCCTGGGGATACCAGATAGATCAGTGTTGTACTGTACATAGAAACCCTCTATTGCAGGGGTCAGCAACTCCCAGCCTGGGTGGCAAGAGTGGCACCTACCAATTTTCACTGGCATGCGAGGTGGGAGCTCAGCCCTGCCCCTCCTCCTACATGCAGCTGGGAGCTTGCTCAAAGCCAGGCTGCCTGTGGATTAACAAAAGACCAGCTAATGCTACCAACCGCCACCTAACCAGTAAAGCTCTGCATATTACTTTATTTATTAAAGAAGCTGTTGTAAGTAGGACTATTAATGATTTTGAAAAGTATCAACAGCACTGGGACTGTATATAGAGGTTAAAAGGTCAAACTTTCACACTCTGCCTCAGAATGGTTGACCCTTGGTCTATTGTTTATTTACTTATTTTCATGTTAATAGAATCTAGATGCTCTGAAATCAGGGCTCCCTTGTTCTAGGTGCTGAAGAAACACATAGTGAGGCAGAGTCCCTGTTCCAAGTACCGAACAGTCTTTATAACCGAGACGAACGAGTAGGAGGGGGAAGTGAGGGAGAAGGTGATTTGACAAAGGTCAAGCAGCAGGTAAGTAGCAGAACTGAGACTAGACTTGATCTCTCCTGAGTCCCAGACCACTGGTGTAGTCATGAGACCATGTGAATTCTATGATGGACCATAGTGCCTCCTAGCATGTATGTATACACAGTTTTAGCCATCAACATGATGTTTCATAGTAGCTTACCACTGGGTGTGTAATAAGCATGAATAATGGAGTACAACAAGGTCCTGATCTCATACAAGGCAACTAGATATTATTATAATGAAGGTTCTTTCAGCACGAGTAAACGAGGCAGCTCTGGGGTCCTTATTTACTGCAATAATAAACATGATGATTCTAGTCTTCTTTAGACCACTCTGATTTAGAAGGGTTCTCTTAATTTATTTAAGCTCTCCTGGCTCTGACTTCCTATCGATTCTCTCACCAGAGTCCCACTGTCCATAAGAAGCTTAAACAGCCAAATGTAGCACAAAAGAAAAGGTTAAATGATCAATTAACTGAGGTGCATTCTACCTCCCTGTCTCATGGCCAGCAATGCATCTTTTTATGAGGCAGCTCAGTGGCTGAGCTAGCACTTCTGGTGTTTGCATTACAAGCAGGCTGCTTTTTCCCCAAGCAGGTTCAGAAGTAAGCTCGTGGGGTTAGGCTGACAGCAATACTCTGGTGTGGAAAAATTGAACAATCTTTGAGTTGTTTTAATGAAAGGAGGTCAAGTTCAGTCCTTCCTACAGGCTTACAAATTCTCCTGATTTGTTACAGCTTCCAATGAGATCAATAAAGAGACATTCTCGACCTGGGATTAGGGATCTTTCCTATTGGATTTAAATGGGCTATGGTGTAGAATTCATAAGAGAAAGTGGAATAGCAGAAACCCTGTACTCGGCTAGCTTCCTTCCAGTGGTACAAATCTGATTTACTGGCTCTACTCTAAATTTCATCTAACCCTGAGGAAACAGACAAGAAAAATCTGGCTACCATCTTTGCCTGTCTTTTCTGTTTATTGAAGCACTTTTCTATCTATTCATCAAGCTAGTTAATGATCTAGACATCTATGCACCCTTTTGTCTCTCTAGACATCTATCCATCCATCTAGCAGCAAGTTATCCATCTATCGCCAGCAAGATAGACTTCTAACATACATTCTAGGAGGCATTATAGTCTATCATAGCCTTCACATGGTCTAATGAGTACACCAGTATTCTGGGACTAAGGAGAGAAAAATTCTATTCTTGTCTCTGCCACTAACCTACTTTTAGTCTTTGGCAAGTCACTTTCTCCCTCATTTCCCGCTTCCTACTCTTGTTTGTGTCAATTATTTAGACTGCTTGCTGTGTCTAACTATGGGTTTCTACAGCACCTAGCACAATGGATGAATAGCTTTCTGCTCAGTAAATGGATAGTCAACTTTCTGTCCATTTGCCTAGTCTTGTCCATCTATCTAGAGCACACACTGTACTGTTCAAATCTTGTTCAAGGGTGGACCATTGCAGCAATTAATTATCTGTCTGCATTCCTATTAACAGCTCCATCAAGAATTTCAGAACAAAGCCTTTGAGCAGAGATTTTTATTTCTGTTTCCTCTTATCTGCATTTTGTGACAATCACTGTCATGAATGAAAATTGCAAGAGCCTGATCTTCATAGTGGCTAGAAGTCATTTGTGCAGCAGTTGCTAGCAGAGCAAGCACGGAATGTGGTGTTTGCATTAAGCAGCAGGAACCTCATTCAGCATCTTCATTAGTTTGCACTGGCATCTCCCAGGACAGACCGGATTGTACAAAGCTAATCCTCTGCAAAGACTTCTGCATTTCTTGTGCCAAAACTGTCCAGATTGCAATTGGTTTGCCTGTGCCCAGCGGGTGGCTGTTGTGTTCTTGATACATGGCAGATGGGCAGGCAGTGGGGAGTCCACATTGGCTCTAAATATTCAAGTGTGGCTTGAGGACGAGCCCAGGGAAAGGTCACAGGAGCTGTGCTTACACATGGTCCAAAGTTAATACTTAAAAGGTGCAGAAGGGCATGGGAATATAACTTTAACCTCTAGCTTAGTTGCACTGCATTTCTACAGCCTGCTTGGGGGATGGCTAGGGGAAGATTCAGTCACTGGGACTGCATGAATATGAGAGCTGAATCTGTAAGTTTTCAACATCATTCAAAGACACCACATTCAATCCTGTTTTTCAGTGTTGACAGTATGTTAGCCCTGAGCCTCATCCAAAGCTGAAGTGTGCTCCAGACAAGCCAAGGAAAAGACTTTGTGTGGTTTGGTCTGCACAAGACCTTTCAGTCAACTGCAGATGTGCAATTCTAGAAGCTCTTCCATCGACTTCCCTTACTCCTCCCAAGAGCAGGAATATAGGCGGTCAATTGTGGACACCAGAGAAATTGATTTCGTGCATCTTTACTAAGTGAACAAAATTGAACTCTGGGGGATCAACCTGTCAGCCTAGTAAACATAGACATATCCTGTGTGTGTATTCGTAACAGAGGCTTTTTCTGAAAATTAACAGGAAAAAAAACCAGTGGTTTAAACCCCGGGACCGTTTTTGTCCCTCCATTTTGTATAAAGGGTAGAAAGATTTTCCTTAGTTTAAAATTTTGCTTCTCCTTTTTGTTTACCTGAAAAATAGTAAGACAAATAAGTCATCTTGTCTTGCTGTGGGATCTCCTGTTTCTGTGTTCTCTCCATCACAGAGATATCTAAGAACAGGTTGGATAAACATGTAACAAGGATGATCTAGACGGTGCTTGGCCATGCTGGAAGAGCAGGGGACTGGACTTGATGACCTGTTGAGGTCCCTCTATGAGTCTCCTCTCTCTTTTTGCTGGAGGTCTCTTTGAATGACCCAGAGAAGGGGTCTGGAAGGTCTAGAGGTGGTATTGATGAAGCATGATCCAACAGAGCTCATACGCACGTGTTCCACTTTAAACATGTAGTTAGTCTCACTTCAATGGCACTACACATGTGATTAAACTCAGTCCAAGTACTTTGCTGGATCAGGACCCATGTTACTGAGGTTATAAACCTTCTAATTCTCCAGTCACACACAGTGTCTTCCAGGAAAAGTCAAGCAGATGAGACCTCAATTTATAGCATAACAAAGAAATAAACTTTAGAACAAACCAATAAAACTTTCATATCAACTCAGTCATAAAAAAGGAGAAAACTTCTTGTTATTCATCCCTAGATTGTGTTAAAGTTTAAGAAATATTAATGAAATTCCATGACATTTCCACTTTTTTTAAATTTTAAAATTAATGAGGGGGCAAGTTACTTATTTACTTTTTCTAGACCCAAAGGAAAACAAGCTTATTTCACTGTTCACTTGCTTGCATGGTAAGTGGAAAATTTAATCTAAATTTTAAGCCGCAACCAGGAATTGGTATTGTTAGATGGTATTGTTAAGTGACATGGAATTTAAACATAAAAAAAACTGGAGAAGCACATCTCATAGAGCTGGAAGAGACCTTGGGAGATCATTGAGTCCAGTCCCCTGCCCTCTTGGCAGGACCAAAAACCACCCCTTCTCTGCACCTTCTAATTGCCCTAGATCCCCTAAATGTCCTCCTTAAGGGATTGAGCTCACAACCCTAGGTTTAGGGGACAAAGGCTCAAACCACTGAGCTGTCTATTCCCCTGTAAGTCAAAGATGCAGGGAAACAGGAAGGAAGTGTTTGCAAATGATTCTAAAGTTACATACAAAAATAAACAGGCATCCCTCTACGATGGGAGTTTAAGGCATGGTTCATTTTTGATGTCGATTTCATTACTGGTTGATTTCATTGGGAATTGGTACTTCTGGCTTCAGAGCTTACTTTGGATGATTGGCTAAACTGAAAAAACAGCTGGGTAAAAATGAAATTCTCCATTCTTGTGAAGCTGTATAATTTGTTTTTAAAGAAAAAAGTGCACTCCAAAATGGAACAAAAACAAACAAATCAGAATTTCCTGCAAAATCAAATTCTATATTATAAAAAAAGTAGTTCAGCCCGTGTTATGTTTTACTATCGTCAAAATATTTCTGATCTGGATCGTTTAAAACTTTTTTAAAAAATTGTGTTTTATATCAAATCAATTTCTTTCATTTAAAAACTGGTTTTGAAATGAAAACATTCAAGTGCTTTGTTTACTTTTGTTATAACGGAAATTCCATCAAAACTGAGGCATTTTGAAAAATATGTCAATTCTGACAAAACCAGCAATTTCTATTTCTGATGGGAAAAGTTTCCATCAGCTCTGAAATGCAATTGTACCTATTTCTTCTAAGAAAATCTTCCAGACAGTGACAGCTTGAAATACACCTCCACTTACAGTCTCATAAAGATCTGTGCCTTTTGTGTTATTAAATAGCAGCTGCATTCTTAACAGTCTTCTCTTCCCACGCTGTCCTGCTGTGATGCCTGATTACTGGATTTGTGACCCAGCAGTCCATTCTGTCATGAACAAAGGATTTTTATCTTCCCTGCAGGTGATGATGCTTGGTTGTGGAGAACATCAGTGTTCTGCCCTATCTCCAGCAACAGGAAGAAAATTATATATTGACCAAATGAGTTGTTTATATGTAACTGTCCCTTGGGACTAACAAGTATCAGAGAGGTAGCCAAGTTGTCTGTATCTTCAAAAACAAAAAAAAATCCTATGGCACCTTATAGACTAACTGATATTTTGGAGCATAAGCTTTCATGGACAAAGACCCATTATGTCAGATGCATCTGATGAAGTGGGTCTTTGCCCACAAAAGCTTGTGCTCCAAAATATCTGTTAGTCTATAAGATGTGTTGGGACTGTCAGTATCCACAAAAGAACAGCCATGCTTTAAAGCAGAGCATGTTGCGCCTGCTTCTGAAAACCATCTGTGCTGCAGTAAATCAGAAGTAGCCCAGTTTAAACCAGTGGAGGCTTACTGCAGTGTAAAACAGAGAGGAGTGAAAGGAGAATCAGGCCCTTGTATTTAGAATGAATTTGTTATAGTTCTAAGGACCACATCCTCCACTGGTATACACCTGTACAGCCTTAGTAACTTGGATTGTTCAGTCTTGCTTTATGGCATTATTTGTTCTGTCTTTCCGCTTGTCTGCCTTATCTCTGGGACTGCCAGCTCTTTGGGCATAAATGTCTTTGTAAAGCACCTGGCATCTTTGTCTCCCAGCCCTGGCTGGGTCCATTAAGCATTAGTGCAGTGATGGGCAACTCTGAATAGCAGGTAGACTACACGTACAGCCTTCCTTCACCTAAGTGGATTGCAGCAGCCTGCGGCCCCTTGGGTTTTCCACCTGTGGTCCCGCTGCACCCCAGCCTACCTTCCTCCCCCCCATGCCTCTCATCCACCTGGGCACTGCAGCGCCGCACGTCTGAGATCCTGCCCTGCCCTCCCAACACTTCTGGAGCTGCAAAGTGTCTGCTGTGCTCTGTCCCTACTCCTCTTCCATTGACCTTCCTTAACCCTCGGCACTCAGGAGGAGTCCTGAGGCAAGCGCTGACTGCGGAAAGTGCCTTTTTGAGCATACATGAAACAAAACTGTAGTGGAGCTGTGGCCTGAGATAGAGAACTACTCACAGCAGGGCTCACCTCTCACACGTGAACTAGCTCTACCAAACTTGTCTTGCTCCATACTCTTATGACATGGCCTGTCGCTTCACTTTCGTTCTACAGCCATAGGCAGTGCTTTTTTTGTGCTGGTACTGGCCGGTACTCAGTACCCGCACCTTAGCAGCTGTGGGATGGGTTGGGGTTGGGGGGCGGGGAGAGTACCAGCTCTTCTTTTTAATTTTTTTTTTTACAAAGAAAAAGCACTGGCCATAGATATGTCTGGCGCAAATCAGAATGTGTTATACATATCCGAAATGCTAATTCACGCCAGTCTTTTTGCGGAGTCTGATTTCCCTTGGGCATACTAAAAAGAGACTTCAGATTGCCTCATCAGTGCTCCAAAAATGCTGCCGCACAATTAAGTCTTAACTGAAGAGCAGTTCAGCACCGCAGTTGTACCAGGTGCTGGCAGCAACCCACCAGGCATGAAGCAGTACAAGGTAGTCAATGTCCCCTGGGAACCAATCATTCCGGCCTTTGGTGTGCAAAGCAGGAGTTTCCTGCAGGTCTCTGAAATAATCTCTCAAGACTGCCGATTAAAGTACAACCACCACAGAATAAATACTGAGAAGACTTAACAGGATTAATTAGTGGCAAGTTCATTCTGAGGCATCTCAGGCCCTCATTTACAGAAGAGGGTTCAGATGGATTTACTGCCGAAGCTGCAAATTAGGAAACCTGGTATTTGAAGTCTCGCATTTGAAATCCAAGTATAATGAGGAAGTCTGAGAGCATCTCATTACTGGCATAATCCTAACAAAAGAGCGAATTATGATCTGGCTCCAGATTGTCGTTGGTGGGATCCGCTTCTGGAGTCTCCAATGATTTGGCTACTCCATTTAGATTGAGACCTGAGACTCAACTGCCGTTCCCAGCTGTCCTCAGACTTCCCGGGTGGCCTTGGGCAAGTCACTTACCTTCTCTGTGTCTTAGTAGCCCATTGTCAAAAGGGAATCCCTTTAAGACTGAGGCCTTCCTAGCATAGAGGCAGGGAGCTTATGAGTATCTTAGGTTTATAGCTGTGCAAAAGGGCTGAGAAGTGCTAGTAAATTGGAATGTGTGGCTGTAGATGACAACACGCATTCGAGCTTGTGAAATCAGTCTTGATCTTTGTTTGTTTTTCCTTAGAAGGCTGAGTTGTCTGAGAGACAGAGGAAATGACATCAGTGCTGACCTGTTCATATATCCAGACAGGAGTGCTCAAGAAAGTTGACAGCCACCCCATTACTGGAAAAGCAACGAGGGGTCCTGTGGCACCTTATTGACTAACAGAAATGTATGAGCATAAGTGTGACCTGCAGCTGACCAAGTGGGTCTTTGCCCACGAAAGCTTATGCTCATACATTTCTGTTAGTCTATAAGGTGCCACAGGACCCCTCGTTGCTTTTGCAGATCCAGACTAACATGGCTACCCCATGATACTTGACCCCATTACTGGACTTTTTTACAGATGTGCTGACTTCACTAGAAACTGAGAAGCACCAGCTCCACTGCAGAGGCACTTTGCAGGATGAGGCTCCCATAGAGGGGACCTCCCATGGTGTGGGTGTATATCCAGTCATGTTAGACTTTGCTTGCCTGCTACTGTACTCTGTGGAGTGCTAGTAGTAATGATTTCCACCTGCCTGAAAAGATTCCCTGTGATGAACTTGTTTCTCTTAAGCCAACCTCTCCAACAGGGTTAAGGAGCAGTCTGGGCTTTCTCATGTTTGAGTAAAGTTTTATTAATTTCATTCATTTTAAAACTGATTTTTTTTTATTATCAGCATGGGAGAAGTTTTTGAGACTTTGTCCCAAAGTGAGGTGGAAAAAAAGTATTAATATTTTGAAAACTCTCATGAGCTTGGAAAACTGTCTCCTAGTCAGCTCTTGGCTACGTCTACACGTGCAGCCAACATCGAAATAGCTTATTTCGATGTTGCGACATCGAAATAGTCTATTTCGATGAATAACGTCTACACGTCCTCCAGGGCCAGCAACGTCGATGTTCAACTTCGACGTTGCTCAGCCCAACATCGAAATAGGCGCAGCGAGGGAACGTCTACACGTCAAAGTAGCACACATCGAAATAGGGATGCCAGGCACAGCTGCAGACAGGGTCACAGGGCGGACTCAACAGCCAGCCGCTCCCTTAAAGGGCCCCTCCCAGACACAGTTGCACTAAACAACACAAGATACACAGAGCTGACAACTGGTTGCAGACCCTGTGCCTGCAGCATAGATCCCCAGCTGCCGCAGAAGCAGCCAGAAGCCCTGGGCTAAGGGCTGCTGCCCACGGTGACCATAGAGCCCCGCAGGGGCTGGAGAGAGAGCATCTCTCAACCCCCCAGCTGATGGCCGCCATGGAGGACCCAGCAATTTCGACGTTGCGGGACGCGGATCGTCTACACGGTCCCTACTTCGACGTTGAACGTCGAAGTAGGGCGCTATTCCTATCTCCTCATGAGGTTAGCGACTTCGACGTCTCGCCGCCTAATGTTGAAGTTAACTTCGAAATAGCGCCCAACGCGTGTAGACGCGACGGGCGCTATTTCGAAGTTGGTGCCGCTACTTCGAAGTAGCGTGCACGTGTAGACGCAGCTCTTGTAGGCTGCTGGACAACTCCGTGCTTCTCTAGGTCACAAATGGTGCCAGCAAATGTCACCAAACATCTCCTTTAGTCCTTTTCTGGACTAAGCCATCCTGAAAAGGCTAGTTAACAATTGCTCCCCAATTATTAGTTAAGTATGACTATGATGTTTCAAGTGATTGCAAAGATGCCTCATGAGGAATACAACATAACACCCCTTCTTGTGTCTTGCTTAAGTCCCAGTGAATAGACCCTGAAAATGGCCCAAGTGGACTGCAACAACTAAGTACACCCAGGCCAGGAATTCTGCATTGACTCATAATAAGAGTGTCTCTTTAAGGGCCAGATATTCTGCTGGTACAAATCAGTATGGCTGTGTGATGGGATGTATCTATGCCACACTGGGTAGGAAAGGGTTAATACATTGTGGGTGGAGGAAGTCCGCCCCTCGAATACACTGGGCATGCTCCAAGAGCTAGGTTAGTATAAAAGGGAGTAACTCAGCTCAGTTTGGGCTAGATGCCAGAGAGGAAGGACTTACTGTGGGGGCTCCAGGAGTGGACCGGCCCTTGAACCTGCTAGTGAGCATCAGAGACCCAGGAGACTAGCATGAGCCTCCACAGCTGATAGAGCCCTGGGAGGTGACTTCCATCATGGAGCCTGAGGACCCTGATGCCTCTCAGATTGACCTGCCACCTGAGGTGGGTGTGTGAGTGAGCTTACTCAGGTGGGAGATACCAGTGTGTTTTGGTGGGATTGCCTATTGAGCTAGTGGCAGACCTTCCAACTGCTGACAGGGTCCTAGGTCAGAGCCAAGTGGAGTCAGATGGGCTTGGGTTCCCCCAGCTGGGCCTGCTGCCCCACCATCTAGGGACAACCCTATAGACACTGCCCAGCAGTGGGAAATTGGCCTTAATGACCTCTTGAGGTCCCTTCCTGGTCTAGTGTTCTGGGATTCTAAATATATTCACATCCCCCTCCTACTAAAGAGATTCATGTCGCACCACAGAATCATTATGCCATTGTAGTAAAAATACAATGGCTCCTGAAAGGCATTGGCCTTAATCCAATAAGGTTTAATTTAATGCAATAAAGTTCATTAAGGCTATTGCAGAAAATTGTCAGCCTTTCCTAGGGTCATGAACCATGCCCTGTACAGCCCAGAGAGGAGAATGGGGTCTTGAAAAGCAGCCAGAGCTGTGGACCTGTAATTAATCAATCTGGCAATTAGTTGTATCTTTCTCAAAGCATGGATAGTTAGCTCAACTTCAATTAAATCTGGCATTTAAAATTATTCTATTAAAGAAAATGTCCATTGAACATGGAATGTGGGAAAAGCCACCAGAGAAGGATAAGCCCTGCCATGCCAGTCTGAATCAAATTAGCTAAAGCAGCTTTTGGGCTCCCCAGTGTAAATGGCACCAGCTTCATCAGAAGTCTCTAATCTGACATTTGCATGAGCAGTTATTTCTTTGGAAAACTTTTCTAATTATTTAAAACCCCAGTGGCAGACCTGGAAACTGATGATCTTTTTAGCATGCAGGGTTGCCAATCAGGAAGGCCAAAGTACAGCTGGAGTTGCAGCTAGCAAAGGATAAGCAGGATGACGAGAGAGGTTTCTACAGGTATGTTAGCAGCAAGAAGGTCAAGAAAAGTGTGGGACCCTTACTGAATGGGGACGGCTACTTAGAGATGGCCTGAGGGAAAAAATGGAGTATTCAATGTTTAGGAGTTTTGCCTCAATCGTCGCAGGCAAGGTCAGCTTTCAGACTACTTTGCTGGACAGCCCTGTTTGTGGGGGCGGGCAGCCCTCCATAGTCAAAGAACACATTGAGGACTAGTTAGAAAAACTGGACATGCACAGATCCATGGGGCTGGATCTCATGCAGCCAAGAGTGCTGAGGGAGTTGGTTGATGTGATTGCAGAGCCACTGGCCATTCTCTCTGAAAAATCTTAGTGATCAAGCGAGGTCACAGATGACTGGGGAAAAAAAGGCAAATGTAGTACTATCTTTTAAAAAAAAATATGAAACTCTAAGGCTACGTCTACACGTGAAGCCAACATCGAAATAGGCTATTTCGATGAATAACGTCTACACGTCCTCCAGGGCTGGCAAGGTCGATGTTCAACTTCGACGTTGCGCGGCACCACATCGAAATAGGCGCTGCGAGGGTACGTCTACACGCCAAAGTAGCACACATTGAAATAAGGGTGCCAGGCACAGCTGCAGACAGGGTCACAGGGTGGACTCAACAGCAAGCCGCTCCCTTAAAGGGCCCCTCCCAGACACAGTTGCACTAAACAACACAAGATACACAGAGCCGACAACTGGTTGCAGACCCTGTGCCTGCAGCATGGATCCCCAGCTGCCGCAGCAGCAGCCAGAAGCCCTGGGCTAAGGGCTGCTGCCCACGGTGACCATAGAGCCCCGCAGGGGCTGGAGAGAGAGCATCTCTCAACCCCTCAGCTGATGGCCGCCATGGAGGACCCGGCAATTTCGACGTTGCGGGATGCGGATCATCTACACGGTCCCTACTTCGACGTTCAACGTCGAAGTAGGGCGCTATTCCGATCCCCTCATGAGGTTAGCGACTTCGACGTCTCGCCGCCTAACATCGAAGTTAACTTCGAAATAGCGCCCGACGCGTGTAGCCGCGATGGGCGCTATTTCGAAGTTAGTGCCACTACTTCGAAGTAGCATACACGTGTAGACACAGCTTAAATGAGCCAGTCTCATGTGAGCCCATAGAGGGGATCCTCCAGGAATCTGTTTTTAAACATGTAGAGGAGAGGAAGGTGGTCAGGAGCAGTCAACATGAATTCACCAAGGGCAAGTCATGCCTCACCAACCTATTTGCCTTCAACAGGTGACAAGGTAATGCCCTCTGTGAATATAGAGAAAGTAGGTGTAATATACCTTGACTTAAGTGAGGCTTTTATGATTTCCCACAATATTCTTGCCAGCAATTCCAAATCTGGATTGGATGAAAGGATTGAAAGGTGGATAGAAAGCTGGGATCAGCAGGTAGTGAGCAAAAGCTAGATGTTTAGTTGGCAGCTGGTCTCAAGTGGGGTGTCCCAGGGGTTGGTCCTGGGGCTGGTTTTATTCCACATCTTCATTAACAATCTAGATGAGTGGATGGGTTGCACCCTTGGAAAGGTCATGGATGACACTGTTTGGTGGGGAGAGGTAGATATGCTGGAGGGTAAGGATAAGGTCCATAGTGGTCTAGAAAAATTGGAGGATTGGACCAAAAGACATCTTATGGGGTCAAGGACAAATCCACAGTTAATAGGGAAGAATCCATATATTGCTACAGGTTGGGGACCCACTGGCTATATAGCAGTTCAGCAGAGAAGAACCTGGGGATTACAGTGGATGAGAAGCTGGAGAAGACTTAAGTGTCCCCTTGAAGGCAGGAAGCATTAGTAAGAACATTACCAGCAGATCAAGGGACGTGATCATTCCCCTTTGATGCCACATCTAGAGCATTTTCTTGTTTTAGGGCCCCACTACAGAAAGGATGTGGGCAAATTTGGAAAGAGCCCGCTAGAAGGCAATGAAAATGATTAGTGGGGCTGGAGGACATGCTGAGGGAGCTGGGCTTATTTAGCTCTCAGAAAAGAATGAGGAAGGATTGACAGCAGCCTTCAACTGCCTGAAGTATGGGGTCCAAAGAGGATAGTAATAGGCTGTTCTCAGTGATGGCAGATTACAGAACAAGGAGCAATGGCCTTCACTTGCAATGGGGGAGGTCTAGGTTGGATACCACTTAGGGAGTGTGTTCAAACGGCCCTGTTATCTCATCCAGAGTGGCTGGAGGTGTCCTGGCAGAACATTGTCTAGGGATAAAAATAGAGTATTCTTCATCCACATTAGCTAATCTGGGGTAAAATGCTGCCTGCCTATGTGATTTGTATTGATGTGACTCATGTCAATAACAATCACTAAAATATTTCTGAAATGCTGTGTCTCTACCAGATTTGAGTCATTAGAGCATGGGTGAGGAATTTGGACACCTGCATTCTATTTCCAGTTTGGGTACTGATTTACTGTGTGGTCATTGAGGTGGGTGAAGGAAATGGTGGCTTGTTTAACCTTTGCCTCATGTTACCCTTCTTGTCTCATGGAAAATGACACTGTTATGGGAAGACACTAGCTGGAGTTAGTTTCTCAGATGTAAGGGCCAGCTTGTGCTCCAAAGGAAGATTAAAAAAGTCTCTTTATACTTTGCCCACAAAGATATTTAAAGACTAAAGATGCTCAGGAGAGTAATTGTTTTATGGCACAAGTTTAATTAAGAACAAACTTTATGATGTAACTACACTTAGGAGTAATTTATAAAGGGAGAATAAATGCTTGTTACAGATAGGATACAGGTTGAAGCTCTCTAATCTGGAACTCTCATCCTTCAAGCTCCATAATCCAGCGTGACTTTAGTTCGCTGGGTGACCACTTATGTAGCCAAGTTTCTGAGGGTCCCCAAAAAGTTTGTTTCCAGCCACCCATCCTGGCTCTGTGTTCTGTGCTGTTTAACTGTAATTTACCCTAAATCTCTAAGAGCCCAGTAAGCAGTGGAAGTATTGGTAATGCCCAAGAAAACATTGCCCTCCATCATCCAGAAAATTCTCATCTGGCACTGGTCAAGTCCCAGGGGGAGAGGTTCAACTTGTAGTTAATTGCAGATGATTATCAGCATATCATTGTTAGATGTTACAGTTAACACCATATTGATATGGTGGACTTAATACTGATATTAACCATTTATTGAAATGAAAAAGCAGTCCAGTAGCACTTTAAAGACTAACTGAATAATTTATTAGGTGATGAGCTTTTGTGGGACAGACCCACTTCAAGCCATACCAGAACAGACTCAATATTAAAGGCACAGAGAACCAAAAATAGTAATCAAGGTTGACACATCAGAAAAATATTATCAAGGTGAGCAAATCAGAGTAGAGGGGCAGAAAGGGGTGGGGGAGGTGATAGCACTGTTAGGAGGTCATGTCGTCATGCCTGGGAAGACGGGCACAAATCTATAGGAAAATAGCCCTGTGATTTGCTTTGCTTCAGGACTGAGGAAGAATTTGACAAGACAGAACTGATTCTTTTTCTTTAAGGCAGTTGAATGTGACTGATAGACTGACATGAAAGCTGATGCTCTTGCAGAGGGAACAGATGAATTTCTTTAGGGTTGGTTTAAAAAAATCTGGAAGGACACTTGCAGCATAGTGTGCCTTAAATATATTCATACTGCCAAGAGGGTAGGGCAATTCCCAAGCATGCAGCATTGGAGTACATGTGACTTAAGACACATGACAAGCAGCCAGTGCATGTAGGGGGCACACATCCAGGGAGAAGCTCAAGAAACACCTCAACCTGGTTGGAAAATGCCAGTTGTTTCTCTGGAAACTTTGCGGATTTTCTTTTCTGGTGTGTGGGTGGCTTTTTTATTTCTTTGTTTTGTGGGTTTTTTCTATTAAAGTTCCCAAAGAAGCTGGTTTTTGGTTTTCTTGGAAAAACAAACATACCTGGGTTTAATTTCAGTAAAATGTTTGGATTAGAATGGCTTTTAGTTTTGAAAATGAAATTCTTAATCAGAAACCAAAAACAAGTCCTTAAACACTTTGGTCTTTCCTATGTTTTTGTCAGACCCATGTAAAATGTCCTCAGACTGGATCTTTCTGGGAAAAAATCACATTTTCAGCACACAGCATTTTTTCAGGACCTAAAAATCACTTCACGAAATTAATTCATGAAACTTGGCGTGTGTAACTTGAGCTTTTGAAGTCGAGTCCTTGGGTAACTGGCCTGAGGCTGTAGCTCTTAAGTGTGTATTTACTATTTTATTGTTTGTATTCCAGTGGCACCTAGAGAGCCCTTTGTGCTAGGGGCTGTGCAAATACAGAGTGAAAGACTAGTTGCACACAAGAAGCCCACAGTCTAAATAGATGTAACATGGTGAGGCAATCAGAGCTGGGAAGTGACTTGCCCAAAGTGATAACCCAGGTGGGCAGAGGCAGGAAAAGATCGGTGGTCCTTAGAGTTCTGGTATAAGGGCTGCCTCCCACTCATGCCATCAAGAGTTGTCAAATCTCTGATTTCAGTGGGAGCCCCAGTTTCTGAGCACCTCTGGGGGGGAGCTGTGTACACAGCAAAGATATTTTGAAATAACAGCTGCTATTCTGACAAATTTGCAAGTGTCTACACAGCAAAACTGCTGTATCAAATTCTGTAAACCTCATTCTATGAGGAATAGCCCCTATTCAAAAATAAATATTTTGGAATGAGGGCTGTATAGACAGGGAATAGAGCTAATTTCAAAATGTTATAGGACCTCCAGGGGCTCTAATCTGAAACAGGCTCTGTGTTGATGCTCTATTTCAAAATAGCTGTGTGCTATTTCAATACATGCTTTGTCTGTAGACAGGCTATCTTGAACTAAGCTGCTCCAGAAAATCTTAGAGTAGCTTATTGTGATAACGCTGCTGTGGAGACATTGCCTTGAAAAGCAGGCTGCTCCCTTCATTTAGGGGCCAAAATATGGATTTAGGAGCTGGGTTTTAGACACCAGGTTGGACAAGGTTGGCTCTTACAACTGGGGCAATGCAGTGCAATGGAATGACTTTCAGCCTTAGGAGGTACACTGCATGTTTACTTGCTTTGTAACAGAGCTAATTTCAGCAGGTGTCTGCTGCACTGTAGGGGCTCAGTTGTCACTTAGGGCCCCTGTAGCCCTGTCTGGTTGTATAAAGACTTTAAAAGTAGGTGTGAATTAAGCTGGTGATCTGAATGGAAGATCATGATGGATATTTTCTGTGGAAGGGGCAAATAACGCAGGGAAAAGACCCACATGTTTATGAATACAGTTGTCTTTCACTAACACAAGCCCTACAGGAAGATTCAGGTCAGTCAACCCAAGTAACTTTAAGGGCTAGACTTTGTGTCAAGTCATGGCAGGCCCGTTTAGACTACTTTGGGATCAGGCCCAGATACTTGTGAGGCTGCAATTAACTAGAACCAGAAAGCTTGCTGTCTTTACATCCCTGAGGTGCAGGCAGTGCAACCTAATGAACGGAGTACTACCCTAGGTTCTAGTCCCTATTCTGCCCTGGCCTGCTGGGTGACCATGGGCAAATCACTTCCCTCCATGTGCCCTGGTTTCCCATCAGGAAAATGAGTGGAATGCTAGTGACTCCCTTTGTAAAGTGCTTTGAGGCTCTTGACTGTATCTTGTATAACTGTTCTGGTTAGGGGAGTGATTTACTTAATGAATATATTTACTAGTACCATCACCAGCATGCAACCTATAGAAATGGACTTGATACTGATATGATTATTTACCTTTTCAGATGGGTGGGGGAAAGCGGTGTTGGTCAAACAGAACATGTTGTTTAGCTAAAATTGAAACATTCTGTTAAATCTGAGTTTTTTAAAAAGGGGAACTTGGCATTAAAGTCCTGTGGAACTGAGATATGGGCATGCTGAAACAAAATGTCAGTGGCTTTATAGCTTTTGTTCGGAGGGTTTTTAACCTAAATAATTCAGGAAAAAACTGACACAAATATTCAAAATGGTTCAGGGCAGCTGAATCAATTTTTTCCTTGGGGGTGGAGGAACACAAACTTTTGAAAGAAAACTGACTTGACTGGTTTGCAATCCCACTGACTGGGGAGGGAAGGAGGCAATTTCTCTGGGGTCTTGCAATTCAGAGGTTGGGGGCACCTGCTGCTGTTACTGGCAGGCACTGAGGGCTTGCTGCCCCAGCTCCCCACCCACTTCTGCTTGAGGCTCTGCCTGTTCCAGGAGCATGGAGATGTCCTTCCTCCTGCCCATGCCCCCACACACCTTGTCCAGGGGCCCAGAGTCAGTTGGGTTGTATTATAAATCAGGCCTCAGGAAACTCGATCACATGAACATTGTGGAAAACCAAGGAGAAAAGTTTCTTAAGATTGCATAATTAATCACCTAATTGTAGGCCTGTGCTTATGTGGTGGAATTCACCCCTGTGGAGCAGGACCAGCAAAAGACAGTGAATCTTTACAATAAAAAAGCTAGATCAACCCAACCATGTTGCTCAGGGGTGTGAAAAGTCACCTGACCTGGTTAAGTTAAGTTAACTCCCTGGTGTAGACAGCACTCCATTGACAGCCTGGCTACTGCCTCTCAGGGAGGTGAATTAACTAAAGTAGTGAATGTGTAAGTGGTGGGCAAGGGAAATTCCATCTGAATTACATTCAGTCAGAAATATTTCTTTCCATTTTTAGTTGGTTTTACCTTTTTTGCTTCTTAGTGAAACTGAACTTAAATTCAGACTGAAGGAAGATCGATGAGAAATCAATAAATGACTAATGAAACTTTTCATTGAGCATATCTCCTCTTCCACCCCCTTCCCCTGCCTCCTGACACACAATCAAAACAAAAAAGCAGTCAAGTAGCACTTTAAAGATTAACAAAATAATTTCCAGTTCCACAGATTTAAAATAGGTTTGCAGAATGTTGCAGATTTGGTTTGATTGAAATGGTTGCTGAAGAACCTTGACCTGCTGTAATGTAGATAATACAGTATCTAAGGATTGGGCTCCATCTCCCTGCATTAAGGATGAAAAAACACTGGGCAGGATGAACGTCTATGGCCTAGGACATGCAAAAGGTTAGAGTAGTTGGTCACAACTCCCTTTTGCTCTTAAAATCTGACTAGCGTATCAGTGCATGCCAGCAGATGGCACTCACCCTACATCAAGCTGGCCTGTGCTGTTCAGATGCAGGGGAATATCCCAGAAGTGCCGCTGTTCCACTTGGTAGATGGTTCTCAGGTTCCCCTTGCAGGCAACTGTGACATGGAGACAGACAGGCATTAACACAATTCTTTGCCGCTTGCCCTAAGCTCCCAGGGAAGATGTTGTTCGTTATCGCCTCATAGCACTGAAAGCACTCGCATTTCTAGCACTGGGAGACTGCCAACCCCTAAGGGCAAGTCTGCATTACAGAATTCAGTTGCCCAAAGTTATGTGCAGAGACTACTGTAATCATGTTGCTAGTAATCATGTTGCTAGTGTATCTCGCCACTGTGCTGCTTGTGGCAGCAGTGCAAGTCCTCACCAGGAGAGCTTGCGCTGGTTTAATGGCCAATGTGGAGCAGCTTCTAAAAGGCAGCAACAGTGAATTTCAGCAGCTCTTGCCTGCTCTGACACTGCATGGCCAAAAGTCCTTCACTCCACTTCCGTGAGGTGTAGTGCTTGTCTACAGTACAAGGAAGATCAACCTGTTCAGGGTTGATCTTCCAGATTTTGATTTTTTGCATGTCTGGTTCAGGCATGTGGCCAGGTACATTGACTGTCTGTTTGTTCTACCTAAGCAATTGCCATAGCTAGAATTGTCTCTGCAATTGACTTACCTGCTTAGTATAGATCAAGCCTAAGTCAGTGGGTGAGTTACTACATTTCAGAGAAGTAGCTGTTAGTCCATTTCTGCAAAAATGGAGAGTCCTATGGCACCTTAAAGACAAACAGATTTATTAGGATGTGAACTCTTGTGGGCTGCAGCTCACTTCAGACATGAAGTGGAAGGTTCAGCTGGCAGGGATTACACACACACACACACACACACACACACACACACACACACACACACACACACACACACACACACACACACACACACACACACACACACACACACACACACACACACACACGGGAACAAAAAGCAGTCAAGTAGCACTTTAAAGACTAGCAAAATGGTTTATTAGGTGAGCTTCCGTGGGACACCTAATAAACCATTTTGCTAGTCTTTAAAGTGCTACTTGATTGCTTTTTGTTTTAATAGTGCATAGACTAGCACGGCTTCCTCTTTGTAACTATTCAACAGAGATGGGAAGTGTGACTTCAGTGCTAATGATGCTAATTCAATGAGGGAGGACGTGGCCCACTTCCAACAGTGACAAGGTGAGACTACATTATGTAATTTTCCCCTTTATGTAATGACTTACATTCCCAGCTGCTGTTCAGACCTATTCTGGTGGTGTCAAATTTGTGTATGGACTCAGCATTTTCACCTTGCAGTCTTATTTTGAAGTTGGTGGGTTTTGTTTGCCCAAGTATGGTAACTAAGTCTAACTGCACATGCCATGTGTTACCATTCTTGAGGTCTGTGTCCAGTTATTCTGGTTTGGCCAATGTCCATGGCAGAGGGGCATTGCTGGCCCAAGATGGCATATATTACATTAGGTGTGCAGATGAATGAGTCTTTTGAGGCTATGGTGGGTTAGGCCCTATGATGGGAGTATTTCTCATCCAACTACCTCCAGTCATTTTTCAAAACTGATGGAATCCCCATGTTACAGCTGGGGAAACAGAGGCAAAAGAACAGAATTGTCTTGCTCAAGAACATCTGCAGCAAGGATGAAAATAGAAACTAGGAGTTCCCTCATCTAACCATTAGATATGTGATGGCCAATTAGTTAGACACTGAGCCAAAATAGCTGTGGATTGAGTGCAAAGAACCACTTATTGTATGTTTACTTTACCTATAAATATTATATCTACAGGTAAAAATACATGTGGCTCAATGTCCTCCCCTGCTCTAACCATCCACCTCCCCTCTCCCAGAGCCAGGCACCTGCCCCTCTCCTGTCATCTTCCCTCCTCCCTCGACTCCAACTCTAACCCAGTTCTTGGGACTTATTGGAGCTGTCGCCACATGCTTCTCCCTCCAGGCACTGGGATGAGTGTGCAAAGTGGCAGTGAGCACTTCAGGCATGCAGCTCCAAGCAGGGCCCACATTTCATTGATCAAAGAGCCTCATGTGGCTCAAGAGTTGCAGGTTGGCCACCCCTGCATTAGATCCTGCTGCATGGCTCCAGTAAGAGTGAATATGGTAGCACAGGAAACACTGCAACTATAACTTCTGCATCGGGGGGTGGTGGGAGGAGGCTCTTCTGAGCCATGTTTGTAACTGGCTCTAATCTTTCCGCACTACGTGTGGCTCCTATCCAAGTGGAATAAAGCATGCAGCATTGAAAGCCCTTTTGCCATTGGTCATTCCTTTATCATGCTCTGGAAAGCCTCTTGCCCCATTCTATCAACCTCCTACTCCTTTGACTCCCTGCTCTCAATCTTATCAGGTCTGTTCTTGTAGTTGCAATTGGTGGGCTAATGAAGCAATAGGAACCAAGAAATCAGTGTGTTATCTGCAGGGAACATCCAGCTATGGGGAGCCAAGTGAGCAATTAATTCCAAAAAGGATGGCCTTCTGCAATACCATGCCTCAGCAGACACGCACATGAAAGGAAATAAGGATGTGTTTAGAGGTGGCTCAGAGAAACTGTTCTCTACTGCGAACATCTGCAATAGCTAACAAAAGAAATAGCATTAAAGGCATTACAAACAAGAGAATCTCTGTAGCATCAAAGCACTTCTCCAAATCCCCAGGCCTTATATGTTAACTGCAGTGAATTGTAAACACAATAGAGGAAAGACCTGCCTGCTCATTAGTGCTTCCCATTCAAGATACCTGTGGTTGAAATTGCAAAGCCTTGTAGGGGATTTAATGGGAATTAGGCATCCAGAGCCCCTAGGCACTTCTGAATATCTTAACCCGCAATGATTTGCAGGCTAGAAATGACACAAGGCAGATAGAACTGCCAGCTGGTGCAGAATTGTCAGTCCTGGTATAATCCCATTATCTTGGCCAATGCTTCAAGCAAAGGTGATTCCACCACTTGCCTGGAAGCCTTGCCAGCTCTCTGCATTGCCCTGCCTCTGTGCCCAGAAGGCCTTTGCTCCATTCTGTCTGAAAATCCAACCCTTCTGTTTCATGCAGGAGCTGAACAAATGCTGCTGTTCACTCCATCTTCTCAAGCAGACCCTGGCTCTTTCAGCCTCTACAGATCTGCTCCAGATGACTCTGAGCAAAAGCCTAGCCAAACCCTGGTGAGCTTTGCTGTTATGACATTGCAAGTGGGACTTTCAAAGCAGTCTATGGGAGTTAAGCACTCAGCTTCCATTACTGGTCAAAGGGAATTTAGACTCCATGAGTGCCTTATGCATCTCTAGCACAGCCCAGTTGTTAGTAAATAGCCACTGAGGCTCTAAAAGGGAGCTTCAAATCATTGGCTTTTGCCAGCTGCATGAATCAATGTTTGTCCAGGCCCCACTAAGCCATTTGACTGTCTTCCTAGTTAATCTGCGCACAGATGGTCTCTCATCCAACAGGAAGGGGTTGGCTGAGGAGAAAGGACTGAGAAAGCTCAACTTGCCCAGCTTGGCTGTATGGAGCATTAGTAAGTGGAAGGTGGATGTGATGACCACTTGAAAGTGCCTAGAAGCTGTAAGCCCCAAGTTCCATTTGGCCTGAGGAATAGTCTCCCAAGGGGAGGAGCAGAAACTAGATTGTCCAATGCCCTGGGGGGGGGTGTCACCAAATGCAATTAATAGGTAGCAAGTATAAAACAAAAGTATACCTCTTGCAGCAGTCAGTCTGTAACTCTTTGCCAGAGGATGCTATGAACCCCTGTACAGTTCCATGGCTCAAAAAAAGCTAGATAAATCCAGGGAGGACAGCTCCATCAGTGGATGCAAGCCAGGATGGGTAGGGATGGTGTCACTAGCCTCTATTTGTCAGAAGTTGGAAATGGGTGACACCTAGTGATTGCCTGTTCTCTAGATGGCCTACAATCCTGTTTTTGAGTTAGCCAACCACACTCTTCCTGCGTGCACTGGCAATGCCAAGAGCAGTCCTGATTCACAAAAGCCTTAGCCACACTTCTCCCTTTATACACATTCATATCCTATGTGCTTTTCTTGATTTGGGGCTACAACCTGTTTCCTGAGTGAATACTTAGCTGCATGTGACACTAGCAAAGAACATTTAAAAACCTAAACATTGGGGGCACTGGATCAGTCTGTTTAGCTGTGACAAAGTGGGGTGTGAGGACTTTATTTTCCTGTTTAGGTTGTGTTTCCTAATGTCCTGTAGTAACCCAAGGTGAGTGCCTCAGTTTCCCTAGACAAAGCATCAGTGTATAGCGGTGAGGGGAGTTTGTGTGGTGGTTTCTCATGTAGGCAATGGTCCGCCCTGCTCCTTATAATCTAAGCAACCAGATGACACCTTTCTTCCCTAGGAAGCAGGACACAGGAGAGAGGAGGGGTCTGGCTGTTTTGAACTAGAACTGGGCTCTTGGGTGGTGCAGTCTTGTATGTCTGGAGAGGAAGGAAGGAGGGATGGGGACCCCCTCTGGGGCCTCTGTCCCCAAGGTGTATTATACTGTCCGCTTCTGGTTTCTGTACTGACCAGTCTGTTCTACACTGCGTCCCTGTCACCTAACAAACTACCTGTTCTCACTGCCAAATGTCATATTGGACTGCAGATGGGTCACCAGGCCCAGCACCCCCCGTGTTCCCTGCCATTAGCACCCAAACCTTCCCTTCCTCATGTAAAGGAAGGCAGCCTCCGGACACATCCCAGCAGGTAGTCTCTTGCATTCTCCAATAGCTATAGGATGTGTTTTGAGCCTTGCAATTGAGCATGCAGATTTTTTTTCCGCTAGGCTTGGGCAGCTCCAGTCTTGCTGGCTGCCTGCTGACTCGTTTTGCATAGCTATTCAAAGGCTTTTCTTGTTCCAGGCTCTGGCTCCTAGAAGGCCCCCGAAGAAGGGCTCCTTTCAGAACCATACATTTCCTAGACAGAAATTGTCATTTTTCAAACACAGCCTGCCTTCTCTTGGCCCAGGGCCTTTCGCCTCCCTGTGGCTTGACCTCACCAGGCTGCTTTTGTGATGATCGGCAGAGTTTTTCACGCTGGTTTCTTTTCAGGGTTTTGAACAACTGCCTCTGTTGTAGCCTGACAGTGATTTTTGGGGGTGATGGCTCTTGCTAGCCCCTATCCATGGCACATTCAAAAGGGAGTATTGAATTTGCACCTTCATCCTAACAGAGCTGTCAGATGAAGAAAACAACCACTTTGGTCAAAGGATCTATTAGGTGCACCAAAAGTGATCATAGAATACTAGAACTGGAAGGGACCTTGAGAGGTCATCAGGTTGAGTCCCCTGCCCTCATGGCAGGACCAAGTACCATTAGACCATTCCTGATCTGTCTAACCTGCTGTTAGATTCTCCATCACTGGAGATATTCACATCCCCACTAGGAAACTTATTCCAGTGCTTTCTAGTGATGCTGAAAGTCTCTTGTTTGATGGAATACACAAACTTGGACACTTGCTAACACTGCCCTATGCAGGATGGAATGTCAGAGCTGTGCACAGGTATGTCCTAGCCCCAGTACTGCTACCCTCAAGGAGAATTCTTTTCTAACAATGACAGTGGTCATCTTCTTTTTAAGACTAGAAATAGAAGCAGTTAAATGCCTGCCCCACCTCCTTAAAATGAACTAGGGTTATCGACTCTGACTGAAGCTATTTCAGGAGACTTCCACCCCTTCTCCCCACCCCCAGTATCATAACTTTCTTAAAATACCCCTTTTAATCTCCAGGATTGCTTTCAATAGTCACTAGGAGATTAACTGGGATTCTCCCAGAATCAGCACTTATCCTGGAAGTCTGGCAACCCTACAGCATAAAGTCTTGGGCAACCAGTGTGTCAGACTGTTAGACCTGATGAGACAGGTTTCCCTTTATGATGTAATAGGTAAAGCATGTGGAACTGCTTTGACAACTACATTTGATTCTGACCCCTCTCCCTTCCCTGTCACACTGCAAAGCCCTCCAGCCTTGCTCTCGCCAACGTCCACAGGCAGGAACCACATCCAGCTTTGTTTGTGAATGCTCTGGCCAGCCACTGCATGAACCAACAATGGAGAGGAATAGGCACTGACTTATTAACTAAGCTTTTTCCCCCCCAAATACTTCACTCAAACTGCACTCTTTTTAAAAGAACAAAATGGATATAAAGAAATAGATTTTTAGCAATCAGATCAATGATGTAACCTATGAAATAAACAAAATTGCAGCCCCAGTCTTATTCATTAGCTAGGATTCGAATCAAGCAGCATCTCATCCTATTATAGGACAAAGTCCATGATGTTGCCATATGTGGGCTTGTAATCCCTTACCTGGGGCCAGCCCTTCCCCCAGTTTAGTCTTTTCCCTCAATGTGGTGGTGTATGTAGAGTGAGGTCTTAGTTCTCACTTCCCCCTTATAGTTTCTTCCATAGAGTGGGAACCCTTCTTTTCCAAGCCAAGTTCACAACCTAACTGGGGGGAGGGGGGTGAATACAGGTACCAAAATGGAGTTGTCATGGGGTCCAGTCACATGCTGTTCCATGCTTGAGTTGTGGCCTCCAGCATCCATGGGCTGTCTTAAGCATCCCCTGCTGGGGACACTTTTTTCAATGACCCTTTGTTTTTCCTTATGGGCCATTAGTCCAGTCTAGTCTTTGTTGTACCTGAAAGGCTATTTTTGGACATGACTCTGCAGCAAGCACATTTGAAGGACAGATATATGATCAATATCCCTAACTCTAGATACACAAATGATACATTTGTACAAAGAAGGTAATCACATTCAGCAACTCATAACTTTCCATTGACTCCTTACATGACACATTTTGTACAAGACATATCATAATGTCTTAATCATGATTCACTATAGTGAATGGGGGTAGAGAATTTCATAATTGTGCTCTTGTCATCTTTAAAATCTTTTATGCTAACTGTTAAATGTAGAAGTGCAGGACTGGAAAAGACCTCATGAAGTTGTCGTCTCTATGTGAAAGCAAGATCAAATATACTAAACTCTCCCTAGTGGGTGTTGGTTCTGCTTATTCTTAACTCTCCAATGATGGGGATTCCACAACCTCCCAAGTTTCCTTGCTTAACTGTTTTTATAGTTTACCTTTTGGTAATATAACAAATCGCCCTTGCTGCAAATTAAGGTGGCTATGCATTGCAGCACATTTGGATGTGAGTGATTTCTTCCTCTGCAAAATGAGGACAGCAAGAGTAACGGTCCCAGAGGGTGCCTCATTCAATGTCAGGTGTGGAAGTCCTGGGTCCTAGTCCTGCTCTGGAGCACTCAGTGACAGTCTATCAAAAAATACACTACACACATGTATCTGAAAGGACATAGGAGATGGGATGGGGGGCATCATTTGGGTATCTGTAGCAATTGAAATAATTCCAAATCTTAGCAGGAGTATCCTGGCCAAATCATAGCTGAATTTATTCCAGTCTACCTGACCAAACTGCTTCATTAGCTTGAAGTCCATGTTCTTCTCCACTTCCTGTCCAAAACTGTTGCACAGCATTGCTGCACAACTTCAAATTGTACATTCCAGCTCAGAATGACTACCTCAGGGGAATGTAAAATGACTTGTCTATGGATTTTATATCCATTGTGACAAAGCTCCTTCTCACCCTGGGTGAGTCCTGTGCTTTTAGATGGATTGTTTGCTTCAGAAGCTCTCAGTTTAGGCACTTCCTTGAAGGCACCAGCTTGCCATTTGTTGACCTATTCATATCATTGGCCAGCATGGGGAAAACTGAGGAAACCAAATTCCATAGTCTGTGGCCCTTACAAGTGGTAAAGGGCAGGACAAACCCCTTATCAAAAGCAGTGTGTGTATGCACGCATGCACACACTGTCATGGGGAGGGTGGTGGGTGGAACCTGGTCCTGTCCTCTTCCCCAGGCTCCAACCCAGGGGCCATGTGAAAGCAGGTGCCTGCAAACATCTCCAGCCACATGACAGCCATAATTTCCTGGGCCACTTCCCCATGTCCCTTCCCAGCACCTTCCTTATGCACAGGTTCTTTCTGGTACCTGCTTGCACTTGCTCCTCCCAAATCCTCCAGCCCCTTCTCTCCTCAGCTTCTTCTGTGCACTAAGCCAACAGAAGAGGAGCCCCTTTTAACCTATCTCCACTGGCTCTTAATGGCCCCAGGTGTTCTGATTAGTCTGACTCACTGGCCTCAGGAATCGGAGGGGTAGCCATGTTAGTCTGGATCTGTAACAGCAACCAAGGGTCCTGTGGCACATTATTGACTAACAGAAAAGTTTTGAGCATGAGCTTTCATGAGCAAAGACTCGCTTCATCAGATGTGGCCTCAGGAAGTCTCCTAATTGCCTCCAGGTGCTTTAATTGACTTGCTTGAGTCTGGTAAGGTCCTGCTAGTTCTAGATTCGCTTCTATTGGTTTACCCTGGAACCTATTTAATCTGGGGCTAATGTATTTGTCCTTCTGCTACTCTCCTGCACCCCTCTGGTCTAACTTTGTCACTCTATCATTATCACTCTATTTATCCATCCATCCATCCCCATCAACACCTATCTATTGAAAATGCAATGTAAACTGAGCCTTTATTTCTATGCTTATGTACTCCATTAGCAGTTGCTTTTTACCTTGTCAAACTAATTCCTTCCAGACTGAAATTTTCCATGCTGGGTCAAAGCCCAAGTGCGAATTTTGTTTTGAAACTTTGAGCAAAAGCAATGTAGTGTGTTGGAGTTGCATGAGCATGCAAACAAAACACAGCTTTCCCTGTCAGTTCCAACTGAAATGTTTGCATTCGCATGTTGTTCCCAGCTCTGCTCACTGTTCCACCTTTTTAAAAACACGAGCCTGAGACAAAGTGGGTCAGACTATGATGTGCGTCTGCAACCTGCCCCCCAATGCTATGAAATAGACTTGGTACAGAGCATTAGGCTGGCTCCAGCTTTGAATAGGCTCTTCATTGATCTCAGCGAGACGTGCTTCCGTCCACTGCAAACAAAAATGCTGCCGATCCCATATGATTGACAGTGCCAATAAAGAACTCTGTATCTGCTTCTAAAACTGAAGTCTGCAGGGCCTGATTCACCCCTGCATCACTCCCGTCTTGTCCCCGCAATCCAAGTGCGGACAGTAGCTTAAACCAGAGGATTCCCAATGACAAATCAGATGCCCCTTTTTTTTCTGTATACCAGTTAGTCTCAGGGGTAGCAATGTTAGTCTATAGCTTCACAAACAAGCAGTCCTGTGGCACCTTAGAGACTAACAAATTTATTAGGGTAATGAGCTTTCGTAGGTAAAATACACTTCCTCAGATGAATGGAGTAGAAAAACAGAGTATATGGCTTATACAGTGGGGGTGGAGGGGAGGAAGGACCACTGGTAGGACCAGTTAATGAAGCAAATTAATTGGCATGTGTCCATTCCTGTCAAAGGTAGGGAAATTGCCCTTAATGCATGGGGTCAGTGTTTCCCAACTGGTGTTCATGGAACACCAGGGTTCCACAAAGTGAAAGGAAGACTGATCGGGGGTGGCAACCTGCAGCTCTGGAGCTGCCTGTGGCTTAAGGAGTCCTTTGCAGCTTTGGACGCCACCGCTGCTGGCTCCTTTGTAGCTCCTTGCCTTGCTGCTGCTGGAAGGGGAGTCAGAAGGATCCTGCTTCATCCTGTGTTGAGCCCTTGGGACTACAGCCAGAGGAGCAGAAGTGCTTTTGTCCATGTTAGGGGAGGTATTTAGCTGGATTTGGGGCTAAGGATAGGGGGGCAGGTTTGGGGCTTTCAAGTTTAAAAGGGTCCAATGGCCAAAAAAAATTGGGAAACACTGTATTAGATAAGATCTCTGTTCAGAGCCAGGTTAAATGTCTGGCTTGTAACTGAATTCCAATGCAGAGATCTCCCTCTCTCTAGTTTTGTGGTAAAATTCTTCTGTAGAATGGTTACTTTTTAAATCCATTATTGAATGTCCACAGAGGTTAAAGGGTGGTTCTTAAACTATGTTCCACGGAACACAGGGGTTCCATGAGCAACTCACAGGTGTCATGCGGCAGCATAGCAACGATTTGGGGTACAAGTATATATTTTCTGTTGAAAACAAATACTACTTTGCTGCTATCATACCTGCTTAAATTACTTCGTTTTGGTTTTGCTGCATATGTTGCTGTTTTGGGTTGGGGTTTTTGGCCTGACAATCTTTTTTTGGAGAAAATCTTCATAGGTGTGCGCTATAAATATTTTGTTCCATAGTTTCAGTGTTTAAGAAACTGAGTTAGTGTTCCCCTACAGGTTTGTGTATTCCAATTTTGGATGTTGAATTTATAGTTGTTAGCAGTTTAGCTTCTAGGCTTCCACCCGGAGTCATGGGTCTTCTCTCAGGTCTTGGGTGACTTTTTAGCTGGCATAGAATGTAGAGGACTGGTAGAGTCCCTGTACTGCAGTGACTTTGAAGATCCCTCATCAACACTTGATCCCTTTGAAGGCTCTCAGGTGAAAGGTAGTTCAGCAGCAGCAGCTTCCTAACACCTCCCTCGCTTCTTGGGCTTTGCAAACAGATGTTTCCAGGATCAACAAGCTGGCAGGTCAGGCATCTGTCCCACCTACCTTGACAATATCTCTGGATTTCTTCTGGCTGCCATAAAACGCAGTCACCCTGATAGCCACAGACCTATTGAGAAATTCTCCATGCTGAAAGAAATTCACCACAAAGTTCAGAATCAGGTGGCATAGCTGAGCTTCTGATCTGGAGAAGTGCTGAGCACCCTCTTATTGTAAACTAAGTCAGTGGATGCTCAGCACCTTCCAGGATCAGGCCCTCTGCAAATTGCTGACCTAGAGGAAAGAAGAGAAACTGTAGAGCTGGGGAAAGACAGGTCAAAGGGATTCTAAAGAAGTCTAAGCTGCTGTATGGTCTTAGAGACCTAGCAACACGTGAATAGCACCAATTTAACTTTGGAGAGTGCATATACACTGCAAAAGAAACCCTGTGGTAAGTCTGGAAGTCCAGCTCACTTGAAAATAGTCTTATGTGCTGCTCTTGGCACCTGAGCCGGGGGTTGCTGACCACTGGCCTATACCAAGGTAGCTTCTGTCGCCCCAGTTTCATAGATCTGAGAGGTTCAATGAGCCAAGATCAGCAACTGGACCCTTCAAGAGGACAGCTGCAAAAAGATCAGATGCCATCTGAATCCTCAGTGATTCGTCTTTTCTGGAGAAAGCGAGTGCCGCGCCCCACAAGCTCCCAAGGGTTGCCTGACATGCCCAGGGTTTTCGAATCTCTAGGGCTTCCCTCTTCCCCTCCACCCCAAGTCTGAGTAAGTTCTCCAGGCACATGCCAAGGTCTGGGACTCCCTGCCACACAGGACAAGGAGCCTGGGTTCAGCTGGATTCCCAAGTCTTATCACCCTCACTGGCCGCCTCCTCCCTTTTTTCTGCTCGCAGGGTCATTCAGAAGGGAGCTAGGGGATTAGGGAGTTTAACCTTTGCTTAACACCACCCTGAGAAGTGTGTATTTCTCTCCCCATGTTCCTCAGGGCTGTGCCGTCCTGTCCCTTCCCTTACATCAGCAAAATTGTTTTCTTGGCCTGGGCCAATTCAGCTCAGATGGTGGTGGGTAGCCCATCCTGCTCCCACTGACAAATGGGAACTGGAAGCACGTAGCACCCTAGAGGACCGGGTGCTTGTTAACTATCTAGGAGGTGTCACATGGTGAGCGAACACTCAGGTCCTTTCTTAACTAACTTTGCTTTCTAAGAGCTGTGTAAACATTAGTCAGGCACCAGGAAGGAAGTGAGGAAGTGGACACAGTATGAGTAGCAGATGCACAAGCAGGACAATGCACCCAGCATTGACTCATGGCAGTTGGGTTCCCTGACCAGGAGACTGAAAAATAGCATAAATGCGTTATGAATCACAGCTGGGTAGTTCTATTTCCCCCACCACCAGCAAGGGGGTGGTATTTGCATATGCACCGACCACTTTCTGTTCCCGGGGATGTTCATCTATTAAATTTTTATACTGAAACCAAGCCATTTAATATGGACCAGCAAAACGCTTTCTAGTGGAGATGAGTGACTCTTGGTTAATACTGATATGTGGCCAGATACAAACTGGGGCGTCTCTAGAATATAGAACACTAAAACTGGAAGGGGCCTCATGAGATCAGAGTCCAGTCGCCTGCCCTCACAGCAGGACCAAGCACCATCTGGACCATCCCTGATCAATGTCTGTCTAACCTGCTCTGAAATATTTCCAGTGATGGCAATTCCACAACCTCCCTAGGTAACTTATTACAGGGTTTAACCACCCTGACAGGAAGTCTTTCCTGATGTCCAATCTAAACCTCTCTTACTGCAATTTAAGCCCATTGCTCCTTGTCCTAGCCTCGGAGGCCAAGGAGAACAATTTTTTTTTCCATCCTTGTGACACTTAGGTGCTTGAGCACTTATTAGTTGAAAGGCTCTTTGGCCTGGATCCTGCCCTGGGAGTTAGGTGTCTCAATATCTTGGAGCCTTTGGGTGTTTGTTTATAGGGGTCATATGCTAGCCTTCTGCATTGGTGCAAATAGCAGCCAGAAGGAATGGATTCCAATATGCTGACTAGTGATTCTGAGGTGGTATCTCAGATGCTGGAAGACTGCATACAGTTGTGGTGGTCGTGTTCATGTTCAAAAAGCTGTTGTAAAACTGCTGAGGGTGCAGAGAAGAGCCATAAAAATCAGCAGGCTGGAGAGGCTGTACTGTGAGTATGTTAAAGAGCTTAATCGGCTGAGTTTGTCAAAGGGAAGTTCAAGAGGAGGCTTGGGTGTGCTGCCTGAGTATCTTCAAGGGAAGAAAACACTAGCTACTAAAAGGGCTCTAAGTCTGTGCAGAAGTTAAACAAATTCAAATCAGGAACAAGGCCCAAATTTCTGATCTTGAAGTCGATTCACCACCAGAACAAATGACCCAGAAGGGATTGATTCTGTTTTTTGATGTCTTCAATTCAAGGCCAATTTGTCTTCAAGCATAGGTATGCAGAGGATCACCTACAGCCTGTGCTATATGAGAGAGACTAGATGAGGTTATGGTCTCTTCTGACCTTAAAGTCTATGGATGGTGCAAAGCAGTGTTTCTTAAACTACTTTCTGCAGAACACTGGTTCTGTAACTCGCAGGTGTGCTGCAAGCAGTTGGAAAAATCACTGCTGTTCTATCTTTTGTTGTTTAAACCAGATAGTGTTTCTTCATTGCTATGATACCTGATTAAATTACTTCATTTTGTTTTTTCTATATAGTTGGGTGGGGTCTTTTGGGTCTGACAACCTTGTGAGGGGAACTTTTCACAGGTGTTCTGCATAAGAATATTGTTTGTTCTGGGGCCTCAAATTTTAAGAAACAGTGGTCTAAAGCGGTGGGTACCAACCTGGTGTGCACAGACCTCTGTGGGATGTGCAAGGGCATTGCAGGGGGTCCATAAAGTAAACATAATCATAGAAAATAAGTTTCAAATTGCAAAGCTACAATCAATTATTTTTAAATTACATATCTTCCATAATGTTAATGCTGCTATCTATATGATGGCTTCCTTTTGCATTGAATGAAGTGTACGTAGCAGCTAGAATTGGCTGTGGGGGCCCACAAACAGTTTGGGGAGGGTGATTGCGGGTCTGCACCAGTGAAAAGGTTGAACTGCTGGTAAAGCACTTTGAGATCCAGTAGGCAGAAGTGTAACTAGGATGGACAACTCATTTAAAGGCACTTGAGAGCTATACCGCATGCTTCTGTTGCGAAGACTAGTCTAGTTGGTACATTTGCAGGGCAATACTCAGTGTGTTAGATTCATGACTCAGAGTTTAGTGGGCTTAACACCACTGAGGTGGTATTCTCAAAAGGAAAAAGGCCACTATACTGATTGGTTCAGGGCATGGAAATATGTACCATAAATAGACAGAACAGGGATACACCCAGTGCCATGACCTTTGGCATAATTAGCTTATCCTGAAATCATACATTAGAAAACTAAAACTCTACTACCTGCTCTAGGGACTTTTTTAAATTCGAGGTGCAAGCCAAAAAATCTAGACTGTTTCAATTTGTGCAAGAAATGTTTCAGGGGAGGAGAGGATTAAATGAGTTTTTTGTCTTTACTTCTCACTTTCACATTTGTAATCCAAAATAAACATATGGCTGGTGTCTCTTATGGAAGCCAAAAGCACACAGACCCCATGCTAATTGTATATGGGCTCTTTCTTTTACTGATGCATCAGAATATCTTAAATGGGGGGGGCTGTGCGCTGTGGAAAATAGGTGCACCAATGGTTAAGATGATCATTAATGTTCACACACACTTTTTCCATCCATGGGTGGAATAAATTTTATGTGCATGCAGTGATGTGCATCACCAGTAGAAACATGCCACTGGCTGTATGCAGCAATCAACTGGGTGGCTGCTGAATCTTGCCTGGGTCTTACAAGGAATGCTGATGTTCAGAGATGCACCCCCATCCTGTGTGTAAATTTGCTGCTCTAAATCTTTGCCAGATGCTGGGACTGGACATCAGGATAATTGAATGGTTCAGTTCATTCGTTCTGAAGCACCTGGCATTGGCTGCTGTTGGAAGACTAGATACCGGTCTAGGTGGACCACTGGTCTGACCTAGTACAGCTGTTCATATGTCACAAATTGAGCAGCAGACCTGTTTTTAAAGGCTGACTCTCCTTAAGGGTGACATTCACCCAGGGCAAGTCTACACTAGATCTGAAAGTTGATTCTAGATGTGCAGTTTTACTTACGACAATTGCATAGCTGGACTTGACTTACCTAGGACAGAATCATCTGGCTCTCCTCACTGAGGGAGGCCAAAAGGGGAAACACTCATTCCTGTTGACCTCCTTACTTTTCACAAGATTGAAGAGCACAGGGGTCGACTGTCAAGCCCTGGTCATTCAACTTCATACATTGCCCCTAGGCATGTGAGAGACCCTGACTGGGTTGATCTCCCAGTAAATGGAGAGGAACCCCCCAGAGGTGATGAGTGTGGAGTTTTGGGGTGGGGGGGGTGCGGCAGAGAAGTGAAGAGGCAGCGGTCACATGCTCCTGCCCTGCCCACTCCCTGCCATGCTTTGCCCATGCCCCAGCTGCCTCATCCTGTGGAAATGCTGCACCACTGCTGGTAGGGGCAGTCTCCCCTCGAGTGGTGCAGTCCACTCCAGGGGAGAGGTGGGACTAGGCCACACCCCCCACCAGAAGCAGTGTGGTGCTGATGGTGAGTGGGAGGGGCCTGATCTGAGGGGGGTGCATCTGTATTCACCCAGCTGAGGCAGCCCAATGGCACTGTACCATTCAGTCATGTGACCTGAAGTAGACCTTTTAAGCGGTGCATAAAGGTTAGGTTGCACACAGAGGAACTTCTCCTCAAGTGAACAGTCAGCATAGGTAACACATCCTTAGCAAACACCACCCACCACTAGTCTGAGTTTCTCACATCTGCAAAGAAGCAGAAGAATATCTGGGGCATCTCTCAGCAGACAGCAGCTTAGCACAGCCTTGGTCTCTGCATTGGGGAATGCCATGAGACTGTAATTAGTGTAAGCAGGCTCACTACTGTCTTTAGACACACAGTAATTGCCACCCAATAGCAACTGGGAAATGTCTCCAGGTGATTATCTCATTAAAATGCTCCAGGACAAAGGTGCCATCCCCGCTCATTTCGATAGTCCATTCCCCATCTCTTCCCTCCACCTTTTGGGCTACAAAGATTGTTTCCAAGCAAAGAATTACACTTGAGTGGTGTGTACATAGCATCTAGCAGAGGGCTGCTGCTGGGGACAAGGGGGTGAAAGTGGGCTCAGCAATGTAAAGGGGCTCCCCACCACCACCCTTGTTACTGTGGCAACAGCAGCAGCCAGCGCAGCAGGTGGCATGGTTCAGGTGACAAGTGCAGGCTGGGGGGAGGCTAACTCCAGCCATACCCAGTGTTCCCTGTAAGCCGTACATTCAGCCAGCCCCCCAGGAGAGAGTCAAATGCCACTCAACGGTTGGCAGAGTGCCCACAGCCAGCATTGTGTTTCTACTGGTGATGCAAATCTGCACACAACAAAATTTATTCTGCACTTGGATGGAAAAAATTAGGTGACACTGGCCCCTCCCATTTCCTTCAAGTCCCACCCCTTTCAGGAACACAGAGCCAGCATCCCCCCTTTCCCAGGGGCCACAAAAGTCTTTCCCTAACTCTTATCTAACACGTTGGGGCCCCAGACTGAGGGGGGAGCCTGTATGTGATGCTGTGATACAAATAACAAATCTCATCATAAAATCGCTCTCATTTTTGAAACTCTCCAGGGAGAGTCATGTAGTCACTGGCCAACTGGCAGTTACTTTTGGTTTCAAGTTTTGTCAGCATTGACATGGACTAAACCTTTCAGCTAAGTCAATCCAGCCCCTTAGATCTTCCCATACCTGGTGAAAAGTAGATGGAACGCCGACAAACCCATGAACAAAGGCGTAAGTATTTGGGGAGAAAGTTGAGCCCACTTCTAGGCTTTCAGCTAAGACTTGCCAAAAACTCCAGGAAACAAGGAAATAATTGTTAGTGGTTGCGTAGAAGTAGGAAATCTGAAGTGAATGTAGGCCCCAACAGGAGTGCTCAGGTAATAAGGTGCAGTTCCTTGAAAGCTGTGCTCTTTGGGTGGCACTCAGACCAGCAGAAGGCCGTGCAGAGTTGGAAATGCAATACATCACTAGTTTCAGACCAGGGCCAGGCGGGACAGTGTGTGACTGTCAGACAGCCTCTCCTGGAGTGGCAGATCCAGCAAAAAGACCCTTGATTCAGGCTATAGAGCCTGAACTTCCTTTGTTCCTTGGCTGAGCGGTGAAGAGACACATGCATTGATGCTGTTTTAGTTTTGTCAATAAGCAAAAGATTTTGATTGGCAGGGTGGCTGAATCTTATATTTTCACCATGTATTTTCAGGGGGTTAACATGAGGGCACAGGACAGGGAGCTAGAAAACCTGGGCCTTGTTATGCACTCTGCCATTGATCAGCTAGATCAGGGTAAGCAAACGTTTTATGCTGAGCCCCAGTTTTTGCCCCTGCAATTAGTTGAGACCCTGAACCTGTCTAATGCAATCCAAACCAATGGAAATTTCAGCTATGGTCATATTTTTTTTAAAAAAAAAAAGCCCTTTAGGCATGTATAAGAAAATAAGTCTGTAGAATGTAAAAGCTTTATGAATTGGTGTATAAAAGTGAATACACAGACATAAAAATAAAAAGTCTACATTTTTAATAAGATAAACCTGAGGCCCAACAGCCACTTGGGCAGCACCTTCCCCCACTTATGAAATTTCACACCCCCTCCCAAGGGGGCCTAGCCCCACTTTGTGCATTCCTGAGCTAGATGACCCTTTGGGCAAGTGCTTTCCTCTGCCCCTCATGCCTCAGTTTCCCCTTCTATAAAATGGAGCAACTTTGTAAAGCACCTTGAGATCTGTGGATGAAAAGTGGAGGGTGAGAAATTGATGATGTACACACAGACTGCAACTAGTTTTATGAAAATCAGTCTGCAAAGCCCCACTGGACACATCATTCTCCTGCTGTGTGTGTTCCTCATTTGCTGGTTATCAAGACATTCCCCAACCCCCCCGCTTTGCTAATCTGCCCTGATTCACTCAGTGTTGCTCAGTGATTCCGAGGCTGCAACTAGCACTTCCAGGAGTGAATCAGCCCAAGACAGGGAGGCCGATTGCAGTGGAAAAAGTTTTTATTTACAAATAAAATGTGTGGCAAGCAGCTGGTTGGTGGCGTGGCGGGGGGCAGGGCTAGGAAGGAAATGCAGGGGGAAATAACTCCGCTTGCATGAGTGTTGGTTCATGTTACCAAGGGCGTTCTCTGGGCTTGAGTGCCAGTAGCTACGGAGTTGGGCAACCCAGAGACATTTAATGTCACAACACTGCCCGAGAGTTATCTCTGTGGTATAATGGCCACGTGGACACAACATGACACAAGAAGTTGAGGGGAGGTTTCCTTTGCATCAGTAACCTCCTAACAGTGCCTCCCTCCTCCCCCAGCAGTCACATGTTTCCTGGTGACTTGCTGGGTTTTGCTAATGGAGCATGGCAATGTATTTGCTACTACTGAGGGTTGGAAAGCAGATTCTTGCAATAGGAAGACATATGGCCAGCCCCCACCCACTCAAATAGTCAACCACCCAACCCCATCCCAAACTCTTGAATTGGGAGAAGGGAGGATTATTTGCCTTTTACTTTCTGAGACTTGAGTTCAAATTTCTTTGGTTTTCTGGGTAGCTCCCAGGCCTGAAAACTCTTTATTCTCTGTGGACATGAAAGCTGAGATTCTCTTGTCATTTGCAGGACCACAGGGGCTGGGGCACTAAGGACAGCATGCAATATTGCAAACAGCATTCCCTGTAAGCTTTGGCGACCATCCAGGAGCCGCTCAGCCAATTAGCAGAGTGCCATCTGCCTCCTGCATGTGTTTCTCTTGGTGGTGCACATCCACATATGCCTGGGTGCACATAAAACAACTTATTCTGCCTGTGGATCAAAAACATTGATCACACAACTTGTAAGAAAAATGTCAGAGTTGGTAACAGTGGGGAAGGAAGGTTTCTTGGTGCTCCAGATGAGAAGCTGGATTTACACAAGGCGGGACAGGCCAGCCTGCCTTGAACTTGGAGAAGGAAAAGGTGTATTCAAATTGCTGTTAGAGCAGAGAAGCTGAGGACAAAATGCCAGTTTACCCACCTCTTATTTGGGGAGGTTAGGAGAGTTCACCCACTTTTTTTCTTTAATCACTCTATCGCTAGAGTTATTCTGAGCTACATCCTGGCATGTACGAGGGGAAACGTCCTCTCCCAATGCCGGGTATGTCCCTTGTTTCAGCCAGCACCATCCAGTAACACAAGCAGCCTGCAGCACTCCCTGACCCAGGGGAAATTGCAGCCTCTTTCCACTTCTACAACCTCTCAAGCCAGATGCTTTTCCAGATGGACTTTGCTGCCAGAATCTAGCATCGCCCCTGTCCTGGATTTGTCTGATGGTAGAATTGCTATTTGCCAGCCATCGCAGATTCCAGCTGACAAATAGGATATGCCAGACAAGAACCATTTCTGTGTCAGGGAGGCAAACCGTCCAGGAGAGTTGTAGATGCACCATGCAGAGCTTTGTATATTGTGAATTCTGCCCAGCTATTAATTGTCAGCCAGTGCAAAAAATATCTGAAGGATGCATCGATGATAGATGATGGCTTGTTGACTTAGCACACAACACAGTAACAGGATCCAGGGACTTGAATCTGAAGCTGAACAAGTTCAAACAACTATTGATCAGAACAGGTCATTAACCATTAAATAAAGTACCAAGAGTGGGTGCCTTCGGTATTACCAGCAATTTTTAAAATAGAGCGCAGATGTTTCAAACAGGAATTTATTCAGGAAAATCCTAGGGCAGTGGTTTCCAACCTGGGGTCCACGAGGGCATTGCAGAGGGTCCATGAGGGGAAAAAAAGAAAAATGATCATTATAAAAGTTTTAAATAATTTGCAGTTACAATCCGTTGTTTATAAATTCAATATCTTCTAACATTTGCTGTCAGAAAATCTGTTGTGGTTTCCTTTTTCATTTCATGAAGTGTACCTGGCGGCTAGATATGGCTTTGATGGGGGTCTGCAAACAGTTGTGGGTGTGATTGCAGGTCTGAACAGTTTGGGGAGGTGATTGAGGGTCTGCATTAGTGGAAAAGGTTGGGAACTACTGCCCTCAGGCTGGCTTTATACAGGAGGTCAGGCCCAGGCTATGCCTATACTTAAAATACCGCATCAATGTAGCTGCGCCATTGCAAAGATCAGTAGCTGATGCTCTCCCTTTGACTCTGCTTGCTTTTCTCATCCTGGTGGAGTACTGGAGCCAAGGAGAGCACTCGGAGGTTGATTTAGTACATCTAAGCAGACAAAATAAATCAACCACCAATAGACTGACCACTGCAGGGGTGATCCACAACATAGTGGAGACCAGACCTAGGGCTTTGTTTACATGGCTATCATACTGCAGCTGGGCCTATGTAAGCTGACACCATACCAGCAGGAGATATTTCCACACACACAGGCCTGGTCTACATTAGGCAGGTAAGTTGACTGTAGATAAGTCAATTCTAGCTCTGTAATTAACATAGCTAGAATTGTGTATCTGCAATCAACTTACCTGGCCATCTTCACAGGGGGAGGTTGATGGGAGAAACTCTCCTGTTGACCTCCCTCACGAGATTGAGTACAGGGGTTAACGGCTGATCCCAGAGGGTTCGAATTTGCACATCTCTCCCAGGTGGACAAAACTGAGCTCCAGAAGATTGACCCTGACCAAGTCTGTTTTCTGCATAGTCTGAGCCAGTGTTTCTCAAGCTGTTTTGTGGAACACTGGTGTTCCATGAACAATTTGCAGGTGTGCCACAGTGATGTAGCAATGGTGTGCGGCACACATCTTCTGTTTAAAACCAGATACCATGTTACTACTTCATTGCTATGATACCTGATTAAATGACTTTACTTTGTGTCTTGCTGCATATGTTGCTGTTTGTTTGGTCTGACAATTTTTTTAAAATGTTCATAGCTTTTCTGCATTAAAAATTATTGGGTGTTCCGTGGTCTCAAGCATTCTTAAGTCTCAAATCTTAAGCACTGGTCCAGAGAGACCTTCGGTGAAGTTGTTTATATTGATGCAAGCCTGTACTGTAGACCAGAGTAGCAAAAGACATGGATTGTAAGGTAAGAGCTGCCTCAGACAGGAAGGGGTGTAGTCACTTTGCCAGCCCTAAATGAAAGAATGCTCTTGTGGTTTGTGCAATCTGAGAATCTCAGATCCATGATACATACACAAAGGAAGAAACAAAGGAGCGGCCCTTCCCTGTTCACATCTCCTACAAACTAACCACAGCTGGCAGAGGGCAAACCCTTTCACTACATATTCTTTTACTAAAGCAATTTGAGCCAAAAGAGTCGTCCTCTGCAAAGCTGAGTGATAGCTTCCTACTAATGCACGCTTTTCCAGAGTCAGGCTCACTTTGAACTTCCTATCTATTCTCAATGGCTTCTATATGTAAAATACATCACTTGTGATTAGCAGTGGGGCACTTCCTGGTCACAAGCACCCTGTAGCCTTTTGGCTTTGATACACCTTAGATGTATTAACAGAGAGAAAGCTGTGCTAGATGTATTAGCATCAGTCTTGGCATCATCAGTATTGAGTATATTACTCTAGTGCCTGGAAACCCGGCCAAGATCAGAGTTCCCTCTAGTGTTCCCTGTAACTTGGGCATTTGGATGGCCACTCAGAAGAGATTCAGGTGCCACCCAGCTGATTAGCTGAGCACCTAAAGTGGGCACTGTGTTTCTATGGGTGGTGCACATCTCCACATGCCTTGAGAACATAAAAAAATTCATTCCACCTGTGGATAGTTAAAAATGAGATGGGAGCAGTATTCCCTCTACTTTGTTTCCATCCATGTGAGGAATAGATTTTTTTTTTGTGTGCACTGAAGCATGTGCAGATGTGCATCTCCCCAGAAACCTATCCTGCTAGCTGTGGCTATGTTGCCGATTAGCAGGGCAGCACCTGAGTCAATCCTGGGTGGCTGCACAAGTGCTGAACTTACAGAGAACACTGGTCCCCTTGTGTTAGAAGATGCACATACAGGAATAGAATCATGTACCACTAGAACTGGAAGGGACCTCAAGAAGTCAAGTCCAGTTCTCTAACCTCTCAGCAGAACCAAGCACCATCTAGACCACCCCCAGTAGGTCTCTCTCAAAGCTGCTTTTAAAAATCTCCAACAATGGAGATTCCACAACCTTGCTAGGTAACTTATTCCAGTGTTTTTAAAAAAGCAAACAAGATTCTGCATTAATAAGTGTTGTAAGCAAGACACAAGAAGTCAGGTAGTAAGAGGCAGCCCCTGTTCCACAGACCTTACAATCTGAACAAAACAACTGATTCCTATTTTAGAGGGGGGGACCTGAGGGCTAGTGAAATTAAATGACTTACATAAAACTAGCAGACCAAAAATCTTACCCAGGTATTTTGAGCTTGGGTCCAGTATGCAAAGAACTTATTTCTCTTCATTTGATCATACCCCTTCAATCTTTGCAGGGATGAAGGCTGTCTGGCAGCTGCCCTCCCATTTGCCCCCCGTGGAATTTCAAGTTTTCAGAGCACTTTCCATAACAGAGATGGGGATGGGTGTCTGCAGGCAAAACTTCATCTACCGTAAATGTGTACTGTTTTAGGTGATGGCTGGTTGCATGTCTGTCTATTGCTGGGAGGCCACCCAGGAACTCCTAAAGGGGTAGGCTGTGCAACAATCAAGAATACTTGGAACAAAGCCCCATAATCCAACTGTGCCAGCTTTGAAACAGTAATTCTATAAATTCCCTTTGCAACTAGCACCGGGCAGAATGACAACAGGAAAGTTACAACAATGATGAGTTTGCTAATACATAGATTGATATAGAGGTGTCTGTTCATTCCCTCTGGGGCATTTGACATAGTATCCTGCCTTCTGAGAGTACCCTGGGTTGGATGGACACAGTATGACTGTTTTCATGCACTTAAAGGTGGATGCTATGTTGTTTGAAGGATATTTCAGGCCCCTCTTCTCCGTAATCTGTGCACTTCTGCGGCCACTCAGACGTGATTCCAATGCTGCCCAGCTGTCTAGCAAAGCCCCACAGCTAGTCTTGTTTCTCATGGTGGCACACACAGAAAATTATTCCACATATGGATAGAAAAAAATCCCCACAGGGAGGAAAATATGAGAGCATACATTGTTTTCACAGAGGAGCGATTGATCCTCTGACACTTGATTTAGGTCTTTATTCATATTCTAACAGGACAAAATCCATCTTAACCCCTTGTTTGATTCGTCCACCTCCCAAGCGCTGGGGCTTATTGCAAATGCCTTTAGGACCTTCCACCCCCCATAGGGCCGGAGCAATTCAGGAGGGAGCTCTCCGGAGCAGCGTTTCTGACCCTCTCCTGCCGCCTAGAGTTCACGGCAGGCTGGGGGAAAGAGAGAGAGATCGCGGGCTGATCCAAGAGCCGCCTGTGTGGGCACGCCCCCTCTTCCCCAATCCGAGCGCCCAGCTGGCCCCAGCTAGGGGGTAGTGGCCAGAGGGGAGCCGCTGGGAAACCCATCCCGGCTGTCCAATAAAAACCTCCCCGCTGGGAGGGGAGACTCACAGGCAGGAGCCGGAGTTGCTGAAGTTCAAGACTCGCTGGTCTGCGGGGGACGCGGCGTGCGCCCTAGCGCGCGGCTCTCGAAGGCGGAGCGCACAGGTCCCTCTCCGACCGCGGCTCTCTCCCCGCCTTGTCCAGACGCGCGGGATGGGGGGCTGACCCCCAGCTCTCTCCGCTGCGCCCCACACCTGGGCGCTAATCTCCACCCACTCCCCAGACAGAAGGGCGATGGTTGGCCCAAGTGGTTGAAAGGTGAATCCGCCTCCATTTCCGCCCAGCGACAAGGCAGCGCGGAGCCCTGCCCACCTCCAGCCCGCAGGGAGCGGAGGCAACCGGCTCGCCACCACTCCGGGCGCAGCAGGGCTGGGAGACGCCTGCAAAATGGTCAGCTCCGCCGGGGAGATTGCAGTGGTCGCACTGGGTAGGTCAGAGCCCGCCGGGCTCCTGCGCTCCTCTCTCTTCCTTGGGCGTCTGCGCCCCTTTCTCTCCTTTACCCCCATTTTATCCTTTCTTTCCCCCTCTGCCACTCTCTCCTTCTTTCCCCACTTTGCCTCACTCCTTCCCTCCCCTTTTGCAGCTGCTTTCCAAACTCCCTTGCTCAAGTGGTGCGCTGCCTTTTCTCCTGGAACCATAAACACCCAGGCTGTGATTTCTCTCTCTGGTTCCTATGGGAAGAGATCTCAGACCCTGCACCCCCAGCCTGGCGGGCTGCTGCTTCTTTAAGAAGTGGCGGGGGTGCAGGGGAAGGATTAAATGAATCAAGGCGATTGGGGGTATTAATTATATAAGCAGGAGGACAAAATTAAACAAACGTACTGTACGGGGGTGAACCCAAGCATTTGGGGGTGTTCTCATTTGTGGCCTTTTCCTCCCCCCAAACTCTAGAATAGCTGAGACAAGGAATAGGGTGTTTGCTAATTACACAGCTATGAGATCTAACTTTTGTCAGCCCCATTTTCATGTCCTCTCTGCCCTGTATCACTCAGAGCACTAAATATTTATGTCCAGTTTGCCATGCGTGTCTTTGATGGCTTTTAAGTGAGTTTTTCTCCCAGTTGCTCTGATGGCTAAACAAATAGGCGGGAATGTAACTCCCATGGTGCCAGTGATTTCTTTTCCTCTGGAGTTTGGGCTTGGCAACAAGCAGTTGGTCGAGAATTTCACAAAGCAAATCCCTTTAGGTACCTTTTTCTACATCTGTTTATCTCCTGTGCTATTTGCCCCTTGTGTTTGCATTCTCTCTGGCTTTGATTTGCATTGGATGATTGGCAATGTTAGTTTAAAATTTACATGAGGTGTGTAATGACACCGGACAACTTAAAGCAAAACCATGACATAAAATCCAGTGTGTTCATGCCACAAGAAGAGAGTTTATTACAGATTGGATTGACACATCTTTCCCATGTGCGTTAAAATGTAGGTTTGTTTGTTTCCCTTGTAAGGGGGGGGAAATTTAAAAAAAAACAAAACAAAACAAAAAAAACCTGGGCAAAATTGAAAACTTGCTGTCATAAAGCCTTAACCACATGAGCATTTCCACTCCACAAAGAGTTATCATAGAAAGTCACCCAAGCTTGATCCTGCTCTTGCATGAATGTCAATTTGGGATTAATGCTGTTATAAACACTTTGAGCAGAATCAGGCCCAGTGCATGCTCTGAATCTCCTTGGAGTCAGTAGGTGCCCCATGCACAGATGGCTTCCACTGTTAAAGAGGAGAAGAAGGTCACATTGTAATAGCTAGATGTGTGTTCTTTGGCTGGGCCCAGTCATCTTGTGGGGGAGCATTCCCAGTGGCTTTGTGTGCAAACTGGTCCTTATGGCTCAGAAATCATTGCAAGATAAAACCTAATGATTGGGTAAGTCCTCTTACCAGCAAACACCCCCAAACAGAGTTAAGTGTCTCCTGTATCTTCACAGCTATTGCACCTGCCCTCCTCAGCTGCCAGTCTTTGAAGGCAGGGGGTGGGTAGATTATGTGCCTAGAAATCCCAAGAGGCTAGAAACTAAGCTCTGGGCTGAATGCATCCATCTTCCCCCAGGAGGGGGCCTTTAAGCAGGGTGACTCCCTAGCTGCTGCAAGGGAAGGTTTTGTCATGGAAATCACTGATTTCACACTGGGCAGAACTTTTTCAATGAGTCGCTGCAGTTTATTTAATTCTTTAGGAAAACTATGCTTGTTGGGAGCTTTCTGCCTCAAGCAGAGAGGTATTTCTTTTTGTGTGTGTTACCCTAGCTCTTGGAAGCCCTAGTCACGAAGCAGAAACCTAATGTTGCGAGGTGCTGCACGAACATTGCCTTAGTTGTGGGAGGTTCTTACATCCTCTTCCTTCCACCACCGTAAATTGTGAATAATTCAGTTGAGATCAGTGGAGGAAAATCGGGCTCTCAAGCTTCTAAAGATGCTGTCAGATTTTTGGTATCACTTGACTCCATATTTACATCACTGTATTTCCAGCACCTTTTGGTTTTATTTCTGTGTACATAAGACTTGGTCTTCAGGATGGATTTTTGTATCATTATACATGTATCTACCCAAAATCTCTGTGGTTGAAGCCACATCCACGTGTCTATGCTGGGAATCCTCACCCTCACTGACAAGTCTGGAGGGTAGCTCTGTGGAGACCTGTGTCAGCAGAGAATGTGCCTCTTCGCTTTGATGTTCCATCTCTCTAAAGCAGTGATGGGCAACCCTGAATAGTGGGTGGGCTGCATGTGCGGCTCTCCTTCACCTCTGGGCCGCAGCAGCCTGTGCCACTCTGGGGTTTCCACCTGTGGTCTTATGACCAGTCTTCCCTGTGAGCTGAGTGCTTGGGTGGCTAGCAGAGTGCTCACAGCCAACAGCATGTTTCTGTGGTAGTGCATCAACGCATGTGCAGATGTGCACATAACAAAACTTATTTCTCCTGTGTTTTGGAAAAAAATAGAGGGAATATTGCCTATGACCCCCCACAATCTGCCCTCCTCCCTCATGTGCACCATGGCACTGTAGCCTCACATTTCTCTGCTCTTCCCCCTCCCTCCCAGCATGTTTGGAGCCACAAATGGCCTGATTTGTCCTCCTTCCTTCTTCTCCCTCTCCCTTCCCCAAGCTAGAATGTCATGAACAGCTGATTTGCAGCATTCTGGTTCTGGGAACAGTGGAGCCCTGGTGCACATGAGGCACATGGAAAATAGGGCAGCCAGGGGGCCCAAGGACCACATATGGCCCATGGGCTGCAAGTTGCCCACCAGTGTTCTAAAGCCATGATGTGGGCTTTGTGTGTGGTTTTTTTATAAGGTACATTGTATAAGGAAGGAAGTCTATCTTCAATTGCTAGCAAAATCGTGCTGGCTTTGGAGCCAGGCACAGCCACCTAATGCATGACTTTCTTTAAAAGCAGAAAAGGGGGAAAGAGAGTAGTGGTCTCAGCACTTTGTTAGCAATGAAAATCTGATTGGCCTGAATTATCTAGACAGGGAAACTTGATTGCTTCTATTAAAAGACAGTGAATTTTCTGCCTCAAATAGAAGAGCTTGATTCAGCCCAGTGAGACTGTAAAAACACCCTTCCCACTAATCATTTGGTCCAGCATGCCATGTGCAATGCTTCAGTCTGCAGCTTTCTGTCATACATGGTCCCTGCTTGTGGTATCCTGGAATGTCACCTGCACCTGCTCCGGAAAGCTGGCCTCTCTCTAGCAGCATTAGCATACATTTATCATTCATAATTACAGCTGCTGCAAATGGGGCTGCATTCTCTAGGGCTTAAAGGTTAAAATAGAATGGTAGTTAAAAAGAAAATGTGTTCAGTAAACCTGCCTTCATTATTATTATTATTATTATTATTAACAGAATTCTGTGTGCAGAGCCATGGAACTTCAGAGAGGTGCTGGTGGCAACTAACTGAATAGCTCAGCAACCACAGTGTCGGAGCATTCTCGGGGAGTTAATATTTTACCTGTAGTCCTAACAGCAAAACAACATTCCATTCAACCAGTGCTTAGTCTTATGAAGTTCCTGCAGCTCACATAGGAAGTGCAGGGCATTCAGCATCTTGCACGAGGGAGCCCTAGTTAAGCTGTGGAAAGATGGACTGTTTCAAAGGGAACTTGAACTGTTTGTTTATCAGCATATTATATGCAAAATATTTGAGTTCTCTGTGGATCTTCTGGCAGGCGGAATGTAATTCCTTGCATTGCGGTCTGGCTGCAGTGGAGACTTCTGTACCCCTGCCCTTGTGAAAAGCACTGTTTGTTGCTTCGGAAACTGAAAAAGTGCCTTGTAGCGCAAGTTCGTGTACCTCTTGGGGGGCAGACTGAGAAACATCTGTGTGTGCAGCATAGGTCTTGGGCACTGCAATTAGAACCATAGTCTGATTTATACAACTCATTCTAGTCCAAAATCTGTAAGCTACGCAATCTCCACAATGCTACTGTCTGCTATGTTCTTGTAGCGCTACTGAAAACTTGCTCCTGCTGAAATAAACAAGAGTAATACTATTAATGCTTTGGGCATGTTTTGTTTCCCATCTCTTTATTGATGTACGCTTAATGTTGCCATTGAAAGATCTTTCTTGAGTGGTGACTATTTAGATCCTATCCTTTTGTATGTATAATTGGGATTGTTTTTCAGTATGTTATTTTGATTTTATGTGTATTGTTGCCCAGTCCCCTCACACTGAGATCCCTGGTGACTCTACATTTTGCCTTCACTATCTTGAGCAATTTTGTATCATCTGCAAACTTTGCCCTCTATTTTTTTTTCTTCCCCCTAGATCACTTGTGAATAAAGTCAACTCTTTCATATCTAGCAGCCTCAGGAATGATATTCAAATATTCTGGATAATAAGGAGGTATACTTAGCAATGCATAACACTAAAGAAGAACAAGATTAGATATTAAAAACAAATGTATGCAGAGTACATTATTTACCAACAACAGTAGTATTGTACACTGTAAACTTCGACTGTATTTACTTCCCCTACCCTGTACTTATGGAAAATGTAACTTAAAATTTATTTAGGGTTAAAATGCCAGTTGTTTGAGAGTTCCTAATGATAGAATGCAGGATATGAAAGAGTTTACTGTATGTTGAATACTACTGGTCACAATACAGATAACTGGGAGATTTGTCTCAGTTCCTCTGTGATCACAACCTTCTGTGTTTTTTTTTTTTTTTTTTTCCACCCTCTCATTTAATGTTTATGGAAGGAATTGATTTTATACTGCCATTTAATGAAACTTAATAATGGAACGTTATGCCACTAACCCTTGTATGAGTGCCTATGACTGGTTTCTTTTACTGTTGGGTGCAGTAGTAGATATTGAAAGTGCATTGTTCAGTTAATAAGTAGTATTTTTGCTTCATATTTTTACTAATCTATACAGCTTGGGTCTTAAAACTAACAGACCCTTGGCTTCAGTTACTGTCTGTGTTTGCTCAGCCACTCCTTGCGAGCAGGGTTGGTCTTTGATGATGGCTTGCTTAGGACTTAATTCATTGCAGAGCAGATTTAATTTAATGAAGGGTTGTTGTCTGCTTATAATTAAAAGGGCGGTACGTTAATATTATGTTCCTTGACATGGGAAGAGTAAACATGTTGGCATCACCCTGTTTCTAGACTGTATCTGCATCTTGAACTGGAGACGCAAGGTCTGGTCCAAATGCCACCAAAGTCAGTTGAAAGACTTCTGAGCCTGAAATCCCCAAAGGAATGTTGGCTTCCAACTCCCATTGATATGTATTGCAGTTAACCACCCAGATATCTTTTGGGCACCTGGGTCCTGCTTGTTTCACTGAGACTTGGACTGGACTCGTACGGCTTCATGCTGATGTTCTGCTCAAGAGTGAATTTCACCTTGTGTCCTACTCATATTCATATAGATGGACTAACATTTTAATAAGGCTTGGTCTATGCTAGACCTTACAGTCAACTGCAGATATGCAATTCTAGCTAGGGCAATTGTGTATCTAGAATTGACATATCCTCAGTTGACTGTAAGGTCTGTCCTCACTGAGGGAGGTCGACAGGCGCATTTCTCCTGTCAGCCTCCCTTACTCCTCGCTAGAGGAGGAGTACAGGGATCAGCAGTGGACCCGAGAGAGAGGGAGGTTTTTTTTTTTTTTTTGCATGTCTTTACCAGAGGCATGAAATTTAACTCCGAAAGATCTACCCTGAATGGGTCAATCTTATGGTAAGTGTAGACATAACTTTAGTTTTAAGTTGCCCTTAACAAGAGTCGGTGAACTGTGAATGGAGCAAGGATGTTTGTGGTGGTGCCTTTTCACTTGAGCTGCATGAATACTAAATTTTGGTATTGTATCTCATATACTTCTAGAGCACCCTTTGCCCCAAAGCCTTTTAGCCTCTCCTTGCACACAAGGGTTAGCTCCGTGGATTGAGCAGTGGTCTTGTAAACCCAGGGTTGTGAGCTCAATCTTTTGAGGAGGCCATTTAGGGGCCTGTGGCAAATAGATATAAATAAAATAAGTCTGTCAGCGATGGCACTGGGTTCTGCTATGAGAGCAGATGATTGAACTTGATGACCTCAAGAGGTCCCTTCTAGCTCTATGTGATGTGTATGTATACTTAACAGCACTGAAATGCAGCTACCTCTGGGGAGCCATTGTCCAGCAGTGTCAATGCGGCCTTGAAAAGGATACAAAGGAGCCTTAAGAAATCCTTCATGCTGCACCAGGGTTAACAAGCCACTTCCCCAGAGAGCTTTGCTAGCCAATACAGGACCAAATTCAGAGAAGAACTGGAGTGGAGGGAGTAGGATAGAGGTTTAGGGCAACTTTCAAAAAGGTGTAGTCTGGGATTTCCAAATCCTTCTCTGTAACTGGTCTAATGTGGATAGCAGTATGGTTATTCATTTTATGTAGGATTCTTCAAAAGTCTTTCCTGGTCTGTCTCCTGGCTTCTCTCTAAACAAACAAAAGGATTTGGAGTCATCGGTGTCTCCCTTTGGGAACATGAGTGAATCTTCTCTCAGAGCCATTATGCTAAGACCTCTTCCCCCATGCTGCAATGGTTCTTGCAATAGGTGCAGAACCTGTGCAGCAGAGCCCTCACTCTATTTCCTGCATTGGAATCTGGCTCACTAAGCCAGGTGCGAAAGGTTCTCTCCATGGCTAGTCAGCAGTGCCTCTGGTTTGGCTTGGCAGAAGGTTGGCTAGATTGGACCTGTGTTTAGGAGGGAGGGGGCTGAGCAGCTGATCCAAAGGAAACTAACCACTCAAAAGGAGTAATCCACTGTTCACCATGTGTAATGCATCCCCTGTCTGTGCCTAATCCGCAGAGGAGATGGCTCTGTTACAGTCCTCCACTTGGGAGCCTGGTTCAACATCTGTAATGCACTCAGCTCCTCCATGGATGAGGCACAGAAGAGGACATATAATGCACTGACCAATAGACTAGCACATCACCTTTGCTTAGAAAATAACTTCCTACCCCGGCTCTGTTCCCACCATGTTTCTTCCTGTTCTCTTCCCCTCTGCTGCTCTACTTCTCACTCCCTCTCTAATGTCTAGTATGGACCTGGCCTAAAAGTTGATTGTAGAAACGCTACTGCCATTGCATAGCTAGAATCAACTTATCTACAGTTGACTCACCTGGCCGTCCTCATTGAGGGAGGTTGACCGGAGAAACTCTCCCGTTAATCTCACTTCTTCCTTGTGAGATTGAGTACAACTGTCGATTGCCAGCCCCAGTTAGTTCGATTTCACACATTCCTACTAGGCGTGTGAAATCAAGCCCCGGAAGATCGACCCCAACCAGGTGGTTGTTCCACATAGCAAAGACATACCCTTAGTAATCACCACCACTTCCGTGCAGGCTTCCTCTTTTATTCACTGCTCTTTCATCCCAAAGAGCCAGTGCTCTAGTCTTAAATGAGGGGCCCAGGTTTCAAAACCACCCAAGTCCCATTAAAAATCCATGAGAAGCAGACTGAGCCAGTTACTGTCTTTGGAAAATTCTACCTGATTGCTCTTTCTTGTGATTGCTGGCTCTCTGCCATTTACACTAAGAGCTGTTTAGTGGAAAGTGCCTGATTTGAGAGGAGGTCATATTTAATTCAGAGTTGTGCGTTCATGTTAGCTTTGCTGTCTTTAATAATCCTTGCCAAGGAGGGAGCTTTGGGGGCAGAACCTTTCTAATGAGGTAGGCTCTGAGGGTGTGTGTATACTTACTAGGAGATCATCACAGTCAGGGTTGGTCTCCCTGGAGTTTGATTTTATGCACCTAGTGGGGACATGTGAGATGGAACTATCAGAGGCACAGTCAACCCCAATGGTCTTCATTATTGCAAAGAGTAAGGGAGGCCAGGGAGAGTGTTTTTTGTGTCGACGTTCCCCTGTGAGAATGGCTGGATAAGTCGATACTAGACACGTCAATTCCAGATGTGTAATTGCCAGAACTGGAATTTTGTATCTACGATCAACTTTTTAAGGTATAGTGTAGTCCTGGCCTGAGAATACCTCTATATTAGATACACTAGAGCAGGAGCGCTGTAATATAGCGAGGAAGCTGCAGACACTTCCTGCTGTAGCAACAGAAGGAGATATTAGAAGGTAGCTAATCTACTATTCCAAGAGGCCAGAGGGGTAAACAGAAGAATTCTTCCGTCAATTTAGCGTGGTCTGTACTGGGGTTTAGGGCAGCTGCACTGTGTGTCTTGCGTGGGCATTTTTCCATGTTCCTGTATGTGTATGAGCTAGATTGACCTAACTTTCTAGTGTAGCACAACCCTGAGGAACTCCTTTGAGTCTCAAGTTCAGTTTGGTTGTGCAGCACCCCTTGTAAATCATTTGGTAAATAGGTTGGGCTTAAAATGGAAAAAATGTGGCGAATGGAAGCAAATAGAGAACCTCTCCTGCAGAACTAGTGGCATCTAAGTCCTTAGTGTGGAGTTCCTCCTTAGACCCCTCCAATGGTGAGTTCTGCGGAAAGAGGCCTATTCTGGTGTGCATCTTCTGATGGCTTCCCCACATGGGAGGTGGTCGTCTACGCAGGGCTCCATCTAATTTTTTCCTTCCATAGGTGGGATAAATTTTATATGCACCACCAATAAGCACATGCTGCTGGCTGTGGGCACGCTGCTGATCAGCTCGGTGGCGCTTGAATCTCTCCTGGGCAGCCATCCAAGTGCTCAGCTAACAGGCAACACTGCTCCTCTATCTCCATGGGGCATGTATCAGTGGCCTCCCCTTAACACGGGTCATTAGAGAGGCCCAGTCCCTTCAGAACCAGAAACACAGGTAAAGCTACTACTTTGGCACAAGCTACAGAGACTTGTACCTTTTGAAGACAGCGCCTAGGTCCAATCCCAACTAGCCACCGGTGGTGAGGGATTCACATTGTGAACCTCAGAATTTATCCAGGGTAAGCTGCTGATTTTCTGAGGTGAAGAATGTTGAGCAAACGGATCCCATTTGAACTGAACAGCCCATTAGTCTGCATTGAAGAGCTGAGCCTGGGAACTTTTGACTTTCTATCTAACGCCAGTATCCTGTCGAGGTGACTCTGCGAAAGGATGTGACGCCACAGCAGATTTCATTACAGCTACCGCATTGCGCGCACCTAACCTCACCCCCCTAGGTGCCGGGCTGTCGCTCACATTAGCCGGAGTTTGCTTTAGGTAACCTAAAACCTTATTTACTCAGCTGCCAAGCCTCCCAAGTGTGAATTGCTGACCTCAAGCAGAGTGACTGAAGCGAGGGAGTTTGTGGTTAGCAAGTATGAGCTTTCGGATACTGGAATGGTAAAACCCCCCACTTGTGGGAGGAAGTGGAAAAGTCATTCTTTAGTAAGAACAAAAAAAGGAACCAGTGGCCTAAGGTAGGGGAGTCTCTGCAGGATATGTTGCTTGAAATCCTCAGTGAGGTGCAGTTATACCCTCTGATTGCTAAGAGGGGCTGGATGTCAGTGTGGATAACAAGAACGTTGAGTATTTGAAGAGTTTTAAGCTTGGGCAGTCTGCCCTGGACAACTTTCACCAAGTCATTGATCTAAAATGATGTGTTAGGGCCTGATTCAGGAAAGCATGTGCTTAACTCTTACCCTGAAAGCCCTGCGTGGCTACAAAATATTTGTCTGCGTCTCCCAAAATGAGCCCCAGATCTCCACATCTGTGGATATAGATACCCTCTGAGAGCTGTGGATTTGCAGGGCTCTGCTTAGCACTCATTGATTTCAGTGTGATTTGGGCCCATGCAACAAAAAGAAGAGACTGAGGCTATGTCGACACTAGCCCAGAAGGTCGACCCGCTCAGGGTAGATCTTCCAGAGTTTGATTTCACGTGTCTAATAGGGATGCATGAAATTGACTTCTCAGGGGTCCCAGTTGACTCTTGTACCGCTCACAAAATGCAAGGAGTAGGGGTTTCTCCCCTCGACCTTCCCCAGTATGGAGAGCCAAGTAAGCCAAGCGCAGATGCGTTGATGCAAGCTACACAGTTGCCATAGCTAGAATGGTGTATCTGCAATTGACTCACTTTGCCTAGTATAGACCCAGCCTTAGAAAACATGGCCCATAAGGCTGATAGGTTACTTGGGGAGGATGTGGAGTCCTCAACTCTGAAGTTTGTTTAGAACTTAGTCTTGATAAGAACACTAGGGAATCAGGGTGAGGGAGGCATGGGTTTTTGTTTGTTTTTCAAATATGTGAAAAGTTGTTGTGAAGAGGGCAGCGATCAATTGTTCTCCATATCCACTGGATGTAGGAAAAGAAATAATTGTGTTAATTTGCAGCAAGGGAGATATAAATTGGGTACTGGGAGGGAAATGATCTACCTAGAAGGACTGATAAGCTCTGGTTTCCTTAGAGAAGTTGCCCAGGTTGTTGAGAGCAGGTTAGATAAATACCTGTCAGGTATGATCCAGGTATAGTGGGTCCTGCCTCAATGAAGGAGGCTGAACTAACTGATCTCTTGAGATCTCTTCTAACACTATGAGGAAGTGCTGTCCCAGATCGCGATGAGTTTGGGGTGTGGTTTTTTTCCCCAATTGTCTGGTGTGGGCTTCTTATTTTATTTATTTATTTAACTTATTGTGGTCTTATTTACAGCAATAGTATAAGGGGCTATATAGCAGACAAGCTTGTCTTTTTCACCACTGGGAGGTGGGCCAATAAGAAATATTACCTTTCCCACTTGGTCTGTCTAATATCGTGGGCCTAACATGGTTACAACACAGCAAATAGTAATTAAAGAGCTGTTAGTGGCACTGTATATCAAGAGATTTCTGGGTGTTTTAGCATCAAACATTCACTTAGTGTGTGAGTGATTCAGCAACAGTACAGAACTCCACAGGCAGCATCATCTCTTCCATTTGAACTAGGTGGGGTACTCAATTTTTAACTGGTTCCGACACCTGATATCGTTGAACCACTCTAGTTCAGCACCTTCAGGACCAGACCGGTGCTGAACTAAATAATTTGCCAAACGAGAGGAGGTCAATATTGTACAAGCAGCATCGCCAAACCGTTCCACTGCTTACTATGGTCTTAGAAGACATCTAAGGGTAAATTAGAGGTAAATAACTGCACAAAAACTGAGAGCTAGTGCAGCTAGCTGTAAACAAACTTAATGGGACCAGAGGATGGCAGAACAAGGAGCAATGGTCTCAAGTTAGAGGGGAAGGTCTCGATTGGATCTTCGGAAAAATTATTTCACTAAGAGAGTGGTGAAGCACTGGAATGAGTTACCTAGGGCAGCAGTGGAATGTCCATCCCTAGAGGTTTTGAAGTCGTGGCTTGAGAGAGTCCTGGCTGGGATGATTTAGTTCAGGTTGATCTTGCTTTGGGCCGAGGCCTCTTCCAGACGTATGATTCTATGACAGGAAATTTGGCCACATCATAAGTGGAGATCCCATTAACTAAAATCACACTGGACTGCAGATGTTGATGGACCAGAGAGGTTCAACCTGCAGTAATTTTTGCCAGTTTTATTTTTTTTCAGGAGTTGGAGACCCTCTGAAATAACTGCTCTCTCTAAGGAGCTCCTACGTGCAGGACACTTCGACTCAACGCAGACAGGACTCAAGGAGGGGAAGTTGAGGGATGCATGAAACATTCGGCTCTTGAGCCTGGCTCTCCTGTTGGCATAAATATGGGTCCCAGCTTGTTATAGCCCAGGGGCGACTTGTGGAGGTGTTGGTCTGTGAGCTGATGTTCTCTCTCGCAGAACTCCATGGAAGTGGAGTGGGGGGATTTTGGCCCAATATGTCAAACCCTAGGCACTTCCCCAAGGCTGGAAGCAAGTCGTGCAAAGGTGACTTTGGAAACATTCCAAACTGAGTTCTGATATGCTTGTTGTTAGCACTCTATGTGCTGTCGCTGGGAGGTACAGCAGGGTGCTCCCTCCCGCTGGGTCTTGGGGAAATGCCAGCATTCCGACGGCTGGATCTTCAAGCAAGTGTGTGAAAACCTAGAAGGTGCAGTGGGTTGTGTGGTATTTTCCTCAGATTTGTTTTTTGAATCTGTCTGCTTGTGTTTTTTGCTGGTGCAGTGTAGTTCCAGTCTCAACTTGGACGCCAAGTGGCACCTGCTTGTCTCATTCCCAGCTTCCCTGACTTCTGTTTTCATTGCGGGTCTAAAACCCTCAACCTTGCTAGTGGGTGTGATGATCCTGGTGAATGAGCAAGAGGCACCAAATGCTTTATGGAGCAAGTCTGGGTGGATTTGCCCCAAAGCCAGAGGACCTAGCTGTCTTCATCTGGTTATTGGTTTAGCTTGGGGGTTTGTTTTGACCCAAGACTTGGGAGTGAGAAATTCAAATCATAGGGTTGGAAGAAACCTCAGGAAGTCATCAAGTCCAACCCCCTGCTCAAAGCAGCACCAACCCCAACTAAATCATCCCAGCCAAGGCTTTGTCACATCTCTCTAGATAACCTATTCCAGTGCTTCACTGCCCTCCTGGTGAAAGAGTTGTTCCCAACATCCAACCTAGACCTCCTCCACTGCAACTTGAGACTATCGCTCCTTCTTCTGTCATCTGTCACTACTTAGAATAGCCTCTCTCTCCATTCTCTTTGTAATCCCCCTTCAGGTAGTTGAAGGCTGCTATCAAATTCCCCCTCACTCTTGTCTTCTGTAGACTAAATCAGCCTAAATCTCTCAGCCTCTCCTCATAAGTCATGTGCTCCAGCCCCCTAATAATTTTTGTTGCCCTCTTCTGGACTCTCTAATGTGTCCACCTCCTTTCTGTAACGGAGGCCCCAGAACTGGACCCAGTATTCCAGGTGTGGCCTCACCAGTGTTGAATAAATGGTGCATGAACCGAAACCAGGTAAAGCTTAGGGCATCCTGCAGATGGAACAGTTGAGTTTCACATGGCTCTGCTTAAATTAGGGCCAAAACCTGGACCTGAAATGTGGAGGAGTTCTCATTGAAGTAAGGGGTATTTGTTTGCATCCAGACTTCTGGATCCCAGCTGCTGTTGTGGCCTTATTTCCAAGAGAGAGCAAAAGCCAGGTTCAAAGTTTTTTAATTAAAAGAAATCTCCCAAGATGGGTTGTTCTTGCAAGAGTCTGGTCCAGGGAGATCCATCTGTGGATGACATGAGTTTAGGAAATTAAAAATAGACAAATTTAACTGATCTGATGAAATAGCCATGAGTCTTCAGTCTGAAATGGTGGCTAGTACTGGTTGAACCTCTCTCATTCAGCACCCTTGGGACCTGACTGGGGTGGACGAGAGAATTTGTTGGATGATAGGAGGTCAACGTTTCTTGCATGTTACCAATGCTTCCACTGCTTAGTGGGCTCTGAGAAGACAACTGGGGTAAATAACAGCACTGAGAACTAGGACTAGTGGCTGTAAAACTTTGAGACTGCAGGAAATGGCCACACCTATGATATATAGTCATCCAGCTAACTAAAATCATGCCGGAGTATGGAGTTTGCCAGATGAGAGAGAGAGAGAGAGTTCTGTATTAGAGAGGTTCAACCTATATTCCAAAATTGTGTAAGCCATCCAAACTCTACTCCTCTTCCTCAGGTCTGTGACATAGGAGGTAAGACTCAGTTTGATATTTTCTTCTGACTGTAAGTTCATAGGATCATAGAACAATAGAGCTGGAAGAGACCTAAAAAAGCCATAGAGTCTAGCCGCCCAAACCCATCAGCACCTCAGCTGGAACAGAATCTGGCTCTAACCACTGTTTTCCCCAGCTGAGTGATCCCTCTTATTAGAGCAATGAAACCTGGTTTTGCACTTTCACTGCACCCATGTTCCTGAAACCTGAATCTAAGTTAACCCTCATTGTTTCTTGGATTTGCAATTAGTTCTAAGTCCCAGCATGGGAAAAGAATGACCTGTAGAAATCTATAGTGCATGTAACTTTAAATCTTCTTTAAACAAGGATTGTTTTAGAACTCGTCCTTTAAGTTCAGACCAACTTGGCTCTAGGGGCATGTATTGAGGATAGTGATTACATTGTTACCAGCATTTTGCCTTTCTGGTGCATGTTTTGTTCATTGTCATGAACAAATAGCTGCTAACACAATGATCTGGAACTCTACTTATCTGAACAGAATTGGGGAGTGTGGAATTTATGTGATAAACTGGGTTTCAAATAAAGAGGGATGTTTTAATGGAGATGATGGGCAATGTTTGAGTAAGAGCTTATGGTACACAACATTATGTGTGTTTGAATAGATGAGACTCAGGATTTCTGGGTTCTTTCCCCAGTTTTGTAACTGACTTGCCCGTTGACTATGAGGGGCACTGGGTCCAACCCTAGCTGTGTGGTCCTAGGGAAGTTATTTAAACTTCTCTGTCAGGATAAACCAATATTGCACTCAGATGTAGTTGCTTCATATTTAAAAAAAAAAGATCTTGGCATTAGGGAAAAACCCAGAAAAGGGCAACCAAAATAATTAGGAGTCTGGAATGGCTACCATATGAGGCGAGAGTAATAAGACTGGGACTTCTCAGCTTGCATAAGAGACATTTAAGGGTGGGGATGTGGTTTGCAGTCTATAAAATTATGATTGGTATGGAAGAAGTGAACAGTAAAAAAGTTATTTTCTCCTTCCTGTAAAACAAGAACTAGGGGTCACCCAACAAAATTAATAGATAACAGTTTTAAAACAAATGAAAGGAAGTATTTCTTCATGCAACGTACAGTCAACTTGTGGAACTCCTTGACAGAGGATGTTGTGAAGTGCAAGACTATATAACAGGGTTTTAAAAAACTCCTGGAGGACAGGGCCCATCAATGGCTATTAGCCAGGATGGGCAGGAATGGTGTCCCTACGTTCTGTTTGTCAGAAGCTGGAAATGAGTGATGGGAGGGATCATTTGATGATCACCTGTTCTGTTCAATCCCTCTGGGGCACTTGGCATTGGCCACTGTTGGAAGACAGGGCACTAGGCTTGATGGATCTTTAGTCTGACCCAGTGTGGCCCTTCTTGTGTACTGAGACTTATTTCTAAATGTGCTTTGAGGCCCTAGGTTACATGTTTCCATGGATGTTGAAAGTAGTATTGCTGCTCCTACTGTAAGTTTTGGTGCATTGCTGGAAGTATTTTTCCCATATATAGATCAGATGTGTATATTTTACATTATATTTTGAGGGATACAAACATGGATATCATGATGAATAGTAACAGGGAGGGAGCTGTGCTAGTCTATATAGTATCAAAAGAAAAAGCAGTCAAGTAGCACTTTAAAGATTAGCAAAATAATTTATTAGGTGAGGTTTTTGTGGGACAGACTCACTTCTTGAGTCTGTTCTGGTCTGGCTGTGGTCTGAAGAAGTGGGTCTGTCCCATGGAAGCTCGCCTAATAAATTATTTTGCTAGTCTTTAAAGTGCTACTTGACTGCTTTTTGTTTTGATGGATTTCATGAGTGTACATGTATGTAGTTATAGATGACACCTTCTGACTATATGGCTATGTCCCCAAAACTATTAACTCCTTTTAGTCGCCTAAAGGTGTCTCGCATTTTTGACTCCCCCTGAAGCTAGATATTGAAAGGTTTTCTGTGTGCCTCAATAGCGTTATAAATCAGCTGTTTTGCTGCTTGTGGTGTTCATCTGACCTGTATTTAAAATTTTTCCTAGGTATTTTGCTAGCTGTGTGCCATGCTTTGGAGAACACAACATCTGCCTTGAGTGGTAAGTTCACTAATCTATTAACATTAGATCTTACAATTGAAATTACTGTGCATCTTTTGCATTCATAATGGGGTCTGAATTAGCTCTCAGCTGCTCTGTCTGACTTTATTAATCCTTCTCAGTGGTCCTCGCAGATGTTCTCCTCATGCCTGTACTGTTTCCTGGCCCTCTCCCATGCTCATTGAGCTCAGGTGGCACCTTTGCGAATCACTAAAGAATCACAGCATTTCTCTCCTGCCAAATTCTATGAGCTTTGATTGATTGAATATTTCCTTAAGGCCCCTCCAATGTTCCTCCAGGTCACTGCACTCTTTGCATCTGCTCTCGTGTACTGCTGTGTCTACCCCGGTGGTTGCTAGTAGAGAAGAGATATTTGTTTCTGCTTTTAATCCTCGCTGTACCAGGGATCTTAGTCTAGTTAATAGACTGGAAAATAGGGAGTTGAGACTTATTCTAGCTATGCCACTAAAGCTGTGGTCTTGGGCATGTCATTTAAAAAAGGGGTTCACAAAGTGGCGGGGGCAGAGTGTGGAGTTTTGTAAGAGGGATGCAGGAGGATTGGTTGCTGGGTGTCAGGCTCATCCATGTCATTAAGAATGTTGACATATGTTACTGTTCTAATGTATGTGTAATTCACATTTATGTACCAATTTAATAGCTTTTGCATTCTACATATGTATTTTCTTACACATACCAGAAGGTTGTTTTTTTGTTTTTGTGTTTTGATATGAGCATAACTGCAATGTCCATCGTATACATTAGACAGGTTGGAGGCTGTGGGTGGGGGCAGAGGAGGCGGAACAGTTGCTAATTGCAGAGATGAAAAGTGGGACCTGTTGTGAAAAGTTTGCTCACCCCGACTTAACATGTCTGTGCCAATAAGAGGTAACTAATACTAGCCTTTCAGATGAACGCAATATGTCAAGTCTTCTGCAAACTTCTGATGAGCATCGGTAGAGAAGTAAAGTTTAGAACTGATTAGAATTTCTTTCGAAACATTGCACTTATTTATTTTTTAATTAAAAGAATTTAGTAATCTCCACCCTACCCTCTTTTTGACCCAGTTGGAGGACTTCTGTTTGAGCATCAGAACAGAGATTCTCCTTTTTGCTGAAGCAGTAGTGGCCAAGTTCTTTGTGTAACCAATGGATTGAAATACCAGCTCTGCTTTAAAAAGTATTCTCCAGGTGGCTGTGGTGTGCTGCATGGGGACTGCCAAAGCCTAACTAGATGCCTTGGGTTTGTTAGCCAGTCAATGCTCATGTCCTTGTGAAGGTGGAAAGCTGGCTAGAGAAATCTGGGGAGAGGAAGAATAGGGTATCAAGCAGACTGGAGAGAGCCTCAGACATGGAAGTGATACTGAAAGTGCAAAAAAAAATCATATGGCGCCCGTCTTACTGCATGCAAAGCTGGCCTCTTCCCCAAGGCATAACTTGATTCTCCTTCAGCGTTGTACCTCAAATATATCCACCTTGCCTGTGCTACTAAGTGTCTGGATCCTGTGTCTCATTTGGTCAGGCTGGTTTAAAGAACTGCAGGGAGTAGAGGTCATTGGTTTTCTCCACCTTTCATCCCATCCTCTGGAGCGTTAAGCCATTTAAAATATCTAACACTCTGAAGAGACTCTTCCTACCCTCTAGCTTGTTAATCCAGTGACCGCTTGTTGTGTATATAAAATAAGGTTCTCTCTGTGGTGGGTGCCGGTTGTACCCATGGAAAAACAATGCTCTTGCTAGCTATTTGGGAATGTCTCTTATCTGTTTGTACAGCTCAGTCCCAGTTGAGGTTTTTGAGAGTTGCTGTTGTAACATTAATTACAGGGTCTTATTGAACAGCATGGATGGCATGCTAGTAGTCGTGTGTGTATAAACAGTTCCCCAGGATGTGGCCTTGTTCCATGGTGTCTGTGCTGGTACAGAGAGGGGACTGGGTTATTACCAACTTTTACATGAATGAATACCCATGTACCTAGAGGATTGGTGGCCTCCCCATCCCTAAAGGTTTTTAAGTCCCGGCTTGACAAAGCACTGACAGGGACGATTTAGTTGGGATTGGCCCAGCTTTGAAGAGGGGATTGGACTTGATGACTTTCTGAGGTCTCTTCCAACCCTATGATTTTATGAATGCATCTTTTTAGTGGGCTGGTGAGTGTGTGTGGAACATGACTGCCCTCTGCTGGATGGAATCTGAACTCCACCACCACATGTCATAGTCCTCAGACTGCTAATAAAGATTCTTCATAGCTCGAGCATTAAGTGCCTGTCCATGATAATGTGGATTTGTTAGATTTGCATGCTGCAAAATGCAATCTGAGAGCAAACAAGGCTATCACCATTCTTTCTGCAGCCCTTAGAGTGGGTCATTCTGGCTCTGAAAGGGGATGAGTTGTCAAGTTCATCTCTGGGCCTGAACTTGCTCCAAGTTTTGCTGGCAAATTGATTCCAATCTCCTGGCTCCAATAGTGCATAGTAGACCCGCACAGCTGGTATGTGAGAGAAGTGCTCTGCTCCAGAGGCATGGTTGCGTGCACACCATAGAGTTCTGGGGAATTAGATGTTTTTGTAACACCTACTTTGCCTTGCAAATTGGTGGAACGCGGGCCAGCCAGACACCCGTCCCTGCATGTCACATACTGTTGCTCAACAGCAGCCTTTCCAAATTCCCAACAACTTCTCCATTCCATTCTCTGGCTTTTTCCCATCAGGCCCTGGAGTCGTGCTAAAATTAGAAAGCTCATATTTCTCGTGGAGGTGCATTTGTTACATGCTCCAGAATTCCCGTACCTAAGTGCATGATTCTCCTCCTTTGTACTTGCTTCATTGTTTTTTACTACACTGACTTCACTAGTGTTGCTTTTGATTTGTAAAGGTGGGAGAGGAGATCCAAGCCCTACATCATTCAAGTCCTCTTATCTCTCACCATTTTGTGCTGGTGAATATAGAAAGGAAGAGTTCCATGCTGGTTTAGTTGGCTGAAATACACAGCTTCGTTCAGACCTCCCCCGCCCTGCCATGGGCTGAATGGCTTATGGGAGAGAGCCATGGCTCCTTCTCATCGCTTATGGGGCTGTCCACCCAAATCAAAACTATGCCCTTGTTTTTGGCCTTGTTCTAATCATTGCAAAGGGCCAATTCCTGGGTGGCACATGTGGATGGCTCCTTTCTTTGCAGGCTCCTGCAGTTCCATTGTGCAAGGAAGGAAAGAACTTCCTTTTGTAGACGTTTGAGTCCACTATTACTTGTGTTTTTCCTTCTGCCCCTGTATTTGTAGAAGCCTCCTGTCCTCTTGAATCTACACCCACTGAAGTTGGGGCAAAACTCTCATTTAAAACACTTTGGATTAAGCACACCTTCCTTGTTCTACACATGTCCAGAACCTAGCACAGGACACTTGCTGTGGTCTGCAGGTGCCACCATGAGGCTGATAATAGGCAATTTGGTATAGATATTTGAGGATCACTTATCTTGGTGGGTCTCACCCATGAAAGCTCATTACCTCACTCATAAAATTGTTAGTCTTTAAGGTGCTACAGGATTGCTTGCTTTTGCGAAGATGCAGACTAACGCAGCTACCCCGAGACTATCTTGGAATGACCATAACCATAGGCTCTGTTGTATCCTATAGCACCCTTTACCTTGCCACACCAGAAACACACAAAGAGCACAGGGTGGGTCCTGGCTTGGAGAGGTCATGGGAGTGTGAAATGAGGTGATGATTTGTTGTGAAAAGATTGATTGATTGGTGGTGACCTCATTCAGAAATCCCACATGTGCCTAAATGGCTGGGTTTTTCCCTGTTTTATGGTTTGCCTGGCTTCCCTAAGGGGGGAGCTAAAAAGTTGTGAAACCCTTCAGAATAAATAATGGCACTGAGATCAAAGCCGGGATGCGGTTGGTGAGAGGAGGTTTCTGGGCTTGCATGTGGCTTTCTGGTACTAATCAAAGTTCCAACCTTTGCTAACAAAGCTCGGGGGAGGAGGAGGATGTCTCTGAGCTATTGAGCCATTCGTTATCTAGACAATAACTTCAGTCCTGCAAGAGAGCTCAGCTTGAAAAGGCTGCTATTTTTTCCCCCAGTGTTAGGACAGTGTAGATTTCCATAAGAAGTGGAGGCAGTTTGCCCCCCAAAGACATCAACCATCCACAGATCTTCGCATCTGTGATGTGACGCAAACTGCAAAAATTACCATGTAATAAAGCAACAGGATGAGCCCCTTAGAACTTGACACCTAAGCTACGTCTACACGTGAAGCCTACATCGAAGTAGCTTATTTTGATGTAGCGACATCGAAATAGGCTATTTTGATGAATAACATCTACACGTCCTCCAGGGCTGGCAACGTCGACGTTCAACATTGACGTTGCACAGCACCACATCGAAATAGGCGCTGCGAGGGAACGTCTACACGCCAAAGTAGCACACGTCGAAATAAGGGTGCCAGGCACAGCTGCAGACGGGGTCACAGGGTGGACTCAACAGCAAGCCGCTCCCTTAAAGGGCCCCTCCCAGACACAGTTGCACTAAACAACACGAGATCCACAGAGCCGACAACTGGTTGCAGACCCTGTGCATGCAGCATGGATCCCCAGCTGCCGCAGCAGCAGCCAGAAGCCCTGGGCTAAGGCGGCTGCACACGGTGACCATAGAGCCCCTCAGGGGCTGGAGAGAGAGCGTCTCTCAACCCCTCAGCTGATGGCCACCATGGCGGACCCCGCTATTTCAATGTTGCGGGACTCAGATCGTCTACACGTGCCCTACTTTGACATTCAACTTTGAAGTAGGGCGCTATTCCCATCCCCTCATGGGGTTAGCGGCTTTGACGTCTCGCCGCCTAACGTTGATGTTAACATCGAAATAGCGCCCAACACGTGTAGCCGTGACGGGCGCTATTTCTAAGTTAGTGCCGCTACTTCGAAGTAGCGTGCACGTGTAGATACAGCTCTATAGGTACACCAGGCTACGTCTGTATTTATGGGGAAAGTGTTCTATGCACCCTGATTGATCTTCTGGAGATCGACTTTTTTCCCTTCCCCCGCATGTGTGAAGACGTCACCAAATAAATCACTCTGGACTTGCCCAGCGATCTTGGTACTCCATACGATACGTGGAGTAAGAGATGTTGGCATGAGCCCAAAGAGCCCTGATCTACGCTAGGGAACAAAGCTGATCCTGATATGTCAATTCTAGCTATGCTAGTGGCATACCCAGAACTGCATATCTGGGATCAACTTTGTTCCCAAGTGTAGACCAGGCCTTAGGCAGCTGATAGGGAACCAGCAGACCTGGTGGCTATTCCGTGGGTGCATCACTATCTCTCTGTGCTTCTGTTTGCCCTCCTGCCTTGGCTGTGAGCTTTCAGGTGCGGTGTCTGTACAGCACCCAGCACAAAGGGGTCCTGACCTTAGTAGAGCTTCTGGATGCTATTTTTTGAGAACATTACTGCAAGACCTGCTAGTCAACGTGTTACCCCAGACTGGGAGGCTTGCTGTTGTGGGCTATGTAGATGCAGTTTTAGGGTGTTTTTAAAAAAAAAAAAAAAAAAAAAAACACTTCATGCTAAGTGACATAAGAGACTTGATGGTCAATGACTTCTAAGTGCCAATTGGTTTTTGAAAATGAGACTTTAGGTGCTTTGGAAAATTCCATCCTGAATCAATCAACTTTGCTACAATATCAAGGGAATGCAGTGGGGGAAGGAATCTCGTGCCTTAAGTGCACTGCTAACTCTTCCTTTGTTTGGAAAGGGCAGGAATCTTACCAATCCAATCCACTTGTAGATGTCTCTTAATGTGGACCATGAGACTTGGTCTTCACTAGGCAGGTAAGCCAATTGCAGGTACAAAATTCTAGCTGTGGCAATTACCTAGCTAGAATTGGCTTATCTGTAGTTGACTTAGCTGGCTGTCTTCACAGAGGGGGGTTAATGGGACCTGTCAACCTCCCCTTATTTTTCAGTTTCTAATCCCCTTTGCTTTCATTTGCACTTAACCAGGTCTGCAATGTTTGGGTGGCAAATGCTGCAGGGGACTGCTTAGTCTTTAAAATAAATGTTCCCACTTGAATGCACGAAGAGGATTTTATAGAAGTAGTCCCCACTTTTTTTAGTTAAACTTAAGTAAAATTTTAAAGACCTCTTTCCTCGAGCGCAACTTGTAGGTAAAAGTCAACATGGGTCTGTCCCACAAAAGCTCACCCAATAAGCTATTTTACTAGTCTTTAAAGTGCTACTTGACTGCTTTTTGTTTTGATAGTGTGTAGACTAGCACGGCTTCCTCTCTGTTGCTATATTTCAGTAAGTCCTTAAACAAGCATCTTCCCTCCTCCCTCTTCTTTTATTCAGCATCTAAATTTTAGACATAAATATTTTTGCATTTGTACTTTGATAGCACCTGGAAACTCCAGTTAGGAGCAAGGCTTCTTGTGCTGGGTGCTTTATGAACAGAACAAAAAGTGGTCCCTTCCCCAAGATCCTGACATTGTAATTTTAAATTATTCCAAATGTCTGTTTTCTCTTATTTTTAAATTTCTGAAGAAGCTCTGACATAATGAGCTAATAGCATAGGTCAGCATGGAATGACAGTTACAGGATTGTAACGTGCGTAGGTGGTGGTACAGTATTTTTTCATCTGTAGGTCTCAAAGCATTTTACAAAGGAGGTACATGTCAACATCCCCATTTTACAGAGAGGAAGACTGAGGCACAGAGGGGGAAAAAGTCTTGTATCCCTGATCCTTTTTTTCCCCCACCCCCCGACCTCCCTCCCAAAAAACCGCAAATTCTATACAAGTAGGAAACTCTCGTTTGAAAAAAATTCAAAGGGCATAGAATCTTTCCCACTAGCAGAGAGGTAATTTTCATGAGTGTAGTAGTATTCCCATCTATGCAGTTTACTCCATCTTGAAACCTGCCTGGCCAGCATTGGTGTCTACACTAGAGATTTGCACTCATGCAGCTACCCCAGCAGCTGGGATCTTGACATGAGTAAAACACTAATTCTTTGTTTTGTGGGAGTTGACAGCAGAGCAGGGAGGTAGGTGGCTTACCAGAGTCAGGGTCTCTAAGCGAGAGTGAGTATAGATATGACCAGGAAATATTCAGAGCCAGGCTAAATGACCTTATTAGTAATCGGGTAAGGAAAGGGATAAAAATACAGTAAAGATTAAAACCATGTTAGATAAGGCAGCTAGTAAACACTGACTGAGGTGATTTAGAAAAGCTCTGCTTTGGCAGAATATGCTTTTTTGCCTGCCTGTACCTGTCTCCTGACATAGGAGAACAAAGGATAAGGCAGAAGAAATCCTAATGAATTGCTGGGGAGGGGGGCTTGTAATTTTTTTAATTGCTTATCCTGCTTTCATCGAGATCAGTGTCGACTAGGGTTTACTAGTGGCATATTATGAAATGGAGGCCCAAGTGGCTGGTAGGTGTCCAGTTCCCATTGGTAGTCAGTTAAGCACCTTAAGAACCTCTTGATCATCAAGCAGGACCTCTTAACCTCCCCCGTGATGATGCATTGCCATGTATGCCATTAGAGGTCCCAGACTTAATGGAGGAAGGCCCATACCAGGGTCAGTGTAGCTCAGTGTCCTGTCTCCTGCAGACAGCAATACCAGCTGGTTCAGAGAAAGGTACAAGAGAGCCTGCAGTAGTCAGTTTAGAATAACCTGTTCCCCAGGAAATTTTTTCCCTTTGGCATGTGCCCTGATGCATGAAGGGCTGTACCCTTCCTGCAAACTCTGCGTGTATTTTTCATGTTTGTTCTTATAACTGGATAGACAAGTCACTGTCCCTTCTTTCTAAGAGCATGAAACCTAACCCTTTGTAATGTCTGTGGATGAACAGGAGAAATGCTTTGTGTCTTCTGATGCAGAAATCAGATTTTCTGTAGCAGGTTCTGCAGTAGGTGTTTGTGGCAAACTCCGTCTGGGGTCTGAAGCTGGGTATTGGAAGTAGTGTGGCCTAGTGGAGAGGACATGAAATTTCATAAAGCGGGGGACATAGCAAGATTGGTGGCTGGCTCTCAGGCTCATCCATCTCATTAAAAACATTGAACTAAGTTGCTGTTTTTATGCATGTGCATTTGCATTTATGTACTGATTAATAATGTTTTTATATTCTACAGACTTATTTTCTTACACGTGCCGTAAGGATGTTACGTGTGTTTTGATTGTTTGTTTGTTTTTTCCATATGAACATAACCAAAATGTCCATCAGTTTGGATTATATTACACAGGTTTGTGGGGCAGAGGAGGCTGCTAATTACACGGATGAAAAGTGGGGCTGAATGTAAAAAGTTTACTCACCCCGGCCTAGTGCATAGTGCACTGGACTGGGGCCAGGTCTGTGCTAGACCTTAAAGTTGATCCTAGATACACCATTCCAGCTACGGCAATTTCATAGCTGGAACTGACTTACCTGGAATCAGCTTACTTGGCCATCCTTACTGAGGAAGGTCGACAGGAGAAACTCCCCCATGAACCTCCCTTACTCCTTGTGAGATTGAGAGGTACAGGGGTCAACTGCTGACCCCAGACAGTTTGATTTCATGCATACCCATTAATCATGTGAAATCAAACCCCAGAAGACTGACCCTGATGAGAGATATACTGGGACTTGGAAGACTTGGAGTGAATTCTGCCGTTGGCCTCCAGGGTCACCTGGGGCAAGCCATGGAACCACCTGGTGCCTCTGTTCCCCACCTATATAAAAGGGAATCAATTTATTCTTTTGTAAAGCACTTTGAGCTCTGCGGATAAAAGAGGTGTAACTAATACTCGTCATTTCCTTGCAAGACTCTGGACTATGCAAACAATATAGATTAAAATCTGGCCCAAAGTCAATGGGAGTTTTGCCTTCTGACATCTCTTCTGTCTGCTTATCACAGGGAAAACATACTGCTTTCTCAGTAAGGAAGAAGGCCCTATAGCTGTCATTTTGGGAGCCCCACTGGCAGGACTATAATGGGGTCTGAATTTCAGAGAGTGAGTACTGCGCGACCGGCTGGCAGTTTTCGGGGTATGTCTGTCAGTACAGTGCTGCAGAGGTGCAGCTCTACTGATACAGCTGCAGTGCATTTAATGAAGACTGTGCTGATAGGGAAAGAGCTCTCCTGCGGGAATAACACCGCCACCTCTGTGAGCACCAAAGGTTTCTCCTGCTGACCGGGTGCTGCACACGAGTGCTCCTGCAGATGTAGCTTATGCTGCTCGTGTGGGAAGAATATTCGTGCTCTGGAGCACTGTAAGTTTTGTGTGTGTAAAGCCATAATGAAGCGTTTAAGCACTTGCAGTGGCACAGCTGCTGCAGTGCTTATTGAAGGTTCTACCTTAGGTGCAGATAATCCACCTCGTAGGAAGGTGAGAGTAGTGTGACCAGGAGAACCTCTCCCATCAAAGTAGTGCTGTCTGCAACAGGAGTGCAGTGCCTGACCTAAGCTTGTAATGCAACAAAGCCTGGGTTTTAAACTGGGCCCCTGAAATCACTGCTCACGTCTGAAAAATCATGGCCAGTGACTTGGTGTCCGCTATGCCCCTAACTTTTTAATGTTGCTGCCAAACAATGCAAGCAAACCACCGTGGGGAATGAATTCCCAGCTAGCGTCCACCGTTTGCATTGCTGCTGAAGGAGGGTGACACTGGATGTCTTCTGGGGGAGAATAGGAAATGTATGTTGAGGTTGCATCTCTCTAGTCCAGAACTCACGTCCAGCCAACTCCGTAATCCATCGTGATTTTAGTTAGCCGAGTGACTGCTTATCATGGGTGTGGCCAGGTTTCCCATGGTCCCATAAAGCTTATTTCCACCTACCAGTCCTGGCTCTCAAGTGTTCTGTACTGTTTAGCTGTAATTTATCCCTACATGTCTTCTACGAGCCCAGTAAGCAGTGGGAATTCTAGTAATGTATTAGACCATATTGACATCCCGGAGTCTGGCAAATTCATTCATCCTGCACTAGTCAGGTCCCAAGAGTGCCTGACGAGAGGTTCAACCTGTATAATGACCTGGCTTCGAGGACTTTCCTTGCCAGCCAAGATACATCCATTGTTAGACTCAGAATGGCTCCAGCAATCTCTCTTAGTCGGCAGTGCAGATTTGCTTGTAACCCATCAATTTACACTAGGTCAATTGCTTCATTCATAAAACTGGTACAGGAAACAGTGAAACCTGAAACACTAAATCATTCATTCTTTTCTCTCTCTCTCTCTCCCTGGCCCCCATCAGTAACTTTCCTACTTCAGTGCCTCAAGTGGGTTTTATGAATGGGCTGGAGAAGGGATTTCTTTTCAAAGGGCAACAAACACGTCAATGCTTTTCCTTCTGGCAGCCTTAACAAATATGGCCAGCAGTGAGCACGTGTGTAGGGAGTTTGTCCTGATCTTTTTGGCCAGAAGGATGGCAACTTAACATGTTGGATGTCATCTTTTTTTTTCATGGCTTGTTTGTGTTCAAAGCGGGGAAAGAAAACTCTGGACAGCTTCTAAGGGGCCAATTCATCCGTACCTGGTTATTTATCCAGTACCATGCCGAAAGGCATTTGTGTCTCTTGGAAATGATATTTGTAAATATCACTCCTGGCAGTGGAATAAAACTTCCTTTCTAGGCTGGAGGGATTGGAATCCAACTGCATGAAGAGTGTGTGTAAAAGGAAACTGTGTTCTTGGAGCAGAGGGAGAGCTTGCCCTGAGTTTATATAGCCTCTCAGTGTGGGTCAGACGTTAGCAAAGCAAAACGCAAATCCGGCCATGAAAACAGGTTTTAGAAAGAGTTATGAACTAAGCTTCAGTTTGGATCAGAACTTCACAGCTCTGGCTCTCCTCTGATACTGGTTGATCCAAAAACGTTTTCATATGTTCCCTTCTGTCCTTAGACTCCTGTATTTATTTGCTCTGACCTCCACTGGAACATCAGCCTTAGCACTTCTCTGAACTAGTTCTCATTCGTGCTGAAGCAGATCATTTAGGAAAACATCCCATCTTGGTAAACTTCTTATCCTGAGGGTCACTTTAATGGTGATAAGCATGCAATGGCTTATGTGATTGGATGGAAGGTTATTTCTTGTGCGCATTGTATAGAAACTAATCTAAAAAAGGAGGGACTAATGGGTGAGGCCAGTGGACAGTGACCTTGGAGGCCTGTTCCAGGCTCTGTGGCAGATCCCTTATGTGACCTTGGGCAAGTCACTTCACCACCCTGTGCCTCAGCTCCCATCAGCTGCAATCAGTAGAGGTGAGCGATGTACATTTAGATGAAGGGCTGGTCAAAGGCAGTTTGAGGGAATTGCTACTTCACCAAGGGCCCGTCTGCTGAAGGGCTGAGCACATAGGTTCTTGCAAGTGTTTGGTTGTATCTTAGCAAAAGATCAAGACTCCTTCAATTCTAACTCCCGGAATGTCTTCCTTTGCTCTTAATTGCAATGCTATACTCTTTAAGAGCATTTCCATCTGAGGACTTCGACCATTTGCAAGCTAAGACATCTCTCCCACACTCGTGAACTAGTTAGTCTGTCATCCATTTAATGGGGAAAAGAGGCACAATACTTGTTCACAGTCCGAATCAATGGCAGAGTCCTATGGCAGCTGTGTTCTAGAGAAACTAGGGTGTGGCCTGTGTTGTTGTATAACAGACTAGGAGAATGTGAGAGAGAGACAACCATCTCTAACCAGGGTGGGCAGCCTGTGGATCACATGTGGCCCATCTGGATCCTATATGTGGCCAGTGAGCCATTTTGTTTACCGTTGCCAGATTCTGCTGCTTTACGTCCACATAGCTTTCTCTCCCGCTCCTACCTCCTTCTGGAATTATTAAAGTGACACACATTTAATGCAAACACATGTGAAGGGAGTGCTGATTGCACACATCGATTTGTGAGAGCTGTGGACACCCTCTGCATCCAGTCAAAGTGGAACATCTTGCAAATTCCAGGTATGAGAGTGCAGTTAGCAAAACTGTTCTCCCAGGAGACCATCCAGGTTATGACAATGGTGTGACCCATGGAGATGAAGGCAGACCATTCATGCTGCCCACTCACTAGCCTAGGTTGCCCACTGCTGGTCTATAGACTCATCAAGGCAAGCAGGAAAATGGGGAAGCATTTGAGCAAGTTTGGTTTTTTTTTTTGCAGTGTAACCCCATTCATTTGTAAAGTATGGTGACTCACCCAACAAAGCAATGGTTTTGAAAGAGTAGTGAATGAGCAGAATCCAAGGGAAGAAGAACTGGAATATATGTCTGCCAAACTGGGTCATGATAGGTTGCATAAAAAGGAGCAAGGGGTTGCAGAGGTATTTAAGGAAATGGAGAAAGTACCTGGGCCAGATGAAATGCTAATGGGCATAGTGAAGTCCTTGAGAATTCAAGTATCTTTCAGGTTTTCTCAACATTATTAAGAGGAAAATGCTGGGTGAATGGTGTAAAAGCTTTTTGGTGCTTAATTTTTTTTAAAAAAAAATAGGAGATGTTAGCGTGCTAATGATCCAGTGAAGCTGGTGTTGTGTCCAATGACAGTATGAGAGAAGGTTATTGAAAAGCATCTGTTTAGATTTGGAAGGGTCAGTATGGATTCGTGCCAGGGAAAGGAGCACTGCTGATGTCCTCGGAGAGAAGTTGAGAGAAAAAGAGGCCGCAACTGATATGGCCTTTATGAACCCAGAAAAGGTCTATGATCACGTACCAAAAGAGTTAGTTTGGTAATCTGTGCCAGAAGAATATGTTCATGTCTGACTCATGACACGCACAAAGTGACTATTGCAATCGAAATCAAATGGGGCTACAGTAGAGAATGTCCCATAACTGTTGGTCTGTGTTGTCTCCCATCTATTGTGGATGTGCTGAGGGAGAATATGGAGATGGACAGCTTGGAACAAGTTGTCCACTGATGATTTAGTGATGCGCAGGAGATTTGAATAGTGGTAACATAATTTTGAGTGGACTGGGCTTAATGTGTAGCCGGACCAAGGCTACGATAACTAGGAGGAGATGACCCACTTATAAAATACATCTAAGGCAGAGACCTTGGAGTGAAAGAACTTAAATCCCTAGGGTCAATGGCTGCTGACAGCTGTGACCTCCTGAGTGACACGTACAGTGGTAACTGACTCCAGTTCTTTGTGTCAAAAAGACTGCAAATCTGGTCCGTGTCCTGGCTCCCCTGAGTAATGCGAAATTTGACTTATGTGGGGTTGTGCAGGAACGCAACCTCTGCGTAAGCTGCGGGGGGGGTCTGCTGTACCCTTTGGAAGATGACAGGCAAGAAAGTATTTCAGCAGGCTCTTGTTGCACCACTCAGAACAACCTGTCTGCAACAAGGCTCAAAGGAATCCTGAGGCAGACGGTCTGAATTTTCATGGGGAGACTGCCACAGTGCAGAGAGGTAAAGCTAAACCAGATGAAATGGCACAGTCTGCGGAGGCTCACAACGTGGCTGTCATTGGCGTGGAGAAAGCTGTCTGGCTTGGAGGAACAAAAGGAAAGTCTTGGCCTTTGGATGTGGGGTCGTACAATAATGAAAGATGTAGTTGGTGCGGCCTCTGAATGCAAGGCCATAGGCCGAAGATGCCTTCAGCAGTTGTCTTGTCTTTGTGCATATATTAAAGTGAAAGACCTGTTTTGGGGAAAGGTGGCCTTGCAGGGACTGCTCATTTCTTGCCATTGTTAAGCATGGGTGAAGAGAGGTCCCATTTAAACTCCAAACAATCGTTGCAACTAATGTAGCTCCTTGGTGAGGGAGTTGGTAGAAATGGCTGAAGCTACCTGCTAGGTCCCCATCCCTTTTGAGAGGATCAGTGGAAAATGGCATGGCCTGTCCTAAACTTTTGCTAAATAAGGCAACTACCATCAAAAGAGAGAGAAGGGCCTTGTGGGTATTGCAAGGAGAAGAAAACTGAGGGCACAAAGACTTTATTCCGAGCTCTACCTTGAACTTTCCTATGTGACGTACAGTGAGTAACATAGGCCTGAGTTTTCACAAGTAGCCACTAATTTTGGCTGCTGAACTTCACATTTTAGGTCTAATTTAGAGGTGCCGAGAGCCCATGTTTCTCCTTGATTCACTTGACACCAGAAGGACCTGGGCACCTTTAGAAAATGCTGAACTGGAAGCTTTAGGACATAACCACAGCTGGCAAAGCTCAGTGTAAAGCCACTGATGTTTGAAGCTTCAATGGAACTACGTCATATCAGCATAGGCTTCACACCTTTTAAACAAGGGTAAGTCTTTCCACTTTTTAGTTGATGGCTCTTTTGTGAGTTCTCTAGGCAGAGAGTCCTGTAGAGGAGGACAAGGCTGGTTATGAAGAATTCATTCCAGTGATTTACAGTCTGACCCCAAAAAAGCATGACGGACTGATTGGCCTAGATGAACTTGTGTTGCTTTGAGGGTCACGTACCTTAAACTCTAGTGCCCTGTTATAATAGACTGCTAGTCATTTGAGTTACATCCAGGCCACAGTGATGTTGGCAACCTTCTGTTAAGTATTATGCTGATTCAGAGTCAATTTAGTCTCTTATCCTTCCAGGGGAAGAGAAGTGCTATGGTAATACATATAATGGTGCACAATATATAAAGCCAGACAGGAACCAGATTTTTTTTTTTGTGTTCTGTAAGGGAGAATCCCCGTTTCAAAATCTTGTTCTATTTTTACCTGGAACTAAGAGAACAAGATTTGAAATATCCTGTTAAATGATTTTTTAAAGGGTACATTCAGGTCAGTTGAAATGTTTCATTTGGATAAAAGTGAAACACTTCATTTTGAATTTTGTTTTCATATTATAGTGTGTGTGGCTGAACCTCTCTGATCCAGCAACATTCATAGTTCGGCATGATTTTAGTTAGCTGGGTGTCCACTTATGTGTGGCCAAGTTTTTCATGGTTCCGTAAAGTTTGTTTCCAGCCACTACTCTTAGCTCTCAGTGTTCCGTGTTGTTGTTTAACTGTAATTTACCCCAAAATGTCTAAGAGTCCAGGAAACAGTGGAGGTGTTGGTAATGTGCTTGACTATGTTGACCTCCTGTGGTTTGGCAAATTCTGTGGTCCTGCACCTATCAGGATCTGAGGGTGCTGGACTAGAGAAGTTTTGTGTGTGTGTGTGTGTGTGTGTGTGTGTGTGTGTTTAAAAAAAAAAAAAAAATCTGTGGTGTGTGGTTTTTTGTTTTTTTTTTTTTGTATCAGCCTCATCAAAAAAGCTTTCCCACCCGCCCCCATTTTATAAAAAGTTCCTTTAAAAAAACAGTTCTGCAAAGCGTTCGTTCTGCTTCCAGTTATTCAGCACTTCTTCCACAGGAGAATTTTCTGCTCATTTTACTTCCATGTTCCTCTTCTAAAGCTTTAGTTCCATGTTCAGATGGTCCCAGGCTGACGGTCGGTGTGTGTATCTTTGAACCTTTCTTAGAAACAGCCTTACGTAGTATTAGGGCCATGAGGTGGGTGTGGGTCATTTTCATCATAGTCACTGCTCTTCTAGCTAAGAGGCCAGGCCAGACACCATTCAGAAGCCCAGATGTGCTACTTGCTGCTCAGTGAACTGCCTGTTGGTGAAAGATGCCAGATTGATGGCTCTAAAGTCCACTGTTATCCAAAGAACTAGTAGAGTGTGGTCCACACCATTTATGGACTCTTAGGACTGGAAGGTCCTCTAGTCTAGTCTCCTGCATTTATGGCAGGGCTAAACATGGTAACTTTTTGCTCTGGCCTTTCTGTGCTGCTGTTTCTTATTCGTTGTGTTTATCATACAGGTTGAACCTCTCTAGTCCAGCACCCTTGGGACCAGACTGATGCTAACTGAGAAAATTTGTTGGACCACGTGAGGTCCATATAGTCTAGCACATTACCAGCACTTCTGCTGCTTACTGGGTGTCTTAGAAGACATTTAGGGGTAAATAACAGCACAGAACACTGAAAGCCAGGAGTGGTGGCTGGAAACAAACCATGGAATCATGGGTGTGTCCAAATTTCCCCTTGGTAAGTGGTTGTCCAGCTAACTAAAATCATGCTGGATTATGGATGTTGCTGGACAAGTGTTTTGGGTTAGAGAGGTTCAACCTGTAGTGCCTTGAAGCCTTATTCCTAGATGACTTGTACTGTGCTAGGCACTGTACAGACACAGAACAAAAAGAGAAACCCTGCTGCACAGAGCTTACAATCTAATATTTCTTCTCTCTGACAGTGTGGGGGTGTTTCTTAGAAGTCTGGCACTGTGGCCCATTCATTCCTCTGCCTGCCATGGAGGGGTTGGCTTTTATAAAGAGAACCTGATATCATTGTTAATGTACGTGAACCCACCTATCCCCTACTTTGTGTAGGGCACGTTTATAAAATCCACACTTGGTTTTGGTCAACTTTGTATTGTTGCCTGTGCGTTTTGTTCACAGGCTGGGAATGGTAACCAGCTGTTGTACAATCAACTTGATCCTAATAAGAAGCTGGCTGGCCTCTTTTTGTCTTTTTTTCTGTGTAAAGGTTTCCCATACTACTTCTGCAGCCCCGTAAAGTTGCGGTGATCTGTCACTTTAGGAAAAAATCAGCTGTCACAGTAGTGGCTGCTAGTAAAAATGGAATTCTGTGGTACCTGCCTCTGTGGTGGGGGACGTTATTTTGTGATAGGAATGTTCTATCCCTAAAAGTTGGGCTGAAGAGAACACTCCTCTTTAGTTGGCCCCTCCCATAAAGCTCCATGCAGAATTACTAGGGAGACAGACTCCTGAGGCCCATGTTACACAGCAGGTCGGACATGGTGATGATATTGGGGGGCTCCTCTGTCTTTAAAATCTGTGGTGTGATTATGGCTGGTCTAATGAGACCATCTGGGCTGGAAATCTGATCACTGTCCCCCGTATAGCAGTTCTGGCTCTGCTGTTAAAGGATCCAACCGGTCTCCCAGCCACTGCTTTGTGTGACTACGTGATTTCAACCAAGTCTTCTCTCTCTGCGGTATCACTGCTTAACACTCAAACTGGTTTGAAATCTCCCTGGATCCCAGGAGTGTTTGAGAGAGAAGAATTTAATTACCATCCCTGCCATAAATGTAAGGCAGCAGGAACCGGAGGGGGCTTTGAAACATCAGAGGTGGGATGTGCTTCCTACCAGTGCTAATCCAAAAGCAAGATATTTTGTCTTCCATAATAGCTGTGAATGGTGATGGGAAAACAGTGTAGCAATTGGGAGGGGCAGGGAAGTTTTTGTGTTTGCAGTTGGATTGTGGTGTTCCTGTGCCCTGCCTTGTTTAATACTGATATTTTACTTTGCAATATTTCCTTATGTAGCATGGCCAGCACTGAGGTGGCTGTGTCCATCCCGCTTGGTGGAAAAGGTGCGTTTTAAAGCCCTTTCTCATGTTTCCTGTCTACATACAACATCTCTGTAATGTGCTTTTGTCTTGTTGGCACTTTAATAACAGGAAAACAAAGGGCAGAGTGCAGTCACTCTTTGGAAAATCCTCTAAACATACAAGTCTTTGGTTATTTCTCCACTTCATCCAGGCTGGGAATTTTAAGCTTTAAGCTGCTTAGAAAAGGCTTATTTTGTGAGTGTATCAAAAATGACCCATTGTGGCCCCTTAACAGTATCTTTTGGTTCCCTCTGAATGCTTTTTTGCATAGGGCTGGAAGAAAAATTCCAACCCCTGTTCAGTGGATAATCTCCTCCTTTCCCTGTGGTATTGACTTTTCTCAGCCTGCAAGCTCTGTAGCTTTCATTACAGATTCAGGGCCAAATGGAGACTCGATGACGACAGAAGCGACTCCTTTCTATCCACCTACACCAGCCTGAATGGCAGAGTTGCTAATACCTACTTTAAAAATCTGAACTCCTGCAGTAGTATTAGCTAAACATCTCTGGAAGGAGAAATGAAATTTCTTTTCCTCCTACAGAACCCTTCCATTCCTCTGTGTGTGTCTAAGGTACAGAGGCATCTGTGTTGGAGGGTGTCTAGTTGTATCAGTAAATGGGGAACGGAGTCCTTTGCCTATAAGTCACCCACTCAGACCAGCTGAGCAGTCAAAGTTCCCTGTAAGCTGAGTGCTTGGGTGGTCACCAGGAGAGATTCAGGCACCGCTCTGCTGATTAGTCTGAGCGTGCACAGTTAGCTGCGTGTTTCAATTGGTGGCGCACATCTACATGTGCCTCGGTGCACAAAACAAAACTTATTCTGCCCATGGATGGGGGGAAAACTAAAGGGAACCCTGCTAGCTGTGCCCAAATGGTGTCCAGATGATATGATGGCCTGCATGAAATGAGATGGGGGACTTGGCCTCGTACTCCATAGCTGAGCATCCATTGTGTAGAAGGACCACTGAAGTGTTACTAGCACTTGCCCCGTGTTGGCAGCTTCAACAGAAACCAAGAGCCAGCTGGGCCATGGAGACCAAACAATCCTCTCATCCCAGATGTGGTTCCTCCAAGTTTAACTTGAAGCACCTTGGCATGGGGGAACTTTATGCCTCTCCACGCTCTCTCTCTTGTGGCCCCATGGACAGCTAGTCTCTCTGCCAATTGAGCACCCTGGTGTCTGGCCCCTTCCTCAGCTGAGTGGGGTGGGCTTCTTGTTCTGGTGGGCTCAGATATACTGAGACCCCACACCTGTACTTTGCTAATCTTAGGGCTCAAACCACGATGAATGAATGTTTGTTTGTATCAAGCACAATGCGATCTTGGTTGGTTACCTGGGTGCTATGGTAATGAGGAACCTCTTTGTACGGGGGGAATTGACTAAAGAGATCCTGGGATTATTTTAAGCCACCTAAAGGATTTGGGTCTCCAGTTTCCATTAATACTAATGAGAATCGGATAGCTCAATCTCCTGGGCAGCTTCAAGTGTATCGAGCAAAACCAAGAGGTTTCTACAGAAATGGTTCTTAAAAACTGTCAGAGGTAATCGCATCCCTACCCCAGAATTCTGTCCAATAGTTCAGGAAAAACTATTGGGCTGTTTGAAATTTAGATCGAAAAAGGCCAGAGGATGGGTTTGCGGGGTGGAGGAAGGGAACAACTCTAAAGAGGTTAATGTTTTTCTGTTGTTCTTTAGGGCTTCCCTGCATGGATTACAAAAAATTGTGTTCCGTGCCCCTGAAATGCCACATCCATGCAAAATCTAAATTCTTGTTGAGCACACTTGTGTAGGGCAGAGGATAGCCTCTGACCTGGCGAACACATGGCATTAAAAATGTGTCTATATTGTCTCTTCCATCTAGGTCCCCCAGTGGCTGCTGCAGTCCGATCCCATTTTAATGACTGTCCTGACTCCCACAGCCAGTTCTGCTTCCACGGGACCTGCAGGTTTCTGGTACAAGAGGAGATACCAGCATGTGTGTAAGTCTCTTTTCTTGGCACATGGTTTTGCTTGTGTGAGCGCAGGTGACAGCAGAAGAGAAATGAACCGTTGTAACTCAGGGCAGCAGAACCGTGCCACTGTGTAGTGACAAGTTCATTTAATTTTTGGTGCCAGTTCTCACCCCCAAAGTTATCTTTTGAGTCATGTGGCATCTCTACAGAAACAAGGCAGGCGAGAAACTTTCAAGAGAGAATGGAATACTCACCTTCGGTGTTCCTGCTGCTTTTTTCCACCCAGGGGTAAGATAAATCTTGTGTGTACCAAAGCATGTGTAGATGTGCACCATCAATAGAATACACACTGCCAGTTGTGGGCACTCTGCTAATCAGCGAGGCAACATCTGAATCTTTCCTAAGCGGCCACCCAAGTGCTCGGCTGACGGGGAACGTTGTCCTCCTCCCATTTGTAATTCGTGGCCCAAAGGTGGGGCGAAGGGAGAAAAGCCAAGCCTGGGTGTCTAAAATGAAGCTGCTCCTAAATCCATATTTAGGTCTCTAGGATGCGTTTACACTGCAATTTAAAAGCCCCATGGCTGGCCCAGGCCCAGCTGGTTCAGGCTGACACAGCTTGGGTTGCTGGGTAGATATTCCTGCGCTCCTCTCGCCTCACAGGGTTTCAGAGCCTGGGTTCTAACCCAAGCCCAGATGCCTACGCTGCAGGCAGGCTGCAGGACTGTTTGATTTGGAGTCAGATGGCACTGGCCCACCCTGGTTTTTTTTAAACCTAACTTAAATCACTAGCCTCATGTTCAGTGGTGCCCGTAGCTAGTCCCCAGATTTGAATGAGTGTTTGCAGGAGTTCAGCATTCTAAAATTGGAGACTAGATAGTTGGCGCTTGGTCAGCCTGAAAACTTTGCCCAGGGAATGGAAGAAGCTGCTGGCTTAGTGTATGCTCAGGGCCTTACCCTACATTCCTCTTTTTTTCGCCTTTGACGTCATTGGGAGCTTTGCTGGAATAAGTGCTGCATGATCTGCCCTTTAATTTTGAATACCGCTCTTCTGTTTCTGCCCCATTTTTTTTATTCTCTGGTTGGGGGGACTGAGGTGCCTTCCTCCCCTGGATCGACTGCCACATGCGTTTGAGAATCTGTCCTCTTCAGCCGACTGGGTCATTATTGCTTGGGTGCCCATTGGGTTCTTGTGCTTTCTTCTTTAACTCTTCTCTCCCTCTCTCTCTGCAGCTGCCATTCTGGCTATGTCGGGACGCGATGCGAACATGCAGACCTCCTTGCGGTGGTAGCTGCCAATCAGAAGAAACAAACTATCACCGCCTTGGTGGTGGTTTCCGTGGTAGCATCAGTCGTACTTATTGCGGCCTGTGTACTAATACAGTAAGTCTGCATTGCATGCTGTTTTGCCCTAGCTGAGTGAGTCTCAGTGAACATTGGATTTGTTTTGCAGCATAAAAGTATCCAGACAAATTCCAAGTCCTATTCCACCATAGATATGTGAGACTGGAAGGAGCCTGCGCTGGTCGACTCACCTACACTGCCCATTGCTTCTTGTCCTGTCCTCAGTGGTTAAGGAGAACAGTTTATCACCCTCCTAACTATAATGACCTTTTACATAACTGAACATGTATTGGGCTCCCCCTCCGTCTTCTCCAAGCTAAATAAACTTAATCCTTTTAATCTTTCTCTGAAATCATCCACTCAATGTGCAGCAGCAGTCAAAAAAGAAAATAGAATGTTGGGAATCATTTAAAAAGGGGTAGTGTCTCTCTTATTTTCTATCTTATTGCCACTGTGTAAATCCGTGGTACAGCCACATCTTGAGTACCAGGTGCACGGTCGCCTCAGAATTGGACAAAGTTCCGAAAAGGGCAACAAGAATGATAAGGGGGTTAAAATGGCTGCTTTATGAGGAGAGAGTAAAAAGATTGGGACTTTTCATCTTAGAAAAGAGGTGACTAAGGGGGAATATGATGGAGGTCTATAAAGTCATGACCAGTGTGGAGAAAGTAAATAAGGGAAAGTTATTTGCTTGTTGCCATAACACAAGAACTAGGGAGTCACCCAGTGATATTAATGGGTAGCGACTAGAATAGCAAAAGCAAGAGCGAGTTTGAAGGCAATGGATAAGATCTGGAAAAGCAAAGAAATTAGCTTAAGAATGAAGCTGGGCGTCTTGAAAACGTGTGTATTCAGCAGCATGTTGTACGGATGTGAGACATGGGTGATAATGAAAGATTCGAAAGGAAGAATATTGGCATTCGAAAGGAGTTGTTATAGAAAGATTCTGAGAATAGGATGGATGCAAAAGGTTGACAATGTGGAAATATATAGCAAGATACAGCCGAAAGAGAACCTACTGCAGAAGGATATAAAACAGAAGCTACAATTCTTCAGACATATGCAGAATGAACAACGAATGAAAAGTCAAGACCCTGGTATTCAGCATAATGGATGGCTCGAATAGGAGAGGCAGACCCCATGGAGAATGGATAGATTGGTGCGGAGCTAGTCTACAGAAACTAAGCCACTCCGCACTGGATAGGAAAAGATGGAAGGAAATAGTGAGAGAGGCATTGGACACCAACGGACACTGAGCCCATGGTTATTGATGATGATAAGATTTAAAACAAAGTATTTCTTCACATAGCGCACAGTCAACCTGTGGCGCTGCTTGCATGAAAGTATTGTGAGGACCAGATTTTAACAGGGTTTAAAAAAACTAGATAAATTCATGGAGGATAGGTCTATGAATGGCAATTGGTCAGGATGGGAAGGACTGGTGTCCCAAGCTTCTCTTTTGTCAGGAGCTGGGAGTAGGTGACGGGTAACCAATCACTTGATTACTTCATCTGTTCATCCCTTCAGGGACAACTGGCATTGGTTGCTGTCAGAAGACAGGATACTGAGCTAGAGGTATCTTTGATCTCCCCCAGCATGGCCGTTCTTATGTTCCTCAGAGGTCGTGCTTTCTAGACCAGCTGTCATTTTTCCTTTCCTCTCCTCTGGATTTTCTCCAGTTGGTTCACCTCTTTCTCAAAGTGTCATGTCCAGAACTGGAGACAATACTTCATTTGAGTCCTAATCGGCATGGAGTAGGACAGAACACTCATATTTTGCTTACAACGTTCCTGCTAATACCTTCCTGTTCCATATACAGTCTAAAGTGCATTCGCTTTCAAGTGGTCTCTTTAATTGTTTCAGAGACAGTCCTGGGCCCTCAGTCTTTCATATAGAGAATAATCTAAAGTTCAGAGGTGGATGTTTTTCTGGAAGGATATTTTGAGTGCAGTGCCAGGAAAAAACTGCCTGAAATTTGCTGATCTTTTTCTAAGGTTGACTATTTAAATGGATGAACTGAACAGCTATTTTAAAAACTAGGTGGTTAGGTTCTTAAGCCTATACCAAAATAGGGGCCAAATTCACAGGTACAAAAGGAGTGTGTGTTTACATTGATAAATGAACATAAGGGGATCTAAACTGTGTAGCCTGTGTACTAGAAGACTGGAAGAAGCTGTAGGTTACATTAATGTAGACTCCTTGAGATTCATTTCTGAGCTGGTTCTATGCATGTACACTGTAAAGATTGCTTTTGTGGCAGCTGCGGGCTCTACGCCTCACCCTGAACTGTGCTGAGCCCCTGAATAGGGTTGGACCTTTGGTGTTTATCCAGCTGAAATTGATGCCCCAAGTAACACTGAAAGTAATGCATGAAATGAAGCTTCCTGCTCTGTTTAATGTGTTGAGTGAATAAAACTCTGGTAGGAGACATGCAGACCTCTGCATGGCACATCTTAGAGGGCACAGAGCTTTCCCATTGCTGTTGTGATAAAGGAATCCTAGTTAGTGCTATCGCTGGCTTTGGTGGATAACTGGAATGACAGGGAACAGCTCTTGCTCTCTTCCCCCTGCCCCCCACCCCCACGCCCCATGGATATAAAGTACTTCCCTATTTATTCTAAAGGCAGGTGGGCAATAGACTTGTGTTGCAACATGAGTGTTGACTAAGATAACAATACTTCACTGTGTAATTAAAAGGAACAGGTAAGTGGTGTTGGGGTTTGATTTCCCAATCCAAGTGGCATGTGTTACAAGACATAATTGCCTCATAGTCTTTCTGCATGCCCTAACTCTTACTTCAGTTAGCTCCTAAAATCTTCATTCACAATGGGATGAAATGAACAAACCAGTCACTGCAGCAGCAATAAACCAATATGTTTGTCTTGCCCTAATCGTAGCTTTTCTCACAGCTTATAAATGTAAATAGATCTTTCAACAACACATCAATTTGGGCTACTGGCTGCTGTGTGCAGTTTGCCTCAAATTCATTGGAGAGCTTTTGTCTCCTCCAGTAGTCTGAGGTCTAAACCTGAGTTTTTGAGCATGTGATTTATTGATCTGTATTCAAGTAGCACCTACAGGCCCCAAATGACATGAGGCTCACGTGGCCGTACAAGCTGTACAGATGCATAGTGCTTGTGATTTGCTTATGATCTAGATAGATAAAGGGTAGGAGATAAGTCTTTGAATCTTCCCTGTTTCACAAAGGGAAAATTGAGCCAAAAGGCCCTGATTCATGTGAGTATATGAGCCACATGCTTAAGTGCCTTCCCGAATAGGGGCCAAAGACTTAGGTGACTTATCCAGAATCACACAGGGAGTCTTTTGCAGAGGTGGGAATTGAACCCTGAGCTTCTGAGTCAGGGACCATTGTTTTCAGAGCCAGGCTGTCCTTCCTCTATCTAGACCAGCCTTTGTGTCTAGACTAGATCCTGAAAGGTCTCCTGACACCCTTCCCAAGAGTAGGGTTTGGAACCTCCAGGGTCTAGTTCACATCCCTGATTTCAGGCAACTAACCAGATCTAAATTCATTCCTGTGCCTCAATGGAGCTACACCAGGGTGAGTTTGTCCCATTTTTTTGCCTATCTAAATTTCCCTGTTGCTTGGCAATGATTAAGCATTCCCTTGCCCTTCCTCATGGCTCTCATGCAGCATTGTTAGTGATATAGTAATACCTGTCTCTTCCCGCCCCAAGTGGGGGAATTCATTTTGGTACTAAGCCAAGTGAATGCTGTGTGTGACTTTTTTTTTTTCCTCTCATGTTGCTTCCCAAAGATTGTACAATTTAAGCACCTGCACCTCCATTCTTATTAGACGCAACAAATAGAGGCAATGTATCCATCGCATTCTGCTCCTTTAGGCTACGTCTACACGTGCCCCAAACTTCGAAATGGCCACGCAAATGGCCATTTCGAAGTTTACTAATGAAGCGCTGAAATGCATATTCAGCGCTTCATTAGCGTGCGGGCGGCCGCGGCACTTCGAAATTGACGCGCCTCGCCACCGCGCGTCTCGTCCAGATGTGGCTCCTTTTCGAAAGGACACCGCCTCCTTTGAAGTCCCCTTATTCCCATGAGCTGATGGAAATAAGGGGACTTCAAAGTAGGTGGTGTCCTTTCGAAAAGGAGCCCCATCTGGATGAGACGCGCGGTGGCGAGGCGCGTCAATTTTGAAGTGCCGCGGCCGCCCGCACGCTAATGAAGCGCTGAATATGCATTTCAGCGCTTCATTGGTAAACTTCGAAATGGCCATTTGCGTGGCCATTTCGAAGTTTGGGGCACGTGTAGACACTGCCTTAGTCGGTCAATGGGGAGAAGTAGCGGTGAATGGAATTCAGCCCGCTGTGTTGCTGGGACTTTTATTCTTGAGCCATCAAGACTTGTCGATTTCACCCTCCTTTGCTGTACACAAACTCTTGGCTGTTTCTTCATCCTAATCCCCCACCCTCTAATTGCCTTGCAGCTGCTGTAGGATAAGAAAACACTGCGAGTGGTGCCGAGTCTTCATCTGCAAGCATGAGAAGCCCAGTGGGCTCCTGAAGGGGGGAGCATCTTGCTGCCGCTCAGAGACAGGTAGGAGGAACAACTGTCACGGCAACAGGCTTCCTTCCCTTAGCTACCTGGGATGGCGTGGAAATCATTTAGTTGGCTCAGGTCACATGTAAAAATCTAAATGATCCCTCTCCTGTTTGGTTTCTCTCTCTGTATCCACATAGAAGGCTTGGAGCCTTTCTCAGGTGCTTAGAAGGAAGGGCCAAAGAGCCCTGTGTAACAGCCAACATCTTGGTCAATGCATTGGGAGGCAGGGGACCAAACCAAGGACTGCTTTAGCTCAAAAATGGTAGGAGATCATGCTTTTAGCTGGAGAGTCAAGGCTGCTTAGCTAGTGCTGTAACAGACTCCTGCCCTCTGGATCAGGCATAGGGGCAGACGGGTGTTGGGTTTCTCCGTTGAGACCAGGGCGTATCACCCACCCAAAGTTGCACAAGTAACCTCTCCCTTTTTTGTGTATATATACACGTTACAGTGCATTTACTGTATGACGCAGCCTGTGGTTTTGGGATTGGGTTGGTAACTTCCAGGCATGCTGATTGGGTAGGGCAAAGGGGGCAACTGCCCAGGAGTCTTGGTGATTTAAAAGGGCCTGGGTGGCCCTGGCCACTGCCATGGTAGCAGCAAACAGGAACCCCAAGAGACCCTTTTAAGGTCACTTGAGTGGACTGCAGGCATGGGTGCAACAAGGGGGATCTAGTACCCAGCTCCAGTCCCCCCTGCTTGCTGCTGCAGCTTGGAAACATGCCCCCCTTCTCTGTTCCAAACTCTTGGGCGGAGCCACAAGCCTCTCCCACCTGGAGAAGGCCTAAGTGTTCCTCCCACCCCCCATGCGAAGGAGCACTGGGCCAGCCATAGCCGTACCACTTCCCCAGGCCCAGTCTGCTCTGGGAAAAAGGTCTGTGCAAGGTCTGGGGAAGGGAGGGTAGGCATGGCTGCAGCTGGCCCATGGCTCCTTCAGGCAGGTGGGAGATGGGGCTGCTCTGGCTAAGGGAAGGGGTGGGAAGCACACAGTTCTTCTCTTGGCAAGAGGGCTTGTAATCTGCCCTGGGGCCTGGCTGCTTCAGAGGAGCCTGTCCCTGTATGGCATGTTCTATACATGCACCATCCATGTACAATTGTTTACTTCCTCTTTCTGGTCCAAACTTCTCTTGTCCATTTTCAGTAGTTCCCTGGGTGGTCCCCTGTATTTTAGCTGCTACAGATGTTCTGTCTCTTAGACAGCCTAATGGGCCCATGAGCTTAGTTTTAGCCTAGACATTCTGTTCTATTTACCTCCCTAATCCCGTGTCTCTGAGAAAGGTGGCCTCACCCGTGTCTAATTACTCAAGTCAAACCAGGCCTACAGCCTGTAACACACCTACTGGTAAGATACATCTGCAATAGACAGCTATGGGAACAGGATCACCAAAGTCCTTTTGGAATTAGCATAAAGTAATGTGAGCATCTGTACGCTTCATTTTTTTTATCATCCTCTGTTAGAATGGTCCTGTTTACCCCTTGGAATGCATTGGAGACCAACTTTTTTATGCGTTTAACATTTATTTTTGTTGAATTCCTACTTTGGGAGGTTGGGGGAGCCTTAAAAATCCCTATCGGGTAGGTTAAAACAGCTGAGTAACTTGGCTTCTTGAGTGAATTTAGCTGGCATTTCCAAAATGATACTGAGCTCTTACATATCCATTTTCATGCAAAGATCTCCAAGTGTTTTTATGCAGTCCATATCATTATCTAATTTTACTCACAGGAAATCTGTGTGACAGGGGAAGCAACTTCCCAAGATCAGCCATCAAGCCAACAGCAGAGCTGGGAGTTGAACCCAGATCTCCTGAGCCCACATATAGGGCCCTCATCTGCCTAATGAAATTATTTCACTCCATTTTAATGTTGCCCTCTAAGATGTAAGGTTTTTCAACACCAAAGGGTAAAACAGTATTGATGTAACATGTGAATCAGGCCCCATTGGGTCTGGTAATGTGAGTGAGCGTTGCCAGCTAAAACTGCATACTGAGAGAAATACAAAAAGCAAAGAATGAGATGTAATTTCCTTAATATCTAATGAAATAATAACTCTTATTTAAGCAAGAGAAGATTTTGAACTGTGAGTGGTAGCTAACCGTTTAAAAATCTCCCTCCTAAAGATTCAATTTCCAGACTCTCCCATTTAACAGAGAGCCTGAATTTATAGTAAAGTGTCTTTTGACTGCTGAGTGACTTTTACACCCTTTAAAATTGATTTACAAGTTCTTTGCTGTGCCTCGTTCCGGTTACTGAATCTTCTTGTAAACAAGTCCCATGGAGGGACTAAATGCACATTGATTGCGAGAGATTTCCAGTGACGTTGGAATAAATCACATAACCTTTTCTAGCATCTCTGAAAATACCACATCTGTGCTTTTTGGCAATTTGGTACAAGGTATTCTTTGTCAGCAGAAGGTGTGTGGTGGCTTTTATTTTTTATTTTGCACAACACCATTGCAATAAATTCAAGGTGACATATGACATACTGTCTAGGCAGAGGCCTGAATTACTCTGGCTCTGTTCCTGTTTTTTTTCCTTTAATTTTGTCTCTGCTCTAATTTATCTTAGCCTGACTTATTCATTGCCCTCATGAAGGGGACTGAATATTATGTAGAAAGCATGTATGCCTCTTATTGTTAACATTTTTGCTTTTATCAGATCCATTTTTATAGCAGCAGTGAAGGTGCCTTTGTTTGTCCTGGTTTTATGTCAGGGTCTCCAGAGCTGGTTGTGATTGTCTTGGGTGCCCTAGATTGTAGGGAAGGTGTTTCTACCTTTCCCATAGTAAAGGAGAGAGTGCATTTTATTTCCACTTAAAGAGATGGAGGAGGCCTTAGCCGTACATCAGGCAATGAAACAGCCATGTCATTTGAACATGAACTCCTATGAACAGCAGGGCCAGCAGCCACCGCTGGCCCTGGGGCACGGTGTGAGAGAGGCTCAGCTCTGCATCCCTGGAAGGGGCAAAGCCAAGGTTGGAAGGGGTGGGACCTAAGCCAGTTAGCCCTTTGTCAGCCCAGACCATGGTGCTGGGCTCTCCTTATGGCCATGCAGAGCAGCGTTGTCATGGCACGACAAAGGTACCAGAGCTCCAGACGCCCACTGCCATAGTACCAGCAGCAGTGGCTGGAGCTCCTGGTCCCTTTGAAATGCTGGGCCCCTGTGCAATGGCCCCTGTGCAACTGCCCCTTTGTTGGTAGGCCTGTCTGTGAATGAGCAAGAAATCAAAAATGAGTGGTGCCCCCCTTCCCTTAACATTCAAATAGGGATGACTTTGGGTTGCCCCCATTAAGCGGCCTGGCTTTCCAAAAATGTTGATCACCCACTCTATGAAAATCAGACTGTTCTTCAATCCTAGGACTAGGTGTGCCCAACTTGTAAGCCACATAGCTTCGCCAGGTTGTGGCTGCAGTGGATTTCCCAATGTGTTCACTATGGAGGGTTGGTCCCTCTGACTATTACTCAAGATGTGCAGGGATGCAACCTCTTGCTCTAGGTGTGTTTAGCTCTGACCTTGGGTGCTGGAACTCAGGGTTCTGCCAGACCCCCTGGATTGAAGTGGTTTCCATTCTGTACAGGATTTACAGTTTGCACTGCACAAGGGCTCTCAGTACCCTTTCTATTCAGATGGCTCTAGTGTCCCTGGAAGCTGGGCCAAGGATGTGTCATTCAATAATTGCCCTCTTGCTCGTTCTCTTTCAAGTATAATGGAACACAGGGCTAGATGGGCCACTGGGTCAGACTAATGTGGACACTTGATTAGAGCCAGGTTATGCCCTCATTTGCTCCCATGGAAGTAGGTTAACCCTCCTTTTTGTTTTCAATCTGCAGTGGTCTGAAGGAGAATTGGATCTGACTGATCTATTAATTGCCATGGCCAGAAGAGACTGCTGCAGTAGAATGGAGGAAGCCTGTGCTCTTCCAGAGAAGAACTATCTTCCACGGACAAAAATGCTCTGGAGGGGCATAATCTCAAGCACTTGCTATGTTACCTTGTCTCTTCATATGCATCCTGTATTCTATGCTGAGCTTTCAGAACTTTGCCAAATTGAGGGCCCTATCTATGCAATGTGAAGCCATGGAGCAATTTGTGGATCGCATCTCAACCACCATGGAATCTTAAAGACTCTTTTACAAGACTTCAGACTCAGACATGAGAACTCTACGCGTGGGTCAGCTTCATGTTTACGTAGATGTGACTGTTCTGCATGTGGGAGTAGGTGTGACACGAGTGATGGAAAAGTGTGTGTACGTTTCAGGTTGGAGACGGCGTACGACAGCAGTTGGTATCTGTCCCGTGTTGGGACTGTATGGAACATACCTGAAGGCAGGGTCTTTGATGAATTTGTTACATATTTGACTCATTGGGAGGAACGGTTGCATGCCGTCATTTCAAAGGAACATCCTATTTCCATGACAGCGACTTTTGTGGTCTCCTTTGTGCTGCTGCCACTGGGACATCGGCCCTGCCTGGTGAAATCTGCAGGGGACTACAGGATGAAGTGGCTTGGTCAGAGCTGTCCTTTCCCTCTTAAGGAGACCTGTTGCAAAGGAAAAACAGCAACACATGAGCTAGTGTGGCCGGGGCGGAAATGTTCAAGCGCCGCAGTCCTTTGCTTTATAAATGTGGTGGCAGAAAATATTACAAATCATTGAAGCAGAAAAATGTTTGAGATTCAGTGTCAAGGGAGTGGTTAATGTCTTTGGTGTTAGAAAGCTGGAAAATGGGACACGGAGGTGATTGCTCCAATCAAGGTGATGGAAGTCTAGGTATTTAGCACCTGATCCAAAGTTCATTCAAGTCTTTCCAGTGTTGGTAATGGGTTGGCAGGAGAGCCTAAGATATGTGACATTTTGCATTTCTTTGTGGTCACTAGGGACCATTCAGAATTGCTATGTTTTAACAGCAGCAAACCTAGGGCCCAATCCCACAAACCTCTCCCACACACAGGAATAGATGAAATTGAATAAACTAATGAGGTTTGAATTTTTTTTTTTTAATCTTGGTTACGCTGGTGTAACTGCACTGGTTACTCCTAGTTTTGCTCTAGGGCAAGATCAGAATCAGGCCCATTTACATCAGTGGGACTATTTCCTGGACTGTGGATTCTAACTTGTAGGTAAAAATTTGCACCCGCCCCCAAGTCTGTCTTTGTGTCTTGGTGGATGAACATTTACTGTACGTTAAGCAATTGGCTACCAAATTTGACAGTCCTGCTTATGGAGTATTCTCAGTGTTGGTCCAAAGTTTGCAGTCAGATCTGCCTAGCAAAATGCAGTCCTAGAGCAAAATTCACTGCGCTGGGCCTAAATGAGGCCTACCCTGCTATCGATCTCAGTGCTTACACCTGTTGGGAATTTGGCCCTTGGTTTGTCCTATGATTTAAGAGCAGAATTTCACCCTTTTGAGTCAAAGCAAAATCTTAAGGGAGGAATGCTTGCAACTTTAAACCATGGTAGGGAAAATGAGAACACTTTGCTTACCATTTATCTTCTATAAGGAAACAACTGCTTGCTTTGTTCTTTTTTTAAACTGTCACCCAAAAGAGACGACAGTCTGAACTTTTGGTTTCCTACAACAAGCTGATGACTGTCAGCAGAGCAAATTTTGAAATGGCTAAAACAAGTGAGAGTTTATTCCATAAACTTAAGAGTGAGAGAGGAGCTTGTTTAACTGTTTGGTAGACCTTGCATCTTGACTTGGAGTCTGATGCAGACTTACAATGGATCTATACCTATTGCGTCCAGCCCCCTCAATTTCCTATGGGGGCAGATTGATGTGCCTCCATCCAGCCAACAAGAATCATTTTATCGATATCCCTCCACAATTCTCCCACCCCTCGCCAACTCTCTTGAATTTGGTGATTTCCGCCCCCCCCCCCCCCCGCATCTGCTTTCAAAATAATGGCATCTGTGCTTCACATATGGATCACTACTACCTTACATAGGAACGCTACAGAGAGTGCATTTGGAGGGTGTGGCTGCATAGAGCAGGATCTGGTTAATTTGTGAGCTACATGTCTGACTCCATCAGTGATTCCAGGAGTCCATCAAAGAGGAAATGCCCTAATTGGGTCAAGCAGCCCTGATCAGCAATGCATTTAAGTCACTGCTTAAAGTTTTTATGTTCTTTCCTGAATCAGGCAGTAATTGCTCAGTTTACCCCCATTTCTCTAATATCTTCTGAAACATTAGAGCAGGCTTCCCTCTGTTGGCCCAAAATGCCTGGAGGAAAAATAGCCAAACAGAAGTCCAAAGTAACTGCCCTAAAGCCACTTAATAACAGTCTGTTCCTTCTCCCTTCTTTAGGGAGGACCCCTATTGGTCTGTTCCTGGTTTCAAAGCACTTTAGATAACATGAGGCCTAATTTGCTGCTGACACAAGTGGTCAAAAATTCAACCCTTAGTACTGAAGTTATTACTGATTTGCTGCATGGCCATAATTACAAGGGCTGTAGAAGTATCTTAGAGCTGCTTTTTGGAACGCTGGCTTTACGTGCTGACTCAGCTCTCCCACAGAACTTTCAATATGATACGTAGGGCCCATTTTTCTCCTTCAGACGTGCGGGATGCTCCAGCCATGAGGAGTGGGGACTTTTCTTTTTTAAATAACTAGCATGCTTTTTTTTAAAAAAAAAAAAAAAATTGCGTGTAGAATTTCTTGTGGAAGCTGTGCATTTAGGGCCTGATCCCACAAGGTGCTGAGTACCTTCTGTTGCCTCTGATGGGGTCTCAGCCAGGCCTGCCAATGGGGATGGGAGGCAAAGGGGGCAATTACCCCCAGACCTGGCATTTCAAACGGGCCTGGAGCTCCAGCCGCCACATTAGTAGCAGCAGCAGCAGCAGCCGGAGCTCTGGGTCGCCTTTGAAATGTCCCGGAATGCTGTGCTGCTGGCCCATGTGCAGTGGAAAGAGCTCCAGTTCTGATTGCCCTGAGCCCCACCCCTTCTGGGGCAGAGCCCTGGACACCCCTCCCACCTTGCCGCAGCCTGTAGCAGCTGTCAGTGCCACTGGTCTCCACATCCTGCAGGATAGGACTCTCCCCCTCTTTTTTTAAATATACGGGGATAAGACTAAATAACTGATTTCTCAGAGCCTAAATTATTTTGGCCTCCCTTCACGCCTTGATGCACATGCCCATCGGTTATGCTTTCATTTGGCAAGCCTTGTTTTCTTCACAGGACCTTTCCCTACAGGCTGTACCAACACATGGAAACATTGTTCTGTTCCCTGTGACTAAGGGTTGGGGCCATGCTCCTCACCCCACCTTGTTTAGACCTTCTCGTAATCTTCCTTCTCAGGAGGATTATTCCCATTGGCACTGAACCCCAGAAGTTCTTAGGGATTCATTCAAAAGCCTGGGTCAGATTCTTCAGCCCTCCTTACTGGTGATACGGTTTTAAGCCTGACTGCTAGGCATGTCTCAGCTAGGGGCAGGTCCGTCCCTCGTATTACCTAGAAATGAGTTTGTACGCAAGAAGGTCATACGTGCCCCTTGAGCTGACCAACAAGTAGCAACATCCATGCATCCACTAATTCAACCTTTTAAAAACAAGGGGGGGGAGCTCATCAATTGGTGTGAATTACTATACTTCTGCTCATTCAGATGGAGCAATACCAATTTACACCAGCTGAGGGGATCCAGCCAGGTCTTCAGAAATTCTCCAGCACTGAATTCTTGCATTTTTTTCCATTGCCAGCCTAGTAAAGAGAAATTAAAATATACTTATTGCCCTGTCTGTCTCCTAATTCATTCTGTGATCTGCTCTTTGCAATTGTTTGACCTTCGTGGATCTGTTTTTTTTTGTTTTAAAAGGGTGATGCTTTTAAGAAGATATGCAGTTATTTGACTTAAAAAGCAGGTTGCATTTTCCTGAATATGGAATCCTTGCCTAGCTGGAGAGATCAGAAAGGACAGGGTAGAAAAAGTTTCATGACACAGTGGTTGAAAAGAAGATCTAATTTTCCCCTTTTCTTCCCCCACAATGGCGCTTCCAGGCACAAATATGGACTGTCCATCTTGTGCCATGTTGCAGGCTTTAAATTGAAACTGTTCCAGGAGATGAAATTTAAACTTGTTTTATTAACCCTCTTTTTCTTCACTGGTCAAGTTGTAATGCAAGGAGAGGGAAAGGAAGTACATTGCAGGTTTGTGATGGTAGGAAAACAAAAAGCTATGGGCTAAATCCTTGCTGTCACTGGAATCTATGGAAGTTTTGCAGTTGACTCCATGGGCAGTGAAATCTCTCTTTAGGACCATAGAGCCAAGCTGGTATTGTCAGAAAAGGGTCGTGTCAAATTTAATGCTCTGTTTGGAAAGATGAACACCTCTGGTGACTCAACATGAAATCCTGGCCCTATTGTTTTACTGTCAACCTCAGCATAGCCAAGATGTCACCCTGATCGCTTAAGTACAAAAGAAGGAAGGTTGCATTCCATTAGACTGGAGTGAATTCAGAGTAATTCCATTCATGGGGGGAGGCATTTAAAATCAACAGGGTTAATCCAGATTTAATAGAGGGGACAAAAAATGCAGGTCTATACAATTAAACTACAGCAAAAAGCAGTCTTATTGGAACCGGCATTTCCATATACATAAATGGTGCAGTCAATGGGTGGTGGGGATTTTTTCAAGTTACAAAGGACTGATAGGTGTCCATTTCCCACAGAAAGTCAGTGGCAGTTGGGTACCCATCTTCTCCATGTGCCTTTGGAAAATCACACTACTATCTGTATCTTTTTGGAACATTTGTGCACCTATAACTAGCTGTTTCAACCAGTGTTCATGATGTTTGGATAAATTGCTCGAAACGTGTAACTTGCATTTTCCCTTAACTTGGGGACTGTTTTATCAAGAAATCTACTGTGAGAGTGATGTTCATTTTTAAGATATCACACATTTATTCAGTCTTGAAATTTTATGGCGCTAGGACAGAAATCCCATCTCCTTGTGGGGACCATGGCCATTTGAGACAGATGTTATCTTGATCAGTAGTAAAACAATCTTTAATTCTAGGAAACGTTCTCCAGCTGGTAACCTAACCGCCAGTTGAATTGTTAACCTTTGTAGTCTCTAAGCGTATTCTAATAACCAACCTGAAGCTATTTTTAGTCATGGTTCCTCTGTCATCTGTATATTTTGCACTGAAAGTAATATTTAATGTTTTAATTTATTGTGTGGTTAAATTAAGTTTGATTTCTGTAATGTTGTAATTGGCTGTTTTTTTTCTCTTTAATACCTGAATTCCAGTTATTTAGTCATAAAGTACACTTTTTTCAGATTTTTTGTTGCATTTGTATTGCTTTGCAGAATTCTTTTTGAGAAAATTCCAGCAGCATGAGGATTACTTGAGACATTGACTATTCCTTCACCCTAGCACAAACGGATGTTCTCTGTGCTGTGATGTTAAAATACACTGTGAGGGATTATTAGACAAGAGAATCATGGAGATAGGGGATGCTAAAGCTCTTTATCAGGTCATCTGTCCAATGATTCTCAATCGCTCCTTTGCTCTTAACCACTGTTGTCATTAAAAATAGTGTCTACGTTCCCTCTGGTCAAAGACAGTGAGTAGAGTTAGAATTCATGTTGAGATAGTAGCCTTCAGAGGTGAGAGGCCTGAGTATACTCTACAAGATTGTTCCCTACACTTTAGTCCTTGGTGCTTCTGTTCACCCCCAGTTTGAAATAACCCAATTTTGTTTTACCGTTTTCTCTACAACGCTATCCGGCAATGTAAGGGCTCCATCCTTCAAGCAGAGGTGGCAAAAACTCATTTCTACTACAGGTTGAACATCTCTCGTCTGGCACTTTTGGGACCTGACTGTAACAGCCGAGAGTTTGCCAGACCATGGGAGGTCAATATTATCTAGCAGCATTACTAACACTTCCTCTACTGACTGGGCTCTTAGAATAGTAACAGAGAGGTAGCCGTGTTAGTCTGTGCTCCAGCACTTTAACAAAATGATTTATTTGGTGATGAGCTTTCATGGGACACACCCGCTTCATCAAATCTGGAGGTGATCTACAAGTCTCCTCTGCTTCACTTCTAGCTGACCCCAGGAGTACCCCATTTGTTGTCTTTCATTCTCATTAGATTTCAACCTGTGAGGGTTTTTTTTTAAAGGAAACAATAAGACCATTCATTGGCTCACCTACACACATGTAAAGCAAAGGGACCCAGCTCATTGGTAGCTGGGAAAGAACATGGGACCTTAGGAGCTAAAGCCCTAAGCCTCTACCACATTTGCTTACATAGGAGGGTCAAGCAAACTTCACTGGCTGGTCTGTGGTCTTAAATGTCTCTGGATTACACACAGCTTTTCCATTTAAAAAGACCCTTCACATCAAAGATATTCATAAAAGTAATTGAAAAGAGGTCTTTGAAAATGGTCTCCAGTTCTAATAAAATAAATTATAATCTAGCACACCAGTGGTTTGGTTCAGCAGCAGCCCAACCTCATGGTCATTTTCGGACACCAGTGTCTATTTACAAGCAAGTCCCATGGCTAGAGATTTATACTGGCAGAGATTGTTCAGATTGCTCGATCGAGTCCAGATTTAGGTGAAAGTTCAAGGTTGGGACTCACTAGAGCTGCTTGGTGAAGGTTGAGCAACCCCTGGATCTGCAGAGCCCTCTTCAAGCACTGAGAATTTTTATTCACACATCTCTTACTGGAATAGGATGGCTGCAGAAGACAATAGGAAGGGAGGTGGTTGTCTGTAATTATAAAATCATTGTCAATGATGGTAGGAAGGCAGTGCAATCTAAAGTGAATTAGTCATGAGCTTAAATTGGGTTTAATTCCACACTGGTTGCATACCTGCTGTGTGTAGCCCAGTGCCGCTAGTGAGTATGTTACAAGTCCTGTGCTGTGCCAGTCTATAGAGGATAGGCATTTGTTAAAGCCCCCTAGAGAGCCTCGGCTATAAGTGTAGCAGTTTGCCCAATTCTGTCCCCTTTGAGTCATCATAGATTCCTAGGGCTGGAAGGGGCCTCGAGAGGTCATCGAGTCAAGCCCCCTGCCTAAAGCAGTATTAATCCTAACTAAAGCATCCCAGCCAGGACTTTGTCAAGCTGGGATTTAAAACCTCAAGGGATGGAAATCCCATCACTTCTCTAGGGAATGAATCCCAATGCTTGACCACCCTCCTGGTGAAATAATGCTTCCTAATATCCAGCCTCAAGCTCCTATACTGTAATGTGAGACCGTTGCTCCTTTGTTCTGCCATCCGTCGCTACTGAGAACAGCCTCTGTGCATCCTCTTTAGAACCTCCGTTCAGGAAGTTGAAGGCTGCTATTAAATCACCCCTCACTCTTCTGCAAACTAAATAAGCCCAAATCCCTCAGCCTCTCCTCGGAAGTCATGTGCACCAGCCCCTTAGTCATTTTGGCTGCCCTCCACTGGACCCTCTCCAGTGCATCCACACCTTTCTATCATAGTGGCAACAGTGTAACTGAGAGACCAATTTGGTGCGCAGAGGGTATGTCCTGCTTATGCCCAGAAGGTCTATCTATAGGGCACACTAACCCCCCAGGCTCTGACTCTGGTTTGCATCTAAGGCCCCTTTCCATCCAGCTGGCTTCCGCACTGTCCCTGAGCACAATCACCACCAACGAAGCAGCATGTCTGGGGGAGCACAGGGATGGGGGAAGGGCTACAACACACAAGAGCAGTGTTGGGGTGGTGCAGAGGTGAAAAGAACAGGAGGAAGAGGGTTGCAGCAAAGAGCAGTGAAGAAAGAGTCTTGTCAAATTCTTGGACTGTCCAAAGACACTGGCTGCTTCTGCAGCTGCCCCTGCTTATTGAAGTCTCTCACTGGCTTTCCCCAAAGCTGCCATTTTTCCTCCTGGGTTCTGGCTGAGAATACTGCACACCTGTGGGGGGAAGCAACCTACCTTTGGAAGGGGACTAATGTGGACCCAACAGGGGTTCTCCAAACCTGTCTGTGACTTTTTCCTCTGAGCCAAGCCTGCTGATTTTAAATGCCTCTGCTGTCCACAGAGAGAATTTGAGATCTGCACCCAAAAATTGTTTATGCTCTAAATGTTAATAAATTGAAATACACTGATAAGTAACTTGTTGCTTTGCAACCTTAGTATAACTGCTCTGCCTACCAGGAATGAGCCTGGCGCTTGGTGGAAAGAAGTAGGAGTTCTGTGCTGCTATTTAGTTACATAGACAAGGTGAATGAGGAAATATCTTTTATTGGACCAGAAACTAAGAAATTATTATCTTATCCACCTTGTCTTTATAATACTCTGAGACAACCATGGCTACAAAACACGGGCAATAACAACAAGAAGTTATAATGTCCATTTGTTATAGATATTGATATCTGCCTCTGGAATTGCCTTGCATGCGTCTGATGAAATGGGTCTTTGCCCATGAAAGATGATGCTCCAATAAATCTGTTAATCTATAAAGTGCCCCAGGATTTCTAGTTGTTTTTGCGGATACAGATTAACATGGCTACCACTCTGGTTTCAGCGTATGTTTATCTACAATTAACAGGCCTAGCTGGTGTAGGCAATCGATTAGGGAGCTTTTCACAGTGCAATGGCCAGTCAGTCCAGAAATGGGGTGACAGTATTTCTTTTTACATGGTGGCTACAGTGAAGTAGATTCAGGGTCTTGATTTCCTGCACAATAGGCCAGTCACCTTGTCTTAACTGAGAGTTGCAGTAGTTAGGCCAAGACAGGATTACCCTGGGATTATGGTTGTATATAAATAATAACGAGTCTGTCACTCCCTGGAAGTCAGGTTTAAGGTTCTTTAGCATGCCAGTGCAGGTGATGGGTGTACGGTGGGTACCCTGCCTGAATCTCTAAATGGGTGTTTTCTGGAAGCACTTTTTAAACAACTTACAGAAGTGGGTGAGAAGCCAGAGGCTGCATTGTTGGCCTGGCTTTTCTCCTCTGTGAGTTGTTTCCCATGTTTGCTAGCAGAACCGTTGTAAAGAGACACTAATCACAAACAAGGCCACTTCAGTTGGAGGGTGCTTAGTCCTTAGGGGTAATGTATACATCCGGATGAGACAGCTGATGTCTGGGCTTGCACGGTCACAAAGAATGATAGTCTAACAGGTAGATGACTAAATTATATCCCCATGTTGTACATACTGAGCTCAGTGGTACCCAATAGCCATATTGGGCTAAATGCTAATAAATAGGTGAGGTTATTTGGCTGATATTACACAGACAAAATGATCCTGATGGGTCCTCCTTACCTTAACATCTGTGCAATCGGTGCAACAGAGGGGACAGCTTCCACAGGCCCAGGGTTGTGGGGGAGAGGGGTTCTGTGACTCCAAAAGAGGCAGGGCCTTGGATGAAAGGGGTGGGGCAGCCATCTCCTACTCTGTGCCCTCTGGTCCTGAAAGCCAGGCAAAGCAGCAATTTTATAGGATCATAGGGCCCCAGGCCCCCTTTGAATCAGTGGGCTATGGGACAACTGCCTTCTTTGCCCCCCGGCTCCTGTCAATGGACCTGTGCACAGTGTTCTTAGCTCCTTCCTCAGCCACGTATTACAAGTGGGATTTTGAATGAGCTCAGCCACAATCTGCTACAAATGAAGAACAGAGTGTCTGCCTTTCTAAACGCTTCTTGTGAAAAGTTTATCTGTTTTTCACAGGGTACATCAACATTGCCACAAGGCACATGCATCCCACCTGGGGCAGACATGACATGGACCCGCTACTCAGTCTAGTGCAGTAAAAACAGCAGCAGCCAGGGAGATGCATGAGTGGGTTTAAAGCAATGCCCAGATGCTATATAAACACAGCTATGATGGGGTGGACTAGGCCCTGCAGCCCAGTGCTGGAGGCCTTGTGATCCTTCTGCACCCTGACCCAGAAAAGGCAATAGAAAGGTCCTCCAAACAGGCTAGAGGGGCTGCAGGTAAAACAGCCAATCAGGGCCCAGAAAGCCAGTTATAAAGGAAGCTGCAGGGCTATGGCCACTCAGTTCTACTTTGGAGCTTGAGGTGTACAGGTTGTGTAAGGTTTGGCTGCAGGGTTAGGTTACAGGAGATCTGCCATGAGCAGAGAGTGTAGGCACATACGCTCTGCCCTGGGAGCCGCTTATAAGAGGTGAGTGTGACCCCCATTACAGTGCCCTTAGTGATTCAGTGCTTGTGGAAGGTGGAAAATGACCCCAGAGCCTTGCAGGTGGGAGTTCCTTTTTTAACCATAGTATAACTCTCAAGTCCACAGCTTAGGATATCCTTCATTTAGCAACTTGTAGCAATGGACAGCCCACTGTGTGCTTTGTCACAAAGATCAAAGCTGCCAAGATCAGAGCTACGCAAAGTGTGAATCACTCTCAGTTGTGGGCCACGGTGAGAGCTGAACCCCACTCGTCCAAGGTGGGAGCCACACAATTCAGCTACTGACTCTCACGTGGTGGAACCTGAGCTGGGCGAGGCCAGGCCCAGCTAAGAATCCCACTGAATCAGGAAGCTGCTTCAACCATCACTTTGAATACCTGGTGTGACTCAGGGTTGCCTGGTTGAAGGAGTTTGGTTGCAGGACCACCACCTCAGTGCAAAGCTCCAGCACACATACAATGCATGGGTCTGACTGGCCCAGGGAGCCATTACATTGCATCATGTATACTTTATACTACACTAATGCTTATAAACCTTTAGTGCTGTGGTGTCCAACATGCTAGCCACATGTGTCTATTTGGCCAGCTGAGTGTGGCTAGTTAGCTTACGCAACAAATACATTTTCAGACTAACGTGGCTAGTTGGCTACAGCAGTCGCCACTGTTGAACTGGTGGCCTTAGTGACTGTATTAGTCGCACATTAATCCTGGATGACTAATGAAATAAGCACAGGTAAGTCCCAGCTGACATATGTAGATCTAGCGTGGGGACAGGTTTGTAACTAGGGTTCTCAATCTGTCCTGTCTTTAAAACAGTGACTAGAAAACAGCCTGGTTTCTTGCAGCAGTAACTCTTACAGCAGAAACCAGCCAGTGGCACCCCAGGAATTCTGGTCAGTTTCATGGGTAGCAACATGAGGCCTTTCTAGCCTAGCAAAAGGGCATGACAGAAGCTACAGCTGGGGAGGTGGGGGAGCAGGGTTTAAAAAATAAAACAGCAAAATTGGTAACAATCTGTCCCTCTGCCTGATTACAAACCAGAATTTCCCAGCACAGGAGGAGGCCTTACATCAGACTCTCTCTTTGTTACAAACAGTATCCTAATTGTTCCCGACGTTCTGACTCCTGGCTGAGCTAGTTCACGGAAACTGGACACAAACAAAGCAAGGCAAAAATGAGCCGCCACTGCTTGTCTGTTGTGCCTCGTTAGCGTCTGTGGGCCTGAAGGAACAGGCAGAAGGCCAGAGCACCACACCAGAAAGAGGTATGTCTATGTAACTGGTGATTCCCCACCAAATTATACTGCTGCAGATAATATATGTAATCTGTCCATTTACTCTTGTTTCCATGGGAGTCAATCAATGGTCCCTGTAAGCTGAGTGCTTGGGCAGCTGCCTGGGCGAGCTGCAGGTGCCACTCAGCTGACTAGCAGAGCACCCACTGCAGGCAGCCTGTGTTTCTATTAGTGGTGCACATCCATGCATTCTTGGGTGGACATAAAATTTATTTTGCCCATGGATAGAAGAAATGAGAGAGACCAATCAAATCAATGGGTGTCTTCTTTTTTTAATTCATGGGTGCAGCAGGATTAGATTCTACATTGCCAAGGGTATGTGAGAACACGCATTTCAGCAGATTTAATGCTCAGCAGGCAAGCAGTCCAGTCAGTTAATGGCAGTACTCAGATACCTGAAGGTAGACATTGTTTAAATATTTTATGGACCCAGAGGTGATGTGCATCAACTCCCACTGTGCACCCAGAAGCTTAAGTCGCAATTAAATATATATTTGGTTTACAAAACAATGAACATATCGAAATTCCTGGACTGACCACCCGACCTGGCTCCCTGTTACAGGCCCATCAATACACTCATTGCAGCTGGCCAGAGCCTGAGAAGCCTGCATGAGAGATGCCTGCACCCTGCTCAGAGCTTGGCAGCATTTTTAATTCCCCTCCCAGCACAAGGCTGCCCTACTTTCTCTTTGTCTACATTATCAATCAATAATTTGCATTAAGGGTCAAGCACCAGTGAATGGAGCCAGTGGGGCAGAGTGCTACAGCCTGTTAAATCACAAGAGAGCGTGTTAGCATTGATTAGATGTGAAGAGCAACTCGAGCAGAATTACAGTGGTTCCCCTGCCCTTGGTTGTGGTCTGTTGCTTCTGGAAGTTCTGTGCCTAGTGATGACAATACCATCAGAGCTCCCTCTAATCTACGTGCAGCATAAATTTTCTTATGTGCACCACCAATATAAACACACGCTGCTGGCTGTGGGTGCCGTTAGCACTCTGCTAATCGGCTGGGAAACATTTGAATCTCTCCAGGGTTGCTCCCGAAGCATTCAGCTTTCAGGGAATACTGAATACGATCTGTATCAAATGTAGAGCGTAACGAGCAAGGTGCAGGTGTTTTTTCCTTCAGAGATTTCAGAGGCAATGTTTCCTCTGTTTTTTTCCATCTGTGTGCGGAATAATTTTTGTTATATGCTCTGAGGCATGTGTAGATGTGCACCGCCAGTGGAAACACATGCCGCTGGTTGAGGGCATTCTGTTAATTAGATGGGCAGTATTGGACTCTCTCTTGGGTGGCCATCTAAGTGCACAGCTTACAGGGAACACTGGTTGGGAATGGAGAAAATCAATAGCAACTTGTTACTCCTCAGTCAAGAGGCTAATTATGAAGGAATGGCTGCCAACAGGTTTATAATTGGAGAGCTTGTTGTGGGATGTGCATTTTGAATCTGGTTAAGTCTCAGCTTAATAAGGTCCCAGTTGTGGTGCAACTGTCAGATAAGGAGGAGGAGATGAGGTTTGCTTACTTAGAACCTGGAAGAAAAGAAGCATCAGTTTGGATGCTGGTTTGTATTTATTAAGAAGAAAACAAAAAACAAAACACTAGACTGGCTGCAGTGACTTTTGGCTCCTCTGGATTCAAACCTATGTAACCAAGCAAGAAGGGAGAAAGACAGAGTCTTGGTGGGATCAAAGTCCTGGTGTGTCTCAGACTCCCTGTTTGATAAGTCACTCAGGCTCTTTCTACACTTCTAGGAAGATAGACCTGGTCAGGGTTGACCTTCCAGTGTTCGATTTCATGCACCTGGTAGAGACATGCAAAATCAATCTGTCTGGGGTCATCAGTTAACCTCTATACTCCTTGCTATTGCCCATCAACCTCCCTCAGTGAGCAAGGCCAGGTAAGTTGTTTACGGATATGTTGATTCTAGCGACACAATTGCTATAGTTAGAATTGTGTATCTGCAGTTGACTTATATGCCTCGTGTAGACCAAGCCTTAGGGAATATCTACACAATATAAATCCTTTGGGTTCTAGGCTCAGGCTGCAGGGCTAAAAGTAATAGGGTAGATGGTTTAAGTGAGACTAGAGCTCAGGAGCTGAGATTCTGCTTAGCGAAACATGGAGATATACATATAGTAAACCCTCGAAATGCATAACTTCGAGTTGTGCTCAACTCCTATTAACGCGAGCTAAGCACAACTCAAAGCCACTCTGTGGCTGGCTGCCTGCCAGGCTCCCCCAGCTGGGGGAAACCAGGTGGGCAGACAGCTACTGCTGCTGCGGGAAGCCAGGGAGAAGTGGTGCCTGAAGGATGAGAACCAGGCTGCTGATTTGCTTCCAGTTCCCCCTGGTTCGCAGGACCTGAGTTTCCCAGGTCTCCCAAGCAGCAGGATGAGAGGAACCATGTGCCAGTCAATTTCCTGGGTCTCACCTGGGAAAGCTCTTTGGTGGTCTGGTCAGTTTCCTGGCTCCTGATTTGTGCAAAATTTGAGTTACATGGGGGTTGCAAGGAACTCAACCCCTGTGAAACTCCAGGGTCTACTGTATCTCACAGAACTGGAAAGGACCTTGAGAGGTCATCCAGTCCAGTGCGCTGCACTCATAACAGAACCTATCACCCTCCATCACAGATTTTTTTTCTTTTTTTAATCTAACCTGCCCTAGAACCTTGAAAGGCCCCCTCAAGGACTGGGCTCACAATCCTGGGTTTACAAGGCCAATGCTCTTACCACTGAACTCTCTCTCCTCCCTTCCCAGGAGGAGGTGGGCCAAGCCCAAACATAAACATTAACATTACTACTTCTAGCTTCACACACCCACATCCGCTGGGCCAGGCCAGCTGTGGTGTGAATCGTTTACTGCAGTGCAGATGTACCCTTCGTTGCTCTCTGGGCCTCTGTTCCCCTTTTGTGGAAGTGGGGGTAGGTTGGCAGGCTCACCAGATACTGCGGTAATGAGGGCCATATAAGCACCTGAGATAAGATAGGAAACAGGATGGGTTGTTTGTGCTGATATGGGTTCAGCTGAATCACCGTAGACAAGTCCAGGCAAAGCTCTTGTTTGTGGCACAGGTGACTAGAGGGCACAGCAGGGCTGACAGCCTCCATGGTCCCTGGGCAAAGTGGCAGGGGGCCCCAGTTCCAGGGCCCTGGAAGGGGCAGGGCCAAGAGCCATAGCCCTTAGCGAGGCTGGGATCACGATGCTAGCACTCTCCCGCCCTCACAGCCACATGGAGAAGTTCTGCTGGCATGTCAAAGGGACCAAGGGCCCTGGCCGCTGCCAAAGTAGTGGTGGCTGGAGGTCTGGACCTGGAAGGTCAGGCCAGAGACAACTGCCCTCTCTGCCCAACCTCCCGTTGGTGGGCCTGAGGGGGGCATAACTGATCCCACTGGGGCTAGAATACGGGGCCTGCTCCTGTTCCCAGGGCAAAGCTTTCAGCTCAGGGCAATTATAGAGACAGTGTGCTGGCTGAAGTGTTAAAGGAAGGGTGGGTCGGGAAACAGGTGAAATGACTGGTCCAAAGGAGGTCAGCAATTGAGCTGGGACTACTGATAATATATCTGTCTTTCGTGTGCCTTTCATCTGTCACTCTCACATGAAACCAGTATCATCACCCCCATTTTACAGATGGGGAAACTGAGGCAGCAAGCAGTAACGTAACTTACCCAAGGTGATGCAGCAGCAGAGCCACATCTCATGACCCATTCATAGGCCACCGTGTATCCCATTAAGACCTGGCTTTACAAGCATGAATATAATTGAGTTGGCCTACCCTGTACATTGCCCGCTCGAGCTTGGAGGCACAGGGGAGGGGAAAGCAGGGGTCCTGCAGGCACCATCCTCCTGCAAAGGGCCAAGGAAAAAAAATTGCAAGTCGCGAAGTACACAGTCAGAAGCCTGTGGTTTCCCCTCAAGCTGTACGACTGCAGTGCTGCATTTGGGCCAGCGTGCAGTGCTGTCTGAGGTTAGAAATCAGCTGTGCTCGGAGCCTGTCCCCACTTGGCCTTCCAGTCAGCTGTGCCTGGGCTTGGTAGATTTCACCTCTGCTCCTGCAGTCCGAAGGGACGTGCAGCATGGCAGCTAGTTCTTTTTCTGAGTTCAGGCTTCTCACGGGTAGGAAGGCCCCAAGTCTCCATGTCTGGAGCATGGTAGCTGGGAGAAGGGAATGGAGAACCTAAGAACAGCTACACTGGGTCAGACCAAAGGTTCATCTAGCCCAGCATCCTGTCTTCCAACAGCAGCCAATGCCTGATGCCCCCGAGGGAGTGAAAAGAAAAGGTAATCGTCAAAACCATCCATTTCCTGGCATCCATTTCCAACCTCTGACAAACAGAGGCCATGGACGCCATTTCTACCTGTCCTGGCTAATAGCCATTGAGGGACCTAACTTCCACGAATTTATCTAGTTCTTTTTGGAACCCTGTTAAAATCTTGGTCTTCACAACCTCCTCTGACAAGGAGTTCCACAGGCCTGCTCTGCGCTGTGTGAAGGAAAACTTCTTTTTGTTAGTTTTAAACCTGCTACCCATTAATTTCATTGGGTGAGCTCTTGTGTTCCATATTCACTTTTTTCACACCAGTCATGATTTTATAGATCTCTATCATATCCCCACCTACCTTAGTCTCCTCTTTCCTAAGCTGAAAAGTCCTATCTTTTCAATCTCTCCTCACATGGCACCCATTCCAAACTCCTAATCATTTTTGTTACCCTTTTCTGAACATTTTCCAGTGCCAAGATCTCTTTTTTGAGATGAGGTGAACCACATCTGTATGCAATATTCAAGATGTGGGCATACCATGGAGGTACATAGAGGCAGCTCTGCAGGTAGTCCTTTCTTTCTACTGCTCCTCAGGCTTCAGAGCAGGGTAGGTCCATGACAGACTGAAGACCCTTGTAGGTTAACTTGTCCGGTATGTGATTTCTTCCTTCCCTGCACTTCCACTGCTGTCACTGTGCCAAGTCTAGGTGGTATCTCATCGGGACAACCTCTGTCTGGGAGTGATCAATACCAGGTGCCCCAGAGAGAAGAAAAGGCCAGGCCAATTTTTGAGTAATCCATCTCTTGTCATCAAGTCATCCCCACTGCTAACAATTAGAGCCTTAAGGACACTTGGTAAGCAGCCCCATGCCCTGAATTATCTTGATGGACCTGTCCTCCATGAACATATCTAATTCTTTGCACTTTGGGCCTTCAAAATATCCCCTGGCATTAAGTTCCACCAGCTGACTGTGCATTGTGTGAAGCACTTCCTTATGTTTGTTTTAAATGTGTACCTATTCATTTCATTGGGTGACTGCCCTGGTTCTTGTGTTATGTGACAGGTACAGTAAAAGGCCTCTATCTACACAAAAATTGACTGCTGATTCCAGCCACCCAAGCCTGGAATCAGACAGAGAGTATGAAACAATTGCTTGTTGGATTTTTCCCTATCTGTAATTTCTTTTTCAAATTTTGCAAAGGATGTGGGTTTGCCACTTCCATGTTCTTCTGTGACTAATGACAGTGATTGTTGTAGGTGTGATCAAAGCGGTACATTCCTAATCTAGTTCATTAGTCACTTTGATCTATCAGTGCGCTTGAGAAACAAGAAGAAAAGTCATAAACAGGAGCGGGCAACAATCTTGCTGCTGCTGCATTCATTTTTGACTTGTCACTGGGAAATGGGTCTCTGCTTGCATCTTTCCAAAGTTTGTGTCTCTCTTGATGCTGGGGGTTATGAGAGAGGGTGTGTAATGCAGCAACTTGGATGCTAAACTTGGGGTGGTGGGAGAATGTTGTTTCTGGCTCTGCCACTGTGCAGGCTTTGGCAAGTCACTTTGACTGGCTGTGCCTCAGTTTCTGCACTGGTAAACTGAAGATGATGCTACCTCCCACTGCTATGAAGCGCCTTCATATCCTTGGAGTAAAATGCTGACTAGGGGATAAGTAATACTTTTGTGACCTGTGATTGCTACCGTGCAGTTTCTGTCCGTCTAAAGGCACTCCCTAGAGCAGAGGTCAGCAACCTTTCCAAGGCAGAGTACTGAAATGTGACTTGGAGAAACTTTTTAAAGTCACTAACAGTCCCAATTACAACAGCTCCATTAATAAAAATGTTAAGATGCAGCAGTTTACCATGTAGGTGGTGGTTGGTAGCTTTAGCTGGTCTTTTATTAATCCACAGGGGGCATGGCTTTGAGCAAGTTCCCAGGTGCGTAGGGGAGAAGGGGCGGGGCTGAGCTCCCGCCTCACATGCTAATGAAAATCGGCTCTTTTGCCCCTCTTGGCACCCATGCCAGGGGTTGCTGAACCCTGCCCTAGACAGTACAGCAACATTGTGTAACCCTTCTGTTAACGCCAGATGCCTGCCAGAAGGGCCGGATTCAACTCTTGTGGGGTTTTCCTATCAAGGATAGGGCTGGGAGGAATGAGTCTCCCAGAGGTCATCTGCACTGCATTACTTCTGCTACATTCCCTACAATTGCAGCCAGTGGCCTGAATGGCAGCTCATGTAGCTGTACTCGCACTAGCTGTTCTCCAGCCGGCTTGCTTAAAATAGCAGCGTGGACTATGCAAGCATGTACCTATCCAATGGCACGGGGAGGTCAGGCAGTCTTAAGCAGCCTGTGCTGGCCCATCCATAGAGAACCGCTTTTGTCTTGGAGTCCATGGGAGCTGCAGGTTCTTGGCCCCGCTACAATGCAGGGCCTGGCATTGCGAGCTCTTCCTTTCAAATGCAGGGCAGGGGTGTGTGGCAGCCAGAAGTGACTGATGCAATCAGTGGAATCCCCAGACTTATGTTTGTTCTTAGCAGCAGGAGAAGGAAAGGCAGTGCCTCTGGATTCTGTGCTCTGTGAATTAGTTGTTCGCTGGGCAATGATTCAGCAGGGAGAGCGGGATGTGAGAGAAATGCAAGCTATGTGCAGAGTGACTTCCCTCTGAGGCAGGTCAGACCGCTCATGAGGGGGCATGGACAAGAGCCTCAAAGGTATTTTGGTGCCTAAATCCTATGGGCGTCAAAGGGAATTAGCTTCCAAAATACCTTTGACTATGTGAGCCCCAATATCTAGGCCCTGCTAGAAGAAAGAGCTGGAAGTCAGACTGAATTAATTTCATTGACCCAGGTCCTGTAGTGATGATTTGTGGGCTTGGCCAGAGCACAAAACCAGTCCATTTCCAGTAAGGTAGTAACTTTGCAGAATCTTTCTGCCAGCCCTGGCCAAGATCTGCCCAGTAGGAACCCCAGTGAGACCCCATAACCAATCCCCTTCAGAGCCTCTGTGATTCAGTGCCGCATCTGTAAAATGGGGATAATCCTATTTCTTCTGCCTCATCTATTTAGACTGCAGACCCTCTGGAGAAGGAACTATTTCTCAAAAAGTACATACATAGCACCTAACCTAGTGGGGGCCCAGTTTTGGATAGGGCGCCTTACTTCTACTTGTCTGACATAGGTAGGAGCCAGCAGGCCAGGTGGCTTCATATCCCTCGTTGTCATTTCCCTTCTGATCCATGCCCACCTTTTGAGTGTACAGGTAAAAGAAAGAGGAATTGAAGGAAGAAGATCATTGCGAGTTCTTCATGTTGTTTACATTGGATGACCAATAAAGAGAGAGAGCAATAGGCAAATCTTTCAAAGCCTCTCTGGGAGCAATAAAACCTGAGCCCTATAAAGGTGGGGCTACACAGCAAAAACCTCTATTTTGAAATACTTTCAAAAGAGTGGACAGCTTATTTCGAATTCTGTAAACCTCATTCTACGAAGAACAGCACCTGTTCCAAAATAGATATTTCAGAATAGGGGCTGTGTATGCTAGGAATAGGGGCTATTTTGAAATAAATTATTCCAGAATATTTTATTCCAAAATAACACTGCTGTGTAGTCATAGCCCCAGAAAGATTCCAGGGGCTCTAATCTGAAGTAGGCACTATTGTGGGTGCTATTTCGAAATAAGTTTTACTTATTTTGGGGCTTCCCTGAAGTGCAGGCACATTATTCTGGAATACCTTATTTCAGAATAATAACTCCAGAATAAGCTATTCGGGAATAACTCTGTAGGATAGACATAACCCAACTGTGTTTAAGGGAGGACAGTAACAGGATAATAAAAAAGTTATTAATTAAAACCTAGGTTAGGCTAGCACTTAATGTTATAAACAGGAGGTCAGCAGTATGCCAGGCGCTATGTTTACTTAGGCAAAATGACCATTTCAGCTAGTCAGCAATGTTGTGTAACAAAAATTTTTGGATTAAAAAAACGCTATTTTCACTGGTAGCAACATGTTTTCCTGAACATTGCACTTGTGGTAAATTTTTTTTTATAAAAAGAATCTTTTGAAAAGGTTGGAACTTTCCCTTTTGAGGGAAAAGTTTGCATTTTGAAATGCAACGGATTGTTTTTTATGGTAAAAAAGGGTTTTAAACCATTTGGACCACTCAAAATCAGCTCAAGATGTTTCTGTTTTCGTGAAATAAAATGTTTTGATGGGCTCAAAAGGATTTTTCCCCTCGTATTTCATTACAAAGGCCATTTCAAAAATGTTGGTTTGTTTTTCATTCTGTTGTGGAATGGGGAAAAACATCAAAATTGTGGAACTTGACATGGTGCGGAAAAAACAGTTCCTGGCCAGCTCTAGGGATGGCTTCGGAGAGCTTAAAATCGAAAGAGATGGGGTAACAGGTAGATGAGACAAACAAATGGGTCAAGGTGGGGAGCAGAGAAAACCAGCTCACCAATCTGTTGGAGGATGCATAGCAGAGAAAACAAGGACTGTGCTGACTTCATAGAAGTTGATAGAAAAACTCCCATTGACCTCAGTGGGGTCAGGATTTCACACAGAACCTATCCTACAGTGCTTTATAGTGGCTACCCCTTTGCATCGTCCTCTCTCTGTCCTTTTGGGTGTATTGAACTGGGTGATCTCCATTCTGAGTGGGTTTTAAAATTGCCCTTCCTTTTGCTCAGCGCACAGTGGCTTATTAAATATTTTAGGTTTGGCAGCTCTTGGAAAACTTCATCAGTTTCGGTCTTGCTGTTGTAAGGAGGGTGGGAAATGCTTGCACCATTTCCCTTGTCTTATCGTAACACAATTTCTCCAAAGACAGAAGTCATATTAGGTCATCTTCTGAATCAGTACTATTTCGTTTCCTTCTATAAAGGCAAAATGGCATGTCTGTTTTCAATAGTAATAACGCTCAGCTCTTCTATAGCGCTTCTGTAGCTGCCCACAGGTGGGCTCAAACCTGGGACCTCTGGAGCTTAGTGTGTGAGCTGCTGCAGTTTAATTTGAAAGTCAGCTGGCGCTTAGCTAAGGCTGTGAAGGAGATGCATTCTTTCTCTTTGTACATGGTCTCGGTGCCACTACATGGGACAGTGAACCACACTGAGGTGAATGGGTTACACTTTCACCCATACACCTCAATGTTCTTTTAATAGAAGGTACACAATAGTACCATTTTACACTTGGGGAAACGGAGGCACAAAACAAGGCAGTGTCTTGCTCAAGTCACCGAGCAGGCTGGTGACAGAACCAGCAATAGAACCTAGGTCTCTAGAGTTCTAGTCCAGTGCTCTGTCCACTAGGAAATACTGCCACCCTGAACAACTCTTTGCAAGCATGTAGGGCAGAGGTGGAGCTTGCAAGAACAGTAGGAGCTTGATTATTCAGCAAACGGGTCCTGACTATGTAAAGTTTGGGAAACCCTGGTCTAGATGTTGCTTGGTCCTGCCATGAGGCTAGGGGGACTGGACTTGATGATTTCTTGAGGTTCATTCCAGGTCAAGGATTCTATGCTTCTATGATTCTTCCACGTCTACAACCCCAGGAGTTAAAAGCAGAGACAAGACACGATTTCTCTTAGCAAGAGATCAGACCTTTCCCATATGCCAGAAGACTGGTCTGACAGAAAAGGCAGGTTTCTAACTATCAAGAACAGGAAAGGAGAACAGAACAATAGGGTTATTAAAGCATTTCTGGGCCACCTGACCTCAGAAGAACATGAATCTCGCTCTGAGCATGTCACCTCATTGATGACTCCTCTCCAGAGATGGACTGTGACATTGATACAGCCCTCTGCTGCGCAAACAATCTGCATAGGCTGCCTCTTGCTTCCCAGCTGTGTCCCAGAATCCTTTGTGCTGGCTGCATCCTGACAGTTGGGGGTCGCAGTGTGCTGAAATTGTAAGGGCCAAGGCAGGTTTTGCTCCCATTGTAAAGTCAACATATTTTTTGGCAGAGGACCTGGGATTATCAGCTTCACAGCTGGGACATCTGTAGAGCTTTCCATCCGTGGCTCTCTCAGCCCTTTTAAGGGATAAGTTAATGAGAGATTGGTGAGGCAACATGCCTGAAACCTTACAGGAGGTACATGGTGAAGATGGGATTTGAATCTGGCACTCTTCAGCAGTGTTCCTTGTAAGCTGAGTGCTTGGGATGCCATCCAAGAGAGAATCAGGTGCTGATCAGCTAATTAGCCAAGAGTCCCTAGCCAGCAGCATGTGTTTCTATTGGTGGTGCACATAGCAAAATTTATTCCACCCATGGATGGAAAAAAAATGCGGGGGAACCCTGTGCTTGAGTCCTTAAGCCATTCAACAGTGCTGCTTCTCTCAGTCTTGAGCCCCCAAGACAGCTTTCTTTGAGGGGTAGTCATGTTAGTCCGAATCTGCAAATTTGGGCATCATTTTTGTCAGAAGCATGGAGTGATTTTTGGCCCACAAAAGCTTATGCCCAGATAAATCTGTTAAACTTTAAGGTGCCACAGGAGACCTTGCTGTTTTTAAAGTTTTCTTTATAAGCTATAGCTATTGATGGAAACTATTTAGGAGGTTGTCACAGGGACAGGACTATGTAAACACCAGCTATAAAATGTTAATCATTACAACACCGCATTGATCTTTTGGTTTGGCAGAGCATTTATGCAGTGTTAGAGTCATCAGCCTTTCTATTTAGGAGGGTGTTACTTTAAGCTACCCACTTCATGCTGCCGTCTGATGATTTTATTAAGGTGAGTGAAACAACCGTGAGGAGAGTCAGTAATCAGCTCAGGCCTGTCTGTCAAACATTAACATTACAAATATTTTCAAAGCAAATTGACAAGACTATGATGTTTGTTCTGGCTATCTAAGATATTTATATGGTCCCTATTTCCCTAAAGTGTGAGGGTAGCTGCCCACGGGCAGACTTGAACCTGGGACCTCTGGAGCTTAATGCAGGAGCAGCTAAAGTTTGAACTAGAAAGCTCCACCAAGGCTGTAAAAGAGACTTATTCTTTCACTCTGTAAGTGGTGGAGATGTCACTACATAGGACAGTGACCCACACCCCCTAGCTGTGCGGGTTACATGAGCACTCCAGAATCTTTAATACTCTTTTCTTCACACAGCCCCATGAGGGAGGGCAATGCTGTTATCCCCATTTTGCAGTGGGGAGACTTGAGGCACAGCAAGTCTAAGGGACTTGCACAGGAGGTCTTTGGCACAGCTCCCAAGTGATATGCTGGGGTTATGGAACCATCCTTCCTTTTATTAAGCCCTTTTGAGTCACATCCTGATTGAATTTGAATGGCAGAAGAGCTGAAGTAGCAGCGGGAGCCTTTGAGTTGCACAGAGGTACATAGAAAGCAGCTGTCTCATGCCACATTTACGATCCACTGCTGGAGCGCCAGGTGCCTTTAAAAGGAGTTAGCGAGAGGAGGTGGAAAAACTGTTAACATTGCTCTTGCAAATTATTTTTTCAGGGCTCAGGCTGTTGGACAGGGGCAGAGGGTGACATGCCAATGTACTGATCACATTTATCGGTGCCTCAGACCCACCTCACAAACCTCTCAGCTAATAAATGCTGCCATAAAGCTATGTAATATCTCTTTGCCAAGCATGATTGTTGGCACTGCCTGTTTCTGATTTCTGTTCCTTGCCCTGTAGTGCTCTCTGCTTCTGCTCCTCACTGCTAACGCAGTATGGCCTTAGGTGTACGTAGGCTGCTCTTAGGAGGTAGAGTGCCCCAGTGGCTAGCAAATAGGAGTGGGACTCCTGAGATCTGGGTTCTGCTGCTGCTGGCTCTGACATTGGCCTGCTGCTGGCCCATTCTCTCATTCCTTATTTTCCCAATCTGTAAAATGGCAACGATCCGGACTTATTTTGTAAAGCACTTGGAGCTCTGTGGATTGAAAAGGCTAAGAACTGTTATTGAGGTTCCTGTGCAGTGACTCTGCAACATCTAGGTCAGGCCCATACATAGGGACAGTGCAAAGCATGTGAACACATTCCACCCAGCCACCATGTCCAGTTTCTCTCCCTTCCTCCCTGCTGCACTGGGCAGGACGAGTCTGCAGGGCGTGATGGGGAACTTAAGGCACCAGTGACAGAGTTGGGAACAGAATGCTGGTTTCCTGACACTCAGTTTTAATAGATCACTCACTGTCCCTTCGATGGAGTTAGGCTTCCAAGCACTGGTTGCCGTATTCAACCAACCGGGGATTTTCCATTGGTTTCAATGAGGTTTAGATCACACCCGGTTCCATACATATTGCTAGTGCCAACATAGTGTGGTGATTGATGCTATTCTGTAGGCTGCCAGATTACAAGTGATGTGTGTGCGCTCCAGGGTTCCCGCTAATTTTTTTCTTCCATGGGATGAATAAATGTTGTTATGTGCACCAAGGCACGTGCAGATGTGCACCACAAATAGAAACACAAGCTTGCCAGCTGAGGGAGCTAGCGAGGCCAACAGCCGCCATGGGGGGCTGCCCAGCTCTGCTGTTCCAGCAGGGGTGGAGTCAAGGTGGAAGGGGGAGGGGCTAGGGCAGTCAGACCTTAGCATTGCTGCCCCTCACAGCCCCAGCCAAGCACTCAGCTTACAGGGAACACAGGTGTGCTCTGGATATAGAAGGATTGGATCAGAGGATGTATGAGAGTCAGAAAGAAGAATTTAGAAAAGCTTGGCCCAAGCAGAGAGGTTATTAATTCTCTTCCTGTAATAACACAGTCGCCTCTTCTGTAGGTTCGAGGAGGTCTCAGCACGTTCTGAATGCCTGCTGTGATTAGGACTGGATTATACCCACTGTACAGATGGGTAAACGGAGCCACTGCAGGATGGAGCACATAGTTTCTCACTGACTTCAGACATCTCTGAGAAAATCAGGCCAAGAGCAGGACCGTGGGTCAGATTGCACAGCCAAGCCACAGAGCCTGAAAGCCCTTCTGCGACCTCCTGTAGGGCAGCTTCAGCTCTGTACAGTTTCCCCAGGGATGCAACTCTGACACACGGACACAAGTGAAAATCAGGGGGTGCACCCTGGTGCGCAGCTCGGACAAGAGCTGGCTGAGCTGTGGCACAAGCCAGCAGGGAGCGATATAAAGAGCTGGCAGGGAGTGGGGTTGCAATAGAACAGTACCTGTAAGAAATGTCAAGCTACTTTCACCCATGCTCACGGCCTCCTCCTTGAGCACTTAGTAATGCTGCTGCCAGCTGCAGGGCTGTCTCCCAGCCCTCTGTCACAGCAGGTGCAGTCCAAGGGAGCGTGACAAGGGGGAACCCCCCTCTGAGCTCATCAAAAAGCTGAAACTGGCGCGTGGCCATTGGCTCTGGTTCCTGAAACTGCTGGGACTCTCCCATTTCATTCCAAAGGGCAGTGTGTGTTCACGAGGAATACCAGAGTGAGAGGAGATGGCAGCATGCATGGCGTGACTGGGAGAAATATGTAGGCGGGAGTCAAGCACAGTTTCTAATTGTCAGGGCAAGGGAAACCCTATTAGATACCCTGCAGCTGCCTGAGAAATGGGCAAAGGGCAGGCTAGATCCTGTTTCTGCAAGGCAGCCGCATATGACAGCCTTTCTAGCAAGACTAGCTGTGGCTGGGCTTGCCTGGGGTGGATTTTACGAGGTGTATACCTGATGATCAGCACACCTGTCATCTGCCGGGGCCACAACAAGCCCTAATGCTTGAAAATTCTCGTTTCCCTTTAATTATTAACTTCCTCTAATCCTCATTCTGCATAAAGCAGGTGTTGATCTGCAGTGAGTCTTATCTGGCAGGGCTGATGTGGGCAGAACTCCCTTTGCCTTCTGTGGGCGTGACGAGCCTCAGCATCAGGACCGACCCATTGCACTTTGCTGCTGCAGCATCTGTAGCCATCAGAGCTCCTTCGTTGTCTGGCCTGCGTTATGCAGGTCAGATTAGGTGATCAGAATGGGCCCTTCCGGCCTACATGTCTGCAAGGGAGGCCTTGGAATTAATGGTGCTTCCCATGTGATCTGTGCCAAACTCTTCAGTGATGCAGCAAGAGGGTTCAAGGACCCCAGTGGCCTTTCTCTGATCACTTCGGTGCCTCTGATTCGCACTCTCCCCCGACCCCACTGCCATTTGGATACAGCCTGAGATATGGAGAAAGGGAGGTGCACTCGAGTGAGGAGTGCGGCGTTTTCTTCCTGATTCAGGATGGCACTGTGGTCTAGTAGGCAGGGCAGGGTTGCTAGTTTGGGCAGGAGGAGTGAGGTAATGGCCATGAGTCTTTAATGCTGCCCAGTGGTACTGCAGGTCCTGTGAGCCCCTGCCAGAGAGTGGGAAAACCCCACCACAAGGGGAAAGCAGCCTTGAGGCCACTGCCTATCAGACAGGAGCCTTTCCAAAAGGGGGTGGAGAAAAAATGTACTGTTTGTATCCTTAGTGTAAAAAAAAATATCATGAGAGCAGCTAGAGAGGGAAAGAAAAGTTAATGATCTTAGAATGAATGACATAGCAGGGCTGTTTTTCCAAGACAAGCATTATTCACATACCTCAGTGTAGTAAAACTCCTGATGTGATGCACCTATTAGGGCTGTAAAGATAACGCCACCACTAGAAGAATGCCAGTTTTTGCTAAAAATAGTAAGTAAAGGTGGAGGGGGGAAGCAGGTCATAGTCCAGACCTTACAGAGAATAAAGATAATGGAATTAGGAAGAATGTGTGTAGTTGGAAATAACAGATATTTGGGAACATGCTGGGGGCACCATAATCTCAAGTGGAACAATGTAGACAATGCAGAGTTACAATGGGGGTTTCCAAACTGTGGCACTCAGGGTTGGACCATCAGAGGTGGTACGGTGATCCCGACAAAAGGTACGAACCACATCTGAACGCATCTGGACTGGTGCTACAAACCAGTGTTCGTGCAATGTGCTCTCATGTGCACCCCACGTGCAAGGTCACACTGCATGGATTATGCCATTTTTCAGAGTTAGGGCTTTCTGATGGGAGGCCACAGTGGGGCTCCATCTGGTTCAACCTCCAACACTCCAGCAGTGTTGTTACGGAGTCACAGGAATCAATACATCTCAATGTAGGGTCATGACGGCAAATGTTAGGAGCCATGGGGCTAGACTAACACCAAACAAATGTGAGCCTGTCTAATAGCAGTGGGGTCTTGGCTGCAGCGGACAGGAAAGAAACAGAGCAACTGCTCTGGGTACAAAGTCTGAAGTGGTTCTAGGAAGAATGTGCACAGACTTGCTCACCTAGGGTCTGATCCAAACCCATTGTACTCAAGGGACACCTCTGTTGGCTTGTCTATCATCCTATTCTGCTACACACCAGTAGGTGGATGCAAAAATCACCTGGCTGCTCAGAACAAACATTTCGGTGGGAGTTCCCCCGAAGCAGGTTCTGCTCTGGGTCATGTCTTACCCTATGCCCATCCTTGTGGCTGCAGAACGATTTGGGTATTTTCAGGAGATCCATAGGATTTCAGCTACCAGTGTCATTGCCCTATGGCAAACTCCCCACTAGACATCTCAGTGCAGATAAGTCCTATGTCTCTGATAAGGTCTATGATTGTGTGGAAACAGGTGCAGACCGGCCTGGTGATGAGGATGGGGGGCTGGGCAAAAAGGACAGTTCTCCCATGCCCAGCATTTGAAAGGGGCCTGGAGCTCCAGCTGCCACTGATGCACCAGTCTCTGTAGCTCTGAGATGAAGGTGGGGCCCAGTGCCATGGTTCAGGAGGCACCAAGGGCTAACTGCCTTAAGCCCCACCTCTTCTGTTAGTAGCCCTGCCCCTTCTGGGTGCAGAGCCAGTCCCCTCTCCCAGCTTGCCCGGAGGCCTGTGGTGGCTGTCAGCCCTAATGGGTGCAGGGTATGGGTTTGTCTATATTGCACATTAAACCTGGGTCTTTGGGACTTGGGCTTGTGGATCCGGTGTTTCCAAGACCATGCCTGTGTCCACACTTGTAAACCTGGGTTTGCAGTTGCCAAACCGGGATCTCACAGCCATATTACCCTACATAGACTTTCCGATTCAGGTCTGTGGCTTGAGCAGCAACCACACTGCAGACTGGCAAGGCTCAGACCACCACCCCTGCACTCAGTGTAGTACAAGCACTTGGATTCTGAATGCTTGGTGAGCTGAGTCAGGCTGATTTCTGTGTGGACAGAGGGGAGGTGGGACTGAGCTCAAACCTGAGTCAGGATGCATGCAGTGTGTGCAGTGTAGACATATCCAAAGAGGACGCAAATACTTTGGATATATTTAAAAACTTTCCAATGTTGTCTTGGACAACTGCCTGGGTGTTTGTTCCATGTTTCCCTATACAAGTAGTGCAGTACTGAAGTGGTGTCTTTAGTGGTGTTTCCCTATACAAGTAGTGCAGTACTGAAGAGTTTAGCTTACTAGTGATACTCTCATATCTCTGATAAGATTCAGTGGCCAGCTTCGTGTAGTGAAAACAGGAGAGGTCTAGAGTGAAGGTCAGCCAGGGAGATCGAAGGATGACTTGTTTGAACAACTAAAGCCTGAAGTCCATGACAGTCCCACGTACATTTTTTTGCAGATGATTCACTGTTTGATTATTTCAGTGAAACAAGGTCATTCTGACAGGTACAGAGGACAGTACAAAGACTAGCTCCATAACTGGAAGTTTGTCGTTGTCACCAACTTTTAACAGCTGATGTCAGTAGTGTTATGCCTGCTGATACTAGAGCTATGTCTGGGACTCTTGCCTCCATGTTAAATACAGTCACAGCTAATGAGCTCTCAATGCTGAATCAACATTTTACAGGTGGAGAAACGGAGGCACAAGGGAGTCCAGTGAATTGCTCAAGATGATGCAGCTGGTAATAGAACCCAATTTCAGTTTTTTCCTGGACCTATTCTTTGCCACTTGTTACCCCCATGTGAGATGGAAATTCTATGGACATTTAAAAGTACCGGGGAGCCTTGCAGGGTAGACAGTAAAGTGATAGATAAGGATCAAAGTTGGAGTCTATCCAGGAGACTTAGCCTGACTCTTGCATAAAAGTTTGGGTGATCTTTTCATTGTCACTAATAGTCAGATCCATTTTATACCTAACTGAAAACCCCTTCCAGGGAAAGGTTCCATTTAGAGCAGGATGAACATGCTACAGGTGAAAAAAGGCAAAGTACATGAAAATCTTTTTTTGTACTGGGGACTGTCTCTTTGTTCTGCCCGTGTACAGGGCCTAGCATAATGGGTCCTGGTCCATGACTGAGGGCTTGGAGGCGTTACAGTAACAGCAATACAGGTTGATCCTCTGTAATCTGGCACTCTCGGGACCTGACCAATGCCAGATAAGAGAACTTGCTGGACCATGGGAGCTCAGTATTGTCCAGCAGTATTATCAACACTTCCACTGCTTACTGGGCTCTTGGAAGCTATTTAGGGGTAAATTACAGCTAAATAACAGGATAGAACACTGAGAGCCAGGACTGGTGTTTGGAAACAAACTTCATGGAACTGTGGGAAGCATGGCCACACTCATAATAAGTGGTTCTCTGGCTACTAAAATCATGTTGGATTACAGATGTTGCCGGACAAGAGAGTTCTGGATTAGAGAGGTTTAACCTGTAGTGATAAGTGTTCATGAAAAAGGTGACTAAAAAAAATTAATGAAGCATGGTGGGGTGTTTCCCAGGCTCCGACTCTTTCCAGAGGTGCCAGCAATGTCTTTGTGGGTTTGTGTCATGACTGTAGTAGACACCATGCTGCCTATATAAAAAAAAATAAATACAGTACCACCTCTTTATGGGAGAGTTGAACAGGTATCTGCATCCTGCTTGACAGGTGGCCTTGTCCCATGGGTAGTGGTGCAAGAAAGCGTTCAGGAGACCTGGGTCCTGTGCTTGACTTGGTGGGTGACATTGGTCAAGTTGCGTAGGCCTCTGTTTTCCCAAGAGAGCTACTGATTCTTGCCCAGCCTGAGCCACTTAGGGCTATGTTTTCTCAGCATCCACCAGCTCCCTTTGTGCTCAGGGCTTCAAAGAGAGCTGATCTCTTGGAAGTTTCCATGTGTCTGTGGACCCGCACAGAGACTGAACAAAGAACCACCTGAATGAGGGAATACTGGCTCTTTCCACCACAGGAGATTGTATCTCCCACAGTCCTCTGAGGCTTGGAAAATATAATGCATCCTGCAAAGGCCTTGACTGAATCCCTGTATGTCCCAGGAAGGGAGGAGTCCAATGGCTTTTTCTTAGGTGCCCCTGGGAACCATGGGCTCCCAAATAGCACAGGATGCCCGGGAAATCTTAGGAGTGCACAGGGGGGACAAACACTTACTACACAAGCTAATGGCCTGCAGGAGAATGTGCTCCTGGTGACCTATCCCACAGTACAGGGCGTGCCCTGCTGCTGCTGTTGAGTGGGCATCCTGCCAAGGGGCTGAGACCCTTGTCTGGTAGGGGAGCAGAGGCAGTAGAGGAGCTAATTACCCAGGGAAATCAGTCACTATGGGCATATTGTCTCTTGTGTCCTGAAGGCCTTGGGGCATCAGCCTCTCCTTAACTCTCCCCCCCACCCCGCCCTCCCATATAATAAAATTGCAAATGAGCAAGGGTAGTCTGAGCTCCTGTGGATTGAAAACCAAGCCAGTAACAAAGCCCTAGTAACACCTTCGAATCTGGATGCTAAGGGTCTGATCCAAAGCCAGTGATCAACGGACAGCCTCACGTTGGCTTCAAGTGCAGACAAGTCCTGTAAGTTGGGAGGGCTGTAGTCCAGTGCCAAGACCCGGGAACTGTCAATATTTGCTCCTGGGATCTGTTCCTGAGCCTTTCATTGGAGCGTGGGGCTGTCACTCCACTGCCATGTCATTATAGCCACCTGGCAAAATGGGGTCATTCATCTCCCTGGCATGGCTGTTGTGAGATCCCGAGGTGACCAGCGTTGTAGAAATATTTAGTACAGAAAGCCTCAAATACAACTTCCATGAGAGAGCTTGGACAAAGTTCAAGCTCACTTGACCCTCCCCCTTCCCTCCAGCATAAATGTGGCATAAAAAAAATATAACAAGAAATACTCCATGTTTAAGTGACAGATAATGAAATGCACATTGATTCTTAGAGTAATGGGTCTGTCTTTGCAATGGAGAGGCATTGGCCACACCTCAACTGGAGCCAAGCTGGACTGAGCCCTTCCACCAGCAAAGACCTCGCCCATTTGGGGGAACATAGCAAAATAATCAAGCAAAATAATCTGTGATCAACTGACTTCATTAGATCCTGATCTCACTATCCTGTATGTTAGAATTGCAGCATTCCAGCTGTTGCAACAGCTGCATCAGGAAGGTTTTGGGCTGGTCTAAATGCATGGGGGGAAGAAAACTGGAATCAGGCTAAAGCAACTTGGCTGAAGAACTAGTTAGAATGGGACTGTGAGGCAAGATGCGAAGGCAGGATTCCTGCGTTCTATACCTGATATGGCTAACTTGATGGGTGGCTTTAGGCAAACCTCTTATTCCTAATAGCCCAAATAAAGGAATTTGAATCTATACCTCTTCAAGGAAAGACTTGAAAGCTCTGGCCTCAACTGGAATGAATTGATGTAGCCCCACAGAAGCCAGTAAAGCTATGCTAATTTACACTAATGGAGAACTTGTCACTTTATCTGCATACCAACCTGCCTGTACAATGTTAATTTCAGTAGTTATTCAGAATCAGAAGGGGTCTGTTTCCCAGCGCTGACTTGGCGAGCAAGTGAAATGATGCTGGAGTAGCCTTACTGTCATTTTTCCATCACATCTGGCCACTAGGACTACTAATCTCATGAGGTTTCCACCAGACACAGTGCCAGAAATCTTGTAAGATTAAATTTGTAAGATTCCAACTGCTTGGGTTCAAAATCTTACTTTAGCAGCTGACAAGATGTAGCATTATAGAAGCCTACCCCTTGCCTTGAGTTGAGGGATCTGAATAATTTAGTGTTTTTTCCAGTATCTAGACAGCTTCAGATTTCCCTGAGGCAGAGTGAGACTGAAGGAAATCAATGTTACAGCCGTGTCAAAGGGTACCATGTTATTCCCACTGATTGAATTTTTCCACAGATTTTAGCAGGAACAACGATGTGTCAGATCTGGTTGGCTCCTGTAACTTCACTGCCAAGATCGAAAGGTCTGTTCTCATTTGGGGGATGAAGCCCAATGTACTTTTAGTTTTGCTGAAGTGTATTCCAGGTTATAAACTAGCTGCAATAGTGCTTCCAGTTCTGTGCACCTGGCAACATTAAAAAAATGGCAAAAAAGTTCAAAGAAAGGACTTAGGGTCCAGTCTCATTGTCTTTCAATTCCATAGGTCTAGCCACATGCATAAGGCGGGAATTTTGTCCTATGTGATGCTGGGATTGGCTTTCCCTCCAGGATAGGGACTATCTTCTCATTCTGTGTTTGTACAGCACTTAGCACAATTATTCCTGTTCCATGACTCTTGAGGACCAGCACAATACAAATAATAAAGAATAAATTATGGGAAAATTAGCTGTGTATAACTTGGCTGAGCTAGAACTAAGGGAAGGAGGTTGATGTGTACCTAAGCCAAGAGAGGAAAGATTATGGGTAGTACAAGAGAGTATCAGTAAGAACAACAGGATCAAATTAAGAAAAGCAGAATTTTGATTAACTAGTATGGAAAATGCTATGGTAACTAGCCTGTGGGAAACAATGGAAACACAATCCTTCATTCACTTCACACTGGAATGTATCATGTCAGGAGCAATCCAGAGATACGGACAAGGAAGGTCATCTTCATCAGCAATACACGGCATTGTAGACATTTCATATCTACGTTTCAACATGTTTTACCCTGCAGGATAGGTGTTATTACACCCAGTTTATTGCTGAGGAAGCTGAGATGCCCACAGTTATACAACGTCACCGATGCTAGCAGGTCGATAAGCTGGGTCATGTTGCTTCACTGGGCTCGTTACGGGCAGTGTTCCCTCTATTTTTTCCATCTGTGGGTGGAGTACATTTTGGTATGTGCACCAGGGCAGGTGTGGGTGTGCACCACCAGTAAAAACACCTGCTGCCAGCTGTGGGTGCTCTGCTAATCAGCTGGGTGGCCCCTGAATCTCTCCTGGGCAGATGCCCAAGCACTCATCTTACAGGGAACCCCAGTTATAGGTGCACTAAAGAACATACAGAGGGGATTTTGGAGGGGTTCTGTTTCCCACAATGCCAGTTGGTGGCTGCTAGGCAGAGGTTTCCACTCCCCAAATCCATCTCCTTGATCTTACAGCCACTTGCAGCAGATGGTGTGTAGGTGACTAAGCGGATATTGAGCTCACTGCGCTGTCTTACTGAGGATCTTGGAGACAGTGTGCCATATTAATGGTCGCAAAGCAATGCTGCCCGATTACACAGCAACTACTGATTCTCTTATCTGCTTACAGGGAATTTTCCCCCCCAAAACCAATTGATGCGCTCAGACGGTCTTTGAGCAGCAGATGGGTTAACCGTTAGGAAGGCAGCGTGTTGACTTTAATACCATACAATAGAGGATCACCCAGCATAAAGTCCTGACCTCTTAGCTGTGGCTGCGTGGGTGCCTCCAGTTTATCCTGCCTCGAACTTGTCAAACCCAAACAGCTGCCCAAGTCCCTGAAGGATGAAGGCAGCTCAGCGCTGTCAGCTGCCCAGGGACTTGTACATGTTAATGCTTGGATGAGTAAGAGCATCAGTGCACGCTGGGCACCACAGCAGGCAAGCAGATTTTAAAAATACAGGAGTCTCTCGAAAAACTGTGGCATTGGTAGCGAGATACGGAGCCTTTCATCTCTCGATCACCCAGTCTGAATTCAGCCTGGGTCTGTCCTGACCAAAAGGCAACACCATTTGCAGGCCCTTCATGGTTTTGGTGTCTCTTTCCCAGGGGGATGAGGGGCCAAGTCCACAGTCAGTGCTAATCAGCTCCTGCATTGACAGCATATGTGGAGAGATGGGGGGAATCCAACAGACATGGATTCTGACCTATCCCAGCTTATCTCCAGCGGGGATTTCTGGAGAAAGAACTTCAGCCAGGTCTAGTCTATGGACGGGAAATCAACTTAAGATATGCATCTCCAGCTACTGGAGTTGATGTTTCCTAAGTCAATTTTTCCTGCCATCCCCACAGTGGGAGGTCACTAGGAGAAACTCTCCTGTTGATTTCCCTTACTCCTCCCAAATATGAGAAGCACTAGGCTCAAAGGTGGGCTATCTGATTTAGGATGGCCCCATTGGGCACGCTAAATCAAACCCAGAAGGATTGACCACCACTGCATTGATCTTCCAGTAAGTGCAGTGATCTTGCAGCAGTGCAGATATCTGCTGTTTCCTTTTCTATGAGTAGACAGAACTGCTGGGGTCCCAGGCCTGCATCTTTCCTTTATAATATACAACCAAATCATTCTGAGGCACAGCATTCAGAGATCTAGGTTGCAAATCAGCAAGGCACATAAGCATGTGGCTGCTGTGCACTATGCATGTAGCTGGATGGACATATGCTCAAAACTAAGCACATGCTTAAGGAGCTTGCTGAATCAGGGCCTAAGCCTGTGACTGGGAAGTGATGTGTCAGCAGATCATGGGTCTGTGTTTCAGGCATTCCAGGGTGTGAGCTAGGACTGAGCAAGGACCAGCTGAGATTGTCATGTGTGCACGATGCATCTGGATTTGCAGCAGCATTTAGCCATGTTCCTGATTCTGAAATGAAGCCAAAGCCTCCCTGGGATTAGGCTGTTTGTTATTGCTATCTGATGTCCTAATTTGCTGTGTCCTGTGGCAATTAAAATCACATGGCGACTGGGGCTGCCAGATGTCTCCTCTCCTCTCCTGCCTCCCAATCACAGTGTAGACACACCGTAAACAGTGCCAAGCCTGACTTTTTCTTTACTCCTGGCCTCCTTGATGGCTGTGCAAAGTGCTACCAGAACAGGCATCATCTGACACATACTGTGCATCCCCTTTTTAGAAGAAACTCGCCTGAATCTGGGACCTAAGCTGCTAATGTCTCTCTAGCAGCTTCGACGTGGCTCATCCTTCCTCTGCTACTCAGTTAATCAACATTTTCCCCATCTCTGCAGCAAAAGGCAAATAGTCTTCAGACAATTGGCTGCATTGTTTTTCCCTTCTACATCCCCCTCCCCCGCCCCCAAGTTGTATTTAAACCAACAAGATCTAGTGTGGTAGAACTGGTTCTATGCCAACCAATATGCTTTCTTGGGATGCAGCCTGCCTGCTCTCTAGCATAAAGGGGGCAGGGTGGGGAATGACACGGTTCCGTTTCAGCCTGATTGAACGAATGACTTGGGTTCCCGTGTGGTACCTTTGCTGCATGGTTTGACCGTGGCGCGATACCGTTGGCTGTGTCACCGCTACAGGCTGGCTGCTGCTTCTCAGTGGAAATTGTTAATTCTCTAGAATAGCCGTGCAAGGAGGCTCATAGTTCTTCTGCCATCTGATTGGTGATGGGTGGGCATTTTAACCCTGGCAGTAAATCAGAGAGTGAGCCGTGAGGGCAGCGGCTGATCTGCACGCTTTGTGCTATGCAGTGCTCCCCATAAGCTCCCCATGGCCACCCAGGAGAGATTCAGGTGCCGCCCTGCTGATTATCAGAGCACCCACAGCCACTCACAGGAGACAGCATGTGTTTCTACTGGGGGTGCACATCCACACGTGCCTCAGTGGGTGGAAAAAATTAGGGGGAGCACTGGTGCTCTGGGTGGCTTTTTCAAGGGAACCTTGTTGCTTCCAGCGGACACTGCACAAAATCAGGAGCTTTTCCACGGTTCTGCTTGGAGGGAGGGAGATCCCAAGATGTTAATTATCTCAGAGGTTGTGAGTGGTGTAACAAATTGGCTCTGGATGGCATTTTCCTGCTTTGTGAGTGTGCTTTGTGCCCGGGTAGCCTATAGAAACTCAAATCTTTTCTCCAAGAGCCAGCACACTGGAGTTCAGCTGTTTATCTAAGACCCTGCAGACAGTGAGGATTAGAGTGCCTCATGGGAGCTAAGAAAGTATTAAGTATTAAGGGGGGGTGGGGGCAAAACCCTTTAATTGCATACACATGCACACTGCGGGGACACAGAAATATGCTCCTCCGGCAGAGGAGTTTGGAGACTCCAGCAGGAAATCAAAGCTTCGTTCATCATTTCTCATCCCCACCTGCCTCTTACTGCCACGGTGTCTCTGATGCAATTTGAATTTAACAAAGAGAAATTGATACAGAGCCACAAGAGGGCCTAACGGGATTATTCTGGGGCACTGATGCTCACTACAGCCTGTGGCATGTGGTACTTTTGGGGCCTGATTCATTGCTACGCGGCTCTGCTTCAAGAAAGCACTTGAGTATCCTGGATTTCCATTGAACTGATGCATACGCTAACAGTTAAGCTTCATTAGGATTTAAGCATCCGCTTAATGTTAAGCATCCTTTCCCTAACTTTTTATTTTTTTAAGATTGCTTTCAGGTGTCTTTCCACTGAAATCAGTGGGGCCAGGTGTTTATAAATGAACTTTCCAACCATACTCTATTTACTCAGGCAGGGACAATTAGTTGCACACATGCAGAATGGAAGTGGCCATCTAGGAAGGAGTACTGCAGAAAGGGACCTTGGCATCACATTGAACCACAAGTGATAAATGAGTCAATAGTGTGACACTTTTGCAAAACAAACAAACAAACAAATAAATAAATAAAGCAATCATCGTTCTGCAATGTATTAAGAAGATTGTTATAAGCCAGACATGAGGAGTCATTCTTCTGCTCTACTCTGCGCTGATGAGCCCTCCACTGGAGTATTGTGTTCAGTTCTGCGAGCCACGTCAGGAAAGATGTGGAAAAAATTGAAGATGGTCCAGAGAAGAGCAACAAAAATGATGCAGGAGGTCCAGAAAGCATGACCTATGAGGGAAGATGGAAAGAATCTGAGTTTGTTTGCTTTGGAAAAGGGAGGATCAAGAGAGGACATAACAGCTTTCAAGTACCTAAAAGGGGGTTGCAAGGAGGAGGGACAAAAATTATTCTCCTAAATCTCTGACATAGTTCTAGGAGTTCTTTGTGGAGTTCAAATCCAACCTAACTCAGCAGTGACCAAAGATAACTACCATCTGCCTTTGGGTCAGGTCCTTAGCTGCTATAGCTCCAATGAAGCTAGACCTAGATCTTTCTGGTTGCTTATGTGGAACAGATACCCTCCACAATGCAGCGACTGCTTTAACATGATGATAGAGCCTGAATTACATTTTCACTTATGCTGATACGCTGCTGCCCTCAGTGGTATTATAATGGTGTAACTAAGAGAAGAGTCAGGCTCCAGCAGTGGGCTCTACAAAGAGGCAGCTCTCCATGCATGCACCCAGAGTGAAAGTTCACGTAATCCTCTCCTTCAGCTTATTTATTGAGAGGAAGTGGAAAAAATACCTTGGTGTCTGGCAGGTATCTGGAGGGGAATCCAGAGGCTGTCTCTGTTCAGCATGTTTCGCCTTGGTTTATACATGTTTGGTGAAGATGCTTTGCTTTTAAAAAACGACATGTTTCTGTTTGATTAACAAACATCTAATCCCATGGATCAGATGACGTGATTTTTCCATGAATCACAGGACAGGCCTTACGATGCTGAAGTAGCCAAGCATGGAGACCTGAGCAACTGGAAGGTAAGAAACAGGGAAGTATTCAGCTCTGTGGAAATGCCTGGATTTTGATTCCAAAAGACTGCTTGGACTAACCAATCTTTAAAACCAGCCTCACAGGGCGGAAGGGCAGAAACAGTCTCTTCAGTATCTTCTTCGGATCTATGGAGCAGTGTTTGGGGCAGCAGGCTCAGGTCTTCGTGAGGGTAAATCGGCTTTGCCACCTTTGCTCAATGGAGCATGCAGCAGCTAAGATTCTGGCCCCTTGGTGTCTAAATTTTGCAGTCTCCTCACCAAGACAATCATGCACAAATTGTACAGTTAGTTGCATGGGGTATCGTATTTGGTGTGCTTTGAGGTTAAACCCCAGAATCCCCTCGTTCCATGGGACTTAGGCGGCTGCACTGCTCCTAACAGAACCTGGAGCCATTCACCTTTACATCTTGGATTCACATGTAACCCAGGCCAGTGCCGGTTACAACCAGTAGTGGTTATCATCAGCGTGTTGTTCTGTGGGACCTAAGGTGGGGGCTGTCATGTGTTTTTTATAATGGAGGCTCTCCCACCTCCAGTAGAAGAACTAGGGCCACTCAGTGTGCTTGTTGGCAGTCACAGTGTAACCACACACCTGCTGGGCACAGTTCACTGTCCCATGTAATGGTGCGTATACGAGTCATAGAGAGAAAGAATGAGTCTGAGCTATAGTCTTAGCTGTGTAGCAGCTGGCTATTAGCACAAGCTGTACAGGCTCACGCTCAGAGGTCCAAGGCTCATATCTGCCAGTCAGTAGTTACATCAGCAGAGTAGCTATGCCTCACGTAGGCTTGAGCAGGGGCTCTCTGTTTCCAGGGAGCTCCTTGAAAGTTGGTCTCCTGATTCCATGCACCGTCCTTCATCCAAACTGTACCGTGCACAAATACGATCAACAAAAGACAAAAGCCACTGGGCGATCCAGTGCTTTGAATGTTCTCTGAGGGGGCCAGGGAGGGAAATACGGAGGTTCAGGTTGTCCCTTCCAGTGAATGATCCCTCTAATCTTTTCCATCCAAGTGTGAATTTTTTTATGCATATGCAGAATAAATTTTATGTGCACCACCAGTAGAATCAAAAAAATCTAGTTGGGGGTGCTCTGCTAATCAGCAGTAATTGAGTCTCTGCACAAGTGCACATCTTATAGAGAACGTTTCTTCTAACTCCTTTATGGGGCTTCAGCCAGCAGTCCTCCTGGGAAGCAGGGGGGCCAGGGCAGTATTAGATTCTCAACTTCGGAGTCACACATGGATGTCAAGGGGTTGTGTACACATACACCTTTCCCCAATATTGCAAGTTGTTGGCTTTACTGGACATATGCCCCAAGATGGGGAAGAGGCTGAGAACCACAGCTTTGCCTCCTCCACAAATATTATCGATGCTCATGGCCTTCGGCCATAGAGTGGATATAGATGTGTGATTTCTGCTGCAGCCTTATAAGGTGGAGCAGGAAGCAGAGTGACTTTATTCTCAATGAGTAAAATCTTGGTTAGGCATACAGGGATTGTATGTGAGTGAGGTATATGCCTCTGTGTCTGTCAGGACAGGTGAAACACCTGGGGTGGTACATGGTGTTGGAATGCAAAGAATGCGCCTGGTTCCCACAGGGAAAACAAACCAACGACATCTCCAAGGGAGAGAGGCGGAGGGGAATGGCCTGGTAAATCCCTTAGGAGTTGTCCCATTTCCAGAGGAGATTCATTTTCTGCGTTGTAACCCACTCCCAGCGTTGCTATGAGCAAAAACATTCTGAGGCAGCTGATGCACGGAAAAACAGAGGCGTGGCCAAGACCAGTATTTCTTCAATTATGTTCCCCAAAACTCTGGTGTTCCGTACACAACTCACAGGTGTGCTGTAGGCATCTGACACTTTTTTGGGGGGGGCGGGGGGTATTACAATACCCTGATGGCAGGGATCTGTAAAACCATGTACAGGATACAGGTGCCCAATATCAATAAATGCTGGAAGTTTTTATCTAAGATTATACTACTGTGGGACAGAAGTATGGGACTGAGGATGGGTTTAATCCCTGTGCAGAAGTCAAGTAGCTCATACTGACAGTTCTATCTTAGTTCTACTTCTAAAGGCCACAAATTTCTGTTATCTAAAGCAGTGTTTCTTAAACTATGGTCCATGGAACACTGGTGTTTTGTGAACATCTCACAGGTGTGCCACAGCAAGTAGTAACTACATGCGACACATGAATATACATTCTGTCATTAAAACCAGATCCAAGGCTACGTCTTCATTGCTATGATGATGTCTGATTAAATTACTTCATTTTGATTTTGCTGCGTATGTTGCTGTTTGGGGTTTTTATGTCTGACGACAACTTTTTGAAGAAAATTTTCATCGGTGTTCCGCATTAAAAATATCATTGTTTGGTCTTCTGTGGTCTCAAAGAGTTTCAGAAACACTGCTCTAGAGGTTAGAATCACAGACTGTGCTGTTAGGCTGCCTAGTATCTGCCGCTGACACCTTGTGTGATATGCCCATCTCTGAGGGTATGACTACATAGGGATAAAAGACTACGGCACAGTGACGGCTGGCTGGGGTTATTCTGCAGGGCTAAAAATTGTCATGTAGCCATTCAAGCTTCAGCTGGTGCTTGGGCTCTGGGACATTTCTCCCCTCCTCCCTGCAGGATCCCAGAGCTTGACATTTGCCTGAGCGCAAACATCTGCACAGCAATTTTTCAGCCACCTACAGATTTTTATCCCCATGTAGATGTAGTGTAATGTAGTGACAGGCGGAACTGAACCTGGGACCGCAGTGCATGAGCCTCTACTGCTTGAGCTGGAAGTCAGCTGACCATTAGCTAAGGCTGTAGAAGAGAGACATTCTTTTCCTGTGGTCTAAGTGCCATTTCATGGGCAGGCCTGTTGATGGGGAATGTGGGGGAGTGGAAGGAGCCTGGTGTTTCAAAGGGCCCCAGGCCTCTGGCCATGGCAGTGGTAGGAGCTTTGGGTCCCCTATGAAGTGCCTGCAGTGGAGGAGGTATTGAGTAGTGCCACCGCCTACCCTAGGCCCCCACCCCTTCCACCCTTGGCCACGCCACTTCCAGGGTGCAGAGCTGGGCCCACCTTGCCCCAGGATGGGACTGAAGAATCCTAAGCATTGTTACAGGCTGGGGACTAACTGGCTAAGCAGCAGTACAGCAGAAAAGGACCTGGGGATTACAGTGGATGAGAGGCTGGATATGAGTCAACAATGTGCCCTTGTAGCCAAGAAGGCTAATGGCATATTGGGGTTCATTAGGAGGAGCATTTCCAGCAGATCTATAGAAGTTATTATTCCCCTCTACTCGGCACTGGTGAGGCCACATCTGGAGTATTGTGTCCAGTTCTGGGCCTATCCTGCCCCAGTATAGAAAAGATGTGGATGCATTGCAGAGGGTTCAGTGGAGGACAACAAAACTGATTGGAGGACTGGAGTACATGACCTAAGAGGAGAGGCTGAGGGACTTGGGCTTATTTAGTTTGCAGAAGAGAAGACTGAGGGGGGATTTGATAGCAGCCTTCAACTTCCTGAAAGGGGGCTCTGAAGAGGATGGAAAGAGGCTGTTCTCAGTAATGATGGATGGCGGAACAAGGAGCAATAGTCTCAAGTTACAGAGGGGGAGATGTATGTTGGATATTAGGAACAACTATTTCACCAGAAGGGTGGTGAAGCACTGGAATGCATTACTAAGAGAGGTGATAGAATTTCCATCCCTAGAGGTTTTTAAGTCCCAGCTAGACAAAGCCCTGACTGGGATGATTAAGTTGGGTTGATCCTGCTTTAGGCAGGTTGCTGAACTCGATGACCTCCTGAGGTCCCTTCCAGCCCTAGGATTCTGAGATTCTATGATTCTTGCCCCAGGCCCTGCAGTGGTTGTCGGCCCCACTGTGCATGGGACAGTGAACCACACCTATTAGACGTGTGGGTTACAGTAGCATTAGAAAACCCCTATTCACTGCAATAGGGTCAGGATTTCAGCCCCACCTGCACAATGGGGAGGATAATACATCACGCAGGTAAATTCTGAGAACAGGTTTGGAATTTCAAGTTACTGCTTTAAGGATGGGGTGGGAGGATTTCCTGGCTTGCTAGAGTGCTCCATAAGGAAGCATCTGAGAGGTGTAGTCAGTCTACAGCCAGCCTGTAGGCTGGTGTGTTGTAACTCTCTGCTTAAGGTAGCAGCCTGTTTTGTCGTCTTCTGTTTTGGTTACCATGTGGTATTATTCTGGATTATAAAATAAAGTAAAGAGTCACACTGCAGGGCACATTGCGAGTGCAGGGCAAGAGTATTTGATGGCTTTTATGTAACTTCTCTGTGTCTCTGAAGTGCAAGATGCTAATTATTTGCATGATTGTATTAGTATCTTATATTAGTACCACGACCATTAATTCTTAAGAATGTAATGACAGAGATGGACTATGGCCTAATTCATTAGTGTATATAAGTGCTTGGAGATCCTCAGATGAAAATATCCTAGCAAGTAATTATTTTTTCTCCCAAGAGTCTCATATAAAACTGGGGGTGAAATTAATAAGATCTATAGTACAATAAGAACAATTATACTGATAGCTTGCAGCTAACTGTATATTTGTTAATGATTATCAAGTATTTCTGGACTAAAATGGTTTTTTTAAGTAAAAAATTATTTTAATATTTTTCACTTTTTCAGCAAAAACAAAAAAAAATCAGTTTTTCTCCCCATTTTTTTTTAATTTTAATTCCCCTCTCTGGTGTTTTTTTTGTCCCCCCCCCGCGAATATGAAAGTGAGTGGGAGAAAGGGAAAATAAAGTTATGGAGTAGGAAAGGAAATATATGAGGACAATTCAGAAAGCCAAATGTCTTTGGGGTGGAGGTCATTGAACATCCCCAAAACTTTCCCGAGTATTTGAAATGTTCTAATATTTCCCAAGAAAACTGGCATTTGCTGTTTTTTTGCAGTCAGGTCTTGTTTGTGCACTATCTTTGGATGTGTTCATAGAACCCCCATCGAAGTCAATGGAAGATATCTGCATGTTTCTGAAGGCAGATTTTTTCACTCCTGGCATGTAATTATTATGCTGAGCACATCCAGAGCATTTGCCATCTTCACAGTTCTATACATGTTAACTAAGACACTCAACCACTTTGTAAGGAACCAGGTGTGGGAGGGAGAGAGCAGCATCCTCATTTTATGTATCTAGAAGCTGAAGCGAAGAGTTTAAGTGACTTGCCCAAGCCTAAAGATGGAGTCAGTGTCTGAGCTGAGCTCAGCACTCCTACTCCCATCCTCATAAACACCCTCCCTTTTATTGCTTTGTACAACACCTTCTGGAATAAACATGTGCAGCCCAGTGCAATAGTAATTTTAATTTGTGAGGGCAGGGCTTTGAGCAACTGGTATGCAAGTGGCTAATTATTAGCATGACGATTAATAATTTACAGTGTTCCCTTGTGCGCTGGACCTTTATAATCACAGGCTCTAACAAAGGGATCAATAACACATCTTGAAAGCAGTCAAACCAGGCAGCTCTACCTTTCAAGCCACTGATTCCACAGTTTGAACAGAAAATGGGGGACATTACTGATCAGGTGAAAATCAGTGGGCAGCTATAGCTTGAGAATACACCAAGAATTCTTCCAGTGCTCCAGGTATCACTAGGTGCTGTTTCCTGGCCTGCATTACGCAGGTCAGACGAGACAATCATAGTGATCCTATCTGCTCTTAAATCAGATGAATCCCTTTAAGGACTCAATAACAAGTCGAGTTAACTAATCAGATGCATGAAAACAAGCTGACAGTCACATTCCCTTCTCTCTTCTCCTCTCCTTTCCTCCCCCTTGCTTCTTTGCCTTTTTTATCTTGTTGCTGGACACTCTCTCCAAGGGTTTTCTGCAGTATACATCTTTCCAGTGTGTAAGCCCTGGGGACAGTTCATCATTGTTCAGCGCTGTGTGTGATTGCTTCAAACCTAAACTAAAGCCCACTGAAGTCAGAGTGGAGGGCCTCCACCACCACCACCACCACCAAGTGGAAAACCCTCCCTCAAAAGACACACTTAGATATTTCCCTGTGGGGTAACCCCAAGCTTCCCCCTTTCCTTAGGAGACAGCTTGAAAATAACAAGCTGTAATTTGATAGCTGACCCTTTTGTCCTAGACATGCACAGGCACTCTAGGACACAGGAATGAAATCATTGCCTTAAAAAAGTAATTTATTCACAAAAGATGAAAAAAATACCAAGACAGTAAATAAGCACACATGGTTGCTAGACGTAATTAAAGCAACTAAAGATTATCAATATTCAAACACAGAGAATTACTTCTCTGGGATTCAGCGTAGACGTTACAGTATACAGGGGAAAAATCATCAACCAGCCTGAGAAGTCCCACACCAAATCCGAAAGCAAAATAACCTTATGGCATCTAACTAAACATTTCCCTTCTAATTACATATCTATGTGCTGATTATAAGATGGCCATGCCAGGATATTAATTAGATTTATTCATCTTGCTTAAGTTTGAAGCATCTTTCCTGTTTTTCTCAGGTCCAGATGGAAAGGAGAAAAAAACAAACAAACAAAGGCTGTGTCTACACTAGCCCCAAACTTCGAAATGGCCACACAAATGGCCATTTCGAAGTTTACTAATGAAGCGCTGAAATGCATATTCAGCGCTTCATTAGCATGCGGGCGGCCACGGCACTTCGAAATTGACGCGGCTCACCCCGACGGGGCTCCTTTTTGAAAGGACCCTGCCTACTTCGAAGTCCCCTTATTCCCATCTGCTCATGGGAATAAGGGGACTTCGAAGTAGGCAGGGTCCTTTCGAAAAGGAGCCCCGTTGGGACGAGCCGCGCGGCAGTGAGCCGCGTCAATTTCAAAGTGCCGTGGCCGCCCGCATGCTAATGAAGCGCTGAATATGCATTTCAGTGCTTCATTAGTAAACTTCGAAATGGCCATTTGTGTGGCCATTTCGAAGTTTAGGGCTAGTGTAGACACGGCCAAAAACAAACAAACAAACAAAAAAACCTTCCTTCTCAGCAGCCATTCTTCAATTGAAAAACTCCCTTTTTTCCCCCATTGGCTCACCTGGCTGCTTCCCACAGAGAACCCTCTAAGGGTTTAATCCTTTACAGGCATTCATTTCTGACAACAGTAAAAGCCCCATCATCCTGCATTTGGATAACTGGCATATTTGGTAAATGGGCATGCCCAGCTGGGGCTGCCAGCCATGGGCCAGCGGCCTGGCCAGGGTGGCTGCCACAGACCGCTGTCCCAACCGGCACCAGCTGCCCATTGCCAACCCACTGGTCTAGTAACCACGCATTTTATTATCCAGCATCCCTTGTTCCCAAGGATGCCAGCTAATAAAGATTGTACTGTAGTCTGCATTGGAAGCATTTGTGCCCTCGCTTTATGCTGGTAAACATACAACTACACATAGCTCCTGGTGTGACAAATACCTTCTCTAGTGCATCTCTGTGTCTGGAATTAGCTCTCTGGTATAACTCCAGCTGACTTGTGATCACAGATAGAAACATCTTTCTTCACCCCTGACTCTCTCTCTCTACTATTCACTACCAAACACTGCAATCCCAGTATTTAGCTCTGCAAGAAATCAAGGGAGAGAATGACTGTGAACTTGAATTGCAGCAACACATTTTAGACTGGTGTGCCACCATCAAGGATCGGTCTGTATTGTATATCGTAGAAACAAACCTGTCCATATAATACATGCATACAAATACTCTGTGGTTTTCTCACTTTATAAAATGTGAGGCTGGTTCCGGTCAGGGGCCTGCATTACCATTCAAAGCAGTCAAATCTCAGACCTAAACTACAAACACACATGCCTCTTTCAAGGGTGGCATGACCTTTGTCACTAGAGCATAGAAGGGAGGAGGTGCTGAGGGGTTGTTTGTTTACTCCCACCCTGCTGGCCAACTGTACTGCAGGGACCTGGATCCCATTCTGCTCTGTCTTTTTATGGAATCTCTGTAGACATTTAGGCTACGTCTATACTAAACGAAGAAAGTCAACTGCAGATTTTTAATTCTAGCTATGCCAATCGCATAGCTAAAATCGATGTATCAGCACTCAGCTAATTTGGCTGTCTGTACAGGGGGAGGTCAAAGAGGAAAATGTCTCTCATCAACCTCCGTTACTCCTATATGAAGAGTACAGGGGTTGACTGTGTACCTGAGAGGTCAATTTCATGTGTCTCTACTAGCTGCGCTAAATTGAACCCTGGAAGGTTGACCCTTATTGGGTTAATCTTCTGTCATAGCATAGACCTGCCCTTCATGATTTCTTGGTAGAGAAGAAGGTGTAAGCAAGCTGTCTGCCTCCTGGGTATTCCCTTGTGGCTTAGGGTAACATGAACAGCAATCTGCATCAGTTTCCCAACTTGACGTTTTCAAATTTCAGACTTTTCTTATTCTAAAAATACACCTTCTGGGGCACTGGATTTATTCCTACAGATTAAACCTCTCTAATGCAGGATTCTCATCTGACAACAGCTGTATCCAGCATGATTTTACTTAGCCAGATGACCACTTATCATAGATGTGGCCAAGTTTTCCATGGACCCATAAAGTTTGTTTACAACCACCAATCCTGGATCTCAGTGTTCTGTGCTGTTATTTAGTGGTAATTTACCCATCAATGATTTCTTAGAGCCCAATAAACAGTGGAAATGTTGGTAATGCTGCTAAATGATATTGACCTTCTGTGATCTGGCAAATACTCTCGTCCGGCACCAATCAGGTCCCGAGTGTTCTGGATGAGAGAGATTCAACTTGTATAACAAAAGTCCATACATAAGTCCATCTGACCCAAAGTTTCTATTCCTCCTCCCATTCTGAAGAGCTTTCCTCACAGTGTGACGCTTGCCACGGCTTCCTCTTTTTTTCATGCTGGAATCCCCTGATCTCTCTAGGGTGGAGTTCATCCTGTCATCAGGGTTGGCTTAAGCCCAGAGCACAAGCCACCCTATTACAGAGGAATGATCCCATTCTCTTCCCCTTAAACCCTCTGCTCCCAGCATCTAAGATGACATAAGACCTGTGCTGCCTTTCTGCACAACAGAGTAAATTTTATCCAAATGTTCACTAACTTTCCCACAAAGGGAAAATATTTTTCCACCTCATCTGTTTCTAAATATTTCTCCCTAAGCATATCGCTGAGCTGACGTTAGTTCTACGCTGTCCAGACAGTCCAGTCCAAGTGTACAATGTTTTAGCTACATTCTAAGCGTTATTTTTAGTTGTTCTTGTAGTCATAACGTTGTGGGTTTTTTTTAACCGGTGCATTTCCCGTTCTCTCCAGAGCGTGACCCAAATCTGCCACTGCAGATTGGGAAATCTAGTTGTTAGTGGCCTTGGAGTTGTGATTGCTGAGCTCTGTTTTTTGTCCGTGTTGTGGACTCCTGCTCTGGACCAAGTCACAGTGGCTTGAAGGGGTATTTTTTTAGAGATCTAAAGGGAATTAGGTACCCAAACCACCTAGGTATTTTTTTCAGAGAGTTGCTACCTAATTTCTTAAGCCCTTTTGAAAATTCCAGAACTTGGGCCTCAAACCACCTGTCTGTGAAATGGCATTGCTAAGTTTGCCAGCTCCACTAAGTGTCTGTTAATTAACCAGTGTCTCACAGCTTTGAAATTCTCTTTTGAAGCATGCAAAATGTCACAGCTTCCCCCATTGAAGATCCTTATTGAGGGCTCTGACAAAATGAAGGGTAGACAGCATACCATCTCAATACTCTCTGACTCTAGATAATGCAAACAGGGCCATCCTTACCTACATGCAGAATATGCAGCTGCTTAGGGCACCTGAAAATTTGGGCCACCACTGGGTCTTAATGTCTACACATCCAGCTCTTCCTATCCCTGATCTGTGGCTCTGCTTCTTCCAGAGAGGATCTAGTTAACAGTGGAAAAAGTCCACCAGATCTATCAGCAAGAACGCAGAACCTGTAAAAGAGCCATTCAGGTGGTAATGAAACCGTCTAACAGGCATTTGCCAACCCCTGGTATGTACTGTCAGTTTCTGAATCCATCCTGTTAATCTGCATGAATAGCTTAAATTTTGCTTTGAAAATGTTATATTAGTGGGTTGCTTATGATTATAAAATCACATCTCTAAAAATTGCCATCCCTTCTGCATCCCCTATCTCCTAGGCTGTCATCTGTCATATGGGCTGCAGTTTAACTGTGCTATGTAGAGCCACATTTATCCTAAAGACAGCCCTGAATGCAAACTAACCTCCCCGCCCCAGTGCTTTTGGAGCACTTGATATTCATTAGTTCCAAGGCAAGAAGGCATCCAATCTGATTTCTCATATAACACAGGCCACAGCATTTATCTGAAAATAATTCCTAGAGAAGATCTTGATTTAAAAATCCCCAGTGAAGAAAATTCACCATGATCCTTGTTAAATGTTTCCAATGGTTAATTACCCTCTGTTAGTTCAAACTTGGTTCCTGATCTGCATTTTGCAGCTGAACCAAAACTCCGTACCAGAAATACCCTGAAATTCTGGGAAATGGGTTGTTTTGAATATTGATCCAAATTAGATTCCCCCTGCCCCTGCTGCTGATGCATATAATAGATAAAAATCAGAATTCTAAACTAGAGAATGGTGGGATCCAGGTTTACCATTTCATGGGAAATTCTGCAGTGCTGAAAATTTTTTCCAGTCTTGAACAGGATTAAAACAAACAAAAAATCCTGCCCAAAATATGAAACTATCCATGAAACAAAATTAATAAAAAAAATCATCTTGGGTTGATGAAAATGAAATATTTTTTCCAGTTTCAATCGTCAGCATTTTTTAATATTTAAACCCCATTGATTCCATTTTGATAAGTCATTTTTAAGAAGAAATCAAAACATGACATCTTTTCTAAATGAAGTTTTGTCAAAATGGGCACACTTTTAAAAAATTGAACAAAAGTGAAATTTCTGATTACCCATCCACCACCCAGAAAAGATTTTTTCCCCAGAAACTCCTAACCAGCTGTATGCTGGAAGAAACTCCCTTAACTTTAGGGCATAATCCAGATATTTTTAGATTCAAATTAATTTAGCTTGCAATTCTTCTGAGTCAGTTACACTAATGAAACAATCTAGTTCTTGTATAGCCGATCGCATCAGCAGGTGTCAAACCTTTTTACAAAGTGTGTGTAAATGTGAGGAGCCAGTACCGTTACTACTACTACTACTATTTAACTCTTGTACTCTGCATGGAGCATAGGTCATCTACAAGTCTCCTCCACTTCACTCTGTCTTGGGACAAAACTTCTAGCTGGCTCAAAGAGTACTCCAGTTGTTGTCCTTCAATCTCAATAAGCCTTCTCCACGTTGTCTGAGGTCTTCCTCTTTTGCATTTTCCTTGCAGATTCCATGTGAGAGCTTGATGGACTATGCTGAATGATGGTTTTCTGAGAGTGTGGACTAGCCATCCCCACTTTCTTCTCTTGATTTCAATGTCAATTCATTCTTTTCCTGCTCTATTCCAAAGCTTCTCATCAGTGACAAAGTCTTGCTATTTGATGTGAAGGATGTAACGCAGGTATCTGCTTATGAATGTCTGAACCATTCTGAATATCAGTGCTGTTACCCTTGTGTATCACCCATGGTTGCCCAGAAGGCCAGATCTGGGCCTAGACGTGGAGGTGGTTGCAGTCTGAGATCTGTATGCTCTCCTTAGGCTACTTACCCTACCAGGTGTAGAAAAGTGGTTCCCAATCTGGGCAACGGTATTGCAGGGGTCCATGAAAATAAAAAAAGAGAAAGATAAATAAAAATGATCATAGAAAATTAGATTTGAATAAATTGCAAAGTTACAATCAAATAGTGGTTTTAAATTAAATATTTTCCAATAGTGTTATTAATTGCTGTCTTGTGGTTTCCTTTTTCATTTAATGCAGTGTACATAGCTGCTAGAGTAGGCTTTGATGGGGGTCTGCAAACGGTTGGGGAGGGTGACTGGGGGGGGGGTCCACAAATGGTTTGTGGGGTGACTGAGGGTCTGCACTAGTGACATGGTTGGGAACCACTGGTGTAGAAAGTTACCTTGACATGCTCTTGTAGCAGCTCCCTGAGAGTGAAATTCACCCTGAGTGGAGGACCAGCACGTAGGCCTCAGCACCACTTAAGCTTACAGAATAGGTCGAGGTGGGGGAGGAGCCTAACTGATGCATTTTCTCTGTGCTGCCCCCTCTTCACTGTCTTATAATTTACACCTAGTGCCTGAACCATAATGATGATGATTGTCCCATTGCACATGCATCATCTTCCATTCAGGCATCTTGGTGCTGTACCATCACTCCAGGCCTGCGGTGAGTGGAATTAATTGCACATTGAGCTGCTACTCTGTGTAAGTAAGAGTGGCTTGATCCAGCTGCAATAAAATTAAACAGCTGCCAGTTTTTCCCTACTAATCCCTGGCACTGGGAGTGGCCTCTCTTGCCAGCTATTTTGAACTGCAGTGTCAAATGTGCACCCCAGTCCCCTGAGGACTTTTAGATAATAGAGAAGCAAGTTTGGGATCGATTTGAGGATTGCAATCAGTTTCCAGAGGAAGAATATGCCTGGTGTTTACTTCCTGCAGTTTTCGTGAACGCCCTGCATGAGCATGTACTCTCTCTGTAATGGCGAGGTGTTTGGATCTACCATGTGATACGCACACACACACACACACACACACACAGCATGCTTGGCACAAACATGAGGCCAATCTGTGTTGTTATGTTACCTCTAGTGTGCATGTATCTTCCCTGAGGCGGCTACTGTTCAGTTTGTAATTATCCTCAGTGGGTAGGAACAGGACCAGTGACTGAACACACAGTTTAAAAATTCCATGGCCCATAAACCCAGCTGGTTCCATAGAATGCTAGTGCAGGAAGGGGCCTCAAGAGGTCAAGTCCAGTCCCCTGCACTCAGGGCAGGACCAGGCACCATCTAGATCAGTGTTGCTTAAACTTTTTGAGATCACGGAACACCAAACAATAATATTTTTTATGTGGAACACCTATGAAAATTTTCTTCAAAAAAACAAACAAAAATAAACCCAACCAACCAACCAACCAGTTAGTTACATACACAACAAAAACAAAACGAAGTAATTTAATCAGGTAACATAACAATGAAGAAGTAACATTGTATCTGGTTTTAATAACAGAAAATATAAACTATCAAGTGTATTTTTCCAAACACTCAGGGCACACCTGCAAGTTGTTGATGGAACACCCATGTTCCACAGAACACAGTTTAAGAAACACTGATCTAGATCATCTCTGACAGATGTTTTATCTAACCTGCTCTTAAATATCTCCAATCCTGGAGATTCCACAACCTCCCTAGGTAATTTATTCTAGTGTTTAATCACCCTCACAGGAAGTTTTTCCATGCTTTGGTACCATGACTTGGAACCATTTTTCCCAGGAGCAGTAAGAAAGTTAGATGGCAGAGCTCTTATTTTATAACTGATTGTTTTTTCCAAAGGCTATTTTAATATCCTCCCTATTTTATTTGTCATGCAGCAGAACCTAGAGACTCCAACCAAAATCCTCAGTGTGCTAGCTGTTGTGCAGACCTGAAGCATTTGCCATCTAAATAGATGAGTCAGAAAAAGGGAGAGCAGTTATTGCTCCCATTTTACAGATGGGGAGTTAGGCACAATGAGATTTGGGCTCTGACTCTCACACCATTGACCCAGCACCTCAAGGATTCTCTCTTAATCTATCTCTGTAATCCACTTCATCTTCCTGTAGCGCAGATATAAGATTTGCCACCAAGGACAGTGAGGTGAGGCTGGACGTGTCTGGAGATCCTTAAATGAAAGGTGCTCTAAGAAGTGGAGAAACAAGATACTGCTGGCTAGTATGAATGAGAACCACTGCCATCCATTTGATGGCATCACATTTGAGCCTCTGTATCATATGTCCTGTAATGCTAATATATAATGCAGATTTACTGTTAGCTAAAGCCAGTGGCTTTCAGCCTGTGGTCCGTGGGCCCCTGGGGGATCCACAGACTATGTCTAGGAGGTCACCAAAAAGTTATCATAGCCACAGAACAATGGGTTTCAACCTGGGGATCTGTGGACTCTGGCTAAGGGGGCTGCACCTTACAATTTTTTTCAAAGGGTCTTCAAATGAAAAAACTTTGAAACCCCCTGGCTTCAGCCCTAGGGCCTGGTGAGGTTGGAGCAGGAGGAGTTAGATGCTAGCCCCATTGCAGCTGTGAAATTCTGTGTTGTCCCACTGTGCAGCATAGTGCCTAACATGATGATCTTCATACTAAGCATCTGTGGATTTGTTATGGGACTCTGATACCTAAATTGTCTGGCTATCCTATCAGCACTGAGCAGAGTATCCCAGCTCCCGTGAATGCAATATGATCCAGAGCTTGTGAGCTGGTCTATCTCCTGCTTGGACACAATGACAGCTCACACTGCCAAGGCATGTGCACATATGCATAAGGTTGGTTTAGGGGGGAAGAGCACAAAGTGGCCCCTAACGACAGTGCAAAGCCAAAGGGTGTGTGCACATGAATGCAAACAGGCCGGTTGCCTAGCGATTCCCTTCACACGCACATTCCTGCCGTCACTCGGGGAAGTCTGTCCGGTCCAACCGGATCAAGAGAGGCCACACTCCCTCCACAAACAGTAATTTGCAGGCTGTTTTGATGGGCCCTGAGCACGGAGGAGGAGGTTCAGCTAGCAACAAGATTAGTGCCTTTCCTTGATCGCCCTGAAATTAGAGATGGCTGGGCATCTAAAACTGAACGAACTTTCATCCCCGCCCCAAACTTTACTGGGACAGAGACTCCCAGTGGTGATGCCCAGATGTGACTTTCACAGCTGACTTGTCTCTCAACAGCAGTTGAACTGAGATTCCTGGTTCCAAGCAGCCCTGAGCTTTGCAGTAGGTTTGGATCTGAATTCTGAGCTGGCAGCTGAGCACCTCAGATTTCGGGGAGGGTTGTAGGTGAAGCCGAACTGTGCTGCACACCACACAAGTATTGAGCACTTTCCTCATAACTGCAGAAATAGAAGTTGGTTCCTTTGTTGTTGAAGTCACAAGGTGCTGGAGCTAAAGGAGAATCTGTATTTTGTATCTGCAGTATAGGGGGTCTGTGACACGCAACTGAATGGTTCTGACTGTTTGTAGGGGAGAACAGTAAGGTGCACACCCTCTAATAGGGTCTTAACTTTTAAATACAATATGAAGCAATGTATTACAGGCAGCAGTGCAAAATTTCATATGCTGGCGTGACTATACCCACACGAGTTTTGTACCTAGATAAGCAGGATGATCTCATGGCAGGACTGGAGTTCAAGAAATGAGTTCAATTCCCTGACTCAGCCATAGTTTTTGTCTGTAACCTGAGGCAAGTTATTGAATTTCCCTAAGCCTCAGTTCCTCACCTAGAAAATGTTGTAGTGAAGCTAACATCAATTAATTATCATGAGACATTAACATGCTACAAGTAGAAGGGTAAAATAAATACCCAGCAAGATGTGACTAAAGGGAGATCTGAGAGGTTGTAGATTCTGTACAGGGTCCTTATAGTCAACAGGGCCGACAGCCAATGCAGGCCCTGGAGCAAGTTGGGGGTGGAGGGGTGGGGCCAAGGGCAGAAGTGGAGGAGCCTCAAGCAGTCATTCCACAGCACCACTCAGACCTTGATGCTGACCTCCCCATCCCTGCTTCAGAGCCACACTGAGTAGTATTGCTGTGGTGTTTCAAAAGGGCCCAGAGCTCTCGCTGCTGGTGGAACTCCAGGCCCCTTTGAAATACCCCTTTCCGCCCCTGCCCACCTGTCAATAGGCCTGTTTATAATTCAACCAGTGTTCAGGAAGAAATGCACATTTTGATAGCCACCAGGTTAATGTAATTAACCACATTCTGACGTGGGAGCTGTTCTTTTCCCTGTATCCTTTTGAAGTGATTTATCCTTTCCTGAAAAGGTGTCATTTGCAATAACTATTCACGTCTACACTGGAAATGTTCTGCTTCTGTTGGGGTAGTAAATCCACTGCCCCAAGGGGCAGGAGCTAGGTTCATGGAAGTTGGCATAGCTGCGTCTCTCGGGGAGGGAGGAGTGAATATTTAGCATCCCTTTTGTAATGTAGCTAGGTCAACTTAACCTTTAGTCATAGGTGAGGCTTGAGCATTGCTCATAAAACAATAGGGCTCCATCTACTAGCAGGAAACCTGTGTGGTTCAGAAGAGTCCAGCTGTTGTGTAAAGTGAAAGGATGTTGATGAGATATTTATTTTGTATGGAAAATGTTTACCCGAGGCTGAAGTCCTCTGCCTCCGCTCTGGTAAATGCTGGGCTTTGTGATATAAGGACATGGAGCTTGTTTGAGCTAGCCTGTGCGCTCTCCTTCTGTGTGGGCAGATTTTCAGCAGCTCTCATGGTTGTATTTTCAAGTGGTCTACACCCATAGTTGGGGCTGGATTTTCAAAAGCCCTCTTCTCTCATTTGGGCTCCACTTACCAATCACTACAATGAGTATTAAACTTACATCTGTCCATGGGCACTGTAGGGAGGCTTAGCTCATTAAAAAATTTGTTAACTGCAGTGAGGTCTATGATCCATTTTTCCAAAGAGCCATGTGCTCAAAATGCTGAAAGTGCAGTCATTTAGTTTGCTGCCTAGTGGAAGCTGAGATAGAAGTGGTAGAAGTTCACTATAAATGGGGCAGTACTAATGCCTGGATTGTGGATCCACCCCCCCATGCCATCACTTTCCCTGAGACTCCACCACAACTCTACCTCTTCCTCCCAAAGTCTCCACCCCCACTTGTTCCCCTCTGTCCCCCACCCCAGTCACTTGACCTTACGGATGGTAAAAAGTGATGGCACCATGGCCCCCTGATCTGAGATCTTGAAAATCTGTCGTATATCCCTTGTGAACAGACAGTCCTGGTAGTTCTGGCCTTACTGATTGGGAATTATGCTATAGAGCACAATGCAACTAGTAGTTCATCCATTTACATGGAATTTACCTGTCATGGCAGTACCTGTTCAGTCCAACAAGCTGTGATGTATTGAGGACCGGGTTGAATTTGCAAGCTATCGCTTTAAGTGTGCGTGGAGGAGAAGTGGAGGGGTGTGACGTAGTTCGTAGTGCTGCAAGGGGTTCTGAAGAGAAGCATCTGTGAGCATCAGTCTGCAGGCAGCCATAGCAAGGGTGGGTGAGTTGTGATGCTGTTTAGGGAGCAGCCTGCTTTCTTTCTCTCTGTTTTTGGTTACAGTATTTTTATTTTTCTGAGTTCTTAGAAATGAAGTTGTATTATCTGGCAAGCTGCCAGCAAGAGTGTCTATGTTTCTGTCTGACTTCTCTGTGTGTATATAACACAAACCATTCATTGTAATTGCTCTGGGGGCCCATGTAGGAAGTCAAGGAGGCAGGGAAAGCTGATTCCTGTGTTATTTGAAGCCAAGTGATGGATGTTGATGCTCCTATCTCCGTTGAAACATGTTAGGCCAGACCTGAACTGTCCACCCTGAAAACAAGCAGATGTATTTCCAATCAAGTTCTCTCCACCCTTGTAGTTGGGATCAGCTTCTGACCCACTCATTTGGAAATGAAGATTGGGGTGCACTATTAAAAGCCATTGGCTGTCCAAGGAGCTGCCTGATATTTCTTTAACACTCCCCACCAAAAAGCAACATCTATAACTTTGCATGGGGTTGATTTTCTGCCACCTGTTGTAACAATGAGTACCTTACTGAGTCATTCCAGCGAAACCCATCACACTCCACATCCTACTCAGTGTGGCAGGATACAGTCTTTAGTGCAGGCCAGCATTTCTGACATGATCGTTGAGTTCTGCTCCTTCTTTTTCCTATCCCTTCCTCTGACATGCACTCAAGCATTCCCTTCACCATCAAAAGCCTGTGGTTTTCGGTTGGCTGTCTCTTCCTGTGATCCACAATGTTTACTCCAAACACACACACAGGGCTGAGCCAGCTGGAGTGTTAAAAGCCCACGGTCAACATCAGTTCCTCCTAGGGAAAGATCTGTCATGCATCTTGGTCTGCCTCCTGCCTGTTAGAAACTTGAAAGCATATCCTAATCCTCATTGGCCAGTGGCCAGTCATCCCAGGAACGGAGGAGTCACTTGAAAGAGATTGTTTCATCTCAGTGCCAAATTGGTTCTGGAAACTTGGCCGGGAGAGAGAGCAATCTTGGCACAGCTGCCCAGAAGTGCAACTGTGGAAAAGACCTAATATGAGTGACTTCTGATTAAATTCCCTGCACTGGGCCTCAGCCTGAGCTCTCCAAGGGATAAGTTAAGATGGGCATCTATCAATAATAGCAAGGAGTTTACCTGACTGATTAGCGCAGGATCCTGAGGGTGAGGACTCCTGGGTTCTATTCCTGACCCTAGACCCACCCTCACTAAGTCACATAACTTCTATTTCCCAGCAGTATAATGATGCTCACCCCCACCTCCTACACCTACCACACAGAAGCACTATCAATTCTGATTCTACGTAAACCACTACTAGTATGTAACCCCTATACTGTGCCTCTCCAGTGGAAGATACACTTGTGGTAAGGACTGGAACTCAGAAAACTCTGCGTCTGTTCCCAGCCCTGTCACTCACTCCCGGGGCAGGCTGCTTGTGTTCTCTATTGCCCGTTTCTCAATCAGGGAGGCAGACACTACCCTGACTCACTGGGAAAGGGGTGTGTGTGTGTTATAGGGATACATTCATCCTGTGTGAGGTATTCAGATAATACAGAGATGGGACCATGGAAATAACTAGAGAGCAAAATTAAGCTCCATGTGGGTTTTCTGTCTTCCTCGAATGCAGCTGTGGCTTGTAGCCTGACCCTTTAGAGCAGTGTTTCTTAAACTTTTGGAGACCATGGAACACTAAACAATAATATTTTTTATGTGGAACACCTATGAAAATTTTCTTCAACAAATTGTTGTCAGGTCAAAAACTCAAACAAATAGCAATACATACAGCAAAAACATAAAGAAGTAATTTAATCAGTATTATAGCAATGAAGAAGTAACATTGGATCTGGTTTTAATAACAGAAAATATAGACCATCAGTGTGTTTTTCCAAAAGCCCATGGCACACCTGCGAGGTGTTTACGGAACCACCAGTGTTCTGTGGAACATAGTTTAAGAAATACTGATCTAGAAGGTTTATAATATTTGGATTAATGGCTGATTTCTCTGACTGTGATAAAAGCCTTGTCTTCCTCCTTCCTCCGCCCACACCCCCGAATCAGGCTACACAGAAGTAGCCCTATTGAGTTCAATATGTTGTTGGCGGTCTCAAGGCTGGTGACAAGGGATCTCAAATGAGGGCAAAGTAAAAATGTAGGCATCTTTATTAAAACAACGAGTAAAACTAGAAAAGGTCCAAGCCATATAATTCTAATACTGTATCAGGTCTACTTGGTTATCTGTGGTATCATTCTATGCATCATAGTGGACCACAAGCTATACATAAGTCAACAGTGTGATGCTGTGCAAACAAGATTCTGGGATGCATTAACAGGATTGTTGTGAGCAAGACATGAGAGGTCAGTCTTCCACTCTACTCAGCACAGATTAGACTTCGGTTGTAGTATTGTGTCCAGTTCTGGGCACATTTCAAGGAAGATGTGGAGAAACTGGAGAAAGTCCAGAGAAGAGCTACAAGAATGATTAAAGGTCTACCGAGCATAAGCTCTGAGGGAGGACTGAAAGAACTGGGCTTGTTTAGTTTAGAAAAGAGAAGACTTAGAGGGGACATGATAGCAGTTTTCAGGTACCTCAAAGAGGGTTACAAGGAGGAAGGAGAAAAATTATTCTCCTTGGCCTTTGAGGATAGGACAGGGAGCAATGGGCTTAAACAGCAGAAAGAGAGGTTTAGATTAGATATTAGGAAAAGCTTCCTAACTGTCAGGGTGAATAAACATAGGGATAAATGGTTTACAGTTAACTAGTGGGGGTTGGAAGAGGGTAGACTGTGGCTAGGCTAGTGAAGTGTGGAAAATATAGGGCCCAGATAAATTTCACTCTCCCACTGTCTTCTAATGTAGACCATGGAGTTCTCAAAACCAGCTTTGTTGGTAGTGGACCTGCCCAGGACTTCATTGTGAGCTCCTCAGGGCAGAAAGTGGTTTAGTATTTTGATTTCAGATATTAGCTTTAATAAAAAAATTAAATCCATTCTTCTCTAGTACAATGGGCAGCTGAAAGTGAATAAATAACAATGTGATAGCCAGTTATCCAGAATTAGTATTTTGGGTTCCTCCTTTTTAAACTGTAATTTACTTGCCTCCTAAGTACTGCATGTTGTGAAATCAATCTTACAGCAAAACTCTCTTTCCTTAACATCCTGGACAAAGCGTGAAGAAACCTTTCCTGTCCCCATGGGGTTTCATGTTTCCTGCTCCAATAGGCAATGCTGTGCCCTTGGATTACTCAAGAAGTTTCCATCCCCCACTGACCTGAATCCATTTCAGCTCCATATTTATTAATGACTCTGGAATCTACCTGGGCAACTTGTGGGGCCTGATTCTTCCCTGTATTGTGCCATCACCTTATGGAATGCAGAAACACTTCAACTGCCAGTCCGGGTCAGGGCATAGGTTCATCAAGTCTGGTATCTGTGTTGGCTCCCCATGCTGCACCTGGCTGCTTGTGCCATGTTGCATGTAGGAGAGATTGCTTCCAGACTCTCCTCTCCTCCTCCTCCTCTCCCCCCACCGTTGTTTTCATCTGACACCCTGATGCATGAGGTTTCTTAATCCTTATTCATCACTGCAAATATTATTGGCCATCAAATTTATCCAGCCATGTTATTTGTTTCCAGGGATAAAGCTGTGCATTTTCAGCATGGAAGAATTTCATTAGGAGGGTGGTGAAGCACTGGAATGAATTACCGAGAAAGGTGATAGAATCGCCATGCCTGGATATTTTTAAGTCCCAGCTTGACAAAGTTCCGGCTGGAATGATTTTGTTCAGGTTGATCCTGCATTAGGCAGGAGGCTGGACTCAATGACCTCCTGAGGTCCCTTCCAGCCCCAGTATTCTACCATTCTATGAAAGGAATTGCCAAAACCACCTAGTGCAGTAACCTGCATATCACTGACAGCAACAGGTGTTCCAGGAAGAAGTGAGAACTCTACATCAGCGGCAAGAGATAATCTTCCCCTGCCATTGTTAGGTCTCATGCTGATCTCTAATATTTTCTATCCCTTCCATCATTTTAATTAATTATAATAGCTGTGGATAGTCTCATTATCTAGAGAAACATCCAATCCCTTTCTAAATTACTGGCCTCCGCGACTTCCAGTGCCACTGAGTTCCACAGTTTAAGTCTGCCATTAGTTTTCAAAGGTGCTGTGTACCTGCAATTCCCACTGACCTTGATGGGTATTGTGGGTGCTCAGCACCAGTTCAGATCAGACTGTGTACACCTGTGTAAAATGGGGCATAAAAGGCTAGCAAATCAGAGTGTGGTTATGCACTGCAGGGGATCTTTTGTGTCCCAGTTGCACTTGTGTATATAACATTACTGGATGTTAGGTCATTTAGAGTGGGGCCCATGATCCTGGAATGGGGTGGCTTTGTAGGACAGTGCCATTGCAGGATGGATGGCCTAGTGGATAGGAAAGAAGTGTGGGATCTGTAAGACTGAGATTCAATTCCTGGTTCACCCCCACGCTTGGTCTTTGACCTTGGGTAAGTCGCTTAGTCTTTGTGCCTCAGTTTCCCACTGGCAATATGGGAATCAGACTTCTCTCCCCCACAGGAAGAGGGAAAAATCCAGCAGTGATTGTCAGCTGCTCCCTGCATTTGACTCACAATCTCCATCGAAACACGATGGGCAACCACCAGTGGTGAGTAGGTAACATGAGTGGACCCTCCTTTGCCTCAGAAACTTGCATCCCACTGGGGTTTCACCTGTGGCCCCCCTGGCTGCCTCACATGCCTCTGGGGCACTCTCCACACTTACCTCCTCCTCCTCTGTCCTCCCAGCACTCTCAGAGCATGCAAATTGCCCGATTCATGCTCCATCCCTGACTGTCTTCCCCTTTCCCGCCTCCACAACTAGAATGCTGGGAATCAGCTGTTCTGCAGCATTCCAGCTCTGGGTGGGAGGGAGAAGGAGTGGGGATGGACCATGAGTCAGGTGATTTGTTTGCTCCAGAAGTGCTGGGATGGAGGGGAGGAGCAAGGAAGTGCCGGGTTCTGGTGCTCCCATACACAAGAGGCGCATGGGGAGAGGGAGAGTTAGGCAGTCTGCAGGGCCACCACTGGAGCCTCAGTGGGCTGTATGTGGTCTGCAACCTGTAGGTTGTCTAATACTGGTCTAGCACCACATCTTTCTCCTGGAGGAGAAGCATGACTTTGTCTCTGTGGTGGCAGCATGGACACTGGGTTGGAATCAGGTAGAGCAGAGTTCTAATTGCAGCTTGGCCACTGCAAAGGGCAAGTCACTTTTCTCTGGGCCTTGGTTTGCCTATCAATAAAAGTGGGGTTGTTATCTTCTCTTTCCATTTTAAAGGAAAGATGCTCGCCTAGTGTCTTGGAAGAACTACATGAGCTAGTATGTCGGGTTCAATGTATTCTGAACACAACTGGCCTCTACTGTCTTGTTGGGAGGATGCTTCTGTATTTACCCGGATGCTGGGCCATGCAGAGATCCATCTGCCTTGCCATCATTCCTGAGAACTCTGATCAACTCTGGTATAAAGGCATGGTGAGATGAGGGCCAGGATCGGTGCTGCTTCCCAGAATCTTTGCGACGTGATCAATAGCCAAAGGCTGATTTAGCAACAGAAACCTTGTAGCTTTTCTAGAAAACAGGTAGAAATCTTTTGCAATTGGAGGAGCCCAAATGGACAAAATATGGAGATGCTGCCCCTTTCTCAGTCCTGACTCAGGGTCTGATCCCTATCCCCTTCCACTGTATTTTACTCCACAAGATGATGCTTGGAACTCAACAGGATGTGCAACTAAGCACCCCTATGTTCACACCCTACCCAATCTGCCTTGCGGGGGGTATCATCTGAAAACTAACTCACTAATCATTAATATTTCTACATGTTGTACATACACAATGGGCATGAAAAGTTATGACCTATGCAGAAAGAATTAACTACAGCACATTTAAAACAAGGAATGCCTGGGTTGGTAAACAGGTTTGCCCCAAACAGGAATGTGTTTGCCCCAGTAGGGAGTTAGTTCCAAAGGACTTGGAAAGGTACTAAGAACGTATTAACATATCGTAAACAAATCCATCAAGCTAACAAGGGGTGGAGGCAAACCTTACATTAATGAGCAGGGCGAGAGGGTGTCAAGATATCTCTGCTCAGAAGGAATGATAGGCTTAGGGTGGGTTTTTCTTTTGAGAGAATGTTACAAAGGTTTTTGCCTGCCAACAAAGATAGTGGGGTGCTAAATCTCAGGTGATAAGCAATTGACTCAGCTGATTGTCTACAATATGGCTGTCTTTAGAAGTGTCTAATGAGATCTTATCTAATTCTTGACCTCCCCCACCTTCTCCTCTCTGATTTGCTCACCTTGATCAATTTTTTTCTGATTTGTCCACCTTAATCACTGTTTTTGGTTCTCTGTGCCTTAAAATATTGAGTCTGTTCTGGTCTGGCTATGGTCTGAAGAAGTGAGTCTGTCCCACGAAAGTTCACCTAATAAATTATTTTGTTAGTCTTTAAAGTGCTACTTGACTGCTTTTTTGTTTTGATAGTATGTACACTAGCATGGCTCCCTCTCTGATACTTTTTTTGAAAGTGGATGACATAGCTGATGAATAGCATTGTGAAATGCAGGTATTAAAGCTCTGCAAGGAAGAATGGGATATTAAGTGGTTGGAGGGGCACAGCTCTCTGCCTGTCTCCTGTATAAACTATGCATGGTGGAATCAGAAACAACAGAATCCCCAGTTACACTGAAATCATATTGTAGGGTGGGAAGCCCACATCCAGGTAATCCTGTTTCGTGAAGCAAGTCCAATGAACTTTAGAAGAGATAGGCCAACTGAGAAGCATCCATTACTAGAAAGATTGGTCCTTCAGCCATTGAAGGGTTTGACATCTCGAGAACTGAATGCAGAGGAAAAACCTGCTTAGACAAAGCTCTTTCACCTAGGAAGACCAGGGAAAACCTGCCCCTTGTACTTTTGTGGCTGGTCCTGATTAAGGCTATGTCTACAGAGCAGCCTTATTTTAAAAAAAAAAAAAGCTATTCCAAAATAGCTTGTTTCAAATTAACACAGCTACACACAAGGGCTGCATCTACACTACGCCTCTCTTTCTGAAGGGGTATATAAATGTAGCAGTTCGAAAATACTAATGAGGCGCTGAGTCTTCTGTCCTCTCCAGGAGTCCCTATTTATACAGCCCCAGCTAGTCCCTGATTGGTTGCCGTATGCTGCATCTGTTGGTTCCCTGGGCTATCTTTCAACCCTTGCAGGCCAGTGTGGAGCAGACACCCTGTCACAGCTACTCATGGAGTACGACCCTAGAATCTAGCCCTCAGTGAGTACTCAGTCTTTACTGAGTCTTTACTAAGGCTTCAGTGTTGGAAGAGAACATCGGGGCTCAGTCAGGACTCTGGGCTTTGGCTCCTTCAGCCTCATGTATGATCCCATTTAATCAGATATTCCCTAGCTAAGTGCTTTTCGCAGCATTCTTTGGGTGAGAACTCTGGGCCAGATCATGAGCTGAAGTACATCAGAATGGCACCACAGAAATCAATAACATTATGCTGAATTACACCATGTGACTTCCTGGACCAGTGCACCAGATTTCTTCTTTGGAGCAACTCCCATTGAGTTTCATTGGTTTTTTGCCCAGGACTGTGTTAAATGCACATGAAGGGCCATGTCCTCAGCTGAGATAGTTCTCCTGAAGTTAGTGGAGCTATGAAGACCTATGCCAGTGACCCCCAAACTGAGATTTTTAATTGCATGAGAGGAGCTTCCATTTTGGGGGGAGGGGGTTGCAGTGGTTAGCATGCAAGCCAAGGACTTGGAAGTGTGTAAACAAGCTATGTACCTTCCCCTCACTCCCTGACAGGGGAACAAGAAGAAGAGCAAGCAATGTCCCAGTCCCCTTTCTTCTCCACCTCAGTCAGTGCATCTGGCATGGCCCCATTTCATGAGCATGAGGATTTGTCTAGTATCTTTGCCAGAAACTTCCTCTTCCTCACTTTGTTGCTCCCCTAGTCAAACCACTACCCTTTTCCTCAAAGATCTAGTAGCATTGTGCATGTGGACAAGTATCAGAGGGGTAGCCGTGTTAGTCTGTGTTGGCAAAAACAAGGAGAAGTCCTGTGGCACCTTATAAACTAACAGATTTATTGGAGCATAAGCTTTTGTGGGCCTCTGATGAAGTGGGCCTTTGCCCATGAAAGCTTATTCTCCAATAAATAAATCTGTTGGTCTAGAGGGTGCCACAGGATTTCTCATTGTGCATGTCTATTTTGTCGATGCCTCCATGGGATCTGAAGTCCTGCAAACCTGGCCTGCAAGGGGAGATTGGTCACAATGCAGTTTCTACCAGAAAACAGCTCAACTGCATATTGTCACCATAAACTAAAATGAGAATCTGAGACAGGAGGAATGAGGACCCCTGGGTAGCTAGTGTGCAGCTGTGCTGAAACTTTACCCTGCCACTCTAATGAGCTCCAGCGCTTAGAGAAGGAGTTGGAAACTCAGCTAGGCTTTGCACTTTTCTGAGAAGGGCAGAAGATATTTTTTGCTATGTCACACATTCTCCAGATTTTTCCATGGTTTTGTCATTGCAGTAGCTTTGAATTCTTCACAGCAGCCTCTGTTAGCCACAGTTCTGTTATCCCAAGTCCATAGTGTTCTGAGGCCGGTTGCTGTTCCCTGGTGTCTGTCTATTTCACTTTGACAGCACTGGAGTCTCTAGAATTATTCTGCACCCCTGGTAATGATCCACTTGTTGGTTAGGCCTCCAGTAAATAGAATGAGAGGTTGACCGTGCAGGTGAGCCAAGTTAGTGGCTCCACATTGCAACCAGTGGATGCACTAATGAAATGCATGTTGTCCCCAGCAATACAGCGTTGCAGACAATGGGTGTGGTGGATCTTAGAAGGATCTAAGCAGTGAAGGGATCCAAGCAGCATAGTGCTCTGTTTCTCCAGCTTTGTGCATGGCGTGGTTTCTACAACTTCTCTGCAAGAGAGGGTAGCTGATGCAGATCCAAATAGCTGCTGGCCATAAGAGCCCTTTGAATCTTGCATGAGTTTCCAAATCTTGTTCCCCTCCCTTAATCTCCTGAACCTCAACAAGTCCTAGTACTCATTGGGTCCTCTGCAGCAGGGTCAGATGCTGGCTAATAGTTTGATAGATCCAAAGGCAGTGAGCTCTGATTCTGCTGTCCTTTCCAGCAGTGTAACTCTGCCAACTTCAAAGGAGTTCGTCCGAATTTACAGCAGTTCCACTGAGATCTGAACCAGGCTCACAAGAGCTTAAAACAACCCCTTGAGTCCCATAAAACCCAAGCGAATGGTCAACTTGTGGAATTCGCTGCTGGGAATGAAGTCATTGATACAAATACTAGTACTGGATTTTTAAAGAGCTGGATAATGTTATGGCTGCTAATATCACAGGGCTTGATTCTGACAGATGCTGGCACTTTTCACCTTGCATGGGCTTCCAAAAACCTCCTTTCTCCTATTGATGCACTGAACTTTGGCTGAAGCCCTTGGGCTTAGAATAAGGGTATTGGGGTGAAATATTTGGCCTGTGCTGTACAGCAGAGGTTCTCAGCCTGGAGTCTGGGGGACTTCTTGGCACAGGCAGGTTTCGGGGTGTCCACCAAGCATGGCTGGCAGTAGACTCACTCAGGACAGAAAGCCAAAGGCCCGCCACTCAGAACTGCAGTCTGGTGCTGCAGGCCCATCGCCTGGGACTGAAGCCAAAGTTTGAGCAACTTCGCTTCATGGTGCCCCTTCTGGTGTTGGGCTCCTGGCCTTGTGCATTTTCCTTTGTAGAGCTGCCCCCTTCCCAGTGCTGGTTGGCCATTGCTACATTGTGCTGCATCTATCCTACCCTTCTCCCAGCCTGCTTTCCGCATAAAGAGGCTCAGTCTTTAAGTGCTTTGGGCAGCCCTAGGTACCACTATCCCATCCATAAAGCAGTCTCTTGTATCATGTTTGAAAAGACATGGAAGATGGGAGAGATTCCGAAGACTAGAAAAGGGCAAATATAGTGCCCATCTATAGAAAGGCAAATAAGGACAACCCAAGAAAGTACAGACCAGTCAGCCTTCGAAGTAGCCAGGGTCCTTTGAAAAGGAGCCCCGTCTGGACGAGCCGAATGGCGATGAGCTGTATCAATTTCAAAGTGCTGCGGTCGCCTGCATGCTAATGAGGTACTGAATATGTATTTCAGTGCTTCATTAGTAAACTTTGAAATGGCCATTTGCATGGCCATTTCGAAGTGTTTGGCTAGTGTAGACACGGCCAGGGTGGTTAAGCACTGGAATAAATTGTCTAGGGAGGATGTGGAATCTCCATTATTGGAGATATTAAAAGAAGGTTAGACAAATGTCGGTCAGGGATGATCAAGATGGTGGCTGGTCCTGCCATGAATGCAGGGGACTGGACTTGATGGTTTCTTGAGGATCCTTCCAATTCTAGTGTTCTATGATTCTATGATTTGGATGCAACGCAAAAGACATCGGGTCATAGAGTTGTCAGTGCAACCTGAAGGCTTGTGGATCTCTGTGGAGATCTGGATACCTGGCTGCTTCAAGATCACCCTTGAAAAATGGGGACCACCCCTCACATGCTGGGATGAGGTGGGCAGATCTCAGAGGCTGCACTAATGTTGGCACTAGGTTATTGCTTAGACCAAGATCCAAAGCCATCCCAGTCCCTAGCGTGGGGTACAGAGGAGGCTGTGGCAGTATGCACCATGGCTTTTTGCTTCATGGGTCCCATGGAGAATGGAGTATGCATTACACAAGTCCTCAAGCTGGTGGGACTTACATAGGGGTGGCCAGCCCAGAATATGGGAAGCACAGAGGGGACTGAGAGAGTCAACTCCATCCCTGCTCCAAGCACAAAAATTGGAAAAAAAAAACCAAACCCTTCTATTAAGGTTTAACAGCTCTGCAAAAACCTTCTTGTTAAACAGGGCTTCTCTGTCTGTAGTCCCAAACTCACCTGTATCGTCAAGATACTCAGCCTGGTGCTCACATCTTGCTAACCTGCCATAGAAGAATCACGAGAGCTGGGAAGGTACAGGGTGGGTTGTTTATGTGTCTGTCAAAGTGCAGGGGCCATGCACAAGGAATCCTTAGCAGCTGGTGAGTGCATGCAGTCCAAGCCCAGCGACCCTGCCCGAGATATGCCTGGCATCTGGGAGTCAGCATTCTCCTGGCTTTATTGACATTGGAAAGCCTACCTCCCACTGCACTTCGGCCTCCCTGCCAAGCACAGTCTGGGAGAACCCAAACAGACATCTGGCAGTGAAGTCATCCCTTGCACAGGGGCTAGGAATGCAGCTCAGTAATTGTGGAGGGTGAACTCATGCAAAAGGCGCGTCTTCAGAACCCGATCCCTTTGGTAGCTGCACGGGTTTGCAGTTAACAAAATCAAGCTCTCGTACCAACCAGGCGTGGCTCTTCCATAGTTGGGGGGTGGGCCTGCACAGGTGCAAGTAAGATGAGAACCTGACCCCCAAGAGGGCCAAATTCTGCACTCCCTTGAAGTCTACAGTGGCACCAACAAAGGGTGTGTCTACACTGTAGTCAGAGGTGTGACTACAGTTTTGATCTGGATCAAGTGAAAACAGCAGTGAAGTTGTAGCAAAAGTCCACACTGTTGCAGCTTCCTTGCACTGGTACCCAGGCAAGCTTGATCAATGCTATAGTCCTACCTCTGACTGCAATGTGGACATATCCTTTTTCAGTGGAGTTAGTTACCCTAGTGGCCAATTGATGCAGCAGGGGTCAGAATCAGGGCCAGGGACCCTGGTGGCTACTCTCCCACCTTGCGGCTCGTATTGTCATTGGCATCAGAGCCAGGTGGCTGCAAATTCCTCCCAGTCTGATTGGGAAGAGCAGTGTGTAAGTAATACCGGCAGACTCCAGATTGAATTGAACCTGGGACTTCTAGAGCGTAGTGTAGGAGTTTCTACAGCATGAACTAAAAGCCAGTTGTAGAGCAGACACGTTTTTCTCTTGGTCAGGGGTCTGAGTGCCACTAGACGGGACAGTGCACCACACTCATTGGCCCAGCTCTCCAGGCTGCTAAGGCTGCTTTGTGCTGCAAAGTGGACGACTGCTGGAGCGGAGAATCCAGCTGACGTGTGGGTCCTTGGAAAATCACACCCAGTGGCGTGTCTGAGAGGCCAGCAAAGGTTGGGGGTTCGGTTGTGGGTGCTGCTCCAAACCCACACGCCCTCTGATCGCAACGGTCCAGTAGAAAACTGCCCCAAGAGGGGATCAAAAAGCTTCCACTACAAACTTGCTGGCTGTGCTGGAGAAGGAATAACATTGGGATGTCACTTGCGTAGCACTCGTCTGTCCCCCGCTCCTGCCAGGACTGTGTCATGCTCCTTGGCTGCCTTCCTAGGGACTAACATTCTGTGATTCCTGCCTCCTGCCCTGATCAGCTGACACAACTGCTGCCTTACTCCACGCTACCCACTGCTGCCGCCCACCCTGACCTGAGTGAGATTGTCAGGTCTGCGGGGGCAGCAGGAGCAGTCGCTTGTCCTCTGCCTTCCAACTGAATGCTCCTTTTACTGACTGAGCCGGAGAGGGCACTGAAAGAGTGACGTAACTAAATAAAAGGTCAGCTGGGGCGGATTTGTTACCAATGCTGAGGCCAACACAAGAGGAGTTGTAAGCATACATCTGCACTGCAATAACACCCACCCCTCATGGCCCCAAGTCTCAGTGCCCAGGCTCACGGAACTCAAGCTCCAGGGTTAAAAAAATTGCAGGCCTTGGGGCCTGATCCTCAGCTGGTGAACTATAGTTCCCCGAACTCCAGTGGTGATTTACACCAGCTAGAGAGCTGGCCTCCAGCCTGTCTTCCATCTCCTGCTGATCCATTTATCCCTGGTGGGGGATAGCTTAGTGGCTTGAGCATTGGCCTACTAAACCTGGGGTTGTGAGCTCAATCCTGGAGGAGACCCTTTAGGGATTGGGGCAAACAGATGTCAGGGATGGTACTTGATCCTGCCAAGAGGATAGGGGACTGGATTAGATGACCTCCTGTAATGAGGTTTGGGGTCCTCAAGCACTGCACCCCATCCACAGGCAGGAGTGACTCTCACTCAGCAGGTAGAACAGGAAGTTTATTAGTTGACAGAGGCACAGCATCTTACAGAAGAGTCAGAGACAGTCATCCCAACCCATCCTGGGGAGAGGAGCCCCAGGGGTGCCCCTCTGGGGTGTAGCTTCCCCCCTTGCCAGGCTGGCTGCCTTCCAACTCTCTCTCCCCACAAGTTTCCAACTGCTGCACAAGTTTCCAACTGCTGCCCCCCAATTCAAACCCAGCTCAGCTCCTCTCTGCTCTTTGTTCAGGTCAGAGGTGTTACCTGCCAGCTTAGGTTATAGCCCAAGGGGTCATCCTTCGCCTTGGGAGCTGCTCTGCCTGTCACACACATATCCAGCCTGAGTCTCACATGCACTCTCCATCACACCTCCCAAAGTCCCTTCCAGTTCTTGGAGATGTGTATCTCCAATTCTATTACATGTTGTTATTATGGTTAGAGCATTGGCCTTGTAACCGCAGGGTTGTGGGTTCAATTCTTGAGGGGGACTTTTGAGAGTCTAGGGCAGGTTAGATGAGAAAAAGCTGGGGTGGTGGTGGTGATAGGTCCTGCTATGAGTGCAGCAGACTGGACTCCATGACCTTTTGCGGTCTCTTCTAGGTGATATGTAAATGCCTTTGGCTTTGTTCCTTGTCCCACAGCCCTGTTGCTGGGAGCAGCTGCTTATATCACAGTTACCAGCCCCTCTCCCTCCACACCTTTTAAACTCCTTCTAGCAGTTAAGCTTTCCCTCCCTTCTTTGTCGTGGAGCCAATCACTCCATGCAGAACGCCACTCCAGAAATCAAGATACCGCTTCAGGGCTTACATGGTGCGTAGACATCCTGGCAGTGGCCCTCTGAGCAGGGTTGAACTTTACTTCTGTTTGCGTAGTCCCAAACGCAGCTATCTCATCTCTCACATTTGCACTGCATTCTCCACCGTGTTATCTGTGCCCTTATCAGCTGTTCTCCAATGCATTACATAGTACATGCCAGCCTATGTCTTCTTGCAGCATTCTGCATAGGTCCGGGAAGTGGATGAGCATAACTAGTCCTGAAAAAGCGGCTCTCTGCTCATCCATGTTCTTCTTGAGCAACAAGGATGATCAAAGGTCTAGAGAACATGAGCTGTAAAGGAAGCCTGAAAGAAAACTTGGCTTGTTTAGTTTAGAAAAGAGAAAACTTAGAGGGGACATGAAAGTGGTTTTCAAGTACCTAAAAGAGAGGGGGGAAAACTTGTTCTCCTTGGCTTCTGAGGGTAGGACAAGGAGCAATGGGCTTAAACTGCAGCAAGGGAGGTTTAGGTTGGACATTAGGAAAATCTTTCCAACTGTTAGGGTGGTTAAAAACTGGAATAATTGCCCAGAGAGGCTGTGGAATCTCCATCAGTGGAGATACTTAAGAGCAGGTTAGATAGATATCTATTAGGAATGGTCCTGCTGTGAGGGCAGGGACTGGACTCAATGACCTCTCGAGCTCCCTTCCAGTTCTAGTGTTTTATGATTCTATGATTCTTCCATCTTTACAAACTGTCTCTTTATCCATTGCCCTCTGAGATCACCACTCCGCACCGTCCTTTGTCCACACACCCCTGGCATTAGCATGCCCTGAGGACAGGACGGTGTGAACAGTGCAATGGACTGGTTCCAGCCTCTTCCCATGTAAGGCCACGGCCCCTGGGGCGTGCGAAGCCACAGACAGAGTAAAGTTGTGAGATGCTAATGGGACCACCTCATTACACTAAATTTAGCCCTTGTGCTGGCCAGAGACTGGCAGCTACTGTCTATGTGATCAGAATGAAATGTTGGCCTGTAACCAGAGCTGGGCAGCTCAAGGGCCACTCCTACCCTGAGTGGATAAACATTCAGCTGGGCTTTCCACTGCCGTACGCTTGTCGTGGCTGTCAGCAGCCAACATGACACCCTCTCATTCTTTTAAAGTTATTCTGAAGACTGTCTACAGCCAGATCTGGCTGCGCTCTATTTCCAGTGACGCGTGGAATATGCAGATCCCCTGTGGTTTCATAACAGGCAGCTTTTTGGCCGTTGCAATAATGTATTCACATGGGTGCTTGGTAGTTGCTTGCATTGACCCCTTCTGGGCTAACTAGATGCCATGGTATCAGGCCTCATCCTCGGGTTTTTTTCCTCGTCTTTTGTTTTCTTTTCTCCATATCCCCTTTGGTTTTCTTTTATTTTGAAGGATGAGGTTGCTTTTTTTGTTGCTTTTAATGCAAGCCTGTTTTCATTACTGTAGACCTCTGACTTACATGTAGGTTGCATTCTTAGGTAACCACACGTAAGTCAAATTTCACTTAAGTTGGGACCGGGTGGGGAGGGACCCCTACCGCCTTTGGGTCCACCAGTCCTGGCTGCACCTGGCTCCCTGCTCCTATGAGCAGTGGGGATCCCAGAGCCAGGCACAGCAGTGCTGGTCAGTTTCCTGGCTCCCAGGAGTAGCAGGCAGCTGGGAGCCAAGTGCAGCAGCACCAGTCAGTTTCCTGGCTCTCTGCCACTTGCAAGCTGGCTCTAGGCTTGAACACTAGTAAAACCCCCTCACAAAGGCAGGGCCAGCCTTATGCTGTCTCCCTACACAGGAATTAATTGAATTCCCGTGGGAGTTAAGCACATACCTGTATTGGAGGTGGTGAGCATTAGAACCTAAAAATGCAAGGCAAATGAAGGGCAAATTATTAGCCTTGTTTTGCAGATGGGAACTGAGGCACAGAGAGCTGAACAGCCCTGATGTTCATAAGCACTCCATAGAATCATAGAACACTAGGACCAGAAAGGGCCTCGAGAGGCCATCGAGTCCAGTCCCCATGCCTAATCAGTTTAAAATTAGGGCTTGAAGTGATTTGGTCAAAGCCACCCAGGGGGTCTAGAGGCACATCAGCCCTGCAAAACAACAAACCCTGCATCAGTGACTCTGGTGCAGGCTCACAGGGTTCATGCTATGGGGCAAGGCCAGTCATTTAGCCTGGCCTCTGAGAGATTTTTTTTTTTTTTTTTTTGCTATGTAGATGCTTCCAGAAGTACAGAGTAATTCTTCTGAGTTCCAGTCTAGTGCCTTGTCTCTAAACTGTCCTTCTGTTTTGGAGTTATGCCCTGTTTTCACCAGTGGCAAAGCCAGTTCTGAACCTGGTGTGTTTGTTTTATCATTGTTTCCTCTACTCATTCTAGACCCAACACTGTCCCAGTTGCCCGCTACACTTTCAGTAGTACTTTGCTCAATGTGTGGTCCTGCTGGGACATTTCCTGATGGAAATAAAGTTCCCAAACCCAGTGTTCCCTGTAAGCTGAGCATTTGGGCATCTGCCCAGGAGAGATTCAGGTGCCACCCAGCTGATTAGCAGAGCACCCCCAGTGGGTGGTGTGTGTTTCTACTGCCAACCCTCGGAGTGTTCTATCTCTTTTAGATTTCTGTGGTTCATGTAAAGATGCAAATTGTATATTCCTGAAGCTACTAAGTGTGATTCTCCATTTTCCCTTTCCAAGAGAAAGCCTTGCCTGTGATACTGCACTGAGGCTGGATTGACTGTGCCACATGAAAGAACTGGAAGCCCTGTTGGGCCATTTAAAAGAGAACATAAGAATGGCCACAGTGGCTCAGAGCAAAGGTGCATCTAACCCAGTATCCAACCATGGCCAATGCCCCAGAGGGAAGGAACAGAACAGGTAAACATCAAGTGATCCATCCCTTGTTGCCCTTTCCCAGCCTCCGACAAACAAAGGCTAGGGACACCATTGCTGACCATCCTGGCTAACAGCCATTGATGGCCCTATCCTCCATGAATTTATCTAGCTCTTTTTTTGAACGCTGTTCAAGTCCTGGCCTTCACAAACATTCCACGGGTGGACCGCTTGTTCTGTGAAGAAGTATTTCCTTTTGTTTGTTTTAAACCTACAGCCTATTAATTTCATTTGGGTGATCCCTAGTTCTTGTGTTATGGGAACAGGTAAATAACTTTTCCTTAGGAGCAGATTAAGCACTTGGGAACTGCCCTATGCATTATGGCATTAGTTGGCCATTTCCATCTCAGATTTCTGTAATTCTGTGACATTGGCCTTTTATATGCCAGGATATATGTGCCACAGCTCCTTTGAGGCAAACAGCATAGCTAACACTGCTAGGGTGGTTTTTGTCATTATGCAGCTAGAGGAAAACGACTGGTTTTGGCCAAGTTATGGAATCCGGCATGCTCTGGTTGGCTTCCATATGCTCTAGGTACTGTCATAAGCAAATCAGATCCAGAATGAACTGCAGAAGCCGCATTACTGGAACTAGAGGGCTGCACAGGCCACTGGCGCACACAGGGAGCATGTGCAATGCATGATTAGTTTGCAGCTAGCCTGTAGTTTCTGCAATCTTGCATAAGCATCTGCTGCAAAGAGGCATTTCACACTTGAGGACATGGGTTGGAGGAGGAAGTAGGGGTGGTTACATGTCATTTACAATTGGATTTGGTTAGGTAGCAGAGCACTGAGGGGGGAACAGCGGCGTGCTTGCCATTTTTAAACCTGTGTATTTATTCAAGTGGGTGTCCAGTAGACTGTGGTTTTTATTTATTTATTTATTTATGTCTCAGATGAAATTATTGTGATGAAATACTGGTTCAGAGTAGTACTCCTCAGTAGTTTTCTAACCCTGTGCTTTTCTGGCAAAAGTTCACAGCTGTAATAGGTTTAGATGTGGAGTCAGAGATGGGTCGACACTTCCAAAACCATTTCTGTGATTATTTGCTTACTTACAAAAAAAAAAGTCAGTTTGTTTCTGGCTGGTTGCATGGACCATTTGTGCCTGAAATTCACCCTGTGTGCAGAGAACACACATAAGGCCTATGTGTTATTTAAAGCCATTAACGCTTGTTCTGAAGGTTTAAGTGAGACTTCACTGATAGAGAGACACGATGTTATGGAAAGTGGATTTCCGCTTCTGTGAATGCTTTAGTGAGCTCATTGATCAGAGGGGCTGGTGGAAATTATAATTATTAAGCAAATATTGAAGAGTGTGCACTGAGTATTCCAGTTGGAAATCCAGTTCTTAAGAGTTATGCTCATCTGCATGATATTTTCTTTAAAAAACAACTTGAGGAAAAGTCAAAGTATCACAAAAATAAATTACCTGAGTAACATACAAATTACTGTCAGGTAGCGGCAAGGAAGCATCAGCCATCCTTCAGACCTGGGTTCTAATCCCTGTAGAGCCTTATACCCCATCACAGACCAAGTCCCATTGTGCTAGATGCTGCACAAACAAATTTCAATCCTTAACTAAAATCTGTTGCACACACAATAACGCATGGAACTGAGGCCAAGGCTGCTTGCATGCCAGCAGATCCGGGCTGGCGCTCATTTCCTAGCTGGGCTGAAAGGATCTCCTGGACCTTGACTCAGTTGAGCTGCTTTGCACAGCTTGTGCATCACTTGAGGCTGGAAACTTTTTTAACTCCCAGTCCTTCTGTTCCAGGCCCCAGTGTTGTGGCCCTCATGCAGCTTCCAACTGTGATTCAGAAAAACTGATTGGGAAAAAGAGCTCTAGCAAGCCCTTTGGTCAAAGGGCCATTGTGTGGGGGTGCAGAAGAAAGCAGAAAGATCTGAGCTAAGCGGGGGGACAGGGTCCAAGGAGGGAAGTGGCGTGTCCTCACTCGCTTAAAGATGCTTTCCTCCTGACCTAGCAGCTTCATTGGCTATGTTTGGCTCTTCTGTGCTGCCACGGTGTTTAACTGCTCCAGTCTCAGCTTGCTGCTGAGCTGCCAGAGGAATGAAGGGCTTAGCCATAGGTTAAGGCAGAAGATTCCTGCTCAGCCACATGGCAGTCTGCCCTTTGGCAAGGGGCTGTCCACAGAAAGGAGCTGAAATGAGGCAGAAAAAAAGTCCAGGACACCTCTGTAGAGAGGAGTTTTGGGTGCTCTGCATGCTTGGATCTTGCTTCCCTGTGAGACGTCGTGTAATTTTTTGTGTCTTCCCTCAAAGCATCTGGTGCTGAGCAGGGCATGGGAGTAGGTGGACCCGAGACACTCTGTCAGTTCCTGTGTTTGCTAGTGGGATTCCTTGTAAGAGTAACTGCTGGCATTCTCTGTACAGGAGCAGTCACTCTTTTTGTACTATTTCTGTAGTGGTCATGGCCCCATTGTGAAAGGTGCTGTTTCCATATGTCCGGCTTGGCAAATTGTCTTTGAGAGCTGCATTGTGCTCAGCTCGATCAGTTAGTGGAGCTAGTAGACAGCTTTTGCCTTTGGACTCTGTGCTTCTGTCACTTCACTTATCAAACACACCCCAGAACTCAAAGCAAGGCTCAGTCAAAGCCCTGGAATTGTCCTGGATTAACATCTACACCCAGTGACCCATGATAATCTCAAACTGCAGAAGGTCTCACTGGCTCAAGGTTCCTGAGATCTGCAGCTTGGGGCCATGCCTAGATCTTCATATTTGCCATTGTTTCAAACTATTGATCTCTGTCCAGGGGAGGGAGGTGGGTTGCTCAAAACTCACCTGCAGGCACAAGCAGCAAATCAAGACAAACCTAGGATAAATTGCAAATACAATGCATCCAGCTGCCTAGTGAACCTGGGATAAGAATTTGTCCGTGATCCTCCTAGTGTCTTATTTTTACATGTTGGGTTTTGTCCTATATACCCCACTATAGCCCAAAGAAAACAATGTCCTGATTTTTCACACTTGCTATCTGCCATTCTTTTCCCAAAAGGTGTGAAAGCAGCAGAACTGTGCCTAGCTATTTTTCTTAATCCTTGCTGCATGCAGCCGCTTGTCTATTTTGCTAGGATAACTTTCTGTGTAATGTATCAGAGAAGTAGCTGAGTTAGTCTGCATCTTAAACACAACAAGAAGTCCTGTGGCATCTTATAGACTAACAGATATTTTGGAGCATAAGCTTTCCTGGGCAAAGACCCGCTTTGTTATGCTCCAAAATATCTGTTGGTCTATAAGGTGCCACAGGACTTCTTGTTGTTTCTGTGTAATGCCCTCTGGTGGGAAAGACCAGCATGGGAAAGAGTGACTCCTCAGGGTTCTCTGAAGCTGAACCAGACAAGCTACAATTCATGACACACCAGCCCCAGTCACTAAGCTCCTAGAAAGTTTGAGGACTGGACTTCAATACATTTCCACTTTGCTTGTTTATTCTGAATAACAAGACAAATCGCAACTGGCTGGAAAACCAGGCTTCTTGTGTGTATGTTCTCATTATGTCACTCACCATTATGGTCCCTGATCATCTTTGTGGTATCTGACCACCTTATCCATCTTGCTGGGCATACACTTTTGGATACAAATTTAATCCACAGTGAGTGGCAGCATTGCTTTGGGCACTATGGAATGCTTTGCATGCTCATAGTTCTGTACCAGTACTGATAATTCTATAGCTGAATGAAAGGATGAATGAATGAATGAATGAATGAATCAAAATAAACCTTCCAGTCCCTGGGGCTGGGGACCTTTTATGTCCCTCTGTAACCTGCACTGAGTTTCTGTGGGTGAGCTTCACTACTCTAGAAATCAGTGCTAATATCCCCTGTACTCTGCTCCCTAGAGTCTCTCACTGACATCACCACTGGGCAAGCAAGCTGGACTTTGGCACGGTTCAGGACCCCAAGCTGCATGCTTGCTTATGCAAATAGACCACGCCCAGCTCCCTGGTATACCTGCAGGGGCCCTGAATTCACCCACTGTGCTGTTTCGTTCTTACTTGTGAATTCAAGTTTCCATAGGGAGAAGAGAGCAGAGTATCTATCCTTTTACCGATTCAGGAGTCGAAAGGCTCTGTGAAGAGAGAACTCCAGGCAGCTATCGTACCAACATTACAAAATCAGGAGGGATTTTCACTGGGGTTAAAAAGTCTTTTTTTCGGGAGAGGGAGGTCCACAAATTACATTTTAACAAAATTTGCAAGCAGCTCCAATGATGATGCTCATCTTGGCTCTACGCTAACAATTTCCTCAGCAGAGTTCTTGGTAAACTATTGATTAAGTCTCACAACACCCCAGGACCATTTAGTCTGCTGCTGGGTGCGATGCTTCATTCTAATTTTGGTTGTTAGGTTAGTGTCAGAATGCTGGGTGGGGCTGATGGCCCCTGCCATACGAGAGGTCAGGCTGCCTGCTCTGGTGGTCCCAGCTGACCTTAAACTCTGTAATTCTGTGCAATGGATATTTTTAATTTCTTGCTACATTCTGAAACCATCAGGTTGATTTACTTACACCAGGGCCTTGTGTCTATTAACTCTATTACTAGAGTAATTCTCTTAGTGGTGAGCCAAGAATCCTGGGGCTTCTGTCCAGAAACAATGACGAACAAAGTAATTCCTTCACAGAAAAAAAAAAAATGTAGAGCAAACTTCATCCGAATGTATTTGCTGGCTGTGGCTGACCTTCGTGGAGTGCTTCATAGGACTGTGGGAAGATACAAACCAGAGTTGTCCATGGCGTTCAGGCAATATTGGGGGAGTTTACTTCGTTTTCATAGAAATGCAAGCCAAATTAAGATCAAGCTTATCTGGTTGCTTCTGTCCTGCAGATTCCTCCTACCACAGAAATTCATTGAGTCACACCCAATGGTGGTGGAATTAAATGTGGATTGATAATCAGAGGTAGACAGGGCACCCAAAAAGTTACTTGAATAAAAGTGCAGCTGCTTTCACGTCTGGATACTTGAGTACAATAAGTGTGTGTGTGTGTGTGTGTGTCTGTGTATGTACATTTTTACTCAAGTAGTTTTCTAGAGGGACACGGTACCTTGCACTTAAGTACACTCACCCCCCAAGCAGCTGTACTTTTACTCACGTAACTTTTGGGGTACCTTTTTCCACCTCTGTTGATAATAATATGACTAATAATAAGAAGTGCAATTAGGTGGCCAGTTTCCATTCTCATTTATACTGGTGTCAATCAGAGAATAACTGAGAACAAGCTTTGGCCCATAAGCTTCAAGGCATTGGCTGATCACCTGCAAGGGTCAGGAAAGGATCCTCAGTGTAGCAAATTTAGCATACGGCCCACGTGCATGAGGACAGTTGTTCTTTCTCTCCTTGGAATCATTACACATTGGCCATGGCTGGAGGTAAGATGTCAGACAATGGACCAATGGCCTGATTGGCTATGAGAAATTTTACCTGCCTAAAGCTTTTGAGTTCTGTATAAAACTGTTCCCTCTTATTTTTTCATCCATGTGTGGAAAAATTTTGTTACATTTGCCAAAGCATGGGCCAAGGCGCACCACCAATAGAAACATATATTGCTGGCTGTAGGTGCTCTGCTAATCGGCTGGGTGGCATTTGACTCTCTCTTGGGTGGCTGGCCAAGTGCTCAGCTTGCAGGGAACACTGATGTATAACTGCTGCTTTGGGAGACTCGTTTACTCAGGCTGGGCCTGGTTCACCACTCGTACTGATTTTACGTTGGCATTAGTTCCATCCAACTACACCAGAACAAGAGAAGAATCAAGTTCATTGTCTCCATTCTGAACCACAATGCTCACTTCACCCACCACTGTAATGCAGCTACCTCTGGAAGGGGGGAGCCAGATGTGTCAGCTGCTGAAGAGTACATGCCTGAACAGAGTCTTCTCATGTTCTGAAGGCAGAACTGCTGAAGCACAAACTGACATATCATCCCTTGTCCTGCAGCTAGTTCTGCTCTCTTTCTACAAAGGGTCTGTCCCCCCATCACTGGGAGCTTAGCCCTGGGCTTCAGTGGAAGCAGCATGAAGGCTCTTTGTCAGTCTTGTGCAAGAAGGAATGAAGTCCAAGAAAAACCAAACTTGCTAAACGAGCCCCTTGCCTCAGCCTCATTCAGTTCTTCCCAGGATTAAATGTACCAGGCTTGTCCGGTTGTGATGTAAAATCCCATTTAATTAGTTAACGGCTGGACCCTTGCCGTGGATGGGGACTGCTCTAGCCCAGCCAGAGCAGCTGCAGGTGCACTGTGGGGTGGGAGCATTCTAGTCTGATATGAGAAGCCCCTGTCCCCCCCAGCTACCCCTTTTCCCTTCCCAGCTGGCCACCACAGACAGAGGCTATTCCAGCCTGGCTGGAGTGCCCCTTCTCCCTGCGGACTACTCCAGCCCCTATTGGTTCACCATCACCAGTAAGCCTACCCCTTTGGGAGGAACTTACCCCTTAGCCAGTTAACCAGTTAAACACGAACATCCCTAGTATCCAGGTGCTTTTGAACAGTGCACAGAGCCCAGTTTCACACACAGCAGCCATTTAAGGGAAACTTTTCTGTCCTCTCTCCCAGGCTTTCAATTTCCAGGCTGGCCCTGTTTGCAGCAAATTGACCTCTGTGCAGCAGGTGGAAGGGGTGACTGGTTGGGGTCACTATTTTATCAGCTAGGGTGGTGGAGTGATAAAGGCAGTCATGCCACTGGGCTGCCTCAGCTGTGCCAGGCCACTAAATTGAAGGGATTTGTGTGAAGGCAAGAAGCAGGCTGGAGCCTGTTGGCAGGCAGCCTCTAGGAAGGAAAAATTTGCTCCGCTGAAGGGCAAGATCACATTACCAGTTTACTAATATAAGCCTCAGGACTTTCAAAGTCTCCTTAGAGCCAGATTAGCCCAGCCGGAGGCCTGAGGAGATGCTGAATGCAGATTTAATGGCATTAATTGGGGCTGGACAAAACATGATTCCAAGCCTGAGTGGAGGGCATGTCCCAGACTTAGTTCAGGCCCCAATCCTGTGGTGAGGTGTAGGTCGGGGGGAGACGCCCTCACTGAAGGCTCTGGGGGCTCCTGTGCTAATGCAGGATCGGAGCTTGATGGAGAGTTTGCCTGAGGAAGGACTGCAGGTTTTGGCCCACAGGACTATCCCTGGCAACCTCACAGCCTGCTCCACCTTTGCCAAAGGTGGTGGGACTTTGGGCATTTGATTTAAAGAGAGCAGTCCCATATTCCTCGCAGTGAGGCCCTGTTCTTCTTCTTGGCTCTTCACTCGATAATGACTAGGATGTCTTTACGTTACCCTCCGATTTGTGAGTCGGTTGATGGCTGACCAGCCCAATTATAGAGCTGCAGATCTTACCACAGAAGGAGCAGGTGTGAGGAGCTGTTGGAGAGGTGCAGGGCACTTTCTGCCATTCTTTTCTTCTTCTCCACCTCTCCTCATCTGCACTGCAGGGGGACTTCTCATATTGTGCTATCCCCTCACAGATTACCGCTCTCCACTGGTGACAATCCTGGACAAGGTTGTCCCAAGTCTCAACACCAATGCTGCACATTTTCATGTGTGCCTTCAGCATGCCCTGATATTGCTTCCGCTGGCCCCGAACGCTCCGCTGTCCTTCCTCCAACTCGGAAAACAAAATCTGTTTTGTGAGGCGCCGATCAGACATCCAAACCATGTGACCAGCCCAGCAAAGTTGTTGGTGAATGATAATGGCTTCAGTGCTGCTCATGTTCAACTCTTCCAGCATGCTGGTGTTCATGCACCTATCCTCCCAAGAGGATTCATCAATATCTCAGTGATAAGTGCCTTCAAATGATGCTTATATGTTGTCCAGGTTTCACATGTGTACAATAGTGTTGGAACAGCCACTGCACAGTGTACAAGGAGCTTTGTCTTGGGATAGATGTCCTGGTTCTCAAAGACCCTTTGTTTCAGGCAGGCGAAAGCAGAGCTTGCGCAGCTCAGACAATGCTAGATTTCTGCGTCAATGTTGACATTAGCAGAAAGATGACTTCCAAGGTATGGGAAATGCTCCATGTTTTCAAGCAGTTCCAGCGAGGACCTGTATTGCTGTTCAGTACCCATGCCTTAGCTAGCTGGCTGAGCACGTAGCCTACCAGACAGCGTCCATTACTACTGCAGCAGAGTCTGCCACTTGGCATCCCAGGGAAAAGCCATCTCACCTGTGAGTCCCTCATTCATCTGCCTTCTTGGCACAGCAGGAATGAGACCAGGAGGCAGCAGACCTAAAAGCACAGGGAGCTAAAGTTTGAACTTCAGTCCTGAGCCTCTGGAGGTGGGAGCTGGGACATCTCATAGCCTGTGGGCAGGGGAGATGGGGAACAGGAGGTGAACTCATCCTCGGCTTAAGTACACACATTCCCTCTATTTCTTGCACAGATACACAGCCATGGGCAGTAAGTTCCATGGGCCAACGATAACTGGGCACCAGGACTATTCCTGCTCCAGGGCCTGGCTCCAGCACAGTTCAGGGCTGGGTCTCTTCCCCAGCCCCACCTGATGCTCCCATGTCCTCCCCTGCGATGCGCGTCCCAGCTCACCTGTCTACCCCCCAGAGATTTAAAATGCCCAAAGGCTCTCAATGCTGCCACAGGCAGCGTAGAAGGGCTAGGGTGCCTTCTGGTTGCTCACTTTGTATAGCTGCCAACACATGTCTGTGGGTCCCAGAGGAGGTGTCTGTGCACATTATCCCACCCTAAGTGCCCCTGCAGCCAATGGGAAGCTGAGGGAGCAGCATGTGAAAAACTCCTCACCCTCAGGAGCTGCTGCCAAAGTGGGTTGCCCCAGCTAAGCAGTGCACCTCTCCCCACACACCTGCTCCTGCACCCCAATCTCCTGCCCCAGCCTACAGCCTGCACCCAGCCCCCAAAACTTCAGCCCACAACCTGTACCCCTCCCTCACCCAAACTCCCTCCCAGAGCCTTAAGCAGGGCTGTGGGAGTCTGAGTGGGGACAAGAGCTGTCTCTGGGCATTCAGGACACCACCAGAATTTCTGCAAGCCTGCCACCCTTGCACATGTATAAAAGGCAGGGTTAATCATAAGGCCAGGGTTTCCTAGGCCCCATTCCTGCTCCAAACAAGTGGCTGTTAACAACAGTGAAGTATAACTCAACCCTTGGGCTCACCCTGTCAGTCCTGGGCCTAGTGAACTGAAGAACTGGCAAAGCCTGGGCCAGCTGTGCTGTATCGAGGGAGTGGCACAGCCCACTGAGTCTGGGACCAGCCAGCCCAGCTGGTGAGGGTCGTGGGAAATGCTGAGGTGCTAGTGTGGGCGTGATCTGCACATGGCCTGAGAGACATGGGAGAAGGGCTGTGTTTATCCTCTGGCAGCTTCACTCCCACAGCCCTGCTGGAATTCTCATTACCCGGGAGTCTTCTGAGCCACCTCCGCAAATTTCTGTGAGGGCGGAAGCCACACTGTCCACCATTAGCATGTAGTGGACATGATCCTGTTTCCAATAATGGGGATGAGGATGAATAAAGAAGGTGCAGAACAGTAAGCCTTAGGCTAGTCAGCTCAGCAGGGTGCCAGCTATGTGAACGTGGCTCCTGGGTGTCTTGGAGTGAAGTTGGACAGCAGGCTTTGTTTGCTGACACTGCTAGGCCAAATCACCACCACTTTTGGATGGTCCCCAAAGCTTTTAAGAGGAGTGGGGAAACTGACCAGCACTGACGAACTCCTGGCTCCCAGATGCCGCCACTGACAGGAGTCAGAAACTGCTTTTGTCAGGGGTGGCAGCCTGACTCTCCCATTCCTATCAAGGGCGACAGCTGCTCCTGTCAGTGGTGGCAGCCCAGAGTCAGGCTTTCAGCTGCCACCACTGACAGGGGCCAAGAAACTGACCAGGTGCTGCTTGGTTCCCAGCTCTCTTCCACTTGCTGGAGCCCTGGTCAGTTTCCTTGCTCCCCCGAGTTCCCCGAAATTTGACTTACACGGGGGTTGTACATGGCAGGGTGTACATGGCAACTCTGGTTGTTAACACTGGCCTGTCCAATCAGAGGAAAGTGGACATACCTTTTTTGCAACAAAGAGCTTATTTGTGCCATGGAAAGAGTGAGTCATGGTCCAAAGAGATGGTGAGATAATATGTCGAGGAAGCTGCCCCACCCTTGGAAATCAGAGAAATAGCTGTGTGATACAAGTTGGGGAAAATGCAGCTGCCCAGCCAAAGACAAACAGTGGTCAAAGTGCCGGCTGGGCTCATTCATTTCAATCAGATATCAGGAACTCAGCTTAGCAAAAGATTGGACATGGGAAGAAATAGTTTCCATTCATTAGTTAGCATAGCCATATGGGAAAAGGTACATTCCCTATACTGCTAGATATTCAGCACCCTCAGCTCCTGATGCAATCATTGAGCACCAAGGGGTCTCAGCACCTTGAAGGTTTGAGCCCTTAAACAGGAAAGGAAGAGAAAAGGGATTTCTAGCCAGGCTATTTAGACATTAGCCCATCTGAGCACCAACATGTTCATGATATGTATTGCCAAGAGTCCCTGGAGTGGATTAATCACATACATCATGCTTCTCCTGTAAACAGCACCTCCACCTGCTTTTACTCTTGGCTGACACATGCTGTACAGTAAGAGATCCTAGAGTTACTGTTATCCGTGGGGTTAGTAGCTGCAGGCCAGTGAGCTATGTAAGCTACCCACAAGAAGCCATATATCTAGGAAGGTGAACATCTCCCCCTATGGGCTGTAAATAATATAGGGTTTCTCTTCTCTTATACCTGTCCTTGTCTTTAAGAGAGCTGGTTGCAATTTGTTTTTCGTCCATTTTGATGATGTTTCGTTTAAAACAATGGGGGTGGGGGTCTTTCAAAATACAAAAATTCCCTATTTCAACTATTTCAGAAAGGAACATTTACATTTTTCATTTTGAAATGACTTTCCAGTTTGAAATGTACTTTATGTTGTATAAAAAATATGTAAAATGTAGTAGAACTCAAAATAAATCCTTGTGATTGACTCAAAATGGGGGAAAAATCAGAATGTTGTTCAGTGGCAATGTAGGTATTTTGTAATTTTTGTCCCATTCTAGGGAAAACTATCAAACTCTTGCCATATTTCATGGGTTGGAAATTGTGTTTGCTGATCAACTCTAAACTGTGCAATGTGGAGACAATGTAATGGGGCTGGGGTGGGCAGCAGGCTGTGGAGAGCAGTCGCAAGGGCTTGTTATGATTTTCAGGCTAAGCTGCTTTTGCTAGGTCCATATGGACAGGTGAGTAGTTTCTGTCCTGTGCCCAACCAGTTCAAAGAGGCAATGAATGAAATTTCTTGTACCCAGTCTATGGTGTAATGCTGTATGTGGTTAGATTTAGAAAACAAACAAAAACAAAAACAAAAAACCTTTTTATTAAGGCAAAGTAACAATAAAAGTTTAACATACCACATCCGGGGTTGCCAGCTTTCTACAGGCACAAAACTGGATACCCCACCTCACTGCCTGCCCTGCCCCTTCTCTGATGCCACACCCACACTTGCTCCAATGCCTGCTCTTCATTGCTCTCTCCCTGACACCCTCACTCACTTTCATCAGGCTAGGGCAAGGGTTAGGGTGGGAGAAGAGGGAATTGGGGCAAGAAATGAGGGACTCAAGGTGCAGGAACCAGTGTTCCCTCTAACCTGTGTGCATTTGTGGCCACTCTGCAAAAGACTCAGCTGACCAGCAAAGTGTCCATAAGCTAGGTTCTGTGTTTCTATTGGTGGTGCACATTTGCACATGCCTTGGTGCACATAAAATTTTTCTGCATGTGGATGAAAAAATCTGTATATGGGTGAGAGAGATGAGATAAGAGAGAACATTGGCTGTAATCCTATTTCCATTTTATGTTACTTATTCCTTATTCAGGACCAGGTGAATATTCAATGGTTCTGTCTTAAGATTCTGAGTAATGCTAAAAAGTGTCCAAACTTCTAGATACCTGTCCTCATTTTGGTGTTTCTCTTGGGCATGTACTGAGTGTGAAAGGTCTTCCATTCAAAGGAAAATAGCATTTTTCTTCTTAATGTGTTTAATTCCAATATGACCAGAATCACTTAATTTCTATACTTACTTGCCCTGCTATAGTTGGCTGGCTTGTGCACCTCTGCCCTCTACTGGATAGACTCAGAACTGCTCAACTACATGTCAGCATAAGCCCCGTAGTGCAAACAGCTGATTAAAGCTTTATGTTCGCGCAAATGATGGGATCTCTGATTCTGAGGCAGAACCAAGAAGCCTCGCTGTGCAGCACAGCCACAACTACAAAGCCATAGCTGGTCACAGAGTTGACATAATTGTTCTTACTTTTAGAGAGTCTGTATTTTTGCATAAGCTAATGCTTTTGTATTTTGTTTGGTGATTTTGATCTTTGTGATGTTTCACTATGACACAGTAAATTCTTCTTTAACAGAGCAAACAAGTACAGGTTGAACCTCTCTAGTTTGGCACTCTTTGGTCTGGCAACATCCATGGTCTGAAATAATTTTAGTTAGCTGTATGTTCACTTGGTGTGGCTAAGTTCCCCATAGTCCCATAAACTTTGTTTACAGCCACCAATCCTGGCTCTCAGTGTTCTGTGCTGTTATTTATCTCTAATTTACCCCTAAATGTCTTCTAAGATCCCAGTAAGCAGTGGAAGTGTTGGTAATGATGCTAGACAATCTTGATGTCCTTGTGGTTCAGCAAATTCTCTGGTTTGGCACAGGTCAGGTCCTGAGGGTGCTGGACTGGAGAGGTTCAACCTATAATAAATTCAGTCTAATCGTTGGTAAGCAGAAGAAAGTTTCGGTGGGATGCTTCTATCAAAAAAATACAATAGCGCACTGTAGAGTGTTAAATATCCCACTGAGGATTCAGAACAGACTATGTGGTAATCTCTGGAGTAGGCACCCACTGACATCAACGAATGTCTTGTGAGTATTACAGAGGCAGGATATTGGTCAAAGCTGGCAAGGTTCTCTGATGCCATCTTGTGTTGTGATGAACAAAAGGTGTCATCTGTAGTGAATAAACCATGCATTTCTTCACAGGTGTGATAAAACACAAGTTTCCTTCCAGTAGAAAAAACCAGATGGTTTGCAGAAAAGTCAAATCTACTGAGTCCTGGATATATTTGGAAACAGCCGACAAACAAAGTAACTAAGAAAGGGAAGGTATGAAATTGAATGATATAAAGCTGAGATGCAAAAGACAATCTAGAGCAGTGCTCCGCAACTGATGTGTCACAAATCGGAGCACAGTGTGCCTTAGAGCCGCACACCAGGAGTGCCATCCGCCACTCTGTGCACATGCCCCAACACTCGGTGGGAGAAGCACATGGCAGCAGTGGCAGTGGCTCTGGGGTGGTGGCCACAGGTATGGCGGCGATTCTGGTGAGTTGACAGCATTGAGTTAGAGCAGGGAGGAGCTGGAGGTACTTGGCTCTGGGGGGAAGGGAGAAGGCATTGCAGTCTAGTGGGAAACAGGAGGTTCCTGGTTCTGGAGGAGGGGAGGGGGATTGGGTTTGAGTGGGGGGCTGAGTCTGCCTGTCTCTAATGGGTGGGGGAGAGGATTGGGTTATATATGTAACCCTTTTTCTCTTCTTCTTGGGTTACTAAGGAGCAGGCAGCACTCAGTTGTGTGTCTATGCACCTGATAGGTTCAATATTAAAGGAGATCCTGAGTGTCCCAGTAGTGATATTGGATAGTTGGGAATTCCCTTTCCACCCCTGATTTCTAAAGGTCGGTAAAATGGTGGTGCCTCCACTTGGCTGGCCCCTGTACACACTTACTGGTGTGCCTTTGGAAACCTCCAGGAAACTTACTTCAGTTATAATCTAGATTTAACTCCCAAACAGTATAAATAGTATATGGCTAATAGACCACATAAGAATGAACACACACTTTTACTTAACAAGTTAAGGCAACAGGGTTATAGATTAACATGAATGAAATCAATTAACAACATACACAGAAATAAATGAAACATAACTGGCATGTATAACTGCCCTCAGTTCTCCCACCCGCGAGTATACACTCTTTAATTATAGAGTTCTGATTACTTGCTTGTGGTGGCATGCATCTATTCTTCACTGGCTTGCAGACAGCTTGGTCAGGGTTCTGTTGCTAAATCCAGGCAAAGCGACCAACTGACTAGGCCCTCTGACCTGGAGATGGCCTTTGCAGCACTCCAACACACACAGACCAAGTTCCTTTCCTGCAGGGTCTCTCATTAGCAGGTTGCAACTCCCCAAAACAGTTCCTGGCTGGGAAAAAACTTCACCCTTGCCTTGAAGCAATCTGTTCAGTCAGCCTTCTCTCTCCAACAACAGGAGACTACCATCTTCTTTTTCCAGCCTCCAAAAAGCCCCTTCTCCTTCCCAAACATCATGGGAGTTGTAGTCTGTAGAACCAGATTGCCGCACAGCAACAGCAAGCTGCTAGAGGCTCTCCCATACAGACAAAGTGGGTCTTTGCCCATGAAAGCTTATGCTCCAAAAAATGTGTTAGTCTATGAGGTGCCACAGGACTTCTTGGTTTTGCAGATACAGACTAACAGGGCTACCCCTCGGATATAAAGTAGAAACCCAAGATGTGTGCACTCGACTTGTGTGTATCTTGGGTTAGTGAGACTTTGAGTGGCAGGGAACTGGCTCTGGGCTGCCATGCGCCTCCTCCCCACCACTCAGAGGAGTGGGGAACTGACCAACTGCTGCACTGGTCATTTTCCCAGCCCCTAACAGGAGTGGGGAAACTGACCAGCAATGTCCTGTTCAGTTTCCTGACTCCGGCTGGTGGAGGGGAGATGGGAGCCAGGCTGCTCCCTGGTTCCCAGCTCCTCCTGAGTTGCACAAAATTTGAGTTAGGTGAGGTTACTCAGGAAAGCCATATTCATGTAAGTCAGGGGTCTCCTGTATGTTTCTGGTTGTTATATATAGGAACTGTTAACAATAATACTTCTTATTGCCAAATCCAATGATGACTTCTGTGATCTGGACACCTCTTCAGGAGGAACTGGACCAGGATCTGCAAGTTCATTTCACAAAGGTCACCTGCCATTTTGACCTTTTGTCACCCAAAAGAGAAAAGCAAGATATATTTGAGTCTGGTAGTAATAGAGACACATGGTTGTTATTTACCTTGCACCAGAAAACATCCCTGAAGCATCAATGTGGCTTATGTTGTGCAACTCACAGTGTGAACTGTGATAAGTGTCTTTATTTTCTTTTCCTTGTCAGGCTGTGACATTGATCAACATGCCCAGGAAAAGTGAAAAGTAGATCAGGGCTCTGGAAGAGATCCGTTGAGTTAGAAGAGAACAGAACATAATTCAGACAATTGCCTTGTGGATAAAATATTAATTCAGGTCCTTCTAATATGCAATTTTAATACAGTAATCCATCAAAATGTGCAATTTTGAGTTGCACTTAACTTGCATTAATGCAAATTAAGTGCAGTTGAAAATCCTACTCCCCCTGGCCCTGGATCAACCCCTGCTGGCCCCGCACGGCCCTGTTTCAACCCCACCCCAGTTCAAACCCCCTGCGGCCCCGGTTCACTCCACCCCGCGCAGCCCTGGCTCACAACCCCCCATGTGCTGCTTTGGCTCACCCCCTTCATTCCCGGCTCTGGTTCCCCACTCCTTGCACTTGGCTCTGGCTCACCTCCCATGCAGTTCCAGGTCAACTCTTCTCCCTGCCCCTCCTGCAGCCCTAACCCGCCCCAGGCTTAACCTTCCTGCCCCACTCTCACAGTCCCAACCCACCGCCAGGCTTAACCCACCCCAACTGCCCACCGCAACCCCAGGACTTACCTTTCAAAAGGAGCTCCAGGTGCTCCTGCTGCTTCTCCATCTGCAGAATGTGAGTTCTGCTGGGGGAAAAGCCTCCGCCCCCAGTTTATGTGAAATTTGATTTATGGGAGGGTGCATAGGAATGCAATCCTCGTGTAACTTGAGGGACTCCTGTACAGACGGCAAGTATAATAAGTCATTCCATAAATCCAAACATATTACTCTATCAGCCTGTAGTTCAAGATGAGTTTTGCTTGGTGCTATAACTGCAAAGTAGGCAAGCTAAACATGACGATCATTCTGCGAAAAGGTGAAAGAGCTCAAAGCAGCGTCTGTGGCAGCATTCAGCTGTTGTTCTCTAACCCTTGAACGTGAATTTCCACTTGAATGTGATTTTTTTGGACCAATCTATACGTGTCAGCTGTAAACACTTATTCTCTGCTATCTATGGGAATTATGATAATAGTGTTTTGTGTTATCACTAAAGATTCATACACACATGCACAGACACATACACACATATCCAATATATTCTACTTCTTACGGGGGAATAAATAACAGAATTTCTTGCAGCTTTAATATGGTTTAAAATTAAAGGTAGTAGATTATGACATTTTGTCTCTTGTAAATAAAATTCTAAAACTGTAAGCTCTTTATTGTTGTGTATTATAAAACACATTCATAAAATTAATCAAGGTTGAAAGTCCTTTTGCCTTGAAGATTCATTTAAACCAACGTGGATAAACATAATAGCTCTGAGAACATAATATACTGATGAAAACAAAAAAGCAGTCCAGTAGCACTTTACAGACTAACAAAATAATTTATTAGGTGATGAGCTAAATTATGTTGTTAGTGCTTAAAGTGCAAATGGACTGCTTTTTTGTTTTCATAGTATATAGACTAGCATGGCTATGTCTCTGTTATAATATACTGATGTATCGGTAGCACCTCAGCACATGTCACTGAGCAGGTAATTCACTTTCTGAAGGCTGTGCAGGGGATATCTATTTACACTAAAAACTGGCTGCATCATTTGGCCATACGGGCCAAGATCCTCAAAAATATTTAATCTTTATGTGAGCAAGGGGCCCTAACCCATCTGAGGATCCGGGCTGCTGGCTCTTTGCTTTTCTTTTCCATCTCTGGAGTTGAGCAGTGCAAACGGGAAGCCACTGCCTATGGCTGGCAGAGGCCCAACTCCTCCCAGGGCTTGCAGTGGGATCTGTCAGAGTCCCTTGGGGAGCACTATGCTACTGGGGATGAGGGAAGCCAGGGAGAAGTGAACTTCCCTCCACACAGGAAAAGGCCAGAGTAGGCTCAATGCAGGGGCTGCAGTGGAAACTGGCCTGAGAGGTGCGTTCTGCCCATCGTGCCTCTGGAGGCAGCTCTGCTCAGCATTAGCCCCTCTGCCACCACAGCACCAGGTGCCAAAACAGCTGGACAGAGCAAGTGAAGGGGCAGAGACAAGGCAGGAATGGGTCTGAGCCCAGTGCTGTACTGAGAAGCCAGTGGGCACTGACTGAGGCAGGACTGAGAGGAGGCCTCTGAGGCGGCATGAGCTGGAGGCAGGGCGCAGGGGCAGATGGCCACGAGGCCAGGCAGGGGCCTTGAGCTTTGAAGCACTGATGCTGCTTTAGGCCCTCAGGAAACGCGGCCCAATAGGGAGAAGCAGCAGACAGAGGCTGCCCCAGTAATAGGCAGCCAGCAGGACCATGCAGGAGCCCTTCCCTGGCTGCTCCAGAGTGTCAGACAGATGGGGCCTGATGGCACAAGCTCTCAGGCTGAACAGGGAACTCAGACGAGGCTTCCCCAAGGCGGCAGAGCAGGGGCTGTGGCTGAGGCAGGAAGGGTAGAGGTGTTGTGAGGGGTCTGATGGGCACCCCCTGTGAAAGAGGAGCAGGGAGCCAGGCTGAGAGGCACACCACGAGGGACAAGGGGAGGCCCAATAAGGTGGTGGGAAGCAGCTTGGCTCGGGTGGGAAGCTCGGAAGCCCGAGCCTGGCTGGGTGGGAAACGGAGATGTGGGGGGCGTGGAGGCCGGAGGCGCAGAGCCCTCTGGGGAGCAGGAATTGAGGCGGGGAAGGGGTAAGTGGAGACTGGGGGCAATCCCAGAAGGGTACAAGCGGAGGGAGGGGAGGGGACTGGTGCAGGAAGTGCTCAGCGACTGTGAGCAGGGCATGGCCCAGCCAGGCACGGAGAGGTCAGGGCATGAGGGGGACTCGTGTTAAGCTGGGAAATACCCACATCACTGGGGGTCAGGAGGGTGGTTGAGGCTTCAGGCTGGGCAAAGACCTGAGGTGGCGACTTGGGGAAGGTGGCTTCGGCTGAGGCAGGAAAGCTCTGAGGTAAATCAACAGAGCTGGGGGGAAGGCAGAGATAATGCCAGAGGGGGGCTCGGGGCGGGCGGGGAAGGCTGAGGTGACGGGACAGGAGGCGGCTCGGGGCGGGCGGGGAAGGCTGAGGTAACGGGACAGGAGGAGGCTCGGGGCGGGCGGGGAAGGCGGAGGTGAGCGGACAGGAGGCGGCTCGGGGCGGGCGGGGAAGGCTGAGGTGACGGGACAGGAGAAGGCTCGGGGCGGGCGGGGAAGGCGGAGGTGACGGGACAGGAGGAGGCTCGGGGCGGGCGGGGAAGGCGGAGGTGACGGGACAGGAGAAGGCTCGGGGCGGGCGGGGAAGGCGGAGGTGACGGGACAGGAGGAGGCTCGGGGCGGGCGGGGAAGGCGGAGGTGAGCGGACAGGAGGAGGCTCGGGGCGGGCGGGGAAGGCGGAGGTGAGCGGACAGGAGGCGGCTCGGGGCGGGCGGGGAAGGCTGAGGTGACGGGACAGGAGGAGGCTCGGGGCGGGCGGGGAAGGCGGAGGTGACGGGACAGGAGGAGGCTCGGGGCGGGCGGGGAAGGCGGAGGTGACGGGACAGGAGGCTCGCGGCGGGCGGGGAAGGCGGAGGTGAGGGGACAGGAGGCTCGGGGCGGGCGGGGAAGGCTGAGGTGACGGGACAGGAGGAGGCTCGGGGCGGGCGGGGAAGGCGGAGGTGACGGGACAGGAGGCGGCTCGGGGCGGGCGGGGAAGGCGGAGGTGACGGGACAGGAGGAGGCTCGGGGCGCGCGGGGAAGGCGGAGGTGACGGGACAGGAGGAGGCTCGGGGCGGGCGGGGAAGGCGGAGGTGACGGGACAGGAGGCTCGGGGCGGGCGGGGAAGGCGGAGGTAACGGGACAGGAGGAGGCTCGGGGCGGGCGGGGAAGGCGGAGGTGAGGGGACAGGAGAAGGCTCGGGGCGGGCGAGGAAGGCGGAGGTGACGGGACAGGAGGAGGCTCGGGGCGCGCGGGGAAGGCGGAGGTGAGGGGACAGGAGAAGGCTCGGGGCGGGCGAGGAAGGCGGAGGTGACGGGACAGGAGGAGGCTCGGGGCGCGCGGGGAAGGCGGAGGTGACGGGACAGGAGGCTCGGGGCGGGCGGGGAAGGCGGAGGTAACGGGACAGGAGGCTCGCGGCGGGCGGGGAAGGCGGAGGTGACGGGACAGGAGGAGGCTCGGGGCGGGCGGGGAAGGCGGAGGTGAGCGGACAGGAGGCGGCTCGGGGCGGGCGGGGAAGGCGGAGGTGAGCGGACAGGAGGCGGCTCGGGGCGGGCGGGGAAGGCGGAGGTGAGCGGACAGGAGGCGGCTCGGGGCGGGCGGGGAAGGCGGAGGTAACGGGACAGGAGGCTCGCGGCGGGCGGGGAAGGCGGAGGTAACGGGACAGGAGGAGGCTCGCGGCGGGCGGGGAAGGCGGAGGTGACGGGACAGGAGGAGGCTCGGGGCGGGCGGGGAAGGCTGAGGTGACGGGACAGGAGGAGGCTCGGGGCGGGCGGGGGAGGCTGAGGTGACGGGACAGGAGGAGGCTCGGGGCGGGCGGGGAAGGCTGAGGTGACGGGACAGGAGGAGGCTCGGGGCGGGCGGGGAAGGCGGAGGTGACGGGACAGGAGGAGGCTCGGGGCGGGCGGGGGAGGCTGAGGTGACGGGACAGGAGGAGGCTCGGGGCGGGCGGGGAAGGCGGAGGTGACGGGACAGGAGGAGGCTCGGGGCGGGCGGGGAAGGCGGAGGTGACGGGACAGGAGGAGGCTCGGGGCGGGCGGGGAAGGCGGAGGTGACGATGGAGGAGGCTCGGGGCGGGCGGGGAAGGCGGAGGTGACGGGACAGGAGGAGGCTCGCGGCGGGCGGGGAAGGCGGAGGTAACGGGACAGGAGGAGGCTCGGGCGGGCGGGGAAGGCGGAGGTGACGGGACAGGAGGAGGCTCGGGGCGGGCGGGGAAGGCGGAGGTGACGGGACAGGAGGAGGCTCGGGGCGGGCGGGGGAGGCTGAGGTGACGGGACAGGAGGAGGCTCGGGGCGGGCGGGGAAGGCTGAGGTGACGGGACAGGAGGAGGCTCGGGGCGGGCGGGGAAGGCGGAGGTGACGGGACAGGAGGAGGCTCGGGGCGGGCGGGGGAGGCTGAGGTGACGGGACAGGAGGAGGCTCGGGGCGGGCGGGGAAGGCGGAGGTGACGATGGAGGAGGCTCGGGGCGGGCGGGGAAGGCGGAGGTGACGGGACAGGAGGAGGCTCGGGGCGGGCGGGGGAGGCTGAGGTGACGGGACAGGAGGAGGCTCGGGGCGGGCGGGGAAGGCGGAGGTGACGGGACAGGAGGAGGCTCGGGGCGGGCGGGGGAGGCTGAGGTGACGGGACAGGAGGAGGCTCGGGGCGGGCGGGGAAGGCGGAGGTGACGGGACAGGAGGAGGCTCGGGGCGGGCGGGGAAGGCGGAGGTGACGGGACAGGAGGCGGCTCGGGGCAAGCGGGGAGGGCTGAGGTGACGGGACAGGGGGAGGCTCGGGGCGGGCGGGGAAGGCGGAGGTGACGGGACAGGAGGAGGCTCGGGGCGGGCGGGGAAGGCTGAGGTGAGGGGACAGGAGGAGGCTCGGGGCGGGCGGGGGAGGCTGAGGTGACGGGACAGGAGGAGGCTCGGGGCGGGCGGGGAAGGCGGAGGTGACGGGACAGGAGAAGGCTCGGGGCGGGCGGGGAAGGCTGAGGTGACGGGACAGGAGGAGGCTCGGGGCGGGCGGGGAAGGCGGAGGTGACGGGACAGGAGAAGGCTCGGGGCGGGCGGGGAAGGCGGAGGTGACGGGACAGGAGGAGGCTCGGGGCGGGCGGGGAAGGCGGAGGTGACGGGACAGGAGAAGGCTCGGGGCGGGCGGGGGAGGCTGAGGTGACGGGACAGGAGGAGGCTCGGGGCGGGCGGGGAAGGCGGAGGTGACGGGACAGGAGGAGGCTCGGGGCGGGCGGGGAAGTCTCAGTGACTAAATCGGGTCCCTGGCCCCTCTGACAACGCCCGTGACTGCCCGTACGGTCCCTGGGGCAGGGGCCGCGGCCGGACGGCGGGAAACACCCCGCGGTGCCCGGCGGGCTGCACGCGCCCTTCTCTCGCGCTGGGTTTACGGCTGTGGCCCAGCGACAGGAGCGACCCGCACAACGGGCTCGGGGCGGGAGAACACGGGCGTTCAATGACTCTGGGCTCCTCCCGCAGCCCGGGGCCGCCCCGCCAAAGCCGCGAAGAAGGGCTGGGAGCGGAGGGAGCTCAGCGAGCGCCGGTAATCGGCCTGCGGGAACTGCAGAAACAGTCGGGGCAGCGCTGGGACAACTCGCACCTTGCACCCGCCCACTGCCCGCACGCTCCTGCCTCCCGCAGCAGCGCGGCAGGGCGTTAAGTCCGTACGCAGGGCTGTCTGTCCGTCTGAAAACCTGGGGTCGGCAGCCTCCAGCCGCCCATTTCCTTATGCTGGCTCCCCATGGGACTCCTGTCCGCCGGGCAGAGCTGTGGTGTCGGCTCCAGCTCCTGGCACCCCTTTACGGGGTGCATCACTTTGAGTCAGAGAGGTACATTTGTCGTCAGGGCGTCTGACTTACACAGGCCTGAGTGCTCCCTCTCTCCCTTTCTGGCAGCTCCAAGCACAAGAGGTCAAGAAGGAAACATCAGGAACATCAAGCGAAGAGGAGGAAAGAAGAGAAGTCACTGAAGACGGAGGAGAGAAGGAAGGGGACCCCGGCCACAGTTCCATCCCAGTTATCAGGGCTCAGGTCATTTAATACCACCCTATGGGCTCTCAAGACCACTAACACCTAGAGCCGCTTGACCGCCCTGTAAGCAGGGTCCGGGTCTGCTCAGTTTTATCCATTTCACATAATGCTCTGTTAGAGGGTTAGTCAGAGTGCCTACCCTGTCATCAGGGTACGGGTCACCTCCCCCTCACTTTGGAGGGACTTGGAGCTCTTGGGTAACTTAAAGAACGTGACCCCCCTGCAGCCAGGGTCCAGGTCTTTGCCCACTTGCTCATTCAGCATTATACCTTGTTGTGGTCTCCAGTCAGGACGACAACCCTGTAAATCAGGGTGCAAGTCACATTCTTGTTGCGTCTGGGAGATACTGAGCTCTTTGGAACCGGGAGCAATGGGACTCACCTCCCCAGTAATACGGGCCAGTTCTCTTCCCTCTTGCTATTTTGGCATCATATCCTGATGGCAGTCTCGTGAGCGTGTCCATTGGGAATTGGGGTGTGACTCACATCACTCTGAAGTAAGAGAGATACTGAGCTCTCTGATGACTTGCGGAGCATGACCGCCCTGTAACTTGGGGGCTAGGTCTCTGCCCTTTGGCTGCTGTATTTATGCTCCTTTAGCCTTCTAATCAGAGGGACCGCCCTGTAATGAGGGTGCAGGTCCACTCCTTCTCTCTTTTTGCAGATTAGAGTTATTTTAAGGGCCCAAAGGAGCGTGACCACCCTGTATTCAGGGTTCAGGTCCAAAGTTGTCTCACATAATTATGTTCTTTAATACAGCAAGTCGGAGTGACCACCTTGTAAGAAGGGTGCGAGTCACGTTGCCCTTGCTTTTGGAAGAGACTGATGTTACTTGAGCAGTGTGACCTCCCTGTAACCGGGGTTCAGGTCTTTGCTCATTTGGAATTGTGTCCTACCCTCAGCCTGCTGAATTTGACTGCCTGCCCTGTAATTAGGGGGCATGTCACGTGCCTTCTCTTAAGGGAGGTCCAGATTCCCCGAATGCTTTGGGCTGAGTGACCACCCTGTAAGTAGGGTTCAGGTCTCCTCCTTTTCTCTTATATATAAATGTATTTCCCACTATCGACTCGCCCGAGCGACCGTCCTGTAAGAAGGGCTTGAGTCCTTTCTCCTTTGGGTTGTTGGGCTAGTCACTTTGACCCCTCCCTGTAATCAGGGTGCAGGTCTTGTCCCTTTTCCCTTTGTGTTCTTGAGGGGAGGAAGATTGATCGAGTTAAGCCTTGGTCGAGTGACCTTCTGCCACGAGCTCCCTTTCTCTTCTGGGAAGTCCCCCTTTGTTTTGTACGAACGTGTTTGCGAGAGCCTGTGATACGCATGGGTGTGAGAGCTTTTTACTCTTTAATTTAATTATTTTAAGTTTTTTAAGTTAAGCCGCTGCAGCGCTTTTTCTTTATTCTTCTCAGAATCAGAAAAGGAGCTCGAAGCATATTAACGTATGATCGTCTTTCTCCTCACCAAAGGGAAGGGCAGGGGCTCGGGTGTTATCTTTCATTGCCTTGGACATTGTGAGACCCCTTCAAACGGGGACTTGGTCCACCCCTTCCGCTCCGCTTAAGGTGAGCTCCATTTTAGGAGGCTGATGAGCATGATTGGCCTTGAAGGGAAGTGATTTACCTCGCGAGTCTGAGTGTCACAGCTCGTGCCTTCTCCCTTGCTGCTTGGGCAGCCTGGCCACCCTGTATCCAGGGTTCAGGTCTCTGTCCTTCATTCTTCTGTCACCAGCTGCAGCCAGTTGGCTTGAGTCCTGGCCCTGTATTTTTGGGAGAGTTTGTGTCCTTTTGGCTCCTGGGGGACGTTGAGCTCTGCGGAACCCTGAGCAGCGTGCCCGCCCTGTAAGTAGGGTCCGGGTCTTTGTCCACTTGCTCATTTGGCACTATGCTGTGCTCTGTTCGAGCGGTCAGCGTGACAACCCTGTAATTAGGATGTATGACCCAGGTGTCTGCAGAACGGGATAAAGCGCGCCCTTGGGTACTTTGGAGAGCTTGACCTTCCTGTCATTCAGGTTGCCGTCTCTGCTCGTTGGCTAATCCCAGCGACCACCCTGTAATCGGGGTACAGGTTGCAGTTTCTCTTTAGAACTCTGGGAGATGAGAATTATCACACAAACTCGGGCCTCTTGGACTTCCTGTAACTAGGGTTTGAGCCTCTGAGGCCCTGGAGATCCCTTGGCGCTGTGCTTACTACCCAGCCTGAGGCCAGTGAGAGCCCTGTAATCAGGGAATCTGGTCTTGACCCTCCCGTCTCTTGGCATTAGGCTAAGAGCAGCTAGCTGGCCTGCATGCACGCCCTGTAAACAGGGCACAGGTCTCAACAGGAAATGTTTATGGTACCTCCACCAAACTGTGTCCGGAGTCCTCCTGACCCTGCCCTCTGCACTTCCAACTTGCCTGGGATTCTGCGGCCTACTCTCCAGCTTTCTGCCCTGCTTCCTGTGCTCCTGGAGACTCGACCTTCTGCTTCTGTTGCTGGTAAGCCCAGAAAGAGAAGGTACTGAGACAGTTTTGGACAAAGTCAACCCAGGCAGCAGACTTTGTGACACTGATTGTGGACTGCTTGTCGTTTCATTCGCTACTACCCTTCATCATCTAATTCCTCTTGATCTTGCATAGTGCCTGCCTGGTAAAATAGCTGTCAAGGGGACATTGTGGCTCCAGGGTCAGATGGGTTCGGTACTTTTCTCACCCACCCAGTGTGGTTTGGGAAGAGGGGCAATTCCCTGTGCCAGCGTCGAAGAAACACATGGGCTAGGGGACGAATATCCAGGCTGTCTGAAGACGCGAACAATCACATTGTTTCAGTCGTTTACAATCAGTTTGAATCAAGGAGGTGCATTTGTCGTCAGGGCGTCTGACTTACACAGGCCTGAGTGCTCCTTCTCTCCCTTTCAGGCAGCTCCAAGCACAAGAGGTCAAGAAGGAAGCATCAGGAACATCAAGCGAAGAGGAGGAAAGAAGAGAAGTCACTGAAGACGGAGGAGAGAAGGAAGGGGACCCCGGCCACAGTTCCATCCCAGTTATCAGGGCTCAGGTCATTTAATACCACCCTATGGGCTCTCAAGACCACTAACACCTAGAGCCGCTTGACCGCCCTGTAAGCAGGGTCCGGGTCTGCTCAGTTTTATCCATTTCACATAATGCTCTGTTAAGAGGGTTAGTCACAGTGCCTACCCTGTAATCAGGGTACGGGTCACCTCCCCCTCACTTTGGAGGGACTTGGAGCTCTTGGGTAACTTAAAGAACGTGACCCCCCTGCAGCCAGGGTCCAGGTCTTTGCCCACTTGCTCATTCAGCATTATACCTTGTTGTGGTCTCCAGTCAGGACGACAACCCTGTAAATCAGGGTGCAAGTCACATTCTTGTTGCTTCTGGGAGATACTGAGCTCTTTGGAACCGGGAGCAATGGGACTCACCTCCCCAGTAATACGGGCCAGTTCTCTTCCCTCTTGCTATTTTGGCATCATATCCTGATGGCAGTCTAGTGAGCGTGTCCATTGGGAATTGGGGTGTGACTCACATCACTCTGAAGTAAGAGAGATACTGAGCTCTCTGATGACTTGCGGAGCATGACTGCTCTGTAACTTGGGGGCTAGGTCTCTGCCCTTTGGCTGCTGTATTTATGCTCCTTTAGCCTTCTAATCAGAGGGACCGCCCTGTAATGAGGGTGCAGGTCCACTCCTTCTCTCTTTTTGCAGATTAGAGTTATTTTAAGGGCCCAAAGGAGCGTGACCACCCTGTATTCAGGGTTCAGGTCCAAAGTTGTCTCACGTAATTATGTTCTTTAATACAGCAAGTCGGAGTGACCACCTTGTAAGAAGGGTGCGAGTCACGTTGCCCTTGCTTTTGGAAGAGACTGATGTTACTTGAGCAGTGTGACCTCCCTGTAACCGGGGTTCAGGTCTTTGCTCATTTGGAATTGTGTCCTACCCTCAGCCTGCTGAATTTGACTGCCTGCCCTGTAATTAGGGGGCATGTCACGTGCCTTCTCTTAAGGGAGGCCCAGATTCCCCGAATGCTTTGGGCTGAGTGACCACCCTGTAAGTAGGGTTCAGGTCTCCTCCTTTTCTCTTATATATAAATGTATTTCCCACTATCGACTCGCCCGAGGGACCGTCCTGTAAGAAGGGCTTGAGTCCTTTCTCCTTTGGGTTGTTGGGCTAGTCACTTTGACCCCTCCCTGTAATCAGGGTGCAGGTCTTGTCCCTTTTCCCTTTGTGTTCTTGAGGGGAGGAAGATTGATCGAGTTAAGCCTTGGTCGAGTGACCTTCTGCCACGAGCTCCCTTTCTCTTCTGGGAAGTCCCCCTTTGTTTTGTACGAACGTGTTTGCGAGAGCCTGTGATACGCATGGGTGTGAGAGCTTTTTACTCTTTAATTTAATTATTTTAAGTTTTTTAAGTTAAGCCGCTGCAGCGCTTTTTCTTTATTCTTCTCAGAATCAGAAAAGGAGCTCGAAGCATATTAACGTATGATCGTCTTTCTCCTCACCAAAGGGAAGGGCAGGGGCTCGGGTGTTATCTTTCATTGCCTTGGACATTGTGAGACCCCTTCAAACGGGGACTTGGTCCACCCCTTCCGCTCCGCTTAAGGTGAGCTCCATTTTAGGAGGCTGATGAGCATGATTGGCCTTGAAGGGAAGTGATTTACCTCGCGAGTCTGAGTGTCACAGCTCGTGCCTTTTCCCTTGCTGCTTGGGCAGCCTGGCCACCCTGTATCCAGGGTTCAGGTCTCTGTCCTTCATTCTTCTGTCACCAGCTGCAGCCAGTTGGCTTGAGTCCTGGCCCTGTATTTTTGGGAGAGTTTGTGTCCTTTTGGCTCCTGGGGGACGTTGAGCTCTGCGGAACCCTGAGCAGCGTGCCCGCCCTGTAAGTAGGGTCCGGGTCTTTGTCCACTTGCTCATTTGGCACTATGCTGTGCTCTGTTCGAGCGGTCAGCGTGACAACCCTGTAATTAGGATGTATGACCCAGGTGTCTGCAGAACGGGATAAAGCGCGCCCTTGGGTACTTTGGAGAGCTTGACCTTCCTGTCATTCAGGTTGCTGTCCCTGCTCGTTGGCTAATCCCAGCGACCACCCTGTAATCGGGGTACAGGTTGCAGTTTCTCTTTAGAACTCTGGGAGATGAGAATTATCACACAAACTCGGGCCTCTTGGACTTCCTGTAACTAGGGTTTGAGCCTCTGAGGCCCTGGAGATCCCTTGGCGCTGTGCTTACTACCCAGCCTGAGGCCAGTGAGAGCCCTGTAATCAGGGAATCTGGTCTTGACCCTCCCGTCTCTTGGCATTAGGCTAAGAGCAGCTAGCTGGCCTGCATGCACGCCCTGTAAACAGGGCACAGGTCTCAACAGGAAATGTTTATGGTACCTCCACCAAACTGTGTCCGGAGTCCTCCTGACCCTGCCCTCTGCACTTCCAACTTGCCTGGGATTCTGCGGCCTACTCTCCAGCTTTCTGCCCTGCTTCCTGTGCTCCTGGAGACTCGACCTTCTGCTTCTGTTGCTGGTAAGCCCAGAAAGAGAAGGTACTGAGACAGTTTTGGACAAAGTCAACCCAGGCAGCAGACTTTGTGACACTGATTGTGGACTGCTTGTTGTTTCATTCGCTACTACCCTTCATCATCTAATTCCTCTTGATCTTGCATAGTGCCTGCCTGGTAAAATAGCTGTCAAGGGGACATTGTGGCTCCAGGGTCAGATGGGTTCGGTACTTTTCTCACCCACCCAGTGTGGTTTGGGAAGAGGGGCAATTCCCTGTGCCAGCGTCGAAGAAACACATGGGCTAGGGGACGAATATCCAGGCTGTCTGAAGACGCGAACAATCACATTGTTTCAGTCGTTTACAATCAGTTTGAATCAAGGAGGTGCATTTGTCGTCAGGGCGTCTGACTTACACAGGCCTGAGTGCTCCCTCTCTCCCTTTCAGGCAGCTCCAAGCACAAGAGGTCAAGAAGGAAGCATCAGGAACATCAAGCGAAGAGGAGGAAAGAAGAGAAGTCACTGAAGACGGAGGAGAGAAGGAAGGGGACCCCGGCCACAGTTCCATCCCAGTTATCAGGGCTCAGGTCATTTAATACCACCCTATGGGCTCTCAAGACCACTAACACCTAGAGCCGCTTGACCGCCCTGTAAGCAGGGTCCGGGTCTGCTCAGTTTTATCCATTTCACATAATGCTCTGTTAGAGGGTTAGTCAGAGTGCCTACCCTGTAATCAGGGTATGGGTCACCTCCCCCTCACTTTGGAGGGACTTGGAGCTCTTGGGTAACTTAAAGAACGTGACCCCCCTGCAGCCAGGGTCCAGGTCTTTGCCCACTTGCTCATTCAGCATTATACCTTGTTGTGGTCTCCAGTCAGGATGACAACCCTGTAAATCAGGGTGCAAGTCACATTCTTGTTGCTTCTGGGAGATACTGAGCTCTTTGGAACCGGGAGCAATGGGACTCACCTCCCCAGTAATACGGGCCAGTTCTCTTCCCTCTTGCTATTTTGGCATCATATCCTGATGGCAGTCTAGTGAGCGTGTCCATTGGGAATTGGGATGTGACTCACATCACTCTGAAGTAAGAGAGATACTGAGCTCTCTGATGACTTGCGGAGCATGACCGCCCTGTAACTTGGGGGCTAGGTCTCTGCCCTTTGGCTGCTGTATTTATGCTCCTTTAGCCTTCTAATCAGAGGGACCGCCCTGTAATGAGGGTGCAGGTCCACTCCTTCTCTCTTTTTGCAGATTAGAGTTATTTTAAGGGTCCAAAGGAGCGTGACCACCCTGTATTCAGGGTTCAGGTCCAAAGTTGTCTCACGTAATTATGTTCTTTAATACAGCAAGTCGGAGTGACCACCTTGTAAGAAGGGTGCGAGTCACGTTGCCCTTGCTTTTGGAAGAGACTGATGTTACTTGAGCAGTGTGACCTCCCTGTAACCGGGGTTCAGGTCTTTGCTCATTTGGAATTGTGTCCTACCCTCAGCCTGCTGAATTTGACTGCCTGCCCTGTAATTAGGGGGCATGTCACGTGCCTTCTCTTAAGGGAGGCCCAGATTCCCCGAATGCTTTGGGCTGAGTGACCACCCTGTAAGTAGGGTTCAGGTCTCCTCCTTTTCTCTTATATATAAATGTATTTCCCACTATCGACTCGCCCGAGGGACCGTCCTGTAAGAAGGGCTTGAGTCCTTTCTCCTTTGGGTTGTTGGGCTAGTCACTTTGACCCCTCCCTGTAATCAGGGTGCAGGTCTTGTCCCTTTTCCCTTTGTGTTCTTGAGGGGAGGAAGATTGATCGAGTTAAGCCTTGGTCGAGTGACCTTCTGCCACGAGCTCCCTTTCTCTTCTGGGAAGTCCCCCTTTGTTTTGTACGAACGTGTTTGCGAGAGCCTGTGATACGCATGGGTGTGAGAGCTTTTTACTCTTTAATTTAATTATTTTAAGTTTTTTAAGTTAAGCCGCTGCAGCGCTTTTTCTTTATTCTTCTCAGAATCAGAAAAGGAGCTCGAAGCATATTAACGTATGATCGTCTTTCTCCTCACCAAAGGGAAGGGCAGGGGCTCGGGTGTTATCTTTCATTGCCTTGGACATTGTGAGACCCCTTCAAACGGGGACTTGGTCCACCCCTTCCGCTCCGCTTAAGGTGAGCTCCATTTTAGGAGGCTGATGAGCATGATTGGCCTTGAAGGGAAGTGATTTACCTCGCGAGTCTGAGTGTCACAGCTCGTGCCTTTTCCCTTGCTGCTTGGGCAGCCTGGCCACCCTGTATCCAGGGTTCAGGTCTCTGTCCTTCATTCTTTTGTCACCAGCTGCAGCCAGTTGGCTTGAGTCCTGGCCCTGTATTTTTGGGAGAGTTTGTGTCCTTTTGGCTCCTGGGGGACGTTGAGCTCTGCGGAACCCTGAGCAGCGTGCCCACCCTTTAAGTAGGGTCCGGGTCTTTGTCCACTTGCTCATTTGGTACTATGCTGTGCTCTGTTCGAGCGGTCAGCGTGACAACCCTGTAATTAGGATGTATGACCCAGGTGTCTGCAGAACGGGATAAAGCGCGCCCTTGGGTACTTTGGAGAGCTTGACCTTCCTGTCATTGAGGTTGCTGTCCCTGCTCATTGGCTAATCCCAGCTACCACCCTGTAATCGGGGTACAGGTTGCAGTTTCTCTTTAGAACTCTGGGAGATGAGAATTATCACACAAACTCGGGCCTCTTGGACTTCCTGTAACTAGGATTTGAGTCTCTGAGGCCCTGGAGATCCCTTGGTGCTGTGCTTACTACCCAGCCTGAGGCCAGTGAGAGCCCTGTAATCAGGGAATCTGGTCTTGACCCTCCCGTCTCTTGGCATTAGGCTAAGAGCAGCTAGCTGGCCTGCATGCATGCCCTGTAAACAGGGCACAGGTCTCAACAGGAAATGTTTATGGTACCTCCACCAAACTGTGTCCGGAGTCCTCCTGACCCTGCCCTCTGCACTTCCAACTTGCCTGGGATTCTGCGGCCTACTCTCCAGCTTTCTGCCCTGCTTCCAGTGTTCATGGAGATCCGACCTTCATCTGCTGTTGCTGGTAAGCCCAAAAAAGGAAGGTGCTCAGACAATTTTGTCGCAAGTTTTCCTGAATGAGCACCCAGTAAACACAGTTCAGGCCTAATCACATTCTGTTTATAGTTTTTCCTTTTAAATTGTTTCCTGTATCCTTGCTCTTCATTCCGTGCTTCTGTCTTACCTGTATTTGTGATGTCTAGTTTCTTGAGTTTTTTGCCCTTCTTACTGTGCTCTCTGCCATCTATCATTCTGTTGTTTCCGATAACATCAGAAGGTGAGTTTTCAGTGGAACTTTTCTAATAAATCTGTTTGTACATTTTCATTTTTCTGCTAATTTTTGTGTGTTTATGTCTCTAAATTACCTTCTGCTCTTCTTCATCTAAGTTCTGCTGCTTGATGAAGAATTTTGAATTCTTTGGTGCAGTGGTATATTCAAGTGTAACAAGTAGTTTGGAGAATTGGCTTTGAGATTATGTTCACTTCATAACCATTCCTGTACCTTTTTGCTTTCCCTGTATAGTGCTAATTTAGCGAGTGAGGCAGATTTACTCATCTTAAGATGTATTGATATTCTCTCTTAATTATTCTCCTTTTATCTTTGAGGTATTGCTCTTTGCAAGTATACATTTTCACCCCTTATTTTGTGCATCTTTGTATTTCATCAATACATTCCTGAACTTGAAATTTATTCCATGAATTCGGAAATTAGATTTCTATTTTAATAACTAGTCTGTGTTTTATCCTTTTGACCACTTCTATTTTACATTTATTTTGTCTTGTTTTTAAATATGCAACGTGTTTCTGTTATTTTTATCTAGAATTTCAAATAGCTTTGTAAGTCTGTTTTACTGTCTTGCACATTCTTTACATCCTCTTAAGTCAAACTATAAAGTCGCACAATGAATATACATTCAGCTTATGGAGTTCATTTATAAATTTTCTTTAGCAATATTAAATCTTTTTTGCATAACATGTCATTAAAATAGTATTTTTTTGTTTCTTCTTCAGGTTTGTTTATACCATGTCCAGAACCTTGGTATATAAATGCAAAGGAAGGATAAACTGAACAAATTGACGAGCATCTCTCCTCTTAACGTTAATTGTCAGTATATTTCAAACTGAAACTCAATTACTTGCAGCAATACAGCACTGTTTGAAGACTTGGAAAAACAGTTTTCTGCTATGAGCTTTCTTTTCAGTAACTTCCTGCCAACTTGAAACTGTTATGTCGTCTTATTTTATAATCATGCATATCCTCTCAAACTGTTTTTTACTCATGACTCTATAAATCATGCTTTGAGAATAAGAAAGCCCATTTTTATGTCAAAACAGTATCACAGCTATGCTGCCATATGCAATCAACTACATTTCTGTCACCAATTAGAAACTGTCAGTAGAACTGGTTATTTGCATGTAAATATTGATTTCATATTGCCGTGTAACCAACTATTTAATATGTGTTTTAACAAAGTGACTACCAGATTTTATGTAAAAGAGTTACAGATATCTTAAAAATGTGTTCGTTTGACTTAAATGTGTAACTTCTATATAATTAGGTGACACATATTTTATGTACTTTTTGTTTTTGCTGACAGCTTCATCACCAGTTACCAAGGAATAATTGTCGACCTGTAATTCAGAGACCTCAAACAAGCACACTCTGTAGGATCGTAGTTTACTATTGTTAATATGTCACAACCTCCTGCTGCAAGTGCAAAGATGTAATTTAAGGGAAGGAATATGTTTGTATTCTTCATTCACCTCCAAACAAAGTTTAAAAAAAATTTAAGATTGAACAGATTTACATTTACTCCAGGTGCTACTTACCTTAGTATTTCAAAACTCTGGCTCTCTCACTCATTGCTCAAAAGAAGCAACCTAAAAAGCTAACCTGAAAACTGGCAGTTACTTCTGCTTTGAAACACCTACTCTACTTAAACAGTCCCACTACTTAAATTGTGCCACACATTCAATTTTAACTTTGCACCTATTGTGTCAGAACAGTTAGAGGAATTTTGGTATTTGTGCATGTTGATGTAAGAGGTTATAGTGGTATTTTAGTAGGTTTTTATGCTTTCTGAATAAAGTGAATGCTTTAGGGTGACAATGTGGATGTTTTATATAGGTGTTTTATGGTTCAGTCAGTATTTGTGTAGAGGTGCAGTATTTTGTGATGATGGCTGGTTTTTCAGGTTTTGATTTAGTGTGAACTGTTGACAAAGTGAGATGTTTTTGTGTATGTTCTTTATTAGTTGTACTTTGAGGGCAAAGTTGAGGTTGTTTGTTTGGTGCAATTCTATTGATGTGAAGTTAATTTACAGTAGGTGTTTGAAAGCATTGAGGTTTAAATTTTAAGCCCAACAGGGACCCGCCTCAATTTTTATCATGATTCCCTAATGCCAAAATCTGGAATAAAGATGATGTGGCAGAAGAAATGTACCTCCAGAGATTTTTTTAAAAATTACCATTTCTGCAGCTTTAGCTGATGCCTTCAACCTTACTGAGCTTTTCCAAGTGTAATAATTGTGAAAAAAATTCTACTTCTGTGACTTGTGTTGAACAATGACCTATGTTAAGAGATTAATATTGGTAGTTAATTCTATTCTACACTTGGATGATATTGCTGATATAATCAAACCTAGGTAATTCATTTCACATGTCAAAAAGTGATACCTACTTTATAAAAGTTGGAAAAATTCATGTTAAATTCACAGAGTTAACATTTGTCGTGTCATCCTTCTTGGCTTTCTGTTGCTTAATGATTAATATTTATGTAATTTAATAAAATGTATAAATTGAGGGATAGTCTCAGTTCTGTCTTTGGCTAAATAAAAATAAATTTGGTAAACCTGTGAAAAATTTTGGTGTCATTACTTTTATATTAATTACCATATTTTTACCTTTTTGTTTGTTTGTGGGAAGTAACTACCCTGCAATGTTGCAAATTTCACTCTTTTTTACATCACATGTTATTTGGCAGACTGCAGTGCGGTATGACCTTGAAATGTGGCTGAAGATCTCCTAATTACTTAGGTGCATACAGTTGCACTCCTTGAGCTTCTAAGGCACAGGAGAATGGGACTTCAGTAGGTTCCTTCACTGCCCACAAATTTGTTAGGTAGCTTGAGTTTTGCAGGACTCACAGCTCACTATATGATGTGGTTACACTAACACTGGCTTAAAACTGGCAGGGTCCTTTGATCTGGGCAACATTGCGGTTCAGATTTTTTTTTAAAGTGGCTTAATATATCATTTTTATTAGTTCTGTCTCATGTCTTTTTCAGATATAAACTTTAAGGTGTATTACATTTTTTAAGAAACTGCTACATGTGAGATAGTATGGTCTTGTGATTTACAGTGCAGATCTGTTTTCTCTTCATGGCTCTGCAACTGGTCTACTGGTTGTCCTTGGGAAATCACTTCACTTACCCATGCCAATTTCCCCGGCTATTTAAAATGTGGGAGAAGGGGATGATTATACTTTTCTCTCTTGTGAAGAGTTTTGAGATCTAGTGAAGAAAAGCACTAAACAGAATTTTTAGTAAAAATTAGATTCCATATGGGTGGAAGAGAACTAGAGATAATCTTTAGCAAGGGCGAATGACGATAAAATTCACGAAGTATTAATTATGCTAATACTGTGACAAAAACTATCCAGATAAATAATGAATTGAAATGGTCTTTCATTGTTGGCATTTGTTAATTCATTCCTAGTTACCAGATACTTATTTGTATGATTGAAATAAGCAAGGGGATGTGCTTTTGATTTATTACCCTTGCCCTATGACTTAAAATGGGGAATTTGGAAAGGAAATATTCAATATTAGGTGATCACTCACTGTACAAAACGTTTAAGATGGGGGGGTAATGAATCGGTGGATCACATCCAGATCTGATTTCCAACTGCTTTTGAGTGTACCCTAAAATATCTATTTATTTTCTCTGGAGTCAGGACCTTGACTATACCTTGGTCAAGAAACTTGTGTATTGATAAAAAAAATTGACTACCTCAGTTTTAGGATGGCAAAAGCTGAAGGATGCTGCAATTATAAAAATGGGATTAACCCCTCAAACCTAAATGTTAGTACTCCAACTGTAATTGCTAGAAGTTAGAGATGAAACAAAGTCTTTGTAAAGCAGGCACCAAAAATAGCTTTAATCAGCATGTAGAAGGGGTTTCCAAACAGAATCTTGCCATTGAAGTTGAATCAGTTGATCGCTGTAAGTTGTGAAATGCAAAACATGCTCTGAGGGATCTTCTGGCCTTCACTAATGGTAGTCAGGCAGCTGTAGATTGCACAGCATGGGTCCTTGGTACCAAAGACTCGAGACTGGCCAACTCCACCTGCTTGAATTATTGAGTTATTGGCTGGTCTGGTGCAACAGGCACTGAACTGTAAAAGGGCTGCAGAAGTGATAGGACTTTACACTAACTCAAAGTGGCACTACAGCCATGGAAGCTTGTGAATAATAGATTAAGGGATGGCATCCCTGTTAGTAGGTCATGCCTTTTGCCTATGATGCTTTAGGCAGCAAAAACGGGAAGTGACAGGCAGGGAGACATAGCACTGGAGCCATTCAAAATGCACATGAGAGACCTTCTCCCCATCCTTCTGTTCCCTCCAGGCTCAGGGATGCATAGAGGTGAAGAGAGTGAGGGATATGTGTGGATGGCTAGGGCTTTGTCACAAATGAGGACCTTTGCAATAGAGCAGGACAAGAACCACTTGACATTCAAATCAAGAGAAGACAGTGGGGATGGCTGGGCCACACTCTCAGAAAAAGCATCATCCAGCATAGTCTGTCAAGCTCTCACATGGAAAATGCAAAAGAGGAAGACCTTGGAGGATGTGGAGAAGATCTACTGAGACTGAAGGACAACAGCTGGGATGCTCCTGGTATCAGAAGTTTTGACACGAGACAGAGTGAAGTGGAGGAGACTTGTAGATGACCTATGCTCCACTCCTAGTACAGTAGACCTCTGACTCATGTGAGGATTCCCTTCTTGCAACACCCACCCCCCCCATAAGTCAAATTCCCCACACAATTGGATGGAGCCAGGAAACTCACCAGGGCACCAGACCAGATCAGTTTCCCGGCTCCAGGGAGTGGAGGGAACCTGGGGACCAGGGTGCAGCCTGGGTCCTCTCTGCTTGCAGAGCTGAGAAACTGATCAGGGCACCACTCAGAGTTCATTAACCCAAGATATGTGCAACTTGAGCGCCTGTATCTCAGGGGTCTACTGTGCAATGATTTAAGTAAATAAGGGAGAGAGTGCTGTATGGCGATAGATTAGATGGGAACAGAGAAAGGGATGGATGGGTACATAGGGAGAGCAAAGGATGCAGGGGCTGGAGAGAAAGAGTTGGGGAAAGTGAAAGGTAAGCGGGAAGGAAGCGAAAGAGCAAGAAATGTATGGCAACAGAGGGGGACAGGTGTATGGGGCACAGTATCCATCCGTCAGTCAGGCTCAGGGCTGTTCACTCGTGCGAGAGGACTTTGTAGCTCGAGAAGAGCTGGAGCAGGGGACACGTCCCTTGGCAGAGCCGGCGGACTTGCAATGCACCCAGCCGGGCACCAGAGGCTGCTGTCGCTCCCCGCCGGGGACTGACTGCCTGCTCGGAAGCGCGGGGCCGGGCTAACCCGGGAAGTGGATGCGCTGCAGCCGGTGTCCTCTGGCTCATGCGGGCGCTGCAGCTGGCGGCCGGCAGCATGGCCGAAGCTCAGCAGAGCCGGATCCAGGAGGCCATTGAGAGCATGGTGCAGGGGCTAGAGCGGGAGAACATTCGGAGGATGCAGGTAGCAGAGGAAGGGGAGCTGTCTTGCTGGCTCCCTGTCCTGCCCTCCCCATCGGTCCCCTATAATTTGCTCCCCCACTTCTGCCTGGTCCCACAGCTCCCCAGCTCACTGCCTCATTGCAACGCCTGCTGTGGGGTCCCATCTGGTCACGGAGAGAGGAAACCAGTGCCCTCTCCTTCCCCGCCCCAGCGTGGGAACGTGGAGGGGCCCTGGTATCTTAGTGAATGGGGGAAGGGGTTAGTGAGCTCTGCTCCCCGATTGTGTACAAGAATCTGAGCCCCTTGCTGAACTGGAGCAGGGATTGCTTTGCTGAAGCCTACTGCAGGTGCTGCTCAGAGGTCTGTGGCTCTCCATGGATGGGATGGGGAGCGGGCACTGCAGTATGATACCTGCCCACATGTAAAGCAGCTAAGGCAGGACACTGTACCACGCAGGTTTGGCCTTTGGGCCAGTTTGCAGCACCACTGGGTTTGGGAGCTTGCTAACAGGGGGCCCAGGGTAAAGTGTCGCTGGCTCAGGGCAAGGCTGTAGTGTGGGTTGAAGCCAGATAGTTGCACAAAGCCTAGGGGAGGGGGTCTGCAATATATTTATGCTCTGTTTCTCCCCCCGCAGGCCTTCAGTGAAGCGGGTGTTTTGGGAGGGGGCTTCAGATGTGAATTGCTACAGGCAACCAGTCCTTGGAGTCCCGCAGCCTGATCCCAACCTACTCTGTGTCTGGCTTTCTGCAGGGTAACATGTTTCGGTGCAGTGCCAGCTGCTGCGAGAATGACAAGGCCTCCATGCAGCAGGTGCACCACTGCATTGAGCGCTGTCATGCCCCCCTGGCCCAGGCCCAGGCTATCGTCACCAAAGAACTGGAGAGGTTTCAGGTGAGGGGACGGTGACTGATGACCCCGGCACAGGTTAGCACTGACTTTCCATGGGTTTGTACGGAAATAGTATCAACAGTGGAGGTTTGTTGGTTCCCAGCTCTCCAGGGCATCTTGTCCTGTTCTGGCTTAGTCTCAAGCTCTGTTCAGATGTTTGTGGTGGATGCACACCAGGGATGTTAAAGTTTAATCAGTTAACTGATAAGCTGTACCCTAAACAAAAGAGACCTACCAATTACAGTTAAATGGTGGGGGCTGGAGTACCAACCCGTCTGGAGCAGCCATGGTCCGTGGTGGTCCCAGGAATATCATGGGTGAGAGCTCCTTCAACCCAGGTGGCCCCACGAGTGCCCCAGGGGAGGCCACTCCAGCCCAGCAGCTGCTCTGTCCCCCTCTTGCCTCCCTGTTTAGTTGGTTAACTGGTTAAACTTTTAACCAGTTAAGTAATTAAATGGAATTTTACATCCCTAATGCACACAGATTTGGGATATGGGCCAGTCAATGTTTTGCCTACTCCCTTGCAAAAGTAACCTGGATCAAAGGGAACGTACTGGAGCAGGCACTTTGTAATGTAAATGGGACATCTCATTTTGGAGAAGAGAAGGCCAAGAGCGAGTGCAGTGTTGGAAGACCAAGGTTACGCTCTGTTAAATTCAGGTGCATTATGCAGCACAAGGCTTGAAAGTGCAGGTCACCGGGAGGAGAACCTTCTGCAGAGAGAAGGTGCATGGTTAGGTTAGATTTTTGAGCATTCCAATGCTGGTGAAAGGTGCTAATCTGAAATTCAGTGTCCTTGGAGTAGTTACAAAGTGGGCAGAGGGAAAGCTTTGATCCATCGAAGCTATGGAGATCTATCAGGAATGATCTAGAATGGTGCGTGGTCTTGCCACCAGGGCAGGGGAGTGGACTTGATGACCTCTCAAAGACACTTCCAGTTCTAGCATTCTATGATTCTATTCTGTTTTTATGACCCCTATTACTGTTGTATCTGAGAGCCACCTGATCAGTTTAGGGTAATTACTTTCGCAGTACCCTGGGAGTTAGGCAGTGCCATTCTCAGTTTATAGATTGGGAACTGAGGTATAGAGAATCTGTTGCATTTGCCAGTTAATCCGTGTGCATTAGGGATGTAAAATTTAACCCAAGATCAGTGGCCAAACATGGACTTAAACACAGGTTTCCCATTTCCTAATATATATTGTAACCCCAGGACCATCCTACTTCTCTTTGCCACACCAGAGTTTGACTCTATCCTGCTCCAGAAGGATCACCTTTTGGGATCAAAGAATAACGTGATCTGTCAGGGTCTTTCTCCTGAGAACCTCAGTAGGGATGCTAGCAGTGGTACAGCTGAAGGGGACACTGGCTAGGAACTCAGCTGAGACCCTCCAAGCTTATTTCCAACAGAGCATCATGAAGCCATTGCAACATCTCTAGGCAGCTACTGACTTGAGTTTGGTTAATACAGTACTGATGGCTTGGGGGGAAATGTCAAACACACATCAGTCAGTCCTCAACCTGGAGGTTAAACTGCTGGCCATGAGAGTCATTAACCCTTGGAATAACTTACCCCAGGGCCTGATGGGTTCTCCATCACGGGCAATTTCAAATCAAGCTTGGCTATTTTTCATAAAGCTCTACTCTAGAAATTATTTTGGGAATTTCTTGGGACTGCGCTATACAGGAGGGCAAATGATTTCTTCCAGCCTTGGAGTCTCTGAGTGAATGTGCTAGACTGAGACACACCCCCGACTTATTGCATGTAGACCACCACAAAGGATGTTATAGTTGGTGGGTCACCTAAGCAAAATGATTTTGGTGATCTCCTTGCAAATGGTGATAAACTTCCTGCCTGCAGTTGGCTTCATTCTTCTTCCCTCCATCCCAAATAATTTTACTCGGTGTCCTCCAAGGCATGGCACCCATCTCTTTGCTAGCAGGCTAGGAGTTCATTTGTCCAGTATCCAACCCTCCCCCACAGTGCATTTTTCCCTTGCTCACACCCATGTGACCCTCTGACTGTCTGGAATTCTCATTTGCAGGACCGTTTGGCTCGCTGCACGATGCACTGTAACGATAAAGCCAAGGACTCCCTGGATTCGGGGAACAAAGAGCAGCAGGTGAAACAACAGCTGGAGAGCTGCGTGACGAAGTGCGTGGATGATCATGTGCATCTCATCCCCAGCATGACCAAGAAAATGAAGGAGACTTTGGCAGCCATTGCACAATAAATCTGAGTCTGATTGGGAGGGTGGAGGGAGAGAAGCATGGTTGCTATTAAAAGAGAGAGGTGTGCATGGAGATTCATGTTGGAAATCACTGAATGAAAACGGATGATAAGGGTGATTTTTGTGTTTTTCAAGTATTGCAGCGGTCCATTCAGAAAGCTGATTTGAAGTGTTAGTGGTCTGGAGCTGATTTCCTTGAAGAGTGTCCTCGGCTGTGGAAGGGACCGACTAGCGACTTTGTCCCACTTGTCAAAGGGTTTATGTATGTACAGACCGTGCTGATAATAGCAGGGTCCTTTACTGATCTTGATTTCCTTTGATTGTAGCAGATGTAGGGCTGCTGGAAGGCACTGGTTGGACCGGCTTGGGGCCTGAAGGACTTTTGTCCCTAGGACAGGTACAACAACAATGCAAGCTTCTGCAGTGCCACCTAACTCAGTAGTTCTTTGCAGGTTCTAAGAGTCAGATATAAAGTGGTGCAGTTCCATTAGTATCAATGGAGCTGTGCCAGTGTAAATGCACTGAGGATCTGTCTGCAAAAGTCCAGTCTCTCCTGTTAATGGTGGCAATGTGATGGGGTCAGAGGATTTGAAGTGAGACTACCACTAGATTTGAATTGATGTCCTAGAATTCAAAGGTCCATATTTCCTGTCTCTCTTGTTCTTCAGCATGTTACGGTTAAAAGAAATGCTTTTCATCTTCTTGACTGCTCTCACATCTGCAGAACTGATTGTCTAGCACTGGCCGGTTCCCTTGACCTTCTAGTGCAGGTGCCTTTTGTCGTTGAAAAGAACAATTCAAAAGGGAGTGCATGCCAACTATTAGTTCATGAGTCTGATTCTCTTAAAATGTTAAAGGGGACAAGAGGAAGTCAGGGAGAATGTTTTTGCTCTGATAGGTTAAGTCTTTGCTGTTAAAACCTCCTGGGTTCAGTTCCCGCTCACACTGGTATAAATCAGAAGAGATTTCACTGGAATAAATGGAGAAATGCCTGTGTGTAAACCCAGTGTGAGTAAGTGGAGTATCAGCCCCTTGACTTAATCAAATCTCATCAGGCCACCAACCCTGCAATATCTAATTCTACTTAGAGAGCAAGGTCATCCACCCCAGTATGGGTTTTCTGGGGCAATGGTATAAATAACTTTCCTCACCTGAGCCTCTGCAAAACAACCACTGAAGGTTTTAATAGGTGGAATGTCTCCTCCTCTTTGACCTGATACCCCTAATTAAACACATAGAAAACCTGTCTTTGTTCTCCCTCATCCTGATTTAAATCAGGAATTTGGTGTCACAATGAGTTTATGGCACTATGTCAGTACACAATCAGATTCTGCAGCATGTTACAGCACAGCTGAATTTCAGATATTGTTCTTCTTGCCTGGAGCAGTAAGGACAGAGGAGGCTGGCTTGAATGCTGGGGCAAGGTTAATGCCCTCTGAATCACAAAGCACCATAACTGTCTGCCTCAGACGTGGAGCTACTCAGCTGCAGGAGTTGTGTATCTCAGGGGATATGAGCCCAATACAGAGAAATGATCATCATCAAAATAAAAAGGAAAAATAACATCCAAAAATCAGCACCACCACTTTGTCCTGTCCTGGTGACTGGAAACACTGTTCTATTTACTGTGAGCTAAAAGACCTTTTTTGTATCATCTCACGAACAGCTGTAATTAACACAACTTTGTTCTGTCCTTTTAAAACGTGATTTATTTTCTAAAAGTTTGGTTAAAAATAAATTTTAGATGAGAATTCACTTCTGTTTTTACTTACTACAAGGCTGTTTATGGCTATACTATGAAAGGTGCTAAATTTGGATTTATATATTATGGTCTGTTACTGTCTTGAGCTGTTGGTTTTGTATTCTAACCGAAGCTAGTCTGTTTCACTGCTAACACTTCAAACAGCTCTAGTTCCAACTCACTGCTTTGGAACCAAAAGACAACCTTATTATTAATTCTTTAGTGCCTAGGGCAGCAATGCAAACTGGAGCGCCTTTGTGCAAGGTGCTGCACAAATGGAATAGTGGAGTCCCAAATGGAACAGTCCCCAAAGAGCTTGCAAGGTAGTCAAGACACGTATACCGATGGTAGCAAATGCATGGCAGGTTCTCCAAATTTCTAATTTTTTTCAGTGCCACTTCCTTCAAAATTAGTGGTCTCTGAAGTCAGAGGCAGATTCAAACTTTGGGTATTTTTGAAACCTAAAACTGCATCTAGATTTTGTTAACTTTTTAAAAGAGAGGACCCTAAACCAAGCTCTAATACCCCTGGGCAGGAGCTGATCTGGTTCTGTCTCTAATTTTGCAGCTGCCACGTGACCTGCATAGCTCTTATCGTGCAGTGCGTCTTACCCAGGCAAGCTCATGAGATAATACACTTGTTAGTCTCTGAGGCGCTACAGGACTGCTGCAGCGTGGTAGCTAATGGAACAAGCAGCCTCGTCCTGCTTAGGTAAGCTGCGCATCAATATTTTGGGTGCTTCACTATTGAGGCAGCAATGGCAACACTGCAGCTGACGGCCTCCTGGTTTGAAATGCCCGTGTGGTTATTTGCTCTCAATGCCGGTTCTGCAACTATTTTACCCTGTGCTTCTACTGTAAAAGTAAATAGGACTTCTATTCTGCGGAATACGGCGGAGGCGAGCCACGGGCCCTCCGGGAAGTGCTAAAGGGAACGGCAGACCAAGCACCACGACCCCCATTGGCTGGCGGGTCAGTGAGGTCACGCGCCTAAGATTCCGTCCACGACGTTGATTGGGTACTTGGACTAGTGAAGTCATATGCAGACGCTCCTGGCGTTAGCGTTGATTGGTTAGCGTGGGTAAGCCTGCGGCCTCGGCGTATTCCCTGATTGGTGGCTGAGTCGGTGACGCAGTGACGCTACAGGCTGGTACCGCGCGGAGGAGCGACAGGCGGTTGATTGTGCGGGGCGGACTGAGCGGGCACCATGAGTAAAGCGCATCCGCCTGAGCTGAAGAAGTGAGTGCGGCCGGGGGCGAGCGGAGAGCGCCGGGGGGACCTCGGCCTGGGGGAGGGCCGTAATTCCTGTGTGATCCACCTTAATTGTCTATTCCCCTCGTGTCCCGGCATGCACCGCGCCTCTCGGGGCGGGGGGGGGGTGGGGCTGCCTCCCACTCCCGTCTGTTGACCACATGGGCCCGGGGGGCCCAACTCCACCTGCCTTGTTCAGGGGCACGTGCTGCCCGTGAACTAGGGACCTCTCACCCGCTCCCCTCCCCACGTGCCAAGTTCTGGGTGACACGACCTTGGTGCCCCAGGGCAGATGGTGCCTCACCCCCAGTCCCCTGCGGAGCTGCAATAGCTGATGTGGCCGGGCTGGCTCCAGTGAAGGGACTGGGCAGAGCCCAACACCTAGTGGCTTCACTGCTTCCCTACAAACCTGCAGGAGGCCAGGCCGAGCTGACTTTCTGTTCATGTTATGAGATCACTCTTATCATTTCTCTGCCTGCCCTTTTAATGTGCCTCTCTCCCCCTTGTGCTTTCAGGTTCATGGACAAGAAGCTGTCATGTAAGTTATTGATATGCCTAGATTCATTGCAAGCAGAGCTCTTATTTTAACATTCTCCTGGGTAGATGTTTTAGTAGCAACACTTAACTTGTGCGTTGTTTTGCCCATATGTTAGGTATAGAGTACACCACATTTTAACAGGTATGGTATGCATGGTATTAGCATAATATATACCCTATATTATGTTATATAGGGGGAATGGTTGGAAGTTAACTGAACAGATGATGAGCCCCCCACAATGCCATTCACCCATGTCTGGTATGCCCCAGTGCTTTGCAGTGTTGACATTTGCTTTGGCATTGGAAAATAGAAAATATTCAAAGGTAAAATATGTTGATGATTTGCCTGGACACACAGTGGGAAGGTACCTTCATCTGCCAGTGTCTAGAATACTGGTATCCAAAACAAGGAAAAATGTGCAGAACAATAAGTTAAGGTACTGATCAGGGGTGGATTTTAGAGAAACACATAATGTTTTATAACTTGTGCAATAATATTATAAATATTGCTAGTTGAAATGTGTAAGGTGCTGAAAGAATCTTGCTCCCCAGAAGAGGGATACGTGCATATATCTCCTTTTTAAAGTGTACTGTTTTGTCTTTAGACAAGATCTTTGGCTAATATTTCTTGAAATTTTTTAAGGAGAAACTGGGAGTGTGTCCAAAAAAATGGGTACACCTTACTGTTAAACTTGAAGTGCTGCTGTGTTGTTTTCGGTGGTGTTTTCCAATGGAATTTCTTAATAGAATTTGCATCTGAGTGTATAGTACTGAAGAGTTATAATGCAGCTGAATAATGTATGTGGGGCCATAATAGGTGACTTTTGAGGTTGATCAACGGTCCCAGTGCTCCAAAACATGCATATCATATTGGTTTCTCATCTCCGGTAACAATCACTTTTGTTTGCAATCTTGTAAGGTGATGCATGTGTAAAGATGTTTATATGATTTTACATATGCATTTATGACAAGAATGACTGACTGAAGATACTCTGAATCTTCAGTCTTCTTTTAAAGAACTGAGTCATAACAAACATAGTCTTGTCCAAATAGTTGCACCTCTACAAACACATCTCATGGCTAATGTAGTATACTTGTTTGTTCTGTGCTAGGACCTCAGGACTCCAGTAGACTGGGGCTGTAGACAAAGGCTGCTCTGGGAGCTGGAGTGTCCCTGCCTGCAGTGTGCTGGGGAGCGGGACTGCTCCCATCTGCAGCAGCCAGGTCCCTGGAGCATTGTCAGCAGGAGTGCTCCAGCCCAGCTGGAGCAGCCCCCATCAGTGTCAGCCCCAGGTGTGCTGTGGGCAGGGGTACTTTGGGCCAGCTGGGGTGGCCCTGCCCACAGCACACCTAGGGTATCTGGGACTGGGGCTGCTCCAGCCTTACTGGAGCTCTCCACCCCCACAGCACACGTGGGGCTGCTGAGCACAGAGGCTGCTCCAGCTGTCCTGGAGTGTCCCCCACCTGCAATATCATGGGCAAGGATGCTCCAGTCAGAGCAGTCCCAGTCCCTGGCACACCTAAGGCCTGGGTGCTGCTGTCCACACGGAGCAGTCCTGACTGATAGGGGAGCCTCACCCTTCCCCCATTTTATGGTTACCTGGTTGAATCTAGCATTTAACTGGTTAAACCAGGCGTGTCCAGCCCGCGGGCCGCATGCGGCCCTGGACAGCTAGTAACCCCACAAGATAGTAAATTTTTAACATTATTATGTGATTTATATACATTAACTATATTATATATTTTATATGTGGCCCAAGACAATTCTTCTTTACTCAGTGCGGCCCAGGCAAGCCAAAAGTTTGGACACCCATGGATTAAATCATTAAATGAGATTTTGCATCCTTAGTATCAGATGAGCCAGAGGCGGCACAAAATATAAAAGCATGAAAACCCATGGGTAGCAGCACATGAACTGCCTAACCACTATGAAGCTTTAATATAACTTTAACCGTACTCCTGTTTTTGGAGCTGTACCTGGCAGTATCAGGCCAGGTCTAGACTATGACAAAAAATGGGTTTAAAGATACTCGACTTTAGCTACATTAATTGCGTACCTGGGTCAATGTATTGGAAATTGATTTGTTGCATTGCTCCTGACAGGAGATTTTTCTCCCATTGACTTCTCTTACGCCAGTCAACAGCAAGGAATACCAGGGTTGGCTGTGGAACCCTGATGGTTCAAGTTAGCATGGCCTTGCTTGATGGGCTATATCAATCCGTGGAAGATCAACCACCACCAGGTTGATCTTCTGATAAATGTAGCTGTATCCTCAGTCTACATTCTTCTGTTATCAGAGGGGTAGCCATGTTAATCTGTATCTGCAAAAAACACAAGAAGTCCTGTGGAACCTTATAGACTAACAGATTTATTGGGTATAAGCTTTCATGGGTAAAGACCCACTTCATCAGATTCTTCTAATAGTGAAGTCTGAACAGGGTCCTCCTTACACTGCATTTTTTTCAGATGATGCCTCTGGTATGGGGAATCCTACTAAGCAATGCTCCTTTCATGTGCAATGTGAATAAAGAGTGTTTCAAAGGATCACAGCATAAGTAGATGGTTCTGCCTCAAAGGTACCACTCTGTAATCAAGGAAGTGAAGTACTACAGCTGCATGCTAGTAATTTTTTTTTTTAACCAAATATTCTTTTCTAGTGAAGTTAAATGGTGGCCGACATGTCCAAGGGATATTGCGAGGGTTTGACCCTTTCATGAATCTAGTAATAGATGAGTGTGTGGAGATGGCACAAGGCGGACAACAGAACAATATAGGGATGGTGGTAAGTAGGATTTTTCACTGCATTGGGCTGAAACATACTTTCAGGAGGAAAATCTTTATTTTAGCCTCTTTGCTCATCTGTTGCCATAATCCCTATATCAGCAAATGTGTCTGAGCTAGCTGTGTGATATCCCATGTCATTAGTTAACTGGTTAAACAAAGAGTTGGGGAGACAGGAGCAGGAAGGGGTGCTCTGACTGCAGACTGATGTTGCTCCAGCAGGCCTGGAGCAGCCCCTTGCCCACAGTGGGTCCAATGGGACTGGAGCAGCCCCTGCTGGTTAACTGTAACTTGTAAACCTCATCCATTTATGGTGAGGCTGACTAGTGAATCATTAATTTCCCTAGTCTCAACCATGTGAATTATGGGAAACTAGATTGTCTACAAGTATCGGAGGGGTAGCCGTGTTAGCCTGGATCTGTAACAGCAACGAAGGGTCCTGTGGCACCTTATAGACTAACAGAAAAGTTTTGAGCATGTGCTTTCGTGAGCACAGACTCACTTCATCATAAGCAGCATCTGATTAAGTGAGTCTGTGCTCACGAAAGCTCATGCTCAAAACTTTTCTGTTAGTCTATAAGGTGCCACAGGACCCTTCGTTGCTGTTATAGATTGTCTACAGCATATGTGTCTAGGATTTCCTCTGTTTTTTCCATCTGTGGTAGAATAAAATTAAGTGCACCAAGGTATATGGGACTGTGCACCACCAGTAGGACACCTTGGCTGCTGGCTGTGGGTGTTCTGCTAATCAGCTGGGTGGCTGCCTAAGTGCTCATCTCACAGAGAATACTGCCTGTCACTGGGTAATACCCAGGTAGCTTATGGGTCAAATTTAATGCTGTTCGTCTTTCTAGAAGCTAATCGGGAGAAACATACCTGCTGTAGACAGCTTCCTAGCTGAGGTGTGTTTTTTTTGTAGTCTTAAATATTACTTATCTTTGTCCTATCTAAAGCTACTAAATCTTCTTGGGTGCAACAGAATTTTTATTTTATATTCCCTATTTTTAGGTAATACGAGGAAACAGCATCATCATGTTAGAAGCCTTGGAACGAGTATAGCTTAACCAGTGACCTCTTGCCTAGTGCTGTGATAAACCTTTTTGTAACTCCACCTCCCTGAAGGATCCTCATTAGCTCAGAAACTGTACCTTCAATGTGTAAACTTATTTTTGTTAAATACATTTTGTAATGGTTAATTGTAACAGGAGTAAATTTAACTTCCTCACCAAAATCGTGCCAGTCACTTGGTTAAATATATTATGCAGAAAAACAGTCCTTGCTTGTGAGTGTAATGGAACTAGCAGGAATGTGTGTTGATTTATACTGCTGGAGTAATGTACGAGGTGACCGTTTTCTCTCCCTTTCCTTCCATCCTTTCAAATGAAAAATGTCTGCGAATTGATCTCCAGTCATCATGGTAGAAAAGTCCCACAGTGAACTTTTACTACAGTGGCACTGTGAATTTCAGCCTGCCTCTTTCCCATCAATTTTGGCCTATTTTTAGATGTTAGGGCAGATAGGTACAGGAGCCTTCATCCTGCAAATACCTAACTACATGCTTAAGAGTCTGCAAGAGAAGGTCTAAGGGATGATCTATAAACAGGTCCTGATTCAGTAACTTATCCCTATTCAGGACTACATTTAAGCACGTGGTTAATTTTAAATTCTTGCTGAAGTGCTTGTCTTGACTGCAGATGGGCCCTCACGCATACTTTAGTGCTTTCCTGAGCTGGAGTCAGAGTACACAGAGGAAGGAGCCATTTAGAAATCTGGCACGTCTCTGGAATTTCTGCACATTCATCGTCACATTAACAAAAAAACTCAGTTGGCAGGCTATGCAAATCATGTTAAGCAAATGTTTTTATGTATGCTGCTGATTACTGTGAGACATGAAAGCAGGTAATGGTACATAAGCAGTAAACCCTCAAGTTACATGGGGGATGCATTCTTGCAACCCCTGTGTGTAACTCCAATTTTCATGAAAGTTGAGCAGAGCCAGGAACCAGGCTGCTGCCTTGTTCCCAGTTCCCCTGGGCTTGCAAAAGCTGGGAAACTCACCAGCCCACCAGGACTGGTTAGTTTCCTGGCTCCCAGAGTGTCAGGGAGCTGGAAAGAAGGGGGCAGCCTGGTTCCTTTCTCTACAGGCTTGCAGGACCTGGGAAACTGACCAGAGCAGCAGCTTTGGTCAGTTTCCTGGCTTTAGCCAGGGGAGGGGAGTGAGGGCTACTGTATCAGGTTAGAGGAAAAGAGTATTTCCATATATTTCTAATAGTGAGGTGGGCAAGAGAGAAGTAGCATTTGATCAATACCATCATACATTTCTTCTAGACTTTATTGGGCAATGTAGACTGATTCATTAGCTCCAGGGATACACAGTTCACCCCTGAATAAAACTCACAGCTCTGTTTTGAGTTTCTCATTTAAATCCTTGTGGTCAATCTTGTCTATGTTTCCGTACCACTGATGGTAAGAAAGGAGAGCCGCGTTTTTGGCTGCTATCACGCTCATCTCCATGGCACTTGCCGCCCATTCTATGCTGTTAAGGTAGTATATTCTATTGTGGAGAATTATAGGAGGGCATTTCCTTGGGACAGTGTAGTGTGGGTAAGCCAACCATTTCTTCTCTTTCACCGAATCATAGGATGAGAAAAGCAAATTGAGCTGCTCCTTGGTGAGAGGTTCTTTGGAGAACACTTTCCAAACTACCCGGCCTGAGGGTGGCTTCTCGTTCTCTTGTTTGTTTTGGACAGGAGAGACAACACCGATGCTGTTGATAAATAGTTTGGGATTGTCTGTTGTGAAAATATGAGACAAATGAAAGCCACAGGAGCCCTTGCAGCCGAAGAAGGTTGCATTTATTCGCCCATGAACAAAAGTCACTACCGTCTGATGGTAATGGTTTGAAAACTCTGCGATGGAAGGGTTAAAGTTGCGGAAAGTGATGTTGGACATTTTACGATTCAGTGGTGTAGCAATGAGAACTATATCATACACATCTGTCACTGATCCTGATGGAGAGTTGTAGCTCACTTCATACAGCTTAACTGTACCTCCTTAAGAAAGGGAGAAAGTAAATGAAGAGTCTTTCCAGCAACAGGGCATGACTGTAATTTTTTTTTTGTTAATGCTTTTGTAAAATGGTTGAACTTCTCTAAACCCAGATTCTGGTCAAGCAAAATCCATGGTCTGGCAGGACCACAGATATTCCTGGACCAGACACCCCCCGCCCCCAATGGCCAGAAGTCTTGCACTAGGGTCACCACAGGGCCTGGCAGTTTAGCTGGAGCTGGGAACAGGGCCGGTGGCAGCTGGGCCAGGAGCGGAGCTGGTCATGCATCCGGGGGATTGACAGCCAAGAGAAAAATAGAGCTGGGCTGGGGGCAGTGATGGGAGGGCTGAAATTGACCTCCCCTGAGCTGGGAAACTCCCTAATGGAGGTAGGTCCAAACTGTAGATTTTTGGGGGTTGAGGGAAAAGGCGGGGGAGGAGATTGGAGAGGATTTTTCATAATGCAATATTTATTGTTTTATATTTTGCATAGCGGAACCTTTAGTTGAATAATTTACAAGTCTTTCAAACTAGTGATTTTTGGATGCCCAAACTGACCCCTTTAAAGGGACCCTAAAAACAGACAGGTTCTTTATAGACACAGTGATCTGAATATGAGATGTTCCCAAACTTTGGGCTCTGGGCTCTTGCTATCAGCATCCAAATGTTTCAGCTTATGCCACCCTCTAGTTTTAAAGGCTTTTTCCCTTACATCCAAACAAAGTGAGCACATCTTACCTGTGCGTTTGGGCCGTGTTTTCTCCTCTATAGAGAGAACTGTACCAGAGACAAGTTGTGCTTTGGAAGCATAAAGAAGGCCAGTGCAGACAAGTTTATTGCCACCTTTTACTGACCAAAGTCCAGAATCTGTACCTGCCAGAGACACCGTACCTGCGAGGGAAGGGAAGGAAATCAACGACATATTTGAGAGTGTTTGTGCTTCTTTCTGTTCAGCCATCTGTTCACAAACTCCTCAACGGTAAGAGCTAGGACCACCAAATTTAGTATGCAGCTTCCTCTTATCATAGCTCTTAAAGCAAGGTCAGACTTTGGTTGTGGCATGACAACGGGATGTGCCTGGAATGGGATTGTTTCTCATCAAATGGAAAGGTGAGAGCACAGAGCTCTCACAATGACCATGGGGGGCAACAAGCATGGGGGCCAGCTACACCGCAGGAAGGTAGTGAGCAAATGTGATCCCTACTGTTCCAACATTGCCAGACAGCCTTAGAGCAGCCATCATCTGGACAGCATAGCCTTGGAGTGCCCACCCACACACACCTCCCCACTCCCTACCCTAACTTCTGTACCCACCCATGCCCTGAGCCATCTCCTCAACCCGTCCCCCCGAATCCAGCATCCCCCACACACCCGCAAGCCCCTGCCCTGAACAAACCGTGCAACACAGGGCAAATCTTCAAGTTCCAAATAAATTGTTCTAGCCTCCCACTCACTGCATTAGACAGGGGACTGATCAGCACTCAGGGCTGGACTAGGAAAGTGGAATTAGAAAACTATAGATCCATAGAAAAGTGACACCCCAAACTTGCTAAAAATAATGGCAAGTCACTACCAAACCATCTACTTGCTTAGCAGAGTATCACAGTGAGAAGCTACTATTTGGCAATAGAAGTACAGGTTGACCCTTTCTCATCCAGCACCCTTGGGCCCTGAGCAGTGCCACGTGAGAGAATTTGTCGGATAGGGGAGGTCAATATTGTCTAGCATGTTACCAACACTTCCACTGTTTATTGGACTCTTAGAAGATGTTTAGGGGTAAATTACAGCTAAATAACAGCACACAACCACAGACCCATCTGGTGGCTGTAAACTTTATGGGACCAAAGGAGAATTGGCCACACCCATGATAAGTGCTCATGCAGCTATCTAAAATCATGCAGGATTATGGAAGTTGCCAAACAAGAGAGCTCCGGATTAGAGAGGTTTGATGTGTAATTCACGTTTTCTTAGGGCTGAATGCATTGCCTTTAAATCCCATCCACACTTATGGAGCAAGTATCCTAAGAATGAAACTAGAATTTCCACTATAACGTAGCCCAGTAACAGCGCCCAGTGCTTTAATGACAGTTTACCAGTGGAGACAAACTACATCAGATTGGGAAGAGAATTAAACACTCACCTACGAAAGCATTAATGTTGGCCCCTTGCCCATAATTGACTCTCATGATGGAAGTAACCACCTCATTGATAAACTTCTGGGAGAAGCCAGCCTTCTGCATCGTCTCCTCAGTGGTCTGATTCAACATATGGATGAAGTCATTCCCTCCAAGGGCATGAAGCAGGCCCTCCGTGCTGCTGAAGGAGTAGTCGTGAGCCTGATAGCGGTAGATTCTTTACCCGAAAGGAGAAAGACACACAAATCACTTCACAAAAGGTGAATCTTGACCGTCCAGTTTAGCACAGAACAAATGAGCTGCAGTCACTCACTCACAGTGAATGAAAAACGTTTGCACCCAGAGCAACGTTTCTGAGCACCTGTCGAGTTTTTCATTTTTCTCTGCAAAGGCCAACAGGAAGAGGGGGTCAGACCATGTTAGATTTTGTCTCTGCTCCCTCCTTATAGCTGAGATCAGCTGTGATGGTCTTGCTTGCTATTCCTTGGAAGTACGTGCTTGGAAACAGGGGACAAGGATTCTCAATGGAGTGCTTCCAGCAATGGGACCATAGGTGCTGTCTCTGTGAGTGCTCTGGGGCTGGAGCACCCGGAGGAGGTGGCGGGAATGGTGGGTGCGGAATACTGGCTAGCAGCTCACCATTAGCTGCTCCTCCCCTCGCCCAGAGGGTCTGATTAGCAACTTTCCCCTCCCTCCCTGCACCTCCCACCTGCTGCAATCAGCCATTTCACAGTGTGCCAGAAGGCTGGGATGGAGCAGTGACAGCAGGGGGAAACAGGTGGAAGGAGTTGGGGCCTTGGAAGAAGGGGCAGAGTGGGGGGGCAGGACCTAGAACAGAGCCAGGAGTCAAGAACCCTCAGGGAACTGCAAAGCCAGCGGCTGGGGATGGGACCATCAGACTCAACCTTCAAGATAAGGGCCAAGGCTCATCTAGCCAGCCAAACCATTGTCTAGCACAGGGATCAGCAACCCCAGTACAGGCGCCAAGAGAGGCACGCAAGCCGATTTTCATCGGCACGCAAGGCAGGAGCTCAGCCCCGCCCCTCCTCTCCCATGCAGCCAGGAGCTTGCCCAGAGCCGTGCCTGTGGATTAACAAAAGACTAACTACTGCTACCAACCACTGTCTAAATGGTAAAGCTCTGCATCTTACGTTATTTATAAATGAAGATGATGTAAGTAGGACAGTTAGTGACTCGAAAAAGTATCACCAGCACTCAGGCCCTACATAGAGGTCAAACAGTCAAATTTTGGCACTCTGTCTCAGAAAAATTGTCGACCCCTGCTCGGTCTTTGTATAACTGTTCTGACTTCTCTTGTAGTGCGTGGCCCCTTTTTGCTCACCGCAGGCAGTCACAAATGAATATTCTGTGTTTTATGCATCCAACGCCCAGTGTGAAGGACACAGTATGTTAGGGCAAAATGTACTGGTAACTCCTTTTGCACACAACGATACCTTGTCTGGCCTGAACTGTTCCATGTACAAGTGTTGGGTGCTGTTGTGCTTACTACTACAAAGTAGCACTGTTTAAATGCCAATCTTCTTTTAACTAGAACGCTTTACAAAGCAAAAGGATGGGCAACAAAAACTAGTTAAGGAGATCATTCTATTGCCCATGAGGAACAACACACAGCTATATTATAACATACTTGGAGGGAAAAAAAGAATCACGGGAAAGAAAGAGAGGTATGAAAAAATATCTCAGCTGCCACCTCTTTATTAATAGATCTTTCCATAGTGGTCACCACACCATTGACAGCATCTACCAGTTTTTAATCACTCCAGCAGGAGAGTTAATTGAGTTCAGGTTTTATACCCTTACCTCATAAACTTGTCCAAGATATCTTCCACCCACATGTTCATTCGCAAAAAGTTGAGTCCATAATGCCAAAGAAGTTTCAGAATATTGATAATGTACCAGCTGCTCTCCTCAAATACAAACTCCTCTCCATTGTAAATGCCCATAAGGCCACCTTGCTCTTCAGGAACGGAGAGTCCTGCAAAGAGGAGAAATATCTGCAGGTATAATTGACAAAGAACAGGTCTGTCTATTGCATGGTACTGCTTCAGAAGTATAAAAGGTGGAGCAGCACAAACTAGGGCAGTTAATGGTGAACTAGTAAGCCTCATCTTGAATGATTGAGGTTTACTGGTTGCAGTTAATTGGTGGAGGCCTGGCACAGTTGCGGGATGCTCCAGCCCAGCCAGGCAGCCCTGGTCCTCAGTGGCCCCAGAAGCACCGTGGTTGGAGGGTGCTTCAGCTCAGACAGAGCAGCTCCTGGTCCCCTCAGCCTGTCTGCTCCTTAACCAGTTAACTAACTAAATGGGACTTTTCATCCCTAGCACAAACAATGACAAGTGCAACCATTGTGATTTATCAGTTCAAACAGGTTAGATTTTTATTATTTAACAATCTTAGCAGTAAAGCTGGCTCTGAAAAAACTGAATAGCACCCCAAAAGTGCAGGAATTAAAAATGGCTTCCTCTAAGATTATACCAGGATGATTTCAATTTGGGCACTGTATAAAAAAGAGGACTCCCCTGAGAGGGAGTGTATGAGTATCTACTAACACACGTTGTATTAATGTTTTATAATATATATAGTACATTAATACAACTTGGGTTGGTAGATCCCAATAAAGATACGCTATCTCAGAGGTGTTCTCTTTTTTGGAAGGTCAAATAGGGTAACCCTAATTTCTACACAAGGAAATGATAATGTAATGAACAGGATAATGTGTATGCTCAGTATTGTCTTAGGCTATGTCTACGCAACCGTCCTCTTTCGAAAGGGGGATGCAAATGAGACAAATTGGAAATGCAGATGAAGTGAAAATTTACATAACTTGCACTTCATTTGCATAAACATATTTCCAAAAGAGTCTTTTGAAAGAAAAAGAGCAGTGTAGTTGGGGTTCTTTGGAAATAAAACCCCGTTTTTGAAAGCACCCTTCTTCCTAATATTTTGAGGAAGAAGGGTGCTTTCAAAAATGGAGTTTTATTTTGAAAGAACCCCAATGTAACCAAGCAGGCTTAGGTTCCCCAGAAACGAGGCTGCACCCAGAAGGCGAGTGCTATATTTGGCTTATTGAAAGCGTGACACCCGCGACGGGAGCCCCGGAAACGCTGCAGTCACCAGTGGGGGAAAACCTGACGCGTCGGAGCTTTGCTCGGGGAGAAGCTCTGTAACAGGCCTCCTAACACTAACTACTAAAGCTTAAACTCATTTACATAAGATTGCTTAAAATTGCCTATGCATCACTCTCACTCTCTCGTGGCCTACTGCCAGCGTAGCCTTGAAGGTTTGGCAACCGTATTTTGTTTTACAGTAGTTGCCTTGGCAGGGTTATTTGTTTTGCAGATTTTCACCTTGCACAGACTGGTCTGTTTAGATTCTTCTGAGGGTTCACAGAGGGGTCGGACTGCACTCTCGGACCGTTGCAAAATCTTCTCGCACCCTACACCCAACTACACTGCTCTTTTTCGTTCAAAAAACTCGCTTTCGAAAATGTGATTATGCAAATGAAGTGTGAGATAAGTAAATCAGCACTTTGTTTGCATTTCCACTTTGCCTCATTTGCATCCCCCCTTTCAAAAGGGGACTGTAGTGCAGAGGTAACCCGAGAGTGGTGAGAATCAAAGCTACTCCAACGGGTGCTGAAATGCTGACAGAGATTTCCTTCAGCTCAAGTACTATGAACCTGTGCTTTGAATTACACAATGCTGAGGCCTACTCTCTTGTCTAAACTTCACAATGGTTGTAGTATACAGTATAGCAATAATCAGAAGGAAATGCATGGATTTGTCACAGTGTATCTTAGATATTTTGTTGTGGTCATCCCATTTAATCAGGAGCACCTGAACACATAGGCTATATCTATGCTCTACTGATCCTTTGTAAGAAGTTCTTCTGGAAGATTTCTTCCAAAAAAACTTTTTTTGAAAGATCATGTCTACACACAAAAAAGCAGATCGAAAAATCAATCCGCTCTTTCAATAGAGAGTGTCCACACAGCCCCTGCTCTTTTGAAAGAATGGGCCATGGATCAAAAAATCCTGTGCCATGAGGACTTCTCTTTCAAAAGAAGAGCCTGGGGAGCATCTACACACTTTTTTTTTTTTTTTTTTTTTCAGAAGAAGCTTTCGAAAGGAGGCGCACTTCCTGACCAGGGAGCGGAACAAGGCTTCCGGAAGAAGAGCCACATTCTCTCAATTTACTTTCAAAAGAACACATTGTATGTGTGGATGCTCCATGTGTTCATTCGAAAAAGGGCCAGATATTCTAAAAGAAGTTGCTAGTGTAGACGCAGCTTTAGAAGGAACAAAAGGATCCTGTAAAAATCCTATAAATGAAAATCAAGCGGCCAACACCTCCAACCAGTGTTTCCAGTAGGCTGAGTGCTTGGGCAACCATCCAGGAGAGATTCAGGTGCCACTGAGCTAAGTAGCGGGGCACCCACAGCCGGCAGCATGTGTTTTTTTTGGTGGTGCACATCTGCAAATACCTTGGTGTAAATAAAATTTATTCCACGCATGGATGGAAAAAATTAGAGAGCCCACTACCCCCAACCACCTAAGATGGCATCATGAGTAATGCAGATGATTTGTTGTGTTTATAACAGTCAACAAACTAAAATGTGTCAGCCTCCAAATCCAAGGGGACTAATACAGTAATAGTTTTGTTGATTGGGCAGATGTGACAGAATACGCTCCTTAGACACTATATCTTTGTACAAGATTTGCCCTAGGATGTATCATTTGAAAACTCTCAACCTGCAAATATGTAACGTCCTAGTAAAATGGGTGTAACCACTTCAGGCATAAAGTTATAAATTTCCCCTGTATGATTTTAAAAATACACGTGGCACCAAACTGATCAAATAGCCATGTCTTGAACCAAGAAGTGTATGATTGTCTTAATTTGCATTTAAGCACAAAGAAGAGTCCTCCAGGAGAAAGGGGGATTGGAGAAAACAAAGAATGTTCACACAGGTGTGGGGGGGGGGGTAAAGCAGGGGACATTCTTCCACACAGAAATTGGGTTCTCAAGAGGGGGCTGAGACTATATAAAGGAAGGACAAACACACACTTTCCTTTTGTCCACTCATTCTCTGCACCTGAGAAGACAAAGGAAACAGCTTGTGGATTCAGTGGAAGGAGTCCTGGTCCTAACACTTTGGTCAATAAAACTGCTGGAAGCGTAAGGTGAGAAATTTTGCCTGAATCTAATATAGTTTCAGTTAGGTACTCGAACGTATTTTGTCTTTATCTTTCTTGTAACCATTACAGTATAACTTTTACGCCTTATTATGTGTACTCACTAAAAATCTTTTTTTAGTTAATAATTTTGTTTTATCTAATCCAGTGTGTTTAAGTTAAAGTGAATAGGCTACTGCAATGTTTCTCAACCTTTTTTTTTTAAAACTAAAGTACCCCTTTTTAAAAAAAAATATAAATACCCCAGTACCTGCAATTTTCAGACACACTATTTTTTCTACCATTGCAACATATTTGTTCTACTTTGTAGTACTGCCATGTAGTGTTAGTAGTATGTTTAGTATTCTAGAACTTCTGAAAGCATTTTCTGAATATTACAGAACAGTGGTTCTCAACCTGTCCAGATAAGTATCGCCTTTCAGGAGTCTGATGGGCACACACAAGAACAAAGTTTCACCTCACTTTTAAAACTACTTGCTTCCAAAATCAGGCCTTAAAATACAAAATTGTTGCAACACACTATTACTGACAAATTGCTTCCTTTCTCATGTTTACCATACAATTATAAAATAAATGAATTAGAATATGGATATTGTATTTAAATCTGGGTGTGTAGACACAGAGCTGTACAAACAATCGTTGAATGAAATTTGTACCAACTTCAATAATGATTTTTTATGTAGTCTGTTGTAAAACTAGGCCAATAGCTAGATGAGTTGACATACCCTCTGGAAGACCTCCGAGTACTGCAAGCATACAGGTACCTCTGGCTGGGAACCACTGGGCTACTGTATATTATTTTTTTAAAAGAGTAATGGCTTAGTATATTTTGACTGCCCAGGAGAGGATGGGTTGGTATAAGACATACATTTCTGAGGTAAATCCAGAACTGGGGGTCTATTGGGGTCACCCTGCAGTGTAACAAAAACTGGTGAGATTCAAGGTGTGACAGCAGTTACACAAACACATCTGGGAGTGATCAGGGGGTTGGAAGGCTGTTGGTGAGCAGACTAGGTTGGAGGCTACAAGGTATTGCAAGGCAACCCAGATTAGAGGGCAGAGGTGACACAGCCTCCCAAAGGGCTGGTTTGCACACTAGTATGTCAGAGCAGCCTGATTCTCCTTTCATGAATACCAATGTAACTCCATTACTTGAACTGACATTACTCTGTATTTGCATTAGTGTGAGGGGAGAAATGAACCCAGTAACTTCTGCGCCTTGGGGAAAAGTCACATACCTAGCTCCTTGACAAAATGCTTCATATGTAGGTTAAGTGGATGGAGGATGGATCCTCCTGCTTCATAGTCTTTTCCTTCCACATTTATAGTAGCCAAACGACCTCCCACGGTTCCCTTCTCAAACACGTCAATCTGTATGTCTCTCCCAAACTTCTGCCGTAGAAAATAGGCTGCTGATGTGCCCCCAATACCAGCTCCGACAACGGCTGAAAATAGATTTTTAAAAGGAAGTCATTCTCCCCATTTTTGTTAATTTATACCACTCTGTCCCAAGTCTCTGAATTCAGGCTGCCCTCATGTTAGGTGTCAGCTGTGGCCCTCTTCATCCACCGCACTCTATTCTTTGGACTCTAGACACTGAGTTTTCATTTTGAGTATAGAATCTTCCACAGCACCTAAGTGACTTGTGCTCTTAAATCTCTTTTGGGCTTCTCAAAATCCCACCCTATATTTTTTTAAACAACCCTTCAGCTGAATATTGATCGGGGAAAAGCAAAAAACCATTCCAAAGACTTTGTCTACACAAGAGAATTAGTTATTCTCTATGTCATTCAGAAGTGTGAAAAATCCATGGCCCTGAGTGGTGCACTTAAACTGACCAACCCCCACTGTAGATGTCACTAAGTTGACAAAAGAGCTCTTCTGTTGACCTAACTACTGTGTCTCAGGGAGGTGGACTAACTATATTGATTGGAGACGCCCACTCCTTGCCAGAAGTACTGTCTATTTGGAAGCATTATCACAGGACAGCTGAGCCACTGTAGCTTTTCAAGTGTAGACAAGCCCAAAGGTTATAAAATTACTCACACGTACAAGGCACCCAGCATCACGTATGTGAGAACATACTTGCATGGGCTGTGTCATGTAACTGGCTCGGCATTCTAGGAATTCTGGAAACTTGCTGAAGGGCAGGAGCTGCAGCAAATTCATATGTATAATTTGTGGTTGCAAGAGGAGAGACTTGGGCAAGTTATTAGGCCCAAATCCACAATGATATTTAAGCTCCTGACTTCCTGGGTGTTAGTCTGTCTTTTAGCAATGCTTTGAAAAACAGAGAGCCTATCTAAAAGCACAGCTCCAGAGAGTAGATGCAGCTACGCTAAAAAATTATTTGGCAGCATAAGACCCAGAAGGTAAGTTAGCTGTGTTGACAGAAATCCCTCTCCATTACATTACTCCAGCTACACTGGGGTTATGTGAGCATCACTACATTGATGAGGGATTTGTTTTTTTCACACCCCTGACTCAAGTATCACTTTACAGCATGGACCAGGGCTTGGTTCCCCATGTATACAATAGGGAGAACAGTTAGAAGAAAGAGGATGGAAAAGGCTAGGAAAAAACAATTTTTGTCTTCCCTCTCCACTATGCAGGAATTGCCAAGAGAAGGGAGGGCAGAAAGTCCCTGAAAATCATAGCAGCCAGAGGGACTTCCCCCTAGCAGCAGCTAGCCCCCTGGGTCCTTGCTGGGGTGTGGGAGGGTTTTAGTGTGTGTGTGTGGGGGGGGTCAATTGAAGTAGTTCCCCCGTGTGGCAGAAAGGCCCTGAAAATCTTAGATGTTGGGGGAGACTCCCCCCCCAGCAGCTGTAAGCTCCCAAAAATCTTTCCCACCCTTAGAGCCCTAACTACGCGCAAGCCAGGACATGGTGCTGCCTGGCAGCATGGTCAGCACCGAATGGCAGGCGCGTCCTTTTGGTGGGTCAGGGACTAGCCCCGTGATGTGGTTGAGCACAGGAAAGACCCTGACTGCATGGTGCCTGTGGGGAAGGAGTGAAATGCATAAATGAAACTGCTGAGAAGTTGGCCTCTTATGCAAGCACAACCCCCACAACAGCCTTGTTGCCACATGGTGCAGTGGGGCAGCAGCGGGCACCAGGCACTGCAGAAAAAAATTAGAATTGTAGAGACAGAACCATGAACTCCATGCTGGGGCTCTTTGTAATGGGTAGATGCACTCACAGTGCTAATAGCAAAGAAAGAAAGATGTTTGTCAGCCTCTCGTACAAAGATGATCCCACAGCCACAGGCTTCCTGGTTCTGATTTGAAACTCACGGTCTTCCTGTTACCTAATTCCTGTACACCTGGAGAGCAGCGGCCAGAGTGAAGCACTGTGGGGCATTGTGGGTTACAAACGGGGCCAGAGCGGAGCACTGTGGGGCATTGTGGGTTACACACGGGACACCTCTGGAGGCAAATAAATTTGATTTTAAGACGTGGCGCTTCCACCCTGGCTTTTATTCTAACTTTAAATTCGAACTTGACGCAGGTTCCAAAGATACTATGATATTGATATTAGTGCTTCCTAAATCGAGCTAATAGTATTTACAGTGAAGACAGTCACGTGGTACTATCAACCTAACTGCCTTAAATTTGAATTTATTCGAGTTTATTTTAACAGCCTTAAATTTGAATTTAAATCCGAGTGTACACATAGCCTGAGTCAGAAGTAACTGCACTGACACACTTCTGATTTTCCAATCCCTGAGCCAGTTCCTCCAGATCTGTCCCCTCCCTCTTACCCCAGATGTCCCCAGTTATCTACTTTCCCTCTCCTTTGTTCCCAAACTCCTTACATCATCATCAAATACCTGTGCCCTCGACCCACAGTTCCACCCCTCTCAGCAGCAATTTTGCTGCACAACCCTTGCATGGCTCTTTCACACCCAGGGATTTCCCTTCCTCTCTTTTTCAGGAGCTGATCCTCAGCTCCCCCATCACCCACCGCTGCACCTTCCCTGCATTAACTGAGCCCCCAGGCCCCCCCCCGAATGCCTGGACCAGCAACTCAACCCCAGTCTCCCTGAACCACCCCTCACCCCAAATTGCCTGCTTCTTGTCCCATCACAGAGTCCCCTCCTTTCCTCACAGCCGGGCCCCGGAACCCCTGCAGCTCCTACCCCAACCAACCCCTGCACGGCTCTCCCCAGCTGCTGGGCTCCAGACCCCATGTCTCCACACACACCCTCTCTCCTGCAGCTGGGCCTCGTCTGCACCCCCTCTCTCCTGAGCAACTGAGCCCCTGCACCTTCTCTCCCACCGTTGTCTCCTGACTCCTTGCCTCACACTCCACTTCCTCTTTCCCGAGCAACTGAGCTCCTGCAGCTGGGCCCCAGACCTTCCGCACCCCGTTCTGAGTAACTGAGCCCTTGCACCCCTCTCCCCTGCACGCCAGGCCCTGCCCCTCCCACCCCACACCTCGCCCGAGCAACTGAGCCCCTGCACCCTGCTCGCCTACAGCTGGGCCCCAGACACTGCCCCGCCGCAGATCCCCTCCTTCTCTTAGGCCCCGGGTATCTCGCCCCGTACCTATCTTGCCGGGCGGGTAGCGCAGCTCGCTGGCCCCCGGCGCCCGCAGCCAGAGGGAAGCGAGGAGCTGGAGCAGGAGCAGGGGGGCAGGCGCCAGCCGACACCACATGGTCACCGCGGGCAGCGATCTCAGCTACCTTCTCATCAGGTGCCTGGAGAGGCGGCGCCCAGAGGTCCCGGACGGCGGGGCGGGGCGGGGCTAAAGAGACGGGCTTGTGGGCACTGAGACGGTGCTGCGGGGGGAGAAGTTGCAGTGCGTGGGGGGAGGTGTCCTATGGGCCCCCCCGCCCGAGCAGGAGAGCCTAGGAGACAGCGGGATATGGGGAGGGATGAGAGGGGGACAGAGTGAGGTCCCTTAAATACCATGGGGCGGGGGGCATCCTTGGCAAGGCTAAGGGCCTTCTAAGGCAGCCTCCAGGGACAGCCTGGTCCAGCCTGACCTTGACCCTCCTGGGGCTGTGTTTGCCCATTTGGCTGGATAATAACTCTGTTCGGAATATGCCTCACTAGGTCCGCTGGGTGCCCCAAGGTTATTGGGGGCCATCTGGATATGGAGGGCTTTGTTTTATGCTGTCCTCCCACCCCCTTAAAATGTCTTCATTTTTCATCTGGTCACCCATGGGTGACATAAATTCCCAGGCCTCTGATGAGACTTCAGAGGCTGGCATGAAAAAGGTGAGTGTTTCTCATTGGCTGTCACCCAAACCAACTCACCAGCATTGATCCTCACTAGTTCCTTTTAGTAGTCACAACAGAGGAGCCTAAGACTAGACAAATTGGGGTACGGGGGGGTGGTCTTAGACTAGCTGCTCCACACCAGGACTGAGATGGGCCCATGGTGGACTTCAACTCATCATAAGCACATGTAGTTGTTTTCCCTTGGGGAGGGCCTGCTTCTTAAGGTAGGTGGCTGGCGATGACTTGATTTTTAAGAAACAAAACTAGAAGTATTTGTGGAGCAGAGAAAAGCACTTACATAGTCTTTCAAAACATTTTTAAGTCAAATATTATTTTGGATCATCACAACCAGATTTGTGTTCTCAGTGATGAACTGTTTGAACTAAAGAACACTAATTCCAAGGCAACAAAGACATTGGTTGTGAATGGTATGTTGTTATCTGATTTCTTCCATTATATTTACTTTGTCTGAAAAAGAAGACCTTGATAGGCGTGGCTGCAGCAGTTGGAAGAGTTTGCAAAAGAAATCTTTTTTGCTTTCAAGGCCCTTCTGCAACTGAATCTGCATGAGCGGTCCTTCACACTGGCACTGAGTGAACAGAGCACATTGCAAAGGTTTAGATCCATTGGTATGGAAGAGTTTGCAGGATCAAGTCTTTAGGTGAAAATCACATATGATAGAGGGGAGTGGGTCACTGTGTTTAGGTGTCATGGTGGGGTGATGCAGGAAAGGCAGCAAGAATTTAGGAGTTTCTGCATTCTCTGTATGGGAGTTTTTTGCCACCTTCAAATATGCCAGGATCTGAATATCTCCCACATAGCTGTATCTTCAGATGCCTTCTTCAAATAAGCATCAGTGCCAATTCACAGCTGAAGTATTTCTGTTATTCACACAAATTGACAGTCTGGCCCAAGGACTGATGTAGCAGAGGAAAAGTAGCAAACAGAATGCAGGATCTGTAATGATGTGGTTATTATACTTCACAAAGCTGTATAGTTGGTGTAGTGAGTTCCTTCCTTCTCTCCCACCCTCCCTGTAGATACCCTGCTAGTTTTCCACACAGAGCCCAGTTAGGCTGAGTACCATGCTCAGAAGAGTTGTCTTAACTAAATGCTTTGGTTTTGTTTGGTATACTTATGTATATTTCTATGTTGCACAGTTGAGTACTTACCTCCATGCATGTTTTTAGCTAGAGGCCATGGCAGTAGGGTCCACAAGTTAACAGCCTTGCAGATCTGGACCTACATGTCCTGCAGAAACAACCAGAGGAAATGAAATGAACATATTCAAAATATCTGCCTATAGATGTATACATATTAAATATAATGTTTGAAATTTCCAATGTCTACGCACATATCTTCATATGTGTATACCTAGCTCCCAATTCTGCAAAGATGTTCATAATTCTTTAACATTACACCCAGTAAATAACATGACACCTGTAGATGAACAGTTTTATAGGAGCATAAGCTTTCATGTGCAAAGACCCTCTTTGTCAGGTGGGTCTTCGCCCACAAAAGTTTATGTTCCCATAAATATGTTAGTTTAAGGTGCCACAGGACTTCTGGTTGTTTTTGTGGTTACAGACTAACTCCGCTACCCCTCTGATACTTGTTAAGCATATGTGTGTATCTTTCCAGGTTTAGGACTGTGTGTGTACATTGCTATCAGCTATATTTTACATTTATTCATAAGGCATTATTTGTTTATGTATTAATAAATATCAATATATCACACAAAGCAGATGTACTTCTACATTTTCATTATGCATGTGTCTGAATATACAGTATAATGAAAAGTGTGTTTACATTTTAATATGTAGCAGTCTATAATGTGCATATTTGCATGTTTATTTTTGTACATAAATATCTACACTGCATGTTTTGCAGCTGTAGTTCTGTATATGTAAATATTATATGGAATTGTTTGCTTGTGAATATACAGTGACACATGTAAATATGCAAATACTGTTGTGTGCTCACATATGCACCTCTTTAATAATTGTACCTCATGTATAATTCTTCACAATGCATCTACAAAGTTCTGTATGAGCATATTGGAACATTTGGCATATAACTAGCTCAAAGACATGTTCACACTGGGCATAATCATAATTATGTGCAGTGCATGCGTATATGATACTTAACCCTGTGTGAAAAATTTGCATATTGATAGGTACCGTTTATTAGTAGCACGTGAACTCACTTTGTGCAAGTAGTATTTTGTGCTTCTATTACAGGTACAGAAGTCTGTGTGGATGCTATTAGTAGATTACATTGAATCAAATTAATATGGAATTTGTGAATATGGTGCTTCGTAAAACTCATGAAAGCTGCAAGAACAAGTTACTTCAACCGCGCCGCTGGTGTAGTGGTATCATGCAAGATTCCCATTCTTGCGACCCGGGTTCGATTCCCGGGCGGCGCAAGAGTTTTTTCTTTTTTTTTCCTACTCCTTCTTCCCATAACTAAACAGAGCAGCAGAGTAGCCAACAGCGCCCCCTGCTGGGAAGGCGGAAGGGGAACTCAGCAAGTAGAAAATGAGGTATTGCCGCTGGTAGTGCGCATGCGCTGAGGGAGAGGGACGAGAAAAGAAACCGGCGGAAGGTGATTCCCAACGTGTGACGTAGTACGCAAGCAGTTTCTTAAGCCCGAGCTGGCGGAGGGGAGGGACTGCGAGGGTCAGCAGTGCGTTGGTGCTTGGTGCCGGTTGGCCGGCTTGCTTGCGGCGCATGCGCTGTTGCTTCCCTCTCTCGGAGCCGGCCGCGCGGACCCCTTCCCCCACCGCCGCCATTTTGAAAGGAGCATCGGGACTCATTGTCCGCCTGGTGGGCTTAGCGGGGCTGGCGGCGCGCGGGCTCCCCAGGCGCTGACTGGGCCGTGGCCGGCGCGGCAGGAGGCCCCGGTGGGAGGGGCAGCGGTGGAGCCATGGAGGACGAAATGCCCAAGACCCTGTGAGTGGGGAGGGGGCGGTGGATCGCCCATTGTTCGGCTCCGCGGGGAACGCCATTGCCGCGTCCTCAGGCAGCTGCGGCGGTCTGCGTCCTCCGGGAGGAGGGGCTCTGGGAGGGGACTTAACCTGCTGGGGGTGGGGGTCCTGGGGAAGGCAGCGTGCCTAGGGGTCTAGAGGGGAACTGCCTGAGCGTGGGGAGCGGGGGCTGTTTTGGGGGGAGCTTCTGGGGGAGGAGGTGCCTGAGGGAGGGGCGGGGGACAGCTGTGGGGGATTGGGAGGGGAGTTACTTGGGGAGAGACGGGGTTGCTGGGCGGGGCGGTTCTGGAAGGGGGAGTCGCTTGTGGGGGGTGTTGCTGGGTGGTGTAGTTCTTTTCCAGCTGCTGTAACTTGGTGCGTAATTCTCTACTCTCTAAGAGGGGGCTCAGGAAGAGGGCAGGGGCAAGGCGGGGTTGAAGAATGGATCCAAACTGTACTGTGCTCTTTTTTCCATTTATTGGGGCCTTTTCTATTCCCTCTTGTTGATCGACTTTGTTCTTTCCTTATTCAAGGTTTTTCCTTTTTCTCCCTCTGTTGCTTTTTTATGCTATCGTTCGTTCATGTGTCTTGCTTTCTGTTAGAAAGGCTTTTGTTGTAGATGGCCTGTACCTTTTCATGAGCATGCGGTTTAATTTGTATCTGTTGTTTTAAACACAACTTGCAAATATGAAGCCTGACATCTTAGATGGATTTCAAATAATCCTGATTTCTGAGTGAAAACCCCAAAATAATCAAATTATTGTATATTGGGAAAAAAATAACCACCCAATTTTGCAATAGATTCCATTTCACGAAGACTGACAGTAAATCTTATTTAGGAAATCTACATGAGCAGTAAATCTGTAGCCATTCAGTGATAATGATTATAGTAGGGCTGTGTGCTTTTAAAACAAGCTGGAATGGGGTGATTGTAAATTAATGAAGAATTTTCTTTGGAATGTGGGTGCAGTGCACAAAGCTAGCTGCATTTGAAATATATGGGAGAGCTAGAGAGACAACTCTCTGGTCCACATTTCTTCTCCTTTCCTCTTCCTTATAGGTTTTTATCAGCACTGGTTTCTAATATTTAGACTTTGATTTCACTCAGCTTAGCTTTGCTGGTCTGGTAGCTTGTTCTTTGGTTTAGGCTCCCACCACCATCTGTCATGTGTTACTTCAGAATTATTAATAAAAAGGTGGAGTTTGTGAGGGAGATTCAAAAGGAGGGGGAAAACGTTACAAAATCAAGGGTAAAGTTCCTGTACTTGCCCTTGAATAGTGCTTTCTACATGTCCATGATAAATGCCTTGGCTAACTTGCTGCATAGGAAAATGGAACTCTTGTGTAACCTGTGTCAACTTTTCCCATTCATTTTTTGAAGTGGTAAGGTAAACTCTCTGTTTAAAATATACTAAGGTCCTCTTGTCTCTTCAGTTTATTTCAAATGCTTGAAACCTGTGACCTGTGTGTTTTCAGAACTTTCTCATCCCCATGCTCATGTTCTAACTAACTTTTGTTGTTTGGCGTATTGATTATTAATGGTCTCACCGGTTACTTTGAGTATACTGTTTCTGCTTTAAAGAATGAATTGTCTTCACTCAATGCATGCAGCTTACTGCAAAAGCCTGATTTTTCTGACCATCTCCCCATACTGCCCTCACCACAAAAAAAAAAAAAAAAAAAGGAAGCTATTGAGCAATGCATTGAGAATTGAATTTTCTTGAGTCAATTTCAGGGAATATTGTGTCATTTATGTAAATTTCAGTCTGCAATATTCACACAAGAGTTTGATGATCCCCCCCCCCCCCTGCTTTCCAACATGTGAATCTGAAGTTTGTTTGAAATAGCTGATGGTATCAGGATTTTTGTGAATGGTTTTACTAAAACCTCCATGCACAGAAGGATCAAACTAATGTTCAATCACAATGTTTTGCTACAGTTGGATAGGATAGTAATATCTTTGGGTGTCTGCAAACTTCTAAACTTTATCTTTCTGATTTTCTTAGCATATTTTTTTTAGTAGATCATGCTGCAGAAATTTTTTAGCACAGCCTTTGTTTATAATCATGTAATTATAATGCTTTGATATGAAATTGTTGAAGTCAATATTATGCAGCTCAGCTGAGCTGGATTGATAGCTTACTATATAAAATGAGTCTGCTGTTCAGTGACCTGAGTTACTTAAACAATAAAGAAAGTATCGGAGGGGTAGCCATGTTAGTCTGGATCTGTAACAGCAACGAAGGGTCCTGTGGCACCTTATAGACTAACAGAAAAGTTTTGAGCACAGACTCACTTCATCAGATGCTGGTCTTGGAATTCTACAGGGCCAGGTATAAATAAGCCAGAGCAAGGGTGGGGATAACAAGGTTAGCTCAGTCAGCAGGGGTGAGGCATACTACTAGCAGTTGATCTGGAGGTGTGAACACCAAGGGAGGGGAAGCTGCTTCTGTATTTAGCCAGCCATTCACAGTCTTTGTTTAAGCCAGAGCTGAGGGCATCGAATTTGCAGATGAATTGTAGCTCAGAAATTTCTCTTTGGAGTCTGGTCCTGAAATGTCTTTGCTGTAGGATAGCTACTTTTAAGTCTGCTACTGTGTGGCTTGGGAGGTTGAAGTGCTCTCCTACGGGTTTTTGTATATTGCCATTTCTGATGTCTGATTTGTGTGCGTTTGTTCTTTTACGTAGAGACTGTCCAGTTTGTCTGATGTATATAGGGGAGGGGCATTGCTGGCATATGATGGCATAAATTATATTGGTAGATGTGCAGCTGAATGAACCCACGATGGTGTGGCTGATCTGGCTAGGTCCTGTAATGGTGTTGCTGGTGTAGATATGTGGGCAGAGCTGGCAACGAGGTTTGTTGCATGGATGGGTCCCTGAGTTAGAGTGACGGTGGTGCGGTGTATAGTTGCTGGTTAGGATTTGCTTCAGGTTGGCTGGTTGTCTGTGGGCAAGGACTGGTCTGCCTCCCAAGGCCTGTGAAAGTGGGGGATCATTGTCCAGGATGGGTTGTAGATCCCTGATGATGGGCTGTAGAGGTTTTAGCTGAGGACTGTAGGTGATGGCTAGTGGTGTTCTGTTGGTTTCTCTCTTGGGCTTGTCCTGTAGTAAGAGGCTTTGTGGCACACGTCTGGCTCTGTTGATCTGTTTTTTCACTTCCTCAGGTGGGTATTGCAGTTTCAAGAATGCTTGGTAGAGATCCTGTAGGTGTTTGTCTCTGTCGGAGGGGTTGGAGCAAATGCAGTTATATCTTAGTGCTTAGCTGTAGACAATGGATCGTGTGGTGTGTCTGGGATGGAAGCTGGAGGCATGAAGGTAGGCGTAGCGGTCAGTAGGTTTACGGTACAGGGTGGTATTGATGTGGCCATCGTGTATTAGCACCGTCGTGTCCAGGAAGTGGATCTCCTGTGTGGACTGTTCCAGGCTGAGGTTGATGTTGGGGTGAAAGTTGTTGAAGTCCCGGTGGAATTCCTCTAGTCTCCTTCCCATGGGTCCAGATGATGAAGATATCAATGTAGCGTAAGTAGAGACGGGGTGTTAGTGGACGAGAGCTAAGGAAGGGCTGTTCCAGGTCAGCCATGAAAATATTGGCATAGTGAGGGGCCATGCGGGTACCCATAGCTATGCCGCTGATTTGAAGGTATATGTCGTTGCCAAATCTGAAATAGTTGTGTGTGTGTGAGGATAAAGTTACATCATGTGCCAGCAATGCCCCTCTGCTATATACATCGGACAAACTGGACAGTCTCTACGTAAAAGAACAAACGCACACAAATCAGACATCAGAAATGGCAATATACAAAAACCCGTAGGAGAGCACTTCAATCTCCCAGGCCACACAGTAGCAGACTTAAAAGTAGCTATCCGACAGCAAAGAAATTTCAGGACCAGACTCCAAAGAGAAATTTCTGAGCTACAATTCATCTGCAAATTCGATGCCCTCAGCTCTGGCTTAAACAAAGACTGTGAATGGCTGGCTAAATACAGAAGCAGCTTCCCCTCCCTTGGTGTTCACACCTCCAGATCAACTGCTGGTAGTAAGCCTCACCCTTGCTGACTGAGCTAACCTTGTTATCCCCACCCTTGCTCTGGCTTATTTATACCTGGCCCTGTAGATTTCCAAGACCAGCATCTGATGAAGTGAGTCTGTGCTCACGAAAGCTCATGCTCAAAACTTTTCTGTTAGTCTATAAGGTGCCACAGGACCCTTCGTTGCTGTTAAACAATAAAGGTGTGTAATCACTGCTTTTGTTTGTGTTTGCGTATTCAAGTTTTAGGGTTACTTACAAAACTTCAAAACAAAAAAGCAGCTGAGTAGCGCTTCAAAGACTGACAAAATAATTTATTAGGCGAGCTTTTGTGGGACAGACCTGCTTCTTCAGACCATAGCCATACCAGAATAGATTCAATATTTGAGTCTGTTCTGGGATGGCTATGGTCTGAAGAAGCAGGTCTGTCCCACAAAAGCTCACCTAATTATTTTGTTAGTCTTTGAAGTGCTACTTGGCTGCTTTTTTGTTTTGATAGAGTATATCTAGACTAGCATGGCTCCTTCTCTGTTACAGAACTTCAGTTTACTTCTGTTGCTGTATGATTCTTAAAAAGAGCAGTTTGTTTTGCAACAGATTTTTACATCCTATGGTGAAGCAGTGTCAATGGCTGCCAGTTTAAGTGATTCCAAGAGACATTAGCAAGAGCCAGTAGTTAGGCTGGACAGACTAGAGCCATTGTTCATTTTTATGAGACTAAGGCTATGTCTACACTACAGTGATCTGTCAAAGTTGCTGTTGGAAAAAACTTCTATCGACAGATCCTGGCTGCATATCAAAATTGTTGACAAAACTCCCTAGTGTACATGTAGCCTGTGTGTGTGTGTGTGTGGCAAGTTCGTCATGAGGTTTAATTGTAACTTATTTTAAATGAGATTCACTCTTTGTGAGAATCAAAATCCTATTTAAATAAAAAGATCCCATTTAAATGAAAATTCGAGTTGTTTTTTAATCAGTTTTTATCTACACTGAATATAAGGCTATAAATATTTAATATACAGTAATATTTTGAAATCTAACATAAGTTATTTGATATTATCAGTGCAGGACTATGTCTGATGTGTGGCATGGGGCGATACCTCAATCTAATCCTGGGGATGTGGACTAGTCTACAAAAACTTATTTAAATGACTGCACCTAATATCTCTTTAAATATTAGAACTGCCCTATTTGTGGGGGAAGTGTTTATCATTAAGAGGCAGAGGAATCCTTGCTTTTATCAAAACCTCACATATTAAATTCTGAATCTCCATTCTGAATCTGGTGAACTTTTCTGAGTGTAGCTGTTTAAAATACAGTCCTTGAGTCTTACTGAAAATTCTTTTTTTTTTTTTTATTTATACTTGCAGATGACCAAAACACCTTAAATAGAATGTGAATCAAATGCATTGTAGCTGAGAGGACAGTGTCTGCCTTTTATTTCTCATATACTGAGTTTCTATTTTTTTGTAAGTTATTTAAGCTTTTCTATTAGATTTTTTTAAAAAAAAAAAAATCTTAACTCTACTATAGAACTCCTAATAGAGAGAAAAAAGTATTCACTGTGGCTACATTTATACTAGAAGCATCTGTCTATAGAAGTTACTGTTGGAAAAGATGTTCCAACAAAACTTCTTCTGTCAAGAGATCGCATCTACACGTAAAAGTTTATCTATGGTTTGATCCACTGTGTTGACAAAAGGGTCCCCTGGAGTGTCTACACAGCTCTTTTGTCGACTCTTTCTGTTGACATATTACGTTTTGTATGTAGATGCTCTGTGAATTTTGTTTACAAAACACTCCAGTGTTGATGTAACCTGTATGATTACTTTCACCAAAGTACAGCTCAATCTTGAACTTGCTATGGGTGTAGGATATTTAATAGGAGGCTCTCACCTTATCCTTAACTTACATTTTTAATAAAATCACTAATAGGACACAACCTGCATATTTTGGTGCTCAGATGCAATTCTAGTGGTCACTGGTACAGGAAACCAGATTTAGCAGGAAATTGACTACTTATATCCCCTGTGTTTTGTTTAGCATAGTGTGTTCCTGGCACATTAAGGTTACCCATGCTACCTTCAGTTTGTGAGAAGGTTCTATTATTGAATATTTTTAACTCTTTGGAGTAGCGCTTATATGAAAACCATATCTTCTGCACAATTTCAGAATCCGGACTTTTCTGTTGACCTTCGTTGTGGCCTTGACTGCATTCTGCTTTTGCTGAGGTTGCAAAAATGCCATAAAGGCAGCATTCTAAATAAATTTGGTACTGAGACAGTTGAATATCATAAAGAATGTTTTGGATTGGTCCTTTCAAACTCAGATCTAAGATGCATTCCCAGGCCTTGTAGTTTTAATATGTTGGTGCTAGCTGTACTGAAGCAAATTTTAGGGAAATCATTACTTCTGTCAATGAAGAGTTAACAAATCTAGACATTTTTGATTCTTTTGCATAATCATCCTGATTATGTCTAATGGAATTTGATAAGGAAGACTGAATTAAATGAATAAGTAGCATAAAACATTTCCTTATTCAACATATGTACAAAATCAAATGGATAATAGATTTAGTCAGCTTTTTTTAACTAGCATGTGCTGCAGATTGCTAGTCTTTTGCACAAAGAAAATTGGGTTCTAAAACACAATACTGTATCTATTCTGTGTCTAGGAAAGCAAATACTTTGTTTCATGCAGTTTGTATCAGCAATAGACGCTTGTGGTTCAGAATGATAAATCTTACGCTCTGTTGAATGACTCTGATTAGGCCTCTGCATGAGTGTAGTGTCCAGTTCTGGGTGCCACATTCAGAAAAGATGTGGACAAATTGGAGAAAGTACGGAGAAGAGCAACAAATGATTAAAGGTCTAGGAATCCTGATCTATGAGGAAAGATTGTAGAGGGCAGAAACTTCTTTAGATTTTTTTGCTATGTTTGTACCATACCTGGTGTAATGGGGCCTCATCTGAGCACTAGTCGCTACCATCACGTACATAATATGTATGGAGATGGCTGTAGCTTTCATCTAAGCCAGAGTTGCATTGGTAAGGCATAGGATGGAGAGCAGCCTGTGTTACAGCGCTCCAATCCTGAAAGAAGCTCTTAACTTAGAGTCCTGTGCTCACATGGAGCTCCACTGATGTCAGTGGAGATCTGCCCAGGCACAAGTTGATGTACACAGAGCTTCTAGCAACATATATAGGCCTAACTGCTCATTATTCAGCAGAAGTCTTCAGTGTCCAAAGCTATCAATCCAATATTTCTTTCAAACATTGGGTGTGAATGGACAAACATGGTCTATGCTATTTTGGTTTTTATTCTGTACTCCTCACTGTAGTATCTTAATATTGGCATATCTCCATACTCTGAAGTTTAGAATGTAATTTGGATGTGCATATAACTGAAGGCCTCTCAGAACAACTGAGTTTGCTAATTCATGTAGTAGACTATTTCTCTAAATTGAGGGAGTATGCTTGGCTCAGCAAGAAGTTTCTGCTTTTATTTTTAACAATGCTGAATGAAGTAAGTAACAGGACCATGTTGCTATCTAAACTTTTTTTAACCTTGCAGATACGTAGGGAACCTGTCAAGAGATGTGACAGAAGCACTAATCCTCCAGCTGTTCAGCCAGATTGGACCATGCAAAAACTGCAAAATGATCATGGATGTAAGATCCTTTTACCTGGATAACTTTTTCCACTCCTTGTAACATGTCAGTATAACATGGGTACTCAGCCATGGTGTTTCCTGCTGATTAGTCTTGGAAGAGCTGTGTTTATTGAGTACACTGCCTTCTGGTGGGTGCCTCGCCTGTCCTCTGTTCTATTTTCCAGCATGTATCTATGGACCTGTGTTGCTCCTGGGACCACTATGTCCTCTTCAGGACACTGCCCTCTGGCAGTACCCATTACTTTGTTCTGCACCTTTCTGGGGGTGTAATTAATTGATGTATCTGTCACTGTGGACAACTGCAGACCCAAAGTCTGGCCCCTTGCCTCAAAAGCAAGCTGCAGCATGTATAGGCTAGATGCAGTGACAGGGGGAAGAGGGACGCCTAAGCCTGCCCACTACCCTGGGTTCTGGTCCGGAGAACCTCTGGCAGCAGCCTTGTCCTGCCCTCATTCACTCCCTTTGTGTCCTCATTGGTGCCTGGGCCACTTCCCTGTGACTCTTGCACCATCATGGCCCTTCTGTCAATGCCTACAGGCTGGCAGATACAAAGCCAGGGTTTTCCTCAGCCTGCTAAGCATTCTTCTACCTAAGGTGCTTCTCCCAGGGAACCAGTTCTTCACATTCACTAGTCAGGACCCAAATGCCCTGAGCTGTGCCAAGCAGCTCCTTATAGCAGAGCTACCTCAGCAAGTCACCTTTGGATTGGCTCCATATAAGCCTATCCCTGATTGGCTGGACCTTAGTGCAAGCTCCTGTCTGCCTGCATTAATCCTTCTCGGCCAGAGTGGGGAAGTTGCCCCACAACAGTTAGGTTAAAAAAAATTCCCATACATTTTACATGTGTCCAATGAATAAAGTTAAAAAAGCTTAACTTATTGCAGATTTCATTGAGTATGATATTGTAAAAGGAATGTTCTCATTGGACTCAAACATTAGTTGCTAGTTTTTTTTGTTATATCAAGGTATGGGGGGCACAAACATGCTATCAAGATGCCTATCACAGCATCATTTAAAATATTTTTGTAATCTGTTAATATTGTGATTGGGTTAAAGCTGTTATAACAAGCTTTTTATAAATTACTGTGACTTTTAGATGTAGCTGTAACTGGACACCAGGTCAGGGTTGATAATGTTTAATAACATGTACTTTTTTTTAACAGACAGCTGGAAATGATCCATATTGTTTTGTGGAGTTTTATGAGCATCGTCACGCAGCTGCAGCATTAGCAGCTATGAATGGACGGAAGATAATGGGTAAGGTAAGCTGTCATGTCTAATGGGTGAGTTGCTGTGGCTGTAGCAATGGTTTCACAATATGTGGATGAAACCTCTTTAAAATAAAACAAAACAAAAACACAAGCAATACTGAACCATAAAAGGTAAATGCTGTCTCCTGTTTTAACTTCATTTGAGTTTTACGATTGTGGTAGCTAAAAACTGGTTATAGACAGTTTGGAGAAAAGTTGGGGCTGAAGTGGGGCAGAAAAAAGGTCAATGGTTGTCATGTATATTTCAATTCTGCTGATCTCGAGTGTGAGAGAAAATAGAATAATGTGGCAAGATGGGGTAGTTGTGTTAGTCTGTTACTTAAACAAAAACAAAAAACAAGCTGTCTCATGGAACCTCAGAGACTAACAAATTTGTTAGTTCTTCAGGTGCCATAAGACTGGTTATCTTCATTGTGAAGTGTCTTAGTGTATCTGGAAAGAGAAGGTTTTACTAAGACTTCAACCACTTAAGTTTGTAGTGAAAGACAGTCATGTACTGTGTGCCCCTGCAGGATAGAAATTAATTGCTAATAACATCAGACTGTGATTCCAATTGACGTGGATGTAACTTCAGCATGTATTATTTATAGGAGGTCAAAGTGAACTGGGCAACAACCCCCAGCAGCCAGAAGAAAGATACCAGCAGTAAGTGCCCATTTTACTTTTGAATAACCTTTTTATTTGCACAAATAGTTTTTAAACATAAGCAATAAGCATCATGCAAATGTTTGCAGTAATGTTTTGATCATTATCCTAAGATGATATTAAATGTGTTTGTGTTAATAACCTTAAGAACAAATCTAATCTTTGTCATCAGGTAGTACCGTTGTCAGCACACTGCGTTCACAAGGTAATTGTATCTTCTTAAACATAAAATGAAATCTCTCAAGGGTATTCACTAACCAGCTGAAGCTGTTTTGGGGGTTTTTGTTCTTTTGTTCTTTCGTTTGTGGCAAGATTTCCCTCTCCTTTCCCCATTGCATCAGAAAGTGGTCTGTTCACTATTTTTATTCTGGTGCTGCTTCTTACAGTCCTTTGCCTGTTGCTACTATTCTAGAATTTCACCCACTATAAGGGTAAGATAATCAGCTGCCTTCAAGGCTGTTGGTGCTGCTCCATACAAACTCATTTGGGGGACTTAAATTGCTTCCGAAATTTCCCCCTTCATGGCAACCTAGTGTGTTGCTTCTGTACTTGGCCAGCCTTAATCTGCATTTAAGAATTTACAGCTTAATCAAACTGGTAGTATAGCAGATTATAAATTTCACACCTGCTCTAATACAAGTGAGTCTGTGTAGTGTTAAATATAATTTATGAAAAATTAGTGGTGGGGGGTGGAATCTTGAGATGTGGGATCATTATTTCTCTCCATTGCTCTTTTTAATGGCTCTGACCTAGTGAAGGATTACTCTTTTCATCTGTTGCCTTCAGTCTTAGTTCACTTGCTTATGGATTCACTTACGCTGAATTCACATGGATTCACATGATGTAATGGCTGGGCAAACAAAACTGTAACTTTTGAGAACTGTCAAATTCTTTAACATCAAACTGTTGCAATGCTAAGGTATTTTTTTGTTCCTTACAAAATATGGTTGAAATCAAACACTTTGTAGCTAGGTTCGATATCCATCTTATTTTTAAAGCAAATTTTATTTTACGTTGCTCACAAAACCACTACTTGCTCTGGTTGTTAAAGTTTTGGATAGTTAATGAGCTATTTGTGTTTAATTTTAACATTCTGATTGTAAGATTAAGATTTTAAGTTTTTTGCTTTAAGTAAACAATTGTATTCTTTGGAAAACTAGTGACTGGTTATGAACATAACTACAAAAATACCAAATTTCAGTTTAATATTGTACATTACAGCGATATCCCTAAAATTATTGCTGTTGTTACACTGTCACCATGTGAAGGCTATATTTGAAGCAGTGATAAATGTTCCTTTTGATAGGTAAAGAGTGTTAGTTTCCCATGTAGCTCTCAGATGTATGGACCATAATGCCATATAAAGTTGCTATCCTGCTTGTGTTTCTAGGAACATTCTTCAAATTTGTAAATTATTTTTTCTGTTTTTCCCAATAAGACCATTTCCATGTCTTTGTGGGAGACCTCAGCCCAGAAATTACAACTGAAGATATAAAAGCAGCTTTTGCACCATTTGGAAGAATATCGTAAGTGATTTTTTTAGGGCAGATAAAGTAAACATTATCTTTATACTGGAGGCAAGTTTGTGATTATAGTAAGTAAAAGTCCAGGCAAGTTGCAGAAATGATTGCAAAATACTTTGTGCTCATAAAGAGACTTCAGAGCTCTAGTAGTTAAGAGATAAGTAAAGAATACAAAATAGAATTGCTCAGCAGGAATCAGTTTTTCTTTTTTAGCAGAATTCCATATGTATCTAACTTTTGTTTTTGTGCTGTAGAAATCCTAGTGTAACTTGGAAGATGATATAGTCAGTAGTTTCTGACTTGGGTCTTGTATTTCATTTGCTGCTGAAGGTAATCATTCTTTTAAAGGAGTTTAATATTGGTCAAATTGCATGTGCGTATTTAGGTCCAGTCTGTTTTTGACTTGTTTGATGGTTTAGGCATTTAATAGAAAAGTTGTTGTTTAAATAAAATAGTTTTAATTAGCTAAATAATGAGTTTGGTTGTTTAACACTTGCCTTGTGGTAGCATCAGAAGGCAATGTTTGGACTGTCATTGCACCAGTTCACTATACTAATGTAATAACAGTGCCTGTTAGTTGTTATGACCTGGGTCTGTGACAGATAAGATTTAGTAGGTGAGTGGGAGAGACAAGTGAGCCTTGGTGAGGAGATTTGGGTGAACAAGGAACATAGTATGCATAAAGTTTTAGCTGATTAATGGTAGTGATCACAGGTCTTTGCCTGCCTAGTCCTTACTATATGCTGTATTAAAATACAGGTACTATACCTACAGCTTGAAAAGTGTATAAAATGCATGATTTGTAGCATGAGTAAGAGCAGCTTATTTTTAACTTCCTCCAAATTTAAATTTGTCATTTACCTATGACTGACTACTTGTCTCTTTTTGGTGAGGTAACCAAGATACGAGGAGGGCTTTGAAGTATTGTTTAGTCACTCTCATTTGAAACAGGTTTTTCTGATGAAGTCTGTTTTATTGGACTTAAATCCTAGTTTCATTTCTTATTATGTTAGGGTTTTCAGATTTGATCTTCAGGAGATTCTTGTTGTAGAGAACTCTTATCTTAGTTCTTTTTTTTAAATTTAATCAGTGTCTGTAGAGGTGGCAAGGCTCAGTGTTTCACATAGCTGAACATTTTACTTGAGCGATACATGGTTTCTAAAGGAGGTCTTATCTATCCTCAGCAAGAAAGATTAGAGTCTGAGAAGGAGGAAGAAGTAGTACACTGAAATGTAGGACAGATTGTTTTAGCCAGATCCTCTTTCAGAGCTCAAACCATCTTTCCACACTAATATACTGGTATAACAGTCAATCACCTGAGCCTTTTTTGAAAGGTGGCTTAGTGCTGGTTTATAATGAAAATTTCATGTCATAATTACATCTCTCAGGGTGTGAAAAATCTACAGCCTTAGATACTGCTTCATGGAGAACTGGCTTATCCACAGTGACAAGAAGCAGCCTCCTGTCATTGGTTAGCAGCTATACGGAAATACTGCAGCCATGCCAGTCCAGCTGTGCTACTCTAGTGTTTAGAGTGTGGGCACTGCCTTTGCAATTATATACTGGTACTCACATTGTAAAGAAGGGGGTTAGTTTGAGACACAAGCTATTTTCAGCTTGCTGCATTGATTCATTTTTTCTATTCCTGTGGGAGTGGGGGTGGGGCAGTGTTTGTGATAGTATAAAATAAGTCTTAAAACTGCACACAGGTTTGAACAACAGCAAGATTACTGGGACCTTATGTATTGTTCTCTTTGTTCCAGAAAGTAGTGGTAATTTACTTTTCAGTGAGAGCTGATCATCCAGACTTATCTAATAAACAAACAAAAAACCAAAAAAAAAGCATAACTTCTGCAGTCAAGTTTCAAATGAGGTGTTTGAGGGACCTTATTATCCTTTCTCTTTAGGATAGTCTGCATATAGTTGTAGTGCTCATATTTAGAAAACCTTTCAGGTCACCTTGGCTCAGGCTGACATTTTGTGTGCAAAAAGAAAAAAAAAATCTAAGACCCCTCTGTTGTAAATTGTCATCCTGAAGAAGTTAGGGTTAATAGTAATTCCACACAGTTACACAAATGTGTGAAGAATACTCCATATTGGTAAATCGAAATATACAAAACCATTTCCCCTATTTAGCTCTTAGTCACTGTTTCCTGAAAATGTGATTTTAGTTTTTTCTGTGAAATAATCAAAATGTAACCAATGAATGATCAGCACTTGAGAATTTGTAGCTTTGTACAACTTAAATATTTATTCAGTGTAATTATATCCATACTTGTCTGCCTTTATTTTTGGTGTATGCATGCTTTCACTTGTTTAAGTCTTATTTTCAAAGTATTCAGTTGAGGGTAAGTATAGCTTAGTTTTTATTTCCTCCTTCAGGCGGTGCAGAGCAAACTGCTGTAAGATTACATAAATGGCTGTTCTCAGGCAATTTGTAACAAACTTTCTTAACACAGAAAATTGCAAGTAGTTTAACAATTTTTCATGAAGGGTTAAGGTACTTCTTTCATTCTTTATTGTGTGGAAGTGGTCTTAATGTAAGCCTTTCAGTGGCCTACGTATTCTCTATAACCATAAGTTTTAAAACTGGCATCAGAAAATGGAGTGTGATTTTTTTTTTTTTTTTTTTTTTTTTTTTCCTCCTGCCAGTCTTGGAATACAGAATATTGTGCATATATTGTGGTGGTTATCTTGAACCATATTTTATAAAGCCTTTATATTATATTGCGTGACTTGTTGATTGGTTTTGCTTGTCTTGTTTTTTTCCAGAAGTGTCTGTGTGTGGCTGGGGAGGGCAGGATTGGGATATGTGTACGTCTTGATACTAGACTAAGCACACACATTGCCTGAGAAACACCATTCAGTAAAATCAGAATTTCCACAAATGGGGTTTTAGCTATTGTAGCTGGGTCTCTCCTTAATTTTTTTTACTCAATCTCAAATAATAGGCCTCTGGTTATTTTGCAGAGTGTCTCTGAAGAATGGACAGAATTGCCATGGCTAACTACAAGCTACAGTTCACAGTGGATAAACGTTGTAGTTTTCTTACTTTCTTTTTATAAATTCTACCTTTTTATATCTTGTAGTTTCCAATCAATCCTGTATGAGTGCTGTTGGCAAATGCAGTTTAAAATTCTTTATAGTAGTATATAATTTAAAACATAAATGTCTTTAGTGTTTTATTTCCTTCAATAATGCAACCATTTCTGAAAATGTCAATTTTTCAAAATTTACAGCTGCCCACAGTCCAAAAAGGGGGTAACGAATTGACCTGAGAAAATTAAAGAATTCAGTTAACAGGCGACGTATGCCTTTTAATTCCTATTTTTTCATTTTTCTATTTTCTATTTTTAATGAGTAGGTAGAATGTGTTGGCAGTTAGCAAGCTATAAATTGCATGGTTAAGGAGAGCCATTCAGTTAATGCTAGTCAGCTCTGCGACTTAAGTGATTTATTTGAATAGCTGCTTTGACCATGCTTAGTGTCTTAACAATATGTAAAAGCATTTTGAACTGGGAACCTTCTACTCTAAAATATATTTATTAGAGAAACTATTGATTTTGCATGTTATCAAAATTGTTTAATTTTGCTACTACATGACAAAACACAGTAAAGTTTTTGTTTAGAAAAGGAGAAATTTGCTTTGAATGTTGCTGCTGCATTAAGCAGTTCACTTTTAAAAGGTGAAATGTAAAATTGAGCTTTGTGTGTGACTCACTCATTTTATTCAGTTTATTTTTAAATGCTAACTTGGTGATTGCTTCTGGTTTTTAGAGATGCACGTGTGGTTAAAGATATGGCAACAGGAAAATCTAAAGGATATGGCTTTGTTTCCTTCTTCAATAAATGGGTAAGTAATGTCATTATAGATAGTATGAATTCTGAAATCTTGTTAGTTGCTTTAAAGCAAACAACATGTAAAACAAATGTACATTTTTGGTCCCTTTTATATCTAGTACTGTCAGTTGCGAATTCTGTACATAGTTGAGTAGTATTGTCTCCATGTGATACAAGGTTTCAGTCATATTTGCAAAGTATTATGTACAGAGATAAAAACCTAGAATACTCACTGAAACTGAGATTTGTACCTGAAAATTTTACTTTTCTTACATGAAAATGAAAATTATTTTTGATTGAGTTACTTAGCTCGGAAGAATGACAGTGTTTTAGTACTTTAAATGTCTGGTGCACTAATCTGTAGAGCAATTTGTATTTGGAAATATTTGGACAGTAGGACCCTGATATACATACAACTTTTAGTGCGTGTATCTTGGGTTAATGCGACTGAGTGGTGGGGAGCTGGTGCCTGGATCTGGGTTGCCTGCCCCTCAGAAGCCAGGAGCCAGCCACCAGCTCCCCACCACTCTGAGGAGTGGGGAAACTGACCAGCATTACTGTGCTGGTCAGTTTCCTGGCTCCCCACCTAACCTGAAATTTGACTTATGAGGTTGCATTCTTGCGCAACCCTGTGTAAGTTGGGAGCCTAGTGTACGGATTTTGCATTACATTAATTTTTCCAATGCCATATTAGTTGGCTGTGGTGGAAGATACTCAATATAAAGGAAGGAAATGGAGTTCTCCAGTTTAATGCTAAACTTAGACTAATCAAATATAATATAGCTTCTTTATGGTCAGGGTATTTTAACTTGTATGGCTCCAAATCTCTCTCCCTCTCAGAAATTGTACAGTTGGAAGGGAAGGATGAGGAAGGCAAGCCATTAGGTGGGGCTGGTATATTTTGAAAAATGGGAGATATGGGTTATAAATAAAATACTTTTCTTGGTGTTAGGTCAGACCAGGCTAAAATACTAGGCCTGAGAGATTTGTTCTAAGTGGAGATGAAGGATAGCATTCCTACAGCCTTTCAACTTAGTGTAGCTTTGCCTGTTTGTGCAGATGCTCAAGTGCATAACTCCTTCTTAGGATACATTCAGCTTGTCCTAAGTGAAGTAACTGCTTTAATCCTATCTTTTAAACATCTCTTTTTGAAGTGGGGGATTTTCTTTCCATATTCGTTATAACTTGGCAGCGTCTGATCCTGATAGACAGGCGGTGGTTCACTTTTAGTATGGTGTTGCTCAAAAAGAATTTGCTGAAAAAAAATTTTTTTTCCCCTGTGGACAGGATGCGGAAAATGCTATTCAACAGATGGGTGGACAGTGGCTTGGTGGAAGACAAATCAGAACTAACTGGGCAACACGAAAACCGCCAGCTCCAAAGAGTACATATGAATGTAGGTTTTTAGCTTTCTGTCCACCTGGCCCTCACCCACATAAGGAAGAAATAAAACCTCATACTAGTACTAAGTTTTAGCATTTCTGTTTAGAAGAAAAAACACTGCATTGTAGAATTCAGTACAAAAGATTTTGCTTGAAGAAATAAACTATTTATATAAAATTTCTTAAATATGTTACTGATATCGGTAAAATTTAAAGACCCTTCAGTTATTTTTCAGCACATTTTCAGTCAGCTTGAATGGTGAATGTAGTGTTCATTTAATTTGTTTTCATGCACAGCTAGTGTTTCAGTTTTTGTGCCGAAAAAACTGGGTGTGGGAGGAGTATGCCTAGATTTATACTGTGGGGGGGGAATCTCCATTAATAATATTTAAAAGTATATTTTGGTCTTAATTTAAATCACATCTTTTTAAATGTTTTATGCATCAGTAATCCACTCCATTCATCATTTGGATTTGTGCGTCTATTTGAAATCATCCATGTTTTATGAATACAGCTTTCCTTTTGACATGCATTTCTGTATTTTGCTAAAATACATAAGTTGGGAAACCTCACTGAATTCTCATGTTCCTTTTCATATTTGAAGTTCTTTGATTTATATATCTGATGCTTTTGAAGCTACCATTTGGGAGGATGTTACAGCTATGAAATTTGTAATCTAAGGCCAAAAGTAAAATTAAGATTTACAGGAAAAAATGTTTCGGGCGTGAATTAGGTATCACCCAAAAAGCCCTAGGTCCCTTGCTGTCTGTAGAGGTCTGAAGACAGGAGAAAAATAAATAAATAATTCATTGGTTGAAAAGAAAAACTTTTAAACTTTTTTTTACAGCAAACACCAAACAGCTGTCTTACGATGAGGTTGTAAATCAGTCTAGTCCAAGCAACTGTACTGTGTATTGTGGTGGTGTTACTTCAGGATTAACAGGTATTTTCTAAATTTTGTTTTCTTCACAAAATGTGTGGGGGGAAAAAATCAAAAGTATTTCCTAAGGGTGATTGTTTACCTTTTTTACACTGCAGAACAGCTAATGCGCCAGACCTTTTCTCCGTTTGGGCAGATAATGGAAATTCGAGTCTTCCCAGATAAAGGGTACTCATTTATACGGTGGGTTACATTTTTTGCTCACTTGTAAAAGTAACATTCTTTAATTTTCCCTTGAAAAGGTATTAAGCACTTGTTTCAAATGTCCCCAGTATGTTTCTATTAGGAAACTGGCCTAGACAGACTTAACTTCTTTCAGACTATAGTCTCATCTTATTTTTGTTACCAGTTACACAGATGTAATACTTTTTAGTAACCAAGAGAAAGCTGTGCTAGTCTATATACTATCCAAAAAAAAAAAGCAGCAAAGTAGCACTTTGAAGACTAACAAAATAATTCATTAGGTGAGCTTTCGTGGGACAGACCCACTTCTTCAGACCACAGCCATACCAGAACAGACTCAATATTTAAGGCACAGAGAACGAAAAACAGTAATCAAAGTGCTACTTTGCTGCTTTTTTCCCCTTTTTACAGTTTCATAGTTGTAAGTATTAGATATGATTCTTAAAGATTCAGAATCATATTTTTAAATGCACTTTTTATGTTGTCACTGGCAATGCTGTATATAATCAAAATTCAGCATAACACACAAATTTTACCTAGTATAGTAACAGAGAGGGAGCTGTGCTAGTCTATATACTATCAAAACAAAAAAGCAGTCAAGTAGCACTTTAAAGACCAGCAGAATAATTTATTAGGTGAGCTTTCGTGGGACAGACCCACTGAAGAAGTGGGTCTGTCCCACAAAATCTCACCCAATAAATTATTTTGCTGGTCTTTAAAGGGCTACTTGACTGCTTGCTGCTTTTTTTTAAAACCTAGTACATGTGCTACCTTTTGCAGCTCACTCAAAGTGAGACAGTGAAACTAAATAGGATAATTACTCTGGATCCTCTATACAAATAAAGTGCAGTGTATTTGAGGACGCTTGCAAAGAGTTTTCTCCTGCAAACAACTATTTTCATTTTCAGATTTTTTTTTTTAATCAGGCCTGGAAACTGTTAAAACATTTTAAAGTGCAAGGGCACTTTCAGGCTTGTCTGTAGTTGTGTGGAAGGTGGGTTCATATGTTGTACCTTTTGCATCTCAACAGGTTCAGTTCTCATGAAAGTGCTGCACATGCAATTGTTTCTGTCAATGGAACTACTATAGAAGGTCATGTTGTGAAATGTTACTGGGGCAAAGAAACACCAGATATGATCAGTCCAGTCCAGCAGGTCAGAGAACAAACTTACATTAACTCGTAAGATGAAGATTAATGTGATCTTATTAATGCGATTCTTAATGCATTTGCAGTACAAAAATACATATTAGTTTCAGGGTGATGGGTTGTGGATTTCAAGGTTACATGGCACATTTTACCTCCCAAATTAATTCTAGCTTCCATGATATCTGCCTTTTAAGATAAAAATTGTTTGGAATTTGCAGAAACTTGCTTTGGTCAATGGTATAGATGGAAAAGCTTTAAGTGTCTTAAAATTATTTCACTTTTCATATAGGTAATATTTCAACTTTGCTTTTTCCTGCAGTGCTCTCTGGAAGAAAGTTATCTGTAATGTTAGACTGCTGTGCTCCAGAGAATGATCAGCAAAATGTGTGTGTGCAGGAGGTGGGGTGATTTTTCATGTATCTAGCATTTAGAGGGAGTTGCCCAGCTTAATTCTATGATTTTTCAAAATGAGGTGTTAGAATATGAACCCTTTTCAGTGCTTGATTAAAGATTATCTTGATAGGTAGGATGTACAGCGATTACATCAATAAATAAACATGGCTGTGTATAGTGTATTCAATGATTCAACTTCCTTTGCAGAATCAAATTGGATATCCACAGGCTTATGGCCAGTGGGGCCAGTGGTATGGAAGTGCACAGCAAATTGGTCAATACATGCCTAATGGTTGGCAAGTCCCTGCATATGGAATGTATGGACAGGCATGGAATCAGCAGGGATTTAAGTGAGTAAGCATGCTAAATGATCTGTGTGTGACAAATTGCCAAGAATTATGCTGAATTGGAGGAAATCCTCAGTTGAATTTTGAGGTGTAAGATGATCAGGTCCCATTGCTCTTTGAAAGTAGAAGAGGAATTTTAGTTTGGCAGGATAACCACAAAACTTCAAGTATTTTCAGGGAAAAAGGGGCTGCCACCCTGAGAAAATGCCGGGTTACGCTTTAGAGTAGGGCAGTGTCCTGGTCAAACTACTACTCTTTAATGGTCATCTTGAATGTCTTATCAGCACAGGCAAGATTCTTTTCTGTTGTCCTAGCCCAATTCTAGCTCTGGATAATTGCACTATGCCCAGTTACAATTCCTTTTAATCTTAAACTAAGTGAGTATTTCATTATTTCAAACAGCTGCCCTGACTCCCCATTGTGGCTGAAGTGGTATTGGCCATATGCATTCATGTTTTGGGTTGACTGGATATTATATTACATACATATCTGAAAATTGGCTTCTTACACAGAATACTTAAGGGTTTACATGCTGGATCTGTTAACTTGTAGTAGAACTCCAATCTACTATAATGTCGTAAATCCATTGAAATACCCCTTCCGTTGTGGTCAGGTGGCAATGAGCCATTTGAGCTCCACTCTTTCTTCTCATTGTTCTTATGGCAGCCCAGATAAGGGGTTGTAGAAGTCTTATACAAAACTTGCAATTAATAAGAAAATATGGTCCTCTTCAAAATTCATCTGCATGCAGCAGCAGTGAATTCATGTGTGCATTTTATATACTTTCTGCTAACTCTTTTCAAAGTTTTCCTCTCTGTCTTATACTTATCCACACGTTATTAAACATTCAGGTAAGAGCTATCTGCCTGACAAGTGTTGAGAAATTTTCTCTCCTGAATTTGTCTTCTCCATTAGTACTAATTGTGTCCCCCCCGGTCCCTCCTCCTCCCCCCCTGACTGCTAGCATCTAGGCTGTGGCCACACTTGGCCAACATTTTGAAATGGCCATGCTAATGGCCAAATTGGAGAATACTAATGAGGTGCTGAAATGACTATTCAGTGCCTCATTAGCATGCGGCCGGCTGCGGCACTTTGAAAGTGCTGTGTTGTGATCGCGCGCAGCTCGGCTACACGGGCGTCCTTTTTGAAAGGACTCTGCGCATTTCTAAAAGGACCCCCATGTTGCTGACCTGCATGCGATCGAAACACAGCACTTTCGATGTGCTGCAGCCAGCAGCATGCTAATGAGGTGCTGAACGTTCATTTCAGAACCTCATTAATATTCTCTGATTTGGCCATTAGCATGGCCACTTTGAAATTTTGGCCAAGTGTGGCCACAGCCCTACAGTTCAACCTGACTTCCATGGTACTTGGCATGTCTTAGTAAGGTCCTAAATGCCTTTCCAAAAGATATAGCACAGACACTGATGTTAGGATTACATTGAGGAATTTTTTTTATTGGGCATGATTCTGTTAGCCAAGACTTGGAAAATATCTAATTAGCTTTCCTTCTAGGATGTCAGTTCTGATCCTCTCGAATCTTTGTGCAAATGTGTTCTTTGCAACTATTAATTTTCTGTAATCAGCTCTTTTCTCCCTCCCTCTCTCCATAACAGTCAGACACAGTCTTCTGCCGCATGGATGGGTGCAAATTATGGAGTTCCACCACCTCAGGGGCAGAATGGAAGTGTGTTAACTAATCAAACTGGATATCGTATGGCAGGTTTTGAAACTCAATAAGAGAAAATGACTCTGGAACTTAACACCAGTGACTTGAGGCAACAAGAAGTGCTGTAAAGCCTTTGTTTACGTAAAGATTTATCAAGTCCAGTCCGTGCAAATGTCAGTGTATTTATTTTAAAATCATTTTAATCATGAAACTGTCATCCACGTTCTAAAAAAAAAAAAAAGCAAAAACTAGATGCTGGATGTCTGCCAACTTTTGCCTTCTTTTCCTCCTTTTTGATGTGTGTTTCTTAAGATCCTTGTTTGAAACACAACAAATGCAGGGATTACTGCCACTGTTAAATTGGGGCAGAAAATTGCACAAAATCAAACTTTTTTTTTTTCTTCTGAAGTAGTGTGCAGTTTTAGTTTGCATTCCTAATGTTTGAAAATGTATTATAAGCAGTTGTACAAAAAAGCCAAAACTGTGTGAATTCTGAAGGTTCTTTGCAATCTTCAGCCTGTGCACAAATTTGTTTTAAAATAGCCTATTGTACAAAGTATCCATCTCGCCGTTTTTGTTTATACCAGGGTTTTCAAATATAAATTTTTACATCACTTTGTATCTACACATTTTTCAAATAGTTGTCTTTGCCTTATGGCATGAGGAAAATGTGATGCTCAGCATAAAATTGTGCGCAAACTCTCAGATGGATTTAACTGAAGTCACATTGTGTTCTACCTACATGAGAAGGTGCCTAGAAAAATCCCTGTTGGATTTATTCTATACAATTTTTATCTTCACTGATAAACTAGGAAATATAAAATCCTGTTGCAAATACCACAGTGTGACACATTCCTACGAACCAGCTTTTTTATCTCAGTCTGTATTTACACATATCCATTATCATGTAAAATATTTTAGCAAATTAATATTTTGCACAAAAGTTAGCAAACTTTGTATGTTTCCTTATTTAAAGGTGGGATGCAGAGTCCTTTGACATGATATAGGTGTAACATTTTTAAAGGTTTTTTATTTTTTGGTCTTGCATGTGAATAGTCAAATATACACTTTGGTAGTCTTTGAATACAAAGTCATCTGTTATATTTAAGAAACTGTAAAAGACACAAAGTTGTAGAAAACAATCAGTCTTGCTGTTTACTGATAGTAAATTTTACTCAAATAGAGTAAGTTGACTTGATTTTTAACGTGCAGTTAGAGCTGTGAAAACTGTAGCATTGTATGTGTAAGCTTGGGGTAAGTGGAATGCTCCAAGTTAGCCTGAAGGACCAGCTGGGCAAAGCATTTTTAAATGTTCAAAGGCCAAAAAACTTTCTATCCTACCTCCTTGACCAGCCTTCAAAGAGCAAAAACTTCTTCATTGTGTAATCTTATTTATTATATCTATTAAGCTTTGGCTTCTGGAGTTCCCATATTCCATTTTCTCATTGGCTGCAGTTGGGCAACTCATAATATCAAGGGATTAAACTTTTGCTGTATTGACAGTTGTGGCAATGTGTTTCAGGGTCTTAAATGGAGTAATTAACTGAGGGTGGTGGAGAGTGGGAGAGAAATGAGGTCAAGCACCCCTCGCATTCTACCCCCACCTCCCAGTTAGGGATATAATATTGGACTGTTTTCAAAACTTTGAATATTTTCATTAGAGAATGTATATGGGGTGGGGAGATCAGGAAGGCAGACATAGGGCAAACCTCTTAGGAGACTGTGTTGGCCTCTGTCATGTTGCCAACATCCTGTAAAAGGTGGAGGGGCCTGAAAACATGTCTGACTCTCTCTGGAAAACTATTCTATGCAGCTGATTTTAAAACTTGGCTTTAAAGATAGGTGAATACAAACCAACTTTTTTTTTACTTGGAAATATGTTTTCTTCCTTGTCCTATTTTCAGGAGTTTTCATCAACAACAAACAGCTTAACCGTGAAATGTTTCACAAAGTATATCAGTATCTTTTTAACATCTCTGGATTATTCCAGGATACAGCTCTGTCGTGACTTTAATTATGCAAACTTAAATTTTTACTTTCTGCCTGACCAGCTGCGCTGTATCATATTCTGCCCAAAGAACATCCGTATCTGTGAGTAGGCTCTGGAGTTTAGCTCAATGCTGTATTTGAATACAGATTTTCAAACCAATATATGCATAATGTGTATTCTTACCTCTTTTATTTTGACTGCATGAACAGCATCTGTCTAAATTTTAAAAATGTATCGTGATTCCTGTTATTAAAATGTACACATTACTGCTTGGTTTAATTAAAAGCAATTGGGGGCGGGGGGGAAGCTTCCTGTGTTGGCTGCTGTGGCCAGCAGTACTTCTTGAATAATAGACTCCGAGACAAGGGCACACTTTTTTAGTGAGAGAGTTGAGGAGTGCACATGCAGTGTGGAAAATCTGATCTGTAGATGGAGAAGATAATGCTTATTATTCATCAGAGGGTTAGAGTTATGAAAGCTATTACCAGAATGAGACACCTCTTGAATTCTCCCAGCACGTTTTCTTTCCTTGCAGTGGCCTTTGTGTAAAGAAATTGTGCCATTTCTGTGTTATCAGCCAATGTTTGGAACAAATTTACTGGGTGAAATAAATTGTGATGTGCTTTCTCATGAACCTTGCATTGAGAGCCAGAGAGGGTTGCAATGATTTATATTAGCATTGTATCCTGTCTGCCCCACCCACTCCACAAAACATCTAAAATAATATTGAAGTGACAATCATTCCTTTGTCCCACCAGGGCTCTCCTTCTTCCCCTTAATTTTCATTTTGGCTACAACTACACTACAGCGGTCTTTCAAAAGAAGTTCTTCCAGAAGATCTCTTTAGAAAAAATTTCTTTTGAAAGAGCACTTCCACACACCCAATCGTATCAAAACATGGATCTGCTGTTTTGATAAAGAGGATCTACACAGCTCCTGCTCTTTCTAAAGAATGGTCCAGGGATTGAAAAATCTGGTGCCGTGAGGACTGGTCTGTCTGGGGGGGGGGGAAAAAAGGGGCAGGGGGGCCTGAGGCATCTTCACATGTTTGTTTTTGCAAATGAATCTTCTGGAAAAAGGGTCTCTTCCTCAACTGGAAGAGGAAGGGTCGCCAGAAATCATGCTGTTCTTTTGCTTTCAGATTGAAAGAGCACATTTTGTGCGTAGATGCTCTACGGGGTCTTTCGGAAAATGCCCGTTTTTTAAAAAAAAAAAAAAAAAAAAAAAAAAAAAGCTTGCTAGTGTAGATGCAGCCTGAGTATTTCACTTCTTTTATGCTTTGGAGTTTACAAAAATAACAGCCTTTTATATATAAGGTGCGCATTATAGATTTCCAAACACTACAGAAAAGGATGAAATGGTTTATTTACTTGGCCACAGCCTCACTTTTTTTTTTTTTTTTTTTTTGCATTAACAGCCCATTTCTTATTTGTATGAAACAAATTTCACATGAATGAAATGTATTTTGATATTTTGTGGTTAGATGTACAAGACTCAACTCCACAACTGGCTTTTTTCTAAAACTGTTAAGGATGTTAATAAAACTGTGCAAACTTCAATATTCCCAACCTTTTATTTTACTCGTTGCAGCAGAACGTTTGGTACTTCTAGGGAGAAGCAGGCACTAATACATTAAACTCTTTCATGTCCACTGTGAGGTAGCTGTGTTTAGTCTGTATCTTCACACACAAAAAAAGCAGTCTTCTAGCACTTTAGACACTAACAAAGCTTTTTATGAAGTGGTGATCTTTTGCGGGACAGACTGAGTTCTTCAGATCTGGAAATTAGAATTTGTAACATTTTCCAGATCTGAAGAAGGGGGTCCCACAAAAGCTTATCACCGAAGAAATCATTTTGTTAGTCTTTAAAGTGGTACTAGACTGCTTTTTTGTTCTTTCATATCCAGCATTCTGTGATCTGGAACTCTTAAATAACTGGCATTTTAACCAAAGTAAATTTTAGTTACATTTTTTATAAGTACAGCATCAACCAAGCGCTGGGTTGAGCACTACTCCGAGCTGTACTTGCAAGAGAACGTTGTGGTTGACGCAGCCGTCGAGCTCCTACCAGTAATGGACAAACTGGATCAAGAACTGACTGTGGATGAACTGGAGAGAGCCATCGACAGCATTGCAGCAGGAAAGGCCCCTGGCCAGGATGGTATACCACCAGAGGTAATCAAGTGTGCTGCAGACACACTTCTGGAACCCCTACATGAGCTACTGTGCCTGTACTGGAAACAGGGTGGGGTTCCACAGGATATGAGCGACGCTAACAATGTAACATTTGTATAAGAACAAAGGAGACAGAAGCGACTGCAACAACTACCGTGGAATCTCCCTCCTAAGCGTCACTGGTAAACTGTTCGCTCGCGTCATCCTTGGCAGACTCCAGAAGATTGCTGAGAGGCTTAGCCTGAATTGCAGTGCGGATTCCGCACAGAGAGGTCTACTGTTGACATGGTCGTCTCTCTAAGGCAGCTGCAGGAGAAGTGCAGGGAGCAGAGGAAGCCACTCTACACAGCCTTCATCGACCTGACCAAGGCCTTTGACTTGGTCAGCAGGGATGGTCTGTTCAGACTGCTCCACAAGATAGGCTGTCCTCCACGGTTACTCAAGATGATCCAGTCGTTCCACGAAGATGTAAGAGGAACCATCCAATATGACGGCGCATTATTGGATGCTTTCAGAATCGGGAGTGGCGTCAAACAAAGATGCGTGCTTGCTCCGACATTGTTCAGGATCTTCTTTGCTCTCCTCCTGAAGCATGCCTTTGGATCTTCAACAGAGGGCATGTTGCTGCACACAAGATCTGATGGGAAACAGTTTAATCTTGCAAGGCTGAAAGCTAAGTCTAAGGTGCGGGAAGTCCTCATCAGAGACATGCTGTTCGCAGATGATGCTGCTGTAGTGTCTCACACAGAAGACCATCTTCAAAAACTGCTGGATCAGTTCTCCAAAGTGTGCAAGGACTTTGGGCTTACCATCAGCCTAAAGACAAACGTACTTGATCAGGATGTTGCTGAATCCCCATCAATCAGCACTGACAACTATAGGTTAGAGGTCGTCCACGAGTTCGTTTACCTCGGGTCCACCATCACTGACACTGTGTCGTTGGACACTGAGCTAAATAGGAGGATCGGAAAAGCGGCCACAACTCTGTCCAGACTCAGCAAGAGAATGTGGAAGAACAACAAGCTGTACACTCACACCAAAATGCAAATCTACAGAGCCTGCATCCTCAGCACCCTCCTTTATGGTGGCGAGACTTGGACCCTGTATGCCCGCCAGGAAAAGAGACTGACTGTCTACCACTTGCACTGCCTCAGGCACATCCTTGGAATATCATGGAAGGACAGAGTGACCAACACCGCCGTCCTCGAGCAAGCTGGAATCCCAACCATTCACACCCTCCTCAGGCAGCGTCGGCTCCGCTGGCTTGGCCACGTCCACAGGACGAATGATGGAAGGATTCCAAAAGACATCCTGTATGGTGAGCTAGCCTCTGGCAAAAGACCTCCCGGATACCCCCAGTTGCACTACAAAGATGTCTGCAAGAGAGACCTCAGAGAGGTAGACATCGAGCTGGACAACTGGGAAGAACTAGCAGATGACCGCAGCAGATGGAGGCAGGGGTTACACAAGGGCCTTCAGAAGGGTGAGATAAGGATCAGACAACTAGCAGAGGAAAAGCGAGCACACAAAGCACACTAAGGACTTGCCAGACACCCACCACATCTGCAAGAGATGCAGCAAGGACTGTCACTCTCTCTCGTGTGGGTCTTCATAGTCACAGTAGATGCTGTAAATGAAGTCCTCAATTGAAACTATAAAGGGCGCGATCCAAAGTCTATGTAGACTGAAGGATGCCTACTAAGTACAGCATAGCAAAAGTAAATACAAGTACATACAGCAAATACACTGTAAGTTCAGTGTTCAATACGTCTGCTGTTAAAATACTCTTCACACATTTTTGATATCTAATCTTGTTTTTCTTTAGTGTTGTTCATTGCTGGGTATACCTCTCTATTATCCAGAATATTTAAATATCCAGCAACCTCCTGGGCTCGGGGCTGCTGGATATGAAAGTTTAATGTATGTTGCTTCCTTTTATTACAAGCCTTTTGCCAGAATGGAATAGGGATTTAGGTACTGGTAGTGACCTGTTATCGTGTTTCCTGAGGGAGGGAGATTTATACTGGCTCTGAATTTGTGCTGAAAGTAACCTTGCTTCTGGGCTCTCACACACACAATTCTTCTGATTTTCATATTTGTGTTCCCTTTTGGCTCCAGGATGCCTGATTAGTATTCTTATTACAACTCACCAGTCTCTAGCAATGTGCAGCAATTTGATTGTACTCTTCAAACAAACTATCTATGCAGTGATGTTAGTAATGCCAGTTATTTGTGCATGCTGTCTGAACCTTTAGAGTACCATAGGAGAGATGTGATGAGCTCGGTCACTTTCAGAACATGTTAGATTTTTAGTTAAATTATTCCCTCTTGTGAACAAATTAATGGTTTGTCTTTGTGTAGGGTAGAGATCACTGATAAACTAAGTTTTTTTTTTTTTTTCTAGCATGTCAAGATGGTTTTCAGAATCAGAACTTATCAAATAAGAGTTTGTTACTTGGGCCATGTTTACACTGGCAACTTCGTTTGGAAAATCGTGCCCTTTTTCAAAAGCGCAGGTGGGAAGGCCACACATGTTCTTTCAATCCAAAATCAAATGAATGGGGCTCTTCAAGCTCTCGTCTGCTTGGGTTTTACAAGCCCTGGTCTGCTCTTTCAAAAGAGCAAGGTCTGTGTGGACATGCGCTATCAAAATTGCAGCTTGATCTTTCAATCTGCATTTTTTGTGTGTGGATGCGCTCTTTTGAAAGAACAGCTTCTGGAAGATTGCTGTTGTAGTGTAGACATGGCCTTCGAGAAGAGAGAAAAGTAACTTAAGGTCAGCTTATGACAAATATTTAACTAATGTTAATGTGTAAATTCTGTTACAGATTTTCTGTTAAAGCAATTATTAGGCTGCTTCTGTAATCTTAAAAGATGCCCTCCTCTAATTTAAATAGCAGTGGTAGAAAATGCTTGGACACTTACATACCCGTCTCTTGGTGAGCACTAACCTTTGTTACATATTAGGGTGCTGATAAGGCATTCCTTTTGAAGCCATAACTACCTTTGGCCATATTTACACTACAGTGATCTTTCAAAAGATGATCTTTTGGAAGGAGCGTGTCCTCATACAAAAAAGCAGATCAAACGAAGACAGTGTCCATGCAGCCATGGATCAAAAGATCCCAGCAGCCTCACGACTGCTCTTTCAAACGAAGTGCCCCTGGAGTGACTACCTGTACTTTTTTCCAAAAGAATTCACTAAAAGCATGCCTGTAATGTCTGACTTTATAAACCCTGCTGCCACTCTCTTTCCCTTAGCCTACCCTTTTTTGATATAAGAGTATGTGGGGATGTTTAGATCATCAAAGCTTGACCATTGATTAAGCTAAATAGCAAAAAGCTACTTAGTCAGTTGGAACAAGTATTCATACATGTCTTGTACACTACAGCTAGAATGGCTTAATACAGGTTTAGCACACTATTACTAATGCATACTCAGTTTATAATTAGACTCTCACTCAATTCCCTACTGAAGTTATATCTACACTTAACAGCTGCACTAACATGCTAATGAGAGGGGTTCTCAGACTACTCTAGGTAAGCCACTTCTCAAAAAGGTGGTGGTTGGTTTGATGGAAGGATTCTTCCACGGATCTACTGCTGTCCCATGTTCCTTCTAATTTTTTTGTCTGTGGATAGAACAAAGTTGTTTGGAATAAGGCATATGCAAATTGCACTACCCCTAGAAACATGCTGCTGGCTGTGGGTGGATGCTCTGCTACTCTGCAGGGAAGCACCTGAATCGCTTCTGGCTGTCCAAGTGCTAGATTATGCATCTCGGGGTGGGTTTCCTCCTGTGAATTAGGCATTAGACTAATGATGTGTGGAACCTCTTGTACTCTCTTTCAGCCGGAGCTAAATGCTTCAGGGCTAATGAATAGAACAATTTTGAGCAACGTGCCCTGTTGTCCAGCCCTAGCTGCTTTAGGGGTACCTGGAGGGGATCCTGAATATCGTGGCTCATTATCTACTCATTTGCTTTTCACACATACACAGCCATTAACTCACTGGTACTAATTCAAGATCGTTCCTTGATGAATTACACGCCAAGCACTAATTAGCCGGAGCTTCTCGCAGCACTCCTATAAACGTCCCTTCCACCCGCTGACCATGAGAACTACTGCTCCCATCATGCACTGCCTCCCCGTCACATGGGGGGGGTGATGGCCCAATGGGAGCCGCCGTTACAGCCGGGGCCTCCTGGCCGTTTGTAAGGAGCCATGGCGGAGGTCGCTCGCTGACTCCCCTCGGCTGGGACCCGAGGCCCGGGAAGGCCGCCCAGGTAAGGTCGACGCGAGGCCAAGACTCGCTCAGGAGGGGCCCAGCTGTGGCACACCCGTTCTCGTAGGAACAGGAAGTGACATCAGGGTGGCCGGAGAGGATATTGGGAAATAAGGGGCGGTCAAGGGGGGGTGTTAGGCCCCTCTCTCCGGGTCCTGGTGTGGGAGAAGTGGTGACTTCAGCTCGTGTCGCAGCACCCTGATCACATCACGGTGGCACGTGTGTCCGCGTGACGTCAGTAACGCCTGTGCGCTATGACGCAGCCCGTGTAACTGGTGGTGCAGAATTCGTAATGTTAATGTGCCCCCAGGTGATGTCATCGGTGTAGTTGCGACGATGCTATGGTGACGCAGGGGTGGAATGGATGCTGCAGCCCTCCTGTGATGTCATCAGTGTTGCTGTGACATAGCGGTGTAACTGTGGCACCCACGTGCCTATGTGATGTTAGGGATGCAGCTGTGTAACTGTGGTGCTGTGATATGTGACGCTGATGTAGCTGTGATGCTATGGAACTGTGTCCCCGTGTGGCACTAAGCTGCATTATCAGAACGTGTACCTGTTGTGACACAGTGATGTAAAGATGCTCCAGCACATATGGCTGTGTTTGCTGGAAACAGTTGATGTCATAATGTTGCTGCGGTGTGACATCAGTGTCATAGCCCAGTGTTTGGCCTTTTCATGACACGATGTAATGGTGCATGTGAACAGGTTGTGGGTCCTTCATCACATTATTGTATGGTAATGTCATATACTTTGGCATAGTGAGGGTGAGGTGATGATGCCAAGAAGACACTACTGTGTGGTCACCAAATTTGCATTTTTATGGCAATTTCACAACATCTCTGTGCACCCTTGATACTTGCTACATTGTGAACATCAAAAACTACTTTGCCATTGTATCATGCTGTGATGTGAGGTCCCCATGAAATGCCACTGTCAGGTCATTGTTGCTGTAATGTTACACTTTCCAGCCAAGGCTATGAATACCCCTGAGTTGGGGGTTAGTTTAGTTGGCTAGACAATGTGCTCGTGTTTGTTAAAAGAGACATAGATCTGTGATAATTTTAGTACAGGTAGACAAATTGTCTATGGGCACTGTGATACCTAAACCTGATCTGAAATGAGGACCTTCCAAATGATAAGGTTTTAAAAACACTAGGTGCTTTGTCTAAATTGATGTCTTTACTAACATTAGCACCAGCACTTCAATGTTAGCAAGAGTTGGCATGCTGATCGAGGACATTGTATGCTATGATTCATCTGATGTACTAGAAGCGGGAGGCAAGCTGCTTCTTGATTATGCTGAATAGGCTCTGGCTTTGGGCGCCAAGCATATTAACAATGCAGCAAAACTTTGAGTCATTTAATTTAGGAAGATCTGAAAGCTGTAAATGCTTTGAATCAATCTATTCAGTCTAGCTTGTATCCTTTGCTCCAACATTAGATGGCTCTTCATATAACTGGATAAGTAGGTTTCCATGCATAGTGCTTATATAGTTGTAGAAGACTCAGTTTAATTTCCTATTTACAAAACGTTGGCAGATTTCAACTATCTTATTAAATTCATTTATATTGTTAACGGTCTCAGCCAGGACTTATTCTCTGACCAAATCACTTTGGTTATATCAAGCCTTGGAATGCTGAGATTTTTTTTTCAGTAAGTTTCAGTAAATGTTGATTTCACGGTACACACTGAAATCAGTGCAAAATATTTCAATTGATAATCAAATGGGAAGATAGGCAAAGTAAGAAAAATGCTGTTTGAGAACATATTAGAGTTTGATGTAAAGGTATTTACTTTCTATTTTTTTACACATGATGTTGACAATTTGTGTTTTAACACTTACAGAGCTTTAACTTTTTGAATATTATTATCTCTTGTCATTATATCATTTTGGTGTCCTCCTGTCCTCCCCAGAGCACAAACAGTCTCCTGCAACTTAAAATTTAAAAAAGCTTTACAATGGGTAACTGACATAACTAGTCAAAATTATAAAGAAATAAAAATCTAATTCTGACGAGCCTAGTTTGTTTTGTATAGAATAAGCCATTAGATTACTTGGTCCCTCTTGTTCTTTTGCTAACGTGCTAGCACATATTAATTTAAATCCCAGTTTATACATTCTGTGCCTGGACATCTAGTATGTTCCAGAGGTGACTTTCTGCCAGGTTATTTGTAGATCCAGGTACAACCCTCTGTGCACCTGTGCTCTGTTGTGATCTCACAGCAACAGCATGACAGCCACCAATGAATCAAATGGAACCTTTTTATTATGACACCTTTAAAGGCTAAACACTGGTCAGAATTCCAGAAAGACTCAGAAGTGTCAGATCTCACTGTTTCCCACCCATCCCAAGCACAAGCACAGAGTCCAAACAAGACGTTCTTAGCTGAAAATGTGAGTATAAGTGATAGCCTGTGCTGCTTTTCCTCTGAATAAAGTGTCATCAGTGTTGTTGGGTGACAGTGTGGTGGTGTGTGTGGATGCAAAGTTGAGATTTGTAATCCTGTTGTATATAATGTTTACCTTTTGGTCTGCACCTCCCAGCCTGCTGGAAACTCCTACATAAAAATATGTGAATGTAGAAAATAGGAGATTACCACAGATCTTCACCAGTGTTCCCTCTAATTTTTTTCATCCATGTGAGGAATAAATTTTATATGCACCGAGGCATGTGCAGGTATGGGCAGCTGTAGGTGCTCTGCTAATCAACTGGCAGCATTTGACTCTCCCCTGGGTGGCTGCTCAATCATTCATCTTACAGGGAATACTGATCTTCATCTTTAGGGCTCTGCAGAACTGTTTGTTCTTTCATCTCACTACCTTCTTCCTCCCTTTTCAGTGCTTGGTGTTTTCTTGCCATAATTGCTCCTTGTGTCTTATAGTCACCTGATCTTTTGTGTCATCCCCTTAGTTTCCCTTACACCTGGCACTGAATCATTTTTTTTTAATAAGCAGTAAGGACTGTTACCTTTCTTCCTCCTAATTCAATTTACCATCAGCCACCTCCTGCAAGCCACATGCAGAACTCTCTCGTTTAGCCCATACGTACAAGCAAGAATCAGGGCCTTCACGCTGGAAGGGAGACTGCCCTTGGGGCAGGAAGTTGGCAGTCATTCAGAAAATCAGTGTACAGTTCACTGCTCAATAGTCAGGAGGAGGCAGACTTTGGGCATGAGCCCAGAGCAAATCCTTACTCTTTGGAAGCGTCTGGCCAATTGTTAATGTCCATGTAGCGCAGAAAGGAGGATTTTTTTTTTAAATCTATATTTAAGGATGCATTAATAAGACCCCTGATGATAAATTGTATGAAAGTCCATGTTTCTACCTTAGAAAAGAGCTGAGACAACCCTGCTAGATTTTGACACGTGGGCCCAGATCATCAAAGATATTTAGACACCTCCTAACTCCCACTGTAATGTGATTTAAACGCTTGCATACTTCTGAGGTGCTGGTACTATTCAGATTGCTAGCAGTCCTTACTTTGAGTTGTGTCTGGGACCTGCTTTGCCTCTAGCAAGTTTACAAGGGGCTCATACACCTGCACATTCACTAATGTGATACATGCCATCAAGTGCCAGCAATGCCCCTTTTCCACGTACAGTAAACAAACCAGAGGGTCTCTGTGCCGAAAGTTAAGTGGGCACAAACCAGACATCAAGAAAGGGCACATACGCAAACCTGTAGGGGAACACTTTACCCTCCCTGGACAGTCAGTAATGGGTTTAAAAGTAGCCATTCTTCTACAAAAATTAAAAAAAAAGTTCAAAATTTGATTGCAAAGGGAAATAGTTGAATTGGAGGTTATTTGCAAATTCAGATCTGTACAGTTTGACCTCAATAAGGATCTTAATTGGTTAACCCTTTGCAGAGGCAACTTCCACTTGATGGACAGTTACATCTCCCTATCAGCTACATTGATTGACCACAATCAGCCTGACTGATCAGCCTCATTTACAATGTATAGTAACATCTTTCCTTTGCAGTAATTTTCTTACATTTTGTGCCTTCGTATTTCCATTCCAATCCATCTAAGGAAGTGGGTTTTACCAGTGAAAGTTTATGCCCTAATAAACCCGTTGGTCTGTACAGTGCTACAGGACTTCTTGTTGTTTTGATGCTTATATAGCCATTCCTGATTTACAACTGGGAGGAGGCTCTTGGTTGTTAGAAGACCTATGTGAGATTTAGGTCTGAATGATAAGATCCCTACATTGTAAGAATGTCATAGCAATGCTGTTCTGATCAGGGTTTTAGGGTACATCTAGATTATGTGGACGATCGATTTGATCTGAGTCAATCTTCCAGAATTTGATTTCACATGCCTGGTAGAGACGTGCAAAATCAAACAATCTCGGGTCAGCAGTCGACCACTGTACTCCTCAATCTTGCGAAGAATAAGGGAGGCCCATGGGAGAGTTTCTTCCATCAACCTCCCACTGTGAAGATGGCCAGGTAAGTCAATTCTGTCTATGTAATTGCTCTACCTAGAACTGCGTATCTGCAATCGACTTACCGGCTTAGTGTAGACCTAGCCTTAGGTTTAGGCCTTGTCTGCACACACAAGTTGTATTGCTTTCATTTTATGTAGGTATAGCTAATACAGTACAACTCTCCTTGTGTGGCTGCGTTTATACCAGTGTAAAAGTGCTTAGAGTGGCACGGCTTTTTCCCACATGGTGCAGTGGGAAGAGGAATAAACTACACTGATATCAGGTATCTTTATGTTGATGTAACTGAATTGACACCAGGGTTGTAGTGGTATAATTGGTAAAACTCACACCTCTAGTCAAAATATTTACAGTGGTACAAAAACTGATCGTAGACCACGTATGAAAGTGCATGGAGTAATGTTATTGATATAAGCCCCTTTTTCAGCTTAAACCAATTTTTACTGAAAAACTCCTGGATTTTACAAAATTTTTTTTGTTTCTGTTTTAATTTTTGCCCTATTTTTGGTCATTCAAATGTATGAGAAACCTTGTTAGGAAAGTACAATACACTGCCTGCAATATATGTATTATGATATTAGTCTGCGTGCATATGCAAAGTTGCCTGTGGAAATAAGGCAGTGTGTTTGTTTAACGTGTAGACTAAGAGGCACGCATGCAAGCTCTGAAATGTGTGCTCATTTGAACATTCAGAGGAATCGCACACCTACTATGTACACTTTTTGAGGCTGTTAGCAGGTAACAGTTTAAAGACCTGACATGCTAAATTGGGCAGAAATTGAATACAGTATATCAGAATTCATTTCAGAACACAAGGAAGTATTCAAAAGTTTTAAAGATACAAATCAAGAGAAAAGGGTTGAGTGTACACTTCAAGTCCAGTGGCCCAATTCTCAAATGTAACTGTAGGCTAACAGCTCTAAGTTTACAAAAGTATGCTGTTTATACAGGTGAAAAGCTATTGTGGGGATTAGAGATCTATTGTATTGTTAAATTCAGAGGTGGCAGTGTGTTTTGAATTCTGCTTTAGGTCTGCAGTAAACTACATTTAATTCCATTCATCAATAACACAAGCAAGGATGCTCTTTGAAACATAATTCTTAATCCTTTCTAATAATCAAATGATTGCGAACACCCAGCCTGATCCACTGGCTGGGGTATTAGATGGAGACTTTGACTCTGTTCCTAGCTGTGCCACTGACCTGCCGGGTGACTTCAGGCAAGTCACTTTTGTCTGCTTTAGCTAGAGCGCTGTTGAGGGCAGGGCTGTCTCTCACTTTGTGTTTGTACAACCCATAGCACACCAGAGCCTTGAACTCTATTGAGATCACAAGGTATGATTGTAATACAAATCAGAATAATACAATCAGCTAGGAAGCAAAGCAGCTTTATTGACTTCCTGACTTGCATTGTGTTTCAGGCTCCCTGGAGGATGGACCCAAACTCAGTGAGAACTAAAGTCCCAGCCTTCTTGTCAGATTTGGGAAAAGCTACACTCAGGGGCATAAGGAAATGTCCCCGGTGCGGCACCTACAATGGCACCCGAGGGCTGAGCTGCAAGAACAAAACCTGCGGGACGGTCTTCCGCTACGGTGCCCGGAAGCAGCCTGGTGTCGACGCCGTGAAGATCATCACAGGCTCAGATCTGCAGATCTACTCGGTGCGGCAGAGAGACAGGGGGCCGGACTACCGGTGCTTTGTGGAGCTGGGGGTTTCTGAAACTACCATCCAGACTGTGGATGGAACCATCATCACGCAGCTCAGCTCCGGCCGCTGCTACGTCCCGTCTTGTCTGAAGGCAGCTGCTCAAGGCGTGGCAGAAAACCAGTGTCAGCACATCAAGCTGGCTGTGAACTGTCAGACTGAGGCCACCCCTTTGACCTTGAAAAGCTCCGTCTTAAACTCCATGCAGGCGTCCCCCGAAACTAAGCAAACCATCTGGCAGCTGGCGACAGAGCCCACCGGCCCGCTGGTGCAAAGGATTACCAAGAACATCCTGGTGGTGAAGTGCAAGGCCAGTCAGAAGCACAGCTTGGGCTATCTCCATGCTTCCTTTGCTCAGAAGATGAGCAATAAGAACGTGCCGGAGCACCGGTTTCTCTGCTCGTGCCAGACTCTGAAATCCAGCAAGGCCGGCTCAGCCAAGGAAGAGGCCACACAGAGATGCATTCACTTCTTCGCCTGCATCTCTGCCTTTGCCAGTGATGAGACCTTGGCTCAGGAGTTCTCGGACTTCCTCAGTTACGATTCTAGCGGTAAGTGGGGCTAGCGCAGGGGAGGGTTCGAGTGACAAAGCAAGCCCAAGGAGATGGCTGGAGTGGTGGGGGGCGGGGGGAACGAGAGAGGGTAGGGTTTGGTGAGCAGCGTTCAAGCTGATGGGTAGCGTCGACATCAGTGGCGAGCAACCTGTGGCCCATGGATCCCCGGCTGCCCCCGTCTCCTACGTGCCTCTCGCATACTGTGGCACTGGAGCCCTACACTTCCTATGCCTCCCCCTCCCCCCAAGGCCGGAACGCTACAAATCAGCTGCTTGTGGTGTTCAAGCTCTGGGAGAGAAGGGATGGAGCATGAACCAGGTGATTTGCATGCTCTGAGTGTGCCAAGGGGAGGGAAAGGAGCAGGTAAGTGTGGGACTCTGGTGCCCCAGTGCGAGAGAGGCATATTGGAGAGGGAATGGGGGTGGGGGCTGCAGGTGGAACCCCAGTGGGCCACGGGCTGCTGCAGCCCACTTAGATGAAGGATGGGCTCTTGTGCGGCCCACTCACCATCCCTGGGTGCCTATCCTTGGTGTACAACGAGGATGGATTCCCTGAACCCTGCTGTTGGCTCCCCATCACATGATTGCTACACCATGCCTGCTGCAGAGCATTTCTGTCTCTGGCTCAGAAACCCCAGGTAGTGTGAGCAGATCAGAACTATAGCAGAGATATCCCAGTCCCCACCCTTCAGCCTTGATTGTTCACCACATCCCCATGTAAGTAACACTTTACGGGAGGAAGTAGAAACCTTGCATAGGTGGTCTGGATTGGGAATACTGAGTCAGGCAGTAACACAGCTGATTATTGCTGGCTGGCTTCCTTCTGGCTGTGTGCCCTACCTGGAAGAAAACCAAGCACCCAAGAGGGGGAGGTAGATACCACTTTCTTGTGGGGATACCTAAATGGGGTGGGAGCATCTCTCTTTTCAGGAGTAAAGAGTACACAAGACCAATGAGGATTTTTGAGTAGGGAGGTGGATTTGGGCCTGTAGTAGCTGTGTGTTAAGATACAACAGTCCACTAATATTAGTGATATTAGTCCAATATTAGTGATCCTAACTAACAGAAAGATTTATTCCCAATATAAACAGGCACGACTCTGACTTGAATAGGAACTGTCTATGCTTGCACCACGGCTTTGCTGATTTTCAAAATACGGTTGGCCACACTTGCTAAAATCCAAACTCAGGTTAAACCTCTGGCGACTGTGGGAATAAATCTTTCTTTTAGTACCATAGCGGTTGTAACAGCCATACAGAGCTGTTTGATATCAGTTAGGATCACTAATATTGAAGCAAAAAAGCTTGGTACGCACAAGGAATGCAGACCCAAGCTCAGGGTTCCGTCTAATTTTTTCCAGTGATGGGCAGAATAAATGTTGGTACATGTACAAAGGCACATTTGGATGTGCACTACAAAGATAAATACATGCTGCCCATTATGGGTGGCTGTGGATGCTCTGCTGTCACCTGGGTGACACCTGAATCTCTGCCCAAGTGCTCAGCTTACAAGAAATACTGCCCAAGCTTACACTGAGATCTTATCCATGTCTGTATTCCTTTTGATTTGTCCTGCCCCCTCCCCACTTTTCATATCCTCACATTTCCCTAATAGCAAGTGTTACTGTTAAAATGACAAAATGCTTTTAGTTATGACCCTTTCCCCATCATCCCTCACCCTGTTTTCACTTTCAGCTTGTCAAATAATTCTGTTTAGGGCTGACCAAAGTTGTTTTAATCCTGAGAGTTGTGCGCATGTAGGAAATAAGCTCTTTTCTCATTGTAAAAGATGAGATTTTTTTTTTCACACCTGTAACATAAAGTATGTAGCTTGTTGACAGTCCACGATCCTTACTTGTGTGGTCAGGGATTACTCATGTGAGTAAGGATTTACAGAAACAGGCCCCTTGTTAACATGGAGGGGTAGCAATGGTTAGAAATGAACACAGCTGCAAATGTTTGAAAATACGGACCCTGGTCTATATTTACAATACTACAGAAGATCGAACTGCTCAGGGTCCATCTTCCAGGGTTTGATTTTCTGCATCTAGTGTGGACGTGCAAAACTGAGCTCTCAGGGATCACAGTCTTGCGAGGAGTAAGGGAGGTCGAAGGGAGAAACTTTCCCTTTGACCTCCCCCTGTATAGACAGACAAATTAGCTGAGCACATACGCAGTTGGTATAGCTAGAATTGCGTATCTGCGGTCGCCTTTCTTGGTCTAGTATAGCCTAAGGTTAGATCTTGCACTTTCACGTGAATAACATCACACATTACTGAGTTTCATTTGTAAATTTGTGTGTAATTTAAGCAGGGGCTTACATGTTTGCAGGATCAGACCCAGGCTGTTTCATTAACTTTGTGCCTAATGATAATTGTTGAGTTATAAAGACTTGAGGGTTGCTTTTTCTAGGTCTCAAAGGGATCATAGTGCCCCAGTTAGTTTGCCAGCCTGAACCCGCTGTCCAGGCTGGAGAGCCCACTGCTTCCAAGCCAAAAAAGAGGAAAAAGGATGAAGCCTCTAGTAAGTGAGCATTTCAGTTCTTTAATACGGGTTTCAGGGGGTGTTTGCAGGTTGGATCAGATCATTGTTGATCTAGATGACCATTTGAAATTTCGAACCAGCCTATGATTTTTATGGGATTTTATGAAACTAAATGTTGCCTCTGCCTCGTTTCTGTGTGCACTTAGTGTGCTGATTGATAAAGGTGGAATGCACCTTGTCAATTCCATCCAGTGCAAGAGGATCTCAGTGGTGACACTTGACTGTCAGAAGCTACTGTTTCAGCTCTGCAGATGGTGTCGCTAATGAGTGGAAACTAAAGCTCTTTTCAACTGCATCTAAGGTACACAAGGAAATAGCCTGCTCCTGGCTCAAGATCCAGCCAACAGCAGTCTGAGGAAAAGTGGACTGAAAAAGCCAACTGTTGCCTCTTCACTAAAAAGGCAAGGTAAGTTTCGTATCTGCAGTCTCTTTCAGCCATAGGAGCAGCAGAAATACATAATGGGTGAGAGGAAGAAAAATGCTGCAAACCAAGGGCCAGATCCTTTGCTGTAGTGCTTTCGGATAGCCCCATGGAAATCAGTGGAACCATGCATATTTACACCATCTGGTGATTTGACTCAAGTTGTCATCAGCCATGTAAAAGAAACATTATGGGCCTGATTTTCCTCATGCCTATGCCGGTGTAACACCATTTATGTCAGTGGATTAACTTCAGGTTTTCAGGATATGTCTACAACTACCCGCCAGATCAATGGGCTTTGATTGATCCAGTGGGGCTCGATTTATCGCACGTACTATAGATACAATAAATCAACCAATGTGCGCTCTCCTGTTGATTCTGGTACTCCACCAGAATGAGAAGCATGGGCTGAGACAATGGGAGAGTGTTTGCCCTCGGACTCACCAGACTGAAGGCACGACAGTAAGTAGATCTAAATGTGCCAGTTTCATTATTCGCATACCTGGAGTTGCGTAACGTAGATCAGTGGTCCACAGTAATGTAGACTAAGCCGCAGTGGAGGGAGACGTTAATCAGTCCCTGTATTCCTGAGCTCTGGTTCTGTGCTGCTTTTCTGTAATTCCTCTTATACACTGGCAACGCTAGATACCTGAATATCAGCATCTGTCTGCAAGAAGGTGCTGACTCTTTCTCTTGTGTAGCTGCTTTGGTTTGTTCCTTGTCCTCTGGAGTTTAAAAAAAATGTTTGTGGAAGAGATAGTGTTGTGTTTATAAAAAATAAAACATTTGAAGTGGTTTAAGATGAAACTGAACAGTTTGGCCCAACTGGAACAGAAACCCAACTTCCGCTTTTACTGTGATCTCTCCACTGTGGTTCATCTCCCAACTGCATGTCTGTGTGTGATGATCCTCGGCCAAAAGTAATGAATAGAAGCATTTTACACCCACCCAACAGCAAATATTTATACAAAAAGACAAGCCAGGTTCTGTCTTCTGTTCTTCTAAAGTCTGGGGGCCTGACTCTTCTCTCCCTTACTCCCAAGTTACACCGGTATAGTTCCACCAACGCCAGAACACTCAACTCCTGGCTTTCTTGGGTTGTTTACACATGTCTAATGTAGAACTATTTATTTTCATCTCGCTTTAGTATTGCTTATTTCTATATATATTTAGGGTTATTTCTGTTTATTGTGATAGATACTTGGGGATGTAAGGCTCAATCCAATTCCCATGGAAAACTGTTAGAGATTTTCCATTGACATTAATGGTATTTGGAAAAAGCTTTTATAAAATCAGCATTTTCTTTCCCTATTTATGCAGTTTTCTTGGTCACCTGAAACTCACGATTGCCTTCTGTGGTTTGTTAGAACTGTCTTAGTGTTCTTTTCTTGTTACTTGTTCGAGGAAAGCGTTAAAGACTGAACAAATCAGTTTTCCTTTTCTCTGCTTAAAAGCAATTGAAAATTAAATTAAATAAATTAAAATTAAATTAATTAAATTAAAGTTACTGTATGAAAAAGAGGACACCCCTGCAAGGGAGTGTATCTGTATTAGTATCGACCAACTCACAGTATATTCATGCATACAGTAGAGCTGAGTGAATAATATATTTTCAGGTTGAAGGCTGACAGAAAAATCAGAAGGAAAAAAAACCTGGTTTGATTTTTGAACCAAGTAAATTTTTTTTTCATCAAATTGACCTAAAATGTTTTCATAAAATCCTAGAACACTAGAACTGGAAGAGGCTTTTAGGGGTCATCGAGTCCAGTCCCCTGCCCTCACCGCAGGACCAAGCACTGTCTAGACCAACCTGGATAGATGTCTGTCTAACCTGTTCTTAAATATCTCCAGTGATGGAGATTCCACAACCTCCCAAGGCAATTTATTCCACTGTTTAACCACCCTGACAGTCAGGAAGTTTTTCCTAATGTCCAGCCTAAACCTCCCTTGCTGCAGTTTAAGTCCATTGCTTTGAGTCAGCCTGAATGAGTTATTTGTTCTTTTTCTGTTTTGGCATTTTTCATCTTTTTTTTTTTTTAATAAAGTTTTGTTTTTTTTCAAAGCTGACCTAATTTAAAATTGAAAGGCAGTCTTGAAATGAAACTGTTGAAACAAAATCTTTCAACTCGTACATTTTCTTCCCTAGCCAAAGCTGTTCATAATTTAGACCAAATTCAGACATAGTTTTGGACTCTGCAAAATGCAATTTTTCAGCAAATAAACCCCAACACGTACTTCACTGTAGCTGTAAACCCCCTGAAGATGAGGTTAACAGTGGGAAAAAATGTCTTCTTCACCACAGCAGAAATGTTGCTGTTGTACTGTGTTGTACTCTGCCGCTTATATTTCTGATTTGCATTAAGTGAAGAGCTTGAAGTCTACATGTTTGGGAAACTGCGATGATAAATATACTTGGATATATGCATGCACACGGAGTGCTCCTGGTGTGTATTCAACATGAATCAGGCCTTTCATTGCTTCCTTTGGGAACGGCCTCAGGGAAATGAAGAATGCTTATCCTCTCTGTTTAAAGAGAGTAGTTGTATGTAATGAAGGATTTCCTTTTCTTTTAGCCAGTAATCAGCTGCTGGATGAGTCACAGGTGACCTTGTCTTTCCAAGAATGGCTGGCCAGTGTCACCGAACGGATCCATCAAACCATGCATTACCAGTTTGATGGTAAGTGTTGTCTTGGCGTCACTTCTTGAGACTCTAGAATCTTGCCTTGCTCCTACTTCATTCTTAAAGCTGTGAAATAGTGTAAGTTGTGACCAGTTTTAAATATCTCCTTGGTCAAAATTAGACGTGCATGTGGTGGGGTGGAGCCAGTGTTTCTTGCAATTGTTGTGTGTTTGTGTGTTTTTAGTCTTGATTCTTGGGTATAGGGAGGCTGTGGAATCTCCATCACTGAGATATTTAAGAGCAGGTTAGAAAGACCTCTATCCAGGATGGTCTAGATCAGTGTTTCTCAACCACAGGTATTTGCACCCTTGGGCATACATCGGGGTCTTCCAAGGGGTATATCAACTCATCTAGATATTTGCCTAGTTTTATAACAGGCTACATAAAAAACACTAGTAAATTCAGTACAATCTAAAAGCTCGTTCAGACAGTGACTTGTTTCTACTGCTTTATATGCCTTATGCTGAAATGTAAGTACAAAATTTCTGTTCCAATTAATTTATTTGATAATAAGATGGTAGAAGGCAGCAAGATTTCAGTAGTCATTTTCTGTGATATTTTTGCATGTTTTTGTAAGTGGGTATTTATGTGAGGTGTAACTTGGTGGTATGCAAAACAAATCTGACTCCAGAAAAGAATACAGTAAAGGGGAAGGGTTGAATGGCACTTTTTATAAGACTTCAGATTACCTTGGGACCATGTTTCTTAACTGGTCATAGGCATATCCCTAGGGGTATGTGAGAGAAGTCTGGGGGTACTTAATACATTTGCTCTTGTTGAGAAGGTCTGGATACGCTGGGCTGAATAAACCACTTTGGTGCAATTTTTACTAAAGAAAACGCTGGCTCAATAACTTCGTCCCACCAGTCAGAGTTCTAGTTTGTTTGTTTTTAAACCTAGCACCTTATTTGAAGTCTGCCCATTTCCAGGGGATGTGCTCTGGCTAGTCAGGCCACTGCTACAGTAAACCCTAATGATAACTAGATCACTTCAGCATAGTGCATTTCATTCACGTGTCAGAGTCCTTTAAAACCTTTACCGTTTCCACTTTGTTCGTGGGGTAATCAAGGATGTTTTACGCATGCTACCACTATTGTGGGAGGGGGAAGGTGCACAGAAAGGTGCGGAAGCCCATTAGTAGATATTGTAGAAGATTAGTGGAAGATATTGTAGTTGGTTGTAAGTGACTTTTTGGACACTACAGCCATTGATTAATGGTTTGTTACATCTAATGACCTTGTGTGAACTCTTTGTAAACCATTTGGAAAGGGAACCTTATTGTAGAGTGTGACCCTTTCACTGATTCTCTGTGGAAACTCTGGTTACAGAAATCAGTGGGCATGCTGATCTGCATTAGCTGAAGATCTGCCCTGTACCCTGAATCGTTTCACCCTCTGCTGAAAGAGGACATGCCAGCTTACTTAACAGCACACAACCATGCTATACAGCCATTTAGGGCAAGAAGCATAAAGCTCAATAGTCCATTGAATCTTCAGGGTTAATTTTATTAGGGAAAATGTAATTGCGTAAGTAGGAATTTGGCCAGTGCTGGGACACTGGTTTGGTACTGACGCAGAGGGTACATTCCTTCCTGCAGCACCCAGTCTCATCTGTGGAGGACAGCCAGGCAGTACTGATCCTGTTTAGCTTGTAACATCTGCCAAGACATTAAAGGGAAAATAAAACTAATTAGCTCTTGTCTCAGTGAATCCCAGTCTCTGGAGAAGCACTCCCGAATAGTTATTAATATCATGTCCCGTACTGCCCGGTTCCTATCAAACTGCGTCTTTTTTCCCTCTTCCAAGTCCCTCTTGGTTTATCATGCAGGCAAACCAGAGCCACTGGTGTTCCATATACCTCAGTCATTCTTTGATGCCCTGCAGCAGAGGATCTCCATAGGAAGCACAAAGAAACGGCTGCCTAATTCCACCACAGGTACCAGCTCTTATGGGTGCATAGGTGCAAAGCTTTGGCCGTCTGAACAGTGAGAAATTTCTGGTGGCTTCCATGCAAAAACATCTGTCCAGTCGAGTACTTTTAGGTCATGCAGTGGGAGCGTGAGCTATAAAAAGATATGGGTGGGGTCAGTGGAGTAATGTTGACCGTGCTGCAGTGTGCAGGGCTTCATTCAGGTTACCGAGAAACTTAAAGGACCAATCTTTAGGCTAGTCTCTGGGGATTGGTGGTAGGATATGGAATGTAGGTCACTTTTCTCGGGTCTGCAATGAGCAGAAGTCACTCGTGGCTGCTGGTGGTCCCTCTAATTTTTTCCATTCAGTGGCAGAATAAATTTTGTTATGTGCACCGAAGCATGTGCGGATGTGCACCACCAATAGCAACACATGCGCCCGACAGCATGTGGCTGTGGGCACTCTGCTAATCAGCTGGGCGCTGCCTGAATCTCCATGGTGAAGTTCATTACCTGTCACTTAGGTGTGATAACATTCACCTAACTTTCAGAAGTGTTTTTTGAGGCATGTTTCATGCCTAACTGCTTTGAGACATGAAAGTGAAACTACTTGTGCGAGTCTTTTTTCCTCCACAGCAGACCAGTTTTGGGGGTTACTGATGCTTTAAAAACCCAGTGTCTTGGTTTCCTAAACTCAGGTCTTACTGCACTTACATTCTCCTTCTGTGTCCCAGTAAGGCAGATGATATAGTTGGTGTTTCTGACTTCAGAGGTGATGTTCAGTCTTAGCAAAACGAACAACTCTTGGGAGCCCTTAGTCAAAGCTAAAGGTGGTCCAGGATGGTGGTAGAGCAATCAGGCGGGTTTCCAGATTTGTTACAGTTCATCAGATCCTTTCTCATATTTTATTTTTAGGGCTGCCAGGGTTAAGTTTGTGTTAAGTTTACCTGCATCTTATATTTCCCTGCTTTGAAACCCTAGACCCCAGCACATGCCTGTGAGGTATGGCCAGTAAACATTGCCATCCCTGTTTTATGAGGGAATGAAATGGGATGCATAGAAGTTAAGCAATTTGCCAGAGACATATACTGAGATAGTAGCAGAGCTGGGGGACCAAACCCAGCTGCCTTGCCTAGGGGTGGTGGAAAAGTAAAATATTAGTGATAATCTTTGGGTTTTATTTCATCAAACATCTGCCTGGCCCAAATTTAATCACCCCAAAGTAAACAACTTTTAAATTTGAAACAAATGTTCATGTCAAATAACTTTAATTGGCAGAAATCCTACCTCATCACCACCAAAGTGTTTTGCCATCAGACACAGATCAGCTGTGGCCCTACAGCTTCCACCACTGTAATATGGTCTTTCTGTTCACAGCTTTTGTCCGGAAAGACGCACTGCCCTTGGGGACCTTCTCCAAATACACCTGGCACATTACCAATATCCTGCAGGTGAAGCAAATATTTGACACTCCTGAGGTAAGGCCTGGATGTTTTCTCAGTTCCTCTTTGATGACCAAGTGCGGTGCCTGTGCTGTTAGGTCAGGAGGCTGGGGAGGAGACAGGGCAGTGCTGCACACTGCTCCGGCTGACACACTAATGCAGTGTTTCCCAAGTGTATTTGGCCATGGAACCCTTTCAAACTCGAAATAATTTTGCAGAACCCCATTCCCAGGCTCTACCCCCCTTTGGCCCCCAAACCCCTCCCCCTTATCTCCAGGCATTACCTGCTGTGATGGAGTGGGAGATACCTGTGTGTATGTGAGTGGCTCACAGAGGGTGTGGGGCTCCTGCTGAGGGTAACCCTAATGACCAGGTAACACCTTTGTACTGCAGACAAAGGAGGAGGTGGAGCCTAAGGGGTTTGAATTGGAACTGGGAGTTGGGAAGCAGTTAGTCTGGGCTGAGGGAGAGAGAGACAAAGGCCCGGCTCTGGGGGCCCCTCGGGGCCTCCTCTCCCCAACATGGATTGGACTGGCTGTCTCTGCCTGCTGCACTGACTCCTCTGTACAATGCTGTGTCCTGTCGGCTAATAAACCCGCTGTTCTCCTGCTAAGTGAGAGACTCTCCTGTCTGCGGACAGGGTGCAGAGCTTGGCGGACCCCAGAACCCCATCACACTGGTGTCAGAAGTGGGATGTTCTGCACCCTGAGGATGGAGCATCCAGCAGTAAGTGACCGAGGCCCTGGAAGAAGTGGGGCCTGCGAGACCCAGGTGTGCTGAAGGGCAGTGAGGTGCAGCTCCCCAAGGCGGAGGGGCCTGCGGCCGAACCCAAGCAACTGCGGTCGTGGTTCTCGAGAGGGGGTGCCACACCCGAGCAGGGGTTACTCCTGGGAATCTGTTGGAGTCGGTCCCAGAAGGTGGAGGGGCTGAGGGCCCAACCCCCAGAAAACAAGTGACCCACAAGGAGGCTGACGCTGAATGAGTTCTTCCCAAGACAGTGTGCTCATGGTCCTTGAGAGCGGGTGTCACACTGAAGAAGGGGTTCCTCTAAGAGTCTGTTGGAGTCGGTCCCAGAGGGCAGAGGGGCCTACGGCCTAACCCCAGGGAGCTTGTGACCCGCAAGGAGCCTGGCACACTGAAGGGATTCTTCCAGGAATCGTGGGGTGCAGAGGGCATCAGCCTGAGAGCCTGCAACCACACTGAGCAACTCTGCTGTGAAGTGGCAGGACCTGGAAACCGAATCGAGATTAAAGGAGCTGGACAAGGCAGCGTGGATGTGCAGTGGCAGAGCTGAGGGTGAAGGAAAATCCTGCAAAGGTGAGCCCGAATCGGGGCAGGGAACCCTGGACTGCATGGAGCTCTGAACCGAGTGGCCTGCCACAGCTCAAGGAGGGAAGAAGCGATTCCAGCCCATCATCTACTAGTGGCCAAGACAGACCTGCGAAGAGTTTTCCAGGCCTGGGCCAAGGAAGGTCCCTGTGTGTCTGTGCAGGAAAGCAGCTGATCCACTGGGAATGGCAAGTTGTCTGTGAGAGAAGCTGCTTCACCTTCTGTGTGTGTGTGGAAACCAGCCGGGGGGCTGGGACAAAGGAGAGAGTGTCTCCCATTGTCTGTCTGTGTTGAACAGCAGCAGCAGCCTGGGAAAAGAGCAGAGCCTGCGTTTGGAAAAGGTGCCAATGAGGAAACTAGCCCATTGTCTGAGGAGGATTCCTCACCCTGGGGTGGCTGGAGAAGGATCCACCAGAAAAGAGCATTCCAGGTGTGTCTCTGAATCCAGCCATGGGGGCTGGAGCAGAGGGAATGGCTCCGGGATGGGACAGTGGTATCCCTGCTAAGGACACTGGTCCTTGGTGCAAGAAAAGTGCTTCTGCTTCTGGGGAAGTGAATCCTTTGCCTGAGCCTGTGGGGGCTCAAGATGGAGCCAAGATCCCAGAGCTGAATCTAAGGGCAGCTGAAGCCCAGATGGGAAGTGGGCCTGCCTCTGTGTCTCTCAGGGGGGATGATGCTTTAACTCGGTCTGATCCAGTTAGTATCATCAGGGAATCCCAGAGACCAGACAATTCTGGTACTTGTTCTTTGCCTGATGCTGAGGTGTTACTGGGAGGGGGTGAGAGGACTCTGTCCTACCAGAGTCATCCTCTCGCCAGGACACAAGAACAGATGGGCAATGGAGTTATGCTGACTAATGAAGATAAAGGAGCTGGTAGCAGAAGGAAGGAAAGGGACCCTGACCTTCTGTCCGGTGGTACTGGCTGTCTGCCTGGAGGGGGATTACATGGGAATCTGCCTAATGGGCCAGAAGTGATCCTGGGTGTAGGTGAAACCCAGGAGCTGGTTGTGGCTCAAGGGAGCAGTGCCCCTGTGGAGCCAGACAGGGGTGAGTTGTTGTTTGGGGGACCTCTTAAGGAAAAGAATTTCCCTGAAACTTTTCCTGACCCGTCTGTGGGGACTGCAGAAAATGGAAGTGAGGTGAAGGAGAGTGAACAGGAAAGGTGCTTGTCTGTGAGAGCCGGAGCAGCCCTTTGCCTGGGGAGAAGTTTGTTTCAGCTCCTGATGGCCAGGACCTGCCTGAGTGTGAAACCACTCGCTGTGCTCTGGAAGGGTCCAAAGCAGGCAGGGTAAAGGTTTCTCAGGAATTGGAAGTTGATGCAAGTAAAGTGAAAACTATCAGGTAGTGTGAGCAGCCCTGTAAAAACCAAGTAAAACAGCTGCACAGTCAGTCTCTGTAGAATGCAGGAAAGCGCCAGCAATTCCCCATCTCCAGATGGTGGAAACACTTATATTCTCACACTGGATTCCACTTCTAATTCCATGGGGAGGCAGTAGTTGGAGGTGGAAGGACAAAGGAGCTTTGGGCCTGGTGGGCCAGTAAGGGATAAACAGGGATTCCTTCATGTGGATTCTGCGTCTGGGACTCACAAAACAGCTCTCAGAAAGCAGTTTGGTTTGCAAATTTCCAGGCTGGCTGGGAGGGGGCCATCTCCCTGAGATCATCAATGGCCCAGCTCTTGTTAGAAGGGAGGGCACAGCCAGAGAGATCAAATTTCCACCCCAGGGGGCAAGGGAGAAGATCAAAACTTAATGGTGCTAAAAAAGGCCTCAGCCATTTATCCCCAAAATACCAGATTCTCAAGAATGTTGCACAAAGGTTGTGGTCTACCAAAGAGCAACGTAAATATACAGTTGCAATGGGTTTGTTCTGTTACTCACGCTAACTGCTGTAACCAAGGGGTGCTGCTACCAAAAGCCGTAGAATTGTACCATGCACTAAATGTTTGAGAAGAGCCATGTAACATAATGACATTAATGTAGAAGCATAAATTGTATGTTAAAAAAGTCTGTAACTCTAAAATGTCACCATTGTTCCCTGTAACTAGTCTTGCAACCTCTGACATGAGAAGAAACATTCCAAACCTATTGTGTGGCATGGAAGGGGAAACTGAGGCACACAACCATTTGGGTGGTCTGGCTGAATGCCAAGGGTGGAAGCATTTGTACCTTCTGTTACTGGACTGTAACTAAATGCCAGACATTGGCTGGAGCAGCTGTATGAACTGGTGGTCAGATGGGGCAGGACCCAGACCACAAAAGACCTGTTTAATCTGTTGGTGCTGCAGCATCTGTATGGGCTCTGCCTGCCCTACTTGAAAACGTGGCTGACGGACCGGGGCCGAAGCAGCGAGACCAACCAACCCAAGGGAACTAAAGGGACTTGCCCGGCTGCATCACATGAAAAGGGCCAATACCAAGCTCCTAACTTGGAGCCTCCCCCAGCAGGATTATGACGTGGAGGTGGTGCACATCGAGGGGAGAACAGAGGGTACAGCCGATGCCCTGTCACAAGGGGAGAGCCCCGAACTTCCCCAGGTCACCAGTTGAGTGACCCCGCTCAGTTCGGTCTGGAAGGGGGGAGAGATGTGATGGAGTGGGAGATACCTGTGTGTATGTGAGTGGCTCACAGAGGGTGTGGGGCTCCTGCTGAGGGTAACCCTAATGACCAGGTAACACCTTTGTACTGCAGACAAAGGAGGAGGTGGAGCCTAAGGGGTTTGAATTGGAACTGGGAGTTGGGAAGCAGTTAGTCTGGGCTGAGGGAGAGAGAGACAAAGGCCCGGCTCTGGGGCCCCTCGGGGCCTCCTCTCCCCAACATGGATTGGACTGGCTGTCTCTGCCTGCTGCACTGACTCCTCTGTACAATGCTGTGTCCTGTCGGCTAATAAACCCGCTGTTCTCCTGCTAAGTGAGAGACTCTCCGGCCTGCGGACAGGGTGCAGAGCTTGGGGGACCCCAGAACCCCATCACACCTGCCTCAGCCCTCAGCTCCCGAATCTGCCCTCCCCGTCCCTGAGCTTTACCCCCCCATTCCACAAACCCACCCCCGCATCTCCAGACTTAGTCCCTCTCAGCCCCAACCTTGCCTCCTGTCCCTAGGATTAACTCACCTCAGCCCCAAACCAGCCCCTATCTGTGGCACTGGCGGGGGAGCCTATGCCAGGCACCCATGGATGCCCAGCAGAAGGAAGGCTGGCATGGTGTTCCATGCACAGGGGTGAGTGAGCCACAACCACCAAGGGTTGTGGCCACTCAGGTAGTGGTATAGGTGAGGGGGGGCTCTCTGTGGCTCCCTGCCCTGCCACCACTGAAATAATGAAACTAAATTCAGTAGAAGAACAGTCCAGTAGCACTTTAAAGATGAACAAACAAAATAATTTATTAGGTGATGAGCTTTTGTGAGAAAGACCCACTTCTTCTGTCCCACGAAAGCTCATCACCTAATAAATTATTTTGTTAGTATCTAGACTAGCATGGCTCCCTCTCTGTTACTAGTAAAGACTAACAAAACAAAAAAGCAGTCAAGTAGCACTTTAAATTCAGTAGGTTTAATGGCCGGATCCCTCACACGCCCCGTGCTGTAGATGGCCGTGCATCTTGGCTCACTTCCGTCTCAAGCGAAGGCCGCGTGAGTTGGGTCAGGCTCCCGGCGCGGGCTCTGAGGTTGGCCAGTCGTCAGGCTATGCCCTTTGTACTGGAGAGAGACGCTGCTTTGAATCTTCCTGCCTGCGTTGCCAGTGTCTTTTTCCCGTGGAAGCTGTTCGACTGGCGATAAATAGGCCTGGGGCTGGCCCCCTTGTTAACTCCACTCTCTAGTCCAGTGGTTCGGGTACTCGCCTGGGTTGTGGGAGATCCTGGTTCAAGCCCCCCAGCTGCCTGTTCAGCGCCGGGGCTTGCACTAGGATCCCCTGCCTCCTAGGCGACTGGCCTTTGTGGGGGGCCATCCTTGTCTGAGCCCCCTCTCTTTCCCCAGAGGCCATTGTCTTCTTGGGAAAGGGAGGGGGTTTGGACACGGATCGCTCCCCAGACTCTCTCCCAGGAGGTGGCCACCCCAGTTCACACCCCTCAAAAGAGCAGGGGAGTGCCCTGGGGTAGGCTGCAGCCTGGGCTTGTATCCCAATCACGGTGGACTAGAGAGAGGGGCTTTTACTGCTCAGCAGCAAAACTTCTTTACGAAAAAGCAACAAGAGGCCTTGTGAACAGCCAACCCATCAGCAACGCAGGGCTGGTTTCCCACCCCTCAGGGACACCCAGCAGGCAGAGCAGGGACTTGAACCAGGGGCCCTCAGATCCTTAGGAAAGGCCCTCAGCCCCTACTCCACACAGGGCACTGAGAGCAGCCTCTGCTCCAGTTAATATGTAGTGGAAGTGGAGCCCTTGAGCGCTGAGAAAACAGAGCACTGCTTGACACTCACCGAGCAGAAAGGAGACTTGAACCAGCACCACACTGGCTCCAGGCCATAAGCCAGAGCCACAGCCCTAGAGCAGAAGTCACGTGCGTCTCACAACCCACTTCTCCCTTCCTACTTGCTGAAAGCGGCTCCTCTTGGACAGAAGGAGTCTCTGCCTCTGACTTTCCCTGCCACCCAGCCCTTGGGGCATCCAGTCGAGAGAGAAGTGACCCAGGATCAATTCCCTCCGCTTTGAGAAAAGAGGGGATTTGAACCCTTGACTTCTAGGAGACAAGGCAGAGCTTGAGCCACTCAACCAGCCTTGACTTGGCGGGGGAGCCCACGGGAAGGGAAAGTGGTTCTCCGGCAACAGCGAAAACAGACAGCACGCAGCCACCCGGGGCTGCCTCCACGCCCCGCGTTTAGGCCGTTCACCTGAGAGACAGGCCAGAAGGGCTCAAATCCCACCCCGGCAAGGGGTTTTGAACCCTCAGCTCTCACCCACTCCCACAACTCAACTCCAGGGGGCTGCTTGGGCAGCAAAAAGCAAGCGAGCGCAGCAGCTTCTTGAGCTCTCGAGAAGCCCCCACCATCCAAAGCCCTCCAGCACCGCGTGCCTTTCGCCACAGGGAAAGGGCCACGCTGGCGCTCGCCTGAAGTGGAAGAGGAAGGAGTCGAACTCGCAGCGGCCACCTGCTAAGCAACTGGCCAAACCACCCAACTACGACCCCGCTACCACCTCTCCCTCGGCTGATTCGCGTGAGGGGCATCTCACAGGTCCCTCGGAGGCTGACAATAAACCGTCTCGGTAGGCGGCTCACTCGCCTGCGGGATTCCTAGGCAGAGCGCCCACGCAGAGGTGGGTACCCGTCAAGAGAAGAGGCCGGTTCAGCTGCCTTTCCCTGAGCTCCAGAGCAGGGATTTGACTGGCTCTGTGCGATCGCAAAGGCCTTAGCCCTGATTCTGAAGTAACGGCCAGCCCAGGGAGGCTCAACGCCCGTCAACAACCAACGGTCACTGGGTCACTGCCCCCCAGCCCCTGCCCCACCAAGCCTCGAGTAGTTGGGTGGTTTGGCCAGTTGTTTGGAAGGTGGCCGCTGCGAGTTCGACTCCTTCCTCCTCCACGTCAGGCGAGCGCCAGCGTGGCCCTTTCCCTGCGGCGAAAGGCACGCGGTGCTAGAGGGCTTTGGATGGTGGGGGCTTCTCGAGAGCTCAAGAAGCTGCTGCGCTCGCTTGCTTTTTGCTGCCCAAGCAGCCCCCTGGAGTTGAGTTGTGGGAGTGGGTGAGAGCTGAGGGTTCAAAACCCCTTGCCGGGGTGGGATTTGAGCCCTTCTGGCCTGTCTCTCAGGTGAACGGCCTAAACGCGGGGCGTGGAGGCAGCCCCGGGTGGCTGCGTGCTGTCTGTTTTCGCTGTTGCCGGAGAACCACTTTCCCTTCCCGTGGGCTCCCCCGCCAAGTCAAGGCTGGTTGAGTGGCTCAAGCTCTGCCTTGTCTGCTAGAAGTCAAGGGTTCAAATCCCCTTTTTTCTCAAAGCGGAGGGAATTGATCCTGGGTCACTTCTCTCTCGACTGGATGCCCCAAGGGCTGGGTGGCAGGGAAAGTCAGAGGCAGAGACTCCTTCTGTCCAAGAGGAGCCGCTTTCAGCAAGTAGGAAGGGAGAAGTGGGTTGTGAGACGCACGTGACTTCTGCTCTAGGGCTGTGGCTTTGGCTTATGGCCTGGAGCCAGTGCGGTGCTGGTTCCAGTCTCCTTTCTGCTCGGTGAGTGTCAAGCGGTGCTCTGTTTTCTCAGCGCTCAAGGGCTCCACTTCCACTACATATTAACTGGAGCAGAGGCTGCTCTCAGTGCCCTGTGTGGAGTAGGGGCTGAGGGTCTTTCCTAAGGATCTGAGGGCCCCTGGTTCAAGTCCCTGCTCTGCCTGCTGGGTGTCCCTGAGGGGTGGAAACCAGCCCTGCGTTGCTGATGGGTTGGCTGTTCACAAGGCCTCTTGTTGCTTTTTCGTAAAGAAGTTTTGCTGCTGAGCAGTAAAAGCCCCTCTCTCTAGTCCACCGTGATTGGGATACAAGCCCAGGCTGCAGCCTACCCCAGGGCACTCCCCTGCTCTTTTGAGGGGTGTGAACTGGGGTGGCCACCTCCTGGGAGAGAGTCTGGGGAGCGATCCTTGTCCAAACCCCCTCCCTTTCCCAAGAAGACAATGGCTTCTGGGGAAAGAGAGGGGGCTCAGACAAGGATGGCCCCCCACAAAGGCCAGTCGCCTAGGAGGCAGGGGATCCTAGTGCAAGCCCCGGCGCTGAACAGGCAGCTGGGGGGCTTGAACCAGGATCTCCCACAACCCAGGCGAGTACCCGAACCACTGGACTAGAGAGTGGAGCTAGCAAGGGGGCCAGCCCCAGGCCTATTTATCGCCAGTCGAACAGCTTCCACGGGAAAAAGACACTGGCAACGCAGGCAGGAAGATTCAAAGCAGCGTCTCTCTCCAGTACAAAGGGCATAGCCTGACGACTGGCCAACCTCAGAGCCCGCGCCGGGAGCCTGACCCAACTCACGCAGCCTTCGCTTGAGACGGAAGTGAGCCAAGATGCAATCCCTCCTTTTTAAGGAGGGGACAGGACTAGAACCCCTGGCTCCTGAGAGATGGGGCAAACACACAAGCCACTCGACTAACCTCAACCTGGCAGGCAAGCTCACATGGCCCGCCATCGACACCAAAAACAGCGCGCCCACACCCGCCTTGGGCTGAAGAATTAGACCCAGACGTGTGGCCAAGCCCGCGCCCCACAGAAGAAGCAAGGCCTCCTTGTTTGCCCAAACCATAGCTAATTAACAGGGAACAGACTTGCTCCCTGCTCTCTGGCCTCAAATTGAACCTCTGGGAACTTTCAGTGACCCCAGAGTTGGTCTCTGTCTCCTCTTTTCACCCCATTCTGGTTGAAGCTTCCTACACTTTTAACTAAAAGCGAGGCCCTACAAGACTCGCTCCTTGCTTTCTCGCACCATATTTGAACTCTCTGGCCCCATATGGAACCCCTATGAACTTTCAGTGACCCCCTAATTGGTCTCCGTCTCCTCATTTTCCCCTCTCCATTCCAACCGATCACAATTTGTCTCTCTCCAAAAGTCCAGAAACCTTGTTCTCCGTTACATTGCGCGAACACTCTGGCCTCACACGGAACCCCTGTGCAGTTTCAGTGACCCCATAATTGGTCGCTATGTCCTCATTTGTCCCAATTCGCCCTCAATCCTTCACCTTTCCCTTAGAGTGAGGCCCAAACTGACTTGCTCTCTGTGACCTCTTTTGAACTCTCTGGCCTCAATTTCAACCCCAGGGAACTTTCAGCGACCCCATAATTGGGCTCTGTGTCCTCATTTGACCCAGTTCGCCCTCAACCCTGTGGCCGTGCTGGCCATTAAACCGATTCATTTTAGTTCTGCTGTTTCAGTGGCGGCAGGGCAGGGAGCTGCAGAGGAGTAATGGAATTTTCTCGCAGAACTCTTATTTTCACTTCACGGAACCCCACAGTTCCATGGAACACCTGTATGGGAACAGTGCTATACTGATAGCAGAAAGGTAGCCGGGTTAGTCTGTATTCTAACAAAACAAACCAGCAGCCCTGTAGCACTTTAAAACTAAAAACATAATTTATTAGTTCACAAGCTTTAGTGGGTACTGATACCTCCAGATCTGAGGAAGTGGGTCTGCCCCCACCAAAGTTCATCACCTAATAAATTATTTTGTTAGTCTTTGAAGTGCTACATGACTGCTCCTGTAATGAGTAATGGCACAATAGGGCTGCTCACCTCTATTTGGCCGGGTCTGTGCAATCACATTTTGTTGGCATGGCTGTGTCCTGTAGCAGCCTGAAAACCTCTTGTGTAGACTCAGTGTATACCTGCAAGTGTCTTTTTGCCCCCATTGCTTGTCGTTCGGGGAGGAGAGGTGACTTAAATATACCCGCAAAAGACCAGGATCTCCAGCAGGGGGCGCTGCTAGCTTGGTTATACTGGCAAAGCCTTTAGTGTAGATTAGCTGGGGATGAGTAAATTTGTTATGCTGGGCCCCAGTTTTCACCCCTGCAATTAGCAGGCGCCTCCCAGCCTGTCTAATGTAATCCAAACTGATGGAAATTTCAGTAACATTCGTATGGGGGAGGGGGAGAGAATCTTTCATCGTGTGTAAGAAAACAGACCCGTAGAATGTAAAAACTTTATCAAGCCCTCTGTAAGTATGAATACACATCCATAAAACAGTAATATTTCAAGGTTTTAAATGAAAGGGGTGAGCCTGACAGCCACTCAGGCCGCTGCCCCCCCTTATGAAATATCATCCCACCCCCCCATTTTGCTCACCCCTGGATTAGCCCATAGGGTTTGCAGAATTAGGGCCCGCAGGTGCTCCAGGACCGAGTGAGTCTGAGCTGGACTGTCTGCAGTCACTGCTCTTAGTGGAATGGAAGTAAGGGCTTTGGTGTGGGGTGTTCCTCTCTTTTTTGCTGAATCACTGGACATGGGTAAGTACAGAGCCCTGTACTTTGGATGGCAGAATCCCCAGCACTGGACCAGGCTGGGGACTGACTAGCTAAGCAGCAGTGCTGCAGAAAAGGAACTGGCGATTACAGTGAATGGGAAGCTGAATAGAAGTCAATACTGAGCTCTTGTAAGCAAGAAGGTCAATGCCATATTGGGCTGCATTATTAGGAGCATTTCCAGCAGAGCAAGGGAACTGATTATAGGCCTTTTTTGGCAACTGGTGGGTCATAGCTAGAGTACTGTGTCCAGTTGTGGGGGGCCTCACTATAGAAGGGGTGTGGCCAAATTGGAAAGTCAATCAGAGGGCAATGAAACTGATGAGGGGGCTGGAGCACATAACCTATGAGAAGAAGCGGAGGGATCTGAGCTTATTTAGTTTGCAGGAGAGTGAGGGGGTATTTGATAGCAGCCTTCACCATCCTGAAGCAGGGGGTGCTAAAGAGGATTGGAAAGAGGCTGTTCAGTGGTGGCAAATGCAGAACAAGAAGCAGTTGTCTCAAGTTGCAGTAGAAGAGATCGAGGCTGGATGTTAGGAAAAACTATTTCAGCAGGAGGATGGTGAAGCACTGGAATACGTTATCTAGGGAGGTGGTAGAATCTCCACCTCTGGAGGTTTTTAAGTTCTGGTTTGACAAAGCATCTGGCTGGGATGATTAGTTGGGATTAGTCCTGCTTTGAGCTAGGGCGTTGGACCCGATGACCTCCTGAGGTCCCTTCCAGCCCTAGCCTGGGATTCTGTGCGTGGGCAGAGACTGGATGCTCAGGTGGACTTAGTCCCCACTCGCCCCTTTCTAGCTCTGAAGAGGTTATTGGCGGGTGTGTGTGAAGCTGAGACTGTAGGCCCCAGCTGTGCCTTGTTACTGAGAGCCTACAAGCTATGGTACAGCTTGGTGATGGTTGACAGCCACCAAAGCCCTTTGCTGATCCTTTGTGCTTGACTCCTCTTGCAAGATGCCCTTAGAAATCACACGCAGCTTCATCCAGAACCGGGATGGGACCTACGAGCTGTTTAAGTGCCCCAAGGTTGAGGTGGAGAGCATCGCAGAGACCTATGGGCGCCTGGAAAAGCAGCCAGTTATCCGGCCCTTGGAACTCAAAACCTTCCTCAAAGTTGGTAAGTTTATAACAGAGGAAAGAAGTGTGAAATCAGCCCAAGCAGCTGTTTCCTCTTGACCAGTCGTGTGTGAGACAAGAGAACTGTCATCCAGTGTCTGAGCACAGAGAGCAGGCCCGGACACACAGGTTCACGTATGTGGAACGGATCCTTATTTCTGGCCAAAGGGGGCCAGACCAGTTGTCCAGCTAGCCCAGTAGCCTGTCTCCCACCAGTAATCAGGGCAAGATGTTTCAGAGGGCAATTTTCCACCTATACCCCTGGCTGTGGGTAAAATTCACATCTGTGCAGAAGTTGGCACAAGATCCACCTATCACTTAGTTCCACCAGCGTATGGGCCTCGTGCTGATGAACTTCACCCTGTCTATCTGAGCAAGTGGCCTCACCTCCATCTCTAGACAGGGATGGTCATGCTCTGTCTTCTTTGTAAAGCCATGGGATGAACTCACGTGCCAACTACAGGCAGTTCTGCATCTTCTGTCACTGTTTGTTGAAACCTCAGCAAAAACCCTTTAGCTGCAAAATGGGGATGGTTTTATAGCACAGTATTTCCTAGAGGCCACACTGCTTGGTGCTGTACAATCAGAAATGGAGATGACTCTACCCCAAAAGTATACAGTCTAAACAGACAGAGCAACTGACGGATGAAAGCAAGGGTTCTCCTCCCAAAGGGGCAGGGCATTGTTTAATTCTGGGGCAGAAGTGGTAAGGCACTCCACTTGGAGACAGTGCTTGTGGGGCTTATTTTGTAAGCAGGCTTCATTATTAGCACCCAATTAATGCCATTTGGGCAATTTGGTTGGGGCCTCAGATTGGGTACTTGGATATCTAAGTGACTGGCTCTGCTCATAGATACTCATCCTTAATTATCAGCCTAGATTTAACCAGACCTCTGTAGGAGGTCATTGGATGCCATCTGTTATTGTCTAACCCATAACTAGAGCGATTATGGCTAAAATGCTATTTCCTCTGGCTTCATTTACCCCCAGGCAACACATCACCTGATCAGAAGGAACCGACACCATTCACTATCGAGTGGATACCAGATATCTTACCTCAGTCTAGGATCGGCGAGCTGAGGATCAAGTTTGAATATGGCCACCACAGGAATGGCCACACCACCGAATACCAGGAGCATCGTCCTTCCCTCGAACAGACCCTGGAGCTAACTCCGCTCACCACTATCACCTTTCCTTGACTGTACACACAGGCCCTCTCCCCCTAAGTTTGCACAGCTCTGCTCCGCAGTTTCTCTGCTGGGGGTGCTATTAGCATTGAACTTGTACGAGGCTCCGTAAGTCTGATGCTTTCTGATTTCCAGTTAGCTGCGGGACAGACATCTCACCTGCTCCATGAATAGCATATTTTGATGCTGCTTTATGTATACTTTTCACTCAACCTGTGCTGTACGCCAAATACACCTCTGCATTCCCATTCATCACGGTGCATTCGAACTGTGGGTGATGGTTCTATCCCTTTGCCCTTGAAAATAGATGTATCTACAGCTCACAGGTGGGAGAAGACAGTATATTCTGCAGTGAGTTAGAACCTGGTGTTACTACAAGACCCATAGTGGCAGCGTTGGGTTCCATGCCATGCATTAAAATATTTTTTTTAAATAAAGCACACTGGAAGACGGCACAGCTTTTTCATTTCAACCTCTTGTGGCAGGAGGATGGCAATTTTAAAGCCCTTAACTTATGTCCCCATTGTCTGTTCTTTTTCTGGCCTTTCAGTACTGTTAGCCAGCCAGGCCTGGGATGGGGGAGGGCAAACCTAGCTGTAGGAGAGATCTTAAGCCTTGCTCCAAAGTGCAGAAGCAGCACAAAGCAACGCACTGCTTGCTCAATCTAAGCCAAAGGCTGTTGATGGCTGAGTCTTCCCACAGCCATCAGTAGCCTGTGCATCAGACCCCTCCTGTAAATCTGAATAACATGCTTCCCAATCAGCCACCTCAAGAGTGCAGGATCAAATTCAAGCTAAAACAGGGAAGACTCAATGGCAGTAGGAGGTTGAGGTTCACTTCCCCCCAGCTGCTTGAGAATTGTGCTGGGGGAAAGGGGAAGTTGTCTGCCTCTTGCCGCTGTTCCACTTTAACTGAATATTGCATGGGCCAAAGCAAGCCTGAGACTCAAGAAGCCCTCCCTAAGATGGTGGTGTGGGCACTCACCTTGGCTTTGATCTGGATTCCACCACCTCTCATCTGGGGGAGCAGAGAAAAGGCCTCAGGCATGGCTGTTAGCCCACGGGCTAGGGCGCATCTGAAGGCTGTAGTAGACGCTGGTTCGATGTTCCCATGCTGCCTGTGGAGAAGGGGGTTTGACTAGGTCCGGGCATGCTCTCTAGTATGAGCCCATTAGTGAAGTAAGGGCCAAGCAAGGATGGGGCAGGCTTTGCAGCTTTTTGCGGTAGTGCCACCTTCAGAAAATAGCAGTTGGTTGAGTGCCAGAGTGGAAAGCTGGCTGTAATCCAGCTGTGTCAACTTGCTGAGATGGGACCTCACTTCCCTTTCACACAAATGCGCCACGCTGCTGAACTGAGAGGTTTTTCTGAAGCGCAGCTGGGCTCCCCTGCCCTTACTGAAACTCTTCTGTTTTACTCCCTGCACCCTCTGTAGTGCAGTGGTTTGTGAGTGTGCTGGAGAAGCCTCATCCTCCTGGATGAGCAGCAATTTGCATGCTGAGCTCTTCACACTCAGCAGCCTCCATGCTGAGCTAGGTGGTGTGCTGCTGTGGGGGCTTCATGGGTGGTTCCTCTCAAGGCTGTTCCATGGTTGCTACGTAATTAGTCAGCCACAGCCTGGGTTGTGCATCACTCTGCAGTCTAGTGGTTTGGTTGCTTGCCGAGAATGGGGCTGGTGCTAGTTCCAATTCCTCTGCTGACTGAGGGTTGGACCTGTTGTCTCTTCCCACTCCAGTGAATGGTCTCGGTGGTGGGCTAGACAGTATTCTGGCATGGAAGCACCCTCAGTCCTGTTTGCTTTCAATGCATAGTGACTTGGTCAGCCCAAGGTCCTGAAGCCCTCGGAGACTGAGAAGAATGGTGTTCCTCTAGGTCATGGGCGACTCTAGTTTCTGTTGCATTAATCAGTTCAGGGCCTCGTGCCTGTTCTCAAGGCAATGAGAAAACTTCCATTAAACATCAACAGTGCAAGATCAATCTCTAACAACAAAGAGGCTCAACTTAGTGGACCGCCGGTAGGTTTGATTGTGAAACACCCCCACCCCCCTCACCTGAAATGCCTGCAGCCTGGCCAAGTGAACGAGGACACAGGAGATGAAGGTTTTGTGGGGATGAAGCTGAACAAGTCACTTTAGGCTAGATCCACACAGCTCAGGGGATAAGACTGGTGACCGGACTTAGGCACTGTGCCGTCCAAGTAGCTTCATGAACCTGGAGCTCTGTGATTCACTACTGAAAAGTATTACATAAGGTGCTAGACATTATTACATGGTACAGGAACCCACTGGGGAAAAGGGTGCATACCAATGCAGTAGCTGGGCACCCTTTCTCCTCCGAAGTACTGCCTCCTCAGTTAAAAAGGGCTTCTTGAGCAAACTGACAGTGTAATTTGGTTGACATTTGTCTGCTGTTGAAAACCAGGCAATTGCTGTGGGGAAATCAATTCCTCCTTTTCAAGGGAACAGGGGAGAGGAGGAAGGGGGAACATTTTCCAATTTTCCCATAGTCAAAAGCACTGCTCCCCTCTAATTTTTTTCCATCCCTGTGCATAATAAATTTTGTTATGTGCACTAAGGCCTGTGCGGATGTGCACCACCAATAGAAACACATGCTGCCGGCTGTGGGCTCTCTCCTAATCAGCTGAGCAGCATTTGACTCTCCCCGGGCACACACCCAAGTGCTCAGCTTACTGGGAACACTGGCCATAAGACAGACAAGCCGTAGCCAGTTTTTCCAGGCAGTAGTCATTTTGCTTACAGTTTCATCAGCTCTATGGACAAGTGAAGTATCTTTGAGGACAGCCACTAGAGGGCAACAAATCCATATTCTCCTAGCTCGGGTTATGTTGCTACACCTCCTCCCCCATATGACATCCTTTGGAACTCAAGCTGGCCGCTCTGATTTCAAGATCAAGGCTTTATTTGCAAACCCTGCTCCAAGAGAAGATTTCATTGTGTGTATTGCACAGGGACTAAGCCTATTGTCAGTGCTCAAACAAACAATAGCAGTCCTCGTTGCATATTACGCTGGATCTGCAATGTGCTGCCAAACATTTGTGATTTAGCCTTTGCCTCTGAGTAGATTAGGATTGGTGGGAAAAAAGCTCCTTCTCTATTAGAACAAAAAGCAGTCAAGTAGCACTTTAAAGACTAGCAAAATATAGTTTATTAGGTGAGCTTTCGTGGGACAGACCCACTTCTTCAGACCATAGCCAGACCAGAACAGACTCAATATTTAAGACACAGAGAACCAAAAACAGTAAGCAAGGAGGACAAATCAGAAAAAGATAATCAAGGTGAGCAAATCAGAGAGGGGAGGGGTGGGAAGACAAGAATTAGATTGAGCCAAGTATGCAGACGAGCCCCTATAGTGACTCAAAGTTCCCAGTATTGAGTCTGTTCTGGTCTGGCTATGGTCTGAAGAAGTGAGGTCTGTCCCACGAAAGCTCACCTAATAAATTATTTTGCTAGTCTTTAAAATGCTACTTGACTGCTTTTTGTTTTGATAGTGTATAAACTAGCATGGCTTCCTCTCTGTTACTTCTCTATTAGGTGGGACTCTCACTGGCTTGAGAATAAACCCCCTATCCCCAAAGCTAACAGGGACAATCCCTGCTCTGTTTGATCCCTGACTTCCTTTCCTGTGTGTTACTTAATGTGTGGAAGGTGCTTTGAGATCCTTACAGGAGTGGCTGCTACCTTCTATACGAGGTACAAGACCGCAGCAGTCACTTGAGCAAAGCTTTTCTGCTCACTCTGGTGATAGTAATGAATCCTGTGGCTGCAAAGGATCATTATCTTCATTTTTAGGGAAACTGAGGTGCAGGGCAGGGACGTGAGTGACCCAAGGTCACCCAGCAAGTAAGAGGCAAAGCTACAACTCGCCTGCATCCCTGTCCAGTCCACTAGTCCCTGGGCCGTGTTACTGAAAGCCCCTACCTTTCCCTATCCTGCAAACCTCCCTGTGTCGCATCATTAGCCTAGCGCTGAAGGCAGCAGCCCAGATGCACAATGCTACTTAGGTGGAGAAGCCAGTTTGGTCCAATAACTCACCCCACTAGCTTCCATTTAACATACCTCATGTTGTCGATCAGAGCTTCCAAAGGCTGCATTTCATTGTCAGGTGGAAGTCAGATACCTGCGTAGAAGAAAGAGCCTTTGAATTTAAGCCTAAGGGCTTTCGGTGCTTGAAGGCTGCCCTGGCTTTTCAACAAAGCATGGAAGAAGCTGGCAGACATGCTGAGAAATGCAGCCACTTTGAGGCAGGGTTGGTCTGGGAGGGTTGAAAAGAAGGGAGGCAGGATGTGGGCCTGGGATGACTCTTTGCAGGATACCAGTGCCCACGAAAGGGGTTACTGCGTGGCAGACAGCTGAGGTAGGAGTCACCCTTCCCCTTGCCCTGCAGCAGAGCCGAGCTCTTTTGCATATGTGCCTCACGGAAGGGCAGATCTGAGGATTGGCTCAGCACAGTGCTATCAAACGGGCATGGCCACCCACATGAATCCTCAGCTAAAGGACCAAAATTCTGCACACTGTCACTGCTGGGCCCAATCTACTCTCACAGCTGCTACACTGGCGTGGAGGTGTTCAGGCCATTCCGGCCTTCCTCTCCACCTAGACTGACGCAGCTGGAGCAGGGACAAGAGCTACTGTGACCAAATCCCCCTAACAAGGGCAGCAAAGGGGCAGTGGAGGTGGGTGTGGCCCAGTGCTACAGTGTGGGCGGTGCTGAGGGCTGACTACTCTAGGCCCCACCCCTTCCACTTTTAGCCCCGCCCCTTCTGAGGCCCAGCACCAGGTCCTCCTCCCACCCTGCCCCCCGTGGCCCATGATGGCTGTTGGCCCCTCTATTAACAGGCATCCCAGATGGCCAGCCAGGGCCACCTCCCACAGGGGGCTAGAGTCCCTTGATCTAATCAGTTCTGTTGGGTTCAGCTGAGCTTCGGTAGAAGACCTCAGCAGTCACTTGGGCAAAGCTCACTCTGGGGATACAGATTCTCCAGCCATTTGCCAGCTGTGGAAAAGGGCTTCAGGAGCAAAGGGGTCCCTAGCACGCCCCATTACCTCTGCGTTCGCCAGCGTGGGAGGTGGATCATGCTTTCCTGGGATGTCGTCAATATCCCTCTGAATGTGGAAATGGAGCAGAACGTGCGGTGGTGGCAGAAGCAGTGGGTGAGCCAGGATCCGTGGCTGACAGTGAGGCAAAGCAAAGCAGTCAGGTGCTAAAAGACAAAGACCCATTTTTCCACACTACACCCACAACCCCACCTCTCTTTGCACAGGCTGGAAAGGATGTTGTTAAGTACCTCAAGGGTATTACAAAGCCGGGTGGGGAGGGAGGATTATTGTCCTTGACCTCTGAAGGTAGGACAAGAACCAATGGGCTTAACTTGCACCAAGGGAAGTTTAGGTTGGATGTTAGGAAAAACTTCCTGCCAGGGTAGTTAAGCACTGGAATAAATTGCCTAGGAAGGTCATGGATTCTCCATCACTGGTGCTATTTAAGAGCAGGTTAGACAAACACCTGTCAGGGATAGTCGAGCTGGTGCCTGGTCCTGCCATGAGGGCAGGGACTAGACTTGATGACCTCTTCAGGCCCCTTTCAGTTCTGGGATTGTATGATGTGGCCTGGCTAGAAACACCACTAGGGCCAGGCTGTCCCCACTCACCTGAGTGCTGGGTTTTCCAGGCTTCTGAGCAACCTCCTTTACCGTCAGGTTCTCCAGGAGGGGCACAGGACTCTCTCGCCCCCAAAGACCTAAGGAAAGAGATTTGGAGAGCTCTAAACCATGGCTGCTGCTCTTGCAGATTAGGCAGCACCCCTGGGCTGAAAAGCATCCTGGGAAATGGATCACCCAGCAGAAATGGAGCTTGTTAAGCTCCAACATCCCAGGGGGCCATCCAATTTTGGGTGGGGGGGATGGGCAGTGGGGTAGGAAAGCCAGTCCCTGCACTGTGATGCACTATCGCTCTATTTCCCCTTCTGAACAGTTCTTAAAACATTTTTCATCAGCACGCAAGCCCCTTCTGCCTGTCCAGCTCCTCCCAGGACAAAGCAGCTCCTTCTCGGTGCCTGTGCACACCATAAATAAGGCTGCAGGCGCCGTCCCATCCCCTTGAGCCAGACTAACACCAGCCCCGTCTGGCAGTTTTTAACCTCGCTGGTAATTAACAATTTCTATGGTGGCAGAAGTGCTCGGCTCGGCTCTTGCAGCCAGACGGCCGAGGCTGCTGATGGAAAAGACGCAGCCAGCCATCGAGAGCGTTAGGACTGGAGGGGGGTGGGCAACTGATACATGGCTCCATCTATGCCACTTGCTATGCATCGTGAGCCAACCCCTTGAAGCAGCCCTATCCTCATGGATCATACCAGGTCAGGATGACTCTTGTCTGTCCCACCCAGAAGATCTATCTACAGTAGCATAACACCAGATTACCCACGATTTCCCCAGTTCTCACTCTCTTTTCCCAGCCTAAATTACTGTGCTCTTGTGACGAAGCCAGGTGTGAGAGGATTTTAGTCCCCTGGTTAGGCCGCTTGTGTTTCTACAGTCCTGTAGTAACACTGGATGACTGCCTCAGTTGCCCTAGGCACAGTATCAGTGCGTAGTTAGCGATGCGAGTTTCTGTGAGATGGACTTCTCGCACAGACACAATCGGCCTCCATGGCCTTTGTAACCTAGGCAACCAGGTGAGGCCTTTCTTCCCTGGGAAGCAGGGCAAAGGAGGGAGGAGGGGCCGGGCTGGTTTGAATTGGAACTGGGCAGTTGTGTGGGGAATCGCTTGGCAGAGTGGAGAGGGAGGAAGGAGGGCCAGGGCCCCAGCTCTGACCCCTTCTGGGCCCCTCTCCCCAAGATGGACTTCTGATGAGCCCTTGGGCCTGGGTATAAGCGGGAAAACTGAGATGTTTCTGCAAAATGGTTTACATTTTGACCAAGCTGCATTCTCCAGAGGAAAACTGCCCCCTTTCCCAATTGCGATCCACTCTGGTAAGTTAGAAAGTTTGATAAAGTTGTCTTTCTGCTCTGGGACTGGCAGCTCTTTGACAGCAATCCACACGGCACATGGTACAGCCAGCATCAAGCTTTTGTGAGTCAGTCCCACTCCCCGCAAAACCCATGTGAGTGGGTCCTCACAGAATCAGGTCCCCCAAAACTCAGAGTGGGTCTCCATAGGGTCTTATGAGGGAGTCTTATTTTGCAGCTTCTGTGAAAAACCAACAAGGTTAGGAAATAAAGGCTGAAATGTTCACTGTATAATGAGTCCAAGAGCTGGGGCCATGACGAAAACACACACCCAGTCTCACAAGTAAGTTAGAATGAATTGACACACCTGGGCTTCTGCCTGTTTGGGATTGTCCAAAGTGGGTCTGCTTGGAAGGAAACAGGGCTCACCTTGAGCACTCCATAAAGCTCATCTCTCTCCAGCCTCTCTTGAAACACTGCTCCAATCTCGGCCTCATTCGGGTTAAAATAAGCACGGTCAAAGTGCCAATATCCAGCATTTAAAGCCACCTCTACAGCTTGCTGAATGACAGCTGGGGAAGACAGGAAAGAAAGAAATAGATGCATCAACATTTGGTATCCAATCTTCCCCGAACCGAAGGAGCTCCAACAATTCACACCAGTCAAAGACATGGCTCAGGAGATCTCTCAGGCCAAACCTGGGGCCTGGCCTTGTCCACACTTCGGTTGCAGACACCCCCATGGATGGTGTATTAAACCAAGGGGCTAGCCTGGTGCTAGAGGGTGGTGGGGTGCTCCCAAGCCCACCTTCCAGCTGCCGTGCATAGAAGCGTTCTGGCCCCCATTTAAGGCCAAGAGTTTCTGCTGCAACCTTGCAGAGTCAAGATTCATGGAATATTTGTTGCCTTGGATATGAAAAAGGCTGGAAGGGGGCAACATAAGAATGGCCACACTAGGTCAGAGCAAAGTTCCATCTAGCCCAGCGTCCGATAGCAGCCAACGTCAGGTGCCCCAAAGGGAGTGAAGAGAAGGGGTAATCATCAAGTGATCCATTCCCTGTCACCCATTCCCAGCTTCTTGCAAACAGAAGCTAGGGGCACCATCGCTATCCATCCTGGCTAATATTCCATGAATTTAACTAGCTGTTTGTTTGAACTCTGTTATAGTCTTGGCCTTCACAACCTCCTCTGGCAAGGAGTTCCACAGGTTAACTGAGCTGTGTGAAAAAGAAATTTCTTTGGTTTGTTTTAAACCTGCTGTCCATCCATTTCAATGGGTTACCCCCAGTTCTTCTTTCTCCACTTTCCCCCCCCACCAGTCAGGATGTTTTAGACCGCAATCACATATCCCCTTAGTCGGTCCTGTTCCAAGCTAAAGAGTCCCACTCTGATTAATCTCTCCTCATATGGCAGCCATTCCATACCTCAATTTTGGTACCTTGGCTTTGGAAACAGCAAAGAAAAGGGCATCTTTTCTGAGAAGAGGTGACCACACCTATACACAGTATTCAAGAAGTGGTTTATAGAGAGGCAATCAGATATTCTCAGTCTTATTTTCTATCCCTTGTTAATGGTTCCAAAACAAGATTGCATGGCCCAGCTCCTGAACTGCCCCTTGGTAAAGGCCCAGACACACCCAACTGCTGCCTGGAACAAGGTTTGCTGCCTTCCCTCCCTGGAAACACAACAGCAGCTGCCTCATCCCACGTCCTGCATATCAGCAGGGACAGGACAGCGCTCACGGCTGGGCTGTGAGAGTCTGTGTTGTCAGAGCTGACCCGAGTCTGCTGTTGGAAAAAGACAGCGAGATGACACACAGGGATTAAACTCTGTTTGAACTCCAGCAGTCAGCCTGAAAGCCCTTTGGTCATGAGGCCTTGGGGCTTCTGGGGTTGTCATCTTTCGTGTTTGGCTGCTTTGATTTCAAATGCATGAGAAGGACAAGATGAAACTGGCTAAGATTTCAGTGAAACCCAGGCAGATGTGTTAAAGCTCACCAGGCCTACTGACAGAGGTAGCGGGGAGTGAAGGGGGCAGTTGCACAGGGGTCTGGAGCTCCAGCCACCGCTGCTGCCTCTTAACTGCTGCGGCTGTGTGTGTGGAGGGCAGGGGGAACAGGGGAGCACAGCGCTACAATCTGAGGGGCGCTAAGAGTGGACCGTCCTACGCTCCACCCCTTCAACCCTTGGCCCTGCCCCTCCCATCCTTGGCCACGCCCCTTCTTGGGCACAAACCAGGCCCTGCTCCCACTTTGCCTTGGGACCCCCAATGGCTGTTGGTCCAGCTGAGGCTCACTCTGGTCAGAAGGACAAAGCCAGGCATGGGCTCGATCGGTGTAGCAAAGTGGGGGGGTGGGCCCCCTTGAGGTGGAGGGTGTGAAATTTCCTAAAGGGGGGTGCAGCACGAACTGCTAGTTGGTCTCAGGTTCATCCAACTAACAACAAATGTTGAAGTCTGTTACTCTTTTTCTATATGATGTGTAGTCACATTTATACACCGATTAATAAAGACATTGCAAGCTACAGCCTTATTTTCTGACAGCACAGACTCTGACAGCCCAGCCAGGTCCAGAGACCTGCTACTCAGATCCAGCTGGCTGGGCTAACACCTAAACTTGGAGGACCCCAGTTATTGACAAGGAGACACGAAATGGAGGCTCACCAAAGCCAGGATGGAAACTCACTTACACACAAGTAACTCCAGGGAGGGAGGGGAGCAAATCTAAGCGAGGTGGCAACAGAGACACGTATTCATTAGCTTCGTTACTTTCCCTTTGCTAGTCGCCCAGTCCTGGTGGAAGTTGAACTCAGACCCAGCAACCAGAGGGCTGACCAGTGTTCCCTGTGTGCTGGGATTTCTGGGGGACTAACTTGGGCAGCCGATTCAGTCATTATAGAAGAAAAGCTGGGCCAGACTTGAGTGAATGAGGCTGTGACACTGCACTTCAGGGCTCTGCACCCAGGGAACATGCCTTCTTCAAGCCACATCTGGTTTGTCTCAGTACCAGATGAGATAAACCTTAGGGAAGCAGGACCGCCAGGCTTAAAAATGGACAAATGGCCTGCCTAGGACAGCAGGTTGCTCAAGCCAAACAGCCAGAGAGACCCAGACCAACCCCAAGAACAAAGATGTCAAGGTCACAAAAAATCACCATGCCTGTTGGTGAAGCTGTGAATCTCCAGCCAGGGGAGAAGCAGCCCAGGATAGGAAGAGCTGGGTTTGCTGCAGACCAGAGCTGAACAAGGGAGGCCCAGCATTAGGCTAACAAAGAGGGCTGAGAGTAAGTAGCAAGATGCGCCGGCCGAACTGTGTGCAGAAATGGCCTCAAAGCATCCTGCAATAGTCCAGCGTCTGTCTGCCTCCGACATGCGCAAGCACCAGCAGGAATGTAGAAAGGCCGTACAAGACTGGCGAGTGTTTCAAGCTTCTAGAAATCTGTGAGAGCCACAAAGTGGGGCAGTTGCTGAAACGGGTGCGAAGGAAATCTGAGATGAAGCTCTGCACAAGTAAGAGGGCAACCAATGGTTTTCAGAGCACCTCACGTTAACAATCAGCAGTGAACCAGAATTCAGGCTGGGGACAAACAAACAAGCACATTGTTCAAGTGGGGTGTGGAGGTGGGAAATGCAGGGTGACTCCAGCAAGCTGACCAAGCAGAACACACAAGACTGAATGGCACGACACAGAGGAAGCCGCTGGGAACTCAAAGCTGCTGCCAGCCCTGTGAGTCTAACACCAGCTGAGAGCAGGAATACACTGAGGCAATTAGATGCTGGCTTCTGGTGTTTAACAATTAGTAAGGGTGGCTGTTAATTGGACAGAACTGAGATGCAGGGCTGCATGTGGAGGGGACCAGGTGTTCATTTCCAGAGTCCCCTGGGCATGTCCGACGGGAACGAAATGTGTCCCTCTATGGATTTCAAGAGGCAGGCTAAATCCTGCTTGTCCTACTCTGGTTTAGGGTTATCCCCATGTAGTCAGTGGGGCTGACTGAGTGCTAAGGAGAAGGATGGGCCTACCCACCTGAGTTCCCTGCAAGATGAGCATGTGGGCTGCCACCCAGGAGAGAATCAAAGGCTGCCCGGCTGATTAGCAGAGCTCTCACAGCCGGCAGCATGTTTCTCCTGGTGGTGCACACCCACACATGCCTTGGTGCACATGACAAAATTTATTCTGCACATGGATGGGGAAAAAATTGAAGGAACCTTGGTACCTACCCAGCGACACTCCCTGTAAGCTGAGCACTTGGGTGCCCATCCAGGAGAGGTTCAGGTACCTCCTAGCTGATTAGCAAAGAGCCCACAGCTCTTCGCAGCCAGCAGCTTGTTTCTTTAGGTGGTGCACATCTACACATGCCTCAGTGCACATAAAATTTATTCTGCCCATGGGTGGAAAAAATTAGGGCGGGGGGAACAGTGCTACCTTCCCGGTTGTCAGTGTGACCCTGACCCTGCAGTATCAACAGGCCAGCCATGCCTCCAGTCAGGCTGTGAAGCCAGACTCTCTTGCCCGCTGGTAGAATTCTCAGACAAGCATCTTTGTGCTTCCTGCCTTGCTGCCCTGCATGGCTGGGACAAAGGCCTCCTAAATAGTTGCATTACCCTCCTTAAAACCCTCCTGAGCCATGAGGACCAGGCCTACATAAAATCTGACAAGGGTTAGGCCATAGCTGTGCTGAAAGCATTGGCTGTGCAACTAACAGACATTGCTTCCCTGTACTCTCCCCGTGTCCACCTGAAGCTGTTGTCTCCTGTCTTCTACACACCTTGCAGGGTTTTAGGGGCAGGGGCTGTCTTTTTGGTGTTTGCACAGTGCCTAGTACAGTGGGGTCCTGGTCTGTGATTGGGGTTCCCCAGCACTCTGCTAATACCCCATCACCAGAAGTGGGACTCAACGTTCCCTCTCATTTTTTCCATGCATATGCAGAAAAAAAAATTGTTTTCTGCACTGATGCATGTGCGGACATGCACCACCAACAGAAACACATGCTGCCAGCTGTGGGTGCTTTGCCAATCAGCTGGGTGGTATTTAAATTTCTCCCAAGCACATGGCTTACAGGGAACCCTGGCTGTAGCACAGCTGTGCTGCTCAAGCTGAGTCGCTGTCAGGTCTCTGGCATAGCTACTCCATGCCTAAAATGAGAACCCTCCCACTGGCATAATTAAATTACCCCCATGAGAATGTGGCAGACGTCCTTCTGCCGACATAGCGCTGCCCATGGCACCGCTGCTGGCGAAGCTTATGTTGGTCGAGAAGAGTATTTTAAATAACTAATGAAAGTGTATGTGTAGACAAACCCTTACCAGCCTTGTTGCCTGCCACGCCATGCTCACTGCCCGTCCTCCCCTGCCCCAGGCCACTGAAGGGGGTGGGAAGGGAAGGAGCAGTGATATTAAAGCACAGCCGACTGCCGGGTAGGCAAAAGAGGCAGCTGCCCTGGGCCCAGTGGATTCCCAGGTGGCACTGCTGTCACAGCAGCAGCCAGAGCTCTGGGAGGCACACACCATGGAGTGCGGGCGGGCAGGCTGACAGGCTGGCCATGGGAGGCTGACCTTGAGTCCCTCCTCCTTCCACATGAAACCCTGCCCCCATACTGGGAAGAGTTTTACATTACTTTCACCCCGGCTGGATAATTCTCCAAACTCTCTCCGGGACTGCAGGAACCATTTTCCCATTGCAGTTTCAGGAAAACAGGCATGTGCCCAACAAGGAGTTGTATTTTCAACAAACAGGGAATTGTTGGCTAGAAAACGCTAGCAAGCTCGACTCACCACTCAGCTCTGCATTCACAGCAGGGCTGGTTGAAACGTTTGTGATGGAAAAATGGGTTTTTGGTCAAGTTGGAAATTTTGGCAGGTAGGATTTTTGTTGGTGAGGGAAAGCACTGGCCTGCTGAACCCAGGGTTGTGAGTTCAGTCCTTGAGGGGGCCATTTAGGGATCTGAAGCAAATAGAAATGAGTGAACATAAGAACGGCCATACTGGGTCAGACCAAAGGTCCATCCAGCCCAGTATCCTGTCTGCCGACAGTGGCCAATGCCAGGTGCCCCAGAGAAGGAGAGCAGAAGACAATGATCAAGTGATTTATCTCCTGCCCTTGTACTGAAGGCTAGGGCACCATACTTAACCCCTGGCTAATAGCCATTTATGGACCTAACCTGCAAAAATTTAATCGAGCTCTTTTTTAAACCCTAATAGATTTCTGGCCTTCACAGCCTCCTCCGGCAAGGAGTTCCACAGGTTGACTGTGCACTGTGTGAAGAAAAATTTCCTTTTATTAGTTTTGAACCTACTACCCATCAATTTCATTGGGTGTCCCCTAGTTCTGGTATTATGGGAAAAGGTAAATAATTTTTCTATATTCACTTTCTCCACACCATTCATGATTTTATATACCTCTATCATATCGCCCCTCAATCGCCTCTTTTCCAGACTGAAAAGTCCCAGTCTCTCTAGCCTCCCCCCATATGGGACCCGTTCCAAACCCCTAATCATCTTAGTCACCCTTTTCTGAACCTTTTCTAATGCCAATATATCTTTTTTGAGATGAGAAGACCACATCTGCACGCAGTACTCAAGATGTGGGCGTACCATAGTTTTATATAGGGGAAGTATGATATCTTTTGTCTTATTATCGATCCCTTTTTTAATAATTCCTAACATCCTATTTGCTTCACTAACTGCCGCTGCACACTGCGTGGATGTCTTCAGAGAACTATCCACTATAACTCCAAGATCCCTTTCCTGATCTGTCGTAGCTAAATTTGACCCCATCATGTTGTACGTGTAATTTGGGTTATTTTTTCCAATGTGCATTACCTTACACTTAGCCACATTTAGTGGACTGAAGACAACACCTAAAGCAACCTGCTTTTTCTCAACCAGCTGTAACACAAAACTGGAGGAAAATAAAGGAAGTTATTATTTACTCCTCTGGGGTACCAATTAGCATACATGCATATTTAAGCCTACCAAGGAAATCAGATTAGGATGCTGGGGTGGAACTCCCAATGAAAGCTAATTACCCAGCATGCTCAGCCCCTGATTGCTGGAGTTAAATGCATCAGGTGTTCTGCTGTGTGTTTGTTTCTTTAAATCCCTCAAGTAATTAGACCCCCATTAGATATTAATGACTTGTCAAATTGAATGTATTGGGCTGAAACCAGGGTTTGAGCTGTATTTGTATGCACAGTCAGATAACTGTGTGGTATTCCACCTCAGAACAAGAAGCTACACAGGCAAGGCCTACCAACAGTGCAATGGACTTCAGGACCTCAGGCAGATGTGTTAGGCTTGGGGCAGGCAAGGAGGATTTAGGAAGGTCAAATAATGGTGGCTCAGCCTTAAGCCAGACGAGGAATTTGGAACAGTTGACATAAGCATAGCCACGCTGGGCCAGATAAAAGGGACATGTGGCCCAGTATCTTGTCTTCTGACAGTGGCCAGGGCCAGGTGCTTCAGAGAGTATGAACAGAACAGGTAATCTTCAAATTATCCAACCCCTGTTGCCCATTCTCAGCTTCTGGCAAGCAAAGGCTAGCAACACCGTGACTTGCTAATGGCTATTGGTGGACCTATGCTCACTGAATTGATCTGGTTCTTTTTTGAACCCAGTTATAATCTAGGCCTTCACAACATCCTCTGATACTGGAGCAGTAATGAAGAACTCAGGAAGCCTTGGAAGACCCACTTTGAGAGCCTCTTACTACTTTGCTGAAGACAACCCAGGCAAGCGCGAGGGATTAAAAGAGATCCTAGAAGTGGGTTTGTCATGACCGTGCTCCTGCCAATGGGGCGGTCAGTTCAGTAAGTGAATTTGACTTCAGACAAAATACTTCCCTACGAGACCAGACAGACTGTGTGTCTGCAATGCAGGAATCTATATTTAGCAGTGGCTGATGCTAGGGCCTGGGGGAGATGCAGCCAAGCACGGCAGTGCTTTCTGCGTAGAATGTAACATTTGCTGTTCAGTGGTGACAGTCACGGATACCTCAGGACTGATTCTTGATCCATTGAAGTCTACTGAGTCAAATTCACACTTGGCGTAAGCAAGCTAAGTTAGAGCAGCCCTGAGGCTGCTAATCAGTGCTAGGGTCCAAAATGATGACCAGTGTTCTACTGCTTCAGCCTCCTGAACTGGCCTGTGCACTTCTCACCTCTGCTGGAGGCGCAGTCCACTGTATTGCCTTTCCCTATTTAAAACCTTGTAGAACTTAATAGGGATGAAAAGAATTAATAGGATTCTAAAGATGTAACTCTGAAATCAGAGAATTTTGGAGAGAACAGGATTTTCCCTGATAGGATTTTGAACTGTCCTATAGGAACCTATAGCAGAGATCTCTGTGTAATAGCATAGCATGATTCAAAATTCGAGAAAAGTTTTCATTGTCTGTTACATTATCCTTGGCCTTCTCCTACCACACAGTGTTTGGTTAATGGTGAGGTGACCATCTATCCCGTTTTGACTGGGACAGTTGCTTATTTAAGCTGTCAGGCACCAGGGGTTTTTAAAGAAAATAAGCAAATTGTCCCTTATTTTACAGGCTCCTGTTCTCCCGCAGTCTGTGCCGCAGCCTCTCCTACCAGCGATCTCCTCTGCTAGGTGGATCCCTGTTCTCCAGAGCTCTGCACCTTGTGGCAGCAGCTCCTGCTGCAGGGGAGGAGCTCCTCTATGGGGCAGCTGCCCCATTCCCTGGCACCCCATGCTGGTGTCCCTTGCTGCCCACACACTCTGCAACAGGGTGGCTGCCTCATTCCCTGGTGCCCTATACTTACGGGAGGCAGCTCCCGCTGCCAGGGAGCCCTTCCACGGGTCGGCTGCCTTGTTCCCTGGCTTCCCATGCCTCAGGGAGGCAGCTCCTCCTTCATCCCCTAAACCCACCTGCCTACCACCAGGAGGCTTGAAAACACAAGGGGGTTCTGAAGCCCCCGTCCTCCACCCCCTTCATCCCTGGTGCTGCCCATTGGAGGCTGCAGAGCCCCCATCCCTGGTGCCTCACCCTGAAGCAGCAGCCCCCATCACCAAGAGCCCTGACATGGGACAGCAGCCCCGCCACCATCCCCAAAGGCCAGTGTCCCGTATTTATCATCGGGCAATGTGGCCTTCCTAGGTAATGGGAAATCGTCAGTCGCCAAGTTACCTGGGCCACTGACTCTTCCCGGACTCAGAGGATCCACCCCACCCTTCAGGCCTCACATGGTCACATCTTCATGGAGGGTCATGGAAACCACTTCTGGTTGCAGTGCCCTATGCACCAACTGTGATTACTTAATTCAGTCCTCATTTATCCCTGAACATGCTGCATTACGGAGAGAGGTGATGGAGTCTCCATCCGTAGAGGTTATTAAGTCCTGGCTTGACAAAGCCCTGGCTGGGATGCTTTAGTTGGGCTTGGGCTTGCTTCAGGCAGAGGGGCTGGACTAGATGCCCTCCTGAGGTCCCTTCCAGCTGTAGGATTCTATGACTGTGTTTTTTTCCAGGAGCAATGGCAGGTTAACCAGTGACCAGAGAAACCCTTCCATGAACCAGATATTAGCCATTAGGACAAAAGCATTGAAGAGAAAACGGGTCTTAGTGCAATAAGCAGAGTGTGCGTGTCTAGTTTACCGAGCATTTAAGCTTCTCCATACAGAGTCCCTGGCTCTCCATGAACCTCTCTCTGCATCAGCTGGTCCATGCTGAAGATAACTGACAATGCTCTGGCTACTTGATTCCTTTGAATGGTAACTTTTAAACTGCTTATAACCAATGTTTGCTCTATTTTTTTTCCACCCATGTGTGGAAGAATGCTTACGAACTTTACCAGAGGCTAAGACCCAGTGTGCTAGGTTCTGTACACACACACACACACACACACACACGTAATCCCTACCAGCTTTCCCAGAAAGCTGGGCACCTGTGCCATTCCAATGCTGCCCAGCTGATTAGCAGAGTGCCCACAGCTAAGCGTTCTGTTTCTACAGGGGGTGCACATTGGCACATACCTTGCTGCCCATGAAAAAATGTATTCTGCACATGGCTGGAAAAAATCCACAGCTGGATGGAAGAGATTAAAGAAAACACTGGCCCTTACCCTAAGAAATTACAATCTTAAGAATTATTATCCACATTTTGAAGATGGGGAATTCCAGTAGAGATACTTTGTGTATGATCCTAGGTGTAATTCAACCTGAGTACCTCAGCTTCAAGACTTTTTACTGTTCTCAATTCCCCCTGAGGTTTCAATAAATATTCGTCCCTTCCTATCATAATCGGTCAGAATGCTTCAGCAGGTGCTGTTAAACCATACTCCACCCTTTACAGACAAAGCAAATCTTGCCTCTGCTCTATAAAGTGCTTCTGATTAGCCTTGAGGCTGAGAGGTGGCATTGAGAAATGCAAATCATCCACCTCCTCCCCTGCCTGCATTCCCGTCCAAGGCACATGAGGGGAAAAGGTTAATTGTTGAGTTTCAGCTGATGGGACTGTGCTTTGGAGCAAGCAGCAGAAATAAATGATCGAAGATCAAATCACTCAGCCCGGCTGTCTGAGGGATTGGTAATGAGACTAGAAAAATAATTGTGCTCAGAGATGAAATTCAAATAGCAGAACACTCGATGGTATTACTGCTGGCATTGGCAAGCGCTGATCTGAAAGCCCATGGTTCCCAAAGAAAGATATCTGGAGGTATTTAGTGTCAGAAGAATCATTTATTGGAGATGAATTTGCAGTGCCAGAGAGTGATCCAAAGCCCTGTCCTTGGTAGATGTTGGACAGGCTGATGAAGGATATTATTTTTACAAGACTTTCCACCTTTGGCATACTCAAATATCTTGCTTGCATCTGTTACGCCTAATGGCTCTCATGTCAATGGTAACCCCTTTGTCTGCACATGGAATCAAGAGCACCATTCCAGGGAGAACACCTGCTCTTCTTCCCAGTCCCCTGACTATCGGGGAGTGAGGAGAAAGTACACAACTGGTGTGCATGCCTCTCCCTCTTGGCTAGTGAAGGGAAAGGGTGGAGTAAGTCATGCAATCTCTGTCGTTTCCCCTCACTCCCTGACAGTGGAATAGGAAGAAAAACAAGCAACATCCTGCTATGCTTGGTTGCTGCCCCTACACACTTGCTAAATGGCACTCTGATTTTTACACTGCAATTAAAAACTTACAGCTTGTCTGTGTCTGCTGATTTGTGCTTGCTGGGCTCAGTCCGGAAAGCTCTTTTGTTGAAATTACTTTGGCCAGCTGTGCATGCAAATGTTAATTATGCCTCCAAATAAGGCAGCCAATTGCTTGCCCAGGTTTATTATGGTAACGTCTAGAGACGAGCAAAGAGAAGAACATTACACAGTCACAAGGCAGGCAATCAGCTTTCCCTAGGGAGTTTATTTTACTGCACGCCTGCCTTTATTAAGGTTCAGCCCTATGAAGCACGGTCCTGACTAGCCGCTCTGCAACACTGGTTACGTGCTGCCGTATTCCACAGAAGTTAAATGGGTTACATTATTCTAAAATCAGTAGATTGGAAATAAGATGCTGTGGTCCTAGTAACAGCCCCCAAATTTGTATGGCCCATGACAGATTTGGATTCTGCTATCTTGAGACCATTCCTAATAATAAAAGGGATCTGGGGGAGGGGGCCAAAATTGTAACCAATTCAGTTACACCAAGGAGGAATTTGGCCCAGTGTGTGGTCAGGAAACTATTCTTTGCTTAAGTTCTGGCCATTGCTTCTACCTCCTCTGCTCTCCAGTTGATCAGGAAGAAGCCTGGAAATTTTGAATTCATTTCTTTTGTGGCCAGCGTGGCTAGCAGACCTCAGGAGCACACCTCACCAGCACATTGGACCATGAGTCTCAAATGAGTCTCAGCATGGAGCTTTCTGAAAATCAAGGATCTCATCACCATGGTGGGGCAGGGGGAGGAGGGGAAAGAATCTGTCCTGATGCAGCTTTGAACCAGCAAAAGAAAAGCAGACATTTATGGGAAGATTTCCCAGGAAATGCTGCAGAGAGGGTATACCAGGGATGCTCAGCAGCGCCATCTTAAAAATCAAGGAGCTCAGGCAGGTATACCAAAAGGCAAAAGAAGCCAATGGACAATCTGGGTCCTCTCCCCAAACATGCCACTTTTATGAGCAGCTGGATGTGGTTCCACTGCAGTTCTGTATACACATGCTGCATGAAAAGGGGCTTGAAAAGCTTCAGATGCAATGACCTTGAGGCTTGTTTTCCCATTTGCAAAGGGCTACTACCCTGTGATTTCATTCTTCAACCCTGCCACGCACAAAGCACTTCAGAAATGGAAAATCAAATCAAACAGGAGCAGCCATGACCTTTCAAAACAGAGCATGCTGCAGCAAGAAAGCCTCTGTGTGCCCTTGAAATGAAAAACGTGTTTCAGTAACATTTGCTGCATGCATTGAATAAGGTTTCCTTACAAAGCAATCAACTGATTGATAGAACAATGACTTAAGAGCAAGTCTAAGAAAGAATCAGGAATAGAACCCAGGAAGTTTTAATTCCCAGTTTCCATCAACGCAGCACAGTCTCCTGATAGTACAATCTTGGTATTTCTGCGATTTAGACAATATTGCAAAGTGCTTTGAGTTCTTTGACTCAGAAGTGCAAAAGAATTGCAGAAGAAACCCCTTGAAATGAGACAAGATAAAGGACCTTATCCTCAGATAATTGTTGATGCTGTAACAAAGAAAAAAGAATCTTGTCTTGCTTGTTATAGGACAGAACAACAGCTGCAGAAAGAGATGGACAAGAGTGTTCAGTTTCAGTGGCCAAACCCTAGGCAAAAATTATATCCTGGGTTTTTTAACTGTTAAACTAGGTTTAGCTTCATCGCAAACTCACTCTTCAGTTCTTGAGGGCTGTGACCACCAAGCCTGCGATTTTACAAAAACCGAAGTGCACACTTCTGCCCAGAACACAGCAGTGGTAGTCACCCTTGTCTGACTTATTGGCCGAAGAAAGAATAGCTCATCTCCAGAGACAGCAATTATAGTACGCTGAGGAAATTTGGACCATATTTCTAGAGACATTTAGGAGCGTGTCTACACAGCAAAGTTATTTCAGAATAACAGCTGCTATTCTGAAATAACTTTTGAGAATCTACACAGCAAAAATTGCTATTATGAAATAGCAGACGGCTTATTTCAAATTCTGTAAATCTCACTCTATGAGGAAAAGGTATTTCGGAATAGAGGCTGTGGGGTCAAGGAATAGGGGCTATTTCAAAATAAGCTATTCCGGAATAGCCTATTCCAAAATACTCCTGCTGTATAGACATAGAACACTGGTTGCAAGTGCCAATCTATTATGTGCTTCCAGAGGCTCTAATCCAAAATAGGTTCTATTGTGTGTGGAGACACTATTTTGGAATAAGGTTTGATTATTTTGGGGTTTCCCTGTAATGTGGATGCATTATTCCAGAATAGCTTATTTTGGAATAACAACTCTGGAATAACTCTGCAGTGTAGACATGACCTTAGATTAAAAAAAAAAAAAAAAGTTGAAATGGCTTAAAGAATTCACACCTCCATTGCACCTCACTGTCCTCTTTTTCCCAGTTCCCTCCCTTTCTTTTTCATGTAAGTCATTTATTTTACTATTTTCATGACCACCTGCCACACCCCCACACACTAATACATCTCTGTACTATTGTCTGGTTCTGCAACTTTGACCAGTTGTAGAATTTCATAATTCTATTAGTAAACCATATAGTATTCAGGCACACATACACCTTGTAAGTCATTTGCCTTTTTGTCATCAGTTTCTTCATGAAATAAAAATAGTCACAAAAGATAGAAATAGGCTGGCATTTCTGTTACATAGCTTGGTTCTGTATGCATCCCAGGAAATGGTAGCTTTTATGCCTTACTTTACACAGCATGTGGTTGAACTCTCTCTCTCTCTCTCTCTCTCTCATCATCAGATGAGATAAAAATGTAACCAAATGCACTGAGTGCTTCATCTCTCACCCCTGTACACCAGTGACTATTTTTACTTGCTACTAAAAAGTTACCTAAGGGGATAGAAAACAAAGAGAAGGCATAAAGACAGATAGGGAATTGGAAGCAAGTGACACAGACCATGTATCGGAAGAATTTGTTTGGGACTTCCAAGAACAGGTAACGTTTTGCAAAACAATTCACCCTGACGTTTTGAGAGAGATAAACACAGGGTCTGTGTAAACTACACCGCAATAAACTCAGGCTCTGACTCATATTTGAGCCCAACCCCACTTTGATCCACACACAAAGCAGCCTGACTCAGGTCACCAAGCACTAAAGGACCAGAGTCCTAGGATCCTCCTAGGGGATGAGTCAGGGTTTGGGTCTCTCTGAGACCGGTCCAAGCCCTGTCATTTTGCAGCGAGGATGCAGCTGATGCTGCAAGCCTGAATCAAAAGGTCGGCGTAGTGCGATATGGATGTTTTAGCATGGCTACGAGACCCGGGGGCCAGCCGCTGTAAACCCAGGTTTGGAAACACTGAGTCCACAACCCAGGTGTCACTGAGCCAGGTTTTCAAACAGTATAGATGTACCTGTAAAGATCCACCCATTCCACAGAGCTGGGGTCTGGATCGAGACCACAAACTGTCACTCAGGGACACTAAGGTACAGTGATCTCTGATAACATGACCCTTTTCATGCCCTGATCTCGTTAAAAAAAAAAAGATCATCCAACCTTTTCTCCAAATGGGGAAACCAAGGCCAAAGGAAAAAAAAAAAATAAAATAAAACACCACCAACTTGCCCAAGGCCACAAAGTGAGAAAGTGGTTGAGCCAGGAATAGAACTAAAGCGCCTGAGTTCCAATGCCTGATCCATGGCTCCAAGCTGCCCTCCTGATGGGCTGCTCTTTAGGTTACTCATGCAAAAGCCTCGCCTATCTCCCTTTCACGTAATCCTGTTTGCACAAGAGAACAAGAGGCCTTCCTTTGGGAAATTGCTTTTGAGCACTTGACCATGCCAGGGCCAGGTCCCCTCTATTTGTGTAGCCAGACAAAGTCTCCCCCTTACAAGCCAGCTTGCTCGGGGACCCTCAAGAAATCACCCCAGCTGGCATTGATCAATATGATGCACACACACAATCACCCAGAAGGAGACGTGCCCCGCCCGCACAAAAGAATGTCCTGTACTCCTAAATTGTTTATCTCTTGTCTTACAAGTGCAAACTAAGTAGAAATGCCCTTGTAACAAACTGGAGTCACAAAGACAGACCAGTATGATCTGGCACCGTAGATAAGAAAGAGAATACATAACCCAAAAGGGGTATAAAAGATGGGTCCAGCAGAACTCTAACTTTGAGTGCATTCAACCAACTTCCTGCTGGTCGGGTCAGGTGATTGCCTCCCGAGGTCCACAACTGGGGACGCCCAACCTCGTATTCTTCTTTCCGCGGAATTGAGTGACCGATCCGGCTTGGCTACGCTGGTATCGAGAGACGCAGAGAGGGTAAGATACACCCATGCTAGGTCTCTGACTTTTTTTGTGCACAGCTAAAGAATTAGAGCTCTGTAACTAGATATCATTGTGCCAAGATACCATTGTGTTAGATGGTAACAGATATCTTTGTATTGGATTGTAACGTAACTTGTTAACACCTGTACTTTGCTAGCATATAAGAAGTAAACAATAGCCTTTTGTAACCCCACGCTTATAACTGTAGCTTAAATAAACTTGTAACTAGTTAAGCTCTAAGCCTGACCCTGCTGTTAACCCTTTTGTCACTGCAACACAGCCGGCACAACAAAAGAACTTTAACCATTTGGTTACTACAGCCTGGCCGTGGGTGAGAGTGCTAGGAGCTGTCTGCTCTAACAGTAAAAACACTGGGTTGTTTAGGACCCAGGGGAGTACCTCACCGCACATTACCTGGCCACTGGCTAACAATTTGCTATCCCTCTAAGACAGCCAGTCTCTGGGGTGTCCCACTCTGACACGTTCTGATTGGAGATATTCATGCTATGAGGCTGGCTGTTTGATTTAGTGGGGGAATAATCTGATTTCTAGCTGTGCTGCCTCAACAGCTTCAATAAGTACGGGGAGCAAAATGACTCGCAAGGTCAGGAGCAACATAACCTATTCCTAGCCTGTGTGTAAGTCATTTATCAGGCTGTCCAATGCTTTTTTCCCTTGCATCAGAGTTGCAAACTCCATCCCTGCAGAGAAGCTGTTCCAGTGATCAGTGGGGTAGCATAAAAGAGGACAAATAAGCAGCAAAGAGTCCAGGTGTGCGTCTGTCTGTCCAGTAGCTACTTGGAGACATTTAACTGCAGTGGTAATTCTCACACTGACCTAATTCCAAAGCCAAATATCCAGCCACAGAAAGGGCCCAGTTCTTGGCTGGTGTCAGCCTGCTCTTGGTTCATCGACTGCAAAGGGGATTCCTTAGCTGGTGTAAATCAGAGTGCCTCCTTTGAAGCCAGTGGACCAAGAGCAGATTGATGTCAGCCTAACTCAAAAAAATCCATCTCCTATCAGCAATCTTTGGAGTTACGTCAAAAAGGTCACGGACAGAGTTACAGTCCTTAAATCAGTGGTCCTCAAAGTGTGGTCCATGGCCGTCTTGCAGGTGGGACGCACTCTTGGGACTCCCCCCGGCTCTCCTGCCCTGTGTCCCCCCCAAGTTACAGCTGCTTACCTGTGTTTTTATGCTCCAATAGACAAATATGAACATTTTTGTATTTACAGCGTTTTGGAGACACACAAAGGTGTTTTGTCATCGGGGGGGGATGTTGCTTGGTGGGCCACAGAAAGGTTTTCATTGAGCAGAGTGGGCTGTGGGCCAAACAGTTGGAGAACCACTGCCCTAAATGCTGCTTTGTTGGGGGGGGACGAGGGGAGATCTCATTTGTTAGGCAGTTTTACTTCTTGTGCACCTCTCACTTACTATGAGGTAATTTGGTCCAATGAATAGGGCACTTCAAGGGGAATTAGGGAGGAAAGCTAGTTCTATTGTTTCAATGACCTGGATCCATTAAGGAGCTTAATGGGGTCTTAAAACAACCTTAAAATGAAAGCCGTGGATCTGTCCGACTCTGTCCCATGAGGCTCAGGGCTCCACACCTCCCAGCAGGCTGGATCCTGGAGAAAGGAACCCCTCCAGCCATGAACCAGTGCTGGACCAGGGCCTCCTCACCCCAGATCACCATTCCTAAAACCCTTCCGTCTCATAGTGATGATCTGCAAACCAGAACATACAGGCAGCTCCAAGATGAAATAATTCTTGGTACCAAATCTCAGGCTCTCTCTCTACCACCACCTTGGACCCTAAACCAAGGACAAACACGTCACATCACCAGCTGGTCTCCTGACATTTAGTCTCCATCAGACACATCCAATTTCTCAGGTGGCAGATTCAATTCTAAGACACAACCAGAACTGAAAGGAAATCAAAAGGAATTTAATCTGCAGCATGAATGTTCAGGCCTTGACAGCTAAATGCATTTCTCTCTTCCCCTTTGTTCTTCTTCCTCCTCTTTATCGGGTGAGCTGAAATAGGCTCATTGTCATTTAAATCTGAGCCCCTTGACTATCCATTCTCCACAGCGATTGCTGCCTTATATCAAAGTTGAATTAGGCTGTTGTAGATGTCCTAAAAGCTCACTGTGCAATGTAGACATCCCCCTTGCAAGTCTGGTTTCTATTAATACACTGAGTAACTACAGCTCTGTGAAAAGCCTTTCTAGAGAGCTTCTACTAAGGAAATATTGGGCATTATGGCTTAGACTAGGTGAGCAACAAGTCAGATTTGAGACGGGTCTGTCTTCTTTCTAATGGAAGATGTGCGTATCATGTTTCAACTTCTGAATTAGCAGTATAAAGTGGTTTCATTACATGGCACCTTGCGTAGAATCATAGGGCTGGAAGGCAGCTCAAGAGGTCATCTAGTCCAGCCCTCTGCCAAAAGCAGGATCAACCCTAAATAAATCATCCCAGCCAGGACTCTGTTAATCTGGGACATAAAAACCTCTAGGGATGGAGATTCCACCACCTCTCTAAGTAACCCATTCCATTGCTTCACCGCCCTCCTGGTGAAATAGTTTTTCTTAATATCCATCCTACACCTCTCCCTCTGTAACTTCAGACCATTGATCCTTGTTCTGTCATCTGTCGTTACTGAGAACAGCCTCTCTCCATCGTCTTTTCGTGCCCCCCTTCGGGAAGTTGAAGGCTTCTATCAAATGCATGTCAAAGCATTCTACAGATGCGTGATGTAGGATTTGCTCGTCCCACCACTGGACAGCAGCCGCCAAGGTGCAGCTCTGAGGTAACTGTTTTAACAGGACATGGAAGTGCAGGAAAAGAAGTGAAAAATCCTACCTCCACGGGAATGTGGAAGAGGGAGAGGGGATGGAAGTCGGGAGAGTTACTCCTGCTCCATAACAGTTTAGGTGAAAGGAAGACAATTAGACCTGTTGTGTGGAAGAAAAGCATCTGCAAATGCCATAGGAGTAGTTTCTCCGGCATGGACAAAGCTCTCCATAACCTAGACCAGTGCTCAGCGACTTATTACCTCATGGCATACTTCAGCACTTGCTATAATGTCACGGCACACCCAATATGTGGAACCCAATCCATTCCCTCTCCCCCAGAGCCAGGCCCCCCAGCTAACCCACCAGAGTTTGATGTGTGTCCAGAAAGTCATTGTTTACTGTTGCCCATGCACAGCGTTGCCAAATTCCTATAGTTTTCCAGCCTGTCCCCAGAGAAGGTCTCGTTTACATCAATCTTGTGGCCCACTCAGATGAAGGAGGCCTGTTGGTGCAAATATTAACCAAGGTTGCTCATCACTAGCCTAGTGGTTAAAGCACATTACTAGGATACAAGGTTCCTGTATCCTACTCTTTGCTCTACCATTCCCTGCCCCAGAGGACAGGCCTGTATGCCGTGTACGTGTGTGTGCATGCGTGTGGGTGCAAAGAGTGTGAATGTACCTCCTGCCCCATGCCCAATTTCTCTCCCTTCCTCCCTGCTGTGCTGTACAGAAGGAGCCTGCAGGGCATGATGGGAGAATCCAAGGCACTCTGGGATCTGTGGTTCCTTGGCCAACCTCCCTGCCTAGAGAACTGGTCCTCAAGCAGGGAAGGGACTACATTTCCCAGCATGCCTTTGGCCTCTAGCAGCAGGAAAAGGAGGGGAGACAAATATTTTGGAATATTGTTTTTCCACTTACAATATTACAGCAAGATCCTGAAGGTAATTTCTATAAATCCTTTATTACTGTATAGAGGTTTAGTGTGTTACAAGAAAGTTATTTTACCAAGCACTGTTTCAACTCACAATTTTTCCTTAGCTTCTCTTCTGCACACTCATTGCCTGACTGTTTTGAACTCCTTTACATTTAAAAAAAGTTGCCATTTACATTGACCAAAAAAGTGCACCCTCTTCCCACCCCAGAAATTCCTGTGCATGGGTCTGTAGGAGGTTAATTACCCACCTCCCCTAGTGGTGAGGATTTAATACTTGCAGAGCCTTTTCACCCAAGAACCTCAGAATGTGCAGTACAGAATTACCAATTAACTCCAAGCTCCCTGGCATTTGGTTCCTTGAGCTCCTTCATCTCCCTGGATGTCTTTTGATAGGTTTGCATCTGTTTCTAAGTGTGCCTTGTAATGCCAAATTATTGCACATAAACAAATCCAAACCACCATGGAACATAATACAGACCCTCCAGTGCCAAACAGTTAAGAATCCACTCTCACAATCTCCGTGGGAGGCAGGAAATCATCATGTGATGTCAGTGGAGGCCCACTAGCCAGAAATTTCAAGTGCCATAATGAGGCATCAAGCCTTGGACTACAAGGAGGGAGAGAAAGTCTGCCCTGTTTTATAGCCAAACACTCCTTGCAGCTCTTATGATGCATGCATCATAAATCATTCAACAGCTGGCTCTCTGGTGCTCTGCCTGAGCTAATGGGTGTTGGAGCGTAACTGGAGATGCAGCAGAGAACGGAAGTCAGGAAACTGTAAGAGAGAGAATGCGAATATGGCTCAACTAACCTGGTTAGCCTGTGCCTCCTAGCCATTAATGCCGACTCCAAGGAACTCTTGGCCCAGCTTCAGAATTGAATTTGTGATCGAATTCTGCTGCTGCTAACACTATGGGGATTTGGGAGGGGGTTTGCTGTTTTGTTTCTCGGGTGCTAAATGATGATCTCTTTGGTGGCAGCTTATAAAATTTAATTCCCTGCGTTAGCAACCAGTACTCCCCGGCCTGCGGCATGACTTCCGTTTCATGCACCTAAACCAGGATCTTTGCACTGTGCAGAAAAAAATATGCATGTGCCTTTTCAGTGTGGATTATTTCCATGTTCTGGATATTAGATCTATTATTATAAGAAGGGGGCTGCCGGGATTGTTGGGGTCCCTGGGCAATGTGTGGAGGAGATTCAGCTCTGTGCTGCCAGAAGGGTAGGGGGCTTCAGAAGGAAGGGGCGGGGCACTGCCCAGACTGCACCCTCATCCCCACCAGTCTTCAGAGACACCTGGAGCACACTGCACTGGGCCCTGAAGCATAACCCCTGGAGCTCCAGTGGGGCATTTTCAGCAGCTCTAGCGAAGTTATTGTTCCAGATATTTGACACTGGTGGGGCCACATCTGGAGTATGGTGTCAAGTTCTGGGCCCCCCAGTACAGCACAGGTGTGGGCGCATTGGAGCAGGTCCAGTGGAGGGCAATGAAGATGATGAGGGGGCTGAAGCACACAACCTATGAGGAAAGGCTGATAGATTTGGGGTTATTTAGTTAGCAGACGAGTAGAGTGAGGGGCAATTTGATAGCAACCTTCAGCTTCCTGAAGGGGGGCTCTAAAGAGGAGGGAGAGAGGCTGTTCTCAGTAGTGAGGGATGGCAGAACAAGGAGCAATGGTCTCATGGTACAGAGGGAGAGGTGTAGTTTGGATCTTAGGAAAAATTCTTTCACCAGGAGAGTGCTGAAGCACTGGCATGCGTTACCGAGGGAAGTGGTGGAATCTCCATCCCTAGAGGTATTTAAGTCCTGGCTTGACAAAGACCTGCCCAGGATGATTCAGTTGGCGTTGGTCCTGCTTTAGGCAGGGGGCTGGACTCAATGGCCTCCTGAGGCCCCTTCCAGCCCTGTGATTCTATCATTGTGTGATTTGAAGACCCAGGCTCCAGCTGCCACCACTGCCATTGTAGCAGCAGTGATGGCCAGGTACCCTAGGCCCTTTTGAATTGCTGGACCCTGGAGCAGTTCCCGCATCCCTATCAGCAGGCCTGATTATGGCAGACTGAGTAAATGAAAACTTATAAACCCTCATGTGCGAACATGTTCACTGTATTGACACCAGAGCAGTTAGTAAGCTTACCTAGACAATACCGTCCCCTTTCCAGTCTGGCTGCATTGAAGTAGCGTACACAAAACCTCCATTGTTCACATACACTCTCTGGGCTAGATTTTGTCACAAAGCCAAAAAAGACAAGATCCAGGAACAGAGGACTTGAGGTCTCATGGGGAGTTTATGTAGTAGACCGTACTGAGGTGAAGACTCTGCTTTATGTTCCATATGTGACATCTGTCCTCTTGGCCACCGGATATGGAACTTCCGGAGCTAAAAGCACAAACTGCTGCAGAACAAATGCTCTGAGTTGGGGCTACAACAATGCAGATCCTCTGCAGATAAGCAGAGAGGAGAACTATAATCCCCTAAGAGTACATGCATTACTTGAGCCTACTTCTTCCCTTTTGCATTGCAAACACTCAGCCTGCAGCAGAACTCCCTTTGACTGCAGGGGAGCTGCACTTGCAGCATTCGTCCCACTTAGACAAACCTGAAATCTGCACACAGGTAGTCCCCACTGACTATGATTTCTACTCCCAGAGCACCTGGAAGAAATGACTGCAGTCAGTAGCCCATTGTGCTAGGTGTGGTACACACGCATAAGTCAGAGCCAGCTCCTGCCCCCCATATGGTCACAGTCTAAAAAAGACAAGAGAAGAGGATGGAGGAAAATGAGCATACTGTGTCCACCAAGTGCGGAAACTGAGGCACACCCAAGATCACACAAGAAGGGCCTCTAGATTTTCCAAGTCCCATTCCTGTGCCTTAACCCAAAGCCACCCTTCCTGGTTACCCACTTTTCAATCTTCTGACCAACGTAGTCCCCATTCAGCCTATAGCTTTGCCTTCCATTTCCAAACACCATTCTGGTGATCCATTGATTTATGGTGTCATTATCTGCCTGTCCCTGTTTTATCACCTCTGTAATCGTTTCTGCCTTTCAGTGATATTTCCCCACCCCCAAAACACACACTGTCCACCTCCCACTGCTCGGAAGAATATCATTAGTTTTTGCATTTTTTTTTTTCAGTTGTGAGTGGGATAAATAGCAAAGGCCGTTCTTATCTGCAGACCAACCCACTACCCTGTGTGCTCTTGAGCTGCGGAGGGAAACAACAGCACACAGCAGAGAAGAATAATTCCCTCCCCTGGAAGAGTGATCAGGTGAAATGTGTGGGTCTGAGTTAGGCAGGAGGTCAGCTGAGCTAGTCCAGGAGGACTTTAATGATCTAGGACTCATTAAACAGGTGTCAGCTTTCCAAAAGGGCAAGCAGCTTCTTTTCTGCAAAGCAATACGAGCGGCGAAAGCAGGTTTATTGTGATTATTTTTGCAGGATACTACAGACAGAGGAGCATCAGACAGGAATTTACCAGAGTGACTATGTTTCCCTTGGCCAAACATGGGACAACACCCTGTGGGTTGGGACAGCAGCTTCCCGGCTGTGGCTGTCAAACAAACGCAGCTCCCTGGCTGCTGCACGCCAAAGGGCACAAGAACAGGGCTGCCACTCCGCCAGGGAGCTCCCCGGTTACAGGGGCAGGTGCCCTGAGGAAGGGATGGGGGTGGTTTCATTGGATGACCCATGCCATGGGGCACTGGGAACAGGGCTGCTGTCCCACACGGGACCTCCTTGGCTGTCCCATGCCTCCAGGGGCCAGGAACGGGGCTGTCACGCCACCGGGGATCATCCTGGCTGCTCCAGCCCACAGGGAGCCAGGAGTGGGGCAGCAGCCATGCCTGCACTGATCTGGAGGAAAGGGCAGCTCAACAGATAGGAGGCAATTACCCCTTTTTGTTAAAATAAATCAGGAGGCCTCCCTGGCACCTGAAATATGGGATTGTCCTGGCCAAAACAGGACAGATGGTCACCGTCAAAGCGACATTAAAGGCCTGCCTACCACGGCTTTGTAAGCTCAGTCTGCGGGACCTGAGCTCATGGGCTGGAGACTCCTGGCTGCTAGTGTGCACTCATGGTCTATGCAACACTGATGGCTGGCGGCCCCAACCCCGCCCCTTCCAGGAGTACAAAACCACCCCCCCCACACTGCACATCCTGCACAGAGGCCCTGACAATTGAATCAGCTCCCCTTCCTGCGTGTGAGCATTCACACTGCATTGTTATCCTGGGTTCACAACTGCCAGACCCTGGTCTCAAAGCCAGGCTAATGAGTCCATACAGTACGAGGCAGACTTGACTAGGACCTGCAGCTCCAAGCAACAGTCGCACTGCAAAATAACAGGGCATGGACCAGTCAGGGTAAGGCTCCAGTTCTGACATATCCTCTAGTGGGGACCTGAATCCCGAGCGCTTGCTGACCCAGAGGATTGGTGTGTGGATGGATTGCTGGCTTAGCTGAAAGCTGAGTCAGAGGCTGTGGCTAGAATGCAGCGTGAACAGACCCCAAAGAGCCAAAGGGACTGAAATAGACATGACAAGGAGAACTTTAAAGGGGGGCGGGGGGAAAAGGAGTTTTTAAGGATGAAACAAAATAGCCAGAGGCTGTTTGATTATGGAACATCTTTACAAAGGGACGTGGAGGACATGTTATGGTTTGGGGCTGTGACTGCTGGGTTGGACAAAGCACTGTACGAACAGCTACACCACAGCCTCATGGATGAGCCAGAGGGACTTTGAGCTGTGGGAAGCTCTGGAACTGAAGGCAGAGGTCTGTGTTTTCTGGGTACTGCCTCTTCAAACAGAGGAAGAGCTTCTGTCCTTGGCACTTGGAGAAGCAGTTCAGATGCAGAACTTTGCAAACGGGATCAGTATGCGCTGTCTTATCAGGCGTGCGTGCAGGGATTTCTGAGGGGGGGGGGGGAGTGCCTTTTTGTAAATTTGAGTGGCATTTTTTTTTAAATATAAAAGAGTTCAAAATAGTCGTGCAATGAGTGTGCGCAAGAGAAAATGAAAAATGTGAGTGGAAACAGTGCCTGGTCAAATGATTTTGTTATAACACACTAAATATGTACACAGTCATAAGGGTTTTTATAGCAATTGCCTTCTCGGATCTTGCTGTAATAATGTAAGTGAAAAAACAATATCACAAAATTTTCATCCCACTCCCTTTCCTGTTGCCAGCAGCCAAGAGCATGCTGGGACATGTCCCTTCCTGCTCTGGGGCCCTCTGTCTAGGCAGGGAGCTGGCCAAGGAACTACAACTTCCAGGGTGCCTTGGGTTCGCCCTGCAGGCTCTCCCTGCACAGTGCAGCAGGGAGGAAGTTTGAGAAACTGGACATTCACATCCTTCACACCTGCTCCCTGCATATTGGCCTGCTTCTGGTAGCTTGGTATTTCATCGCTCTAGTCTGGTTTCCTTAAGCTGAACTCTGGTTAAGGTAACACTCCCGCTGCATGTGCCACTCTTCATGACTCTGTGGTAAAGGCACTAGCCCTTCCCGTGTGTCAGAAGATATCCTGTTGAATCTAGGAATCTTGCAACCCAGAAAATGAAACAAAAACATTGGTTTTCGTTCATGTGTCCGGCTCCTTTTCTCACTGCACAGCTTCACTTTGGTTTAGCATCACGCAGATGGGACTCAAAGGACAGTGAAGCAGTGCAAGAATAGGACAGGGATAGCATCCTGTTTTATGGATACTGCTAATGATTTCCTAACATCCGGCTTCTGCATAAAGAGGTGTGTGTGTGAGTGCGTTCATGCACCAAGCCACAGGACTGATTTATTGCTGCAGTGAAGCCTCCTGCCACATTTCCTCAGAACCATCCTGCAAGGTTAATTTCACAATGTATTTAACTGCCAGGTAATCATGACTGCAAGCATCTGATCTGTCAGTAACATGAATAACCTTAGCCAGAGACAAAAGCACAGAGCTAGTATTGATCAAGGCCTGGTTGATTTCACATCTGATCATTACAGCCCGTTTAAGGTCTCATTTTCAGGACTAGACCTCACCTTAGGGTTGGTTTATTTGCCAACAGTATCACCCATATGTTAACCACTTGAGCCTACCAGATTTGAATCCACAAATCCTGCTGAGTTGCACACTGAGTTCACAGGGTCTCTTAAGGCAGGGCTAAGCGAACTTTTTACATTGGGCCCCACAATTAGCTGCCCCCCTCAACCTGTGGGAGGACCACAGGAAGGGGGCGGGACACTCGGGAAGGGAGTGAGATGCTCAGGAATGCAGTCCTGGGGGGCTCCAGGGCATACCCCAAAGCAGGAGGGGTGCTCAGGGGGAGGACCCCAGGAGCATATCAAAGACAGACCCCTTACGAAGCTGGGAATGTGCTAGCTGCCCCCTCCTCTTGACTCAGGGCCTCTGCACATTCCAATTGGCCCAGCAGCTGGGCAGGGGGTGGGCGTGGGTGTGGTGTTCCCTTGATGACTGCAGAAGGCTGGGGAGGGAGCAGAAGCCACAGGGGGGACACGTAGCCCACTTTGCACACCTCTGTCTTCAGGCTACGTCTACACTGACATTTTCAATCCAAAGTTTGTTGGTTGTGACTCAAGCTGGGAACTGCACAAGTGCCTCTTGGAATTCCATGCTCAAATCCCATGGGATGGGGGGAAACGGAAACTCGAGCTTCTGTGAGAAATTGTCTGAGCCACATGTGAACAGCGAACAAGTACTCCTGCCTGGCCTTGTGGTTTGGTGTGCTACTGCAAGGCTGCCCTTCCGGGCAGCAGCGAAGCAGCATGGCCTAGTAGGTAGAGCACTGAGCTGGGACTCAGGAGACCCAGGTGCTATTCTCAGCTTGGCTACTAGCCTGCCAGGTGACCTTGATTAAGTCACTTCACTACTCGGTGCCTCAGTTTCCCCAGCACTAGACTGTAAACCCTTTGTAAAGTGCTCCCGGATCGGCTGATCCAAAGCAGTATGTAAATCCTCAGTGTTGTTACGAATGAGAAGGAATGCAGCGGTCCCCAGACCTGCTTGTTTAATCAAGAGCCCCTGGTACCCTTTATAGAAAGCATCAAGCATCTCTAGCTTAGCCTGCCCACCCAGAATTGAGGACAGCCCACGGATTCGGAGCCAGCTGGATCGCTCGGTAAACTGGGCACACACAGGCCCGCCAAGAGGATGGGGCAAAGTGGGAATTGCCCAAGGATTCAAAAGGACCCAGGGCTGCTGCTGCTGCTGCTGTTGCAGCACTGGCTGTGCCCAGAGCCCCTGGGCCCTTTAAATTGTTGCCAAAGCCCCATGCCGTGCGCTGCAGGCAGCTCTGAAGCCTGGGAGGGGCACACTATGGTCAGGGAAGTGCTGAGGGCTGGCTGCCCCTGCCTTGCCCTTCTTCCCCAGGCCCCGCATCCAGTAGCACAGAGCCGCCCTCCCCTCAATCTTGCCCACGGGCCTGGCGAGGCTGTTGGTTTCCCTGCTTGCCTAGCACACAATACACATTTTACTCTGGCTAAATGCAATGACTACAACTAGGACCAGAGAACATACGTCACTCCCATGCTTACAGCGTGGGGAACACTCTCCTGGGAAGCAGTGATTCTGAACATGAGCTCCCAGTGTGACACTGGGGCCACCAGAGCCCCTCAGATCCTGTGCTGCATGAACAGGGGAACCTCAGGTAGGAGCAGAGAGGTTATTTCATGCCTGTATTAGACCCTGATATGACCACTGCTCGGCGAGCGTGTCTTGCTTTGGCGCCTGCAGCACAAGGAGAACCCTGGTCTATTCCAGAAGGGGCAGCAAAGAGTCACAAGAGGGATTAGAAAATGTCCCTTATAGGCTACACTCGAAGAGCTCCCTCTGTTTAGCTTAACAGAGGCAGGGAGTGGGGGACTGTAGTACAGTCTATAAACACCCCCAGGGAGAACAAACACTTCGCAGTGGGCTGCTCAGTCTCGCACAGAAAGGTCTAACAGGATCCAATGACCACAGTTCCTGCTAATATTTTGCATCCATGGGTAGAATAAATTCTGCTCTGCGCACCAAGGCATGTGCAGATGGGCACCACCAATAGAAATACACGGTGCTGGCTGTGGGCACTCTGCTAATCAGCTGTGCAGCACCTGACTCTCTCCTGCACAGCTGCCCAAGCACTCAGCTCACAGGGAACTCTGCTGGTGACCGAAGCTGTAACTAGACAAATTCAGAGTGGAACTAAGGTGCAAGTTTGTAACAGTGGTGGTAATTTACCCTTGGAACAATTTACCCCGGGCGATGGGGAAGGCTCCGTCACTGATAGAAAAACATCCAGTTGTGATTTCAATATTAAGAGACCCACTCTAGAAATTGTTTTGAGGAGGTTCCATGGCCTGTATGGCGGAGCACATCAGACTAGCTGGCCACACTGCCTCTTTCTGGCCTTGGGATTTAGGAATTGCCCATGCTGTCTGCACTGCTGATAGTTGCTGTTTTTCACTTCTCATCAGGTGGAGTCGCATTGTTGTTCATCACAGAACAGCCACTCTATTCCACCCCAGAGCCAGCTGCATGCAGTAGAAGGTACTTGCAGTGGAAATACCCCAGTGAACACACCTAAAGCCCTGCTCTTGCACAGGCATATGCCCCTGCTGCTGTACACAGCCCACTGACGTAAGTGGACTTCTGCCAAGCACAGTGGATCCACTTACGTGAAGCAGGCGGGAGAGGGTCAGTTTTCAGGAGATGTGGGGAGGTCAAAGATACAAGTGTCTATGGCCAAGCTAGGTCAGTCATGCCCACCCCTGGATGGGAGCAGAAAGGTGATAAATGAGAGACTGTGATACTTCTGACAAGTCACAATAGCTACTATTTCACAGGCAATTAGTATGAGAAGACAGCTGGAGAAGGATAGAGATATAAGAACAGCCACACTGGGTCACACCAAAGGTCCATCTAGCCCAGTGTCCTGTCTTCCAACAGTGGCCAGTGCTTGATGCCCCAGAGCGAGTGAAGAGAACAGGGAATCAAGTGACCCATACCTTCCAGCTCATTTCCAGCCTCCAACAAACAGAGGGTAGTGACACCACTCCTGCTGATCCTGGCTAATAGCCACTGACGGCCCAGTCCTATCCTCCATGAATTGATCTAGACTGTTTATCAACCTTGTTAAAGTCCTGGCCTTCACAACATCCTGCAGCAAGGAGTTCCACAGATTGACTATGTGCCATATGAAGAAACACTTCTGTCAGTTTGTATTAAGCCTAGTACCTATGTATTTCATTTGGTGACACCTTGTTCTTATATTACAGCAACAAGTAAATAACATGTCCTTATTCACTTTCTCCAAACCTGTCATGATTTTATAGGCCTCTATCACAGTCCCACCTCCCTTAGGGTGTCTTTTCAAAACTGAAAAGTCCCAGTCTTTTAAATGTCTCTTCATATGATACACACTAGAAGTAGAACAGTCCTGGCCTTACTCTTCTAGCAAGGGAGTAGTCAATAAGCCTACCTGCATATCACTGGCCACTTGGTATGCTCCTCTGCAGTAGATGCCTTCTCTTCTTTTCATAAGGATTTTCTAGCCTAATTTCTGTGGAGCCAGACTGCAGCACACTCACTAGCCAAGCCAGCTCCTTCTCCTCCCCAGGAGCTCTGCTCCTTGACTCCACGATTGCTACAGACAACCACAGTCTGAGCGGAACGTAGCCAGGCCTAATCAGGTTAATAACCACAGCTGCCAATGCAATACTGATCAGTCTCCTTAGTCATTAAGCCAGCCATCTCCTGCACAACAGCCAGCCCTGTGTTAGCTGCTGGTATTCCCCCACTTCTTACAACATCTCCAATTTTCTTCCTAAATTCACTCCCCCTCAGATAGTTACATCCAGTTTAGTGCCCACAGTTTTCTTGCTGGGCAGACAGGGCTCAGTGGAACCCAGCAGGCCAGTAACAATTAGAGCTGTCCATCCCAGGCCTAAAATAAATCTCCGGTCAATTCAGTTCTCATTCTCTATTCCCACTGTACCCATTCTGGGAAGCAAATGTGCTGCTAAGATTAGGTGTGTAGGTTCACATCCTCAAAGGTATTTGGGCACCTAACTCCCTTTGGAATCATAAGGAGTTAGGCACCTAAATACCACTGTGAATGTGGGCCCTAGAATTTGAACTCACAAAGCCCCTAGGTTACTTCAGTCTGATAAGTAACCCTCATACACTCTGCTGGAGAGCAGAGTTATGCACATATTTCAGTGTTTGCAGGACAGCCACACAATAAGTTGGAGTTTACCCATGCACACAAAGAAAGCCTAGGAGGTTACAGTAATGGGAAAACACCTTACCTGACAGAAACAGACCCACCTCCGTAGCTCCCTGTAAGCTGAGCACTTGGGTGGTTGCCCAGGAGAGAGTCAGGTGCTGCCCAGCTGATTAACAGAGCACCCACAGCCCTCCAGCCAGCAGCGTGTGTTTCTATTGGTGGTGCACATAACAAAATTTATTCTGGCCCATTTATGGAAAAAATTAGAAGGAAACCTGCCCACCTCTTAACACTGGGAGTAGTAGAAGGCGCTTTCATTGAGCCTGGAGCTCTCAGGGGGTGCAGGCAGCTCTAGAGACCTCTCAGGGAGTCATGTTTTCTCTCCCAGCGTAGAACAGCAGCAACAAAAGCTGCTCCTCTCACCAGGGCTGCATCAACGCTGAGAATTTTACACATCTCTTCCATGAACGCAAGCCACCATGGGAACAGGAGCACAGATAGGTCTCCAGCCAGGCTGCAATAGCACCAGCAATGGTGGAGCAGTACCTGTGCTACAGTGGCAGAGGAGCAATTCCCTAAACTTCTGTGGGGCAAATTCTCCCCCGTTTTACACCTGGTGCAGCTGTTTATCCCTGTGCAATGCAGACTGAAAACACAACAGCCTGATCTGCGAACACTATGGACAGGCATCATGATGGCACAAGCTGGAGAACAGCAAAGAATCAGAATCCAGGAGCAACTGTTGATGAACGTGGTGTCTAGGAGTCCTTCTGGCCAGTTCCCAGGTGAGGGACACCTCCAAATACATTTCACAGCTAGGCTAGCAGATACCAGGCCAGATTCTCAGCTGATACAGATCGGCCGTGCTTCACTGACTTTAACTGAGGAGCTGCACTATGACTTTATTGTACAGGCATTAGTAGAGTGGAATATGAGCGAAATGTGAACCCAGAGAAACGAAAGCCTCACACTCCTAGTGGGAGCACAAAGAGGAGAAATCATATTTGTTTTTAGCAGAAATGGCTCAGGCTTTTAATGAAATAAAACAGAGGATGAAATTAGTCAGGGACCTCATTAACTGAAAGTTCTGCCTGCTTTTTATTGAGTTCTTCCGGAAAACAAGTGCAACTGGAAATTGTTAATTTCATGGGAGATGACTCAATTGATCAATGTATTGTAAAAAGCATTAACTCTTTAGAGAGGCCCTAAATACACAGGTGCAAGCTGCTTCACCCCTAAAGAAAGCCATGCGACTTTTTTTTCCATGTTCAGATTGTACAGGGGGTCCTCTTTAGAAGTCCAGGTTACGTTCCTAAATAATGCAACATATAGTGAACTGACATATAAAGGGAAATTAATAGCCATAAAGAACAATATAATTAGCTTGAGATACATTCCCAACACATACAGTTCACACGTGTGGTGCATATAATGTACCTATAACCCACAAAAACAATAAATAAGGATAGAATAGAAATAAATAATAAATAAATAATAAGATAAACAAATAAATAAATACAAAAAAGATAAGCCAGCCACCTGCCAGTCCCCACCGGCTTCCCACCAGCTCTCCATGACTCCCTGCTGGCTCCCTTCCTGTCCCCATGGCTCCCTGCCGCTCCCCCAGCTACCTGCCAGCTCCCCGCTGGTGCCCCATGACTTCAGGGCTCACTTCCAGGGCCCCTGCACTACAGCGCCTGCCACCCAGCCACCACAAAGCTCCACTCTGTTCCTGGCTTTTGGTCCCTCGGTCCCTAAACAACGTCAGCGTGGCTCAGGGCGACTCACAATGAAGTACTTAATGACATATATCAAAACAAAAAGCAGTCAAGTAGCACTTTAAAGACTAGCAAAATAGTTTATTAGGTGAACTTTCGTGGGACAGCCCACTTCTTCAGACTTCTTCACTTGGTCTGAAGGAGTGGGTCTGTCCCACAAAAGCTCACCTAATAAACTATTTTGCTAGTCTTTAAAGAGCTACTTGACTGCTCTTTGTTTTGATAGTGTATAGACTAGCACGGCTTCCTCTCTGTTATTAATGACATATGTGCAAAGCGACTTATAGCAATCACCCCAGGGCATTAACAAGCTTCTGGCTTACTCTGTTAGCTCCTGTGAAGTGCCTGGTGTCATGGTAGTTACGATCTACTGGAGATAAACTCTCCATTGAAGGTCTCAGGGGGTAGCCATATTAGTCCGTAGCTTCAGAAAAAGCAAGCAGTCCTATAGCACCTTAGAGACTGTTAATTAGGTAATGAACTTTCACGGGTGAAACCCAGTTCTTCATATTAGAGTAGACAATTAGAATGCAGGGGTATGATTACCATGCATGACCCTTCAGAAAAGAGGACCCCGCCTGCAAGGGAGTGTACCTGTATCAGTATCGACCAACTCACATTGTACTCATGCACTAGATCTAATATAACAACACATTAATATGACGAGTTGGTCGATATTGATAGAAATACGGTCCCTTGCAGGGGTGTCCTCTTTTTTATACAGTAACCCTAAGGGCAGGGGGAAACTAGAATGTGTGTGGGGGGGGTCAGATGGCATTAATTGGACCAGTGGAAGTAGTAAATTAAGTGGGATGGGCACCATTTCTGCAATGCCAACATCTCACTCTGTAATCTAGTGGTGAAATCCTTTTGTAGAAGAGTGGCTACTTTCAAATCCGTTATTGAATGTCCAGGGTGGTTCGAGCGTTCCCCTACAGGTACATGTGTGTTCTCGTTCCTGATGTTGGATTTATGTCCATTTGGCACAGAGACTGTCCGGTTTGTCCCATGTATAGGGCAGAGTGGCACTGCTTGCCACTGAAGGGATTTTTATTCAAGTAGTCTGGGTTTTTATCCAATACATCTAATAGATGCTTATACTAATAAAGAGGTCAAGCAAAGGCTATTGCCACTATTCATCCCTAGGCCAAGTCCAGATAAAGGGTTTGGGTGACAAATAATGGAGTAGAGGTTTTATGGGGCGGGGACTGAAGGAGGATCAGATATGGTGAACAGCCAATCACAATGCAAGCCATAGGTCCTTGTAATGTGTCAGCAGTGCATAAAGAGCTGTTTTAGCAATAGCTGTGTCTCCACCGAGAGTCCTTGTCACACGAGGATTTCAGAGCACTTTCCCAAGGTGGGCAAAAGTTAGTATTCCCCTTTCTACAAATGCAGGAAATGACACGGAGTGAGCCGCTTAGAAATCCTGGAAGAGGACTGACAGTTGTGAACCAATGGGGGCAAATTTAGCAGCAGGCATATGACCATGGTTTTGTATCCTGAGGCCAGGTCTGCCCTAAGAGAAAGAAAGTGATTTAACATACACAACTCCAGCTTTGCAAGAACGACATAGCACAAATCAAGGTTTCTTAAATCAATTTTTTGCCACCGGCCCCACAGTGGGAGACCAGCATGAGAAACTCACCCATCAACTTCCCTTACTGAGAGGTGTACTGTGGTTAACAGTGACATCTTCATCATTTGGCTTTGCATAGCCTCATTAGGCCCACTAAATTGAACTGTGGAAGATAACTGCCGCCAAAGTCGGCCTTCTGGCAAGTAGAGACGTACCCTGAGGTACAGCAATGCGTTATACAGTTTAAGTAATAGTTGGCACATGTAAAGCTTGGTCAGCACAGAATTTTTACACACGTACTATAGACCTGGAAAGAGAAACCAGTTCTTGTTGCAATCTAGTGCTCTATCTACTAGGGAACGCTGCCAGGCTCTGCCCAGGAAGTCCGTCCATTAACTCAAAAGTGGATATGCCCCTGAGCATTTAACTTCAAGGGGAGGCGGATCCAGCTGCTGGAGACTAAAAGGAGACAGTCAGAGGATATTTACCAGGCCTTTGCATCGCTGCTGGGTACCCAGGCAATTCAAGGCAGTATGAGTTCATAATTTGATTGTTGGCTGTTTTAAAGAATGAAGCAGCTAGGGAAAGGCAGCCCCAGGGGAACTAGGAGTTTGTAGAACCTCTCAAATTATTTGTGTGTGTGTAAATAATTAGTTTGAATTTATGAATCTTTCTCCCTCTCCTCTGTGATTGCAAATGATGTCTCCCCAGGCTCCCCCAAGCCCAGGTGATTCAATTAAAAACAAGAGCAAAACACATACTCACGACACAGCAGCCAGTGATCTGTATGCGGAAGCAGAGAGGCCCCTCTCCACCCCAGCACTAGTTGTAAAAAGGTGACCATCTGTCCCGTTTTTACTGGACCAGTTCCTTATTTAAGCTGTTTCACCAGCGTCCCAACTTTTCTTAAGAAAATGAGCAAACGGTCCTGTATTTTGTGGGGCTCCTGTTCCCTGGCACCCGGTATCTCAGGGCAGCCACCCCCACTGCCAGGGAGCTCCTCTGCTGGGCAGCTGCCCTGCTCCCTGGCATCCTAAGGAGGAAGCCCCTGCTGCCGGCAAGCTCTGCCTTGGATGGCTATCTCGTTCCCTGGCACCCCATGCCTCAGGGAGGCAGCTCCTGCTGCAAGAAAGCTCCTCCATGGGGTAACTGTCCCGTTCCCTTGCACGGCAGCCCCTGCTGACAGGAACCCCTGCCTCAGGGAGCTGCTCTATTCCCTTCCCCCACCCGTCAGGAGACTGAAGAGCCCCTATTTTCAGCCCCTGTAGGAGGTTGCAGAGCCCCCATCCTCCACTCCCCCTCCTTGGGAGGCTGTAGAGCCCCCATGCCTTGTGCCTCCCCATGGAGGAGCAGCCCCCGTCACCCTGGAGCCCTGACGTGGAACAGCAGCCCACCAGCCCCAAAGGCCGGCAGCCCATATTTGCCACAGGGCAACGTGATCACCCTACCATGTAACTATGTATAGCTGGGGGTTTCATTCTGCTGGTCCCTCCCACCCCCCGCCCCAAGTCCTTTGTCACAATCTTTACCGATGGGTGAAACTCACCCCTTTGCAAAGCACCTGGCCAATTCTGCAGGCCTTATTGGGGCACAGACCTTGCCCTAGCTCTCTGAAGAGCACCCCACAGACATTTTGCAATGAGCCTAAGTTGAGGGCCGGCTACCGAGCGGCTGAAAATGCAAGTGTGTTTCCATTGACTGCAGAGAGTTATGTCTATTCACATCAGCTGAAGATCTGGCCCAGCATTTCTAACGGAGAAAAGAAATGGACAAAACCAAAGCACACAGAAAACTAAAAATGCTGAAGCCAACAACCAAATCATGGGCCTTGAAGGAGAGTATGGAACAAGTGTTAAACAAATCAGTCTCAGAAATATAAGACCAGATCCTCCACTGGTAGAAATCAACACAGCTTCGTAGGCACTGATGATCCAGGACCTAGCCCAGGATGCCATGCAGATGAGTTTACAAGCTGCAAATAACATTTTTGTTCAGACACCAACATATGCTTTATTGGGGGATTTCGGTTTTCCATTAATTTCCCTTCCACATAAACAAAGCAGATCTCAATGGAAAAAGGGGAAAGTCACACTGAAATTATTTGAAAGGAGAGTTTCATGCAAAATGACACCTCTAGCCCAGATGTCACACTGATTAAAGAAAGAGAACTTGCAATAACCACTGTGTCTTAGGATCACACTACATTCCACTATGCACACACACACACATGTACACGCTCTAGACGAGGCCATGCATCTTCATTCAGCAAGTGTCTAATGTGGCCAAATCGTTCACAAAAGAACCGTGAGAAATAATCTTCCCCTCCTTTTTTGTTCTGAAATTCAAAATTTCAACCTGATCTGCAAGGATTGAAAAACAGAGAGAATGTTTCTCCCTAGTTTTTTTCCCCTTCCCGTGTCAAATTTTAAAGTTGTCGAAGTTTCAAAATTCAAACCGTTTTGACCCTCTCTAGTCTAAAGTTTTAAACCTACCCCAAGCCGTCTAGTAGAGCTCTTGTGGCCCCAGCGATCAATCGCTGTCTAATCTACATTCAGAACATCAAGCTAATTCTTTCTACAGAACATTCATGTTTGTGATACGGTTCTTTGTGCCCTGCCTGGTACATTCAGAGTTTGAAGAGAGAAAGACAAATAACACTGAAATGTTAAATGAAGGATATCACACTCTCAGCATCAGAATTCCAGTGCCTGAATTTCCGTGGCATCGTCATCCTTTTGGATATTACCCGTCTTCAAATTGCTGATCATGACTTGGTCTGTCTTACGCTTCAGGAGCCCTGTTTTCTAAGGAAGAGCTAAAAATCCACTATTAATCAAGAAGGGCTCTAAATTTACAAATTCCACACTCCAGGCCAGAAGAGCTCAACACCAAACACGCCGAGTGCGCTCTTGTGAAGATCTCTCTCCCAGTACTCTTTGATACCCTTTTTAGCATCCCAGTGAGACCACTTATGGATTAAGGTGCTATTCGGTGTGAGTAAATGCATTAGAATCGGGCGCCAAACCAGAGCTTTCCTCGGCCTGCTCTTGTTGTTCGTGGCCTCGTCTACACTAGCGTGGCTTTGCTAGTACAGCTAAGACGACCCAGGAATGGCAGAGCTAGGTTTCAGGATAGAATGCAGAGAGAATGCGTAACAGGGCAAGGGCCAAGGAATGGAAGAAACTGATGAATCAGCTATGCTTATGCCAGGCTGGCTTTGCTTAAGATTGGGGTTTCTGTCCCCATTTTAATGAATTCTTTCCTCCCCTGGTGGCCTGCAGGACCCTATTTATGAAGAGCCAAATGGCATCCTGCACACACCTCCCGTATGTGAGGCCACGCTGCATGCTCGGCAAAATGGTGTCCACCGCCCAGCGTGACCTCATCCCGATGCCGCGTGTAAGGTCTCGCGGGGTGCAGGGAGCCATTTTGTAGAACAAAATGGTGTCCCCTCACCCATCATGGCTTTGCATGAAAGGACACACCGGGCAGTGCAAACTGGTGCCCTCTGCACACTGAAGGCGGCTGCGACCCCATCTGCTGCTGATGTAACCCCCCCGTGGGGCAGTGACCACGGTTTGGGGATCGCTAGTGCAGCTATTGCTGACTAATAGGGTTGTCTAGGGGCCTTTCAACGCACCATTTACACTCACTAATTCTCCCTTGCTTTCTATAGCATATTTAGTGGCTTTGGTTTCCAGTCCTTTCAGGCAACTGGACCAAGTTTGCCAGATTTTGGGCCAACAAAATGTTCCTCTCAAATCCCAGGGACTGAGGTTTGAAACCGAGCATCTGGTGGCACAAGCCAGCCACTCAATCAGTCCTAGTCTCTAACCCACAGTGGAGAGAAGGGGGTGGGGTGGGAGTCAAAGCCACTAACAGGTGGACTGCAGAGTGTAGGGAGGAAAGGCAGCTTCTCTGGAGCCCTGGATGCTGTTATGGAGGAGCCCAATTCTGGTCCTGCTGCAGTCACTGGAATGTTTTATCACCTTGCGCAGCGCAGACAGATTGGAGGGGGCAGGGGGCACTCATCTGCACCTACACCCCTTTGTTCTGTCAGCATTGTCATAGCAGCATCAAAGGCTCTAACAGAGATGGAGGCCTCATTGTGCTCAGTGCTGTACAAAGAGCCCAGAAAAGATTCCAAACACACAGACAAGACCAGGTGAGAGAAAACTGAAGCACGGGAAGGAAAAGTGACTTGCTCAAGGTCATTAGGCAGGTCAGTAGCAGAGCTGGGAAGGGAACCCAGGTGTCTGAGTCCCAATCCAGAGCCCTAGCCACTGAGAAATGCTGCTACTCAGTGTTACTATAACGGACTACAATGTGACACAACCTAATCTCTCCCTGGCAGGGGTGGGGAGGGACTCCTCTTCCCCTGGGGGCAGAGCAGAGTGACTTCACTCCAGTTTAGTTCTTGGCTGGGCTGGTTTCTACCTTTTCTTCTCTGGGTTTATCTTCTGCAGAAGGCTTGGGCTCCTCTGCAAGTTGGGGGTCCTTGCTGCTGTCCTGCGGGTCTCGCTTCTCCTCCTTCCGGACAGTGACGGTGCTGCTGGAGAAGACTTTTGCACTGGAGAAAGGGCTGGAGGAGAAGGTGTAGCCCAGGCCATAGGTGCTTCCAACATTGACGGTGTTCAGCCGTGTCTCCTCCCCTTCCAGTAATTTCCTGCGGTTGTTGGGTGGGAACATGCCAACAAAAGGTGCAATGAAGCCAGATTTCACAGCCTCACCTGCCCCTTTCTGAAATATCCTCCCCCCATCAGTTTTCAGTGAGATGTGGCTACAGAGAACTGCCCACCCGCCGCCCCACCCGGAAAAGCAGCTGAGGGATCAGTTGGCATCTTGGAATAAGAAACAGCCTGTGCTGTGCGCACTTCTTGGATGGCTCCTGTGACCCTAGGTGCCGCTACCCCAGCATGCTCCAAACCCCACTGTCAGACTAGCTGGCCAAACAGTGCCTTGCAAGGAATCGGATAAAAACTGGAGACACACTGGCCATGAATAACACCAAGGGGTGCGTGTCCGGGTTGTGTGTATTGCATTCCCAGTGAGCAGAGCACTTGGGCAGCTGCTCTGGAGAGATTCAGGTACCCCCCAGCTGATGAGCAGGGCTCCCACGGCCAGCAGCCTGTGAGTCTATTGGTGGTGCACATCCACACATGCCTCGGTGCGCACAAAAAAATTATTCTACCCATGGATGGAAAACATTAGTGGGAACGTTGAGAATCGCAGAGGTGTGCTGGCCATCAGGGCCATCCCTAGTGGGATGTGGGACCAGGGGCAATCACTCCCCATTGACCCAGACCCTCCCCACAGCGGGCCCTGCCCTGCCATCACCCCCCTGCTTCCCACCAGACCTGCCCCTGCTCTCCCCCCTCTGATCTCTTCCCATCCCTGCTCCACTCCCTTGCCAAAGCCCCCTCCCTTGAGCAACACGAGCCATGGGATTCCCGGAGGCCTGGCACGGGTCCAGGGTGCTCAGCTTCCCACTGCATGGTGAAGCCAAGCACAGCAGGCTGGGGCAAGGTGGCCAGGTGGAGAGAAGCAGAGCTACCCATCGCTGTGCTGAGTGGGGGAAGGGACCCCTGCTGCTGCCCCACAGCTGGGCCTCTCCCCCCAGGAAACGCCCCCAGGTAAACACAAACCTAGCTGTGAGCGCCGTCCTAACAAGCTGGGTGGTGCTGGAATCTCTCTGGAGTGGCCGCGCAGCACCCAGCTTACAAGGAACGCTGGTGACAGCCGGCCTGGAACATCCCTGCGCCAGAAGGAAGGAAGGACGGTGCCATTTTACCTGTACGCGGCTATTTCAATGTCCAGGGCCATCTTCACGTTCAGCAGATCTTGATACTCTCGGAGGTGACGCGCCATCTCGCCCTTGGTTGTTCTTAGAGCATTTTCCAGCTGGTTGATGGTTTCCTGCAACGCAAGAAGTACAGGGGAGAATATTCTGATCAGGTCAATTGTTCCCTCTTGTTTAGCAGAGGTGGGAAAAAAACAGCCAAAAAGTTACTTGAGTAAAAGTGCAGCTACTTTGGGGAGAACTGTAATCAAGGGAACGTCAGAGTATCCTTCTGGCAAAACCTACATGAGGTAAAGTACAAATATCACATCTTAATTGTACTCACATAGCCAGAAGTATCCACAGATTTCCATGGGATGGCTACTTCTTACTTCTGGATACTTGAGTACAATTAAGATGCAACACTTAAGATGCAAAACTCAAATAGTTTTCTAGATTGCCACTTTGACATTTACTTGATTACATGTTCCCCAAAGTAGCTGTATGTTTACTCCAGTAACTTTTGGGGAGAACTTTTCCCTCCTTCTGATGCGTTGTTCAAATGGACCTTGTGAGGAGATATACGTGACCCAGTGGATTAGATGGGAGACGAACAGCCTTGCCAGACTCCTAGGCAAGGTAAGAGGGGCAGAATCCCCAGTCCCGGAAGGAGCAGGGCCTCAGATGGAAGGGGCAGGGTCTCAAGTTAAAAGGGTGGGGCCTTGAGTTAAAGGGGCAGGCTTCATGTGTAGGGGCGAGGCCTCATGCGAAGAGGCAGGGCTAGGACCAACAACCCTCAGCGCCACCTGGAGGTTGCCACATGGGAGTCTAGCAACAATTTAAAGGGCTTGGGGCATCAGCTGCTGATGCTGCTGCAGTAACAGCGGTGGTGGCTGGGGACCCCAGAGCCTTTGGAATTGCCGTGCCCACCTGCAAGTGATGGATTTCCCCGTTGCTCCTCTCCTCTGCTTCCTGGAGCTGCCTCTCCAGGGACTCATTGGCACTCCTCAAAGCCTCAATCTCGATATTGCGGGCCTGCAGCTGGCGCCTGTACTCCGTGATCTCCTCCTTGGCCTGGCGGATGCTGTCATTGCTACGCGCCGCCTCCTCGGTGAAGTTGGCAAACTTGGATTTGTACCACTCTTCGGCGGACTGCTGGTTGCGGGCAGATAGGACCTCATACTGCATGCGGATCTCCTTCAAGGCGGCCGTGAGGTCTGGCTTGCTCACATCCACCTCCACTGAGACCTGGAGAGGGCCCCCACCCCACACATACACAGGATGAATCGCAGGACAATGGAGAGTAATACAAAAGCACTGAGCTGCTCAGTGTGGTTTGTTGGGGTAGGTAAGAGTAGGGTAATCACAGTACCCTATGATGGATAGGGGACACTGGCCTTTGGGGTTGGCACCTTAAAGACAAACAAATTTATTAGGGCATAAGCTTTCATGGGCTGCAGCACAGGACTCCTTGTTTTTGCTGAAACTCGCTAGCACTGTGGCCTGTCTGAAATCTGACAACATGGTGCAACCTTGATTATTGCAGCCATAGGTAGTCAAATTTCTCTGTTATATTCAGAGCCACACCCTTCTCTGCCTCCCAGAAATCTATCCATAGTATAATCACTATTATACTTCTGTGTCCCATTGAAGACAAAGACTGAAACTGTCCCAACCACCAAACAGTTTATGATCTAGAGCAGAGGTCAGCAACTCCCAGCACACATGCCAGGAGTGGCGTGTGAGCTGAATTTCATCGGCTTGCAAGGTGGGAGCTCAGCTCCACCTCTCCTTCCCCCATACAGGTGGGAGCTTGCTTCAAACCATACTGCCTGTTGATTAACAAAAGCATTAACAGCTAATGCTACCACCTGCCACCTAACCGGTAAAGCTCTGCATCTTAATTTATTTATTAATGAAACTGTTGTAAGTAGGACTATCGGTGACTTTAAAAAACATCACCAGCGCTCGGACCATACAGAGAGGTCAAAAGATCAAATTTCAGCACTCTGCCTTGGAAAGGTTGCTGACCCCAATCTAGTGAGACAGAGAATGGGAGAGAACTGTCCCGAGGTCACAGACAGGAAACAGAGGTACGATCAGATGAAATAATCTGCCAGTGTCACAGACCTTACCTCAAAGCCCTATCTAGTCTATAAGACCAACCTTCCCCTGCATAAATTAAATGAAAATTTCTCTTCTTTAGACAATCATGGTCACCTGAATTTATTTTGTGTCCCTTGTGAAATCTCAGAGAAAACCCGTGAAGGACGAGTGAGGCCAGAATACTGGAAAAGGGCAAACACAGCACCCGTGTTCAAGAACATCAATAAATAGCAACATTCTGGGAATTACAGACCTGTTCAGCCTAACTTTAATACAGGGGAAAGATATCAGAACAAATGATTAAATAAGTGAATTGTTTGTCCTAGAGGATATCAGGGGTTATAAGAAAAAGACAGAATAGATTTGTCATGAACAAATCATGCCAGACCAACCTAACTTCCTTCTCCGTGTTATTGGCTTAGTAAGTGGTGAAAGGAGTAGCTGTGATATATCTTGATTTTAGTAAGGCTTTTGACACTGTTCCACCTAGCATATGCACAAGCAAACTAGGGAAATCCAGTCTTTATCAGTGTTTCTCAACCTTTTAAATAAAGTAGCCCTTGCATGCCCCTAAGGCTACATGCACCACTGGTTAAAAGAAACACAGACCTAAAGTAATCTGAGGTTTTGAAACAAGTGCCATTCAACCTTTCCAGATTACTGTACCCTTTTCAGGAGTCAGATTTGTTTTGCATACCACCAAGTTACATCTCACTTAAAAACTACTGACAAAAACATGCAGAAATATCACAGAAGACGGCTATTGAAAACTTGCTGACTTTCTACCACCCTATTATAAATCGATGAACTGGAATAGAAATATTGTACTTACATTTCAGTGTAAGGCACATGAAGCAGTAGAAACAAGTTGTTGTCTGAATGATCTTTTAGACTGTACTAACTTTACTAGTGTGTTTATGTAGCCTGTTGTAAAGCTAGGCAAATATCTGAATAAGTTGATGTACCCCCCCGGAAGAGCTGGGTGTTCCCCCAAGGGGACACCTACCCTAGTTGAGAAACACTGGTCTAGATTAAATTACTAGAAGGTGGATGCACAAATGTTTGAAAGACCATACACAAAGCATAGTTATCAAAGGTTCATCTGGGAAGGCGTACCTAGCAGGGTTCCACAGCGGCCAGTCCTGTGCCAGATACTATGTGATATTTTTTTAATGACTTGCCTAATGGAGTGGGGAATACGTTTATAAAATTTGCAGATGACTCCAAGCTGGGAAGGGTTACATAACATAACAAAATTTATTCTGCCCATGGATGGAAAAAGTTGGAGGGAACCCTGCACCTCAGCTTCCTTCCAGCTTTCCACATTTAGGGTTCTATTTGGATAATCAAGGCTGCATTACAATACCGCTGCGCCAGCTATTGCTTGGAAAGCTGTGTGGATAATAAAAGCTCTGGAGATAATGCTGTGAAGCTCCTTTGCTAAGCCGCTCTGTGCTTTTCCTTAGGGATCCAGTGTTTTAACACCTTCATCTACATTTTACCATGTCTGATGCTACCTTGCAACAGTGGACATGAGCAAAACCTGCCTGACAAAGGAATTGTCCCAGAGCTGTCTACTGAACCTGGGCATAACAAGCTCAGTTCTTCTCTTGTACCTCCGAAGAATTAACATGGTTTGGCTCCTTTGGGCATCATTCCTCCCAGCATGTAAGGGAATAGTCCCACAACTTCATTTGAAGCACAGCCTGATGAATGAAGCACAGAATCATGTAATCATGGAATCCTAGGGCTGGAAGAGACCTCTGGAGGTCATCTAGTCTAGGCCCCTGCTCAAAGGAGGACAAACCCCAACTAAATAATCCCAGACAGGGCTTTGTCAAGCAGGGACTTAAAAACCTCTAGGGATGGAGATTCCACCACCCCTCTAGGCAAAGCCAGGAATTTCCTTCTCTAAGCCTTCTGTTTTTCTTTGCACTAGCACATGGCGCAGGACACAATATATTGTCATTGTGAGCACTCTGCAGGCACTGACAAGGACGGTGAGTACTGGGTACCTAGTGTACCAACGGGACTGCAGCATAGCTGTCCTCCCAGCGGCGTTTAATAGTAATGTCATCAATGCGACGTTTGTTCTGGTAGTCAAAGAACTGAATCACACTCACGGGGGATGACCAGGCAGCAAGGCAATGAAGGCGAGTGGCTAATTTCAAAACGATATGCCAAATATACTGTCATTAGAAAAGCAGCCTAGTACCCATTCAATATAAAGAAGAATAAGGGTCAAGCTGGGGCACAATGGGCTTGCATCCTGCAGCTCTCCTGCACCAGGACGTGAGCCAGCTAGAAGTCACCTCAGCAAAGATGACCTTCCAATGACCTCCAGGCTGCCAAAGCTTTGGGCCCAGTGCAAGTGATCCAGAATCTACCCATTGCATGAAGATACTAGGCGGTGCATAGGTAACACCCTTTATATACTCGGCAGATGGAAGGATAAAATTACGGGGGGAAGGTCTGTGGTGTGACACCACTAAGGCATTTTGCACAGAGAAAGGAGGTAGCATGTGCAAGACAGAGAGAAAAGACGCACACATGAAGGAGAGGGGCAATGTTCTGCATAGGCCACACCCTAGTCATCTGGCACATCCAGAGGAGGAATGATGTGTGCCTAGAACACACCGCAGCCCGCACACGCGAGAGAGAGAGTGTGAGTGTGAGTGTGTGTGTATCTGGCACATAGGGGGGTGAGTGAAGGTGCACCCAGCCACACGGTGCATGGGGCAGGGGATAAGGGTGCTGGGCACCTGTGGGTGGGGGTAGTGGATGCCAGCACAGAGTAAGCATGTCTTGGAGGCAAATGCTACACCCGTGGGGGTGCTCTGTGCCACCCCCAGCATGCTGTGGGGAGAGGGTCCTGGGAAGGCGGACAGAGGCAGAGGTAGGCAGTGGGGAGAAGAGAGGAGCGGGGCAGCACTGGGCAGGCGCGGAGAAGAGGGGACGGACGCATTGCAGGGCTGGGGCAGGCAGGGAGGGGAGCGCAGGGGCTGGAGGGGAGAAGAGCGCAGCACGAGGCAGGCGGGGAGCGCAGAGAAGGGGGCACAGCGCTGGCCAGGGAGGGGAGCGCAAGGCTGGAGGGCGGTTGCGCAGGGCAGGCGAGGAGGGGAGCGCAGGGAGAGGAGCGCAGCGGTGGGTACAGGTGGAAGGGGGCGCAGGGGCGAGAAGCGCAGAGGACTGGAGCGCAGCGAGGGGCGCAGGGGCTGGGCAGGAGCGCAGGGGCGCGCCGGGAGGGCGGGAGCGCAGCGATGGGCGCAGGGGCTGGGCAGGAGCGCAGGGGCGCGCCGGGAGGGCGGAAGCGCAGCGAGGGGCGCAGGGGCTGGGCAGGAGCGCAGGGGCGCGCCGGGAGGGCGGAAGCGCAGCGAGGGGCGCAGGGGCTGGGCAGGGCGCCGGGAGCGGAGCGCGCAGGGCCGCTACCTGCGCATCCTGCAGCGAGGCCTGCAGCTCCGCCACCTCCTCCTCGTGCACCTTGCGGAGGAACGCGATCTCGTCCAGCAGCGACTCCACTTTCTTCTCCAGCTCCAGGCGCGCCAGGGCGGCGCGGTCCACGTCCTTGCGGTACTCGCGCAGGGCCAGCTCGGCCTCCTCCCGCCGGCGCGCCTCCTCCTGGCACTGCTCCCGCAGGCGCTGCAGCCCCTGCGCCAGCCCCTGGCTCTCCAGCTGCGCCTCGTCCCGCTCGTGCCGCAGCTCCTCCACCTTGGAGCGCAGCTCGCGGATCTCCTGCTCGTAGAGCTGCTGCAGGCGGGAGGGCTCCGCCTGGCGCTGGCGGAGCAGGGAGACCTCGGCCTCCAGCAGCCGGTTGTGCTGCTCCAGCTGGTGCACCTTCTCGATGTAGGTCACGAAGCGGTCGTTCAGCCCCTGCAGCTGCTCCTTCTCGTTGGTGCGCACGATTTTCAGCTCGTTGCTCACCGCGCTGGACTGCGACAGCAGCTCCAGGTGGTCCAGGGAGCTGGGCGCGGCCAGCTTGCGGTAGGAGGAGGAGGAAGAGTAGGACTCCCTGGCATGGTGCGCGCGGTAGCCTGCCGGCCGGGGAGCACCCGAGCTGCCGTAGACCCTGCTGGAGAGGCGAGCGGATTCCCCGAAGAGCTTCTTATAGGAGGAGAGTGGGTAGAGCAGGTCGCTGCTGTAGCTCATGGTGAGGCCGGGGGAGAGGCAGGCGGTGCACAGAAAGGGGGAGACTGCGCCTGGCTCTCCCCTTTTATAGCCCAGCAAACACCAATCCTCTTCCCCCTGCTGCTGGAAATGAACAAGGCCCAACCAACTGCAAACCCGCCTGGCAGGGAGATGGGGGCGGGGGGGGGGTGAGGGGAGGCCCTTGCCTTTCTCCTTCCCAGAGATTGGCTTTGTCAGCCAGGCCGGCCGCAGCTGGACCTGCCGACAAACCAATGTGTGGCTGTCCCTAGGACTGACAGAGGAAAGGCATGGGGGCCCCATGGGGCTGCCGGGGGATGCAGACGTTGCAACAGTCATCAGAAAGGGTGAAGGATACAAAGGAGGAGTGGGGAGGACATAAGAACAAGTAAACGGGTAGAGCCCAGCAAAACCAGTGCTATCCAGCCGAGAGGTGCAGCCGGGGACGTCCACATGGATAGCCGTGGCTCATCTTGGTGGATGCAGATGCAGGGCTTTCCATGCTGGGTCACAGCAAAGGTCCATCTCACCCAGTATCCTGTTTTCCAACAGTGGCCAATGCGAGGGAAGGAAAAGGACAGGTAACCTCCAAGTGATCCACCCCAGGCAGGGAAAGAATCACCGCCAGAGTACTGGAAAGCCACCACTGTGTCAGGGCTGGGGCCTCACCCAGGGGAAGAGCAAGAACTACAGGTTGAACCTCTCTAGCCTGGCATCCTAAGGATCTGACCGGACCAAATGAGACAAGGTGCCAGACCCTGGGAGGTTAATAGTGTCTAGCACATTACCAACACTTCCACTGCTTACTGGGCTCTTAGGTGACATTTTGGGGTAAACTGGAGCTAAATCACAGCACAGAACACAGAGAACCAGGACTGGTGGCTGTAAATAAATGTTATGGGATCATGGGAAATTTGGCCACACCCATGAGTTCCTTAGCCAGCCAGCTAACTAAAATCATGCCGAATCACGGATATTGCAGGATGAGAGTGTGCTGGGCTAGAGAGGTTCAACCAGCACTAGACTCGGCAGCAAGTGACCAGGCAGAGCCCTGATAGAAAGGCTAGAGGGAAATGGGAACATACAGGGCAAGTGGCCTGATGCAGGTAACAACAGAACACACACAGCTGGCAGGACCGACTTCCTTTCTCTGTTGTAGAAGTGCTAGACCTTCAGAAATTTACAAAGGGTGGGAATGCGAAAAGGAGGGCCAGGAAGAGGGGACATTATTCTAGCTTTGATTCCCCCCCTCCACATCCCAACTTGTCCTTGTTATGGCCCAAGATTTCCAAATGGCTATTGACTCTCAGTGCTCAACTTCAGGCATTTTCATGGAGTCTCTACCTACCACTGCCCTTGCTGGAGCTGCCCAGTGGTAGGACACACTGGCCCTGAAAATCAGGCCCTTTTCAAAGGTGGTTGATGTTTACCCTCCAAAAATGGATCTAAAGGAGCAGTCCCTCAACATTTAGGCGTATGCATTTAGGACCAGCTTGTCTTTCCGCAGCAGTTTTGCGAATGTATTCTGGACTACCTCCACAAAAGAACTTTTGCATGTGCACAGCCATGTGTTTTAAAACATTAAACTATAAAACGCTGCTGTGACAGCTGCAGGCAGATCTGCCACTTCTCCCCTGCAGGAACTATTTCTTCTTGTGGGTTGAAAGTAAAATTGCAGGAAGATTGCTTGGTATAAAAAGATGTGGTAAATGCAGCTTGGGTGCTGCTTTTCTAAAAAGTACTCCCACTTTCTCTCTCACTTAGCTCAGCGCAATCTAATGACTCCACTGAAGTAAGAATCATAGAACACTAGCACTGGAAGGGACCTTGAGAGGTCAGTAAGTCTAGTCTCCTACCCTTGCAGCTGGACCAGGAACCATCTACATTGTCCCTGTTAGATATTTATCCAACCTGTTCTTAAATATCTCCAAGGATAGAGATGCCACGACCTCCCTAGGCAAATTTATTACATTGTTTAACCACCATGACGAGGTTTTTCCTAATGTCCAGCCTAAGCCTCCCTTGCTTCAATTTAAGCCCATTGGTTCTTGTTCTATCCTCAGGGGCCAAGGAGAATAAGTTTTCTTCCTCTTCTTTGTAGCACACTTTTAGATACTTGACAACTAATAGCATGCCCCCTTCTCCATGTTCTTGTTCCCCAACTAAACAAACCCAATACTTTACATTTTCTCTTGTAAGTCATATTTTCTAGATCTTTGATCATTTTAGTTGCTCTTCTCTGGACCCTCTCCAATTTCTCCACATCTTTCTTGACATGTGGTGCCCAGAACTGGACACAACTCCAACTGAGGCCTAATCAGCACAGAGTAGAGCACAAGAATGACTTTTCATGCCTTGCTCACACCACTGCTCAATGCTGTGCTGCAGTGAGAACAGAATGAATGCCAGAGGGAAACAGGCTTTGCATTAGAACTGGATACATTTGAAATCCAAACCCCAATTGGAATTCTTTAAAGTGGTGGTTCTCTTCAGACTGGGCTGAACTAAAATCCTAGGTCTAAGCAAGTGTTCTCTGTAAGCTGAGAGCTTGGGTGGCTGCCCAAGAGAGATTCAGGTGCCACCCAACTGATTAGCAGGGTGCCAACAGCCACCAACACGTGCTTCTATTGGTGGTGCACATCCCCATATATGCACATACAAAATTTACTCCACCCATGGATGGAAAACAGTAGTGGGAACCCTGGTTGAAGCCCTTGCAGCCTGGGCTAGTTTGAGATGATAATTCGAATACTGCAGTTTCATCCCATCTTTGCTTTAAAGAGACTTCCAAATCCAACAGGGTTATGCAGATGTAAATGTGGGTCCAGTCTGCAGCGGTTTGGGTTTTGCATGTGATGTGCAGTGTGCCTGCTCTCCCTTTGCTCTGCCTGCTTATGCAGGTAACATCACAACATACACAGCTATTAGGACTGGCTCTTGCACGCTTTTGTTACGGGGTAGATCTATTGATGTTTACTAAATTATTTGCTAGTGTAGAGCAGCAGGTCTGTTGCAGGTGGGGCACTCAGCACAGGATAGGCTCAGTTCTGCTCGCTGGCTGATTTGTACGCTGATAGAACTCCATTGATTTCCAGGCAGTTACGTCCAATTTATGCTGGTGCGGAGGAGGAGAATAGAGCTGGCTCTAAAAGCAGCCGGGACCTTGTTTTACCTTGGGTGTTGGGGGAAGGGAAAATGCAGGAGCAGTGCTTCAAATCCATTTCTGCATTTCAAGGACAGAGGAGCAGTAAATGGAAGTTACCTGAACGCAGCATGAAATGGAAGCGAATCATTGCAAAGCAGAGAAATGGTTTGCTCAGTGTCTCTGACACTTCACTACCCATCTCCCTTTACCCCCACCCTGCGCAGCAGTCTGTTGGGCAGCTGCTTGGCTGCTTCCAATTAATTTCTTCACCTTTATTCCATAAATCAATGTTCCATTATGCAGACCACATCCGGGGAGAAAAGCAAAGGCCTCAGCTAATGCTGACTCAAGCATATTTGCTTCTCCAGTGTAGTAGATGGGTGTTTTCCATTGAGAGGCAGTATAGAATTTAAAAAAAAAACAAAAAACAAAAAAAAAACAACAGCTGCTGCCTTGTGTGGTTTGCATTGTAGAGAATCCACATTGTCTCTTACCAGGAGGGGGAATGGGCCAAATCCATGGAGTGTTAAGGGAGGACAGTTTTCAGTTGCAGCCTTTTTCATTTGGCAGTTTTGTTGCTTTCATGTCCTGTGATGATCACGACATTGCACAAAACATTGCTACATGCAAGAAGCTTAATTCAACAGCTTCTCCAAGAGCTGGAAATGAAAGCAGATTTTTACACCATTAATGCATCATGCCAGGAATTGTAAGTCAGCCGCTTCTCTGCGGTTGCATTCTGTCCCAGAGTGAATCACAGCTGAGGAAAGTAAATTTGGGGTGTTCCCACCATCTTCATGGGCCTTGGATTGGGCCCTTGATGCATAGTTTGGTTCTGTTCTGATCTCTAGTGTTACCCCAATAAGCAGCCGCTCAGCATATCGCACAAATGGGCTGAGGGCCGCTGAGGATTAGGAATAGAATGAGATTCCTATTGCTCATTCAGGCCCCGCGGAAGTTGGCAGCAAGCAAAAAGCGTTATCTACTACTGGGTATACAGTGACTTACATGTAGTGAGCTGTCAATTATTAGGTGGCAAATATTCACAGCACTTAGATGACCGGTGCTCATTGGCACCATGTCGAGAAGGATTAAGTATTGCTTGCAGTGTTGTGGTGGCTGTAGGGGAGTCTTTGGGAGACATGCTGGAGGATGCGTTATCTGTTACAGGAACCAACTTCAGATGGTGAAAGTGACAAGCTTTTGAGCCACACAGACCCCTAGAACAACTAAGAACTTCTTTTAATATGTAGAAGGGCTGAATCCTGCAAGGTGCTGAGCATCAGCCCCCAACTCTCTCAACAAGACAGTTCTGGGTTTTTGGCTGTGGGGGAGATGCACAAACTAGATCAGGGATGGGCAGCCAGGAATAATGAGTGGGCTGCACGAATGGCCCTTCTCCACTTCAGCAGCTCACAGCAGCCTGCGACACACTGGTACTCCACCTGTGGCCTTGTAGCCCCCCGGGTGCTCCCCTGCCCCATGCCTCTTGCATACCAGAGCCCCATGCTTACCTGCTCCTCGCCTTCCCTCCAAGCACTTGTGGAGTGTGTGAATTGCCTGATTTGCATCTCATCTCTGACCCCTCCTGGAGCTGAAACACCACAGATCAGCTGTTTGCAGCATTCCACCTCTGGAAGTGAGGGGAAGGAGTAGGGACAGAGCACCAGTCAGGTGATCCACATTGCTGGGAGATGGGGGAGAGGCAGGGTGGAGCTCTGGTGTCCCAATGTGTGAGAGGCGTGTGAGGGAGGAGAACCCCCCGGGGGGGGCGGGTCTGTGGACCGCAGGTGGAGCCCTGGTGGGCTGGCTGCAGGTTGTTCACCACTGACCTAGATTCATAGATTCCAAAGCCTGACGGGACAAGTGTGATCAGCTTATCTGCTCGCCTGGCAAAGAACTTCCTGAAATGGCCAGCAATGGAGAATCCTCCCTAGCCCCTGGAAAATGGATCCAATGGTTAATAGCCCCCTGTTAAAAATGTACATCTCATTTTCAGTGTGCATTTGTCTAGCTTCCGCTTCCAGCTGTTAAACCTTGTTGTCCTTTTTTCTGCCAGACCGGTGAGTCCATTACCAAATACTGGCCCCTCCGCCCATGCTAGCTGTCACCCAAAAGTGGTATTTCAGAGAACAGACCTTTCAGACTGATTGAGCAAAACATTTTTTAAAGGGGGGAGGGGAGAACCTACAGCCCTCTTGCCAGAGACATCAGCAACTAGACACGACCCCACTCGCTGTCAGACTGATGTTTTCAAATGCTTCAGATGCATAAAGCGACAGCACTCAAAAATCAACTGACGAGGAAGGCAACTTTTGAACTCGCCTGTGTGGGAATTCAAGAGGGATTTCACTGAGAGAAAACCATCCTGGTTAAACCAAATGCAAAGTCTCAGGTGACGGACGGCGTGACTATGCTGCAATCCAAGGTGTAATTGTTGCTATACCCAAGCATAGTTAAAACAGCAACGTAGATGCAGGGGCAGAAGTGGTGCAAACCTCCTGGGGACCTTGGGTATGGATTTGTGTTGCTAGCTTGTGCCCCCATTTATAGATGGCTATTTTTAGCATGGATGCGTCTACCCAAGTTGTGATTACACCTCAGACTGCAGTGTAGACAGACCACGTGGCATCTTTCCTCTTAAGCAGACTAAAATATAAGAACATAAGAAGTGCCGTGCTGGATGAGACCAAACATCCATCTAGCCCAGTATCCTGTCTGCCGGCAGTGGCCAATACCAGGCACCCACAGGGAATGAATGGATCTCTCTGCTGCCATCCATCTCTAGCCTCTGACAAATAGATGCTAGAGACACTATTTCTTACCCACCCTAGGAAAGCCAGCCTGAGTTTCCTCATGTTGCTGGGGAATAGGGCTGCTGCAGAGCTGATGGTTACAGCTAGAGTCTGTCAATAATGTTCAGCACAGCATTCACCCTGCAGTCTCATTCCAGGCAAGTGAATTCAGTGCAAGTCTACACAGCAAAGTTATTTCAAAATAACTATCCTAGCATCTACACAATGCAACCGCTTTTTCCAAATAATTTTGAAATTTGACTTCCCCCCCTGCAGAAAATTTTCAGAAAAAATATATTTGTCAAAACTGAGGCTTCTCCTGCAAACAGGCTTCATTCAGCATTGACAATTCAACATGTTCTGACAAAACAGCCTTTTGTCAAAAAGAATTCTCAACCAGCTTTGTTTATCACCCAGATCAGCAGAGGATGAGAGCCTACTACAGCTGTCAGCTAGGGGATTTAAACCCTTTAGCTCAAGCTGCAAAACCTCCAGCTTTTATCCCTGAAGTCCTACACTCAGCCCTTGGCCACGGTCAAGATAATGGTAGATAAGTTTCTAGGGCTATGTCTATACTAGTCCGGAAGTGCTGCCCACTCAGGATTGATTTCTGGGGTTTGATTTTTCATGTCTAGTGTGAACACATAAAATCAACCTCTCAGGGGTTGCAGTTCACCCTGTACTCGTGAGACATGAGGAGTAAGGAAGGTCAATGGGAGAAACTCTCCCATTGACCCTGTTCAGCAGGGACAGCCACGTAAGCTGAGCACAGATACACAAGAACCTGTGGGTAAGGAAGGTGCTGGAGAAGGCTGTGGGAACCGTAGCTGTCTTGCAGCTGTTATTGGAGATGTTTGCAGGCAGCTGCTTTCACAGGGTCCTTGGGCTGGAGCCTGGAGAAGAGGAGGGGACCAGGTTTTACCCACCACCCTCTCCCCATTACAGCACAGGAACAGGACTGGTTTGGTAAAGGAGTCTGTCCTGCCTTGTACCACTCAGAGGAGCCACAGAGACTCGGGAATGTCATTTTCCCCCATGTTGGCCAATGATGAGAGTAGCTCAACAAACGGCAAGCTGGGGCCCTTGAGAAAGCCTAAAAGGAGAGTTGCTGGGAGCTTCTAAGGCAAGCAATCTGCCTAAAAGCACAGGACCCACCAAGGCTGAGGAGGGGCTTTGTCACCCCATCTATGATCCAAATCTTCAGTGCCTGTTCCAGTCCCTTTGTGGGGTGGCTACTCTTGGAGCAAGTCGGTGAAGTCCCAAGGCTGCTCCAGCTTGCATCAAACCCTGGCTGCCCAGAAAGTGGGCCTGAAGAGGGTCTGAGAAAGGACATAAATGCACCTAACTAGCAGAGCTGAGGCACAGCTCGTAGTGCTACAGTGATACGAAAAGGAAAACCAGTCAATGTGACGCTGCCATGGCCGTCCATGAAATGCAGCCACCTCTGGGGTGGAACGTGGTGATTGTGTAAAAGCTCAAGGCAAAGCTACACTGTGGTTTAAAGCAAGAAATGGGTACGTGGAAATCAGTGAACATGATTGAACTGGGGCTTTGGGGACTGTGCGTGTGCATAGCCAGACTCTTAGACAGTGGAAGCAAGCGGGGGCAGCGGCAACAAAGAGAGAAGAGATGAAAAATACCCAGTGGGAGGATATTAAATCAAACCTGCCGCTGCTGTCAAGCAAGAACTTTGTGGCCTCCATGTCACAGCTAATAGACATATAGCCACTCAGCGTCAGTTGCATAAAGCATCCATGTATGCCTCCCAAGAACAGTCACTACAAACTCTCTCAGCTTCATCAGAGCTTTTTAATATTTACTTCAATGCCAAGACCAGCTACTTGCTGCTCTGACACAGCCAACAGAGTCAGGGCGCCTCCCTGGGGTCTTAACATACCAGTTAGAGGACAAACCCCCACCCCACTGCAGTGGTTAAAGGAACAGACACGTAGTTGTGAGAGTTACAATCACCCCGGGCCTAGAGCCAGCACAAACCAATTGTACGCAGGCTTAGCAGGACTTAAATGGGGCATAGTGTTCAGCCCATTTGTCTGCATGTTGATCTGTCTTTGTAATTCACCTGCTTGCCTGGATAAGGATTATTTGCATTATGGTAGCGGGTGGGAGCTCCCACTCAAAGCAGGGTCCCAGTGCGCTGGCCACTATATGAGCACATGAGAGGCATTCCCTGCCCCTAAGCACCACTGTAGGTGAACCAGACAAGTGAAAAGGAAGGGCAGGAAAAGGCAGCGCAGAGAGAGATGAAGTGTCTTGATCAAGGTCACAGAACAGGGCAGTGGCAGAACTGGGGACAGACCCCCCGATAGGGGGGCTGACAGCTGCCGTGGGCCCCAAGGCAAGGTGTGTAGGGGGGATCCGGCACCATGCCCCAGAAGGGGCGGGGCCTTGGGTAGTCAGCCATTAGTGCTTCAGTCTGAGCAGGGAATGGTGCTGCCACAGCGTTTCCAAGGGACCTGGAGCTCCAGGTCACCGAAGATGATGCAGGTATGAGAGTGAAAGCTCCCTGGTCCCCTACTCTCACCTGAAGTCACTGGACCAATCCCCATTGATCCTGATCCACATCCCACTGAAGCTAAAGAGAACGGGAATTTTGCAACTCCACTCATACCTTCCCGAGTAGCAACAGGGGGTAACGTACAAGGCTGTTTCCCAGCGGTCGCATGTGTAAAATACAGCTAATGAGACTGGTGAACTCTAGGGTTTCTCTAAGTCTACATGAGCCTTTTAGATCATAGACTCCTAGGGCTGGAAGGGACCTCAGGAGGTCATTGAGTCCAGCTCCCTGCCTAAAGCAGGATCAACCCGATCTTAATCATCCCAGCCAGGGCTTGGCAAGACGAGACTTAAAAGCCTCTAGTGATGGGGATTCCACCACCTATCTAGGTAACGCATCCCAGTGCTTCACCCCATGCTAGTGAAATACAAAGAAGGATGAAAAGCTGCGTGGCCCCTACCTGGATTTGAACTCTTGATTCCAAAGCATCTAGGGATGTCAAACCCAAGGCTGAGACCACTGAGGCATTTCTCTCTCTCTCAAGCACTGATGCTTTTAATTACTTCAGTGAGAAATTTACCCAGTGGGCAACAGCTTCTTTGAGAATTCTCTCCACTCAATTAAGACTCCCCTTTCTGCATCTTTGCTTGGATGATCCTGGAGTTACAGCCCTGGATGAACCATAAGCCTACGCCCTCCCCTAAGTTGGCAGTGCCATTAGCATACCCCGTATCCTCTCTCTGATTTGCAAAACCAATGTAACTAACAAATCACGAGGTCTCCAACCTACTCATACCCGACACCGTAACCTTACACAATTGTGCGGGTAACTGCTACACTTGTTCCACATGCATCCATAGGAGTCAGACCTATTTCCATCAGCACTGGAGCTGGCTTACCTGGTTAATCCAGTGTACAGCCCATTTGCCAAACTCTTAGCTTGTGAAACTCTGTCACCTGCAGTAGAGTTACAGCGAGTCTAAATCTGGCTCCAAGAAGCAGCAATGTACTGTGGCAGCTATCTAAGATCTGATGGAGCAGAAAGACGCAAAACCTAAATGCAAACAGTCAGCGCTGTTCTCTTCCTGCAGCTGAACAAAGTGAAGACAAGACAATGGAAATGTAGAGATCAGATGATGCTTCCGACCCAACAGCTAAGAACATAAGAACATAAGAATGGCCATACTGGGTCAGACCAAAGGTCCATCAAGCCCAGCATCCCATCTGCCGACGGTGGCCAATGCCAGGTGCCCCAGAGAAGGAGAACAGAAGACAAGTGATTTATCTCCTGCCATCCATCTCCTGCCCTTGTTATGAAGGCTAGGGCACCATACTTTATCCCTGGCTAATAGCCATTTATGGACCTGACCTGCAAAAATTTATCAAGCTCTTTTTTAAACCCTAATAGAGTCCTGGCCTTCACAGCCTCCTCGGGCAAGGAGTTCCACAGGTTGACTGTGCGCTGTGTGAAGAAAAATTTCCTTTTATTAGTTTTGAACCTACTACCCATCAATTTCATTTGGTGTCCCCTAGTTCTTGTATTATGGGAAAAGGTAAATAATTTTTCTATATTCACTTTCTCCACACCATTCATGATTTTATATACCTCTATCATATCGCCCCTCAATCGCCTTTTTTCCAAACTGAAAAGTCCCAGTCTCTCTAGCCTCTCCCCATATGGGACCCTTTCCAAGCCCCTAATCATCTTAGTCGCCCTTTTCTGAACCTTTTCTAATGCCAATATATCTTTTTTGAGGTGAGGAGACCACATCTGCACGCAGTACTCGAGATGTGGGCGTACCATAGTTTTATATAGGGGAAGTATGATATCTTTTGTCTTATTATCGATCCCTTTTTTAATAATTCCTAACATCCTATTTGCCTTACTAACTGCCGCTGCACACTGCGTGGATGTCTTCAGAGAACTATCCACTATAACTCCAAGATCCCTTTCCTGATCTGTCGTAGCTAAATTTGACCCCATCATGTAGTACGTGTAATTTGGGTTATTTTTTCCAACATGCATTACCTTACACTTACCCACATTAAATTTCATTTGCCATTTTGCTGCCCAATCACTCAGTTTGCTGAGATCTTTTTGTAGTTCTTCACAATCCCTTTTGCTTTTGACTGTCCTGAACAACTTGGTGTCATCTGCAAACTTTGCCACCTCACTGCTTACCTCATTTTCTAGATCATTGATGAACAAGTTGAACAGGATCGGTCCCAGGACTGAGCCCTGGGGAACACCACTAGTTACCCCCCTCCATTGTGAAAATTTACCATTTATTCCAACCCTTTGTTTTCTGTCTTTTAACCAATTCCCGATCCATGAAAGGACCTTTCCTCCTATCCCATGACCACCTAATTTACATAAAAGCCTTTGGTGTGGGACCGTGTCAAAGGCTTTCTGGAAATCTAGGTATATTATGTCCACTGGGTGCCCCTTGTCCGCATGTTTATTAACCCCTTCAAAGAATTCTAATAGATTAGACAGACACGACTTCCCTCTGCAGAAACCATGCTGACTTTTGCCCAACAATTCGTGCTCTTCTATGTGCCTTGCAATTTTACTCTTTACTAGTGTTTCTACTAATTTACCTGGTACTGATGTTAAACTTATCGGTCTATAATTGCCAGGATCTCCTCTAGAGCCTTTTTTAAATATTGGTGTTATATTGGCCGTCTTCCAGTCATTTGGTACCAAAGTGGATTTAAAGGATAGGTTACAAACCACTGTTAATAACTCCGCAATTTCACATTTGAGTTCTTTCAGAACCCTTGGGTGAATGCCATCTGGTCCTGGAGACTTGTTACTATTCAGCTTATCAATTAATTCCAAAACCTCCTCTAATGTCACTTCAATCTGAGTGAGTTCCTCAGATTTGTCGCCTAAAAAGGCTGGCTCAGATTTAGGAACCTCTGTAACATCTTCAGCCGTGAAGACTGAAGCAAAGAAATCATTTAATCGCTCCGCAATGGCACTGTCTTCCTTGATCGCTCCTTTTATATCTTTATCATCCAAGGGCCCCACTGCTTTTTTAGCAGGCTTCCTGCTTCTAATGTATTTAAAAAACATTTTACTATTGTTTTTTGAATTTTTGGCTAGCTGTTCCTCAAACTCTTTTTTGGCTTTTCTTACTACATTATGACAGTTAATTTGGGAGTGTTTATGTTCCTTTCTATTTTCCTCACTAGGATTTGACTTCCACTTTTTAAAAGCTGCCCTTTTCTCTCTCACTGCCTTTTTAACATGGCTGTTTAGCCATGGTGGTTCTTTGTTAGGTCTCTTACTGTGTTTTTTTATTTGGGGTATACATTTAAGTTGGGCCTCTAGTATGGTGTCTTTAAACAGTTTCCATGCAGCTTCCAGGGATTTTAGTTTAATTACTCTACCTTTTAGTTTCTGTTTAACTAGCTTCCTCATTTTAGTGTAATTCCCCTTTTTGAAATTAAATGCCAGAGTGTTTGACCGCTGCGGTGTTCTTCCCAACACAGGAATATTAAAAGTTATTATATTGTGGTCACTATTTCCAAGCGGTCCAGTAACAGTTACCTCTTGGACCAGATCCTGCGTTCCAGTCAAGACTAGATCGAGAATCGACTCTCCCCTTGTGGGTTCCTGTACTAGCTGCTCCAAGAAGCAGTCATTTAAGGCATCAAGAAATTTAATCTCTGAATCCCGTCCTGAGGTGACATGCACCCAATCAATATGGGGATAATTGAAATCTCCTATTATTACTGTGTTTTTTATTTTGATAGCCTCTCTAATCTCCCTTAACATTTCAGCATCACTATCACTGTCCTGGTTAGGTGGTCGGTAATATATTCCTAATGCCATATTCATATTAGAGGAATGAATTGTTATCCATAATGATTCTATGGAACACTTTGATTCCTTTAGGATTTTTACTTCATTTGATTCTATATTATCCTTCACATATAGTACCACTCCGCCACCCGCATGACCTGTTCTGTCTTTCCGATATAATTTATATCCCGGTATGATAGTGTCCCACTGATTGTCCTCATTCCACCATGTTTCTGAGATGCCTATTATGTCAACTTCCTCCTTTGATATGAGGTACTCCAGTTCACCCATCTTATTAGACAGACTCCTAGCATTAGTGTAAAAGCATGTTAGAAAACTACCACTATTTATATGTCCGCCTTTCACAGACGCGTTGGATTTTTTTATGCACGATTGTTTCACATCTGATCTTGCCCATATATTATTTCCCACGTTCCCTATCTGACTAACTTCTAGGGAATCCCTGTCTATGGAGCCTCGTGTAAGAGAAGTCTCCGTCCGATCCAGGTGCTCCCCCGCACCAATCGGCTTTCCCCCACCTCTTAGTTTAAAAACTGCTCTATGACCTTTTTCATGTTTAATGCCAGCAGTCTGGATCCACCTTGATTTAGGTGGAGCCCATCATTCCTGTATAGGCTCCCCCTACCCCAAAGTGTCCCCAGTTCCTAATAAATCTAAACCCCTCTTCCCTACACCATCGTCTCATCCACGCATTGAGACTCTGAAGTTCTGCCTGTCTATCTGGCCCTGCGCGTGGAACTGGAAGCATTTCAGAGAATGCCACCAAAGATGTTCTGGATTTCAGTCTCTTTCCTAGTAACCTAAATTTGGCCTCCAGAACATCTCTTCTACCCTTCCCTATGTCATTGGTACCAAAGCACCTAACTGGCATTGCAAAAACAGGGCATTTGCACAAACAATGGAACAGACTACCAAGATGAACCATAACTTCAGAGACTCACCCAACACGTGGGACTGACAAAGATTCCTGCTGGATACCCCATATGCGCGGCTGTCAGGGAAGTGGAAAAAGCCAAATGTAGCAGGAAGTGCTTCACTGATTTAGAATCTGGGCAGAGTTCTGTGCCCATGGGACAATCAAAGTACAGCTATTATTAGTGAGGGTGGTTGCTGGAATCCTCTGAGTTCTGAGCTTGCCCTCTAAAACTGAAGCTGCAGGGTTCTCTCCTGGGGGTGGGGGACTGCTCAGCTTTCCTCCTCCATTCTCCACAGCAGTGGTGTTCCCAGCCATGTTACTTGGGAGCCACTTTTGCAGCCTCCAAAAGTGCCCCATGACTACTGTATGCCCTGTGTCCCTCCCCACCAGACAAGTAAAACGATATTAAATAGAGATCTCTAAAACCAACTAAATACTCTGATGTTTTCAAATAAATTTGCAATACCATGCAAACTAAATGTAACTAAACCACTGGCTGGCTGAGAACATCCGTCCACCTGTACCTTTACCATGCCACGCAGCGGTGCTATTTACGACATCCCTTATATCATAAGAACGGCCAGGCTGAGTCAGACCAAAGGTCCATCTAGCCCAGTATCCTGTCTTCCAACGGTGGCCAAGGCCAGGTGTCCCAGTGGGAATGAATAGAACAGGTAAGCCATTCCCTGTCACCCACTCCCAACTTCTGACACACGGCAGGTAGGGACACCATTCCTGCCCATCCTGGCTAATAGTCATTGACAGACTTGTCCTGCCTGAATTCATCTAATTTATCTTGCATCCACCGCCCTTTGCCAGGGCCAAAAAGAAGAAGAGGTCTTAGCTCCACTAGCCCCATTCCTTTCAAGCAGCTGATTTGCCTCACTCTGGGTGAGAGAGAGAGAGATGAGGGGCTCCTTCCTCCATGGTGCTCCCAGAGGGAGCCTTGAAGAGCTGCAGGCTATGCCTGAAAAAGGCCACATGTGGCTGTGGCTCATATCACCCCTCTAGAATTTCAGGTTCTCATAAGGCAATCAGCACTTTCCTGGATGGGTCTACAAAATCCTGCTATAGAAGAGGTGTGCGCTACGTCACCACAGGGCTGTACCTTATAAGGGGACCTGCATGCTCTGCCAGCACGGCGGTGCTGGTCTGTGAGGGTGCTGCCTTTGAGCACGTCTGGATTTGGGAAGTCTCCCGCTAACGAGGACCTGGGACCTGCTACCACTCGGGGGGTTGGGGGGGGCTGTGTTTCTGGAACTGAGTGGCGCTCGGCAGCACAATTAAGATGAAACACTTTGGGGGTGTAATGAGGGCAGCAAATGTGGTGAATTGTTGCAATCTAAACATGCCACTGAAAGGTGGGGTGGTCGGCAAAATGACAACAGAGCCCAGGCTGGTCCCTGCTGACATCCTGCTGCACTTCCTTGCCAGCTTGCCTGTCCAGCTCCACCCCAAGAGCTTCGGCCTTCATGCTCCAGCCTCCTCGGAGCCTCTCCCTCTGCAGGTGGGCTGATGGGAGGGAGCTGCTGGCTTCTCTGCAGCCTGCCAGGTTGGGGGGCTGGGAAGGATTCCGGAATGTGGGGCTTTCATTCTGACTCGAAATGAAACCAAATTTCAAGATCCTCCGTGCAACGGAATTACTGCCTTGTGCTCAAGCCCCAGGATACAAGTCACAGCAGCACGTCCCAGGATGCATATAATTCAGCATACAGGGAACAGGATCAGGCCCAATCTGCCTAAGTCATGCTAAGAACAATGCTTGGCTATGATGGTTATTAGTACCATACAGGTTCAGGCTCATTTTATAGGTCTTTTGTGGAGATAAAACTACATTGCTAAGACTCTTATTCTTCAGGGAGGAGCGAGGGGGAAAGACATTAAGAAAACGATCTACCTAGGAGTTCATGTAGGCAGATCATTGTTGTCCCGTGTATTAATTAACTTACATCACCCTGGTAACAGGCTCTGAAAATAACTGATGCATCCCAGACTAGTCAAGACAGACAGGATGGGCTGGGGTGAGTAACTGACAAGTCTGACACAGTTGTCAGATGCACAGGGAACACAAAGACATGGTAAGGCTGCAACCAGATTTCCTCCTTCCTAGGCCTCGTCTACACTGCACGGTGGATCGATGCTTCAGTGATTGATCCACTGACTACTGATTTAGTGTGTCTGCTTAGACACGCAGAGTCGATCTCCAAGCGCACTCCCGTCAACACCAAGACAAGAACAGCAGCCACTGCCAACCTTACTGCAGACAAAATACCGCCATATGTCTGTTTTGTGTAGCTGAACTAGACCGTTGGCACCGTGTGGGCCTTAGACTTTTCACTGGGTGACAAGAAATCACATTTGCTCATGATCTGCTTTGCACTGCTGAGGTCATTGTTAAAGTTTTGCTCCAAAGTGTGGATGAAGTTAAGGTGCAAATTGCTTTGTCACACCTGCTAAAGGTGTAAGCAAGTTCCTCAGGGAGTGTGTTAGCCATTTGGTTTACAGACAATGTGAAAGTGGCAAGGAGCATAGGCCATTCCCCTTGTGGTTGAGGCATTTTTAGAATTTAGGGCTTTTTAGGGGGAGTGTTTTGGTACAACCTTAACTACCACCAGTGCCCCCCTTAGCTGAGTGCTTGGGCAGCCACCAGGAGAGAGTCAGGTACTGCCCAGCTGATTAGCAGACTGACCACAGCCACCCACAGCGGGCAGCATATGTTTCAATTGGTGGTACACATTTGCACATGCCTTTGAGCACAGAAAAAAAATTATTCCATGCATGGCTGGAAGAAATTAGAGGGAACACTGACTGCCAACCAACAAAATCCTTCTTTTATTTTCAACAATCATCTTGCCTGACCTTCTGCGTAACACAGGACAGTCAATTTCACTAAGTAATTCCTGTCTTGTGCATATTCACTGTGCTTACTGCTTAAAGTGGTTACTAGCGCAGCAAAGTGCACAGTAACTTGCTTGTATATTTTCACGAGACGGCAAACTGCATTGTTTTAAAATCAGCGATGCCCTAAGAGTTCATAAGGACCAGGATAAAGAGAATGGTGATCCATTTTACTCCATGTCCTCTGAAGTTAGGACAAGAAATGACGAGCTTCATCTGCAGCAAAGGTGATTTTGGTTAAATATTCGGAAAATCCTTAGAGTTAGACAGTTTAAGCTTTGGAACCAGCTTCCAAGGGAGGTTGTGGAATCAACATCATTGGAAGTTTTAACAACAGGTGGAACAAACACCTGTCAGGGCTGGTTTAGGTTACTTGGCCTTGCCTCAGCATAGGGAGCTGGACTTGATGACCTCTCAAGATCCCTCCAAGCTTGGCATTTCTGTGATTGGCCCTGAAGTCATATGACCTGGGACAACACTAGGATCGACATAAGAACACATTGCAGAACACAGTAGAAAACTCCCATCGCTAACGGCTGCTTTTGGAATCATTTTGCAGTGCTGGCAACGTACTGCTCACATGGGCCCATGGCTATATGCCAGTCATAGGACACACCACTAAGGGGATTTATTGTTCTAAACTTGATCCTCAGTTGGCAGCATTCTGCGTAGCTCCAAAGGCATTAATGGAGCAAGTTAGATTTATGCCCACTGACTATTCGGCCCATGTAGCCCCATTTGCAAACCTGACTGCTTTCTGCCTTTAGTACCATTTCAACTACATCTTCATGCAGCAAAAGGATGCCCTCATCAGGGCTTTCTTCATGGCATCACTTAGTGAAATTTCTAGCTTTAACTCAGTCTGCGCTCAAACCCTTTATCTCACGTAGAGAGAAATCCCATCCATTTTTTTTTTTTTTTTTACATGCCACAGACCTTACAATAACCAGTTTGCCACAAAGGCTAAGGGACAGAACCTCAGCTGATGTATATCAATGGTATTACACCCTTTACACCAGCAGAGGATTTGCCCTAGGAGCATGCAGGTGCTCTCTGAATTAGTCTTCCATATTGATTGGTAGGGAATAAAGTCCTACATAGCTACAAGGCAAAGTGGGGGTGGGGATGGACAAAGCACATGTAATTTGCATGTTGTAAAAAATGTATAAAGCCTGCAAGCGAGTATCGATTGCCAGGCAGCAGGATGGAACTGGTGGAAGATCATAGAACACTAGACCTGGAAGGGATCTCAAGAGATCACCAAGCCCAGTCCCCTGCCCCCACAGCAGGACCAAGCACCATCTAGATCATCCCTGTTAGTCTGATGAAGTGCATCTTACCCGCAAAAGCTCATTACCTACTAAAAGTTTTAGTCTTTAGGGAGCTAAAGGACTGCTTGTTTTTCCTCTAGCAAATCAGTGACTCAGCCCCAAGCAATCCTAGGGCTCTCAAAGGCTTTTGCTTTAGCCTACCCTGACCCCTGTTGGCAGATCTAGGGAACACACTTTGGTTTACACCTCTCCAAGGTTACTGTATTTGCCTTTTTCAAGTGAAAAAATGCACTGTCATTTGATCTGCTCTCTGGGGGTTACCTAGAACAGGTTGGCAGGGTGATGACACTACCCCATTGTTCCATACCACAAATTCCATGGGACTGTTGGCCTTCAGAACCTCACATTTTAAATTGCTTCCAACTCACTTTGCAGCTTGAGGCAAATGATTCTTCTGTGCTTCAGCCTCCCCAGGCTGTACAAGGGTGTGTTTACGCAGCGACGTTATTGCTGAATAACGGCAAGCATCCACACGGCAAAACTGCTATTTTGACATAATTTTGAAACAGTGGGCGGCTTATTTCAAATTCTGTAAGCCTCATTCTGTGAGGAATAGCACCTATTCCAAAACAGACCTTTCAGAATAAGGACTGTGTAGACAGGAGATAGGGGCTATGTCAAAATAAGCTACTCCAGAATAGCTAATTCTGAAATAACGCTGCTGTGTAGACACAGAACGCTGGTTGCAAGTGCTTATCTTACACGTGCTTCCAGGGACTGTAATGAGAAATAGGCTCTACTGCGAGTACACACACTATTTCGGAGTAAGTTTTGCTTATTTTGGGGCTTTCCTGTAGTGTGGATGTGTTATTCCAGAATAGCTTATTTTGGAACAGTAGCTTTGGAATAAGATATTCTGGAACAACTTTATAGTGTAGACATGCCCTAAGGGGAAAATAAGCATCTACTTACCTCCTGGGGGTGTCTTCTGCAGTTTAACTCACTAGCTCCCTCCATCCAGGGATCTCAATGTTCTGCTCACAAAAGACAAGCTCGTTCATGGCCTACAGAAAAGTCTTTGCCTCTGTTGAATCCCGTGCATCTTGCAAAGGTCCCTTGCCATCCACCTGGTTGATGCTAAGGCTGCACAGAAAGACAGGAGGCATGCGCTGTATGTTTCAATGCAAAACTCAAGGGAGCCCTCCTCCCTCCTGCAGGGGACAGTCAGGTAGCCAAGAGCCCTGGTCACCAAGTGAGAAAGGAGACGCGTGAAACATGCAGGAGGGTGTTTCTGGCAGACAGATGGTGCCTCCTGGTGGCCGCCTGGAAACCGCACTGTTGATTGAAAAACTGCAAAGTTGTGCATCAAGGCTGATGCTGGTATAGGTCGAACCTCTCCAATCTGGCACCCTGGGCCCCTGACTGGTGCCAGATGAGAGAGTTTGCCGGCTCATGGGAGGTCAATATTGCCTAGCAGCATTACTAACACTACCACTGCTGACTGGGCTTTTAAAATAGTTTTAGGGGTAAATTACAGCTAAACAACAGCACAGAACACTAAGAGCCAGAGAATCTGGATATCAGACTCCATCAAGGCCCAGGCACACCTAGCGTGGACAAAGTTTAACCGATAGACACACAGCTATCAAGAGACCTCAGGGGCAGATCCTCAGCCAGTGTGACTGGCATAGCTCCTCTGACTCCATTAATAGGAAACGAGGAGCTTACACATCAGCCACCCTCAGCGTGCAGCACTGTTGGCTTAGCAGCAATCCAAGGTTCGGAGGAGGGATCCTCATAAGATGAGCACTTGGGCAGCCGCCCAGGAGAGATTCAGGTGCCACCCAGCTGATCAGCAGCGCCCTCACAGGCATCAGAAAGGGCAACACGTGTTTCTGTTGGTGGTGCACATCTACACACGCCCAGGTGCGCATCACAAAGTTTATTCTGCACAAGGATGGAAGAAATTAGAGGGAACGCTGCTTAGGAGGCACTCCCAAAGTTTTCAGACATTCCTCTTTTTGGGTGAAAGCAGAAGGCCCCTGCAACACTCAAGCTCTGTTTTGAGGCTTTAAATGGCACAGGGACCTTGCCCTAGCTCTCTGTGCAGGAGCAAACTTCATTCCCCATGATGTGGCTACCACAAGTACTTTGCGTAACAGCTGGGGTCAAAGCCTACCAGATCTCACAAGATTCCAGCCACATCCAACCCCACCGTGGCATACCGAGACCTGCTTCCTGTTTCAGATCTGACCTGGGACCAGACGAAGCAGGAGAGCTGAGCCACCCACATTCGATGGCGAGGAGATCAGACTCCGGTGTCAGACCTGAGCCTCCTTCCACCCCTCCAGATTTAGATCCACTAGCTGGCAGAATGTCCTGCGCATGTGGGTCCCTTCGCTAGCAGCCTCTGGAAGAGGGCAAGCAAAAATGAAAACCAGACAGACAATCTCTCTGAGACAATTCACAGCAGCAGGTGAGAATCCTAATGAACTTTCTTCAAAACCAGGCCTATGCACCATGTAATCCCCTCCTTCTGCTCTGCCAGGCCTAAGGACCTGGCATCACCACCCTATTATCCTGCACAGTTCACCCACCTGCAGAGGGAGGTCCTGAGGGGTGGCTGCTGTGTGGAGGAGTTTCCATGATTAACCAGAGATTGCCTGGTGGAGTCGGTCCTAGGGAGGGGGCAGTGCGGTGTAGTGGAGAAGCCAGAGAGGCAGACAGGAGGGTCTTGAGTGTGTGCCAGACAGAGAGCACTCCCTCGTCCACCCCCTGTACCCGAGAGGCAGCATGGTCCAGTGAACAGGGCACTAGAACAGCACCTGATCCCCAGGCTCTGTTCCTAACTCTGCCACGAGGCTGCTGTGGGACCTTGGGCAAGTCACTTCCCTGTTGTGTGCCTCAGTTTACCCCTCCCACCCTCTGTCTATTCAGCTCAGATTCTCCTTAGAAACACGGTCTGCTTAGCAATGACAGTACCCTGCAAAACAGGGCTCGGATATCAGCTGGGGTCATTAGATCCTACTGCAATACAAAGTAAAGTCAACCAGAAAGCTGTGTAGTCTGAACCCGAAGGAAGCAGTCCAACCGGGGTGACTAGAGATCAAGTGTGAAAATTTAGGACGAGCAGGGAGGGTAATAAATAGTTACGTAAGACAAAACCCCAAATACCAGGCCTGTTCCTATAAAACTAGGACACCTGGTCACCCTTGGTCCAACCAGCCAGCCCTGTGCAGTCAGTAGGTTATATTTACACTGCATTGCAAACCCACCTGGGGACACAGTGTTTCCAAGCCCAGGCTTGAGCAGCCACAGGGCTGGGTCTGGGTCTGGGTCTCTCAGCCATGCGAACATGTCCTTGTTGCAATGGGCAGATCCTCCTTCTGGGGTCTGTGGCGTGGGCTATATCCACATCGCACAGTGACAGGGTTGAGAACTGAGCCTCAGCAGAACTTGGATCTGACCCACTCACCAAGCAGGATCCCAGGGCCCAGCCCCATGCACGTGCTGGCCTGGGTCAGACTGGTTTGCCCAGGGTCAGCGTGCTCTGTGAACAGACCGTTGCTGCTCAGGAGGCGGTTCGGTCTACGCTAGGCGCTCCAGTCTGAAGATGATCTCCTGGAGATGGATGACATCATCTCTTCCCCTCCCCGGTGCTCCACGTGCTCAGATCCTGCAGTAAACACTGGGCTAGGAGCAGCCGGTTGCAGTTCCCGCCAGCAGGCTGTGCTGCAGAACGCCAAGTGCCTACCACATGCTGGAGCATCCCTGCGCTGGGCACGCTGCATGGCTGGACCCTCCAGGCCCTTTCCTGCAGTGGTGGCCCAGAATGACATCACAGGGCTCTGTATTGCTTTGTGCTCAGCCAGGCTCCACTCTGCGTGCAAGTAAATCAGGGATGTCACCCGAGAAACTCTCCCTCGGCCGGATACTGCACTCCGCAGTCCACACCTCACTCCACGCTCCCACAGGCCTCTTGCTGTTTGCCAGGGCAGTGCCAGGAGAGAATCCACCTACTCACTCCGTGCTGGGTCACCTCTCCTAGTCAGATGCTGTAACTCAAACAGGCCTGCAGGGACACACCCACGCTGGAGGTGGTGTAGAGCCAGGCCTCTCTCTAATTTTTTTCATCCGTGGGTGGAGTGAATTTTGTTATGTGCTCCCAGGCATGTGCACCACCAATAGAAACACACGCTGTCAGCTGTGGGCGCTCTGCTAATCAGCTGGACGGTACCTGAATCTCTCCTGGGTAGCCACCCAAGTGCTAACCTTACGGGGAACACTGGTGTGGAGCTGTAGCACCCCAGAAGTTTGCAGCACCTATGGAAGTTCCTCAGCACAATCCCCTTCACTGAGCAGAGGAGATGGGGACGTGGGGCTACCTCCTCCCCGTGCAGCGGGGTGGAGCAGGCAGCAATCCCTGCAGACGATAGCAGCATGCGAAGTACCTAGAGGAGGGCGGACTCCTTGCTTGTGCCAGTTTGATGGAGGGGATTACAGATCCCATGCAGGCAGCATCTCAGCTCTCACCCGGAGGGGGTCACTGGGCAGACCTGGCTCACTGAGTAGGTCTCATTATATAGTGGTCCAAGAGAACTCAGGTGAAGTGATTATTTATATCATGGCAGCACTCTCCCCCATAACCCCACCAAGATCTTGGCCTGCTATAGCCCTATTAAGACTGTAAAGAGCACCTCAACCAGCACCAGCTATAATATGCGGCAATCCTGGGTTTTGCAGGACTGGTGAAACTTACATTGGCCCTCTGCCCAGTCGGGGCTGGACTGGTGGTTCGGGATGGGGGGAAGGGAGGGGATACAGACATGTTCCCTTCCTGATTTGAATATCCCAAGTACAACTGCAAATGAGCTTTGTGCCCCGGCTAAGCACTGCCCGCAGTGGGAGAGGCCCTGGCCCACACAACCGGCCTATTTAACCATAGTGCAAATTCCCTCTGCCTTGCAGCTTGGGGAGTCACTTATCTCTGTGCAGCATGGGCAAGGATTGGAACAGGAACATTCTCCAGCTCCTTGGCACAGGCAGAAGGGGATCCACAGCGGGCAAGACACTGGGCAGTCAGCCACTGTGGAAACCAGATTATCAAATGCTCAGCACCCACCATCAGAGCCAGGCTTCCCAGAGAGCTCAGCTCACATGTAGGCACCAAACCAGGGTCCAGGTTTTCACAGTAAGAGGGTTTCTTCTAATTTTTTCATTTCTAGGCAGAAAAAAATTTATTCTGTGCCCTGAGGCATGTGTGGATGTGCACCAGCAATAGAAACACAAGCTATGGGTGCCTGTGGACACTCGGCCAACCAGACAAACAGCACCTGAATCTCTCCCGGGTGTTCGCACAAGTGCGCAGCTTACAGGGAACACAGCAAGCTCCCACTATGAAACGTGCAGCTGGATTTTTCTCACTAAATGGGAACTGAGCTTCTTTGCAGACCTGCAAACGCCATTACAGACATATGGGAGAGCACAGAGCCAGTGTGAGGGCACTAGGCAGCTTACAGCCAGTTCAACGGGTCTTAGGCAGGATGTTGAGATGTACTGGCCAGGGTGCTCTGCTTAGGGATGAGTTTCACCACAGGGATCGAATTAAGACAGCTCCCATAACTTTGGGTATGTCTGTACTAGACAAGCTATGAAGTCACAGCCATGTGGCCAGCAGCCACAAATGCATGCACTCGGGCCTGAGCAACTAGGGCTAGCCCAGGCTGTTGTAACCACACACCTCCTGGCTGTGACTCACGGTCCCATGTCAGGCCACCTAGACCACTTACACAGAGAAAGAATGAGTCTCCTCAACAGCCTTAGCTAAGAGCCAACTCCAACTGGCTTTTAGCTCACGCTGTCGCGCAGGGGTCAGCACAGCTCTCGAGAATGGCATCGACACACTAGCCTGGAGCTCAGCCCTCTCCATCCTCCCCCTGTGGATTAACAAGACACCAGCTAATGCTATCAACCACTACCTAATAGGTAAAGCTGTGCGTCTTTATTTATAAACGAAGCTGTTGTAAGTCAGACTAGTAGTGACTTTAAAAAGTATCACCAGCACCCGGACCATACCTAGAGGTCAAAAGGTCAAATTTTGGCACTCTGCCTTGGAAAGGTTGCTGACCCCTGCTGTAAAGGCTCCTGCACTAAGCTCCTGAGGTCCCAGTTCTGTTCCACCAGTTTCGTTCTGCTATTTTGGGTTGGTTCCCTTCTTATGGGCATCATATCATGCTCCTCTTATCTCCCGCAAGAGGGTGTGGACTTGGAGAACTCCTGTCCCTTTACTACTATCATTAAGCAAACTAGTTTGGCTCTAGCTAGCTCAAAGACAGCATGGGTGTGTCCACCCAGGCTGCAATCATGCTACCTAACTGCAGTGCATTCTGATCCGTCCTCGGCCCTCCTTAGCAGGCTTCATTTCAGTCTCTTGGCTTTTGCTACACTGGTGTGTTTCACCCATGCAAGCGGCCTGAGGAGGGATGGGCCTCTTCTTTTTCAGCCTTGGGAAAGTTGGGGCCGTCACAGTAGCAGCAGCACTCCAGAAGTTTGCGCAGCCCACAGCTTTTAGGTATAAGCAACTCAAGAAGAGAGACTGCTGTATCCCTGCTCAATCAACTGAGAGATTAGTTAGTGCACAGAGTGCAACCTGTGATTCTTGTAGGCAGACCCACCGGGCAAAGGAAGCCATTGTCCCAGGGCTTGGCTTTCAACGGGGCCTGGACCTTTGGCCACCGGTGTGGTTCTACTGGGGGTGGTCAGAACCATGGTCAGAGCAGCGCTAAGGGCTGACTGCCCTAGGCCCCACCCTCTTCCAGGGACACAGAGCCAGGCCCCTGGTTCCACCTTGCCCCATGGTGGCTGTCAGCCCCCTGATTGTAGGCAGGGGCGTACCAGGAACAAGCAGCCAGGGAACTAACATCTCAGCTGTGTGTACCTCAACTGGGCAGATTTCAATTTTTCACAAATCATTTTAATAGGTAAATGCTGGTTTGGTTTGAAGCATTATTTTGAATTTTACTGATGTAAATTTTCACAGTTGTGGGAAGTGTCAGGCAAGGTTCCATGGGCGGAATAAATCCTGTTGTGTCACCCAGGCATGTGCACCACCAATAGAAACACAAGCTGCTGGCTGTGGGTGCTCCGCTAATCAGATGGGCAGTACTTGAATTTGTCGTGGGAGACCACCCAATTGCTCAGTGTACAGGGAACCCTAGTTTCAGAAAATGGACTAACAGAATCCAGGCATCCTGATTTCCGCCAGCTTTAGTGACTACCTAAGCTGGGCCTGGCCCTGCCTGATTAAGGCTCATTTTGAGTGTTGTCTTAGCAGTAAATGCCACGTGAGCTGCATTAGCGGCAAGTGAGCCAAACGGTAAATCATGAAAACAAAAGTAAAAATGGAAGAAGCTGGAAAAAGGACATTCCCCAACGGAAACAAAAGCTCCTGTAGCTTGCAGGGGAAATCTCAGGGCTGGAGACATTCCGAAGAAGAAGTAAAACACATCTCTCATTCAGGTAAACTGGAGACGCCAGAGAACCAATGCAATACTTCCAAAGAGAGGAAGCCCCTGAAGAGGAGGAGATCTCCCATGGCTTGGAATAGGGCTGCATCCCTTTGAATGGCCTTCCAGCAATACTAAGTTCCAGGCTTCAGCTTCTGGTAGAACTGAGGCAAAGCACCGGTAAAGCAGGTGTGTGGCTACGCCTGGCAAGTTGTGGATAGTTAGTAAATAGTTATGTGGGACCCAGCTGGGCCAGCGGGGGCTCTCCATATTGCTGACTGCTGTGCAAAAGGCAGATCACTCTAGGGAAGATCTCCTGGGGGCATGGATAGGAATCCGACTTACCTCCCTAGCAAGCAGATCATTTGGCACATTGTGTTTAAATCAGTAGCAGCACACACCCAATGACTTCAGAAGGAGCCACGCTAGGTCCACCCTTCGTAAGTCTCAATTGTGAGGGTAGAAGAGCTCAGCTACAGTGTGGGAGGATCCCACCAGATCACAGCGGGGATTGGAATCTGTGTTCCTGCCTCCTATTCTAACCACAAGAGGCAGGTTTCAAGCACTCAGCCCTCGTGGCTGAAGCCAGATTTTCAGAAGCACGCTGAGGTTTTTCTAAGCATCCATCTCTATGTGCTGGTGAGAAGATACGAAGTTGGCAGCTCTGGAAGTTACAGTCCCAGAGGATGTATTTTAAAAGTTGCAGTGGTCAGGTTCACCTCTTTGCACCAGGGTTGATTGGCTGGGCCAACCACCCAGCTTTTCGGTTGTAAGCAGAAAAGGAAGCAAATGTGCAGAACAAGACAAAGAACATGTATTGGAGGAGTTCCCACATGAAGGAGTCAACATTGCCAGTGGGGATAGAATTCAGAAGCCTTCAGAGGTTCACAGATGCAGCTGGATTCTGTAGATGCCTGACACCATCAGTGCATCAGAGGGAAGAGATTCTTCAGCACATGGCACAATCAACAAGCCAAGAGGCTCATGGAAAGGGCCAGAAAAAAGAACCTATCACCAGGAACTCAACATCAGAATCTTATGCCCTTGATTCGTCTCCAGGATGCTAGGGAACTACTGACAACTAGCCACATAAATGTGTCTTGGGTCAGGGACCAGTGGAGGCTCAGACAGACCCGTGCACAATGCCTTGCTGGAGATGGCTTCCCTAGAAGGTTTTCCAGCTCGCAAAGAGCTGCTAGAAACACAGCCCCTGCAAGCTGATGCTTGGCCAGTGCCATCTAATGGCTGGCATTTGCTGTAGACTTCCCTGGAGCAGGTGGAGGAAAAATTAAAAAAAAAACACCACATATTGTGATGCATCAGGGGACTTAATCAACCTGCTCTTTGTAGGGGTGCTAGGCACTGAGGTACCTAGGTCCTGCCTGTTGTACAGAATAGGCTCCTGGGGGCTTTACCTTTTGTTTATCAGGTGTAGTATGCGTTATTGGGTGTAACTTGCATTCGCTGGGTGGTGCTGGTCGCCAGTCACACACTGGAGGTCAGATTAGATGCCCTGGTGGCCCCTCCCAGCCATATCCTTGACTTGCATCACTCATGGGGCATGGAGTAACATGCTGTACATTTCGTGTCAGGCCTGTTGAAATCTACATGTGGTCAACTGGGAAATCGGCCTGACAACACCACACAGTTCTGGGAAATGCCCTTATGTTACCATTTTCTGATAACACCTCCCCCCTCTGGCATTTGTATTTCTTCAGACCTGTGCTAGCTCATATTAAAGTCACTCTTGCATTTTACAGTAAGAGACACCCTCCCTTCCCCCAGCCCTAGCCCTGAGCAGCACTAACAGCCTCTCCCTTGCTCATGATCCCATTGCAGGAAACTTATAAGCATGACCTCTGGCAGTGCACTGATGGAGCTAGCCATGCTGGGGATGGGTTTGATGGTGTGTGGGTAGGAATGTTGTGCAGAGAGGACAGGAAGCCTCTGGCTACTGGGCCAGCTGAACTAGATGATCTTTGACGCACATTCATGAATATTCCAATTTTCAAAGAATTCCTGGGCTCCTCTCACCAACCCCATCAGGAAAAAAAAAAGTCTGTAGCACCCAGTAACATTGACATTTTGAAATGGTTTTTATAGTGCTGAGGAATGAACCAACAGCCTTTCAAAGGGTGTGTGTGTGTGTGTGTGTGTGTGTGTGTGTGTGTGTAAAAAGCATAAGAGATAAATGAGAGATAACCCACCATGGATTCACCAGAACTGCAGAAGTTTGGGTAAAGAAGATCCAAAGTCCCTGTTCTGAATCAGTGGGTACTGGCCATTCTGGGGTGGGTTTCTCCTCTCCATTCCATCCTGAACCTGAGTAAGTTTCCATCAAAGCCAGTGTGCTCCAGTAAAACGTTTCAGGTTCGATGGAATAGCATTTTCCCACAGAACTGTCATCCACATTTCTGACAAGCTCTAATTCTGTATTGTATCGTTCCTTTGAGGGACGACTGAAAGCACTGGGTTTGTTTAGTTTGGAAAAGAGAAGACAGAGGACATAACAGCTTTCAAGTACTTAAAAACTAGTTACAAGGAGGAGGGAGGAAAAATTATTTTCCTTAACCTTTTATGATAGGACAGGAGCAATGGGTTTAAATTACAGCATGGGAGGTTTAGGGTGTACATTAGGAAAAACTTCCTGTCAGGATGGTTAAGCACTGCAATAAATTGCCTAGGGAGGTTGGGGAATCCCCTTTACTGGACATTTTTAAGATCAGGTTAAACAAACACTTATGAGAGATGGTTTAGATGGTGCTTGGTGCTGCCATGAGTGCAGGGGACTGGCCTTGATGACCTCTCCAGGTTTCTTCAAGTTCTATAATTCCATATTTGCAAATCAAGTTTGAAGCTGTAGGATCTGAAGCTTTTCGATCAACAGATTCCTTGTCAGTGCTCATTTAGGGTCACCCAAAAGATCGCAAGTTTCAATTCCACCACAGGACTCAGGGAGCTGCATATCTGTATGTGGAAAGCCCTTGAAGTTCTCAATATAAAGGGAACTTGTGCTCATTTTACAATAGACTTCATTCTTCCAGTTGATGGGCCTGGCATGTGTGAGAGCCAAAACTCACAACCAGTGGAGTGAATGGGAAGGACACATCCTAGCTCTGCAGCAAGCCTCATCTTCCACACCCTGTTGTAGTAATGAGAGGCTTGGTGTAAGGCTAAAGGCCGAGGACAACAGTCAATGCTTTGTTAACATGCAGCAAAGCTAAAGGCCTCAAGCCTGAACAACAGTACGTTAAAGCAAAAACCGTGCTAAGTAGATTCTGCCCACAGGAATGCAGCAAGAGACAGAGCTGATAAGTCACACGGCCTAAAAGCCCATAAAAACACCTAAAAGCACCCAGAGCCAGGCACTTAGTGACACACATAAACACATCCTGCTTAGTACTATGCACTCCCCATAGAAAACAGTTTAGCACCAGGTACTTTCCGACCCAAGTTCAGGAACAGGTTGTAGTGACAGTATGATGGATAGCATTGTTTTGATGGTACCACCATTACCCCCCAAGTTAATGGGTAGATCTAGTTACATTAAGGGGTGTCAATGTATTACAATGAGGGGGTTGTACCTGGATACGTAACTTGTTTATACCTGTGTACAAGGGGCTGCATTGCACAACTTAGGGGATGATGGAGCCCCCTTGCCATCAACTGAATCACAACCATTGTCATGGTGTATGCATGTACCAATGCAAACTGTTGAGTCATACTGAAGGCTCATGAGAGTGTTGGAGACCATAGGTCAACGACAATAAACCTGGCTCCAGTGCCTTCATACCTTGTTTGATTTGTGGTTCTTGGGGGCTCTCGGAGGTCTGCAGTGTTGGCTAACTGCAGGGTCTACACTGTTATCCAAAGAGAGCACACGCATGCGGCCAAAGCGATTAACATCAAAAGGAGCAGATTGGACGTCCAAGTATTGTTCTGGTAGAGACACCTGACTACACCTACATTTGGAAAGTCCTTCAACCTAAACAAAAGGACAACAGCAAAGAAAAGGTAGATGTTTTCAACGTGAGGACAGTGCTCCAACAGGAAAGAAGAGGTTTGTTCCATATCTCTACAGGCAGAGATCTCTGCTCCTCTTCTGGAGTCTAGCAGATGGACAGATCGCCATGAGCTGCTTTTCCCTTTCCTACCGTCAGGAACTCCTGTCCCACTCTGTCATGAATCTTGAACCAGGAGGAAAGAGAACTATTGGCAGCTAAGGCTACAAGCATCTTAGGATAAATACCTCTGAGTGCCCAATGAACACAGAGGAATGAGCTCTCGAAAGAGTGGTACTTAAATACAAGGCTTGTGTTATAAGTGCTACCACACGCACAGAAGGAAAGCGTTACTGCTTCCTGGATTTCCTCTGGTTTCCTGAGCTATGTGTTTCAGATCACATGGTTTCCATGTGGTCTCTATTTGTTGTCCACACTTCTATTCTCTTCAGCTCCCTTTGCATTATTTCTCTCTCGTTCCTCCTCATTAAGGCTCAGTGATGCCTGTGCACTCAGAGGCTACATCCAGATGGTGAGTGGGTTTCGAAATAATTCACACAATTTGCGCTATGCAATTTGTGCAAATTATTTCAAACTCCCTTATTCTGAACTTGGTGCCATCCAAACAGCCCTGAATTCGATTTTGCTGCATATGCAGACATGGCAAAAATCGATCTTTCTGGACTTGGCCATCAACCCATATACTCCATGCTATCACATGGAGTAAGGGACATTGGCACAAGCCTGAAGAGCCCCAGACGACACTAGGTAAGAAAGTTGATTCTGATACTTCTGTGTATTGGAAACAGACTTTCTACCATAGTGTAGATCTAGCTCCAAGTCATAAGCCAACTGGTCAACCTCATGTCTCATTTGGAACCAGAAGTAGGCAATCAGGCAGCAGCAGAGACCAAAAATAAAAAGCAAACACAGTCCAACACAGTTTTAAACTAATAAAAAAACTAAAAAAAAAAAATTAAAAAAGATTTGACAAGGTAAGGAAACTGTTATGCTCACCATCACCCCATTAAGCTTGTTAAAAGCAGCATTCTTCTTCCATATGGTCATGTTTCATAGCCGTATGAAACCATCGTGTAGTTATGAATTTTTGAAAGAACATACACATTTTATTCAGAATTACAAACAGCCTCCACTCCTGAGGGGTTCATAATGCTAATGTTCTACTGAACTCCTCCTTGTAGAGCATGAATGAAGACAAGACTTCCTGTAAGCAGCAGGTATTTGAATAAAAGGCATTTGCTTTCTTCTCTCAAGAACACCCAGATATTTGTATCCCTAATGTAGAAAATTCCATTTATTTCAATAACGCCTGACAGTTCTTTGAGTTCAACTCTTCAACTCTCTGGCTATTTTCCAAAGCTAAGTGTGTTATTAAGGCGTCACCTGCATTCCGTACTCTCTGCTTTGGATTTTATTGCTGTGCCCATTTTCAGTAATTAGTGTGCTTGCTGCAGGGAGTGTGGTATCTCCAGTCACCAGAGCAGGTGTAGACAACATTAGGAAGTAGCATCTGATTGCCCTGACCCAAACTAGCGCAACTATGCTTCACTGAGATGTTTAGATGTTCACTCAGCCCTTCGAGGAGGAGAACCGGGCACGTTTCATGTAAACGAATGACGTGCTCAGGACTCTGGCTGGATAAAGAACATAGTGGACACCTTTCTTTATGACTTCTCCAAGCCATTTGCCAACTTATAGAAGTAGGTGAGCTTTTTTTTTTTTTGAGTTTATTTGCTGAAAAAAATGCAACTGTGAGAAGACAAACTCTTTGCTGCAGGTTGAACCTCTCTAGTTCAGAATTCCTTTACAGAAACATCTGTAATCTGGCATGATTTTAATTAGCTGGAGAATGACTTATCATGGGTATGGCCAAGTTTCCTCCAGTCCCATAAAGTTTGTTTACTGCCACCAGCCCTGGCTCTCAGTGTTCTGTGCTGTTATTTAGCTGTAATTTACCCCTACATGTCTTGTAAGAGCCCAGTAAGCAGTGGAAGTATGGGTAACGTTGCTAGATAATATTGACCACCCATGGTCTGGCAAATTCTCTCATTTGGCACCAGTCAGGTCCCAAGGGAACTGGATTAGAGAGGTTCAACCTATATTTGGGGGGGAAAAATATGATTTTCTCCCAAAATGTCCAGAATGTTTCACTTCGACACTTTTGAATCAAATATTTTCATTTTCTATTAAAAAAGGCAAGAAAAGTGTGTTTCATTTCAAAGGGTAGCTAGATTTTAAAGAGAAGGGTAAAGCACGCCCAAGAACAAAACAATGTAAAATCCATCCACTCGCTCCTCCCCACCCAAAATAATTTGTTTTGATCAACTAAAACAGTTTGTTTGAGCCCAAATTATTTTTTTCACTGTTTCTTTCAGGCCACTGGTCCAAAAAAAAAAAAAAAATCATGTAGCTCCTCTCACAGGTCCCCTTTGAACCAAAGAAATTTTGTTGTCCTCATTTTATATATCTGGAAACTGCTGCAGTGACAATGCTAGAGCAACTCTCAAACATTTGGACAAATAAAGTCACTGGTGAACCCACTCTCCTGCTGCGACAAGTAGAATATAAAATCTCTCTCCAGTAAGTCACTTATTTACATGTTGGGCCTTTTCAAGTGCCTCATTCAGGAAAACTGCCCTCCGTGGTTGCTGATGTGCAAGTTTTGCAGGCTAGTCATGGAAGCTGTTCTTCATGTAATGATGGACAAACCCTTCACAGATGGTGATGAGGTCAATGCCACAACAGGCTTTTCTTGGTGTTCACCAGATGATGGTCAAAGGCACTTGTTGGAGTGACACGGATGATGTTGTCCACAGCTCAGCACTCAACCCATGGGTGGGTGGATTCCCTGTTGGCCAATCGGCATAAGCCTGGGAAGAATTTACTGTGGAATCATAGGCCAAAGTCATCACAAGATGCTAAAAGCAACCAAGAGAACCTTAGTTCTGCCATCTTTAGGTGGGGATGTTGCCTAGAGTAGCGCACCACCATACCAGAGCACTGGCCTAACTCAAAAGAACACATGGCCAGTCTGGGTCACGCTAAGAGTCCATCTAGCCCAAAATCCTGTCTTTGAACAGTGGCCAATAGACTCCAACAAGAGATTCCTCTGTGCTCGAGTCACCAGCACCACTTTCTGCAGTAACCAGGGATATTTTGAGAAATCTCCTACCTCAGTACGGTCCACAGATGCCTGGCTAAAAATTGCAGACTGAGTAATATTTATCAGATGGACACATTCACATAACAGCACATCCCGGGGGCTGGGGTGGGGGGGAACGACACAGGCCACCAGCATTTAAAGGGAAGCCACTATCCGGTTACCTGAACGACCAAGATGTTGAATGGTTTTGCTTTGAATTTCACTACCATCATTCTCGCAACCACTGGTTTGTATCCTAACAATGCTCCTCTAATTTTTTTTTTGCTAAGAAGGAATCCGACTCCTGCCTCATTCTTCATTTTGTTCCCTGACCAAATGACTTCACAACTGTGCATCTCTCCCAATGCCATCCAATACATCTCCACAAGTCTAAGTACATTACATCACTATCTCTCCATCTCCTTTCAAAGGAGCTCTAACTTTCCAGTCGCCCACAGCATTCAGATGTTCCACATTCCAATTGATGTGTTAGTTGTAATTTTCTTTCAGTAGCCAACTTACCGATCCAAGTCCAATTGCTTGATTGGTATTGTGGACCTTGTTTAGTTGGGCAACGTCTGAGCTGGCATCTTTTATCAGTTAGTTGTACTGGTATCAGATTTCATTTGTACTGTTTTACGATCAGAGTATCAACTCTCATCTGACCAACCCTCTTCCTTTATCCAGGCTTGAGACTGGCATGGAACCCCTAGAAGCTTCAAAGACTTGAAAAAGACGCTAGAGGAGATACCAAAGACAGATGTGTTGATCATTAGAGGAGATTGGAATGCGAAGGTCAGAACAGATAATGAAGGTTGGGAGAGTGTCCTGGGAGGTTCGGATACAGAGAAAGAAGTGAATGAGGCGAAAACTACTAGAGTTTGCTACGGAGCATGAGATGGTGATTTGCAACATGAGATTCCAACAAAAGGACTGTAGGAAGTGGACATGGTGATCGAACAATGTGAAGTCCAAGAACATGATAGATATGATTTTGACAAGAAGAAGATGGACAACATCAGTATATCAGCGCCGAACTTTCCAAACAGCAGATATGGACTCAGACCACAGTCTAGTGATTGCGAATATCAAGATGAAACTGAAGAGAAAGTATGAGACACAGTTCAAGAAACAAAGAGATGTGGTGAGGCTAGGTGAGTTAAAAATCGGAAATGCATACAGAACAACGCTTGCAGAGAAGATCAGGAATGCAAGTACAGAGGAAGATCTAGATAAGAGAGCTGAAAGGATAGCCACAGCGATAGAAGAGGCAATTGAGCAGATGGTCCTCGAAGAGAAGATCAGTGAGAAGTGCACTATGCTGGAGATGCTGAAGTTGATCCAAGAAAAGAGAATGTTGAAGATCAGAAGTGATGTTACTCAGAGGACAGAGCAGTATTTTAGAGTGAAATGTGATGAGGTAAGGAAAGTGGCCAGAATGGATAAAGCGAAATGGTTAGAGGAGCTGTGTGATGATGGAGAGAGGTATTATGGTGAGCGTAAGACCAGGGAGGTGTAAAGATGATGAAAAATATTAATAGGCAGTAGCAGCTGAAGCAGATGCCAATCAAAGATGAGAACGATGAGGTGCTTATGAACAAGGAGAAGGTTGTGCACTGATGGATGAGATATTGCACTGATCTATACAAAGCACAGTTGGATCAGAGTATCTGGAGAGTGCGCACTCTGGTTTGCAGATTGCAGAAGGCCCTCCCTTCAGGCAAGGGACCAAACAATGACAGCGTCAGAGCAGAATGCCACTGAGGAAGCAGCTCTGCAGGGTTATAAAGGTGCCCTAGGACCAACGACTTTGCTTACTGTGACCATTCTTTAAAAGGAAAGGTTGGCTGCTCCGGGGGTACGTGGGCATGAATTCCAGAAAGCATCAACTTTCAGGCATCAAGCAAGAGCCTAAATTCCCTTGAGGAGATGGCACTTACACTGGAAAAACACTTCTTTTTGCAAGTACAGGCATTGTCTGTAAGAGGTACCAGCACCATACTGCCTTCTGTATTCTGGAGATTGTATTCTGTGACTCCATTGGGTCAGATGCTGCTCACAGCGACACCAATCTATATCTGCAGTGACCTCATTGACTTCAACAGGATTACTCCCACATCACACCAGCCTACCAAGAATCTGAATGTGGCCCTGCCATCACAGCCCATTTACACCGCAGCGGGTGAAGAGGATTGTGCCTGTTCTATCAGGAGTCACATCTGAAATTAAGCAAGGCCAGATGTCAGGTCTATGTCGCTGGTACAAAAGCAAGGCCAGAGCAGAACTCCAGCTCTAAAAGGTTGCAGAGGATGCATCTCAGGCCCAGCTCCGGGATGCAGAGTTGGCAAAGATGAGAGCTCAGAGGGGGGTCCCAAGCAGTGGTACATTGCGTGCCAGACAGAGCCCTGGGCGAGACCAGCTGGGAATGTCTCAGCAGCTCGGGCATTGTGCGTTCACTCTGCATAGGGTGTATTTATAGAACGATGACAGATGGTTGTAGGTTGGCATTACCCTCTTCCCTTACATAACGCCACTGCACTGCAGAGCCCACACGTCAGAGCGATCCTTCGCCAGGTTACGCACGGGGGCAAATATTGCAGGTGCCCAGAGTTACTAGGAAAGCACCACATTTGAAAACCAGGGGAGGGGGAAATTCTTTCCCTCTGCTCACAAAAGGCAGCACAGGAACCCAATTGCTGCACTGCGTGTGTTCGTTTGAATGCGATCACCTAGGACCTAAACCCGTCCCTTTGAAAGCCGTCTCTCCCGGACACCCAGCCAAGGCAGGTAGCAAATTTCAGCGGTCAGTCACTGGGGAGGGGGCAGTTCAAGGTGAAACTTTTAGTCCAAATCAGACCTGGGGACAGATCCTTAGGTGGTGTAAATCGGCATGTTCCCACAGACTGGGCTGCAGCTCAGGGAATCCAGCCCCATATTCAACCCTCGAAATTAGCTGTCATTGGAATTAGAAAGAGACCTGATTCTAACAAGCCCTTTCATCTGTCTCAGCCAGCGTAAAACTGCCCCATTGGGTAACGAACAAGAGCTAATAGCAAGTAAACATATGCAGGAACAGCCCAGGGAGAGCTGAGTCTCAAATCATCCACTTTCCTACACACAATTATTAACAGGATCCAGCCACCAGGATGTATGTAGCTAGCTTGGACTTATTTCTGGTGACATTCAGAACTCAGTAAAGTGGCGAGTGCCACTAAGGATCTCGAGCTGTTTAAAGACATACCACCCTGTTCACAGATACACCACCCCTCATTTGTGTGTGTCCTCAGAGCTAGCCTGGCTAAAGTGACCATCCGTCCCATTTTTTCCAGGATGATCCCTTTTTTCAGCTGTCTCACAGGTGTCCCAACTTTTTAAAGAAAATGGGCTAATTGTCCCATATGTTGTGGGGCTCCTGTTCCCTGGCATGCAGTGTTTTGATGCAGCAGCCCCTGCTGCCAGAAAGCTCCTCCACTGAGCAGCTGCCCCATTTGTGGCACCCCACAGGGGCAGCCTCCACTACTGGTGAGCTCTGCCACAGGGCGGCCTCTTAATTCATTAGCACTTCCCCCAGCTGGGAGGTTGTGGTGCCCCCATCCTCCACTCCCCTTCATTTGGAGGCTGCAGAGCCCTCGTCTGTGGTGCCTCGCTGTGGGGCAGCTGCCACTATCACTGAGGAGCCCTGACATGGAACAGCAGCTCCCCACCCCTGGGGGGCCAGTGTCCTGTATTTGCTGTAGGTCAGTGTGGTCACCCTAAGTCTGGCTGGTCTTAGCATGGGGGTTTCCAAGTGCTTGGCGTTCCATTCAGCCACTTTGCAGATCTCACTGCCAAGAACGTGTTGAGTTCAGTTGACATTTTCCTTTCTTTTCGTCCCTTAACTTCTAGATACTCTAACACAGTCCCTCTCATGCGGTCCTTGGTCTTAATTGCTTTGCTGGATCAGGGCGTACAACGGTGCTTGGCTTGGATAGAATGAGCAACCTGCTCAAAGTGAAGCAAGTGCTCGTGGTTTGCTAGACCATGGTCTTCTTACTGTGGATGCACTGTCTCCTCACTTCACCTCTAGTGCTAGGAGTGCTTTGAGAACCCTGGGACTCCTGTCTGGTTTATGTCTTATGTTCTTAAAGCTCATGGTTCAGGAGTTCAGCTGCCCACTGGCTGAGTCAGGAAGGGTTTCCCCACCCCACCAATGTATTCTGCTTCTCTTTCTCACCCCCTCCTCCCAGCCAACTCCTTCCTCTGAAGAATCAGGGTTGGTCACGGTTGGAGATTTGACACTGGACAGGGAAGGCCAGGCCTCTGAGGTGTCACCAGGCTCTGTCTCGGTCTCTCTCTCTCTCTCTCTCAGGTTCTTGGCTGCCTGATTCTTATTCATGGGCTCAGACTCTAACTGGTTGTTCTATGTGGAATTGAGATGGATTTCCCCACTGTCCGTGACCTTGGTGGTGATTGTTTTAAACCTTCTTCTGCAGCAGATGGGGCGCAGGTCACTAGCCAGGATTATCTGGATATAGCTCGGTGATGAGGTGCACTCCCCTTTCAGGGGAGCATGTCTGTGTGTCCTTTCTTTGCTTGTGGTGGGTCTTTGCTGACTCAGACCTCTGGCTGAGCCACACAGTCTATCAGTGACATACAAACAGAGCAAACCCCCTCCAGAGCACAAGCCCAACAAGGGCCACTCTCAGTGCCCTCCATAATGTTTTGTACTGCCCCCACTTTGGACTAGAGCTGTGTGCTAAGGCTCCATCCCTGGTGGCAATGTCTCCACCTGTCAGGGCCTTTCTGGCCCCAGGCCTACAGCCAGGTCACTGTACTTCAGTCCCCCTCCCCTCACAGTCTAGGCCACTTCTCATTTAGATAGCGGCTAACTGCACTGTCCCTTTAACTACCTGCTTTGCTGCTATAATTTCCGGGGCCATGTCCCCATAACTCCAGCACATTTTACCTTTGCCTCAGGGCTTTGTTTTGATGGCATCACAGCAGCCAACCTAGATCATCACCTGCCCCGCTGCAGCTCTAGGGAGAAACTGCTCTTGCACTGACCCTGATATTTTTATACTGAACTGCTGGGCCCCGATTGGCTGCTTCCCACACAGCTACTCTAGGTTGTTTAGAGGACCTCTCTATGGCCCTTTTTCACAGCAGGGTGTGGCAGGATCACAAAGCATCCAGTAGGAGGCCTCAGGGCATGGTCCACCCCATCCTAATAATTTCCTTGCCTTTGCAGGTCCCTTAACTGCCCAGTGCTTGCGACATATCACACTCTAGTCTTGTGTGAGTCATAATAATTTGGGATAACTTCAGTTGTCAGGTTAGTGTGCAAGCGTTGGGTGGCATTGGTAGCCTGCAATACACAGGAGGTTCAGAATAGACAATCTAGTTGTTCCTTCTAGCCTTAAACTCTATGGCCATGTCTACAATACAGCAATCTTTCGAAAGCAGCTCTTCTGGAAGGTCTCTTCCAAAAGCGCATGTCCACACACAAAAAAAGCGCATCAAAAGATCGAGCCGATCTTCCAACAGAGAGTGTCTACACAGCCCCCGCTCTTTCGAAAGCAGCTCTTCTGGAAGGTCTCTTCCAAAAGCGCATGTCCACACACAAAAAAAGCGCATCAAAAGATCGAGCCGATCTTCCAACAGAGAGTGTCTACACAGCCCCCGCGCTCTTTCGAAAGAATGGGTCAGAGATGGAAAAAATATAGCATCATGAAAAAAGGGCCCATGGAGCATCTACACACACTTTTTTCAAAAAGTAGCTTGAGAAAGGAGTTGCTCTTCCTGCTTGGGGAGCGGAACAGGGGAGCTGCAGTCTTTCGATTTCAGATTGAAAGAGAGCATTGTGTGTGCAGACGCTTTTCGAAAACGAGCCCAATTTCCAAAAGAACTTGCGAGTGTAGATGTGGCCTATGATTCCAAGAGTGCAAAGCATTGTTTCACCTCTGCCTGTTCCAGCATTTCTAGCTGAGTTACAGAAGTGTAAATGAGAAGAACCTGGCCCCTAATCTCCAGTTTGATCAGTCACATGAGTCATTTCTGTACAAATGCGGAGACAATCAAAAATGTTGAGGGAGCTGTTTTCAGTGGAAAGTGCAGTTTTGTTCAAATTTAACCTTTTCACAGGAACATGGCAGCTTCGATGGAAATTGTTGAATCAACATAAAAACAAATTGCTCTGCCTTATAACTGTAAATGGTCTATATATTAAAAAAATATATTATTTGCTATTAGAATGGTTCTACCTTCTCATAAAGCTTTAGAATTGTTCCTTTAAAACATATATATCCATCCCATTTTGCTAAAAGTTTCCGGCATCTGATTAAGAACAATTTAGAACAAGAGCAATTGTTTAAAATGTCAGAATTTATCCCCCAGGGCTGCTATTCTGTTTTCTGAGCAGGTTGCCCCAGAAGTTGTTACCAGCAGATGATTGTACTGGACACAAAGCAAACAGAACTCAGCTATTAAGGGAACTTTTCCTCTGTACTTTTAGGTGCAGCCAAGGTTTGGCAGAAGCAAAATGGGAGTTTTGTGGCTAGCAATGGTGCCTAAAAACAAGACATAGATGTCTATATCTAGTAACAGAGAGGAAGCCGTTCTAGTCTATACACTATCAAAACAAAAAGCAGTCAAGCAGCATTTTAAAGACTAGCAAAATAGTTTATTAGGTGAGCTTTCGTGGGACAGACCCACTTCTTTAGACCATAGCCAGACCAGAGCAGACTCAATATTTAATTTACTATATAATATTTAATTTAACTTAAATATTGAGTCTGTTCTGGTCTGGCTATGGTCTGTCCCACGAAAGCTCACCTAATAAACTATTTTGCTAGTCTTTAAAGTGCTACTTCACTGCTTTTTGTTTTGATGTCTATATCTGTGGGGTAAGTAAGTATGTTTGTGGGTCTGTGCATTAGGGCGTTCATGAAAATTTTTTCAAGTCACAACAAATGTCACTGATTCATTTGCATTTAGCCAGGTCACTTACGCAGCTAAGGATTTTACATGCAAAATGAAATATCTGATAGACTGATGGAACAGTACTCAATGTGTCTACTAGACAGTGCCCTCGAAATCTTTAAAGAGGCCAGGAAAATTTAACAGGAAAACTTTCCAAGATCTCAGATAGCACGTGGGCTAAATCTTACAGGTGTAACACAAGCCAGATACCAGTCTACTTCAAACTGGGGAAGGAAAATGCGATATAAAACATCCAGCTGAAACACTGCACCAAAAAAAACACCACAAGGCAGCAAAATACTCAGCTGGTGCAAATCCATTTAATTCCAGAGAGCCAGTGATTTATACCAGCCTAGGCTCTGGCCCTGGAATGAATTCTTTAGGAGTGGGCTTAACCTGAGTTCTGTGAACAACTGTTTTTTCAGTTCATTAACAGCCAAAACCAAACCAAAACAAAAAACCAAAACAAAACAAAACCACAAAAAATGAAATAAAAGATTTTTTCCCCCCCACTCTGGCTCAGCCCTGAACTGAAATTTCAAACTATTGGTGAATTAGAAATGTGAGAAAAAAAAATATCATTTGGGGTCAAACACAAAATATTTAGTTTCATTTGAAAGAAAACTTTAAAATGGTCAGAATTGGAACAAGTGAAATTTTGGCCTAGATTCAGGAAATCAGTGATTTTTTTTTTTGTACTCAGTGCTCTTCCCCAGTCAATCCCACAGCTGGAACTGCCAAGGTGCCAGTACTCTGTACTAGCATGTACCTGCAAAACAAAACAAACAAAAAGCACTGTGTAAAATCCAGGAGGCACCCCCGCAACTGGTGGCAGTGACACAAAAGCTGCCTCCCTCTAGGATGGGGTGACCCATGTTCAAAGCTCTCTTCGGAAGCAAGGACTTAATTCCAAGATGCCCCCTCACAGGTGAATGCTCTGGCTTTGAGCTAAAAGTGGGGCCACCTCACCAGCTGCTCCATTTTGTGATCTTAGCAGCATTTTCAAACCAAAACCAAACAAGATGTGCAGATGTGGTCTCCTCACCTCAAAAAAAGATATATTAGCATTAGAAAAGGTTCAGAAAAGGGCGACTAAGATGATTAGGGGCTTGGAATGGGTCCCATATGGGGAGAGGCTAGACAGACTGGGACTTTTCAGTCTGGAAAAGAGGCGATTGAGGGGCGATATGATAGAGGTATATAAAATCATGAATGGTGTGGAGAAAGTGAATATAGAAAAATTATTTACCTTTTCCCATAATACAAGAACTAGGGGACACCCAATGAAATTGATGGGTAGTAGGTTCAAAACTAATAAAAGTAAATTTTTCTTCACACAGCGCACAGTCAACCTGTGGAACTCCTTGCCCGAGGAGGCTGTGAAGGCCAGGACTCTATTAGGGTTTGAAAAAGAGCTTGATAAATTTTTGCAGGTTAGGTCCATAAATGGCTATTAGCCAGGGATAAAGTATGGTGCCCTGGCCTTCAGAACAAGGGCAGGAGATGGATGGCAGGAGATAAATCACTTGATCATTGTCTTCTGTTCTCCTTCTCTGGGGCACCTGGCATTGGCCACCGTCAGCAGATGGGATGCTGGGCTGGATGGACCTTTGGTCTGACCCAGTATGGCCGTTCTTAAACAAAAAAAATGGCCAAAAATCAATGTGAATTCTTGAAATCTTTCTATTAAGCAGAATTAGCCTTTTTCTGCCCCAAAAGTGTTTCAGCCGAAAAAAAATATCGCTGGGCTTTGGTCCCAGCTATGAATGAGCCAAACTCATGGCTAAGAGGGAGCAGGATTCTCTGCTTCCTTTTAGCTGTCGCCCCCAAAGGCTAACATTAGACTATGTTCTGCTTTCAATTGCGCTAGTGAGGCCCAAGCTCCAGGGGTACATAGGCAAAACTGGCCCATTCATCTCCCACACCTGCTTTGTGGGACCAGACCTTTTTAAAGCTGGCAGTATTGCCTAGTGGATAATGCACATGATTAGGGCTAGTCCCAGCTCTGCTGCAAGGTGACTGGGCTAAGTCACTGCATGTGCTCCCCGGGCCTCAGTCTCCGCATCTGTAAAATGGAGATGACGACACTGACCTCCTTTATGAAACTACTGATAAACACTATGAGCTAAATATAGTTATCGTAAACAACCCTTTGTGCCTCCACAGCGAGCTCCCAGCCCTCCTTTAGTCATTTCTTTGAAGTCAGCTGATGCTGTTTGTTTCTAGTGAAAGAGCCTCCTCAATTCTCGTAAAACCCCACTTCCTGATTGCACATCAGACGCACATGGGGATTGCTGATATCGTGTGAAAACAACCCTTGTAAAAAGTGACTCATGCATAGTAAATCCATGCTGCGTGCTCTGCCGCTTTACCACGTACCTCCTGATCTCACTTAGCGAGGCATCCCCGGACAGGCTCAGAGATTCCAAGAGGGAAACAGAGACAAGCTCATTTCAGAACCCCCCCCACCACATGTATTACACAACTAATGCTCCGCTCAGATGCTGAACCTTCAGTTTGTAGATCTCAAACCACTTTCCAAAAGATGGGCCAAGCTCGTTAGCAGAGGAGGAAAACGATTTGCCCAACACCACGGTGGTGAACACCTCTTGCCTCTCCGGCCCAACAGTCCGGGCACAGAGCCGTTCTTCCTGCGCTTAAGCACTTGCTTATGTATTCACAAGGGACTGAACACCAAGTGGAGTTACTGGACACTGAGCTAGCCCAGCGGAAGGCTGATCTCCCTTGAAAACCAATGAATGCCTCCAGCGGTCACATGGGTTGGCTTCAGTCTTTGACCCAGCATCACTGATATCACTTTATCAGGGATTCCCGACCTCTTCAGTAACACAGTGCACTTCAATGAGACAATTCCATAGCACACCCACTTTTTCCAGCAGAATCGATTGCTCATAAATGCCACGTGCACTTATATTTACTACAGTTACAGTCTTACTAAAGAGGTTTGCGACATAGTGCATGCAAGCTAAACAAGGATCAAATGTATTCATGTTTCAAATCCGCCACAGACTACACCGTCTCAGACAGCGAGCACAGACACTCGTTCAATATCTCCTCAACCAGGTCCTGCAGGGTCGGTATTTCCCCTCACAGCAGCTCTGCAAAGAGCCATCATGAGGGGAAATTGACAGAACGTCACAGAACACTTGGAAGGTTCTCAGGGCACACCAATGCGTCACAGCACACTGGTTGAAAACCACTTCAGATAAAGAGGGGCAACTGAGGCACAAAGGGGCTGGGACTAGGTCCTGTCCACTGATGCAAACAAATCGCTGAATTTTGACTCATGACTCCAGCGACTCAAGACCAGCTGGTGTGCTCCTGGGGCCCAATTCAGGTCCCTCTATGGCAGTCCACGGCTGATCTAAGAAATCCCATCTGCATTACCCTGTTCTCCCTTCCCTCATTGTTTGCTGCCCCCATCAGTCCTAAATTAGGGCCCAGTCCAGTACACCCTTCTACACGAGTCTCTGATGGCTCTCATTTTAAGGATCTCATAGTTCTAAGGTGCCACAGAGTATTTAGGGTAAAATCACGACCTCGTGGGAGCTAACGGTGAAACTTCCCTGACATAAGCGGAACTAGGATTTCACTCCCCGTGTCCAACTCAGACAGACAAATTGGAGTTATTGATGCAGGAGGTGGGAATTGCACAGATATTCCAGTTCTCTTGCATGAATGTCTGTCTCTCTGATTTTGGGTCTAACTCAGTGCCCACCCCCATTCGAGCCTGCGCAGGTTGAGAGCAGTGTTCCCTGTTAGCTGAGTGCATAGGCAGCCACCCAGGAGAGAGTCAGGCACTGTCCAGCTGACTGGTAGAGCACCCGCAGCGGGCAGTGTGCGTTTCTACTGGTGGTGCACATCCACACCTGCCTTGGCGCACAAAGTTTATTCCATACATGGAAAAATTAGGCGGAGCGTTAGTTAAAATCTGTTCCTCTGGGTCCTGATTCCAAAAAACATCTCCTGCCAGCATATGAAATCCCACTGAAGTGCTTTCCTGAGCAGAGGACTTCGGCAGGATGCAAGTACGTGGAGCAGAATCGACAGCCACACAAGGCCCCCAGAAGGGGCAGGGACTCTGGAAGAAGGGGCAGGGCTCAGCTCTACCCTGACCACAGGTGCGCCTCCTCCCCAGCCCTGAGCAGTTTAAAGGGTTCAGGGCTCTGGCTGCCACAGTAACAATGGCTGGGAATCCCGGGTCTTGCATATCACCAGGCTCCTTTTCCTCCACTGTTGGCGACCTGAGTACATGCTTAAGCACCTTTAGTGTGTAAGGTTTCCAGTGCCAGCACCATCTTACTATGCACGTGTGAAGCAACCAGAGCAACCACACAACACCTGAGGTCAGAGAAATGCCATCACAAGTTGAAACCAGGGGAGAGAAGTTTTTAGGCAGGCACAATGCAATTCCCCAGATGGGAATTTGGCCAGCGTGCTTGGGTTGTCTCATACTCCAAGGAGTGGATCTATTTTGGGCCAAGCTCCAAAATTAAAAAGAAGAGGATTCAGCCAGTTTAAAAATAGTTTTACGTTTTAAAGCAGGCCAGGAGAGACAGCCTCAGAGCCAAGTTTCACAGCCTGTAGAAGAGGAGATTGGCAGCAGATAATTGCAGTGTCATTTTGTTTGCGTTTCTGCCTGGGCTTTTGCCAACCTGTGGTTTTTCTGTAGACGTGGCTGCTGCTTGCTTTCATTTCCAAAAGTGGGGGAGCTTGGCTGCCACGTTTGGATCACTCGAGAGTGGGTGTAAAGCATTTTCATTGATCCAATGTGGGTTGGCCCAGTTGGAATGCATGTCACTGAACAATGGTGAGTGGCAGCTGAGTAGCGTGTCATTCACCTAACAGGCAGGGCCCAACCTTTGGGATAAAAGCCGCATCGCCAATTTATCTGTCCTATTAGGGCAGTAATCAGAAGCCCCTGCAAGGATCCAAGGCCCATTGTGCTGGGTGCTGTACTGATCTCATAGGACAGGGAAATCAGCAACCAAAATAGCAAGAAGAGCCATTTTTTTTCCAGTTTGGTTAAAAACTCACTAATTCAAGGGCCACAATGCACGTGAATACAAGACAGTCCTTAATAAATAATGTCAAACCATACTTTTCGTAACCCCTAATTTAAGAACAACACACACCCACACACACACACACACAGAGATTTGTAATGTGTTACAGGTTGAACCTCTATCTTTCCTGGCACCCTCAAGACCAGACTGATGCAGGACAAATTTGCCAGACGACGGGAGGTCAATATTTTCTAGCACATTTCCAATACTTCCACAGCTTACTGGGCTCTTAGAAGATATTTAGGGGTAAATTACAGCTAAATAAAAGCACAGAACACTGGAAGCCAGGACTAGTGGTTGGAAACAAACTTTATGGGACCACAGGAAACTTGGCCACACTCATGATAAGTGGTCATCCAGCTAACTAAAATCATGCTGGACTATGGAGTTTGCTGGACAAGAGACTGCCGGATTAGAGAGGTTCAACAGCAATGCAGGACATTCACAAACTTTTTACAGTCCATTTCCTCACACTTTACATGTGTGTTTGTACCACTGTCTTCCTGACTTTCACTCCCAAACCTCCCTCTCTCTGGTGGATACCTAGGGGAGTCATCCAACCTTTTAAGATCACATATCCTTTGCTATTTAGATACGAGTTGTTCATTTTGGGGCTTTTAGATGTTTACCTTTTATCAGAAATAATCGGGAAGGTTTTGTTTTAGCCTTACAATAATAAGAGGGGTAACCGTGTTAGTCTGTATCCGCAAAAACAGAAGTTCTGTGGCATTTTATAAACTAACAGATTTTTTGGAGCATAAGCTTTCGTGGGCAAAGACCTGCATTGTCAGCTGTGTTGATTTTACAGTTATAGTGTCTGGAGCCACAAAGAAATCCTTAAACAGCTGTTGCAGACTCCTCTCAACCTGCTGGTACTTCAAAATTTTGAGGAGTAAAGGGACTTTGAAGCTGCCCGGGCACTTCCAAGTACTAGAGGTGAGCTGCAGCTACACGTGAGCTGGCACTTCAAAGTTTAACACTTGGAAGTTGTTGTGGGAGAGAATTAGCTTAACGAAGTGCTGCATATGCACCACGACACTTCATTAATTATCTCCCGACACCCTGCCTACTATGCTTCCTTCGAAGTAGGGAGCTAGTGTAGACAAGCCCATAGATTATCTTGTCTTCCAGGAGAAACAGATACAGAGTAGGAACGCTAAGGTCAGTAACAGAACAGAGACTAAAACTCATGTCTCCAGACTAAGGCTCTGTCTACTAGACCACACTGCCTCTCATGCCACCTTGCTAACACATATGCAAATGAGGGAGGTCTAATCTACGCTGGCATAAATACTGAACTGACCAAGGTTCTGGCTCTCTTGGCTGTAAATCAGAAAGGTGCCCCCACCTCTTATTCACAAGCACTTTTATTCTTCCTCCACGAAAGATGAATAGAAACCGAGCTCGCTGGACTGAAACAGAATAGGTATTTCCATGTCCTTTTTGGACCCTTTCGTATTGTCTTTCCGTAACAGCACATTCCCATTCTGCAGACAAGCAATCCCACGGACTATTCAGCAGAGCCAGAACTGCAATGGCATCGGTGTTGGGGAGGGGGAGTAAAACAAAACAAAACAAAAAAAAACCCCAAAAAAACAAAAACAAAAAAACAAACACCAAACAAGCCCCTTCAGTTCCAGATATATTTCTGCATGTCTCCTCAAAGCACCAGGAATTCTGGCATACCTATGCGTGGGAGGACAAGGGCTCTTTTCAATCCAGCTGCCCAATGCATGGCTCCCAGACAGACTGTAGGGTTTTTTGTAGAGGCAGGAGACACTTTTCAGTGGAACCAGAGCACAACAAAAAGTACAGGCAGTGGATCAGCTGTGCCTACCCCACATGATTCCCCAATAGCAGATCCCTAATAATTGAGACAGTAGTGGTGTGGGGAAGAGGGGAGCCAGTGTCCCTCACAAGGACAAATGTGGGGTGGTCACTTCTGACCCCAGCTACAGCTAGCAGTTTTGCCTTGCACGTGAGTTACTAGGATCAGGCAACCAAAAAATCTTGGAAGTCACACAAATGGTTAGAATTCATAATATTAAGCAATTCATCATGCCAGCCACTTGTGAGGTAGGCAAGTACGGTTTTACCTATTTTACAGATGGGGAAACTGAGGCAGAGGTACCCAAACCAACAATTGTCAGCAAGACCGCTCAGTTAAGATCCCTCAGTTCTTGGCTAACATGAAATCCCTTTATTGGCTTTCAAGTGGGGCCCCTAGGAAATGGGGACAATCAAAATGAATGGACCTATACGAAGGGGTGGGCTTAATGACTCAATCTAGGGTGCCCCATAGCAAGCATGAACAATCAGGATGGGAGTGGAGGTAACTGGCAGCTGCATAAGAAAAAGCCCTGAATATTGGGACTATCCCTGTAAAATCATGACATCTGGTCACCCTAACTTGCTCTAGGCCAAAAGAGAAAGTCAGTACTGGAAGTGCATTAGCTCCTGGTTCCCAGGCCAGTGTTTATACCACACCCCTTTGATTCTGCTGCTACCTCTGGGGGAAGCAAATTCTGAATGCCTGCAGCTGATCATTACAGAGAGATCCTTTCACTAATTTAAATGATCCTGCCCTAAGCACAAGCCAGAGACTGACTACATAACATCATTAGCAATCAGGAACAAGCAGTTGATGCTGGATTTGAATGAGGGACCTGGGGTCAGTGCTAAGAAATCCCACTGGATACAAGTGGCTAAACCTCTTGCAGGAAGCTTGAGAACCTCTACAGCAAACAAAACAAATGGTTTCTTCTGTACACAACTTTTGTGCCATTCTCGGAATGCCCCTATTTAATGCTGAACCCACTGGACTGCAAGGCTAAGTTAATTAGCTGTACTCGTGCGTGCCTCTTTAGCCGAGAGCGCAAAAGATTTATTTTCCTACCATCCACGTTTCAGCAGTTTGCAACCCCAGCCAACTCCATTTGGAGTCAGCACGACAAGATCGTTTGCTCCTTAGTAATGTCAGTCCCAAAGTAATTGTTTAAGCCAGCGCTGGGCAAACCGTGGCCCATCAGGGTTCTACGTGTGGCTCATGAGATATCTTGTTTACCGTTAATCGTTTACATGGTGGTCGGATTCCACTGATTTCTGTCTGCATAGTTTTCTTCCTTACTGGGATTACCAAAGTGACACCATGTAAAGTAAGGGCACTGGAGGCGAGGGCATGCTGATTGCACACAACACTGACTGTGACAGCTGTGTGCTCCCTCCGCATCCAGTCAAAGCAGGTCCAGATGAAGCGAGGTGGGGGAAAAGGGAAGAGGTGCCTACCCCCCACCAGTCAGAGCTGTCCTTACTTACATGCATATTACACAGTTGCAGAGGGCAACCAAAAATTTGGGGCCCCACTGGGTCTTAATGTCCACCCATCCCCATCTTCCTATCCCAGGTCTGTGGCTGTGCTTCCTCCGGAAAGGATCTAATTAACTAAAAAACCTGCCAGACCTCTTAGCACAACCTGTGAAAGAGCTATTCCAGTGGCAATGAAGCCATTTAACAGGCATTTCCCAATGGCAGGTATATACTATCGGTTTCCAAATTTACTGTAAAAACAACCAGGAGTCCGGTGGCACCTAAAGACAAGCACTTTTATTATGGCATAATCCTTAATGAGGTGCAACTCAAGAATGCTTATGCCATGCTAAAATTGTTGCGTTTGCTGAAACAGACTAACACTGCTAAATCCGAAACCTGAATGCATTGGGTTAGCTGACAGGACTTTAGTTTAAAACATGCTTTAAAAATATTTCCTTAGTGCATTGCTGAAGGTTATAAAAATCACATCTCTAAAAAAATCATCAACCCTCCTTGGAGCTGTTATTCCCAAACAAGCTATTCAGGAGTAATGCATCAACACTACAGGGAAGCCCCAAAACAAGCAAAATATATTCCAAAATAGTGTGTGCGCACCCAATAGAGCCTATGGCAGATTAGAGCTCCCAGAAGCACTGTTTCCAGGGGCTCTAATCCAAAACTCTGTCTACACAGCAGGTTTATTTCAGAACAAAGTATTCTGGAATAGCTTATTTCAAAATAGCCCCTATTCCCTGTCTCCACAATGCCTATCCTGAAATACCTATTTTGGAATAGGCACTATTCCTCCTAGAATGAGGTTTACCAAATTTGAAATAATACGTCCGCTGTTTCAAAATAGCGGTTGCATTGGGTAGATGCTTGCAAAGTTACTTTGGAATAGTAGCCGTACTTTGCTGTGTAGACACATCCTAAGGAGCTGTATTTGCAGCTGTGTTATCAAAGGGACTCATGAGAGGTTTGCAGATGGCTCCAGATTGCACACCTAGATCTGTGCATGGACAGGAATTTCCATGCGTGGCTCTTCCTTCCTTGAAATAAAGGAACTTGATAGTCCATGTACCATCCTTCAACCTTGTCTCAGCCAGGACCCTCTGGATGTCTCTCTGGAGTTCAAGCTAGAATACAGTACTGGAGACTGGTTTGGAGAAGGAATATGAAAGCTGGTGTGGGCTGGTGGAGGGAGGAGAGGAGGGAGAAAAAGGAGGACTGATATGGAGGTTAGTCAGCTGTTTCCGGCTCCCTCCCCGTCTCCTTCAACTCACCGTGCGCTCATGGAAAGCAGCCTCTCTCCTACAGCCCAAATATCACTGAGTCAGAGGAAAAACAAAAAGTTTCTGAAAGCATGTGGTGCAACGTCTGCAACACTGAGGCAATAGGCTCACCCGACAAGCCACAACCAATCCTCTCTCACAGCAGTTGTTGCTTCATGTCTTTCGAAAGGAACAAAGCTGCCTTGGGTTTGGATAAGGCCAACACCATGCTCAGGGCAGAGCCCTGCAAGGTGTAAATTTGTGCACGGCTCCATTGAAATCTACACCCTCTATTGACTGACACTAGGGCTAAGGATCTGACCCTTTGAAGAAGTCCCATAGCTCAGAGATGAGTCGTCCCAGAAACCAGATCATTTGGAGGTTTGAACAAGAGATTCTGCAAATCAGCTCCCTGCCCTAGCAGGGCAGAAAAAGCAGGTTAGACTTCATAGCGTGCGTAAGTCTTGGGCCTCCAAATTCAGCAGACAACAACGGCAGGTATCTCCAACAGGTCTTCTCCCTAGCTCAGAGCCAAAAGCAGGTTCTCAAGTGGCTCCATCTCACTTGGTATCTTCAGACACTCTCGTCTGCTTTACTTGGGTTTTTCGCTGGTTACACAAGCAAACCATGAAGAAACCACAGACACGGCTGTATCTAGAGAACTGTTTACTAGCGACACAAACATGCAAAGTGTAGGATTAGGGTAGGGTTAGGCTTCTCTGGCAGATGCCCCAAACAGACCACCACTAGAAGGCTGACAAGTTATTTTTAAAAAGAGACTACCCAGTTATGAGATACTGGGCAAATTGTTTCTGGTACAATACAATTTTTCCTGTTTCAGAGAGTGAGCTGTGTTAGTCTTTTTCAGCAAAAACAATGAGGGGTCTTGTGACACCTTGAAGGCTAACAAATTTGATGCATCAGATAAAGTGAGTTCCAGACTATGAAAGCTTATGCCCAGATAATTGGGTTAGTCTTTAAAGGTATCACTGGACTGTCGACATTGACACAGAAATCCAGCATCATCTGAGCCACGCAAGCTCTGCTTTTGCCCCCCTGAGACAAAGGGTCTTCAAAAACCAGGACATTTATTTCAAGACAAAGCTCCTTGTATACTGTGCAGTGGTTATTCCAATGCTAGTGTACGCATGTGAAACCTGGCCCAAAAAAAAAAAAAAAAGCATTATTTGAAGGCACTTGAACAATAGGTACACTGCCTCAGGACAACCCTAAACATCTCTTGGGAGGACAGGCGCATGACCACTAGCATCCTGGAACGGTCAAACATGACCAGCACTGAAGCCATTACCATTCACCAACAACTTTGTTGGACTGGTCACGTGGTTTGGATGCCTGATCGGTGCCTCCCAAGACAGATTCTGGTTTCTGAATTGAAGGTAGGACAGAGGAGCATTGGGGGCCAGAGGAAGCGATACCAGGACATGCTGAAGGCACTCATGAAAAAGTGCGGCATGGGTGTCAACATTTGGGAGAACCTTGCCCAGGACTGTCTCCAGTGGAAAGCGGTGATCTGTGAGAGGGTGGCACAATTTGAGAGGTCCCACCATAGTGTGGACGAGGAGAGGTGGAGAGAAAGAAATGTGTCAAAAACTGCCCCATGCCCTCTCACAGCTACCAGCACCTGCCCCTTCTGTGATAAGACCTGCGGCTTCAGAATCGGGCTGATCAGCCATCAATGGACTCGCAAATAGGAGGGTGACGTGAAGATGTCCTACTCTTTATCAAGTGACTCTCTTGGCGGTCACTGGACTCCTCGTTAGTCTTTAAAGCGCTACATGACTGCTTTTTGGTTTTGATGGACTCCTCACCATTTTTACAAATTTCCAAGTCAACCTGGCCAACAGCTCCATTCCCCCACCCCCCAAACGCCTCCACAGAACACGTAGGCCCTACACTTACAGTCTTCTCCTAATACACAAACACCCGCAGCAAAGAGGGGGTCACCAATCCATTTCTTCCAGCCAGGCCATACGGAATGGCACAGAACTGTGAATTCCTCACCCCAGCTGGCTTAAGGCCAGTGTACACATTAGGCTTCAGCCCACTGCACAGCACTTTCTATGCCCACACCCGGAATGCAGCCAGCAGGGCTCAGCGTGGTATTGATGTCTAGGCTTGTTCTACAAATCTCTTGACTGTAGGCCAGCAAAGTTATCTGGGAATTCCCAGAGACCACGCACTGGGGAAGCCGTTTTTGCGTCATGACTACAGCCAGATTCCCGCCTCTCTCATGGCAGCATGCAGCTGAAATCAGCTCACGGAAGTGAGCATCATACCAGTCTGTGACTGAGTCTGTCTCTGTCTGAGTCAATGGGCCCAGGTGGCAAGACTTGTGCTGGGGATTTTTTTTGGTCTTGCAGAGGAGACGTACCCTTAGGACACTGAGAGGAGGTAAGGGTCTGACACCTACTTAGAGAGTAGAGTACCACTCATGAATGACTTACACCATTGCCGGAACGCCCTAGCCTCTCCCAGTGACCCAGCCAACTGGGCAGGCCCACTCCTACCTCTCAAGCTGAGCAGCCCGAGGCTTACGCAGTCTGCCTTCAAATGCTGCTGATGCTGTGTGTGTGCGCGCACAGCAGACCGATGATTAATGCCTTCAGTCAGGTGTGTACACAAAGCTGTCATGAGCACAGGTCAAACCTCTCTAGTCCAGCACCCTTGGGATCTCACTGGTGCCAAAGGAGAAAATTAGCCGGATCCCGGGAGGTCAATGTTGTCTAGCAGAATTACCAACACTGCCATTGCTTTCTGGGCTCGTAGAAGACATTTAGGGGTAGATTACAGCTAAATGACAGCACAGAACATGGAGAGCCAGGACTGGTTGCTGGAAACAAACTTCCTGGGATCACGGAAAACTTGGCCACACCCACGATGTGTGGTCATCCAGCTAACTAAACTCATGACAGATGACAGATGTTGCTGGACTGGAGAGGTTCAACCTGTAGCCCTTTCTTCGTGCTACACATGACCTGTTGTCTTCAGATGAACTCAGTTGCTAAGGCGATGGTCTTTCTTCTCATTGTGCTGCCAGTGAACCAAACAAGACACGACCTTGCCTGGTGGCTGTCTCATCCAAACACTAACCGGGATTCTTGCAGGAGGCTGTCCTGAGGGGTAACACCACAGGCAATAGACACCATCAAGAGACTATCCCTTCGCCTCCAAAGTAAGGTGCATGGGGAGGAGTGCTGTCCATCACCTCCTTTGGCATTTAACTTACATCAGCGGGGGAGGCATTTGAAAAGCGGAAGACAAGGAAATACAGGCACGCACACAAGGGTGGAGGGAGGGGAGATACCGCCTCCACACCCACACACAAAGTAGATCTACACCCCACACTAAGCCCAGGCACTGACTCAGGACTTACTTCCTAGGACCCTGCTAGCTGGTGGGTCAGCAGAGCAGAGTCAGAAAGTTTGCCTTTGCAGGCCAAACGCGTTGGCTGTGAGAGACAGGTCCAGCAGGTTTATCATGTATTTAAAGGAGAGCTTGCTCTTTGAACCAACTCTGTCCAAGCCACCAATTGCTGGGCCCCCTTTCGAGAACCCATATAAAACACAGATGGGAAGTAAGTTATTGGAAATGCCAGCTTCTGCATGCCAGAGCATCAACCATTTATGAGAGACACGGGGGGGTCTCTGAGCTTTGACCTTAGCTATTCATGACCTCTCCCTTTAACAGGATGGGAAGGCCAGGTTCCTTGAAAGCTGAGTGTTTGGGCAGCCATCAAGGAGAATCAGGTGCTGATTGGCAGAGTGTCCACTATAGGCAGTGTGTCTTTCTATTGGTGGTGCACATCCACACATGCCTTGGTGCACTTAACAAAAATTTATTCCACCCACAGATGGAAAAAGTTAGAGGGAACCCTGGGAGAAGGCTCAGAGTTTAAGCAGCTTCCCCAAGGTCATGGAACCACAGAAGAGGGATTAGATGCTGGATCTCTTTACTCACAGATACCAGTTCTCAGCAACAGGTAGAGTAGAGCAAGTGATTCTCCCACAGCAGTGCCACTCACATTCCTCAACACACACCACACGGAGGTACTAGTCTAACCTCTATCCCTTCATGCTGGGCTAGCCAATCCAATGACACCACCCGTTTCGGGCTCCTGTACAAAGAAAGAATTCCATCATCAGTGGGCTGATCTAGTGGGAAGGGCCAAGAAACAGGTTTAAAAATAAAATGAGGAAACCACAACCTTACTTATATGTTATTATCCTAATGGGAGGAAACACCTTTATGAGTCATTAGGTGGCTCAGCTACTCATCAGCTCCTTCCTTAGCAGCGTGCAAAAAATAGATGGAATGTCACTCCAAACCAGCACGTACTGAAGCCAGCCACCCCGGCCTCCTTCTCCCTGCAAATATTGACACAGCCCAGGACCAAAAATAGTTGAGTGAGTTCATACAGAGGCCTCAAACCCTGAAAGAAAAGGCAGCACTTCCATAGATTTCAGTGGCAGTTGGTTCACAATCAATTCACATGCCATTTGGTTTAGCAACTGGCCCAGCAGAGTGGAGGTCTAAAAGACTGTTGTTCTGACACACCCGAGGGCTGTCACCTGCTGTAGGGGACAGAAGGACACAGCTCTTTGATGTATCAACAAATTCCAATGAAAAAACAATTTCATCCCCATCCCCCCACAAAAAAAAAAAAAAAAAGAAACCATTGAGCAGTTCTAGTCCGCATCCTGCAGTCTGATCCACACGAGGGGGACTCAGGGGCCAATGTACCATTTCATCGGCTTTACGAGAACTTTTTGTGAGCAAAAAGTTTCTGACTTAGGTAGGTCCTTGCCTGGAAGTGAAACTGAATAGCAGCACAATCTTATGGCTGTTCCCTTTGTTTTACCTCTGCTCCATAAAAGTAGAAGCTTTGCCCGGGAAAGGGTGGGTCTCGGTTAATCTTTTGCTGAGCAAGGATTCTGGTCAAAACCACAGAAAGACAACCACTGGACCATGGACCAGGGCACTCACCTGGGAGTGGAGGACCCACATCTGAGTCCATGTGCTTCCCTCCTTCCCTCTGCTAACTGGTTATAGGCTTTTAGGGGAAAGAGCTCTCTCACATTTCAGGAAAGCTCTTCTGTCCTAATGCAGAAAGGGAGGTTGTTTTTTTGTGTTGTTTTTTTTAAAAACAACACTTAGCACAGTACGGGAAAACCATATCCCACCCATGTTCCTCAGGACCTCTGGATGGTACATTTAAAAATGGAGAGGAAGCTACACTTGACTCTTCAAGGCATTATAGAAGGGAGGGCACATGGGGCTGGGGATGTAGAAGAGATGAGAGAACTCCTTTGTTTTATGGATCAAGGCGAGAAGGAATTATTAGGAGAATCTTCAGTCAGCTAAGTGGAGCTTCTCTTCTCCCTGCCCCATGCCATAAAAATAAGCAGACAGTCTACAAAGTTAAGAGAGGGGCAGATTTGAAAGTGATCAATGGAAACTTCTGTGATTAGGTGGTAGAACTCATTGCCACTGGAAGTAGCCAAGGCCAAGATATTTGTACCTGTATAAGGATAACGTGAATATTCGAAGTTATAGCAGTCAGTGCTTACACATATTGAAAGGATAATAAATCTCATACCTAGACAGAAATTGGCTTAAACCCAGTCAGAGATCTGGATGAAACCTACTGATTAGACAGTTATAGATTATCCCATGCTTATGTACTATTGGGGTCTTCCACCTTCCATTGAAATATCGGCTGCCAGCCACTGTCGAAGGTATGACCTGGGACAAGATGGACCTCGTGCGTGATTCAGTCTGACAATCCCTATTCTAACCGTCTACATAACACAGGCCATAGAGTTTCACCCAGAGTGGCTCTGGCCTTGACCTTAATGGCTTGTGGTTGAGCAGAAAGCCTTCCAACCTTTATTGCAAGGCTCCAAATAATGGAGAATCCACCACATCCTTTGTTAAGCTGTTCCCATGGTGAGCTGCCCTCACTCTTATACTTTGTCATGCTGTGTGTCCAGACCTGTGCAAACTTCTAAACCAGGGCAATAATTACAAAGCAATGCCACCAAACCAGAAATATGGGCACAGGGTATAATTTTTTCTGATAATTAATTGGCTCTTTTAAGGAGATGATTCAGTGACTAAAGACGTGAAATCGTTCCTGAATATTTAATCTCTTTATGATTTAGACGCACACAGAGGAGATCTTGGTATTCAGAGGCATACAACTGTCCTGTCTGGCAAACATTCTGGGCTGCAAACACAGCTTATACTGTACCCAACAAGAGCACAGTAATTCCCCTACGTTCTTATTAAAGCCACATCCCTGTAATATCCAAGCCATTCACAATCATCTGTGTATCTTCTCATCACAGCATTGGTTGTACAGGTTGAACCTCTCTTGTCCGGCACCCTTGGGACCTGGTCAGCGCCAGATGAGAGAATTTTCTGGACGACAGGAGGTCTATATTTTCTAGCACATTACCAACACTTCCACTGCTTACTGGGCTCTTAGGAGACACTTAGGGGTAAATTACAGCTAAATAACAGCCCAGAACACAGAGTAAGGACTGGTGGCTGGAAATAAACTTTGTGGGACCACAGGACACTTGACCACACCCATGATAAATTGTTGTCCAACTAACTAAAATTGTGCCAGATTACAATGTTGCTGGATGAGTGTGTGCCAGATTAGAGATGCTCAACCTGTATATTATGCCCATTTTGCAGCTGGAGAATGGAGGTAGAAAGGAGACCCTACTTGTCCACAGTCACGTCGAGAGTCTGGGGCAGAGCTTGGAATTTAACCTGAATCTCCAGTCCAGTACTGTACCCATTCTTCTACCCTACATGGCAGCTCCGCCAACGAGCCAGAGCAGTTACAGCTACTGACCAGACATGGAGGAACACCAGTGACTGCTCTTATAACCCAAGATGATAACTAATAGCTTGGTCGCACACGTCACACCTAACGAGGGAGGCACGAAGAGGCATTGCAACATCGTGACGCGGATCCAGTTCCTCAAGAAGGCTTCCTCTAGCCGGTCCCCCTTCTACAGTCACCACATGACACCTCTGGACAGGAATCTCCTAGCCTTCTGGGTCAGAAGTCTGCTGCCTGGAGAAGTTGAGCTGAAAGCCTGTGACTTGAAACGTTTGCGGGTGGAGAAGAGGCACAAGATGAACATGTGACTGTCCCTCTCGGTGCATCTCCAGCTGCTGTTTCAAACATGGGGAAGAAGAAGGGTATTCCTAAAAGATCTGCTTCCCCTACAGGGTTGGGTATTTAAATAGCAATTCAGCAGAACATGCTATGGTTTACCAGAGGCCTAAGATATGTCCCCCTTAGATGCAGTGCTGTCCCTTGCCTCTCCCCCAGGACTCTGACTGAAAAGCTGCCAGTGAAGTTACTGGACCAGCTAAGAATAAGGCCCAGCCAAGAATTTGTCCCCCTCCATAGTTTCTCGGACTCACTGGGATTATAGGAGGACCCAAGCAATGGGGGACCATTAACTGTTCTCTTTGCTGTCTTGTAGGGTGACTGTCTTAAAAAGGGGACTATGCCAAAGTGCTTCCATAGCAGTGTTGGGCTGACCTGATCTCCCTACACCAACATTCTCTATAAGCTGAGCATTTGGGTGGCCACTTGGGAGAGAATCAAATGCCACCCATCTGATTAGCAGAGTGCCCACAGGCAGCAGCATAATCTTTCTATTGGTGGTGCACATCTGCGCATACATTGCTGCATGTAACAACATTTATTCTGTCCATGGGTGGAAAAAAATTAGAGGGAACCTTGCCCTGTACCCCCAAAATTTTCCTTCACTTTGTCGTCATCCCATAGTCACATGGCCCTTTGCATCATCCAGATCAATCCGAGTTTAGTCTCCTCTTGACTGCTGCGGTTACACAGGTGTCGCCTGTGACTTTAATACAGTTTCTCTTCTTGATCACGTGTAAATCTGGAATATTTGGCTTTTCCCTTTCACTAGGGACAGACACTGGCAGCCTGCCCCCTTGCTGCATGGTTTACCTGTTGATCCAGGTGCTGAATTCCTCCTCTCTGCCCTGTATACTACGACGTTGGGTGTGTAGATACACAGAGAATGGAGAAGTTTGATTTAAGCCAGTTTCATTTTGTGCTGTTCTTAGTTAAAACAAGCTGGGTGGGAAGAAAATCACCACAGCTTTACTGTCAGCGTGCTGGCAAGGGAAAACCATCTGAGGAGTAGTAAGCAGGGACTGCGCTTTGTACGTGACGTGCCCCACCTCTGGACTTTGAAACTATCCATTCCCAGGGCAACACAGACGTCACCTTCCAGCATGGGGTACCCACCCTGTGCAGAGAAATGGAACAGAAACTGAAACTGACTTACTGCCCTATGCAGTCAGAGGTAAACTATGGAAGAGTAGTGGCCCAGCAGCTAGCAAGGGTGGAGATCACCCAGATACCTTGGTCCACTAAAAGATTTCCCGTATCTCAGATATTTACAGGCACCAGCTGGCAAAAGGAAGCAGCTGCCAACAGTGAAGTTGCCCAGAAGGACTCAGCATGAACCCGGACAAAGCACTTGATACTTATCAGTAATACAATAACCAGAACTTCAATAACCTGAGAAGACCTTCCTGTATTCCCAGAAGGTTTTAGTTTCGTAGAAACATTTTTTTTTTTTTAAATATTGGGTTGAGCCTTACTGGAAAGGCCAGTCCTAGTAGACTATGTCTGCTGGTATATAGACCCTGTGGGCTACGTGCGTGATCATTTATCCCCTGCAGGGAGGTTTCCCGGTAGGTTATTTAGCTAGAATGGTCAGATGGACATCCATCACGATAGTGCGTATTCCTGGCTACAAGGCTATTTTCCAAAGTGCTCCAATATTCTGCAAAAACTGCCTCAGATATCACCTCAGAATATCTGAAGCACTTTGGCCACTGAAGTAGGCAGCGGGATGTCTGGGTCCTGTTCCAAGTTCTGCTCCAAGGGCAAGTCAGCCCTAAACCTGTAACCAACTGTTGTGGCTCCAGCCTTAGGCCTCTTACCTGTCTGGTCCCTCCTCTCAGTTTCCCTTTCTACAGGCTGAGGGCAGGTGGGCTAGTTTGTGTATATTAGTGCTCTCAAATTAGAGGGGCTCTAGAGTCACAAGGAATATTGTGACTCCTATCAGCTGCAGAGTTCTGAGATCTCACCATCTTGTGACTTGAAAACAAAGGGTCAAGAGCATTTAGGACAATCAGAAGACTGGGTGTATTTTAGAGTCAGGATGATCTCCTTACAAAGGGGTCCCAGTAAGTCTTTACGACAGGAAATGAGACATGAGCTAGGTACATGCGCGGCTCTGCCTACTCTACTCCTGATGTAGCTGGGGATGGTCCCCTAGTTTTTCTGGAGAGGAATCCGATTGTTCTGCATCCGCTTGAAGTCAGTTGTCCAGTCTGAAGCAGGAGGAGCAGCCCAAGAGAGGGGACTGCCACAAAAGGATACCTTTCCTAGGTCCCAAATTATTGAACTCATATTGGATGAGGGCAGAGTTCATCACCGGCATAAACTTATTGCTTTCAGTTGGAGAGATCTGGCTGATGAATTAGATCTCATTATGACAACTTACATGGAAGCTGCCCCACAACACTGAACCGACAGTCACTTAAAAAAGGCCTTTTTGAATTTCTACACTGCCTTGACCCTCCTCCAGCACCAGTTTAAAGCCGCTTCTTACAGCCTCTTCTCTGGGTATGTCTCCTTTACCTGGAAGACCAACCCACTCAAGGTTGATACTTCAAAGTTCGATTTCACACACCTAGTAGGGATGTGCGAAATTGAACTATCGAGGTCAACAGATTACCCCTGTGCTCCTCAACACTGCACCGAGTAAAGAAGGTTGACTGGAGAGTTTTCTCCCCTCAATCTGCCTCTGTGAGGCTGGCCAAGTAAGTCGATCGCAGATGCGTGGCTGGAATCAACTGAACTGCTGTAGCTAGAATTGGGTATCTACGATCTTCTTTAAGGTCAGGTTTGGTGTTCAGCTCATCAAGCAGCGCAGCTCCTACTGCTCGCCTGAGAGGGCTGTGTCTTGGGGTGAGACTTCCGAAGGTGCAGAAGAGACTAAAGTACCATTTTCAAAAGGGATGTGAGCACTCGAGCACTTCTGAAATTGGAATCCACTTAGAGTAAAAGTTTCCCATTCTCTTTTCTTTCAGAGTAGTCAGTCCTAATCTTTATTTAATTTCTGCATGGACATACTTCAGCCAAGGCTGAAACAGTCACCCAAGAACAGAGAAACCGACATTTTCCTTATGCAGGGGATAGTTGCAATGTCTTTATCGGCTTCCCAGTTAGATGAGAAACTCCTTCTCTATTATTTTTTAAACCCACAGGAAGATTAAGAATTAGATCCATGCAACACAGGACATCATCAAAGGCTTCTTCTAGCAAGTCAACCCCACGTTGCATGTGGATTTGGGAGCAGAGCACAGTACGTCGAGTCGTTTTCATTTCTTGACAAAGTTCTCCTCCAAAAAAGTTCACTGAAGAGCTGTAGACTTAAAGTTGGAGCTTGTGTGAAACAGTCATAGAAGTTTAAACCAAAAACTGGGCTTATTGGTCAGACAACGTCCACATCAGAAATATGTTTGGAGGAGCGCCAGAATTAAGAAAGCAAGCAATGGGGCTTGTTTCATGATCAAGGAAATGAAAACACTGAAAAGCTGTTTTCTAAACCGGATCCAAAAGCCCAGTACCATCATCATCATTATGCGCACATTATACTCATATGAAGAAAAAACAACACACATCGTTGGGCCAGTATTGCTAAGAGAATGCAAAATGTAGCTCCTTCCCTCATATGGGCAATCCTGGTGACATGTTGCCCCTCATGTTTTTCCTGTAACCAGGGAGACTGCAGCTTACGTGATAACACCCAATAACTGATTAATTGCTGATCAGCCAATCTTTCATTGCTATCCGCAGGCACGCCTGTGGCATACCAGCCAGCTGTGCTGACCAAACAAAGACGGGAGCAAACCTTGAGATTCTCTGGAGGCCAGTCACATGGTTCAGTCTGTCTCTGAAAAAAGAAATCGGAGCAGGTCACTTCAGTTTCATTCTTCGTTTGTCCAGGAAACCACACCCTGTGCACAGTAGATAAAGAAATACCAGCACGGGCCAGTCTGCTTAGCAGAATTTGTGGTGTCTTTTGTGCGTGTGGAAAGACATTAATGCCTGTTTTTTTAAAAAGTCTGCAGAGGCCATATACAGTTACCATCCCGGGGCATGGACATTGGAAGGGGGTGCTCGGGGGTGAGACAGAAGGACCCAAAACTGGCCAGATTGGAGTGGTCTTGTGTGACACTGTGCCAGGCACTCACATTTGACTCAGCTGCCCCTCCACCAGCCCACTTGGGAAGGGGCTCTGCCATTACACCCCCTACGCCCTGGGCTCCCTTCCCTGACCTCTGCTGAGTTCAGGTTCTCAGAAGTAGGGGGTCCAAAGGCTCTTACTCCCCCCAGCCTCTGGCACCCACAGGCTGAAACAAGTCTGAGGCCTAAGTTTCAGGCCATTGCCCTGGCTGCAAAAAAACCGAAGAGGCCCAGGGGACCGAACTGCCAACATGCTCAGCAAAACAGCCTGCATGCGTGGAGTTGCCAATGCATTGCGCTGAAGCTATCCCTGGATGTGCTGAGTTCACCAGCACCCTCCACTGGCTCTAGCCACTTGCCCCAGTGCAGACGGAGCCTAGTACACCATCTGTCTGACTGCAATGAGCTATTCCAGCACAGAACTGGGGTCGGGGCCTGGATTTTGGGAAGAGGACGGTGGGGGCTTTCCTTAGACAGAATCGATAGAATCCAATGCTTGGTCTGCACCAGGCAGGTAAGTCAACTGCAGCATAGCTAGAATTGGCTTATCTGAAATCGACTTTCTGGGAAGTCCTCACAGAGAGAGGTTGATGGGAGAGATTCTCCTTTCAACCTCCCATACTCCTTGTGATATCGAGGAGCACAAGGGTTGACAGCTGACCCCGGATAGTTTGATTTCATCCATTAGACATTAGAGGAGGTTTTGGAGTTAATCGATAAGCTGAATAGTAACAAGTCTCCAGGACCAGACAGTATTCACCCAAGGGTTCTGAAAGAACTCAAATGTGAAATTGCGGAGTTATTAACAGTGGTTTGTAACCTATCCTTTAAATCTGCTTCGGTACCCAATGACTGGAAGACGGCCAATATAACGCCAATATTTAAAAAAGGCTCCAGAGGAGACCCTGGCAATTATAGACTGATAAGTCTAACATCAGTACCAGGCAAATTAGTAGAAACAATAGTAAAGAATAAAATTGCAAGGCATGTAGAAGAGCACAAATTGTTGGGCAAAAGTCAGCATGGTTTCTGCAGAGGAAGTCGTGTCTAACTAATCTATTAGAATTCTTTGAAGGGGTTAATAAACATGCAGACAAGGGGCACCCAGTGGACATAATATACCTAGATTTCCAGAAAGCTTTTGACACGGTCCCACACCAAAGGCTTTTATGTAAATTAGGCGGTCATGGGATAGGAGGAAAGATCTTTTCATGGATCGGGAATTGGTTAAAAGACAGAAAACAAAGGGTTGGAATAAATGGTAAATTTTCACAATGGAGGGGGGTAACTAGTGGTGTTCCCCAGGGGTCAGTCCTGGGACCGATCCTGTTCAACTTGTTCATCAATGATCTAGAAAATGAGGTAAGCAGTGAGGTGGCAAAGTTTGCAGATGACACCAAGTTGTTCAGGACAGTCAAAACCAAAAGGGATTGTGAAGAACTACAAAAAGATCTCAGCAAACTGAGTGATTGGGCAGCAAAATGGCAAATGAAATTTAATGTGGGTAAGTGTAAGGTAATGCACATTGGAAAAAATAACCCAAATTACACGTACAACATGATGGGGTCAAATTTAGCTACGACAGATCAGGAAAGGGATCTTGGAGTTATAGTGGATAGTTCTCTGAAGACATCCACGCAGTGTGCAGCATTTACCTTTTCCCATAATACAAGAACTAGGGGACACCAAATGAAATTGATGGGTAGTAGGTTCAAAACTAATAAAAGGAAATTTTGCTTCACACAGCGCACAGTCAACCTGTGGAACTCCTTGCCCGAGGAGGCTGTGAAGGCCAGGACTCTATTAGGGTTTAAAAAAAGAGCTCGATAAATTTTTGCAGGTTAGGTCCATAAATGGCCATTAGCCAGGGGTAAAGTATGGTGCCCCTAGCCTTCAGTACAAGGGCAGGAGATGGATGGCAGGAGATAAATCACTTGATCATTGTCTTCTGTTCTCCTTCTCTGGGGCACCTGGCATTGGCCACTGTCGGCAGACGGGATACTGGGCTGGATGGACCTTTGGTCTGACCCAGTATGGCCACTCTTATGTTCTGATCTCTACCAGGCACACAAAATCAAACTCTGGAAGATCATCTCTGACCGGGGCAATCTTCTGGATAACGTAGACTTACCCCGAGACACACGTTCGCCCACTCAGAAATATTTAATACAGGCTGCACAAGTGCCGAAAGCTTCAAATGGGCTATGGGTATAAATGATGGATCATCACTCCACACCCACTCTGTCCTTTCACCCAGACTGGCTTTGCTTGCATTCACTGCCCACACCCAGGCCTAACTGGGCCAGCTGGTTTTGGCCACCTCGGAAATTATACCTTCTTCTAAAAGGTCATTTATATACAAAGACAGCTTCCCATTTGTGTCTTGTGGCATTTCGATGCTACCTCCCTTTCCTGGCTCCACTCCCTCAGGTCAGGTTTTAAGCCCATTTAAGGGTTCCTCTATACGCTGCATTTCCCGACCTCGGAAGCGAGTATTAGGCACATGCTGTTTCCTGAACCATGCCCAGCACTGTGTTATGAAAGGGGCCTCAGCACTGCTTTTCTATTTACCCTGGCAGATTTATCTGCCCAGCCCTCAGCAGGTGCAACCACTCCCCCCCCCAAATCCAGGAGCGCAAATGGCCCCAACGCACCTGCCAGTCGGGTCTTTTGATATTTAAATACTTGATTGACTGAAGCATTTTGCACAAGCCACATTCCAGTTGTAAGAGCAGAAACTGCGAGCAGGGTTGGACTCGAGTGTCCAATGGTGCAGGGAAAAAGAACATCACAAGGCAGAGTTAAGTGTGGTTACACATACAGAACACTGAGGGTGTAACTTTCTACCTCCAACCCACAGTAGGGCAATTTCCCCAGAGCTGGAAAAACACATTCCAACTCTTTAGTCATTGGGTTGGGAGCCATGCACACTCTAACGTCTTCCATCCAGGGCAGAATAAATTTTGTTGTGTGCACCAAGACATGACTGGATGTGCACCACCAGTAGAAACACATGCTGTCAGGTGTGGGTGCTCTGCTAACCAGTGGGGCAGCACCTGACTCTCTCGTGAGTGTACGCGCAAGTGCTCAGCTTAGCGGCAACACAACTTGGGTTTCTCAAGAGTGTGAAGGGAATTAGGCATCCAGCTCTCAAGTCAATTGGATTTGGGCACCAAATTCTCTTCTAGTCCTTTGAAAGTCCCGGCTGTAACTGTGTGGGCCCAAAGCTACAGGAAAAAGCAGGCATGACGCCCATTGGTTTCAGTGGCATTCCACCAGGGTAGAACCACTATGAGCCACAGGAGACTCCAGACCCCAGGAATCTCCTCACCCTTCTAGCACGGCAGCATGGCAAGAACTGAAAGCATCAGCCAAACAGCAAGTAACATGCCAGAATGGTTTAATGGAGGCTCAGTGTTCCCTGAATGCTGAACACCTGGGCAGTCACCCAGAAGCAGAGGTGGAAAAAGTACCCAAAAAGTTACTTGAGTAAAAGTGCAGCTGCTTTCACTTCTGGATACTTGAGTACAATTAAGATGTCACATGTTTTCCAGAGGGTCACCAGTGACTTGTACTTAAGTACATCCCCCCACACCAAGCAGGTGTACTTTTACTCAAGTAACTTTTTGGGTACTTAAACCCCTGCCAAGAGAGATTCAGGTCCTGCCCAACTGCTTAGAAGAGAGTGTCCACAACCAGCAGTACAGTAAACCTTCAAGTTATGGGGCTTCCAGGAATGCAACTCTTGCAAGTAACTCAAATTTTCACGCAAGTTGGGGGGAAACCAGTGGGCAGCCTGGTTCCTGTCTCCCCAGCACTGGCAGGGCCCAGGAAACTGAACAGCCAAGTGGCAGCCTGGTTCCCAGATATCCACTGCTTGTGGGACCCAGGAAACTGACTAGCTCATGGCTGGTCAGTTTCCAGGGTTCTGCAAGTGTAGAGGCAGCAGCCTGGTTCCTGGCTCCCCTCTGCTTGTAGAGCCCAAAAACTGAACTGACTGGGGCAGCAGCCTTGCTCAGTTTCCTGGCTCCAGCCACTGGAAGGGATCAACGGAACCACTCCCAGGACCTGGAAACTGCTCCTGCCAGTTGTGCATATCTTGAGGGTATAATATGTACCTTTTTCCTGCTGGTGCACATCCATACATGCCTTGACCACACATAAAATTGATTCCACCCATGGATGGAAAAAAAGAGGGGGAACACTTATCTTCACTGAGGTTATTCTGGTGTTACAAGGGTGCAAGGCATGGTCTTGCAGTCTGCAGGCTTCGTTCCAAGTGAAAGAAAAACACAGATCTCTCAGAGAAAGGCAGGAGGCGGCAAATTACCCTCTACACAACACCGACCCTGACCCACTTCACACCACTGCCCAGGCCAGCGCTGTATCCGCAGAAAGTTACGATGCCCTGTGGTGGGAGTGGAAGCCACTCATTACACTCCTACAAGGAGTTCTGCTTCACAGGCTTTCCCATGACTGCCAGCCCATGCAGACACACAGCCTAGGAAAACCGGGTCAGGAAGGCTGACACCCTGTGTGAGCACATCATGTTGGGCCTACTGATGCCTCCCACATATGGAAGATTATGCAGGTTATCCCTACTTTCAGCATCTGTGTGCTCCCATATCCCATCTGCTTTTTAACAGGCAGTATACTGCCCTCCTTTACACCAAGTATTTCCCATGGGCCAGATCCTCAGCTGGCATGGATCAGCGTAGCTCTATTGGCATAAATTGATTTATACCAGCGGAGGAGAATTTACTCCAAAACACCTCGTCCCCATACAGGGTTCCCTCTACTTTTTTTTCTGTCCGGGGTGGAATAATTTTGTTCTATGCACTAAGGAATGTGCTGATGTGCACCACCAATAGAAACACAGGCTGCTCACTGTGAATGGTTGCGGGTGCTCTGCTAATCAGCTGGGCAGCATCTGATACTCTCTTGGGTCGCTGCTCCACACCTATTCCAAGTTTGTTTTTTCTGGGAACTAAGCATTTCCCATTCTGCGGTGAAAGGGGCCAGTTTCAATGACATATTAATACTATGGAGTGCTCTCTTTCCAGCTTGTACAGGTACCTACTCAGAAAAAACAGTCCAGATCCTTTGTGCTTTTATAATCCCTTTCCTGTGTTAAAATGCAAAGGGGATTTTCTACTCTCACTGGTAGTTTTTCAAGTCAGCAGTTATGTTCTGAGAGTATGTAATGGTCAAGCATTAAAAATAGGAATGAGAAAGAGGCATCCTGTGTCTATTTTCACTAGCAGAAAAACAAAATGCCAGGCGGGACATCACATGACAAGAAGTGGCGTCACATGACCAGAGAGCAAGATGCAGGTCACCATGGTTAGATCTGCAGAGTCATTGGGACCGCCACTCCCCAGCTTTCAGATCAGAACTCATTCGATTCAACCCACTTTTCCCCACCCCCTCCACTCCTAACTGGAATAGAGAAAAATGTGGGATGACAGAAACGTATTTTCCCTTTTCAGTGTCTTGCAAAAGCTGTTTTGTTATTGCTCTATGGCCATCGCTAGCGCTTGGGAAGGGGAAGTGGGTATAGAAGATCATTAGCAGCATATGGGAGCTACTAGAGATGCTTGGAAAAGTTCAGAGGAGATGTTGTTTCATCAGTATCTGCCACTTCGGTGAAATGCAAATGTTTTTGCAGATTGTCATTTTCCTGACGTTCCAGTGGAACACAGAGCTCACCCACAAGGTAGCTCCCACCCCCAGCTACCCCCCTTCCAGCTGCAGTTTCCCCAGGCTGCAGCTTCCTGCCTGTTCCCAGCTGTGGCTTCCTGGGACCATGGCTTCCTGCCCGGCCCCTGCAGTGAGTCACCATGAACTTGGGCTGCCAGCTTACCAGCCCAGGCCACTGCTCACTGTTGCTGCTCTCAGCCTGGGCTCCCTGGCTGCTTCTGGCCCCTTACCCTTGCTGCCAGACCAGCTGTGCCTACCCTGCCCTGAGATCCTGTGGCTGGCCCTTCCTCCTCCCAGCTCTGGGACTCTGGTCCTGCCAGACGACGGATGTTGCTTGATAAGAGAATGCCGGATTTAGGCATTTTAACCTGTAGGTCAACCCCAAGCCAACCATTTTAAGCCCAGGCTTACAAAGCAGTGTGGATGCTCACACGTGGGTTTGGGAACACTAACTTCACCAGCCCAGGTCCCAAAGAGCTCCATGTTCAGCTCAGATTCTCTCAGAGCGCTGCCTGTGCACCTGACGCCACCCCTCGGCCTTCCAGGCTTTTAAAAAAAGAAAGAAACAAAAAAAGAAAAAAAAAAAAACCTGTGAGCAAACACCTAAGCAGCCACTGGCACCATTTCCTTCTGCCCTTGCCAAGCTCTCCCCACCCACTTCCAGTCCCAGCAGAACACTGCTTGCTTACCAGCTCGGGAGCTGTGTGGGTACGCGTTCAAGGCCAGCGGCTGGGGGAGAACGGGGCTGGAGGGAAACCCCTGTCAGCACAGCCAAGTGGGATTGATGGAGCGATCAGACAGCCCGAGCTGATCCGCCAGTGGATTAGACGCCAGGAGGTGGGAGCAGGTGCTGCACCGCAGACGAAGCCCACTGCTCATTTTATCGGTACATAAACAGGGAGACCTGAGCCAGGCAGTCTGGAGAGATTTGCACCCTTACCAACAACTGGATCAGGGGATTTGGTTATTATTAACTAGCTTTACTGGGTGTTGGTTGGGTCCTGAGTGCAATTAATTTGGGGTTGTTTGGAAAATAAAATGAACATGCACATGCTTCACTTAAATCGTTGCTCTGGGGAGGAGAGGCTTCGTGTGCAGGTTGCCCTGAGGGCAGAGGACTACCTCAGCTCTCTCACTGCAGCAGTGTGAGGCCAAGTACCTTTCCATGGCTGCTGTTGCTCCCGTGGGTTCCCATGGCTGCTTCCCATGTCCCCCAGCTGAGGCAGCTCCAGGTTTGTCTGCCCCCTCTGCTGCCCAGCAATCTGTTCACTTTCCCCTCACTCTCCAGTGAAGGGGAACAGCCAGCACTGTTTCCGTATGAATTGGGGGGCGAGCTTCAGATGTCTCTGTCCTCCTTAAATGGTGCCTGGAGGGTGGAAAGCTCAGGGATGGGGCAGTACTGGGGGAAGGTGTACCCCAAAGCCAGCCTCTTTCAAATGCCTGGTGATTCTGGTTCCCTTCTGTTCTATCGCTTACAGGAAGCAATCCCATTCCAGGCACATGCCATTTTCCTGACACAACCAAACCCTAACTTTGTTTTAAGATAGGATAAGAAACTGCACAGCAAATGTCATGGTCTTAGTTCTTACCATTTAGGAGGAGGTCTTGGCCAGAGATAGACAGACACATAAACTCTCTCAAATTATATAGCAGATTATGTATATTGCAGTAACAGCTCAGCACCCCAGGCCTGGACCAGATCCTCATTTTGCCAGGTGCTGTTCCGTGTTTGTACAAGGTCCCTGACACATGGCTCATCTCCAAGTAGAGCTGACCAGGAAATTCCAACATTTCAAGGTTCATTTTTGTTCTGAATTGGAAGGAAAAGTCCAAGTGTCCCACAAAGAAAATCCAAAAACAGTTCGATTCAGGGGTATCAAGATGTTTCGCTTGGAGAATGTCAAACGGACAAGTTCTGTACCTTATGTCCTATGCACAAATATTTACACATTACAGGCCAGGTAAAATGCAATGGATCAACATGAGAAAGGCCGAACAAATCCTTTCAAACTGTCGCCCGTGGAAACTGACATATCCACAAACAACGTTTGGATTTTGGCAAACCCCGTGCGCCAATAGAATAAACTGTTCTGTCCAAAAATTCCAACAAATCCATGATTCACCATTTAAAACCCAGAAAGACCTATTGGGACCAATGTCTGCACTAATCTTTTCCAGCCAAATGTTCATTTTTTTCCATGCATGTGCGGAATAATTTTATATGCACCAAGACATGTGCAAAGGTGCTCCGCAAGTGGAAACAAAACACCCAGCTATGGGGTGCTCTGCTAATCAGCTGGGCAGCATTTGAAACTCTCCTGAGTGGGCGCCCAAGTGCCCAGCTTACAAGGAATATTTGAAGCCTTTGTTCTGGCCACCTGCACCCTGCAGGCTAGAGCGTCACCCAGTGATTTTTGAATCCAGTAAAGTTACTTGCAATGCAGTTCCCTGTTCTAATCATACTGGAATGGCTCCAGCCAGAAAGCTCCTTGTGTGGAAAGTTCGAATGGCTGCAACACTCTCTCCCCATGCAGGTTTTCCTTTCACAATGCTGCCTATGGTGCACATATGGGAGGTACACAGGAGGCACATGCACCCCCCACTTTGTCCACCTCCTCTCACACTCATTGTCAGCAGTGCTACTCTCAAGCCACACCACTCCAGGACACCCATGAGAGATTCAGGTGCCGCCTATCAGATTAGCGGAGCACCCACAGCCGGCATAAGATGTTCTACTGGTGGTGCACCTCCGCACATACCTCAGCGCACACAAAATTTATTCTGCACATAGATGGAAACCATTAGAGATAACGTTAACCAGGACTCCACTATGCCAGACACTGTACAAACCCAGAAAAAAGACACAATCCCTTGCACAATGTGCCTCTTACCACAGGGAATACTTTGACCTGGAGAAGCACTTTGGTTCTAAGGCCAAGTGCCTTTTTTTCCCCTGTGGAATATGTTTTCATGCAGCTGCTGGAGGGTTTGAGATTCTTGCCCTCCTTTCATAAGAAGGAAACAGACAGAGGGGGAAAAAACTCAAATGCTGGTGAGAGTGCAGGATAAGAACATTTTAAAGCTCTCCAGCATTGTCACAAAAAGCTTTTCATTATTGTTCAAGCAGCTCCATCTCACTTTACCATCCCACCTGCGACCTGGAGAAGCCACAGAAAGGTTTGGTACTTCGCAGAGCTAGAGCGACACAGAACCTGCCCTGCCTGGCTGCTGCCTTTTAAGGGACTCTTTATGCCCTCAGGACTTCTAGTACTTCTCCGGGCAGGGATGCTGCAGGTGCCATGACCACTAATGGTGCAACAGTGATATCGACTAGATGTGGGGAGGGGAACAGGGTCTTGCAATAGACAACAAAAGCTCTTGGAGCTCTGATCCAGGGTGAGAGGATTCCAGGGTTTCAGAGGGATCACTGAAGAGCCATCAGAGGGCAACAGCAGTTGGCTGGGTTTTTCCTGTTTAGGTGGAAGACCCATATGTCCCACCAGCCATTAGGAATCCTCTCTCTCCTGTACAATGACCATAGCATCTGAGACAATCGTTTTGCAGGGAGGGGAACACAACAATATCCCAGAAGAGATCCTACAGCCTTTGCCTTGCCCACTCTCCTGCGTCATCCTCATGCACACAACAGCTGAGTCCTGGAGCACAACACATCCTGATTAAAAATCCACTTCCCTCCTTCCCCCAACTCCTACCCCACCCTGAGGCTCTGACAGCCCTTCCCTCATTAGTGATACATCAACATCTGGCTACAGCAAAACCTCAAGGTGTTGGGGCAGGGGGGCATGGTCAGGTTCTTAATACAATAAGGGCAGGGCAGGGCCAGCCTTACAGACAGGGGACCACCCAGGGCACTGTGGTGAAGAAGCAGGTTGTGCTTACAGGGTGAGGCCATGGAAGAGAACCTAAGGCAGTGGCGAGGGGGGCTGGACACTGGAGGGTCCACAAGTTATCAGGGGATGGCCATGAGAAGGAGGCAGCAGGGGCAATGCAGGGATAGGTGGGGGTCTGGGGGAAGCAGTGAGGTATTGGGGGACATAGGGTCCAGGGTACACATTAGGGCCTGGGAGCAATGCGAGAGGGAACCCAGGGAGGCAGTGTGGGTCGGGGGACCAAAATACAAGTTTGCTTAGGGTGCCATTTTTCTTAAAGCCACCCCTGGGGCTGCGCCTGCTCCAAGACAGCTTTCCATTGACGCACCCAAGACAGCAGGTATGAGGGGAAACTGAGGCACTGAGTGGTGAAAGTGACTTGCCCTCAAGTTGCACAGCAGGTCAGCAGCAGGGGCCTGACTCCTGCACCAGTGCCCCAGCCACTATGCTGCCCCATCATGCACTGCCTTCCTTAGGCATCAGCGTAGGGCCTGAAAAAAACCAACACAAACCCTATCCCGCACACAGCTACTGGGTCACAGAGCACAAAGGGGCCATGCCATAAGCAGCACACCAAACCTTAGCCAGCCTGTGTCTCTACACACAACTGAATAATAATAATCATCAGGTTCAACCATAATAGAGTAAGTCAGAAGGCTGGATATGCCTTGGGTTACTCACAGTTAGCAGATCAGCTGGGGAGAGATGACAATGGGTCACTTTTCACTGCACCAGAGGGGTCAGATACTCTGTGTTGTTTGTCCTGGCTGCAGGAGGGGGACAAGCCAACATGCTTAGGAAGCCTGCATGTGGGACTGGGGGTATAACTTGGAAGAAGGGACCAGTCATTACCTTTGTGGGTCCAGAATACCAGGAAAAGCTGTGGACACACCAAACCTGGCTGCTGTAGACTCTGATGACCAGAGCTGCTCCTGTGGAAGGAAGACATGGTTCTGCAAGACCCACCCCAAGGCTGCTCCCCTCCCAGGTGGCATTTCCATTTCAGAGATTTCCAGAAGCAACTTGTGTAGCTAAGCAGCTCTAATGAGCTCAGCTGGGTGGCCCAGAGTATTATGGGTTGGAGCCCTGCTCCCCTTCCCTTACTTCCTGTTTCATTAGAAGGCATTCCCTCCCATCCCCCATCCCAGCTGGCATGATGCAGTTTAACACAGGAGCAAGTTCCCAGCTGGCAGGTGCTGTGAGCAGACTTATTTTTGGTGGCCCAGAGCAGCCCCGGTCCCAGAGCCAGGGATGTAGAAACACAACACTGGGGTTCTGCACTCCCTGAAAATTAGGTGTCACCAGATGCTCCCAAATTAACCAACCCCACAAATCCAGAGACACCAACCTAGGAGAGACAGGGCTGTAGGCAGTTGTCACAGAGAAGGGCCTTGTCTCTTGGCTCAGCAGGTGCTCTCTCCTTGTTCCTTCCTACTGGCTTGGCAGGCTGGGCAGGTTTTTCACCCCGCCACACTGCTGAGTCTGGGAGCCATGCCTTGGGCTCCTCTGGCTCTGACAGGTGATATTGGCACACAGACAAGTAGCAGCCCTCCTGGTTGGGTTTCATGTTTACCAAGCGCCGAGCGTGGTGCTCAAAACATGCAGCGGAGAGCTAACTGAGGCAGGAGCCCAACCGCTGTGTGGGAAAGAGCCTGCTTACAGAAAACCCAAGCAGCAGACTCTGCTTCGGCTGCATGGCCTCTGAGCGCGTTGCTGAGATAGGCACAAGCAATGCTCCTGCTACTCTTTTCCATCCATCCTCAGAATAAATTTTTCCACGTGCCCCAAGGCACAGGTGAATGTCCACCACCAGGCAAAACAAAGCCTAGCTCTGAGCATTCTGCTAATCAGCTGGGAGGCATCTGAATCCGACTGGCCGTCCAAGCAATCAGCTTACAGGGAACACTGGGTACAAATGCTGTATTACCAAGGCCCCACTGTGTGGGGGTGTACACACCACACGCCCCGCCCCGTGGAGATATGTCCATGTTGCTACACTTTATTAGGCCCGTTTTAAGAGACAGCTTCCAAGTGCCTGGTTTGGAGCCAGCCATCCCAGCAGTTCTGGGGTGCGGTCTTGAGCTGTCCCCGGTAGAGGGACCTTCAGCACAGCTCTTCCACCCGTATCCGAGCACCCCAGCCACCAGCTCACAGACTCCTCTCTTGCCCAATGGATAGCGAACACAATAGAAGGTGTCACAGCTTCAGCAGGAGCGATGGGGAGAGCTCAGAGCCAGAAGGTTGGGTGGTTTTCAAGAAGATCTGCCCTAGGAATTGCTGGGTTATATAGGAGTTAGACTGGGTGATCACAGTCATTCTGGGCTTTGCACCTGTGAGTGTCCTATAGTTCCAGGCAGTGCTTTTTTTTTTTTTTTTAAATAGAGGAGCCGGTACTCAACCAGCTCCCTGCCCCTCCTCCCCCAGCCAGTCCCGTGGCTGGGGCTGCCGAGAGTCCTGTACTCAGTACCAGCAAACATCAGCACAGTAGCAGCTCTGGTCCCAGTGGTTAACTCCTGCCTCCTCGGAGCTGTGGAAATGTGGGTTCAAATCACGTCTCTGAATCAGTTGGTGGGAACATGTGGCCCTCAGATCTCCCAGAGTCTGGGTGAGAAGAGGGTTGGGGTGCCAGAGGCAGGTTGTGGCCAGGGGGTGCTTACCTAGGTGGCTCCCAGGTAGCAGGACCTCAGCCTTCTGAGACACCTCCAAGACTCTCAGAGCAGCCAGCTGTGGGGCCACGTGCTGTTGGGAATGCTGGGAGTGGAGGGGGAGGGAATACTTCCACATTGCAGAAACCGGCCAATGGGAGCTGCGAGATTGTGCTGGGGGTGGTGACAGCATGCAAAGCCTCTCTCTGGCCCATGGTATGTAGCACACACAGAAGCACATGGATCCTGCAGCCGGCTTCTCTGATCAATGTGTGGGGGCAGGCAGGCAGGCAGGCAGGGAGCCTGATTAAGCTTTTGCTGGGCCACAGGCCAGACCTAGAGGCACGGCAGGCTGGGTATGACCCATGGGCTGTATTTTGCCCTGCTCTGATTGAGACCATCAGTTATAAATCCAGGCCAGGTCACAGCTATCAAACCCAATGGAGCGAGAGGCCTAGCATGGTTGCTAGGAACCAAAACCTTGCCACCAACTTCAGTGGGCTCTGGCTCTGGCCCTGGCCCTGGCCCTGGCCCACCATAAAGCTGTTAATTCCTAGCACACCAGGGAATTTCATAACCACAACTTAAGTCTCAATGGTCCTTTAAGTTTCTAAGGTGAAAAAAAATTGCTGACACAGGTAACAGGCAGCAAGGCTTCTTAGAAGTTTATGGTGACAGCCTCAAGGCCTCTTCAATGTTTTTATGTTAATTGCTTTCCCCCAGTCCCATATGTGACCTTATTTTGTAGCGCAAGGTATTTTTGTACAGGCAACAGCATGCTGCACATCAGAGGCTGTTTGCACAGCTGTAAAAGGAGCAGTTCCAGCATCTCAAAACACAGCTGGCAGAAAGCAGAGTGCCTTAAAGGGAGAGCCTTAGATTTGACCCTCCCCAGTTCCAAAACCAGGCCAGGCAAACAGACTCATGCACTGGGCATTTCTGCAACTTCTGTCACAAGGCAATCCTACAAAGCTAGGAAAGATAAAAAAACAGGATGTTTCCTTCCAAGCAGCTCCACCTGTAAGAGATTCCCAGGCAGGCTTTAGCAGAACTTGTTGAATGAAGTTTAAAGGTATTTAAGGTCCGTTGTTAAATGAATGGTTTATGTATTACTGTGGCCTAGGATTCAGCGTAACCTCTCTAGCAAGGAGATGAGAGATGAACCTCGAAGTGTTGTGCACGTTGAACCTCTCTAATCTGGCACTCTCTTGTTTGGCAACAGCTGTAATTCAGCATGAGTTTAGTTATCTAGATGGCCATTTATCATGGGTATGGCCCAGATTCACATGGGCCCAGCCACCAGTCCTGGCTCTCAGTGTTCTATGCTGTTATTTAACTGTAATTTATCCCTTCAGATGCATCAGACACCAACGGGCCCAGAGCCCAGGGGCGTTGACACTGATGATGAATTTACCTGTTATTGCCTTCTAAGGGCCCAGTAAGCAGTGAGAGTGTTGATAATGTGCTAGAACATATTGACTTCCCATAGTCGAGCAAATTCTCTTGAGCACCGGTCAGGTCCTCAGGGTGCTGAATTAGAACAATATGTCAGACAAGAATGGACTTTGGGGACAAACTGTATCAACTGTTTGCCTGGGGTTGCTCGAGAGCAGTGTTTCTTAAACTACGTTCTGCAGCACACGGGTGTTCCAGGAACAACTCGCAGGTGCACCACAAGCATTTGGAAAAATACACTGATGGTCTTTATTTTCTGTTATTAAAACTAGATACGTTACTTCTTCAGTGCTACAATACCTGATTACAGTAAACTCTTTCGTATCCAGCAGCTCCTGGGCGAGGCCACTGCCAGATAGTCAAATATTCTGGAAAACAGAGAGTGCTTAACACGAAAGAAAAACAAGATTAGATATTAAGAAACAAAAGTGTATGCAGAGTACTTTATTTACCAACAACAGCAGTAGCGTACACTGTAAATTTCTTCTGTATTTATTTGTAGTTGCTTTCACTGTACTGTACTTAGGCAAATGTAACAAATACACTTATGGTTGAATGCCAGTTATTTGAAAGTTCTGGATAATAGAATGCCAGCTATGAGAGTTTACTGTAAATTACTTCATTTTGTTTTTCCTGTGTATGTTGCAGTTTGGGTTTTTTTTTTTTTTGGTTTCACAACAATTTTTTTTGAAGAATATTTTCATAGGTGTTCCACGTAAAATTATTATTGTTTGGTGGTCTGTAGTTTCAAAACGTTTAAGCAGCACTGCTCTAGAGCAGTGGTTACCAACCTTTTCACTAGTGCAGATCGCCCCCATCACCCCCACCAAACCATTCACAGAATCGCAAAGCAAATTCTTTTTTCTATGAATATTTTCATTTCTCTTTCAGTATTTTCACAGGCCCCCTGCAACACCCTCACAGACCCCCCAGAGGTCCACAGCCCCCATGTTGGGAACCACTGCTCTAGAGAGGAGGTGATTGCTGCTCCTTACTTCTGCTAGACTTTTGAAGAATGGCCCATTTGCTGTCTGCTGATTATTTTTTTCCTAGAGTGTGAATATTGAAGGCCCAGGCTGTGCAAAGGGAAGACTGAATTATTCCTGGATGTTCTGGTTCTGAGCTGAAGCTGTTGTGAACTTTTAACCCCAGAACAACCGCTTGGCAGGGTTTAAAGGACTGGCTCCTTCTAGTACATGGAAATGGCATTTTTTTGTGGTGGTTGTGGGTAAATTCTGGTCAGTCTATTAGCATAGATGTAGAATCTTTACGTGTTTTAATGTTTTTTTTTCTGTAATGCTTTCACCTTAGGAATACATGTGCTTGCTTAGAACCAGCTGGGTAGTAACTTACAGCTGCTGGCACTGACAGCTGCTCGCAGCCTTCGAGGAGAAAGCAAAGTACAGATGCTGATCTAATCAGGCAGTCTAGCTTGCTGGAGATAGCATCCTGCTGGCAGGGAACCATGCAACCTGGAAAAAACACTGATCAGGAAGGAGAGAGATGTGGGTCTCTGAAGAGAGGCAACGGTTGAAGGCATCTTGGCGGGACTATGATAGGTGACTAAACGTGCAGTTTTCCTGGACCATGACAGTATTGTAGAGACTGAGATGGGAAGTCAATTGCTGGTAGGGCAGGTGGGATTCCTGTCCCCAGTAGATACTTGAGGCCCCATTTCTCAGCTAAACAGGCCCTTAGCTGGGCTTAAGCCCAACTAACCAAAAGGGACAGCTACGCCCCACAGTTCTGATCATGGCCTCAGGCCTGGTTCGCTGGGCAAGCTTGGCAGGGAAGCACTCGCCCCAAACACATTATCGCAGAGTGGCCAGCAGTCGAACACTAGCAGGGCAGCCCCCGCTCCACTCCCATACACCAGACAAGGACCTTTCCCAGTCACTGAATGACACACAGTCCTAAACGCACAACCAACTCGCACCCTCACTCAGTGCAAATTCACATTGTAACTGGCTCCAGCCATGCCGGCTCTGTCCCCAGTGCTGTCTGAACCTTGGGGCTGTAATCCCCAGCCCCGGTGCAGCTTGCTGCCACACTCTGCAGCAGCTGCTGGCAGGGGGCAAGTGGCACATAGTCTAATTATTTTCAATGGGAGGACAGATGCACTCACAGCTGCTGACCGCACACAGCTCATAGCAGTCATGGGATTTCACTCTCGATGGGTCTGTCCATTAAAGTGCAATGTTAAAGTGACAGAGGGTGAGCCACCAGCTACCACGGAACAAAATGGCCCTGTAGCCTCTATTAACAGAAACCCTTTTCTGACAGCAGTAATGGGACTGCAAAGCCAGTCTGGGATGAACAAAGCCAATGCAACACAACCTTACATGCAAGCTGTTTGTTCCATTGGTTCTTAGGAAATCAACCTTTTAAATGCATTAAGTCCAGACCCTCAAAAGGTAATACCCAATTCTAGATGAATCTAAATACCTTCGAGGATCTGAGCCCTAAGACCTGCTCCTGCAGCTATGCTGACCTCATAGACCCCCTGCCCTGTGCAGTACAGCTTACACCTCTCTAATCCCCAACTCTCTTCTCTGGCAACATCCCTAATCAGGCATGATTTTATTTAGCTGGACAACAACTTATCATGGGTGTAGCCCAGTTTCCTGCAGTCCCATAAAGTTTCTTTCCAGCCATGAGGCTTGGGTCTCAGAGTTCTTATATAGCTGTACGAAAGCTCACCCAAAATAAATTATTTTGTTAGTCTTTAAAGCGCTACTTGATTGCTTTTTTTTTTTTTTTTTTTTTTTTTTTTTTTAAACCCCTAACTGTCTTCTAAGAACTCAGTAAGTAGTGGAAGCTTTAGCTAGCCAATAACTGACCTTCCATGGTTCAGCAAATTCTCTCGTGCGGCATCAATCAGGTCCTGAGGGTGCCAGACTAGAGAGATTCAACCTGTATTAGGACAGAGCTTTTTAAAACCAATCCTCACACAGCAGAGATATGAACCCACTGACCTAATGAGTCCTCTTCCCACTCCATAGCCAGAAGTCCACAGCCTGTGATGAGCAAGAGAAAGTATAATCAAAAGCAATCAGCTTGTTGCCAAGGTCTAGGCAAACAAATAATGAATTGGAATGATGGTCAAAGGTTGCCAATAAACTGCCAATGTGTGGGATAGGGGAATTCCAGCCACTTTGCCTGTGTCTTGCCCTCTGAACAGTTCAAGGTTGCAGAGGGGTTAAAGAGTCCACTTTGGGTGGGTTGGTCTCTCTCACTCTCATGCACGTATTTCATTAGCAAATGGAAACATTCATGGGTTTGAGTCTGTCAACCCTACTCTACACCAGTAGAATTACATCTCTGGTACATCAGTTTCTTCTGATCTATGCCATTATGAAAGGAATCAGCTCAAACCAAACATCAGATCAAGCAGCTCCACAAAAACAACTCGTTAAATTTAAAATAATGCTAGTTAGTTTCGAACATGAATGCTACATGTTGACCCTCTTTAGTCTGTTATCCTTGGGATCTGACTGGCACCAGACAAAAGAATTTGCCACATCACAGGAGGTCAATATCTTCCAGCATATTACCAACAATCCCACTGCATACGGGGCTCTGAGAAGACATTTGGGGTGAATCAGAGCTAAACAACAGCACAGAGCCAGGACTGGTGGCTGTAAACAAACTTTATGGGGCCACAGGGAACTTGGCCACACCCATGTCAAGTGGTCATCTGCCTAGTTAAAATCATGCCAGATTAATCCAGTTTGTCCAGCAATCCATAGAGAGCTTTCAAACTGTAGTACCAGGCAGTGAAATAAGCAATCTTTATCATTAGAGCACAGTAACAGTAAAAGGGAGTAAAAGGTGAAAAACTTGATTTGAGTTTTACTTGAGGTTCTGTTAATCACAGAAAAAAAATTGCTTAAGATATTTTAATCAGTGTTTCCTTACAAGTAAAAATCTAAAATTCTCTGATTTGCCTTTATAACAGTGGCAGGCTCTCGTAATCATGTTGCCATTCCTCCCATCCTTGTAAAGTTAGTAGCTGGGAGTGTAACTTGAACACAAGACTGAAAAGCATTATTGAAATGTTTGGCACTCCGTGTTGTTAAGGCCCAAAGCTGGGACTTAGAAAATGTAGAGCAGAACATCAAAGTTTCAAGCTTCTTGGGATCAAGAAGTTAATAGTTTTGAAAAGGTTTTCATCTCTGAACAAAATTTTTTAGCAGTTTTCAAAAAGTTTACAATTCAACATTGACTTTATGGCTTTCAAATTTTACTGTGCAGAAGAAAAATGCTCCTTTTAACTACCATAATTTAAACTAAACAAGAACAGAAAGTTTCCTTACCTGATCAAGTCTTTTTTTTCCCCTTCCTAAACTTTCCCTTTGTGTAGTTGATGTTTAACGCAATACTGCATTGTATGTGTTTTTTTTGGTCTCTCGGTGCCTGCTGGCGAGCTTCCGGTTCCAATGAGGCGTGTGGTTGACCATTAAGTTCATAACTCTGAGGTTCTATTTCAAATTCCATCCCCACTATGACCATGAGCTCCCTGTGCAATGCTGGGCTATTATAATTGTGAGATTCTGCAGTACCAGACTGGTGGGGCTCATCTCACTAGATGATCACACTCACGATAGCCTGGCCAAATGAGAAAGACCTTCCACTGCTTGGATGATGTGATCTGCTGGAATATTATTGTCTATGCGCTAGAGTAACTAGATACTTGAATAGCTGCAAGGCAAGGCCTTATTGATGCTACTGTATCTCCATTTTTTTTTTTTTTAAATTAAAGCTTTTGCAGTACCAAAACACGTCAAAGTGTGGACATCTTTGAAACAGACAGCAGCAGCTAGCTACTCTTAAGGACTTCCACCTCCTAAAGAGGAGCTTGAGAGTTGCCAGCAGGTGACTTTCATGCCAGTGCTACCAAGAACATTATGCTGTCTGACAGTGCTAACCCTGGTTTGAAAAAGTCCAAGAGGCGTATATTCAAACACTTGCACAGAGATCCAGCAGAAAAGTTGTGCTTTACTTTCAATTCAAAAAGTACCTCCTTCTAAAGTTAACAAGGAACAAGCTGATCCAACTGAACACAAAAAACCCCCAACCCTCTAAAAAAAAAAAAAAAAAATATGCATCTTTGCTTTGAATGCATGAAGATTTTGTACAGCAGGATTCCTACTGCCTGCCATCTGCACATTGTGGCATACCCATAAGAGACAATCCTTGCCCCTAGAGTTTATAATTTATCAACACAAGATGACAAAGATTAAAAAAAAACAATGGTTTTGTGTAAAAAGTAATTTGTGTCACACCCCTGCAGGCAACCTTTTACCAAGCTTGTGTTAATAGGCTAATTCCTTAAGACAAACTTCAGCTACAACAAGAAATAGCAGCGTAACAAACTAGAACGTGCACAAACAAATCATTGTCTAGACTGCGAGCTCTTTGAGGTCAGGATGCTGTCCTACTGTTCCTGAGGCACTCTGAAGTTAGTGTGTTACATAACTAAGAATCGCTCCCCCTTGCAGAAGGGCCATTAAAATCCATTCTTGATCATGCAACACATTCTTCTAAACACAAATGAGACACATGCTTTTTTCTGAATCAGACTTTAATTGTTAAAAGCCGCCCAGGGGCTGAATGTGCAAGTGAGGTTACCCTACTAGAGAATGAGGTGCATCTTATGTGGGGTAGTGGAGAAGGAAAGAAATCACAATTCTGTGTAAGGTTGCACATATACTAGTAATCTTCAGTTCACTTTAGACTTAGAGCTGGCAAATGAACAATTAGTTCTCCTTGGTTGCGGAGGTCCTTCATATAAAAGCAGAGGAGAGAAAAAAATATATTGTATACATATGAATACTGCTTGGAGACTTGAGGGAAGGAACAAGATGTGAAGCAACTTTTTCCCCCTCCCCTCTTTTGTACAGTGCCAAGCTCAGAGTTGAATGCTACCTAGTTGGGACTTTTCCCTGGAGTCTCACTCCTGTACTGCATGACTACATCATTGGCAGAGCTGTGATCCCATAAGAGATCAAGTCATGCCCACTTTGTACTCTATGGCTGGGCAACATTCATGCACCCAGCCCTGCCATATGTAGGCTGGAACAGAAGGGCAGGAAGTTCTAAACAACTTCTTCCTTTCAGCAGTTGTTTGAGCGAAACCCATTGGGATTCCACCTGCAGCCCTTGTGTGTGCTCTTCTCCCATGCTTCTCGCACACCAAAACCCCGTACTTACCTGCTCCTCCCCATACTTTCAGGGCATGCATAGTGGCTGAACTGGGCTCCATGCCAGCCTTCCCTTGGCCCTGTCCTGGGTGCGGGAACACCACAAACAGCTGCTTCTTGGCATTCCAGCTCTGGGAGGGGGAAGAGCATGGTCAGAGAGCAAATCAGCTGACTCCTAGCGCTCCAATGTGCTGGGAGGAAGGGGAAGGTATAGGAAGTGTAGGCCTCTAGTGCCCTGGTGTACAAGATGAATGAGGGTGGCAGCCCATTAGAAGGCTGCCCACCGCTGATTAAAAGGCTATTCTTCCTCCTATTGTTAACATGGAAAAGGAAGGGAACAACAAGCTTTTCCCCACCCACCTACTCATTTCTTACCTCCAGGAGATGGAGAGGTAGCTGTGTCTGCATCTTCACAAAACACAGTCATGTGTCACTTTAAAGACTAACAAAATTTATTAGGTGATGAGCTTTCATGGGGCAAACCCACTGCTTCAGATCTGTAAACAGATGATATTTCCAGATCTGCAGTAGTGAGCCTCCCCCATGAACACTCATCACCTAAAAAGACTAAACAAAATAATTTACTGAAGTGCCACAACACTACTGTTTGGTCTTCTCCAAGAAACTGTTTGCAAAAAAGCAAATAATGGGATTCCAGGTGACAATTCTGGGGTGACCAGAATGAATTTTGTCACTCGATGGCAGTCAGTATGTTAGTAGCAATTTTCTGAAAGGAACCCAACAAAATCAGCAGTTGCTCACGCCGCAAGCCATTTCCTAGTCAAACCAGAACAGAAATGAAGACGACGTGTTACTCTTTAGTAATGAAATAATTTATTTTCTAACAGTTGAACAATACAGAAGTATACATATACACAGCAAGGTCTTCTAAAACATGTAGTTTCTAAAAATGCATGTGCTAACTGTAATAAAAAGCACCATTATATGGTCTTGACACAGGATTCATAATGATGTGGTATTTACATTAGAAACTGAACGTCTGGAAACAGAATTCATATTCTCCCATCTGCTGCTCCCCCGTTTAGTCCATTTACTATTTGGAAGACTGCCAAAAATAAAGGGGATGGTTCTACAGCAGTTTTGCTAAGAGCACCAAGTCGAGAAAAGAAAATGTTTGATTTTTTTTAAAAAAAAAAAAAAAAATCAAATTCAAATAAAAAATAGGACAAAACTGGTCAGAATTCCAGGTCAATTAAGGGTTGGGCACTTTATTTAGAATTTTCTGTAGTCATCCAGCAGCAATTCAGCAAATAGCAACTGGATAAAGCTGCCTCAGAGTTTCATCTGAACATGGTCAAAAAAAAAGCCACCCCCCCCAAACCAACCTTCTCCCAAAGTAGTAAAGATTATCACAAATTTTGTTCAAACCTCCTCTTAAAAAACACTAGATTATTTGGGGCTAGAATTGTTTTGTGATTTCTTCCATATCGCAGAGAGGTCTACTCAGCTAGCTATTCACGCAGCTGTCACATAAGTTTAAGATTTCAATAATGCTTGGGAATGAGGTACCTGTTTCTACTATGAGACAGTATAAAACAACTTGCAGACAAAGCAGCAATAAAGCAACAGAATATGCACTTTCAGGGGAGCAGACATATAGCCTAGCAAAAGCAGAATTCTCCTCAATACATTAGTGTCAAAACCTGAAATTTGTAACAAAAGGGGCAAAAGAAGAACTCAAGGCCCTAAAGTATTGCTAGATAGTATTTCAGACACCTGTTTCATCTAGTTCACACACTTTGAATGAGCAAGGGAAAGCCAACATATATCTTAACATGAGACTCTCTTGGCTAGGTTTGTAGGCCTAGTGCACAGATTTGTAGTTCTGGAGTGACATCAGGTATAGAGCTTTCCTTTTGTTTTCAGAGCTGTAGTGGGTTTGGAATGGGGTTGGCTGAGGAGAGAAGTGCCTTATTAGAGAACAAAGTGCTAAAGTGGCAACTGACAGACCACGGCCTGCTAACAGCTAGAGTTCAGAAGTGTTTCTGGTTTTCATAAGATGGTGTCTAGTTGGTGGCACCCACATTGCTCTTTGAGTTTTCATAAGAAAATTCCTATTAGCAGTGACCCTGGATATTCACAAGATGTGACTATCAGCACCTTGAAGACCTGAAAGCTCTGCTTTGTAGAAGAAAATAGATTCTGGGTGCTCAACACAGGAAAACAAGCTCCATAGGTACAAACAATACTTCAGAATGTTTAAGACGGACCATCATTAACACATAGGTTACATCAATTTTTCTCCTTTGCTCTAATTAAGTGCAAGAGTTTCTGATTCCTCTAATTGAATGTGTGCTTGGTGTCACCATTTGCACTGAAACCTGCCAATGGCAGTAATTTTATTATCTGCCCTTTTCACAAGAAAAAAGTGTGTTTTATATTCACACATCTGTGCAACTATCAATTGTAAACTTGGAACATACAAGTAGTCCCTCACTCCCCTTTTGAACAAATCTACATTTCTTAATTTCTGCAGCTTATTTTAGTACTAATGCTGGTGGATCAGTGAATTCAAGGAAAAGGCTGGCAAAATAGAACAATGCTACCAGTTCAGCGGCCTTGGAAGTGGACTTAGCTGCCTGAGGCTTGAGCTCAATGACTTGCCAAGAGGACCAGAGAGATTTGAAGCTGCCAAGGATGGTCCTAGCCAATACAAAATGGGCTGGGAGCCCACAGTAGCAAAATTTACTGCACCTGCCTAGAGTTTTGGAAAGACACCATGTATACCCTTGTGTCAGTTTTGATGTTAGTGCATCATTTTCAAAGTTCAACATTTTCTATGCCATCAAAATTGAGTGGACCACATCCAAACAGTGCAAAGGTCAAATAGTTACTTTTTTTTTTTTTTTTTTTAATATAGGGACAAAAAACGCACAACATTTTCACAAAAAATAGTTAACGCAAAAGGCACAATTAAAACACATTACGCTGAATCTTAAGACTCTGTATTTCTAATTTTCTTTTTTTAAGAAAAAAAAACCACATATGAAGCACACAATTTCATATTTCAAATAACCCCTCCCACACTTTCCAAAAATCTAAAGTTACTTTTACCTTTAAAAAGGTACCCATATCTGCAACTCTAGGTTTGGTTTTGTGAGGCAATTTATACAACGCTTATTTAAGGGTGGGGGGAGGAAAAAAAAAGAAAAAAGGCAAGAGAGGTCTCAAGGAAAAACATATTGAGCAAAAGACCCCAAAGTGCAGATATTCAACTTTAAGTTTATAGGTTTTGAGCTAGCTCTCTGAAGAGTCTCTGCTTGTACACAGGAAGCAGGCTTAAAAATGCAAAAGGCATACAAGTTGTAGTTCAGTGCAAATTTGCTGGACATCTGAAAATCCCAGCTGTTTACAAAAATTCCTTGTTTTAAAACATAGCGCACACAAAGACTATACTTTGGAGATTTAAGCAATCCACTAGCCCCATTTCCCATCTTCTCTTTTTTAAAAAAAGAAGTTCGAATGATCTAAAAATAGCTTGAGGATATTTTAAGAAAACAAGACTCCTTTTATACAGTTCTCATTTGCACTTTACAGAGTGTCTTAGTGGCTTTTGGCAGCTTGACTAGTTCAATCTCATGAACTGCATTTTTAAAGACTGCAGGCAAGTGTGGAAGTCCACGTTTGCTGCCTATCAATAAGCTACGTAGCCCTTTTATATTGTGAAGTTGCTAGGTTGGATTATAAGGGCTTCTCTGGTCACCTTGTACCAGCTGGTTATATGATGAGAATCAAATATTCACTGTGAGAGTTTGTCAGGTGGGCTCAATATAAAGACCTTAAAATGTTTCAAGCAAAGAGGACTGAAGAAAAAAAAAAAAAAAAACTCTATATATCTGTTAGCAGACCCCTACATACAAAGTTTCCAGAACACCTATAAAAGCACAAAGTCATAAGAATGTATCTCCATTACATTAGTTTTATATAAAAATGAATAAATACTATTTATAGATCATGTGTATTATGTACATTTACATGTGCTCTATTTAGCTTACATGAAAAATGTTGCAAGGCTGAAACCACATTTTTGGGGGAAGATATCAAGGTTTAAACTGGCAACAAAAATCTTTTATGAGCCAGTTTTAGAGTGCCTGATGATTCAGCCAACTCAGGAAGTGCTTTTAACTCCAATAGCGCTTCTCTGAATAATTGTAGTAACACATTACTAGCAACATCCTGGAGAATGTGCCCCACCACTGACACCCACAGTTAGCTTCATCACTTAGTTATTGCTAAAATTTGTAGTAAGACAGATTTTAACAGGACCAAGCATTGCTTATAGAAAATAATGAGGCATAATTATTTTTGTGCTAAAGGGATTGAGATAATCTTTGTTCATCTCTCTGAGGTAGAAAAGAATTGTCCCAGAGATGAGAAGCAAGAACAAACTTCTAGGAAAACGTGCCTAGAACAGTATGCAGCTGCAATGCAATGGAGGTCACAATAAATTGCACAGGCAAAATAGTACCATTTGGGTTTAGATTCTTGAAGAAACAGATATGTGCAAGGCTGAAGACATCCTAATTCAAGGTAACTTTAAGAGGAAGAACATAATATCTGTCTTGCAGCCCAATCCTGAATGATGCTGAGCACCTACTATCTTGCCAGAGCTGCTCAGAACATCCCCAAGATTGGTCCCACTTAAGTCAAAACTCCCACTGTCATTTGCTGGCTGCTAATCTGACTGAGTTCAAGGGGGTTACTCTTGAAAGTAAAGGCTGCAAATCTACAGCCTTTGGGCCTTGAAGTCAATGGGAATTTTGAACGAATTTGGTCGAAAGGATTGGGGCATGTGGCAACAGTTATGCTACTAAAAATGCAATACCCATAACATTTAGGAGTTAAGACAAGGAACAACAACAAGACAGCTAAAATGCACCACATGCTACTTTGGACAGTTTAGTCCACCCATTTCCAGATTTATATTACGAGGAAGTTGGTTTCCCTGCTTCAGATTGTTGATTAAAGTTATGCTTAGCCCCTAGTTCTGGGTATTTGCTATAATATGTTGCTAAGCAAAGACAGAGTGGGTCTAGAATACTAGACAAGATCAAGGCCAGACAAAAAACAGTGGTGGTGAGAAGTCATTGTTACAGCTAAGATATTCTTGGGTACTTCAAAATTTGGTTGGAATGTGCAGTCTCACAGAGATGAGTTTACTGACAGAAAGAGAAGCTAGTGGATGCAATCAGATGTGTGCTCCAGAGAGTAGCTTGTAACCCACAACCCTATGCACTGCTTCAGGACTTAGGCAAAGCTGATTTCGCTACTGTTGGTGGTACATTAAAATTTACGTGCAAGAGAATTGTGGGACGGTCCAATATACTACCTAATAAGACCCAATAGGGAAACTGCAATGGATGGAACAGCTACTAAGTTGCTTCTTATAGACTGAGACAAGGCTTTTGATTGTTCTGCAGCTTTAATCTCTTAATTCCAGAGCTGGAGTAACCTTCATCACTACAGATGCTCTGCATGCTTCCTCTTTCATCTGAATCACTGGGGCTGCTGCTGCTCCAGTCCAGGTCTCCCATTAGATAGTCTGTGCTTTCGACATCCACATCAATTTCTTCTGTAAACCAAAATAGAGCAGTGTTGGAACAACCTGATAAAGCATTTTAAGGTTTCTGCTACAAGTAGAAATCTCCTGAGCCAACTGAAGTGCCTCACCTCTGTCAGAATCTGAACGCTCCGAAGAAACAGTAGATCCTATACTGTCCATTCTTATTCTTTCTATGCCTAGTTTCTCCAGCTGCCTTTTCAGATGCCGCTGTTCTCGTTGCAATTGATCTATTTGGTGTACTGCTTTTCTATCATAGTCTTCAAGCTTCTGTGGGTTCAAAGGTAACTGTTAGTTCTTCCGGGTGAAGGCCAACATTTAGAAGCTTACGTACCCAAGTAAACGCTTAATATTTAGACACAAGCGCTCAGTACCTTTGGAAGACAGATCACTTAGGTGCCTAACTATGGCTTAAATACCAGTTATCAGTTACTTAGTGCATGGCCTAGATTCTTCATATTTTAAGTATAGATATTAGAGGCAGTTATAAGCCAAATAAAAATTTAAAGGAAAAAACCTGAAGCACATAGTTCAGTGAGAATATTTCTATTACATCCTTAATTGGGTTGGCAGTATTTCAGACTTGTTAAATGTTTAAAGTTTGTGTTGCCATCCGTGCACAGAGTGCCACCCTGTGCAGTCAAAGGGCACTGTAAGTACCTCCATTTCTCAACCAAATAAGACTACGGTCCCACATAAATGCGACTGCAGAGAAAGCAGTTTCCAGAAACACCAGCACCACAGTTATTCTAAATGCCAATTTGTTTACCCAGAGCAGGAACTCTGAACACAAGACAGCTCATCTCTCCCCTCCCTGTATCCCTACCACATGCGTCTCAGTGTTCTGGAAGGAAGCAGCGCAATAGAATTTACAGAAGCCAACTTGGCAGATTTTTCCTGTTTATTTGGACAGTAGGAAAAAAGTTTGCATGTGCTCATGGAGTGGGCAGATTTCCCCCCCCTGCAGGGCTCTAGTGCAGGAGCCAGACCTCACAGGTTAAGGGGATGGGACTAAGCTATCCCTGGATTAGAAATTGCCTAACAGCCACATGGGGATGTGTATAAATAGTTCTTCCTTCTCAAAATTATTTTTATGCAATTATCTGGCAGGGACTCAATCCTATTTAGATGCATTCCAAATCTTTGTTATCTAGCTATTTGTAATCAGACCTGTGTCAACTAAGTCCCTCCAGGCCATCCGTTTTAACAATCCTATGTACTCTAAAGATATTTGGTACTGCTACGGAAAGATATCAAAACAATTTAACTGAAAGTTAAATATTTGTTTCCTCTTTTTTTAATTAAAAAAAGAGCTACTGAACAGTACAAATATTGAGGCAAACTCTTTGGGGGCACAGATTGTACAAACATAAAACAATGTCCAACAGTATGAAGGTCCCAACCCTGCTTCAGGCCTCTGGCTGTTACTACAGAAATGCAACAGACAGGACAATAAAACCATGTGCACAGATAATGGTGACAAGAAAAAAATTGTCTACAAAGATAGACTGTGTTGATTAACATTAGCCTGAGTTCACAAATGCACTCTCAGGAAATCTGACTACATTAACCAACTAGCTTCACAATTGTCACAGAAATCAAAGCCTCTCCTCTGTCTGGACGCTACTGTGAAACTAAATATTATTTCTTAACTCAGCAGTGGCCAAACAGTCAGGCACCAAGAGCCACATATTTTTTATATGTCTATCATGTGGCTTGATGATTCCCCACCCCCACCCTTCTCCAGAACCAGGCACCCCCAGCATCCCTGCTCTAACCCAACCCCTCTTTGCTCCCACAGAGCCAGGCAACCCCAGTCCTCCCACCCCCAACTCAGTGCCCTCTCACCAGACCTGTCTCCACTGCTGCTGCCCCAACATGTTTCTCCCACCAAGCACTGGGGCATGTGTGCAGTGCAGTGGACAGCATTCCTGGCAGGCAGCTCTGAGGAGGAGCCACGCATAATGGCTTAAAGAGCCCCCTGCAGTTCAAGAGCTGCAGGTTGGCCATCCCATGTTAACTCTTGGCAATAAGTGGAAGGACTTCAGATATGCAATACATAATCAGCTCCATGTTTCAGTGCATGTCAGCACTTTCTTCAAGACAAATCACATGGCAGGACACTGTTTCCTCAGCAAAACTTTAAACATTTATTACTATAAAGATCAGAATAAGGCTCATCTTGGCATCTGGACCAAGAGCAGAGGGTTTCCACTTTTCACAGTTGCGAAACTTCTTGAATCCTGAAAGGTGACCCTCTTGGGAGCTCTCTCCCCCTTTACTTTGCATACTTCTATACATAAAACCAGTTTGAACTCACCTTTATGTGCAATTTAGCTGTTGTGAGCAAACTCAGTGTAGTATGTCTATTGGATTCAGGCCCAGGAGGAACCAGCCCTTTCAGCTTCTCCAGACACAACCGCAGATGAGCACGTCTGTAACATACAAAGTTCACCCATCATGCTAGACATTTATAGTTAAATAGCAAATAGGTAGGAGTAAGCATAGTTTAAAAAAAAACACTGAACAGGTACAGCAACATCGCATTGCATGTCACATAAAGCCCAATCAATGCCTTTCAGTGCATGCCCCTCCCCAGATCAGCTCTCAATTGGTATATACACAGTGACCATCCACTGCTGAGTGAGGTACAGCAAGTACACATCACCTCCAGCGGGGTAAGACAGACACCTTTCTTTCATGAACATATCTAGCCAAACCCACTGCTGGTTACTAAGGCCTTTTATACAAAAGAAAACATTTCCTGGTGTAGCTATACTGTTGAATCCTCCTAATTTTGATCCTGCCTATACAGGTAAAAAAAAAAAAAAAAAAAAAAAAGATTACTTTTGCTACTGCTTATCCTAGTTCCCTGAATAAGCTTATCAATAGTCTTGCCAACAAACTAAGCTGCATCTATGCTAGTGCTTTTGCTGACATTGGTTGGTGTGGGGAAGGAAGGAGTCATACAAATGTACTGTAACTATGCTGGAAAAAATTCCAAGTTTAGACCAGATCAACCATTTCCCATGACACAATCTGTGATTCTGCTTTTGCGGATCTCTTTGTACACCATTTGCTATACAGGCTGTTTATATCAGTGAACAGGTTAATTCCACTTAATGACAACGATCCTACAGGATAAGACAAGTTTGTTTTAAACATGCTGTCTATTAATTTCATTTGATGACCTCCTAGTTCTTGTGAGCACACACATTTATCTTCTCCAGGCTCATCATGGTTTTATAGACCTTTATCACAGCCTCCCTTAGTCACATCTGTTCCAAGCGGAAGAGTCCTTGTCTTATTCTTTCATCATATGGCAGCTGATAATTTGGTTGTCCAGCCAATTTAAAAAAAAAAAAGTTTTACGCATTGGTTTTCTGATGGTATACGCAGACCATCCCAAAAGCTATCTGTGAATAGCAAGGAGACAGACTGAACAAGAAACAGCACAGGTCTTCTGAATTCCAAACCAATGTTTTTAAGTCAGCACTTCAAATACAAACCTGGCCAGTAGTTAACCTTACATTTTAGGTTTTAAGAGACTGATGAGTGTTGTGGTCACAAAGCTCAGAACTATCTTGTTTGCCTAAACACTCATTTAGTTGGAATATTCTCCTGGACCTGGTCATCTCTACTGATTTATTCACTGTCCAGCTCCACCACACAGGCACAGGAGCTTGGGCCTTGTTTTCTGATGTTTTCCTATATTTTTCACAAGCCTTGTGGGTAGTCAGGATCTTGAGATGGGAGGGGTGGTAAAACCCTTAACGGTCTCATGCCACCTCCTAGGCAGAGTTAATCCAAAGTCAAGGGTTTCTAAAAATTCCACCCACAGCGTGCGTCTACGCTGCAATAAGACACCTGCAGCTAGCCCATGTCAGCTGTAAAACTGCAGTGTAGAAAACTGCGATGGGGCTATAGCCTCAGCCCTGGGATATTGGTCCTTCATGGGGTCTCCGAGTCCAATCTCCAGCTCACAGATTGGTACATTATGCCTTATGTATTTGGTCAAAAGTAGATTTGCTACTAGTGCCGTCAAGGCTGACATCAGCTGCAACTGATCCCATACCTGACACTGCTTTCTAAGTGCATCAACCTTTAAAAAACAAAAACTGCCCCCCTCCACCTTCAATCCATCATGTTAATTCTTTGATAACTGCAGCTCCTTAGCATAGCAGTATTGCACAGCTGCAAACTGAATACACCTTTAGAAATGTTTCTTATGCCTACCTTTGTCCCCATTCGCCAATTTCAGATCAATTGCCCTGGTGTATGCATTTCCATTCATAAACAATCCGTTTAGTTAAGATGCATCCTCATTTTGACTATATGGCTATGTCTACACTAGGGGAAAAACTTCAAAATGGCCAAATCGGAGAATACTAATGAGGTGCTGAAATGAATATTCAGGGTCTTATTAGCATGCTGCCAGCTGCAACACTTCAAAAGTGCCGTGTTTCACTTGCGCGTGGCCTGTCTACACAGGGGTCCTTCTCGAAAGGAGCCTGCAAACTTTGAAATCCCCTTATTCCTATCAGCTGATAGTATTCTCCAATTTGGCCATTAGCATGGCCATTTCAAATTTTTCCCCTAGTGCAGACAAAGCCTATGCTACAGTAGTCAAGTTCCCCTACGGAAGTTCTTTGGATGTTGACAGTGGTTGGAAGCCCATATATAGGATACACGGTTTATTCTAATCTGTGCAAAACAGCTGCTATAAGCAAGCAACTGGGCATTTGCCTATGTGGATGATAAAATGCAGAGCTCGCTTTTCAGATACGCAGGGCAACAGCTTCACTGGGCTCTGGGAATGTGGGTAGTTCTAGAGACAGGTAACTTTCAATACTATTCAAATGCTTTTGTTGAGCCTGATATTTAGGTCACAGTGATGGCAATGGTTGCGACACAAACTGCCTTTGAAACAGCCATCATAAGTAGCTTCAAATTGAGATGTTGCAATTATCTGCATCTTGCCCTATGCACACTAGAAGTTAAACAATCATTTGCACTGAATTCTGAAAGCATTTTATGTAAGCAAAGAGATCGGATAATTTCACTCCTACTAGGATAAATACAAATAATGATGGAACCCAGTGATGACTCTGCACAACACTAACCCCAAAATAAAATTCTTCCATCTGCAGAGATTTATCCAACCTGCCTTAATGGAGTTACACAAGAAGCATCTGCACTACCTACAGAGCTATTACAAGCATGGTCCAGAATACATAATCTAGAGACTGTAGTGGGTATCATGTTACGTTCAAAGCCACTTGTGAGATGTCAAACCCTTAATATTAGGGAGTTTGCACACAGTGTACAACAGCAAGTGAGATTCCTATAACTCTAAACATGGCAGTGCATGAACCTTGATTTTCTAGCTCTAACGTCTACTTTAAGCAAGTATAAATCTGTTTATTTAAAGCATATTTCATTCTCGCTTTCACTGAGACCACACCTCCCCCCGCCCCAACTACAAGTTTTTAGATTAGACAATTCTCTCATTGGCAGAGCCAAATTCCTCAATAAAATTTCCTGTTGAAAGATCACAATTGTGATCTTTCAAGTTCACTGTGATGCAGGTAATCAGATTTCTCATGTTAATGATAATGCTTAACAAGCCTATTTTCAGTCTTAGATGCAATGTGATCGGATGGGGCCAAATTCTGGTTACAACTATCAAGTTAAACTGGTTCCCACACTATTCAAGTCCCAAAGAGAAACAATATTGACAAAGTTAATGCTGATCACTTGTGAAGTGCTAACTACTTGGTATTAGCCATTTGTGTGCAGAGATCCTCCATAAAGTGGTTAACTTTTGAGATTAATGACAGTTAATCTTAGAAACCAAAATTTTGTTTCACTCCTACATGCACACCAATGCGAGGATAAACAATTTGATTTAAAAAGAATACATTGCAGAGAAATACACAGGTTTTTCTAATCACCTTATTGATAAGCACTTCTTCACATGGCATTATTGTACTTCCTTGTTTTGGCAACAATATAAATAGGATTTCTACACACCTCTGATGTAGCTGCTATTGCAGAGTCTGTAGGAGACAGTTCATAAATGTGGTAGTTTTTAGAAGTATATATTCTTTATTTTCTCAGGTGATCAAGTGATAGTTTCGTGAATAATTTATAAGCTAGAGCAGGTTACCCCATTCTCTTCTAACCTTGGTTATTCTGGATATAGGCTAGATCTCACTTAACCATCAAAAAAGCCAGGCTAACAAAATAAGTTAACAGGCAATACCATATCTGCAATATTTGAGAGAAGGATGAGACTTTTAAAAGAGGAAATAAAATTTAAAAAAAGTGCCATTTCCTTCTAATAAGTAGTACAGTAGCTTAATGGGGAAGTGTCTAAGATTACCAAAGTCCATTTCCAATAATACAAGTTCTCTTGTACTGATACTTCCCAACTCGTAAAAATACACAAGATGTATGCTAAAAAAGTCAACCACACAAGAGCTTTCGTTACCTAGCTCTGTCAGTACAAGATTTGCAATTAAATTTTTGGAATAGATCAAGGTCAATAATATTGGTATTTTTACTCACTTGAAATTTCCTCATAGAAACTTCACTTTTAATATTTCCACAATGAGAAATAAGCCGGACATAAAACTATTATGGCAGCTTGGGGTTTCCCCACTCAAAAAGAGTTTCTGCTTGTCATTTGCTTTTCCCCACACTATCAAGTTATTTACAGAAGCACCCCAAATACGAGAAATGCTCATACACAATACACATTGCACCCTTCTAATCCAGAACTCTTGCCAGCAAACTCTGGTCCATCAGGATTTTAGTTAGCTGGACAGCCATTTAGGGCTGTGGCCAAGACTCCTGTAGTCCCATAAAATTTGTTTGCAGCCACCTGTCCTGCCTCTCAAGGTTCTGTGCTGTTATTTAGTTGTAATTTATACCCAAATGCCTTCAAAGACCTCAGTAAGCAGTGAAAGCGTTGGTAATACTACTACAAAACACTGACCTCCTGTAATCTGGAAAATTCTCTTGCCTAACAAAAGTCAGGTCCCCAAGGGTGCTGGATTAGAAAGGTTCAACCTGTATACATTCTTAGAAACCATGCTCCTGCATCTTGTCTGCAAAGTACATTACCAAGCTATAGGATAGGAGGGCTGATTTAAGAATGCTATAGCCTTGTCAAAAGAGCAAACAAAAACCAGGATTACACAGAATGCAACCTAAGGGCACAATCAGTGTGGTAGCTTTCTGATGAGAGGTCCATCTTGACCTACGTACTCTGACAGAAGAGGACTAGAACCAGAGGCTTCAATGGAAGATCCAAGAAACACTGAAGACAATAACGCAATAGTCTGACATGGGGCTTTGAGGAAATTTTTCCCATCAGAGCTTACACTATGAAGGATGAAAACATTTTAGGTGAGAAGTCCAGAAGATCTGCTACTCATGAAAAGATAATTCTGGGGCAGATAGCCCATATGAGCTCAGGTTACTTTGTTAGAGCAACCAGAGATGTCAATTCTCTGTCACGTTACAATTTATGCTTACCGCAGATAGACGTGGAACAATCTCCTGCCTTCTGACCACATCAGTTTTCAGTTTAAAACAGAGCAGGCTAAAATGTCACATGCTAGTCAGTGGTACTACCCTCCTCCAGGAAAACCCCACCCTTCCTACTTCAGTAAAATTCAACTCTTAGGATTTAAAGACTGTTCAAAGCGTCACTCCTGCCTGAGGGTAAATCTTGTATGTCCCCCCTGATATTAGTGTTCCAACAAAAGGACAAGCACAGTGGAGCTTGCAATAGAAGTGCAAATTCTGAATGAATCCTACAAACTCACCTATTCTTTTCCATTTCGTTGTGTGTTGACCTGAAAGATAAACAAGGAATTAGTTACCTAATGATTGTCAGTTGCAAACTAGTACACATGCTAATTAAGAATATCAATACAACAGTTTTCATAGCCATTCATTGCACGAGCCACAAGCTACTAAGATTTCAGAGAAAATGGCAAGCTACCTTGGAGACAGGAGGAAAAAAAAAAAAAAAAAAAAAAGGATGGAAGCAACCAAGACTCAGTGAAGAAATATGGAGCAACACAGCATGGGTTTTCTGGCAGCAAAATGGCAATATAAGCCCAGAAAGAGATGCAAAACATGATTTTGAAAGTACTGCAGCTGTTCAGTTTTTAAAAGAGGTATGGGATTATAAATGCTTTAACACTGGTGATGATTAAGCAAGCATACTGAAAGGGAACTCAAGACAAAACTATAGACGTCATTTAGAAACACACAACCCCTTGACTAGAGATAAAGAACGTTGGGGCAAGCATGAAGCAATAGGCCTTTGACTCATCATTGTGCACTTGAGATCAACCAAAATGTTATCTTTGTGTAGAAAGAGAAAGGACAATAGTCCATCTTAAACATTAGCCAATTAAGAGTCCAGTGTGAGTGGTTTCAGACATGCTCCTCAGTGTACTGCCAACTGGTGGTTTGGAGAGAATATTTAAGTATCTCACTCCCTATTTCTGTGCACAAGGTTCACATCATGAAGGAAGCCAAATTTGCATTTTCCAGGGGTTTCTGTATTAAAAAAGGAAAAACTGAAGATGGAGAAAAAGTTACCTGAACTTTGTTACTCTTAGGTGGCAATTTTAACTTATTTGATAATGCTGTTATAAGGTTTGGCTCTAATCAGTGCATGGAAAAAAAATAAGGTTTTAAATTACCCATTTAACATCAGATATCCCAAAACAACAAGTGCACCATAACACAACACTAGCAGACAAGTATGCAGGCTGGCACAACAGAATGACATGTAGCCTTAACTGCTACCAAATTCCTAACTTGCTTCCAGCTTTTCAAAAAGGATGGCATCTTGAACAGTGCAGTAATGAGCATGAACTAGACATCTGAGCTCATGGTCTGTTGATATCAATGAGTGATACCAGCTGAGCCATGGGTCTTGAACAATGGATTCAAGTCACCAATTTGGCAGAGAAATAATATCACAAAGATCAGGTAGGTGAACACAGGACCCTCATACAAAGCTTTTCCAGAAGTGAATGTGCCATTTTAAAATTAAAAGCACTATAGTTTGACATTAAAGTTGAGGTTGGTATTAAATTGATTTACAAATAATTCAGACATGCTTCTTCTTTCCTTGCAAGAGGTGGGAAAATGAAACACTATTGCAGGACTGCTCCTTAAATAACAGAACCGAGAATACTTAAGTATGTACATCTTTTAAAAGTCACTGTTGACTGACTTAACGTTCTGATGCCTCTTAATGCATGCACATATGCTCATAACAGAAATCTGTCACAACCACTCTTTAAAGCTTTAAATCAAGTGTGTCGCTCTTCAGAGACAGCATTACCATGGGAAGGGGGGTGGGGGGGACCCACAAACCTATGACAAAGGACTGTATATTTTCTGGACTTCTCTACCTGAGCCAGAAAGTGCCAGTGGTGCTGGTTTTCCTCACTGTTTTTAGTACTTCCAATAAAAGAAGCAGATTTTATTGTTAAATAAGCAATGTTAGGAACTTTTCTTTGGGAGGACACTACAAATTATATATTTGGTATTTACTCACTTGCAATTTCCTCAGAGAAACATCACTCCTAATATTTCACAATGACCTGATCTTTAGCAATTTATCCTCCCTTCTTTACCCTCTGGTGTTTCTAAATTACATTAAATGTTAACATGGCTCTATGTTAAAGTGATCTCTTCTGAAATGCAAACATTTAGCTTTCAAATCAATTTAAAAAGTAGTCACAAGATATTTTGATTTCAACTGAGAATGCAAGACCCATATTTCTTAGCACATCATTAAATGAATGCACATAAGTGTGACGTAATGGAGACGCAAGTTCCCCTGCCAGAACACCTGTAAATGGCTGAAAAGAGAAGACATTTTTGGTATCCTCAATTTCTGGATTAAAAAGAGTGATCAAGAGGCTCAAGTCTGATCTCTTCCCCATCTCTCAATTATGACAGCCCATATTAAACACATTACAATAATCTTGTAATTTAAAGACAGGGCTGTTGTGTGATAACTAGGTCATATCAATTCAAATGTTAGAACCAAGAGTTACAGATGTCCATTACAAACAAACAAATTTAATAAAATATGTCTGGAGTCACTAATTGCATCCAGGAACACTTTATAATGGAAAGATTTATAGTCAAGGATTAGTTCCATTAGCCAGTGAATTCTGTTTTTACAACATTAACCTTTGAGTGGATCATTTGCATAATATCATATAAACAAGATTCTTAGAAAAAAACATTAGTTTCCTTTGCTCAGAATATATTAAGTTGTTTTAAAATCAGAACTGGAAAGGCTGAGCACAGTAATTTCAATTCATGTTCCTGTTTTGTTTGTCAGTTTCAAAGCAAGTGTGATAGTTTAGGTGTTCAGAACTGAAAAGAACAGAGCCCATTTCTAGGAACCTTTAAAAGAAAAAAAGTTAAATTTTGCCTTATTTAGAAATTTTAAAGAGGACCCTACCAACTTAAGAATCAAACTGTTTAAAGCAAGTAGTCACTTCACATTTCCTAATGAAAACAGGAAATATTTAGTCCCTACACAGAACAGCCAAAAACAGGCCAGTAAGAACAGATATGCTCATCCACACAATATTTAGAGATGGATTTGCTCACACTGCTTTCTATGTATCATATTTCTCCATTCATATTTGATCCATAAGCCACCTCTCTCTCTCTCTCACACACACACCCCCCCCCCCCCACTCTCCAAAATCAACACCTCTAAATACACAATTCCTGCAGGCTTTATAATCCATTGTTCATTTAATAAAGTTAAAATTAGAGATTCTGAGACTGTCTGGAGGGAAAGAGATTAACTTTTTACTAGATACATTGAGAGAGAGAGAGAGAGAGAGAGAGAGAGGGGTCAGCTCTTGTATGTTAACATCCCTTTCTTAGAAGGATTTCAGCTGCAAGAATCTCCCCTTACCACCACCTCAGAAAAGCAGACATAAAAAGAAGCAGGGGTGGCAGGAGCATATCACCCTTCTATAGATCAAACTGTTAAAGTTTCTTGGTAATGGAGAGGCCTTCAATCTGGACTTTACAGATGTCCTTAGTTTAGAAATACAAAGGAGTTATCAGGACTTTAGACTCATCTCTACCATTGAAGAATATGCATGTGGTTGGTATTAGATTCCATCCTTCTTTTGCTAAGCTGTACCTAAATATTGCAGCACATATGGAGCACATCACATACTGATCTTAGGACACTAACTGTAGTCAAAACAGGGTGAATTAAGGACAGAGCTTTAACTGTGAAACTCCTGGCTTTTATTAGTCTCTGCCACAGCACAAGTAGTAGTAAATGTTTGCACCTCTCTACTCCAGCACCCTTGGGACCTGACCAGTGACAAAGGAGAGAATTTGCCCAACAAGGGGAGGTCAATATCATCTAATGGCATTACCAACGCTTACACCCCTTTGGTCTCTTAGATATTTCGGAGTAAGTTACAGCTAACAGCACAAAAACAGAGCCAGGACTTGTGGCTGTAAATAAAATTTTGGGACCATGGGAAATTTAGCTGGACAGCCATTTATCATGGGGGGGTGGCCAATTAAAATCATGCCAGGTTACAGATGCTGCCAGATAAGAGAGCGAGGGACTAGGGGGTTCAACCTGTACTAAGAGAGTTGCGAGCACCTAAAACAAGACAGGAACTTCAGTTATAGCCCACAAGTCTTCAGGGCATAAAAGCATCACTTAAACCCAAAAGGCTTCTAGAAATTTTATATCCAATTTAAAGTTAACCAATGTGGACCAAAATTAGTTTGGATAAATTAATCCCTGCAAAACATTTCTAGTATGAAGCGATTTAGCATTTTCAGCTGCCTCAACAACAGGATGTATATTAAAGCAAGAGATGAATAAATCTGTAGCAAAGGTCTAGATGGATTTTTATAGATGAACAATAAATAAATCAGGCTCTCAAAAGTGGCACTGGATGCAAGATTTAATCTAAGGTGGCTGCTACACTACCATGGTAATGAGGCAATTTGAAGCAAGCTCATGAGGTGCTGAAATGCATATTCAGGGACTTATCAGCATAATGGCAGCCACACAAACAAACTTCAATTTTCACATTGACAATGAAGATGGGGGCAGCTTTGAAGTAAGCATCTCGCTTTGACATTCCCTTACTCCGTTCTAGTTCTGCGGGAGTAAGAGCATGTCAAAGTGGGGAACATACTTCAATTGTCAGATTGAAAATGAAGATGGGGGCAGCTTTGACATTTGTTTGTGCGGCTGCCATTATGCTGATAAGGCCCTGAATAGGCATTTCAGCACCTCATGAGCTTGCTTCAAGTTGTCTCATTACCACGGCCCCTCCTATGGGACCATGGTAGTATAGTAGCAGCCTAAGTGTTTTACTGGAACCACATAACTTTCTGCACTCAGTTATAAAATTTAGTTTTAGTTAAGAATTCCTACAATAAAAACATTTAAAGTATAATAGAAAATGAATTTTTTTTATTCAAGATGTATGTGCTATAAGAGAAAAAAAAAACGTTCAATTCCCACATTAAATTTCAGAAAGAACATATTTCCATCATCTCATATTTCATGCAAGGTTTCCGAGATACTGGGGGCGGGGGGGAAGACTATTTTACTGAAGATGTTTCCGTAAAAATAACAGATGTCAAAAAAGTTTGACAGTTTTCATGCATTACAGCACTTGACACACACACACAATAGTCTAAATATATGCATGCTTGTCTCCTTAAGAAATGCTGTACATTTCATTTGAGGATCCACGCTCCACAGCAAAAGTTTTATTTCACTGACATGTAAACAGACACCTGAATGGAGGTGTTAAAACATTTGTTTTCTTGCAGTGCCAAAACCAAATTGGGACAAATTTGACTGAGGCATTATACAGCCACAAGATATTACCTTTATTATACACACCACACGGCTCATTTTATTTTTAAATGGTTTACATTGAAATTAAGTAGGGTGTGTAAATCACATGTAACCGAAATATTAAAGCACTGTGCTCATATGGAAAAGCCTAAATATGCTGTTGACTAAAAGCAAAAGTGAAACTAAGTAGGCTCTGCCCTTTTCCTTATTATTGAATGCTTAATAAGTTACTAAACTGAATCTCTCAAAAATCTAATCTGATTTAGCACAAGGATTTCATCAAGTAGAAAAACACAGTACTAAAAACAAGAACATCCCTATAATTAACACGCCACTATACAGTCAAATATAAATTGAAGATATTAATACATACCCAATGTTGTCACAGGACTATAAAAATCAATCATACTACAAATGACATAAGCATGCACCACATGCTTCTGCAGAAGATCTCTCTCTCTCACACACACACACAATACACTTGCCATTACCTGCTACTACCGTTGTTTTTCTTGGACTTGCTTCTTCGTTTTAAGGCATCTCTGTCCTTGTTATTGTAGGGTAACATAGATGCATAACCATGTTCAGCTTCTAAAAAAAAGAAAAAAATTGCCAGGATTTCACCTGGTCATTAAATCTGCCCAAAGCATACAGACATCCAGGCCTACTTGGGGATGGGAGGAGGAGAACATATTTGAAAAATCCGAAGGTGGAATTCAAGATTAGTTATCCACGAATGAACAACACACACAGCCTTTTACAAAACCCCCTTCCCCCCATCCAGGCACTCCATTGTTTCCAGCACGGGGATGATATACCCACGCCATACACGAGGGAGGAAGGGGGGGAATGGACACGATTTGGATTCTAGAGCAGGGACATGGGAGACGGGCTGTGTAGGACCCCTTCCTTCTCCTCCCGTCTACAGGAAGCGCCAGAACACTTGTTTCTCGGAGGGAACAAGCCCCCGTGGAAGGATCTGCACAAAAAGCCAGGGCGTTCGTGCGTGGTGGGATTAGACAGCATGTGTTGGAGGGTGTGCGTGCGCTTGGTGGGTAAGGATCCTTCCGCGCCCTAAGAAAGAGGGAGCAAAGGGGAAGGGGGGTGACGATGGGGAAGGGGAGCAGGGGCAGACCAGCCCGATTAGGAAAGCGGGGAGGGGAGGGTGCTCCCACAGCAGAGGGCTAGGGAGCCAGCGAGGGGCAGGTCACCGGTGGCGGGAGCGGGGGGGGGAAGAAGGACTCCTAGAGAAGGGGCAGGGGCATTGTTTCTTTTCGGAACAGGAGGTCCGGGCTTGGCCGGCGACGCGCGGGGGAGGTGACGCGCGGGCTGCTGGCGACCCTCAGTGTAGTATCCTCCCACCCCCATCGGAATGGCCCAGCCAGAGCGGAGGCCCTTCTCCCGGGGGCTGGAGCCTCACTCTCGCCGGGCGGGGGCCGGAGACCGGAGACCGGGCGCTGGAAAGAGGTGCGCGGGTAGAGGGTTCCGAGGGACGGAGGGCCTGGCAGCCCAGTCTCCTACGGGGATGGAACCGGGCCTCGGCAGTTCAGCACCCCGCTCTCTCCCGTCCCCACGGCCAGGTGCCAGACAGGGGTGGGCGGGCTGCCCCCGGAGCCGGTACCTCGCTCTCTCCGCTCCAGGTACTCAGCCGCCTCCAGCAGCATCTGGATGTTCACACAGACCCGCGTCGCCGCCGCCATCTTACACCACGGCCGGGTCCTGCACTCACTCTCCCGCAGAGCCTCAAGAAGCAGCAGCCGTAACAGCCGGTTTCCACAGCTCGAGTGTTTATCCCCCTCCTGCTCCGCTCTGACAGACCCGAGCAACCAACCCCCCGCAACCCAACCCACTGCCCCCTACTAGTTCGGTGCTCATTGGCTACCCGGCACAAGACCCGCCCTCTTATTGGTCAGCTCACATGAAGTCCCGCCCCTTTACACAATCCTCGCCTATGATTGGGCGTTTTCCATATGCCCGCCTCCTGATTTTAGTCCCGCCTTTCTCCTTTGATTGGCCCAATAACTTAAGTCCCTACCCCATTCCCTACCCTGCCTCTAATTGGCTAACGCCTAGGACCAACGCCTCTTGTTCGATCCAAATGGACAACAATTCTAATGGCCCGCCCCCTCTCCCATTCAGACGCTACGATTGGACAGTACTTTCGTAATTCCGCCCTGCCTAGTCTCCTCGGACAAGCTTAGTTAATAAGAGCCCAGCCCCTTCTTCCTTTCTTACCTATGATTGGTCAAACCTTCCTAAAGGCCTTCTCTATTGTGTAAGGCTCCCCCTTTCGCAGTTTCAACCGTCCGTCCAGTCGGTCATGGGTTTGTTCCGTTAGAAGGAACCAATCAGGTATCAGCAAGGTTAAGGAGGCGGGGTCAAGGCCACAGGGGCCAGATATTGGACTCTAACAATGCAGAGAGGTTACATCAGGGTGTAAAGACCAGGAAATTCCGTGCGGGTGGGGTAGGTGCAAGGGTTAGGGAAACGTGCAAGGGCTGCATTTAAGTTGCAGGGAGGTAGGGAAAGGGATGCATTCACGCGGAAATTTGCACGGAGGTGGGGAAAGGGCTGCATTCAAGAGGAAAGGTGCAGGGAGGTGATGCAAAGAGCAGGAAAAGGTGCAAGGGGGTGGATTCAAGAGGGGCAGGGCGGGATGCATGTTGGAGACAATGTGTGAGAGAGAGAACGGGAAGAAGGAAGCCCAGGTCAGGTAGCTGGATGAAGCGTGGGCTGTAGGTGCAATGTGACACTGATTTGACAGAACAAAAGGTCACTAGAAAACACAAGCCACCTCCGCCCTTTTACATCAACCCAGAACATCACAGGACTCACGTGGGTTGGCTTGTACGTGATGTTTTGCAAGGCTTTTGTGCCTTTCTATTACTCTCTAGGTATAGATCAGTAACTTCTGCCATCTGGTGCATCACTAGTCTGTGCCCCAGTCTGATATGCAAATACCACCCGCTTCACGTTTACCAGCACAAAGTCAGACCACTGTGGGGAAAGGTGGTGTCAAACGCTTCTGCCACGATCTATGATCATGAAAAGCTGAATTATGTTTGGAAAGGTGCATACAGTATAACAGGATATGATTGACATGGAGAAAGCTTCAACTTAGTAAACAATTGGAACAAATGGATACTGTCAGCCCAGCCTCACAAGAAACCATCTCTTTCTGGGGCTTTGCAATTTGACCCTAAAGGATTCCTCTGGCATGAGCCCTGAAATATAAATCTAAGTAGTTTGACCATTTAACCTGACAACATAGCAATAAGATATAGATTGCTGTACATGTTCTGGTTAGGTTCTTGTAAATCAAGCCCAGTCCCATACTATCATGGCTTCGTGTACAATGGGAATAAACAGTTTTTGCATTATCAGAAGTGACTGGCAGGTTTTAACTGCATGCACTATTCAGATGAGAGGGCTAACACTTGCCTTGCTGACCATAAACTCTGTAAATGTAAGTGAGGAATATCCGTGTTTCAGATCCATTTTTAAAATAGCGATCGGTAAAGGGAGCAGTAAAAGCAACCACAGAAAGTACCATTCATTCAAAGCAGCAGAGAAAAGCACATCTCTCTCTTTTCAGAGGGAAGGGAGAACCTACAAGTGCCAAAGGTCAATCTCCTCTGCCCAACCCAGGAAACAGCAAGTTGGATGTTGCTGCAAACAGCTCAAATACCCTTAAATCACAGTTAAATATTGTTTAAAGCAAACACCTCTCCACAAAAAAATTTCATACACTGACTTTTCTCCTTTTCTTTCCTGTTAGCTATCCTATTTAGATCTTAGTGTCTGGGTCTTTTTTGGGATTTGTACTGCTTGCATTGCTTTTCTAATCTATTTAAAATATTTGCTTTCCCCTGAAACTTGCTAACCTCAGAACATTTTCCCTTTTCTCATTGGGCCATTCCCTGCATCATGTTTTTAGGATTCCCCCCCCCCCCACCTTTTTCTCTGTGTATCCCCCACCTCTCAGCCTGCTACTATCTCATCTTCATTTCTGGTGCTTCTCCAGACCACTGAATCTACCCAGCCTCTCAGAGAGGGTGATTGCATTTCAGAGGGTTTCCAAATTTGCATGTTTTCTTTCAGCTGCTAATGCCGCTACATTTTGAATAACTCAGTCTACAGCATGCTTACTTAGGCAACATCAGACTAGCAGCTCTGAATTATTCTGGTAGTTAATAGGAAAATACATTTTTAAAGTTCCCCAGGGATCTGTTAACTGTGCTGCTGAACTGGGGATTTCCAACACTTACTGAGGGCATAGCAAGCCATCTTCTCTTATTATGAAAAATAAACTATGGCTTCTAGTACTTTGAGTTTTCCCAAGCTTAATGTCATGTTAAGCTACACCACTACGCATGTGACTAATAGTGTTGTGGGGAGGGTACAATACTAATTGTAGGTGGATTCCTAAAAGATCTGGAATTAAGCTATTGTATGTATTATTATGGAAGGGACTGCTGGAGTTGCTTCCCCTATCCCCCCACCTTCCCAAGAGACATGCAGGATGATGATCTCCCAGAGCAGCATCACATGACCCTAATGCATAGAGAAGATAGGCTTGTGCTTTTGTTTCTGTACTGGCACAAAGTCACTCAGAGAGCAGGCAGCTCCTGGGTTTTGTAGAATTCATCTTCCTGCCCACAGGTTAAACCCAGGACATGCTGTTCTACTTGCTCATGACTAGTTTTCAATCAGTTAAGGATTTAAGGTAGTAATACTCTGTACCACATCCTACCAGCCTGACACGGTTCACGCAATCAGAGGGAATTTATCTGAGACCAGCAAAAAGGCCTCTGCTCGGCCTCACCCGTGTTTTGCTAATCAAGATTTATGGCAAGACAAAGGCTTGGAATAAAGATGCTGATACTGATCTATGCTTGTCATAAGCCCAAAAGAAAACTGGAATCCTGCCTGAGCTTAAATACTAGGCATGAATTTTGACAAAACATCTTCATCTCAACTGTGGATGCGTTTTAGGATGAGGGAATATCAAGGTCCTCAGGTAAACGAGAATCTCTCACAAGGGGAAACATTAAAAAAGCAACCCCAATTAGGCAGTGAGACATTTAGGTAGTCCACAGACTACGTTCTGCAGGAATCTATCACCACCCTCAGGGTTTCTATGTAACATTCCAGCTCTCTCTTCCCACATCTCTCTAAAAGAAACCCAGCAAATCCTGCTCCATATATTCAAGAGCATAGTGCAGAAGAAAGAAATGTAGCATTACTCATAAATGGCAGGTTCTTTTCAAGAGTGTTTTTTCCCCATTCTTGGGTGTTTTAAAGAAAATTTCTACAGGGCATTTTGCTTGCCTTCTCCTGACTTCAGGAAGAGGTCTGAAGGCGCACAGGATAATTCTGAAAACTCTGAAGAAGCTGAATACCTGAAACATATTTGTGCCTTTGCAAATCATCTTCTTCATCTAGTGACTGGTAATTTTTCCTCAGTCTTCTTGTGTCGTATACAGTATGATCTTTATTCAGTACTTTAAACAGGTTCTGGCCATATCTTTATTAATTTACCTTCTCAATTTCAGATGGTAATCATCTCTGAAACTGGGTTCAGCTTGTGCTCTCCCAGGGGTTTTCTCACTGTCTGACATATGAGCATCCTGCTAGTTTTGGGACCCCATATTTATTTGTGTGGGCTGAATAAATCCTAATGGCATTCTACGTCATTGCAGGGTTGCACACGTGATTTTAACCTGAATGGGACCCTCTGTCAAATTAGTAGGGGAAAAGGCAAATATAAAAACATGTTTTGCTTGCCAGTCGTCATTAAGGTTACAAAAAAAAGCAGTGATAAAATCTGAAGGCAAGAGCAGAGGCGGCGCTTTAGGAAATTATCTGAATTGCCAAGGTATGAATTCTGAGCTTGATGAACAAAAGAAAAATGCATCATCTACAGCAAAGATTATTTGTTATTCAAGTCTCGGAAGTTAAAAGATACATGAATGCAAGAGATAATCGGAGCATTATCAAACTTGTGATCAGAAGTTCCTAGAACCTCAGTCCACCAATTACTGGTTATTTAGGATCTGATGCTGGTGGTTCAGCAGACTGGTCCCACCAACAGACCGGGGAAAGGAGATGAAAAACCGTAGAGTGCATGATTAATATATTTCAAAAGAGGACTGCTTATTGAATTAGGAAGAGCTAAGATACATGCAGCACTTTCCAAATGTTCCCTTGTCATGTAACTTCTGTATTTGTCACAGGGATGTTCTGCAAAATCGTGAATGGGGGGAGAGGAGAGGTGGTCTACATGACTGCAAATGGGGGCAGAGGTGTCCAGTAGGCATTTTAGGTCTAACGGGCATGTGGTCCACAGTAAGAATACATTTTCAACCACCACAGCCATGGCACGTGGTGCCCCCTGCTGGTGTGTGTAAGAAATGGTCATCTTACAGTGGCTCACTCTGTACTGGTGACCACTTTCACACAGCAAGCTCAGAGTATGATCCCCTTATAAATTAAAAATGGGGGAAGATTAAGCTAATGGGGGTTCAGGGCTGTCAGCCTCAGAGCTCACAGCGCACAATACCCGTATAATTATCTTGCAATCCCCAGAGTGAGAAATCTGAAATATACCATAACATTTGAAAAAGGCTGTTTGCATTAAAATAATCTAGATGAACAGTAAACAATGAAGGGAAGGACCTTAAAAATGTTTTGCCTTTGGGTCCTTCCATATAACTCAGATTTACCTCCACACTTTGTTCAGAGAAGAATCAGCCTGAACAAGAATTTTAAGCAATACATCTGTAAATATCTGAAAACCAAAGAATATTCAAATACTTCTTTCTCCCAAGCCACATAGTAGATAAACTCATGACTACCCTGTGACACTATGCTATCCTGCTCCAAGGTTCATGACAACTTTGATTAGCGCGTAAGGAAAGGGTTAAATGAAAAATAAGATAGTGAAGGAAGATCTTAAATGAGGAACACAATTCTCTTTCAACAACCAGGCATGACACAGACAGCATGACTCCCTGAGATATTCCTAGGAACACATTCAAAATAACCCCATTTCTAATTTAAACCCTAAACCACATTTATCCCTCTCACAGGCAAATAGCTGCCCAGACAAATCAACATCAGCCTCTCTGGTGCTTTATTCCCGAGCAACGCCATCATATTTTAACTATGTGGTCAGGGTAAATATATACCGGTCTTTATTGTAACTGACAATATTTAGTTATTCTAAAAAAACGCTCATAGAAATGAAAAATAATACATCTAACAGGAAAGTCCAGACAGGGAACAAAAACAGGCCTGAACACATTCAAACCGCCACATTTCTAGAAGGCATAATTTTTACCCTCGCTTCCTGGGAGGCAAAACAAGTGTTTCTTGACTCTCATAAATAAGTTGATTTTGTTTTACGGTGAGAAGCTGAGATACCAGGGCACACAAGTCACAGCGCAACAAGAAAACGTTAACCATTCATGCTCCAAGATGTCATTCTTCCCAGGTGAAAAGACTAGACATCAGGCAATAAAATCCAAAGGTCTGTTGAATCCACCTTTTCTGTTCATGTACTGCCTGTGATGAGGGAAAAGAAATCAGCATTGTTAGAATCTACTTGCCCTTGTGATCATTAGAACCTACTTGTCCATGTGAGGAGCTTTAGCAGCTAGCAGCTCCGATCTACTCATCCAGGCTTGGTGGGTTTTAAAGCACTGGTGGAAATCCACTAGAGGCTGGCTCAGAGAGAATGCTGCTGCCACTCTATAGCAGCGTGACAGTGCCTTGTGTGATGGGAGCTGGATGTTTGAGAAATGCCAAACAGGAATGGCACTGAGTGGCATTTCTGACGGAAGTCTCAGCAAAGAAGTCACGATTAAATGAGCCATGGAGAACTCACCCAGTCACCAGCAAACCCTTCAATTTTAGGCGGAGCTTATATTAGTAAACAAAGGACCTTTGCTAATATAGCATCTACTGATACAGCAAGCCAAATAAGCTATGCCGAAAAAAGCACTTATGTGCCCATACAACTACATCTGCACTAGTGCTTTTGCCAATTCAAAAACATTGGCAAAATAGACAGCACGCCCCAGCATGACAACACTATACTGGCAAAAGATTCTCCTACAAACCTGGTTACTGTGAGACAGAGGCACAGTGGTTTGGAAGCTTGCTATGCTGCTGCTGTGCAATGGCTAAAGGATTTTGGGTCCCAGGGTAATCAATACAATATATTTCAGAGGTACTGTAGCTTAGAGTTAAAGGGCATACAAAATAGACAAGGCAAGCCACATTTTTCCAGCAGTTACAAGAAGGAGAGGGAGAAGATTCCCAGGACTGCAGTGGCAATCTGTGCCACTCTAGTCGCGTACAGGTAATCTGGACTTCCCTAGCCTGGCAATGCAGTTGGTCTAGCATCAGTAGTGATCCCATGGGTACTCTGGGACTGAGGAAAAACCAGCAGACTGGGGCCGGGAGCAGAGGGGCCATCACTGACCTCCCTTGGTCCTGGACGAGGGAGATTCAACCTGTGTTGACAGTGTGTTTAGTGCCATAGCATCTGAGCTTTGCACAAAGTTATGTGTATCTAAACAGTGGTGAACGCACCTTTGTTTTTCGGTTCACCCCTGTCTCCACAGCAGTGGAGATTTAGAGAAATGGGGGAAGACGTATCTGGTTTCAGTAGTGTATAACAACTGCATAAATATAATATCAACCTGCACTCCTCAACACAAGCAAGAATAGCTTCTCAGACAATAAAACCCAGAGATCACCAGAGTTCTCCCCAGGACTGCGAAGTCTTCGCTGGATCAGATTGTCCTGGAAAAGAAATTATGTCTCCTGCAACATACCCAGCCAGGCATCAGCTATTTCACAAGTCTGTCCAAGTGGCAGAAACACAAACCTGTACTTTCTCTTCTGGGACACGTTTATAGCGTAGGCATTTACAGAACCATCCACTTTCTTCCCCTGAAAGACACAATGGAAAACTCAGTGTGTCGCACTGAGAACAATTCAGGAGGAGGCACAAGTTGTACAGCTGGGATCAACCCATCTAACCTAGCGTATTTTGTAAGAAAGCCAACTTGAAACCAGGGATAAGGCGGGTGAGAAACTCTTTTATCGAACAACTTTGGTTAGTGAGAGAGAAGATTTCCAGTTTACACAGACCCAAAGAGCATTGTCTAAGCTCAAAAGCTTGTCTCTTTCTTCAACACCAGTTAGTCCAATAAAAGACATCATCTCGCCCACTTTAACTCTGTAATATCCTGACACGGACTCAGCTAAAGCAACATCGCGTGTAAGTTGAAACCAGTTAGCAGCAGCTTACTAGATCTTTGCCAGATTTGTGTTACGTTGCAGAGGAATGACATTAACAAAACAACACTTTTTCAAAAGCAATTAGCAACAGTTCTAATCACTTTCCTCGGTCACACCATATCACAAAGCTCAATGTTAGCACCTATCTGCATCCATGGGTTCCATAAACAACAATGGCAAAATAAAGTTTTGTCTAACCACAGCTGTGGCATGGACAGGAGACACTGCTGAAAAACATTTTTATACATGTTGAACCTTTCTAGTCCAGCACCCTCGGGACCTGACAGGTACTGAGAAAGAGAATTTGCCAGTCCATGGCAGGTCAATATTGTTTATCAGCATTACCAAGACTTTCACTGCTTACTGGGCTCTTAGAAAACAAAAAGCAATCCTGTAGCACCTTGGAAACTATCAATATAATTTATTACGTGATGAGCATTTGTGGGACAGTCCCACTTCAGAGCTGGAGAATCCTAAGAACAGATAACTGAGAGGAAGGACATTTAAAGTTTAAAAGAAAAACAGGAAAAAAAATAAACAAAAACTGATGAATCAGCTAGATAAGACAGAAGGAAGTGGGGCGGAGGAGGAAGAAATGAAGTTTCTGTCAGTGTCCACTAAGTGGTCTGCCTGGGTCACTGTGATATCAAAGGTGGGGAAACTGTCCTTGTAATTCGTAAGGTAATTGACATCTTGGGCTCTCTGAAGACATTTAGGAGTAAATTACAGCTGAATAACAGCACAGAACACTGAAAGCCGGGACTGGTAGCTGTAAACAAACTTTGTGGGACCACGGGAAACTTGGCTACACTCGTGATAAGTGCACATCCATCTAACTACATCATACTGGACCACAGATGTTGCCAAATGAGGCAGCAATGGACTACAGAGGTTCAACCTGTACATTATCACCAGACCCTCTCAGGGTCTGAACAGAAGGGGCCTTAGTACCTTTCAGGATCATCTAGTGGACACTGCCCTTGTCTGTGACTCAAGAGATCCAGGCTCAATTTCAGGCTCAGTTGCAAGCTCCCTGCGTGCCTCTGGGCAAGTCAATCTGTGTGCATCACAGTGCCTAATCTGTAAGGCAGGATATCTCCCTACCTTCCAGGAGAATTATGAGGGGCAAATAATTACAAGATACTCGGACACTACAGTGTGTGTGGCGTATAGACAGACCCTACAGCTGTAATTCATTTAATGCCAGTAGGGTAGTAAACAGTATGATCAGTATTAAGAGTTTGCAGGCTCTCCCCCTTAGAGTGATGTACAAAATTATGTTAAAGGCAAAGACATATCCATGCTAATCTAAGCTCTGCAACTACAATTTCATATTGTGGGGCTGTAGCCTGGAGCTAGCACATCAAAAGGGGCAGAAGAAACAGGAAGATAAAATCAACACATCTGCATTTGTCCAAAGCAGAGGCCAACACAGGAAGGGCTGCTCCCAGATTACCAGCTGTCAGGTTTAACTTCTCATCTGAAAGTAACACTAGAAGCACAGTGTCACACTGGGGTATCTGGTCAAAAGCCAACACAGAACTGGCTTGGTGCTACCTTACTTGTCTTGCAAGGACTCACAGGCTTGGAGCACAATGGTGCAGAACTGCCCATCATGACCAGTATGTTGAAGTCCTCTGCTAATGCTGTATTATAAGCAGAACAGCAGCTCTCTATTATGGTTCCTATCAATACTCTTCTGAGGCAACGTTTCAACACACTGAGTTATTTCTTGCTACGTACTGACGAATTCCAAAGATTTGACAGCGACCTGTAATGCTGAGTGATTTAATGTTACAGGCAAGCAGCAAACCTTCCTCCAGCCTCTTGTGAAGGATCTTCCTAAACTTACCAAAGAAGCTTGTCTATACCCACGCTTGTCTATACTTTTTATTCAAGTTCTGTGGAACAGTCAACTCACTTTTGTTGTGTCAAAGGATGCAAAACCCATCATTTTCATCATCTCAATTTCCTCCTCTGTTTTGCCTTCCATATCTTCTTCTGAAAACAAAAACAAATACAAGAGGGATATGAAATACAATACTAGGAATAATTACCAGGCACATGATGGAAACTTACTGAATCTGTTGAGTAGGAAGGTAGGTAGTGTATGTGCTGCAAAACTGGCTCTTTGTTCGGCCCATACATATGGTTGGAAAAGAATACTGGTCCTTTGGTTAGAAAAACAATGCAAGGTCAGATTCGCCCCCAAAATGGAAGTTTCACAGAGGTTTGTTTTTACTAATACTGAATAAAAATATTCCCAAGTTTCTTTGCTTTCAAATTCCAAAGAAAACAATATTTCAAAAAAACACAAAACAGACAAACGCAAACAGACAAGACGTTCCTCTACAGCTGCCACCCAAATATTGTGTTAGTGGCGAATGAAGGAAAGAGAATGACATGATGAGCACAAAGAAACAGATTCTTTTTTAACTGCAGCCTTACTCAAGCATGAGATACATAGTAGTATTCATGAACAGAAACAGAGAGGGAGCCGTGTTAGTCTATACACGATCAAAACAAAAAGCAGTCAAGTATCACTTTAAAGACTAGCAAAATAATTTATCAGGTGAGCTTTCATGGGACAGACCCACTTCTTCAGATCGTAGCCAGACCAGAACAGACTCAATATTTAAGGCACAGAGAACCAAAAACAGTGTCCTCCTTGATTACTGCTTTTGGTTCTCTATGCCTTAAATATGGAGTCTGTTCTGGTCTGGCTACGTTCTGAAGAAGTGGGTCTGTCCCATGAAAGCTCACCTAATAAATTATTTTGCTAGTCTTTAAAGCGCTACTTGACTGCTTTTTGGTTTTTTAGTAGCATTCATGTGCCAGGTACTTTACACAAGAATAAGAAAGCAGGTGACCAAGCTTGACAGAGATATCTAACTTGAGGCATATCACAGATGATTAAAGTGGGACATGGGAAGCAACAGAAAATGGAAAGGAAAACCCCTGTACGGGAGACGCTGTGGTTGCAATTTCTTTCTTAACACATACTCTTGAGTTACTGACTAAGTTTTGCTTTGTAAAAAAAGCATCACAGATAACAAAGGAAAGCGAACTGCTTTGTAGGAAAGCAGATAAAAGTCATCAACCCATCCCCTTGCAATATGGGGCAACTTCCACTGACTTTGATTTTACCCATTACTGTTATAGTAATCCTTTAAAATTTACAGCTAGTAATCCGGAGAGCTGGGTTCCATTTGTTTCAGCACTTTGGATGGCCAGCACAATACCAGTCAGACCATAACTACTCTTGAGACAAGCTTTCAGTTTCCCTCCCAGCCCCATTGTACAGATGACGAGAATTCTTTACCCTCACCCTGTGTGTGTGCTGCCTAATTCCTTACCAACAGTAAAGTGTTTGGAGAGCCTCTTAAATATGCTGTCAGGCCTTAGGTCTTGTGACCAGATCTTTAAGGGCCGACTCTTAGGCAGGCTCAGAGTCCCACTGCAGTTATTGGGCCTCCACAAGGCTACAAGTGCCTGCTCTTGAAGAATTAATTGTAAAAAATACTGGCATTGTCAGACTGAATCAGACCCAAGGTTCTGTATCCTGGCTTCGACAGTGGTCAGGACCAATGCCAGAAACCTCTTAGTAGACAGCATGAGGGTCACAGCCTAACTCCTACCAATTAGTAACTGAATTATGCCCTGAAGCAGGAGGTTTCATCTCTCTCAGAATGGTTTATGTGCATTAACTATGACTAAGCATATGGACTGGGGCCTAGGAAGGCAAAGTATCACTAAAAAGGGCTGCACAGGTTCAGGCCTGGGTTGCACTCACAGATGTGAATCAAATTTTACATCTATTCTCCTTTCCCATCTGCCTTTAGTAATCCTGGCTTATGCAGCAGCAGAGGCCCATAGCTACTCCATTTGCTAATTTTAACTAGATGTTTAAACAAAGATAAACGGAGCCCCGATACCCTGCTTTGTTTCACATGGTTAGAACATTGCTGCATTACCAGTGATCTGACGCTCTTTGCTTTTGGAGTCTTTGTTTTCTTTCTTTTCATCGTCTCGTCTTTCCTTCTGCCGAGCTGGGGAAGAAGAGCTGGATCTGTGACGTCTTGGGGACCTAGAGTTTCACACAAGTAAAGATTTCAATCCAAAAACAGTTCACATTGTAATATCTGCTGGAGGGTGAATCAACAACAAACACACAATTACAATCCCACTTACAGCTATACATGCGGCATCAAGGAAGTAGAGCAATAGATACGTGATGTTGCAATGACTGGCATTGTTTTAGTGTTTTCTTGTGTGCCCCCTCTGCTTGTACTTCTCAGTTGACTCATCTTGTCCTTAGACTGTCAACTCTTTGGGGCAGGGATCATCTATTTATTTTTCATTTGTACAGCACCTAGTACAATGGTGCCCTGACCCATGACTAGAAGCTCTAGTTGTTACTACACTCCAAACAAACAAAGCAAAGGTGCGTAATTACATCACATGGGCCCTAGTAAAAAAAAAGCATAACACAGGCTGAATATTAATAAAGAGTCCCCTAACATGGATATTTGTTTGTAGAATTATTTTTTCTTTCCCTGAGCCCGTCAAAAACCCCATTTCCTGCATGTCATGAGGCTCACATCCAATTACCCCATTGATATAACAGTGAGAATGACTCCAATATGAACAGTTAGGGAATAGGATCATCAGCTAGAAAGCTCTGCCTGTTACCTTCAGAGAATTCAGAAATTTTTCCCCTCACCTGGATCGCCTCCTATGTGGGGAACGGGAACGACTCCTCCTCCTGTCCCTCTCCCGGGACCTCGAACGCTCCCGTCGCCTCCTCTCCCTCTCCCGGGATGCAGAACGGGAGCGCCTACGTTCTGAAAGACACCATGTTTGGGGAAAGAAGTGAAATGCTGATTAGTGTTGACTAGCTGGAACTGCCATCACCACTGTTACAGCTTCAGTAAATCCCTAAATTCATAGGAGTGTATCAGCTATAACTAAATTAAAAATAGCAGGAAGGAAATTCTTCCACCAACTAAATCCCAAGATTTGTTCCGAGGCAGGAAGAGCAACAAGAGCAGAGAAAGAAAAATGAGGGATGCATGGCAGTACTCACTGCAAAATTCTGAGTTCACCTTTTCAGAGAGATAAAGTAGTAAAAGTTCTATAATTAAAATAGAAAGAGGGACTATTCAGCAGAAACAAAATCTAGCTGTGAGCACTTTGCTAATCAGATGAGTGGCACCGGAGTATCTCCTGAGTGGCCGAACAAACAGAATTTACAGGGAACAGTGACCCAGGTCCGAGAGCCACTGACACAGGTAGACTGAATTCAAGGGCCAGCTTATTTCCATATCTTTAACAGTGTGCCTGATTCCTTTGCCTTGTGGTGCATCTCCCAGCCACCCTGGTATCAAGGCAGGGATCAGAGAGCCCTTCTAAGTGAGGAAGAAGCTTCCCTGACTGTTATTCTGTTCCCCATACAACTGGGCTTCCCCCTTTGCCCCATTATTTGGCTTTCTGGGTCCCTCCTCTTGCTGCAGAGTGACCGCTAGCTCAACCCCTGTATCAGGGAAGAGACCAGGAAAGCTGTGCCTCTCTTGGCGACGGGGTGGAACAGGCATTACATACCCCCTCCCCAAATAGCCATCAGGGCACAGATCTATTCTCTAGACGACAGGTGCAGTATCTGCCATTTACGTGTCCCCCCCCCCCCGCCCCGACCCAGCAAGGAATGGACATCCTTCCCTTATCCCAGGGCAGCGGGTGGGGGGGGGGGGTGTAACTTCTATTTACCCCCTCTCCACCTGCCTCAGGCAGGGATCTATGGGTGTGCCTGCATGTCTCTCCTGGGAAGGAGCATCCCTTGACCCCACCCTGGCACAGACCGCCAGTATAGAGGTTCCTGATCTCTTCTCTGACATAGCCCCAGAGCCCCCACCCCACTTTTGCTCCTCCCAGGGAGCAGCTTCCATTGCCCCCGCCCCTCATGGATCAGTGGGTCCAGCCTTTCCCCATGGGAGGAAGGAGCGTCCATTGATCGCAGGGCAAAGGTCAAGGGGTCCTTCTCTCTACTCCAGAGGCGCTTCCCGCCCATCCCCCCTTAGGCCACGCACCAGCGGGTCCCTCCCACCTCCCTGAGCGCCCCCTGCGCCCTCTATCGCAGGAGGGGGGGCTCAGAATCCCCGCCCCCCCCCACTCACCCCTCCGCGGGGGGGACCTGGAGCGGCTCCGGCCCATCCCGCCGCGCCCGGACCCCAGCGGCTCCCTCGGCGTCAGCCCCCGCCCGGTAGGGGCATTCAACGGAAATAGCCTCCGCCGGGGACATTTCCGGTGGAGTCCTCTCCGCTTCAGTTCCGGCCAGGAATACATTCCACGACACTTTGATTCCGGCGCCACTAGGTTCCTATATGTTTATGCTTCTGCATTGGGGCCCGCACTTCTGGGGACTTGTCGTTATGCCCCCACCGCCTGTCAGCCAGCCAGGCACCTCGCTGGCAGGTCGCCAACGTTAGGACTTGTCCTGAGCTGCAGCCAGGACACATGGGCTCTGGACCTGGAGTTATCCCATCCCCAGTTTGCACCAGCCAACTTACCCCAGCTTATCCCCAGTGTCTGCTTTGGTGGCCGCAGATCCCTGCCAGTGCAGACAGGACATGATTCCTGTGTCCAGTCACTGCCCTGCTGGAGCCCCTGAGAATGGTGACCATCCGTCTTGTTTTTCTCGGGACAGTTCCTTATTTAAGCTGTCTCTGGCACCTGGTGTCTAGAAGTGGTAGCCCCCGGTGCCAGGGAGCTTTTCTTCTAGGTGGGTGCCTCGTTCCCTGGCACACCACTGGTGAGCTCTGCCACAGGGCATCCTCTTCATTACCTGGTGCCCTCCCCCCCTCCGTGCTTGGATTTGTGGAGCCTCCATTCTCCATTTCCCCTCATCTAGAAAATATGACCTAATAGGGAAGACTGAAATAATTGGGCTTGTTTAGTTTGGAAAAGAGAAGACTGAGAGAGGACGTGATAACAACTTTCAAGTATCTAAAAGGGCATTACGAATAGGAGGGAGATAAAATTATTCTCCTTAACCTTTGATGATAGGACAAAAAGCAATGGTCTTAAATTGCAGCATAGGAGGTTTAGATTTGACATTAAAAAAGCCTGTCATATTCATAAACACTGGAATAAATTGTCTAGGGAGGTTGTGGTCTCTCCATCATTACAGATTTTTAAGACCAGCTGTCAGGGATGATCTAAATGGTGCTTGGCCCTTCTGTAGTGCAGGGGACTGACCTCTATTACCTGAATGTCACAAGACACACCTATGTCTTTCAGACACGGCCACTCACATTCTCATCACTCTTCTGCCTACACCAAATGCTGTGACTCATCTTGCATTCCCACTGCTAGTCCTCCTGCTCAGTGATCACATAGGCAATCGAGCCTCAACACCGGGTTTAAACACCAGTTTGGTGTCAGTCTGGCAAAGCAACCTTTCTCATTAGCATGGTTCTGTGGATTTTTTTTTCTTTCTGTGTGTGCCTCTGAGATGAGACTTTAAGAACTCTGGTCCTGTCTGCTCAGCTAGACATTAGTCATCTCAGGGAACTTCTCATAAGGGACAGGAGTTGCATAAGTTTCTGTGGACACTGTTCCCTTTCTTCCTGCTGTTCGCAGCACACTGTGCACCAATTGTTATCCTACAGTTGTGAGGTAGCTGCATTTCAGGGGTGTTTTACATATGTAGGCACTTCAGTCTAAGTATGATCTTGTGGCATGACACATCACAGAGCATGAAATACTCCATTTTTACATTATAGGATGACCAGATAGCATGTGTGAAAAAATCAGGACAAGGGAGAGGATAATAGGTGCCTATATAAGACAAAGCCCCTATTATAGGGACTGGTCCTATAAAATCAGGACATCTAGTCACCCTAACTCTATTCTCCTTTCTCTTAAACATATTGGAGTCTCACTTGTTTGTCTACTTATGTTTTGTTTTCTGATGTCTCCTTCCCCACCATTATTGCTTGCACTCATTCCCTCTTACATTTTGCTCAGCACATCAGGTCTTGTAAGCAATTGAAGTAGATGTGGCCTGGCGAGTAACTGCATGGGTAGGAGACATCCAAGATGCTGGTGATTCAGTGGCTAAGAGAATCCCAGAACTGGAAGAGACCTCAGGAAGTCATTGAGTCCACTCCTTTGGGCTCACAACAGGGACTAGCACCCTTCACATCACCCCCAACAGATGTTTCTCAAACTTACCCTTAGATACTTGAAAGTTATTATAAAACATATTTGAGCCCCCACCCACTAGGGCTGAACTCACAAGCCCTGATTTCTAAGGGCAGGGGTCTAACCACTAAGCTATTGCAAGTGATACTTTAGCCTGTGAAAGACTAGTGAGACAATACCCCTGCATACTGTATATGATGCTGGATGTGCTGCATTTCAGTGGCAATGTAAAATCCAGTGCCTGAGTGTGGGAATTAAAGAACCCCCGTGGTTCTTTATACAATCAATTCATGCTACTTATGTGGAAGCATCATATGCTAGCTGAGTTGCATGGATTCTCTGAGCTGACAATTTGGTAGCTTGGCAGAGAAAGACCAATATGAATTTACAGCCTCTTAGATTAGGATAAACAGAATTACAAGTGGATAAAGGGATCTTATGCACTAGTCACAGTGGGCTGGTTTCTAACAGCTCGTCAGGCTGGTATTTGCTTCAGGGCTTCCATAATGTGCTTTAGCATCACCAGTTACCTGTAAAACAAAGTCTCTTCTAGCCCTTAAAATTCCAACAAGAACCTTCAAATTGTAAACCAGCTGTAAACCAATGCTGCGATGTCTGCCTGAGTCTGCAGACAGCCGGAAAGGATAGCTAAGCAATGTAAACTACCCTAAGTGAACCTCAATGGGGACATGAACATGACAGTTCAATGATAATAAGGTATATCAACATTCTTGATTACTTCACTGCTAAGCAAAGATTTCAAGAAAGAAGAGGGGTGATGTTATTATACATTGTTAGACAGTGTCTCATTTTGGTGCTGTAGGTGGAGCTTGGGAGAATAATGCCAGTTTGAGTGCTGGTACAGAGGGCCCATAGAAAAACGTGTAGCCTTTCATTAGGTAAATGTTCTAAAGCAGCAGGTTCATTCAGGGAACAAGCAAAAGACACCAGACTTTTACTTGTATGGTGTTGGTTCAATCCCTGCCTGGGGGGCAATGATTAAAAGTTATCTAATAATTGTGTGAAATCAGTTTGAGAGATTTCAGTCATTGAGTTGGAAAGCTGCCAGCACCATTTTTAAGGAGCAGTCTCAACAGCTTAGCAAAAGGCAGGATATAGGATCACTAGAGCACTTTTTAGGGTGGGAGGGGGCTGAGCTGCACCTCCTCATACCTGTTGGTGCTTCTCACTGCCTCACACCAACCATTGCCAACTTTCCTGGACCAGACGCCATTGCCAAAAATGGCATCCAGTAGTCCGGTCTGGGAGAGTTGGCAACCTAGCCACAGCTGGATGTGGCTGCAGAGCCCCAGGTCAGAGAGGAGACCTCAAGCAGCAGCAGAACCTCCAGGTCAATGAGCTGGACAGAGGGGACAACAGGCTGCAGAGCCTGCAGGGACAGTTGGCAGTGGAACCTCAGGGTGTGGTGAAGCGGGTGGACCATGGACGGGTCAGCCAGAGGCCAGGACCCAGGACTGGCAGAGCCATCTGCAGGTCAGTGGCAGAGCTGGCTGCTGGGTGCAGACAAATCAAGTACAAACCCTGGGGGTTTCGCAGCATCCCCCTGGCCCCCTACCTCTGGCGCCTATGGGCAGGAAGGGTGTGTCTACACAGTAAAGTTATTTCAGAATAACAGCCACTATTCCGAAATAAATTTGTGAGCATTTACACCGCAAAACTGCAATTTTGAAAAAATTTCAAAATAGCGGACAGCTTATTTTGAATTTTTTAAACCTTATTCTGTGAGGAATAGTGACTATTCTGAAATAGGTATTTTGGAGTAGGGGCTGCATAGACAGGGAATAGGGGCTATTTCGAAATAAACTATTCCTGAGTAGATTATTCCTAAATAATGCTGCTGCATAGACATAGCAGTAGAGTGTTTCCAGCGGTTCTAATCTGAAACAGGCTCTGTTGTGTGTGGACACGCTATTTTGGAATAAATTTTGCTTATTTTGGGGCTATGTTGTAGCGTGAATGCATTATTCCAGAATAATTTATTTTGGAATAGCAACTCCAGAATAAGCTATTCCGGAATAACTCTGTAATGTTGACATGCCTGAAATCTGAATGCTTTTATTCCGCCTGAAGCTCAGGCTTTTTCTTCTCAGGCCGGTATTGTGGAACTGGTATCCTGGGAGGATTTCATTTACCCAAAGTAAAATGCACACGAAAAGAAAACATGTTGTAAGTGTTCTGGTGGGTTTATTTCATTTGCTGCTGTGCAGAGCGATCAAATGGAAACAGCATTTTAACAAGGAGCATCAGGTCCTGACATCACTCAGGTTAGACTTTCACAGGCCTAAATAGAGAACCAGACCCACACTGAGTGTAGTTGCTTTAATACAGTAATATTCATTCAGTAAAGAAGTGCTTATACAATCATCTGTATGCAGGGACATGCAGTGCTAACAAAACTCTGAATCAAGTAAAGAGCTTGGAAATCACAGCACAAAGCTCTCTTTAAAACAGCAGGATGACTTGGGTATTGAAAAATTAAAAACCCAAAACAATACCAAAAATAAATATATATATGTGAATTGCAAAGAAAAGCCTCCAGGAACCTGCAACCTGGAATGTCCCTGTCACTGAAAAAGTGTATATCGACATACAGAAAAGAATATAGCTTTCAAGTAATTGTGCATGGATACAGGATACCAGAGTCTAAGCAGCCATAAAGTTATTTACACCATAATCCTAGTGGAGAGAGTCACAATATTAGCAAGAGGCCAAGCACTGGGGCTTATTTACCAACGAAGACATTAAATAGAGCGTCCAAGCAACGATTGTCAGACACAGACATGTTCACTTCAATAGCCCAGCCGATATACAGAACACTGTACCTTGCTTAGTTTGGTTATTGTTAATATTCTGATCAGGCTCCCCTGAGTCATTATACATTTTAACATACGGATCGTCAGCCAATTTGCTGTGATAGGCAAAAGCATGAAGAGCTGGACTGAAGGATGGAAAGCACCTGCTTGGAGATTTGAGGCAGGCTTGTCTGGCAATCAATAGGGGAAAGTGGCTGTTATTTAGCATTTCTGTTCATTTGATGTCACCTGTTAACAATTGCCAATGCTTTAGCAACCCTGGTACTGCCATGTGCTTACTCCCTTCACCTGCATACACTAAATAAATAGATTCTCTTCCCCACCAGCATGGAGGGTCTCTCTGCAAAGTTCAACTTCACTAAGACTCCTATTGGAAGCAGGGTGTCGTTATGATGGTGTCTATTTCTGAAGCATGGGGAGGGGCCAGGCTTTTGCCTTCCCTGAAAGTGCGTTCAAATCAGACCACCTACAGGTTGTGCCCCATGCTGGAAATGGAAGACACACATGTATCAAAGAGGAACTAAGAGTTCTAGATGAACCGTTTCTGAGAAGACAAGTTTCTTCTGCCCTCCCTCCTAATATCTACAATATACTCTTTGTTAACCGGAAAGATCGGGGAATGGGGGATTCCAGCTAATCAAATTATCTGGTTAACAGAGAGGTATACTAGTGACCAGAAATGTTCAGGCATTACCTGTAGCTGGAAATATGAACTTGTACATATACATTTACATTTATTCTGCTTTCACACACACAGCATCAGTGACCAATCCCAGATGTACAAAGATTCCTTTGATCACCCTACTCTGACCTCTGTACACGTCATTCTCTCTTGCTGCTAGTTAAACGAGCTGTAGATCACCCCACAAACTAACCTTTATACAATAAACTGCAACCGGAAATGCATTCTGGATACTGGTCACATTTTTTTCCAGTTAGTGAAGAAAAGAAAGATGCATATTGCCAATCATGAAATTTTTCTGTTTACTGAGAATTCTGGTTAATAAAGATCTAGACAACAAAGAGTGTATTACACTTGGTATTTGATTGTTGTCAGGCTAATGCCAAATTCCTCGGTCAGACCCATGCATGTAGGTTGGCCTTGTATAGCAAAACCAGATGGAAATACACTTGAAACTCTGTACTCAGGGTGTGCCTCGTCTAGGAACATTGGTGGTACAGATCTTGGCACGGGGAGGAGGAAGCTGCTCTGCCTGCTGTTGTTTTCCCTGCTCCACAGCTGGGGGAATGGCTGCCATGTGACCGACCATCTTGGGAGCAGCCAGAGGCACCCCTCTCCTGTCCTCCTCATGTGCCCTCCCTCACAGACCCTGCCTGGGCAGCCTCCATAGTCCTCAGAATTTCCTTAATCTGTTTCCCTGGGTGGCCAGATTAAAAAAATGTTCAGGCACCAGCACTCCCCAGTGGCCTAGTAGTGATGGGACCAAAGGTCTTGTGAGTGAGTATAGCTCCTTGTTAAGCCAATGGACCTTATCCTACTCTTATTGAGGGCCAGAGCCAATGCTTGCAGAAGGCAATGGAGCCGTTCCCTTGACTTCAGTAGGCACTGGATGACGACCTCCAATAGCTTCAATGGTGTCACTTTTACGTCTTCCATAGCTTCAGTAGTGTCATGCCTACTCTACATGAGTATCAGAGAAGAGTAGCCAGATCAGTGTCCTCTGACATCATGGTGATGAGCACAGTCTATGAACTTAACAGAGAGAATGAGGATTTGTGCCAGTTTATTCCAGACCTGAATTTGGCCCAGTGTCTTTCTTCAAAAAAGAAAGGAAATAATTTAATGGGAAGCTTTGGGGGCACTTTAAAATATGTGCTCAGGTCCAAGATAGTACCTGTGTGATATGGTGCCCAGTGCCAGCTTTATTGTCTGAGGCTGAAAGTAAGAATGAAGCTCTTCTACTCTGAGTGAAGCAGTTCAACCAAAAATACTCAGGACAGACAGTCCACAGCCATTAACTCGTATTTCAGGCAGAATGTTTCTATGAGGAGGTGCTGAACACCCATTGTACATGTGACTGCAGGAAGAGGGCTTCAGGCTAGGGGTGTTACTTTAAAAAGTTCTTTCATGCCTCTCTTCTCTGTCTCTAACCTGGATCAAGCATCTCCAGGCTCAGTCATCAGCCCAGCTGTATATAAGTGTAAGCCTCCGTATTAGCCTGTGCCAGTGACCTGCAGCACCAGCCACTGTACAGAGGGGAAAGCAGCTGTCACATCCCCTCTGATGCAAGTAGGCAGGGATGGGTTGGCATTGGCTCCAACTTCTAACATGCCAGCCAACAACCTGGGCCAACTGGAAGGGGAAGTGAGGTGTACCACTGTGACATATTGTTTCTTCTATTGGAAAAAAAAAGGAAGCTGGAATCTAGTTCATGATTCTCACAGTCACTTTGAAAGCTGTGCACTTTCCTTGGGGCACTGCAGTTCCATGCTGTCCCTTCATGAGGCTGGATTGCCAGGGGCCAGGCCAGCCCTGTGTAAGTCACAAAGCATTTCTGCATGAACTCCTTTCTCCAAGAATACTGCCAAACTTTGGGAGCGTTCAGGGAAGGTGAGAAAACAGAACAAGATCCTGTACGTTCCTGCCATTGCTTCAGGATAAGATCTTCTTCTTAAGCCCCCCTCCCTCCTTTCTAGGGAACAAATAACCATAAATCAGATCTGTAATTGCAGGGATAAGTAGAGGGTTATTTCAGAATAATCACATGGTTATTTATGCCTTGCAGATTACATGGCACAAGTGTTACCATGAACAGATGTAAATTTATAAATGAATAACCAGTAAGTAAATATCATGTAATTACAGAGCTGGTCTATGGCCATTTTTTTCCTTATTAGATCAAGTGCGCCTTTTCAGAACAGCTCCACACAAAAAAGCCAAAAGAAGCCCAGGAGAGTCCTAAATTATGTGGATTTGGTTATTCAGAGGGAATTATTGCGTTAGGCTTTTGCATTTCTGTCCCTTGTTTGCCTCTTGATGGTTCTGATCCAGAGCCCTTGATGTCAATAGAAATATTCCCTAGATTTTAGCAGGCTCTGGATCAGGCCTCAAAGCATGACTGAGCCCACTAACAAGTCCTATGTTGATGTGAAAGCATAGAAAGTGAGAGGAGAATCAGGACATCGTTGAGGTTTAAAGGAAGCACAGAATCTGATCCTGAATGGCACCAGGCCAACTATCCAAGGAACAACTTGTTAGGAATGTGTGCATAAAGTGAGTAATATTTACCAACATGGTTTCAGTTCTAAATTTGCATCAAATCCAAGGGCTGTTACAGAAGAGATGGCCTTAGGCTGCAAGAACTGGATTCAGACTCATGCTTTCCCACAATTAGGAATGTTTAGACTTGGGACATGGGTTTAGGTCCCTTTCAGGCTATTTTATGTGGTGCTTCTAAATCACGTCTGGGACTTTGGCCAGGCCTGTTTTAAAAGCAGCAGGTACACAGCTCAGGTTCCAACATGCAAGGCTTGTTTTGTTTTTCCATGCAAACTCCTATACAGCCATTGCCAGACATTCAGTCTTAGAAACAGGAAATCACTGCATGTCATGGGAATGTGGCCATAACAGGTCAATGATCTAACTGGGCCAAGAGTCTGTATCTCACAGCAAGCAAGGTTGCAGAGGAAGGGTTCAATATGTTATAACTGTATCTATCAAGGCATTACTTCCCCAGACAAGTACAGCCATCCTTTCTTTCTGCACCCACTTGGTGAATGGCTTATCCCTTTAAACTCCCTATACTTGGACAATAATGCTGATGACTAACACTGTTTTGAAAGGCAATCACACAGGCAAGACTCCCACTAATTCAGATGTACAAGGCCTGCAAAGTCAGGCATGAGAGCCAATATTGTGTGTAACATTTCACTGAAGAACAATAAGGCAGACATGGAAGGAATGGAAATTCACACTGATTTTGTGCTGCTTTTCATCTAATGGCAAAGCATGGCTTAGAATCTAATCACACGTGATGGGGCAGGTTGGGTTTTGGCCTAGTTCCATCTAGGCTCTGCAGCCTATGATTTAATGGACTGGTAGGATTAAAAATAATCCCCAGGTTTAGGCTGCAAATTTGGGAGTATTTGGAGCAGGGCTTTTGGAATGGTCTTATCTCAACTAGAGAGAGGTCCAGGAAGAACACCACATCTAACCCTTGGGGATACACCCAAATTGCAGCTCTGAGTTGGCTGCATGCCAGCCTGACACTGACCTTGCAGCAGAAGGAATGGGCGGGAAGCAGCAGTGAGCCATGGTACTATCTCCAAGCACATCCAAGGTGATAGATACACCACAAAAGAAGAGGCAAGCTGGGAGAAGTGCAGAAGGGGAGAGAGAAGAAAGAAGAGCAAATGTCTCAAATTGGAAAGAGGAAAAAAGTCTTCGGACAAAATGATGAACCTCTTACTCATGGGGGGATGCTTTGATGACATGATGTCACGTATCAGAGGGGTAGCCGTGTTAGTTTGGATCTGTAACAGCAACGAAGGGTCCTGTGGCACCTTATAGACTAACAGAAAAGTTTTGAGCATGAGCTTTCGTGAGCAAAGATTCACTTCATCAGATGCTGGTCATGGAAATCTGCAGGGCCAGGTATAAAAAAAGTAAATAAATACAATAAAATATACCTGGCCCTGCAGATTTCCATGACCAGCATCTGATGAAGTGAATCTTTGCTCACGAAAGCTCATGCTCAAAACTTTTCTGTTAGTCTATAAGGTGCCACAGGACCCTTCGTTGCTGTTGATGACATGAGACATTCCAAGAACTTGGCTTTGCCCCTTTTTTTCATTTTCAGCTAACTAAAATGTGAGGCACTGTATCACTCTTACCTCTCTTCATGAGTTTTCTTCAAGCCTAGCTCTATGCACCTATATGTTTGGCACACAGGCACAAACACACACCCCTTCTTCTTCCTTGTTTAATCCCATCCAATTGGGGCTGATCTACAAGCCCTTGCTCTCCAAATCACTTTCCTCCATACCATAGCCTCTATCACACCACAAATTACCGTCTTCTCTAATGACATCCCATCATTTTTTCTTGATTGGGTCTCTCTGTCTTTCCCTTCAGTCTTGATAGGTTGGACAGACTGATTCACATCATTGTCTAGACTGCCTTTTACATCACCAAGCCATCTGAGCCTTCACACCCTAGTTCTTTGGTTTACAGCTGTTACTTCGAGCATGTCTCTATCACACATGTTCCTCACATGCTCCTTCTTGGCTTACCCCAATCACCCATCTCAACATTTGCATTGCAGTGGAGCAGACCATTTAATTTATCTAGCAGACATGAGCATGAACAGCACGTATCTAAAGGGAATGAAGTTTTTGTTGTGGCAGGGTTTGTGTTTTGTTTGTGGTTTGGTGGAGCTTCATCATTCTACATTTACCAAACACACCTCATAACTTGCTTTTTAAAAACATGTATTTTCCAGAATTATCTTCCACTCCCATCTATTCAAACGCCCCCAAGAAGATGCCAAAGTAAGATTTTGGTGCCTGTTGAGAATTGCAAATCACTCCATAGTTCTGTATTAAGGCAAATGTGATGCAAGATTGTTGAGCTGATTCCCTGTCCTATGAAGTGCACATACTAATGGTTTTCTCTGCGTGCATCTTGCTAGAATGCACATTCCTAGATTCCTCACAAGAACCTTATTTTAAAAAAATGATGATGCCAATGACCTGGTTTCTGTTACTGTGAAAGACAATAATAAATAACCATACCTAGCAGTCACATAAAGCACTTTTCAACAGCAGACCTGAAAGCACACAAGGAAACTGAGATTCAGATGTTAACCCAAGGTCATCCACCAGCCCAGTGACACATCTGGGAACAGAATCCTGATCTCCTAAGATGCAGTCATGTGTTTTAACTGCTAGACCTCACAGCCTCATTCCAACAAAGATGAGATTCTGAAAAATCCACAGCATTGGAAAAGATTTTAAAACAATCAGTGAAAATGGTTGCTGTTTTAATCACAATTTTTCAACAGTTTGCTCTGTATGGTCAGAGATGAATATAGATAATAAATTATAGATCCAGAATCACATCCAAATCTACACTGCATTGGAGTTCAACTTCACAGTTTCAAGTCCAGGCTGCTCTAGAAAGAGGCCTGAGTTGCAGCTTCCTGATTCTACAGATCTACTGACATGCATTAGAGATGAGCCTGAACCAAAACACAGCCCAAATAATACAATACACTTCTAAGTCACCTGTTCTCTAACTTTCTATTCTGTGGACCTGATGACAGAGAAAAAATCCTCCACGGACCACCTCCTCTCCCAGCTTCTGAAACCCCTCCCCCATCCCCAATAGATAGGTACTTTGGAGGGTAGGGATAGGGTCCAGAGCAACCTAGATAAATTAGAGGATTTGGCCAAAAGTAATCTGAAGAAGTTCAACAAGGACAAGTGCAGGATCCTGCACTTGGGCAGAAGAATCCTAAGCATTGTTACAAGCTGGGGACCGACTGGCTAAGTAGCAGTGCAGCAAAAAAGGACCTGGGGATTGCAGTGGATTAGAGGCTGGATATGAGTCATCAGTGTGCCCTTGTAGCCAAGAAGGCAAATGGCATATTGAGGTGCATTTCCAGCAGGTCTAGAGAAGTTATTATTCCCCTTTATTTGGCACTGGTGAGGCCACATCTGGAGTATTGTGTCCAGTTCTGGGTCCTCCAGTTTTGAAAGGATGTGGATGCATTGTAGCAGGTCCAGCAGAGGGCAACAAAAATGATTAGGGGGCTGGAGCACATGAGCTATGAGGAGAGGCTGAGCCATCTGGGTTTAGTCTGCAGAAGAGAGGAGTGAAGGGTGATTTGATAGCAGCCTTCAACTCCCTGAGGTGGGGCTCTAAAAAGGATGGAGAGAGGCTGTTCTCCATAGTGACTGATGGCAGAACAAGGAGCAATGGTCTGAAGTTACAGAGCAAAAGGTGTAGGTTAGATATTAGGAAAAACTATTTTACCAGGAGGGTGGTGAAGCACTGGAATTTGTTACCTAGAGAGGTGGTGGAATCTCTATCCCTAGAGGTTTTAAGTCCTGAGTGGGATGATTTAGTTGGGGTTGATCCTGCTTTGGGCAGGGGGGCTGGACTTGATGACCTCCTGAGGTCCCTTCCAGCCTTAGGATTCTATGATCCCATTCCTGTTGTATAGTTCGCCAAGTGCCATTCTGTAGACTAGCAATAGTCCATAATTTGAGAACAGACACCCTAAGCCTTCAGGGTTTGATCCAGCTCTCATTGAAGCCAAAGGAAAAACTACTTCAGTAGGGCAAGATCAAGATCTTATTTGCTTAACAACTTCAATGCCAGAGTCCCAAAACAGACAGGAACACTGGCCTGTTTATCTCCTTTAACTGTGGTGTGACAGGTTAGATACTAACTCAGCCTTACTGACTGCAAGGATGGTTAAGCCCTGGAACAGGTTACGGAGGGAGGTTGTGGAATCCCCATCACTGGAAGCTTCTAAGAATAGGTTGGACAAGGATGGTCTGTGTTTGTTTAATCCTATCTTATCATTGGTGGTGGATTAGATGACCTCTTAAGGACCATTCTAGCCCTACATTTCTAGGAAGTGTAATAATTCTTGTCTCTTGGTATTTGAAGAGGGGATGAGATAGGAGATGGCTAGTGAGGAGGATTAAGTGAGTTGACAATAATGTGTCCCAGATGGGGACTCATTTTCATTTTCACTCTGGAGTTGGGGGTTGGTGGCAGAGCAGGAATGGGGAAGAAGGAATGGACTCAAATCGCCTCTTCCCCACCCACTCCGGAATGGCACATGCTGAGCCAGCAGAAGCTGAACACAATGAAAAGTGTTAACAGGTTATTCTGTGGAATAGTCCTATCTGCATCACAGGCTCATCTAAGCATAATTAATCAGTAGCACACCAAGGGAAGTGAAGTCACATTTTCTACAGGCTTTTCATTGTGCAGTGATTAGTACAAGAGTGAGATGGTCAGCGTGCATTTATTCCAAATGAACAAAGTAGCACTTAGTGACTGAAATTTTCTTGCTTCTTAAACTTAACACTGATGGTTCCTGGAGGCTTTTTCCCTTCTCTGTTCTTACCACTATATTTATAGTGGGGCACATTATCTTGTGTGTTATTGTGGGGGAGAGATTTGTGTATTGACCCAACAAATGACACACAAGAGTCATTTCCAAGAGACATCACTACTGCAGCAAATGGATCCTTAGATAACTCGATGTCACCACTTTGTTTGGAAAGGAACCTGAAAGTGGCTTGTTGGCTTATAAGTAAGGTAGTCACCCAGGAAGCAAAAGTCCATAGCCTGACTCTTCATATTAGGAGAGCAATTCCTCACCTTGGGTTTTGATAAAACTGGATCATCCCCGCCTTGCGATTATACAATGAATTACAACAAAGTAATTAGCCAGAATTCCACTTCAGAAATGGAAAAAACGGGATTCAAGCATTATCATTGTCTCCTCTCGTTTCACGAGGGTCTGTTCTTGACTTAATGCACCAAATTACTTCTAGAAGGTGGCCGTGTAGGCTGTAAAAGAAGCAGCATGTGAGAAAACCCTCAGCCCACTGGAGATCAATGGTTTGGAGCATTCATCCTGTGACGAGGCAGACCTGGCACAGAGAACGAGTTTTACAGCTTGTGTAATTAGCAACTATAGCTCCCTTGAGCAGAAAACAGGGGCCACAATCATTCCTAAGCTCATTTACCTCTTTAAAAGCTGGTTTAACAGGGAACGATACACCTCGTGCCAGGCGTATCCAGAAAACTTGCCTCATTTCCCCCAAAGTCTAGTTGTTGTCTTAGCTACACACATTATTATTCCAGGACTTCAACCTCTGGTTCTAGCTCACACAAACCATTCTGGGAGAGGCAGCTATTGGCTATCCACATCCTCTACTGCTCTGGTGACCTTGGTGGGTGGGGAGAAGGAAGGAAGCAGCAGGAGGAAATGGCCTGGAGAGGAATCAAGATTCAGCTTTCTCCTTCTTTTTGCCCTTTTTCAGGAAGGAAGGGGTCCGGAATTTCTTCTTCTTCTTGGAGGGAGATTTGGAGGGTGAGCCTTCTGGAGATACAGGGCCACTAGTAATCGACTCGGTTTTGTCCTTCGGGGCGTCTGTGTCAGCATCTGCCGTTGTGGTCATCTGGCTCATTCCTTTGCTTAGGGTATCTTCTGCAGTTTGATCATCGTCTTTCCCATTCACGACCACTGCAGCTGGCTGCGTCTTCTCACCATCAGCAGTGGAGTCAGAAAGTGCTTGACTGGTGTCTGGCTTCTGGGCACCTTCACAAAAAGAAAGACACAGGAGATGAGAATTTCTGGAGGCAGGGTGCCCAATTTCTCTAGGAGGGCTGCTACTTGGTATTGCCACAGGGTTGGGTTGCCTGGCTTTGCTTAGGTTAACTAGAGACAAGCGCCAGCAGAATACAGAAGACGTGGTTTTGAATGTTACACTACAGGTTAATAAGGGCAGTGAGGTCAATAGCCATCATGGGCCCTGAGGCAAGGCAGGAGAGAGGCCCAGCTCTGCACCATGGAAGGGGTGGGGCCAAGGGTGGAAGAGGCAGGGCCTAGGGCATTCAGGCCCCAGTGCTGCCCAGACCACATCCCTGGACACCCTCTACTCCCTGGCAGCCGTGCACAGCTGGAGCAGCACTGCCACAGCACATCAACGGTGCTTGGAGCTCTGGGCCCCTTTGACACACTAGACGGGGGCAATTGCCCCATTTGCCCCTCTCTCCCCAGTCAGCAGGCCTGATAAGGGGTGGGCTTTTTCTAACTTCCCTAGAGCTAGTCCTGGGTCTTTAGTGTGATCATTCCCCCAGTCTTCAGTTAGGACACTCCAGATAGACACTAGTTTAAACAGAAGCAGAATTTGGCCCACACTGTAAGAAAACTGCTGCAGCCTGATTCCCTTCTCTCTAACACCACTGGAAGTTCAGGGGGCCTGGTTCTCCAGCACCAAACATCTTGGTATTTACACAGCCCAAGTGCCTGCAGAATTTTTCAGAGCCCCGAGCAAGGTGCCCAGGGCCAGCTATGGTTTAAGTGTAAAGCCAGTCGAAGTTTAAAACCAAAAATCTCACCTCTTCTTCACTGTGAAAAAGAGATTGCAAATTCCATCTACAGAAATCTGGAGAAGAAGGGACTGTTGCTAACCTAACGAGATGTCCAATAGGAGCAGCTGGGTCTAGGATGATCGGGATACCTGAAACCGGACTGCTAAATGACCTGTACATTTAAACAGTGTTAAGTGTTCCATTTGCTCACACCAGTTCTTTTCCTTCTGGTACCACAAACACAGACAGGAGTGTATGTTTTGCAAAGGGCTTCATTTGCAACTAGGGTTAATGAACGAGTCCTTGTTGAGTGCAGAGAACAGCATTTGGGGAAGAGGTGGTTAAGCAATTGCATGCAGGCCTCTTTTCTCTTCTTTCCTCTCCTCTCCCTCTTTTTTCCCCCGTAGATCTGTTTATTGGATTGAGCAAGATAATTATAACTACACCAGTCTTCCACAGCACCTTCCAAATAAGGATCCCAAAGGGCTTTACAAATAGGTGCTGAGCTGCTCAACACCCTTACTCGGTGTGCCGTATGATATCTATTTTACAGATGCAGAAACTGAGGCATAGACCATTTAGACAAGTCAAGCAGTCAATGAGAGGCAGAGAGTGAAATAGAACTTATGGGTATCCTGCTCTAATTACTAAACCACACACCCGGCTGATGCTTTTCACAGCTTGTATTAAGCCCACACAATAAGGCTACATCTACACTAGAGTTTTGTTGACAAAACTTTTGGTGTGTCTACACACAAAATGTGTTTTGTTGGTGGTCTATAGGCAAAACTCAGCACGTCCGTCGAAAGCCTTCTGCCTCTCCACGATGAGGAATAATGCCTTTGTCGACAGTTTCTGTCAACAAAAAAGCCATGTAGCTGCTGCATGCAGCCTTCCCTTGCGTCGTTGCCCAGAGCTACTTTACTTGCCTTAGAACCTGATCCTGGCAGGCAAAGTGGTACTTAATGCCTGACACCAACTCTGCTGGGTTTGTTCCCATGACTATGTGCAGCTCCGTGAGAATGAAAGTGGAAGAATCCGACCCTTCAAGATGTAATATACTTGGGGCTTGTCTGCACAACGAACAGGGGTACATCTACCTTCCAAGCCAGGGTGGGGGTCCCAGGTCAAAGAGACACACCTGTGCTAGCTCTGAGCAAGCTCGTTAGACTGCACCTGCAGGGGGTGGGTATCCCAAGTATGTATCGGTTTGTGAGAATCCTGGGATCCTGAACCTACGGGCTCCTAGCTACTGCCACATAGGGGGGCTGACAGACCTGCCAGGGCCCAGGCAAGGTGGTGGGTGGCCCTGTGCTCCTGGAAAAGGTGGGTCTAGGACAGCCAGGCCTCAGGGCAGTCAGGAGCACACTGCACCATGGCCCATCCTCCCAGCAACCCTCAGAGCTGCCCAGAGCACACTGCAGCAATTTAAAAGGCCCAAGGCTCTGGACACTCCTGCTTCTGTGATAATAACTGCTGGGAGCCCTGGGCCTTTTGGAATCATGGGCACCAGGGCAGCAGGCTCTTTTGTCCCCACCTGGCAACTTTAGCAGAGACTGTGGAATTGCATGCCGTGAGGTGTTTCACTTCACTACAGGGACCTGACTGGGGGAGCTCTGGAGTCCCTTAGAGCTGGGTACATTGTTTAAGCCAGAAGGAGACACAGGAAGCTGTGCAACAAGGTCGATCTTGGCTTGTTGCTGCTTTCGACCTTGACGTCTGCTGCTTGGCTCCTGGTCTCATCCTCCATTCTTGACGTTGGTCCTGTCTTGTTCCTGGATCCCATTCCAGGCTGAATCCCATTGTTCTGGCTTCTGACAGCTCCACTTTTGTCCCTAGGCTGCTCTGACTGAGTGCTGATCCTTGGCTTTAGCTCCCATTTCCTGTCCAGCTTCCAGTTCTGACACCTGGCTCCTGATTTTGAATCTGCCCGTAGACCTCTGGTTCCTGAACCCAGTGCTGACTACCAAGCCAGGCTGCCCAGGTCTTGGTCTTCCACAGTGCCTGACGCCCTCTGAGACACTAGGACCCTCCACTCATGTGGCTGTGTTAGCTTGATGAGAGGTCAGTCTCCTCAAACTCCAAGGGTCAATGTGTAGATGTATCCATAGCATGCTGCAAGCCAGGTTCTGAATGTACAATGCACAAGCTTGCTATGGATTAAGTCAACACATGATGTCCCTCAAAATGCCCCAAGGAATTTTTAGTGTGTGCTAGTAGAGTCCATGTCATGACCACAGCCTTCCATATTCAGATCCCAGCTTGCCATGCCCTAAGTCGCAGTGTAGACAAACCCTTACTTCCATCTGTCCCATCCCAGGAGACTGGCCCGAGCTGTGAAAGATCCCAAACCTGAAGCAGACCAGAGGCCACCGTAGTTTGAATGAACCAAGCGCCAAGGTGGGTAACCTATTTAAACAGCAACACCCATTATTATGCAAAAGTACATCCATCAGGGACCACGGTGCGACATATATGAGAAGTGTACTGTTCAGTCCTGGGAACACACTAGAGCATATTCAGCCACACGTTTCCAAGTAAAGAAATAATTCAAGGGGCAGTAAACTGGGGAGCACTGAAGAAAACATTAACGGATTGTGTATCAGTACAGCTGAGTCACGTTTTTCAGCTCAGTTTTTTTCCCCAGCAAAATGCAGCTTTGGCAACACCGATGACGGTTCAAGTGATAATGCTAATGTTGCCAAATTGCTTTGATAGCAAAAATGCAAAAAATATATTCTGAAAAAAAATACAACTTTGCCTTTGTGAGAAGCTCTTGCATTAAGCTGCATGAGGAATGCAACACTGATTCCCCCCTACCCTGTGTCCTGTAATATCCTTACATTTACATGGCTTAGGGCCTTTAAACCTGCCCAGACTCTTGTCTCTTGCATGATCTCTGTAAATATCTGTTACATTGACTTTTTTTTAATTTTACCACCCCACAACTCAAGTAATGACTTTCCACCAAAAACCTCATCAAAGAGTCGAGCTTTCCTTCTTTTCTGCTGTTCTTTAGGACACTAAAGGAAAAAAATTGTATATGCAACAGCAGAAAATGATGCACAATGGGAGGCAATGGGAAAAAGACAGAAGAACTGAAAGAAAAGCTGTTTATAGCAAGTGTATATAGCTTTGCTGGCCAGTTTTGATGCCAGCCATTTGAATTCATGCAGTAATTTAGGTGGCCATTGATGGTGTTTGAAAATCAGTCAGCTAGGACTAAGCTCTGCTTTCAGACCCTGCTGGTGGATCTCAGCTCCTATATTCCATCCCTGCCCCATGCTCAGATGCCCTGCTGAGCTCAGTGGAAGCCCTATGAACAGGCCGAGAAGAAAACTACCAAACCATTCTGGGAAGAATTTTGTCCATTGAGCGGAATTTGTGGTTTGGGTGGGAGATTCCTTCTACAAAGACCTGGCACTACAGATGCCTCCTTTTTACAGCATCCAGGACGGTCTTGGAGTGGAAGAGAACAGGGGATAAAATGGAGCATAAAAACAAATCCTGAAAGTCTTGAGCAAGGAATAAGTCACAGTGACTCTTCTTAAATTGCAGACAAGAAAGGGCCCTTTCATAAAAATTCCTCTGAAACGGAAATCATCAGCATCATCAGGTCTAAATTGCACATTTGGACAGTCAAATCAGCACAAGGCAGAGAAAATGGGAACTTTCATGTTTCAGTGCTCACAGTAGTGAGGGGTCTTAGAGAAGAGACAGAATTTACTATGATCATGCTTTGCTTTCATACACTATTTTCCCATGATAGATTTCAAAATGCTGAACAAAATCATGATCCCCATTTTACAAATGGGGAAACTGAGGCAGAAGTGACTTGCCCTAGGTTCCTCTGCAGGCAAGGGGCCTGAATTAGCACTAGAACTTAAGTCTTCTAAGTGCCTGTGTGGTGCTCCAACCACTGAGCTGCATTGCTTCTAAGTGCTGATCTGAGTAGCCAAATGCAGAACTTGCACGTTTTATTAAGGTACCCATGATGAGAAAATGGGTTCCTGTTGGTTTCCCATACAGCTAAGGGCTGGTACTGGGAGAACTGAAAGCTAGCCTATTTGGATGCAGCATTACTGCTCCAGGGAGCTGCATCCCTGCAGTGTAAGTGTTGGAAGATATCCCCACCCACCCCTACCTCCCACAAGGCAATGGTAGGCGAGCTTAGAAAACAGCCTCTCTATACTTACTACAGAGACAAGTATTCAGAATCAGAGGTAAGTCCTTTGATGGAAAGCAACACATGGAAAGAGAAAGGAAGACATTGTGGAGACAGACATACAACGACACAATGCGACACAATGAGAACAGTAAGCGTAACGCCACTACATTTACCTTCCTGGACTAGGTCACTTCTTTGCCTAGGACAGCCAGACACCTTCATTGTGCCCAACAATCAGCACATCCGGTCTGAGGAGCACGCTGACAACTCTCTCACCTCATTATGCCCAGCTATGGATTACACGGTGCTGGTGTGTTTTGATTTTAGTTATTTACCACAGTACCCTCTGTCGGCATGATGTCCTCTCTGCTCTTGCACTGAAAACCAAGGCAGGGGAGGTGGAGTCTGGAACCCTGGCGACCAGTGTTTCCTGTAAGCTGAGCGCTTGGGCAGGTGCCCAGGAGGGATTCAGGAGCTGCCTAGCTGATCAGCACAGCGCTCATAGTGGGCAGCATGTGTTTCTACTGGTGGGACACATCCGCACAGCCCTCAGTGCACATAACAAAACTTAATCTGCTTAGGGATGGAAAAAAATTAGAGGAAACATTGCTTGGGACTGTGGCTGGGTCCTAGGTGGCTGGGTAGCCTAGTGGCTAGATCGCCAAGCAAGCAGGCAAAAACAGGGGGTGCTGGCCCTGTGACCCTGAACCACTCCCTTACTATTCTTAACTTTGGGTGTGGCTGCAATAGTCCAAATTCCCCCTGTGCTGACGTGTCTCGGGGGATTCCGCCCCTTCCCTGAGGAGGGGGGCTTACATGCTCCTGTGGCTGCTGTGCAGGTGGAGTGTGCTCCCTCCATTGCACCTCCTCCTGTCTCCCTGCTAGGCAGCCCCAAACTGAGCCAGGCTCCTGGCTTTTCTGCTCCCTTCAGGCAGGTAAAGCGGGGTGGGGCTAGCTGGGCCCAGAGGCTCTCTTTAACCCCTTGGATGCTGGACCCGTCTTTCTCCACTCCCTCACAGGGACCAACTCTTACAGGTCTGATGACTCAAAGCTCGTGGGAGTCAGTAGAAAGACTCTTATTGATTTCCATGAGGTCTGAATCAGGTGCATAGCCAGCAGTTTCTTATTACACCTACCCTCACCCTATGTCTCCTGGCCCCCCCACCCTGTTGTTTCTTATACTCACTGCTTGCTCTTTGTTTCAACATAGGCTGCTAGTGCTTTGGGGTGGGGCTGTGTCTTTCGGTGGGACTGGACAACACCTAATGCAATGGGGCACTTATTCTGGGCCTGGTCTTTGGGTATTGCTGCAGTGCAAGTCATAAATACATAGGCACGACTGCGTTCCAAAGGCTTCCTGTGTGATTTGCCGGGACAATGATGGCACAAGACTTATGGACATAAGGACCCAGCTTCCACCTAACAAATTATCTTTCCTCTGGGCAGGAGAAAATGCCCCTCCAAGCCTACAGCATCCCCATGCCCTGCTGCCCATGTGAGAGGGGTCTGGTTTGTCTCAGGATGTGCCTGTGGGAACACACACTACTCACTGATGCATCCGCCCCAGGTAGTACCCACAAGTGCTCCGAATCTCACCATGCAGCGTAAACACCCCCTGGCGTGCAGGCTGGGCTTACCCTCCGAAGACTTCGCGGGAGACACGGGTGGGCTCTTTGGTGGAGATTTGGTGGGGCTCTGCTCCGGGGAAACAGAGGGGGACTTCACAGGAGAAGCCAAAGATTCCTCTACGCCAGCATCTTTCTCACCTAGAAGCAAAGAAGATATCCACGTGCTATGTAAAACATAGGGGGAATCCCAAAAGATACACCCCTTCCCTGTCTCCTGGGAATGGCCAGCCACAACTTATTTCCTCCAAGACCGAATGTTCGGCAGACATATTGGTTTTTTTGCGATCACTGTGTATACCCACTCTGGTTGAAAGAGCAGTGCTTAGCATTCATGGGATCCTATTAAACCTGAGCCCCTCTGCCTCATGGCAGCCTGTGGAGGCGCATGAGATTTTAGAGATGTGATTTTGTAATCTTTGGCAACACGCTAATGAAATATTCCTACAACAAATTTTAAACTAAGACCTTGTTGATTAACCCAGTAAATTCAGAAACTGACATTATACACCTGGGGTTGGCAAAGGCCTGTCAAATGGCTTCACTACCACTGGAATGGCTCTTTCACAGGCTCCGTGTTCTGCTCAGAGGTCTGACAGCTTTGTCACTAACTAGACCCTCTCCAGAGGAGGCAGAGCCACAGACCAGGGATAGGAAGAGGAGGGTGGGTGGACATTAAGACCCAGTGGTGCCCCCAATTTTTGAGTTTCTTATGAATGTGAGTACTCTGGTTATGGGCAAAGACAGCTCTGATGAATAGGACATTGGCCAAGGGCATGGGAGATCCAGATTCAGAATGATCTGGTATGAAAAACTCTTCTCAGAACCAGACAGAGCATGGACATGAACCTGGAATCCCTGGCCAGCGCCATTCCTCTCCCCCCACCCATGCTCTTGGTCCAAACCCAGCCATGGCAACGCAAGTTCGTTTTCACATGAACGTTCGGAAGGTTTTGGTTTCATCTTTAGGTGGGACAAAACCCAATGCTGGAATCCCAGAAGGTGCTGGGAAAGGGAACCGTGGGCCTTCAGTCAGCTCTGCTGCTGAGTCACATGCTTTCTGTGCCTGAGTGAAGCCATCACCACACCATCCAGTTATTTACCATCTAGTCCCAGTTTCTTTCTTTCCACCTCTTTCTTGTACTCCTCCAGCTCTTGGTCGGTGAGTTGGCTGAATGGGTTGGGAGGCTCTGGCTCGGGAGGCAGCTCTTCCTGCGAGACTTCTGTTGGCTCCGCGTCTGCTTTGGAAGCCAGGTGACTCTCCGTGGACTGGAACCAACCACAGACGTAAAATTGCACCATCCGCACGAGAGCAGGGGATAACCCTTGGCAACTTTTATGGGCCATCAGTGTGGGAGGGGATATAGTTCCATTCCCATTCCGAGCTCTCCCCGCCCCACAATTTCATCACCCACCCAGAGCCCTCTACTCAGCCTGCACGCTGGTTCCCAGAGTTATTCCCTTAAACATTGCTTAATTGCTCCTCTGTGCCTGTTCTTGGGGTCAGCAGCCCCCTTGCTACGAAAGAAAGGGGACTGGCTTGGATCAGGGTTCCCCTGACCTGAGCTCCACAGCAAGAGCCTACATCCTTACTCACACAGCTGCTGCCTCAGTCTGCAGAGCTGAAGGACAGTGTTTCTCAGCAAGGGGTACATGTACCCTTGGTGGTACACCAAGGTCTTCCAGGGGATCATCAACTCATCTAATGATTTGCCTAGTTTTACAACAGGCTACATAAAAACACTCATAAAGTCAGTACAATCGAAAAGTTTATTCAATGATTTGTTTCTACTGCTTTATATGCCTTACACTGAAAGGTAAGTACGATATTTCTATTCCAATTCACTGATTTGGTAAGAAGATGGTTGAAAGCCAGCAAGTTTCCAGTAGTAGTCTGTGATATTTTTGCATCGTTTTTTGTACGTAGTTTTTAAGTGAGGTGTAACTTGGTGGTAAGCAAAACCAATCTGGCTCCTGAAAAGGGTACAGTCATCTGGAAAGGCTGAATGGTACTTGTTTCAAGACCCCAGATTACTTTAGGACAAAGTTTCTCAACCAGTGGTATGCGTACCCATAGGGGTACATGAGAGAAATCTGGGGGTACTTTTTTTTTTTGAAAAAGGGATATTTTATATGAACAGGTTGAGAAACTCTAGCTTATGACATTCCCTGTGAATCTAGCCCCTTTGTTAATCAAAGTACCGGACTCCTGCTCTTCTCTGCTATCACGCTGGCTAAGAGCTGAGACTGGGGTCCGGCTGATTTCACATCCTGGCGGTTTTGCTCCCGAATCTGTGGGTGAAAAAAAAAAATCCACCGATCATTAAAAAGACTTGAAATAAAAGCCGAGACTCGATAGCTAAGGGGAGGGTTGTAGATTGCGGGGGCCTTGAATTGCCACTGTTTTCAGTCTTGGACAGCCATTTACACCTGGGCAAAGGGAGAGCAAAAAGTACTCTGTTAATGATGACCCCAGAAGTAAGGAAGATGAGAGTCAAGCTCAGAATCTCGCTGTCCTTGGCTGCCCATCTGAATCCAGTTTAGCTCAGCAGTGACCAGCAGCGACCCTGTAAGATGGGTGCTTGTGCGGCCGCTTAGTAGCAGAGTTCCCACAGCCAGTGTTTGTTTCAAGTGGTGGTGCACATTCACACATGCCGTGGTGCACATAAACTTTTATTCTGCACATGGATGGAAAAAATCCACACATGGCGGAAAAGACTAGAGGGAACACTGGTCATGACGGGTTGCTCTTGCCAGCTGATACCTGGTCCTTGCCCTACATGAAATGAATCAGCATGTCTCAGCCCCATTGCTAAAAGACAGGGATTTTGAGTGTGACTAGCAGTGCTGACAGCCACCATGGGCCCTGGGTGGAGGTGGATGGGGGGCTGGATCCATGTCTTGGAAAGGGTGGGGCTTCGGGCAGAATGGGTGGGGCCTAGGGCAGGTGGGGAGGGGCTGGCTTTGTGTCGTGGAAGGGGTAGGGCCTCAGGTAGAAGGGGTGGTGACCAGGGCAGTCATTCTGTAGCACCACCCAGCCTGCAGCGTACCCCATCCCTCCAGCCCTCAGAGCCACACAGAGTGGCACTCAGGTGACAATTCAAAGGAAGCTGGGGCTCTGGCCACTGCGCCTACCACTAGCTGGAGCTCCAGGTCCCTTTGAATCTCCAGGCCCTGGAGTCTTTGCAACCTCTCATGTCCTCCTCCCACCTCCCCACCATCAGCAGGCCTACGTGTGACCCTGGCACTGTTTGGAACCTCTGTTTCCAGCCAGGAGGCCAGGGACTGAGTGGGTCACACAGTGAGTTTCCCTCTGACCTGCGTGGGGGTTCATTCAGATCAGGGCTGAGTTGTGTTTCCAAGGCAGCGTGGGGGAAGGGGCATATGGTGACCTACTCGTGTACTCGCTCTGGTGGCTTCAGAGCTGTGAGTCTGGACCCCGGACCTATCACTGAACTTGCTGACATAGAATGAAGAGAACAACTTGAAAAAAGGAAGCGGTTCATTTGCTCCCCATCAACAGAGTCTGTTCTCAGAGCCTCAAAGGAATCTACTAGTTCTCGGCCACCTGGTAACGAAGTCCCATCCCACAGGACACCAGAGGCTGGGGTAAGGAGAGAGATGCGTGAGAGCTGTCACACCTTGTTCCTCATTTCCAGCACTTCCTGGGGGTCGGTGTAGAGAGGCACAAATTGGTTGGGGTTTTCAATTCGGATCGGGGTCCCACTGCTGGCTTTTTCTACCTCATCGGCCTTCATCCACTGGCCCATGCCAGGGACAGGGTAGGGAAAGAGCAAAGACAATGCATCAGGACTGGAACGGCAGTATCACGAAGACCCGAGAGACCCCTGGGCTCAGCTTTTGAGTTTCTGACTCATCACAGGGTCTTGGATGCTGAAAACTTCCCAGACATTCACAGCTAGGCAGAATCATTACAGAGAAAGGAGCCAGCGACAATGTTCAGGAATCTGAATTTGGATTCAGATCTTCCCTCACATTCAAAGTTTTGCTTCAGCCCACTTGGGTTCCAACATGTGCCCTACTCAGGCAGTGGTTGCCCTGTGGGGGCTGCCACACTGCTGGGTGGGGGTGCTCCCTGATGGTGAGGGTGTCTGCAGCTCCTGGCTGCCCTATGCCTTCGGGCTCCAGGAACGGGGCTGCAGCCCCACTGGGGACTTCCCGCACCGGTTGTCTTTCCAGCTCCCCTGAGCCACTGGGAGCTGGGTGGAAGTCATGCTGGTGCGACTCCCAGCTTCCCCGAGCCGTGGGGAGCCAGGACCCAGGTGGCAGCTGCTCCCCTGTGCAAATATGGGGCAATTAGCCGCTTCGTTAAAATAAATCAGGATGCCTTCCTGTGCCTCAGATATGGGGCTGTCCTGGCCAAAAGACAACAGATGGTCACCCTATTCCTGCTGCTGTCAGAAAGCACCTTTTGCTGCCTGAAACCCCAGGGTGGGTGAATAGATTTGAATATGAACTGCCCCTTCCTCCCAAAAGAGACGCCTTCCCCCACAACCTGAAGGTAAGGATTTATAGGCTGTCCTACTCTGCACCTGGCCTGAGCCTGAGTTACTGTGGGAGAGACCAGATTTGGGATACACCAAGTCCAACCAGAACTATGCTGAGAACATCTGGCTCAGCTCCAAGGGCCTTTTAACGCCTTACCCTCCGCGCTCTGCAGTGGTGGAGGAAGTTGGCCATTCCCCCTTACCGTGGTCTTAGTGCGTTGGCAGCCCATGCTTCTTTGACTCTCCTCCGCGACGTTCACTCGCAGGTAGGTGTTGGGTGTGTTGAGCCATCGGGTCTTCTCCTTCTGCTGCTTCTGGGCATGCTGTCGGAGGGTAGCAACAGGAGCAGCTTCCTCCTCGAAGACAAACGCGGTCACGGTGGCAGGGATCAACACGTCACTTTTATGCTTGGTTTTCTCCTGGACAAATGGGTACCGATAGGTGTACCCTGTTCGGTAGCCCTGGCAGGAGACAAGCAGATTGTTTTGTGATTGGAAGGTTCCCACTATTAGGATCAGGCTGAAAACGGGAGTTAAGGCTAGAGAACAATATCACAGAGTTCAAAACAGGTCTAGGGTTTTCGAAATGGGGCTGTGTAGACAAGGAACAAGGGCTCTCATCCGAAATAGACTCTATTGTGCATGGACACACTATTCCAGAATGTCATGTTTATTTTGGGGCTTCCCTGTAGTGTAGATGCCTTATTCTGGAATAGTGTATTTGTGAGCAATAACTCCACAATAAGCTCTTCTGGAATACCTCTGTAGTGTAGACATACCCTAAGTGGTTATATCTAAGCTGGCAGGAGACTCACCAGATTGTCCAGCATTCTCATGAGTGCCTCAAACTCATGCTCTCCCAGGCGGCTTTTCTGCATGGGGCCAAACGTGCTCCCGGCCCATCGGACTGACCCGACGTCATGAGGCCTGTACTTCTCCTGCTCCAGCACTATCAGATTCTCTGCTCCCCCTGCGCTGGACAAGGCAGCAACCTAGAGTAGAGCACAGAGGATACAGCCACCCGGGAGCAGTAGGAAAAGTTACTGGGAAAACACTGACGGGGCCTTGGCTCAGCTGAAAGGGGAAGGATTTGGTCTGGCGAAGAACTCCCTTGGTGGAGAGGATCTCCCCACTGGAATAAATCTGCTAGAGTGGGCTCCTGCAGTAGCTACCCACTGGTGCAGCACTGGGGACACACCAGTTACCTCATACCCATGGTCCCCAAAACTTTTACCTCATGCATCCCTTGCCTCTCTCTGTGCCCTCTGGAGCCAGGGCTGCAGCTTCAGGAGTGGGGGTGCAGGTGGAGGTAAGGGGGATGATGTTGGGGTCACAGGTGGAAGTAGGCACAGAGCCCCAGACATGGAGCTGGCAGCTGGGCTCCTGGCTGTGGGATCATGCCAGGAATGGAGCCCTGGGCATGAGGATGGCAACCAGGCCTGGGGTTAGGGACAGAGCTGGATGGCATGACCTCCCAGCCCACTATGCAGGCTGGCCTATGTCTCAGCTGTGCCCCCTGAATGGTCTTCTGCACTCCCTGGAGAGGGCTGTGCCCCTCAGACTGGGGACCCCAGGGCCACCCTCATGACTTCTGGTGCCCTAAACAGTCCAAGCACCTGCACCTTCCATCTCCACCAGGGAACAGAGCTGCAACTCTGCAGTGGTGGTGTGGGGGCAGGACAGAAAGGAGGTTGGTAGGGGAAGAGGCAGAAGGGGGAGCGGTGCAGCCTGCCAATGCTGCTGGCCAGGGGACTGGGGCACTGGAGCCGGGAGGCAGAGCAGAGGCTGGAATGTGGCAGACTGGGGCTGCTTCCATGAGCTGGAGCTAGTCAAACGCAGCATAGGGTTGAACCTCTCTAGTTTGGCACCCTCAGGATCTGACCAGCGCCGAACAAGAGAATTGCTGGACCATGAGAGGTCAGTATTGTCTAGCAGCATTACCAACTCTTCCACTGCTTATTGGGCTCTGAGAAGACATTTAGGGGTAGATTATAGCTAAAGAACAGCACAGAACACTGAGAGCCAGGACCAGCAGCTGGAAACAAACTTCATGGGACACCAGGAAACTTGGCCACAACTATGATAACCGGTCACCTGGCTAACTAAAATCCTGCCGGATTATGGATGTTGCTGGATTACAGAAGTTGCCAGACGAGGGAGGTTCAACCTGTACTTAATTTATTTAGTGGTTTCCTACACAGCTGCATACTCTGCGTATGCTTAGAGACAGCATTGCTCTGCCTTCCACCAATCCCCGCTTGGGGTAGCCTTCCAGGGGCACTAAGGAGTCATAGACGGAAAACAACATCCCCTGCCCGGAAGTGCTTGCCACGTGCGACTCTAACCCTGCATGGGGCTTGAGCACACAGATGGTTTGCGACATCGGTCCTGGCTCATTTATTTACTGATGCTCTTTTCCTCTCCTCAGCCAACGGCCCTGAAAGAGCTGCCGGGCTCTTTCCCACTGTCCCATGTCCCACTGTCCCACTGTCGCTGTGCTGCAGGAGGCCTAGATACTGTGCACCCACATTTACCAGCCCCAGAGATCGGAGCGCTTCCCGCCTGCCAGGCCCAGAGGCCGAGCACATGCCTGTTGGGAAACAGCCAGTCAGCCTCAGGAGTCACAGGGCCTTACTAGGGCGTGATGAGAGAGACAGGAAACAGGCAGCCTCCGCTCAGGAGTAGCGGCAAGATTCCAAAGACCTTTGTCATCCAGACTGCATGTGAGAAGGAGGCAGGCCTGCAGCGTGCCTGTATTCCCAGCCTTTCCCCTGCAGATGGCTCCCAGGCCAGGCCTCAGCGGGTGTCGGCCTCCTTTTCCCAACTCAAGAAGTAGGTCGATGGGCAGTGGGGAGAACAGCGGCATTTATAACAAGTGACACTGATTGCTAGCTCGCTGCCTGAGCACATCGAACCCGCTGCCTTGCTGCAGCCGCGCCGGCACCACCCTGCGCTGGAAGAGCAGAGCAGGAGAAAGGCGTCGTCTTCATCATCAAGTTGCATTTTCAGGTGGTGCCGACAAGCGGTTGTTTTGAAAACAAAACAATCACCAACCCACAAAGGAAATCTACAGTCGCTGTAGGCAGGGGTGCCGGAGGTGCGGTTCTAGGCTCAGAGCCAGGGTGGCGATGTGAGTGCTGATCTCGGTGCTGATAACGTCTCCAGAGCTTGGCACTGCTGTTTTCACAAACACATCCATGTATGGAAAACCCAAGGGGCTGGGTGACGTTCTTTCTAGTGCAAAACCTTCCTACAGGTTGGTTTGTTCCTCGTAGCCAAAAAGATGCTGTTAACAGCTTGACCCCTGTGTATTCCCTTTACTGTTCTTCCTGGTGACTGTGTCTGCTTTGCTCAGATTAATTCCGGCGTGCTGTGTTTCTGTGGATTTGGGAAGGGGAAATCTGGGGAGGGTTTGAGTTGGTATTGGAGCAGGGTGTTCGCCTCTTAGTATCCTGGCTGGCTAATTTTGAGTTGCTGCAGGAAAAGAGGCTTCTAGATGTGCTCATTGATACTGTGATTGCACAGAATCATATTTAGTTTGGATGCACAAAATTGAGCTCTCGGGGTCAGCAGTTGACCCCTGTACTTCTCACAAGACATGAGAACTAAGGGAGAGCAAAGGCGGAAACTCTCCTGTCAGCCTTCCCCTCTATAGACAGACAAGTGAGCCAAGCACAGGTATGTTGATTTTAGTTACGCAACTGAGGTAGCTAGAATTGTGTATCTGCAGTCGACTTTCTATGTGTAGTACCACCACAGTGGAAACTCATCTAGGCCAATGCCAAGCACTGAAAATCCCACACCGAAACAACAGTCCATAGCAGAGGAGAAGGCAAAGGCACAATTCAAGTCATTGAAGAAATAACAGGGTAGCAGCTGAAATGCAAGACTAGGCTGGGAGGGACAGAAAACCAGGGCAGTAAGTAAAGCTGTAAAAAAATGGAAGTCAGTTTCCTTCCTGAAATCGTTCCAAGGATTGCCCAGCAGAGGGAGATAAATGATCGTTGCAGTCTAGCCCGACTGCTCTGGGGCCTTCTGCAGCATTCTCTTGCCACCAGCCTAAACTGCTCCTTTGGGGACATCTCTCAAGGGTCAAAACAATGCGGGCAACCGTGCACACCAAGTGCTTGAGTGTTCCACAGCTGTGGCTGGAAATGCCGCAGTGACACTACTGCACCTAATATTTGAGGTGGATGCTTCAGAATAATGGAGTTTATAGCCAACTGATAACTTGCAAACATAGGACTCCTTGTGTCTGGTGCAGGGGTCTCTCCCCATATTAGGTAAGCCAGACACGATGCAGGTCTTGTCTGAGCAAATTATCACTGTGAATTTCTCTGTCAGCATAAACTGGTGGTAGGGGAGGGCAAGAGAGCAAATCGTTTCATATTTAATTTGTGGGAGGTGCTCCAACTCTACAGCAATGAGGGTCATAAGTCCTGGCATGGCTGGTGAGACAGAGTATTCCTCTAGACCAGTGGTTCCCAACCTGCGGGTCCACAAGGGCATTGCAGGGGGTCCATGAAAAAAATAAAGAGAAATAAAAATGATCATGGAAAATAAGTTTTAAATGAATTACAAAGTTACAATCTAGTATTATTTTTAAATTAAATCTCTTCTAATAATGTTATGAATTGCTGTTTGAAAATCTATGTTGTGGTTTCCTGTTTCATTTAATGAAGTGTACATTGCAGGTAGAATTGTCGGTGATGAGGGTCTGCAAACAGTTTGGGGGGCTAATTGGGGGTCCGGACTAATGCAAAGGTTGGGAACCATGAGCTCAACTACCTAGATCAGCAGAGTAACAAAGCACTGTAAAGGGGAGTGACCAGTGTTCCCTGCAAACTGAGCATATGGGCAGCCACCCAAGACAGAGAGTCAGGAGCTGTCCAGCTGATTAGCAGAGCATCCACAGCCACCCACTGTGAGCAGCTTTTGTTTCTATTGGTGGTGCACATACACTGCTGCCTTGGTGCACAGAACAAAATTTATTTTTCCCATGGATGGAACAAATTAGAGGGAACATTGGAAGCAACCTTGGAAATGCATCAAAGATGGATGATGCACCGCCAATGCACTGTCCTGCTGAAGTCACTCACCTGGATCTCACAAGCAGCCTGCAAGTGAAAAGTTTTATAAAAAGCTTCCTCCACTGTATCACCCAGAGTAACCACGCCATGATTTCGCAGCACCAGGGTCTGTGGGGAAAATGAAAAACTAGCTAACACTGTCATTGCCACTGAACTTGTTTCTTTTCAGAGACATTCAGATACAGTCCAGCGAAAAGTCTGGTTTTTTGCTTAATACCCCCAAAAGGTCCCTGGAATGACTTGCCAGCTATTTCACCTCCCAGTCTGTAAAAAGTGTCAGCAATTTAACAGCTTTCTAACTTCCCAGACATTGAGTAGCTCTGACACATTGTCTGGTTTATAGTCTCAGAGGGGTAGCCTGTGCGTCTTACCGATGAAAGCTCATTACCTAATAAATAAAATTGTTAGTATTTAAGGTGCTACAGGACTGCTTGCTTTGTTTTGTCTGGTTTATTGTCCATTTCCTTCTAATCTAATCTAATCTATGTGGCACCCTCTTGCTGTCTCTGCTTTCTACAAACTTTTATGACTCAAACCCCAGTATGTCAGGACTTCCTGCAATACTCAGATGAGTAAACTGAGGCACAAAACAATCTGGTGGCCCAAACTCACACAGCAGGACAAGAGCACAGCCAGATGAAGGAACAGATCTCTCAGTCTGGTGCTTTAGCCACTTGAAGGGCCAAAATCTTAGGACATGTCAGCATGTGACCTCCTAGCCCTGGCAGAGCCTCAGAACAGAACTCAAACCCCAGCCTAGACCTGGTCTGGACCCATCTGCAATGAAAATATCACTGGTCCAAACCCATCCCTGAAGCAACTCCACTGAGCCACGCTAGCCTGACAGCTGATCAAACATCACATCTTTCAGTCCCAGGGAACACATCTTTTCTCCTCACCTTGCAGGTTGGTCCAAGGCACTTCTGTAGCTCAACCCTGTCCACCTCTTCCTCCATCTCCCCACTGAAATCGAAGTATACCATGTTGCCAAGCAGCAGTGCATCATGGGATACAGGCAGGATGCCACATTTCATGGCAGACACCTGGCGAACAGTGAGAACACAGGAAGCAAAGGGGAAGATCAGCACACTGGTTGCATGGTGTTTACACCAAGGGGCCTCTCGTGAGGCTGTGCTCAGCTTTCAAATCTACACCCTGCGGCCAAAGGCGGGGGCTGGGGTTTGCAATCTCACGACTTTGACCCTGCAACAACTTCAGCACCCTTCTCCACTCTCCCCTTGCAATCAACAGGAGCGGAGGATGCCCAGAGCATTCCCCAGGAGTGCCATCCTCCCCAGCCCAGAGGCTGCAACAGCTGATCCATTCACTGGCATAGGAAGCAATGAACATGTAGTAGGTCTAGCATCAGTGCTGCCCATAAGCTGAGCACCTGGGAGGCCAATCGAGAGAGATTCAGGTGCTGCCCAGCTGATTAGCAGAGCACCCACAGCCGGCAGTGTGTCTTTCTATTGGTGGTGCACATCTATGCACATAACAACATTTACTCTGCACAGGAATGGGAAAAAAATTAGAGGGAACACAGTAGATCAGTGTGAAGAATGAGCCTCTGACATCAGCACCAACGAAAGGAACCCAGGAACACTGCCATTTTGTAGCAGTCTCATATTTTGGCCTTTCTTCTCCCGGGGGCTGTGTCTTTCGCTTACTTTTACACACCAAGCTCGCGGCTTCTGCAGCCCTGCATCACTTTAGAAGCACAAAGCCACTGACCAAAGGTTGGTCAGATGAAGTTTGGAGACAGGAAAGTACTGTGATGAAATAACAGAACAGGGACGTATCACAGAAGCGCTAAAGTGAGGGGGCAAATGGAGTCCCCTTTTCTGGGGCGGTGCAGAGTTCCAATGAGGCAGACACAAGCACTGTCCAGTGTGCAGAGAGGACTGGACGAGCACAGTTTTGTGTACAATCCTTCCCCCTTCCCTCTCTGCGCAGTAGCATGCAGAGATAAGAGAGAGCAGGTTAGTCTTACAGCACCCCTGGGAGACAAGGATTACCCACACAGAACAGGGGAAACTGAGGCACCGAGCCATTAAGCAGCTTTCCTGGGGTCACACTGTCTGGGACAACAACAGAACTCTGCATTCCTGAGTCCTAGCCCCTCAACGGTGTTCAAAGTGAGGACCAGGGTCTTGCACAAGTCAGCTGCACTGGGGTAGATTTCATCCATCTCATCACCACATGAGCAAATGTAACTCATGCACCTAGGGGTGGTTCAGTGTCCCGTGTAGTGGCACCGAGATCACTTACAGAGAAAGAACGAGTCTTCTCTGCAGCCTTAACTGGGAGCCAGCTGACGTTTTAGCTCAGACTGTAGCAGCTCCTGCACTAAGCTCCAGAGATCCCAGGTTTGAGTCTACCTGTGGGCGGTTACACAAAGACCAGGTGCACATTCTGGAGGTGTTAGAAATTCCTGGGTACCTTTCTAAAGACCAAGTTGTATCCCATTAGAAAATACACATCACTAAGGACTGCTCTCTAATCACCCTTCAAGAAAGAAGCTACTTAGTAGAGATGACTTTGCGCAAGGCATTCAGTCAAAGTCACCACCTTTGAGTTTTGTCCCAGGATTAATAAAGGCTGTGGCTGTCTGAAAACATTATCCTGAGCTGTGTGTGGCGTTATTAACTCATAAAGTAACAGCCTTATTTGATACAAATACCTATCCCACCGAGAAGCATCCAACGGTTTCCCAAGGGAAATGAACCTTAATACCACTGTGTAGGAGGCCAAGTTAATTCCTTTTATTTTAATGGGACTTGGATCAGCCTTTGAGGGAGTGACGTGTTTGAGAGACTCTCCTGGAGTGAGAATGCCATACAATTCTCTCAAAGTTCCTGAGGCAAGCAGGGTGTTAACAACAAGGTGCCAGAACTAAACCCAGGATCCCCAGTAGTAAGAGCCAGAGCTGAACTCTGTAGTTCTCTATGGATGCAGAGTAAAACACGGGGAACTGTACAATGACAGAGGTGGAAAAGTAGATCCTCTAGGTCTGGGGTGTTATTGGGTGTTTAAGGACAGTTGGAAGGCTGGGAGAAGTCTGAGGCTGAGGATCCACATACAGCAGCCAAATAGGGACCAGCTGGGGCTGTATAAATATGGGCTTCTGGAGAGGAGGAAAGAAATGTCTTGCTCCATCTGTGGAGCAGGAGGGACCTGGTTGTCAGGTAAGTTAGAGCCTTCCTAACACCAAGCAGGGCTGGGGGAAAGGCAGGCAGAGCTGGGGGAGCTCTGGCTAGGTAAGCTCCCAGGCTGCAGGGCCTGAGACAAGGCCTGAGCATACTAGGGCTGCTGATAGGTGGCCAGGGTAGCAGAAGGCAGCAGGTCCCCACTGATGAGTGCCCATTTCAGAATGCAGTTTGCCCCTGAGATAAGGGGCTAGATGATGACTGGCAGTGAGTCACTGAGGCAAGGAGTGTGTAGGGATCAAAGTTCCCTGGGAGGAGAGGGCCCCAGAGGGAGAGGCACTATGGCAGAGCAGTACCCTCAGGTGAGGGCACCATGGTCTGGGAGGGACATGGATCCTGTTATAAACTGGTGGAGAACAGAAGGTGGGTAACAGGGCAAGGCGCCAGCCAGAAGACAGCACTCTAGAGGCTAAAGAGCTAGTTCTTGAGTGGCCAGCAAATGGCGCTGCAGCAGTGTCTCACAGCCCGTTACAGGGACAAGATGCAGAGCATTATGGGTAAAAAGAGTTGGCCCTAAGGCCCTTATCAATAAATGGCTGCATCAGTCTCCCTGTTGGTCCAACAGAGAATGCTAACAAGGCCTTCACCCACTGTACCCAGGATAGTGCCTGTGAAACTGAGGTCACCCTGAGCAGCTTCCACACCATTATCCTCTCTCTCGCCTTCTCCACCTCCAGTTCCCCAGCACCTCAGCAGCACAGAGCCAGCCAGCCAAAGGAGGGAGCAAGCTGCAGTCCCACACCACTTAGAAAGCAGTTGCTGAGTTAGTGCAAATGCCTTTGGAAGAGACATTCTCCCCCTTTTCCCATCGCCCTGGCAACCCATGGCTGTCAGCATGACAGATGGGGCACCTTACCGCTGCCGCAGCAGGCGTGTGCAAATGGATAATGCATCTGACGTCAGGTCTGGCTGCGTAGATGGCTGAGTGCAGGCTGAAGCCTCTAGCATCCACAGGAAAACTGGTGCTGCCCTGCTCCACCACCTCGCCCAGGATGTTCACTTTAATCTGCAGCAGGAAAGAAAGGGGGCAGCGGGAAAGGACAGATTTACCAGGGAGGGGAGAGGCATCCTCACACCCCAGGGCTTGCTCCAGAGCTAGAGTGCCATTGTGTTCCCTCCTCACCCCCCTGGAGCCACCTCCCACATGGCTCTGCATTCAAACAATGTGCTGTTTTCCAAAAGATCTGCTCCAGCAGGTGAGACATGGGATGTGTGCGTGTGCGGCCACAGGGTGTCCCATGCACCTGCCAGCACCTGCCTCTCCCCTTGGCCAGAAGCAGTGCAGTGCTACTGTTGGGTCGTGCTACTGCAGAAGAGGGGCGGGATCACCCCGTCCTTCCTTTTCCCCTGGCAATTCCACTCCTCTTCCAGGGTAGGTCTATGCAGCATAGTTATTTTGAAATAACTTTGTGAGCGTCTACACAATGTAACTACTCCTTTGAAATACTTTTGAAATAGGAGACAGCTTATTTCGAAGCTGGTACACCTCATTCCACAAGGGATAGAGCCTATTTCTAAACAGGGGCTGTGGAGACAAGGAGTAGGGGCTATTTCATAATAAATAATAATAATCATAATAATAGTAATAAATAATAATAATAATAATCATAATATTGTTATTATGATTATTATTATTATTCTGGAATAGCTTATTTTGAAATAAAGCTGCTTTGTAGACATAGGATTTTGGATTAGAGCCCCAGGAAGCAGTGCTTCTGGGAGCTCTAGTCCAAAATAGGCTGTATTGTGTGCGGACACACTTTATTAGAATGAGTTTTGGATATTTTGAGGCTCACCTGTAGTACAGATGCTTTATTCTGGAATAGCTTATTTTGGAATAACAACTCCAGAATCAGCTATTCTGGAATAACTCTGTAGTGTAGACATACCACCCAGTGAATCCAGGAGCGGTCCCACCCCCCCTCTGGGAGTGACGTGGCCCAACAGCAGCACAAGCTTGCTCTAGCTCACATTGCTCAAGTGCCGTGCTGCTCCAGAGAAGGGATGGAGCCATCCCCACACTCACCGGAAGTGGTGCCTCCAGAAAAAGAGGCTGGCGGGGGCAGGACGGGGCGGAGCAAGTGTGGCAGGGGCAGGGCTTGGGTGCATGGGATTGTTCCAGCTCTTCCCTGAGCTGGGGGATGGGGGACATGTGGCCATTGCCGGGTGTCCCCCACCCCACCATCAGTCACTTTGGTGCTCTGGGAAGTATTTTGGCAAAGTTCTATGGCCTGAGTAGTCCAGGTCAGAGTGATGATCATAGAGGTGCCCCTCTGGCCTTGGATTCTATGGCTACGTTTACACTAGAGAGTTTTGTAAGCAAAATGGGGGGTTTGTAGACAAAGCTCATGGAGTGTCTACCACACAAAATGCATTTTGTCAGCAGCAAATCTGCGTAGACGCTCCAGGGGGCCCTTATGTTGACAGAGCAGATCCACTTTTAAGTGTAGACGGGACCTGTCGACAGAAATTTTGTTGGAACATCTCTTGCGACAGTAACTTCTGTAGACAGATTCTTCTAGTGTAGATGTAGCCTATGAATTAAGTTTATGAGGTAGGAATGGGAACATGTCCTGGAATTCTACAGCTCAGCACCAGTTTATGAGATCTGCTGGGATTGCCCACTGAAAAAGACCATCCATTGGGTTGTGGGGGAGTTATTGGATGTTCACTGTATCAGGGGCTGGTTAGGCTCCATGAGCACACATCAAAACTGGGAGAAAAATGGTGGGTGGGGAGGTGGAATCTGTACAAATTTTCCCCATGATTTTGGGTGTGCTTTTTAAACCATCTCTCATGAATAATTCTTTGCCATCCACTTATTCCAAAATGGTTCCATTATTTAGCACACTCACCAGACTTGAAGCAGTGACTTCACTACATGAAAGGCCTTTAGGGCTGATCAAGAAGTGATCTTGCTCTTTGCTGACACGCAGCTGCCAAAAGAAATGCACAGGAATGCCAAGGAAACAGACAAGTTAGGGTTGAGTGCACAATGCACAGTAGCATGTGTGTTCCTACTTTCCTGGTGGGGTGTTCTGAGGTCTTCATAGTCCTGAGTGAATTTGTCTTTTTTACAGCCATTTCTATCCCCAACCATGTAATGCTGTCAAGGGCCCATTCTGTGACTGTATATCCCTGGTCAGAACTAAAGATAAATCTACACTGCAATCAGAGGCGGGAAAAGTACCCAAAAAGTTACTTGAGTAAAAGTGAAGCTGCCTGGGGGGGGGGGGGGGGGTGTACTTAAGTACAAGTCATCTGTCTCCCTCTGGAAAGTTACTTGAGTAAAAGTACACACATATGCACACATGCATACATCACATCTTGATTGTACTCAAGCCTCTAGAAGTGAAAGTGGCTGAACTTTTACTCGGGTAACTTTTAGGTACTTTCCCCACCTCTGGCTGCAATTAAAGGCCCATGACAGCTCACTTGGGCTTGGGCTAAGGGGATGCTTAATTGCAGTGTGGATATTCAGGCTCAGGCTGAGAGGGAATCCAGGCAGATCCTAGATCCTGGGCTCACAGGCGCCATTTTGGAAGGACGTGGAGGGGTGGACAGCAGCCCTGTCTACTGGGACAGCCACAGAGAGGTAGCCGTGTTAGTCTGTATCATCACAAAACAAAACGGCAGCCCTGTAGCACTCTAAAGACTAACACAATAATTTATTAGGTGGTGAGATTTTGTGGGACAGACCCACTTTTCCAGATCTGAAGAAGTGGGCCTGCCCCACAAAAGCTCATTACCTAATAAATTATTTTGTTAGCCTTCAAAGTGCTACAGGACTGCTTTTTGTACTGGGATGCTGATCGCTTTTCTTCCTCTTTGCCCTGACAATCAGGGAGCGATGGGAGAGAACACAGATTGCAGATTACTCCTCTGCCCCCTCCCCTCACCAGCCAGGAATGAGAAGCATGTACACATGCTGTGCGCTTTTCTCTCTCTCCCTGACAGTCAGGTGAATGGGCAGAAGAGCTAGCAGCATTTCAATATGCATGACTGCTGCCCCCTCCCCGCACCCCCGTGGCACCCTTGCCAGACCTCTTGCCCAAGTCTGAACCTCTACACTGCAATTAGATAACTTGTCTCACGTTGATTTCTCTGGGGAAGTCAAGGCAACTAACCGGATTTGGTGTCGGTGTCAATACCATACCACTTGGGTCACAATGTGCCAGAAATTAGAAAGCTGGAAATTGGCGCTGAATCAAAATGGAAGTCAGAGACAGAGAAGAAATTCAAAGAGGACAGTGCCGCACATACCACGATCACCTGCCACCTGACTATGCTGGGGATGCCAGCCAATTTCCTAGAGCCTTTGATCACAAAGATAAAGGGGTAGCATTTCTCAGAAGCATCTGCGGTTTCTTTCTGTTTACTAGTTATCTCTGGCCCAGGTGCTCCATATAATGCCACTGAACATCTGGCCTGAAAGTTCCCAAGCTAGGACTGTAAACTCCGCTTGTGGAAGTCACAGCTGCATGCTCTCTGACCATGCACATGTGCATTTACATGAGCTAAGATCAGGGCCATCTCATGCAGAGCAAACATTAAGAGATAATTCACTTAGAACCCTCCACTTCCACTCATAATATCAAACAGCTGATCAGGTGCTTAAGCATTGGGGAGGTCCTTCCTTTCCCTTTCCTCTGAAGTGTCGTGCATTGGCTTCTGCAAGGACAATGTGCGGTAGGCGTTACATTCCATCCTGCACTGGCTACAAGGGGTAGTGTTACCTGAGAGATTTCAGAGATTAGTAGAAAAAAGACTATTTCCAACTTGGGGCTACTCCCTTTTTTACATCCCTCAGAAAAATTTGGAAAAGGGCAACAAAAATTATCAGGGGTTTGGAATGGCTGCCATCTGAGGAGAGATTAAAAAGGCTGTGACTTTTCATTTTAGAAAAGAGGAGACTAAGGCGGGAGAATATGACATCGATCTATAAAATCATACCTCTTGTGGAGAAAGCGAATATGGAAAAAGTTATTTACTTATTCCCATAGCACAAGAACAAAGGGCCACCAAATGAAATTAATAGGTAGCACCTTTAAAACCCACACAAGGAAGTATTTTTCCACACAGCTCAGTCAGCCTGTGGAACTCCTTGCCAGAGGGAATTAGAAAGACCAGGACTTTAACAAGGTTCAAAAAAGGAACTAGATGAATTCATGGAGGATAGGGCCATCAATGGCTATTAGCCAGGGTGCGTAGGAATGGTGTCTTAAGCTTCTGTTGTCAGAGGCTGGAAATGGGTTGCTTGGTCACTTGGCGATTACCTGTTCTGTTCATTTCCTCTGGGGCACCTGGCATTGGCCAGTCAGAAGACGGGATACTGGGCTAGATGGACTTTGGTCTGACCTCGTGTAGCTGTACTTATGTTCTCATCCCTCCACCTACAAGTCTGGTCCACTCTGGTAACTGGAGGACTGAGAACTCTATGCTCCCATCTCAGCTCCACTCAACGAGGCAAAGGCAGGAAAATGACAGTGCGTGGTCATGTTCCAGCCTCAGTACAGAGAAGTCCCACATGCATGTTACCCTTGGGGGGGCCCCCCTCACCGTGACATAGGTGTTGCTCAGCTGCGCCCAGCCGTACAGGTCCAGCAGTCGGTAGACACTGCCAACCTTGCAACGCATGAGCCGCTCCCCTTTTGCCAGGGCCAGTGTCTCATTGCTATGGAGATCGTTGATGGGCGTCACCATGGAGAGACCTGAGGAGAAGCAGAGATTGGCCAGTGGGTGTGAGGCGATCCTGTCTGAAAGGGGCTCTGGGAAGCAAGAAGTCTATGAGGCTACTGGAATTGGCCCATCTGATCTCTATCTGTTCCCATGAACTTTCACACCTCATCTTTCAGCTCAGAAGGGCCAGTCTCAGTCTTCCTCTGGGGAATGGGGAACACTCAAGAAAAACCACAAGGGGAGCATTCTACCTTACCCTATTTTTAAATGCAAGTGGTTAGTGGTGATTTTATCTTTAGGATTCTCCCCTCCCGCCCCTTAATACTTTTTTGCCCCTTTTTTCTAACTGTTCTTCTTTTACGCTTCACTATTTAAAAATGGGTGAGGGACAGGAAATTGGAATGGAAAGGGGAGATCTTGCTAGATTAGAAAGCTAGACAATGTTTTTAAAAGATTTTTTTGAAAAACTTTCAATTTTTATGGGCATTTTGCCTCCAAAAGTGATTGAAACAAAAATTCCAGACAAATATAATGTTTGGTCTTTTAGGAAATAACATTTAGGGTGCTTAAAAATACCTTTTAGCTCATCTCTTACTAACCTCAAATGCCTGCAAAACACTGGGGAGGAAGCTGCTTTTTGTTAAAGAGACAGCCACCCATTTCTTTAGTTAAGGGGTAGAAAAGTTCCCAGTTCTCTGCTCTCCCAAGGAGACCTCTAGGGAGAGCAGGGAAAGATTTGATATTCTTGGAATTTTTAAGGTGAAAAACAAACAGGAGAAACCCTTACAATAAAGTCAGCAACACATTGTCTCTAAGGGCTGCTTAGTACATAATAAAGAAGCAAAGAAACATAAAAACCCAAGATTGTTTATACCTATGCAGGTTGCCATTGAAGCTAGCTGGTGTATGGGGTGTTTGTGGGAGGTACGTGAACCAGATAAAATTTCAGCAGACACCCTCAGAATTTCAGTCAACCGCATTGGAGGGGGAGGGATATAACAGACTTTCCAATTAGCCTAGGGGAATTAGGTGCCTCAATCCAATTGAAATTCAGTAGGAGATGGGCACCATAGATGTCTTTGATTGCCTTTCCATGTCCAGCAATCCTTATTTCATCCCAGTCTGGTGATCAGGGAACTAGGCAGGCCTTCCCCTACTCCTGCCCCAGAAAACGGTTATCCACCAACATACTGATGGGAGAGGTGGGGAAGACGGAGGGACCAGTGCTGGCCATGAAGTCCGCAATCTGTCTCAGGGCCCAGATGCTGGAGTTGTTCCCTTTCTTCATTTGTTCTTGGATCAGGCTCTCCAGCTCCTCTCTGAAAGACTGAAAGAGCAGGGCAGGTCGTGAATCGTCAGTGAGTTCACACAGTGGCACCCACTCTGCCTGACAACCGCGCTGCGAGCTGTGCAGAGCCAGCATCTTCCTGACAAAGCCAGCAGTGCTCCTCTACCAGGCCAGGCACTTCATGGCAAATTGGCTCCCCCGCCTCATGCATTAAACCTAGTTAGCACTCACCGCCCATGTTCCCTCTAATCTTTTCCACACACATGCAGATTTTTTCCAACCCTGGGCAGAATAATTTTTTTTTATTTTGTGCACCGAGGCACGTGCCAGTGTGCACCAGCAATGGAAACAAAAATCCTACCCCTGAGCACTCTGCTGATCACCTGGGCAGCAACTGAATTTCTCCTCAAGTGCTCAGCTGCCAGGAACCACTGCTCACAGGAGAATACATGGTGCCCGAAGGAGGACACTGGGCATCAGCTGCTCTCACTTCGCTCCATCTCTGAAGCACAAAGCATGTCTTGGGGACTACTTCATGCATGCAGAGGGGCTTTTTATAACTAGGGAGTCGGCTCCAGTTTCTTATGTCTGACTTTATACACCTCGGGCCAGATTTTAGAAGAGCTTCGGGCCATGTTTGCAAGGGTCCCTCACGCCCAACTGGGCCTGATTTTAGAAGAGCTCTGGGCTATGTTTGCAAAAGCCCATCACACACACTGAGGGTCAGATTTTAAAAGAGCTAGGCACCCCGTATGCTGAGAGATTTTAAGAATTTAAGCTCATTTTGACACTGAAGTGGGTCTGATCTGCAGCGGTGCTGAGTGCCTGCAGCTTCAGCTGGTTTCTAGAGCTGGGCTTTCCAAAAAATAAAGAGAGGCATCTATCTCTGAGAGCTGTTAGCAGAGAAGCCAGGTCTTGGGAGACAGAACAGAGAATACAAATCCCCCACTCCCACTCCCTTGCTTTGGCCATTTGCCAGGCACCTTTTACTCACTGGGCTCTGTAGGATCATGGTGACTCGTTTCTTCTGCTCCATCATGTTGAAGTCCTGCCGGAGATCAGCTGCCATGTTCCGGATGCGCAGATATTCCGGGTCATCTTCGGAGAACCGATCGAAGTAACGCTGCCCGTGGGAGGGCGGGGAAGAGACCGGGGGGGAAGAGACCACCTCTGGGGTGGCTTCGCTGCTCATCTTCACGGCTCTCTAGAGTTTACTTCTTTGTACCTGTGCACAGAGACGAAAGAGTCAAGAACCGCCGATGGCTGAGTGTGCATTTACTGCACATACAGCAACATGAAAAACCATTCTGGATGTTTGACTGGAAAGTCAGGTCAGATCTACTGAAGGTCAGATGGTGTGGGCAGGTCAGGAGGGAGGCACAGAGTCATCACCCACTCCAGACCCTACACACCAACCGGTCTGGATGTTGCCCAAGGTGGACAGTGGATGATGTACAACTCACTTCTTCACAGGTGTGTGTTACGTGGACTGCCAAATGTTGATAACACAGGGTGAACCTCTCTTGTCCAGTATCCTCGGGACCTGGCCAGCGCCGGATGAGAGAATTTACTGGACCATGGCAGGTCAATATTGTTTAGCAGCATTACCAACACTTCCACTGCTTAGTGGAATTTTAGGAGCCATTTAGGGGTAAATTACAGCTAAATAACAGCACAGAACATTGAGAGCCAGGACTAGTGGTTGGAAAAAAAATTGATGGGACCACAGAAAACTTGGCCACACCCATGGTAAGTGGCTGTCTGTCTAACTAAAATCATGGTGGATTACAGAGTTTGCTGGATGAGGGAGTTCTGGATTAGAGAGGTTCAACCTTTATGGAATTGCCAACTACATAATATTTAAAAACTGGCCACTCCTGCAAGGTTCCAGAACCTCTCCTGGAGCTATTTTTAGGGTGGGGGTGCTGAGCTTCACCCCTCTCTTTACCCCTGTTTGCCTCACTGCACCAGGCTGGGATCACACGTGGGGTTGCCATCTCTCCCAGAGCAGAGGGATCGAGCACCATTGTTGCAAATGGCAATCGGTCTGTCCAGTCTGGGAGAATGGGCAAGCCTAGCCACATCTGGAAGTGATGGTGGGGCCCTGAGTGGCAGCGAAGCTTCCAGGGCTGCTGGGCTGGACCATGGGGATGGCAGACTGCAGATCCTGCAGAGACAAGAGTGAAATGTTACTGCTGGCCGGCCTCAGGCACCACAAGCGACACAAACTACAAGGATGAGCACAGGAGGAAAAAAACCAAACAAACAGGTGACGGAGTTTAGATTCAGAGCCTGATTTCTCCAAAGCTGTGAGATCATAGACTCGTAGAACACTAGAACTGGGCAGGGCTGCAAGAGGACATCGAGTCAGTCCTCTGCTCTCTTGGAAGAACCAAGCACCATCCAGACCATCCCTGACCAGTGGGGCTGAAAGTCGAACCTTGGGACAAGATGGGGAGGCTACACCCTTCCCAGGAAGGGTGGTGCCTCAGGCAGGCGGGGCAGGGCTTAGGCAGTCAGCCCTCAATGCCATCCAGTGCTGGGCCACCTCCTAGCCCTCAGAGCCTCATGGAGCAGCACTCCGGTGGCAAGTCAAAGGGGCCCAGGGCTCTGACTGCTGTTTCTGCTGCAGTAGCAGCAGCAGCAGCAGCTGGAAAGCTCCAGGCCCCTTTGAATTTCCAGGCCCCCATGCAAATGCTCCCCTTGTCCCCCTCTGTCAGCTGGCCTGTCCCTTATGGGTGTTTGTCTGATCTGCTCTGAAAAATCGCCAGTGGTGGCGATCCCATGACCTCCTCAGGCAATTTATTCCAGCGCTTCCCCAGGTGAAATTCAGGGTTAGCCCAGGACTTAAAAGAGCCAGCTGTGAAGTGACGATTGGGATCACACACACTTACACACTGACCACCCCCCTGTCTCCCAGGTGTTCTGTTGCACTAACACACACACTTACACACATACACCCCCCCACAGTTCCCCAGGGCTTCTATTGCACTAACATAAGGCCAGGGGCGCGTACGGATTTATTCTCACTGTAAACACAGAGACTCTCAGAACCACGTTAATTCCAAAGCTTTTAGTGCAGCTTGGTAGAGCTAAGCCTAATTTCGACCTGTAAATGAGTCCCCGAGATGCTGACCTCTCCTGAGGCGGCTGGAGATTTTCTCTGAGCAAATCCAACTTAATGAAGTGTTTTTCGGCTCCCCTGGGGTTGCTTGCTGAACCTGTCATGCAGCCAGCCCGTCCCCTCAGTGGAGCGTGGGCTTTACAATTAGAAAGAGAATCAGAAAGGGACAGCAATAGTGAACAGACATGTTGTGTAAGGCCTGCCCTGCACCCCATTACGCCTCCCTCGCCAGCAAAACTGCAAGGACAGTGCGAACCTGCCTGCCCTGAGCTAAGCATGGACCGTGATTGAAACTATCAACCTCAGCAGTGGCCCAGAGAGCTGTCAGAAACAGACCTGCAGCCACTGGAACATGTGCAGCTCTGTCTGCAAGCCACCCTGCATTACCAGGATAGAGTAACCCAATGAGGTGATCCAGATGGCATAGCTCAGGCAGACACGCAGCACCCCACTGCTCAGGGTGTTATGTGGCGGATGGAAAATGGGATACTCTCAGACCTATTTGGAACTCTCCTGGCACGGAATCAGGGGATGGTGCAGAGCTGAGGGAAGGAGGCACAAACTTCCTCCCTTCCCGGAGGAGGGAGCAATCTGGGAGCAGCCTTTCTGGTTTCCTCTGCCCTTTGCAGAATGCACCGGGAGCAGGGGAAGATCCATGGGCACCCATCCAATCTGGTCCTGGGTGCCAGTACTATCAGCAGAGGTGGCTTGCAGCATGGCACAGACGCTGGTACATGGGAGCGAGAAAGACACGCTGAAGCCAGGACGGAAAGCCCACGTATGTTGGCAGGAGCCTGCGTGGGTGAGAAGACTCTTTCCTGCCAGCGGCAGATCAGCCATACCACAGCTCTCTCGGCTGCTGACAGTTCTGCTCCCGTCAGTGCTGGGCCCTGCTGTTTGTGCATTGGTTTCCTCCAGGCACATGCTGCTGATGCAACAGCAGGAGCAGTTCACATTTACAGAGCCCCCTTCGTGCCAAAGAATATAGGAAAGTCCTTTCGTTCCCCATGCAAATGCAGCCACTTTTGGGGTGGACTGAGGCACCACATAGCCATACTGCAGAACATGTTAGGGCAGGAGGCAAGGAAGACAATCACAGGGTTGGAAGAGACCTCAGGATGCCATCTAGTCCAACCCCCTGCTGAAAGCTGGACCAACCCCAACTAAATCATCCCAACCAGGGCTTTGCCAAACTGGGACTTAAAAACCTGTAGGGATGGAGATTCCACCGCCACCCAGGCAACCCCTTGCACCCTTTCAGTGCTTCACCACCCTCCTTCTGAAATAGTTTTTCCTAATAGTCACCCTAGACCTCCGTCTCTGCAACTTGAGACCACGGCTTCTTGCTGTGCCAGCTGTCACTACTGAGAAGAGCCCCTCTGTCCCCTGTGGAACCCACTTCAGGGAGTTGAAGGCAGCTATCAAATCCCTCCTCACCCTTGTCTTCTCTGGAAGTAGCTGCATCTTTGTAAAGTGAGGAAAACTGGGAGAAAGTCATTACCTGGCTCCTATCATTAGGATTTGCACTGCTGTGGCACCCAGAGCCCAGTCACAGACCAGGATGCTCGACAGTCCCTGCCACAAAGAGATGACCATCTCAGTGTACAACAAGAGACAAAGGAGACAGACAGGTGAGGGCATGCCAGGGAACATAGCTACGGAGTGGCTGTGCAGAACAAACAACAGAACACGGAGGCAGACCTTCCTGCTTTTACCATGAATGCCAGAGGACGATCTCCAGCAACGCAGTCCCAGTATCCCTTACTGGGGGAACAGAAGGGCAATGGATCCTAGACAGCCCAGGGCGAGGCCTTCAGGTGGGTAGTTAATGATCAGGAGAGTGAAGGCCGAGGCTCAGTGAGGTGCAGGGTGCTCCCACATTGTGATGTTCTCTGTGCAAAATCTTTGGAGTAAAGCTCTTTGCCAGACCCAGCGCGACTGCCACGCCTGTTTGAGGAAGGCTGCCTCTGCCGCTCACCCTGCACCCATGCCCTCATCAAGGTGCTCAGATACCAAGGTGAGGGGCACCCTACAAGAACCCGAACAGAGTATTGGTTCTGCAGGAGAAGCATCACCTACTCTGCTCTCCCTGGGGAATCCTGGCCTGCTCCTCTGTGCGTTCCCTGCCACAAACTGTCGCAGCTCCACCCGGCTTTGCCGACACGCGCGCACAGAGCAGTGGGTAGCTTGGGCCACTACTGCAGCATCAGAGACTGACGTGCATCACCGTTGCACCAGGCGTGCAGGGATGACTGGCCAAAGATTTCAGGTATCAACACACTACATTATTTTGCTGCTAAAAATAAAATGTCCATTCTGCTTTCACTAACTCATCCATTCCCCTCCTTTTTGCCATCCCATGATCACCTGCGAAAGGAAACGTCTCTTCCAAGCACGTTTTTTGCAGGTGTTTTGTTGCAATCTGTTTTTCCTCCTCAGAGTTGTTTGCAGTCTGTGCTTTCTCTGTCCTGGGAAGCTCTCTCCAGCAGCCCTGGGGAATGCTGGAGACTATCCGGCTATGAAGGATCTGACTCTGATCCTTCTTCCCCAGGCTTCTCTGCTTCTTTTGCTGAGGGTAGAAGTTAAGCTCTCTGGTTTCCATGGTGAAGGCTGCTCCAGAAATATATGGTGCAGGCATCCACCCACACTCGGAGGACTAAAACAGCTCAAGAAGCCTGAAGTCTGAATCTCTCCTGCGTGGCTCCCGAAATGCTTACAGAGAACACTGCCCATGACCCTCCCCTCCAAAAGCCAGAGGGTCGAAAGCCCCCGTTTTTGTCAGGTCCTTCCCCCAACATGTCCCTTTGCCTCCACTGCAGTGAAAGAAGCGTCAGCACGGTTGCCTAGTTATCCAAGGTCTTGAGGTACTGCAGCACCAATGTGCAGCTGACTGCTGCCTAGACACAGACTTGTTGGACGCTCATGGAGTTTTTAGCTCTCACAAACCAAGAGGCAGCCTGGGTGGGTAGTTATGAGTAGGCTGATTGGGCAGATAAGGCTAATCAGGAAATCAGGCAGGAGGTGGGGCCACTGCTTAGCGCCCAGAGGTTTTTGGCCCCAAACTAGCACACTCCTGTAGGCTAGGGGACCCATCCATGCTGCAGCTCCCTGGTGAATGAGGCATGTGCCTGGGTGGGATTGTGATACGCTCCCACCGTTGCTGAGCCAAACGCCCTGCAGCCCTAGTCGTGGTCGGAGCTGTGCCCCAGTGCACTTTTTGCATCTGGAGGCCCTGCAACTGGACTGAAGAAGGCTGGTAATAATCAGAGAAGGTCAAATCCACACTTAGAACTGAATCAAACCTTCTAGGGTGCGTGAGGGGCTTCTGAGTTCAGTGTTCTTGTTCAGCCAGAAGTTTTAGATCCAGACATCCTGCACAGGCACTGCCAGTGCCTTAGACTGCCAGCCCCTGCGTTATCCTCTCACACGCTGGCTTTGCAACACATGCACTTAGCAGCTCTTCAGTTTAGCTGCTCGCTGCCCCAGTGTGGCAGGTGGCCGAATTCCTAAGATTCAAGGGCCAACACCAGTTTCCTGGAGATGACAGCAGCACATCTGAAGCTTCCTGAGAAAGCTGGGGCAGTGAGGCTGGGCTCTACAGCCTGTTGTTAGCGCACAAAACAATTGTGCCCTTATGATGGTGATTGGCTTCCAAATGGACCTGCCAGCGTAAGTGACTTCCTAGGAAGGAATACTGCAGAAAGGGATCTAGGCAGCATGAGCTAAGTACGAGTCATCAACGTGTCACTGATGCAAAACAAGCAAAGATGGTTCTGGGATGCATTAACAGGCATGTTGTGAGCAAGACATGAGAAGTAATTCTTCTGCTCTATTCTGAGCCGATTAGGCCTCAACTGGAGTGAAGGTGCTCGTCCTGGGTCCCACATTTTAGAAAGGATGTGGAGAAATCAGAAAGGGTCCAGAGAAGAGCAACTAAAGTGGCACGTGCTATTGTAGAGTGGGGAGACACAGCAGGCCTGGCACTACTTATCACTTTGCCACTTACCACTTCCTCCCCCATGCCCTGGCCTCTTCTATGGATAACGTAACTGCTGCCTGTTTGCCTTGGCCAATCTCTTTAAGGATCTGGATCAATTATTCATGCTGTGGCACATGCATTCAAAACACATAAGCCACCTCTTAAAAGCAGGCCAAGCACATCCATGTCTAGACTTAAGCCTCTGCAGCCGCCCGATAATTAACAGCATTCAGAAATGGGTACTGGGCAGCCGTGTCTCCTCAGCTGTTCAGACACATTGTGGGCAAGTCGGAGGAGCCACGTGAGATTTTAAGGACCCTGGGGTGTGGAGCTGGCAGTGCACATTCAGAGGGTGAAGTAAAATCCATTCTTGCTGGGGCTGCTGCACCTGCTACCCTCCAGCTCTGAGTTTAGCCCAGTGTGGGAAATACAAGTGGAATGAAAATTTTTGGCCCTGGTGAGGAGTGGCTGGCAGGGCTGGTCCTAGCCAATTGGTGGCCTCGGGCAAATTTTGGCAGCCCCTTGAAAATGGTGGCCCCCACAATAACCCTGAAACCAGCGCTCTGTCCCATCTCCTCACCCAGCAGCCTTCCCAATCCTAGATTGCACAGCATGGTGGGGGCCACCCAGGAGTGGCGCGCCTGCTTGGGAGTGCATGCCGTGTGCCAGAGGCCAGCCCAGCAGTGCAGCACACGCAGCATGGCAGGGGCCGGCCTGGAAGAGGAGTACCCCACTTGGGAGCACGCAGCACAGGGGAAAACTGGGTGCTGAGACAGCAGCTGAACCCAGCACACCGGACCAGCTTTTTGTGCCTGGACAACATGCCCATCCAGCAATTCATACCCACCACTTAAGAGTAATCACACTCACAGGCAGAGTATTGGATGGGCTGAGGACACAGCCAAGTATCTCTAAATTGGGTATGGCAAGCCACAGGATGTCCCCTCCATAGGGGAATACTCTGATGGCATGAAACCAGCTGAGTGATTCCTACAACACAACCTTCAATGCTGCAATTGTGCGGGGAAGAGACGTTTCATATACTCTGGTTATATCGCGGACCAGGAGCACACGGCGTATGTTAAAGAAGCCTGAAGGTTGCTCTAATTTACACCTAGGGCACAGGGATAGAGGGGGTTTTTGCTGGCAGATGCATGTCTACACAGCCTGTTTACTGCCAGCAGCAGCCTCTGCCAGCAGGGATATCTTGCGTGGCTATGCTAATTAGCCGTGCAAATATGCAAATGGCAGCCATTTGCATTCTCGAGAGCCCTTCTGAGCATAGTGCTGCCAGCAGTAGCACTGAAGAAAGGCTCTGTGTAGATGTGCCCCTAGGGACTGGAGAAGGAAGCGGCCACCCTGGGCTTAGGGGAGCCCAGTTTGTACCATTCCTCAGCTGGGCTTTGTTCTCCACTGCCAAGAATCTGAACCTCTATGTTTATTCCACTAAGTCTTTCCCAGCATATGGGCTCAGCTAATATTTTTCACAAGCCAATAGATTCCAGCTGATAGCACAATCCAGAAATTATTTTCCAAACTAATTTTAATGTGGAAAAGCCACGGATGCAGAATTACCATGATGAGCTCTTATCCCGTACTCCCTCCTGCGTGGGACTGTGTACTTGATAAACATTGGCTCTAATAAAACAAAGAATGTGTCAAAAAGTATGGATCAATGCACACGGTATGCTCCTGCCATATGTCATTGAAATGAGTGCCCTTAGCAATCAAGGAATCTTTCTGGGGAGAATTCAGGCAAAGGCCATTAGACAGGAGTGTTTAATCCCAAAGTGCACAAACCACGCAGGGTAGAAATGTGCATATCAGTGCGTTTGAGGGCTGGTCAAAAAGTGGTATTGCCCATAAAATATTTCAAAAGAGTTTTTTAAACAGACATTTTCCCCCAAAACGTCAATCACAGGTTCTTTGATATACCTGTAATTTGTCAGAGATTTATTTGCAAAACCTTTGTAGTAAGGGCAAGTCAACTGTCCTGCTGAATACAATATTAAATATTATGGAATACCTGATGCAACTCTCTTCTGTTTTACAATTTCTTCATCATTATTTCTAAGCTGATTTTCTATTTTAAATGTGCTCTGAAGCTTTCATAAAGTAAATATGCAGTGATCTTGAATGACTAATAGCAGAGAGGTAGCCTGTATCCTAAGAAACAGAAAAGGAGACGTAGCACTTTAAAGACTAACACAATAATTTATTAGGTGATGACCTGCCCCATGAAAGCTCATCACCTAGTAAATTATTGTGTTAGACTTTAAAGTGCTATGTCACTCCTTTTTCTGTTTCGAATGATGAACACCTAAGCAAAGACATTATTTTAAATTCTTCAGTCAGAGCGATTTAGTGTGTTCGTAGCAAAGTTCATTGTTTTTAGAGAAACAGAACACTAATGTATTTTGTGTCATCTCCATGATGATAACAGAACCATATGTAAGGCTGACAGACTTCAGGTTGTCAGCACCAGGGATAGAACCTACAAGTATAGGGTCTAAAGCCCTGCACTCTACCACATGAACTAAAGGCCAGCTGGCTCTCAACCAAGGCTGTACAGCAGTGACTTCACTCACCCCAGATGAGGTCTCAGTGCCTCTGGGTACTACACATAGAACACTAGAACGGGAAGGGACCTCAAGAGATCATTGAATCCAGTTCCCTGCCCTTTTGGCAGCACCAAGCATCGTCTAGACCATTCCCGATAGGTGTCTATCTAACCTCCTCTTAAATATTTCCAGTGATGGAGATTCCACAACCTCCCTAGGTAACTTATTTCAGTGTTTAAACACCCTGACAGTATGGAAGTTCTTCCTAATGTCTAATCTAAACCTCCCTTGCTGCAGTTTAAGCCCATTTCTCCTTGCCCTGTCCTCAGAGGCCAATGAGAACTATTTTTCTCCCCCCTCCTTGTAACCCTTTTTTAAGGTACTTGAAAATCTCTATTACGTCCCCTCTAAGTCTTCTGTTTTCTGAACTAAACAAGCCCAGTTCTTTCAGTCTTCCCTCATAGCTCATGTTCTCTAGACCTTTAATCATTCTTGTTGCTCTTCTCTGGACCTTTTCCAATTTCTCCACATCTTCCTTGAAATGTGGTGCCCAGAACTGGACACAATACTCCAACTGAAGCCTAATGAGCACTGGGTAGAGCAGAAGAATGACTTCTCATGGCTTGCTATCAACACTCCTGTTCATGCATCCCAGAATCATGTTTGTGAAACTTCACCCCCTGATTATGTTAAAATATTTCCAAGGATTTTAGGCATAACCAAGAATTTTCTGTCTTATTACAGTACTGATTTTGGTGGAGGGTTCTCTTTAAATAATTAATCAAATAATCAGAAATAAAGAAAGGGAAATTCATTCAGCTATCTTCAAGAAACGGGATGTTGTCAGGGTGGTGGTGGTGGTGCTGAAAAGAGCAGGAAGCAGAAGTTTGGAAGCAAGGTTTTGTATTATAGTAATTAAAATTAAAATGTGTATTTTAGAAGAGTGTTCCTTTGAAGAATGTCTGAAGATCCAGGCATTTGAGGCTAAAGCTGAATATTCAGATTGTGCATCTAAAAATCTAGACAAGGGTTTTTAGAGTTTTGATTTTATAATATTCAGCAACGAAGTAAAGAAATATTTAAAGCAACTAAGGTCCTGGAGACATGTTCAAGTAATGCACCACTATTTTTGTCAGTAGGTTCAGAAATTGACAGGATATAGGATATAACTCCATGCTGGCACATACTCATTAAGTGGGTTCATTACCACTTAATGGCTCTTTCATAGGTGCAATGTTATGTTAATGGGTCTGGCAAGCTGGAAGGCTTTTCATTTTTAAGTTACTAGAGCCACTGGGAGTGGGGGAGGGAAGATTCACTCGACTGCAACAGCTTGCTGTGGGAGTCTACAGGAAGGACCAGATTAGGGATAGGAAGATAGGAGATGTTGAGTGCTAAGACCCAGGGAAAGCATTTCCTTCCTGTGCCTCTTATACCTGCTGTCCATGACTCTATCTTAATTAAAGAGCTCTTTAGCCCAAGCCCCCAGTGAGGTCTCTAATTGCACTGTAGACATGCTGAGCCTCCCAGGAAAAATGCACTTTGCAGAACCTACGGAGACGTGTTTTAGTTTCGCAAAGCAATGAAGGGAGAAGACCCTGCACCATATGCCACACGACTGATAGTGAAGCACTATAACATTCTACAGCAGCAGCAAACTCAGTTTGCTGGAGTTTTGCCTTTGGGCTCCTCAGTGCCCTCCACAGCACAACTGGTACATGTCACACTGAAGAAAACTCACTGACTCCTGCCAGCTTGTGTTACTCATCTCCCTTTGTTGAGTGCTTTGAGATCTAATGATGAAAGCGCCACAGAAGAGCTAAACCAGCCGTTTTAAATCCTTGACAATCTACACTTCTCTGTCATCAGTGCCCCTATGGCGAATGACAATCAGTCTTTCCGAGAATGAATTAAATGGCTGAATCCCTTTGCTGAGCTTTTATGCCACATTCACACTAAGATGGACTGTATAACAAACAGCACAACATTAAAAGAGCATTGATTTTGCAATGGTAAACATTTAAAAGTTATCATACAGCCCCTTGGGCATATGCATTTGGATGCAATTTTAAATGATACAGTCACATCCTTCCCCCCCCGACCCCAAGGGAGACATCTGCTCTGGGAATGAGGACTGTCTAGCAAGAGACATTTTGCTTGCAAGGCCCAGCATTCTAAATGCTGCAGAAGCTGGAAGGCTTGTGGCAAACGATGGAGGGGACTCCAGGGAAAGAAAGGAGGGTCTAATGCAATGTTCCCCTGATTTTTTCCATCCATGGGCAGAATAAGTTTTGTTGCGTGCACCAAGATGCACGGAGATGCGCACCACCGGTAGAAACAAACACACGCTGTTGTCTGCGAGTGTTCTGCTAATCAGCTGGGCAGCATCTGAATTTTTCCTAGGGGGCACATGTCAGTGCTCAGCTTGTAGGGAACACGGATTTCATGGGTAAGGCAGTTGAATGCTGTCTTAGAGAATTTCATTCCATTGTGTCCCAGGCATTTGCTGTTAGTAATAATATTTCTAAAGCTATTAGATATGCATGGTCCTTTGAGACGGATAGACAGTCCCACCTCCAGACGCTACCATCTAGGAGACAGGTCAAGGTAGGGTGCGCGTGTGCACCAGAGAAAATGCCACATGATATAAGCTAGGGGGACGCTTGTGTTCCCACAAAGAGTGGAAGTGTGATCCACACCATTGGCACCACATGGAGGTACACGGAGGCCAAATGCATCCTCTGCATCCTGTCCCCTGCACGCATCATTAGCTCCACGTCACTCCCAATGAGTGGGGGAGCAGTCCTGCCCCTCCCCTGGACCAGCACGGCCTGAGAGCAGAGCGGCCTTCCTCGCTCTCTACCCTCAGGCTGTGCCGCTCCAGGGCCAGACTGCCCCACACTCACTGAACGTGGTGCGGCCCTTGCATAGGAAGGGGCAGGAGGGGTGGGAAGAGGACGGGGCAGGAGTAGGGCAGAGCTGGGGATGGGGGAGGCGAGGGGCATGTGGCCAGTGTCCTTCTAGAATCCCCGCACCCATTGCTTATGACACGGCTGCCACTACTTACCCAGGCTGCTTTGCACGGTGAAGGCTGTTGCTCCCTCTACACAGCACATCAGATAGCGTGAGTAGGTTCTGTCCTGCAAAGCTGCTCAGTGCTCCTGTTTCATTGGATTGGGATGGTTCGTGGTTGGTAACCTTGCGGGATGGGGACGGGGTTACCTGTGTCAAATTCTCTCTGAACGCAGAGGCCGATTCACAATTGCCCATGCCCACTTCCCACAAAGTAACTTCTAAAGATAACATGGGGAGGGGGGGGAACCCACAAATCAGGAAGCACCGAGCGTTAAAGGAGACTGAAAAGGGGGGTTGACATTTTGCAAACACCCTTCGCCAGATGCCGCCTTTGTTAGACTTCAGCAGACGCCTTTGAAGTCACTGTCACCAGGCCAAAGGATTTGGCACAGACTTGTTTGACCTGCGCCCTGTGCTTTATCAGTTCAGTGACTGACTCCATAATTCAATCTACACTCTTTTTCCTATCACCTTAACAACATCCAGTGCCTGGGCCCTTGGCTTGACCTCCTGAGGGAAAAAGGCTCTTTTGGCACGAACCATCAGGCGACTCTGAAGCTGCTGCACAGCTAGGTTTCAGAGAGGATTAACTGCGAGCCCAAATGGAAGAGGGGAACCAATAAATACTATTCAGCAGAACATCAATCACCTGCCTTCTCAATGTCCCTCTGCTCTGACGGGCCAGTCCTCATACAAGCGACACTGCTCTTGTTTCGCTTGTCTCATTTTTTCAACCCAGCTGTGGGAAACTTCTTGCAGCTACGTGGGAAACTGGCAGAAGTTCTGGCATCCTATGCAGGACATTATCTCCATTTGCACAGCTCCCAGTAATCCTCGGGCAGAAGTCAGGGTCTGCCTACTTACTTTTCCACTGGACTTTAACTTGACAGTTCTCAGGCCTTGGCCCGCTCTGAAGTGCCAACATAACTGAGTGAAGGTCAACGATGATTTAGACACACAGGAGCAAACTAGCAGCCTGCTCAGCCCTGATTTTAAAGACTGATCAACTCCAAGCTGAGCCCAGCCAATCTGGCCTGAGAGCATTGGGTTTGTCCCTGGGTTTGGCCAGGCAGGTACTTTTGGAACTGCCGACAGGCAGAACCAAACCTGGGACCTCTGAAGCTTAGTTCTTGTGCTAAAAGCCAGGAGCTTTTAGCCAAGACTGTAGAGGAGACTCATTCTTTCTCTCTAAGGGGTCTCAGTGCCACTACATGGGACAGTGACGCACCCAGCAGGTGTGTGGGTTACAAACCCATTAACCCTGCTTTTCGATAGGGACTCTCAGGCTACGTCTAGATTACCAGGATTCGTCGGTAGAAGTCTGTGTCAGGATTGATTGGTGCCATTTATATCTTGCGACAAAACTTCTGGCAACAGATCGCATCCAGACCGCAGGGCGGATCGAAAGAGCGATCTTCTCTGTCGATATAGAACAGCCTGACTGCTCGCCTGCTCTATTGTCAAAGCGGTCACCTGGAACCTCAGCAGACAGGGTTGCGTGGAGTCCTGGGCTGTGTCTACACGTGCACGCTACTTCGAAGTAGCGGCAGTAACTTCGAAATAGCGCCCGTCACGTCTACACGTGTTGGGCGCTATTTCGAAGTTGAAATCGACGTTAGGCGGCGAGACGTCGAAGTCGCTAACCCCATGAGCGGATGGGAATAGCGCCCTACTTCGACGTTCAACATCGAAGTAGGGACGTGTAGACGATCCGCGTCCCGCAACATCGAAATAGCGGGGTCCTCCATGGCGGCCATCAGCTGGGGGGTTGAGAGATACTCTCTCTCCAGCCCTTGCGGGGCTCTGTGGTCACCGTGGGCAGCAGCCCTTAGCCCAGGGCTTCTGGCTGCTGCTGCTGCAGCTGGGGGTCCGTGCTGCATATACAGGGTCTGCAACTAGTTGTTGGCTCTGTGTATCTTGCACTGTTTAATGAAAGTGTGTCTGGGAGGGGCCCTTTAAGGGAGCGGCTTGCTGTTGAGTCCGCCCCGTGACCCTGTCTGCAGCTGTGCCTGGCTCCCTTATTTCGATGTGTGCTACTTTGGCGTGTAGACGTTCCCTCGCTGTGCCTATTTCGATGTTGGGCTGAGCAACGTCGAAGTTGAACATCGACGTTGCCAGCCCTGGAGGACGTGTAGACGTTATTCATCGAAATAGTCTATTTCGATGTCGCAACATCGAAATAAGCTATTTCGAAGTTGGGTGCACGTGTAGACGTAGCCCTGGAGGCCTTTTCTGTTGACAGAAGGCGCCCCAGAACATCCAGATGGGCATTTTATCGACAGATCTCTGTTGACAGCAGCATTCGTCCTTGTGGTGAGCGGGGTACAAAAAAAAAAAAAAAAAAAAAAAAAACCAACAAAAGCTCTGCATTCTGTCGACTTACTGCCAACAGAACGTGCTTCACAATCTGGACGCTCCGCGGGTTTTGTCAACAAACCGCTTTCCTCTAGACCTAGCCTTAGGGTATTAATTAAAGGCTCTCCGTGAAGGATATGAATTCCCAAGCAGTCTGCCAGATACCCTCACCCATCTTTCAAGCAAGACGCAGACCTGAGGCCCTGACTCAGGCGAGAAACCTTTTTCACAAGAGGGGGTGTCCATACACCAGTGCCCTGATCAAGTTTCAACTTAATTGGGTGATCAACAAAGGCAGCCCCATCTTATTGAGTTAAATCAACCTTCCCCCAGTCTCTCCTATTAACGAAGCCCAAGCACAGGCAAGGGGGAGCTGGGGGTGGGGGCTGGAATTCCGAACTTGCCATGCTCACTTATTAAATTCTTCTTACATGTACTGACCCTATTGCTTTATTTGTGGCATTCTGCATCACTGCATATCCAGAACAGTTGGAGTTTCAACAATGAGGCTTCCTTGTGGCAGGGCCTGTGTTATTTTCTCTTTTTGTAAGCATCTCGCACATAATGGACATGGTCACAGCAAAAATAAAGTATATGATGTTAAATGCTGCCACATCCCGCCCCAGAAATGGCTGCATTTCAAAGAGCGGTGCAGTGATTCAGAGCTGCTTCACTTGTAACTCTGTCAAGCACCTGACACACGTCCTGCTTGCAATGTTTGCTGAACACAGACAATCCAGACAGCCCCTGCCCTGGAGAGCTTGATGCAGCATAAATCAATAAACAAGAATAAACCAAAAAGCCACGTGCATGGGTGTCTCTGATTTGTATTAGCAGTGCTGTGGTCCTGCGAATACCCAGAGCAAAATAGCTGAGACATGGCAAAAGTCTTAAAGCTACACACATTTAAAGACATGCTCCTGGCTTGCAGCTCTATAAAAAGACCCAATTCTCCAGTTTAACACTGCATAACTTCACTGAAAACTGAAAGCAGCGAACCACAGGCAGCTTCAGACCATTAGTTCCCGTAACAAGGCCATTATTCTGTACATCACTGGGAAGACGGGGCTAAGGGATTACATTACGTTTTCCATTTTAGTGCACCATTAACTAATGTGAGTGGGCATGGAATTTAGATAGTTTCAGTGCTCCACAGTCAGATTACGCTGCTAAAGTCTGAAGATTTCCATGGCTTCCTGCCATGAGGGCGGGAAACTGGACTTGACTTCTGAAGGTCCCTTCCAATTCTAGTATTCTATGATTTTATGGTCTCTTTCCCCTGCTGTTTATACAAATACAATAGAACTGATCTCCACTGCTTGTACCTGCTCAGAGAGCTGTAGAACTTGTCTCACTTCTGTAGTGCAAAAACTCTCCCAAAGAGAGGTGACTGAAAAGACTGAGGTGGAGTGCAAAATAGAGGAACTGGTGATATTTTTAACCTACATTTACATCCTCCGTGACTGAGCTGACCTTGTCAGCTCTGGCCCTCCTCTTGACTGGGACTCCCTCTTTTTCATGAGCCTATACATTTCAATCCTCCTCTGGAACCCCCACTCATGCATCCAGTGAAGCGGGTCTTTGCCTATGAAAGCTTTATGCTCCAAAGTATCTGTTAGTCAATAAGATGCCACAGGACTTCTTGTTATTGCCATTAAAAACATTCAAGGTTCAAAACATTTCTACCCACCCCTCTTACTGGATCCTTCCTCCTTACTCATGGGAAATGCAGAGATTTGTTTAAGCTTTCTGGGTGTCTACAAAGTTTCTTACAACATCCCACGGTGTACTGCCCCCTAGGACTTCTGATCCCCCTCCAAACTTCAAACATAACTTAAGAATCTAATCACAGCTGGCATTGCGGTGTTTAAACAGCTATAATCAAAACCAGGCTGCCAGAAGCCATTACTGGATTAGGTGAGAAAAGTATTTAGTTCTCCTTCCTTGCTTTTCTCCTTAGATGGCCGATGTCTTAATGAAGTTGCTTTCACTGAGGCTTCATGGAAGGGGAAAAAAACCAAACCCTCATTTTACTGATGAAAAGTTATAAGGATGACAAGTCCCACAGCAGAAAGTTTCATTGAGAGCAAAAGGATGGCTTGTGGGGATGAGAAGCAGTCATGTCAGGAAGGAATGAAGCCCCAAGCATGTAAAATTTGGAGTTTACCAAGTGTTAATGTGACTCATGAAAATTAAAATAATGTAAAGAACAGATGACACCTGAGAATTTAGTACCACTCACAGTTCAATTGCAGTAACAATAGACCAGATCTTACTGGCACAGAGCCACTGGCTTCAGTGAAGTTAAGTCAATATATAACAGGTGAAAAAGTGACTCAGTACAGTTTGAACTTCTCTAATCTGGAACTCTCTCGTCCAGCAACTTCCATAATCTGACATGATTTTAGTTAGATGGTCAATCACTTACCATAGATGGGGCCAGTTTCTTGTAGTCCTGTAAAGTTTATTTACAGCCACCAGTCCTGGCTCTCAGGGTTCTGTGCTGTTATTTAGCTGTAATTTACCCCCAAATGTCTTCTCAGAGCCCAGTAAGCAGTGAAAGTGTTGGTAACGATGCTGGACAATACTGACCTCCGTGGTCCAGCAAATTCTCTGGTTTGGCAGCAGTCAGGTCCTGAGGGTACCAGATGGGAGAGGTTCAACCTGTACCATTAAAACAAAAAAAAGTTCATGCATTAGCCTAATTCTCCATTGCCTTGTATAATACTCAGAGCATCTTCCTTCAATGGCTGCTCCACCCCAAACCCAGCCTTCTTCTCAAATCCATCCTCTGTCTACCAGTGCACAGTTGGTTCCCCACAGAATATTTTTCTAGTGCTCCTAGTGTGTCTTTAAATATCCCAGTGTAAGTAATGATCCGTATAAGTGACAACTCATGGAACCGCCATGTTCCATGGAGCAGCTTGGAGTCACCTGTGGGTACTGTGTATTCCAGCATCCAGAGGTCAGCTACCTTGAATGCAACTGGCTGCAGCATAGTGGGAATAGAGAGTCATGAAAGCACTGGGAGAGGAGTTAAGAAGTGCACTGGTTCACACACCGGAGTCCCCATAGGGTTTGGACAGTTGCTTAAAGAGGCATACCTATATCTCTGCAAAGTAGCCCATGCTTGTGAGTTAGGTTGCAGCTAGCACTAGTGGAAGATGCATGCTGCTCTTGTTTGCAATAGCTGCAGTTCTCCCTCCTTGTCCTGCTGGAGGGACATGGGATTCCTGCAGCAAGAGCCAGCTGAACATTATTTCAGATTAGCTTTCACTGTATTGGAAGGTTTTAGCGCATCCTTTGTGAAGTGTTGCAGGTTCCTTTGGGGTGAATGATGTCCTACAAAGCTAAGTATGTATGAATATAAAATATCCCCACATCTGTCATAGAACTTCAGCATGCTGATGACAATGCAGTTTTCACCCACTCCGAGAAAGAACTTCAAACTGTCCTGTATATTTTTGACGATGCTTACATGTGTCTTGGTCTCACAGTCAACATCAAGAAGACCAAATTGCCCCATCAGCCCCCTCCAAATGAGGTGCCATGCACTCCAGCTATTAAAATCAGTGGAGAAGTACTGGAGAATGTCAACCACTTCTTCTACCTGGGAAGTCATCTCTCTTCTGCAACAGATATTGATGCAGAAATCCAGCACCATCTGAGCTGTGCCAGTGCAGCTTTTGATCATTTACGGTAGAGGGTTTTTGAAGATCACAACATTCAAACAGATGTCAGCCTTCTTGTTTATCAAGTCATTATTCTCCCAACATTGTTGTATGGGTCTGAAACCAGGACAACTTCTACAAACATCACTTGAAAATCTGAGAGGCATCACCAACGCTGTCTCCGCAAGATCTTTAAGATCAAATGGGATGACACATGCACCAACATTAGTGTTTTGGAAGAGGCAAAGACCACCAGTATCAAGGGAATAATCATCCATTAGCAGCTCTGATAGACTGGTCACATTGTGTAAACGCCAGACCATTGCCTCCCAAACAGGTCCTGTTCTTTAAACTGAAAGAAGGGTACTGTAGTCTGGGAGGCCAATGGAAGTGTTATAAGGACTGGCTGAAGGATAACTTAAAGAAGTGCAAAATTGACATTGACTCTGGGGAGACACTCACCCAGGATTGCTCAGAATGGAGAGAAGTCATACACAATGGTCCCCTGCATTTTGGTCTTGCCTGCCAACAAGCTGAGGAGGACAAGAGGCACAGGAGGAAGGAAAGATTGCTTCCAGTCATGGTCAACAGCCTCCTGCTGTACCTGGAAACATCTGTCTTCACTGTGGTTCAAGGATAGGCCTTATGAGCTACCTGAGGATCCACAGCTGCCATGGAAAATGATCATACTCAGGAATCACCATCAAACCTAAAATTGCCATGTTTAAAGGGACCACATCAATCTTGTTGACAGAGCACTGGCCAATGTTTCAGGAGAGCTGGGTTCTATTTATAGCTCAGTGGCTCACCTACTGTTTGCCTTTGGGCAAGTCACACCTCGGTTTCCCTTCCAGTCTTCTGTCCTGTCTTTTTAACTTGTCAGCTCTTCGAGGAAGGGACACATTGCTTACATGTCCCTCTAGCACCTAGAAGAATGGTGTTTCATTTTGGCAGGGCAGGGCTTAGAGAGCCACTGCATAATATGTGAAGAGTAAATGCCTCAAGATATTTCCCATCTGATATTTTATACTATGAAAGTATGATGTTAAGTTGTCCCTACCCCTCTCCCAAATGCTCTGCTCTGAGAACCAGCCCTCCTCCTGAACACATGAAAGAGCTGTCTCTCATCCCATGCCAAGGGCACAAAATACATTAGGGGCAGAATTAGCTGAGAGCCACATCTGTGATGATCTTTTTAATTGGCTTACTTTCCCTGCCTAGTTTGCAGCAGCTATCCTCAGAGGAAGCATAAAAAATTGGGTTGCCTGCGGGTAACCCTAGGCAACAAATTTAAATTTAAATTTTAAATAAGGCTACACCCTAAGAGTCAGGGGCAGTAAGAATCTCTAAATAAAATCTCTATAATATATCCTGGGTGCCATCTATTTCCCTTCTAATACATTTTGCTTGGCACATCATCTGACACAAAGAGGATCAATATGTAATACTGAAATCTGCTTCTTATTTCCTTTCATACTTAATGGGGTAAGATCAGAATTCCCTTGACTTCTCCAGAAGGGGGCTGGGACCCATTTAAAGACCTGTCTGGATAGAACATAGTTTAATTTAAATTGCATTAAGCCTGACAGAAGAGATCTCTTTAGGAAGACCAAGAGAAGCGAATGCACATGAACAAAGGGATGTCTGATTTCATCTCTGTGCAGCAAGCGTATGAAAAGATATGCTACTGGGGCAAGACCTGGAGACTAGATGAAACTAAGGTGGTTTGTACCTCTAAGGACTCAAGCCAACACTTTCAAAGAAGGGTGTATAAAGACAGGCTCCATATTGATACCCTTCAGCAGATGGAGCATGATTTCCAAAAAAGCTCAGTATCCATAGTTCCTATTGACTTCAGTGGGCGTAACAGTATTTTCTGACCAATCCTTCTATTGGGTAGCATAGGTATGGATTCAGGAGCCTTTTTAAATTTGAAGAAGCTGGCCTCAAATTTTCAGTAGATAGGTCCATTCATATTAGCAGCAGTTCTTCGTATCTGAGTAGTCCTCACTTCATTCATTGTGAGTGAGTGCTGGTGCTTTGCTAAATGAAATGACCTGGGGAAGATCTGATCGCTTAATCTAAGGCCCTGTTCATCTAACAGAAAACAGTAGCTAGATACAAGTTTAGTTATGTTAGTGAACTCACTCTGTCCACAGGCAGGTATCTGTGATGACTGTTACCCATTCCACTTTACTGCCTCACTCCCGCTGTTGTGTAATTCTGGGCTTGGGCCTGAAAACAGGCTGGCACAATGGAGTTCCAGCAGGGTAGAGTGAGTCCAGGTGACAGAGTCAGGCCTGCAGTTCGTATGAAAGCTGCTATTCAAAATTAGGATCCAATCCTACATCTATGGCAGTCAAAAATGGCAAAAGTCACCAGCTCCAGCGCTCCCTGTAAGCTGGGTGCTTGGGTGGTTTCCCAAGAGAGATTCAGGTGCCATCCAGCAAATTAGCAGAGTGCCTACAGCCACCCACTGATGGCAACGTGTGTTTCCATGGGGGTGCACATCCACAAACCTTGGTGCATATAACAAATGTTTTTCTGCCCATGGATGGAAAAAATTAGAGAGAACACCAGTGGCTACTCAGGAGAGATTCAAATGCTGTCCAGCTAATTAGCAGAGCACCTGTAGCCAGCAGCATGTGTTTCTACTGGTGGTGCACAGCCACACATGCCTCTGTGTGGAAAAAAAATTTATTCTGCACATTGGTGGAAAACATGGGAGAGAATATTGAGCTATACCCATTTATGTCATCTCTGAACTGGGCCCTCAGAATGCAGCCTGAACTCCCAACGGAGCTGTGCTCTTTGGCACCAGCTGAAAATTTGGCCATGTATTTCCATAGAAGTTTTATGGCACTCAGACAAAGAACACCTCTTCTTTGACATCATGCTCTGACCTATTACTTCATCCCCTGAATAACAGCTCAGCAGCAATGCACTCAGGGATTATTTTTCAGACACTGGCTAGAATAAAAGGTCTCTGAAGGGAGATTTCTGTTAGAATCATTAATGCACAAGCCGACAAAATAACACACTGAGCAGCATCAGATTTCTTTCCAGACAGACATCCACAATTGTGATTCCTCTTCTCTTTCACGTTTAATCCTTCTAACACCTTCAGTCACTGTCTGCTCACAGTTTATTGTGCCAGTGCCTCAGTTCTGCCAGCACTCTCTGATGAGCACAGTATTAGCTACCACGGATATGCCCATTCCTGGTGACACTGCACCATGTAATTCTACAGTGCTAAGCAATCAACAGTGGGGATAGAGAAGGGGACCTGTCCTCCCATCTCTCTCTTGCTAACCCCCATCAAACTTGGTAGGCCATACTCTGCCTCTTCCCAAGACATCTGCAGACTTCACTGGAGTTGCATGGGATAGAAGCCAGCTTGTGTGTCATAGTCCAGTGGTTCCCAGTCTTTTCCGCACCACAGTGCACTTCAATGATACAAAAAATTCCATGGCACACCCACTTTTTTTAGCTGAATCAATAGCTCATAAACATCACACCTACTTACCTTTACTCTGGTCACAGTCTTACTAGAGAGGTTTGCACATAGCAGTGCATACAACAAGCTAGACAAGGACCAAATGCACTAACGTTTCAGACCCATTACAGAACACATGATCTTAGACAGCGAGTGCAGGCACATTTTCAAAATCTGCTCAACGCCCTGCTAGGGATGTTGAATAAATGAGTAACCTCTGAAAGCAGCTCCCCTTCCCACTAGCCTGATGGAGCCAGGACACAGCATTTAAACTGTGTCCCAGCTCCAACAGGCTTCTGCTCTCCCTTCCTTCCACTTGCCCCGGCAGGGTGTGGGGGTGGGTTCCCCGCCTGCTTGTTCAGACTGGTAAAGCAGCATTTCAGCTGCCTCCCAGCGTGAATGGGGTCCTGTGGGGTTGGTATTTCCATTCCCAGTGCCTCTGCAAAGAACCACAGTGGGGGGAAGGCACCATGGTAGAACCTTGTGCTAGCTTGGGGGAAACTGACAAAATTTCATGCACACTTGGACAGTTCTCATGGCACCCCAGTGTGCCATGGCACACTGCTTGGAAACCACTGTCATGCTTGGCACTGGATGGGACTCTGAAGATATGGTTTCAGGTCTTGGTTCTGCCCCAGACTCCCTGTGTAACTTTGGACAAGTTATGTGCATTTCTGCCTCACAGGACCTTTTTTTGTGTGGGAAGGGGAGACCATGCATTGTCACTCTGTGCCTCAGTTTCCCCATCCTGCATAATGTGGATATTGGTTCCCTTTATTTATCTCCATAGACAGTTAATTCTCTGGGTGAAGGACTCTCTCTTACTGGTAAGTGTCTAAGTCTCTTACTAAGTGTCTGCTCTGCACCATGGGACTATGATCTTAATTCTGTACTATGGTAACGTCATACAGTTTTTTTTTTAATCAAATACTGTGCTTTACCGGGTCAAATGTCTTACAGAAGTCTATTACAATACATTATAGAGGTCTATACAATCATGACTGGTGTGGAGTAAGTAGATAAGGGAGTATTATTTACTCATTGTCATAAAACAAGAATAGGTGGGGGTCAACCAAATGAAATTAATAGACAAGCAAATAAAGTATATTTTTCCACATGATGCAAAGTCAACTTGTGGAAATCCTTGACAGAGGATGTTTGTCAGAAGCTGGGAATGGAACACTTGATCATTGGGTCTGTTCATTCTCTCATGGTCACCTGGCATTGGCCTCTGTCAGAAGACAGGATACTGGGTTAAATGGACTTTTGGTCTGACCCAGTGTGGCCGGTCTTATGTTCTTATTATCTTTATCAACTAAATTTGTAGTCTTATAAAAAAAAAAAGATATTAAGTTAGTTTGATGGGATCTATTTTCCCTAAACCAGATTTGAGAGTTTATGCTTGGTATTCTGAGATGCAATCTGAAACATAGACTGGCATATATACTACTCTGGTAAAATTTGTGTTTGGCATATGTTTTAAACAAACCATGTCAGACAGGGACAATTTTTTGGGACACTGTGTGTTCTGCAGAGCCCAGTTCTCAGCTCACTGGCATCCATACCCCTGTGTCTCCCTGCAAATTAATATTGCTATGATGGAAATAAAATTTGTGAAAGTGGGGTAAATCATGCCCAAAATGCTGCTGACTGTTGCAAAGATTTACAGAAAAGGTAAAAGTTACTAAAGAGAAACCCATCACTGATTTGCTCCAAGAAAATGAAGCACTGAAAAAGCTTAAAAGTTAAAGCATATGGCTTCTCAGGTCTGTAAAGCTGGGATAAAATCAGTTTAAATATGCCATGTACTTTCAGTGCAGAAAGCTTCCAGGGATGTCACAGCAGCTGTTTCTATAGTTCTGTGTTGAGCGTTGTCATTTTAGCCAGCTCCCAACAGTCATCAGAAAAATATTCACAGAAGAGAGCAAATATGTGGCACCACAAATGCAGGTCATGTTTAAAGGGCTGTTGCTTCTGACGGACGTGACACACACACACGAGCAAGGATGGATTCCCTACCCTATAGGACGGGGTGGGCAATAACATTTGATGGGGGAGCACTCCAAGATTTTGGTCAGTGGTCAAGGGCTGCGCTTTTCTACAGAGTGATTGCAGGTCATGGAGGTTGGGTGCAGAAGGGAGCTCAGGGTAGGGTAGGGGGTGTTGGAGAGGGTGCAGGGTCTGAGAGGGAGTTTGGGGGAGGGAGGAGGTTGTGATGGGGGCACGGATGCAGGAGAGGACTCTGAGCTGGGGGAAGGGTTTTGTAGGAGGGGGTGCAGGGTGTGGAGGAAGTTGTGATTTGGAGGAGAGGAGGTGCAGAGGGTTTGGGTGGTGACCTGGGGCAGGAGACTGGAGGGTATGTGGGCACAGAAGAGGTTTCTGCCTGTTGGGGAGGGGTGCAGGATCCAGAAGGGAGTTGTGACCAGGGTGTGGGTTTAGAGGGATTGGTCTGGGACAAGAGCTGGGGAGCCAGAGGTATGATCTGGCATGGAGGTGCTTATGTAGGGGGCTCCCAGTCAGCAGCCCAGCTGGACCCTGCAGCAGCACCAGGCTGCTCAAATGGCTGGAGGCTCCCTCCATGTGCCTTTCTGCCTCACCAGCCCCTTGTGTGTGGGGAAGGTCGGGGAGACTTCATGCACTGCCCCCACCTCCAGCCCAATTATTGCAGCTCCCATTGGCCAGTTTCCACTGGCCAGGTAATCTACTTGCCCAGCCTGGCCCCGGCCCTGGGTTATTCTCCCCACTCCTGTCCATAGGATGGCTGGGGCAGCTACCATGGGACCTCCAAAAGCCTGAAGCAGTTGTCCCACCTCAACCTATGGCTCTGCATCTGCTGACCTGCAAGCAGCTCACCTTGAAGCTAAGAGTGCAGCCTGCAGGTCGCATGTTGCCCATCCTTGATTTAGAAGATATACACAATAAACAAACAGGCACCCACAGAAGCTGTGAAGTGTGTGCAAATCTGGACCTGTTGAGGAATCTCACACCCATCAGCTCTGTTTGAAGCCGTTAGAGAATGGCTGAAAAGATCTGACATATTAAAATGGGAAGAAAATGAAAATCTGAGTCGGAATACATTTCAGAACACAAAGAAGTATTTGGAAGTGAAAAAAAAAACATGCAGAAAGGATGAGGTTGGACATATGCTTATTGCTCTTCTCTACAGATGCTTCAGACTGAGCTATCAATGTCATGAAATGATTAGAAAGAATCTACCTTGCATGGCCTTTTGCTAATCTCTGTGTGGAGTTGCTCCCCGTGATTTGTGTTTTTTCAAAATAAATATTTTCAGAGGCGATTGTGACAAAGCTCCTCCTCACCCTTGGTGGGCCTCACACTTCTAAGCAGATTGCTTGCTACAGAGACTCACAGCAGCCCTCCCTTTAGGCTCTTCCCTAGGGCTCCAGCTTGCTGGTTCTTGAGCTACTTTCATTAGTAGCTAGCATGGGAAAAAGTGGGGAAACCAATTTCCATAGTCTTTGTGGCCTCTCCACATACTAAAGGGCAGAACAAACCCCTTTACCAAATGAGTCCTGTTCTTGTACTGTATTGGGGAGAGGGTGGTGGGTAGAACCTGGTCCCATCCTTTTCTCCACATTGCAGCCCAGGGACCCTGTGAAAGCAGCTGCCTTCAAACATCTCCAGCCACATAACAGCTACAATTCCCTGAGCCCTTACCCACAACCCTCCCCGGAATCTTCCTTACCCACAGGTTCTTCTGTCTGGTACCTGCTTATACTTGCTCCTCCCAGATCCTCCACAGCCTCTTCTCTCTTCAGCTCCTTGTGTGCACTGAGCCAACAGAAAAGGAGCCCTTTTCACCTGTCTCATCTGGTTCTTAATTGGCTCAGGGTGTTCTGATTAGCCTGACTCACTTGCCTCTGAAAACCTCCTAATTGGCTCCAGGGGCTTTAATTGGCTTGATTTCCCTGACTGATTCTGACAAGTTCCTGCTAGCTACAAATTAGCCTTTGTTAGTTTACTCCTGGAAAAGGGACCTATTTAATCTGGGGCTAATACACTTATTATAAATCACACTTCTTCCTCTTAGAGGAGGGAAATGTCACATTCTCTGCTTTCTCAGTATTTCCACCCTAGATAAGGTATAACTAGCATGGCAAAATAATAATATGTGGAGATGCACATTTCATAGAACTGGAAGGAACCTTGGGAGGTCATTGAGTCCACTCCCCTATCCTCTTGGCAGGACCAAGCACCATCCCCATTTTTTTTTTTTAAATCAATTTTGCTCCAGATCCCTAAATGGCCCCCTCAAAGATTGAACTCATAAGCTTGGGTTCAGCAGGCCAATGCTCAAACTGCTGAGCTATCCCTCCCACAAAGACACCATGTGGATCACGTGATCAGAGCTAACATCTATGCTGCTGAAACAGAGATTCTTAATACAAAAGAATCGCAGTAAATAAGACTTCTGTCTAATTTGATCGCGTTGGTACTTCTCTAAGAGATTCAGAATAACTCTCCTAGTCTAGTGGGAAGAAATGGAAATTGTGTGAAATGCTGGTTTAGAATGAATGCCTCTTTATAACAGCGCCCACATGCGTCACAAAAAAATGATGCTGAACAGATGCTCAGGAAAAGTCCCATGAGGCTTACAGAACTAGAAACAAGGTCACTGACTGATAAGCTCTCTGATACAGTAGGTCACTGCCCTCCAGCTGTCGTCCAGAGAGTGCCACACAGCTGGGAAAAGCCAGCTAGCTACCTAGAGATAGCAATGCTACACTGACATATTAAACTCATTCCTCATTCTCTGTGCATCCTTCAGCTAAACCCTTTCAGCAGCCTGGACAAAACACATCTGAGAGTCCATTCACTGCTTTTCCATGCCATCTGTACATTCAGTCACACTTCCACCCTGCCAGATTTGGAGATAGCTGGCATTTCATTGCAAGAGAGTGACTGAGCATGGCCACCTGCAAGGAAGTAAGAGTCAGGACTCTTTGGCGAAACTGAGGGCATAATGATTTTTCACTTCAGCAGCTGAATTTAAAAAAAAGGAGAAAGGTTCTGGAGCAGAGCTTGCATAGGTTTGTCTACACCTACTTCCAGCTCAAATTAGAGGTAGCTGCAGGCTAGATAGTTTGAATTCTTTTGCCAATTTCTTAGGCTCTTTCAAAATTAGCATGCTTGCAGAATGGGGCAACTGAGTGATAAGAGTAACTCTTTAGGATCGCTGGCATTGACCAGCTGCTGGCACTGTAACTGCAGAATGTTCAACTCGAGATGATAGAAATACCAGTGGTGTCCTTTACTGGTCTTTCCCTAAGACTCTCATTACTGATGGAGATACATCCATGAAAGAATAGTGGGATAATCTTAAAAAAATCCCCAGGTGCTTGGACATGAGTCCACCAACAGGGGGAAGGGAAAAGGGGCAACTGCTCTGGAGCCTGGTGATTCTAAAGGGCCTGGGGCTCCCAGATGCTGACAGTGCCCAGCACCCTAGGCCCTTTAAATCTCTGCCAGCGTGCCATGCCTTGACCCCAGCTGGCAGCACTGAGGGCTGGCTGTTGAGTTAAAGATTCCTTCCCTTTCCCATCTAATGCCATGGTCCTGTGGGACTCATTGCTACAATGTATCATTGGGACCCAGCTCTTAGCAACATTCAAAGAAGGATCTGACTTTCATCTAAAGAAAGTCCAGTTCTATTGTGACACAAGTAATGATTAAAAAGATCAACCAGACGTTTGGCAAGGATAGAAACCCTCAAGCTTCAGGGCACTATCTGATCTCCGACTGCCATCTAACTCAGGGATGCACAAAGAGGAAGGTGGGCATGAAATTTCATACAGGCGGGCACAGCATGATTGGCTGCCAGGTCTCAGGCTCATCCACCTCATTACAGATGTTGAAATATGTTACTGTTTTCGTGTGTGTGTATTCACATTTCTATATTGAGTCATAAAGTTTTTATATTCTACAGACTTACTTTCTTACACATGCCGAGTTTTTGTTTTTTTCATATGAACATAGCCAAAATTTCTGGGTTCACGCAGGAGGCTGCTAATTACAGAGACAAAAAGCAGGGCCTGTCATAAAAAGTTTGCTCACCCTTGCTCTAACTCATTGCACATGGGACCTCATCAGCCAGTGGTTCTGTAGCTCGGTTCCACGTTGCACTTTCATCAGAGAGAGCACTTCAAGGCAGCACATCTCCTCCTTGGTTCCCAAAGGGGTTAATTCAGCTGGACAACAGTGAATCACTGTTGATCCACTGTCAACTAGCTCAAGAATTGCTGATTTAAGACACCTTCAATGTCATGTCCTCAGAGATGTCAGGCTAGAATACCTGGATCCATTGTGGAAGTAAGCAGGTCTCCCTGGCAAGTCCTGACTCCATTAAAATGAATGGCACAAACACAGCAAGCCCTGAGCTGTCTTTGGGTAGGTCTAGACAGCAAAGTTATTTTGAAATAACAGCTGTTATTTTGAAATAACTTTGCTACCGTCTACACAGTGCAACCGCTATTTCAAAATACTTTCAGAACAAGGGTTGGCTTATTTCAAAATAGGTAAACCTCATTCCACGAGGCATAGCGCCTATTTCGAAGTAGGGGCTGTGTAGACAGGGAATAGAGCCTATTTCAAAATAAGCCATAGCACTTCCAATGACTCTGTTTTGAAATCAGCTCTGTTGTGTGTAGATGCTCTATTTCGAAATGGCTGAGGGCTATTGTGAAATGCACTTTGTGCACAGCAGCCTTATTTTGAAATAAGCTATTCTGGAATGCTCTTCTGACATAATGCTGCTGTGTAGGCATAGTCCTTAAGTTGCCTTGTAGCAAACCTAGCACGCACATCCTTCACAGTGCAACTTCCAGGAAGCAAATATCATCGCTTTACCAAAGCTGGGCCCTCTCAGCAATACAGCAGCTGCGGCACTTTCTCTCTGAGTCATGGATAAATATATGCCTTGATCACTTCTGAACAGCATAAGTACTGGCACCACTAACAATGGAGCCGGGCAGAGAGGGTGAGATTAATAGGAGAGAGAGTCAAGCAGTGAGGTGTACAGAAGCACAAAAGCGACTCCTTGGTTCAGCTCCTCTGGAGACATGATTACCTTTTGATAACAGCCTGCTGTAATTGCTTTCCCTGCGCTGTCTGAGCTGAACATTAAACAGCACTGTTGGGATGGGCGAATGCCAGTGAGCATGCTCAGAACAGCACAGATGCCAAGGAAGACGAGAACCAAATCAGCCCATGTGATTCCCGTAAGAGTCCTGCCGGGAGGACCACAAATTGGCGTAGCCTCTGAATGTCTATGTGCCAGGTCCTCAGCTTCATCAGAATCAACCATTTAATCAAAGTGAAGAACTCACTGTCGGTGTTCAGTTCAGGCAATAAGGGTTTCTTTTCTATTCCCTTATGCAGGGTCAGTGCAGGAATAATTCCACTGGATTTACTCCACTTTTATAGGAAATACCTGTTCTGTCTCCATTACTGTTGGTTTTCCAATTGGAGGAATAACTGAAACATATTTCAGCTAAATACCATATTGGGCAGTCATACCTGGTAGTCAGAAACAGCCTCGAATTCTGTAGAGGTGGAAAAATTACCCAAAAAGTTACTGGGGTAGAAGTGCTGCTGCTTTCTCTTCTGGATACTTGAGAACAATCAAGACGTGGCATGCGTGTGTACCTTTACACAAGAAGCTTTCCAGAGGGGTACCTGTGACTTGTACTTAAGTATATTCCCCCCTGACTCTGACCACAAGCTGCTGTACTTTTACCTAAGTAACTTTTTGAGTACTTTGTCCACCTCTGAAATTCTGGCCCTTGGTCATTTGTTCAGGCCAGTCCCCTGACCATTTCATACAAGGAGTCTGTCTACCCTGCAAGCAGTGGTGTGCTTGCAGCAGGTGTAGATAGATATGAACTAGCTTTGATCTAGCTAGTTTCAATGGCAGCAGCCTAGGCAGGATAATGCCCAGGAGTCTGTGTGTGTGAACTCAAACAGCCACTAAGGACACCCCTGGCTTCATGGCTATTATTTGAGCTAGCTCAATCAAAGCTGGCTCAGGCATGGCTACAGGGAATGAAGTCATGTCTCTGATGGCAAGGCAGACATAGCCTAGGATGCAAATACACCCTTTGGAATCTGCAAACTGGCAGCAGTGCAAAGAAAAACACCAGAATAATCCATTATCTTATGGGAATTATAGCTGTGCACCTGATTGCTTTGCAACCACCACGCCAGGGAGGGAAAGGGGGAAAGCCAAAGACTGAAAAAGCTAACAAACAATGGCCCTAACCCAAAGTGAAGTATTCAAGCCTGTGGCTCATTTTTGAGCACACAAGCAGACCCATTGTATTCAACGTACAGGGTCAGGACTGGATCTGGTACTTGTAAACAGAAACATCCAAACACGAGCTATAGTTAAGAAAAAAACATGAAACGAATAGGAAAAAAAAATCTGACCACCACTGACAGGAAAAAATTGCAGAAATATAAATATGAGCAATAAATGGCATCATGAGAGCTGGAAAAAGGTTTTGGGAAGAGTATATTCCTTCAAAGGAAACTCTGTTTACAGTAAACTCTTTCATATCCAGCACTCAATCATCCGTAACTCCCAAATAACCAACATTTTAAATTTAAGTAAATTTTAGTTAAGTTTTTCATAAGTACAGTATAGTAAATGTAAATACAAATAAACACAGCAAATACAGTCTAAGTTTACAGTGTACAGTACTACTGTTTTTGGTAAATGAAATACTCTGCATACATTTTTGTTTGCTTTTTAATATCTAATCTTTTTTTTCTTTAGTGTTATGCATTGCTAGGCATACGTCTTTATTATCCAGAATATTTGACTATCCCACAGCCTCCTCGTCCCGGTGCTGCTAGATATGAAAAAGTTTACTGTATCAGGGAATAATGTGAAAGCCTTTGACTGTTTCCATGCTGTGTAATGTGCACATTGCATCTCAGGTTATAGTAAAACCCCGGCTTTAAAAGTGAATGGATTGGGACAAATTAAGTCTGCTGTAAACAGGGGAACTTCTCCAACTTTAGTGAGATTTTACAGGCTTTTGCCATGGGTAAATTAGCTTCATTCAATGGCAAACTAAGATGGTTCCATTATATCTGTGTGTCACATATATACAGAGCATTTGAAATTCATTTAGTTGTAATGGGGAATGAGCCGTGTGTGTGATCTGGTATTATGTCCACTTACTGGGAAGAAACTTGCTAATGAAATAATCCGAATGAACCAACCATACAGCTATGTCAGTCATCAATCTTTTCTGGCCAGATGGCCACAATTAGCTGTGACTTTGATAAGCACACATTTCAGTTTTGGAATCAAGCTCACATTTCTTGACATTATCGTTATTGAAGAGAGCCAGGATCTAAATTTACCTACAGTCCTTTGCTAAGATCTTTGGGTTCTTTTGTGCCGAGGTACTTAACTCCACCAATTTCCCTATGGAAAAATCCATTGAGCGATAACCCTACCACATGATAGCCATGAGATTTCTGTGAATTCTGATTTTCCCCCTGATTTATTTTGCATCCAGATTTTGATCTGAATTTTTGAGTTACTGATACAAGTTCTAGCATTGTAATTTCTGGATCTATAGAAAGCATCTGCCCATCCTGATGAGTCCATATAACTATTTCCAGGAGTTCAAAACCTAAATCAAAATGGAACAGAGAAAAAAAGTGCTTTTGCTCCACACCCCCAAAGAGGCTGAATGCATCCAAGTCCACACTGTTGATCATCATGGGAAGAGTTGGGCTACAATACAGCAGCTGGATCCAGGATCTAACCGTAGATCCAAATCCCTATTTTTGCAGGGTATAAAACACTATCTCCATCCCACTCATCAAAAGTCTTTCCCGCAACTAAGATTACAACAGCTTGGGTTTGATGTTGTCAGAATTCACTGCATAGTTCGCTAGAGTTCCAGAATAAGTTGTAGACTGTCAGAGCCATAATTGCCTGTGACAAGCCTGTCTCGATTTAAGTTTACAATAATGTCCAAAACCTTCTCCAGTTTCACTGCCTGAAGCAGACAAGTTTCACGTGACACATAACCCAAGAGAGACCCCCACAATCAAGGAAGCAAATCAGACTGTACTAAGGTCCTTGCTTCACTACACTAGCTGACATGTCAGCACTTCTGTACCATGGTCACGTGTGCTAAAGTGAGCCCTAATGGAGACCGCTGGTCCCAGAATGCAATAGGCCTCTTGATCTCAGCAGAATTCCTTCAGCAACTCAGGTGCGCATCCTCAAAAACTGGTGCACACCGTTTCTGGCTTCTCTTGACTGCTGGCGCAACTCAAAGATAACAACTAATAGCTCTGGCTTGCACTAGAGTATCTCGGTGCAACCACTTCTGGAGTGGAATAGCATACGTGTTTATACAATGAAAGGTGGGTTAGGATAGTACTGGACTGAATTCCCATTTTGAGCAATGGAAACCATTGCAGTGGCTTTGATGAAAGTTTGATCAGGCCCTAAGTGAGAATACCATATCTAATTGAAATAACAGAGGCATTTGAGACCAGCAGAATGCAATCAATTCAGCAAGGATTTAGTCAGGATACATTCGCTGGCTGCAAAGTTTCAACAAACATTTCATCTAGCCATCTAACATTGCTAGCATCTCTCTTCCAAAAGACAGGCCAGGCTCAATAACCCGCAGGCCTTGATATTTTCCTATCTAATACAGGCAATGGTTTGCAAAGCACTTTAGATGATAACTTACATGCTTAACTCATGATTTACAAATACACCTCCCCTCACATTCAGGATGGCCTAGACTGGTTCAATCCTGGTACACATACCTAGTCTCACTTCAGTGCAACTAAAAATTGTACAATCTAGTCCAGAAGTTCTCAACCCCTGGACCATGGGCTGTTTGTGGCCGAATCAGCATTGAGCTGCATCCCACGTGACATCCTCAGGGCTTTACAGGTAGCGTTGGATGTGGCCCGCAGTGGCAAATAGGTTGAAAACTGCTGAATTCTAGCCTGCTGTTACCATAACAACAAACAACTCTGAAAACAAGCCCACAACCATTGTAAGATTTTTCCATACACAGGAAGACTTGGTTGCAAAGGGCACTTTAGTCTAGTTGACAAAGGCATAACAAAATACAATAGCCAGAAGTTGAAGCCACAATTTGTCAGGAGAAACCCTGCCATTGACTTCCCTTAGTCCTTGCAACTGCAAGGGACAATGGGGGGTAACCTCAGTGTTCAATTTAGACCTACTAAATTGAACCCTGGAAGATTGACCTCTGAAGCGTTGAGGTAAGTACACACAAGCCCTTAGGTGGCTTAAGTGCTGAGAGCACAGCCAGTCGAGCTGGTCAATAGTGGCTCACTGTTTTGTTGTGCTCTGATTTCCGTAGGCACCTTCCACCTCTAGATTTACTGTGAGGGCCCTGGGGCATGGACCCTCTTTTTCTTGTGTGTTTGCACTGCATCTTTCCTAGTGGGATCTTGATTCATGACCAGGCAGTGCCTCAGGCTTGCGCTGACCCCCATGCATAGGAGTAAATTTCACCCTAGGAGCTTGTGCTTTCTCTGTTATTTCTTAAACAAGATCCAGTTGTGCAAATTGCTGTGCACCAGCCTTCCCTGTAAGCTGAGTGCTTGAGTGGTGGCCCAGGAGAGATTCAGGTGCTGCCCAGGTGATTAGCAGAGCACCCACAGTTCCCACAGCTAGCAGCACGCGTTTCTATTGATGGTGCATATCCACATATGCCTTGGTGCACATAACAAGATTTATCCTGCATATGGATGGAAAAAATAGTGGAAACACGACTGTGCCCCCTCATCTCCTTTGGGCTCTCTGGAGGGTCTTAGAGCTCGAGACAGGATCAGACCCCAAAATACGTATGCAGCTTGCAAAGTCTCATTTAGATGAGACTTGGACACCCAGCACCCAGGAAGATGTAATGGGAACTGGGCACGGGCCAATCAACTTTCCTAAGAGGCTTAAAACAGAAACAAAACTGGGCCTGATTTGGATTTCCTCGTGCATGGAGGTAAAGCCAGGGGAGCTCCACCAAGGTCAACCACACCAGGGCAAATCCCCTTTCAAGGAGCACCAAGATTAAAGGCAGGCCAGGACAGCTGCAGTCTGTTCCAGTTCATGCAAATCAGGGGACAGCCGCAGGCTCCTGGCAAGCTGCCAACGAAGCCCTTAACTGGGCAGAGTTGAGGGTTGAACCAGATGCTGTAAAAAAGGGCTCTGCAGCATGCATCATTTATGGGCCATTGGCCATTGTTGTTGCATTTCAGGCCGTACCTAACACACAGAAAGAGACACAAGTGTAAGAACCATTGGCCTGTAAATTGAATGAAGACAGCTGGGAAGAGTATGTTTTGTGTTGGTGTTCAGTACTAAAGATTCCAGCACACATAGGTTACTACTGTGGGCTTTCCTGTCTGTATTCCTCGATTTCCACGGTGCTCTTATTTCCCTCTCCCATTTCTCCACAGGCAATCAGAATCCCGTTCTCAGATCCTCCCCCAAATGCCCCATGCTGTCTCTTAATGCAAATCTGAGCACACAATGACTAAAGCTCCTTTCAGTATAAAGAGATGGTGTGGGACATGGAGAGGCTGATGAGGCTAAGGAGACAGCCTGAACTATATAACTGCATCTTTAATGGCCTTGGGCTGAATTCAGCTCTTCTGACTCGCAGAGACTTAACGAGTGATTCCATTTAGCTCAGGGGTGTTACACTCATGTTACGCTAGGGAGAGAGAAGAATTTGATCCATTTTCCCCTGCTGCTGAATTATTTTTCATTTGGAGTGTTTCATTTGAAGTGCTCAGAAAAATCAGTATGTTAAGTACACAAGACCCAGTTCTCCCCCATCCATTGGGCCAGGCTTCCAGCTACTTTACCTTATCCCTCTAGGACAGTCACTGAGGCTATAAGGATTTATACTAGCTGAGACTCTGGCCCATGGAGTTGTTCCCAATTGACTCAAGCCCATAATCTTGGTTTCTGCAACACAAACGGGCCCTTCTGTTATAGATTAAAACCCACCAAAATCTCACAGAAGCAAAACAAATCACTTTTTATTAAATACACACAGAAATCCCCAACTTCTACTGTTTTTGCATGGTTGAAAATAACATTTTTGCCTTTCTCATTAATATGCCAGTTGTAATCTGGATGCTTGTGTGGCTGCTTGGGAGAAATTGAAATGCCACACAGCTGATTAGCAGAGTGCTCTAGCTGGCTTTGTGTTTTTATTGGTGGTGCACATTCACACATACTTGGTGCACAAAAAATTTTTATTCTACATGTGGATGGAAACAAATCCTGCTCATGGATGGAAAATATTAATAGGGCCATTGGCAGGGAATGTCTCTATATAAGGCAAGTCACTCACAATCAGTTTAAAAATCAGAATAATGGAATCACTGAACACTGGAACAAGAAGGGACCTCGAGAGGTCATCAGTTCCAGTCCCCTGCCCTCATGGCAGGACCAAGCACTGTCTAGACCATCCCTGATGGGAATCCATCTAACCTGCTCTTAAATAACTCTGGTGATGGAGGTTCCACAACCTCCCTAGGCAATTTATTCCACTGTTTAACCACCCTGACAGTTAGAAAGATTTTCCTAATGTCCAGCCTAAACCTCCCTTGCTGCAGTTTAAGCCCATTGCTTCTTGTCCTATCTTCAGAGGCCAAGGAGAACAATTTTATCAATTTTTCTGCCTCTTCCTTGTAACACTATTTTAGGTACTTGTAAACCGCTATCATGTCCCTTCTCAGTCTTCTCTTTTCTAAACTAAACAAGCCCAGCTCTTTCAGCCTTCCCTCACAGCTCATGTTCTCTAGACCTCTAGTCATTCTTGTTACTCTTCTCAGGACCCTCTTCAGTTTCTCCAAATCCTTCCTAAAATGTGATGCCCAGAACTAGAGTCAATACTCCATCTGCAGCATAAGCAGTGCAGAGTAGAGCAGACGAATGACTTCTCGTGTCTTGCTCACCACACTCCTGTCAGTGCATCCCAGAATCAAATTTGCTTTTTTTTTTTTTTTGCAACAGTGTCACACTGGTGACTCATATATAGTTCATAAAGAGCTATGCCTAGCTCTAGATCCTTTCCTGCAGTACTCCTTGCTAGACAGTCATTTCATAATCAGGCATGACCCTGCTCTGTGCTGAGTTTTAGAGATACACACACCTCATAGAGCTGGATTGGACCTTGGGAGGTCATCAAGTCCAGTCCATGGCCCTCTTGGCAGGGCCAAGCACCATCCCTGATAGATTTGTTTTTTTTTAATCCATTTTACCCCAGACCTCTAAATGGGCTCCTCAAGAGCTGAGCTCACAACCCTGGGTTTAGGGGGCCCAATGCTCAAACCACTGAGCTCTCCCTCCCTCTTCACCTGCTTGCAAAAAATTCCATGGCAGGTGTCCAGTGGATCATAGGAGGTGCAGGCTCAGCATTGTCCCAGGTCTGCTCTACGCTATCTAATACTGTAGCTGTCACCCATGGCCTGATTCTGTGAGATTACCTCAGAACATTCTCCACGACTAGAGTTCTCCTCCCAAGCCCCTTACTATGGGATTCAAGCAGCCTTCAAAGCCATTTGGAACAATTGGACCCTCAAAGACCTGGGCCAAAGAGCATCTTGTCATTCACAGTTCCATCTCCCAGGCACAGAAGTACTTCTGTTGCAAGTCTGTGTTGAAAATGCTTTTCCCTGGTTATTTACACAATGGGAGTAACAGATGAAAAGCCAGATCCTCAGCTAGGGCAAATTTCAGCAGCTCTGGGGAATTAAGGAACTGGCCCCAGACTCTTTTGTTTCTTTCTAATTAGGTGTTTTTCTTTCCCTGCTAAGGGTTCCCAATGTTTTCTGCGTGCCACTCCAGGCTCCATCACAAGAGAATATTGAAGCACAGACTTCCATGTAGCCATCTGTATCCAGCACAGCATGAGATGAAGCTCTGTTGACTTCCAGGGGACTGAAGTGTGTGTATGAAAGCTTTACTAAACACACATACTCTGCTGAATCGGGGCCACAGTGATGGATGCTTTTTGGAGGGGAGGAAGCCTTTTAAACAGGACCAATAATTTGTCTTTTCGCCTGGTCAAACCTTGCTTCCTTGTGCAATGCAAACAATAGGGTGAATGTGACCTTTTTTAAGAGACATTCTGCAAGAAGCTGTCTGCTCTATTTTCCCAAAAGCCCAGCCAAGGAGAAGCACAAAGAAGCTCTGATTGAAGGAACTGATGTTGAATTTTTAAATATTCTAACCTGGATTTTGATACTGTTGCTAAGCACGTTACTGCAATAACTGGGTCTGAGTGTGCGCTCGGCAGGCAACATTACCAAAGCAAAGCAAAATGAAATCTGTTTGCATGATGATCCCCTCTTTAAAGATAACAGCTAGACAACAGCCTCAGAGCATATTCTCAAGGGGTTATCTCCCATGAATAATGAAGCTGTCAGATTTGCTTTGGGTTTGGCTCTGGTGTTCACTATTGTATACTTACAAACATCCAGTACACAGCAACCAAAATATATAGACAATTGCACTTCCCTTTAGCTGGCCTTATTGCAGTGCAAATTTGCATTAGCTACTCATAATTGAACTAAGTATATTACTGTTTTTGCCAAAGCTTAATAGAAAAAATAGTAAAGAATAAACAATGGAAATTGAGGGACCATACTGCAATTCAGGTAATAATAGAGATTGGTATTTTCAAATCATACTATGGCATTTAGACATGCAATTCCCATTATTTGTAATTTCCCCTAATCAGATTTAAAAATCTCTACCATAACATTCCTAATATCTAACAGCCTGTTTATATAAACACTCAGGTATTTTCCCCAGATAGATAAAATGAAGATGTTAATTAAAGGCAAGGTTAATGAAAAAGTGTTATCCCTGATTTATCTGAGCCTAATCACAAGGTAGAATATTGAAAGAGGAGTTCATAAATAAAATATCTGTATTCAGAGCAAATGTACCACATAAATAGAACATAATACAATTCCATCTGTTCTTTGTATTTTTTTCATTAATTGACATATTTTGGAAACATGTTACATGGAAAAGACAGCATGAAAATGATGGGTAAATTCAACACCTACTTTAAAAGAGAAGGTGTGAGCAGAACATAGTATCTTGTATCCACACTGTTGTAAATATGGAGTAGCCACAGTGGAGTAACTATTACATTTACTTTGAAGTAACTGAATGCAAAAATCTGTTCTGAGAAATCTGGCAATGTTCTCCACTTTTCATCCAATTAATAGAGTATTCTACGTCCACAAGTCATGCCTAGATGGTGCTTGGTTTGGCTGTGAGGGCAGGGACTGGACTCAATGACCTCTAGAGGTCCCTTCCAGTCCTAGTGTTCTATGATTCTATGCCTTTCATCCCTTTCAAAAGTAGCAAGGTGTCTTAGCAACAGGGCCCAATCCTATAGGATACTGAGGATCCTCAGGGGTGCTTATCACCCACAACTCCTGTAGAATTCAATGGGAGTTGAAGGTACTTACCAGCTGTTAAGGCTTGTGTCTGTGGTGTGTTACCAAGTGATAAGCCAAGGTGTGAATCTAGAAAACACTGCTTGCCTCAGCGTAACATACCATGTAGATGCTGCTGTGTTGCATTGAAAATCCTAGATTACAATCTGGCTAACGACTGATTGAAGGTTTCAAAGGGGTGGCCATGTTAGCCTGTAGCTTCTCAAGTAACAAGTAGTCTGGTAGCACCTTACAGAGTAGCAAATATATTAGCTTTTGTGGGTGAGACTCACTTCCTAGGCTGATAGGAGTAGACAAATAAAATCCAGGGTTTATATTGCAGGGAAGGAGGAAGGGAGAGGAGGGTGGGGGAAAAGTTACCTGTCACTAGTAGGGCCAGTTGAGGAAGTAAATAAAGTTGGAAGTGTCCCATTCCTGCAAATAGCAAAGGTGGGAAATTTGCCCTTGTAATGCATAAGATAGTTGAGATCTTTGCTAAGACCTAGTTTAAATGTGTCAGAGTTGCAAATTCCAATGTCTCCCTCTGTAATCTTGTGGTAAAATAGTTTTGTAGAAGAATGGCTACTTTTAAATCCATTGTTGAATGTCCAGGTAGGTTACAATGAAGGCTTTACAGGTTTGTGTGTGTAAGCACTTCACGTGTCAGACTTCTGTCCGTTCGTCCTTTAGCTCAACGACTGTGCGCTTTGTCCAACGTACATGGCAGAGGGGCATTGCTGGCACTTGGTGGTATATATTACATTAGCGTATGAGCCCCTGATGGTGTGGCTGATGTGGTTAGGTCCTGTGATGGTGTTGCTTGTGTAGATATGGAGACAGAGATGCAGGGATAGGATCCTGCATTAGTGTTTCTGTGGTACGGTGTGTGGCTGCTAGTGAATATTTTCTTGCGGTTGGGGGGGGCTGTCTGTAGGCGAGAACAGGCCTGTCACTCAGGGCCTGTGAGAGTGAGGGCCATGTTCCAAGATAGGTTGTAGGTTGTCAATGATGCACTGGAAAAGTTTAAAAGAGGGGCTATACAAGTAGCCAGGCTCAGTCTACCAAGCACTTTCAATGCACCATTGCAGCGTCATACAGATAGGTAGCTGCACAGCAAGCTCACTCGCTGAAGCTTTACACCCTGCCTTGCAGTGCAAATCTGGCTATGTCAGGAAGCCATTGCAGAATCAAGCCCCTAATGCAGCCCTGTTATTCAGGGCTGAAGGACTGCATCTGCAACATTCCATGGAGGCAATGGGATCCGAGAACCTCAAAATCATTATTCGAGACACTTGACTGCATGAGACATTTGGTCACTTGGTAATTTGTTACGTATATTCTCACCTTCCCAGGCTGGGAAAATCTTCCTTCCTTGAGACATCCTTGAAAGCTCATTCCCAACAGGATGTGACTAGAGCTGACTGAAAAATGCCAATTATCCCCTGCTGGGGCATTGTGTGTTGTTTACATTTGCCATGAAGGTACATTTGCAGAACCAGAAAGGATGCCCAAACACAGGCGAAGTTTTCAGTATAATTTTTCAGGAAAACCCAGAAAATTCCAACTCCAGTGAAGATTTTCCACAAAATGCTTCATTTAGGTCAAAGAGCCAGTTTGCATTCAAAACACTGGTGTGACAAAACTCAGACAGCTGCAGATATGAGTCACTTTCTTTCCATTTCTGCCTCTCTCCCTTGTGGACCGGAGCCCAAGACTAACATCTGAAGGACAGATTATATCACTCAGCACAGCAATGAGCAAGAGAACACCACACCCATTCTCTAACAACCCTGGAATAGATTCTGACACACACACACAGACAAAATTCCGTCCTTGTATCCCCCTGGCTCTGGTGTGGAATGGTTTTCTGCTAGCCCACGCTAGGAGAAAGTTACAATCTTCCTGCTCCAGCATAGTTGCACTTGCCAATGCATTGCAGAAGTAAAGATTCACTTCATTCTCCTCCTCTAATCCTGCATCACAACTGATCAGTGTTCCCACTATTTTTTTCCCAGCGGGGCAGAATAAATTTTGTTACATGCACCAATGAATGTGACGTAGTGTACCACCAATAGAAACACATGCTTCTGGCAATGGTCGGATGTGGGCTGTCTGCTATTGAGCTGGGTGGCACCTGAATCTTTCCTGGGCAGCTGCATAAGCACTCAGCTTACAAGGAACTCCACACCTGACCCAAAATCCAGGGACCTCCTACAGAGGCATAACAGGATGGATCCTTATTCCCATGTATGTTGTTCAAGCATGATGAGGTGGACTAAGCCCCAATGCCGTACAGGTGGCCAGAGGCCTTGCCACATCCCACCCAGTGAGAAGAGCAGCAGAGAGGTCCTCCAGGCAGGATAGAGTGGCTGTCTCTGCAACAGCTAATCAAAACCCAGCAGGCTGGTATAAAACAAGCTGCTGGGCTAGGGCCTGGCAGTTGCACACAGAAGCTGGGAGACCACAAACACTACAGACTGCTCTGAGTGTGAGCTGAACTTAGACCTGGGTAAGGCCCAGGTCCAACGACCAAAGAATGGCTACAAGCCTAATACAAGAACCAAAAGCATCATGGACAGAGCTCGTCAGATCCTAGCCCCAGAACCTTACCAGGTGACCCAGCAAAGACCCTTGGCCACAGAGGGGCACTCACAAGCAGGTGTACCCCATTACACCAAGTCACAATCTAGCTGTCTAACCCTTGTCCCTCTTTCCCTCTCCCCTCCTTTGTTATCCCCTCTTTCCTCGTACACCTTGATGTAAAACTGGAAGCTCTTTGGAGCAGGGTCTTGCTATAAACTCCCTGCAAAGGTCCACTCCACGGTGCCACAGATAACAATAAAGAAGGTTTCAGCTAAAGTACTTTGAGCAGAATCAATCCTGCTGGAAATCATAATGCAGCCCAAATTGGCCATTCATCAGCAGCCACTAATAAAATCCCCCACAAGAATCAATAGCTAACAAAAGAAAAATTGACTTTATGTCTCTTTATTGGTATGACCAACGCAGAGATGGGCTCAGCAAGAATGGCTGAAAACAAGCTTGTGTTGGAATCCATGGGGTAGCCAAGTGCAACAAAAGTATCTAAATAACATATAGCCCTGGGCAGAGGCAATTTGATAATGGACTCCAGAGCATGGGCCTCCTTGTGAAGCGATGTTGACAAGTACCAAAGCTCGGAGACATTATATTATAAATAAAAAAATAGCTAATGTGTCTGAAGATGTTCAGTAGAAGGGGTTGTAAGCACTGTGTTACACTATACCACTTAGCATCATCTTTATCCCTTAAAGATTCTGGTCACCTAGTCCAACCATTTTTCAAGCCATCAAATTTCACCTGAGATATGCAATGCCTTTTCTCTGATGCAAAGCATGAACCCTTTTAGCAAACTAATAGTGCATTTGCTTGCTAAATAACACTGCTGTGGATAGGCTGAGAAGTGTTTGTTTAATCAGCAAAAGATTTGACACTTCCTCATGCCCTAGAGACACAAGGGTTTATCAGGTACAAGGCGGAATATTTCTGTGGAAGCCCCTTGTCAAAACATGGACTGCTTCGGCGCAGAAGTGAATGTGAAATTCATGTAAAGGAACAACAAATAAAGCCACAAGAGACTTAGAAGAGCTGTCTGGGAGCAATAGCTCTTCCACATGCAAACTGTAGCTGAACTTCCCAAGAGCTAACAGCTTCTCCACAGCCGTTACCCTTTTTTTTTTTTTTTTTGGGAAATTAGCAAACAAGACCCTGATTAGCTGCAGGAGTTCCATATATGTCTTGTTTCATGATCTCCAGGGGGCATTAAGGAGAGTTGTACTCAGACTTCAAGGTCCCTTAGCTATCTCCTCTCAGGCTTGATTTAGATTTTGACAAGGAACCAGAATGTCTTAGTGATGTGTATTATGGTCATGCCTTTGGACCATTTAAGCTTGACACACATAAGAACATAAGAATGGCCACACTGGATTAGATCAAAAGTCCATCTAGCCCAGTAGCCGGTCTACCAACAGTGTCCAATGCCAGATGCCCCAGAGAGAGTGAACAGAACAGGGAATCATCAAATGGTCCATCCCCTGCTCCCAGTCCCAGAATCTGGCGAGCTAGACTAGGGGCACCATTTCTACTCCTCCTGGCTAGTAGCCATTGATGGGCCTCTCATCCATGAATTTTTCTAGCTCTTTTTTGAACCCTGTTAAAATCCTGGTCTTTACAACATCTTCTGTCAAGGAGTTCCACAGGCCTACCATGAGCTGTGTGAAGAAAATCTTCATTGTGTTAGTTTTCAACCTGCCACCCCTTAATGACCATGAGTATTTAACTGTGCTAGGGCTGTACAAACATGAGAGTGGACTGTCCACTGCTTTGAAGAAGTTACATTTCAGGCAGACAAAGGATGAGGGACACAGAGACAAGCCAATCAAAGAAACACAGCAAACATTACGTTAGTTCCATGATTTATTTATTTACAGCTGTCAGAAGTGCTGTTTGTTCGGAGTATATTTGCTGAACAGTAAGGCAGGGAAAGAAGAGGGGTGGGTGGGCATAACAGCACCCCCAAGGATTACGTCTGATTGTTTCATTGTCTCAAGCAGCACTGTTTGGCTTACACTGCCCATCTCAACATGCTAGAAGGGACAGTGCCTTGTCCAAGGTCCTGAATATCTTTTTCCTGAATCTGGATATTGGGGCAAGTCTAAACAAGACCTTGAAGTTGATCCTAGATACACAATGCCACTACAGCAATTGTATAGCTGGAACTGATGTATCTATGATCAACTTATTTGGCCTTCCACACTGATGGAGGTCAACTGGAGAGTTTCTCATGGACACAATTTTTCCTAATGGTACTCTCTCTTTAGGGCTCATCCAGCAGACATCATCTGTGCCCAGATTGCTAACACCATGATGGATTTTGTTCAAATTTTTTCAGAAACCAGCTGACGTTCTTTCTAGTAGCCTATCATACAGCTAAAGCGAGTGAAGTAACACAAGTTGAGCCTCTCTTACCCAGCACGCTCTTGTTAGCAACATGTGTAATCCAGCATGATTTTAGTTAACCAGACAACAACTTATCATGGGTGTGGCCAAGTTTCCCATGTCCCATAAAGTTTATTTCCAGTCACCAGTCCCTACATGTCTTCTAGGAGCTCAGTAAGCAGTGGAAGTGTTGGTAATGTGCTAGACAACATTAACCTCCTGCAGTCTGGCAGATTCTCTTGTCCAGCAAAAGTCAGGCCCTCGAAGTGCTGGATAAAAGGGGTTCAACTTCTACAGTGCTTTTACTAGACAGAAGAGCATCTGCACTGGCTTTTTGGAAAGAGAGGAACAAAAAACATTTAAGTTGCCTCTCCATGTTCAATTAAGTTGTTGTGTCAGTGGGAAGCTATTTTTTTTAAATCTATCACCCCAAAGTTATTCTGACATCTCGTGAACAAGGAGTCACAAGTTGCAGAGAAAGCAAGCCCAGGTAATCAGAAAACCAGGTGGCTGAAAGAACACTGATAAAGAGCCCTACAAGTCACTCCAATACTGGTTGGGAGGATTGCTTTGCAAAATACCAAGAGTGCAGATCCCCTCCATAAAAGCAGTGGATTATTATTCTTTAAATCAGGGGTGGCCAACCACTTATGGACAAAGTAACATGGATAGAGTGCAAAGAGCCAGGTCTTATAGCTATCTACCTATCTATCAAGATAAAAATAAATATATAATAGGTAGCTCAATGCCCACCCCCCTCCAGAGCCAGGCACACCCAGCCCCCCACTATAATGCAATCCCCACCCCTCCCCTAGAGCCCAGCACCTCCCAGCCCTGTCGTTTTAACTCAATGCCCTCTTCCTCCCTCAGAGCCAATCACTCCCAGCCTCTCTCCCATGCTCTAACTCAATGTCAGCAACTCACCAGAGCTGCTGCCACCCCAGAGCCACCACCGCTGCTGCTACACACTTCTCCCACCAAGCATCAGGTATGTGCACAGAGCGGCAAACAGCACCACCAGCATGTGGCTCTGAGAAGGACTTGCATTTAATGGCTCAGAGAGCTGCAGGTTGGCCACCCTTGACATCCATTCAGATCCCAGCACTTAGGTGTCGATGTCAAAAAGCTCAGCGCTGCCTGAACAACACTGTGGCAGCCTCAGCAGAGGCAAGGACAGCTGACTGCATCTCCTCTGCCCCTAGACTGATGCTTTCTGGTAGGGGTGAGCACAGAAGTGCCAAGGAAACTTGCACTGTATATGAAACACACCCACTTCCAAAGTCACAACCTACACCCGGCACTTGTCACAAGCACTCAATCCACACAAGGCTGTTTTGCTACCTTTTCCCACCTCGCAGGTTAGTTCAAATGCCTCATGGATTAAAGATGCACTTCAGTGACTGTTTCCCAGAGTGCTTTCTGGCTGCATGCAGAAGCATCAATTATTCATCCAGCCCAAGTGGCCCCGCCACAGAATGGATCTCTCTGGAGGTTTGCTGTCAGTCACAGCAGGACCCAGGCTGTGCATTTTGTGTGTACTGACACAGAAAATGGAAGTGGCTTGGTTGAACACGATCAGGTTGCAAAGGAGTCAATCCTGATTCTGAGGCAGGAACCTGACACAGCACTTGCTCGGGGGGATTCATGCAAAAGCGTCCTTGGTCATCCCATTAGAGCTGGCAAGAAAGCCCCATTTGGCCTGAGGGCAAGCCTACTGATGAGGAGGCAAAGGGCACAGGTGCCCCAGAACCTGGTGTTTCAAAGGGGAGGTTTTGCTGTGTAGATGCTCACAACTTTATTTTGGAATAGCGGCCATTATTCCAAAATAACTTTGCTGTGAAGACACACCCTAAGTGGGCTAAGTACCACTACAGGGGACAGTGAACCGCATGCAATAGATGCATGGGTTACAGAAGAACATGGAGATCAGAGAAAGTCAGACCACTACAGAAATAGGAGGGATCCTAGTAGCAAACTTACTATTATTTATATGATGTCCAAGTGTACATGGCAATTTGCAAACAAAGGACAGGTAATCCAATTTTCAAAGACACTTACCCCCTGGCCCCAGCACTCAAGAGCCTTAGTTCACTGATAGTCAATGGAATCCAGAATAAAGTGCTTTAGTATCTCTTGAAGATAGGACTTACCCAGGGCATCCACCCGGAAGAGCTTATCTCAGAGGTCCGCTTATTCCAAGCACACACACATAAAAGCAGCCCACAACTATTTATAACAGAACTAATCACTCAAGTTTGGAACAGAGTAGGACAAGAACCAATTGACACTGAATTCAAGAGAAAACAATGGGGATGGCTAGGCCACACTCTCAGAAAACCATCATTCAGCATAGTCTGTCAAGCTCTCACATGGAACCCACAAGGAAAACTCAAAAAAGGAAGACCTTGGAGAATGTGGAGAAGCTCTACAGAGACTGGAGGACAACATTGGGGGTACTCCTGGAGCCAGCTAGGAGTTTTGCCCCAAGACAGAGTGAAGTGGAGGAGACTTGCAGATGACCTATGCTCCACCCAGAGTACAAAGGTTAAGTAGTAGTAATAATCACACAAGTAACGATTTCCAGGATGGGACCCTAGGGTTGACATTCAACAGTGATGTAACTGGGGTAGGAGGTAGGGTTTGCCCAAAAAACAGGAGTCATGGACTATCACATAAAGGTTGAAAGGACTGGCTTTGTTTAGTCTGGAAAAGAGAAGACTGAGAGGGGACATGACAATAGCTTTCAAATATCTAAAAGATTGCTACAAAGAGGAGGGAGAAAATTATTCTCCTTAGGTCCCGAGGACAGGAGAAGAAGCAAGGGGCTTAAGCAGGGGAGGTTTAGGTTGGACATTAGGAAAAACCTCCTGACCGTCAGGGTGGTTAAGCAGTGGAATAAATTGCTTAAGAAGGTTGTAGAATTTACGTCACTGGACCTTTGTAAGAGCAGGTTAGATAAACATCTTTTGGGATGCTCTAGACCATGGGTGTCCAACCTTTTGGCTTGCCTGGGCCGCATTGAGTGAAGAGGAATTGTCTTGGGCCACATATAAAATATATAATATAGTTAATGTATATAAATCACATAATAATGTTAAAAGTTTACGATCTTGTGGGGCCGCATTACTAGCTGTCCAGGGCCGCATGCGGCCCGCGGGGTGCGGGTTGGACACTCCTGCTCTAGACAGTGCTTGGTTCTGCCCCGAGTGCAGGGGACTGTATCTGATGACCCCTCGAGATTCCTTCCAGTCCTATTATTCTGTTATCTTGGTGAAAATCCAAGGAAACAATTCCTTGCTTATCCAGAATTACATCCTCTTCAAATGTATCTATTAGATTTAAATGTAAGGTACACATGAGAATGGACAATTCATGCTTTACTCAACACATGCTGTTCAGTGAGCAGCGAAAAGAATTCAGTTGAATACAAAATAACCATGGAAACTAAGACTATCTTCCTAATTTAGCCAACTAGGGTATCAGAACATGGAGCCTACAGTTGTAGGAGGATGTGTGGTAATCAGGAAGACAGAATTTCCAAATAAAGACATGATTTATTTGGGGCACAAGAATTAAGGGGTTAGATGGAATGGTAAGATGAAAGTGTTTAAGCAGGCTGGAATGCACATTGCAGAGCAAAGAGGTAAGTGATTGTGCTCATAAGGGAGTGTTTTTCAAAGAGTGGTCCACAGATCATTAGTTTTGTCTACAAAATTGTCTAGTGCAGACATAGCCTCAGAGAGGTAGCTGTGTCCGTCTGTATCTTCACAAAACAAAAAAATCAGTCCTATAGCACTGTGAAGGCTAACAGTATTATTTATTGGGTGATGAGCTTTCGAGGGAAAGACCCACTTCAGATCTGGAGAGTTACTGAAGGGCCCAGGGGGTGGGGGAAACTCTGCAAGTGTCTATTAAGTTAAGTGGGATGTTTGCTAACACTGTGAATATCTTTTTTCTCTCCCCACACCCTTCCTTCCCCTATATCTAGGTGATGCCTAATTCTTTTTGTCATTTTTTTTCTCTCAGTTATCAGTAACTCTCAAGGTCTGAAGAAGTGGGTCTTTCCCATGAAAGCTCATCACCTAACAAATAAAGTTAGTCTTTAAGGTGCTACAGGACTGTGTTTTTTGGTTAGTATTTAAAGTATATGCACAGAAATGATCTGATGGGAAAGTGATTAACCTTGCAAGGCTGAGAGCTAAGACTAAGGTGCGAGAAGTCCTCATCAGAGACATGCTGTTCGCAGACGAGGCTGCTGTAGTGTCTCACACAGAAGACCAGCTTCAAACACTGCTGGATCAGTTCTCCAAAGCGTGCAAGGACTTTGGGCTTACCATCAGCCTAAAGAAGACAAATGTACTTGGTCAAGATGTTGCTGAATCCCCATCAATCAGCATTGACAACTATACATTAGAGGTTGTCCATGAGTTCGTTTACCTTGGGTCCACCATCACTGACACCCTGTCGTTGGACACTGAGCTAAATAGGAGGATCGGAAAAGCGGCCACAACTCTGTCCAGACTCAGCAAGAGAGTGTGGAATAACAACAAGCTGTACACTCACACCAAAATGCAAGTCTACAGAGCCTGCATCCTCAGCACCCTCCTTTATGGCAGCGAGACTTGGACCCTGTATGCCCGCCAGGAAAAGAGGCTGAACGTCTTCCACTTGCGCTGCCTCAGGCGCATCCTTGGAATATCATGGAAGGACAGAGTTACCAACACAGCCGTCCTCGAGCAAGCTGGAATCCCAACCATGCACACCCTCCTCAGGCAGCGTCGGCTCCGCTGCCTTGGCCACGTCCACAGGATGAACGATGGAAGGATTTCAAAAGACATCACGTATGGTGAGCTAGCCTCTGGCAAAAGACCCCCCGGACGCCCCCAGTTGCGTTACAAAGATGTCTGCAAGAGAGACCTCAGAGAGGTAGACATCGAGCTGGACAACTGGGAAGAACTAGCAGACGACCGCGGCAGATGGAGGCAGGGGTTACACAAGGGCCTTCAGAAGGGAGAGTTGAAGATCAGACAGCTAGCAGAGGAGAAGCGAGCGCACAGAAAGCACAATAAGGACTTGCCAGACACCCACTACATCTGCAAGAGATGCAGCAAGGACTGTCACTCTCGTGTGGGTCTTTATAGTCACAATAGACGCTGTAAATGAAGTCTTAAATTGAAACTTTAAAGGGCGCGATCCATAGTCTGTGCAGACTGAAGGATGCCTACTACTACAGAAGTGATGCATTTTGTTATTCTGAGTGGGCTGCTGGTGGTCTGTGGAAAGGTTTGCATTGAGTGGGCTTGGCCACAGGCTGAAAAGTTTGAGAACCATTCCCATAAGGGAACACTAAATGGGAAACCTTTTTATGGGTTTCAACCAGATATTGAAGACTAAAAATTCTGAAGATTTTGATAGTTTTTTTATTCATGTTTGAATGCTCAAATACCCTAATAACATACATGCAATCTAGCCACACAATTGTATGCTTAAATTATCTAAATGTTCATGCAAACACAGAAAAGACACCATCTATAAACAACTGAGGCATGCTGTAATGTACCTAAATTGTGCACTGAACGCTGTAGCTACACACGCATCTGTTGCGTTGGAAAACACATCTAGCCACTTGCATGCACAAGTCAGTAAATACACATGTACCAGTCCTCTGGGAACACAGAAGCGAGGGAAGATCATTGACAGAGACCCAAGGAGTGGAAGGTGTTTCACAGAAGTGTCTCTGGGGTGGCATGCAGAACAGAGTCAGAGAGTGTCTAGGAAGACATCTACACTACCATGGAAGATCGACTCACTTAGGGTCAATCTTCTGGGGTTCAGTTTCTCACATCTAGTATGAGTGCATGAAATCGACCTCTCAGGGGTTGTAGTCAACCCTTGTGCTCCTTGCAAGATGCAAGAGTAAGGGAGGTTGATGGGAGAAACTTTCCCATCAACCTTCCCCTGTTTAGACACACAAGTTAGCCTAGCGCAAATACATCCATTTTAACTGTGCAACTGGCACATCTGTGGTCTACTTAGTCTAGGGTAAACCTTACCCTTAGTCTAGGGTAAACATAGCCTAAGAAATCTGTGTGAGATGGGGGAGCAAGGGCAGGAGGCAGAGGATGTGACTGCTGAGGTTTAATGAGGGAGAGGCAAATTAGAACTAAGGATGGGAAGGCAAATGAGTTAAGTGACAGCGCTGAGGCTAAAAATGACAGACTCTAGATGCTGGCAGTGGGAGGCCCGGATGGATTAGACACTGAATAAATCATGCAAGTACACTCATAAAAGTGGGAATGAGCTTCAAACAGAAACAAGCATGTTCCAGTAACTAAAAATACATGCTCTTTTAAAGACTAGATCAGGCAAGAAGAATGCTGAAGGGAAAGGTTAACCCTCTTAAAGACAGCAGCATCACTGAAGATGAGAGACTGTAATTATTTTGCATCTGGTTTCTATCCAAGAACAAAGAGATCAGATTGCCAATGAGAAGGGGGAAGGAAGGGAGTGGGAAATGTTAAGACTGCTAATACAGTATTAGAGAACATCCAGTTAAGGCCTTATAGAATAGGAATATGCCCAGAAGGGGCAAGATGTTTTATGAAAATAACAGGCTCCACAGTTAGCACGTATCATGATCCTGTCAACACTTAAAGCATGGGCTTCTGACACCAAGAAGATTGAGTGGGTTGTGAGTCTGGCATTTCCTATAGGCGGGACACTTGTGCAAGCACTCAGGAGAAATTTAAATGCTGCCCAGCGGATTAGAAGAGCACTCACAGCTAGATTTTTGTTTCTATGGGTGGTGCACATTTGCATACAAAAATTTATGCTGCACATAGAAGGAAAAGCTTAGAGGAAACATTAATTGTGACCTCTAGGCCCTTCCCATACTACTGAATGGGAAGAAGGCCTGGGCTAGATTAAAGGAGAATGCTGTGATGGGAAAGAAGGTCACGGTACATAGAAAAAGATGAATGACTCCAATTCATAACACACGCATGTGCATGCATATAACTGAAAGCAGCATTGACTCATTCAGCACCTGCAATTGGCCCCAGATTTCCTAGCATTTACTTCTCATGAACACACCCAAATAAAATTAGTTCAACAAAAATAAAGAACAGGGATCATAAAAATCTGCATGTGTATGGTGTCCTTGGTCCTCCCTGCATGTTTTATAATAGCTGGCTTTTCAGATCTGCTATGCTACTGTAGAAGTAGCCTTAGATTAATATGCATAATTCAAAATACTTTGGACAAGATGCCTTGTGTATAAAGTTATAATCTGCTGAATGTGTATGTCCTGTTTTTGTGCATGTATCATTCCTGTATGTGAAGTTAGAAATGTGATGTGTGGATCTCTTTAGAATTCTAAATGTGCTTATAAGGGGCATTACCGATGCTCCAGAAACTTAATGATTCGATGATCAAGCCAACAACCTTTGAATGGTTTTATTTTTTCAATAAGGCCTAACTGTGGTTGGTCCTAGAAAGACATGTGGTCAGCCCACCTGATATGGGAAGCTGTTTTGGATTTGTACTTTTGCACTTAACTTGAGTAAAATTTGAACTAAGCACAAAGAATTCCTACCTGGGGCAAGGAAGCTATAAGAAGGGGAAACCAAAGAATAGGGGCAGTTGCCAGAACTCAGGAGACCCTCCCACTTCCCACCTCAGATGCCTGCTGGAAACATCTGAAAAAGGGAAAGGGCTGGGCCCAAGACTGCTTAGCTTGTGAAAGAGGTGTTTAGAACAACTGTTTAGGGTAAGAATTTGCATGGAGTTTCTCAATAGATTAGCTGGCGGGTTTTGTTTATTTTAATTTAGTTATTTACTTTGATGGCTGTTTACATTTGCAGCCACTTCCACCCTACTTTTTGTACTTAATAAAACACATTTGTTTATTGTTAAGCCCAGTGTAAATAATGGTTAGCTGGGGTGGAGCGCAACCACTGCGCACATCTCTCTTTGTTGATCAGGGGGACGGACCTGATGAGGGTAGGATGGATTTATGTGCAGGTTTGCTCCCTTTGAGGGTTGGTTTCCTGCGTGTTGAGCCTTTACAGCAGAGCATTACCAGATCTTTCAGTGTCTGTGCTGCTCTGTAGAGGGGCAGTAACCACACCCGGCTGGCTTGGCTAGGGGAGAGCAGAGGTTCTGGCCCAGCAGGACAGGGTGGTAGGGAGTCCCAGAGGGAAGGAATGCACGTGTCAGTGGCATGATCAGCACAGCCCCAAGGGGATTTCTTTGACATAACCCATCAAATAGCGTTCCTGGGATTATTGTGTATTAGCTTCTCACCACATCTTTATCAGCAGGGGAGAAGGTATGGGGAATAGGCCTTTATGAACATGATCAGCAGCAATCAGTTTTCAGCCAGAGATGCAGAGAAACAAGGGAGTCCAGCAGTGTTTCCCATAAGCTGAGAGCTTGGGCACCTGCCAGGAGAGATTCAAGTGCCACCCAGCCAACTAGCAGAGCACCACAGTGGGCAGCATGTGTTTCTATTGGTGGTGCACATCCACACATGCCTTGGTGCACATAAAATTTATCTGCCCACGGGTGGAAAAATTAGGGAACACGGGAGCCTAGTAACAAACTGACCTCTTATTTTACATTTTGCTCACCTAGATGTTAGCCCCATCTCTCAATTGACAGCGAGAGTGAAATACAGTGGGTATCTCAGGTGTAGCAACAGCTCAATGGATCTCTTTCCATACGTATACCCAGCTATGCCAGCTGGGGTCAGGGTGGGGAGGGAGGGACAGATGCCTTCAGCCCAGCATTTCAAAGGGACCCAAAGCTCCATCTGCCACTGCTGCCGAAATAGTAGTGGCAGCAGCCAAAGCTCTGGGCCCCTTTGAAAGAGCTGTGTGCGGCTCTGAAGAAGCATGGGGAGGGAGTCTGACTCCTCTAAGCCCTGCCCCCTCTTCCCTAGTCCCCATACCTCCTGGGGGCAGGGAGCCAGGCCTCCCTCCCACCTTGCCCCCAAGCCCACAGCAGCTGTCGGCACTGTTGTACACCCCAGCTCCTGTTCCTCCCAGTGATTTGCCGTTCTAAAGGTCACACATGTATGTTCCCCTCTAGCCTGCTGGATATCTGATGTGTTATGTCTTTGTAGCTCTGAAGTCAGGTGAATACTTGTTTGTGATTAGAATCCAGGAGAAAGCCACAAATGCCCTGTCACTTTGATTTGTCGTCCTCCCTCGTTCTTCAGGAAAAACCCTACTGGCCGGCTTACTTCCTCACAGGTGGTTCACGTATCAATGCGGGTCTGATCCTGGCAATCCAGACCAAACTCCAACCAGGCAGCTGACATCTGCCTTGCTATCACAAGCAGTGTGCCCTACAAGCTGAGCAGTTGGGCAGCCACCCAGGAGAGATTCAGGTGCCACCCAGCTGATTAGAAGAGTGCCCACAGCCAGCAGTATGTGGTCCCATTGGTGGTGCACATCCACACATGCCTAGGTGCACGTAAAATTTATTCTGCCCATGGATGGAAAAAATTAGGAGGGACAATGACCACAACCTACGGATTCCCACAGGTTATGTATTGGGGGAGAAACACCTACGTATGGCTGAGTTTAGCCTTAGGAGCATTGTGATGCCAAAAACTCATTTGACACTAATTTCTAAAATTTTTTTATCTCCTTGCCCCACCCGCCCGTTGTTAACTCAGTGTAAAAGGATGTGTGTTGCCACAGGTAATGCCTTTTCACAGGTGCATATGACTTATTTCTAAACTGAGAAATGCATAGGTAACCTCTACAAGCCTAATCAGAGAACTGATGTGGAAAGAGAGAGATTTGTCACAGGTTATGAATTAAAGGGTACTAATAGGTGTAAATATGGTCGCCACTCACTTTTTAATCTGGGCTAAAAGATTTTGATGAAGAAGGATGAAGGGCAGAACATCTGGAAGTAGTTGAGGTCTCAGTGCCTTGATCCCAGTTACTTTCAAGGGGACTGAATTTCCATGGAGATTCAGAAATCTGAATCCTTCCACTGTGACAAGTAACAGAGGGGTGGCCGTATTAGTCTGTATCCACAAAAACAATGAGAAATCCTGTGGCCTTGTACAGACTAACTGATTTTTTTGGAGCATAAACTTTCATGGGCAAAGACCCACTTTGCCCACGAAATCTTATGCTCCAAAAAATCTGTTAGTCTATAAGGTGCCACAGGACTTCTCATTGTTTCTAAGTCCTTTCAGCTGTTTTGAAAATAAATGTTACCCACAGAGTGTACAGGCATCTTTTGGCTACTTCCATGGTCATTCACGGCATTGATGGAAGACACTCCCATTCCCACCAGGGCTTGGTGACACACCCAGTCTCCATGGTATTGACTACACTGAGAAAATTAGGGCCTGTCATTTGTGCTGCTCTGGAAAGAGGGCATGTAGACAAGGCTGATGAGCGTGGGAAAAAGGGAGACAATTGGATGGAAGCCCAGAGTTCAGACCTCCCCTACGAAATTACCTACATAAATAAAGTAAGCAGTGAACATGCCATACCAGGGGCTCCAATTTCTCTCACCAGGCCTTCCTGTAGGTAAGCGCCCCTAATCTGGGGTCTCCTACTCTTCCTCAGAGTAGAAGATATGGTATTAAGAGCCCCTGAGTCTACTCAACAACCTCCACTTTTGACATACCTAACAAAGCCATATCAGAGTGAGTTGCAGGTGGTAACCGCAAACATAACCTCTGTAACCCAAACCTGAAAGACATACAATATTTCAGTATATAGAAACTTTCAATTTCTAGGTCTCTTCATTCAGCACCTGGGAACATCAGAGTCCAATTCTTTCTGATATGGTTTTCTAAGCATTAACCTAAAAATCAAGCTGCCCGTAAGAGGCAGCAGGGAAAGAAGAGAGAATCCTAATTTACAGACAGTCAGAGAACCCCAGAATAATCCTTCTCATGTTTTCCTATGGCCAAATACTTACACAAACCAATAAGTAAGTTTTGATGTAAATGGACAGATACAGTTTCATTCTGACACCCACAGGTGTAAAGCCTCAGAGTGCTGACCACTCTGTGAAAGATTGGTTATACTGGGACTTGGAACTTCTCAAGCGGCAAATTCAGGCACATTACCTATTGTTGGTTTATATCATCCATGGGGACCAGCTGATCTGATGGTACTTTATAGGGCTGTAAAGAAGTGGGGGGTGGGGAAGAGAAGTGAGCAGATGCGTGGTGACCCTGTGTCACAGATAAATGTATCAAGCTTCAGTGGGGGAGGACAAAAGAACGTGATTTGCATTGAGTGGGGAAGGCCAAGCCTAGATATTTGCAATCAAAAAGTATAAATTAAAAAAAAAAATGTAGGAAAGACAAAACCACCCCCTGTGATTTTAAAGCCTCTTTCTCAAATGCCCTGGAAAAAGCTAAAGGAGCCAGTACATGCAAAATAAATTATACAGTGAATCGCGCATATTAATGACAGCATTGGAGGGCTTACCATTTTAGCCAGTCTACAGCACCCAGCCCAGTCCCTCCTCAGCCAAGTGTCAGGGAATGAATCGCAGCTTAGGAAACAAGAGGGATTCCAGGGATTCAAAGGATGCAGAAGCCCTCCAGCGAGCTCACCAGATTAAAAACATTTTTGTCCCCAAATAAACACAAACCAGGAGGAATTCACTGCTGTCTGATGCCTATGATTTCTACTATGTCCGCGTTCCAATGTGCAACAAGGTCTTCTAGTGCATACAGTTGGAACACAAGCCAGCTGGGGATTTCAGGGGTTGGGGGAGAGCAGGGGGGCAGGAAAGTCTTTTACAAATTGTGCTCTTGGAGCATTCTATTTCAAGAAATGCACATGGGTCATCTCACTTGCCCGGAAAACGCACTTCTTAGCCGCAATGAGACTCCACCTCAGGTGGCCAGACAATGCACCATGCTAGCTTTGCAGGAATTAAATTCAACCACGTAAACATCACTCTGCACAGACTCCTTCAGACACCTTCATGGGCTTAGCAATGAACCAAATATATAGCAGAAATGCAAACAGGGCCATCAAAGGAGCAAAGGGCTTACATTAATCCGAAATAGCTTACCTCTTTCAGCATCTTCTAGCATCTTTTCCAGCACCAACATCTGCAGCGATTAATCTCTTCTTCCCATCCTTCCTGATCAAAACAGCTAAGCAGATGATCTTGCGCCATCCATCCTCCAGCCTTTCAGATATGACAGGTCCGCTGCAGCCGTTTCCTTACCACACCCTCCTGCTTTTCCACTTTCCAGCTGGTATCACCCAGAGGGAGTTGGAAGAGAATTCAGGCTCCCACACAGACCCTGGGGGGAAAGGCAGTAGTGAGGTTTCGCTCCCTCCCACTCTCCTTACGTTGGCATCAAAATTAAATCCAGGGCTCACATGATGTTTGAGGGGAAGGCAGCTATTTGACAATACCTTTAATGACAAAAGGCCAACTCCCTGCGCATTCCAGGCTCCCTCTAGTGGCACCTGTCCCCCCTAGCAGGACACTGACTAGGGACTGCAATCTTTTACCTGCTCTCTCTTGCTGCAGTGTGGAAAACATGATGCAATGAGATATTTTGATTGCCAGTTTTTTTATATCTATAGATGCATCTGCCCAATTAATTCCTCCACCATAGATTAGCAAAAGTTATTGAGAACCAAGAGCTTTGTCTGTGCAGTTGTTTTTCTTTGGGTGTTGGAAAAAAACATAATCCCCTCCTGTATGAGGAAGGTGGACTAGGGTTACCATTCCAAGGGACATGATGCAACACCCACAGCCTTAATCAGAGGAGTAGGAATACCAGTTTATGCAACAATCCTGGCCCAGTAGCAAGAAGGTGCTGGGCAAGTGAGAGTTGTTCTATTCATACCATACCATAAGGTTTCAAATTAGCACTGCCCTCTTCTGTTTACACGCACCCCTCCATTTTTTAAAGTCAGCTGTTGTTTTCAGCAGTGAAGCTTCAAATCCTGCCTAAGATCAAGAAACGTGTGTGCAGAAGACATCAGGACCTGTACCCTGTCTATGGAAGGACAGTCAGGCAACCATCTCAGAGGGATAGCTGTGTTATTCTGTAATCTCACGAAGAACAAACAGTCCTGTAGCACCTTAAGGTGCTCTACAGAGCAAAGTTATTTCAACACAACAGCCGCTATTTCAAAATAACTGTATGAACGCCTACACAACCCAACTGGTATTTCAAAATTATTTCAAAATAGTGGACGGCTTATGTCAAAACCTCTTTGTACAAGGAACAGTGGCTATTTTGAAATAGGCAATTCAAAATAGGGGCTGTGTGGACAAGGAATAGAGCCTATTTTGAAATAAGCCATAGTGAGTGCAATGGCTCTATTTCAAAATAGGCTCTATTGTGTTTGGAGAGTCCATGTTGAAATATCTGAGTGCTATTTCAAAGTGCATTTTGTGTGTAGCAGTGTTATTTCAAAATAAGCTATTCTGGAAACTCTCTGGGTAGACACAGCCTTAGAGACTAACATATTTATTAGGTGATGAGTTTTCATAGGTAAGGCCCACTTCAATCATCTGAAGAAGTGGATCTCATCCACAAAAGCTCATGACCTAATACATTTGTTAGTCTCTTAAGGTGCTACACGACCACTTGCTATTAGTCAAGAAAAAGGTATTGCGGAAGAGCTTTTGACTGAAGTAACTCCCACAAAGTGGCTGCTGTCGTGAATGTTTCTACATAAAGCTGCAGCCACGGCTCATGCGTAAGTAGCATGCTGGCCGGGAGCCAACTGCACTGGCCATTAATGTAGTTGAGAATTGTGACCTCTGCTGCAAGAACATGTATTACTGCTTTGGAGTTATCCAGCTGCTTGCTGGAGGGCCTGTTGCAGAAGACTCAGGACCATGTGCACCTGACAGCAGGTGTAATGGTGTGGAAGGATACACCTATGTCCATGCTAAGCTACAGCAGCTCAGAGTGAGTATGCACTCTGATTCAGTATAAGATCTTATGAGAGACAGGCAGTTAAATCACACTCTTCCATCCTAGCAACTGTGTGATAAGCAAGTTCAGCTCCAGTATCTAAAGCTAAGATTTGGACTTTGTTTACAGTGCCAATGGCTGTTAATTCTGCCTGGAAACTAAGCCGTGCCATGCATTTTACCTCTGATGCTCTGTGTATCTCCCAGGGAAGAGGTGGCCATGGGTTTGGAATAGACACTTCTGTTTCCATTGGGCCAGCTACACTCCCTCTAGAACTACTGAACAGTGTGTCCGTACTGAGAGTGCACCCAGGGGAAATCAGACCAGCAAGAGTGGGGTGGAGATGGTGCTTCTCCATTGTATCTAAACTATTGTATGTCCCCTGTCATGTGCAGTATCTGCTCACTGAACAATCTTCAATGTATTTTTCTTCAGCACTCCTGTGAAGAAGGGCAGTTCTATGATCCCCATTTTACTGACGGGGAACAAAGATACAGAGAGGCTAACTGACTTGCCCAAGGTTGTACTGGGAATTGGTGGCAGAGAGGGACTTGAACTCACTCCTCCCTGCTCATAAACTAGGGCCCCAGCAATAGAATCCAAGGCCAGAGGGACCATTGTGATCATCAAGCCAGCCCGTGGAGCCTGCTCCCAAATAAATCCTAGAACAAATCTTGCCGTAAAACACCCCCATTTAAAAAGCACCAGTGATAGTGAATTACCCTGACCCTTGGGAAGTTGTTATAACGGCTAAGTACCTTTGTTGCTCAAAAATCATGTCTTGGCTCCTGTTTGAATGGGCCTAGCTTGCCCTTCCAGGCACTGCATCTTTCTGGATTTGTCTACTCCATCCAAGAATCCATTTTCAAACATTTGCTTCCCCAATGGGCAAACAAGGCTAGGGAGCCAGTGGCAGGAGTGGCCCTGCTTCATCTCAGTGGGTCACACGATCATCATAACCCCCAGTGGTCAGCCACCCTAGGGGAGTTTTGCTAATTGTCCTGGCGTACCTAGAATTTACATAGCGTGCCCATTGAATTGTGGCAGCGCTTTGATTGAATGCAAAGGGAGCACACGGTTGTCACAGTCAGTGTCGTGTACAATCAGCGTGCTCCTCACTTCCTGTGCACTTGCTTTATTATACGTATGTCACTTTAGTAAAATCGCTAGGGGAAAAACTCCTAGAAGCCTGTGAAATCTGGCAACCCTGCCTGGGAGTAAACAAATTATCTCATGGGCCACACATAGAACCCCCATGGCCCTCGGATCACAGGTTGCCCACCGCTGATTTGCTGCCTCAGTAGGTTGTTCTGAGGGCTGCTGGGGGGGAAGCAGTGTAGTGATAGTGTAGAATCACTCTTTCTTGCACTATAAATTAAGCTCTAAGGCCTGATCTACACTAGGGATCAAGGTTGATCCCAGAAATGCAATTCCAGTCATGCCCTTTGCATAGCTAGAATTGACGTAGCAGGATCGACTTTCTTCCCAGGAGTAGACCAGGGCTCTTCGGGCTTGTGCCAACATCCCTTACTCTACACATCAGCCTGGAATACCAGGGTTGGCGGCTGAACCCAGAGCTCAATTTTGCCCTGTTTTCTCACACACAGCAAAATCGATCCCCAGATGGATCACAGTGTGCTCATCCCCCTCCTGTAAATATAGATGTACCCTGAGAGCATCCTGCTATTAAACATGTTTGCCAGGCCTTTAATCATTCTTTCAGGTCTTCTATGGACACTCTTCCATTTAGCTACATCCTTCTTATAGTAGGGGCACCACAGCTGGACATGGTATTCCAGCAGCCGTCGCAACGGTGTCAAATTGAGAGAAAATAACTGCTCAGCTTCTTCTTGTGATTCCTGTTCATGCAGCCAAAGATCCCATTAGCCCTTTTGGCCATTGAATTGCACTGGGAGCTTATGTTCTAGAGATCATGGTGGATAATCAGCAGCTCTTTTGTAGTGTTATTGCTTCCCAGGATAGACTCTTCCACCTAGCATGGGTGATCATCTTTGTTTCTAGATGTGTACATTTAGCCAGTTAAAACCATATTGGATTACTTGGTAAATTGGATCAGTGACTGTTTTCCTTCTTATTTACCACTCTCCAGAGCTGTGTGTTTTCTGGGAACCTGTTTCGTGATTATAATTTCTACCAGGTCTTTAATAAAAATGTTGACTAACACAGGGCCAACACCTATATCTGTGGGACCCTACGAGAAACATGCATGCTGACAGAAGATTGACCATTAATAAGTTCAGGGAGACCTGTCAGCCAGTGGTTAATGCATGCCATTTTAATTATCATTCTAGATTTCTTGTCAAATCAAAACATTTTGCAGTACCAAATCAAATGCCTTACAAAATCCTAAGTATTACATCAATTCTATTACCTTTATCCAGTGCACTGGTAATCTCATCAAAAAAGGATTTTCACTAAACCTGGGTTAATTGGCATTAATTATATTACCCTTGATCCCTTCTTTAAAAACAGAGACCTGTAGCAGCTGCTCCATTTTATCAGGAGCATCCTCTCTCCACTCAAGTCAAATCTTCCTTGTCATTGTAGTCCCATGACTGTTTCTTCGCACTCCTAAACTTCAAGGAGCATTCCTGTGCACTGATAAACTTTAGCCCAGGTGATGCTAGAGGGACTAAACACTCCATCTGCTTGCTGGGGGATCCACTAGGAGGGAGAAGACCTTGTCCCTGCTCAGGAAGGCTTAAGTCAATAGACACAAAGTTCACAATCCCAAAACAATGCATGTGTTCTTTGGTAGGTCCTTACAAAGCAGTTTCTGTTCACAAAATGCATGGTGATGAAAGGGACTATAACGAAAGCTCCTTTGCTGGTACTCTCCGTGAATTTACTAGGGCAGGGGTGTTAGTAGTTTTATAGAAGTTACATTTATTTGTCTTAGCCTAGTTCTGTTTCTGCATCACTGCGGGATAAGTTTACACTGCAAGCAAGCCGTGCAGGTCCCCTGCTCCCCTACGTGTACCTGTGCTAGCTCTTGTTGAATTAGTAAAAGTACGAACAGTAGAGTAGCCTTGGGCACTGCCAACAGGTTGGTACTGGGCCACACTCAGCTATGGTTCTGCTGCTGTGGCTATTGCATTAGCTGAATGAGCGCTAGCAGAAGCATGCATGCATGAGCTGAGGAAGCTCCCTTTTCGCTCTTAGCGCAGACAAAGACTTACTTTTCATGAGCTGTAGGCTGCTGAGCCCCTCCTCGAACTGCTGGATTTTCAAAGCACTCGTTTTGGCCTTACTCTGCTCACATAGACCATGTCTACATTTCTGGGAAGGGTCGATTTTCTGGAGTTTGGTGACACACCAGGGTGTGCCAGGGTCAAATGCTGAGTCCTGATAGTTTGGTTTTGCGTCTCTACCAGGCACATGAAATCACCCTCCAGAAGATCAACCCTGACTGGGTTGATCTTCCCCATAATACAGTCGTACCCTTATTCCCCAAAGGAAACTTTGGCTTAAGATAAAGCTTCAAGAGTGAAAAAAAGCAGAGCTGGAGAGAATACGCAGCTTCTGGTAGTTTATTGACTATTTAAAAAAATAAAGATTCCCTACATTAAAAAAAGAAAAAGGAAAAAAAAAAAAAACCCATCCAGGGAAACTCAAGGTTTCATTAAACTTCATTTGAAAAGAAGATCAGCTGTGTATCCGTAGTAATTGATACCTGAAAGACAATGTGGTGAGGAGACCATAACTTGGGAGCAGTTTTAGGAAGCAAAGCTATCTAGCAACTTAAAAAAAATCTAGTGGCTGTGCTTGTCAAGAGAGTTTACGGCCAAAAGGAACTATCAAATTGTCCAGTCTGACCTCCTGTGTGTGACAGGCCACCAGCACGACTCAGCAGCCGCACACTGAACCCAAAGGGAGATGAAAATGTTACAGCTCCCAGGAGACTAGTCTCTGCCTGTCACGAACAGTCTGAGGCCCAACCCTGAAGCCCCTGAACCGATGAAGTAAGATCAACCCAGGTGATCTTGGAGAGGCACATCTCAGGCGCAGAGGAAGGGGACTCACCCTCCCAAGATCACGGTCAATGACCTGGGGAAAATTCCTTCCGAGCCCCACTGATGGGAATGAGGGGCTGACAGACTTGCCAGGTCCCTGGGCAAGGTAGTTGTGGTAGGCGGAGGGGCGGGATGGCACTGTGCTCCCAGAAGAGGCTGGGCCTTGGGCAGAAGGGGTAGGGCAGCCAGTCGTCAGTGCCACTTGGCGCATGCTACACTGCTCCCCCCCCCCAGCAGCCTTCAGAGCCATCTGGAGTGTGCCGAGCAGGGCTCCAGCAGTGATTTAAAGGGCCATGGGCTCCAGCCATTGCCACTGCTGCAGTTGCAGCAGCTGGGAGCCCTGAGCCATAAGATCCCTTCAGCCCTGGAGCAACTACTCCCTTTGGCCCCCTGCCCACCTCAGCAGGCCTGTATGGAGACCAGTTAGGCCCTGAGTATATGAGGAAGAACCAGCCAGTCAACCTCCTGAGAGTACACTCAGTGCCACCTCAGATCACTGACCGTCCTGGTCCAGTGTCCCTTCCTGAGCCATGGCACTTCAGAGGAAGCAGGTCAACCAAAAAAATTCCTGAACTTTGCAGCCTCAGAGGCTCATCTATATTTGATTATAAAGGGACCCATTCCTTGTCATCTCCCCTCTTTCATAGCACCCCTTGGACTTTACCCTCACTGACTGAAAAGGAGCAGGTGATGAAGACATGCTAACTTGTGGCCGAGGAAATAACATCAATTTCCTCCTTTCTGTAGCCGCATATCAGGTCCAACCCTCAGCCCGTACAAATCAGCATTGTACCAGAGTCTCGCCCAGAGTCTCCACTTCCTACGTTGTTCAGCCACCCTGTGCTTTCCCACTGACTACTGAAAGATTTGTAGAATCACTATTTCTTGCACTATAATCTGATCATAAATAAGCTTAAAAAAATGCCCTGCACCACGGTACCAGTTGACCCTCTCTGGTCTGGCACTCTCATCTGGTAACATCCATAATCTGGCATGATTTTAGTTGGTTGAACAACCATCTATCATGGCTGTGGCCAAGTTTCCCAGGATCCCATAAAGTTTGTTTACAGCCGCCAGTCACAGGTCTCAGTGTTCTGTGCTGTTATTTAGCTGTAATTTACCCCAAAATGTCTTTTAAGAGCCCACGAAGCAGTGGCAGTGTTGGTAATGCTGCTAGACAGTATTGACCTCCTGTGATCCAGCAAATTCTCTCGTTTGGCACCAGCCAGACCCCTAGAGTGCTGGACGAGAGAAGTTCAAACTGTATTTGATAACAGACAAAACTTACTTCAGACAGTTCAGGAGAGCTTCCCAGATTCAGTGATTTGTTTGATATACCTTTAAAGGAACAAAAAAAGGAAGTTGGACACTTTATTCAAGGAAGTTCATTAAGCTGCTTCTGGAGATTGGATTAAATCAAACTTGAAAATAAATGCTGCAGGACAGTTCTTAAACAGAAGTGCAGAGGCCCAACAGACCTGAGCCTTACCCATACTCGAAGAACAAGAGGGTTTGCAGTTGGTCACATTCCTTCATAAGCAACGGATGTAACTAAAGCCTGCGCTGAGAGAAGCAAGTAGCATTCTGAATCAATATCCAAAACTTCCTCTTGTGTGCAGATTATAGATAAAACGCAGCTGCCTGCAGCCACTTATTTGTGTGTATGAAGTAGTCTACTCTGCACAACTCTAAATTACAAGATTAGAAACTAGCTCCACAGTCCTATTGTAGACTTGAACAATTCACAGTGCCCTCCCTGTTAGTTTATTGATTGAAGTACTTTTAAAAAAAAACAAAAAAACAAAAACAAAAAAGCCAGCAGCTTTTCTTGCAAGGATCTTTGTTCTTTTCTTTACAGTAAAGCTCTTTGCATGGAGCAAGTAAACCTGATGTTAAATAAAGACATACAGTTTTTAAATCCCCTTATGCACTAACCCAGGGTATTTTTCAGAGTGATTGAGTATCCAATTTACTGAAGTCTTGGGGAAGCACATATGCACTGTATCTTGGGGAGCGAGAGGAGGAAATGAACCCACTTGTTTAGGTGCTTAAGTTAGGCAGAAAAGTTCATATTGTTGGTTTCATCTTTTAGATGTGAGATGCCTACCATGAGCTTTCAACATACTCTCAAATTCAGACTACAAGAACCCTGGGGCTAAACAGGGTTGACCTGCTCCGTGGAACAGTTATTGGGTCTTCTGTATACCCTGGCAGCTCCCTGATCAGCACCTCCCCATCCTTGCAATGTTTCCTGTGGATCAGCTGTTCAGCTCCATGCATGAATCAGTACTGGGGAGGAGAAGAAACGGTGGGGCATACTTGGGGAAGGTGCCAAATAGGGCAGAAAGAGGTGGAGTAGGATGAGGCAGAGTGGAGTCAGGGCTTGGGGGAATCAGGGGTTGAACAACCCACAGTAACTCAGAATGAAGCACCTCCGATGGATGGCGTAGGCATGTGCTATGCCCCAGCATAGGCACATGGACTGAACACCTCAAGGCCCTGTCCAGTCCATAGTTCTACAACTCATCACCTACAAAGCAAGAGGAGGATCCCCAGCCTCAGCCCCCTTCCACACAGCCCAGACATTTGTTCTCACCAGCCTTCCATTCTTCTGGATTTGGACAATCCCCACGTAAGCAGGAAGGATGCTCCGGCCCCACATGTAGAGAGGACTCTCCATGGCATTGCTTGTCCAGGCTATGCTCATGTCGCTGTCGGTCCCAAGGTAGCAGCTGGCACTCTGCTGCACAGGGGCACTTCCCACAAAACCTTCCTCTAAGGAGGCAGGCATGGCAGGAACACTACCAGCCAGCTCCTGGTTAAGGGGATCTTCCAATTTCTAGAAGCCAAAGAAGGAGACATAAAGCTGCACAGGTTAGGTAACCATCCCCCATGGATGTTGCTACTGCAGTAAGAAACTAATACATACAAATTACATATAGAAACCAATGGTAAGATACCAAGACAATTGGCCTTAAGAAAGAAGAGACCCAAGCAAGGACTTTCTCTTTATGAAAGCAGGAGCCTGCAAGGACTAAACAGCATAACGCCTGAATTCAGCTCAGTGTCAAATAGGGCATACAGGAGTCTTGGCTGGTCCAGCTCAGTTAGCAATAAGCTAGGAGAGAGGAAAGTGTAAGAACAAGGAACTGAAAGTAACTCCCCGCCTGCTTTGAAGTAAGCCAATTTCAATGCCCTACCTGTGTAAATGAAGCCAGCTTAAACACCTGTCTTCTCAAACAGAGTTTTAGGGCTTCCCTCAAAGATGCTTGCAGCTCATCACAAAAGGCTGCCTTGCATAACAAACACTGAAGGTCCAGTCCTAGCAGGCTGGCTTCATACTTCTCCGCCTTTTTGTTCCATTGTGCCAGCTTCTTCAGGCAAACACTTGCCTGGCTGGTTTAACTTCCCTAATCCGCGACTGGAGTATTCTCAGAGCTAGACAACCGGGAAGTCACCTCCACCTCTCATGTAGACGGCTGGATGATTGAACAGTTAAAGCCAGAAGTGGGGGAAAAATGGGACGGCTTCTGTTTCCCTTCCCTTGGGGGTGGGCTTGAAAGAAAATACATTTTTAAAGAGAAAGGTTTTGTTTCAAATTTTAAAAATTCCCTTTCAGTTTGAACCAAAAAAAGGCAAAATGAAGTTTGGGCACTAGAAATCCCCTCCTCTTTCTTTGGCACTGGATAAAGGTAAACTGAAAGTGGGTGGGTGGGGGGCGGGGAAGTCATCCTACCTTCTACTTTTTCTATGTGAAAAGCAGAGAGGAAGCATGACAGATAAAGAAAAAAGTTACTTTAAATCAACTTGCCTTTCTCCCACCCTCACCCCCAGATACAGTTCCAGTGGCTTTTTCTTCATGATCAGTGTTCTACCACTCACTCTCAAAGGTGACCAGATGTCCTAAGTTTTATAGGGACAGTCCTGATATTCAGGGTTTTGTCTTCTATAGGTGTCTATTACCTCCCCCACACCCAGTCCTGATTTTTCATACTTGCTTTATGGTCACCCCAAGTCCTACCCTTATATTCAGGGTGTGTGGAGAAAGGAAGAGAAACAGTTAAAAGCCAAACATGTTCTTCAGTTTTTAGAAACCAACAAGAAGTTCACAGACATGTTCCCCTCAAGAAAAAGTTACTTGACAAAAGCCTGTCTTTTTCAAAAAAAAAAAAAAAATCACCTGAAAGCTTTCAAGCAGCTCCCATGCATTTTAGCTTTCTTATGAGCATCCTAGCTTATAAGGAAGTTTTGTTTCATAACCCAGCTACTTTTATATTCCTCTGGATCAATAGCTGACAGGGAGCATTTGTGGCAGGGAATGATGGTCAAATACAATCCATTTAACATTTAAGCTTTTCATTTGCTAAAGTCCTCCTTTACAGATTGAGCCTCTCCAATCCGGCACGTAACCAATACTGAACAAAATAATTTGCTGGACCATGGGAGGTCGTTATTGTCTAGCAGCATTATCAACACTTCCACTGCTTATTGGGCTCTTAGAAGACAGTTGGGGTGAATTACAGCTAAATAACAGCACCAAACATTGAGATCCAGGACTAGTGGCTGGAAACAAACTTTATGGAACCGTGGAAAACTTGGCCACACATGATAAGTGGTCGTCCAGCTAACTAAAATCATGCTAGATTACAGATGTTGCTGGATGAGCAAGGTTCAACCTGTATTTTGTACTAGAAGTCTAATAAGTAGAAGGGAGAGATAGAAAGATAGGATGGTTTTTAACACGTATTGAAACAAACACATGAATTAAGATGATGTTCTGGGCAGCTGTTCTGGTCTGGCTATGGTCTGAAGAAATGGGTCTGTCCCACAAAAGCTCACCTAATAAACTATTTGGCTAGTCTTTAAAGTGCTACTTGACTGCTTTTTGTTTTGATAGCGTATAGACTAGCACGGCTTCCTCTCTGTTACTATTCTGGGGAGATGTTAATGACACTAAGAATAGTCATTAAGTTGCGTTCATGTGCATGCTGGTACGAAGACCCACTGAGAGCATCGTAGATTTTTTTTTTTTTTTAAAAAACACTGGAGAAAGTTCTTGTGTACCTCAAAACCTCCAGTTTCTTCCAAAATCAAGCGGAGCAGGCGTATATATTCAGTGGCTGCTTTAAGCGTGTCAACCTTACTAGGCTTCCGGTCTTTAGGGATCAACGGCACAATGGTCTTCAGCTTCGAAAAGCCACTGTTCAAGTTTTTTATCTATCAACAATACGGAAGAGCAAATTACACAAAATTTCAATCCATTAGCCACAAAACTCCACCCAGTGGTGAAAAGGAAAACTTTTAAATGCAGTTCCTTTGAAAATGGACAGAGCAATTACAAGGGTACAGTAATTGGTTGCTTTTTATTAAAAGATTAGATGCAGGTTTAATCAAGTGTAGAGTCTCATGCATGGAGAGCTGGCTTGTTACCAGCTGCAATGCCTTCTGTTTGACTAGGTTATCTAGAATACATGGCGCGTGCTCATTTGCTGATAAGTCACTTTCGCAAGCATTCAAAGCAAAATTGATGGCTAAGCTTATAACTTTTCCAAGCCACCTGGTGCATGTAAAAGTGGTTCCCTTGTTGGGCCTTCTTCTGCAGCTGGTGCAGATAGAGAGCAATCATTGATTTGAGGAGTAGCTCTGTGCATGGATCTGGTGCTGTAGCACAGCTAAAGTGTTGAATCACATTAATTTGAAGAAAGGCACATGGAGAGTTGGGAACTGCATCAGTTGTAGGAGGCAAATGATTCCAGAAGGAGGGGTTAAAAAAGCCTCACCATTCAATCCTAAACTCTTTGAAGTGAAGACTATGATCATATCCAGCAACACCACATATGAGGCCAAAGCTATCTGCAACCTTTTGGGCATCACACTGATAGACACGTTGAATAATAATTTAGAGACAACCATAGGGGCCTAAGGGAGATTTGACAGCTGATTTAACTATCTGAAAATGGGCTCCTAGGAGGATGGAGAGAGGCTGTTTTCAGTGGTGATGGATGGCAGAACAAGCAGCAATGGCCTCAAGCTACAGAGGGGGAGGTATAGGTTGGATATTAGGAAAAACTATTTCACCAGGAGGGCGGTGAGGCACTAGAATGGGTTACCCTAGACAGGTGGTAGAATCTCCATCCCTAGAGGTTTTAAATCCCAGCTTGACAAAGCCCTAGCTGGGATGATTCAGTTGGGATTGGTCCTGCTTTGAACAGGGGTTTAGACTTGATGACCTTTGGAGGTCTCTTCCAACCCTGTGAGTCTATAAGCTGGAAACTAATAATTAATTGCACCCTTTAGCAAAGCATTCAGCCAGAAATTAAATTTTGAATCTGAATTCCCCCCCCCCACTATAAGGGAGTGTTTGAAACACAGCCTGAGGTGAGTGAATTTCACATCCCCAACAAGGGCAGGCTGTGAAATTCACCACAGGCAGAAACAAAGCTTCCCTTTCTTACTCTGGCTGTGTCTACACTACCAAGTTCTTTTGAAAGGTTCTTCTAAAGAAGGGGGCTCTTTCGAAAGAGCTCATTGAGCATCTACAAACAAAAAGCATTTTTTCAAAAGTCAATCAGAAGAATGAGGCGCTCCTTTTGAAATCGTTCTTCCTTTCCCATTTCAGGAAGAGCGCTCCCTTTCGAAAGCTCCTCAGGGCCCATCTTTCAAATGAACAGTCTTCATTTTTGATCTGTGGCCCATTCTTTTGAAAGAGCCGGGGGCTGTGTGGATGCTCTCTTTCAAAAGAGCAGATGGTTCTTTTGATCTGCTGTTTCGTGTATGGACACCTCTCTTTTGAAAGAAGTTCTTTTGGAAGAGATCTTCTGGAAGACCTTCTTTCAGAAGATCCCTATAGTGTAGACATAGTTTCTATGTATTACTGTGGCACTGAGAAACTCTAGTCAGGATCTGGACCCCTTTGTCCCTGCTTGCTAGATCATCCTGGGACATTACAGAGACCTAGCATAGAAGTTCAGACTTATCTCCTGCCACTGCCCAGTTCTCCACCCCATTTCTTTGCCCCACTAATGCTTTACAAACAAAAAAGCAGTGGTTTATTTGATGCAGGACAGACAATCCCATGGCATCTTTGGGTCCCTTACCCTCTCTCGCTCCTTGGCATTGGCAGCCTGTCGCCTCTCCAAGACGTCCTCCAGGTTCTCGGTGGAGACGTATTGCCCAGAGGGCTGCTTCTTCATCCTAGTGATGGCAGCCATGAAAGGGAGGGGACCAAACTGTTCACTGAGGACGTCACCCAGTACCTCGGGCACAGGGGTCACCAGCAGAGGCCCCTGGGGCTGCTGTTCCTCTTCCTCTGATGCTTGCTCTGCCATCTGCAAGATCTCAAAGCAGACCAGTTGCTGGCAGAGGCGAACGACAGACAGACAGACACAGACACACACACTGTAGGGAGGACAGGGTGCTGATGTCCCCCTCTCTGATTCTACTGACACTGCTTGTTGCATGCTGTTCCCCTTCTGTCACTGTCAGGAACTGAGGGGAAAGCCCAGCATCCATGCATCCTTCTTCCTCAGGGCTGGTGCAGACAAAGGATAGAGTGGGTGACCCTGATGGACACTCTCCTCTTGCTCCCGGACAGCAACAGGACAACAGCAAGTGATAAGCAATGTCCTCAGGATTCCCTAAAGGCCACCTCCCAGACTGCACTCCCCCAGACCCCAATTCACTTCCCAGATTTCTGCGACCCCCAAACCCTGATCCCTAATTCCTGTTCCCCTCCACACATCCCCACCCCCTACCCCAAGCCCCTCCTCATACCCCACAACCTTCTGTCCTTTGCCCCACCATAACTCCAGCCCCAGTTCCCGCACCCGTTCACACACACCCTGCTCTGAGCCCCTCCTCAAATCCCCAAGTGACTTCTGCACCCCCCCACACATCCCAATTTTCTGCCCTGCACCCCCACAACCCCATCCCTGGTCCTGACCCCAACACACACAACAATCCCCTGGTATGAGCCCCCAGTACTGTTCTATCACACACCCTGAGCCCCCACTTGTGTGCGCACACACACACACACAAGCATACCTGTGAGAATTTAAGTTACTTCCCCCACCCCCGAATGCCATTCAGGTCCAACAAAGCAAGGGAGTGCCCAGGGGAAGGAGATTTCCTTGCTCTACTAGCTACCCCTCATGAGTCTGTCTTACTTCACAGGGGGTGGGGTGGGGGCGAAATCTGAGGCTCCCTAGTGGTATTTCAAGGAGAAGCAATGCTCATCTGCAGTATTTGGGGGAGAGGTCAGCTGCTCTTGAATCCCCAGGGATTAAAGACTACTAGCAACACCTCCCCCCAGGTAACACGGAGCTCACCTGTATTTTCTGGGACAGAGAGGCTACACTGGTGCACATCCCACCAAAAAACACAATGGGGCAGTAGCAGTCCCTCTGAGGCAAACATTGCTGCCCTGCGACTAGGAGGGAAGGGGTAGTAATGCAGAAAGAGATAAGAGGGTGCCCGAAAACTCCCCAAAGGTGCTTGGCACACCTGGAAGGAGGTAGAAGTCAATAGAGAAAACAAGAGACACCCCAGGGCTGTGTTGCTCACCTGGGAGCAGGCAGAGCACCTCCCCCCCGGGAGTATGGGGGATATGCAAAGCAGAGACTGGGGGAAAGGTTATCTGGCTCACTTGAGGGGAGACAGAGGACACCCTGGGAGCAGCAGGGGTTATGAGAGAAATGGGGGCTGTGCAGTGTTTTATCTGGCTCTCCTAGGGAAGGGCAGAGTGGGAGGAAATGAGAAGCCAAGGCTGTGCAGGGGGTTGCCTCACCCACCTGGGGGGAGAAAGAGGGGGATATGTGAAGTAGGGGCTAAGGGGAAGGTTACCTGGCTCACCTGGGGGAAGACAGCAGACAGCCTGGGAGCGGGACAGGGGCTCTGCGCGGAGTGTGTGCCTCACCTAGGGGAGAACAGAGGACACCCTGGGAGCGGGGTGGGGGGATGATATGGGAAGCAAAGGCTGGGTGGGGGCAGGTTACCTGGCTCACCTGGGGGAGAACAGAGGACACCCTGGGAGCGGGGTGGGGGGATGATATGGGAAGCAAAGGCTGGATGGGGGGCAGGTTACCTGGCTCACCTGGGGGAGGGCAGAGGACACCCTGGGAGCAGGGTGGGGGGATGATATGGGAAGCAAAGGCTGGGTGGGGGCAGGTTACCTGGCTCACCTAGGGGAGAACAGAGGACACCCTGGGAGCGGGGTGGGGGGATGATATGGGAAGCAAAGGCTGGATGGGGGGCAGGTTACCTGGCTCACCTGGGGGAGGGCAGAGGACACCCTGGGAGCGGGGTGGGGGGATGATATGGGAAGCAAAGGCTGGGTGGGGGGCAGGTTACCTGGCTCACCTGGGGGAGGGCAGAGGACACCCTGGGAGCGGGGTGGGGGGATGATATGGGAAGCAAAGGCTGGGTGGGGGCAGGTTACCTGGCTCACCTGGGGGAGGGCAGAGGACACCCTGGGAGCGGGGTGGGGGGATGATATGGGAAGCAAAGGCTGGGTGGGGGCAGGTTACCTGGCTCACCTAGGGGAGAACAGAGGACACCCTGGGAGCGGGGTGGGGGGATGATATGGGAAGCAAAGGCTGGATGGGGGGCAGGTTACCTGGCTCACCTGGGGGAGGGCAGAGGACACCCTGGGAGCGGGGTGGGGGAAGATATACGAAGCAAAGGCTGGGTGGGGGCAGGTTACCTGGCTCACCTGGGGGAGGGCAGAGGACACATGCGAAGGGGGGGATATGAGAAGTGGGGGCGTGGGGTGTTTTACCTGGGGGAGGACAGAGGATACAATGGGAATGGGTAGGGAGATGTGAGAAGCAAATACCGTGCGGTGGGGGAGCTCCCGGGCTGAGGACCCCTTGGAGCGGGGGAGTACCTGGCTCACCTGGGGGAGGGACGCAGGGAGCCCTGTCCCGCACTCCCCGGCAGGCGCGGAGGTGCTGCGCTGGCCGGCACAGAGCAGCTGTGAAGCCCCCGCGGCGCCGCAGCCCGCGTCAGTGGCTCGTCCTAAGGAGCTGCACCTGTGGCGGCCCACGCGTGCCCCGGCCCGGCCGCGCTCTCACGCGGGGGCAGCCCAGGTGAAAGGCTCTGGGTGGGATCCTGTCACTGCTGCTCTCCGGGAATCGGGGGCTGCCCCGTCTGTGCATAAGGGCGGGGCTGCAGCCCTGCACCGGGGAACCTTCTCCTCCTCAGTGCATAACGAGGGGCTGCAGCCCTGCACCGGGGAACCTTCTCCTCCTCAGTGTATAACGGGGGGCTGCAGCCCTGCGCTGGGGAACCTTCTCCTCCTCAGTGCATAATGAGGGGCTGCAGCCCTGCGCTGGGGAACCTTCTCCTCCTCAGTGTATAACGGGGGGCTGCAGCCCTGCACTGCGGTATCTTCTCCTCCTCAGGGTATAATGGGGGGCTGCAGCCCTGCACTGGGGTGCCTTCTACTAGGCATCCTTCAGTCTGCATAGACTACGGATTGCGCCCTTTATAGTTTCAATTGAGGGCTTCATTTACAGCGTCTAGTGTCCCTATTGACTAAGGTCCATCTCCTTATAGGTATTTAAGTACCTCATGCCTATTGAAATCCATGGCAATGAGGTGCCTGAGGAGCTGAGCCTAATATATCTGCAAAAATAATATTACAGGTGGCACTTATTCAGTGAGAGGTAAATGGGAATCATTGTGTTAAAGACATGGGCAAATGCCCTCCAGTGATGAGTTACCACGTGCTCAGGCGATTTACATCAGGTCAAACAGCAAAGGACAGTCTGTTTGCGATTACTGGGATTAGTGCAACATAAAAGAAAGGGTGTATGAAACTAAGAACGCGCTATAGTGTGGCTGACCCGGCTCAGGAAATAACCCCCCTGTCTGCAGCTCAACTGTCATAGGGGGTCTGCAGAAATCTGTACACTTTGCAGGTGTGATTCTAAACTTAAAATATTTGTTATCCATCTATTGAACCATATATTCATTGGCTAGAGGGGATTGCGTTTGACTGGCGGGTTTCGCCCACATGCTCCATGTCTAACTGATTCCCATATTTGGTGCTGGAGAGGAAATTTTTTCCCAGATCAGATTGGCAGAGCCCCATGTTCCCTCTAAGGTGGGCACTTGGGCACCCACAGTTGGGTTTTCCTTCTGCCAATGGTGCACATTTATAAATGCTTTGGTGCACATAAAATATTTATTCCGCCCATGGGTGGAAATTTAGAGGGAACATTGGCAGAGACCCTGGAGGGTTTTTTGTGTTCCTCTGTGGCAATTTGCAGAGTGGAGCACTGGCCACTTGCTGGTCTGACAGAAAAGCATGCTTCATCCCTTGCTTTAGAAACCCTTCGAAATATTGCTATGCTCTGGTGCAGGGACTGTCTCTTTGTTGTGTGTTGGTACAGCACATAGCACAGTGGGGGACTGGCACACGATTAGGGCCTGTTAGTGCTACAGTAATAACAACACTTCCTTTCTCCCCCCCACCTTGCTGTAGGATTACTCTGAGAGCGTATAATGTGGCCAAGGCTTTATGCTGTCCAATATGGATTAAGGCCAGATTCTGATCTCATTTACACTGATGTAAATCTGCTGTTCAGTGGAGTTCTTATGGATTTGCAACAGTCTAACAGATCAGAATTGATTTCAGTTCCTTATCTGCTTAGGGAAATTTTCAGTACAGGAACCCTGGGTTCAGATGTATCTAAAGCTGCAGTGAACAACATGCTAGCCATTAGCCATATGTGGATATTTGGCTGATGGAGTGTGGCTAACTGGCTTGAAAAATTAATGTATTTTTGGAATAATGTTGCTAGTTCTTTATAGAAGTAGCAGCTATCCTGTCTACTGCTTCAGAGCTGGTTGAACACCACAGATCTAAAGTTACAGTTCAAAGGATTTTGACTGTTCTGATCTACTCTCTGGTTGACATTCGTCCATCTCTCATCTCTCTCACATGTACACACACACACGCTCACAAAATTTGCCAACATGGCAATTTATTATAGGCTTAATCCTCGTTTTTTTTGCTTGGATTTAGCTGTGATCCACTAGCTGATTTCAACATAAGACTGCTGATTATAATCTGCATGAAAAAAATATTCCTTTCCTACCCAGAATTTAGGGACAGATTTTGTTAGTGATTAGGAATTTTTTTGTGAACAGGAGCAGTGTAACACTAGATGTCACTATTTTACCTGCCTAGTTGCTACATATTTTTCCCATATCACTCTCTTCCCTTCTTCTACAACAGTGTTTCCCAAACTGCGTTCCATAGAACACTGGTGTTCGCTGCAACATGAACAGGTGTTCCGTGAAAAAACTTCAATGCTAGTGATATTTTCCCTTCTAAAATATTAAATAAGAAATTGTGTACATCAAAAACACCGAGGTATTTGAATAGTATTGCTGCATTTGAAGAAGAAGGTTTTTGCCCATGAACGCTTATGCTCCAAAATATCTGTTAGTCTATAAGGTGCCACAGGACTTGTTGTAGTATTTAGATTGTAGCTATACTGATAACACATTCATAATAGTATAGTTGTTATGCAACTCGTGCAGGAACAGAGATGCAGAAAACACACTTCCCATTAAAAAACTGTCAAATGTTACTTATTTTTATTTTCCAGTAATTTTCTGAAAATATAATTTATAAAAACACCAAATTTAAAAATATTTTCCATACCAAGTTTGTTTTGCATTTCTTTTTCATAAAAATGTTTGTTTTTGTTTTACTTTAAGGAAACACAGTCTTTTTTTGAACAATATTGTCCTTTCTGTTTTTGTAAAAAAGAATGACACTAACCATCCTTCTTTTGATGTTCTGCTTTGGATTTGTATTTAATTTTTCATTTTTATACTTAATTGTAGGGTTGCCAACTGTCCTCCTATCAGAAGGACATTAGTTGTTCTTTCAGATGATTTTCCCTTGTTATTTTTTGTTCTTTGTAAAATAAGACATCTAAAAAACTCTTTTAAATCAACTTTTGAGCACTACTTGTGGCAATTGTTCAGTATGAAACCCTCCCCTAATCTGCCTGTATGTGGGATGTGTTCCGTCAGTATATTAAAAACCCAAAAGTGTTCCATGGCCAAATTAGTTTGGGAAACACTGTTCCATCACAAGAATAACACCACCATCAGTAAGGACTTAAAAGGCATTTCCTATCACTGTGTTGCAATCATGCTGTGAAAATTCAAAAGTGCTGTAGGTTGTGATATTATACAGGCCATTAACAAATCACTGATAACTCTGCCAGCTTGTGAAGAGAGGAAGCAATGAAAACTCAGGGCCTGAAAATAAGTTACCTGAAGCTTCTTCACTTGCTTTCTGCTTGAGTCAGCGTGGCACACTTACTCCTTGGTGACTACATTGGTCCCATTCGAGGGACACTCCAAATGCTGGTGTGTAACACTGAAGGACAAAACAGTAGGTAATGAACATGCTCTGTAAGATGAACTATCTTTTAGAGGCTGTTCTGTTGTAACCGTAGACTGACATCCCCATGTGTCAGAATGGTGGCACTTACCAACTTTTATGTAAACTCAGATGGATCAGTGTCAGATTTAGGTTACATGGGTCAGTGGCAGATTTGAGCATGGAGTCCACTCCACATCCAATGTGCCAGGGAACAATAATATCACCCCTTCTATAGCTGACAGGAAAGGGATGTAAAGTACATGCCAGGCCCCTAGCATGTCCTATTAGTATAGTCTGTTCACAAGTGAAAGTTAATGACTTCTCTGTGGTGGAGAGGGAGATCATGTGTTTGAAAATTAAGAGAGTGTTCCTGTACTTTTCACTCCTGAAATGTGAATTTTGCCTGCACAAGGACAGAGAAATACAGGATCTGCCCCAACTGTGTGTCTTTTACACAGCAAACCACAGGACCCATGCTTCTGACAAACACATTTGGCTCCTCTGTATGTGAGTTGTTCATTCTGGTACGAATCTAGCTCTTGGTAAGAATCCTCCATGTGCTGTTAACATTGTGCTACGGTCTGTAGTGAAAGGATTGACTCGGAGACTAAAGCTGACTCATTTTCACTCTTCAGTTGAGATCACACTTGGCTAGCCAGCATGGGGACTGATTTTCAAATATAAGCTTGATTTACACTAGGCAGTGAAGTCAATTGCAGATACTCAGTTCTAGCTACGGCAATTGCGTAGCTAGAATTGACTTATCTACAATTGACTTACCTGGCCATCCTCACTGAGGGAAGTCGATGGGGAAAACTAAATTTTTAAGCCCTGGCTTGACACAGCCCTGTTTGGGATGATTTAGTTGGGGCTGATCCTGCTTCAGGCAAGGGCTGCACTAGATGACCTTCTGAGGTCCCTTCTGGCCCTAGGATTCTGTGAACCCTTTTTTTCTTTGGTGCCAGGTTCTATTTCACTGAAAACATTTGCTAATTTTCTCTCACCAATGGAAGTTGGTCCATTAAAGACAGGGGATTAACCACTCTAATCCAGAACTCTCTCATCCGGCAACATCCATAATCCGGCATGATTTAGTTAACCAGATGACCACTTCCCATGGGTATGGCCAAGTTTCCCGTAGTCCCATAAAATTTGTTTACAGCCACCTGTCCTGGCTCTCAGTGTTCTGTGCTCTTATTTAGCTGTAATTTTCCCCTAAATGTCTTCTAAGAGCCCTGTCAGCAGTGGAAGTGTTGGTGATGCTACTAGAAAATATTGACCTCCTGTGGTCCAGCAAATTCTTTCATTCAGCACTGGTCAGGTCCCAAGGGTGTCAGACGAGAGAGGCTCAAACTTTACTTCATTTACAATAAACCTGGCCTGGTGCCTTTGTGGTCTTTGAGGTCTCTCTTGGAGTTTGCTGTGTTGGCTGCTTGCACAAACAGCATGACCCAGAGAAAGACCAAGTACACAGATAAATGGTTATCATCATTGGATAGAGCAAGTGGCTTGTCAGGGCACCACACCAGTGACTTCTGTCAATCACAGCTGACCCCACTTTCTTTACACCACTCATGATTTCATAGACCTCAATCATATCCCCCCGCAGAGGTCTCCTTGCTATGCTGAAACATCCCCGTCCTTTAATCTGTCCTCATATGGAAGCTCTTCCATACCACTAATCATTTTCATTATGTTTTCTGCACCTTTTCCAATTCTAATACATCCTTTTGGAGATGGGGCAATCAGAACAGCACACAGTGTTCATGGACTACCATGGTTTTATATAAGGCGTGAGGATATTTTCTGTTTTATAGCCTATCCCTTTCCCAGTGGATCCTAACATGCTGTTAGAAATGACCCAATAACTGTGCCAGCACCACCAAAGGCTTTGCAGCTCCAAGGGCAAACAGAACAGATAAAGCTTCCACATGGTGCCCAGTGCTGGCTAACGTGCCCCCAGGGGACTCAGGCTTTTATTAGCAAGCTATAAGGCAGATGATGTGGATCTCGGCCACCTCAGGATCATTGAGGGCATGCTGCCAAGTTCTCTCAATAACTCACATAGAACTGAACTGCTAGCAACATACAGCTGGCTGGTGGCGGCAGGGTTACCAAATGAGCATGCACTAGGAGCCAGGTTTCTGGAAGTGTTCAGCAATCTACAGCTCTCATCGACGTGCATGTGCTCTCTAGCAGGTGCTGGATGGAGAGCCCTTTGGAAAATCAAGCCACTGCATTTAGGTGCCTCATGGGCCGCCCTTGGGTGCTGTCCAGCCTATGGCCATGTCTACATTACCCAGAAGATGGAACCACTCAGGGTCAATCTTTTCTGGGGTTCAATTTCATGCACCTCGTAGGGACATGTAAAATCTATTTATCAGTGGTCAGCAGTCAGCACCTGTACTGCTTGCTATCACTCTCATGCTCAAAGTGATCCAGTCCCCCCAGGAAATCAGAGCGCTTCACTTTCCAAGAGGGACACCTTCCGTCGGAGATGGAATTAAAGCCACTTGTCCTCTGTTTTATTTGTACGCTCAGTTCTCCAGCATGCCACCCTGATTAGGTTCACATTAATGTGATTACATGCATCGGCCTGCTGGATACAGGAGCTCATTACAGTGGATTAACAAAGGATATTTAGATTTTTAGAAGGTCAGGGGCCTGAGGTGAAATGATCATAAAAGCCTGGATGGAAAAATTTTCCCCTCTTGTGTTCTCGTCGCAGCTCACTTGCCACAATATTCCTCAGACAGACCCTCAGCTGGGCTCTGCTTAGAAGGTGCAGTCTCCCTCATAGTAGGGGCTCAGAACGAGGCCTGGGTGCCACTTAAGCCCTAACTGAAGGACTTACATAGGCCTTGTGCCCTTTGCATGGGCTCTCACAAAGGATGAAAGCAATAAAAGCAACACTGGTGTTTGTCCTAGGGTGAGAATGGATCAGAGCTGGGACACACATGCTGAGGAACCAAAGCACCCTTCCTCACAGGTGGAGAGCAGTGTTCCCTCTAATGTTTTATCTCCATGTGCGGAATGAATTTTGTGAGGTGCACCAATTCAGAGCTGGTGTGCAACATATCACCTCCATGTTGGGGCGCATAATAAAATTCTTTCTGCACGTGGATGATGGGTGGTGGGGGTGGGGCTGAGAGGTTCGTAAGCGGGGAGGGTTCAAGGTTGGGGGAAGAGGGTTCTGGCTCAGGGTGTGGGTCTCTGGGGTGGAGCTGGGGATGAGGTGTTTGTGGTGCAGGAGGGGGCTCAGGGCACAAGATTGGGGTAGGAGTGCAGGGCCTGGGCAGGAGTTAGGGGGCAGGAAGAGCTTGGGGTTGGGGAGTGGGGCTGGGACAGGAGATTGGGGTGCAGAGTGCTTACCTGGCACAGCTCTCATTTGGTGTAGGGGGGAACATGTGGCTTTGTGCTGTCCTAGACTCACCTGCAGGCACTGCCCCCACCCTGCAGCTTCCAGTGGCCATAATTCCTGGCCAATGGAACTGTAGTTACAAAGCCCCTCAAGTCCCTTTCTGAATGCAGCCCTGCTTCCGTGGCTAAAAGAGCATCTCTCTCCCCCAGACCCAGCAGGGAGCTGCTGCAGCCAGAGGAGAAGGGCCTTCCTCCAAGCCATGGGAACTCCATAAGCAGCAGCCCTAAGCCTCTGTGCAGGATTTATTAGGCAGCTGCATGGTCGTGCAGTTTAGAAGGAACCTTGGAGAGCATCACGCCTCCCATGGATTTCAGATCAAGTAGTGATTTCTCTGCAATTCTTTAAACAAAAAGGCTTGAAGGGCTGAGCCCAGAGAAGAATTGCAGCTGGGCCAAACCAATGCCTTTTCGCCCCTTATGTGTGTTTTTATATCCTATCTCATGCCCACTTTGTCAATGTTACACGCCCCTCTGTCATGTACATTGGCCAAACCAAACTGTCTCTGCGCCAAATCAGACATCAGCAATGGGAACACACATAAACCTGTACGAGAACATTTTAATCTCCCTGGATATTCACTAATGGATTTAAAAGTATCCATTCTTCTACAAAAGAATTTAGTCACCTGATTACAGAGGGTAATCTGCACTGAACTGGTTCATTCACAAATTTAACAACACTGACTAAGGTTTGAATAAAGCTCTTAACTGGCTATCACATTACAAAGGCCATTTCTCTGCCTCTGATATCCACGCTTCTACACCGAATGCTTTGAATGAGACACATTTAGCTTAATTTGGTTCATTAACAACAAGGCCTATTAATGACAGGTAACTTATTTTTTCCCCCTTCTATATATACCCTAGGTTCTGTAATTGCCACACCAACACATCTGAGGAAGTGTGTTTTACCCATGAAAACTCATGACCCTAATCAGTTTGTTAGTCTCAAAGGTGCCACAGGACTGCTTGTTTTTTTTTGAACATACAGACTAACATAGCTACCCCCAGAGACTCTATACACCTTACTTGTGAGTCTAACTCAGTGAGAAGGGCTTTGAATCTAAGCTGGTGTTATATGTACAGCAAGGGGCCAGAGGTGGAAAGTGACAAGCAGGTGTGTTTAAAAACATAAATTAAGGTGGGCTACCCTTTCTTCTGGATCCACAGATACTCCCAGCTCTTCTTTAATGTTTCATCCATAAAGCTCAAGCCACATTACAAAGGAGGCCAGCCATGCTATCTCACTCAAATAGGAGAACCTAAAGAAAACCATTAGTGGTCCAAGGTTCGAGACCTCCAGATTTCCAGCCATCACTGTGTTAGTTCAGTGGACTGAAAGTGAGATAGTTCCTTGCCTGGTAGGTGGGAAGGTTAAACTTTGCCCCTCAAGAATTAAAATCCCTTTATGAAGGTGGGTAATTATCCCTACCCTCATTTACACAGAGGGAAACTGAGGCACTGAGCAGGACTGTGATTTGCCCATGATCACCCAACAGGCCAGTGGCAGAATTTGGAAGAGAGCCAAGACCCAGTCCCTGCTGCAAACCCAAGACCATTCTGCCTCCTCTGCATAGCTTGAGTCCTCTGACTGACTCTTCTGGTGGTTATTGAAAGTAGACTGAGGAATTTGTTTTCCCTCCCAGCTGCATCGAGGGGGAACTACTGGGATGTAGACAAGGATGTGTGCACACGTGAGCTCAGCACAGAACTGGGACCAAGGCAGAAAGACACTGACTACATTCAGTACCTCCGAATGAAACAAAAAAGCAGTCCAGTAGCACTTCAAAGTCTAACAAAATCATTTAGTAGGTGATGAGCTTTTGTGGGGCAGACCCACTTCTTCAGATCACAAAGAAGCAGCGGGTCTGCCCCATGAAAGCTCATCACCACATAAATGATTTTGTTAGTCTTTAAAATGCTACAGGATTGCTGTTTTGTTTTGTGAAGATACAGGCTAACTCGGCTACCTCACTGAGACTACTAACAAATGGCATCAGCTGCTGTTCTGTAGAACTGCACTTTCTCCTCATCTAGGCAGCCACACTGAATTTTATTAACATCACCCAGCACTCTGATGTCAGCATTATACAGGCTCAAATGGATGTGATGGGGAGTCAAGGAGGAATCTGCTCGGCAGCAAAATAGTTTTGTAATGTCAAACTTTTAATATTTCCTGGAGGAGAGAGAGAGAGAGAAAACCACTCCACCTGGAAGGCAGTGTCTCACAATACAACTCTCTCCAAACAGCCAGCTTTGTCCTTCTGCAACGACAGAGTGTTTCACAGCAGATCCACCCCTGGAGCACAAGGCAGGAGCGCGTGGCAGACGCAGTTACTCTGAGAAATGCCCATGAAAAGCAGAAGAGGAATGATTCATAAGCAAAGTAAAAACCCCCTTGCTGCAGAGGAAAAAGTAGTATGCTCTGTCGGACGTGCAGAGTGGCATGTCTCACGAAGTCAGTGACTTGAGAGAATTAAGGAGACCAATCTGGCCCAATTTAGAAACCCTGAATGCTTGCTGAAACAAAAGCTCTTATGTAAGAGCCTGTAAAATTTAGAAGAGGTGTTTAAATATTCCAGCAGCTGCGACCAGCCATCTCTGCTGCAGCAAGCTGAACCTACAGGATCTGGGTTCAGTAAAAATTCATGCCTTGGGGGTTCTTCGGCTTGCACAACCACAGAAGTTGCCTGCCATACCCAGGTCTCCAGTGGGCTCAAGATACAACTGGTAGAAAGCAGTCAAAAACACAGGGCTGCAGAGGTCACACTTCATGATGGGGTGGTGGATTTATGCCCCCAGGTGGGGCAGTGGTTTGGAAGAATTCCCTGGCTCTGACTCAACTCGTACACCAGCATAAATCAAGAGTAACTGTTGGAAGTCAGGGGAGTGAGGCTAGTGTGAATCTAACTAGGGAACTAAGAATCTGGCCAAATGCTGTGCATGCTGGTAGGAAAGAGAGTTTCAGCAGGCAAGGATCTGTGGTGGGAGATAGTGGGCCACCTTCGCTGGTACAGGTGATTGTAGTTCCCATTGGCAATGGATCACCTTTCCCAGCCAGCAGGAGCTATGGGAAGCGTTGTCCCGGTCTGCACTGCATCCTGCAGCTCCCATTGGTAAGGAATGGCAATCCACAGCCAACGCAAGCTGCAGAGGGTCAGGTAAATATCATGGTGGCAGCCCACTAAGGGCTAACCTTTGCAAACTGCCACCATTTTATTGCCAACCCTGATCTGTGCTGCCAGGAGAGCCTCGCCTGTCAGCATAGTTAATCCACTGCTCCAAGAGGTGGTCGCCATGTTCCCTCTAGTTTTTTCCATCCATGCATGGAATACATTTTGTTATGTGCACCAAAGCATGTGCAGATGTGCACCACGCTGCCAGCTGTGGGCACTGTGGGTGCTCTGCCAACAAGCTGGGTGGCAGCTTAAGTCTCTCTTGGGTGGCTGCTCAGGCGCTCATCTTACAGGGAACAATGGGTGGGGCTGATGGGAGAAACTCAATAGTTCAGGCAATGTAACTGCACCACACAGAGGCATAGCCCTAAATGTCTTATCAGAGTCCAGTAAGCAGTGGAAGTGTTGGTAATGCTGCTAGACAGCACTGACCTCCCGTGGGCCAGCAAATTCTCTCATCTGGCACAGGTCAGGCCCCAGGGTGCCAAACGAAAGAAGTTCAGTCTGTATTACCTCATGCACCTCATTCCTCTGATATCCTGGGACTGACAGAGCTACAACCCTGCTGCCTACAACAGGAAAATTGTCATCTTTCTGCTGCAAGTTCGGCCTTTTTCACCCAGCCCTCATCAGGAGGGACCACAAGCTGATACAGTTCCAGAGCTGATCTTGGTTCCTGGTGGAGGAGGGGAGAGGCCCAGTTGTGGAGCTCACAGTCATATGCACAAGGGAGGCTGATCACCACCATGAGGCTATCAAATCATTCCTTCCAAGGTGCAAGAAAAGCACAAGAGGGCCGCTCAACTCTTGTAGCAGCGTGAGGGGTTTTTTGCATGTCTTCAGACATGCCCACTCTCTGCCCCTTCTCCACCCCGGGCACTTGCGAGTGGCCTGTGACTCACTGTGGCTCAACAAAGAGACCTACGCTTACTGCCTTGCAGGATTTTGCTTGGCTTGTGTTGGTACCATATTGCTGCACGACAGCCTGTTGAGTGCTGTCCAAACGGTGGCAGGATGGGTGATTGTGCAAAAAGTGGGTCCTCTGAGTGGACACATATCCACATACCTTATCATTGCAGCTTCCCTGCTGGCTGTGGTAGACTTCTGTGGCTGAGGGTGGTCTGAGCCATTTCCAGCATCTGGATTGGCAGAAGCTTGCGGCTCGTGGGGAGGGGTAGGTGGAGCACTGGGGACAGGGAGAGCAAAGTGAGCAGGGACCCAGCCATGGGAGCAACCAGCACCAGGCCAGGAAGAAGGGGTCCTAGGAGTTGCTACCTGTTTCTCTCAGCCATTCTGGGATTGTGCATGAGCTTACAGGGAATGCTGGTCTCCAGACTGCAGGGCATAATGATGTGCAGGGACAGAAACACAGATCAGTCTGCCACTGGATTTCCACTGAAAAGGTGCTAATTCCTGCTGCTCCCTGGGCACCACTGCCCTGCTAACATCACTCCTGCAGGACTGGGTCCCTCCCAGTTCCCCCCCGGTCTAACCACCACATACTACTGCCCTGAGGTTTGTGCTTTGACCACATACTGTGGAAGAGACTTTTCCAAAACATTCCTCTTGCACAGACACTCCGTGTACAGGGTCCTGGCCCATGAGCAACATAAGGATTAAAGTTCGGAGCCTAAATACCTTTGATGGGTTGGCCCATTGCTAATGTTGCCAGCCGTCCAGGATTGTCCTGGAGTCCCCAGGAATTAAAGATTAATACTGGATTAAAGATTATGCCATGTGATGAATCCCACAGGAATTTGTCCAACCAAAGTTGGCAACTTTACCTCTTCAGCCACTCAAAGCAGCAGAATCAAGCAATGGCAAATACTTAACTTCATAGCAATGTTAATGCAAGATTCTGTCACTTACAAGAAGTGACCAGAGTGGCAGCCAGGGAAGTTCTGGGATCACCTCTCATCTTTCAGATTTAATTAGCTATCAGCTTTCTTCTCAACCTGAGGGACCTGCTCTGTTCAGTGACCTGTGGTTACGGCAGAGGATGCAGAGAGGCTGAAGGGCGCATCATGTCTCTTTTACAAGCCGTCATTTTCCTTTCTCTGAGTTGGAGAAGAGCATCCCCAGCGCAGAACGCCTTCCTTTCCAGTGTCGGGCAGCACAGCCGTCCCACCCATAGGATGAGGTGGTGTAGCCTCACCTGGCCCCATGCTTTTGGGGGCTACCCCAGCCGGCCTATGGACAGGAGAGGGAGTGGGCACAGGCAGCGTGGGCAGGTGGTGTGGGCAGATGACAGCAGCAGCAGCAGCCACAGGGCTCCCCAGCCTCACTCGTGAAGCAGAGGTCCGCTGCACCCTTCTGGCCCACAGAGCCCACCTGCAGGGAAGCAGAGTTCCGCAGGCCAGATCACTGCATGGTGAATGCAGGGGGCAAGGGAGACCAGGTGGAGGAAATCCCCTGTGGCAGCTGCTGCTGTCTGCTGCCTGGGCCCTGCCCCAGGTAATCTCTGGCCAGGCTGGGTGAGGAGGGGGCCAGGGGTCAGGGTGGGAATGGAGCAGGAAAGAGGCCGGGCCAGTGGTGCAGGGCGGCAGCTGCCCAGGGTTGTGCATCTGGGGCATTGGTGGGGGGGTTGCCCCAGGCTTAGGATGGAGGTTGATGGGAGAAATGCTCCCGTCAACCTCTCTTACTCCTCGCGAGGATGAGAAGTACAGGGGTCGACCTTACTAGGTGCACGGAATCAAACCCCGGAAGATCGGCCCTGACCAGGCCCATCTCCCGGGTAGCGGAGATGTACCCTGAGACTCGGAGCAAATTTCAGAGGTGATCTGGAGACTGAATTTTGCCTCTAGCCACAGGGGACGGGTGAAGCACAGAACAGAGCTGCCGCCTGCTTTCCATTAGTGCCCCTGTGTGCTACGACTTAGCAGAGGGAAACAGTCCCTTAAAGACTCACTATCAACATGCTCTGGAATGGGTGAGATGAGTTCTGTCTGCACCTGGCTGGCTGGTAACTGGGATGAGACATTTAAGGTATATCTATGCTATGGCACTGTGGGTATGACACTGAAGCACCATACCATAGACACTTCCGACGTGAACGGAAGGGTTTTTTTTTCCACTCAGTCCTGAGCGATCTGTCTTGAGTCACAGAGCAAACCAGCAGCGGAACCAAGAATTAGACATTGGAAAGTAATATTCACTCTAATGGTTTCCATCCATGGGCAGAATAAATTTTGTTATGTGCACTAAGGCATGTGCAGATGGGCACCACCACTAGAAACACACAGGCTGCCAGCTGTGGACGCTCTGCTAATCAGCTGGGCAGCGCTTGACTCTCTCCGGGATGGCCACCCAAGTGCTCAGTTTGCAGTGAACACTGCTGGTCAGTAAATCACGGGTTCCCTGCTTCACGGCTTCGATCTAAGGAGATCACAGCATGCTCACAGTGACATGTAAATGAGATCAGCAAAACCACACCTGCATGAATAGTCAGTATCTAGCGCATAGAAATCTTTTCGGGACTGCAGTTAAAAACAGCAGCATTGGGACTTACAGAACACACCCGTAACATGCCATTGCATGGTCTAGGCCATGACATGACACCTCTCCATGTCTAAACAACGGTGATACCCTAAGGGAAGTGTGTTGGGCCTGCTTCCCCTGGGGGTTTGTTTACACTGGCTGGGGTGAGCGCTCTTTGATTAGTAGACCATGAGTACATCTTTGGTCCCTGCTGTCTGTTGTCCATGTGCAGCTTGTCACGTCTATGCAGGGAGAAACTCTCTGCTGTGGGACCCTGCAGGAGTCCACTACGTCCTGATTTTCTCCCATTTGGTGCAGCAGGAAGAGTAACGTTACAAATGCCGATGGCTATGACAGGTTACAAAGGAAGAGTCCCTGGGAGCTAGCTAACAGCTTAAAGATATAAAACCAGGGAACGCACTTAGCTTATTCCAGCCTGATAGGCACACAGGCATCTTGGTTTGCCACAAAATAAACCACTAAAAATAGCAATTGCCTGTTAAGCCCAAGTCGGAGAGATGAGGAAGTGAAAGGTGATAAGAGATGCAAGAGGTAATAAGCAGCTCCAGTTCTAAATTAGTAGGGGTGCTTCTATTGAACAGTAGGCTGGGCTTGATGGGGCAACCTGTATGCAATAAGGATGCTTAATGGCTGAGATATTGCTGCGTTAGGAGTGGGCAGGAGGCAGGGAGACAGAAGACCATGCACTACTGCTGGCAGATTTATGCCTGCAAAGACTAGAAGTAGGGACCAGACCTCCTGTGGCATGGATGGCAGGGTACATTCAACGGTGGTGGAGCTGCCCCATCACCCAGCTCCTCAACCCACTCCAGGACATCCCCCAAAGAGTGGCACACGAGCTGATTTTCATCTGCATGTGAGGGGGCAGCTCAGCCCCACCACTCCTCCCCCAGTCAGCCGGGAGCTTGCTCAAAGCCAGGCCGCCTGTGGATTAACAAGAGACAACCTAATGCTACCAACCACTGCCTACACAGCAAAGCTGTGCATCTTCATTGATTTATGAATGAAGCTGTTGTAAGTAGGACTATTAGTGATTTTAAAAAGTATCACTGGCACTCCGAGGCAACAGAGAGGGTAAAAGGTTGCATGTCAGCACTCTGCCTCAGAAAGGTTGCTGACCCCTACACTACCTCCTCCCAGGTCCACAACACTGCAAGCTGTTCCTCTGTACTTCCCAACCACACCCAACCAAGTCATGGCAGAGGTGTAATGTGTACCTCTCCCCTGCTCTCAGCTGCACCATGCACAGACAGCTGTAATTTGGCCCAGGACGACGCCTCCTCCTTGCAGCACCCAGCCAGAGTGGCTGGCCCAGGGAGGAACTCCATTTTGGTGGACCAGCTTCCCTCCTTCTGCTGGCCTGCCTTTGTTCCACATCCACCCCTTTTGTGCTCTATCCCCTATCTGAGGGCAGCATTTCCTGTAAGCTGAACACTTGGGCCAGTGGCCAGGAGAGATTCGGTTGTGGCTCAGCTGATTAGCAGAGCGCCCGCAGCCATCAGCGTGTGTTTCTATTGGTGGTGCACATCCACATGTGCCTCAATGCGCATAACAAAATTTATTCCACCCATGGATGAAAAAAATTAGAGGGAACCCTGTCTGAGCCTTGAACTCCTTTGAGCAGCAGAACTGCACCAGTTTCTCCCCATGGAAACATCCCTTGCTTGAGTAGCCAAGAGCTAGCCTTATTCTCAAGAGTTAATAACAGAAACATCTCTGCTGCCATCATGCTAAGGGGTTGTCCAAACAATCTGTCTCCCCTGCACCCTCTATCAATGTAAGAGAATTGGTTTTGAATGGCCTTAGCTAAATCCATGCAAAATCAACACAGAGCAGCCCTAGAAACACAGGAATACTCCCCTTCTGCATTTCAGCCATTAATCTACAGCCAGGATGTAACTGCCCCCAGGGCAAGCCTGGCATTTTGATTTCTGAGTTGACAGTATCTGAGACCAACTCACAGATGTGCTGCAAATGCTGTCACCAAATATAAGTGCTGGCTGTACACCGTGCATCCTTGCAAATCACAGTGCTGGGAGCTGACTCCCTGCTGCCTTCACCTGTTCAAAAAAGGCATAACAACACTCCCAGGGTGATCCACCAGCATTTTGCACCCACTGTGCAGGGGTATAACGGAGAAAATAGGTAGGGAATGGGACTTCAGGAGCTGACAAAGAGTATGAACCTGCCTTCTGCATTCTGATGCCATGCACGTGTATAGTGGCTTTCTGCTGCTACAGTGCTGGCTTTCCCCGAATCCAGGGGGGTTGACACAGCATTACCCAGCTCATCCCTGGGGTGATTTCATTAGTGAAAAGAGTGCGAACATGCAACACAATATTCAGTATGATTTCTCATGAGGATAGGAATTTAAGGCAGCTTCCCACACAGAATTACTGCAAAATGGCAGCAATGTTTAAAGGATCTACTCTCTTTGTGGATGGCCTCCTAGCATCTCTCTTTTAAAAAATCCATGATTTCCAAAACACTTAAACATTGGTGTAACTTTCACAGGTCTGAGCTGCTTCCCATGGAGTTTCCTGGTTTGAAAGGGGCTCTCTAGGACAGCCTCAAGGTCTGAGATCAGACACCAGCGCATCTGAACAGCTTGTTTTAATACTGTCGCTTCTCAAGCCAGCTCACAGCTTCCCCAAGGTCCTCTGCCAGAGCATGTGACTTGGGAGCTGACATGGCCTATTTTGCGAGGCAGCTGATGTGACTGGCTGCACGGCTGTCTTCTCCCCCACCCAAGGAGATAACTAACTCTTCAGTCACAAGGGGAGTTCTGTGCTCCATTTGCAAAGAGCCATGCTAAACACATGTGGTTAGTGGCTCCCTCTATAAAGCACAGGTTCAGAGTTAATTTCCGATCTGATGGGCTCCCTGCACAATGCTCAGGAGATACAGGTTTGACAGTGATCCTGCCTAGCCCTTGTCATCCCTGGAACCCAAACTATTTCCCTGGCATTGTTCAGAGACTAGGCGCATGCTGTAACCAAAAGGGGTGGCCCCATTTGACACCACTCACCGTCTTTAGAGAGAGGAACTGATTAGAATATTGGAAATAACACTTGCGCAAGTTTCATGTGAAAGAAGTTTGTGTGCTAGCTAGAGCAGGGGTCAGCAAACCCCTTCACGGGTGCTGAGAGCAGCATATGAGCCAATTTTCATCGCCATGCAAGGCAGGAGCGCAGCCCTACCCTCCTCCCCTATGCAGCCGGGAGCTTGCTCCAAGCCGTGGCGCCTGTGTATTAACAAGAGACCAGCTAATGCTACCAACCACCACCTGAAGGTTAAAGCTCTGCATCTGTATTTGTGGATTAATGAAGCTGTTGTAAGTCGGACTATTAGTAACTTTAAAAAGTATCATCATCACTGGACCAAACATAGAGGTCAAAAGGTCAAATTTCCGCACTCCGCCTTGGAAAGGTTGCTGACCCCTGACGTAGCGGGATATTGGTGTTCCTCTAATGCTCTTGATCCAAGGATCTTTGGCTGCTTTATAAGCTACAGAATTGAGGGTTGAAATCTCCCACTTCAGATGTGGGAACACTGACTCTCAAGGCACATCTACATTACCCAGTAGTTCAAACCATTCAGGGTCAGTCTTCTGGGGTTTGATTTTGCATACCTAGTGGAGATGTATAAAATTGAACTGTCAGGGTCAAGATCAACTTCTGTGCTGCTCAATCTTGAGAGGAGTAAGGAATGTTGATGGAAAAGTTTCTCCCATCTACCTCCCTCAGTGAGGACATCCAGGTAAATCGATCGTAGATAAGTCAATTCCAGCTATGCAATTTCTGTAGCTGGAATTGCATATCTACAATCAACTTGAACATCTACACAGATCTGGCCTTATATGGATAACTTCAAATGGGCCAGAACTACAGCCAGAGTTCTGTGGATGCTGAGAACTTGGGCAGCTATCCCAAAGAGATTCAAATGCTGCCCCACTGATTAGCACCACAGCACCCACAACTGGCAGTATGTGTTCCTACTGGTGGTGCACATCCAATCATGCTTTGGTGCACATAACAAAATTCCTTCTGCACTTGGAAGGAAAAATGTTAGAGGGAACACTGCCTATAGCTGGGTACATGGAGGAATAACTGGAACTAACCCTTCCAGGGGAAGGATCACACAGAGCCAGGATGAAATTCTTTTCTGCTTTATGGGCCTGGCCTGAAAATTCTGGAAGAAATCCCACTGAGTGTCATGGGCCTGTCTGAAGCACTGTTGGAGACAGGGGTATTAAGGCAATGTTCCCTTTGAAGCAAAAGCCAAGGCAAGAGGCAGGAGATGGGACAGTGGAACTTGCTATTCTTAATTTGCTTTGAGTGTTACCTAAGGAACTCTGGCCAAAGTGCAGTGCAAGGGTATGGGTTAACGGCAGTCACTGCTGAAGTGCTGGTTCATGACTAGATGAGGTTAGCCTGGTTTCTGGCGCTGCACATAAGCAGATTGACTCTGAGGATTTCCCTTATGTAAGAGAGTTTGCAGCGCTGCTACATGTAAGTCATTTGCGTGGTGATTGGATTCCTTTTTATCCCCCTTAGCTATGTGCTCACTTTAGCCAGCTTTCAGAATGGAAGCTTACAGGTTATATGCAGAGGCATGCCTCCTATGCATGCAACGTGTTCATCTCAAGCTCCAAAATTCACAAAAGCCTTAGTCCAGCTGGTGGCCAGGGCCTGCATTCAGGCCTCAAAAGTCCATTGTAGAACAAACCCACATCCTCTGCACAGCACAAGCTCCCACACACCTCACATGCAAGGTCATGCCACATGGAGAAAGTCATTTTGTGATGACCTACAGTATGCAAGTGCAGAATGGCATCGTCCATGACCGAACAGCGCTAGTGCCATGAACTCTTTGTCAAGAGGGAAAATTTAGGGCAAAAGTCACACACTACATAGTTGTTGTGTTCCTTATTAAATACATTGGCTGCATGGCACTGGGTATTTAATATGGAGAAACTGGTGAGGCCAGGCTTTGGTGTAGCCTGCGAACTTCTGGGCCTGATTCTGGTCCTACTTATACCAGCATAAATAGGGGTAACACTCCCTCAAGCCAACAGAGATGCAGCAGTGTAAATATAGTATGAGAAGAATAAGACCCACCCACCTCCTGGAGATCACCCACAGCACCTAGCAGACATTGCTCCTGCAGCGCCTCTTGTAGTCTTTCCTGCCTCTTGATTGGCCTACTTCCACACAACCAAAGCTATCAGAGTATCCTATGCAGGTGTAAATTTAACTTTGCTGTAGTTACTCCAGCTTTACAGCAGCATCACAGAGCATGATCTGATCCTCTTCCTAAAGCTGCCAGACAAGGGGGCCAGACCTGTGTTCCCTCCATTTTCTTCCATCCTTGGGCAGAACAAATTTAGCCATGTGCACCAAAATATCTGTTAGTCTATAAAATACTAGATTTGCTAGGTCAATGGTCCAGACCGTGAGCTATCCCTCCCCCCTGCTGGACTGTCTTTCCAGGGACACACAGCATGGTGCCTTCTCCCATTTCAAAATCAGAGTGAGATGTCCCCACTGAGCTGGTGTTAAGAAACAGGGCCACATGGAACACTTAAATACAGACCCCAGGTTTGTCTACTTGAGGACATTCAAAATGTTAATCTGAATTTAGAGTGGATTCATTAAACCCCATAACCCACAACCACCTCCACCATGCTCACTCATTCAGAATTAAAATAGCCTTCATTTAATTTATCCTTCCCTGTTCTTGCTTATGCTGCTATAAATCAGAAGGAATTATGCTCAAATCAGTGGAATTACATCAGTGTAAAACTACTGTGAGGTCAGTATCAGGCGCAGACAGAGCTCTGGGTGTTGCATTGTATCTGCCCAGAGCCAAGGGCTGATAAGCGTGAAACTTCTTGTCAATAGGGTCACTTATTATTATTGTCAACTGAGGCTCAACAGGCAGGAACAGACAGTGTCTTGTGATGACCGTCATGGGAATTAGTCATGTGGGAAGCCAAAGTGACCAGTGAGGCAGAGCATAGACAAACAGGAGCTTGGGAGCTCTGGTTAGAAGGAGTTTATGACGATTACTAATGCACTGGTGCTAGAGAAATGGGACTAATTCTCCTGTTATGCTGGTGCAAATCTGGAGCAAATCCATTGAAATCCTTCGTGTCCTTCTGGATTGACACTAGTGAAAATACAGAACTTGATCCTTATCTACCAGTGTTCCCTGTAAGCTGAGCACTTGAGCAGCCACCAACGGGAGACTCAGGTGATGCTTAGCTGACTACCAGAGTGCTCACAGCCATCCACAGTAGGCAGCGTGTGTTTCTATTGGTGGTACATAGCTAAACATGCTTTGGGGCACATAACAAAATTTATTCTGCCCCAGATGGAAAAGACTAAAGGGAACACTAATTCAGTCCACAAAAAGTCGATTGATAGTAGTCACTGAATTACAAGATACGAATGACCCTGCAGCCCTGGTCCTAGGCACCTGAGCTGACCTTCCCAGAAAAGTCACTGCAGTAAAACATTTTAATCTGTCATCTAATCTTCCAGTCACCTGCCAAGTGTCAATCAAGCCATCCAGTGGTATACAGCAGCGGGTATAAGAGGAATAAATACACGGTCATAGAATCAAGTCCAGCACCTTGTGATGAGGAAGGATCAAGTACACCTAGACCATCTCTGACAGGTGTTGTCCAACCTGGTCTTAGAACCTCCAGTGACCGGGATTCTGCCATTTCTCTTGGCAACCTGTTCCAGAACTTTTCCCTAGAGTCAGAACATTTTTCCTAACCTAACCTAAACTTCTCTGGCTGCACATCAAACTCATTGCTCCTTCTCCAACCTTCAGTGGCCATGGAGAATAATTAATAGCTGCCCTCTTTATAACAGCGCTTAATATATTTGCAGATTTTAGCACCAGATTATAAAGGGAAACATCTGAATTGGAATTCATTTGCAAGTTTGATATATTTAACCTGGGACTCAACAAAGATCCTAATTACAAAGATTACACATTCCAAGGACAATTCCTCCCCGCCTTTAGATAATCGCAGGAATGCCAGACATCCTATGTAACTTACTCTTCCCAGAGGTCCCCTTAATGATAAGTGACTCCTCTTTCCCTCTCCTTCTTTTCTTTTTTTTTCTCTATCGTCCTTCTTCTTTCTCCCTCTCCCACACTCCTTGCTTTATATTTCCCTGATTTCTCGGTTCTCCTCCATAATCTGAAGAAGTGGGCCTTACCCACGAAAGCTCATTACCTAATAAATAAAATTGTTAGTCTTTAAGCTGGTACAGGACTGTTTGCTTTATATTTGCAGAAAGTTAAGTTCCCCCTCTGTCAGCTTTTCTCAAGAAGGCCTAGATTTTTTAACCTTTCCTCAGAAGTCAGGTTTTCTAAATATTTAGACTTCCTAGAAGCTGGCATTGTGATAAGCAGCACACAACCACTGCATAATGTGCCTCCCTTCAGCAGCTGCTGGCCCCGATCCTAAGCAACAGGGCTAATCAAATATTTCCAATGCTTTTGCAGAAAATGTTCATATGGGATGAAATGATCAGTGTTTTTTCTACTGACAGCAAGGATCTCTTGTTTTGTCCCCTAGAGCAGCATTTCTTAAACTGTGTTCTGCGCAACAGTGGTGTTCCAAGGACAACTCACAGATGTGCCACGAGTGTTTGGAAAAATACACTGATGGGCTATATTTTCTGTTACTGAAACCAGACACAATGTTACTTCTTGACTGCTGTGATGATAGATCAAATTATTTCATTTTGGTTTTGCTGCATATGTTGCTTTTTGGTTTGGGGTTTTTTGTTTTTGTTTTTGTTTTTGTTTTGTTTTGTTTTGTTTATTCTTGTTTTTTGTTTTGTCTGACAACATTTTTTAAGACAATTTTCACAGGTGTTCTACATAAAAAATATTATTGTTTGGTGTTCCGTGGTCTCTGAAAGTTGAAGAGACACTTCCCTAGAGAAAATACAATCTAAGGAAATCAGAGAGATACAGAGTGGGAGAAAGCATGTATTATCTTCACAAAATGAAACACAGAAAAGAGTCAGATTTTAAGGACTAAGTACCCAATATTTTGAGGTCTCTTTAAAGCAAGCTGTGAATAACTTGCCCATGGTCACAGAACATCTATGCTACATGTAGGACTGGACCCCAGATCTCCTTTGCGCCACTCCTTTAACACCAGAGGCAATCCTTGTGGTTGTCTTCGAGAGTCTAATCTCATGTCACTATAGTGTCTCCTGGCATACAATGGTGTGATAATACTCACTTGCTGAGTGACAAAATGAAGAGCGGTCTTGTTTGCGGTGCCATGTGGTTGATAAATTACAGAAAGTGACTGAAAGCAGCCCTCCTGGCTCTTCCAGAAATAGATATGCGGGACTGTCTTGCAGAATACCTTGGGAGTCCAGCATCTGAAGCAGGGAGCAGAAGCGAGGACACATTTTCATTGTGCTTTGCAGTTGCACAGGGGTCACACTGAACACTTCCTGATGTCTGGCTCCCTGGCTGGAGCATGATCCAGGAAGATTTGCCTCTTTCAGGATCGCCATTCTCCTCTAAGACTGCCTTTCTTTCAAGTGCAGCCAATTACAAATTACATGTGCAATTGCAAAAACACTGCAAGACAACTGTCCTGACTTGTGCCTGGACATGCATGGACCTATGAGGTACTGTGTGTGGAGCCTTATAAACCAAGTCCAGTATCTTCCCTGTCCCAAGCAAGCTCAGAGGGAAATGAATGACCAGCCATTCATTGAAAGGAGCAACAGGCTAACATATTAAGAGTCCACAGGCTTTTGCAGTAGCAACGCAGTCCAGTTGAGAGAGGAACTGCTGGTACAGCACTGTAAAATGCTGACTAGAATGAGGCACAGAGGACCACTTTGCAGAAGATTTATTCAATGAAGATTAGTTGTGAAGCAGAAACTAAATGGATCCAAAATATTCCTGGAGCAATACAAATTCAGGCGCACAGACAACTAATGTAAAAAAGTCAAGCCCTTTGCAACCAACTGTTCAACTGTGCCATCATCTACAGCCATGCAAAGTGGACCTGGTTTCCTACTGCCTTGTATTTTGAACAGTGAAGGCACAGTCCCACCAGATCAGCATGTCATACGCATTCTGCTCTGGCCCCAAGGAGGTGGAGCAATAGTTCAGTAGCTTGTGCATTAGTCTGGTAAAGCCAGGATTGTGAACGCAGGCCCTGAGACAGCCATTTCAAACAGATTTAAAAAACTGCCAGCGAGGGTGCTTAGTCCTCTGCCACTGATTCCCAGCTTCTGTCCAAGAGAGGATAGGGACCCCATCCCTGCCCATTCTGGCTAGTAGTCCTTGATCAATCTATGCTTGAACTTATTTTGTTCTTATTGGAACCCTGTGCTAGTCTGGGCCTTTCCACCACCTCCTCCTGGCACAGAGTTCCAGAGGGTGACTGTGAAGAGGTAATGTCTTTTGTTTGTTTTAAATCTGCCGTATATAAATGTAATTGGGCAGCTTCCTTGTGTTATGTTAGTGAAGGAGTAAATAAAATTTCATTATTCAATTTTTCCACAACATTCATAATTTTCTAGACCTCTGACATATGACCCTAGGCTTTAATCATTGCTTTTCCAAGATGAAAAGTCCCAGTCTTTTTAATAACAACAAGAACTCCTGTGGCACCTTGTAGACTAACAGATATTTTGGAGCATAAGCCTTTGTGGGCAAAGACCTGCTTCATCAGAGGCATGGGAGGGTGTGGTTTCAGAGGAGCTTTTTAATCTGTCCTCATATGGAAGCTGTTCCTTACCCCTAATAATTTCTGTTGCACTTCTCTATATATTTTCCAAATACAATATTTCATTGTTACATGGGGCAACCAGATAGATCTGCATGCAGTATTCAGGATGTGGGTGTGCCAGGACTTTATATAGAGGCAATATGATATTTTCTGTCTTATTACCTATTCATTTCTAATGATTCCCAACGTTTTAGCTTTTTAGCTTACCACTGCATATTGAGGAGATATTTTCAGGAAACTATCCACTATGATTCCAAGATCTCTTTCTTGAGTGATAATAGCTAATTTAGACATCATCATTTTGTATGTACATTTGAGATTATATTTTTCCGTGTGCATTACTTTGCATTCATTGTTCATATAGGGAGGCTTTTGTTTAATACCAGCTTCTAGACGCTTACAATATTCTGAAAAGACAGTGCAGGGCAGGAAATATATTTTATTGGACCAGCTTCTGCTAGTGAAAGAGACTAGCTTTCAAGTTGCATGGAGCTCTTCTGCTGGGATGTGTCACCGACAGAAATTAGTTTAATAAAAGCCATTACCTCTCCTATCATGTCTTGCAAACATCTTGTAACCAACACAGCTACAAGAGCAGTGCAAGCCATCTTTTGAAAAGATTAACTGGGGGGGAAACATAGCATTAAAATACTGAGCTTCAGGCTAAAATTGCAATGAAGCTGCTCTGCCCATTCAAGGCCCGGTCCTACTTCCATTGAGATTAGTGGCCCATGGATTTCAGTTTCTTGTCTGACTTCCAGAATTGGAACTTTAGTATCTCTGCTCTGTTTATGGTACCTAATCCCTGCATAATTATATGTATTATATGCAGGTGCCTCATTGACTGGACTAGCCTTGTTATTGGAATAAAGTCGGCTAAAATCCTCTTGTAATTAACACTTCAGTAGGATCAGTTGCATAGCCTGATTTAGCCTAGCCAAGCAAGTTTCCCTCAAATTAAACCAAAAGACACAAAGCTAGGTTCTAATCTCAGTTAAGAGGTGTAATTTGCAGAGTAACTCAAACCAGTGTAAATCTGTTCAACTCCATTCTCAGTGTTACCAACTGCCATGATTTCATCATGAATCTTGGGATCGTTACTGTTTTCCTTGAAGTCCCAGCTCCTGAAATCAAGTGATGATTTCACTCCATCAATGTGATGATTTCAGCTTTCATTCTTAAAGAACAAATTAAATTTCTAGCTCTCATGGCTATGAAGAAAGCTTCAAAATGTGACACCTCCACCCTCCCACTTCCATCAAGGCCAACGGGCACTGTGGGACCCAGGGCAAGGAGGGAGGGGGGCCTGGCTCCATGACCCACAGCCTAGGGCAGTCAGCCCTTAGTGCTGCTCAGACCATGATGCTATCCCCGCAGTACTGCTGTGATATTTCAAAGGGTCCTCCCCAGTAGCAGCAATGATGGCAAGAGCTCCAGGTCCCCTAGAAATGCCAGGGCCTATGCATCTCCCCCCTTCCCTCCACACCCCCAGGCCTGCCCACTACACCCTAGAGATTCAGCAAACACAAGTCAAATAACAAATCCATTATTTTTACATAAACTTATGTAAGGCAATCTCATGGTTTTTTTGCTGAACCTGACTCATGATTTTTGAACATTTGTGGTTGGCCAAACTAATACCTAGATGACTATAGCCCTAGTCTATTTATGGCACCCACACAAATATGTAGAGTGAAGACAGGTTGGAACAGACATTAAGAAGGAGAATTTCAGATGAAAGCAACCAAGTAGTGAGACTAGGAACCTCAAGCCAATGAGCAATCTGAGGACATTTCATTAAGCACGTAGCACATGTACGGGAGCCTGGAAAGAGTCCATAAATAGGTTGACAGAGCCTAAGGAAGTTAAAAAACGAACAGTCTTGGCATGGCAGAGAAAGGGTGTGAAATGGCTTTTGAATTTGGCACTAGTGAAAAGGGACTGCTTTTCTTCTGCTTTGGCTAGTTGTCTATTCACTGGACCTTTCAGTCTGCCCTCATACTTTTTCTGCTCTCACTGAAATTGTGCCAGCAATTTCCCTCTGCTGTGTATATTGGACAAACTGGATGGTCTCTGTGCCAAAGGATAAATAGATATAAATGTGACATCAGGAATGGTTACAAATGCAAACCTGTGAGCAATAATTTTAACCTCTCTGGCCACCCAATAAGTGACTTAAAAGTAGCCATTCTTCTACAAAAGAATTTTACCACAAACTTACAGAGACCTCTGAATTGGAATTAATTTACAAATTTAACACCTTTAACCAAGGCCTGAATAGAGACCTAAACTGGCTTATGCATTACAAGGGCAATTTCACCATCTTTGATATCCATAGGAGTTAGACACATCTTACTTAATTTGCTTCATTAACTGGTCCTACTAGTGACAGGTAACTTCTTTCCCTCTGAAGGACCTCCCTGGCTATTTAGACCCTGGGTTCTGTTTTTCCACTCCATTTCCATGTGATGAAGTGGGTTTTGATCATGAACGCTCATGACCTAATCAATTTATTAGTCTCTAAGGTGCCACAGGACTGCTTTTTCGTTACAGGATGTAAAGCCAGCATAAGCTATCCCTATTTTCACTAGTCAGAAAGGAGGCTAGGCCCTAGTAGCAAATTGACTTGCTACTCCACGTAGAGGTAAGTCAGGTATGCCTTTGTTTGGGCCATCTTTGAATTCTTATGCAAAAGCTTCACTCTTTTCCAAATACTGATCACTCATGCATTCCTGGCAGGGATTTAACTCTTGGGAAGCTGTTCCTTGAATCAGTGGCACCCTACAAAGTGCATCCCCCTTTGGAAGGGCTTTGTGCCATTGAAACTGGCTGCCAAGCAGAGTAGGCTCATCTGTCCTCCTTTATTTATATGATCACTTTCAGGTGGGATTGCTCAGCCAGAGGAACAAGAAGACAGATGTTTACTTGTGAGACTCAGGCACAAAATACTCAGGCACAATATAGCGTAGCACTCCATAAGTCTTAAAGGTATCTTCTGACAGCTGTTCTGTGGCCTACTTTAAATTATAGAATCATAGTACTGGATGGGAACTTGCGGGACCAACATGTGTGTCTCCTGGTGGTGCATATCTGAGTGTGCCTTGGTGCATGTAACAACATTTATTTTGCCCCAGATATTAAAAATTGGCAGGAATACTGCTAGCACCCTAAATTTTACTTTGACTCCCATGTCACTGAAGTCTCTCATGTGACAAGGATTCAGTATTCTCCAGATCTGAAGAAGCAGGTCTGTCCGATGAAAGCTCACCACCTCATAAATAATATAGTTAGTCATTTACATGCTACAGGGCTGCTGTTTTGTTTTGTGTAGATGCAGACAAACACAGCTACTTCTCTGAGACAACAAGGATTTTAAGGAGAGTTCATCAAAAGGAATTTGTGTGCTTTTAAAAATTCTGTACACGCTCCAAAAATAAAAAGAATTCATTTCAAGAAATTTCCAGTCCCAGTACATTTCAAGCAGCCACAGAGGTGGCTCAGTTCCCTGACAATTTAATGCAACTCCCACCTGGGAATAATTTTGATCCTCTACTCATAACTTGAGTTAGAAGCTGGTTTTAAAGGACATGAACTGGAAGGTTCATTCTGCAGGTCTTTAGCAGTGAGGGAGCTCCCGTCTGATATGGGAATCTCAGGAAACCAGAGTTTTCTTCCCCATCTCTGTTGCAAATCATGTTGCCAAGCATACCTACTCCCCATTTCCTTGTATGCTTTCTGACTCCAAATGTCACCCCCTCTTGTATTTAGATAGCCCTAGTGGCAGGGATCATCTGCGTGCAGGGTTCCCTCTGACTTTTTCCACCTGTGCATGGAATAAACTTTGTTATGTGCACTAAGGCATGTGCAAATGTACACCACCAACAGAGACACACGCTGCCCACTGTGGGTGCTCTGCTAATTAGGTGGGCAGCACTTGACTCTCTCCTGGACAGCTGCCCAAGTGCTGCACTTATGGGAACACTGTCTGTGTGTCTTGCCTTTTTTTGTACAGCACCTTGCACCGTGGGCTGAAGACAAGGGTCCATAGCTGCCCCTGCAATCCAAATAAATGATTACTAACTGGAAGCTTGAATAGCTAACACAGACTTAGGGCTGCCAGACCAGGAGAGGCTGGGAGTCCATGACCTCATCACTTTTTAGGAAATATGAGAGTAATTGACTGAGGGGGAAGGACAGAGAGAAGTGAGATGGCTGGAGGGGAGCAAGTCTTCAGGGGCAAGAGGCAGAATGGAAGCAGGGGAGTGGGTGGTGTGAGGGGGGCTTTGGGGTGGGAACAGGAGGTAGAACCACAGTTCAAGCATCGATGGGAGCCCTCCTCCACACACTGTTATAGAGCTTCTGTTCCAGCATAGATGACTATAATAGAGCATTTCTCTCTTCTAATGGCAGGGTGAAGAGGAAACTACTGGAGACTTACATCATCCCAGAATTCGTGCGTCACCTGGTTATATCTCCGCTGACAGTACTGACGTTAACATGATGCAATGTGGCAGGTCAGGCTCAGCAGAGCCATCAGTGGCAAGAAGCTTCTTGTTCACGTGCCTGCTGCCTCCCCAAGATTTCTGGGCAGCCAGCAGATTGCAATTACAAGATCAGATGCTGGTGTGTCATGGGCCAATAAATATGGGCAAAGGCGGGTTGCTACTTGAAGCACTTCATTAGCGGGGTAGTTTCAGAGCCAAGGCATTAACACCAGTTTCGTAACTTCACTGCAAAGCCCACGAGAAGTCCTGTGGCACTGTATAGCCTAACAGATATTTGGAGCATAAGCTTTTGTGGGCAAAGACCTTTTTCATCAGATTCATGAGAGTCGAGATTTGAGAGGCAGGTCTAATTATACAGGTTCATGAAAAGAAGGGAGTACCAATCAAGAGCAAGGCCAGAGCTTTTTGGTACTCACTTCTGTCCATGAGCCTGTGTAATTAGACCTGCCTCTCGAATCTCCACTCCAATGCATCTGACAAATTGGGTCTTTCCCCATGAAAGCTTGTGCTCCAAAAAATCTGTTAGGCTATAAGATGCCACAGGGCTTCTCGTTGTTTTTGCTGATACAGGCTAATACGGCCACCTCTTTGATACTTCATTGCAAAGGTACTTTTGAAATCACATGGATTCCCCAGGACATTCTCATGTATAGGGTGCCCCAGCGTGTGTCTCTGCTCTATCCATGATTCTAGAGGTTGGAAAGCATGTTACCCTTAGCTAAATGACTTGGTTATGACTGGAACAGATTTGGCTTAGTCTAATTTTGGAGACCCAGCCATGAGGTTTCTATTACCCTTCCTGCTTGTGTGGATGGAGCCACTTCTGTGCCAGCCAATGCAACTATGTTGTCTACCTTTCCATCTTCCAGTGTGCATTGCAGGGAATTATTTACTCCTGCTTCTCGGCCCCAAAGCACTGGTCAGCACAGCTTTGCTGGAGGTACATAGACTGTATAAGGTGTTGGGCTGGCACAGAGTCCAGGCCCCTTGGCAACAGCAGAGGATAGTGACTGATGATCTGTTTCTGGGCTGCGAGCTGCCCCCACATGGAGCTTTCCATGCATGAAGGTGATCGAAACTGACTTTATGAAAATCAAGGCTATAGGAAAACAGATTATGTCATCTATTGGACAGAGCAGTGGACTGGGACTCAGGTGACATGGGCTGTGATCTCAGCTCTGTTGCTGAATTTGGACATGTCACTTCCTTGCTTGGTGACTCCATTTCCCCCTCTGTAAAATGGGCAGAATGATGCTGTCTTCCTTAGTGACATGCTCTGCAGATGAAAAGTGCTGGGTGAGATTGCATACTTATGGATGGGTAAGTTGAGCCTTACAATGGTTTCTCTGAAAACAGTGTAAACCCAGTGCCGCTCCACTTTACTCAATGTTTTGATGTCCATGTGAACAAGTTTACAAGTCAGTCCTCATTCACCCTGAGAAATTCAGGTAGGCTCGTGGCATTCTTGCTCTCACAGTACCCACTCCCATATCAAATTCTGGCACAGCACCTTATTCAGCAAGTGTCAGTGAGGACAGCAAAATCCAGCCCTCAGCAACTTCAGAGGGCTTTGGATCAGGTCTTAAATGACCCTCCTGAGTCCTGATGTAGCAGTGAACAGATGGGGAAAAAGTGTAGCATCCTTAGCACCTCTGCTCAAAGCAGGGAACTCCACTGCTGCCTCTGAAGTGTTGGGCCCTGATCTTGTGAGATGCTGAGCACATGCTCTCAGCTCCTATTGACTTCACAAGGGGCTCAGTACCTTGCAGGAGGGAGGCCCTCCACTGAGTTGCTTTGTCTCACTCTATGGTGTTCTCATTCATGGGAATTTGCTGCCTTAGGCTGGGAGGTGGCTGCATTCCAGAGACGCTGCACTTTCCTATAGCATCCCCGTGGGAGAGGCCAGAGTGGCAGTTCTCAACCAGGGGTACATGTGCCCAGTCAACCAGTGTGGGCATTGCAGGGGGGCACTGAGCACGTGCCCCTTTCCCACCCATGCCCCTGCCCCTGCTCCATCCTTACCCACCACTTCCAGTGCATGTGGGGCAGTCCTCCAGCTGTCCTGGAACTCTATGACTTGGGGGAGGGCAGGATGTGAGTCCTGAGATAAGTGGGTGGAGAATAGACAAGCAGGTAACAGCAGATGGGATGCCCTCCAGAGGAGGGTGGTCTGGAGGCTGGAAGAGCTAATTACCGTGTGACCAGCAGGAAGTACCATGGTGGTGAGCTGTGCCTGGTTACAATGAGGCAGGTTAGACTTGTGAAAGGGGTACTGTATGGTACTCTGGACAGGCCAATGCGCTAGGATTATCTGCATCAGGGGCTTCTGGAGTGAAGGAATCTTCTTTGTTCGGAAGGGGTGGGCTCTTTAACCCTTACTTCTCCACCCCCATGTCACCTTGATGCTTTGGTTGTGTGTTAGTGGGGGATGGCTTTGTGTGAAAGGCACTAAATATTAAAGCTGTGACTGGAGCTGTTTGGAAAAGCCATGTGCCTGAGCTGTGTCAGGAAAGGTTACTGATGCACCCGCTCAGCCCTGGGATTTAGTGATGCTCTGATACGCTCCCTCGCGCTCCCTCTCCCTCAGGGTCAGCCTTGTCCTGAAATGACCGCTGTGTTCTGGCAGCCATGCCCAGGAATTTGCAGCAAAGGAGGAACTCGTTGTTTAGAGCTAGGATTCCTGAGCTGACTGCGGTTGAATTTCCACCAGCTGCTGCCCACAGGGATTTCAGGTCTGACACTGGCCTGCGAGAATATAGGACGGTTTGTGGGAGTTAAGAGGGAGTCTTGAATCCTGGACCCGATTCCTGAAAGCTAATGTGCTTGTACTCTGAGAGCAGAGGATCCATTTTTCAGTAATACTCCAACAGGGAAATGTAGGGAGGGTTTAGAGGAGACAATAAGGAAAAATTAGTTGTTAGAGAGACCTCTTCCACACTAAGAGGTTTAGCTGGTATTAGCTCTGTGTAGAGCAGCAAAACCCTGCAGTGGGGTTACATTTATGGCAGGTTTATGTTGGGTTCCCAGCTGGCATATGATAAACTACGCCAGTGGCATCTGCCAGGGGACTTTTTCCCTTAGCTCTACGAGTAACCTAATGCCCATCTAACTGAGGGGGCGGGACCAAGAAAGGAAGGGAAGGGGCCAAGAGAAGTGAGCCCTCAGCACCACCTGGACTGTAGCGCTGCTCTCCCCCCAACCCCCGCCCACCTTCATGACAGCCTCTGGCAGCCAGAGCAGCACTGTTGTGGCATTTCAAAGGGGCCTGGGGCTCTGGCTACCACCTCTGCCAAAGTCAAAGTAGCAGACGGTGCTCCAGTCCCCTTTGAAAGACTGGGCCTGGGAGCAGTTGTCCCCTTTTGCCCCCACAGTTGATGGCCCTGCCTAGAATTAATAAAACAGGTTTCACTGACCATTTCTAACTTCACATACAAAAGTGATACATGCACACAAATACAGTAGGTGCATTCAGGAGTCACAGGCTCTTGAATGATAGCTTACTTGGCCTGTTTTGCATAAATCATATTTGACTTATGCATATTCATATTCAAAAACATATTTTCATAACATGGTGGTAAGGTGCCAGAGGAATATAGTTACCTAAAATACTTACAGGTGTTTGCATTCATTTAAAAATCAAGCTACTGGGTACCCATGTCTTTTTTTTTTTTTAAACAGATGGGGCCATATGACAGAAATGGATGTTAAGAGACTTGCTTGTGGTCACAGAGCAGAAAATAGAGTTTAGGGGTTGGCTTTTCCTGGTGCAGACACTGCAGTAAATCATGAAGTGTTGCACTACAAACAAAGGATTTTTCACTCGTGTCCATGAAGAAGAATCTGACTCTATCTCAGCACTCCATTTTTATCTGGTTCCAAATGTCCATCACCCTGACACAAGTCTCCTTCCTCCCAGTCCTCTGCTTGTCATAAGGTCTTCTGTGCCACTGAGGCCCGCTGATGCCAACTGGAAGAGGGTTCACTGTTGACAAACAACTCCTGCTTCAGACCTAACAAACCCAGCACACCTAACACTGCTTTCACAGTAGTTATATGTAAAAGGTGATATGTGAGGTCTCTACTGGAAGCATATAACTTACTGATACTCAAGGACTATTTAATGAATAATCTTGACTTTATCTTGGAGGAAAGCAGGAATAAGGAGATTTTGAAGTGTGCAGGGTCCTTTAGGAAAGAACCCTGTGTAGATGAGCCGTGCATGATCGAAAGCATCACTTTCAAAGTGCTGCAGCTGCCATTATGCCAATGAGTCACTCTGCATATTCATGGCGTTGCCTCATTAGCATCTTTCAATTAGGTTCATTATCATGACCCTTTCGAAGTTCTGGGGCAAGTGTAGACATAGGCCAGATGTGCCCTCACCAGTGCTGAATAATCACTTCTCTAGATCTGTTGGAAATGCTCCTTCTAATGCACCTTAATATGCAATTAGCCTTCTTGGCAACAAGGGCACACAGGTGACTCTCATCTAGCTGCTCAGACAGAAGAAGGCCATATTAGTAATTGTAGGTTGTGTTTCATGTTTTGTGGTTTTCTTTGATATGTAACCGTTTGTTTCCATCACTCACCCTTATTTCTTCTTGTTTCTATTCTTTTCTCAATTAAAGTGAGTTCAAAGGCTGTGGGTATACAGAAGTGCTATCTAAGGTTAAACTGGTAAGCTGGGGTTTGCTGTTCTTTGGGGAATGGTGGATTTGGGATTTTTGCATGTATCCAGAGACCCAGAACTGGACACCGCTTTTAAAGGAATTAGGGTGCATTAGAAATTAGGGTGCCTTTGATGTCAGCCATCAGGGCTGGCGTCTCTGAGTGTCTGACAGACGAACAACTAGCCAGCGTTGGCTAGATTCCTTCACGCTGGAGGCAGGTGGTGACTCTTTGCTGGGTGTGCCCAAGACAAGTCACACCCTCTGGCTGTCTATGCCTAGGCAAGATTTAGCTCAGTGCATGTTGCTGATTGAGCCTACATTGAAGTCTTGGGTGGGATGCATCTTCCAAAAGTGTTGGCTGGGATGAATTTAGATCCTGCAGATGGGACATACAAGGAGCCTGATTTTCAGGGGAAGAAAATCAACCTTGAGCCTCTTATTGTCTTAAAGTACAGAAACAGCAGCTGACACTAAGCAAGTAGCAAAATGTAAGACCTTGCTCTTCACAGCACTTATTGTTATATAACTGTCGCACTTTTTTTTCCTGGTATGATTTAAATGCAGACATGACAGAAGATGAGCAAGACATAAGTCATTCTGCTCTCCTCTGCACTGATTAGGCCTCAGTTAGAGTATTGTGTCCAATTCTGGGCACCACATTTCAAGAACGATGTTCAGAAGTTGGAGAAGGTCCAGAGAAGAGCAACAAGAATGATTAAAGGTCTAGAGAACATGAGGGAAGTCTGAATGAATTGTTTAGTTTAGAAAAGACATGATAGTGGTTTTCAAATACCTGAAAGAAGGTTACAAGGAGAAGGGAGGAAAAGTTGTTCTCCTGGGCCTCTGAGGATAGGACAAGAAGCAATGGGCTTAATAAACTGCAGCAAGGGAGGTTTAGGTTGGGTATTAGGAAAAAGTTCCAAACTGACAGGGTGGTTAAACACTGGAATAAATTGCCTCGGAAGGTTGTGGAATCTCCATCACTGGAGATATTTAAGAGCAGGTTAGATAGACACCTATCAGGGATGGTCTAGACAGTGCCTGGTCCTGTCGTAAGGAAAGGGGACGGGACTCAACGACCTCTCGGGGTCTTTTACAGTTCTAGTATTCTATAATTTTATGATATACTCAGTCTAAAAGCACCCACTGCCCAAGCACTTGATGTCATTTTGCTTCCTGTTGAAGAGGAGTAAAAGAAGCCTGCACTGGTATCTGCCTTTTCATTTTTCAGTGATTTTTCAAGACTAGTTTTTCCCCAAGGTGTTCAGATTGTAGAAGCCAGCTCAGTGAGGGGAAGCAATGTCAAGTTACAGCTGTTTGAAGCAACATGCTTCTTTTGTAAGTGCTCCATGTGTGTCGGAGCCTGTGTAGATAAACGTTTTCAAATAACAAAGTATCTTCAAAACAGCAGCAGGAGCTAATCTCCTGGCCTGGACAAAACAGGCAACAATGGCCATCCATGTTACATTGGTATGGATCTAAAGGAACTGCTGTTTGGGTTTGTTTCATTCTCACTCTGCCCCTGTCAAGTAATGGGAAGTATCTTGGTCAATTAGACAAGGAATTAGGAATCATGCATTCTAGGTCCAGTGCTTTCACTAATGGACTGTGACCTTGAATTCTTCCTGTGTCTGTATCTCTTTTTTCCTATATGTTAAATGAGTACAATAGCAGTAGATAAAGGTGCAGTATCTGAGTGAAAGAAAGGAGATGGCAGCAGTTGGAGACTTGGGACATCTGGGTTTTAATTCTTTTGGTTCTTGGGCAAGTGACTTAGTCTCTAATCTTTAATTTTCCATCTGCAGAACTGGAAATACCACTTCCTTCCAGTGTTTTGTATTGTGTTTTGTTTTATTTTTGAATTTTAAACTAAAGTGTATATTTTGTCTCCAGATTTTGGAGCATTTAGGGTCAACCTCAGTACACATGGGTGACAGGCCGACTAGACCCCGAAGCCCCCTGCTGGAAGCTTGTGGCCTTGCCAAACCCCATCCCAGTAAACCATAGAAAAGTTGTCCAAGGGTAGCTAGAGTGTCCACAGTAGGAAGTGGCCATTCAGAGGCCAGGAAGGCCTATAGGAAGGAAGTGCAGGACCAGAGTCAGCTAAGTGCTGTTGGAGATCTCAAGGAGAGAGAACTAGGAGTGATTGGCTAGCTGAGGGAGTGGTGGCACAACAGACAGCTCTGAGCGGACAGCTGGGAAGGACTGTGAGCTATTGACCGATTCTGATGAACTGTGCTAGAGCCCCGAGATAAGGGTGAGGACTCTGCCTCCAGGAGGGAAAGTCCTGCAGGCACCACTCCCTTTCCACGTGGGAAACAGATTGGAAGGACGCTACAGAGGGAACCAGAATGAGCCTCTGTAAAATGTATACCCTGGATGGGGTTTTGTTTGATGCACAAAGAGTGTGACTCAGCCGGAGGGCTGAGTAGTCGAAGAGGCTTTGAACTGAGACAGTGCAGGCACACACACTTGACGAGACATAGGTTCTCATGGGAGGTGAGTACCTTTCCATTACAATGTGGTGAAAGCTTTTCCCTGTGACACTGAGGGCTAGATGCTGTCTTGGGAGAAAAAGGTCAGATTTTCACATAATTGCATCAATCTGACAGTTAGAATGCTAAAAAAGCACCAAATATTGCAGGATGCAAGATAAAAATCACACAAGTTGTAAATCACAGCCCCAGGAGCCATGGGGCAGGAACCATTTTGTTCTGATTGCATGGCACCGGCAATGGGAGTCATGGCCCTTGATTTAGGATCTAGGAGCTGCTATAACAAGTACCAGCTGACGATCTGTTGGAAGGAGTGGTGCTGACTGTAGAAAGTAGTTGCAGATTTAGGCCCTTAAATGTAGAGTACAATGGAAATTACCTTAGAGCCTTCTTCACTACAGGCTGCATTGATGGGCAGCAATCAATCCAGCAGGGGTCAATTTATCACGTCAAGGATAGATGCAATAAATCAACCACCAAGTGCTCCCCCATTGACTCTGGTACTACACCAGAATGAGAAAAGTGAGTGGAGTTGACAGGAGAGCATCAGCTGTTGACTTACTGTGGTGAAGACACTGCAACAAGCAGACCCAAGTACATTGACTACAGCTACATTACTCAGCCAAAGTTGTGTAACTTCGGTTAATGGCCAATGGTAGTGTAATCAAGACCTCTGACATGCCCAAAGAGCCTTAAAATTATCTCTTGCCCTCCAGCTGCGTGCCAGGAATTATACTGAATTCCTGTGAAAGAGTCCTTCCCTGTCTGCCGGCATGTGGAAGTGTAAGACTCCACAACTGTAGACAGAAAGGTTTTTTAAACTAGTTATCCAAGACTATTTGGCAAGGAAACTTGGCAAAACTTTCAGAGGTACCACATTTTCCATGGAATTTGTTGCACAGAACAAAATTCTACCTGACCTCATCAAAATAATTACCCTGTCTTTCAGAAATAACATGCAGCCCGCTAGCACATTAAAGGCAAACAAAATGTATTAGGTAATGAACTTTCATGGGCAAGACCCACTTCGTCAGAGTTCTAATCCCAGCTCAGGGGCTTGCTGTGTGGTGTGAGCATCAGTTGCTTTATGAAGGGAACACAGGTTTATCAGAAGAACTGGATCTTACCCATGAAATTTCATTACCTAATAAATAAATGTGTTTAAGGTGCCACAAGACTGCCTGTTATTTGTAAAGCTGCAGACTAACGCTACTACCCCTCTCTTCCATGCCTCTTTTGTTGTATATGTTCTGAGCAAGAATGAAGAAACAAACTTTCTGATTAGACTAATCAGTATCATTTGCAGATTAGATTATAGCTCAAGTAATTGTGATGTGATTACAACAGAAGCAATATAAAGGAAAACATACACTGATTAAATGGTCATAAAAGGCTTTGTTAAGTCATCCTAGAATACAGGTATTGCAAATAACGTATGTAAGCTCCCAGAGGGCTTTAAATAACACTAAAATCCATTTTCCATAAGATCCCTCCTCCAACGTACATACATATGTGTATTCATTTATTAATTTTAAAGATTGCTTTCTTCACCAAGTAAATTGAGGGCCTTTTCCTCTTTGCAAAAGTAGCAAAGTAAAGTTACAAGGAGTTATTGTCTACTGTGATGAGCACAGTAGTGTGATCAGAGTCATGGGTTGCAAGCTGGCAGAGATGAGTTATATTCCTAGCTGTGCCACTTATTGTGTGCTTTTCAGCATCAGTTGCTTTATGCAGGGACCACGGGCCATGGACTACATCAGGGGTGTGCAAAGTGTGGGGCAGGCCTCCTTTTCAGGGATGAAATTTCATAAGGAGAGTGCAGCATGGTCAGCAGCTGGGTCTCAGGCTCATCCATCTAATTAAAATGATGTTATGTATGTGTATTCACATCTATATGCCGATTTAATAGCTTTTACATTCTACAGACTTATTTTCTTACACATGCCGAAAGGGTGTTTTTCTTCATATGAACAATACCGAAATTTCCATTGGTTTGGATTACATTAGATAGGTGGAGGATCCCTGCTAACTGGAGGGACAAAAAGAGGGACACAGCATAAAAACTTTGCTTGCCCCGGCCTACACTGTGGACTGGAAATCTCCCTACAAATGATAACCAGGCATCAGCTGCATGAAGGGAAAGAAAAAGAAAGAGAGAAACTATCTACTCTGTTTCTTTTTCTTTCCCTTCCCGCATCCTATGAAGTAAGTTGCAACTCACCAAAGCTTATGCCATAAAATTTTTTTTACTCTTTAAGGTGCCACCAAACTCCTTGTTTTCATTTCAAGAAAGAATACCATGTAGCAAAGTTGCATAAAGTTGTTGGAAATTTTTATACTGAATGCCTGGGAAGTCTATACTGTAACTTGTTAACATTCTGCTGAGGTAGCTGCAAGTGATGGAGTGGGGGTTAAAGACCTTGAAGGATCCCTATACCCCCTCCCTTGGGACTTTTTATTTTAACGGCTACAATTTGTTACAATTCATTAATTGGAAGCATAAGAATGGCCATTACTGGGTCAGACCAAAGGTCCATCTAGCCCAGTATCCCGTCTGCCGACAGTGGCCAGTGCCGGGTGCCCCAGAGCGGGGAGACCAAGGACAATGATCAAGCAACTTGTCTACTGCCATCCATCTCCAGCCTTTGACAAACAGAGGCCAGGGACACCATTCCTACTCCCTGGCTAATAGCCTGTTATGGACTATTAACCTCCATGAATTTGTCAAAAGGCAAACAAAAAAGAAAAAAAACAGTTCTAAAGGGTCAGCTGTCTCTGCCAGGTGGAGTTTCACGGCACTGAGAGAGAGAGATGACCCACCCCATCCCAAATTTCTCATCATCTATTGTCAGAGCTAAGTAAGGGACTCTGATTTCCTGTAAGCTGAGTGCTTGGGTGCCTCCCCACCCACCCCTGGAGAGAGTCAGCTGATTAGCAGCACACCCACAGCCAGCAGCGTGTGTTTCTGCTAGTGGTGCACATGTCAGCATCCATAACAAAACTTACTCCACACAGGAATGGCAAAAATTAGAGGGAACATTGTTCCCATTCCAGCACATGTCTGCTGTGGGATTCTGCCTTGTTTTCCCAATGCACCATAAGACCAGATAACTGGGTCAGGCCTGAACCAGGTCATGCCAGGGGAATGGCTTTGTTCGTGTGCTCTTGCAGCGGCATGCTCTCGAGCCTACATAATCTAAATGTGATTGAATTAATAGTGTCTCCGCTTAAAGCTTTTTCCTCATAAATGCTTCTCCCAGGACATGGGCCAGGGAAAGTCACCCCAGCCTGCATGCCTGCGATCACGTACTCGGAAGGTTGATTCAGCCGTGAAGATGGCGCGTTGCCATGGTGCGCGGGCAGGCAGCATTATCCTTCTGTAGCTGCTGGGTCCTGGCCTCCCTTTATTTCTCTGTGTGTCTTTGTTTGAGTGATATTCATGCATTGCTTCCCCTGCCCTTACACACCCACTTGGGCTTCTTGGGACGGGGGGGCCTCCCGAGAGCTCTGAATAAGCACAGAAGCTGTTCTTGCACAGTGCTGCACCAGAGGCAGGCAGCTGCTGAGCTGATTAAGCACTTTAGAGAGCACGTGAATGCACACATGCTGCACACACCCCCTCCACTCCCCTTGATGCACATGGAGCTAGGAGAGCGACTCTAGGCCAAGCAAGGCTTTCCTTCTGCCAGGAGGAGCTGATGTGAACGGGCGGGGTCGTGTGTGCGCGCAGCACAAAAGGGGGGAGACCGGGGGGTGCTGGGAGGATCAGGATTATGATAATCCTCTGCATTTCTGTGGCCTTTTCATCTGAGCCTCTCAAAGCATTTTCCACGCATTTAATTCATGAAGTTTCCCAGCATGCTGGGGAGGAGAAGAGGTGTCATCCTTTCTCGTTCTCAATCAACGGGTAAAACGAGGCAGAGGTGAAGGCCCAAATTCTACATGCAGCTCCCAATGGGCAGTCTGAATTCTGATCTCTTTTAAGAGGCTTTAAAACACACGTAACTGCGTTGAAGTCAATGGAGTTGCAGTAGTATGGCCGAGTCTGGTGTCAGGCCCAGCTCTTTCAACCATCTGCCTCACTTGGTATCTTTTAATAGTGCTCCTGTGTGTTAGGCTATGTCTTTACCACTCAGAAGATCGACCTGGTCAGGGTCGATATTCTGGGGCTTGATTTTGTGTGCTGAGAGGCATGAAATCAAACTACATGGGGGTCAACCATCAACCTCTGTACTCTTCAGTATTGCGAGGAATAAGGGAGGTCGATGGGAGAGTGCACATTTTCACACGCATCAGTGCACCTAAAAGTTTCATTGCGCAGTTGGAGGGGAAGAAATCCACGATTGGAGGGAACATTGCTGTCCACTTCCTCCCTCGCCTAATGAAACTAGCAGGTAGCAGGTGTCAAACAAAGAAAAGGAAATACATTTCACACAATGTGTAGTTATCCTGTGGAACTCCTTGCCAGAGGACTATGTGACGTCCAAGCCTTGAACAGTGTTCAAAAAGAATTAGATAAATTGTTGGAAGACAGGCCCATCAATGACTGTTGGCCAGGATAGGCAGGGATGGTGTCCTTAGCCTCAGTTTGCCAGAAGCTGTGAATGAGCGATGAGGGATGGATCACTTGATGGTTCCTTGTTGTGTTCATTCCCTCTGGAGAACCTGGCATTGGCCACTGTGGGAAGACAGGACACTGGGCTAGACAGACTTTGGTCTGACCCAGGATGGCCGTTCTTATGAGGTATTTCTTCAGGGGTGTTCAGTTGCACACTAATATCTTCTAGATATTGTCAGTGATACAGTTTTCTCATTGTCAGTGATACCGTTTTCTCGAGTGCTCGTGAAGCAGTGTGACTTTCCTCTGTAATTCATGGTGTGATTCGGCAACATCCTTTTAAACAACTAATTTTGACTGCTCTGAGCAGCATGTTTACAAACGTAGAGGATATGTTTCTCTTTGAGTTGTTGTGTGGAGTAGTGGCTGGAAAGTGCTGGTAGAGCCCCAAACACAACATGCTATAGAAGTGTGAGTCATTGGTTTTGTGCTAGAGATATAGGAGCCAGAATGCTGTAAAGGAAACTGCAGGCAATGGTGAGTATAATCAGACTGGCCACCACCCACTTATACTCTCCTGATCTAGAGATATACTACCGTAGGCTGCCTCAGTTTCCCCTATTTGACCGTTTAATAAACAACGTAGTCCATTCCCATCCCTTCTCAGATTGTGCTTTATGAATGCAACTAACATTCACAATAGTTTTCTATCCCATCCAAAACTCTGTGTGCAACAAAGGTTTCTCCTGCAGTGTAGTTCCATTGCCATCAGTGGAATTGCTCCAGATTTACACAGACGTAAGAGTGAGCAGAGTTAACTTCCCATCTTTCCAAGGATGCTTGGAGGAGTGGGGAGGTTAACATAGGCCTCTCTCTTTCTTCAGAGGAACAAATTATTATTTGTCCTCATCACAAACTCTTGGATTAAACCACTGTTGGCTGAAATCTGTATTTAGCTCCACTCTGGCCAGCCAATGACCTCAGGTCGGACACGCAGGGCCTCCCTCTGCATTGATAATGCTGTTCCTACTCTAACTTCCTCAGTTCTGCACCTCTCCTGGGCAGCCAACTTTGACAACACCCTTTGCCCAACTCTCCAGAAGTAGAAAATATTGGCCGAAAGCTCCATGAATGTAAAGGATGAGACAAGCTTCATCCAGGTACAGGGATTTTATTTCCTGTCTATTCTCAGCCTCCTCACTGGGAACTAGTAGTAAATTTTGGTTCACCTTCTGCATCCCAGTGAAACCTGAAGGCTCCCCAAACAGGCTACATTCATTTGGTTGCAGATCTGCTACCTAGGGTGGGAAGTGACCTAGATACTAGATCTATCCAGGTCAAGCCAAGATGTTTGGAGATCATGTGACTGGTCCTGGTGAGCTCATAGTAAATGACTTAAGTGTGTTAAATAACTTCTTTAAAATCCATTGGATTATATCATCTGGGGAGTTATCAAAGCCTATAATGGACAAATAGCTGGTCTGGTTTTAGACATCATTTCTGCATGGTCTTTCCTTACAGCAACCTTACAGGAAACCAGTGGGAGCAAAATGTGTTATTGAAAGGAGTCAGAGAAGGGTTCTTGTTTAGGGAGTGGCAACTCTTGGCTGAGCTTCGTGGGCCCTGGTTCATGAGACTGGCAGGTACATGATACTGACAGGCATCATTGCAGGAGGATGCTGGTATCGGGCTGTATTAACCAGCTGAACTTCAGACTTTATTCAGGGGAACTTTGACAGGATCCTATGATTTCAGATTCTGATTCTGGGAAAAGTGGCTTTTTGCCAGAGCTGCAAAGAAATAGCAGCATCTCTTTGGTAGCCAAAAATAACCAGCAACCTCCTGAGCAAATATTTGGAACGTGGATAAGCTTTAGTCAGATGTCTATTTGCCAGTTTGGAGACCAGTGGTCCCTGTAAGCTGTGGGCTTGTTCAGCTGCTCAGGAGAGATTTGAATGCTGCCCGGATGATTAGCAGAGTGCCCACAGCTAGGTCTGTTTGTGCATATAGGCACATGCCTTGGTGCACATAACAAAATTTATTCAGCACACAGAGGGAAAAAATCCACACGTGGCTGGAAAAGTAGAGGGACCATTGTCTGGGAGAGAATTTCTTTATTTCTTCTACTCCCCAACAGGGTGGCCCTTCTGCCTTTTTGTGTACACTCATTTGTTTTTGCAAAAAACAAGAAAATACAGAAATATTTTTTCATTTAACCTCAAAATTATGATTCCACCACACACACACACCACTTTAGAGAATTTCTGAGGCAGCAATTTCTTCTGGGACAGGACACCACAGCTTTGGCTAAATTATTTGTGCTGCTAAGAAGCGAGGGGGTCAGTGGCAAGAGATGACTGCAAGCTAGTTTCTGTTTCTGCGTGAGCCATTGATTCACTGGATGGCGGGCTGTCCCTTTGCCTCTCTGCTCCTGATTCCCCACTCCTACCATGAGGGTGATGATCCTGACACACCTGCAAGGGGTGCTGAGAGAATGAATTAGGTCAGACTTACATTAGACCTTAAAGTTGATCATAGATATGCAATTTCAGCTACAGCAGTTGCATAGCTAAATTTGTCGATCTACAATTGACTTATCTGGCCAACCTCAATGACAGAGGTCAATGGGAGAAACTCTCCCCTCAACCTCCCTTACTCCTCGCAAGATTGAGGAGTACAGGAGTCGAGTGTCAACCCCTGATAGTTTGATTACCTGCATCCCCGCTAGGTATGTGAAATTGAAACCTGGAAGATGGACCCTGCCCAGGTTGAGTACTGGGTAGTGAAGATGGACCCTCAATGTTTGTAAGGCACTAGAAGATCCTTAAGTAAAAGGCTTATAGGGTGTGCCGTATTATGACAACTCCAAGGAAATTTGTTTAGGTAACTTATCCCTAAGTCAACGCCTTAGTCTCTCAAAAATCCCAGCCTTCATTTGAAGAAGAGAGTCTGCTACATATGCAGTTCAGCCTTTTCTTTGCGGTGAGAGAGCAGGAGAACCTGTTCAATCAAAGCAAAGAGTCCAGTGCAACTCTCAGTGAAATCAATGGCAGTTGTGAAGAATGCAGGGTTCTGATCCACTCATTCCAGTCAATGGAAAGGCTCCCATAGGCTGCTCCTGTGCTAGATCAGGGCCTTGACCCAGTCCCCTAGGGCTCAGTTCTGCGCAGCTGAAGTCAATGGCATTTTGACTCTTCGTCTTCAGCAAAGCAGATCTTGAACGCAGCTGAAAGGCACAGATATGGTCCTTTGTAACAGAGCTTTTATTGCCTACATCCAGGGGTCCTCTTGCATCTCCCTGAATTGCTCTAACAGCTGTGAGCACAATCGTAGCTGGTGAATGTCGGCATTGCTCCACTGTAGTGATGCTATGAATCTGACTCTGGATGTTTAATATCTTCCTTTGGTTTAGGAGTCAAAACAGAAACTGAAGTTATTAAAATGACCAATGCAATCACACTGGAGATATCTTAAAACTACATTCCTGGTGTCTGTTTATGCTAGTTTAAAAAAAGAACTGGTCTATGCTTTTAAATTACTTTGCACACATCTAACAGACTGACAGATTTAGTGAAACAAAACAGCCATCATGTAGCACTTCAAAGACTAACAAAATAATTTATTAGGTGATGAGCTTCTGTGGGACAGACCCACTTCTTCAGATCTGTAGAACTTCCAGTCCAGACCCGGATATATGGCACAGAGGTCCAAAAAATTGCAATAAAAACTGACAAATCAAATACATGAACCAAACGAGGGAGGTAAGGGATGTTAAGTGTCTTGTCTTGTCTTGTCTTAACATCCTTCACCCCACTCCTTCGGTTCATGTATTTGATTTGTCAGTTTTTATTGCACTTTTTTTGGACCTCTGTCGTATGTATCTGGGTATGGATAGGAAATTTTCCAGATCTGAAGAAGTGGGTCTGTCCCACGAAAGCTCATCACCTAATAAATCATTTTGTTAGTCTTTAAAGTGCTACGTGACTGATGTTCTGTTTTGTTAGAATACAGACTAACACAGCTACCTCTCTGTTACTATTCAACATGCAAGGCACTAGTTTTAGTGAAGGAGTTGATGAAATTCTTGGTGCGTTTTAGTTACAACAGCTGCAACCCAACATAATAAAAGTGAGCGGCACATCTGTGGCGACAGACATCTGTGCCCTTCAGATGATACTTACTGCATGCCACCAAATCTGCCTGCAGCTAGAAGAGATGAACTTCATGCACCAATATCTTCCATAACCATTGTAACAGGGTCAGGCCAGCAGACCTTGTTAGGCATGGGGAAAGGCAACTCAGGATGCAGCCTGGGCGAGGGGAGGAAGGGAAACAGTTGTTTAAGCTCTGGTGAAAGCAACAGAGCAGGACTGTGGTTAAATAATGAGAGTCAGCTGATCTCATGGGAAAAGCCATCCCAGTCAGGGAAGGAGTCGGGAGAGTGAGAGAGGAGGTGGATGAACAGGGAAGCAGTGGAAGAGACAAGAGATAAGGAGACTGGACAGTGTTTGCAAAAGACAGCATAGGGGAGGGAGTAGCTTGTTGTTGCAAGCATTCCTGGGCTCTCCTACCTCAGCATGGGTTTGCCAGAGGTCCCGCAATGTGCAGGAGAGTCCCAAATTTCCTTGACAAGTCCCTCATTCCACATTTTTAAATTCCACGCTGAAGCTGGGGCTGCCAGCTGGGCTCAGGCCCCAGTTGGCCCCTGGCCATGGGGTCCCTCACTACTGGCTGGGGTCCCCCACTCCCGGGTTTCCAGCTCCCAGATGGGGAGCTTGCAGGGCTGCGGGGTCCCTACTCCCACGCGGCCAGGGACCCTGTGGCTGGGGCTGCTGGATGGGGCTGTGCACACAGCCAGCTCCCAGCCACGGGGCCCCTTGCTCCTCCCTGTTTTTGGAAATCTTGTGTGCGAAAGACAGCCACATTTGGAATCCCATGTCTGGGGCTGCCTGTGCCACATAAGTATTCTAAAATGTGGCAACCCTTCCTCAGCAAGACTGAAGGACAGAGGTGGATACAGCTTAAACCCTCCAGTCAAAGGAAGAAGTGTAGGACCCTGGCAAGCAGGGGGTACCTCCCCACATGATCCGTGGTGCCTAAAGAAGGTGGGTCTTCACGCCCAGTTGAAGCTAAAATCTTATCTAAGCTCCGCTTGTGGCTGTGTGACATTTCTCTCAGCCCTCAGTGAGGTTGCACATTGGTGGACTGACTTTCCATGAGGAACTGTGGCATACTATTAATAAGTTGCACATACTTTGGTACCGCATTTCCTCCGAGGATTTCAAAGCGCACCGTAGGCACTCAGCCCCACTGACCCTCTCTGTGAGGTCAGTATCGCTACCCCTATTTCACTGACCTGGCTGAGGGCGACTGAAGGCTGCAAAATCCAAATCCCCTCCTGTCAGGGAGCTCAGCATTTTCTGGGGTTGGCAACATCTTCCTGGGGGCAGAACTGACAACTCAGGTATTTCTGGCTCTTCCTGGAGGTGTGTGATCAGTTACAGTTTGTTGCAATGCTGTCGTTCTTCTAAATACATGGTCGAGTCTCATGTGTTGCTGAAGCTCAGAGAGACTTCTCTTCAGCTGAGAGAGTACAATGCAGTTCCCATGTAAACGGTTGCATGTGAGGCAGTGGTCCTTCTAACTTTTTCCACCCATGGGCAGAATAAATTTTATGCGTGCCAAGGCATGTGCAGTTGTGCACCACCCATAGAAATACATGCTGCCTGCTGTGGGTGCTCTGCTCATCAGCTGGGCAGCACCTGGATCTCTCCTGGATGGCTGCTAAGTGCTCAGCTTACAGGGAATGCTCCTGTGGGGGTTGCATAGTTTGACAGTGATGGGCTTCTGCGGGCCCCAATTCCTTGTCTTTCTCCAAGGAGCAGGTGGTTGCCTCCTATATGACTCATAGAGTTCACCTCCAAATAGGGAGCAGAGTCCACATCCGCCCTCACACCTTAGTGCCTATTGTGCTCTGGGTACACGGCTGCCGGCCGTATACTTAGTCAAAGCTTACAGTGCAAAGTAAACTAACAAAAGTACATACAACTGCAGCCAGTCCTTGGTGGAGCAGAGGGAGTTTTCTTACTGGTGTCAGCTTTCCTTGGAAACTCTTTGAAAGTCAGGTGCAGCTGTCTTGCCTCTTTTATTGAGCTCCCGAAGGAACTGCCTCTGGATTCAGGTTTCCAGCCAAACAGACGCCCGCCTGCTGCTTTGCTAGACTAAAGGAATTTGGGATGGGGGTTGCCATGACCACAGGGGCCCCTTTTCGGGTCCTGAGAGGTCTTAGCCATTGGTCATGCTCAGACAAAGCTGAGCCAGAATTTCTGAGGGAAGCCTGATAGGGCCAATTGGAGTGAGTGTTCCCACCTTTGTTCTCTTCTGCACTTCCATCAGCAAAACCTTCCTTCATCTCACCTGCAGAGTCCAATCAATAAAGCCTTTGCTGCAGGGTCCATAGGTGACACAAAGGCTAAAATGGAGGGGGGCCATCTAATCTCAATCCAGATATAACACAGGTGGCTGTTCCACACTCATAACTGTGACGCCCCCTTTGGCATGCAGCTGGTCTTCTAAGTCAGTGTTTCTCAACCAGAGGTATGTGTATCTTGGGGATATAACAAGGTCTTACGGTGGTACATCAACTCATCTAGATATTTACCTAGTTTCACAACAGGCTACATAAAAATACTAGTAAAGTCAGTACAGTCTAAAACTTCAGACTGTGCCTTCTTTCTACTGCCTTACGCTGAAATGCAAGGACAATATTTCTATTCCAATTCATATATTAGATTGTAAGACAGTAGAAAGTCAGTGAGTTTTCAGTAGCTGTCTTCTGTGACATTTTTGCAGGTTTTGTAGTAAGTAGTTTTTAAGTGAGGTGTAACTGAGTGGTACACAAAACAAACCTGACTCCTGAAAAGGGCACAGAGATCTGGAAAGGTTGAATGGCACTTGCTTCAAAACCTCAGATGATCTTGGGACCATGTTTCGCAACCAGTGGTACATGTATCCTTTGGGGGGCATGCGAGAAAAGTCTGAGGGTACTTAGATTTTTTTTAAAAAGTATTTTATAAAATAAAGTCGAGAAACACTGTTCTAAGCAGCCCAAGATTTGCAGATAAACAATGTTGTTGTAGTGGTCTCTCAGTTACCCTAACCCAGGTCAGTAAAATGTGGGTAGCAGTACTATGTTTAGTCCATGCATTATGCTTTTCTAGCATGATGGGTAAACCTCCCCACATCAGAAGAAACAAAAAGTGGGGGAATATAGTAAGATGAGGGCATGAGACATAAGCCCATATATCACAGGTCTGGTGTGAGGTCTGATGCCTGGACAACAATGGTTAGGACTTTGATAATATAAAGCAAAGTGTCGTTGTGAGCAAGAGGTAGGCCCTGCTCACAGCACTTGGCATACATAGGGCCTATGTCAAGACATCCATCTTCACTGCAGAGGACATGGGGTACATGCCTACCTCCATGCCATTCTTTTTACGTGACCAATCTAAGGAACTATCTCCCACTGAAGTGTCAGTCAAGGAGCTTTTGGAACAAACAGATACATTTAGCAATAATAAGTCACTAGAATCAATTGCTATTCACCCAAAGTTCTGAAGAACCTCAAATGTCTAATTATAGAAGTTTTTAGGTAAATAAACTACTGCATAAATCCATACTTGGCACTGGCTTCTGTCAGAAGACAGGATATGGGCTAGATGGACCTTTCCTGGGACTCAGTATGACCGTTCTTATGTACCAGATGATGGAAAAGTAGCTAATGTAATGGCTATTTTTAAAAATTGCTTCAGATGTGATCCAGTCAATTACAAACCAGGAAGCCTAACTTCAGTGGAAGGCAAACTGGTTATAACTATGGTAAAGAACTGACTGATCAGACACATAGATGAACGCAGTGTGTTGGCATGGATTAACTACAGTGACAGAAAACCTGCTGTAGGAACCCAACAGCTTGCACAACAGCTGTGCTGGAGCATCTGTAATGTACACAAGCCCTTTAGGAATTGGAAGGGTGTGTGTGCTGAGTCACCTCTAATCTTGAGTCATCGCTGAGCCTGAGGCGGAGAGTGGAATGAGTTGGAGGCAAGTTCCAGCAGGTCTTTTGCCACGGTTCAGCCAATCTGCAGGCAAGGCCCCACCCAGGTGATTCCCAAGGCTGCTATGTAAGCCCCTAAGGGAAGAAGTCTTCCTTCCTGCTCAGCCAGTGGAGCCGACACCCCAGGCCTCAGAGTAAGGTGTGGGGGGGACAGCTCAGTGTCACTGGAATAGTTAGAAGGGGCTGGGGCAATCAGCCCTTGATGCAGCCCTCCCTCAAAGCTACATGGAGCACTTTGTGCAGTGTGGCACAGCACTCCGGCAGCAATGCACAGGGGTCTGGGGCTCTGGCTGCCACTGCTGGCCCTCTAGCGGTGGTGACAGCCGGGAGTCCTGGGCGCCTTTGACTTACCAGGCCCCAGAGCGCCTCCCCTTCTGCACCTCCCCTGCGGCGCTCCCATCAACGGGCCTGTGCTCAGCTTAGGAAACTCCCCCATTGCCTAGTAGTGCTCCTGCTCCATCCAGCCCTTGCTCCCACTCCTGCTTCATCCCATGCCTGTTTCCGTGCTCGCCCAGAGGCAATATGGGAGGGTGGGTGCATGTGGAATGGTGTCCCCCCCTCCCATTTGACTGCTGGACTTTACACTGAGCATGAGCCTGTGGACTGAGCATGCCCAGTGTAACATTTGTGGAAGCCACCACCCTCACTCTGCCCTTCTTTGTGCCCTCCCTCCCTCTTGGCAGGTATTGGTTGTCACAGCAGGGTGGCTGGCAGGTCAGTGGGATCTTGGAGATGTGCCTTCTAGCACACCTGAAGGGAGGGTATGTTCCACTGCTCACCCTGAAAGTCACATGCTTCGTCTTACATCTGCTTGAGAAACGAAAGTCACCCGACCTGTTTTCTGTTTCAAGCAACATAAAATGAGCTGGCCGTGCACAGAATGAAAGGTAGCCATTGATGTATTTGAAGACAAATCTTCCCACTTTTTTTTCTCAAGAGTAAACATGGCCAAGTTTTTATGCTTTCCTATTATTTTTGTTGCTCTCCTCTGAACTCTCTCCAATTTGTCACATCTTTCCTAAAGTGTGGTGCCCAGAACTGGACACAGCAATTCAACAGAGACCCCATCAGCGTGAGCAAAGAAGGAAAATTGTCTTCTGTGCAGCCTGTGCCTTACATATAACTCTTCCTCCTGTTAAGACAGCGCAGAAACACGTTAGCCTTTTTGCAACTGCATCATGTTGACTCAGATTTAATTTGTGAGCCAGTTCGGCAGCACTACCACCTACCCAGTTACTCCTCATTTTGTGCACTTGTTTTTTCCCTTTCCCAGATGCAGTACTTTGCACTTGTCTTTCTTGACTTTCAGCCTGTTGACTTCAGACCCATTTTTTAATTGGCTACGGTCATTTTGAATACTAATCCTGTCTGCCAACCTGCTGGCTAGCCCTCACAGCTTGTTATGATTTGCAGATTTTATTCTCCACTCTCATATCCAAGACAATAATGAAAATATTGAATAGTCCTGGACCCAGGACTGACCCACTGGGACCCCACTAGAACATCCTCCCAGCTTGAGGGGGAACCAGGAGGGATAACTACTTTTTGAATGTGGCCTTTCAACCAGTTTGTGCATCCACTGTGATGGCATTCTTGCTGCACAGCTCTTCCTCCTGCTAGTTCTGGGGCTTAGCACTTGGGCAGGTTTATTGCCAATGAAGCAATGTCCTCACCTCCCAGGGACTCTAGAGGTACGCTAACACTGTAACAGGACGCTGCAGTCACTAGCAGCACTTCCTTGTGCTCTGTCCACTGGACAAAGGTGCCCTGCCTATGATTCTGTTTTATGCGTCGATGCAAACAAGCTACTTACACTCTCCTGACACAGTTACCAATCCTACACCTTGTACCTGCTGGTTGGAACAAAACAACACCATCCATCATGCTATCCTGCCATTCTTATGTTCTTATGTACTTGTCTTGCTTGCTTGAGGTCAGTGTGTTCCTGTGCCGGTTCCTTGCAATGCATTTACTGGAATATCTAGTATACAGGCATGCCTTTGTTTTTAGCAACTTGTGCTGTACCTTTGCCAAGTTCAGACTTTTACAGACTGTGAACTTGTAAGTAACCCTCTGCATGATGACAGGATCTGACTCTGGCTCATAGCATGGCCTGGCTTTGGTGACTGATTCTGGCTGCAACAGGCCCTCTGCTCCGGTATCTCACTGTCTACTACATGGGGTGTAATTTCACATAGACAACATTTCCCTGGTTTTCTTATGTGTGTGCTCCCCTGAATTCTTTCCCTTGAATTTCTTCCCATCAGACCTTACCTACCAGTTCTCTGCTTTTCTGACATTGATTGTCCTTACTCTGCTGCTGTCACTTCTTCCTTTTCTGGCATTTGTGATCACTTTCACCCAAATTGCCTTCAGTCTTCGGAGTCGCACAGGATTCCTTCTTGTTTCTCATAATCAGGTCTACTAAAATGCCTGACTGTCTGGTTACTTTCTCCACTTTCTGAAACAACAACAACAACAAAAATATCCCCAATACACTCCAAGAACTTGACTGGATGCAGGTTTTGAAATTCCTTTGGCATGAGCTAACCCTAAATATCAACCATACTCAGCCAAGTGGGTTTTAGAGTTCATTCATTCGCTTAATAGCTCATAAGTACTCTGAGCAGGACACTGAAATCACTGCAGAAATGAGGTGCAACAATGAATGGCCCAGTGGACAGAGAACTAGACTGGGACTCAGGATACCTGGATTTTGATCTAATCATCCACCTCTTATGGGTAGGTCCACACAAAGGGACAAAACTGATGTACGATACACAACTCCAGCTGCGTGACTTGAGTAGCTGGAGTCAACATACCTAGCATCAATTTTCAGCGTTGTCCCCACGGTGGGCAGTTGATGGGAAAGTTTCTGCCATTGACTTCCCTGACTCCAGAAGGGACGAGTACTCGGATTAATGGCAGCATCCTTAGCATTCAATTTAGCATGTCCCTACAAGGCACACTAAATCAAAGTCTAGGAGATTGACCTCGGGAGTGTTGACCCAGTGGTAAGTATAGACAAGCCTTACATCTTCATGTTTCCTTCTGTGAAATGAGGATTGTGACACTGACTGCTCTGAGATGTATGGATGAAAGGGGCTATGTAAGAACTATGTATTAAACTGTCTGCTTACCCTAGAGGAGTGCTGAATTTAGTCCAATAGGTTCTGTTTGGTTGGAGAGCAATGTTGAGGGACCCTGGCACTGTAAAATGTTTTATTTGCTCTTGTCATGGGATTGCCAGGATTCCTAAGGCAACTTAAGATAGCTGGGCGTGGGGAGAATTATAAGAGAGCTGGAACCTTAGAGGAGGAAAAAGTGGTGTAACTCCATTGCTAGGCCAATGGACCCTAGCTCAGAATCTGGCCCATGTTTTGGTCTTCTAGAGCAGTGTTTCTTCAACTACGTTCAGTGGAACACTGGGGTTCCCTGAGCGAGTCACAGGTGTGCTGCGAGCTTCCGGAAAATCATTCTAACTTTTACAAGAAGACTATATTTTCAGTTACTAAAACCGGATCCAATGTTTCTTCTTCATTGCTAAGATACCTGATTAAATGAGCTCATTTTGGTTTTCCTGTAGATGTTGCTGTTTTGATCTGATGACAATTTTTTGGAAGAAAATGTTCATGGGGTTAAAAAAAAGGAAAGGGGATGTGACCAAGGTCACTCAGTGGATCAGTGGTGGAAGTGGGAATAGCCGCCAGGTCCAGTGCCCTATCTGCTCCATAACAGACCTCCTTTTCTTGATTGATAGATGGTGAAACTGAGGCACAGAAATGTTAAGTGAGGCACTGACCAGGCAAAGCAAGGCAGGAATAAAATCAAAGTCCTTGCTGCAAGTCTCCTGTTCTAAACTCCAGAAAACACGTGTTCCCTTTCTGATTCAAAACCCAGCCTAGGCAGGAAAGGGACAGATGCGTGGCGTTATTTTTATCTCGCACTGAGTTTTAATTTTGCTGTAACTACACAGAGTTTAGTACTTAGCGGGAAGGCGGGATGAGAGGGTCAATGAAATGGAGTCACGCTGAAAAGATTACACGGAATCATCTTTTGACGCAACTCTCCTGAGCTTTAAGAGCTAGATGCCCAGTACTAACTTTTGCATGATGGAATAAGGTCAGCTGAGGCCTGGGTTATCCACAAAAATACCCAAAAGGATGGAGTTTGGCTGAGGAAAGCAAGCTTTGTTGGATGCATTGGGCAATTCTCATGCTGCCTTTGAAATTCTATTTTGTTTTGCAGGTGGAAGGGTTTGAAATTAAACTTGATGCTGTATCCTCTTAAAGCAATTGTGGTAGGATGCATTTGTTAACATTTTGAGTCTCTTTAAACTGTCTGAAAGGACAGCTTCTATCCAAGAGGTCATGGCATGCATCCGTAACAGTTAAATAAGCATGGTACACGCCTGTACACACACAGCTCTCAGGCATGAAAGAACAAAGAGGCTGCTAAAACCCATCTGACAATAGAAAAAAATGCAGGGCATGGAGGCTGACTCCTGTCAAATTAGCAGGAGGGAGAGAGGAGCATAAGACATGCCCCTAGAGAACTCACAGTCTCCTGCCATCTTGTGTTTCCGTGTGTGTCCCCGTGTTTGGGAGTGTAGGTGTTCATGCCATATTAGCAATTTTGTGAATCACTCTGTTTTTACTGCCAGGCCACTATGGGCTCTGCAGCTGTCTGCTTTGTATTGTGACAGAATGATTCCCCTGCTTGGGGGATAGAACCAGTTTCTTCCTTCCCCTCCCCATGAATAACCTTGCTGGGGGCCTCCAAAACCCTAACGCCCGCTGTGACGAGCAGACACACTCAATAACTGACATGCACGCCCGCCTATATACAGACCCATTGGCTGAGAGATCCATGCAGTAACTGATACACAGACAGATGACCCGGACAGCCATACAAACTGTAGACCCATGCAGCTCAAACGGCCCTGCACTCAGATGGACCCATGCCTGCATGCCTGCAGCACAGGTACACGTTCCTGTACTTAGACAGACAGACCCATGCACAGGCACGTGCAATGTGGCCTGAAATATAGTGTTGTGTTATATAGCATATGTACATATGCATATGCTCCTCTCTCCTGCAAATTTGACGGGTGTCAGCCTCCACGGCCTGTATTTTTTCCATCGTCAGATGGGTTTTAGCAGCCTCTTTGTTCTTTCATGCAGTGTTGTAATAGCCATGTTGGTCCCAGGATATTAGAGAGATTTTGTTGGTGAGATGAAATCTTTACCTGGACCTCATCCAAGACCCATGCATAGATATGTGTGGTACAGAAAGAAAGACCCATGTGTATGCAGGGTCATTGTAGTTGGTCATTCCCAGGCTAGTAGAAGGACAAGGTGGGTGAGCTCATATCTTTTACTGGACCTCATACTGTTGGTAAAAGAGGAAGGCTTTTGAGCATCCACAGATCTCTTTTTCTGGTCTGGGAAATGTGTATTGTGCACAAACCCTCTTCACCCACCTACACCTACTACACACACAAACACCGGAATATCACACAGATACAAAATATGCCTATCACATGCACATGAAAGATCATTGAGAAATGTAGTTCGAGGCCAGGTCTGCAGTGCATACCTACAGCAGTACAACGCTGCTGCTCGGGGGTGTGAGCCCATATCCCTGAGTGATGGAATTACATGGATCTAGGCCAATGGGAGGGCTTCTCCTGCTGATATAGCTACCATCCCTTAGGAAGAAAGATTAACTGTGCAAATAGAAGGTCTCTTAGTGTTTAAGGTGCTACAGGACTGCTTGTTTTGTGTGAAACTACAGACAAACATGGCTACCCTCCTGAGACTACAGAGACAGGGGTGCAACACGGTACAGGAAGACAAGCCCGGAGTACCACAGCTGAACAGGAGGTGGAACAGATTGTTTAGCATAAGTAGTTAGCACATTTTTCAAGGGACCATTCAAAGTGAAGTGGACCATTAACATCTCTGCAGCCATAGGGAGGGTGGGGGGAAAGCTGATTGGTGGGGCTAGAGATTGTTGCCGTGAGCCATAAACCCAGTGTCTGTCTCTATTCAATCCACGGTCTTCAGCGTCTAGCAAGGTTATAATGTAAGTTCTCAGGCTCCTCTTTTGAAAGTCTTGTGCAGGATTCCTGGGACTGAGAGGTCAGATGTAGAGTGATTGTTTTGTGAAAAGTGCTTACCCACAGGTGACAGGGTGTTTTTGTCTTTTATCTGTGTGAGTTTATCTGAGATTGCAGGGATTGACTGGTTTCACCCACATAGTTGTTAATTGGATCAGTTAGTGTGCACCCAGTGATAGGTATCCTGAAAGAGGTGTGTGTGGTGTTGGTGGTGAAGGGTGAACATTTTAACAGTGGAGATACCTCTGTGGGTTTTGCAACTGTTTTTCTGACACGGTCTGGTGCCACTTTGAGTTGGTCTGTGGAGAGCTGGCTTCTAATGATGATCTTGGAAAGACTATCAAAACTAAAAGACTGTGTGTGTGTGTTTGTGGAAAGACTGTAGTGTGTGTTTGTGTTAGTAGTCTAGAAAAGTGGTTCAGAAAAGATTTCATTCAGGATTTGGTCTCCCTTGAGTGTGAACTGTACTTATTTGATGATATCCCATGTGGGCTCCAGTTTTGGTTGGCAAGTGACAACTAAAGGTGTGTGTTTGTGTGTGCATGTGTGTGTGTATGTGTTATTTCTGTACTGAAGCAGGTTGCCTGGCAGTATTTGGGATGTGATCTACTTCTCCAGTGGAGCATCCCTGTTTGGGGGAAGCCAGTTTCAAGTGTGTTAATGTGTATATTTCAGATTTTCTTCTCAAGAGTGTGTTCTGTGGTATCTGAGTGGCTGGCTGCAAATAGTAGATATCTTGGTGAGTTTGGGGCAGGGGAGCTGGATGAGTGAAGGTACATGTGGCAATCTGTGGCAGTGCCTTTTTTGTAAAAAAAAGGAGGAGCTGGTACTCAGCTGGATCCCTGCCCTGGATCCACGGCTGGGGCTGCTAAGGTACAAGGACAAAAAAAGCACTGGTTGTGTGTATGGTTCTTTTGTTCAAGCTGACCATGTATAAACGTGTGCTGCATGGACAGACATATAGCTCTGTGCTCAGACAGACTGACCCATGCAGAGATACGGGCAGTGCACAGATAGACTCAAAGCCTGGTGCTCAGACATACTGGTCTAATAAAAAGATATTATCTCCCCTGCCTAGTCACTGCCCAGAAAGAGACATGGCTTTGTGCTCAGATGGATGAATCTATGCCCAGATGCATGCCTGTGCACACAGACACTAAGGAGCGCAGACAGACTCATCCATGCATAAATATAGGCTAGATCCACACAGAGACATATGCTGGGTAGCCAGGCAGACCTATGCAAAGAGGACCAGTACAGACAGGCCCACAGCCCTGTGTTCAGACAGACCCACAGCTAGACACATGCTGGATCCACAGACTGGCCCAAGCATGGAGGGTCAATGCAGACAGGCCCAAGCACAGATTCCCACCCCCCCGCCCAAAGTGCACAGACTCAGACAGACACACACACAACCCTGTGTTCAGACAGACAGAGCCAGGCACAAGACGCGCTGGAAGGACAGACCCCAGCTCTGCTTTCAGATGGGGACCTATGCACAGACCCCTGACTGCACAGAGTCAGACACGCAGCGCTGTGTTCAGACAGACAGATGCAGACACAGGACACATGCTGGAAGGACAGACCCCTAGCTCTGCTTTCAGACAGAGGGACCTACGCACAGACCCCCGACTGCACAGAGTCAGACAAACACATAGCCCTGCGTTCAGACAGACAGACCCAGGCACAGGACACATGCTGGCAGGACAGACCCCCAGCTCTGTGGTCAGGCAGAGGGAGCTATGCACAGACCCCCGACTGCACAGAGTCAGACAGACGCACAGCCCTGTGTTCAGACAGACCGATCCGCGGATAGGACAAATGCAGAGCAGACAGCCGTTTGCAACCCAGGCAGAGCCCGGTGCTGGGCGGACACATTCCCAGCTCGCTCAGACAGGCAGACGGACAGACAGCGGAATACGCCCCGCCCCACACGGAGGGCACACCCTCCCCGCCTGGCCAATGGGAGGCGGGCGGCGGGGGCGCGTCACTTTTGTCCGGGGGAATCTCTTGAATGAGCCACATTGTTGGAGCGGAAAGTAGCTGCCGGGCCGGCTGTTGCACGCTGCCTCCTGCACCGCCGGGGCCGGCTGATCCGTACGGCTATCGGCTCCCCAGCCGTGGAAGATGATCGCGTCCCACTTGCTCGCCTACTTCTTCACCGAGCTGAGCCATGACCAAGGGCAGAAGGTGGGCGCCCCCTCCCCGCGCTCTGTGTCCCCCCGGTGCCTCGCCTGTGTGTGCGTGTGGGGGTGGGGGAGACCCGCAGCGGGCCCCGGGCTGGAAGAGGGATCCGGGCGGCCTTTGCAGGCTGCAAGCCACGCGGCGCGGCGGGGCAGGCTGTGCCCGCGCCGGCTCGCTCTACAGCGGGGATCGTCCCCTGGGAGCGGGTCAGAGGGAGCTCATCGGGACTGGAGCGAGCGAGGCTTGGGTCCGGGGGGGTGTGTGTCCACCAATCACCCACCCCCCGGCGATATCCCCGGAGGGGAGCTGCGGAGCCCCTCCTCCGTCCGGCTGCATGGCTGACACGTGGGCTGGGCGTTCCTCTCGATTTATGTGGGGGGGACGACGCCCAGTGCCACGGGGCTGGGAGCCTGGGCGGTGCGTGGACGGGAGGTGCGGGTTTGGGGAACTCCGGGCACGCATCACGTCCTGCCTCTCGCTCCGACAGCCCCAGCCCCGGGGGCCGCAGCTGCAGGGGGAGGCGGGTCTGCTTCCCGCGGCCTGGCCCCTCGTGTGAGACTCGGGGGTGGGGCAGGGGCTGTTTAGAGTAAGGGGAGGGTCTCCCCACTGCCTAGAATTCATGGGGGGAGCCCCAGTCCCTATGGGCTGTGGCTCTGGAGCGGGGTGGTAGGGAGGGAGGGCTCCCCCGGCCCGATCCTGGGAGGGACTGATTCTGGGGGGTGTCGGGGCAGGGATATTGGCTCAGCACAGTGCCTGGGGGGCGCCGCAGGCGCGGGGATTAATTTCCCGGCCGTTTGGGAATAGAGGTCCCTCCCCTACTGCTGGCTTTTACACGCACCGTGACCCTGCCCGCGAGCGCCTTTCAGTGCCTGCTGAATCTCCCTGCTTGTCAGAGGCCCAGCCCTGGGGGAGCCGAAGGGGGCGGGGGCGTTTTCCAGCAAAACTCCTTCTTTGAAAGCATCCCAAAGTTGGTGGCTCAGCGGATCTGCGGCTTTGTCTCGTTATAGATAGTCACCTTCCCTCCAAGGCTCTTACAGCCCCACGTGACTGGGGGCAAGTAGCTGACTCAGGGCCCATAGGAAGCCCAAGGCAGAGCTCAGGTAAATCCTGATTGCCTGAACCATGTGCACAGAGTCCTGCCTGACTCCAAAGCTTGTATCTGCCTTTGATTTGCAAGCATGGCCCCCAGCGGAGTTGCAGGGCTCTCTGCATTGTTATTCTCCGTGCTCCCTGTTTCACAGCCCCCAGCCGCCCAGGAGGCTGGCAGTGGAATATGCGTAGGTGCTGGAACTGAATGCACATCTACCTTGCAGGGGAAGGTCAAATTAAGGTATGCAACTGCAGCCATGTCACTTACTAGCTAAAGTCGACATCCCTTGATTCGAACTGCTTTGCCGTCTGCACTACGGGTGACGGGACCTGCGCTCCCATTGACTTCCCTTGTCCCTAGTGGGGGGCAGGAGTACCGTGGATGATGGGAGTACTCTGTAAATTTGATATAGCTCGTCCCCACTAGCTGTGCTAAATCGAACCCTGGAAAATCAGCCGTGGCAGAGTTGATCTTCCCTGTAGCGTAGATGTACTCGAAGAGGGCAGGGGGCACCATGATAAGCAGGATCTAGTTTGCTTCACAGCACCCCATTATAAAAATTGTTCCAGTGCCCTGGAAATCTGTATCCTTGTTTGGATTCCTGTATTGTTTTCTCCCTTCTGCCTGCTTCAGAGTGGGGAGAGGGATGTTGTGATTTCAGGTCTTGCTTTAGGCTCCTCTCTGTCACTGAAGGGTGAGGGTTATTTTAGGGCATGTCAGAATGGTATGCGTAGATTGAAGTGAAAGCCTTCCCTGGAGGGTTTCTCCTTGTAAACCCAAAGAGGGCTTGAACATCTCTAGAAAATCCTGCAGTGGGATGGGGGAGGCTAACTGGGGGCCCAGTGTCAGCATTAGCAGGATGGTGACACAATGAGCATATGTGGCATCAGAGCAGTCCGATTTGGGTAAGCAAACTTGGGGGAGGAGGTGGGCTTACATCAGTGAGGATTTGCAAACCAAATGGCTTTGTTATGGGGGGGTAGCGAATTATGTTGTAACTGGGAGCTTCAAACCCAATTTCAGCCCACCCCCACACCTGTACTTGAGCAACCATCATTAGCCTGGGTGTTTTTTTTAATACCAATTAGAAAACATAGATTTCAACCCCGTGTCCTGCTTTGTTTGGCAAATATATCAACAGTGCTTTCTTAAAAAAACACGCCTATAACTTGAGCAAACCATCCTTGGATTGTAACAGAGATTACCATGTTAGTCTGTATTCTAACAAAACAAAACAGCAGTCACGTAGCACTTTAAAGACTAACAAAATGATCTATTAGGTGATGAGCTTTCATGGGACAGACCCTCTTTCTGTCCTATGAAAGCTCATCACCTAATAAATCATTTTGTTAGTGTTTTAAAGACTACATGACTGCTGTTTTGTTTCATCCTTGAATTGAAAGTGCAAATCAGTGAAATGTCTGATCTCAGTCTATTATTTTATAGTTACAAGTTGCACAAGTAATTATGTATTCACAATATGCATCTGACGAAACGGGTCTTTGCCCATGAAAGCTTATGCTCCAAAATATCTATTAGTCTGTAAGGTGCCACAGGACTTCTTGTTGTTCTCGAAGATATGGAGTAGCACAGCTACCTCTCTGATACAGTGAAATCTGTTAGTAGTGGTTTGTTTGAGGAACTTAAATGCATTTGTCCTCCTTTGAACAGAGCCAGCTTTTCATGTCTGAAAATGAGCTGTATAGTGAATGTTTTTGTTTTTGGGGCACTCCAATGGTAAAACTTTATCTGAAAATGAAGTCTGAATTCTCCAGCTAGTCTCCAGCTGGCCCATCTGTTCTTTTACATGTATGTGGACTCAGTACAGTTCCATTCTGACAGCTGCCATCTCACAAAACTTGTACACTCATACGCATAGATGCTCTAAACTTTTTGAGACTGTGGAACACCTGTGAAAATTTGCTTTAAGAAATTGTTGTTACACCAAAAACAAAAAACCCAAACAGCACCATGTACAGCAAAAACAAATGAGGTAATATTAACTGGGCATCTTAGCAAAGAAGAAGTAACATTGTATCTGGTTTTAATAACAGAAAACACAGACCATCAGTGTATTTTCTAAACGCTTGCGGTACACATGGGAGTTGTTCACGAACACCAGTTTCCCGCAGCACATAGTTTTAAGAAACACTGCTGTAACTCAGCTGAAACTGCTGATCAAGATTATTAATTTCCTGTTAGTCCTTCTTCCTTTTTAAGTGAGAACAAAATCACTTCCTTGTTTTATTACTAGCATAGGTTCCATTTGTGGCAAGAGTGAGCGAAGGAACAGAGATAAGAACCCACTCACCAGGGAGACCACATATAAAGATAAGAAATGCTACAAAGTTTGTGATGTTCCTATTGGTGGTTGCATTAAATGGGAAGCAAAAATAAAGTTGATAGGTAATGAACTGTAGTATAGGCTTCTGTCGTGTTTCACTGCATTTAGATATAATGTGCAACAGTGGAATCACCTCCCATGATATATGAAGCATAACAAGGCACAACGGGTAGGCTAATAGTGTTGGTGTGAGGTCTGGGTTTCCTGACTCTTCTCAGTTTGTTAGGCTCTCCTCAGGAAATTAGCGTAAAGTTCTTTAAGGTATCTTGCTTAGTTTCCAACATAATGTGCAAAGCACGGTCCATTCCTCGATTTCAGTAACTGCTCTTTTTCCACCTTGCTAGGGAGAACCAACAAACGTTATTGTTTGGATGTGGGGGGAAAATTGCAAACAATAACTGGCCCTCAGAAATACTCCACAGAAGAGTGAGCTACACTGGCTGTGTTTATGTATGATGAAACAGGTTTATAGATTCTTTCCCTGAATAACAGCCTTCTGACTTTTCAGCTGATGAAGTGGGTTTTACTCACAAAAGCTCATGACCTAATAAATTCCTTAGTCTCTAAGGTGCCGAATGACTGCTTGTTGTTTGCAAAGCTACAGACTAACACAGCTACTTCTCTGAGACTGTTTGCCTCCTGACTTGTAGTTCTTGCAGAATTGTTTATTAAATAAGCTTTCGTCAACCAGCTTATTTTAAACACCCCCAAGCCCTCAACATCTCTAGTTAATGGTTGTGTTACACTGAGCGGGCTGATTGTTTTTGTCAAGAGAGTGGCTGCCTCTTGGGATGTGGCTGCATCAGGTTTAACGTTAGCTGAGGAGCTTTTGGGTACGTAAAGTCAAGGAATAATAAGAAACCAGACGTGCTACAGCTTGTCTAGTATCATGTCTCCCATCTGCAATAGCATGCATAGGAAGGTAATATTTGGAAAGTAGAGAACATAAGCTGTACTTTCAAGAATTATTTCAATAGTGTAACTTTTTGTTGTTTCTAAAGCACTTCAGCGCTTGGAAACAAGGAGAGCCCTGTAGGCAGCACACCCTCCGTAGACCGCAGTTGGAGAACACCTGGTGTAAAGCAAGAAGCAGCCATAACCTTGTTCTACTTATTTAGTGAAAAGAAATTTCATTAACTTCCATCTTTACGGAACTGACTATGGAAGGAAAAAGCATTTATATATTGTTAAAAATAACCCACAAAACTGAGCGGGCTAATGATCCCCTTACTCCTGACTTGGCTGATGGAAACAATTCCTGTGCAGTTCTTTTCAGGAGGTGGTGGCTGATTAGAGCTGGAGTCCATGAGCTTGCACTTCTGGGTTCTGTTTCCACCTTTGCAGCTGAAGTGACATGTCGTCACATATCGAATAGTAACAGAGGGGGAGCTGTGCTAGTCTGTATACTATCAAAACAAAAAAGCAGTCAAGGAGCACTTTAAAGACTAACAAAATAATTTATTAGATGAGCTAATAAATTAGGTGAGTCTGTCCCACGAAATCTCACCTAATGAATTATTTTGTTAGTCTTTAAAGTGCTCCTTGACTGCTTTTTTTGTCATAACATATCATTAACCTTCAGTTTGTCCAGTTGTAATTTGTGTCAGAATAACCCTTGACATACCTTAAAGGGGTTGTGTAACCATAATGAATGTTTGCAGAACGCTCTGAGATCCACAGATGAAAGGTGCTTTAAAAACACTCAAACTAATAATATTTGAAGGTGGCACATTCCCCTGGGGCCATGCTGGGTGTCTGGTACACTATTGTCGATTGAACCAGTATAGTTTAAATTGCAGTCACTTGTGGCAGCAGTAATGGAAGGAGAAGTACTAGCTGCGTGTGGAGACTTGTGATTCAGAGCTGAAAAATGAGGCTGGTATGTTCTCCTCCTGCTTCAAGGTTCTAATTAGGGATGCTAGTTAAGTTTTAAGCTATTTAATTTTACTTTTATGATGGGACTGCCCTTGCAGGACATCTCTATCTGTCAGTCTGTCTCCTGAAGTGAAGTTTTAGAAGTAGAAGTGGCCCGTCTTTTGCAGCATTGCAAAACTTCCACTCTCCTTTGGACATGAGTGCGTTTGATGGCTTTTCCATAGTAAATGGCTCTCTTTCTTCCACTTGCTTAGAGGAAAGCTTTAAGTGTCTTCTTCCCCTCATCCCTTGGCGTCTTAACTCTGTGTCATTGTCTCTTCCTTTTGTTGTGAGTGTAGTGCTGCTGAAGCATGGCGGATGGATGTTCCTTGGGTACTGGTGTCTTCCAACCACTGAATAAGTCCAGCAATAAGAACAAACACATTGGGTCAGACCAAAGCTCCCTCTTGTCCAGTAGCCTGTCTTCTGACAGTGGCCAATGCCTGATGCCCCAGAGGAAGTGAACAGAACAGAGAATCATTCATTAAGTGATCCCTCCTTTGCCACCAGTTTCCAGCCTCTGACAAACACCATTCCTACCTGTCCTGGCTAATAAGGATTGATAGATCTGTCCTCCATGAATTTGCCTAGTTCTTTTTTGAATCCAGCTATGTCCAGCAGAGCAAGGTCTCTCCTGATACCCAGCCAATAACGTGCACCTTTGCCCTCGAGGCCTTTCTGAAGAATGCTCCAACTGTGGTGGTTTCTGCATTGTGTCAAGGTAGAGGCACTATGATGGGGTCCCCTTGCTACTCCCAGTGTCTGTGTTTTCTGGCTGGATAAGATGTCATCCTAAAGGACCGCTGATTTACTTCATGAACCCTCTTTTGTCTTGTTAAATAGTGTGGTCTAGTGGTTAGAGCACTGGGACTTAGAGTACCTGGGTTCTTTTCCTAGCTTTGTCACGTACTGGGTGACCTTGAACAAATCACTTTCCCCAACCTGAACCTCAGTTTTCCCATTTGTGAAATGGAAATGATGATGATAGCCTCTTTGCAGTTTGAGATCTACTGATGAAAAGCAGTCTGTATGAGGTAAAAAATATTATTTCATTATTAATATGTAGACTATTGGAGCACCTAATAATGCCAGTCAGATCAGGGCCCTTTTGTGTTAGGAGCCGTACAGACATATAATAAAAGACATTTCCTGGATCAAAGAGCTCACAAGATGAAGTATATGGAGGGCAGGGAAGAAAGGGGTTGAATGAGGTGACAAAAAACAAAGCTCAAATGATGGAGCACTTGCTTTAAAAAACAAAGGATGTTTTATAGTTCAGCTCTTTCTGGCCTCTCTTGTCCAGTGGCAAGAGCAGCGGCTGAACGGAAGCTGGGCTGCAATATACAGGAGCTTCTGTGCTCTGAGGATCCATGAGCATCAGAATATTTCCTACCCTGGCATGGGGGTTTTCTTGGGGACTGCACTTACGGCTGCCCCATACGGCAGCTGGTTTCCCGTAAAACACTTGGCAATGGCAAGGCTGAGTCTGCCGGGCCTTGATGATGCACAGCAGCATGACTTCTCTTAGTAATCGGTTCCTCACTCCCCACCCCTTGGGGCGTCTCGTTTGCACACTGTGTCCCGTAAAATGAATACTTGAGAGACGGGGGTGGGGAGGAACTTGGCTGGCAGGAAATTGTCTGACTCACACTGTTCTGCAATCGGATCCGGGAGGCGTGTCAGGCTTCACTTCTCTTGTAAGGTCATGGTGGGGTTCATTTCTGCCACGTGCTTGAGCGCTCCAGTTGGAGGAGAGGGCTGGCAGCATCTCTAGGAATTGCTCCACATTTTGCCAGATCAGGGTCAATAGTAGTCATCTACACCTGAAATGCAGTCACTCAGAAGCTTGTGACTTGTAGTAATTTAATACCTGGCAGAATTTCTTCTTTCTTTCCCTATTAAGGGGGGAAGGCAGGAAATGACTTTTGTTCCCTGCTCTGCCACTGCTTCAGAATGCCACCTAAGACCAGTCATTTTGCCTCAGTTTCACCCTCTGTAAAATGGGGATAAAGACACCAATTTTGCAAAGCCTTTTCAAATGTATAGCTAACACAGCATGCTAGATAGGCAATAAGTATTTATTTGCTTCCTGTCCTACACTGGGACAGTGTCACTATGCGTCGACTCCTGTGTTTACATGGCTATCCACTGTATATCCGCAGGTATTGAATATCTATGGCTCATTTTGCAGATACAAATTTTGTATCCACGGAGGGCTCTTGCTATGTGCAGTTAAACAGCTGCTGCATCACCGACCAAAGCAACTACACTTTGGTCATGGATCAGGTAATAAAAAACAGATGATGCTGTATCACAGTTAGGTCTTGTCTGCTCTGCAGCCTCTTGGAGAATTTTTGATAATTGCTTTCATCAGAAGTTCTCAGAGTATTATTTTGTGCTTCAACATGAGTTGTTTTTTTTTAAATTTTAAAATAACTTTTTTTTTTTAGACTACATTTTTACTAAACTGTAGTTGAGATCAGCGTTTCCTCTGTTTTTTCCATGCATGCGTGGAATACATTTTGTTATGTGTACCCCGAGGCATGTATAGCTATGCACCAACAATAAAAACACATGCTGCCTGCTGTGGGCACTGCTAATCAGCTGGCCGGCACCTGAATCTCTCCCAAGCACTCATCTTACAGGGAACACTGGTTGAAACAGAGTAAAAATAAAAACCTAGTAGGGTTGCGAATGGGATCCTGGTATCAAGCAGAACTTACCCTGAAAGTTCAGGGTATTTGAAAGCTAGCCACAGACCAGGTGGTTGTAAATAGCTTGTCAAGTTGTCAGTGGAGCAGGTCAAACCAAAATCCCAGATCTGAAATGATCACTCTTGGGCTACTAAATCAGATTCAAACATTGCAGCTGAAACTCATCTCTTTTTAACACACATCAAACTTCCAGTCTGACCATCGCAAAATAGACCATTAACATGTTTTTAACATTAGATTCTCTAAATGCTTCTAAAATGTACAAGCAGGTCTGAGAACCATAGAGAGAAAATACCTGACAGCTGGAAACATTCTTAATTTATTTCCTGCCAGGTTAATGGATCTGAAAAAATCATCACAAAAATGCAGTGATTATTCATAGTAAAAGGCAAAGCACGTTGCTGTCCTTCAGAAGGCCCATGTGCAAAAGTAATTTAAGGTTCTTTTACATTAAAATAAACAGCCCGTCAGTACTTCCCATGTTGCATCATCTTTGCTATGCAGAACAAGAAAAGCAGTCAAGTAGCACTTTAAAGACTAACAAAATAATTTATTAGGTGATGAGCTTTCGTGGGACAGACCCACTTTGCTATGCAGGAAGTGGTTGTGCTTATTAGGAAAGTGCTGTCATAGCACGGTTTACAAAACATTCAGATGTAGTCAGATAAACATTGCCCATCAATTGAGGAAACAAAACCAAGACAAAAGAGCCATGTAACGGGTAGTACTGCTTTAATCCATGTTCCTTTTAACCATTAGGTTGAGTCTTCATTCCTTTTGCTTCAAGTACTATACCTACAGGGCAGATTTTTTTTAAGGCCTGGTCTGCACTAGGGATTAAAGTTGTTCCCAGATACACAATTCTAGCCACAATATTAGTGTAGCTAGAATTGACGTATCAGGATCGACTTTGTTCCCTTGTATGGATCAGGGCTCTTCGGGCTTGTGATGACATCCTTTATTCCACGTAGCAGCATGGAGTACCAGGGTTGATGGCTGAGCCCATAGAGACCCATTTTGCTGTGTCTTCACTGATGTGGTATAATAGATCTCCAGAAGATCAATCGTGGTGTGTTTGAACCCCCCCGTAAGAATAGACGTACCCTCAGAGATAACTTACTTCAACATTCTAACATCTAAATTAGTTATTTCTGAAAAGATGATTCACACTATAAGAGCATTTCAAAATTGAACATTTACACTAGAGGGCCCAATTTTGAAATAAGAGCAATGATGGGATGCCATCCCAGATGCCAATTAAGTCATACTTACCTCCGCTTAGTACACATCCATTTTGAAATGGGGGGGGGGTCGTCGAAAGTCATTCGTTTTTGGTGGCATTAGTATTTCAAGTTAAATGCCCTGTTACTCCAGAATAACAAGCTTTGCAGTGTGGACACAAAGTGTTTGGTTTGTTTTTTTTTTTGTGTGGAAAAAACGGTTTTTCTGCAAAAGAAAAACAAACAAAAAAGCACAAACCAAACCAAAAAATCCCGGGGTAGACAAGCTGTTATTGACTGTGTGGGAGATGCTGATTCTTCAAGCACTTGTGTGTCTGAGGTTTGTCTGTTCTATGCGGAAGATCAGCCCAATCAGTAGTTTGGTTTCATGTGTCTGGAAGAGATGTGCAAAATCAATCAACCCCTGTACTCTCCGCTATCATGAGGAATAAGGGAGGTCAGTGCACTCATTGCACTGAACTTGAGCAAAACTCCTCACATGCTGAACTATTTGCTGCATCAGGCCAATAAGGAATACAGTAAATATGAAATCAAGCCCCTTGCTAGCGTAATGTTTTCAAGAAGAAGCAGCTGATTTTTGGAGGGAAAGGAGAAACTTGATGGCTTGGTCATTGAGGAGGGTACACCTGTCCTTTTTTAATGCAGCAAAAATTATTCTCAAGTAGCCAACCAAAACTATCTGAGACTTTTTTCTCCAACCATGAGTTCCCTTGTTTTTTCATCAACCATTCCTCACTTCCTACCCCAAAATGTCCAACCATTATCCAGAGGTGAAATAAGTATGTATTTAAATTATTCACTTTCTTTTTTCTAATATGATGGAGGCCTCATAACATACTGGCAACAGAGTTTCTATAAGCGGACTGCAGATTACGGGAATAAGTTGTGTGGCTCAGGCTCATGTGTCCATGCAATCTGAATGGAGCTATGAATGTAAAGTTTTGCCATCCTTTAGATCTGGGGTTGTGGTCAGCGTTCCCTGTGAATAGAGCAATTGGGTTGCTACTTAAAAGAGATTCAGGTGCAACCTAGCTGATTAGCAGAGTATTCACCGCTGGCCGCATGTGTTTCTTCAGGTGGTGCACATCCATGCATGCTTTGGTGCACGTGACAAAATTTATTCCACCCATGGATGGAAAAATTACAGGGACCACTGATTGGCGTTATTCATAATCACTGCTGAGGTCTCTAACTGCTGTCAGCTGCTTACCTCAAAAGCTCTCCTCTAATATGAACTATGGAAGCCCCTTAACTTCTCTGAGGTAAGGGCTATTGTGGGGTGAAACAAGGCAGCTGTTCAACAGTTTAGGACAAAAACGTGGACAACACCATAGGCAGTTTTTCTATAACTTAATTTTTAGATTTGAGCTTTGTAGCTGAACAGTCTTGGCAATATTGTTGAACAGCCAGTAGGTTGGGATTCTTAATTTTTTAAATTCAGAATATAAAAGATGTTTGTTCTTAAATTGCCACCTACTTATTACATCCACTTTTTAGTTTTCTTCTCTAATTTTGATTCAGAATTTGCTTTTTCAGTACCTGCATACTAGCTAATAGGACAATAAGGAACAAGACACTAGATTGTTAGTGTCTCATTCTGCTGGAATCTTAAAAATTCTCAAGGCTTGGCTTTTGATGTGAACTTTTGTCTAAGTGCCCTTTTTTTCTCTGCTGTGTGTGCTATGCATCTGTGTAACACATTCTGTTTTAAACTCATGTACTACTACAAATTTTGCCACCCCGCCGGTTTCAATGTCCACCATCAACTTGTGAAACTTTTTTGTACTCCCCAAGGAATTTCTCTAGTTTACACCCTAGTAAGTTACTTTTTGAGCTGGACAATGATCTTAAAAAGGTGGAACAACCCAGGAGGATGTTCTTCCCCAAGGCAGTGTGACACACAGCCTGGCTGATCTGACTTTAAAAATCAAGCACGCTTCCAGTTGCCCTTCTGAGCTCTTGTTTGACTTTTCCAGCCCTGGGGACAGACCCGCCCCGAGCCCTAGATCATGAACTCCTGCAAAAGGTGGATTTAGGTATGTGCTTTGCCTGGTGCTTTCTTCTACTGTGAATGAGAGGAAGGCCCCATAATGAAAGGCCTGGTGTCTTTGTGATGGTATGTGGGCAGTGTCAGAACTCATTTCCTGTTAGTGAAAGTACATAGTTGGGTAAGGGGAGATTAGTGTTTGACTTTCCATGGCATGGTGGATAAAGGCGCCATAAAGGAATCTAGCTTCCTGAGAGAAGCCCTTTCAGATTTCACTATCTGCATTTTCACATCTGCCTGTCAGTTTGTCCTCTGCTGGCCTCTTTTTGTGACTTGTTTGTTCAGCACACAAGTCCTTTTCCTAATGAGGTCAGAATATCCGGGTTGCTGTGGCCTTATCTATGTTGTGATAGTGCTCTGGGATCCAGTCGCGGATCAGGGCCCTGTTATGCTAAGTGCTGTGCAAACACAAAACAGAGAAAAGTTCCTGCTCTGAAAATCCAGCAGTATAAGTAATAGTCTTGTTTTAACAAAGAGGTGTTTGCTCTTCAGGAGCACAATCCTTAGAGGGTGTAAATTGGTGTAAAGCCACTGGCAGCTGTGGAACTGAGCTGACTGAGACCAGCTGAGGTTCTGGCTGCAGTTGTATAAGCAACTAGAATGCAGTGTGGCTGAAAACACAGGGAATTAACAAGTAAAAGCAGCCCTTAAAATTTTCCTTCCTGTGCTCACCTTGGAGGTCATATGGCCACATTCATGAATGAGGTCACATCAGCATCCATCTGGCTGAGGAGATGCCAAATTTTCTCTTTCAATACAGCACTTTTGAAAGCCTTCCTCTTGATTTCTGGTGAAGTCTGCTATTGCCTCCTGCGAGCAGGGTGGATGGCATTTGCCTGTGACTTCACTGACACTTGTACTTGCCTTTTAATTTGTTCGAACTAAGTAATTTAAACTCCAAGGGGTGTTTTCAATCTGGGGGCTACACTGGGTTGTTTTTTATTTATTTATTTCTTTTCAGGAAAAAAATCCTGGTGTTCACACGGCAAAGCTTGTTGTTCTGGAATAACTGGGCATTTAACGCAAAATAGTAATTCCACCGAAACAAACGACTTTTGCCAACCCCTCCCCCTGTTTCAATTTCAAAATTGGCTCTGTGTGTACTAAGCAGAGGTAATTACAACTTAATTGGCATCCAGAGAGGCACCCCAGCATTGCTCTTATTTCAAAATTGGGCCCTCTAGTGTGAACGCTCCCTTTTGAAATGCTCTTGCAGTGTAAATGCTCTTTTCAGAAAGAAGAAGCCAGCAGCTTACCCGGCCCTGATGAAATATATAAAATTAACACTCCATAAGACTTAGTTTCTGGCCAGTTTTATAAGCCTTAAAGAGGAGTTTCTTGGGAGCTAAGACATTGGCTGGGAGTTGAGGATCTTGAATTCAGTTCCTGCTTTGGCCTCAGTTTTTCTGTGTGATCATGGGAGAGGAACATGTAGCCTGTTTTTCCTTTCAGTGGTGCTAAGCCCTGGATATGCTGCTTTAATGTTGATGAGAGTGATGGGGTGCTTGGTGATTTTAAAGATCAGATCCTACAGCTCCATGCCTCAGTTTCCCCCATACAACAGAGATCATCCTGATCTTACTGGCAGTTGAGGCTTATTTCCTTAATGTCAGAAGCACTGAGAGGCAAGCACAAAGCATTCTCCGTAGTGGCTGCGTTTCAGTGGATGAGTGTTGGCTGTGAGCTGAGCTGAGACATTGGCTGAATGTGCTCCTTCTTGATCCCTGTGCTGTGTCTGTTTGGAAGTGTAATGTGCTGGCTGAAAGAGTCCTAGTGGCTGGTCCAGACAGAGGACAGCAGCCTACTAGAGCCAGAAGAGTTAGTGCTTGGCTGTGTTGAAAGAGGCCTGTGCATTGATGCTTGTGGGCCTCTAGTTTAGTTCCCTGTGATTGGGAACGATGAGTTTTGGTTGTGGATTAGTGACGTCCCTGAAATTGCTAGGGTAAAGCATGTGCTTCAGTATTCTGCTGAAGTGGGGCCTTAATACCTCAGCTGCATGCAGTAAGGGTGACAGCCACCGTGGGCCCTGGGGCAAGGAGGGAGGGAAAGGCACAATTTTCAAACCCCACGCTGATTCACTGGCTTTCCTACACCTTTCAGATTGACAAATATCTCTACCACATGCGGCTCTCGGATGAAACCCTCCAGGAAATCTCTCAGCGCTTCCGGAAGGAGATGGAGAAGGGTCTTGGAGTAGATACCAACCCCACAGCCTCAGTGCAAATGTTGCCCTCGTTTGTGAGATCCACCCCTGATGGAACAGGTGAAGTGCTGCAAAGAATTCCTTGTTCTGTGTGCAGTGTGAATGGGGGGCACTGGAAGAGGAATGAGCTCTTCTGTTGCATGTTCATTCCCTTCTCTGCCTGATTCCCAATGGTTTTTTCCTCCTGGTGTGTTTGAAATAGGGAATTAAGGGTCTGATTTTACTCTCACTTTCCTTGGTGGTGTAATTCTCTTGATCTGTGGACAGTTACTCCTAACATTGCACTGGGGTGGGCAAGCAGAGGCATTCTGGCAGGACAGAAACGTTCCCAGGGAGATCACAAGGGGCTTTGGTAGCTCACCAGGGGTTTAACGAGAACAGTCACTTGCCAGAAGGCTAACTGACCTCTCCAAGGCTATAACTACACTAGGCAAAGTAGCTATAATTGCGTATCTGCGCTCAGCTGACTTGGCCATATATACTGGGGAAGGTCGAGGAGGGAGTTTCTCCTGCTGATTCCCCTTACTCCTTGCATCTTGAAAGGATCACGGGGTCAACTGCGACCCCTGAGTGGTCGATTTCACGTGTCCATACTAGATACGTGAAATCGAACCCTGGAAGATCGACCCTGAGTGAGTCAATCTTCCGGGGTAGTGTAGACATAGCCTGAGTGATAGAGGGAAACCTTAGTTCCCCATAATACACACTTGCAGTCAAACCTTTTAATTATTTCTTGCCAGCCACTGTTTTAGGCTAGGAGTGTCCAGAAACTGCAATGATTAATGTTTGGGATAAGAACCTAGACAGATAAAACAAACTTCTTTACAGGGTTTTCTCTCACGTAAGAGGTTTTTTCCCCTTCCAGGTCTGCTCACTCTGGCACCTTATTATTCTCCCTCTAACCACAACAATCTCTGTGCAATCACCAGTTTGAATTTAGAACTGATTTGTTCGTGTAACATCTCTCTAAACCAGGGGTGAGCAAATGTTTTACATTGAGCCTCACTTGCCATCCCTGCAATTAGCAGGGACCCCCCAACCTGTCTAAGGTAATCCAAACTGATGGAAATTTCAGTTATGTTCATATGGAAAAAAAAAAGGCCTTTTATGCATGTGCAAGAAAATAAGTCTGTAGAATGTAAAAACTTTATGAATCGGTATGTAAATGTAAATACACAGACATACAATCTTGAGATATGTTACTGTCTTTTAATGAGACTCATAACCCAGAGACCCAGCAGCTGATTGTGCTGTGCCCCTCTTATAAAATATCATGGACCCCCCCACCCCCCCAATGGAGCCTGCCTGCCAATTTGCTCACCAAAGTCTAAAGCATTCAGGACCAGGAATGCACCCAGCAGCTGGGATTGAGGTCCTGAGAAATGTCAGAAAATGTGCTGCTGACAGCCTGGCAAAGAAAGTTTACAGTTTTTGTGAGGTGAGGCAAAACCTACAGTTTTTTGGCTAGGAGACTTGGCCTTGGCTCCTCGTGTGGTGGGGAAGGGCCTGGCTGGCTGTCAGCAACATTCCAAATGCCTCTTACGTATGCTGGAATTGCTGCGATGCATGGTTCTGCTGTGCACTGAATGGTTTGCAAATATCAGACAGATTGAAAGGCAACAGCTGGAAGCCTGAGCAAAGACACGTCATTCCCGATCTAGGCTGGCTGCTCGACGAAGGGATGGCCACCTAACAAACATTGCAGTTTGCTGCCAGGCCTGGTTGTTAATTCAACTACAGTAAACCCCCAAAATGCATGATTTTGAGTTGCGCTTAACTTGCGTTAATGTGAGATAAGCACAACTTGAAGCCTCTCTGTGGCTGTCTGCCTGCCCAGTTCTCTCCATGTAAGTCAGGGGCCTACTGTATATCAGGTTGAGGCCAGTGTAGATGCAATAGATAAATCCTGGTTTGAAACTGCTTTAGTGAGAATGAATCTGCACCACCAGTAGAAACAAAACCTAGATGTGAGCTCTTTGCCAATCAGCTGGAGGGCATATGAATTTCCTTTGGGGCTGCAAAAGCACACTGCTGACGGAGCACTGTCCATGGCCATCTTAGGAATAAGAATAGTGCTGAGCTGTAAACTCAGCACTCTTCCTCAGTGGATCTCCATGTGCTTTATAAAGGTGAGTTTCATGATACCTGTTTTGCAGATGGGAAAACTGAGGCACAGAGAGGGAATAGAACTTGCCCTGGGTCACCCAGCAGGTTAGTAGGAAAGCCAGGAACAGGACCCAGATCTCCTGACTACCAACCCAGAGCTCCATACACTAGGATATACTACCTCCATTTACAGTTTGAGGGTCTGATCCTGCAAAGTACTGAGCCTCTTCTACTTTTGAAAAGCCTGTGGGGATTAGAAGGCTCTCAGCACCTTGCCCAATCTGGCCATATATTTGTACTGTTATTGTTCAGATAAAAATCAAAGGCATTTCTCATCTGATTAATATGTGGTACAAACACAAGGAAACTATAGAGATCAAAAGACAAGATATAGGCAGCATCTTGCTGTTAGAATCAAAGTTTTCTAGGGCAAGGGACTGGTCTTACAGGTGCATAGTTGGTCTTTGATCTTGGTTGGGGCTGCTAGGTATTATCCTACAATAGTAGTGACAGCTGTGCTGATGAGTGGAGTGTGTTAGTAAAGGTTCAAGATAAATGACTGTAGGGGAATTGGATATGGGATTTGATTGTTCCTTTAAAGAGAACACTGAGAGATTTTACGGTACATCTATACTTACTGGGAAATGGACCCATCTAGTAAAGACGTACAAAATCGATCTCTCTGGGGTCAGCAGTTGACGTCTCATGAGGAGTAAGGGAGGTTGATGGAGAAACGCTCCTGTCGACCTCCCTTGGTGAAGACAGACCTTACTGTCAGCTGCAAATACATTGATTCTAGCTACACAATTGACATAGCTAGAATTGTGTATCTGCTGTAAGGTCTAGTGTAGATCAAGCCTGAGCTTCGGGAGAAGGAAGGACTTCTGTCTTAAAAGCCAGGGAGTCCATTACTTGTAGACACGGTACAGAGTCGCCTCCAGCCCCAAACGAATACACTAGAAGGAGATTTGGCAGTTGTTTCCCACAGGTGCTGGCCTTGGCAGCTCCCAGCAACAGAGCTGAGCATAGGTGCTAGAACTATTGTGCTGTGTGTGTGGGGGGGGGGGGGGGGGGCGGGGGGTGCTGTAGCAGCCCCAGGCCTGAAATGATTTCCATTATAGGCAGGATTTACCGTAAGGTTTAATGGCTCTCACTATAAAAAATTGTTCCCGCATCCCTGGAGGTGAACACTGGGGAGCCGTAGGGTAGATGGGAGGATGGCATGCCTCGTTCTGATTGGACAGCTGGGGAACAGGTTGGTACCTGCTGAGACAGGCGAATAGCTGGATGAGTGAGGGGCACGTAGGGGATCTGGAAGACTGTGGGGCAAATCCCTCTGTGCTATAAGAGAGCAGAGTGCCTGGTGACTTCAGCGGGCCTGTATTTGCATGTGTCTTTGGCTCAAAAGTACGTGACGACCTCACTGGCACCTGCGTAGAGATGTGTGCGTAGAGACGACCAGGGTGGGACCAGCTGGCTAGCATCCGGGAGAGGGAAGGGAGCAGGAGGAGGGACTGCACTAGAGAAGAAGGCACCTGTCTCCATTTCCCCTCCTGTCTCCAGCTGCTCTGCCGTTGCCTTGGGTATTTCCACTTGCTGCCTCTGACTGTGGCCCAGTCTACGCTATAGGGGCTCCAGCCACACAGCAGTAGCTCTGCAGCAGCTCTGCGGCTGAGAGGTCCTGCCATAGGTACTTGCTGCAGTGACACGAGCGCTGTAGCCACGGGTTTCTGCCAGTCACGTCAACATACCCTGACTGAACAAACCCAGTTCTTTCCCTCATAGATCCTATTTTCTTGACCTTTAATCACAGTCTCTGGGATCGCTGGGGGGACCTGGCGTGGCACAACAGCTGCGATTGGAGGGATCCCTCCCCTACACACGCTCCCTGTGGTGGCAGGAGCTGCTGGGAAGTGGAGCGAGTGATTGCACTCCATTTGCTGTGGAGGCCTCTGAGCTCTGCTGCTGCCCCATGCCAATCCCCCCCACCCCGGTGGCCTCCAGGGCTGTGTTCTGGGGAGATAGGGTGCCATGAGGGGGGGAGGACAGAGCGGGGTTTGGAGGATGGGCTTGGGTCCACCCCAGGCCATCAGTAGTCTAGGGCTGGATTGCACAACTGCTCTGGCTGGAGGTGGCCTGTGGGCGGTGAGTTTGAGACCCCATCTTAGTGGGAATTGGTGTTAGCGGGAAAAAGGATGCTTCCCCTGTAGACCAAGGCTGGTAGTAATTGTCTTATACAGCGTTCTCCATCTGTAGAGCTCAAAGCATGTTACAAAGGCAAAGAAGCATCATTAACCCCACAGGAAACTGAGGCACAGAGTTAGGCAGTGGCAGATGCTGAAAGAGAGCTTCTGTCTCCTGACTCTCTGGCCAGCACCCTATCCACTAGGCTGCAAACTCCCCTGTTGCGATAGAGGAAAAACAAGCTGACTGGCCTTGTAATCTCAGAGTGTTTAATTGTTCAAGCTGGATCTTCAAGGAAATTTTTACTGCTCCTCTTGGTAGCTGGCCACTACCTGTTTTTTTGCTCTGAATACCATAGGACCAGCTGCTGATCTACCGGACTTTTGAGATGGGTCAGCTGCATGTGAACAAGCAGCTGTCTTCTGTGCCCAGAGGATAATTATATTATAAGCTGGCTTCTGCCACTCACACTGTTTGCTACCTGTGGGGTTAGGTGAGAGTAATTGTGATTGCTCTTGCAGCAAGTCTAACTTTAACAATGGGCTGTAATACAGAAAAGGAATCTAAGGCAAGTCTAGTGACATATTTTACAGGAAAGTGGAGTCTGATCTAAATGTGTGTCTCTGCAGTTCGCAATAGCCATAGGGTTTTCCCCTATCATGTGAAGCAACTTCCACAATGCTTGAAAGTATTGGTGATATGTGTCCAGTTCCTTCTTCTGCAATTCTCTTGCAGTTAAGCTACTTGGATTTTGCTGGCCTGAAATGGAGGAAGCATTAGTCAGGAAGGAGCAGTGTTAGTTTGCACAATCCTCTTATGCCACACCTTCTTTATCAAGCGAAATGGCTCTTCAGGGCTATGAATGTGCAGCTGAATGCTTTCTGTTCTCACCAGCTTCGCTCCACTGCCTTCAGTAGTGTTTCTTCTAACTTGCACCACAAAATCAAAACAAAAAGCAGTCAAGTAGCACTTCAAAGACTAGCAAAATAATTTATTAGGTGAGCTTTCGTGGGACACACCCACTTCTTCAGACCATAGCTATGGTCTGAAGAAGTGGGTCTGTCCCACGAAAGCTCATCTAATAAATTATTTTGCTAGTCTTTGAAGTGCTACTTGACTGCCTTTTTTGATAGTGTATAGGCTAGCACAGCTCCCTCTCTGTTTCTATGCACCACAAAATGAGTGAGAGGAGATTCAGTCATTGTGTTCTTGCTTAGGCCCTGAGCAAACCCAAGTCAGGCTGGACAGAATTGTATGCTGAATGACCAGGTTTTAATCTCTAGAGGCTTGGTTTGTTTTCCAAATACAGGTTGAACCTCTCTAGTCTGGCACCCTCAGGACCTGACTGGTGCTGAATGAGAGAATTTGCCGGACCATGGGAGATCACTGTTCTCTAACAGCATTAACAACAATTATGCTGCTTACTGAACTCCTAGACGTTAAGGGGTAAATTATAGCTAAAGAATCACACAGAACAGTGAGAGCCAGGGCTTGCTCACACCCATGCTAAGCATCTCTCTGGGTAACTAAAATCATGCCTGATTATGGATGTTGCCAGATGAGAGAGTTCCAAACTAGAAAGGTTCAACCTTTAGTGTAGGCAGATCACATCCACCACCAATCGATTGTTTTACTTTCCTTTGAAATCTGTGGTAGCCAGAATATTTTGTGCCTTTGCTTTCGCCTCATGGGATGGAATTCTGAAATGTCATTTTCATTCTGAAGATGTAATCTCATTTTAATATATCGTCCTTCCCCATGTTATCCTTGACGGATACTCCATTGCATATACGCATCAGTTTAATGACCAAATAGGTGTTAGACTACTACAATATATAACGTGCCCGAATCATTGAATCATAGAATATTAGAACTGGAAGGGAGTACCTCAGAATATTCAGATTAGGATTTTCAAAGAAAACTAAGGGAGTTAGATACCCAAATCTCATTGAAAATCAAGGTACCTTAAGTATCAAAAATTCTGAGGATCTTCTGGAGGGCTGATTATTATTTCCAGCATTCTGAGCATTCCTAACAACTGAAGTAAGTGAGAGAATAGTGTGATTGCCCCACCTGGAAAAGCCAGCTGATGACACGTGAGTTTGAAGGATTTTAAATATACCCTAGTTTATGGAAGATTTCTGATCTACATAAAACTCTGATATTTAACTGTACACAGTACTGATAGAACCAAACAGAAGCATTGACCATCTGATGGTAGGTTTTTATTTTAATTGTCAGGTTACACTACTTAACTTACTGGCCCTGAATCTGACTTCACTTACTCTGTTTACGCTGATGTGAGAGTGGTACAGTAGGGGCTCTACATTTGCGAGGGTTCCATGTTCAGAACCCTCCCAGATTTTGAGATCTAACTGTATTAGGCTACTCCTATAACAGTGTCAGGCTAATTTGCACGTAAGTGTGGAATTTTAGAGTGCTTCCTTTTTTTTTCTTTGTTTCAGCCTGGTTCTTTTACTAGAATGATCTAAACCATATGAAATAATTGCTGCAGTATGTTTAGTTGTTGGATCCTCAACAATGAGATTGTAACAGGAACAGAAAATTCATTGAAAAAGCCGTGTTGTGGTGTGTATTCCCTCTGCACCCTACCCTTTTGTTTCCATGTTGGACAAAGTCTGGAGCGGCTCCAATGTGTCTGTCTCTGTCACCCTCCTCCCCTCCCAACTTTTTTTTTTTTTTTTAAAAACTGATGAGATTGACTATTCCAGATCACTTCAACAAACCTGTGTTTTGAGTCCGGGGAGTCTGTGTCTGCATGATCGTGGAATTCTAAGGCCTCTAAAGGCCTTGTTCTTTGCCAAGCATTGCTGACACTGACTCACCGTCTCAAAAACTAGCCACTTTAATTTTAAGTTTTAAAAAAAAAATCTACTGGTACCTCTCCCAAGCTGTAGGTTTTTATGTGAGCTGATGTCTCTGGTGTGTAAATGCTGGAGCAGAGCACAATGTGATTAGCATGGTGTAAAAGCTGAATATTATTTGGAAATTCAGAATTTCCAGATCTGAAGAAGTGGGTCTGTCCCATGAAAGCTCATCACCTGATAAATTATTTTGTTAGTCTTTAAAGTGCTACAGAACTGCTTTTTTCGTTTTCTGAATAGAATAGTTCCCTGCTGTAGGAAGGCTTTGGGCTATTGTTTCTCAGAGAGAGGACAAGTTGCAAAGTTGTGATCAGGGTTCTGGTTTGAAGAACTCCTCTATGTGCTGTGGCTTGGTTCAGGCTGTGGGGTAAAGGTAAGAGGTGCTGTCTAAATGGTGGTTGCTAAATAATGACCTAACCAGCTTGGAATCTGCACCTTACAACATGCATTTCATTAATTAAGGCGTAACCAGATTGTTGCAGTCTGGGCAAAACTTCCGCTGCTTGGCTTACGAAGGAGGAAGAAAAGGAATTGGCAGGAGGGTGTCCTGGAGAATCTGGCATCTGTTTCTTCCTCCTTTTCTTGGAGACCAGCCACCTTCTTCACAAAGCCCGCTAGTCTCAGGGTATGCCTATACTTACGGCGGGTCCAAAGTGCTGTGATTGATCCCTGAAGTTTGATTTAGCTGTGTTTGTGAAGACACTGCAAAATCAATCTCCTCTGGACTCAGCTGTCGACCCTGGTACACCATTCTATCACACAGAGTGAGGGCCATCGGCGCAAATCCAAAGAGCCCCAGTGTACACAAGAGCAGGAAGTCGATCCCGGTGTGTCAATTTTAGCTATGCTAATGGCGTAGCTAGAACTGCGAATCTGGGATTGACTTTCGGCCTTTGTGTAGACCAGGCCTCAGGAGGCAGGGATCAAAGTCAGAACTACTGCAAGGCAGTGCACTGCCTCTGACCCTGGTGTCCCACATGGCATCACACACCCCTTGTCGCTAATTTATTCAGTTGATTCAAGTTTAAACTACAAAAAGTCCTGTGGCACCTTATAGACTAACAGATTTATTGGAGCATAAGGTTTCGTGGGTAAATGCAGACGCATCTGATGAAGCAGGTCTTTGACCATGAAAGCTTATGCTCCAATAAATCCCTTTGTCTATAAGGTGCCATAGGACTTGTTTTTGCGGATACAAACGAAAAGGGTTACCTCTCTGATACAAGTTTAGACTAGCTTTGTTGTGGCAGCTGGGGATCTCTGATGCCATGCAGAAGGATGACTTAGATGAGATTTTGAAGAAATTACCCCATGAGGGTCTGATCTTGGCAAGTTATTAGTTTCCTAAGAGCATGAGGTACTTTTAATAGGAGGTTGCGGGTGGGAGAAAGGAGCAGCTTTACAGAAATGAAAAATTCTTTCAACTCTGATTTTTCTTTTTTTTTCTCTCAGCTCTCTCACTTCCCCTGATACCCCCTAAAGTTCTTCGAGTATCAACCCCATAATTGTCTCAGCTAAGCTTGTTACTGTTGAATACCTTTCAGATGTGGACAGTAAGCTGTCTTTTCAGCAGAAGTCAGGGGAGACAGTAACTGGCCCTGTGTCACTGGAATACTAATTCACTGCATTATTTGTTTCCACTCTAGCTAGCTTCTTTATAAAAGCCTCATTGGGCCCTTTGCAGTTCTGAGTTTTGTAATCCATCTGGAGTAGATAGCACAGCAGATTTATTTGCATTCAGAACTTAAAGGCTACGTCTACACTAGCCAAAAACTTTGAAATGGTCATGCAAATGGCCATTTTGAAGTTTACTAATGAAGCACTGAAATACATATTCAGCGCCTCATTAGCATGCGGGAGGCCACGGCACTTCGAAATTGGCACAGCTCGTCCAGACGGGGCTCCTTTTCAAAAGGACCCCAGCTACTTCAAAGTCCCCTTATTCCCATCTGCTCATAGGAATAAGGGGACTTTGAAGTTGCTGGGGTCCTTTCAAAAAGGAGCCCCGTCTGGATGAGCCACGCGGTGGTGAGCCTTGTCAATTTCGAAGTGCCGCGGCTGCCGGCATGCTAATGAGGCGCTGAATATGTATTTCAGTGCTTCGTTAGTAAACTTCTAAATGGCCATTTGCATGGCCATTTTGAAGTTTTTGGCTAGTGTAGACACGGCCAAAGAGTGCTGAATGCAGGCTTTTCATCCCTCATCCCAAAGTTAGATATTTAACACACCATCTTTCATGCTACCAGCACTCACGCTACTATTAAACTTTCTTATCCTAAACTCAGCTGTGGCCCATAATGGTGCCTGGAAAAATAAAGATTTAGTTTAAAATATAGAATTAGCTTCTTGTCTTCTCTGGGATAGGGGTTCAGCTTGGGAACACTTGTGGATTGTTGCAGGTTCCCTAAATCAAAATCATTTAAGGGAGGCGTGCTCCAGACAAACTGTGTTTAAGCTAAAAGTTCAACAGAACAAGTCAAATCAGGCTGTTATCGGAGCCTGTCTCGTCTGTGTTTGTGTTGTAACTCTCCACTAACGGCAACCAAAATATTCAGATAAACTTGATTCACTTTCCCTCTCTGCTTCTCATGCTGGTAGATAACACTGCTCTCCAGTAGTAGATGATTTATTCCGCATCCCATCCCTGTGTTGATGAAGGATTTGGAGACAGCCTTGAGATTTTGGGTTGTGTGTCTACCTTGTGTTGTTTTCAGCCTCTCTTCTTCCAGTTGCTGTAGGATCCGAGCAGCTCACAATCTAAGGTTATGTCAGTGAGAGGCAGCCTAGGCTAGTGAGTGGGCTGCATGAACCATAGAATCATAGAACACTAGGACTGGAAGGTCACCTCGAGAGGCCATCGAGTCCAGCCCCCTACCCCAATGGCCAGGACCAAGTACTGTCTAAACCGTCCCTGATAGACATCTATCTAACCTGTTCTTAAATATCTCCAGCGATGGAGATTCCACAACCTCCCTTGGCAATTTATTCTACTGTTTGACCACCCTGACAGTTAGGAACTTTTCCCTAATGTCCAACCTAAACCTCCCTTGCTGCAGTTTAAGCCCGTTGCCTCTTGTTCTATCCTCAGAGGCCAAGAAGAACAAGTTTTCTCCTTCCTCCTTATGACTCCCTTTTAGATACCTGAAAACCGCTATCATGTCTCCCTTCAATCTTCTCTTTTCCAAACTAAACAAGCCTAATTTTTTCAACCTTTTTTCATAGGTCACATTCTCTAGACCTTTAATCATTCTTGTCGCTCTTTTCTGGACCCTCTCAAGTTTCTCCACGTCTTTTTTGAACTGCGGTGCCCAGAACTGGACACAATACTCCGGCTGAGGCCTAACCACTGCAGAGTAGAGCGGAAGAATGACTTCTCGTGTCTTGTTCACAACACACCTGTTAATGCATCCCAGAATTATGTTTGCCTTTTTTGCAACAGCATCACACTGTTGACTCATATTTAGCTTGTGGTCCACTATAACCCCTAGATCCCTTTCTGCTGTAGTGGTTCCTAGACAGTCTCTGCCCATTCTGTATGTGTGAAACTGATTGTTCCTTCCCAAGTGGAGCACTTTGCATTTGTCCTTATTAAACTTCATCCTGTTTACCTCAGACCATTTCTCCAATTTATCCAGATCATTTTGAATTATGACCCTATTCTCCAAAGCAGTTGCAACCCCTCCCAACTTCGTATCATCTGCAAACTTAATAAGCCTACTTTCTATGCCAATATCTAAATCATTGATGAAGACATTGAACAGAACCGGTCCTAACACAGACCCCTACGGAACCCCACTTGTTATACTTTTCCAGCAGGATTGAGAACCATTAAGAACTACTCTCTGGGTACGGTTATCCAGCCAGTTATGCACCTTATAGTAGCCTCATCTAAATTGTATTTGCCTAGTTTTTTGATAAGAATATCATGAGAGACCGTATCAAATGCTTTACTAAAGTCTAGGTATACCACATCTACTGCTTCTCCCCTATCCACAAGGCTCGTTATCCTGTCAAAGAAAGCTACCAGATTAGTTTGACAAGATTTATTCTTTACAAACCAATACTGGCTGTTTCCTATTACCTTACCACCTTCTAAGTGCTTGCAGATGATTTCTTTAATTACCTGCTCCATTATCTTTCCTGGCACTGAAATTAAGCTGACTGGCCTGTAGTTTCCTGAGTTTCCTGAGTAGGATGATCATCCATCCCTTTTTTCCCTGGGACAGTTCTCCCTTATTTAAGCTGTCAAACAGGCATCCCGACTTTTTCAAGAAAATGGGCTCACTGTCCCATATTTTGTGGGGATCCTGTTTCCTGGCACCCACTGTCTTGAGGCGGCAGCCTCCACTGCCAGGGAGCTCCTCTGCTGGGTGGCTGCCCCATTCCCTGCCACCTTACAGAGGCATCCCCCACTGCTGGTGAGCTCCGCCATGGGGCGGCCTCTTCATTCCCTGGCACCCCCTTGCTGGGCGGTTGTGGAGCCCCATCGCAGCCTCCTGAAGAGGGGAAGTGGAGGGAGATCACATCCCTGGCTCCTCACTGTGGGGCAGCTGCCCCCTGTCCTTGGAGGCCAGTGTCCCCTATTTGCAATAAGACAACATGGTCACCCTATGCATGAGTGGCCCTGCTTCATCTCAGTGGGCTGCAGGATTGTTGCGTAACCAAAACGGTCTCCTGGGATAGGGGAGTTTGGCTAATTGCACTTGCACAGCTAGAATTTGTGGGGTATGCGGATTAAACTGTATCAGCGCTTTGATTGGCTCCAGAGGGAGCGCCGGGCTTTCACGGTCAGTGTTGCTTGCGATCAGAACGCACCTCACTTCAGGGGCCTTTGCTTTATGTGCATGTCACTTTTGTAATACAGTAAACCCCGGCTTTATGCAATTTTGACATATGCGTTAATCGTATTAAAAATAGTCATATAGTAACATGGGGTTTGGCAAGAATGGCCCAGGCTGTCTGTGTCAAGAACAAAACCACCTGAAACCCGTAGTGAACCTGACTTCTGCTTCTGGTTGCTAACACTGAAGTGATTCTGGGTGAGATTTTTTTTTCCCCAATGTGATGTAATGCCACTTTCTTAGAACATCCTCTTAAAATCTCCTGGATTGCTTTCTATAGTTGCCAGGAGATTGATGCTGGTTCTGTCAACTCTTGGCCAGTCCAGGAGGGTTGGCAGCCCTGTGTCACAACCTGGTTGTCCTCACTTTGCTTTCTGTTAGCCAGGCTTGGCCGTTAGGCAAAGATCTGCTTCGTCAGATGCGTGAGTGGGCAACTCGGGCATCTGATGAAGCAGGTCTTTGCGCAGAAAAGCTTATGCTCCAAAGCATTTGTTAGTCTGTGTCTTCGAGAATAATGAGAAGTTCTTATAGACTAACATGGCTACCTCTCTGATACTTTAGTTCAGGCTTCAGATCGGGCCTGCAATGCAGAATCATATGTCTTAGGCTGTCTTTCTGCCACAGTGTTCTTCTTCCATTTTTTTTCCCCTGTTGGCCCCTGGGGCTATGCTGGTTTTATTCGAATGTATGGAAGAGGAGAATGGAGTCCTGTCTTTCCAAAGTTTGTCCAAGTTTGCCGTGGTGTTGAGGGGGTCTTTCCATTTCAAAATCCTACCTTCAAAAAAGCCCTGGTTTGAAACCAGTCCCCTGAATGGATAAGAATTCCTGAGGCTACCTGTGGTGACTCAGCAAATGGCTTAGTCAACTGGTTCTGTTTCCAGGCACATTCCTTGTTTAAGAGTGATGGCTACTAAAGATTTAGCCACATTCTCTCTGGCTAGAAGGGAACGCACCTCCTGCTGTAAGAATTAGCTGAGTTTGACTGGCTTGGCATGGAGATTGAGTGACTCTGTGGTCATGCAGCAAGGCAGAAAGAGTCAGAAAACTTTATCTGGTGTTCTGGCACAATTTCTAAGTCCATGCTGCTTCTGAGCTTAAAAATTATTCTGCTGTCTGCTCTTGTGTGACCATGGAAGATCTTGAAACTCTGCATCAGTTATTCATGTTGAGGCTGGAGTTCTCCCATGACCTTGTGCAAGTTGCTGTTGCTAGTTGCTCATCCTCCACCCCCAAGTTGGTTGGATTTTAACCCTGGTTGAAGTGGTCCCTGGATGTAAGGGCAGAGTTATCTCTGAGAGAGTAATTTTCACCCCCTCCACCTCAGGTTGGGGAGGGCTATGCTAAGGGCAGGGGTTCACTGGTAGTAGCTGTTACTCTCTCTTGAGAGCACTTCTGCAGCTTAAAGTTCTGTTCAGGGTGGTGTCATTGGGGCCTGGCTAAAAGAGGGTCTCCTTCAGCCCTTTTCCTGACGGTGTCTATTTCTGGGAGGGAGCTGGCTGATCACGTTGGCCAGAGCAGGGGTTGCAGAACGATTGTACTGCTGCCAGCAGTAGCATATCTGGCCTGTGTAAGCGGGCATCAATTTTGAAGCTCCATTTTAAAGGGAGGAGAGAGTGGGTGTATGAAACAAAGGCCTCTAACGCACTCTCTTTCTCTCTTTGCATCTGCAGAGAATGGAGACTTCCTGGCTTTGGATCTGGGTGGCACAAACTTCCGTGTGCTGCGTGTGAAGGTGTCTGATAATGGCCTGCGGAAGGTAGAAATGGAGAATCAGATCTATGCCATTCCAGAGGATCTCATGCGTGGGAGTGGGGTACAGGTAGGTTTAAACCTCCTCAGACCTCTAGCCACTATCCCTTTATTCTTGGTCATACTTTCTTGCTGGCTCCCCAGCCTGCTGTGCTTGGCTGATGTGACTGTCCTCTCAAGAAGGCAGCAACCTATGCTATGATGCAATAGCCTTTGGGACTGCATATGTGCAAAGGCTTTTTTAAAAGCAACTAATGATTTGAGGTCCCTTGGGCCTTGCCGGCACTAGATCCAAACGTGGCTACACGTTACCCTAGTGTAGGCAGGCCGGTTTGTATTTTAACGTGGAATAACTGGTAGGTAATTGCACTAGAGATCACCACTAGTGTGTATTAAACTACAGCTTGGCCTCTCTCCACAGAGATGCCCCTGTCCCCTGCTTTCCCCTTCCCAACCATGGGACCTAGAGTGACTTGGCAGCTATCAGAGTACTGGACCATCCTGAACTATCAAGGGAATGATAATGTTTTGCTCTCTGTAATACCCCCGATTCCAAGGTCTCAAAGCATAAATACAAATATAGTTCCCACCACCCAGCTGTCACAGAGCACACACTGAGGTGGAAAGAGGTGAAGTGACGTGTTAAAACGTACAGAGAGTATCACCCACAAAACTAGGAACAGAACCCAGGAGTTCTGAATCCCAGATCTGCTTTAACCATGAGAGGACATCTCTGAAACCATCTCCCAGACTGATATGGTGAAGACATGCTAGGGGTTTATTTTAAACTAAGCAAGCTATACTCAGACACCATGGTACTGGGCTCCCTGTAAGGGCATCATAACAACAACAGTTTGGACTTTTAGTCCAATGTGTTCTATTGAGTCCCAAAACCAAACCCAGTTGAAGTCAGGACTACAGGTGCAGTACAGGAACACTTGTGAAAGGTGTCTCAGTGTTGCAGATAGTGGCATTAAGTTGCCTTTCCTGAAAGAGAGTTGCCCTCAAATAGCTCTGTTGCTTGAGAGAGAGTGAGTGATGCTGGCAACTGAACGAGTCCCTAGCACGCAGCTGAATCAAAGATCCAGTGTGCTCAGTTGGGAAATGACCCTGACTTGACTCTGTGCTCTCCGGGCTTGATCCTAAGTAGGCTGAAATCAGTGGGGAAAAAAAACTCCACTGATTTCAGTGGGTGCCAGACTGGACCTTTAAATTGAATAGGTTGGAACACCTCAAGGCCTGAACAGTCTAATCTGTATTCTGCAGCTCTTTGATCATATTGCCGAATGCCTGGCGAACTTCCTGGAAAAGCTGAACATAAAGGATAAGAAACTGCCCCTTGGATTCACCTTCTCTTTTCCTTGCCACCAAACTAAACTGGATGAGGTAAGTGAAGCTTTTACCTCCTTTCACTTGTAAGCCACAAAGGCTTGATTACATGCTGAGGCTTAGAATGCTGCCTCAGGCAAGGCAAAAGGAACAAGCAAGTAGGTTTTAATCACCCCAAATTAAACAAAGTCCTAATCGCACCTATCCCATTTTAGCTTTGTCGCACATGGGAGTTGCACCCGTTGGACTTTATATACATATATATTTAATGTGGATTTAGTTTGAATCAGTCTTGCTTAAGTTTAGTTTACATCTGTTCTCTTAAAACTGCAGAAAAACTCAAGCAGGCTTTCATGTGCTAGGGATGCATATTCCCTAGGGAGAAAAGTGTTCATTACCATATGGTAACTAACATGAAGTAAAACTCTGGTGAAGATGAGGCAGGAAGTAGAGGTAAGAACAGAAGAATAGCCACACTGGGTCAGACCAGAGGTCTGTCTAGCTCAGTATCCTGTCTTCTGACAGTGGCCAGGTGCCTCTGAGAGAATGAACAGAACAGATAATGAAGTGATTCTGCCTCACCCCCACCCCATCGTCCATTCCCAGCTTCTGACAAACAGAGGCTAGGGACACCATTCCTACCCACCTTGGCTAATAGCCACTGATGGACCTATCCTCCATGAACTTTTCAAGCTCTTTTCTGAACCCCAAAAAGATGAGATGCCACTTTTGCATGCTAATACCTGCAACTTCCATCTCTTTGGTGGTTCTCGCTGATCAGTTTCTATAGCACCATTAAAACACTAGGCTTACTGACAAGTAACCAGGAAGATTTCTGCCCTGGGGGTGTTCATGCTCCAGATTAAGGCAACAAGATGATGAGAAATGACAGAGTGACATTGTGGGAGGGTGAGGAAAGGACAGGAAACAAAGGGGGAAGGCAAAATTGCTCTGGAAGGCAAAGTGAGTGTTATGCACAAGCTAGCAAAGGGAGTGTTATTTACCAGTCCACAGCTGGTTATTTTGGGATTATTTTTGAGAAAAACACCGAAGTGGAGCTGTGGGCTGGGCCGGTGGCTGAAAGAGGAGTTAGAGAGAGGATTGGAAGGCTGATGGGGGCAGCTGTTTATCACATAAGTAGAGGGAGAATGTGGTTGGCAGAGGGGGCAGTGTAGAGGCAGATCTGGAGCCACAGGTGCAGGAAGGAGAGACCGAGGTAACAGGAGGGTTGAGGTGGGAGCAGGGCAGGCAGGCAATGAACTGAATGCAAGCATTGGTGAGCAGTGTTAGGGAAAGCAATACCAGATGCCTCAGACCCATGCAAACAGACATGTCGAACACCACATCATTCATGTTGCACCCGGCCACACTGGATATAACATAGCAGACCTTCTCCTCCCTCTCGCCCGAACTCAGGGGCAATGCTTCTGCCAGAAAGCAAGGGGCCAGCACACCTCCAGGCTCCGAGGTGTTGTCACTTGTTCCCTGAGGGACCCTGGTGACCTCAGTCACTTGATAGGCTGTCCCTGGCTTCAGGAGTCCAAGATAAAATTTGCTCAGCTAGCACCCTCCGGATGCACGAGTATCATCACACTGGTAGTGTAGTCACAGGTACTCTCTCCTCTGAGCACCTAGCATCCTCGTGTGTGCATCTCGTTTCCTTCCCCTTCCCCACCATTATAAATGGAATGCTAAAAATTCTACTCCTCTCAGGAATGTGGCCAGCAAGGTATTTTTATGTTGCTTTGGCACATTCCCCATGTGCAGTGAGTACTCTGCAGCAGAGGTGTCGACATGCTGAATGACACGTTGTTAACCTCACTGCACTAGAGCACAAGGAACAGTAAGAGTTTCCATCCACTGTACTTCCCATGTAATACTGCTGTCTCAGGAAAGCAGGGTGGTCTAGTAGAAATCTGTGTTGATGGCAGTGAAGACCTCTTGGTTCTGTTCCCAATTTGGAAACACTCATTGGGTGGCCTGGAGCAAGACGCTTCTTTATTTTGTTTTACCATCTGTGAAATGGAGACATAGTGGCCTTTTGGCAGGGGTTAGACCAGATGACTTTTGTGGTCCCTTCTAAGGCTTTAGTTCTAAAGTACGTTGAGATCTAGGGTATGTCTGCATTACTTGATAGGTTGACCCAGTCAGGGCTTATCTTCCAGGGTTCGATTTCACATGCTTAGTGGGGGATGTGTGAAATTAAACTATCTGACAGGTTGACCCCTGTAGTCCTCAGGGGGTCATGAGGCATAAGGAAGGTTGACTAGGAGAGTTGATCATAGATAAGTTGATTCCAGCTACACAATTGCTATAGCTGGAACTGCGTATCTCCAGTCGACTTTTTAAGGTGTCTTGTAGACCTGTCCCTAGAGAAGAAAAGCTCCCTGTGTAAGAGAGAAGAGAGTATGTCACTGAAGCCCTTTTGTATTGGGAGCTAATCAAACCCCATAGCTGTGAGGCCGTGATGTCCCCACTGTTGACAATATTCTCTGAAATCTACTAATCGTGGTGAAGTCCCAGCTGCTATGTGCCTTCTGCTGCTCATCGCAGGTTATTAGGTTTTTACAGAAAACTTCAAGCCCTGGACTGTTTTCTTTAATCAGAAGCCATATGACACCCTGAGCTCTTTGGGAAGCAGAAACTCTCCTATCAACTGTCCTTAGTGAGGATGGCCAGGGAAGTCGATTCTAGCTATGCAATTGCCGTAGCTAGAATTGCATATCTGCCATCAACTTACCTGCTTAATGTAGCTTGAACCTGTGTCGGCGTGAGAACTGCCCCATCAGCACAGCTCTGTCTGCGCTGCGGGGGTAATGGCCATGTAACAGCTTCTCTCAGTGGAGAGGATTTTTCATATCGCTGAGCAACAGTTACACTGATGTAAGTTGATGGTGCAGACCTGGTCTAAAGAAATCCTTGCTGGTATAACCCAAGTTACATTAATCATATATAACACAGACACATGCGAGTGCTGCAACCTATCCCAAGAACCTGCTGCAGTAATTGCCTCAGTGAAACCCACTGTCTTCTACCACTGTAGCTGATCTTCACTGGAGGAGGAATGTTTTGCAAGAAGCTCCAGGGTAGTGATAGGACACTGGAGAAAGATGGTTGAGGGCTCTGGTTTTGTTCTTTTCACAGAGTATCCTTGTTACATGGACTAAAGGGTTCAAATGCAGCGGTGTGGAGGGGAAGGACGTGGTGGGCATGATACGTCAAGCCATCAAGAAGCGAGGAGTAAGTTGTTAACTGCGCCCTGAGTCCCACAGCTGTTGTAAATCAACTGCTTGGCCTCAGACACCGTTTGGCTTTGGAATGGGACATAAGAATGACCATACTGGGTTAGACCAAAGGTCAGTCTTGCCCTGTATTCTGTCTTCCAACAGCAGCCAATACCAGATGTCCCAGAGGTGGTGAACAGAATAGGCCATCATCAAGTGATCCATCCACAGCTTCTGACAAACAGAGGTTGGGGACACCATTCCTACCCATCCAGGCTAATAGCCGTTGATGGACCTAACCACCATGAATTTATCTAGCCCTTTTTTTGAACCCTGTTAAAGTCCTGGTCTTCACAACATCCTCTGACAAGGAGTTCCACGGGTTTACCATGCGCTGCATGAAGAAAAACGTCCGTTTATTAGTTTTAAACTAACTGCTACCCGTTAGTTTCATTTGATGACTCCAAGTGTTTATGTTATGGGAAGAAGTAAATAACTTTTCCTTATTCACATTCTCCATACCTGTCATGATTTCATAGACTTCTATCATATCCCTGCTTAGTCTCCTCTTTTCTAAGCTGAAAAGTCCCAGTCTTTTTAATCTCTCATATGGCACCCATTCCAAACCCCTTATCTTTTTTTTTTTTTTCCCCTTTCTTGAACCTGGATAAAGACTGCATGTAAATCCTGACCTTTCTCTAGCTCTTAGACCAAAGTCCACACAGGAGGAGGGTATTGTATTTCCAGATGTGCAGCTAGACTGGATTCCTTTGGGATGCACAGAGCACTAAGAGAGGGCCATGCTTTGCTGCATACCTGAGATGCTCAAGGGCTGTCTGTCATATAGATGCACTGTACGGCTGCAAACAAATGCACGATTGTTGTGCTCTTTCTACAGAAAAATAGCTGCGCAAAAAAAAAAAAAACACCACCACTTCTCCTTTTGCTTTTTATCAGGTTACATCCTCTTGGTCTAGGATTACAGCAAACATTGTGCTTTCTCATGGTCACACCATGCTCTTTGCTTATGCTGTTCCTTTTGCTGGGGGCATTATCAGCTGTGAAAGTGGGTGTACACAGAGAGCTACTTGAGTACTGAATTCACCCTCCTCTGAACTGCATATTGTTGGTGTGCTTTCTGATATCGGGGTTAGTCTGGCATTCAGGAGGGCTGGAGATAGAGAGGTGGGGGAAAAAGGATTAACTTCTGCCTCCTAGTTCTCATATTAACCTTTAAAGCCTTAAACTGCTATGCCTCTCTCCCTACCTTACAGTAAAACCTCAAGTTATGTGGGGATTGTGTTCCTGCAACCCCCGCGTAACTCAAATTTTTGCTTGAGTTAGGGTGGGGAGCCAGGAGGCAGGCTGCCACTTGTTTCCCAGCTCCCAGTCACTTGCAGGACATGGGAAACCGAACAGCCTACCAGCTAGGCAGGCTGACAGCCTCAGAGCAGTGTCAAACTGTGCTTCACTCGCGTTAACTTGAGTTACATGCAACCGGAAGCTGCGTATTTCGAGGGTTTGCTCTACTGTCCCACCTCCCTGACTGAAACAGAAGTAGGATTGTCAGCCAAGTGCATTTCAGAAGGTATTGACTTTCCCAAAATTGCTCCCATTGCAAGAGCCTGGATTTCTTAGTCTGGTCGTGCCAGAGTGTGCGTTTATTAACATAACACCAAACAACATGGTTTTCTCGTAATTTTTTGGGGCAGGAAAGGCTGTGGGCCAGTTAGAAGTGAAGTTACTTCCGTGAGCCTGATAATCTAGTTGAAAACATGTGTTGCAAGTTTTCCTTACTGTTTCATAACTTTTTAGTCTTCTAAAAACGCTGAGCATCAGGGACAGGTAGTGGTAGTAGTAAGGCCTCTTCTACTCATACATCTTGGAACATAGGCCCCTGACGACCATTCTCCAGTGTCCCCTTCCCTGGGTGATCTTTTCCAGTTCTGACCAAGTGTATCCTGTCTTTTTAGTGTCTGCTTTCAGGCCTCCATGCCAGGTGTTTTGTGGGCACCCTCTTTTCCTTTCTCCATGTGAGTTCCAACTTAAGGCTTGTTTTGCAGTGTTGGTGGTTGGTTTTCTGAGGGTATGTCCAATCCATTGCCCTTGCTAGGGATGAGGGAGCTTAATAAAAGTTTAGATAAAACCATCTGCAACAAGGCTGCTTTGCTACCCTTCTGAAGCAAGCGTTGAGGTCCTTAATGAACATTTGTGCAGTGCTTTGATATTGAAAAGCCTTAAGCAAGGGGCTGTTTTTACTAAAGGTAGGCAGGCTATTGATGTTGCACCTTCACTGAATCTGCTGAGGAATATTCAGCTCGGCTGGAGCAAGGGTTTTCGAAAGGAGCTGGTGATTTCAAGTGCTGACCTTGCCAGGAGTTAAGTAGAGGCCTGATAAGAAGCCCTGAGCTACCTTTCCTATAAACGTCTGCCCCTTCAGTGTCTCCAGCTGAGAAATCGAGAGAGCCAAAATAATTTAGTCACAGCTGATAATCCTGGACCAAATGAGACTCTTTGTGGGCACAGATCCCAAATGTTGGCCTTGGAACCTCACTCTTCCTATCTGCTACAGTTATAATTTCCTCCTCCTCGCAATCAATCTTATAAAGGAAGAGTGGGACGTTTTGATCAAACTCATCGTCCTGGACTTGATGTATCTCCCTCCCCTTTGCCTGTTTCAGGACTTTGACATTGACGTGGTAGCAGTGGTGAACGACACGGTAGGGACCATGATGACCTGCGGCTATGATGATCACAACTGTGAAGTTGGGCTCATTGTTGGTAAGAGGCAATGGAACTATGAAGCAAAAATAGATCCTGTCCAGCTCCTCTGATATCTTTTTTTTGTTGCAATTACAAGCTTTCCCTAGGAAAGTAATAGCAGTGATGTAATATTCATAGACTTCTGTAAATAGTTTGAGAGGGCAGGAACTTTATGCTGGGAAGCAGCCGTAAATAACTGCATTATTCCCTCTCAGGGTATGTCTAGACTATGCGGAAGATTGACCTGGTCAGGGTTGATCTTCTGGAGTTCAATTTTGCACTTCTGGTAGAGATGCGCAAAATTGAATTATCAGGGCTCAACAGTAAACCCCGGTACTCCTCAGTAAGGAGAAAGGGAAGTCAGTGGGAGTTTCTCCCATTGACCTTCCTCTGTGTAGACATCCAGGTAAATCAATTGCAGAAAAGTCGATTCTAGCTCCACAATTGTTGTAGCTGGAATTATGTATCTGTAATTGACTTACCTGCTTAATGTAGACCAAAACTCAGGGAACTAAATTGGGATCTGTTTGGTGCAGGTACTGGGACGAACGCGTGCTACATGGAGGAGATGCGGCACATTGACTTGGTGGAAGGGGATGAAGGGCGGATGTGCATCAACATGGAATGGGGAGCCTTCGGGGACGATGGTGCACTGAATGACATCAGGACAGAGTTTGACCGTGAGATTGACATGGGTTCGCTCAATCCAGGGAAACAGCTGTAAGGAGATTCCTAGCTTTGCTCAGATGTGCTTGTGCTCCACGGCAAGAAGGGTGTGATTTATTTTGGATGCTCTATCTTGTGATTGTTTTTGGTATGAGGAAGAGTTTATATTGTTACCTGACTTACAGGACCTTCCGGGATGCAGGTTGGACGAATGTGATTAGGGACTCTACCACAAATTTGGGATGGTATTTCTGCTTTGCTTCATCTGCTAGTGAATAGAATAGCACTTCTGGAATTCCCATTCGGTGTGAGGATCTTCACCTGAAGGCAAACAGTGTCACCTAGTGTTCATACCAGCAGCGCAACCAACAGATACATACTCAGCAACTAGGAGACGTATTTGTAAATTCAGGAGGGACTCAGTCCATACAACCACAAAAAGTTTGGTTCTGCAGTTCTGGTTCGGGGTGACCTCTAATCACAAGAGAGGGGAGGGGAAATCACCTGAAATCTTGATTTTTGTTCATTTTTATTTTTTTATTTTCCTATGTGTATGTTCAGAATTCAATCCTTCAGTTTCATTTATTTCTGTGCACATAGTTCAGTTCAGCTCTGATCAAGGCAGCGCACACCTCACCCATAGGAGAACTTATAGCTAGTGTATCAGGAATTTCCCCAGGACTCAGTAGACCATACAAACTCACCCACTGCAGGATAAGATGGGAGAAGTCGGGTATATGTCAAAGGCCAGGTAGGCACTTAACTGCTGTGTGCAGTTGGAAAATCTCCCCCACGGTTTCTAGCTGTCAGAGTCCAAAATCCTCCCCCAAGCCTGTGTTTGTTGTTGCCTGTAGACTGGACGTTACTATGGTTTAATCAAAACTCTGGGGTATGTGATGATTGGCCATATCCCCAGAGTTGTAGGGCGATGGTTTGACAAGCGTCTGAGGCCTGGTTTACGCTTAAAATTTAGACGGAGCTAGCTAACTTGCTCAGGGAGTTAAAAAAATTCACATTCCCTAGGCTGGCATGGTGATGGTGTTGGTGAAGATGAATTCATGGTGACGTCAATGGACTAATGTGTCATTGACTAGCTACTGCCACTTGGTGATTACCTGCAGTGACAGGAACACCTGGCCCCATAGCCATAGTAGCACCTGAGTGTAGACATGAACTATACTTGACTTAAGTGCCTGCATCTCAGTGACTTTTAATAGGGCATAGAACTTCTAAAGACTGTGTGTTCTCGGACCATGTTTAAGCGTCTGTCAGCACAGCTGTGTAGGTCGGGGTGTGCTCTCTAGCTTGGCACATCTCTGCTAGGAAAAAGCTGTACTTATTTTGCCCTTGTGTAGGGAAACCATATTATGTTACATCAGCGATCAAAGTAGTACAAGCTGCACCTGCACTCGGAGGGCTGGGCTGGCATAGTACACAGGTAAAGCTGTGCTAGCAAAGCCTTTCTGCCCATCCCACCTCAGGGACTAGGGCTCCACTCTTGCAGGATTCGTAATTATCATGGGGCTAATGTAGAAGCTCTTGCAAAGCTTATAAAGGTATAAAGCGCAGATATTTTTCCAAATTAGAGCTCTCCCACCCCTTCTTTAATGACTATCTTGAATATCGCCCAGGATTTTAAGCAAAATCTGGGTGTATTGGCATTGGACTGCTATATAAGATAAAGACAAACACAAAAGGAGGTATTTCTTTACATGGCGCACACTCAAGCTGTGGAACTCCTCGCCAGAGGATGTTGTGAATTCCAGGACTTTAACAGGGTTCAATAAAGAGCTAGATAAATTCATGGAGTTTAGCTCCATCAATGGCTATTAGCCAGGATGGACAGGAATGGTTTCCCTAGCCTCTGTTTGTCAGAAGCTGGGAATGGATGAGAAGAGGGAGCACTTGATGATTACCTGTTCTGTTTATTCCTCTAGGACACTTGGCATTGGCCATTGTTAGAAGACAGGACACTGGGCTAGATGGATCTTCAGTCTGACCCAGTATGGCCATTGTTATGTAATCAGAGTCCCTTGCCATAAAGCAGAGTTCTTTAAATGACTAAGCTTTCAGAGAGTTGTTCTTTCCTGCAAACTAACGCAAGCACTTAGATGTTCTGAGACCTTGGTGCGAACATTGGGGGTGCACAGAGATTTTGTGAGTTTGTGTGCCCCCTGTGTAAAATGCAGCTGTGCACAGGCAAATCAGGCCCATCTTGGGGCACGTTTAGCCCTGGATGTTGGCCCCTTAAAGCAACAGTGTAGAATGGCCAGGAGTGTGGACCACATCTTGTGCTTAACTTCTCTGCAGGTTTGAAAAGATGATCAGTGGTATGTACATGGGGGAGCTGGTCAGACTCATTCTAGTGAAGATGGCCAAGGAGGGGCTGCTGTTTGGCGGAAGGCTCACCCCGGACTTGCTCATCACTGGACACTTTGAGACCAGATATGTATCTGCTATTGAGAAGTAAGTAAGTAAGGGACTGAGCAAACGGTTCCATCTTAAATGAGCCTCCCACACTGGAGAGGAGGTCAACCTCATTTCCTCAGCATGTGTGCCCTTGGGAAGAGAAAGGACTGTCTAGCCACCCGTGGGAGATGTGTTATGTAGACTGTAAGTAGGAAGTTAGCAGGTTCCCTCTCGCTCTGTGAGATGTGACTACTTAAGAGAGAGAATTGTAGCAATGTCAGACTGGAAGGTACCTTAGGAAATCATCTAATCCAGTGCTGTGCTGAGGTAGGATCATCTAGACTATCCCTGATCATCCAACCTGTTCTTAAAAACCTCCAATGATAGGGATTCCCCAGCCTACCTGTTCCAGAGCTTAATCACCTTTAGAAAGTTTTTCATACAATCTAACCTAAATACCGCTTGCTGTAGATTAAGCCAAGTGTTCCATCTCCTACCTTCAGTGGACAGGGAGAACAAGTAATCACTGTCTCCTTTATAACAACTCTTAATATATTTCAAGACTTGCCACACTCCTCAGTCTTCCTTTCTCAACATGCCCAATTTTTTTATCATTTTCTCATGGGTCAGATTTGCTAAACCTTTGATTATTTTTGTTGGTGTTCTCTGAATTACTTCCAGATTTCCATATCCTTCCTAAAGTGTGGTGCCCAGAACTGGAAACAGGCAGCCCTTTGAAGCTTGGTCCATTCTGAGTAGAGTCAGACAATTACTTAGTCTGTTGATTCTCCTGTTAATACACCCCAGAATGACTTTAGCCTTTTTTACAATGTTGTCTTGTTGACTCATTCAGTTTGTAATCCACTGTAATTGCCAGATCCTTTTCTGCATTACAGTAAACTCTTTCATACCCGGCACTCCCCGGACCAGGAGGTTGCTTAGATATTCAAATGTTCTGGCTAATAGAAAGGTATATCTACCAATGGCATAACAGTGAAGAAAAACAAGATTAGATATTAAGAAACAAACAAAAATGTAGCACAGTACTTTGTTTACCAGCAGCAGTAGTACTGTATGCTGTAAACGTATATTGCATTTGCTGTATTTATTTGTATTTACTTTCACTATGCTCTGCTTATGGAAAATGTGACTGAAATATTACTTATGGCTAAAATGACTTACTTGAGAGTTCCAGATGATAGAATGACAGATATGAAAGAGTTTCCTGCACTATATTGATTTAAGAAACTGCTGTAGAAATTGAATTTACTTTTAAAAAGGCTCCTAAATGCGAGTTACAGCGGTAACCTTTTAAGTGGGCTGATCTTCATGGCTCTCTCTAAATTCAGCAGAGAGAAAGTGACGTGATTCTTGTCGCTTCCTTGGGCTGCAGTATTTTTTTAACACATCGTTTGCTTTTCTTCTTTTTCCCTTGTGAGTGTAGTATGTGGCACATGTCTGGACTGAATTTCATTTAATCGATTTCTGATCCGGTCTCCCATTTGTCAAGGTCCCGTTGAATTCTAATCCTAATGAGAGGAAGCCAATCCAGGAGGGACTTTTTCCTCAAAACTTTCCAAGTGTGCTCTCTGCTCCATTGTCCAAGTCATTCAGGGAAATATTGAAAAGCCCCAAACCACTGTGGGATCCAATGGCTCTTTTGAGTATTTTTTTTTTTTTTTTTTTTTTTCCACTGTACAGTAAATTTCATGGAGAGCTTATTTTCCCAGTTGATGAGAATGTGGCTGGACGTTGTCAGAAGGCTGCTGAAATCAAAATACATCACACTGCGTCTCTCCATCCATTAGGCCAGGAGTACTGTCAAAGAAGGAAATTAGTTGGTTCAGCATGATTTGTTCTGGACAAATCCCTGCTGGCTGTTACTCATCATCCTTTGAAGTGTAGCTAAGCACTGGAACAAGTTTACCAAGGAGGTCATGGAATCTCCATCATTGGAGTTTGAGGAAAGGTTAGACAAATACCCGTTAGCAATTGCCTTAATCAGGGGTTCTCAAACTTCATTGCACTGTGACCCCTGTCTGGCAACAAACGTGATGACGTGAACCCAGGAGCGGGAATTGAAGACAAAGCCTGAGCCCTGTTGCCCCAGGTGGGTGGCCCAAAACCTGACCCCCAAGCCCTGCTGCCTCCGGACAGGTGCATAGTCCAAGGCTTTGCCTTTGGCCCAGGGCAGTGGGTCTTTGACTTTGGCTCTGGCAATCTCATTAAATAATGTTCCCTCTAATTTTTTCCACCTGTGGATGGAATAAATTTTGTTGTGTGCACTGAGGGATGTGCACCACCAATAGAAACACAGGCTGCTGGCTGTGGGTGGCCATGACCGCTTTGCTAATCAGGTGGGCAGCAAGAGAACAGCTTACAAGGAACACTGGTTGGAACCTACTTCGGAGTCCGGCCCCACAGTCTAAGAACCATAACTTAGTCTTGCCTCATTGCAGGGGCCTGGAGTAGACAACCTGTTGAGGTTCTATGATTCCATTTACATGGAGGATAAGAGATGGGACAGGCCAAAACCTTTACACTTGGAGTTAATCCGGCAGTATCTCAGACTATTCCAATGAACTTCTCTTTGTGTTTCCCTGACGTTCAGGGAGAAGGAAGGGCTACAGAAAGCCCATGAGATCCTGACCAAGCTTGGGCTGGAGCCGTCGGCGGAAGACTGCATCGCTACCCAGCACATCTGCCGGATTGTCTCCACGCGCTCCGCGAGCCTTTGTGCTGCAACACTGGCCGCCGTGCTGCGCCGCATCAAGGAGAACAAAGGAGTCGACCGGCTACGCTCCACAGTTGGCGTGGATGGCTCGGTGTACAAGAAGCACCCCCAGTAAGTCCAGGGACCTCGGTCAAGCTTGGAGGGTGTGTGAAGGAACAGTCAGAAAAGGGCAACAAAAGTGATGAGGGGTTTGGAATGGGTGCAACATGCAGAGACGAAAAGGACAGGGACTTTTCAACTTAGGTAAGAGGAGACTAAGCAGGGGTAGGTTAGCAGTCTATAAAATCATGACTGGTGTGGAAAAAGTGAATCAGAAAGTTGTTTGCTTGTTGCCAGAACAAAACTAGGGGGCACACAATGAAAGTAACAGGCAGCAGGTTTAAGACTAACAAAAGGAACTTTTTCTTCATGCAGCGCATGGTAGACCTGTAGAACTGCTTGCCAGAGGAGGCTGTGAAAACCAGGACTTTAACAGGGTTCCAAAAAGAACTAGATAAATTCATGGAGGACAGGTCCATTGGTGGCTATTAGCCAGGATGGGCAGGAATGGCGTCCCTAACCTCTGTTTGTCAGAGGCTGGGAATGGGTGTCAGGAGAGGGATCACTCAATGGCTACCTGTTTTGTTCACTCCCTCTAAGATATCTGGCATTGGCCACTGTCAGAAGACAAAATACTGGGCTAGAAGGTTCTTTGGTTTCACACAGTATGGCCATTCTCATGTTCTTGTATTTTTGGTCATAGGGGATCATGCTGAAGCAGGACAGGGATTAAAGCAACCTAGTCCCAGAGCACTTAGAGGGCTGTGACTCCTAGTTAAGTTAGTGAGGGTTAGTATGCTGCTCGCAAATCAGTAGTGTATCAGTGAAGGCACAAGCAAAGTCGCTTTTAATAGGCCCCTGAGGGTGTGCCTAGCAAATGTCTCAGTTTGTGTTGGATCTTGGAGCATAAGGCTTGGGAATTGGATCCTTGGGGGTTCTGCTCTGAACGGCTTGTAGCTCAGTGAATGGGACGTAGCCCTAGACTGTTGGCAGACCCCGGTTCTAATCCCAGCTGTGTAAAGGTTAGTTTTCCTCCCAGTCTGAGGGGTCACCAGCAATTCTCCCTCTCAATTTTTTTCCATCCACGTGTGGAATATTTTTTTTTTCTTTTTTTGGTGCACCGACACATGCAGATGTGCGCTGCTATTAGAAACACAGGCTGACGGCTGTGGATGCTCTGCTAGTCAGCGGGGCAGCATTTGAATCTCTCTTGGGTGGCTGCCCAAGGGCCCAGCTTACAGGGAGCTCTGGTCACTGGTGTTCATGTTTTGTAAAAATGCTCTGAGAGGGTTGAATGAAAGGGCTGTCCAGGAGGGCGTGGAAGAAATTAATGAGTTGCAGGAAGGGACTTTCAGAACTTCACATATCTTGGAAGGCTAAGGACCTTAGCCAGGTTTAGGGTTGTGTAAAGCTTGGTGCATAGTCATCACCCAGGACTGAACCTGGGAACTAAAAGCATGAGCCTCCCTTTAGCTGTCAATGTCTGTATGTGGGCTAGTCACTAAGAGAGGGACACGGAGCACCACGCCGACTCACACCCATTTCTCTCCTGTGCAGTTTTGCTCGACTCCTGCACAAGACGGTGCGGAGGCTGCTGCCAGACTGCGACGTCCGATTTGTGCGGTCGGAAGATGGGAGTGGCAAAGGGGCTGCCATGGTTACGGCGGTGGCTTACAGACTGGCAGCCCAGCACAAGGAACGGCAGAAGACCCTGGAAGCCCTGAAGCTGTCCCATGAGCAGCTGTTGGAGGTGAAGAGCCGGATGAGGATGGAGATGCAGAGGGGGCTGAGCAAAGAGACACACCCAGAGGCCACAGTGAAAATGCTGCCCACTTACGTGCGTTGTACTCCGGATGGAACAGGTAATGTGGGGAGGTGTGTGCGTGAACCCACCTTTCCCCCTCCTGGATAGACTGTAAAGGTGCCAGAACCTTCAGTCTGAGCTCCTTTGTATTTCGGGATTTGGATCTTCTGCCTAATCCATTCAGGTGCCATCTCATGTAGGCACCAGGCATTAACAAACACAAGTCACTGCCCGAGACTCATTGCCCTATATTTTTGGACTCAGATTTGAGTTACGCATGCAGTGGGGTTTCTAATACAAACTTTGAAGCAAAGGAAGATCCTGAATAGCTTTTGACATGACTCCTTGGCCAGAGCACTGGACTAGGCACCGTGCTGCTCCTGGCTCACCTGCTGACCTTGCTGTGTGACCATAAGCAGGTCACTTTCTCACTCTGAGCCCCAGTTCTCCCTCCCACGCCTTCTCTGTGTTGTCTGTTTGGATTGTAAACTCTGTCGGCACGGCTCCTAGCAGAGCGAAGCCCTGGTCTCAATAGACGCTCTGTTCATTGTCAGTGTGCAAAGCAGAATGGGGGGCCTGGAGAACTGGTCATCTGTGTTTCATAGCAATTCTTCAGAACAGAGGAGTCCAGAGGGTAGATTCTGATTGCTCACTGGTTTTACTCCCATGATGTCAGTTTCCATGGGTGTCTGTGAACTGGGCCACCCTGAGTAGGTCCTGGGGCACTCCCCAACCACAGGTCCTGCCCTTTCCAACCCCTGCTCAGCCCATACCCCCTTGCCTTGATTATGGGGGCCTGGCACAGCAGTGGCAGGGGATAACTTCCTCTACCTTGCTCCCCTGCCTCTACCCCATGGATGGTGGGAGCTGGAGCACCCTGCCATGGGGTGCTTTTGCTTCTCTGTGAGTAGCAGGAAACAGGCACAGCAAACCATGAGGGTGGTGGGGAAAATGGGAAGGAACTGAGGTGACCCCAGCTGCGGCCACTGCACTGCCAAACACCCATAACCCCCTGTTCCCTCCCATCCAGTGTTCCCTCTCATTTTTTCCATCCATGGGTGGAATAAATTTTGTTCTGTGCACCAAAGCTCACCAGGCGGTGCACCACCAACAGAAACACATGCTGCTGGCTGTGGGTACTCTGCTGATCAGCCGGGTGGCAACTGAATCTCCCCTGGCCAGCTGCCGAGGCACGCAGCTTATAGGGAACACTGCTCCCATCCATAGGAGAATTGAGACAGCTGTCATGGGACCTCAGGAAGCCTGGGACGGCTGCCCTAGTTTGTCCTAGGGACGAAACGTCTCTGTCTGTGGGGTTGGAATTAACACCTCCATTTCCAGGTTTATAATCTCGCCTTCCTCCCCTTTACGTTGCATCCATAGATTGCTCCACTGGGTGTAGATGAGAGGCTGGGTCTGGCTGGGTCTCTGGGATGATCTGGGGCTGTAATTGGCTGGCAGCTGCTGGGGATAGCATTGTAACTGCGTTCATCTGGATTTCAGAAAAAGGAGACTTCCTGGCCTTGGATCTCGGGGGCACTAATTTCCGCGTGCTGCTGGTGCGTGTACGGAATGGCATGCGGCGTGGCGTTGAGATGCACAATAAGATCTATGCAATCCCACAGGAAATCATGCAGGGGACAGGAGAGGAGGTGAGCAAAGGCCAAGATGGTGTCAACTCTGGAGTGACCTAGTGATGTGGGTACTGGGTGAGCACTAGGAGACCTGGGTTTACCTTGGACAAACTCTTTTTTTCTTCTGTGCCTCAGTCTTTAAAATGGGGTGGTGATCAATGGGTCTTCTAATTTTTTTCCATTCATGTGTGGAATAAATATTATGTGCACCGACGCATAGGCAGATGTGCACCACCAACAGAAGCACATGCTACCAGCAGGGGGTGTCCTGCTAATCATCTGGGCAGCCCCTGAATCTCTCCTGGGTGGCTGCCCAAGTTCTCAGCTTACAGGGAACGCTGGTGGTGATGCTGCTCCACCTTTGTGAAGTGTTTTGACGTCTCTGGATGAGAAGTGATGTGGAAATGCTGTCACAATGGGGTTTGGGATCTGAAATTGCACCTTCCGTCACACCTGCAGGCTGGACACCAAAGAAGGATGCCCTAGTAACACCTACTTGTAGAACCACCAAAATCTTTTCAGAATGCAGCTATTGAGCTCCGCACCCATCGGCTGCAGATGCGTCACAAAGTCAGATGACCTATTTTATGGGTAGGGCAACTGAGGCCCAGAAGTTGACTGTCTTTCCAGATTGATTTAAGTAAAACTCTGCAAACTTTTTCAGGGTATGGTAATATTCCTCAAAAGCGGCACTGAAGCAAAGCATTTTGGGCTACCTTCACTGCTTTGCAAGCTGCCCCATTACAGAATGAGTGTGAAGGTGCAACTCTCCGGTGCCCCGTTGTGATGGTTACGAACAATAACAAGGGGCCAAGGCTTTTGGGGTGTGGCGAAGAGGAAGGAAGAGAGTGTAGGTGTGGTGCATTAAAGACTCAGCCACATGGAAGAAGAAAGGGCAGTGGTTCAGCGGGTAGCTCACCTGGGCGTGTTCCTGTTAAAAGACCGTAGAAATAAGCCTTGGTAATATTTCGCAGTCAGTGGGCAGAGTCCGAACAAAGCCATGGGCCCACATCCATTGTTGTGGAGTGGACCCTGCATTCAGTCATTCCCATCTGATGCTGCATTGTCTGTATCAGAGGTTCCCAACCTGGGTTCCATGGAGCAAGGATATTGCTGGGGGTTTGTTGGGGGGGGGGGGGGAAAGAAATAAAAATGATCATAAAAAAACAAGTTGTTAAATAAATTGCAAAGTTACAATCAATTATTATTTTTAAAAATCTTCCAATAGTGTTATGAATTCCTGTCCCAAAATTTATGCTATGGTTTCCTTTTTCGTTCAATGAAGTGTACATGGCCACTAGAATTGGTTTTGATGGGGGTCCATGAATGGTTTTGGGGGAATAATTAGGGGACATCCATGAATGATTTGGGGGGTGATTGGAAAGGTTGGGAACCATATGATGCCTGTGTGGCTCTGTTAACCCATCCGTACCCGTATCTGCTGTCATAAGGCCTTCTTCCAAGAGATCAAGCTGTTCTGTAACCCAGCCCCAAACCAGAGTTTGGGTTAAATTTTTATGGCTTGAGACTTCTTGTTGCCGGTAAATTATCCTTGTCAAGCTCCCCAGAGCTCCTGTTGAATTCAGTGCTCAGGATAAGGCCCAATGTGCCTGTTTCAAAGCTTGACTATATGTATAGGTGCTGCTGTATAATTAGCTAGAGGAAGACCTCAGTGGAGATGGATTTTTCACTGCTTGGTTATGTAGCTGAGTTGAGGTGGTACCCCATTAAATAGATCTGACCATGGTTAGTACCAGCTGACACATTCTTAGCTGGTAGCCTGGTACTTAATCAAGTTTCCTGCAGTTTCTAAAGCAAGTGCCTGTGGTTCTTTGTCTACAGCTGTTCGATCACATTGTCCACTGCATTTCTGACTTCCTGGAATACATGGGAATGAAGGGCGTGTCACTTCCCCTGGGATTCACCTTCTCTTTCCCTTGCCAACAGAATAACCTTGATGAGGTATGTCCAGCTACCTACAAACTAGCCTGTGTTGTGTTTTTTGTGGCACTGTTCAGCATGGAAGATCACTTCCTTGTCTTCCAGCTTCCTTTTCCTGCCTCACTTGTAATTTTCTTGCCACCTCTAGACATTTCTCCTTATCTTGACCCTACCTGACCTGAAATCTTGCTCATGTCCTAACCTCTTTCTTTGCCATCTATCCTACTGTTCCCTCTTCCGTGGTGTTCCACTGAACACTGTTGGTGGAGCAATTGTGCTCCAAGATGGACCATGATTGGCTTTTCTTTTCCGGTCTTCTTAGCCACATCAAAATCCTCTTTGTGCCTTTCTCTAATCTCATCCTCCTTGTGTCCCACCAACCGTAGGGCTAAATCCCATCAGAGGATAACTCATGGATGTCTTTCTCAAAGCGTACTCTCTTTATTTTCATCTCTGTCCCTTCCAGGTTGTTTTGCATGGAGGGATGTCTTGTGACTCATTGTACCTTTATCTGTAATTATATTCAAATGTTACTATATTAGTATGTGTGTTTTTATTAATTCTAACCATAAGCAATGCTGTGCATATCACATAGATAAAGGTGAGGCCTATCCAAAGAGCTTGTGATCTAAATAGAGCAAATCTAGATAAACAAGGCACAACACAAGTTTATTCCCTGGATCTCCTTTGTGCCCAGTCACAGACTGCAGTGCTAGTGGTCAAAACAGTGAGTCAGGTCTAGTGCTTGGATCAGGAGGTGGAGTTGGGGGTGGGGTGGGGGGAAAACAAGGGAGCAGAGCCAGTGGGCAAGCCATGGGTTGGTGCTGGAGTCAGTAGCTTACAGAAGCAGGGAACTGGAACAATGCAGGAAAACCAGGCCCGATGTAACAGCCATCCAGGGATTCACCTAGTTGCTCAAACAACTTCTTGTGCCTCATCTGGCTGACGTGAGAAGTCTGAGCCAATCAGAGAGGTTGGATCTCTCCTTCGATAGGAGTTGCCTGGATGGTCCCTCTCTTGAACTAGGTTCTATCCGCTCACGCTCTCCACTGGTGCCAGCAGTTTGAATCATAGAACACTAGAACTAGAAGGGACCTCAAGAGATCGTCAAGCCCAGTCCCCTGCCCTCACAGCAGGACGAAGCACCGTCTATATCATACCTGTTAAATATTTGGGGTCAGTGTTCCCTCTAATTTTTTTCCATCCATGGGCAGAATAAATTTGGTTCTGTGCACTGAGGCATGTTCAAATGTGCCCCACCCATAGAAACACACGCTGTTCCCTGTGGGTGGCTGGAAGCACTTTGTCAATCAGCTGGGCGGCACCTGAATCTTTCCTGGGTGGCTGCCCAAGCGCTCAGCTTACAGGAAATACTGGTGGGGGTGATCCACCCCTTTATTCCCCTCCTGGCTGCTGGCAGCCTGAGGGTTACTGTCACCCTAAGCATGGGCCTGCATTTCTGACCATCTTGGTTTAGCAGGTTTACGCTAAAAACCAGACCCTTTAAGTTACCACCAGTTGGGCACCTAAAATTACTAGCTGCTCTTAAATCTTGGTCCCAGTTCCCTTCAGCTTTATACGTGAACTGATGTAGCTAAAAAGCCAGCTCTTAACGGATGGGATCTGATGTAACTGTTAAGTCTTTGGTTGCTGCTGTACTCTCTTCCCCACCCCCCTGGCTGATTGTACCTGTTGTTTTCTTTTTAAGGGGATACTCCTAAAGTGGACGAAAGGGTTCAAAGCTACTGGCTGTGAAGGAGAAGATGTGGTGAATCTGCTGAAAGAAGCTATTCATAGGAGAGAGGTGAATGGCTGATCTGAGCGATCAGGACGCGGGCAAGAGAGAGATTTGCACCTAGTGACTCATAGCCAAGCTGTGGTTGGAATGCTCACCGTAGCTAGAAAGGAGGTTTAGTTGTCTGAGCGTAAGGTCAGTAAGGGGCTAAATGACTTAGTCCTCTGCAAGATTGGGCTCAAGACCTCCAAAGCCAAAAGGATGGGTCGCTACAGCTGAAGCTGTTGGACTAAGTCCCCCAGCTAGCAGCTGTAGCAGATTTAGGTGTGTAGTGCTGCTGGGTGTTCAGCAAAATGTAAACTGCTTAGAGCTGCAGGTTGTAATCCTAGCACAGTCACCCAACTTTTCAACTTGCCAGTGCAATGAGCCAAGTTCCAGGCAGTGCTACCTGGCTGAGGGTATTCTGGATGATGCCCTGCTTTGTAAAGTGATTGGATCTGCAGATGAACAGTCCTAAGCAGTACATACAGTCAGAGGGAGTTGGCTGGACCAAGGGCTCCTCTGCAGCTGGTGTCCAGGCTCTCCTGGAGGGTCGTGAGCATCCCGACTGTGCTCCTCACTCTCTGCCCCGACCACCAATCTCTTCTGTTAACCCTGGCCGGGCTCCTGGCCATTGGCCCCCCCCACCTGCTGACCCAACTTCTGCTTCCAGCTCTAGCTGGACTCCCAGCTGACATCCAGTCCGCTGCTGTTCTCCCAGCTGGCTCCTGCTTCAGCTGCTGGGACTGTCTTGTCCAGCAGTATTTCTGGTCCTGCTGGACCAGAGACATTCAACTGTATTGCCATCGCGGGGAGCGAGACATGCCTGCAAGTCTGAGCCTGTGCTCAGCCTTGTGCCACCAGGCTAAAAATAGGTGTTAAGACAGTCCGAATCAGGCTGGAGCCAACCATTTGCATCACAGTTAAATAGTCCTTCAGCCCAAGCCGTTTGCTGGCTCTGGCTCAGCTCCCTGTGTCTAACTGCAGTGTAGACACGCCAGTAGTTGGTTAGATTCCAGTAGCAGGAGCTGTATAAAACCTGCGTAAGGCAACTTCAAAAAGTCCGGTCCTTTCTGCCGTGCATCATTCAGGTTGGTGTTGCCCTAGGGAGCATAGAAGGCGCTGGCTCCTCCAGAGTAATGCATGGTAGTCTTTTCTTCCCAGGAGTTTGATCTGGATGTGGTAGCAGTGGTGAATGACACTGTAGGCACCATGATGACCTGTGGTTATGAAGATCCATATTGTGAAGTCGGGCTCATAGTTGGTAAGATCTTAAATTTTATATAACAAACATCTCTCCTGTGTACCCATTTCCTATTCTGTAATCGACTCATGTCCTGCCTTGCAGAAAAGGTGTGGACATATTGAGGAGGGTCCAGCAGAGGGCAACGAAAATGATTGGGGGTCTGGAGCATGTGACTTACGAGGAGAGGCTGAGAGAACCAGGCTTCTTTAGTCTACAGAAGAGAAGAATGAGGCAGGGATTTGATAGCCGTCTTCAGTTACCTGAAGGGGGGCTCTAAAGAGCGTGGGGAGAGGTTGTCCTCAGTGGTAGCAGGTGACATAAAAAGGAGCAATGGTATAAATTTGTAGGGCAGGAGGTCTAGTTTGGATATTAGGAAAAAAGTGTTTCACTAGGAGCGTGATGAAGCTCTGGAATGAGACTCCCAGGGAGGTGGTGGAATCTTCATCCCTAAAGGTCTTTAAGTCTCAGTTTGACAAAGCCCTGCCTGAGATGATTTAGTTAGAATGGATCCTTCTTTGAGCAGGCGGTTGGACTAGATGACCTCCTGAGGTCTCTTCCAGCCCTAATCTTCTTTGATCTTTTAGCTCTTCCCCAGGAGACCTAGTGCACATCAGAATTTTCCACCAGTGGTTGGAAAAATGTTAAAAATATTTTTGAAATGTCAATGAAAAATGGCAAAATCAATGGAAATCTTTTACCTTTCCCCTCAGCCCACCAGCCAGCTTAATTTCCTCAAGCGTTTTGGCCCAAATTCAGATGTATTATAAGTGGGTGTGACTCTGTGGTGACAGATGATGGTAAAGGATGCTGGTAGTGGTAAAGAATTCTTCCTCTTGAATAGGTTTTGGAGTGGGGTGTGTTTGACAGGCGTAAGCCACCTGGATGATCTTACCACTTCGTTTGTGGGAGACTTGCGTAACATTCCTTTCTTCTCCAAAACTGTTTTACCACAAGAGACCAGCTGTCGTGTAGGCTGTGCTGTTGAAATAGTAGACTCCTATGTCACATGTAGTATGAAGACACTGAAATTTCCATTGATGGGGTTGCACTGAATTGTGGTAACATCCCCAAATTCTGTTACCCACTTTCCAGCAAAGAAACTTTGTAATTAAGCATGTCTGAGCTCATTATGGTCTGCTGGGCTAGCTTGACTGATTTTGGTGGAATTGTCAGCAGAATATTTGCCCTTCAGTGGAGCGCGAGCTGGAATTTCCCATGATTTCAAAATCTGGTCTGAATTGGAACAAAATATCAAATTTCAAAATTTCCACAGAACAAACATTTTGAAGAAAACTTGGTTTTCTTTTGTTTCAATTTCGGCTTTTTTTGGTTGTTCAATTTTTTGATGTTCTAAAACCAGTTTTGAAAAGCACAACCACACTGTTCTGTTCTAAAAACGTCAGCCTGGGAATTGTTTCCATCTTCTCTCCAGCCAAATTGTGTTCTCGAACATTTAGAGTCTGCCAAAGTAGGTTATAACAAGCTGTCACATTTAGCAGGTCAGATCGTAGGTAGTAATAGATGGGTGACTGCACATGATGAATCTCATGCTAAACCAGGTGCTGTCTGCCCATGAAGTAGGTCTTTCCCTTGCTTGAGCTGAACAGGTCTCTATTAATTGCCAGTGGTAGCACAGCTTTCCTTTCCATTCTCCTCAATACAGGTGACATTTTCTGATCCTTTAGATCTTTCTGTGCTTTTATGCAACAGGCACAGGCAGCAACGCCTGTTACATGGAGGAGATGAGGAATGTGGAGCTGGTGGAGGGCGAAGAGGGCAGAATGTGCGTGAACATGGAGTGGGGGGCGTTCGGGGACAACGGCTGTTTGGACGACTTCCGGACAGAGTTTGATGTGGCGGTGGACGAACTTTCTCTCAATGCTGGGAAACAAAGGTGTGTGCGCCACGGAGCTTTGAACCCTGCCATGCTTTCCACGCTTCTGGAGAGCCCGTGGCATGGAGGGGTGTCTTCTAGCACATCCTGGACTGCGTGCCAGGTGCTAGGCTTTGTCCCATTGCCTTCCATTACATGGCAGCAGAGGATCTTGCAGGTTTCTTCCCCCATTTTCTGACCGTCACCTCTGTAGGATTTCAAATGAACCAAAGCTAGAGCTTGGGATGGAAATTTGGAGACTTAGCACTAAACTAACTCTCTGAAGGGCCTGACCTTGTTCCCACTGACATCAGGGGAGCCAGAGTAAGCCCTGTGAGCATCAAGTTCCTCTCCATGCCTCTCTATTCCACCTGCAGCACAGAGATTGCGCTATGGCTGGATAGGGATGGTGTCAGGTTTAACGCATTGGGCCTGACATCTCCTGTTTGAATCAGGAGTGACTGCAGAAGTCTCTCAGCACTTTAAAGACTAACAAAATAATTTATTAGATTGACGAGCTTTCAGGGGACAGACCCACTTCTTCCGACCATAGTATGACTGTATGGTATACTATGGTCTGAAGAAGGGGGTCTGTCCCACAAAAGCTCATCACCTAATAAATTATTTTGTTAGTCTTTAAAGTGCTACTGGACTGCTTTTTTGTTTTGATAGAATATAGACTAACACAGCTATTGCTCTATTACTGCAGAAATCTCTGGTGTTTACACTGCTTTGCACCCTTGTTAAGTGTCCGGAAAACCCAGCCCATGGTATTGCCATCTTTGGAAAGAAGGTGCCATGTGAGGTTTAAAGGACAGCCTAGAATTCCTCTCCTAAACCCCATCTTAGCACCAGGTGGTTCTCACCCTACTCCAGCTGAGCTAAGGCAGGAGAGTTTCATGCTCCTGTTTGTGATACTGAGCTGGGCTTCTCCTGCTGAGCAATTTCTAAGTGTGCATCAGATGATCACAATTCCAAAGCACCGCATTTTAAGTGGTCTTCCCACTTAGTTTCTACAGCACTGAAGGACAGGTGAATGCCTCACAGTTGTAAATGTGTTTTGTCCTCCTAGGACCCTGCAAGGTAGGAAAGGACTATCTTCGTTGTACAGGGGAGGAAACTGAGGCACAGGGGTATGAATCAGTGCCTGAGGCTATATCTACACTAGGGAAAGTAAGTTGATTGCAGATATGCAATTCTAGCTATGGCAATTGGGTAGCTAGAATCAATGTATCTGCAAGCAACTTACTTTGCCTTCCTCCCTGAAGACAGTCGACGGGAGAGTACAGGGGTTGACTGTTGACCCCAATAGGTTGATTTTTGCATGTCCCTACCAGATGCTCAAAATTGATACCCGGATAATTGATCCTGAGCAGATCGATCTTCTGGGCTAATGTCGCCATAACCTGAGATGACAGGGAATCTTTCAGAGCTGCTCATGGAACCCAGATTTCCAGAGATCCAATCTTTTGCCTTAACACCTGGTCTGTCCTTCCTACCTCTCACTCAGACATGCCCTTTCAACTTCAGGTTTGAGAAGATGATCAGCGGCATGTACCTGGGCGAGATTGTCCGAAACATCCTGATCAATTTCACCAAGCGGGGGCTGCTGTTCCGGGGGCGGATCTCCGAAAGGCTGAAGACCAGGGGGATATTTGAGACAAAGTTCCTGTCTCAAATTGAGAGGTGAGTTTACAAAGGCAAAAGGGAGGAGTTAGAAAGAAATGGAACATGGATGAAGGAAGATGCTTGCCCCTTTTCTGCAGATGAGAAATAATGAGTTGGGGAACATAGACCCAATTCTATACACTTGGCAAAGCCTTGAGGCCAGCCTGGTGGAAAATTAGATGATTTTTGGTTCAATGATCATTCAAAAACTTCTGATTGATAATAATTACAGGTTTAACCAAAACAATACTTGTTGTTTACCTTGTTGGCAAATTGAGAGGAAAAGCAGGGGTTTTCGAAGTTGCCAAAGGGATTTAAGTATCCAGATCCCATTAAAATCCAGTGGGAATGAGGTGTCTAATTTATTTAGATCAGTTTGGATCTCCCAGCATATGTGACATGTGGCCCCTTTATTACTGAACATATCTGCCCCAGGTTGTTTGTCAGCTCTGCTGATCTTAGTGACAAATAGAAGGGTTAAGTGTGAAAGGCATTGAGGGGCTCTTGATAATTAGACCAGCTCCTAAGTCACTTAGGTGTCGCAACTCTGATTGGTGCAATGCTTAGATACCCCTTCAAGATTGGTGGGATCATATCTTTTATTGGCCCAGTTGCAGTTGGCAGAAGGGATGAGCTTTTGAGCTTCACAGAGTTCTTCCTTGGGTCTGGAAGCGACAGGCAGCATGCCCATGATAAAAACAAGGCAGGACCGTTTGCCAAACATCAGGCTTTAAATCTGGACCGTGTTGCTTTTCACTCCCAGCCTCATGGAGCCAACTCAGCTTCAGGAGAGCAAGTTGGAAAATCTCTGCTTCCTGGTGCACCATCAACAGGATTCCGTGCCCAGTTCTGACCAGTGCAAACATCAGGGCTGTGCTGAAGGCAGAACCTGGCCTGCAGAAGCTTTTATTACAGGGGGTGACGCACAGGAAGAATCTTAGACTTCTAGGGCCAGAAGGGACCTCAGGAGGTCATCTAGTCCAGCCCCCTGCCTAAAGCAGGATCAATGCCAATTGAATCATCCCAGCCAGGACTATGTTAAACCAGGACTTAAAAACCTTTATGGATGGAGATTCCACCACCACCACACAAATCCAGCTCGTTTCTGAAAGCCCATGTCGACATCATTTTACGTTAGACCCCCATTTCCAAAGACATCCTAAATCCCCAATGTCCCAGCACTCTGACGCTGATGGCAGGTTTTCTTTAGGTTTCTAATACCTTTGTCTTGCCCTGTCCCTCTTCCTCCAGCGATTGCCTCGCCCTGCTCCAAGTTCGCTCCATCCTCCAGCACCTGGGCCTGGAGAGCACCTGCGATGACAGCATCATTGTGAAGGAGGTATGCACCGTGGTCGCCCGGCGTGCTGCTCAGCTCTGCGGTGCTGGTATGGCAGCTGTGGCGGATAAAATCCGGGAGAACCGCAAGCTGGACTTCCTGAAGGTCACAGTCGGTGTGGACGGGACACTCTACAAATTGCATCCTCAGTAAGTTACCTTGTGTGAGAGTCCCCATAGGGCAGAGCTTGTTCCAGTGGGAGGCTGGCAGCCAAATTTCGGAACGCATTTTTCGCAGATGCGAATGAGGGCCTTAGTCGTTGTGTGAGCGCTCGGGGGTGGGGGGAAGCTTTTTTGTTCTTCTGACTATCCTCAGTGGAGATCAAAATAAACTCAGTCTACCTCTAGGGTTGAGATGGGGAGCATCACAGATTCCTGGGTGGAGGGAATAGCTCAGTGGTTAGATCATTGGCCTTATATACACGGGGTTGGGAGCTCAGTCCTTGAGTAGGCCTTCCCAGGGTTAGACTTAAAAAAAAAAAAAAAAAAAAAAAAAGGTCAAGGATGGTGCTTGGCCCTCTTGTGACAGCAGGGGACTGGACTGGATGACCTCTCAAGGTCCTTTCCAGCTCTGTGATATGTACCCATGTGTTTTGTGTTTCACTCCGTCCCTCTTTCCCCCACCCACTGTAGCTTCTCCTCCATCATGCACGAAACGGTGAAGCAGCTGTCCCCAAACTGCGACGTGACCTTCCTCCCATCAGAAGATGGCAGTGGCAAAGGGGCAGCACTCATCACAGCAGTAGCGTGCCGGATCCGGGAGGCTGGGCAGCGATAAGGGGGAGCCGCTGGAAGGCTTGGATGTGCCAGAGCAAACCAGCAGACCCCTCCCCACCCTCAAAACTCACTCCTCCTCCCAAGAAGACTCTTAGCTTTACTTGTTTTGTGAAGACACCAGCAATGAGACCCGAGATGCTGTGCATTGTAAGTGATCTAAGGAGTTCTGTGCATGGCACAAACCTACGTATCAAGTAAAGCTAAAAGTGTTATTCCGGTGCGTAGGTACCTTTCCTGTCAAAGCCCCTTCCATTTCACTGCCGCCTATTTAAAATACTAAACTTCCCCCACCCACCACCAGTGTTTATTCCGTAGCAGTAGAAAGATCATGCTAGGGCAATTAAGCTACTGCATTGTCACTTTGATGGCAATCCGTACCGACTTGTAGATATCCAAGTCGAACACTAGCACACTAGAAAAGCAAAACCTCCTTTAAGATTGGGTTAAAGGCCTCCTCTAGTGTTTTACCCTGATCAAGGCTGTGTTATTTCCATGAAAGTCATGGTAACTCTTAAAAGCCCAGCGTGCAGAATTTAAACCGGTATGTTTGAATCAGCGCTGAAGGATACAAAGTGTCCGTACAGAGCGGTGAGTAGTATTTAAAGTACCTGCTGGATCAAGTTCAAGGTGTTTCTTTAACCTGACCAGCAGAGAATGTGCCTGGAAATATTTGGGGACTCGGTGTAGTCCCATTGTTTTTCCAGCTTCTCCCTAAATGAAATGTAGTAGCTGGCATGTGTAGCCCACTGGCCTCCCCTACTAGAGCATGCGTATGCAGAAGAAAAGTTTCTCTTCCACAAACATTTCAACACTGTGTCCTCAACTGATGTGCTGAGTTTGGTTTTATTTTTGTCTGTGAACTAACTCTGAATCTTTATTGGTAAAACCCCCTTAGGCCATGTCTGTATTTATGTTCCAAGATCTCTTGTGTCTTTATGTATATAGTCATGAACTGGGGGGTTGTGATTGACTTGTTTCAATGTGTGAATATGATTTGAGAGAGTAGTGCAGAATGTTCTGTTGTTCTTATTTAAAATCACCTTCTGGGAGCAAGTGGAAGGAGTGAAATTTCAGCTAGGAGGGGTATGGTCATTTCAAGTCTTCTGTCATCAGAGACATGGAAGTATGAAGGCCCTGTATTTAGCACACTAAAAGAAATGGCAGTGGCCAGGGAACAAATCAGTTATTTAAGGGTCTGATTCTGCTAGCTCTGACTTATGAATAATCATTGCTCATAGCAGCAGGCTCTGTTGAGGCTAGCACCATCTCAGTGCTGCTTTCGTTGAAGTCAATGACAAAATTCCTATTAACGTGAGCTGTTCTGGAGCTGTTCATGGTTCGCGCTTTGGAGTAAACCTGGATTTAGGCTTTCCCTGTTTCTCATCTAAAGGGTTAAACATTTTATTCTGAAAAACCATTTTATTCTTTGCCACTGCCTCCAGCTCCCACTGAAAACAGCTGGAGTTTTACTGTTGACTTCAGCAGATGCGGGTGCAGGCCTGTATTTCTTACAGGTTTCAGTCCCATGCCTGGAAACACTGATGCATGGTGTTTTGCTTCAAGCATGTAAGTAGTGGACTGCTGTTGATGACAGCACTCACATGCATAGTTAAGCACTCACATGCATAGCTAAGCGTATGTGTGATGGGCGCAGGAGCCTGGGTCAGTTGTTGCAAAGAAAGGAGGATAATTTTTGTCACCCAAAATTTCAAAATTGTCCTGGTTTTCCAAATTTGCACCCCCAAAGCAAGCAGCAGGCTTGCTTCGGACAGCAGAATTCTCCCCTTTGCTGCTTTTTACGATAAAGAGCTGGTAATTTAGCCAACAGCGAACTGGGCAGATAAACTAATTCTGCAATTTCTTGTTTCCAAAACGAGCAAATTCTTACAAAAAATTTGAGAAGGGGAGGGAATTGCATAAACTTCTTAGTAAGTAGTTAACACGAGGTAGCACAAGTCTGGTGATGTACACATAAAAAAACCTTGAACTAGCTGTCAGTTTGGAGGTATATAGATTTTTGTGTGTGTATTTTTTTGTATATTTTTATACTGCTTGGGGTAAATTCTTTACCAAAAGAATATGTATGTAGGCTGTCAATTCTAATAGCACCATTTCAAAGCGCACCACGTGTTCCTGGGCATTTTAAATGCTTATTTTTTTATAAGCCACAAGATTACATTATAAAACAAGTGGTAAAAATCAAAATTGATGTGTACAGAAATAATGTGAGAAAATTGTTCAGTAGAGTGGAAGTTTTAGATGAATTTAAATAAATTATCTTTTTTTTTTTTTTTTTTTAAAGAAAAATCACAATAGAAAATGACCTAATCCAATACCAAGCAGTGTTGTGTGACTCTTTATTGGAAAGATTCTTATTTGCCTACGAATCAAAGCCATTTTTGCTTTGATTGTATCTACCATACAGTGGAGATAGTCACAGTGGGGTGTATATTTATAAACATGAAAACAAGGGATCATCCAGTGACACATGTCTTTCTGAAATACACTGTATGTCACCAGTAGGGAATGAGCTTGCTGTCACCACAGATGTTTTCTTTGCAGTCAATGACATGGGGTATGGAGCAGTCCCTTATTGTAGCTGATTCAGGGTCTGGTTCAGGGATGCAAGCACATGCTTAAAGTTAAGTGCTCTGCTGATTCCAGGGATGGGCAGAATCTCTTTTTCCCCCCACTCTCCTTGCAGTGGAGCAGAGCCAGGGTTGTGCGTATGGTTTAATTCTTACTTGAGACGTATGACACGATTCACCCAATTTGCATGAGTAAGGAAACTGCAAGATGGAATCAACCACTGTGCATGGCCCTTTGCCCAAGGCTGATGGGCCCATTCCAATGCCTGCTGAAGTGAATGGGAGTCCTTTTGCTGATATGAAAGGGTGCTAGCTTCAGGGCTTTTTAGAGCTCAGCCCGGAAGTGCTGCCTGACGTAGGGGCATGGGGTCACTTATGAGGTCAGTGGGATGATTCCCGCACTTGGAGTTAAGTGTGTGTTAGTTCCTGGCTGCATCTGGGCATTGGTGAGAGGTTCCGGGGTGTTAGTGACATTCAAATGAGCAAGGCCAGCTAGATTAGGCTCTCTGAATGTGGGGCAGATCCTGAATTGTTGACCACCCTTAATTCCCATTGGCTTTGGGAGAGGAAGGCTTTATGGCACCTTTTAGGGTGTGCTCAGCACCCACTGCCTGTTCTTTTAGCAGCAGAACATACTTAATGGGGACAGGATAAGTTACAAGGAGCTCACAGCTATCTTTGAGCTTTCTTGTTGAGACGAGAGGGTATTTCTGAGGCTGGTGGGATTTCTCCCCTACATAGACTTGGGTAGTTCTGCAAAGAGGTGGGAGCCAAAGCATTTCCATATGGGAAGTCTTGTTTTAAAATCTCCATGCTGCCAAATGATGGGAGCCAGATCAAGACCTTCTCGAAGTTCAGAGGGAATTCCCATCTGCTTGATTTGCCCAATCACAGAGCAGTGCGTTGTGAAGGTTGTCTCCTGAGCTGCCCCAAAATTTGGATCTGAGGTTGATGGTGCAGGGCCCATCTCTCTTAAAAACACTGCCTTTTGTACCTCCTTGTACAGCTTCTTATGGATTCAGTGGGTACACTTGATTTAAGCTGCTGCATGTGCCTGCTTTGACTCAGATGCAAACCAGAATCCAACATGTTCCCAGGTCACACAGAACAAAAATTATACTTGAAACATACAGATCATCTCCAGACCATGTAGTGAAAATATGCCTTTGGCATATGGGTCATACAGGATGTTTCCTCTGTTTGCTTTAGGAGTACATTTTGTGCACCTTTCTGTATCGAAAGAGAAAGCATTGGTGCACATGGAAAGCTGCTGCTGTATTCCCATTATTTCCAGTGTGGGAGCAAAAAGAGCTCTATTAAGAATTTATAGGTGATGGCAGGTGGTGAATGCAGCTTTTGCAAGGGGGCCGTTGTTCTTGGTTCAGAAGCTGGTCCGCGTGAAATGGAACTGAGATGTATAACAAAGCGGGATTGTAACTTCTGAACCAGAAATTACGACGGGATGTTATGGTGCGTCAGAATGAGAAAGGATGGTCTGATCATGTACACAGGTGTTGGTTCCAAACATTGCTCCCGTAAGAAAATTTTGCAGTGTGCTTCAGGAAGGGATTTTCCCCATTAAGATGTATTCTCTTTGTTCTTTTTGACGTAAAATTTGTTTCTTCTCCAGAAAGGCAGGGATTCATCTTTTAGCAAGCCAGCTCTTCTTCTCCCTGATGTTAGTTGCCATGTGCAAGAGAGAGAATCATTCTGTCTACCTTGCAAAGTATTCACTTGGCTGTTACCTTGGATGAAATATTTTTATTTGACAAACAATAAAATATTGTACGTGGGACATCTCAGAACAGAACAAGGTAGGCCAGATGCACATGATTGCAAAATCTGCTATTAGGCAACACTCATGACCTAATAAGTCTCTAAATTTTATAATACACTTGGACCTCTTTAATCTGGCAACCCTGGGAAACAGGCTACTCCGGATTATGGAATTTTCCGAGCCAGGGGTGTTTGCCCCAGTGAAGGATACTGGGGGTGGGAAAGAAGGGCCCGGGAGGGCCTCCAGACCAGCCTTTTGTGTGTTTCCCTTCCCCTGTCTGGGATGAAGGGGCAGGAGCAGTGTGCAGAGCTGCTTCCTTCTCCCCTGCCGGAGGACAAACCACGGGTGTTCCCAGATCACAGAAATCTGATTATGGAGGTTCAATCATGCAACATTTGAGAGGCAACATAGTTCACTGGATAAAAGGACTCAGAAGATGTGGGTTCTAATCCTAGTTCAGTCGCTAATGCTCTGCATGACTTACTCTCAGAAGTATTGAATGCTGACCTCAGCTGGCTTTTGTTGATTGACAGCCCACCTAAAAATCAGGTACTTTATATACTCTCCCATATGGGGAGAGGCTAGAGAGACTGGGACTTTTCAGTTTGGAAAAGAGGCGATTGAGGGGCGATATGATAGAGGTATATAAAATCATGAATGGTGTGGAGAAAGTGAATATAGAAAAATTATTTACCTTTTCCCATAATACAAGAACTAGGGGACACCAAATGAAATTGATGGGTAGTGGGTTCAAAACTAATAAAAGGAAATTTTTCTTCACACAGCGCACAGTCAACCTGTGGAACTCCTTGCCCGAGGCGGCTGTGAAGGCCAGGACTCTATTAGGGTTTAAAAAAGAGCTTGATAAATTTTTGCAGGTCAGGTCCATAAATGGCTATTAGCCAGGGATAAAGTATGGTGCCCTAGCCTTCATAACAAGGGCAGGAGATGGATGGCAGGAGATAAATCACTTGTCTTCTGTTCTCCTTCTCTGGGGCGCCTGGCATTGGCCACCGTCGGCAGATGGGATGCTGGGCTTGATGGACCTTTGGTCTGACCCAGTATGGCCATTCTTATGTTCTTATGTTCTTATAAAAAAAAAAAAAAAAAAAAAAGTACCTCAGTCTTTCCATCTGTAAAATGAGGATGATAATGCCTATCCTTTGCTCAAAGAACTTTGAGATGTAAGGGAACAGAATGCTATGAAAGGGATTAGCATTATTACTCATCGCTTTAAAGACATCATTAAAGGCAGAGCGTTGCCTCCTGGAGGTGAGCCTGTGTTACAAGATTCATTGTATTTCAGATAGAGGTCATTCCAGAGGTCAGATAGAGGCCTTCCCCTATTCCTGTAAAACGCAAACTTGTCCCAGAGGCAGTCTGGACGCTCTTACTGGCCTGAAACAAAGAAAAGTGCATCTTAATGAGGTCTTCAGAACGGGCTGCTTCAGAGGCAGGAGGAGATTTGGTTTTGAAGCCAAAGACTGTTCAGCTATTAGCCGAAATGATTGACTGTAGATTTCAGCTGTTCTGTTATTTTTGTGTTTACACTATTTATTTTTAGTAATTTACTGCAATACATAGGATTCCTTATTTTTGTACTTTTCATACCATTTTTCTTAGAGTGGTGTTGTACTTCCAGCTTTCAAGTGGCACAATGGTTATTCCTGCAAATAAAAATTGTTCCCCAAGACAACTTTACTTGAGCTTGTTTGGTTCTTTTCAGTTCATTTCAGAACCTCTTAATCTCATCTCACAAAGAGACTTATGCAGAAAGAGCCTTAATTAAGAGTTTATCTACATTTCTGGGAAGTCTGTGTGGGAGGGGGCAGGGGATGGTGGGACCGCACTGCTGGGATGGGGGCCCTGAGCCTTATGGTCTCCCATCCCTGCTTTATAGGTCATTTTAATATTTCTAGAGGAAACCAGGATCAGTGGGTAGGGTGTTTGCCTTGGTTTGGATTCTCCGTGGTGTACAAATGAGGCCTGAAACGTAATTTCTACCCTGCCCTTCCCTTCGTGCCCTCTAACCTCAGTTGGTGCCTTCCATACACTAGGAAGCCAGCAGTCTCCCAACTCTGGAAGCAGCTTCATGAAGGTGGTGCCTGATGGGGCACTGGATGGGGAGTTAAAAGGCCTGAGTTATATTGCCAAATCCTGCACTAGTTTCCCACAGGCTCATGTATTTATGTACATAACATACCAACCAACATGCTCCACTCCTCACTCTATCACAGCTGTGTAAATCATTTTCCCTCTGCACCTCAGTTTCACCTCCCAGATTTTGTCTTGTTTTAGTTCCTAAATTCCTTGTGTCAAGGACAGTCTCATTCTGGCTCCGAGCAATACAGCAAGATTAACATCTGCAAAAGGGACTTGCTCGGAGCAGCTTAACTTTTCACAGTGTTTTTGAGGAGAGATGTGTTATTGGTTTTTAGGGCTACAGCCCCCTCCTCATTGTTTAAGGGTAAAGAAAATTGCCAGCTTTGAGTAATCCACAAAAAAAAAACAAAATCCTCCAAAGAAGTGAAGCAAGTGTAGACAAGATGTTATCTCCTTAAACCGATCAGGAATATAAGCAGGAAAGAAAAACCCTTTTAAAATCTCCCCAGATGAGAATTTTTCAGCCTTGTAAGCCTCTAGGATTACCATATTTGATCTGTCAAAAAAGAGGACTATAACACCTGAATATGTGAGTTGGTAGATACTGGTACAGATACATTCCTTTGCAGGGCTGTCCTCTTTTTATATGGTAACCCTAATTTGCACCCTAACAAAGCCTTAAAAGGCCTACATCCACCTTTCTTTCCTTGCACAGTCCCATACCTTTTCTGGATGGGATGATTTAGTTAGGGTTGATCCTGCTTTAGGCAGGGGGCTGGACTAGATGACCTCCTGAGGTCCCTTCCAGCCCTAGGATTCTATGATTCTAAGATTACCTGAATGTTGCTACCTGCTATAATGCAGGTGAGCATTGTTCTCAGCTGTTTTACTCATGGGGAATCAGACACCCAACTGTTGTGGGTCATGGGTTTGTCAGAAGTTGAAAATGGGCAACGGGTCAGATCACTTGATGATTCCCTGTTCTGTTCATATCTCTGGGGAACCTGGCATTGGCTACTGTCAGAAGACAGGACACTGGGCTAGATGGACCTTTGGTCTGACCCAGTATGGCCTTTCTTAGGGCATGACCAATGTTGCTTGTTCACGCAGCACAGCAGGGACAGAGAAAGGGGTAGGCTCCACCATTCCTAGCATCAACACAAGCATGCAGCCTCCTAAGGGACTTAGTCAAATGAGGATTGTGGTCCTGTGCACATCTTGGGCGCTGTGCCATCTGAGTCGCAATGCTGCCTTGAAGGCACATGGAATTTTTTACCTCAATGTAGGTGAATCCCAGCATCAGAGACAGCTAGCTGTAGCAAGGTTAAAACACCACCTGTGTCCTGTCTCCATGATGGTTTCACATCAAGAGAGCTACCGCAGCGTAATCAACACTTTGTTTTTGCACTGAAGACAAATCAGATTTGTGAGACATCTCTGGAAATTGCAAACACCTGCAGGACGTGGTGTGAGCAGGGTACTTCTCATTGAAACTTAATTAGTCCTGGGCAGGGTTCCCTGTAGGCTGAGCTCTTGGGGCGGCCACCCAGGAGAGATTCAGATGCTACACAGCTGATTAGCAGAGCATCCACAGCCGGCAGCTTGTGGTTTTTATTGGTGGTGCACATCTTTACATGTTTTGGTGCACATAACAAAATTTATTTCACCCATGGATGGAAAAAATTAGATGGAACCGTGCTGGAAACTAGTTTTTCTAGCCATTTGCAGAAACAAGCCAGACTGCATTTGGTATTCTCTCACCTGCCACATGTATAGAGTTGTCCAGTTTTCAAAGGCATCAGAAACTGCTGTGCATAGCTGTTTCCAACTACATAACCCCTTATAACAAGGGAACAGGCCTCTGATGTAAGAAAAGGCCATTGGCAAATGCTCAAGCCAGCTCCACTCATTTTCCAGCCCTGCTTATGACAGCTCTTGATTCTGATCGAAACGCAGTGGGTGAGATTTCAGCTCTGGTGCAATTCCATCTACCTCAAGAGAGTGATGCAGGCATGTGTGCAAGACTGGCATATGGCAGGTCATCGCAAGGTCAGCCGCAGAGCACTCGAGGTTAGTAGTGGAGCTGCTGCAATGTAACCGCTACTCACCCATGAATAAAAAGATTTACTCGCTCCCAACCACATGCAGGCAGGCAGCTGTCAGTGCCACAGCCCTGACTCCTTGGAAGGGTTGGCTGTGGTATCAGACAAGTCTAGCAGCTCACATGGTAAGATATGACCTCTGGGTCATGCCAACACACACTTGTGATTTAACCCATTGTTAACTCGACCTCCCTCACGTTCCAGTGCCTGATTTTTAAATTAAGCCAAACAGCCTGAGAACATTTGTCCTAGTTTGTCTTCACTAAATTCCTTCAAAGTTAGCAAGGCTCAATCTGGACACGAGCTGCACATTTTCAACAGGAAGATTAGTTAACCACCAGAACAGCTTGCCCAAGGGAGGTGGTGGATTCTGCACACATTGCAATCACTACATCAGGAGCTGACGTCTTGTTAAAAGACGCCCTCTAGTTCAACCACAAGTTACTGAGCTGCATGCAGGAACTGCTGTGCAAAATTCTCTGGCCTCTGTTCTGTAGATCAGACACCTAAGACATGGAAAAGTGAAATGACTTGCTCAATGTGATGCAGCCCGTTAGTGGCAGAGCTGTGAATAAAACCCTGGGCTCCTGAGTCCCATGCTAGTGCTCTGTCCGCTCTTGATAATACTAACACTTCCTTCTGATTTGAAGATCTTTGGTAGAGGCCGTGGGCTGTATGTGGCCCATCAGGATTCTGTATGCGGCCCACAAGTCATTTTGTTTACCATTGCTCACATGTGAGGTTCCCTCTGATTTTCCTCCATGTAACTTTTTTTTTTTCTGCTAGTATTACTACAGGGACATGCATGTAAAGCAAGGGCACCTGATGCGAGGTGCCTGCTGATTGCACACATTAAGTGTGAGAGCCGTGCAATCCCTGTGCACCCATTCAAAGGGCTGCTGCGGTTCAATCGGCACACCCCGCGAATTCTAGGTACGCCAGCGCAGTTAGCAAAACTGCCCTATCCCAGGACACCATCTTAGTTGGAACAATTTTAGAGTCATGGAACACTAGAACTGGAAGGGACCTTGACAGGTCATTGAGTCTAGTCACATGCCCTCACAGCAGGACCAAGCACCATCAATCTCATCCCCAACAGAAGCCTCTCCAGTCTGCTCTTAAAAATCTCCAATGATGGAGATTCCTCCTTTCGCTAAGCCATGTATTCCAGTGTTCAACCACCATGACAGCAAGTTTTTTCCTCATATACAACTTAAACCTCCCTTGCTGCAATGTAAGCCCATTGCTTCTTGTCTTACCATCTTGCAGCACATGGAGAGGAAGGAGGGCTGCTCATGTGGCCTACTCACTAGCCTAGGTTGCCAATTACTGATCTATGGCAATTTTTCAGAATGGTAACCGAAAGCTTGAAAGTCCTTGAAAAAAACTTCTGTTTCCTTCCGCCTAAAACTGGTGAACAATGCACAATAATCACGCTGCTGCATGCAAATAAATCCCGCGTGTAATAAAGGTGCTGCCCTACATGTCTGTTGACTTCAAACTGTCCCAGCAAGTGCAGGTCATACATTTCTAGCGGTGTCAGGGCTAATACCAAAGAGTAAGTAAACACCTGCGAGTACAATCTGTATCAAAATCAAATCGTGATATACAAGACACTGAACAAATCCCACCTCTGGCACGTAACAGAACTGGAGGCAATAAACAGAGAGCTCATAACCTACTCCCTGAGGGTGCACAGAAGTGCCCAGAAAGGTGCGGGGTAAGTGTGTGGCTATGGGTTTGACCGCCTGTACCCCTTATGTTCAGCAGAGGGCTCCCAGTGCAGGCAATATTCAGCTACACCCCTCAAGTAATAGAGCAGCAGTGCCCAGCTGCAGGACATGATGTGAGTGCGGGCACACACACCCACACCCACACACACACCCCAACCAGGACCTGTAGTGATATACCAGCAGCCGAGTGGTGTGAGTGGACTCGTATCCGCTCTAGCCCCACTGCGCTGCTGGCAGTTGGCGGCAGGGCTCCTGGGCTGCTTTAAATCGTCAGGGGCAGCACATAGGACCAGGAGACATACAGGACAGCCAGCAGGGCCAGGAAAAAGACTCTGCCCCTAACTTGGGTGGAGCAGGGCCTCAGGCCAGGAATATTCCTGGGACCTGGACATCATAGGCCCATAGAGCTTGTAGTCTATGCAATCATATATACTTGTTTACATAATGCATGGGAAACTCCCTGCGCCTAAGTCAACTATCTTTTCCAAGGCTTGGTGGGATTAAAAAAAAGGATTGGGCATTTATACAGAGGGGAACATTGTGGTGTGTCAGGCAGCATCAGTAGTAGGAGTATAAAATCTCCTGCCTCAGGAGATAAGGGAGCTCTGAGCAGATGGGGTTAGGATCAAATATCCCCCCCATTGTGGGGACCCTCACAGCTTCCTCTGAGGTGTGGCTTGTAGCTAAGGACCTCTTTAGACTTGGAAATTGGTTCTGATTAGTCTGAATGTTTTCAGGGTGAACTGCCCCGTGTCCACACATAAGACATTTCCTTGAATTGTCTCGCATTGCGGCCCATTGGTGGGGCATCTGTGAGGACTGAACTCAGGATCTTTGGCACTAAAAAGGTCTCAGCTACTTGAGGTAAAGGATGAAAGGGTCTGATTTACAAAGGAGCGTAGTGGGACTTTCAAAAGTGCCTAAGTGAGTTGGATTGTCAATGGGAATTAGGCACCTAACTTAAGTGTCTGGGACCATTAACTCACAGACAGTTGCAGCCACATGAAACCTACAGGTGGTCTAGCCCTGGCGGGAACTGCCAAGTCTCATGACAATGTAGGTTGGTCGCCTTTGGATCCTGTCTAGTGGTCGGCAAGGAGAGGGTTAACACAAAGACCTGTGGAATGATGGAACGAGCTGCAGCTGGGGGGCTCAGCTCAGTCAGGATGGGGAAGGCAGCTAGAGCAGTGAACCGGCTCAGCTCATGAGCAAGCTGAGGGCAGAGCAGATGACAGAACCACCTCTGGTTCATGCCCTGGCAGCAGGTACAGAGTTATTTTGTCTCCTGATAATGAGAGACAGGGCTGGTCTCTATTCCGCCTCAAGCAAGCCATGTTCTGAGGAGACTGGTGGGAGCCCTACGGACGGCAGCCGGGCTTCGTGCGGGGGTGGAGGATAGACCATGATGCGAGCTCCTGAACGTGCCAGGTGGGAGCCTGACATACACTGGGAAAGTTTACTGTAACTCCAGGCTGTCTGGTGGACTCTTGTCTCAGGCTGGCTGTCAGGCAGTGGGCTTTCTTTTCCTTCCGGAATGTTCCATACCCCAAGGGAAGGAAGAGAAACCCCACTGCCTGAACCCCAGAGAGAGAGCAGAAACGTGGGGAATATTCCACATCTCCCGAGCTTTAGGGGCTGCAGCCCAGGGCTCAGAAAGCAGAAAGAGCCCCGAGCTGCCAAAAGTCCAGATCTTTTGGGTAGTAGCCATCTGGAGCCCTATCTTGCACTCAGACTCCCTCCCAGACCCTGCATCCCAGCCCTGAGCTCGCTGTAGCAGCCAACTCCCGCCCAGACCTGCACCCCCAACCTCACCTCCTCATCTGAGTCCCGTCCTGCATTGTACACCCCAGCCTGGACCGCGCCCCCGCCCCCATGCCCAAAAAGCCTCACCCCTGGCCAGAGTCCTCATCCCTTCCTGCACCGTGCCCAAACCCCCGCCTCAACACTACACTCTGAATCCTGCATTTTTGGCCCCACCTGGATCCTAGGCTGCTCCATAAAATCTGATAGCCCTGGGCCCACAGAAGAGTTAATCCAGCCCCACTCCCAGAAGCCTCAGCCTTCCTTTCTTTAATTTCATTCCATTCTCCTTCACTGCCCTTTTTTGTTCCTCTCCTCCTTAAACAAGCATCCAGCGGTCCTGGTTAAATCTGGCTGATCCGTGGTCTGGGTCAGCTAGCACCAGCTAAACTGCTTCTTCTCCCTAGATATCTCCACTTGACATGCTACAGTGGTGCAGCCATGTGCTGGTCTGTGGCCTTACAACCCTCTCAAAGTGACGCTTACTCAAAGACCTGATAACTTAATGCTGTAGAACTGGGGCCTTGTAAGGTTTGGGGAGTTTTGGAATAAAAGGTGTTTTCACTTGTGCCTAGTCTAGTTGCTTCAAGGCACAAGTGAGATTTCAAGCACCGCAACACATTTATTTTCAAGGCTGTAGGCACTGGTGGTTGGCTAGGTAGAGCAATGGCTGGTATGCAGTTGCTCTCTGGTGTGCCTTCTAACACACCTTTATTTGTGCATGACTCTCTGTGGGCACTGAGCTTAGGGTAAACTCCATCTCTGAAGTGCTTGTAATCAAGGACGGAACTTCCTAACAGGAGTGATGAAGTGGGAATTGTTTGGAGCATTATTCCCAGTAAGCTGGGTTCTTGGGCAGCCGCTCAGGAGAGATTCAAATGCTGCGCCACTGATTAGCAGAACTCCCACTACTAGGTTTTGTTTCTACTGGTGGTGCACATTCACATGTGCCTCCATGCATGTAAAAATTATTCTGCACAGGGTTGGAAGAAATCCACACAGGGATGGAAAAGATGAGGGAACATTGCCTAGGTCTGCTTCAGTTTCCCTCTCTGCATTGCTACACAGGGTGAAAAAGAGTTAAATTTGTTTTGGGGACAAAATGGGGAGGCTTGAGAAATTTGCATCACTAACTATCTGGTCTGGGCTGATGAGGCCATGTGCTCAGACTCACACATATCAATGGAGAACCTAAGAAGACAGAGGGCACCTCTGTGGCCAGGCCCTCCCACCTCGCAGCCCAGGAGAAGGAGACCCCACACTCAGTACACATACTTTCATTGACTAGGGAAGCAAAACAAAGCCCCCCAGCTTAATAACAAATGGGGCGTGCGGTGGCTGGAGTAAAGATGTCCCCTTCAGAGACAGCCAGACTGATGCAGATGGAGCCTAAAACAGAATCCATAGCAGCATGGCCCGTTGTTTGCATTTGCTCAGACAGGGTGGGTTCTGTCTTGCATTGCTCTGTGCTGCGCAAGGCTGTGTCCCCATTGACGGACATCCTTGGCAGGGTGCATTGCTCCCAGAAAAGTCTAAAAGACACCTGGTCAGAGACCTTCTAGTTGGACTTGCTGGGCAGGAGTGGATGTGCACTGCCCACAGAAACACACACTACTGGCTGTGGATGCTGCGGGCATTCTGCCAATCAGCTGGGTGGCACTTGAATCTCTCCTGGGTGGCTGCCCAAGTGCTTAGCTTATGGGGAACACTGGACTGGTGGTGAGCAGTGTCTCCTAGAAACTGAGCACTTGGGCAGCTTCCCAGAAGAGAGTCAAGTGCTGCCCAGATGATTAGCAGAGCACCCACAGCCGGCAGCACATGCGTTTCTATTGGTGGTGCCCATCTGTACATGCCTTGGTGCACTGAACAAAATTTATTCCAACCAGAGGTGGAAAAAATTAGCGGGAACCCTGGCCTAGATGCTCATCCATTGCAAAAGCGAAGACTGCAGCAGTTACTCCAGCATCTGGGTCAGGGTTCCCTCTGATTTATTCTTTTTTCCATCCATGGTCAAAATAAATTTTGTCATGTGCACCACTAAGAGAAACACATGGTGCCGGCTCTGGGTGCTGTGGGCACTCTGCTAATTAAGAGTAACTACCTGATCCGGTAAAGGAAATGAGCAGATAACCCATAAGGAGGGCCAAGAAAGAAGCAGCATAGTTTTGCTGCAGCTAATGTCTCCGTAATTCTTTTTTATTTTAAATTCTACTGTAGTTTCCATTCCTGCCACGAGATGGCATACGTGAGCCAAATGGAAAGCTGCTCTGAGCTAATTTAAGTCTGATTGGTAAAAAGCAAACCAGTGGTAGGGGAAACGGAGAACAGTTCAGATAGTTGAAGCAGCAGTACAGCTAGATGAATAGAAGTTCAGTGTTTTAGCACAGGGGTAGTTGAAGGAGGGCTGTGGGAGTGGGCGGGGTACAGCTTACTGCCTCAAGACAAGAGGATATACTAAAATGGACTTTCCAGCATCCTGTGGAAACATAGCTTTTGTGACAGAACAAAATCTGCCCTCATGGATAACTATGCATTGCCACTTAAGTCATGCATGTGTGAAATTCTGAACACAATGAAGAGATCCTACTAGGACCTTAGAAGGAAGACTCTGCTGCTACAGCATTCAGATGTCCTGTGCAAAATGCAAGCCTCAAGCAGGCCATGAACCTACCCCACGCCCATGTGTGGCCCTGTTGCCCTGGCTGAGGCTGCCTGGATTCACAGATATAGAGGTCAGACAACACCAATGGGTTTTGGCTTGAATCCAGGTGCCTTCTTGCACTTGAATTGCAGTACTTAACTGCGTGTTGCAGGCTTTGCTTTCATCCTCTTGCTTGATCAGAATTTCCAGATCTAAAGAAGTGGGTCTGTCCCACGGAAGCTCATCACCTAATAAATTATTTTGTTAGTCTTTGAAGTGATGCAGGACTGCTTTTTTTTGTTTTGTTCAAATTAACTGTTTCTGCAGGAAGCAAAGACTAGTTTCAAAGACCCCTGTGTGTGAGTGGTAGCTCTGTGACTCTATTTACCCTGCACTACATATTTACAGATTGAACTGACGCTGCTGCTAGCAAAGACCAGCAGCTCTTGTGTGGTCAGGTTAATACAGACTGTCAGCCGACACATACGTTCTACTTTTTCTGCAGAATGCTATTTTTAATCTCTTAATCATTATCCAGTGGACTTTGTTTTTCCACACCGATAATTCCAGTTAAAAAGACTTTAATTTTAGAAACTATCTGCAGTTTGATGAGGGGGAATTCCTTTGAACTCCTCCGTATTCCAAGGGCCATTCTTTGCACATTTCTCTGAACACACTGCCATTCACAGATGATGTAACCAACTCACTGTGCTCTAACTACTGATGTTATTATGGATGGAACTGGAGAAAGAGGATCAGGTGTCTGGGGTCCATAAACTTCAGACCCTTTGCAAATAATACAGGCCACTCAGCTTGCTGGATAACACTTGATTTTTGTATGGGTTTGCCCGCTTGTGTGGCATCACTTGTTGCTAACAGAACACTCTAAACATCCTAGGGTCATATATAACCATGGAGTGAACACGAAAAGCTGATTCACCGAAGACCACTACTGCTTACAGAGCTCATTCCTCTCCAAACTCTGGAGACCAACAGAGAGCGGGTTTCAAAAGCAAACTTCTCTGCTTTCCAGGAGGTTTCTTGGTTAATATAGGGCAACTAATTTAAAAAATAAATTCTTCAAGGAGAGAGAGTAGTGTGGACAGCTGCTCTGTTCTTTGCCAGCTGCAGAGTCCTTTTAGATTTTAAAGAGATGGTGCAGGCAAAGAAGTCAAGAAGCAGCTGACTCTCACATTCTGCAGTGCTGTTCGTGACTAGCTGTTGAGATTGTTGATAGTGAATCCAGGAACTGGGAGGTTAGATGCTCAGGTCTAGTTCTGCTTCTGGCCCCAAAAAGGTGAATGTCTACCTGTACATAGAGCTAAGGGCCACCTTCCCAGTGCCCTATTTAATGGAAAGTGGCTTGGGACTCTTTCCTTGTATGGAGTTTTAAATTATGCTCCACCAAGATGTCAGTGAGAACAAAAGTAAACATTTGGCTAGCCCTGGATCATGCAAGCAAGGAAACATGGGCTTCACCCAATACGTGAGTAGCCCTGCTTGAAAGACAGGTGGCCCACTGACTGTAAATGTAGGGTCTTAACAACAATTGGCTACAGGTTGTATCTCCCTCCTCCAGCACCCTCAGGACCTGAGTTGTCCCGAATGAGGGCATTTGCTGGACAAGCAGAGGTCAGGCCTCCAGGCTGCCTGGAGAGGGGGCCAACTTCTGCAGGGCTCCCTCATTGGGCTGCCAGGCCCCCCTGCCTGGCTGGGGTTCCTGTGGCTGTGGGGTTATCGACTGGGACTGGGCTCCCCAGAGTGGGGCTCTGGAACCCCAGCTGGTGTCCTGGTGGTGGGGCTCCCTGACTAAGCAGGCTGCCAGTGGGAGTTCCAGACACCAGCAGTGCTCTGCTCTGCCCCACACAGCTGGAGCTCTCTGGTCCAAGTGCTCTGTGGTCCAGCAACATCCATGGTCCTGCCAGGTTTGAGAGGGCTGGACAAGAGAGTTTCAACCTGTAGTTACACAACAGAGAAATTAAACTATATAAACTTCTGTTAGGGCTAAGAATATAAGAGCTCCAAAGCTAGGTAGTTAGAAATTCAAGGTTGCCTTGGTAACACTACCATGGCCAAGTGGGATATACATTCTATTTTCTACTCCTTAAAGAGACACGTCTTTGACATGGTGTGTGATTAATATACTAAAATAAGTCAAAGTACATTATTGTGCTTCTATACAATCATGATCTTCAGACTGTCATTTGTGTGGTTTCAGGGGGAAGGGTTGCCCACGGAGAGCAACCTTGATGCTTTGTTTTGCCACAAAGTTGTTGTCATGTTATTCAGCACCTTCCTGATACTTGTATTCTTTAAGGCTGATTAGTAGTGAATAGAATAGAATGCTGTCTTGGCTGGTAACATCTCTCGTCCTTTGAAGGAGGGATGTGTTCTATCTGACTGGCATCCTCAGGCACTGAGACGTGCCCAGGGATAATCCAAAGGTTCCATTAACTTGCAGGTCAAGAGGAAAATGAAGGACATTACCAGAGAAGTAAATTACACATTTTGTGAGCTGGCCTACAGTTTCCAGAGCAACCATCCATTCCCTTGGCATCACAACAGACAATGCAAGACTTGTAGCTTGTTTGTTTGTTGCTTGTTGTAATAATTAGGGAAGTGTTTGTATTTAGAGTCTGTTTAGCATTGTTGCAATCTAGAAACCAACTCACCATGGTGGAAAGGGAGTAACAAACCAGCAGGGAAGAAAACACACTCTCTATGGGGCTAAGTCTACACTAGCCCCTTCTTTTCAAAAAGGGCATGGTGATGAGCAAGGTCAGAAGACACTAATGAGGTGCTTGCATGAATATGCAGCACCTCATTAGCATAATGGCGGCCGCGGCAATTTGAAAGTGCTACTTTCGAATCATGCTTTGACCATGTAGACGGGGTCCTTTCAAAAGTACCCCCTAGTCTTTGAAAGCCCCTTGTGCCCATGAAAGCTTATGCTCCAAAATATCTGTTAGTCTATAAGGTACCACAGGAATTCTTGTTGTATTTGAAGATACGGAGTAACTTGGCTACCCCTCTGATATGTGTCAGCACACGGATTATTACAGTGGTCAAACCAATTACAGTATAACTCCTATTTCACGAACCGATATTTTCATAAGATCCAAATGCACAGAGCTCAGTGACAGACAGGACAGTGCATAAATTGCTGTATGGATCGCTGCTTTGCTTTCTTGCCCTTCAACCTGCTGCAGAGCTCTTTCTGATTCTGATTCTTTCATTGAATGGGAATTGTGAATGCATGATGGCTTGTTTACTCATCGTTTCCCCTATTTCCACTCTGGTGGGGGAAAACCAGCTTGTATAACTAGTCGATTAAACAACTGGGGTTCACAAATCAGGATCCTAGTACAGTGACATAACATCCAATGGGCTGTGAAATCTCTTGTTTCTGCAAACATTTTCCTTTTAAATAATCTGCCATTTTTTTTTGGGGAAGTAGAACAAGAACTTAAGGGGGAAACCCTAATTTTATAGAATCTTACAGATGTAGGGTCTGACTGAGGCATGGAGAACCATATAAACCTAAGTATCTTTTTAAAATTTTCCAATATCCAATAGCTATTCCTATGCACATGGAGCAAAACATGTAGCATGAGTTCTCTGTTTTCAGTTTAGTTTAGTTTTCAGGGCTAACTTTTCTGTTAGCTTAAAGATAGCAAGACTGAGCAAAAGCAGGCCTCCAGGAGAGAGCCTTGCTTTTGTTTCTCTGGTCAAACAGGGTGTTAACTCTGCCTCTGCAGAGATATTAGAAATGTAAAGGTGCAGAAAGCAGAGGCATCATTCTCCTAGCTACACAAAATGTAGTATTTCAGTTACACAAGCCGTTTAGCGGCCTGGAATTATTCCAAATGTCCACAGTAAAGGGCAACAGAAGAAAGGATATAAGGACTGTGTGTTGGCCATGGAATTCAAAAGCACCTGAGTGGTTTATTGCTGTCTGCCTCAGTTTACCTATTTGTAACAGAGGTGACATGTCAGGCTTGAATTCACCCAGCAGACCAGTGGTTGAGTCAGGAACAGAATCAAAGTTTCCTGAGCCTCAGTCCTGTACTTTATATTCCAAGTCAGTCTCCTTGTCATACCCATTACAGAAACTTCTAATGGTGATGCCAGTAAGGAAACAGTTGGCACCTGTAAGAAATTTATTCCCTTTCATGGCTAATGAATACATTGCTAAGTACTCCAAGGACTTCTGCTTTTCTGTTGTTTACTGGGACTGCTTACAGTCGGCTTTAATTAAATTTCTGAGTTTTTTTATTCTCGTCCCAACCTCTTAGTCTATTTTCCTGTGATTTTATTGCTGCCCATCCACAGGAGCTCGCTTAAGTATAGCTGTTTTGCTAAACATGCCTCTTACTGTGAGTGTTCCAACAGGCAGTGGACATCGGCAGCCAAAGCTTTTGTGAAGTCATTTTATTTTTTTCCCCTTCTAATGTCTGTCATCTTTCTCTTCATTGTTTCCAAATACTGCATGATCGTTTCTCGCCTGGCCATAGCATACAAGCTGTTCTGCTCTGCATAGCTAACTACTTGCATCCTACTGCTGAAGGCTCTCTGAGGCAGTCTTTTTTCCTTCCTTTGGTGAGGTGTCAAGCAGGCATCAATTGATTTAAGCCTCCACATAGCTTTGAGAGAGGCTGCACCCTTATTTTACAATTGAAGAAACTGAGGCATGGGAGTTTAGCAATTTCTATCTGTGTAAATGACTTGGTTGCAGTGTCATAGGACTTGCTGAAGGTCACATATACAGTGATGGAACCAGGAGTTCTGATTCATCATCTCCCTCCTCTGCCCATATTCCCACCCTAGATCAAGAAGAAAAAGGTTTAATATGAATAAAACATGGCCCATGCAAAAATGAGGAGTATCAAACGTCAAGATCGATAGACCTTTGTTCACTCTAACCAGGAGCTGTAAGTGTCACCGCTGTTAATTTCATGTGGTTTTATTCATGTAGTACAGTCTTCTATCTTTTTACTTGTGTGTGTTTTTATAGCATCTGGCAGCGTATGAATCTGGAGATCAAACACAAATCACTGCTATTCAAAGGAAACAGAAGGTTTAAAAGAAGCTAATGCCTCTAATTTGAAAGTACCCCAAACAGACAGATGCATTCTGGAGCATCTTGGGCGAACCAGATATGAACCATACTGTAAAGTCAAATGATGTATGCTACGGCTATGTCTACTTTACCTGGAAGATGGACCCACTCAAGGTCCATCTCCAGGGTTCAGTTTTGTGCACCTGGTAGAACACCTGAAATTGACCTTTGAGGTCAGCAGTTGACCCCTGTAATCATTGCTATTGGGAGGAGTAAGGGAGGTCAGTGGACGAAACTCTCCCATCGACCTTTCCCAGTAAGGGGCACCAGGTCATGTGACTGCAAATAAGTCAGTTCTAGCTATGTAACTGCCATAGCTAGAATTGCATACCTGCAATCAACTGACCTGCCTAGTGTACACCAAGCCTGAGAGACCAAGCATGTGTGTATACCAGCTTGCAGAAGCCATCAGATATACATGCCCTTGTGCATGTGCTAGTGCTTTTGTTCACTGTGAATCAATGGCCTGATCTCATACTTCTTCCAGTAAGGGCCAAGGGGTCCTCCCCACATTGATCAGCAGGCCTTTGAAAATTAAGTCCTATTACACATGCAGCAGTTTTGGTTTTTAGTGATTACCAGAGATGAGTTGGGACAGGGTGAATGGATGACAATGGACAGCAAGCAGCGTTCCCTCTACTTTTGTTCATTCACAAGGAGAGTAAATTTTATGTGCACCAAGGCATGTGCGGATGTGCACCACCAGTAGAAACACTGTGAGTGGCTGTGGGTGCTTTGCTAATCAGCTGGGCAGCACCTGCATCTCTCCTGGGCAGCTGCCCAAGAGTTCAGCTTATAGAGAACACTGAAAGCAAGGACAGAGAGTGAACTTGAGTGCTTTAGGGAAGAGTCCATTCTGTAGCCAGAGAAAATGCAGAGTAACAGTGGAGCTGATCTAGATTTACAGCAGGCATGAGGGTGATTTGAACCCAGAGGTTAGAGTTTTAAAATCACGTAGACAGGAAATGAAAATGATTGATCTTGGAGAATGCTGCTCACACGTGCACAGAATTGAAGGATGAGATTTTCAGAGCTGGCTAAAATAATCCCCTGGCAGACCTTGGAAATTTCAACTAGAATTGTTAGTGAGATGCTATAACTGGAAAGACATGCTATATAGGAAAATGTCCTAGTGTTGGTGATGGAGATTGGCTTGCAGCGTAATATGGTGTGTGTACAGGGGGTGGGAAACAAGCTATTTGGATTGTGGTTAGGATATGTAGAGGTGACAGAGCAGGTGGTGCACAAGAAAGGGGAAAATTTTGCTCTATAGCCTCAATTCTACAATCTTTAATATCTATGGGAGGTTTGAATGGGTTAGGCCTGCAGGGTTTGGTCTGATGTGAGTGGTGAAATATTTGAGGAGTTGCTCATCTCCTTTGAAGTCATCCTTGGTGACTATTGCATTGATTTCACATGCATCTTCCAACAGTTACTTTCTGTTCTTAAAATCTGAATAGCTGTGAAGTTTGGAGGCAATCTAATATGACAAATTTGAGGCCAGGAACATTTTTTGTTTCTAACAACAATAATTTCTCAGTCATCCTTGATTTAAGCTTTTCCTATGTCTATTCTAGTCTATCTATTTCATTTCTAATGCCTGGTGTGTCTATTTGGAGCTATGTTAAAAAACCCATGCAAGACTGGATTTTTAGATATTTTAACAATGTTTTTAATATATGATCCCAAGTTACACAAAGAACATGACATTATTCTCTAAAGTATTATCAGGCTTCGTATACTGTGAAAGTGACATGTTAAAAAACAGTGACTCTCACTAGGCAGTGGTTCAAGATCCAAATTAGTGATTAACATACCCAAAAGAAGCAGTTCTGTGAATTTATTGTTTAATTTAATACACGTAAGTTCTCAAAGTAAAACGATTGACCAACTGTTTCACAATTGGTTAATAAACTAATAAAACCGTCCTGGTTTGTTGTTTAATTAAAATACATAGTGTTTTAATATCATGTGCTGCAAAGAGCTGCAGAAGACAAATTAGAGACACTTGCAGCTCCTGAGAATCAGTCTGAATATCACTACCTTAAAGTATCCCCTGGACAGCCTACCAGTGGCTCTGTAATGCAGAGAACCATAACAGATTCAGGACCAATGTCAGCTGCAGATGTATTGATTTTAGTAGAGCTGCACTTGCTGAACTGAGAACTAACTTTTCATGTACATGATAAAAGTCATCCTGCAGTAAAGAAGATCAATACAAGCCCTATGCCTTGGCTTAAGTGCTTGGTGCATAGGTGTCTGCATAGGGGTGATTTTTCTTCTGGAGTAAAGAGATCTTAGAACTGCCTTGGAAACTGATTTATCTTTGAGATTCAGGGATGTAGCAAAGATTGGCTCGTGCTCTCATAGCCTCTCCTTTCCAGGAGCCACCGCCTTTTTAACTCTCATGGAAAACCTCTTCTAGGGCATTGGCAGGTATTGATCCTCATCCTTTTGGCTCGGATGAAGTATCGTTGCTGCTCTGAATTTAATGGATGGGTTTGCTCATCTAAATCCTAGGGATTTTTACATCTATCTCCAAAACGATTCCCATTCTTGTAAGATTTCCTGTGGACTGTGCATGAGCCTTCCGTTGCTGTGACAAGGACTTATTCTTGCAATACATCAGGCAAGAAGCTGATTTGATTTCAAGTGACACATGAAAGCCACTAAAAATGTTTGGTATGGCAAGCTAGCATATGGGGCAGGAATTCATTTCACTGACCCAAGGAAAACCCAAGGGTTTTATGTGAAAATAGCAAGTTTTTTTTTTCTTTTTCTTCTCTTCATGGTTGCTAAGGCAGGAATGAAAAGCTTGGGGTCTGTCTCCTACACACTGCATGAACTGGCTGGTAAGAGATCAACTAAGGGTGTGGCTACACTACCAGAAAGATCGACCTGCTCAGGATCCATCTTCTGGAGTTTGATTTTGCGTGCCTCGTAGAGATGTGTGAAATCAAACTATCTGTGGTTGGCAGTCGACCCCTGTACTCCTCAATCTTGGGAGGAGTAAGGGAGGTGGACAGGAGAAACTCTCCCATAGACCTCCCTCTGTGTGGATGGCAAGGCCAGGCGATTGCCAATAAATTGAGTCTAGCTATGGCAATTGCCATAGCGAGAATCAACTTAACACCCTAGTGTAGACCAAGCATTAGGCAATCACAGGGAAGCCTGCAGGAATGATCCACCTTCAGCAAGCAAATATTTACGTCAAAGTGGTCACTTAAGGAATCTCCAGCCTTTGCAGTTTCTTCTGTTGGGGCTAGGTTGTGTGTCTGCCAGCGCAGCACTCTGGTGTTTGTGTAATCTGAGAAGGATGATCTTTTAGTTAAGGCACTGGGCTTGCAGATTTTGATTTGCTTCTTACTTCTGTCTGACCCTCACTTCCTGTCTGACCTGGGGTTACATGGGGAGGTGGTGGAATCTCCATCCTTCGAATTTTTAAAAGCCAGGCTCGACGAAGCCCTGGCTGGGATGTTTAGCTGGGCTTGGTTGTACTTTGAGCAGGGATTTGGATGAGATAACCTCCTGAGGTGTCTTCCAACCCTAAACTTCTACGATTCCGACTCTAATCTTCTGTGAGTCTAGGATTTCTTCATGCTCCAATTCTCCAGTTGTGTATCTTACCCAGACAGTGATAGTCGCTGATCTCAATAACCTTATTTTCTATGTACAGCACTTAGCGTAATGAGTCCCTGACTTTAGACCTCCTGGTTTTACCACAATACAAATCACTGGGGTGGTGACGGGGCCCAATTCTATCAAGTCTGACTTCATTTAGCTAGCCTGAGCACAGCTGTGCTGACTAGTGAGCAGAGCAGATGTGGGTTTTGAACAAGGAGTCTCTCCTCCCCTACACCACATTCTGGCTTCTCTCATTCACAGCGAGCATGGCAGAATCAGGCCCAGATTAATGACACACAGATATGGACCTTTTGTATCTTCTTGTAGCTCGCTGCTTGATAATGCTCCTTGTTCTCTTTGTGAGCAGAAATTCCTTGTGCTACAAATCCTAATGGCTGCCATAAACAAAACCCAAACTTCTAGCTACCAACTTCAGTGAAGGAGCCATGACAACTTCTAACAGCCACATCAATTATTCCTGCCGTGAAAGTCACAACATGTAGCGAGCTCAATTATTCTCAACCATTAAATGTTACTAGGGAGGACAGAAATATTCATGTCCTGTGCTTAACTGAAAATTAAGCAAATGCATCACTGGGTGACAGTGACTCGCTTGAAGGATGATTTGCCTTTTAGGTCTGTTACCAAATGAACCAATCCGCATGGCAGTGGCTCAGGAAACTTTGTTTACATCTGAAATGTGCTAAGGTGTGCCTGCAGATGTGTTTCGTAGGCTATGGAACTTAAAAGGTGTCTTGAAACAGCGAATCAAGGACTGCATCAGATGCAGAGGGTATACGCTGCTACGCTTGTTTCCACTGAGTGTAATACAGAACGATGGGGTCTCTAGCAAGCTCTGTTTCATAGGCCATTGCTAGGCCAGGTCACGCAAGCACACTGCTACTCTGAAACCAGTAATCATCTTCCCATGGTCAGGAGTCTCAATTTATCCACGTGAATCTGAAATTGAAATGCTGTTTGTTAAAAGCAGACGTATGTGTGCTTGGAAAATAAACACGTGTTCATCTGTGTTGCCTTGTTCAAAGTCCAGGAGCTGTTTCACAGCCAGCTCCCCTTGCATTTCAGCTCCCACAGCCTGAATATCTCTTCCTAGATGACAATGTGTTCTACCTCCCGTGGCAACAGCCAGCAAAAAATGGATTTGATCATAATTGTTTTTATTGTGGCAACAATCACCTAGAACTGGTCCCCATTGTGTGAGCACACCATAGCACAAGACTTAGCATAAATGCATGGCATGTTATCCCCATTCCACAGGATTTATCCCCAGCCCTAAATGTTTGCAGAGAGCTAACTGAACACGTGAATGTCGCTGATCCAAACTTGATTGAGGTTCGGAGCAGTTGCTTTTGGTAAATGTCATGCTGTCAGCTACTGGATAGGGACCTGGGCTGGGAATTCATTGAAGCCAGTCTTTATTGCGAGAAGCTGCTGCAGAAGTGAAATTGCAGAGGCTGCAAATGATTTCAAATTTAGATGCCTGTTAGTGAAAAAAAAACCTGTCAGTTTTGTCTGGCCACCATCTTGGAGATTTCCACCCATGCTTATCTTTTATTAAAGATTAATCTCTAATTCTTGGATACTCCAAAGCTAATTGCCAGGATGGGCAGAGGTGGTATACCTAAACCAGGGGTCTACAGCCTACGGTAGTGGAGCTGCATGCAGCTCTTAAGGACTTCTTTGTGGCTCCCGACCCTATAATTGCAAAGTGTTTAAAAAAAAAAACAAAAAACCCTCCTGATTATATTCAATAAACAGCGAACGTCTAACAGCCCAACAATGAACAACACATATCTAAATAGCAAACGATATGTGATCTCAAAACATTGGATTACTCCCCCTTCAATATGTGCAGTGCATTGTGGGACATGATCCTGTATCCGTGTTTTGATCATGTTGCTAACACAGTCTAGATTTTGAAAAGGAAAAGGAAGCTTGTGGCATTCCTGCTGTGAAGGGTGACACACGTTTTAAGAAAGAAAACTGAAATGATTACAAAAAGTATGGTTTGACTTTATTAAGGACCAGCTCTTATTCACATGCATTGTGGTTCTTGAATTATTATTATTATTTTTTAACCAAATTCCAAGAAATGGCTTTTCTGCTATTTTGGTCGCCGACCACTGGACTGGACTCTGTCAGAAGCTGGGAATGGGAAACAGGGGCTGGATCACTTGATGATTCCCTGTTCTGTTAATTCCTCTGAGGGGCCTGGAACCAGTCGTGGTTGGAAGACAAACTACTGGGCTAGATCGACCTATGCTCTGACCCAATAGGGCCATCCTACATTCTTTCTGCAGGGCAGGCTGCCCTAAAGAAGCCACATGCCCTGAGTCAGAGTTTCTCCCCTCTTGCTGTGGTTCTTGGAAAAGAGGCAATTCATTTTGACTCTTATGTGGGGTTAACTGTTTTTGCTGGTGCCTGTAGGGAGATGTCGAGCCAGTGGTTGTCACCCCGTGCCAGTAGTTGGTGTAAAGCTGTACTCCACACCACTTAGCAGCCCAAGATTCAAGGAGGTCTGTCTTAGGCTATGGGTACACTGCCCCAGAAGTTTGACCCACTCAGGGTCAATCTTCAGGGTTTGATTTCATGAATCTGGTAGGGACGCATGAAACTAATCTTTCAGGGGTTGGTATCGACCCCTGTACTCCTTGGAAAACATGGGGAGTAAGGGAGGTCTGGGGAGAAAGACTCCCATCAGCCTTCTTAAATGAGGACAGCCTGGTAAGTTGATTGCAGATACATTTATTCTAGCTATTCTAGAATTGCATATTTGCAATCGATTTTCATTCCCTTGTGTTGACATAGCCTCAGCCAAGCAAGGGAGTCTGGGGACAGTTTTATTCTGCTGGTAGCTCAGGATGAGAGCACAATGTAGCCCCAGAAAGTGCAATTAACCCAGCAGGTTAACAGAGTGGCTGAACAAAGACAAACAGGCATGATGATGGAAGACGCTACGCTTGAAGAAGTGTAGCAAGGAGGCAGAAAGTTCCTGTTTGGCAAAGATGTGGCAACCTTAATTAAAAAGGTGTGTTAGGAGTATTCCTTGGATGTCTTCTGATTATACCCGTGCACTTCCTGCTTGCTTCATAGCTGAACCAACACATGCAAGATCATCCTTGTCATGCAGGTGTCTTAGCAGTGGGAATCTTCTCTGCTGTGTTTTTCATTTGAATGGTTCAGGGATCCCTGAACTGCCAGTCCTTTGACTTAAATGTAGGCCTGTTAACATAGAGAGCGTGCTTCCTGATCCCGGCGTATGAAGTCTCAGATCCACATTCAGTAAGCGCTGTCCAGCAGACTTAAGAGCACACGGCAGCTCTGTGGCTTCCAGCATTAGTATGAATGAAGTGGGGTGGGGAACCTGGAGGTAGGATTCAAAGACAGTGGCTCCTAGGTGTTTAATTCCAAGTGAGTCTGGGGCTTTTCAGTTATAGAATGTGGAACGTATGGAATGCCTTAATTGCTTATATAGTAACAGATGCTTTCTAGAAATGAAGCGGGGTGAGGTGGTGTGGCCAAATGGCTAAGGCACTCATCTGGGACTAGGGAGTCTTTGGTTTATTTCCTGGATGTGCAAATAACTTTGAAAAGCCAAGCAGTCCTGTACCATCTTAAAGACTAACAAATTTATTTATGAGGGTGAGTCTTTGCCCCTGAAAGCTTACGCTCCAATAAATGTCAGTCTATAAGGTGCCACAGGACTTCTCATTGTTTTTACAAATAAATTTGTTAGTCTTTAAAGTACTACGGGATGGCTTGGTTTTGGTGAAGCTGCAGACTAACACAGTGACCCCTCTTAGAGAAGCTGGAAAGGAGATTTTATGGGATTTAAAAGCTGGAATTGCAAATTACTCATTAATCACTTGAGCGAGTTACTAGGCTATTTTTATGGAAACTACAGCAGCTGTTACTAATAATAATTATTATAAAAACTGAATTAATTCCTGACTGAGCTGCTCTCAGGCTGGTAAGAGAAATGCTTCATGTCTGATCATTTTAATTGAGGATATATTTCAAAAACTGGTCTTTTAAACCACTATTCCATTTTTTAATAGCTCCTGCTTTATTTCCTCTAGTGGACTCTGAATGCATCACTACAGGGGCTAAGCTATCTAGCAAGCCTGTAGCCCAGAGAGCAAGGAAATCTTTTGAATTTCTGGAGTATCAGTGGTAAGCTGGACAATTTTAAAGTTATGAACTCAGTGTGAGGCTTCCTTGGAGTACCCAGGGTTGTGAAGTAGCTGTTGCCACATGTCCCTAGTGTCAGGAAGTCTTGTCTGTCAGACAGCGGGGGTCTGCTCCACTCCCAAGGCAACACACACACTGTTGGCCCCTATGATTGACAGGGGAGATTCTCTGCATTGATGGTGTTGACACTCAATTAACTTCTGACCCCTGGGTGTAGACTCTCTGGCGTCGGGATTGGGACATGCTGATGGAAAAGCTTGCACTTAAAATATGGGCAAATTTTAGCACTCAAGAAAGTGAAAGGCCGAATAATTTTTTTGCAGTGGTGCATAACCTTCCCCTGTCCTACCTCAGCTCAGTAATAACCAGAAAGGCTGCTTCCACTTGTAAGGGCTGTCTCTTGCTCTTTGCACGACAGGCATAATACGTAGGCGCCACATGGGGAGATATAACACAGAAGGCCTAGCTAAGATCACAGCATTCTGGTGGTTTCTGAAACAGAGGCCACTGGAGGGCTCTCAAGCTATCCAAATGGATGTTACCCTGTTCCTACATGCTCCTAAGTGTTAGCTTGCTCTTTGAAAATGCTAGTGTGAAAGTAGAAGCCTGTAATCTGGGATTGTCTATGGAGTTCAGGCACCCAACTCCCAATTAATTATAATGAGGCATAGACGCCTGATTCCCTTAGTCTCCTCTGGAAGTCCCAGCCCTAGGTTTTGTGTATGTGTAATAAAAAGTAAATCAGGGTCTTAAACTTTCAGGCTTAAACTAACAGCTTCCTCATAATGGAATTTTAATGCCAACCTCATGGGTAATATATTTCATACAACATTCTTTGCCTCCTTTTCTGTATACCAAATTAGACAGGCTGCCAAACTAGAAAGACCATCAGGTTGAGCCACTATGTGATTGTTATGTTCCTGAAGAATATTTTATGACTTGCCTGAAGCATATTATGTCATCTGTTATATATAACCCTGTAAGTGGTAGGTTTCCAATGGAACAGCATGTTCATTGAAAAGGCCCATCCATTTTTTTTAAAATGAAGAAGTGGATTTTTGTACCAGGAAAGCTCCTGACCTAATATGTTTGTTAATCTCTAAGGTGCCATAGGACTGCTTGCCAACCTTTAACAGTTAAACTTTCCTGATGACTCCTGTTCCCCACCTTTGCACTGAATGCTCTTTCCCCCACTCCCCTCCATGCTTTTCAGTTCTTGAGCTGCAATGTCAACTCTTGAGCATGAAATGTTAATGGACTAGAAACTGCTCTGCCAGCCATTACGTGACAGAATAATGGACTGTCTCAAATGCTGTGGTACAGTAATCGGTCTCTATGTATTTTTGTGCACATGCAAGATTATATCAAAGCTCGAGAAAACAAACAAAGTGAATTGAAACTAGATTCCCTTTTAAGGGTGTGTGTGTGTGTGTGTGTGTGTGTGTGTAAATGTGGCTAGCTCACTTTTGTACTTAAAACTACCACAGGATTGTAGCCTTTCTGATCCCTTGCAGGATGAATGCACAGTGATACAAGGTTCTGCCCCCACACAAAGTGTTATGGGAACAAGCAAATAACTTTTCCTTATTTACTTTCTCCACACCAGTCATGATTTTATAGACCTCTATCCTATCCCCCTTTAGGTGCCTCTTTTCTAAGCTGAAACGTCCCAGTCTTTTAAATCTCTCCTCATAAGACAGACCTTCCAAACCCTTAATCATTCTTGTTGCCCTTCTGTGAACTTCTTTTAATACCAAGGTGCCTTTTTTGAGAAAAGGCATCCACATCTGAATGTGGTACTCAAGATGTGGGTGTGCCATAGATTTATACAGAGGTAGTAAGATATACTCTGCCTTATTCTTGATCCCTTTTTAAACAACTTCCAACATTTTATTTGTTTTTTTTTTGACTGCTGCTTCACATTGAGCAGACTAGAAATTCCAGATACCCAGTCCCTCAGCAGATCAGGCCATTTTGGATTGAGTCGTCAAACTGGGGATTTAAGAAGCAAACTATTGGTGCCCAGGTGGCAAGACTTTGATGCTAAACTGTGTATTGTTGCATTCCCTAGATAATCATTTTTTGGCCATTGTGGGAGAAGCCTTGAGCACTAATGCTCCTCTGTCCCTTCTACTGTCAGTCTGTGGCACCTAATAGTTAAATCTCCTGTGGGCTGTAATACTTCAGCCTTGTATTTGTGGTTGGGTTAATGCACAGCTCAGGGCCTAGCAGCACGGGAGTCTCTTGCAAACCACGCAGCTTAAAACTGTTGGTGTGATCTCATGAAAAGTGGGGTCACAGGATCGGCAACTATACCAGGACAGGCCATAATGCAGAGGCACATAAATCCATTTAATCAGACACTTGAAATCCACTTCTTTACATTAGTGTAATATTTCACATGAAGATGAATCCTCAGGTCTTGGGACTGTGTGCTCCAAAGAAAACCACTAGATGAATCCTTGAGTTGGTTGATCTAGCTGTGGATTATGACCAAGGATTTTGCCAATGCATGACAAAATTGACTCTCCCTTGAACATCCTTTAATTTTGAGTCCCAAAGCTACCCAACAGGTCAGCTTTTATTCCTGCAGATGGCATAGAACAGGTGGCCTGATAGTTCCTTGCTAATGAGCATCAGCTGAGAACTCCCATCCCTCTTTGTCCACAATGATCTCAGACACAGCTACAATTAATGGAGATGCCAGATACAGCACATTGTCGTCTTACAAATTCCTTCCATTGAATGTGGCCTCTAAGTTCCATGGCTCTCCCTGCCTGTCCACCAGGCACAATCAGCCCTTTATTCTATTACTGATTTCATACCCTTGCTCTGCTAATTGGATTCTCTTTGATCTAATGCTTGACAGTGGGGAATTCCAGTGCTAGATCTCAGATCAAACTTCTGCCTCAGCTGCTTTGCAACTAAATTGTAATCCAGGTGTCTGTATTTGGGCAAGCCAGGGAAACAATACTGACTGCGTGAAGGCGATATTCATCTATGAAATTTCACTTAAATGTGTCTGAATTAACGGGAAGCAGTTTGGCAAAGATTAAACCCGAAAATGTGGCTAGTGATAAAACCACCAGACATGGCAAGAGACCAGCAAACTGGCTGGAGATAAGGAACAACTTGAATTTTCTTTCATTTTAGTCTCAAACTGCAACTTTAAGGTATATTTTTATTTTGTGGGGAGAGACAATGTAATGTATCACAACATGCCTTAAAGTTGCAGTTTGAGACTAAAATGTGCCCCCATCCCTTGTGGTATTGCCCTGAAGTAGTGCCCCATGCTTTGGGGTCCTCCAACCCCCTAGACCAGGGGCCTGCAACCAAAATAGCAAGAAAAGCCATTTTTTCAAATTCGGGTACAAAATCAATACTTCAAGTGCCGCAGTGCACGTGAATACAAGATGGTCCTTAGTAAATAATGTCAAACTGTGCTTTTTGTAACCCTTGTTTTAAGACCAGCACACACACGCAATGATTTGTATCAGTTAGAAAGTTTTAAGTTACTTTCATCCTGGACTGGAGATCAAATGAGGACAAGGAAAATGCTGCACCTGGGGATAGGCTCCTAAGCAGGAAGAAGCAAAGTTTGCATCAACTCTCCGTGCCCTGCCCATTCCCAGGCTCTACACCCCTTGGCTTACAAACCTGCCCCCCATCCCCAGGATTAACCCTCCTCAGCTGACTAGCTCCTCCAGCTGTTCGCAGGGCAGCCCCTCACCCTCCTTGCGGATGATCTCGTACAGCTTGAACTGGAGGTGCCCATTGCGCAGGTGCATGCACTTGCACTCGGCCAGCAGGAGGTGATATCGCTCAGTCAGCTCTGTGCACTGCCGCTGCTCCTCCTGCGTCTACCGCCTCCCCCCCATCACCTTCTCTTCCTCCTTCTCAGCAGGCTGTGCTGCTCCAGCAGGGGCAGACTCAGCCACCCCTCCCCGCGGCTCTCCTGTGGGCTTAGCACATCCCCTATCTGCTATGCGGGTGGTTCCTTGCCCTGATGACACTGGAATGATGGAACCAATTGTAATTGGTTTAACAGCTGGACCCCTCCTGCTGCTCTGCTGGCCATTAAACCAATTCCATTTAGTTCTACTGTTTCAGCAGCAGCAGGGCAGGGAGCTGCAAGAAGAGTCAGTGGCAGAGGCATCCAGAGCCACAAATGACTCCTTAAAGAGCCACATGCAGCTCTGGAGCTGCAGGTTGCTGACCCCTGGCTTATACCCTGTCTTTTACCCTGGCTTATACCCTGTCTTTTCTCAGTGACCCACTACTAGTTGTCATCTAGCCCTTTACCTAGGGGGTAAACTGCAGTCTGAAATGGCCACTCGTAATTGGCAAGGAGGTGTGGACTTGCTGCCTTCTCCTGCCCTGACTGCTTCCATGAAGCCCTAGTACCACTCAAGCCTTGAAAGCAAGGCCTCAGCCTGGGAGTTTGCCTGGCCAAAGCTCCCCCAGCTCTGGCTGCACTTCCCTAGCACTGCTTTGTCTCCTGTACCCTCTCTCTAGCTTACCAGGCAGCCACTTTCTTCCTGATCCACAGCTAGAGCAAGAGTGCCTCACTGAGCTTAGCAGCCCCTGATTGGCTGCTCTCTGCCCTCACCTGATTGGCTCGTGGTTCCAGCCCTTTCTGAAGGTTGGGTTTCACCCTTATTTCACTAGGTGACTGCCCCGCTACAGGGAGGTTAGAAATGTGAGTGGTGACTGTGCCTCTTCACATTGAGGCCCAACCAGAAGAGTAATCCTAGCTATCAGTTATATATTTTTCTGGCCCCCATTATCATAGTGTCTTAACCATTCAAAGTATTTAATGCTTTATTTCCATAACACCTCCATGAGATAGTGTTTGGCTGTTCTCTCTGTTGTTCTAATGACTGTGGTACAAAGCAATGAGGTGATGTGCCCAAGGCCATGCAGGAAGTCCACAGAAGAGCAGAGAACTGTGCCTTAAGTTAGTTTTGTAAGCATGGGGGAAGCCCACATTTTTCTCACTTTGTTTAAAACTTGATTAGAAGGTAGAATTGCTCAGCATCTCGTGAGTGTGCCTGTCTGTTGACCGGCTGTTGGGAACAGTTGAGTGGGTTTTGCTGGCTGAGACAGGTGATTCATTCTGCCTCCTGGATATAAGACAACTAGCAAATTATTATACTATTGCTGGTCAAGTCTTTTTTCAACAAGCAAAATCTACTGCAAAGTTGTCCAAGCTTCAATGAAGGCTATTGAGAAAGTTAAACAAATGAAAAGATTTGTGGTTTTTCAGTGTTTTAATGAAGTGACAAAAAGGAAGACAAACAATCCCATAGTTAATTAGGACCCATCTGGATTAAATTCCCACCTCTGTCACAGTCTTCCAGCCTGATACTTCACCTGAACAAGAAGAGTGCCCTGTGTCAATGGGAGAGCAGCCCCCACTGCCCTTAGCATATGCAAGACGCCACAGTGAGTATGTCGACATCAGCTATGCTATTTGTGTAGCTCAAGTAGATGGATGGTGAGAGTTAGTGTAGACAAGGCAGGGGACTCTGCTCCCAAATGTGATCCTGGGCATGACCTGAACTAGAAAGAGAATCCCAGGTTGCAAAGTTCAGAGTTAGCATCAAAGCTTGTTTGAGGATGTGTTAGTTTCCTGAATTGTTTTTCCCCATTAGTAGAGCAGAAGACCCCTTGTGCCCCTTGGATCTGGATTCAAGTCTGGGAAGGAGACTTGGAGGGAGCTGAGGATCATCTATCAGTGGGTATGAGATACTGGATAGGAAGGATTATTTTTATGGGCTGCCCAAAGGGTAGGGACAAATGGGAGTGTCCAAGTACTCCTTCTCTTGACAGAGTAGCATTGTCCCACCATGGGCTCAGTCCTTCCATACATTGTGCATAACGCTTATCAGGTTAGGGTTGGAAGAGACCTCAGGAGGTCATCTAGTCCAGTCTCCATTGTCTAGTCCCATTAAAATTCATGAATTTAGTGGCACATAGAGAAGTGAGCCCAAAGTGCAAAATGAACCACAGTCTTTTACTACTAGATCAGGTATTGATTTGTCCTGTTCTGTTTAGGTTAGATTCTTGCTTGGTGTACCTTCACTGACTTCAGTGGGCTCACCCCATAGGCAAATGTTGGGCATGACATAGGCAAATGTTGTTCTCTTCCTGTATTTCACAAGCAGCAAGGAGATAGTCTTGGACAGGTTTGCAGCATTTGGAGAGAAATAGGAGTAAAATTTACTGCTTTAGACCCTGATCTTCCATACAGCTCTGCAGGCTGACTCATTCTTCCCCCAGAGCAGCTGTCGGGGTCAGAACTAGCCTCTTGGCAAGTTCTGAGTCACCGGAACAAGCTATTGTTTTCTGCAATAGATGACAAGGGCAATAAAACATAAGCAAGTGAATCAATATCACAAAGTAATGTTTGCGTAACTTACTACATAAATTTGACATATTCTAGGATGTTGAGCAATTAAAAACAGCGGGATCATGAGGGGAACAGTGCAAATAGCAAGACGTGCCTATGTGGACTCTGCAGGGTGATTTATTCTTCAAGTCAAATGGAAGATGATTTGAATCTCTAATATGTGGTTTGGATTTGTTACTATTCCAAAGAGCCCCACAATGGAATTGAAATTTAAAGCCAAAGGAATGCCTGAGAATGATAGACTGTTGCGTTGGTATTTTTAGAGACTTTGCATCAGGGAAAAGGGTTTTTTGTTTTGTTTTGTTTAAAAAAATCTCATTTTTTAGCATCAGCTGCAGCATGAATAGCAAAACGTGCTTCTGACACCACCACTCTGTGGATTTTGTGGTTTGGAGATAAGAATTTTCAGACCCACTCAAACTGAGGTTCACTGCAGTGCCTACCTCACTGCTTTAGAGGAATCTGCAAGAAACCCTGTAGCAGGAAATGAGGAAAGAACCTTCTCCCAGAGTTAAGCTGCCTCTTGTGCCTGAAATGTCAGAATTTGTACTTTTTCAGAACTTAAAAAAAAAACAAATGTCAAACTTAGGACTTATCTTCACTTCTGTGAAGATCGACTTGGTCACGGTCAATCTCTGGAGTTCCATTCTGCGTTGCTGATAAAGGCATGAGAAATCAATCTCTTGGGAGTTGGCAGTTGACCCCCCTGTACTCCTCGCTGTCACAAGGAGTAAGGGAAGTTGATGGGAGAAATGCTTCCATCAGCCTCCCTCAGTCAGGTCACACATTATAGTCGACTGCAGATACCTCGATTCTAGCTGCACAATTGCCATAGCTGGAATTGCTTATCTGGAAATAACTGGAAGGTCTAGTGTAGACCAAGCCTAAGGATATTTTCATTCCTATAAATGGTTCATTGTCCTGAATTCCTTACCATCTTGGCTTTTTGGGAGCAGGTTCTACCGGCTAGCCTTGCGCTAAACAAGACTGATAGAACTAGAGCCTTCAGACCTCTGTAAGCCACACAGCAAGTACATTGGGGCACCCTTGTGAGTTTTTTTGCCTCCTACAATGCATGCTTTCATACTTGCACTATTTCTGCAGCATAGCTCTGACTCCAGGGAGAGGTCTTTCCAACATGGATTAGTGCAGTCCTTGGCCACTCAGCTGAGAGTGATAACAAGGAAATTACCAGCATAGTGTGATGGTCATGACTGTTTGCTAGAAACTAGTCTATGGCAAGCAACTTGTTTCAACCAGCTGACCAATTGGTCATTGTGGCATATTGAGGATGAAGTTGCAATTACAAGGGACCACTTCAAGTGTACAGGGTCCAGAAACCCAAGCCTACTTTCTAGCTGGTCCTGTGCCCCAGAAAGATTCTCCGTCTAGGGCTTCACTGATGACTCACAGCTTCTCTTAGTTTTATATCTATTTTCACCTAGATGGGCATACACAGGTCCAACCGAAGGTCATCTTAGCCCTTGCATTTGGGGTCAGTCCCAGGAAAACCCCTCTTCTCCCTGAGGTTCAGGGTTCCCCTGCAGAGGTTTGAATGGTGACTTCTTATTGTTTCCTGCTATCATATGCCATACAGGAGCTTAATTGTTTCCTCCATTCAGCCTAAGTGAAAGGCAGCTAGAATGTCCATCCTCTGTGATGCAGTTTGTGATTGTGTGGAGGTCAAAGACAGCACTTGTTGGCAGCCATAGACAATCTGATATACTCCTGGTAATCAGATTTTCTGTAACAATAATGGCCTCATGCCGCAGCTCTACTGAGGTCAGAATATTAAGCACTGTAGAGATGTTTCCCCTATCTTAGTTACAAGTAAGGCTTTCCACTATTAAGAAAACAATGAAACTGAAGTCAATGGTAGTGGGGAAAGGCTCCACCACAAATGTATGGGAGGTGGATGACTTACTTTTCATGTGGGATAATTAGAAACACTGTGGAGCAGGTGGCAGAGTTGGGAATAGAACCTTGGTCTTTTGATTCTTGCTTCAGTGCCTTACGAGGTAAACAGTTCCTCCAACACCTGTTTCACATGAAGAGCAATGGCTTGAAATTATACCTGAGCATTTAGCCACTGCAAGGGGCCTACATTCATCCCAGACAAATGTTTTGATTGCTAAATGCAAGCCTTTTGTAAACAAGATTTTTTTTTTTAAATAAAAGCTGATGTGCTTCAGTTCCTTGTGCTTTGAAATATGGAGCACTCCCTGGCTGAGTGCTTGATCATATTGTAGGAAGCAGAGTGGAATTTTGCTGGCCAAGGTCAAACAGTGACATCTTCATCACCTTCTTCCTAGCCGCTAGAAAATTGATAGAGTGGGGGTTTTTTTTGGTTACTGCAAGTTGTTTTTCTTACAAAAGCCTACCACACACAAAATAAAGGCCTGGCACAATGCGATCTGTCTGCACTGTGGGGTACAGAATCCAAGAAGCAGCATGATGGAGACTTTCCGTTGGCCAGGAAGCATTGTTTGGTGGAAACTAGGGACCTCAGGAAGGTGTTTACTCCAGAATTGCTCTGCCAAGCTGGAGCTAATGGGACAGAATTTCATGTGTATGCAGGGAGCAGTAGAAATGAAGAATGGGGAAGCAGGACTCCAGTGTTGTATTCTTACTTCTGGGAAGGAAGGACTCAGTGATTCAAAGGGGCGAGGACTGAGGGCCAGGAGTCTTGAGGTATAAAGGGATGAATGTTTGACTAGTTTCAGTCACATGCCAACATGCTGGAATCCAGAACATAAGAACAGCCGCACTGGGTCAGACCAAAGGTCTGTCTCGCCCAGTGTCCTGTCTTCCAATGGTAGCCAATGCTAGGTGCCCCAAAGGGATGAAAAGAACAGGGAAGCATTGAGTGAGCCATTCGCTGTCATCCATGCCTAGCTTCTGACAAGCAAAGGCTTGGGATACCATTCCTGTCCAGCCATTGATGGACTTATCCTCCATGAATTTGTCTAGCTTGTTTCTGTAAAACTCCTGGACTTCACAACACCGTCTGGCAAAGAATTCCACAGGTTCACTGTGAGAAGTGTGAAGAAATACTCTTGGCTGGTTTTAAACCTACTACCTATTAATTTCATTTGGTGACCCCTAGTTTTTGTGTTATGTGAACAAGTAAATAACTTTTCCTTATTTACTTTCTTCACACCCGTTATGATTCTGCATATCTCTATCATATCCTGCTGCCCTATAGACATCTCTTTTCCATGCTGAAAAGTCCCTGTCTTATTAATCTCTCCTCACAGAGATAAGCCCAAAACAAACTCTCTTGCTTCTTTAAAAACAAATGTGTACACGTTGTTTCTCAGCCCATGGAATTCCAAATTGACCTCCATGGAAATAATGAAACCCAAAGAAGAGCACCACCAGTAGTTGAGGGTCACACCAGGGCCTTTGAGCACCTGCCCTCCGCTAAGGGAGTAAATGGCACTGAGGTAGCTGTAGGCCCTAGCTTTCCTTCCCTGTACTGGGATGAATTCCTTTCTCCATCCTACTGAGTGTCCCTCTGACAAGTGTTTGTTGTGGATCACTTCCCTGGTATGGATCACTTCCATGATCAGTTAGTTCCTTCTGTTGCATCGTGGGCCTGGTCTACACTAGGATGTTAGGTCAAACTTAGTTGACTTAGGCTGATTTTCTAAACAATCAGTCCCCATTACAAGATCAGTGTGTATATTTCAGCCAGTCATATTTATAGGATGACTTAACAAGTTCCACACTTCCTAGAATGTCACTAAAAGTCAGTCTATCCTTAACTTGTTCTGTTTCTTTCCTTATCTTTGTTTTGGATACAAACATTCCAAGTAGGGGTCAGTGAAGGAAAGTTCTGCGATTTACCAGGGTAGACTAATCCTATATCTTGTCCTGTTCCTTTGGCATATTCTCATACTGACCCATACAAATAACTTCTTACCTGTTGCTGTGGCAACAAACTTATTTCCTAATGATGACAGCTTTCCTATATACATATGCCAAAACATTCATTCAGTTAATATAAGTTGTCATGGTATACTGAGTATAAATGAAGGAGAAAGTACTAAAGAGTTAGGCCAAATTAAGCTCTATAACAGCTATAATATTTGTGCTTAATGCATACTAAAATGTAGCACTGATAATACATAATGTGATGCATATACTGATATGCTAGGCAGCACATATTGGGCATCACTTAAGCTATGACTCTACTGCAAATTAAAGTATAGGTTGAATCTCTCTAGTCCATCACTCTTGGGACTTGACCAGTTCCGAATGAGAGAATTTGCCAAACCACAGGAGGTCAGTATTCTCTAGCAGCATTACCGACACTTCTGCTGCTTACTGGGCTGTTAGAAGACATTTAGGGGTAAACTGAAGCTAAATAACAGCCCAGAACACTGACAGCCAGGACAGGTGGCTGGAAACAAACTTGATGGGATTGTGGGAAACTTGGCCACACCCATGATAAGTGGATGTCCCGCTAACTAAAATCATGCCGAACCACAGATGTTGCTGGAGTAGACGAGAGTGCTGGAGTAGATTCAACCTGTATATGACCATCTGTTCAATACTCAACTGTGCTAGCTTGAATCTAGCTAACTTGAGGAGGTGGGGAAGGTGTGGTTGAACAGGCTAGCAACCTTGGCATGTAGCCATGGTCCCCAGCAGGCATTGACCAAGGTGGCTGGTCCATGTGGAGCTCCTTGCCTCCCCTTTGGTGCTGTTATTGTTGACCACTCTAGCTAAATTACCTAGGGGAGTGGTTCATTGTCCCATGTAGTGGCACCTAGACCACTTACAGAGAGAAAGAATGTCTCCTGTACAGCCTTAGCTGAGAGCCAACTGGCTTTTAGCTCAACCAGTAGAGGCTCATGAACTAAGATCCAGAGGTCCTGCATTTGAATCCTCATGTTGGTGGTTACACTAGTACAGGTCTGCTTGTCTGGGCTATCATTATGCTTTAATTGGAGACATAGAGTTTAAGCCACAGACCTCAGTGGAGTTTCAAGTAGCACACTAGTTGGGCGACAACTACATTTGTCATCATCCCGTTGCTACCTTGAAGGGTCTGTACTAATCCCCATCTCCTTGCCTCATGTCTTAGATTTTCTAACCCCCACAAAGCTTGGGCCAAACCCTCCAATGTTTTAAGACACCTGACTCTACTGAAATCAAATGAGTTAGGTGGAGGAATGGGGAGTTTGCCTTGTTCTCTTTGTGTAACATCAAGAATGCTCTCCTCTGGGAAAGCAAATAAACAGCAGAGAACAGGGCACAGGGTGTTAGTTACTGGAAAAAATATAGGTATGCCTGAGAGCACACTAAAAAGAATGAGGAGTCCTAAGGTACCTTAAAGATGAACAAATTTATTTGTTTGTAAGATTTTGTGGGCTGAAACCCACTTCGTCAGACACACACAGATGCATTTGACAAGGCACATTTCAGCCCATGAAAGCTTATGCCCAAGTACATCTGTTAGCCTTCAAGGTGCCACAGGTCTTCTCATTGCTCTTGCTCAAACAGACTGTCATGGCTCCCTCTCTGAAATTCAAGAGCACACTAGATTATTTTCCACAAAATCTTGCCCAAATTGCATCCATTTTACCACTGAGGCCTTGATCCCCATTCAGCTGCAGTCAATGATGGAACTACTTTTCAATTCAGCTGCAGCAGGATCTTGTTCTAAGTTATGGATTTTTTTTCTCCTTTCTTCTGGCAAAGCCTCTCTGTTGATGACATGCCAGCTGAATGATTGCAGAATTACTTTTTTGCATCTGGAACCATTCCAGTAAACCAAACCACTAAAGGCCACCCAATTAGTGTGCCCTCAATTATTCTCAAAAACACCACCAAGCCATCTTAAACCAGACATAAAATCTGCTTTCCCTGGGCTTGCCAGCATTGGAGATCCCCACTCTGCTCCCCTCTTCTCTTCTTCTTTGTTTTTTACATGTAGCTAGAAGATTTACTCGGTCATTTGATTCCTTAACCCAAATAATTTTTGTTTTTCTTCATTTGAATAATTGCTCTGGGCTGGGGATGAGGGTATGCAGGCTTCCCTGGGGTGAGAGGACTACCCAAGCTATCTGTACCATGTACAGTAGCTGTCCCTTTCTCCACCCTGCTCCAATGGGGTTATAGCTGTCCCAGTCCCCATCTCTCACCCCTTGCTGCCTCCTGTGGTCATACAGTATAACTATCCCTGCTTGATGTCCCATATCCCCTGCTGCCCCCATGTGGTCTTCACAGAGCACATCCCTCCCTTTCTGTTTTATGAGAAACAATCCCATTCCAGGCACATCCCATTGTCCTGGCACAACCAAAGCCTGATCTTGTTTTAAGTTATGGCGAAAAGAGGCTGCATACTGAATTGGCGGTCCTAGATCTTACCATTTAGGGGAAATTCTTGAACAAACTGACAGACACACTTTCAGACAAACTGTCTCAAATATATAGCTGATAGAATTTGGACTGGCTCTTTCTCAGCTGAGTGGTGCAGAATGGGATGCTCTCATTTCCTCATTTTTATGCTCCTTCATCAGGTTTCATGGATGTATCTCAGGGCAAAATTCATCCTTGTATTATCTGCCTGAGCCCATCTCTTTTCCAGAGTTCCCCAAACACCAAAGCAAATCATAAAACCCACAGTTTGTGGAAAAGTTCACTTTTGCCTGCTGCTCCAGAAACTGTCTCAAAATGAACTGGAGCCAACAGCTCTGCAATAAATCCTGTGACATTCAGGTTCTGAGCTTCTTTCAGAGAAATTCACAATGGAGCTTCTTGCAGCATTTAGGCTCAAAACTCTGTGTGTGTGTATGTGAGAGAGAGAGAGAGAGAGAGATCCATGAACATCCAAACAGGAGAAAAGGTTACAAAAACCTCCATAAACCCCAAAACCCCAATGGCCATGCTTCACACATCTAGTGATGCACTCCCTGAGGTGTCACTTTTCTTATGGTGTGTATAACATTGCCCTCTTCAGATAGTGGCATGAGTCAAGGCCTTGCAGCTCCATTTCTCAGTGCAGGAAAAGTCTGTGACATGATGCTTGGTATCTAACTATTGTGGGTCATTTATACTCTAAACTTTGGTCTTTGAATATAGATGGCGACAGACTCCATTGCTACTTTCAAGGGATCTTCATTCCATCACTAATACCTGGTTCTCAGAAAGCAATGTTTTCCCAGGAACTGTATGTAGGCAGAGAGGGAGGTAAAGAGCAAGCTCTTCTGCTGTTTGCAATAACGTTGGCAAAAAAAAAGCCCACAACACAAAATAATAATTATGGAACCATACGTTTAGAAGGGACCACAAGGGTCATCTAATTTAGTTCCCTGACAAGATGCAATATTTTTGTGTCTTAACTAGGGTGATTATCCATCCTGTTTCTGCCAGGACAGTCCCGTATTTTGGGCACCAGGAAGGTGTCCTGATTTATTTTAACAAAAGGGCTAATTGCCTCATATTCAGGCCCTCTGCTGAGCTGACCTTTTCCCGCCCCTGCCCCCCGACCAGCATAGGTGTAGCTGCCAGCTGGAGAACACTGAAAAGCACATGCTTATCCCTTAACTTCTTAAATTTCTTTCCTATTAAAGAGATTAAATTAATAATGTTTGACTTAACGAAACAACAACCCTCACATTAGCTATTCTGCTGAGTAATAATAATTCCCACCCACACACTCCTACTCCTAATAAGCTACATCATTGTAAATATTGCCACTAGACAAAAGCATTACTAATACAAAGACATTTTTGTTGAAGTACATAGCTCCCTTGAACTCAAAACAACAAAAAAAAAAGAGTATAAATTGTAGCTAACCTCTCACAATTGTATTTACTTAACAAGTTTATTACTAAGCTGTCTTTAGTAGTTGCTGGTTTTCCAACTTTTCATTAGGAAACAGGCAATCTATTTCTGTGATAAAAACTAAGAGTTATTTGTCTAAACAGGTCAGCCCACTGGAAAGTAGTATCTGTAGTATCCTTGCTGTAGCCACAATAGTCACAAAAGAGTTTGTCTATTGTTTTGATAGTATAACAAAACCCATATGCTAAATGATGGGTTCTAAATGAGCTAATAGCACTTAAGAAAGATCTTGCAGTTATCTTGGATAATTCTCTGCAAATATGCTATGCTCAGCTGCTGCCAAAAGTCAAACATTTGGTCTATGTTAAAAATGAGGTCAGCTGAATTGTGTCACTCAGGTCTGTGAAAAATTCATACCTGAGAGAGACAGTTAAGATGATCTAAGTCCCCATGTAGCCAGGGCTAGGTAGATGGAAGAAGTCTTCTGTTGACCTGGCTACCTCCTCTTGGGAAAGTTTGATTGGGTAGTGTCTATGCTGAAGCACTGTAATGGTGCAGATGCACTAACAGAATATTGGGAACTACAGGTTGAACCTCTCTAATCAGGCACCATCAGGACCTGACCGGTAATGGACAAGAGACTTTTGAACCATGGAACGCCAATATTGTCTAGCAGCATTATCAACACTTCCACTGCTTACTGGGTTCAGAAGACATGTAGGGGTAAATTACAGCTAAAGAACAGCGCAGAACACTGAGAGCCAGGACTGGTGTCTATAAACAAACTTCATGGGACCCTGTGAAACTTGGCCACACTGATGCTAAGTGGTATTCCGGCTAAATAAAATCATGCCAGATTATGGATGTTGCCAGACAAGAGAGTTCCAGAATAGAGAAGTTCATTCTATATAAGGAAAAGTATGGAAAATAAGACAAATCTATCATGATGCCACTATATAAATTCATGGTGCACCCACACCTTGAATACCATTTCCTGTTCCAGTTGCCCTAAAAAGAATATGGAAAAACTTATAAAAGAGACAACTAAGCAGAGGAATATGCCAGAGGTCTAGGAAAACACAAATGATGTGGAAAAAGTGAATGGAAAAGTGCAGTTTAACCCAAGAAGAAATTAACACGCGTCGGGTTTAATGGAAACACAAGGGCAGAACTTTTGCTCACCTGTGGAACTTGCCATGAGGTGTTGTGAAGACCAAAAGTATAACTGGTTTGAAAAGCGAACTGGATATGTGCACAGAGGTCCATTAATGGCTATTAGCTGCAATGGTCGTGGATGCAGCTCCATCCTAAACCTTTGACTTCCAGAAGATGGGAATGGATCATTGATAATCACCCTGTTCTGTACACTCACTTTGAGTCTCTGGTACTGGCCACTGTCCAACAGGATACTGGGTTAAATGGACCAATGACCCCATATGTCAGCTCTTAATTACAAAATTACTTCAGAACACATGACATAAATAATGAATACTTTGAAAAAAATCCATCATCTTTTTCATTTAGTTTACATAGTTATAATTGATCATAATAGCCTTTTCAATGCTATGGAAATGCTTGTCGATTCACACTGGTGCATTGCTAAACATAGTTGAATCTGTTCAGTTTCCACACAATGCTAATATATAGGTTTGTTTATTTTGTGCAAGAACTTTGGAATCCATCTATGTTAATTAAGTGGAGCTAGTGTCTTTCCCATTGCAATTAATTGGGATGATGGCTTTATTTAATATCCTGACAACCTGTCTGCCTTCTGCATAAGCTGCAAAGAGATGTACCAAGTGTCAGCAAAACAGTGCAAATTCCTGAGCTAATTTGCCTTGGAGTATTAACATTAAATTCTTTCTACGTGTGGTACATCTCCAAGGCAATGTTGTCTTTCCCAAAAGCTAGTGAGATCCCAGGGGGAGAGCATGTATCTGTAACTACAGTGCAAAGCCCTTTTGGAACAGAGTTAATTTTTCATAGAAGAAAATCACTTGAAGCAGACACTGGCTAGAGCTAGAACTGAATTACATGTAGAGCAATCTAGGAAAAGAACCTGGGACTTGTTTTGACTGTGGGGTGAGCTGAACTACTATGATTCTCATGGATGGATCTCTGAGGGCTTGGGAGTCTCCCTTCTAGATCCACATGTGGAAGGACTTTCTTTGCTGAAGGGGCACCCCACCATCTCCATGATGGGGGAGGACTTTTGTCTCCTCCTAAGCTAGACAAGTCCTGTTTTTCTGAGACATCACTAGAAAACCAGATGTGATTTTTATCCAGCATCCTTATGGATGCACAGAGGATGCCATTTTGCAGAGTGCACCATCACACTCTTCCTCTTCCTGGCCATTGCGACCTCATGGGTGGTATCTGCAAGTGGCAGCAGGGGTAGTGGCATGCCAGTTGGATGTTCCATACTCCTGTGTTCTGGGGATGTTTTAGTCACTGCCTGTGATGAAGTGGGGGAGCTATAGGGGGTTAGAAGGGTTTGTATTCAGACCATGTGGCACTCAGGGTCCCTGGGTATGACTGGTTTAATGAGGTGAGGGGAGAGAGAATTGTTGAAGGGACCAGCAGAGAATTCAGGACCCTGGCCAGTGGTCTGGAGAATGGGGACCCCAGTGACTGGTAAGCTGGTGACTGGGAGACCCTGCTTGGAAGGCACATCCGGTTTTGGCCAGTGGGAGGACAAATGAGCTGTGGAGAGAGGACTCCAGTGACCTGACCAGATGGTTTCAGCTAAGGGGAAACTAAGGACAGATGAGAGGAGAGGCGGAGAAGAGAGGGGCCCAGATGAATCCTTGGTTACCTGGACAGAAGACAAAGGACAGAGGTGAGCTGCTTGAAGGGATATTGTAGGTTCAGCTGGAAGGAGGGGGTTGTTGGACAGGGCAGAAAGAGATCAGGCAGAACCCACCTGGATGCAGGGGAGACTCAGATGTGCAGTGCTGAGGGAGGTCAGGCCTACAAGCCTGAGAGTTCCTCTGCTGGGTTCATATGCTCAATAAACCTATCTCTTTTAGACTGGCTGAAAGTGGTTCTGGTTGAAAGAACAGGGGTTGCATTATTCCCTCTGGGAGTGGGAGCCATGGGAGTCCAGAGTGAGTGGATTCCCTGAGGGGGCCCATGGCAAGAAACGGGTATGGTGAAGGCGCAGAGAGGTGGAGTCCTAGGAGGCAGACGGGCTTAATCTCCAAGAGAGAGTGGACTCCCGAGAATGGGCTGTGGCACTGAAGGGGGCACTGTGAAGGGCTGACTGCCCTACGTCCGGCCCCTTCTGCCCCTCTGGGGGCAGGAGCTGGATCCCCTTCCACCTTTCCCTGGGGCCAGTGGTGACTGCTGACTCCACTGCTCTGCATAATTATCAGTGCAATCTCGGAGTGCTCCTGGGCTCCAGAGCCAAAGCTCTCGTATTTACACCACCCTCATTTGCTGAAGTGCTCCTTGGGATGTCCTCAGGCATGTCAGACGCCACCATCAAAAGGCAGGACTCAGGCCCCCTGGAGAATTGATTGCTGTGCACAGCCTGCTTCCTTGGGGCAGAGTATGAAGAAACATTTCAGGATGATCCTTCTATGACTGATTGCCCACTTACCCCAGGGAAGCCATGTTTCAAGCTGTTAGACTTCTGGCCAGACAAAGTGACAGAGCAGAAAAATGACGAGAGCTTCTAAAAGCAGCCTCAGACCAGCTACTGAATCTTGATCCATCGTCCCCTAGCGCATCACAATTGGAAAAGATTAACCTTAGTCCTCACAGCTCTGGGTATAGAAATGTAGGTCTCTGCAACAGAAGAATACTAAGCAAGCTGGTGGTTACTGCTAAGCACCAAAGTACTATATATGTTATAACATATTGGTACAATGTGAGCTGGTAGATACAGATACATGCCCTCGCAGGGGTGTCCTCTTTTTTTTGAGAGTTCATATATGATAACCCTATCTGAGTTGCACCAAATACGGAGCTGAGCTGATGATTTGTCATGATAGCCTACAGGTTGAACCTCTCTCAGCCAGGACCTGATCAGTGCCGAACGAGAGAATTTGACGGACTACAGGAGGTCAATCTTGTCTTCCAGCATTACCAATACTTCCACTGCTTGCTGGGCTCTTAAAAGACATTTAGGGGTAAATTATGGCTAAAGAACAGCACAGAACACTGAGACCCAGCCTGGTGGCTGGAAACAAACTTTTTGGGACCATGGGGAACTTGGCCACACCCATGGTAAGTGGTTGTCCAGCTAACGAAAATCGTGCTGGATTATGGATGTTGCTGGACGAGAGAGAGTTCTGGATTAAAGAGGTTCAACCTGTAATTTTAAAATTGTTCTCTTTCTTTGGTGTAACTTTGCTGGAGGAGTTTTTATTTCTATTGATCTTTCGAAATTATCCTGGGAGCAGCAAGAAAAACAAATTGATCAGAATTTTAAACTGAGGCATTAACAATTTAATAACAGCCATTTTCCCTGGGCTCTGAATATGGTCAGGGTTGCAATTACTGCAGCCTCCTTAGCTACTGATTCATAACGAAGGCCCAAGAAGCAAATGCCAGGTGTGCGTGTATGTATGGTCAGTCTTACAAACAGCAACAAATCTATTGCAGCACATGTATTATGTGAAATGAATACATCCCTCAATGGCAAGGCTACAAAAACAGTGCTGGAGGGAGGCTGCGATTGAAAATAGACATGATGTCTAATTTCCACATTATCAATCACATCCAAAAGATCCGCACAGAAGAACTGGGTCAGGGATTGTGCCAAAACAAGTGCTTTTTCCTCCTATGACAATGGTTTTACCCATATGGTCCTAGCATGCTGCTTCTGCCATGCTGGGCTATGTCCTTCTCAGAGGCACAATCTGTCTTTCTTCGCCTGGTGCAGACAGCATCTTCTTCTGCTTCTCCATGCAGGCAGGACACTAGTGGCAGGGCGGTAGGTTTGCAGAAATTTTGGTGGTGTCTAGAATGCCCAGATCCCACACCCATCCCCACTCAATTTCTCTGCAACTTCTGGGTCACAGAACACTGTCTGTATACAACAGTCTGTCTCTGATTTCCTAGCTATCTTGTGGTCCTGTTCTCTCTCCACCCACATGCTCGAACCACCCCTGCATATAGCAGTGAATTGCACACCATATGAAGATGTGAGGTGTGTTCTGTGTCTCATGTCCTCCAGTTTATCAGCTATTCACTGGTGCAGCCTCTCAGACAGAGCAGTCCAGTGGTTAGAAGTGAGAAAACCATGGTCTGGTTCCATCTCTGCCACTGTCTCACTGAAGTGACCTTGGGCAAGTCGCTTTAGCTCTCGTGGGCTCAGTGTGCCCTTTTGTCAAAAAAGATTAATACTTACTTACCTGTCCTAATACCTTCCACGGGAGTCTTGCGAGGATTTATGTTTGTAAAGCGCTCTGGGCTTGTGATATGCAGGAGGTGAGGCTGCATGACCAAGTGTCCCTTATAGCCTTAACATCTCCAATGGCAGAGCTACATCTTGAGCCATGCTGAGTCAGGGGAGTATAACACTGATTGTTACCAAGTTATCCTGATGTCAGCAAGGGAGGAAGATACCTGTCCTTCCTAGTTGAAGAAATTCCCTTGGTCTCTGGAAGACAGAGGACTATGCTGCAGAAGACTCACTCCAACCGGCTGCATCAGCAGGGTTAACACAGGCCAATCAATGCACACCATCCAGCTGCTTGGGAGTTACAGATAAAGTTTAAGAAGAGTGCTGCCATGTCTCCGTTTCTCTGACCTTTAGGGAGGCAAGCAAGAAGCAGAACTGTAAGCAATTCAGTGAAGAGCTGGGCAGCAGAAGCATAAAAATGACAGGGTTTGAGTTATAAGCACTCCCCTGATTATGTAAGTGGATCATGCAGGGGACTTCATCATGAATCTCAACTGCAACAGTTCCCCAACCGTTCTCTTTCATGACCCTATTTTAATGACATTTTTCTTTCTGGGATCCCAGGTGACATGGCATCTTCCATAGGTCTGAGGTCACACTGAATGAAAGAAGTCATCTTGCTCTTGTCAACTCACAAGGCCAAGGACAGATAGGATTATGGGATTTGCTTCAACACAGAGCCGATTAGGGATAATGTACTTTATTAAGCTTACCTACTCCAAGCTACTAAAAAATTCAGATTCACGAGATACACATTAGCAAGCAAAGATCACCAAAGGAATGCATTTAATTGGATAAGAGGGGTTTTGGGATGCTTACATCCCTTCCTGCTGTGCGGAGTCCCAGTCCTGGAGTGCCTCACATCAGGGCTGTGGCAAATGTGGCTCCAGCTGGGGGAACCGGAGCACATCTGAGGCTGGAAGTCCCTGGTGGAACTCAGCTAGGGGTAGGACCTTACAGGTATTTTATCCCATAGCTGCTTACTGTGAGTGTGTGTACTGTCTTAATGCCACTTTTAATGTTCTCATGGGGCTGAAGCTAAGCTTGCCTTGGTTACAGGTTAAGTTCCCACATTTAAGCACAGGCGTCAGGACTGATATGGCTATTGGGTGTTTATGTTTGTGGGGTTTAAGCCTGTACCGGGCTGGAACACAGGGGTGGGAACTTGGTCATACCACAGGAATGGAAGTTCCCACTCTTGCTGTCTCAGGACTGCAGGGTGCTCTTTAGGGCCCATAGGTCTGCAGGCAGGCCTGCTGGAGTGTTACATGACAGTTCTAAAAAGAGACATCCGCTGCAGCACATCCACGCTAGCAGCTCAGTTACTGACTGGAGAATTGGAGGGAGGCCATGATAAAAGATGACTCCGGCATAAGAACAGGGCTGAAAGCAGAGCTGCAGTAGTGCTGTGTGTATTACCCTCTGCCAAGAGCATGACAGTGAACCCTCACCATCTGCGTCGTACAATTTCCTCCCATTGGGCCCGTTTCTGCTGTACTCTAAACTGGTTTTAGTTTACTTAAGACTTTCCCCTATTTCAAGGACATTGAAATCTTCCTCATGTTCTCTAATAGAAGCAACCTCCCATTTCAGTTCAGCCCAACTCCTGCTGAAATACTCAGCTCGTTAATTCTTTTACCACAGGCAAGAGAGTTGAATATGAAGCGAACAGCTCAACACCCTCCATGTGAAATGGTGGGTTAGGTTTCCTTCCACTTTCCTAATAACTTTCATTATCTTTCCCTTTTCAGCCAGGGACTCAGTTGCTGTTAGATGCACAAATGAAGTGAAAACTGTGGTAGCTTAGGACTCTTATCAAAGTAGAACCGCTTGGTGCTATCAAAGGTTGTGCTCAGCTGTAATGAAATCGTCATCCCCCGGCATCTCTAGACACTCTCCCTAGACAAATAGGATTCAGTAACGTCTCCTTAATGATACCGTATGGTGTGAGAATGTATCTTTTAATAGTCAGGAAAGCAGAACTGAAGATAAACCGCAGATTCAGAGCTCTCAAGTCACAGTGAATTGACACAGCGAACTGCTTATCTGTGCGATTAAACTTTTTGAATAATATGACTCTCCATTCCTCTGTGGGCTGTTATCTGTAGTCCAAACCTGCAGCCTCATGGTGCTGTATATACACATAGCAAGAGCCAATCCTTGCACTGCAAAGCTTACAGTCTTGCTAAACCAGATTAAGTTTGGAGGGAAGTTTTGTTACCTGGGGTTCTTTCAACTCAAAGCTCTCAGTAACTTCACTCTGTATGAGGTGTTTCAGGAAATAAATGCACGGAGATGCAGCCGTCCAACCAACAACTGGCTAGCACAAGCAGGACAACACAAGAGCATCACTTATAGCTAAATTTGCTTAGTCTCAAGCACTTACGCACATCTGCAACTGGTTAGTAAAACACTCTCAACTCTCAATAATAACCAAAGTTGAATGTGGTTCTTGTGAGGTACAGTGGCAGTCTTTCAATGCCCAATCTTCTGTCTGCTGATGGAGATTACAAGATATAGCCAAAGACTCCTTGAAGAGATTTTCCTGACAAGTCCAACTACCCCAAACTTTTCTTCCCTATTTATCCGTTATTATTAAAATAACACATCATTCAAAGAAACCTTATTCAGCAGTGACAGAGAGATAGCTGAGTTAGTCTGTATTCTATCAAAACAAAAAAGCAGTCAAGTAGCACAACAAAATAATTTATTAGGTGATGAGCTCTCGTGGGACAGACCCACTGTCCATCTGAAAAGGTGGGTCTGCCCCACGAAAGCTCATCACCGTATAAATTATTTTGTCAGTCTTTAAAGTGTTACTTGACTGCTTTTTTGTTTTGATCTTATTCAGCAGGCAGTTTTAAAGGTTAGGCAAGAGGCTGCCATCTGATCATCCATTAGCCAGATGTGCTTTCCCCACCCCGCCCAGAGTTTGCAGGCCTTGAGGCCCTGACAGACCCATCCTTGAGGGTACACAGACAAGCTTCCTGTTTTCTAATGCACAGCTCAATAGGTTGAACAGAGATCTCATCAGGAAGGACACAGGGTCAAGCTACCTTTTCCATGGCACCCAATCTCTCTTCCCTCCTTACCTGGTCATGCTAAGACTGCTGCATAGGCTCATTTACAGCTATGTCTAGCTCAGTAGTTCTCAACCTTTCCAGGCTACTGAACCCCTTTTAGGAGTCCGATTTGTTTTGCATACTCCATGTTTCACCTAACTTAAAAACTACTTGCTTACAAAATCAGACATAAAAAACAAAAGTACCATAGCACACTACTCGAGAAGTTGCTTAAGTTCTCATTTTTACCATATAATTATAAAATAAATCAGCTAGAATTAACTGTAAGTACAATATTTATAGAGTATAATATATAGAGCAGTATAAATATTTCATTATACGAAATTTTAGTTTGTATTGACTTCACTAATGCTTTTTATGTTACCTATTATAAAAGTAGGCAAATATCTAGATGAGCTGAGTATCCTGGGAAAAGCTCTGCCTAACTCCATCGGTAAATGTACCTCTGCTTGACAACCACTGATCTGGCTTGCCTGCTCTTAGCAAGACGCAGTAGTGGGTTAGGCACTTTACCAGTTTTTCAAAATTTCCCCTCGAAAAAGTGTGGGAGGAAAGAGACTTTCCCAGCATCTGAAAGCAGGTCAGCTGCAGAACCAGACATCCTGAGTCTCACTCCAGATTCCCTGGTCCGCTGATGACTGATGAGGAGGTTCCAGGGGAGGCACAGGCCAGGTGTCCCTGCCCCACCCCTACCACCCCACCCCTGTGCTGCTCATGCTCCACCCCTCCATGCCAATACTCCTTCCATACCCTTTCCTTTCCCTCCCACTGCTCCACTTTCTCCCACTGCTCTGCCGTCCCATCTCTTCCTTCAGAAGAGCCATGCTGCTTTGGGTGAGCGTGGGGGCAGTTCCCCTCTGCCCCAGAGCAGTGTGGCCTGTACTTCTCCAGGCGAGAGGCAGGACTGTCTTGCACTCATCAGAAGCAGTGTGGTGCTGATGGTGAGTGATCCACCACTCCTGTGCACCTCCCATGCATTGTCTCTTCCCTGGTCATTGGATCACATTATCTCCCTGCCACAGAGCTACAAACACAACCTTTCAGCACTTTGCATCCAGTGCCAGGGGCCCAGGACTAAAGGTGCGATGAAGTCTTTAAACATCTCCCTTTCCTAACTTTTGCTATTTCAGAAGCATCAAGGGCCCTGTTCATTCTGGGCATAGGGCCAGCCTATGGTGTGTGGCCCTGCTCAGTCACCCGTTCTTGAAGACTCTGTTTTCCTGGAAGGTTTTCCTGCATCAGAAGTGCCCTTCCTAACATGCAAATTTTAACAGAATCTAAGGGTGTATCATCACTGCAGCCGGAGTGGGTGATCAGTACCCAGCATAAGTTAGCTTGGGTGAAACAGTCATAGCAAAACCCTTCCTGAGTTACTGGGTCCTTCGTTGTGCTGAATTGACATAAGTCCTCTAGAAATTCAGCTCACTAATTGGTTAGACTTGGTTATTTATCTACCTGTGGCAGGGTTCTTTCTGTGAGATCTTACAGGCAAATGTTCTGTGCATGTACTTCTTGAAACACCTCAGCAACCTCCACCAGGGACTAAAAGAGAAAGCAATAGGGACCAGGTTAGGAAACTCCTGTGTAGTTCCTAAACAAGCTGTCAGATTCACTAGTGTTGGAGGAAGACCAAGCAGGCTCCCAGTAGGAAAAAGCTAAAGCTGCAATGAATCCACTTTCTCAGGCAGAAAAATGACTGGAAAGAAGAGAACAAACTGACTATTTTTTCTTTTAAAGACTTGCATTTCTTAAATCCCCTCTGGCTTTGACAGGGAAAGCTGGAATATTTAAAATTAACAAGCCACAAAGTATTCCAGCAGAATCCTCTACAGCTGGAGAAGGCTGGCAAACAGTTGGAATCTTATAGACATTAACCAGAGCATTTCATCTTCTCTGTGACCTTAGCTGATACTGGCCTTGACTTGTAGGGACCAAAATAAGACCAAGCAGCATCTGAGTTGTTCAAAATAAGGCTTGAGGGAGGGAGAGGTATGAACTTATCCTCTCCCCTCTGTAAGAAATGGGGTCTTGTCATGGACAGAAGGTGAGGGCACAGCTAGGAAGGCAAGCGCCAGCCCCTCCCCTGTCACCCCAATGCTCAGCTCAGTCTAGGCCCCACCCTTCCATACCTTTCCCTCCTCCTTCATCCCTGGATCCCTGACACCCTGACCCTCACCCACTAGAGCAACAAGGGAGTTGAGCTGCTGCAATGCAGCCCCAGCCCTTTCCAGCAGTCGGGGAGCAAGGCTGCATCCCCAGCTTTCCCTAGTGGCAGGAGCGTAGGCAATACGGGGAAGGCAAGGCCTTCCCTTGCCTACATTACCCACCCTCCATGATTGAAGTATAAATCTTAGGTAGATGGGATACCACCTCTCCACCTGAGCTCTCTATGTTGTTGAGAGGGTCCTTTGACAGTGCCCCTCAGTGCTTCTGCAAATTGGTAGGTGAAGCAAAGCTGCTATTGCCTTCCCTGGCTCATGCCATTGGGACATGCCCAGTGAGTGCCATATGCTTGGGGATGCCAGAGGACCAGTGTGGCAGGGTTCCAGGAGCCGATCAAATCAACAGCTGTGAATCGCAGTCATGGAAAACTGCTGGGTCTGCTCAACATTGGTTTGACAGTCAACCCATGAGTGTGAACAGGAATTTAGGAGTCAAACTTTGAGATTTTTTTTTAATCTTAGCCTAGATCAGTAGTAGGCAACCTGTGGCCCATGGACCCCTGGGCTGCCTTGCTCCTACATGTGACTCTTATGCACCAGAATCCCACACATCCTAAACCTCTCCCCTCCCTCCCAGCATTTCAGAGCTGCCAATCACCAGATTCACACTCCATCCCTTCTCCCCTGCAGCCCCTTCCAGAGCTGGAATTCCACAAATCAGCTGTTTGCAGCATTCCAGCTCTGAGAGCAAAGGGGAGAAATTAAGACAGAAAGCAAATCAGGAAATTTGAATGCTCTGAAAGTGCTGGGAGGGAAGCGGGGGACCAGGTAAGTGTGGGACTCCAGTGCCCTGGTGCAAAATAGACACATGAGGGAGAGGAGTGGATGGGGGGGCTGCAGGACCTCAGGCAGAGCCCCAGTGGGCTGTGGGCTGCTGCAGCCCACTGGAGTGAAGGAGAACCACTCATGCAGCCCACTCACCATTCATAGCTGCCCATCCGTGGCCTACATGCTCATAATGGAGAGGGGTGCTATGTAAGAAGCTAGACAGAGTAAGTTGCTGTGTTATAAGGTACCACTGTTGTATATTACTCATTGTTACTATGTAGTCCATCATCTCAACTAACGTGCGATTGTTCCCCACAGATTCTTCCATCAAAACCCACTGTTTAGCTTTGTGTGTCATGTGCTAAGGTGCCTGACGCAAACAATACAAGTGGAGCAATTAATTTTTCTACCATAAATGGCTTCAATTTTTATATTGCCCGGCTAATCATTTAACAAGCTAATGGCTTTAAAAAAGCACGAGAACTTAGCTTCTCCTGCCCTCCCATCCGCATCATTTCTCTGTAAACCAAATAATCTTTCAGATTGAAATCTTCCCCTTTAAACAAAGCTTTATCTTTCTCTTCTAACAAAACAATCCCACATTTGATATTAAAATAGAATAAACTTTGAGAGAGAGAATAAGTCATTCCCCTATAATTTTTCCTTCACGTTTTTCAACTGGAAAGATAACTGTAGCTGAGGTAAGATTACTTTTTTCCTTTATTGTACCTCGACTAGTGCAAAATGAAAGCTCTGGACAAGGAAGAGGGAGTGGGCATGGCACATGTCACATGGATATAAGAGGAGATGCTCCCATCGTAGGGTTTGTCTGCAATAGGGTAAGGCTCAAAGAACAGGCTGAAGAAGGACATACCGCCTTCATGAGTAAAAAGTTCTTACAACACTGATGGTGACCAGGTATGTGCCATGTCCACTGAGGTCAAACAGAGAAGAAATTAGCTCTGCAGCAAGGGAGATTCAGGTTAGGCATTTGGAAAACCTTCCAACTCTAAGATTGGGTGAGGCCACATGCAGAGTATTGCAGCCAGTTTCTCTTCCCCACCCCCAACACACACACAGGACAGAAAAGATGTGCACAAATCAGAGACAAATTGGAGGGCAGCGAACATGATTAAGGGGCTGGAGTGCATGAGTTATGAGGAGAAGCTGAGGGAATTGGGCTCGTTAAATCTGCAGAAGAGAATGAGGGGGAATTCGATGGCAGCCTTCCACTACTTAAAGGGGGATTCCAGAGAGTTTCGAGATAGCCTGTTCTCATTGGTGGTAGATCAAGGGGTAATGGTCTCAAGTTGCAGTAGGTTGGCTATTAGGAAAAAAACTATTTCACTAGGAGAGTGGTGAAGCTCTGGAATAGGTTGCCTAGGAAGGTGGTAGAATCTCCATCCTTAGAGGTTTTTAAGGCCAGACCTGACAAATCCCTGGCTAAAATGATTTAGTTGGGGTTGACCCTGCTTTGAGCAGGGGATTGGGCTAGATGGACTTCTGAGGTATCTTCCAATTCTAACTTCTATGATTCTAAGGATCATTAAGCACTGGAACAGATTACCTAGGGAGGTTGTGGAATACCTCTCAATGGAAGGTAAGAACAGGTTAGACAAACATCTGTCACACATGGCTTATATATACTTCATTTTGCTTCTTAAGATCCCTTGCAGCCCTATGTTTTATGATTCTATGATAATATGTTCCCATGCAACTTTACATGCATTTTACATATTACGCTGACAGCAGACTTTAAGGCGTCACCTCCTAATTTTTGGCCTTTTGCTACTGCGATCTAGCAATTCTAACTGGTGGAAGGCTGTTTGGGGGCCACAGCCACCAGGCACAATCTACAGCAGCCTCTGGGTTGATCTAAACTACTCTAACGTAGCAGCCAGCATAAAGCTAGCCTCAGATTTAGGGAAATGTAGTGGCTCCTTTGCCGAATTTTCTTTGAAAACCAAGAGGAGCAGGGAATTCAGTGATAAGTTAAATGCCATTTGTCAACACAACTGATTGTAAATCGGATTTGCATGAGTTAAAGCAGTCATACACATGCCAGAAATGTTGTAAAACATACTGCATGCCCACAAGGCCAAAAGGAGTTGTCCTTGAAAAGTTAGCCTTGAGTTTTCAGTGTCTGAGTAGACAGGATGCCCTGGGAAACTGAGAGTTAGAAAAGATCAGGGGGTTAAATTCTTATTCTTGTTAATGATTCTCTTACAATTTGTGTGCATCAAGACTCTGTGAAGCGAGAAAGTGATAGCTGCAGTCTTTTGTTCCTGGCCCAGTGATCAAAAGGATATTTTTCTGAGCTAAAATGCACGTTATACCGGTGGCTTTCTTCTTTAACCAAAGGACAGGGGTTAGGGGAAGGCAATATTGGTGCTGTTGAAGTCAATCCCAGGAAACTTCATTGTTTGCTGGTTTTATTCAATAACTTTGCACAACCAAAGTACTATCCAAAGTACAAATCCACCCATGGAGTGCTCCTTATGAATCGAGTAGCAGCATATCTACTAAAGACTTTTAAATGAGTTTGGTGACTTGTTCTGGGTTAAAGATTTAGCAAACAACACATTGGTGTGCTGGTAGGGTACTGGCCCTCTGCACAGGGGTGCATCTCAGACTGATTAGAGTTCCAAATATTATCACACTTCTCTGTTTAGATAGAAACTTGGCCAAGATTTTTAGAAGTGTTATTTTTCAGGTGAGGTGACTATCTTAAAGGTGCCAGATTTTACTTGTGGGTATTTGGCACTTTTGGACAACTGGGCTCCTTTAAGACATTTCAAGTTGGACTCTCAAAACTGGAGGCCCCCAGAATCACTGGTAATATTTGAAAACCTTGGGGGCAGGGACAGTCTCTTGCTAGGTGAGCGTGCTGCAGGTCATGCAAAGCAAAGGGACTGACCTTGGTGGTTGTCTCCAGAAACTATTCTACGTGGAAAGGGTTCTAGGAGCAGGTGAGCCCTTGGCACAAACTTCCAAGGAGTGATTAGAACATTTTCCATCCTGACCAGTGCAATGCCGAGGGCAAGTCACAATTCTGTGCATAATTTGGGGAGAGACATAAGTTACCAATTTACAACTTCTGCTTGTTTTGTTTGCAACAGAGCATGAGGATATTTGGGTGCTCTTACATATTTTTGACATAGGTATTTTCCTATAAATCAGACAGCTGCTTTTCTGAACTTCTCACCCTGCTTGGCTGAACACTTGGCTTCAAATACCGAGCTCCCTGCATGCGCGCACATGTACTGATTGACAGGATGTGTAATAAAGCCAAGTGCTCTTTCCATTAACTGAGTGAAGACACACTCCTTGGCACAGCATTGAACAAGCAGATCACATTCATCAGACGTAAATTCCTCCCACAGCCATAAGCAGCTGGTTATGCCTCTGTTGTAAACTCTCACTGTAATTAAATGTCATCTATTTCCTAGTAAGGTCTTACTCTGGGCTCCTCAATAAAGTAAATAATTTAATGAAAGTTGGGTGTTCAGAGTTTTGGCTCTGTTGGTCAGAGAAAGCTGAAGCTAGCTCATGCATTGGCAAAGTGGAGACCAATTTGGGGATTCACCATTCACACAGGCAAACAGGATGGCAGCTGGATTGGATTTTGTTTCTTCCTTTCATCATGCTGCCTTCTTGGACTTTGAACAGCCAGCCAGCCCCTTCCTTATCCTCCCACCCGCACTGGATTTTACTTCTGACTCTGCTACTAATTCCCTGCATGCACTGGGGGAAGCAAGTTCTCTATCCTGTGCCTCAGTTTTCCCATCTGTAAAATGGTGGCATTAAAGCTTGTGCATGCCACAGAGGTGTTGTGACTATGGATCCCATCCTGCCAGGTTCTGAGTACTTTCTATGAAGTGGATCTGAGTTAGAATTGAATAAGCCCTTGACCCTTCTGAGCACCTGTGACAAGGTATTTGGTGCTTTCAAATTTAATACTGGTAAATTTATTCTGAGTATCTATAACTTCCAAAGAACAAGTGAAACTGACATTATTAGGGTGGGTCAAAGATTCTCCATTACACTTTCATTTTTTTGTTGGAAAACTGGATTTTTTTTTAACCAAAATGAAAATTTTGTGGGAAGTGCTTGCCTTCAAAACTTTCCTCCTCTTTAAAAATCTCCAATACTGAGACATTTTCTGCTGAAAATTTTGACAAAAACAAATTATTTTCCTTTTTTTCCCTCAATTTTTTCTATTGTACATTGGTGGGTGTGGGAGAAGAGAGGGCACAGTAGCATGTTCTGAGTAACTCTAGCATTGCAAGATTCTCTCTGGATATTCTGCCATACTTAATTACTAGTCTTGACAGCCTTGTCAATAGATAGGAACATTCTTTTGAGGGGGAAAGTAGTTGTTTTAATGCCAGTTCTGCTGAAGATGAAGCCGGGCTGAAAATTCCAAAGCCAAATAGCACTCAACTTCAGGGTCACACAATTAAGTTTGGGATCCACCTCTCTCATAAAATGATGTGGTACATTCTGTTTTGAAGAAGATTTTGTAACCTAGGCAGAGCACATCCAAGCTCTGATTGCTGTCAGAAGTAAGTTTTTGATCTTGGGGGAGGAAAGGTTGAAAGAACTGCAAAGGAAAGGGAGGGATGGCTGTACAGATGGTTTAATGAAGAAGTCAACATGGAAGCACCGTTGAAAGAGGTTGATATGAAAAATGCAAGTCATACACTTTGGTCTTTCTGTGGTTTTGGGAAAACTCAAACAATCCAATGCTGAGCTTTGCAGAGAAATATAACACTTGCACTAATTGCTCTACTGAGGCTAAGCACCCCACCTATAATATCAAATTGCTTAAATATTGCTTAGGCCAATAAAAGGCAGAAGGAATCACTCACCCCGTCTGACTCTAGTTTCACACTGGATTAATGAAGTTCACTTAGTGTAAAAGGGAAGGAACATAGTGGTGAGTTGGGTCCAAGAACCCTTTGCGTAGGCCAGTGTTTCCCAAACTAATTTGGCCACAAAACACTTTTGGGCATGGAATATCTTGATGGAACACATACGTGCTGGTTGGGGTGGGCGGGGTTTGGAGAGGTTTTCATACCGAAAATATTGCCACACATAATGCTCAAAAAGTTTATTTCAAAGAGTGTTTTTAGAAGTCTTTTATTTTACAAAGAACAAAAATCACAAAAGAAAATCATCTGACTGAACAACTAGTGTCCTGCTGTTTGGAGGAAGTTTAGCAATCCTATAATTAAGTATAAAAATTAAGTACAAACTCAAAATGTAACATCAACATAACAGCCAAAAGAAGGATGGTTGGTGGTTTTTTTGTACAAAAATTGAAAGGACAGTATTGCTCAGAAAGGACTGATCTTCCTTAAAGCTTAAAAAAACATTCTGGGGGACTTGACTTGAGACCTCTGTAAGGAACTTGATTTGCCAGAGGTGGGATGGGAGGGTACTTGTTCATCTTCAAAATTGGACCCCTTTAAGGGAAGACCCAAGCTGGGTTTAAAAAATAAATTCCCTGGCTTAGATGCCATCTCAAAAAAGATACCTTGGCATTGGAAAAAGTTCCAAAAGCCAGGGGTGAGCAACCAAAATAGTAAGAAGAGCCATTTTTTTCCCCTACTGGGTAAAAAACTCAATAATTCAAGAGCCGCAGTGCATGTGAATATGAGACAGTCCTTAGTCAATAACGTTAAACTGTACTTTTTGTAACCCCTGTTTTAAGAACAGTGCACATAACGAGTTGCGATGCGATACATGTTTACTGCAGGACATTCACAAACTTTTTATGTATTCTATTTCCTCACACTTTATGCGTGTGATTGTACCACTGTCTTCCTGACTTTTACCCCAGAACCTTCTCTTTCTCTGGCAGATGCTTGCGGGAGTTATGAGATCGCATATCATTCACTATTTAGATATGAGTTACTCATTTTGGGGCTTTTAGACCTCCACCATTTATCAAAAATAATCAGGAGGGTTTTTTTGTTTTTTGTTTTTGTTTTACTTTGCAATTATAGTGCTGGGAGCCACAAAGAAGTCCTTCAAGGGCCACATGTGGCTCTGGAGCTGCAGGTTGCAGATGCCTGAGAAAAGGGCAACAAAAATGACTAGGGGTTTGGAACAGCTGCCTTCTGAGGAGAAATTAAAAAGACTGGGACTTTTCATCTTAGAAAAGAGGAGATTACGGGGGGATATAGTAGAGGTATACATATCATGACTGGTGTGGAGAAAGTGAATAAGGAAAAGTTATTTACTTTTCCCCATAATATAAGAACTAGTGATTAGCAAATGAAATTAATAGGTAGCAGGTTTAAAACAAACAAAAGGAAGGTTTTTTTCACAAAGAGCAGAGTCAACCTGTGGGACTCCTTGCCAGAGGATATTGTGAAGAGCAGGATTTTAACAAAGGACTCAAAAAAAGAGTTAGAAAAATTCAGGGAGGATAGGTCCATCAATGGCCATTATCCTGGATGGTAGTGATGGTGTCCCTAGCCTCAGTTTGTCAGAAGATGAGAATTAGTGACAAGGGAGGGGTCATTGATGAGTACCTGTTCTTTTGAGTCCCTCTGGGGAATCAGCCACTGTTGGAAGACAGGATACTGGGCTAGATGGACCTTTGGTCTGACCCAGTATAGACATTCTTATGGTCTTATATAAGTTGGCTGTGTATAAACCATTGGTGAATCTGTGTTACCGGTCCCTGTCCATGCCAAACACATAGGCTCTAAATTGTTTTACCTCCCATTTACGTGATGACCACCATTTTGGCTGGCCCACTGGTGACTGAACTGGTGACATTTAGAACTGAAAGCATAAGTTACCACAAAGCTAACATTCCCTAGCTGGGGCTTGTAATAATTCATCTTCTCTGTGGAGCTAAGAAAGGGGCTGGTTATACATGCTCAGAGGTGAGCTACAGAGAATGCAGTTAGCCAGGTGCTGATGTTAGGAACCTCAGCAAATGGAAGATGATTTGGGAAGTGTTGATCCAGCCCTAACAAAAGCAGCAGAAAGACCAATGCTGCCTTTTTAATATCTCATCTTACTCTGTGTAATCTTGTCAGCACTATTTCTTCCCCTTCACCTGTGGGTTCAATTAAAGCTATATTTGGACCTTTCCCAGGTAGTTAAACTTGTCACTTGAAAAGATGAGAGAGATTTCATTTGAAAGATACAGAGATCAAAGCTTTTACTAAGCTTTCTAACTCAGCAGTGTGTCATCTTTATTCTGAATCTTATTGCTTGTCAGGTATCTTATTAAAAGACTACCTTTCTGCTTCAGATTGTGCTTAAAAACAGGAGGGTTTCAATGTAGTTCTTCCAGGGGGCTGGGATCTCACTTAACAAAGTTCATTGGGAAAGAAGGTGGCTTGGTGGTTGAGTCACAGCCTGAGGCGTGGGGTTCAGTTCTTATCTCAGCATCTGATTGGCTATAGCCTTGTCTAGATCTAAGAGAATGTCTTCACTATCTGCCAAATTAAAGGGCGGTGATTGATCCAGCAGGGATTGATTTATCACTTCTAGTATAGACATGACAAATTGACCACTGAGCACTCTCCCATTGATTCCTCCACCTATGCTCCTCATTCTGGTGTCAATGGGAGAGCATCAGCTGTTGACTTACCATGACAAAGTTATTCACATAGCGGCAGTTGTGGAATTTAGGTCAACAACCCTCAGTAGTGTAGACTAGGTCTGAGAGGTGATATCACATTTTCAAAGAACTGTGTCTATAGTATCTGTAGTGGGGTAGCCTGAACCCAAGTCTGCTGACCCCGGTTGGGAGGCTTGTTGACAGGTGCTGAGATACCCTTTGGGTTTTGAAAATTTCTCCTCTATGTTGGTCAAATACAGCTCCTGCTGATGCAAATAGGAATTTTACTGCCCACTTCATGGAAAGCCATTAGACCAATAATGAGCAAATGTGAAACCCCATAGTTCTCTGGCCTGTGATGTCAGATTTGATGATTCCACAGGTGTCATCTTTGAATCTGTGAAGATGGGGCATGTTCAGGGGTGGGGGGAAGCAGGAGATACAGTCACATGGGGGGGGGGTTCCAGCTACATCGTAGCTATTAATGTTACTAGTTGTTTGGGGAGGTCCTGGAGCAGTACCTTTGTGTTGTACCTGGGGAGGGTACAATGAGGCGGGAGAACATATTCTACCACAGTATTCTGTGTACCTGCCATACAAGGGGAAGAGGGTGTTCTGCTCCTGTTTGTGTTCCCACACAGAGGAGCCAAACCCTAGACCACGGGTGGGCAGGAAGCATGTCTCAGGCTGGATGTGGTCCACCCGGGCTAGCCCCTGGTGGGCTGTTGGCACTATATTTACCTATGCCTCCACTGGTATGGCCATGTACAAGTTCCATGAGCTGCAGAGCATCGTTTCAGAGCTGCAGAGAGTGATGTCTCAATCCGAGCCACTTTCTGAACCGCCCGTTGGTTGGCAATGGCAACCCACAGCCAACAGGAGCTATAAGCAACTGTATCTGCAGACATGCAGGTAAATAAAGTGCTGGTGGCCCCCCAGGGGCTAACCCTGGTAACCCACTTATCACTCATCCCTGGCCTAGTCTTAACAGTATCTCACCAGCAGTGTAGCTTTGGTTGCATTATTTACACCAGTGACTAAACCCCAGCTCTGGGAAGGCATTGAACACTTATTCTTTACTCTCCAATTAGTTTTTACAATAATCCCCAGGGACAGTTTGAAGATCTCCAGGGCCTTCAGCAAATGTCCCATCACTCTGCGTTTGCTTCCTGCACCATATGCTGGACAATAATCTGAGACGGTTCCAGGCTTCTAAAACTAAACTGAGTCTTCATTAAGTGAAGTATTTAGAGAGGTTCTGAAACTGCAGTAATGTTGCAGCCAGTTGCACACAGACTAGCTTCCTGGTGCATCTTCCAAAGACTTTCCCCCTGCAGCTGGAGTTTTTAATATCCAGGTCTCATGGGGATGGCTATTCTGTTCCTCACCATCGTCCTGAAGGGATGTTTCTCAGTGTGGGAATTGATGGTTTACCACTTCAGAAACTAAGTCTTTGGGGCTTATTAAAGAGCTAATTAAGGTCTTATTTCCTCTTTGGAGGTCTGCTGGTTTTGGCAGACTTCAGCTCCAGGAAGATTATAAGAAAAGGGGGATGAGAAGGGAGGAAATCACATATATTTTATGCTACTATTTGGAGAAAGGCCTCTGTGATGAGGCTGCTGAACTGACAGTGTTGTTCAGGGAAATAGCGGATCACTAGGGAGAAGAAGAAAACTCAAGGAATGATGTGAACTTCAACCCCTATGCAGAGCTCACAAAAGCATGAGGGAGAAAACAGTCTGGAAGAACAATATTGATCGAGTGTGAGAATTATAGTTCTGCAGGCAACCAATTTATTTTGCCAGGACAAACTGGAAGGTAGACTATGAAAAGTTAATGAAGAGGTTCCTGATGATTGCTAATTTTAAAGAGCTAATTGATTAACTAGAAATTATGAGAATTCTGTAATAACTGTCAATGTGGAACCTCTACATCTGGGTCAGCTTTGCAGAATGGCAGTTGATACTGCAAAAAAAGCAGATTTGAAGCTGCTTTTCATATAAAGCAAAATAAGTCATGTCTGCCAAATGCAAAGTTGCTGACCTGACATTTTCTAAGCTAGCTAGGTGATTTAGCTAGAGAACTTTCATTAAGTTCTACTGGGAGTTGTAGGCAGTAAGCCTCAGTGTTTGGTGCAGAAATAGTTATTAATAAAATTATAATGTATTCTTATTATACTGGGGTTGGACTACACTTGTCCGCACCTTCATTCAACTTGGACAATTATAATATGCATCATTCTGTGTTAAGTTGCTTGTTTTATTAACTGAAGTATTCAGGCTAATAAAAGAAGTTTAGGAAATTCCTGCTTTCTCCTTGCAAGTGAGATGAGAGAAGTTTCCAGGAGACTATTGCCTCCTTGCACAAAGCTTTGCAGTTCTCACCTCCAGACTCTGGAGTGTGGTTTTATGGCTCCTCTTTGGTTGTAAGATTCTAGGTGGTTTATTTGGTGCAGTGGAGGAAAGAGATATTTCAATATTAATTATTGCAATTCTTTGGTTTTGTGCCACGTTTTGGTTTTCAACCCAGACCAGCGAGAGGCCCTGTCACCAGTTGTCTTGTAAATGTAAGTGCCTTAAAATGGCCTGCTGCAATAGCTCCTTATCCCAACACCACTGGCCAGCATACGAATCTGCACGGTCTGTGTGCTGAGCTGTAGTAGACCAGCACCCTGCTTGTAATGTGATGGTCACAATCTGGTCTCACCAGCCTGGGGTATTTACTGGCCAGGTGGGCCCAACATGTTCCTTATCCCAAATTTCCCTAGAATGGTGTGCCCTGCAATGTGCAGTCCTCTCCTGGTATAGTGGCCTTTAGGACACAGGGGCTACGTCTACACGTGCACACTACATCGAAATAGCTTATTTCGATGTAGCGACATCGAAATAGTCTATTTCGATGAATAACGTCTACACGTCCTCCAGGGTCGGCAACGTCGATGTTCAACTTCGACGTTGCTCAGCCCAACATCGAAATAGGCGCAGCGAGGGAACGTCTACACGTCAAAGTAGCACACATCGAAATAGGGATGCCAGGCACAGCTGCAGACAGGGTCACAGGGCAGACTCAACAGCCAGCCGCTCCCTTAAAGGGCCCCTCCCAGACACAGTTGCACTAAACAACACAAGATACACAGAGCTGACAACTGGTTGCAGACCCTGTGCCTGCAGCATAGATCCCCAGCTGCCGCAGAAGCAGCCAGAAGCCCTGGGCTAAGGGCTGCTGCACACGGTGACCATAGAGCCCCGCAGGGGCTGGAGAGAGAGCATCTCTCAACCCCCCAGCTGATGGCCGCCATGGAGGACCCAGCAATTTCGACGTTGCAGGACGCGGATCGTCTACACGGTCCCTACTTCGACGTTGAATGTCGAAGTAGGGCGCTATTCCTATCTCCTCATGAGGTTAGCGACTTTGACGTCTCGCCGCCTAACGTCGAAGTTAACTTCGAAATAGCGCCCGACGCGTGTAGACGCGACGGGCGCTATTTCGAAGTTGGTGCCGCTACTTCGAAGTAGCGTGCACGTGTAGACGCAGCTAGGTTGTCCTTGGCCATTTCCCCATCTTTCTCTGGCCAATTCTAGGTCTTCTACAGAAGCAACACAGAGCTGATGGATTCACCTCTATGCCTGGAATACACAGCAGGATATCCTGGTGGGGAGGTAAAGACCAAGACACACCATTAGGCAATGACTAATCCGGTCCATCGCATGATCAGGGTCGTATTCTTTTTCTTTTTCTTTTCAAATCAGGCCAGAGGAGCCCCACTTCCTTGTGACTCAAGTTGGTATGAAGCTGGTATGTCTTTATCTGGCTTCCACCCATGGAAAGGACACATCACAATACAGACATTAAGCAGTGCAAGTACTGGCAAACACTGTTATGATGACAAACACGCACACAAGATCTGGGGACCAAAAAACACCTGTTCACTAGTGATAATCTACTAGGTTTAGCCATGTTTTCTGGAGTAACTTTGCAAATGCACGCACAGTAGGTGTGTATGAATTATAATGAGCAGAAGTGGACTCTGCTTGGAAACATGGAAAATAAAGTTTCAAGGTGAATAGGAGGCTGCACAGTAACTTGCTAAATTGGAGCTAGTTCTCTAAGCATATAGAAAATCACCCCATGAACTTTTTTTCTGTGAAAATTTTCTATGCAGTTTGAATCCATTCAAAATTATGTTACTCTGGTTTCTGACAGTTCCTAGAATGATTAATGGTGTAGTTCAAATGTCAAGTTAATTTGTTGTGTTTATGCTTTAAAATACCTTTTATGGATTCTGGCAATGTCTTTAATCTTCCTTTGGATGTATATTACTTTTCAGCAATTCACATATGATTTTCTTTTGTGATCACTGTTGGAAATGTAACAATCAGAAAATAAAAACAAAACCCTTTTACCTTTACAAAACAATTCTCTCAGGAGTTGCCCATAAGCTGTCAGCCAACAAGCCATCTGCGTCTATTTGTTCTCTGCCATTTCCACATGCCAGCATTTACTGTCACAAAATGTATAGTCGTCTAAAGAGCAGGGTTGAAATCACATAATACTAAACTTGCATATAGCTGGGTGTTTTTTGTATAACTACGTTAGAATCAAAATGCCCTCTTAGCAGATGTGAATTGGTTTTACGGCAGCTCATTTTTTTCCAAGAGAAGCTGTACAAGACAAAAACTGCTGCATTTTGATGTAACTTTACTATTTCTTTGGCCGGGTTCACAGTAGACATTAAAGCTGGTTGCAAATGGCAACCACTCACAGCCGGCAGCATGTGTTTCTCTTGGCTGTGCACATGTTCACATGCCTTGGTGCACAGAACAAAATTTATTTTACCCAGGGATGGAAAAAAATTAGTGGGAACCCTGGTTACAGGTAACATGAAAGCTATGGTTTCTGTGTGTGCACATTTGATTTATGAAACTATTCGCTAGATTCTGAACTGGTGCAAAATAGCAAACTTGCATATAGTAAACCCTTGACATGTGTGGCTTCCAATTGCACGTAATTTGGTTTAAAATGAGTTAAACACAACATGAAGCTGCTCTGCTGCTGTCAACCCACCTACCTTCCTACAGCTGGGGGAAGCTAGGCAGGCTAAGAGCCCCTTCTCCCTGCCTTCCCCCAGTGGTGTGGCTGTCAGCTTGACAGGGGCACCGCCGGGGTAGAGGGAAGGTTCTTAGCTTGCGTAGCTGCCCACTTGGAGGGCAGTTTTTTCCCCCTAATGCCATGGGGCTGATGGAAATGGGGGATAGATTCCACCAATGCACAGCTGCAACAGTTAAACTTTGAAGATTTAATGAGGATGTGCCAAGTTGACTTTGTGTGCGGGTGCGAACACTCAACTTTGACTTTATAAAATCCAGTATTACAAAGACGACTTGAATAAATTCGACTTTATTTCATAGTGTAGACATAGCCTGATTCTTCTTCCTCACAGCTCTAAAATAAGCATTTCAGTGTTTAATATCTTCTTACATGAATAGATGGAGTTTAACATTCAGGAGTGCCCATTTATTCTAGAAACCAATGACAAATCCAAACTTGTCAAGACTCTGAAGGGTCAACTGTACTTGGTTACGCTTGAATAAAGTGGTCCATTGGTTGTTAAGAGAGAGAATGAATATTTAATGCACAGCAAGTCAGTCTTGCAAGACATTTTTAACTGGATCCTTTTCAAATGCTACATAAAACAGTTTCAAGTAGTGAAGTTGTACTTCATTGGTAAGGCACATAGGGCTTTTGATAATGCTGAAGAAAAATATTCTTTGACGGTATTTTTTGAGGGTTAGAGTGTATTTGTATGTTTGTCCAGCTTATACACAGTAGGGAAATATGGAAAAGTGACTAGTAAATATTATTAGAGTCACACTAGGTGGTTCTGTTACAAATCTGCGAAGTCCGTTTTCTTAATATACATGCAAATGTTCAGTTTTGGGAAGGCGCTCGGTGGTGGTGTTTGGAATTACACAAGATCCCAGATGAAGGCAGTGCTTTTGGGGGATGGAAGATGGATAGCAGCAAGACTGTTTGCTTTCTCCCCTAGCCTCTGTTGGAAGTCTGTTTGTAAGGCAGAGCTGTTTTCTGGGTATTGCGCTTTGGTGCGGGGCTGAGTCTTCTAAAAGAGGAGATGGCTTTGCATGCTTTTTTTGCACATCTGTGTTGCAGGACAGGTATAAGGTTGGATCCCTTGACTGCCTTTCTAGATGCTGAGCACCTTAAAATCTCACTTCAGTAGCAATTGTGTGCATTGCCTCCAGTGGAGCAGTTCTCCTCTGGCTGGTAGGAGATTCTTAGCTCTCTCTTTACACCGTCAGAATCTGAGATGGAAAAAGTACCCAAAAATGACTTGAGTAAAAGTGCAGCTGATTGTGGTGGGGGGGATGTACTGAAATACAAGTTATCAGTGTCTTTCTGGAAAACTACTTGAGAAAAAGTACACACAAACATGTGTGTGAGCGCATGCGCCATATCTAGATTGTACTCAAGTATCCAGAAGTGAAAACAGCATTACTTTTACTCAACTAACTATTTGGGTACTTTTCCCACCTCTGGTCAGAATGGTATATTGGTGTCATATTGGGGGTGAAAATCTCAGCCCTCCAAGCTTGAAGTCTCTGGGTTTGTTTCTTATTCTGAATGAGTTGGTGGGGGACTTGGGAGGTTGGGCTGGCATTAAAAGCACATTCACATTTCTTTTTTCTCAGTTATCTTTTAACAAATGGTAGCAACCAATGAAATTCAGGCCCCCTAGCAAGTTCTGATCCAATACAGACCTCTCTGAGATGGGTTTTGTGCGACATCTTCCCTCCCATCCTCCATGCAATATTTAATATTTTTGCTGACGGGTTGGTAGTCTCCCAGAGGCAGAATGGAGCTGTTAACTACAGAGAGAATCAGTTATGTGGAATGAAATATACCCTTAAAAAATCCAGACTTTCCATGTCCTCGAAGAGAGAGGAGAGATGCTTTTTAAATTTCAGACAAGCAGCAAGAGAGAAATGAAGAAGGCATAAACACAGGCTGAGTAATGTGATGGTACACCAAACCAGGCTGCACCACGACTTGTGAACAAAACAAAAAAGCAGTCATGTAGCACTTTAAAGACTAACAAAATAACTTATTAGGTGACGAGCTTTCGTGGGACAGACACAGTTCTTCAGATCTGGAGATAGTGGTGTACCAGAAATGGTGCTGAGAGTGAACTGGCATGATGGTTTTATTATAGAAAGAGACAAACAAAAAAATTGAAGTGAAAACAGACAAATCAGATACATAGGAGAGAAGAGGTGGTGAAGGGTGGGGAGGAGGTGGGGGAGAGAAAATTACTGACTGCAAGTGTCAATTACGATAAGTGACTTTCCTGTGACCACTGTGAATATCAAAGATGGCGAAGCTGTCTTTGTAATGCGTAAGGTAATTGCTATCTCTATTGAGGCCAAGGCACAAAGCATCGAATTTGAGCATAAACTGTAGTTCACATGTTTCCCCTTGTAATCTGGTATTAAAGTGTCATTGTTTTAAGATGCATATTCGCAGGTATTTAACAGTATGGCCCATTCCACTGAAATGCTCACTGACAGGTTTATGTGTATTCAGATTCCTAAATCTGCTTTGTGTCCATTCATTCTTTGGCGAAGCGATTGTCCAGTTCCTGGCTTTGCTTGCAAAGTAGGGAGCTTTGAAGGGGAATGTAGGACCTGAGTCCTCAGCAATCAGTTCTGCAGAAAGCCAGCCTCTCAGAAAATGAGATAAGTTGTGCCTCATGTCTTAGAGAGCTGCCTGCTTTCTCCCTCCCTGGTGTTGGGTTCTTGTGTGTGATCATTATGATTTATGAGAAATACAGTCCATCTTATGTTGGCACGTTCCATCAAGAGTATTTTTTTTGAAATCTAGCATAGAGTCATAGAACCATAAGGCTAGAAGGGGCCAGAGGGTATTTTAGTCCAACCCTCTGCCAAGATGCAAGGATTAGTTGTATCTAAACCATCCAAAACATATAGCTTGAATGAGTCCAAGATTTCCTCTGGTGGCTTTTGCATGCACATGGAGAGCAACTTTCAGATACAGATCTTAGCCAATAGACTTCAAGAAGGGCACCAAAGCATCAGGCAGGATTATTAAGGAGAAACTGATGCAAAAAGGATGACTGGAACAAAGATTTTCAGGAGTGACCCTTCCGTCTTTAAGGGCTTGACATTTTACTTCTATCAGCAGCCTTTGCTACTGCTGGTCATGGAATTTTCTTGACTTGCATGGTCAGTCCTGAATGGCTCTGTTCCTTCCTGTTGGGCTGCAGGAGACAGCCCTGGGAAGGAATGACTTACGTGCTTTTCTGCCCCAAGGGAGTTTTCTCGCAGGGTTCTGCAGAATTCTATTGGACCACTGGTCCTGCCCAATATGCATATGGGACCTCTGTTGAAACTGGAGGATGGGATGGATTCTACCTGGCACCTATTCAGTGCACGAAGGCACTGACACTGCATTGCTGTGGGATCACAGGAAAGCAGTGTAGGGCAGAGCAAGGTTTTAAGAAGTTTTTGGCTTTGTAGCAGAGTTGAAAGCAAAGCTTATGAACACCTTAGATCGCGGACCGGGCGGTTCACTAACACTCTTCCATTTGGTGGAGTGACGAGTAATCAGCAAATGTATTATTTATTGCCCAGCAAATGTCTGCTTTGCAAAAATAATCCTCTAATGTACAAACTAGAGAACACTGTCATTGTGGGCTGGAGCCAGGTCAATTTATAATATCTCTGAGGCTTCTGCATTATGCAATGTGCTCCAGAAATAACTGGGAATTAGAGTTCCCATACTTTAATTTATTTCAGTTCTGGGGCCTTGTTCTGCTGTGAGTGCAGCAGTCCAGTGTGAGCATACCATTTTCCTATTCAGATTTGTTTAAATATGCAAAGCAGTGGAAAATCAGGCGCCACACTTTAGATTCTTCTAGGCATGAAAACTTTAATATTGCACCTGTCTCTGGGCTGACATGTCCTGAGACCCTCTGTGTAGCATGTTTCAACAGGCAGTAGGTGAGGTTATAGAGGTAAAACCTGGGATGTCAGGAGAAGAGAATAATAAAGAGAAAGAACCAGAGAGAAAGAGAGCAAGGAAAAAACAAGGTTTTGTCTACATGAACAAGATTTGTTGCCAAAACCTGCCTTTTGCTGAGTGAGAGCGTACACACTGCAATGTGACTTTCTTGGAGACAAATGACCTGTTTCAGCGACAAAAACTTCCACCCCGAGACACTTTTTTCTTTCCCCCGCCCTTTATTGTGGACAAGGAGCCAGTGTAGACAATGCTGTTTGTTTTATCGACAGAACTGTCCTTCACCAGTATCCCACAATGCTTGTGCTGACTCTGCTCATTGTTTTGGTCTCTCTTGGCCTGCAAAAAACCCTTTCAAAACCCTGGAACTCTTTGGCAGCTGAGTGAAGTGTTTCCTTTGGGGAACAAAGAAAAAACAAATTGCTGGACTGCTCCTGTTCTGCACTGCACTATGAAAACACTGACTGGCAGACTGCAGAGCTACTCATGATGCTGCTCTCAGCAGCTGAGGAGGTTGTGGGAGATCTTGGATGGAATCCCAAGATGCCCAGAGGTCAGCACCACCTTCCTGCAACACTGTACAATGGGATACATACCCACACTGTGTTGCTCACACAACTGATGATGGTGCTGATGACAGAGGGAGCGAGCATGAACACCCTCTTGCGATTTTGTGTAGTCGACTCTTTTGGACGTCGACATATGTTTTGTCAACAAAACTTGGTAGGGTGCCAAGGCCCAAGTTTCCTATCTCAGGGGTGGCTCATTCACACCCCAAAGTTGCGCTGACCAAAGTGCCAGTGTGGACAGTGGTGTGTCAGAGGGAGAGGTTCTTCCTCCACTGTCAGGGGCTGCAGCAATTAAGTTGACAGAAGGAGCTCTCATCTCTCAGTTTAGAGCATCTGCACTAACAGCATGGCAGCTGCATTGGCACGGCCGGGCCAGCCTCAGCTCTACAGCCTAGCCATAGCCAGACACAAGAAACAGATCTGGAAAATATATGTTGAATATAACCTGAGAAGCATGCAGTGCTGAAAGGAAAGTAGGTCTGACAGGGTAAGTGGGAATAAACAGGTGCAGAACTTGTCCCCATCAGCTTTCCTATCAGTCTAGTGCTGCCACCAGAGATGAACTGATTTAGAGATGAAACGAAACAGCAGAAATGTAGCTCGTTAAAGACTAACAAAATGATTTATTCGGTGATGAGCTTTTGTGGGACAGATCCACTTAATCAGCTACTGATTTAGAGATGGTGTAACTTGTGAACATAATGGTACACTGCCTAGGTTGTGAATAGGAAGGGATTCTCAGAATCTGTTATCTCTTGAACTAAAGGAACAAGTCCCTTAAGAGGCAGTCATAGTATGCTGTTATCCTCTAATGAACCAGCCACTAGAGGGAGATGCATCATTCCCTTTGCTTGCAAGATAGCAATGGTAAGATTGTGAGAGCAGAGAGCACTCTGAGACCCATGTGGCTCCAGCTGGAAAGCTTGAACTTTTAACTGGTGACCCACAGGGCTTTATTTATGGTTGACCAGCTCACCCTAGAGAACAACCTTGTGCAGGAGGAAAAAAAGAGAACCTGAAGCATGGATCTGGTGTAAGGCCTGATGCCTAAACAAAAGTCAGCAAGAATTATCTTATGAGTAACAGTCAGGCCCTGCCAAAAGCAAATGTTTGCCTGCCAGACAGTGGCTGGGATATGAACTCAGTATTTGCATTGATATCACTGCTAAAACACACAGAACATGTGAATACATCTCACCAGGACAGCACAAGGCCACCTCAACCCAGCACGTGATAAAACAGTTAGACAAAGGTGATGAATTTTGTCTGAAACATCAGGCGTGAAAATAAAAGGTCAGGAGTAGGAATAGGAATGTGTTGCCTGACATATCAGGAGGAAAGTACAAAGGAGGTAGCAAGCATGTCACAAAACACATGAGATGATGCGTAAAGGTATGTACAACAGATTTTTTGTCTCAGCCTATACATGTTGGGATATCTCACCTTAACTCTTTGTCCAGGCAAGGGGGCAGTGGAAAAATCCCTCCACTGACTGAGCTGAGTCTGTTGGAATGAGCATCTGTGTGTTCCCCTAATTATAGACATCTGATCCAGGGAGTCTGCTGGATTCTATGGCCCAGCCCAACTACTTTGAACTGAGCATAACGTGTGTCTTCTGTGCACGACGTGTTCTTGATGAGTATAGATAGCCAGTAGGGACCTCATAGTGCAGGGGAACACTCCACTGATGTAAAGCTCTTGGGGACAGCTCTCCCATAAAGGGAATGGGAATGTGGCCAATTGTAGGTGAGGTGGAGATCCATTACCCTGAGCCTCTGGTAGCACAAGATTTCTTTATGAAAGTAATGTAAGTCAGAGGTGCTCCTGTGTGGCTCTGATTTGCGTTGGAGTGGGGATCTTCCTCTGGCTTCCTGGACTGCTTGTCCTCTCACTCTCCACTTCAAGTGAACTGCAACCAGATAGGTGCACATCAAGCTGGAGAAAGGGGGACTGTGGGGGTGACTGCCACTAACAAAGAACATGCCTCTGGGAGCTGTAATCTCCATTCAGCCGGGGTATTCCCTCATATTGCAGCCTGCACAAAGCCATTCTGTGGCACAGATATGTTGGGCTTTTTGGTTTTGTTTTACACTGTGAAGTGACCTCCAAGGAAAATGGTTTTCTTAATGCTCTGTGCATCTGGCACCTTCAGCAGAGGTGCCAATTACCTTTACCATTGCAGCACTAGTTCAGTTAAAAATTGTAAACTGCAATGTGCTTGGAGATAATTACAAGAGGTTGTGTGTGTGTGTGTGTGTGTGTTAGGAATATGGAGCTACTGGCTGCAATACTCTCTCTAGGTATGAGGATGGGGCTGTTTTTCCCTCAATAGGAGTGGTTATCTGCAGCACACCCACAGAAAATAGGCAGGACTTCACTGACTGCTGTGGTCAGGGCCAGAGGTATGGGGCAGGTGACCCAGGCAACCACCTGGGATGCTGAACTCGGAGGAGCATTGGACTCAGGGTGCTGTTTTTGTTGTGAGCAACCAAAGAGAAAGCAGAATGTTCAACGTAATAATGTTTCAGGAATTCCATATGTGGATTCATTTTTCCTCTAACCACCTAGAATGTTCTGGAGCTTTGGAGAAGCTTCTGGAACCTTCCAGACTCTGAGACTTTCTGAAAATACAGACTTACAGATCCTTCCAAGCAAATTTTAACATCTTCTATAACAAGGAGAAATCATTCCTCAGAGTTATGAAATAGGCTATAAAAACAATAAAAAATAAGGTATTCTAAAGCTGAACAAAATGGAGGAGGGGGCATTTGCAGATGCTCCTTGCACGGGGCACTGTTTGGACGAGGGCCAGATCTTGTCGTGGTCCTATTTTCAGAAGTAACAATAAGAATAGGCATCATGGTACAAGCAAAGAAGCCACCATCCTAGAAGGATGGTATATTCTTGCCAAACTGGGGTAGATCACCAGGAGCATGCCTGGTGTGTGACAGAAGGCACCAAAGCCTGAGCAAGCTCAGGTGATACAGTGTGTTCATAGTGGCGCCTTCCCCAGCAAAATGTAATTGTGGACTAGCATCATGGGATTAGTCTTTCCATGGGCTCACCAGCAGTGTGAAGGATGCTGGCATAAACAGACACAACTGTTGTTGGGAATTGTGCCTGCTCACACCCAGCGAGGCTGACAGCCACTACAGGCCTGGGAGCAAGGTATGAAGTGGTCCAGCTGCACACCTCCAGAAGAGGCAAAGTCTCAAGATGAAGGGTTGGGGCCAAGGGCAGTCAGTCCTTAGAACTTCCTGGAGCTCAGTGCTTCCCCTCCCTCCAGAAGTCATACAGAGTAACCCAGGGACTGTCACATGGCTTTTCAAAGGGGCCCCGATCTCCCAGCTACCGCCACTACAACTGCGGTAGTGGCAGCGGCTAGGAGCTCAGGGCCCCTTTGAAACACCAGGCCGCTGTTCATTTCTCCCCCTACGCTACTCACATCTAACACCAGTGCTAGATTTGGCCCCACATTCATACTGCAACCAGTGATGTTACTCTCTTGTTTGTGCAAGGTCTCAGACCAGCAAAGTCCTTAAACTCGTGAAGCTTTAAGCACATCCATCATCCTATCGGAGTCACACGTGCATCACTTACATGCTTTGCCAGGTTGGGTCTCATATACCTGAGCTAGTTGATGCTGATAATTGAAAATAATTGTCTTGTTACAGGTTTGGGCCAGAGGTGTGTCCTACCTCAGAGCATTGTCAGCAGAAAGGGGCTGGTAAGTACAGTTCATTTTATGATGCTGGGGCCACTCTCAGAAGCAGTGGGTTGCCTTGAATGCTATGTTGATGTGCTCCTGTGTGGTGGTTTCCCTCCTTTTCCTTCCCCTTGCTGGTCACAGGTGACAGTAAGCAATGACAGATACATCATTAGCCCTTGGGACTGTGTGAGTTCTAGCTAAGAAATAACTGTGCTTTTCCAGCTTGGGGTCTCATGTGAAGTTTGCCAAAAGCTGGAAGAGTGTTTCTCAATTTATTTTATAAAGTACCCCCTTTAAAAAAAAAAGTACCTGCAGACTTCTATCCTGTACCCCTAAGGGCACACGTATCCCCAGTTAGGAAACATAGTCCTAAGGTAAGCTGAGGTCTTGAAACAAGTGCCATTCAATCTGTCTAGTTTCCTGTACCCTTTTCAGGAGTCAAATTTGTTTTGCATACCAAGTTACACCTCACTAGAAAACTACTTACTTACCAAAACATGTAAAAATATCACAGAAGACGACTACTGAAAACTTTCTGACTTTTTGCCATGTTATTATGAAATCAATGAATGTCGTACTTATGTTTCAGCATAAGGCATATAAAGCTGTAGAAACAGGTCACTGAATGAATGAACTTTTAGACTGTAGTGACTTTATTAATGTTTTTATGTAGCCTGTTGTAAAACTAGGCAAATATCTAGATGAGTTGATATAGCCCCTGGAAGACCTCAGCGTACCCACAAGGGTGCAAATGCCCCTGGTTGGGAAACATTGAGCTAGAACCTACATTGCACAAGTCAACAAGATCTTGAAATTCAGTGAAAGTGACCATTTGTTCATTCAAAACCCAGGAAATGCCTCTCACCCTGCTCACCTTTCCAGTCCTTGACTGGAGTCGCCAGCAAAATCCACGCAACAATTGCCAGCTAAAAGCGTTTATCCCACAGCCACTTTGTAACACAGCCTCATGAAATAAATGTTTATTTATGAAAATATGTTTCGACTTAACAGTAGACAAAAATCAATATTTTTGTTTTACATCAAAGCTACTACTGCATTTGGTACTACATACAATACTGGCATCATTAGTTGGACCATGAATAAACATCACAAGCCATTGGTACATCACACTGTGATTTTTTTTTTTCTTTTGAACGTATCATATTGCACAGACTTAGAATCGCTTTGTCTAAGCCTAAAAGCTTAAATTCAGACTGTTTAAGGTCAGAATGAAACCATCGTGGTCACTTAGTCTGACTTCTTCCCCTTTTCAGGCCACAGAACCTCACCCACCTACTCCTGTAAAAAGCTCATAACCTCTGGCTGAATTTAGGTCTACTGATGGCAGTCAGAAGGAGGCAACTGTCCCAGGGCCTGGCGGTTCTAAAGGGTCTGGGGCTCCCAGCTGCTGCAGCTACTACTGTGATAGCATCCGGAGCCCTGGGCCCTTTAAATCACCACGAGAGCATCACATGGTTCTCTCCAAACCTCTATAAGGGCTTGGGGGAGGGCAGCATGCCACACTCCCAGCAGCGCTGAGTGCTGGCTGCCTGGCCCCACCTCTTCCATCTGAGACCCTGCCCCCTATGGGAGGATAGAACCGCCTTCCATCTTGCCCAGGGGCCTGGTATGCCTGAGTCACTGCAGTCCTCAAATCCCGATTTAAAGACTTCAGAGAATGTCCCATTTCCTGTAGTGCAAACCAGCAGGTGACTCATGTCCCCTGCTGCAGAGCAAGGCAAAAAAAAACAACCCAAAAACAAACCGTCTCTTGGAGGGAAGGTAAGGGAGATCCAAATGTGATCTTTTACATTTCTCTAGCTATTGCTCGATTTATCATCCTCTCCTCCAGGGCATCATGAAGCTCAACCTAGGGGTTTCACTGTGATTCAGCCATCTGTGTGCAAAACTTATCAGATAGTTAAAATGCTGGCCAGTGGATTTTATGAACGGACTAACAAGATGATAAATCTTTGAGTCTAGAGCCATGACACTCTTTATAGTGTGTGTGGGTTAGGAAAATTATGAGCATCATATTACAAGATTTGAGTCTGGATTTTTCTCTCTCTAACGACAAGACTGAATCTCACAGAATATGCCCATGAAGCCCATTGTAGTTACAGTCAGCGGGAGGTAGCCATGTTAGTCTGTATCTTCACAGAACAAAAAGCAGTCCTGTAGCACTTGAAAGACTAATAAAATAATTTATTAGGTGATGAACTTTCGTGCGGCAGATCCACTATTCCACCTTATAAAGTATTTTGTTAGTCTTTAAAGTACTACAGGACTGCTTTTTTGCATTGTGGTTGTAAAATTCAGCAAGAGTGTTCTAGCTAAGAGACATCTGTGCTTTCCCAGCTTGGGGGGTTTCCTGTGGAGTGTTCCAAGAGATAGAACCTGCGTTGCATAAATATAGCAGTCTACAGACACTCCTGCACAGGAATGGGATCTGTTGGTTCAGCATGGTAAGACGTCTAATGCCTCAAAATGAGCCAAACTGCTAGTCTTGGGTCATTGGCTGGCTGATAATGGCAGTCTGAAGACCATATTAACCATGTATCACAGGGATACCTATGCTAGTCTGTATCTGCAAAAACAATGAGAAGTCCTGTGGCACCTTGTAGACCAACAGATTTATTGGAGCATAAGCTTTTGTGAGCAAAGACCCACTTCATCAGATGCATGGAGTGGAAATTCCAGAGGCAGCCATGAAAAGAAGGGAGTACCAATGAAGAGGAAGACCAGAGTTAATGAGGTCAATTCAGTGAGGGAGGATGTGTCCAACTTACAGAAGCTGATGTGGAGGTATGAACACCAAGAGGGGAGAAAATGCTTTTGTAGTTGGCCAGCCATTCCCAGTCTCTGTTCAATCCTAAATTGATGGTGTCAAATTTGCAAATAAACTGTAGTTCTGCAGTTTCTCTGTGCAGTCTGCTTTTGAATGTTTTTGTTTGTTTGATTGTTTGTTTTTTGTTTTTGCAGCATAGCTACTTTTAATTCTGCTACTGAGTGTCTAGGGAGATAGTATTTTGGGGCTCAAGCTATGGTAGTTTGACTTACACCTATCACTTGATCGATCCTCTTTCCATTCTCTACAAACTTACTTCAGGCTGCAGTATGTAAGACAGAGCTAATATTTTTCTCTTTGATGCATGTTAATTACATTGGTAATGTGGTGGGCGTCAGGGGAAATGTAGGGAAGGAAAGGTGCTGTTAGTGAGTTTGGTATTTTGCTCTGAATGATCATGAAGATGTTAGAAGCCCACCGCTGGGGCTAGAAGATCTAATCATCCTTGTGTGGGAATTCAAATTAGGTGTCAGTCCATTGGTCTATCCAAGGCCACTGGGGGCAACCAACTAGCAAATGTACGGTTTTCTGGCTTGGTTTTGCAGACGTTAATTTTAACATTCTGAGAAGTCTTTATCTTATGGGGTCATGACTTTGCTGCAACTTTATATCATGGTTTCTATGTTTTCTCGCGCCTCAGAGAGTGAGGACTGACCGCAAAGACCAGCCACTGAACTCCAGGAATCTGCCCTCTTTTATTTATCTTTTTGTAGGGACCAGGAAAAAAGGGGGACCACTTCAAGGTACAGTTGCTATCAGTCTTCAGCACCAGTTTTATAATCAGGTGCACAACTGGATACCTGATGTCAGCCCCCTAGAAGAAAGGGATTTGATATAGTTCCCAAAAGAGAGAGTTTGAGGCTGATTTTAGCGTGGGGTGATTAGATACTCTGTAAAGACAGGAGCTGCTTGGAAAAAAAAATGGACCAGAGTTTGGATTGCAGAAATCCCCTTGCCTTGCTAACATTTTGGTGTGGTTAGAGAGAGAATTTTGTTTTGGAGTCAGGTCTGCTTGAAACCGTTATTAGATTTTGAATAGGTAGAAAAAATTGTATTTGTCCTGACTTTTGAGTGGGAAGGGTGCTTAATTAGAAAATATGCGGCTGTTTATTGTGCTCGTGAAGTTCTGCTATGTCCCAGGAGAGAACATGCAGCTCCCATTAATGCTGGGTGGGAGTAATATGTATGGGTAATGAGGGAGGAAAAGATCTGCTGTGTGACTATCTCATAATATTATTCAGCATTGCAAAAAGCCTGGAAAGAAATCACCCTGGTTTGGAATGGGATTTCTGATCAAAGAATCGAGAGCAAACCTGAAACGGATAAAGCCCCAAGGACTTTGCACTATAGGCCAACTATTTGAAAGGAAAGTCATAATAGAATTGGACTCTCAATGTATTGGGAGAGGGCAGCTCCCCATGACACTTTTATGAGCTCTTTAATCAGTGTAGATGATTTGCAGGCTGATAGCCCTATCTCATTGCACAAATAGGTCATCTGAACCAGCAAAGCTGTTGCATACATAACCTACATCCTGTTTATTTCGAACAGACATGGGCCTGAATCAAAAGCCTAACTCCAGATCCTAATTCTGCAGAGTCTCTGAAGTAGGCTGATCCTAACATCCTAATTAAAATAACTTGGCATTTTGAGGAAAGTCTGGATTTGGACTCATTTTATATCAAACACTTTGGTTTTACTAACCTGGTCTTCATTGCATAAAAAGAAATACAAGCTGAACCTCTCTAGCCCAGCAACATCCATAATCTGGCATGATTTTAGTTAACTGGATGACCACTTATCACGGGTGTGGCCAAGTTTTCCATGGTCCCATAAAGTTTGTTTACAACCATCAGTTCTGGCTCTCAGTGTTCTGGGCTGTAATTTAGCTGTAATTTACTCCTAAATGTCTTCTAAGAGCCCAATAAGCCGTGGAAGTGTTGGTAATGCTGCTAGATAATAGTGAACTCCCATGGTCTGGCAAATTCTCTTATCCGGCACTGGTCAGGTCACAAGGGTGCTGGACTAGAGAGGTTCAACATGTACTTTTTTTTTTTTTGGCAATTTTGTCCGTAGAAATCTCCTTCTCTTTGGGGCAGATCCTGAGTTCGTGTAAATTCTTGAGGCTCAGTTGAAGTCATTGGCATTATGCTATTTACACCACTTGAGCATCTGACCCTCTTTTAGAGGCAGATAAAACCATATTTGAATTAAGAGTTAGACATGATATGATGCCTCATTTTGCCATTCTCACCCTGCACGTATGATATAGTTTACACACAAGTTAATAAGAATGACCCCCTGATCTAACCTTGTAAACTGTTCAAAACTGTTTAACAATCACAGCATACAGATGTCAATGATGATTACGTATTCCATCATTTTTAATTTCACAATACAAGTTGTAACATTACTTATTACTTTCTCACTGATTTATTATTTCAAGTGGAAATACTCAGGTATGAACAGAGTTGTTTGTAAAGTTGAACAGCCTGCACAAGAAGTACCTTAGGTTATAAATTCTGGTGACTTCATTATATTTCCTCTGCATATCCTTAGGGCTCTGGCATGTTTAATGCATCATGTTGGTTGTAAGCTTACTGTAAATCAGTCACTGATTTAAAAAAAAAATCTTGTTCACCTTGTGTGCCTTGTAAAGAAGGACGGAAGCATAAAGCATGCAGGAATGTAAACTGATAGGATTTTTTAAAAAAATCTGTAGGTTCTGGCCAGCACAAATTGTGTGTATACAATACTGGGAATATTAGCCAAATGTTGCTTGTAACATACTCATGTATGTACTCATGTAGAACTTTACCTTGAATCATTTGGTTTTATTTTAAGATTTCTTTTGGTGCTGCTTGTTTGAAGTAGTCAATCAGTATTTCATTTGGAACCGGCATAAAAATTAAGTCTTGCTTTACAGCACCTTCTTTTGTTGGGGATCTAGGCAGTGCAGCTCTGATAAATGTAGCAGAAAGGCATTATCTAACATCCATTTAAACTCCTAATAAGATGAGTTTCACAGAACTTTATTGTCAGAGCAGAAACTCACTACTAGTAACATAAATTGCATTGCCACTCTTCCGGTAAAGGCATTTCAGTTTACCAGGCTTATGTGATGCATAGGCTACTTCAATGTTATATGAGACAGTTTGCTATCAGGTGGTGTAAATACAGGTCAGACTTCAAGCAGTGGGTCTGAAGAAGTCTGCATGCAAAAACAAACAAGCAAAAGACAACGAAAACAAAAACCCTGAATGAAACAAGACCAAAAACAAACCACTCCTCCATCTGTGACCTTTCTTTTTTTCCCATGCATCATGCAAGCTACTAGAAAAGATTTAAGAATAAGACAAGTCAGAGATCTTGCCCCACAAAAGCAGAAACATTTGAAATTGTCCTACCCTGTATGTGGATGAAAGGTGACATTGATGCTATATGGAAGGTGGTACTATAGCAAAGGTGGACATGAAATAAAGAATGTCAGGCTGATCTAATGTCTGGAAGAGGCAGGGCTTGGTATAATGTAGTCTAAAAAGTTATGTGGTGGCTTTGCCAGTTCTACCTAGCAACAACCATTGAAGAAATCTGTGGACTTCCTCCTAGTATCTTTAAACACAGGCATTTCTATCATTGATAAAAAACTGTTTGGAATGGGGATTTATTTAAAGATTGTATCTTCCTGCACTCAGTTCATGGGCTATTTTGTAAAATACCTCCAAATTTGATCTCTGACTTAATTTCCTACATTGCGGGGGATTTAACCAGGCATTCCTTCCTCTACCCCACACTAGATATATAGATATATAATATAGAATGTCCTATCCCTCCCTCAGAGCCAGGCACTCCCAGCCTTCCCCCTCCACCCCCACCCACAAACACACTCTAACCCAAAGCCTGGGACTCAACAGAGCCGCTGCCACGTGCTTCCAGAGCAATGGTAATCACTTCCAGTGCATGGCTCCGAGGACAAGCCACATTTCATTGCTCACAGAGCCACAAGCTGGCCACCCCTGTGTTAGATATTCTTTCTAGCTTTCAGTTACATAACACATTTGTATTAGCTGATACATGATATTGTTTCCTATCAAGCCCATGGTCCACACTTATTTACAAAATTACTTTCTTCATTAAGCCTCCATCTGACTGCCATGCACTATCTACTGCTTCCTCTCTCATGTATGGTCCCTGGCATAGTCTTACATGCATTTAACCCAGAGACCTCCAAAGAAAACCCAGCTCATATGTAGGACTAGTGTTTCACAGGGAGAAGTGCTCTGCTGTCTGCAAAATATATTTCCTGACAATTAGGGCTGACCCAGACATTTTGTTTCTTGCTATATTCCCCTTTGTAGATGAAGAATAATTGGGTGGGTGTTGCAACAGGCAGGCTCGGGTGGGTTAAACAAGGAAGAACATGTTAGCAAAATTGGTATTTTACATCTCTTGGGCTTTCTTGGTGATAATGTTAGAAGCCACAAACCCCATACAGAACTTTAAACAAATGCAGATCAAACCTGCAGAGGGCCAAATTCGTGCAGGAATTAGAGCTAGGCCAGTAGACCGAGGTGCTTCTGAAGTCACCAGAGCCAACCAGCTACAGCAAACATCTAAGATTCTGGCTTGATTCTGAAGGCCTAGATCCTGACGCTCTGAGATGAAGCCTTTTCATCATGAAGATAGGATCGTGCAGTGAGTGACTGTAGGAGTTTTTGATGAAATAAAAAGTCACACTGGAATTTTTTCAGTAATAAGAGCAGAAGAGGCCAAACACATCACATGGGCAATTTTAACTTGAATCAAGTAAACTCCACAGGACTACACAACATACAGGGTCCTTAGACTGTATCCTGGCAGAAAGTTGAGTAGTGGTTGATTAAAAGAAAGGAATGGGAGTGGCAATAAACCTTGAGAGCTCAGATGTTCCTTTATCTAGAAGGAATAGGAATCCTCTGTGTTTAACAAAACACATGCAAGAGAGGCAGCCAGCCCTGATGTCTTCTTTTGCCTACCAAGCTGGTGGAGGTAAGTGTTCATTTTGTATTGGCTGTTTCAAAAATCACCAGCTCTATCTTCCTTCTTGGATGCCATTGCTCTGTTTTGTTAATCAGGAACAAGTGAATCGCAGGTAAGGGGGGTGGTCCGACAATTAAAAACAAGTGGGGAAAGCAGATGTTAAAAATCCCCTCACACTATGGAATTCTATATTGCATTCAGACACTGATCGATGGCAGAGAACAGCTTTAGAATGACGAGTAGCTCTGGCAGCCAAGTTCTTATAGCTATCACCTTTTATTTTTGTAATGCTGTACCATGAATTAAGATCTGCTTTCACTGACTGGCACTGGTTAAGCATTCAGTCCAGCAAATGACTGCAAAATACAATAGAGAGACCAGCTATTGTTGATATTAACTGATGTAATAACACTGTAATAACCCATGTAATCAGACAGGCACGCTGTTGAGAGGTGGCTATTGTCACAATAGAGCATCTTCATCATGAAAAGGTGACTGCAGGCACATAGAATGCAGACCTGGGGTGCAGGATTAAGCAACGTTTTATGACCCTCACTCAGCGGGAAGGCGGCTTAGGAGAGCGTGTTGGAATAGAAGCTGAAGCTCTCAGAGACTGTTTTAGAGTCACTGCGGGAGGAACCATTGGAGGTCATATCCACAGACAAGCGCTTCATTTTGTTGCTCTCCTCGGGGTCTTCCTCAGCATTGCAGGTGACAGAGGACACAGTCGTCTCCATCCGGCTGACCTTGTACATGCTGCTCTGTGTCTGGAGGTACCTGGCAGACTTCATTTCCAGCCCTTCGTATTCGCCCGCTCTGATGAAAGGGCACCACCGGAAAGCATGCTTAAAGCCCACGCGGAATCTGAGGAGACAGCCGAGGTCAGGGGGGTTAGGCCTAGTTATAGAATGTTTTCAATGCAATCCAGAGGGAGACAGGCTCAGCATGTGTATGTATGCAAGAAGTATGGTCATCTCTCAAACCTGAATACCCTTAGGGTCCAGCATTCTGTCTGCTACTGCACCAGGCTGCCTTGCTGTGCTCCCAGCTCTGCTACCAACTCACCGCATGACCCTTAAGTCGCTTCCCTTCCATGCCTCAGTTTGCCCTTTGAGAAAGTGTGAATTGGACTTTATAGAGTCCTAGACACAGCAGGAAGGAACCACAAGAGATCATCAAGTCCAGTTCTCTTAAACCAAGGAATTTTGAAGTAAAGCTGGACTATCCTGGACATGTGTTTTGTCTAACCTGTTGTTTAAAACCACCAGTAATGGGCTTTCCGCAGTGTCCCTATTCCAGAGCTTAACTCAACATGTACTTAAAAAGCTTTTCCTTAATATCTAACCAAGTTCTCTCTTGTTGCAGATTAAGCCCATTGCTTCTTGTCCTACCTTCAGGGGACATAGAGAACAACTAATCACTGTCCTTTTTCCAACAGCTTTTGGCATATTTAGATAAGTGTAGTCAGGTCTCATGCCGTTTTCTTTTCTTGCAGCTCACCATGCCCTGTCTTTTTAACCTTTCCTCACAGGACAGGTTTTCTATACCTTTGATGACATTCATGGCCGTCACTTGGTGTCTCTAGCTCTCTGCAGTTTACTGCATCTTTCCCAAAGTACACTGTCCAGAACAAGACACAGTACTCCAACTGAGCTCTCAGCAGAACCAACTAGACCTGAACAATTCTTCTGTGTCTCATATAAAACATTCCCATTAATAAACCCCCAAATGATCTTGGTCATTTTTCCAGTGGCTTCATGCTCAATTTTTGAACCATTAAAACCTGTAGATCTTTTCTAAGATGTACAACTGCTTAACCAGTTACTCTCCATTTCATAGTTTTTCCTTTGCACTGTAAAAGCACCTTGAGATCTTTTGGATGCCAAGTGCTACATAAGAACTCATCATTAGCCTACAATAGTTTTTAATTCAGGACTTTATTGAATGTTCTTTTTGACACTCAATAATTATTCTAGCGAATAAGACAATCAGTGCTATGCTCCCTTTTCCAGTGGACTAATAGAGACTGAGAAATATCTAACCTCCACTGGGATCACCATACAAGTTAGTGGCAAAATTGGGAAGAGCATCTTGGTGTCACGACCCCAAATCCACAACAATGTAACCACTGGGCTGCACTGCCAACACTCAGTCAACCATCACTACCTTGCTATTATCCTCAGTAAAAGAGAAGGGTTTGAAAAACTCTTGCGCCATACAGACACATAACTGACATTCAGAATGAGTTTGGATTTACCTAGTCCCTCTTTGCAGTCCAAATTCTTATTCCCAAGGGTAGAGCCCTCAATTGCCTTTATGCATCTGTTTATGTAATACTCCTAATTAAGGACATTCCTAGCCTTTTGTGTTTCTCACCAAGGTTAGATCGCAAACACTTGAGAGCCCGAAATGCATCTTCTTCAGTTCTGCATAAACGTGTGACCTTATACACAAGCTAACTGTTAAGTCAAATCCTAAAAACCTTACTCTAGTCAAATACCCATAGAAGCCAGGGGAGTTTGACCAAGTAGACACTTCAGGATTTGGCCCTGTTTTATAGACTGGTATCTGCTAGAACAGTAACAGTTTTATTAAAGTACACTTTCATGTGTGTCTGCACAAAGCAGGGGACTGTAGCTATGGTAAAAGAGTAGAGCTGGTAAAATCTATTAACCCAGAGGCAGCCATTCCCCCTTCCCCTATGGTGATGGGTCCCTTTACAAATATTGACACCGACAAGCCATAAAAGAGAGTCTTATTCCAGGCAAACTGCTGCTACCTGCTCTCTGGGCATGGATTAGAGCCTCCTGAAATTTGATTATTATATTCTTCCAAAACATTTCAGAACTGCATAGCTTTGCTTGGAAATTCCAGGGACTGAGATTTGGCTAACGATTGAAAGGAAAACGGTTCATTTGGAATGTTGGGGTTGCCCCTGGTAATTTTTTTTTCTCCTTGCCACAGTAAAAGTAGGGGATGGTGGGGAGAAAGTGAGTAACAACTGAGCACCTCTTCTCTCCCTGCAGAAAAATAGGAAAATGTTTCCTTTGAAAAGAAAAAAAACAGTTGTCAACTTTAAACTTAAATCATGTTGAACTGTTGTCATTTAAAAATACAACCTGACAATCATTCAAATGACTTGATTATCCCCATTTTTTTAAATGAGAAAGTTGGATATATCCCAGCTCTAGCAGGGACTTTTCATGCAGTCAAGTTGAGGCATGCTGTTATTCTCCACTAGACAGAACTATTGGGTCTCAAAGGAGCTACAGGCTGAACCTATCTTGTCTGGCACCCTTGGGACATGACTAGTACCAGTTGAGAAAATTTGCTGGACCACAGGAGGTCAATGTTTTCCAGCATATTACCAACACTGCCACTGGTTACTGGGTTCATAGAAGACACTTAGGGGTAAATTATGGATAAATAACAGCACAGAACACTGAGAGCCAGGATTGGTAGCTGTAAACAAACTTTATGAGACCACAGAAAACTTGGCCACACCCATGAAAAGTGGTCACCCGGCTAACTAAAATCATACCGGTTTATGGATGTCGCTGGACAGGAGAGTTCCAGATTAGAGAGGTTCAACCTGCATAAGAAATACATCAAAGTAGATCTACAGTGTCTGTTGTAGCCCTGCTGACAAGGGAAAATTGTGCTGAAAGGAGCTTGGAGGTTTTATTTGACATTGGCAGCCGAAAGACTTTGAAAATGTAGCACGTGATTTCTGCCCCGCCCCCCCCCGGCAGAGGTATTCAATAACCACTGTTCTCACTGACTTCCGATGAAGACACACGTGTCCTGGTGTAGCTGTTAATTTGATATGCTCTGCTGTAGGAAAACCCAAACAACTTACTGCATTACTTGGGCACCCTAATGTGTTGGCTCCCTTTCACGCTGCAACTCATCACCATGTCTAGGGGTGCCCTTTTGTATCGACCTTGTTCCCGCATCTCCCCTTCACTGAAATCAGTCCGTAGCCACGTTACCAGGGGGTGAGTGCCATCACTGACCTGTCATTGAGGCAGCAGTAGATGATTGGGTTGTACATGGTGGAACTCATGGCCAGCCACATGACTGCCAAGTAGAGCTGTTGGATAAACTTCTGCTGGTACAAATCTGGGCTAAAAAAATGCAGGAGGAAGTAGATGTGGAAGGGCAGCCAGCAGACCGCGAATGTGCACACCACAATGATCATCATTTTCACAACCTGGAGAAGAGGGAGACCTGGTTACAGTAGGAGTTTACACGGAGCTCTTTGAGGAAAGCATCTCTAACAGAAATGAAGCCCGTGTGAGGGATTGTTCAGTGTTCCCTGTTAGCTGGGCACTTGGGTGGCCACTCAGATGCCATCCAGCTGTTTAGCAGAGTGCCCACAGCCAGCAGCATGTGTTTCTACTGGTGGCACACATCTGCACATGCCTCAGCGCATAAAACAAAATTTATTCCACACATAGATGGAAAAAATTAGAGGGAGCATTGATGAGGGAGGGTGATGGGGAGAATATCCTGGAAAGAGAAATTTTCTGTTTCAACCACAGGAAACCAGACAGAGCACAGGTTTCCTTTCTTCTTTGCCAATGTGCTTCAACTCTGCCCTAGAAAGGGACCACTGCCAGGAGTTAGGAAGGGATCTCCTCCACTGCTCAGTGCCTGGTCTTTCTATTTTGATGTCCAACCCCAGGAGCCAATTATTTTTGTTGTGTAAATGGTGTGTGTTTCAGATCCCTGTCCTTAGGAAATGGATTGAAACCAAATATGTTTGCCTCCTTTCCTCTCCTGTCTCATGTGAATGACTTTCGGCCACTGCCATCTGGGGCTGGGTTTGTGAGATGACCCGTGAGCATGATCCCATTGCCAGTTATCTGAGACATCCAGTCCCTCCAAAACATTACACAAGCCTTAATCTGAATCTGGTATCAAAGCACTCAGGGCAAGCTTGTTCAAAATTCACCTCTCTTCTTCAGCTGCCTGAGTGTTGGGGTGTCTGGTGGGTTAGTATTTTGTTAGACCTTATTTTCGGAGGAGTTGGGCACCTGCATCTCTGATCAACTTCATCCTGTGAAGATCTGAGCCCTTGGAAATGTCAAGTGATGCACCCAAAAAAACCCTCAAGTCATACAAAGAAGTTTGGTCACTGTGTATGTTCCATTTAAAGAATGGCAAAGAGACCAAACAAACATAGACCCAAGTCTGTTCACTTGCCTCTGCATACTGCTTCCTGCCCCAATTATTCTGCCATGAGGTCGGAAGGCTGCTTACCTTTCGCTTGGCAGACACTTGCTCATGATAGCGATCAGAAGAATCACCAGGGATCTCGCTAGCCCACAGAGTGATGCCAACCACCGTGTAGGCACATCCTATCACCAGGAGTGGCAGAAAGTAGATCAGCACGGCCACACAGAAGTGGTACCTGAAAGTTTGTCACAGTACAATGCAGCTGAGTACACAGAAAACCAAAGCAGGACATTTGAGGTCTGATTCTCCGACATGCTGAGCACCAACATCAACAAAGTCCGGCCATTGGATTACAGCAAAGAATTGGACAGCCTTGCAAAAACGTTGCATAAAAAACATTATTGCTCTGTGACTGCTGGTTACTCAGATAATGGAGTGACAGAGAAGACTGCGGGCTCAAATGGAATCGATTAGCCTGCTAGTATAGGAATCTTTGATGCCTGCTGAGGGCAAAGATTAGACTAATTTAGATACAGGTTGCACCCCCTAAAACTGGCATTCTCTGGTCCAGCAGCATCCCTTGTCTGGGGCAGGAGGGCAGGGCAAGCTGGCCTCCCTGCAGCCCCATGAGGGGCAGCAGGGCTGGGGCTGCAGGCAGTACACCCTGGTAGCCCCATGGTGGATGAGGCTGGGGTGCCAGCATCTCCCAGCAGCCCCACAGAGGGCTGGGGAATTGGCATCCCCCAGCAGCCATGTGGCAGGGCTAAAGCCTCAGCATCCCTCAGCTGCCCCATGCAGAGCTGAGTAGGGGAGCCTGCTGTGGCAGCAAGCTGCACCTACAGGGTCAAGGAGCTGCAGCAAGCTGGGGTGGAGGATGGCCAAGGACTGGGGGGGCATTAACCTTCCCTTGTCAGACAACATCCCTTGTTTGGGACCACTGAGGTCCCAAGGGTGCTGGACCAGGGAGGCGCAACCTGTAATTAGCTCAAAAGGGGGAAAACCTAATTGTCAAGAACAAGAAGTAAAGGGGGAGCACCGAGAGTGAGCTGGGCACAGTAAAGAAAGCTGGACAGATTGCTTCTGACACACACCTGCGCTGTGTTCCGCCATGCCTGGAATCTAAAGGTGAACAGTAGACATGGGGAATCGGAGCAGACTGTGTGTATGCTGTGAGCTAGAGTCCTCCCAACTGGTCCAGGCAGGATGGCCCACAGTGTGTAACTGAGGCAGTGCTCTGTGACAGCCTAGTTTAAGCTACCAATAAGTTTGCTTCCTCCACCTGTTGGACCTTGAAGCCTGGGCTTTTCACCAAGGCATGAGAGAATTAAACTTCCAGTTCCCACTGAAATGTAACGTCCTTTTGATCATCCTAGACATGCATTCTTTACTTAGTTTCTGCGCTCGGGGCCATGCCATACAGACAGTCTAGAAATCTCTTTAGTCTCCAGAGTCCAGTCAGTTTCTGTCTCCAGCTGCAGCTAATCTCAAGACCCACTGAAGTCCATTATTGTTGGGGAACCCTCCTGGGATAAGATTTGTCAGGCAGAGAATCATGAGTGTGGTTGAGCTGTTTCTAAACCTGATACTGTTTCATACGGTCATCGTCTTAATTGAAAAGAGACCACATTCCCCAGCACACCATACAAATAGTGTGTGTCACACCCCAGCTGGATATCAATCCAGCCTTACAGACACTAAGCCAGCCTGAAAAGGAAGCTGCCCAGAAGGAGATCTCTATCCCTGTGCATGCTATTTTTCTTGCTGTCTAAATGTTACATGGAGCATCCATGTAAACCTGTGAGTGTACTCCCAAGCAGAACTGGAATGTTATTGTATCTGTCTCCAGTTCCCCCCGGGAAGCAATGCCACATTCCTTGCTTGCTGTGTTTGAGTTGGGACTGATGTTAACACCTATTCCACGAGAAAGGAAAGAATGCACTCCAAAGACACTAATAAGATTGCCACGAACTGTTGGAGAAGATACACAAATTGCAAAATGCATTTGTGTATCTTTTGCTGGCAGTTCTGTTGGGAGAGGCTTTTCCGACATTTGGCCCATCCAAACCTCTTCCGTCAAAACATCTCTTCTTCTTCACAGAATGAGGTGCATAGGAATGTCAACAGAATCCTCCCCACTGACAGATCTGTTTTGGACTTTTGTTGTTGTTTCGGAAGTTTTGCCAACAGAAGCCTGCAGTTTAGAGAGAGCCCTAGAATGCAAACTCCTATGTGTCTCTTAACCTTCCTCTCTGCAACAAATGAGGTACGACAATACTCTGACTCTTGACTTCCCCTCCTCCTACCATCCCTCTGCTCTTCTGATTTGCCCACCTTGATTGCTGTTTTTCTGATTTGTCAACATTGATAACAATTTTTGGTTCTCTGTGCCTTAAATATTGAGTCTGTTCTGGTAGGGCTATGGTCTGAAGAAGTGGGTCTGTCCCACGAAAGCTCACCACCGAATAAAGTATTTTGTTAGTCTTTAAAGTGCTACTGGACTGCCTTTTTGTTCTGTACAACAAATGATATAAAGACTAAACCATGATAGAACAACAAGAAGTCCTGTGGCACCTTATAGACTAACAGATATTTTGGAGCATAAGCTTTTGTGGGCAAAGACCTGCTTTATCAGATGCATAAGTGGGAGGTGGGGGTTCAGATGAGTATTTAAGAGAGGGGTCCCAGTAAAAGGGAGGGTCAGAGCTGAAGACCTTTTTCTCATGCCTCCAAGGGCAAAATCATATGTCTGGATAGCAAAGCAACCTAGAATAAAAACAAAAAACTAAGCAGATGGATTCTTCCTGGAAACTGCTGTTCAGTTCAATTATTTCTCAGTGTCTATTATCTATTTCCTTGTCTCATTGTTGGCCGCTGGTTTGGTTTGATGCAATGGGACATTGTTTTACCTCTTGCCACTTGCTATTTTTGGTGTCTAAACACAACCTGAAGATTACAAAGTGCATTACAAGTATTAAATCTCTCAGTACTCCTCTGTCATGGCACTGGTTATGTTAGATTTGTTATACAACTGGAAACAGGCATAGGAAAGACAAATTTCTCACACGGGTGTGTGTGGCTTCCATTGGGTGTTAGTAGGAGCCATGCACATGTATCTATGGGTAGAATTTGGCTCTGTAAATTGCCATCAAAGTTTCCCATGGTCAAATAGCAAGCACCCCGGCTAAAGCTAACAGAGCCAGAAGTGCTCATTCCCAGCCTTAGCCTAACCACCACATTGGTCTTGGATCAGCATGTGTCAGGAGAAAATCTGTTGAAGTCTCACTGGCTGTTTTAAAGCCTGTCTGAGGGGAAATATCTTGTATACAATGGTATAAATCCAGGGATGTGAGTCACTCTGTTTTAATACATGGCTGGGAAGAACTCAATATAGAATGGAATAGAATAACTCCACGGGCAGCAGTGGATTTAATCAAGGGGTAGGGTTTTCCAAAGTGCCTAGATGCTGTGGGAATGTAAGTCTCATTGGAAGTCAATGAAATTGAGGCTCTTTGGAAACCTACAGCAGTGTAATTCAGGAGACTTGGGCCTATTCCAGGGATATAAATTTAATTTTTTCAGCCATAAATTTAACCACTCCAGCTATAAACAAAGAGAGGTTCCATGCAACCTTTGTCTAAAAGCATAGGATTTTTCCTGAGCATATAAAAATAGCAACATTAAATGATCTCTTCTACAAAATGATGTACTTCTGTGGTTATTATTGTGTCAAAAAGATTTCCAGCATCCCCCTTCCCACGCACACACCAATACGTTAGTAATTCCAGGAAGGCAATCCATCACCAAAGCAAAGCTAGACACACCCTCTAGTGGCTGAAGACTAATCATCGCAGGCCAGCACAGTGATCTCAGCCCTGGCTGAATAAGAATGTACCGAGCACGAGATTGCAACTCTTAAAAGGTGCCCCAGGAAAGTTAAGTAAAATAAGACATGAGATGGCAGTTCAGTGACTGGTGTGAAATGAGGTGGATGTCTCACTTTGGATGTCCTGATCAGGTTCTTAATGGAGGAACATCTGTATCCCCAAAGACTGATGTGTCTAAGGAGATATATGGATCAGTGAGGAAAAATGAGGGAAAGCTTGTAACGTTCAGAGGTGGAAAAACTCCCCCAAAAGTTACTTAAGTAAATGTACTGCTGGTGGAGGGGTGTGTGGGTGAATGTACTTAAGTACAAGCAGTGCCTTTTTTTGTTTAAAAAACAAAAGAGCCCCTCCATGCCACCCCCCCCCCATCCAATCCTGCATCTGGGGCTGCTGACCGAAGTGCTGGTAAAAAAGCACCCAGTACAAGTCACTGGTGCCCCTCTGGAAAACTGCTTGAGTAAAAGTACACACACATCACATCTTCATTATATTCAAGTATCCGGAAGTGAGAGCAGCTGCACTTTTACTCAAGTAACTTTTGGGGAACTTTTTCCACCTCTGGTAATGATGAAGATTCAGTAGTCTCCAGGATAGTTAGGCAAGCATCTGTGACCAGGAGGAACCAAGCTGAAGAATTAAGAATGACGGGGGTGCTGTATACTCAGGACCAAGTCCTCAAAGATAATGGTGTTCCTAATTTGCACTGATTTCAGTACAAGGTGGGAGCCTGAATACAGTGGAGACTCTGAGCCTTCCTGGCCATGGCTAACTTTGGGGCTGGAGATCTGCATATGGCTGAATACTAGAGGAGAGCAGACCTGATTCAATGCTCCCAACCATTGGACTATACAGGCTATGTTTCACTGGTACAAGAGGAGAGGTTTAGGTTCAATATATACTCAGGCTGAGGGAGGGTGGAGGAGAACAGACCAGCTTGAGAGCACCACCCTGCCAGGCTGCATGGTGTGCCAAGAGGGCACCTGCATGCCAGGTCTTCCTAGGAACTAACAAGGGTTGAAAAGGACAAGCGGAGTTTTGGTGAAGCTACAATCTGAGAGGACAGAGACGATGAGCCAGGCTGTTTTGTTCTTGCCCCCAAAGCAGCTGGCACAAGCCACTGACACAGGACAGGGTACTGGGCTAGATGGACCATGGGTCTCACACACTGTGGCTGTTCTTATATTTCAATTGTTGAGCCATGTATTGTTAAAGAAGTGATTTATCATTGACAGGATCTACAGAATACCTGACACAAGCAGAAATTAAGATAGCCTCTTCACTAAAGACCTGAGAGTCCAAAGTCGACATTAGGGTGGATAGGTTTTGTTGCTGTTTTCATTCCTGATTTTGACAAGCCAGCGGAGTTCTGAGAGGCTAGGAAATGTGGTCACATGTTTGAGATTGGCAAATGACAAGCAGTCCTCTGGCACCTCAGAGACTAACAAACTTATTAGGTTATGAGCTGTCCTGGGTAAAACTGGATAATACTGGGTAATACTTCCTTGGATGAAATACCTGGGTAATACTTCCTTGGATGAAAACGGAGAGGAAAAACAGAATCCAGGGTTTATAGAACAAGAAGAGAGGGAGGTGGGGAAAATGGTTACCTGTCACTAGTAGGGCCAGTTAATGAAGCAAATTAAGTTGGATTTGTCTCATTCCTGTGACTATTGAAGGTGGTGAAGATAGTTAAGACCTCTGCTCAGGCCAAGGTTACATGTGTCAAATTTGTAAATGAATTTATCCATGAAAGCTCATGACCTAGTAAATTTGTTAGTCTCTAAGGCTGCATCTACACTAGCAAGTTCTTTCAGAAAATCTGGCCCTTTCCCAAAAGAACACACAGAGCATCTACACACAAAATGTGCTCTTTTGATCAGAAATCGAAAGAATACGGCTCTTCTTCCAGAAGCTGTCTTCCACTCCCGGATCAGGAGAGCGTCTCCTTCCAAAAGTGCCTTTCAAAAAAAGTGTGTGCAGACACTCTCCTGGCCCGTTCTTTCAAAAGAGTGGGAGCTGTGTGGACGCTTTCTATGGAAGAGCAGATCAATGTTTTGATGTACTTTTTTTGTGTGGACACACTCTTTGAAAGACGAGTTTTCAGAAGATACCTTCTGGAAGAACTTCTTTCGACAGACCGCTGTAGTGTAGACATAGCCCAAGGTGCCACAAGTCGTCTTGTTATTTGTGAAGCTACAGACTAACACAACTACCCTCTGAGACTGTCTGAGATTGGTACCTCTTGGTAGTGTGCTGTAGCAATCTCTATTGGCAATTAACTAGGAATTCCCAGCTCTTTGGGTTGAATGTGATCTCATGCATACTGTTCCTAATAGCCTAGGGTATTATGTGTTGTCAGGATCAGATGCATTTATTAAGGTGAAGTTGCAGAACAACCAGTAATTAAAGATGTAACAAACTGAAGAGAAAAAAATCTTGCTTGCTGGCTGCAAGCTAGTGAAGCAGTGGTATGTATTATTAAATGCAGCACTGGCATGCTGTCACCACAGCTCTGTGGGAAATTTATGGTTCAGCCTTGGATCTTAACTGCACATCCAAAAAGGAGTGAGGAATAAAATGATCTGGAGCCTGCCTGGGTCACTGAATGCCACGTATGCCTTTGCAGGAAGTTTTACCGATGGTTTTCTGGAAGTGAAATGTCTTTAAGTGGGACTAATGAAAGCCAGGACAATTCCTCTATCAGAAGCCAGGGGCATTTGGCACTAGTCCTAACCTGTGACCTTTCATGTCCCAGAATCAAGTCAGGAGCCAAAGGATAAACTTCGATCTCTTCTCCGCCCTATTGTCAGAGGTGGAGTAGGGGTTTGTGGGGTCTGGGGCCAGAGCAAGTGCGGGGGAAGCCCTCTCATCTCTTCCACCTGCATTGCCTTACCCACCTCCACGCGTCTGCTGGGGACTGAAGTCACAGTGCTGAGATTTTGATGGCCCAGGGCAGCAGCACAAGGTAGGCTGAGGAGAGCGAGCCACAGCCCCTCTCACCCATTTTTGCCTGCACTGGTCAAAATCCCAGCAGCCCAGCAGGAGTGTCAGGTGGGGTGGTTCAGGACATCCATTTTTCAGGGACTCCCCCAGATGGTGGGGCACAGGCCCCATAAGCCCCATGCCTTAATCTGCCACTGACTACCATCATTCATTTATTGCAGTAACTCCCATTGGTTGTTACCCACCAGCCATTTTCTTTATGCTCTAAATTGACTAGTCTCACAGGCACATCTGTGCCTAATCGGTGGCTCTGTCCATCCATCTGCATTTAAGAGTATCTGTCACTGAGGTATCTAAGCACAGATAAATGCTTTTTATGCCATACATGCTGCATGGTTGTCTACACTCAGATATTGCAAGGAAAAATGGCAATCAGCCATACAGAGTCTGATTAAAATTTGTGTCTCATATCCTTCAGCTGGAGTTAAGTTAACAGCAACCTGTAGTGATTACATAAACAGAGGTCTGTGGGATCCATTCTCAGAGTTGCTACCTGACCAAACCCCTGCTGTATTGCTTGAAGGCTGGGATTTTGGTCTCCCTCTGCCCCCAGAGTACTAGGGCCACATCTACACTAGCAAGTTCTTTTGAAATATTTTTCAAAAGAAGGGGCTCTTTCAAAATATCCAATGGAGCGTCTACTCGCAAAAAGCATTCTTTGGAAAGTATATCAAAAGAACGCAGTGCTCCTTTTGAAAGCGTTCTTCCACTCCCATTTCAGAGTCAGGGGTTTCAAAAGCACTTCTGTAGGACTGATTGTGGAATACTATGCTATTCTCCTTAAATAAAGGTATCAGAGCCTGGCTTGCAAAGAGTAGTTTTGAAGCTCTTCGTGAAATATAACCGTAGGAACCTCTATTCCCCATAGAATAAAGTTTACCATTTTCAAATAAGGCACGTGCTACTTCGAAATAATTTTGAAATAGCAGTTGTGTTGTGTAGATGCTAAGATAGTTATTTTGAAATAACAATTATTATTTTGAAATAACTCTGCTGCGTAGACACCCTCAGTCTCTCTCCATCCTAAACTAAGAACATGAAAACACCCATACTTGGTCAGAACAGCAAGCCCAGATGCCTGTCTTCCACCAGTGGTCTATGTCTGGTGCCCCAGAGGGAATGAACAGAACAGACAACCATCAAGTGACCTTTCCCTGTCTCTCATTCCCACCATTCTGTTCCATTGAATTTCCAGGCACTGTTTCATGGCCACGACACCCCAGCTCAGAGGAAACAGCATTTTAGTGCCAGAGAAAGCGATCCTTCTTTGTCATTTGCAAAGGACTTTGAGCTCCTTCAAGATGAGGAGTGAGCAACAAAATGGTAGAGGTTCACTAGGGTTAGCACCTGGTGGGCCACCGTCATTGTTTCACCTGTGCCTCTGCAGGCACAGATTAACATTCCCGACCAATGGGAGCTGTGGGAGGCAGTGTTCCACTTTGCACTGTTTTCTGCAGCTTCCATTGGCCAGGAAAGGTGATCCACAGCCAATGGGAGCTGCAACTGAGGGTACCTGCAGAGGCACAGGTAAATACAGTGACAGCGGCCTGCCATGGGCTCACCCTGGTGAATTGGATCTGACCCGTGGGCCAGTATTTACCCACCCCTGTTCTAGATGAAGGGGCCATCAATGCAAAAGGTTGTTCTCTCCAAGATACGGAAGCAGTTGGGCTTCTGAAAAATTCTTTCACATTTCAGCTGTGAGGCAGTAGAATTCTGTTTGTTCAGCTGTGTCTCGGGGCCAGATTCTCAGAGCACATGAATCCATGTGGCGGTTTACCACAGCAGAGCACCACCACTTTACGTCAGCTGAGGAGCTGGGGAGCTGCCTGAAGAGTTTGGCCTGGCGGATATTTGAAAATGGACAGCTTCACTAGAGGCCACTGATGGAGCCATGTTGCTTTGGGACTCTTATACTGGCACAGGCTACAGGTTAAACCTCTCTAAACCGGAACTTGTCTGGCAACATCTGGCATGATTTTAGTTAGCCAGATGACCGCTTATCATGGATGTGAGCAATTTTCCCGTGGTCCCATAAAGTTTGACAGCCACCAGTCCTGGCTCTCAATTTTCTGTGCTGTTTTATAGCTGTAATTTATGCCTAAATGTCTTCTAAGAGCCCAGTAAGAAGTGAAAGTGTTAGTAATATGCTAGACAATATTACCCTCTGGTGGTCCAGCAAATTCTCTTGTCCAGCAGCGGTTAGGTCCTGAGGGTGCCAGACTAGAGAGATTCACCTTATGAGTCTTTTCTGGCTGATTACCCTTTTTTTAAGGTACCATATAGCCTGTTCCTCCACATCACTGTGCAGAAAGTAAGTCATTCACACCCTGGGCAGAAAGGAGTGAAAACCACTATTCCGCCATATAGTCTCTGGCACTATATCTGTGCAAGCAGCTGTTGTGTTTTAGGTAGCTCGCTGTCCAGTCAACGCAGTGTGCACTCTTAATGGATCATAATTGCAGGCTGTAATCACCCAAGTTCCAAACCAGGGCAGTTAATTTCAGTACCAGATGTTATCCTCTAGGTTCAGAATGACTGTGTGTGTTTTACATTGCAGAAAATTGTATGATTGAATAAAAGCGCAAAGCAGTGAGCAAACTTCCCAACAGCATGAATTATACTTAGCATTATTATTCTTAAACACTTCTTTGTTGCAGAGGTTAATGAAACCTGAGGAACTATGCAGCAACAGCATCACAATCTCAGTATAGCCGCAAACAACTAAAGGTAAGAAATGAGTCACATGTTTTTACATGGGAGCCATATCTCAGGAGACTGAACATAGGAGACCTTGCTTCCTGATGAGATACATAACTTGTGCTTTGGGTAGATGTGCCGAAGTGGAATAGAACTCTGATCGTCTGGACATGGTGGTGCATTGGGATGTGGAGGTTTTGTGAGGTGTGTGGAAATTGGGGTTCAGAAAAGAGAGGGACATATGTGGTAGCGTAGACCTGGCCTCCATGTTTAGGACAGTCAATGCAGACTTGCTTTGAGTGTAAATAGACACTGGTGGTGAGAGTTTTGCAATGGTTGCCTACCCTTAGCAGCTTCAAAAAGTAATTAACACAGCACAAAGGAAGATGGTTTCATGAACTTAGCAGTGTGTTCTGCTCTCCGGGTTCATGTGAGGCTGTCAGACATCTGTTACTTACATTTCAGGCTATCATGCCAGTAGAAATTAATGTTGATTTTAATTAGAAGTGTAATGCAATCAGAACTTACTAATTACCATTGCATAGATATTAATGGAGATTAATAGTCCAGTACAAGCCTCCATAACTTCAGATTACTTTCCTTCTTATATTTTTCGGTGGGGAAGAATTCATACCACATTTCAGAACTCACATCTGGCAATGATGTTGGATTTAAAATAATCAGGGACTGCATTAGCCAGCTGCTGTATTTCTCTTCTGTATTCTCACCTTTGATTTACTGAATTTGGTATCCCCTTAACAGCCATGAGAGTCTGAAAACTGGCTTGCCATATCCAGAAGTGGGTTGGAGTTTGTGGTGGAAATGTTAGTCTATACGACCTAAGTATTCTCTGTCAACAGCTGAGGACCTTTCTTACAATTGCTACCAACTGCATTTAAATCATGAACACCATAACCTAAGACTCATGGATCTGAAACTAATGAATTATCCGTTAAAAAAAATCAGATGATTCCTAAATAACACACTCAACACATGGGAGTAGACTAGCAAAGACTGTGCTATAGAAATTTACCCTGGTCCCATTTCTGGGAGGGAATGAAATGAACAGAAAGGCGCAGAAGAGAGCAGATGTAAATCATTTATTTATTTTTTTACTAAAAAGACCCAGGCTAACAAAACAGTATCACTGATCTCGATGCAAAGCATTTCGCTGGGTGCAAACCACTACCTAGAATTAATCAACTCTCCCAGGCAGTCACTAGTCCTCAGGAGATGCCTTCTGCTTTGAATGTGTTTTTTAGCAAGCAGCCACACAAATCAAATATATGCAAAAATTCAGCTACATTGGCAATGCTGAAATAAAGCAGATTCTCTTGGCTAAGTGCTCCTCCAAGCCTTTGCAAACATGTTTTCTCGTCACCCATTGTAGCTAGGGTTTGCTGTTTGAGTACAACAGTCCTGCAGATCCAGACTCGTGTTCAATCAAAAGCAGTCATGTGTAAAAGTATGCAGTCAACATCCCCTCCATATATAGCATCTTTCTGGCAAATTTCTCATAGTCTTTAAGCATTGGCTCCCTGGGCTCTGTTCCTGCCTATGTGTTACATGGCCTTAGACAGTTCACTTAGGACAAATTTTCTTCCCAGCTGTCAGCCTGGCTGAAATTCACCTCTGCTCAGAAGGCCACAAAGGCTTAAGGCTTGTGCTGGCTCTCTGAGCAGAGGTGAACTGCACCCAGTGTAAACCATGGAGCTCTGTTGATTCACCTCCCCACCTGCACAGGGAGAGAGAATGGCTGATGTTGTTTGTTCCATGTCTTAGAGCTGGTCTATATCAACAAGTTTTGTCACTCAAAACTGCCTTTTGGGGGAAAAACAGCAAGAGTGTGCATACTACAATGTGATTGTTGTCAGGACAAACACCCAATTTTATCAACAAAAACTTCCATCCTTATGAGAGCCTTTTCTTTCTTTTCCCTCCCTTTATTGTTGACAGAGTCAGGCCTTGTCTACACATGCCTTTTTTTTCTTTCTTTCTTTTTTGAAGAAAAACACGTGGAGCGTTCACACTGTCGTGTACAAAAAGTCACGATAAGAGAGCTTTTCCCTCAAAATAATAAGTCCAGCTTTGTGAACAACTTTCATTGGCCCCCCGGCCACCTTTCATGGTTAAAAACAAATGCAGGTGAATGAAGCACAGCTATGTCAGCTAACGTGGATGCTCCTTTTGCAAGTTTGTGGCTGTAAAATAGAATGCACCATTTCGCAGTTCTGTCCCATCCTGCAGCAGTGATCCAAGGCTTATACAGCTGTGTATTCTGCATATGCCTAAGGACGGCCCCAAGGGGAGATTTAAGTGTCTACAAAGTGCTCCGAGCTCCTCTGACAAAAGCTGATATATCCCTGTCTAAGTATTTTTAAGCCAAACACTTTAAGCCATACTCAGTTTTCATTTGGAAAAGACTCTAATTAAGCCTTAATAGGAGCTTTAACTCAATAATAACTCAAAGTTTAGCACCTAATGATTCAGATTCTCCCTGGTGTACCTTCACAGGCTCCAGGTGAGTTGCTCCAGGTATAAGTGTGATGCAGTGTTAATAATCTGTCAGAGAGGGTGATAGGTCCTGCTGTAAGGGCAGAGGAGTGGACTCAATGACCTCTGAAGATCCCTTCCAGCTCCACGAGATAAGTATATTTAAATATATTTAAGGATCTGAATGGGATATAATTTTTGAGGAACAGGAAGCAGAGCTGGGAATAACTCACTTGGTGAATTTCTTAGCAGAGAATCTGAGGCGATTGAATTGTCCTTTCTAGCAACCAGGTCTGGGTTTCAGCCGAGGGGGCAAGGGTGACTAGTAAGATTACAGACCTCAGAGGAGGAAAGCCAGGCATGCTTGGTCCACACAGACACTACATAAACCAAGCAAGTGAAAGGCACCACATCACATTAATGTGTCCTCATGAGTGTGAGGAAATATGAGCAAAAACGAGAAGGATTTCAGCTGTAGTACCAGTTGTACCTCCCTGGGCTGGCACCCTCAGGACCTGAGTAGTACTCAAGGAGGGAATTTGCTGGACCATGTGAAGTGAGGCCTCTGGGTCAGGCCTTCAGACTGGGCACCTCTCCTGGCCACTGCCCCTCTTCCTGCCCCCAAGCTGCAGGGGGAGTGGGGAACTCTGCTCTTGCTGGGGCTCCTCGCTGTGGGGCTGTGGGCAGAGCTCCACTCCTGGCTGCTGGCAGGACTTCCCACCCGGGTCAGGTTCCTTGCCATCAGCCAGTTGGCAGGGCTCTGCTCCCACCCACCAGGCCACCAGCAGCTGGAGCACTCTGGCCCAGACACTCCCTGGTCCAGCAACATCCATGGTTACCAGACCAGAGAGTGCCGGACCGGAGAACTTCAACCAGTACCTGAATGTCTATAGTGTTCCAGCAAAAACCCTGGAAAGAAGCCCATAATGACCCTCCATCTCTTTGTGCTTTCATCAGCAAGCATGCAGTTTGCATTTCAGCATGGAGGTTCAGCTTCTTACTTAGCCACTGCTAGAAACTAACTTGGGACTCTTTCTGTATTGCTATTATTTGAAAGAAAATAGCAAGTGGAACAGGATGTGCATTGACAGAATATTATTCCAGGGCTCTATTAATCAGAGAATAGGTTTGCCAGAGAGTTAATGAGTGCACTCACCCCATCTCGCCTTCCTTCCTTTCTTGGCAGCAAATATTAAGCCTGGGTGAGTGAGGTGACTCGAAAAAACCTGTTTACAATGGCTCTGGGATCCAGAGAGAGAAGCTGCTTTTTGTTTCCCCTGAAATTGCATTGTGATGGTTTTATAGCGTGCACATGCTGCAGACAGACGTGACTTTTCATTCATAAAAATTCCAGGCTTAACCTTCTTTAGCTGTGTTATCTCAGGAAGCAGCTATTTTTTAAAAGTGCAGACAAATCCCAGTTGCTACTTTTCGCCAGTGTGACACCTCCCTTCTTGGTTGACACAATGGGGATTGAACCATGTTGATTTGCAGCTAAAAATATGCAGTAAAGTGCCAAGGCACTGGAGCTGGGGCCTGTAATAGCTTATCACTGTGGCTGCACAGAGGTTTCTAGGAGCTGAGGCAAAATATACAACAGATTTCCCATGCTTCCAAAAACTGTCACTGAAGGGAAGTAGGCGAGGCGCTCGGGGCTGGAAAGTGAAGCCCAACCTGCATTTTACCCGCAGCAGCAGCAGCTCCCATCCAGGGTTAGGTGTTTTTTTTTCTTCCATGAGGGGAATACATTTTGCTATGTGCACCAAGTCATGTGTGGATGTGCACCACCAGCAAGAAACACATTCTGCTGGCTGTGGGCACTCTGCTAACCAGCTGGGTGGCACCTGAATCTCTCCTGGGTGGGCACAGCTTACAGGGAACACTCCTCCCATCCTATAGGGGAAAGTCACAACTCCATTCAGGTTTGGCTCAGCTGCCCCGGATACAGCCAAGCCCAAATTTTTAGAATTCAACTAGTGAGCTTAGGTGGCTCATTTTTGGGTGCTTAACTTGAGGTGGACCCAATCTTCCAGAGAGGTTAGCATCTGCCCACTGAGAATCAGGCCCCTTTTAAGGTGTCTGAAGTGGTGCACACAGAAACGGTGCCAACCAACATCACTAGTTGCCTTTGGAAATGTAGGTCCCTGGCAGTGTTCCCTATAAGCTGTGTGCTTGGGTGGCTGCCCAGGACAGATTTAGGCTGATTGGCAGAGTACCCACAGCTGGCCACAGCCAAGAGCATGTGTCCACTGATGGTGCACATCCCATATGCTTTGGTGCACATAACAAAATTTATTCTGCCCATGGACAGAAAAAATAGAAGAAACCCTGGTCCCTGGTCTTTGAGTCAAGCTACCTTTTCCATGCCCACTACTCTAGAACTTAGAGAGAGGTATGCATTTCCTCCCCACCCCTTGAGTCCTCTCTACCACTTGATTGAGTTCTGCACAGCAGACACACCTTTTGAACTGGCCCAATTCAATCTCAAAGTGTTCTCCGGAATTTGAGACTACAGCTGGATGAGAGATGGGTTTCCTGTCCCATGAAACTTTCAGAGTTTCAGAAAAAAATCCCATTTTGCACTGGGATGAAACCGAGACCTTTACATGGAAAAGCCAGGCCATAGGGAAGAAGAGAGACCCAACCCTGAATAGTGTCATGTGGAGAGCATCTGGTATGTAGGAGTCCATCATTAAGTCCCACCATGCCACAGGGCGAGACTTCAACCTGAGTGCCTCATGTGAGTGCACTAACCCTTGGTCTGCAGAGCCAGCCTCTCTTGTTCTGGTGATGGGAGGCCAGAGACCTTGCCACACCCATCCCAATGAGAGGAGCAGAAAAGAAGTCCTCTAGACAGGATAGAGCGTCTGTCTTGGTGGCAGTTAATCAGGAGCCAGCAGGCCCATGTAAAAGAAGCTGCTGGACCAGGGCCTGGCAGTTCTTAACAGGAGTTTTCCCAGGCAGGTCTATATGCTGACTGGGAGACCAGCAGCACTACGAACAGTTCTGAGTGCAAGCTGAACTTTGTCCTGGGTAGGGCCCCCGTCCAGTGGCCAAAGACTGGCCACAAGCCAAACACAAGAACTGACAGCACCATGGACAGGGCTAATACGATCCTAGCGACAGAGCTATGAGGATGATCCAGGAAAGACCTTACATGGTAACCCTTTGCCACAAAGGAGTGCTCACAAGTAAGTGGACCCTGTTACACTACGCTAATGCGGTTTCCTTTCCATGAGGCCAAGCTGACAGCTTTTGTCAAAATAAGAGATTCTTGATCAGACAAGGCTGAATAGAACCTGTTTTGCTGGTGGATGGTGGTGCCCACAGTAAGTCTCCAAGTGTAGACAGAAACTGGTTGTTGAATTGATCAAAAATGGGTCTCACGACAGCCTGCCTGTAAGAGGTATAGGAAACATGGCTTGAACATGTTGTACTGAACCATGCATCATGTGGGGGCTGCGGGGGAGAGGGGTTAATTCAGAGTTGGGGCCAGACTTATGACAGCCTTGCATTGTTGTTGGTTTTGCTGGAAATAGTAGGTGTTCAGCACTTACAGAATCGGGCCTTTAGCAGGGGAGGGATTAGATTTAGCAACTGGTGGGCCCCGAGTGAGATGAAGTGCCGGGTACCTGCCCACAAGTGCCATGAGAAGCTTGCACTGTAACTAGGCCAGACAGACACTAATAATATTTTTTAAATTAAGTTCTACTACCCATTTCCCCACCTTTCTCAGATGCCTCAGCCTGTCAGGGCTTTGCACCCAGGTTAGATTTTATGCCAAATTAAAATCTTAAATGAAACATTTTAGGTACGAAAAGTCCAGTGGGTAAAAAGGGCTGTTAAAATGTGCCAGCGGAGTTTGCCAGGGGCAGCCATTGGGGTACAAATGGACAACTGAGTGCAGACTTTGGGGTTTAATTTTGAGAATGTGCCCCTCAAATTCTTCTTTTCTGTTCTGATCATCAACAAATCACAAGCTGAATGCAGATGTAAGTTGGCAACAAAGAGGCAGATACTTGTCTCTCCTCCATTGTTGTGAATCAGGCATTACCCCACAGAAGTTAGCGGCGTTGCTGCTATGAATCAAGTGCCGGGGGGAAATCAGTGTGTTCAAATACAGATATTACGCTTGCAGGAATGCAAAATAATGAGAGCAGCAAGAGAACGTCACTTAACCAGCAGATCTGGCATTCAGAAGACTCCAGATTGTGAATTGTAAATCAGTAAGAATCTGTACTTTTTAATTTGCAAATGAAAGAAAAATGAGAGCTTATTTTACTTGGCAATCAAATGCGACCATCTTCTCCTTCTCCTAAATTAAAAAGCATTGACTCAGCAGCTAATGAAATTGGAATAGATTAGACCTCAGCTTTAAAAAAAAGGTCAGTTGTGTATTATCATTTGTTACCAATGCTAAAAATAAATAAAACACCAAAATAGAGTTCATTCAAAGCAGCCTGCCCAGGCATGGTATTTTGGGTTTAGCAAGATGGGCTTAGCTTCTTTAAAGAAAGAGGTTAAATTTGCTTTCTCAGTATCTTTTGTAGCACCGCAGAGTAGTCTATTAATTGGAGCAATGGACTTTGGTCAGTACTCTCGGACTCCAGCTCTGCCACTAATTTAAAATAATCTTGGTCAAGTAATTTAACTCTTTGTTCTAGACTCTTGCAACCCAACCCAGCTACAAGCATAGGGTTCAGGTGGGGTCTGAAAGCTATCTGACCCTCTTGGTCCTTGGGTGGGTCATCTCTGACCAGCTCCTCCGGCCTCTGGTGATCAACTTGGCAGTGTCTGCATGCCATGCTCCTGGCTGTCTGCCACCATCACCCTGCAGTGTTTATGCCGTGGAGTGAGCCCGCTAAAGAGCAGCAACATCTCATGCTGTATCTGGTGCAGTGAGATGACAGTAAATGTCAAAAGTGGGATGTACAGTCACATGGGCAGGAAGCAGTCGGAGAAGGATTGTGGGACTGGGACAAAGGGAGCAGGAAATGCCAGGTCCCACAGACAAGGCGGCAATTCCAGGACAAGTTTTGGGTTCAGGTTGAATCTGAAAATAACTCCACTCTCAGGTTGGTTTCTGACCACGTGTTGGCTAATCGGGTTGGGGTTGGGCTTTAAAATGAGGCCTGAGCAGACCTACTCTCTGTGCTTGTGTTCATACATATCTAGGTTAGTGGTGATAACTACAGGTTGAACTTCTCTAATCCAGCCCCCTCAGCGCCTGACCAGTGCCAAACGAGAGAATTTGCCAGACCATGGGAGGTCAATATTGTCTATTACATTACCAACACTTCCCCTGTTGACTGGGCTCTTAGAAGACATTTAGGGGTAAATGACAGCTAAATAACAGCACAGAACACTGAGAGGCAGGACTGATGGCTGTAAACAAGTTTATGGGATGGTGGGAAACTTGGCCACACCCATGATAAGCGGACACCTGGCTAACTAAATCATGCTAGATTATGGATGTTGGTGGATGAGATAGTGACAAATTAGAGAGGTTCAACCGGTACTTCCTATCACCATGGTTGTGGGCCTTTATTAGTCTTCTTAAATCATGCCTGAGAAATGGTCTAACCTTTTAGGAAAGGTTCTTTATTAATTTGGAGAGGAGAATGAATTGGCTTGTATGCATGTGCAGCTTTGCCCTCTAGTGGATGGAATTAGAACTGTTCACCTGTGTTTCATAAGTCTTGTACTGCTAGCAGCCCACAGAGAGATTCTCTTTCAGTGCAAATAGTAGATGCATGCTCTTTTGGAGAAGCATAATCCAAGTTCTATCTGCACTGCTCTGACATTCCAAGTGGCCTGGATGTGTAGCTTAGTGACAGCTAGGAAATTATCGATTCCCAGGTTTGCTACATCATCATTAGAATTGTTCATATTTAGTTATCTTCTCAAGTAAGGTATCTCCATAAATAATAAAGCTCTTTCCTTTTGTGATCCATTGTCCCCTATGAAGGACATGCTATGGCTCATTTGTTCTTTTTCCGGCAGCAGAGGCAACATCTCTAATATATTTCTTCTCTTTCTTGTCATCTTTACTAATTATCCTAACCTATGTGAACTGGGCTTTTCTGAAAAGAGATGGGATATCAGGTACCAAGCAGGATGATAAATATCACTACATTCAAAGGAACAAAAGCAAAAGAAAAGTGGATTAATGCGGCCAAAAGGGATTGTTGTGGTCATCCAGCCTGACCTCCTGCAAGTCATAGGCAACAGAAAAATCTGTGAGTTAATTTCTAGAGAGCGTATCATTCAGAAAAATATCATCCTGATTAAACGCTGCCACAATGATAACTTTCTTCCAGTCTTTCTCCAGCATTCCAAGACGTTTTGAAAATCACATTAATAGTCTTGACTGCTCCTCAGCCAGGTCTTTTAAAACTCTCAGATGCTGATTTAAAATGTCTGACTTCAGTAGCTGCTGTTTAACATCCTCCTGAGTTACAGCTGAGATGAATCATGTCCAAACCTACAACCTCCTTGACTTAAGTGATCACTGAAGTTTATGGGATTTCTTCTTTGAATAAAGATCTGTAAACAGTGGTTTTTTTTGTTTTGTTTTGTTTTGTTTTGTTTTGGGCTATGTCCGAGAATAGTTCTGGCCAGAATTAAGTTGCATTACTTGCTGTTTTCCCTTTTCAGATTTTTTATGAGCTCAGGATGTACAAGCCCAAACAAAAAGAAAAACAATTATTGATGTGTTTTTTTTAAACTCAAAGTGATTATTTAATTGAAAGCAAATAGCTTAATGACTGTGATAGCTACCTTTATGGTCATGGTATATAATTGATTTGTGTTTCCCTGTGGTTTCCCTAACAAATATACCATGAAATTTAACTGCTCTTTTTGTGCATTAACAAGGCATCGCCGTGGCTTTGTTGAGTCAGCCACAAGAGATAGGAAATATATTGACAAAGATGCTGTGTCAGGAAGATTCTGGACCCAAACAGAGAGAGCAAGCCTAAAGTCTGTTTATCTGGGTAGGTCACTAAAGTGGATTCTGAGAAATGAAACCTGTCAGTCACCGAGGGCTAAATTCAGACCTGCTGTAACTTCACTCTCTGTTGTTGAGAGTGTACTTCCAGCTACTACCGCAAGCAGAGGTGGAAAAGGTACCCAAAAAGCTACTTGAGTAAAAGTGCAGCTGCTTTCACTTCTGGATCTTTGAGTACAATAAAGATGTGACGTGTACTTTCCCTCAAGTGGTTTTCTAGAGGGACATTGGTGACTTGTACTTAAGTACATCCCACCAAAGCAGCTGTACTTTTACTCAAGTAACCTTTTGAGCACTTTTTCCACCTCTGACCTCAAGGCAGGAGATACCTTTCTGTGTTCCAATTATTCTTTGAATTTGTTCTGTAATGGGGAACCTGGTTACAACATGGCAACCACTAGCTTGGTAAATACATGACTGGATCTTGCCCTGGAGAGAGGACAAAATCACAGTCCAACTAAGCAATCAGTATGGACAACAAAAGACCAAAACATGGTTCAAGAATACAGTGTAGACATGTTTCGGTGCCTCGGATGCAGCAAGTAAATTATGTTGTACCTATGACTTGTTACTATCAGTATGGCAGTGCTGGGTCTCTGTTCTCACCTGTCTTATCTCTGTCTTTGTCTCTCTTTCTTTCCTTCTCTCCATTTTCAGCTCTCTGCCCATTATCCCAGCAAATAAGCTAGCTATGATGGCTTTTCCATCCCTAAATAAACCCAAGGCATTCCACAGACAGCCTAGGAGTCAGTGAGACATTTGATACCAACCCTGCCACCTGTCTCCTTAAAGTTATTTTAGGAAAAGCAAAACAGTGTCCAGAATTAGCACTGGCTTCCTGTTATTAGGGAGGTGTTGGAACTGAGAGCCACAGGCCTGCCAAAGTGCAATTGCAAGAGCAATAAAGGGACATGAGATGGTTTCGGTGGTGGGAAACTTTAAAACAACAGAGCCTGAATGGTCTTGATTCTTCCTCTACATTGTTTCAAATGCACACCGCTATAACTGCAATGATTTCCAACAAAGAATTAGGTTCGGTATCTTTAACATAAGCAAACAGTATTTTAAATGAGCACCATTCCCTGATGTGTCTGCATTGCTATAATAGCAACAAGCATGCCTGGAAAAAGGGACAGGGTTCCATCAGAAAGAGGTTCCCTTTTGCTCTGAGTGGTCAGGGCAGCTGCAAATCACTTTGCATTCCAACAGATCATCCATTCATTCAATTTAATGTTGGCCAAATGCTCCATCAGTAAATCCGTATTAATCACTTAGTGCATTCCTGTAAGGAGTAGTAGGTTTTAAACCCCTTTTACATGTAAATGAACAAAAGAAGAGCCACACTCAAAGATGATACCTATTTATTCATGCTTATAGAAGGATGTGTCCAATAAACTAGGGAGTAAAATAATACATCTAAGTATACAGGCATCAAAACATAACAGTTCAAAATGACCACAAATAACCCTTTCAATGCACGGGAAAAATGAAAGAGTTTGGGGAACAGCCATGAAAAGGATTAAAGGATCAGAAAATCTGATATATGGTTGGCTCAAGAAGTTCCATCTGCTTTGCTTGACTATGACAAGGCTAAGGGGTGATTTGATCAGAGGCAAAGAAATTTGATAAGACATCTCTTCAGTCTAGCAGGAAAAGGTATGGCAATATCCAAATTGCTGGGAGTCCAATTTAGATAAATCCGTACTAGAAAGGAGTAGTAGATTCTGTCACTAAAAAAAATTAATTAAATCGTGACTTGCTGTTTTTCTAGATTTGATCTTATTCAAATAGGAATTATTTCAGGGAAGTCGTATGGGCTGTTTTCTATGTGTTGTCAGACTATGGGTCTTTCTGGCCTTAGAATCTCTGACCAGCAAAACTGTCTTTCCAGGGCAAGTGCTAAAATCCTCACCACTGTGGCCAGGTCTACACCAGGCAATAAAGTCGACTGTAGGTACACAATTCTAGCTATGGCAATGGCGAAGCTAGAATCGACTTATATGCAATCGACTTACCTGGCCATCCTCAAAGTGGGAGGTCGATGGGAAAAACTCTCACGTTGACCTCCCTTACTCCTGATGATATTGAGGAGTACAGAGGTTGACTGCTGACCACAGATAGTTTGATTTTGCATGTCTCTGACTAGGTGCACAAAATCAAACCCTGGAAGATCAGCCGTGAGTGGGTCAATCTTCTGCATAGTATAGACATATTCTTATTCACATCCAGGTGAATTGCAGATTAAACCTTTATGGGTGAAATTTATTCCATCATGGGTCTGTGCTGGTGGAGGAAGGCAAAATTCAACCCCCTCCAGCCCAGAACCAGGACACCAGGTTGCCATGTGGCTCCTTTACCCCTCTGTATACCACCTCTTCTAATTACCCACCAAAGCCAGCACTAGGTTTTTTCAGTCAAAAAAGCAAACAGAATGTTGGGAATCATTCAGAGAGGGACAGAGAACAGGACAAAGAATATCTTATTGCCTCCATGTAAATCCTTGGTGTGCATCTGGGAATGGCCTGGCCGGTGGCTCCTATTCTGAACCAGCTGCTAGCATTGTCTGGGATGGGGGTTGAATGAGAGCTGTTCTTCCTCTGCAAGGAGTGGCAGGGGCTGTCTGGGTCAGATCCACCCCCAGAAACATCTCCGCACTCCTCAACCCCATTGCTTCTCAGCAGCGGGGTGAGGGGGCCACTGTATGGGGAACTGTTCCTTCAGTCCCAAAGCCACAGTACATCCACACCCGTGGCTGAGCCTCACCCCTGCAATGGAATCCCACATCTAGAGAGTCCCATTGCCCCTGCATCTAGAACCCCTCAACAGGCCCGCACATAAACAGGCCCCCTCATTCTCTGAGCTCCGGTGAGCTAGCTGTAACCAGATTGCCCCACACAGAGAACTCTGACCGCACACCTTGATCTCCCCCACAAATAATCCTCTCTACACTCTGGGTCCTGTGGACCAGCTGAGCATGGCAGCAGATGGGCAGGGCCCAGAGTATTTCCAGGGAATGCCCATCCCTTGCACTATGTAAGGATCAGGTGCAGCCTCAGTGTCAAGTCCATGTCCCAGGGTGGGGGCTGCACAGTGATTTTCTACTTCCACACAGCCAGTGGCCTTTGCTTCCCATTGCAAGGCCTCTACGCTGATGTAAGGGCAAATAAAATTGGCAGAACTTCAAAATATAGTGTGCAGAATTTTTAACTTTTTGGTGCAGAATTCCCATGGGAGTAATGGCCCTATCCTCCATGGACCTATCTAATTCTTTTTGGGACCCACTTTTTCCTTTGGGCTTGACAAAACCCCCTGACATGGAGTTTCACAGGTAGATTGTGCATTGTATGCAGTACATGTGTTAGCTTTCAGTCTGCAGCCCATTATTTTCATTGGGTGACCACTAGTTCCTGTGTTACATGAACGGGGAAAAAACACTTTCACTTTCTCACCATGCAGGATTTTACAGATTTCTCTCCTACTCTTCCTGAGTTGCCTCTTTTCTAAGTCAAACAGTCCCAGTCTTTCTAATCGCTCCTCATGTAGAAGCACTTCCATAGTTCTGATCAGTTTTGTTGTTCTTCTCTATACCTTTTCCAGTTCCAATGTACAATATCTGTCTTGAGATGGGGTGACCAGAACTGCATGCAGCATTCCAGGGGTGGGCATACCATTGATTTCTATAGTGGCACTATATTTTTATGTTTTATTATCTAGCCTCTCAATTATTATCTCACTGTGCCAATACATAAGCGTCTAACACTGTCAATACTTCTACCAAGAACTGATAGAAAAAATGTGACTCATTTGTAAGCATTGCCAGTTTTCTAATAGCTTTGGTGAAAGATACCTAGGATTTAAAGGAGGGTGATCACCATGCACAATGAGACAGTGCTGCCCATTGAAAGCCAGAGGCTTAGAGTGCTTAGCTGGATATATTCCTCCAGCTGATGAGATGCTAGAGGACCATCAAGAGTGCCAGAGTCCCTGGGATGACTTCTGAAGAGGATCCTAAAGGCTTTTGTTTGAAAGCAGAAGGAGGGAGAATGTATTTAGTCAGCCTCTGAAGAGGATGCTTAAATTTCTCCAGCTCTGCCAGGGAAACAGAATGGCAAAGCATCTGTAAGGACAAGTAGCACAAGCTTGTACTCTAGCTGGGGCTGGCTTGGAAAGGATGGATCTCTTGATAAATTGTTGCATTCTGAAGCATCTGGCAGTGGTCACAGTCAGGAGACAGGTGCAATGGGGTAGCGCCCACCTCTCGCGAGTGCCCCCTCCCTGGCTGAGAGCATATGCATTCACTCGTTCTCTGTTTGTGGTGACTCTTCAGTGGCTCAGCCCTCCAGTTGAGTCACACAGGCTATGTCTACACGTGCAGCCAACATCGAAATAGCTTATTTCGATGAATAACGTCTACACGTCCTCCAGGGCCGGCAACGTCGATGTTCAACTTCGACGTTGCTCAGCCCAACATCGAAATAGGCACAGCGAGGGAACGTCTACACTTCAAAGTAGCACACATCGAAATAGGGATGCCAGGCACAGCTGCAGACAGGGTCACAGGGCGGACTCAACAGCAAGCCGCTCCCTTAAAGGGCCCCTCCCAGACACAGTTGCACTAAACAACACAAGATACACAGAGCTGACAACTGGTTGCAGACCCTGTGCCTGCAGCATAGATCCCCAGCTGCCGCAGAAGCAGCCAGAAGCCCTGGGCTAAGGGCTGCTGCCCACAGTGACCATAGAGCCCCGCAGGGGCTGGAGAGAGAGCATCTTTCAACCCCCCAGCTGATGGCCGCCATGGAGGACCCAGCAATTTCGACGTTGCGGGACGCGGATCGTCTACACTGTCCCTACTTCGACGTTGAACGTCGAAGTAGGGCGCTATTCCTATCTCCTCATGAGGTTAGCGGCTTCGACGTCTCGCCGCCTAACGTCGAAGTTAACTTCAAAATAGCGCCCGACGCGTGTAGACGTGACGGGCGCTATTTCGAAGTTGGTGCCGCTACTTCGAAGTAGCGTGCACGTGTAGACGCAGCCACAGTCTGTTAAAACAAAACGACTCCCTACTGGGATACAAATACAACAGGGGCTTCTCTCAGCACCCTCTACTGTCTTTCAGTTTGTTCCTGATCCAGAACAGAGCAGTGCCCTAGGGCTCCAGAACTTCAGCTGGCTCATTGTAGTACAGTCCCCCACTCTGGGGTGTCTTCCTGTCAGGTCTCTTCCCCTCCAGTGGCTAATGGGTGGGAGTGGTTCAGGTTCCAGCCCAGGGACTTTGCAGATAGCAGCTGTCTGCAATGTCCCTTTAAATAACTGCATGGCTGCTTTACTCCCATGGGCACCTTCCCCATGGCTCCTGAACATTCTTCACCCTTGCTTCATGGCCTTGTTCTGATGGAGTCCCAGCAGCCAGCCTGGAGCACCACTGGTCTCCCCCAGCTCTGGCAGGGAACTGCTCATGCTTTGGCTCTGCGGCTATTCTTATACTGATCTGCTGGCCCCTGACTGGCTGCTTCCCACACAGCCACTATAGGCAGATTGAGGGACCTCTCTACTGCTCTTTTCTGGGGCAGGGCATGGCAAGACAATAAGGCCTTCAGCAGGGGTCCTCAGGGCCTAGTTCACCCTGTCACATCTGGAAGTATGGCTGTTCTTGCGACCATTGTCATATCAACAACACGGAATCAGAAAGGATCTTTTTGTTCACTAACACTCAGAGCAGTCTCAAGGGGACAGCAGCTTGCATTTGATTGCAGTTCAGTCTGGAGAAGTGTGGTTTACTCCACAATAGATTCTTTTTCCACCCCAGGGGGAGGGTGTCCCCTGTATCCTTATTGGAATCCTGAGTATCTGCCCTGCAAGCTATGGAGCGAAATCTCTAAGTGAAATAAAACTCACATTGGAACCAGTCAACATGGCTCCTTAATCATCCAAAGGCTTGAATCATTCACATCCTTGCCCCTCCTTCATAAATGGAGAACAAGGTCAGCAAAAGCTTCCTAACAGTAGGGGAAGGCTACCAGTGCCTGATCCATGACCCCACCCCAAAACCACCCCTTCTCCCTGGAGGCCCTGTCCCTGCACAGTGACTTCCCCCAAGACCACACCCCTTCCCTTTGTCATTTTTCCTTAGGGCTGATAGAAAATGGAAGGGCACAGCTCTCCCTTTTTTAAAAGTGGGGGGTCATCCCCTCAGTTCTCGTGCTCCTCTTGGAGAAAAGTAGTCTAGCAGTGCTCCCAGGCTGAGATACAAAGGAGTCACTGAAATACATTCTACTATTAATTTAATAGTAGTGGAGTTGATGCATTTTTAATGGCCCAGCTGAGAGAATAATTTAATTTCAGGTCTTGGATTAGGACCTCAGTTATGTAGGAATTCTGAACACAGTTACTGAGCTGACTCCACAGCAGGTATATGAATATGTCTTACACAACACCTTTCATCTGATGGAGTTAACACTTCTATGTTACATAATGTTCACATTTTTTAGAAGAAGTTGTCATGGATTAATTATGAGGGCACTCTTTTTCAGTGAGCCAGAAAAAGAGCCCAGAAGTCCTAACTCTGTCCTCTGTTTTTATTTCCCAAATCTTGTCTATGTAGGGCAAACAAATTGACATAGCTACTCCAGAATAAGTATTCCAGTAACTACCCCTGTGTGGACACACTTATTCTGAAACAATAATTCTGCTGCCAAAGTGAAGTAATTATTGCATAACAAAATGACACTTGCTCTGAAGTAATGCCCACAAAGTGAGCTGTTCTGGGAGAGCTACAGCAGGATAATTATGGAATAGCTTTGCTGGTCAATTTCTCCATGTAGACAAGCCTCAGGGTACTTCCCCATTTGCTTCCTTTGAAACAGTACTCGGTCATTTTGCCCCCAGAAGATACTACATTGTACACTTGTACATATCCTATGCTAAATCTTGAAGTCTAGTGGGAACAGAGAAACGGAAGTGTGTGCATGATGCTGAGCCTAGCTGCATAAGATGACCTTGCTGTAACTTAATGATACACAAAGTGGTTGCCATGTGGGGAATAGAGGCAGACTAGAGGTGTGTTCAGTTGCTCTCAAGCCTCTAGCTGACCTGGGATCAGCAGTTCTGACAGGTGTTATGGTCCTCAAGGCAAGGTGGGAGAGGAGCCCAGCTCCGGAAGGGGCAGGGCCAAGAACAAAAGGGGTGGGGTAAAGGGTAGTCGGTCCTCAGCACCTTCCATACTGCAGCGCTGGGCTCCCCGCCACTTCTTGACAACCGTAGGCAGCTGGAGCAGTGCTGCCACAGCATTTCAGAGAGACCTGAAGCTATGGCTGCTGCTGTTGCTGCTTTGGCAGTGGTGTCAGCCACAGGCTCCTTTGAAACACTGGGCTCAGGGGTAATGGCCTCTTTTGCTTCCCCCCACCCTCGTCGGCAGGCCTGCCTGCGATATTTATATTCTGACTCTTCTCTACAAAGAGATTATTGAAAAATCCCTTGTGCATTGTTGCTTCTCAACTTTGACAGAGCATCACAGGTGCAAGGTACTCTTTGCTATCACTGCCACGTCCTGAGTGTGTCCTGGAAAGATTCATGGATTGTACGGCTGGAGGGGACTGCTGAGGTCTTGTAGTCTGACTTTCTGTACAAACACAGGCCTTAGGCCTTCCCTGAATTCCTGTTTCAAACTGGACTATAGAGTCTAGAATAACGTCATTTTTTAAAAAAAAGTCCACCACAAACCTTAGTAAATTACTCCAATGGTTAATTACTCCCCTGTTAAACATTTGCACCTCATTGCTTGCTTGAATTTACCTCACTTCTGCTTCCAGCCATTGGATCTGGCTGACTTTTCTCTGCAAAATCAAAGAGCTATCAAATTTCTGTTCCCCATATAGGAGCTTCTAGACTATGATCAAATCACCCCTTAGCTTTCTCTTTGTTCAGCTATCCAGATGGAACTGCTTGAGTCTCTCTAGTTTTCCAACCCTTTAATCACTCTCACGGCTGTTCTCCGAACCCTCTCCAATTAATATCCTTCTCGAGTAGTGAACAGCAGAACTGACTCCACTAGTGGCCACACCAATGCCAAACACAAACATGATTGACCTTCTCTGCTCCCCTGTTTATACTACCAAAGATTGCATTAGTCCCTTTGGTCACAGCGTTGCACTGGGGGTTTGTGTTCCATTGATTATTCACCATAGCCCCTGGACTTTTTCAGAGTCACTGCTCCTCAGGAGAGAGTTCCCTGTAATTATAGCACACATTCGTTGCTTCTAGGTGTATGATCTGTATTAAAATAACCCACTGAGCAGCATGTCTCACTGTGATTCAGACAGAGCAGTAGAATCATTGTGCACTGAAAGGCATAAAACCTTCATTCATTTCAGACATGTATTCTGGGAATTATTTAACATACTAGTCAAGTAAGTCAATTGTAGATATGCAATTCCAGCTATGGCAACTGCCTAGCTTAGAACAGACTTATTTGCAATCGACTTACCTGACCATCTACACACAGTTTCTCCCATCAACCTCACTTACTCCTCCCACTAGTGAAGCATACAGGGGTCAACTGTCGACCCCAGACAGTTCGATTTCACACATCTCTACCAGACATGGAAAATCAAACTCCAGAAAGCCAACCCTGAACGAGTTGATCTTCCCCATAGTAGAGACAAGCCCTAAGTCTCTGGGCATTTGAGACTTCCCTTATCCTCTAATGCAGAGGTTTGCAAATGTATTTGATTTCTAGCCTCCTTTGTTTCTGTAGTAATTCTCTCTCCTTGCACATCCAGCCAGTAGTGGCCACTCTCCCTCACCCAGCTCTGAATGTGTGCAGTAAATTCCTCCCCAAAGCATCTCTTATGCATGCCTTGACTGCATTCCACATCCCCTTGGGGGTGGCGGGGTGGGGAACATGCTGCAGCCTGAGAACCGCTGCTCTATGGCCTGCATTGTGATTTTAAAAGGAGAGTGCGGTGTTCAGCAAGTAGTATCCATGGTTGCTACTTCCTTGCCTGCCTTCCTAAGGGTACCAATGGATGCTTGCTGGCATAATGGAAGTCTGGATTTCGTCCCAGTTGCAAACTGCTGAAGCTCTTCCTTTGATCAAAAGTAAAAGATTTCATGGAAAAACGAGGCTGCTCAGAATCCAGGGTCCCTCCTTCTGGGTATTCATTAATGCAAGAAATAATCTGTTCGGTGAGGTGGTGATTAAAGCCCCCAGGCTGTTAACAAGTATTGGATCCTCACTCTGCCTCCAAGCTGAGTCTAAAGAGTTAGGCTAATGACCTGCCAAATTCTGAAAACCCATTGGCTTAATTAGACTACAGTGCAGGTTCATGAATAAAGTAACCTGCTGGCTCTGCACTGTGTTGCCCATAACTTAGTTGCTGAAAATGTATGACCAGCTGGAGATGAATGTGGCGATGTTTAACCGGAAGCTGATCTTTGCTTTTGGTTCCTTCCTTCCCTCCCACCCCCTGAAATGAGTTTGCGATCAGAGCCTGAGATCTTCTACTCGGCACAGAGGGGGTAAGCAGGGGTGAAGTCAGAACTAGCTTTCCTGCACAGGTCATCAAATTATAGAATCATAGACTACTGGAGCCTCAGGAGATCATCAAGTGCAGCCCCCTGCCTGAAGCAAGATCAGCCCTAACTAACTAGGCGATGACCTGTCCCTGCCAATTGTGGTGGTGATGGTGGGTGGGGTGAGGCCAGCCAGCTTTCAGCAGTAGTACCGAGCAGCCCCAGTTCATGTGAACATCCTCAGTCCAAGCCAGGTATCAAATCTGGGAGGACCATGCAGGCCTCCCCACACATCACCTCTGCTGCTCTGCATTACCTCCTGCCAGAGATATTATATATCTAGGGTGGGTTTTTGAAAGGAACCTGGAGGATTTGGAAACCTCCCTGCCGTAGGCTCCCTTGATGTATCAGGGCCATAATCCTGTGAAGTGAAGGCTGCAAACACTGCACAATTCAGCCTAGTCTTCACGGAGCTCTTACCATTGTCCCTATTATTTTTTAACACTGGATGCCATCACAGGATAGGGGACTCAGGCCCACTGATGCGGGGGTCTGCAAAGAGGCCAATTGCCCCGGTGCTTGGAGCACTGAGCCCTTTAAATCACCACCAGAACACTGCCACAGTGCTCCATGTGGCTCGGAGGGCTGCCTGGGGAAACAGGGGTATAGCATGTTCCAGGTAAGGCCAGGAGCAGAGGGTGCCACAGTCCAAAAGTCACTGAGGGCTGGCTGCCTCTTCTGGGAGCATGGAGCTGGAGTCCCTCCCTCTACCTCACCCAGGGGCCCAGCGAGACTGTTGGCTCCCCTGATGGGACTCTATCCTTCTTGCCTATTTTGTGTTGACATTTAACCATGGCAGAACTTAAAACACACTGAAGGTGACCCAGAATGTTCCATCCAGCAGGTTATGGATAACGTGCCCAACTATACCTGAGATCACAAAAATGGTCCATGGGACCACACATGACCATGTCATGTCTCTGGATTTAGTCCAGGACTGGCTAATGGCAAGGATATCTTTACTGAGCCTACAGATTGCAGTGTGGCTACTTGATGCATGGGTAGAAGATCAAAGATGCCCCATTATGCATGTAGGGTGAGATCATCCAAACCATCAAACACCCCAGCGCAGTGCCCAAAATATGGATCCAAAGGTGGATTGGGTGATATCTCCAAAGTCACAGAGGAAGCCATGAAATGACTTCTCGACCTATCACCGTCAGTGTAGAATGCTGCTCAGGAGATGCTGTATGCACACACGTGAGAGGTACCTCTTACCTGTCACCCCTTATTTGCTATTGAGATGTTGACTTCCACCTCTCCTCAGCCCACTGTGCCAGTCTCCATCAGGGATTTGTTACATCTTCATGCTTTCTCATCTGCTGCCCCTCACACCTGGCAGGAGTCCTCAATAGATCTCCTTGTTATCCCCCTGCCAACTCCTCCTTAAAATTCTCCTTTGTGGTGATGCTTACAAAAGTTTAGGCAGCTGGGGCGGTGAGACCACCACCTTTCAGGCTGACTAGCACTGGTTTCTTGTTCTTCCCTGTCTGTCTGTTCTGTTGTTGTCTCCTGTTCACCTTTTTTTGTCTTAGATCAGGAGCTGTCTGCAGGCAAGGAGCCATCATTTTGTTCTGTGTTTGTATGGTGTCTAGCACAGTGGTGACTTGGTCCATGTCTTCAGCTTCTAGGTGCTACAGTAACATGAATAATAATATCACAGTTTGTTACAAATCACGTTATGTATGATATGTATAAGTTCTGCTGTAGCAGGTAGACCCAAAGTTCGTGTAACTGTGAATAGTTGTGCCTGGGATTTCAGTGCATTTTCAACGAGCAGTGGCTAATTTTATCATGAAAGGTTTAACTAACATTCTCCTCCTTAATAATTTCTTTGTTACTCAGCATCCTCATAAGAATTGCCCAAAGCCTCTAAGCTGGTGTGTTGTCACTTTGCAAGTAACAAAATGCTATTAGAGGATGAAGTGCATGGGGCATATTGAGCCTTCCAGTTGACAGACTGGCAAGAGACCGAATTTCCCGGTGTCCTGAATTCAGAGCTAGAGATATTATCTCTCTTTACAGAACCATGACAAGATCAATTCACCTGTTTGTAGTCCTTCTTTGTGGCTTATACAGCAGAAGGAATGTAGCCAAGGGAATAATGAGAGCTACGCTTAATTTATTTTTCTGCATGAATTGCACTCTGAGGCCACATGCAATTCTAGCTGTCCAAGACAATCCTTCAGAAGCTTTATGGCATCCCCAAACTTTTCACTGTCAGGAATTGAGAGGTCACAATGTGTAAGGAGCTGCATGTGTAATACAATCTATGGGGCAATGGCACCAATAAATTAGCTCGCCTAGAGATTAACCTACCTCATATTGGCATTTCTCAAAGGATGCACTCAACATCACATGAGATAGTATTGGCAGATGGCTTGGGCACTGCTCTAGAGTTCAGGAGACCTAGTCCCCATTCTGCCACTGACTCACTGTGTGACCTCAGGCAAGTCCCTTTTCTTTCTGCCATTTTGCCTATTTCAATACAGGTAGAACCTCTCTAGTCCAGCACTCTTGGGACCTGACAAGTGCCAGAAGAGAGAATTTCCTGGACCACAGGAGGTCAGTATTGTCTGACAGCGTTACAACACTTCCACTGCTGACTGGGGTCTGAGAAGACATTTCAGGGTTAATTACAGCTAAAGAACAGCACAAAACACTGAGAGACAGGACAGGTGGTTGTAAACAAACTTTATGGGACTGTGGGAAACTTGGCCACAAACATGATAAGTGGTCATCCAGCTAACTAAAATCCTGAGGGATTATGAATGTTGTTGGACAAGAAAATGCCAGACTAAAGAGGTTCATCTGAAACAAACTTTCTCAGTAGCAACAATTTTGCTATGTATTTTCATAGTGCTTAAAATGAAAGGTCTAAGTTAGGACTCTAGTACATAAATACAAACAATAAATAATATTAATTACTGTATCTGAACTGCCCAATGTTTTGAAGCTTCCCAGTCACTCTAATTGACTAGATTATCTCCACCATGAATTCCAGGCCATTACCTGTCTCTGATTTGGAGCCCTGCACCAGGATTTGACCCTCTTTTAAATGGCTCTTAGAGCAATATTTGCTTTGGCATCAGCACACCAAGAAGTATGATAATGAGATTCGCAGCCTGAACCTTTACTGATCATTCAGTGGGGATTTGGAACACTCAAATCTTTTGGAACTTGTGACATTTTGCTCACCCTATGATTAAGCTTCTACTGAAGGAAAGTGAAATGTACGGCCTCTCTGACATCAAAAGGCAAAACAAAGAAAGCTGGAGCACCCTCAGAGCAGTGGGGTCACCCAGAACCTTTTGAAATGCCAGAAATAATTAAAAGGAACCTCAGTGGGAGGCAAATATATTCATGATAGAAAATCTCCTACCAGAGTATTCATCTGCCAGGCTTACTCAGACTGTCTCTCTCTCTCTCATGTGTGCACACACACACACAAAGATACTCAGACTTTCTCTCTCTCTCTCTCAGACACACACACAGAGACACAAAAAGAGACAGTTAGAGGTTATACTGTTGTGATTTTGGGATGCTTACATTTATTCGTTCCCAAGTAGCTTTGGGGAAAATTATGGAGGCTTTCCAGTCCTCTTAGTGTGACACAGTGAACATAAGGGCTAGTATACTCATGGGATGCATGAACAGGGGAATCTCAGGTAGAATCCTAGAATCATAGAACACTAGAACTGGAAGGGACCTCAAGACATCAAGTCCAGTTCCCTGCACTCATGGCAGGACCAGGTACAATGTAGACCATCCATAATAGATGTTTGTCTAACCTGCTCTTACAAATCTTTAGTCATGGAGATTCCACAACCTCCCTGTGCAATTTATTCCAGTGTTTAACCACCTTGACAGTTATGAAGTTTTTCCCAATGTCCAACCTAAACTTTCCTTGCTGCAATGTAAGCCCATTGCTGCTTGTCCCATCTGCAGGGTTTAAGGAGAATGATTTTCTCCCTCCTCCTTGGAACAATGTTTTAGGTATTTGAAAGCTGTTATCGTGTCCCCTCTGTCTTCTCTTTTCCAGATTAAACAAACCCAGTTCTTTCAATCTTCCCTTTTAAGTCATGTTTTTAGACCTTCAATCATTTTTGATTGCTTTTCTCTGAACCTCCTCCAATTTGTCCACATCCTTCCTGAATCGTGGCACTCAGAACTGGACACAAGACTCCAGCTGAGGCCTGATCAGCACAGGGTAGAGCTGAAGAATTACTTCTCATGTCTTGGTTAAAACACTCCTGTTAATGCATCTCAGAATGTTTGTTTTTTCTGCAACAGTGTCACTGACAACTCATTTAGCTTGTGGGCCACTATGACCCCCATTATTTTTCTACAGTGCTGCTTCGTAGACAGTCGCTTCCCACTTTGTATGTGAGAAACTGATTGTTCCTTCCTAAATGGAGTACTTTGCATTTGTCCTCATTGGATTTCATCCTATCTTCCTCAGACCATTTCCCCCATTTGTCCAGATCATTTTGAATTACAACCCTATCCTCCAATATATTTAACACCCCTCCCAGCTTGGCATCATTCACAAACTTTACAAGCATACTCTCTATGCTATTATCCAATTGGTTGATGAATATATTGAACTTGGTCCTGGAACTGATTCCTCTGGAAATCCACTTATTATGTCCATTTAACTTGACTGTGAATCCCTGATAACTACTCTCTGGGAATGGTTATCCAATGAGTTATGCCTTCACCTTATACTGGTCCTATCTAGGTTATATTTCCCTGGTTTATTAATGAGTCAGTCATGCGAGACTGTATGAAATGCTTTACTCAAGTCTAGATATACCATATCTACTGCTTCCTCCTTATCTACAGGGCTTGTTAACCTATCAAAGAAAACCATCAGGTTAGCTTGACATGATTTGTTCTTTACCAATCCAATAAGAAAGAGAGTTTATTTTATTTGTATATTTGGCTCTGGTGTAGCTGCTGCTCCTGGAACACTGTGTACAGTTCTGATGTCCCCAGTTCAAGAAGGAGATTGAAAAATTGGAGAGGACTCTGGGAAGACCCACAAGAATAAAAAATGGAAAACATCCATTAACATGCTAGACTGAATTATTTGGCTTAACAGAAAGAGAGCAAAGGGGTGATTTGATTAGTTTATTAGTAGCCATATGTGGAACAAGTGTTTCCTAATGGAGTCTTCTGTCTGACCGAGAAAAGGTTTAACATGGTCCGGTGGATGGCAGTTGAAGCGAGACAAATTCACTTGGGAAATAAGGCAAGGATTTTTGATGGTGAGAGTAACTACTCTTCAGAACAATTTACCATGGGCTGTGGATGGATGATTCACATGATGATTCTTCATCAGTGACAACTTGTAAATCAAGATTCAGGTTCGCCAACTGGGGGAATGGAGGGGGGCAAAGGAGACAATTGCCCCAGGGTCTGTCAATTCATTAGGGACCAGGGCTTGGGGTCCCAGGTGAGGTGGCTAGGGCAGTATGCTCCATGCAGTGCTGAGGGCTGGCTGCTCTCAGCCACTCCCCTTTCACCCAAAGCCCCAACCCTTCCAGGAGCACTGAGCTGCCCCACCGCCTTGCCCTCCAGCACATCTGTCTACCCCCATTGTGATCAGATAATTCTTCTAAAAGCTCTGGTCTGGGAATTAGTGTAAGGAAGTTCTCTGGCATGTGTTAGATGGGAGGTCACACTAGATGATCAGAAGGGTCCCTTATGGCTTTGAGTGTGACCTTCAGCAAGATTGGTCCCCGCAAATGGGGCAGGGTAAGGCTGAAAGGCTGACGTGCATGAATTAGGAATGGGTTGATGGCTTAGAAATACATTGTTCAAGCCTTATGGGAAATTCCTACAGACGTTTACAGAGGAAGCCATCTCCTTTCTCTTATCCCCACTGGGGTATTTAAAAGAGAACCCCATCCGTACTATCACATTTTATGAGATGGCTCCAAACACCTTTAGAAAGAACCCTATTTGCTATTAAATTCTACAGGATTTTCAGAGGAGTTTATAAATATAAACCTATTGGCTTCCCCTACAGGACTTTTGCTTTATAAGCAAAGCATGCCTGACCCAGATCTGATTTTCTGTGAGCTTAGGTGAACCCCACATGGCAAGGTCATAATGTCAAAATAGCACCCTTGAGGAGCCCATATGCTGCAAGAGAGCACAACTGAGTTAAAAGATAGGAGACTTAAAGGGGTAGCCTCTAAGTCTCAAATAACAAGCAATCCCATAGCACCTTAAAGACTAACAAATGCATTAGGTCAGGAGCGCTCATGGGTAAGACCCACTTCCTTGGATGAATGAAGTAGACAGTTAGAATCCAGCATTTATACAGCAGGGAAGTGGCGGAGGGAAGGAAGGAGGGGAAAAAAGAGGAGGAATAAAAGGGGGTTACTTGTCACTAGTAGGACCAGTAGATGAAGCAAATTAATTCAAGTAGGACGTGTCCCATTCCTACGAATATCAAAGTGGGGTGGGGGATGGGAATTACCCATGTAATGCATAAGATAGTTGATATTTCTTAAGGCCTAATTTAAATGGAAAGACTCACGTTTTTTCATACGCCCTGGTGGGATGCTCCGGCCATTCCACCAGGCACACCACCCTGCTTTGAAGATTTTCTGTCATCGCGTAGTAACCCTGTGGGAACGCCAGCAATAAAGCCAGGAACCAAATAATGCCCACAACCACCTTGGTGGCTGTGGCTGACAACCTGGGTTGCAGCGGGTGAATAATAGCCATGTACCTGTAACACAAAGGGAGAGAGGAGGGTTTTAAAAATGTAGCCATACAAAATGGGAAGTAAACGACATGGCTTCTTATTCAATGAGATGCTTATCATAGTAAAGGATCTTCTCCACTGGAGTAAAGGTAGTAGGATCTGGCTTAACAAGAATACCCAAGATCCATTTATTTTGTAATGATCTCTATTAATGTGGTTTGAACCCCTGAACTGCAGCAGTAGTGCCCCACTTGAGCTGAAGTAATACCTGTTAGGCTCTACATTAGGGGTCAGCAACCTTTCCAAGGCGGAGTGCCAAAATTTGACTTTTTTGCCTCCTTTTGTCCACATATTTATTCTAGAGATACCATCACTGGACTAACCATGTTAATTACAAGATCAGGTGCTCATTCTCCTGTACCTCACCCAATGTTATATGTGCCATCTTGTGCCTGTAATGCCCCCTACTATGTACATCAGACAAACTGGGCAAACACTTCTCCAAAGAATGAATGGGCTCAGAACAGACATTAGGAATCTTAATACACATTAACCTATCCGCGAGCATTTCAATGGAGTGGGCTGTTCTGTTAAAGACTTGAGAATATGCATCCTACAACAGAGACTTTAACAGCAGATTACAAAGGGAGATGAGTGAACTGGAGTTCATGCTCAAATTTGGTACATTATCACTTGGTCTCAATAGAGATAGCAATTATCTCATGCATTACAAGGACTCTTTCCCTTCCTTTGGTATTCGTACTGATCTCAGGCAAGACACTTGTATCTCTCCCCCTTCATTTTCCCCCTCCCGCCCCACCTTCAGTCCCATGTATCTGATTTGTGAGTTGTTATTTCTTTTTTTTTGGATCTCTGTGCTGTATAAGTGTCAGTCTGTACTGGAAATGCTCTTGATCTGAAGAAGTGGGTCTGTCCCATGAAAGCTCATCACCTAATAAATTATTTTGTTAGTCTTTAAAGTGCTACTTGTCTGCTAGTATGATTTTATTTAGTCAGATGACCACTTACTATGGAGGTGGCCAGGATTTCTGTGGTCCCATAAAGTTTGTTTCCAGCCACCAGTCCTGGACCTCAATTTCTGTGCTGTTATTTAGCTCTAATTTACCCCTAATGTCTTCGAACAGCCCAGGAAGCAGTGGAAGTGTTGGTAATGCTGCTAGACAATATTGACCTCCTATGGTTCGGCAAATGCTCTGGTTCAGCATTGGTCAGATTGAGAGGGTGCTGGATTAAAGAGGTTCAACTTGTAGTAATATTCACCTAGTTTTCCTTTGTGGATTTGTGCTGCAAGGAGTTTGGGGAAAATAGACTACTACTGGTCTGGCTGGTTCTCTTTTTTCCATGTTCATTTCCTTTACTTCCTTTTATTATTGTGAGTATATAATTACATGCAATTTATCTTCCTTCAGAGCATTAATTTCTTTTCCAGACTTCAGTGATTCAATTTTTGTCAAGCCTGAGCCTTGCTTCATCTGGCACTTTTGCCATACAAAAAGAGAGGTTATTTTGTCAGTAATCCCATAATATTAATTTGCATCTGCAGAGCTGGTCAAGCATGTGTTTATGTTAAATATGGTGCTAAATTGCAGATTTCTGTGTGTGACTGGGCAGACCTCTCTTACTAGAAAGCATAGTTTGTAATCATCATCAATACATTTCAGCAGGTTGCAATTTCCCAGAGTCTTGTGGCAGAACTTCGCTGTTTACATTTTCTTCAGAATAAGGCCAAATAGAATGAAGTGGGGCAGGGGGAGAGGAATATAGATTTCTCATAGATTTTTGGTGGTGTTCTTTAAACTATACAACAATAAAGAATTCCATAAGACCTTACAAATCAGGGATAGAATGAGAAACGACCTATTACTGGTGAAGATAGATAATATTAAAGACAAAAATAATGTACCTGCTAGCTGCTCTGAAATAGCAGATGCTGGTGCCTTGCAGGTTGGCTTTCTATTAAAAGACAAACCGGTGATGCAGCACGCGGTTTGTTGTTAAAGTAACTGTTTATTTATACAATATGCAACACCAGTCCTTGCATGGAGGTAGTCAGAAATTGCATGCAGGAAATCCGTTTTTTCCCCAGGAATCTCAGCTAATACACTAATGTTTGCTTCCTGGGATGAGAATAGACTCTAGTTAGAGAAATTAAAGCAGAGAGCAACCTGTCTGTCTGCTTGCCACAGTTCCCCTGAAAGGGAACAGCATCACAAAACAGCAGTGTAGCATTTCTTCAAAAGCTGATGCGTGCACACAGGCTAAGGGAAATACTTGTAATACCTTATGCAATGGTGTCATTGGTGATTCCTGCCCTAATAGGAAATATGGTATAAATTTTACTATGAAATCTTATTCAAATCTGGAACAGTGTTCCCTCCAATTTTTTTCCTTTTCCCAGGGAGAATAAATTTTGTTATGTGCACCAAGGCATGTGTGGATGTGTACCACCAATAGAAACACACGCTGCTTGTTGTGGGTGCTCTGATAATGAGCTGGGCGGCACCTGAAGCTCTCCTGGATGGCTGCCCAAGTGCCCAGTTTACAGGGAACGCTGATCTGGAGTTTTGATCTTTTGGAAGATAGGGGTCATTCTTCACTATCTGTGTAGAAAATCAAGTTCTGCTGCACATACTCTAACCTCCCCAAAAAATTAGAGCCAGGATTTGTTTTCAGCTCACCTCAAATTTGCAGTAATGTCTCAAAACATTAGTGCTTACTATATAATTGTTACCTCTTTGGCTATTACCAGAGAGGGTTGTAGTGTTTTAATGGACTGACATGAACTTGACCCCATGCATGGTAGCACACAGAACGTCTGGGAAGGCTTAGCACTGGTCTCCTTTGTAAACCCATTTAAGACTTGCTGAAAAGTCCTGAACACACCCTCAAACTTTCACGGATATTAAAGAGAGAACTGAGGGCAGCCAGTAACCTAGAAGAACACTCCACATCTTCAGGACTGAGTCCTGAGACAAAATTCTGTTTTTATGAAAAAGTAATCACATAATGGGAGAGGAGTCCTGGGAAGGGGATTACACAGGAGTGATTTACAGCTGCAGAAATACAGGCACAGGAATATGGGGCTTTTTATAATAAATTCCCTGCATTACAATGCAGTCTTCTCTCAGCCCGACTAAGTGACAATCCCTTACTCCCCAAGCTGGCAGTGAGAGCCAAATTCTTCAAGCCCATCGGCTAACAGTGCTCCAAGCTACTGCATTTGGTGCTTTATTGGCAAGAGTTGAGTTCTCATTTGCAAAATTAAAATGGATAATATATCGCCCATCCATGAGAAACTGGCCTGCTGCGGCAAAAAAATAAAATAAAACAAAATAAATTAAAAAAAAATAAAACAGAGAGATTTATGTAGAAACATGCAGGAAATGCACCTTGCCAGCTCTGTGCGTCTGCCCACAGGTACCACAACACGGTATCAGTCTCTCACAGCTTATCCAGCCTGATAATTATCCATCTGAAGTCTCTGTTGGCCATTTGGTACCCAAATTCAAATGTAGTTCTAAATATTTAAGAAAGTGGCTTCCAGGGTGACCCAGGGGAGAATATTTAACCATCTCATGAAACTCACTATGAGGGAATTTTTCTACCTACACAGCCACAAGTTTTAGTTTTCTTATTTTCACCTTGTCATTCCTAGCTCCATCTGCTGGGGCCACTTCCTTAAAGAATTCTGCTTCTTTCTGGAGGCCTTTTGAATCACCATTGACAGTTACATCCCTCTTTTGTTAGCCAGCCAAGCTATGCTCTACATTATTCCCTGACTTTGCTGTGGCCATTGATTCAGAGTGTCTCAGTTTTTATGGCAGCAGCTTGAGACACCAGAAGCTTGAATTGCAACTCTACCTGAAGCAGACAGAAGCTACTACTACTTAGCCTCTCTGAACACTGGGGCCATAATGGCTCAAGGTGGGTACCTAAAATTGAGGCAGCCAAAATCAGGGGCCACTTTTGAAAAACTAGGCCCTAGGACATTATTTCCAGGCACACAGGGAACAAAGGTATTTGCTGAAGGTGCCATAATCACAATGGCCACCATTCATGTGCCCCCTCATAGCTCAGGTGCCACTGTCCTGCCCTGCTCTTAATTTCCCCTCTTCTAAGCCGTTTTACCCAGACTCCCCATGCTTTGCACTTCTAAACAACACCCTTATTAGGGTTTAGGTTTGCTCAGATAAAACAAACTTTGGAGAAAAACTCAAAGTCCCAACAACTTTTTCCAGGGCCTGGATCTTATCTCAGAACCTGGGTGAGAGAAAAAGTATGTTTCTTTATCAGTTCTCAGGAGTGTCCCACTCTGGGATTGGGCTTGTGGCAGCCCTGGTCAGGGCTGACGTGTTTACATGTTTCTGGGAGTCAGTGCCACTCAAGGATTGCTTTGGCTCTTTTTAGATGAAACCAGCTGTTCAAGGTTCCTTCACTGCACCACATGTTTCTGACCAACACATTCAGCAAAATCTGTCCCAGTTTGGGAAAATGGCAACCCTCTTCAGCTTCAATATGACCTGCAGATCCCCCAGCACTTTGGGAAAAATCATAACATGGGAGCGAAAGAAGCACAAAGTCATTGAGTCCAGTTCCTGCTATCACAGGCAACCCCACCATTTCCCCTCTCCTCGGAAACTTATCAAGTTTCATTTGCCTTAAGGAAGAGATTTTTCTGAAGCCATTCAAGTGCTTCACAACAATCACAAATACCATTAAAAACAATGAGAAGTCCTGTGGCACCTTATAGACTAACAGATTTATCAGAGCGTTAGCTTTCATGGGTAAAGACCCACTTCATCAGATGCAAATGCCATTGATAGTCAAAGCACTGGTGCTTTGGAGTCACTGAGGCAATTCAAGAAGTTTCCCACCTTTTTGTGCCTACTCTGCCAAGTGTCCTGGGACCTTTTTGTGCCCAACATGAGGCACTTTAAAGGGCCAGGATTTGAAAATGGACACTTGGCATTTCTGAAAATTGGGCCCCTTTTAAGGCTTTTAGAGTTGGCAGAGAAGAATATAAGTGTCTGTGTTCCTTAGCTGCTTTTGAAAATTTAAGATTTGAGGCCCTTATCCTCAAGGAGAATTTAAGCTCCTGATTTCCATTGGTATCTGTGAGGGGTTCAGAGCCTGCATATCTTTGAGATGACCTACATACCTTTGGCTTTCAAGTCAGAATTTTGAAACGTGCACATCTAAATGCAACCTGGTTTTCAAAAGCATTGAGCACCTGATGTTTTCATAGATTTCAAGGCCAGAAGGGACCATTATGACCATTTAGTTCAAGGAAGGGTAATCAGCCTGCACACTGGATGTGGTTCACTAGGGTTAGCGCCTGGTCAGCCCCTACATGCTTTATTTACCTACATGTCCACAGGTGCAGGTGTTTGCAGCTTCCATTGGCTGCAGTTCTTTGTTCTTGACCAATGAGACCTGCAGAAAGTGGTGGCCTGGCATGCAGTACTTCCTCAGATCCCATTGGCCAGGAGTGGTGAACCAAAGCCAACAGGACCTGTGAGCAGCCCTACCTGCAAAAGCATTGGGTGGTCCACCAGGGACTAACCCCAGAGAACCACGTCCAACCGACGGGTCACTTCCTACCCACCCCAGTATAGACTGACCTCCCCCATAACACAGGCTCGAGAACTTCCCAAGATAATTCCTGTAGAAAAGGTTCCCATAGCCTTTAATTGAAAAGAAGCATATTCAGCCACTCTGAAGGTAAGGCTTTCTTCATTTAGGTGCCTGGCTATAGATTTATTGTGGGTTCATTCAAGTAGGAAAATTATGGCTTGGACTTTGGACACAGGGCGTCCACTTCCTTTACTCAGTGTTCAAGTGCAGCTTTCCAGGATTTGAAATCTGACACGGAGCAGGCTCGTTGTTTTTGCTGGGACAATGCTGTTTCATTCATTAAAAGTTGAATGTCTGGCAATGCACTCTGGAGAACATTTCTTATCCGTTTCACAGCTGTGAAAGCCTTCCAGATGATGAAATGGGCAAATAATAGTCGCAATGATGAAATAAAATCCATCTGAATCACCTAGAGATCCCTTTAACTGTCATCTATTTGTTCATGACGCTGTAGTGTTTGGGATGGAGGCAAGACAGCAGAACAAATATGGGAAGTCACAGGGAGAAGGAAAAGGCAGGGGACGGAGGGAAGAGGTAGAACTGCAATGCAGCATACTCATAATGATAAGGAAACATAATATAGGCATTAGGATGGATAGGTCAGGAAGTAGGGTGCAAGGCTTGAGGCTTAGGAGATCTCAGGTTCAACTCCTTGCTCTGAAGAAGGACCTTAGGCTGTCACTCTGGGGTGGCCTCCATTAGAAAGCTCAGTTCATGCAGCTATGTCACTCTGGGCTGTGAAAATTCACACCCCTCAGACATGTAGTTAAGCCAACCGTAGCCACAATATAGACCATAAGAATGGCCACACTGCATCAGACTAAACGTCCACCTAGCTCAGTGTCCTGTCTTCCAACAGTGGCCAAAGCCTGGTGCCTCAGAGGGAGTGAACGGAACAGGGAATCATGAGAGCGATTCCTCTCCTGTCATCCATTTCCAACCTCTGACAAACAGAGGCCAGGGACACCATTTCTACCTATCCTGGCTCGTATCCATTGATGGACCTAATCTGCATGAATTTTTCCAGTTCTTTTTTGAATCCTGTTAAAGTCTTGGTCTTCACACCTTCTTCTGGCAAGGAGTTCCACAGGCCTACCGTGTGCTGTGTGAAGGAAAACTTCCTTTTGTTAGTTTTAAACCTATTACCCACTAATTCCAGTGGGTGGCCCCTAGTTCTTGTGTTATGGGAACAAGTAAATAACTTTTTCTTATTCACTTTTTCCACACCAGTCATGATTTTATAGACCTTTATTATATCCTCCCTTAGCCTCTGTTTTTCTAAGCTCAACAGATCATTCGAAGTCAATAGAAGAATCCTTCCGTCAACCTCGCTACCATCTCTCGAAGAGGGTGTGCTACTGTAACGTTTTTAGTTTAAACATACCCTTCAACTCCTAAGGTTTAAGTGAAGTGGCACATCAATGGGAATTATCTGGGCACTTAAGGGCCAGGTTTTCAAAGGTATTTTGGAACCTAAATGAAGATATGTGCTTAGGAGGACTCACACTGCTACCTAAGCAGGTAAGGAAGCAGAACCTGCTTAGGTGAGTTTGAAAATCCCACCAGATTCTGTCCTATATCTTTAGGTGCCTAAAAACCTGGCTCTAAGTCACTTGTGAATATGGGATTTTGGAACCCAAGTCAGTTAAGTGCTTTTTTATTCTTCATTTCTCTGGGTCCCAACACCCCATCAGAAAGAAAATAAGAATATGTCCCTACACGTGGGTGTTGAGGGTATAAATGTAATGAAAACTTAGGAGCTCCTCAGATAATATTGGGGTCATGAAAGCATCTAACCTGGAAGTCAAGTATCGGAGGGGTAGCCGTGTTAGTCTGGATCTGTAACAGCAATGAAGGGTCCTGTGGCACCTTATAGACTAACAGAAAAGTTTTGAGCATGAGCTTTTGTGAGCACAGACTCACTTCATCAGATGCTGGTCTTGGAAATATGCAGGGCCAGGTATAAATAAGCCAGAGCAAGGGTAGGGATAACAAGATTAGCTCAGTCAGCAAGGGTGAGGCATACTACCAGCAGTTGATCTGGAGGTGTGAACACCAAGGGAGGGGAAGCTGCTTCTGTATTTAGCCAGCCATTCGCAGTCTTTGTTTAAGCCAGAGCTGAGGGCGTCAAATTTGCAGATGAATTGTAGCTCAGAAATTTCTCTTTGGAGTCTGGTCCTGAAATGTCTTTGCTGTAGGATAGCTACTTTTAAGTCTGCTACTGTGTGGCCTGGGAGATTGAACTGCTCTCCTATGGGTTTTTGTATATTGCCATTTCTGATGTCTGATTTGTGTGCATTTATTCTTTTACGTATAGACTGTCCAGTCTGTCCGATGTATATAGCAGAGGGGCATTGCTGGCACATGATGGCATAAATTATATTGGTAGATGTGCAGCTGAATGAACCCACGATGGTGTGGCTGATCTGGTTAGGTCCTGTAATGGTGTTGCTGGTGTAGATATGTGGGCAGAGCTGGCAACGAGGTTTGTTGCATGGATGGGTCCCTGAGTTAGAGTGACTGTGGTGAGGTGTATAGTTGCTGGTTAGGATTTGCTTCAGGTTGGCAGGTTGTCTGTGGGCAAGGACTGGTCTGCCTCCCAAGGCCTGTGAAAGTGGGGGATCATTGTCCAGGATGGGTTGTAAATCCCTGATGATGCACTGTAGAGGTTTTAGCTGAGGACTGTAGGTGATGGCTAGTGGTGTTCTGTTGGTTTCTCTCTTGGGTTTGTCCTGTAGTAAGAGGCTTCGTGGCACACGTCTGGCTCTGTTGATCTGTTTTTTCACTTCCCCAGGTGGGTATTGCAGTTTCAAGAATGCTTGGTAGAGATCCTGTAGATGTTTGTCTCTGTCAGAGGGGTTGGAGCAAATGCAGTTATATCTTAGTGCGTGGCTGTAGACAATGGATCGTATGGTGTGTCTGGGATGGAAGCTGGAGGCATGAAGGTAGGCATAGCGGTCAGTGGGTTTACGGTACAGGGTGGTATTGATGTGGCCATCGTGTATTAGCACTGTGGTGTCCAGGAAGTGGATCTCCTGTGTGGACTGTTCCAGGCTGAGGTTGATGCTGGGGTGAAAGTTGTTGAAGTCCCGGTGGAAGTGTCTAAGCACAGGATGAGAATAATCATACCCCTACTTCATATTAAAATATCTTGTAATTATATAATAGCTGTATCGCTATGCAAAGAATAATTATATCATTATTTGAACAGCCTCTTTTTCCTCCTTCCTGACATGAACGTTTGATGGGAAATAGAAGGGGGAAAATATGACACAGCAACATCTTCAGTGCCACAGTAAGAGCATAGAACCAGGGCTGTCAACTCTCTTGTATCTCTGTGAGGGAAAAGCAGAACTTTTTTTGTGGCGGTACACACCAGTACTGCATACAGGCATCTCCACACCAATGTTCTCGCCACCACTGGGGTTCCCATGGGTGGAGCTGCCAGCACAGCTCTGTACCCCAAACGGCTCCCAGCTGTGGGCTGCCAGATCCCCTGCCACCCCACAGCAGCACAGGGCTGGGAGCCACAGGGCCAGGAGCTGGGGCCCCCACCAGCCCCACAGCAGTGTGGAGCCGGGAGGCTGCGGTGGGGCTGGGAGCCAGATCCCCCTCAACCTGTGGCAGATCAAGCCTGGGAGTCAGAGCCCCTGTTTGCCCCACAGCAGCAAAGGCCAGGAACTGGAACCCTCACTGCCCTCCTGGCAGCCCCAGGTCTGGGAACCCCAGCTGGGTGGTGGGAGACCCCACCAGCCCCACAGCTGGGAGCCGTCTGGGTGCTGAGCACCACCAGCAGCTGTGGCAGAGGTGAGCAGCCCCAGCAGTAGGAGCCCTGGTGTCAGGGGTTGGAGGAAACCGGCTGAGTACCGATTCCTCTTTTTTTATTTTCCCTGCCAGCTTCACAGCAGACCTCCCCCTTTACCTGCACCAGACATGCTGCCAGGTTATGGAGCTGGCCTTTTGAATTTAGCAGCCACTGAGCTCATTTCTAGAGAATTATATCCTGGAACTGAAATAATGCACCCGCTATTTTGAATTAATTTCAAAATAGTGTGTGCATCGTTTAGATGCTGCCCAAGTTATTTCGAAATAACAGTTGTTATTTTGAAATAGCTTGTCCGTGCAGACACAGCTTAAGAGGATACAGAACTCCTTGTTTTTACAGATAGACTAACATGGCTATCCCTCTGAGACTTTTCACCTCGGAATCCGGGAGGCCAGGTATGTGATTTTCACCTGAGCAGGTGAAACACAGCGTGTGAAATGCCTTGGTGAGCAGCACAGCTATCTTTCTCAACTTCTTGCACAGATTCTCCTCACTCCTATTTAACACCAGTGACGTCAGTGGTGCCACTCCTGAGTCCCACCCTTGTGAGTGGGAGCTAAACCAGACCTCCTCCATGTCTATATGAAAACAATCTCAGTATCTTTTTCTGCAGCATTTATAGATGTGTCTGAAGCAAAACGCTAGAGCTGGACAGCCCTGAATTATAATAGTTTCCATCTGTGTGTATCTGAATGAGAATTCCTTGTCTCCTAACCTTTTGTCTCCACCTCAGTTCTGCCTGCATATAGTAGTTAGCAGTCCCTTCTTCTCAAGTTAGGGATTTAGGGAACACCCTCTTTGGTGACATGAGATAGCACAAGCTCTTACTCTGAGAGTTACAGAGCCAGACAGAACCACCTTGTCATTCTGCATCCAACAGCCTCAACGAAGAATCCCTCGGTGTATTCAGAACAAACTAAATCGGTCTCTTCTTTGACCCAAGGTACTTCTTCTTTGACCCAGAGCAGTACTAATCCTGGGCTTGCAATCTGTTGCCATGGAATGTGCAGTAGTGAGGTACATATAGTTATTCACACCCTGTGGTTGCCAAGAGACAGCAATTCAACATAAACACGGTTCCCCGGTATGGTCTGAGTGGGGTTTGTTCCGATTACTATTTCTGATTTTCAGTGTTTATTTCAGCACCCTGGCTCAGTTTTTTTTCCCTAGGTCTCAAAGTTTGGTTATTGCTATTTTCAAAAATTAGGTTTTTTTGGTTTAAACTTTGATCTCTGTTGCACCTGTTTCTCTCAGGGTGAAATGACAGAAGAGCCCCCACCTATCCCAAATAAGTGTCAGCACTGTGCAAATGTTAATTTTTTAAAGGTGAAAACCCTTTTTCCAACACTTTTCTGTTCTGAGGTTTTGTTGGCTACGTCTAAAACTACAGAGATCATTCGACAGAAGCCCTTCCAAAAGGTCCTTTCCAAAAGAACTTCTTTCAAAAGAGTGTGTCCACACACGCAAAAAAGCAGATCAAAAGAGTGGCCTGCTCTTTCGAAAGAAAGCATCCACACAGCTCCATCTCTTTCAAAAGAATGGGCCAGGGATCAAAAATCAGGCCCTGAGGGCCATCCTTTCAAATAAAAGGGCCTACAGAGCGTCTACTCATGTTTCTCTCTAAAGAATCTTTTGAAAGGGGGTACTCTTCCTGAACCAGGAAAAGAAGAGCGATTTCGAAAGGAGCGTCACATTATTTTGATATACTTTTGAAAAAACAGTTTTTGTGTGTAGATGCTCCACAGGATCTTTTGAAAGAGCCCCCTTCTTTTGAAAAATCTGTCAAAAGAACTTGCTAGGGTGGATGCAGCCGCTGAGTTTAACCGAAAACAAAAATGTACTTTAGGGAGGAAAATGCAAACTGAGCAAGCCCTGCAGGGCACAGAGTGAGGATAGTACATTTTATCCTGCTCTCATGGACTGACCGATGTTATGTGCAGTGCAGTTGTAGCTGTGTCGGTCCCAGGATATAAGACAGGGTGGCAGTGGGAATATGTTTCATTGGACCGTCTTCCTTTGGGGGCAAGACAAGCTGTCAAGCTGCACAGAGCTTGTCCTCAGGTCTGGGAAAGGTAGGTGGAGGGTGACAGCTAAACACAAGCTCAGGTGATTTAGCATATGTGCCAGCCTGCTGATGGGGGAAGGGAAGAGGACGATTGCCCATGGGCCCAGCGTTTCGAAGTGGTCCGGAGATCCGGCTGCTGCTACTTTAGCAGCGATGGTGGCTGGTGCTCCAGGCCCCTTTGAAGTATTGCCACAGTGCTGCTGCACACTACTATGAGGGAGTGGGCTGGGGGAGCACCAAGATCCGGGGGGCACTGAGGGCGGAATGCCCTAGACCTTGCCCCTTCTGGGGTGAAGAACTGAGCTCCCTCCCACTTTGCCTTCGGGGCCCATGCAAGCTGCTGGCGCCGCTGCCTACATAATTAAAGCAGAGGTTTTCAAATTGTGGGCTGTGCCCCCTAGAGGGTCAGTGGGAGGCAACACCAGATGGCTTGGGCTGGCCCCATGTGGCATCCAGCCTGTGAGTCAGTGTCTGCACATCTGCTGTGGGCTCCACCGTAACTAGCACCATCTCTGCTTGGCCAGTACCAGCTGCTATGAAGAAAGGTGCCAGATATGCTGTACGAGGCGGTGTGACAGGTGTACCAACCCTGCACTGGGGCTGAGAGGGTTAACCTTGCTCTCCTAGCCAAGGAGGTCTCACCCCCACAACCCTGCTGGGCATGCTCCAGCTGGAACCAGACTATAAGAGGCCTGAGAGGTGCTCCAACAGGACAGACCACTGGTGGGGGAAGGAGGTGCTGTTGAAGGCCCTGAGCAGGAGCTGCCAATGGGCCAGGATGAGGAGACCAGCCAGTGGGGAATGACAGGAGAAGCCCCAGTCTGAAGGGAAGAGTTGGTGAGAACTGAGCTGGCAAAGCTGGTAGGAAGTAACCTGGCATGGGGAATTGTGAACTGGGAGCTTGCTGTGTTTTGGAGGGATTCCCTGCTGAGCTGGTAGTGGATCACCCTGCTGCTGACATGACCCTGTGCAGGAACTCAGTGGAGATGGAGCACCTGGGTCCTCTTGCTCCTTCAACCTTCCCCCAAAAGGGATTGAGCCTCATTGATATTGACTCTGGCCACTAGGCCATGCTGCCTTGTAGGAAGGAGGGCATTGTTATAGACTGTGACCGCAGGTCCTACAGCTGGGGATGGGTTGTGGGGCTAGTCAAGAGGGGGGACACAGCCCTTCTCTTCTTCCCAACTGAGTGTACACATGAGGTTGAGCATCCTGGAGGGGCTGCTGAGGCCGTTGCCCATCCCTGATGGGGGGCGGGTTGGGTGTGCTTGCCCTGCGACAGGCAGTTTAAGTAAGTTGGCCCCAATGAGTGTTTTTCGTTACCACCGTTAATGGTGCTATGTGGGTTTGTATCGTTCTGCAACTTGGATATGTGATTTTCATTAATATTCACATTTGTGAATGAACAACAGGTTGTTTGGGGCAGGGTTGACTTCCTGCTCAGTTGATGGGTTAGTGGTTTTCTGGTGGTCCCTTTAGGAATGGAAATATAAATCTGAAATGTATTTTAAAGCCTGGCTGACATGGAAACATCTCATTCAAAGGGGAAAGAAACAAACTCCCCATCCCCTTTTACAAATTAGATGTCTGATAACTGACTGGGGCATATGCTTATGGAAAAATCAATGCCCACACTTTATTAGGGGGAGGAGTGAAATAACAAGGCAAGTGCAATTTTGCTTTAAAAAAATCTCTGCGGCTTTTTTTTGAGCAAGTTTCCATTAAAATGGAAATTAGATTTTCCAGGCAGGGTATACAGTGTCTGTGGTGTGCCAGAACTGGGTGGATAGATGAAGCCTGATGACAGGTGCAGGAAAGCACAGAGGAGACTGAAGCAGTGAGGGCAGTTTCAGAAGGACAGCTTTGTGGATAAAGGGTTGGCTGGAATTCAGAGTGGATACATCTACACAGCATTCTGAAGTGAGCCTCTGAAGCACATCCCCCATCCAACGCTTCAGAACCCAAGCCCTCACTTCAAATAGCTTCCTACAGAGCTGTTTCTTATAGCATCAACCTGAGCCCTGCATGTCTGTTGTACACCAGGCTGGAAAGCTCACTCCAAAATACCATGTAGACATAGCTTTAAAGGTTCCGTGACTCAGTTTCCCCATCTCTAAAACAGATATTCCTAGCACACAGGAGGGGAGTGAAGGTGACCATGCTAATGTTTGTGAGGCACTCGGATACCGTGCTGGTGACAGGCCTCAATATCTAGACAAACCAAAAAAGAGAACAAGTCACAGCTAGATCCAGCATTTATGTGGTAAAGGCAATCTAGATGCTGGATCTGATACAGACCAGAGGCACGTCACAGGGCTTAGTTTTCCAGCATTTTGAGTATTCCCAGGTCATTGCATTCCACATGAGATGTGGGTGCTGAGCCCCTCTGGAAAACAGGCCCTTATTTCCCCTGCTCTTCCACAGATGACTCACTTGACTTAACCCCTTGTACTCCAAGTGGAGCACAGGTCATCTACAAGTGTCCTCCACTTCACTGTGTCTCAGGACAAAACTTCTATCTGACCCCAGGAGTACCCCATTTGTTGTCCTTCAGTTGCAGTAGATCTTCCCCACGTTGTCCGAGATCATCTTCTTCTTTGTGTTTCCTTGGAGGTTCCATTTGAGAGCTTCATGGTCTATGCTCTTAGGTTTCCTCCTGCCCAGGGCAGGAGGTTTTATCTGGGGCCAAGAGCCTCCCACCTGCACTCACCAAATGGATGTTGGGAGTGACAGCCCGAAAAGAAAGAAGGCACAACATGCTGCTGCTCCTACCACCTGTGTAGTGAGTGCAAAAGGGCAGGAGGGAAGGTGACCGCTGCAGCTTCCACCACACCCAGTCCACAGCCTTGGCTAGCCCCACTGGCCTCATTGACTTGGAAGTCAGAAGGGCACAAGGTGTGGCAGAGCTTGCAGCACATGGGAAGTTGCCTCATGCCCCTTCCATGGCCCAGGTCAGCCCTGACCCCCTGACCTTGGTAGTCCCAAATTTTGCCATTCACAGTGGATAAGTTCCTGTTGAGAGTTTCCTGTATATAAGAGCAGGTTAGACAAATGCTTGTTGGGGATGATCTAGATGGTGCCTGGTCCTGCTGAGTACAGGGGACTGTACTTGATGACCTCTTGAGGTCCCTTCCAGTTCTAGTATTCTGTGATTCCATGGATGCACATTTTCTGGAATGGTGGCTGAAGCATGAATCCTTAGCGCATCTGGCACGTAAATATCTTATGACTCTGGCTACAACTGTTCCATGTGACCACATGTTCTCACTTTCACATGACATTGTGCACAAGAAGTAGACAGCATGAACTCCCTCAGATGTAAACAAACTTTTGTCCAAGTAATTGGCTGAACAAGAAGTAAGACTGGGAGGACTTTTAGGCTCTAAAGTTTTACATTGGTTTATTTTTGAATGCAGCTTTTTGTACAGAATTCTACATTTGTAAGTTCAACTTTCATGAAAAAGAGATTGCAGTTAGAGTAATGGGGGAGTTGAAAAATACCATATCTTAATACAGAGCAAATATGTGTAATGAAAAGAAACTCAGCACTATGTTTGTATTCTGCTGCAGATGAAATGAATATATTTGAAAATGTAGAAAACATTCAAAATATTGAAATAACTGGTACTTTATTGTGATTCACATCACAATTAATCATGATGAATAATTGCTTGATAGACCTATTTTTTGAGGGAGATGGAGCTGGGTTTCCTAAACAAAACAATTCAGTGAATTCAACATGAATTTGCGAAATGTTTTAGTCGACCCAAATCTGCAGTGGAACAGGGGGACAGTATAGTCCAAAATATTTTGCCCATCTCTAATTATTGATCAAGAGGGTTCCCAAGCAACCATGTACAATCTCCAAAAGCTCTGGGGGACTGATTCTGCTCTGAGTTTTCTGCAGTAAATTCAATAACGCCACCGAAGTTAGTGTAACCCACATGTGTAGGTGTGGTTGGCTGTTTTGTGTAGTAGCACCTAGACCACTAAGACAGAAAGTCCTTTCTACAGCTTTAGCTGGCTTTTAGCTCAAACTGTAGAAGCTCCTGCACTAAACTCCAGAGATCTGAGGCTCAAGTCCAGTTATGGGCTGTTGTATTAACATGACTGATTTATACCTGTCTTGACCCATATATAGAAAAATGGAGGAGAAATGCTCCTGAATCAGAACTCTCTACTGCCTCCTGCTGTGGGTAGCATTTCACTCCTCTTTTTGTACACGTGTAAACAGGTCCCAAAGGGGGAAGGCACAAGTCAGTGGCTTTACATTGCTATAAGTGAGGGAAGCCCTGAACAGAACAGGTACCTTGTCATGCAACAGGGAGTATAACTAGTAACTCCAGTTTCACAGGGGACTTTGCAGAGTTCAAGTGCAGGTGTGGATTGCAAAGAGGGGTAGAAATATTTGTGCTAATGCAACAAACGAAAGAGCGTTTCCCATAACCACACCAAAAGAACCATGCTACTCTGATTTTAATCCCTTCCAAGCTGCTTTTAGAGTGGCAACTGAAATAAAACAAACCCCTCTTCCCTACTAAAAGTCCGGCATCCTCAGGACATACAGGAAGCTCAATATCCCTGGGCTCCATGCGGCACGTATTTCTTAAGTTAAAACCAAAGAGTGCTGCACAAAGGTGTTTGTTTTTAAACAAGCCTTATTGAACAGTGTTTTACCTTCTGACGGATTCACTTCCCTTCTGGTGAAACTATGGAGACTATTGTAGTATGTAACAAACTACCTCAGTTCTACTTCCCTTTAATAGGGCTGTCTTAGGGCAGACCAGCAGGGCTGTGCACACAGAAGCGAATGGGCTGGAACATGAACTAGTAATAGAACCATTAGCCTGCCTGTTGGATTGTATTGATCCTTACCAGAGATGGGAACATGTGTTGGTTGTGCTCAGTAAAAGGGTCGGTTCGGGTTAAATTCTGGTGTTGGTCTTTGATGGGGTTTTGACTCCCTTCACAGACCCCACCTCGTTGTTTGAAGGCTGTTTTGTGCAGGACATCAAAGCCCACTCTTGCCATGGCTCTCCATGTAGGAAGGCTGAGGTTGAGACCCATCTATTGAAAGCAAGATGGATGGCTTTGGATCCATTCACAGAAAGGCCTGTATCTCAGCTCCAACAAGCTCTGTCCTGGAGTCTGTCAGCTAAGGAGCCTCACACCCTCACATCCTTCTTCTCATACATGGAGTGACTCCCCTTTCTTGGGATGAAGGTAGTCAGGCCTATTGATGGATAGGGGAACCTCCCTGGGGCTTGGGACTTGCAGCCATTGGTGCTGATACTGCAGCAGTGGCAGTGACCAGAGCCCAGGACCTTTAAATCATCACAGGGACACCACAAGGCATGCTCTAGACAGTGCTGAGGACTAGGGCTAGTCACAGCATGGTCCAGGGCTGCTGAGGGCTGGCTGCCCCTGCCCTTCCCACCAAGGCCCTGCCCAATCTGGGAGTACAGAGTCGACACCACACCTTGCCCAGGGGACCGGCAAGTCTGTCAGGTCCCTGAGGGAAGTTCAGCCTCTCAACTCACCCTTCTATCTGTTGGCCCACAAACTCCAGGGTTGCTTCTTCACTGAGAAGAGTGAACTCCTTAAGGACTAGATAGAGAAGGAGCCTGGTTTCCTAACCTCTGTTCCCTGTATGCTGAGAGCCTGGGGGGCCACCCAGGACAGATTTAGGTTTCCCATAGCTTATTAGCAGAGCACCCACAGCCAGCAGCAGATAATATATTCTGCTCATGGATGGAAAAATTCAGAGGTCACACTACTCCTAACACAGGGTTATGAATTCCCCTGGACAGCATGGCACTTAGGAGTTTGGCATCACAATGCTGGACATTACATGCCCATCGTGACCCTCCCTTACTGCAGGCCACCAAGCATCCACCAGATGCCAGCCTGGGCTGGATTCAGACTGTGGAGCCACAGGCAAAAGCCTCTCTATCCCGCAAAGCATCAGCCCTTTTTCTAAGTCTGTGATGCTAGGTAAGAAGGGAAGCTGTGTTTTTCACACACAAGCTCATCTGTGGTGCATTTCAATGAAGCAATCCCATTCACTTCCGTAGTGTGTCACAGCACTGGTGCCTTCAGACCTCCCATTCACCCCCAGGGAGGCATAGTTCACCTCGTTTTACAGGACGTTAGTTGTGGAAGACTTGGTTACAAATGAGGAGCTTTGGAACAGAGCAGGACAAGAACCACTTGACGTTCAAATAAAGAAGAAAGAGGGGATGGCTAGGTCTCTCAGAAAACACTCTCAGAAAACCATCATCCAACATAGACAATCACACTCTCAGATGGAACCCACAAGGAAAATGCAAAAGAGGAAGACTTCAGGCAACATGGAGAAGAGCTACTGAGACTGGCTGTATTTTAAAGCAGGAACAGAGTTTGCTTTTCTAAAGCCTAACTCTCAAATTTGTCCCAATCCTCCAATTTGCTCAGTGTTCTGCTCTCCTTCTTGCCAAGACCCTGAACGCAACCATCTCCTGGTCACTGCTGCCCAGGTGCTCCTCCGACTTCTCCATCCTCACCAATTCTTCCCTGTTTGTGAGCAGCTAGTCAAGAAGGTTTGGTTCCTCAGCACTTGCACCTGGATGTTGTCTTTAACAGTCTCCAGAAACTTCCTTCCTTGTCGCCACACTGCTTATTGTTCTCCCAGCCTATGTCAGAGTCACTGAAGTACCCCAGAGAATAAGGGCCTGCAGTCTCTCAGTTTCTGTGAGTTGACAGAAGAGAACCTATCTACCAGATCCTCTTGGTCTGGTGTTCTGTAGCAACCACCCACTACAACATCATTCTTGTTGCTGTCATCTCTGTTGACCCAAAGACTCTCAATAGGTTTTTTCCCTCCCATTTCATACTGGAGCTCTGAGCAATCATACTGCTGTCTTGCATATGGTAACCACCTTTCTCGATGCTGAATATGGGACACCTGGTAAAATTACTCCTATTAGAGCAAGTTCAATAGCAATCAGACAGAATTATGCAGTACAGCCGTTCAAATTAACATCAGGTTGACTGAGCCACTGTTAAAAATAAATACTAGGCAGCTGGAGTCTTTTTACTTGCCTTTTAAAGTTTGCACAGGAAGAGGTGACAGTCCCATATACCTCTCTCATACAGGGGAGTGGACGACTGACTGACCTGACCAAAATTTCCCTACCCAGTGCTCTCCACCCTGGAGGCCTGATGAAGCCCCCAGGATGGACCCTACCTGGTGCTACATCTACTCAAAGCAATATGTAGGCAGCGCGCAGCATCATAGGCCTTCCTCCCCAGATTTCTGTCAGGTTTCACACCAGAGTGGGGCTAGCAGCAGCCTTTTAGTGCTGAACAGGAGGGAAGGGACAGGAACTGCTTCCAACCACAGGAGTTTGGGGATGGGAGTAGAGATGACCTGGCTTGTATCTTTGAAGAGGTCACTTCTACCCTCCCTCCAGCCTGCTCCCCTGGGGCTAGAAGCAGCTTGTCCCTTCCTGTCTCTCCAGAACAACTTACACGCCTCTGTGACAGTGATCCAGTCATGTGAGCAACAGAGAATGTGTGTGGTGGGGGGGCTGTTTAAGTCACACATCACAGATCCTTGTCTGTGCCAGGACTTCCACTTCTCCCTGTTTCCAAGGCTTCTTGCATTCATACAGAGGAACCTAAGATACTAAGCTGACACGAGCTGAAAAGATAACCAGCTTACAGCTAGCCTGCAGCTCACAAGTGGATGTTACTGCTCTCTGGCCATCAGCATCCTGGTAGAGAATCTGCTGCACAGAAATCCATCCTCAGACAGAGTGATGCACAGGAGCTAGCTGCAGCCAGAGTGGATTTGCCTACCTCCAAATTTATCTGGCCTTTTTAGATAGGGCTAGGAATAGCCCTAACTGTGCCTTTTTACCTTAGTGATTTCAAGCAATGAACCACAGTGCAGCAACATTTGCAGCTAGTATAAAGCTCCACCTGCGAGACGGCAGCTGCAGACAACAATCTCGTTTTGACAAGGGCAGAGAAAGCCATTCATCCTTCTCACCTTTGACCTGCCTTGGAGAACTGCAATGACTGAGCAACAGGACAGCATCAGAAGCCATTATCAAACCTACTTGTCAATAGTTTTGAGAATGCTACCCTATTGAATTGGACTGGACTGACAGGAGGTGAACAACCTATCAAAACATATTTTCTTCCTGTTTAAAAAAAAAAAGTAAAACTGTTTTCCATTATTTAAAATTTTTACTGTTTTTTTTCCAGTTGTTACCATGACGATACAATATCCGTTACATGTCATGTTACATCCAGACAGCAGAGACTACATTCACTTATTAAATAAAAATAAACTTCAGGGTAGCTTAGTTATGTATTCCCTGCATCTAGAGCATGCCTGGATCACTAACTCAAGGCAGTCCTCCTCGCTACACTGGAAACAAGGTGAATCTAATAATAAAATCATCACTGGCGAAGTATCTTTCATCCCATTTGCAAAGAACAATTGCACTGACCGTTGAAATACAGCAGCTGTTTCGTTGCATGTGACAGCAAGGCACAGCTGTTTAGGACAGCAGTGAAGAAGAATGCTGCCGCCAAATAAAACTCACAGTGGAATTTCACTGCAGGGGGATGCCATTGCCCCACAATGGAATTTGGAATGAAACAGGGAGGTGAACAGCAGTATTCTTGCAGGCATGTAGACACACAATAACGGAGATCCATATAAGAATAGGTGGTGGTGTAATGGGATGAGACAGCAAGCTGTTGTGGGTTTCATCTGAAAGACCATCAGAAGCCCAGAGCCTCTTTCCCACCATGATAGGGGAATGATTCATTTCTGTCAGCATTCCCTGTACACTGAGCACTTTGGCAGCAGCCAACTCAAATAAACTAAGTTTGTGAGTAGAATCCAGTGAAAAAGCAGCATCTCAAGGGCCTGTAGAAATCAAGAATAAAGGCTGGTTTCTTATCTGTTATATAGGTGTAAGCCCACAGTACATCAGCTATAGTAATAGAGAGGGAGCCGTGCTACGTCAGCTATGTATAGTTCTTATGGCAGTGCATAGGGTATGTAGCTTCAGGTATGTATACCCAGGACAAGTATAAATAGCAGAGTAGACAGCAAGGGTGTGTCTACACAGGAAAGTTATTTCAGAATGACGGCCGCTATTCCAAAATAACTCTGTGAGCATCGACACAATGCAAACACTACTTCAAAATAGTTTCAGAATAGCAGACAGCTTATTTCAAATTTGGTAAACCTCATTCTATGAGGAATAGCGCCTATTCCAAAATAAGTATTTCAAAATAAGGGCTGTATAGACAAGGAATAGGGGCTATTTTGAAATAAACCAGAATAGTTTACTCCAAAATAAAGCTGCTGTGTAGATGTAATATTTCGGATTAGCACTCTAATTCACAATAGGCTGTATTGTGGGTAGACACACTGTTTTGGAATAAAAACAAAAAGCAGTCAAGTAGCACTTTAAAGACTAGCAAAATTATTTATTAGGTGAGCTTTTGTGGGACAGACCCACTTCTTCAGACCCACTTCTTCCGGTATGGCTATGGTCTGAAGAAGTGGGTCTGTCCCACGGAAGCTCACCTAATAAATTATTTTGCTAGTCTTTAAAGTGCTACTTGACTGCTTTTTGTTTTGATAGTATATAGACTAGCACGGCTCCCTCTCTGTTACTGTTTTGGAATAAGTGTTTTGCTTATCCATGTAGTGTGGATGCATTATTTTGGAATAGTTTATTTTGGAATAACTCTGGAATAAGCTATTCCAGAATAACTCTCTAGTGTAAACATACCCTGAGACACTCTTCATGTGAGTAAAGACAAGGTATGTATCCTGGACAGGTCATTATACAGCCAAGTAGCACCTCCCTGGTTTGCCCTGTTATTTTTAGCAGTATCTCTCTGCTGCTGGAGCCTTCCCTCACTGCCTGCCTCCTGCGAGAGCCTTTCACTGCTGTGCCTCAGTTTCCCCTGTATGTAAAATGGGGGCAATGATACTTATTTCCTTCACTGCAAAATGCTTTGACAGCAAATGAAAAGTGCTAAATATTTATTCAGCAAATATTTGTCATGCCCATAAAACCAGTGCAGTAGCTGGGAGTTTCTCTTTTGATCCTGAATAAGGAAATGAATAGTACAGGTGAAGCTGTGTGAGTCATCTGCTGCATGGATGTATGCATGAGAGAGTCCAGGATCTCCAGCAGAGATCAGAGATTAAACAGAAGGCCAAGGGAAAGCCCTGGTGGCAAAGAAACCAGGACACAGGCCACAGAGAAAAGGAAAAGAATAAACTTTGTAGAACTTTAATATCCTGTCCAGTGTTCCCCGTAAGCTGAGCACTTGGGCAGAACCAGGAGAGATTCAGGTGCAGACCAGCTGATTGGCAAAGTGCCCACAGACACCCACAGCCAGCAGCATTTGTTTGTACTGGTGGTTGACATCCACACATGCTTTGGTGTGCATAACAAAATGTATTCCGTCCATTGACAGGGCAGGGGGGAATAGAAGGAAAACTGGTCCTGTCGTGCTCAGAGGAGCCTTTACTGACCAGCTCTTAGGGCAGCAAACAAAGGAAAGCTTTAAGCGTGGCAAAGTGAAAGTAGAGCCTTCAGAGCATGGCACATATGAAAGTGGATTGTCAAAGCCATGTGACACTATGGCACACGAGGAAAAGACCAGACAGCAATAACCCAGCTCCTACAGCTAGCAACTCCAGTGACCGACAGGAAGCAACTGCTAGGTGTAATACATCTTCACTGAGACAGATGTTAAATTACAAAACTGACTCCCCTCTGACCACTGTGTAGCCGTTAACCAAATGTCTGGATTACAGCCTCGAAGGATTGCTGACCTCTATCTCCTCTGAACATAACAACCAGGAAAAACAAGTTGTTGCTTGTTTGTGCATTTGCTGTGATCTCAAGAGAGGGAGAGGGAGAGGACTTGATTTCCACCTATGGTAAATTGGTATAGCTTCAGGCAAATAGACATTTGAGTGGGGTGTGCATACCCCACACCTGCGAATGGAGGAAGTCCTGCCCCTTCAGCCAGACTGGGCATGCTTCAAGGGCTGGGGCAGTATAAAAGGGAGCAGCGCAGCTCAGTCTGGGCTGGCTGCTGCAGAGGAAGGACCTGCTATGAGAACTTCAGATATAGCCCGGGCAGCTGGAGTCGCAGACCTAGGAGACTTCAGCGTACCTCCCCAGCTAGTGGAGCTGCAGGAGGAGGTGGGTACAGTGAAGCCTGAAGATCCTGCAGCTGTGTGGATCATTGCAACTCCAGACTTGGTCGGAAAGCGACCCAGGGAGGATGCAAGAGTGGTTTCTCCCTCCTCAGTAAACTCAGCCTGTTGCAATGGGATTCTCCACTGAGCAAGTGAGGGATCATCTCCCCTACTGATTCTGGCCATTAGGCTGCACAGTCATAGAGTGACAGGTGTGTTCAAGCTCTCTATGGAATTTGCAGCAGAGCCAGAGGTGTCCATGCACCCCTGTGTCCCTGCCTGCATGGGACAGGGCATACATATGCCATGGCATTAACCCCAAGTTGGAGTTTACAAAAGATATGGATCAATGTCTGAGCCACAAGTTAAGAGGCACTGTCACTATTAGTCTTCCCTATATCTCAATGAGGAAATAAAGACAGATACCACTAACGTTCCCCTACGCACCCCCCAATCAGCCTGCCAAAACCATCAATTGTTAAGCATAGGCTAAAATTTCAAACCTTTGCTGGAGAACACATGCCAATGTTATGGCAATCTGACACTGAAGCCAAGCATCAAGATTCCCAAGTTCTGTTCCCAGCTCTCCCATTGATGTGTGTTGCAGTTCTGGTGAAGTCACACATGCTAAGCTGAACTTTCCCCCTCCCCCTGATGTCCTTATGCCTCCTTCATAAAGCACATTGAGTTCTGGATGTAAAAATCATGATATGGATGCTATGAGAAAGCGCTTTCTTTTCTATATGTGATTATGCAATGGGCTTTTGATGCCAAGCCCTCCAGAGGTCACCTGCTCACGGGTATCTGTCCATGCATGTTAGTTTCTGCCATCGCTTGTATGCTAGCTTTTATAGTATCATTTTCAAAGGTCAAAGACCAACATTTTCTAGAGCGGCCAGAGGTTTTTGGGTGCCTCACCTGAGACTCCGTAGGCCTGATTTTTTTTCCAGGAGTTCTGGACAGCCACAGCTTTTACTGAAATCACCAGCACTGGTGGGTAATCAGCACTTCTGCAGCTGAATCCCAGGGCTCCCCAAAGTTGAGGTATTAATCACTGACCACTCTCTAGAAGGTTTTCATCATAACAAGGGATAAGCCTAAATCTGTGCTTTCACCTCCCAGCCACCTGAAGGCGGTTATCAAAGAGATATAGCTGCTGGTGATAGAAGCCAGAATAAGAGATTTGGCAGCGGCCTTTCAAAATCTGTACAAATCTCCACTCCATGCTTAATCTGGTGCCTCCTTTCCTTTTTTAACTAAGGATGGTGTAATTCCATACATCTCTGTGCACCTTGCAGGGACACACAATCTGAAACACATGAAAAAAACCACTGTGTCTATGGGCAGCATTTTCAAAGCCAGGGCTAATGAAAGTACAGCTGCTGTCTGAAGTCACATTCAAGCTGCCTGCTTTCATTTCTAGCTGCTTCCTCAAGCAATGAGACCTGACTGATACTGAAATTTCATTGATGCTGATTCATAAAGCCAGAAGCCTGGAGGGAGTATTTGTGCTGGGGAGGGGGGAAGAGATATCTTAGTGGTTAGAGCATTGGCCTTGTGAACTCAATCCTGGAGAGGGCCGTTTTGGGATCTGGGGCAAAGAAATTTAAAAAAAATCTGTCAGGGATGGTGATAGGTCCTGCTGTGAGTGCAGGGGACTGGACTCAGTGATCTCTTATGTCCCTTCCAGCTCTATGAGATATGTATATCTGTGTGTGTGTATATGCGTGCGCTCGCACACATTTTTCCCCAAACCTCTTTCCTAGCCAATATGTTGCCACATCTACCCATTCAGCAATTTGCCATTGCTCTCTGTTCTCCTAACCTCACTGCAGAAATGAGTGTGTTATACCCCTGCAAAAGCAAAAGTGATCTGAGATTTTTCTGAAAAGTTTGCAAACATCTCTGGTCTTTGGTACCCAATATTATACATGGACTTTTAATGTCCCTGTGGGCATTTTAGTCTTTTAAGAGATTTTGACTGTTAAAATAAATCCCAACTCAGGAGATGTAGGAAAACCTTTAGTGGTCTATCTTAGGGGAGGAAAAAAAATGAAGTGTTTCTGCTTCCAATTTTACATCTCCCTTTCTGTCACAGCACTTACATGCTGTAATGCAACGTACTACGCAGTTGTTCAAAAGTCACAGACAATTTTAAAATGATGTGTGACAGCTACAGCTTAAACCACATTTGAAAAGGCTATTTTCAGCAGTGGCACATGGCATTACACAAATGATAACAGATTTTTGCTGCCAGAATTTTATGCCTGTTCAGTGGATCAGATCCATAGGCAGAACTAAAGTAAAGCAGTTAGCATAAGAACATTTGGTTAAACTCCGAAACATGTATGTGAGAATACAGTCTGGTTGTATACCCATTTGCAGTAATTATGGATTTTTATTTGAGGTTCCTGTAACATCGACAACTTTAGATCTTCTGTGCAAATCCTATTTTCTGGCTCCTTTCTATAGAGAAGCTGACCCCTAGCAAGGTCATGCTTATTTCTTGATCATGCTGTTCAGCTATTGCAATTAGACACATTTTTCTGTGCTTAGGAAATATTCTGTCCAGGGCTTTGTATCCTCCCCCTGCCCTGCTTCAGTACTTGATGCAGGATTTTTAAACCTAACCTGATTATCCTCATACAGTGAGGATTACCTGTTCTTATTTAAGGTAGGCAATTAGCAACAGCCTCGTTTCATAGAAGGGAAGATGAAGGTAGGCGTTTAGGCAGGGGTGGGGAAAATAGGGCTGATCTGGCCTGCTTAGTACTTGGATCCAGCCTGCGAGCTGCATCTGGCACGTGTATTATTTATATACCACTGCTGAGATAGCAGTGGGGGTTGGGATCCGGGAGGTTTTTAAATAGCTGCAGGAAACCCAGGTGGCTGGCAAGCAGTGCGGTAACAGCGGGGACTGGGAGCTGCAAGCACTGAGCCTTTTAAATCAGTGCTATGTCAAGGGCTCCCAATGCCTCACTGCATCACCTGCCTGCCACCTGGGGTTCCTGCAGCTATCTAAAAGGCCCACAGCTCCCACTGCTATCCCTGCAGTGGAACATAATTAGTATATGGGCCCGATGCAGCCATGGACTGTATCTTGCCTGCCCCTGCAATAGTTGGTGAATAATTTCATTATAAGAAACATGGAGCCCCTTCTCCATTTCCAAAATTTGTGGAGTGGCCCCTCCAGCAAAAATGATTGTCCACCCCTGGATTTAGATGACATTTTTCCAAATGGTCTCTTGATTTTGGCTATCCAGCCCAGGTCCTGATCGTCAGAAATGCTAAACATGTAAGAAGTCCATGGTAACAACAGGAGCTGAACACAGCTGAAAATCAGCTGGTCACTGTCACAAGCTGGGCACCCAGCCCTTGGCAGAACCTTAAGTGTCGAGATTTCTCTTCATTGACTGCTCTGTGGCAAAGCTTTAATTCTCTGAGCCCTGCAGAGAATTTGCGTTGCATTTCCTCCTGAAATGCCAATGCAACCCTCTAGTTCTCCACTCCCATGATGAAGTTTTATGTGTCTTCTTCCCTTTGTGATAATTTCAAATCATAGGAATGAGATATATAAGTGAGGTTTCTAAGTAGCAAATACACAAATCAAAATTGCTTAGGTTCCCAGGCATTATTCCAGTGCCTACCACTGTGACAGCAGCATATTCCATGTTAATTTGAATGGCAAAACAAGGTCCTTGGGGTGGGGAAGTGTTTCTATAAAAGCAACATCTCATCTCCATTTATAGGAATCGCCAAATATGCCAGTGTTGTGACCTGCTTGGGGTCCTACATTTTTAGGAAGGAGATGGAGAAGTTGGAAAGGGTCCAAAGAAGAGCAACAAAAAGGATTAAAGGTCCAGAAAACATGACCTCTGAGGGAGGATTGAAAGAAATCGGTTTGTTTAGTTTGGAAAAGAAAAGTCAGAGGGGACACAACAGCTTTCAAGTACCCAAAAGGTTGTTACAAGGTAGAGGGAGAAAAAATCATTCCCCTTAGCCTCTGACTAAAAGCAGTGGGCTTAAATTGCAGCAAGGGAGGTTTAGGATGGATGTTGGGAAAAACTTCCTCACTGTCAGGGTGGTTAAACAGTGGAATAACTTGCCTAGGGAGGTTGCCTAATTAAGTGATCCTCTCCTGCTCCCAGCCAACACAGCTTTGCTTCTCACACAAGTCTCAAGTCCATCGTTCTTGAGTCTGTGTGTGTCTTTACTACAGTGTAAGCCTGTGCTTGCGCTAGCTGGGGTTCAGGACTATATTTTCCCCACCACTACCCTGTTGCATCTACACTACAGTTGCATGAGCACTGGGCTGGGACTCAGGGGTCAAGAACCCTGAAGGGCTGGGGGATCTGTGCTTATGTCAAGCTAGGGTCCAGGGTTCAAGCCACAGCACTGCCTGACTCGGGTCCCTGGAGCCACCTAGACACACCCCTCAGTTCCATGGGACAACTTCTGTAGTCCTCACTAACATCCGCTGTATTGAAAAGGGAAGCCACACCCTCTTTGCAAATGGCAGCAGCTCAGAGTTTAACCCATTCTCTCCCAATCACCAATCTGCCAGCATGCTGCCAGAGAGCCTGTCCGGAGAGGCTGTCCTTCCTCCAACTCAGAAAACAGAATCTGTTTTGGGAGGTGCTGATCAGACATCCAAACCATGGGACCAGTCCAATGAAGTTGTTGATGAATGATAACAGCTTCAATGCTGGTCTTCAACTCTTCCAGGATACTAGTGGTTCATTGGTTACAAGTGCAAAAAAATGCTTGAGTCCCGGTACCCAACTCTTCCAGCAGACTCTTTTCAGCTTCTCAGACAGCATCCCAGTGTCCAGGAAGCCAAAGCCTTCCCATCAGCTTCATCTTGCATTCATCTCCAGGCCATGTGTGTCCCTGCTTGGAGCCTTACCGTCAACTGGGAAGATGGATGAGAACAGCACTTGCACCCCCAACCCTTTCATCCTTCCTTTCAGAAGCTTGCAGTCACAACTGATCATCTCAGGATCATATCAGGAAGTGTCATGGCCAGAGAGATGGATGAGCCTTCTGTAAGATCTCTGACATGGTCTCTAGGCAGGCACCATGCCTCCAAGATCTCAGGTCAGCAGACAGAGTCTCTGACCCATGCAGAAGAGTCCCCAAACACTAGCAACCTACCTTTCTCCCTGTTGGCTGCAGTTATCATGAATCTCCCAGCCTTGGGGACAGCCACTCAGGTCTGCTCCTGTCCTCCTGTGGTGTGTACAGCATTTTGGTTCTTCACCTCTATGAAATGAGGTAGCAGGGGCCGGGGGACATACTGTCTTATTTACTTTCTCTACACCAGTTTTTATAGCCTTCTCCCATGTCTCCACCACCAACCCCTTAGTCATCTCTTTTTCAAGATGAAAAGTTAGTGTCTTATTAATTTCTCCTCAGATGAAAGCTGTTCCCCTCCCATCCCCCATTAGTGGTTTGGGTTTCCCTTTTCTGAACTTTTTCCAATGTCCATTATTTTTAGAATTGGCATGACCACTTCTGTAGGCAATACCAAATGGGTGGGGGTAACATACATTTACAAAGAGGCAATATGATGTTTTCTGTCTTATTTGCTAGCCTTTCCTTAACTATTCCCAATATTGTTTGCTTTCTTCATGCCCTGCTACAGTCTTGGCCTTCATAACATCCTCTTCCAAAGAGTTCCAAAGAGTGGTGCATTGTGTGAAGAAATACTTCCTTTTGTTTGTTTAAAACCTGCTGCCAATTAATTTGATTGTGTGACCTCTAGTTCTTGTCATGAGGAGCAAATAATACTTCCTTCCTTTCTCTACAGCAGGTTTGATAGACCTCTATCATATCTTCCTCTTTGTGCTTTGTGCTTAAGCTCAACAAAGATTTCACTGTTAAGCCAAGCTGGTTGCCTATCATATTTGTTTTTCTTACTGCAGATCAGAATGGTTTGTTCCTGCATCTTCAATAAGGCTTGTTTAAAATACAGCCAGCTCTCCCAGCACTTTCCCTTCTCAAGTTAGCATCCTAAGGAATCCTGTCCATCATTTACCTGAGGGAGTTCTTCTTCAGTGTTGGTACAACCAATACACCTGATAGGGAAGGGTTGCTTCGAGTATTTGTTAAAATATTGGGCACCTGGCTGTGGATCAGAGGTAATTCCCAGAGTAACCAGCAGCAGGTGCCGTAAGGCGAGTTGAACCCCGCTATACCCTCTGACTTCATTTCCTTAACAGTTGTTTTTTCAGGGACAAACTGAATTAACTAGAGCAGTGGTTCCAAAACTGGGGTCTATGGACCACTGTGGGTCTGTGAGGAAAATGAAAGAAGTTTTAAATAAATTGCAAGTTATAGTCAATTATTATTTTTAAATTAAATACCTTCCCATAATGTTATTAATTGCTGACTGAAAATCTGTTATGGTGGTTTCCTTTTTCACTCAATGACATGTACATAGTGGCTAGAATTGATTTTGAGGGTACACGAATGGCTTGAGGGGGTGATTGGAGGGCCACACTGGTGAAAAGGTTGGGAACCATGAACTAGAGGGTGAAGGAGACCCAGGTATGTTCAGCTGAACGAACTCTAATAGACTGGAAAAGCATGATTTTTCTAGGCAGTCTCCATGCTGGCTTGTCCTTTCTTAGCTTGGTATTTATAATTCTGTCAGTAATGATCATTTCAAGTAATTTACTTGGTATTTGTCAGTCACTGGGAGAATTTGAAACTGGAATCTGAGAAATGACTGTGCTCCCTCCTGCCTACAAAGGAAATGCTGCACAGCACTGAATGTGCTCCAGATTCTTACCAAAAATCTATAGGGAGGTAGCTGGGGTGCCCTTGCAGTGCTTCAGTCCAATCCCACAGAGTGGCCTCAACACTCTTAAATTTGACAGCAGTGAAGGATGCATTCATCCCCTTTCAGAATCAGGTCCTCTCTCTTCTGCAACAATTGGTTCTATCCATGATGCAATGGTTGTGACGCTGGATGATCTTTTCCACGGCAGATGATAATGAGCCTGAAATTTTTTTTTCAGCGCAGGTGCAACTCCTGTTAACTTATACTGGAAAGTTAGCGTCCCTGAGAATAACTAACAGGCACTGTATTTTCACGTAAAAGGATTTTTCAAATTCCTTATGGAATTCAGTTTCAGATTGTCTATACCTATGTTCTATTATGTGTGAATTCTGTATAAACTCCTTAGTTCATAAAATGTTTCCTGAGCGACTGCTGCATAAGGCTTAGTCGTTCTTTAGGAGGCAATTTTGCTTCCTCTAGCAAGTGTGCTATAGAAATTATTTACAGAAGGCACATTTTGAAAGAGATTGAACAGCTTTTTCATAAAGCAATATTCTTCTGGTGAACAACTTGATGGCTAATAGGCCAAGCATCCTTTAAATTACATATCCCAGTCATTGACAAAGATGAATCATTCCTCTTTAGGAATATAAACCCTATTCAATTCCCTATGTATTTATTCCCCTCTGCTCCATACCTTATCTACTGAAAATAGGTTGATTTCAAGAGTGTTCTCCTAGCTGTAAACCAGCCCTTGCTGTGCTGAGACCACATAGCTGTCATTGGTTGTGTTGATCTTATAAGGCATGTTCACAAAACAAAAAAGCAGTCCTGTAGCACTTTTGTGGGACAGAGCCACTTCTTCAGATCTGGAAAATCCTGGTGTGTGTGTGTGTGAGAGAGAGTGAGAAAGCTGACAAATAATTTTTTTCTCTCTCTCTGTTAACTGATAACAGAGACAAAGAGAATTTATCATTCATCAGGATTTTCCAGATCTGAAGAAGTGGCCCTGTCCCACGAAAGCTTATCACCTAATAAATTGTATTGTTAATCTTTAAAGTGCTACAGGACTGCTTTTTCATTTTGTGAACATATAGACTAACAAAGCTACCTCTCTGAGATTATAAAACATGGAATTCCAGTACGTGTTTTCACCCTTGCTGTATGGGCTATGTTTAGGTTTGCGGTTTGAATGGGAAGCATTTGTCCTAGCTCTTACAGGAATGAGATGCCTAATTTAACCAAGCTATAAGCCCTTGTCTTGAAACACCAAGCAATGCTCAGAATTGATTCCTCACCTCAAGCACGCAAGTCAGGAATGTTATACTTGGCTGAAGTAGCTGAATGGTTTTATCAGCCTACTCATTCATTTATTTGCTGATGTTAGATCCAGGTGCCAGATAATAGGTGATTCTATACCACTATCCATATTTCTTGACCAAAAAAAACCCCGACTACATGAGTTCACATTCCGAAGAACAATAACTTATGTGAAATTTGGCATCAACGAACAAATCAGATAATTTGTTGCTCTCAGTATCTTATTCTGCAATACTATACTTGCAGAATTTCCTTGATCAGTATCTCTTTTCCCTGAAATGACATTTTATCTTCAAGCTGACTGAGCCCAGTTCTTGTGCAATGCAGCACCAAATCATGAGTACAGGTTGAATCTCTCTCGTCTAGCAACCTTAGGAGCTGACCAGTGCCAGATGAGAGAATATGCCGGATCATGGGAAGTCAATATTGTCTAGCAGGTTACTAACACTTCCACTGCTTACTGGGCTCTTAGAAGACATTTATGGGGTAAATTACAGCTAAATAATAGCACAGAAGACTAGGAGCCAGGACTGGTGGTTGTAAATAAACTCTTTGGGACTGTGGGAAACTTGGCCACACCTACAAGGTGAACTAAAATCATGCCAGATTACGGATGTTGCCAGACGAGAGAGTGCCAGACTACAGAGGTTCAATCTATACCTGCATTGGTCTCGGCATGTGAAAGAGACAAGATGGGTGAGGTGATATTTTTTATATCAGGCCAACTTCTGTTTGTGGCAGAGCCAAGCTGCTCTCTAAGATATGAAGAGGAGCTCATTGGAGCTCCACACCTTTGTCTTTCACCCCCAGAAATTGGTTCAGAAAAGACTCTTGAGAATATGTGTATGTGAAAAGTCTGGAAGGTTAATGCAATGGATGTTCAGACAGCCTCAAATCTCCAGCGTTCTCCTTGTAGCCCGTTAACTGAAAATAGTCAGGGGCAAGTGGTGCTGATGACCAAGTGTTCTTTAGGGAGGTTCTCTTTGCACGCCTGTTATCCTTGCAGTGAATGGTTGGTTGAGAAGTACGCACTAACTGAAAGATCAAACTATGTAACAGAGAGACACATTTCTAATGCTTTGTAGCCCAGAGGATCTGTATACAGACTGTTGTTGTGTAGATACACCACCTCTGAAGCACAGCTATTTTTGGGGTGGAGGGAGCAACCAACCACACAATATTTGGGGAGGAGTTGGGGCAGGGGAGATTTTTGACAAGGATCTCAGGGCAAGTAAAACCCATCTGCTTTTATGGAAAATGCAATGGGATCTTCATTACCGCTGCAGAACAAAAAGGATATTAGGATAACGCATTTCAACCTGTTGTGCATGGAAGCCTTAGGGTGGGGAGGCTGCAGACCATGTCAAAGGGGTCCACAAAAGGTGGTCATGATCATGGAATGGTGGTTTTCAAGCTGTGCTGCATTTGCCCTTAGGATCTGCAAAGTAAGATTTCCAAAGGAGTCCCCACGATTGTTCCCTGCAAGCTGTATGATTTGTTGGCTGCTTGTTTGTTGCACTTGTATTGTTGGTTAGGAGAGAGTGACAATATTGACCTCCGGTGGCTTGGCAAATTCTCTCATTCGGCAGTGGTCAGGTGCCATACTAGATAGGTTCAAGCTATACTGCCATTGGATACTGTTTTCATAATTGCAGGTAGCATTACATTTGGGGTTCAAGCCTCCTCTTATTTCCACCATTGAATGCAGAGGAATTACTTTGGATTTACTCCAGTGGAAGTGAGAGGAGAATCAGGCTTGCTCTCTCAAGCCTTGCATGATAAAGAGATTAAGCTAAGAAATGAATTTCCATCCCCTAGTCTTTAAAAGCAAGCTAACAAGTCTGGAACTACATTTCAATGGCTGTAGATGAATGAGTTATGGCATCACTGTGGACAGCCTTCAGAAATTTCCATTAACAGACTGTCTTCTCCTTTTAGGTCAGTCTGATTATAACATGTTAGCCACTACGCTCTTAGAATTTTTTTTAAATGATCTTATTCAATCTAATTTTTCCTGACCACAGAACATGAAGCTGAGGAAAAAGAACAAACAGGAAAATCCTAGAACCCAATTCTACTGATGTTAGCAAAGAACCACATTTTTAAGGTGGTAGCAACAAATAAGATTTATAATTATTTTAGAAAGGTGTAAAATGAGGCAGAGACTGTCTGAGTGGTTTGCCCAAGGCACCCAGCAAGTCATCTGGGAGAGAGCAGCAAAGCCCTGTTCTGCCCCAGAAGTTCCTAACCTCTAATCCTTAAACCACTCGATCAGAATTCATCTCTCCGCTGACCTTTGGTTAAACCCAGAGTTGCAATCTGGACTTTTGCTTTCTTGCCTTAGCACCACATGGGTTGGCTGCTGAATTTGTGTGCTGAGAACAGAACGTAAGTGAGATGGTGGTATGTGCTGGCAAGCCCCTGAGAAAACAGGTGTAACTATCACTCAGGATAAGCTGTACCAGTCACAGACCAGAGAGAGAGAGAATAATACTTTCAGTGCCCATCTTTGTAGTGAAAGTAACGTTACTTCTGCTACCCAGTTGTCTCAAGTGAACACACTTGTATCCAGTTCTGAAATTTCCACAAGTCCACCTCAGAACAAATGTGGAAGAGCATCTTTTCCAGACAGAGGGTTAAATCCTGGCGGTTTTGACACACACGATGACCAAACGAAAACAGAAAAATAGTTAAGGTTTAGTGCAGGGGTGGTCAAACGTCCTGACTCTCCAAGCTGCACATGACAGTCTTAGGAAGTTCAAAAGCCAGGACATGCCTGAAAGCGCTCAGGGCTTCTGCCCTACAGGAGGTGCCTACCTGGGCTCAGCACTTCAGCTTCACTCATTCTAAAGCCACAAGCCCCAGCCTCTGTGCCCCATACAGGGAAGCCCTTAGATTCCCCCTTCCCTGTTGGGCAGAAGCCCCTACCCCTCTATCATCCTGCAAGGAAAGGGTTCTGAGGATGCTCTAGTCTGGCAGGTGGAGAATGGCAGAGAGCCTCTGAGTTTGTGTGTGTAAAAGCCACATGTGGCTTGCAAACCCCAGTTTGGCCACCCTGAACCCGAATATCTGGCTCACGGCGATCTCATGCATGTTCATTATAAATACATTTCCTGTAATTGGATTATGCTGTGCTGCTTTAAATACAGTTGTTAGTCCAAAACCAGGAAAATTAAGATGCCGAGTAAAATTAGAGATCAAGATTGTAGATTTCCTCTGACTAAAGAAGAAAATAGCCACAGGCGTCTTGGGGGCATGGTTAAAACAGACCCCTTTCATTAAGCTAACCGCATTTTCCTGAAAGGATTTATGAGGGGAGGGAGACTGTTCTTATCTCTGGTGCTCTTTTATAAACCGGCTATTGTGTCTCCTGCAATACTGGTGTCTGGAAGGTAGGGAAGAGATCAAGGAAATGTTAAGGCAGCAAAGGGAATGAGAGCAGCCCATCTCCACCTGAGGTACATGTATCCCTGGGGTCTGCAAAGGTCTTGTGGTTACACTGGGTGGGTGGGTACATCAACTGACCTAGATATTTACCTAGTTTAACAGCCGGCTACATAAAATGCACTAGCTAAGTCAGTGCAAACTAAAATTTCATACTGACAATGATTTGCTTATACTGCCCTGTATACTGTGCACTGAAATAGAGGTGCACTAGTTGCATTCCAATTTTTCAGTAGCAGTGGTGTGTGACTCTCTTGTATTTTTATGTCTCATTTTGGTAAGGAAGTCATTACTGAGCCCAGTAAAATGGGGTACATCGCACACAGATCAAACTCCTGCAAGGGGTAGAGTAGCCTGGAAAGGTTGAAAGCTACTGAGCTAGAACACTTCATCATACAAAGTGAGAGCCCCAACACCTAGGAAACAGAATAATAAATTCTTCTATTTTTGTCTTGCCCCATGAGACACTTCTTCTGCATCCTTTGATTTCCATCCTCTCCCAGGTCCACTCAGAGCCCCAAAACTGGATTGCTGCATAATTATGGGCATGAAGGTTCAACAGTGAACTCTTTGTGGACGCTAGCTTATTCCTCCTGTCTTATTACCTATTGACTTAGAGGAACACGGGCAAAGTTAAAAAAATCTACTCATGCTCTGAAAATAGATGAGGTGACCAGAGTTCCTTCTAATTTTCTTTTCCATCCCTGGGCAGAATAAACGTTTGTCATGTGCACCAAGACATGTGTGGATGTGCACCACCCCTAGAAAAATACGCTGCCTAGTGTGGGTGCTCTGATAATCGGTAGGGCAGCATCTGAATCTCTGCTGGGTGGCCACCCAAGTGCTCAGCTTACAGGGAACACTGGTGGTGATTTTACCCTACTTGGGAACTCCTCAGTGCACCTCCCTGACCTGCTTCCCCACCACCACCCCATTCAGGCCACCACGTCTGGCCTCACCTGTCCACAGCGATGGCGGTCATGGAGTAGATGCTTGCAAAGACAGCGGCAATGGGGAAGAAGTTGTGGAACTTGCAGTAGAGCAGCCCATAGTACCAGTCATTGTGGATGGCATAGGTGAAATTGACAACGGTGTTGAAGGCCGCCATGGAGGCCTCAGCAAAAGCCAGGTTTACCAGGAAATAATTGGTGACTGTCCTCATCCTCTTGTGGGCCAGGATGATCCACATCACCACCACATTTCCTACGACGGCCACGATCACGATGAGTGAGTAGGCGAGGGCCCAGAGGGCGATCTGCCAAGGGGGCTGCAGGAAGTGGTTGGCCTCCTCCGATTCATTGACCGACCTGTTAGGGGACTGCAGGTTGGCTAGGCTCTCCTCAGCGTACAAGGCATTATCCATCTTCCTCGCTCTTCCCCCAGGTCCAGGCACATTCACTGGGGTGTGAGTCCTCAGCCAGCAGTGCTGGGAAGAGGCTAGTCCGTCAGGGCAAGCTGGCAACTGGCCATCGAGGCTGGGGTGGGACCAGAAGTGGAGGACAGCTGTGGCCCCTCTGGAGTGGCCTGGCACCGCCGCAGGTTCTGTCTCGGGGCTGGGAGCCTCAAACTCTGCAGGGAGAGGTGGGGGTGGGTTTCCCCTCCAGCATCTTCAGCCTTTCCACGGAGAAGGGGGACTTGTGCGCCCCCAGCCACATCCCCCAGCCCAGCTCCTCCGCTCCGCGCCCGGCGAGTCCCGCACCCGGGCTGGGACTGCCGGGGTTTTATCTCTGCTCCCACGTCAGGGGCGCTGGGCAGAGCCGGCGCGAGATCCCTCCCCTCCCCTCCCCTCCCGGCTGCGAGCGCAGCAGCTGGGCAGATGTCAGACGGCGCCTCCTCCTCGCAGCCGGCCAGGGGCCGGGATCCTGCCCGAGACGCGGGGATCGGGGCCGCCATGGGCGGGCGGCTGGGTTTCGGATCCACCCGCGTTACCCTTTGGGGAAGGGAGCCAGGTCCCCCGCGCGCTGCCGCAGCTAGCCGAGCTGGCTGCCAGAGGCTGGAGGTGCCTAGCAGGGGACCCCAGCTCCGTACGCGCAGCTCTCCGCCGGCTCCTTCGGACACCGGAGCTGGCTTCCCCGGCTCCACAGGGAGGCAAGAGCGCGCACAGGCGGCTCTGGGGCGTGGAGGAGATCCCGTCTGCGGAGTGGGGCGAGGGGGGCTGTTCTGTGCACGGCGTGGCTGGTGGCGGGGGGGATCCCTGCATTCATCTCTGCGCAGGCTGCGGGGCTGGCTCCATCTGTTCCCCCAGGGAGGCGTTGGAGTATGGCCCATGGTAGCCCTGCCGGGGCAGGAGCCGCTCTTTCCACAGTGCACAGGGGAGAGAGGTTGTGCCAGTCTCGGGCATCTGGGACCCCTGTGTTGCTGGCAGTGGTTTTAAATGGGCAGCTCTCTGGCGGGTGGGTAGAAATCTGGGAGTGGGTTTAGCATCTGTACCTTGATCCCAGGGATGGGTGTTGTACATGCCCATTGTGCAGGCGATGGTGCGAGTTTGCTCCTCCCCATGCAGAACCACTGTGTGGTAGTGTTAGGCTTCCCAACAGGCAGTGGTCAGCACACACGCCTCTGGCTGTAAATATGTGACAACGGGAGTGGGATAATGGCAGAGAAAAATCTGCAGATTTATTTGGTGGGCAAGTGGTTTAACATACTAGATTTTGGTGTTTGTGATATGTCCTCTGTTTGACAAGTGCCATGCGTCATAAACACTTTTCTGTTTTAGCCTCCTTCTACTTTGGCATCATTCTGTGGACTCTCTAGCTATTCCCCTGGGCATCAAATATCAATGGGCTTTTGCTAAAACTGATCCAAAATTTCTCAAGTGAGTTGGAGTCATCTCCCCTCCAAACACACAGCATGCCCACAGAATGTGCACATCTCCCCTCAGACTTTTTCCACCCATGGGCAGAATAAAATTTTTATATCCACCAAGGCATGTGCAGTTGTGCACCACCAATAGAAACAGATGTGCCCCATGTGGGAGCTGTGGGTGTTCTGCCTAATCAGCTGGGTAGCACATGAATCTCTCCTGGGAGGCCCCCATTGCTCAGCTTAAAGGAAACACTGTTCCTTTGCCCCTCACTACACAGGGAATCTCTCTCTCCACTCCTCCCTCTCTCCCCCGGTGTGCACTGTTGCTCTCTTGCTATAGCAGTTAACAAACCAAGTTGGGGACATAGCCTCAGAGGGGAAGTGTTAGTTTGTAGCTTCACAAATCACTTGCTGTCCTATGGCACCTTGGAAACTAACACATTTCTTAGGTCATGAGCTTTCAAGGGTAAAACTCACTTCCTTAGATGAAAAACATGGAATTGAAAAAAAGAATCCAGGGTTTATATAGTAGGAAGCGAGGGAGAGTTACCTGTCACTAGTAAGACCAAATAATGAAGCAAATTAAGTAGGATGTGTTTCATTCCTGTCAAAACAAAAAAGCAGTCAAGTAGCACTTTAAAGACTAACAAAATAATTTATTAGATGAGCTTTTCCCACAGAACCTTACCTAATAAATTATTTTGTTAGTCTTTAAAGTGCTACTTGACTGCTTTTTTGTTTTGATAGTATATAGACTAGTATGGCTTTCTCTCTGTTACTGTTTCATTCGTGTGAATATCAAAGGTGGGGAAATTGCCCTTTCAATGAACCATTTCCAGGGAATGTCAGGAGGGAAACAGGAGAAAAAGCTGCCTGATATCTGTATTGAAATGGGGGAGCACCAGCCTCGGCATTTTACACCAGTGACCCTTCCTGCTTTGTTGCTGCCTGGTCTAGGACACACACATGGGAGTGATGGAGGAAGCTGATAGCTAGCCATTGTCTGTGTGGGTGCAAATGCTTTCTGAGTTCACCAGCTGTTGTTTATGGGAGCAGAAACTTAACACCCAAACCCCAGGCTCTTGTACCAGAAGCAGTAGGATGGCAAAGGATACTTAATGGGAAGCTTTTCCTTCTAGAGTTAATCTGGCTGCTGGTTCATATCATAAAGGGATATCCAGATGTTACCATCAGGCAGCACTGTGGTGGCTTATGTGAGATGAGTTCCCTTTGACAAAATGTCCCTTGTATTGCTCCCCTCATTGGAAGGCTCAGCTTGCCATCACCAATGTAGATGCACCGGACATTCAGGTTCGAGGTTTACTGAGGAGGGTTGCGTGGGGTAGAGGTTGATGCTACCTCTGTTGTGCCTCTACCTAGAAAGGAGATTTGGGGCAAATTCATGCCTGGTGTAAGCAGGTAGAATTCTACCAGGGTAGCATTTTGCCATCTCTCTCCAGGGCTGCCAAACCAGCTTATCAAGCCCTGAATTTGCTGGGGAAAAATCAATTTTCAGCAACCCACACACTCCATAGAGATGTGTATAAAATACACAGCAGCCAGGCTGTGCCCACCGTCTTTGATGATTTCCCCAGCCCCTGAGCAATCACAATATAGCTTTATTTGTCTATACACAGGCTTGGTACTAATGTAATTATATCAGTTTCTAAACATATGAGTTAAATCAGTGCAACAGTAGTGTTTAGACCAAGCCAGACTGCACACACAGATATCAGCAGGAAGGAAAATGCTACCTCCATGTTTTTAGAGCAAACCCAGCTAATATATGATTTTACATTGGCAAGGGCTGTCCTTGGGTTTAACAAGCACATTGGCATTGAATTAACACTGGGAAGTTTATTTCTAACAGGTTGTTCTTGAAAGGTGATAGAGAATGAGGCAATACTGAAACACAGGCAAACACAAACTCCTTGTTAACCCCTTGCTGTAATCATCTCTTGAAAAGCCACAGCAGCTACTGCTCTGGAAGCAATTGTAAACACATGCCTTGACCAACAGAGTGTCAGAGGGGTTAAAAAGCAACCGCTTTTTCTTCTTACCTTTAAATCTAAAAAGAAGCTTCAGAGCATGAACTGACAAAAGCATCCCAACACTTCTGTATCTACTCACTGTTAATTCTTAGCTGCATGCTGATCCCGATTACATCAACATGCATCTCCAGTGGGCCTGATTCTCATCTAATTTATGCTGGTCTTCCACTGGTGTAGCTCTGTTATATTCAGTGGTGTTACCTGGCCGACACCAGTATCGGAGGTGAGACTTTAGCACTATGCTTTTAGGGACACCTTTTGATACCCTGTCTCAGAGTAATACTTCACTTTATGAGAGATTTTGCAGAGGGTGTGGGGTGGGAGCAGTACCTGAAACTCCCCTCCACCCAAAGCTGTAGGGCTGGCCATGGGTCAGATGAAAAGGCTTGGTGGGCTGGACCGGCCCCTGAGCCATATCTTGCCCACGCCTGGATTAGGGTGATCAAAGGCAACCAGCCACAGTGCTAGTCATATTGCTCTCTTTTGTATTGTTGGCTACAGGAAACGATGGACCCCATCCACGCTGTATGCAGTGCTGTTGTAGCCTTGTTGACCCCAGTATTTTAGAGACACAAGGCAGGTGAAGAAATACCTTTTATTGGATCAACTTCTGTGGGCGAGAGAGACAAGCTTCTGAGCCTACCCAGGGCACATGAGATCTGAGAAACAGCTCTATGGAAAAAGTTCTCTCTCCCTCATAGAAGTTGGTCCAATGAAGGGTATCGATCTATAATGTTTAGCCATTCAGAGCTTGTCTACATGGGGAAATTTACCAGCAGAACCGCAACACGGATGCAATTCTGCTGACAGTTTTGGCAACCGAAATACTACAGCTGAAGTTAGTGAGAGTGCTGATTAGGGATGATACATTAATCATGTACTTAACTTTAAGCATGTGGTTCTTTAGAGCTTTGGACCTGGTTCAAGAAAGCATCTTTGTGCTATTGTGATTAAGGGAGGCAGTGCAGCCTAATGTACAGAAACCAGACTGGTACTCAAGAGACATGGATTCAGCTCCTGGCTCTGGCTTACTTCGTGGCCTTTGGCAAGTCATGTCATTCTCCTGTGTCTCTGTTTTTTCCATCTGTAAAATGGGAATAATATTAGACCTCTTTTGTAAAGTGCTTTGAAATATATGGGTGAAAATTGCTAAATAAATACTTGTAGTACCAGGCACCAGTGTAAGTACCAGGTACATTTTTTTCCCAACATGGTTTTTCAGTATAGTCTATTAATTAGTAAGCAAGATATTATGCTAGCTCAGGCCTTGTTTCATTGAAGTAATTTCAAGTAGTCACCTGCAGTTCGAAATACAGTATTTCATTGTAAGAGTCTTCTAGTTCAGATTTTATGTGAATTCCTAAGCTGCATTAGAGCTAGCCTAACCAATAGCATTTGTAGTGTATTATTGGGTTAATTTTTAGCTCCCAGTGGTATAAGAGACCTTTACTACCGCCAGTACTGGGTCAAATTATAGACCTATTGCAAAGCAGCCTTCTCCTGCACGAAGATTCTTGAGAGGTTTTCATAGTTTTTTCTCCGTGGCCTACACACTGACACTGACTATTCTGTGAATAGTTTATAGCATGTCTCAAAGTAGAACTTTCCAGCAGACCCATCCAAGCAGAATCATTCAAAAGCAGAGATCAAATTAACATTACAACAGCATCTCCTAGCACCGCTAACGTCTGTCAAGTCATTCATTTCATAAGCGCTCTGTCATTTGTTAAATGTTTATGCTAGTTAGCTAGTGTGAAAGGGACCTTTCATATGCTGAGTGAACTGCAAATAGCTGCTTTTAAAATCTTCTAATATGGAAAAACAACAAGCAGTCCTGTGGTACCTTAGAAATTAACAAATTTATTAGGTCATGAGTTTCTGCAGGTAAAACCCACTTCATCAGATGTGTAGAAATAACAGAATTCAGAGTATATGTAAAGGGAAAAAAAGGAAAAGTAAGTTACCTGTCATAAATAGGACCAGTTAATGAAAGAAATTAAGCTGGATGTATCTAATTCATGACATGTGAGATGTGCAAATATCAAAGTACCAAAGGGGGGAAAATTGCCCTTGTAATGAGATAGCCAGTTAAGATCTTTATTCATCTTAAGTTAATGATGTCAAATTTGTAAATCAGTTCCAATTCAGATGTTTCCCTCTGTGATTGCATGATAAAATTATTTTGTAGAAGAATGGCTATTTTTAAACTCCTTGTTGAATGTCCAGGGAGGTTAAAATGTTCCCCTACAAGTTTAAGTGTGTTCCTACTCCTGATATCTTGTGCCCATTTATCTTTTGACACAGAGACTGTCTGGTTTGTGCATGGCATAGGGGCATTTTTTTGCTACTACATATACCCTGATTTCTGTTATTTCCAGCCATCTGATGAACTGGGTTTTACACAAGAAAACTCATGATCTAATTAATTTGTTAGTCTCTAAGGTGCCACAGGACTGCTTGTTGTTTTTGAACTTATAGATTAACGTGGCTACCCCTCTGTTCTGCTAGGGATATACAGCTAAATACTTTTCACCTTCACAGCATGTTACAGGTATTAACCTGTCCTCAAATGTGCCTGGTTTTATCAGTTAAGCTATGTCTAAGCTACCCAGCTTACAAGACTGTATCAAGAAAGCCATGTCACTAAAAGCTGGGATGCGAAAGTGCTGTTTGCTTTCACTTTCTCAGCAGGAGATTTGCTCACATTTTCACTTGCTGCAGCAAAACTTTGTCATTTGTGGGTTGGTTTGTTTGCTTGTTTGTTTGTTTGTTTTTTAAACACCTGTGAATAACAAAAGTTTTGCCGATCAAGTGCAAGTGGAGACTTACCCTTAGTAAGTCAATGCACAAAGACATAAAGGCCAAGTCTACAGGAGTCAGTATACCGTGATTTGATCTTTGGTGCCCACCCCACAATGGGAAGTTGATGGGAGAAACATTTACCGTGACTTCCTTTACTCCCCATGACTGCAAGGAGTACCAGAGTTGATGGGCCTCCTCACAATGTTCAATTTATTATGCACCTACTAGACGCACTAAATCAAACCCCAGAAGATTGACCTCCAGAGCATCAATTCACAAAAAGGTATCCATTAGTTCTGGATTTCAATTTCCCAGTGCCTAAACTGCAGCATTTACAGCCTGGTTTTGAGTTGTCAAGCATTTTACACATAAGCTGAAGTTATTAGGAGCCATGGGTGCTCAGTCCTTGGGAAAAGACAAGCCCTAAATTTCTCAAGTTGGACAACGAAAGCTAGTGGACACTTCTTGTTTTAACTGGCTTGCCCAATGTCAGAGCAGGGTGATGTTTAATTGGGATTCAGGCTCAGGGACTTGCTTTTTAACTATATATATCTCCTCTCCTTCCCACAGCCATGCCATATTAAGGTGTGTTCTGCAGTAGTAGCCCAGGTCTTGCAATTGATGTATAGCAGCTTGGAGTTATTAGCACCTTATTCTTTAAGCAAAGGGTACAGGTTGAACCTCTCTAGTCCAGCACCATCAGGACCTGATGTATACCGAATGAGAAAATTTGCCAGACCACAGGATGTCAATATTGTCTAGCAGCATTACCAACATTTCCACTGCTTAATGGACTCCTAGAAGACATTTAGGGGTAAATTACAGCTAAATAACAGCACAGAACACAGGAAACAAATTTTATGGGACCACAGAAAACTTGATCCCACCCATGATAAGTGGACATCTGGCTAACTAAAATCATGCCAAATTACAGATGTTCCTAGACGAGAGAGTGGCAGAGTAGAGAGGTTCAACCTGTTCTAAATACCAATTCTGTTCTTGTTATCGATTATATGTTCTCCAGCTACCCATCATGGTTTGATCTAGAGTGTATCTTTTTTTAATAAACCAGGTATCACTTCATTGTTTGAAATTTTTGCAATCAAATGTGCTGCACTATCAAGAGGGTAGTTTAATTTGTCTTTTACCAGCCATCTTGGCTCAATGACAAGACAAGTCCATTTTGATATCTGTCTGCTATTGTGCACAAAGACAATTACATTCCTTAGAGTTATTTATATTACCCATCGTGTTGTTTCTCATATTTTGCTCCAATGCAAATCTATTTCTACGTCAGTAAGCATTTCACAGGTCGTCTCGGTTAGGGAAGTGTGTATACCTTGGTTGAACGGGAATGGCAAACATTTCAACCAGGAGAGGCTCTAACAATTGACATGTGACACTTATATAGTGCTTTCCATGCACAAAATGCTGAACCAACGTTAACCCCTTCAGGTAGGTCAAATTGCTATACAGACAGGGAAGATGGCAGGAGGTTAAACCTAGGGCACTGGTTTTGTTTGCCTCCATTATTGGTAACTCAATATGCAGTGGTGATTGGGGAGGAGAATTCCAGGGAGGGCACCAGCCACATGATCTGCCCTGCCCCCACACTACCCGTGCCCTGCCCATGCCTTCACTGCTTTGCCCCCACCCAGCATCTTCCTCTGGAAGCTCGGAACCATTTCCAGTAAGTGAGGAGACAGTCCAGCCCCTCCCCTGGAGCTGTGCAGCCCAAGAGCAGCAGGAGCTAGGAATCTCATGCAGGGACAGATTAAGAATAGGTGGGGTCTTGGGACTACCCCGTCACAAGGGGCCCCCCAGTCTATTAAAATATTAAAGTAACATCATTATTTCTGCTTTAAAATCTATTCATGCTTATTATTACTCATGATGCATAACAATATCACACTTAAAATGATTTTAAAAGAAGAGTGACGTGGCACATTTATTTTGTTCCATTATAGAATTGTTTAAACAAAATGAAGCTTGGGGTGCCTCATGCTTGGGGACCCTGGGGCAACTGCTCCTTTTGCCCTTCTATGAACCCACCACTGCCCCTGTGCATCTGCATTCATCGCTCCTGCCAACGTGATACACCTGATGGGGCCTGGTTTGGGTGCTTACCTCCCAGATCACGCAATTACAAGTCACTCAGCACTCCAGCAGGTTTAAGGCACTTCACGTTGGGTACTGAGTGGTGGTGGAGGTAGGGGGTTCAAACCAAGGCAAAACTGACCGAAATTAGGCACCGGAAGCCAGGAAATAAAGTACAGCCTGCAAAAGAGAGAGAAGGAGAGGAGTCTCCTCATTAACAAGTAGGCAGTTGCACAAGGAGTTCCAGAGAGATGACCCTGGAGGAATGGCTCTGGGAAAAAGGTCTGGGGACAGACAGGGGAAAAAGCAGCAAGCAAGAGGTTGTAAGAAGCAGACTTTGGCTGCTTAAACAGTACCCGAGGACCAGAACATTCCGCAGAAGGCAGATCTAGGTCCCCTACCATCCCCAGAAAAGCCTCTGAGAGGAGGAAAGCAGCCCAGGCTGGCACTGACAACACTAGACAGGGTCACTGGACTTTTGGCCTTTGGGACTATGTATTCCCCTGGAAGTAGTGAGACTATCAGTGACTGGGCTGGAGTCCTGAGGTAAGAGCGGCCATTACAGGGGCCACCCAGCTGTGTGGTTGGGGATACTAAACTGGAGTTGCTGAAGTCCCACACCAGGCCATGTGGGGACATGGTGCCCAGTAGTAAGAATCCTGCAATGGGCAGCAGGGCTGTCATCTTGTTCTGTGCTTTGTATAGCACCTAGCACAATAGGGTCCAAATCCATGTCTCGAGCACCTAGGCACTATGGTGAGGCAAAAGAACAACCCCCATAGCCTGTCATTTTAGGTACAACCAGTGGCATACAAACCAAGCTATCCTCCCCGTAAGCCTGAAATTCAACATGCTGAGGACTTAAGCAAACAACAAAAACTGGGGAGGGAGAAGAGCTTACCACGTGCCTCAGCCACACATCTGTTAGCCCTAGTTCTGAAAAGCAGCATGCTCAAGTCTGGATTGGACTTTCACACATGCTGGGGCCCAGGCTATTCCTGCTAGTCTGAAGAGGTTTCAGGCTCTAAAAAGTAAGCAATGCTGTAGTTCTTTAAAGACTGGCACATTTATGTGTTAGGCAATGAGCTCAGCTAACAATTGTGTAATGAGCTTACCTTAACCACATTTATTTATAAGGTAATGAGATTCAGAATCTGGAGCAGTGGGTCTTACCCACAAAAGCTCACAACCTAATAAATAGGTATGAGGAGAGGCTGAGGGATTTGGGCTTATTTAGCTTGCAGAAGAGAAGAGTGTGTGTGTGGCGGGGAGTGGGGTGGGGAGGGATTTGACAGCAGCCTTCAACTTCCTGAAAGGGGACTCCAAAGAGGATGGAGAGAGGCTGTTCTCAGTAGTGACAGATGGCAGAACAAGGATCAATGGTCTGAAGTTACAGAGGGAGAGGTGTAGGTTGGATATTAGGAAAAGCTATTTCCCCAGAAGGGTGGTGAAGCACTGGGATGCATTACTAAGAGAGGTGGTGGAATCTCCATCCCTAGAGGTTTTTAAGTCCTCGCTTGACATAGTCATGACTGGACTGATTTAGTTAGGGTCAATCCTGCTTTAGGCAGGGGGCTGGCTAAATGACCTCCTGAAGTTCCTTCCAGCTCTAGGATTCTATGGTTCTACGATAAATGTGTTAGTCTTTAAGCTGCTACCGGTCTGCTTGTTTTTTGTGAAGCTACGGACTAACATGACTCCCCCTCTGAGACTGTTTATCGGGCTCTAAATGGAGTGTTGCTCTATCCCTTGTACCACAGGGTGGCAGCACTGCCAACAAATCAGAGAGGGACAGCAGGCAAGGACGGGAGAACTGATTGAGAGTCCTTCCACGCGTCCATGTTTGTGCAGATTCTTGTTCATTATCAGGATCATAGTAGTTCTGAGCCCTAGCCACGGCATGGGAGAAAGATGACCCTGAAGGGCAAAGGGCCTTTATCTGTGTACACTACAGGCTTCCCTCACTGCCCTGCTACTGAGTCACAGCTCTCGGAGGAAGGAGCAGATCTAGGGGTCAGAGGGGAATTCGGTCTCCCTAGGACAGGGTCTCAAATAAAATTTACCTCAGGCCAGGGCCAGCCCTCAAATCCTCCTAGTGGGCCTGCAGGCACCCACCTCTGGCAGAGCTCAGGGGGGTGTTTCCATATGTCCCCACTATTCCCGCCCCCCCCGCCGCATGTCAGCTGGCCCTAGACAATTTACAGCACACCTCTCCCCCAGGGGCCCTGCAGCCACCATCAGCTGTGCAGCAGGCTAAGAGTGGCTTCTGGCTTCTTGTCCTCCACATGGCTGCCAGCACATCCCTGTGGCCCAGGGGAGGTGTGTGCAGAGACGTCCTATCCACAGGACAGTTCAGTGCAGCTGCCCCAGACCGTGTGCTTTGGGGCACTCTGAGGCAGCTGCCCCAGCCCATCCCATGTTAGCCCATGGGGCCTTGAGAAGTCTTGGGCCAGCAGCAGGAGGGAAGTGGAATGACACAGAAGCCTCTGCTTCCAGAAGAGCTAACACTGCTGTGTAGACGTAACCTGAGAAACAGGTGACATCTACACTACAGTGATCTCTCGAAAGACGTTCTTCTGGAAGATCTCTTCCACAAAAAAATTCTATTGAAAGAGTGTTCCCCCCCCAACAAAAAGGGGATCAAGAGATGGATCCGCTCTTTTGATAGCAATTGTCCACACAGCCCCTGCTCTTTTGAAAGAATGGGCCAGGGATTGAAAAATCTGCTGTCATGAGGGACTGCTCTTTCAAAAAAAGGACTTGCGGAGCTTCTACACACCTTTTTTTTTCCTAAAGAAGGCGCTCCTTCTGATCCGGGAACAGAAGAGGGCTTCCAAAAGAAGAACCATGTTCTTTCAATTACAGACCAAAAGAGCGCATTTTGTGTATAGACGCTTTGCATGTTCTTTCGAAAAGGGGCGAGATTTTTCAAAAGAATTTGCTTGTGTAGATGCAGCTATACTGTTTAGGGAATAGAGACCAGAAAGAGCAGGAATGAGAGGAACACAGCTGGCTTCAAACTCAGACTTTGCGTGGAGTGGGGGTGGGGAGGCGGGGATTTGCCATTTCTTTTATTTCAGTGGAGTTTCATCCACTTTGGGAAATGTCATTGGGCCTGGTCTATATTATGGGGACTTGTGTAGAACTCAGCAAGTTTAAAAAGTGCATGCAGGCCTCCTGATGCAAAGTACTACAGAAAAGCCAAGGCTGAGTCAGTCTTCTGGAGCGGGTGGAGGGGGAAGAGGTGGGAGGGGGATCTTGAAACCTCATAATTTTAAATTGCTTTTAAAAAGGGGAGAAATTGGCCTTATTATCCAATTTAAAAAAACATAAATCTTCATAGCATAAACCCAGCTGCCTTTTAATTGAAATTTTCTCCGTTAACTGAAATGCCACTATGGCAACCATTCTCCGCTATGGTGTTCACAGGAAGTCTTTTTTTAATATCTCTGGGGGTTGGGGGAGTGGAACTAGTCCCTGAGCTTGGTTGTGCAAAATCAGTGCTTTAAGCAGCCATCTCAGAAATAAGGTTATCAAGGACATCTGCTTGTCGTCTTGTCTTGTGAGCCACATTCCCTGTAAGCCAAGCACTTGGGCAGCCAACCAGGAGTGATTCAGATGCCGCCCAGCTGATTAGCTGAGCATCCACAGCCAGTAGGATGTGTTTCTATTGGTGGTGCACATCCGCACATGCATTGGTGCACAGAACAAAATTTATTCCACCCAAGGATGGACAAAAATTAGTGGGAACCCTGTCTGTGAGTCAGATTCTTGTCACGTGTCTGAAAATAGGACTTCTCATTACTTAACCTGATAAGCAAAAAAGTAAAATTCTTTTGGCAAATACTATATGAGCTAATTCTTAGCACTTAATTCATAGTATGTAAGCTGTGTCTGAGCCTGTTCCTGTTCAGGAAAGTATACGTTCAAAGAGTTTTGTGAATACAGATGCTTTGATCAGAGCGCTAGAGAGGGGTGCCATACCTACCAGAGCAATTGGCCTGCTTCCACTAAAAATCACAATTTCTTCAGTGGAACCAACTCCAAAGCGCGTTTGTGTTCAGCACCATTCATGACCACTCCTTGCAACGAGTGATTTTTTTTGCCCCTTCATCTTTAGAACCTTAGTCTAAAAGATGCTGAGTACAAAACACTCAGAACATGCATTGAGCTCTGCATCTTCCCAGAGGCCTTAGGCACTTTGGTACTGCCACTTGCAATCAGCTTTTTCTACCCTTTGCAACAGCTCCAGTCACTTCACCTGACAGGCCAGGAAGGCATTTGCTACAGAAACTATCATCATAGGTTCTAGAACAGGCTTGGAAAGAAGGAGGAGCAGCGTTGTATATTTCTTCCTTTGTTTTTTTGTTTGTTTGTTTGTTTGTTTTTGGATTGCTTAATCATTATGGACAACCACATCTTGGATTCCTGCCGTACCTTTAATTCAAAGGATCCCCAAAAACTTGTCAGGCTGGTGTTTAGAGTTCATTGAAGTGCGGCTGCCTCTGGGCAGGCAGGCAGCAGCGGTTTAAGTGGATGCTACAGCTCTAAGAACCGAAACAAAAAGCAGTCAAGTAGCACTTTAAAGACTAGCAAAATAGTTTATTAGTTGAGCTTTCGTGGGACAGACCCACTTCTTCAGAACCAGTTAAGCATTCTTCATTACCTGCCTATATCCCAGGAGTGAGCAAACCTTTTACATCAAGCCCCATGTTTTGTCCTGGCAATTAGCAGGGCCCCTCACACCCAGGGATGGTCCTGGCAGTGAGTGATGCTCTCCAGGAAGGGACGCACTGTGCTCCCTCAGCAATGGTGGCAGCAGAAGCCATGGGGGCAGGAGGGAAGGCAGTGGATAAATCAGCTTTCTGAATGCCACTTTCTCTTTTGAAACACTTGGCTTTTATTTTTAGTTCATTCAAGAACACTTGGACATCACGGTGCTCTCTGTGGAACACTCTATCTTTTTTACATCATCATACTAACTGTGAGGAACATTACTAATGGAAACTATTTCATAATTATTGTATGGTAAACCCAACTCAACAAATAATGAAACCAGATATTAGCAAAACAAATGTAGCAGGGAAAACAGATAAAACATAAATAAAATCAGCATACTTATTTAATAAATTTAATGTGATGGATGAGCCTGAAGGGATGAACAGAGAACGGGCAAGGGCCACCATTACTCAATTTCAGTGGCAGAACACTTTGCCATAGCTTGCAGAACACCAGTGTCCCACCAGAACATACTTTGGGAGCTGCTGTGGCTTAAGACATGCAACTTTGAGGGAATGGAGCCCTGTGGAGAACCCTTTGATGGTGTTCCATGAGTAATTGTGTCGTGTGTCTCTTTCATACAGTACAATATATATTATGAGTCCAGACTCTTTCTCCAAATGAATAGATTGATATTGCCTTTTAAAAATCCATTTACAAATGTGGCATATAATTCAGTGTTGATCCACTAGTGTTGACCTGAATCTCCAAATTTTCTGCAGCAGTAACTAGTCACCTAATGTATCACAGATTTAGATATAGGGAGAAAAGACTGGGATACTTTATTGGCCGAGTAATAGATGTGTGTTCATTAACTGCTTGAGAACATGGGGTAGCTAGATATGAAAAAAAGAGGACGGCTGGTGATTAAGTGATAGAAAAATGACTGAAGGAGCTCTCACAGAATTGCCAGCTAAGTTCCAAGTATGGGACTTCATTCTGTTTATAATTGTGTATGTCCCAGTCCTGCAAAATCTCTGCTTAGGCAGAACCTGAATCAAATCAATGGGCTCTGTACAGGCATAAGATTCCAGCTGCTGGGACCTCATTTTACAACTGGGGCCTTGATCACAGGTGACTCCAGTTAAATACATCTCCTTACTGAGTAGGCTTACCATATTTGACCTCGCCATTTGATTTCAGTTTTCAAACATCTCAAGATGTAGGTGTGAGGGGGCTGATGGAGAGAAGTTCTCTTCTCTTTTCTTTCATCCGACACCCGCCCCCAAAAAAATGGAGAGTGAATCAAAATTGGAAATACTTTTGCTTAAAAAAATAAAGCCAAGTTTTGCACCAAATCTTATTTCATCCACCAGCCCTAAACAAAACCTGTCTGAAATCAGGTCTGCCAACAGCAGGAGGGGGAGGAAGGTATAAGGGGCAGTCACCACCAGGCCTTGTATTTCAAAGGAGCTCTGTGTGCCGCTGTGAGGGAACATGGTGGGGACTGGGCTGACTGCCCAAAACCCCAGCCCTTCAGCCCTTGCCCCTGGGCCCATGGAGGCTGTCAGGGCCATTGTCCACACTGCATTTGCACTGATGAGCTCAGAACAGTGGAATAGCCCATCTGAGGGGCAGAACCTGAAGAGTGCGGTGAGCCAGCCTGACTCCAGTCGGAATTCAGAATGCACAATATTTCTATAAAATGTATTGGTAGCTGCTAATTCCATCCTGTGAAACTTTTTGGCTTACCTATGGCTTATTTAGCCTCAGCCCACCATATCCATCTTTAGGGGGTGGCGAAATACCTAACTTAGTCAAACTCTTTGTGGAGAAGAACTAAAAAGAAAAATCTGGTCCCGTTTCTTTTGGGCTAGAATGTCTATTTCAATAGGTGGAAAGGGTTGCTCTTGATAAGAAGTGGAGAAAGAAATACAAACTTGGCTCTGAATTAGGGGAGATGGGCAGATGGTCAAGGAAAGTGTGGGAATCCTACTGAACTGGGGAGGTAACCTCGTGACAGATGAAGTAGAAAAAGCTGAAGAGCAGCACAGTATGGGGAGGAGGTGGGAAGACCTCAGTGGAGAAAGAACAAGTTAAGAACTATTTAGAAAAGTTGGACATACACAAATCCATGGGTCTTGGATTTATTGCATTTGAGGGTGCTGAGGGAGCTGGCTGGTGTGATTGCAGAACCATTGTCCATAATCTTTGAAAACTTGGGGTGATTGGGACAGGTCCTAGAAAATTGGGGAAATAAGCAAATATAGTGCCCATCTTTAAAGATAAAAGCAGGAGAATCCAGGAAACAACAGTCCAGTCAGCCTCACCTCAGTCCCTGGAAAAGTCATGGAGCAGGTCCTCAAGGAGTCCAGTTGGAAGAAAAGAAAGTGATCAGGAATAGTCAGCATGGATTCACCGAGGGCAAGTCATGCCTGACAAACCTGATGGCCTTCTATGATGACAATCATGACAACAGGCTCTTTGGATATGTAGAAGTTGGTGAATGTGATGTGCCTTGACTTTAGCAAAGCCTTTGATATAGTCTACCACAGTATGCTTGCTAGCAAGCTAAAGAACTATGGATTGGATAAATGGACTGTAAGGTAGATAGAAAGCTGGCTAGGTCAGAGGGCTCAACATGTAGCAATCAACAACTCTGTGAGGTTGGTATCAAGCAGAGTGCTCCAAGGGTTGGTTCTGGGACCAGTTTTGTTTAATATCTTTAGTGATGACTTAGATGAAGAGATGGATTGTACCCTCAGCAAGTTCATGGATGACACTAAGCTAGTCGGTGAGTTAGATATGACAGAGGGGAGCTATAGGGTTCAGGGAGACCGAGACAAATTGGAGGATTGGATCAAAATAAATCTGATGAGGTTCAACAAGGATGAGTGCAGAGTCCTGCATTTGGGATGGAAGAAGCCCGAGCATTGTTACAGGCTGGGAATGATTGGCTAAGCATCACTTTTGCCGAAAAGGTCCTGGGGATTACAATCGATGAGAAGCTGGATATGAGTCAACAGTGTGCCCTTGTAGCCAAGAAAGTTAATGGTATAATGAGGTGCATTAGTAGGAGCATTGCCAGTAGATCTAAGAGAGTGATTGTTCCTGTTCATTTGGCACTGGTGAGACCACATCTGGAATTTTGTGTCCAATCTGCGTTCCCCTCCCATAACAGAATGGATTCTGTCCAGTGCATCCAGATCCAGTGGATGGCAGCAAAAATTCGTAGAGGGCTGCAACACAGGACTTGTGAGGAGTGACTGAGGGATTTGGGCTTATTTAGTCTACAAAAGGGGAGAACTACCTTCAGGTACCTGAAGCGGGGTTGCAAAGAGGATGGAGCCAGGCTGTTCTCAGTGGGGACAGATGACAGAATAAGGAGCAATGGTATCAAGCTGCACTGGGGGAGGTCTAGGCTGGCTATTAGAAAAAACTGTTTCACCAGGGGGGCGGTGAAGCACTGGAATGTGTTACCTACGGAGGTGGTGGAATCTTCATCCCTAGCAGTTTTTAAGTTCCAACTTAGCAAAGCCCTGACTGGGATGATTTAGTTGGGACTGGTCCTGCTTTTAGCAGGAAGTCGGGCAGGGGGCACTCAATGACCTCCTGAAATCTCTTCCAACCCTATGATTACATGATAAAGAGAAAGGAGGATCTGGTGTATATCACTTACACTTGCATGCGCGTGCGCACGCACACACACACACACACACACACACACACACACACACAGAGTCCTGTGGCACCTTATAGATTCACAGATATTTTGGAGCATAGAATATCGTAAAATGCTCCAAAATATCTGTTAGTCCATAAGGTGCCACAGGACCCTTGTTGCCAACAAAGGGACTGACATGAGGACCATTTCTTATCATACATGTTCTCTGGATCCTTCCCTCCCTGAAGACGGAATACGGGAAATAGACAATGTTAGACTATTACAGAGATGGGCAGAATACAGATAGATAGATAAATAAATAAATAAACCATGAAACTGGACTCTCAGTCTTTGAACACAAGTTCTCTGTGGTTTTCCCTAACCTCTTTCCTGTCAGATATATGGAGGGTCAATGATGCTGGATCACAGTTGTCCTGAGACTCTTTACCTCCAAAGGTTTACAACTGAACATTATGATTTTGTAATGATTCTATTTTAAAATCATGTCATGGTTTTCCCTTCCTCTCTGAATCTAGCATGTTTAAAGCCAACAGATAGAGGTAGCAAACCTGTTCTTGAAATGAAATGTTTTTTTAAACAACTCAGATATTTGTTATGCTATTTACAGACTTCAAAGGTAATTGCCCTTTAATGATGGAGTTTTTGAACAGGCTCTTAGATGAATTAGCTAAATGAAAATGTGATTGGTCAGTGCCACTAACTCCATGCAAGTTTGTTACTTTATGAGCCTTGTCAGAATGGCACAGCGGGAAATGTGCTGATCTGTCTTACGTTGTCCTCCCAGATTGGAAAAAGGAGGCATGCAATATCCTCTGTCCATAAACTGCTTTCCCTTTTAAACTTCCATTTGAGGCACTGCAGCTTTCCTCGAATTTAATTAAAGGCTGTTGCACACAGTGATGCCAGTGACATTCTAGTTACAGATGATAAAAATTGTATTAACTTTAAGTTTGAGATGATAAATGTAAAAATTGTATTTCAGAACTCCTATTGGTTGCTGATGTGACCTAGAATTAGGAATGGAAAGAGCTCTTTAAAATGGACTCTTTACCATATATGCTGTAACTCTTCACATTTCATTCCATAAGGACCATGGAATTATGTCTTTGTTGCAGTTTCTTGTGGCACATTGGCAGCTTTGCTGGTCTCTTCTTTGCACTCTTAACTTTCCTTTAAGAAACTGAGCCCACACATACCCCACAGATGCCCACTTCTTTTCTTGCTGGGGGGTGCTACCCTTCACCCTCTCCCTCCCATTCTGCACTGCCCCCCAATCCACCTCTTCCCCGGCCAAATCTCTGCCCTGCCTCTTTCCATCCCGGCTCTATCCCTTTCCACATGCTCACCCCATACCTGCTCCTCCTGTCACTCCCAGAGCTTGAATGCCTCAAATCAGATCAGGTCTACACTAGGCCTGAAAGTTGATCCTGGATATGCAATTTCAGCTACAACAATTGTGTAGCTGGAATGGACTTATCTAGGATTGACTTATCTGGCCATCCTCACTAAGGGATGTTGACAGGAGAAACTCTCCCAACAATTTCCCTTACTTCTTCTGAGAATGAGATGTACAGGGAATGACTGCTGAGCCCTCATAGTTCAATTTCATGTGTCCGCATCAGGCATGTGAAATAGATTTCCCGGCAAGTGTACCTCAGCTGTTCATGTGCTCAGGAAGACTGGGAGGGTTACACTCCATGACTTAATTTGCCATATAAAGTTTCCATTTCAGGTTGATCATGATCAGAAAAAGAAATTGTCTGCCTTCGTGCTATCCTCCGCAACCTACTTCATTCTCTCCAGATTAACTCTGCAGGGTAGACAAACTTTGTAGCAGCTACTTGAAGCCTGTTTATAAACTTTAAATTGTGTGAGCTGGGTTTGTTTTTTGTTTTTTTTTCTGCTGTGCATTGTTTGCAACTGACTCTCCCTCCATATTCAGTCCCTTCTCTCTTTGGTCCTGTGTACATCAAAGTTGTATTGCTTTAAGGACAGTTGAAATGTCACACTTTGACTAATGTGACTGCATTTAGGCATATGGCACCCTTCTTTGTACATTAAATACTCAGGCACATGAAGAAGAATAAGGCCTACTGTTAGAAGACCTATTTATACCAATATAAATATTTTGCACTAGAGAGTGGTATTCTTAGAATTATTTCATTTAAAAAAATCACCTGTTGAACTTAAATACTTATACCATTACACAACTGTGTGCAGAGTAGGCCAGTTTAAAGTGTAGGTTGAACTTCTCTCATCTGGCACCCTCGGGACCTGACCGGTGCAAAACGAGAGAATTTGCTGAAGCATGGTAAGTCAATATTGTCTAGCAGCATTACCAGCACTCCCACTGCTTACTGGGCCATTTAGGTGTAAATGACAGCTAAATAACAGCACAGAACACTGAGAGCCAGGACTGGTGGTTGTAAACAAACCTAATGGGATCACAGGAAACTTGGCCACTCCCATGATAAGTGGTCATCCGGCTAACTAAAAACATGCTGGATTATGGATGCTGCTGGAAAGGAGTGTGCTGGGCTAGAGAAATTCAAGATCTTTTATTTAAGATCTTTTATGGAGGGAACTGACTTGATTGCAAGCCTTTGTTTGCTTCAAAATGGATGGCTCTGGCCTGCAGTCTGGCAGCCCAAATGAAGAAGGAATTTAAAAACAGTCTTGAGTGGAGCCAGGTTGAATTTTTTGACAAGTTGTTTTGGATTCTTTCAGTAATGCAGCATACCATGCAATAGCTTCAGACAGAACATTCTTTTTAATACCTGCTGTAACGGGGTGGCACTCATCTCTCACGAGCACCCCTGTCTGGCTGAGTGCATGTGCCTTTTTTGCTATTCAGCCCTCACACTTCAGATGTCATCAAATCCCTTCTGGGGTATCCATTTAACAGGGACTGTCTTGGTGCCCATTCTATATTCTCTCTGGTTGTTTCCCTACTCAGTGGGAGTGGTGCCTCCAGGGCTTCCTGTCCTGGGGCAGCATCCCAAAGCCCTTCTTGTTCCTGCCTTTTGTCTGGGTCACAAGTATCTGATTCTTCCCCTACCCCTCTCAAAGCCAAGATCCAGGCAATGTTCTCCCATGAGCTTCTTGGGTGGTTGGGAGGAGCTGGAGGTGGTCTTGGCCTCAACTCTGGGCCCCAACCCAGGGACCCTATAGATAGCATGTATGCCAAGTCCAACTTCACAGCTGCAGCTTCCCTTGGCCACATCCCTGTGGGCCTGCGGAGTCTTTGCCCTTTCCTCAGGGGTCTACCACTGTCAATTAACACCCACTGACAGGCCTCGGTCTCTCCCCATCTCTTCACACGGAGCTCTCCAAGGTTCTGCTTCAGCTCCACCAGCCGGTATGGTAGTACTCTCCCCTGGAGGACTTCCACCTTATTGAGCGGGCTCTGGTGCTGCAGCTCTTCTTACAGGACCTTCCTGGCACCGACTGGCCGCTTCCTCTGGCTGGCACTCTATCCTCCCTTGAAGGACTTCTTCATGGTCACTGATATGAGCTGTGGCAAGACCAGGAGCCTCTAGCAGGGGCCTTCAGGGCCCAGTCCACCCCATTACACCTTCATTTTGACCACTTCATTTAAAAACATTTTTCTTTAGACATTTCAATTTTGCAATAGCACTTTGATATCAAATATGGCCAGTTAAAAAAAAAAAGCACTCCCTCACATAACTGCCAAATCAAAATGAAAAAGTATGGAGAAAAGTCTCTTTGAGTTGGCCATAACATTTTGATTGATTCCAAAATCAACTTTTTTTTTTAATTTGATGGAAAAAATGTTACTATTGAAATAGAGCTAGATGCTTTTTTTTACAAACTATTATTGCTTTAGCCCTCAAACCAAAAAATCCATTATTTACTCAGCTTTCGTTTCGAGAGGGGAGGACGTTTACTGAGCTGAACTTGTAAAAGTAGCGTTTGGCTTACAAGCAAAAGATAGGAACAAAAGCCAAAAAAACCCGCAGCCAGGGAAGTTACAAATAAAGGAATCACTCACAAGTATATGCTACTATTATGAGGATCTCCCTGGTTTTGGGTGATCTCTTTGCCTCAGGTTACTTAGCTGTAAAACGGGAATAAAGCAACCAGGCTCATCACAATACCTGCATCTTATAAGCAGTGTCCCCACTTATATGTTCGATCTGTGGATGGAAGAAGTTTGTTCTGTGCACTGAGGCATGTGCAGATGTGCACTGCCAATAGAAACACATGCTGCCAACACTGGGTGTCTGTGGGTGCTCTGCTATCAGCAGGGTGGTACCTGATTCTCTGTTGGGTGGCTGACCAGGTGCTCAGCTTACAGGGAGCACTGGTTATGAGAGTTCATTAAGGTTTGCAAATCACAGAGGCCAGATCTTCAATGGGGAAGGGGAATCAATTTACGATGTGTAGCTCTCCCAATGAGAATTGCATGGCTAGGGTCTCTGTACCATAAATGGATTTGTGCCACAAGCCCCACTGGGGGAGGTCAATAGGAATACCAGGATTGTTTGATGTAACGTGGCCCCACTAGGCACCCTAAATCAAACCCCAGAAATGGACCACCAATGCCTTGATCTTCTGGCAAGTCTAGCCATGCCCTGAGATTTTCGCATGAAAGAGTCTATGGGAGAGAACACTAACATGTTCGCTTTCTCCTCCCCTCCCATTTTGATTTATGTGAGGTTTGGGACCCTGATCTTTTTCTGTTCCAACAAGCTCTAAAGCTGGCAAGTTTTTCTTGGTTTCCTCTGAAGCCCAGATCTGACCAAGTGCATTTAAAATTTAGCTCAAACTCGCAGAAAACGTCATGAGCCTTGAGGAATCTAATCTAGATTTCATGTATGCAATGAAAGCAAGAAAAGTTTACCCTCACAGTTCAAGTTATTGCTTGCTGTATAAAAAAAGGCCATGTCCCCAATTTCTTTATATTTTGTACTCTTTGCAAAAGCATCAAGAAAGGATTCTCTAGTTACATCTGCGTTTCGCTAGCTCTGCCTGTTCTCCATAGAGACCTGGGCTGAAACCATGAAGCAGCTAAATTAAACCATCCTTGAATCAATAACCACTTAAATTATACTCCTTCAAAGACTCATAACTAAGTCAAATTAAAATTGTACTTTACCTGAATCCTCAGTTACATCTCAATAAAGTTTGCTTCCCTATCAAATTTCAACTTTCTGTCTCCAACTGTTTCAGTCATGAAGGTACTCCAAATGAAGGCCACAAGAAATTTTTATAATGGGATTTTTTCATTTTTATAATCGAACTATTGAGCTCCATATCTTTAGCTCCCCCCATAACTGACTTATCAGTGTTTATTTAATTTTTGTTGTTTTCTATCTCTCTTTTATATATTCGTCATGCCAGTTTATTTTCATCACTGTTTCCAGATCTGAAGAAGTGGGTCTGCCCCATGAAAACTCATCACCTAATGAATCATTTTGTTAGTCTCTAAAGTGCTACAGAACTGCTTTTTTGTTTTATCGAACCATTGTTTGCTCAATTTTCTTTTTTTAAAAAATTGACCTTCAGACAGAGCACAAGATTAGCAGTATCAGCTTCAAAGGAGAATTATCCTGAAAATTCTTTGCTGATAATGAGATCTGGGATTAGAGGATGGGATGAATACTGAAAAAGAATGAAGGAGGAGATAAATTTAGCCCCTGTTTTGTTCATTCTGGTTTATCGTGTAAAGTTTAAACCATTGTGCAGATTTTTTTCCCAGTCCCCTCACTCCCCAAGCCTAATTACTCCCTTCTGCTGTAACCTTCCTATTACTCCACTTTTTCCCAATCCCTACCCAGCCATTCCCAGTCTACACCTGACCATTCCCAACAAGCAAAATGGAAGATTACGTCTTCCGAGACAGTCATGCAGAAGAGAGCTGGGGTCATAGTGGACCACAAGCTAACTACAGATCAATAGTGTGACATTGTAACCCCCCAAAAAGGCAGACGTTATTCTGTGATGCGTTAACAGGAGTGTTGTGAGCAACACATGAGAGGTAATTCTTCTGCTCTACTCTGTGCTGATTAGGCCTCCTCATCTGGAGTATAGATTGCACCTCTCAAATCTGGCATGCCCCATATCAGCATGGGGGGGGCGGGACTGGGAACCAGGTCCCCTGCCTGAAGTGGAGCATGTTCCTACCCTGCAGTAGTGTGGTAGCTCCAGGCCCTGGGGCAGTGTGGCCAAAGCCTGAGTGAAGTATTAATGTGAATGTACAACATAACAAATGAGGATCAATTCCAAGGCAAAAATATTCTTCTGGGGGAGGAAAATCAAATGCAATCTTGCAACTGGAGATGAAAATGAACACTTAAAAATAATTTATTGGAGAGGCAAGAATAGTAAATTGAGGTCATTTTTCATATAGGGAAAAGCCATACTTCAGGGGAAAGTGTTTGGCCCAGTATATTAAATCACTAGGAAAACAACCAGCAGTTAGCATCCAAGTCTTAAATTCTGGGCTTTTTAATTAAAGTATGAGGATATGTTCTGGTAATGAGAGGGGCTCAGGAGTATTCTAGTCTTAGCTCTGCTAATGACTCTTGCTGTGATCCTGGACAAGTTATTTTTACCTTTCCATGCCTCAGTGTACACATTTACCTCATGAATGCAAGACATCCCTTAGCAGAGGCAGTTTGATTCAGTAGTCTGAGAACAGAGAGATCATGGTTTTGTTCCTCTGGCTGTCTGACCTTGGACAACTCACTTCACTTTTGTACCAGTTACTCCATCTGTAACATGGGAATGCTATTTTCTTTACTGCGTAAGCTGTCCTGAGATTTATAGCATAAAAGGGCTCAAGTAAAGCTAAATATTAAGACTCTGAAGCATGTTGCATTTCTCAGATAGGCATATGAGCATTGGCAATTAATAGGACCATTTTCTAAGAAATCCCCTCTAGTGGCATGCTTGAGAAAACCTCTGTATATCTCAATCTGGAGATAGGTCTCTCTCTCGTGCTCTGTGTGCGTGTGTGCATGCACCTATATCATGCCTGAGAAAACCTCTGGCCCCAGGCAATACTTATAGGGATTATGCTCCATTGTCCATACTGGCCCTTCTAGGGGAGGGATGGCTCATCATCTTAAGGCAACATTTCCAAGAACAAGAGCTCAGCATCTGAAAATCATTGTTTGTTTTAATGGTGTTTTTTTGCCAGCTACTTTCTCCGTGCAGCCTAATTTTTCAGCACTGATTGCTGGGTGGTGGGAAGAGACCACTCCACTCTTCTGCTCTCCTCTCCTTTCACATTCAACCTGTACTAATAACATTTTAAAAATCTTGCATGTTGAATAGTAACAGAGAGGAAGCCATGCTAGTCTATACACTATCAAAACAAAAAGCAGTCAAGTAGCATTTTAAAGACTAGCAAAATAATTTATTAGGTGAGCTTTCATGGGACAGACCCACTTCTTCAGACCATAGCCAGACTGTTCTGAGTCTGTTCTGGTCTGGCTATGGTCTGAAGAAGTGGGTCTGTCCCACGAAAGCTCACCTAATAAACTATTTTGCTAGTCTTTAAAGTGCTACTTGACTGCTTTTTATTTTAAAAATCTGTTATTGTCCAGAATACTATTATCAATGCTGCAAGCTACAGTCACCTAGGACTTCATGACAACAGCAGACATGGAATTCTTTCTGCTCCCAAAGCACAGGCCCAGCACGTGAATTGTCTGTCTGTTATTGCCGTGACATTCCAAGTGACTGAAAAGTTGAGCAGAGACAACAATGAAGTTCTTATGCAGTTATGGATTTGTTTGGGGAGGATCTAGTTTATCTGCTAGCAGTGCAGTGCCCTGGAAACATTGTTTTGAAAAGCCATCCACATGTGCGCGCGCGCTCACACACGCACACACACACAAGCTCATTTAATTAAACAGTTCTCAATATAAATATACATTGACATAATTCAGAGGTGACAAGTCACAGAGGGGTAACCATGTTGGTCTGTATCTGCAAAAAATAACAAGGAGTCCTGTGATATCTTAAAGACTAACAGATTTATTTGGGCATAACAACCACTTTGTTAGCTTATCCATGAATGCTTATGCCCAAATAAATTTTAGTCTTTGAGGTGCCACAGGACTCTTCCATTATTTTCTCAATTCAGAGGAAAGCTCTACTTTAGACTACTTGTTAATATAATAGGTTGGTACAGGTTGAACCCTCTGGACCTGACCAGTACAGAGCAAAAGAATTTGCTGGACCATGGGAGGTCTATATAGTCTTGCACATCACTAACATTTTCACTGCTTACTGGGCTTTTAGAAGTCATTTAGGGCTAAATTAGAGCTAAATCTCAGCACAGAACACTGAGAGCCAGGAAGGTTGGCTTTTATAGGGGAGGGATAGCTCAGTGGTTAGAAGAGTAGCATTGTAAACCCGGGGTTGTGAGCCCAGCCCTTGAGGGGACCTTTCAAGGGTACGGGATCGGTTCAATTAAAATCTGCCAGGGATGGTGGTATCGTTATGAGTTCAGGGGACTTGACTCTGTGACCTTCCAGTTGAACTAAAAAACAAAAACTTTATGGGACCGTGGGAAACTCAGCCACACCTGTGATAAGTGGTCATTCAGCTAACTAAAATCATGCTGGATTATGGCTTGTTGCCAGATGAGAGAGATCTGTATTAGAGAGATTCAACCTGTTTTTGCATTTGTAGTGGAATGGTTTAATATTGGTGGGATTTGCAAAAATGGAGGCTCTCACTTGGCAATCTAGGATAAAGAGAGAACCCTTAAGTAAAGGACATGATGTGAGAAATTTTGTAGATAAGTAAGTACTCCTTGACTGGGATTAGTGATCAGAAAAAGGGGAGAGAGTAGCAAAAGGTGTAAGTGTAGGCTGATTTGAGCAAACTCTTAAAAGAAGTCTGAACTTGCTCCTTTAAGATGTGTGTAACCAAAAAGAGATGGAGTAAGGGATAGAGAGGATTGGTGGTAATGCATTCTGTAAAAAAAATCCTGCCATTCTGGGAATGCTTTATTAGTAGAATGACCATAAATTGCAAAAGCCCTTTAATGTCTATAGTACAGAGTATTCTGAGTTCATAAACTATAGCACTTTTTCAGATTAAAAAAATGAGTAAGCAAACCCAGTTTTACTTGTTGCATCCATCATCTAGTTTATGCAAGAACTGCCACATCTCTGATAAATTGTTTCCAAGCAACACAAAGATAAATGAAAAGGAGTTGATCAGCACTGGAATTATTGTTAGCTAAAGCTGAGCATCTTGAAAACGTGTATCCAGCAGCATGTTGTACGGATGTGAGACATGGGTGATAATGAAAGATTCAAAGAGAAGGATATTGGTGTTCAGGAGGAGTTGTTCTTTAAAGATCCTAGTAATAGGATGGATGCAGAAGGTCACCAATGAGGAATTATATAGGAAGATACAGCTGAAAGAGAACCTACTGTAGAAGGTTGTACAATGGAAACTACAGCTATTCGGGCATATCTGCAGAGTGAAGGACGAGTGAAAAGCCAAGACCCTGGTATTTGACATAACGGATGGCTCAAATAGGAGAGGCAGACCCCACAGAGAATGGGTAGATGCTATAGTAGATTGGTGCGGAGCTAGTCTACAGAAACTAAGCGACTCCACACTGGACAGGGAAAGACGGAAGGAAATAGTGAGGGAAGCATTGGACAGCAATAGGCACTGAGCCCATGGTGATTGTTGATGATGATGTTGGTCTCAGGATACTGGAGAGACAAAGTGGGTGAGGGAACATCTTTCCCAGACCTGAAGAAAAACTGCACGTATCTTGAAAGCTTCTCTTTCACCAACAGAGTTCAGGTCCAATAAAAGATATTGCCTCCCCTTCCTTGCCAATGGATTCATTGACACCCTCACATCCTACTCCCATGAACCTTTAGCACAGAAAGAGCCCCATCAATAGATATTCATGAATACCACATAGGTCATTTTTACTCAGATTCTGATTCAAGAGACTCATTTTTTTCCTGAAGCAGCAACCACTTTATGGCACTAGAATATCCATCAGCCATAAACCCAGCTCTTAACAATGCAGAGATCCCTACCAAGATATTGAATGGCATGGCTACACTGGGCGATAAATGTATGTGAATGAAATGGCCAAAGATAGATGTTGGCTTTCTGGCTCAGAGCAAATTTGCATGAAATACGTATTATGATAAAAGTTCCTGGCTGACAGAGGTTTTGACCGGTGTTGACAGAAGAGATAATGAAGACCCAAGGGGTATACTTTGCACTGCTGAGTATTTGTGCTAATAAAAGACTACAGAATAGTTTGTTGTATGGCTTGCTGAAATATATCTTTATTGCCTGGGATGCAAGAACGAAGCCCCAGTGAGTACAATTTGAAGCATAGAAGCCATATACTCAGGTAACGGGTTTATATATTGTTTCCCCATAACTTTAAAAATCATTTTACACACACACAGTTGTGGATGCCTTGGTCCTCAAGAGTATCAGATAAGCTAATTTCAGAATAGACCAGGAAGGCTGCACCATCTTCTGCATTCTGGAAGTACAGGACTGAGGGTGGAGGGTAGATATAGATACAGGTTGAACCTCTCTTATCTGGCACCCTCAGGACTTGACTGGTGCCGGGAAAGGTAATTTGCTGAACTGTGTTTGCTGCTATTGTCTAGCACATTACCAATACTTCCACTGCTTACTGGGCTCTTAGAAGACATTTAAGGGTAAATTACAGCTAAATAACAGCACCAAACATCGTGAACCAGGACCGGTGGCTGTAAACAAATTTTACAGGACCACAGGAAACTTGGCCACACTCATGTTAGGTGGTTGCCTGGCTAACTAAAATCGTGCTGGATTATGGATGTTGCCAAATGTGAGTTGTGGATTAGAGAGGTTTAACTTTCTCCAATCTACAAATTTAAGTGAAAAAGGTAAAGGGGTCCTGTGGTGTTGTAGCTGTTTCAGAGATACAGGACTTGAAGGTTGACCACCTTTAACCAGCACAGCAACATAGTGTCCTTTAATCAGTGCCTTTTGGTGAAATGGAGTCTAATTCATCCCACCAAAATTCCACTGACCTCATTGGAGTTGCACTCGGGATAAATACAGATGATTTGTTTTCACAACAGTTGTAAAGCTTCTATTTTGTTACGAGTGCTGGTCACCATACAAGCTGATGCATATATTATATTGCTGGTGCAAGATGGGTTATTTCACACCCTGCAGCTCTTGTGGTGTATTAAGTTTGCCTGTGTGTCTCCATCTCTGTACAGATCCAGCTGGCAGTGAATCCATCTACAGATGGCTGCTCCAAACACACCAACAAGGGTATGGGGCAAGAGGGGCAACTGCATTGGGGCACAGCATTTCAAAGGGGCCTGCAGCTTCTGGTCACCACTGATGCCAGTAGGCTTTGGGCCCCTTTGAAAAGCCATGGGCATATCAGTCTGCCACTTCACACAGCTTCTGGGGGCATGGGCAGTGTCATGCTCCAGGTGTCGCAAAGGGCTAATTGACCTTGCCCCTGCCCCTTCTGCACGAGGACCCTCTCCTTCCATGTCTGTTGGCTCCACTGGACTGCTCACTAGCTGAAAGATGGCAGAGTATTTTATGGCAAGAGGCACATCATTAAAGAATTCCATAAAAGTCACCCCCCCCCTTGTCTCTAAGAGGAGCAAAACATATCGTGCTATTGCAGCTCACCAGTTCCTAGCTGACTGTATCTTTTTATGTGTGTGTCTAATGGAAAAAAACAATTCATTCCATGATGCTCCCAACACAGAGAGCCACAAGGAATGGGATCACCTTAAGCTGCCTTTTCACCAACGACACATATCTTCACAGGCTTAGGAAACCCACTGGGGAAAAAACAGTGTTCCACCCACCCACCAATTTCATCCCCCTCACATAACCCAGAGGAGGGTGGTCCAGTAATAACAGGATGGTTTAAATGACCCATAAGAGAAAATACTTTGTTCTGAAGGCCACTGTTTCAGAGTTATCCTAAGTCATTAACCCACAGGCCATTTTAATGTCCAGGAAATGAATTTATTGGTCCTTGCTGGTCCCAGGGGAGTTCCTCATGAATACATCCTCCAGGGCTGTGGAGAGACTTCCTGAGACCCTAGGTAAGGGGTGTGTGGTGGGGAGGGTGGAAGGCAGGGGTCTCTGGTGGCGGGGGGAACTTGGAGGCTAGCTCCACCCAACCAGCTCTTCTGGACTGGGCTGCCCAGGTCTCCAACAATGATGTAAAGAACCCAGGGCTCCAGCTGCTGCCATTGCCGTGTTGACAACCAGGAACCCCTGTCCCTTTAAATCACCAAGCTCTGGGGCAGCTGCCTCATTTGTCCCTTCTCCCCCATCAATGGGCCTGACCTCCCCAAAACGACCTGTACGTATAGCACTAATTAGTTCCTTGTCTTGCAGTATCAGCACTGAAAAGTGAAAAGGCTGTAGAAAGTGCCCATTCACAGGCCAACAGCATGTTCCACTCCCCACTATGCAATACACTTCTGGTGTAGCTAAGTGGACACTAATCTCACACCAGGAGCAGCAGTCACCACTTTCACATGAGCCCTGCAATGCAATACAGCAGTCTGGATAAGAAGAACTCGACCAAAATTCCAAGAATAGTGCCCAGGAAAAGTTAATATAAGGTAGAAAAATTCAGTGTAAGAGAATGCATAAGGCATACCAGCTTATACTGGGAACAAGTTTTTAAAGATGAAAACGCATTAATGTTCTTAAGGATATGATCATAGACTAAGCCAGACTGAACTGTGGAAGGCTGTATAGCTGTCTAACCGACTTGATTCCTGAAATAAATTGAGTTCCATCAGCACATTATCTCCCTGAATTCCATCTAAAATTACAGTAAACTCTGTTTTAACCAGCATTCTAGCATCCAGAATTCTCAAATAACCAGCATTGTAACTGAGTTTAAGTTAAAGATCAAGTAAACGTTAGTCATGTTTTCCATAAGTACAGTATACTGAAAGTAAATACAAATAAACACAACAAATACAGTATAAGCTTACAGTGTACAATATTAGTGTTGTTGGTAAACAAAGTACTCCGCAAACATTTTGTGTCTTAATATCTACTCTTGTTTTTCTTCAGTGCTAGACATACCTCTCTGTTATCCAGAATATTTGAACCTCCAGCAATCTCCTGGCCTTTGGGCTGCCAGATATGAGTTTATTTGTATAGCGTGGACAAAAACTCTTTTTTCACTACCATTTAAAGGGTTTGGACTAAGTTTATTTTGTGTGTTGTTTGGTGCTTCTATTTCTGTGGGTTAGAGCTCTTTGATGGTGTTATAGACAGAAGGCCAGGTCATTCTGACCTTTTCCGGAATCATGTTTTATAGCCACAGGCCTATTGGCAAGAAAACCACATACATGTCATTTTTCAGGTTGACATGTTTTGTATTGCCAGCTGTCAGGGGGAGATCAGATCCCTGTGGGATGAAGTGGTCTTTCTTATAACTTGGGCCGATGCCTTGCTTGGCTTTGAAGAGGTAGATCAAAACTTTAATTTGACCCACCATTCCACAGAGAACAAGTGAAAGAAGTCGTTGGCCTTTTGGCAGCATGTGTTGTGCATTCCAAATTAGATGGGTTGTTGTGGTCAGAATGAATTGTCCTCTTCTGAGGTCAATATTTCTGTGACTGTAGTCAGGTAGCCCCACTCCTGCAGGGAAAGGGTTAAATCCAGCCCTGGGAGAGGGCTGAGGTGAAGGAGCCATCCACGGAGGCAATTAACTGCCAATTCAGGGTGCAGCTAATCGTGGCCTGACTGGAACTGTATAAGTGGAGGCAGTGGGGCTAACAGCCACCACAGGTCCTGGGGCAAGGTGGCAGGAGGGCCCAGCCCCATGCCCCCAGAAGGCCAAGGGCAGAAGAGGTGAGGCTGAGGGAAGTTAGCCCTTAGTTCCACTTGGATTGTGGCTCTGCCCACCCGCCCCTTCAGAGCCATGTGGAGTGGCACAGCAGCTTCAAAGGACCCCCAGAGCTCCAGTACCTTTGACATGCTGGGCCCAGGGGCAACTGCCCCCTTCCCATCATCTCCTCCACCAGTCAGCAGGCCTGAGTGGAAGAGGAGACATGACTGTTGTTCCAGCTGTGGAGCAGGAGGGACCTGGCTGCCAGGGAAGCCACTGAGGCTTCCTAACACACAGCAGAGCTGGCGGAAAGACAAGCAGAGCTGGGAGAGCTCTGGCCAGGCAAGCTCCCAGGCTGCAGGGCCTGAGACAAGGCCTTGGGCTGAAGCAAGCGCCAGAGCAGGGCAAGGCAGCTGGTCCACAACCACCTTACAAGTGATGAGTGGCCATTTCACAATGCAGTTTGCCCCTGAGGTAAGGGGCTAGATGATGTCTGGCAGCGGATCATTGAGGCAAGGTGGGTGTAGAGGTTGGGTCACTGTGGGAGGGCATTACCCTGAGGGAAGGGCCCCATAGTAGAAGGTAGTGGAGAACAAACAGACCAGTAACAGTGGGTCAGAGACCCTCCAGAAGAGGGCGTTCCAGAGGCTGAAGAGCTAATTTCTGAGTGACGAGCAGATGATCCTGCTTCAGTGAGTCACGCCCCATTACAGTGACACAGAGACATCCAATATTCATGCCAGGAGGTCATGAGCTCATGGACCACTGTGACTCTGTCTAAAATCAATAGGAGGGAATACAGCTAGTGGAAGCAGGAGTAGCTTTTTTGCATATCCAGTAGTGTGGAGGAGTCTCTTGTAGTCCATTAACAACCCCCGCAGAAATCAATCCTCTAATATGCCTGGAGGAGAAGCAATCCTGTAAGAGATTTGTTCTGGGGTGATACCTAAAGGATGCATTAAGATAGATCCTTTATTTGGAATAAAATGAAAGAAATCTATTAAAACACAAAGACTGGATACTGTAAATGGTTACGTGTATTAATCATCAAATGTTTTGGCACAACTGCCCACATGGAAGTCCTATTTTCTGTGATGCTCAAGCCTCATTTATTAGACCCTGGGAATCCTGTGAGTGCCTTGCAGCTGGCATGACCCTTTTTCAGTCATCTCTTTTCCTGTGACTATATCTGAGAGGCACTCATGGCTTATCTCCTCAGTATCCTAGAAAGAGGCACATGGGATCAAACACTGATCTTTTGGTCTGAACTTTTTTTTTTTGTTTTTTTTTGTAAAAGAAAAACAGAAGTGTAGTTTGCTTCTAAAACTAAAACATGGTCTTTAAGCTGGACACTTCTCTGACACAGCTATTGAACTATGTGTTTCATTCTACAACAGTTAGCATTTTCCATACCAAACATCTTCTATTTTATTTTATTTTCTGTATGTGTTTCTTTCCCTTCATATTTTCTCATTCCCATTTGCTTTATCCATGTTTTCAAGCTGTCTGGTCTCCTATTTCCTTCTCTGTATGATTTACTACCTAGTGTGATCTACTGTAGTTCTCCAGCCATGTCATGTTTTAAATTTAACTGCCTTTGTTAAAATCTGTTTTAAAAATAAATTTTACCTGGTTTGTGCTAAAGGATAGGATTTTTTTTAAAATAAGTTCAATTATTTTTCACTCCATTGTTTACAGTAATCTGAGGAGCTTGGAGAAGCTGGAGTAACTTTTTTTTTTTTTTTTTTAAATTTAGATTCCACTGCCCCAGGTAAAATTAGGGAAGGAAACTCACTTCCAGTGACTCTCCAGGCTGTGTACTACGGAAGTGGTGCCCAGCTAGCAGTTGGCATGTCTTAATCTAGATACAGCTGGATTTGCTCCCCTCGTGCTTTGGAAACTGGTGGTTATTCAAACATGTTGCTGGGGTATGGCAGTTAATTCTGCTCTCAACTGTATTCTGCCAAAACTTCCAGCTGGGGTGGCAGAGCTTGGCTGTTGGTTCTGCTTCTCCCACCTGCTAACTTGGGAAATTAAAATTCTGATTTTTTTTTCTGGCAGTAGTGAGCTGTTTCCTCTCTGCTCCCCTCCTCATTCTTGGCTTTGAAGAAGGTGTTACTGAGTCTTTTCTCCCTCTGTGTCTGTCCATGCAGGACTCCTAAACCAGTCTGCCTATACAATGGTAGAGCAACCTGGAAGCATTAAAGGAACAGTAAAATGCCCCATTTATGAAGCATTGTTTTCAGACTCCAGGGTGGACTTAAGCTGTCAGATCTCCATCCGTGAGACAGAGCAGCATTCTGGGCACACTGCAAAAAACATGGCCAGAACCTTGGGTATTCAAATATTCATAGCATCCCTTGGTGAAAAAGTTGGCCACCTTCCCCATTCCTCTTGATCCAGGAAAAGCATCCGGCAATGTATTCCAGTCATCTGCTTTTTGAACTTGTATCTCTTGAGAGTAAACCAGACATTGACTTTTCTCAAGGAAGATGTTTTGCAAGACCTGCCATGGTGCCTGCTAAAAGCAAATAAAAGGAAACAGATTTATTTTAAAACCAAGAGACGACAGAGGAATGTCAGACATGAAAGAATACCTGCTCTAGTGCCAGCACAGTCAACATGTGGATCACTTATGCCAGAGGATGTCGTGAAAGTTAAGATTATAGCAGGGCTTTAAAAAAAAAAGGAATCAGATCAATTTTTGGAGGATAAGTCCATCAGGGTCTGTTAGCCAGAATGGGCAGGGATGATGCTGGAAGGCATTGTCCATTGTTGGAAGACAGGATACTGGACTAGACAAACCCAGTATGGCCAGTCTTATGTTCAGCTCCTCCACAGTAGACAGGGAATTCTGTGGACTTGACTGAGATGGAGGCTCAGAAAAATCAAGACAAATTCTTTTTTTTTTTTCCCCGACAAGTTTGATACCATGTTCGGGAGAACAATGGCAGGTATCACAGAAGAGTTTGTCAGATATGAGCCATCGAAGGCAAAAATCAAAGTAGGCTTTTCAGTAGCCCTATAAGGATGTGATTGAAGAAGAATGGGAATGTAGATAAAGGCAAAGCATTGTCTTGTGAAACGTGTGCAGCTGTTGCATCGCTGGTATAGGATATGGATCAACAGAAATGGGCATGGAGATAGGTGTGGGGCAATGACACACAGCTTAATACATATGTTCACTTGTCTGTTTGCTTTATTGTTTCCATTCTGCAGTATTACTCTGGCAGTTGGGGTTTGATTTTCATTTTGGAGATACTCCTTTGCAGAGCTGCCATCAAAAATAAAGGAGCTTCATCTTGTCACTGTGAGAGAGGCCCTGGTAGCACCCTAATGGCTCAGCAGTATGGAAAGTGTAATCCAGCATAGTACTCTGTCAAGTTTTTGTATATGTAGAGACCCCCTACAACTGATTTGTTTTCAGCTCCCCTCCATTGTCTCCTCTCTCTTTCAGGATTCTATTTTTTCCCTCTAATTCCCTGGCTATTTTGGCTGTGCACAGCTAAACATATTTTTAGGCAACTAATTCATATTTCAAACACCAGTGAAGTCAGATAATTTGCAGGTGTTAAAAATCCCTAAAGGACTGTTAATTCCCTCCCTCTGCATGGATAAACTAGAGTGTAAATGCTTGTTTTGATCTCCTGCCTACTGCTGCAGCAACCAGCAATACTATTTTTTTTCCTTTTGAACAATAGCCAGACATGTTGCAAAGGCATTTCATCTCTTGGCCTACTCTGCCCTGGTTCCTCGCTATCTATTTAATTTAAACAACAAACTACTGTATCAATTACATTCACCATGTGGCGCTTGGCTCCTTTCCAATGTGAGAGATCTTGTTCCATCATTGATCGTGGGTTTAATTGTTTTACAGTAAATTTAAACTGAGGCAAGAGCAGTAAAACATGGTCAGAATGATGCATTAGGAATCATTGGGTCCGGCTTTCATTGCAAACAATTGATGCACTTAATGGGATTTATGAGACACTCCCTAGAAATTAAGAAAAAAGTGACTTGTTCTGGATTGTCTCCTCAGTAATATTTAGCCTACTCATAGTGCTTTTCAGGTTTCCAAGTTCCATTACACCTGGTAAATATTTTAAGTTTCACGGGATGGTCTTTTAGACAGAGCATTGGACTAGGAGACAGGAGATTGAGTTTTTATTCTTGTCTGCACCTGGTTTGCTGAATGACCCTTTCCAAGTCTTTTCACATCTCTGTTTGTTTCCCTGACTATAAAATGGGGATATTGGCACTGATTTTCCTTTGTAAATTACTTTAATAGCTATAGATAAGCCCAATAGGTGCTGAAATAGGTATGAATAAACCCAGCAGGTACTTCAATGGGAATGGATAAGCCCAAAGCATTATTTTTTCTTATCTTGCCAGAGAAGAGAAGCAATAACCTATACTATTGCACTCTCTCTGATGCAAGTATTCCATTAGCATTTGGATGGGTGCACTAAAGCTTCTTGCCATAACAAAATCCTGGGAACAGAGCCTCTTGTTTCTGCTTATGATTTTCAAACAATTGAAGTGGAAGCTAAAAGGTCTGGGTTTTTTTGAGGCATGGGGGCAGAGTTGGGTTTGTTTGGTTACATAAAGTAAATGCATGCTGGGACATGCCATGCCACAAGTGCTTGACCTAAGGAGACATCTAGCTGAGCTGAGTTTGTCAAATGAAATGTAATTACGTACCTCAGATCGTCAGCCCCTTTGCATCATTTTGGAACAGCAGTAATCTACAGGTGCCTTAAAATCTCACCTAGGAATTTCCCTGCCGTAGGAGAGCTTCTGTTTGCCTTTCTTGTCTAGAAAGATCTTGCTAGGGCAGTGGTTCCCAATCATTCCCCAAACTGTTGGTGGACCCCCATCAAAGCCATTTCTAGCCGCTATGTGCACTTCATTAAATGAAAGGGAAACCACAACATAGACTTTTGGAGGATAATCAGTAACACTATTGGAAGAGATTTAATTTCCAAATAATTGATTGAAACTTCACAATTTATTTAAAACTTATTTTCTTTGATCATTTTATTTCTTTTGTTGTTTTCACAGCCCCCCTGCAATATCCTCACAGTCCACAGATTAAGTTGGATGAATCTCATTCCTACGAATGCCAAAGGTGTGGAAATTGCCCATGTAATGCATAAGCCAGTAAAGATCTGCATGTTGGAAACCACTGTGCTAGAGGATACACAGGGCTGAATTGGTTTAACCCGCAAGTACGACATCTGGTTGGCTTTGAGGTTGCTGTCACCTTCAAGTCTTAATTGCAGAATCTTAATATATTAATTCAAGACTCCTTGCGAGCATACATATACCTATCTCACAGAACTGGAAGGGACCTTGAGAGGTCATCAAGTCCAGTCATCTGCCCTCACAGCAAGACTTATCACCATCCCTGGCAGATTTGTTTTTTTAATCCATTGCCACAGATACCTAAATGGCCGCCTCCAGGATTCAGCTCACAACCCTGAGTTTAGAATTTAGCCACTGAGTTATCCTTCCCTTAGCTGCAGCCCTCGCAAACCAGGCATTTGGAAATGGTGAACACAGAAATGTGGGTCTTTCTTAGTGACTTCCCCTGTTTAGAACGTGTTTTTTTCAGCTCATCTCATAACAAAGACTCTGCTTCCATTTTCTTCAAGATTGCAGATTTTTCCCCTAGTTTTTTTGGCTGCACTCTCTCCTCGAAACAGGCTTCATCATAATGCAAATTGGGCTGGTTTTATAAAAGCAATCAATCCTCCTAATCATGAGGTGTTGATTACTTTCCCAAACTCCTTCTAGATAATAGAAAAATAGCTTGCATAAATTGTTGAGATTATTTCCAAGCATTCAAAACACAAAGAAAAACACTGATGAAAAAATGTATAGTCTAAGAGAACATTGTCTGCATTCAGTTCTTTGATGAGCAGCTATCGTTTAACCCCTTTACTCCTTGATTCATCCATCTGAAAACTGTTTGGAGATCTGTAGATAAAATATTTAATACAAAACTGCAGTTAGTTGATAGTTGTTAATTATGTGTACACTTAGCTAAATATTGTATAAACTGAATCTGTTCATAAAGCCATTCCTTTTATAATAAACAGACTTACAGACAGCCAAGGAGTCTTCAACCTCCATGGACATTCAATAATGGATTTAAAAGTATCCATTCTTCTAAAAAATAATTTTAGCAGCAGGCTACAGAGGGAGATAGCTGAATTGGAATTCATGTACAAGCTTAACGCTTTTTAATTTTGGCCTGAATAGAGATCTTTACTGGCTTATGCATTATGCTTGCCCAATCTTTGATATTCACAGGAATGAGATGCATCCAACTTAATTTGCTTCATTAACTGACCCCATTAGTGACAGATAATTTTCTTTTTTTTTTCTGCCCTCCTCCCCGATTCCCTTGGATTCTGTTTTTCTACTCCATTTCCATCTGAAGGAGGGGGTTTTAGCCATGAAAGCTTGTAACCTATTACATTTGTTAGTCTCTGAGGCACCACAGGAGTGCTTGTTATTTGTGTCAACTACCCTAGTAATTTGATCAAACACGTTCATTGACTAATTGGTAAAACACAATAGGTATTTACTTCAGTACCTATTGCTTCTCAGTTTGCTGCTATTTTTTGGAGGATCTACACCACATTGGTCTCTTCTGGCATTGACTTCAATGATATATGGTGCCTTTCATATTCAAGGCCTCCCAAAACCGTGAGACACATACTGATACTGCAATAGCTGTGTCACCCAAAGGCATGCATTATCTGTGCATTTAGTGGAAACTCCTGCACACCCTTGGGTTTTAAGATCAGATTGTTTCACTGAGAGTGGAAGTGTTGGACCAGACAGAAGATTTGCTCTTTTTTCAAAATGTAACATGAAAAGTTTCAAATCTACCAGAAAACTGGACACAGGTATAACTAAGTCAAAGAATGAATGACTTGAGTTTCAGAAGTCCCAAATACTCATAAATGCTACTGAAGTCATTGGGCGCTGCAGGTTTTCAGCATTTTTAAAAGCCAGGCCAAGAAATGTCTTCAAAAGCAATGCCTTATATTGTTAAGTCATTTAGCTCAGGCCTTTGGTGCAAGAAGGTTCTACTTTTATATACTCTAGTCTAGTTTTAAATGTCCTAAATAATGTGTCGGAAATAATGACAATAAACAGTACTTTATTTCTTGATTTCCCTCTAAGCACTGACAAAACCCAGATATCTTGGATTCTATGATTTGATAATTGTTCCGGCTCTAATCTGTAAATTTTATGTCTTCATAACCATGAACTTGAAATTCAGGATTTATGAAGCAATGTTTCCTTTAATCTTTTCCATCTATGTGTGGAATAAATTTTGTTACATGTACTGAGGCATGTCTATATTTGCACTGCCGGAAGAAACACAAGCCTTGCTGTGGCCACTCTGCTCATCAGCTGGACAATATGAGAATCTCCTCTGAGCGGTTGCACAAGCACACAGCTTCCAGGGAACACTTATGAAGTAGTTGACATGATTCATGAAACTTTTATTCTGCAGAAAGAATATAATGCAAATACAAAGGCCATCTTAGAAATATCTTTACGGAAGTCTAAATGATGTAAGGGAATTACTGAATTCCAGAAGCCGATTAGTCAAGAAGCACTGGCCTGAAGCTTATTTTATAGTTCAGGTTTTTAGCATTGAAAATAATTGACTGTATCATTCAATTACAATGGGAAGTGTCTGCGGCCCTTCTCTGAATGTAATCAAGAGCAGATCTAAATAATGAACACTGGAAAAGCCCAACAAAATGCAGAAAGCCAAAATGGGTAAAAAAGAAGCCTTTCTTGGTTGATCACATTGATAACTTCCTGAATTATTTTCATGTCTTGAAAACAAAGTCATAGCTGTGTTTTGCAAATGAGGCTGGTGAGTGAAATATGTGTCTGTCACTTAACCTTGAGCAGTTAATACGAATACAAACTATTTTGTTTCAATCTTATTTTCAGACTAGCTTGTTGGTTCTCGGGTTTTGTTTGCGTGTTTGTGACTGCATAGCAAAGTGTGAATTTATATGCTCCAAGGAGTGCTGAATAAACCTGCAAGCTGGAAATGAAAGTTACAATTGCCAAGAAAAGGGGTGGGTAGGAGGTAAAACCCATGTTAATGAGAAACCTAGGAGGATGAAAGACAGATTCAGAAGTGCGGCAAAATTAAAGTAAGCATTAAAAAAAATAAAGCCGTTTTTTCCCCCTTGCATTTAAACAGTTCTTCTGTCTGGACTTCTGAAGATATTTTTACTGTGTGGGTATAGTACATTCACTTGAACTTCTCGTCAAGCAGCCTGCAAAACCAGAGACCATAATGGAGCTGAGAAAATGAATTGCATTATAGCCCCAGGTTAATGAATTTAAATAAAATAAAATTAAGACTGAGTGATTGGGCAGCAAAATGGCAAATGAAATTTAATGTGGGTAAGTGTAAGGTAATGCATGTTGGAAAAAATAACCCAAATTACACGTACTACATGATGGGGTCAAATTTAGCTACGACAGATCAGGAAAGGGATCTTGGAGTTATAGTGGATAGTTCTCTGAAGACATCCACGCAGTGTGCAGCGGCAGTTAGTAAGGCAAATAGGATGTTAGGAATTATTAAAAAAGGGATCGACAATAAGACAAAAGATATCATACTTCCCCTATATAAAACTATGGTACGCCCACATCTCGAGTACTGCGTGCAGATGTGGTCTCCTCACCTCAAAAAAGATATATTGGCATTAGAAAAGGTTCAGAAAAGGGCGACTAAGATGATTAGGGGCTTGGAAAGGGTCCCATATGGGGAGAGGCTAGAGAGACTGGGACTTTTCAGTTTGGAAAAGAGGCGATTGAGGGGCGATATGATAGAGGTATATAAAATCATGAATGGTGTGGAGAAAGTGAATATAGAAAAATTATTTACCTTTTCCCATAATACAAGAACTAGGGGACACCAAATGAAATTGATGGGTAGTAGGTTCAAAACTAATAAAAGGAAATTTTTCTTCACACAGCGCACAGTCAACCTGTGGAACTCCTTGCCCGAGGAGGCTGTGAAGGCCAGGACTCTATTAGGGTTTAAAAAAGAGCTTGATAAATTTTTGCAGGTCAGGTCCATAAATGGCTATTAGCCAGGGATAAAGTATGGTGCCCTAGCCTTCAGAACAAGGGCAGGAGATGGATGGCAGGAGATAAATCACTTGTCTTCTGTTCTCCTTCTCTGGGGCACCTGGCATTGGCCACCGTCGGCAGATGGGATGCTGGGCTTGATGGACCTTTGGTCTGACCCAGTATGGCCATTCTTATGTTCTTATGTTCTTATGTAAGACAACACTCTGGCATTGTATAAAATTTGAGCGAGGAAGATGGAAGTAGGAGCAAGCAAACCTGAAACTGCTCTGAAGATATAAAACGTTTTAATATCCTGCATGCACTAAATTAGAAGCCCCATGCTAATGGTCTCACTCATAAGATTTATTACTGGGTCATAGTGCTTCATGATTATTTTCTAGTTTGATGCTTTTCTAAATGAAACGTTTATGTTGCTTTTAGCAGAGATATGGTTATGGTCTTTTTTGTGTTTCTCTTCATACCAGTCAGCAAGAGGAAAAGCCTGACTCCATTCAAGCCAATGAGTTTTGCCATTGTTTGAAAGAGTCCAGGATTTCAACCCAAGACTTGTTTCATTAACTTACACAAGAATTCAGGAATTAGACAGACTGATTTTGATCTGATTGCTGAACATGGCATATGGCAGCAAGCCATCAAAATAACACCCTGATTGTTTTTCATTAACTTGCTCTCAGATTAACGTTCTTGCCTTGAAACTGGTTCACTCTTGATCATTTCCCTACTGGAAATTGCAAAAGGGTTGAGCTACAGAAAGCCAAGTATTTTGCTTTTCCCAACACAGGGTCTCTGAGTATTGTTGCTTGACTTTGTTTCCTGAGCTGTCGCCAGGTTCTGGAGTTAAAGCCACACACAGCTGTCACTTACTACAAAGCCACATTGAATATATAGGCTGCACCTCCCAAATCTAGGACTCCCTTGTCTGATTGCATCCATGATCCAGCAGGATGTTCCAGAACCAGAGAGCCCCAGGGCCCGGAGCCTAGTGGTAAGAGGGCCAGGAGCCTTGCCTGCTGGGAGGCTGGTGGCAGGGAGCTGGCAGCCCTGCTGAGCCAGGAGCTCACCTCCTTTCTTTCTTTTTGTAAATAAACCTTGAGATATTAGGTTTAGACTAAAACCCCTTACTAATCGCCAGTGACTTCTGTGACTGACAGCTAGCAGAGTTCTCCCCATTTCTGCCAGAAGGATGGCTATGATCATTCATTCTATAGATTCATCTACACTGTTTGGATTTCCTTGCAGTTTTTCCCTAATTCCTATTTGAAACAAAAAATGGGTTCTTTTTATGCCAGTATTTTTCAGCCATTGCAGGGTGATGACCGTTTATGTAAAGTAAAAACTTTTCATGAGCCATTTATATTCGCACTAAAAGTAAGAAATGTACCTGTGATAAAAATGAGGGTATGTAACTTGTGCTTTGAGAGGCTGGTAGAAAGGACTTTGAAAGAAAGGGTGTACAAGGCGTGGGGGGAACACTCTTTGCTTTGCTTTAAAATGTAAGAAAATCTTTAATGCCTTGCAACTCCCGTGATTCTTTTGTAGTGCCCCCTGACTCCTTGGAGGGCATCACTTGCTGACATACATTGTTTGATACAAGTAGCTCATTGGGACTTGGCAATAGTCTTTTACTAACCTGATATATCTCTGGAGCTGAATGTGGGTTCATATAAGGATTGTTGTTCCTATGCAGGATCATGCTTTCTTTAGATCCTGTTTATAGTATAAATATCCTGCACTTGGCTTCCTACACGTCACAGCATTCTTTCTTCAACCCATATGACAGTTGCATTTGTGCAGTCTCAGGAGTGTGAAAGATACTTATTTATTCTTTAGGAAGCTAGTATTACAGATTTAGGCAGAGATGGGAACAGAACCCTGAAATCTAAATGCCTGTTCCTTGCTTTACTTGCTAGACACAGGCTGGTGTTTTTTCTCATTAAACCTCAGATTTTTCACTCAAGTGAGGACTAAAACCACTGATGAATTAATATGCCAAATTTTTACTCATGTTCTTCAGAATACAATTAACTTTCTAGGTCTTTAAAACGAACTGGCTGTGTTCCAGTCCGTTTATGTTGTTCCAGCAGCCCACGGGATGGGGCAAGCACCTGGATTTCTCACAGTGTAGGGTAGGGTTGACTCACACACCCTGTTTCTGCTTTCACCACAGAAACGAGGTGTTTAGATCAACCCTACCCTACCCTACATTGTGAGAAATCCAAGTGCTTGCCCCACCCCCATGGGCTGCTGGGTGAGTAGATCAAATTTTTGTACTGTATAACATCATTGAGCAATGCATTGAATGGCAGAGGATGTTGTTCAGCAACTTTATTGATTTTGAAAAAGCCTTCAGTGGCATTCATAGGGATAATCTTTGGCGTATTTTGAGAGCATATGTAATACCACTGGATAACAAATCTCTCACTGGCCTGTTGACAGTGCCATTCTGATGCTACAAAGCTAAGGTGTCTATTGAACGAGCACATTCCATGCAATGGGGTATCTCAAGTAAGCACCTGCTATCACTTTTGAAATTCCCAACTTCATTCATAGACATAACAAATCCCTCAAGACCTGGACCCAGTTAGAACCAATGGATATTTATCATTCTACTCTCAGGGAATAGGACCAGACAAGACTGTCTATTCTTCACACTGTTACATGATTGTCTTAAAAGCCTTAACTCAACTAATTCAAGATCTGAAAAGAGCATTTCAGTAAATGGAAGTCAAAACACGTCCTATTTTATCTGAGCGATCCCTACTACTGCATTCTCTCCCCATTGCATTAGCAGCTGTTTAAGGTTCGCAAGATTATCAGGGAACAGAGTTAATGTGTGAAAAAGCAAAATGCTCGGTGCAATGGGGATGCTAATGCTAATGCAAGGAAAATACTGAGGATGTGACTATTCCCATTACAGGTCACCTACTCCCATACAATGGGGTGTAAAAAGGGCAGTCTGCCCTGGCAGAAATTTGTGCCCATTTAGCACTCCTTTTGCACAGATAAAATGACCCACACAGTTTGCTACAAAAGAAAATCAGGCCCAGCATGTTCTATTCAAGTCTTTAATGTAGTCACCCCCTTCTAATATTGGTACAAATCCAGTTTCCGCATACCCCAGCCCCACCCCTTCTGTCTGAGGCTCCATCTTTTCTGGGAGCTCAGAGATGCCTCTCACTCACATCGTCTAGGGGCCCAGCAAGTCTGTTGGCCTCCTGCTGTACACGAATACTGCTCAGACTTAGTTATGTTGACCTAGGTTCTCCACCTCTCACAGAAGTAAAGTCCGTAGAGCAAACGAGTTACATCTAAGGGAGCAGTATTTTAGCAGAGATGCTTACTGAGGTAGGTCAGTATAAGTTGCCTTGTGGTGACCTAACTGTAGTGTAGATCAGGCCTCAGACTGCCTTTGTCTTCCTTTTGTTGGAATTTTTGGAGTTGGTTTCATAGCTGTCTATCTATTAGAATGTGTCTGTTTTTTTGGGAGTCTATCTGTCTGTAAGTCTGTGAGTCCATTCATTCAAGAACTGCTTCTAAACCATAAGTTCCAGGACCCCCAAATTTTGCATGCAGCTTCCTCTTACCCTAATTTAAACTAAGGTCAGGGTTTCGTTGTGCCTGAAAAATGGGAAGTGCCAGAAATGAGACTGTGTTCCATAACATGGAAAGGGAGGGGTGCAGAGAAGAGGGATGTGATACTGAGAGTGGGGGCAGCTGCTGCACCAAAAGGGTGGCCAACAGGTCTGGGGCTCTGACATCTTGCCTGCCAACAGACCAGCTTAAGTAATCCCTCTGCCCCAAACTTGGAGCCTACTCCCACCTCTGCAGAGAGCCTGCAGACCATTGGGAGCCTTCTCAAGACTGGGGGAGCCCCCAGAGACAGGCTGCAGAGGGCACTGAAGTCAGCTGATAGGAATAAGGGGATTTTGACATTTACAGGGTCCTTTCGAAAAGGACTCCCATATAGATGAGCCACGCACAAGCAAAACGCTTCGCTTTTGAAGTGCCGTGATTGGCAGCATGCTAATGAGGCACTGAATATTCATTTCAGCACCTCTTTAGTACTCTCCGACTTGGCCAGTGGGATGTCCATTTTGAAGTCTTCCCCTGGTGTAGACATAGCCAAAGTGTCTGTACAGGAAGTTATTCCAGAAAAGCTATACCAGAATAGTTATTCCTATATATCCTATATATAACATATATCTATATCTACATCTATATCTATCTGTATATATGCTGGTCAAGTTCTTTGCAGAGAAACCTTTATTTACAACATTTCCTACAGGCAGAGGCACCCAGGAGATAATCAAGTTGTTTATATCTGAAACATTTAATTTAGAAGGAAAGGAGAAGGTGATGGAGTTTCTCACAAGAAAAATTTGCTTTAAATAACAGCAACTCCTGGCCGCTGGCCATTCCTGATATATTGGGCTATATTTCAGTATAGTTCAAAGCAAGTCCTCTGTATTTCATCCAAGCTTTAATTAGCAAGGTGGTAATAATAGACAGAAAGATGCAGAGGTCTCCTAATTCAGCTGTCTTTTTTTTTTTTCTGCAGGCTATAAGGAAACAGGCCAGTTCTTAACTTTTCAGCTGCACATACGGCATAATAGATGTGATCTATAGTTTTATCTGTCGACCTATATATTTGCACAATGAAAAAAGAACCTGCAGCATTTGCTTATTAATTTATTATTAATGTTCTCTGCTCCAGCAATATGTCATGCTTCTGTCCAACAGGCATATGCCTTTGTTGTGTCACTGGAGGCATCATCTCACTGGCATGGCGAATAGACTCTTCAAAGGGCATTTGATCCAGAGGCACATGGAAGAGGGGTGTTATGATATAGCTGTCCACAAATACACATATATACTGGACTTGCCAGAATCACATCTGTTACAAAGCAAGGTTTCCAAGCTCTGGGACTCCTTGAGTTCTCTGTGGGCTGAATTGCAGCCATATGCTTGCATCTTAGAGCCAGTCATATGTGAGAGAGATTTGAAGCTTGGTCCACTAAGGCAATTGCTTAGCTAGAATTGACTTATCTGCAATCGATTTGTTCTACACCGAGGGAGGCTGATGGAAGAAACTCTAGCATTGACCATTCTAGCCCTATTACTCCCTGCAATATCAAGGAATACAGGGGTTGACGGCCAACCCTAGATGGTTCCATTTCATGCTTCCACTCTAGGCACACACAATCAAACTCTGGAATGACCTGCTCAGTCTTCCTGGTAGTATAGACATACCCTCAGTAGTAGAAGAGTGGTTGATTTTGCTCTCCTTATGATACTCTTTCTTATGGCAAGATCTTATTTCTTATTATAGGGTTACAAGAAAAAAGGGGAAAATGAAAAATAAGGGCAAACCCCCCTAAGATAAATCTTTTGCTTTAGCATTACAGTGGGCACTTCCTCCTGGAAGGTCATGTGGAATGAGCTTGGATTCAAAAGTTAGGAGATCCTTTGTTCTAAGTCTGGCTCTGCCACTGATTTTCTTTCTGGCCTTGAGCAAGTCCCTACCCCTTCTCTTCCTCAGCTTCCCCAGCTGCAAAATGGGTTTGATCATACTTGCCTACCTACCTTCACAAGGGAGTTGTGATGGATACTTGGTTAACTTGTGAACTATTTTGAACTTGGAAAAATGCTATATGAATCCCAATGATGATCACACCCAAAGAACTCGTCATGCTTTCTTGGATAAGCAGAAGGTGGTTCCTGTCAAAGTTCTGTGTGGATGATTGTTTGGGAAATGAACTTTGACTCAGCCAGCAGAGAATGGAAAGAGAATCAATAGAAGCCAATAACAGCATGGCTTATTCCTGTAATCCTGCCATGTGATTTTTTTAAAATTAAACTCCTGTTTACAGCCCCTTATTGCCAGGGTGAGGCCTCCTAATGTATCAATAGGAACATGGAGTTCTTTATACAGGCAGTCCCTGGGGGTCTATTGAAATTTAATTGAGTGGATGGACCATTGTCAATTAGCACATGTGACAGCCCTCCCATAGACTTTTTTAATACATTAATTAGTAATGGCAATACTTTAAATGCATTCCACACTGAGCACCCACAATGTGCTTGGTACTCATTGCAGGCTCCGTTTAGAAGCCAAGGGTTTTTTTAACCCTCCATACTAGCATCTGTCAAATGGTGGTCTGATCCATAATGCCATTAATTTTCCTTCTTTGTGAGCCTAGCTGGGTCTCTCCTTTAACAGGCTTCTCATGGAGTTAGCTGTAATAATGAAAGAGGGGCTCAGTGACTTTTGTTTTTAGCCATGACGACAACAGCATTCAAAATCACTGCAGCCTCCTGGGAACAGCAGGAGGAACTGAAATAAGGCAGTAGGTGTGCCAGTGTCCTCCTGCTTTGGATAATGGAGAACATTCAAGGTTCTCAAAGATGGGGCAAATAAAAATCTCATGTCACGAAGCATGATCTTCTACATAAGATGACTTGTGGGGGAAGATTGGAATATCAATGCCGAAAAATAACAAAACGATCTTGGCTTCCTGCTCCCTTTATTAAACTGTGATCACTCCTACAGCTTTAATATTTAATACATTTAGGGTATGTAGACCTTTTATGTGTTGAAGGGATTTCTTGGGACTAAGTGATAAATATTCCCACTGGGAGCTAAGTAGGGTATTCATGCAACAGAGAAGAAAAGAGACAGCAAGTTGTCCATTTGTCTGAGGTCACATAAGCCAGTGGCAAAGCAAGTAATAGAAAAATCCCAAGTTTTAGGGTATATCTACACAGCAGCCTTACTTCAAAATAAGCTACTCTGGAAGAGCTTATTTTGAAAAAATGCTGCTACACGCAGGCTGTGGCTACACTATCCCTCCCTTTTGGAAGGAGCATGTAAATTATGGCCCTTCACAAATTCAAAGGAGGCATTGATATGAATATTCAGTGCCTTATTTGCATAATGGCAGCCACCTAGCCCATTGAAAGTACTGGTTTTGAACTAAAAATAGGCATGTAGCTGGGGTTCCTTCAAAAGGGTGTCCCAATTTTGAAAGCACCCTTCTTTCCAAATGAATTAGCTAAATGGTCACTGTCCTTAAACCACGGAGTAAATTCACAGAGACCCATGTGGAATAGGATTTGTACTATAGAACTGATAAAGGAAACAAAGAGCTTATATGAGCCGCTTTCTAATTCTGTGCCAGGCTAAATAGATACAAGAAATCATGTGGGATTCAGGCAATGGTAGTGGGAGGACTGCATCCTCTCATTATTTTAACCTATACCGTCACTCACTCACTAATTGTGAAACAAGTCCAAAGATGGACTTCGAGCAGGGCAGCATCAGTAAATGTACCAAGTGCCAGAGCTAAAGTGAAAAATGGTTCCCTCTAGAGGCCTGATTCAAGCCCAGTGAAGTCAGTGGAACAGCGGTTCTCAAACTGAGGGTCAGGACTCCAAAGCGGGTTTTGTGACCCTGTTTTAATGAGGTTGCCTAAGCTGGTATTAAACCCCACAACCTGTGGTTAAAATCCAAGCCCAAGGGCTTTAGCCATGAGTGGTGAGGCTCAGGTTACAGACACCCCTCCTGGGGCAGAAGACATTGGGCTTCCATTTCGGTCCCATCACGCTTTGGAGTTGGCACTAAGCTGGCTCAGGCTTCCATCCCCCCTCCCGGAGTCAAGAAATAATATTTCTTGTCAAGTGGGAGTGGGAGTGCAGTGACATTTGAAAACTCCTACAGTAGAAAGACTCCCAGTGGGCTTTCGCTCAACCAAGCCCTAAATTGGTGGCAAAACTCTTGTTGGCTCTGAAGTCATCCCTTAGATCAGGGGTGGGGGCAGGCAAGTTACCAGAGGCACCCCTGCCCCTCAGACTTTTTTAAATTTCCCAGCTCCCTGGGCAATTGTCCCCTTTGCGCCACCTCATCAGCAGGCCTGGCCATTCAAAACTCTACACCTCAGTTTCCCACCTGAAAAAGGAGGACATCCCCTTAGCTTCTAGGAGTTTTATCAGGATAAATTCATTATTATGAATAAATACTGAGGCACTCCGATTCAGATATTCTGGTTGGTATAGACTTTTATCCCAGGCTCATTGCCACAGTACAGTGACTGTGAGGACACTTATATACATCTGAATGAGGGGTTGGGTGGCACCTTACCTGTGTGGTCCCATTGTGGAGATGATGTAGCCTTGTGACATCTGTCGCAGCATGTTTTCAGCAGTGACACAAATTGGAATAACAAATCACTGGAGTTTTTTTCTGACTGGTCATTCAATTCCCTGATCACCCTGAGGCATGTGTGTTCATCTTTGGCTTCCAGAAAGCAAAATGGAACATTAAATTGTATTTTGCATGTAGCATGTGGGCTGAAATTTGCTCCCAAAGGAAATACAATTCAGTACAAATAGGGCCACTTTTAGGGAGAGTTGTCCAACTCAGTGAATGTTGGTTTTCTAGCTGATGGATAAAGCTGCAAGGAGTCACTCTGATGGGGACTTTGCGTGTGTCAGTGTAAGCCAGAAAGGATCCCAGATACCCTGGCAATAAATACATGTAATGATAGTAATTTTAGAGGCACCATGGAGCACTGTAGAAATATAATTCACTTAAATACAGCAGGTTTTAGCTCGCTCCCACTTATCAGCTCAGGAGTCAGAGTGAGAAACCACTCACCTCTCTTGCACTGCGTGTCACCTCCAGGTTTAACATTGAGCATGTTTAAGGACAGTGAGAGGCCTAGCATGGAGATGGACGACCTCAGCTCAACAATTCTTTCTTTTCCAGATCCACCTACTAAGGTTTTTTTCTGACTTTGATTCGATCTTGAGTGATAAATAAACATACACATTCAATTTATTAGGCCAATGTGTCATCTGCCTCCAGTGTCCATTGGGTTTCTAAAAATGTGGGAACTAGAACTGTGAGTGTTTTTAATAATTGGGAGAAAGTTCTCAGCACTGGGCTATTGATTTTAAACTGTCCATATGCTGGTATAGAGACTTCTTCTGCAATTTGCTGTCCTTGTTCCTTTCCAATAGCAAGTCCTACCCCAGTAAGGTTGTAAATGTTGCTGAAGCTTTAACTACCAGCTATTTAGTCAGTAACTTTCCAATTATTTTAAGCTCACTATGCATTATGTCAATCTAAGCTACAGCTAAGGTGACTAGCACAAAGGGATCTTAAGTACAAGAGAAACCTTGTGAGTAATGAACTAAAATACGACATCTTCAGGCTAGTGGGATGGAAATTATGCAGAAAAATGACTGTGCCAGCAGCAGCAATTCATCCAGCATATTTGTTTTCTTTCATTTGAGTGATCAAGTCCTGCTTATGTTATAGTTGAAATAACTGGTTCAATGACTTTAAAAGATGCTTTCATTAGGCTACCTTCTCTCCTCATCCTTCAATTTTCCTGCAGCTCAGTTCTCGAAACCAGTCCTCCAGTGAGCGCTGTGTTAGCACAGCAGTCTGCTCGTGTGGCACTCATTAGAGGATCGGGGACTTATTTGGTTGAAGGGCTCCATGGCTGGTACACAGAATATCTGATCCACCAGGCTCTACAATGGTTCTTTTATAAAAGAACAATTAGTACAATAATTTCCATGAGCTAAATTAACCACTAGAAAGACATTAGATTGTTAGATGGCATGGCAAAGGAGAGATATTAGCAAGAAAAAAAGTTAATTTTTCTGTTTGTGGTACTAGAAAGCCCCTTCCATAGATAATTGCACCAAAATGAAGCTTAACTAAAGGTCTGTAAATCACATGAAACCATGACTAATTCTAACACAGATTAGGAAATCCATTTTGCCAAATGCAAGACTCAATGAAGCAGAGAAATGTAGAAATGAACTTAATGGCTACAATGTTACTACAACCCTGTCATCATAGTTCAATATTCTGCATAAGGGCAGGGAGCCACAGGATGCTCCTGTTCTAAGATCAGCTGCAACTTGCTCTGTGCCCTTGGGTAAATCATTCAGTCTGTTGTAGTTTCCCCTTCTATTAAAAAATAAGCAGGAGAGAATTTTTTTGCATGTATCTACAATAGTATTGTGGCATGATCATAAAGCACTTCAAAGGAGAAACACACTATGACAGGCCACAGTGGACAAGGGTTAAGTCCAGCCTTGTGAGCTCCTTCCCTGGAACGGGTGTTTGTCTCTGGGGGAAGCGCTGTGGAAAGAAGAAAGAGAATCTCCATGGAGTAGAAAGGACTTACAAGTGCTGAATCCAAAGCTGAAAAAACATTGTGTTAGGTTTGGTTTTGCATATACAAGTTGAACCTCTCTAGTCCGGCACACTTGGATGCGGCAATATCTGTGATCCGGCATCATTTTAGTGAGCTGGGTGCCCACTTATCATGATTGTGGCCAAGATCTCAGTGTTCTGTGCAGTTGTTTAGCTTTAATTTATCCCTGTATGTCTTTGAAGAGCCCAGTAAGCAGTGGAAATTTTGATAATGCTACTAGACAATATTGACCTCCCATTGTCTGGCAAATTCTCTGGTTCTGCACCAGCCAGGTCCCCAGGGAGCTGGACTAGAGCAGTTCAACCTGTAGTAACTTGTGTTGGATTTATGTTGATTCATCCCAACAGATTGCACAGCATGACTTTCTCACTATTATCAGAGCCCAGTTTTACCAAAGATCCCCCATGAGTTTGGGACAAAAATAAAAGCCAGTTCTTCATCCTCGTTGACTTACCCATTCCTAGTCCAAAGGATGTCATTGTGATTATATTAATTTTTCGAAAAGTGTCTCCACTACCTTAACTACTATATAATTTTTATACCTCAATTGCTTTCCTTCTGTATACTAAACACTGATCTAATTTTGTCTCAGAACGCATGTTGGAAATTATCCTGTAGTTTAAGGTGCTGAGATGATTTATCTCGACATTTGGATAACATATTTACTTTTATCTCTATGTCTAATGGGCTTCCCAATGCCTCCCACCCTCAGAGACTGCACATGCTGTTTGTCTGGTCCGACTTCCTGTTTTCCTGCAGCCCTTGTCGTATTTTTACATTTCATTTACTCTTTTTGAATCTGCGCAGGTAGGGCTGAAGGGAACTCATGAGACCCAGTGATTTGCCAATATGTATTTTTATGGTTCATGAATTTTCTTTTCCTGTAATGGAATCCCAAAGAAGGGACATGGCTTCCCTACTTAAAGGGAAGTGCATGTTATATATTCGAGAATGATTAGCACCTAAAACTGTGGCAGGCCTGTGGGCTGCACACAAGCCACTGGGGCCGCATCTACACATGCACGCTACTTCGAAGGAGCGGCGCCAACTTCGAAATAGCGCCCATCACGGCTACAGGTGTTGGGCACTATTTCGAAGTTGAAATCGACGTTAGACGGCGAGACATCGAAGTCGCTAACCGCATGAGGGGATGGGAATAGCGCCCTACTTCGAAGTTGAATGTCGAAGTAGGGCATGTGTAGCCAATCCACGTCCCGCAACATCGAAATAGCGGGGTCCACCATGGTGGCCATCAGCTGAGGGGTTGAGAGATGCTCTCTCTCCAGCCCCTGCGGGGCTCTGTGGTCACCGTGGGCAGCAGCCCTGAGCCCAGGGCTTCTGGCTGCTGCTGCGGCAGCTGGGGATCCATGCTGCAGGCACAGGGTCTGCAACCAGTTGTAGGCTCTGTGTATCTTGTGTTGTATAGTGCAACTGTGTCTGGGAGGGGCCCTTTAAGGGAGCGGCTTGCTGTTGAGTCCGCCCTGTGACCCTGTCTGCAGCTGTTCCTGGCACCCTTATTTCGATGTGTGCTACTTTGGTGTGTAGACGTTCCCTCGCAGCACCAATTTCGGTGTGGTGCTGCCCAACGTCGAACTTGAACGTCAACGTTGCCAGCCCTGGAGGATGTGTAGACATTATTCCTCGAAATAGCCTATTTCGATGTCACTACATCGAAATAAGCTATTTCGATGTAGCGTGCACGTGTAGACGTAGCCTGGGACTCCACTTGTGGCCCATCGACTCCCCAGCTGCCTCCCTTCCCCCATGTGCCTCTCACACACTGGGGCACCAGAGCTCTGTACTTACCTGCTCCTACCTCTCACTCCCAGCACTTTCAGAGGAGCCATGAATCACCTGATTTGTGCTCCGTCACAGCTCCTGCCCCTCCATCCCAGAGCTGGAATGTGGTAAATCAGCTGTTTGCAGAATTCCAGCTTTGGGAGGGATAGGGAGGAGCACACATGGATCACAAAATGAAGTGATTCACATGCTCCAAATTATTAAGAGGGAGGGGAAAAATCAGGGAAGTTCAGGGCTCTGGTGTCCCAGTGTGCGAGAGGTGCATGGGAGAGGGACACACATGGGAGCAACAGGGACACAGATGGAACCCCAATGGGCTGATGTGGTCCACTGACGTGAACGAGGGCCACTCATGCGGCCAACGCACTATTCATGGTTGTCCATCCTTTACCTAAAAGCTAGGCTGGCATGAACTGAGATCTAACTGCATTCTTTGTTCTTCTTCTTTGTTGCATTCTGCATTTCTTCTTTGCTTCCTCTTCCTCCATCCCTTCTTCTTCTTTAGAGTTTTCTGTTTTCTATTTAGTTTGAAGTTTGTGAAAGTAGCTTGATTGACTTAGAGAAAAGACCTCAAATAGACCAAACAATCTGAGATAGGAATTTGCCACTCCAAAATTACCCTGGTTTGGGGGCAAATCTCCAGGTTCTTCTCAATCACCTAATCTTTACTCAGGGAAATAACTCTAACCCAAGCCTGACTGACTCATATACGCAGACGTTTGGGTCTTCCACCTACCTTGACTTTGACTGAGTCCAGACTTCTCAAAACAGTGTCTTGGGCTAAGAGATGTAACTAGCTTTATTACCCCCCCTTTTTATGACCAAGTATCCCCCTTTTTATGACCAATAAAATGCTTGAGAGAAGTTTTTGATTTAGGAGAGGAACAACTCTCTGGTGACATATGGACGTAATGGACCTTAGGTTTATTGGGTTGTCTTGCAATTTTGCTTTGGGGCGACATGGGTAGTGAAAAAGAAGCAGTCTATTGGTGTGAAAAGTGTATTAAGTTCAGTTGGTTAAACTGAGTTCTGGATATTCAGTAGTTCAGCTGTGTCTGATGATCCTTGTTCCATTATGCTACAAAATGTGCTACACCTTTTCTCCTAAGCATTTTTCTCCTGCTTTATCCTCAAGCATTAATGCTTCATACCCTGCATTAACCCATCCAGATTCACTTAATTTAAATAGCTCCTACTGAATTGGCCCAGAGAGAGAGAGTTCTCCTTTAACTCTGATTTCTTTTTGGAGGAGGCAATGTGTCCCCGGGAGATCAGCCGTTAACAAGAAGCTGAGTTAGGTTTGTGGACACTCTGTCCAAAGAATCTTCAAACTGGGAACTCCATGTAATTTGCTAGAGGTCAGCTTGCCCTTTCCAAGACCCTTAACTATTTTTCATTTTGTGCTGCAGGGTATATATTACTTTGACTGTAAAAGGACCTACAGCATTAGAAGTTTTGATTTTTCAAGAGATTAGAAACTACCAGTCCAACTATTTTTGGTAGCAGGTCTTTGGCTCAAAATCCCTCCTGCTTGGTCTTAAAATATCTTGTAGATAAGTTTGATTAACATTTTAAGGGATATATAAATTAGCAGTAGAAAAATGGTTTGCAGTGTAAATGGCCAAGTACATTAGAAATTGATTATTACCTTTGTCGAAGTCATTGCACTGGTGATAGCATATTGTGGGGTTTAATAATTTTCGTGTCAACCAAGAAATTAACCCCTCCTACAATTACTTTTGCAATCCCACAATGGAGTGCAATCGGAGGGGTTTCCACAGCCCCGCCCCTTCCAAAAGAGATTGACATTCTGCAGGGCAGTGTTGGCCCCATCTCTGCCTGCCTTAGCTCCCCTTGAGCCACATGAATAGAAGACAACACTGATCCCTGCGTTTTTAAATTAAAAAACAACAAAATTCCGCAAGAACTAATCTGCAGAGCTCTATGCAGCAGCAGTGTCCAGATGCAGGGTCTGCAGCAGAGCCGTTCTCTTAGACACCTAATCGCCACATACCAGACTGTCTGATTGGCTATTCAACTAATTGGTTGGAAGAGTCAGCAGATGACAAGCTCTCAGCCCCAGCAGCAGCTGTAGTTCAGCGGCCACTCAAAACATTTGCCAGTGGCAAATGGTCAAGCCTGGAATAAATTGCATAGGGAGGTTGTGGAATCCCCATCATTCGAGATATTTAAGAGCAGGTTAGATAAACATCTATCAGGGATGATCTAGATGGTGCCTGATCCTGCAGTGAGGGCAGGGGACAGGACTTGATGACCCCTCGAGGTTACTTCCAGTTCTATGATTCTATGGTTGTGATAGCTCCTGCCCCTGCCTTGCCTCCCTCAACAAGTTCTGGGCCTTGACTCTGATTCCTGAACACCAGCTCCAACCACTAGACATGATACCCACATCACAGTCAATGGCAGCCAGTGTCTCAACTACTCCAAAGCACCAGTTTGGGAAAGGAAGGAATACTCAGGAGTGAGGCAAAGTCAAAGAGTCAAGGTGGAAGACCAGGGCAGATTGACTTGCTGTTAAGGCACTGAAGGTGGACTTGTGCAATCCAAGTTCAGTGCCGGCTCTGGTGCAGGTGTTGGGCTAGTAATGTAGAGCCACGTTTTTAAAAGGAGCCACTGATGCTAAGTGCTCAACATGAGAAACCAGAGGCCTGATTTCTCTGCAGCTGCTATTGACTCCTGTTGCAGCTATGGGTGCTGAGGACTTACAAATATGAAAGCCATGCTGTCGCAAGTCAAGCACCTGACATGAGTGGCCACAGAATCCTGTGAGTGTCCTGGAGCTTGCAAAAGGCAGACTGACTCCAAACAGTGAGGTGCATACACATTTTACTTGTGAAGCACTTGGACTCTATGCTACTAGGAGGCACATGAGTCCTTTAAGAGGCTCTTCGCTAGAGGCTGCCCTGGTTTAGTAGAAGCACTTGCACCAGGTGAACATCAGGGGACATTACTGGCACCCACAACTTCCAAATGAAGCTATATGTCGAAGGTGGCTGGACAGGTTCCACAGAAACTCCAAGAAATACTAGGTGTCCATCATTTGCATGTGAAGGCAGGGAGGGTTAGCAATTTCTTTTTATTTTATTTGTCTGAGGAAGCCATATACGAAGCAAAATAACCTGTTATGTGTTCTCATAGTCACTCCTGGGCGACTGCCCAAGCACTCAGCTTGCAGGGAATCCTGAAAAAGATTCCATTTCACTTCAGTTGTTCTTCCTGGAGATGTTGATGAAAATCTTGTCCCCTGGGGCTCTGCTGCCACCCAAGCTCCTGGTGGCACTGCTGCAGGCCCTGGAACCTTGACTGTTGGTGCTGTGGGTAAAGTGAGGGGGAGAACGCAGCACCATAACCCTAAAAAGTGTCCCAATGCCACTGGGCAAGGGAGTATATATATCATCAAATTCTCCAGTCAAGTGTAAAAAGCCTGATGCCCTCCTACAAAACTACAGAGAAAAGTTTTACAAACCAGTGAAAAGTTTGGAGCTGTTTTTGGTGTAAATAGGAATAGCTGTTTAAAGTTTAGTCCTGTCTGAAAACTGACTGTGCTGAGATGAATCTCTTAGGCATCGTTCCTGCTCCCTGTGTGTGTTCAGTCATTGTAGCAAATGTTAGTGATAAAAATAAGTTTTTAGTACTTACGTTAGCATTTCAGAGCCGCCACACCAAGCCGGATACCGCTGGGAGGCTGAGCTGCATTCTACTGTGACATCATCAAGAGAGTTAAGCCCCAGTACAACTCTTCTCCCAGCTCTGCCCTCAGTGACATAATCTCAACTTTATTACAGGGGTGATATATGAACAGAACCCAGTGTGACTTCCCTGGGGTAAGTGTGCAAAGTTCATAGCTGGGGTGGGGAGAGAAGTGTCTACCCATTGAACCCTCCATCTGGAGCTGGTGAGAGACATTTAATGTGGCAATGGCATCTTTCAGAGTGGACCTACATTTTCACTGCCGTGATTCTCGCTGTCGCAGGGAGGTTTAAACGACTATCCAGAACTGGAGGCAGGAGGGAATTTTCCTCACAAGGAATTGGCACTGACTCCTGGGAGTTCTCACTTCCCAGGGGATCATTGAGCTGGGCTTGCAACAGCAGGACGGATGATCCACAGTCAGGTAAACCAGATGGATCAAAGCAAATCTATCCGAAATGCAGTTTTCTATGGGTTTGGTCTGCAAATTGGATTCAGGTTTGCCCAAACAGATCTGCTTTTTTAGTTGCCATTGGAATCTCAAACTGGGTCATTTTCAGTCATCTTGGGCTTTTATTACAGAAGTTTATTGCTCTAATTCTAATCAGGGGTATGCTGTACATGACATCCTGCTGTAAGCTCTGACCAGAAATTTGAGGAAGACATAAGCCAGCAGTGATACAGATTGAACCTCCCTAATCTGACACCTCTGGGACCTGACCAGTGCCAGATGAGAGCATTTGCTGAACCACAGGAGGCCAAAATTGTCTAGCAGTATTACCAATGCTTCCAGTGCTTAATAGGCTCTTAGAAGACATTTAGGGGTAAATTACAGCTAAATAACAGTACAGAACACTGAGAGCCAGGACTGGTGGCTGTAAACAAAGTTTATGGGACCACAGGAAACTTGGCCACACCTATAAGAGGTCAGTCATTCAGCTTACTAAAATCATGCCAGATTACAGATGTTGCCAGACAAGAGAGTGCCTGACTAGAGAGGTTCAACCTTTATAAACAAGAAGGGATATTCTACTTTCCTCTGTGCTGTTGTAAATTCACTGGCTGTACATTGATTTCAAGGGGTGGCAGTGATCTAGTGGAGAGAAGAGTTTGTTCCAACAAACTAATTTCTCTTAGTACAATGTTGCCCCCTTGGATGGCTTTTGCAACCTCCAGTGAAACTAAAGGGACTTTGTGGAGGCAGCCCATCGGCAGAACTTGGCCCAGTGTCTCACAGTGGTATTCTCCTCCTTTCTCTCAGTTCTCCCTAGGAATACAGAAAAGTGTTCAGTCAAAAAAATCTTGCACTGCTACCTCTTTGCACCCAAGTGAGGTAGCCCAGAGGATCCTTGGGGTTGTTAAAATTAACATGGAGCAGCATAAATAGCATATTTTAAAGGCATTAATGAGAAATAATATTTGTTGATGATGCTTTTTTTCCAATTCTGATTAAAACGCCCTTTGGGTTACTGTCTCGGCATGAAATGGAGCTGTTAGAAGCAAATATCCCCTTGCTTTGTCCCTTATTTAAAAAAAAAAGAACTGTGGTGATGCAGCCAACTCCACCATCAGGACTGCAGTTTCTCTTGGCATAGGTGTTGGATCAAATTCGCAAACAATAATGTTGCATCTGGGACACAAACTGCATCCTCAGATTTAAACTTCTTTCACACACTAGTTATACCAGGGCGAATTTCGGCCCCCGATTCACAGAGACTTTCTTTCATGACAAGAGTGCCTTATCACCATTTCATCTTTGAAGATGGCTGTTTATTTTTCAGGCGTTCTAACTCAGTGCATTCAGGGTACCTGCATTTGCCCTCCATAATCTGCTCTTATAGTGGATTTCAGCTTTTCTTGCTCTCCAGGGCAACTTTAAATCTTCTCTCTTAGTCGTACAGGTTGAACTTCTTTAATCCAGCATACTCTTGTCTGGCAACATCCATAATCTGGCATGATTTTATTTAGCTGGATAACCACTTATCGTGAGTATGGCCAAATTTCCAGTGGTCCCATAATGTTTGTTTACAGCCATCAGTCCTGGTTCTCATTGTTCTGTGCTGTTATTGTGTTCTAACTTATTCCTAAATGTCAGTAAGCAGTGGAAGGGTTGGTAATGCTGCTAGACAATATTGAGCTCCAATGGTCTGGCAAATTCTCTCATTCGGCACAGGTCAGGTCCCGACGGTGCCAGACAAGAAGGGTTCAACCTGGGCTGCTTGGAGATATCTCTTTGGGGAGCTTGAAAGGATGTAGCATCAGTCATGCTTGGGATCAGACATTACTGACATTTCTAAGTGGTGGGGGTCACTTTTCCATGTTGTCTTGCAAGTGGTGTCTTGTGATAGCCAGAACAATAAGTGCTTTTAATTATACCTGGAAATTTTCTCTGCTGAGCTAATCAGCAGGTATCCAGCCAATTGCAGGCTGACTACTTCCAATGTCTCGGTTTCTATTGTCAGGGTTTTCAACGCAATGGGGAGAAGTCAGAACCTTCACCTTCTGATGTAAAAGTTAATCAAAACAAAGGGGAGAAGAGAAACTGTTGCTCATCTTAGCGTGTGTGCATGTACTTGTTCATGCAGTTGGGGAGCTTTAAAATTCTGGCTACACTGTTGTGGATTGGTTACCCTGCAACGGGAGCTCTATTGAATAACAGCAGGTTTCTGTAGCACTCTCTCCAGTCTTGTAGGACTGGTATAATATTATGTCTCCAGGACTGCATCTCAATCATCAGCCAGATCATCAAACAGCACGCAGGCCTGTTAACATCTTTGTTGCTGGGAACCAAACATGCAATACAGGAAACAAACAAACCAGATCTACCAAACCTACCTGCTGGAACCTTGCCAGTGTTCCAACCTAAGGGCTAAGGTCATGTCATGTGGTTCCACCCACCCAGCTGCTTTTGATCAATGTCAAATAAATGTGAAGAGCAAACACTGCTTCCTCAGTGCCAAACAGACATACGTATGATTAAATAGTAAACCTCCACAGGCTTAGTGTGCACAGCCTGATACAGAAAGTTTCTGAGCAGCTCCTATAAGCTGTTCCCAGGTCTTTCTCACTCTAGGAATCCCTGACCCCCTGAGGAGCTGCCCCGGTGTACTAACGTGATATATGCCATCCAAATGCCTTTTGAACAGTGGTTCCCAACCTGGTGTCTGCAGACCCCTGGTGATCCAAAAGGGTATTTTGAGGGGAGGGGGGTCCGTGATAAAAAAAAATAAATAAAAACAATAATAGAAAATAAGTTTTAAATAAATTGCAAAGTTACAATCTATTGTTTTTAAACAAAATATCTTCCAATAATGTTGTGAACTGCTGTCCAAAAATCTGTGTTGTGGTTTCCTTTTTCATTTAATGAAATGTACATAACGGCTAGAATTGGCTTTAATGGGGGTCCACAAATGGTTTTGGGGACATAACTGGGGAGCTCACAAAAGGTTTGGGGAGTGATTAGGGGTCCACATTAGTGAAAAGATTCAGAATCACTCTTTTAGGCTACGTCTACACGTGCACGCTACTTCGAAGTAGCTTATTTCGATGTTGCGACATCGAAATAGGCTATTTCGATGAATAACGTCTACACGTCCTCCAGGGCCGGCAACGTCGATGTTCAACTTCGACGTTGCGCAGCCTGACATCGAAATAGGCGCAGCGAGGGAACGTCTACACGCCAAAGTAGCACACATCGAAATAAGGGAGCGAGGCACAGCTGCAGACAGGGTCACAGGGCGGACTCAACAGCAAGTCGCTCCCTTAAAGGGCCCCTCCCAGACACACTTTCATTAAACAGTGCAAGATACACAGAGCCAACAACTAGTTGCAGACCCTGTATATGCAGCACGGACCCCCAGCTGCAGCAGCAGCAGCCAGAAGCCCTGGGCTAAGGGCTGCTGCACACGGTGACCACAGAGCCCCGCAAGGGCTGGAGAGAGAGTATCTCTCAACCCCCCAGCTGATGGCCGCCATGGAGGACCCCGCTATTTCGATGTTGCGGGACGCGGATCGTCTACACGTCCCTACTTCGATGTTGAACGTCGAAGTAGGGCACTATTCCCATCCCCTCATGGGGTTAGCGACTTCGACGTCTCGCCGCCTAACGTCGATTTCAACTTCGAAATAGCGCCCAACACGTGTAGCCGCGACGGGCGCTATTTCGAAGTTACTGCCGCTACTTCGAAGTAGCGTGCACGTGTAGACGCAGCTTTAGAGAGCAGCTTCCAACTGGGCTCCTGGAGACAGAAAACCATGCTGCAGCTGGCTGGGTCATCAGCTGAGCTCTTGGGAGCGTGGTCCTGAATGAAGGTGAATGCAGAGGTAGGGACAAGGCACGGGAATGAAATGGAGGGAGACAAAGGCTTTTGCACTGCTTGGAATTTCTGATGGAGCAAAATGGATGCAAGTCAGTCACGTATCATGGGCTAAGTTTGGGGCCTGGTTCTCAGCTGGGGGGAGATGTAGGTGCTAAGCAAGGCGTCACCTTGTTTTCTGCTTTGTTCTTGTGATGCTGCATTCGGGGACATACCTAGCATGGTTTCTTAAGTATTCTGCAAGGCACAGAAGAAAGCAAGACAGGAATGAGGGGGGTAGACAAACTGGAGAACATTTTAGCAGGTAGTTGTATGACTTGGGCAAGAGATATCAGCATTGTAAGTAACCAATAGGAAGAAGCTGATTTCTTTTTGGGGCATCTCCTTGTTTGGTTTGTGCCACTCCTAGTCTGAGTCTTCTAATTAATGCCTCAAGCTGTTTTGCTGCCTTTGGCTAGTCTGTTTTCAGGCCGGCTGCCAGGTGGAAGCAAAGGAGGAAGTTGCCGCAGGGCCTGGTGATTCCAAGGGACCCAGAGCTCCAGCAAGGACCATTGGAACTGCAGATGTGGCAGCAGCCAGAGCTCTGGGCTCCTTTGTAGTGCCCCAGAAGTGCTGCTCCATGTAGCTCTGAAGGAGTGGGCAGGGCCAGTGCTAAGGGCTGACTGCCCTAGGCGCCACCCCTTCCACCCTTGTTTAACTTCTGAAGATGTGTTGGGATACCATTTGAGTTAGCGAAGACTCTCTCATAGTTGAGCTAATGAAAAATCTCTGTCAGTTGTAGTACTGCAGTTTATTGCCTCTGTAGGCAGCCACCACTAGATATAATCATAAGGACACAAACAGGTCGGTCTTTCTATCCAATTGAGGTCGGTAGTTCATGCACGTTTATTATGATGAAGGACGTAGTCTTATTTAGTCTACATAAGAGAAGAGTGAGGTAGGGATTTGATAGCAGCCTTCAACTACCCGAAAGGGGATGACAAAGAGGATGGAGAGAGGCTGTTCTCAGTAGTGAAGGATGGCAGAACGAGGAGCAATGGTCTCAAGTTACATAGGGGGAGATCTAGGTTGACTATTAGGAAAAACTATTTCCCCAGAAGGCTGGTGAAGCACTGGAATGTGTTACTGAGAGAGGTGGTAGAGTCTCCATCTCTATAAGTTTTTAATTTCCGTCTTGACAAAGTCCTGGTTGGGATGATTTAGTTAGGGTTGATCCTGCTTTGGGCAGGGGACTGCACTTCATGGCCTCCTGAGGTCTCTTCTAGCCCCACGAATCTGTGATTCTGTACAAAATGAAATTGTGCAGCATCCACCCAGATGTGTTATGTAAGGTACTGTTGCCTCCATTTTTAATGTTGATGATTATTTCCTGTTTTTTAAACTCCACTTTCAATCACTTCCAACACATCTTCACCCAAACCAAGTCACTCTACTGTAGGTTTAATAGAGTTCATCCAGTCTTGGGGTAGCTTTGTCCCAGAAACATATGGGGCAAATCACCCAAGGAATAATTATGAGGACTGACATTACAGCTCCCTGATTGCATTGGTTCACACTCTGTGGAAATCTGAAAGTAAAAACTGACAAATAATTTTTCATTTAAAACCAACAAAGACAAGATAAAGATATGCTCAAAATTATTTGCAGATAATTAAACCTACTCTGACAACTTCCATACACAGTTGGTGAAGGTTTTCCCACAAAGGTCCCTTGCTAATGTACTGAATACATTCTGTAGCCTGTGTCTTTATCATTTATTCAACAGAAGTGTTCCAGGTATCTCAGTTATCCTTGAAGTAAACTATTAAATATTCATATCTATGAATAAATCTCAAGGTGTACACAAATAAAAAAAACTAACAGAAACTGTTGTTTACGAGAGCTGGGAAATGCTGGATATGTATTTTTAAATAGTCAATTTCAGTTGATTACATTAATGTACTAAGAAAACAAACTTTAACTCTAGTTTGTAGAAAAGGAATCAGAGCACTTGTTATGTTATTTTGTTTTCAGTGTATTTTATATCCTTGACCCTGATTTTCTTTGGTAAAACACAGTCTGAAATACCTAAGGCCCATAATTTTAGCAAATGTTAGGCACAATGACCCAGACTTCTAATGGAAGTTAGGAGCCTATGTTGTTGGGATTTTGGGGTAGCTGTAGGATATTAGCAAGACAAGTTTAAGGTCTGAAGAAGACTTCTGGGTGATTCTGAAGCCCAAGCCCTGTTGACTCTGTGAGGCTGAAAGCCTGAGCCCTGGCACCCTGCCTCCAGTAGGGGTGAAGCTCGCCCCTAATCCATCCAGCCCTCATAGAGCGGAAAGGTCCCAGGCATCACAGAATACTTCAAGGGACCTTGAGAGGTCTTTGAGTCCAATCCCCTGAACTCACAGCAGGACCAGGCACCATCTACATCATCCCTGGTAGATAACAAGCAGTCCTGTAGTGCCCTAGAAGATAACCAATGTCATCAGCTTTTGTGGGTAAAACACACTATCTCCGATGAAAAGCGAATGCTGTTCACCGGAGTCTCTAAGATGCTACAGACTGCTTGTTGTTTGTGAAGCTACAAACAAGCAGGGCTACCCCTCTGAGGCTATTATTCCTGATAGATCTCTGTCTAAACTGATCTTAAATATCTCCAGTGATGGAGATGCCACAACTTTCCTAGGCAATTTATTCCAGTGTTTAACCACCCTGACTGTTGAGAATTTTTCCCTAATGGCCAACCTAAACCTCCCTTGATGCACAGTCTAAGCCCATTGCTTCTTGTCCTGCTCTCAAAGGTCAAGGAGAACAATTTTTCTCTTTCCTCTTTGTAATACCCTTTTAAGTACTTGAAAACTGTTCTCATTTTCTCCTCTCAGTCTTCTCTTCTCCAGACTACACAAACACACTTCTTTCAATCTTCCCTCACAGGTTATGTTTTTTAGACCTTTTAATTTTTTTTGCTGCTTTTCTCTGGACCTTGTCCAGTTTCTCCATATCTTTCTTCAAATGTGGTGCCCAGCACTGAACACAATACTCCAATTAAAATTACATAAGTCCTGATCAGAACCAAAATCGTAGTCCAAATTCCAGATCCCAGGGTCAAAGCAGAGTCAGGGAGTGGAGCTAAGGGTCAGGACTGATTTTCTGGAGTCAAGGAGAGCAGGAAGGAACAAGGGCTGTACAATACTGCTTCAGGGCAAGGTCCAGGCTGGAGAGAGGCTGGGTGCAGAGCAGGGTCTAGGCTGGGGCAGGAGAGAAACAGAGCAAAGTGGGAGCAGGGCTTGGAATGAAGTAAGCACAGGGAGGCCAAGACTCCACAGGCATGGGCATTAAGCAGCCGTCTTCCTCAGCCCCTCAGGCATGGGGGTCTGCTAGGCAGCTTGACTGACTTAGGCTTCCTGGAGACCAAGCAGGTGTAGCTAGTGACACCAAGAGGCACCACAGGCCCCAGGGCAAGGTGTGGGGGGCAGCTCTGTGCCCCGGAATAGGTGGGGCCAAGGGCAGAAGGGGCAGGACCTAGGGCATTTGGCTCTCAGCATTGCCCAGACAGCAGCAGCATTGGCTCTCTGCCCCTACAGCCATGTGCAGCAGCACTGCTGCAGCAATTCAGAGCCCCCCCGCCACCTGTCAGCTGGCCTGGGTACAGCTTCACCCATGCTCAGAACCTCAGTAAATGCTGGGCCATATTGCTGAATAAGGATGTTTTCCTGAACTGGGGCTTTAGGTATAACAGTGATGGGCAGTAAAGAAAATATTAGGTTAACAGATAGAAATCTACCATGGGATTTTCAAATTGCCTCCTTGGATTTTGGGGAACAAACCTTACTGACTTTCAATGAGACTTGTGTGTCTAAGCTCTTTACGTGTGTTTGAACATCTCCTTCTTCAAATATATCCATATTTGTCTCAGCAGAAAGTATACCCTTAATCTCATTTCCTAAATAATAAGGGATTAGGGAGCAGAGTTATTGAAGGAGAATGCAGTTTATTTGGTGGTGGTTGTCATACAAGCTGCATCTCAAAATACTTTATAGCAAACTAATTGCCAAGTTTGCGCTCAGTTTCAAGCATGGGGAAATGCTCCTTATAAATAAAATAAGACTCTCAGATATTGTTGTCATGGGCACTGAAGTACCTAGCTAGATAAAAGAGAAAACAAAATCTACAATAATCAGAGAGGAGGAAAAATGAAATAAGCCACTTCAAAGCCTGAGCTGCCAGTGAATTTTACTCCCTGCTCATTGCAAAAAGAGTGGATGGATTAAACCATTCTACATCATATCATCGTGTTATTTTGTGTGCACAAAGCAATTGTATTTCATGCTGATATTTACATCTGCATGTTAGTTCCACTGCCTCATTCACTAAATAATCTTGTTCCAGGTGCATCGCCCAGGCAGCTCTATTACTGTCTGAAGCAGCACCAGGAGCTACTGTATGTTATTGGTTTTAGAGAGCTGTCCTAACCAATCAGGCTCATTCATTCTGAGGAGGCCTCTAGAGATAGGAGAAGGAACAATGGGTTTAAACTGCAGGAAAAGAGCTTTAGGTTGGACGTTACTAAAAACTTCCCAACTGTCAGGATGGTTAAACACTAGAACAAATTACCTAAGGAGATTGTGGAATTTCCATCATTGGAGATTTTTAAGAGCAGATTCGATATATACCTATCAGGGATGGTGTAGACAGGGCTTGGTCCTGCTGAGAAGGCAGGGAACTGGACTCGATGACCTCTCGAGGGCCCTTTCAGTTCTAGTGTTCTATGATTCATTCTCTCTATAGACAGCACCAAACCAAGTATCCTACGGTTAATATAGTCTTGCACCATGAGCTCCTCAGCCCCTGTATAGTTAAGCAGGCTGGGGTTTGGGACTACGCTACAAGGAGAGAACACTAAGAAAATCCCCTGGTAAGACGGCTTATTTCTCTACCTTTGTACTTAGCCAGTTGCCCAGAATTGTGGTTGGGAGAGGAACTGTCTTTCAGCTGAGTTGTAGAATTGAAGCCTGTCCACCATTTAAGGAGAACAGTGATGTTTGTATCCTTACAACAGGGAGAACACTGACCTCAATTCTGCACTGGGATGGAAGAATCCCAAGCATTGTTACAGGCTGGGGACCAGCTGGCTAAGTGGCAGCGCAGCAGGAAAGCACCTGGGGATTACAGTGGATGAGAAGACAGATATGAGTCAACAATGTTGCCTTGTAGCCAAGAAGGCTAATGGCATATTGGGAGTGCATTAGGAGGAGCGTTTCCAGCAGATCTAGAGAAGTTATTATTCCCCTTTACTTGGCACTGGTGAGGCCATAGCTGGAGTACTGAGTCCACTGCTGGCCCCTCCATCCAGTATAGAAAGGATGTGGATGCATTGGAGAGGGTCCAGCGGAGGGCACCCAAAATGACTACTGGGCTGGTGCACATGACCTATGAGGAGAGGCTGAGGGATTTGGGCTTATTTAGTTTACGGAAGAGAAGAGTGAGGGGTGATTTGATAGCAGCCTTCAGCTTCCTGAAGGGGGGTTCTAAAGAGGCTGGAGAGAGGCTGTTGTCAGTAGTGAGGGAAGGCGGAGCAAGGAGCAATGGTCTCAAATTACAGAGTGGGAGGTGTAGGTTGGCTATTAGGAAAAACTATTTGACTAAGAAGGTGGTGAAGCACTGGAATGCGTTACCTGGAGTGGTGAAATCTCCATCCGTAGAGGTTTTTAAGTCCCAACTTGGCAAAGTCCTGGCAGGGATGATTTAGTTAAGGCTGGTCCTTCTTTGGGTGGGGGGCTGGACTTGATGACCTCCTGAGGTCTCTTCCAGTAGTAAGATTCTATGATTCTCAATTCCACTGTGACATAAACAGGACCTCCAAGCCAGGAGAAATGGCCCACAGACCATTCCTGTAGTTTCAACGGTTTTCCCAAGAGTGCTAGGATCAGCAGAACCCCACTGTGCTCATGTCCCCTGCACCCTGCCAGTGTAGGAACATGCGAGACACATGGGGTGCCTGAGTCTGGTCTGCTTTAGTTAGTCAATGTTGTGGTTATGCTTCACAGAGTGCTGGTGCAGTCAGCTGTGCCTTTGAACTGCCTGAGGCATAAAAGGCACCCTCTCTACACCAAGAGACATTGAGTTTAGTTTAAAATATGGGCCATTGTTAGTTCATAGCTTACACTCTGTGTGTGTGTGTGTGATATGCATGAGAGAAAGAGAGAGAGAGAGAGGTACTCCAAGGTGTTTTCATAAACCTTTTCCATCTTACAGTTGCTCTCCAGTAACTATAATGAAACCTGCAGCAATTAAGAATGTAGCATCTTTCATCAGTGCTTCTCACCATGTGTTACAGAAATTGATTAAGCCTCACAAACACCTGAAATCCCAGCTCAGTAGGGCAGTAAATCTGTCTAATCTCTACCCTGCAGGTGTTTTTAATACATCCATCAATACAGGTGCCACATAGTCTTGCATATCCATGACCGGGAAGTTTGCTTGCTGTTCCCTCCAAGCTTGGGTATTCCATGCATCCTTTCAGAATCTGGCAACACTGCTCAATGTTTACCTTCAAAGACTAAAAGGGTTTTTAACAGATGGGTGTCCCCGTTCCTGAAACTAATCTAACATAAATGCTCCCAAATAGGAGATACACAGGAACTGGGTTGCCATCAGTGTTCCCTATAAGATGAGCACTTGGGCGTACACCCAGGAGAGAGTCAGGTGCCACCCAGCTGATTAGCAGTGTGCCTACACCTGACAGCATGTGTTCCTATGAGTGGTGTATATCCACACATATCTTGGTGCACGTAACAAAATTTATTCTTCCCATGGATGGAAAATATTAAGGGGAACCCTGGCTGTAACCAGAGTGGGCATCGTACAGCACATGAGCAAATATTCATCCTGCTTTTCCCAACCCCGGTTGTTCCCTGGGGCCGTCCTTGCGTGCTCTGCCTCACCCATTTCCATAAGCACTGCAAACAAGTCTCAGTTTGTTCCTTCTCCCTTTGATCCCCACCTTTTGTTTCGCTTTAAGATACTACAGTTTTTTCTACGGCAGAAGCTCCAAGTGTCTGTCGTAGCCACCGTGCTGTAAATTGTAGTATCTGGGGGCATGGCTGAAGTAACTTTTATGAATGTCTCCCAATGCTTTCTTCCCATCCTTAATCTCCCCCTCTGACTGTTGATCCTGCTGCCCTGGTCAGGACTGGCGACAGATTTCACTGGGCTCTGCCCAGTTGGAGAAGGGTGTGGCTCTGGGTCCCCCCGAAGGGGGAGGGGTCTTGGGCAGAAGGGGCAGGATTAGGAGCCCCACGCCTGCACTGGGTGGGATTCTATTGGCAATTTAAGGGCCTGGGTGGACCTGCTGCCACGGTAGCAGAGGCCTGAAGCCTGAGGTGCTTTAAATCACCAGGCACTGGGGCAAATGCCTCCTTGGTCCCCATTGGCCCCTCCTTTCCCTGGAAAACAACAGCCAAAGCAATCCAATTTGTGTCCCCTCAAGTGACCCATCATCCGTTTTCAGCTTCACCAAGTGAGCGCTGTAGGTCAATGCGACCTATTTTGATGTGCGACTGGGAGGATCCTCAGCTGCTTTCAGAGATGCTGTGACCCATGGGGTTAGCATGACTTAGGAGGCCTTTGCCCCTAGACAGTCATGGTTTTAGATGCATTTAAAGCCATGCCTGCACTATATGGCAGCAAATATAGTGTACACACCACATGCTCCTCTAGCTTGGGTATAAATAGCAGTGTAGACAATGAGTCATGGCTTAAGGATGTACTGTAAATGTCAGAATGCCAGTTAGGTTCTTTACATGCCCTTCTACACACCCAGGGCTACATGGGTGTTTTAAACCATGTAGTGGCCCACTGCCTCCCCCTGCCAGCCTTACATTGCCACACGTAGCCATGCAGTAGATGGAGCCTGCTTTTTATGGTACTGGTTAGCTAAATATGCCCCACATGCTGCTACCATCAGAAACAAGATCATGCTGGAGAGAGGATCAAGCAAGCAGGCTCCTGGGTAACGGTTTCATTCTCTCTCTGCTACTGATGCACTGAGTGGCCTTGGAAAAAGTTGCCTAACCTCTTTCTGTACTTCTGGTTGCTGGTGTCTAAAATACATACCTTGTGGCAGTGCTGTTGGTTAAATAATGGTTGTACTTAGAGATCTTGGATGGAAAGATGGAGAAGTGGTATTCTGGGAATTGGTCCAACTCTTCATAACAAAGGCATGCAGTAATTTTTGATCATCTCAGTGCCTGCAAGGAAATTTTTTGTATTGTGAAGATTGATTCATGATTATTTGATGAGACACTGATTAGAACAACTTTTAGCATGTGGGCGGCTTGCAGACGCTTCACAATTCCTGTTGAGTGACTGACCATCTGGGTCCCATTCTCCATGATCCAGTGGCTCCCTGGGTACCCAGCTGAATTTTAGTGTGAGAGAATGATGCATTTGTGTGAATTTCATCATTTGCGTATACCAGTACAGGGGGCACCAGCTCCAGGGAGAGGTGCTGAATGTAACATCGTAATGAGTGCAGATGGCCCCTAGCAGGCTGCCTGAGTGGCTGCACCACCTGATTGGCTGGAAGAGCTGGCTATAAAGCCCAGCACCAGCAGTTCAACTGCTGTTCAAAGTGCCCTGCAATAGCTTTGCTCTCTGCTTGGTCCAGTGCCACTCTTGTCTTGGCCTTTGTCCTGCTCTTTGCTAGCTCTAGCCTTCCTTCACTTGAGGTAAATCAATCATGCATGACTCAGCTCTAGTTTTTTAATTTAAATGTGGCCTTTGGCTCTGACACCCAGCCTCCGATGGCAGCTCTGACCTCTTGGCTTCAGTGCTTGACATCGGCTCTAGCCACTAGACCTGACTGCACACAGCTTTGTCAATGATGCTGAATCCAACATGGTGGTGAGTAAATATTGCTGCAGCAATAGCCTATGCATAAATGACACAATTTGGCCTGTTGTGAGCAAGCGTGTAGGACCTATTCCACGTTTGGTGTTAGTATGCAGATCAATACACATTCAATCAAAGCGTCTTGCAAATCAGAAAAATGAACATTTAATGCTTCACTGTTATTACTACTGATAATATCCCAGTATCCCCAATTATTAACTTAACTCCATTAAGCCATCCTTCCTCCCAGTCACCTCTTCGTCCCTTGTGGCCTCATGTTTGCAGCTGGCTAAAGCCAGCAGGCTCTTTGTTTGTAGTGGTACGGATTAACATTTGGAATTTAATCACTGCTTGCCTGCAAAACTATAAGCCATCATGTCATTACAGCAATGTAATTGCAGAATGGCAGACCCTTTCATTCAGCTGCCTATTTAATAAGCAGGTTGGAGCATTAATCTGACATACAGAAGTATGGTGAAGTCTGAGAAAACAGCACAGCAGGGTGCACACAGTTTTTAGGGCCTGTTTGAAAAATGTATGGTGCCAAAAGCCCAGTTTACTCTCCCCTCCTGTAAAGAAAAATGTCTTGGTGTTCGGCTGAGTAATGGCAAACACTGAAAGCAGTCGCCTGGCTTACTCACATGACAGATGTGGATTCAAATGGACTGTTAGGAAACAAAGCAAAGCAAACAAATCATGATTTGTTGTTTTCTGCACAGATTAAAGACTAACCAGGCAGGCTAGTTTTAGCCAGCTCAGTTACTGTTTTTTTAAGCACAAAAGTCCCTAGATGTCTACATGCTTGTCTCAATGGGCCATGCAGCTGGTCCTCTCCCAGAGTTCTACAGTTTGCTTCCACAAAGACAGCATTGAAAGAAACAGACATGCACACTCAACCAAAGGGTTACCTAAAGAGATGTGTTCATGTTTTAAAAGCCCCACATCAAAGATCACTAACAAGTTCAAGATTAGCATAAATATCTGCTAATGAAGTCCTGGACCCTAGTAAGCTTTATGTCTTTCTCCAGCATCCATCATAGTACAGGCTGGAATTGACAAGTAACATGAGCTATGAAGGCAAAGTAGTGAGCAAACAGCTGTGTGATTTCTAATGAGATGGACAAAGGGAGGAACAAGGACTGATCTATGATTAAAGATGAAGGTACAGAACTTCAAATATATTTAAGTTCCATTAAAATCAGGATAGACACCTAAATGTCTTTGAGAACCTGGGCCCAGTGATTTAGATTTCTAGCTGGGTAATATCTTCATCTAAACACTTGACCAAACTTTAATGAAACACTGCTGTGAAGCAGTGAAATATTCCCACCCTCTTTTAGAGGTGGGAGGAAATTTGGGCAAAAAGAAACACCTGTCCAAGATCATACAGGAAATCTGTGTCAGAACCACCTCTTAACTCTACAATGATCCTTCCTGTCTGATTTGTCCCTGTGGTGCCTAGAGACAGGTGTGGAGCACAGGGAGGCGTAAAATGACATCTTGAGTCCACCAATGATTTCTTTTTTATGCCCTGTGGCTTGAGGATGGGCAGCAAAGCCAGGGACCTCCATCAGCTTTGCCTGACAAGGTGCCGTGCCCCTAAAGGCTCATCTGCTCATTTCCAGTTCAGTCATGGACCTATGTCCACTTACTTGTAATTTGGTGGTGACCGCCGCAAGCAACTGAGGCAGACAATCGCCACACGCTGGCTGGAAAAGCATTAATGAGCTGCTGTGGAGTCAGTCAGCCTTGTCTCAGTGCACATGCTGAGAGGGAGGGCAGACCTCCAGCCTGCCAGAGGCTTTCCAAAGGAGGGTGGGCCTGATGTGGAGTGATGGCTGTGCTTTGCATCCAGTGACTTGCTTGCTGCTGGCAAGTGAGGCAGCACCATCAAAACTCTTGCCTTGTGCTCTCCACCAGCAATGCTGCAATGAGTCATTGTGTGCTCACGAGTGAACCTGCCAGTGTGTGTGTCCGCTTAGGGTGAGCAGACAATGATGGATATTAGAAAGTTCCACTCCAGAGAGGAAGGGGCAGGGAAAGCCACCATGTGTGAGTGGAATTTATGCAATAGTTTGGAAGAGTCAGCACTGTGAGATACAATCCTATTGCAGACACTGATTTCTGGCAATTTAGCAGCTCTTCCTTTTTTTTCAATCAAATGGTATTGTGACACACGGGCTATCTGTTGAAAAGGTACCTTTGCCACCTGAGAGGCAATCAATGGCATGAAATGATTGGATCATCTGCATTTCACTGGGTCCCTCTCCTAAAAGTATGGCTTGCTTCATAAAGCAACATGGATGAGGTTGTTAGCAGCATTTCATTTCCTAAGAGTAAGTGGAAGACTTCATAATTTAGGCCCTATTGTGTTGTTATGAAAAACAGTAAATAGCTGATCAGTTACATCTGAGGCTGTGGTATGTCAGCGCCCTCCAATCTTCTAGATAAGTCTATGAGGAGGAAAAATTGTGGTGGGAGGGGACCTTGTGTATATGATAAATGTTCAGGGATTAGTGGCACACCCTAAAACTCTGTAATCAGTCTTGAGCACAAAGCTTAACCCAGATACTTTCTGTCAGGGTGGTTAAGCACTGGAATAAATTGTCTAGGGAGGTTATGGAATCTCCATCACTGGAGATATTTAAGAGCAGGTTAGACAAGCATCTGTGAAGGATGGTCTAGATGGTTCTTGGTCCTGCTGTGAGAGCAGGGGATTGAACTTGATGACTACTCAGGGTTCCTTCTAGTTCTAGTACAGGTTAAACATTTCTAGTCTGGCACTCTCGGGACTTGGCCTGTGCTGAACAAGAGAATGTGCCACACACCAAGAGGTCAATATTGTTGAGCAGCATTACCAACACTTCCGCTGCTTACAGGGCTCTTAGAACATATTTAGTGGTAGATCACAGCTAAATGGCACAGAACACTGAGAGCCAGGACTGATGGCTGTAAACAAACTTTATGGGAGCACAGGAAACTTGGCCATGCCCATAATGAGTGGTAATTCAGCTAACTAAAATCGTGCTGGATTATGGATGTTGCCAACTGAGAGAGTGCTGGACTAGAGAGGTTCAGCCTTTAGTCTATGATTTTCAGTGACATATTTATCTGTACTTGGTTGTAATGCAATCCTATAGAAATCAATATAAAATCCATTGTGACTTTTAGTGCATTTGACATTACAGTCGTCACTGGCACAAGAAACCTGCCTGACAAACAAGTATATCACTGTCAGTCATTAATGATAAGGGACCAACTATAGAACAGAACAGAGTACTGCCATGGTACTTTGTGCATGTGTACCTGATAAAGACCACATCCCTCCTGTAGGATGGAATATCAGATGCTTCTCACATACTGTAGATCACATATAAATGATCATTCCTTAGGCATCACTGTACATACCTTTTGTTCATACCCTTATTATTAAGCGAGCTGTGTTCATGACATTTAGGTCATCAACACTATCCGGTAATGTGATTGTTGGCTAACTTTGCTTAATCACGTTAGCTTGATGATTCTTAGAGTGATGCAAAGGCTTCAGTGTAATCTATTCAGAAGGAAGCAATCAGGTTGTTAATGACATGGAGGAGGAAGCAAAAAGAACATTGGAGAACTCTGCTGAAGAGGCAAAGCTGGTTCTTTGTTTCTTTTTTCTCTTTGAGTGAAAACAGAGGATTTGAAGAGCTCTGGATGGGACATTTTCAGAGGTGTAAAGGCTAGATAAGGTGCCCATATCTCATTGAAAATCTTCTCTGGAAATGCTTTGCAGGACAGGGCAATGAAATGATAGATTAAATTTATGAGTACCTGCAGAGTAATGTTCCCAGTAAGATGTACACTGGGTCAGAACCATGTGAGATTCATGCATGACCAAAGTGATTAGCACTGTGCCCACAATATGTTTCTATTGGTGGTGCACATCCACACATGCCTTAATTTATATAAAATTTATTGTGCACATGGATGGAAAAAATGAGCGGGAACTTTGGTGCGGAGTACTGTCCCCTTGGAAGAAGAGTCTAATTCTCCATGAGTTTATTGGCCGTGGTCTTTCAGTTTCTCACTATCAATGAGATCGCAGGATGCTCTGGGAATCTGTGTGGTTAGATCACTGAAGTGCAGGCAGCTAAAAGAGCGAACAGAATGTCACAATCCCATTTTTTTAAATAATGAGATTATGGTACACATTCATTTAGCTTCCAAAGAGTGTGGGGACTGACACACCCTCCCCCAGAGTGGCACGGCTTTCTAGCTTGTGCCACTCTCAGACTGCACAGCTGTGGGGTTGGAGAACTGCCCCACACCCAACAGAAACTTCCACAGGAAGAGGCATATGGAGGCAGAGCAAGGGTGGGAAGAGGGCAGGGTATGGGCTGAGTAGAGGTAGTAGTGGGATGGGTATTGGCAGTCATGGGGGCAGGGGCATGAGGCCAATGACCCCCTGAAATCTCCACACCTGTCACCTTTGTTCATTTGAGTACATTTTAATTTTGGTTCGTTGCATCTTTAGAAAAAGACCTAGGTCAGTTTGAAAAGGTCCAGAGAATGACAGCAAAGACAGAGGTCTGAGCAGAATGTTGTCTTGTTACTGGGGGATTTAAGATTTAAGAAGAGTGGAGTAAGAATTGTTCAGGTCATCCTTTTTCTGCTGTTCTTTAATGTGAGAACAATGCCCTTTCTTTTTTCCACTCGCTGTGGTGTTATCCTGCCGAATTCACAGAGCCATAAGTTCAAGGAATCAGAAGGCAAACAAATTCTTTATACTTATGCTTGTGGAAATGAAAATCCTAGTGTTACACTCATCAGTGAGATCATATTGAAGGTCTAATACTATATCTTGATTTCAAAGGGGGATGTAGGGTAGTAACACTTTAATATAAGGGTTATACAGTCTAATGATGAGTGCTGCAAGGATCAAGAAAGACTCTTTTCCACCCATTTATAGCAGCGCATATCTAGGTAAAAACAAAGAGGAGTCCTGTGGCACCTTAAAGACTAACAAATGTATTAGGGCATAGGCTTTCCTGGGATGGGTTATGCTCCAATAAATCTGTTAGCTTTTAAGGTGCCACAGGACTCCTCATTGATCTTGCTGAAACAGACTAACACAGCTACCTCTCTGATATCTACCAAGCAGTCCTGTCATACCTTATAAACTAACATTTATTTATTAGGTAATGAGCTTTCTTGAGCAATACCCGCTTCCTATGTTGTCTAGATAGGTGCATGACAGATGGGAATTACCTGTCTCTGAGATTCAGTTAATGGTGTGTGTAGGTGATAAGATACCAGTCTTCAAAAATCTAGCAGCTGGTGAAATGATACATTCTCCCTGGATTTCATAAAGATACTTGGTGTAGTGCTGCAAAGCAGAGGAAACAATCAGTTTAGAAAGTACTGGATAGCGCAGGAATAGAAAGTGACCCCTGAGAGGTCAATTGCATGTGTCCCTACGTGATGTGGAAAATCGAATCCCAGAACGACCCTGAGTGGGTTGATCCTCTGGACTAATGTAGACATAGCCCGAGAGACTATTGCAAAGATCACTGCAAAAGTCCTCTGGTGATGCTTTGCTGCCAGCTGAATGAGTTATGATCTTCTCTCTAATTAGTTAACCCCAGACTTCTCCATTGATCTATTTGCACAAAAATGACTTAGACATTCAGCTTGCAAAGGATCAGGCAAGGGGTAGACAAGCAAATAATGCCATAGAAACTAATAAGATCCAACCGGGGTGCCTCCTCAGGGCCAGGCCCAGCCTTAGGACAAGGTAAACAAAGCAGTTGCCTTGGGCTCAGCTCCTTCAGGGTCCCACACTCCAATTGACTGTAGCAAAGGTCAGCAACTTTTCCAAGGTGGAGTGACAAAATTTGACGTTTTGACCTCTATGTATGGTCAGAGTGCCGTCTGAATGCCAGTGATACTTTGTGAAGTCACTAATAGTCCTACTTACAACAGCGTCGTTAATAAATAAAGATGCAGAGCTTTACCCTTTAGGTGGCATTTGGTAGCATTAGCTAGTCTTTTGTTAATCCCCAGGAGGCATGGCTTTGAGCAAGCTCCCAGCTGCATGGGGGAAGAGGGGCGGGACTGAGATCCCACCTCACATGCTGGCTGGGGGTTGCTCAGCCCTAGACTATAGCATACACTGGGCCCGCTCTGTTCAGGGCAGTCACAAGGAGCCATGCCTTTGCTCTTTTTGAGTCAAATACCAGCTGTAGGGCTACCATACTTGAACTTCAAGAGATAGGACACCCCCAAGAGAGAGTGTATCTGTATCAGTATCTACCAGCTCACGTATTAATGCCTTATGTATAACACATTAATGCAAACTAAGTTGGTAGATACTGACACAGATCCACACCCTCTCAGGGGTGTCCTCTCTTTTGAAAGTTCAAACATGGTAACCCTAACCAGCTGATCTTCACTGACTGAGGTAAGTTGGCTCCAAGACTGCATGTTTACATTGCTATACATTCTATCCAGCATCCAGCATCCTAGACAGTCACAGGAGATGAGAGAGAATGTGTCAGAGAGACACCTTGTACTGAAGGACGGCATTTATCAGCCAGTTATATTTATGGCACCTACCATGCTCTGACAAACGGATCATAGATCAGGACAAGTTCATTTCTGGGATGGGTTTTCCAGCACAGCCATTCTAGCTGTGGAGTCCTGGCTCAGCACTTTAAAATTGGCAGGGCAGTAAATCTTCAAAAGTAAACGTGCTGCCTCATGAAGATATAAATATAACAGTAAAATAAAATTATCCATTACACACACATTTAAAATGTCCAGCATCGTATATTAGCTGGGATTCATTAGTTGCTTTAATCAATCTGAGCTTCCGGTTAATGGAATTTTAAAGTAATTTTAAAAACAGGCTTGTTTTAATTGGGAAAAGTTGGTAAGAAGAAGGCAGCTATGCAGACTGGGTGGCTGGGAATTGAACAGAGATCAAATTTTCTTTCAATACGTGAACTGAGACAAAAATTAAAGATAGTTTGGGGGGATGAGAATCAGTGTTCCCTGAAAGCTGAGCACTTGGGTGCCATCCAGGAGAGATTCAGGTGCTAACCACAGCTGGCAGCATGTGTTTCTCTTGGTGGTGCACACTGCACATGCTTTGGTGCATGTAATAAAATTATTCTGCACATGGATGGAAAAATAGAGGGAATATTAATGAGAATGTATCTGGGAGGGGCTTTTTGAAAGATGCAGTATGCAAATAGATAAATTTCTAAACATCTGCCTCCTGCTAGGAGCATTTTATATGGTACGTTCCCTTCAGAGATAATACATAGGAAATATATACTATGTTGTGTCTTGAAAAATTCTGTTATGTTCTTTCATGCTTTGTTCTTTTACCTTTAATGCAAACTGAGGGTCCGCAGGTGTACTATTAGTGTCACAATAGTCCTGGACATGAGCCAACACCATGGCCTGATGTACACAATAAAGCAAAGAAAGACAAATATCTTTTTATGAAATTGTTAGTTGCAATCACTGAGTTACTGTGATGGAGATATGGTGACAGGGTCAGAGATGCAGTTCATTTTGGAGTGTACCCAAAAATGTATATCCAAATCACGGATGAAGGGCACCTGTAAGAGAGGGGTGTGTGTGTGCAGTGAGGGCCACCTAGAGGAGCAGGGATAGGGTATGTGGAGGCAACCCATTTAGCAATTAAAATTTAGGCAGGGGCACTAGGAAGCAGTGCACCTCCTGATTGTACCACAAATCACCCACAATCCAAACCCAACTTTGGCCTGGACATATGACTGAAAAGCTCAGGAGAACAGCTTTCCTTAGAATGCTCCCATACCATTCTGGGCTTTGCTTTGGATGGAAATAAACTGCCTCTATTGCCAGGTTTTTCCATACATTTACTCCTCCTGCCAGTAGGGGGTATTGAAGTGGATGAAGAACTAACAAAAGCTAATAAAACTAACCAAATTTTTTTAAATCACTGAGAGAGACTTGGGTCTGATGTCCTCTTGTGCCAGAGGTTGCAAGTGGTAAAACCTTTTCAAATTTCACAAGCTAAAATGGATTGTGTGGGGTAAATATTATAATGTGAGACCTGCCGGGAATGCCAGGGAAGTGCAGAAGGTGGTGATGAGGATTTGCTAGGTGGCTTTGTCCCTCAGAGGCCTCATTCTGTTGGAGTAGCAGAGTTGGTGGAAGAGAGCTCAGTAGCTGATTTATTGTGTCTAGTAGAGACGCAATAAATTGATCCCTGCTGGATTGATCACTTCCCATTGATGGGGCCGTTAGTGATGATATGCCTGGAGTCATTATTGTTTCAATCTTCAAGTATGTAAAAGCTTGTTATGAAGAGGACAGTGAATGGTTGTTCTCCATGTCCACCAAGGGTAGGATAAGAAGCAACTGACTTAGTTTTCAGCAAAAGAGATTTAGGTTGGATATTAGGAAAAGCATTTGAACTATAAGGATCGTTAACCTCTGGAACAGGTTACCTAGGGAGGTTGTGGAATCCCTATCTTTAGATGTTTTTAAGACCAAGTCAGACAAAAACATTAGCCAAGGACAGTCTAGATATATTTAATCCTGCCAAGAATTGGGGAGATGGACTACGGCTGCCATACGAGAAGAAATTCATAAGACTGAGACTTTTCAACTCAGAAAAGATGAGACTCAGGGCAGATATGAGGTCTATACAATTATGACTGAAGTTGGGAAAATAAACAAAAGTTATTTACTTGTTCCTATATCACAAGAACTAAGGGCCACCCAATGAAATTAATAGGTAGCAGGTTTAAAGCAAAGAGAAGAAAGTATTTCTTTATGCAATGTACAGTCAACCTGTGGAACTCCTTGCCAGAGGAAGTTGTGAAGGCCAGGACTTTAACAGGGTTCAAAAAAGAGCTAGATAAATTCATGGAGGTTAGCTCCATCAATGGCTATTAGCCACGATGGAATGTTGTTCCAAGCCTGTGTTTGTCAGAAGCTGGGAATGGGTGACAGGGGAGGGATCACTTGATGATTACCTGTTCTCTTCATTCCTCTGTGACACCTGGCATTGGCCATTGTCAGAAGACAGGATATTGGGCTGATGGACCCTTGGTGTGACCCAGTGTGGCCATTCTTAAGTTCTTATGACTAGATGACAGCTTAAGGTCTCTTCCAAGCCTATATTTTTATGATTCTATATTGGCAAAGGACAGTGCAGTTAGAGAAACTGTCCTTTTGGATGAGATGGCTAAGCCAAGGTCCTGACCATTTGTAGCTCTTAAAGCTCACATAGTTCCGGAGTCCAGTTGGGTAACCATGGTGCCTTGAACAATTTCCAAGTCAAGTAATTATGTTCTGCTTCTCTTATTTTCCATCTGTCTTTTCAATTGGATACAGCATGTCTCGTAAATTTGTCATGACATTTAGCAGCCAAAGCACTAAATCAGCTCACCCATCCTTTACCAAGATGATTATGAAAAATTAATGACATTTTACATGCCAAGACAAAAAACAAAACAAAAACCCCAAACTGAGGTAATGAGCAACGTGACCTTTGCATGCCATGGAGAAGTCATTCTTTCTCCTTTCCATTGTAAAATTTTTGTGTGCTGTTACTGTGCACAACAGTCATTTCTCCCATCATATGTGGACTAAGGAGATTCATATTCTAGTTCTGTTCTGCCACTGACCTGCTGAGTGACTAGAGCACATTCCTGTTCTGTGCCTCAGTTTCCCTGTCTCTAAAATGGAGATAATCCATTCTGACCTGCTTGGTACAGCACTTTGAAATCCACGGATGAAAAGAGATAGATAAGAGTGAGGTATTAACCTCAAAGGGGTGGGGAAAGACAGAATGACCTTTGTAAAGCCCTATGAGACCATGGCATTTGGGGCTAAAATTTTGCCAGAACAGCTCTTCTGAGGACAATTCAAGTTGGTGCTAGCAAATCTCAACCTTGGTCCCTAACCTTCATTGAGCCTAAAGCCACTACACAACCTGGGACTATCTCTGCAATGAAGTAACTCTGTGATTTGGCTGGGTAGGTGGAGAGAGGGAATATATTTTCCTCCATTCTCTTAAAATGAGCAAGTCTTCCCCTGAAAGTAGAAATGAGAGAGTTGCCAGGAGCCCTTTCTGCCACATGTGCAGAACAGGTGTTCACCCAATAAAAATGAATGTTATAGGTAGAAAAAATGCTTAGTGGCTGTTTCAGTGTACAAATGATTACACAGCTGGGCAGGACAGGAATTGTCCAGGTCAGTGAACCCTACCCACAGCCTACACCTACAGCAGTTGTTCCCAGCTGTAGAAGAATACTGTAGCTGATCCCTATCCAGAAAAGGCTGCAGAGATTAGACTCCACCTTGTTGCACTTCCAAGAGGCCAAAGGAGTAAACACTGGACTGATTTAATGAGGCAAGCATGAAAGCATCAGACCCATTTCCTGTGACACGCCCCATCCCTGATGCGCAAGAGACTCTCCAGCCTCAGAGAGCCTCCTGGTTGCCATGATGCTGCAGGCTGTGGCTACTGTGAACTCGCAACAGTGGGAGCAGATACTAAACCCTCCCAAAAGCAGTAAAAGATCCACGACACATTTAAACAATTCCAATTCCGTCCAGTAGCAGCTGGTGGTGTACATGTAATGGCCCACAGGTTGACTTGAACCAGGGACCTCTGGAGCTTAGTGCATGAGTCTCTACAGTTTGAGCTAAAACCCAGCTGCCTTTTGACTGAGGCTATAGCAGAGACTCATGCCCTGTGTAAGTGGTCTAGGTGCCACTATGTGGGACAGTGAACCACACTTGGGTGTGTGGGTTACATACAAACAGACAGGATATTCAGCATTCCCGGAACCAGGAGGTTGCCCAATAGTCAGATATTTTGGATAGTAGAGAGGTATGCCTAGCAATGCATAACACGAAAGAAAAGCAAGATTAGATATTAGGAAACAAACAAAAATGTATGCAGAGTACTTTATTTACCAGCAACAGCAGTAGTGTACACTGTAGGCTTATACTGTATTTGCTGTAATTATTTGTATTTACTTTCACTATCCTGTCCTTATGGAAAACATAAGTAAAATTCACTTATGGTTAAAATGCCGGTTATTTGAGAGTTCTGGATGACAGAGTGCTGGGTATGAAAGAGTTTACTCTCCTAGCCAGTTCATTGTGATAAATAAGATTAACCTTTTCCCAGCCCTTGCCTTTTAGATGAACACAGTTTTGAAGAAATCTTAGCAAAGCTGGCTGTGCCCCAAATACTTGTGCATGTCCTTCTAGCATTTTAGCCATATATGGGGCCCTGAATATGTCCTACTTTCAGAGTCTGCAGTAAATGAAGCACAACTATCAATACGATAAATAAAGACAGTTTATTGTGGGCAACTAATGGGAGGAATATAATGACGTATGCTAATGGTGTGATCTGAAAGAGCAGTGGTTCCCAACTTGGGGTCCACAGACCTCTGGAGGTCTGTGAGGGTATTGCAGGGGGTCCATGGAAAAAAATAAGAGAAATAAAAATGATCATAGAAAAGAGGATTTGGAGGCCTGTGAACAGTTATGGGGGTTATTGGAGGTCCACACTAGTGAAAAGGTTGGGAACCACTGTGATAGAGCAAATGTTGACTCCCGAGGGAGTGTCAGAAACCGTTAATCATTAAAGCCATTAAATATGTTTTTGCTCTTTCCTGGATGTGTTAGAACAGGGTGTAAGTGGACCTGAACAGCTGAGCTTTTAACAACCTTTCCTACAAACTGCAAATAAATCAACCAGCAAATGTAATTGTGGGGAAATGAGCACTATGGAATTTGAAAAAAAACTGAGACACGAAACATTTGGCAGGAAAATTCTACCCTCCATGTGTCTGTCTTGGCTAATGATGCCGGATGCATGGTGGTTTCCAATTTCAAGGATCAAATAAGCTGTCAGGAAGCAACGTCAAGGGCTCTTAGCGGTGCTTTGGCATGACTGCTGCTTGTGTCAAAGAGAAATTGTTCTGGGAGGAAAATCTATTGGTGGGGACACTGAGGCAGGGCTCTGTCACAATGATTGCTCAGTGTTCTCCTGCTGCCTTGCTGCATCTTCGGACAGAATCCCGTTGGGAGGGAATGTGTGTAGTCAGGTGGGAAGTCAGAATGGGATGCAGATGGAAGTGAAGAAAGCCGTCTTGCTCTTAAGGAAAAAGATGGGCCATTCAGAAGGCGGGGCGCTGTTCCCATCTCTTCCACAAACGTCCTGCTTAACATAGGACAAATCATATAGGTCTTAATTCTAAGCTGGTGATAAACTTTCCTGTTGTTAATCAGAGCAAAACTGAAGGCACAACAAGGTGAACTTACAATACAGGTTGAACCTCTCTAGTCTGGTTCCTTTCGGACCTGACTGATGTCAAACTAGAAAATTTGCTGGACTACTGGAGGTCAATATTGTCTAGCATATTACCAACACTTCCCCTGCTTACTGGGCTCTTAGAAGCCATTTAGGGGTAAATTACATCTAAATAACAGCATAGAACACTGACATCCAGGACGGGTGGCTGTAAACAAACGTTATGACTATATCTAGCTTTCAGGCTTCTGTTGTGAGTCTGTAGGTCTCCCAACAGAAGTCTGCCGCTCTGGAAGCCTCTGCTGACGTCCTGGTCATATTCATTCCATGAGAAAGATGGGAGATATTGGCAGGGGGGGTTTTCCCGACATCTTTCCCTGTCTGGATGGGCCAAATGTTGGGATAATGCCAGATTAGCGGGGTTCAACCTGTACTAAAGTGTTCATTTTGATAAAATGTAAGCCTAAATGTCTTCATCAGTGACACAGATATTGTATCATTCCCACCTCCTATGGTTAGTTGTAGCCTAAATTAATATTTTCAGACTGCCTTCTACCTAATCTCAAAGTATTCCTTAAGTGCAAATTTATGAATGGCCCTTTGGTTTGAAAAAAAAATGCAGTTGTGTCAGGCAGAGGTTCATTTCTGAAGTATGGATGGATTCTAGAGATGAAATCATCCATATCCCCTTGATTTCAGAAAGGAAGTGGTGTGATAAAATCATCAATGGAAACAACATAATACATAAAAATAAAGTCACAGTGACTATCTCTGAACAGCCAAGGAAATTCAGAAGGAAAGTCCTGAGTTTAAAAATTAAATAAAATTTATAAAAAATTAAAAAGAAAAAGAAAAATTCTAGATTTGGTATGTGACTTTCCCTCCTGAAGGTAAATTAATTGCAGATAAGATTCATTGCAATTTACATTCCCTGACCACCATGAGGATACCCAGCATGCAAAAACAGAGACCCTAGCAGGCTCCAGATGTTGTTGAGTATTTTTATAGTGCTTTACAGCTCTGTCTGTGTATCTTTTCCAAGTGAATTCATGTCCCTGGGTACCTGTCCTTAAGATCAGAGAGGGGTGTTTTTTGTGGAATTTGGGCAGTGGAGAAAAGTTTGATCTAGTAGTGACTCAAGCAGAGGCTGGATAGTCAGGACTCCTGGGTTCTGTGCTTTGCTTTGCCACTCAAATAATCTACGCATTTAGACAAGTTTATAAAACACAGGCTTATTGTAAGGCTTCGTGGGCCATGTGATTATTGTCCCCTTGCTGTGCAAGACAGATTCTATCCTATGTACTTGTCTAGTACCACATGTCATATCTCGCAACCTAACATTTATCTGCACTGTCTACAGCAGTGCTATAACCCCACTATACAGATGGGTTATTGAGGCACAAAGATTAAGTGGCTTGCCCAGACTCATAGCCACACTATGGTAGAGGATGGAATTGAAGCTGGGTCTCTTGAGGCCCAGGCTTTGTCAGTAAAGTTTGTGCCTCTTGGATCATGGCACTGGACCCCCCCCACACACACACAATTCACAGCCACGCACAGCTGGCACAGCACTGCCATATCATTTCAAAGGGCCTTGGAATTCCAGCACCACTGCTGCCAAAGAGTGGTGGTAATGGCCAGAGTTCCAGATCCCTTTGAAATGTACAACTACCCGCTTTGTCATTCTCTTTCACACACACGAACACACCCATGCATCGGCAGGCCTATGTGCAAATACAGACAAAAAGAGTATTTGTATCTCTTATGTTCAGTGTCTGTGGGTTAGGACAGTTTACCTACTTTGCCCAGGCGTAAGAGATCTGGCACTAGATGACTTCGTATAGTCTTTTATGCCTGGGCAAAGTAGGTATCCATCGATCTTCTCTGGCGCAGGTGAGTGGAAATTGTGATTTGATAACATTTTACACCCACTTGGCACAGATGGAATGGAAGACAAGGAACAAAGCAGCGGAGAATCAAATCTGACGTTTGTTGAGATACATGGATGAAAGATGTCATATAAGTATTATCACATATAAATAATGGTATGGTTTCATTGCCAATGCGACCTTCCATGCCTTCAGAATCCAAATCCACTTTCTAGAATACAATACAACCTGCGGTTAATAACTAGGGTATTTAGTGTTCATAAATTAATGTATACAGTCTCCTGTGCATACATTTGTCAGGCAGCTAGAGAATTGCCAGGGTTCAACAAACAGACTGAGAGGGAGCCATGCTAGTCTATATATTATCAAAACAAAAAAGCAGTCAAGTAGCACTTTAAAGACTAACAAAATAATTTATTAGGTGAGCTTTCATGGGACAGACCCACTTCTTCAGAACAACTGAAGAAGTGGGTCTGTCCCATGAAAGCTCACCTAATAAATTATTTTGTTAGTCTTTAAAGTGTTACTTGACTGCTTTTTTGTTTAGACTGAAATATGAATGCAGTGTTCCAGGGTTACTTACATTAACTGTGGCGTTTTGGTTTGACTCTGATGTTCTTTTATGTTCCATGGAAAGATGCAGAGCCCCTGAATTCATAAGATAACTGCAGTTAAAATTAAATGTCTGAGAATTTTACCTGTTTCTGCATTAATAATAAATACTTGAATCCTATGTCCCTGTGCTTGTTAGTAGCTCAGAACTGCATACAAGTGTCTAAAAGGCTTCCAGGGAAATAAAAATAACGGTACTGATTTTTTCTCCAGCTTGTATTACATCTGCTCTCCCTCAGTAGAGTTTGTGGAGTGCTATTTCATTTGAGCACTGTCAGGTTATTCTAGAAGGAAGGGTCATATGATGTGCTTTGCCTTCAGTTCTTGTTGTCTCACAGTTCTGAACTTGGCATGATCAAACTTTCAGCTAGGGAATTTATGAAAACCACTCCCATTCTCCCAGCCTTCAGATGCTTGTCAAAATACCATGGAATTCATTCTGACTGCAGTCCACATAAAAATCACAGCCCTTGGAATACAGGATATACCAAAGTAATAACATATGTGTCAAAAGTGGCTTTATGGCCCTGCAAAGTTGAGCAGGTTCCTTGATGAGAAGATCTTTAGAGATTTCTGGTAATCCTTCTGAATGGGCCAGAAAAGCTGCAATACAGTATCATATTACAGACTGAACCCCTTTAATCTAGCACTCTCTGGCCCGGTGACATCTGTACTTTGGCATGATTTTAGTTAGCTGGATGACCGTTTATCATGGGTATGGCCAAATTTCTTGCAGTCCCATAAATTTGTTTACAGCCACTAGTCCTGGTTCTCAGTGTTCTTTACTGTTCTTTAGCTGTAATTTACCTTTGTCTTCTAAGAACCCAGTAAGCAGTGGAAGTGTTGATAACGCTGCTAGACAATATGACCTCCCATGATCTGACGGATTCTCTCATTTGGCTCCAATCAGATCCTGAGGGTGCCAGAAAAGAGAGGTTCAACCTGTATGTCTGTTAAAGAGACCGATTCAAAAACACTGAAACAAAGCTGGATGTTTTAGAACCATCACCAAGACAGCATTCAGGCTCAGTTCCAGAAAGCAGCAAAGCTCCATGGGGATACTTGTCTCTTTTTTTCATCAGTTCACCCATCTCTTTCACATCTTTTCCTTCCCACCATTCACTGGCTGCTGCCGATTTTATGCTCCATCCTTCTGCCTGGCTTTCTGCCAGGAGCTCTCTTTACAAGTGCACTCAAATAAGCCCTTCTTCACTGAAGCTGAGGGGCAACTTTACTACTCAGCGCAGCTGCTGTCATTACAGCTAGTATAGCAGAGGCCTATGAGCAGAGCAACTGCAAAATTGTGTTTCTATTACAGTTGCGGAGGTGCTTTTGGAGTGATGGTGACAAGGGTGGTGAAATTTTCTACACAAAGCTTTCAGTTAAGTCTCTAGTCTTCCTTTTGCAAAGAAAAACTTGCCTGTATACATAAAGCAGAAGGACTCTCGTTGTTGGCAGATGCGAATGAACCTGTGACCTTAGGAGCTAAAGCCATGTAAGTCTATAACATGAGCTAAAAGTCAATAGCCACTCAGCCAAGACCATAGAGCAAATTTCACTCCCCTTGTTGGTGCATATAGACTTCATTCGCCCTTCACTCTCCCTCAGTGCCTCTGGGTTACATATAGATAACATAATGATGTTTAATGAATATCTAGCAACAGGGAATTAATTATTTGCTATATTTCAGCATTAGTATCCTTGGAACAAATCCACAACCATCTAACAACTTAATGACTGTTATTATGGTTTGTAGTGTACTCATCAGATTTCATTGAAACAGTGGGGATAGAACACTGATCTCCAGCTCTCGATATATAGGTCCTGGTCACTTGAGTGCCAGGCAAAGCGAAGTGTTACAGAGGGATGATTTGGGAGCAGGACTAATAGCTACAAGCTTCTAGTCTCAGTTCTAATATCTGCTTTGATTGGCTGTGGCTTTGGGGAAATCCTCCATTTCCCTAAGTATAAAATAGAGTACCCATCTGAAAGGAAAATTATTAACAGTTTGCAAAGCTCTCTTCAGATGAACACTTCTAAGTATTATTACACCAATGTCATCTCTAGACTGTAAATGCTATTAACCCTGCATACCAGGTCCATTAATGTTATCCAATCTCCAAACATTAATAGACTTCAGAAGGGTCATTTGTCCATGTCTGAGTAGGAATCGGGTATATGGACCCATTCACTAAAAGTGCTCTTTTACTGACCGATGCACATTTGCATGAGCCGTGCACTTGCAGATTTGGATGATCTAACTGTCAGCATCTGTTTTTCTATATCATTCACCATATGCCTGTAAAAATGGCTCTGATTTGATTTTTAACTACTTTTCCTTAGGTGTGACTTAACATTCTTAAAGGGTATTTTGTGACTTTCCATGCCAGGCTTTTCACCAAATTGGTTCAGGATTGGAACAAATACTGAATCAACATTGGGACTCGATATGATAGCCACAGGTGAGTTTCTGTCTTTATAATCACTTCCCTCTACAAACACAGGCAGGACAATGAAATCAGGCTCCGCAGCAGATGCGCTGTTTGACTCATGAACGCACTTCTCTGATATAAAGCTCCTTCTGACTTAAGCCTAGGATAAGCTTTGTTCCATTCAGGCTAGGGTTACACTACAGTGCTCTGTCAACAGACCTCACTGTCGGAAGAGATTTCCCAACAAAACTTCTGTTGATAGAGTGCAGCTGCACACAAAAGCAAATCAGGAGAGCACTGTGCCTGGCTGCTCTCTCAACAAAACAGGCACCTGGAAGCACAAAGAAAGCATGTGCATATTGGATCCTGTCAACAGCTGGGCAGGTGTGTGACAAATGGGCCAGACAGCAAGCATTCTACACTGTTCTGACAACGCCAACCACAAAGCAGGTGCAGTTGCCCTAGGAACACCCCAACTGCATGGAGCTCCCACCCAGCAGCTGCCTCCCTAGAGGTCAGACAACGTCACACTTGTGTGGCATCAGCGCTGCTGGGAACCAATGGTATGGACTTACTCAGGAGCAGGTCCGCTTGGCCAGATGATTCAAATGGCCACCTCTGTCGGCTGATGCTCCAAAAGTGGATGAGCTGCATAGAGAACAGGTTGGTATAACAGGACTCACAGGGTGTGTCTACGCTGTTGTCGGGAGCGAGTTTGTGTGCTAACAATAGAATATGGATGTTCCGGCCCCGGCAGAAGCACAACCTGGCCCTAGTCAACAAAGCCCAAACTCTGGCTGAGTGGAAACATCCATGGTGCTATTTCTAGCCTTCTAGTTTGAGATTCAATACCACAAGTTTGTCTACCCAGGCTGGGAAGCTCACTGCCAGCTGCAGTGTAAGGTGTATACATACCCACTTGCATTCCAGGTTAAGTCAGATAGACACAACCATATGAGAACCCAGGTCTCAAAATGCCTGAAGGATGCCTTGAGAAGCATTTGTAGAACATGGCAGATGCCGGGGGAGTCCCTGGGGTATCTGGAATGGGTTTTCTTGAGGTTCTGTATGTTGGAATTGAGGTCATAGGTACTATATGTTGGTTGCCTTTAACCACACCTGCCTACGTTACTCTTGCTTCAACAAAGTGTCTTTTCTCCTTGACTTTCTAAATGTGCTTACTAATTAAGAGGCAGAAAACAAGTTATATAATTAGCTGAGTGTGCAGGAGATTAGTCACCAAACTCAACTGTTTCTCAGTGCAATGAGTTGAAAATATGCCTAAATCTTTGCAAACTCTATAAAACCTGAAAGATCTGAACGATATCTGAGAAGCAAAACAGCCTTAGTGTAGCAGAAGGCGTTTTTCCTTCCATTTGTTTCACATGCTGCAAATTCATTTTTTCAAAAAAATGGACATGACATCTCATTGGGAACCAAACTCCGCATATCAGAGATGAGCCAAGAAGCGGCATTTAGATCCAAATTAGGTTTACAGCAGGGTTTTGGTCGAGCCAAATGCAAGATTGGAGACAGGTGGTTACAAGAGACAACAACAACAAGGCAAGTACCCTTTTTAGAGGAACCAACCTTTTACCTACTTAGTTAGTCTGTCTCCCTAAGAAATATTTTTCCTGTATAAAACTGGGCTGCGTGTTCAGTGAGGGTGCAAACCAACTTGCTTAACTATATTTTGGAATCAGTCTGAAACTGGACAGCCTCAGGATAATTGGGGAGTATTATGGGCAGAAACAGAGGAACATACAAGGGTATCGGTGCCAGAATAGGAAAGCAACAGCTGCATTCAAGACTCTTCATCCCATGTGGAGATCACAAAAAATATCTATGAAGACAAAAGTGTAGATTTTCAACACAGATGTGAAGTGTGCTCTTGTATGCATGTGAGACCTGGTGTGCTAAAAAGTCTTCAAATCATAAGCTACAGACATTCATAAAGAGATGGCTGAGGTATATCCTTGACATCAAATGGCAAGGCTGGGTCACAAACGAGGAGTTTTGGAACAGAGCATGACAAGGACCACTTAACGTTCAAATCAAGAGAAGAAGGTGGAGATGGTTAGGCCACTCTTTCAGAAAACCTTCATCCAGCCTAGTCTGTCAAGCTCTCAAATGAAATCCGCAGGGAAAACCCCAAAGAGGAAGATCTCAGACAATGTGGAGAACCTATACTGAGAATGAAAGACAACAACTGGGATACTCCTGGGGTCAGCTAGGAGTTCTGTCCCAAGACAGAGGGAAGTGGAGGAGACTTGTAGGTGACCTGTGCTCCGCCTGGAATACAAGAGTTGAAGTCGAGTCAAGTCAAGATGCAAAATCTAAATTCAGATTTTGGAGACTCCAAAGATTATTTCCAGTGTTTTTTTCAGTCCTTAAATACATGAGTCTTTGCACAATGTGGATCTGGGCTTTGATCTAAAACACCAGTATTCTCTCCAGAGCCTGGGGGATGTGCTTCTGCCTCATGTACGTTCAAACACTGCTAGGATGGGGTAGGGGAGTTAATCTTGAACGTGGTTCTGACTAGCTCACAACACTTGAGATCTTGTCTGTGCTGCTAAAATACCCTCTGGAAATAATAAAGTGGCTACTCGAATCGTGTTAAACACACCTTGTTTTAGCTTATACCATCTGTGTGAGCACAGCACAATTGAACTTTTATGAAACAGTAAATATTTGCAGCAGTGTTCCCCGTAAGTTGAGCACTTGGGTGGCCACCCAGGAGAGATTCATGTGCTGCCCAGCTGATTAGCAGAGCACCCACAGCCACCATAATGTGCTTATCCTGGTGGTACACGTCCACGCATGCCCTGGTGCATGCAAGAAAATTTATTCTGCCTATGGATGGAAAAAACCTTTAGAGGGAACATTGCTTTGCAACCACGATTATGGAATTTAGCTACCAAATGGAACATTTAAATCAACGCCACAATAAACCCATCTGTTATTGAAATTCTGTATAAAGTAAAGCTGTGAATAGCTCTGCAATTGGCCAGTGAGAAGGAAGGGTTGATCTAGCTGCAGCAAGGATACCTGATCCCCACCTTGACTCCTGGATTTCATCCCTCTGAGCTTGGTGGCTGCTCTGCATCTCGCTGGGATCACTCAGCATCTGCTGCAAAGTTTCAAACCACCGTCAGAGTTTTAATCTTGAATAAAAAATGGCTTGCAAAAGACATGTGCCACGGGAAAGGGGACTATAATTTAATGTTAACTAAAAATAGCTCATCTGTTTCAGGAAAACAATTCTCAGAGCTGAGTAAATAGCTACCATGCTGGCTCCTTTTCAGTATTTTAAATTAAGCAAATCTGTTATGTCTCTGACACTTCTCTAGCTTAACATATTCAGGAATTTGTTCATTAGGTCCCAGAGTTGAAAGTGTCCCACAAATTGCAATCATGTTTCCTTTTGTAAATTGTGTTTTGAATTTCCTAATGATTACAGTGGTAAAAAAGTGGATCAGTGGCTTCGCAGAGAGGGAATACTGCAGAGGGGGTGCTCTGCTCATGCTACAAACCATTATTAAAATAACCATGCTCTTCAAATAATAGGACTTTTGCATAGAATCACCCCCTTAAATATGTGATTGGATTACAAGAGAAGAAAAACTCAGGGTTACGCAGTTTGTAAGGTAGTAGCTCATCTTCACATTTAATACAATCAATGGTCCTAACTGAATCAATGGAATTAGACTTGGATTTTTACCATGAAGTTTTGTATTAATTCATCCAAATGCTGCAAGCTAGTTAAATACAATAACTCTTCAATAATAATGGAATAACTTGCCTATTACTTCTATTTAAACCTCTGTGGCAGGTTCTTAATCAAGTCCAGTTCACCAAATCCAGTAATCCCAGTCACCCTAAGAGACTTTACCTAATTTCACTTTCTGAAGATTGTAATGGCTCTATAACATAAATTGGAAGGCATGCTTGGGATTTTATTGCTTTTAATATTTTGGGCTCTTACTAACTCCAGTATCCTGAGGTAAGTGGGGAAGGAGTAGGGTACAAAAAAGTAGGATTCCTGAGTGAAGAGGAGAAAGTGGGCCAATCAGCCACTTTTCTAAGGTGCTTGTACACAAATGCAAGAAGCCTGGGAAACAAACAGGAGGAACTAGAGTCCATGACACAGTCTAAGTATGAAGTGGTTGGAATAACAGAGATTTGGTGGGATGATTCACATAACTGGAGCATGGTCACAAAAGGATATAAACTGTTTAGGAAGGACAGGCAGGAAAGAAAAGGAGGAGGAGTTGCACTCTATGTGAGAAAGCAGTATGTTTGTTCAGAGCTCCAGCATAAAGAGAGAGAAAAGCCAGTTGGGTGTCTTTGGGTTAAGCTTAGAGGCAGAAGCAACAGAGGTGATATTGTGGTTTGTCTGCTATAGACCGCCGGATCTAGGAGATGAGGTAGATGAGGATTTTTTCAGACAGCTAAGAGAAGCTTACAAATCATAGGCCCTGGTTCTCATGGGAGACTTTAATTATCCAGTCATTTGTTGGGATACCAATAGAGCAGCACACAGACAATTCAGGAAGCTTTTGGAGAATGTTGTGGATAACTTCCTTGTACAAGTACTGGTGGAACTGACAAAGGGCCATGCACAACTTGACTTGCTGCTCACAAACAGGGAAGAAATAGTAGGAGAAATAGAAGTGGGTGGCAACCTGGACTGCAGCAATCACGAGATGGTAGATTTCAAGATCCTTACAGAAGGAAGAAATGTGAGCAGTAACATACAAACCCTTGATTGTAAAAGAGCAAAGTTGGACTCCTTGAGAGAACTGATGGGCAGGATCCCCTGGGAAAAGAAGGTGAAGGGGAGAAGAGTTCAGCAGAACTGGCAGTATTTTAAAGAAGTCTTGCTGAAGGCACCAGAACAAACAATCCTGCTGCATAGTAAGAAATACAAATATGGTAGGCAACCAGCTTGGCTTAACAGGGAAATCCTTGGTCAGCTTAAACTCAGAAAGGGTGTGTATAAGAAGTGGAAACTTGGACAGATGACTAAGAAAGAGAATAAATATACAGCTGGAAAATGCTGAGCAGTAATCAGGACAGCAAAGGCACATTTGGAACTGCAGCTGGCAAGGGATGTGAAGGGTTACAGGAAAGGTTTCTATAGGCTTGTTTACAATAAGAGGGTTATCAGAGAAGGTGTGGGGCCATTACTGGATGAGGGAGGTAACTTAGTGACAGATGATGTAAGAAAAGCTGAAGTACTCAATGCTTTTTTTTGCCTCAGTCTTTACAGACAAGGACAGCTCCCACACCACGGTGCTAGACAATGCAGTATGCACCACCAGGCAGGTGGTGAAGCATTGGAATGCGTTGCCTAGAGAGGTGGTGGATTCTCCATCCCTTGAGGTTTTTAAGTCCTGGCTGGACAAGGTCCTGGCTGGGATGACTTAGTAGGGATTGATCCTGCTTGAAGCAGGGGGCTGGACTAGATGACCTCCTGAGGTCCCTTCCAGCTCTATGATTCTGTGATTCTGTGAAGGTGGAGGGCAGCCCATGGTGGGGAAGGAACTAGTTAAGAGCCACTAACTAGATGTGCACAAATCCCTGGCTCTGGATTTAATGCACCAATGGTACTGAGGGAATTGGCAGATGTAATTTCTGAGCCTTTGCCCATTATGTTTGAAGACTCTTGGAGATTGAGAGAGATCCCAGACGACTGGAAAAAGGCAAACGTAGTGCCCGTCTTTAAAAAAGGAAAGAAGGACAATCCAGGGAACTATAGACCAGTCAGCCTTATCTCAGTACCTGGGAAAATAATTGAAGGGATCCTCAAGGAATCGATTTTGGAGCACTTGGAAGAGGAGAAAGTGATCAAAAGTAGTCAACATGGTTTCACCAAGGGCAAGTTGTGCCTGACCAACCTGATTAGCTTCTATGGTGAGATAACAGGCTCTGTGGACATGGGGAAGACAGTGGACGTGATATACCTTGACTTCAGCAAAGGTTTTGATACAGTCTCCCACTACATTCTTGCCCATAAGTTAAGGAAGTATGGATTGGATACATGGACTATAAGATGGATAGAAAGCTGGTTTGACGGTTGGGCCCAATGGGTAGTGGTCAATGGCTCAATATCTGGATGGCGGTTGGTTTCAAGTGGAGTGCCCCAAAGCTCAGTTCTGGGGATGGTGTAGTTCGACATCTTTATTAATGACCCAGATGAGTGACTGAACTGCACCCTCAGCAAGTTTGTGGATGACACAACACCAGCAGGAGAAGTAAATACATTGGAGGGTAGAGATAGTATCCAGAGTGACCTGGATAAATTGGAGGACTGGGCCAAAAGAATTCTGATGCAGTTCAACAAGGAGAAGTGTAGAGTCCTGCACTTGGGACGGAAGAATCCCAAGCGTTTTTGTAAGCTGGAGATCGACTGGCTGAGCAGCAGTACCGCGGAAAGAGACCTAGGGATTATGGTGGATTAAAGGGTGTGTATAAGTAAACAATGTGCCCTTGTAGACAAGAAGGGCAACGGCATGTTGAGCTGCATTAGGAGGAGCATTTCGAGCAGACCTAAAGAAGTTGTTTTTCCCCTCTATTTGGCACTGGTAAAGCCGCATCTGGAATATTGCATCCAGTTTTGGGCCCCCCCAGTATAGAAAAGATGTGGATGTGCTGGAGCAGGTCCAGCGGAGGGCAATTTACATCTCTTCCAAAAGTGCTGGGATGGAGAGAGGAGGATTGTGGGCAGCCAGGAGGTCTGTGAGATGCAGGTGGAGCTGCAGTGGGCTGCATGCAGCCCACAGGTTCACTGAATCATAGGTTGGAAGATTCCTTTAGGAGGTCATCCAGTCCAACTCCCTGCTCAAAGCAGGACCAATCCCCACCTTTGCCCACTACAGCCGTAGTGCCTTGTGCTGCAAGAGCTGAAGGTCTTAGTGTTAGGCCTTTCTGGGGGTCATGAATCATGTACCTGATACTCTCATTTACATGCTTGGGGATATTCAAGTAAGAAAGGATGAAGGATCATGTCCAATTTGTTGCCTCAATAACTTGGTTATCAAAGATGAGCCCCATCCTTCTTATTAAATAAAAGGAAACTAGTCTGAGTCAATGGCAAGAGAAAGGTTTGTAGCCCAATCATCAGTCCTGTCAGTCGAACCTCCTGCCGAAGGTGACAGGAATTTGGAGTTGCACGAGGACTGTAGGATCAGCTAGCTTCTATGTTAATGATGCTGGCAACATTTCCCTCTCATAGCTGATTAAAGGCCAGGCAGAGCCAGACTGGCTGGTGAAAGATCAATTTACTTATTGAGAGCTGGATGCTAACACAATCACTGAGCATCTGCCATCTTTTAAGGTCATGTTGGTCTGCCGAGATGGTACATAAAACTGCAGCAGCTGAAGTAGGGAGCAGGACCATGGCTATAGCTGGAGTGGAGCTATAGTTAATTCAAATCCCTAAACAGAACAACGCATCTGTGCTCTAACATAAACTTCGGGAGCAGCGTGTGCTTTTAGCAAAGTGAGAGAACTCCCATTTGACCTATGGCGCACCTGGCAATTTTTAAAGTCATTGTATAAGCATCTGGCTGCATGGGAAGAGTTACGCTGATATAAAAATTCCTAGTATAGGCATGACCGTTGTGGACTTCAGGTGCTCATCTTAACATGACTGGGAATAGTGGACTTTCAGAAAATAAATTCAGGTAGTTTTTTGTGGGTCAGGCACGGACTGTTCAGTAATTTTTAAAGGTTGAACCTCTCTAATCCAGCACTCTCTCGTCTGGTAACATCTGTGGTATGGCATGACTTTAATTAGCCAGATGTCCACTTCTAATGGATATGGCCAAGTTTCCCATGGACCCATAAAGTTTGTTTACAGCCACCAGTCCTGGCTCTCCTGGCTCTTTGCTGTTATTTAGTTGTAATTTACCCCTAAATGTCTTCTCAGAGCGCAGTAGCAATGGAAGCATTGGTGATGCTGCTAGACAATATTGAGCCCATGTGGTCTGACAAATTTTCTGGTTTAGTATCAATCAGATCCTGAGGGTGCCGTGCTAGAGACGTTTAACTTGTAGTATTGGTAGCCTAATCCAGAAGCCATTGAAATCGAGAAGAATGTTTGATGATATTTGGATCAAACTTTAAAAATACAGTCCTATAAACACTCACTGATGAGATTAATCCTTGCTTTTGCACAAACACTCATTGAGCACAATGAGACCATTTTTCCACATTCTGTCAGCTGCCACCACTGAGAACAACCTCTCTCCATCCTCTTTGGAATCCACCTTCAGGTAGTTTGAAGGCTGCTATCAAATCCTCCTTCACTCATTTCCATAGACTGAATAAGCCCAAGTTCCTTAGCTTCTCCTCATAAGTCATATGCTCCAGTACCCTAATCATTTTAGTCGCCCTCAACTTTTAAAACAGGAACTAAAATTTGATTAATGGAAACAAGACCAGAAAGACTAAATGAGCCTCATTTATTTATCAGATGTTACTCCAATACCATCCAAACAGACATCAGGTTATTGCTGTGGGATTCAATTGCTGTAGTCGGGGAAAGGGTGAAAGATAAGGAAAAGAACTCCTTCTTTTTAATGAATGCTTTCTGCCAAGGACTATTTCCCTGTTTATCTGATGTCAGATGAATTGAGCCCAAAACCACTTTCCCTTTAGGTGGTTTATGTTTTGTTTTGCTTTGTTTTGTTTTTTTAAACAACCATGCAAAGCCAAGTAATGAGCCCTTATTAGCAATTTCATGAAATTAAACCTGTTCTGGATTTTGTAAAATGGTCACATACCTAGTATGGAGGGGGAAATAACATGAAAAATGCACAATATATTTGTGTCTGAGATCTGCTTCTGACATTTGCTAAAGAAAAATAATTTCTCTCAGACAATCCAAATATATTCCTTCTTGAAAGATCCAAGTTTAAAATAACAGTAATTTTTCTAACCACTTTTTCTTCCTGGATCTCTCACGTTGAGGAGTGTTTATCCATAAGTCTTTGCCTTACATGAAAGAAATAGTTCTGTCTCAATGTATATTTTCTGGCACTTATGCATCCTCAAGTTGATCCTCTCAGGTAAACTGAATATTGAACATGCAGGCTTAAAAAATCCTACCTCAAATAATATAATCAAGATAGTATTTTGTTTCCCTCATCCTTTGTGCAGTCTGTTTAGATTTTACGGGGCAAGAATTGCCTCTCTAAGGCTGGTGTGGGCAAAATACAGCCCATGGGTTGGATCTGGCTCTCCAAGCCACCAGATCTGGCCCACAGGTGCCTCTGTCAGGCTCCCTACCTGCCCTGTCCCTGCTCTGAGCTTGCCCTGTCCCTGCTCTGAGCTCAGAGCAGCTCTCTAAATACTGCCAGTTGAGAGAGAAGAGGGGAGAGGCTTTGCACGCTGGCTCCACCCCCAGCAAAATTTTGCATCTCCCATTGGCTGGCTTCCACCCAATGGGAATTGCCTGTTTGCAGGACAGGGAGCATATGAAGTACCCCTCCCTCCTCCAGGTTCACAGCATTCACAGTCAAACCCACATGGCCTCTGCAGCCCATGTAGTGGCATGGAAGGCAGGTACTCTGGCTGAGGAACCAGTTGGGCTGCTATCTGGGAGCGTCTCTTGTCTAGGGCCTGCCTCTGGCACCCCAGCCCATCCTTCCCTGAAATCCTCTGCCCCCCCCCTGTACCCCTACCCTGTCTAACACAAGCCCTCTGCACCCTGCTCCTGCACCCTTAATTTCTCTCAGACCTTGCACCCCAATCCCCTGCACCCACTGCTGCCCCAGGCCACAACTCCTCCTATACCCTAAAACTCCCCCGGTTTGCCACACTCCCCTGCCCCAGGTCACAACTTACTCCTTCTGCCTGGAGGACAGATAAGAGAATCTAGTCACAGTCAGTAATTCCACTGAAGTGAATGCCATTTCACAGCCTACTTAATACACATGCTTCATGACTCTGATTTGCCCGGCAGAGTTCAGTCATTATTGAACATACTTCCAACTACGCTCTAAATGGGCTTTAGAAAAATCAGTGATGGTGAGGAGCACAGCTGCATAAACAGAATTGTTATAGCCTCATGCCTTTGCCCTCCCACAGAATGCAGCCACAGGCATGCTGCTCTGCTTCATGTGAACCCGCCAGGAAGTGTCAACAGCAGGATCTCAAAACTACTCGAGCAAATCAGACAGCTGCAAATCTTTTTGACATTATTTACTTAAAAGGATTGAAATCAAGTGAAGTAGAAAGGAGCATGTGGCGGTGATGCACAGTAAGCAGCAGGCCGTCGTGATGTGTGGGACTTGCTTTCACGTAGGCAACTGTTTGGTTCATGCATTGTGGCACGTGAGATGTGTTGCTCGTTGCTGATGTGTGGTTATTGCTCTCCTCATTAATGTGATATAAAGTGTTCCTGAAGCTGACAGGCTGGCTTAGCCAAAGTTTTGCAAGTGTTTTTAAAAAAGAGTCCAGTCCAATCCACAATGGTCCTTTACTTTACAATCCCTCTGAAGCTGATGCCTTTTCTAGAAGGTATAAATTAAGAAAAAAATTGGTCCGTCTCTGACTTTCCCCTCAATCACCCATCCCAATGAAACTGCACTGCTCCTTGTGTATTGCCTAGCAAACTTCATACAAAATTAGAGATGGAAAAGTTTTATTAGGCTATGGCTACACAGGGCCCTTATCTTGAAATACGAGATGTACTTTGTGCTGAAAAAAATTGCGTATCCTATTTTGAGTTAATTTCAAAACACTGAGCTATTTCAAGGCATCCCTGACTCCTCATGCAACAAGATGAGGAGGGATGCCAAAAGAGTGCTCCCGGTATCTGGGGCAGTTGGGATGTGGGACTCTGCAGTTTGAGAAAAGGGGCCAGACAGAGGGTTCACACTCAAGAGTTAGAAACAATGACTACATAGTGCCTGGATCCAGCTGGCTTGGGAATAAGGAATCCAGTTACAACATATAAGAATGGCCATAGTGGGTCAGACCAAAGGTCCCTCTAGCCCAGTATCCTGTTGTCTGATGTCAGGTTCCCCAGAGGGAGTGAAAAGAATGGGTAATCATTGAGTGCTCCCTTCCCTGTTGCTCATTACAATCTTCTGGCAAACAGAGGCTAGGGAAACCATCCCTGCCTATCCTGGCTAATAGCTATTGATGTACCTGTCCTCCATGAATTTATCTAGTTCTTTGCTTGAATCCTGTTGTAGTATTGGCCTTCCCAATATCCTCCAGCAAGGAGTTCCATGGGTTGATTGTGCATTGTGGGAAGAATGACTTCCTTTTGTTTGTTTTAAACCTGCTACTTACTGATTTTCATACTGATGATCATCCTGTAGGGTCAGTCAGCTAAGTCCAGAACTACTTTTGACTCCACTCCTTAGAGTGCCTCCTTCTCCCCTTGAGGGGCAGATGAAATCATGAACACAGAACAAGGAAAGGAAACTCACCAGTATGCAAAGCTGTTCATGTAAAAATATATATATATATATATATATATATATATATATATATATATATATATATTCTAAAGCTCAGTCTGGAGGGGTTGTGATGGGAAATCCTATTGATAACCCTATTAAAATCTATCATTGTGCTAATAACCATCTAAATATCCTTGATTTGTATAAAATACACATTAAAACCTAGAGAAGGGCAGAGAATAGGGAAAGAAAATGAGATCCATTAGGAGGGAGCTAATAAGCAACAGCTTCCCAAACAGAATTAAAAATTATCCATATCTCTCAGGAAGCTTTAATATTCAGATTTTTTTTCTCTCCCCCCACTAATGGCTGGGTAAATGAGTACCTAGTTCATGTTTTCACACAACAAAGCTGAATATAGAACAATGTAACTGAAACAATTCTTGTAATAAATTTGGCTTCAGTTCTTAATTAGGCATGCTGCCAGCATCTTCCTGATGCTCATTTCCAGCCCTCAGAACAGAACACTGTCTCTTCTTCTCTCTGTGGCAGCATTCGGAATCCTTTGTTACCACAGGAGAAAAGGGTCAGCCATTTTGGCAAGTGGGCCATTCAGCAGGTATGTTTTACCCTGTCCTAAGGTAGGAGCCAATGTCTACTGAAGTCAGTGGGACGTACATCAGGACAGAAGATGTGGCACAGCTGTTGGAGAGGTGGTGAGGAGAGAGTGAACAGGTAAGCATTATTTACCCCTTCCCATAACACAAGAACTAGGGATCACCCAGTAAAACAGGCAGTAGGTTTAAAGCAAACATGTGGAATTACTTCTTCACACAGCATCAGTCAATGTGGAACTCATTGCCAGGGGATGTTGTGAAAGACAAAAAGATAATGGAATTTTAAAAAAAGAATTAGACAAGTTCCTAGAGGATTCATGCATCAATGGCCTGAAGAAGTTAGGCCTGGCTAACATGAGAGCTTTAGGTGAAATGAGCATGCATGCATGGAGATACCTTGCTTTCTATTCCTTTTTCTAAATTCATTGTTCCTGCTGCTTAAATTGAAACAAGACTTTGATGAAGGCTTTTGTGATCAGTGGTACTTAAAATGAGCAATCTGCCAAAGTGAAGAATCACAGGTGTCTGAATTCTCTCAAACCTCATATATAGGGACCAGTGGGGGACAGGCTGCTGTAGACCAGAGTCCAGTCTTAAGAATGGGAGGATTGTAGGATTCCAACCAGGAAGAGGTATAGACCTGAGGCCCTGTTACCTGAAGTGGTGTACTTTGAGGGACCAGAGAAGGGGCCGCAACCTAGACAGCTCTTACCATGACCATCTGAATCTGTTTTATAGTTCTGACAGGTGTGGCACAGAAGGCTCAGCCCAGAGAGAAGGGGTTCAGCGGTATAACCCACTCACCTTTGTGCTCTCTGTGATCTAGACTAGCAGGGAGTGGGTGTAGCCATTTTCTTTCCCCTACTGCTGCAACTAATAGCCACTCTGGGGTTTGCTCTAACTTAAAATCAGTCTCCCAAGAGCTGGCCCAGCATGTCCCCAGTACTAAGGGCTGCAAAGAAGCAGCACAGCCAGTTATGTGAGCCCAGCTTTGATCCTGACTGGGGAGAATTCTCTGCTAGCCTCCTGTACCATTACAGAGGGTCTGGGCCAGGGTGTGTGGGGAGGGGGAATCTCTCCCATGTACTAAGCAATCAGTTCAGCACTTTTTCCTTTCATCAATAAGATGTCTCACTGCCCTCGCCTAGAGGCTGAAACAGGATTTTGAAGACTCTTTTCACCGTATATGTTCATTTTGCAGCCTGTCACTGTATTTGCACGTAAAGGAGCCCTAGGTTCAGTTGCGTGTTCCATTTGTCAAACGTAACCTATGACAGATTGAAAAATGTGATTACTGCGAATCCCCCTTTTCACAATCAAATGGTGTCATTTTTCCCCCTGAGCATCAGAGAGAAGAAGGAAAAATTACAAAGGTATGATGACAAATGGGGAAAATTGATTCAACATTTAATCTAATACTCTGGGAGGTACTCAGAATGGAATTTCTATAGTTTAGTCATTCTCATGGTTACAGGCTTAACTGTACATGGGACCTTGGTCTCATCATGGGCACCCTTTCAGGCCCCCCCTTCCCTTCCCTTAGGGTAGAACCTTGTGATTCACACCCCTGTTAGACTGGCAACCCTGGTTAAAGCACCAGCCATGTTTCCTCACTGCATCATGATCAGTGGTATGGAAGGTAGAGGGCTTTTGCTCCCTGGAGGAACTGTTATTGACAGACAGTCATGTGGACAGAGCCATGTAGAGGGTTCCACTTGTTCAACTTAGCTTGCATTCAGCATCACTCTTCGCAGGCCATTCAGCTGATCCACTTGGGTTTGGCCTGTGCAGGGTGCTTCCCTTTGAGCTCTGACCAGCAGGTGAGTTCAGAGACCTAGAACAAACTCTTTAATTACCCCTAGGAACAGAGAAAGGGGGTAAAACAATAAAAGGCCCACGCAGGTATGTCTTACTGAAAACTTAGAATTTTGCTCAGAACGGGGACTGTACTTTCTTAACTTAAAACCTTGTACTCCAGGTGGTGCACAGGTCATCTACAAGTCTCCTCCACTTCACTCTGTCTTGGGACAAATCGTCTCGCTGACCTCATGAGTACCCCAGCTGTTGTCCTCCAGTCTCAACAGATCTTCTCCATGTTGTCCGAGGTCTTCCTCTTTTGCATTTTCCTTGTGGGTTCCATTTGAAAATTTGACAAACTGCACGGGGTGATGCTTTTCTGAGAGTGTGGCCTTACCATCCCCACTTTCTTCTCTGGATTTGAACATCAAGTGGTTCTTGTCCTGCTCTGTTCCAAAGCTCCTCATTTGTGAACAAGTCTTGTCATTTGATGCAAAATAGCAGTGTGACAAAGGTGCCTATTGTCACCTTTCCTGTTCCTGATCAGTGGACATTCTTCATTGATTTTGCTGACCATGTCACCCTCCTTTCACACTGATATGAAAGCATAGAAGAAAAGGTCACAACACGAGCCAAAACTGCCTCAGTGACTGGGCTGAGCATTAACAAGGGAAAGACCAAGACAGTGAGGATCAACCAGTCCACCAACAACACCATCACACGGGGAGGGGATGACCTAGAAGATGTGGAGCAGTTCATCTGCTTCGGAGGCACTGTGAGCAGAGATGGAGGAACAGACAAGGATGTCAGTGCCAGAACAGGGAAAGCAACAGCTACATTCAAGACTCCTTCTTCCATATGAAGTTCACAGATATTATCCATGAAGATGAAACTGTGGATCTTCCACACAAATGTGAAGCGTGTGCTCTTGTATGGATGCGAGACCTGGTGTACTAAAAAGTCTTCAAATCACAAGCAAATCCAAGACAGGCCCAACTTCTTCCACCCAGGATATGGGTTTGTCTGGTTCCTTGTAGATACTGCTGCTCTTTTGTTGTCTCCCATGAGCTTCAGGGAAGCTTTAATACAAGGCAGAATTCTTTTGTCCCACTTGTTTTGTTGACAAAACTGAGGTTTTGTTGGCAAAACTCACTAGTGTAACTGTAGCCCTTATACAAATACAAAAGACTCAGTTTTCATCTTCATCAGTGGTTCTCAACTAGGGGTACACAGAGCTCTTCCAGAGGCTCCATTAACTCAGTGTTTCTCAGCCATTTTATGCATAAAAAATGAACTTTTTTCTGTACATCTAATTTTTTTATTTATCCTTTTTGCACAATCATAAGTGAGATGGCAAATTGATTGCCTAGAAGCAATTTCTTCGGACCAAAGCATAATGATGAAGTTGTTTCAACAAATGTGTTGAAAAGGTAGAAAAATTGGTGTGTCTGAAAACTGTAGGTTCTGGAGGTACTTATAGCCCTGCTGTCCACATAGCCTGGTCCCAGCATAAATGAGAGATGCAGAAGGACATCTCTATTTTATGCCACTGCCATAAGGACCATCAGTGACCTTACCCAGTGGAGGAGCAAGCATAGCATTGTGTCCACACTCTGTCCACATGTGGAATGCTGGAGGTGCATGGAACAGGAGCAGCCTCTGCAAGTCATCTGCTGGCAGAGAGATCCCCTGTACCAGGGAACTCTCAAATAGTAAGAGCACTGCAAATTTGTGGATATCCGCTTTATATATCTTCAGCTCATGCTTGCAGTTGTGGATACACATTATATACCTAGAACCTTGCACATTTGCACGTACCTGCTTGTGTCCATATCTGCAGGTGGGGATGAGGAATATCTGTGTGGCTCATTTTTGCAGATGTGGATATAAATTTTGTATCTGCATAGGGTTCTATTGCTGACCAACTGCAGCTGGAATCTGTGCATTTTGCACTGCCCAGGCAGTACCAAGTGGATTTAGACCAGAAAGTGTGGCCCCTGCACTTAGTTTTCTTAACTGTAGTTAATGCCTTTCGTATGGGCTTCAGTAAAGCACCACCATTGTTAGATCTCACCATAACTGAAACCAGGTGACTTGGAGCCAGGTCACATACTGATTAGCAAAATAGACTCACTGCTTGGGAAAATGCTGGGGAGGGAGCTATCAAAACGTAATAGGAAGTAGCTCAGCAGGTGTGAAGGCTCTTTGGTGAATACTTTATTGTGTCTCCACAATGCACACCAATAATAAAAATGCTGGGAACAAACGGCCTAATCAAAGGCACCTTGAGATACCAGAGAGGACAAACATAACATACAGCTGAGTAATATCCATGATGGTGAAGAAGATCAGTTTCTCTAACTTGTTCAAACCAGATCGTTCTCTGTGTTAAGTGAACAGTGGCTAACATTGTCATGTGTCATTGCCCAAGTTCTTTCTCCGTGGCTGTGACATCCCAAATGTTAATGATGAAAATTGCAAAAATACCTAACAGTTAGGGCCTCGAGGTCTCCCCTAACTGGCTCCCAGCCTCTGCCCTCTCCCAGAGCTGTTTTAACCCCTTTTCATTTCAGGAAAAGGAGGAGCAACCATCTCATCACAGGCTATGTCTACACAGCAATATTTCAGAATAATAGCAGCTATTTCAAAATAACTTTGTGAGCGTCTACACAATGCAACCTCTATTTTGAAATAATTTCAAAATAATGGATGACTTATTTTTAATTTGGTAAAACTCATTCCTTGAGGCATAGCACCTATTTTGAAATAGATATTTCAAAATTGGGGCTGTGTAGGGAATAGGAGCTATTTCAAAATAAACTATTCTGGAATAGTTTATTGCAAAATAATTCTGCTGTGTAGACATAGTATTTTTGGACTAGAGTCCCTGGAAGTGTTTAGTGTACTAATTCAAACCCCCTGTCAGTGTGTCTGTCTCCTTGGCTGGGAGGCTCACTCCCCTTGGAAGTATAGACAGAACCTGCTTGCCTCAGGGTGGTCTCTCTCCCCATGGTAGATCACTCTTGAAACTTTGACCTTGTACATAGTAAGTCTTTGCCAAAATTGGAATATCTATATTTGGTCTCTGTCTCCCTATCATGTACCCTATTCATTAAAACCCGCTGACTCTGAGGCCATTGAGCTCATCTCCCTCTGTAAAGATAATGTGAGCTGACATAGGATGTGTCACAGGAAGTAAGTAAAGCCCGAATGCAATACTAGAAGGTGGAGAATCTGAATTGTGTTCCCAACTCTGCTGCTAACTCCCTGTTTGACTTTGAGCAGTCACTTGACCTCTTTATGCTTCAATATCTGCATCTGTAAAACAGAGCTTTAGGAAAGTGACTATGTGATGAAGTGGGGGTGTGTCAGGATTTTACTCCTTAGGTTAGCTTGCACGTATTTCCTGACGCCCCGTAGTAATACCAGGTGCGTGCCTCAGTTTCCCTAGGCACAGCATCAGTGCCTAGTGGTAATGGAAGGTTCACATAATGACTTCTCACACATAGCCAGGCCCTCCAGGTTCTTTGTAACCTAGGCCACCAGGTGATACCTTTCTTCCCCGGGAAACAGGACAAAGGAGGGAGGGGCCTGTCTGGTTTGAATTGGAACTGGGCAGCTGGGAGAGGCATTCTCTCCTCTGGCTGTAAAGGAAGGCCAGGGCCTCGGCTTGGGGACCCCCTCTGGGCTCCCTCTCCCCCGAATGCATTGTACTCACTGGTTCAGTTTCTGTGCTGACAAGTCTGTTCGATGCTGTGTCCTTGGTGACTAATAAGCCTTCTGCTCATGGGGGTGGTGGGATGCCGAGCCTGGTGCCCCCCGCACACTCCGTAATAGAGTAATATCCCTCAGATCACATTAGAATTGCAATGTGCTTTTTGGGCCCTACAGGACAAGTGTCTCCTATTGTGATTTATTCCCTGTAACATAGTTATTTTTTAAAAGAAGGTAGCTCAAAGGTTAGGCAGCTGTCTGGGGTGTTGATTGTACCTATTTTCTGTATAGTCATATTCCAGGAAACTAAAAAACCCCAGTGAATCTTGAGCCATTCATTTGAGAAACAAATACACAGTAGTTCCATTAGGCACTAAATGATGTAAAGGGTTAATGTCCTGCTTGTGTTCCTGCCTCCCTTCTAATTGCTTTCTGTTTCTCCCAGGCGGAAGTTGTAGAGAGCAGTTGAAGTTTAAGTCCAGCCACTGAGATTAGGGGACAGTGCCCTGAAACTGTCAAAGCAGCGAGGGTCTAGAACACACAAAGCAAACTCAGGAGCGTGAGCTGAAAACATGACAAAAGAATCCGATGGAAAAGAGTCCCTCCTCTCTTACTACTGCATCAAATTTGCTCTCTCTACCTATTCCACCTTGTTTTCGGTAGGTGTTTCAATCATTTCCAACTTTTATATTGTCTGTGGGAATTAATACACAATACCCTCTGGGTGGTTTGTTTTACTTTCTGTTTCTTAGAGCTTCATCCTCTGAAATATAAAATCAACCGCTCAATACTACTGTCTGGAATTGAGCTGAATTGTGGGAGGTATCCACTTGTGCTGCTAGAATGCTGTTTGTATTTAATACGTGATAATCTCCATTTTGATGAATTTAATATCCGTTCCATCTGATCTCTTCTCCCCCCTCTGTTTTGTTTGAAAGGTCATGACCATGGCTTATATATCTGACAAGCCTTTATTTTAAAAACACAAATCGCATCAGGAATGTAACATCTTAATAGTGCAAACATTTACTTCTCAATGCTTGCAGCTAATTGTTGATGCTCTACATCTACCTCTGGCTTCATATTTAAGCCTTGTCTCTTTCAGTGGCGATTAGTCAGGAATTGGGTGTGAGATCTACCAGCCACTGTTATTAATATCCTTGAATTCTTAGGAGTTGTTGGTTTGGGGCAGACTTCTCCTTTTTAATTAAAAAAGAAAAACTTCCATGTAATAAGCGGAATTTTGAAGCTGTTAGGCATTAATGCAAATCTCAGGTCTGCTCTGCTAGTGTCACGTAGACCTGGAGTAAAATCTGGGAGGTGTTATGAAACTATATAAAGGAGGGGCAGGGAAAATTCACGAAGTCTTGGCAAACAGTACCCACAGGCTGCAAGTGGATACATTTAGACTTGGAGCATTGCAGTATTGCTCATAGTAACCTTATAACTATATTATTCAATAAAACCAGCAAAAGCTTATGCCCTAGTACCCTAATAAATGTATTAGTCTTTACAGTGACACTGGACTTCTTGTTTTTGCTGAAACAGACTATCACAGCTACCAGTGTTCCCTCTAATTTTTTCCATCCTTGGGCAGAATGCATTTTCTTATGTGCACTAAGGCATGTGCAAATGTTCCCCACCAATAGAAACACATGCTGCTGGCTGTGGGCAGCTGTGAGTGCTCTGCCAATCAGCTGTCAATATTTATTATGAGGTTAGTCCTTTTCTTTGATTAGTCATATATGAACCATTCCTAGTGATTATTTGCAAATATTTGACTGTTTTGACTTGTCCCTTTCATCTTATGAATTATTTACTCCTAGTTAGCATTTGAGACTCTTTGGTCACATGGTATTGTTTCAGCTCTCTGAGTTGCTGATGCAAAGAGAAATATAAACAAACAATGACGTGCTGAGAATATTTCAATGAATGAACTCAGACTGGCAATATTTGCCTGAAATACACACCCTGGCTACATCTATACTAAAAGCCAGATGTTCCAACAAAACTTCTGTCAACAGATCCTGTCTACACATAAGAACAGACTGATCTTTTGCTCTGTTCTGTTGATAAAAAGGGTCCACAGAGCGTCTACACATCTTTTTTGTCAACAGTTCCTGTCAACCTAATGCATTTTATGTGTAGATGCTCCATGAGTTTTGCCTAGAAACACCCTGTTTTGTCTACAAAACTCTCTAGTGTAGACGTAGTTCCTGTTAGTAGATGTTGATCCTGCTGGGAAAAAGCTATGAATTAGAGTTTCACTCAGCGATTTGCAACTTTCCCTAGACATAGGTGAGTGGGAAAGGAGAAAGGATCTTGAGGGAGCAGTCCTGTGAACAGCCAAGCACATGAATTGTTATGCGCTAACCCAAATCTCAGGAAGGGAGGTCAAGCTTGGACTCTACACCATGTCTATTTTCTCTCTACATCAGTTCAGGAAAGAGGTACTTTAGGATAGGAATGTGGATGGAGATATGTCCAGGATGTAATGATCTGAAGATCTTAATTAACCCAGGAGCAATTTTTATTAGTGTTTACTAACATACTTGAATACGCAGTAAATACACCCAAATTCAGACTCTTTAGGTCAATGTAGTCTAACATTTGAGTGAGAGTTGGCTGGCTTTTGAACAATGGGTGGCAGCAATACAATACTCTGTGGATTCAGATAATTTGTCCCAAATCTTAGTCAAAAGCTGGTGGTTTGTCAGGGGTTCTCTTTTGGATTTTTGTGGCTTATTCAAAGTCACAAGTTGGGGAAGGATTGGAGGGAAAGCAAAAATACATGTGTGCTTTGCAGAAATCTGAGAACTGAAACAGCTGAGTCTAGTTAAGTGTCCAACATTGTGGGTTCCCTTTCCGTTCATTTATAGAAGAAAGTCATTTATGATCATTGTTCACATATGATCCCCAGGAGCCCATTCGGTTTCTCGGAAGAGATTGAGTGTGGTAGAGAGAATCCTGAAGGCTGACTGCAAATAGAATCCAGGGCTGGAAGAAGAATATCTGTCTTGCCAGCCACATGTAGCCATATTTTAACCTAAACAAACCTGATTTCCCCATCCCACTAAATAACTTGGCTCACCTTCATTGAAAAAGTTTTTAACCCTTGGTGAAACTCCTGATGAGCCAGGATTAAAGTTAAGGCTTGATGGCAAACCAAAAACCCAGGTCAGTTTTGTCTGGTTTGGAGTTTTTTCATGCACCAAACCCAGGCAAACAGTGTTGAACAGTTCTAGTCGTGAGATGGGAATATATACACACACACACACACACACATATTTTTTTTTGCCCTGGGAAACCTCAGTCAATATGTTGTTTTACACTCTGTAAATATAAGTGTAAAATAGGTTCTGTTAGGCACCATATAGAAGCCAAGTGTCATTGTGTAGCCAGGCCAGGGCATCTGTGCAAAGACTGACAAAGAAGAAGTGGGCTGCTGACCATACTTGTGAGAAACATACCTGTCCACAAGAAACAGAGAACAGATTATTTCACATGGCTGAAGAAAGTGCTGCAAAAAGGGAATAACTTTCAATCATTCCTAACCAGGGCTGCCTTCAGATTGGTGACTCAGTGGCTATTACCAGTCTCTAAACTCCAGAAGAAATGGGTTTTTAAGTCATAAGCCCATCAAGACCATAGAAGCTGGGAAACTTACTTCACTGTTTCAGCTGAATGACTTTTGTAGTCCTCCTCATTTGCAAATCTGTCAAATTACAGATCCTGGGGCTCTCAGAGCCATTCAGAGGGTGGGAAAACCCTGATAATTGTATTTCAGGAGTGCGCTAGCCCTTGTTACTTAGCTGGGTTTTAAACACATGTGGTAGACTTATTATTGAACTCTTTTGTTGCTTAACTTGAACAAGATCTTCAACTACCCAGTTTCAATCCTGCTTCCAACCTTGTGGGTAAAGAAAACTTCAGTGGCAAACACCATTTTTTTTCCAGATGTGAATTTCCAAAATGGCATAAATTTTTGAGGTGGAGTTGTTTGTGCTCCACTGACATGAAACTGAAATAAATCAGAATTTCACCAGCTCTGTAGTGTATGTTCCACTAGTAGAATGTAATGTATGTATACACCACTAGTAGAAACACAGGCTGCCAGCTGTAGGGCACTCTGCTAATCAGCTGGGCAGCACCTGAATCTTGCCCAGGCGACTGCCCAAGCGCTCAGCTTACTACTGTCCAGCACTAACTACAATAGGTCTCCAATTTTGACTGGGACTTCCAGGTGTTTTTGTGTTATAAAGAAGAATCCATTTTGACTGAGTTATTCAGATATTCATCCCAGGCTTTTGGAGGCCTATTGCTCATCGAAATTAATGTAGTTCTTTTCACTGTTCAGTTTGAGTAAATGAACTGTGCGCAAACTGTTCGGTTCCAGCTATGATTGCAAGTGCTTCACTTATTAGTCATCTGGGTTTTATTTTCACTCCCCTCTCTGCACTAGGTACTTATGAAGATAGCCCAGAGGTAGGAAGACTGAGGTAGCACCACTGCAGGCTGCCTTTCAATGAGGGCCTGTAATGAGGGCAATTGTCTGTAATGAGGGCAATTACCTCTAAGTGGGCCTATCAAGATTAGTTTAACTTATTGATTTTCTTCCCCCAGGCAGCGACTTTAAAAATGGGATTGAGTTAGATTTGGAGATTCTCTGCCAATTCCAAGGGAAAAGCTGGCCCAGTGAGCGACACCCAAGGCGGCATGCTGGCAGCAGGCCCAAGCCAGTGAGCAGGGCCCAAGGTAGTATGCTGGCAGTGGGCCCTGAGCGGTGAGTGGGGCCCAAGGCAGCATGCTGGCAGTGAGGCCTGGCCAGTGGATGCTATAGTCAGCTGGGCGATGGGACCCTCAAGGCACGGTGCCCAAGGCAACCGCCTTGCTTTAAGGCTTGGCCTGTCCAAGGAAGGCAAGGACTGTCTGTCCTCACTAGCCTTCCCTGCCTCCCACATTTAAGATGACAATAGATACATGCTTAGGCCAATATCAGGCTGGCTGGTCATGGTGGTTCTTTCCAACATGGGAAGCTATGACTATCCCTTTCATGCCCTTCCATCATGGGCCCCAGGGAGAAGAGAGTAATACAAGCAACCCTGAAACAATACAACCACTTGCATCTCTACATCAAGACACTGTCGTTAATGGAACAGCTGTATTTAGGGCTTCAGATAACCACCTTTGGGTATCAGGGATTTTTTTTTTCTGTAATACACTGTAGACCAGATGGATTGGGGGGTGTTTCTTCTGCCTGCTTCTGAATCATTGGATTGGCTTCAGCTAGAGATGGGACAGCAGGTGGGGTGGACCAGTGCTCTAACATGCAACAAATAATCTCTGTCTTAGATGCATTACTGGTGTGTCCTACTCACTGATAGCCGCATTGGGAGCCAGGGAGGAATTTTCTCCAGGTCAGACTGGCAAAGTCTTTAGTGATTTTTTTTTCACTTTCCTCTGCATCATGGGGTGTGGATCACTTGCCATTTACAAGGACTTGAGTACTGGCAGCAGCTCAGTCTCTCCTGTTCTTTGTATTTTGTCTAGTCTCTTGAGGATTAAAATGTTTGTCAAACTAAAGTCATTGGACTTAATAAAGGGATTTCTGGGTGGAACCTAATGCCCTTTGTTACACAGGAGCACGGACTTGTTAACTTTGTGATATGCCAGCATAGTACGTGCTATTTTAATCTATATGGGTATTAATATTGTATATAGCTGAATCTTGGGTAGTTGTAACTGAATTGTGTTATATTTATTCCTGGTCTCTCATGCTAAGGTATATATTCTATCATGCTTTGCACAGCTGAATTCAGCTCTTGGCCTGGGCACATGTAAAGCCTGTCAGGGACAAGCTACATGAATCGTTTTCCATGAGAGGTTGGGAGAGGCTTTCATGACCTGCCAGTACCTGAACTGTGATATCCCTGACAAAGGTGAGGAAGCCACAGAAGTGTACCTGAAGAACAAGACAAAAAACTGCTTGGTGGGTTAAGCCTGAGACTGTGTTCTAACATCTAAACAACCATGCTGTATATTCAGCTAGTTTTGAACACTGTACTTCCAATTATCCAAATAGCCAGGGTGGTTGTGGGGGAGACACCAGGGTTCCCTCCTCTTTTTGTCCATCCAGTGTGGAATAAATTTTGTGATGTGCCCTAAGGCATGTGCAGATGTGTACCACCAGCAGAAACACAGGCTGCCAGCTGTGGGTGGCTACAGTCGCTGCTAATCAGATGAGCAGCACCTGAATTGCTCCTGGGCGATTGCCCAAATGCTCAGCTTGCAGGGAACACTGGAGGATATAAATAATCAAAATGACAGGTGACATTCAGGAGCACTGTGGCATACCCCTCCCCCAGCCCTTGGCTTTTCTGTTTCATAGTCTTGCCTAGGCATCTCTGTCATGCCTATGACAGCAGGTCTGTGAAGAGCGGAATTCCAGACTATCTTGAGAACATGTAAAACAGCCTCTTTGTGGGAGCCCCCTTAACCCAAGTCAGCGGGCATGGGCCAGCCTTGGATTTAACTGCAGTGTAGATGTATCTGAAGAAAGCTGTTCTGTTAGGATCAGAGCAGCATGATAGCTTCAGGAAAATTGGTGTTTCTTTTAGAACAGGTTGGTCTGAAATTGATTCAGCAAGTCTGGCTCAGGTAACTTCAAAATGGGCTTTCACTATGATGCTAACCAGTTAAAAGACCTCCAGAGTGCAAACCAACCTTAAGACAAATGGGTGAAATTATGTAAAGGGAATTTGGTGCTGCGTATCAGAAAATATTTAATCTGGAATAGACTAGGGAAACAATTGAGGCAGGCCTGAATATAACACTAGTTTGTTGATTACCCTATATCCTAATTAAATAGGATCTGTTTAATCTTTTCCAATCTCAGCCCTAGAGGTGGTTATCCTTAATAGGTAACATACCTATCTATGGCCAGGATCCACTCTTCAGGATTCTTACATGCAGAAGCCTTAATCTTTGACAAAGGGTTAAAGAACTAAACAATCTGACTACTGTATCTTTGGATTTGTCAATGTACTGCCACCTCCCACATCCTTGGCTGAAAAGCTATAAATAATTTCCCCATCCTACTGCATTACAGTAGCAGCTGGGTTCCCTTTCAGCTGTATTATTGCATCTCAGGTGTAGCAGAAGAGGAATTCAGCAAATGCCAGTAAAATAGTACTTTTCTCAGCTGACTCTCTATTTCAAGCAGTGCCTTAAAAGTAATGGGAAACTTTTCATTGATCTTCTACTTCACAGAAAATGGCGTGAGAGTGTTGACATTAGAGGAAGCGCGGAAAGGTGAAAACAACAAGAAGTCCAAAGTGTAACTCACAAAAGCTTATGTCATAATAAAATAGCTGGCCTTTAAGGTGCCACTGGACTCCTTGTTGGTTTTTTGCTGAAACAGACTAACAAGGCTACCTCTGAAACTTGTCAGAATGATGGAAGTTTGTGCAAAGCTTAGACACTTGAAGGTGGGAGCTTATCTAGAGATTTTGAAAATGGCATTAGATTTGGGTTACAAAGTAAGGAGTCCTGGCTTTTTCTTAGCCCTGGTTCTGCTGCTGGCTTAGGCAATAGCCATAGATCAGTGAGGTTCAGATTCATGTCAGTATTTGTAAAAGGAAGACAGTGAGTTCCTACTTCCCATGATGGTTGTGAATCTTTATTCTTAAAGCGCTTTGGCTACAGTTACACAACAGCGATCTGTCAACAGAAGTGACTTTTGGAGGAGATTTCCCAACAAAACTTCTGTTGACAGAGTGCAGCCACGCACAAAAGCCAATCAGAAGAGCACTCCGCTCTGTCGGCAAAACAGGACTGCCGGGCCTCTCTCTTGACAAAACAAGCACCTGGAAGCACAGCAGACAGGGCTGCCCATTGTCCTGGATGCCCTGTCTGTCAGCAGAACCCCCTCCCTCAACATCCACATAGCCTTTTTGTCAACAGAACCTGTCAACAAATGTGTTCATCCTCATCTGGGAGAGGCAGGGGCTGTCAGCAAAAGTGCTGACTTCTGTTGACATACTGGCAACCAAGCCCATTTTGTGCATGGACATTTCACCAGTTTTGTTGACAAAACCAGGGTTTTGTGGGCCAAAGTCGCTAGTGTAGCCGCAGCCTTTGAGAACTTCAGATTAAGTATGTGCTAGAAGGACGAAGTATTCTCCTTTTTGTTCTCCCAAGCAGATTCAGTTATTTGGCAGTTCCATGTTCAAATCCCACTGAAGTCCCTTGAGTTCCACAAGATATGAATTTGGACAGATTTTGGCCTTACAGATTTCCCTTTCATTTTTTTTTAAAAGGGGAAGTGGCCAAAGCTGTTTGTTTGTTTGTTTTAAAGGTTTGTGCAAACAGTCTCCTTTGAGCTGGGAAAATTCATACCACTTCTGTTTCATCTGGCTTTTGTGTTGGGTCATTATTTCTTGAAGTGGTGTATCATAAACTGACTCCCAGCTTTCTTGAAATTTACTTGCTGATGAGCCTGGGCCAACTTTCAAAAAACCATAAATACTCCTAGAGGTGCAGAATTTGGCTTCCTAAGAGGGCAGAGAATCAGTCTAAGAGGCTGTTCTTAAACCAACCAATATAATGCTCCACCAAAAATTTCATCTCCCACACTTCCTGCAAATTTCATCCCCCCATTTTATGCACTCGTGGTAGAGGTGCTGCTGCTGCATTGTTTTTTTTTAAAGAAAAAAGCTCTTGGCAATAACCATCTACAGCTGGATGTAGATGAGGAGACAGAATAGTTTGATTTGTGGTAATTTTTGCTGGTCTGATTTTTTTTCCTTGTATTTTCATGAAAGAAAATGGTAAACTTTTGATCAAACACATTAATTTTTTTCCTCTATATCCCTGACAGCTCTACCAATGCTTTCAGGCCTATCTGAATAGTACAATAAATATCCTAGGGGGGACATATTTCCCAAGGAAAGCTCTGTAAAAAGGCTAGAGCTTAAACTTGTTCAGTCTGAGAGTCAAGTGTATTAGTTTCACAGTTACTCTGCAATGACCTACAGTTTGGTGGATGACCCAAGCACTTCAATTTTGTCTGTTAGGCATGTTGGCCAGGCAAGTTCTGTCTGACAGAATACTCAATTAAAAAACAGGCCTGCTGTGGTGAGGGTAGTTATGATTCTACTTTCCTCTGCATTGCACCTGTAAAGAGTAGATCTGTTGTACAAGACGCTGGTACCAGGAATGTTGTGTACTGATTTGGTCACCCATGTTCGAGAGTGATTACTTCCATCTGAAACAGGTGCAGGTGGGAGCAGGAAACCCATGATGGGATGGGATGGGGGGTGGATTCAGACTTTCTGGGTTCCTGGACAATGGGAATGTGGGGAGGGAAGCTCCATGTTCCTGGAAGGGGTGGGTCCTTGAGCAGAAGGGGTGGAGCTGTCAGTGCTGTTCAGAAAACTCCATGCTCACCCTGCCAACCCCCCAAGGCTGCCCAGAGTGTGCCATGCAGTGCTACAGAAATGATTTAAAGGGCCTGGAGCTCTGGCCACCACCACTGCAGGTTGAACCCCTCTAATCTGGCACTCCCATGTCTGGCAACAGCCGGGGTTCAGCATGATTTTAATTAGCTGGATGTCCACTTGTCATGGGTATGGCCAAGTTTCCTGCAGTCCCATTAAGTCTGTTCACAGCCACCAGTCCTGGCTCTGTGTTCTGTGTTGTTATTTAGCTCTACGAGCCCAGTAAGCAGTGGAAGTATTGGTAATGCTGCTATACAATATTGGCTTCATGTGGTTTGGCAAATTCTCTGGTGTGGCATGGGCCAAGTCCCAAGGGTTCCAGACTAGCGAAGTTCAACCTGCACTGCAATGGTGGCAGTGGCCAGGATCCCCTTTGCTTTCCCCCAGCAGCAGGAGAGAAAATTTAAGAGCCCAGCTTTATTTAACCTAGCAAAGCAAAGGCTGGAAGGGGAAATGATTGCTCCCTATTAATACATCAGGGAGGGAGGTGAGCTACTTAACTTAAAGGACAACATTAGCACAAGAACAAAGGGCTGCAAGGTGATTGTGAACAAATGTAGGTTGGAAATTTTAGAAGCTTTCTAACCATCAGAGAAAAGAGACTTTGGAACAGCCTCCCAGTAGCATAACATGGGACAAATAACCTACTAGTGTTAACATGGAGCCTGGTAAGATTATGATGGGATGGTTGCCTGTGACAGCGGTGGACCCAGGAAGCTCCTTCTAGTTCTGTTTACAAATGTAAGACTTGGTCTTCACGAGGCAGGTAAATTGATTGCAGATACCCACGTCTAGTCATGCATAGTTAGAATCAAATTATCTGCAATTGACTTACCTAGCCATCTTCACAGAGGGAGGTCGATGAGAGAAACTAGTCCTTGTGATATCAAGGAGGTCAGGGTCGACTGCTGACACAAGATAGTTCTATTTCATGTGTCTCTACCAGGTGCATGAAATTGAACTGCAGAAGATTGACCCTGACCGGGTGATCTTCTGCATAATGTAGACATAAAATAAGTCCTGCTTGTCTGCTATGGAGCAGGACAGTGAAGGGGTATTCAGATGGCAGTTCTTGGACAAGAGAGATACTGCTGTCTGCCTCCTTTGTAGTGATTTTATATCATCTGGTTAGTTTTTCTTGATCTAAAATCAGTCCAAACTTACTGTTATGTTGCCCTCTCTAGGTATAGGAAAAACCATAGCAGCTGACTACTGTAACTGATGTTCTGAGTCATACATAATTCTCCATCATTCTCATTCTCCATCGCCATGTTATTGTTGTTCTTGCACTTTCAAAGGAGTGTGGCTCAGCTGAGAAATGACTTATCCTTTTTTGGTTTTAGTTGTTCCCTCTTCTGATCTCTCAGATATTGCATGGTTATCTGGTGGGGTCATTGCTGGAGGACACAATGACGCAGTACCATAATCAATGTACTTGTCAATGTTTCAGTGGGCTCATTTCTCTTTTCTTTGCAGTGTATTTTTAAAGTGACCATTTCTCAGTAGATTATATTCCCATGGACTGGTGATAAAAACATTTTTAATTGGCATGTTTATTTCCAGAGGGATGCATTACTTAAGATGATTCAATTGTAGCAGGCTTCAGCAAACTGGAGATGTGTCAAGGTTATTGAGCTTTTGTTTTACAACATTAAAAATAGGGTGGCTGGGATGTAGGGGATACTACGATTGTAGCTCTCTTTTAGCATGGAAAGTTCACTAAGTTCTGAAAAATTAGGTGAAGTTACACACATGATCTGCCAGACTCCATAGGCATGCACCCCAGATATACACTACAGACATCCCATTCTATTTCTGTTATATTGGTGCATTTCTGCTTCTAGAAGTGCAGAAATCGTAGTCAACAGAAGCTGGCTTGTAGGAGGACAGTTGATCCACTCTGTCCAGAAGGAGTTAAAGCAGGTTGGAGGGAGCCTATGCAGAGCCCCATCCAACCAGGAAAGGGCTCATAAGGAGCCAGTCAGGGGCAGCCCTGTTTATGAGGAGCTGCTCAGCAAAGCAGTGAGCAGTTGGGTCCTGACGAGCAAGGGTGCAGAACTGGCTCCTAGGACAGGAGAGGCAGTTTGAGAGGGGCAGAGAGAGAGGCTATAGCCTAACACCTGCCAGGCTATGACCTTGAGATTAGGGCCAAGAAGATGCTAGGGTCACAGAGAAATGGCCCAGGTAGCATGAGCCGTAAAGGGGAAGTGAGAGAGGGCACGACAAGGCTGCTACCAGAGGTTACCTGGGTCAGGACCCAGACTAGTGGGTTGGCCTACGTCTGCTCCCCATCCTTCCACATTATAGACTGCGGCTGGTCCCTGAGACAAGGGGCTCGACTTTGGAGCTGCAGTTGGCTGCTCAGACAGGGGCCAGGACTGAAGATTGCTGATACGTGCCCAGAAGGGGGCAGAACGAAGTGGTGGGCACTGCTGGAGGATAGTGTCTTGAAGAGGGCATTGCAGTCCATGGAGCTACATAGGTCCAGATAGTGGAGACATCAGAGTGCAGAGTGATGGTGAGTGAGACACACGCCAGAAGAGGGTGCCTTGCTCAGGAGTAGAACAAAATCCTGGGGTGACCAGTAAGAGGCGCCATGGTGTGAAGACCTATCCCACTACCTGGCTTCACGGTATTTCTAACTGAGCTAGAAACAAAAGCTACTCAAAATCTTGGTTAACAAGTCATAAATCTGAACTTTAGGTCCAGAAAGGCCAACATTTTAGGCAGAGGGATTCAAATCCAGATTTGAATATGAAGCCGGGGGCCCAGCAGGAGCACAACACCAGCTCCAAAGAGGAAGTTAAAAAAAGATTGTGCTGCAGTCTCCTGGGATTGGCATCCATCTCTCAGTGATCATTTATAACAGTCCTGAAGATTTTAACAGGGCATTTTAAGAAAATGAAATGTCACAGTGGAAGAAAAATCTCCCAGAAAAGCGTCAGAGTTGGCAACTCTGTTCCTCAAGGCTGCAGCCCCCCTCCTGTACCATTCTCAAAGTATAGCTTGTTGTAATTTTCACAAAAGAAACACCTTTTTAATACCACACTGCAATTTACGTGAAGCTATTCACAATAGCTAATAGCAAAAACAGTATTTTTCTACCTATTTAAACAAGTATTAGAGGAAGTTATTCTCCAAAAAGGTTCTTGTTTGTCAGCTAAGTCTGCAGCAGGGAGTGCTGCCATGTTTTGACATATTCATGCTAAAACCAGCAATATAGAATAGTCAGGGAGATCTTAGATTCTATTACTGGTCTTGTGAAATTTTCATCGAAATTGTACAGACTCCTGAGAGACACAGAGTTCTGATAAGTGTCCAGACTTGTAGGTCCTTCTCCAACTTCCACTCCCACTCTGAGGTTCTCCCACTGTATGTAGCAGCCACATGAAACAGAAGTTGAAACCAGAGTGACAAACCCACATCCTCTCCCTCACCCTACTCAGAACTTATTCAGGAAGTGAGTGCATAAAGTCCTGATACAGACATAGCTTCTCAGAATAATCAGATAGATTTTCCCATGATGAGCTATGCGGCCTTGAAGCTGTTGTCATTCTGACCCACTGATGTTTCTGAAAGGGATCAATTACTGGCTTCTCATTCACATCTTGCTTAGTCATTTGATTACTGCCTAGTCTGTGTCCTTCTGCTCTTATTTATGGACTAGTTTCTCCCATTCTGCATTTGCTTTCCTTGAATGCTGTCACTACGCAGCAGGGTTCAGACACCGCTTCCAGCTCTTACTCTGCAAGAGTTTTGAACTATAGGGTTGGGTACCCCAGGTCCTTAAGCTTTACTCATTTGTCTATGCTACCACATTTTGTCATGGAAAAACTACCTTCTAGTGACAAAACTGTGAGAGCGTACATGCTGCAATGCAACTGTTGTTGGCAAGAATGCCAAGTTTCAGTGACACAAAACTTCTACCCTATGAGAGACCTCTTTTCATTTCCACTCCCTTTACAGTGGACAAAGATCCAATGTGGACGCTGCTGTTTGTTTTGTTAACACAGCCGAGTCCTGCCAGTATCCCACAATTCTCTGCTGCTCCGCAGGCATGTGCCCCTCCCCTTTCAAAGCTCCAGGACGTATCTAACATCTGAGTGAGCTTCTCCATTTTGAAGAAGTGGAAAAAGTACCCCCAAAGTTACTTGAGTAAAAGTGCAGTTGCTTTGAGAGTGGGGAAGGTGTATTTAAATACAAGTTACTGGTGTTACTCTTGAAAACTACTTGAGAAAAAATACACACACACACACACACACACACACACACACTGTTGCATCTAGATTATACTCAAGTATCCAGAAGTGACAGCAGCTGCACTTTTACTCGAGTAACTTTGGGGGTACTTTTCCCACCTCTGCCATTTGGAGAACAAAGAGCAAATCAGTGGATTGCTCTTGTTCTGCCCTCCCCTAGGAACACAATGGCTGGCAAACTGTTGCTGCAAGGGAGAGAGAAGAGACAGGCTCTCAGCATGGAGAGCTCACAGAGCTACTTGAGTTCCCACTTCCAGCAGCCGAGGAGGATGTGGGAGAACCCAGGGGGAATCCCAAGACATGCAGGAATCAGTTCCGCCTTCCCACAATGCTGCACTGTTGGATACATGCCCATGGGGCGTTGCTCACACCGTCAATGATGGTGCCCCCAGTGTGGATATGATAGAATCCTAGGGTTGGAAGAGACCTCAGGCAGTCATCAAGTCCAACCCCCTGCTCAAAGCGGGACCAACCCCAACTAAATCATCCCAATCAGGGCTTTGTTGAGATGGGTTTGTTAAAAAACCTCTAGGGATGGAGATTCCACCACCTCCCTAGGTAACAAATTCCAGTGCTTCACCGCCCTCCTGAGAAATGGTTTTTCTTGATATTCAACCTACACCCCTCTCGCTGTAACATCAGACCACTGCTCCTGCCATCTGTCACCACTGAAAATACTGCTGTCCATCCTCTGTGTAATCCCCCCTTCAAGTAGTTGAAGGCTGCTATCAAATCCCTTCTCATTCTTCTGTAGACTAAATAAGCCTAAATCTCTCAGGCTCTCCTCATAAGTCATGTGCTCCAGCCCTCTCATCATTTTTGTTGCCCTCTGCTAGACTCTCTGATGTGTCCACACCCTTTTTGTAATGGGGGGAACCAGAACTGGACACAGTAGTCCAGAAGTGGCCTCACCAGTGTAAAATAAAGGGAAATAATCACTTCCCTAGATCTGATGGCAATGGTCCTACTAATGCAATTAGCCTTCTTAGCAACAAGGGCACATGGTTGACTCATGCCTAGCTTCTCATCCATTGTAATGCCCAGGTCCTTTTCTGCAGATCTGTCAGAAGTAAGTATGAACACATCATACCCCATATGCAAGTCTGCAATGTTCTTCTATATACAGTTATGCAGGGTTGCCTTCCTGAGAGGAAACAGACCTATGGCACCGAAGTCCAGTCTAACTGACAGGTTAAAGAACAGCATCTCTTGAAGGTAGTGCGGTTTAGAGAGCTGGATCCCTGGTGAATTTCGCTTTATAGTTAATTGCTGCTTCATAAGAATACCTGGTAGAGAAGAGCCCTTGTGAAGCATTAATGAGCAGAAAGTGTTGGAGAGCCTTGAAAATTTGAAACTGCCAGCTCCATCAGGAAACAGTGGGTGCATACAAAAATAAAAGGCCATGAAATCTCATGCCATGGTCTGTAACTGGAGAATTGCATAGAGTGGAGAGTAGGTAGGCATTTCCTCCCCAGTCCAAGGAAAGCATTGCAAAACTGACTGACTGCAAAATAGTTCCCACAGAAGGCAAGAAGGTATCTTCTTCCTTAGCAACATCACATTTTGATTGCAAATAAATTCATGTTTGACAATCTGGTGGTGCATCCAAAGTCTGTATTGGAGAGATTGTGAATTAGACTGTGGGGCTTTTACCTTGACAGATTGATGCAAAGAGCTTACAAAGATTCAAGAAGGCGACAGATATTTCTAGGAAAAGTAAGCCCATCACTTGCAATTGCACTTGTTAGAATACAGGTTGAAAAGGCTATCAGCCTTCATGCTTTTGCTCGTAAACCTTCTTGCTTGAGGATAGGGGAAAAAATCCTCCTCCTATAGGTTAGTTATTGCTTGATAATTCAGGGAATTTACACTTCTGTGAAGCATTTGATACTGGCAGACATCCAAGACAAGATACTGGCACAGATGGTCCACTGATCCAGTCTCTTGTGGAGGTTTTTTCGTTCTGTATATTTGCTCCTGAGCAGTTTCACATGTCATCTTTGTGACTCATTTCTACCTTTTTCACATGCTCACAATGGGGAAATTATCCGTTTTCCTGTTACTGTGCATTGGCTGTGAACAAAAGTGATGTTTTTCCACACAATGGCAAGGAGAAATTTATGGACAAGGCGTCATAAGGCTACAATTCACTTCTGCACAGTCTTCTCATGTAGCAAGTTTAGAGAGAAGCAGAAGAAGTTCCAGCAGATGTGCAGCTTATTGTAACCTAGAGAAAAGGGTTCTTTAGTTTGTGGCACATATATCATATATATATTTCTTTTAAAGAAACGTGTGTCTGTCTGTGACTTGTTTGTTCAAGAACTCCTTCTAAAGGGTCAGAGCTAGTGTCACCAAATTTGTTACACCACTTCCTCTTACCATAATTTAAAGCAAGGTCAGGGTATGGTTGTGTTAGAATAATGGGATGCGTATGGAATGTGATTTTTTGTATCATAGGGAAAGGGAGGGGAGTCAGAGCAGGGACAGTTGTACTCACCCATGACCACAAGGAGGCAGTAAGCATATTGGATAATTCTACTCAGAAGGGACCGTAGGGGACAGCAAGCACCCCCAGTGATTACTCACTCCACCCCAGCCTGTCCTGGGTGCAGCTGCTGGCTGCCTTGGGCTGGCCATGGGTAGCACCAGTGTGTGGCTTGCTCCCACTTCCAGGCTGGCCCTGGGGAGCGTAGCCAGCAGCTGCAATGCATGCCCCCTTATGCCATGGGGAGCAGACAGTGCACCCCAGACCAACCCCAGAGAGAAGCTGAAGAGCCAGAGTGAGACAGGAGGGTCTGGCAATGCAGGGACTAAACAAGGCTTTTATGTCCAATTGGCCCCGGCCTCTTTTACTTGCAGCCAATGCCAGGCCTGGAGGGAGAATAAAAGGAGGGAACCTAGCTCAGTTAGGGGCTGCCCAGTGAAGAGGCAGGAGCTGGTTCTGCCATCCACAGGACCTGAGCTAGAGCCGTCTGCTGGGTCAGCTGCAGCAGGATGTAAGTCTCTAAAGGGGGAGAGGCAGAAGGACAACCCCACTGAGGTGGGGGAAATTGGACGTGCCCCAGTCTGAAGGAACAGACCCTAATAATAAGGCAGAAGTCCTAGATCCTGGACCCCCAGTTAACCTGAGGACCTAACCATTGGGCATCCCCACTGCTCAGGGGACCCAGCCATGGCAGGCTACACAGCCCCCTCCTCCAGCTGTAGGGCAACAGCAGGTAAATCTAAGAGTTATTCCTAAAATCCTGAGTTTAATCTGTCATGGCTCATGCAACATCAAGCTGCATTAGCGCTTCCTGCCACAGCAGCTTCCAATGTAACGTGAAGAAAACATGTCACAACACGTGCCAGAATTTCTAGTCTTTGCCATTTGCCACCTCCAAGATCTAACTGGCATTCTGAAATGCTAAAACGAGAGCGAGCCATTTGCCTTGCTTAGTGAGTTTCTCGCCTTGTGGATTGTTGGTCCCTATGACTTGTATTGACATGAAAAATCCAGCAAGTCAAACTGAATCCCCTCCTCTGACGTGAAAGCAGTAGATGGAGAGTAAAGCTGATACACACGAGTCTCTCTGAATGGGGATTAAGGTCCAGCCTTCCAAGGTATTGTGCCCTTGTCTTGGCTTGATGTCAGACACGCTGCAGGGCCTGACCTGAGGACCCTGAAGGTCCTTGGAAGACTTTCCATTTAATTTGGTGGGCTTTGGAGCAGATCCGTAATACATCTAATGGTGTGTTAAGAGGAACTGAGTGCTTGTTGCCTTGCCAAGATAAAGGGTCTGTCCACAATCAGATGTGACTGCAGCAGGGCTCCCTCTATTTTTCCATCCATGGGCAGAATAAATTTTGTTACGTGCACTGAGGCACACGCAGACATGCACCACCAGTAGAAATACATACTGCTGGCTGTGGGAGCTCTGCTAATCAGCTGTGTGGCACCTGAATCACTCCTGGTCATTGACCCAAGTGCTCAGCTTCCAGGGGACACTGGACTGTGGTATGTGTAGACATACATATGGCCATTATTAGCATTTATGGGGTCCTAGTCAGTGCTATTAAGCTGGTGCCCCTATGCCTGGTGGCAGCCAAGGAACGATTTTTTTAAAGAAAAGCGATTTCCTAATCTACAGCAAAACACTAATAAAGTATTTTAAAGTAACTTTTAAACTAAGGTCCTGTCAACTAACACAGTGAATTCAGAAACTGATAATCAATGTCTGGGCTTGGCAAATGCCTGTTAAATGGCATGTTCGCAGGCTCTGTGATCTGCTAATAACTCCCTCAGCTTTTTTCCACTTTTAAGTTAACTAGATTGTCACTGGAGGAAGCAAAGCCACAGAACAGGGACAGGAAGAGGTGGGTGGACAGAAAGAACCGGTGGAGCCCCAAATGTTGAGGTGCTCTATGCAGCCACCTGCGGGTAAGGACAGACCCGGCTCTCCCCAATTTAGTTGTGATCTGGCTAACTCCAATAATAGTAGTAAACCAATCACAGCATGGCCAATGTGTCCCAGAGCCTGGGTATGGCACTTCGATGGTTAACCTGTGGTGCCACAGCTTTGCTCCTATGGTGCAAGAGAGTTACCTCCAAGCTAGTAAAGGTGCTGCCGTCCCACCTCCTGATTGCAGTGTACACATCCTAAAGATATTTACAATGGGAGATGGGTGGCAAATGTTGAGAGAGTGCAGGCTGAAGCATTTAAATCCAGGGAGTTGTTACTGCATAGGCAATGACAGTGCACACTGTCCTTATAAGATCATAGAACTGGCAGGAAGCTCAAGAGCAGGGCTTAGCGCTGTCTACACATCCCTAACGGATGTTTGTCTAACTTGCCCCTAGGTACTTGGATGCTGTTTTCTTGAAAAGACATTTGAGGCCCAGCTAAGGAGCAAACCCACAAGCTGTGTTTATGAGGCTTGTGTTCTAGCCACTAAGCTACTTGCTCTTGCCTCATCACTACCAAATGTACCTCTAGTCTGACCCAGTGAGGGCTGGTGTCAAAGTCACTCAAAAGGAGGAGACTCATATACAGGGGGTTCCAGCCCCCCTGCATGCAAACTCAGGTTAAAAAGAAAGTGCTGGTGTGGGAGGGGCGGTATTTTCAGAAACAAACAGCCAACACCTATCATGGCTTCACTACTCCACCGATTGGGCTGTTTGCTCTAGTTCCTGCCTACCTAGTTTTTTCAATTCAGCTGCTCTTTACCAGAACTTCATGTTTCCTCTTCTGACCTCCTGTTTTCCTTCTCATGCATCCCTCCCCACTAAAGTTTCTGTGCAGTGTGGATTATGCAAACTTCTTTATCTCTGCTTAGCCAAACTCTACCCCAAATCAAAAACAAACATTAGGGAAAAGAAGAAAGAAGGGCCTGGCATCCCAGGGGTTAAAGAGAGCCTCTGGGCCCAGTGAGCCCTGTCCTGCTTTACCTGCAACCAATACCAGGCCTGGAGGGAGGAGGAAAGGAAGGAGCCTGGCTCAGTTTGAGGCTGACTAGCAGAGAGGCAGTATAGTTGTCTTGGGATAAGAACTACAGCTTGCTGGCTCAGCACCTGGGAGCACAAGTAAGTTTCTTCTGGGAAAAGGGAGGGGAAACCCACTGAGAGATCCCAACTGAGGGAAATCTGGATTATTGGGGCCATGCCCCAAATTTATGGACTAGCTAGGGAGTGGTACAGGGTTCCTGAGCTAGGAGCCCAGCAGGTGTGGGGGTGGGGGGGGTGAGTCAGTGCCCCCCCCCCCCATTTTAGCCTGCCTACTCTGTGATTTAGCCACTAGGCCACCCTGCTCATACAAACACTGGTATGAGACAGACACTGGGAAACTGGCATGACCTTTGCTGCTATGCTGTTCTCTCTTCTTTGTAACCTTTGGCCTGTCTTTGCTGTTTGGACTGTAAGTTCAGAAACTGTTAGGGTTGGTCTGTATCAGTGTGTGTGTGTGTTTAACTACTTTCTCATCAGGTTAGAGATGGATGTAAACACTTAGTCTAGGCACAGTTTCACCAGGTTGATGACGTTAGATCTGTAGTCTCAATGAGGAAGGGATGTATTATCTCCCTGTTTTCAGATAGTAGTAGTCAAAGCACATAGCTGTTAAATAATTAACCCAAAATCACATAGGGAGCCTTCTTGCACAGATAAGAATCCAAGCCCATTGTCCTAACCACAAGCTCATTGCCTTTCTGTCCTCCTTCCCCTTCCACTGCTAAGTCATTGTTGCTCTCTCTCTTGACTTAATCTATGCAGCTAACCATCTCCTTACAGGGTAAATGCAAGTTTGTGTCTATTCCTTCAGCTGCAGTGGAGGACCCACAGTAATTACAGGCTGCTGAAGATTGTTGCATTTGTGCTACATTAAGATTTCTAGGCAATTACTATGTAATTAAAGAAGATTTGCTGGAAAATTCTATTATTCATTGCTGAGTAATTAAAAGTGGGGGCAGAGAATATTTGTGGCTCTGTGAATCAAAAACTGTGGCACTAGTCAAATTCCTGTGGGAGGCAGGAGCCAGTGATGGAACCTGAGTCAGGGAGACACCTGCAAGTTTTCTTTGCTGTGTAGATTATACAAACTTTCCCTTCCACCTGAGTTTAAAGAAATTCAAAACTTCAGCATGGCAGCAGCTGGTCCCAAGTTTTGCCTGGTTTGGTGTCAGTGATGGCTTCCAGAATTTCTAACAGGGTGCTTCGATGAGATGCTGCTCCCTGCCTCTGCCCAGCCTGTGATAAAAACAGCAATCTGAATCTGTCAGGGAGGAGGAATAGCTCAGTGGTTAGAGCATTGGCCTGTAAACTGTACTGTGTGACCTCTCAAGGTCCCTTCCAGTCATATAATATATGGCAATACACCTATCTCAATCTGTTGATCTGTTTTTCCACACCCACGTGTAAACAAAGAGACTTTCCATGACTATGGAGGGAACCAGGACGACTTGGCAAACTCTTAGGATTCAGTGTGCTTGCTGAAATTATTCAGATTTATCCTGAAAACTATACCCAGAGCCTGACTTTCTCATCACAGCTGCACTCCAAGCCCAATTCTAGCATGCAAAGAGGTGTAATCCTTGACTGATATAACTATGCTAACAAAAACCCCTTGTGGAGATGCAGCTATGGACTACCAAAGCTGGCTTATGGTGGTGTCATTTACATTGCTGCTGGAATAAGCTAAACAGGCAGTCTTACCAACATAAACTGCACCCACAGTCAGAATGCTTACAGGTAGATAGCATATTGATATCTCTTTTGCTGACATTTTGCTGACACTCGTGCCCTGCACCTGGTGGAGGTATCTTACTTATGCTTATTTAACTATTGATTGCAGCAAAATTCAACTCTAATCAGACAGCATTTTTCATTGCTTCCTCTTAGGGAGTGATGGCTTAGAATCAGCCCCATGCAGAAAACAATGAGCAACTAGTGTAACTGAAGGAGGAGTGCTAAAAGCCTTGAAAGGTTCCAGAGAGAGCCTTCCCCTAGAAGCTATTTTGGCATGTACAAGCTGAATCTCTCTTGTCCAGCAACATCCGTAACCCAGCATGATTTTAGTTAGCCAGATGACCACTTATTATGGTAGTGAAATTTGACTTACGTGGGGTTGTACAAGAACACAACCTCTGCGTAGATGGGGGATCTGTAACATAGTACTTTGATTCAAACATGTTTGTTCAGGTAATGCTTTCCCTAGTGATCTTCTGGTCTTCAAGCTGCTTTGCTCCAAGTTTCCTCTCTAAGTCCGTGTCTACAATATCCAAAAACTTCGAAATGGCCATGCAAATGGCCATTTTGAAGTTTACTAATGAAGTGCTGAAATACATATTCAGCGCCTCATTAGCATACGGGCCGCCACAGCACTTCGAAATTGACATGGGTCGTCCAGACTGGGCTCCTTTTTGAAAGGACCCCAGCTACTTCGACGTCCCCTTATTCCTATGAGCAGATGGGAATAAGGGGACTTCGAAGTAGCTGGGGTCCTTTCGAAAAGGAGCCCTGTCTGGATGAGCCGTACGGTGGTGAGCCGTGTCAATTTCGAAGTGCCGTGGCTGCCTGCATGCTAATGAGGCACTGAATATGTATTTCAGCGCTTCATTAGTAAACTTTGAAATGGCCATTTGCATGGCCATTTCGAAGTTTTTGGATAATGTAAACATAGCCTAAATATTTTTCCTCAACCTGTCTTTCAGGTGTTCACCCTTTAAATATGTCAGTGCCAAACAGCTGCTGTCCCCAAGTAGCTGTTTGGGTAAATGCTTCACAGTAGCAGGGGGTTCTATTGTGGTGGGTAGATATTTTTGTATTTTCCTTTATTTTTATTTTTTGGAAGGGAGACAGAAGACTGTAAAAGTAAAGCAATTAAAAGGGTGTGTTGGAGGATCAGGGCAGGGAGGGAAAAGGAGAGGAATATATTGATTACTATCTGTTATGGATTAATCAGAGGAGAATGGAATGTTCTCATAGATACACACTAGAAACCTGGTCTATCTTGCAGACATCTTTGTAGTGCAACTGGGGGCGTCTGGGAGGTCTTTTGCCAGAGGCTAGCTCACCATACAGGATGTCTTTTGGAATCCTGTGGACGTGGCCAAGCCAGCGGAGCCGACGCTGCCTGAGGAGGGTGTGAATGGTTGGGATTCCAGCTTGCTGGAGGACGGCGGTGTTGGTCACTCTGTCCTTCCATGATATTCCAAGGATGCGCCTGAGGCAGCGCAAGTGGAAGACATTCAGCCTCTTTTCCTGGCGGGCATACAGGGTCCAAGTCTCACTGCCTTAAAGGAGGGTGCTGAGGATGCAGGCTCTGTAGACTTGCATTTGGTGTGAGTGTACAGCTTGTTGTTATTCCACACTCTCTTGCTGAGTCTGGACAGAGTTGTGGCCGTTTTTCTGATCCTCCCATTTAGCTCAGTGTCCAATGACAGGGTGTCAGTGATGGTGGACCCAAGGTAAACGAACTTGTGGACGACCTCTAACGTATAGTTGTCAATGTGATTGATGGGGATTCAGCAACATCCTGACCGAGTACGTTTGTCTTCTTTAGGCTGATGGTAAGCCCAAAGTCCTTGCACGCTTTGGAGAACTGATCCAGCAGTTTTTGAAGCTGGTCTTCTGTGTGAGACACTACAGCAGCATCGTCTGCAAACAGCATGTCTCTGATGAGGACTTCCCGCACCTTAGACTTAGCTTTCAGCCTTGCAAGATTAAACAGTTTCCCATCAGATCTTGTGTGCAGCAAGATGACCTCTGTTGAAGATCCAAAGGCATACTTCAGGAGGAGTGCGAAGAAGATCCCGAACAATGTCGGAGCAAGCACGCATCCTTGTTTGACGCCGCTCCTGATTCTGAAAGCATCCGATAAAGCGCCATCATATTGGATGGTTCCTCTCATGTCTTCGTGGAACGACTGGATCATCTTGAGTAACCGTGGACACAGTATACGCTGTAAATGAAGTCCTTAATTGAAACTATAAAGGGTGCGATCCATAGTCTATGCAGACTGAAGGATGCCTACTACTACTACACTAGAAACCTGAATCTAACCACACGTGCCCTTATGTTTTGGGGACAGCAGATGGTTTAAAAATTAAAACTCAGACCAAGATATGACTGTTGGTTCTTGATCCTGGCTCTGTCTGGAAAAAGCTTTTGGAATTTAGCAGATATTGTGTAGAGGAAGGTCTCGGTTTTTGGGTTTGTTTGTAACAAAACCATGAATCTGGTGGGAGGTTAGTGTGATTTTGATTTTTCAGTTGTGAACACTTCTCTTACTTATTGTGGTATTTTGACAGTAGCTCTGAAAACTGCTGTAATACCCAAGAGTTGGCTTTACCTGAATGTGCGTCTCAAAGGATTTATGAAGATAATTAATTAAGAAATGGCTTCCTCTCTCTTTTTTCAGATGCAAGATATTTCTTTAGTTTTGCCAGTTTTCTTTGAAAAGTGTTGAATTTGACAAAGAAACTGAAATGTTGCCAAAATCAACTTTCCTCACCCAATTTTGATTCTTAAACTTAAATTTTCATTGGCAGTTCATCCCCCACAACTCTCCTTTTATCAAAAGGACAACTTACACCAAAAAAGCATTGGTGGAGTTCCAAGCCCCTTTAGAGGTTTAAATCTAACTTAGAAATGCATTTACCCTAATCATAGGCTGTCCTTAATTGGTTGGCACCATGGTGGCCCTTAAATTCTTCAGTTGCCTTGCACTAAAATATTTGTAGTTCTATTAGTCCTTTCCTTTTATAATTGTAAGGCAGAGTATGTGGATATTGCAGAAAGGCTGGTAAATTTAGCTGTTTATCCTGTATCATACAGGAAAGATTGTGATACTAGAGGAAAGCAGGAAGAAAAAGTGCTATTGTGTTTGTTTTTTCTACCAATATCCTAGAGTATTGAGTCAAAGAAATATTTGCATGTCTCCATAGGTGCACTCACACACAAACCACAGAATGAGGCTTGTGTGCAGGCTAACTCTAGAAGGATAAAATTCAGACTAAATGTGAGGAATATGGTAATTACCCCAGAAAAGACATTTGTATGACCGAGGCATTCAATTTATCACTTGATGTTCCCCTGCCAATGCAACTAAGCTTTTTCTGAAAGCAACTTTACAGATTTAAGAAACATTCAATAAATTGGATCACTTTTTCAGTAGATACTACCTTGGCTTGGTGGAAAAGACACTAACCCCCAATCTTGTAAATACTTATGCATGCTTGTGAAAGTATGCCAAAGCACCTGTGCATTCAGTGGCCATACTAGTGCAGGTAAAGGTGTTAACACATAAATTTTACATTGGTAGGGACGGGGAATTTTTCTTCTGGGTTACGTCAAACTTAACTTGTTCCTGATGGAATTTTCCATGTGTTTTATAATACACAGTTTCCTTTTAGTCAGATCTTAAGTGCCAGCGTCTGTGTTCTGTTACTGTTATCCCTATGATTGCTATGCACTGCACATATATACGTCAGGGACTATGCTTTCTAAAGAGAGAGTCTGTTACAGACAGAATTCTTACAGGCCATCACAGAATGGTGCGCTGTGCTCTCTCTGGGAGGCCTTGTTTTGTTTGTTGTTTTTTTCAGTCTAAACTATTCTATCTGGACTGAAAGTACATATTTGCCCTTTGTGCAGGGAGGAATGTAATGGTAACATTTTTGTAAATTGCCCATTTACTGAATTTTTTATGCTTTCCTCTTGTAATTTGCACTGAATTTCTCCCCCTTTCTCACCTTTCCCATAAACTGTTTTCCCAGTCTTCACTGTAATCAAACATACAGTTGGAGCCTCTGGTACAGTTATCCTGGATTCTGATATATTGCCCAAGATCTAGGAGGGGAAAAGAGAAAAGCCACTGATCCGGTCAATCCCAACTAGAGGGGATTTTAGGCAGGTAGTATATTGTGATGGGCTGTGACCCCTGAGATGTCACCTGGGTGCTTAGACACTACTGAGCCTGTTAGACACTGTTGTGTCAGCCTGGGCCCCCTTTTTATGTGGTTTTGTTAAGTCCAGCCCTCCAACCTCCACTAGTAAAATGCAGAGGCAAGGCCACATCCAGCTTTACAGTAGACGTGAGTTATGCAAAGGTTGCATTCCCGGACAACCTCGTGTAACTCCAATTTCGTGCAAGTTGGGATGATCTGGGAACCAGGTGGCAACCTACCTCCTGGCTCTCCTTCACTGGCGGGAACCAGAGACTGGACTAGCACATAGCTGTTGTGCTGGTCTTCCCTACTCCTGTCGGGGCAGCAGCCAAGAGTCAGGCTGCTGCCCCTCACAGGAGAGGTTTCCTCATTCCTGTCAGAGCGGTAGCTGCTCCTGTCAGTGGTGGGAGCCAAGAGTAAGGCTCTCAACTGCCACCCCTGACAGGAGCCGGGAAACCAGCACAGCAGCTGGTCAGTTTCCCCAATTCTCTGAGTGATGGAGAGCTGGTGCCTGGCAGCCCGGAGTCAGGCGCCAGCTCCCCACACTCAGTCACAATAACCTGAGTTATACACACTCGACTTGCACATATCTCAGGGTTCTACGGTACAGACACTGAGGCTGGGCCTATCCTAGGAAGTTAAGTCGATTGCAGATATGCAATTCTAGCTATGGCAATTGCTAACTACCCAGACTGCGGAAGGAAAGCCTAAATGATGGGCTCGTAATATCTGTTTAATCAAGTTCAGGGACTTGAAACCTCTCTCTCTCTCTCTCTCTCCTTTTTTTGTAGTTTGGTGATTTTTCCCTATTGCTAAGGTGAAAATGAGTGAAATTGAGGATGTGCTAGTACAAGATATGAGTAAGAGTTGATATGAATTCTGTAGGGGAATTTCTGGAATCTCTTAGGCCTTTTTGAAAAAGTTAGTTAAGTAATAGAATAAAGTTGACTCCCTGGAAATAATTTTATTGCTGTGGATTTTTTTTTTGAGGGCCCACCTTGGACTAAAATTCTAAAGGCTAGTGAGGCACAGGGCTCTTGAGACAGGGTCATTTAACTTCAAGGTTCTACATTCCACTGGAAGCACTCTAGAGACAAAAGCCTGGCTCCTTCCGAAGGGAATGGGTTTTGCGGAGGAAAGGCCACCTGGCAATGCATTCAGCAGCTGTTGTTCTGAAATAACTTTGCTGTGTAGACATACTCTATCAGTTTTTGGGTTAGTTTGTAACAAAATCACGAATCTGGTGGGAGGTTAGCATGATTTTAATTTTTGGTTGTGAAGGCTTCTCTTACCCATTGTGATATTTTGCCAATAGCTCTGAAAATTGTTGTAATACTCTAGAGCTGGCTTGACCTGAAAGTGTGTTTCAAAGGATTTGCAAGGATTGTTAACTAAGAAATGGCTTCCTCTCTCTCTTTTTTTTTTTTTTTATGCAAAATATTTCTTTAGTTTTGCCAGTTTTCTTTGAAAATGTGTTGAACTTGGCAAAAAAACTGAAATGTTGCCAAATTCAACCTTCCTCACCCAGTTTCTATTCTTAAACTTAAATTTTCATTTGAAATGCATTCCCTGCCATACACACCAAACTCTCCTTTATGACAAAGACAACTTACACGAAAAAAGCATTGGTGGAGTTCCAAGCCCCTTTAGAGGTTTAAATCTAACTTTAGAAATGCATTTACCCTAAACATAGACTGTCTGTAATTAGTTGACTACTTTTGCTGTGTACACATACCCCGTCTTCTGCCTGGAGCAGATCTGGGGTGACAACATAGTTGCCCTCAAAGTGTTGAACACACTTGTTCTCCTCAGAGCTAAACAATAACTTAAATAGAGTGAGCAGGTTTGACTGGCACACTGTGGAGAAAAAACACTACTACAGGGTTCAGAGGTGTTTAAACTGTTCAGGCTTTGATGATCCACCACTGCCCATGCATGGAGAAAACTAGAGCCGGAAAAAGTTCTATTTCACTCAGACGCTGTCTGATGCTGCTTGTTTCAAATGGCTGACCTTTTGCAAAGCAAAATTAAACTTGTGCTACATGGGAAGAAGTACTTTAAGATTTTCCGCCACACATCAGTTCAATATTTGCCAGCTTTGATTCCTTTGCTCCTTTGTTGTGCTTGGAATAAAGGTTGCAATTTCTTATCATACGCATGAGAGATGCAGGTCTCTCTCTAATTTGGGCAATGCAAAGAAAGTGTTACTTGAATGTGCTTATTTCCAACAGTATGAGGTCTTCTCCCCTGCACCACAGGATCTCAAAGCACTTCAATATCAAGTAAAACTCATTCTCTGCCAGAGGAGGTATTGTATTTTGTGTTGTGGTGACATTTTGAACCATTGCGTAGATATTGCATCCCATTGTATTGTACTGGAGCAGTGATGGGCAACCTAAATTACTGAGTGGGCTACAAGATTGTTGTAATGGAGTTGGTCTCCTAGGATAGGGTAATTTTGCTAGCTGCATTTGCATGCCTAAAATTAGCAGGGTGTGCCCATTGAACTGTAAAGCATTTTGGATGCAGAGGGAGCGCATGGCTCTCATCATCAATGTTCTGTGCCATACATGTTGATAAAATGCAAAGTAATGCATATTGGAAGACAATCCCAACTATACATATAAATGATGGGAGCTAAATTAGCTGTTATCACTGGAGAGAGCTCTTACAGTCATTGTGGAGAGCTCTCTGAAAACATCCACTCAATGGTATGTGCCTTGGATCAGCTATAGCATGTTTTGCTCAGTCCAAGAAGGGACACTTTTAAAGAAGCATGCAAAATGCAAGTATCCGGATGCCAAAAAGCTACTTGGGTTTATATTCCTCGGTTCTGTGGTTCCATGGTATGCTCAATTTATCTTGTTTGGCCCTACTCTGTAAGTTTCATGAAATTAAAGTCAAGATTTTCTTACATGGGCCTATGAGCAGCCAAGTCTTCTTCCAGCTTCCAGATCTTACACGTGGGTGCCATTGGATTGTTGCATAATTTATTATGACGTACTAATTAATTAAAGAAATAATTGGTGTTCAGGGCTCATCACCTTCAAACAGTGACACAAAGATTAGGAACAATAGAGAACCTGATCAAAGCATCCGTGACTTCCTTACTTTTATTTGCCCAAATTTTTGGCATATTGCCTGGAACACTTGATAAGGTTTAAACCAGCTTTAAGCCAAATCTGGCCTCAATGCCCAGTGTTGGTAGCTAAGGGTAGAATCTAAAAGATAGAAATGATTAATGGCAGTTTTTCGAAATAACTTCCCAGTTAAAAGGAATAGCTAAAAGTATCATAAGTGGAAACCCTCACTTTTCTATGGATTTAATTTCCTTTAAAAGAAAAGTTAGTAATCTGCAGGTAGACAGTGATTGAAAATTAAACTGAAAAATAATATCCAGAAAAAAGCGAGGCTTGAACATGCGTGAAGGCTAAGGATTGACTTATCAACATAAATTAGCATGAAAACACTAGAAAATTGAATGAAATAAGGCAGAAGCAGTGAAACTGGCTAGTTTGGAAAGGCAAAAATCACATCACTGATACACTTACTGTGCAAAGAAAGAGCTCAGTCTTCACTTGTACAATATGAAATTTCATTTCTGTGTTGTAATGTTGATACTATGGTTTTTAGTGTCCAAGAAATATCTACCAATAAAATTAAGGAATCCTTTCCTTCACAGAGGGCTACCTTTATAAAGCAGCAATGTGAGAGTAGGAACTGTAGGCTTCAAATGAAATCAGACTTTTTGTGCTGGCTGCTGTATATATACATAGTAAGAGACCCTGCCTCAGACTTTGCAATCTTGACAGTTCAGACAACAGGTGAGGGAGTGTTTCTTCTTGATTCTTTTTTTGCATAGAGAACGGAGTATTTGCCTAAACCCATGTAGTTCGGTTACAGGATAGGTCATCTACAAATCAACTCCACTTGACTCTGTCTCAATACAAAACTTCTAGCTGACCCTAGGAGTGCCCTAGTTGTCCTTCAGTTGGTCTTCATGATGTCCACAGTCTTAGCATCTATAGCAGGGAGGAAAGTTGTGTTTCTCTGTTCTTTGGAGGCTGGGTATCTACTGAATCTGAATCACTAAATACTGTTGTTATATGTTACTCTTAGTGGCATGCTTATTCGGCAAGTTGAATCGACCATGGAGTGTGCGTTGTGCGCACAGCTCTAGAAGTAATTCCCCCAGCATGTCAAGGATGAAGTGTTTGATGGGATAGGAATAGGGTTGCCAATCTTCCAGGATTCCCCTGGAGTCACCAGGAACTTGCTTTAATTATGTGCAATGATGGAACCTCCAGGAATATATCTGGACAAAACTGGCAACCCTAGGTCACAGGACAGAAAATTCAGCTCTGCATCACTCACTCTGTATTTGAACTCTCCTGGGCTGGCCAGCTCTGAAAGCGCCCCTAAGAAAATAACTTATGAATGAATGTATGGCCAATACTATGTAGTCATCACTTGTGATTTATCCCGTTTGCCTGCCACATCACCATGGGAGTTTTTGTATGGGCACCAATCTGGAATATTATCATATTTCCTCCCAAATTTTGAGCCCCACGGTGGGTCAGATTAATTGGGTTTGAGTAGTTTGAATTTCCTCACACGTGCACCTGGTTCTTGCAGGCTATCACTGAATTTCAGAATCCCCCATAACTCTTTCCAGCCCCTTCACTTTCTTTCTCTGCTAGAAACTACTGTTCCCTGCACTGCTTGTGGAAGCATGAAGGTTTGTTAAGGCTGAATGCATCTTGGGTTTTCTTGCCAAGCTTTTCAGGTGTCAGTTTGAAGCTGCATGGGAAGGAATCATTTCTCTTCCCCCATCACTTCTGGAGAACCATGAGGCTGCACACTTGATGGGCATAAAACAAACCAGCTCTTGACAATGCAAAGCACTTCAGAACTAATTGTCAGTTTCAATCTGAAGAAAGCAAGTGGCTAAGATAACTTGTCACCCATCAGCTTAATCTGTGCCTGTCTAAGAGACTATTCTTAGATGTAGATCTTTAAGCCTTCCCCTGTTAGGAAACTGTTTTGTAGAAACTTTTGTGGTCTCTTTTTTTAAATTAGGGTTGTCTCAGGAAAGAAGTTGAGGTGGAAAGACTGTCTTAATAGGTTGCTTCTGCCTAATGTTTTTTCAACTGTAGCTCTCAACGCACTTTCAGGTATTGTTAGCTTAATTTATAGATAGATAGGCCTCAGTTTGACTACACTACCACGGAAGATCAACCCGCTCAGGGTTGATCTTCCAGGGTTCAATTTTGTGTATCTAGTTTGGACATGCAAAATTGAACTCTCGGGGTCACTGAGACACTAGGAGTAAGGGAGGAAAGTCTTCTGTCAGTCTTCCCCTGTAAAGACAGACAAGTTATCTGAGTGCAGATATGTCACTTTTAGCAACATTGGTGTGTGTTTTTTTTTTCCCCAAGCTATGCAACTGGTGTATCTGCAGGTGACTTTCTGTGTCTAGCATAGACATAGCCTGAGTCTCATGTAGACATGACTTCCTCAGCTCATTCAGCATGTTAAAGGTACAGCCAAGAATAGAATCCATTTTGAAATCTGATACTCGAGTGCAGGGGTCAGCAACCTCCTGGAGGCAAAATGCCCAGATTTGACGTTTTGGCTTCTATGTACGATCCAAGTGCCAGTGATGCTTTTTAATGTCGCCGATAGTCCTACTTACAACATCTTCATTAATAAATCAATGAAGATGCACAGCTTTACCATTTAGGGGGTGGTTGGTGGCATTAGCTGGTCTCTTGTTAATCCACTGGCTGCATGGGAAAGGAGGGGTGGGGCTGAGCTCCCACCTCGCATGTGGATGACAATCAGCTCAGGTGCCTCTCTTGGCACCCATGATGGGAATTGCTGACCCCAGCGCTAGTAGGTACACTAAGAGGCTGCCAATTTGGAACAGGTCAAGCAAAAAAGACATGGGGGTCTGATTCAGATCTCATGTAACTAGATTTATGCTGATGTAATTTCACTGTCATAGATGGTATGGCTGCTAATTGGCACTCATGTATAAGGGAGATTAGACACTAAATAGGCATCATTAACGTGAAACCAAACCAGGTTAGTCTAGGTTAGTAGGCAAATTCAAGTGTCCCTTATGAGAATCTGGCAAGAGCCTTTTAATACATGCTGTATATGGCAGAATGATTCCTAAGAATTACAGACAGCCAGTATGCCCAGGAGAGAGTCGGGTGCCACCCAGCTGATTAGCAGAGCTCCCGCAGCCGGCAGCATGTGTGTCTACTGGTGGCGCACATCCGCACCTGCCTTGGTGCGCATAACAAAATTTATTCTGTCCATGGATTGTCTGCAGTTTTCCTCTATTTTTTCTAGCCCCTTAAGAAAGAGAAGCTACACATGAGAACATCCAGTGTCTGACTCCTAACCATTCTTGATGACGTTTTGAGAAGATTCAGATTTTGCATTTTTTAGTAATGAGCATGTTTATATTATGCTTTCACCTAATTATCTCCATGCTCTTTACAGGCCTAAATCACACAATTAAGCATCACAGCAGCCCTGTGGGATACGCAGGTGTGACTCCTGTTGCATACCCAGTGTAACAAGCTTGGAGAGATTCTGGTTAAAAAAGTAATTTCAGAAACGGGCACTGAGTTTGGCAAACTTAGTATGTGGATGCCTAGGCTGAGATGAGCGGGGCCTGTTTTTAAAACTGCCAAGCAGCCAGATGTCCCTGTAATAATCTACTGAGTAGGACCTTGGGTGTGTGTGTGGTGGTGGTTTTGTTTTGCTTTAAAGCTACTTGAAAGAGGGTATCAGTGCAGGTTGTGGCTGTGGTTATTACCAGTTGAACCTCTCAAGTCCGGTACACACTCATCCAGCAATATCCATAATCCTGCTAACTAAAATCATGCCAGATATCTATGGTATTTATTGTGGGTGTGGCCTAGTTTCCTGAGGTCCCATAAAGTTTGTTTACAGCCACCAGTCCTGGCTCTCAGTATTCTGTGCTGTTGTTTAGCTCTAATGTACCCCAAATGTCTTCTAAGGGCCAAGTAAGCAGTGGAAGGGGTGGTAATGCTGCAAGACAATATTGACCTCCTATGTCCAGCAAATTCTGTCATTCAGCACCGGTCAGATCCTGCTGATGCCATACTAGAGAGGTTCAACCTATGCTTGGTTGTATTAGAGCAGTGCCTGCAGTTCCCAATCAAGTTTACAGTCTTTTTTTGCCAGTCACTGTAGCAACACTCCACTGAACAATCCATTCTCCAGAAACATTACAGTTTAAACAGGTAAGGCAGACAAAGGGTTTAGAAGAGGAAATTGTGGTATATTGAAAACAGTTTTTAAAAAACTTAATCTTTAAGGGGCTGTGTGGCCTTGTTTTCAGGCTAAGAAGGCCCACAGGGAAGCATGTGATTTGAAACTGAGTGTTGTACAGATGCCTGGCTCTCTGCATACTTACAGCAAATTGCAGTGAGTTGTGTGTCTTGGCCTTATGGAGCAGCCTGCTTTGTTTCCCTCTGTTTTTGGTTCTTGTGTGTTAGGATACTGGATTCCAAAAAATAAAATGGTGTTAGGTTGCAATCTGCTCAAAAGAGATAAAATGTTAACTTCTTTGTACGCTGTTAACGTCAGAGAAGTGACTTGCTGCAAGTCACATGGGTCAATGGCAGATCGGGGACTGGAATCCATGTTGCCCCAACATCCTGTATAATACTTTGTCCGTACTGGAGTGTTCTATCACTAATGAGCTAAATTTGAAGGGTATAACCTCCAGAATTGCAGTTTCATGAGGCAGTTGTGCTTATAAGGGCAAGATGGCTACATGCTGAACGGTAATTTGTCTCATGCAAATTGAGTAAAACAGCTGAAGAACACAGTGAGCACTAACAGCATAATTTGCAAGTGTCCTGAGCACCTGTTGAAGTCAGAGGGATTTGAGGGCGCTCAGCAGCTTTAGAAACGGGCAGCAAAGTGTTTGCTTGTGAGCCCAGAAAGTTACAGCAGATATTAAAATGCCACTGCTGCAGTGCTTTGAGTAACTCTTCGCTCTCTATTTTTAAATTCCATTTCTGTTCCCCTGCTGTTAAGTCCAGATCATCTCACCCTTCTGTCTCTCCTGTTAAGAACTGGTTGTTTTATTGTAACCCTGTTGCAGCCCTTGCACCTGATGTGATGTGTACATTTTTGTTGCAGTTAATTGGCTTGGTGATACTCTGCATTGGCATCTATGCAGAAGTGGAAAGACAGAAACACAAAACCTTGGAAGGGATCTTCCTGGCTCCAGCTGTGCTTCTCCTACTGTTGGGTATTACAATGTTTGCCGTTTCCTTTGTTGGAATGGTTGGCTCCCTCAGAGATAACAGGACACTGGTGAAGATGGTAAACACTTTAGACCCTCCTTGTTTTCTATACTGTGGAGCTATGGTCCCATGCTTTACAAGCTGAAGGGTGTGAGACACTTAATATTACAGGATTTCCCTGAACCTATATTGAAGCAGGCTTCTAAAAACCCTTGAAAGGGTTTTCCCTCTTCTGTGGTATGATTTCTTCACGGGAGAAGGTGGACTGGAGAAAGGGTGAACCCATGTGTATTATTTCATTCATAAAAGTTCTTTCCAATGAACCTATTAAATGGTAGCTGTACCTGATGGAGACCATTCAGAACACTTCTGAAAGGCAACTGATTGGAGACAATGTGTCTTTGAAAATCTTTGTCCTGGCCTAGTGACTGTTGGTCTAGGCGAAGAGTACATCTAAACTAAAACCAGGATTCTCTTGCTCTGTTGCTTAACACGGTAAAGTCAGTGGTAGCACCACTTGATGCATGGCACATCGTGTTGAAGCTGCATACATTTCACGGGCTGGGGTAGGAAATTGAGTCCAGGAGCTGTGGCAGATACTTTTATGCTACAGGTTGAACCTTTCTACTCCATCACCCTCTGGTCTGGCAACATCTGTGGTCCAGCATGGTTTTAGTTAACTGGATGTCCCCTTGTCATGGGTGTGGCCAAGTTTTCCACGGACCCATAAAGTTTGTTTACAACCACTAATCCTGGCTCTTGGTGTTCTGTCCTGTTATTTAGTTCTAATTTACACTTAAATGTCTTTTAAGAGCCCAGTCAGCAATGGAAGAATTGGTTATGTGCTAGACAATATTGAGCTCCCCTGGTCCAGTGAATTCTCTGGTTCAGTACAGGTCAGGTCCTCAGGGTGCTGGACTTGAGGTTCAACCAGGATTTCTCCAACAATCCCTAGTGCATCCAGATAGGACTGGGAGCATGATATGTGAGTTGATATTTGACTCTTGCTTGCTGAGATTCATCATACTTTAGAACAAATTTTCAAGGCAAAATCTTTCCTGTAGAGCAGTGGCAGCTATTCATCTAATGTAAAGTTTATTAGGAACAGAGACAAGAGGGGAATCCCAGGCATGTTCTTTCCAAACTATCTTTTACTTTGCGGCACGTGCCTTTATCTAACCTGGAATTCCCCTCCCCTCCACACCCTTTTCCCTTAAGAATTTTGCATTTTTATTTCCTAAGCATGTTGCACCAATTGACAAATGAATATGTGTGCAAATATGCACCACCTTCATGTGCAGGCCAGAACTCGAGCTGCTCAGATGTGTTGCAGCAGGATAGACCCGACAGGCACTAGAGTTTTCATCAGCTTATGGCATAGGAGCCCCGGGCTTCTGAGACTGGAAACTGGTTCTCTCCCTGCGGCTACTACAAATTCCAAGTGGCCTTGGTGTGTTGCATAGCAACAACCATGACGTCCTAGGCAGTGATGAATGGGTGACAATTTAATATGCAAGCTTCGGTCCTCAGCTCTGTCAATAGCACCAGCCCCTTCCTGTGGCATCCTCCCACCTAGGTGCTATAAATTTCACTTATATCACCTACTGTTTAGCTAATATTTGTTTCTGCTTTTGTGGTATTGAGATGATTGTATTTGTATGGATTTACTTATTGATATTTTAACTTCCACAGAGAAGCCAGCACAGCACAAAGACCTGGTATAATGTAATTGCAGAGCTGATACCTAAACATTCCTCTATCTATTGTAGAGTGCTTGATAGCATCTGCAGAAAGTGTTGCTAGGTTCCCTCTGGGTTTAAAATACAAAGTTTATTTTTAGTCTGCTGTTCCATCTCTGCCTTGGCAAATTCCCCATTGTTAAGTTTTTAGTTCAGATCAGCAGGGCCGACCGCCACTGTGGGCCCAGGGCCCGTGTGTGGGTAGGAGTGCTGACTTCATGACCCCTGAAGTGGCAGAGCCTCAGGGAAGAGGTGGGACCAAGAGCAGTCAGTCCCTAGCACCCTATGGAGCATGGCACTGCCTCCGTTGACCCTCAGAAGCCACGCAAAGCAGTGGGCTAACACTCCCACAGTTACACCTGAACATCCCCTTAGAAACCCCACCCCATATGCAGTTGACTCCCCCTTAACATTCCCTAGGAGGCCTGGTTCAGACAGTTCCAAGAACAAACAGCTTTGTTTCCTTTTTGGGAGTTGATTTCTATGGGGAGGGGAGAATTAGAATTCCCTTTTCTGTACCAACTCCAAACTGTAGGATGCTGCAAAAAAAATGGACCAGTAGTTCAACTCAATCCATGCCAGCTGTTTTCTGCTCCCCAGGATTTGGATTCTGCATTGCCAGAGCTTCCTGTTACACTTTGCTAGGTACGACCTCATTATGTGATTTCTGGACAGCTGTGTTTGCATGTCAGCAGTTCAGCCCCAGTCACTTCTTTTCAGGTGTAGTATCTCTCTTGCACTTCAATGCTCTGGGATGCGCCATAAAGGATTTTTTTTTCTTGCTTGTGTGTGTCTCGGGGGGTGGAGAAGTGTAAATTGTTTGGCTAGTGAAGTTAATGCTCAAGTCTGTCTGGTGCCAGTCCTGTTTGTTTTTAATTAAACACCAACAAGAGTAAATGGTCACTTGTATTTAGGGTAGCCGTTGCTTTTAATTGGAATTGATAATGATGTTCCCTTAACTGGGAAAACAAATCACCATTGTCTTTGCTGCTATGGCAATAACGGCCTCTGATGCTCAAAGATTATCACAGCTTTTTGTCTACATAAAAGAATAAATGGACGTAAATCAGACATCAGGAACAGTGATGCACAGAAACCTGTGGGGGAACACTTCAGTCTCCCTGGACACTCAGTAGCAGATTTAAGGATGACGGTCCTGAAACAAAGAAATTTCAAAAATCAAATGGAGAGAGAGATCTTTGAGCTGCAATTTATTTGCAAATTTGACTCCATTAACCAAGGATTAAACATTTAGACTGGGAGTGGCTCGTAGCTTACATAGGCAGCTTCTCTGCCTTGGCTGGTAAGATCTCCCCATTAGACTCTGACAATGGCTCATATCCCCCGTCTGATCTGACTTGTTTTTTCCTCGTTTGATACCTACTATTGATAATGGGCCATTTCACCTTGCTGAATAGACCTTGTCAGCTCTGGCCCTCCCTTTTTCTGGGACCCCGTTTTTTAAATACCTCTCTGAAACCCACCCCCCATGCATCTGATGAAGCGGGTCTTTGCCCACGAAAGCTTATGCTCCAAGATGTCTGTTAGTCTATAAGGTGCCATAAGACTTCTTGTTGTTCTCACAGCTTTTCAGTAGCTTCTGTGTTCCCAGCTTGCTTTGCAGCTACTACAATATGTATGCAAATCATGTTGCTTGGAACATGAGATTATTTACATTATAGGTATTAAGCTAATACCAGGGAACCATAATGAATGTACAAGCAGGAAGATGCATTCAAGCATTCACAAATATGCCTGTATTATAAATACACTACATTCACTGACATGAATTGCCAATTTCAGTTATTACTGTCTAGTTTCTTGTAACATGAAAATATCACACTGAAATGTCTTGCAATAGGAGGCAATGCTCAAATTTTGGACAAATCTTTAAAATCATTGCACGCACAAGCCTGTTTAAAGCAAAATTTGAGAATACTATTCTGCTGTTTCTTCTCTGCTCTGTTACTTTTGTGAAAATATTTAGTTCTGTTGAAACTTCTTGATCAATTTTTGAAAATAGTTGTCAGCTGGCTATTAGGCAAACAGCTATTAATTTCAGTGGGTGTTTTTGCCTGATTAAGGATGAGAAAAATATGAGCGACGATCTCCCTTACAAGCTAAATAGATTCAATAACATACCTCCAAAGTAGATTTACCATCACCATCTGAATGGCAGCTCATGTGCCACATGAGGAGTTTGGGTTCAGATTTCCCAAACGAGTGTATTCAGTTGAAGACGTTTAACTTTTCTCTATCTTGCATAGAGAACCATGCAAATAATTGTGGGAGCAGGGGCTTAGTTTGGGGGCCAAGCTGAAAAACGGGAGAGAAATGTCTAATTGAAGCAAAAAATGTAAGTGTTGGAAGTGGTTTTCTTTTTTTAACCCCCTCCCGCCGCCTTTTTAAAAAAAGGACTAGAATTCAAAGGCTGTGGTTACACTAGCAAGCTTTGCCTGCAAAATCCTGGTTTTGTTGGCACAACTTGTGGGGCAGGCACACAAAAAATGGGATTTCTCTACAGTAGCCGGACAGAACTCAAAAGTTTTGAAGCAGAACACTGCTGTGGGTAGATTGTTGACAAAGGAGCAGCGTGGATACTCTGGGGGGACCTTTTATGGACAGACAGGGCATGCAGAACAATGGACAGCCCCTCCCTGCTGTGCTTCTGGGTGCCTGTTTTGTAGAGAGAGCAGGTGGGCAGTCTGGCTGCTCTGTCAGCACAGCGCAGTGCTTTCCTGATTGGCTTTTGTGTGCGGCCACATTCTGTCAACAGAAGTTGTGTTGGGAAATCTCTTCTGATAATGAGTTCAGTTGACGGAGTACTGCAATGTAACCGTAGCCAAAAAGTCAATTCAAATTGAAAATTCAACACGTTTTGGAAACACTGAAGCACTTCAACTTTTTTGTTTTGTTTTTTAAACTGAAATGGCAAATTCAATTCTAATTCACAAAACGTTTCTGTCAATTTGAATCTGCCTTTTTTGGGCTGGGGAAAAATGGTTTCCTCTGAGAAATCTCAACCGACCCTACCTACATATAAATATTTCTTTCCAGTTCTTTATGGCTGTTAAGAAAGCACAGTCCTTTTCTTTATAATATAGGGCATTAGAATTTTTTTCCTAGATATTACTCTTGATATCTAGAAGCAATCTTATTGTCCTTATAAGCATCAGTAGTAATACAACATCTGTGGTTTGGACTGGACATTAGGAAAAAATTTCTGTCAGGGTGGCTGTAGAATCTCCATCATTGGTGATATTTTAGAACGGGTTAGATACATTTATCTAACAGGGATGGTCTAGACAATGCTTGGTCCTGCCGTGAGGGCAGGAGACTGGACTTGATGACATCTCAATGTCCCTACCAGTTCTAGGAGTCTGTGAATTCCTCCTCACGCACAACAGGATAAAAACCAACACACTGATATCCTTTTGAGGGAGCAACTTTTCACTTGCTCTTTGCCTTCAGATCAGACATACATAGAACATTGTCTTTTCCCTCTGTATGCTCACTCCATGTAAGGATAATTTTGAGTGCATAACTTCAAAGTAGAGTCATTGAGTATCTCCCTTCTTTTTATCCCCTCTTGATGCTGATAAGCACTATTTACGGCCAACCCTCTATTTTCTCTGCCTGTGGATCAGCAATAAAGTGGGGAGAAAGACCCACAATACAGTGATAATTTTATGTTTGTTTGTGACAGGGCAGCAGATGCAAAGTCTCACCAATTTCATGGAGTAAGCTCCATTTCACCGTAAAACACTGCTGTGTAGGGGCACTGATAAAAATATTTTACTGTGAATATTAACAGTGATGTGCTCAGCATAAAGTAGAGTGATGTAAAATGTATGTTGTGAAGTTCTGGAATTGCCACAATAAAACGCCCACCCCTACTTGTGCTTTTTTATTTCATGCTGCTATGCTCAAGTCCTAAACTAAATGCGTTGGCAGGGGTTATTCAGCCAGAACACTTCATTCTGATGTAGGACCCTTAGAAATCACTTACATAGCACAAGTGTTTTCTAACATACTGTGTGAAAGATTAAAAATAAACCCATCTTCTTGGATTTTTATATGTAATTTGCAGAGGAGTCCAGTAGAATACAATAGGGATGCAAGTTTTCATTTATTAACAGTGGAAAAGTTTTGGAGTTCTTTGACTCCGTTATGGGACTTATTCAACCATTAGTCCTGAGCAGTCTGGATGTCAGAGGGTAATTGAGGGAATTGATCCTCAGTTCCAGGGTGAGGCAAAGACTGGTTGGAAACTGGGTACATGACTTTGTCCATGAATGCTGATACGTTCCCATTAAAAGTTTTGGTTGTAAGGAGTTATTTTTAATAAAACTTCTGCTGGGAAGGTTTCTCAATTCCATGATTTATTAGGGTTGACAGTCATGCCCCCCTCCCCAGCCCCCCCCCTCCCCAAGCCTTCTGATTAAAGCACTCACCTGGATTATGAGCAAACCTGTTTGAAATTTGTGCCCTGCCTGATTCAGAGCACGGCTTGGAAGCTGGCTGTCTCACATTGCAGGAGAGTCCCCTACTTACCAGGTTATTCTGGATTGGATCTCTGATTAGGATCCTAAGTCTGGAAGAGACCTCAGGAGGCTGAGTCCAGCCCCCTGCCCAAAGCAGGACCAGCCCTAACGAAATCATCCAAGCCAGGACTTTGTTAAACTGGGCCTTAAAAAAAACTCTAGGGATGGAGATTCCACCACTTCTCTAGGTAACACATTCCAGTGCTTCACCACCTTGCTAGTGAAACAAGATTAGAGAGGTTCAACCTGTATCTTCTGTGACTGTAGAGTGCCAGGGTGGTTTACTGCAGAGAGACATCTCTGAAGTGCACAGAACCTGGTACCCTGGGTTTGTTGCCTGCTAGACAAGGTTTGGGGCAGGGGAGCCTTGAGCAGCCTGCTGGTAAGGAAGGACAGAGTGGTGTAGAAGGGAATGAACAGTTTAATCTCCAGCAAACCTCAGTCTTGCTGAGAGAAAGGAAACGGCGGCTCCTGGCTCTGGGTGTCCCCAGCAGCATGTTCTAGCCTTGCATGCCTCTTCTCATCCGCTGAAGAAAATTGTGGCTGTGTGCTGTTTGCAGTGTCACAGTGCAACAGAAAGCAGAACAACGTAAACAGCAATTGAATGTGGAATAGTGATGCATTTTCTGTAAGGGTGAACAAGTAAAACAATTTTCAGATATAACTTTAATATAATTTTCTGGCAATGGAGCTGATCTAGGCCATTAGTCTTATGGAATGAACATCAAAGCTCTTGGCTTCCTGAGCAGGGCTAGAAGTCAGTCACCTCTGGCAGTCCTGTTGAGTCACAGTGACCTACCTTCCTTAATTTCTGGGCTAATCTTCTTTTGCCATTCTGTTAGCACAATTCATGTTCTCGTGAAATGAGACAAATCTCCTGTTTGCTCTGTCTGCTCTTTCACAGACTGGGGATTGAACCTTTCCTGTGCAGCCTCTGCTGTAATTCACTTTCACCTGTGCCCACAAACCTGCAGCAGTGCAACGACTTCTTCACTTACGAGATTCCAACATGTACTTTGTTTCAGAAAGGAGAGTAGCAGGTCTAATTTCTTAATTTTTGTGCTAAGTATTAGTTGGAAATCCCCATGTGCAAACTTGTCTGGGAGTATGAGATGTCTGTTCATGGACTAGACTATGGGCTAGTTTGTGTGGCATGTTTAAAGCCAGATGAGAAGTTGCCCATCCTAATAGAAGTTGGGTGGAAATTGTTTAAGAGGCTACTTTAGCACTGCAGGGGACTTCTGTACATTTAACTTCTTTTCTTGTCATCCCTCATCAGTGGACGGATAAATATTTAATTGGAAAAAATGGATTAAATTTAGTCAATTTAAGACTTAACAAGCAATAGGAGGGTTATCTGGAGGGATAGTTCATAGCGTTATATTTGATAAGGAGGGGTACATGTCACTTGTTCTGTTCCTTTCTCTCTTCGTGTATTGTAAACAGAGTAGTAAACTGTTGTTTCCTTTCGAGCACCATGGTCTTAGGTGCTTTCGTAACTTAATTGTATGGTAACACCTAGACCCCAGCTGAGACTGAGGGCCCGGTTAAACAAGACTCTGTGTGTGTGTGTGTGTGTGTGTGTGTGTGTGTGTGTGTGTGTGTGTGTTAGAACATAACCCTCACCCAATCTCCTCGTGTGTGTGTGTGTGTTAGAACATAACCCTCACCCAATCTCCTCCTTTCAAATGAAACATGCCAAGTTCTTTCAAACTTTGCTACATGGTTTGCATTCCATCCCTTTGATCATCTTTGTCACTCGCCTATGGATCTTTTCCATTTTTTTTTCTACACATTCTCCATAGTTTCTAACAAAACAAAAAAGCAGTCCCGTAGAACTTTAAAAACTATCAAAATAATTTGTTAGGTCATGAGCTTTCGTGGGGCAGACCCGCTTCTTCTGAGACCCACTTCCCCAGATCTGAAGAAGCAGGTCTGCCCCACGAAAGCTCATGACCTAACAAATTATTTTGATAGCCTTTAAAGTGCTACTGGACTGCTTTTTTGTTTTGTTGTTTTGCCATGGCTACCTCACTGTTGCTATTCCATAGTTTCTGTCACTTTTGTCATCCTGAAATAAAATAGTGATTGGCTTCAGATTGCTATTCCATTTTGAAACTTTCCCATCCAAAATGTCCAAAAACATCCAAATGGAAACAGTCCCTCAAAGCATTATATGAAACAGTTTTATGCTGTCACAGTATTTTAACCATCCCTACTACACAGAAAGTACCATAAGTAAGGCACACAAGAAAACCTCTGTAGCTTAACTATCACCTTGAGAAATTCTAACCTCCAGACAAGGCAGGGAGAGGTTTCATGTCTGATTTTTAAACACAGAGCAGACATTCAGAAAATGCAATTATTTGTTGTAATTGTGGTTCCATTAGACAGTGATGTTGTCCACTCCATGCTTATTCATCAAATGACTTGGAAACAAAAATGCAATCACATTTGTTATTGGTAGGAGTGGCCGGTTATTACACACTTCTACATGTCTGCTTATTCCTTCAAGGTGCCAATCTCCCCTCTCTTGAAAATATGTGCAGCATCAGTCTGCAGAAAAGATGGTATTTTAACCCTTTTCTGCAGAGTCATAGCTTAATGCCTGAACTGCAGGCGTATCTTTCTCTATCATAGGCTTAGTGGACATACCAAGGACCCAGTGGATCATGGGAACCAAGTTTCTTTTTCAATCCTAAAGAAGTCTGTCCATGTCTGGTTTGAGGGACAATTCTAGGGGACCTCATGGTGGAAAGGAATGGAACACATCATGAGTATCCAGTGCTTTCATCAAACCGGCTTGAAGTGCTAAATTTCCCCTTAGAGAAAAGTAGGATTTAAATGGTTGCAAGTGGTAACAGACAGATCAAAGTAAGTTACTAGGCTAAATAAAACAAAACACACTAATTAAGCTTAATACTTGAAACTTATGTGCAATTTCTTATTCTGATAGTAGTTTTAATCACCTTGAAGCTTGTTACATTGATATAATTTGTTGAACAGATTTTTATAACTGTCAGTCACTGCAAGTAAAATTAGCTAATTTCAGTAAAAGTTTGTCAGTTTAAACTATTTTATATCTGCTCAAGAGACACTTTTAAGTGGCTTCCTTCTGCTCCACTGAGAAACAACAGGTACACAATTAAGAGAACACATTCTACAGTGATAGTAATACCTGGACTGTCACCTTCTGGAGAAGGGGAATAAATGGGAAGAGGCAGAGAATATTTTGCCTGTCAAGATGAGAATGTGTTGTAAAAAGGGGGATCAGATTCAGTTTTGTCTGAGTAGTCAAACTCCTGAATAACTAGGTGCAGCTGCTAGTGTGAGGGGGAAGAATTGAGCTCAGCAGCTCTTCAATCAAGTTACCATGTATGATATTGGTCTGACCAATCAGTTAATGCTGCTTATTTCATTACCTTGTGCAGAAATGAGGCTTCACGTATAGATACTATCTGTACGAATGGGACGATTCTTCCACAGAAATAATCTGCCACTCTGTCTACACCAGGTGTGTAGCTTATGTGTGTAGTTATGTCAGCTTAACTACATCAGGAAGGTAATTTTTTTTTTGCTTACCTTGGAGTTAGGTAGCTCCATCAACATAACTTTTAATAGAGACTAGGCCTCTGATTGCCCTGCAGAAAAAATTTTGGAATGGCAGTGGCAGTTTGCTTGAGCTCGTATGTTTCATCCACTGCTCATTTTGAGCCTCTTTATGGGCAGAAGGTTCTGTTTGCATAGATCAGTTTGTAGGATCAAGTGCTAGGTTTCAGCTGATAAAGTATTATTGTCCTGTGCAGCTCAGCCTGCGTATTTTAATTAACTTTGATTTACATTTATATTGGTTAAAAATGCGAGTTACTTGACAACCATTGCACTGCTCTTAAAGTTTTTTATGTAGTCGTACAACAGAACGCACTCATCTCTGGCATAGTGCCAACTCAGAATTGTCTGAAGAGCAGGGCTATACATGCCTTCATTGCCAAGCCATAACTTTACAGAGAGAGCTACTGAAAATGAAATGACATGTTTTCAGCAGCACTTTTCACCTCAGGATTTCAAAGCCCCAATATAACTAGGACCTGGATGGGCTCCTGGCTCACAAAGTCCAGGGCTGTTGTTATTGGCAGGCGTGTAGGACCAGTCCTGCTGACCGAGGGTGGGGCGGGGGGCGGAGGAGAGGAAGGGGGATAGCCATTGCCCAGGGTTTGTGTCTCTGCCCACACAGCTCTGAAAGAGGTGGGACAAGCCCAGTACCGTGGTCCAAGTGATGCTAAAGGTTGACTGCCCTTGCCCCTTTGGGCACATGGAGCCAGGAGCTCCTCTCACCTTGTCCTGGGTCCCATGGTGGCTGTTGCTCCTGCTGTGTCAGATGATATCTTTTCCAGTTCCATCTAAAAACTAATTTGTTTTGTTTTTGTTTTGCCCCAGCTATTCATATTGAAAGGCTGCTCCAGAACTAACTTCCTCTGAATGTTTGAAACCTTCTTATTTCCAGACACAGCCAATTTACATCCGGTCGTTCTTATGCCAACACTGTCCCTTAATTTAAAATTGCTCTTTTCCTCCCCTGGTGTTTACCACCCTGACATATTTATTGAGGGCAATAATATTATCTCAGCCTTTATTTTGCTAAGCTAAACATGACAGGTTCTTTCAGTTTTCTCTCATACGATGGTCTCTGTTACCCTGATCATCATCTTAGTCCTCCTCTGGACCAGTTCCAGTCTGAATTCATCTTTGACATCCTGTCTTCTCTTTGTCCTGTAGACAATGACAAAAGACTCTATGAAACTGGTGATATAGGCTACTAAATCATACATATACGTGAATCAAAATGGTAAGAAAACTGCCCTGATTATTCTGCCTAAGGGTTTATTTGACATAATATAACGTGCCATGTTGTCTATGGATTACCTTTCATTGCCATTTCCTGCATCGTGCAGGTGCATTGCTATATTCAGAGGACACCCCAAGGAAGATCAGGGCTTATAGAATCATAGATGATGAGGGTTGGATGAGATTTCAGGAGGTCATCTAGCCCAACCCAGTCTTCAAAGCAGGACCAACACCATCTATATCATCCTAACCAGGGCTATGTCAAGCCTGACCTTAAACCTCCAAGGACTGAGATTTCACTACTTTCGGTAGGAAACCCATTCCATTGCTTCACCACTTTGCTACTGAAGTACAGGTTCAGCCTTTCTAATCCAGAACTCTCTTGTCCAGCAGACTTTGTAATGTGACACCATTTTAGTTAGCTAGATGGCCACTTATCATGGGTGTGGCCGTGTTTCCATGATCCCATAAAGTTTCTTTACAGCCACCAGTCCTGGCACTCAGTATGCTGTGCTGTTATTTAGCTGTAATTTACCCTTAAATGTCTAAGAGCCCAGAAAGCAGTGGAGGAGCTGGAAGTATGCTAGAAAATATTGACCACCTTTCATCCAGCACCTGATGAGAGAGCTTCAGCCTGTAGCTTTTTCTGTTATCCAACCTAGACCTCCCCCTCCTCAGCTTGAAACTATTACTCCTCATTCTATCATCTGCAGCCACTGTGAACAGCCTTTCTCCATCCTCTTTGAAATCCCTCTTCAGGGAACCAAGGGGTGGTTTGGCAGCAGCCTTCATAGTCTTATGCAGACAAAATAAGTCAAATTCTCTCAGCCTCCCCACATAAGTCCTGTGCTCCAGCCCCCTAAGAATTTTCATTGCCCTGTGCTAGACTCTCTCCAATTTGCCCACATCCTTTCTGTAGTGGAGCCCTAAAACTGGATGCAGTACTACAGATGTGTGTTCACCAGCGCTGAACAGTGGGGAATAGTCACTTCCCTCAATCAGTTGGTAATTCTTGTACTAATGCAGCACAATCGTGGTCTTGGAAGAGAAATCAGGAGGTCTTTGAGTCCAAATCCTTGCTAAAAGCAGGACCAGTTCCAACTCACTCATCCCATCCAGGGCTTTGTCATGCTTGGATTTAAAAGCCTCTGAGACTGGAGATTCCATCACTTCCCTAGGTAACTTATTCCAGTGCTTTCACCATCCTCCTAGTGGAAAACAATACAGCCTTACCCATGATGATTTATCCTGTCTGCCAAATAGGCTTTACAAAATAGAGCCTACCCTTGATTGTTTTTGTTTGTTTGTTTTTTTTCTCCTAGCCCAAGTGAAGTAAACCAAGATTAGACTGTGCCCAAGGCATTCTCCAGGGATTTATTATATTCAGAAATATAATTAGGAGGCTTCCAAATTTGCTGCCAGTATTTCTCCAGACCCTTATGTTCTATGCAGCGAAGGATGGTTTCCAAACAGATGTCCCACCATAAAGGTCTTAGACGGTGGAGCAAACAGAATTGCAAGGCTTCTGGGCAAGGTCTGGGGAGGTGCAGCGCCACATTCCAGGAAGGGCCATGACCTCTGCTTGCAATTTAAAGGACTTGGGGCTCCCGCCATCGCTGCTGCTATAATAACAGCTGCAGCGGCTGTGAGCCCCAGGCCCTTCTGAAGGGCCAGGCCCTGGAGCAGCTGTTCCCTTTGTCTCACCTTTGTCAATGGGCCTGGTTTTAACACACTTCCAGGGGTGATGGACTTGTAGGTGATGGATGGAAAAGGGAGTAGACAAATGTAAAACTCAATACCTAATTCTGAGTGCTTTTCATCCATAGGAAGTTGAGGCACAGTGAGGGGGATGCAATTTACCTGCCGTCATCCAGCAGTTTAGTGGCAGTTTTAGGGCTGAAACCAGTGTGCCAGAGCTTACCAAAGCTGAGCCCCAGCACCTCTTTCATTACACATTATCCTCTGAGTCAAACCGATGCCTAATTCCCAGTGCAGTCCATTGGAAAATGCTGCCTCCTTCCATAGTAATGTGCAGATTAAACAAATGAGAAGCTTGTGGAAACAATTGTCTCCTCCATTGTTAAAAGACCATATAGATTCTATATGTACCTTCTTAAATTAGAAACCATTATAAAGGGTGCAAAGGATCCATTTAATTCAAAGTGCAGGTGCTTCTTTAAGTGCTGCCGGCTTGCACATAGCATTCTGCCTGTGGTATATAATTGAATGGACAGAACTGTGCCAGGGCCTTGGACTAGAATTTTTCAGATTAGTGCAGGTCAGGATGGTGGTGCAATGCCAAAGTTGTGAAGCATCAGGATATCAGGAGAACAGAAGATGAAGAAAGGTGCATGGCAAAAGTATGAATGCAAGGCATGGAAATTTTTTCAGCATGCCAGATGAGTAAGAATATATATATATTTTGTCCCAAATATTCATCTGGAGGGAGATCAATTTTTCACCAGTCAAGGTTCAAGCAAGCATGAAATAGGGAAGTGACCCAACATTAATTTGTAGTGTTGTGCCCTGCCTGCCTTGGGCTTATCATTATCTGGTTTTATTAATTCCTCACTTGAAGCACTGCAATCAAATTTTGATACTCTGCTTTTGGAGGAACACGGTATGCTTCAGTCTTTCCATTTAGGTTGCCACAGATGCAATGATTTATTTTTTGGCAAAGAGAGAAGGGTCCATTTTAAAGACGAATTGAATAAGCTATCCAGTCCACTGAGTTAGGTAATAAAAAAAATTGAACTTTACCTTCCATCCAAAATAGTTTCATTTTTCCATTTGCAGAGGAAATACACCCTACCTTGAACCCTGTCATACCTTGTCCATCCAAAGAACAGCTCGCTGGGCACCTTTGTTGTTAAATGCTAGGTCTGATGCTGCCTCCCTGTATAGCCATGGAGAAGTTACATCAGTCTTGTGCCTCAGGTTCCCTATATGGATAAGGTTTATATGTAGATTTCCATTAATCAGCTGTTGAAGTGCTTTGAGATCTTCATAGGAGAGAGGCTATTTCAGTGTAGATTGCCTTAAGGCTTTTGTACATGATCTATTTTATATGAAACCCTGCCAGCTTGTAATATTCTAAATGTACTCTAAGGCCCCAGTTCCACCAGATGTATGAATTTAACAGGAATAAAATCTTGTATTGTAGTTGCATCTAGAGGCTCCAGTCATGGGCCAGGACCCTGCTGTGCTAGGCGCTGCTTACACACACACACGGGAAAACAATGGTCCTTGGCTCAGGGCATTTACTCACCTGAGTATCTCACTGCCATAATGGACTACTTGTGTGAGTAAAATTACACACACGCACACACACAAATTTCTCCTGGAATCATAGAAACGTCAAGTTGGGGGCACAGCGAGAGGCCATCTGGTTCAGCTCACTGCGCTGAGGCAGGAGCAAGTTGGGTTGGGCCGTAGAGATCCCCTGAAGACTATCACTTGATCTGATCGTACCACTGTACAAGCTTGACTGCCCTCTGGGATGCCCTACCACCCTGTCTTACTGAGCTAGAAACTGTGGTCTCCCTCAGCCCAGGCACAGAGTTAGAGTCACAGCCCACACCAGAGCAACACAGACACTCAGAACAGCCTAGCTCTGGGAAGACTCAGGGACTTGACACAGCACCCAGCTGCATAGTCCCAATGTGATCAAATCCCCAAAGAGCACTGTCTCACTATGCCTCAAGTCTGTACAGTGGGCCCATAAACTGTCTGTCCCCCTTTATCAATGAAAGAGGGAGAGGCACAACTGTTCTCCATACTTTCCCCATGTAACAATTATTTCACATGTTTAATAATAACAAATGTGGTTTATTAAATACAAAAAGTAGGATTTAAGTGGTTGCAAGTAATAACAGACAAATCAAAGTAAGTTATTAAGGTAAATAAAACAACACACCAGCTAAGCTGAATACTCTAAAGCTGGGTCTACACTAGACCTGAAAGTCTATCCTAGATACATCAAATCCAGCTATCTGGCCGTCCTCACAGAGGAAGGTTGGGCGAAACTGTTCCATCAACCTCCCCATGAAAATGAGGAGTGTGCCTAGTAGGGATGCACAAAATTGAACCGTCAGGGCTCAACAGTCAAGTCTGGTACTCATTATTGTGAGGGGGTCAATGGCAGAGTTTCACCCAACCTTCTTCTGGAAGATTGTCCCAATAAGTATAGACTTACCCTAAGAAACTTGTTATATGCAATTTCTTACCCTAACAGTATTTTGTCTTCTTCCTCACAAGCTAGGCAGCCTCTTAGGGATGAATCATTCCCCCTCTTCAGTTAGATATTTCCAGCAATCATCTCAGCGGTAAACAGGAGGCATCTTAGAGTCTGGCTACTGCCTACTCCCCCTATTATTTGTTTCCTGCCTATAAATAGATTCTGTCCAAGGCAGAAATCCTTTGTGTTCCGTTTCAACCCTTTTACCCTCCCATGTAAAAGTACCACATCCACAATGGGTTCCAGCATCAGGTGACTTTGTCACATGTCTTGTCAGGATCAACCATAGTCCAGGCTTACATGAGAAACAAGGCTATTCATAGATCATGGCCATGACCACCAGGCCATTAAATTCCTTGAGTACTACTAATGGCCCTCACATAGTATGCCTAGATCAGTAAACAGAGTTATGCTTTATATTTCCGTAAAGAATGTGGGAGTGCAACATCACATGAGTAAACCTTAGTCCATCCCTGGCAGGTGTTTGCCCAACCTGTTCTCAAAAACCTCGAATGATGGGGATTCCTCAGCCTCTCTTGGAAGCCTCTTCCAGAACTTAACTACCCCAATAGTTAGAAGGTTTTTCTTAAAAGCTTCTAAATCTTCCTTGCTGCAGATTAAGCCCATTGCTTCTTGTCTTGCTTCCAATAGACCCTAGAGAATAACTGATCACTGTCCTCTGTATAACAGTCCTACCAATATTTGCAGGATTGGAGTAGGAAGCCTACGTCTACACTAGGTAAAGTAAGTCAACCACAGATATGCAATTCTAGCTATGGCAAATGCATAGCTAGAATCGCCATCTCTACCGGGGAATGTTGACGGGAGAGTTTCTCCTGTTGACCTCCCTTACTATTTGCACCTCACAGGGAGTACAGGGTCAACTGCAACCCCTGGGAGGTCGATTTTGCTTAGCTATAATAGATGCACAAAATTGAATCCTGGAAGATTGACCCTGAGTCGGTTGATCTTCCAGGGTACTGTGGATGTAGCCTTTGTGTAGTAAAACACTTTGCATGCATAAAATCCTTATCAGGTAAAGTGCTATATGTAGAAAGAAAAAGGAATGAAAACAATAGATTTTATAAATGAGATAGCATTCTAGAAAAGAATGCTGGGCGATTTAACAAAAGGTTGTTAAGCAGTCAACTCCAATTTGTGCACTTTGAGCATATGGCATTCAGGGGGACTTTTTCTAGAGGTATCTTTTAAAGCAGACAGTTGCATTGTACTCTTGCTGTAGAATTCTGTGTATAGGATTAAAACTTGGTCAGGTTCAGTGGAGCAAGAGCAAAGTTTGGAAGACAAACCACTCCAGGATAATGAGGATGTTTGTGATTGAAAAAAATGGGAAAAAAGCCCTTTGAAAAACTGGATCAAGTTGCTGCTAAAGGTGAGCGAATCAATCAGTCTAGTCATGATATCACAGGATCATTTTACCATATGGCCTATAATGTAGAATTTCAATAGAGATTAATAGAAGTTTAAACCAATATAGAGAATTCTCCAAGAATATAATTCAACTATCTGATTTAAAAGGTCCCTGTTATAAAATGCTTGTTTCATTTAATTTTGTTTGCACACATCTGCGTTAGGTTGGAGTGGTTCATGTTCCAAACTTTGCTTTTGCGCCACTGAACAAGACCCAGGCCTCCCCCTGGAGTGCCAGCTTTTGTCTTCAGTGTCTGAAGCTTGACAGTTGCCTGCACAAACGTCAGACCCAGCAGAAGACAGCAAAACAAGCCAAAAAAACATCCAATGGGCTATCAATGTGCGTTGCTGGGGAAAATGCTAGGAGAGTTTCCTTTTCGCCAAAGATGAGCCATTTAAAAATTCCTTTTGATGGCTGCTTCTGCCTGAGTTAAACAAAGGATTCAGCAGCATTCAGTGCTGGTCTCTAATCAGTGAAACTAGTTAAGAAGTGCATATCCATGCATCAGAAATATGATACTTTGTCCCCATATTTTTTATGGAAATGTGCGTTTGAATATAAATATACGTAACTTGTATATTGGGGCAGACCCAGACCAGCTGTATCCTGCATGGTAATGGAAGGCAGATATGCTGGGCTCTGGATAAACAGTTTCTTCTTCCCTGCGTGACCATTTGGATGCTGGGAAGTGGGCAGGTCTGAGCCTGCCTAGTGCTAAGGCCCCCTCACCCCAGCCTAGTGGGAGGGGCTACTGAACCCAGCATCCAACTGATTGCTTGGGACATCTAAAGAGAAACCAGGGGTGGGAGTGCAGGTCACAGGTTTAAAATGCGGGAACCAGATGGACATACTGAGCAGAGAGCCTCAGACATTAACCATGGCTTTTCTAAGCCATCTAGGGAGCCAGTGGGCGCAGCCCAGAGGAACTCTGTGTGGATGTGTGATAGAAGAGAGGAGTAGAAATAGGCCCCACAACTGCAAAGCACCCAGGGCCAAGCCCAGTGCAACACAATCAAGTGGGCACTGGGGTCCCATTGGGAGCTTTCCAGAAGCAGCAGGCTAATCAGAGCATGTGCAGCCCATTAAAGCCTGCTGGGGTTCATTTAAAAGGCCTCCCTGCAGGGAGGGCGGGAGTTTGAGGTCTGAGAGTGAAGCCATGCGTTGGGTGAGAGCTGGGGACTGGGAGCAAGTGCTGTACAGGAGCAGGATGGACTTGCTCGGGCACTAGAAGAGTGGTACTGGGAGGGAGTGTTTGGGGAAGTGGCCCAAGGAAGAGGCTGCCAGACTGGGAGTAGAGAGCACCCGGTGTGTTGCTGCCACCTGAGGGTTCCTGGGCTGGAACCCTGCAGTAGAGGCTGGTCGTGTGGCTCCCCCAACCCACCCCATGCCACTGCAAGGTCTTCCCTGCTCAAAGGGAAACCGGGACTATGGAAGGGGTTTTCATCCCAAACTGTAGACTATCTTATGATGAGGTTGGCCTCGTAGGCTTGCCCCTGGTCCCAGTAGGGAGAAGCTGCGTGGAGGGTCACCAGTGAGCCTCTGATGCAAACACTATCGGTCAGAAGTGCAGGATCCTCAGGGCACGGGCCAAAGCTTTGCCATAATATTGCTTTATGGAAAATGGGGCAAGTAACCTATTCATTTGAGAGCTCCCAATATGTATATTCTGTTTCTGCACATGTATGGTTTTTGTATGTGAAGTTAGAAATAAAACAGGCTTGTACTTTATATTAATCTACTGAAAGCCATTAATGGTACTTAAGGAACTTAATGGCCCAGTGCTCAAGACAAGGCTCTGTGAAGAGTCTTGTTCTTCCTGTAAGTCTAAACTGTGGCTGGTCCTACAAAGATATTTGATCATAACCCTGGGTGCTGGAATCTATCCTGAATTTATTTTTCCACAGGGCTAGGGTGAATAGGGCAAAGATCTCCCACCCTGGGGAAATTCTGTTTAAGGTGTGGGAAGCAAATGATTGTCTTAGCTGGCTTCGCAGTGTGCTCCCCTTTACAAGAGGACCCATAGAGAGACATGGAAACAAAGAACTCTAATGGGAGAGAGGAGCAATGAGCCCAGGTCAGAGAAGAAGTCAACTCTGATCTTAAGGACTTTACCTGAAATAAGGACTAGGGTGAGAAACTACGATTTGTAACAATTTCGCCTAGTGAATTAGGCTTAGCTGGCATGTATTGTTTATTTTAGCTTAGTTGATCTGCCTGTCATCACTTAAACTACTTAATAAAATCACTCTGGTTTATTATCAAACTCAGGTTAAATGTTACCTAGGGTGGGAGGGCAACAGCTGTGTATCTCTCTTTCAATGAAAAATGGAGCAAACTTCATGAGTTTGCTCTGTGTAAACTTTTATGCAGAATAAGATGGCTTTATCTGGGGTTATGCTCCTGCAAGTACCTGTAGCTGAGCCCTCCCAGAGCTGAGATGTTGCCAGTGTTTGTTACTCTTCTGCAGGGCTGTTACCCCAGCTCTTTGCCTTTGTTACAGAAGACCATTGCTTCTGGCTCAGATGGACATAGTGGTGGGGTACCCTGGAGGGCAGGCAGGCTCAGTGGTATGATCAGCCCATCAGGTGACAGTCTCAAGGGGATTTCTGTGACCCAACCCATCACAGGCAGTACTGGCTTTATCAAAACACATACTGGCCTTGCTTTTTGAATAGAACTAAAATAAAATATCTGAGAGACAGCCTGCAGGGGCTCCTCTGGCGTGGATTTCACTGAACTGAACACAGCAGGCAGTGAAGAAATAGTAAAGCATGAGTCATCATGCTGACGTAAAATTACACCTTTAAGGGAGCCTCAGTATCCTTCAGAGTTTCTCACTCAAGTGAAAAATCAGGGCACTGGGATTCCTTGTTCCACCTCTGATGTCAGTGTGTGGTGTGACATTTAGCTGAATCACTAAGAGCCAGAGATTTAAAGATATTTTGGCACCTAATGGAATTTTAAAAAGCACCTAGGCACCTAACCCTCATTGAACTTGGTTAGTGCCAGACCACGTACCTGCTTTTGCAAATCCCACTAGCTGCCTATAAACCTTTAAAAATCTGGTCCCAAATCTCTATGCTGCTGTTTCTTCACTTGTTAATTAGAAACAGCACTTCCTTACCATGTGGGATTTGTGGCTTTGTACTAATGTTCTGTAAAGCCCTTTAAGATCATCGGATGAAGAATACGGCTAAGTCATTGTCTCCGTTAACCCTCCTGCTGCCCAAGGATGGGACCTGTTTGCCCACTGGAGCTCATATGGCAGTTTGTGTCCTGCTTTAGCTCCATCACAGTCCACATCACAGAGATGGGTAAGAAGAGAAAGCGAGACTAGGTGGTCTGGACCGAGCAATGCTGGGGGGCGGCTCTGTGTGCTGAAGGAGGCCCTGGTCATTGGGAGACCCAGTACTGGTAAACCCAGATTTTAGCTCTTTATGGTGTTCACTGATGCCTCAGACACCAAGCTGGGCACTGTGCTAGTGCAGGTAAACAAAAAGGGGGAGAAGCTGCTGTCCTGGGAGCAGAACTATGCAGCCTCAGAGGAGGACTGTCTGGCCATAGTGTAGGCTCTTGGGAAGCTGCAGCCACATCTGTTTTGGCGGAGCTTTGCCGTGTACACTGATCACTCATCCCTGACCTGGTTGCATCAAATGAAAGGGGCCAAGGCCAAGCTCCTGAGGTGGAGTCTGTCCCTGCAGGATTCTGATGTGGAGTTGGCCCATGTTTAGCGGAGCACCAATGTTTATAGCCATCATGCAGGCAGGTTCCAGAACTTCACAAGGTCATGGGCTAAGTGATCCTGCTCAGTTTGGCCCCCGAGGTGGGGAGAGAGGTGATGAAGTGGGATATGAGAGGATTTTAGTCCCCTGGTTATGTTGCACGAGTTTCCTACTACTCTGTAGTAACCTGAGGTGGGAGTCAGTTTCCCTGAGTACAGCATCAATGCATAGTTGGTGGTGGGAGTTTCGGTGTGCCGACTTTGGAGTCGTCATATATAGTTCTCTGAAAACATCCATGCAGTGTGCAGCAGCAGTCAAAAAAGCAAAGATGTTAAGAATCATTAAAAAGGGGATGGAGAGTAAAGTGGAGGGTATCTTATTGCCCTTATATAAAACCGTGGTACGCCCACATCTTGAATAATAAGTACAGATGTGGTGACCTCATTTCAAACAAGATATATTGGCATTCAGAAAAGGGCAACTAGAATGATTAGGGGTTTGGAATGGGTCCCATATAAAGAGAGATTAAAGAGACTAAGACTTTTCATCTTAGAAAAGAGGAGACTAAGGGGGATATGATGGAGGTATGTAAAATTATGAGTGGTGTGGAGAAAGTGAACAAGGAAAGATTATTTACTTGTTCCCATAATATAAGAACTAGAGGACACCACATAAAATTAATGGGTTGCAGGATTAAAACAAATAAAAGGAAAAAGCAGTGAAGCAGTACTTTAAAGACTAACAAAATTATTTATTTATTTATTTATTTATTTATTTATTTTGTTAGTCTTTAAAGTGCTACTTGACTGCTTTTTTGTTTTGATAGCATATAGACTAATACGGCTCCCTCTCTGTTACTACACAAATAAAAGGAAGTTTTTCTTCACACGGCGCACGGTCAACCTGTGGAACTCCTTGCCAGAGGAGGCTGTGAAGGCCAGGATTATAACAGGGTTTAAAAAAGCTAGATAAATTCATGGAGGGTAGGTCCATTAGTTATCCAGGATGGGTAAGGAATGGTGTCCCTAGCTTCTGTTTGTCAGAGGTTGGAGAGGAATGGCAGGAGAGAGATTACCTGTTCGGTTCACTCCCTCTGGGACACCTGGCATTGGTCACTGTTGGCAGACAGAATGTACTCAGTGACCCTCATGCCCTTTGTAATCTAGGCAACTAGGAGACACCTGTTTCCCAGGGTAGAAAGGACAAAGGAGGGAAGAAGGGCCTGGTTCTGTTTGCTACTGAGCAATACATGGTATCTGGTGGCTGCTTTGTTAGTCGACAGAGACACAGCATAGAACTGACTTGTCAGCACAGAAACCAGAAGCCGTCAGTACAATCCATTTTCGGAAGTGGATTTTACCCATGAAAGCTTGAGACCTAATAAATGTGTTGGTCTCTAAGATGACACAGGACTGCCCAGCTGATTAGCAGAGCATCTACAGCCACCCACAGCCAACATATGTTTCTCTTGGTGATACACATCTGCATGTGCCTTGATGCACATGACAAAACTTATTCTGCAGGAAGATGGGGAAAAAAGAAGGATGGAAATAATTAAATGAAACATTAAGAGCTAGTACGCAAGTCCTCCCAGTGGGATTTCAGTCAATTTAATGACAATGTTTGTGTTCTACAGGCAGAATGTGTGCCACACATTTTCAATACATTTTAATGGCATGCCTGCTCTAAAGAATAGCCTTTTAGCCGTCAAATCACCAGCCAACACACATGGAATAATTATCACATCATCTGAATATTGGAATGTTATTTTGTAAGAGCTTGAAAATTGGCACCTAAAAATCAGGGCAATAACAAAATATTTATAACACATCTATTAAAAATGAGAAGTAGGTGTGCGTGCTTTTGTTACTCAGGATAATTTTGTGCTAGTTGATTTGCTTCTTTCTTCCCAATTTTCTTGATAGAAGTCAAATAAAATTCACATCTTTCATAACTTACTATTTTGCAAACCACCAAACTTGAGAAATTGATACATGGTTTCAATACAATTTCTGCCAGTTTTTTTTTTTTAACTGAAATTTCATTTTAGTTTTTTTTTTTCTTTTAGGAAACTAGGTTTGATGATTTGCATTGCCTCTTTGTGTTCTGGAAATAAATGCAACTTTTACCTGTTTGCAGTCTGAGTTCTCAAGCTTTTAATTATGTCTGTAATATCCAAGGCAAAGACTACTTTATCCAACCTTCAGCCTAGTTGCAGTTCTAACCACAAGTTTATTAGAAGAAAATTACAGAGAAGACCCAGGGATTTGAGATACTAGTATATTTAATCAATATTATGATTACAAATATTTAATACGTGGGATAGAAATTCCTACTTTAGATTCAATTTTGAATTCATTCCTTTGTCATAGAAACTTGCAAAAGCTCAAATGAGCATGCAAATTGTATCTGAAATTTTAAAAATTCTTTTAAAATATCATGAAGGCTATTCTGTTCTTTTCCTAGGTGGGCATTTACTTATCTCCCTGAGTAGAGTCAGGTCAACATAGCCTCTATTTTCTATGCCATTTAAATGGCTCTGGGTAGGTACTTAGGTACACCAGATCCCAGTAATTGGTATTTATAGATCTCCAAATCTTACGGGAAGTAATTGGAGTTTTGTGATTTGATTTCAATAAGTTCCAGATCATTTTACTACCAAGAGCTTGTCGCATAAGAACATCCATGAGGGATCAGACCAAAGGTCCATCTAGCCCAGTATCCTGTCTTCTGACAGTGTCCAATGTCAGGTGCTCCAAAGGAAATGAACAGAAGAGGGAATCAAGTGATTGATGCACTGTTGTCCATTCCTATCTTCTGACAAACTGCAGCCAAGGACATCGTTCCTGTCCACCCTGGCTTTCAACCCATCATTTTTTTACTTTCAAACCCCCCGAGAGAGAGACAGCTCAATCCAAAATAAGAAAAGTCTATGTGATTCACTGATTGTTTCCTCATCCCTCTTGATGGTCAGATTCCAGGTCCCCTCTCTTGAACGTCAGTCTTGTCATTCTCTTGCTCTGATTGGTGAGAGAGTATTGCTCTGAGCAGTTCTGGTCCTTCGATTTCTTCCAGTCCCCTGATTTATGGCAGATTCTGCATTCATTAATGTAAGTAGCTAATAGGACTGAATGGTAACAGGCGTAATGTTGGCTGTGACTAATCTTAGTTATCTACTTAGCCATTTATAGCATACTTATCACAGTAGGGTCTGACCTCAAGACCGATTCAGTTTAGAATCAGATGAATTATGACAGTCATATCAGAACTTACTTGCATTTCACTTTAGCCCTAACCCCTTTTGTGTCTCACCAGCCCAGAACATGCAAGGTGTTGTATGAGCTTTGGTTAACACCATGGGTAGTGGATGAGCTTAGGATTGGGGGAGGCAAGACCTCAGCCCCACCCCTTCTGCCTGAGACTCTACTCCTGCCACACAGGGCCCCCATGGGAGCCAGGCAGTGTTCTCTATAAGCTGAGCCTTTGGGCCACCTCCTGGGAGAAATTCATGTGCTGCCCAGCTGATTAGCAGATCACCCACAACAGCCAACAGATGTTTTTTCTATAGGTGGTACACATCTGCACATGCTGCAGTGCACATAAAATTTATTCCACAGATGGATGGAAAACAGGTAACATTGGAGCCTCAGCCTCAGACTGGGGGGCAGCTCTCCGATCATGAGTGGCCTGTGGCCTGCGGCCTGCAGCTTTCTCTGTCACCCCCACCCAGAATATAGGTGATATATCCCTACCCCAAGCACAAGCTGCTCACAATCCCAGCCCTGCCAGAGCATGAGAAGGACTTACAGAGAATGGCCCCAGACTCAGCAGGGCAGCCCCAGAAGATTGAGGGAGCTGTGCTGAATGGAAGGAGCTCTGGGGGCGGAGTATAGATGGGACAGTCTGGCAGTTTGGAAAGGCATTGCCTTCCCTGGCCCACAGTTAACACTGGTTTCTCTTGACCTGCTATTGCACCTTTGGGTTCCCTGGCCAATGGGCTATAGGTCTGAAAAACTCCACCTTTGCCCTGGGCTGCTGATTAACAAGTGCTCATTAATGGGGGTGCCATGAGAGAGTTTGCTCCTTTTTTTCTTCTTTTCAGTTCAGCCACTGAAGGGAAAACAATCAGTGATTTGTGCCATTTATTAGTCCTTTAAAAAAGTGAAATCCACGTGAGAATTTTTTTGAATCTATTGGAAAAATCAAAGTGAAAAAAGTACTTTTATCAAAATATTTCACTATACTTGAAATGTTTAATTTTCTGATTAGTTTAACTGTTTTTTCCTTAAATAACGCTTCAGTAAAATTCAGAACAAACAGGCATTTAAAATCAAATCTGTCAAAACAAAATGTTTCAATTTTTTCTCCCGTTGTTTTGGACTGAAGCAATTCAGTACATACTGTGCAAATTCGAAAAACATTTGGTTCAATGTGAATTTGCATTTTTCTGGAGGGCAGTATTCGGGGGGAGTCTCGGACAGAAAGATTTGCCTACTTCTAGTCAGATTTCCACTGGTAGCTGGGGTAAAACCACTGCCACACTCATTTTCACTTGTTACCTTAGGCAGGATTTGAACAGACAGCTCCACAAAATAGAGGAAGAGTTTTAATAGTAACAGAGAAGAAGCCGTGCTAGTCTATACACTATCAAAACAAAAAGCAGTCCCCTATTACCACTCCTCTACTTAAGATACATTGATGACATCTTTATGATTTGGACCCATGGTACAGAGGCTCTAGAATAATTCCACAGAGACTTTAACAATCTACACCCCACCATCAACTTATGCCTCCATTACAACATGCAAGAGATACGTTTCCTGGACACTACATTACTAATCAAGGATGTCCTGATCAGTACCACACTGTACCGAAAACCTACTGATCGCTATACTTATCTACACCCTTCTCGTTTCCATCCTGCACACGTGACTAAATCCATTGTTTACAGTCAGGCTCTTAGGTACAATCGCATTTGCTCTGATCCAACTGACAGAGACCAGAAACTACAAGAACTTTACCAAATATTCATAAACCTGAATTACCCACCAGGAGAAGTTCAAAAACAAATTGACAGGGCCAGACGAATACCCAGAGACCAGCTACTCCAAGATCGGCCCAAAAAAGCCAAGAACAGAACATCACTGGTCATCACCTACAGCCCCCAACTCAGACCACTGCAACAAATTATTAAAGACCTACAACCTACCCTTAATCAGGATGCCACACTCCAGAAGGCCCTGGGTGACATGCCTGTTCTCTCCTACAGACAACCTCCCAGCCTCATGAGGATCCTCACTAACAGCCACAGTCTATATCCCGGGAATACCAATCCTGGAACCTTTCCCTGCAACAAAGCCCGCTGCCAGCTTTGTCCACATATCTTCTCTGGAAATACCATCACTGGACCTAACCAGGTTACTTACAGAATCACAGGCACTTTCTCATGCTCCTTTACTAACATCATATATGCCATCATGTGCCAACAATGCCCAGATGCTTTGTATATTGGACAGACTTCTAACTCCCTTAGACAAAGGGTCAATGGGCACAAAACGGACATCAAAACACTCCAGATCCACAAACCAGTTAGTCAACATTTTAATGGAATGGGGCATTCTGTCAATGACCTAAAGGTATGTGTGTTACTGAAAAGGAATTATCGCACCCTTCTGGAAAGAGAAGCAGCCGAGCTGGCTTTTATATTCAAATTCGGCACATTAACACATGGTTTAAATCGTGATGGGAACTTTCTGAGTCACTATAGGGGCTCCTCTGCATACTTGGCTCAATCTAATTCTTGACCTTCCCCCCCACCCCTCCACTCTCTGATTTGCTCACCTTGATTATCTTTTTCTGATTTGTCCTCCTTGCTTACTGTTTCTGGTTCTCTGTGCCTTAAATATTGAGTCTGTTCTGGTCTGGCTATGGTCTGAGGAAGAGTTTTGTGTAGCTCAAAATGTTGTCTGTCACCCACAGCAGTTGGTCCAATAAAAGATATTACCTTGCCACTTTGTCTCTCTAATATCTTCACAAGTGAAATGTCAACTGTTGTATCAGTGGGGCACCCTGCCACTTAGTCTCTTACAAGTGGTGTTTTAAAAATCTTTCATGTTTCAGCAGTGGTAAAACACCTAAAAGATAAATTGCAGGCACTGTCAATAACTTTACTGCTCATTTTATTCACAAGCTTTTCTATTAAAGGTCAAGCACATGATGAGAGTTCAGAAAGTGATCTTTAAGTGTGCCTCTTACCACTCTAGGAACTTGGATTCACACATACAAATACCATAAAAACAAAAAGCAGTCAAGTAGCACTTTAAAGACTGGCAAAATAATTTATTAGGTGAGCTTTCGTGGGACAGACCCACTTCTTCAGACCATAGCCAGACCAGAACAGACTCAATATTTAAGGCGCAGAGAACCAAAAACAGTAATCAAGGAGGACAAATCAGAAAAAAAATGATCAAGGTGAGCAAATCAGAGAGTGGAGGGGTGGGGGGGAAGGTCAAGAATTAGATTAAGCCAAATATGCAGATGAGCCCCTGTAGTGACCCAGAAAGTTCACATCCCAGTTCAAACCACGTGTTAATGTGCCAAATTTAAATATAAAAGCCAGCTCGGCTGCTTCGCTTTGAATAGTGGTGTGAAAGTTTTTTTACAGTAACACACATACCTTTAGGTCATTAATAGAATGCCCCATTCCATAAATACCATAACCTCTGTTTTATCCAGTATCAGAGAAGTAGCCGTGTTAGTCTGCATTTTCAAAACCGACAAAAAGTCCTGTGGCACCTTGTAGACTAACAGATATTTTGGAGCATCAGCTTTCATGGGCAAAGACCCGCTTCGTCCAATGCAGACTTCTGTTTTATCCAGTATTCATTCAGCGGGAATTCTCAAATAACTGGCACCAACATGATGTCCCTGCTCAACCCTTGTACTATCTCTCCACGAGCTGCTGGAGGAGCTCCCAGCCCTGGGGCTGCTGGGTTCCCTCAGCCAGTCCACAGGGCTGGAGCTGCCAGTGGAGCTCTGTACACCTACTGGCTCCCAGCCCCAAGGTTGCTGGGATTTCCCAGCCCTGGCTGGGTCTCCGGAGGTGGAACGCTGCTCCTTGCTGGCTCCTGGCCCCAGGGTTTCCCTAGCACTGGCCACCTCCCAGCCCCATGTTCTGGAGCTGCTGGTGGAGCTCCATGCCCTGACTGGCGTCCAGTTCTGGGGCTGCCGGCAGAGCTCCGTGCCTCTGCAGAGCTACCCCAGCTCCAGCTGGCTCCAAGCTGGGGGGCTGGTGAGGTCTTCCCACCCCCCGGCCAGGGTTCCACTGGCTGGGGCTCTGGCAGGGCACTGCATTCCAGCCTGCTGTCAGCAATGGGGCTGGCAGAGTCCCTCTCCTCTGCACTGGGGATCCCAAAACTGCTCTCTATTTACTTGAATATCTAGCAACCACATGGTCACAGGGGTGCTGGATCTGGAAGTTTTCTGTAACAAGGTCAAATATGAGAAATATGCAGTTATCTTAAAGTGGGGGAAGAATAACACAGAGGTTGAACTGGCAACAATCACAACGTTAGTGTATTGTCATTGACAGAGAGAAATAAAGTCCTTCCTGGAGCAAGTCCGATAGGACAGTAATTTGAAACTTGACCTCCCACTGTTTCTGAAAAGCAGCAATTATAGTAACGGATACTTATACCAGCATTTTTCTTTTGAACCAGTTTAAGTGGTTAGATTTTCAGTTAGAGCTGAAAGTTGTATTTCAGGCCAGATCTACACTAGACATTGACGTTCATTGTAGATACAGCAATTGTGTAGCTAGAATTGACTTATTTACCTGGACGTCCTCACTGAAGGACATCAACAGGAGAATTTCTCCCATTGACCTCCCTTACTCCTCATGATATTGAGGAGTACAGGAATCAACTGCCGACCCCAGATAATTCACGTTCAATTTTGTGCATCCCTACCAGCCATGGAAAATCAAATCCCAGAAGATCAACCCTGACCGGGTCAATCTTTCACATAGTGAAGACCTACTTTTAGTTTCAGGTAGCCTTCGATAATGGCAGCACTGAACAGGGCTCTCTTTTACATTGCTAAGATCTGCTTGTATTATCCAGTTATCTGTCAGCTTCTTAAAACAAGCACTAAGTCAGTATGAAAATACTCAGCTTGCGTCTTCCATTTATTCGTTGTTGTGGTTTTTTGAATGGAAGTCAACTGTACAGCTAAATTGTCAAAAATGTATGTTAATATCTGTGGGTGGGTGGGTGTGTGTGTGTAAATCTAAAAGAGTGTCTGTCTGCATATGTGGACACAGGTGATTTACCTATATTTAGAACTACTACTGCTCTGATACATTTTTAACTCTTCTTTTTAAAAAAATTCCATCTTCTTTTTGCTTAGGGCTTGTCTATACTTATGGGAGGCTCAATTCTCCTTAATTTGATCTTCCGAAGTTTGATTTAGTGGGTCTGGTATGGACCCACTAAATTGATGGCAAAATGTGCCACTGTTGACCCCAGTACTCCTCACAGTTGTGAGGAGTAAGGGAAGTCAACAATTTCTCCCATTGATCTCCCTCTGTGGGGACAGTCCAGAAAATTATTGCATGGTACATTGACTCCAGCTACACAATTGTCATAGCTGGAGTTGTGTATCTTACATTTATTTTCTCCTCTAATGTAAACCTGGCCTTACAGGTATGTCTGTACTGCCAGGAAAGACCCATCACAGTGAATCTCAGAGCTCACATCAACTGGCTTGAGCTTGCACTATTGAGCTAAAAATAGCAGTGTAGATGTTTGGGCTCAACCCAGAACTTGGCCTCTGAAAACTGTGGAAGGAGTAGGTATTGATGGCTGGGACCCAGCCTGAATCCAAACACCTAGACAGCTGGTTTTAGTTCCATTACATGATTCTAAGTTGGTTGACCCAGACTCTGAGATGTCCTGCTGCAGGTCTTTTTGGCACAGTAGACAGATACCTAATGTGAGGTTTAGGCAGGGAGACATTAATTGTCTGAAGAGGCTGAAGTACCATCCCTTGTTCCACCTTTCATGCCAGCACTGTGCGAGCTTCCCCATCCCAGAGTTGCCAGGGTTTCTGTTAGGGAGAGGGGACCTATACCTCCCTCCGAAGCTGTCAGACTTGAGGACGGATGGCATGCTTGCCCTTTTTCTACCTGTCCTGAATCTTTCTTCCTTTTCCAATAGCTGTCAGTCTTCTGTTTTGAGAGTGATCTGTAACTTCAGGAGATGACATTTCTCCCTGTCTATTGATTGCGACCACGCTGTGTTCCTTTGCATTGTAAAAAAAAAAGGTGGACGTAATGCCATGAAGGTTGAGTGGGTAGTAAGCAATGCAGGATGATACTTGCCTTTCTTTTGAACTTCCTAATTTGGGGCAGTGTTTTATAAAGGGGGGAAAAAAAGACTGACTAGTGGACACAGAAGTCCTTACCAGCCATCTCCTCTTAAATGAGAAGGGGGTTCCAGCTCTGGTGCTCCTACTGATCTCATCTTTTGCAATTGATAAGCAGTCCTGTGGCACTCTGAAGACTAAAATATGGATTAGGTCATGAGCTTTTGTGGGTAAGACCCTATATCTGAGGAAGTGGGTCTTCCCTACAAGAGTGCACAATGTAATAAACGTGTTAGTCTTTAAGGTGCTACAGGGCTGCTTGTTTGTGAAACTACAGACTAGCCTGGCTACCCCGCTGAGACTATTTACTTTTGCAATTGAGTGAGAGGACTCACCTTGCAGGCCATCTAAATGTGCTGCTCAGTTTGCCAGCTTCTCCTCTACTTCCCAACAATAGATAAGATGGTATGGACAAAGTGTGGACAAATGATATGATGGGATGAAATGACATGACAGGATGAAATCTCCATACTTAATGGCTTTTAAGGTTGATCTTGACAAAACTGGCTGGGATGATTTAGATGAGGTTGGCCCTTTCAACATGGGGTTGGACAAGATGCCCTGAGGTCTCTTCCAATCTTGATCATCTGTGATTGTATGAATGAACCAGCAGAATGATATGCAGCTCTGATTCCTAGTGCAATATGGAAGAAGCAGCTATGAAGTAGATTGAATTCAACACTCATGAAAGCATGAAGCTTTTTAAACCAAAGTACTTTATAACTTGTCTGTGTTCCACACTGCATTGGCTGACACCCATGCCAGCTCAATGTAAGAGGTTATCATGAAACTCCACAAACATTTTTTTTCATAATATCACTTTTGTGAGTAACTAGAAGGTTTGATAATACATTACTTTTTCTACATGCAATTAAGTGGTAAGTGACCTGTGGAAGACAACCTTACCTCTTGATGCTAGAGAAGTTAACCTTGCTTTTGAGCATTAAGTTTATCATTTTGTTCATTTACCAACAGCCAGGCTATAGAGAGTGTAACTTGATTCATGGAAAATGGGTCACGCTTATTTACGCATCTCCATTTTCATTCATTCCACTCTGGAATCAGCTTCTTATTGCTAAGCCAGCACAACCACAGAAGCTCTGAGAGAAATGGTATTGTGTCCTACTCCAGCATGTAAGATATTTTTCATTGATCCATAGTTTGCAGTATTGAAGCAGTATGGATGTACTCTGTAGAGCCTGGTGGTGTCTTTTTGCTATTAGGTTGAAAATTACATATTCTTAGTGCAGGTTTATGTTAGTGAAAGATGGGAAAACAATGTTACCCAGCTGGTGTGATCAGTCAGGTTCACAGTACAAAATAAACACCGCCGCGTGCAAAACTACTCTCACTTGCACAACTTGCATCCTTTTAAATTAAAGTCTTTAGCTACTGTTTTGTGTAGCTGGGAAGAGAATTGGGGGAAGGAATGCACTTAAAAACATATGCAACTGACCAGCCAATGAGCCTCCAAAAAATTCTTGAGTCAAAAGAAGAACTATGCAGGAAATGGAATTTTGATCTATTGACTATTGATCTGTTGTTGGACAAGGCACTGGGAAAAATTGCCAGCTCCTTCCTACCTACATCCAGAAAGAGGCCCTAGTGTATGATTTCACCCATCTGCTTGTGCGCCAAGCATCCTCTGCCCTTGGAAGTGAAGCAACAGATTGCCCGTTCAGTGTAATATACAGATTAGGAGCTTGGGTAATTTTGCTGCCTCCCTGAATGGAAAAAGTATTTTACAGTTCAATCTAGCCCCCCATTGCTATAGCATAGGAGTCCTTAATGATGTCACCTCTCTTAATTTGATTGCTATTCCACACTGAGCACTGTAGGGCTGTCTTGCTTGGTACATTCCCCTCCTATTTAAATTTTTGAATGAGAAACAGAGTAGCAGTTTGCACTGCTACATATGCAATAGATTAATCTGCTTTTTGGAAGTACTGTTATCTTAAGGTGTAGAGCAGGTCAGACTAAACATCCCAATTCATATGGCTGAAAATGTTGTCAAACCTGTGGCCACTTAAGATTTGGTAACTGTCACATACCATGAACATCTGGAATTTCTTAGGGAAAGTAGGGCTAGAACCGAGATTTGCTTGTTCCCAAAGCACCAGCCCCTGCTACTTCAACTAATGATGACTCGCATTTCATGGTTAGCAGAACTGGGATTATGCAGAGTTGCCACTCTCTGGGATCAGCCAGAAGTCTCCCAGAATCAGCATCAATCTCCTGGTGACTAATGAATGCAATCCTGGAGATTTTACTAGGATAGTGTAAAATAATATTGTGCCGTGAAGATTATGATGTATAGTCAAGCATTTCTCTCCCTTCAGTTGAAGGCAGCTGTAAACATTACTGATTCAGAGTCACCATATAAAGAATGTTTGTCTCTAGCTGAATTAAATTACATTTATTACTTTGTGAAAAATACAGTTTAGAGTAAGAGCTTTGTTATCCAGAAAGCTTGGTTAACTGGCATTTGCCATAGATGGCAATACAATTCACCCTTCAGTTAACTGGAAGTCTTCTGATAGCTATCCATCATCCTTTTCCAATGTTTGTACATGTCGTGTTTGGCCCTGAGGCAGTAGAGGATCAGTAAATTACAGTACTGTATAGCGTTACAGTGTTAAAAAGTGTAGCGTTAAGTAAGAGAATTTCATTCCTTAAACATTTTTAAGCTTGAATAACCAACACATTTGATTAACTGGCAACCCTCATTTCCCATGCATGCCGGCTAACAAAGTTTTTACTGTATGTGGAACTTATATATATATATATGTATGTTATAGGTAGAGAGCCCTGCAATATGTATGTTATAGGTAGAGAGCCCTGCATGGATACAAAATTTGTATCTGCACCTGCAAAAATGATCCATGGGTATAAAGCAGATATGTGCCAAGTTGCAGGGTTCTAGATAAAAAAAATTTTAGCCTCATCTGCATCCATGTGTCTAAAAATTGAGCCACGGGTATCTACATCCACATCCGCAGATGGGGCTACCCCATGGATATAAAGCAAATATCTGTGGATTTGCAAGGCTGTAGACATGGGTCACATTTGAAAGCAGCTGTTTAGTGGTTACAGAAGGAAACTGGAAGTGAAGACTCCTGGGTTCTGGTATCAAATTCCTACAGGTTTACTGGTCTTGTGCAAGTGGGTTATCTTATTTACGCCTCAGTTGTATGCCTCATAAAACAGTTGTGCATTGCCTGCAAATGGGCATTTATCATTCAGTCGACTGAAATCTTCATAACTTGGCCTCCACCTGCTAATGTAGGGTTGATTTCTGCATTGCAGTGACACATCTAAATGTCACACCTTCAAATGCCAAAGGAATGGGCTTTCTACCCTGTCTCTGACGGCTAGTCTGCACTTACCCCAAGGTCACCACTTTGGGATCGATCTCCCAGGGGGTGATTTATTGGGCCTATTTGGGATGCACTAAATCGACCACTGGTGCACCCATCAACCCCAGTACTTCACAGGGTCATGAGCAGTAAGAGAAGTCAATAGAAGAAAGTTGATTCCTCCCTCCCACTGCCGTGGGGATGCCATGATAACTAGATAGTATGCTATTCACGTAGCTGGAGTTGCATAAGTTATTTTGACATTGCACCTTACTGTACACTTGCCCAAAGATTATTTGCAGTCTAAGAGACTTTACCCACTAATATCTTTTTTTTTTTCCTGGCATTCAGCCACTGTGCCTCTAGATTTTAAGAGCTGAAGGAAAACAGCTGTTTTTATCCACATGTACAAATGGGAGGAGGATGAGGGAGACAGAGGAAGAGGAGAGTGGTAATGGGGTTTGTTCATGTTTTTGTATTGTGTTTTTGCACACGCGTGTGCATACCCGCACACCCGGTGATTTGACATTTCCTATAATGCTGGCAGGAAAGGTAGATTTCTGAAGAACCTGGTAATTAGAACATAAATATAGAACAACTGAAAAAGGATTTGTTTCCCTCATTCTTCCTGGGATGCTGTCAAGGATATTTATTTATTGTCAAGTGTAGTAATTATGTAATGCTCTGTAATTAAAGGATTTCTATATTAACAAGCCACTTTCTTAATTTCCTGCTTTAACCACTCAAAGGGCTTTCAAAACCCCTGAAAGAGGCTGAGAAAGCAGAGGGGGCACGAAAGGAGCTGATAAAAGGAGAACCTAACATTCTGACACCAGCAAATGTTTCAGACCACTAAGGGGGCCCAGCCCTCAATCCAGGAATCTGACTGCATTGGGAATCCAGAGCAACTGTCTCAAACAAAGGGAATATGTTACACTGGGAGAAGATTAGAACCAAAGGGCAAGATTCTCAGTTGAAGTAAATGGATGTAGCTCTGCTAACTTCAGTAGAACCATATTGATTTACCCTTGTTAAGAATATGACCCTAGTCTGTAAATGGACGCTGAGGCAGAAGAGGATGAGCAGAGGGGGATGACGTGGGCTGTGGAAGGAGAAATACTAGAAAAGGAAGGTAAGTAAATCCCTAATAAAGGCGAACTCCTGTTTACCGATAGTCGCACCAAACTTGATTGACCATCCTTTGACATTGGCTTTTGTTTTGCTGAGATGGAGGAGCGAAGTTAAAACTTTTTATGCCATCTGTCTTAATTTTAGGACCAGCCTGTGTGGTAGGGCAGTGCTTCATACAGGGTCTGATTTCTGAAGCACAGGAATGTTGCACATTCATTGGTCCAGATAAGCCCTGCTGGTGCCGTGTAACATAGTGCTGTCTATAGTGCTGTCTTAAACCGTTCTATGTTCAAGCACAGTAAGAAACCTTTAGTGCCTATCAGCAGGGTTTTTGCAGGCCAATTAATACACAACACATTAGTGCACTTTAGAAATTGCATGTTCCCCACTGTTTTAGACAGCCCCTGAATACACCCTGGTATTTCTATGAGCATCAGATAACTGTTGTTCTTTCTGCATCCAAGCACCATCAGCGTGAAGTGTTTTCTGATACATCAGTGATTGCAACAGAGGCTTTGCCTCTCTAAAGAGGGTGACACTGCTCTTCCTTGGAAACGAGTGGCTTTTCTGATTTGACTTCCTTCTCACTGTTTGTCAGATAATTAGTAGACCCTCTCTGTCAGGGAGCTGGTGAAACAATTGCCCATTGTACAGGAAAAAACAGAATGGAAATATGACACACAGGACATAACTTTCCATAGCCAAAGGGCAGGAAATAGATCTGTATGTTTCTACCCGCCTAAACAAGTGAAGGGGTTTAGACTTGAAAAGCTGGGCTAGCAAACACTGAAATCTTGGAAGTTTTATTTCCTTTCTCAGTAGTGAGAAGTGATATTGCAATGTTACATGTGTCCCTGTGAGACATCTATACATGGATTCAGATCCACCAGGTGGCAAAGGAACAGATCCTGTTGTGGTCACCAGGAGTCTAGTAAGGGTAATAGGTGCAGAATCATCTGAATCCCCTGAAAGCATGGGATAGGCAAAACTCAGACGTGCACAGTTTTCTTTAGTGATGGAAGTGGGTTAGTAGGTCCATGACTAATGCATATCTGCCAGGCACATGTCTCCTCCTGTCCCTCATGTATGGGACTAGAGCACATGACCTACAAACAGAGGCTGATGGATTTGGTCTTATTTAGTTTTCAGAAGCAGAGAGTGAGGGATGATTTGCTAGCAGCCTTCAACTTCCTGAAGGGGGCTCTAAAGAGGATGAAGAGAGGCTGTTCTCAGTAGTGAGGGATGGCAGAACAAGGAGCAATGGTCTCAAGTTACAGAGCAAAGGGTGCAGGTTGGATATTAGGAAAAACTATTTCACTCGGAGCGTGGTGAAGCACTGGAATGCGTTACTGAGAGGTGGTGGAATTTCCATCCCTAGAGGTTTTTAAGTCCTTGCTCGACCTAGTTCTGGCTTGGATGATTTAGTTGGGGTTGGTCCTGCTTTAGCCTGGGGGCTGGACTTGATGACCTCCTGAGGTCCCTTCCAGTTCTGTGATTCTATAAGTCAGAGAAGAACTCCTGATTCCTGACACTGGAGTAGCAGCCAAATAATGGATTCATTGATGCTTTTTGAGCACACAGGGCAGTTCTTTCCTACATACTATGGGTAGAGAAACTTAGCCTAGAGCTTCAGTGCTTAAGCTGCTGGCTGTCAGGATTAGCCTTGAATCAGCTTTGTCTATAGATTTGGTGTCTTCCAGTCTTCTGAAATCTCTTCTTTCTTCTATGACTTTTCAAAGATAATTGCTGTTGGCTCAGATATCTCCTCAGTCATCTCCTTGACTGTTCTGGGACGCATTTCACCAGGCCCTGGTGAATTTGAAGACATCTAAATTGTCTAAGCAAATTTTTAACGTGTCCTTTTTCTGTTTTAACTTTTGACCCTTCCTCATTTTCATTGGCATTCACTGCGTTATGTGTTCAGTCACCACCAACCTTCTTGGTTAAAACTGAAACAAGTAATTAAGCACATCTGCCATTTCCTCACTTTCTGTTTTCCCTCTTCATTGAGTAAAGGATCTACCAAGGACTGCTTGGTCTTTCTCTTGCTTCTAAAATATATTTAGAATGTTTGTTTTATTTCCTAGCTAATTTGAGCTTGCTTTGTGCCTTGGCTTTTTTGATTTTTTGCCCCCACCTCTCAACTTGAGCGATTTGTGTTTAGTTGTTTAGATTCATCCTTTGTAACTTGACCCATTTTCCACTTTTTGTGGGATTCTCTTTTTGATCATTCAAGATCTCCTGGTTAAGACAGAGTGGTTTCTTCCTATTCTTCCCATACTTCCATTCTTTCATACACAATAAAATAGTTGCTTCTTGTGCCCTTAATAATGTCTTTTTGAAATACTGTCAACTGTTGTCAGTTGTTTTTCTTCTTAGATTTCCTTCCCATAGGCCCTTACCTACCAACTCCCTAAGTTTGCTAAAGTCTGCCTTCCTGAAATCCATTTCATGAAATTTATTTTGCTCTTCCCCCACTGACCATTCCTTAGAACCATAAATTCTACCCTTTCATGATCACTTTCACAAAGCTGTCTTCCACTTTCAAATTCTCAACCAGTTCTTCCCTATTTGCTAAAATCAAATATAAAACAACTTCCCCCAAATTAGCTTTCTCCACTTTCTGAAACACACACACACAAAAAAAGGCTCTAATACATTCCAAGAGCTTGTTGGATAATCTGTGCCCTGCTATGTTGCTTTCCCAACAGATGTCTGGAGAGTTGACATCCCCCATCACCACCAACTCCTGTATTTTGGATGATTGTTTTAGTTGTTCAGAAAAGCCTCATCCACCTCTTCTTCCTGCTTAGGTGGCCTGTGGTAGACCCCTATCATGACATTACCCTTGGTTTTTTTTTTCTACCCCTTTTATACTTACTCGGAGACTCCCAGCACAAATCTGTGTCCTATCTCAACTTCAGTCCAATGATATACATTTCTAATATACAAGGCAACACCTCTTCTCTTTTTCCTTCTTGTCCTCCATGAGATATATGTATCTTTATAGGTTACTTATAGGAAGGCTGTAGAATCCGTAAAACTTTTAAAAACAGACCAAACTCTGTCAGGGGTGATCTAGGCACTTAATTCTCCCTCAGCACTGCAGAAGGATGGTGTGAATGCCACCGCATCATAAAATCTATCCAACCAGATACTTCTAAGATTCTAATTCAGCTACTCCTGACTTGTCACTGGTCTAACTGAGGAGAGACTCAGGGTATGTCTACACCAGTGTTCCCTCCATGGTTCTGATTAAATTTTATGTGCCGCAAGGCATGTCCAGTTCTGCACCAGAAATAGAAACAGGCTGCCCACTGTGGATGGCTGTGGGTGCTCTGCTAATCAGCTGGGCACACCTGAATCTCTCCTGGGTGGCTGCCCTAGTGCTGAGCTTATGGCGAATGCTGGTCCACACTTGTGTGTCTATGACAGTGGCAAGGTGCTTCCAGGTAGATATTGTCTATGTCAGTGGGAGGGGTTATCCTGTCATCACGGGCAATCCACCCGTGAAGCAGTGATAGGTAGATTGTCAGAAGAATTCTTCCATAGGCCGAGCATCATCTATAAAGGGACTTGGATTGGCTTAACCACATCGCTCAGCAATGGAGATTTTTCACGCTGGCTGAACATCACAGCTGTGTCAATTTAATTTTGTGTTGTAGAACAGCCCCTGACTTTCAGCTCTTTGCCTGGGCAGCAAAACAGCTCAGGCTAATAAAAAGATCTGACATTTTGCTTTAGTATTCTGGTCCCACAATGAATTGGGTCAGTTCTTTGTATTCTAAGCATCCAGGGTGGGAAAAGTGCATTTTTCGGTGTTTATATTTGAGCACCTTTTCAAAGGTTATCGATTATCTTGCCAACCATCAAAATTGCAACTTGTGGTAATCACTGAAAAATGTGTTTGTGTGGCTGCTGTGAAGTTGCAGGAGGCCCCAGATTTTGCTTTCTAAAGCAAGTTAATCTGTGTTTTTAATTGGTAAATCTGTGGGGATAAGCTTAGTATTGTGAAAGTTTTAAACACTATATGATTTATTATGAGCACTGGAATTGGTTTAAATTAACCGTCCCCAAGCTCTAAGAGTTTTAAATCACTTGAATTCACTTTTGCAGGTGACACATTGTTCGGTATCATGTGTAATTTCTTTTACTGGATTACTCCAGGGGAGATAATGTCTCTCTTGACATTATAATAATTTGAACTTTCAAAGTTAATTCACTGTGTTGTCACCCCCACCCCCCACCACCATTCGTCATTATTATGAACAATTTGGGAAAATTCTCTGCATGACATGGGGGGGGAAATCCATTATTCTCTGTTTTGTATGCTCTATACCAGCCAACTCCCAGTGCGTCAACATTCTACACTTGATAATTCAGCTCTGTACATTCTTGCCTGCATCGGTTTTCTTAAATCAGTTGTGACAAAAAGAAGGTATCTTGAAGTAGCAGAGCCTGCTTTTCAGTAAAGCCTATTAAAGTATCAAGGCTAAAAAGGCCTTAGGAGAATTCATTAGCCAAAGATCAATTGTGGAGACAGGAGTGTGTGTGTGTGTTTTTGAGCCTGACCTTTATTGTATCCCTGTAGCCCATCTACCTTCTTTGGTATTTACCCTGCAGTAGCCACCCCAAGTGGGATTTGAGTGCTAGGGTCCATCCACATTGCAGAATTATTAGATAGGTCACTGGCTCTCAAAATTTTCATGAATCTGATGTGTCTTGCATACCCCCAACTTTCACGTCACTTAAAAACTACTGGCTTACAAAAATTGGACCAAAAAAACCCATAAGCATCACAGCACAATATTACTGAAAAACAGCTTACTTATTTTTACTGATCTCTCTCATCTGGTAAACTCCATAATTCAGAATGTTTTTTGCTAGCCAGTTGACCACTTATCATGGGTGTGGCCAATTTTCCTGTGGTCCCATTAAGTTTGTTCACGGCCACCAGTCCTGGCTCTATGTTCTGTGATGCTATTCAGCTCTAATTTATCCCTGAATGTCTTCTAAGAGCCCAGTATGCTGTGGAAGTGTTGGTAATGTGCTAGACGATATTGACCTCCTATCATCCAGCAAATTCTCTATTAGGGCACCTGTCAAGTCGGGAGGGTGCCGGACGAGAGAGATTCAACCGGTATATAATTATGAATCAGCTGGAATATAAATATTTACCTCAGTGTGTATGTAGCGGCATGAACAAGTCATTGTCTTTATGAAATTTAAGTTTGTGCTGATTTTGCTAGTGCATTTCAAGTAGTTAATTGTAAAACTAGGCAAATAGCTAGATGAGTTGATGGACCTCCTGGAAGACCTTTGTGTACCCCCAGTACACACACAACCCTGGATGAGAACCATACCAGTATCATCATGATCCTTTTCCCTTGTCTATAACTTTACCAGCTTCAGGTAAGAACTCTGTGGCACTTGGAGAAAGGGAGAATTGTTTAGAATGTGTGCATTTAAACACCAGCAGATCATAGGGAAAAATTTATTTAGTGTAACAAAACTAGTAAATTAAAACATCTTAAAAAACCAGATACCGTCCCCCAAAGCAGAGCTTTTAGTCCCCACTCCCTCAGAAAAAGTGCAGGGGGGAGTACCAGAAACACCATGAAGTCCACTATAAATTTTCCTGTTGATTTTTACATGGAAGGTGCTCAGATGCCACAATGAGGGGCAGCACCACAAAACCCTAAGAAAATGTATCCCTTTGTATAAGATGTAGACTAAAATGTAGCAATTTTATCTACCTAAGGTCCATATGCTCCCTGCTAGGTAATCTTACAGGAGTTTTTGAAGGAAATGGTTTTTCATGTGAGCAGAATCATTCATTAACTCGTATAGAATAGTAAATTTTCATATGTGGAAATGGACAGTTTGATTTTCTAAACCCTATTCTCTTTGGGAGCAGTGGGATTATCTGTGCAAGTAAACTCTTATGACAAAATGCTATGGATCTTAATGGAAAATAAACCAATAAGGTTCTCCTGAAATATCTCCTAAACCCTTTTAATACAAAATCTGCTTCACTTAATAGGTATTTAGAACATTTCTAAAGAATTCTATGACAGACACTATCCTTAAATTCCAGACAAGGGTTCAAAAACCTTAGGTTTTCAATTTTCTTTAAATATTACTGGGATTTCCAGCATGAGTGTTGTAATATTAGACCCTGAGAGCTGTAGGCATTTCTGAGAAAAAATGCATTCATGAGCTAAAATTAAGGGGGTTGTAGTATATTAAATTTGCCTGTTATAAACAATAGAGTCAATGGAAACCTAGAAGATGTGTTGCCTTTTGCTAAATAAGTGAGAAGCGGATTATTATTTTTCTTTGTGGATTTGTAAATGGTGCAATTATTTCCCCTTGCAGCTCTTTGTAAGAAGAATACTATATATTTATATTGCACCTGCTTTTCAGAATGATCCAATCAAATGAGCAAACCTGCCTCACTGAAGCAGTGAACTGTTATTAAACTCTGTATCTATTTATTCTGGGCTTTGAATGTTTTGACAAGCATTAGCTTTCTTAAAATCATATAAGTGGCATATGATGTAAGCAGAAATTATAGGGATGTTTCTAAACAGCGGGTGAGAGCAGTTTGGTATGTCACCCTTTGTCACAATATTCTTATAAGTCTTTGAGTCTGTTCTGGTATAGCTATGGTCTGAAGAAGTGGGTCTGTCCCACAAAAGCTCACCTAATAAATTATATTGTTAGTCTTTTTAAAGTGCTACTTGACTGCTTTTTTGGTTTGATAGACTAACACGGCTCCTTCTCTGTTAATGTTCTTGTAAGAACATGAACGGAAAATTCAGGGTGAGCCTCTCTAATCCGCCACTCTCATCTGGCAACACCCATGGTCCAGCATGATTTTAATGCCCAGTTATCATGGATGAGGCCAAGTTTTCCATGGTCCCATAAAGTTTTGTTTCCAGCCACCGGTCCTGGCTCAGTGTTCTGTGCTGCTATTTAGCTGTAATTTGCCCCTAAATCTCTTCTAAGAGCCCAGTAAGCAGCTGAAGTGTTGGTAATATTGCTAGATAATATTAACCTCCCATGGTCTGGCAAATTCTCTTGTTCAGCACCAGTCAGGTCCCAAGGGTGCTGGCTAGAGATGTTCAACCTGTACTTCATTTATAAACTCTAAGTGCTAGATTTGAGAAAAGCTATTTAGTTCTTTCTTAGAAAAGTTTCTTAACTGCAAAATACTAGAGCTTCCAGATTAAAATTATGGGGTATATTCTCTTTGATATACACAGACATACAACTTCCTAGTAATGCTAATGGAAGATCCATATCTCTCTCAAAGTGAGTTTCATTTAGGTTCAGCTCCTGCTGTAAGATCAGTTAAACATGTGCTCAAGTGCTTTGCTGAATCAGGACCTAAGAAGATTAGGTGCCTAACTCAGATTTTGTGGATTGCAGTGTTATTCCCATAATTTCCTAGGCGCCTGAAATGTAGGCACTGAGACCCTGAGTGTTGAAGCACCTAAGTGCCAATATGCCCTTGTAGCCAAGAAGACTAATGGCATATTGGGGTGCATTAGCAGGAGTGCTGCCAGCATATAGAGGGAAGTGATTATTCCGCTTTATTCAACGCTGGTGAGGCCACATCTGGAATACTATGTCCAGTTCCAGGGGCCCCATTACAAAAAGGATGTGGATGCATTGGAGAGTCCAGCGGAGGGCAACAAAAATGATCGGGGATCTGGAGCACATGACTTAAGAGAAGAGGCTGAAGGATATAGTCTTATTTAGTTTACAGAAGAAAAAAGTGAGGTAGGAATTTGATAGCAGCCTTCAATTACCCGAAAGGGAATGACAAAGAGAATGGAGAAAGGCTGTTCTCAGTGGTGATGGATGGCAGAATTAGGAGCAATGGTCTCAAGTTGCAGTGGGGGAGATCTAGGTTGGATATTAGGAAAAACTATTTCACCAGGAGGGCGGTGAAGCACTGGAATGAGTTACCTAGAGAGGTGCTGGAATCACCATCCCTAGAGGTTTATAAGTCCTGGCTCGACAAAGCCCTGAGTGGAATGATGTAGTTGTAATTGGCCCTGCTTTGAGCAGGGGGTTGGACTTGACTTCCTGAGGTCTCTTCCAGCCCTGTGATTCTATGAACTTCCCCGCTAATCTGACTTAACTCCAAGTCCATGAGCAGCATAGAGCTAAGGACAGTGTAATGTAAACCCTTTGGTCTTTGTGCCAGCTGTCACTGGATTTTAGGAGCCATTCTCTAATACCCCACACTGACAGTACAAAAGGTAAAAGATTCATAGTGCAGATGGGCAACGCCACCACAAGGAGCAAAGTGTAGAGGTGCACAACGAGGTGCAATTATTGTTGTGGCTATAGACCAGTGTAAATTGTGTTGATTTTAATTTCGTAATGGTAGATGTGGTTTTTCTGGCAATCCTCCACATTTTTGAAATGATAAAGATGAGAGGGAAGAGGTGTGGGAACTGTAGGGGGAGCACTAGCCATGTGATCCTGCCCTGCTCCGCTCGCCCTGCTCCACCCCTTCCTGCCTCTTCCTGTGGAAGCACCACACCACTTCCAGCGGGTGTGGAGACAGTCCTGCCCCCACCCCCAGGAGCAATGCAGCCTCAGAGTAGCATGAGCTGTGCACTGCTCAGGGGCAGAGGTAGGACTGACCCTGCACTCATGGGAAGCAGTGCTCGGGGGAGGGGGTCATGTGGCCTCCTGTGCATCCCCCATGGATCATATATCATAAAGATGTACTTCAACAACAGTTTACCATGGCCAGCTCGTTGTCATGTAAATATACCTACACAGTCTTATCTTCCCATTCTCTTGCACAGCTTTTTATAAACAAAAGATGGCACCTACTTATCCCACCTTGCATACCTTGCAGGGCCAAACACCAATATTCAGTATAGACTATGGGGTCTTTACAGAACCATTCCGCTCAGCTTCCTGAGTGTGGTTTACCTTAATCCCAGTAACACCAAACTGGAATGACAAGGGACAATTGTCACCAAAAAAGCTCTCGAAACTAGTGAAATCTGTGCCTGTTCAACTCTTTCCTGTAGGAATCATGTTGTCCCTGTGCAATCCACATGTGATTTTATTTTTAGATATAGGCTTGTAAAATCTGCTCTTTAAAAAATTATAGTAATTGCCTCGGCCGTGTGCCATTTCCCTGCAACTGTTGAGCTGAATTAGGAAATGGAAATGTCTAATCAAGCAGGAAAGTGCACTCCTGAACATTTCCTGTGTAGAGTAGGGCACTCCGAGTTTCTAAGCAGCATGCCACCTGCTGTATCAATTGTATCTTCAGAAAAAGCACTTAAAAGTGCACATGCAGGTAACATCCAGAAGACTTTGACGCAGCTGTCTCTCACCCTTTCTTCCATATCCTGGCAGCCCATGTTTAGTGAAGGACTGGGGAGAGATGGGGAGAGTAGATGCATGTAGGTCTGGTAAATATGTTTAGAATTGGAAAAGGTGCGGAAAAGGGCAAAAGAGATGGTTACAGATCTATAATAGATTCAGTACGAGGAGAGATTGAGAAGACTGGCTCTTTTCAGCTTGTGAAAGAGATGACGAAGTGGGGATATGACAGATCTGTACAAATGCAGACGGAAGCTCTCTAGTCCAGAACTCTCTTTGTCCATCCATAATCCGGCATGATTTTCACCAACCAGATGACCACTTACTGTGGGTCTGGCCAAGTTTCCTGTGGTCCCCTAAAGTTTATTTACAGCCACCAGTCCTGGCTCTCACCCAGTGTGGCTGCTGTTCTAAATGGAGGGCAAACTGCTTTTGACTGTTCAACCCAATATTCTAACCACTTGGGGTAAAATCCTTCCCTTTGCTCAGTGATTCATCAGACCTGTGCTCCCATTGAACGGATCACCAGTCCACACACATTTTGTCCACTTTGATGGAGGGTGACTAGTTTGATATTTTTGGGGGGAACCAGTTATCTGTCTATGTCAGCCTGTACCAACCAGCAGCCATCTTAGTAGCTCCTGTATGACTCCTGGAGGTGCTGAGCACCTGGCGCAGTCAATGGGAACTGCTAATGTTCAGGACCTTTGAAAGTCAGGCCGATTTGTGATGGATTGATTCCTTAGGAGAAGCTGCCTAGTGATGAGTGAACTTCAAAGTGTTTGAGATTTGGTTTCAGATAATTACCCATAAGTTGCAATATCCAGGCTCCTCTGAGTCGGGAGTTATGGTGGAAATCTTGAGGTACTTTCTTGCAAGATTTTAGAGGCTTCCTGTCGTACCTGTAAATACCTGGTGATCTTCCGTCAGTAGAACCCTAGGAGTTCCACTGTAGAATGAATTTTTATTAGCTCCTTTGTGTTCAGAGGGACCACTTGCATCCACCTCTACATCTGGAAGAAAAATGCATTCCCTCTTTATGTGTGGATCAAGTCAGACTCCACAGGGGATGGGGGGAGATGCATGTGGCTTACGTTTCCCCTCTGCCCTTGTTACCCTGTCTTACCCCAGACAGGGAGAACCCTCTGATCTCATAGGCAAGGTTCATAAAGGAAAAGGCAGGGAGCCAGCAAACTAGGAATCTGGAGGTGTTATGTTTTGTCTGTTCTTTGATTTCCATGGGTTTTACTGAAGGCAGCGCCTGAGTAATAGAAGGCTTCATTGTTTTTCCTCTGAACACCTGAAAACATTAAAATCCTGGAAAGAGAGAAGAGAAACTTTGCTTTTATATATAACCTAGTGTACTCAGACTGTTTTTTGGGCAGAGTTGAAAGACGTTTTCAAAGCATTTCTAAACTCAGAAAAAATTGAATTCCCCAAACTGGTGAAGTTTAGATGTACTCCCTACCAAATCAGGTTCATATTCACTGTTGCCGGGAGCTAATGAAGAAGAGACTGAAGTTTTGCTTTTGAACATTCAGTGCACAGAGAATCCTTTTTATGGGAGGAAGTTGGAGGGGCTGCTTTGGGGGGGAAAAAGAGATTATAGAAATGTTTCATGGATCAAGGCTGCTTTTATTAAATAAACATCCGAGAGATTATTTGTGCTTGGCACTTTTTCAAGTTATTTGGAGCTTTATTTCCTGTCCACACTGGGGGTTGGAGTAAAATTGATTTCTTGCCCATTTCTAGCTAAGGTGGACCCTCCATGTGACTCCACCCTGCCCCCAAACCCAAGGTGGCTGTGCCCTTCCTCACCCCACTGACGGGGATAAGACTGGTAATATATATTTTAAAAAGAGAGCCAGCTATTTGTTAACTGAGTGAAAAGGCAGCCCGTGGAGCTGCTTCACAGCACTTGAAACAATTAATCTTTTTCCAGAACATCTGAGCAAATGATAAGTGTAATTTATTGTCCACATTGGGATTGATGAACTTTTTAAAAGGAACTGGCTTGGGTGAGTTTTAATTTAATAAGAAATCAGGAACTTGTCCCCACTTCCACTGGCCTGTTTCAAGCAGGATAAATTGATAGCTTAAAAGCTTTATTGGCTATTTTTGCTCTTTTACGTTGAGTGGAATTTTGTTCCTTGTTTTTTAAGATCATTTTTAATGTGGTGAAATTACCAAGGAACTGGATACATTGAACTCTATTTATATTCTATATATACTATGGAGGGTGGGTGGGTGGGTGTGGTCATATGTATAATCAGTGTCTTTTTTGTGTTTAAGAAAAACAAAAGAAACCATTACACAGCTGACACTCCACATGCATGTACACACACCAATCTCATGGTTGCCCAGGTGCCGGCACTCAGTACCAGCACAACAAAACACTGTGTATAATAATATATTGCCAAAGAATTGTAACCGAACAAGGATTGCCTTTTGGCCTAACATCGGTGGCAAGTAGCTGCCCAACTAGTAAAATGTAATGTTGTCTTAATTACTGAAAAGTACAAATGTAAGATTTTTTTTTAAAGGAGAGAGATGTGTTAAGATGCATGGGAAGCAGGGAAAAGGTTAAGGAGAGAAATATTTGTTTTCTCCAGCTTTGTAGAGACGATGGATGAAGGGTGTCAAACAGGTATCTCTGTAAAGAAATATACCACCTTGTAGTGGTTCCTAAATTGTTTAATAGAGCTAGGAATACAACTTTGGTCATATGACTCCTGATCCTTCCCCTTGTGCCCTGAGCTATGCTCTTTCCAGCATGTTTCCTCCTCTTTAGCACTACTTAACCTCTTACCTGTCTAAGAAGGTCCACAATGTGCATTATCTCTTGACACTGCCATTTGTTTTTGTGGTGCTGAAGGAATTAAAATTCTGTTGAAGTCCTTGACATTCCCATTTTAAAGTGAGTATTTAGCTGCCTTGATGAAATCAGACACAAGCAAGGTCATTAAAGATGACTAGTTATGATACTTTAGGGTTGAAAAATAAATTCAGACCAATCACATAACTGCAAAACCATTTCCTCAATGCCAAGAGAACATTTCTCTTAATAATAGTACATGCAGCATTTAATTAGTCTGATAGACATGAACCATTGACTCTTAATTGAAGAAGTGGAGGTTACTTAAGTGTCCTGGCCCTATTTCAATTCAACTGCCCTGTTGAAGTGTTTATCATCTTCATGAAATGACAGCATCTTGATTAATGATATCATTCTGTTTCCAGATAGACTAATGGTATGTCTAGACTGCAGTCAGTGGATGCTTTTGTAGCTTAAATTGACATTCTCTAGTTCATTTTAATTTAGCTAGCTTGGGTCACTACCAGAATCCAGGGCTCTCAGAGCTAGCCTGTACAGGTTGAACCTCTCTAGTCCAGCATCCTCAGGACCTGACCGATGCTGGACCACGGAGGTCAATATAGTCTAACAGCATTAGCAACACTCCCACTGCTGACTGAGCTGTTGAAGACATTTAGGGGTAAATTACAGCTAAATAACAGCACAGAGCACTGAGAGCCAGGACTGGTGACTACAAACAAACTTTATGGGATAGCAGGAAATTTGACCATTCCTATAAGTGGACTCCATGTGACTCCACCGACTAACTAGATCAAAAGTGGCTTGGTGCTATAACTACCAGTGACTACAGTCTAGACATAGTTTAAATAACAATATAGTTTTGGTGAGGATGCATTTTATCCTAAAGCAAAGGAGACAACAAAGAAGGACGGGCTAAATATAAAGGCTATTCCGAGGAAAGCAGAGCATAATTGTCTCATTCAGTCAACAATCACATTGAACTGACTCTGGGATGCCTATGCTAACAGGCAAAGAAGCAGACTTTACCCTCCAAGGTCAACTAGAATACAATTACTGTCTACATCAACCACTCACTCTGTTTCCCTCAATTCCTCATGGTATTCTCCTTTTCTTGGGTGACTGCCTACATCCATTTGGCTGCCCTTACCAATGGTTAAAGTGACTGCTACCTGTGTGGCATTCAGCCCTAGATAAGCATCCTAATTGAGAATTAATATGACCTTATCTTGATTTTTTTTTCTTAATTCATTTCCAAAGTGAGTTGAACTAAACCACTTTAATTCTGAATGGCTGCTTCCTGCATGGGAGCTGAATGCAGTTTAACTAACCCACTTCAAATTCACACTTTTTAATTATTTAGGGTTATCTTTCCTGGATGTCCCTGTATCAACGAACCCTAACAGTTAATTATCAATCCAAGCTTTGCTCTAAATAGCTATCAATTTAACAAATAATCATTCCTGTTTCCAGGGGTTTTACTGTGAACCTGCATGTTATTTCATGTAACCATGCTATTAAGTTGTCACTACTTCCTTAAGCCTTTTGACTTACCTCATTGAGTTTGTGTAAATTATTTCTTCACAAACTACTATGACTATTACTACCTGCCATACTTGCCTGGAAAAGTGCTTTGTAAATACACATTACACAGACACAAGGAGAAAATTTAATGGCTAGGTAAGTAAATCTCCTTTTTAAAGTTGTTCTTTGTTTTTAAAAGAAACATCTGATGGGGCAGTTAGTTACTGTGGTGACTTTCATTTCCAGCGGATTATATCAGAAGCTGGTAATACAGTTTGTGGTTATCTACAAAAAAAAAATCTTTCCTTTTTTATCAGGGAGCTGGAGGTGTTTTTTTGATAAACCTGGGCCTGAGCTAAAAAGTTAGGGTTAAAACACTGAAACTGGTGACCTCAGGAGGTCATTGAATCCAGTCTCAACTAAATCATCCCAGACAGAGCTTTGTCAAGCCAGGACTTAAATACCTCTAGGGATGTAGATACCATCATCTCTCTAGGTAAACCATTTACATCTGTTTTTTTTCCCTCACAGGACACCAGATGCTTGCTATTTCATCTTTTTCTTGCTTGCTTGTCACTGCAGGTGACCACCACCTTCTAGAAAGTGGCTTCTCATTCAAGAGTGGGAATGTTTAAACACATCAGCCTTCAACATTCAAAAAAAATCCCTTTAATTTCCTTCAGGAGTGCCCAGTCCAATCCTACTGCTGTCTGTGGAAATTTTACTTCTGATTCCAGTGCAAGTGGGAGTAGACCCCTAAACCCATTGCTTCCTGCATTGAACTGCATAGGGAACATCTCATTGCATTTAAATCTGCTCGCATGAGGCATGATAACATTGACTCACACATCAGAAAGACAAGCAATGAAAACAGAGGCATAATGAGGATATTAGAAACTAATTAATGACAAGCACTGCTGCCACCATGCAGTTATGTTTAATAAAATGTCATGAATGCGTGGGCATAAAAATTGTGACCAATCCTCTGACCATGTATTATCTCCTTGCTCTTCTGGCTCCACGTCTGTGGGCTTATATGATGATCTACACAGCATTTTGGGAGAGGTGCTCAGGAAAAGCTAACTCACTGTTAGTGGTTATTTGTCTCTTCAAGGCAGATTTAGTAAAAGTAGGAGAGTTAATGATAGAACGCTAGCTAGAATCCAACTGAGTCCTTATGTTTCACTTCCCTAAAACTCTCCATGTAGTCTTAGTTCGACAGCAGATGCTTCCTTTCCTGTCCTAATACAAGGACCTGGGCCTCACTAGCAGAGTTAGATCAACGTAAGGACCTGAGGATTACAGTGGCTGGGAAACTGGATAGAGCCAACAGTGTGCACTTGTAGCCAGGAAGGCTAACAGCATATTGGGCTGTTTTAGTAGGAGCATTTCCAGCAGATCTAGAGAAGTGATTATTCCCCTTTATTTGGCACTGCTGAAGCCGTTTCTGGAGTATTCCCTCCAATTCTGGTTCCCCCATTACAAAAAAGGGTGTAAATGCATTGGAATCCAGTGGATGTCAATAAAAATGATTAGGAGCACATGACTTATGAGGAGAGGCTGAGGGAATTGGGCTTATTTAATGATTGGAGATACACATCTCCTAGAACTGGAATGGGCCTTGGGAGGTCATCTAGTCCAGTGCCATCTTGGCAGGGCCAACCACCATTCCTGACATCTATTTGCCCCAATCCCTAAATGGCCTCCTCGGGGATTAAGCTCACAACCCTGGGTTTAGCAGGCCAATGCTTAAACCACTGAGCTATCCCCCCCCACCGTTTAGCGTATGGAAGAGAAGAATGGTGGAGATGTTGATAGCAGCCTTCAACTACCTAAGGAGGGCTCCGAGGGGAATGAAAAGAGGTTGTTCTCAGTGGTTGCAGATGACCGAACAAGGCACAGTGGTCTCAAGTTGCAATGGGAAGGGTCTGGTTTGGGTTTTAGGAAAAACTGTTTCACCAGGAGGATGGTAAAGCATTGGCATGAGTTTTCTAGGGAGGTGGTAGAATCTCAATCCCTAGAGGTTTTTACGTATTGGCTTGACAAAGCCCTGGCTGGAATGATTTAGTTGGCATTGGTCCTGCTTTTAGCAGGCTACTGGACTTGATAACCCCGAGGCCTCTTCCAGCCCTATGACTGTGTGATTCTAAGCCTGCTTAGATCAACCTAAGTTTGTAAGCATCTATACTAAAATGTAGTTCCCTCCATGTAACTTGCCTTAATAACTTCTTAGTGCATGAGCTGATGTTGCTAGGTTGACACAGTGACAGGCACTACATTGCTGTTGCTGCCTTTCAGAAGCCATCCCGCACTGGCAGTTAAATCAGTGAAAGCGTTCCTGATATGAGGAGTACAGCGCGGATGTGCAAAAGTGATTTCGACTTTGGGCAGGCTACACTACAACATTAATCTACTCTAGGTCTTTTTGCAGTAGTTGCATTTCAGTGGTGGGTTAAGCGATCCTTAGTGTATACCTGACAAGTCATGCACTTTATGGCGCTTCCCGATAAAGGGCTGTGTATATATTTCTGTTATAACCCTCTAATATCTCTTCAAATAAGAATTTGCTATAAATAATAACTTTTGTTCATGCCTTTATGACCACTGTGATGAGTCAGAGTGGATACATCTTTGGCTAGGATGATACTAATAGCTTACTTTCCCCTTTTCTGTGCAGTTCTTCTGGGTCCTTCTGGTGATCTTCGTCACTGAGGTTCTGCTGTTACTCGCCGAAATAATCTTCGAAAACCAGGTGAGCTTCTTCAACTTCTTCTCCCTTGGTGAGTGAAAAGCACAATTGTCCTGTTTGAAGAAGAATGGGGAACTGCTTGTTCAATCAGTCATTGTCACCAGCAAATGAGGATTTGTTTTCTCCCAAGTCATTGTTTTCACTGTTAAGCTACTGAAGAGACTCTCCCCACCCCTTCTTCTGTGCATGGATGAAAGCTCCATTTTTCTCATTGATAGTTTATTCCTGTATTGTATAATAGTTTTGCGGTTATACAATCTCTCGCACAATCTGATTTAGGAGTGGTTAAGTCAGAATTATGAATAAAGATTTTCATGAATGAATGCCTGTAAAGGGTTAAACCCAAAGACAGTGGGTCCTCTGTTGACAAACAGCCAGGTGAGCCAATAGGGAGCAAATGGGATTGTATGAATTGCAGCAGCTGCCTGATGAGAAGGGTCTTTAGTTTCTGGACAGGGCAGAGAGACCAAGACTTTTAATCCTAAATAGTCTTGATTAATCCAGTAAATATGCCAGCCACATCATAATCAGACCATAGAGAGATGTAAGTAGACAGGAAACGTTTAGTTAACCACGATCAAGATATTTTTATTTTGAGTTTGGTGTGGAACTTTTTAGGCTGGTTGAAGTTTTTCCCTGTACTCTGTAACTTCTAAACTGAATCCCTGGGGAAGTGATTCTCTGTGCTCTAACCTGTTTGATAGCATCTAGCAGACAGGTGTGCGGTACCGCTTTCATGGTATAGGTTCATCTTTGTTTCCTTAATAAATTACTTTTTTAAGGCAAGGTTTTGATTCCTGTGTCTTAGAGAAAGGCCTGTGTATATTCATGCCTAGACCAAAAGGTCAGCTATCAGATTGCAGATTAATTTCTTCTTTTTGTTTCTAAGTTCTCTCCTTCTGCTCTAAGGGGTAGAAGCTTGGCGTTACCCCCTCCCTAGGGAGACATCACAAATGTGTCTCCCTGAGTTTTAAAGTTTTTGTTTTTGTTTTTTTCTCTTCTCCCCATTTGGGTGATGGCAGCTACCTCCCAGGGTCAGGGAATCTGTGACCTTGGGAAGTTTTTAAGCAGAGCTTATAGAAGCAAAGTGTTTTTAAGGTCTTTTGATCACCCCCACTTTCTTCACTTACAGTGTCAGAGTGGGGATCAGCCTTTGACAACAGTACAATGGTCTTTCACGTTCCTCTTGCCCATGAATTAGGTTAGAGATACTCAACTACATCTAGGCACCAGAACTGAACACCAGGCTGCAATTTACAGACTCAACTGGTAATGTAAAAGAAATGTCCTTCCACCCTGGTACGACCACATTGTTAGAAGGGCTTGGTAAATATTGTAAGCAAAATATGGGAAAGACTTTTAGGTCTTTTGGATAAGAGATACAACCAAGATTCTCTCCCTCCCCCAGCACTTACCATCAGCGGTGGGGAAAGCATAGCAACCCACTCCCAGATCCCTCTACCCACCCCCCTGCACCAGCCATGTCACTCTGTTTGCCACCAGTGAATGCGGGGGAGGTCCCACCCTCCCCCAAGTGATGAGGTGGGAGAACAGAGTTGCTCTGCTTCCCACACTACTGCCAGTCAGTGTTGGGGGTGGGGAGACCAGATTCCTGCTACAGGTGCCAGTCTCCCTCTCCCACTGCCAGTCCTCCTTGGATGGCCAGAGATTCTGGCCCCAGCCATGGCACTTGGGGAACCCATACCCCCCTGCACACCACCCCTGCCAGGTGCTATTCCATGCTACCTATTCCCTTAGGAGCCAGTGGCTTTCACTTCAATTGGTCTTTCTCTTGTACCGGCCACTGAGCTCGCCATTGTTTTGTACGGAAATTTAGTTGCATGTGTTAAAACAATAAAAAGTCAGCAAGAGTGAAAAGTGGACATGAATATTGAGTGAGCGTGTCCCTCTGGGAGAGAGTGTTTAAAATAGCAGGAAAGTTGGTTCAGAGGTTTGAAATTGCTAACAGTTATATGGAAATGTCTCTGAGCTTCAGTTAAATTCACTCCCAACTTCTTCCATTGCAGTGTTAAAGAAAATAAAAGCCATTGATAATTTGGTGACGTGATTTTTACGGGGACAGAGAATTACTGCATCAAACCCAGTGTTTCCTCTCTCTAATAAGTGAATGCTGCAGTGAATCTGTGAAACTCCTAGGATCCATCTTGTTAAATATGCAGCTTAGTGTTACAATAGGGAAGAAAGATCTTCCTGATCTTACTTGAGGATTAAGGTTTGCCCCCTGAAGCCTTAGGATTGATAGTTCTTGTCACTGTTCACCCAGCATAGTTATATATCAGAGAGTGAAATTCACCCCTATGTACAAGGCTGCACTCCAACCCCATGCATCACTTCAGGTGTTTTTGCAGCCCTGGGAGCAAAGGATTGATTTCCCTCCCCTATCCCCACCCCCAATCCCCACATAAATCCTCTTTGGAACTTGCTGAACTTTTTACCTCAACTATGCTAAAGGATTCTTGAAAGTTGCGTATATGATGCCGTATATTGCTGTAATGGACAGATTAAAAATGCTCACAATAGGATTTTTTTCTGCCACTCCTTGAATTAAGTGAAAGAAACCCTTCTACTTGAAGAATTAACTTGATATTGCAATCATTTAAATGCTTTGAATATAGAACCATAATCTTGCTGGGTCACACTGTACCCAGTATGGCTGAACCATTTCGAGAATGCATACTCAGGGGCTTTATAAAATCTGTTCTGTTTGTATAAATGCTTAACACTTCCTTTGGTACTCTGATATTCTGGGAAGGAGGATATTAAAGAGTGTATCATCTCCTCAGTGACCTCTGACCCTAAATGCAAAATCAATACGCAGGAGGCTCAATTCTACATGAGTCACAGCCAATGTTCCCTCTAATTTTTTTCCATTCATGGGCAGAATAAATGTTATGTGCACCAAGGCATGAGTGGATGTGCACCACATGTAGAAACATATTCTGGTGGCTGTGGGCGCCCCGCTGATCGTCTAGGTGGTGCCTGAATCTCTCCTGGGCAGCCACCCACGTGCTCAGCTTAGAGGGAACCGCTGGTCATAGCCAAAGAGGAGGTTTACATGAGCCACTGTAGTGAATCAGAAGAAATTGGCAGGTCGTGTTCCACCAAAGGAGTTGCAAGGGCTATTTGTTGCATGGCAGGATTCCCATTCCTCCTGGGTTGGTACCATGGATAGATTATCTCTGTATCATATTCCAAGCAAGCTAGCTGAGTCATCTGAAGTGAGAGATGTGGGGCCTGGTCCTTCATTGCCTTGCAACTTCCGTCGTTTATACCGAGGGAGAGTGGGTGTAAAATGCTTCCAGCTGCATGACCGAGCAGAGAGCTCTCATTTTGGTGCCGGCAGCCTGAGGGATGAGGCAGTGAGGAATCAGGCCCATCTTAAGTCTCATTTCTTTGTGTCGTGTCCCTACAAGTGCCCCCGCTGTGCCTGGTGCACTTGCAGTGGGCGATTGCTCAGAGCAGTGTGCATCTGGCCCATGCACAGCATGCTGGTTAGCCTGGTGCCATGTGCCATTGTTATACAGGATCACCCTCGGGGGGGTGGGGCCTATAATATGCAGTTTTGAGTCACAAGGCTATGTCAGCATCAAAACTTGAATCTTTATGGGGGTGGGGTTTAAGCAGCCATGAACAACAGAAGTTTTGAGGATCAAGCAAAAGTGTAGATGTAACTTCAGTTCCTTCTCAACTGCCTGAGTCTTAGGCTGAGGTTACCGGGACGATTGATCCAGTCGGGTTGGTCTTCCAGAGTTCAATTTGTGAGCCTGGTAGAGGCACGCATAATCATACTGTCTGGGGTCAGCAGTAGACCCCTGTACTCCTCGATATAGCAAGGCATAGGAGAGGTCGACTTCTCTCTGTAGACATCCAGGTAAGTCGACTGCAGATAAGTCAATTCTAGTTACGCAATTGCCATAGATAGAATTGCATATCCACAATTGACTTACCTCCCCAGTGTAAACCAAGCCTGAGCCCTGGCAGTTGTCCCATTTAAGATTCCCTCTGCTTTCCCTCTTCTCTTATCAATAACATGAGCCCAATTGCCAGAGCATGATCAGCGGGAGAGAGAAAATCTACAAACATTTGAAATGGAATTGCAGCCCTTCCATTAAACTCGTGGCTTGAGTAAAACCATTAGCATGTAAATCATCCCTTAATTTAATTTAATGGGTGATATCAAAATTTAATTAAAAATCAAACAATTGGTTAAAGAGATCAGAGATTAACAAGCGATGAATCTTCTTGACCTATAATTGTCACGCTGCACAAAGCAAATTCGAATCTGCATTTGGAATAAACTACTAGGCATTTAATTATGCCAGTTGATATGTAAATGTGCTCATGGAGCTGCTGATGATTTAAATTAAGTATCTGCTTCTTCTGCCTTCTGCCAACTGAAGCGGAGAGTTGAGAGCTAGAATTGAATTATTTAACCCTCGGTCACTTAACAACTGTCTTAAAGTCCAGATTTAGTTCAAGACACTGTAGATGGATTGTACCACTGGCTAGGGTATAAAATTCTTTCAGCTGGGAAACAGTATGCCTCCATGTTGCCTACATCGTAAAATATCCTGGAGTTTGTAGCTTCCGGAAGCAGCAAAACAGAAAAGAGGTCCCAGACAGCTTTGTTCTGAGGCAGTGACTTGCTTTAAATTGTTTCATTACACTAAACCAACAGTTTATATGTATGGTAGGTTTCTAGAGAGCTCTGGGGCTCTAACACTGTTCTGTAAGGCTATATCTACATAGCAGCATTATTCCTGAATAAGCTACTCCAGAAGTGGTATTCCATAATAGTTTATTCTGAAATAGCACAGCTCCATGCAAAATGCATTTTGAAATAGCGCTCAGTTATTTTGAAATAGAGCATCCACACACAATAGAGCCTATTTTGAAATAGAGCCATTAGACACACTATGGCTTATTTCAAAATAGTCACCATTCCTTGTACAAAGAGGTTTACCAATTTTGAAATAAGGCATCCACTATTTCAAAATAGTGGTTACATTGTGTAGACACTCACATAGTCATTTAAAAATGACATAGTTATTTTGCTGTGGAGACTTACCCTAAGAGCCCAGGCCATCAGAAACAGAAGCGATTTCTTCCCTGTGTGAAGTTGAGCAAGTCTCTCTGTCCCTCAGTATCTTTACTGCAAAAATAAATCCCTCCCTACCTCAGAAAAGAGTTGCAATTTTGCACTTAAAAATCTTGATAAAAGAAATGGAAAAGGAAAAAAATCATTGGAATCACTTTGTCACTGGGGAAAAAAATCATACAGAATGTTAAGCCAAAAATCTATCTTCTTTCAATGGAAAAACCTCCAGAAATATTGACTCAGTGCAGTTCTGTCAGCTGTGGCAAACCTGGGGCTTTAATTATCTTGTTTGTCTTCAAGGTAATGATGGTCATAAAATTGCTGTCAGACTATCTTTGGGTGAAGAAAAATCAGAATTAACATTTTAATAAACTTCTGCATGAGCAGTTTCTTAAAAGCCCTTTCAGAATATCCTATTTTTTTTTCTTCCTGTCTCAGCAGGCTGAGTCTTCTCCTATGATGCGTCTCTGCTCTCACCTCTTCCTTTTCAAATTCCTCTGGCATTCTTCTTCCCTATTCACCAGCTTGTCCGAAGCTTCTGATTTTTCTCAGAATTAATTGTGCAAAACACCTCCCAAGTCCCTTCTGTTAGTTAGTATTTCTGAGCGTATGTGGCTGGCGCTATCTTGTCAGTAGTTAAACTGCAAATGTACTCTGGGAATAGGGCCTGCTGCTTAGAATTAGAGGCTTTGTTTTGAGCAAAGAAGCTTTCCAAGTGTCTGTAAACTTCTTTCTATATTAAACTGCTGCTTAGTTTGAAGTATCTGCTATGCTAAAGCATTCTTAATATGCATTCTAGGAACTGCAGGGCAAGTCCTTTACTGGCTATCCCTCTCTCCTTAATGTAGCCTCCATAACTAAATTACTGAAAGGTAACTGGGTAAAAGTGGGTAAGCAGGGTGAGTGCATATAGGAGAGCACCCCTCCCCACTTTTGTTGCTCCTTGGCTCTATTAAAATATTCTTTATTGAGCTTGGGGCAATTCCACACATGGCCCTGTGCCAGGTTCAAGACCTGCACTGAGATCTGGCAACTGCAGTTTCATGCGAAAAGCAGACATACCTGCCAATGACAGAGGGGGGTCAGTTGCCTCAGAGCCCAGCATTTCGAAGGAGCCTGGAGCTCCAGCTGCTGCTACTTGGACAACAGCAGCCTGCCGGAGGTCTGGGCCCCTTTAAAGTGCCACAACAGCGCTGCTCTGTGGAGATGGGGGTGTGCTGCAGCCTGGGGGACACTGATGGCTGACTGCCCTAGGCCTTGCCCCTTCTGTTCCAGGCCCCGAGAGGAAGTAGTATGTTAAAGAAGTCTCTGAATGTAAGGGTCAGAGTCTACTCTGCCTCATTAGAGTTGCCAGCCCTTCAGAATTGCCCTGGGTGCCCCTAGGATGCCCCATGCAGGGGAACAGGGCTGCAGCAGGGAAAGATACCTCTCCCACAGCGCCAGCCCTGGTCTGCTATGGCTGAGGCAGCTCTGTCCTGTGGCCAGCAGGGAAATGGCCAGCTGTAGAGCCTGCTCCAAGGTGGGGGGACCACAGGGTTCCATCCACTGACCTGAGCACTGGCTCCACACTCTCATTGGCCAATGGGAACTGCAGGGGTGAGGAGGGTGCTTGCAGCTGAAAGCAATGCACCATGGAGCCTCATACTCCCCCTGCACCACCACCAGGAGCCTGACCTGCAAGAGCAGGAGAAGCAATGGCTGATGTGCCTTAGGTTGCCGAAGAGCCCACAGGATGCTGTTGAATGCTGCTTTAAATTAGGAGCTGGTCTGTTTTTTTGCTGGCAGATATCACCCCAGGAATTTGCCCAGAGTTAGTTGGCACAGAGATATTGTCAAGCATTCTCTGCTGCACCTCCTGAGATGTATGGCACAGAATCTGACCGTATCTGCTGACTTGAACACAAAATCGGTGGAGATCAAAGCCCTTAGGCCTGGCCTGCACTTACACAGTTTGGATGACGTGAGTTGTTTTGCATCAACCTAGCTGAGGAATTGTCTTCACTTACATTTGGCTCCTCCAAATGTAAGTGCTTCTGTATGTCGATTTATTGAGCAGTGTAGTCACAGCAGATGTGGTGAGGTCAGCACAGCATGAGCCTAGATGCCGCATTGCTTACGTCAACTCTTACTGGCTTTTAGGGGCTGTTCTGCAATGCCCTGTGCTGACAATACACTCAGTTCAAGCCCTCCTAGTGTGAGGTCCTGCTGACACACAAAGCCAAGCATAGTTTCACCAGGAGGGTGGTGAACCAGTGGAATGCATTACTGAGAGAGTTGGTGGAATCTCCATCCCTAGAGGTTTTTAAGTCCCATGACATAGTCCTGGCTGGGATGATTTAGTTGAGGTTGATCCTGCTTTAGGCAGGGGGCTGGACTAGATGACTTCCTGAGGTCCCTTCAAGCCCTAGGATTCTATGATTCTGTGAAGCATGTGCCCACAAGCAATTTAATATCTGCGGTAGCTGTGAGCATGTGCAGAGATGGCCTTAGATAGTCAAAGATGCAGCAAATCAAGGCAGAGTTTGCGTACAAGATTGCTAACTATGAAGGTTTAAAAATCAAGAGTCAGGCACCCAGAAATCAAGAGACTTTAAACAATAAACTCTGGGTTCTTGTTTGCCTCCTGCTCTGTCAGTCTTACTGGATCGTATTGTCAAGTTTGTCTTCACAATCCCAAAGAGGCGGAATGTTGTTTCTGTTTTAAATGCAAGTTGATGTTCTCACTGTAATCAACTGATGCTTGTAGCTGGAGTGTTTACAAATAAACACAGTGTACTGTGATACTCAAAAACATTGTAAGGCTTAAACTTTGGATGGTGATCCAGAAACGTGACAGTGCTTTGTGAAAAAGCATCATCTTGGTAACCTTGTAGTTATCTTCTTCTCTTGGTATTTTTCCAAGCATCTTTTGCACTCTGATAATTGTGCCACTGCTTCTTTTTGTTTCCCAGGTGAATGGAGTTTTCCATTCCAACATCCAAGAGGGAATTAGGCACTATTATGATGACCTGGATTTCAAGAACATTTTGGATTTTATACAACAAAAGGTTAGTATTACTTTTTTCTTTTTTTTTTTTTTTTTTGAAAGTAACGACATGTTATTGTAATGATTGACTTGGCAGGATAATTCAGACAATGCTTCAAGATGCGTCACCTGTGTTTCATTAAACAGCAACCAAAACTCACTAAGGGGGCTATTAATTGAAAACAGTTATTGATTTTTGTTCCTCGCTGAAAACAATGTCTTGTGACTATTAAACTGCAATTTCCATGAGTAAGGGGGAAATTTAAGCAATATATTTAAGATAGGTGATAATTTTCTTCCTCCCTGGAATTCATTGCCATGTTTTATTCAGTCTTTCTTAAAAATATTTGTTGATCAGCCAATTATTTTTGGTTCTGCAATGATCCAGGCCAGCCAACAGGTGCTTCAAAATTGCAAATCGCTCTGCTGCCAAGGATAAACATTCTTTCCGGTTTAGTGTCCTGTGCTTACTAGGAAGAATTTCACTCAGATATTTACACACAGACAAGGTGTGTGCAACCCACTCCAGGAGAAAGCCCCTTTGTGCTTGGAAAGAAGTTTTTATTTTTTTACCTTCAAGCATTCATGGATAATTTTTGTTGACTCCCCAGCATTGTCAGTTTTTATCACCTGTAATATTTTTTTTTTTTTTTTTTACAAAAAATAAGCTCTTTTTTCCCCAAAAACTTCATGACTATTGCAGTGAAGACTCAGAAATACAACATCTCATAAGCTGCTTCATGGGGGCTATGGGAGAAGGTTAAAGAGGACCCTAACTCTTCATATATACAACCCTTACGGACCCTACTACTATTGAAATTCAGTACTAACTATGTAGGTAAAATTGAAAAGCACCTCAGTGACTTAAGAACCCAAGTGCTTTAAGTTCATTTGAAAATCCCATCCTACATTCTTTATTAATTATCAAATAGTTACAACACTGAGAAAGCACGCCACGTTGCTCAGGATAGACTGCTTTGGGTAGGTACTAGAGCACTGGGATGGGATTCAGGAGGTTTAGGTTGCACAGATTGGACCTCTGAAATCTTGTAATCTCTGGTCAAGAAAACAACATCTGTTCTTGGACCAGAAAGCCCCAGTGGAAGTTGGGCTGGGCACCCAGGCTGGGCTGGTAAGAGGAGGACCGTCAGGCAGGGGGGTGGCACTCTGGCATTGGCCAATGAGTTTTGAAGCCATCAGATGAAGATCATGGGACAGGTCTGGAAGCAGCAGTATGTGGCTGGGAGCAACATTCGGGGCCAGGAATCCGCAGAAGACCAGCAGCCTTGCGGTGGCCAGGAAGTGCCAGAGGCTGGGAGTGGGCCCGGAGCCCGGAAGGAAGCCTAGGAGCGGGGACAGGGGCCAGCAGTGAACACTGACCTCTCCTGATCTACTAAAATTCCTGGTCTGGGACCACTAAAGGTTCCAAAGGCACAGAAACCAGGGAGGTGCAACCTGTATTTCCAACTCTGCTATTGGCCTGCAAGACACTTCCCCTCTGTGTGCCTCAGTTCCCCATCTGTGAAATAGTGATAATGCTACTTCCATTCCTCTGTTAAAGCTCTTTGCGATCTACTGAGGGAAAGTGCCCTATCAGAATGTGATCATTATTTATTCTCTAGAAGTGTCACGTATTTCTTTCCCTCTTTGTAAATTTCAGCTAACAGTAGAATTGTTTGCTCTTAGTTTGAGGAGGAAATCTGTGGTTTCCAGCACCAAATAAAATCCTTTGTACACACTAATATATATTTGAGAAGCTACCCAAATAAAAAAAAAGACGACTTTGTTCTATGCACAGTTGTTTGCTTTGTGCACATCTAAAGTATAACTGCTGCAAGTGACTGAATAAAAATGTACCTTCATATTTCCTTCCATGAATCTCTAGCATCTTAATTTTTCCCAAACGTTATTTACTATTGTATGAATCATAAAACTCCCAGTTTTAGTAGTCAAAGCAATGATGTCTCCGTCCATTACACCCTCCTAGTGCAAGGAATAAGCCATTATGTGCCATACTTCATAAGCACAACCCCTAATTTATGTGCAAATTAAAATTGCTAGTAAAGGGAAGACTGATCATTGCTGTTGGCAATAAAGTGTTATGTAATCTTCATCCTCTTAACTTGAGGTTTCAAGCAAGGTTCCAGCCATAAAGTGTGTTTGAAATGGTTAGTAACAAAATACAATAGCCAAGTACTTTGCCCCTTTTTTCCTTCTTTAAATTAAACAAGTATGAGCTGTTCATCCACAAAACACCTTCATATAACTGGTCTTTCCCATCCTCTGTTCTGCACTGTCTTCTCCCACCATCCCTGGCTTCCCCATATATCTGCAGTATCTTAAGCTTGAATACCATCGTTGTTTTATTTCTCAACCATGCCAAGTACCTAGTCTTGGCTAGCTAAATCTCCAGAGTGCTTTTTTATGACAACAGGAGTGCTTTCTACAAATCTGTCAGAGCTTTGCCATTGACAATCCCATGTGTAGTTAAGGCTGTGAGGGAAAAGTCCTTGAAGGTCCCTGTTAAGCATTTACTGGTGGCTCATGTCTTGTGTTCCCTCAGGGGGAGTACACAGGACTTCTTTCAGTATCCTTCCCATGGTTTTTGGTTTGTTTGTTTGTTTGTTTGTTGAGTCCAGCACGCAGCGTAAAGCAGAATGTGTGTCTATGCTGCAAAAAATACCCCCAATAGCAAGTCTGAGCCTGGCTCAGACAAAACCTTGCAGAATTTCAGAGTCTAGGCTCTAGTCCGAGCCCAAATAGCTAACATACAGTTTCAGCCATAAATCGTGAGCCTGATTCACTGCTGGGGTCTGTTCTTTAAGGTTTTGCTGGCATAGCTGTGTGGGCTGGCAGTCGAGGGAGGAGAGGGAGGGAAAAATCACACTCTTTAGCTGACATAGTTAGGCCAGCACTCCTCTGCCCTTCTCTGTTATGGACTCAAGTACACTGACATATGAGTGCTTTTGCCAGTATAGCCAATGTTATTCAGGCAGATGCTGTAGCTTATATCAGCAAACAAACTTATAATGCTGGCATATGCAGCATTTCCAGTTAGGAGTCCTTCCCCTCCTAGCCATACCAGTTAAGACTCTTTCAGGTAGTTAAGCCCTTGCTTCAGTTTATCTTTAACCTATTCCTAATCAGTTTATCCTAAACTGAAATAAGAGTGTCTACACACACTTGCATTGGGTTTAACTAAACTGGATTAAAGTAACACATTTTAATTAATCTGGTGCATAGGTGCTCCACATAAAACATATAACTGTTCCGTGGTTTCATGGGCTACGGTCACACTACAGTGATCTGTCGACAGAAGTCACTGTGGGAAGAGATTTCCCAACAAAACTTCTGTTGATCGAGTGCGGCCACACACAAAAGCCAGTCGAGAGAGCACGCCACTCTGTTAGCAAAACAGGACTGCCTAGCCAGTCTCTTGACAAAACAGGCACCCAGAAGCACAGCAGACAGGGCTGCCCATTGTCCTGGATGCCCTGTCTGTCAAGAGAAGGTCCCCTAGAGCATCCACACAGATTTATTGTCGACAGATTCTGCTGACAGCAGCATTATGCCTCATGGCTGAGGATCTGGCAAAAGTGCTGAGTTTTGTTGACAAACTGTCAACAAAATGTATTTTGTGTGTGAACGTTCCACCGGTTTTGTTAACAAAACCAGGGTTTTGTTGACAAAACTCACTAGTGTAACTGAAGCCAAAAAGTTTAAGAAACACTGGTGTAGATGTAGCTTAAGTGACTCCTACCACTGGAAATCCATCTTTCAGGCATCCTAGAACTATTTCCTCCCCTGCTTGATGGTTCTTTTCTGAGGAATAGTTCATTAGAAACAAATGGGAAAATTTCTATAACAAGTTACTCACTTAGCTCAGATTTACTATTTGCACATACAATACATTGTTCATGTCCTATTCTTTAGCTTGCAAATCCACTGTTTGCCTACAAATGGGTATTTCTCTTACAAACATGTTTTTCCTTTTTAGTCTCTCTTAGGAGCAGATGAAAGGTTTCTTTCCCCAGTCTTGCTCATTACCCTGTGTCTCTTTGAATCTGATGCTAGGATGTGTGCATTTGTTTGAACAACACACACTAACAACTATCTAAAAAGATAGGATTGTTATACCACTGTCCGATTTCTTACAATCCTACAATCCTTGTTTTTCATCAGCATGGATTGTTTCTGATAATGTGACCCATCAGGTTATAGCCATTGGGTTCCATCAAAGTGTAGCAAGTAACAAAAAAAACAAAACAAAAAAAACCCCCAAAAAACAAACAAGCTCTTATGCTTCTTTCAGATCTAAAAAACACATTTAAGCACGTGGTGTCTTGCAAGAAGTACATAGTGGCACCATAAATATCTGGGAATACACCTTAAAAGGGAGGTCTACACTAGATGGGATACATCTCTAAGTAAACTATCACCATTTCAGGTTTGTCTCTACTAGCAGGTGGATCGATGCTGCTGTGATGGATTCACTGGGGGTTGATTTGAGTGGGTTGAGTATGACTCAAGAAATCAACCTCTGAGCATGCATTCACTGATGATGCTGCTCTCACTGCCCTTGTGGTGTGTGTGAAAGAGGCAAGCACTATTACTGCTGTACCCCTGTAGTCATCTCTGTCATGTTGCTTGTGGGAGGGGTAAGAAAGCGAATCAGGGCTTGGGAGTGGGAGGGGCCCGTAATAGAGATCACCACGATTTTAATAGTATGGGGTCTGATCATGGGACAAGGACCTCTCAACCTTCAAAACAATAGCTGGGAATTCTTATTCAAAATCCATAGACAAGGCTGCATCTTGCAGTGAGTCATAGATAAATGATAGTTTATAGCTAGGCAACGTACTTTCCTTTAAAAGTTCCTTTAAAAGTTCAGTTTATCAGAGATAAGAGGATAGGGAAAGCGATCGTTGCATTCAAGACTTTGTCCCATATGGAGTTCACAAATAATATCTCCGAAGACAAAACTGCAGATCTTCACCACAAATATGAAGAGCGTGCTCTGGTATGGATGCAAGAACTGGGATACTAAAAAGTCTTCAAATGGCAAGCTACAGCCATTCTATAAACAGATTTCTCTGAGGTACATCCTTTGCATGAAATGGCCAGGCTTGCTCACAAAGGAGATTTGGAACACAGCAGGACAAGAACCACCTGACATTCAAATAAAGAGAAGACAGTGGGGAAGGCTAGGCCACACACTCAGAAAATCATCATCCAGCATAGTCTATCAAGCTCTCAAATGGAACCCGCAAGGAAAACGCAAAAGAAGAAGACCTCAGACAAAGTGGAGAAGATCTACTGAGACTGAAGGACAACAACTGGGGTACTCCTGGGGTCAGCTAGAAGTTTTGTACCAAAACAAGAATGACATAGAGGAGACTTGTAGATGACCTATGTGCCCCTTGGAGTTCAAGGGTTTAAGTCAAGTCATCTGCAGTGCATATCCATCAAACCAATAAACACGTCTACCTAATATTATATACAAAGCAAGAATCATAATAACATTTTTACTCAACTTTCAAAACAGGATATACAAATATAGTATTAGAACTAGTTTTAAAGTGTGAGTAAGCATAGTTGAAGTGATAAATACAGTGTTACTGTCCTTTGACGTTTTGGGAGTCTGGATTTTAATATTCCTAAAACTTGGAAGTGAATTTGGATTCAACTAAGTGGTATCTGCCATGAAGTGTGGCTCATAATCTGAATGCTGTTTAGACAGGGGAGGAAGATACGTTTGTCATAGGCTGGGATTGATATAGATCAAACTCTTAAGTAAATTGTGTTAAAGAAACATACAAGTCTGTGACATAAACAAATACTAGCATCTGTTTCAAACACCACATACTTGGCTAAGGATAAGCCAGGGAAGGAAGAATATATTAAATGGGGTTGCTTTAAAAAAAAAAAAAAAAAAAGCCTATTTTTCCCCACTCTCCTGGAAGAGAACCAGAGAGGCTTGCAGAGAAGCGTCAGGTAAGACTCAAGTTGACTTAGGTAAATAATCATCTCTTGGGTGGGCTGTAACTCTGACACAGCAAATTCAGAAACTGAGACAATATACCTGGGGTTGGCAAATGCCTGTTAAATGGCTTCATTACCACTGGAATGGCTCACAGGCTCCATGTTCTGCTAGTAGCTCTGGCAGGCTTTTTGCTTTTCAGGTAACTAGAGTCTCACAGGAGGAAGCTGAGCCACAGAACATTGTTAGGAAGAGCATGTGGGTGGACAGTGAGACCCTGAGTGGCCCCAAATTGCAGTTGCCCTATGTAGCTGCATATGAATAGGGGTGGCCTTGAGGGCTTGGAACACCTTTAATAAATGTCCCCAAAGGTCCCCAGTTGTCCTACGATTTGCATTATACTCTTTGTCAAACAAAGCTGTTCTGCAGCCTGCCAGTCTCCAGCTGTCTGCCTTACTGCTTACAGAGCCCTTCAAAGGGGCCAAGTGAACCAGAGGCCAATAATCGGGACATGTAGCGCTGTGGATTTCAAGTATGGATGGTTTTCAATCCTTGTCTTTGATTTGTTTTATCTCATTTGAGCTCATTTGCCAGTGGTGGCATGGATGACCACAACACTTCCCAAACTTTCGCCAAGTATTTTTAGTCTTGGCAGGGTCTGACTGGGTTACAGAGACCAGCCTGTCCTCTTGATCCTAGAGGGTGATGCTTGTAATTCAGAGGCAAAAGTGAATGCGTGCTGCTCCCAACACTATATTTCTCTCTCTCTCTGTGTATATATATTCATGTGAATACAGACAAGGTTTTAGTCTCTGTGGCTGTCACACTGCCCCCTTTAAAGGGCACTAAGTCAATTTATGAGTCATGTGAAAATAGTTTATTTCTGAACTAAATTAACTAAAAAGATTAATTTAAGCCCAATAAATCTCACAGTTACCATAAGTTACATTTTACTTAACTAGCCCGTGCAATCTCATTCTCAGGCCCTAATGTGGGAGGAAAGAGAAGAATGGTTGTTGTAAAACTAATTAATTGTAAACTATTTCCCTTCTGCAGATTTCTTGCATTGTCAGCTGCAAGATGAGCGTCAATTATACAATTATAACTCACTCCAGCACATTCTGTTTCAAGTGCAAATCTCTCCGATAGGAAAATAATATTGTTCTTGGAATCCAAATAGAAAGAGAAATCAAGTCATCAGTTGTGAAAAATCAGTGTATTCAGCTGTGGTGCAATGTGCAAAATCGTTTTTTGTAGTCCATGCTAAAGACTGGGTGGCTGCCAGGGGAGTCTCTCTTTGGTTTCTGGGAAATCACAAACCAACTTTGAAGCTATTTGGCATGATAACAGCCTTCTGTTCAGAGAAAATGAGGGAGCAGGTAAATGTTCATTTGTTTAGTGATATCATCATGATCAACAACAACCATGGGCTCAGTGCCCACTGATGTCCGATGACTCCCTCACTATTTCCTTCCATCTTTCCCTGTCCAGTGCAGAGTGGCTTAGTTTCTGTAGACTAGCTCTGCACCAAACTATTATATCATCCATCCATTCATTCTCTGTGGGGTCTGCCTCTCCTATTCGAATCGTGCATTTTGCTGAAAACCAGGGTCTTGATATTTCATTTGTCATTCATTCTGCAGATATGCCCAAATAGCTGTAACTTCCATTGTATAATCTTCTGCAGTAGGTTCTCTTTTGGCTGTATCTTTCTGTGTAATTCCTCATTGGTGACCTTCTGCATCCATCCTATTCTCAAACTCCTCTCAAATACCAATATCCTTCTCTTTGAATCTTTCATGATCACCCATGTCTCACGTCTGTACAACATGCTGCTGAATACACATTTTCAAGATGCTCAGCTTTGTTCCTAAGCTAATTGCTTTCCTTTTCCAGATCTTATCCATCGCCTTCAAACTTGCTCTTGCTTTGACTATTCTAGTCATTATTTCCTTCTTAGTCTAGATCGTATGTTATGTTGCTTCCCAGATATGTGAAGTTCTCTACATCCTCTATGAATTTAGTGTTAGCTGAAACAGAAATCACCACTCCATATTCCAAATGGTGCAAGGTTGGAGTAGGAGTTGAGCCATATGATCTGAGGGTTTTTCTCAGAAGACAGAATGGAAATATAGCAGCTGTACATTATTTGATGAAATTGCATATGTTTCTATGTGTCTATGATGAGATAACTGGATTTGTAGATCTGGGGAAGGTGGTGGATGTGATATATCTTGATTTTTAACAAAGCTTTTGATACATTCTCCCCCAGTGTTCTTGCCAGTAAGTTAAAGAATCTGGCTTGTATGAATGAACTAGCAGACGGATAGACCATTGGGCTCAAGAGGTAGTGATCAACAGCTCAGGGTCTCATTGGCATCAAGCAGAGTGCCCTAGGGGTTGGTCCTGGAGCCAGTTTTGTTCAACATCTTCATTAATGTTCTGGATGGTGGAATGGATTGCACCCTCAGCAAGTTCATGGATGACATGAAGCTGGGAGTTGAGGTAGATATGCTTGAGGACAGTGGTAGGCTCCAGAGTGACCTGGATAAACTGGAGACTTTGCCCAAAAGAAATCTCCTGAGGTTCAGCCAAGACAAGTGCAGAGTCCTGTGCTTAGGACAGAAATATTGCATGTATTGCCACAGTCTGGGAACCGACTGGCTACATTGAGGTTCTGCAGAAAAGAGCCTGGGGATTACAGTGAATGACAAGCTGGGTATGATTCAACAGTGTGCTCTTGTTGCCAAGAAAGCTAACCACATATTGAGCTGCATAATAGGAGAACTTCCAAAAGATTGAGGGAAATGATTATTCCCTTCTATTCAGCATGGATGAGGTCACATCTGGAGTATTGTGTCCAGGTTTGAACCCTTCACCCCCACTACAGAAAGGATGTGGATGCACTGGAGACAGTCCAGCAGAGGGCAACAAAAAATATTAGGGGCTGTGGCACATGACTTAAGAGAAGAGGCTGAGAGATTTGGGCTTCCTTAATGTGCCAAAGAGTGAGAGGGGATTTGGTAGCAGCCTTCAACTACCTAAGGGGCTAAGGGTTTTCCAAAGAGGATGGAGAGAAGCTGTTCTCGGTGGCTGATGACAGAAGCAATGCTCCCAAGTTGCAGTGGGGGAGGTCAAAATTGGATATTAGGAAAAAGTATTTTAAAAGGAGAATGGTGGAGCTGTAGAATAGGTTGCATAGGAAGGTGGTGGAATATCCACCTTTAGAGGCTTTTAAGGCCAGGCTTGTCAAAGCCCAGGCTGTAATGATTTAGTTGGGGTTGGTCCTGCTTTGAGTAGAGAATTGAACTAGATGACCTCCTGAGATCTCTTCCATCCTTAATCTTCTATTATTCTAACACAGAGGCTGCTGGAGGCAAGAAAATAGAGAGCCAGGAGATAACACAGTTAATGTAGCCTTGAAAGAACTTTTTGGGCAGAATACCGGTTGGAAAGAGGTTAGGAAACGTGAACAGGAAAGTAACTCCTTTCAGAGAACCTGGAATTTGTGTATGTTCTTTATAAATAAATTTGATTGCAATAAATATCTGACTTTCATCAGTTTCTTCTCCTAATGGAAACAATCCAAAAAGCCCTAAATATTGGTTAACCACTTGGGCCAAAATCAGTAGTAGTCTAATACAGTTTTTCTTAAACTTCTTGAGATCACGGAACACCAAACTGTAATATTTTTATGTGGAACATCTATGAAAATTTTGTTCCAAAAAATTGTTGTCAGACAAATTAAAAAAAAGGAAAAGAAACCTCCAAAAATAACAAAACCAAAATGAAGTAATTTAATCAGGTATCATAGCAACTAACTAGTTACACTGTATCCTGTTTTAATAAGAGAAATATATACAACCAGTGTATGGTATCAACAAAGTGTCAGGCACTCACAGCACACCTGCCAGTTGTTCATGAAACACCTGTTTTCCACTAACATAATTTAAGCAACACTGATCTAACTCATCAAAAAGTTGCATCTGACACTGCTAAGAAGATATGGAACGAGAGTTGATCCATCTAAAAGGGATCTTCTTATAGAGTTCAAAAAGACGCATCAAATAGTCTGTCCCTTCTGGTTATTGGCAGAATTGTCCCTGTATGGTCTCCAGTGGTTTGTCCTGTTTTAAATGAACTGAGATGTGGGGGCCACCTCTCATGATCATTATAGGATACCAGATCTCAGTGTATGTGTGGTATCTGAGACCTTACTGCAAGTGAATTGACAACTCCAGCTAGTGGGATGTCATGTGGCCAGTTTCTTTGGTCAGCAATTTCTCGTAGTTGTACACAGATGCATACTCTTGTAGCATCCAAATGTCTCTAGGAAAACGTGTGTGATAAATCTTACATTAAAGCCTTTGGGCCTTTCAGAACAAGCTGCTGAAAGGATTTTGTGCAATTCTCATTGTTCACAGCAGACTGACTCCTGCTTCTGTTGCCTTGTATTTGTTGCTCTATTGAGCAAGAAATAATTTGAGCTCTTTGCAATGTTTGTTCCACAAACTAACTTTTGGAACCCTAGCTGTGCCCAAAAGAGTGATGGGCTTGGATGTTATATGTATATGTGTCTTGAAAATATTCAGTATTTAAACATTACTTGAGCTTTCCTATTATTCCGCTTCAGTGCTTCAGTATGTCAAGACTGTCTTGCTAATTTGAGCCTGTTCTTAGCCTCAAAATCCAGACAGATAGTCATCTTCAAAGTTTGGAAAAACAAATGCTGCACTTGCACTGAAACTAAGGCTACGTCTACACAGCAGCGTTATTCTGAAAAAAATCCATCCTTGAACAGCTATTCTGAAATAGCTTATTTCAGAATAATACAGCTACACACAAGAATGCATTTTGAAACATCAGCCAGGTATTTCAAAACAGCACAGTACCTATTTCAGAATAGTGCCCTTGGCCGCCATTATGGTTTCTTTCGAAATAGTGCTATTCCCTGTCTTAACAGTGCCTATGTCAAAATAGTTATTTCAAAATAAGCATTATTTCACCTGCAATGAGGTTTATGAAAATCGATATCATGTGCCCGCTAGTTTGAATTTGAAATAACGTGTGCGCCGTATAGAAGCTCACAAAGTTATTTTGAAATAACTGCTCTTATCTCGATATAACTTTTCTGTGGGGCCATAGCCTGAGGCTAAGTCTACACCGAGCTTTCTGTTTCGCGGTAAATTTGTCAGTCCATGTCTTGTAGCTTGAATAAGGATTCCCCTTATTTGTTAAATGCTAAAAATATTTCTCATGCTGCAGACCTGTTGGTATTTATCACTTGTTTGTGATGCATTTTCTCTTCCTTTGTTTGCCACAGTTCTCTTGCTGTGGAGGTGATGAGTATAAAGACTGGAATGTCAATCAGTACCATTCATGCAACAGCAGTGGTCCTCTTGCTTGTGGAGTTCCATATACTTGCTGTATCAAGAAGGTAAGGGAAAATGAGCAGTTAAGACAAGAAGTTGAAGCGTGTTAATCAAAACAGTCCTATAACAATTCCCTCGGGCCTTCTACAGGTTGAACCTCTCTCGTCTGGCACTCTTGTCTGGCAACATCTGTAATCCAGAATTGTTTTAGTTAGCTGGACAGTCATTTATTCTGGGTGTGACCAAGTTTCCCATGGTCCAGTAAAGTTTATTTACAGCCATTGGTCCTGGTTCTCAGTGTTCGGGATTGTTATTTAGCTCTAATTTACCCCCTAAATGTCTTCGCAGAACCCAGTAAGCAGAGGAAGTGTCAGTAATGGGTAATGTGGCTAGACAATTGACTTCCTGTGGTCTGGCAAATTCTCTTGTTTGGCACCAGAGTGCCAGACTAGAGAGGTTCAACCTGTAGTATATGACTCCTCTGTCACTTCTTACAATGTGGCCCCGGTAGGAGAGCCCTTTTCTCTGCTTATCGTTCTTTCTATAATAGACTTCGTATTTCTCTTCACCTTTTCTCACATAGAGACTCCTTTTTCTTCTCCTGCCTCTCTATGTGTCAATTTTCTCTCTCGAGCTCTCCCCTTAGCCTTTTTATAGACTATCATGCATTTCTCACTTGAATTCACCAGGTGACAACTCCATTTCACAGCAACTTTTGAGTGACTGACAATTTTTTTCATTCTCCTTTGGCTTGAAAACAAAACCTTCTTTAAGGGTTTCATGAAATGTTGGCATGTGTTATTCACCCTCAGTAGTCTGGGGATTCCAGGAACTGGCCTGACATTGAGAGCAGTTTTTTTGTTTTTATCCAGGATTACTCTAAATCAGGCAGAGTGGGAACTTGAACTTAGATTTCCCACCAGTTAGGTCAGTAGCTGTATCACCCAGCTCTAGAGCAGTGGTGGGAAACCTGCAGACCACTGAGACTCCACCTGCAGCCCACAGGCCCCCTGGCTGCTCCTCACCCCCAAGTGCCTCTGATATACTGGTGCACTATAGCCTTACATTTCCTACTCCTTATCCTGTCTCCCAGCACTTTGAGTGCCCCTCCCAGATCTGAAATGAGGAAAATCAGCTGTTTGTAGCATTCCTGCTCTGGGAGGAAGGGAAAGGAGGGAGGGTGGAATGCACATCACATGATTTGTATGCTCTGAAAGTGCTGAGGGGGAGGGGGAAGGAGCAGGTAAGTGCAAGGTTTGGATACATCAGTTTGCAAGAGGCACATGGGGGAGGAGGCATGGGGCGGGGGCCAGTGGGCTGTGGACTCATGCGGCCCACTGGGGTGAAGAAAAGAGACAAATGAAGTCCACCACGATTCCTGGTTGCCCATCCCTGCTCTAGAGTCTTTCTTAAAACTAACCTAAAGTTTCAGCATAACTGCAGGTTTTGAATTCAGACCAGCTCTGTTTGTCACCCCAAGTAGACCAAGCGTTGATCAGAATTCTGCTTGCCAGGCACCCCTCTATGCTCCCCCTGCCCTGCCCCACCCCACAGCTTCACATCTCAGTATGCTCCAGCATGCTGTTATGTGCATGTGTGTGAGGTACATTTCAGAGGGTTGCCCATTTGGAGGACTGCCCCCCCCTTGCCGTGACATTGCATCACCTTTGTTTTGCAAAGTGATCTCTTGTCAATTCTGTTGCCACTCATGATCTTTCTAAAACTCTAAATGTCATCTGGAGTGACTGGCCAGCAGCTTACAAAGTTGGCTGATAGGCTTCAATCTCAACGCTGGTAGAACTGAGACAGTCCCCTGAAAGTCCCTTGAAAATCCAATACACATGGCCTCTAATGTGGCTGGAAAGAGCTGCTCCATTGAAAATCTGTTAGCTTCAGTCTTCAAACTTAACTGAAGAACGTGCAAAGAACCAAGGATCTGAGTACCTTGGCTACTGCAAGAACCCAAGAAGGATCAAGGGACTGTGCTGGATGGCTCACTGCTTTGATGGAGGACTGTGTTATCTCTACTGTGCCACAATTAAACCTCTCGGAAGGGATGATTTATCTGGCTGTTTCCCCTAAATGTCTACGAGAGTGTTGAGTGTTGTTTGCTGTTTTATTCCCCTCTCCTTTTACTTGCCTATACAGATAAGGGAGTATTAGAAATGCCATAGAAAAGTTAGTGGACGTTATAGAGCTGCTTCTGCACTATTTCTGAAACAAAAAGAGAGGGTGATAAATTAGGCTAGTGAGAAAAATCTATAAAGTTCACTAGTGTGATTGCCTTTGCCAGGCACCCTGAAAGGGTCACTCCATAAAATCTTTAGCCTTACTTAATTAAAAAAAAAACAAAAACGGTGCAGCCTCTATTGATTAGAGACTGGAAGATATTTAACATAAGGATTCTTCTAAACCTGTGATGGGCTTATCATACTTATCCTATGACTTAAACCTGTGAACCACATATTGATTATACATTAATTAACTGCAAACGATAAATGAATAATAGTCATGTAAGTATGTAATCACTGTGGCAGAATGGATCACAGGGGTCCCATTGAGGCTGTCACCCAGTGTGCTGATCATGCCAATGAGCCACACTACCTGCCTCCTAGTGTGCCCCACCAGCCTGTCCCACTGGAGCAGAAGCTCTGGTTTCCCCCAGCAAAGGCACAGAGTTGGGGTAACTGCCCCCCCAACAGATTAACCCAAATGCTGAACCAGCTCAGCTCTGGGAGGGCTTAGCTATAGAGATATGCCGGTACCCAAGAGCACAGCCCTCTAAAGGGAGCCAGAACCCTAAATAAATGTCTTGCTCTGTATAAAATTATCACACAAAGCTCCTGCGGTTCTCTCTCTTTATCAGTGACAGAGATATGCAGAGCTGTGGCTCTCCAGTAACAATCTGCATTAAGCTTGATAAACAAAATTGTTTTTATTGGGTATAAAAAGTAGGATTTAAATGATTGCAAGTAAAAACAGACAGGTTAAAGTAAGTTACTGAGTCAAAATAAACAAAACAACAATTAAGCCTAATACACTAAGAATTTATTACAGAACATATTTCTCACCCAAGTTCTTATCTCATCTGCAATTCTTCACCAGCTAGAGCTGCTCTCTTTCTCTGGCCTGAGTCTAACAGCTTCTTCTGTATCTGCATAGGATGGAAAGGCTGTTTCAAAGACCAGCTGAAGATGAAGTTCATTGCTGCCCCTTCCTTAAATAGAATTTGCCTGCTGTGGGAACTCTTTATTTAACTCTCACCATCCCCATAGAAAATTATCAGATTGAAGATAGTTTCCAGCAATAGGTGGCATAGTCACATTTGTTTGTAGGACCCAACCACAGTTTGGTCTTACTGGAAAAACAAAACCATTACCATTCACAGATCATTGTCATGAGCATCTGGTCATTAAGCCTCTTAAGCACCACCAATGGTTCTCAGTACAAAATTCCAGGTTAATAATCAGGTTTGTGCTTCATATTTCTAACTTCATATACAAGATTGATACATGCACACAAATAGAATATACACATTCAGGGGATCGAAGGGTCTTGAACAACAGGTTACTTGACCTGTTTTGCATAAAGCATATTTAAGTCAAGCATATTCATATGCAAATGCATTTCCAAAAATATGTTTCAAAGTATCAAATCACATCAAATGATTAACTGCAAACTGTGTAAACAGGAAAAGGAGTCAAGAAGGGAAGTGAACGTGTTCATACTTCTGTTTAAATTCATTGCACTATAGTAATTATACCCAAGTCCAATGTAAATTGCTATATTATACATGAAGGAATTATAAATTGAAAGAACAGCTAACATTAAAGAAGCTCCATTTTCACCGAGAATAAGCTAAGTGTTATGCAGCTGCTTGAGTATCGGTCATATTTAAAATCATAGTGTAAAAGGGTGGCATTTATCTTCCACAAGTGTCTTTATCTGGTCAAGTGTAGGTCCACATTGCCTCAGTTCAAAAGCCTCTTAGATTACTTAACCCTCCAACTAAGTCACACTTTATGTGAATCAAACAAAACTCCTTCCAGGGTTCCCTTAACATGGACCCATCTCAATGCCCCCTGTAGTGTCCTTCCAGTCTTTTCCCTGCTACAACAAGGAATGGTGCCTCCATGACTTATCCTCCTGGAGACCATGTCCCCACCCTCACCTCAGGGTTCTATCTCAGTTCATCAGAATCTATCTATAGTTTAGTCCAGGGGTCAGCAGACTTTCTGAGGCACAGTGCCAAAATTTGACTTTTTGACCCCTGTGTACAGTCCGAGTGCCAGTGTTACCTTTAAAAGTCACTAATAGTCCTACTTACAACAGCTTCATTAGTAAATTAGATGCAGAGCTTTACTGTTTAGGTGGTGGTTGATAGCATTAGCTGGTCTTTTGTTAATCCACAGGCAGCCTGGCTTTGAGCAAGCTCCTGGCTGTGTGGGGGAGGAGGATTGGGGTTGAGCTGCTGCCTTGCATGCTGATAAAAACTGGCATGTGTGCCATTCTTGGCGCTCGTGCCAGGGGTTGCTGACCCCAGTGCAATCTCTCACCCACTCTCCACTTGGAGCTATCCATGGTGCTGTGGTTCCCTCAGGCAGTCACTTGCCCTGGTTCTCTCCCCTTGAGATCTCCAGAGGCCTTGAGCTGACTCTGGTCCTGCAGTTCCTTCTTATAGGCCTTCCTGGTCACAATTGGCCCCTTCCTCCTATGGACACTCTAGCTTCCCTTTGAGGACTTCTCTATAGTTTACTGGGGCAGGGTGTGGCAAGGTCACATGTCTCCAGAAAAGGGTTCAGGGTCTAATCCTCCCTGTCACACGTGGTCTTTTTGGTATTAACATTCTCATGCAGGCTTTGTAGCAGAGTACCAGGAACTGTGCCAAGATACGATGAGAGGTTGTATATATATTACCACCAGTACACATTGAACCTCTCTAGTTCAGCACTGTCTTGTCCAGCAACATCCGTAATCCGGCATGAATTTAGTTAGCTGGGCAATGACTTAGCATGAGTGTGGCCAAGCTTCCCATGGTCCCATAAAGTTTGTTTACAACCATGCGGCCTGGCTTTCCATTGTCTGTGCTGTTATTTAGCTCTAATTTACCACTAATTTTTTTTCTAAGAGCTCAGTAAGTGGTGGAAGTGTTGGTAAGGTTGCTAGACAATATTGACCTCCTGTGGATTGGCAGATTTTCTTGTTTGGCACCGGTTAGGTCCTGAGGGTGCCAGATGGGAGAGGTTCAACCTTTCTGAGTCCAGTAATGCTATGCAGGCAAGCTATAATATCCTCCTCTGATAGAAACATTAAGGGAAGAAAGACTACAGGGAGTCACTTGCCCTGGATTCTTTTCACACAGGGCTTTGCTTCCTGGTGCTCTGAGCAACGGTGATTCCCATTGACTCCACTGGGAGCCGTAGGCATGCTTCTCATCTGAGAGCCAGGCTATTGCTATATGACATTGGGAGTCTGTATAGGGTGGGATTTTCAATAGAGTCTAAGGATACATCTGTACTGTCATCAGAAGCAACTACAGCATGTGTGGCACATACCCGAGCTAGCTTTGATGGATCTTGCTCGAACAAGCAATTTAGCCACAGCAGCACAGATTGTACAACCCCAACCTAGATCCTGGGCGTGTACTCAAACAGCTAGCCTGTAGATTGGGAAAGCAGGAGGTGATGTTGGTTGGAATTGTGATGACTTAGCTGGGAAAAAAGCAGGACCTGGATGGTAAGGGAGCAAAGCAGTTCAGGATTGTGGTGCATTGGGAGAGTTGTGGGTGGAGACCCAGGACTGCATTAGCAGGAGGTGCTAAAGATAAGAACTGTGGTACCTCAGCATAGCTGTGTTCAGGATGAGTTTGATAGTATCTGTCTCTGCTATATCTAGCTCAAACTTCAGCTGTTTGCTTTTGCTCTCATGAGCTGTATACTCTCATTTTTTTGTTGAAGAATATTGACTGTTTCTGAAAGCAACCTGTAAATACCTTATTGGCATGGCTGAATTGTTGGAAAGTTTAAGTGGCTGTTCATACTGTGCATGTTGCTTTACATAGGAGACTTCAGATCCTCCTTAATTCAGTGGCAAACTGAAAGCAGTGGGGTGTGGGAGATTTATAGAGGGCAGGTGCACCCGGAGCTGCTCTGTTCCTGCATAAAAAAAAGTCCTCTAGGCTCATTAACAGCTGGCCTGCAGTAGTAGGTGAATTAGATACCTGCAGCCAGTTAGGGCTGACAGGCTCCCCTTTAAAAGGGCCCCCTCAGGTAAAGGAGGTGGGAAGAAGAAGAGGAACAGGCCAGGAAGTGATGCTGGAGAACTGTCAGCCAGACACCAGGGAGACGGTGCTAGGGGGAAGTGGTGGGAGAAGTAGCCCAGGGAAAGGCTGCTGTGATTTGGGCAGAGGAAAAGCCCCCCACCAGCTGTTGATATTTAGGGTCCCAGGGCTGGTCCCCAGAGTAGTGGGTGGGCCTAGGCTCCCTCCACCCTTTCCGTGGAGAGATGCTCCAGCCGAAGGATGGGGCACCAAAGCCATTTGAGGGGTCTCGTCCTGTACTAGTGACTTGGCTATGATGAAAACATCTTGGTAAGCAGAGACCCTTGCCTGATCGGTCAAAATCCAGGCCAGGCTGTGCTTATCTCATTGACCTACAAGGGATGAGCTATACAGGGAGATCTCAATCCTGGTTTTACTAGTCAGTTGCATGCATTCTAAAATACCCCCAGTTTGGTGAGGATGTCCCTTTGTTGGCATTCAGGTCAGTTATAACTTGAGATGGACTTGGAGGAGATTCCTCTGGAAAAAGATTGAGGTTCCCAGGTGGGTTGTCATGTAGGCTGTGGTGATTCAATAGCCACATGGAACTCTCCAGTCCCCAAGCACCTCTCATGCATTAAATTCACAAAACAAGACTTAAAATCAGAAAAAATCCAGCGAGCCAGATAATAAATTCACCCTGGCAGCTCTCGCACACTCAGCATGGGGAGTTTGAATTTGCCTTTCCTAGTCTATCAAAGCTTAACTGAAACAAAAACTTCTCACTCATGATATGGAATCCAATATGGGTAAATGTCCTTCAAATGCAAGGCTGATGGCTCTTTTAAGGCATGATGAGCTAAGGGTGTGATTCCTTCTCTCATTGAGCTAGTGCTGATATAAATAGCAACATATCTGCAGGCACACAGGTCACAGTGATTCATCTGGACAGAAATTTGCAGGTGCCATTAGGCAGTTGTTTGCATAGCCTCGCTTGCAAATGCGAAATGTGGCCATGCAAAGGGAGGTCATAATTTAAAAAGGAGGCACTAAATCCTGTGCTGTACTAGGGTATTAGGAAAATGTTAACTCCATTGTACAGCTTGGGAAGCTGAGAAAACAGGAGTTCTCCAACATCATGCAACAAATAGATAGCAAAGCCAAGTAAAGAGCCTTTATAACCAGGCCTCTTGCTGTGCAGAGAACAAATAAGGCACATGTCCATTTCTAGCTAGTTTATAATAATTTCACTGGAGTTGTTCTTTCCCTTTCCCTGTGGCGTATAACAAGCTTAATAACCATTGCCCAGGCCCACATCAAGTAGCAGACCAAAAGAATGTAATTAACTTCATTGTCAGCCTTCTTTCTGATTAATACATTTGTTAGGTTTCATTGCCACCTTTTAATATTCACAATAGCACAGAACTTCCATCTGTGTGAGCTGGAGCGTAAGCTTTTGACAGAGCAATTGCAATGATATTGTTTGCACAATATTAGAGGAAGAGGGGGAAAACAGTGTAAATCTGATTAATGAGAATCTCTTTGTGAACGACACATTGGGCACACCTGCCTCTGTTTGCTCACACAGAGCATGATGGGAGTGTTCTGCTCCATCACATTGATTACTAATTGATCTGAAATGTGATATTGAGTATGCTAGCCAGAAAAGTGTTCTGGCAACCCACAGTAGACTCTGTTCATACATTGAAGAGGGAGATGTGGCATCTGACTGATGAAACAGACATTTTGTCTTGAGAAACCAACTTATATCACTACTATGTAAAGAAATGGGTCAGTAATAATAAAACCTCTAAGTTATTCCTTCCTCTGAGTTTATCAGCCTTAACACTCCCTGTGACAGATTGTGCAAGTCAAAGGGTAGGTCTACATTAGACCTGAAAGTTGATCCTAGATACACAATTCCAGCTATGACAACTGTGTAGCTGGCATCGACATTTCTATGATCAACTTATCTGACTGTCCTCACAGCAGGTGGTCAATGGCAGAGTTTCTCCCATCGGCCTCCCTTACTCCTTGTGATAATGAAGAATACCCGGGTCACCTGTCGAGCCCTGATCATTTGATTTTGCGGGTCCCTGCTAGGCATGCAAAATCAAACCTGGGAAGATGGGCCCCGTACGTATAGACATTTCCAAAATGTCCTGACCTGCAGAGATTATCAGTGTCGACACCTGACTGGTGCTAAACAGGCAGATGTGGGAGGGAGAGTGTGTGCATGCAAACAGTATATTTCTACATACACACGTGCCCACTAATAAGGATGGACAAAGGGAATATCTGCTGTGGGGCCTGGCAATGCTAGCTTGAAAGCTGGCTGACCTTGATCCATCCCATTCTTCCCAAAACCCTGCATGTTCCAGCAGTCTGGAGGGGCCCCACCAATTTTGTCCCAGGGTCTGATGCTGCTGTCAGCTCCTCTCCGTGCATACTCTTTCCACCCTTATTTATTTAGCACTGACTGGTTTCATAGTTACAGAGAGGAGGTAGCCATGTAAAGTTCCTTCAAGTTCTAGTGTTCTGTGATTCTTTGACATAAACCAGCCTTTGTGTGTGTAAAATACAGTCAGCCAAAGATATAAGCTGCTCTGATAGACGTTGTTTTGCACTTACACCATTGAAACTTTAAGGAACACAACTAAAAAATTCCTTGCGCTTAAGTCATTATATCATTTAGAAAATGGAAAATTACCGTGCCCTCCCAGCATCCTCTGTGATTCTCCTGTCTCATACTGCACATAGGGCAAAAATGGTTTAAAAATGTATTTTGGGGTAGGATCATTTCTTTAAATGTGGCTTACCATGCTTTAAACATATAGTACAGTGACTGGCACATTAGGGTTTAAATGGTCACGTAGGCAAAATTTACACTCATTGGCTATGTCTACACTAGCGAAGTTTTGTAAACAAAACTGGGGTTTTGTCAACAAAATTCACAGAGCATCTACACACACAATGTGTTCTGTCAACAAAAAAGCCTTGTGGATGCTCTGGGGTACCCTTTTGTCAATAGAGCAGGTCAAAAGATTATCCGTTTTTATGTGTAGATGTGATTTGTCGAGAGCAGTTTTGTCAGAACATCTCTTCCGACAGTAAGTAGACGTAACCTTACAGTCCCTATCCACCTCTGTTTACATTATTACTTATGAGGTAAAATTCCTCATTATACATTGCACTTTACAGTCCCTAACCGCAACATATATTGAGGGCCCCCTGTATTCCACGTGGTACGGCAGGAAATGGCTTACTGTGCACGATTCATGTCTTGCCAATCAAATTAGAGCTAAGGTAATGAAATGTCCATATCACTCACGAAGCAAATTACTGGAAAATCAGTGCAGACATCAGTGGCTTCACAATTCTAATTAACCTGAAGACATGAGCCTGTGTACTCTTGAGTTCATGCACCAAATTTGCTGCCCTGTCTCTCCTGTCTTTTCATAAAAAGCACTCCAGCTCCATGATTCATGCAATAACTGTGCATGATTACTATCTTTTGTTGTGCAGCTGAACACTCTTCTGTCTTTGGTCAGTGAATTTGAGCAGCGTGTGAAATATCTTCTCACTCTTAGTGGTTGTCCCTCCAGGTCAAAGTAGAGATTCATTGGGTGCGGGAAAAATAGGGAAATGGCTTTAGAAATTGTCGTATCCTGGGAGCACTGAAGTTCATTAGCAGAGTGACTCTGCTGTTTTGGTTTGCTTTTTTTTTTTTTTTAGTTCTTCGTCCCTCTTTGCAATAATGGCAGAAAGAGGAAAACTGGCCAGGCATGGCTCAGAGATTTCAAATCCAGAACAGGTTACTGCAGCGGGACTGACAGCCACTGTGGGCCTGGGAGCAAGGTGTGTGGGGCCCTAGCTCCAGCACCCAGAAAGGGGAGGAACCCGTGGTAGAAGAGGTGAGTGGCATGGGGATTGTAGGGGGGGCACTAACCACATGCAGCTGCCTTGCCCCCTGTCCGTCCCTGCCCCTGCCTCACCCCTTTCCCCATCCATGCCCTGCTCTGCCCCCGCCCACCACTTCCACAGTACCCCCTTCTCCTGGAGTGGTGCAGCCTAAGAACAGCGCAAACGAGGAAGCGTGCATTGCTCTTATGCTGCGCTGCTCTGGGGGAGGCCCCCACACTCCTCGGAAGTAGAGCGGGGCTGCTGGTGAATGCAGGGAAGAGAGAAACTGATGCTGGGGGGGATGACTCTGGAGGGGTGCATATGGCCCCCTGTGCATTCACATGAATCGCTTATGGAGCCAATGACCCAAAGCACAGTGCTGGGCGCCCCTCACGGAGCGGTGGAGTGATGCCCCTGCAGCATTTCAGAGGGGCTGGCATGCCCAGCCCCCACCACTTCTGCTGCTGCTACAGCCAGGAGTCCCAGCACTAGGCCTCTGTGCAGTTGCCCCACTTGAGACCTCTGCTTCCCCCATATCAACAGGGGCCTGGGCCTCTGTGATCCTCTAGTTCAGTGGTCCCCAACCTTTTCACTAGTGCGGACCCCCCAGGCCTCCCCAACCCTTCTCAGACCCCCCAATCACCCCCCAGCTCCTTTGCAGACACCCAGTCCCCCCCAGTCGCTTCACAGGCCCCCATCAGAGTCAATTCTAGCCACTCTGTACCCTTCATTAAATAAAAAAAGAAACCACAACATAGATTTTCGGACAGCAATTCGCATTATTGGAAGATACTTAATTTTAAAGTGTTTGCTTGTAACTTTGCAATTTATTCAAAACTTATTTTTATGATCTTTTTTTTCTTTTATTTTTTTCACAACTCTCTGGAATATCCTCGTGGACCACCAGGGGTCCATGGACCCCAGTTGGTAACCACCTCTCTAGTGTAACTTCTGGCCATAGAACTTCCTCAGAATAATTCCTGTTCAAAATAAAATGTATCAAACATATGCTGTGGGTTCAAATAACTATTTACTAGCTCTACATAAACATGCTAGAAGGTCCCTTCTGGTTCTAGTATTCTGTGATCTTCATATCTGATGGCATTGCTTTGTGAAACCCCGTTCTTTTGCTAGTGGACAGCTCCCTGTATGACAAAACCCAACTTTACAGTTGATGATTGCTGCTCTGTTTATTGCCACTACCAGAGGAGTAGTCAATGTTTGAATGGGTGTGGAGACAGCCCTTCACCCTTAGGCTATGTCTGCCCTGAAGGAAGAAAAACAAGATGTGTTCTTTACTTGGGTTAACTAAGTGGTGTTGGCTAACTCTGGTGCAAAATGCATCCAAGAGACAGCAACTCTGCTTTTAACTTGGGTTAGTAATTGGAATTAAAGCCTGCAGAGTTGAATTTAAGCTGCTACCCCAAGTTGAAAGCTAGACTGCTGTGGCTGCTGTGCTCTTTTAACCTGATTTATGTAGACTTAGCCTTAAGTTCCATTAGCAAGCCGGTGGGAAAGAAGCTTCCATTACACTTGAATGTGCTGTGTTTAATTCTTTTGGACAGAGGGCTTCAGACTCCTAGGTCTTTCTATGAGTGCCTGTAATAAGCATTGCATTCCGTCTGCAGATATAAACGCATGTGTAGATTTGAAATTCTCTCTGGCAACAATACTACTCAGGTGACTGTCACAAAATACATGCATCTGAATAATAGTCTGAGATTGGCTCATTATCTATAAGTACGTGAGCCTGTTCTGTTAAAATCCCCCCTCTTGGTTGTGCCCCTATGCTATGTCTGTGTGGTGTGATGCATCTGCTGATTCTTCGCATAATTTCATTGCTGGTATTCAGCACAAGCTTTGCCTTTTGTTGGAAGAAGCAGTTTGTTAGATGAAAAAACTGTAGCTATATGCTTTTGTATGGAGATAGACTAGCCGTACACTATAGACTCTGGTGGCTCTTGGCAGTATGACTAATGTTGAAGGTGAGCAGAAGCACAAAAAAACCCTCTGATTTTCCTTTTTATTGTTCCTTTATGATTTATAATGATATTAAACTTTGTTTTCTAAAGCCTAAAGAATTTTTCTTGCTGCTTACATTAGAAGTATAGTCATGTCTTTCTCTTTAGTGAAATACCTTTGCAAAAATCTCTGAGGCACCTACAGCATGCTGTCACCCAAGAACCGAACCTGAGTTTCCATTTTCCCTGTCCCCACTTGAGTGGTCAGGGATTATCTGACATATGCTCCTTTTGAGGAGGAGCTGCAGCTAGTTGGGGATAAACAGAAAGGAATAATAAAAATGAAAAAGCATGTATCAGGATGCAGGGAGGGATTCAGGAGGCCTGAGCTGTAGTCCCAACTCTGCCACTGATGTGTCACATGAACTTGGGCAAGTCACTCCCCCTCTGTCTCAGATGTATGTGTGGTGCCTGGTACAATGGGTTCCTGATCTTGGTTGGGACCTTTATGTGCCACTATAATACAAATTAAATGAAGGCAATAAAATAGGGGAGATGGAAGTGGCTGTGCTTTTTGAGGTGTGCTGCGATATGGGCCCAGCTTGGAATTTGGAATTTGTTCAGGTTGTGATGACCTCTTCCAAAACAGCACACTTGAATTAGAGAGGCGTTGGGTGTGGTGATATTTTTATTGGACCAAATTATGGTCTAATTTATTGGTCCAATAAAAGATATTGCCACACCCACCTCATGTCTCTAACATCTAACCAATGGCGCCACAACAGTACTGCATTCAGCCAACACACTGCAGTAATGAATTCTGCCATCTGCTCTGAAAGAAGTTGGGTGTGATGGAGGCTAATGGGACTCAGCTTCTGTGGTGAGAACTTGGCTCCTTGTCAGGTGTGTTTAGCAAACAAGAAGGAGAATGTGAACAATGAAATTAAAAAAATCAGTATTTGATTTTCTTTCTATTTTCCATTAATTATGATTGGAATCAGCTTCCTGTGAAGAACAGAGCTATGGCATTGTGAGAGTGAGAACTAGCATTCCTCCCGGGAAGCTTTTCTCCTGGTCATGGGTAAGATATATGGATGGGACATGTCAGGCAATGCCATGACTTCTGCTGTACCTGTCCTATGGGTATGTGCTGGGCTGTCCATCTGACACCTCTCACCAGTGCGCAATTGACTGAGAAACAAAGGGGAAAGATGTGCAAGTCTTCTCCCCAGGGCCATATGGGGCGTAGGCCCAGTTTCTAAGATCATCCACAAACACCACGTAGTCTGTGGCTGAGACAGATATAAGAGACTCAGTAATCCCATTTAGTAGAAGGTTTTTCAGAAGCCTTTTGCTAATTAAGTTGCACCTGGAGATTGTTTTAGAGGTTTCATTTTCCAAGAGGCATATTTAGAGTATTGTGATTAAAATTCTCAGGAGGAGAATATTTCTAGCTTTTCTTCTCTCTGTGTACAATATGGCCAAGCACCCAACACCTTTCTCATGCGTGTCACTTACATTCCCAAATATCACCTTTATTTCTTTATTTAATTTAATCGAGCCGTATCCTGAGTGGAAAGGGACACTCCTTTTTCATGCTCTCTTGGGCAAAACTCCTTTCATCTTCATAAAGGCATAAAAAAAAGCCATGAAGACCACTTACAGACAGAGATAATCCATCATGCTATAAGGCTCAAAAGGCCTTGATTAGGAGTCAGAATAAATTTGAGCAGCTGAATTTGTACTCTTAAATTTTTACAAAGATTCACGTTAGAACAAATGCTCAGTTTTGTACCATTCCATGGCATTGTTTGACCCCAGTGAATGTTTGTATAATGGTGTCCCATTGTCCTATCCCTACTTACGTAGGCAGGGTCAGATAGCGTTATGTCATGGCGTGATTGCTGACAACCTGAAATTATTCCCTGTTTCTTTAGAATTCCTGTAGGCACTTTGCCTCCTGCTTTTAATCCCAGCAGTCATCACAATTTATTTCTAAAATTCTCAGCAGCCTCTACTTTTGCTGTCAAGAGATCTGATGTCTTCTTTCAAATTAATCTGCTATAAATAAGTTAGCTCCAATATCAGAGACAAATAGCAACAAAGAGGTACAGATGTCAGGCTTCCACCTGCTTGCTGCTTAGAGGCACTAGCCCTAACTGATGTCTTCTCGTCCCCAAGGCGATATTTTCTGGGCTCACAGTAAAACTCTTGATTTCTCTCTGTAGAAAAGAAAGTGGGGGGACAACGGGGAGATGGTTCTTGGGAAAGTCCATGAGGCACTTTATGTAAAAATGCTCTGAGAAATTGGAACAAGATTTCTACCCCCACTACCATGCACTGACTATTCCTTTTCCTATTGGTTATAATGCATCCCACTTTTATACTGCCCCATGCCCTAGTGCTTTGCAAACACCCCCGAGGGCTATTGCAACCGTATGTACCCCTGTGACAAAGTGGGGCATGTGAGGATTTTATTCCCCTGGTTAGGTTGCATGTGTTTCCTACTGTTGTGCAGTAAACCGAGGTGAGTGCCTCAGTTTCCCAAGGCACAGCACCCATGCATAGTTGGTGATGGGACTTTCGGTGTGATGACTTTGCACATGTACTCAGTGGACCTCCTGCCCTTTAGAGCTTGGGCAACCAGTTGGCACCTTTCTTCAGAGGGGAACAAGACAAGGGAGGGAAGAGGGGGCTGGCTGGTATGAATTGGAACTGGGTAGTCAAACGTGGCAATCTCCTCTGGCTGGAGCAGGAGGAAGGAGAGCCAGGGTCATGTCTGGCCCCCATGGTCCAGTGTGTGACAGGCGTGTGGAGGGAGGGGGCTGGCAGGGGTCTGTGGACTACAGGTGGAGCCTCAGTCCCCTGAAGTGAAAAAGGGCCACTCGTGGCCACTCGCTCTTCAGAATTCTTCATTGTGGATAGCTCAGTGATTTGAGTGATTGGCCTTATAAACCCAGAGTTGTGGGTTCAGTCCTTGAGAAGGCCATTTAGGAATCTGGGGCAAATAAATTTAAAAAAAAATCTGTTTGGGGTGGTGCTGTGAGGGCAGGGACTAGACTTGGTGACCTCTTGAGGTCCCTTCCAGCTCCATGAGATATGTATATCTCTGTGTACACAGTTTCCTCGTTTTCTTTTGTTGCTTCCCCTTTTAAAGTTGCTTGCTTCTTTGGTGGGTGACTTTTGGTGTTTACCTTCCAACAGGGATGTTAGTTTAATTGCCTTATGGTTGCAACTATCAAGATATACGTATGCATTGGTCTGTTTGTTCAAGAATTCTTTCTAAACGGTAAGAGCTAGGACCACCAAATTTGGCAGGCCGCTTTGTCCGGTCACTAAGCAAGATCAGGGATTGGTTATGCCAAGAGAATGTTTCATATGAAAAGGAACGAGAGGGGTGTAAGAGCAAGTGCAGCTCTATTCACAAGTGACCAAAGAGGAGCAGCAAGCACCTCAGTGATCACTCAGTGGCTGGCAGCACAGCCTCCGACACCCTGGCCTGCTCAAGGGGAGTAGCTGCCAGCTGTCCTGCAGCCCAGCCACCCTGGACTGGCCATGGTGGTATCCTCTTATAAAGCCATGCAATTTTTATCCATAGACATTCTGTGGTACAGTGTGGTTAGTTTAACATGTTTACTATATTTGATTCTGTTCTCTTTCACTCATAATGCCACTCCACCACCAGCCTGACCTGCTCTTTGAGTACTGTATGTTTTGTATTGTGATATTAATGCGTCCCATTGAACAGCATTATTCCACCAAGTTTCTGTGACATCTGCTATAGCAGTATCCTCATTCACAACCAGATAGCAATTACCTCAAGCATTACGAAGAGCTTTCTTATCTTTGAATATTCGTAGTGATCTCAGGCAGGACACTTAGTTAGGAATTGGCTCCCCTCTCCTCCCCGCACTCCTCCCATGGCCCCTCCCTTTCTGTCCTATATATCTGATTTGTCAGTTTTTATGTCTTTGAATCTCTGTTATAAAATCGTCATGCCGCCCGGTACAACACTATCTCCGGATCTGAAAAAGTGGGTCTGCCCCACCAAAGCTCATTACCTAATTTTGTTAGTCTTTAAAGTGCTACATGATTGCTTGTTTGCTTTGTTAGAATACAGACTAACATGGCTACCTCTCTCATACTAACCAGCACTGAGGTTCACCCATCGCAGTATTTAGATTTCTAGCATTACTATACAATTGCTGTAAAATTTGGTCTGTATTTAGAAAGACTGTTTGCCTGCTGCTATTGGCCATGTTGCACATTAAAATTAATATCCCTGATAATGGGCCAATAATTCAGCGAGTCTAGATATTATTTGAAAATCAGTGTTTTTCCCACAGCTTATCTACCAATGTCTCTCTGTTCAAGGAAATTAAAGTATCTGTTAACAGAAAGAGAAAAGGGATCCGCCGAGATGAAAACCAAGAGCTAGAACAGACCTATTTAAAAACTAAGCAGACCAGAATGTGATTGGTGTATCAGAAATATCTGATGCAGCTGGGTGCAGGTGCCATGATGTCATTACAGAAGCTGATGGCAGGAAATGGAGATGATAAAAGAACCCTTAGTCATTTAAGGCAAAATTGGAACTAGCTGGAATAGGAGAAAGTGCCAGACAAATACATTTATAAAATGAATCACTGACTTGTTTGGACCTTGAGATGATGAACCCTTAGGTACAAAGCCTATAGAATTTAACAGGGATTATACCAATAGGACTTTTGATAGAAATGCAACAGGCTTGCATATCGCATATTCCAATAACCTTGGAATTTCACTGAGAAAATTCCCCATGCAATAGGTTTTTGGCTTAAGCCATGGAATTCCATCACAGCAACATTATGAATATATTGTATTGACACTGAGAATAGTTGAGCCTTGTACAAACATGTAGAAATACAAGCCAAAATCCCCTCAATGCTCCAGAGCTATCCTTTTTTATTTAAATTCTATAAGATGTAGGGCCAGTAAAAAAAAAAAAATTAAAAAAAAAATGTATGTTGCTATTAAATCCTGCAGGACTTTTCCTGAAGTGCATGAAACATTGTCTCTTGCAAGGACAGCTCAGAAGATTTCATGGGGTGTGGATGGTACCAGATCTAAAGTCAACCCTTCTGGATAGAATCGATCAGAGGGAGGAATTCCTGGGGGAAAAAATACCGCAGTGTTCACCTCTGGGAATTTTTCAGAAGATTGTTTTTGTTTTTCTGTCCGACAGTGTCCCTTTTTGCAAACTCAAAACTTTTCCCAAGAACATACTGCAGCTACGATGAGTTTCTCACCGGGAAATGTTTCTCAGATCTGCAGTGAAACTGCCAAACAAAACATATGTGTGTGCAGAATTGCGTGGCTAATATGCTTACTGGGAGACCCAAGTTCAAGTGTCTGCTCTGGATCATAGAGAGCAGAGATGCAAACCTGTGGGGTGAGGTGTGGGAAGCACTGAGCCTCACAGGCCAAATCAGTCAAGCTGTTCCCCACCCCCATTTGGCCCATGGGCTCTGCCAGAGGGTGAGGCAGCAGGAAACAGCTACATGCAGTGCCACTACCGCTGGCTACCATTCTCCCAGTCGGCTGTCCAGAGGCTTCATCCCACTGTTCTAATTGGCTGAAATTCCAGCCAATTCTCTGACTCACCCCACCCTACTCCTGACCCCTCCCTTCCAGACCTTGCACCCTTCCTCCCACCCAGGCCCACACCTACAGCCTGCTCCTGCACCACACTCCTGCCTAGATAGCCCAGCCTGCTCCCACAACCTTCTGCCCACTCAGACCCCACATCCCAAGCCCACTTCCTGGCAGCTCCCTCCCACACTGCGACCCCCTTATACACCAGCCCTAGAGCCTACAGGAGCCCACAAAATACACTAGCCCTAGCCCCCACCTAGGTTCTGGGGCTGGTGAGTGGTGAGAATGAGGGACTGCATCCTTTCTTCTTGTTTTACAGGACCGTATCAGTGAGGTTTGTGGGCGAGGAGGGGTCTATTATTTTTATGTGGATTCCCCCTTGTGTGGCCCTGACCTGAAAAAGACCCCTCATCCATGGTTTAAAGCCTTCACTGTCCCACTCTTGCTGGAGGGGTGCTGGGACCACAGCCATGTTCTTCAACACCATTCCACTTGGGACCATCAGCATCTCAGGAGGGATGTACCGAGTCATCAGCTCAGCATAGCAAGTCCATAGGCCTTGTGTACCTGGTATGATCCTGGAGATGTGTACCACAGCAGTTTATTCCTATGAAGGGCACTGTCCATTATACACCTTTAACAAAAGTCCTTTCATGGAGGACAGGTGAGATATCAAGGCTCCAGACCTGTAAATCAAAGGAGATTCAGGTCTGATATAAATAACTATGTCCCTTGGGTTGTGAAGAATCCACCAAGTTAAGTAATTATACCAACCTTAATCCCCTGTACAGACAGTGCTATGGGAGAGTTTCTCCTGTCAGCCCAGTGGTTGTCTCTCAGGGTGGTCACTTAACTACACAAGCGGGACAGCTCTTTTCCATGGGGATCGAGCATCCTTATTAAACCATGACCGTGGAACTATGCAGTTGTGCCGTGCAACATTTTAAGTGCAGGCCTGCCCTTAAAGCCCTGATTCCAAGTGGCAACTCAAGTTATACCATTCTGGCAACATTGTGAGACCTCAACACTGGTGAGAGTTAATTTACCTTCATTCAAAGGCTCCATTGACTTATCTGAGTGGTGCGCATGAGAAATGGACCCAAAAGGATGAAATCCAGATCCCGGTGAAGTCATTGGGAGCTTTTCCATTGTCTTCAGCGGTGTCTGCATTTCACCTGAAGTCTTTTAACACGTCCTGCCTAGCGCAGACACATATTCTTGAGCAATGGAGTTACGTCAGTCTTTTTAACTCTCTTCTGTTTGCCACAGACAGGCAGATTAACAGCGCATTGATGGAAATTGTAAAAGGCATGTTTTACAATAGCCCTCAGTAGTACATATCATCAAAATGACTATTTGTGCTAAAGAAATGTTAGGCTAATTTCCTCACCAATTAGAGAAAGCACAGACTGGGGGCCTTGTGCCGGAAGCTGTGTTTTTCACACTGCAGTTTCCTTTATGCCATGTTTTACCAAAAAACACAATTTGTTTCGTAACAAGTCTATTTCTTCCTTTCATCTAAAACACACAAAGTTTGTTTTGTTGTCCAGCAGCTTTTACTCATTGCCAGAATCGGCTCAGTGCTAAAATTATTGTGCTCTTAGTGTGGCCGTTGTAAGGATAAAACACACCTCTTGAAATGCAGCTATAACCTCAGTTTGCTGTCTTGAAATAAGGAAGCTTCTGTTTGAGCCACAAAATAAGCAAACATGCACCACTGGCTGGATCTTGAGGGGCGCTGAGCAGTGTTCCCTGTAACAGCCATTCCTGGGTAACCTGCTTCACTGGGATTCCCAAGCCAGTTTCTAAGCAAGTAATGTAAAAGTTCCGTGGAACACAGAGAATGACCATTAGTTTTCTAAGGTTTGTAACAGGGTCAGGCCAGTAGACGCTAGTAGGAAGGGGAAAAGAAAGCTCAGGATGCAGCCTGGGCAAGGGGAAGAAAAGAAAGATCTGGTTAAGCACCCAGGTGGAAGCAACAGGGAGAGGATGCAATTAAACTGTGAGGGTCAGCTGATCTCACAGCCAGGGTGTTGGCAGGGCTTTTAAAAAGCTGTCCCAGTCAGGGGAGGCAGGAGAAAGTGAGAAATCTGGGGGCTTTTTAAAGAGGAAGTGGGGTGCCAGTGTGAGCACTGACAGGCAAACTCGAACATGGGACTTCCGTAACTTTCCGCAGCAAGTAGAGCAGTGGTGTCTAAAAGGAAAGTAAGGGATGGCCACAGCCCCCTCACCAGCCAGGCAGCCCCCACCGATTACTCATGAAAATACAGATAAGGAGAGCAAGACAGTGTTTACAAAAGGCAGCCAGGGGAATGGGAGTAGCTCAACAGCAGACGGCCTCGGTTCTCCTCCCCCGGTGAGACTGAAGCCCTGGCTGTGGCTAGTGGGGAAAGGACTGACCCAAAGAGGTGGGTGCAGCCTAACCCCTCCAGCGAGAAGGGAGAGGTGTGGGACCCTGGCAAGATACAGGGGTACCTTGCCACAGGTTATAAAGTTCTCTAGTGAGGCTATAGGCCCTGATTCTGTCTCTGTCACCCCAGAGAAGAGAGAGAGAGAATGGAAAGTGGTGTGATCGGCCATATAATGCAGAGTAATGGGATGGCATTAAAAATATGTAAAGTTTTCCAGTTGGAAGCGGTATAAACTCCCAAATGAACAGGTGGGGACCTCTCCCTGAATCAGGGAAAACTGGATGGAGCAAGGCCCTGGCCACCTCGTGATAGGCAGGAGCTCTGTGTCAGCCAGTGTGGAATTGGCTAAGATGGCTGATTGGGAAGAACCTTACTGCTGATTTGAAAAAAACATCCTGCATATTTCTGAGTCTCAGGCTTCGATTAGAAAGCTCTGGGAGCATATTGCGTAGCCTGTAACTTTGGTATTATGTTGGGAAAAAGTCCCCACTGAGGTAGAACTCAGAGGCTTGTTTAACTACCTGTCTTGCTTTATGATGAAAGGTCTGAGACACAAGCTCAAGAGGCGGCAGTAGCAGTTTTTATATGTCTCAAGATTTTTTAAATTATGTTTATTGTTATTTGCATTTTCTCAAAACTCTGCTCTGAGCCTGGAACAATTTTTCTGTTCATAGGTCCCTGGAGAAGTCATCAACACTCTGTGCGGATACAAGACCCTTGAAAAAGAGGTAACGTATGCTTTTCATTTGCAGTGTATCTCTCTGCTTGCCAGCTCTTCCTTTGTGGGACATCCATTCTAAAGGCACGTGCTTCTTTGGGACCTGTGTGCAGGACTGGATGAGGCAGGCATGCTACAATGCTTTCCTTATGAGGCTGCTGAGGCAGGAATGCTGCTTTTAGGGGGTGTGATTGGGCAGTGTTTCCTAGAAACTGAGCACCTGGGCGGCAGCCCAGGAGAGATTCAGGTGCCCTCCAGCTGATTAGCAAACACCCACAGCCGGTATCATGTGTTTCTATGGGTGGTGCAAATCCACACATGCCTTGGTGCACAGAACAAATTTTATTCTGCCCCAGACAGAAATTGTTAGTTAGTGGGACCACTGGTATTGCAGACAATGTGGTATCTCTTATGTATGCTGCAGGATTATTTGGTCAATGTCCTGCTTCGTGAGTTGCTGCTTATGTTCCAATTGATTTGCTGTGTGTCTAATCAGCGATTGGGAGGCATAAAAAGGTGAGGGTATCTTTCAGGTTTTTGTCATTGGTTATAAATCCAATCTTCTGGTGCATCAGAACCAAGCACATTAATAAGTGATGAGCAGAGAAAGTTTAATTAGGGGGTACTTTCCTTCTATTTTTATAACCTGGCAGTTTTGTGATGGGTTTCATTTTTTTACAAGGAACCTTTTATTAGAGAACAGTGGTCCACTTTCAAGCAGCCTGAGTAATGGACAGGAATTCCTTGTGCTGTCAGTTCTTTGGGGCAAGGACTGGCTGCCTGTGAAGTCTGAACAAAGCATCTAGCACAATGAGTCCATAAGTGGGGCTCGTAGTCGCTGCCATGCGACAGATAATAAATATCTCATTGTTTTTAGCACCTTCCAGTCCAAAGGATCACTAAAATTCAGCTCCAGTAATACCAGGACCTCACTGTGCCTCTTGTTGTCCAACCAAAGAGAAATAGCTTGTTCCTGCATCAGCCGTAGGAGGCACATAATATTTTTAATGATGGGGCCAGAGCACAGCCCCTACTTTTTATGATAAGAGTCATCAGATTTGTAAGTTCTGCACAGAGCAAAGACCTTGGGACTTTTAAAGTCTTGACTATAATGAATAAATTGCCTGAGCTAAATCTACACAAGAAACCTCTGTTGACAGAAGTCACTTTTGGAAGGGATTTCCTGGCAAAACTTTTGTCAACAATTGTGTCTACACATAAAAGCAGATTGAAAGAGCAAACTGCTCTGTTGACAGAGAGCAGCCAGACTACCCAGCCCTTTCACGACAGAATGGCTGACCAGCAGCTCTGCAAACAGGACTGCCTGGTGAAATGAAATCCCTGTCTGTTGACAAAGGGGCCCCAGAGTGTCTAGATGGCTGTTTTTGCTGACAGCACACTGCCAAGAGAGGCGATACACCTGAATGGGGAGAGAGATAAGACGGCTGACGGATGTGCTGGGTTTTGTCAACAAACTGTTGACGAAGCAGATTTGGCATGTAGCTGTTCCTCAGTTTTTCCCAACACGAGTCCAGTTTTGCCAGGAAAAGCCTCTCATGTAGACATAGCCATGGAGTTTATCCAATTCTGAAAGGCAAAGGGCCACATTTGAACCTTTGCTTCTAACAACATTCCAAATAACCAGCAGTCCTCTGGTACTATAGAGAATAATAAATGTATTAGGTCATGAGCTTTTGCGCGTAAACCCTGCTTCCTCCGATGGAAATGGGGTGATCTGTGAAATGGGTTGTCCCCATGAAAGCTCAGGACCTAATAAATTTGTTTGTCTCTTAGGGTGCATCTGCACTACCTGGGAGATGGATCCAATCAGGGTCAATCTTTTGGGCTTTGATTTCGCGCCCCTCATGGGGAAGCACAAAATCAAACTATCCTGGTTAAAATTCGACCCCTGTACTTCTCAATCTCATGAGGAGTAAGGGAGGTTGATGGGAGAGTTTCTCCCTTCAGCCTCCTTCAGTGAGGACAGCCAGGTAAGTCAACTGTAGTTGGAATCAACTTATCTATGGAATTGCCATAGCTGGAATTGTGTATCTACAATCAACTTCAAGGTCTAGTGTAGACCTGGCCTAAGGCGCCACAGGCCTGCTTGTTGTTTGTGACGCTCCAGACTAACGCAGCTACCCCGCTGAAACATTCCAAGTCTGATTATGAGGCCGTTAAGCCAGTGATTTTTCAACCAGTGTGTCACAGCACACTGGCCTGCCATTAGAACTGTCCAAGTGTGCCATGAAATTTTGTCAACTTCTGCTCGCTGCGGCTCTTTGCAGAGCCGTGGAAGGGAGGGGAGAACTGATGACCCCATGCCAGCTGAAGCTCAAGCATCAAGGCTGACTGAGTCCCATCTGGTGAGGGGTTTGTCAATCCCACCCCGCACACAGTAGTTCTTTGACAAGCCACCAGGAGAGAAATACCTTCCCTTCAGAAGCCAGTTTGTGCCGGGAGGCAGCTGAAATGCTTCTTCCCAGTCCCAACGAGTTGGTGGGGAGCTTTCCCCAACTCTCTGCGGTGGCAAAGGGGAGGAGCAAAGGCTGAGCCTGTGAGAGCTGGGATGCAGCATTTACATCATGTAAAATGGAGCTGGGACATGATGAAAATGCTGCGTCCCAGCTCCACTGGGCTGGCGAGGAGCAGAGCCTGCTTTCTGGAGCCACACCCCCCACTCCCGAGTAATCAAGAAGCCGCTGAAATTTTCACTGGTAACTCATTTACTGAACACCCCTAGCAGGGCGTTGAGCAGATTTTGAAAATGTGCCTGTGCTCGCTGTCTAAGAGAGAGTGTATTTTAAAATATGGAGCTATATCTCTCTCATAGAACTGGAAGGGGCCTTGAGAGGTCATCAAGCCCTGTCCCCTGCCCTCGCAGTAGGACCAAGCACCATCCCTTAGAGATTTTTTTTTAAATCAATTTGCCCCAGATCCCTAAATGGCCCACTCAGGGATTGAACTCCCAACCCTGGGTTTTGGCTTCTGAAATGTTAATGCATTTGATCCTTGTTTAGCTTGTTGTATACACTATTATGTTACAAACTCTCTAGGAAGACCCTAACCATGGTAAATGCAATGTGGTGTTTATGAGCTATCGATTCAGCTGAAAAAGGTGGGTGTGCCATGGAATTGTTTGTCCCATTGAGGTGATCCGTGTTACTGAAAAGGTTGGGAACCAGTGCAGTAAGCCATTCTTTCAATATTTGGATGGAATTTGTCGTGCGGCACCTTGCCCGGCACCTAGTTAATTTTTTACACAAGTATGATTTAAGTTTGTTGGCCGTAGGAAAAAGGAAAGATTTCATTACTGTCAAAAGGAAAAATAAACAATGGAGCTGTTGCTATAAATACAAGCATATATGCCATAAAATGCTCTTTTGGCAGCTTTGTAATAAAGGGCATTCATGCACAACTTTTTACACCAGCAACACATTATTCATTTGGGGATAATTAAGTTAAAAAGCTGCTAGGCATGTAGAAAAAGAATCAAGGCAGAATGCTAAGGACTGTCTGATCGATCAATTACAACTGGCTTGTCATGCAGTTCCTGAGCCCAGAAGCCCAACACCTCCAAAAATAAATGCGTCCACTGCAAATGGGAATTTGTGTTTACAGCTTAGAAAGATCATTAAACCTGTCACTTGCTTATCTGCAGCTGAATCTACGTGACAAACATGATACTTAAATAGGTGAGGAGGGCAAGTTGCCGCCTGTCAAACACCACCAGCACAAAGGGAGGGGAGAGGCAAAGTGTACAGACCCTGCGTTCTCATGACGGAAGGTGATTGTCTTTTGAAGGGCTTTCAATTCGGAGCTGACAGGAAGTCTGCCTCCTGTCTTACAAAGGCTCAGAATCAGATGGGGTTCATCCCCACTTGTCATGCTCCCTGATTTCATTAAGGTACCATTTCACTCTCATCCTGTTTAGTCTCTGAGGCTACGTCGATGCTCGGCAAAGAGGGTCAACCACAGATATGCAATTCTTGCTACAGGAATTGCATAGCTAAAATCAACGTATCTGCACTCGGTTAACTTGCCTGTCTGTGCTGGGGAAGGTCAGTGGGAGAGTTTCTCCTATCAACCTCCCTTACTCTTCATCTCGTAAGGAGTGCAGGGGTTGACTGTGACCACTGAGAGGTCAATTTCACACAACCCTACTAGACACAGGAAATTGAACCCCAAAAGATCAACCCTGTGGTTGCTTTTCCCTTTGTAGCTTTGTTGATAACAGTAGCAAGATAGAGTTCTCCTAACACGGCTCTGGGCCCTCAGATGGATTCAGACTCGCATCTTTTTGAGAACTGAGCAGTTGTTTTGTCTTGTGGATGCACAGATGCGCTCTAGAGGCTGTCAACTGATGATTTTGGGTCACTGTTAACCTAGATTGGATTTAAACTACTGATTCAGCAGAGGTGCAAGACTCCACATCCTAGGCCATGACATATCCTTCTGAGCTGGAGAAATCTGTCTTGGCCCAGTTCCAAAAATCTCGTACATGAGATTAACTGTTGTGGATTTGCAGTGCACAGACCTAAATGAGACTAGAATTCCCTTCTTTATGTCTTCTAATTTGTGAATGCTCTCTAAGGTGCGGGATTATTTGTTTTTTCTTTCTAGCCTGAATATTTTCCAGCCAGTTTCCACTTAAAATACATCCTCAAAATGCAGCCAATGGTTTCTCAATGGAATTAAGAAAGGCAGTAGTAGTACCTTAAACCCAATGAAAATACAAAAGTTAAACATAACTGCTGACTCAAATGTGCTAAGATACTTTAGATATCTTAGGTTATTTTAATAGGCAGGGGAGGTCAATGCCCTTAATCTACCTTGTTGCATTTTGCTGCTACTGTACTGTACACATTCTATCAAGGCCAGTTAAATTACAGCTGTGTGAGAGCAATTCTTTTTTTTTAAAGCATTTATTGCTGTCCCTGATTGTGTTCCCAGGTTTTAGCAGATAAATGGGCTCATTTAGGAGAGAGTTCTGTGCCTGCTGATGCACTGTCAGAGATCTCATAGAAAATACATCCACTAACCACAGCTGAAAACGGCTTATAAAACTGATCTGGGCTGCATTTGTTATAATTTTAAGCAGAAGGGCTTTGGGCTTAAATGTCAAAAGCACAAGGAAAATGAAGGTTTACCATGAGGTTTCTTCTGATTTTGGCAAGAATTGTTTACACCTTTTTTAGAAGGTGCATTTTTTATAATCCAAGTGGTTGCATCCTAATATAAAAAGCTTCAGAAGTGAATAGTGAAAGAAATGTATTACAGGTGGGACAGTAACATATATCTTGGAACATAGCTGCTAACAACCCACTTCCGGGGACCTCTTCAAAATCACAAAGAGCAGTTAGGTTCCCCATTGCCACTGGCTTTTCGAAATCTCTGACTCTGGTTTTGTTCTGTTTGCAGCGACTGCAGCTGGTCGACATGATCCATGTGCGTGGCTGTATCCATGCAGTTGGCCTATGGTTTAAAGACAACTTTGAAGTCACTTTGGGGATAGTTTTTGCCTTGCTGCTTCCACAGGTATGTGAGAACTGTGGTGTTCACTATCACCACCTGGCAGGAACTTACCACTTGGCCTTTTTCAATCATTAATTGCAGAGTTATGTGAAAAGATGGGGGATCTACATTATTTTAACCTCTAGCTTTGTGTCACACCTGGAAAACGGTCCTCTGAAAAGGACATAAGGACTGATCTGTTAAAAGTAGTTGAATTTTCATGGTTCCTTCAGCTAAGTACCATAAAAGGTAGGGGTACATCTTGGGGTGAAAGTACATGGGAAAGCTCCTCTGTTTCCCATTTCCAAAAATTTGACTGGGTTGTTAGCAGGTAAGATCTGAAAGTAATGTACTTAACTGTTATATGTTCACTCTTGTAGTAAAATGGACATTGCTGTGTCATTTATAATGACGTTATGTACTTTTTCCTTAAATCACAGTTCAATGAGCTTCCAGGGGTAGGACCATATTACTCAAAGGACAGAAGAGCCACTGTCCTCTTGAGCATAGTAGTAACCACAAACTCCTCTTCTATATCATCCCAACAAGTAGTGACTTTGGCTTGGAGTTTGCAAACCCAGAAGTGGTGTGGAATGTGGTCCCATCTCATGTGAACCCAACCCAACTGGTTCTGCTCCAGCTCTGATCTTTGCTTGTGCAACATCATGTGAATGTTAGCATCAAGGCATAGATTGACCCAAAGGGGGAACTTTTCCTGCTCCAAAGGGAGTGCATAGAATTTAAAGATGATCAGTTAGTTCTTAAACAGAAACCTATTTCTGCACGGCAAAGGTGTTCACAGAAACTGTAGGAGGTGAATATAAAGCCCAAGGTCATCTATTTTCAGGACTAACAGCCAAGCTAATTTGAATCTAGTTAAAATTTAGACATGGTACCACAAATTACATGGGACCTGATCCTTTAGCATAGTGTTGCCAATAAGAATGTACTTAATCGGCACCGTTAATTTGTAGCCAATGCACCTACTGGGTGTGGTGTACTGGCCCATTTGTTGGCATTGAGGCCACTTACAGAGGCTATGTCTACACCAGAGAGTTTTGTTGAAAATGGGTTTTATTGACAAAATTCCGGGAGCATCTACACACAAAACACATTTTGTCGACAGAAACTGTCGACAAAAGAGCCATTTAGATGCTCCGAGGGGGCTTTCTGTTAACAGAGGGGACTGAAAGATAGATCTGCTTTAATGTGTAGACCTGATCTGTTGACAAATGTTTTGTCAGAACATCTCTTCCAACAGTAACTTCTGTCAAAAGATGCTTCTAATGTAGCCACAGCCAGGTGGAATGAGTATGCTCTATAGCCTTAGCCATCAGCCACCTGGCTTTTAGCTCATGCTTAGCTATTTCGGAATAGGTGCTTTTCCTCACAGAATGAGGTTTACCAATTTTGAAATAAACCAACTACTATTCTGAAATTTTTTCAAAATAGTGGCTGTGCTGTGTAGCTGCTAGGGTAATTATTTCAAAATAACAGATGTTATTTTGAAATAACTCAGCTGTGTAGACATACCCTAACTGTGCAGACATGTGAGTCATTTGGTTTTTCATGGTGGAAGGAGTGTAGAAGCTGTATAACATGAGTCTGAAACATTTTTTGGCTGGTTCAGGGATGCAGTTTAAGAGCGGGTGGTTTCAGGTTGCTTTCTCAGATAACCACATGTTTAATTGACCTGGTATTTTGACATTTGGTGCTTAGAACTGCTACCTGAAGAACTCAAGCTGAGGGCATTTTATTGATACATATAGGCTGAAACAGAGGGACACTTAATCAGGCCATGGTGTGTAGCATGTACCATTATTGTTTGTCACTTTGTCAGCCCTAAGAAGGGTGTGAAGGTAACAGAGAGAGAAGATAGAGGTTATCTAAAGCCTAGTCATAGCAATATATTTTTCAGGATGTGTTTTACCATATTAATCACTGTAAAATACTGCAAAGGTTTTATTTTAATGTAGCACTGAAATGTTTTTTATTGATAAGATAATACTGTATAAACACAAAGCTTTCAAAGAATCATAGAATAGTAGAACTGGAAGGGACCTCAAGCAATCAAGTCCTGTCTCCTGCCCTCACGGCAGAACCAAGCACCATCTAGATCAACCCTGTCAGATATTTATCTAATCTACTCTTAAATATATCCAGTGATGGAGATTCCACAACCTTCCTCAGCAATTTATTCCGGTGTTTAACCACCCTGACAAGAAGTTTTTCCTAATGTCCAACCTAAACCTCCCTTGCAGCAATTTAAGCCCATTGCTTGCCTTATCAGCAGAAGGTCAAGGAGATTCAGGTGCCACCCAGCTGATTAGCAGAGGGTCCACAGCCAACAGCCTGTTTCTACTAGTGGTACACATTACCATATCCCTTGGTGCACATAAGAAAATATTCTGCCCATAGATGAAAAAAAAATGAGAGGGAATACTGCCCCATGATGGAGAAGGATGAGCTGTGCTGGGCCTGGACAGCCCCCACCCCCACCCCACTCTCTCTGCAAAGTTTGTGCAAGCTAGAGGGAGATGTTAGATGGGGAGGAAGAGTAGGTGCCAGGTGGACAGATGGGGCGGGAAGTAGCTGACCTTGCTCTAAACACCTGTGAAGGAGCCCCATGGGAGTTCCTGTTGCCTGAGGCTGGGGAATACCAACCTGACCAACCCTGCACAGCAGAAGCTGATGACTTTTTGAATACCAGAATCTTTGTTTGTTCAGTTCTTTGTCATGCCACAAGAAGACCAGGCTCTGGTAGGAAGTGATGCAGGGAGGCAGGTGCGTCACCTCCAAGGCACAGGGCTTAGTTGCCACTCTGTGGGTCCTGGGTGCAGACCCAGACTCAGATGTTGGACCTGAGTCCCCAGACAACTGCTGAAGAGAGGATAGTGCCAGTAGACTGTCCCTCAGCAGGGAGCCATCTTGGTGCAAGGCTCCAGACCACAAGATCTTGACCCAAGAGGGAAGCTTCCCTCACTACTGAAGATGTCCACATTAACAGACTCTTCACAGGTACACCAAATGTATACCTGAAAGTGTCACCTCACTGGAAGGTTGTGTTGTTAATAGGTGAGACTGCTATGTGGCAGAGCTATAATAAGAAATGGGAATGCAAGAGAAGTAGACAACATTTCCTATCCTGGTATGACACCTGCGTGGACCAGGTGGCAAGTGGCCCTCCATGTGTGAGTGATTGTTGGCGAGAGGTGATTTGCCTGTATGAGTTAAACTAGTGGAAAATTAGAGGGTGGAATTATGGCTAGAATTTCAGAATCCTCTACAGCTGTCTGACAGCATGGTAAAAGGGGATTTTATTCTTCAAACTAGCAGAATCTGCTGGCCTATCACTTGTGTGTTTCCCTGTCTCAGGGTCACACACTTTCCCTTATCCAAATTAGCCAAACCTTCAGGATTTGGAAAAAGGAACTCAGAAGGGAGTCAAGGAGTCCCATGGCTTGAACGTAGGCATCAAGACTTCAGTGTTTTATTCCTGACTCTGACACTGACCGTCTTGGCGGCTTTGAACAAGCAAATTTGTGCTTCAATTTCCCTCTCTGTCAAATGGGGGATAACAGTCGCTTTTCTCGATCCTTAACTTGGAGATAATATCTACCCTTTTTTCTGTAAACCCTTTGAGCTCTTCTGCTAAGAGGCACCATATAAATGCAATATAATAAACCTCAGGAAAGCATACCTTGTGAAATGTTTGCTTTGCTTCTGTGAGTACAACAGAAACATTCTTTGCTGTAAATCACAAGCAGTCCCGTGACATTTCAGAGACTAAGGGTATGTCTATCCAGCAAGATCATTCCAAAATAACAGCTGTGATTTTGAAATAGCTTTGCTAGCATCTACACAATCCAACTGCTATTTTGAAGTAGTGATTGACCTATTTCAAAGTAGGTAGCCCTCATTCCACAAGGAGTAGCACCTATTTCAAAATGGGCCATAGGCCATGTCTGCACTACTCTCCCTTTTGGAAGGGGCATTTAAATGACATGGATGGGAACTGGCTAATGAGGCACTGATATGAATATTCAGCACCTCATTAGCATCATGGTGGCCAGTCGCACTTAGAAAGTGCCGCTTTCAAAATGCAAACTGGGCAAGTAGACACAGACACTTTGAAAGAAACCCCAAACTTCAAAATTCCCTTATTCCCAGTTCATTTGGGGAATAAAGGAATTTTGAAGTCTGAAGTTTATTTTGAAGCACACGCATCTACACAGCCAGTTTGCATTCCAAACATAGCACTTTTGAAGCGCCACTGGCTGCTATTATGCTAATCAGGTGCTAAATATTCATATCAGCGTGTCATTAACCAGTTCCAATCCGTGTCATTTAAATGCCGCTTCTGAAAGGGCGGGGCAATGTAGACACGGCCACTGCGTGACCAATGGCTCTATTGTATGTAGATGCTCTGTTTCAAAATAACTGAGATCTGTTTCAAAGTGCATTTTGTGTGTAGCAGCAGTGTTTCGAAATAAACTATTCTGGAATATCAAAACAAAAAGCAGTCAAGTAGCACTTTAAAGACTAGCAAAAAACTATTTTTGCTAGTTTTTAAAGTGCTACTTGACTGCTTTTTGTTTTGATAGTGTATAGACTAGCACAGCTCCTTCTCTGTTACTATCCTGGAATATCTCTTCTAGAATAGCTCATTTTGAAATAATGCTGCTGTGTAGACATATCCTAAGAAATGTATTAGGGCATGAGCCTTTGTAGGTAAAACCCACTTCATCTGATTGGATCTGGAGTGGAAAACTTTCTTTCTTGTAGTATTCTGATGCCTCCTGCTGGAACCAGCAAGTGGAAAATCTTAAGGGAAGGATAAGGAAACAACTGAAAGGTTTGACTTGAATTTTGCCGGAAGGTCTTCCAGATCCCTTCATATGGACTTTGTCTCCTGCCTGTTTTTTTTTCTAATGCATTATCAGCATGTTCACTTCATATTATTAATTTCATAGTACCAAGTGTATATTTTGATATGTCATGTTTCACGCTGTTGAGCATGTTGCATTTAGGCTCAACAGACATCTAAGCAGCTCTGAGTGCTCAGATAATTTGTCTGAATCCTGCCACCTTCCCTATTCTGCTAAATACTCTACCATCACTTTTATGGGTGGCAGTTTATTCACTTGAAAAATTTCTTCCTCAAAAGCTGGTATCTGTAGAGCACTTGATACTAGACAATGAAAGATTCATATTTCTAAATTAATTACTTGCCCTTGACTTTCTCATCTGTCCTCTGTAAATACTATTTAATCCCATTACTAGCTGATATAATGGGATTTCCTGTGGGATATAGGTCAAAGAAGTGTCTTTATTATTTAGTCTTCAATTTCTGTTTCACTGGAGGCTTTTAAATAGCTATGAAATAATATTAACTATATTAACTGATATGCTATATATGACTTGTTTGCATTAACTGTATAACTCAATTTTGGGAGCTTCTTTTTTGAAGGAAAAGATATTGTAGAGGGACACTGGTTAAGAAAAATTAATAGTAGCTGCTTCCTGAACATCAGGGCCCCTTCAGATGTCTGCAGTTGGGTTACTATAACTCCTACACACTTCTGAAAGCCTCGGCCATTGTACATCATCAGAGTGATGTTTATAATTCGGTCACAGTGAGAAATGAAGACTTGTATTGTGTTCACTTCTTTTGCCTTATTATAACCTTGAGGAAATTCATCCCTTCACTGTTAGAAATGGTCTGATCCTCTGGTGGAAGGGTACTCTAGGGGTTAGACTGTGGAGCTGAGCTCCTGGGCTATATTCTCAGCTCTGCCAATTCAGGTTGATGGTAGGCAAGTAGGTTTCCAAATCTGCAAAACGAGGAAGTTATCTTTAACAGGAGCTGCCATCCAAAGATCTCAAAGCACCATGGACATATTAATCCTCACATTATCATGGCAAACTGAGGTCCAGAAAGGCAGGTTGGACTGGCAAAGAGTTTTTAGGAGAACTAGGAACAAGAACAAAGTGACCTGAGTTCTAGTTGTGATTTTGCCCCAACACCATCTTTTCCTGAAATCTTGAGTTGTTTTCAGGACACGTTTGCCCGTCAGTCACAACGGATAGTCCTAAAACTGCTACCAGTTGAACCTCTCTAGTCTTGCACCTTTGGGATCTAACTGGTGTGGAACCAGAGAATTTGACGAACCTCGGGAGATCACTATTGTCTAGCAACATTACTGATACCTCCAAGGCAGATTGGGTTCTTAGAAGACATTTAGAGGTAACTTAGAGCTAAGTGATAGCACAGAACACTAAGAGCCAAGACTGGTGGCTGTAAACAAATTTATGGGATCATGGGAAACTTGGCCACACTCATGATAAGCGAGCATCATGCTAGCTAAAATCACATGCTCATGCAGGTAGAAATAAAAAGAGCACAGTACTGGAAGTTGTATAACACCCCATTAGCCCAGCCTCTCCACGATCCAGTTCAGGAGAGAGGTTTTTAGTACATTTGACGTGTATCTTACCTTGCAAGATTCGTGATCATTTAGGGTATTTATTTAAACAAATTACCCAGCAATGAAAGAGACAGAGAGACAAAACTAGAAAAAGAACTCTCTGCTGTAGTTAGAAACATGGCAGTGAAAGATGGAGAAGAGCTGTTGGTTTGAGTCTTTCCTTTGCAAATGTAGGTCACACTTGTGTCCCTTTGTAAAAGGATGTGTCATAATCATACTGCTCTGACATTGTACAAGAAGCAATAGTGTATATCTCTGTTGTGTCATAGGAACAACAGCACATCAGGATGCTCATTGAACTTCCACTACTGAAGTTCTGGCTTCTTTAAAATGTCATATATTCAAAAGTATCTGAAAAATGCTACCCGTCCTGCCCTCCTTTGCCTGGTTATTTTAACAATGAGGGAAAGACAAAGATGGCAAATCTTTTTGATTAGATGAATTTCCAGCCTGTTTTCTGTGCTAGACAATCAGAGGAAAATCAAAGGCATCACAGACCCGGCCAAAAAGGTCATTTGCTCCTTCAACACTCATTAAAAAGGTATTACATGAGCAGCTGATATGTAAGTAGTAGTGGCAGGTGCTTGACGGCCGATGGTGTCCGCTGTATGTAGTGATATAAAAACCCTGGGCTTGGTACACTCTCTAGGACTGTAATGCTGCCGTAAGTCAGTGTAACACATCAGCTAGTTCTGTCTCTATATCTGTCTTTCTCTGCTCACTCCTGTACTCTGGAAATATCCTACAGAGGAGTCCAAACCACAAAGTTCAGACCCAGAAGTGAGCGTCAGGGTAAATAGGGCTATTTCTTTGGGTATGTCTTCATTGCCCAGAAGATTGACCCGGTCAGGGTTGTTCTTTTGGGGTTCAATTTCATACACCTACTGGGGAAACACAAAATTAAACTACCAGGTGTTGACAGTCGACCTCGGTACTCCTCAATCTCAAGAAGAATAAGAAAGGTGGATGGGAGAGTTTCTCCCATCGACCTCCCTCCGTGAGGACAGCCTGGTAAGTCAATTGTAGATAAGTTGATTCCAGCTACGCAGTTGCCATAGCTGGAATTGCATATCTACAATCTACTTTAAGGCCTAGTGTAGACCTGGCTTTAAACATATTCTCTCTTTGCTTTTCTGCTGTTTCAGCCTGGTTGGTCCCTAGCTGACCCTGCTCCTGGTTAGAACAGAGCAGCAAACTCAAATGAACGTCAACAAGAATTCCTGTGGCACCATATCAACTAATAGCTATTTTGGAACATAAGCTTTTGTGGGCAAAGACCCACTTTGTCAGAAGCATGAGTGGGGCATCATGAGTCCCCCACTCATGCATCTGATGAAGCAGGTCTTTTCCCAAGAACGCTTGTACTCCAGAAGATCTGTTAGTCTATCGTATGCCACAGGAATTCTTGTTGTTTTTCAAGATACAGACTAACATGGCTACCACTCTGATACTTGTCAAATGAACATGATCACTGTGGTGTGAACAGCCTGTTGGATACTGGGGAGCATGACATCTGCTCTGCTTATGCTGTTTGCACACAGAGCAAAACGCATAGTGGGCATCTGTGAAAAGGCCCATTTTCTTGACATGAAATAACTTTGCAAATAGTTGCAAACCATGCCAGTCCCAAGCATGCAAAAATCACAAGATTGTCCTGAGATCTGAAAAAAAGCACCTTTTGGCTTCTTGGATTTTTCCCCTAGTTTTTGATCATTTAATGTTTGCATTTTCAAGCTTTTCTCCACATGTATCAGACATAGAAACAACGTAATCTGTGCTTTATGTCCTAACAGGACTCCATAGGCTAGGGCTGTAAGAGAAGTACTGTACCAGTTATCTTCAGGCTTGGGATAAAATCATAACACTTGGCTGCAGTGACTCAGGTTTTGTGTGTTTGGTGTTTGATTAATGTCCTTGTTCTGCGATTGCCTGTAGAGTCTACCAGGAAAACAGGCTAGGCAAGTGGTGTGAGGGGAATGAAAACGAATATTAAAAAAATCTTGCTCTGGGAGTGTACAGGAGAGAACTTTTATTTCAGGCATTCTTCATTCATGGTTCAGAAGTCTACCTAACACAATTATTTTTTCTGCCTTTAAGTATTTCTTTTATTCCCTGTGCTCCCATCTCTAGTAATGATTGTATCTCTTTGCCATTAATCTCCACCCAGCTGCAGTCTGAGGGTATGCAGCAATGCATCTCACATCCACTTTGAAAAGGGTGTTGTAGTTTAGTTGCTGGCAGTCAGCAGTGAATTCCCACTGTAGCCTTGTACGGGTTTTTAATTATGGCGTAAAACTGCATCATGCAACAGGTGCAATGGAGCATATAAATGTTATTCTTGCATATGAAATGTATTCTTGTTGTACTACCTTGCCAGACCAGAGGAAGATTATAACAAGCAGTTTGCAGCTGGCTGAAAATTTCACTCCTGACCCTTTGGACACCCCAGTGTTTTCTCTGCAGCTCCTGGGCTGCTGCTTTCGTAGTTTTCTTTATGCTGACCCTGCAAGGAAGACTAATATTACCAGCTGCTGTGGACACAAGCTCCTTCTAATTACAACCTATATTTCTGGAGTACTGACAGCATTCTCAGCCTCTTCTTCGCTATGCCTTCCAAAGGGAAATCAGCACCTGTCAAAACAATCTGAGATGCTTCTTTGGTCTGTTTTGTTTCTTAGCTTTTAAAAAATACCCACCTTGTGCTGTAGGTAAGACTATTGACAAACATACAGGCTTCTGGGGGCTATCTTCCAAAAGAGAAAGCTAGTCTACAGGGGAGATCTAGGCTCTTGTGCCTCTGCTACATAAGGGAGTCAACTGGGTTTAGTTTTTCTCTGCTCTGGTGCATGTGAGACCTCTGAGTCCAACCTTTTCTGGGTTCTGTGAAGCTCCACACTGTCTTTGGGAGTGTCTATTGCTGCTATGGGCAAAAATCCAAGATATTGGCCTGGGGCCTTGTCTACACTAAAGCGTTGGCTGGTTACATCTCAGCAAAGCCCCCTAATGGGGTGAGAGTGTTTTAACTCCTTTTCTTCTGCCACCGTAGCTACACCCCACCTCGCTGACTGATAATAGTTAAGATAGAAGCACTCTGTTGTCACAGTAGTCGCAGCTACGCCAGTGGTTATGCAGCATAGCTATGTTGGCAGGAGTATGTGTGTTTTTTCACTCAGAGTGGGTTTAGCCACGCCAGCAAAACTTTGCAGTGTGCAAATGGACCAATGGTCTGATCCAGTATAACATTTCCTTTGTTCCTCTGAGTTTCCTTCCTTTCATACATGTCAATTAATGCATCAGTAGAGATGGATATCTGAGGTGTTCTGTGCTGGAGCATTGAATTCTAAGGCTGTGATGGCTTCGTTGTCCTTAAATACTTGCATTATAGGGCACCAAACACAAATCTAGGGAACAAGCACTGAAATCTCCAGTGCAGGGACTGTCTGGGGTTGGAGGCATACATAGCAGTGAAACTTCTGCCTGCAACCTTAACTGCACCTCAGTGAAGGCTTTGGTGAGAGGAATAAAGAAGCTAATTACATCCACCTTACGAGGCGTCCATGAAAATCCTACCTATAAATAGCTGTTTGAGGAAGCTATAGCAATTGAGATAAATGGATCTTCTCTATTTGATTAGCTGCAGAGCAAATTTGAGCTCATTCAATTTTTATTTTATTTAGCATGATTCCACCTTTATTGTCCTCTGACTAGAGATGTGTCTTACTGTCTGGGGAGAAACCACATTCAGGATTTGCACAAAGGTAGGCTCACGATACAGTGCCCTGTGTATATATGAACAGTGGGGTTAGGTGGGGCATGAATTTTATACCCATGATCAGGAGTTTGGATAACTGAGAGGGAATGAGTCATTCAGCAGCAGAGTGACCTCTTCCACTGCTAGAGGCATGTCCTCTTCTTTACAGAATCATAGGGATGGAAGAGACCTCAGGAGGTCATTAAGTCCAACCTCCCACTTAAAGGAGAACTAATCACAACTAAATCATCCCAAACAGGACTTTCTCAAGTTGGACTTAAAAACCTCTAGGGATGGAGATCCTACCACCTCTCCAGGTAACCTATTCCAGTGTTTCACAGCCCTCCCGGTGAAATAGGTTTTCCTAATATCCAACCTAGACCTCTCCCACTGCAACTTGAGACCATTGCTCCTTGTTCTGTCATCTGTCACCACTGAGAGCGGCATCTCTCCAGCCTCTTTGTAATCCCCCTTCAAGTAGTTGAAGGCTCACTCTTCTGTTCCGTAGACTAAACAAGCCCAAATCCCTTAACACTCCTCATAAGTCATTTACTCCAACCACCTAAATATTTTTGTTGCCCTTCACTGGACTCTCCTTTTGTAATGGGGGATCCAGAATTAGACATAGTATTCTAGTCTCTGTTATCCAAACCTTCACATTGTCTGACTCTCTTCCTTGTCTCCCCGCACAACACACACTCTGCAGAGAACACCTATCTCATTCTGGGGGGACAAGGAAGGAGTTCAGATCATAGGGTTTCACTTAACTGGAGCTCACTGTAAATGAGTGTGAGCAAATGCATTTAGATTTCCTGTAACATGTTTTTGCGCTTTGCAGATGGGGGCTCTTTCCCTGACCAGTAAACCTATTGTGCATTCTCTCCAGATGAAATGCCTTCCTCTCCTGCTTTCAAAGCTAGAAACATATAGTATAACCATCTAGTACGCAGTTTACCCAGGCGTATCAGGATTAGGGATGGTCTAGAAAGAGCTTGGTCCTGCCATGAGGGCAGGGGGCTGGACTCGATGGCCTCTCGAGGTCCCTTCCAGTCCTACTCTTCTATGATTCTATGATTTGTGCCAGTTCACCATAGGAAGGTGTGTAATACCTTAGAACCTCCCTAAAACATCTACTGAGTCCTTCAGCATTCCGCAAACCAAGGAATGGGCATTTAAGGGCTTCTGTATTCTATAGCGCAATGTAATGCTGTGTAATGCAGGAGAACTGGAGAAAGAGAACCTCTTGGCCCACAAAGTTATAAAGAGTGCCTGAAGAAGGTCATGTGGGGCTATAGTCAGTTTTCTGCTCTCTGCCTACAGGAGTAACCTACTTAATAGACAGCCCTCGCACTTTGATGCCTGTCTCTTGGTGAGCCAGAGGACTTATTGGACAAATTGCTGTCAGGGCGGTCTAAATAATACTTAACCCTGTCATACATCCAGGGGACCAGACTACATGACCTTTCAAGGTCCCTTCCAGCCCTACCAGAGGTGACTGGTGTGGGAATTCTGGGGGGGGCACTGGCCATGTACCCCTGCCATGCTCCCTTGCCCCTCCCACTTACACGTGTGCTCTGCCCATGCCCCATTCTCTCCAGCCTCTGCTCTGCCTTGCCCACTTCTTCCCACAGAGGCACTGCTCCACTTCTGGTGAGTGCAGGGTAGTCCTCCCCTGCCCTGGAATCGGAGTAGGAGTATCCGAAATTGGAAGCTCGCACTACTTTCAGGCCATGATGCTCCAGGTGAGGGGCAAGATTGACCCCTGCACTCATCAGAAGTAACACAGCGCTGAGGATGGATACAGGCATGTTGATGCTGTAGGGGGGAGGCGTGTGCCCCTGCGCACTCCCATGTGTTGCCTATGAGCCCTATGATTCTATTTCCATATTTCCTTCCCTTAGGAGCACCAATGTTTTGCATTTTGCTGGCTGATGGGTTAGCTCCTTAATGCACATCGTTATTTTAGTATGAGTTTAATTCCCTATTGGAGCATGACTGGTGGTCCTCATTACTCACTCCCTCACCTGACAAGTATTTTCAAACGTAGTTGTATTATCCTTCTGTTCTGTAAGTTTAGCGCATACTGGTGGGGGAGGGTTGTCTTAACAACTCTGGAGATGGAGCCAGCCACAAAATGGATGTGAGCTTCCTGCCAGGATGTCCTAACCTTGCACTAGAGAGATCGCATCTACCATGGGTTTGGGAGGATAATTCAACTCCTGCTCCTTTGCTGAGGTCTGAGCCAACTGTGATGTGGATTCTTGACTGCTGGGAACTGCTCTGATGCCCATCTCTCTTCTCAGAACAGCAATTAGATGAGTGTAGGCTGCTTTCAAAGGCTATGTCTTATCTGGCAGGCACTATCAGGATAGGGCAGTATCCCGAAATAGCTGGCTGTGTCTAAAAAACGCACCTGTTGTCTCAAAACAGTTTCCAAGATAATAGTCACACTATTGCAGCATTCCTGTACTCTTTCGTTCAAGGAGGAGTGCAGGGGTGCCTTGAAATAGTGCTCTATTTCAGCAAGGGGCTCTGTTTAGTCAGTACCACGTGCCAAAATAGCCTATTTCAAAATTACCTTGCAATAATCTATGCAATAATTGTGTCGCTCGTTTTGAGGTTAGGCTGCCATGTAGACACAGCCAAACTGAGCAAGCTCAAGTAATAATTGATCCTTAGCCTATGTAGGGTTTTTTCTATCATCATATCTTAAAGCTCTTTACAAAAGGAGGCATGTTCCATTTTCTCCATTGGAAGGACTCTGTCCTGTTCCCTTGAACCATCTGATTCCCAGTTTTTTCCCAAGGTGACTAGGAAGCATATTGGGTCTTGGGTAATTGCTTGCCCAAGAAAATACTGTCTAGCTTTCTGCTTTCACCAAGAGGCAGTGGTGTCAGGAGCACCCCAAAAATGGGGGGGTAGATGCCCAAACCATGGCCCCACCCCTATGCTGTGCCTCCCCACGGCCCTGCCTCCAATTTCCCCTTTCTTCCTGTGCCTTCACCATCGTGTTGCTTCTACCACCTGAGCCCCCACCCTCTTACCACTCAGCTTTACAGTCAGTCAAACAATTTGAAAGGAGGGGCCTGGCCTCCAGGTCCCTCCATTTCCAGCACCCATGGATGGCACCCAATTTAAGACGTCACCTGCAAGGCAGTTTGCATTTTGTACATGCTCTGATGTCCATCGTGGAGCAGCTTGCTGCATGCTCTGCAGTCTTGCTGTCTTTGGTGCCCATGGGTGTCAAGGAGAGAAGCTGAGCATCATTCAAGTGCAACAGAGAATCCCAGAATGCAAACTTTCTCTGACTCCTCTCCCTGGAGTAAGCAGCTGTCCAGAGCTGGGCTGCCGTGGAGCAGTTATTCCCTCAGGAGGTGAGGTGCACAAGATCTGTTGTTTTCAAGTTCTTTAATCATTACCTAATAATTTGCCACATATTGTCGAGTCTCTTTCGTGGTTTGCTTCTTAGAAAAGTTACCGAGACTGAAATAATCGTACCCATCCATCTCCTCCAACAAGTGAAATAGACTGCACAAGGTATGTGCCAGCCATTTTTTTCAGGCAGTTTTATTTTTGGCAGCACAACTTTGCTGCTGGAAGCTGGGGGTGGGGAGAGGTTGTCTGTCTCACATACTAATGCAAACATAACACAGGCCTTCTGCCTCCCCTGCATTTTTGATTTGACCATTTCTCTTCTGTTTCCCTCCAAGCTCTGTACACGAGTGGTAAGAGGGTTCATTCATAGCTCTGACTTTTGCAATGATTTCATTCTTGTCATCCGAGTACCATGGTTAGCACTAGGAAGTGGCCAGCTGCTTTCAATAAAGCAAGCAGCCACTCAAACCTCAGACTCGATCTCAAACCTGGTGAAACCTGAGCTGTTTTTCAGATCCAGTTTTATTCTGAAAAGCACTCATGAAAAATAGACATCATTTTATTCAGCAGACCTGTTTGTGGGCATAAGGGTCAGTGGTCCCTCTGATTTTTTTCCATCCATGTGTGGAATAAATTTTATGTGCATCAAAACAAGTGCAGGTGTGCACTGCCCCTTAAAGCACATGCTACCAGCTGTGGGCTGTCTGCAAATCAGCTGGGTGCCAGTGGAATATCTCTTAGCGGAAAGGGATGCCACATGCATGCCAGCTTTTATTATTTGTCAGGAAACAACAATCACAGCTCCTGGGAGCTGGCCTGATATTTCAAGTCTCGGAGGGACAGCCGTGTTAGACAGTAGCTGCAAAAACAACAAGGAGCCTCATCTCCGCTCAGGCTGTAGAGGAGACTCATTCTTTCTCTCTGTAAGTGGTCTAAGTGCTGCTACGTGGGCCAGTGAATCACTCCCACTTGTTGTGTGGATTACACAAACCTACTGTGAACAAGTGCCCCACCATGCAGGAGTGCACTGTGCACCCTCCAAAGGTCTGCGATGCGCTCCATGCCTTTCTAGTAACTTGCAAATGTGGCTACTCACATATGAAAAACAAAAGAATGAGGTGGATTAAGTTTTAAATGTGCATTAATCCAGCTGATAAGGGCTAAATTCACTTACAAAACAGTGTAGCATGGCGTATCCCCTCTTGAAATCTTTAGCCCCTATCTTCTGTATTCCCCCCACATTTGCATTATTATAAAAAACCTCTGCCTCTCTCCATCTTAGAATGACAGAACTGAATTAGCTGCCTGCTCTCTCCGCCTGTGGAATGCTGTAAACCTTATCTCTGATTAAATTTGATTCATTCTGTCAGATACAGTAATTAATTTACTTCTCCCACCAGCTAGCATGCCTGTGAATATCCAGTTGGCCGGGGTGGTAAGGGTATGGTCCAGCCCAGTAATATAAACCAGGACACCTGCTAATACACTAATTTGTATTCATTCAAATATTGTCACTGCTTCAAGTTGCCTGAAATAAAATTGTTTGGATCAGTAACTACAGGTTCCACCCCTCTGGTCCACCCTGGTCAGGACCTGACAGGTCCCGGAGAAGAGAATTTGCTGGACCAGGGAAGGTTCCTTGCCATGGCCCCCAAGATGCCTCCCCGGCCACTGGGCTGTACCCCTGCCTTCTGCCCCAGTGCAGAGAGAGGAAGCTGGCTCTGACCTGCACTGGGGACAGAATTCCAGCCTGCATGTCTGCCCCCAGCCCCAAGGGGTTGCATGGGAAAGCTGGCCCCAGCCTTGCATGTCTGGACCCCCCCAGGGGCCGCTGGGAGGACGTGGGCTCCGCTGCAGCACCCCACACTCCTTGGGCTGCTAGAGTACACGGCTCCCTAGTCCAGTGACATCCTGCTGGACAAGGGATGTTGCCAGCCCAGAGAGTGCTGGATTTAGGAGTTCCAACCTACACAGTGAAGTTCTTATTCTTCAGAAGGGGCTTGATCTAGCACTCGTTGACATCGGTGGGCAAGCTCCCATTCACATCTTTGGGCACTGGATTGGACCTTACATGCTGATTGCGTAAGAGCATAAGAATGGCCATGCTGGGTCAGACCAGTGGTCCATCTAGCACAGTAACCTTTCCTCCAACAAAGGCCAGATGCCCAAGAGGGAGTAAACAGGACAGGTGATCACCAAAGCCATCACTCTCCTGTCATCCATTTCCAACCTCTGACAAACAGGGGCTAGGAACACCATTCTTGCCTGTCCTGGCTAGTAGCCATTGATGGAGCTAACCTCCATGAATTTATCTAGTTCCTTTTTGAACCCTGTTAAAGTCCTGGTCTTCTCAACATCCTCTGGCAAGAAGTTCCACAGGTCTGCTCTGCGCTGTGTGAAGAAAAGCTTCCTTTTGTTAGTTTTAAACCTGCTACCCCCTAATTGCATTGGGTGAGCTCTAGTTCTTGTGTTATGGGAACAGGTAAATAACTTTTCCTTATTCACCTTTCCACACCAGTCATGTTCTTCTAGATCTCTATCCTATCCACCCCCCGCAGTTTCCTTTTTTCTAAGCTGAAAAATCCCAATCTAATGTTGCTGCTTGTTTCCAGCACCATAAGCTATACCAAAGGGATGCCAGAACTGCTTTTATTTAATACATTAATTATTTTGTATCTTACAAATGAGAACTGCAAATCTAGCTGTAAAGAACAATGAACTAAATGGGTTTTGTCTTCATTTAACGCACAAATAATCAGAGATACAGTAAGATGAGCGGGCCCAACTCTTCACCACTGGCATCTGATGTTGTGTGCCCTCTTTTTTTTGTTCATCCTGAGACATCTACTGCCTGATTTTTCAAAAGCACTGAACACCTGAGCTTGGGCTCCATTGTAGCCCTAGCTTGAAATAAGTTGTGCAAGTTCCATTGCACGATTTGCATAACTTATTCTGAGGCATCTTATTTCGAACCTGGTACAGGCTACACTGCACCGGAATTCAAAATAAGTGCTTAATTCAAGCTTCCTGCTAACCCTCGTACGATGAAAGGGTTACTGGGAACAAAACAACATACTGTTTGGCTGTGCGTTTTCTATTTCAGGATACAAATGTGTTCTGAAATAGAAACAATAGTGTAGCCTTAGCCCTGTAGCCCCCCCTGACTTCCCTGGGAGCATGGGTCATCAGTGTATCAAGCCGGGAACCCAACAATTTGAAGTATCTGATATTACAAGCTGTTTTTAAAATATAGTGAGTGGGAAAAGAACTCTGCTGCTTTACGCATGTAACCCGGAGACCACTGACAAGGGAGAGTCAAGCCCATCTTACAGCCTGAGCTGAAAGCCAGCAGGCTTTTAGCTCATGCAGAAGAGGCTCATTAGCCCCTAACGTCACAGGTTCATTCCCTGGTGCCGAGAACCTGGGTCCAGCAGCCTTATGTACAGATAGACCAGTATAATGTAGATATGAACACCTCTCCAGAGGAAGATGGCCAGTTAGAGGAAGACATGAGTCACTCTTGATGGATTTGTCAACTTGTTCGAAAATCTGGCCAGATCAAAGACTTGACTTCCAGGCTCCTGCTCTAACCATTAGGGATACTACATCAGACATCTCAGCCTACGTCCACATCGCAGCATTATTCCTGAATAAGCTATTCTGGAAACAGTATTCCAGAATAGCTTCTTCTGCAGTAGCTCGGCTCCACACAAAATGCATTTTGAAACAGCGCTCAGCTATTTTGAAATAAAGCATCTGTACCCAACAGAACCTATTTTGAAATAGAGCCATTGGATGCACTATGGTTTATTCTGAAATAGGCTTTATTCCCTGTCTACAGCCCCTATTTCAAAATACTGACTTGGAAATAGGTTCTATTCCTTGTGGAATGAAGTGGAATGAAATAAGGCAACTGCTGTTTTGAAATTATTTTGAAAAAGCTGTTGCATTGTGTAAATGCTCACATAGTTTTTTTTCAAAAAAGTGGCTGCTGTTTCGAAATAACTTTGCTGTGTAGACATACCCCCAGGGATGCCTGTGATCACACACACGATAGCATCATTGCCTGCCCCATGCATTCAGCCTAATGTTGTAAGAACCTTTAATAACTTGTCCCTTCTGCCCTCTCTCTCTTCAGTGAAAGACACTTGAGTTTCCTCTGCAGATTTCTTGAAGTCAGACACAAACGCTGCAAGGAGAACCTCTGTCTGAGCTTCTTGCTCTGAACAGGAAAAACATGAATGAATCTCTTAGGTAAAGTCAGGAAGGTTTGAGTGACATGTTGCTTAGCTTTGAATAACAAGCACCTCTCTGGAGAACAGGATGTTTCTAGTAGAGAGGGGAAATATGGTTCTGAAGAGAGACTGTGACAGTGACAGGGTTTTTAATAGGTCAGTAGGAGAACACTCATGAGTACAAATGGCACATTTGCTTCATTGCCTGTCAACATTCATGCTCTCAGGAGGCCTATCATAGACTTGCAGTCACAGAAAGTAGGGTGGGGTTGAAACTGCAGGGGCTTGGGCATGCTGGTACTATTTCTCGTCTAAGGAAAAAAAAAGCAGCTTGGAAGCTCTGGTCCAGTTGACTTGGTCTCTGCTGCTGCTGTTTGGAGGGTTTAATTCATAAGCAATAATTAAGCTTCCCGTAAATTCAGACTAAGCCTCCCAGCTCCTCTCAGTTCTCAGCTATCCTCCCTGTTCTGCAGGCAGAAACTGGATTGCAGGGACATTGGCTTGCTCATGGTCACAGTGTCCCAGACAGAGCATACCAGCACTCAGTGGCCCTTGGGAAGATTCCATATGCATACTAGACTCCATGGGAAAGTTGCATGTCAGAAGTGCCTGTCAGCTGGTGGGAAAGGAGAAAACAGCACATCATTCTCCTTCCTGTGCCACGTGGATATTAGCCTAGTGGTTCCTTGGCTTTGGTCTGTTGTCCGCTTGTTCATAGTCTTCAGAAACCTGGCTTTGTTGCTTGCTTTTCTGCTCCTCTGTGCCTCCAAGCTCTTTGTTGTAGAGAGTGCTTGGTCCCGTAAGAGGAACTACCATCAAGAAGGCAACACGGCTGCCTACATTTATGGCTATTGTTGAGTAAGTGAGTGAGGAGAGGGAACAGTAGCTGTATTTTTTGGCAGGTGACCCATCAGAAGGTAAGTATCAAGGGGAGCAGGTCAGAAGGTGGACCACATGGTACTGGGAGCACATGTAGGGGAATAAGGGAAAGGACAGAGTGGGGAAGGGCTTCACAGGACATCTGTTAGGGATGATCTAGATGTTGCCTGGTCCTGTCGTGAGGACGGGGAACTGGGCTCGATGACCTCTCATGGTCCCTTCCAGTTCTAGTGTCCTATCATTCTATGAATGCATCAGTGCATTCAACTGCATGTGCTTCGCTACTTTACTTCCTGTCCCAAACTCTTGAATAATGCCACTGGACACGATTAAGCAGCCAGGGAGCTTTGAACCAGAGTGATCATGCATCGAAAGCATGAGCTCTTAGGTCAGTTTCTTTCTAAAGTGCTTTCAGGTAAAACATATTCTGTATAAAATTGACTGGGATCCAGAAGACCTGGATTCTAGTCCTGGCTCTGCTTCTAGTCTGCTGGGGGACCTCAGGCAGGTCAGAGCCATGCTCTGTGCCTCAGTTTCCCCACTTGTTAGATGAGGTTAATGATACTGACCTCTTTTGTAAAGTGCTAAGTAAGATCTGGATTGCATTTGTATTATTTCTGGAGGTCTTTGTACAGCTCACTGGGATCTTGGACTGTGAACTGTGCTCCCAGATACTACTGCAAGACAGGGCAGTATAAACACAGATAATATTGATCCAAATTCTGTGCCTGGTGTAAATGGAGGAAACGCCATTGAAGTTAGGGAAGTTGCACCCATTCTCAGCAGCAGAGAATTTAGCTTGTTGCAGGAGTGGCGGTGAAAAGCACCCACGCATTTGTCCTTCCAAACATTCTTCTTTCTCTGCAGTTTTCATACCTGCAAATGTTCTTTAGCCATGAATATTATCCAGACCTTTATTACGCCCATCTGCCATATTTGCCACTGACCTTCTCCAAGGCTGTGCAAAGAAATATTTCCTGGTATCTGTTCTAATTAAAAGAAGGTAAGTTGCAAGGGCCCCTTGAGCAACCTTTTGGTGATGGATGATCAATTCTTCAGACCAGAATTAATTACCAAGGTCCGTTGCATCCTTCAGTGCAGTTTGCATATGTTTATAAACATCCCCACACTGACCTCCCTGCATCACACATTAATTAGGGTACCTTGAAGCTTCCAAGCACAAGCTGATCCATCTGTTATGATCGAGTCACCTGGGCAAGAGTTGAACTGGGAAATTAGAGGTGAAATGCTTGGGATGCCATTTCCAATCCCATGAGCCTCCCAGCCTGACTGAGCTCCACTGCCGTTATTATGATTACAAGTTGAACCTCATTAATCCAGCACCCTCGGGACCTGACTGGAGCCAGATGAGAGAATTTACCAGACTACAGGAGGTCAATATCATCTGGCAGCATTACCTACACTTCCACTGCTTACTGGGCTCTTAGAAGACATCTATGGGTAATTTACAGCTGAACAGCAGCACAGAGCATGGAGAGCCAGGAGTGGTGGCTGTAAACAAACTTTATGGGACTGCAGGAAACTTGATCATACCCATGATCAGTGGTCATCGGCTAACTAAAATCATGCTGGAGTACAGATGTTGCCAGAAGAGAGAGTTCCAGATTACAGAAATTCAACCTGTATTATTCAGCACTGTCAGTAAGCTCAGCCTTGTACATGGCCTACTAGAAGCAGTCCTTGCAATCTGATCAAAACCTCACAGTATATTATTTCTTGTGATAGCTAGAAGATCGTGTTGGATATAGCCACCTGGTACTGAACAATGCCCTAGATATCAAAATATCTGTGAACGTGTCATTTGGAGAGCTTGCACCTTTTTATAGCAATTGAACTGAGTTAAATTCACCCTTCTACAGAGATGCCTCTCCTCGGCTAAGGTCAAGCAATCATTTAAATCCCATATAAGCATTCCAGTAATGGTAGTGTTTTGGACTTGCTTTGGTCATCTGCACAGGGATGAATTTCATATGGGATTCCTAGACTGCTTTAAATCATTGGTGAGAAGTTACCTTCATCTACTTTTTCAATCACTCACTGTTCCTAGAAGTAATGGGAAGAAAGTCAAGGAGAAAGGGCACATTTACTCAGATAAAGGCTCATTTGTGCAATAAAATGTTCCCTGATATTGATCAGTAATAAAAGCTGCATTCACATTAGAAGGCTCTTTGCTTCTGAAAGTATGATGCCTTCAGTGTGTGGGATGTTGAATGCATCAGTATTCCCAGCAGCTTTCCATATTTTCATTCACTTACAAAATACATGGAGGGTGAGTGGTTACAGTAGTGGGTTAGCAGCTGGAGGAGAATGACGACTGGAGAACATGAACTTGTGAGTTTGCAAAGCTCAGATGCATTTATTCTTGTAAAGGGTCAGTGATTAAAGCACTAAAACAAAGCACTCTGTGACTATTCAAAGTTCTCCACCTTCAATCCAACCTGAATTGTGAGGTGAGTCTGGCAATGTCCCCAATGACCTGATTCTTCAGGTCACAGCGTGCCCTCAGTGTAAATGTGCAAGTCAACAGGCCAGATTCCAATTCTAGTACAGGTAGAACCTCTCTAATGCAGAACGCTCTTGCCCAGTAACGTCTGTAATCCAGCATGATTTTAGTTAGCTGGGCGACCACTCACTATGGGTGTGGCCAAGTTTCCCATGGTCCCATAAAGTTTGTTTTCAGCCACCAGTTCTGACTTTCAGTGTTCTGTGCTGTTATTGAGCTGTAATGAGAATAATATTGATCTGAGAATAATGCATTAAATCATGAGTTGTGGAAAGCTAGTGTATTTAGCTGACAGGAGAGGGATCACTGTGATTCCCTGTCCTGTTCAACGACTCTGTGGTATCTGCCATAAACCTCTGTCAGAAGACAGGATACTGGGCTTCATGGACCTTTGGTGGGACCCAGTATGGCTGTTCTTATTTTCTTATGCATTTGTTGTTCAGGCTTGCTGCATCTCAAAGCTACCTCAGTTATGTCTACAGCTGCCAACTTCAGTATACACACACCCTGAGATCAGCTACCTCTGGGGTGGAGAACAAAAACCAACACACACACATACACAGAGAGAGAGAGGGGACTGCAGGGAGGGAAGGGTAAATTTTGACCAACAGCGTCCCTATAAATGCTGGCTGTAGCAAAAGCTGCTGTGAGGCCTCTAATGAGGAAGACAAGGCCCATCCCCATAATAATAAAGACAGCACAAAATTGTGTGGAGATATATTTGAATCCTTAACATGAGAAACAAAGGGGATGATTTTTGTTTTTTACATTGCTGAAAAGGTCAGACTATTTAGACCACCCATTTCACCCTTAGAGAGAACAGAATACTGCATGAACATATCTGGTACTCTTGTCAGTTTCCAGCACAAATTAATATTGATATTCTGATAGCAAGTAATTCTTTTTTCAGCTAAACTGAGTTTGTTCATCTGAGTCTGGCATTTGTCAGGTCCTACGTTGCTCTTCTTAATGAGAGCGGTTGTGCCAAGATGAATTTGGTATGCATCTAGGTAGAACCGAGCTATTTAATTTTCTGTTATACAGTTAGCCTGTTTTTTTTTCTGCCAGGTATTTATGGATTTATTACCACTTTCATACTCTGGGAAAAAAACAGTCCAGTGTCCGTAGCAGGTCCATGAACCTGAAGAGAGCAAATATTTAGTGCAGAGGCAGCAGTGTATCGGAGCTTTGAAATTAATGCATCTACAGCAGAACCTCTGCAATAAAACCTGTTGTTGTATTATGCATTGTCACAGTGTCAGCTATCAGCTATCCCTTGTGTTATGCTGCCCAGACTGTTTGTTACTTTACCATCACTGACATCTGTGGGGTGTGCTCTTTTATACCACATGTACCTTAATTCAGGCTGCAGGAAAGGCACCTGTCTCTGCTAGTGAGCCACAGCTAGAAAGCCCTCCTGGAATCAGCCAGTTTAGATATCTGCATCGTTTCTTATGAGAATGAGTTCAGAACCTGTCTTTCTCCACACAAAACGGCTACAGGAGAAGGTAGCATTCATCTTGTAACTTTTAGCCCTTTGATAGCAGATGCCTGGTTATGGGCAATAATTTTACACAGGTTCTTGACGCTGTCCCACATACCATCCTCATATGCAAACTGCGGAAATATGATCAAGATGAAATTACTGTAAGCTGGCTACACAGCTGGTTTAAAGACTGTACTTTACTTGCCAATAGTTTGCTGTCAGACTTGGAGGGTGTATCTCACAGGGTCCTTCGGGGTGAGTCCTGGGTCCAGTGCTATTCAATATTTTCATTAGTAACTTGGAAAATGAAGTGGTGAGTGTGCTCACAAAGTTGGCAGAGAACTCTAAGCTGGGAGGGCTTCCAAGCACTGTTGAGGACAGGATTTGAGTTCAAAACAAACTTGACAATTTGGAGAAGTGGTCTGAAATCAACAAGATGAAATTCAGTCAAGTGCAAAGTACTATACTTGGTCAGGAAAAGTCAAATGGGCCACTACTAAATGGGGAATAACTGGCTAGGCAATAGTGTGGGGTGGATGACAAATGTAACATGAGTAAACATGTGATATTGTTGTGAAAAAGACGAATATGGTTCGAGAGTGCATTAACAGGTGTATCATGTCAGGAGGAAAGATGTGATAAATTGGAGAGAGTCCAGAGGAGAGCAACAAAAATGATGATAGGTTTAGAAAACCTGACCTACATGTGAGGAAACCATTTACAAAACTGTGTACTTGTGGGGAAAAACTGACCTGATAAGAGTCTTCCAATACATTAAGAGCTGTTACGAAGATGAACTATTTTTCTCCTTATCCACTGCCTGTGGGACAAGAAGGTATGCAGCAAGGGAGATTTAGATTAGATATAAGGAAAAACAATCTAACTGTCAGGTAAGCTAAGCTCTGGAACAGGTCCCTAAAGGAGGCTGTGGAATTCCTATCATTAAGAACAGATTGGACAAACAACACCTGGCAGATATGCTGTAGGTTTACTTGGTCCTGTCTCAGTGCAGTGGCTGGCCTCAATGACATCTCAAGATCCCTTCCAGCCTGATTGGATGATATTCACGTGTGCATCTCCTTCAGTCTCTCCTGGTGATTTAACAGTACTGGAGTCTGAATTCCCTCGTTGATTCCTGGACAGCACGATCTACAGGAGTAGAAGTCAAGAATCTCATCCTGGTTTTGCCACTGAATTACCATGTGTCCTTGAGCAAATCACTTAAGCTCTTGCTAAGGACAACTTGGTCCTTAGTTTACGGTGGTGGACATTAGTGTCCCCTGTAAGCTGGGTACTTTGGCGGCCTCCCAAGAGACATTTGGGTGCCAATCAGCTGATTAGCAGAGCACCCACAGCTGGCAGCATGTGTTTTCATTGGTGGTGCTCATCTGCTAGTGCCTCAGTGCACATAACAATTTATTCCACATATGGATGGAAAAAATTAAAGGGAACATTCATGTTAGAATCTGGGTGGCTCTAACATGGTGATGGATTTTTGAAATGCAAGCATTCAACCTTTTATTTAGTGGGCTCTGGAGAGCACACCCTATTGCTAAGTGCAGCATTCCTTTTCCTTTGTGATCTCAGTTTGCAGTTGCCCTAGTGATGCACATAGCAACAGTAATGAACTAAAATGACGAAATGAAATGTTTTTAATGTCTAAGCTATTGGATTCCATCAAACAGAAGTCTAGCTGTTTTGCTTATTTCTTTCTGCTTTACTTCTAGGCTATAACAATCAATTGGAGCTTAGCAGTTCTATATATGTATTTTTTATTATAATTTCTGGGTTATAAATAGAGTTGAGAGGTTAATATATTTCACATGCCTTCAGTCATGCACAATTCTTGAAAGAACAGCATGAGGATACTTTACCATGTATGTTATTAGTGAATTGTTTTCAAGACCACAGGGCATAAGCCAGACCTAGTGGAAGATCATTTGATCTGCAAGATACTTTGATTTCAAGCCATCTGGATAGCTAAGTTAAGTGGAGCATTTTGAAGATTCTAATGTTCACTTGTCTTTGAGTTTCTGTGGCTTTATTTTCTAAGATGTAATATTAATAATAACACCTTAGTGTTCCATATTTACAGTGGCTTTCAAAAAGAATAATTCCTCGTAATAATTACACTTCTAGGGTAAGGCACATGACCAATCCAACTATAATTGGTAATTTGACTGGCCAAATATTGTAAAAAATGGTAACATTTTTAAAGCATTTTTTTGAACAGTGACAACTGAAAGAAATCACTAACAAAATCCACATCTGTGTGCTCTTATAGCTCATAGAGCTGGAAGGGACCTTCACAAGTCATTGATTCCAGCCCAGTACACTCACAGCAGGACCTCTCACCATCCCTGATTTTTTTTTTAAATCTAACCTGCCACAGATCCCTAAATGGCCCCCTCAAGGATTGAATTCACAACCCTAGGTTTACAAGGCCAATGCTCTAACCGCTGAGCTATCCCTCCCCTAGAAAAGTTGACTGTTGTCAAATAGACAGTCAATTGACATTCTTTGGCCAGACAGTAGGCTGGTTTGCTAAACTTAACTTTGCACTCCTTGGGGAAATGTGAAGGGATTATAATATCCTATTCAAGTGCCAACAATCTGCTCTGTGCTGTAAAGGCAGGAAACACAAGGATAACCCCTGCCCCAAAGGCAGACACAAAATAGACCAGATGCTTGATGAAGCCCTGAGGATGGAATGCCTGGGATTCTTAAAACAATTATTGTCCTTCAACGTGCTTGCCACTGTGAGGTTGATCCTGGTCTTTGTGATAATCTCCCAACTCTCTTACTATCATAACCTGTAAATAAGGGAATACCCTTGCAAGTACAGATGAGGAATGCTGCCTTGTTTAAGGACAATTAACTAGATGGTTGCTGCTTAGACTGAGCCAGTGCATAGAAGGCCTTTGCTGATACAGCCTTAGATTGGAGAAGGGTATTCGCTTCTTCTGTGCTAGCCATGTCTATTGCATGAGACACCATCATGAGTGCTGGGTGTCCCACAAACAGATCCCATCACTGGGCAAGTTGTTCTAATGATCAGATAACACACAGAGTCACCCAACAGCAATGGGTGACTCAAACTAGATCCAACAATGAGCATGCTGTAGGGAACAGTCCTGAACTGTTAGGGTCATAGTCTCAGAAGGGGTAGCTGTGCTAATCGGTAGCTTCACAAATAACAAGTAGTCCTGTAGCACCATAGAGACTAACAAATGTATTAGGTCATGAGCTTGCCTGGGTAAGACCCACTTCTTGATGAATGGAGCAGAACAATAAAATCCAGAGTTTCCTGCTATATAAACCCTGGATTCTGTTTTTCTACTGCATTCACCTGAAGAAGTGGGTCTTACCCAGGAGAGCACATGGCCTAATAAATTTGTTAGTCTTTACGGCACTACAGAATTGTTTGTGTGTTAGGGTCATGTGCTGTACACCTCGGTTGGTCATAACCTTTTTCTTATTTCTGTGACTGAGCAATTGTAAAGTAAAACTAGATGTCTGTAGGCTACATCCCGTGTTCCATAATTGTTGGTTGCCAAGTCCACTTTGAGTATAGTTTTCAGATCACCTTCACAGACCATTAGCATGTAGGACAGAGCTCTCCTTCTTTTTCTCCCCAAAGACAAATCAATAAATCGGGTGTAGTTCGTGCTTGTCTGTTCAATGGAGACCACCAATTTTGATTAATTATTTCTCCATAGCCAATTTGTCTGCAAATTGTGTAGTCTCTTGTTGGCAAAATCATTTTCCATCCTACTTATTGGCAAACATGTTGTATAATTTAAAGAGCATTACACCTGTCTATCCCCATTTGTCTCTTTCTTTTAACATTCTCCATTTCCAGACAATTTTATAGATTGATTAGGACTCAATAGGCCATTAGTATAATTTTTGAGGTCTAAAAACAATATGCCACAGTAATGTATTAGGCTATAATTAATAAATGTGGCAGATGCAGTTTGGTTACTTCCTGATTTACACTTCAGTGTCCTTCAAGCAAAGTTAAAAGAAAACATGTTTGCTAATAACATTCACAAAATGATAGGGAAAGCCCTACAGGCTTCAAATTAAGTTATCTTAATGGATGGGCTTATGTAGCGTTAATCTTACACAGAGCTTCTACACCATGGCATGAACTTAATTGCTTGGGAGAATAAATTCCGTGTAACTTAGAAACATACTCTTCTTAATGCAGTTGCTTGTGCTCTTTCTGCACTATATCTCAGTGCAGTTTGGATCACTCAGAACTTTAAAAAGCAATTAATCACCTATCTAGAGGGCAAATCAACTCCTTCCACCCCCACCCCGCCGCAATCCATCATAAACTTTGTAAACTTCAATTCCATTCGAAGCATTGTGTTCCCTTCTGTGCACTAGACTTACTGTGTTGTATGTTCCCATCACATTACTCCAATAGCTGCACGATAGAAAATCCTGGGTAGGGATGAAAGTACCTGTAAATTTCTTACAGTAGGCTGGCTTGCTAAGATTAACTTTGCACTTCTTGGGGAAATTTTAAGGGATTATAATATCCTGTTCAAGTGCCAACAATCTGCTGTGTGCTGTAAAGGCAGGAAACACAAGGATGACCCCTGTCCCAAAGACAGACATAAAATACACAAGATGCTCAGTGAAGCCCTGAGGATGGAATGCCTGGGACTCTTAAAACAATTATTGTCCTACATTGTCAGAGCTGCGCACCAGGGTGCATTCTCTACTCTCACCTCTGGTTGTGGGAGTGACCTACACTTGGATATTCACACTGCCTAAAGAGCCAAAGGTCTTGAGCAATTACCCTCACTCCTTTGTTTCAAACAATCAATACATCTAAGGGTTGGTCTTCTGGGTACACCACAAACACAAGTTTCAAACAAAAATATGCAACCAGTCCATTCAAATTCTATATTAGAATTCTCACTTGGTACTTGAATGTTGTAGTGCTTGTTTAATGTGATTTGAGCATCTAAATAGGAGCTCTTTTATCCTTCTGGAACTTGAGTTTCCAAACTGAGCCCATCTGGCCCAAAGCAATGAATGGTAGGCAAAGGCTGCTTAGACTTCTGAGAGAAGGCTTCACTGCTCACAGAACGTGGTCTAGGCTCTTCTGTTTTGCAGAAAAATCTTTCCCATTGAATTGTATCTAGCCAGATGCATGGATCTGGAAGAACTAACCAAGACATCAAGAAGTCCTGTGGCACCTTATAAGATGAAGCGGGTCTCTGCCCATGAAAGCTTACGCACCAAAATATCTGTTAGTCTATAAGGTGCCAGAGGACTTCCTGTTGTCTTTGAAGATACAGACTAACATGGCTACCTCTCTGATACCTGTAACCAAAACATGAGTTTCCAGAGCAAAAGATGATGAACCAAGTGTATCTATGAGGGTTGAGTTTCCAGTCTTGCAAACCCAAGAGTTAGGACAATATTCAGATTAGCACCTCCACTTTAGCCTAAGCCCCTGAGGCATTCCCATCAGTCACCTCTGTAGTTCACCATGATCTGTCATTCCACTGTGCTTTCATTCATAGTACCATATTACGCCCACAGGTCAGTGGGCCTTCTCTACTGAAGTCAATGCAGTTGTACCGACAGGCACCAGAGGCCAGGTGTACACTAAAAGGGAAGGTCAAATTAAGATATGCGACTTGAATTACATTCATTACATAGCTAGAGTGGTCATGCCTTAATTCGAGCTTCCACTCCATCTCCACTGCAGGAGATGAACACTTTCATTTATTTTCCTTAGTCCTAGCAAGGGGCAGGAGTATGGGCACAGTATGGGGTGCCCTGTGAGTTCAGCTTTGCACTTCCCTACCAGGTGTGCTAAAGAGAACTCCAGAAGATGTGCCCAGAAATGAAAATTGACCCAAAATGTTTTCTTCCAAAGAAACTGCCATTCTCTGAAACCTGAGCAACTGAGAGGTTAATACCAAATAAGCAACTTGCCTGATTTTGCTGGAATGCCTGATGTTACAAATGAGCACAGGAAAGCTCTGATTATTACTACTATTATCATCCTTGCTTCTGCAAATAGTGACATGTACCTGTTTTTTACCGTAATAAATTATCTCCCTAGCATTTTGCTCCTAATCACTGCTGTTGTGGTGTTTAGAAGGAAATGTCAGATGAATGTACAATGATGCTTTAAATCTTCTGCTAATGAAATAGGACTTTTTTAAAACCCCAATGCTTCATTATTTTGTTTCTCTGCATGGCAGCATATAAATAACACACTCTTTCCTTCTGGTATGATAAAATTTTTAGCAAAAAATCCAATTATTCGTCACTGTTCTCATAATGTGCTCTGTGGCTGTACAGTACTGTGATTTGAGACCTAACTGCATTTTGGTTAGCAAGGTACTAATGTTGTAATTAACGAGATAAAGCCATTTAAGAATGTTATATAAATGAGACCATTATTCTAGCTGTGAATTTAGCTGTGATGTGGACTTGCTTTTTTAATTTTGTATTAGGCCATTTGCATTGTTTCTCTGTTCCATGAGGGTCTTCAGAAAAACTCAGCAGACAGCTGAGCTAAAGGCCATCTGGCTCTCAGCTCAGGCTGTAGAGGACACTTGTTCTTTCTCTGTGAAGTGGTCTCAGTACCACTACATGGGACAGTTAACCACACATAGGTGTGTGGGTTGCAACAGCAGATCAGGGACTCTTTTCTGGGGGGTGACAGAGGAAAAATTGGAAAAGGCCAAGAGAGATATCTATCAAATTAAATCTTGTTTCTTGATGCATCTTCACAAAGAAATATAGCCTTGTTGAACCAGAAGGATCCCAACATGTGTTAGATACTGTACATCTGAGGGGCTTGTTCTCCTCCCATTGAACTGCAGCCAACTTTGGCGTCATACATGTTTGTCGCTATGCACAAACAGCATTACAGGACATGATTTAAGAGCAGTTTCTCCACCTGAAACTCCATGGGAAATTCAAGGAGGCAACATGGAATGAACCCTACTGAAACTGGACCAGAACACTAGAGTTAACACCTCTCCCTTTGCCAAAAAAATGTGTTAGGGAGATCATTTTCAGAGTTTGTCTAAAAGATTGCACCTATCACAACACAGTGGTGCTGGCCAGATTCCCCTCTATATTTTTTCCTGAGCAGAATAAGTTTTATTCTGAGCACCAAGGCATGTGCCAGATGTGCACCAGCAGGATAAACACACGGTACCCATAGTGAGCACTCTGCTAATCAGCTGGGCAGCACCTGAGTCTCTCCTGGGTGGTCACCCAAGCACTGAGCTTACAGGGAGCCCTGGTGCTGGCTGCTGTGCTGGGCCATTCAGTACAGACTGCCAACGAAACTTCTGTCAACGGAGTGCGTCCACACACAAAAGCGGATCAAAAAACTGATCCGCTCTGTTGACAGAGAGGGGCTGGACTGCCCAATCCTCTCTCAACAAGAGCGGCCGGCCAGAAGCACAGCGGACAGGGCTGCCCAGTGACCCAGAAGCCCTCTCTGTCGACAGATGCCCTTCCCTCCCCAAACCCAGAGCATCCATCCTTTTTTGTCAACGGATTCCGTTGAGAAAGGCGATCTGCCTCATGTCAGAGAGGCAGAAGGGAGACGACAAAAGTGTTGAGTTCTATCAGCAGTACATCAACAAGAACACATGTTTTGTGGGGATGCTCTGAGTTTTGTCAACAGAACACCTGTTTTGTTGGAGGAAAAAAAACATTCTAGTGGAGATGTAGCGTGAGAGAGGAAGACTGCCACCTACATTTCTTCTTACAGCATCTTCATTTTCCATGGATTTATCTAATCCAAAGCCTGTTTAAGCTAAGTTCTGCCTAGCATGATACCTCAAGATATGTTATATAATGCTGCAGCACACAGGACAACATGCCCAGGCCTAAAAGACTCAAAATAAAAGGGTTTGGTATTAAAGAATTGCCAAAAGAGTTTAAATCATGAAATCTAATCCCTTTCCATGAATATTTCTTTCAGATGCTTGGCCTAGTTATGGCTTGGTTATATTGGCAAAAGCTTGAAGACATATTCTCCCAAGTGGACACTGTTGATTTCAAGGGACTCAAAGAGATAGACTTCAAAGCAGTGGACCTCCAGGGTGCTGGCTGGTGCTTGTGTTTTCCCAGAGAAGGAGGCTACATTCCTGTCTCTGCCACAGATGATGAATAAGCTATCAGCCAAAGTAAAGTGCAAAGGAGGACCGTTATCTTACTCAACATAGCAACTGAGACCATAGTGCACCTGGGGGCATGGACTGAGAATATGTGATGGACCTTTGGTAGCAAAATAACTGGATAGCACATCATGCTTCATCCTCAAATTCATGGGAGATCTTCGAGCTGTAAAATAAAACAGAACAAACAAAAACTTAGCCTGGATACCTCAGTAAGGCTCAACACACCCTGAAGGGAAAGAAGTTCCATAGTTTATAGTTTACATGCAATGACTTGGCAACCTCAACTATTTGTAGCTGTCTGTTTCTTTTACAAAATAAATGTAACTCTTGTTTTAATCTTGCTTGTTTCTCATGTATTTCTATATTCCAGAAACTGTGTGGAATTGGTAGAAAATTTTGCAGTTAATTAAGCACATATGCGTTTGGATTGTTTGGGGTGGGGGAGTAGGGATAGCTCAGTTCTGCAAGCATTGGCCTGCTAAACCTAGGGTTATGAATTCAATCCTTCAGGGGGCCATTTAGGGATCTGGGACAAATAGATTTAAAAAAAAATGGGAGATAGTGCTTGATCCTACCAAGAGGGCAGGGGACTGGCCTTGAAGACCTCCCAAGGTCCCTTCCAGTTCTATGAGATAGGTATCTCCACATATTTAAGTTACAAAGAAAAGAAGTCCAAACCACAAAGAGAACATTATTATACCTTACCATCTGTTGCATGCTGCAAGAGCCTGATAGAAGGTAGTTTTATTGGGAGCTGGGTTAATGCCTTCTTATTAAGCTCACCAAGAGTGCGGCCAGCAGCCAGGGCAGGCAGCTGAGGCCTCATTAGGAGTCAGCCTGCAACAGGGGCTAATCAAGCACCTGTTGGCAGTTAAGACCTCCTGGCTCCCTATAAAATGTTTCCCTCCAGGCGGAAGAGGAGAAGGATTTGAGAGGCAGACAAGGAAGAGAGACTGGAGGTTTGAGAGTCAGAAGAGCAAGGTGCTGCAGCTAGGTACTGAGGAAGCTGCTAGAGGGGAAGTGGTGGGATGCAGTGGCCCATGGAAAAGCCGTTGTGTTGGGGCCGGGAAAAGGCCCATCAGCAGCTTCTCACTTATGGTCCCTGGGGTGGAGCCCAGAGTGGTGAGCGAGGCTGTGTTCCCCCAACTCTTCCCCTGGAGAGCCACCTTTCTGGAAGGTCAGGGCATCCAAACATGCTGAAGGGGCTTGCTTCCCTGAGTTGGAACTTGCCGATGATGAGAATGGCTCAGTGAGTGGAGACCCTTGCCTTTGGAATGATCCAAAGGCAGTAAAAGGGCCTCTGTGAGTCTCTGAGGCACACTAGAATCCTCCAGGAAGCTCAGAACCCCTGAGGGACAGACAAAGCCTTGTCACATATGGCTATGCAGTTCTTAATTTCATATCTCTCTCTGTCTCGCTCTATCTCAATGTACTACAAAAGCTGCATAAGGGTCAGATCTTGTCCCCTTTCCTACAGCGGTGGCAAGCTACGGCCCAGTGGGACTGATGTGGTTCTGCTCCTGAAAGACATCAGAGGCAGGAGGTTATTCAGCTTTCTTGGAACTTCATATCAAGCTCTGCATCACTGGAGCATCACAGAAGCCTGCTCATGAGGGACGTTCTTGGCTCCTCTAATAGGTGGAGGTCTTCCTTCTGAACCAGAACAAACCAACGTCCCCAGCATGGTGCTGCCATCGTAGACCATTTTCAGGTGAGTCATAAAAGTGACTTCTTGACCATTTTTGGTTATCAAGGTTCCCGTGGCTCTCTTTGCAAGTTGGTATAAGTGGTAGGCAGCAGTCACCCCCTGTTCATGTTTCCTTACGTTCTTTTTCTATTTCCAGTGGGATGTGTCAGTTTTTTTTCATTCCCATCCTTAACACTTGTGTTGCAATGCTCCATTATGTAGCTGCTCTGTTTCAATGAAAAGGGCAAGGCATCCCCTGTTTGTTTATATAGAGAGACTGTTGGATCTCAGTGACAATGCAAGGCATCTAAAAGCAAAGTGGTAGCTTTTGTAGTCACTTAGGTAACTGGAATGCAGACTCGCTTGTCTGGAGGTTCTTCTGTAGCTTGATTCAATGGTGGGTGCCAACGGCTGTCTTGAAAAGGAGTTGACTTTTCTAGGAGTATGAGTCAGAATGAGGAGCCATGTCTTGGTTTATTGCTGTGAGTGCACATACTGCTGCTGAGCTAGAGGAGGGTTCTGGAGTAAGGGGAATCTGTAAACTCTTCAGAATGTCACTGGTGAGTTATTTTGCTTTAATTCTTATCCTCAGGAAAACAAAACCTCAGATTTAAAATCTGCCCTTGACATTATTGCAATGTGACATCTGCCGGTTTTCATATGCAATGATTCTCAAGCCAGGAGGGACCAATTTTGATCATCTCATCTGACCTCCTGAATAACATAGGACATAAGGGTTCCCTATGTTAATTCCCACTGCAAAGCCTGTAGTTGTGCTTGTACAAGAGCAGATCTTTGAGGAAAACATCCTGTCTTGATTTTTAAATTTCCAGGTTCTGAGAATCTATTGCAACTCTCGGTAAGTCGATAGATGATTAATTATGCCTGTGGTTTAAAAATTGGTATTTTATTTCTTGTCCAAATTTATTCCACTTCAAATGTTATGAGTTGTCCATCTTCAAACAGCTCTAATTAAACGTGTAACTTCGACTGACACAGAAAGTAGAACCAGATGGCACAGGACTTAAGTGGGCTAGCAATGGGATATGAAATCTTTCCTCCTCAGGATGATCATTCATCTCCATTCACTCGTTTTTCCTAATTGGCATGCTGGAATCTGACACCACAGGCCAGGTCTATATGTGGCAGAAAAGTCGATTTAAGATATGCTGTTACAGCTATGACAATTGGTTGGTGGAATCTGTGTATAGTAGATCGATTTTTCTGGCCATCACACAGTGGAAGGTTGATGGGAGAAACTCTCCTGTCAGCCTCCCTTACTCCTTGCAGCAAAGAGAAGTACTAGGGTTGACTGTAGAGCCCTGATGGTTCAATTTATTTTGTCCCCACTAGATACGCTAATTCGAACCCTGGAAGATCAACCCTGAATGACTCAATCTTCCTGTAAGTATAAACATACCCGTACAGCCTGTGTTCAGAATAGGTGGATGTTTTTGTAGGTGCACGAGAAATCTGTGAAGTAAACGAAGGAGAATGTAACACAGTGGGTAGGTGCATTATGGAAGATTTTGTCCTCCATGTTGAAGTATGCTTTGCTGGTCGCTGCAGCAGGTGGGACAGCAGGTCTGATTGTCAGTGTCAGATCAAATATGTTGAATCTCGTTTTTCAAATTAGATGCAGACTGGAACTTAAGACACCTAGGTTATTAAGCCTGTTTCCTAGGGGCTGGCTTTTCAGAAGTGCCACTCATTCATTATTTCCATTAACAAATCCTGCTGAAGTTAGATGCACTTTAGAAAATTCAACCACCTATTGTCTGCAATTACAGCAGGACAGAATCCGTTATAGTTTTCCTCAGACCTGGCAAAGCCACCTTCCAGATTCTAACCCCTACCCGGCTCCAGACAAGAGCTTATTTTAAAAATTCCTCACTTTAAACCTAAATATGCTCCTCATATTTAGTTTCCCTGTTGGACTTTTGAGATTTTTCATTTGCCCTTCTATGGAAGTATCTGCCTTGTTCTGCTTTTTTGACAGGTCCCCTGCTTGCTGTGTGCATTCCCCACCAAGCTGTCACATCAGGAAGCAATCATTCACAAGGCTGTTTCTTTACTTTTGTTTTGTTTTGTTTTTTTCCACTCTGGCTTCTGAGCCCTATGATGTACAATGCATATGGCAGGGAAGCATAAATCATTTAGCATGCTCTTCACCTCTTGCTTTATTTATTTTAAGAAACTGTTTCAATGGGTAAGCTTCAAAGTTTCAGAGGAGTCTGTTAAAAAAACTCAGAAGGCAAATGGGCAACAGGAGAGGAGGAGATGGAGACAACCTTAAACCTTTGTCCTGGTGAAAGTAGAATTGACCCAGTCTGCTTCTACTGCTAATTCCTCTTCCCCAAGAGTCCTGATCTGGCAGGATGCATCCTTGATCTGGGATTTTCATCTTCTTTTGCCATCCTGACACGCTACACAATCCCAGTCCAATGTCTACAGAGGTCAATTAAAAGACTGAATCTGGTCCCAAATTCTTAAACTTATCTGTCCTCTCAGAAAAGAGTTTTCTTTCTTTCTCCCAGAGCCACTGAGACCAGTGACAAGGGAGAATGAAGTCTGCTCTGCAGTCTTGGTTCAGGGCCAGCTGGCTTTCAGCTCATGCTGAGCACGTGGAAATCTGGCCTTTGGAATCTTTTTAATCTTCTGAGCTCATGGGTGAAGACCCAACAAATGGTCATGGGGCAGCAGTTAACACTCAAGGGATCGCAGTTAGTACTCTCATTAATTTGGATTTGTACAGAAGAGTTCTGCAGGACTGTGCAGGTAATTGCATAGCACAAGTATTATTACTATTAGGAATTATTAATTAGTATCAGGATTGTGGTTTAACTAATGCAGCAGTTTGGTAACAAGGTTTCAGCTTGTCATGCCCACAGATAGAAAAGACGCCCACTGCTACTGGGGAGTGGAACTTGGAGGCCACATGGTGTGGAAACAGCCACAATATGTATTTACCTACCAAACTGGGAAATTAATTCATAGTTAACTTATTCTTCAGGCTTCATCTCTTTTTCTATTTGTGGCTTGTCCCTGAACAGAGTCATCTGCTCATTCAAAAATGTGTAATAAATAATTAATCACAGCTCATTTGCATCTCAGACATGATATTCAAAACTTCGGAGGCTGTACAGATCACGTGGTATTGTCTCTCTTCCCTGAGTAGTTGAGCACAACTTTTCTACAGAAGGTCTACACATGACTCTTCTATGGTAGGTGATTGTAGCCCAGTAGACATTCCTATATTGTCTTTATTATAGCTAGCATGGGTAACAATATCATGTAGACATGGTGGCTAAATGCTAACTACAGGTTGAATCTCTCTGATCTGGCCCCCTTTGGGATCTTACTGGTGCCGGACAAGAGAATTTGCCAGACTACAGGAGGTCAGTATTGTCTAGCAGTATTACCAGCACTTCCACTGCTTACTAGGCTCTTAGAAGACCGTTAGGGGTATATTACAGCTAGATAACAGCACAGAACACTGAAAGCCAGGACTGGTAGCTATAAACAAACTTTCTGGGACCGTGGGAGACTTGGCCACACCCATGATAAGTGGTCATCCAGCTAACTAGAATCATGTCAGTTTGCGGATGTTGCTGGATGAGAGGGTTCCAGATTAGAGAGGTTCAACCTGTAGTTTTAATTTACAATCACCCCATCCTGCGCAGTGTAGACATATCCAAAGAAGCAGACTTCTAATGAGAATTTTCATGCTGGTGAATTCAAAGTCATTGAAATAATTCAAACTTTTTTTTTCCTCCCAAACTGCTATGCATAATTCATGCAGCTACTCAGACTCAGGGCTGAGCACTGTTACATCACCATTATGTTAGCATGTTTCTCTAATGAATGGCAAACATTTCTTTAATATTCCTAACCAAAAGAAGTGCTTCATAAGTGCAAAGGTGTAACTTTGGATGTTGGATGTACTCTTCATCTGTGACTGTGCCTTGCTCCCATTATTACCCATAGGAGTTTGGCCGTGCATAGGTCAGGAAGGACGCTTGGCCTTCAGGGTTAACAGACAATACGACCTCTAACCTGAAATGCAAAAGCTGCAATTTTAGGAATGAAAATGCATTTACTGTGAGAGACTCTCTTAACCCCACAAAAGACTGCTGCAAATGCCCTTTTTAATTACCATATTTTCATGGTGCTCTTATTATTAATCAAGAATGATTTTGAAGTCTGGAGCTGGATTTATTAATCTGGCCATAAATTGTGCAGTCTAGTCATTACAGCGTGGGTAGAAAATGTGGGAGGTGTGTTTTATTAGGGCATGTTTCCCTGGGTGTGAAACCAAAAGTTCTTCTGAAAGCAACAAACCTAGTCATTTTGCCTTCACTTTATTAATTAGCAGAGTATAGCTCATATATATATATCACACTGCTCCAAAGAACTTTTCCCATCACCGTTGCAAACTGTTGGGAGAGAAGGCAATCCACCCACTACTAAAATGCACCCACTGCTGGGGTGAATTATGCCAACTGCTTTAAGGGAACAGAGCAATACCTACTTCAAGTCACAGTTCTTCCCACTAGTTAAAAATTATGTGATGGATTTTCTTTCAACTACATATGTGCTCAGAGAAAATGTTTCTTCAGCATGAAAAGGTCCCCCAAAAGGGGAAATGAGAAATAATTGAAAAATAGAGAATTTAGGGTTTTATGCTCCTGTTGTCTAATCAGTCAATTTACCACAACTGAGGGACAAAGATCAGCCCTGCAGATGGTTTAAGGAATTCTCCCAAGCAACTGGGACATACAGATGTGCTGGGATTTCCACACAACATTGTCTTCTGCTCTCTACGCTCACTTTTCACGGGAGGGCACCTAAGCAAAGGCCAGTTGTATGGCTACTGGTTTCAAAGGCCCAAAGAGCTGAAACTGTGTATAAATTCTCTCACCATCCAACATTAAACCATGATAGGTCTCAGGGTTATTTTTAAACAGAGCACTTGGTTTTATTCAGTTACTTGGCAAACAACCAAATTGAAATTTTATTGATTAAACACAAGAAAGAACATGGCATTAAAAATGAGCTTTTTTATTGAAAGGAGAATGAGTGATGATCCAGAACAAACTTCATTAGACCTCATCGTGTCTTTCTCCTTTTAGAATCAAAATATTAGTCTCTTATTTTCAGAACAGCCTTTCTTTGATGAAGAGAAGGTTAAACTTACTCTCTCCTGATAGAAAAGGCATTCAGTCATCCTGTCCTTAACAAGCACACAGACACAAGGCAGAGGAGAGAAAAGATGAATGAAGTACAGGTTTTGTTGATGTTTTTGGAACCCTGAACCACTCGTTAGTTACGAGTGGATATTCTTGCTGGCAAGTCAACCATGTCACCTGCTGCTTGGACTCTGGTTAGTTAGAATCTTCGTCGGGCTGGCATCTGGTTTGATCCTTTATACTCAAATGAGGCAGAGTGCGTGGATGCAATTGGGTTGACAACAAAATTCAATGACAAGTCATAAGAAAAGAGTAAGAGATAGGAAAAGATAGGACAGAAAATAACTTCAACAACGTTATTTTGGAATAAACTATTCCAGAAGAGATTTTCTGGAGTAGCTTATTTTGAAATAATGCTGCTACACACAAAATACATTTTGAAGTAGCCCTCAGCTAGTTCAAAATAAAGCGTCTACACAAATAAAGCCTATTTCAGGATAAAGCCATTGGATGCACCATGGTTTATTTCAAAATTGGTTCTATACCCTGTGTACAAAGCCCCTATTTAGAAACAGCTTTTTTGAAATAGGTGCTATTCCTTGTGGAATTAGGTTTAACTATTTCAAAATAAGCCAATCGGTATTTCGAAATAGCAGTTGCATTGTGTAGACGCTAGGCTAGTTATTTCGAAATAATGGCTGGAGTTTTGAAATAACTTTTGCTGTGTAGACCTACCCCAAGGGAAGGAAATACAATGCAGGATCTTGCATGCCTTTGCAGTGCTGGTAAATAGTGATCCCCACTGGCAGGCTGATGAATGGATGTCATGATAATGTGATGACTTTCAGCACTCACAGGTGAAAACAAACTTCCTGTAACAAGAGCAAGGCCAGCCTGTTCTTTTAATGAATCCAAATGAGTTGCAGGGAGGAGCCGGGATGCTAGGTGGGATAAGAGAATTGAGGGAGGGCAGAACTAAACTGATCTCTTTTTTTAATTCCAAAGTGGCTTTTTAAGAAACCCCAAAAGGTAAAAGCTGGGTGGCCTAGTTCATCCTCCCTCATATTTCATCCACCAAATAGTAATATCCATCACGCCAAGTTTGGTCTGTTCACTTCTGGTTCTCCATCTTCTGCTTTCAACAGGCCTTGGATTATATCAATGTGGTGGTTTTGGCTTTGAATGATCCATCTTTTGTCTCATTCTCTTGCGTTTGTTACAACATTCAACCTCATAAACTAGTTGCCCCTATTTTCCATGGTTATTGTAACGTTTTGAGAACGTTCACTTACTTTCCACATTTGAATCCACCATACGTAGGGATACTCTTTATAGACCCAGTACTCACAACTGCCTTTCTTCCCCTCATAGCATGTTATTTCCCTTGACATGGTTTGTGAGCTCTCTCACAGTACTCATGGGGTTCTACATGGTAGAAGCTGCAACAAACCCATTGGAGCAGCTGTATATACATAGCTACACCTTGCTCATTAGTATATCATTAATAATGAGGGTTACTTGGGACCTAGCAGTGCACCGGAGGTTTTGTCATGTTGTAGATTGTGGGGTAACAAGCAGAAGACACAGAAGGCCAGACTAAATTAGCACAATGGGCTGTTCTGGCTTTAGTCTAAGAGTGTGATGTCCAACACACTAGCCACGTGTGGCCATTTGGCCAGTTGAGAATGGCCAGTAGACTTGAATGATAAATATATTTTCAGAATAATGTGGCTAGTTTGCTTAGCATAGTGGCTACTGCAGGCAGGGCCAACCCTTTAGAGACTAAGAGCCAAAATAGCTGTGGATAGAGTGCAAAGAGCCATGTATTATCTATCCATCCACCTCCGCTATCTTATCTCATCTACCCCATTAATATAAAAATAAATATATAATACATATTTCAATGCTCTCCCTCTCCTCCAGAGCCAGGCACCCCAGCCCCTCCCCTCGCTCTAACCCAATGCCCATTATGACTGGGACTCACCGGAACCTCCTCCACTGCCATGTGCTTCTCCCTCCAGGCACTGGGGCACATGCTTGGAGCGGCAGTAAAGCAGTCAGGCGCACGGCTCCAAGCAGCAACCACGTTTCACTGGTCAAAGAGCCTCATGTTGCTTGAAAGCTGCCGATTGTCCCCCACCTACACAAGCTACTGTTTCAGAACTGGTTGGACAATGTGGGATCTAAGAAATCCATTTTTGTTCGCCCTTCCAGTGTGTTTCGGCACCTGCTGTTTCCTGCCTGGTCTTCACAAAGCATCTTCGCCACACTTTTAGCTCTTTGATTCTTCTTAGTCTTTCTTCTGTGCTCCAGTAACTGTGCATAGCCTTTCACTCATTCAGAGAGCTCCAGCTCTCATTTCCAGTAGCAGCTTATCCATCATCCTGTGCTCTGGTCTCAGTAGGATTCAGTTGTTATCATGTAGTTAGAAAGTCTTGGAAATGGTTGCTGCTAGTGATGATTTTACATAAAGACCAGCATTTAAATTGGGTTCTCGTCTCTTCCTCTTCTCCAGAAGAATCGGAGCAGCTGTGTTTACTCTTCTGGTGCTGAAAAGAGCATTAAGAAAATATTTGGGTATATGCTTGGAACAGTGAATTACTCCAACAATGCAATGGTTAATTAGTTTTCACTTTATTCATGTGCAGTTCATGTGAGCTGTTCTGTTCCTACCCTTCAAGCTTCTAGAATAGGATCCCACCCCCACTCCAGCCTTAAAATTTCTCATTGGCACAGGTTTCCCAGTGGAGGGAACCACCTTTTAAATAGGTCTCAAGCATCTACTGATATTCTAACCACCATCTCTTCTCACCTTGCTTCAAGCAGTACCAAGAACACAGTAGATAAAGCACAGCCCAGAGTCATCCTTACACTAATGCTGTCACTCTTGATACCACTAGTAGAACAGCATAAGGAGAAGTGTCTGAGGGCTTATCTATACTATGGGGAAGAGCAACCTGTTCAAAGTCGATCTTCTGGATTCGATTCCATGTGCCTGGTAGAGGTTGACAGGAGAAACTCAACCGCCCTGTGTGTGGGTGGCCCGATAAATTGATTGCATATAAGACAATTCTAGCTATGCAATTGCCATAGCTAGAACTGGATATCTGCAATTGACTTGCCTGCCTAGTGTAGACCAAGCCATAGACATGACTTCAAGCCTAGATGGCACATTAACACAAATGGTGTTCTGAGTTCAGCCAAATCTGGGAATGCCCAGCAAGTTGCAAACTGTGTTAGAAGCCAGCTGTTTTCTAAATCGCTTGCACCAGATGTCTTCAGCTCTACTGCTTTGGAATCTTTTTTCCTAGCTTAAGTAAAATTAGCACTGAATGTACTTTCTGATGACATGCCAGATTTTTAGCCATCACCTATTAGCTTCAAACCAATTGCTCTGAAACAGAAGGCTCCATCTCCCTACAGAAGCTCCTAAATAGCCACTCGTGATTTAATGGCATTACTTCCCGGTAAAACCTACCACATTACCATATGAGTATGCAGTATATTTGTCTCCAACTTCATCTTTCGTTAACACCTGTGTAAACTTGATGTAACTGGTTTCTGTGAGGAGGGTACTAGAAAGAATTCAATCACTTTAACTCATGCCTTGACCTGGGTTCAGCTTTAGCACTGCAATAAGTACAATTTTGCTGTAAAGGCAGGTGGCGTCTGCAGTGGATGCATCCCGGAGCTTAGAGAATGGATGTGTTTTCCTGTACTTTTAAGGTATTTTCATCGTGTTCTGTTCACTTGGTGGAACATTCTGAGATTTATGGCCCGAGCACATAAGAAGCTGTCTGACCTCTAGAGAATGAAATGTGATGAGCAGGGTTGTAATGCATTGTGTTGCTTCTCAGAATTCACCACGGAATCTAATCCCCTCTTGCTCAAAAGACCCTGGATTAGCTACTCATCTCAGGTTTATTGTGGATCCAAACCAACAGAAAACAATCCATTAATCCAGACTACTTTAAAAAGAAAGACCCAAGAGACATCATCTTCTCAATCCAATTGTTCTGCTTCTTATGTGACTTACAGAGTTGAGATCCTTAGCGGAAGCTGATTGGACATAGTTGGGATAGAGCTCTCGCTTGCTCTGTGGTATTACCTTGTTTTGCTTTCCTGGATTAGACAGGTAGGAAACACAGACACACATGAAAGGGAAACCTAAACAGTAACTGGATTTAAAAGAGCATTTAAAATCCCATTGATGAGCCCTTGTTTGTGTGAAGGAATTCTATTGTTTTGTCTTTCCCTAACCATATATTTAAAAACAACAAGAAGTCCTGTGGCATCCTAATAGACTAACAGAAATTTTGGAGCATAAGCTTTCGTGGGCAAAGACCCTCTTTGTCAGATGCATGGGGGGCAGGGTTCACAGGAGGATTTAAAGAGAGGGGTCAGTAACGGGGAGGGCCAGAGCTGACAAGATGTATTCAGTCAGGGTGGAAATGGCCCATTATCGGTAGTTAATGTGGAGTAGTGAATGTCGAGAGAAGAAAACAAGTCAGATCTGTCGGGGGGGCAGGGGGGGGATGTGGTCCATTGTCAGATATATTTAAAGGAGCAGTAAAGAGATGGAAAATACGTCTCTGATTTAAGAGGGACTTTAGCTACAGTCACCAATTGTTAGACGAATGCGTGTGAGTACTCTGTATAGAAACATCTCATGCTAGCTTGTCTCATTTTGCTGATGCAGATAAACCATCATTTTACAAAACTGTTAACCCCCAAATGCTTGTGTGTTCTCTCTCATTACAAGTAGCTGCTGTGCAGTGAGTCTTAGCAGCTAATCCCTGTAAAAAACCGGTGCAGCGCACAGGGGAGCAAATATCTTTAAAAATGGTTTCCCTGCCTCTGAGTCAAGAGGGGTGATTTCAGTGTAAACCCTGCCCGTGATGCAGCAGATGGGACTGGTATGTTTCTCTTTCACCAGTGCATCCAGGAGGCAGCAGCCCGGGAAAGACGATGTTTTGAATGTTTTTTCAAATTATTTTCTCATTTCAGCTTTATGGTGCTGCTGCACAACACGAAGGCCCCAGATTGAACCCATAAGCTGGGTAAGGGATGATACCTCTGGCAATAACCTTTATAAATATTGTCTTTATTGCCTTGGCCAGGTTCTACTCTGGTAGACAACATTGCCAAAAATCCTGTACCGAAGCAGTTGCAGGGCTGGGGCTATAACTCCTGCATTGGCCTCTAATCTAGCCTCACACTTAGAGAAAGGATGGTCCAGTGGTTAGACCCCTAATGTAGCACCTCAATTTGTGTCCTGGCTCTGTCACAGGCTTCTTGGATGAATGTAGGCAAGTCGTTTACTCTCTGTGTGCCTCAGTTCCCCATCTATACATTGAGAACAATGGTGCCAAGATTCTGGGTTCAAATCTTGATCAGTCTCTCTCAACCCCTTTTTTTATGAAGTTCCCCTTCAAACAAAAGAAGTGCCCCCAGAACCTGTGACTGTTTTTCTATCATTGCAACACATTTGTTGAAACAACTCAATCATAACTGGTTGGTTGGTAGAAATTGCTTATAGGCAAGCAACTTGCCATCTTACTTGTGAGTGTGCACAAAGGATAAATAACAAAATTAGATGAACATAAAATAAGTCCATTTTTAATTCACAAAGAAGGTTGAGAAACACTGAGTGAATGGACCCTCTGGAAGAGCTCTGCCTACCCCTATGGGTACATGTACCCCTAGTAGAGAAACACTGCTCTAGCTACACAAACTGCCTCCAGAAATCACAGCCCACAATAAGTGAGTATGGGTCTCCCCCTTCCACTAGTGGCTGGATCATAAATGCACTGAAGGGTGTGGGTTTAAAACCCATAGCCTATCCAACATAGCACAACAGTGGGGCTTGAACCCAAAATCTGCAGTACTACACTGTTGGAGTGGCTCTCCTTTTCAAAAACCATATGAGACTCATAACCCTCGGGGGCAGACCACCCGCTAGAATGGAGATGTGCACTTTCAGAACAGGTTACACACGCCTTCAATAGAGGACAGCAGTCTGTGGACGTAGAGGGTGTACTACAGTGAAAGGTAAATGGAAGATAAAGCTGACGGGCCTTCAGTGGAATCTGTGGCGGAAAACAGTGCCAAGTTACGTAAAGGATGAGCATGGATGGGACCTGTACTAGCGTGACCACATTGTCTTATGGCAAATACAGGACACCAGCCTCCCAGGATGGGGGGCTGCTGTCCCATGTCAGGGCTCCTCAGCAAGGGGAGCGGGGCAGCTGCCCCACAGTGAGGCACCAGGGATGAGGGCTCCGCAACCTCCTAATGAAGGGAAGCCTCCATAACGTCACAGCAGTGGGGTGCCAGGGAGCTGCCCCATGGCAGAGCTCACCATCAGTGGGAGCAGCTTCTGTGGGGTATCGGGGGCTGCCACCTCAAGACACCAGGTGCCAGGGAACAGGAGCCCCACAAAATAAGGGACAATTTGCCCGTTTTCTTAAAGTCAGGTCACCTGTCAGCTTAAATAAGGGACTGCCCTGGGAAAAATGGGACAGATGGTAACCTTAGCCTGTACCCCCAACTGCTTCTGCAGTGAGAGAAAAGGCAGTCTTTGAAGGGGAAGAAAGAACAACCCAAGGAAATATTGGTAGCTAAAGGGCAGGCCAGCAGGCAATTACAGCCCTTTCTGACAGCAAAGCTTGGGAAAGGTTAGAACATTCATCACAGGAGCTTGCAAATGATGTGGGCTGGGAATAAGGACTATGGGATGACTAATTAAAGCTGCATCTTCCTGGGGTGTGACTTTTTTAAGTTTGCTAAGCAGTCCAGAACAGCAGAAGTGTTCTGAATGGAGACCCACCCAGCTATGGCCCTCAGCGTGGAGATGGCAGGTGGTAGGCACCACACAGAGAGGAAACCAAATGCACAGAAACCTCTTATTTTGTCCCCCAGCCTCACTTAAAAGGGAGGGGAGATTTTGCTACAGTTAGGATTGCTAGCATGGCCTAGCAATTGTAATACAGAACAGGAAGTTAGGGTTTCTCTTCCCAGCTGCTCAGCTGATCCAGCAGTGCTCTTTAGCTTTTCTATAGCCCCACATGTTGCATTTCACCTGCTTCAGTGAGGGGTGAAGGGGCTTTGAATATTGAGAGTGAGACCCTGGGACCAGTGGGGGGGGGGGTTACCATTGACTTCAAAGAGGCTAAGATTTCATCCAGAGTAGTTGCAGAATCGCCAGTGAAGCTGCTGCATCCACAGATAATCAAATGCATATGAAATCCAGCCGCCTCCATTCTGCTTCACTGGCCACGTCTACGCTAGCAAGTCCTTTCGGAAAATCTGGCTCTCTTCTGAAAGAATAAGCAGAGCGTCCACACGCAAACTGCTCTCTAACAAATTCCTTTCGAAAGAACGTGGCGCTTCTTCCGGAGGCCCTCTTCTACTCCCAAACGAAGACAAGTGCCTTTTTCTGAAAGGTTCTTTTGGAAAAAAGCACGTGTAGATGCTCCGGGGGCCCTTTGTTCGAAAGAGTGGTCCTCATGGTGCCGGATTTTTCGATCCCTGGCCTGTTCTTTCAAAAGGCCAGGGGTTGTGGGGACGCTGTCTTTCAAAAGAGCAGGGTGCTCTTTTGAGCAGCTTTTTTGTGTGTGGACGCGCTCTATTGAAAGGCGATCTTCCGGAAGATCATCTTTCGAAAGATCGCTGTAGTGTAGATGCAGCCACTGTGAACACAGTGTCACTAGGAAGCGAGTTTGTTCAGTAACACAGTCAGAGTCATACGGTGGGTCTCAGTCACAGATTTCAAAACAATTGCCTCCATTAGAGATGACTGAAATTTTCCAGTTTCCACCCACATTTTTGCTGAAAAATGTTTATGGGAGAGGAAAAAAACACCCAAAATTACATTTTTGGCAATTTTTTTCAAGTTCTCTGTCAGAGCATTCCAGGGAATTGGCTTTTTTTTTTTTTTAAACTAGGGCCCAGTCTTTTCATCACAGCCTTATGAAGTCCCCACCTGGGGTTAATTGGATTCCCCAGGTGGCTGATTAGTAAACGAGCACCTGGACCTAACAGAAGTTCCCTGCTCAGTTAGAAGAGCTCTGTAAAGAGTGGTAGGAGGTTCCTAAGGAGGAGAGGGTGTAAGCAAAGTCTGAGCTCAAAAGCTTACTAGAAGGTGAGCTTGTTGGGGAACTTGTAAGAGGGTGCTCCCAGAGAGGGGTGTCTCCTAAATGCAGCCAGGAGGTCTCCCACATGCTGCCCAGAATTCTGCCTTGGCAAGGATCACCCTCTGTCTCTAGGACCAAACTGCCCTGCATGACTCACTTCAAAGAAGGAGGAACATGAGGCCCAAACCCTGGAAGCAGAGACTTGACTGAAGAGAACTCTGTGGGAAGAGCCTGCATAAAGGTAATTACTGAACTCCTGTTGTGAATGTAGCCTGAGAATAGGATCCCCCCACACACACACCATAGGGATGTTGAGATGAAAGTTTTGTTTATGTTCTGCAACGGCTTTTCTGCTTAATAAGAGATCCTCCACAGGGGTTTAGCATTTAGTTATTTGGACCTGTTGATGACTTGTTTTTTCCCCCCTCAAGCCTGATATGCAATGTCATGCCTACCTATAAGGGAAGGGCAGTCCGAGTCATGCTAGAAGGATGTGTCAGAGCTAGTAAGAATTTTTTCTGCTTGTGAACAAGTCTGATTGGGCAAAAATGGAATTTGTTGCTGTAGTGGAGCAGCTGCCCTACTCCTTCAAGGAACGGGTTAAAGCAGGCTGGAGGGAGCCTGAGCGAAGCAGAGGGCAGCTTGCTGAAGCAGCTCTGAATATAGGAAGCTGCTTGCCAAAGCTGAGTAAGTTAGGCCCTGGCTGAGGAGGGTGCAGGACTGCCTCTCAGCAAGGGAGCAGTGCTGGGAGGCTGAGGGGAGCTAGAGAGAAGCTCTCATCTGGCAGCATGTGGTGCCCATCTGCACATGCCTTGGATAACAAAATTTATTCTGTATGTGGCTGGAAAAAATTAGAGGGAACGCTGGTCACTATTCCTTCTGCAAGGCTCTGTTGTGCTATGGGACAGGAGTAGTCTGATCCCACAATAACTGGCTGGCCTTGGAGAATGCAGTTGGCGGCTGCTGCTGCTCTCCTTCAGCCCCTTAGCTTTATGTTTGCAATAGCAGCCAACAGGAGGCAGAGTCTGTAATAGCCTGTTAGGAAGGGAAATGGGACCATCGTTTGGCCAGCCACAGATTGCATTTGCTGGGCGATTTGCTCTCCTGGTGCATTACAGACTGCAAGCTACTAAAGTCGCTGGGAGAATGTCCTGAGGTATCAGTGGACGGACGATAAGGATGACTTCCTGGCGGTCCTGAAATTCTTCTGTTGTAAGCTGCGGTATAAAAAGAAGGGGAAATTAAGTAAAGGGTGTGTATTAGTTAAAGAGAGTTGGGAGAGCCCTGCCCTAAAGAGGTGTGTCTGAATGACCTTCCCATAGCAACCGGGCTCATAAGTAACCAAGAAAGGCAAATCCAATGCTGGTTTTTTTTGGTTTTTTTTTTTTTTTCCTGCTTCTGCCTTCTTTGGCAGGAAAAAAGATTCTGCAGTGAGTCCCTCACAGTTTGCTGTGTGGTTGATGCATGAAACTACCTAGAATCCCACCATACGCGGCTGGTCAGGGATAGCAAGGCAAGTATCTGTGTCTCATGAAAATCAGCAGAAGCAGCTCAGCTGAGAAGATAAATTCATCCCTGTGCAGAGCTAATGCAAAAGGCCCATGCACCTCTTGAAGCGGAGCACTAGTCAGGAGCTATGTTGGATACAGAGATGCCACTTTTATGAGCACATTTCCTGTGCTTGAACTCAGTGAGTTTCTTATTTAAGGCCGGAAGGGAGCATGTGACCATCTAGTTTGAACTGGCCACTAAACTGCACTCAGTTGCCCCATACAATGCCCCATAATTTATCTTTGGCTGTCCTAGGTAGCGAGTTATATGGGCCCGTGGTACCTGGACATCGGGAATACTTCTGGCTCGGGTGACCTGCTCTACCAAGCTGTGGGGCTGGGCCTCTTCCTAGGCCCCATCTGCCACCCTCATGTAATTTAAAATACTCTGGGAGGTCCCGGGAGCCACTCTTGGGAGCTCAGCAGGGTTAGAGCAGCTTCTGGCTGCTCACTTGGTGCAGCTGCCAGCAAGTGTCTCCTTGTGGCCCTGGTGCATGTCCATCTGCTGCTCCCAGGAGTCAGGACCAGTGTAAGGAGGTGTCTCTCCCCCCAGCCACTCTGTGCCTTGGGAAAATGTCAACACACTCAAAGAGTGAGCGGCCAGCAGCTGCTGTAACCCTGCTGTACTACTGGTGATAGTGGCAGGAGCCCTGTAGGGTGTTTTAAATTGCCCAGGGCTGGCTGGTGAGGTTGGGGATGTATGGGGGAAGGTGGAGTCTAAGGGCCAGCAGGGCCAGGGGATGCACAAGGTGAGGGAGTATGCAGAGACCTTCCACCTCCCCAGAGCTGCTGGCAGAGGGGGATGCCCTAGGTAGCTGCAGAACTCCCACTCCCCTGCACAGCCAGCTCCCTCCCAAAGCCAACACCCTTTCCTCTACCTGCTTCTGGGTGTGGATTCTGTGTGGGCTGGGTCCCACCAGCACTGCTGCAAACCTGCCACCTCTGGCTCCAGCGCATCTCCAGAAAGACCTCCAGGCTTGACTTGAAGCCATCCAGAGATGGAGAGTCTACCACTTCCCTTGGTAGCTTGCTCCACTGGTCATTCACCCTGACACTATAGACTTATCCTTGCTTTCAGTTTCTACTCCTCAGATTTTAGCTTCCAGTTCTTGCTCTGCCTTTTCCTGCATGATTTAAAGAGCCCTTTAGAACTTGGTATTTTCTCCCAGTGAAGATTAATAACACTATTTAACTGCCTTTAAAAATGGGATTACAGTCAGGAAAGTGTGCCCAAGGCTTACAAATAAGTTTCAAAAACAGTTTCTAGACATTTGTAGGAGCAGCAGAACAATTTTTCCCCCTTTCCCATTAACATTTCAGGAATAACCTTTTCAGCAGCGTTCAGAAACATGCTGAGAAAGGCGAACCCATGTGTACAGCTGCGAGAAAACGGCCATGGAGGGGTCTGGGAAAGTGAGGCTCAATTAAAATGGAGAAACAGAAAGGTAAAGGGAACAGAAGGTAAAGGTGTGTGATGATCTATATCACAACACATTTCTATGTGGCAGGCAGTTAAATAAACTGTTGGGTTATATAGTAACAGAGAGGAAGCCGTGCTAGTCTATACACTATCAAAACAAAAAGCAGTTGTGGGGTTATAGTACCATCTTGTGGACAAGAAAAATAGCATCTGTCCTTGCTCACTAAACTACCATTGACATACAATTCAGAGTTAAATCTGACCCTTTAGACAGAAACAGCTCCACTTTTGGCATAAACAGAGTACAGCACCTGGGGGAAAGCAGCTTCCCCTCCCTTGGTGTTCACACCTCCAGATCAACTGCTGGTAGTAAGTCACACCCTTCCTGACTGAGCTAACCTTGTTATCCCCAGCCTTGCTCTGGCTTATTTATAGCTGGCCCTGCAGATTTCCATGACCAGCATCTGATGAAGTGAGTCTGTGCTCATGAAAGCTCATGCTCAAAATTTTTCTGTTAGTCTATAAGGTGCCACAGGACCCTTTGTTGCTGTTACAGATCCAGACTAACACGGCTACCCCTCTGATACTCTACACTAGAGTTATTCCAGAGTTATTGCTCCAAAATAAGCTGTTCTGGAGTCTCTTCTGCTATGATCTGAAGAAGTGGGTCTGTCCCATGAAAGCTCGTCACCTAATAAATTATTTTGTTAGTATTTTAAAGTGCTACTGGACTCTATTTTTGTTTTGATCGTGTATAGACTGGCACAGCTCTCTCTGTTACTGTTCTGGAATAACATGTCCACACTACAGGAAAGCCCCAGAATAAGCAAAACTTGTTCCAAAATAGGCTCTATTGTGTGCAGGCACACTATTTTCTATTAGAGCCCCTGTAAGCCCTGATAGGTACTTGCAACCCCTGTTGTGGGCCTACACAATAGCATTATTTTGGAACAAGCTATTTAAGAATAGCTTATTTTGAAATCACCCCTATTTACTGTCTATACAGCCCTTACATGAAAATGTCAGTTTCAGAATAGGCAATATTCCTCAAAGAGAATGAGGTTTATAGAATTCAAAATAAGCTATCTGAAATAGCAGTTTTGCTGTGTAAACATGTGCAAAGTTATTTCAGAATAGGGTCCGTTTATTCCAACATAACTTTGCTGCATAGATATGCCCTAAAAGTTAGGGGTGCGAAAAGTGTGTTTTCTCTGTGGCCTCTCAAAATCCTAGTTTCTTGTCTTGACTTAAACCCTTGCATTCCAAGTGGAGCATAGATCATGTTCAAGTCTCCTCCGCTTCACTCTACCTTGAGACAAAACCTGTAATACCCCAGTTGTTGTCCTTCAGTCTCAGTAGATCTTCTCTGCATTGTCTGAGGTCTTCCTTTTTTGTGTTTTTCCTTGTGAGTTCCATTTGAGAGCTTGACAGACTATGCTTGGATGATGGTTTCCTGAGAGTGTGGTTTCAGAGCTATAAAAAAGGATTTATCAATATTGCATTGTGATTTAGTACGTGGAATTTCTCTATGGGCAGGATTGTTGCATATTGTCACTTTTTTTCCAGAGAGTAAGCAGCCCAATTAACTTGAAGTTGGGAGATTAAGATTCACAATAGCAAGGAGTGGGTAATGGTGTGTGTAGCACTGGCCTTGTGGTTAAGACAATGAACTGAACTTCAGTGGTTTGGACTCAAATCCAAGCTCTGCCTGAGACTTCCTATGTGACCCTTTTTTCAGCTCATTGCCCTCTTGAGACACCATTTTCCCATCTATAAAATTCAATGAAGTTATTTCTCTGACCCTTAGTCTGTCTTGTCCTGTAACGTCTTTGAGGCACAGACCTGTCTTCCTCTGTGTATGCACAGGAGAGCTAGAGAGGAAATGGCTTCCCTACTCCATAAAAACTTGAGATTTCTGAATTTTTTTTCAAGTTCAAATTGCAACAAAAAGTCAAAGTTTGGGAAACTTCTTGCTTCTGTCCCTTCAGATTTTTAGTTTGCAGTTCAATTCAATCAAAATGTATAGCTTCAATCACTTAAAATATTTTTGTCTGATTTTAGCCATTTAAAAAATAAGTTTCTGCAATAACTTTCCTTCACAGGAAAAGTAATTTGAAACTGGAAAACTGAAATGTTTCACTTACAAAATATCAGAAATTGGTTAGCTTGACAACTTCAGAACCTTTTTTCAAAATCTTTTTGCATCCCTATCTTTACTGAAACTCTGTTCCTCTTGAAATGTTTTGGTTTAAACAAGTTAGCATTTCCCTGACACTCTTGACCAGTTTGAATATAAAACATCAGGAACAAAGAGAGCAGTGATCCTGCTGGTGTATCTAGGGACCATGATAATATAAAAATAATGAGTAGGTTGCTGGTTCAAACCCCTACATTGTGTAGTGGATGAAAGCTCCCGTCTGATAGACCAGTGATTTCAGGTCACAGTTCATAACTATCCGTTGTAAAGACAAAGGTTAAATCACTTATGGAGGCTTTGGGTACATCTATATTTCCAGTCAGGGTTGATTTTCTGGAGTTAGATTTTTGCACATCTGGTAAAGACACATGAGATCGATCTGTCTGTGGTCAACAGTAGACCCCCGACCCCAGTCCCCCTTCTCCTTGCTATCACAAGGAGTAAGGGAGATTGACCTTCTTTAGTGAGGACAGTCAGGTAATTGATTTCCGATATGTTGAATCTAGCTAATGCAATTTGTAGCTAGAAATGTGTGTCTAAAATAACTCATTTTCCTGGTATAAACCAAGCCCTTAACTTCCCTCCTGTCTAGATGGGGCAAACTGTAGAATTCAACACCAGCATATCCCTGTTTGGATTGCACAGTCTCAAAAGACCTCCAGACGCATTGAGGTAAGCCTAGTGCTTCGAATTATCAGTGACGATATGAAAACGCCGAATAAATCATTCTCTGTGCTTGGAGTTTTTCCTCCTGTTACAAACATCACCCCTGCCTCTTGTCAACAGAATAAATGTAGGCTCTGAGAAGGTTTGCCCTGCAGCAACTTATGGTAAGCTACAGATAAGAGGCAGGCCCATGAGCCTGCTCCTGAATACCAGCACTGGGTGCAGTACTGTGAAACAGCACAGCCCTCCGGCCCTGCTTCAGTACACGACTAGCTTCAAGAGGGATTCAAGTGCTGTCTTGAATAGTGATGCCATCCCAAACCGGGGGCCTCTGTTCATGGACAGAGGGACTGATCCTAATTTCTCTGTGTTATATATAAGGGGGTGGGGGGGCCTCAAGGTGGGAGATGATTTACCTTAGATGCTTCTGGCCAGGGCCATCCAGAGCCTCTGTGCAGGGTCCCGAGCAACCCTCCACCTCTGCCCCTGCTCCACCCTGACTCCTGGCCCCTACCAACCTGGCCAAGGATTACCAGGGCAGGGATTGGGCAGGAGGCTGCCCCTTCCAGCACGCTCATCATGTGGTGCTCTACCATGCGCTCTCAGCCTGCTGAGCCATGCTTCTAAGGCAGCTGGAGGCCTCCCGGCCGACCACAGGACTCAGCAGAGCAACACGTGAGTGCGTGCTGGGATGGGGAGGCCAAGGGCACAAGCAATCCCCTGCAGCTGCTACTGCTGTCTGCCTCCATCACCTGCCCTCTGCCCCAGGTAATCCTCCCTCTCCCATCTGTAGGAGGGGTGGGATGGCCACCACGTATCCCCCGAAAGCCCGGGGACGTAGGCAGTTGCCCCACCTCATCCAATGGACAGGACGACTCTTTTTATGGCCATAGTTTGTGATCATCTGAGTCTTCAATGTACATATCCTCTCAGGCCCCTGGGAGGCAGGGCAGAGCTATTACCCCCATTGCACGTGTGGGACACTGAGGCACAGAGCTTGCTAAAGATATTTAAACAAGGCCTGGGGACACCAAACAGCTTTATGAGCCTGAATCTCTTTTTCAAAGGGGATTTAGGCCTTTAGGATCAGTGGAATGTAAACAGTTGATGGAGTTTTGACTCCCAAGTACCTAATTCCCCTTTGAAAAAGAGATTGAATGTTGCACTGTTGTGCACAGCAACACCTGAGTATCCTTTAAAAATGTGAACCTTGGTGCCCAGCAGGAATTTTCAGAAGAACCTAGCCACATCTCTTAGGCTACTACATCTCTTGAGGAGTTCGGCCCGAAGAGACTTGCCTATGGTCATGCAAGGAGCTTGTAGCAGAGTAGGGATAGAATCATAGAGCACTAGGACTGGAAGGGACCTCGAGAGGCCATCGAGTCCAGCCCCTTGCCCAATGGCAGGACCAAGTACTGTCTAAACCATCCCCGATAGACATTTATCTAACCTGTTCTTAAATATCTCCAGCAATGGAGATTCCACAACCTCCCTTGGCAATTTATTCCTCTGTTTGACCACCCTGACAGTTAGGAACTTTTTCCTAATGTCCAACCTAAACCTCCCTTGCTGCGGTTTAAGCCCATTGCTGCTTGTTCTGTCCTCATGGGCCAAGAAGAACAAGTTTTTTCCCTCCCCCTTATGACACCCTTTTAGATACCTAAAAACCGCTATCATGTCTCCCCTCAATCTTCTCTTTTCCAAACTAAAGAAGCCCAATTCTTTCCGCCTTTCTTCATAGGTCACATTCTCTAGACCTTTAGTCATTCTTGTCGCTCTTTTCTGGACCCTCTCTAATTTCTCCACATCTTTCTTGAACTGCGGTGCCCAGAACTGGACACAATACTCCAGCTGAGGCCTAACCAGTGCAGAGTAGAGCGGAAGAATGACTCCTCGTGTCTTGTTCACAACACACCTGTTAATGCATCCCAGAATCATGTTTCCTTTTTTGCAACAGCATCACACTGTTGACTCATTTAGCTTGTGGTCCACTATAACCCCTAGATCCCTTTCTGCTGTGGTCATTCCTAGACAGTCTCTGCCCATTCTGTATGTGTGAAACTGATTGTTCCTTCCCAAGTGGACCACTTTGCATTTGTCCTTATTAAACTTCATCCTGTTTACCTCAGATTATTTCTCCAATTTATCCAGATCATTTTGAATTATGACTCTCTCCTCCAAAGCAGTTGCAACCCCTCCCAGCTTGGTATCATCTGCAAACTTAATAAGCATAATTTCCATGCCAATATCTAAATCATTGATGAAGATATTGAACAGAACCAGTCCTAACACAGACCCCTGCTGAACCCCACTTGTTATACTTTTCCAGCAGGATTGAGAACCATTAAGAACTACTCTCTGGGTACGGTTATCCAGCCAGTTATAAACCCACCTTATAGTAGCCTCATCTAAATTGTATTTGCTAAGTTTTTTTATAAGAATATCATGCAAGACAGTATCAAATGCTTTACTAAAGTCTAGGTATACCACATCTACCATTTCTCCCCTATCCACAAGGCTCATTATCCTTGATAATGAGAAAGAAAGAAAGTTATAATAATTAGGGATTAAGCCAACCACCTAAGTGTTGCTTGGCTGCCCCTAAAAGGTCATATGGCTGGATGGGACCTGCTGGGACATTAAGTGCAGGTTTCCTCCTCGAACAGACAACCCTGTTGTGGAATCCTGCTCACAAACTGCTCAAAAGAGGAAGATATGTGAGAGTGGAGAGAGACATGTGACATGGGAATGTGGGTGTGTGACCAGTATAGAAGCTTTCTGCAATGTCTTGGACAAATCTTCCTGAAAAGACCAGGTGGGCCAGTAATAGCTTTCATTGGACCAATTCGTATGAGTGGAAGTGATAAGCTTTTGATCATAACTCTTCCTCTGGCCTAGAGAAGGAGAGCTGAGGGTAGACTACAGCCAAGCTTACCGAGGAGACAGTGGGGTGGGCAAAGGGAGCAGTTGCCCAGGAGCCCAGCATTTCAAAGGGGCCCAGCACTCCCACCGTTGTTGATGCTATTTTGGCAGAAGTAATATGTCTTTCCCAAGCGCGTGACTAAGCCAACCTCCATGCCACAAGTCGTCATTATGTATGCTCTGGCATGGACAGCACTATGTTGGGTGAGAGCTGCTTCTACTGCCATAGCTACTGCTTCTCGTGGAGATGGTTTTGTGATACTGATAGGAAAGGTCTCTCTGGACCCTTGTATTTTTATTAATTTACATGAGCAGTAACTATTTTTATTATGGCAATGCCCAAAGGCTGCCGCCTCCTTTGAGGTTGGGGCAAGAGGGACTTGATACCAAAAGATCAAGTGTAAGGACCCGAGAGAGGATGCAAAATTAGAACAATACATTTTAGAAACTTAAATGACCTAAACGAGCTTTTCTCTACCAAGAATGTCAGTGTTCATCTGACACCTTGCAGTTTACCAAGGTTGGAAGGGAAAGGAATGATTCTTCTGTGACATATCTGGCCCTTGTAGCTAATGACATTGGACCTTAAATCTGCTACTGGTACAGGACACATCCTGCATCTCAGATCAGTATAATTGCAGGGCATCAGGTGGGGGAGGAAATCCCTTTGTGGCTAAAGAAACCAATCATTTTTGGGCCAGGTTTGGTTTTTCTGTGATAGTCTGTCAAAGGCCGGTTAGAAGTTTGGGATGTTAGGAGCAGGGAGATGAGTTACAAAGTGTTTGAAAGGTGTAATTTTGTCCTGGTGAGACCACTAGCTGGGGATGAGGGATAAACTTGAATTCATTTTTAGGTCCCTGGCACTATTCACTGTAGGTGGCCAGGTGTAGAAAAACTTATGCTATGTCTATACTAGCCCAGAAGATTGACCCATTCGGGGTCGACCTTCTGGGGTTTGATTATGTGCACCTGGTAGGAATGTGTGAAATCAACCTCTTGGGTCACAGTCGACCCCTGTACTCCTCACAAGACACGAGTTAGGGAGATTGATGGGAGAATCTCTCCCATCGATCTTGTTTAGTAGGGACAGCCAAGTAAGCTGAATACAGAGAAGTCAAGTCTAGCTATGCAAGTGTCATAGCTAGAATTGTGTATCTGCAGTTGACTGACTTTGTCTGGTGTAGACGTAGCCTCAGACTCGGAACATACCTGTAAAGTCAGTCAATATTACAGATTGGTACAGAAAGGTTAATTTTATTTGCCTGAGAGCAGCAGCTGAATGGGAAAGAGAACCCAGGAGTCCTGGCTCTTAATCCCTCTGCTTTAGTTTTCATGATACAAGAACCATAGACAGTAGCAATGGGAAAAGAACATAGATGTATGAGGCAAGTCCTTCCCCCAGTGAATACAGGATGATGCTCTACTGCTGTGCAGCTTTTCTCCCAATGAAGACCATCTATTTGGGGAGACAACTCCATGAAAATTGTGTACAAGTGTTAAAAGGACTATTGAGCCAGCAAAATGATGGAGGTATTTAGCTGTCCCCAGCAGAATGAAGCTAAGCAAAAAAGAGTGGAATAATTTCCCAGGGCATGGGGGTGGTGGGGAACAGGGAAACCCCCATGACGTTATCTGATGTTGCCAAATGTCGCTTCCCATTCCTGTTTCTCCTTCCCAATGTGACCAGCTACCCAGAAATTGTATTGGCAGCTGAGCTGCAGACTTATTGATATTTCATGTGAAAAGGGTAAGTAGATTCCAACAGCTCAGGCGTCGCATATAATTGGACAGCTCCGATGATCAGTGTGTGAATATACAATGGTGTATCTGTGTAAAGCACACGGTTGCATGCAATGATCACAGTAAAACTGTATGAAACTCACCCGCTGTTGGGGATTAGGAGAAACTCAAGGTGGAAACTTGAGCCAGTGTAGGGTTTAGGACAAAAGCCAATGGGAACTTCACCATGTGAGAGCAACCCAGATAAAAAATAAGGGATCCAAATACAGCAGAACTCTGGAGCTTTAAAAATCTGAGCAGAATCAGGCCCTGAGGGCTGCAAGGGATTTTCAACAGCATCCAAGTGATGGAGGAACACAAGCCTTATTGAAAGGGACAGACCTTGCAGACATTTAGGCCATGTCTACAAAGCAATAAAAAACCTGCAGGACTGATGCTCCGAGCTGGGTCAGTTGATCTGGCCTTCGGGGGCTAAAAATAGCAGAGCAGACACTCGAACTTGGAATGGAGAAGAGGTGCTGAGACCCCACCAGCTGTCTAACCAGGATCAGTGACCCAGGCTGGCTGCAGCCCTGCTGTGTATCTTTAATGGCAGTGTAGACGTACCTTTAGGCATGAGCTTAACTTGCAGCATTCAGTGGGCCCACACACGTGCACAAATGTTTGCTGGATCAGGAACCATGTACCTCCAGCTCTGGTTTTTGGTGTTCCTGTGTTCACCCTGGACAGTAAGAGCTTTGTCTGTTTGAAATTGACAGCCAAGCTCTTGGTCTAGACACAGCATTCCAAATTGTAAAAAGGGACAGTTTTCACTGGAGTTGCATGACATGTTTATCGAAATCTCAAATACCTTGAAACTTGAAGGTATTTGTTTCGGAAAATATGTTCAATTTGGTGGGGAAAAAAATCCCATCAACTTTTGAAATTCATTTTATTTCTTATTTGGATTTCTAGGTGCTTCAGTCATGGACTATGTGCAAAGTGCTGTGCACAAATCTGAATAACCTCCCAATGAACTTGCAATCTAAGCAGATGCAAATGGCACGGGGTGCAGGGAAGGGATGCATGGCACAAGCAGAGTGAACAAATGTCATGTTCATTCCATTATTTCTTTGGGAAGGGAAATTGGACCCATTTTAAGCAGAAACTGGTTTGATTCTCAGATGAAACCTTCAAAAGCCGTGACTTTTCAAAATGCCATTTCAGTAGCTCCCACAGTTTGGTGCTTTTGCCAGGGTAGAGGGGAAAATTAGGGCGGAAGCTCTCATTTTGGAGCACTTCACTAAAAATGACAATTTGGAGGTTGCTAATTGACATGGCAGGCAATTATGGGTTTTTTCCTTAATTATAGTTACTTTTTAAAAATAATCTAAAAGCCCATGAGCAGTGTTCCCTGTAAGCTGAGCACTTGGGCAGCCCATCTCTGGAAATTCATATGCTGCCCAGCTGATTAGCACAGCATCCACAGCTGGCAGTATGTGTCTCTGTTGGTGGTGGACATCACACATTTTGGTGCACGTAACAAAATTTGTTCTGCCCATGGATGGGGGGGAAAAATAGCAGGAACCCTGCCCTTGAACCTAATCTTGCTTAGGCTGCCATGGTGGGGCTTCTCATGTATAGGTTTTATTGGACCATGCTGCACAATGCAGCTTTGCTCCATTATTCTGACTAATCACTTCTGAATCACTGATGGTGTATTTGACACTGTACCAAACACAAAATGAGGGCAGTTCTGTCCAAAGTGGTAGAGAGAGGCTGATATAAGAACAGATAGACTCAAGACAGGATGCCCTGGGCAGCACAAAAGAGGGACAGGTCTAGAGACAGATGGCTTTAAGGGGGGGTGTTTTATGTTCTTGCAAGTTTTTTCTTTCATTCATTATGACTGTTCAAGGCTAGGTCCTTGTTTGTTCACATGTCCCATTCTCCACTGAGATCTATTTGTGTCCTGTGACGTGATGCCGCTCAGCTCTAAAAGTCAATCAACATTGCCCGAAACATATTTTAACTAGGAAGCAGCAGTGCCATTGACATGAGGAGTCAATATCATGCTTGCATCAGTATTAGTGTGTCTGTCTGTCTCTCTCAAGACAAATTAAGCTTCCTCACCCTACAGCACCTGGGACTTCCCTTCATCCAAAAGGTTCTGCAGAGCAACAACTGTACCTCCCTTTCTACTTGCTTTTGAATACATCTGAAGGCTAGACAGGTACGATTGCTTATTAAAACTAGAGCTCTTTTTGTGGAACCTTGTGGGTCTGCGCAGTGCAGGTTAATAACAGTGCAATAATGTTCACAAGGTGTTCTTTTTAGCTAAGCCTCCACTGCACAGAGGCATGACTGCTGCATATGCAGAGACCCCTGGTCCAGACAGCCCAAATAACGATGGCAGTGAAGTTAAATACCCAGGGTCTTCAGCGTTACACAGCCTCTGCTACTACAGCTTCATTGCTGTTCTACCCTTACTTGTGTCGCGTTGTTGGGTAATACAAAAATTTCACCTCCTGTAAGAAATTATGGGGTTTTTCCTCTTACCCTGTGATAGATTCTATCACATGCTTATTTTTTGAAAGACTGGTTTTGCAGGAAGAGAGATTTTAGATGTTGTTGTGTAGCTTAATCAGAAAAGACTTTCTTCGTGGTGCTAGAGTGCCTGTGACTGTGCTTATAAATGCTACCTGTGCACATTAAAATAGGGGGAAAATCTGAGCCCCAAGTAAGCCAACCGCTCTCTTTCTAAAAAGAAATAATCCATGGATGACATTGAAGACCGTGCCACCTTGCTGCTACTGAGGTAAACAGTCTGAGTCCAGTCCAATGCTGATTTTGCTGTTTCACTAGCAGCATGGTGAGGTTCTGGAATGGGTTATCTTGGGAGGTGATGGAATTTCCTTCCTTCAAGATCTTTAAGCCCCAGCTTGACAAAGCCAGGGCTGGGATGATTTTTAGTTGGGATTGGTCCTGCTTTCAGCAGGGTGGGGAGGACTTGATGACCTTCTGAGGTCTCTTCCAACCCTAGGATTCTACAGTTGGAAGATTCCCATGGATTTCAGTAGGGTTTGAAGCAGACACTTTGTTTTGTAGTCCAATTTGACATGAGAAATGTTACTTCCACTTCAGGAAGAAGTAGCTGTGCCAACAGCCACTTCTGTGCACCACTATAACCAGGCCGCCCTTGGGGGCTACACAGTTTTAAATGACTAGAAAGAAACCTAGTGATTTAGTTGAATCAGTACAAAATCTGTGTCCATAAACCCTGATTCAGCAATGTGGACTAGGACTACTTCTTACATTGTCTTTGCGCAGAACTTACCATGTTAAGGCCCCACGCTTGGTGGAGTCTTCTCAATGCCCTTTCTGGGGTGCAAGACATGCCAGATTTTTTTAGAAGGTAAATCTTTGAAACACAAATTAAGCACAGGCATGTAAGTACAACTACTTTGTTTCATCACTGTTAGCGCATCAGTTAACAGTTTACTTCCACAACATCTCTGAGTAGTTTGTGTATTTTTATATGCCCACTGTACTATTTGTGGTGAGTAATAAATGAAATTACTTCACATATATTTAATATGCATTTAAGTATATAGCCCTCCACCCTGCCACCCCATCTCCATTTTTGATTTTTTGATAAAGGGGCATGAGAACGTATTTGAGAACGAATGAGGTGCAGGCTGCAGTAAAAGGTTAAGAACCACTTCTGTAGTATAAGAAAGACAATTAAAAGGCAGAGTTACTGTTTCCAGATGAGCTGGTTCACTGCAGCTTTTTAAAGGGGGAGATAATGGTCTGACTGTCTGTACAAGTAATCTGTTGAAGATTTTGCACTTCCAAGTACTCCCAGTCATTAAACAAGTGCTTGCAAATAAAGTGTAAGATGACCACACACCTCTTCACAACCTGAATTCAGTACTTCTATTCCCTATTGTTTTTGTAAATCTTTATTTTTAATGGAGCAAGTGTGTTTTATAATTTTAGTGGTGAGAAGCAGGAGTTGGCCATTAGTTTGCACTGGTACACAGAGCCCAGAACTGATTATCTGACCATTCTCAATATGACTTTGAAAAGTATAGATTTTACTGTCACTACTAATAACCATTCTCTCCTCTTCGGTGAGTGTGAAGGGCAATCCGTCTAGGTGAGAACTGGGAAATTAATTACAATTCTTGATGAAAACACTCAAACTCTGCTCAAAAGAAGAGTGGGTTTGAGAATTGTGAGCAAAAAGCAGGGCAAATATTTGGGCCTGATTAAAATACAATTCTACTTGAGAAACACAGAAGGCCAATAATACTGTGTAGCTGTGGATCACTTTTTATACTACTTTTTCCATCCACAAAAAACTTAGAAACGTAGGGTTGGAAGAGACCTCAGGAGGTCATGGAGTCCAACCCCCTGCTCGAATCAGGACCAATCCCAACTAAATCATCCCAGCTTTACAAAGCCCTGGCTGGGATGTAAAGACCTCTAGGGATGGAGATTCCACCACCTCCCTCAGTAACCCATTCCAGTGTTTCACCACCCTCCTGGTGAAATGGTCTCTTCTAATATCCAACTTACACTTCCTGCATTGCAACTTGAAACTTTTGCTCCTGATTCTGTCATCTGTCACCACTGAGAACAGCGCACGTCCTCACTCCTTGTGATAGCAAGGAGTATCGGGGTTGAGTGCCAACCACAGACAGGTTGATTTTGCGCATCCCTACCAGATGCATGAAATCAAACTCCAGAAGATTAACCTGGAGCAGGTTGATCTTCTGGGTAGTGTTGACGTGGCCAAAGAAAGGATGGACTCTCATCCAAAAAGATGACCATTCTAATAGTAGTCCCTTACCACGGATGTGGAGTCTAATGCTTCTCTCTACAGAATCTCTTATTGATCGTGAAGATACTTCTTCCTTAAATGCCATGTTCTAATTATTTTCTTTATTCCTTCCCTTGACTCACTCAGCTCTCTCCTCTACTGGTTTGACCATGATGGATGAGGATGATGGATTGAGCGAGAGGGGTCTCAGCAACTCCCGGAAGAGATATGATGATGATGAAGGTGAGAGAAATTCGAGGTGTTCCACAATTTTCCTTCAGAGGGTGCTCCTATTCCCATTAAAATTGTTGAGCATATTTTATTTCGAATAAGAGGTCATCAGCTTGAGAAGGTTGAGAAAATATTGCCCTAGACTTTCTAAAGTCATCTGGGGTCTGATCCTGAGAGGCGCTGACTACCTGCAACCAGTGTTCCCTCTAGCTTTTCCATGTGTGGGTAGAATAAATTTTATGTGCACAAGGCAGGTATGAATGTTCACCACAAAGAGAAACACAGACTACCTGCTGTGGGTGGCTCTGCTAATCAACTGGGTGGCATCTGTATCTCTCCTGGGCAGCCACCCAACTGCTTAGCTTACAGGCAACACTGCTTGCAACTCCTGTTAAAGTCTATGGAACCCATAGCCACTCAGCATGTCTTGGAACAGGGCTGTTCAGTTGATCTGAAGACTACCTAGCAGAAATACCTGGCATAATAGATTAGAAAAGTGACACCAATATTCACCCCAAATTCAAGGCCAAATGGATGAAATGTGTCAAGTTTCCACCTAAATAAGTAAAAACATCCTTGGTGGAGGTGAAACTTGGTTTGGCAGAATCCTGCACCCCATGAGGGTGTATGTGATGGGGGAGACACAGAACCCAAAGTCCTGCATGCTTGTGGACTTCATGGCAGTGATGGGTTGGGAGTATCCAGACATCCTTGTTAGCCAAATAATAATATTTGGTGTTTCAGGCCTAATGGAAGATGGGTGGGGAGCAAATATACATTTCTCTCACTCTGGAGGAGCTGTTTTTTAATCAGCAAATGAAAAGCTTTGCAGCTTGCACACCCGGTGTGTTAAACTGGAGTCCTGCTTCTGCGTGGAAAGGTCTTTCATGGGCTGCTTTTTTACCCTCCACTGCAGACTACCATTCCATTTATATCGGGGTGCCAGTGCCACGGGGTTACAGGAGGAAAAGGCGGCGGCGGCGATCTGCCTCCAGCCGAGATAAAAGCAGCGAGAGTGGAAGACACTATGAGTGCCAGGACCGATCTGATACCGATGAAGGAGGACAAATAAGCTGTGATAATGGGAATGACTCAGCCAGCAGGACAAGTAAGTCCCAGGTGCAAGTCAAGAATAGTGAGAGACCAGTTCCATCTAGCTAATATTTCCTGAAGTGGCTTCTCTAGAAAACTGTGCATCATTTATTTTTCGATTTTTTTTTTTCATCAAATTGCAGGTGTGTGTGTGTTTTTTGTTTGTTTCAGGGATTGTAACCATTCATTGATTCCAGTTGGATTCAGTCAATAGCTTCAGTTAGGGAAAAAAAATCAAAATTGGACTTTTTTTCCTTCAGCTTTTTTTAAACACAAAATGGTGTTTTGATTCCACAGTTTGCTAATTTTAAAAAAAAAAAGGTGAAAAATACCTGAAATGGCCAAATCAAAATGAGAGGATTCAAAACCAAAATTTGGCCAAAAACATCCTGGTTGGTTTTTTTTTTTTTTTTTTTTTTTTAAAATGAATCAAAAGACTGAGGAAAAATCATTGAGAGGTAAATAGAAATGTTTTGGTATATTGAAAATGATTTTTTTTCCAGCTGCTCAAAAATGGGGAGGCAAACTTTTGAAAAAGCATGTTTGGTTCAAATTGACCCCAATTTTTTTTCCCAATTCAGCCCCTATATCCCAAAAAACATTATTCACACCATTTTAGTCTTCTGTAGCACTCAAGCTAAAATTGCCTTTGTGCATCAGCGCATGGGGGGAGTACTCAGCTAGCTATTCCAGAGCTATCTTTGCACTCCCCAAATTCCTATAGCCACCAGGGACCAGTTTGGTACTCGACTGCTCTGTAAACTATTGGTAGCTACAGAGCTCACAAAGGATCTGTTCTGGCAGCTGAATCACAAAGTGTTCAGGCTGCAAGAGGCCCTGGCCAGAACTGTCTAAGACAAACAACCTGGCTTCAATTCTCTGCAGCATCCACAAATTTGTCAGGTAAGATTTGGCTATAGAATTGGAATATAAGAACAGCTGTAGTGGGTCAGACTAATGGTCCATCTAACCTGGTATCTTATTTCTGACCATGGCTGGTGCCAGATGCTTTAATGCAGGGATGAGCAAACTTTTTATGTTGGGCACCACTTTTCGTCCCTATGTTTAGCAGGGCCCCCCTCAACCCATCTAATGTAATTCAAACTGACAGAAATTTTGGCTGTGTTCATATGAAAAAACAAACAAAAAAAAAAAACCTTTTCGGCATGTGTAAGAATCAGTCTGTAGAATGTAAAATGATCTGTTTTGTCCAATGTAATTTAACAAGCCCAAAAAATAGGACTCCATTTTCCTCAACAAATGTACAGGTATGTGTCGTTGTCAGGCAGCTTTTCTCCTGGGAGCATAATTTCACCTGACGGCTAATAGCTAGCTTGTATACTAACCACACTAAATAAATCTCTTCATCCTACATGTATATGAAATCTACCTACTGGTTCCTTGTGTGTAATGTACGTCCTGTAGTGGCTGGTCCATATAAGTACAAAAGCCTAGTACAGGTTAAACCTCTCTAGCCTGGCCCTCTCTCATCTGATAACATCTATAATCCAGCATGAATTTAGTTAGTCAGACAACCCTTATCATGGGTGGGACCAAGTTTCCCATGGTCCCGTAAAATTTTTTTCCAGCACCAGTCCTGGCTTTCTGGGTTCTGTGCTGCTATTTAGCTGTAACTTACCCTAAATGTCTTCTCAGAGCCCAGTAAGCAATGAAAGCATTGGTAATGTGTTAGAAAACATAGACCTCCCATGGTCAGGCAAATTCTCTTGTTCAGCACAGATTAGGGTCCAAGGGTGCCAAACTAGAGAGGCTCAACCTATACTACTGACGGCAAATGTTGTCCTGTTCCAGTTCAAATGGGCAGGGGCATGATCCTCATTTTTAAATTTAAAGGTCCTGGGTCCATTCTCTGCTAACGAAACATCGTAAATGATGTAGCAGTTGGTACAGTTGTGTTTTGGCCTCTTTTAAGCTATTCTAAATGGTATCAAAACCAGGAAGAATGCAGTCTTGATTTTTATTTTTTCCCCCAAGTCCCATGACACGAGTCATTGGAAAATACACCTTTTTGGTTTTTAGCAGATGGGATACTTTGAGGGTCAGTGTTAGACAGCAAGGTCATTTCAGTGCTATCTCTTCAAAGTGTCATGGTGCTGTAAGTCATGTTGTTATTTACCACTTCTTACTAAATCATAATGAATAGCTCAAATTTCTGGCCATTGTGTCAGGGCTGAATGCATGCCCTTTTACAGACCATTTCCTAGCTTTGCTTTTTGCATTTTTTCCCTTGTGACTGAATTGCAATGTTTATAAAGTACTTTGACATTTTGTGTAATAGGTAGGTGGTGGTGGTTGTTTCTCCTAGTTTTATTCTAACTGCAGTAGCCTCTAGAAACCCTAGCTAAGGTTCAGGCCCCCATTGTGCTAGACACTGTACAGACAAATAACAAACGAACCCTGGACAAGGGAGCTCACGGACTAGATGTCAGACAGAACATGAGAACTGAGCAAAGAAAACAAGCAGGGCAGGGATGAATGGGTTGGTGAGTTAGGAATATGTCCAGAATTTAGCAGAAAATGTATTCACCATTCTCCTATATTGCAAGCATAGTTGTCGGAGACAGGAAAGACCCTACTGGGTGCCATCTACTCTTTCTTCACCAGAGTAGGATTGTTCCCGGCACTCTATTCCCTAGAGCCTTGTCCAGTCTAGTTTTTAAAGCTCCTTAGTAAAGATTAACATTGTACATAGCAAAACAGCTGTCAATCTCTGAGTTAGCCCCCAATATAGGTTTTTCTCTTGTTTCTTTGAGTGCACAAAACCCAACTGCTGCAGGAGCTGGGTCATGTAAAGCGGCAGGGTAAAGGGGTTTGCTTTTCAACCCAGGCCGCTCTTTTAAGGGCACAGTGTTGTACTCACTGGAGAGTCTGCCTGCAGTTCATTCATGCTTTTCACTGGCCAAGTATTCCAGCAATTTGCTGGCAAAACTGCTCTTGTAAAGCCAAAGTACCAGTCTGGAAATCATGCCTGTAATTCTTAAACTATTTGGTTCCCCGCCTCCTCCCCCGACTTGGCAAAGCATAGCGTCCCAGTTAGTTATTCGATGTGGCTTACATGTTGATGCTGTGTGTGAAAGTTAAATGACAGAAAACCTGTAGGATCTACAGTTCAGGCTTGTCTTCTGTTTGTCTCTAGTAAAGGTGTTGTGTTCCACATCGCTGGCTGGGGTTTGTTCAAGGCAGTACAGTCCTCTGTAATTATTGCAAGTTATTTCTGAATAAGGCAGAATTTGCAAAGCACTTGTTCACAACTGTTTGGCAGTGTCTCCAAAATACTTAATGAAGCATTCTAAACCTACCTGTAAAAATTACCTTGGGGGAAAAATAAATCCAATGCAGTATTCCCAATGGATAGGTGTCAGGATGGGTTGAACCTCTCATCCAGCACCCTAGGGACCTGACCAGTGCCAGGTGACAAAATTTGCTGGGCCGGGGAGGTCTATATTTGCTAGCACATTACTAGTGCTTTCACCGCTTATTGGGCTCTCAGAAGACATTTAGGGGAAAATTACAGCTAAATAGCAGCGCAGAACACCAAGAGCCAGTACTGGTGGCTGGAAACAAACTTTATGGGACCATGGGAAACTTGGCCACACCCATGATGAGTGGTCATCTGGCTAACTAAAATCATGCCAGATTATGAATGTTACCTGACAAGAAGTTCTGGATTAGAGAGGTTCAGCCTTGTGTCCAAAAAACAAGGATGCGATGAGAAGGAGTACTAAAGCATGAGGCACCTGGAGAATCCAAAGCCTGTTTGGATTTAAGATAGGGCCTGTTCAGTAGTTGTAGTTTCGGCTTTGGTAGAACTTCCATTGGCTTCTGTGAGAAATTTTGCCCTTTGTCTGTGCTTGGAGTAAATCTGTGCAGCCTTGTAAAGTTGTGGGGATTATATCAAAACCTGTGCTGCTGCTCCCATCCTCCTACCTCTCTCGATTTCCCCCCCCCCCCCCCGCCCTGCGTTCACTCTCTCTCACACACCCGTGCACTCACCTCTTACACAGGCATCTCAGTGGATTTGGTAACCTCACGTCATGAGAGCCGATGAGAGGAAAGTGCTTTATATTCTCTATAATCTGCTCATTAAGCTGTGGAGTTTAACAAGCCTGAGTGGATAAAGGAGGTGGTTAAGGGTGGTTTTTTGTTTGCTGTGGTGTACGTTTAACAGGGAGGAAATGGGGGAAAGAATGCAAACTGTTCCAGGTAAGAACTGTTCCACGTGCTACTTCCGTCTCTTCCCAGTCTTAAAAACCTTGATGATCCTGGGCTTTCTATCTTCCTTCTCAAAGAAACTTCTTAACTGATTCAGGGGCTGGTAAAATGCAACTGCCTGGTTCCTGTTTGCAAATATAAGAGCAATGGATTAGAAACGCGGTATGGCATCGTAAAATCTACTGTGCTTGCTACAGAAACTTTTTGGTAGCAAATACAGCTCATACATCTCTGCAAGGGTAAGAAAAGTTGTATTTTGACCAGTTTGATTCTGCTTCCCAGCCTGACAGATATCAAACTGTAGAAGACTGCCTTAAAAATGAGCCACAACTGACCCCCAAAAATATAGCAAAGGGAGGTTAGCAGTACACCCACATGCAAGTGAGGGAGAGAGAGAGACTTCCATTTTGTAGCTGTAGCTCCTTCACAGTGTTCTGAAGTGGTCAGAGGAGGTGAACTGTATTTAGAATGGTCGGTCTTTTAGACAGACGGATAATTTAGAGCGGTCAGCTGAGCTTTTCAGTGCATTCTAAGGAATTTGTATGTCTCCTTCACCCTTAAAATGTATAGACATTGAGAATCTAAATCCCCTAAGCGGTTGTCAGACCTGAGGTTGGATCAGCACTACTGCTGGGATGCTTTATTTGAGAAGGCAGCTCATTGAAAGGATTAGTTCCATTGAACAGCCAGTGTTGCTTCTGTCTTGCCTTTGAAGGGGTGAGGAATGAACAGCAAAGGAGAAAAAGAAGCTCATTGTATGTTGCCTCCTTGAGCAGGACAACTACCTGCAGGAAATAAATGTTCTCTTTTGAAGGAATGGATAATTACAGTTTTCAAGTATATTTCAAACAGATGCTAGGTGCTAGTGAGTTATACACCAAGTGTATTTGAAAACTGCAGTAACTACAGATGATATTTTACACTCCCTGTTGGCAAATGCTGCATCTATCTATCTATCTTTCTAGCTATGAATGAATGAATGATACACAAGAGAAACAAAATTTGAGTTGATCTCTGTTTTGCAAAACCACATTAGCTGGGGTTTTTATCATGTTGGAGAAAGACTTGGGAAGGTGCACCTTTAATATATCAGTGCATACCTAGAACACAGATGCAGTATTACAGTAAACTCTTGGCTATCCGGCATTCTATGATCCAGAACTCTCAAATAACCAACATTTTAACCATAAGTAAATTGTTTTGTTTTCCGTAAATAGAGCAAATATGATAAGTTTACACTGTACAATTCTACTGTTGGTAAACAAAGTATTATGCAGACATTTTTGTTTGTTTCTTAATATGTAATCTTGTTTTTCTTCAGTGTTACACATTGCTAGGTATACCTCTCTATTATCCAGAGTGTTGAATATCCAGGGCTGCCAGATAAGAGAGACTACTGGACAGTTGCATAGAGTAACAATGTACATTTTAATATAATCAGTCTGTTTTATCTCTAGTGTTAATGATCAGCTCAGCCTTCAGCTCTGGAATGGTCAGGACCTGATTCTGATCTCACTGTGGTTTATATTAAGGTTAATTCCCTATAATAAGTGGGCTAGCACTAGTATAAAATTGGCTGAGTCTCCCCAATATGTCATCTTAGCAATATCTTTTTTAATTCTTCATGGGGGGTTTTTCACCTTGCCTTTGTGTCATCTTCTTCTTTCCCAAACCGTATATCTCTTTATGATCTTTGATAAAGTTCTGTGCATAAGTGTATGCTTTCTGCTTTAGCTTTTGTGAATTGCCTTTCAAAGGTGCAATAACTCTGCAAGCATTTGGGTTACTTTTTTGCTCAGAAAATGCAGAAAGCTTTTAATAAACTAACCATTGGCATTCTTCTGCTCACTTAATCCTGCATTCTGCAAGGCATCCAGTGGCTCCAAGTAGCAAAGTGACAGGGCATTCTAGTGAAGAAAGTTTTGAGTACAGCTGAGGTGTCCAAGTCTTGCAAGAATGTTGTCTCGGTGTTTCTCTGCAGATGCCCAGTTTGCATGCTCAGAAATAAATCTCCGTTTGACATCTTGCTAACTGAACATCTGGTCTCTTCACTTACAAAGATGAATGATGTATCAGATTTACCAGCTGAGAAAGATGAGTAAGAGCCACACAAGTGGCTGAAACTACAGCCAGGCTATGATAGGCTTTGCTTATTTCCAGTGAGGGAAAAGATTCTTCAGTTGAATAAATACTAAGAATTCTCTACAGCAGCTTCCTGCCCCCACTGCTCAGTGAAAGCCTGTCAAAGTTGGTTTAGCAAATAACTCTTTGTTCAGGTCAATGACCTGGGTCAGGGGAACAATGTGGCTAAGAATCTAGAGGAGGAAGACACATGGAAAATGATCTTAAGACCTTCCACTGGTATGATATTGAATGACTAGCTGCACTATGAATGCGGGGGAAGGCAACAGCCCAAGGATCAGAACCAGGAATAAAATGTAGGTCTCCAATTCTGAGATTTCACCTTCTGATCATCTTTCCCATATTATGGAGAGAAACCCTGTCTAAACACATTAACATCCTCGGCTCACTGGCCTACGAAGCACCATTTTTGCAACAGACATGAACAGAGACTTTTTTCTGTCCCTAACTTGAAGGACTAATCTCCTCTTCAAATTGCACCGAAGAATCTCATAACGCCCATTACACTCTCTGTACAAGCACACGTTGCACATCCATAGATGAGGAGAATCATCAGAGTAGCATGCTCTGCAAAGCAAAGAGGAGAGTTTAGACCTGAGCTTGTAGGATCAAATCCTGATTCAAAACTCCTGCAATGAAGTCAACAGAATTTTTGCTTGAGTAAGAACTTCTGGACTTAGCCCATGTTACAATTATTTTTTCTAACATGCTGATCATCTTGGCATATAGCAAATTACAAATGCAACTGTTGTATCCAGAGTGGTTTATACTATGAGAACTGATTTCATCTCCTGATCATCTTGGCATTTGACTGAAGCTATGTCTACACTAGACAAAGTAAGTTGACAGCAGAGACGCAATTCTAGCTATGGCAATTGTGTAGCTAGAAATGATGCATCTGTGCTCAGCTTATTTGGCTGTCCCTACATAGGAAGGTCAAAGGGAGAAATTCTCTCACCGACCTTCCTTACTCCTTGTGTCTTGTGAGGAGTACGGGGGCACCTGTGACTCCTGAGAGGTCGATTTTGTGCATTCTTACTAGACATGTAAAAATCGAACCCTGGAAGATGGACCTCCGATCAGGGTTGGTCTTCTGGGCTAATGTAGATGTAGCTTCAGTAACCTGAAAAAAAGATTGTCTCCTCCTTTGTTGGTGCTGAGTTGCTCAAACAAGAGCCTAACCTGACCACATACTGGTCTTCTCAAACTACATGCATTTTAATAAAGTGTTGGGTTTTAGCATTCTCTTCATATGTTGGAAGTTAATCCATTTATGAACATGTCTTTGTTAACAGAATCCCACTGCTCTCTGACTTGGGAATAAGAAAGTCTGCCAAATACAGTACTCAAGAAAGGGGCTAATTAAATTCGTGCATGGGGAAAAGGAAATCTCCTGCTATAGGTAGCAAAACTGACTTTCGTTTCTATAAAAATCAGGGGAAGCAGAATTCCTAACTGCTGTGAAAGAATAGGATATCCACTACCTTATAGTTTAGCCTGCTTTACTGCTTAAGACCCTTAAGCCATACCACCAGAGCTCAAGCATGATTGGTGAGCATTTATTCCACTTCAGAGGCTTGGTTATTATTATTATTAATTTAATATGCATATTACTGTAGCATACTGAGGCTTTGGTCACTATCAAGAGCCTGGTGTACTAGGTGCGGCACAACCACAAAGGCAGACAAACGCTCAGAGTTCATGACTGACTTATGTTTGGTACAGTCCAGAAGTTCTCCAGCAAAAAGCGATGCTGGGATAAAAGCGGAGGATGTGATCTGAGAGGTCAGTCACAATCTCTGATTGGATTCTGGAGCACTGTAATAATCATGGATGTGAAGACAAGGATGGTATCAGTCCTTTTCTATTGCAATTCTACGGACATTTAATGAAGTTCTGGCTCTGCATTCTTAGGCTAGATTGATACAGCACAGTTATGTCTAAGTAACAATCCTAGCGTCTACACAACACAACCACTATTTTGAAATAATTTGACTTACTTTGAAATTGATAAACCTCATTCTACCAGGAATAGCACCTATTTTGAAACAGGTCCTGTAAGAGAGGGAATAGAGCCTATTTTGAGATAACCCAGAGTGCATACAATGGCTCTATTCCAAAAGAGGCTCTGTGAATGTAGATGATGCATTTAGAAATAGCGGTGGGCTATTCTGAAATGCATTTTTGCATATAGCAGCATTATTTCAAAATAAGCTATTCCGGAATAGCTTATTTTGGAACGTGGTCAGTGCTGTAGATGCACAAAACAAAAAAAAGCCTTCCTCATCTGGCCATTAACAGCCTGATTGCAGTAAAGCCATTGCAGGTTCTGTAATGCAAAAGATTAGACCCACTCTTTCCGCACCAACGTTCCTCAGAGAGGGGGAGGAACACAGGTTAAAAATAATAATTAGGTGTGCTGGGCATGTCACAGAACACAGGCATAGAGAAGACAGATCCCAGCCCTGGAAAGCATAACAATTGACATGGCAACAAACAAATGCCACAGGTGGAGCTGGAGTGGGCTGGGGCTCTCAGCCTTTGCCCCTGGGAACAGGAGGACCTGGGTGGGTAACTTTAACTCTATGCACTGTTCTCAGCTGGAGGGACCTCTCCCCTCAGGGTACAGAGCTCTTGCTGGTGGGGGACCCTCTATGATGATAGTGTCCAATATGCTAGCCACTAGGCACTTGTGGTTATTTGGCTGGTTGAGTGTGGCTAGTCAGCTTGAGCAATAAATAGGTTTTCAGAATAATGTGGCTAGTTCAGAAATGGTTGGACACCATGTCTTTGAGAGCTACATGCCACAGGGGTGATGACACCCAATAAGAAATGGACAAGAGCTGTTCTGTATTGTTGTCCCTGCTGCCAGCCACTCCACAACCAGTCCTTTATATCATGTTCAAGTACTGAGTTAACTATTCCTCTACCATCCTGGACAAAAGGGCATGTAGTAGCCCAATCCTGGAATTTCTCCAGTGAGAGATTTCCATAACTGCCTTCGGAAACTTGTTCCATCACCCATAGTAACTACAGGTTGAACCTCTCTAATCCAGCACCCTCAGGATCAGACCGTAGAATTTGCTAGCCCATGGGAGGTCAATATTGTCTGGCCCATTATCAACACTTCCACTGCTGACTGGGCTCTTAGGAGACATTTGGGGCTAAACAACAGCACAGAACACTGAAAGCCAGGTCTGTTGGCTGGAAACAAACTTTATGGGACCACAGGAATCTTAGCCACACCCATAAGTAGTCATGGAGCTAAATAAAATCAGGCCAGTTATGGATGTTGCTAGACAAGAGCTCCAGATTAGAGAGGTTCAACCTGTTCTTTATTTTTACATCTAATTTGTTTTTTCCCTACTCTAGCATCAGCCCTTCACCTTTCTTCTCAGTCTAATGACAGGGGGGTTTTGTAACATCCCCTTTCAACGTTCTCGTCACCTTTTTGCAAGCCTGCACCCACCCAGCTCTTGGACCTCGCCTAAAACTTGGGAGATCCAACCGCACCACAGACTTCCTGTGTGATTTTGTGCAAGTCACTCAGCCTCCCCATGCCTCAGTTTCCCCATTTGTATAGTGAGGACAACAGCACTGCCACACCTCACAGTGGTACTGTGAGGACAAATTCACGAAAGGCTTGGAGAAGGGCCACATCAGTATCTAAAGGTAGTTTGAAACTATGACTTTCTACTCCGAATGCATTTGGGGAAAAAAGCACCTCTCTGCATGACCCTGACGTGACCACACCTGGGGTATTGTGGTCATTTCTGCACATCTCATGATTCCAAGGATAGGGGTGAGGAGCTGGAGGGAGTTCTGAAAGGAAGAAGAATTGGGAGGAGGGCCAGCCTTGGGAAGAAAGATTAGAAGTGGACGTGCTTAGCATGGCTAAGTGACTGCAAGGAGGCAGTCAAAACCACCTGGAACTATCTGCTGCCAATAAGCACCCAGTAGCAGGGAATCAAAGACCCCTGGAACTGGAAGGGACCTCAAGAGGTCATTGAGTCCAGTCCCCTGTTCTCTAGGCAGGACCAAGCACCATCTAGACCATCCCTGATCGATGTCGGTCTAACCTGCTCTGAGAGATCTCCAGTAATAGCGATTCCACAACCTCCCTAAGCAATTTAGTCCAGTCTTTAACAACCCTGATGGTTAGGAAGTTTTTCTTAATAACCAACCTAAACCTCCCTTGCTGCAATTTCAGCCTATTGCCTCTTGTCCTACCCTCAGAGGCCCTCCTCCTCGTAACACTTCTTTAGGCACTTGTAACCTGCCATCATGTCCTCTCTGTCTTCTTATTTCTAAACTAAGCAAGCCCAGTTCTTTCAGTCTTCCTTCACTGCTCTTGTTCTCTAGACCAGAGGATCATCTAAAGCAGTTCTATGAATGAAGAGAACGTTTAGGCTGAATGTCAGAAGGGGCAAGGGCGTGGGAGAGAGATGGTCATTTTGTGGAAGGGGTGGGAATTTATAAACAGGTTGAACCTCTCTAGTCCAGAACCCTTGGGCCCCAACCCATGCTGAATGAAAGAATTTGCCAGACCACAGGAGGTCAGTATTGTCTAGCAGCATTACTAACATTCCCCCTTGTTTACTGGTATCTTAGAAGACACTGAGGGGTAGATCAGAGCTAAATAACAGCACAGAGCACTGACAGCCAGGACTCGTAGCTGTAAACAAACTTTATGGGACCATGGGAAACTTGGCCACACCCGTGACAAGTGTTCATCGGGCTAAATAAAATGCCAGATTACCGATGTTGCTGAATGAGAGAGTTCCCGATTAGAGAGGTTCAGCCTGTAGATTGGACAAAGCACTAGTGAATGTGCTAGAAGTGGCAATCCTGCAGAAGTAGGGGAGAAGGCCAGGTGTTCACTGAAGTGTTGCCAACACTTAGAACTGTATCTCGTGTGTTTTCACCATTCATTCATCTTTCCTTATCCCTACTTGGCCCCTTTCACTTAGCTTTTTGATCGCACTCTTTATAACAGGGAGGGCTGAATGTTTCCATACCTCCTAAGATGCTGATTAGTAGAAAGAGGAACAAAAATCTTTTTGATTTTTAAAATTCATTTATTAGACCCGCTTTATGCATGTAAGCAAAACACCTAAATGTAGAATAGTAACAGAGAGGAAGCCGTAAATGTAGTATAATGAACTGGAATTAAGCAATCTGGGAATTTTCTCCACCACTGTTGTAGTTATTCTGCCTAGGTTATGTATGTTGTGTCCTATGTGCCTGTTGGTGTCACTACTTGAGAGAAAGAAAGGACATGTCTCCATCAGTTTTGACTCTCCTGTTGATGTCCCCCTTCAACATAGCTTCTGAACTCTTGCATTTTCACTCCAGCTCTTCTTCGCCTCCCCCCCAACTCATTTACATAATTATTGGCAACTCTGGACTGGCCGTGCCATAAAGGAGAGAGACCACCTCGAAGCTGGCCCAAGCATCTCTCCCTTGGGAATCCCACAAGTGGTATTTACCTTTTGAACAAAGGTGTTCTCCCATGGCAGGCATTTTTCAGCTCTTTGGAAGTGAACCCAAATAGCACAAGTGAATGACATTCCAACACACCAGGGACGTGGCAGGCTCTTCTGCCAGATTCCTAGTAAGACTTTAGGGTCTGCAGTAACTGGTGTGTTCAGCTCTGTATAACGTAGGCCGTTAAGATTCCTTAACACTCTGTTCATTTAAGAACAGGGAAAGCCTCCTGGCCGAATGCAAGTGCCGTTACTTGGCAGGCCTCACCTTCCTGCTCTTTCTGTTATCTGCTGCAAATTCCTCAGAATTAGATGATGGTAGTGGATGATGGCTCAATATCTGGATGGCGGTCGGTTTCAAGATTTGGACACCGCGTTCCAGCAGTGGTCCCAATAGCCAATACAGAGGGAAAAGTGGCCTCTCTGCTTCTACTTAAGGTTCCTCTGTTAAAGCATCTGAGGATTGCATTAGTTCTTCTTTAGATTGGGCAGAGAGGGATCTGTAACACATGCGAAGTGCACATTTGTGGTGTTTTTACACAGCAAAGTTATTTTGGATTAACGGTTGCTATTCCGAAATAACTTTGAGAGCATCCACAGAGCAAAACTGTGAAATAGCGGGTGTGTTATTTTGAATCCTGTAAATCTCATTCTATGAGGAATAGTTCCATTCTGAAATAGACAGGGAATAAGAGCTATTGCAAAATAGGGGGCCACTAGCCCCACCCAGGGTACCCTGCTAGCCAATCGGTGTGGGGGCTCTATTTCAAAATAGCCGAGCGCTCTTTTGCTACACGTTTTGTGCATATATGCATTATTTTGAAATAAATTATTCTGGAAAAATCTCTTCTGGAATAGCTTATTCCAAAATAACGCTGGTATATGGACCTAGTCTCAGAAGTCAGCGTAGGACTTTGGTTAAATTGGTCATTATGCCTTGAGCTTCCATATATATTGTGATTTTTAGTGCCCTTTCTGGTAATTTTATTCCATAGTTCATTCTGTGAGCACATAAGATGTCTCTAACTATCCCCATTTTAGTTCTACTTTCCTAATTTTTAGCTTCTGGCACTAGTTCAAAATCACTCACCTGGAAGAACTGTCTCGGGCTATGTCTAGAGTCCAGGCTTCTTTCGGGAGCCTGGAGGACTCCTGACAGAAGTCTGATGCTCCAGGAGCCCTCTGCCGAAATTCCAATAAGCTTTGTTCCACCAGGAAGAAGGGATGTGTTGGCAGAGAGTGTTTTTCCCAACATTTGGCCCCATGTGGATGGGCCAAATGTTGGGGAAAGCCTCTCCTGACAAAACTGTAGGCAAAAGATGTGCAATTTGCATAACTTCTGCCGCAAATTCTCGGCAATTTAGACACAGCCTGAGTCATCTTTATCTATTACCCTTTGTAACATTTAAGTTGTTAAAGGGTCAGCTCAAGGTCTCCCCTTTCTCCATGGCCCCCTTCACGTTCCCTCTATTCATGGAATAGCCCTATACAATGTAACAGACATGGAAACAACAGGGGTCATAGAAATGTAATTGAGCTCCCTCAAAATTACTCTGAAAGACCTATAGAATTTGATGATGAATGTGACCCTTTGTGTAGGTTTTCTCAAGCACCTGCTAGACTTTGACAGCAGGGAGATGTAATTTTCTCAAATTCAGTACAATGGTTCAGGTAATCTATAGAAGGCATCTCGGGTTCTATCCCGTTAAACTGGAAGGTAAAGAAACTGTGGAATAGCAACTTTGTTGTTCTACTAGATCAGTACTTCCCAACCTTTTCACTAGTGCAGACTCCCACTCATCCCTCCCACCCCACCCAACCGTTCAGCCCACCAATAACCCACCCCAAACCATTTGCAGACACCAGTCAAAGCCAATTCTAGCTGCTAAGTATACTTCCTTAAATGAAACAGGAAAACACAACATAGATATTCAGACATCAGTTAGTACTGTTATTGGAAGATATTTAATATAAAAATAATAATTGTTTGTAACTTTGCAATCTATTTAAAACTTATTTTCCATGATTTTTTTTTTTTTTTTTTCATGGACCCTCCTGCAATACCCTTGCAGACCCCAGGTTGCAAGCCACTGTAGATTTTTTTCATAACTAAACCAGGATGGGAACCTTGAGTCACTATAGGGGCTCGTCTTCATACTTGGCTTAATCTGATTCTTGACTTTCTCCCTCTGCCCACCCCTCCACTCTGATTTGCTCACCGTGATCATTTTTTTCTGATTTGTCCTCCTTGATTACTGTTTTTAGTTCTCTGTGCCTTAAATAATTGAGTCTGTTCTGGTCTGGCTATGGTCTGAAGAAGTGGGTCTGTCCCACGAAAGCTCACCTAATACACTGTTTTGCTAGTCTTTAAAGTGCTACTTGACTGCTTTTTGTTTTGATAGTGTATAGACTAGCACAGCTCCCTCTCTGTTACTATTCAGACCTGTTCCCGTGTTGGAACTGTGAATGTTCACTGCTAGGCCTTTTCTCTGCTTTTATTAACATCACCCACCTTGGTTATTGCACCAGTTCCCTTACACCTATGTCAATGGTGGTAAATGTGGCATAAACCACTCATCAGTGGTTTTACTATCATGGTATCTAGATGTGCTCTGAGCAGTGAGGAAAAAAGTAGCTCTGTCAGTATCTGTGCAGAATTTAGCTAGTGTTAGCATAGTAGGAAAAATAATAATGCCCAGCTTTTATCAGTAGAGCTCAAAGCTCTTTACAGAGGACTGCAGGATCATTATCCCTATTCCCCAGATTGGAAAATTGAGGCACAGAGCAGGGAAGTGATGTGCTAAGTGGCAGAGCCATGAATCAAACTTGTCTCCAGATGCCCACTTCAGTGTTCCAACCACACCACCTGCTGAAGCATATGAGGCAGTTAAGTGCTTGGCTTCCTTTCAGCACTTGAAAATCCCATCCATTTACAATGATGCTTCTAGCATGGACCAGGCTGGGTAACTCTGGCAGTGTACAGCCAAACCTATGCTTTGGTGTGGGGAGAAGGAATGTGTGTTATAGTCAAAGCTGAGTCCCAAAGCCAAAGTTATGGGCTTAATGGAAGGATCACTGAGTGGCCCATGCAAGGATCACTCTAAGGCCTGTGGAAGGTTAGACCAAGGAATCAGAACGTTCCTTTGGAAATGCCGTTCAAAGAGGGAGCAGCTTTATTTCAACTGTAATTTAACATGGCAAAAGTTCCCACAGAAACTAAGGCAGGGTAGAGGATCTTTGAGCACACAGCATCCTTAAATTGCATTCTGAAGTTGTGATGTGATGCAGCTAGGTTCTTGCCTACTTCACACAGGAAACCCTTCCATTCAGTAGGGAGTAAATGATTCCCAATTCTATAGTGTGAGGTATCACTTTTGGTGCGATGATGCTATGTCGGATAGCGCCGTGCTGTTGTTAAAACTGATACTTTTAAATATGGAGGTATACACATCTCACAGAGCTGGAAGGGACCTTCAGAGGTCATCGAGTCCAGTCCCCTGCCCTCACAGCAGGCCCTATCACCATCCCTGACGTTTTTTTTTGTTGTTTTTAATCTATTGGCCGCAGACCCGTAAATGGCCTCCTCAAGGGTGGAATTTACAAACCTGGGTTTAGCAGGCCAATGCTCAAACCACTGAGTTATCCCTTCCTTTTGTATAATTACAGCCACATGCAGATGTGGTTAGAATTCATCTGAATTATTGTAGTGGCGGCTGCTTTTCAGAATGGGGGAGAAGCTACTTAATTAATTGGGTATTATGAATCACATAGAGTGCTTATTTAAAACAAGGATCAGCAACCTTTCTGAGGCAGCGTGCCGAAATTTGACCTTTTGACCTCTCTGTAAGGGCCAAGTGCCAGTGATCCTTTTTAAAGTCACTAATAATCCTCCTTACAATAGCGTCATTAACAAATGAGATGCAGAGCTTTACCCTTTAGGTGGTGGTGAGAAGCAGTAGCTGGTCTTTTGTTAATCCACCGGTGGCCTGGCTTTGAGCAAGCTCCAAGTTGCATGGGGGAGGAAGGGCTGGGGTGAGCTTCCACCTCACGGGCCGACGAAAATCAGCTCACATGCCACTGTTGGCTTTCATGCGGCGGGGCGGGGGCGTGGCGACCCTGATTTAGACAGTGCTGTCCAGCCAAGCTCCTTGCTGGCATTGTTCTCTCCATTTCACAGATGGGGAAAGCATCCCACTCAAGACCATCATTAACTCTGAGTTAATGACAGTGACAGGCCTTGAACCCAGATTTCCTAGTCCTGAACCAATGCCCAAAGCCCCAGATTACACTGCCTCTCTGTAATGCACTTGTCTACAGGCTTCTACTTTCCAAATACCCACAGCAAGCCTGGGTGAGAGGTGAGCACTACACCTATTTTACAGATGGAGACACTAAAACAATAGTTGATGCATCAGCATTAGAAGTCTTTGAGTCAGGACTGGATGCCTTTCAAAAAGGCTGCCAATATAGTCTGATCTTTTCCCTGTACTCCCTGGCCTATCCATCTCCTCGTGTTTTGTCTTATACTTGGACTGTCAGCTCTTTGGCTGTGTCCTTTGTTCTGGGTTTTTACAGCACCTAGCTTGATGGGGTTCAGGTTCATGACAAGAACATTGGGGTGCAACGTTGATCTGGTTACAGAGTAGGACTCGGCAGTGTTCGTTTACCCAGTGGATAACTGCCATCTACTTCAGGAATCACTGGGGAGGTTTCCCAGGCTCAGAAGCTATGTTGGGTGGAGGTGGGCGGGCAAGAGGTGGTATGTGATATGGACCACTAGCACTGGGTCCCCCCCGGCCCTCACCATCAGCTCCATGCTACTTTCCGTGAGTGCGTGGGCAGTCCCACCTCTCCCTGGGAGTGGCGTGATCTGAGAGTAGGGCTGCTATATGAGAGGGCTATGGCACTGCCCCAGCACCCCCTAGAAGCTGTGGGTGGTGAGCAGAGTAGGAGGAGGGGGTGGAGCCTGAGTGGAGGTGGGGCTTGGGTGCCTGACCTAGCTGGTGCCCCCCTGGAATCCTACACTACTCCCCTCTGCCCAGGCTGTGTCGTGAGGAAAGTCAGGCTGTATAATCATAATAATAGATTATCATTATCTGGTCTGAGTCTAAGAAATGCTGGCTGCATAGGTAAGAAACGCCATGAAACCTGAGGTGTGCCTGGCTTCTACCCAATAGTCAGACCATTAGCCTGTCTCTCTCCAAGCCTGGCTAAATCAGCGTTCGTTAACCTCACACCCGCCAGCCATGGGTTAGCACCACGCTGGCTGTTGCACGCTGCGAAGAGATCTCAAAGCATGTGAACACAGAGATTTAAAAGAAAATCCGAGTTCTCTCAGGGATGAAGAAAGCAGAGCAAGAGTGCTCTCTCTCCCTCTCTCGCCCCCCTCACGCTGCTAGAGGGAATGCATTAGAGTCACTCAGGCGGAGCAACTCAAAGGGAATGAACTGGCTGGGTCAGTAATTAAAAATGTTCTGTGCTGCCGAGAATTGTGTCCACATGCCACAGCCCTAAGCTTGCTCTGACGCAGCCGCTCAATAGGCCGAGTTCACCTCAGCTTTTCTTTTCTCCCCTCCACGCTTAGCAGGGAAACAAAGTTAATTTGTTATGACAGAACCATTCACCTTGGCTCTTGAGGCTGGCACTGTAAAGACAGTAAGAAAAGCAAACGCTGAGGCAGAAGGAAAGCAAGAGCACCAAATTCTTCAGAAAGTTTCTCTAGTGCTGAGTTTCACTTTCTAGAGAGAACCCCAGAATAGCTGAAGAGGAAGAGAGAGAGAGAGAGAGAGAGACTAGAAGACTGATTTGAATTTGATGGCGGAGGGAGAGGGGGAACAGGTGACCCCAATTTCCAGATTACTACAGCAAAAAAAATTAGTATCGTTTCTAACACACAAACAATGAGCCAGTTACTGCAGTTCTCACTCAGGCAAAGCTCCTAATGACGTCAATGGAAGTCTTGTCTGAGCAGCAACTACATGTGTCAGCTCAATGTCTGGCAGGAAACAAAGCATAGAAAAGGGAGAGAGAAAATTTTCCCTGTGTTATAAACCATGGTTTCCTGTTTCCTGATGGGACTGCATCCAACTCACCTAATCATAGAAAATTAGGTTAGGAAGAGACCTCAGGAGGTCATCTAGTCCAACCTCTTGCTCAAAGCATGACCAATTCCAGCCAGGGCTTTGTCAGGCCTGGTTTGAAAACTTCTGAGGATGGAGAGTCCACCTCCTCCCTCAACAACCCATTCCAGGGCTTCACCACTCTCCAAATGAAATATTTTTTTCTGAATATCCAACCTAGATCTCCCCCACTGCAACTCAAGACTTGTTCTGTCATCAGCCATCACTAAGAATAGCCTGGCTTCATCCTCTTCAGGTAGTTGAAGGCTGCTATCGGATCCCATCCCACCCCCAAGTCCTCTCTTCTGCAAACTAAATAAGCCCAGTTCCCTCAGTTTTTCCTCATAAGTCATATGCCCCAGCCCCCTACTCACTTCCATTGCTCTCCGCTGGACTCCCTCCAATTTGTTTTCCTCCTTTCTGTAGTGGGGAGCCCAAAACTGGATGCAATATTCCACATGTGGCTTCACTGGTGCAGAATAGAGGGGAATTTGCTTCATGTAGCCCATCAAGTGGTGGGAACTCTGTTACTCCCCAGTTTGGGCTGGATTCTAGCCAGTGACTGGGAGAGTAAAAGCTCGGTATTCACTTATCAGTCCCCTAACCCATATATTGCTACAAAGTCAGCACTTCTCACTGAAATGGTGGGACCCTCCCAACCCAGGAACCTACCTGCCCCCTAGAAACACAAAAAGCATCGCCGTATGTGTACGGCATCTTGTCATCTTGCTCCCCGCCAGCAGGCCCAAAGAGCTAAGAAGCTCAGTTGTAAGAAGTACTTACCTGGGTGATAGCTGGGGACCCTTTCATCAAGCAGGAAAAGGCTGAACAAGATCTCGTGGCTGGAAGCTGGAGCTAAGTAAATTCAAGTTAGAAATACAGCACAGATTTTTAACAGTGCAGGCAAATAGCCATTGGAACAACTCCCTGGGGGAAGATGGTGGATCCTCAATCAGTTGATGTCTTTAAACCAAAATGGGATGTCCCCTTCTGAAAAATACACCCTTTAGCTCTGTGGTTCCTAAACTTTCTCCAGTTGTGGAACACTTGGATGTCGTGGTGCTCTCTGCGGAACGCTTTATCTTTCCTTACATCATCATACTAACTACGAGGAGTATTACGAATGGGAAATATTTCATAATATTAATTAAATTATTGTAAATGCAGCTCAACAAATAATAATGAAACCGGACATTAACAAAACAAATATAGTAGAGACGGCAGATAAATCATCCCAAAAATTTGTTTTTCCCCCTAAGAATGCAGAAGAGACCGCCATTACTCAATGTCAATGGCAGAACGCTTTGCCATAGCTTTCCGCCAGAACGTAGTTTGGAAACCGCTGCTCTGGCTTAACCCCAAATGTGGCTGTTGTGTAAGTGATGAAATTCTGGGACCTGTGTTTTGCCTAGATGAAGGCCTTAAAATTCAGGGGGTGAAATGTTGGCCCCTCTCTAACCAATATCAAAATTCCCATTGATTTAAATAGGGCCAGGCTTTCACCCTCTAAATCTAGCTGGTGGCTGTAGCACTGATGACCAAAATCAAACATGCACCCTCTGCCCGTTATTTTTGCAGGTTGTTCCATATTTCAAGCTGCCTTTGTGCAAGGAAGCCTGGCCTGAATTGCTTATCATCTCGGCCTTCCCTGCTCCTCAATGGGCCTCTTGTTTCTAAATGAGTTGTTCTCTCAAATGGCTTATTGTCTTGAAAATGTCCTTTTCATGTCGGGAGCTAAGCTACGCCCATCAGTCCCCTCCTTCACCTCCTACCATTCTTTCTGTTTCTCCAAGCTCTGGGGGTCAGGCCTGACTAATCTGACTGCCCCAAAAATGCTGAATCACCTTTGTTTGCCATGAGAGTTCCCTTTAGCCTTCCAGCATCTTTCCTAGAAACTTGTGGCTGAGGGGCACTGCTCGGGCTGCATGAATGAACTGCTCCATCTGCACTTTTGGCCATGAAGAATGTTGCTGCAGTTCTAACCCACACACCTACTGGGCATGGATCACTGCCCCATGTAGTGGCACTTGGGCTATGTCTAGGGAAAGTAAATCAATTGAAGAGATGCAGTTCTAGCTATGACAACTGCATAGCGAGAATCGCTGTATCTGCAATAAACTTACCTGGCCGTCATCACTTGAGAAAGTCGACTTGCAAGGAGTACAGGGGTCGATGCCAACCCTTGATAGGTTGATTTCACACGTTTCCCCAACAGATGGCCGGGTTTGATTAAATAACTGATCTGAATCTCCACCAGCGTTCCCTGTAAGTTCAGTCCTTGGGCAGCCACTTAGGAGAGATTCAGGTGCTTCCCAGTGGATCAGCAGAGGGTCACCAGCCAGCAGCTTGTGTTTCTGTTGGAGGTGCACATCCACACATGCCTTGGAGCACATAACAAAATTTATTCCACCAATAGATGCAAAAATATTAGAGGGGCCACTGATCTCCACCCACATCTCAAACCTGAGTCCACAAGACAATTCGGAGAAACCAGTTCTGTTTTCTTGCTTAGGTTCTGTCTGTGGCTGAGTTTGAAAGGACCAAATTATCACAAGCAAAGCTGCTCTCTCTGTATTTTTTGCCCAGATGGGTATATCTGCCTCAGCCAGTACCCTACCATTGGGGTTCACTGCCTGTTGCACACAACGGTGTAGTCTTCTGAAGTCTGTAGCACTTTGGTTTTGTTCTGGTTTACTGTGGTGTGCTGGTGTTGGTCTGTGTTCTGTGAAAGGTATGTTCTGGTGTTCTCCTCTGACCTTGACCTCTGTGACTCTATGGTAAGAAGCAGGATATATTAACCAGAAAGCTTATTTTTTTCACAATGTTCTTGAAGGAATTTCCAAGTCGGATTGGTGCAAGACCCACCACCAGTTGCCAAGCCAGAAATGAATTCTTTTACCTCTTTTCTTTAGTGTCTCCGGCTGCTGAACGCCTTCGTTACATCCTGGGCGAGGATGATGACCCTCCCAACCCCACCCTGTTCACTGAGATGGACACGCTGCAGCATGACGGAGAAGAAATGGAGTGGAAAGAATCTGCCAGGTAAGGAGGGGATGGCCCACCATTTTTCCCCACTTGTTCAGCCCCATCAGCCTTGGTGAGATCCTTAGGGCAGATGGTGGCAGGGAATCTCTCATATCGTAAGTGCTGTTGCCTGTAAGCCAGCTCAGAGCAGGTATAAATGACACAACACTAAGCCTCATATACGTTTGCTTTCCCAGTCAGAGTGGGGGGCACCTGAGTCTACCTCCATCCCAGTACCGCAGACAGGAAGCCCATGGCAACCCCCTTGAGCCACAGACCCTGCCTCCACTCCGCTCCTTTATCCTTTCCCCGACCAACAGGGTTGGAGGTTACCTGGGGCAGGTGCAGTGGCAGCAGCCGGATGTTGCCTTCCCTTCCTTTCTGCCCTCCCACACTCATCACAGGGGTGGCATGAGCCTGCTTTGCTCCACCACACCCTCACGGCCTACCAAGCCCCACCCCTGCTGCTTCCGCCACTGCTGCGCTCTGCCCTAGTAATCCTCCCACCCATAGGTCAATTGGGGCAGCCACCATGGGGCTCCCAAAAACATAGCCACCACAATTCAGCCGATGGCCTGGACAGCTCTGCTCCTAAAGATAGCAAATTGTAAGAGGAGGAAAAAAATCAGAGTAAACAAGGCAATATATAATGTATTGTGTAGGGTTCCTATGCACTGTTGAGCAGTTGTTATATTTTGCTCCAGAGGGGGTTGCATTTTAATGCCAGATGAAGCAGTTCTGCTCTGTGTATGGTTCATAAAGCACCGTGCAAGCCTGCATGATTAATGGAGCTCTCAAGGGGGAAAGTAACTTAAAATTTCTTATGGGTACTGTCTTATTGCATCCTGGGTCCCTGCTCTTTCAATAGCTCCCTGCTGGCTTTTATCACAACTCAGCCAGCTCTTATTGGAGCTGTGCACTAGGGCTCTTACTTTCCCCTCTAGTAGCTACAAAAAAGCAGTGAGTTATAATCTCCAGTAAGATGAAGCAAAAGAAGATTCACAAATTGCTTGGCACCTTAGTGAAACGTGGGGCTTTCACAAGAGATACACAGTGGCTTCCCGCCAGCGATGACCCAGAGACCGAACGCACTGGCTAAATCTATTAATCAATCCTCAAATTGCATCAGGGTGATTAGCTTTGAAATGGATTAGGAAACAGCAAGTAGGTGCCAGTTCATTATTTGACCATGCAAAGTGACACAAATCCTGAAAGAGAGGCAATGTGAAACATGGTGTTTGAAAACACAGCAAAAGCTTGAAACCAATGCAGTGGTGGAAAAACCCAGCTGCCTGTGGAATGGAGGAATATGATTGTGTATATTCTGTGGTAAAGGGCAGTAGGTAAATATTATGTATTATTTATTACAAGCTAAATAGGAGTCAACAATGTGACACCGTTGCAAAAAAAAAAATCATTCTGGGATTCATTAACAGGAGTTTTGTAAGCAAGATAATGGAGTAATGCTTCTGTTCTATGTTGCACTGATCAGGCCTCAACTGGAATGTTGTGTTCAGCTCTGGGTACCACGTTTCAAGAAAGATGTGGAGAAATGGGAGAGGGTCCAGAGAAGAGCAAAAAAATGTTTAAAGGTCTGAAAAAAAACATGATCTGTGAAGGACAATTAAAAGAATTGGTGTGTTTAGTTTGGAAAAGAGAAGACTGAGAGGGAACATAACAGCTTTTAAGTACCTTAAAAGGGTGTTTACAGGTTGACCTGTCTAGTCTGGCACCCTTGGGACCTGACTCATGCCAAAGGAGAGAATCTGCTGAACCAAGGAAGATCATTATGGTCTAGAAGCATTAACAACACTTATACTGCTTGTCGGGTTATTAGAAAGATACTTAAGGGTAAACTACATCTAAATAACAGAACACTGAGAGCCAGGACTAGTGGCTGGAAACAAATTTTATGGGACTGCAAGAAGTGTGGCTACACCTGTAAGCGGTCATCCGTCTAGTTAAAATCTTGCTGAATTGTGGAGGTTGCCGAATGAGAGTTCTGGGTTAAAGAAGTTCTGCCTGTACAAGAGGAAGGGAAAAATTGTTCTCCTTAACCTCTGAGGCTGACAACAAGCAATGGGCTTAAATTGCAGCAAGGCAGGTTTATGTTGGACCTTAAGAAACATTTCTTACTGTCAGGATGGTTAAGCACTGGAATGCATTGCCTGGGGTGGTTGTAAAATCTTCTTCACTGGAGATATTTAAGAACAGGTTGGATAAATATCTAACGGGGATTATATAGATGGTGCGAGGTCCTGCTGTGAGGAAAGGAGACCGGACTCAATGACCTCGCAAGATTATTTCCAGCTCTAGTCTTCGATGATTCACTAGCACACAGGGGACCCATCCTTGAATCACAGATCCATTGTGGTTGGTGTTGCATAGACACAGACCTAAAAAGGTGGATCCTGCTCCCAAAGAACTTACATTATACAATTAAGAGGCAACTTATACATGTAGGAAGTGTTAGGTGGTCATAATGAGATGCTTTCAGAGTTGCCAACGCTGGATGTTTTATCACGAATCTTGCAACACTTGGTGCATTTCTTAATGCCTCAGCAGGCCTGTGAAAGGCCTGTCTCTATCAGTTGTATCTTTTTATTTATAAACAAACGAACAGTCATGTACCACTTTAAAGACTAACAAAATGTTTTATTAGGTGATGAGCTTTCAGGGGGCAGAGCCACTTTTTCAGATCTGGCCATAGTGCTGAAAGTAAACTGGGACGATGAATATATAGCAGAGAGGTAGAAAACAAAAAAACACGAAATGAAGACGGACAAAGCTGAGGGGAGGCAATGGTTGGGATGGAGGGAGAAGAAAATTACTGCAAGTGTCTGTTGAAGAGACTTGCCTGAGATCACTATGAGTATCAAAGATGGGGAAGTTGTCTTTGTAATGCGTAAGGTAATTTTGCAATAGCAAGTTAAGACCAAGTCGTGAAGTGTTGAATTTGAGAATAAATTTCAATTTAGATATCTCTCTTTGTAATCTGGTGGTCAGGTCTCTGTTGTAGGATGCAGATTCTCAGGTCTTTAATACTCTGGCCTACTCCACTGAAATACTCACAGGCAGGTTTATGTGTATGCAGATTCCTAATGTCTGATTTGTGTCCTTTCACTTTTTGGTGAAGTGATTATCCAGTCTGTCCAATATACATAGCAAAGGGGCATTGCCGGCACATGATAGCATATATGACATTAGTGGAAGTACAGGAATATGAGCCCCTGATCATGTAATTTATGTGATTAGGTCCAGTAATGGTGTTGCCAGAGTAAATATGTGGACAAAGTTGGCAACAGGGTTTGTTGCAAGGAAACATTCCAGGATTAGTATTTCTGGGGTGAGGTAAGCTGGTTGTCTGTAGGACAGCACAGGCCTCTCATGCAGAGCCTCTCAGAGCTTAGCATCGTGTTCCCGTGCAGGTTGTACGTTGTCGGTAATGTGCTGCAGGGGTTTGAGTTGGGGGCTATAGGTGATGACAAGCGTTATTCTGTTGTTGACCTTCTCGGGCCTATCTAGAAGTAGCTGGGTTTTGGGTATGCATCTGGCCCTGTCAATCTGTTTGGTTTTTTGCTGCTCCCAGTGAGTAATTAAGTTTTACAAATGCCTGGTAGAGATCTTGAAGTTTTTGATCTCTGTTGGCAGGATTGGAACAGATGCGGTTGTATCTAAGGGCTTGGCTATTAACGATGGATTGGGTGATGTGTCCTGGATGGAAGCTGAAGGCATGTAGATAAGTGTAGTGGTTAGTGGGTTTCGAATAGAGTGTGGTATTGATTTGGCCATCACTGATTTGTACTGTGATGTCCAGGAAATGGATCTCATGTGGAACGGTCAAGGCTGAGACAGATGGTTGGATATGTATGTATGGTAGGGGTGTTTGTATTTTTTTTAGTAAGTTTCTAGCCTTTGAGGTGATAAGAGGCCTAATGGAAGTCTCTCCCATCGAAGACTAGTTGAAGGCTTGGTTATGTTGGTATGGACATATCTGACAAAGACCAGAGAGTTCTTGCAACAATTGTGGATGGAAGGTAAACAAGAGGAGAGACCGAAGACGTGGTACAAGAGCCAAATATCAGCAGACCTCAAAGAGATCAATCTTAATGACTGCCTCATGCATGGTCGTGAGTTTTAAAACAAGGCTTAAAAAGTTGCCAACTTCAGACAGAGATGGGGAACAAAGAGAAATTTGCTAGCCTTCATGATTGCAGAGAAAAGTAGCACACCCGAACGGCTCCACCACCAGACAGCAAATAAACAAAAACCAGTTTATTACTGTTGGTCTGGGCAGGACTAAAGTTACAAATAGAACTGGCTAATTCTTTTATGAATACTTCATTCACTGAAGAATGCAGTTTCAGATGAATAGGTGATATTCTCAACTAAAACTGTCTGAAAATCTAAGTCCACGTCATGAAATTATTTTGGACGCAAAGTAAAGGGGAGAGGGATTCCAAAAATGTCTAAACAGACGCATTTTGACTGCTTCTTGCAAAATGACCTTTTGTATGGAAGTTTGGTGAGACTATGGGAGCTGGACTCGATGGCTTTTTTAGGTCTCTTCCAGCTCTGTTGTTTTATGAGTCTATGCTTTTAAAGACAAATTTTTTTTTAAAAAAAGTTTTGTTTCAGGTATTATTTGACTCAAAATGTTATTTTCCCACCCCAGTGTATCATTTCAACAAGAAAAAGGAACCAAAAGGTTATTTCAGGCCGACTGAAAGAGAACATTTTTAGGATTTTTCAATTTGACAACCTAACTGGAAAATCAATGATGTGCCCAATTCTCATTCCACTGTGACAAGCAACAGCCACAGCACATGACTCCTGGGCTGGATCACAAACAAGCATGCACCAGGCAGGCAGCTTCTGGTTTTTTTTCCAGCCTCTACTTCTGTGTTTGCATCATGAGTGGATTTAACATTGAAGCCATTAATACTCCTGGTAACTTGTGAAATAAGAGTACAGTAGAATGCCGTAACATGGACATCCCATGGAAATGGCAGAGTACAGGCATGACATATAAAACGGATGCAAATTGCCATCAGCTCAGATTGTCAGCTTTTGGCACTGTGCGTTTACGGTCCTGGGAAGTGATTCCACCACCGCTATTCCCTCTAATTTTTTGCGTCTGTGTGCAGAATAAATTTACGTGCACCCAGGCGTGTGCAGCTGTGCACCACCAGTAGAACACACGCTGCTGGCTTTGGGCACTTTGCTGATCAGCTGGGCAGCATTTGAAGCTTTCCTGGGTGGCTGCCCAAGTACACAGCTTGCAAGGAACACCATCCACCTTATCTCAAGACAGTGAGGGAATCAATTCCAATCTGTCTCATATTTCTGCATTCTCCACTCTCCATGGGCACCCTAAGAGTTAACAAGCACTACTGTTCCAGACCTTAAAAAAAGAGAGAGAGAAACCCAAAACTTCTATTAAAGGTACTAGAGAAACCACAAATAGTTTTCGCTTTATTGAATTATGAGCTTAATCACGTTAAAAAAAAAATCTCAAATCCATAAGGAATTTTCTCTTCCTGGCATAAAGTTTGTGAGCATTATTAGGCTCTTTTTTCTTCTCCCCCCTGTGAGCTTCAGTCTTTGAAAAAGGAGTCACTATTGCGCCTGGGATTTAGATGGCTTTTTGAGCTCAGCTGAGCCCTTTCTCTATTGTAACACAAAGGGATTGGCGTGTGCTCGTGCTGTTTTGAATGGGATCGATGGGGTGAAGTCGGGCAGTTAATAAGATAGATTTTTGTTAATTCTGTCGCACCCACGTGTCCCAGTTGGGTTGCATAATGACCTTGTTTAATGTACAAGGAGTGCCAGTGGATGTGTTTGCTCTCTGATGCCCAGGGATTTATACGTGTAGCAATGAGATGGGCACATAGCATCCTACTGACTCTTTTGTGTATATACCAGCTAACATGGGATGAGTGGCTGGAGTGTTTAGGGCTCAGAACACCTGGGTTCAAATCCATGCTCTCCCGCAGACAGCCCATGTGACCTTGGGGCGGGGCCTGGGGCAACTCCCCCACAGTACCTTAGATATGGGCCCAGAAGCAACCACCTGCCTGTACTGCAAGCCCCACCCTACCCCCCTCCACCAGCCTTGCCCCATCCAGCCTACAAGGCTTGGGTCTCCACATCCCCAACCCCACCTCGGGCTGGATGCTATCAAGCGGACCCCCGTGCCTCAGGGTGCAGATCCCAACAAACCACATTCCAGATCTGGACTGTGGGCTGGAGGTTCCCTACCCCACCTTAAGTCCATCCGGCACTGGGCTGGCTATCTGCATGCTCCATGCTTGCTTATCAGCTGCCAGCTCCCATTTCCAATTAAATTTTGATATGTGGTTGACAATTGTACACTTCCAAGTCATCCTAGGTCTGTCCCTCTTTCTTGTTGGACTTTCTGCCTTCCAACTGAGAGCTGCGTGGACGTATTCTATGTGGGTGAATTGTTGGTAAAGCATCATCACAATGAACTGCAACCCCAGGCCAGCTGGGTGCCTCCCGATTATGCATCAGAGGAGTAGCTATGTAAGTCTGTATCCACAAAAATGACAAGAAGTCCTGTGGCACCTTATAGACTAACAGATTTGTTGGCGCATAAGCTTTCGTGGGCAAAAATCCACATTGTCAGGCACATCATGCCCATGAAAGCTTATGCTCTGATAAAGTCCTGATAAATCTGTTAGTCTATAAAGTGCCACAGGACTTCTCGTTGTTTTTTCCTGAATATGGTTTAACCAAGGCATCTGCAACCTCTGGCTCCAGAGCTGTCTTTAAGAGCTTCTTTGTGGCTCCCAATGCTGTAATTGCAAAGTGGGGGAAAAAAAATCCTCCTGATTATTTTTGATAAAGGGTGAACATCTAAAAGCCTAAAAATGAACAATTCATATCTAAATAGCAAATGATAGGTGATGTCGAAATGTTGGATAACTCTGCCTACCTTCCTCCAGAGACAGAGATTTCAGGAGTGAAAGTGAGGAAGACAGTGATGCGAACATGCACATAAAGTGCGAGGAAATAAAATATATAAAAAGTTCGTGAAAGTCGTGCAGTAAACATGTATTGCATTGCAAATCATTGTGTGTGTGCTGCTCTTAAATAGGGGTTACAACAAGTATGACTGTACATTATTTATTAAGGACCATCTTGTATTCACATGCATCATGGCTCTTGAATTATTGAATTTCTTACCAAATTAAAAAAAAATTGTTCTTCTTGCTCTTTTGGTTGCTGACCCCTGATTTAACCCTTTGGCATCTGTGTAGCTACATCCTAATCGCTGGTTTTGCTGCCACACTGGATAAAACTCCAGCATTGTAAGGGTTAATGTTACTGAGAGGTTATATTATTTTGGGGCATTGCTAGTGGAGCCATTCAGTTATTTTTCCCAAGTGTTTTTATTCCTTTCCACGAGACACCCTTGTTTTGTGGGACCAGAGGGTGCCAGAGCTTCGTGCTCCTCAAGGTACAGCTAATGGAAGGAGTGTGATGGAGCTCTGTCCACACCTTACAGGCAGCACCATGTCCCTGTGGCCTCAAAGTCAACAGGACAATGGACACTAAGCATCTCCCTTGCTGGGAGTCTCCGTAGGAAGGCTAAGGAGAGACCGGGCCACGGAGACTGGACAATTTCTCACCCCATCAGAGCACATTAGAGAGGAAGCCTGGGGAGAACATTACAGTGTGACTGGTTGAGTTGTACCTGCTCTGAAGCCAGAGGGCATCAGTCTCCTAGGGGAAGCCTGGGACCTCATGCATGCATCTCCTCTGCAGGTTTTCAACTGCAGGATTGCAGGCTTTGTGTTTCCCCTCTCCCAGGGTCAGGAATTCACAGCCTCCTTAGCTGCCGGGAGCCGGCTCCTTCACTGCGTGAGCGCCACCTGCAAATAAAACCTTGGCAAGCCTAAAGAGGAAACTTCATCTTCAGAGCCAAGCAGCTGTCAAAACAGTGCGGGCTTGGCTCTCGGAGTCTCTCTTGGGGAGAAAGTTGCACAAAAAGCCAAGGGTGAGGCAGCGCGTGCTTGACTGCCGTGCCTGGGTCGCTGAGGCAGGTAAATTATAATTGCTGTAATGGGGAGACTGATCCTTCCCCTCAGCCTGCGTTTAGTCTATTGTGATCATAAGCTTTTTTGGGGGCGGGCGGGGCAGGCAGGGACACTGTTCAGGATGTACTTGTACAGCACTGAGCACGATGGGTCCCTGATTTCACTCAGGACCTCTGGGGCAGCTGTCCCACAAGTGGTAAAACATCAGGGGCTGAAGGTAATAGGACCTCATGATTCAGTGCAGGAGTCAGGAAGGATTTTTTCCCCTCACTTCCTTGAGTACTGTAGCTTGTCAAAGAGTATCGTGGGATGGGGAACGTCTTCTTCCTTGGAAACAGTAGTGGGCAGATTGTCAGCTGGGTGCAATTCTTAGCACACCAGAGACAGAGGGTGCTGGACCGCTGGGCTGTGAGCATGCAGACCTCTCAACTTTTTGTGGTAGAGATGGATTCCTGCCTCTGGTCACAAGCAACAGTAAGTCTGAGCTGCTCGTGCTGTTGCCTTTGGGCCCATCACAAAATTGCCGCCTGGTCAGAGGTGGAATAGCCTGTGGGTTGCGGGACAGGACCGTAGCGTTGCATGGGTTAGGGAGCCCAGCGCTGAAGCAGCAGAGGGTGCTGCAGTGCAGTCCTGAGCGCTCTGCAAGCTGTGTAGCTGCACAGCAGCTTACGTAGAGCCACACTGTTGCTCAGGTACCTATGCTAGGCGAGGAGGGCTACCTCACCCCCAGCGTAACCTCCAGCCTGGTGCCTGGGGGAGGGTTGGCCTGACCCAGGTGCCTGTCCTGCAGCCCAAAGATAACCATGACTCTGCCCTCTCACCCCTGCTGCTGCCAGAGCAGCCTGAGTCCAGGCTTGCATCTGCCATAGACCAGCCCAGGGGCATCCCTGCCATGGCCAAAGCAGCCCAGACGTCCCCTGACACCCCCCTTCCCCCGCCACCATTGTCCATTTCCACACAAACACACACCATTCCACAGTCAGAGCTGCCTGGGCAGGCCACACCGCACTTCTGCCACAGACCAGACAATCCAGACCTGCTCCCTGCTGTGGCCTAGCCTCATCCTCACACACACTCTGTTCTCTATCTTCTGCCCAAGCCCCACCCCAGAGCCCACACCTTCAGCCAGAGCCCTTGCACCCCAACCTTCTCTCCCAGCCATGCCCCTCATCCCTAGCCCTGCCCCAGAGCCCACGCCCCCAGAGCCGTCACCCTTCTGCACCCCAGTTGTCTGCCCCAAGGCTCAGCCCCCTCTCCCATGCTCAGAACCCATTGACCCCACCCCTGCCACATCGTCACTGTCACATGTACGCTGCAGTACACACGCAACCTGTGTCACAAAGCTTGTCACACACACACACAGTGTTTCTCTTTCACGCTCACACAATGTCTTTGTTCTTCTGTTGCCCCCAGCCCCACCCCTTCTGCTCAAGGCCCTGTCCCTTCCAGGGGAGCCCAGAGCCAGTCCACAACCAGTACCAAAATTCATGGAGCCTATTGCCTTGCCCTCAAACAGACTCTCAGCACCCACAATCTGTTGCCTTTCTTGACCGCTAAGCGGGAGGATGCAGCTTTGCTCTATTAAGTAGGAGGAATCTGGGTTTTTTCCCCCTTGGTTCAAAAGCACTGGATTCTGGAGCTTCAGTGTGAGATGATCTAAATTAGTTTTCCCCCGGGGGTGAGGGGTGGAAGCACTGAAGAGTATCAATCTGCTGTCCCCTGTAGTTGGGATCTCTAATCCAGGTAAATGCCAGCCTAAAGCAGCTAGTGGGGAGACAGAACCACCAGGTATGTCCCTGGAACCAGAGCCTGGATAATCCAGAGTTGTTTCCAGTATTTCCAGTATGGTATTAGCACATACTCTGTTGCCACTCTTTTTTAAAGCTCCTGTTGTCCTCTGTTCTTTCCCTCTATCCCCACTACAGCGACATGAGCCAAAATCCAAGTTGTACCAGTTAAAAGCTGCCAGGTTAAGCCCTAGACTGACTAATCCATGAGAATTCATGGAGTTGGGCATCTACAAACCTGATTTAAGGGAACAGCAGCTTTACTTCCAAAATAAATAGAGGCACATTGCCGAGAATTACTTGTGCTTAATTGGAGCACGAGTCGTATTCTCCAGGAGCCGACAGAAATCGGCTCCAATTCATTTATTTGTGTTACTCTTCATAATGCATGTTAAGAAGCTGCTGCAGAACATTAAAAGCAGAACAGTTTTTCTTTTTAAAAGGGAGGGAGCATTGTCTAATGATTGGAGCAGGAAGTCAGTACTCTGGGGTCCTTTTCTTAGGTCTGGCAGGAGAGAAGGTAAAATGTGTGAAACTTGCAAATGAATTCCAATTCAGATGTTGCCCTCTGTAATCTTGTGGTAAAATCCTTTTCTAGGGGAATAGAATACTTTTAAATACTTTATTGAATGCCCAGGCTGGTTAAAGTGTTCCCCTGTAGGTTTATGTGTATTCCAATTGCTGATGATGGATTTACATCCATTCATCCTTTGGCGCAGAGACTGTCCAGTTTATTGACTGCCCATGGCAGAAGGGCATAGCTGGCATGAGATGGCACATATCACATTAGCGGATGGGCAGGTGTGTGAGGCTCATTTATTTGATACATCGAACCTGGGGCCTAAAAGAGATTTAATTTATCTTATGCATTGCAAGGGCAATTTCCACACATTTGATATTTGTGGAAATGGCACACATCCCACTTAATTTACTTTTTCCATAGGTTCTGTTAATGACAGGCAACCCCACCATTTTTTTTCTTTCCTTCCTTCTCCTGCCACCCAACCCCACTATACGAACCCTGGGTTCTTATTATGTATGCCAGTCTGAAAATCTGAAGAAGCGGGTCTTACCCACGAAAGTTCATTACCTAATAAAAAAAAAATTTTAGTCTTTAAGGTGCTACAGGACTGCTTGTTTTTGGTGAAGCCATGGACTAACACAGCTACCCCCTGAGACTAGTAGACAAATAGCTAAACCTCCCAGCCTCTGCTTTCTCATCTGTAATATACAGACGTGCATTGCAGGGGTGGTATGAGGATGAATTCATTCATGCTTGTGAAGCAGGTGGAAGATGGAAAGGAGAGCCTCATATAACAGTGCTAATACTGCTGGTCAAGGTCTTGTAAGATACCTCTAGTTATGCAGCTTTGCCAGTACTCCGCCATTCTGATCTAGGACTCTTCTAGCATCCCCGCTAGCTCTACCCAGTCTGTAATTATGCTCTTCCGATGCCTCTCAGTCCTCAGCTGTTCCAGTCCTGGGCTCCTCCAAGCACCTCTAACCAACACACCCAGCCCTTACTGAAGCAAAGGCTACTAATCCAGTGTATTGCTCATAAACATATCTACTAGTAAAACGTTCACCTCCTGTTGCTGCCTAGTGATCGAGCTGTTCTGTTTAAGTTTGTTCTTTGTGCTGGTCACCCGAATGAGATATCGTTTGGACAGAGGTGCCACTTGCTAGCCATGCATTTGTACCCAGTTGGGATCATAACCATGACTTTTGTTGTTTCAGGTGGATAAAGTTTGAAGAAAAGGTGGAAGAAGGAGGGGAGAGATGGAGCAAGCCTCATGTGTCCACGTTATCTTTGCACAGCCTGTTTGAACTGCGCACATGTCTACAGACAGGGACGGTGCTGCTTGACTTAGACGGCTACTCCTTACCGCAGATCATAGGTACTCGCCTCTCATTACAAACAGCAGAGGGGTTTTCTCGGTGCACTGACACTTTACCTAGAACTAGAGAAAGTATCACTCACCTCAGAGTAATTTGGGATGCGGGAATAATAGCAGCTCAAATAGTACACAATTTAAACAGCAGTAAAGATCAGTGGTTCCGAAACCTTCCAGTAACAGGGATGGTCTAAACAGTACTTGATCCTGCCATGAGGGCAGGGGGCTGGATTTGATGACCTCTTAAATATTTCCCTCAAATTTCTCCACATCTTTCTTGAACTGTGGTGCCCAAAACTGGACACAATACTCCAGCTGAGGCCTAACCAGTGATGGTTAGGATTATTATGGTTGGGATTATTTTTTACCAATGTGCATTACTTTACTCCTATCGAGATTAAATATCATTTGCCGTTTTGTTGCCGCTTGGTTTTGTGACATCTTTTTGAAGGTCTTCGCAGTCAGCTCCGTTCTTAACTATCTTAAGCAGTTTAGTATCATCTGCAGATTTTACCACCTCACAGTTTACATCTTTCTCTAGATCATTTATAAATAAGATCAGTCCCATTATTGACCCTTGGGGGACTTCACTAGTTACCACACTTCATTCTGAAAACTTAACCATTTATTCCTACCCTCTGTTTCCTGTCCTTTAGCTGGCTATCACTCCATAAGAGGACCTTCCCTCTCATCCCATGACAACTTACTTTACTTAAGAGCCTTTGCTGAGGGACCTTGTCAAAGGTTTTCTGGAAATCTAAGTATATCATAGCCACTGGATTCCCTTTTGTCTGCATGCTTTATTGACCCCTCAGAGAACTCATAGATTAATAAGGCATGATTTCTCCTTACAAAAACAATGTTGACTTTTCCCCAAAAGTTATGTTCATCTGTGTGTGACAAGTTTATTTTTTACTAGTTTTATTTTTTACTACAGTTTCAACTAATTTGCCCAACACTGACATTAGACTTACTGGTTTGTAATTGCCAGGATCACCTCTAGTGTACTTTTTAAATATAGGCATCACATTAGCTATCTTCCAGTCACTGAGTACAGAAGGTGATTTATAGGATAGGTTACAAGTCACAGTAAATAGTGAGTGCCTAACCTGGTGTCGCTGGAGTAATGAATCCCTATGGTGATTTTTTTTTAAACAAATACATTGGATCTAGTTTTTTTGGTTTTGGGTTTTTTGGTTTCTGCTGATGGTGCACATTATCTTGAGATTGGTGCATATAACAACATTCATTCCTTCTCATTTTTCCACCCATCTGTGGAATATTTGGCTTGATTTCCTGAAGGCTCCTGCAGCGAAACTGGGAGATTGGCTGCTAACAGTCTGGCAGCAGAGCAGGGCTAAAACAGCAGAGCCCCCTGCCCTGGCCCTGAGCCAATCCTGAAAGCAGCTGACATGACTCTGTGGTCCCTGCAAAAGGCTGGGCAGACGACATGACAGCTGCTTTCAGGAGCAGCGCAAGTCCAGGGCAGAGGGGAGTCTCCACTTGCTGTCCTTGTGTACAGCTCCCATTCTCCGGGAACAGGAAACCTCAGACAATAGGAGGTATGGGGGTGGTGCCTGCAAATGGAGGGGGCAGTGTACAGACCCACTTGCCCCTCCCACCAAGAGGCTGCTGCTGGACATGCCGGCTGCTTTCAGGAGGGTGCAGGGACAGGGTGGAGTAAGCCTGCCTTAGCCTCACTGTGTTGCCACCCAGGAGCCATCTAAGTAAGCTGGAGTCCATACCCTGAACCCTTGGCCCACCCTGGAATGCCCTCCTGCACCCCAATCTCCTGCCCCAGCTTCAAGCTCCTCCTGGATACAAACTTCCTCCCAGAGCTTGCGCACTGCAACTCCTCCTGCGCCCCAACCTCCTACGCCAGACTCAGCAGGGGACCCCTCACACACTCTAAATCCCCTTGGCCCCAGACAAGAGCCTGCACCTCAACCCCCACACCCTGCTCCAGGCTGGTGAAAGAGAGTGAGGATGGGAGTGGGAAAGGAGGGGAGATGGAGTGAGCAGGGTGGGGAAGGAGGTGGAGCAAGTGTATTTAGGTTTGAGGTATGTCCTGGATTGCACTTCTGTTCAAAAACTGACCTGGTGGTTAGAAAAGGGGGAGACCACTCATGTAAATAGTGGGCTCTCTGTAACTTGAAGTCCTTAAGTCATGATTTGAGAACTGCAGTAGTTCAGCCAGAGCTGATGGGCTATTCCAGGAGTGGGTGGGTGAGATTCTAGGCCTGCAAATATGCAGGAGGTCAGATGACATTATCATACTGGCCCCTTCTGACCTTTAGGTGCGAGCCTTTGGAACTGACGCGGTTCTAGCATTTGCAAGGAGACTTTTTTCCCCCAACAGAATCTGCCACGCCACAGCTCAGTGAGTCATGCACACGCTTCCAATGTTATTCTTTCAGATGACGTTATAGAAAAGCAAGTAGAAGACGGTCTGCTCAAACCAGAGCTGAGAGAGAAAATCAGCTATGTGCTCCTGCGGAAACACCGCCACCAGACCAAGAAGCCGATCCACCGATCCTTGGCAGACATTGGCAAATCGGTCTCGTCCAACACAAGTGAGTTCACAAGATACGGCACATGCGTGGCTATATCCCAGCACCCTTTACTCTTATTAACTTTTCTCTTGCAGTCTGTGGGGATGAGTAGAGCTCATGGAGTCTCAGAGCTTATGGCCAGAAGGGGCCGGGAGATCACACTGGAGAGGAATGGATGGAACCCCCAGTAGCCCAGCACATGGAGCAGGGAATCGATAGTGAAGTGTAGTGATTACGTGCTGCTTATATGAGTTTAAGAGAAGGCACCTGGCCTCTATAAAGGGGAAGACAGGGGAAAGGATCTGCCAGCAGAGTGAAGCTGCAGAGAGCAAGAGGCGGGGCTCCTCTCCTGGGAGAAGGGGAGGGTTAAACTGAGACACCAGCGGACAAAGGGTGCATGCAGAAAAGCTTGCAAGTGACTCTGGGAAGAGGAGGACTCTCTCCTGGGATAAGGGGACAAGCCCCAGGATTGAGTAGTGTTGTGAATGCATAAGTGACAGATGGCAGGGGAATGTTTAAAGCAGGGGTGGCCAACCCATGGCTCTCAAACAGCATGCAGCTCTTTGAGCCATTAAATGCAGCTCCTCCTCAGAGCCGCGTGATAGGAGTGCTGTCTGCACACGTGCCCTACTGCTTGGTGGGAGAAACGTGTGGCAGCGGAGGTGGTGGTAGCAGAAGTGGTTCTGGGGCTCTCATGAGTAGCCAGTATTGAGTTAGAGTGAGGACAGGTTTGGGGTGCCTGCCTCTGGGAAGGGGGATTGGGTTAGAGTAGGGGGCTGGGGTACCTGGCTGTCAGGGAGGTGAGGGAGATTGGGTTAGAGCAGGGAGGCTGGGGGTGCCGGGCTCTGGAGAGGGGGATTCATTTAGAGCAGGGAGGAGCTGCAGTGCCTGGTTCTGTGAGAGGGGAGGGGGAGTGGGTTAGAGTGGGGGACTCAGGGTGCCTGGCTCTGGTGAAGCCTTTAAGGAACCTTGAGGAGGGTAAACTGAGGCAGGGCCTCTGCAGAGCAGCACTTAGCCAAAAGGGGGCATTACAGGGTAGGCTCAGCCTTTTTACTGCCTGTAAAATCCAGCTTGGTAGCTCACATCCTTCTGAGGTTGGTAGTGAATAAAAAAATATTATTCATCTGACATCGTGTGAATCAAACTGTTGGTAGAGGTCCCCCTCGCAGTAGCATCGCCCCTTAGAACATGACATTGCACCTTGGGTGGCAGTTCTAACATAGAAGGCCAAGGTTGGATGAAGAGTTGAAAACAGAATCTGCATGTCAGTTTCCTTTCAGGTCAGCACAAAGGTGTCCTGGTCAGGGCTGTGCTGGAAGGCGGCTCTTGCATGGTACGCCACTGGGTCACTTGCTCTGCAGAATTGTTTCAGTCATTTTCAATGGCTGTAGATGGAGTTTTCTCTTTTTCCAGTCTGGGTTGTTTACCTGGGCTCATCAACAGAGAGGCGCTTTGGACTCTTGGATTTCCTGACCTTAGTCCACTCTTGAGATTAACCTAAACTGAGAACTTCAGACTTTACTGCTGCACATCGGATCTAATCTCCGATAGCCTGCTCCCCAGCACACATACTTCCATTGACTTCAGTGAGGCAGACATGCTTCTAGGGAGAGCGGTAGCAGAACTTTGCTCATTTCATGATTTTTAACACTTTTTTTTTTGACTGTGGTTATTGCTCCTCATCAATCATAGAACATTAGAACTGAAAAGGACCTGGATAGGTTATCAAGTCCAGTCCCCTGCCCTCCAGCAGGACCAAGCACTGTCTAGATGTCTGTCTAACCTGCTCTTAAAAATCTCCAGTGATGGAGATTCCACAACCTCCCTAGGCAATTTATTTCAGTGTTTAGCCACCCTGAGAGTTAGGAACTTTTTACTAATGTCCAGTCTAAACCTCCCTTGCTGCAGTTTAAGCCCATTGTTCCTTGTCCTGTCCTCAGAGACCAAAGAGAACAATTTTTCTCCTTCCTTCCTTCCAACACTGTTTTAGGTACTTGAAACCCACTCTCATGTCTACTCTCAGTTTTTTCTTTTCTAAACTGAACAAGCCCAAGTCTTCACTCATATTCTCTAGACCTTTAATCATTCTTGTTGCTCTTCTCTGGGCCTTCTCCAGTTTCTCCACATCTTTCTTGAAATGTGGTGCCCAGAACTGGCCACGATACTCCAACTGACACCTAATCAACGCTGAGTAGAGGGGAAGAATGACTTCTCATGTTTTGCTCGCAGGATCATGTTTTTGCAATGACATCTCACTGTTCACGCATATATAGCTTGTGGTCCAATATGACCCCTACATCCCTTTCTGCAGTACTCCTTGCTAGACAGTCGCTTCCCATTCTGTATATATGAAGCTGATTGTTCCTTCCTCAGTGGAGTACTTTACTTTTGTCCTTATTAAACTTCATCCTATTTACCTCAGACCATTTCTCCAGTTTGTCCAGATCATTTTGAATTATGACTCTATGCTTCAAAGCAGCTGCAACTCCTCTCAGCTTGGTATCATCTGCAAACTTAATGCCCATACTCTCTATGCCAATATCTAAATTGTTGATGCAGATATTGAATAGAACTGGTCCCAGAACAGACCCCTGTGGAATTCCATTTGTTATGCCCTTCCAGCGTGACTGCAAACCATTAATAACTACTCTCTGAGAATGGTTATACAGTTAGTTATGCACCCATCTTATAGTAGCCCCATATAAGTTGTATTTTTGTAGTTTATTGATAAGAAGATCATGCGAGACCTTAGCAAATGCCTTACAAAAGTCTAGGTCTACCACATCCACTGCTTCTCCCTTATCCACAAGATTTGTTACCTTATCAAAACAAACTATCCAGTTGGTTTGGTTTGGCATGATTTGTTCTTTACAAACCCAGGCTGCCTGTTACCTATCACCTTATTTTCTTCCAGATGAATTCCTTAATTATTTGCTCCATTATCTTTCCTAGCACAGAATTTAAGCTGCCTGGTCTGTAGTTTCCTGGGTTGTTCTTATTTCCCTTTTTATAGGTGGGTACTATATTTGCCCTTTTCCAGTCTTCTGAAAACTTCCCCGACTTCTAGGACTTTTCAAAGATGCTAGCTAAAGGCTGAGATACCTGCTCTATCAGCAGCTTGAGTATTCTACGATGCATTTCGTCAGGCCCCAGTGACTTGCAGACATCTAATTTTTCTAAGTAAATTTTAACTTATCCTCTTTTTATTTTGTTTTATCTTCCAATCCTACCCCCTTCCCACTAGCATTCACTAAGTTAGGCATTTCTTCATCAGACTTCTTGGTGAAGGCCAAAACAAAGAAGTCATTGAACATCTCTGCCATTTCCAAGTTTCCTAATATTGTTTCTCCCTCCTCACTGAGTAGTGGGCCTGCCCTGTCCTTGGTCTTCCTCTGGCTTCTAATATATTTTATAAAATGTCGTCTTGTTACCCTTTATGTCTCTAGGTAGCTTGAGCTCATTTTGTGCCTTTGCCTTGCTAATCTTGCCCTTCATACATGTATTGTTTGCTTATATTCATCCTTTGTAATTTGTCCTAATGGTCAGTTTTTATGTGACTCCTTTCTGATTTTGAGATCATACAAGATCTCCTGGCTAAGCCAAGGTAGTCTTTTACCATACTTTCGATCTTTCCTACACAGCAGAATAGCTTGTTTTTGGACCCTTAACACCTCTCTGAAAAACTGCCAACTCTCTTCAATTGTTTTTCAATATTTACGCTGTGGGTCTTTTCCGATTAATGTGAAATAAGTCATTGAAACGAATACTGACAAAGGATAGGAGTATGCAGGAGCAGATAGATAGTGAACCCACAAAGGTAGTTTTTTCCATTTATTTAGTAGGTGTAGCACTGAGTCCATTATTAAATTACAGGCAAGATTGTTGTTTGTAGCTGCTTTTCTTGTTATTGCTTCAAGCCTGTCCGTGATCAGTAGAGCTTGTCAAAACAGTTTTGACAGAACCATTTTCTTTTGCAAATGACATTTAATCTAAATGTTTTGTGTCAATTTCCCCAACTTTTTCTCTGGAAGGCTTCATTTTGATACTATCAAAAACAATTTGAATCAAAGTTGAGTTGCATTTTGTTTTGACTTTTATATTACAATATCGATTTTAATATATGTATCTATTGTGTATGTAGAATAATGTATGTATGCTCTAGTTAATATTTCAGGGGTACTGGAACAGTTTGGCTGTGTCTAGACTAGCCCCCAACTTTGAAGGGGGCACAGTAATTGGGGTGTTGGGGGGCTACTAAATGAGGAATAAAGGGACTTTGAAGTAACGCGGGCACTTCAAAGTACCTGTGGCTGACCCGCGGCTACATGCAAGCCGGCACTTTGACGTGTCATACGTCGAAGTTGCCACAGGGGAGATTTAGCTTAAGCACCACAGCACTTCATTAGTAATCTCCCAACACCCTAATTACCGTGCCCCCTTCAAAGCTGGGGGCTAGTCTAGACACAGCCTTTGTATAGTGGTGGAGCTACATCGAATCAAAATGTAAACCTTGTATATGCTGGAAACCACTTCTATCCAGGGCGTCTGGTTTCACCCCTAGTTCCAATACCTACATAACATTTAATATAAAATAAAACTTTTTCTTAAACTTTTTGAGAACACAGACCTCAAATAATAATTTTTATGAGGAATGCCTATGAAAACTTTCTTAAAAGTCAGATTAAAAATAAAAGTAATTCACTCAGGTCTCACAACAATGAAGAAGTAACATTGTTTCTGGTCCAAAAACAGAAAATATCAACCATGAGTGTATTTTTCCAAGTGCTTGCAGCATACCTGCGAGTTGTTCACGGAACACCAGTGTTCCACTGAACTTTGTTTGCGGGACACCGAGATAAAAGGACAAATGTTTTGACATTAGCCACTTTTTTTAGAGCTCTCATTTTGAGGAAATACTGGGGATTTTCCAGACCGTTGGAATTTCCTGTGGAACACACATTCCAAATCCTGTCCAGCTCTAGTGAAGAGTTTTCTATCACAGGACAATATCCCAGTCTGGCAGCAGCATTGCAGCAAACATTGGGAAGATGCTGAATCTCCATAAATGCTTGCAATTTAGGTCTATTCTAAACAGCATCTGTGTTGGAAACATCAGTGTCGCAGTCAAAGTAGCTATTCTTTGGGTCTCAGTCTGATCTCATTTACATTGGGGTAAACCAGGAGTGGCTCCAACAAAATGGATGGATTATACCACCGTGTAAGCTGGGCACTTGTGCGGCCACTCAGGAGAGATTCAAAAACCACCCAGATGATTAGCAGAGTGCCTACAGCTAGCTTTTTGTTTCTGCTGGTGGTGCACATTTGTACATGCCTCAGCGCCTATAAAAACTTATTCTGCACTTGGATGAAAAAGATTACGGGGAACATTGGTCAGGGATCCTGTCCGTCGGCTGGATCGCACAAAAGGCTATTGATCCAAATCCCATTTTTGTCTCTTGGTCCCTGCTGGAGAAGCCAGTTTGAATTAGTATAAATTGGAGTGACTTCAAAGGGTTGATAAGAGAAAGTTCATTTGCATCCTCACCTTCCCCCTCGCCCCCAGCTAGAGAAAGTCCATACAGTGCCACAAAAACACACATTTTTAATACAGCATGCCCCAGAGGTATTAGCCCTAATTCAATAAGGTTTAATTTAATTCAGTGAAGTCTGTTAATTCCAGAACAGTTGTTCAGGATAATACAGGGTATTGTCAATCCGTTACAAACCATGCCAACAGAATTGTTAACCCAGTTCTGTTTGCTCAGTCCATTTCTTTTCTTAATTATAACCATGATATCTGAGCACAAAGACCAGTGGAGTATGTGTTCACACAGTGTGATGCTCATTCTTGTTCGGAGAGGTAGAATAGGGCCTGCGCACCAATTAAATGTCACTTAAGGCCTCAAATTAGGGCTTAAGTGGAAGAAAGGTAGTGGCATAAACCTTGTATTGGCCTTCTGCACGAATTCCCTCCACAAGAAAATTATTAAAAAATCCCGTCAGAAGTAAGATTGTTTCTTCCCAATGGAAAAATCGCTCTCCCTGGGCCCAAAGTGGAAAATGATGCTGAATTCATAGCCAAGCTTGCAAAATATGAGTAGATGTTTGAAATCTAAGAAATGCATCCAAGTTCATTACCGGACAATTCATTTTCACCCCTGGCTACCCAAGTTTCAAAACCCGAAAATGACAAAGCAGCTTCATTGTTGGTCATCTGATATGAGCTGGCAGTAACTGCTCACAGATCATTGCATACACACATTCATGTGTTCTAAATGCTTTCTCCCATTCAGGTCGCAGTCCTGTCCGGAGCCCAGCGGCAGGGGCCAGTTTTCACCGCTCCACCGAAGATCTTAGAATGAGGCAGAATGCAAATTACGGACGTTTACGTAAGTTGGACAACCATTACTTACTTGCTTAGAGAAGCAGCTGTGTCTAACACCTGATTGGGAATCTATATTCCTGAGTTATTCAGCTGATTCACATTCAGCACAATATATTATTTCCTTGGACCTATATTGTAAATTGTGAGAATGGTCTATTAGAAAATCCCTTTTCCATCTGAAAATATTGCTGTAAGTATACTCTAAAATGACTAGCAGTCCTGTGGCACCTTAGCAACTCTCACGTTTATTAGCTTCCATGGGTAAATCCCACTACTTCAGATGAAAAAGAAGAGGAGAAACAGAATCCAGGGTTTACATAGCAGGAAAGAACAAGCAGTTCTGTGGCACCTTATAGACTAACAGATATTTTGGAGCATAAGCTTTCGTGGGCAAAGACCCACTGATGAAGATTCCTAGGATGGAAGAAGCTGGAGTGAGGGGGAAGGGACGGGTGATCAACAACAACAGGATGATGGGATCTTGGGGATCCATCTCCCAGAGGAACATGGGAGGTGCTAGTTTACAGGGTCATTTTCATGCTTGCACTCTGTGGGCCAAATACTCTTTACGATTTATTCACAGTGGAACATTTCTGGGGACTCTGCGCAAAGCTTTCATTGATCACCCACAGATTTTGTATGTACGAGCTCTCATGCTCATGCAACTTAGCACAGACCTTGAGAAAGCCCTCTTGGGAAAACACGGAAGCTGGGGCAACACATCACAGGACGAGGGTAAAGGGACCCAAAAGAGGGAAACAAATCCACATAGATCTGTCCTCATTAACTCAGAGGGATTCATATCTGCAAATGCAAGGGCACAGTTTGGCCCTTGCCATGCGGGAGATGCGTATTAATGCGTGGCTGGAATCTGATCCTAGTTACACTGGTATAAATCAAGTGAACTCCAGCAGGGTTACTCTGTTCTGATCAGATTTATGCCATGTTAAATCTGGGCATAATCCAGATGAGCCACACCATATTTATCATGATGGAAATGAAATCAGAAGCTCTCCTACTATAGAAATGAGCAGCACTAGAGGGAACCCACAACCCTGCTCTCCAGTTTGTCAGCCACACAGGTGAAGGGCACAATATAGACCAACCTGTGCATAGAAAGTTAATGGCCTGTCAATGTTTCTTACAGTGTCTTTTACTTGTGCTCTCTTTAGGCCATGCACAAAGCAGAAGCATGAATGACATCACAGATACTCCAAGCACAGATCAGGTAGTAAGTTCTAAAAGCCTTTTGTGGACCAAGGTTTTCTGTGTATCGTAATGACCGATGGCCTCCCATGATAAAGGGGGCGAAAGACACATATCTCCTGTTATACTCTCGTCCATAAACCGTAAATATGAGCGGCCCCAAAGTTGGTTGTGTTCATGCGGGACAGTTACATATATATGTATCTCCTATGTTTGACAGCATTCTATGTCTAATTTTAATCTTCAGTCTAGTAGATTAATTGGAATATAAAACTCACAGAGCTGACCTAGTCCAGGGTTTTATTCCTAGTTAATACAAGATGCTTCATGGTGAATGCTTATGGAGTAACCCGTCACTAGAAGAAGATTCTCCCTATCCCCCCATCAGTTAGTGGTTGGTTTATGCCCTGAAGGTGGTAAAATTGCATCCTTTATGGATTATCACTTTTAATAGGATGTTCTCATCCCTACATAAATGTCTGATACTTTTAAGCCTACCAAACGTGGTTTCATTGAGCAAGGAGACACTAAGTCAAGGGTCAGCAACCTTTCCAAGGCACAGTGCCAAAATTTGACCTTTTGATATCTATGTACAGTCCAAGTGCTGGTGATACTTTTTAAAGTCACTAATAGTCCTACTTACAACAGCTTCATTCATAAATCAGTAAAGATGCAGAGCTTTAAATTGGTAGCGTGAGCTGGTCTTTTTTTAATCTGCAGGTGGCATGTCTTTGAGCAAGCTCCTGGCTGCATGGGGGAGAAGGGGCGGGGCTGAGCTCCTGCCTCATGTGCTGATGAAAATCAGCTCATGTACCACTCTTAGCTCCCATGCCAGGGGTTGCTGACTCCTGTGCTAAGTGAAAGGAAGCAAATTTAAAAGCATTAAAAGAACAGTCTTCCGTACGCAGCTTGGAATTCCCCTATGGAACTCCTGGCCATAATTGCATAATTTAGTAGAATTCTGAAGAGGATTAGACAAGTGCATAGCTAAAGGGGACTCCACAGGTACACTAGATGGGATTTTTTAAAAAAAAAGGTATTTGAATCTTGTTTCAGGAATACCCTGCAACAGTGAGTTCTGCAGATTAATTTATACATTGACTACACATTTCTGTGTGATCATGCTCCTTTAACGGGTATGGTGCACAGTTTGGGATTAATTTGTGTTTCCATACTATGTGTAGCTTCCTTATTATTGTTCATTTGTATTCATAGCACCTAAAGATTCTGAGCAGGGACCATTTGTGCTAAGCATGATGCAAATAAGAGGATCGCTGCTTTGAAGAGTGTAGAATTTATGTATATAGCAGTTGGATACAACGAATGGATAATGGAGGTGGGAGAGGACAAGGAGCTAATGAGATGATCAGGAGCTCTGAAAAGCATTGATTACACCAGCTGCAGAGTTGTTTTAAAATGTTTAAACATTATTAAAAAAAACAAAACAAGACTTGTGGCTGACACAAAATTCCTGATGGCCCATTGCTATAAGCAGCTAAATTGCAGGGCCAGTCCTTATGAACTGGATTAATTGACATGTTGCCATGCTCAGCATGAAGTACTATTATCATTTATTTATTGAAGGCAGCAGAGCCGACAGCCACTGTGGCGCCCAGGGCAAAGTGGGATGGGGGCCTGGCTTCATGCCCATGGAAGGGGCAGGGCTAAGGGCAGAAGGGGCAGGGCCTAGGGCAGTCATTGCAGTAGCAGTGGCAGTTGGTGCTCCAGGTGCCTTTGAAATGCCAGGCCCTGGTGCAACTGCCCCATTTTCCCCTTTCCCTACCATTAGTAGGCCTGATCGAAGTAGCGTCTAGCAGTCCTTTTGTGGATCAGGCTTCTGTTAAGCTAGGTACTGTACAAACACGGACCAAAGAGAGAGCACCTATCCCAGGCAGCTTAAAATCTAAGGAAATGGATTGTTCCTATATTGTAACTTCTCTTTCTTCCTCTGCACTGAATAGGTCCCTGTTGCTGTCAGTTTGAGGTGGCCAGGAATGTTTTGATAATTTTTTTTAATTTTTCGTCTGAGAAATGCTGAGTCATCTAAACCAAAACGGTTTGTGCAACAGTGCTGGGTTTGACTAAACATCCAACTTTAAAAACAAATTGGATTAAATTATTTTTCAGATGACCAAACTACAAGGCTTTGGTTGTTCAAGTCACAAAGCTTAGTAAATTTTAGTAAATCTACGCTGAAAATTTTAGAAGATTGTAATTGAAACAAAGCATTTTGAAATCGATTCAAACAAAAAAAAAAATTGGTGGGGGTTGGGATTTTCAGGTCATGAAAATTTTCAAGATTTTGATTTTCATCTCAGTTCAGGACAGGACAAAACTTTGAAATGTCAAAAATTCTCTTGGGAATGGAAAAACATTTCTTGCCCAGACATACTTGCAATGACTTTGGAAAGTCACTTCCTTGCTCTGTGCTTCTGTTTTGATAACACTAACCTGTCTCCCTAGTGCTTAGTTAATATTTGTGAAGTCCTTTGAGATCCTCCAGATGAAATTTGGACGAGAGTGTGTGCTGGGGTGAGGACAGTGTGTCCTTCTGAGTGATTGTCCGGTAACAGAAAGAAGCTGGATCTATGGTGTGGATTGTATTGAGAGTTAATGTGTTAAAGAGTTTTGCTGCTTTCAACATAAGAAAAGTCTCATGTGAGCCTCGTATCATTATTAACAGAATGGAAGTGCAGATACTTACATTAATACATTACTTAATACATACATTGATCTCTGGTAACTCAGATGACATCAGCCCCCTCCAATACCTGTGCCACATTCAGGGCAGCAAGAAAAAGCAGGTTAGGAGTAATGAAAACACTGCAGAAATACTTTTGTTGGAAGGAGTTTAGAGTTTGGGGGTGAGGAGAGAAGCTCTTGCAAGCTTTGGACAAGGAACATCTGAACAAAAGAGGAATCAGGGTGTGAGGGAAGAACCAATAGGGTAGTAAGGAGGTGGAGTTGTTTGTAGAAAATAATAGAGATGAAGGCAAGGTGAAATATTTAGGAATATTACTAATCTAGGGATGAAAAAGGAGGAGATGGTGATGAAATAAGAAGTTAGTAGATGGTTATGCTTTTCCATACAGAAGAGCAACCCAACAGCCTGACTTTTGTGTTTACATGAAAACAATAAACAAGAAAAAACTAAAGTAATGTATCCCTGTGAGATCATAGTGTGTATGCTTGTTCTGTAATATTCTGCATCAGTATGGACCTTGCTTCTTCCATGGCGCATGGAAAGCTGTTATGTTATGTCTTTGTCACTATGGCCATGTTTAAATAGCAGTGAAATTCCCGTTGATGTGGAGTGCAAAGTATAAAAATGGTTCTCATAACACAAAAGCAATCTGAGGAAACGTGGATATTGTTTTGATCTTTTCTGGCTAGTGTATCCCAGTGTTATTAATTAGAAATCTGTGCTGCTTCACCCAGTCAATAACCACCAAAGCGCCTCATGTGAGATTACCACGGGCTTTTTTTTTTCTGTCACACTGAAACCCTTCAACATGCCAAAGCTCAGTTTGATCCTGAACATGACCTCAATGCATCATTTAGCACCCTTCAAACTCATCAGGAAGGGACACACTGTTACCATCTCAGATTAGTCTATGAACCTTCACAATTTCATTAGCCCTGCACAGATCTGGTATTAAGCTCAAATGAGCCACAGAGACACAAGTGAAGGCTGAGACTGTTTCTGAGAGGGAGTGTTTCTAATGATTGAAGTAGTGTGGTGGTCCAGACACTTGGCTTCTATTCCCCTCAATTGTAGAAAGGCTAGCTGTCTGTTAGTTAAAGTAGGTCACTGGAAATAAGAATTGGCGTCTTTTTTTTTTCTGGTTATGGGAGTGATTGTCTAGTGGTTAGAGCAGAGCACTAGGAATCTGAAATTCTAGCTTTCGTCTGTACCTATTTAAAGTGTGTTACCTGCTAGTGAAAGTAGGCCCTGAATTTTGGGACTCCTGCATTCTTTTCCAGACTTTGCCACTGATTCATTTTTTGGCTTTTGACAAGTCACTTAACCTCTGTGTGCACAGTTGAGTGACTTTTCAGGTGCGTAAAATATTCCACTCGGTCACTGTAAGATTTAATATTTGAGGAAGTGCTTAAAATCCTCAAAGTTACTGTATTAGAGCAAGTACTAGTCTTATCTGTAGAATACGACTACTCACCTGTTTTTTAATCCTTTGTTTCACATCATCCTGAATTGCCATTTCTAGAAGTAAATATGTAGAATAGATATAGCTCTTCTGAACAACAGAAATACTGAGATGACTCCTTTTTTTAATGGAGTGAATGGTCCTGCTGAAATAAAGATCTATAGATTAAGACAGGCACAGTAGTTTTAACCCTGACAGGCAGTGAATGCGAACTTGTTGGAGATTAGAATCCTTTATCTGAGACATTGAAATGGGTACTTCCAGAAATGATAGCTCAGGCTGCCATGAAATGAAAGGTTCAGTGATAAGAGAGAAACCACATTGCACAGGTCAGAATCCTACTTTCTACTAATACAGCAATTTTTAACTGAGGATTTCAAACACTTTTACCAATATTGATCCTGCACATGTATCGTGGTAAAAGTCCAGCACTTCAGCAGGGTGTTTGCCAGTTGGCCCTAAAAATTAATTCAATAGCCATGCTCTTTATGCTTGAAGTAAAATTTTTTTTCCAAAATGTTACAATAATCTGTGTGTGCGATTTTTGAGTTACAAGTTACGCTTTTAAAAGTGTGTCAGTATGGGAGAGTAGAGTTTATAGAATTGGTTTGTTCATTCCGTCATGACTTCATAGCAGCCTTTATTATTTGATGGAAATTATGTCACTGCTCTAATATTGAAACCCATGTAGTTGTCACAGCTGTTTTTGTTCTGTCATGTAAAGGAGCTCTGGAATGTATGTCGCTTAGCAAAGAGAAGGTTGGTGATTTGACTACAGTCTAATATTTAATCTACATGGAAAATAACTGGGTTTTCGGTGTAGCAGAGAAAGGCGTAACATGATGCAATGGCTGGAAATTAGAGCCAGACAATTTTCAGATCGGTAATAAGGTGTAAATTTTTAAAACTGAGAACAATTAACTACTGGAATAATTTACCAAAGTTCATGGTAAATTCTCTACTAATGACAATTTTTAAATAGAATTGATGTTTTTCTGAAAAATCCGCTATAGGAATAGTTTTATGGCAGGTCATACAAGAGGTCAGACAAGATGATCATGGTGGTACTTCCTGGCCTTGGAATCTATGAATCTGACTGTTATACATTTTCCAGCATTTGAGAAGTCTTTCTGCCCTAACAGGGCTGAGGTCACATGCATACTAGTTTGCAACAAATGCGACTTCCCTCTTGCACCTGCTTCTTGTGCGTACAAGCAGCTTCTGCTGACTTTATTGTCACATGAAAGATTTTGTGGGTCATTACAACTAGAGGAAAGAGAGCTGGCTTCTCTTCTGCCTCGGGAATTATCCACCATTTTTTTCCTGCCCCATTCTGATGGGCAGAATCTGTGTTACTAGTGTCAGTGAGGAAAGGAGCAGCCTAGATGGGTGTGCAAATCCCTGTTGCATTAGACAAGCTATTCTTAGTGTTATGCCCTGCTGGGCTGTGAACTGGTGGCCAATGAGAAATGATCAGTAGAGAACCCCACAATGCTAATTTATGGCTCTATTTAAGTCAGTAGGATCATAGGACTGGAAGGGACTGCATGAAGTCATCAAGTCCAGTCCTCTGCACTCATGACAGGACTAAGCACCTTCTACATCATCCCTAACAGGTGCTTTTCTAACTTGCCCTTAAAAAAGTCCAATGATGGAGATTCCACAACCTCCCAACTTGTTCCAGTGTTTAATCCCCCTGACTGTTAAGTTTTTTCCTAATGTCCAGCCTAAACCTCCCTTGCTGCAATTTAAGCCTTGTCCTGCCTTTAGGCGTTAAAGAAAATTATTTTCCCCCTCCTCCTTGGAACAACTTTTACATACTTGAAACTGTTATCATGTCCCTCTCAGTCTTCTCTTTTCCAGATTAAGCAAACCCAGTTCTTTCAATCTTCCCTCAGAGGTTTTCTGGACAACCCTGGATGTGGTGACCCATCTAGAACCTTCCCGTGACCCACTGGGGGGGCAGTCCACCCTTTGGAAAGCTCTGTCAGTGTCTCATATTGCTGAGTACTTAAAGAAATTCCCTTTTAGCTGAGCTGTGGATCTGTGTTCTCTCCCCTGCTGTGTAATCCGGGGTAGCCACAGCTTTGTTCTAATACTGTGGTAGACCTTGCACAAAAATTAATTCAGGGAAGTCCGCTGGCTTGTGCTATACAGCAGGTCAGACTAGCCGGTCACCGTGGTCCTTACTAGCCAGGTCATCTATGAGATGGGTTCCCACATAGCTGGATCACAGCCTTTGTGCTTTAATCAGCTCAAAATGGGCACCGGCACTGTGAGATGCACGAAGCTTTTACCCTTACTAGCTGATGCATCCAGAGGACTTGAGGGTCGCAGCTTGGATACCAGAGTCGCATCCTTTTCATAGCCAGAACGGGGCACTGAGTGGAATTTACATAAATTAATGGAAGCATCAGGCCCTTTAAATCACCTCCAGAGCTGCAAGCAGCATGCTGTAGGCAGTGCTGAGGGCTGGCTGTGGTGCGGGTATGGCATGACCCAGGCAGTGCTGAGGGCTGACTGCCCCCAGCTCGACCTCTTCCACCTCGGGCCCTGCCTCTTTCTGGATCAGAGCCCAGCAATTCTGTCAGCTCCTTCCCCAACCACCCCCGACCAGGAAGCAGAATGTCTGTACTGTTTGGAAAAAGCATGTACCTTGGGCCAATATTGCTTAAGAGCACTTCCCAATCAGAATCTACGCGTGGAGGCTCTTTGTTCGGAGCCACTGTAATGAAAGCAAGTTCCCTGACAAGAAAATCCGAACGTTACACTCAAAAGCCAGTATGTCGAGGGTTAATGCTAAGATATGCAAACTGTTTCCTTCCAAAGAATGTGGGTTTTAATCAGCCTACCAGAGCCACTACAAAGGGACTTTTTTGAGTTTTTCATGAAGCTTAGTGGTCACCGTTAACTCCTGCTCTTGCTTATTCCAAGTGGCATCAGAGGTGTTGGTTTATTAATGTGTTTTTTCCCATTGGATTTAAAAGATTAGAAGCGGGGGATGAGGGCTGCCCAGCTCACATGCCTCTCCTCATGCTGGCATATAGATTATAACAACATCCTGCCTGGGTTCGTATTGAACCCTTTTAGATGAATAATGGAAAGGGCTGAAGGAGACAAGAGACCCAAGGATAAATGTAGGAGATGAGGCCCCTACCTATTGTTGTTTGCTCCCTCTCAGTAGAGATCTGGGGACTGAATTACAACATGGACAGTGACCTCAAGTCACACATTAAGATGAACCCTCCTTCCTCATTACATATGGGGAACAGTCAGGCTGCTAGACAGGAGATAGTTTCAAAGACATGCTCTGTTGCCATAATTGTGAGAGTTTTTGGTAGGTCCAGTTTGGGGATGGCATGTTTTTTGTTATGTATTTATTTAGGCCCTTCTTCAGGACAGCACTTACATACATGCTGAACTTGCCTGAGGGCAGCTCTACGCTACCAAAGCAATTCGTACTAAGATACGTAACTCCAGCTATGAGAATTGCGTAGCCACCGTTGACCTACTTTGTCGAATTTCTGGCCTGGCCCCATAGTGGGAGGTCAACAGGAGAAACTCTCCCATTACTTTCTTTATTCCTCACGATGGTGAGGAGTACTGCAGTTGAAGGGGCATCCTCAGTGTTCAATTTAGCGCATTTCTCCTTGCGATGCTAAATTGAACCACAGAAAATAGATCGTGGCAACCTTGATCTTAAACTTAGTGTAGACCCATGTTCTTCAGCCAGGGTTCATGTACCCTTAGGGATACACCAACGTCTCCCACAACTTACTGAGATATTTGCCTAGTTTTACAACAGGCTACATAAAGTCCACTAGTAAAGTCAGTACAATCTAAAAGTTCATTCAAACAATGACATATTTCCACAGCTTCCTATGCCTTATGCTGAAATGTTAAGTACAATATTTCTATTCCAATTCATTTATTTGGTAATAAGATGGTAGAAAGTCAGCACATTTTCAATAGTCATCCTCTGTGATATTTCTGCATGGTTTTGTAAGTAGTTTGTAAATGAGATGTAAATTGGTGGTATGCAAAACAAATCTGACTCCAGAAAAGGATACATAATCTGGAAAGGTTGAATGGCCCTTGTTTCAAGACCTCAGATTACCTTGGGACCATGTTTCTTAACTGGTGGTATGCGTACCCATAGGGGTACATGAGAGAAGTCTGGGGGTTTTTATCATTGTCTTTTTTTAAAGGTTTACTTTATTTAAAGAAAAAAAAAAAGCTTGAGAAACACTTGTGTAGACAAGCCTTCAACATACTGAAGTCTGATTTGAAGTGTCTTAGGGTACATCCAGACTATGCGAAAGATCAGCCAGGTCAGGGATATCTTCTGGAGTTTGATTTCGCATTCCTGGTAGAGTCACATGAAATCGAACTATCTGGGTTCAGCAGTTGACCCCATACTCCTTGATAACGCAAGGAATAAGGGAGGTCGACAGGAGAATCTCCCATCAACCTCCCTCTGTAAAGACAGCCAGATCAATTGCAGATAAATCAATTCTAGCTACACAATTGCCGCAGCTAGAACCGCATATCTGCAATTACCTTACCAGCCTAATGTAGGCCCAGCCTGAGACTTCAATACTTGAAGTTTAGCATGTGTTTATGTGGATGGACTTCACTGTTGCCCAGTCTCACAATTTTGCCACTTTTCCTAATACTTAGTTTGTTTCGTAAAGCTCCAGTTCCCGTCATGGGGATGTGTGAGGATTCCGTGAGAGTTGGTCCCACTGTAGGTATGTCTCTGCTGTAGTCCCGAGGAGTTTTTTGGTGCATGTTAAATCAAAGCTATGTGGGGCCCTCCTACCTGAGCTGCATCACTCTTCCTGATTGCTGTGGAGACATGCCTTGTCCCAGTGCTGCTTGGGATGTGAAACTTGCCAAAGAAGATTAAGTTCCAGCAAACTCAGGCTACTTTATTTTACTCCTGAATGAGAAGCGTCCTCACCAGGGTGGATTTAAAATGCTTTTAACTCGTGTGCATGGACTCCACACTTTACTTGATTGTCCTTAACTTAGTAACTCGTGCCCAACAAAGTGTTACAACATGGTTAGAGAAAAGAAGTGGCTCCAATTTCACAGCAGGAACTCATCAGTTTTTGGTATCCTAAATATCAGACAGAAATAGTTTATCATGGTGATCTTTTTTAAAAAAAAAAAAAAAAAAGTAAAGGAAGTTCTGTCCCAGATTCCTAAGCTCTAATGCACTGTACAAATGGCCCATGTATCTTTCACTAATGATAATGGGGCAGCCAGACCTATATGGACTGGAGAGATTAGAGCTTTTATTAATTTATATTCTCTTGCAGCATTTGATGGATAATTTGGGAATCGGACTCCTGGGTTCAGCTCCCCACCCTTCTACTGACACACTTTTTTCACCCCCAACAGCTAAAGAATAAATTCATAAAGAAGATCCCCAAAGATGCAGAAGCCTCCAATGTCTTGGTGGGAGAGGTGGATTTCCTGGATAAGCCATTTGTGGCATTCGTGAGGCTCATCCAGTCCACCATGCTGGGCGGGGTGACGGAAGTTCCTGTCCCCACTAGGTGCGCAGCTGTTTAAACAAACAAAATGTGCTTTTACAAGAACTGAAGAAAGATTTTGGTAGTTTAGAACTGGGGCCTTAGCTGTGAACTCTGATGTAAACCTAATGTGGTATAGCAAATTTACCTTCCAGATTAGGTGGGGCAGTATTTTCTTCCTCTGTCTCTGGACAGCTACAAATTTCTAAGGGGTCTAATTAGATCTGTGGAACTGAAGGACTTTTGGATTCACTGGCCCGTTGAAAAAATTGTTGCAGTTCAGCTCAAAATAAATATTTTTAATATTTTAAAACATTTTAAATATTATTTAATATTTGAATAAATATTTAAAAAAATTCAGCAAGCCAGAAAGTAAAAAGTAATATAAAATAGGTTTGGACCAATTTTCCCTCTTATTGTTTCCATCTGTGCATGGAATAAATTTTGTTATATGCACCAAGCCATGAGTGGATGTGTACCACCAATAGAAACATGTGAACTGGCAAAGTGTTTGTGTCATCAAATGTGCATTCTTCCACAAAAGAGTTTCAGCCAAAATACTTCACCCAGCTGTAGAAGTGCAGCTCATTACCTTCCAAATTTGCTGGTAAGACATTTTCTTCCCTAGTCTCAGGAGGCTACCTATTCCTAAGGTCTAATGCACTATTCACATGGCCCATGTAACTTGCACATGGACTGGAGAGATTAGGGGTTTTATTAACCTATATTTTCTTGCACCATTTGATGGATAATTTGAGAATCAGGAGCCTAAGTTCAGTTTCTAGCTCTGCCACTGACTTGGTGTGTGAATCCCCCTTCTCCTTTGTGCCTCAGTTTCTCTGCATGTGGACTAGAGATGATGATATTTGCCTTACATGTATTGATATTTACTAATGACAAGGGCACAGCATATATTCACCAGTTAAATGCTGCTTACACTTGTAGGCTACATCTGCATGAGAGAGTTTTGTTGACAAAACTCACGAAGTGTCTATACACACAATGCATTTTGTCAACAGTCTGTGGACAAAACTCGACACTTCCATCAACAGTGTTCTGCCTCTCTGCAGTGAGGAATAACGCCTCTGTTGACAGTTGCGTGTCAACAAAAAAGCCATGTAGAAGGTCTGGGGGGGCCCTCTGTCCACAGACAGGCTTCCTGTTCATCAGGCAGCCCTGTTTGCTGAGTTCCAGTTGGCCGTTCTGTTGAGAGAGCAGCCAGGCAATTTAACCACTCTCTGCCAACAGAGTAGATTGCTCTTTCAACCTGCTCGCGTATGTGGCCGTGATCTGTCGACAGAAGTTTTGCCAGAAGATCTCTTCCGACAGTAACTTCTGTTGACGGATTGCTATAGCGTAGACATAGTCTGAAACTAGTGGTTTGCAGGTTTCTCGATCTTTGCTCAGGAGCTTAGAATATTCACAGGTCACTTTGTCCAACCCTGCTCACCTCCATACAGCAGTGCCCAGAAAGGCAGAGATGCCCAGCGGCGGCATTTCTGAACTCTAAACTCTGATGTTGGCTCTTGCTCTGAGCAAGACCTGTGTGGCGCACAGCCTTGTGAAACTGACAGAGCTTAAACCTGCATTTTCGGAGTGGCTCAACTTAGTGTTTAAGTAATTGCTTATATGGGAGCCCAGGACTGGAAGGGACTTCATGGGCTATTGAGATCAGTCCCCTGCTATTGCAGGTGAGCTTGTCATATGATATTGCTCATACCTTTATCAAGCTCTCTCTTAAAACTAGCTAGAGTGCTTGTTTGCCCCCTGCTACTGTTGCCAGATGTCCTTAGATTGGATCCTGCATACTGATAAATGTTGTAATTGAACCCACAGGCTGCAAATATTGTTGGTAGCTCATGAGTTTTGTTCTTCTACCAGGTTCCTTTTTATCCTCTTGGGTCCTTCGGGAAAAGCAAAATCCTACAGTGAAATTGGCCGAGCCATCGCCACCCTCATGGTAGATGATGTAAGTAAATCAGCTATGGCAAAGTCCTGCTCCTGCTCATTTCCTTCACATGAATGACCTCCAGGCCATCCCTCCATTCACAAGAATCCCAAAAGTTAAATGAGACATCCCATCCAAGCTCCATGACCAGAATGAAAACCCTAAGACTAGTTTACCAGGTGCTCTAAATGCCATGGGCAATTCCATGGAAATCAATGCAGCTGTATCAGCTGAGGGATCAGCTCATAGGAATAAAGTTTAAATATTGTAACAAGATGGGTGCACAAATGACTGTCCATTGCTGCTTTCACCCAGATGTAATCCATTCTGCTGTGTGTCACAGGGTCCATACTGCCAACAATTAGTGAAGATTTTTCTTTTGTGCTGACGACAGGTAACTGAGCTTTTGCAGCAGGAGGGTCTGAGTTCTGTCCCAGCTAACATGACATTCCAGATAGCCACAGGCAGCAGTAAAGTGACAATCATATGGTCCTGGCTAGCCACAGATTCATCCAAATCTCCTTTATGAGCACAAGTTTTCTCACGAGTGATGAGTGAGCCTCAACCCATGGTTCAAAATCCATGATCTAAAAACATGTTGTGAATAGAAGTAGATGAAGCTTGTCCCCGTTCTAGCAGAATTATTGGTTCTTCCATTTCTCCTTCTTCTAGCTAACAGTCTGCCTAAACTGTGTATTTTCAGCTTTTCAGTGATGTGGCCTACAAAGCCAGGGACCGAGATGACCTGATTGCAGGAATAGATGAGTTTCTGGATGAAGTCATTGTCCTCCCACCAGGGGAGTGGGATCCAAATATTAGAATAGAGCCACCCAAAAAAGTACCTTCTGCTGAGAAGAGGTAGGTGGTGTTAATTATGGTGCAGTTGCTATTATTTTGGGTTCAGTTTTTGGCTATGCTACCGGTGAATCTTAGGCAAGGTGCATCAATGCCCTGTGCCTCAGTTTCCCCGTCTACAAAATGGCAGTAACATTCCTGACGGCCTTTCCATATTGCACTTGGAGATCTATAGATTAAAAAGCTCTCTACAAGAGCATACCATGAGCATAGTAACAGGGGTACGAATCGGATCAACAGAATCACACTGATGTCAGACCAGCTGAGCAGGGTCAGACTCAATTCACTAGAGCTGAGCTGAATTTTGGGGAACCAGTCCAATTAAAGGTGGATGAAAGGTGGCCATTAATTAGCAGACTTTGTACTAGCCAGTCCATTACTGACCTAGCACTTCAGCCTGCATGGTTAGGAACTCAGCACTCTCTTTATAGACAAATGTAAATGTTCCTGATATGTGGAATCTTTAAGGAATCTCCATTGAACCAGAGAAAATATTATACAAGGCAAAGCCACTTAAGAGCATTTCGTCTTTCAAGCCTAAACACAAGTATTGCATTCAGATGCTCAAGTAATCTGGGAGCATATAAACTCTACAGCTCTGGTTCCCAAAATGTTAGGGGGTGCAGGTTATGCAGGGGTCTGTCCCTTGAGCCAGGACTGGAATGCTCTGGAGCAGCATTCCAGCACTTTGGGGTGCACGAGAGGTCTCACACGCACACAAACTCACCATCAGCACCACACAACTTCTGGAGAAAGAAGCAGGCAGGGGTGTAGCCGAGGTAGGGGAGGGGAGGATCTTGAGTAGTGGGGCTGAGTGAGGTCACGTAGCTGGTGCTCTAAGACTATTTCATAAGTGCATTGTCGAAGGTTATAAAATCACATCTCCCTCTCCCCTTGGGCTGCCATCCAGCACGGGGGCACGAGTTTAATCATACTGCGTAGGGCCCCCATGAATCATAAATACGGCCCTGAGTGCTGCTGTTCTGATTGTGCCCCCATGTCTCACTCAGGAAGTCGGTGTTCTCACTGAATGAAGCTGGGCAGATGAACGGCACCGCAGGAGGGGCTGCAGCAGGGAGTGGCGGAGGCGGTGCGGGTGGCAGCGGCAGTGATGACGGGGAGATGCCAGCTGTGCATGAAATCGGGGAAGAGCTTGTCTGGACAGGCAGGTAAGCAAAGCTTCAGCTCCTGAAATGTTGCGAAGTGCACTTTGGAGAGCGCCCCATGGGTCCAGCCTGGGTCCTGTGTTTTGGAGTAATCTACACTCCACATTATCGTGCAACCTCTTCCACGTATTGGCCTGCCACCTTCCCACCCCCTTCACAGAAAACAAAAGGTCCACCCCATCCCAGTTACAAGCACTTCTGTCCCCTTCTCGCGCTCTCACATGGGCGCACACACCCACACACACAATGTCTGAGGCCTCCGTCATGCTCTGTTTTACACAGACCCTTACAAAGGTGAAACCACTGATTGCTGTTTGTGCAAAAATGTCTTTGCTTCTGCAAAATGGGGAATTGCCCACCCAAAGACTTCTACGCACGCCCAATTGCTTATGCTTGCAGCTGACCGTCAAGAAGCAAAACTGGTTTGACCTAGGGTATGTCCGCACTATGGGAAAGATCGACCTGGTCAAGGTCAATCTTCCGGGGTTCAATTTCTCACCCTGGTAGCTATGTGTGAAATTGAACTACCTGGTGTTGGTCACTATACTCTTCAATATGGCGAGGAGTAAATGAGGTCGACAGAAGAGTTTCTCCCATCAACCTCTCCCTGTGAGAACAGACAGGTAAGTCGATTGTAAATAAGTCGATTCTAGCTACACAATGACTGTAGCTAGAATTGCACATGTACAACTGACTTCAATGTCTCTTTACTAAATGCTGCAAAGAGAAGTTGTAGGAAATATCAGGCTAGATTCCACCCTGGTGTCAACATGTGCCACAGAAATATCTGTGCCTCTGAATACAGTCCCTAGCATACAAATGATAGGGGGCCCTTTGGATGCTTGCATCCACCCCATTTGCTTTTTGTTGCATTCACCTGTTCACTAATATGTAAGGCATGTCCAGCTGCAGTCACCCCATGACGGTAGCTCATGCAGATGTACTTGAGTGAGCTTTAATCTAACTAGCACTGCAACAACGGTGCAACAGAAATAGGTTTTCTGGTCCAGGCTATACAAGCCGCTGGGAGCTCTGAGGCTAGCTCGCTAAAGCTTGATTTAAACTAGTCTTGGGCAGATGTGTGTAAACTGAGTCACTTCCCCACCCTGACCTTTGCCGGGTAACAAGCAGCCTGCTGAGCTCTCTGGCTGCCTCCTTGCTGTGCATTTATACAATACCTGGTGCAGCAGGGTTCTGATCTGTGTCTGAGGCTCCCAGTTGCTACAAGAAGGCAAATAATAAGTTACCTAGTTCTATGCAGAGCTTCTTTGGGGGCTCATGGGATTGCCATACCTGGGAGCCTTCTGCATGTCTCCCCCAGGTTTTGCGGTGGCCTGTATTTGGATATCAAGAGGAAGCTGCCCTGGTTCCCCAGTGATTTCTACGAAGCGTTTCATATCCAGTCCATCTCCGCCATCCTCTTCATTTACCTGGGCTGCATCACAAATGCTATAACATTTGGGGGGTTGCTTGGTGATGCAACAGACAACTACCAGGTAAACCAGAGAGCTGCCTGGGCAGTCCTCCTCCTCTTCCGAAGGATTATCAGAGGGGGGACCCAGACGGAAAGTTTGGATGCAGAAGTCCCCATGTTTGCAAGGTGGTATTTGTTGGCATGTACCTTAGCTGTGCTGCATCGTGAGATGTGTCGTGGCAGCTCCTGCCTCAAGTTACAGACTTCAAGCTTTGCAACAGCCAGCTAGGCCTCAAGTTACTCTCCTGCAGAACCTCATTAGGCTGCCCACCCAGGCAGCCAGTCCTCCTTCCTAAGGTGTTAGGTCAGTGGTTCCCAACCTGGGGTCTGTGAGGGTATTGCAGAGAGTCCATGCAAAAAATAAAAGCGATCAGGGGAAATAAGGTTTCAGTAAATTGCAATGTTGCAATCTATTATTATTTTAAATTAAATATCTCCCAATCATGTTGTGAATTGCTGTCCGAAAATCCATGCTGCAGCGCCTTTGTGTGACAAAACGATGGTGATGATTAGAAGCAAACGAACGCTAGCCATGTATTCCATGGGGATCTGTGGTGGAACTAGGCTGATGAACAGAGTGAAGCATCTGCCAAGCGGAACATCCAACTGTTAATTATTTACATTTCCTTTTTCATTTAATGACGTGTATGTAGCAGTTAGAATTAGCTTTGATGGGGGTCTGTGAATGGTTTTGGGGTGTGATTTGGGGTCCGTGCTACTGAAAAGGTTGGGAACCACTGAGCTAGGTAAATACCCCTGCCCTGTTGCTGAGATATTTCCACCCGATTCGTCCCTCCGCACTGGCGCACCTGCGCAGCACAGGGCAGGAAAAGCCATTCCTAGCTAAGACTTGGGCCTAACCGTTCCTCAGCCTCAGGACAGAAACTTGAGGGACTGCAGACTCCAAGCCTGAGCCCCACAGGTACCTCTCAGTGCTACGGGTCTGTAGTGCAATAACTGTTTCTGCCTGCAGTTCACCGGTCTGTAGATAGCACAGCACCTGTGCACAGTGAGGTAATTCGCCAGCATCCATTGTGCTCATTATCAGCCCCAAACCACTGATCCATGGCATGAGAGAGAGAGGGGATTCTTGCCCTGACTGATTCCAGTGAGAGAGGGGCTGGGAAGAACATGCGCCGTGTGTGTTCTGCTACCGTGTTCCATTGCTAGCGCTCCCCACAGCGCAGCTTCTCTGCCCGGAGGTGCAGCCCACTCCCCGTTGTCTGATCTCCCCTCATATTGTTTCTCTTCCCACAGGGGGTAATGGAGAGCTTCCTCGGCACAGCGATGGCGGGCACTGCGTTCTGCTTCTTCGCCGGGCAGCCGCTCATCATCCTGAGCAGCACGGGGCCCATCCTCATCTTCGAAAAGCTTCTTTTCGACTTCAGCAAGTAGGTGGTGCTCACGCCGACTCACAGCCCTCCCAGCGGTGACCCCAAAGGGCAGGCTGAGGGAGGGGGGACACAAGAGCGGGGCAGAGTCAGGGTCACCGCTGAGGACCACCTAGCACCCTTCTAGTTGCGTCATTGTGGTTATGGGGCAGCTTTTCAGGTGGGTCTACCATAGAGGCCTAAAGTGCCTTGTCCTCCGCTATGGAGGTCTCCCAGCGAGAGCGGGGGCTTGAAGCAGACGGTGAGGAGATCACTAATGGAGTTAGCAGAGAAGGGAGCGCAGCTTCCCCTCCTTCGCTGTCAGCGGAGTGTGCCCCCTCGTCTCGCCCGGGCAGGGGCGGGCGCTGCTCCCCCCCACTGTTCTCTCTGCTCCTCAGCGGGTGCTGGGAGAACTCCACCAGCCGATTTATCGACTGGGGTCAGGCATCAGTAATCGATCCAGGAGGCTTAACACAGGTCTCGAAAGCACCTGCCTCCCTGGCGCTCCCTGGCCTGGTGGTGGGCAGCCTCAGCCCCATGACCAAAGACTGGGGGCTCTGTGGAGGCTGCAGTGCATGTCTGGGGCACACTGGCAGGGCAGGGTGAGGCCACTCGTTCCGTACCCCTCTGGTGGATGACTCCCTGGATCTCTTCTTGGAGCAGCAAGCCTGTCTGGACTCTCTGCTTGGTGTCCCCTTCTGGGGTGGGTGGGTCTTCGATTGTGCCTTTTGAGTCCGTCCTTGACCCTGTGTCCCACATTCCCCAACTATGTCATGGACTTCTTGTGTGACCTCAGGCACGTCCTGAAGTGCCTCGTTTCCCTCCTCTGTTTTGGGAGCACCACATTGCCTTATGTCAGTGGGGGATTGCACAGGTAGATAAGACAAGGATGATAATGAAGGCCACCAAAGTGCATGGATGCTGATTTTCTTTTGGCTCCCTCTCTTGTTGTCATTTGCGTGAGAGGACCCCATGAGGGGAGGGCTCTTCCTCCCTTCCCTGGGTATCGGACACCGTGACACTCATGGGCAGTGGGTGAGCGTGGCTTAGGGAGCTAAGCCCTCCAGGCCCACCCCTTCTGCCTGAGTCCTAGCCTCCTGTACTTGAGCCACTGCTGGCCTCGGCCCAGCCCTCCCTCCCCACACAATATGGCCACCAGCCCTTGTCCCAGGTTAGTGCCCCCTGCCCAGAATAGTGCATCCCCACAGCTCCAGGGAGCCAGCAGGCAGGACAGCTGCAGCCTGCCCCAGGCCCAAAGTTGTGGAGAGCCGGGAGGTGGTGTTGTGGCAGCCAGCCCCAGACTCCAGTGGACAGCGGGTCCTCAGCTTCTCCTGGCTCTGGGGAGCTGGAGATGAGAGCCAGGAGGCACAACTCGTGTCTCCATGTCGGGCCTGCCAGACTTCTACAGAAAGTCCCCCTTGCCTCACCGACCCACCAGTCCCAGCGATGGGAGGATGGGCAACGCGGTACAGCCCCCAGCCTCTGCCACATAACTGCGGGCTGGAGGAGGAAGTCTGAGGGACTCTGGTGGGAATGGCAGGGCTGGATGAGGCAGTTTCAGAAGGCATTGCCTTCCCCGGCCTATGACACACACCCCCCGGCGACCCTTTTCACCAGCACTCAGTTACCGTATCTCAACTTCCTGAGCAGGGGCGGTGCTTTTGCTCTGACCTTCCTTTGTGCGCCATTCCAGAGGCAACAGCATCGACTACATGGAGTTCCGCCTGTGGATTGGCTTGCACTCCTCTCTCCAGTGCCTTATCCTGGTGGCCACCGACGCCAGCTTCATTATAAAGTACATCACTCGCTTCACTGAAGAGGGCTTCTCCACCCTCATCAGCTTCATATTCATCTACGACGCCATCAAGAAGATGATCGGCGCCTTTAAGTATTACCCTATCAACCCAGACTTCAAACCCGACTACGTGACCCTGTACAAGTGCGAGTGCGTTGCCCCTGACCCAGGTGAGTATAAGTCCTCTTCCTTGGGGAGAATTTCTCTGTGACGTTGCCAGTGGCTTGAATCACGCCGCTCGTGCGTCGAGTTCTGGTGCTTGAGGGAGAGGGCTGAGCTCAGGCCCACCGATGGGGGAGGTAGGGGGACAATGGCACAGGGGCCCTGAGTTCCAAAGAGGGCTGGATCCCCAGGCTCCTTTGAAAGGCCACAAAAATGGCCACTTGGCTGCTCCACGCCGCTCTGAGGGCTAGCAGGGAGGGCCCAACTCTGTGCTTTGGGCAGCACTAAGGGTTGACTGCCCTCGGCACCACCTCTTGTACCTGAGGTTCCGCCCCTTCTTGGGGCACAGAGTAGGCCCCGCCACACCTTGCCCCCCACCAGCCTGCACTGACTGTTGGCCCCATTGGCTGCACTGTTTCTTGATAATTCCTCTCAAATAGTGACAGAGCAGAGGGGCGGAGTAACCTTGGCTGCCTGGGCTTCATTTGGTGATTTCTTCCAGCAGCTTGTTTTAAACAGAAACAGTGCTGCCTCGCTGTAAGAACAATGGATGGGGAGCATTTAAATTAGGAAACATAGATTTCTATAGCATATATATATATATATATATAGCATGACCTTTGCTCCACGCGGAGTACAAGGGTTAAGTAATAGTAAGTAGTAGATTCCTTTCCCAGCTCTGTCAGTGGCCTGCTCAGTGACCTTCGGTCAGTCTCTGTTCCTCAGTTTCCCTATCTGTAAAGTGTTAGACTGTTGTAAGGTGCTTTGAGATCTCCTGACAGGCAGATTATTAATTTGGCCAGCTGCACTTTCCAAAGAGGGTCTTGTACATGAGTTTCATGAGAGATTATGAAGATGGGCATGGTACCTCCCCACCAGCAATATGGTCTCCATCCTGACGACCTAGAGCAGTGCTCTCAAAAGGGGGAAAAAAATTAAAAATAAATCATGTCCTTAGCAAGCCAGCCTATCCCCAGTCGTGGCGGCAGTGTGTAAAATACCCTGTCAATCGATAGCCAGGTGCAGAACATTAGGAATTACAGAAGAAGACTTGTTAGATCCAACTTCTGGCCAATGCTGGACTATTCCTGAGAGTATGAATAGCTTTGTTACCTCCAGTTTTAAGGGTGTTCAGTAACAAGACTGCCAGTGAGATGGCCAATAGTTTCCCCAATGCTTTTGACTAGTTCTCCCCTGGGTCCTTTTCTAGACGTGAGTTGGGGTAGTATTGGGAGAGGGGTGTTCTGATTTTTAACAGCTTCGTACCCATCTTGTGCTGAACTCTACCGCCACACAATACAAAGGCATAGAGCAGTTAAAGCTAAATGACATTGGGTGAGAGGAAACCCAACTTTTTCCAGAGCCAAGATGTACCCATTCTCTGCCAATGGCTGTATTGAAGAAGGCTGTAACTCAGGCTCCCTTATATCAAAGCAAAACCAACCAAACTTCTTTTTGTTTTCTTTCATCCTCGATATTCATATTTGCTCTTGAGAGTTAATTTCCAAATTATCTGGAATTCAGACTACCCTCCTCAGAAGGGAACAGAGGCCTTCATTTATTGTAATGTTATCAGGAAGTGGCTTTCATCAAAGTTGCTGATTTTATTTAAGGAGGTGGGTAAAATGCTCTTGGAGATTTCAAAACAACACTGGAAGGAGAAGGTGGAAAGGTACCACAACACCATATGCACTCTGGTAACAGAAAGGTAGAAATAAGTATTGGCGCACAAAATAACCTTCACAGACATCTGATTGCATTCCTGGCATGCTGGCTGCTTATCTGATGTCCTAAAAAGAACTTATGTCACTCTTCTTGATTCTCAAAACAAAAAGCAGTCAAGTAGCACTTTAAAGACTAGCAAAATAGTTTATTAGGTGAGCTTTCATGGGACAGACCCACTTCTTCAGACCATAGCCAGACCAGAACAGACTCAATATTTAAGACACAGTGAACCAAAACCAGTAAGCAAGGAGGACAAATCAGAAAAAGATAATCAAGGTGAGCAAATCAGAGAGTGGAGGGGTGGGGGGGGAAGCTCAAGAATTAGATTGAGCCAGGTATGCAGACGAGCCCCTATAGTGACTCAGAAAGTTCCCATCACGATTTAAACCATGTTTTAATGTGCCAAATTTGAATATAAATGTCAGCTCGTCCACTTCTCTTTCTAAAATGGTGCAATAATTTCTCTTCAGTAACACACATACCTTGAGGTCATTAAAATGTTGACTAACTGGGTTGTGGATCTGGAGTGTTTTGACATCTGTTTTGTGCCCGTTGACCCTTTGTCTAAGGGAGTTAGAAGTCTGTCCAATATACAAAGCATCTGGGCACTGTTGGCACATGATGGCATATATGATGTTCGTAGAGGAGCATGAGAAAGTGCCCATGATTCTGTGAGTAACCTGGTTAGGTCCAGTGATGGTATTTCCAGAGAAGATATGTGGACAAAGCTGGCAGTGGGCTTTGTTGCAGGGAAAGGTTCCAGGACTGGTGTTCCTGGGGTATAGACTGTGGCTGTTAGTAAGGATCAGTTATCAACAATTGGTGCTCGTTCATGTTGTTCAGCATCCAATCCCAGTGTCACTTCTGTACCTTGTTGTTTCAAAGAAGCTTAGATACTATGGTGAGAAGGATGGTCACGGATACCTAGACAGATCATGTTGCGCGGTGGGTGTGTTTACGCTGCAGCTGGGGTTGTGATCACTGCTCATGTAAGCAAGATCTACACGGACCCACAGTGCCAGCAGCTTCATGCTCAGTTGATTCCAGATATGCAATTTGAGTTTCGGCAATTGCATAGCTACAATCAACATATCTGAAATAGACTTATTTGACTGTCTTTGCTAAGGAAGGTCAAGGGGAGCGTTTCTTCTGTCAGCCTCCTATCGTGTGGCGAATAGAGGTTGACTGCTGATGCCAGACATTGATTTCACGGGTCTTTACCAGACGTACGAAATCGAACTCTGGCAAATCGACCCTAACCGGGTCAATCTTTGTGGAAGTGTAGACAAACCCTCAGAGAGCATGTGGTTCTCTAGCATAAGAGCGATAGGAGCAACCCTATAGAAAGCTGAAGCAATTTGTATTTGGTTGCTGTTAGAACTTACCTTTCCATATCCTGAGCCAACGCAGGCTTGTTTCCCACAACATGCTCTAAAATGTCTTGGCCAAAGCTGGCAACTGGTCTGTTCTGAATATTAAAGCTGCTGGGCAGTAAACGCTGCCCTTGAAGCATTTAGCTGCTTTGTTTGTGTCAGATCTTGGTTGGTTAAAGCTTTTTTTAGCGTCAGTAGCAAGTAACCACTCAGAAAGATCTGCTGTCAGCCTAAGCATTCTTTTCCTTTTGTGCTGAAACATAGGAAAGTCCATAGAGCAGACAGAACAATTGTCTATTGACCCAGGTCACTATCATCCTCTTTCTAGTGTCCTTTGCTAGATGCTTCAGAGGAAATTGAAAAATTCCTGCTCCAGTGCACAGCTACATTCAGTACAGTTCTGCACACAGACCCTGGATTGTCTCCTTGCTCTGCAGTAATTGGTCATTTTGCATTTTCATTTGATTAATGTGTCTCCTTTCTGCTGTGGTATAATGCAGCAGTGTGCTTTGAACTACCAGCTGGAGCATTTTAGTCTTTGAGTTTGGTGCAGTGATTAGAGCAGGGAACTCAAAGCTTGGACTGTCATGTATTATTCTTAACACTGTTGCAGACACAAAACAAAAAGCAGTCAAGTAGCACTTTAAAGACTAGCAAAATAATTTATTAGGTGAGCTTTTGTGGGACAGACCCACTTCTTCAGACCATAGCTTGACTGCTTTTTGTTTTGATAGTGTATAGACTAGCACGGCTCCCTCTCTATTTCTGTTGCAGACACACTGTGTACACATGGGCATGTTAGTTGGAACATTGGCATATTAAGGGCAATATGCATGTGTATATGTAACTGGCCACAGGTGGACTCAAACCTGGGACCTCTAGAGCTTAGTGCAGGTACCTGTAGTTTGAGCTGAAAGCCACTCTATGGTGAACCACACCTGGTGGGTCTTTGCCCACAAAAGCTTATGCTCTGAAATTTCTATTAGTCTATAAGGTGCCACAGGACTTCTTGTTGTTTTTGAAGATGCAGACTAATTCAGCTACCTCTCTGATACTTCACACCTAGGTATGTGGGTTACACATGGGCACTAGAACTAGGCTTATCTTTATCATTTGAACCCATGGTAAAGAGACTCTGGAATAGTCCCACATGGATTTCAACAACCGGCACCCCACCATCAGTTTCAGCCTTGACCATTCCACAGGAGAGATCCATTTCCTGGATATCACAGTACAAATCACTGATGGCCAGGTCAATGCCCTTCTCTACTGGAAGCTGGCTGATCGCTACTTTTACCTACATGCCTCCAGCTTCCATCCAGGACCCATCACACGATCCATCATTTATAATCAAGCCCGGAGATACAATCGCATCTGCTCCAATCCTACTGACCTGACAGAGACCAAAAACTTCAAGATTTCTACCAGGCAGTCGTAAAATTTAATTTCCCACTGGGAGAAGTGAAAAAGCAGATTGACGGGGCCAGTTGTATACCCAGAAACCAGCTACTTGTAGGTAGGCCCAAGAAGGGCAATAACAGAACCCCACTTGTCATCACCTGTACCTCCAACTCAAACTCCTCCAGGGCATTATCAGCGGTCTACAACCTATACTGGAACATGATGCTACATTCTCTCAAGCCCGGGGTGAGAGGCCTGTGCTCTCCTGCAGACAACCACCTAACCTCAGGAAAATTGTCACTAGCAACCACATGCCACATTACAGAAATACTAATCCTGGAATATTTCCTTGCAACAAATCCTGTTTCTAACTCTGCCGACATATTTGCTCTGGAGACATCATCACTGGACTTGACCGCGACAGTTACGCAATCAGGAGCTCATATTTCTGTACTTCCACCAATGTGGTATGTGCCAACAATGCCCTTCTGCTATGTATATTGGACAAACTGGACAATCACTTCGCCAAAGAGTGAAAGGACACAAATCGGACATTAGGAATCTGAATACACACAAACCTGTCACCGTGCATTTCAATCTAGCAGGTCATAGCATTCAAAACTTAGAAGTCTGCATTCTAAAGCAGAGACTTTAACACCAGTTTATAAAGGGAATTGGAGTTCATTCTCAAGTCTGATACTTTTACACCTCAGACTCAACAAAGATATCCATTACCTTAGGCATTGCAAGGACAGTTTCCCTGTCTTTGATATTCATAGTGATCCCAGGCAGCCCACTTAACTTAATAGACACTTGCAGTAAGTATTTTATTTCCCCCTCTGCCCACTCTTCTGTCCTAACTGGCTGATTCATCAGTTTTTATTTAATTTTTTTCCATCTTTCTGTTAAATTCTCTTCATCTCAGTTATCATTTATCAGAATTCTGCAGATCTGAAGAAGTGGGTCTGTCCCATGAAAGCTCGTCACCTAATAAATTGTTTTGTTAGTCCTTTGAAAGTACTACAGGACTGCTGGTTTGTTTTATTATCCATTAGGGAGCGTCAAGGCAGTTGGTTAAGGGCTAGCTAAGGTAAATTTCCCCCCTGTGTTTTGAAGGCCAAATATATCAGCAATACAATGGCAGGTTCCAGGAGCACGCACGGGAATGCAGAGATCTCCTTTTGCACACCACAATGTCACGGGCATTAAGGTGCAAAACTGTTTCTGACCATTCATGTGGGCAGACGGGAGCCTGCTAGCTCCTTCTGGGGCTGCAAGAGCTAGAGCCTGAGCCTGAGCTAGAGCCTCTTCTAGCATAGCAACAATAGGAACAGCTCTACAGAAAGCTGAAGAGATTTGTATTTGGTTGCTATCATAGCAACGGCAAACCTCTGGGAAGGGGAGAAGGTAACATCCAGGGTGTGCATATGCTGTTCCTACTCCACCTTCTCCTTTGAGTCCTGCAGGCCATTTCCTTTTGCGATCTTGCTGATGGATAGAGAACAGATGCTCTTTTCTTCTTGAAAACCAAAGTATTTTCTCAGACTGGAAATCCACAGTTTAATACCGTGGTGGGCAGCCCCTGGGCCACATGCACCCAATGGGGTGCTACCTGTGGCCCACGGACTCCCTGGCTGCTCCCGTCCCCCACATCTCTCACAGATAGGGGCACCAGAGCACCACACTTCTTACGCCTTCCCATCCCTTCCAGCACTTTCACAGGAGCCTGATTGGCTCTCTGCCTCTGCGTTCTCTGCCCTTCCAGACCTGGAATCCCACAAACCAACTCTTTGTGGCATTCCAGCCCTGGGAGGGAGAAGGAGGAGAGGGGACAGAGCGCAAATCAAGTGATTTGCACGCTCCAAATGTGCTGGGAGGGCGGGGGAGAGCGGGATAAGTGCAGGGCTCTGGTGCCTCGGTGCACGAGAGGCACGTGGATGAGGGGGAGGGACAGGTGTCTGCAGGGCCACAAGTGGAATGAGGCCCAATGAGGTGAAGGAGGGCCACTCATGCAGCCCGGCCACTCTTTGTGGTTTCCCATCTCTTTCTCCGTTGCCCATCCCTGGTTTCATATGATTGGAAACACTTTCCTGTTAACATGTAGTTGACAAGGGCACCTCAGTGACTTCCTGAAAGATCCACAGAAGAACTTTGCTTTTTGGTTTCTGCCTGCAATTCTCCAGCAGGACACCAAGCATCTGTTGCAACCATATGCAATGTAGGGGCAGAAGATGCTAGAGAGGGAAACCAGGTGTGATGGAACAGTTCCAGGAGGGGCCAGCGTTGTGGTCCGGGAGGCGCTGAGGCACAAATGCCCTCTGCCCTGCCCCTTCCGGGGCTCAGAGCTGGGCCTCACTCCCGCCTTGCTCTGGGGCTCATGGCAGCTGTTGGCACCACTGCTACCTGGCTTGTGCTACTCACTGGTATGGCTGAGCTAGAGTTACTATCTTCTCTCAAAAACAATATATGGAATTATATGTGTTTTTACTGCTCATTCCAAGTCCGGCTACTGCTGTTAGTGGAACCATTCGTTCACAGATGATCTCCTCCAATTCTTTCCTTCAGAATTATTCATTAGGTAGTTGGAAAATTTTCCATCTAAGCCTTTTTCTAATAGAATATTGGATTTTTGACAAAAATGAGCAGTTTACCAGAAAATGTCTGTAGTGTTCGAAAAATTTCCGTTTCTCATTGGAAAACTGAAAACTTAAAACAATTCTATTTTTTCAATTTTCTGGCCAAAATTTGTGTAGTTTTCAAGTTGCTGAAAACGGGGCGGGTGGGGTGGATTTTTAATGGAAAATCAGAATTTTCTGATGGAAACCCTCCCTCATTTTCCAACCATCTCCCCACAAATCTCAGTGAATTCCCTTCCTCTTTGGAGAAACTGTCAGATATTTTGAGGCAAAAGTTTCTTGATTTTGTTTAAAAGAACCACAACTAATAGGAGTAGAATGATTTTCAGGTCACTTAAGGATACTGGAGGAGTCCAGTTCTGTTGACAAAACAAACAGCCATGTCTGCATTGGATCTTTGTCAACAACAAAGGGAGGAGAAAAGAAAAAAGCCTCTGGTGAGGTGGAAGTTTTTTGTTGCTGGGTGTTTTTGCCAACTACAGTCACATTGCATGTGAGTGCATTCACAGTTCTGTTCCCAAAAGGCAGTGTTTGGTGACCAAACTTGGTAGTGTAGATGTATCTGAAGAGACTGTGTGGCCAGCTAGCCTTTTTACCCAGGTAGTTTCTGCTGATTGATAGGTAAAAGATTTCAGCCTCCAGCACTCTTAAGCCGGCATCTTTCACCATTGAGTTAATTTAAAAATAAAATGTATTTTAAACAGTCAAGCAAGCCAAAACTGCATGTATGTCCTTCGTTATGCACAAATCCCAAAATTCACCTGGAAACCCCCTTTCCTCTAGCAGTATTTCTATGCTCCACCCTTTCTCTCCTAACAGCAGCCGCAGTTAGACTTGATCTTTCACCCTTGTTGCTCTGGGCTTCTGACAAAGTGGTCTCAGACATTTCACTCGTCCAGCTATTGAGAGCATGTGTTTAACCTCCTTTCAGTCCTTTTATTTATTTTTGTTAGTTTACTTCTGATTTTTGACTATTGTAACTGATTTGTACCATATTTGTCTCTGCTGCACACATCTATTTGGCTGCTTTCAATCTCAAGTGAGTATCACTTTATAAATATTAAAACTATTTAATATTTGATACTCTTCCACTTTTGTTCTTTTTTTTTAGTATCTTCAACTTTTATTTCAAGTCCAATATAGCCATTTATGTAATGCACTTTTATGGTCCTTCTCATGAAAATACAGCCAATGCTACAGTATTCTGTAAGATGAATGATGAACCATTAAAAGCAGTAGAAATTGCAAATATGTCTGGTTCTGGAAAAGCTAAAAGTTGTCAAAAGAAACCTTTAACATTGTAAAGAAATCTGGAATTAATTGAATCCAAAGTGGTGGTAGTTCAATTTCCCCTTCCTTTTCTCAGGTGGTGGAGTATTGTCTTGCTAGTACCAAGGGCTCTGGTTCTAACTCAGCAATCACTTCTCCTTCATTAATTCTACTGTGTCATTCATTGGAGTATGGAATTATCGCATCTTGAAACAGGGTGTTAAATGTTATGTTTGTCACCTTCAGAGGTCTTTTGGTCCAGTCCCATCAGCTCAGGCAGAGCCCAAGTAAGCCCTATATAATCCCTGGCAGGAGATTGTTTAACCTGTTCTGAAAACCTCCACTGGTGAGGCTTCCATGACATGCCTTGGAAGCCTATTCAAGAGCCTAACTCTCCTTATAGTTAGTTTTTCCTAGTGCCTAATCTTAATCTCCCTTGCTGCAGCCTATTACTCTGGGTCCTGCCTGTAGTGGTCAAGGAGAACAATTGATCAGAAACTTATTTATAGCTATGTTTAATATATAAAAAGAATTGTTAACTGGATGGACAGCCCTTGGAGACTACTGCTCCCATGATGAATCCATCTCTCCAAAGAGAAACCTCATGACTTTAACAAGTTAAGAACATAAGAAAGTCCATACGAGTTCTGATCAAAGGTCCATCTAGCCCATTGTGCAGTCTTCCAACAGTGGCCATTTCCAGGGTCGATCTTCTGGGGTTCTATTTCACTCACCTGGTAGAGATGCATGAAATTGAACTATCTGGGGTCTGCAGTTGACCCCTGTGCTCCTCACTATTGTGAAGAGTAAAGGAGGTCAAGGGAGAAACTCACATTGACCTCCCCCTACAAACATTGCCAGGTAAGTCGATTCCAGCTATGCAATTGTCATAGTTAGAATTGTGTATCTGCAATCATTTTACCTGTGTGGTATAGACCATGCCTTAGTTTAATGCTTTAAAATCCTCCAACAAGAGTTCCAGAGAAGTTCTCTCAGTGCTGCCTGGGGTTTGGTTTTCTCCGTCCATATTTCCAGCTGTGACAGAGAGTGCATACTCTCTCAATCCCTTTTCTCCTTGGAAAGGGCTAGGCAGGGTTGGAAAGGGAAGCCTCTTTCATGCAGCAAGATTCTGGGATGGTAACAGAAGAACTCTTGCCCTAGACAAGAGGTGTCCTGTTGGGAGCAAGTGCAGCTTCCAGAGAAAGAAGCATTTCTCTTTTCCAGCTTGTGTCTAAAAGGGTAGATATCTCCAAAAGCCACGTAGTTCTTACAGAAGGAGAGACACTCTAAGAATAAGAATAAGCCCACTTGAGGAGTTAGGCATTAAGTTCTCACCAGCCCTCCTCCCTGCAGAAAGGCAGGTCTTTCAGGCGGACATCTTACCTTTCAAACTATGATCCCCTCCCAATACCACACCCAGAAAGGGGAAGGCTTTGAAGAAGATTCATGAGTTCTCTGAATTGGTGGTAAGCACAGCTGTACATTATAATGGCAGAAAACACAACAAATGATTGATGGAAGATTCAGGGAGCTGGGGGAGATCTCCTAATGGGTGGAGGGGGGCCATGGCTTTGTTTGATTCAAGGGAACTCCCCAGTGCTGTGTCTCTCTGGAGGCTAACCAGAAGGCTAAAATGGGTTCCGGGTGTAGATATGGCCATTATTTTGTTTAGGTTGAGAGGTGAGGCTCCTGACAGTGGTCTAGGTTGCAGATGAAGGTGGTCCATTGACCCAATGTGGTCATTTAAAGCAGAAGGGAAGCCCACCGATACCCCAGATCCCAAGAGGCCAGGGAGTGGAGTCAGAAGTCACACGATCTAATATGAAGTGTTTCACCATGGGACCTGTAGTGTCCACTGGCTCCCCGTCCCTGGATAGTGAAGGAAGATACAATTTTCTCTTCTAATGAGGTGCATCTGTGGGCAAGTTGCTAATGCAGCCCTCGGGGCCATTCCTCTGGGCTAAATGAAAGCCCACACACACTGTATTAATCAGGGAGAAGTTGGTGCTGGAGTTAGAAGCATGGTTTACACTTCAGCTCCCAAAATCTGCGTTTTGCCCTTCATGTTCAGGGGGCATTTCCCTCCCAGGTCCCCTCCCTCCCTCCCTCCCAGCAGCTCTGTAACAATGTGCTTGTCCTGCACTTCATTACATTCTATCCCCTCTGTGTAGACAGAATCCTCTGAGTCCCACAGCTGTGTGTGCTGCCAGATAAACCTTCCTGGGAAATGAACCTAGAGGGTATTTTTGCCCTCTCCTGGTAAGGGAAAGATTGCTACTGGGTTGAGCCAACAGGGTCCACCAGGCTTAAACAGGATTTCCACATTGGATGAAACATGATGTGGTAGCTTCCACTGTTCCTTGTGGTTAATGACTTGAAGATGACTGTTTGCATCTCTCCTAATTCTTTTACCCTGCTGAACGTTACTGTGAGCATTCCCACAATCCCTGTAAATATCTCGCCACCTTTTGAATCCTTCCAAAGGCTCAGTTGTCTTCTCAGCCTCTGCTCATACGGAACAGGTCCCGTAGCTCCAACCACTGTCCTTGCCCCTGTTTCAGCTGCATTCTCCTGGGGGGAGGTTTTGGGTCCTGTGGGTTTCTGTCATGGCCTTAGAATTATCTTCTGTCTTCTGGAAGGGACTGCAAAAAGGATGTGGATACATTGGAGAGAGTCCAGCAGAGGGCAACAAAATGATTTGGGGGCTAGGGCATATGACTTATGAGGAGAGGCTGAGAGATTTAGCCTCATTTAGTGTGCAGAAGAAAAGAGCTGGCGGGAGGGTGGGAAGTTGGTAGCAGCCTTCAACTGCCTGAAGGGCTGGAGGTTCCGAAGAAAGTGGAGAGAGGCTGTTCTCAGGGGTGGCAGATGACAGAATGAGGAGCGATGGTTGGGAGGTCTAGATTGGATATTAGGAAAAACTATTTCACCAGGAGGGTGGTGAAGCACAGGAATGTGGGTTACTTAGGGAGGTGATGGAATTTCTATCCCTAGAGGTTTTTACGTCCCAGCTTGACAAAGCCCTGGCAGAGTTGTCCTGCTATGAGCAGGGGGTTGGACTTGATGACTTCCTGAAGTATCTTCCAACCCTGGGAATCTATGATTATTTGTTTATATGTTTATTTATTTAAAAAACTTAGTAACAAACCCCTTTTCTGCAGTGAATACAACATTGTTCAATGCTTCAGCTCCGCTGGCACCAAACAACACTAACATTTCGGTGGTAAGTACTTTTGTTTTACGTAGGTTCAAGTAGGGAGTAGCTGAGCCCTCTGGACCCTTTCTTATCCCAGCAAGAAATTAAGTTGGGTGAAAGGGGAGCCACCCATTCAATCCGCCACTCAATCTGATTCTTGGGGTGCTCCCAAAGCCTTCAGTGATCTCTTCAGAAATCAATTTCTTCTCTGTATGATTTGCCAGCAGAATGGATGAAATCATGGCAGTGCATTTCACTTGAGGGAAGGGAGAGGAATGGGAATAGCCTGACAACATTGCCTCCATATGCCCAACCAGATAACATAAACAGCCATAAACCCTGGGTGCTCCAGCTTGTGGGTGCCTATATCAGGACACCTTAAAGGGGTCTGATCTTTACAGGCAGCTGCTGCACACCTTCCAAATATCAGGCTCTTTATGCTATCTGAAGCTGGGGACCCAAACACCACAAGGTGCTTTTTGAAAATTTTTACATATCCGGGTACCACACGAATGCTGAATGCCTCATTATCGTTGAGATGTGGTTCTTACCTGTTTTACCGCTGCTGAAGTTTAACATGATGATAACAGCCTCCCTTAACAAATTGGCAATTTTGCCTTTGAACATAGGGATCTTGTTATTTCTATTTATGGTTATTCTTACACAAGCTCTACGAAACACATTGACTACTACAAATATTGAAGTTCTTAAAGGTGACTACGATCTGGTACACTGTATATTTTGTGGAGCACTTTAACCTTCTCCATAATTAAAGTATTGCTCCTAAGCAGTGCCATATGACTAATTGCATTTGCCTGCACACTGGAATTGCTCAATATATTAATGGTATTTTGATTTGTTCTCTTCAACACTTCAATTCCAAGTACAATACTATTAATGTAACAGCTCTGGACTGGACCCAGTTGAGTAAGAAGGAATGTCTAAAGTATGGCGGAAGCCTGGTTGGGAAATCCTGTAAATTTGTTCCTGACTTAGCCCTCATGTCCTTCATCCTCTTCTTTGGGACGTATTCCATGACTGTAACACTGAAGAAGTTCAAGTTCAGTCGCTACTTTCCTACAAAGGTAAGAAAAAAATACCAAGACCATGAAACACATCTACGCTTCAGTTCCCACCTTAAACTGTAAGCTAGTGTCTTTCAGAGAGACACAGGCAACTTGAAATACAGATCATGGGCTCCAATCCTGCATTCGAATTTCTAGACATAGATTCTGATGTTTGTGTGTTGTCCCATCAAAGTCCAGGTGGCTTTTCTGTGGGCACAGAGGTCCACTTGGGTTGATCCAGTTGCAGGATCAGGGTCTTATTACTATACTACAGAAGATGAATCTCATTTTAAAGAAATCCATGAAAATATTTTCATAATACAGTAAACTCCTTCATATCCGGCAGCCCCTGGGACCAGGAGGTTGCTGGATATTCAAATATTGTGGATAATAGAGAGGTGTACCTAGCAATGCATAACACTAAAGAACAACAAGATTAGATATTAAGAAACAAACAAAAATATGTACAGAGTTATATACTAATATATACTTTAGTTACCAACAACAGTAGTATTGTACAGAGTAAACTTACACTGTATTTGCTGTATTTGTATTACTTTCACTCTACTGTACTTATGGAAAATGTAACTAAAATTTACTTATGGTTAAAATGCCAGTTATTTGAGAGTTCCAGGTCATAGAATTCAGGATATGAAAGAGTTTACTGTATTACTTTTGATCCTTCCCTTCCACACACTTAATTTTATGGCAACAAAATTCTGTGTCACACCTATCCAGGAGGAGTGCTTTAGTTTATTGAAAATGAAAGAATTTTAAATATCCCATATGCATCTTCCTATGGATGGTCTCTAAGTTTTGCATTTCACCTAAGTTGGACAATGAAAATCAATGAAGCTGGTTTCACTTTTATTTATGGCCCATTTCAGATTTAGCAATGTTTGGCTTGCGGACACTTGCATTAGAATGTGGGTTTTGTTTGTTTGTTTTGTTTGTCTGTTTTGGTTTTTTTTTGTGAAATATTTTAGCTTTTGTAATGGAAAGCTTTTAACAACATTTAAAATTCAGGGTAAATTTAAGCTGCCCATTTATTTTAATTTTCCATTTCTGTGATGTCTGCATAGTTCTAAAAGTTTCTTGAACTCTTTATCTGCAGACAATTGCAAGGAACAGAGACTGATCCATGGTTTTGAGTTTAGTTTTTGTAAATGAACTTTCTGCAAACTTTGCTTTAAGAAAAGTAAAAGCTGGTGCCGCTGAAAACACTCTTCCAGATCTGAGCTGATGATTGAGTATTTTAATAAACCAATGTGGCAATATTGCCCACCTGAAATCAAAAGCCTTTTTTAAAAAAGAAGTGTTTTCTTTTAATTTACCTTCTGGTTTATGAATTTTTAAACTGAACTTGGGTCATGTTTCCAAAATTTTCTCCACAACCAGAAGGACTAGAAATATTTAAAAGAAAGCTGAGACACTCATGTATTTGCATGACTCTAGGAGCTTGGGATTTAATAAACCCAGTGTATATTGTGTGACAAGAAATAAAATCACAAGAACTGGCAATGCTGGTGTGGGTGCTCTGACTTAGAGTATGTCTTCACTACACAGAAGATCGACCTGGTCAGGATCAATCTCCTTACAGGGTTTGAATTCATGCACCTAATGGGGATGCGTGAAATCGAACTGTCAGAGGTTGACAGTCGACCCCTGTGCTCCTCAATCTCACAAAGATTAAGGGAAATTGATGGGAGAGTTTCTCCAGTCGACTTCCCTCAATGAGGATGGCCAGGTAAGTTGACTGTAGATAAGTTGAGTCCAGTGCAAGTCAAAAATAACTCCTGGAAGTAAACAGAGTTACAACTTATACAAATGAGATTAGGCCAATGTGTCTCTTAAACCAGGTCTATACTAGCACCTCCCCTTTCGAAAGGAGGATGCTAATGAGGTGCTGCAATTAATATGCAGCACCTCATCAGCATAATGGCAGCCATGGCCTTTCGAAAGTGCCACTTTTGATCGCATGTGTCTTGTCTATACAGGGTCCTTTTTGAAAGGACACCACAGCTGTAGAAATCCCCTTACTCCTATAACCCAGTCGGCCACCATTATGCTAATGGCGTGCTGCACATTCATTGCCACACCTCATCAGCATATCCCAATATGTCTCATTAGCATCCCCCTTTCGAAATGGGGGTGCTAAGGTAGACACGGTCGTAATGTTGCAGGAAGCAACCCTTTGATCCCAGAGGTGTATTGCATGCTTGAGATCTGTAAAGCACCCTGTTTAACCAGCTTTTCCCTCCCAACCCCCTCTGCCATCAGGTCAGGGCCTTCATTGCTGATTTTTCCAATGTCTTCTCCATTCTGCTCTTCTGTGGAATAGATGCGTGGTTTGGGCTGGACACTCCAAAGCTGCATGTTCCCAGTATAATTAAGGTTTGAATACAGCGGTTTTGAAGTTGTTTCCTCTCCTAACGTCTCTCCCTCCCAGTTCCTTTCCAGCTAATCCTGGAGGCCGTCCTTGCTAACAGCTGCATCAGTTTTGCCTGTCCTATTATCCTTAGAATGGTTTGGGAGCGGAAGTTAGATGGAAGGGAGTAAATGTCCAAGACACTTTATTGGCTGATCTGATTTTTTTTCCAATGGCAAAATTATTGGCCAAACATTTCCTGAGCATCCCACCGCCCCGGCCATCAGATCTATGGACACTGAACATCGGTCTCAGTGATATATGTGCTAATATCACACAGAAAAAAGCTTATCCCCTGGAGCATAATATACGTTGTTTCCATTGGGGATGGGAAGGGCGAGTCGGTGGTTAGGGAGCTAGGTTGGTACTCAGGAGGTCACAGATTCTGCCACAGACAATTTGTGACCTTGTTTGAGTCACTTAGCCTTTCTATACCTCGCTTCTCTTCTGTCAGAGAGGGATAATAGCATCCCAATGAAAGATGCTCACATGCTGATAGAATGCGTATGGTACCTTAGGTAGATATTAATGATTTACTAGGGCATGACTACAACTCCTGCTGAGGCAAGATGGCATTGATATTGGTACATATCCATTCAATTTCTCCATGGAAATGAATTAGCTAACACTGGTTCTCACATGAATTATTTTCTTTCTCTGACTAATGCTCAAACTCTGCTGCTTTTCTGCCTTTTCTTTGTGTTGATTTGTGTTCTCTCCCTCTCTCTGTAGCTACGTAAACTTATTAGTGACTTCTCTATCTTCATGTCCATACTAATGTTTGTTGGTCTCGATATAGTCTTTGGATTGAATACTCCTAAACTGCAAGTGCCTACTGATTTTAAGGTAAACGAACATCAGTCCCTTTCAAAGTATTCTGCTCTCTCCGAGAATATGCATGTTGCGATAAATCTGTGGCTGTGTTAGGATGTCATGGTTATTTGTTATTATGATGGTGGCACCCAGAGAGGATTGGAAGGAACCATCCTGTTTCAGGCTGCCATCGTACATGGTACAAACCCAGAACAAAGACACTGCCCCTGTGCCAAAGAGCTTAAAATCTAAGGCTGCACCTCCACGACAGCAATCTGTTGACAGAAGGTATCTTCCAACAAAACTTCTGTCAACAGATCATGGCCACGCACAAAAGTGTATCACTCTGTTGATCCGTTCTATTGACAGTGAGTGGTTGGACTGCCCAGCCACTTGCTCAACAGAGCAGCCAGCCGGAAGCACAGCTGACAGGGCTATCCGGTGACCTGGAAGCCCTGTCTATCGACATAGGCCCCCCGGAGCGCCCACATGGCTTTTTTGTCTACAAATTCTGTCAAGAAAGTCGTGCTGCCTCATGGGAGAGAGGCAGAAGGCTGCTGTCAAAAGAGCCGAGTTCTGTGGACAGTATGTCGACAGAACTCATTCTTAGCGTGGCCACTCCACGAGTTTTATTGACAAAACTCTCTAGTGTAGACGTAGCTTCAGGGTATGTTTTTGCTTGGAGACTGTCCCAGTGTGTAGCTATGCCTCTGTAACCCTGTTAACATAAACACAGTTTACAGTGACAGAAGGGCTTCTCCATCAGCGTAGGAGCATCATCTCCTCATAGTGGTAGTGAAGCCAACAGAAGCATTCGTTGCGGTCTGTGCTCGGGGTGTGTCAGCATAGTCATGGGGCTGAGGGGTGTCCTTTTGCACACCCTAATGGGCACAGGTCTGTCAGCCTCGCTTTTAAGTGTAGACCGGACCTATGTACAAACTGCTGCCCACACTACAGAGTTCAGCTGTGTCATATCTTGCTTGTACTCAGGTATCCAGAAGTGAAAGCAGCTGCACTTTTACTCAAGCAACTTCTGGGGTACTTTTTCCATCTCTGGGAAGGCTCTTCCCCCACTTCAGCTCTTTCAAGATTTCAGACCCATTTGCCCAAAGTCAGCGGCATTTTCCTGAAATGCCATTTTATTCTGAGTCGCAGTCAGGAGGCAGCATGTCCTAACCCTCCCTTCGCTCTCTGGTTTCAGCCTACTCGCTTGGATCGAGGGTGGTTTGTGTTCCCGTTCGGGAAGAATCCATGGTGGATCTACTTGGCCAGCGCGCTTCCAGCTCTCCTGGTTACCATCCTGATCTTCATGGACCAGCAGATCACAGCCGTCATAGTCAACAGGAAGGAGCACAAACTGAGGGTACGGCTTTTACCATACCTGGAACTGGTGCAAATCTATTCAATGAGTTACAGAGTTGATCAGAAACTGGGCCATATTCTACCCTGGATTCAGGCCCAGTGATGGGGGTGGGTAAAGGGGGCAACTGCTCTAGGGCTGGGTTTCCTGGGCTCCTGGCTACTGTGGCAGTGGCAGGAGCCTTTTAAATCACTACCAGAATGCCATGTGTGCCAGACAGCTCTGAGGGCTGGCGGGATGCCCAATGCCACAGTCTGGATTATGCTGAGGTGACCATGCCCCCTTCCATCTGAGGCTCCGCCCCATCCAGGGCCCCTTCACAACTTGCCTGGGGGCCCACAGAAGCTGTCAGCCTCGCTGCCTGATTCACTCACATACTTCAACAAGAGTAACCTAGCACACCTAATGGTAGAATTTGGTGCTCTGCAGCAGTCTGGGTCAGGAGGGCATTGAAGGGGGTCCGTGAAAACACTAAAAGAGAAATAAAAATGATCATAGAAAATAAGTTTTAAATGGATTGCGAAGTTACAACCTATTATTATTTTTAAATTAAATCTCTTCCAATCATGTTATGAATTGCTGTCCAAAAATCTATGTTGCAGTTTCTTTTTTCATTTAATGAGGTGAACCCAGCAGCTAGAATTGGCTGTCATAGGGGTCCACGAGTGGTTTCGGGGGTGATTGGAAGTCCACACCAGTGAAAAGATTGGGAACCACTGCTCTGTGGACATTGGAATTGACGCTTGCCTATCCATGTGTTCATTTGGGGGTGATCAGTGCCGTGCAGAGTGGGGTCCGGGACTGGAGTCCTTGGGCACTTCAGGAACACCAATTCTCCTCAATCTGGCTGCATGTTCTGGTGCAAGCCCCTCAAATCTCCTGGCATGCGGGTGGGGTGTTTGTGAAACTGTAGTACTTCTGTAATGTCTAGAGAGAGAAGCTCAGTTTCTGTAGTTCTGTCGACAGGCCTCTCAGAGGCGCTGAAGGGAACTGTGCTTCCAATGTCCATTGAAACTCAGTAGGAGTTGGGTGGCGGTCCCATGCTGTCCTCTTGGAAATGCCAGCTTTGGAGCTGGGTTGAGCAGAGAGTATGGGGTCAGGCCCCCATTGCCTAACCAGAAAACCTGCCGGCTGCTCTGTTGCAGAAAGCAGCAGGCTACCACCTGGACCTGTTTTGGGTGGGGATCCTGATGGCCGTGTGCTCCTTCATGGGGCTGCCTTGGTACGTGGCTGCCACCGTCATTTCCATAGCGCACATCGACAGCTTGAAGATGGAGACAGAGACCAGCGCACCAGGGGAGCAGCCGCAGTTCCTGGGCGTGAGGTGAGGATGCAGGCCTCTCACTAGCATTTCAGCCTATCTCCAGTGGGGTCCCCAAGTATCTGGCCTCTCCCGCAGCTGCAGGTGTGGCAGCATTACCCCCAACAACCCCTGTCTCGCTGAGAGTAGACCTGTCAGAAAAGACCCAGGATGTTCCCAAGGTCTGAGTTCCGGCCACAGAGGGGGAGGCCTGTGATTCCAGCAGCAAGACCAGGAGAGGCCCAGGGTTTGGTGGCCATTTGTCAGATTTACCAAGGGACTTGGATCCTCTCTTCAAAGGGAGGCTACGTCTTGCCGAATGTCAGTCCCTCTTCAATGTTCCTGCCTGGTGATGCAGTAACGTGGAGCGGGGGAATGTGAGCTGATGTGCGCCGGTTCAGCAAGAGAGAACTGGCTGGCTGGGGTGCTCAGGCTGCTGGAGGAGGAGTGGGACACTCCTAGATGGGCTCCTGGGGCTTCCTGCTCCCCCACCAGCCTGGGACTGTCCAAAGCCCCCAGAGAGCCCGGGAGGGAAGGTGGGAGGCAGATGAAGTCCCCCCCCTCCGGCCCCTCCAAGATTTGGCTTTCTGTTCCCCTGCCCCTCGGGGAGCAAGTGCAAAGTGCACAGGCTGCATGCGTTCCGCTCTCCTGGCTGGGGAAGGGAGCAGAGGAGGCCGAGGAGTGACTGACCCATGCTGTGAGCTCCCCTCTCGCTCCCTGAGAGTGATGAAAGGGAACAGCAGGGAACCTCCTATTATGAATTGGGTGGGGAGGGGCTTGAGCCCCTACATCCTCCCTGAATAGCGCCCAATCGCCCCTGCACTCTGCATGCATGCATGCATGCTCCGGCCACCTGCCCTGAGTCCCCCTACATCCTCCCTGAATAGCGCCCAATCGCCCCTGCACTCTGCATGCATGCTCCGGCCACCTGCCCTGAGTCCCCCTACATCCTCCCTGAATAGCGCCCAATCGCCCCTGCACTCTGCATGCATGCATGCATGCATGCTCCGGCCACCTGCCCTGAGTCCCCCTACATCCTCCCTGAATAGCGCCCAATCGCCCCTGCACTCTGCATGCATACTCCGGCCACCTGCACTGAGTCCCCCTACATCCTCCCTGAATAGCGCCCAATCGCCCCTGCACTCTGCATGCATGCATGCATACTCCGGCCACCTGCCCTGAGTCCCCCTACATCCTCCCTGAATAGCGCCCAATCGCCCCTGCACTCTGCATGCATGCTCCGGCCACCTGCCCTGAGTCCCCCTACATCCTCCCTGAATAGCACCCAATCGCCCCTGCACTCTGCATGCATGCTCCGGCCACCTGCCCTGAGTCCCCCTACATCCTCCCTGAATAGCGCCCAATCGCCCCTGCACTCTGCATGCATGCATGCATACTCCGGCCACCTGCCCTGAGTCCCCCTACATCCTCCCTGAATAGCGCCCAATCACCCCTGCACTCTGCATGCATGCATTCATGCTCCGGCCACCTGCACTGAGTCCCCCTACATCCTCCCTGAATAGCGCCCAATCGCCCCTGCACTCTGCATGCATGCTCCGGCCACCTGCCCTGAGTCCCCCTACATCCTCCCTGAATAGCACCCAATCGCCCCTGCACTCTGCATGCATGCATGCATGCTCCGGCCACCTGCCCTGAGTCCCCCTACATCCTCCCTGAATAGCGCCCAATCGCCCCTGCACTCTGCATGCATGCATGCATGCTCCGGCCACCTGCCCTGAGTCCCCCTACATCCTCCCTGAATAGCGCCCAATCGCCCCTGCACTCTGCATGCATGCATGCATGCATGCTCCGGCCACCTGCCCTGAGTCCCCCTACATCCTCCCTGAATAGCGCCCAATCGCCCCTGCACTCTGCTTGCATGCATGCATACTCCGGCCACCTGCCCTGAGTCCCCCTACATCCTCCCTGAATAGCGCCCAATCGCCCCTGCACTCTGCATGCATACTCCGGCCACCTGCCCTGAGTCCCCCTACATCCTCTCCCCTGAGATCCTCCTTATACTCCCAGCCACCTGCCCTGAGCTCCTCTGTGTACACCCCGGTCCTGAATCCAGCACCTCCACACACACCATCTTCCGCCCTTAGCCCCTATACCGCTGACATCCTGCCCTGACTCCTGCATCCCTTCATGTCCCCACCTCCTGCCCTGAGCCCCCCATCCCCATCACAGCCCCTTTCTCTGAGCACCGCCCCCCAACCCTTGAATTTCTTACTGGGACTGTAGTATCTCTCTCCCCCTCCCACACACACACCCCCCCTCCCTGCCCTGGGGACGTGCCATACAACAGTTCTTGTAAGAGATTTAAATTACTTTCACCCTTGGGAGTGTCAGACGTCGCCTGTGACCTGTGGTCTTATGCCAGGGGTATTGAGACAATCTCTGGGTTTGTTTTGCCTCCTGCTGATCCCACTCAGACACTGCAGCTTTTAAAGTTTGAATCAGACCTCGGGGAGAGAGAAATTCAGGAAAGGACTGGGCTGACAAACAGACCAGAGTAGGAGGGAATTAAAGATCACACCAGGGAAACAGAGCAAGAGAAGCAGAGAGGAATATTGTAGTGAAAACCTAACCAGAGCCTGGCTGGCTGGCTATTCCCATATGTGTCTGTCTGCCGAGATCCCTCTCTGTAAATATATGGCACTACATCAGGGTAATCTTTAATGGCCAGGAGGGGCCTTTCAGACCCATCGAGGTCAGAAGGTTGCTATGAGGGGCTGAGAGAGCTCAGCTGGGAGTTAGAGATGCAGGTAAATGCTAGTGGCAGTGCTGGAGGAGGGGGAAAGATATGTAGAGAAAGGCATCTGGCCTGCTTGGGCTCTGAGATTTGTGTTTGAATTAACAAACTGTGCCCTGAGGCGTGGGCCTCTGAGAGGAGAAAAGGCTGTAGCATCCCACACTCCCTTTGGTTCTCCGCATCCCAGCTATTCACATCATCATAGGAACAGAAGCCAAATGCAAGAACTCTTCCCACCCTGATGCCATATTTCACTCTGTCACTTTTTGTTCTTTGCCAGGGAGCAGAGAGTCACTGGAATCATTGTTTTTGTCCTGACGGGGATATCTGTCTTCTTGGCTCCAATTCTGAAGGTAGAAATTCCTCTCTCTACTTTACACAATGTTCTTCTTTGCACAGTTTGCTGAGGAAGGCTCAGTCAATGTTCAGATACCTATATGACACCGAGCAGAGTACAGAGCTGTCAGAAACAATGGCCGAGTTGGGTATTGTTGGGTTACAGTGGGAAGCTCATATTATTTTGCTTTCTGGATAACTGCTAGAGAAAGTCTTGGAATCCTACAGTATAATATCCCCCCCCCACTAGACCACTGCCTGGCGCTCTTCTGTTTTGACTCCATTTCCTGAAAGGTGGGAGGTTACTGAGTTCTCTCTTAAAGTAGCACAAAGTCTATCTAGCTGCTGTCTCGCCAAGTAACTACTGGGACCAGCAGTGCTTGCTGTGTTATGTGCCATGGCCACTCAGAACTTCACGTGGAGAGAATTCAGACCAGTGATGGGCAACCTCGGCTAGAGAGTAGGCTGCACGAGCAGCCCTCCTTTATCTCAGGGGACTGCAAGGTTGTCCTAACTAAGATGGCCTGAGTCAGCTGACCTGGGCCAAACACAGCCCTGCCATGGGACTTTTATCACAGTGTAGATGTACCCCATAACTCAGTTCTGGGAGCCTCAGCTGTCTCGTTGGAAGATGGTTTGGGGGGGAATTCAGAACTCTGAGCGCTGGTCACGCGGCAAAATATAACTGGCGAAGGAAGCCGGCGAGTGACTTGCAATCTGACTGTTAGTGTTAGGGCCCTGGGCCATAGCAGGATAACATTTTAAGGCAGTCACAGGGCAACCCCCTGCTGGTCTGGGTTGACCTTCTCCTACTGGAACATCAGAGCTGTGTCCTGTTTGCTCAGCTCAGAAATGATTCACATCATGTCCAGCCTGCTAGAAAACTTGGAACATTAGTTGTGCTTTTCCTCTGTACAGTGTTTGTAGTAACCTGTCACTGTCGCGCAGAGGTGGCCAGCCAGTTGAGCACTAAGAGCCACGTATTATATATTTATTTTTAGATAGATAGAGAACATAAATATATAATGTGGCTTGATGCCCTCCCTCTCCCGCTCCCCCCAGAGCCAGGCACCCCCAGCCTCCCACTATAACTCAATCCCCCTCCCTCCCCCAGAACCAGGGCATCTCCAGTCCCCTGCTCATACTCAGTGCCGGGGGCGTGGAGAGCTCGGTGGCCTTGTACACCCAGGGTTGTGAGCTCAGTCTCTGAGGGGGCCTTTCAAGGGTCTCAGGCAGGTTAGATTGAAAAAAAAAGAAAATCTGTCAGGGACGGTGATACGTCCAGCTGTGAGGGCAGGGGACTAGACTGGATGTCCTCTTGAAGTCCCTTCCAGCTCTGTGAGATATGTATATCTCTGTGGCTCCCCAGAGCTGCCGCCACAGGCTTCTCATGCCAAGCCCTGGGGCGCATGCACAGACCTGCAGCCAGCGCTCCCAGCACGTGGCTCCAAACAGGAGCTATGTTTAATTGCTCAAAGAGCTGCATGTGGCTCAAGAGCCATGGGTTGGCCACCCCGCTATAGCATCTATCTGCTTGGGTGTGCATTAGGGTTTATTTTCAGCCAGGATTGCCTCAGTACGTCATTCTCATAGAATCATAGAACAATAGAGCTGGAAGAGACCTGAAAAAGCCATCGAGTCCAGCCCCAAGCAGGACCAAACCCATCAGATCAGCCCAGCCAGGGCTTTGTCGAGGAGACACTGGAGAGACACTGCTAGAAATGCCCTTTCTGCAGTAATTTCCAGGAGACATCTGAGCACCAGGTGCTTGTTTTTTTCCTTCCTGTGCCTGCAGTATATTCCTATGCCGGTGCTGTATGGAGTCTTTCTCTACATGGGAGTGGCCTCGTTGAATGGCATTCAGGTAAGAGTTTAACCTGCTACTGAGCTTGTTCCTGTCAGGTGCTGCTATCACAGTCCCAGTCACCATCTTTGTTTTCCCCATCTGTTTGCACCCCTTCGAGAAAACGGGATCATCGGTCGATCGTACAGATGGAGGAGATGGCGTGGAACCCCCAGACATCCCACTGTAGAGCAAAGGGCAGAACTGGGGCCTTCCAGTTTGCTGGAAAGAGTTCTGTAGTCCAGGACAGACTCAGAGTGCTGAAAGGAAAGGGGAATACACTGCTTGGGACTTCTAGTACTGTGGCCCGTCAGCATTGGGTCTCCAAAAAGAAGATGAGGCCATAGGGGAGTGAATGTCAGGGCATCCCTGGATCTGTGCCCTTTTCTGAGTTATAGACAGTGCAGCTAGAGGGAGACACCGATGGTTGCTGCCATGGGTGGCAGGTGGTGTAGGCAAGGGAAGGTATTGCCTGCCCAAAACTGCATGGTTCTCTGGCCGCCTGGGGAGTGCTGGGGCTGTGGCACAACTGTGTGGCCCACTGGAGAGAGCTGGAGCTGGGGCAGGGCTAGGCCGAGGGCTGCCTGGGAAGGGCTGGGCTGTGGTGTGGCAGCTTGGTCCTCCAGGCACTATGACCAGGTGGGACAGAAGGGGCCACACCACCGGCAGAGACACTTTAAGGGTCTAGGGAAGGTGAGGGCATGGGGGCAGTTACCTGGGGTAGGGGCTGGGGTTGGTTTCACAGGGGGAGGAAGGTAGCGGAAGGGGTGGGGCCTCAGGCAGAAGGGGCGGGCCTGGAACCAGCTTTCACCCACCGCCTGCTGTCGCAACTACAATGTCGTTCTGCTTAGGGTGGGCAAGCTTTCTCTAATCCTCCTTCCCTTCAGCCACCTCATTCACCACAAGCTGCAGGTATAAGAGGCAAAAGGAGGCAATGCCTTTCCTGGGACTTAGCGATACACCTCTCCCCTTCATCCTCTCCCTGTTCTGACAGTCCCTGAAGATTCTCACGGCAAGCTGGTACAATTTGCAGACTCAGGACTCTTCCCCTGAAGTGGATTTGTTAACTTAAAAGTGAAAAGGCTTCTAGCTTGTCAGACCTATTAACGTAACCCTGAACCCATGAAACGGCCATTACCTGGGTAATGAAGCTATTTTAACAGGCATGTATCAACCCTGAATTTGCTGACAAAACCAGTTGTGTGTTACTATGTGTACAGGACCTTAGTTTAAAATCTGCTTTAAATGTTTCATTAGTTTCTGGCTCAAGCTTATAAAATTGCATCTCTTAAAAAAATCCTGTCATAAATATTTAGATGCACAACCTGAGTATTCAACTTTAGCTTGTAGTGCATGGAGCTGCAGACATACGTTTTTTTTAAAATAAATTCTTCAAGAGACCACCCTGCTCTGAAATAATTTTTTAAATTTTAATTACTGTAGTACAAAAACTTGCTTCCAAGATCTTCCTGTCCTTTCTATCCCTTCCTACTTCCCTTTTGCCCTCTCTGTTGCAGAGAGCCCTTAAATGGACAACATTCCTTTTCTTCCAGATAGAAGTAAAGTGGAAATTCGTTTGTTGAGCTATGTGCTGAACTAGTTTTAAGAGACTCTCTGCCCAAAACAATACCTTACTAAGATATAAAATCCTTTGATATGCCTGAAATGTTTGCAAACTTATTTTAACATACAGTGAAATTTCATAAACGTGTCTTATTATGAAAATCACACTCAATAAATTAGTGTTCCCCTTTTCTAAAAGCAACGAACGTTGTTATGAACACACTAAACTGCTCTGACCAATTAATTTAAACTAATATCTTTGCTTCAGTGAGTTCAAATATGTAGTAATCTGGAATGCTTTCCTGATGAGGAATTTAAGAGTACATTTAAAATATAAAATCAGCTTAGAAATACTGGTGAAGAAAATACAAAACAGAGAAGGGCTGCCTCATATATTCCAGAACATTTAATACTATATTCAGCTGGACAACTGACTTGCCCTTACTACTGAATCTTTGCGTACAAATTGCTGACAAATTTCAGGGTATATCAAGAAACCTGTGACTGACATTTTTATTCCCAAGTTAGTGCTTTTAAATAAGTACCTTCTGCAGGTCCAGTTTTCGCAATCAGGCATGCAGTGGAAAACGTGCTCCATTTTCTTTTAGAAAGAAACTTGAGAAGTCTTTTTTTCCCCCACATGCCACTAGCTACCTTTAGGGTCAGCGTTTTGGCTGCTGGAGGCGGGTGAGCAGAGAGATGAGGAAGGCAGTGGGCAGGGTCTGGGCAGAGCAGGGTTGGAATATGGGGGGGCCCACATGCTATGGAGCTTGCCTCCCCAGGCAGCAGCTTCACCCACCTCCCACGTTATCCACCCCTCCCCATCTGCTGGGAAACTGCCTGTGTTCCTTGCTCCCGAGGGAAAGCCCTGGAAGGTGCAGGGAGATTGACTCGACCAGGCGCGTGGTTTAGTGCCTGACTGATTAAGGGCTGGTGGCAGGAAGGCGAGGCTGACATTTAATCAGGCCACATTTGAAACTACTCAGCTGCTGAGCTTGTAAAGGATCTTTGGCTCGGTACAAACAATTGTTCAGTTTCCCATCATGGTAAGAATATTCTGCATTGCTGGGTTGAGCTGGCTGGGCACCCATAGAGGCAGCAAAACCCCACTGGGGGCTCTGCAGGGCTGGCCATGACTGCCTCTGTATTTGATCTGATTTCTGTCTTCCCCAGTTATCATTAATGCCTCGAGCCCAAATTTGGTGTCTGAACACAAATGTGACAGTTCTTGTGGTGCTCAGATACTACAGTGATGAAGGGTGGATATGGACGTGGGGTTGAGATAGGAGCTGGCCTCTGTATATGTGACAACCAGCAATTTCTTAATGGATAACAGGGATTTTCTGCCCTTTTAACCTGAAGGTTAATTTCACTTTAAACATAGTGGGACCAAGTTATCCCATCTGAAATATCACTGACCGTAATGGAGTTACCAGGAAGGAATTTGGCCTGCTGAGAAATGTTCCCTCTAATTTTTTCTATCCATAAGCAGAATAAATTTTGTTATGTGCACTGAGGCATGTGCAAATGTGCATCGTAAATAGAATAAAGTCCTGGCTGTGGGCGCTCTGCTAATCAGCTGGGCTGCATTTGAATATCTCCTGAGGGGCTGCATAAGCTCACAGCATACCAGGAACAAGCCTGCTGAATTTTAATCACTTTTTTTGTTTTGTCATTTTGTTTGTTTGTTTGAAATGGAGGTTAAAGCTGCATTGAAGCGTCAGGCTCCAGGTTAATATGGTCTGAACTCCAGAAATTATTTTAAGGCAGATATAATAGCTTGAGCTCCCAGGAACCTAAATCCAAACAGAAGTATTTATTTGTGGAAACCTGCGTAAACAAGGGAAGACCATTTTGCTGGTTGATGCTTTATAGGATTAGAACACAGGGTTTCCAGAGCAAGTTCAGCTCCTGCCTCTAGCTGTAATCAATACTGGAGACTTCAGAGGAAGGTAACAACCCCCACTGCCCCTTAATCCCTGCCCCATCCAGTAATTCACTTGACCATGCATGCAGTGAGTGATACATTTCTCAGGGAGGAAGGACTGGGATTCCTTCCTGACCCCTAGGGACATGCAATACGTGCCCTGATGCATGAGATCTAATTACCCAGACTTTACATGCAGAGCCACAAACTGAATCATAGGACCCTTTGGTATATTTTTTTTCTTCTCTGCCCTTTGAGAGCAGATGGTGTAAAAGATGCAATGGGCTGGTCTAGTTCTGAAGATGTTCTGGGAGAGTTCTGTGACCTATGTAGTGTAGCACAGACAATCTGATGGCAACGATCCCTTCATGCCTTGCAATCTGCAGATCTGCATAACAGCTCATGGGGCCAGTTCTGAAGTCCTCATTCAGGCAAATCTCCTAATAGACTTAGTGGATATGTAATAATATCAGAGAGGTAGCCATGTTAGTGTGTACTCCAACAATAGTGGATATTTGCCTAATTTGGATCCAAGAAAGGCCCATTCTGGGCCAAAACCTTTGGCAGCTGTCCCTGCTGCACTCTGCTCTCCAGCCAGGACAGTGCATGGGACCGGTGCCCATTTCAGAACCAAACCCATTACTTTGGAATGGAGACTAACAGATTGCTTTTCCCTGGCAGTTCTGGGACCGCTGCAAGCTCTTCCTGATGCCAGCCAAGCACCAGCCTGACTACGTCTTCCTTCGCCACGTGCCCCTGCGGCGGATCCACCTCTTCACCCTGGTGCAGATCATCTGCCTCGCCGTCCTCTGGATCCTGAAGTCCACGGTGGCAGCTATCATCTTCCCTGTGATGGTAGGGCCGCCACTCTCACACAGGGGTTCCTTAGAACAGCTCATGGGTGGGGAGCAGCTGGGTTCCTCCATAGTTCCCTCCACCCTTGTCTAATCAGGAGAACACCTCTCATCTTCTACCTGGGCTTTGTCTTTATTCTTAAATAGAGAAAAAGGCCTTAAGGCAGCAGGTCTATATTCACGCTGATCTTCCTGGCTTCCCGCTAACTTTCCGTCCTCTTCAGAGAGCCACTGAGCCTTTTATCATATCCATGAGTTAGAACTAAAGAGCTCATCTGCCTGGAAGGCCGTCAGCCTTCCATGGGGTGACCATTATTCATGGGTCCTTGTCCAACGATGACAGGGGAGACAGCTTTGAGGTGCCGGCCTGAGGTTTGACAGACCTCGAATCCCTTGGTGGAAGTCTCTTCTGATGGCCATGTGTTGCAGCCATACTGGGTCACACCAAAAGGTCATCTAGCCCAGTATCCTGTCTTCCAACAGTGGCCAATGCCAGATGATTCAAAGGAAATTAACAGAACAGGGAAACATCAAGTGGATTAGAGTGGATGAAATATGAGCCAACAGTGTGCCCTGGTAGCCAAGAGAAGGCTAACAGTACACTGGGCTGTATTAGTAGGAGCATTGCCAGCAGATCTAGGGAAGTGAATATTCCCTTTTATTCAGACTGGTGAGGCCACATCCGGAGTATTGTGTCCAGTTCTGGGCCTTACCCCGTTACAGAAAGGATTTGGACACACTGGACAGAGGCCAGTGGAGGGTAACGAAAACAATGAGAGGGCTGGAGAACATGACTGATGAGGAGAGGCTGAGGGATTTCATCTTATTTAATATGCAGAAGAGAAGGGTGAGGAGGGATTTGATAGCAGCCTTCAGCTACCTGAAGGGGCTTCCAAAGAGGATGGAGGAAGGCTGTTCTCAATAGTGGCAGGTGACAGAACAAGGAGCAATAATCTCATGTTGCAGTGGGGGAGGTCTAGGTTGGATATTAGGAAAAACTGTTTTAACTAGGAGAGTGGTGAAATAATGGAATGAGTTATGGAAGGAGGTGTAGAATCTCCTTCCCTAGAGGTGTTTAAGTCCTGGCTTGACAAAAACCTGGCTGGGATAATTTAGTTGGGTTTGGTCCAGCTTTCAATAGGAGGTTGGACTTGATGACCTCCTGAGTTCTCTTCCAACCCTGGGTTTCTATGGTTCTAAGTGATCCCTCCCCTGTCACCCATTCCCAGCTTCTGACAAACAGGGCCCAGGGTAATAACCATCGAGGGACCCGTCCTCCATGAATTTACCTAACTCTCTTTAGCAGTTCTGTAAACTTTCCTGTGTGAGAACTAACCAGGTTACAGAGTTCTTCCCTCAGCCCAAATCTCCAAGCAGTTCTGTTCTAGCTGGCTGTGCATATGCTTTTCTCCCATTGTGTCCTCTTCCTCTAGCTCAGTTTCAGAGCCCATCCCATGCTGTTCAATGGAATCTAGTCACGAATCTGGATCTATTCTGTATGCATTAGCTGTGGAGGTTAAAGCGCTCTCCCTCTCCCCTTTAGATTTTAGCCCTGATCTTAGTGAGGAAAATGCTGGATTTCGTCTTTTCCCAACACGACCTGGCCTGGATCGATAATATCATCCCCGAACGGGAGAAAAAAAAGGAAGACGACAAGAAGAAGAAGAAGAAAGGCAACAAAGGGGAGGATGAAAGTGAGGATGAGGTATGTCCATGCTTGGGAGGAACAGGGGCTTACAGTTGGTTAGTGCTATGGGTGCGTGCCCTCCCCTGCAGGGAGGGAAACTTAATACCACTCAGATAAGTTCCTTGGGATCCTTCCACTTCTACTGCAGTTCTATTCTGAAATGTAGCTCTGTCAAAGCAATACTTTGAGGGCCCATGTTTATCATCATCGCTCTGTGCCTCAGTTCTGCCCCCCTCCCACACCCCCGGCAGGTTCCCTTTGTTTAAGGTGCTCTGCAATCTCCCGATGAAAGGCGCTTAGTAAGAGGTAGGTGGTATTATTATTGTTCCCTTGATTGCCAGGTTCAGTGTGCTCAGATTACAAGTTAAAGATTTCAAGGCAAATTCTGCCCTCCCTCACTGACACCTGGGCAGTTCCTTCAGTGAAGAGACCGCAGAGCAACCTATTATTTGCCACCTAATAAACAATTCTGTGCATAAGGCAGAAGCAATACCGTTCAGCTCCCTTTCTCAGTGTGGGACGGGCTCTGGAGGGACAACAGGAATCCAGATCAGTAACTACCTATTTGTAGTACTCAACTGGGCAAGGCTGCCGCCAACACATGCAGGGAGCAGATCTGCTAAGGAGGCACCAGGAGAGCTCTGCACAGATACAAAATGGGTATCCACATTTGCATCTACCTCCACAAAAATGAGCATTACCAACACTTTCACAGCTCACTGAGTAAATTACAGCTAAATAACAGCGCAGAACACAAAGAACCAGGACTAGTGGTTGTAAACAAACTTTATGGGACCACAGGAAAGTTGGCTACATCCATGATAAATAGTTGCCTGGCTAACTAAAATCGTGCTGGATTATGGATGTTGCCAGATGAGAGAGTTCTGGATTAGAGAGCCCCACAGATATCTGCTCCATATCCGCATTCAGTTTTGGTCACCTCATCCTCCAAAGATCTAACATTCAAAATGATTAGAAGCATCAAAGGAAGGTTTTTAATCAGGTGGGAGACTGAAGAGACTAGGGTAACATACTTAAAATGAGTAGAAGAACATGCTTTGTTAATGCAGCACATCATTAACCTGCGGAACTCACTTCTGCAGGACAGTGTTAATGCAATTGTTTCAGTAAGTCAAAGGGGTAGGCATTTGTAGGACTCAAAATAGCAGTGGCTGTTCTGTTAGCTAAGATAAATGTTAGCAGAGCTTAAACTGATGCATAGCATTCATTGTTAGAGCTGTCGCATTTTCCCCTGCCTCAGAGCTGGCTGCGTTTTAGTGAAGAATGTCTTCTGTGCCTAGAAGGATCTTATTTCCCCAGAGACCTCTAATCTAGAAATTTTGCTTAGTCTAATCTTTATGTCCCCTTGGCCGTGTCTACACAAGCCCCAAACTTCGAAATGGCCACGCAAATGACCATTTCGAAGTTTACTAATGAAGCGCTGAAATGCATATTCAGCGCTTCATTAGCACGCGGGCGGCCGCAGCACTTCGAAATTGATGCGGCTCGCCGCCGTGCGGCTCGTCCCGACGGGGTTCCTTTTCGAAAGGACCCCACCTACTTCGAAGTCCCCTTATTCCCATCAGCTCATGGGAATAAGGGGACTTCGAAGTAGGCGGGGTCCTTTCGAAAAGGAGCCCCGTCAGGACGAGCCGCGTGGCAACGAGCCGCGTCAATTTCGAAGTGCTGCGGCCGCCCGCGTGCTAATGAATTGCTGAATATGCATTTCAGTGCTTCATTAGTAAATTTCGAAATTGCCATTTGCATGGCCATTTTGAAGTTTGGGCCTCGTGTAGACATAGCCCTTATGTGAATTATTTACCAAGTAATTTAACCCTTGTATCCAATCCCCTTGTTTAGCCAGATGTTTTCTGATGTCCCCCACATTGCACCAATCAATGGTTTTGACAATAATTTCTAAAAGCTTGAAGGATTCTTTAGCATGAAAGGTGTGTTAGAACAGTAAGCTATTGCTCCAGGCAGGCACATGTTAACTTGATTAATGTTACGCAGCACTACTGGTGCTGATCTTTCCACCATGCAAATAGATAGTTGTCTAGGGTGGGATTTTCAATGGGAGCTGGATACCCAGTCCCTTATCCCCCTTTGATTCATTTAGTGCTAAAGGACTTTTGTATTTTCATCAGCATGTGTATGTTTCCAGGCATGCGAAGCCCGGACGTGCCTGTACGAATCAATGTGTTCACTGGCTCTTCCCACTTTTTTCCCAGCCTCGCTTCCCAACTCCCTCAGTTATAAAGATCCCAATGGAACCGATCCAAACAGACCCCCAAAACGGTATCCATTGCATTACCAGTAAGTACAGTGCTTAGGTTCTCTCTAACCTTATTGCTATGTACTAACCCTCGGCTCCTCAGTCTGTTTTGTGACTAATCCAAGAAACCCGCTGCAGGTGCTTGTCTTGTTTTGAACCTGTACATGTGTGCAGATAAGGGATCTGCAATAAGGCTTGAGGGAAAAAACATATATACATGGTTCTGTCACCTGTTTGCAAGATCTAAATTTGATTTCAAAATTGTTTTGCTGCCTGAAAGAGCCGCATTCTGGCCCAGGCATGCCAGAAGCCTCTTGCAACAACCTGTTCTTCTGAGGTGACAAGCCCATGGTCAGCTCAAGAACCAGGAACGCTGTAGTACTAATTCTGGTTGTGATACTGATATACTTGCATGGCCATGGGCAAGTCACTTTACTGTAGTGATGGGTGCATTTATCATCACCTGGAGAGGGAAGAACATTCTTGTGCCTATTTCCTCATACATAAATATGTAAAGGATAATGTTTTAGCTGCCACATGGGGAGGATTTAGTTAATGTGTGTGTGTAGTACCCAGAGGCACTGAGACCTCATCTAGGGTGAGTAAAGTCTCTGCTCTACAGCCTCAGCTGAGAGCCAGCTGGCCTTTAGGTCATGTGGTAAAGTGCAGGGCTTTAGACCCTATGCTTGCAGGTTCTCTCTCCCTGGGGCTGGCAACCTGGGTCTGTCAGCGTTACACAGGGTGTATTTGTAAAGGGACAAGTGCTGCTTGCTGGTGTTAGTGTCAGATGATTTCAGATTCAGGACCTCCATCCTAGCCTTAGCTTCACTGCCAGCTCCCTTTGGTACACCAGGCAAGGGCCTGGCAGCCGAAGGTGGATTCTGATTTTGGCCGTCCAACTTTGTGCATTTCAGACATGGTTTTCAGAGGTGTTGAGCACATGCTGAGCTCTGTTGAAGCTGCAGGTGTTCATCAAATGAAAAGATAGGCCTTCTGGGGGAAACACTCACTAGCTTCTCTGGGCCTCTCCTGTGGCAGCATGGTACAGGAAGCAGTGATCGCTCCGGAAAATCATTAACCAAGGCTGCATTTGGGCCCAGTAGGCACTGGCTTTGTTTGCATTTGTTGGATTAAAGACCCCCTTGTATTCTCAATAGACACCTGTGCTAATAGCTTTCCCTGTCTGCCATCTTTCCTGCCCCAGGCTGCAGCAAGTCAGAGAGATGCTCTAGTCGCAAGCCAGGTCTACCCTAGGGAAATAAGTTGATTTCAGCTGTGCAATTTTAGCTATGTCAATTGTGTAGCTAGAATCGACTTATTTGCTATCGACTTACCTGGCTATCCTCACTAAGGAAAGTCAACGGGAGAGTTTTTCCCAGCGACCTCCCTTACTCCATGTATCTCGCGAGGAGTACAGAGGTTGACTGCGACCCGAGAGGTCGATTTCATGCCTCCAGACTAGACATGCAAAATCAAACCCTGGAAAGTTGCTCTTCCAGGTAACATGTAAAACTTTACTGGGTCGCCTTGTTGAACGGTCTGACTTATTTGGAGTGTGTCTTTTTCTGCGCGGTGACTTGTATTGAGCCAGATCTTACTTCTGAATATCCCCAAGTTCTGCTCCACTCCAGGAGTCTTGACAGGTTCAAACCGCAGCAGTGCTGGTAACTGCATACGTCCCTCTTGGGTGTGGGTTGGCTGGAGGTGTGTGGCACGTATCCAATTACTAGCACTGCTCATAAGGAAAAGGGGTGAGCCAAAAATTCAGTGGGTCAGATTCCAAAGTGGAGTCTGAGGACTCAAAGCCAAAGTAATTTCCTGGGTGGTCTCCATGGGCTGTGATCTGCACCATATTTGCTTACTCTCTTAGAATCTCTTTGGCTCTGTGAGCAAAACCCCACAGGAGTGATTTCTGGGCAGGGTGTTAAATTACCCATCAACATTTCTGACTGACTGAGGTTGGAGTAGCTTGCTCACAGTGGAAGGCACAAAACACTCCAGCTCTAAATTTAGTTATTGTACTGACTTTGACCCCTCAAGTCTATCTGATCTACCCTCTTCCATGAGATGCCCCTGCCATCAGCCATGGGGTCGCTGAACTCTTTGAACCAATAACTTATTCCGCACTGTGGCAGCCTGACATGTGAGCTGTCCCAGCTTTTGGTGGGCTATTAGGGAAGAGACGTAAATGGTCAGCATTCATGCCTGGTACTCACTAGCTGTCCTTGCGTATGGTTCCTTCTCTCGAGGTTGCTCTGTGGGACAGTCTTCGGTGGGGTGTCAGACCAGAGTAGTTAAGGTGACAACTTGTGGGCACTTGTTTGCCTTCAGCTGCTTTGAAAGCCCTAACCACGAGGTTTAATCCTCTGGGAAGGTGAATTTGGATTTGCCATGACCAGCCATTCATACAGACTTCTGGCTTTATCCAAATGCACCCCTTTTATGGCTTCTGGTTCCTATTTAGCTGGAGGTTCGGAATATTTATTGTCTCCATAAATAGTCCAGTTTCCAGTGAGCAAGGAGTCCCCCTGTTCCCCTTGTAGTCAGGGAGAGTTTTATTTCAAGGGGATCAAGATTTGACCCTCAAGAACAAGCACTTAAGTAGTTTAGGAGCCTACCTGTCATTGACTCAATTCAGTTTAGGCTCTTTGTGCCAAAAGCACCTTTGAAAATATGACTTAGGTTCCTAAGTCACTTAGACACTTTTGAACATTGCATCTTTTGACCCTGCATTTACTAACTCAGAGATTTTCTCCTTTTCCCTGTTTCTCTAGTTTTTATTGTTTTTGCACCAGGTTCACAAAATCCGTAGACCTGACCCGGGTTTTGCCACCTAAACAAAAGTGGCTCAACTTTCAGAGTTTTGGGAGCACCCACAGATCCCCATGGAAACCCCCATAAGTGCTGGTGGTGCTCTGCATCATTTTACCTGGCTTCCTACATCTTTCTTTCGGCATCTACACTTGGGCTCCCATGCTCAGAAATGTGGGGTTAGAAATTGAAAAGAAAAAGCTAGTCAGGTTGAGTCAGGAATCAAAAACCAAAAAGAGCAGCAGATTTCCGAATCTCTTTTGCCTCGGTCTGAGGAGGATTTCCAAAGATGTAGAGGCACCTAGCCGTTCGTCAGAGAGTTGGATACTCAACTCCCGTTTGTCCCAGTGACACAAACTCCCCTTTATGGCTGTATTCATTTAAAAATACAGCATTTCCAATTGATGTTCCCACTCATCCCTTCCAGCCACGGGCAGATTTTTCCCCTGCCCATGTGCAGAATAAATTTTAAGTGCACCGAGGCATGAGCCGATGTGCACCACCAACATAAACAAAAAAACAAAACCGTGGGTGCTCTGCAAATCAGCAGAGCAGGATTTGACTCTCTCCTCGGTGGGTGCACAAGTGCCCAGTTTACAAGGAACACTGATTCCGATGTTTTTTTTTCCCCTCTCATGTCAATTAGTAGATGGGTGTGTAAGTTCACTGAACTTCATAGTTGAAGTCTCAAGACTGCTGGGGGCTGATTGCTAGAAGCCCACAGTTATGCAGAGAAACTTCAGCCTTTTCCCTCTAAATGGGATGATCTCGGGGGATTTCTTTGATTTTTTTTTTTTTTTTTTTTTTTTTTTTCGTTTCGTCCTGACCCTGAAATGGTTTCATGTGCGTCTGTGTTTCCCTCCAGGAAAGAAGTCCCCCAGCTGGAGCTTTGCGTTCTGATTCTTCTCCTAATGGTTCAGACCTGGATCGCAGGTAAACAGCGCTTCATACGCTCCTCTTCCCCTCCCCGCTCCTCAGCCCTGCCCCAGGTCGTTAGCATCTGGCACCTCCATGGGAGGAAGAGGAATTGGTTCAGACAACAGGAGAAGGTTTGATTCAGCATGATGGGGTGACAGGAAGGGAGGGAAACTTCAAGCTGATGAGGAGGAATAAAAATTTGAACCCATTGCTCTGGCGTGGTGCAGGTCGCCCTTGGTGCAGAGGTCACTTACATCACAGGGGTTGAAATGTTGTGTAAAGCCTGCTCTTGCCTTCTGCAAAGCGGTCAGTTATGGGTAGATCCCCGCGCAGGTAGAAAATTTGGTGTCCGCGTCAGCATCAGCAAAAATGAGCCACGGAGATCCACGTGCACAGAGATAAAGTGGATATCTGCACGTTTGCAGGGGTCAAGATACAGAATTTGTGTCTGTAGCTGCAAAAATGAGCACAGCTATCTGCAGCCACACCCACAGATGCTGGTACTCATGGATATAAAGTGGATATCCATGGATTTGCAGGGCTCTAGTTATGACTGAGTCTCAGCTGCAACCCCGGGGTATGACTGCAGCTTGTGCAAACATACTTCAGCCGGCTGAATCTAGTTTACCAGAGCAGAAAAGTAGCAGCAGTAGCATGGTCTGTACAAGCCTATCTGCACCCTGGGTAACTTCTTGAATGGCCAGCTCTATTGCTCCAGTAGCCAAGCAAGCTAGATTACAGCTAGCGTGAGTGTGGCAACACAAATTGCAATAATTCCTCAGGATTGCAGTAGGGACCTACCATAAAGGGGATAAATACTCGCTCAGGGCCAATGGTATCACTTAAAACCACGCTGGACAAAAGCCCTGTCTAACCAGCTGTAGGAGCACAGCATCGGCCAGTTGATTAGGCTAGAAAATTGACTTTAAAGAGCTGTAATTCTCTCCAGTCTCTTCTGCTGGAGCCCCCTCATGCCTGATGGTGCTTGAATGAGCCCCCAAACTATTAGTCTACTGGGGAAATGATGTCTGAGTTCATCTGGGCATTGGATGCCTGTTAATTGCATCTGTCAGTAGCAAAGGGTAGGAAATAAAAGACCCAGGGTTCTCTGTGGCATACAATCACTTGTCATCAAACCAAGTGTGTGATGCAAACTACAAAAGCTGATATGGAGGTTGACCCAGTTGCTGGTTCAATCCCAGCCCAGGCTTTTGTCGTCTCTAGGCCCTGTAGTGCTTGTATTGGTGGAGTGGGGAGATCTCAGTCTGTCAAACTGCCAATAGAATTAACATGAATTGTCCCCTTCACTGGAGAGAACTCAAGGAGTGAGCATCCATGTCTTGCCCAGAGAACCCCTCTGAGGCAGGGTAAGAAAAGCTGATGTGTAGATAGAAAGAGATCTTTAGCCTCCATGCGCACCAGTCCTGTCGTCTTCTTTTTTGGCCCCTATGATCTGATGATTTCTAGGTCCTGGGCCCACTTCCTGAGTGAGAGGGGCAGAGCAGGACTTTCCTTCATGGACTGAGAGGGGACATGGTAACAATTTTCAAGTACCTAAGAGGTTATTACAAGGAAGAGGTAGAAAAATTATTCTTCTTAACCTCTGATGCCCAAGAAGCAATGGGCTTACATTGCAGTATGGGAAGCTGAGTTTGGACATTATGGAAAAACTTCCTGTCAGGGAGGTTAAGCGTTAGAATAAATTGCCTCGGGAGGCTGTGAAATCTCCATCGCTGGAGATTTTTAAGAGCAGGGTAGATAAACGTCGGTCGGGGATGGTCTAGACAGTGCGTGGTCCTGCCATGAGTGCAGGGGACTGAACTTGATGACCTCCTGAGTGAGGTTCCTTGCAGTCCCAGTTATCAAATATGCTGATGTGCATCTGCCAGCATGAAATTCGCAGTGCCTCCAAAGAAAGCAGAGATTGGTGTTCCTGTGTGTACTTCATTCGTAGTACCAACTATCAGGGTCGGTTTTCTCCATCCTTTCCCATTCCAATATGTAATGTGACTATATTTGGATGTCATGATTGATGGAAATATGTGAGCAGACATTAAACTTCCCGACAGGAGTAAGTGTGAGTTAAAGATATGACCTCAGTCTTGTATTCTGAATTTTTCTGGCTTGTACCTTTTGTTCTGCCCTGTTGCAGATGTATGTCATTTGACTAGGTTCTTAAGTCAGATTCGTCCCTGGTGTAACTTCAGTGAGAACAGTCGGTCTCTTGTGAAACATGTCTCATCTTAAAGATCAGATGGAACATGTATTCAAAGGGCCCTGGGCTCATTGTTTTAGGCTTTATAAAAACTAAGCTTTTAGTAAACAAAAAGACTGGTACAAATGTTTCCATTGTTTTGTTTTGTTTTTTTTTAAATTAATTCTAATAGAAATTAGGGTTTAAAGCAAATCAGGATCTTTCCGCACATTGCGAAAGATTGCAGACTTGGGTTTCATCCCTGAGAGCCAGAAGGTGCAACTGATCTGAACCTGACTGTTAGCACAAATGAGATGGATCAATGGGTCTTGATTATCCCAACTGAGAGGCATGCAACAAGTACGGGGGGCCAATTTCATAATATAAGGAATCACTTGTAACAGAAATGTAGCAATTGTTGTTTCTAATTCAATGTTTTTAGCCCATAATTTTAATGGTAATAGAGAGAGGAAAGTGGCGCTGTTCTCCCAAACCTAAAGAAAACTTCACTTGAATCAGTGTGAACAAAGATAGGAGCGGCCTTAATCCCATTTTGTCAGCCAAAATGAAAAGTTATTTTCAGCCCCTTCCTGTCCTCCCCCACTTCCTACAGCAGCCAACCAAAAATTAAAATCCAGGTACGCTGCTTTCCCACCCTCTAGAACTGGCCCAGAACATAGAAATGTCTGTGCCTTACCTCTTAGAGTAGACTGCAGTCTAGAGGTTATAATTTATAACAAACAGTGGACACTAGGGGGCAGCAGTTAAGCTTTACTAAGAAGCTAATCATGAAATGTATCCCAGCCTCCCAGCATATTTGCATTAGGGGCTTGCAGATAACGTCTGCAGATACGTTTGCAGAAACACAAAAAAACCCACAGTATAACCACAGAGGGGTAGCTGTGTTGTTAGTCTGTATGTTCACAAAACAAAAAAGCTATTCTGTAGCACTTTAAAGACTAACAAATTAGGTGATGTGCTTTCGTGGGGCAAATCTGAGTCAGAAGTGCGTCTGTCCCACGACAGCTTATCACCTAAAAAATTACTTTCTTGTTGTTTCCAATGCTACAGGACTGCTTTTTTGTTTTGCACAGTAGAAGCTGTCTCACCCACACTGATGCAGATAAGAGGGAGAACTGGGCCTTATTTCCAAAAGTTACTGCAGTGCAAGACAGATTCCAAACAGCCTATTCGTTTAAGTCACAGCTGTCAGTGGCAAATAGTTGAATGTAAGAATGGCTCACCAGGCCATCTAGTCTCTCGGGAGATCAGTCCACCAATACCACCCATTCATTCATTATGCTATTTGTTGGCTCTGACCCTGTGAAACCATAGTGGGGGCCCACATACTGTTCACTGTAACCTGAGCAGCCAGCCAGGAGAGATTCAGGTGCCTCCCAGCTAATTCGCAGAGCCCCTGGAGCTGATGGTCTGGTGGTGCACATCCATAGATGCCTCCATGCGCATGACAAAATTTATTCTGCCCCGGCTGGGAAAGAGTTAGAGGGAACCCTGGGCACAGCCTTAATCTGTAATTTCTGGGATTTTTCCCCAGTTCTACCACTGTGCCTCAGTCCTAGTTTGTGTTCCTCCCTCCTTTGCTGTTCCCACCCAGAGCTCCTTTACAGAGCAGGGAGCTGCCCCACAGACCTCCTGTTCTTCCAGTTCTTGTAGGTTTTGTTATTGCCATAGCTGATCAGACACTAGCATATTAGATCAGAGCAGACGAGGTTGCCATGGCAGCTCTGATTCTTCAAAGAAAGTAGTGTAGGGCAGGGAAAGCCCAACGGTAATGGACAAAATGTCCTTCCACGGCCGAGTACTGACTTAGTGAGTATTCCCAGGCTGTCTTTGTATCTGGCATGTGCAGGTAATCTGGTATTTCTACATTTCCCTTGTTGTGCTCTGTGTCTCCACTTTCCAAAGAGGTATAGGGAGAACTGAGTCTTGTGGGTCTTCTCTGCTGCTCCAACACTCCACTGATCTAGTCAGATGATGTTGTGGGGCATGTGGATGTTTTAGTGGAAAGCTTAAAGGCCTAGAGATCAGCCTATAGTGACTTAGCTAGAGCCTGCAGAATTGCAGCAGGCACTCCTGCTGGAGCAAATTTTCACTTGTGAAATATGCTGTCATCTCCATTTTCCTGATGATGGGCCAAAATTATCCAAGGGAGATGATTTCTCCTCTGGTCCTTTAACACAGCTAGTCCCAGAACGACCCATGCAGAAGCAATAGCAAGTAGCTGAGCTGTTGTGGTGCAGTGTAAATATCTAGGGAGGTAAAGCCACAAAGGACTATAGAATAAATACCTGGGTGGGTGATTGGCCAAGGGGCTGAGCATTGTTATTAAACCATGTGTGAAAATGTCTTCCTAAGTCTGAGTCATAAATAGCTGGTGTCTAGTGTAAAAGAATCAATGACCTTTTGAATTTCTGATTAAACACCCAGTAGTAGCTTAATGGTTAAGGTGGATATCATTTTTAACAGCTTGCTTCATTATCGGTCTTGTGTCCTGTAGCCATGAGTTCCACAGAGTAAAATACATGAGAAAAGCATTTCCTTCTTTCTTAGCATTCTGGCCATTTATTCTGCTGCCTGTGCTCAGAAAATATGGTAGCTGGTCAGAGGAGGTTTTGAAAAAAAAGTGAACATGAAGCAGCATTAATACATAACCTTCTTCAAAGCACGACTTTTAATTAAGCCACTCACTAATGCCGTAGAGGAGAGCTATTAGATGAAGTAAAGATGAGTCAAAGTGGCACAGGTTGACACCAGAGATCCAATTTTTCCCCACAAGAGCCTCACTATGCAATGGGGGAAAATGAGCCACGAAGAGCTTGCCCAATGCTATAGGGAGCTAGTGTCAGCGGCAGAATTAAATCTCAACACTTCCTGGTGTCGAGTGCTCCCATTAGATTGTGGCTCTATCCTAAAACCTTTAGCCTTGTAAATTGTAAATCCTCTTTCTGCCTGCTTCCCCTCCAGTATTACACTTCACCTGAAGATTTCCTGCCCATCGTCACCTGCATTTAACTACTCCCGAAGCCCTCTCTGCTCCGTGCCCCAGGTGAAGATTGAGATGGAGTCAGACTATGAAGACAGTGACATGGAAAAGCACCCTCGGGACATGGGCAGTGAGACCACGCTGTAGTCCTGCCCAGCCCTTCCTTTGTGATGACATATAAATAAGAAAATCAGGCCTATTTTTCTATGTGACAGACTGAGGAGATCATTGGACCGCCCCCGCCCCCGCCCCATTTCTCCATTAGCTTTTAGCATAAATTAGAGCTGCCATGGAATGCCATCCCTTCAGCTGGGCCAAGGAACCGCCAGCTTCAGCGCAATATTACGAATGTGGAAACAGTACTTTAGGACGCTGGCCCCTGCAGTGAAGGGGTATTAGCACCATTTCACTGGAGACTGAAGAACACCCAGAGCCAGCTTCTTTCAGCATCTGGACACTGACATCACCAGCAATGGAGAGGCAAGCCCTTTCCACTGCAAGCTTCATCTCCACTGTTCTTTTGTAGTCTTGTGTTTTCCAAGGGGGAGTTCTCAGGTAAGCATTGCCCTACCCTGTGCTTGACCTGACTCATTCCATTGTGGGAGGGCAGGAGGAATTTCAGGACTGTAGTTTATTGCATTTGTATACACTGTATGCAGTAAATACCACCCCCAGCAGAGCACAGAAAACAGGGATAAAGAAAATTCCCATCTGGGGAAATTATGGAATGGTTAGAATCGGAGCGTGCACTTAGAGGTAGAAAACTTCTGTGGCTGGTGCTGAAAAATATAGCCATAGCCCTTAAAAACTGCTTCCCTCCTTCTAGCTGTGTTTTCTATGGGAACTTGGTTTGGTGTCAAGAGCAATGTTAAAGCATCTGGACTGTAAAAGGGTAAACTCAGTTGCATTCCACTCTCATGTTAACCTTGCTCTTTGATGAACAGTGATAATTATACTCTTCTAAGCAGACTTGTTGTCCATGTGACTCTTGCTTCTAATGGAAAAACTTGAAAGAGGTTGACAGACATCAACAAGCCATTGTCCAGGCCCCGTAAGGCTGAAATAATTTCAGGTGGCTGGTGTTGCCCTTTGTCAGCACACGTACCAGAAAGTCCTGCTGTCGTAACAATAATTGCCATGTTCTACCCAGCAAGTCTTCCTCAACTTTTGCTCACCCCAACAACATGACTGTCTGGCAGGTAAGAGGCACTTGTGAAAGGGTCTGTTAATCTAGGGTTTGAGATAGAAGGGGGCCTAACTGATCTAATCCAACCTTTCCAGCACAGCTTGTGAGAGTTTTATGATACATGTCAGAGCCAGTGAGCTAACAGAACTTCTTGCTTTGAAAGCACAGGGCTCTCCCACTTGAGGGATTCTTTGCTGTTGCTCCTCCTTAGTCCAACAGTTTAGCAGGAAAGTGACTTACAGGCCTTTGACAGTTAACGTTAATTTCACTAACCATTCACACTAATGTGTAATTAGTCAGATTGGATTGCTGACCTGTCCCCTTCCTATGCTGAAAAAGAGGCAGTGATATTGTGGATTAGGAGCTGCTCAGTTAACTGATGGTATGAAGCCACAGGACTTGAGTTGTGGGACTTAGATAGTTCCATCACTTGAGTGAACTCTTCCATATTTAGCCCCAATGCAAGGGAAAAGTAAGGTAGCAAAAGCCTCAGTTAACCATACTCACATCATGTCTAGGAGCAGTGATAAACATACACAAGAGCATTTATGCCACTTTAAGTAATGGTTTCGCACACTTCCCTGTTCAATCAGGGAAGGAAGGCTACTGGACTCAGAAGTTTTCTGCAGCTGCAACTGTTAGTGTAATAACTCAACCAAGAATGAGATTTACCAGGTCAGTGACTTTACCATTGAATACTAACAATGGTAGTGTGTGCAGCCTTTGGCAGTAGTCTTGCCTGCTAGTTACTGATAAATTAATTTTTTTTTGTCTTATTTTTCAGCCCCTCCAATACTTTAAAAAAAGCAAACAGGCAGGAACCAGAGGTCCACATTCAGCTTTTTTGCATTTAAATACAAAGTAACCAGTCTGCATTGACATCAGTTTGGTTCATAGCACTTTAGTTTATCAGCTTATACCAATCCCAGCCCTTAAAGTAGGGCATCTTCCTTACGGTCCTTAACCAGCTCTGGTTTTCTCTACAATTGTCCCTGCTGTAAATATGACAGTGGCATATAGCTGCCAGATAGTGCAAGCCTGCTTTGCCCCATTGCAAACACTTTTACAAGTCTGTTTCAGATAGGAATAGGTTTGCTGTGAAGGGCCTGCTGCTATGTCAGCTGCTTTAAATTTGCCCCTGCAAAGATTACTTTGATATTATACCTAACACTCAGGGCTGCACTTTCCAGAAAGGAAAGCAACAAAATATTTACTTAAATGGTTTTTGACAACTAAAAACTTTTTTCCAGATTAAAAAAGGCAGTTTTTAAAAGTTGACTAATGGAAACAATATCAATCCTCTGAGAGTGATGCAAAGGCTTCAGTGCTTTCTTGTAAGTAACAAAGGCATCCTTATGAGCTGGCTTCAAGTTTGTCAAGAAGAGGGCTCTTAAAAGTTACTAATTAATTGCAGGGTTTCTGGAATGCTGGTTAAGTATTGCAACTAGTTTGAACCTCAGAAGGAAACAGATACTGGTTCTTTGTAAATACTCAACTGAAGTCAAACAAAAAAACTTGAATTCAATTTCCTATTTATAGTATGTTCTTGTTACAATGCCCAAACACAACTGTTTTTGAATGTGAGATTAATAAATCAGTATTACCCCAATTGACAGTTAAGTGACAACCACTTAATTATTACGTTAATGTAAAAATATTTGAACTTGAAGATGGTTTCTGTGTATTTTCTAGCTTATTTTGTACTAGTCTTGTCTGTGGTAGCTATAATAGGCTTACAACCTTAATTACTTTTTGAAAGAGTAATAGGTCCATTCAGTTTCTATGTACAAAGCAAAGTGGAGAGGCTTTGTTGACTCTGTAGAGTTTCCATGTAGCACAAAAATATGCTTGACTGTTAAATCAAGAAAACAATACCGTATAATTAAGTCCATGCAATGTCACATGCTGTTTACACTTTTTGTATATGCAAGGTGATTTGAAGCATACCAGACTTGCAGCCTACTTAGCTACTAAATACAGTAGCTATTTTATATTTCATTAACAATCAATAAAATCTCTGCAGGCTGTAGTGTGTCCATGATACAAATCCCAATCTTCACTGCCATGATTTCACTCAAAGCAAGTTGTTGGGATGCACTTTTGCTCAGTCTAGTGGAGGTGGTGGTGAAATCCAGGTACCACTTGTTTATGATTAGACAGTGTTCTTAGCTCTAGCAGCAAGGGATTTTTGCTCACAATGAAGGCATCTCTTCCTCTTGGAGATTTTGAAACAAAACCTGCTCCTCTTGCCAAAGCTATTTTCCAGGGCACTTTGGTGTTTCTTCTTAAGGCAAAGTCTCATGACTAGAAAGAAATCTAAATCCAAGTTCTGCATTCTAGCTAACAAAGCCCCAGTCTGCTATAGCTGTAAAAGTCCCCTGTGTACTGATAGCATGCATAAAGAAACTTTTCTGCAAATGAAGCTGAAATTCAAAACTATACCTCTGCTTGCTGCAGTTCCAACTACAGCTGACTTTGTACCTTTTGGAAAAGCCTGTTCCAAAAAAAAGACTGACAAAAGCAGAAATCAATGTGATTTAGCCAGACTAGACAGCAAAACCATCAGCTGTCATGGCTCCCTCTGACCCGAACTAAAGCAAAGTGATTTAGCTGTATGGAGAAAAAGCTATCCCAGCTCTTTCACAGGACAAAACATCAGTAAATTTCAAACAGTACTTGATCAGAAGTTATCCAAGGCAGCTATCTAGGGATTGCAATGCCCTGCATCATTGTGGCAATTTAACTGGGAGGCTGTATGTTCAAGAGCTGCCTTGTTACTTACACTAAGAGACCAAGTAGTTATTTTTTCTGGCATTTTTGTAATCAAAATTACCCTAGGTTATTCACTAAGCATTTTCATGCCTCACAATATAGAGCAAACAAACAAGCATCACATAGCCAATGTAAATCTTAACAGCTCCCTCTCTTCTTTGGCTGAAGAAAAATGGAAAGTCACATTGTGGTGCAGTAATGAACTAACTACATAAGAGCTGGGAGAACTGTCTAGCCTTCAACCTACTTGCTCTTAATATTATGTCTTAGCAGGATTCAGTGCTACCTAAAGACAGGTTTTAAAAAAGACTTTTCCAAGTAACTTTTTTTTGGTAGAAAAATAACTTGAGCTGAACACCTGATATACACAATCAGGTAGGTTGGTCAGATTTGAGGACCTATGAAAACACTTTACCTTGAAGATCACTGTGGAATGTCAGTCTTGATCTTTCATAGGATTTCAAACATGCTAGTTTCATTCCTCTGTGCCATAAATTCCTATAATAAGCTACAATGTCATGGCATCAAAATCACTTGCAGGTGGGTTTTCTCCATCCTGAAAATGTTGAATTCTAACTAGTTTTTTAAAAAAAGCTATTTCACTGGAAATCATTACAAACTAAACAAATGGAGTGACCCAGGTCATTTACATGTTTAAAGCCTTTGCATACAAATGATTGTATACAGATGCTTTAAATAAATAACTAGTGACTTCAAAATATCATTGAATTCACTTCTAAACAATAAATAAAAATATTGCATTTCTATCGGCCTGTTTTTGGGAGTTGATTTGGAATGTTATTTTGAAAATCTGAAGTCCACCATTAAACAGTTAAGGCTTCAAGCTTTTTAGGTTTCAGCAATTTCTTTGCTGCAATAATTGTATTCTTCATTAGCATTGCAACTGTCATGGGCCCAACTCCACCAGGGACTGGAGTGATGTAACTGGCTTTCTTCTTTACACCTGAAGAAAGGAAAGTTAGAACTAAGAAGGGTATACCAAAAAATTTGTAAACAGGCTTTTAAAAGCTGCACTAAATAAATTTTGACAGCTCATACAAAGCTACATTGACATGAAAAGTGCAAAAAAGTCTGTAAAAGCCCCATGCCCAGTCTTGTGTAGATCTAAGGGGAGTTTAAACAGTCTGAGCTTGCTATCTTTTACCTTTACTGACACACAGTCACTGGCTGCATTAATACCTCAACCTATCATCATGTTCAGCTCCTCAACAGTCAGTTTGGTTGCATGATCACATGTGTAATTAGATGTCTAAACTCCAAAGACACAGCAAGTCATGGGAAAAATGGCAGTCCTCAATACTATCAGGTGAAGCATTAAGAGAAAGATTTCTCTGTACAGCTGTGAAAATGGAGTTAGACCAAGTGACTGAAAACTGAAGATGCTTGTCAATTACTCTGTGGTCTCTGGTTTAAACTACAGTAAAACAGGAAGCATGGTTTCCAAAATATTTCCCAAGTATGGTATGAGATCAGATTCGTGGTCTACTCTATAACTTAGATCATCTCAATGTCAGTCACATGCGTGTGGGTTCTCCACCCTTCTAAATATCCAAGATATTTAAAGTAGTTGATTCAAAAAAACAGTCTCTGGTACCTTCAAAATCTACATCTCCAACTAGTTTTGATTTGGCAGTAACAGGATCATGCACTCTGTTTATCCCAACATCAATAACCGCTGCTCCTTCTTTAATCATATCAGCTGTGATCAGATTGGGAATACCTGAAATTTAAAAACAAACCAACCCATTACACCACATTCAGTTACTACTGAATAAAATTTAGAGCTGTGTTCCTAGTCAATAAAAAGAACTGTCAAGAGCCAGAAAAGTAGGTTATCAAAACTAAAATGTAAGTACAGACAACTCTGTCATATCTGGCATCCCCAGGACTGGGAGGTTGCTGGATATTCAAATATTCTGGATAATAGAGAGGTGTACCTAGCAATGCATAACACTGAAGCAAAACAAGATTCGATATTAAACAAAAAATGTATGGAGAGAACTTTATTTACCAACAGTAGCATTGTACACTGTAAACTTACTGTATTTTTGTATTTACTTTCACTATACTGTACTTATAGAAAATGTAACTAAAATTTACTAATGGTTAATTTGAGAGTTCTGGATAATAGACTGCCAGATATGGAAGAGTAACTATACATCCATCCAAAATATTTGTTACCACCACAAGCCTAACAGATCCTTTCCCTATCAAAAACATTTTACAAGATAGCTAGTCATTTTACTCCGTTTTATGGATAAATGATCAACAGCTCATTATGTCCAAATTTATAGCATTATGGGTAAGTAATTAAGAGACAAATAGAAGTACTAAAAAAAGCTAAATGTACTCCAAAAAAAGTTGTCAAATGGCTTAGAATCAAAATGTTACTTTTTAAAAATTAAGCTCTCCAAAAGCTAAACTTCAATGAAGTTTACATAAGCTATTCTAGTGTATTAACTTTAGTACTAACTCGGTAAATGTATCAACTGAATGCAATGCAAGAATGTTGTATCAAGGGGGAAAAGTGAAACTGTTTAGTGTTAGTGACAGAAGGCTGTCTGGCAATAGCACATGGCTATCAGTGCCAGAAATGTGGGCAAATAGCAGCTGGTGAGGTGGGGGGTGCTTATCATGTTGTACCATACATGTAGGATAGCCAGTTACCAATTTATCTTAGTCATAAGTATCCCAAAAGGGAAAAAAAAACTGTTCTGTATGAGCTGCTATTTGTCTTAGTGTCATTACCACTGGTAGACCTCTGCTGCATTTGTTTTCCCTGAGTCACAATACAGATCTACATTAAAAATGTATCTTAAAATGACCTCTTGTTTCTTGTGTGCTTCCAACTTCAGCAGAATCTCCTTTTTCAGTACCTTCGCTGTCATCTTTTTTCTTTGCAATATTCACTTTGTTCTGTGACTTTTTGCTCACTTAACCCTTTTCTTCTCAGGGCTCCCACACAATATACCAAAGTTTGGCTTATGGCCCCACATATGTGATGGCAGCTCACACTGTATGATTCCCTGGCCCATCCAAGCTCCCCTGTACACCTCTGGTTCATGACTGGTCACAGAATCTGAGCTGTTCCTGGATCTAATTAGATAGCAATACATGAACTATTGCATGATAGGTCACAGAACAGTGGTATTGCAGGTCAACCAGTCTCTTGCACCAAATCACTTGCGACAGTAAGTCAGTCCCTGGCTTTAAGGATTTTCCCACTAAGATTTCTCAATTTGATTATGTCAGTGTAATTGGAAAGTATGAATGGTTGCCTTTTTAGACTCAGATACATCAGGGAACAGGCAAGCCATTTCATCAGAAGTCTCTCCCATATTCATTTAAAAAGTAACCTGAGTTGGCTGCAATAGCTCTGTCCTACAAGATGATCCATAGGGCTCCCCAGTCTGCTGCAGTCCAAGCCAGCCACCATCTGGAGTCCAATAATCAAGAGCTCCCTCCAGTTGCTCCTTATAGCACTGTGGAGTGGCTATGGAAGCATCAACCAGCCTCACAGAATGCACAGCACAAGGACTGAACATGGAGGACAATGCACCAAGACCTAAAGGCACCTTTGTTCACTGATTCCAATATAAGGCAGCATAATAATTACAGTAAGTTTCACCCTTCTGGGATTGTTCCCTTTAGTGTACAGAATGGAATGGTGTTACCTGCTGCTGCTACCACAATATCAGCCAGAATCGTGTGCTGCTTGAGCTGTTCCTTAGGAGTGTAGCGATGTGATATTGTTACTGTTGCATCACCTGCAAGATTAGTCTCAGTGAGCATTTATTCATGTTTGACAGGAAAATATCTGGTTCTTAACTCTGTAGGACTTCCTCCTGCAATCCCCCAATGACTTCACAATCTGTAAAGATCATGAAAAAGAAGCAGCCACACAGCACCTTAAAGACTAGCAATTTTATTTATTAGGTAAAATGTTATTGTGCGTAAGACTCTCAAAAAGACCCTAGATTAATCTGATGCAGTGGGTCTTACCCACAAAAGCTCATTACTTAATAAACAAAATTGCTAGTCTTTAAGGTACTACAGTACTGCTTATTCTTTGTGAAGGTACAGCCTAACACAGCTACCCCTCTGAGGCTACGTAAAGATCAGAAGCCCAATATGAAGGGTCACAACTGCTGCTTTTCCCACATTGCTAAGTGGAATGGGGTCCTCTTACTGCAGTATAGATAGAAGACAAAAATCATTGCACATCAATAAGCTTGTGTGCCATTTATTTAATCAAGTACAATGCAATTTATGCATTTATCCTTTCAAGTGCCATGAGAACTTTAGCCACAAGTGGCCAGGGTCTGCAGTACATTCCATCACCCTTAGTACCATGATGAAGAGAGATCCAGTAATCAGGGACACAAAACCACTGATTCATCAGTATTACAATCTACAGCACTGGTGCTTTTTTGAGACTCCCAATTCAGAGACTCCACTGGCTACATCTACACTACAGCAATCTTCCAAAATAACTTCTTTAGAAAGAGTGCATGCGCACACAAAAAAGCTGATCAAAAGAGTGACACGCTCTTTTGAAAGAGAACATCCACACAGCCCCCACTGTTTTGAAAAAACGGGCCAGGGATTGAGAAGTCAGGTGCCAGGAGGACTGCTTTTTCGAAAAAGAAAAAGGGTCCACGGACCACCTACAGACATTTTCTTTCAAAAGCAGTCTTTGAAGGAAGATGCTCTTCCTGAAACAGAAGTGAAAGAGCGCTTTCGAAAGGAGTGCCATATTCTTTCGACTTAATTTCAAAAAAATGCTTTTTGTATGTTAACGCTCTGCCTGATATTTCAAAATAATCCCTTTTGAAAAATATTTTAAAAAATACAACACTTGCTAGTGTAGATGATGTCATCGGGATTATCCTGCAAACTCCAGCAAGAACACAACACAATATCAGATTTGTTACCTCCAGGACGCTCATGTCTACCATCAGTATGCAGCAACATTGCAATGGGCATCCCAACATTCTTGGATCTGCCAGCCACTACCACGTTCTTCCCCAGGGTTGGGATTCCTATCCGAAAGGAAAAGTTAAAACTCACTCAACTTTGAACTGCAACGGTGAAAAAGCACTTAAAATGTTGCTCTTTTTATTCTTACCAGTTCTCTTGATGATTTCCCATACACCCCAAGGTGTAGCTGGCAGCATTGAATATTGGTCCAGACACATACGCCCCACATTTACCACATGAAAGCCATCAACATCTTTCTCTGGAGTCACAGCATTGCAGATCTTTCGCTCATCAATATGCTCTGAAAAAGGTAATAGTGCCCATATTAGGTTACAGCCAACTCCATTTAATCAGCTGAGAATGATCACTGCAGCCTCTATTGACTTACACCAGACATTTCTTCCACACATTCCCAGGGAGTGGAAAACCATAAGCCTGCTCTAAAGCAGTATCCCAAACTTGCAGCTACTCTACATAATCCAACTCCCAGATATTCACGTGTAAATATTTCTATTGCAATCTCAGAAGGCTATATTAGCCCTACAGATATGAATTTTATAGCCTTTCCATAGTTTCTCAAACACAAGCAGGGACTTTTAACAACTTGAAGTTTACCTCTCTGCATTCAATGTTTGTTTCTATGAATGGAAGGAAAAAAGGATTTTTCAGGTGAAAGTTTGGGACCACCCCACCACATGCCCAGAAAACAGCCCTTTAAATTTGGAGATGGTATTTTTAGACTGCTTAGATCGCAGCTGGGTACACAATGCAGTCCCCACCAGCAGCCACTGCTCCAGAAAGGCAGAAACATATCCTACCTACGCCCATGTCAAATTTATGCACATGTTCAATGGCTATTATGAACAAAGTCAATACATCAACTTCTCTTCATTAAGCTGCAGCATGGTAGAATGCCACCTCCTTCATATACATCACACACAAGAGCAATACGCAGGTTCAGGCAGAGTCATACTATAACGTGATCTCTCACCCTATGCAAAACATGCAAAAGTTTTCCAGGTATACATGCAAACACAGTAAGAGCAACTCAGAAAGCTCACAAACTCACCAGGTAAGGGTAACTGCACTAACAGGCCATCCACATTGGTGTCATTATTCAGCTTGCTAATCAAATCAAGCAGCTCCTCTTCTGAGATGGAGGCTGGCTTCAGGATTGTTTCACTGCTGATTCCTATAGCATCATTAAAAGCACAGATATTGGAGAGGGTCAAACATAGATCAGGTCTGCAAACATTAACTCATGCTGATTTGTATACTGCAGAAATAATCTACTCAAGTTTAAAAATCCCAATCTTCCATCACATAGTGTGGACTCAAATAGCTTACATTCAAAAACCAAGATGTAAATAACAATGCTCCTTCATTTATCACTCAGATAAAGATCGAATATTGCCTTCAGGCCTGTACTCCAATGTTACATGAAGGCAGACTGTGTTGGAAGATGGGTGGGAAGCATTATGTCCACTACTAAGCTATGTAGGTAAGAAACTACATGGGCAGCAAGCTACAGCATTGTGTCTCTTCATCCAACATATAAGAAGCCCAATTTAAAATTAGGGTTGAATTAAAGATGCTCATTGTTAAATGTCCTATCAGTCATAAATACAGGAGTGCAGAACATACCTACATCAGCAGCTGCTTTGGTTTTATTAAGTACATAGGAGTGACTTGCAGGGTTTTCTCCAACTAGAACCACACTAAGATGCGGTCTCTTGTTACCAGCTGCTACCCATTGCTCAACCTCATGTCGGGCTTCCTGCCTAATTTGTCGAGCCAGTTTTCTTCCAGAAATTATGACTGCATCATTTCTGAAACAAACAAACAAATTAAAAAAAAATGTTGTCATATTGTCTACGCAAGCTTTTTTAAAAATATTTACTCAGTTTGCTACCCAAGCTTCAGCCCAAGGTCTCATCGTCAAGAAACACAGCTAGTGCAGGGCATTAGAGCAGTTGCTATTGTATTGAATAAGACCAATGCACAAATCGTATTCCATACTTAATTTTTTTTTTTTTTTTATAAAACTCATTTGAGGCAGCCAACAATCATTTCAGTTTCACTAAATATCCTGCTGCTAGCAGCAAAATCAGAAGAGAGATAAAGGATGCATACTAAAGACAATAAATTTAATTCAATTCTACAAGTTTGTGATGAAAAGCAACGAAATTTGAAGACAATCCCTAGACCAGTTCTATGTTTGCTGACTGTTCATGTAATTGGAGAAAGTTGGTGAATTGCTCTTTCCTGGAAACTCTGTGTTTTTATACAATGTATATTTTAGTATCTAAATACTTCAGCTTGGTTTTAATTATCTTTGTTTTTAATTTTCAAATGTTGTTGTAAAAGCTAATATCCGTGTCAAGAGTACAGCTTTAAAAAAGGCTACAGGTACTGACATTTGATCTATATGAAATTTTGCTGAAGCAGAGAGAATAAAATACAAGTGTTATCTTTGACATCTGAGTCTTCTTAAAAGCCCCCTACATACATTCCTGGTCTATATTGGTATCAGGAATACACAGCTATTGCCAAAGCATTCCAGGAAATTGGATAAGTATACAGTAGAAAAAGCTGACTACTACAAGCTGAAGGGGTTACACAGCTGCCAGCTTAAACTAACTGAAAGGCTACACAACAGCTTTCTTTACACCTGACCTTCAATAAATGTATTCATATAATAGCTTGAATAAAAAACACCCTTACCAAGACCAAAATTTAAAAACATCCATTCATTCCTGCTAGACTTTGGAGTCAGCAGGAGGAAAAGGGAGCTGCAATCATGAGTTTTTCCACTCAACTGTAACTGTAACTCTTGACCAGCACTTGTGAAGCAATGCAAACATTGCTTAATGAACATACAGTGGGGGAGAGATCCAAACAGGAAGCTTGTCCGAACTGTGTAAATCCTACAAGTCATTCTGACTCATCCAATACATCAGCATCACATGCAACTGGCGATCAGGTACAGCACGCACAACACATAGTGCAATGGTCAAATACTTGTCTCTCCCACATCTGGGCAAAAAGGCCACAAAGGAAGACAGTAAGGCTTCCATTTTTAAAATTACATTTATCAAGCCTCTTATAAGACAAAATAGCATCTAAAGCTTGAATTTGAGTTTAAACTAGCTTTAACTCAAAGAATCCTTAACGTTGTATTAAGAAAGGCAATTAAAAGTACTGCCCTAGGCTGCTTTCTGAAAGTACTCACATTTTAGTATTTATAGCCAAAATATACTTACTTTTTTAAAAATCAGGAAGGGAAGTCATTGATCTAAAAGACGAGGCTAGCATGGTCAGAAAAGGGAGGAGTCTAAAAGGTGCTCCTAATTTGCATTATTGAACATCTAAAACTTTTACCTTTCAACTTAAGTCGTCAAAGCACTTCAAACACATGGTAAGACTTAGGTTCACACCCAGAAGATATACTTGACCTTATCTGACTAAAACAGGCCTATAAAGATCACAGCTGCAAGCACTGTTATATAGCTAGCGTCTAGCACATGGCCGGAAAAGGTTAAACAATCCCAGTCAAAATGACCCAGAACCAACTTCCAGAAAAATATATAAATTGTAATTATAGCCAGTCCCTGCTATTTAGGCTACAGCTTTGAAATGCAAGCCCATATTGTTAGAAATTAGAGGTAAGACTACTTTTGTTTTTACTAAAACATATGCTAACCATATAAACAAACATTTCCTGTCTATTACTATAACTATTAATTCAGAGATAAAAATGTTAATATTTAGAAGACAATGAAAATAACTCACAATGTCTCTAACATCCCTGATAAACCCCTTAACAGATAAACTCCCTTATGTTAATTACCAGTTTACATCAAAAGAATGCTATGTGTCATTTCTTGCAATACACGCTAATTGAGACACCTCAGCTGTATTATGCCCATTTGTGTAGAATACTTAGTTGTTTTTTTTTAAGTGACTTTCCCCCTCCATGGTCAAACTCTAAGTCCTGCTCTCCACTCCCTTTATTTTAATCAAAAACCGCTCTTCTTTAAAGAGTACAATTCCAGAGCTGGAGCTTTAACCATGAGAGCATCTCTCTGCTTACAGCCACAGTGGGGGAGGGGGGGGGGGAGTAGGCCTTCAGAACTATTGCACAGAGTAAGCCTAGCTGAAAGGGGATCGAGTCAGAAATTGATGCCAACACAAATGTAACCCCCTAAAGATTTCCTGGGCTGCGTGTGCTGGTAGCTCTGGGAGAGGCATGCCATCCCTACTAAGGGAATGGGAACCTAGGCAGACTCATTGTCTGTTTGGCAACCAATAGGAACAGAGAAACTATTTTCAGGGGTACTCAGGAAAGGGGGGAGCCATTTTGGAGCAGTCTGGAGCCACCCAAGGAAAGACAGAACTGGCTGCATGGGGAGCTGGTGAGTCCCATGTAGGATTTCCCCGGAGAACTGATCCTTCAGGGCTTGAAAACAAGACCCCTCAAGCTTGAGCTTTTCCTTCTGCAAGGTGACTTCCAGTTTATAGAATTTTGTAGACGGAAAATCTTCCCCAGACAGCCCAAGTTAGCTTTTCAGCCTGCTACGTAAAAACAGGCATCAGATGGTCAGCTCTACTCTGGCTGCTTGTCCAGGGCTGCAGCTTGCTGTGAGTATGTCTGAGCAACAGGGCAGGAGACTGAAGTTGGGATTTTTAGTATAGTTTTGTAACCTGAACCTTGAGCCCTGCACCCCTTGTGGTGAAGGGAAATCCTGGCACCACAAGTAGCCTGACTCCATCCAGCATGAGAAAAAGGCCTGCCAGCAGTCATCATCAGCAACTGAGGATTCCAGAGCCATCTCTGTCTGTCAAGGAGTTACTTACGAATCACAAGTTTTTAGTTAGCTAGTCAAGGTTATTGTTTAGGAAATCCACAAGATGTGACCTCAAGCTACAGGGTAATTGTGAATCTCTTGGACTATACAGATGAACCCATTCAGCTACATTTGTCACTGCTGTACAGATGATATCATGATCACAGGTCATCAAGGGCATCTACAAGTAAATGCACCCATAGGACACTAATGTAGTATTTGCTATATACTATCACAAGATTGGGGGGAAAAAAATCACAGCGAAACCCCACAAATCCACAGATATCTGCACCTGTGGATTTGGATGTGTATATCCATGGCTTATTTTTGCAGAGATGGCTGCAGATGCCAATACAAATTATATATCCATGCAGGGCTCTAATTATAAGCAAAGGCATAAGTTATGCAGAGACTAAAAGTAAATATATTGTATGTGCTTATGTTATCCCTTGACAGTTTCCATCTATCTGGCAAGTAAGTGAGTCATTACCCTGGAATTAGAATACCTTCCCCCCTCCTCACCTCAAGCTATCCTAGTGACCCAGCCAGAAAGTAGCAAGAGGCATGGAGGCTCCACCAAATAAATTCATACGGGGGGATAAAAAAAATTACATTTTCTTGAGTGGGTGGCAGAATCCAGAACAACTCAGACCTGTCCATCAAAGCCCAAAAGGAGATCAGCACTACAGGGAATAATTTCTGTCAGAAAATCTGTACTCTAACAAACTGCTGCCTTAGACGTATTTGGAGATTTTAAATGTTTCCTCTTAGCTTCTTTTGCAGGACAAACCTCATTTAAATAGCTAGATTATTCATGTGTCTAGTAAAGTTATTATGAAATGAATAATACCTAGCTGACAGTCCCAAAAAAGTCATCACTAAAGGAAATTTTTTTTTTTTTTTTTTTTTTTTTTTTTTTTTGGTATTACTAAATGTAACTGACACAGCCCCTCTATTAGGCAAGTCAACCTTCTGGCACTGTTTCAGATGCTAAATTTTATGAACTGCAGAACTAAACTGATCACATATATACTAAGTCACAAAATGTTAGCTTGCTGAACTTCCTAAAAGCCTTCTCCTATAAACAGAGCCAGACATTCATAAAAGAATCAAAGTTTCACTTGGAGGATCAATACATCACTCACTAGTGAGTTAACAGGGAACGACAAGGCAAAATCTTGGCACCAGCTTTTCACTATAACTCCTTGACTAGACATTAGTCTTGGACAAAAGGGGGAAGAGGCAGGGTGTAGGAAAAAGAACAGAGATGACTAGATGGAAGAAGTGTACAGACACTCCAAACCCTCCATTATAGCATATTTCTCAAGCTTTGTACTTACGCAACCTCAATCAGAATGTGGTTCCTAACGCTGACATCCCCAGAATAAGTTTTGAATTAAATTTGCAAGATCAGAATGTAGCTCTCTGTCTGAAAGCAGCATTAACCTCCCTCCTGCTCAAATACCCCTCCAAGAGTCAAGCCCTCAGAAACATCAAAGAGTTTACAGGTGAAGAAAAGCTGAAAACACACCTTAAAAAGCCTTAAAGAGTTTGGCACTTTGCATCTTGAGCAAGCCTGATACAATTTTAATACATTGAAAACAGCACCATCTTGTTGGATGGCAGTTACACAACATAGCCACAATTTTCTGTATGAGTTCCTGAAAGGGGAGGAGTTGCGGAAAGATCTCAAAGCTAGACTGACGTAAGTACTGTAGCCTAATGTAATTTTTGGGCAATAATGGAAACTACAGAAAAAGAAATGGGAACACAAAATATATTTCTTGCTACTGAGAAATATCGTAACAGTCATAGCTAGAAAACCAGTAGTTTTGATAAAGTTTTGGCTCCCTCACACATGCCAATAATAGTTAACATTTTACTTAAAATATATATATTCATACCTACAAAGCTACTTTTCTATCCCAAGTGATTTTTTAAATAAGTTAAGATTTTTCATCAGGGTGACAGCAGGTAAGATTTTTGTGCTTGGACTTGTAAATTTTCATGACTATAAGGTGGACGGTAAAAAAAAAAAAAAAAAAGCACCTTGAATTAGGATCTTAATTTGCAGACAAATCTGTAGCATCTAAGAGCCTCCCTTGCTGAGAGAATGGTCTTTGGCCAGAAAGAAAAGCGATTATCAGTAAACAGAGTTCCTCCAACTCTTCTTAAGATTTTTCCTTGGCACTAAATTAATCTTCAACCCCCAAACACGTATTTTCTCCCCTCACACAGTACACATTTCATTCAGTTACATCTGTGTTCTCACAGCCACACCAGGAGTCTTACAAGGTAGTGCTGGATACAGTCACAAAGGGAGACCAGAAGGGCAGATGGTGCTTTGTCTGCAGCAAGGTCAGGTTGTGCCAGAGATTTTGAGCAGCAGAAGCAACTGTTCCATGCAAGCTCAGAATAGGATTTCATCAGCCTGCAGATTTATGAGCTACCACTGGGAGTCCTCAACCAAAGCAGAGCACAAATTCCCATTCATTTCAATAATGGTGTAGTTTACACGTACCTCAAGTGTACAAAAGAAAAGCCTGAGTTTCTCTTTCAGTAGATACAAATACCTGTCTAACAATATTTACAATGTTTTGGGGTTTAACACTCTCCTCTCTTGCATCCAATATCCACTTTCAACACAGCTTTCCAGTGTTTGGTGTTTTATCCCTACTGCATCCATCAGCTGTCCAAGACTGGGGTTGCAATCCCACACAGTAGCTGCATGGGTCAGCCTTCTTAATGTGTTCAGAGTTTGTTTGTTCCCTAAGGCAACCATTATTTACCCTGGACAGAGCTTCAATATTTGTAATTAGATCCCCAAATACATCAACCATCTGCCTTGGAGGGGAAGGCTTATGTTGCCACCTGTGTGGCTTTGCTGTCCCCCCACCAAGAGTCAGTTTTATTTCATTGCTTTTTCACTGGAGAAACAGGGCTCTTTTCTCAGATGCTAAAGAGATAGTCCTGACTCAGGACTGCCTCCCCACAAGGAGCCTGGCTGCCCAGGAGCACCTCTCTGAGCTTTGCATTGTTTGGCTCCCTATCTAGTTCAGAATCCCTGAGTCTAGGTCATACAAGTACCCTAAAAAGTTACCCCATTTTTCCTCCCCTGCTGGGCACCCCTCTCATCCCCCAAAACAACCCCACCACTTCTGCCCTTCCCCTTAAGGGACACATCCCTTGATCCCTCCACACAGTAAGTGACCCCACCCTTTCCATGTCTGCCCTTTCCCCAGGCACCCTACCTGCCCTCCGTGAACTCACCCTTTCTCACGTCCCCACAGGGGGCATCCCCCCCGCCCCCGCCCACACAACCAGAGCCCCCTTCCACCTCCCCACAGGGGGCGTCCTCCCCCCAAAAATAGCGCTCCCCCACCTCCCCTCTAGGGACCCACGCCTCGCTCCCCAAAAGGTTCCCACAAGGGACTGTCGCCCCCCACCCCCGCCTCAATTCGGACGCGTCTCCGGCCATTTTTCTTACCTGGGCGCGGTGAGATGCAGCCGCCGAGAGCTCGAGACGCAGCAGCAGCCCTGAGGACTTGGTCCCGCCTGGCCCAGGGCTCGGAGCAGAAGACGCGGGCACAATGCGGTTACCATGGTTCAGCCGACGGGAATCGAACCGCCACAACGGACGCGCCGAACCGTTACTTCGCGCGGGGAGCAAGAAAAGACGAGCAACCACCCACTCATATAGCTTCCCCAGCCCGCCGGCCCTCCCCCTATTGGCTGGGGCAGCACCTATCGGACGGCGCATAATTTGCCGGCGCCGCGGTGATTGGCGATCTCCAGCAATGACGCCACAGATGGAGGGGAAAGGCACGGAGGCTTACGTATGTGGGTCATGATTGGTTGCAATGGTGATGATGCAAGGAGATAAAGGAAACCGATTGGAGGCCACACAGAAAGGGTAGTACCAGCTCCGATAGTGACGCACTTGGCTCTGGCTATGATCAGGGGAAAATGAGCCGGAGGGGCGGGACAAACCGTAGGTGCTGGCTTTTGATTGGTGAAGATAGGAGGGAGACGGGTGTGGGAAGGGGCGTGTTTGCCGCTTAGCCGGCTCTTTCCGAGTGGCTGTAACCGGGGCTGAGTGTTGCGTAAGCCAGAGGCGGCCGGATGATGCTGCCCGTCCCCAGGCAGCGCGTGTCTGGCCTCAGGTGGAGTGAATAAGGACTTTCCTGCACCAGCTAGTGGAGGCTAACACCTGCAGAGAGAGCATAACCATCGGGCATTACCATTATCCACAGCACGGAAAAAGGAAATAGTGGGCAAGGAGATCAGGACAAACCCCAGCCCTTATGGGGAAAGCATCTTATGGGATGAATGTCAGTCCCAGCATGCTGGCCCGTGTATCGGCAAAATAGGCCGGCACTTTACTACCTACCGCTGATTTAGGTGGTGTTTGAAAAGAGATAGAAATCAATAAAGCTGCATCAAACGTTCAACTGTGCCTGATGTGTTTGAGGGCCCCCGTTGAACTGGAGACCCCTCTTCTGGAAAATACCGACAAATCAAGTAAAGCTTTGCAGCTGTGGCTCCTATGGGGACCTTACATGATTTGTACTTGTGGATTTCATTTAAGGAGGACTGGAAGTCCAGGTGTTGTTATAAAGGCTATGCTTAAACCGCTAAGTGGTCCCTTATCTAGCAACGGGATTCAGACTGTTCCTCAGTTTTGCTAAATTGATTAATTCAGTATAGTGAACTGAATATGAAAAGTCTGTTTTTCTATCCAGGATGAAGCCTGACAAAGGTGCTGCTTGCTCCCACTGCTCTCCCACTGCATGTATGAACAATTTATTTTTCTGTTTACCAGCAGGATTGTTTTTACTGTCTTGCCAAATTACCACCAAATAAGTTAAATTTTGCTTCCTTTAAACTGCCCCTGTGGTTTCATTTGGCTACAGCAATCTTCTTGACTTTCTCTGTTAACTTAATTAACTATATTACTAAAATCATAGAATCATAGAACACTCGGACCGGAAGGGGCCTCGAGAGGCCATCGAGTCCAGTCCCCTGCCCCGACTACAGGACCGACCACTATCTACACCATCCCTGATAGACATCTATCTAATCTGTTCTTAAATATCTCCAGCGAGGGAGATTCCACAACCTCCCTTGTCAACTTATTCCAGTACTTGACCACCCTGACAGTTAGGAACTTTTTCCTAATGTCCAACCTAAACTTCCCTTGCTGCAGCTTAAGTCCATTGCCTCTTGTTCTCTCCTCAGAGGCCAAGAAGAACAAGTTTTCTCCCTCCTCCTTATGACACCCTTTAAGATATCTGAAAACCGCTATCATGTCCCCGCTCAATCTTCTTTTTTCCAAGCTAAACAAGCCCAATTCTTTCAGCCTTTCTTCATAAGTCATGTTCTCCAGACCTTTTATCATTCTAGTTGCTCTTCTCTGGACCTTCTCTAATTTCTCCACATCCTTCTTGAATTGGGGTGCCCAGAACTGGACACAATATTCCAGCTGAGGCCTAACCAGTGCAGAGTGGAGCGGTAGAATGATTTCTCGTGTCTTGTTCACAACACACCTGCTAATGCATCCCAGAATCATGTTTGCTTTTTTTGCAACAGCATCACACTGTTGACTCATATTTAACTTGTGCTCTACTAGAACCCCTGGATCCCTTTCTGCTGTACTCCCTCCTAGACAGTCTTTTCCCATTCTGTATGTGTGAAACAGATTATTCCTTCCTAAGTGCAGCACCTTACATTTATCTTTATTAAACTTCATCCTGTTTACTTCAGACCATTTCTCCAATTTATCTAGATCATTCTGAATTATGACCCTATCCTCCAAGGTAGTTGCAACCCCTCGCAGCTTGGTATCATCTGCAAACTTAATAAGCGTACTTTCTATGCCAATATCCAAATCATTAATGAAGATATTGAACAGAACTGGTCCCAAAACAGACCCCTGCAGAACCCCACTTGTTATGCTTTTCCAGCAGGATTGAGCACCATTAACAACTACTCTCTGGGTACGATCAGCCAGCCAGTTATGCACCCACCTTACTGCAGCCCCATTTAAGTTGGACTTGCCTAGTTTGTCGATAAGAATATTATGCGAGACCGTATCAAATGCTTTACTAAAGTCTAGGTATACCACATCCACTGCTTCTCCCTTATCTACAAGTCTCGTTATCGTGTCAAAAAAAGCTATCCGGTTGGTTTGACATGATTTGTTTTTTACAAAACCATGCTGGCTGTTCCCTATCACTTTACTACCTTCCAAGTGCTTGCAGATGACTTCCTTAACTACCTGCTCCATTACCTTTCCTGGCACAGAAGTTAAGCTGACTGGCCTGTAATTTCCTGGGTTGTTCTTATTCCCCTTTTTGTAGATGGGCACTATATTTGCCCTCTTCCAGTCTTCTGGAATCTCTCCTGTCTCCCATGACTTTCCAAAAATGAGAGCTAACAGCTCAGCTACTTCTTCTATCAGCTCCTTGCGGATTCTAGGATGCATTTCATCAGGCCCTGGTGACGTGCAGACATCTAATTTTTCTAAATGGTTTTTAACTTGTTCTTTTTTTATTTCAAAAACTAACTCTACCCCTTTTCCACCAGCATCCACTGTGTCAGGCATTTCTGCAGACTTCTCCGTGAAGACCGAAAAAAGAAGTCATTAAGCATCTCTGCCATTTCCAAGTTCCCCGTTACTGTTTCTCCCTCCTCACTGAGCAATGGCCCTACCCTGTCCTTGGTCTTCCTCTTGTTTCTAATATATTTGTAAAAGGCCTTCTTGTTACCCTTTATGCCTGTAGCTAGTTGGAGCTCATTTTGTGCCTTAGCCTTTCTAATTTTACTCCTGCATTCCTGTGTTATTTGCCTATGTTCCTTCTTTGTAATTTGTCCTAGTTTCCATTTTTTATAGGATTCCTTTTTTAGTTTGAGATCATGCAGGATCTCCTTGTTAAGCCAAGGCGGTCTTTGCCCATATTTGCTATCTTTCCTACATAGGGGAATAGCTTGTTTTTGGGCCCTTAATAACGTCTCTTTGAAAAACTACCAACTCTCCTCAGTTGTTTTTCCCCTCAGTTTTTCCTCCCATGGGATCTTACCTACCAGCTCTCTGAGTTTACCAAAATCTGCCTTCCTGAAATCCATCATCTCTATTTTGCTATTTTCCCTCCTACCAGTCCTTAGAATTGTGAATTCTATGATTTCATGATCACTTTCACCCAAGCAGCCTCCCACATTCAAATTCTCGACCAAGTCCTCCTTATTTGTTAAAATCAAATCCAGAACAGTTTCTCCCCTGGTGGCTTTTTCAACTTTTTGGAATAAAAAATTGTCTCCAATGCAGTCTAAGAACTTATTGGATAGTCTGTGCCCCGCTGTATTTGTGTCCCAGCATATATCTGGATAGTTAAAGTCCCCCATCACCACCAAATCCTGGGCTCTGGATGATTTTGTTAGTTGTTTAAAAAAAAGCATCATCCACCTCTTCCACCTGGTTAGGTGGCCTGTAGTAGACTCCTAACAGGACATCACCCTTGTTTTTTACCCCTCTTAAACTAACCCACAGACTCTCAACACGTCCATCTCCACCTCAGTCCAAGTGTGTACATTTTTTATATATAAGGCAACACCTCCCCCCTTTTTTCCCTGTCTATCTTTCCTAACCAGGCTGTAGCCTTCAATACCAACATTCCAATCATGTGTATTATCCCACCAAGCTTCTGTGATGCCAATGATATCATAGTTGTATTTATTTATTAGCACTTCCAGTTCTTCCTGCTTATTACCCATACTTCTTGCATTGGTATATAGGCATCTTAGATATTGATTTGAACTTTCCCCCCAGTTTTTTCCTGGCCCTCTTTTTACTCTGACATTGTTGCCCATGCTCCCTCCTACTTCCAACCCATCTCCCGGGTTTCCATGTTCTCCACTTACCTGCGGGCTTTGCTCCCCTGTCCCCGTCAAACCTAGTTTAAAGCCCTCCTCACCAGGTTAGCAAGTCTGTGTCCGAATATGGTCTTTCCCCTCCTCGAGAGAACGCCATCTCTGCCTAGCAGTCCCTCCTGAAATAGCATCCCGTGGTCGAAGAAACCGAAGCCTTCCCGGCGACACCATCCACGCAGCCAGGCATTCACCTCTAGGATGCACCTGTCTCTGCCTGGGCCCCTACCCGCAACAGGAAGGATTGAAGAGAATACCACCTGCACCCCAAACCCCTTCACCCGTGCCCCCAGAGCCCTGTAGTCACTCTTGACCTGCTCAGCATTACACCTCACAGTATCATTAGTGCCCACAGGGATGAGAAGCATGGGATAGTAGTCTGAGGGCTGGACAATCCTCGACAATGCCTCTGTAACATCTCGGATACGGGCCCCAGGCAGGCAGCATACCTCCCAAGACGAAATGTCAGGGCGACAGATGGGTGCCTCCGTCCCCCTCAAAAGAGAGTCTCCGACCACCACTACTCTGCGTTTCCTTCTTGCAGTGGTGGCAGGAGACTTCTCAGCCTCGGGGGTACGAGGCTTCTCCTTTTCTGTACTGGGCAACTCATCTCCTGTAGCAAGTACAGCATAACGGTTTTCCAGTACCACAGTGGGAGGGTTCTGTGCAGGGGTGGAACACTGCCTGCTGCCAGAAGTAACCAGCTGCCAGTGCCCAGCCTGGTCTACCTCTTTCTCCACCAGTGGTTTATCAGCCTTCCTGTACACTGGGACAGTCACCTCAGCAGACTCCAGATGAATACTATCTAGGAACTGCTCGTGGATTCAGATAATGCTTCACTTCGTTTCACAACACTATGGAACAAGTCCTTTGACAGCTTACTTTTGTCTGAGGAATAACAGGAGACCTAATAAGTTTCATTTGTGTTATACTAGTGCCTGTTTGCCCTTGCAAAAATTGTGTGGCATCTGCCACAGCACATTACACCTTGCATTTGGTTGTGTGGAGTAGTGATTCAGTATAGAGAATATTAACCTGTTGAAATTCCTGAAACATCCTGAATATAACAAGCTTTTCTGTACAAGAACTTTTCTGGTTTGGCACTACATACATTATGCAAACTGTCAGCAGCTTTGCACAAAAATGGTAACAGTACACTGTACATGCCTCTGGGTGTATTTTAATTTCCCAAGGACATTCCCTTGTGTTGATTTTTTTAAAGATACATAAAAGAGCTGCTATACATGTGCAAAATATGACTTTGTTATTCAAATGTCTGCTCTGTGCCTCTGAGACAGATGCATCAAAAACCCAGAAAAAATAAGCAATTAGAATAGGGGCTCTCAACTAATTTCATAATGCAGATGCATCTCAATACAGTAGAAGTCAGATTTATATACACCACAGTTGTAAACTGACCAGTCAGCTGCATACCTAATTTGGAACTTGAAGTACCCATTCAGGAAACAGCAGAGACAACAAAAACTCAGAGGCACAAAAGATAAATATACAGATTAAACCTCTTCAGCCCAGTACCCCTGGGACCCAGCTGGTGCTGAATGAGAGAATTTGCAAGACCACAGCACATTACCAGCACTTCCACTGCTTACTCAGCTCTGAGAAGACATTTAGGGGTAAATTACAACTAAATAACAGCACAAGATACTGAGATCCAGGACTGGTGACTGTAAACAATGTTTATGGGACCATCGGAAAGTTGGCTACAGCCATGATAATTCGTTGTCCAGCTAACTAAAATCATGCCAGATTATAGATATTGCCAGAGAAGAGAGTGCAGGACTAGAGAGGATCAACATGTTTTACTATATCAGAGAGGTAGCCGTATTAGTCTGTAGCTTCAAGAACAACAAGAAGTCTTGTGGCACCTTATAGACTAACAGATATTTTGGAGCATAAGCTTTCGTGGGCAAAGACCCACTTCATCTGATGAAGCAGGTCTTTGCCCACGAAAGCTTATGCTCCAAAATATCTGTTAGTCTATAAGGTGCCACAAGACTTCTTGTTTTACTGTGTTAAATATAAGTTATTAAAAATAAAGGGAAGGTTTAAAAACTTTGACAAGGAAATTGTTTTGTTTTGTTTAAATTTAGATGTTTAAAAGCAGCATTTTTCTTCTGCATTGCAAATATTCAAACCTGTATTAAGTCAACTTTCAGTTGCAAACAATTGAAAAACCCGTAAAATTTTGTTGAGTTACAAACTTCATTTCTGTAGTGTTTGTAACTCTGTAGTTCTATTATATTAAGATTGTCCTCTGCAAACCTCCCCTTCCATTTTTGATCATCCAGACTCTCTCCTGTATTTACAATCAGCTAACATCCCTGTGACAACTAAAGCAACTGTTTACATGGAAAGGTAATATTTGGAAAACACTTGCTGCATTTTTGCTTCTATTGGTGCCATTTAAATGAGAAGAGCCAAAATCATGCAACTAATCAGTTTCAATGAATCACCAGGCTGTTCTGCAGATTACAATTTGAAAATAAATTATTTGGAAAACTATATACTCTCTATGTACCTCTCTCTGTTCTAAGTATTCCCATCTTGAAAACTCTCACTGCAAAAACACCAACTTTCATTCTATAAAGAATCCTACAAGACAAAGGCCACTTCAGGACAAAGGCTGAGACCTGGCTTAGCATTGGTGCAACACCAATATGACACCTAGAGGATTTACCTGGCATTGCTCCGATCCTTGTGAAGGGGTCAGAGCAGAGGATAGGGGTGCAAGACTCAGGCCTGGGAGAACTCACAAATGCTGCCTACAGCAGCGAGGGTGGTGCTGCTCTAGCAATAGCGGTTCCCCGAAGAGTCTGGGGCCATGCTGCCCAGCTGGCAGTTCCTCCTGGGGGGCTGGGATTCACTGCTCATTACACCACATCTGAGATGGTGGGGCTGCTGGCACAGTGGCCAATTGCTGGGGGGTGGGATAGTGTGGGTGGGATTGCTGGGGGGCACCACTTATATGGGCCGGTAACCAGCAACATGGAGAGCCCTGGCCCCAATTAGACACTCTCTTCCTCGTGCAGCCACCCCTGTGCAGTCACTCTGCGGCGCAGCTGTCCTCTGCAGTCACTGCAGAGTATAAATGTCCTTCTTATCAGTTCCCTCCCTTCCCATGTTATGGAAAAGAACAGCATTCCACGCACATCCCTACCCTGACCGTGCTTTAAGTTCGGATAAGAGGAAGCTGTTTGCCAAATTGGGTCATCTTAGCTCTTACCTTTTAGGAGGTGGTCTTGACCAAACGGGCTCGCAGATGGATGGTCTCACCAACAGAAAGGTGCACGCGCTCTCTCTAGTATACATGGAGAGGTGGGGACGAAGAGGCGCTTTATGCTCCAAGGCAAATCAGGGAATATAGGCCCAACTCCTCGACGGTACTGAGCCACTTAATTCCCACGCAGATAAATCTGGGCCGTGCCCTGTGCAGTTTCTGGAAAGAGCAAGAGCGACCAAGCGAGGCAGGCGCAAGACGCATCTTCCCGGGAGAGGGGAAAGCCACGGCAGCAAGAGCATCAGCAGACATGGAGCTGGAACCAAAAAGCTGCGCCTGGGCCAAAGCCCCACAGGTGCTGCTGCTGTACAGGATCCCTTCCCCCCACAAAGTGCCGCCAGCAAGTCCCCCGTCCCCAGGCACCAATGTGCCAGCATCGGGCATAGGCCAACGCCTCCGCAGGGCGGGGCCTACACGTTGCACGTCCTTCCAGGGCTGCTGCTTGGGCCTGTCGGCTGGAGGCCTTTGGGGGCACCCCTGTGGGTGAGCCCCCGCCCCATGCCTGACCCACAGGCTCTGGCAACAGGACAGGCCTCTCAGCGGTTGCTCGGTAACGGGGGGCGGGTGGGGGGAGAGCAACTCCCCCTGCAGAGCCCCCACTACTTCTCCCCCCTCGGACACCCCTCTCCTCCCGGGGAAGGGGCGGGGCGGCGCGCTCTTCTCGCGAGACCCTGGCCAGCCCCGCCCGGCCCCGGCTCGCAGAGGGGAGCGAGTTCCGTTGGCGGCTCGGTGTCGCGGCGCAGCTCAGGGCCGGACGCAGCGAGCGGCACCTCCCCTCCCCCTTCCGCAGCCCCACTATGAGCTTCCTCTTGTAAGTGCCCGGGGGCGGGGCGGGCGATGACACGGGGGATCGGGGACCCTCGGCCTGGGTAGAAGAGGGGATCGGGGACCCTCGGCCTAGGGGGGGTGATACAGGGGGTCAGGGACCCTGAGCCCGGGAGGTGGCACATGGGGGTTCAGGGAACCTGGGTCTCAGGGGGAGCCAGGGAGAGGCAGTGGCCCCTGGTGCGTGTGGGGGGGTCGGTGGGCCCTTGGTATGGGGTGGGAGGTACGGGGGAGCAGTCTGGGGGCCCTTGGTCTCGGCCTGGGGGCCGGGCATCTGCGATCGGGGGAGAGCGGAATGTAGTGCGGAACCTGGATGTTGAGTAGGTGAGGGGCGAGAAGAGGATTGCAGGATCCAGGCCAAAACCCATGTGGAAGAACAGGGTGGTGACCTTTGGCAGGGGGTGGACATACACCTGTACACTCCAGGTTGGGCCCTGCTGCCCTGGGAGAAAATGCTGGCATGGTTTGAAAGCTTGATGTGCTCAAGGCAGAGGCCTCTGTTATCTGCGGGGTGAATTCCATTAAGTGCAGAATCTGCACAGTTAGCATCTCTCTGTCGGCTCAGGGTGTACCAGGCAGCCACGAGGCACATGAGCCCAACTTGCTTTGGTAAATCACATGCACCCATGTATAGCTAGGATTACCAAAGCGTGGGCATCAAATTGATATGGTTATTTCCACTAAAATTTAATGGTAAAGCTTTGGGCCTGATTCTTCTGTCATTTGTACTGTTGTAAATCACTGATGTAAGTAAGAGAAGAATTAATCCTTTACTCACTGTCAACAAAGGCAAGTAAGTGGCTATTGTTTCGTTAGGGATATCTGGACTTAGCACTTCAGATTCTGATTACCTGATTTTTCTGACTACTTGTGTACATGGCCCTTTAAGTTGTCATATTATTATTACTGCTACTTGTTTGTATTGTAATGATGCCAGTTAAGATCTAGATTCCACTGTGATAGGCGCTATTTGGTAGAAGAACCTGGTTTTATATTTAAATACAAATAATTTTTGTGTCCTTTCTGCTCATAGAGTCTTGATTCTGCAGCTCTTACTTGAGCTGACTAACACATAATTCATGGACTTCAGTGGGACTCTTCTTTCAAGTTCTGTTCAATATGAGAAAAGTTCCCTGTATCGAGCCCAAAAGTATAATTGGCTGGTAGTCTGGAACATTACATGTATGTCCAGGAAAATATAGGTTGACTGGTGTAAATATACGAAAGGGGCTACATCCTGTAGTCCCTACTCATGTAAGTAGTCTTGCTGAAATGTTTTCATGTCTAATGACTGCATGCCAAAAGCATTTCAGTGCCAATCCCCAAACTTGAAATGAAATTTAATTTGTTAAATATCATTTACTGTTGAGTGTTTCTTGCAGTAATTCATTTCATATGGTTGTATGGTGTGGTCTTGTCGTAAAATGTCTCTGTCCAGGCACAAAGTCTGCTCACCCTGCTCTTTCTTACCAGAAAGTAAAGGTGGGAAAAGTACCTAAAAAGACTGGAATAAAAGTGCAGTTGCTTTCACTTCTGGATACTTGACTACAATCGGGGGCAGCAGGGGGGCACTGGTGACTTGTACTTAAGTATACACCCCACCACCACACCCCCAAGCAGCTGTACTTTTACTCAAATAACTTTGAGTACCTTTTCCACCTCTCCCAGAAAAGTGGTAATAAAAGAGGTGTTACTTGCCACAAGCAATTCAGCAAAGCTACTGGAGTACACTGATAAATATTCAGAGATGTTTAATAGTACTTGATAACATATAGTCATTGGAATTAAAAGTTACAGTTGTTTTAGCTTTTTGAAATATAGAACTATTGACAACATAATTGAAAATCCGTTTGTTCTCTTAGTGGCAGTCGGTCCTCTAAAACATTCAAACCCAAGAAGAATATTCCTGAAGGCTCACATCAGTATGAGCTCTTGAAACATGCAGAAGCAACTTTGGGAAGTGGTAACCTTAGGCAAGCAGTTATGTTGCCAGAAGGAGAAGATCTAAATGAATGGATTGCAGTTAACAGTAAGTCCTTAATAAAAATAACTGTCCTGCATACTTGAGAAAACCGCATGTGTGTATTTTAAGCGTCCTTTTACACTTGGAAATATTGAATGCTACTCCATTTTGAGATTAATCCACTGTTAGTGTGGTTTTGGCTTCTAAGTACCTAAATCCCTTCTGGAAAAGTGATGTAGGCTCCTAAATCAGTTAGGCATTGGGAGACTGAAAGCAGTAACAACTACATGTCTGAAGAATCTGGTACTAATTCTTTTGAAGGGAGAGAGATATTGCTAAACTAAAATTTCTCTGTTCATGTTATTTTTTTCTTTTTTTTTATTATATGGGATTATTAAGCAAACAGTAACTGTCACAGGATGAAGAGTTTGTTTTCAGATGTACAGACATTGGTTTTCAGCACTCAGTGATTTTAAGATTGGCGGTCACTATGTGCTTTCCCAAAAGACAGTATTCAACCAAGAGAAATTGCACACTAGACTCAGAAATGTTTTAGTGAAGTAGAATTATGCTGTTCCAGTAAACATTGAGCAGATCAAAATAGGTAGAAAGTAGAGAAAGTCATGCTGACAAGGTAGTAAATGGCAGCATGGTACAATACAGAATGAAAACCACTTTTCTGTGAAAATGATTCATCCCCACTAGTGATGTGATGGTGGTCCCTCCATCTGACCAGCTAATCCACTGGAGAAGGATGCACCAAAATAAGTATTTCCAGTCCATGCATACTTAATGCTGATGTATTTTCTTTGCAGCTGTGGATTTCTTCAATCAGATCAATATGTTATATGGGACCATCACAGAGTTCTGCACAGAAGCAAGCTGTCCCGTGATGTCTGCTGGGCCAAGGTAGGAAACTTATTGTGTGTACCCGCCATTACATATAGAGGTAGGTCACAAATATAAATAAATGTACAACACTAATGGAAGAAGAACAGATAATCACTTAGTGTTGTATTGTGTTATTGGCATGTTCCCATGAGTTAATTATTTTCTGTCTTCTCCCATACACTCATGGAACCTTGCAAAATTGACAGGGAGCACGTTGGGGAATTTGTGCATCCCTGCAAGCCGTCAGATACTGGCCACTGTCAGAAGGAGGATGTTGGACTTGGAGAAATCACTGGGTCAGTCTCATGTATTGAAGACTATGCGCTTGCACAGAAATGGGGGATGGGTCACAACATTATGTCTGGTAGTCTGAAGATCACATTGATTCCTGTCATATTCAAGATCTGAATATATGATTCAGAGAAACCTTTTTTTTGCAAGGGGGAGAAAACCACATACACCACCACCACCACCACCCTTGTTTTAAAGCACCTCAGTTACGTTTAAGGACTGCATATTTATTGATCAAGACTCTTATTAGGTTCATACATGACCACTTACGCTGTTTTTCAAAACAAAAAATCTGTGTTCATTAACACATCTCCCATCACCCATCCAAAGCGTCCAGGCTCTCTATCTAAGGGTTGAAAAAGTCATAATTTCTATAAAGTGACCCACTTTGTACAGCTGGATGACTGGAGATAGGGGAAGCTGAATGGTCATGATTATATTGGCTGAAAACAGGAAGGAGAACCTCAGAGTAACTCTAGACTTCTTTCAAAAGAATACAAAACATCTGAGAAACTCAACAATGCAATTAACTACTTGCTTTGTTGTCACAAACATTAATATATCGATCCCAATGCTGAATCTCTCAAAATCCCTTCTCTTCATTTGGGATAAGGATTTTTGTAGTAACAAGCTCCTTTTTTTTTTTTTTTTTTTAAAAATTTGGTGTAGCTTGTGTGCTCCATGCCAAGTTTACACAGTGTTCTGAATTCCTGCCACTCTGAGGGACTCCTGTCTTGTAGCTTCACACATGTCCACAAAATTTTTTCATGCATTCCTAAAGCATTATGATTTTTAGCAGCACAAGATCATATATTAGATACTAGAAGAACCTAAGAGTGCCTATATCATCTCAAAGGAAGGCACGTATATATCTTGTGGTGGGGAGGAATATCCTCATGTGGCAAAGTGTTGGAGGTAGTAGGTCTGATGCCTTGTGGGCAGGGGGTTGGGGAAAGTACATGATGAGTAGGAATTGCACCAGTTTAGATTAGTTAGTATGACAGGTAGCACATATAAGGCTTCTCTTTCAGGGCAGAACAACAGAAGTTTCACTGCCTTTTTTTATTTTTTTTCCATCCATTCCAGTAGTTTCAGTGCAAGCATTTACTAAACTAGAGCGCAGCAGTAAAGGCCACAATGATGTATGCTTATCGTGGCACTTCTTCCTGATGTGTAGAGGACTATTTGTTTGTTAGAGTCAGCAAAGACTAATTAAAGTTTATAACTAGGGGTCTGGCTGGCATGTAGGATCCATTATATTCAGTATAAAACCCTGTACTATGATTATAGTTCCTTTGTTAAAGGGTAATATCTAGGCTCGAAAGTTTTAGGTTAGAAAGTTCCTGTTTCTATATTTGGTGTGATTTCCTTTCAGCACTTCCTGTTTGAACTTTAACATTAAGTGTCTGCTTTTAGTTTGTGACCGTTGGTTTGTTAGAGAGAGAGAAATTTCACGTGAGTGAAGTATGCAGCTTTTTCAAGTTTGCAATACAACACTGCAGAACTCTGAGACTTACTGTCAATTCCTGCATGAAGGTTGGGTGGTTCTTTGAAGTTACTCAGATCACAAACCCTGTCCATCAGTTTTAGAGTTAGGCTCTCAAATGTACTTTTGCAAAAATACAGTTTTGCTAAAGTCTTCAGAGTTTGAATTGCCTTTGCCCTCGTCACTGGGCGCTACAGGAGAGCCCTATGATTTGTGGTCAACAAGAGGATGTTAGCAGAAGTAGATATTGCATATGGTTCCTCAAACTAGTTTTCCCAACATTCCCTGAGAACAATTTTTAAACTAACAAAACTGCAGTTGCCTAATTTAACTATTTAAACAATCTTTTCTTTCTTTAAAAAAAAAGCTTGTGTTTTTATGGTCACCAAAGACATGAATTTAGTGTGAGGCACTGTAGATAAAAGCTCTAGTGAGCTTACACTTAAAGGGTCCGAGTCTTTGAACAGCTATCCTTGTGCTCAAATTTAAGCATTAGTCAGCCAATTGACTTTGAACACTGCTACAGGTTTGCTGTACAATATTCAATGCTGGATCAGAGCCTGAAAGTTTTTAAGTAACATCTTTTAACAAATGGTCCTAAAGCATTTGGCAAAACATCTTTTTCTCCTGGAAATCCTTTCCTGAATAGTAATCCACTTGACTTCAGTATAATTATTCATACTTTGCACTTGCCTGTATAAAGGTTTCAATATTCAGCCCTATATATATTGTAATAAGACCAAAAAAAAGCTATCATAAATTTAGAGAGTATTAGTTCTTGATTCTTCTGTGAATTGTATGACTCTTGTCAAGCCCTCAGGTGAGCCAAATTCTTATTGTAGTCTGTGGCATTCTCAAGCACAAAGAACTTGTACCATTGGCCCCCAGATAGCCAGTATTGTGTAAACATCTAAATCCTGAATCCTATGAGCTACACTCGTGACACTCTATTTCCTTCCATCTGTAGCAGTCAACAGTTGTGGTCAGATTCTGTTTGGTAACTGCAGGATAATATGCCAACTTATGACTTCTTTCCTCCTTCTACAACCAGTAATCATGTATATGGCTTGGCTTGCTCATCTTACTTTGGCTCAGCTTGCTGGATACAGCTGCTACGGAGCCTGGCCTGAGCTTTCTCTGTGCTTGTGGATGCCCATTTAATGAGGAATATGGTACAAACAATACAGCACCTTCTAACTGTGATTTTACATGCATCTTCAGTTCTTCCCAAAATGCCTTATTGAGGAACATGTCTTTGTTGTTTCCAGTCCCAAATGATTTTTTGCATATTTTTGGGATGGGATAGAAGGAATGATAAAAGGGACGTTGGAAGACAGTCAGCCAGGCTGAGCAAGAGAACATTGGTGAAAACCATAATTAAGGCATTTTTCAAAAGTGTCTCTTTTTTTTGAGGTTCAAGTGGTTTTGGTTTAAAATTTAACACATCTCTGAGCCACAGAAAAGATTCAGTCTTTATTTTGCCAAGGTTTAGAAAATGCAAGAAATAAAGCAGCTTATGTAATCAGCACTAGCATAATATTTTTCTTCCTGATTTAAGAGCATGCATAGCGGGCAGTAATTTTTGATGGCGGGGCCACTCTAAGAGTTTGATAAATGGCAAAGGGCCATGCTCTTCTGTGGTGGAGAAGGTGTAGAGTCTAGGCTGGAAGGTGGATGCAGAAGGGAGCTTGGGATAGAAAACTGGTTTCTAGGAGAGAGCGTGGGATCTCGGATGGGCTTGTGACCAGGGGTAAGGGTGAGGGTTGTGACCTGGGACAAGGAGGGGGTTGCAACCGGGGTCAGGGGATGAGAGTGCAGAGTCTGGGTGGGCGGTATGGCTTCATGAGAATATTCTGTGCTAGGGGTGCAGGCACAAGGGTTGTGACATGGAGCAGGGATTTGGGTGCAGGGAGAGTGTAGGTGCCAGGTGCAGGCTCTGGGCAGAAGGCACTTACCTTAGGCGTCTCACAGCCAGCAGCCTAATGCGATCCTCAGGCAGGTTCCCTGCCTGCCGCACCCCTGCACGCCTCTCAGAGCACCAGTGGGTGGGGCCATGTGTGTCTTTATGTGTTGTGTGCCCTTTGGTGTTGAAGGGCTTTTTGTGCTGTCTGAGCCAGAAGCATAGCCAAGGCAGCTTCCATTGGCTGGTTTCTGGCCAGTGGGAGTTGTGAGATTGTGCTGGGCATGGGCCAGTGCTGGCTGCTGGGCTGCAATCTCTGTGAGCCTAGTTGGGGAAGAAGAAGGCATTGACCCAGCTCCCAGTATACCTGCTTTCTATCAGGCCACCGATGGACCTATCTTCAGTTGTTTTTTGTTTGTTTTTTCCCTAAACCCAGTTATGTTGTTGGCCTTCATAGCATACAACGCAACAGGTCCCACATACTAAGGACATTGTGTGGAGGAGTACGGTAATTCCTTAAATTTATATTAAATCTGATGCCTGTTCATTTCATAGAGTGACCCCCAGAGTTCCCTCTTAATTTTTTCCATACACGGGTGGAATACATTTTATATGCACTGAGGAATATACAGATACGCATCTGCGGTAGAAAAACATGCTGCTAGCTGTGGCTGCTCTCTAATGAGCTGGGTGGCAGCTGAATCTCTCCTGCGTGGCTACTCAAGCCCTCAGCTTACAGGGAACGCTGGTGATCCTTGTTTTTTTAAATGTGACAGAGTAAATAACACTTCTTTTTGCACCTCCCAAACACCACTCGTTATTTCATAGACACCAGACCTTTCTGTTGTCCTCATTAGGATTACACTTCCAATGTTTAAAAGGCCTTTAACTGCCTCTTTAACTCTGTGACTTAAACATGGTGGCGTCTTTTTGGTCGTCTTATTGTTTTCTTTTATTTGAGATCTATGGTTAGTTTACTATGGTATCTTTCAATAATCTCCATGCAGTTTGGAGACATTTTCACTTTGTGACTGCTCCTTTTAGTTCTCTTTTAACTAGGTTCCTCATTTTTGTGTAGTTCAGCTGTTTGAAGTTAATACTATTGTGACGGCTTTCTGTGGTCTTTCTTTCCCTTCAGGGTGTTAAATTGCATTCCATTAAAGATCAAAGATTGGGGACAGATTCTTGTCTGGCATAAATTCATGCAACGCCACTGACTTCAGTGGAGCTGTGCCCTATCGGATGAGGATCTGTCCCAGGGTTTCCATGTCAAATGTGTCACATTTAATACTTAAGAAGTTAAAGTTAATGCCATACACAGCATCAGAAAATGCAATGTATTTGCAAGGATCCCTGTTACATTTAAAGCTGGCACTCTGAGTCCAATGTCAGTGGATATAAAATGTTAACTATAATATATTATTCATTGTTGCAAATGCTTTTACTGTAACTCTGTTTGGTTCAAGCTGAAAGAAGCCATTGTGCAATATTAAAGGCAATGCTATCTTAAATGGCTGAGTTAGCACAGGAGTGGGAAACTTTTGGGGGTCAGAGGCCACTGACCCACAGAAAAATCAGTCAGGGGCCACATAAAAGTGAGAAGAAAAAAACCACAAAACCCTCATTGATGTGGCCCCTGACTGAGCCACGTCACTCCCCTCATACTCCAGCACCACAGGCAGGAGGGTGGAGAAGGGGGGACTGAGGTTTCAGGTCTTCCCCCAGGCCAAATTCATTCTTTTTGGGGACCCAGGGTTCCCCCAGTCAGGGGAGAGGAAGGAGGATTGGCCATGGCGCTTCTTGACTCCCACGCAACCTATCATAGCCTGTTGGCCAGATCCGGTTCCAGCTTGCCTGATCCCACTCATGAAGCTTGGGGCTCCCCATCCTCCACCCCAAGCCAGATGTTGAGGATGGGAGCCCTGAGCCTAGGGGTCCGGATCCAGGCAAGCTGCAGGGTGTGAGGTGTTCCCAACTCCTGAATTAGCAACTGGGAATCGGAACTGTTGGCTTCTTTCCTCAGCTCTGATTTGTTCACTTGTTATTTCACTTCTCTGTGTACCAGTTTTCTCCAACCTTTAAAAAATCTTTATGTTCCCAATAGATTATAAAGAAGGAGAACCTTCTTTGTGATGCTGCAGTGGCTTCTGGCCCAGACCCTGCATTCCAGGCCAAACAGGACAAGAGCATGCAGCAGGGGCAGTTCCCTTCAACTTCGAAAGGGGGAAATGGGACCTCTCTAATACACGCCTTCTATGACTACTCAAGGAGCATTAATAATTGGCTGTAAAGGGAGCTGTGGTTAGCTCCGCTCAGTTGCACAATTTCCACGTTGTACACTTGTGGAAACAATAGGAAGTGGAGACTTTCAGCCATAAGGAAAAGAGACTAATACAGTAGTGTGTGAAAATGACATGGAATCCGGTTTAAGCCTGAACTCGATATGCCAGTTTCTTTGGGCTCTGATAGAGCTCCATTTTAATCATTCTGCTAAATTTTTTTCACGATCGTTGCTTAAAAAGTAGAACAGGAAAGTTCTGAAAGAATGTACCTTTTAATAACCGTTTCTCTTTGTTTTTCCCCTACAGGTATGAATACCATTGGGCAGATGGTACCAATATAAAGAAGCCAATTAAATGTTCAGCTCCGAAGTACATTGATTATTTGATGACATGGGTTCAAGACCAGCTAGATGATGAAACCCTCTTTCCTTCCAAGATTGGTAAGTGAAATCATGACATTCATGCGCTAGGCAGCGTAATATGGCGCTGATGAGGGTTGTATAAGTATTTACATGTGTCATGGTAGCTGTGACTTTTTTCCCCCACTGTGACAAACCTGCATCTCACAGGGTGGGTACATTCTGCTCCCATAATCACTAGCATTAGAATTTAAAGCCAGTGCTAGTAAACTTTCACCTGAAATCTGTGTCTTGACTGAAACTACAATATGGCAAGTCCACATCTTCAAATAAGCAGCAAAATCTTACCTCAAAGTTTCTAGGAGATAGAAATCTCCCATGGTGAGGATTAGGGGTATATATGGCCAAGAAAGTAAACTGCAGTTAGCACAAATTGTCCTTCGTAACAGAAGTTTTTTCAAATTATATACTCCCCCCCCAGGTGTTTGTTGTCAGCAGTTCTTTAGAGTTCTTAATGTTCTTTGCAGTGCATTCTAAAAGCTCTCATATTAGTATGCATGATGCTGTATAGAGTAGCTATAGTGTATCATTTAAAAATTCAGTATTTCAAACACTCAAGGATCAATTAGGTACGCAGCCTTCCCTGACAAATAATGGGGTTCACAGATTATCTTGTACCTGTCCTGCAATGTGTGATTTAACTCAACTAGCTAAAGCTGGGTAAAACTACCTGGGTGTTGTCTCCAGTAGGATTTTGCATCAAAAAAACTAACAGCATAAAAACACACCCATTAACCAGTTAAAAGGGGGTACTGGGCTGGAGTGGCCTCCCCTACTGCATGCTGGAGATCAGGGCTGTTTTGGCCAGGCTCGAGTGCCAGGGACAGGGACACTCCAACCTGGCAGAGCAGCCCTGGCGCAATCCTGCTGGAAAGGTATAACAAGTGAGGTTGTGCAGGGGTCTGTATTGGGACCGGTTCTGTTCAATGTCTTTATCAACAATTTAGTTATTGGCATAGAAAGTACGCGTATTAAGTTTGCAGATAATACCAAGCTAGGAGGGGTTGCAACTGCTTTGGAGGATAGGGTCAAAACTCAAAATGATCTGGACAAATTGGAGAAATGGTCTGAAGTAAACAGGATGAAGTTTAATACAGACAAATGTGAGGTGCTCCACTTAGGAAGGAACAATCAGTTTCACACATACAGAATGGGAAGCGACTGTCTAGGAAGGAATATGGCAGAAAGGGATCTAGGGGTTATAGTGGACCACAAGCTAAATATGACTCAACAGTGTGATGCTGTTGCAAAAAAAGCAAATATGATTCTGGGATGCATTAACAGGTGTGTTGTGAACAAGACATGAGAAGTCATTCTTCTGTTCTACTCTGCGCTGGTTAGGCCTCAGTTGGAGTATTGTGTCCAGTTCTGGGCACCGCATTTCAAGAAGGATGTGGAGAAATTGGAAAGGGTCCAGAAAAGAGCAGCAAGAATGACCAAAGGTCTAGAGAACATGACCTATGAAGAGAGGCTGAAAGAATTGGTCTTGTTTAGTTTGGAGAAAAGAAGATTAAGGGGGAGGGGCATGGTAGCGGTTTTCAGGTATCTAAAAGGGTGTCATAAGGAGGAGGGAGAAAACTTGTTCTTCTTGGCCTCTCAGAATAGAACAAGAAACAATGGGCTTAAACTGCAGCAAGGGAGGTTTAGGCTGGACATTAGGAAAAGGTCCCGAACTCTCAGGGTGGTCAAACACGGGAATAAATTGCCTAGGGAGGTTATGGAATCTCCATCTCTGGAGATATTTAAGAACAGGTTAGATAAATGTCTATCAGGGATGGTCTAGACTGTACTTGGCCCTGCCATGAGGGCAGGGGGCTGGATTTGATGACCTCTCAAGGTCCCTTCCAGTCCTAGCAGTCTATGATTCTATGATCACTGGCAGGGATGTGCTAGCCCAGACAGAGCAGCCCCCGTCCGTAGCCTCTCCAGCCACCCCCTGCCCTGGCCACTAATGGGCTGGAGTGCACCTGCCAACATAAGCGGGTGGGCTGCTCCAGCCCCTACCAGTTGACCGTAACGGGTTAACCATTAACATCTGTAGAACAAACTATGGACCATGAATGGTTAAAATGCTTAAGTTTTGCCTTATAAACTATATGTATATCTCATGTTGAATTTAGTTAAATGTGTGGCTTTTAGGGGTGGCTAAAAAGAAATAAAAAAAATTCAGTATCTGAGGATCTCCTGTTTTGCTGTCGGATACTTGTTTGTTGAAGCACGCTCTTACAGATTAGGAGGATAATTTAAATGAGTTGCCCAGTACTGTCACATAGGAAGTCCATGTCAGAATAAGAATTAGAATGCATATGTTTTGGCCTCTGTGGCCAGTGGGTATCCCACCCCTATTGAGCCAAGCACTTTTGCACCGGATTGACTTTAGAGATGCTGTTTGCACATTTAAAGTTAGATACATGCTTAAGTGCCTATGTACAGAGTTATAAAGATGCTGAGTTCTTATTGACTTCAAAGAGAACTGTGGATGCTCAGTAGTTTGTGGGAGTGATGTTTTGAATACTTGACATAAATAATTGTATTAAAAGTAGACTGTGTGGAGTTTTACCACTGAATACATTTGGTGCCCTCATTAAAGCTTGGCGAGTCACTGTTTCTTATGAAGTCTAGTACCCTTGGGCAGAAAATTTGTATTCTATAGATGGGCTTTCTGCTTTCATATCTTAAACTTGATTAAGAAGTTTATTGCATATCTGCGTGTTTCAGGTGTCCCTTTTCCTAAGAACTTCATGTCTGTGGCAAAGACTATATTGAAACGTCTGTTTAGGGTCTATGCCCATATCTACCACCAGCACTTTGATTCTGTGATGCAGCTCCAGGAGGAGGCCCATCTCAACACCTCCTTTAAGCACTTTATCTTCTTTGTACAGGTTGGTATTAAATCAGTAGCTATTAATCCTAATGTGACTTTTTATAGAAAAGCTTAAAGGGGTGCTATCAAGTTAGATCTGACCCAGAACATAGAATCTGTAACTGTTTTATATAAACCTACAAGACTAATACAAGTGTTTCCATAAATGTTGATCTTTTTTGTTCTTGGATTGCTGGACAAATTCCAAAAGTCTAGACAAAAATCTTATGGGCCAGTATTTAACAAGGTTAGACAGGTTCAGCTGGGTGACTGGATGCCGGTCAATCTGATATCAATCACAGACAAAATAATGGTATTAGATTAATCAAGAATTAAAGAAGGTGGTACAGTTAATACCAATCAATGTGTTCATGGGAAATAGATCCTCTCAGACTTTTTTTTTTTTTTTTTTTTTTTTTAAAGAAATGACAAGTTTGGTTTATGTAGACAATAATGTTGACATGGTATACTTTGACTTCTGTCAGGCACTTGACTTATATACCATGCATTTTGATTAAATAACTACAAAGATATTAAATGAACATATCCCACATAAGGACGAGTCACTAGGACAGAGTGATAGGGATCACTGGTAAGATGGGCACAAGCAAACAGTACATGTTTTAGTCTGGCAATACATAAATGTTTACATCTTGTCTTAAACAATAGGGCTCTACTCTGAGATAAGCAGCTTGAATGTATGCTCCCAATGTGATGCTATAGCCAAAAGGGCTCATGCAATCCTTGGATGCATAAGCAGGAGAATCTCAAGTAGGGATACAGATTTTTACCTTCCTGTTTTTCAGCAGCACTGCCCCAGTGCCAAAATAGGCATGAGCCCTTTTGGCTACAGGAGGTCAATATTGTCTAGCTGCATTACCAACACTGCCACTGCCTACTGGGCTCTTAGAAGACATTTAGGATAAATTACAGCTAAATAACAGTACAAAACACTGAGATCCAGGACTGGTGGCTGGAAACAAACTTCATGGGACCAGGGGAAACTTGGCCCCAGAGCCAAGATAAGTGGTTGTCCAGCTAACTAAACTCACGCTGGATTGTGGATGTTGCTGGATGAGAGTGTGCTGGACTAGTGTGGTTCAGTCTGTAGTTGTTTTCAAGGAACTTAAGGTTCTCTTGTTTTGTTTTCTCACAGAGGGTGTGGGCGGCACTTGAGTTTAGCTCCAGAGAATCTCAACCAGACTGGGCTTTGTGAGGATTAATTTATGTTTGTCAAATAAACTAATAATATTTTGAAGTCACTCCGTATCATGCTGTTTGTTGTGAATTCCTGGAATTCTTTACTTTGCCTGTTTTGAATTAAAATGGATATTGCATGTCACTTATTCTGTCTACTTTAGTCTTTTTCTAAACTCGGGTTTATTTTGTATTTCTCTCTTCCCCTACTGCAGGAGTTCAACTTGATTGACAGGCGTGAGTTGGCTCCTCTTCAGGAACTAATTGAAAAGCTAGGATCCAAAGACAGATAAATCTTCCCTGGAAGAATTCTGTCTGCTTTCAATCATGGTTACTCTTTCTTGCTTCCAGCTGCAGCTATTTCTTTACCACTTTGTCGTTAGTGGCACAAACTTTGAGAAACCCATTACCACAGCCAGCAGATCTAAAACAGATGCTTTCCAGTCTAGCACAGTTACTCCCCTTCTATCTTAGTGACTGGTGTGGGGGGTTGGTTGCAAAGGGGTAATTGGTCAAACTCTATATAAAAGCTAATGTCTGCACATCAGACTTAACACCCCAAAAATGTGGCTACTGTTTCATGTCAGATAAACTACAATGAATGGATGGTAAAAGTTCTGTAGATGCAATATCTGGCCAGAAATTGTTTACAAAACTGCCAATGCAAATATTTTGGTTTGGGTTTTATGCCTTCCAGTGTTTACTTGCTCAAGAGTTCCATTTAAAGCTCTATATGCTAGCATAAAAATTGTTCAATACTTCTGATAAGTGCATTATGTTATGAACTTTGATATTCCACTGTTTTCTATGTAGGGAAAAATATTTTTGCAAATTTTATTATGGATGCAATTTACACTTAACACCCAGCATTTTTCTCTCTTAAAATAGGCTATTAAAGGTATAGTGTACATAGCTTCCAAAACCAAAGCAGTTTTGAAAAAAAAATCTGGTATTCAGTTGATTACTTTGAATTGCACACCCTATGGTCCCTTTTTTAAAAAAAAAACAAAACAGTTGGATGTGCCTGTGGATTTTTGTTTCGGTGTAGACCATTGCAATTTCTGTGCGTCTTTGTGGCTTTTTATAAAAGGAAAAAGGTAACTTAATTCACTTAAATTCATTGTGTTGCTTTCAAAACCTATTTTATTTTTAAATGCTGGATCAGAAATAGGGGGAAAAACTACTGGTGTATTCATTATGAATGACTTTTTTTTTTTTTTTTTTTTTAAGAGTAGTTTGTTTTAAGTTTGTATCTAGATGCACTTTGAATCTGCCTTAGACGGAGCCTTAAGTAAAATAGTAGGCTAGCCCTGAGTTCCACGGACATAAGAAGTTATGATCCAAAAGGGACTAAGGTAAAGCAAAATAGTCACCTAAGAAGAACCAGATGAAAACCTGATTAGCAGAAAAGCGTAAGTGTGCAAGTATAGTTACAAGAGAACCATTCTGCATGTTCCCCAGTGTGAACTGCCGAGGTTTCTTTTTTAAAGCATATGTTGTCACAATGTAATAGTCAGTACTGTATTTTGACAAAATAAGACAATAGCACCAGCACCAATATATTATTAAAAAAAAAATCTGAGCTGCAGATATCTAATTTCTTTGCCAGACTGAGACATCATGAGTCTTTTTTTTAAACACACACTCCATTCCAAAGGCCTAATCCTGACTTGTTTGCATCCTGTTTGGTGTGTGTCATTCCAGCAGAGAAACCTGTGTCTCACAGGCCTTCAGAGCCTGGAGGTAATTTTGTTGCAACAGGTGTTTGATTAACGTGGTTGTAAGAAACTGGTATTGAAGAAAGTAAACTTGTAATGCAGTCTTTGCAGTTCAGAAACAAAGGCATTCTGGCTGGGATGGGTGATATTTTCCAGCCATAGTAAGTGGAATCTTGTGGTGAAATCTCGATATTTTCAGGTAGCTTTGGCTTTTAGTTCCTCTTGCTGGTGTAGGGGGCATTCAGTGTTTGTCTTTTTTAAATAATCAAGTCACCTTCGCTTCTTCTACCCAACCTACTATGTGGTGCAAGGGAGCAACACTGCTGAGAAAGCTGGGCTAGAGCTGTGCAGAGGGGAAATTCAGCACCATTGAATGTTTTTTTCCATCTTACCACACCTCATCAGCTTTGTTCTTTCCACAGAGCCACTTTTTTCCCCTCCTTCCATTCCTGTTTACCTGTAATGTGTAGTTAATGGTGCTTCAAGCACCAGGAAATCCATTGTATGCTGTGTCATTCTCCCCACGCTCAGGGATTGCGAAGCTCCTGAATGGGCAAGGAGTCATGGCACTCTGCCTATTTGGTCCAGGAGAACACTGAGGGAGAGTCCCCTGTGACTGTGTAGGGATCCACAGGGTTCAAATCCTGTATACTTGTGCATCCTGTGCCACTGCTGCCTTTGCTGGCACCTTCTGACCTTCAGAGTACCTTATAGAAGAGTGTTAGATGATTACTTCCCATACAGCTTTTGCTTATCCGTATTGCTGTTGAACCTACATGTCAAAGCAACTAATCTGTAGTGGGGAGTTCCAAAAGTATGGAGTGTTTTTACATAACTTTATTTTCAATTGTAAATGTCTAAGATCCAAACTAACTCCATGACCCACTAATTTATCTATAGCTTGTTCACAAGATGAATCTGTTTTGCCGCATTTCAGCTGATTTGCCATCCTATCGTTGAATGAACAAGCCAATCCCCTTAAGTATAACATTACCAAAACTGTTATATTTTTTTTCAAGCTTGTATTTTTGCTTAGCCCTTACTTACCTGGTATCACATCGCACATGCTTTGACCAAGCACAGCTGCAGGCTGCTGACTAAGAACAAAGAAAGGGGAACAAACCAGTGCTTGCTCTGATCATCATAAATAACGTCTGAAAACTGCAGTAGTCAACTTCTACCCATTAACTTGGAAGTGTGAACATGGGGTAGAAGACAAAAGTAAAATTGTATTGTTTCAAATACATTTTGGCTGTGATTTCAAACTGACTCAATTTATAAAGTTAGTGTTTTTCCTAACTACCAGTGCTGCACAACTCATTTTGGGCTCTGAAATATCAGGGCAGATTCACTGTCCAAACTTAGGACTGTTTATATAGCAGACTGATTGGACTTCAGTGATTGAAATGGCACATGATGGAAAGAATTCACTTTTTAATCTCCTGGTCTCACTTGTTTTTTTAGAATCAGTAAAATTCCAGAACCATTCAGGATCAGTTTACCTAAGGTCCAGTGAGCTCTGACTGAAGTTAATGAGAATGAGCAGCACACAGCATACTGTAAGGGAAGACTGGAAAAAGGTCTTTGAAATCAATTTGCTTCACCAACCCAAATAGACAGATAGCAGCTACTTAAAATTTACAGGGTTTGTGAAATGTACAAAAATTGAATTAGTTTAAAACCACACTGTTCTAGGGTTAAAGCCTGTTTGAGAGATTTTAAAGTTGCTCATATTTAAAATCTCACAATAGGACCGTGAATAAAATTGGTGGTTTACTTGGCATATAATCAGCAAGCTTGTTCTCTGGCCTTGCACAAATGTAACTTCTTAGATGATTTAGTTTTACCTAAAGTGTCTGTTCTGTATCTTACAATGGGTAGATTTCAGTGTAGGAAATTATGTACCTTTTTTCCTCTCTTATAAAGCATCAAAGCTGTGATAATTGAGAGAGGAATATAAGGCTTTATTTGTTTTAAGGCAAATTAACTTTCTCTAGTTAGATTTAAGCTGTTTGTTGTTCCTAGCTCTACGGCACTGTTTCTCAAATCTCTGCCTTTTTCCAAGGCAGACAATGGTCACTCCAGAGATAAGAAAGCAGATTAGATTGCTTAGTGGATAGCTCCGACTTGCAACTCACAAGGGTCCAGTGATTACTGACTACCCAGTGATCTGCTTCAACAACTCTTGACAATACTATTGGGTTTCTATGTTCAAAATCTAGATATTTTTTCTGAATTGTACTTTTAATTTAAGAATTCGGGGGGAGGGGGAGACGTTAACCATTTAGAAGGGTAGGCAATTCCAGCTGTTAAAGGAAGGATTGACAGTGTTTGAGAAATCCTGTACTAGATTGACTTTTTGAAGTTTTTTACATTTATAGCAATACACACACTTCTTCAGGATGGACTAGGGTTGCTAGGTTCTTTCATGCAGCTGCTTCAAGTAGGCAGAAAAGTTTGTTCAGACAGTGTTGGTATATCTTGCATTGCAGGCAAGTGGGACTGTGAATCAAAACTGGTTACAGGATTTAGGTCTCTTGCCGCTTCCAGTGATAGTGGACAAACTCAAGTAACTACAAATCAATATTGCTGCTGTGCCTTGTCTGTTTTCCTGCATGTTTCCTTCAACTTGACTAAACAGTTACTCCATGGCAAAAACCAAACAAACCCTATTTTGACAAATTAACATGAGTGACTTTAACATGAAAATTTTATAGTATTTTTACATTAATAGTTATAATAAAAGTTTTTACCTGGGACTTCTTTGGTTACTTTTAGATAAGTTTATTGTACTTTTTAAAAAAAATTTTGTACCTACTTTTGTAACTTCCATTCAATCAAATAATAAAGCATGTGGCATTCAAATGATTTTCTGATTTAAAAAGTTGAAAATGCAGGATCCCACTAGGGATATTAAACTACTGACTTATCAGTTATAACAAGCACAAATAATTGGTCGTGTCTACATTGTCACTATGAGCAAACACTACACAAAGCTATTGCTCCTTACTCTCTTTTTTACTGTAACGATATCTAACTCCATATTTAAACATTCAGGGAAGTTAAGCGTAATGGGTATTCAATGTCTGTTCATTTTGGAAACTTGATGGAACACTGCATACTACTACGACTTAAGTTGCATCTTCTTTTAGTAAAACAAAAAAGCAGTCATGTAGCACTTTAAAGACTAACAACGTAGTAGTATGAAGTGAGGCACCGTTTCAAAAACACGTTAAAGGATTATGCTTTATAAAAAGTCACTTTCAGGGAGGGTAACATTTTCAAAAAAACATTTGCTTGTTCCAGACCTTTAAGTATTTCTGTAACTAGGAAAACCACAGATGCTGTCTATAGGCATATCTGGCTTCTAGTAACTTTAAGGACAAGCAGAAAATTGAGTGTAGTTCTGGTCCTGGCTTTGAAGACTATTGCATTCGGTGGCTGAGCTTAAGCCTGCCCTCAAGCTTGTCAAACAATGCAATGACTGCGACAATAGACATGGGAAGTGCAGTTGTGATTAAAGTTTACATATGAAAAAGATATTCCTGGGCCTGCACTGCTACACCACTCCCAAATGAAAACAACAGAGCAACAGAAGCATGTGGTAGCTCTAATATGTAATTTAAATTAATTTTATGAATTTCACAACTTACACTCCCAAGCCACATTGTCTCTAATAGTGTTTGTTTGAGGTATCAACAAGCACTCACCTGCAGACATGCTGCCTGTTAGATACTGTTTTAGAAGGTCCTAGTGCAACACGTTACCCATGCGTGGTAGGATATATTTAAATGGCATGAAACCTCAACAGTAACTGAGGTCTACTAAATCAACAGCATGGCTTCCAAAACGTGCAAGATAAATAAGGAAAATACTTAATTAGTGCAATACTCTGCACCCCTCCATCCCTGCCTGATAACAGCTGGCCATTGCCAGACTTCTAAAATGGTGCAGAGAAGGGGGGAATTTTAGTGCTGCTCTAAGTAAGTGTTTTAGTTACTGTATTGAGTGAGTTTAAAAAAAGGAAAAAACAACCCACACACAGGATAGCAGCAGGAAGGTGCTAGGATTTGGCTTACCTATCTGCAGTTACTATTCCTCCATGCTCATGAAGCACCTCGGTTGCTAATACAAATTACCACAAAAGTCTTTATCTCAACAAAAATATGAATATATAATTAATTATAATGCAACAAGACCATAATATTAAATTTCTTATTTTACTAACTAACCATTAACTGAGGTACAATCAAAACTGGCTCTTATGTGGAAGATAAAGTCTGACGTGAGACAGCCTGAAATTGAGGCACAGACATGCCCACCAAAAAGTTGACTAGCAGAGCCTTATCAAAGACACACACACACACAGAAAAACAGGAGGCTAAAGAAAACAAGCGCTCGCTCTCCATGCCATGGAAGGAAGGTGACCGTAATTCAGACCCAAAACATCATACCTCTGAGTTTTGCCCAACAGGAAACCTGATCCCCTTATCCTTTGAAGGCCATCATACAGAAGTTACATAATTCAAAACCTTTCATTTATTAAGAAAATCTTAATTTCACACACAGTAGCTGTGCCAGACAGCCAGGGATTATCCTGCAAGCTTCTGTTACAAAGCCATGTTTGACTAAGAAGGCACAGTGAACAGGGGACTCTACAGCCTCCCGTAATTTCTTTGGAAGCTGCAGTTTCCTCCCAGCTGTAACAATGTTAGTCAAGTAGACAGCAAAAACGTACATTGCATTTTTGTTTGTGATCTGTGTGTGGAATCACCAGTACTGTGGTTCTTTTCCACTAGATGTTAGTGCTAAAAGACACAACAGAAGCCAGTACTCTCCTCTGCGACATGTTCCACAAGCTATGAAATTCTAGTTTCACCCTGGACTTAGAGGGGCTAGATTTTGATGAAATAACCAGTTAAGATTTGGCATCAGGTACTTTATGAAAGGATAAGAAATCAACAAGTTAAGTAAAACAGGCCCTCTCTTTAAATAGTTTCTGAAACACTGTCCTTATTTTAATACCATTAAATACTGATCATTTAAAGTCCATTACCCAAAAACACAAGCTTCCTATCTTCCACAAAGGTTTCCAGTGATGCTGCCTAGTTCGTCTTCAGTGCTTAGGAACAGATGTGAATATCCGTAGTCCATGCATTGCTTTAATTTCTTCACTGAGTGCCTGTAATTAAACAAGTTTTTTAACAAAACTACACAGAAGCAACTCAACAGAGCAAAAGAGAACACAAGTCTATGGTGGATGCTGATGGCCCAATACACCATTATACAGATAACTGTTGAATAGCACATATTCCTTATGCAAGCACTGAATTTAGACACTGGTCCCTTCCTTGGTATTGCATAGGAGGACAGATACTTCCTCATATGAAATTGAATGGGACAAATCAACAACATACGATGGCTACAGGAAGGGGGTATTTTGTTGTTATTCCTGAAAGGGGAAAAGGGAAAAAAATCCTCAGGCTGCTAGAATGATTCAGTATATTGTGAATTTGTTGCAATTCCTTTTAAGGAATGTCCCCTAAACTCAACCACATACTGTAGTTAACTCAGAGAGGTAGCCATATTCATCTGTATCTTCACAAAACAAAAAAGCAATCCTGTAGCACTTTAACAAAATAATGTATTAGGTGATGAGCTTTCATGGGACAGACCCACTTCTTCAGATCTGTAAATTCTGGAACTGAATGAAGTTCTGTCCCATGAAAACTCATCACCTAATAAACTATTTTGTTAGTCTTTAAAAAGTGCTACAGAATTGCTTTTTTGTTTTGTGTAGTTAACTCAGTTTGCTTGGTCTCAATAAATTAGCCAATTAGAAGTGGAGCCTCCAGCTCTATTCCACACAGCACACTGTTCCAGAAAAGGGGAACTGGTAAGGGCAACAAAGCATTTCACTGCCAGGCTATCACTTCAGCTAAAACCCAGGTTTGTGGTTGGTCTGTCTAGTGCTCCTAGCCAAGAACCCAGATGAATTCAGAAGAAATGGCACTAAAATTTATTACATTAAGATTTCAGAAATTGAGTTACTTTGAAGAAATTGCTTCACCAAGTTAAGGGGGTGAGATTTGTAGGAAGTACATAATATAACACCTTTCATTTCACAGAATTGTGGATATTGTAAAATTAGGCTTATGGACTCCCAGTCCCTCTGCCTGTATTAAGTGTTAGGTCAATCTAAATCAGGGTCCCCAGTCTATAGGCATGCACAGAGATGGAGACCCACCCAACTCCACTACTGACCTCAGCTGTCAACCCTACATCCAGTCCCAGCTACTGGCCCAACTTCTGGCTGTGTCTGCCAGTCCCATGCTAGGGGACCCAGCTACCAGAAAAGGCTCTGCTTCCACCTCAACCCAACAGCCCCAGCCTCAGTCTCCTTAACCCATTCCATGCCCCACCCCAGGCCATGGCTTCTCATTCCTAGGGAGGGGACATAAAGGTAAAAAGTTTGGGGGCCACTGTCTAAATACCTTTGTAAGAGACTCAGGGCAACCCTCAGACTACAGGATAGAGTGCTGGAAATGTTCTCTCTGATCCTCCTCAATCAATTCTAGGATTTAGCACTTATGTACCAATGTGAATGGAACACATGCAGTCCAAATCTCAAATTATATCAGTTCAAATCTTTCTGCATGTGCTACACAAGTTTATACTAGTGTAAGCTATTTTAATTCAATGTATTCAGCACCTTACCTTCAGCTGTGTGCCCTTCAGGGCAAAGAACCGTTCTATGTATGGCACCCAATCACATAACTGAGTTTTATAATTACCAATGACCAACTGCCTTCTCTGGTAAATCATGAAGGGAGACTACAAAAGTGTACAAAACTCCCCTTGTAAAGCATAATCATTTGGAAAGTGTGAGGTGACAAAATGGGGAGCAAGTTAAGAAAGGGAAACTCAGGACATTTTTCCTGATACAGGATTGCGTGAAATGCCCTTCCCATCCCAGGACTAGAAGCTACATTACTTGGGTCATTTTGAACTAGACTAGAGACAATACTGCAATAACAAGTGAATGGGTTAGATGATCCAACAGGTCTTTGTCTCCCCCAGCTTTTCTGCCTATTATACCCACTCAGAATAACCCTCACAAAACTGCATCATTGACCATGTTGGAAGGTTAGCATTAAGAGCCTAATCCTTGAGCTTCTATTCCCCCTACTCACACTGAAATTAACTGGATTGTAGAGTTTCCAAACCATGTTGCATCAGGCCCTGAAACGATTAGCTGTAACTGTAACCTTTGGCAGTAGTTTTGGCCAGGTAATGACAAGCTGTCATGGACATATCCTGCAATAATCCTCTCACCACATCAGCATAAATTTACTGTTTCTAGGAAAGTTCCCACATTCCAAAAGGTGGAATTAACACACCAAGGGTTACAGCAAAGGAATATGATTGCCCTTCCAGGTCCTACAACACTATTTACCTGATTAACCATTTGATGTTGCTGGACAGTTCTCTTTTCTTTAAAATCTTCAGATTCTATATGAATTTCGTACATTGCTCCACAGCCTCCTTTAAAACAAAATTAGACTGATTATATCAGTGTCTTAGTCATTACACTTGTATGCTGTATACAGACTGATTATAGTTTAAGAAACATTGACACGAAAAATCTTTCAAATATTGCTTTGTTCAAATTCCTAACACATGCTACATGTTTGAAAGCTGTAAAATCTTTCTTGGAAGAAAAAAGAAAAAAGCATAAATTCTGATAAGTATTTAAGCTTATACAATTAAGTCAGGGTGATCGGTTTCACAGCTATTTATACAGTCACACAGTGCACAAATCACCTGTCAAACTCTCTGCCACAATATATCATGGAAGCTAAAATCTCACCCTCATCCCTTCTGACTTCTGCTCAAGATCACAAAATGGGTCTGTGTCAGAGCTGGGAATTGAACTCCGCTCTCCTGTTTTGCAGTCCTGTACTCTAAACATAGGACCATTCTTCCACAAGGGCAACAATTTTGTCTCTTTATTTATAAACTATCGATACGTAATAGCCACAATTTGCTACCAGGTTGCTAGCAGTGAGGGGAAAGTGTTTTTCAACTCCTGATAACTTCTGACCCTGTCTACACAGGAAAATGATGGTAGGCTTAACATGTGGCAAAGGCAAAGTCAGCCATCTTCAGAAGTCAGTGTAGAGATGGCCTGTATTATAAAACCAGGATAGAATCTCCCTGGAGAGGAGGGCTTATAGCTGTTTATAAGATAGTTCCCAGAAAACAATACTCCTGCTCTTAGTGCTCAGGAAAAGTGCATCAGACCCTACACCCGGCTGCCCATGGTCCCTATGTGGAAGTCATCATGTAAACTGACACACTGCCCAGACAAGACCATGGGAAATGAGCAATGTTTGTTACAGCTGGAGGTTGTCTCTGCACCCCTTTCAGAAGAGTTTCTCCATGCACAATCCTTCTTACCTGATATATCTACTACTTTGATGGCTGAAGCCCGAGGGAATTTTTCTTTGAGGACTTGCGTCACCCTAGCTTCGCCATTGGTCTGTGAAGCAAACGTTCGCCCCGCGGGGTTGCACAGAAGGATCTAGCAGTCACACAAGACAAGAGGGAAGGGACAAGAGCCTTCCAAATAAAACTGTAGGTGGGTGGGGAGAGAAAAACTTGATCTGTGGCACAGGAGTACCAAGAAGCCGGCTCTCAGGGCTGAAGGCCCAGCAGCACTGGGCACTGAAAGAACTGAGCAGCCAGAGCAGGATCACCAACAGCATGGGAGGGAAGTGGTGATGGGGTGTCCAGGGTGCATCCATATGGGGACAGAACAACACGTTGCTTAATGCGTGGACCATAGAACAACCACAGCCCAGAGAACCACCACCAATGTGGGGGAAGCCCCCCCAGCCCCAATGCAGGGGGCACTGTTCCAGCCCTAATGCAGGGGTGATGCCAAAGCTTTAGGAGCCCCCTAGCCCCAATGAGAGGGGGTGCTGCACCAGCCCCAATGCAGGGGGACACTGCCCCCGCCTTAGGAGCCTGCCCCACTGTGGAGGGAGCACTGCCCCAGCCCTAGGAGCCCCCCCCCAGCCCCACTGCGGGGGGGGCACTGCCCCAGCCCTAGGAGCCCCCCCCCAGCCCCACTGCGGTGGGGGGCACTGCCCCAGCCTTTGGAGCCCCCCCCCCAGCCCCACTGCGGTGGGGGGCACTGCCCCAGCCTTTGGAGCCCGCCCCACTGCGGTGGGGGGCACTGCCCCAGCCTTTGGAGCCCCCCCCCAGCCCCACTGCGCTGGGGGGCACTGCCCCAGCCTTTGGAGCCCCCCCCCAGCCCCACTGTGGTGGGGGGCACTGCCCCAGCCTTAGGAACCCGCCCCACTGCGGTGGGGGGCACTGCCCCAGCCTTAGGAACCCGCCCCACTGCGGTGGGGGGCACTGCCCCAGCCTTTGGAGCCCCCCCCAGCCCCACTGCAGTGGGGGGCACTGCCCCAGCCTTTGGAGCCCCCCCCCAGCCCCACTGCGGTGGGGGGCACTGCCCCAGCCTTAGGAAGCCGCCCCACTGCGGTGGGGGGCACTGCCCCAGCCTTTAGAGCCCCCCCAGGCCCACTGCGGTGGGGGGCACTGCCCCAGCCTTTGGAGCCCCCCCCCAGCCCCACTGCGGTGGGGGGCACTGCCCCAGCCTTTGGAGCCCCCCCCCAGCCCCACTGCGGTGGGGGGCACTGCCCCAGCCTTAGGAACCCGCCCCACTGCGGTGGGGGGCCCTGCCCCAGCCTTTGGAGCCCCCCCCAGCCCCACTGCGGTGGGGGGCACTGCCCCAGCCTTAGGAACCCGCCCCACTGCGGTGGGGGGCACTGCCCCAGCCTTTGGAGCCCCCCCCCAGCCCCACTGCGGGGGGGCCATGCCACAGGGAGCTCCCTTTGGGCGCCCCGCCCCACTTACCCTTTGGCTGCGGCCCAGGAGGCCGGCGCTGATGGCGGCGGCCATGGCCGGCAGAGGGGCGGGACTGTCCTGTCTTCCGGTGCGGCCCGGCCCCAGGAAAGAGCGCGAGCGCTCCGGCGCCCCCTGGCGGCCCGGCGGCACCTCCCTATGGAGCTGCTCCCCCCACCCATTCCTCAGAGCCTCCTCCCCCTGCCTCTTCCTCTCCAGAGCAAAGCAGCTGCACCATGATCCCTTGAGCTGCTTCATGGCCTGGGCTCACCCTTATCAATTTGGGGTCATACTAGGTTTCCCTGTAAGCTGAGCCCTTGGGCAGCTGACCGGGGGGGATTCAAACGCAGCCCGGGTGGTTAGCAGAGCACCCACAGCTGCCAGCGTGTGTTTGCAGTGGTGGTGCACTGGGGCATATGCCTCCGTGCACATAACAAAATGCATTCCACACACAGATGAACAAAATTAGAGGGCACCTTAGGTAACCCTTGCTAAATGCCACACGTAACAATAGGTCACGGGGAAGCTTAACTAAACAGCCTCAAACTTTCTTTTAAGCACTACAGCAGCGTTTCCCAAAGCGTGGTACGTGCATGTACCACCGGTGGGACGCGAAAGAATTTCATATGGTATGCGGCAGAAAAGAAACTACTAAACATCAGGAGATAAGCACTGGTAGGGAGAGGGGGTCTGCCAAGAAGGCTGAAGTCCCAAAAGGGCTATGCGAATGGTTTAAGTTTGGGAAACGCTGCACTACAGGATCTTCTCCTCTGCTGTGGGCTGAATGTTTACATGTATGATTGATTGGATTTAGAAGCCAAATTCTTGGCCCCCAATCTTGACCTAGATCACTTAAAAATCAGAGACCAGATACTCGGTGAAAATCAGCATGTTTCTAGTCAAGCGGAAAGTCCTGGTCTTCACAACATCCTCTGGCAAGGAGTTCCACAGTTTGACTCTGCATTGCATGAAGCAATACTTCCTTTTCTCTGTTTTAAACCTGCTCCATATTAATTTCATGTGGTGAGCCCTAGCTCTTGTGTTATGGGAACCAGTAAAATCCCAGTCTCTTTAATTTCTCTTCATAGGGCAGCCATCTAATAATTTTGTTGCCCTTTTCTGAATTTTTCCAAATGCCAAGATACCTTTTTTTTGGTTTTGTTTTTTTTGGTTTTTTTTGAGATGAGGCAACCACATCTGCACACATTATTCAAGATGTGGGTGTACCATGGGTCTGTACAGAGGCAGTAAGATATCCTTGGTCTTATTTATCCCTTTTTAAATGATTCCTAATATTCTATTTGCTTATTTGACTGCTGCTGCACATTGAGTGGATGTTTTCAGAGAATTATCCACTACTCCAAGATCTCTATCTTGAGTGGCAATAGATAATTTGGTTCCCATCACTTTGTATGTATATTTGGGATTATATTTTCCAACATCCATTACTTTGCATATATCAATCTTAAAATTCATCTGCCATTTTGTTTCCCAGTGACCTAGTTTCATGAGCTCCTTTTGAAGATCTTCACAGTCTGCTTTGGACTACGTTTAGTATCATCTACAAATTTTGCCACCTCACTCTTTACCCCTTTCTCCACATCATTCATGAATATGTTGAGTAGGACAGGTTCCAGTATGGATCCCTGCAGGTCACAACTAGTTACCACTCACCATTCTGAAAACTGACCATTTGTTCTTACCATGTTTCCTTTCTTTTAACCAATTATCGCTCCATGGCCATGTCTACACAAGAAGCCTCTGTCAACAGAAGCCACTGTCAGCATGGATTTCCCAGCAAAATTTCTTTCAACAGATTGGATCTACACATAAAAGCGGATCAAAAGAGCAATCCACAGAAGGCATGGTGAACCAGAAGCCCTGTCTGTTGATCAAAGGGCCCCAGAGTACGTACACAGCTCTTTTATTGACACAACACTGTCGAGAGAGGCGTTATAGATGAACAGGGAAAGGTATAATACTGCCAACAGATGTGCTGGGTTTTATTGACAAACTGTCAAAAAAGCGCATTTTACATGTAGGCGCTCTGCGGTTTTTACCAAAAAAAGCCCAGTTTTGCCACGAAAACCTCTCATGCAGACGTAGCCCATGAGAGAACCTTGCCTCTTATTCTGTGACTGCTTACTTTACTGAAGAGCCTTCGATGAGGACCTTGCCATAGGCTTTCTAGAAATCTAAGTACACCATATCCACTGCCTGCCTCCTGTCCACATGCTTGTTGACCCCTCAAAGACCTCTAGCACCTTAGTAAGGTATGATTTCACTTTACAGAAATCACGTTGATTTTACCCCCAACAAATTATGCTCATTAATGTACAGGTATCTGGAAATTCTTTTTTTTACTATAGTTTCAACTAGTTTGCCCAGTGCTGAAGTTAGACTTACCAGTCTGTAATTGCCAGGATCACCTCTAGAGCCCTTTTTAAAAATTAGCACGTTAGCTGTCTTCCAGTCACTTGGCACAGAAGATTTAAAAGATAGGTTAGAAATCACAGGTGTTAGTTCTGCAATTTCATGTCTGAATTCTTTCAGAATTCTTGGGTGAATGCCTTCTAGTCCTGGTGACTTATTACTGTTTAGTTTATCAATTTGTTCCAAAACTTTGTCCAACGACACCTCAGTCTGGGAAAAATTCCTCAGATTTGTCACCTAGAAAGGATGACTCAGGTTTGGGAATCTCAATAACATCCACAGCCATGAAGACCGATGCAAAGAATTCATATAATTTCTCTGCAATGACCTTAGTGTCCCTGAGTGCTCCTTTATCATCTTGATCATCCATTGGCCCCACTGGTTGTTTAGCAGGCTTCCTGCTTCTGATGTAATGAAAAAAATTGCCATCACTCTTTGAATTTTTGGCTAGCTGTTCTTCAAACTCCTTTTCGGCTTTCCTAATTATATTTTTACACTTTTTTGACAGAGTTTATGCTCTTTTCTATTTTCTTCACTAGGATTTAATTTCTACTTTTTAAGTGATACATTTTTCTCTCTCACTGCTTCTTTTACTTGGTTGTTAAGCCACAACCGCACTTTTTTGGTTCTCCTACTGTCTTTTTTAATTTGGGGGTATACATGTGAGTTGACCCTCTATAATGGTGTCTTTGAAAAGTTTCCATGCAACTTGCAGGGATTTTAATTTTGTCACTATATCTTTTAATTTCTGTTTAACTAACCTCCTCATTTTTGTGTCATTACCCTTTCTGAAATTAATTCCTACAATGTTAGCCTGCTGTGGTGTTTCTCACAAACAGGGATGTTAAATTTACATCATATTCAGTGGGAGCTGGACAACTTAGCTCCTTAGTCTTCCTCAAAGATCTCAGACAAGTAGTCCATGGTTCATCCAGTTGCGTGATCTTTCCAAGCCATCATCAAATAAGAAACAGTCTCATCTTCACTAAGTTTGGTGGGGAAGAGGAAAAAAAACCACTGAATTTGAGTGCAAAAAATAAATATAAAATTTATTAAAACACCCACAATATTTTAAAGATATCAGGAATAATACATTTCACAAACCAACTGGCTGTGTGTAACTTAAAATACAAATTTAAAAAAAAGGGTCCATACTTGCAATTTTTAGGCATCCTAAAAAATAAATTTACTGAAACACTGGAGGAAAAAAAGTGTAAGGAAAAATACAAACAAAAAGAGTGGGGGGAAATTATACAAAATAAAATTATCAGCATAAATTTACTGTACTAATAATATCTACAGTTTAATACACATTAATCCTATTGCCTTGAGACATTGTAAAATCTACCATTCGTCAATCAACCCCGGATAAAACTTCATTTCAAGTAGCCACAGTCACAAGTCAACAAAGAAATCTTCAAGTGTGATTCACAAGGTTGCCTCCATTGGAGGCCTTGTCACCAAATATGAATTCAAAGAGACAAGAAATCAAATACATCGAGAAGTTACGGCTTTAAAATTAACTAAACTGAATTAGTCTGTCACAATCCAACCTGTTTCCTCATTTCTCTTAAATTAAAAATGCATTTGCTTGTTTAAAAAAAAAAAAGACAGCATCATACCTATACTTAATCTGGTTTTGTGTTTTGTTTTTTTTACGTACAAAAGAGTATTAAAAATAAAGACTTGGAGGTTGAAAACCAGCTAAACAGTAAAATATCCTCAAAGTGTGACCAGCGGTGAGTAATCCCTGAAAAATGGATGCTAAAATGAGGAAAAAATGGGAATAAAAATCATTACGAAAGGATCCCTGATATTGGAACAGAAGAAGAATTAGGCCAGTCTGCTCTGCTATTCTTAGGCAAAAAGAGTAATGTAAAATCCAGGCCTTGAACCTGCATGTCCCTGATAAAGGTAAAGCTTCCACTGGCCCTGGTTCTCATTTACATTAAGGCCCATTTATCATTTTTGTTGAGGGAAGGGACTTTAATGTAAACCAGCCCTAGGTCCTGTTGAGTCTAATGGGGCCCCATTGCTACCGCATGTATATCATTCAGCATTGGCACCTGGAAAGTAATTCATGGATGAGGTGATGAGTTACAGTTACAAGACATAATCCAATGAGACTGTTGTTCTCCAAAGGACTAATCAGAACAGAGCTTCTGATTAAAAGTGGGGGCTCAGCATTGCTTGGGAGAAAGCACCATAAGCCATGCTGATTAACACCAGCTGAGCATCTGACACGGAGGCTATGTCTACACTACACATAGAAGCCAACCACAAATATGCAATTTTAGTTACGCCAATCAATTAGCTAAAATTAACATATCTGCAGCTGACTTCTGTGTCTGTCTGCACAGAGGAAGGTCAATGGGAGCGTTTCTCCCTTTGACCTTCATTATTCCTCGCCTCTCGTGGGGAGCACAGAGGTTGACTTTGACCCCCGCGAGCATCATTTCACACGTATGAAATCAAACCCCAGAAAATCGACACCAAGCAGGTTGATCTTCCACAGTAGTGTAGATGTAGCCTGAGTATCATTGTCCAGTCACACCAGATTATGTCGCATACCCGTACTCTTAAACTTGTACACCAATGAATGGGCCTAGCTCCTTCGATCGTTACTCAAGCAGATCTCTCATGGAAGTTTTGCAGGAGAAATGGATTGGAAGCATCGAGGAATATTTTTCTCCCCCCAGAATATGTAGGGAAAAAAAAAGGAAATATAGGCGTTTGCTGTAATTTCGCTTTAAAGATTAGTAAGGTATATGGGGCAAATGCTGCTCTGAACTATACTGGTGTAAATCCAGAATGAGACCATTTATTTCAATCAGGGCAGAATACTTCTATTAGGGGATGGCTCTTTCTTTCCTAAGCAATGTCATTGAGCCAGGTCTTCAGCTAATGTAAATCCATGTAGTGACACTGAAGTGAGTGCAACCACTCCAATTTACATCAGCTGAGACGTCAAAAAGATTCCACCTGGTGTTAGGTCTATTCAAAATGATGAAGGGGTACTGAGTAAGATGAACAAGAAGTTACCTAAGAATAGAGCTGAGAAGGCCAAAATGTTCTAAAACGTCAAGTACAGTGTAAAATTAACCAAATGCATACCCTAGCTTTTTCAATATTTTTATTTATCTGTATTCCATTATCTATAGTTGAATCATAAATTGCCATGACAGTCATTTTCTCTTTTTTTTTTTTTTTGAGGTATTTTTCTTATGTATCATGACAACAACAAGCTTACACGACAAAACTCAGGTATCTGTACAGTTTATAACATCGAATCACGTGAACCCAAAAGAAAAGAAGGAGTAGCGCACGTGAGGGCGCAGGGGAAAGAATTGTAAAAGTTTCTGTATGTTTTAGGCATCTGTACGTTTCTAGCCACAGATGGTGATCTACAAAGAAAAGTCAGACTACGCTGTAGGAAAGAAGCGGGTATTCCACAAAGAAGCAGCTATATGGTTTATCCTGAAAAATACAAAAAAACTCCCACTGGGCTATATTTAACTGTCATTTGCATCAAGGCCACCTGACCATCAGTCATGTGATCACCTCTTCCAAAGATCATTGAAGTCAATGAAAAGCTTCCCATTGATTTCCCTGGACTCTGGATCAGGCATCCACTAAATGCAAAAGGAAGAGTTTGCTCTCAGTCACAGCTGGTGGAAAGGTGGGACAACGGCATTGTTTTCAATGGAGTTTCTTCAGATTTACACCAGCATCACTGCCAATAGCATGTGGGCCAGTAGGAGATTTTCCAAGGTAGGGAGAGCAGAATTGGAGGCCTACAGCACTAATCCCTCACTTTTGCTTTAAAGCAAAGTGAGTCGAAGTAGCAAAATTTCACATTAACTTTTAGAATAACTGCTCTGGGCCCATAGAAAGATGGTTCTTTTCTTTTCCTTCTTTCACACAGACAGAATTCACCACTCACTCTCGGGGTGGGAAATTCCTCCTGTGCTTGGATAACTCTAAAACCTCAATTCAGCACCGATTTTATTTTTGCATAATAACTATAAATTCACAGCACCAGTTCTACCCCCCTTTGTATTGTGCATCTTTGATACAACTGCATGAGTGTAACTAAGAGCACAGGTGGGCCCATGAAGCGCACTATTTTTTTCCTGCAAGAAGAAAGCAAAAGAAGAAAACCACTTTGTTTTTTTACTACTGTAATAAGATTTACAGTTATTTGCTTGGTTTCTGATGCTGCCACCCCTTCCAATTTAGAGAACTTTCCCAGAAACTGGCAGGAATTAATCCTGAATTAGCTGAACAAATAACAGGTGCAGGGACCAGACTCTCAGCTGAGCCGAGCCATCACAGCTTCATATAAATCATATGGGGCTAAATTCGTTCACACTAGCTGAGGATCTGACCCTAGGAGGAAAATTCAGCTCTCACACCTGTCTAAATCCAGAGTAATCCCAATATCAATATGCTGGATTTATGGCAGCACAAATTTGATCAGAATCTGGCTTTGTAACTAGAACCAGAGCAGAGATGCTAAAAGCTATCACTGAAGAAAAAGAAAATTTATTCTTAGCTAATTTTTTTTCTTGGTTCTCTGGTTTTACGTATACATAAGTAGCACCTCAGCAAGATGGAATCATGCAAAACATGATACAGTTTGTTAAAACACCATAGCACCGGTTTATTAGAAGATTTCATTTAATAAAAATATGCCTTATATAGCCCACAAAGCATATTCCAGTATTAAAAGAAAAGGTCGAGGCACCTCAGGAATTCTTTTTTTTTTTCCCCTCTCTCTCTCATTACTATGCCTTATTACAGGGCACAGCGGTGGGTTTGGTACACGAGGAATGGTCCTAACTGCTTTCCCAATGAGACTTTAAGCCCACAGGAATTTGCCTTTGACCTCACTGGGACCAGGAAGTCACTTCCCTCCCCCACCTGTCTGCCAACCACTATGAGTGAAATCTGTCCCCATGTAGATGGCCTGCAAAAGGCCTATGTGCCATGTGAGATCTATGGGGTTTGAGCAGTGTCTACTCATGCTGATCCTCTATACCAGGGTGAATTTTTGCCTTGCATAAGTCATACTTAGCAGTACGTCAAATGCAATCACGGGTTCCTTGCACAATCTGAATTCAGTGCTAGGTGTGAGAGGGAGGGAACGCACGATCGGGGCCAATATTTGGTTCCTGTACATTCCTTTCATCTCCTTTTTGCTGCGAGCCCTAGATTTTTATCAGAAGCAAGAAATAAGTGCCACAAGCAAGAGACATCAGCCCGCACCACTGTGTCTGGGTAACAAGGCAAAGTATTACAGATGAGGAGACTGATGTCCTGAAAGAAAAGCATCAACACAACCTCTTCGGGCTCAAAACCTCTCCCCAGGGAAGTCAATGCACGCTTTGCCGATGACTTTCATGGGAGTAGGATTGGGCCCTTTCTCAAGATTTTCCCAGGGTTATAGACTTTTTTTTTTTCTGTCCTAGCACCATTGGTTGGTTATACCTGCTGCAAATCATTACACCAAAAGTAAATAAAAATCCCTTTGCACTATTCTCAGTTTGTCATTTCACCTGCGCATGACACTGAAGACACAACAGCATGGTGGGACACTGGGCTGGATTCTGCTCTGCGTGGGTCAAATTCACCCTGGTGCAGAATGCCAGTGCACCATTCCTCTTCCGCTTAAACGTACGTGAGCTGAAGTGGTGCATCGGCCTTTAGCTGCCTTTCTGCACACTGCTGGCTGTCACCCACAACAGTCCTGGATCCTCACCTACCTCGCCAGGGGAAATCAGATGCAATTCCGCTGACGTAGCCTTGCCTGGTATAAATTAGCGCAGCTCTGTTGCTCTTAATGAGGCAACACTGATTTATGGTGGCTGAGGATCGGTGAGAAATTAGAGCAAAAATCAAGCTTATTTATTCAAGTGGCTTCAAATTTACTCTGATGTAACAAGAGCAGAATCCAGTGAATTCTTCCGTTATGAAAGATAATGGACTCCAAGGGCCAGATCCTCAGCACGCGTATATTGGCCTGGCGCCACTAACTTAATCTTTTGCAGCCATCCTAAGAAAACAGCTGTAAATGTGGTCAATTTCTGTGTCATGCTATTGGATTCTTTTAATGCTTTGAATCACAATGGCTTTTTCTTGGTTAAAAACAACTGTGATTGCCACAACATGAGAAACAAATGATAGTGCCAACAGAAAATAAAGAAAAATATTTTAAACAGACTTTCAGCAGCAAGGGGTTAATAGCTGTGCATAGTTTTATATTTTTAATAGACGTCTGAAGCATGCTAATTTTTAATGACTGAGATTTGAGGTAGGTTATATATGTAGTGTAAAACAACATGAGACTGCAACAGTATTCATTATCAATTAAAACACCACTTTAGCAGTGCTGGCTGAAACTGGGAGGTTTCTTTTTACGTGGAACAGCCTTATTTTTTTTACCCAAAACTATAAATTTTAAAGCTGTTTGGAAAAATGACAGGCCAGATTCTGACCTCATTTACTCTGGTGTAATTCCACTCCTGATTTACACCAACAGATAAAAACCAGAACGTGAGGCCACGACCCTGACTCTGCACCTCATTAAGCTGGTTATACAGGTGCAAAAGTGCCATGATGGAGCAAGTGGAGAGTTAGGCTCGTACTCTTAGCTTAAGGGCCAAAGCTGAGGGCCAGGCTCTGATCTCAGTTACTCCAGTAGTGAAGTGTCTCTGTGTTTGCAATGGGGTAACTGAGATCAGAATCTGGCCCTCAGGATTATTTGCATGAGTGAAGCAAGCAGGGTTTGGCCCTTCAGTTATTTCCTCCCCCTCCATCTGATATCATCACTATTGCCAATAGATTATGACCAGACATACATTGAACATGAGTATATTCACAAATGGAATAATATATCACAATCAGATCAGTCTAAAAATTCCTAAACAGAAACCTAACAAAGTGTGACTCTGACAGGTCAGATGGACTGTCACATTTCTTAAAATGCATTCCCCTTTTCCCCCGCCCCACCTTCAATATCACAATTTCTCGCTCTCTGAAGTCATCTAAAAGACGTTTTCAAGGCACCCATGCAACAACCTAAAATATGGAAGTCGAATGAGACCTGGATGAAAAGTAGGGATGTTCAAAAGAAATAAAAAACAATAACAACAAAAATAAGCTGTTTTTAAGAAGTTCAGGTCCAACTTTTCCTCAAAGCTAGAAAATTAGCATGCTCACTATGGGCCTGATTCTGCATCCATTGGAGTCAATGGCAAAACCCCCGCATTGCCTTCAATGGTGCGTGACAGGGCCACAAAAACTGAGGGCCAGAAACACAGCTGGCATAGTTCCACTGAAGACAATGGCCGATCCACACCAGCTGAAGATCTACCCCCTTGAGTGCTTTAGTTAAATTCTGAAGTTCAGAGGGTTTCCTATAAATGTGACTTGGAATAATTCTACAGTCTTGATATGGTCTTGGGTATTTATCACAAAGCAATAATAGCTCATTGATTTTCCTTGTCAAATATATGCAACTATACAGAATACAGTAAAAAAATTATGAAGGACGGACAAAGCATGTTAAATATTTTGCCACTATTTACAATTCTCCCACAATAATCTGCTTAAAACATACTGCTTTCAAGTTGTTGGGGTGGGGTTTTTTTTGTTTTGTTTTGTTTTGAATTTAGGTGAAAGTGCTTTAAAAAAATCTTCCCCTATTTACAGTTTAAAATCAGACCACATAAACGTTCAGGGTGTTTTGCAACGATCCTGTTATTTTCTGTGCCAGTGCACGAGGAACAAGGTTTACAGTAAACAAAACGTTATGTACGGTTAAGTTCTCAGCTCTCTCTCTCTGACACTCCAAAAGGCACCTGAAAGTGCAGAATTATGACTGAGTATTGTTATCCAGTTTTAAATATTTACCAGGCCTGATCTTTCAGAAGCTTATGCAGGGGAACCTCCCCTCCCCACCAGTGACATTAAGGGAACTACTCAGCCAAAAAATAGGCTTCTACTTTTGGAATTTCCCACAGATCATACTGTAGGAACAGCAGGCAATGGATTTAATCTGACTCCCACGGATGTCAATGGGAATTTTACCAGTGATTCCAATGGGAGCAGGATAGCACCTGTGATTGAGTTCTTTATCACTTAGCTCAGGGCTCAGTTTCCATAAAGGAAGAAATTCACCTCTGTAGAGAACATGCTCTAAGGCCCAACTTAAGTATCGTAAAGCCCTCAGGGTCAGATACTCAGCTGGGGTAAATGACTGAAACGCGACTGAAATCAAAGGTCTTTTTACACCAGGTGAGACCTAGGCAGTGAGCACTCAGGTAGGGTTTAAGCTGTGCACAAAAATTGGGCGGGATCTCTGCACATAGGTGAATTTCACCCTACATTTTTGGGGAGGAATCACTCCATATAATTTCTGCTAAAATCACATAAATCCAGCCCTCTCACGGAGAATGTCTCTGTAGCATCAGAGAATTTCTTTCCACCTGTCACTCCTCTGAGGCAAGTTATTTGAATCAAACGTTCCCAAAAGTTTTGTCTGTAGAGGGGGAAAGAAGTCATGATTCAGACTGTTGAGAAGCACCACTTAGTTTTGCTGTAATCATCATCAACATTATAAAAAAATGGCACCAGGAAAATAATTAGCTTGCAGAAAATGCTCGTCAATTTCATTGTGTCTGTGTGTGTTTGAAAATGTTGACTTGTCATAGGGGAGTTCATACAGTACAGAAGCATGCACCATTGGAAAATGTAGAAGGCGGCTTGCAAGTCATTTTCGTTATTCACTTCTCACAGAGCTGACCAAACAGAGAACGTCCCCTAGAGACTGAAAGCACCAGACTTCGCAACAGTGATATACACAGAGCAACAGTAACTATTCACAGTTTTTGTTGGGTTCTTGAAGATACAGTAACCCCCTCTTGATTCCACCTTCCCTCAGATTTTTTTTCTCTTTCTCTTTACTGCTCTAAGGTGACAGAGTATGTAGGAGCAGTACGAAAATAGCACAGAAAATAGTCCAGAAGTCCCAGGCTTGTGTCTTGTGTAAAAGAAACCTACCGTCCTCTCTAAAGTCACCTTGTAGCTAAGTACATAGTAATGTGAGTTTGGTGAGACTATCAGAACAGCTGATCAAGTATTCAGCAAGAAGACACCTCATCCTGGATAATTTGGTCTTGCTTTCAACCTGGTTTATAACACACTCATCTAAAGCATCTGGGGTTAGCTCACCCAGAGCCTCATTCCACACTCACATTGGCCCTGATCTGACTGTCCTCCTGCTTGGGAAGGTACCCCCTTTGCAGAGGGGGCCAGGAACAGGGATAGCACCACTAAAGTAAGACTTAGGGACTTCCGCCTGTTTACATAGGCTCTGGTTTTCCACTAGCTTAACTTGATCAATTTCAACAGATTTATTCCTGAGGCAAGTAGGAGGCAAATGAGACCCTTTACCTATAAACAGGCACTGCTAGGAGAAAACATCTCCATTACACAAACCATCTTCAAAACCCTGGCATCTACCTAGGAGTGGGACTCCATTATTCTATCTGCAACTGGTTTCCACACAATTCTCTGCATACCTCCCAGCCCCAGAAGGTTACTGTATCTATAAGAAAAAAATCAGTCAAGCTGCAAAATATGCACTTTAGTTCATTTTGAAAACCTGGATGTTCAAACCATTCTCAACGGACTTTAAAGCACACATTTCTAGATGATCTCCAAGCTGAAATTCCCTACCAGCATTAACATGAGTGAGCTGTACAGATTTCTTTTAAGCTGGTTTGATGGTTTTGTTTTAAAGATCTGCTTCATTGTTGTAATAATAATAAAAAATCCAATAAATACATATTTTAAATGGAATTAAAAACCTCTCCTTTGTGAAAGGACACTATAAATTTTTCTTTTCCATTCTTGTGATGTACAAGGATAGATTAAAAAAATGTGGAGATATAAATATTAGATTACTGAAAAACGTTAACAGCAATAAGTGTTTGTTTGTTTTTAACTCCTTCTCAAAGTGCAGATTTTAGAAGGTTTGCACTTGAGTGGATGTTTTTCTTCCCCGACATACATTAGCAGAAAGCACCACAAAGCAGCACTGTGGTCCAGTGTTGCCGACTTTGAGGTAAGATGGCCATATTAGCTGTATTAATCTCATATCCAGCGACTGTATGGTCCAGTTACCTTGGTATAGGCATATGAGGACACAGTGATAGCAGAGTTTGTTGGAATAGCCACTGCTTGCCGTGTTGGGACAGAATCTTTCTTTTCTTTGTGTTGGGGTTCGGGGGCCACAGCACCCCCCCACTTGCGCTTTTTGCTGAATGGTTTGGTATCCTGCTGGAGCCCGAGCCTGGCTGCTTCTTCCTGCCTCGCTCTTGCCCTCTCCGCCAGCTGCTTCATCTTGGCTTCCCAAAGGGCGAGTCCATGATTGGGTTGGTTCAAGTTCTTGTGCTGGTAAAACACCAGAGAGATGCGGGTAGGGTGGCACCGGTTGGGTTTTTTGAGCGGGGTAGTGGCATGCAGCTCCCGCCTGGCGCATTCAATGAGGATGGAGCCATGGGCTGGGGCCACCGCCACCCCACCTATGTTTTCATCCAGAAAGTTGTGTTCGCTGTCCGACCACTCCTCTTCCTCCTCCTCCTCTTCCTCCTCTTCCTCCTTGACAGCCTTATTGGGCAGCTCCTCCATGCTGTCATCCAAGCTGAAGGGGTCCCATGGTTTCTCCTGAGGATGGATACTAGGCAAGAACGTGTCACCATCTGCTTTCAAGATGCCAAATGGCTTCTCGCTACACATGCCTGACCCCATGGTAGACGGTGAGCCAAAGGAGTCCCACGGCTTCTCATGCAGCCCCGAGCTAGGTGTCGGAGTGCCTCTCTCATCCACCTTGACCGAGTTCCACGGCTCATCTTGAAACCCAGGGTTCCCCTTGAGGGTGGAGCTGAAATTCAGCTGGCTGAGGTGCCAGGGCTTCTCCTGCAGGTTCGAATTTGCCAAACTAGGCAAGACTGAAGGGCTTTCATTGAGTTTGCAAGGGCTCCACGATTTCCCCAGAGGGCTAGAACGATGTTGCACTGCCTGCCCGTCTCCTGGGAATACGTTCCACTGTTTCTCCGTGAGATGAGACTGTGGTAACCGTGTAGCATTTGAGTGTCCGTTGGAGGAATTCAATTTATCCTGCATGCTTGTGTTGGGTACGTTGGTACTGTCATCGGGCGTAAATGTATTCCAAGAGCTCTTGGCATTACTAGTCCTGTCAGAAGGAGACACATTCCTGTTGACTTTGTAGGGGCTCCACTGTTGCTCCTGCTCACCGTTCTGAGAGGACACCGGCACAGCAGACAGGTTGAGACTTGAATTTTGTACATTCATGGCAGCCCTTTGAATGGACTCAACGTGTGACAAGGTGTCTACGGGCTCTTGCTTGATTGCTTGGTTGTTGAAACAGTTTGTGTTTTGTGCAAATGGTGGTGTTTCCACTGGGACCGAGTTAGTCCTATGGGACATGGCCATAGTCTTCTGGCTGGCATACCTGTTGGCTCGCTCATAGGTCCGCTGGTGGTGGTTTTTGCTTCTTACAGTGTGTGGGAGTTGCTCCGAGAAATCCGAATTCCTGCAAGCGTGGTTAAGGTTATCTTGCAATGCTTGGAGGTCGGGTTTCTTCTCATAGCTGCTAATTACCCAGTCCCCATGCCTCGGCTCAGGGGCACCGTAATTCAGAAACGGTGAGAACGTGCGGTTGCTGGAGAAGCCGTAATATCCAATAGGGGGGAAAGTGAACTTTGAATGAAACCCATTCATGGAAGGCAGATTAGGCTGTGCATAGTAGGAATGGTAAGAGTAAACGCTGTTCATGCTGTACGGGTCTGAGGGGCGGCAGCTCCCCAGCACAGAGTAGCTTTCTACCACTGCATTGCCATTGTATTTGAAAGTGTTGAAATGGTTCTGAGGTTCAACTTTGATGGAAGGTTTGACTGAGTGCTGGGGGAGTCCATTTTTCAACGCCATCCCTGCGGGCAAAACACAAAGTGCCATGGTGACTTGCCATACAGTCTAGGGAAGCCTCCTGAGTAAGCCAAAGGTTAAGTTGAGGGCTAGCGCTTCAGCGGGTGTGAACCAGCATAGCCCCACCGGAGTTCATGGAACTACGCTGATCTACACCAGCTGAGGATCTTCTTCCCAGAGCCAACCACTGCCACAGCTTCATCACACACTGCTCATTACATGATTGGAGATTTCAGGAGCATGCTGGCTCTAAATCAGTGGTATGTACAAGAGCTTCCTAGAAGTGTATGCCACTCAAATGCTGGCTACAGAGCAGGTTTGGCCATGTCTGATTGTTGGCCATGGGACTGTAATATTCTGTAAGCTATATGCCTTCCAGCAAAGCCCACTTGTCCTGGTAAACTGAAGATCCAAATTAACTCCCACCACCCAGTCCCCTCCAGTACAGCATTTAAAAAAGTCAGCTACAGGCAGGGTTTATGATCTGAAGCATAGTGTGAGACAATTTACTAGTGCACCAGCGAGATTCCACACAAGGATCTATGCTATAAAGCATCCCAATGAGGTAATGCAATGGTGTACTACAAGGACAGTGAGCCATAAAGCATTCTGGTGAAGCACTGCTTTGGTGCACAGGCTCCACAAAGGAGCTGTGCTATCGAGTGGATTGGGGAACTAATAAAACAGGGCTCCACAAAGGCTCCTGGCTTTAAAGCTGTGGTTCTCAGCCAGGGGCTTGTGACCCCCGAGGGGTCCACAAGCACTTTTCAGGGGAGCTGCTAAGCAGAACCAGTATTAGACTTGCTGGGGCCCAGGGAGAAAGTTGAAGCCCCACCCCAAGGGGTTGAGGCCGAGGCCATGAGCCCCACCACCCAGGTCTGAAGCTGAAACTCGAGCCACATTGTTTCATGGGAACCCCACATCATGAAGCCCCAGACAAGTGCCCTGCTTGTTCCCACCTAACACAGATCTTGGCTTTTCTATGTTAAAAACCAGGTACCATGGCACTGATGGGCTGGAGAGCTTTTATAGGGCACTGAGGGGGCCTCAGAAGAAGCTTGAGAACGCATGCTAGAAAGCACACTGATGAATGAATACCCCAGGGCTGCAAAACTGCGCAAGACATCTGAGATACAGGGACTCAACAAAGCCAGAACCCTGCCGCCGTTACCTGTATTCTGCTGGAGTGTTGGGAGTTCTAGTGCTTCCTGTTTTATTTTCTCAGGCGTGATTAGCTTCTCCTTCTGCATTTTCTTCTTCTCAGCGGCTGCCTTTTTGGCTTCCAGCTGTCTTTGCCTGCAGGACTTGGCAGGCTCAGGCAGCTTCCGGACCTCCCTGGGGAAGGAGGTGAGCACCTGAATGGCTCCACTGCCCATCTTCGCGGCTTGATTCTCCTCACTGCCAAACTCATCTGTGGTGGACATCTTATACAGCGGGAGGACATGCAGCTGCTCGTCCTCAGGAATCTTCCCAATGCTTCGATTGTCCTCCTTTGTTAAGGTACACACCTGGGGTGAGCAGGGAAGAGTCGCCATTAGCCAGGAAGGTGAAAGTCCCCTTCCAAGAGTTGACAACATACAACCTGAAAGCATCTCTATTCTGGAAGGGCACTAAAGCACATGAGCAAGCTGAAGACTCTGTGGCAGACGTACAGGTTTTAAAATCAGAGTTGTATGAAGTACACAAAAAGTTACTTGAGTGAAAGTGCAGCCACTGGGGTGGGACAGTGTACTTAAGTACAAGGCGTCAGTGTCCCTATGAAAAACTACTTGCATAAAAGTATACATGCATGCACACACAAGTCACATCTTTATTGTGCTCTAGTATCCAGAGGTGAAAGCAGCTGCACTTTTACTCAAGTAACGTTTTGGGTACTTTTCCCACCTCTGGTTAAAATGAAGCACGTGCTTAAATGCTTTCCTGAATTCAGGCTGCTGTGGTGGCGTCTCACACGTCTGATAAATGACATCTTTCCTCCCAGAGCGTGGAAGATACTTGACAACTGCTACGTAAAGCAGAATTGTGCTGCCCCCCACCTCTGGGATGACGCAAGGCTGCTGTTTAACAGCACAAAGGGAACAACACTACTGAAACGGCACAAGGGTTTACATGGATAAAGTGGCTAATCTGGTACCCTTCCTAGCTTTAATATAGCCTCAGTGACAATTTAATCCTGTCCAGGGAAAATCTATCCACAGTTTTCCCCACCAAAGGCCTTTTTATCCTGAAAAAAATGCGCCTCCCACTCCTAGACACCCTCTTCTCTGCAGGGGGCTTTCAACACATCACTGAAATTAGCCTCATATTTCCCATACCTTGGGAACTGGTAGGGGAATGCTTATGGCCCCCAGGGAAACAGTAGCGCAATGACTTCCTGAACTCGTGCACAACGAAAACAATCCTTGTGCAGAGTCAACTCAAAGCCCTTGCTGAAATGTGTGGGGATGACCATAAGGACCCAGGAATGAGGTTTCCCAGAAACCTCACTCCAACCACTGTGCATTGCTGTCTTAGAGGAAAAACTCTGCTGGATCTGTCAGGCGTGAGCTCTGGAATATCCCACATATTTTGGTGCTGCTGCTGGTGATGACGGAAAATTAATAACAGTAATTAGCACTTGTCCTTTATCTAGCCCTGACATTTTCAAAGCACTGTGGAGGGATTAGCTCATTAAATGGAAGGCTTTGATGTCCCTTCTGCTTTCTCAGGCAATTACAGAGATCGATGCGAGGGAAAGCTGATATTTTGGCTTGTAATAACTGGGTACTGTACTTAGTGTGGGTATGGGGGGGAGCGGGGGTGTCATAATTAAGCATGTAGCCTCTCAGATCTTTCAGCTGTGGATCACAGAACCCTTGATAGGCACAAATAATTCCTTCCCCAGAATGGGAATTTCTAATTAAATCAAAACTCAAAGGCGCCGCTGTTGAAATCAGGCTCTCTGAAAAAAAAAGTGGGGGGCGGATTACAAATAGTGTATGTTAGCAGATGGCCGTGCTTTCCCTCCTCCAAGCGCCCTGCTCAGGCTGCCTAGCTTGAGCCAAGCCATGCTCGAGGGAGAGATCAAGAAGGATGTGGCAAAGGTGAGTAGCCTTTATCTCCTTCCTCCATGCAGGGAGCAGCTGGCACACACAGACTTGCTTCAGAACACACCCCGAGTTTGAGACATGGGGCCAGCCCCTCTGCTCGTGCCTATCCAAACAGCTCCGTTGACTTCAGGGGAGCTACATGACGGCCACCGGCTACAGACCCAGCTCACAGCCCCTTGCAGCAGTCCTTTAGCCAGTAGGCAAGCAGCCCTAAAATCCTCAGCCTGCCTTGTTCCCCGGCTGTTGAATCTCACAGGCACCCAGGTTAATAAAGGTCAAATGTTTGTGTCTGAGGGACATGTTGTGGTTCTCAGTGTATCTGTGTCTCTCACTCCCGCGCACAACCAGCCCAGTGTACCTGGCACTCACTACCACCCGGTTCTGACACAGCACTTGCCATCAGCAGCTGTCACAACATTTTGCAAATCTGCCCCACAATTCCCATTGCGTATGGCAAAGAGAGAGAGAGTGACTTACACCAAGCTGCCCAGCAACAGACCTGGGACTAGAAGCCAGGTCTCATGAGTGCCCAGCCAGTGCTCCTTCCACTAGGCCACACTGCCGGCTTTGATTATTCCTTAGCAGCCCCACTGGAAAGGTCTGAGGGCACCATGGAGACTGAACCTCCACCTCTAGGGCAGAGCAAAGGCGGGATGGCAGAGAGGGTGGTTGTCACATTGCAGACCCTGGCACCTTTCCCCCAGTGCCAAGATGACCTTGCAAAAGAAGGATGCCCTCCTCCCCCTCTTTCACTAAGACAAGAAAGAAAGTGCTTCCTTACCACTGTACATCCGTTGTAGAGGTTATGCTGATCCTTGTGAGCATGTGCGCAGAAGTCCATACACGCGGTCACCCCAGAGAACGGCCTTCCTTCTTTCAGACCAAGCCGGCAGTCTATTGCTATATCCTCGTTTGTAACCTACACAGAGGGAATGGAGACATTTCCTTTTACAATGATGCCACCTTGAAGCCTGCTTGTATCGGAGGTGCCCCTTACTGAGCAAACCTGCCTCAGTAACGGCCTGGAGTCCAGGGCCTGGGAAGAAAGCAGCGTTCCCTGTAAGCTGAGTGCTTGGGCAGCCATCCTGGAGAGATTCAGATGCCGCCCAGCCAATTAGCAGAGCACCCACAGCCAGCGGCATGTGTTGCTATTGGTGGTGCACATCCACACATGCCTTGGTGCACAGAAAAATTTATTCTGCCCATCAGTATTAAAAATTAGAGGGAACCCTGCACAGGGGGAGCTAGTTCTGCACCTGCCCACCCTGGGGAAGAGCAGAGGCATCCAGGGCTCACAGTCTAGCACGTTCTCCCAGCACCGGAGTCTCTTCAGATAATCAAGGAAAAAGCAAATATCGACACTGAAGTCACACGCTTACTATTACAAAGCTGTGTCTGTGCATTATGCAACAGGGATGCCCTTCCAGGCTGTGTCACCAGGGACAAATGCCTACATTTCTACTGCCGACCACCATCTCCAGGGGTTTGCATCAGGCAAAATTCACTCTGCAGTGCTAGAGAACTCCTGGGGGAAATTTAAATACCCAGTGCTGTGTCAACCTATGACAGGACAGCTGCTGAATGCCCCTCCCACTGATAACATAGCTCCTGATCGCAAGAGGGTACTACAGACCACAGAATATTATAATCAGCACTTTCACCTCCTACTTGTAACTATCTTCTGGGTAGTGGCACTTCTTGCCCACCTAGAGTTAGCTCCAGCTGGGACTATGGACGTCTAAGTGCTGAGCAGTTACACGGGAAAGATCGTCTCCCTCCAAGCAGACACCAAGCAGCCCTGCACTAAGAGTCCATAATGCTAATCTCAGAGAGGAGAGGAAGAATGGTTTTCTTTGGTACCTGATTTTGATAGGCCTGTGGTGCCAGCCTCTTATAAAGTGGAGCAACTTCAGTGGCCAAGTCCTGAAAGCTGTTTCTGAGCACTTCTTCCTGGAAAGGGGGACAAAGAGAGAGTAAGTTTATTCTTCAGTGTCTCTTCAGATCACAGTTGGGGTGGGGAACACATTGGGATAAGGGGCGTTAGCATCAGCGCAAGGGAGAGATGGCTCATAAGTGGAAAATTCACATGTGAACAATGCAGGCTTCAGAAGGGATCACCGTGCTCACTCAGTCCGGTCTCCCGCCTCCCACAGGCCAGAGAACCTCATCCCAACAATCCCAGCACTTGTGGCTAAGATAGACTATTTCACAGATTCTAAGTGATGGGGAATCCACCACGTCTCTTGCAGTCTGTCTGTCCCAGTGGCCAATTCCCTTCACTGTTAAAATTATGCATCTGTATTTAGTTTGAAATTTGCTGATTCCAGGTTTCCAGCTACTGGACCCTTCTCTGCTTTGCTTCCTAGACCAAAAAGCCCTCAAGCATCAGATAATTTCTCCCTGTGTAGGCCACTATATGATCTTGTTTGCTAGGTAGCAGGTTTCAAACAGAAAGAAGTTTTTCTTCACACCACGCACTGCCAGCTTATAGAACTCCTTGCCAGAGGATGTTGTGAAGGCCACTACAGGTTCAAACCCTCTAGTCCAGGAACTCGCTCACCTGCCAATACCCATAATCTGGCATGATTTAAGTTAGCTGGATGACCACTTATCATGAGTGGGGTCAGGTTTCTTGTAGTCCCATAAAGTTTGTTTACTGCCACCAGTCCTGGTCTTAGGATAGATCTACACAGCAAAGTTATTCCAAAATAACAATCCTAGCGTCTACATGACACAACCGCTATTTTAAAATAATTTCAAAATAGCAGTTGGCTTATGAGGAATAGTGCCTGTTGGCTTCTGAAGAACAGCACCTATTTCGAAATAAGCCGTAGCGCAGCCAATGGCTCTATTTCGAAATACGCTCTATGTGTCTGAATGCTGTGTTTCAAAATAGCCAAGTGCTATTTCAAACTGCACTTTTATGTATAGCAGCATTATTTTGAAATAAGCTATTCCAGAAAAGCTCTTGTGGAATATTTTATTTCGAGATAAGGCTGCTGTGTAGACATACCCTCAGTGTTCTGGGCTTTTATTTAGCTGTAATCTACCCCAAATGTCTTCTAAGAGTTCAGTAAGCAGTGGATGTGTTGGCAATGCTGCTAGGCAACACTGACCTCCCAAAGGTGCTGGATTAGAGCGGTTCAACCTGTACTTTAAAAGCACTCAAAAAAGAGGTAGATAAATTCATGGAGGATCGGCCAATCAATGGCTGTCAGGCAGGATGCGCAGGAACAGTGTCCCTACCCTCTGTTTGCCAGAAGCTGGGAATGGACGACACGGGAGGGATCACTTAATGATTCTGTTCTGCTCATTGCCCACTTTCAGAAGAGAGGATACAGTGTGGGCCAGGTGGACTTTTGGTCTGACTCGCGTGGCTATTCCTATGTTCTTCTAACCTTGTTTGGCTCACCCCAACTGAGCAGGTATGAAAGCTTTATACCATGTTGCATCGCTACCTACTCTGAAGATCCCCAGGGTGAACGCTTGGCTCCAAAGAAGACAATGAGAGTTTTGCCACTGATTTCACCAGGGCCAGGATTTCACCCTATGTGTTACAGAAAGGTTATGTCAGAAATGCTCTACCAAGTTTTACTGGGACTACTTTTTGTATCCTTCCTCCCATAAAGCCAGGATCTACAAGCTCTAGCACCTACTTGAGTTAACAGAGGGATCTCACTGACCTCTTTGGGATTGTCCCCCACCAGTCTGAACTTCCGGGGAGTTTTGCTTCGGGCATACTTGCATCCATTGAAATACATGCTCCAGGAGCAGCCGAAGGAGAAAGAAGCACCGCATGTGTTGGGGTCTTTGCCCTGACATGCACAGGTCCGGCTGTAAGAGAAAAGGAGGAATTCCATTCACTGGGGATGCTAGCATTGTTAGAACCAATGCAGTGCCCAGCGAACGCTGCAGTGTAAAGGCAGAACACATTGGTCCCCAGCTGGGATCTGGCTTTGGGCAAAGCAGTGCCCCAGTGAGTCTATACAACGCACAAAAATCTGTAACAGGGAGAGCCCGAGAGAGGAGAGCCCTCATTAGTCTCTCTTTGCACAGGAGGGATGAAGCAGCTGTTTCCTTGCCGCTGTTTGCAGCTCCCGAATTCCAGCTTCAAACACGTCTCAGAAAGCCCCAGGCCAAACGCAGGCTATGTCTCCTCTGTGGCTGGTGTGATTCCCAGCTCAGGCAGACATACACGAGCCAGCATGCTAAAAATACTAGCGTGGCAGAGAAAGCACGTGCAGCAGCTCAGGTTAGACACATGAGTACATACGTAAGCTATCGGGTGGGCTTGTACTCAGGGAGCTAGTCATAGCCACTGCCCATACAGCTATGGTGATGCTGCTCTTTTTAGCTCACTAGCTTAAAGCATGTCTACCTGAGCTAAGAATTCCATGTCCCAGCCGCAGGCCAAATATAGCCTTAGTTGAAACGGATCTGGGCTCAAATCTCCCCTGGGTTTCCATCCCAAAACTGCACAAGGGATCTGGATCCCACAGTTTTCTATGGACCCAGCAACATATTACGGAGGCTATGCAGGGTTGTCTCTAGCACCCCGGCCAGAGGTGGGGAAAGTACCCCAAAAGTTACTTGACTAAAAGTACAGCTGCTTTTGGGGGGGGGCATACTTAAGTACAAGTCACCAGTGTTCCTCTGGAAAATTACTTGAGTAGAAGTACACCTGTGCATACGCTTGCATCTTTATTGTACTCAAGTATCCAGAAAGTGAAAGCATCTGAACTTTTACTCAAGTAATTCTGAGGGTTCTTTTTCCACCTCTGACCCTGATATGCTGGCAGCAAGAAAGTGCCATGAGATCTGTAACATCCACAAGTCAGCACGGCCTCAGTTTGATGCACCATTGGGAAAGCCCCCACACTCTGGCACCAGTGGTCCCACCAACACCAGCGCAGCGCTGACTTTGAACACCGCCTACCCCAAAGAGCCCCAGGAAGATCTCCTAACCAAGCAAGGCCCAGCCCAACTTAGCAGAGAGATTTTGACAACGCTGCAGTGCCCGGGCTGCAGCGCAAATGAAACATACTCATCATTGAGGCCGCATCTGCGACTGGTGGGGTTTCCATATTTGGTGAGCGTGTCCGTGAGCTCCTGGTACAGCGTGTCACCCAGGGTGCGAGGGATGCCCTCCCAGGCCAGGATTAAAATGATGATGACGGCATTCTGGCAGTGGTGACCGGCTCGGTGCCTTACCAAGCAGAGCAGCTTCTCCTCCTGGTTGTGCCTCCTGATCACCTGGAAAGCAGCCACGCACAGTTAACGGCAGAGGACAAAGGTGGTGATGGGAAGGCATGACCACAACAAACACCTGGAGCCAACTGCTTTCGGACACAGGCTTTCCTTCTTGCTTTCGCCAGCAGTGACTAGGAAGAGCTAACAGGCCCTCCCTATCTGTTCGGAAGCGACCAATAATCACAATGACTGTGAACAGCACCTGGCAATCCCACCGAGATCAGGATATGCTGTGCGAGGAGCTGTACAGACCTCTAGTGAGAGAGCGTCCTGGCTCCAAACGGTCTTAGCAGACAAAGCACAGAGTGGGAAGAGAAAGAGAAGCACAGTGATATGCAGTGACCAGCACTTGGTTGCACAGGTGGGCAACACTGGGAATAAAGGCCCTTGTGCTGGGACATGCTGCACCTCAGTGGTCAGAAGTCTAGCAAAATAAGTCGGCAATCTCAGGACTAAATGAACCATGCAAATGGAACCTCCCCTCCTCCAGGGCCCCTTTAATGCTGAGACACAGCAAGGGCACTGTCACGGGGTGGAGGTTGTACAGACACAGCCTGTGCTACTAGCACCCAACAGGTAAACAGAACTAGATTCCTTGGGAGTTCTCGATCCAGCCCCTTTTGACAGAGGGCTTGTCCCTTCACCCTCCCACCTCCTCACATGGGCAGAGGACAGCAATAGTGGCAGCCTGGAGGGGCAAACAGGTGAAGTTTATTGGGGTTAGCTTTCAAGGAGCATGAATCCAATTTCCTTCTCCCCCAAATTACTTCCTGTTTTCCCCCAATTTATACTGGAACAGTCTCACTTAGAACTTTAGCCAATTATTTTACTGAAATTTAACTACCAGTTCTGACAAGCTATTACTTGATTAGCTAACCATTTATATGTCACCCCCTTAATTGATTTACACTGAGCAAAATTAATTATATAGCAGACGGAAACAATCAAAGATGCAGACAGACAACATACAGATCAACTATTGAAAAGTGGGGACCACAATGATAAAACAAAGAAATCAGGATTTCACAACCCCAACTATTGATCTGTGGGTCCTTGCCAGACAGAAAGCTATCAACTTAAAGCTTTCTTTAAATCTTCTGGGTTCTTCCCTGTATCTGGACATGACAGACTGGATCACCTTTTTAACAGCCCCAAATTGCCTTATTTAAACACGAGGTCATGACTGTATGGTTCCCAGTTTATGCTTAGCCAAAGGCTTTCTTTGCTTAAGAACGAGGCTTCAGATTGTCACCGTGAATGCAGATCCACATACAGGCAGACCAGGATTTTGATTCTTTGTTTTTATACCCTTGTAACTAGTTAAATGAGAAGACCGCACCTAAATTCTTAAAGTGTACACCTTTAGTGGAAGGGTGAGACTTTCGAGGCCTCTCTAGGATTCAAGGGCACAAGCCCAACAGCTGTTCTTCTGACAGGGGTCAGTAACCTCCAGCATGCATGCCAAGAATGGCACACGAGCCGATTTTCATTGGCACATGAGACGGGAGCTCAGCCACACTTTCCTTCCCCATGAAGCCAAGCGCTTGCTCAAAGCCTGTGGATTAACAGAAGACCAGCTTATGCTACCAACCACCACCTAAACGGTAAAGCTCAGCATCTTATTTCTTTTCTTTTATTTATTAATGAAGCTGTTGTGAGTATGACTATTAGTGACTTTAAAAAGTATCACCAGCACTCGGCCCAAACAGAAAACTCAAATCTCGACACTCCGCTTCAGAAAGGTTGCCCTAAATGTTTTAAAATGCCCTAAATGTTTTAAAATTACAGCCCTATGGCAAGGGATTCTCAAGAGTCAACCTGGATGTCTACTTTAAAGGGGCCTAGTCTTCTGAGGGAGGTGCTCAGAACTTTCTGAAAGTCACAGCCCATTACGGTGTCTCTGGCTGCGTGCTTGAATCACAAGTCATTTTCGGAAGCCCGGATCACATCTGTCTAGATCTGTGACAGCGTTATGGGGCCAGATCTTTAGTTCTCACTCATATCTCGGGCGAGGCAGGAAATGTTTTTTTCCATCCCACAGGGCTTTTCAACAAAGCAAAACTTACTGCTCTCTCAAATTGGCAGAAAAATCAAAATGTCAAAAAATTCTGCAAACTGAAAATCTTTAAAAAAAAAAATTGGTTTAGGGTCAGTGGAAAAGTTTGGTTTCCTTTTTACCTTTCCTTCTTTCTTTCTTTCCTTCTTAAAGCCAAACTTTGCTCGTGTAAATTTACCAAAATTTGGAAATGAAACATCATGTAAGCTTGAAAAACTTAAATTTTCTGTTTTGACAACTTCAAAACTATTTTAACTACTAACTTTTCACACTCAGTGTTTGGTTGAACTCAGTGCTATGCATGGTATATCCATGGATACCAGTAGACCATGTTTGCAGATCACAGTGGCTGCAGATTCAAATTTTATATCTGAAGAGGGGGAGCAAAGAGGGTAATTGCTCTGGGTGCCCAGAACTCCAAGCCCTTTAACTCACTGCTGGAGCAGCATTGTTGTGCTCCTCATGGCTCACAAGGCTACCTGGGGGGCAGAGGGGACACTGAACAGCGCTTTTCGGGCAGCTCTGGAGAGAGGGGAAGGGCACCACAGGCTGGAAAGCACAGAGGTCCCTCAGCCCCGCCCCTTCTCCTCTTGGCCATTCCCCTTCCAGAAGCACAGTCCCCACCACCACCTTGCCCAGGGGCCTGGCATGGCTGTCGGCTCCCATATCTGCACACTGGATGCAGATCCCAAATTTGCATCAACACAGGGCTCTACCAATGTTATCTTCAAACAGTTTAAGTTTCAGCAAATTAGGTTTTTTGGGTGGTGGTGGGGAAAACACTTTGTGGCGGAATCCCATCCAGCTCTACTCAGGTCCCTGCCAGGGCAAAGTTCCTGCTGAAGAATTAACAGACTAACAGCCCAAGGATTTGGCTCCAAACGCAAGAGAAAATTGTGTGTGTACCTCCCAATCCACACACATAACCCAATCCTGGAATCCCTTCTTTGAGCAAAATCTGCACTGATTTCAACGAGTGCAACTGGAATTGCAGTGTCATGACTGGGCCAGTCTACAGTAGTAATCACAGCAGTTCCTATGAGCTAAAGCACGGGAGCTGTGCAGCTGGTCTAACATCAGCGTGGGTTGAAATGATCTCTCAGACACTTGGGTCACGTGCTTATCACCTTCTCCCACTCAGTGTTCTGGGCTGTGTCCTTCTCTAGCAGGGGTTGGTGAACCTGCCACATGACTGGCCAACAGATGTGGGTCATTTAGCTCAGGCCCTGCAGGCACATGGTCCCAGAGAGTCCCAGGGTTGATGCTGGTGACCAATGTTCCGCCTGATTTTTTTTATCCATGGGCAGAATAAATTTTGTTCTGTGCACCAAGGCATGATTGGATATGCACCACAAATAGAAACACACGCTGCCCTCTGTGGGTGTTCAGCTAATCAGCTGGGCGGCACCTGGATCTCTTCTGGGCAGCTGCCCAAGTGCTCAGCTTACCAGGAACACCAAGAGTGATCCCCCCCCCGCCCCCCGAAGGGCTTGGGAATTACATGCAAACTTTGCAGAACTTTTCCTTCCACGCTTAACACAAGTTTCGTGTGCACTGCTGCAAGCTGCCTTGATAGCCCTCGTGTAGACAGGCCCCCAGCCTTCTAAGCCTCAAGAGTGAAATCCTGACCACAATAAAAGCCAAAGGGAAAGACCCCATTGACCCCCGGGAGCTAGGATACCACCCCGCACCTCTCAGACCTACTCTGATCAGGGCACTTACAGCTGCAATGCTGAGCAGGGGCTAGCAACAGTGGGAAATTCTGCAAAATTTCCCTAATGCAGTGAAGGACCAACTGACCTACTCAACCACAGCCTTTCACTTCCACATCGACTACTCCATGACACACATTGCTACTCTCACATCCTGGTACTCACTCACTGCTGAGACGGAGGGGAATTCCTCACGCTGACTGCTTTTCACGCCCACCCAGCTGCTGCTCTCGACCACATCCCACCCCCCACCCCCACCCAAGCCGTCAGGACTTCTGCACGTCTCACCTCCAAAAGCAGCAGCTATACCTGGATGGGGGCAGCCGTCCAGCACTGATTCAGTCTATTTCCTGCCCATACACAGACACTGCTTCTTGAAGCAGCTAAGTTCCCCATGCTGCCCTCTCAGCCAAGTTCTGGCCCAGGTTAATGTGGAGGACCTGACAGAGTCGTGGCATAGGAAACACACTTTCCATCCAGCCTGCATCTGACTCTGGTGGGGGTTTCCTTCTTTTACAAAAGCATCAGTGATCCCCCCACCACACACACACTCCCCCCCCACCTCCAATGTCTGGAGATGTTTGAATCCAGGTCACGTCTGCCACACACATCCCCCACTGTTTCCACACAGAAATGCAAGGACTCGGGGTAGAAATCACTTTATTTCTCTCCCCGAGCACCAGCAAAAAATGGGTTAAAAATGCATCGGACATGCTCTAAAAGAAATCAAGGAGCTGACTGCCTGGATATAGGTAACATTCAAACTTGACTTATTCTTCCTGCATCAAATGAACATTAATACTCACTTTGGCTTTGGGGTACAGCTGCACAGTGGATATCGAGGTACAGCTTCCCCCCCATGGCTACCTAGCAACCACCTCCACCTTGACACTGGGCTTTTGGTAGAACGGCACCTTTCCTGCTTTAAAACACCATGAAAACAGTTTTGGTCCGAGGCAGCTACTCAACTCAGCTAACAGAGCCTCTTGAGAGACCCCCTTCGGCAGCAGTACCAGCCAGCTGCCATCCCTCCGCAAACCAGCAACCGACTGAACGTTTAACCGGTTAACTAATTAAACAGGATTTTACATCCCTACTTTCTCCTTCTGCACTTAAGATTCCTTTTCCACTTCTGCATTCCCCCTGCTTTTCTCCAGTCCCTGGGGCTCAGCTGAGTTTAGGATGGAAATGCCTGGGACCCCATAAATGCAGTGGGACTCCCCAGAGAAGCACGGGTCTGGGGGATAAACCCCACCCTCCAGCCACAAATCCCCATGTGCGATATTCCATATAATGCAGCATGCAAATTAGCCAAACCCAAGCAGGTGATTTGGAACACACAGGCTCTGATTCTTCTCTCCGCTGGTAGGGTTTAATTTGATTACGGTAAACCCGTGATACAGCGGACCCCATTTTACCAGACATTGGTAATAACAGACGTCCGCTAGCCTCCCCCCAAAGAAAGTAGAGTACAGTACGGTATTCTACAGTACTGTAAATGGCGACTCGCCAGAGATGCCACCAGTCCCCCCATGGCTAAGACTGCCACAGCCGTGGGGTCCCTACCCATGGCTTGGAGAGCCACCACCGCTGTACGCTTCCCCCGTGGCTGAGATCTGTGGTAGTGATCCCAGCCACAGCCAGGGACCCTGTGGTTGCTGTGATCCCAGTGTGGGGGGCTGGGTGTGGGGGAAACATGGTGGTGACAGCTCAGAGCCAGGGGAGCTGCCGCACTCAGGGCAGAGCGTGGGTGGCTCAGAGCTGGAGGAGCAAATGCTTGGAGTAAACCCTTGGATATAACAGACTTTCAGTTTTAATGGACACTCGCATTAGTCCGTTATGTGGAGAGTTTGCTGTGATTCATTCAATCTCTCGCTGGAGCCAACTGAGGGCAGGGCTATGCAGCCAGAAGAGGCTCCCTTACCCTAATGCAGCTAGTGACGGTAACTGCAGTAGTGTGAACAGGACAGGGCATACTTCAGAGCATGGCAGTCCAGACTGTGCTGTTTACACTGCTGTTGGTACCCAAGCTAGCTGCACTCAAGCTAGCCTGGGCAGGTTAACCCACCGTGTGCAGCTTTTGGTGGGTTGCCATAACCTAACACTGGCCAACTGGACAGTACCTGACTTCCATGCCCTGAGCAACCAAGGATCTGCTGCCAGGAGCAGACATTACTCAAGACAGAACTGGGCCCCTCCGGAGTAGTTCAGTATCACCCAACTAAAAATGTCAAGCCACCAAAACTGCAACCCAAAATGGAAAGAGGCCTATGGCTCTCATGAAATAAAGGATACATCTATACTCACCAGAACGTTGACCCAGTCAGGGTCAATCCTCTGGGGCTGGATTTAGCGCACCTATTAGGGACGCACTAAATTGAACCATCAGGGCTCGACAGCCAACCCTGATATGTCTCATTCTCTCAAGAAGTAAGGGAGGTTGACGGGAAAGTTTCTCCCGTCAATCTCCCTCCACGAGAATGGCCTGATAAATCAATCTTCGATATGCTGATTCCAGCTCTGCAGTCATCTTAGCTGGAATTCGGTATCTGGAATCGACTTTCAGGTCTAGTGTAGAGCTACCCAGAGAACTGCCCCCAGCAGAGCCCTCCTGGCTCAGTCTGTGGATGGCGCCTGGTCCATGGAACAGTTCACTTCCCAGTGAGTTCAGGTACTAGGGCGTAGGTTTAATGTCCCATAACCTTCCCATTTAGAGTTTGTACCATTTCGAAGTGGCTGCTGGAAACACAGCGCATCCAGTCTGTAGCTGGCTGGCTGGCTGCCGTGCTCTGGGCAGAAAGAGGGACCAGGTGGGACCAGAAATGGGAGGACAGTGGTTAAAGGGATAACGGGGGAGAGAAGAAATGGGGAGGGTCAGTGTGAAGAAAGAAGAAGGGAAAGCTGCCCAGATAACATGCAGCTGAGCAGGGCACAAATAGCAAGATGCATTACGGCAGACTCAATTATTATTATTTATATCAGTATCATGTGGTGGCTCCAACTAAACTGTATCTACACACAGGACGAGACAAGGAGGCAAAGAATTTGTGGTCTAAACAGACACGGACAAGGCACACAAAAGAGGCAATGTTATCCCCAGAGGCACAGAATGATAAGTGACTTAACTGACTTGAAATCCAGAATGGAACAATTCAAGCATCTAGGGTAGGGCGACACAGCAAAGTTATTTAACAACTAACCTAGCGTCTACACAATGCAACTGCAATTTTGAAGTTATTTTGAAATAGCAGTTGTCTTATTTCAAAATTGGTAAGCCTCCTTCTATGGGGAGTCGGGCCTATTTTGAAATAAGCCATAGTGTGTCCAACAACTCTGTTTTGAAATAGGTTCCATGTGGGTAGACGCTGTAAGTGCTATTGCAAAATGCCTTTTTGGGTGTAGCAGCATTATTTCAAAATAAGCTCTTCCACAATAGCTTATTTCAAAATAAGGCTGCTGTGTAGACATACCCCTAGTGTGCTGCAGAACATGGGCCATAGGATTTCATCCTGTTGCTCTTGGATCAAGACTATCATTTGTGTCTACCCAGAGTAGAGCACTCCACAAGCTTGCCCCAGGTCATATGGTGAAGAAATTGGGTCCAGATTGGTGGAATGCCCAGCCAGCATTTTAACCATCCTCCTGCCTGTAGTTAGATTACAAGAGCAAATTGAACAGATTAGAGTAGGTCAGAGAGACTAGCTCAAATCAGAGAGCTGTTTTAGATCAGGTTACAGCAGATTGGATACAGAGCAGATTAGTGAAAAATAGATTAGATCACATCAATTTCACCAGACGGATTAGATCCAATAAATCAGATGAGATGGCCAGATTATAGAAATAGAATTAGAGAGATGGATCTGAGTTAGAAAGAGCTCGCTAACATTTTTTAATGTAAGAATGAGAAAGGTACTCCGGCAGGCGATGGATTGTGTGAATATTCTACTCTCATGGATTGTGTGAATGAATCTACTCTGCAGCTAACCTCCATCCCTTCATTCTTATGCCCACCCCCACGGACTCTGAGCATCTGTCCCATGACTGCAGATAAATTTTCTGATCACCCCATTTCCCCAAAGCACAAGGTGACTTCGAGATGACGCTCAGATGATGGATAACTGGGGAAACCCATCTTGTCTGAGACAGCTGGCACTTACCCACTTAGCTATCGGACAGCCCCGGGAGCTTTTGCCTTCCTTCCCTGTATAGATGACCTTTTCGATTCTGATGGCTTTCCCCTTCTCACCATACCTGGTTAAAAAAGGCATCAAATTAGTACAGGCAAGAGCAAGGACATGCCATGAAAGGATCAGTGCCCACTGAGCTGCCAGAATGGATGTGATTTAAAAAACAGACTGTCCCTAAAGGAAATGAGTGAGTACAACAGTAATTTCTAGCTCCTTTCCCAGCCTTAGATCTCAAAGAGTTCTGCAAAGGACGTCTGGATCATAATCTACTTTTTATATATTGGGAACTGGAGGCATGGGGGTGGGACAAGATTTGCCAGAGGCCACCCATCCAGCCAAAGGCAGAATCAGGAATTGAAGCCAGGTCTTCATTGTGCCAGTAACACTTTTTTCACTTGCACAGCCATTCTTGTTTCACACTTTCCTTCTCAGTTCCTCGTGCGGAAACCAGCCCTGCCAGCACTGCAGTTCACAAGGTGTGACAGACCCCACCTGGTCCAGGGTGATTTCACAGAGATCCGAGCAGCGCTCCAGAGTGGGACCCAGATAGTGCACAAGTCTCATTCTGACCCCTGAACTTCACCCGGATACGTGAACGTGCCAGCAGAGCAGCCCTTCTCTGATCTACAATTCAGCTCTTCCAGTCATTCATCTGGATGGCAGGAGAGGATGCAGGGACCAAAGCATTCTTCTACTGTACAAATCTACACAGTTAAACTGGGCTCAAGGCTTCAAGTGCAGAGGCCAGAGCTAGAAAATGCAAGCCATTCGTCACTTTAGGAGCAGCATCCGCTTTCTGACAACGCTTGTCTGCTAGTCCCCAGCTGTTCCAGCCCTCCCTCCAGGTCAGAGCTGAGGCCCAGTGACTGGGACAGCCTGCCCTGTGGCCAGAGAACTTTTGGGACGACTGTCCATCCAGCCTCTTTCCCCAGCGCTTCTATTCTCTTTCCAGCACAGAAAGAAAAAACACCATGCTGAACACACCACAGGGCAGATGCTAGCTGCTGGGCAGGACTCACTCCACAAATCCCATCTGCTGTGCATCCACATGCCCTCCCTACTACAGCTCATGCTGGGTCTGAATCATCGCTCCCTAGCCCCACAGCTGGAAGTCCACCACGGTCTTGGCAGCACTGGGATTCTGAGTCATAGCTGTATTCATACGACTGGTGCTGCACTTGTGTGAATCACATCGCACTAGTGAACTGCAGTTGAGCTGCTATACAACTATCCTTAGGCCTTGGCAGTTCTGCATAGTGTCCCCTGCCCTCTGCCACCACCCCCATAGTCTGGGTTGGAAACAGGCTTACACAATCCTTTTTCCCCCGGGAGCTGCGTCCCATCCCTCTCATTCTCGAGGGCTACACTTCAGGTCTATACATGAACCTGCGAGCAGGCTGATTTCCATCTTCAAGAGCCATCCCTGTGTTACCTCTGCTGCGGGCAGGCCCCTAAAAACAGAGCGCAGCTGTGGCAGCACAGGAAACAGGACAGATTAGTCGCCCTGGGGGCAGCTATTTCCAGCACAGTCTCCCAGTCGGTGCTCACGTGGGTGTATCGCTCCAAGCAGGGCATTGCATGCCTTCATCCAAGCAGGGCGCACCTGGAGACATACTGCACACCTGGCTATCTCGAGGAGCGGGCCCATCTTATTGCAGCCAGGGGAAGGGTGTAGTTTTAAGCGAGGCCACTTTAAGGCTCCACTTGCTCTGTCCCTTATGCTCCCCATGGCTTTGCATCCTCATCCTGCCCTTACACCTGTGTTATCTCACTGGCCTCAGATGAGCCCTGCAGCACGACGGTATTCCTTCTGCCGTATGCTTTGTGCCTCTTTTCCTTCTTTCCTCTCTGCCACACAGAGCCAGGTGCCCTGTTAGATACACTCATCCAATGGATCACAGCAACCCTGGGTTTTCCCTGGCGCTAATCAGCACAAATTAATCTCCCACTCTCCTCCTTTCTGGAAGCTCTAATTAATTATGCCGGCTCCCTCCCTAAAGGGCTCACTATCCATCACCCCCGGGGGTAGAGAGCCCACACAGCCCTGCAGAGTTTTATTAGCCAGACATTTTTAAACAAGGATTCCCATGCCCCAGCTGATGTTCATGGGTGAACGCACACACACACAGCCATTGTAGCCGCACTGCCTCATGCCGGCAGGCACTCCAGAGACTGTGCAGATGTTGGGTACCTGTGGTAGGAGGGGAGCAGGGTGACTACAGAAAAAAACCAGAGCTGGGGTGACTACATTTTGGTCAGACTTTCCGTGGAGGGGACATCTGTGAACAGTTTACAAGGGGTTAATATGTGTTCAACAGCTGTTTTAACAAATGGGTGATCAACTGCACAATTGCAGCATTATCTGCAAACCCTGGCTCTAACCACTCAGCCTGTCTGTTATACCCTTACCCTGCCCTTAACCCTTCATCTGCCTTATCTTCTGAGAATGTATGGACTATCTCTTATTCTGTGTACATGCCGCACCTCACACAATTTGTCCCCGTTCTTGGTAGGCCCTGGGCACAACAACATAAAAACAGGAGGTCAACAGATTGCTTATAACCAGGCCGCACCAAATTCACAGCCCATCTTGGTCAATTTCACAGTCACAGGATTTTTAAAATAGTAAATTTCATGAGTTCAGCTATTTAAATCTGAAATTTCACAGTGTCATAATTGCAAGGGTCCAGACCCAGAAAAGAGTTGTGGGGAGACTGCAAGATTATTGCAGGGGGCTTGTGCTACTGCTACCCTTACTTCTGTGCTGCTGCTGCTGGCCAGGATCCCAGCTCTAAAAGGCAGACCACCACTGGCAGCAGCAAAGAAGTAAGGATGGCCTGGAATTGTACTGCCACCCTGACTTCTGTACTGCTGTTGGCAGGGTGATGCCTTCAGAACAAGGTGCCCAGCCAACAAACGTTCTCTGGCTGCCCTGCTTTGAAGGCAGCACAGAAGCAAGGGTGGGAATATTGAGGACCTCTTCCCCAAAATAACCTGGCAACCCCCAACTCTATTTTGGGCCAGGACCCCGAGTTTGAGAAATGCTGGTCTCCGCCATGAAATCTGTATACTATACGGCAAAGCCACACAGGAAAAAAAAACAGATTTAATAGGAGGAGATCAGATTTCACAATCTGTGATGTTTTCTTCATGGCCATGAATTTGGTAGAGCACTACTTACAACTATCAATAATACCTTCAGCTGATGTACTCATAACATCTGCAACACTGCTCCAGGGGAAGATTCTCAAAGGTACAAATGGCAGTCAGGTGCATAGATCCCACTGAAACCCATTAACATGTGGAACTCACTGCCATAGGAAGTTATTGAGGCCAAGAACTGAGCAACATTCAAAAAAAAACGGGGGTCAGGGGTCAGGACGTGAGCAAATGTGGAGGGCAGAGGATCCTATGTGTGTTGCTGCTGGATTCTCACATCTTCTTCTCAAGTACGTGGTCCTGACCACCACCTGGGACAGGACACAGGGACAGACTGAGTTCTGGTCAGATGTAGTCTGGCAGTTCTTGTGAAATCCCAGGCAATGCCGTCAAACTTCACTCACCCCCAGCAGCTGAGAAGAGAAAGCCTGCAATGGGTCCTGGCTCTATCAATGACACTGCCTGTTTGCAGTTGATAAATGGGATTTCAGCTCCATGTAAAGTTCCTACTCATTGTGGATGGGCCACTGTGGATGCGCACCACTTCCCTCTACAGAAAGGAATCTAGACTGCTTATCTTTGTGGCTTAGGCCCCATATTGCTTTAGCTGAAGCAGCAGCAGTTCATGCTTCTGGAACAAGAGGCCCTGAGTTTTATCCCCGCTGCACAGGAACAGCTATGAAATCCTAGATACTCAAGTTTACAAGGACACATCCTGCAGAAAGCTCCATCTCACGTCAGAGTGTAACCACGGAAAGCCAGAGCAAACTTCAGAGCAGAAGCACGTTATGATTTATATTGCAGTCGCCCCCTAGAAGCCCCAGCCACGGCCCAGGCCCCCATTGTGCCAGGTGTTGTACAGAAAGAGCTGACAACCTGCCTTACCCTTCACCTCATGATCTCACAAGGTTGTATCAACACTGACTGATGACTCATCGCCCTCCCCTTCACGCTCCTTCCCCCCAGTCTGCAAAACACTGCCCTCCTGCAACAGAGAGGTGAAGGACTTCAAGGCCTTGCTCTGTCCATCAGACAACAGGCAACTCTGGCTCTCCACATTAGACCACGCTCCCTCCCCATCAGATGAGCAGACTCCTTGGTATTGAGCCCCAGCAGGTTACACTGACTTCAACTGGCACGGGGCAGCTGATTTTGTCTGAAAATTCTGGCCCTGAGAATCACACAACTATGGGCAATACCACTAAAAGCTAACAAATAAGGTCATCTAATGGCTAGCCATTCCTGTGACATGTTTGACCCATCTGGTTATTCCTCTCCCAGTTGAAAGCCTCCAGCAAGAGAAGGTGGAGACAAAACATGGGAGTCTTCTCTGCCCTGAAGAATTCTCTATTCTTTGGCTCCCGAAGCTCAGACGTTCCTGTTCCACAAGGTGGATGAGAATTTCCTGGAGGGGATTTCATCTCCCTTAGCCATGAGGAACACAGACAGCGATCTGGAAGATGTGAGCAGCAGGGGCTAGGGCATGCATTTCATTAACCTGCTCTACACGCCCATCCCAAATGGGGAGAGAGACGGTATCCAAATTGGAGGGCTGGGGGAAGGCAAGCCTCAGCACACCACTTTCCAAATAACTACCTCTTCCACCCCCGCACAGAAAATCCAGAGCTCACCCTGGCATCTGGTAATGACGACCAGAAGGCTGGTGAGAAAACTGAAGCCGCTGTTGTAGGAACTGCCAGAGACTACATCATCACCGCCACTTGTGGTAGGTCACTATCCTGGGCTCTAAACAAAAGTGAACGCTCATGGGTTTGCAGCTCCTGGCTTGTGCCGCTACCCTTTCTGGCAGCCACGTCAGACATGGGAGGTATTCTGAACATCACCTTTCAATTCCCCTGGGTCCCATCCATGCTCCTGACTACAAAGGCCAGGGTGTAGACAGGCAGACCAGTCACGTCCACTGGGCCAGGGTGGAAGGCAGGAGCTGTGCCTAATAGCCAAGCTGAGTCAGGAGATGGGAACCCAGGTTGAGCTGGGCCAAGGTCAAAAGCAGGAATCAGGAGCAAAAGGGGGTATGGGATGAGGTCAGTAGCAGTAGTAAGCCAGAGTCTGCACTGTTGCTCAGATACCTTTGCTGCTTTTAATAGTCACTGCTGAAAAAACAGGTGGCTGCAAAGTTCTGGTGCTTTGGTCTCTGTGGGCAGTACTTCCTACATTGCCATACTCACCAGCCATTTGTGGGTGCTGTTTCATCTGGCTTGCCAGTGATGAGGTTAAGGCATCAGCCACCCAGGACCCTGCAGCCCCAGGTTCTAGACTTGCCTACTACAGCAATGGAAACTTGGGTATCCGATGGACCAAAATATGCATCTTGGAAAGGATCTTCTGTCGGGGTCAGTGTTGCTCTTGCTAATGTCAATGGGCGCTTTAACACTGATTTCAGCAGGAGCATAGCAAGGACCAAGGCTGGGTGCTCTGGAGAAAACCTATCCCCACAGCTGAGCAGGAGAGAATCTACGTGCAATTGTCTTTGAATGAAACCCAGCCCATGGAGAAAAGGGAGCTCAGACACCTGTCTCCACACTAGAATTCCCAGTGCAAGTTTCTCATGGAATAGTTCCACCAAAGCTCAGTGGTCCACAATGGCAAGGACTGGGCGTTCAGCTGAACTGGTGAATAGTCCCTGGGCTCAGTGCAGTTCTTCCAGATCTGCCAGCCACCTCAGCACACGGCCTGGCTCTCGGCATGAGCAGTTCTGAAACCGTACGGGTGAATTTCTATGGCCTTTAGCTGCAAAGCTTCCCGAATCCACAGGAGGCACTCCATGCACAGCCTGACAGGCAGGAAATTTAATTCCCACATGCCCAGACTGGGAACATGACATAACAAAGCCTGTTGGTTTCACTTTTTAAAATAGTTTGCACTTGTGTCACCCCTTCTATTCAAGGACCTCAAATCACTTTGCAAACATTACCTAATTTCCGTGTCACCGCCCCTTCTGGAAAGCGGGTAAAATAAGGAAACCGAGGTGATCTTAACCTGTGACTTGAAGATCAGACAGCAACAAAGGGTCCTGCGGCACCTTATAGACTAACAGAAAAGTTTTGAGCGTGAGCTTTCGTGAGCACAGACTCACTTCTTCAAATGCATCTGATGAAGTGAGTCTGTGCTCACGAAAGCTCATGCTCAAAACTTTTCTGTTAGTCTATAAGGTGCCACAGGACCTTTCATTGCTGTTACAGATCCAGACTAACACAGCTACCCCTCCGATACTTGAAGATCAGACAGTGGCAGAGACAAAACTCCAAGCCAATGAGGATTTAGGCTCAGCAGGGGCCCAATCCTGTCAAACATTACTGACTATCATAGTAGTTAAGGTCAGTCAACCCCTCGCAGATGTGTTCAGTAGGCTCTGAGGGCATCCACATGGTGTCAGTAATTACACCCCCACCAGGGGGGCTGTGGGTTTCTTTCCATAGCTTGCCTGTCCCCCTGTGAGTCACCATGCCTCCAGCCTCAGTGATGTAATCCCATCAGCCCTGGTGACACTGTGTTTCTGGCTGACTCAGCACTGTGACTCAATCCCAGGGGTGTAACCAGTTAATCTGTGCCCCACCCGCCTGCGTGGTATTTTGCTGCCTCCTGCTTCGCCCCTGCAGGCATATTCCTGCATGCTGCACCCTGGAGAACAAGCAGGTAAGACATCGACTCTTTCATCCCCATTAGTTAAACACTCGCCAACACCATAGCAGGGATGTAGCCTAGTCCCCACCCCATTCCACTCCTGCAGTGTACAGGGGGCCCCTGCATCAACTGACTCGGGGAAAAACTCCCCCAGAGCAGACGTTAGCATTGGGTTACCAAAAGCAGTGTTACGCAGCCCTGCTTGCAAGGCTTAACATATGGATTCTGGGCTTTGCCTCAGCTAGCCCGGGATGGCACTGTTTCTTTACACCAGGGGGATGTTTTGGCTCCCAGAGCAGCCCAGAATCCAGGGGGAGCACAGCTGGTGCAAAGTTAATCCTGTTCCCCATGCTAGTAACTGTCTCCATCCCTGTCTCCAACCTCAGGGAGAAATCTTGGTCCATGGGCAGTGTTCTCCGTAAGCCAAGTACTTGGGGTACCGCCCAGCTGATCAGCAGAGCACCCACAGACGTCAGCATGTGTTTCTATTGGTGGTGCACATCCAGACATGCCTCAATAAACCTAACAAAATTTATTCTGCCCATGGATGGAAAAAATTAGAGGGACCCCCGCCCACGGGAGTTTAGCCTGCAAGAGAGTCAGGGCTCAGCCTGAAGGGCTGAAGTGCCTGTTTAGATTAGCCTGGAATTAGCAAACCTACCCTTCCCTGCCCAGTCCAACATCCCAGCCCCTGGTGGGACGTGGGAGAGAAAGCAAAGGGAGTGCTTGTGCTCCCCGAGCAGCTGCCAGCAGTCTCACTGTGGCATGTATGTACACTGGCTGACAGTTTCCTCTAACGATTTTGGGTGCCCAAGCTGATGACCTGTTGTTGAGCCTCTGGCCCCAGGTCACAGCACACCAGGCTCTCAGAAATCAAGGCAGCACTACGTGCTTTTGATTTTCCTGGCGAGGGGATGGGTAAGGGGGAAGGGAGAGAGCAGGTGTCTGAGCCATGGGTGGGGGATGAGTCCATGAAGCCAGAATCCTGGGCCTGAATGGACCGTGATCAATGGAGTTTAACCCCCTTTGGCCAGCCAGCTGCACAGCAGCCTTGCCCACATTCCTGTTGCTTCCAGATCCCTTCTGCTCTGTTTCAACCTAGAAAGGGGAGGACACGGGCCTGGAGGTGACTCAGCTGCACACATATGGCACAAATATGTCGGGAGGGGGTGATAATCAAGGCAAGAGAGATGGCAGAACTGGGTGGGAGCACCCTGCACTACGCGACGAAATTGAGCAAAGGGAAAAATGTTTCCAAGCAGCCAGACTTCAATAAATTTACACCTACCTGAGAGCAGGCTCTGGCTACCAGTGAGCCTGTACAGTTGCCCCAGAGGAAGGGCTGAGCGCCCTGTTGCTTGATACAAAAAACAACCACCACATAAAACCTGGACTATGCTGGAGAGCGAGCGGCAGAGGAGAATCCTGCCCTGCCTGGGTGACCCCATTGCCCAATTTCACCGACTCAGCCGCAGTCATGAGGAACAATTACCATGAAAGGTTTTGACTTGCCCTGGGCCGGCTGCCTAGCTTGGCAGCTGTTGAACTGTCTGCGGGAGGCAAATGATACGCCTCGTCATACGATACTCATTGGCGCACAATGCAGATATGTATCCAGGCAGCACACAAGTTGCCAGAGGCCCTGCCAGCCCTGGCTGTGGGAAGCAATGCAAACCATTTGGCCAACCCCAACCCAGACTAGCTCCCCGTAGTAAATTGGACTAACCAGTGTGGTTACCCACAGGCATCTAGTTCCCACCACGGCTTTCCTTTGACCACCTTTGCCTGTGTTCAAGGCAGGGTGCTGCCTTCACTAGCCCATTCCAGAGAGTTCGGCAGAATATTCTAGATACCAACTCGGAAACCTACTCTGGGCAAAGCTGCAGAGATCAAGCAATGGGTTTAAATTGCTGCAAGGGAGGTTAAGGCTGGACTTTAAGAAAATTACCTAACTCTCAGAGTGGGATAAGCACGGGAATAAGTTGCCTCGGGTGGTTGTAGAATCTCCATCATTGGAGATATGTAAGAACAGATTGTATATCTATCGAACAGTGATGCTCTGGATGGTGCTTGCTCCTGCCATGGGAGCAGGGGATGGGACTGGATGGCTTCTCGAGGTCCCTTCTGGTTCTAGGATTCTAGGATTCAGCGCACACGTGCCGTGCAGTCAGAGGGGCTGCTGCTCTATGTGTACGTGCAGCATACAGATCTACATCAGAGTGAAATGCCAGGCGAAGCAATACAGGGACCCCCACTGCCCCAGGTCCATCTAACTAGATTAACAATCGCTCAGATGCGTCCACTGGTGCTGCAACCACAACTCCCATCTGCAGTGCAGAAGATGCACCCTTGGAAGTTGTTTTCACTGCCACCTCTCCAAGGCACTGCTGACAAACCCAGACGATTTTCACTGGCACTCCTGGAAGAAGAGCAGTAATCCCACATCCTGTATCCTCACCCAGGGATAACACAGCCAAGAGGTGGGTGAATTCAAGCACAAGTAGAACAGATGTTGAGAGAGAGGAAGGCTTTTCAACTTCACTTTAGCAGAGATGGAAAAAGTACCCAACAAGGTACTTGAGTAAAAGTGCAGCTGCTTTCACTTCCGGATACTTGAGTACAATCAAGGGGCGTGCGTATGTGTTTTTACTCAAGTAGTTTTCCAGAGGGACACTTGTAACTTGTCGTTAAATACACCCCTCTCCCCCAAAGCAGCTGAACTTTTACTCAAGTAACTTTTTGGGTACTTGTCCAATCTCTTCCATTTAGACTGTTCACAAGCACCGCACCAACTGAAGGGAAAGCGGTGGACCAAGTAACGTGCATGCCTGATGCAGAAGAAGACCCTAGCTGAGCCTGATAAATTGGAGGAATTGTTCTGTCCTGGTGCAGGCACGACCCCGTCTCTGCTGCCAAGCCCATGTCAGAATGGGGGACACAGCTGCTCAGAGCAGCCTCCAACTTGGGCGACACCATAACCTGCTTGGAAGATGCCCAGAGGTTAGATTCCACCTGGGGTGATGTTGCTACAGCCCCTCGCATGGGGCCTCAGTGGCAGCATGACCACCAGAGGGCACTGAAAGCATCTGCAATTCTCCCCCCTCCCCCTTCCCAGGGGGTCCTTGGAAAGGCAGAAAAGTGAGCAGCACCAGCTGTGCTGGAGGTGGGGCGGGGCAGCTCAGGAATGCACCGATTCAGCAGATCTCCTCTGCACAAGAGGGGAATTTTCCTCTGCCTGTCTCCCTTGCTGCAAACCCTCCGTGACTTACCTCTCTTCCATGAGATCCCTGATCGATGCCACTGTTGGTCCTGATCCCAGGTGGGTGTAGTACGGTCCCTCATCTTTCTCCACTATTTGTTCTAGGAAAAACAAGGGCAGGAGGGGAAAGTTACTCCACCTGAACTGTTGCCAAACCCTTCCCCTGCCCGCCCCCAGAACCCAGTGCCTGAGGCAAGTTCTCCATGAAATGAGGCTGGCCCCACTTTCTCGACACAACACCCACCAGTGCCGCCTGTGCAAGCCGAGCCTCAGCTGCTAGCTTGTAAAGCTGCGCATGGGGCTTGTTCATGCCATGGGCGCTACACTGGCACAGCTATGGAACTGTAGCTCAGCCGCAGTGCTGCAGGAAGGGGTTTTCTGTGGCTGTAGGAACTTCACCTTCCCAGGGGCAGCTAGATTGTGGGCTCTGGTGGCACAGCTCCGGTGCTCCAGGGGTTGTGAAAGGAATGGTTTTTGCACACCCCTAAGCACCAAAGCGCCACCTGATCGGCATTTTAAGCACAGGCTAAGCCTGAGACTTGTCCACACTGGAAAGTGAGTTTGGATTAAGGCAAAATATGAATTTAAAGAGTAACAGTCAGTCCTGATATGATCCCCATACGTAGAGAAGCCCTTAGCCAGATGCTTTGCTGAAGAGGCACAACAAGGAATAGCCCCCAGGTTTCTCTCTCAGGACTGGAGGACTACCAAGAGCAGTGCTTACTTTTGCATCTCTGGTGAGCAGACAGCTGTGGGCACACGCACAGAGAAAGACGGCATGTAATATGTTTGTCTAGTTCTAGGAGCACCTCATAAATCCAGGTGCCATTGTGCTAGGTGCTGTACAAACACATATTGCAACAGACCCATCTCAAAGAGCTCAAAATCTAAGCACACAAAGGAAGGAGTGTTACTCGCACTTTATTGCTGGGGACTAGCACGCAAATATGAAGTCCCCGAGAGCAGAGCCAGGAATGGAACATGCATCTGCAGAACACTGGTCCAGTGTATTAACCACAAGGTCACATGATAAGTAATGTGATACCTTAAGTGCACAGTCCTTTTCTACATCACAGCTGTGCTTTACGATTCAGACTCTGCCACCACCCCATTAGAAGTGACTTTCTCCCCTGTGATTTCAGTGAGCTCCTTCATGAACAAGGTATTGCCTAATACCAGGCAAGGTGGCACAATCTAGCCCTGAGCAAACAGAGGTGTGTGCCTGCTTAGCACGCAGCCAACGCCTCTCCAAACCACCCTCTCTTTTTGCTCAATGACCACAAATGGTTTCTGAGCCACTCCTGGAAGGATGAGCCTGCAGCGTACCCAACGCCTTTTAAATGCAGCCCGCAAGCAGAGCCGCTTTGGCGTGTTTCATTTGGTTTTATTTGGCAAGCATTTGTGTGGGAAAGAGCCATGCACATCCAGCCCTTTTCCCTGAAATTGGACACAACAGGTCGGACTCCCAGCTGGTGCAAATCAGCAGAGTGCCCCTGAAAGAGGGGCAGCTATAGCAGTTCCCATCAGCGGAGAGTCCCGACCAGCGGCATGAAATAGAACAAGATACACACACAGCCCCCAGACTCAAGTCCAGCGTTCCTGTAAGCTGAGGGCTTGTGCGGCCACCCAGGGGAGTTTTAGGTGTCGCCCAGCTGATTAGCAGAAAGCCGACAGTGGGCAGCACATGTTTCTATCGGTGGAGCACATCTGCACATGCCTGGGTGCATGTAAAAAATTTATTCTGCCCACAGATGGAAATAATTAGAGGGAACGTTGCTTGGGTCCAGCAGAACAGCTGCAGGCACAATCCAGGGCCAAGCAAGTACAAAGCCACACAGTGACTGCATCAAGCAGACATGGGCTGGCGCTCCTTGAGTTCGTAGATAGTCAGCCTCTGGCAGGCAACAACCAATGGGGTGAGTGGTGCAAACACAGTACAAGCCCAGCGGAGGACGCACAAGTGTCTTGCCACAGCCAGGATCCCCAATCAGCTGACATAAGAGCGCTCGGCAAACACTGACAGACCACAGAGTATTTTGGAAGAAAAGCAGCAGGATTCTAAATCACCGATTTGGCAGCGGCAGATTTTGCTGCATTTTCTATCCTAGAGCACAGCTCACAGGGGATGTTTTCTCCCTCTCTTTGCGGCCTGCTGGGATGGATACGAAGCTGGAGAGAGACAGGAGTGGACAATGCAGCGGTGACACCATGTCACCGGCATTGCCCGGCTGGGTAAAATGGTGCTATTTCATCTCAATCCCCAGCAGCTGTGCTGCAAGACATGGGGAAGACCTGACTTAGTTTCATTCCACACTGACTGATTATCTCCTGGGTCAGCGGGGAGAGAGCTAGGCTGCACAAGGAGCTGAGAGAGTACAGGTACAGGAGAACGTCCCTTCCGGTAGCTGGGCTTGACTGTGGCCAGACTGCAGAACGACAAGAGCAGGGTTGGCTCTACAGCGGACAGCAGTCCAACCCAGGGTCGATGAAGAATGACTTGGACACCCAGGGCGGGCAGAATACTAGTGTAAGTGGCTCTGGAGACTCTCAGCAGAGAAAAGTCAAAGGGCCAGCACCTTGACAAAGGGGAAGAGTTGAAACTGACTGAGAAGGAGCAAGGGAGTCCCATAAGGGGACTGAAGTGTGGCTTGGCCAGTGAGCTGAGCCACAGACAACCCATCAAGGCGCTCCATAGCGGGGCCTGGCTGGGCCAGCCATCCTGGCAGAGAAGGTGCCCACCAGAGTGAGGGCAAAAAGTAAAATTGCCCGCAAAGCCATATCTGGGCACAAGGGATTAGTCTAGAGGTAAGCATCCCCCAAGCCCTTGGCATTACTTTCTAAGGGAAAGCCTACACTGCCAACTACTGCCATGCAATTTATGTTGCCATAAAGCCACTGCAGTTAGTGTATTGCTCACGCATGTGCATACACCACTCCTTGCATTGGTGCTGCATGTACCACCGGGAGCATTTGTGTCAATGCACAGTGCACCAGAGATAAGTATCCCACTATGCAACTCACCATCCTCCAGCATATTTTGGGGATGTTTTGGCAACGTATGGTGGGTTAGAAACGAGTCACACCGGGGTGACTTGAACGGCAGGACCAAGTTCCACCCACGCCACTTTCACTAGCTCATAAAACCATCTTTACCCCATAACTGTTGCATCTATTTTTGCAAATCCCATGAACCCATGCAGGACTTGGTACTGTCTGCCATCTCAGACAGAAGCATGGAGTCGGCAGAGCTCTGCACTACTGTCATGAGCTAGGATGCGTGATCCTCTGGTATTCACAGAGCCCCCAGAAGAGCAAAGAGGAAACTGACAACTTCCCAGAAGGCAGGCTACTGCGGAACGTAGCAACAACTCATTCAATATCGCCTGTGGCATTCACAAAACAGCTGCAAATGGTGGAGCACTGCTTCTGGACCCAGGAAATGAGCACTAATTGAGGGAATCCCATTGTAATGCGGGCTTAGCATGATGATCAGTGGCTAAAGTACTTTTGGATAGGAAAAGCCATATTCCTCTATCTGGGTGCCATGCTCACGCTAGCCCTCCGACACAGGGGCACCAGAACAGAGCTGCGCTGACAGTGGTGAAACGAGTGGCAATCATGCTGTGACCATGGCAGATTGCTACCAGTCATTTTGCAGTTGGAAAATCCATAGTAGGGCTATTTTCATGCAGGAGTGCAACAACAATTAATCGTCTGATATGCAGAAGCACGACTCTTGGCGCTATGCAATGCACAGTGGATTTGCAGCAAGGAGGTTCCCAAACTGTGGCAGAATGATAGCCAGCACACACACCCCATTTTGGCATCAGCCCACTTTGCCAGAGAGCTTATCACCAGAAAGGGCTATTTTTCTATGATTATGCAAGTGCTGGCTGATCACTGGAAACACTTTACCAGCATCTGCTCCTGGTCAAAGAAGGCACATGACACTCACATCTTTAAGAACACAGAACTGTTCAGAAAGCTGGAAGCAGGAACGTCCTTTCAGAAAAGGAAGTTGGTCATAAAAGATTGTAACCAGCAGATTATCTCTGGTGATGCTGAAATGACAACAGTGATACCGGAGGACCAAGCCTTCCCCTTGCTCTTGAAGTCACTGGCCACCTTGGCAGCACTAAGAAACATTCAAGTCCCAGCTCCGCAAGTGCAGAATGACAGCTGAATGTGCTTGTGACAGGCTGAAGGGATACCCAGTGGTTATAGCTGTCTGCTGTGTCCTGCATAATATCTGTGACACAGAGGGGGACATGTTGCTGTTGGGATGGCGAGTGAAGGTGGTGCGGTTGTCTGGTGAGTTTGAACAGCCAGACACATTCTCAAGCAGATCCTGGCTCATGGCATAGCTGGGCCTCTTGGCTGTATGTCCTCCATCCTCTTCCTCTTCGCTGTTCATATCAGGGGCCTCTGTTTTAGGTTCCTCAGTGGTGCCCTTAGTGGTGGTAGAGGGGAATACAGCAGGCCCCCAATTTATGCAGGGATTGCATTCTTGTACAATCCCACAAGACAAATTTTGTGCAACTCAGGGGAGCCAGGAAACTTACAAGCACAGAGTATGTCTACACCTACTGGGAGATCAGCCCCATGAGGGTCAATCTTCCAAGGATCAATTTCACGCACCTAGTGGGGACATGGGAATTGAACTATCAAGGATCGACAGTTGACCCCCGTAACCCTCTTTCTCACAAGGAGTAAGGGAGGTCAAAGAGAGACTTTCCCATCAACCTCCCTCAGTGAGGACAGCCAGATAAGTTGATAGTAGATATCCTGCTATGCAATTGTTGTAGCTAGAATTGCGTATTCACTATCAACTTTAAGGTCTAGTGTAGACCTGGTCTGAGCACGACTCAATGCTGTTTGTGGAGGTGATGCTACTATGTCAGTGTAATGGGGTCCTTCCACCAGGGAGAACAAATTTAAGGGCAGAAACATGCCCTAGCAGGTCAGTGCATGGTGCTGACAGCCACCTCTTTGTAATGAAGACCAGGCCTAAGGGCCAGACTTTAAGGTCTTAAAGGACCTAATGCTCATTGGTTTTTATGGGTGTTGGGGACTCAGATACATATAATAATCAGGCCCTAAAAGCCTTTTGCCAGAAAGAGCCAAACAACTTGGTTTTGCCAAAACATCAGTTTCCCCGCCACCAAAGTAGCCATTTCCCACAAGTGATACAGTGTGTCTCTGCATGTCTGCAAGCCACAGAGGAATAGTGGCTCTTGCTGTGAATTTCACCATCAGCTTTCCAGCACCAGGCCTGCCCGCAAAAAAGTATTTTTAATCCATTATCCTCCTTCTTTAAATTACTTGACTTTTTACTTTAAATTGGGAAACCCAAAATATATTGTAAATTCAAATGACACCAAGAAGGGTCCAGTAACTAGCTACTTCAGAGATAGATACTTGGGAAAAACTAGAAAGAAATCTTAAAGACAGGAAGAAATAAATGAAGATAGACAAACAGACAATTAGCTAAAAGATGAAAATATGATAGATGTATAGCTCAAGACATGTGGATAGACATAAACAGATTAAGAGAAACAGATGATGATAGTAGACTGCACTCAAAATATCTAAAAACATAAATAAATTTGAAACTAAGCTCAACAAAAATATGTTTCATGATCTTTTTTTGGCTTTTCCAAAGTGATGGTACCCTAGTGGAGGGAGGGGGGTACACCACCCTTTTTAAGTACTTAGAACTATTCAGGATCAAAACATAACAGCAAAAATGTACACAGATACGACTCAAGAAAATGTTTAGCAATCACAATCACCTATCAAGCCATCTGGTAAAGTGAGAAAATTTAACTCAACTCCAGGGGGTTGTTCCCTGGTATAAGATGCTGCTCTCAGTAATGCTGGATCTATTCAGTTTACCTGAATTCCAAATAGATTTACCTTCCCTAAAGCCTAACACAAAAAGACTTTCCATTTTCTGGATTTGCAAGGAATCTCAAAGCATTCGGATTAGTAAGAACAGGAAAGAACTTCTATAATTCTGTCTTGCTTCAAGACATCGGGGCCACTCCAAATTCCATTTCCTGTTTCTAAACAAGACATTGCAAATTACTTCCTTTTTCCGGAGCACAATTACCAGCTGACCACACACTGAGTGGACTGAGCTGCAAATATCAGAAAGGCCAAACTGAAGCAACATTACATCTGGCATCACAGTTTTGGCCTTTGCACGGCTGGGAGTATTGTCAAAAATTATCCAAATGAGCAGCAAACAGATTTGGGAAGCATCTTTCTTGCTCTGCTGCAAAACTAAATGCTATTTTGGACTGTGCCCATGCAAGGTGCTTGCCCCTAATGTATACAAGAAAGGATGAAACATCTTTGCAGAAGACGACTGCATCTTCACTAATTCGGTCATTTCAGCTTCCAGAGGATTTGGGAAAGACATGCATATTCACCCAAAGTTCTAACCTAAAGCTCTCCTTTCGCCTGACTCACAGCAAAGCTGCTTCTTCATACATTACCAGGCCAGAACAGACCACTGTGATCTTCTAATCTCACCAGTACAACACAAGCCAGAGAACTTCAGAAACAGTTGCACCGCACATCAACATTTCCCCCCGCAATTTACCAAGAATTAATACCTTTCAGTGTTAATTTCCAGAATCAATTTCAGCTCTTTTGTGGGTTGGCTACAGGTACAGTGTTACTAATTTCCACCCCTCTTGGACAGAAAGATGACCCGGCAGGCACATGCAGGTTTCAGCCACTACAATCTCAAATCTTTCTGGCTCTGAACATGGCTAGATTGTTGGATTCTAGGTATAATCTTCAAGGCTGAGATTTTCACAAGTGACTACTGATTTCGGATGCCCACCTGAGATCCCTTAAAAGGGCTGGAATCTTCCTGGGCTTGGAGCTCAGCGCTTTCTGAAACTGCCCCTGTTTAAGATGTCTTGAGTAGAGCCCCCCTAAATGAGGCACCGAGAATCACTAGCCAAGTTTTAAACTCTTAGCCTAACATCATTGCCTTGCTACATTTGTTTACAGTAAGCCTGTTTCCTCTTTCTCCTCCCATCACATGCATGTGACTTTGTTAGTGTAGGGTTTAGCTTGTTTTTAAAAAGCAGGCTTTTAAATAATGATGATGCGTATTATTTGTACTATATTAGTGCTTAGTGGTTCCAGCCAAAATGAGAACCTCGGTGGGCTAGGAGCCATACTAACACAGTGAGAAAGAGCCACTAGCCCAAAGAGCTGGTAATCTAGACGTCATAGGAAAAAAGAATATTCTTTTACAGATGAGGGGAACCCAGGCACAGAAATGGTTATACAAGTATATGCAACATCTAGCACAACGGGACTTGATCACTGATTTGGCTCTCTTGGCGCTACCAAAATAAAACCTCCACTAATTAAAATCGTCCTAATTCAGGAGATTTTTTTCCAATGGCATCATACAGGCATCCATGTACAATCTGGGTCTTTGAAAACTGCCCTCTAAGTCAAGGGTGTGTAAACTTTTTACATTGGGCCCCACTTTTCATCCCTGCAACTAGCCAGCCCCCCACACCTTTCAAATGTAATCCAAACCAATGGAAATTTTGGTTATGTTCATGTGAAAAAGAAGAAAAGCCCTTTTGGTGTGTGTAATAAAATAAATCTGTAGAATGTTAAAACTTCATTAATCGGTATATAAATGTGAATACGCGTACAGAAAAACAGTAGCATATTTGCACGTTTTTAATTAGATGGGTGAGCCAGCAGCCAATCATGTTGCACCCTACTTACAAAATTTCATGCCCCCTCGAGGGGAGCCTGCCCCCACTTTGCGCCCCCCCACCCAGCTCTAAGTCTACATCTACACAACAGCCTAAACTTGAAATAAGTTTTTCCAGTTCTACTGTATCCTTTTAGAGATGGGGCAACCAGAACTAGAGACAGCATTCAAGGTGTGGTTCCACCACAGATTTATAGAGTAGCATTTAAGGATGTTAAAATTTGCCAGTTACACTTAGCTTGTACAGGCCACTGCGGACTGGAGCTGCTCTGTCTGCGCTGGAGCACTCCTCACCCACGGCAGTGCTCCAGGGATGCTCCAGCCAGGCAGAAAACTATCCCTGGTGCCTGTAAAAACTTGATTGGGTGGCAATCGCTAATTCAAACCTATTGTTGTAAATGCATGTATCTTCTTACTTCTCTTCCTAGTACCTAGTTCAACGATGAGCAACGATATTTGATGTGGGCAGGGCATGCCAAGATGGGGGCAAGAACCACACTTTTCTATGGCGAGGGTGCAGGGTCTGGGGTGGAAGCTGGGTGCAGAAGGGAGCTTGGGATAAGAAACTAAGGAGCATGAGGTGGAGTTTGGGTGAAGGAGGGGGTTGTGACCTACAGCACCGCATTGGTGTGCAGGGTCAGGGAGGGGGCGGAGATGCAGTAGAGGATTCTGCCCTGGTGGAGGAGTGAACGGAGGAGTGCAGGGTCTGGGAGGGAGCTGGGGTGTGTGGCTTACCCCAGCAGCTCCCAGCCAGCAGCACTCTCAGGCAGGCTTCCCAGCTTGTGAGCAGCCCTAGACCATTCCACAAGGCACTCTGTGCTGCAGGGGGGGCTTTGCATGCTGCCCCCACCCCAGCAAAATCTCTTAGCTCCTATTGGCTGAAAACCAAATAGCAGCAACCCCAAACAGGTCAGACTAGGGGTGAGCAAAGTGGGGGGCAGGCCCCCTCGGGAGCAGGCATGAAATTTCGTCAGTCGGGGTGCAGCACAATCAGCTGCCAGGTCTCAGGCTCACCCATCCCATTAACAGTGTTGCAATACGCTACTGTTTTTCTGGATGTGTAGTCACATTTCTATACAGACTAATAAAGTTCTTACATTCTCCAAACTTATTTTCTTACACATGCCGAAAGGGTTTTTTTTTAATATGAACATAACTGAAATTTCTATCAGTTTGGATGACATTAGACAGGTTGGGAGGCCCTGCTCAATGTAGGAGTGAAAAGTGGGGCCCAGTGTAATAAGTTTGCTCGCCTTTGGGTTAAGACTAGACAGTCATTATGGTCCTTTCTGGCCTTAAAATGTGCAAAATCCAGAGCAGAGGCACTTCACGTGCCCACAGCCAATACTGATTTTGAGCAACAGCTCTCCCTGAAAGCTGAGCGCTTGGGCAGCCATCCAGGAGAGATCCAGGTGTCACCCCAAGGGACCACCAGACCATCCACAGCCAGAAGCGTGTATTTCTGTGGGTGGTGCATATCTGCACATGCCTCAGTGCATGTAACATTTATTCCACTCCATGGGTGATAAAAATTGGAATGCTGCTCAGCACCACGTGGCTGCTGCATTGGGCTCTGATGGGTTCTGAGGGTTCCCTGGAGCAAACCTACTGCTCCACTGAGCTCACATAACACAAGCCGTGGCTCTGGTCCCCCAGGGTGGGAAAAGTACCCACAGACCGGATTAACCGGGACTCCCCTCCCCTAAGGAGCAAACCCAAGTTTAGGTTCCAAAGAGCCCAGGACAAGAAGAGGGCACTGGCTTCTGTGGGTGCCCTATAAAATAACCAGAACTGGATGATGCATAAGTGAATTGAGCTCAACAGTCAATTTTACCCAATAGTGTTATTTAGCGCAATTAGGATTTGCAGGCTTTCAACAGCATCTCGCCAGATAACACTGTGACATCCCCGTCTGCTTCCTTGCCCTTGGTACAACTCTGTTATTCCAGACTTGAGTTTTACAGGCAGTATTCAAGGCTGAGCCAAGGACTTTGTCCTTCCACTCCGGAGGCCCGATCAGTGGTTTGTAAATCACACCACCCCTGTTCTTGGAACGAAGAGCAACTGGGCTGTGATGGGGGCCAGAATCCTGGCTGGCTTTTTCTTTTTTTCCTTTTTAAATAAAGTTTGCAAGCTGCTGCTAATGTGATTTGCTCTTTTGGTTACTCTGCTGAGTGTAAATGCAGCTGCCTGTCTTTTCTCTGCAACTTGATTGTTCTGGCTCTGACGGGCGCTTAGAGGCAGCTCTGGGCTATTTGAATGATAAAGAACCAGTACAGAGATCATTAAAAATAGATATTTTAGCCTTGGCCAGCATGGTTACTAGCACACAGTGGGGAACCAGCAACGAGCCTGCATTTGTGGAAGGAGGACCGGTTAGCATATGCTTTAGCTGGGCTTGCTTTGCATTCAGCGGTGCCGAGCAACTGACATGGACATAGGGCCTGAGTTTCTATTCTGCGCCTTGTGCAGTTGATTTACTCTCTGTGACACGTGAGGATCAGAAGGGGAACTTTTTACACCCTCTTTGCCCCAGCGTAAATGACTGTCCATGGCACCAGGCAATGGCACTTTAAGCCCTATTATCTCCGGGAGCGATCTCGTGCCATAGAAGAGCAGATAACAGGCAAGCGCTAAGTCCTATCAATATTCCGCTACCTCCTCCTCCCCTATTAAACCGGAAGATCCCTGCCTGCAGGCGGCAGCAGCTACCTGTCTGTGTGCCTGCTCGTCCTGCCATCCCACGGCAGCCCTCCCAAGAGATCCTGGGGCAGACACCCATTCGGGCTAAGGAGGCCCTCAGAGCTCACCTCTGATGGCTATTAATTACCTCATGAGGCCTGTCTTCTCAGGCCTTTTCCTGAGGTAGGATAGGGAGCACTCTGGTTGGAGGCTTGGGGAGGGCTTTGGCGGACGATCTTGGAGCAGAAGCTAAGGCAGGGCGTTCTGTTCCTACATGGGGCTTACAGCGCTGGGAGAGGGCCCCTGGAGATACATGACACTCAGCTGGGTGCAACCGTGGCTCGGGCTAAACCAGGGTTCGGCGCCCAAAAGAGCAAGAAGAACCTTTTTTTCCCTGAATTCAGTAAAAAAAAAAAAAAAAAAAAAAATCAATACTTGAAGAGCCGCCATGCATGTGAGACCCCTATTTTAAGAGCAGTGCACAGATGCATCCCACAATGCACTGCACATATTGAAGCGGGAGTCAGCCAACCTTTCAAGGCCACGTATCATTTGCTATTTAGATAGGAGTTGTTCTTTGTTGGGCTTTTAGATGTTCGCTGAAATTCTGAAGAAGTGGGTCTGTCCCACGAAAGCTCACCTAATAAACCATTTTGCTAGTCTTTAAAGTGTTACTTGACTGCTTTTTGTTTTGTTCTAACCAGGAGGGTTTTGTTCTGGGTTTTTTTGTTTTAACCTTGCAATTATAGCACCAGGAGCCACAAAGAAGTCCTTAAAGAGCCGCGTGTGCCTGTGGAGCTGCAGATTGCAGACCCCTGGTGCAAAGGAAATACAGCCAAGAGGGATAAATGCCCCCAGACCTCTGCAGGGCTGCCTAAGTGATCACTTGGGGGGCACTGGGAGGCTGCATGCTGGCACTCTCTCACACAGGGCAAAGGCAGAAGCTGGACTGACTGCTCCCCCCCTACACACACACCCCATACACTGGCTACTAGAGCTATGCTGGTTTGGGGGGGCGGCATCTGGTAACAAGCTGCAGAAAGTCATTTCAGCAAGAGAAACTCAGAGCTGCCTAGAATTCAAGGCCAGAAAGGCTGACCAGATCACCTGGTCTGACCACTCTTGCAGCACAGGCCTCTTAAGTCCTGCTCCCTCTCTTCTCCCCCAGGGAGTGGCCCAGCATCCTCCACCTGTACCACAGTGTCTTTAGCAATGGCTCGCTCTAGCCTTACCTCAATAATGACTGCCCTGTGCAATCTTTGCCACGGCCGGCTGGTGTCAATGACTAACCCATCAGGGCTTAAGAAACAGCATCTCGCTAGCCTCCACAAACACCGACCCCCACATGCTTTGCAGCATTAATCTACATTCAACGGATGGGGATAACGAGGCACAGAAGGAACAAGTGACTTGACAGAAGTGACTGGGAAAACCCATGGAGCTGAGACAAGGGTTCCTGCCTTGCAGGCTTGGGGCTCAGACTATCAGGTCATCCTCCTAAGTGACACATGCTTGTTCTCCCCTCTTTGGTCACTCCCAACCCATCCTAGAGCTAAGGCCCGAGGAAACACAGGAAAAGGAGGCAAGTATCAATGGGGGTAAAGGTAAATTCTCTTCAATGGTCCTCCAACAGATAACCAAGAGGCTCTGGTCCAGCCACTGCTATAATCTCCTCTAGCCCACCACGGCGCCCCCAGCCTATGCAAAAGTGATGGTCAGGACCATCCTCCCGGCTCGCTGCTCCAGCAGCATGATTCCATTCTCTGCATACCTCTACTTACTCCCTCTCCCCCTCCCCACCCAACACAAATCTTGACCTTTGCTTTTAAGGCCTTTTGCCAGTGGCTACTGGTGCAACAGTTCCAGGGGATGGGGTGGCACTGGCCACATACTCCTGCCCCTCCACAGAGTCCCCACTCCTGCTCTGTCCCCTTCCCTCCTCCAACCCCACCCCCACCCCCACCCACCTCTTCCGATGAGTGCTGGGGAAGCTCAGGCTGCTCCCAGGCTGTGGTGCTTGCGAGAAGAAGGGAGACCACCCCCACATTCACAGGAAGCAGCATGGGACTGTTACTTAGCTCTTCTTGTCACTTGTTCTCCAAGGGCCTTACAAAGCAGGGCAGTACCACTACTTTCCTTCTACAGAAGGAGAAGCAGGGTACATTTACACTACCAGGGAAATCAACCTGATCTCAGTCAACCGTCCGGAGTTTGGTTGTGATTTTGCGATCCTAGTTGGGGGGGGGTGAAATCGAACTATCAGGGTCGGCAGTCGACCCCTGTACTCCTCCGTCCCGTGAGGAGTGAGGGAGGTCAACGGGAAAGGTCCTCCCGTCAACCTCCTTCTGTGTGGATGGCCAGGCAAGTCCACTGCAGATAAGTTGAATCTAGCTACGCAATTGCCGTAATTGACTTAACTCCCTAGCGCAGACCAAGCCTCAGAGGCACAAAGAAGATCGCCCAAATGCAGTGACAGAGCTGGGAACAGAACCCTGCTGTCTGGCTTTCTAGCTCAGCATGCTATCCACTAGGCTACACAGCCTCCCCTAGCACCAAAATCACCACCACCCAAGCCTTTTTTGGACAGAGCCCTTGGCGTTCAAGGTGAAATGATACTATCAACTTCAGACCCACACATCTGTCTGAAAATGCTTCCCCAGTGCCCCTAACACACATGGTCCCTGTTAACCGAAGGAGATCAGAGGGCTAGGAAAAATATTTCTCTCTAATCTTTTCAGTCTGTTTCCTTTAGGCACAGGACAGCACCAGGCGTATCGGGAGTTTCACTGTTCTCCCTATATGTTCCAGTTTGCAGTTCGGTCTTTCACGTAGCAAAGGAAAAAAGAAAAGCATTTCAGAAAACCCTCAGAAACTGGGAGGGGGACTCCAAGCCTAGGCTAGAACCTGAAACATTCCACTCATTTGTTTAATTCACATGTAACTTGTGTACAAGGGCCCTATAATTTGACCTTTTCTTTTTATAGGCAACGTGTATTTAAAATAAAGTGCCAAACAAGACACTTCCCTTCACATGCTTCTCCAGGGAAGACGTAAGAGAACAAGTAACACAGGACAGACGTGCAGTCATGTTGCTCAATGTACTGCTGGAAGGAGCCCAGTGGTAACAGCGGTGAGCTGTTTAAGAAGTTAGAAAGAACCAGTGCTGTCCTTGCAGGATGGTGACTCCACAGCTTGCCTATTTTTACACCGTGACTCCCACCAGTTCTCAAAAGCTAAGGAGGGCCAGGTCACATGAGTATTTGAAGGGGGCTAGGCAATGGCCCAGTGTGGTGATGAGATGGGGACATACTGGAAACCTGAGAACCAGATAATTAAAGACCCCATGGTGCCATTCTACAAGGGCAGGAATATTAACCCCAGAGTCTTGGCCAAACGCCAGCGTTGGTCATTAGACTCTGCCTTGCTGAAACTCACCCTGCAATTTCAATCATGGGAAAACAGATCTCCACCCATGCGGTGCCAAAGTCCAGGTAAAAGGAGAGATGCCAAAGACAGCAAAGCAGGAGGGGTCTGACTTTAACACAGACAACCCATACGAAAAGCAGAGCTAGGATGTAAACAGAGGAAACCAGAGGAAGGAAAGGAACAATGCCAACTTCTCCAGTCGGTCAAAGCTATCTGCACTGAGCACAGCTCCCTAGCTTTCCAGAGTCCCTCTGGGATACCAGTGAGCATGGGCTGAATCCCTGACTGGTCGGGGAGCGGGAATTAGGAGTCAGAAGTATTGGTTAACTTCACAACTTCCCCATTAACTTGCTGGGTGATGATGTCTCTTCTCCATGCCTCTGTTTCCTTGCCTGTAAAATGGAAACAATAGCACAGGTGGGTTGTGAGGCTAATCTCATGAATGCCTGTCAAGCAGATGGATGGTAGCCTGGCCCTATTCTGGCTACCACCAGTGTTCCCTGGAAGCTGAGCACTTGAGAGCCGCCCAGCTGATTAGCAGAGCACCCACAACCAGCCACATCTGTTTCTACAGGTGGTGAGCATCCCCCTACGCCTTGGTGGACATAACATTTATCCTACCCAATGGATGTAAAAAATTACCATGAACCCTGGCTACCATCCCTCTTCTCACTTGACTAAAAACCAACACAGCCTTGCGCAGCATCTCACCCTGTGCTAATGGGTTCACTCAGTTGTGTTATACCAGTACTCTTCAGGCAGTTCCAGGCATACTGACTCACTGCAGGACTGTGAGCCCTATCAAGGTACAATGAGAATCTCTCACCCCAAGTCCCTCCCCAGGTTGCTGCTGCTGGGAATCCAGGCCTGGCTGCTGTGATGTCAGAATGGATTATATGCAATGAGTTGGCTGGGTCTCCACTCCATTACTAGAGGACAGGCAGCTAAGTCACCCAAACCAATACAGACCCATTTTTTAAAACTGCCACCTCAATTTAAAACACCCCAAGTCCGTATTTAGGCATCCAAACACGAGCTGATCTTCAAACGGTCCCAAACACCAGCAGCTGCTCTCAATTTCAGTGGGGAAGGAAGGCAGAGCTGACTCTTCAGATCAAGCGACTTATTGCAGAGCCTGCATTTAAGCCACTAAGTTTGAAAATGAGACTGGCAAGCAGGGGGGAGCCTGCTCTTCCACGCCACTGGTGTTGCATCTGGGTGACTCAATGACTAAGACACTGGCCTGGGGACTCAGGAAACCTGGCTTCTACTTACAGTTCAGCCACCAATCGGCCGCATGGCCTTCAGTGAGCCACAGCCCCCCATGCCTCAGTTTCCCCCTTCCAATATTTCACCTGTCTTGTCTAATTTGACTGCAAGCTGGCTGCAGCAAGTACTGTCTTTCCCCCCTGCACCCTGAGCACGGGAGTCCTGATCTTGTGACCTCTCAGTGCTGCTGCCATTTGAACTTTGAAAACCTCATAAAGTCAGTCCCACAGAGCAGCGACTCCAAGGCTGCACAGGAAATCTCAGGAGAGAGGCTACAGCGCGAAAGGGCTGTCTGTGTATGATTCATTGGAGCAATAAGGACTGACCGGAGCTTCTGGATGAGTGGATCCAGTCTCGGTCTATCACAGGAAGCCCCACTCATTAACTTGCCTGTCATCTCTATTGGTGCCATCTCCTGTTAAGTGACAATGGCTGAGGAAGGCTGTATTGTCATTCTCCCTGTAGACCCAGGTCATCGGTCTCCAGGGTGGACAATCCAGCACTGATTCCTTCTTAAAATAATAGGAGGAGCTCAGTTGCCATTTGGGTCTCGGGGCAGTAGGGACACTGGAATCCACTCCCAGAGGTGGAAAAAGCACCCAAAAAGCTACTTGAATAAAAAGACAGCTGCTGGGGGGGTTGTACTTAAGTACAAATTACCAATGTCCCTCTGGAAAACTACCTGAGTAAAGTACACACACACACACACACACACACACCCCTGTGTGCCACATCTTGACTGTACTTAAATATACAGAAGCTGCACTTTTACTCAAGTAACTTTCCGAATACTTTTCCCACCTCTGTCCACCTCTATCACTGCACCCCTTAGGGGAGTGCTCACGCAGCCTTCCCCGACCTCCGTGCCAGCGGAAGAGGAACAATAAAACATGGGGAGCTGTTAAGGCAGCACTGGAACCCTGAAAGTTTAGACCCTGCCTTATAACCTCGTGCCAGCACTGAAGCGGCCTGCAACAGTCATCGCATGCCAGACAGCCTGCATCCCCCATGAAAGCTTCGGGGTTTGCATTCGCCGGCCGAGTGCCGTGCATTTTTATGAGTTCTGCGCAGAGCTGATTAGCAGAGAGGTATTGTGGCACATACCCCTCCCTCCTGCCCGCCTCAGCTCTTCCTACTCCACCTGCTCCGCTCCATCTCCCACGCTCGCTGCTATTCAACCAGCTGGCCCGCCTTGCCCCCTTCACGCTGGCTGTGCTTGTCTGCAATTGTCTTGGCCGGATGCTGCCAAGGGAGATGGGCTGCCTTGAGCAGTCCCCTGAGCTGCTTAAACCAGCCTGGAGTCTGAGCAGAGATTGGATTGGCACTGATGGCACAGGAAGGCAGCTTGCTTAGGGTTCGGATTCCCGTCTCAGACTGGCAAAACTCCAGGGGAACTACACTGGACTCCAGATGACTCTAGACTAACAACAGGGCAACCAACATCTGAATCCAGCTCTGAGGCCATCTAAGACTCTCCCCATTCGTGCAACAGCTCAGTACAAAGGCAGGGGGACAAACTATATGCATTTGAAACTCTGCACATTGTTTTTTTTCTTTCCCCCGCCCCCAGGTTCTCCCACCTCGCAGCCTCTCCACAGCAGGGGCTGGAATGCACTCAGGCCAAGGTGTCTCTGGATGGAATGTCAGTCCTACCTGTCAGTCCATGCTATGCATGGGTGACCCAAAGAGCCACTGGTGGCTCATAAATCTGAGTCACCAACTCTTGCCAGGCCCCTGACACACTCATTATAGCTAACACACTGGTGTGATAGTGTTTATCCAAAAACCATATTGCAAGGCATCCAATGAAAGCCGGAAATGCACCCACAAGGCTTTTCTAAAGATAAATCATGCCTCAGCAATCCCTTAGAATTATTTGAAGGTGTCAATAAACATGTAGACAAGGGTGAAACAGGAGATGTAGTGGACTTGGACATTCTGAGATCCTTTGATGAGGTCCCACACCCAGAGGTCTTAAGCAAAGCAAATCTCATGGACCCATGAGGGATTACAGGACAAGAAGCAAAGACAAGCTGTCTTGTAGTACCTTAAAGACAAACAGGACTGCTTGTTTGTGAAGCTGCAGACTAACATGGCCACCCCTCTGAGACTAAGAAGCGAAGAGTCGTGATAAATTGTCAGTTTTCACAACAGAAAGTGGTAAATTACAGGATCCGGACCGGGACCCAAAGGAGCTAGATTGGGGCCTGTGCTGTTCGACAAATTCATAGAGGATCTGGAAAAGGTGATGAACCGTGAGATGGCAACATTTGCAGACAATACAAACTTACTTAAAATAGTTAAGTTCAAAGCTGATTGTGAAGAGTTCCAAAGAGACTACACAAAACTGAGTGGGGGACATATGCCAGATGAAATTCATTGTTGTCAAGTGTAGAGTAATGCACATTGGTAAATGTAAGCCCAACTAGCTGTACTAAATGGATGGGGTCTAAATGAGCTGTTACCACTCAAGAAGAGAGATCTTGGAGTCATTACGGGTAGTTCTCTGAAAACAGCCACTCCATGTGCAGCTGCAGTGAAAACAGCAAACAGAAGATTAGGAAGCATTAGTAAAGGGATAGAAAATAAGACAAAAAAAATCACAATGCCACTGTATAAATCCATGGTACACCCACACCTTGAATATTATGTCCAGCTCTGGCCAGCCTATTTAGAAAAAATATAGATTAGAATTGGAAAAAGTACAGCAAAGGGGGAAATAATTAGAGGTATGGAACAGCTTCTGTATGAGAAGAGATTTAAAAGATCCCCCAGAGCTGTTTACCTTAGAAAAGAGATGACTAACTGAGGAGATGACAGCAGTCTATAATGTCATGAGTCTTGTGGAAAAAGCAAATAGGCAAATGTTATTTACCTCTTCACATACCACAAGAACTAGGGGTCATTTGATGACATTAATAGGCAGCAAGTTTAGAACATAAAGGAAATATTTCTTCACACATACACACATAGTCCACTCGTGAAACTTACTTGCAGGGGATATTGTAAAAAGCCAAAATTATAACTGGGTTAAAGAAAGAACCAGATCGTTCACAGCAGACAGGTCTGTCTGTCAGCAGCGTTTAGCCAGGTGTTCAGAGATGCATCCCCATGTTCTTGGTATCCCAAAACCTTTGAGAAGTTGAGACTGGACAATGGGGATGAATCACTTGATACATTACACTGTTCTGTTCACTGCCTCTGAAGCACCTGGGATCAGCCACTGTCAGAAGACAGGATACTGGGCTCACCCAGTACGGTTGCTACGTTTTTACTGGTCACTAGCATCAGCGTGAAATGTGTTAACGCTATACAAGTAATCATAGATACGTATTGATATTGTAGACCAACACAGGGAGAAACAGGTTCTCTCTCAGACAGGAGGAAAAGGAATGATCTCCCTGCCTCCCATGTAAATCAAGCATTGTGAAATCAACACAAAGGATGCCCACTTTGCATGCAAGTCAACAGGAAAAGCCAGGTTGTGAAGTCAGCCTGGACTAAAGCTACAGGAACCTGTCTTATCTCTGGGGTCCAAAAAAGGAGTTTTGGGGAAATATAAGGTGAAGCAAAATGACACTACGCTAAACACCACTGGAATGAAAGGAAATGTATTTATGCATCCATGAAAGCTGGATCTTGACTGAAAAGTCATTTTAAGTAAGAAAACTGCTTGAGACAGAATACGGTAGCCTGATAAAGATAAGTTTTAGCCACTGGACAGCATGCTACACTTTATTTTATTAGTAACCATTTTGGTTTACTTTGTATCACTGACAAAAGCTCTGCTAATAAACTTTTCTTTGTTTTTCTCTAAGCAAATCTCAGGGTACAGCTACACTTCCTGACAGATCAACCCAGTAGAGCGACCTGGTCGATCGGTCAGGGTCAATCTTCTGGGGTTCAATTTCACACACCTAGTGGGGACATATTAAATCAAACTATCAGGGATCGACTATCAATTCCTGTACTCCTCATTCTTGCAAGGAGTGAGGGAGGTGATGGCAGAAACGCTCCTGTCAACCTCCCTCAGTGAGGACAGCCACGTGAGTCAACTGTAGATAAGTTGATTCCGACTACACAGTTGCTGTAGCTGGAACTGTGTATCTACAATGGACTTTGACGTCTAGTGTAGACCTGGCCTCAGTGCAGTTATATCAAAGTAAAGCATGCATTCCACAGCTGAGCTAACAGGCTAGCGTGCCTACTGCCTCTTTGAAGACAGCCGATTTGATCACTTTTGTGAGTGTCTTGGGACAAGGGCTAGGTGCTGCAGGGAAACGAAAGGGGGTTCAGGCACATCGATGTAACAAGTATTACCTGCAAAGAGGCTGTGAGGAGGCTGCAGAGGCCCGCACGGGGATTGCGGGGGACTGGAAATTATGCTGTCTCTCTGCCAACAATGGGAGACCAGCCTACCTACCTCCCTCCCCCATCCCTGAGACCAGCGTCCCATATGCTCATAAATAAATAGGCAGGCAGGCAGCATTTTACATCTCATTAAAAATCTTGAAACATGTTACTCTTTTTATGTATGTATATTTGCATTTATATACTGATTAACAGCATTTTTACATTCTACCGAGTTATTTTTTTATACGTGCTGAAAGGTTTTTGGTTTTCTTTTTTTGTTTTTTTTTTTCCCCCCATATGAACACAACTGAAGTGTCCATTGGTTTGGATTTTATTAGACAGACAATTGGCCCTAGCCAATTTCAGGGATGAAAAGGGGGCCCCAATCTAAAATGTTGGCTCACTCCGGGGTTAAGCGACACTGGGTAGAAAAGGTTAAAAATGCACAAAAGTAAAAAGAAATACATTTTTTAATGCCCTAAAACTTTACAAGCTGCAGTCTACGTACAAGGTACAGTTTCCTCATCGGTTTTCTCAGATTAACAGTGGCTGGCTCACTTTCAGCCAAGATCCCACAGAGGCCAAAGTGTTGGTTTGCCTTGTCTCAACACTTTCAGGATCAAGCTAAGGGTACATCTTCTGGGGTTTGATTTCACAGGCCTAGTCGAGACGTGCAAACTTGACCTATCGGGGCCAGCCATTGACCCCTGTACTCAGTCAAGTAAGTCAATCGTAGATATATCAATTCTGCCTACGCAACTACCGTAACAGGAATTGCGTATCTATGATTGACGTGAACGCCAAGTGTAGACCTGGCCTAAGTCTCTTTTGCCAGCTCTTAAACCTCAAAATCTAAATTGTTTCCTAGGGCTACTTTGTTCTCCAGGGGAGGTTCAATCTCCCCCGGGTGTGACTCCAATTGATTCAATCTGCCCTGATGTGCTCCAGTGGGATGCTTCCTGATGCAGCTATACAGAATAAATGTTCTCTTCCTGCAACCTCAGATACAAATGAATGGCCTACTGAATCTTGTCACACCTGGGTTGAGGTGTTAGCCTCTTTCCTTTGTCTTGAGAAAACCTGTTTCTCAACTCCACCGACACACCTGGCTTAAATACCTTTTAATCACAGCATAACATCAGTGAATATCCGTAATTCCACACAAAGCATCGCCACTCACATCTCACAATGATATTAGTGACCAGTACATAAAAATGGTCATAATGGGTCAGACCAACAGTCAATCTAGCGCAGTATCCTGTCGTCCAATGGTGGCCAACACCAAGTGCCCCAGAGGGAATGAACGGAACAGGTAGCCATCAAGTGATCCATCCCTTATCACCCACTTCCAGCTTCTGGGAAACAGAAGCTAGGGACACCATCCCTGCCAATTACCACTGATGGACCTGTCCTCCATGAATTTATCTAGTTCTTTTTTGGAACCCTCTTATAGTTTTGGTGTGCACATCTACAGACCGTTCTTTTTTAAACGATCCCTCAAAAGCAGTGATATTCAAACTGAGGCTCAGGAGCTGCAAATGGCTCTTTGGTGTGATCCGGGTGGCTCTTTGAAGCACACATTAAAATACTGTGTGACTTAATTATTAACCAGTCTAAGTTACTAGCCAATCAGAATGCTTTTACTAGGCTATTAACCAATTACTGTTGCTAACATAGCAAAAGCTAGTCAGACAGTTTGCTGGGAGAATATAAAAATAGTAAATGAAACAATGAATTCACACTGCTGTGGCTCTTTGGGGTAATGCTGATTGCTAATTTGGCTTCTGAACTTTTGAGGTCTGACTATCACTGCTCAAAAGGCACATTTTGTACAGGTTTCATTGCAGTACTGTGCAAATCTGAAGATGGGTGTAGAAAGGGGTGAACAATACTGACCTGCTCAGCAAAGAGGTCAGAAATCTACTGTCATTATGAGCTCACAGATCCTCCTGTACTCCAAGAGGTTAGCAGATTGTAGCTTTTGGAGCACAGGATCTGAGATTCTAGCCTCAAAGTAAACAAGGCAAAGGGCTGGAGGGAAAAGAGCTGAGAGAAGAACCCGAGGATCAGCTGGTACAGGTGAACCTCTCTAATCTGGAACTCTATTGTCCTGCAACAACTGTAATCAGGCATGATTTTAGTTAGCCAGATGACCACTTCTCATGGGTGTGGCCAAGTTTCCCATGGTCCCATGAAGTTTGTTTACCGCCATCAGTCCTGGCTCTCTGAGTTCTGTTTTGTTATTTACCTCCAAATGTGTTCTAAGAGTTTAATAAGCAGTGGAAGGGTTGGTAATGTGCAAGACGAGACTGACCTCCCGTGGTCTGCCAAATTTTCTTGTTCAGCACCAGTCAGAGCCGAAGGATGCCAGACTAGAGAGGTTCACCCTGTACACATTAGCCACAATTTCCGATCCTGGCAGTATGCATGAGCCTAAGCCATGTGATCAGCATATCAGACAGCAAATAATTACATACATTTATTATTACAATTATTTCTCCAACTAAGTCAATTTGTTAACCAAGGTGGGACTCTGCAGCTCAGATGGAGAACACAGTAACTTGCACACCTGCCACCTGCAACTGCATCTGCTCCTGCTTCACTGTGAAATGTACTGTGCCACTGAAAGTAGCAGGGGCAGGGTATGGTTAGAATGAACTCCAGTGGGATATTTAATAGAGGCTGCTGGATGCATGCAGAGCCTGTGTCCTCTGTACCTCTCTAGCCCTTCAGCCTATGCAGCCTAGGACCACCAACAGGATCTCCCTAATTCAAGGGAAGGATGCTCTAGTAATGAGACAAATGGAGGCTGGTATATTTTAAAGGAATAGTCAATGGGGTTTCCCAAGCTGGCTCTAGCAGTGCAGAGAATGGAAGACATCACCATGAAAGGGAAGCAACCAGAGAGAGGTCAACTGATTTCAGAAGACTGCAGAGCCTTGGAAAATTTGGAGCCAGGGAAGACAATGGGTGCATTCCCTCGGATTTCCATGAGATCCCTTACGAGAGCTGGCTGTCCAAAGTGGAACAGCCAGTAACATTAACTGAGCCCTGTTCAGCCTGTGGGTCTCACAGAGAACTTGCTAGGCCAGGAGTATTAAAGGAGCTTTGCTAGGGTTTCTGGGGAGCCTGGAGGGCTTAGGAAGTTTGCTAATCGAGAAAGAAAGTGGGCATTCATGGGCCTGATCTAAAGTCAGATTCCCACTAACTTCACTTGCCTTTGGCTAAAACCCAGCATGAGTTTGCCAGCCTCAGAGAACTCGCTCTTCAGGGAGAGTTAATGGCACTTTCCTTGGAGATTTAATGAGCACAGAAGACGCCTTCGTTAGGCAGGGGTTTGTAGTCAGGTTGTTTTCTCTTTCCCACTCAACCAGCCCTAATTTTTATTCCCATCATGTCTAACTGGCCCTGTGCCAAGGAAAGGAGAAAGCAAATCTCAGCTGGGCTGCAGCCGTCCAGACAGAGATCAATAAGTGACACGCAGAGGAGTCTGATTTTATTAGTCCAACAGCAGAGACACCTAATAAAGCACTGAGTCCCGACTCCTACTTAATTGCTTTCTCTCACAGCTTTTCCTGTTTTTTTTTTTTCCTCTGCCCAAAATAACCCAAATCTTTCCTGGCAGTGGAAGCAAAACTCAAACACCGGTGAAAGTTTCAACCAACTCACAAGCACTAAGAGTTTCTTTGCATTTCTTTGGTGTAGTTGGGTACAATCCGTGCATCAAATTTCCACGCCATAAAAGCTTGGTTTTTGCTTAGGCGGAACCCAGCACCCAGACAAACATGGGGTTCTCTTTTTGTGGCCCTCTGTTGTTCCCCATGCACCCCAAATTCTTGGCAAGTGCAAAGTTGATGAAAACACCCACCATATTTAAAGGATCAGAGTTGGGCGGAGCCTGTTAGACCAGAAGACCCACCCACTCGAGGGCCAAAGGACTCACAATTTAACTGCAGGCAGGGGACACAAAATAAAAAAACAAAGAGGAGTTTTAAAGATGTAGGGTCAAACCAAGGGATCCAGAGAGGGAGAACATGCAGGGAACCTCCGAATGCACTCGCTGCCCTGAGCATGAGTTAGTGGACAGCATTCAAAGAAACTCTGCCTGGATGTGTGAACAGACAAGGACATGCAATTGGAGACGACTCCTCTCCCTAGCCAAGTCCATTTCTCCTGGACTGGCAGCCAACGTGGAGGATAGGGATGTAAATGTCATTTTTAAAACTACCTGTTTAAACACTCAAAATTACGTCCGTTAGTCCCTCAATCGTTAACAAGTTCACGCTCCAACCCTGGCTTGGGAGAGGGAGACAACCCAGGTGTCTGTCCTTGGAGGGGGAGGACAGTAGGCTGAGAGATCATTTGCATGTGCATGGCTATCTCTGATCCCACCTCTTCTTCTCCCTTGTACAGATTAGTTTGGTGAATTGCCACTGGAAGAGCTGCAGCACCAGGACAGAGCCAAGTGTCTGGCAGACCCAAAAGCAGCTGGGGGATAAAAGGGGGAGCAGCAGATCCCACAGTGCCCCAAGCTGCAAGAGCACTGAATGCTCAGCCCCCACCCCCTCACCCCCAGGTATCGCTGTGACATTTTTAGCAGGCACTTGAGGTATTACAACCTCGCAAAATTATTTTTTGAAGCTGTTTTAAATGTTAACTGCAACACAGGAATAGCAAGACTAACGTTTATCCGTTAACTGTTTAACCATTGCTTGTTTTACATCCCTACTGGAAAACGAGCACCATGGTTTGTCTGCAGAACAGCAACAACATAGACAGCTGCCCCAAATGTGCCCTGGCCCCAGAAGGATCCTCCTTACAGCCTGACAAGAGAGTTAAGCTCGTGCCCACACAGGGCCCAGTCCAAAGACTTCAGCAGTTTTCGATAAATTCCAGCCTGATTTCATTTCTTCTTCACAGGGACACAGTCCAGTGATTTATTCCTCCGATATCCAGGCTTCTCTGCTACAGAAAAGGGTCCCAAAAGGCACAGCCCCAAGACTATCAGAAAGACCCTCTCACTCTGAGGACCTCTGTTCTGGCATGCTCCGTTTGAGACACCAGGAAAGGGCCTGATTTCAGAGGAACTGCACACCTACACTTCGGAGTGAAGCCTGTCTATGTTGCACCCCCACCCCGACAGACTCACACTAGCTGGACTTGTGTGCTTAAAAACAGCACTGGGGATGTTACGGCTTGGACAGCAGCTCGGCCACCCAACCTCCTGCCAGGGGTGGCAGGTTTGCAAAAATTGTGGTGGTGCCTGGAATGCCCAGAGTGGATGGGTGATGCTTTACTTACCTAGGGACAAACTCCTCTAGCAATGGCTCCTGGTGGGACACAAGTCTCTGAGTGCTCCTGCCCCTATGCACTCCCCACCCTACCCACTGGGCCCCCTTGTGCACCCCCCTTGGGCTTCCCCCATCCCTGCCTACTGCCTCTGGGCAGTTTAAAATGCCCTGGACAGTCCCTGCTGCCACCACCACCAGCGCAGCAGGGTTAGAGCAGCACAGGGCACGAAGACCCCACCCCCACCCCCTGGCTGCAGGGATGCACTTGTCAGCAGCCAGAGGCTACGTCTACACGTGAAGCCAACATCGAAATAGCTTATTTCGATGAATAACGTCTACACGTCCTCCAGGGCTGGCAACGTCGATGTTCAACTTCGACGTTGCGCGGCACCACATCGAAATAGGCGCTGCGAGGGTACGTCTACATGCCAAAGTAGCACACATCGAAATAAGGGTGCCAGGCACAGCTGCAGACACGGTCACAGGGCGGACTCAACAGCAAGCCGCTCCCTTAAAGGGCCCCTCCCAGACACAGTTGCACTAAACAACACAAGATACACAGAGCCGACAACTGGTTGCAGCCCCTGTGCCTGCAGCATGGATCCCCAGCTGCCACAGCAGCAGCCAGAAGCCCTGGGCTAAGGGCTGCTGCCCACGGTGACCACAGAGCCCCGCAGGGGCTGGAGAGAGAGCGTCTCTCAACCCCTCAGCTGATGGCCACCATGGAGGACCCGGCAATTTCGACGTTGCGGGACGCGGATCGTCTACACGGACCCTACTTCGACGTTGAACGTCGAAGTAGGGCGCTATTCCGATCCCCTCATGAGGTTAGCGACTTCGACGTCTCGCCGCCTCACGTCGAAGTTAACTTCGAAATAGTGCCCGACGCGTGTAGCCGTGACGGGCGCTATTTCGAAGTTAGTGCCGCTACTTCGAAGTCGCGTGCACGTGTAGACACAGCTAGAGTGAGCAAACGGCCAGAAGCCACTCTGGCCCTGCTATGCTGACGACTGAGGCATTGGGCACCCACCCCCTGGGCAGCAGGCAGGGCCAGAGGATGCACAAGGTGGCAGAGAGCACGGGCAGGTGGCGAGGTTGGCTAGAGCCCAGCCCTGGCCAGGAATATTCCTGGTGCAGGGCATCATGAGCCCACACAACTAGCTGCCTGCGCCCCCTGCATACCTGTGCTAGGTGGCAAACCCAAGTCATGCAGGAGCAATAGCAGCTAAGGCAAGTCTGTCTCCCGAGCCCTGCAGGCTTGCTCCCTGCCACAATGCAGACATACCCAGTGGGAGCTGCAGCGGCTTGACACATGGCCCTAAAATGTGACCCTCAAAACAGAAGGACCTAATGTTAAAGGCTATTTTCAGTCCTGGGCTCCGATATGAACTGAACTGTTGTGCACTTGATCAACTGATACACTTGTGCACTTGATCGGTTTCAACAAACCCAGGTGTTTGTGTGGGGGAGAAACGTAAACATTCGTGGCGGTGTTAGAACTCCCAGCACCACAGCTTGACATCAGTGAAGGAAATCCACAAAGTAACCCTGCCTAGCAGCAGAGGCATTGAGAAGGCTCACTGCAAATGGAAGCACAAAAATGCCAAAAACATTAAAAGTTGAAACTTAAGCGCATTGGGGCAGGGACGTTTGTACAGCACCAAGCACAGCTGGGCCTGACTGGGTATTATCACAATATAGATGTTGGAATAGGATAATAATAGGTAGAGATTTCCTTTTAAATAGATCATGTGGTTTTTAGCAGTATATAATTAGGAATACATGTACACAGAATCATGGAAACGGCATTAGAAGGGACCACAACGGTCATCTAACCACCTGTCAAGATGAAGCATTTTTTGCAACTGCGACCTTTTATACACTTACCGGCACCATTTATCTACTTCTGCTGTGCAAACAGAGTAGTGGAAACTGACATAACTCTTCTCATCGTGGAGTACCACCAGCATCAACGGGAATGATCCTGGAGATTGATTTATCATGTCTACAGCAGACGTGAGAGATCGATGGCCGGTGGATCAATCACTACAGTGGCAATCCACCACAAAGTGTAGACAAGGCCTAAATCATCCAAGGCAGGTGCTACATCTCTCCTTCATGTCTATTTTGACCTCCAGTGTTTCAATTAATTTGCTACTCACCTTAAAATAATTATAGCGGATACCAGCATAACGCACAAAATACTTGATTGGGCAAACAAGCCTTGTTCATCGTTTCCCAGCATTTTTGTGTCTCACTTACTTACAAAGGTGCTGCAACCACTGCACATTTCCTCCTACACTGCAAACTTATTTTTCATCTTAGAGTGAAATTCACCCTGGTGCAGAGGATCAACTCAAGACCCTGCATACCATTCCAGTCACAAATAGTCCTCAAATGAGCAGTGCAAAGGGCCTTACACAGACTCTTTGCACAGAGGTGAACACACACACACACACACACGTGCGTGCGTGCGCATACGCCCCCCCCCCCTTTATTTAGGCCAAATTCCTCACAGATCCTAATCAGGACCTTTAAGCCACGAAGAAGCAGCTTCACTTACCCACGCAGTCGCAAGTGGGGAATTCTGCCTGAGCCCGCTTGGCTGGGGTGTCCAATAGGCTTTTTGTGGGTGTATCCAGGTATTTCAAAGGAGATTCCAAAAATCCACTGAGGGTTGGTGTGAAGGGCACATCGTTCTTGGTTGGGGTCCCATCCATGTAAGCGGCATCGGTGTTTTGGTTTTCCTCAGAGTAAAAGCAAGTGGTTGACACCACAGTGATAGCACCAGAAGATTCTATTTTAATCTGCTTCGGGGACCTAGCTCCAAAGGGATTTTCAAAATGCTGCCCCATTTTGGGTGGTGGCGAAAAGCCTTTGGGTTCCACTTGGGGAGTGTCGGCCAGGGGCAGCACTCCATCTTCGGTAGCCGGCACTTGGAGAGTTGAGTCCGAGCCCCCTGGCAGTTCTGGAGAATGGCTCAGAGAAGAGGGCTGGTGGGATAGAGGCTGGCTAGGAGGTCCATCGGTCAGCAGAGGAGCCGTGAGGTCAGAATTCGGCAGACTGAAATTTTCCCCGAACTCCGCCTCAAACTGTCGGATCAGCTCCTCCAGCTTGTCATCCACCATGATCGAGTTCTGGGCCGCCAGTGGGTCTGACAGGTTTATGGGCTTGTGGGGAGCTTGGTCCTGCCTGTCGCCAGAGGGAACGACCGTGTAGCTGGAGATGGGAGTGGAGGGCGGGGCAGGGCAGCCTGGAAAGTTCTGGTGAAGGTGGTGCTGGCGGTTCTGCTCTGGGCTCCCTTGGCTGAAAGCGCACGTTTCCTGAGTGTTGGGAGCCAGGCTTCTGTCATCCGGCTGCTTTTGCAGCGGAGACTGTGCAGCAGAGCTGGGTGTGAATAGTGCAAGAGGCAGGGGCTGGACGGGGGTGCCGGGGAGAGGCTGCTCGATCTGCATCTCATCTGTGGGGAGCTCAGGGGTGGTAGCTGAGTGAAACCCTTCCAAGCTAATTTGCCTCAGAGGCAGGAACAGTGGTTGTGAATCCTTCTGCTTGGACTTCTTGATCTGGACTTGCTTCCGGAGTGGTTTGACCTGGGTGGATTTTTCAGGCTGAATTTTCTTCTTCTTTTCTTTGGCCTGCTTTTCAGATGGCTTTGGAGGCAGGCACTGAGAACCAGGAGCCCACCAGTTGGGCAACTGGTCCTGGGGGCCTGGCTGGGCCATGCTCTGGTCAAGGAAGAGATTGCGCTTATGATGGAGATGCTGCTGCAGCATCATCTGTGTCTTCTTGTGGAAGTCCGGTTCCTGCAGTAGCTGCGACAAATGCTGGCTGGGGGCCAGCTTGGGCTGGCCACCCCCAGCCTCCTTCTTCAGAGGTGGGACTGGCGACTCTGGCTTGGGCTTGGCGCCTTTGACCTTGTTGGGCATTGCTTCAGGCCTCTTGAACACCGACTTGATGTAATCATTGGCACTGCCCAGCAGCTGCTCCAGCTCCGCCATCGGGTCGCTGACCAGAGAGGTGGGAGGATCAGAGTTGAGCATCCACAAGTTGTTTTTCGGCTTCGGTTCTTCTTCCCACTGCTCAGAAAATTCCAGTTTCGAGGGGCTGGAGGTGAAATTGGAGAAGAGGCCCATGGGCTCCCGGGGGGTGCTGGGTTCAAGGATACACTGGGAGTCTGCCAGCTGCCAAGAGGGTTGTGTCGGGGCCCGAGATGTCTGGAGCAGGTCGTGTCCTCCATAGGGTTGTGCGTTCTGGCTCTGGTACTGCTCGTTGCTGGATGTGGGTAGCACCGGGGGATCATCTGGGCTGAAGGGGGACGAACAGACCAGCTGCTCCTTGGAGGTGAACGACACAGAGGGCAAGGGGCTGCTGCAAGGAGCTGGAGTTGCCCCAGCTGGCGGTGGGAGGGTGGACGACAGCTGGGTGAGGGCTTCAATGGCGATAGCTGTCTGGAGGCTAACGTTCTTCTCCTTGGCGATGCTCAGTGCACTTTGGGAAAAGGGGAGGCCATCTGACGGGCATGGCTTAAGCGTGTCCACCACTGCAGGCACCTGATTGGGAATAGCACCTTTGTCTAAGGGCTGGTGGTGGGCGTCGCTGAGATGCTGGGATGAGCGGCTAGGCCCCTCCCCAATGGCTAACTTGATCTTATGCTCCAGCCACTCCAGGTAGTCAGGACACTCGGGGCCATCACAGTTGCAGTTGGGGGGCTTCATGCCATGCCTGGCCAGGGTCAGGGCAGCCTTCAGGGTGTTCAGGTCCTCACCTCCGGGGATGCTGTCAGGTGGGGAGAGCCCTGGGGTGCCCGCCCCTCCCCGGCTCATCTCCAGGTTGAATTTCTCATACAGCTGCATGCTCAGCAGCGACGGGGACCCGGCAGCTGGCATTCCATAGGAAGACATGGCTTCGGCCACAGCGGAGAAGGCCACCAGGTTCCGAGCATCCTCCAGGTTCTCATTGTTGGCAGCATCCCCCTGGCCCAGGGCCGGAGCACTCTCCCACTTGGCTTTCTCGGTGGAGTGGTGGGCAACTGGCTGGCTGGCGAGCCACCCACCCGTTTCCATTAGCATGGCACTTTCCCCAGCCTGCTGGCTCCCCCCATTCACCAGGCTGGGCCTGCTTCCTTCGTTCAACCTTCTTTCTTCAGCATAGTTAATTGGCCCTTCTTCCATTTGGCCTGTTTTGGGTCCATCAACTGAGTTGCCCCCTGAACCTGTCTGAGAGAATGGAGAAAAGCAGAGAGTCAGTCCTCACACAGCCACTCTGGCAACCCCAGACCATCCCCACTTTTAGGCTGAAATCTCACCCCGCCCCACCTAGAGAAAGCCAGCAGGAGGCCAAAGCACCAGGTGACTGGTACCACTGATGAGCGCGTCGGAGTAGATCTCTCGCCAGCTTTATAACCACAGTGTCATCCGAGGCCGTGGCTGCCCGAACACTGGCTTAGTTAGACCAGTACAAATCCCTGTGTGAACGCTCATTCTGGTTTATTTTTGCCTCACCCAGCAGCAATTCCCAATTGACTTAAACTGGAACAAGCTAGGTTTGAATTGAAATCAGAGCATCCACGTGGCCTTTGCAACTGGTTTAACCACATTGGTTTAAACTAAACAGGCACAACTCTTGTGTTTGGACAAGCCCTGAACCTGCTCTCAACGTTCTGTGCTGTTATTTAGCTGTAATTTACCCCTAAATGTCTTTGAAGAGCCCAGTCAGCAGTGGGAGTGTTGGTAATGCTGCTAGACAATATTGACCTGACCAGTGCTGGATGAGAGAGGTTTAACTTGTTCTGTCCTATCACACCCTCTCCTCCAGGGATCATCCTTGCGGGGAAGGAGGGGGTGTTGTAATAGGACAGTACTTTCTCCCATGTTACGCTGAATTAAGGCTAAACAAGGCTGATTTCCCCCACGATTTACACCACCACCCCTTTTACCTAGACCGACTTTTCCTGCCTCTGCCAGCACTCCTGATGATGGATCCTCACCTTAATCCTCCTTCTAAAGAGCTTTCTTCGGGGGCTGGGCTGCTGACTGCCCTTTTGACTCACTGACCTGGATGCCAAGATGCCCGAGCCTTCCCTAAGGCAGCCCTGTACAGTGCAGCAATGATGGTGGGGCCATTAGTGTTGGACGCCAGTGCTGAACAAGAAAATCCTTGGGGCAGTTTCAAAGCATGCAGCATTTCTGTACACTCAGTCCTTAAGAAACCGACCTGCATTCAGGCAGCAGTCCCCTAACACAGCGACTTTATGGCAGGGGGTCAGGGAGAACACATTTGTGTCATGGTTCTCTTCCCAGCCTACTAGTTCCAGGCATAGGGCAAACATCCTAGAGCACGTGCAATTTTATGAAACCTCAGTACTTCTAGGTGGAAACTATCTGAGGGCTGACTGCAGTAGGCGGACATGCTGCTTGAGTTGAGGCTGGGTTCTAAACTACAGATAAGCATGTTGCTGACTACAGCAAAATGCTGCATAATGAAATATGGGCCACTCCCAAACAGTCGAAGACTTTCCTGCCTGAGAAGTCACTTCAAGCTCTATCCTACATGCAAAACGCTTGCTGAGTTCAGTGGGAGTTCTGTCTGTCTAGGTGCCCCAAATTTAGACCAGAAAGTTTTCTGCTATAACAAGAACTTAAGGTTAAAATCACGCACAAACCAGGTGTAAATCAGCATCTCTCTGCTAAACATAGGTGGATTTATGCAGATTTACGCTAGAGGAGGCTCTGACTTCAGTGTGAAAGGGGCTCAGATTTCAACGTTAAAAGAAAAGAGATCTAAGACCTCTTTTACACGTACAGCGTCCCACACCAACAGTGCTTCAATGAACTCAACTCAGTTGAATTGCCTAGTACCTCTTCTTAGTACAAGTAACACCCAAAATCTCTCTAACCAAAAGCAGCCTCCTTACACTCTTTTCTGTTTTTGTAATTTGCTGATTGTCCACTCTGTGCAGTGGATTTCACTATTTTTCCACGCGCAGTCAGCTGGCAAGGTACAAACCAACTAACTTCAGAAGAGCCTTATAACCATCCACCGGGGAAGAGGGAAAAAGCCCTGGTTAAAGATGACTTTGCATGGAAATTTTAAAAGACAGACATTTACATTTGAAAGGAAAACAAATGGAATTTTTTTCAAATGAGTTTTAAAAAATGAACCCAATCATTGCCCTTTAAATGACTGTTTTATAGCCTCTTGCTCTGCAAAGGCTTATTCTCCAAAGCTGATCAACTATGGACTGCAAATTAAAAATGATCAAGAATGCAAAGAATCTCATCTATTATTATTTCTAGCATGATAGTGTTTTAGGGGCACTGCAGAAACACAGAACAAAAAAGTGCCCAACACAAACAGCTGATAATCTAAGGGCTGCATCTTAACACCAATATAAGACCTGACTTGGCTGTTCATGATTGGACAGTAAAATATTTAAGCCTATCCTTCAAATAACTGCTATATCGTTATCCCCACTATACAGCTGGGAAAAGTGAGGAGGCACAACCCTAGGGAAATCAATGTCCGCAGGAGGGTTGAATCTGGTGCCTGAAGAACAATGGCTTAGTCCAAACTTTGCTGAAATCTAGCGGATTCTGATGCCAATGCTTTCTTTTCCAGGGCATGTCTACTAGAGGATATAGAAATCACTCCTGCTCTGACAAGGAATGACACTCCACAGATGCACAACAGAATCAGGAACATCAAGAATAATTAGTTCTCTTTGACGGACAAAAGCAAACCTGACTCCCACTGATCTCTACCAGTCCCCTGATTCTTACACTTTGTACTCAATGTTTGCAGGCTTTATGGTGAAGGATTTGGGCAGCTGAAGTCCCCGGCGTACTATAGGTTAGCTGCAGAAGAAGCAGCTGCTGTGCACGCTTCCAAAGTCCTCCCACTATAACTACGTTTACGTTACACACTAAGGATGGGACTCCCCTGCTTATGTACATCTACTAGTGTTCGCGCTCATCCACTGGGCGCAACTATAAATAGCAGCATTTGCGCAGCAGGTAACATGCGTCGCAGCAGCAGACGTACGACTCAGCCATGCTACTTGCATACTCTCTGGTTTCAGTTGGGTACACAACCGGGGAAACCACAGCCCTCGTTCATAGTGTAGACATAACTTAAGTGTCATCTAGTCAATAGGGCATTGGATTGGGAGTCAGGAGATCAGGGTTCTGCCACTTACCCATTCTGTGACCCTGGGCAAGTGATTTCACATTATTCCTTCATTTCCCCTCCCACCCCAGGTGTGCAAGTTCTTGGGAGCAGGGAATGTCCCCTGCTGCGAAAAACAGTGCTCAACACAACTGGCCCCTGAACCTGAGCATGCCTCTAAGCAATACTGCACAGACAACAACAACCACCACCCTGAAAGGGCCACCTGCTCCAGAGGTACTAGGAAATTCTCTCGCCGTTGTGTAGTTCTACAGCACTCTGGAGCATGTAACGCAGTAACCCCCAGCACTGCTACCAGGAAAGATAAATGCACCTCATGGGACAAGAACCCCTTTCTATGAGGGCATGTCATTCAGACAAGACCCTAAGGGCATGTCTATACTGCAATAAGCAGCTGTGGCTAACCAGTGCTGGGTGATGGGCTTGCAGGGCTCATGCTGCAGGGCTATAAAACTGCAATAGAAAGGCTCAGGCTTACAACGGTGCCCAACCTCCAGGACCCTGCAGGGTCTACGCTGCAGTTTTATAGCCCCACAGCCCACATCCACTGATGCGAGCCAGCTGCAGGTGTTTTACTGCAGTGTAGTCATAGACCTATAGAACTGCAAGACTGGAAGGGACCTGAGAGGTCATCTAATCCAGTCCACTGCACTCATGGCAGAACTAATTATTATCTAAATCATCCCTGACAGGTTTTTGTCTAACCTGCTCTTAAAAATCTCCAGCGACAGAGATACCAGAACCTAGGCTTACCCACCCTGGGACTAAGGAAGTTTTTCTCAATGTCCAACCTAAATTGCCCTTGCTGCACTTTAAGCCCTTTGCTTCTTGCCCTACCCTCAGAGGCTGAGGAGAACAATTTTTCTCCCCCCACTTCCTGCAACCACCTTTTATGTTCATGGAAACTTATGTCGACACTGTATTGTAAGGTGGGGCTTAATTCTGAGCCCTAATCCTCCTACTGTTTACATGTAAATCTGTCTGACTCTGGTCAGCAAGCACTCAAGATCCTTTGGAAACACTGGGGGTGGAGAGACAGTGGGTCTAAGTCAGAGACCAGCAGAGTCAGTTCCAAGTCCTGTCACTTTGTAGCATAGCTGCAGCTTAAGCTGCAGACCTGAGTCAGAAGATCCACATGACACAATATTGACATGTTAGCACCAATGTGAGACCCAGGCTGAGCAGCTGTAAGACCAGGTGTACAATGCAGCGTGGAGAAACAGCCCACATGCCCAGCTCTCAAAGACCCCAGTTTCCATTGCAGTGTAAAAAGACCCTAACTGTCCTCCAACTCTCAAAAACTCGACTTTGTTTCACTGTTTATTTACGGGCGTAACTTAAACCCTTGCATTCCAGGTGGAGCACAGGACATCTACAAGTCTCCTCCACTTCACTCTGTCTCAGGCCAACACTTCTAGCTGACTCCAGGAGTACCCCAGTTGTGGTCCTTCAATCTCAGCAGATCTACTCCATGTTCTCCAAGGTCTTACTCAACCCGTGCTGATTGCCATCTCCTCCCAAGACTGGTGTGGGTGTAGGTGTCTTTGTCAATGTTTCTGCAGCTTTTGGTTTGGGTTGTTAACCCTAATCCAGCCCCTTTCAGCTCAAGGAGAGGGGATCCAAACTTGTCCGGTCTCTACCCCTTTGGCCTGTTCACTTTGGGTGACCTTTCCAGGAGCTGCAGCTCCCTCTGGCATAGCAATCTGGGTGATTGAGACACACAAGCCACCTCACCACGATAAGGGATGGACCATTGGGTGGGCTTATCTATGGAGCCTAGACGCTATGGTGGTGGCACAAGGTAAGGGATAGGACATGAGAAGAGAAGAGACAATTAAAAGATAGGAGGATGGCTGGCTGGCTAATCAGGATATGATTTGGTTGTAACTAGGTTGCACGCTCCTGAAGCAGGGAAAGGAGAGGAGCGTGCTGTCTATCTGCACTTAGCACACAGAAATATTTTCCTGTCACTTGTCCCTGTGCGCTCTTACACACACTCACTCTGGATTTCCCTCCGGAGAACACACTATAGGCCCCGGTCCTGCCCTGGACTCTAGGAGCTGGACTGAGGGTGACTCACAAGGCTTTGCCATCTCTGCATGTGTCTGACTGCAGGGATATACAGTGGGGAGGGCACATGTGAAGTCAACCAACTAAAGGCTGCAAAAAAAAGAGGCAGCCAAGGCTCCCGGCCCAAAGCCATGCCCAGCCAGCTCTGTAATCCCCAGTTTCTCTGACAGTCAGACAGAAACAGCTCACGGTTTGCAGACAAGGGGGTTTTGTGAGGTCTCTGAGGCAGTTGGTTTTCTTCCCCCTTAATCTCCATATTGTGTTTCTCACCGCCGCGCCGAGAGGACGACGAAAGCAGGAATGCCCCCCTGCCCAGACAAAGGGAGCCTTGCAAAGACAGCTCCAGCTTAGCATCCCCAATGACTGGCCCATTTTCTCTTTTACTAGCACTGTTGTGCCGGCAGGTTGAGCACATGGCTGGTTTCACTGAAGATCCCCTTCTGAGCCGCACCTAGGGATTTTCTCTTATTGGGACCGAGAAGTGCCACTGCAGGTAAGGACAGGGAAAAAACACCGGCATCAGGACCTGGGCATGGAGAACCAACTAGTCCAAACCCAGCACTGTTGACTCCTCCTTTGACTCTGTGAACTGGGGATAACCCCACTCAAGAGGACATTCAGAGGCTGAGGTTTCATCTACACACCAATAAGCTCTAGTTTGGTTAAACCAAAGCCAGACCTCTCCATGGGATGCTTCTACTTGCATTTCATTCCAACCTGTTCCTAAAATGAATCAAAACAAGCCTGGATTAAGATGAACTAAGAACGTCCACATGGATGTTTGCACCATTTAACTAAACCGGTTCAAGGGGTGCAGCTCAGCATGTAGACCATCTCCATGCAAGTTAGCTGGTGGCAATACTCTAACTGAAACACAGCCTCCACCCCCTGAGTCTATGTGCAGGAGAGGCCGAGTCCTGAGAGTCTGAACACAGAAATTAACCATGGTGGAAGAAATAATTTAAAAAAACAGTTTTTATCCTGTGTGTAGATTTAGGGTCAGACCCTGAAAATTTCTTGGCGGGGCACATTCCCCGTCCCGCACTTCGGCTCATTCACCTTCAACTCTCTCTAACAAGGTGAGTGCCTATCAGTGCCAGAGAGAGAGAGATGCCCAAGTCCACTCCACTTGGAGTGAAACCATCTCTGCCTCCATCTTGGGATGCCTATGGCCCACATGACCAACCCTTGATGTTACCCTCGCACGACTCCCTATGAGGTCACGATTCTCATCCTCATTTTATATTGACAATAGAAACACCTGGAGCAGGAAAGAGATGGAGGCCCTGTTTACACACTAGACATTACAGCACCACAGTGTTTCGGTGTAGGCAACACCTATGCTGACAGAAAAATCCCTCTCATAGGTAACCCATCTCCCCAAGAGGCGGTAGCTTGGAAGAACCATTCCCTCGATCTCACACTTCGTATCCAAGCACTTAGGTCAACATAACGACCTTGCTCAAAAGTTTTCACACCCTTTGGTGGTGTCATTATGACAACCTAGTTGTCTAGGGCAGAACATGCCTTACACATGAAGTCTGTGGCAGAGCAAGGCCTCAGCCTCCTGAGGCCGAGTTTGAGCCAGCCTTGTATCATCTAGTTAACAGCACAGGGCTTGATCTCACGTAGGACTGAGCAGCAATTTCTCTAATCACTAATTCCCACTGCGGCCCAGGTCTTAGCCATGGTCTCCAGCTAAATATTAGCAAGGCCGAGCTGTAAAAAATGTCACACCCTGTATGATGACTAACTGCCCCCCAACATAGACTCAGCTAGTTCGATGAAAGAGATCTTCCGTCAGTCTAGAGACGGCCTCTCAGAAAGGCCGATTATCTACATTGATGGAAAACACCCCGGCTGCCCGCTACAGTCAACGTCCACCCTGCTGTGCTAGGTTGGGGCATAACTGCAGCTCTACTGCTATAGCACTGCTGGCGCAGATAGCCTTCATTTTGACTCCAAGAAGTCTTTCCAGTTTGTTTCCCCTGAGAATAACAAAGGCCCCACTTCCAAGTGAGACTGGAGCAGTCAGTCACTGGACAGTATAAACACCCCAAGCCCTGCTGTGACCCTGTAACAAGGACAGGCCAAATGAGGTAATTTCCCTCCCAGAAAGGGAAAGCTCACGGGACAGCCAGTCCCTTCAGAAATCTTCTGAACACAGCTTTAACAGAGGGCTTCTTCCAAGGCAGCACAGTGTTTTGAGAGCCTCTTGAAGGGAAGAGGCAGCTTGGTTCCGTCTCCCACGTTCCATACTGCATTCTAATGGGACACAAATGTTGGTAACGCAAGGGGTCTGTTCTAACCCGCCTCACACAACAAGGAGACATCTGAGAGCAATTTCTCAGGCTGCTGGAGGGCCCTGTCTCTGAAGAGACCTTGACACTTTGCCTCCCAAAGCCAGGAGTGAGGCAGTGGCACGTTGAAGAAAAAACAAGCCAAACAGGAACTGCATTCCCTGCAGTGTGGTTGCTGGAGAATCGAGTCCAACCCCAGCACTAGTTGGTCCATGGGAGTTGTGGATGAGAAGCCGGACATGAGTCAACAGTGTGCCGTCGTAGTCAAAAAGGCTAATGGCATATTAGGTTGCATCAAGAGGATCATTGCCAGTAGATCCAGAGAAGTGATTATTCCTCTTTGGTGAGGCTGCATCTGGAGTACTGTGTCCAGTTCTGGGCCCCCAGTTATAGGAAGGATGTGGATACACTGGAGAGGGTCCAGTGGAGGGCAACCAAAATAATCGGGTGCTGGAGCATATGACCTAGGAAGAAAGGTTGAGGGAATTGGGACTGTTTAGTCTGCAGGTGGGAACACTGAGGGATGACTTGATAACAGCCTTCAATTTGCTGAAGGGAGGTTGCAAAGAGGCTGGAGAGAGGCTGTTCACAGTGTCACGGATGGCAGAATACGGAACAATGGCCTCAAGTTGCGGTTGGGAAGGTCCAGGTTGAACATTAGGAAAAACTTTTTCCCTAGGAGGGTGGTGAAGCATTGGAATGGTCTACCCAGGGGACTAGTGGAGCCTCCATCCCTGGAGGTGTTTAAGTCTCACCTTGACAAAGCCCTGGGTGGTCTGATCTGATGGGTTTGGTCCTGCCTAGGGCAGGGGGCTGGACTTGATGGTTTTTTAGGTCTCTTCCAGCTCTCTTATTCTATGATGACCCCACCAGGATGCCCACAGAGAGAGGGGACTTCATGAACAGAAGGTCCATACTTTGGTACCTTGGGAACGGAACACAGCCGTTCACTTTGACGAGGAGGGACACAGGCTCATCCTGAGCAGAGTTGATAGGATGACGCTGGTGCCAGATCAGTGGATTGAACTGTGGCAGGAAGGGAGCGAGCCAAAAGGCAGAACTGCTGGAGGGGAGGCTCTGTGCGCATCACCCAAAGTCCTCTCAAACTGCTGGTCTACCTTAGACCTGAAAGTTGATCCTAGATATGCAATTCCTGCTATGACACCTGCGTAGTTTCTCCCATCGATCTCCCTCACTCCTTGCAATAATGAGGAGTACGGGGTCACCTGTCAAAGCCCTGATAATTCAATTTTGCAATAGGCGTGTGAAACTGAACCCTGGAAGATCGACCCTGACGGTGGTGGATCTCCCAGTAAGTGTTACAAACAGTGGAGCGCAAAGAGGGCAAACAGTGGGGATCTCAGACCACAGAGATTTGCTGGAGTATGAGTTTTCAACCACTCTCAAAGGCCTTTTTGCTGGAACGTGAGGGCATGGTACGAGCGGGATCGCTAACCCACGTGCTAGGGGTCTTGTGGGACTCCACAAGCTCCCATATTCTCAGGCCTCTTTGCCCAGCTGGAGCAGCCCCTGTTTGCAGCAAGGGGGCCGCTTCTCCACAACCACCCCTTCACCCATTTAATCAGTTAAATGGTTCAACCCAGCATTCAACAGATTAACTAATTAAACAAGATTTATATCCCTACATGGCAGCACATGAGAACGTACCAAGCTAGCTTGACCCAGTAGCTTGAAAAGCCATGCACCATGGGACTGGCACTTGAGTACACAACCGCTGTCCTGGCTGGGCCCTGACAACCTGAATTTTCCCACTATGGGAGAGTCAGTGTCCCTGCCTGCAGCGCAGACAGACCCCAAACCTGATTTTCCTTACCTGCTCTGATGGGGACCGTAGCACTGCCCTACTTTGCAGGCTTCTGTTATCTCTGAGGGATGCACCAATACTAGAGCAGAGAGGAGGGTATCTCATAACCTAGATTGGTCTAAAATGGAGACAGGGCATGGGAACTCCTCTGAGTTGCTTTCTCCCCCCGCTCCCCAGGATGTGTCTCATGGGTGGGGGAGGGGAGAGCGCCAGTGGTAACGCCAATTAAAAACTCAGTAGGCATGAAAAAGGAAATGATGTAGCACTGAAAACCATCTAGGGCCACACAATTGTAGCCGTGTTCTCAGCAGCTCAGCCCAACACGCAAGCTTTTAAGCACTTAGTTTAAGCCCACTGAACAAATGTATAAATACTAAAGAGGGGTAGAGGGCCAAGGGCATTGAGAGACCATTGAGAAAAGAGCAATTGGTGTGTTAATTGAATATGAATGGGTAACAGTTGAGCCCTTGCACCCAGCAACCTCCCAGGGCTTTGTAAACACTAAGGCCATGTCTACACTACTCCGGAAGATCAACGGGCGCAGGGTTGATCTTCGGGAGTTCGATATCATGCGGCTGGTAGGGACTTACAAAATCGACCTATCAGAGGTCAGCACTGACCCTTGTACTACTCGCGTGACATGAGGAGTAAGGGAAGTCGGCGGGAGAAACGCTCTTGTTGACCTCCTTCAGTGAGGACAGCCAAGTAAGTCAATTGCAGATACGTCGATTGTAGAGACGCAGCTGCCGTAGCTAGTATTGCGTATCTGCAATCGACCTCCTTTCCCTAGCGCAGACTTAGCCTAAGTCCTATGCTGTTAGAGCAACCAGGACAGCAAGGGGATGCTGCTGCAGAGCAGGGCCAAGCAACACCAGTGGATGGATCTCTGGGCATGGGAAGCCGAGGGCTAGAACAGCAGCGGTGACTGGGTGTTCCGGTGCAGGTCCATCAGCAGCCAGGTAAACGGGAGCCCTCTCTACTAGTTGCTGTTGCTCCCAGAGGCTGAGCACACCCCCGAAACGTCAATGAATCGAATCTCTGGTCCCAGAGCCCAGCCACATAGCTCCCCTGGGGCTGCCACGCCAGGCTGTAAACTGGCTCAGCCTGTAGCAGGGCCGCACCTGCACATCAGACATTTTCTCAGGTGTGTCTCGCAGGCAGCAACACACAGCAATTGGCAAGCCAGGGGCTATGAGCTCACTGAACACCAAAGAAAGACTCTCCTTGAGTTCAGCGGGACCATGCCCCTGCACTCAACTAACTACCCGGAGACTGCTAGGGGAGGGCACGGGGATGCAAACGGGTAACTGCGCATGCTGCCCATTGCTTCTCTTCGCTCCCACCACGTTTGCCACCTGCCCTGGGATTCTATTAAGGACCAGGATAAAAAACGATCTCACCAAAGGTCAGCCCATACATCAAGGTTGGGGCTGTCTTTGAGTGACCTGCCAGAAGTCACCAGCAGCGCGACGCAAGGCTCATCAAACTGCACGACACAGGAGGATGATCGCAGTGGCCTCCTTCCAGGCTTAAAACTTCTGAGTTAATGAAAAAGTTCATCTACAAAACTCAGTCTCTGCTAAATTCAATGCCAAGGGTGCGGAGGGGGTAGGAGGGAGAGAGGAAAAGTGAATCGCCTGCCCAAGTTGCAGGCCAGGGCAATAAGGTGAGGAAGATTGTGTCCTGGAGACCAAGCTCCACTGTGCTGGAGGACTCCCAAAGGGTTAATTATAAATCTAATATCTTACACAGATCAGAGGCAGATTTCCACACAGGGAGCCAATCAAATCTACTCTTTATCTCACAAATCCTACACATCACAGCTTTCTGCCTGGCTCCCTTTGTTCCTCTGCAGCGCAGCTGGGGTGGGGGAACTCCGAGGAGGAACCTCCAGCTTCATATGCCTTTTCCCCTGCTTCTCGCCACACACACGCCAGCAGCACCACCTCTGCCCCTTTGGCTCTGCCAATTTGTGCAAAGAGCTTGCAGGGTGTGCACTGGGCAGCTACTCTGCTTCCTGAGTGGTGATCGATTATTCAGACTCTCTCTCTCTCTTGCCCGAGTGCCTCTGAAGAACTCAACCTCCCACGGGACAAAGTCACTCCCGTTTTCATGACAAATGTGCTCTCACTGCCACCCCCGCAGCTATAATCATCACCAGTTTCCCCTTGAGAAAGCTTCCCTCGGCCAACTCTCCTTTTATTTACCCAGGCAAACAAAGACTTGTTTTTTAAATCCCCAGCTTTCTTCCCCCCGCACCCCAAGGGATCATTTTTAAGTTCCCCAGAAATGGGGCGGACAGTATTTTGAGAAGGAAAAATATCCACCTTAAGGGAAAGTGTCTTTTTTTTTTTTTTTAATGCCTCAGCCAAAAAAAGAAAGACAACCACACACAAACACACACTTGGAAAGATTCCAAATTCAGTAAGCTAACTTAAGAAAATAAGTTAGCAACCATTTATAATTTCAGATCAGTATGGGAAACCCCCACCACTGATCGCCAGGACGTTACAAATGACAGGGTAACCTTTGTGCTGAAGAAATAGATTTCCTCTTGTCTCCCCCAAAACCACCACCGCTCGCCTCCCCGTCTAGTTATTTTGGTGCCCTGGGGGGAAAATGCTGCCAAAACAAACTGTCTCTGAGCTTGCCCCCTGCCCAGACAGCTGCATGATCCCCCTGCAAGATTTTAGAAAATGTGGGGAGCAGCAGGGGTGGTTTTCCATAGCAACAGCCTACAAAGATCAGTGCCCCCCACCCACCTTCGCCCTGAACTACAACAGCGTCTGCCAGTTCAGCTGTGGTTGGTGAATCCTGCTCTTTAAACATGACATGTACTGCTGCTGCTGGTTTCCACCGGCTTTGTAATCTCTGCATGCAATCGACAGATAGACAGACAGACAAGAAAGCGCGTGCGTGAGCGCGCGCGTGCGCGCGCACACACACACACAGAGCCAAGGTTTAACTGGCAACACACACATCCAGACAGACAGCCATCTCAGAAAACTGCAGGCAAGGGAAAGATAAAAAGCGAACACTTACATTTGCAGAATCCACTGGAAAAGAACCAAAACCAGAGAGGCAAAAGGAAAGGGAAGCACGGAAGGGTCCACAGGAAAACGTGACACACCACAACTAAGGACCACAGAGGAGGAAACACTGATCTAGTTATTCAGCCTACACACACTTTCCCCTCCCCCCGCCGAACAGCTGTAGGGGCCATTATCCTTCTTGCACAGTGCACGTACATAGCCGGAATGGCAGCAGTACTGCAGGCAGGCGGAGAAAGCAGGGTTGGTGTGGGCGAGAGAGAGACAGAATTAACACCCACCCCACAAAAAAGGGGTGCCCTGGCAGGCTCAGGAGGGGCTGGCTTCGGACTCTTTGGGGAGGCTTTGAAAAAGCAAAATAGAGAAAGGACTAAATGATCAACCAGCACCAAACCCCCCAGCTCCTGAAAAGCTGAGATTCAGCATTCTGCAAGCGCTGAGTTTTTTCTGCCTGCAGCTTTGATCGAAGAACCTTAAATGCCCCTGACTGTTCTGTTAAAGGGACCGGTTGCGTACAGTTACTGCAGCCCAGACGCAGCCTCCTTAAAAGCAGATCTGGGTGCTCCCTTTGGGAACAAGGCCGCTTGCTGTCTCCTTTAATGCAGGAAGGCATTTCTGGTGGGAGAGCCTCTGTCCGATCGGCCCTCACCCCTCAACCTGGGCCAAGCACAGATCTGGATCAAGGAGAGCTTGCATGGGAACGAAAGCAACCAGCCACCATTCTCCCTGTTCTCACTCCCTCGCGGATGTAACCAAGGACTCTGGCAGAACCCAGGAATTGTGGAGTCACTCCACCGTACATGCCTACGTCGAGTCACACCGCCAATCACCTACTGCGGGCAGGGATCCCAATCGCAAGCCCCAGACTTGTAACCCGCTAGCTGGCGGAAAAATCAAAATCATCTCGAGAGCAAAACCAGGGAAGAGCAAGGTAATATTCACCCATCACCTCTTCCTCTGACCAGATCAGCTGAGAAAGTGCCAACCTCTAGTGATCCAACAAACTTTATCCCTCCTGCTTCTTGGCTTCCAAGGCAAATGGGGAGCTAAGCGCAGCCCTAAATAAATCCCAGGTGCCTTGAATAAAGCAGTGAGCTAGAGCAGGGGAGAGCAAACTTTTTACGACAGGCCCCACTTTTCGTCCCTGCGATTACCAGGGTCCCCCCAACCTGTCTAATGTAATCCAAACTGACGGAAATTTTCATTATGCTCATATGAAAAAAAAAAACCCAACCCTTTTGACACACATAAGTCTGTAAGTATGTAGAAGAATGTAAAAACTTTATTGAGCAGTATATAAATGGGAATACACACACATAAAAAGAAACATATTTCAACATTTTAAATGAGAATGATGAGCCTGAGACCCAGCAACCAATCACATTGTGCCCCCTTGTGAAATTTCAGGCTCCCCACTTTGAATACCCCTGGGCTAGAGGCCTTGGGAGCTTTGTGCAGGAAAGAGACACCCCGTGAGATTGGAGGGGCAGCTGGCTCTACCCAGCATGGTGTGCGTTCGTGGGGCACAAACCACAACCCTCACTCTTTACGAGACAAGACTACACTCCCCATCCAGCTGCAGATGACACACGTCCAGCATCTGGGCCGGCCCCATGCTGACAGTCCTTGTGAGATGGGTGAGGACAGACAGGACTATGAAGCTCAAACTCCCCTTCTCGTTTGCAAGGAGGTCTCCAAGGCACGGGAGCTGGGACACAACTACATTGTGGTACGGGAGAGCCTTACACCGCTGGTGGGTGCTCCATGAGAAGATGGATGTGTCCTGCAGGAGTTTCCCACCCACAGTAGGCATCCTTCAGTCTGCACAGACAATGGATCGTGCCCTTTAAAGCACAATGGTAATTCAAAAACCAATATAAAAATAGCACCTAAAAGGGTGTTACAAAGAGGAGGGAGAAAAACATTCTCCTTTACCTCTGAGGATAGGAAAGAAGGAACAGGCTTAAATCACAGCAAGGGAGATTTAGGTTGGACATTAGGAAAAACTTCTAACCATCAGGGTGCTTGAGCACTGGAATAAGTTACCTAGGGAGGAATAAGTTGCCTGTGGAATCTCTATCGTTAGAGATATTTAAGAGCAGCTTAGACAAACGTGGGTCAGGGATGGGCTAGATGGTGCCTGGTCCTGCTGTGAGTGCAGGGACCAGACTTGATGACCTTGAGATCCCTTCCAGTTCCAGTAGTCTACAATTCTATGAGTCTATAGGCCAGCTTAAATGGCAAGGAACCACAAATGCCTGCAGCACCATCTCTTCTGGGTGCAGGAATGGGAGAGGCTTGCTCAGTTGCTCCAAGGCATGACGGATGAGAAACTGCAAGGGACCCTTTATGTCTTCCAAGAGCTGATAGCTGCCAGAAACTACTGCAGGACAGAAGCCTTCCATCTCCCCACAAGGCAGATAACAGCAGCCTACGGTTTCCGCGCAACACACCACTGATATGTCTCAGCTCCCTTTATCTTGGAGACCTTCTGGTAGTTGCCATCCTCTAGGACGTACAGACCTATCAGACACACTCGTTAGTCTTTGGGCCCAAGCAGCCTCAAGATTAAGGAATTAATCCTCAGGCCCTCAATGGTCTGTATGAATAGGAAGTGAATAAAAACACAGGGAGAGCAGAAAAACATGGTCTGCCAACAAGGCAGTGCTGGTGCACCACAAGAACTCTTTGCAAGAAGTTCGGAGCACAACTTGCAGTAACTTTTAATAGGAGCTGCGCACAGGAGTCCTGTAGACTCCCAGACCATGTTGCCTTTGTGGCACACCAGCAAAGGGTACTGAGTTCAACTCAAATGCCTTGCCTGGGATAAGAACCTACTACTGCAACCAGCCACAAAGGAGTGACTTCATCTCAAGCAATAGAAATGCATACTTTTAGCGCTAAAGATCCTGGGTTCAAACCATTGCCGAGGCTTCACAAAAGAAAAGGGGTTATTTAAAGTTCAGAGGCAAGAGATTTTAAAATATATTTAAAGGTCAGTTTCCCCCCAACCTGTCCCATATGGCTGAGCGAAAACCAGGATGGAGGCATGCGCTAACTCTCCCCATTCCCTGGGGAAGCCAGGTCTGGACCGGATGCTCAAGGGGACATAAAAAATATCCAGGATTTTAATGCACATTGAACCTCTCCTGTCCCAGATTCTCTGGTCTGGCAGGACCATAGATGTTGCTGAACCAGGGAGCCCCATTCACAGAGGTTGCTAGGGGCTCAGGCAGTCTGGCAGGCAGCCCCACTGGCTGGGAGCCAAGCTGCTGCCCACCCTGGACAGGGAGCTCCACTGGTCAGTGGTGCAGAGCTACTGCCGGCCACAGGCAGGGAGCCACCACTGGCCCCAGGAGGGAGCCGTGGGAGGGAGGGGTGGGGCTGAGCTCCCATCTGCATGCCAAAGAAAACTGGCTCCTGTGCCACTCTTGGATTGGGTTGCCGAGCCCTCCCCACCCTCCTCGGGTCACCAAGCCTTCCTGAATTGTCAAAATGGGTCCCTGCCTGGAAAAGGTTGGGAACCGCTGATCTAACAGCAGAATGAGCCTTGGGATAACTGCAAAGGCCAGACTAAGCTTGTTACCTGAGGGCCTCCCTGCCTAAATGCCCAGAAGAGAGACCTCCTGAACTAGAACATTGCCCAGAATGTTACCAGTCAAACCAACTCCAGAGCTTGGACTTGTATTACAGCAGCCTCTCTCCAGCTGAGCAGAGAGCAGCCCTGCTGAGTTGGCTTTATATACACCTATATAATCTGGCTGACAAGCCATCCAGGAGACTAACAATAACAGTTTCAATGAGAGCATAGCAGCATGCTCACCTATGGGATATCTTGAGACACAGAAATGCCTGGGGACTTCAGCTGGCATGAGTGCTCCAGGCCAAAGGCCATTAAGAAAAATCAGCGGGTTTAGGTTTTAGTGGATCCCAAGGAGAGAACAAGCCCCTGCCATCCCAGGAGGAACCAAGCCTTTGAATTCCAAAGGGATGCCGCAACAGCCTGTTAAGCATCAGAACAAGGGAGAAGCCCAGATATGGCTGTCCGGATCGGGCCTGATAGCCTGTGCAGCGGACCATGTAAAAGCCAGACAGGGTACAAAGCTGGAGACTATTTCATTTTTTTTTTAAATACTCTCCCGCATGAATAATAATAAAATAACCCAGAACAAACAGCCGAGCCTTTCTTCCATGTGCTTGCCCGCTGTAAATCAAGTGTCACTCCCAAAGCCAGCTCCAAACCACATGCACAAGAAAAAATCAACAGCTGGCGAAGCCAGGGAACAGGTTTTAAATCCCTCTCGCTCAGGAAGCGACAACCCAGCCTGAGCCTCATGCCTGGAGGGATTTGGGGGTTGCTGGTTCCCCTCATGCTTCAAGGGCTCTCAAAAGCAGTTTGGTCCCTCCCCTATTCCCAGTGTGATTAGCAGCAAAGCTGCCCTGGTGGGACTCTGTTAATAACTTACTTATAATCAGGCAAATACAAACACGGGACCATTCAGCCAGCTCTCTCTGCAGGTGTACCAGGCATTACCAAGCCCAGGCGTGCCCCAAAGAAGAGCAATTAACCATTAAATGGACTGGGACTGCACCAGTGAGCGTTACTATCATCTGAAACAACATGAAGTCCTGCGGCAACTTATAGACTAACAGATATTTTGGAGCATAAGCTAAGAGCAACAAGTGCAGGCTGGGAGGAGGTCTGAGGGTACAAGGTATTCAGAGCCAGCTGACCCAATTCAGGCAGCACCAGGCGTGGTTAGAGCAGAGAAAGCCAGAGTCAAGATGCCTGGCTCTGGCGTAAATCACTTTACTACCTTGGTTTTCATCTTTTAGCCACAGCCGTCTGCACATCCCTGTTCTTTAAACCAGAGCGGGGTGCAGGTTGACAGATAGCTGCCTGTCTCCGGTGCTTGCTGAGCATAGCTGCGCTTCACCTTCCCAGCTCTTAAAGCTCCTGGCTCTGGAGTGTCAAAATCCTGACTTGTGCGAAGATCCTCTGCCCTGACCCCAGACAGAGACGCGCGTGTAAACACCCCCACATACACACACATGTATGGATGCATGCCCACACAAAAATACACGCCCTGCCACGCTTTTGTGAGTTTGCGCGCACACAATTCTCACAGCTCACACATTCTTCTACTTAGACAGCTCCAGATGCATGTACGGGCACGCACACGAAACCCAAGCATACACATACACCACCCACATGCGTTCACCACCACCACACCCCTCCGCCCTCCCTTCAGCTGAGGACAGGAAGACCCAGAGCCTGAATGATGTCAGCTACCAAAGGGTGTGTGCAGTGTACACAAAAAAGCTGAGCTCTATCCTGTTCACACACGCCCACTCCAACTGCAGTGAGTTTGTGCCTTTTAGTTGCTTCCCTGCCCTGGAGAGCTCCTGCCCAGTCCAGCGGCTGGTGAGAGGCATAAATAAAAACACAACCCTACCTACCAGCAGTGGGAAAAGTACCCCAAAAGTTACTTGAATAAAAGCACAGCAGCTTGGAGGGGATGTGCCTAAGTATAAGTCACCAGTCTCCCTCTGGAAAATTACTTGAGTAAAAGTGCGCACACACATGCACAAATGAACACACCCTCACAACTTTATTGTATTCAAGCACCTACAAGTGAAAGCAGCTGCACTTTTACTCAAATAACTTTTGGGGTACTTTTTCCACTTCTGCCTATCTCTAGGGGGCCAGCTGCTTCCCCTCCCTGCTCAGCTGGAAGCCTGCCCACCTCTCACCCGGGATTGTCATTCAGCACGGCTCCCCTGGAGTCAATGGAGCAATGCAGAGGATTTGGCCCCAGGACTTAATAGGTGCACAACCCAGAAGAAATTACACACTGGACTACAGAGGAGCAATGAGGCAACTCACTCCCATTCATTGATATTTAATTTCTATAGTGTTCCAGGGCCCCAGTCCTGATTGGGCTAAGTAACGGAAAGCAAGATCCCTCCGCTAAAGATGCCCTCATGGTCAAGCACCAGAACAAATTGCCTAGGGAGGTTATGGAATCTCCATCACTGGAGGTATTTAAGAGCAGGTTAGACAGGCATCTATCAGGGATGGTCTTGGTTCTTGGTCCCACGGTGAGTCCAGAGGACTGGACTCAATGACCTCTTGAGGTCCCATTCGGTTCTAGTGTTCTATGACTCTATGATCTTTGGAGATGAGCGACACACAAGCAGGGTGACGGATGCAGTCAAACACACCCTGCACCTAGATACATGGGCCACTGGTGTTTTTACATGCTTATCACAAGTGCCAAGTAGCCACATCACAAATGGAGTTTAAAGGGGAGACTTGAAATGCAAAAAGGAGTTTTACAGAGCTGCACAAGGGAGGCAGCAGATAAGACATGACTCAGAGTAGGAAGCCACCAGTTCTATTCCCAGATCTGCCACAGAACTACTGTGTGAATGCAGGCAAATCCCACCCCTTGCTCTGTGCCTCAGTTTCTTCCTCTACCTTGTGTCTCTCCCACCCATTTAAACTGTAAGGTCCCCTAGGCAGGGACTGTCTCTTGCTATCTGCATATATCTGGACATGTATTGGGCCCCTGAACCTGGTTGTGATTTCTAGTTTCTAGCACACTGTAAGCAATAACCTTTTAAGTAGCACAGCAGAGGTGGGTGCTAAGGAGAGATTCAGGGTAGCACAGAGGCATTATTCTAGGAAGGGCGAGCCACTTAAAAAGCAGGGTCTGTTTCACTTTGCCCTATTCAATTCTGCTTGCTATTATTTTATTCAATCTGCAAAAAACAGCTGTTCCTATTGCTCCAGGAAAGTCAGCATGAAAAATCTGCCCTCCGTGCCCCTGGCCATCTTCCTCTCTTCACTGCACTCCCCCCGGCCCCAGCACGGATAATTGTGCTGACATCAAGGTCAAAGGAATGATGAATATGTTCCTGGTACAAAGAAAAAACACTCCCCCGTCATCCCAAAGCCTAAGAGCAAGAGCAAGTCCCTGTCTTGGAGAGTCTGCAGTCTAAAAGGTGGGGGGAAACTGAGGCACAGAGCCAAGCACACCCATCAGGGTATTGGCAGAGCTGGGAGGGGAAGACACAGATCCTCACCCCCAGCCCAGTGCACTCCCCATTGGACAGCTGCCTCTCCAAATGATCTAGCACACCGCCAAGACCATCAGTTTGCTGTAAAATCTTGCAAAAGCACAAGTGCACTGAAGGTAGACCAGCAGCTGGCAATCCAGCACATGTTCTCCCAGACCTTCACAGAGGCTTGGGAGAAGGACTGAGAGATATGCACTCCAGCCTGGTCCATGGCCTCTTCTGGAGGGGACAAAAATGTAGACATTAAAGCCCTCCACCCCAGATGCCCATTGCAGCAAATGGAAAGACCCCCATCAAAATCTGCAAAGGGCTTTGGATCAGGCCATGTTTCCAGGCAGAGGTGGGGAGGCAATGTGGGATTCCACAGCCACATGTCACTCCAGGGCTGGTCTACCAGGTGGCTCTGTCCCAGAGTACTCAAAGGAGCCAGGACAGCCAGGCTCAGTGCAAAGTTGGGCAGATGCTTCACTTAAACCAGACATGAGATGGGCTGTCCTTGAGGAAGGAGGCCTCGGGCTGGCCAGGCGGCCTGCCTTTGGCTGTTTCTGCTTGCAGGGAAACAGAGGGATGATCCTATCCAAGCTGTATCAGCTCATGATTTCAGTTATGAGTTCTGACAGCAAGAGAATGTGGGGGGCAGCAGCTTGTCCCCCAGGACGGGGTGGAGGGTGAAGGTCTTAGGCTGAAGACTGGAAGCCCCATTGCTGGGAGCAGCTCTGTTGTGCGAGGAGGGGTGTGTGCGTTGCCAAGCACACTCAGGAGGTCAGCAAGGGAGATGCAAACACGCCACTGACGACCAGAAACCTCAGACTTCCAAGAGACACGAGTCCCGCTGGCTCCCTGCCTCACGCGTCAGCGTGTGAATGGAGTTCATCCAGGCCAGAGACAGTCAGCCTGTGGTTTCCCTGACTCACGGCATCGCTGCTCCCCAAGCGCTGGCTGTAAGATCCCTGGGTTAGGACTGATCTGCACTGCATAGGTAGCTGGGCTCAGTGTCAGGTTTGAGCCCAGACGCCTCTTCCATCTGCACGCAAACATGTCTGACGTGGGTCAGCAAGCACTTCCAACCTGAGGCCAGGTCGACACTAGACCTTCAAGTCGACTGTAACTATGCAATTGCAATCAACTTACCTGGCTGTCCTCAGTGAGGGAGGTCGATGGGAGAAACTCTCCCATTGACCTCCCTTGGTCAACTGTTGATCCCTGATAGTTCGATTTCATGTATCCCCACTGGGGACAGGAAACTGTACCCCAGAAGGTCGCCCCGACTGGGTCGATCTTCCAGGGAGTGAAGACGTACCCTGAGTCTTGGAAGCCCCTGCAGGACATGGAGCTGAGTCCTAGCCCTGCTGAGACTTGGCTCCAAGCTCCGTCTGTGCAGATGCAGCTGAGTCAGAAGGGCTGTGTTGTGCAGCACGGAACTCTTAGCACAGCCGAGACCTAGGCCCAGCAGTCGTAAACCCAGGTTTATAATGTAGTGTAGGCTTGGAAATGCTAAGGCTACAAGCACAGGTCCCACGGATCCAGATTTACAGCACAACGTAGACAACCAGAAGTCCTGTGGCAGGTTATTGACAGATTTCTTGGAGCATAAGCTTTCGTGGGCAAAGACCCCCTTTGCCAGATGCATGTAGTGGAAACTCCAGAGGCAGCCATAAATATACAGGCACATGAAAAGAAGGGAGTACCAATCAAGAGGAAGGCCAGAGTTGACGAGGTCATGCATCTGACAAAGTGGGTCTTTGCCTACGAAAGCTTATGCGCCAAAAAATCTGTTAGTCTATAAGGTGCCACAGGACTTCTTGTTGTTTTTGTGGATACCGACGAACACGTCTACCCCTCTGATACCTGTCACAATATAGACAGACTCTTGGGGTTATTCCAGACTAGCTTATTCCTGAGCTGTTATTCCAAAATAAACTATTTTGGAACAATGCATCTACATTACCAGGAAGCTCCAAAATAAGCAAAACTTATTGTGGAATGGTGTGTCCACACCCAATAGAGCCTACTTCAGATTAGACCTCCAGGGGCTCTAATCAGAAATACTATCTCTACACAGCAGTTTTATTTCTAAATAAACTATTCCAGAATTGCTTATTTCAAAACAGTCCCTATTCCAGAGGAGCTATTTCAGAATATGTGCTATTCCTTGTGGAATGAGGTTTACTAAATTCGAAATAAGCTATCCACTCTTTCAAAATTATTTCTAAAGAGCGGTTGTGTTGTGTAGACGCTCGCAACATTATTTTGGAACAGTGGCTCTTATGCCAAAAAAACTTTGCTGTGTAGACACACCCTCAACTACAACATAAGGGTAACAAAAACCACCACTAGAGTACGCGCCATTTAACTCCCGGGCTGAGCACTGTACTACCAGATCCTACCAGGAAAAGTACGGGATCACCACACATGGAGAATACAAGTGTCAGTTATTCAATTTAACAGCAACAGTTCTCAACCAGGGGTATGTGTACACCTGGGGATATGCAGATGCCTTCCACGGAGTACATCAACTCATCTAGATATTTGTCTCATTTTGCAACAACTAGATAAAAAAGCACTAGTGAAGTCACTATGAACTAAAATTTCACACAGTTACTTGTTTATACTGCTCTACATATTATACACTGAAATGCAAGTACAACGTTTCTATTCCAGGTGATGTATCTGATGGTAAAAATGGGAACATAAGCTATTGTTCAGTAATAGTGGGCAGTGACACTTTTGTATTTTATGTCTGATTTTGTATGCAAGTGCTTTGTTTTTAAGTGAGGTGAGACGTGGGGTGGGGGGTAACCTGAGACAAAGACTCCTGAAAGAGGTCTGGCAGTCTGAAAAAGGTGGACAGCCATTGATTTAGAGCAAAGAACACGTCTCGTTCAAGAAGCCCTGCTGTTCTCTATGCATGTTCCTCGCCCCATGCACACCCCATCCTTCCACAGCAGCCAGTAGTGAAATAAACATACAGAGCCCAGCACCCACCAGCAACACTACAACAACAGACCAGTGCAAGCAACCCCGCAATGAGCCAGCGTTCACGAGCAGCCCTGTAACAAACCCCCATGCAAGCAGGAGGAAACGGAAATCAGCAAGAAAAGGGAGATCTTTCCCTTTCATGTTCCTATGGGCACGGTAAGAAAAAGGAACGAGAAATGCCATGATAACGTCCTTTCCCAGACACCCTAGCTAACTGCATTGGGTATGTTACTCTATCTTTATGAGTGGCGCTTCCCCGCACCTTCTACCAGCTACAGTTCCCCAGAAGGGGTTAGGCAACACGTGGTCCAGAAGTGCCATGCACTGTTGGGCTTCGGCGCCAGCTGTGCTAGTCGTTCCACAAGCCACAAGGGAAGCCAGCGCCCTGCCGTGGCAGCTGCTTCTGTGCCCGACACATCTCACAGTGAGGGCTGGAATGTCTCGGGGACAGGGAGCTCTGGGAACAGGCTACTGTCAGAGGCAATGGAGCTCATGGCCTCAGCTGTTCTTCGGAAAGATTCCTGCCTGGCCTTGCGCAAACCACAAGGGAATAGGACATGAGAAAGAGAGCAAGGGATGGTTTAATGCCCGGAAGGAGACAGCAAAGACACTAGGCTCCTAATCATAGCCTGGCACTGCCATGGGCAGCGCCGACTGGTTCCACTCCAGAGCTCCAGCCATATATATTATTTTAAACATACATAGAATAATTCAAGGGCTGGTGAAAGACTCTGGCTGATCCTCCAGAAGATCGAGGGAACAGACTTTCTGCCCCACTGAGTTCACCTTCTGCCATGCTCGGCTGCCCCAGCTTTGCCTGGAGCACACGCTTTGCAGGCGATATCCTGATTGGACACCCAGGTCTGGCCCTGCTAAAGTCAGTGGAGCTCCTTTGTGTTACTGCCAATACATGCACAACTAGGATCTGCCCCCTGCATCTGACACCAGTCTCTGGCATGGAGTTGGGCTGCTAGGCACAGCAGAGCATGGTAGGATGTCACTGGCAGAGAAGAACAAAACCAAGCTCTCTGGACTCACCAGCCTCTACCACCTGCAGTAAACATCTGCTAGCTCCAGCACTCCAGGGGATTCAACCTTCGTGGGGGCGGGGGGACAGCACAATGTAAACTTGGTCTCCATAATAATCCAGGAGATGCTGCTGGCACGTTACCCCATGGACTGAGAAGGGCCCAGCAAAGGAACACTGCAGCCCCTGAAACGTACACACGCTCCACTGAAAAAGGAAAGTTTGGAGCACATTGCAATTCAAACCACCTTCAGGCCGCTGGCCAGGAGCGAGCTCCACAAAGAGGAAGCAGGACGTGCAGAAAGAAGGTTAGCAGCAGGCAAGTGGTCGTGGCTGGAAGCACAGTATTTGGATGGAGCACTCCGCTAATTGCCAAGGCATGGGGAAGGGTGTTTTAAAGCATCTGTTGTCAATCTGCCCTGGATCCCTTTCAAAGCCAGGTTGGAAAATTTGTAACTGCACACGCAATCAGCAAATCAGTCCGGTCCCGCAGCAGTCGGTACACTCCAGTCACACAGCATTCACCAAGCCACAGGCTGCAACCTTCCTGTGCTTGCCAGATCGGGGGGTGGGGAGCAAGAACACCAAGGGCCACTGGAGTAAGATTCTTCTGAGCTGGTGGGGCTTTTTACGGCCATGATGTGCTCCCTTGAGAAAAAGGTCAGGGAGGAGAGAGAGAGAGAGAGATTTTCAGTGTCCAAAAAAATCTAAGCGCTCAATTCTGTCTTTGCCAGAAGCCCCAAGCGAGGGATAGCGCGTAGCCATGCTGCCCCAGCGTCTCAGGGCAAATCTTAAACATTTCCCAGCTCAGCACACAGATGTGCTAGCTCTACTCAAGTTAATGCACTACAAATAGCAACACAGCCAGGGGAAGCACAGGTTGCCCAGTACAGTCCCAGGGGCCATGGGTGAGAGTGTACTCAGACGAGCTGCGCTTTATGCTATTCCCAGCTTCACAATCATTGTTAAGGGGCTACTGTGCATCTTTCTACTCGAGTTGGGACACATGCTCCCAGCTGTGCCCTCAGATGGGCTGATGCGTGGGTCTTCCCTAGCATTTGGAAGAAAACAGCCATACTTTCTTCAGGTAGTGAGGCATGAACTCCGAAAGCCTGATTCCCCACCGTAACCATGATCTACCAAATGTTTCTCTATACAAGTTTTGAAACATTTTTTTCCCCAAAACTTCCTTTGAATTTTTTTCAGGCTTTCCCACCTTTTCTTTTAACATTTTAACTAAAAATTAAAATTACCATGGCAAAAAAAAAAAGTTTCAAAAATAATTTTTTTTTTACTCAAACTTTTTTGGATTTTGTGTTTCCACTGAACATTTCTGACATAAATGAAGATGTTCTGCAGACACTGGTTTGCCCAAAAAGCTGCTTTGAAAAGACAAAGCTCTCAGACAAAATATTTCAATTGGCTCCAGTCCTCAGCCTCTTTGTCCCTGCACCACAAGCCTGGATACTGCAAACAGATATGGGAAGGTAGGTCACATTTCAAGCCTGCCTTTACAACTGATGTCTTGTCTATAGCTCTTCTGTGCCAATCACTTACTTATTCATTAAAAGGGCCATGTTGCATAGCAACACCTGCATCGTTTGATGCATGGCAGCTCTGAAAGGCAGAGCATCTAAGCAGACAGGAGACCGGCCATTAGAGCAGAAGGTGAAATCTGACACAGGCGGGCCATTAAGAAGGCAAATAACCTAGGTTGTTTTATCTCTGTACCATACTTATCCCCATCGCACATTACCATCACAAAGCTGCAAAGGAAAAACACGTTGCTTCTTCCAAAAGCAGCTCCAGCAACCAGCTCTACAAGGGGCACATGGTTATTGACTTCATTTACACCTACTGAAGATGCGATTCCAGCTCCCTGCCAACAGAGCTGATCATTCTTGCATTGCCTTTACTTATGCCAACAGGCCCACTAATTTCTGTAGAGCAATGTGGATAAAGACTATCCACATGGCTACAGACTGCAGACTGGGCTGCGCCACCGAGAACAGATGACTATTCTATTATTATTTGCATTAGAGAGCCTTCAACCCCACTCTGCTAGGCACCTTACAGACACAAAGGCCATGTCTACACATACCCCTCCCTTTCCGAAGGGGCATTTAAATGAAATGAATTAGGAACAAGGGAATTTCAAAGCTGGGATTTATTTCGAAGTGCCCATGTCAACACGGCCAGTTTGTGTTTCGAAAGCAGCACTTTCGAAGTGTGGCTGGCTGCCATTATGCTAATGAGGTGCTGAATATTCATGTCAGCATCTCATTAACCAGTTCCAATCTGAGTCATTTAGATGCCCCTAGAGACCATCTCTATCCCAGAGAGCTTACAAAGTAAAAACTAAAGCAGACAGCAAGTGAGAGGGGAAAGAGAGGGATGAAATGGTTTATCCAAGGGAGCTTGTACTACCCAGTGAACAAGGGAATACACTCTGGCTAATCAAAAATAGGTATCTACAGGAAACACTTTCATAACCGGCATTCAATCATGTGGTATGCTCACATCACTGGCATTTTAACCCTGAGTAAATTTTAGTTACATTTTCCGTTAGGTGATAGGGTGAGGCCAGGGGAGCAACTTAAAAGAGGAAGAGTAGCTTGAAGCAGCCCTGGCAATCAGGCAGAGTGGGAGCAGCTGGGAAAGAAGCTGCCCTAAATCAATTAGAGCCAGCTGGTCCCACTTGAGGCTGCTTTTGAAAACCTTCCCCCAGCAGGGTGGGGGTGAGAGAGTGTAGGAGGAGGTTGAACGTGGGTGCGGAGATTCAAACAGGCAAGGAGGGAGTTAGAGAGTGGTACCAAGAACTAAGCGTAACAGCAGAGGCAGGGAGCAGCTCCTGCAGGTAACCTCATGGCTCAGCCAAAAGCTGAGGGGACTGGATGCTCTGCCCAATCAAACCGGTGGGGGTGGGAGGGGGTGTCTTACCTGCTGCCCAGGGAGCAAAGCCTGAACCCTGGCAAGGGCAACTGGGCCCCACGTTACGGGACTGTGGATCGAGCAGAGAACTGACTAGGGCCCAGGAGGCACAAGGACCCTATCACAGTAAGCACAGTATAGTGAAAGTAAATACACATAAATACAGTAGAAGTTTACAGAGTACAATACCACTGTTGTTAGTAAATCAAGTTCTCTGTGTACATTTTTGTTTGTTTCTCAGTATCTAATCTTGTTTTGCTTCAGTGTTATGCATTGCTAGGTATTGCCTCTCTATCCAGAATAATTAAATATCCGGCAACCTGCCAGTCCAGGGCCTGTCAGATATGGACGAGTTTACTGTGCTAGGATTACCGCTTTAGAACTTTCAAAAAAGAGGACACCCCTATGAGGGAGCGTATCAGTATCTACCAAGTCACGTTGTACTAACGTACTATATATAAAAGGGGTCAGCAACCCTTCCGAGGCGGAGTGCCGAAATTTGACCTTTGGTCCAAGCACCGGGGATACTTTTTAAAGTCACTAATAGTCCTACTTACAACAGCTTCATTCATAAGTAAATGAAGAGGCAGAACCTTGCTGTTTGGGCAGTGGCGGGCAGCATTAGTTGCTCTTTTGCTAATCACCAGGCGGCACGGCTTGTAGCAAGCTGCTGGCTGCATGGGGGAGGAGGGCTGAGCTCCCACCTCACATGCAAAGGAAAATTGGCTCGTGTGCCACTCTTGGCACGCGTGCTGGGTGTTGCTGACCCTTGATATACACAACAACACATTAACACAACATGAATTGGTAGCTACAGACACACACCCTCTCAGGGGTGTCCTCTTTTTTGAAAGTTCGATTATGGTAACCCTAGTGCATGGGCCTTACTGAAGGGTCTTTCCGTGGGCAGATCTAGGCATGAATCCATGAGGCACGCTGAAGCCATTCTTATCACTGGGAAGGGAAAGAACTCTTACAGCAGAACACAATTCATCCATGAAGGACACAAGGCTCTGTGAAGATGGGAATGTTCGTTCCCTAGGACGCTTCGTAAGAGATTATTGTTTTACTACTTCTGCCTGCCTGTACTTCTGTCACAACACAGGAATCTGGGTCTTGTGCAATACAATGTAAAAGGGGGTGGGGGTCATGTGAGCCCCCCAAACAACAGGCCTCCTGGAAGGAACTGGGATATGCCCACAACGAGATAGCAAGAGTTCAAAGTGCATGGGTTAATGACTAAAGCCCTAGGCCAGACAGTAGAGAGCTTATGTCCCATTCTTGACTCTACCACTTAATTTACAGCCTTGGCAGCTCACTGCCTCACTCTGTGCCTCAGTTTCCCCTCTAGAAAGACAATAATGATACTGGTTTCTTTTTTGCAATGGCCTCTGTCTCTGGATGATGAAAGAAGGAGGTTTTTACATTAATGGGCAGAAATACGGGGGAAATTGACCTTTCGGGGAACACAATGTATACGTTCAATTTAGATGACAACTGACATCTATGTTAATTCTTATAACCGTGAGAGATTGTGCATATTCTGAGGGAAAAACAAAAAAAAAAATCTTCTACCAGCTACATGAATAGGCCACACACACACACACACACACGCGCACGCGCGCATCCCAAAATAAAAGCCCATGAAATTCTGTGAGATCTTGTCAACATCACGCATCTCTAATTGGGAGCCAGACATAACTGTGACCCAGAACTTCCTGTATCTTATGTACATACATTAAATGGAAGGACACAAATTAATCAATTAGCCCTCCGCAAAGCACTGGGCTGTAGCTATACTCTCCATCCAGGTGTTACAGTTGTGGGCAGAAAAAGGCAGTGTAGACTAGTAGGCATGATGTTAGACTAGTAACCAGGAGACCTGTCTTTAGGGTTGAGGCTGGTTGGTGCGGACAGGTCAGTCGTACAGAATTATAAAACAGGTGAATAAAAATGATTTTCTTAAAAAAGGAAAAAAATATTGTTTTACTTCAATTGGATGTTTTTACGTTTTTAGATAAAAATACTAAATTTCTGATTTAGAAATCAGCTTCAGCACAAACATACTACACTTACACTTCTCTCACCAAAATGAATTAATGTCAAATAGAACCTGCAAGAAAACTGCAGAAGAGGAAGACCTCAGGTAACGTGGAGAAGCTCTACAGAGACTGGAGGACAACATCTGGGGTACTCCTGGAGCCAGCTAAAAGTTTTGTCCCAAGACAGAGTGAAGCAGAGACTTGTAGATGACCTATGCTTCACTCGGAGTACAAGGGTTTAAGTCAAGTAAATGCCTCCAGCCTGCCCAGCCCAACAGAAGCTCTTGCTTCTTGAAAGTTCTGGGCTTTCCATTTCTGTTGCTCAGCAAACTTCAAAACGATGTGCCAAGACCAACACGAGCCTGACAGGATCGTTTTTGAGCTGTGCTTATGTGGCAATGAGCGTCATTTGCTCATTTTGTATTACTAAACAGACGCCCCTTACTTTGGACCATCATGGCCACAGATCATAGTTGCGGTGCCGTAAATCTATTCCCTATTTCACTTCAGCATAACTCTGCTTTTCCATGGGAATGCCATTCTACCCTTTTTTTTCCCCCTCAAAAACACAAAAACAAAAACAAAAACAAAACAAATGCCAGTGAACTCAATGGGGCTTATTCCAAAATTTGGGAAAGTCACAAAGAGTATGTCTACACTGCAATCAGAGGCAGACATGGCTTCTTTTACCTAGTTCAAGAGGTGGGGCGATCCAACTGTGAAGACACAGCCTAGCCACCTGAATAATTAGCCAGGGTCCCATGCAACCTGCACTGCTATAAGTGCCTAAGCTAGCCAGGTTAAAACTAGCTCTGGTAGGTCTGTCTACATGTGCGGCAGTCGCACCTCCAGCTGCAGCGCAGACACACCCAGAGGGCAGGCCGCCATTTAAAACGTGGCAGGGGTGCAGCTGTACCGCAGTAGCACCCTAGTGAAGACACGCCAGGAGGAGAGCACTCTCCCAGCAGCATAGTTAAAGCCACCTCCTCAAGAGGTGGTAGTTAACGTCAGGCAGCGCGAGACGCTCTCCCACTGGCATAGTGCTGTCTGCAAGAGGTACTATAACAACTTTTCTTAGTGGTGTAATTTTTCACACCACAGCAGCATAGTGTAGACCTGGCCTCCGTCTCTCCTGCCTCTGATTCACATCGGTATAATGAGGATACCAACCCAGCCCCACCGCCCAGAGACATACGAGGCTGACTGCAAAACACTCCAACTTGGGTGCGATGGTGGCCACAGAAGTTCCTAAGGCAGGTCACTAAGGGTACGTCTACACTTACCGGGAGATTGACCCAGTCAGGGTTGATCTTCTGGAGTTCGATTTCACTTGCCCAGTGGGGACATGTGAAATTGAACCATCAGAGGTCGACAATCAACCCCTGTGTTCCCCATTCTCGGGGAGCATAAGGGAGGTCGACAGGAGAGTGGGTGTGTCTTCACTAGAGTTTCTCCCATCAACCTCTCTCAGGGAGGATGGCCAGGTAAGCCAATCTTAGATACATCGCTTGCAACTACGCCATTGCCGTAGCTGGATTGTGTATCTAGGATGGACTTTAAGATCTAGTGTAGACCTGCCCTTAAGCACCTCTCTGGAAGTAGGCACGCCCGCATGCCTTCCTGCCCTGCTCTTCAATTACTATGCCTTTCTTCCTCTGGTTTCCTCTGCAGCCAAAAGAGCAAAATCTGGTCCTGAAATTGTGTGGCGCACAGCCCTCCGCTGGCAGAGCGTGCACGCCAATTCCTCCAAACCGCCTCTTGGCAAGAGCCGCTCCCAGCGGCGCAGCTGACTTTTTCATTCATGCTCCCGGCCAGGTCGTAACTCCAATTCCCATCACATCATCAGCCCAGTGCAAAGCGGGAGCCAGCAAGCTCAGGAGGAGCCAGCAAGGCAGCTGGGCCATTCCAGAAGGAAACGCTTTCCAGGCTTTGAGAGCACAGCGGCTGTTTGAGTCGAGTCAATAGAGCAAGTTCCAAAGAGAAGGGAGAGGCGGGGGAGCCTTGTTTTATTCGAGCTAAAAAAAACCCATGTTCTATTTTTGTCCTGGGCTCCAAGCCTCTTCTTTCGCTCAAACTCAGCTGACTTTCCCCAGTACAAACACTGAGCCACCAGATCGGCTTTCCAGATGAGTGCCGGGTGGGTGAATAGCCTGGAGCAGAACACATACAGTGGGGCTTGTTGTACTCTGCCAGCCCAGTGGAGTGGATTGGCCAGATTTCTAGTCATCGGCAACCAGCTCTGGGGCAGCAGTACAATGGTGTCCCAAACACCAGCTGTCTGTCACACCCTACCTCTACAATATGTATTGTAATGGATCAGATTATTGAGGAGGGTTTTAGCTTCCCCAGTTTCTTACTCCCTCCAGGAAAGATGAGGAATCATTCTGCTCTCCCACACACCAGGTGAAAACAGGAGTGAGTCCAATGTAGCTCAAACCAGAGTGACATCAGAATCAGGTCCCACAGTGCTAGACCAGCCTCTCCCCAGCTGTACACAACTGAACAGAAATCGGGGATGCCACAGAAAATGATCTAAAAGCAATATTCCATCTGCCTCCCACAGCTTCTGCAAGCAGCTCCCCTGGCACGAGGCAACTGCATGTTGAAATGCAGTTATGGGTTACTAATCACTGCCCGTGTCACCTGGCCATGGCAGCGTGGGAATGCAGAGGGGGCTGCATTCAAACGACTCCTTAGTCACACAGTTTTAAAGAGCTGACTTAATTCTGTCTCGCTGAGAGCTGCCACTTCCTGGTGCCCACCCTGGCTTGTAATCCACTCCCCAGAACACCTCGATGTCACGCCCTGGGTTGCCCTTGACCCAAAGAGGGTCCACAGGAAGGAAGACAACTTAAATCCTCAGGTCACACCCTATCCCTAGCAGAGGCTGGGAGAAGGTTCCCTGAGCAGCAATGACAGAGTAACACCTCCCTAATACCAACTCCCTGCTCTGAATAATGACTCCTCCAACACAGAGGTGCTGGGATAGCCCTATAAAGAAGGGGTGTGCTATTTGCCCCAGCCACACTACAGAAACTTCATCTGAAGTCAGTGGGAGCTTCTTATACCACACAGAGCTGGGGGAGGGGAGGGGCAACTGGAGACCAGAAGAACAATCTCCCTACGGCGACCAAAGCACCAGCGTCTCGTCTTATCACTGCTCAGATCAAAGCTCCCAATCACAGGCCTCTGTCCTATATAAAAGGCAGGTAAACCCACCCCTGCCATAAATACGAGGGGCAAATCCCCTAAATACACCTCAGCTTCCATATAAATGCCAGCATAATGTCTAGCTCCCCCAGGAAAGACCCCTAATCACACATTCCCTCATCCCCTGTAATTTTCAGGATCCAACCACTATGAGGAGCTGAGCGCTCCCCACCCGAGCAGCTCACGTACGCAGCTAGCTAGCTCTCTCATGGCCACATGGGAGAGACAAGTCAGAGGCTGGCAAGGCAGCCTTCTCCCTCCCTTTGCATTCAATCCTTCAGTTAAAAGCAGGGGGAGATTCCAACATGTCCCAATCCAAGCAAGTGCAGGCAGGTCCCCTGAGCAACAGCACCTGAATCAAATGCTGCTGGTGATCAAAAGACATCTCTGAGAGTTGCCCCATACAGTCCCACTGCTGGACCAGGACTATGAATCCTTGGTTCCTAAACTCAGAACTGGGCATGTGCTTCTAATTACACAACTGGTGAAGAACAATCACCATAGTACCAACGCAACACCCTTTCCCTTCTCTGTGCCTCAGTTCCCCCCAGCTGTGTGACACTGACCAGCCTCTCAGAGTAGATTTGGTAGATTACTTTGTGGTTTGGAAAGTGCTTTGAAGATAAAATTATACGCAATCGCTCCTGCTGCTAGATAGGTATTACCTAGCTACTAAACAGCCCTGCTCATCTGTCAGTCTCTTAGAGCTTTAGAAAAGTCACAATCCACCTTTTAAAGCTGGGGAAATTGAGGCACGGAGTGACAAAGTGACTTCCCCAAGGTCACCCAAGCAGGCCAGTGGCAGAACCCGGGTCTCCCGAATCCTGATCCAGCCCAAAATCTACTCCCACGCTGCTTCCTGGGACCTAGTATACCCCCGCCCCTTGCTCTTTGATCACTACACCTTTTCCCCCAGCCCGTTAACACTACAAGCACACTCAGAGGGGACACACAGTTAAAAGGGTACGAGGCATCTTAGGGGTGGTGGCTCACGTACCTTCCACATCTGCTTTGGCAACTCAGTCTGGAGAGCAGTTCGGGGCCAGCAGCGTCGTTAGTTTATATATTTATGTTTTCCTCTTGTCTGTGCCCCCCCCTCCCCCCGCCACTCCTGGGTTCGTGCCGCTAATGACTTCAGCGATCGCTCATTTCCAACACACAGTCATGAAGAGAAAGGCCAATGATTCACTTTTCCAGAACCCCCGGCTGCTCTCCTCGTCAAAGCTAATTGTAATTGCTTCTTGGGGCATGTGCCATGTGCTCGGATGGAGGTGGTGACTCATTAGCAGTCCCCCATACACACCCCCACCCCGCTCGACACAGAAGTGACGGAAAAGAGAGAGGCAGGGCAACAGCTATTTTCCAACGATTCAGCCTCCAAGAAGCCATCCCTCGCGGGTGGCAGCAATGCAAAATTGCATGTGGGGATGCTGCCGGCTACTGCAGTCCCTCACATCGTTGTGAAAGCTCCCAGGATGGATGTCAGAGCGAGTCAGACAGGGGAGCCGGGGATTCCCCAGTCCTGAACGGCTGCCCAAGCAAACAGCCACTGCTGCACGTAGGGGAGAGCTGAGAAGAAACGCCTCTCGTTGCCTCCAAGGCATCAGGCAGGGTGCTTTTTGAGTCACACCTCAGTCTTGTTTCTAGGCAAGAGGCAGAGTAGCCAGCTGACTAAAGCACTGAGCTGGGTCTCAGTCACTGCTGTTCCAAAGTGAGCTTTGCTTTGGGCTCATTTTATATCAGGTGAAAAAAAATCAGTGGAGAAGCAGGTCCCACCAGCAGCTCTGGGCAAGTTATATCCACTCTCTGGGAATCAGTGTCCCTCCTCTGTAAAATGCGGGTAAGGAGAGAGGGGAGAACAAGCACCTGAGCCCGAGCTTGAAATGCACCTTGCTATATCGTAAGACTGGGGGAGGAGAGACATGGCAAGTGTGGCAATGCTGCGTAGAAAAACCCACACCCAGCTCAACTGATTCAGGCATACAGCGCTGACACAGACCAGTGTTTCTTAAGCTTTTTGAAACCACGGAACACCAAACGATAACACTTTTTACGCGGACCACCTGTGAAAATTGTCTTCCCAAAAAAAAAAAAAAAATTGTTTTCAGACCAAACAAACAAACAAACAACCAACCTATACAGCAAAAACAACATGGAGTAATTTAATCAGGTATTATAGGAAAGAAGAAGTAACATTGTATCTGGTTTTAATAACAGAAAATACAGACCACCAGTGTTCCATGAAACATAGTTTAAGGCATGGTCCACACGAGACCTTACAGTCGGCTGCAGATATGCAAATTCTAGCTACAACAATTGCGTAGCTAGAATCGACCTATCTGCAGTCAACTCTAAGGTCTGTCCTCATCAAGGGAGGTCGACGGAAGCATTTCTCCCGTCGACCTCCCTTACTCCTCAGGACAGCAGGAGTACCAGGGGGTTGACTGTAGACCCCAGAGAGAAACTGAATGTGCAAAAATCAAACTCCAGAAGATCGACCCTCAAAGGGTTGACCTCCTGATAAGCACAGCCATGCCCTAAGAAAAGCTGGTGTAGATGGCAAGTATCAGAAGGGTAGCTGTGTTAGTCTGTATACATAAAAACAGTGACAGGTCCTGTGGCACCTTACGGACTAACTGATTTTTTGGATCATAAGCTTTCATGGGCAAAGATCCTCTTCGTCATTGTTTTTGCTGGTGTAGATAGTCCAGCTTGGACTGAAGCCTGGATTTGGAGCTCCGGTGAGGCAGGGAGGAGCTCAGACCCCAGACTAGGTGAAGACATCTGTGTAACCCTAGTCAGTTGCCTCAGGCCTTGAGATTCACTATTCCAGGGACTTCTTTCAATGCAGATGCACCCAGAGACATGGGACTTGCCCAAGACTGCCCAGCAGCTCTGTGGCAGAGGCCGCTGTACAGCCCAGGTGTCCCGACTCCTGAGGCAGTAGACCACGTGGTCTTGGATGATAAATCTTCTCATCCTCAAAACATTATGCAAATTCACCGTCCTCAAAGACCACACCTAATGAACGAAAGGGCCTCAGGGGCTAAGCAGAGCCAGAATACCATATTGCTTCCCAAACTTCATGAATCACCACATAAAAGAGAAACAGCAGAGACACTGAGCACATGCCAGTTCACCGAATAAGTAGCAACAACTTCCATAACACTGCTCAGGCCAAAGCTCTTTGGTGCTTATGGCTCTGACCACTGCGCTACTCCGGTGATACACAACTGCTGGCAGCACTGAGATACACAAACACACAGCACCACCATGCGCCAGCACAAGGAGATTCTCCAACCCAGTTCTCTCACACACACATGACCCCCATCCACACACACACTCACAAAACCCACAGCACACATCTCCAGTTGTCCCTTGCCCCATATGCAAATTTTAAAATCTTAGAGGCTTGTTCTGCTATTGTGCAGTACCTCACATTGGGGGTGGGGGCTACCCAAATAAAGAGGAAAAATTCATCAGCTTGTATGTATGCACACCAATCCTTACACATACGGCTCATGCGCACACAGACCCCTTAATCTCTCGCAAACTCAGGCTGGCCACATTCTGCTCCACATCCCTGCATGCAGCATACACCTGCACAAGACACTGAGCTGAAGTCACCCCAGCTAACCTCCTCCAACTGCCTGGACTGCACACCAGCAAGGAAATCATCCAAGAGTTCTACTTCCTATTTCTATTCTCTGCTGCAGACAGAGAGAGAAAGAGACTGGACCATCCAGATTTCCCAACCCAAACCTATGCTTTCCCCGGATACAATGGCCAAAACGCTTGCCTCTGAGCGCGCCCATCCACACTAAGGAGACATGTCTGTGCAGAGAGGGGTGAAGAAAGGCTGCCGAGGTTGCACTTCCAGCTGATTGTTATCCCCACAGCTGTATACACTTGATTAGGTTACACATAGTGCAGTGTGCAGGCCGGAGCTTTCCAGCTGTCCCTAAAGCACCCCAAACAAGCACTTGCCTGTGTCCTCCCCGCCCAGGAAACCTGCCAAACTGGCAGCCGAGCTGCGTTCCCCCAGTTCCCGTCCGCACCAAACTTCCTTCGAAACCAACAATCCAACCCAGCAGCTTGTTCTGTGACCGCAGATTGAGGCCTGAAGACTGTGTGTGTATGAGGGGTGGGGAAATGGGGGCCAAGAGGCCATGCAACATTCTCAGAGAGGAGGCTGTAGCTTCCCCAGCACGGATACAGGCTCATACACCCACACAAGCAGACCCACAGAAACAGGCAGAGCATCTATAGACACAGATGCACAGACAAATGCACATGAGGTGTGTGCATACACCCGCACAAACAGACAGACACAAAGGCAGGCATACCCACAGACATGCTGCCCTCCCTCACATGCACGCATACTAGGTAAGTCTGATTGAGCTCGGTGATGTGACCCCCGGCTGGTGTGGACACACCTACACAGCCTGTCTGCGGCAGCTCAGATTGCTCTGAGCTGATCTCTCTGAGTATGACCCATCCAGAAAGCTAGCTCAAGCCACTACCCTTGCCCCCAATGGACAAACTGCTCTTATTAGGCACTAGCTCGGATACCCATCTATGTGCACTGGGAATCATTCTCCTGGCTCAAATACAGACACACACTCATGTACACACAACTGCAACAAACACACAACATCCAGAGACAAAGACATGCACAGCTGCAAGCAGGCGTAAGCAGCCAGCGCATGTGTACAAACAGATGCCAGGCACAGACATGTATGCCTCACCTCTGCCACCGACATGCTGCGTGACCTTGGTTGAGTCACCTTCCCTCTCAGGACCCCATTTTCCCCATTAGCAAAAGGGGACTCATGATATTGATTGGCTCCCTCGGAGGACTAATTAGTCATTCATGTTTATTATTATAACCTCCAACCTGCCAGCCAACACTGAACACGAAAGGATCAAAGTTGGCAGGATGCCAGCGTTGCTACAGACAGCGTAGGTGGGTGCACCATAAAACCAAGGTCCTGATCTCCTGTGGTTTTTAATGAGCTTGCGGAGAGAAAAATATTAACCCCAACGCGCTGGCCAGGCTCCAGAGCAGGTACTAACATCCAGCCTTCCGTGATATGCCCATAGCGCCCGCCAGATACATTTATACTCCAGGAAAAGCTGTGTCATGCTGCTCAACAGCGCCCCCGCCTGCCCCTGACCAGGGAAGGAGTCTGCAGTGTCATGGTGGCTATTCCACCCCATTCCAGCCTTACTGCTGCACTGTGGCTGCTGGCTGTGGCTCTGCCTCCAGAGCTGGGCTCCCAAGCAGCAGCCACCACTCTCCAGCTGCCCAGTTCTGAAAAAGGCACCTCTGACAGTGGCAGCACGCATGTAAGGGTGGCAGTATGTCAGCCCTCCCCACAATAACCATGTGACACCCCCTCCCTCCAACACTAGAGTTACGCCTGAGTTAATGCTGTTCCAAGAACACAGGAAGGAAGATGGGCTAATGGACAGGAGACAGGAACTTAGATGTATTTCCCAACTCCGTCCCACACTCCCTGCATGACTTTGATAAAGTCACTCCTGCTCTCTCCTAACCTCTGCAAACGAGACACACTTGCCGGGTGGGTTGCAATGGTAATGGCTGAGCTCAGCAGAGGAAAAGCCGTGCAAGCCACATTTTCAAAGAAGCCTTTCGTGCGACTGCCAAAGTGTAAGTGCCCAACTTTACGCGCTGTGGGACTGGCTTTCAGGAGTGTTATCCAGCTGCAGCCAACGGGAGCTGCAGAGGCTCAGCTCCTGCAAAAAGAAGGCCAACGGTATCCCATGGCAGAGGGAGGCAGCCAAAAGTCAGCAGCCCAAGTAAACTCAAAGGACTAAATCTGCCAGAGTCGACCAAGGCTTCATCTAGTACATTTTGACGCTCGTGCTGCAGTACTGCCGATGGCATTAAATCCCCTATAACGCACCTAACTAGGCCAGAGTGGACCAGTTTCTTCCTTATTCTCACAGCTGATCTGCTCACGTTCCAGGCTGCATTGCCTCTTCAGTGTTTATCTGTAACTTTGGCCCATGATTCATGAAAGCTCTTGAGCCCAGGCTGAACTTTGAGCATGTGCTCCAAGTTAAACAGACACCCAAGTACCTTGCTGAAGCAGAGTCTGCAACAAGCCTTAAAAAGGTTGGGTGGGCAAAAGTTTTTGTTTTTTGTTTTTTTTAATCCAAGGTTTTGATTCTTGCCCATCTGCACAGAATACAAACTAAGAAGGAGGGGTGGTAATAAATCCCAAACAACGTAAGTACGTATTCTAAATGATAGTGCAAGGATTAATTTGCTCATGTTCATGAGTTCAGGCTGAGAAGAACCATAAAAGTGAAGTGTGGATTTTAACTGCCATCTCTCCATTCACCCAGATAATACCGTTGTGAGTACAAAATGCCCAGGAACCTGACAGCCACAGCAAGGGGATTTGGGTAACTGTTTTATATTCGGCCAATACAGGCTGCAACGAAGACAGAAGATTCCACCCAATTTCACAGAAATACAGGTGAAAGGACAGCCTCATCCCGGACAGAGTCAGGAGAAAAGGGTGTTTGCTCCAAGTAATTCACCTATATTCAAAATCTCTCTTGCTTGCTGCACTGGCTGGTCAAGGTCTGCGGAAATCTGGGGTTGGATTCCCCCTGTGACAGAAGAGGTTAATCTTAGCAGGCTTATTACTGTTCATGAGAGTGAACCCTCTCACACCTAATGCAATGGACATTTCATCCTGGAAGGGAGTAGACAGACTATACAAGTCCTCAGAATTCCCTGGCAGAAAGGCAAACCTACTGACAGGGATTTCTTATGTTTGATCGCTGACCTCCCTGAGTGACTCCCAACTCCCCACTGAAGCCTCAGATGCGTCATCTAACCCAGTTGTAATTCACACCCCCAGCTGCTGATCTACAGAGCTGCATCAGTTCAGTTCCACAACATCCGTGCTTCAATCTTCTCTCCGTGGCTTTCCCCGCTTCTGCTGGGAATTCCATTACCTTGGGGCCATGGACCTAGTAACTAGTCAATAATGACAGAGACCGACATTCTGTGCTCCCCTAGTGCTCAAGGAGCAAAGCGTGTTACCGGGACAAAGGTATTAGACGCTAACATGATGCAATAAATACAACTCCTCTGTTGGTAGCATAACCATGTCAAGGACAGACACTAATAGCCAGAAAGTGACTAAAACAAAGACATCACATATATTTCCTCTCTCAGTAGCAGTGGTTTCTCAGAACACCACTGGCAATATCTCTGGCAGCAGCCCTTAGTTACAAGGAAAGAGATGATTTTTCTGATCTCCCAGCACCACCACCATCTGGTGAGCTTGCCAACATGCTAGTTAGGAGGGCGAGAATCTTTCCCATGGAGAACCACCTAGATCAATGTTTCTCAAACTTTTTTTTATAACGTACCCCTTTTAAAAATATTACAAGTATCCCCAGACTTCTCTTGCGTACCCCAAAGGGTACATGTACCATCGGTTGAGAAACACAGTCTTAAGGTAATCTGAGGTCTTGAAACAAGGGCCGTTCAGTGTTTTCAGGAGCCCGATTCATTTTGCTTACCACCAAGTGACACCTCACTTAAACACTACTTACAAAATCGCACACAAATATTACAGAAGACAATGACTGAAAACTTGCTGATTTTCTACCGTCTTATCAAATCAATGAATTGGAATAGAAACATTGTATTTGCATTTCAACGTCAGGCATATGAAACAGTAGAAACAAGTCATTGTCTGAAGGAACTTTGATATTGTACTGACTTTACTATTGCTTTTTTATGTCGCCTGTTGTAAAGCTAGGCAAATATCTAAGTGAATTGATGCACCCTCTTGAAGACCTCAGTTCACATACACCTGCTTGAGAAACACTGTTCTAGACCAGCCCAGAGCTTCTGGATGGAAGCAGATTTTTGTTACAAGTTATCTGAGCTGGGTTTGAACCAGCAGCCCCTGAGAAATAAGTTCATCCCAAGGCCACCATGCTAAACCTTTCAGTTTAGAGTTCCTGAGAGAGAAGAGGCTTCACAGTGAGGCAGAGTGGAAAATTGACCCTCATGATCAGCCTCCTCTGGGGTGCATGGCCTCTGAACAGCACACAGCAACACCTCCTGCCAGTACAAGATCAAGGATGAGGGATTTATCCAACAAGAAACTTAAATACCTCCCCTCTAAAAGACAGGGCTGCCTGCTGCAAAAGCATCTCCCAACACCAGCTGGGGACATCGGCTGACTCAGAGCGAAGGCTGACATCTGCCAAGTCAACAGCCCCACCGCAGCTTTCCAGTGACCGCCGAAGTGCCAAAACCAGATCTGGCTTAGTTGAAGATCAGACTGTGTCACCATCAGAGGGGCTGGCAGCAGATGTCAGACATTTCAGATTACAGCCACAGAACTACAGGTTGAACCTCTCTCATCTGGAACCCTTGGGACCTGACCAGTGCCAGATGAGAAAATTTGCCAGATGACAGGAGGTCAATATAGTCTAGCAGCATTACCAACGCTTCCACTGCTTAGAAGACACCTGGGGGTAAATTACAGCTAAATAACAGCACAGACCACCAAGAGCCAGGTGTGGCGGCTCCAAACAAATTTTATGGGACTGTGAAAAGCTTGGCTACACCCGTGATAAGTGGCCGTCCAGCTAACTAAAATCATGCCAGATTACGGATGTTGCCGAACAAGAGTGTTCTGGATTAGAGGGGTTCAGGCACATGCTGTACATGCTAATGCAGTCCCACTTTCAGATTTCTACCCGTGGCAGAAGCATGGCACTGACACAGGGGTATCTGCCATGCCACACTCTGCTCCTGTCTCAGCCTCTGGGACACCTGGAGAAAGGCTGTGCCATCATCTCTGATACTGCATGGTCAGGATGGCTGAGCTTTCAAAGCAGACCCCCTGCTTCATGTTCATGGCACGTTCAGCTCATGTTAGCTGTAACAAGTGGGTCTGCCCCCCAAAAGCTCATCACCTAATACATTGTTTTGCTAGTCTCTAACATGCTACAGGACTGCTTTTTTCCCCTTTGATGGGGCTGGGTGTTGATATCAGGCCCTTGGCAAGAGAAGGGAGGAGGAGGAGGAGAATGGCAGGTGTTTGAGGGTTGTAGCATTCTCGTTACTTGGCATGGCCCATGTCACCTTTAATGGGCACAATCAGGGAAATGAGGCCTTCGGGGAATCCACACCAGGTATCTCCTACATAATGGAGGGCCATTAACACAGGTCACAAGTTGACGTGTTCAGAGTAGAAGGTCCTTCCCACACCCCGCACTGTGGCTTCCCCACGGCATTTGCTCTTAGACTGGGGGTCCTAAATTAAAGGACTTGAGGGGCCTGTTCCAGGTTGGATGGAGACAGGTAAATGCCAGACAGCAGCATGCAACCAATAACTCTGAAGGAGAGTCCCTTCTCCAGTGTCTGGCAGCCTCTCCAATGGCTTGTTAACTCGCACTCTGCTAGATCTATCTACTGCTTAGTGACCCCGCACAACGGCCCTGAGTTCTGTTCCCTCCTCTTTTATCAGGGGTCTTGTATAGAAAATGCGCAGCTATGGAGCAGTGCAGTCAGAAAAACTAAGTTCTATACCCAGCTCCAGCTGGGCAGTGTGGTCCAATGGTTAAATCAGAGGGGACCCTGGGTCCCAGTGGTCTTGGTCATGTACTCTGGTGCCTCTGGATGGCCAGGACTCCTGGGTTATAACAGTCAGCTCTCAGAGGGAGACTGGTCCAGAATCTATCTACAAAGTGCTCAAGCTGGTCCTTACATTACATTTACCTACATCAGTTCTATCCTGCAGCCCAGATACTCAAAAATAAAATCGTCCATGCAAGGCACCTAATGACTAAACTCATTTTACTCCTCCACAGCCCAGGCAGAGGTCATGCAAGCCTCCAGACGACACCTAAGAGTGTTCCTGCATAAGACCCTCTCCTGGCCTTGCCCAGCAAACACAGGGGTTAGAACACCAGTTCACACCTGAGCCCTGTCTACACTAGAGCAGCCTCCACCCTATCCTGCCTGCAGCATGTCCCAATGGTAAAACTTGATCCTGTGAGATTCTCCACTACAGCCACGCCCAAGGAGGAGCTCCTGGGATGCAGAGCTGGAGGGGGGAAATCTGATCTCATACCGAGCTGCCATCAGATGATAAACACTTCCGATCGCTTATGGCCAAGTTCAGAGTTGACCTAGAGGTGAAACGCTGCAGCTCTTGTTACTAACCCCAACACCTCCCCGGCCACCGCCCCAAGCCCTACAGCTCCTCCCACAGATTGATGTATGTGCGCTACAAAGCTTTGATAACAAAGAGCCGGTACTGTGGCCTAGAGCAGTTCTGCTGTCAGGAGAGAATCACAGAACACTAGAACAGAAGGGACCTTGAGAGGCCATCGAGTCCTGCCCCCTGCCCTCATAGCAGCACCAAGCATCCTTAGACCATCCCCGATAGGTGTCTATCTAACCTGCTCTTAAATATCTCCAGTGATGGACATTTCACAACCTCCCCAGGTAATTTATTCCAGCATTTAACCACCCTGACAATTAGGAAGTTTTTCCTAATGTCCAATCTAAACCTCCCTTGCTGCAGTTTAAGCCCATTGCTCCTTGTCCTATCCTCAGAGCAACAAGGAGGACTTCTAATCCCCCTCCACCCACCCCACCTCCCTTCTCCAATCAATCTCTGCTCTGCCTAGCCTCTGCACCCATTTTTTTTTCGCCTGGTCACAGGATCCGACACACTACAAGCCCATCAATAATTCAAGCCTGCTGTCAAAGGGATCTGCATCCCATCTGATTGAGGGTCCTCGTCAAGTTAAAAGGAGTTAATGCGGCTAAGAGGCCTTAAACAAAGCACAAGCAGCAGAAGGAACTAATAAGAGCTCTGCATTCCTCCATGGCCAACTTGTTTCCATGAAGGCTGCCAGCACGTTTTGCAGGCAGAACAGGGGCTATTAAAAGAAAAAAAAAAGGCAGGGATAGAGGCTGGGGTGATAATTATTACCGGTGCAGGAGCAATCCCAGAGAAAGCAAAACCTGGTTTGTTTCAAGCAACCTGCCAACCCCTGAGGCGATTCCGCCTTGCTCCCCCTGGCCCTGCCGTAGCCACAATCCCATGCAGCGAGGGGAAGCGTTGCATGCGAATGAAGACAGATCCCACTGCTGCTTCTCCGCGAGGCCCGGAGACAAGTGGCTAAAAATAGCACACACGGCACCGGGCGTGCTCGTACGGCTGCAGTCAGGGGAGGAGGGACGGTTGTGCTTCTCAAAGGCAGCAGCCGAAGCCATGGCGTAAAGCCACGGAATGTCCCACTGACAAGGCAGCCCCAGTCCTCCAGACCTCTGCTTTGCCACCGCCTTTGTAGCTGGGCTCGGTGCAGAGGAACAGAGAAGGTGGGGGAGGAGGCACGCTCTTCCTTCCTGCACCGCTACTGCTTCTTTCCTCCACTTCTGCAACTGCAGCAAAACCGAAGGGCACTGGGGCTGCGGGAGTTTTCATCCACCCCGTTGCTACATCCTCTTCCTTGAAACGTCCCTTTAGATGTTTTTGATTGAAGAAGCCCAAACGCTGGGTAGAAATACGGAGGGTTTGGGTCCTCCGGCTGCTGCATGACCCGCGTTCGTAATCCCGCCGATAACTGCCCTCCATCCTCCTCCGCTCCAAGCATGCCATGTGCTACTCTAAACCCACCTCCCACACACCCAAAAAAAGAAGCAGAGATTCACGCAGAAGGGGATTCCTAAGTCGGGGTGGACAGGCTGGCCATGGCATGGGATGCCGCGTCCGAGATTTACAAACCCAACGTCTCTCCGGGGTGCTTATTAGCATGGCCCTTCCCCGTTCTGACTGCACGTGACTCTCTCCGGCGGCCAAAGGCCGGCTCATTCAGGTCACGGTCACTTTTTCCCCCTCCCAAATGAAGGCCGTGGACACCGCCTCCTCCCTCCCCCCGGCGCCTCGTTCTGCGATTGTGACGGGGCTGATGACTCATGGGGCGATGCACACACGAGGCTGTAATGTTTGTAAACCTAAAAAAGCCACGTGTGAGCAGGCAGCATGATCCGTCCAGGAGCACCGGCTGCCAACGGCATGAGGAGGCAGCGTCTCCAGACAGGGAATGAAGGGGCCCTCCAAACGGGCTAAAAATAGGCACAAACCACCGCTGCCTTTCCCAGCATTGGCTCAGAGGGAGTCGTGGGCTTGGGAAGCCAGCTCAGGAGCAGCCAAGATGGGAGCAGAGAATTCCCTCTCTGCAAATTTCAACCCTCCATGCCAAGGGAAGCATTGAAAGGGGGAAAAGTCAGAGCCTCCCCTTGGACAGGTTAAAAAATACATGACAAGTTGCACCATCCGTCACGTGCTGCATCTGACAGGCACTGATCGGGGATTGGGCTGAATTGATTTACAGGCCACATGTGCTAAGGATTATGTATGTTGTAGCTGCACCATGGAGAAGGCTCCCATTGTGCTAGGAGCTGTACAGACCGTGAACTTGCTCCAGTTGACAAACAGCAACCAGTTGCAACTGTCGGAGGTGGTTTCGTTCAACCCACACCTACAAGTACAGGAGCACTCAGCTCCTAAGTTTTAAGTACATACACAAAGACTCCCAGCCTAGCCCATTTCAAATCAAACTGAAACAGCAGGTTGGCCTGTCTCCACCTGTTGTCTCCTGTCTTCCGTTTAAAGGGTCAGCTCTTTGTTTTATGTTCGTACAGCACCTAACATCATTACCCAGTATGGTGGCACCTAAGGTCTATGGAGCGCAAGCAATAAACAGTGACAGCTAGCTCAGTAAGTATGTGCACAAAAGAAAGAGGTGAAAACCAGAAGGGAGCATTGATATTGTTTATTGGCATTGCAGGAGCACACGAATCCTGGACAATCCCGGCATGACGTCACCTGAACTCTTCTATAACCCAAACCAGAGAATTCCACCTAGTAACTCCTGCACGTGGACCTGACACTGTAGCAGGCGAGAGCCTCATAAATATGTATATCTCACCCACTCCCCACCATACAAAATGCTGCCTTGTAGACTGGAAGACCTCTGCGTGCAAGGAGGTCTGAAGAGCTAGGCTACATGAAGGGCCTCCTGCAAGCACAGCCCTGCCAGATTGGACATGCAGACTGTGCTGACGTCCCTCTCAAGATGACCAGAACTCTGTACCTCTTAGAGCCAGAGCAACAAAAAGCCACTGCAGGCAAATCATCAGATCCAACACGTGGGGCTGTCTCTTAGCAGCCCACCTAAAGAGGAGGCATCAGCTTTGTAAGTGGCCCTGCAAGCTCCACCAGGCACACCTAGCTTGTGCCTTGCTATTGCAATAATGCAAAGCTCCATGGTCTGGTTTGATTTCTTGATACAAGACAATTCTGGACTGGCCAGTCTTGCTCCTAAAGAAGCCACTGGCAAAACCCTCTGATGCGGGGGCTGGGGCACATAGCAGTCCCTGCAGCACTCTGGATCACTTGAGTTACAGTTCCCTCCCTCCCTCCCCCTCACCCCATCTGTCTCGGATGGAGAAACCCACAGCTGGCTCTTTTCATGATTATTTGTTATTTGTTCGGAGCAGCACCCACAAGCTCCTGGCTGCTTTCCAGGGCGTTCCATGCCCTGAGCAGACCTCAGTCTGCACAGACAACTGCACGTACTACAGAGAGCTCTGCACCTGAGCTCCAGTGGAAAGAGAAATGTAGCAATTTGCTAGAAACAAGGGGACCGCTGATCCCACTCTTTATGACATCAGCAGCACATAATCGTGCCTGGTCTCTGGGGAAAAGCCATCCAGACGTTATTTCATACCTCGCGTGCTGCAGTGATGAGAGCCATACGACTGTACCAAGCAATTAGAACCATCACGATCCAACTGTCCTCTTCTTTTTTCCCACCCCCCCGCCTTCACGCGGCCGCTTTGGAAACTGAGATCTCTGGGGTAAACGCTCGTTTCCTGGCTTGCCGGTGTCAGAGCAAAGGCTGACTTTAGAAGGAGCTATTCTTACTAAAGGGATGCCAAGGAATGGATCTGCAGAAGGCACACTTTTAAAGAGGACAGGACTGCCACTTCAGATTAAACCAACAGAAATGCTGCATTGGCTCTGCTCCAGGCCGCGGTGAGAATACCTTTCAGCAAACAACGCTGGCAGTACCCTGGCCCATCTTCTGCCACGCAGAGTTGGCATCTGTTAAGCATCCTTCCTGGGGTCCCCAGAAACTTTGGGGATGGGAGAAATGGGAGGGGAAAAGCAATTTGAGGAAGATCCCCCCCGCCCCAGCTTACACCATTTCCAGTGGAACCCATGTGCAGGGAACTTTTTCCGCAGGAATGGCTGACTTGGGCAGGGGAAAGTCCTGTTCCACCATTCAGATAAACATCAGACGCTCCCATCTCCTGCTTCTTCATGTTTGATTGCCTCTCCGCTTGGATCAGAACAGAGCAAAAGAGCAGGATTCTTTCCCAGTAGCATGGCTGGCGTCAGTCGAGTGTCCTCCAGCAAACTCCGAGCACCAATGAGGTGACTGTTGCAAGTAGGGCGCACAAACATTTTTAAGGTTTGCGAGGGAACTTAAGGCATGCAGAAGGGACCGGCAGGGCACTGGTCTGAGTGAGAGCGGGTGACTGCTGTGCAACCCCCTGCACACCTCACCTGAGGCACCTTTCACCTGATAGATAGTACCTCTTCTGTGCCAGGTGCTCCCCAACCCTGACCCACAGTCCTGCAAGTACACAGCTCTACCCACGCCTTGCGATCCCCTCCTGTCTCAGCAATGCTAGTCCCCAGCCAATCTATGCAATTCTGCTAATGGTAACACCCCTCAGTCCAACCAGCTGATTTCCCGCTACCATTCCAGCCTGGGCCCTCCACCTTCACCCTGCCCTGCTCAGCAGCTCAGAAGTCCAAGTACGGATCTCTCCTGAGCGAAGACGCACAGTAGTACTAAGCCGCACCAAACCCATGGGGGAGGCCATTACCCAGGCCATTTCCACTTGTGGAGCTGGGCTTGAGCGCACGCTTCTGGCGGGGAGTGGAGCGATGCACCAATCCAAGGATCCCACAGCATCCTGGAAATTCCAACCACCGCGAGATCAATGCAAAAGGACAGAGAGTAACTGGGTGCAAGGTACCTGGCTACCAGGCATCTGGGCATCACAGGAGAAAAAAATATGACAGTCACACAGGCTCCTTTTGATGGGCTTTGGGTTCAGAACACTTCCTTCCCTCCCCCACCGCGAGGAACGCCATCTCAGTGAGCAGAAGCCCTGATCTCAATGGGATTAAGGGTGGGGCAGTTCTGTTGCCCATGGGCTGGTGACTGAGAAGGGAGGCTGTGCCTTGCTGAAGAAGGCTGGAACAGTCCATTCCTCAGCAGGCCCTAACAGTAGTTGGAACGGGAAGGGGTTGGCCCACACGCCTACCACCTGGGATGATATTTAAGAGCAGGTTAGATAAACATCTATCAAGGATGGTCTAGATGGCACAGGTTGAACCACTCTCATCCAGCACCCTCAGGACCTGACCTTTGCCGGACGATAGGACGTCAATATTACCTAGTACATCACCAACACTTCCAATGCTGATTGGCTCTAAGGAGACATTTAGGGTAAATTACAGCTAAATAAGAGCCCAGAACACTGAGAGCCAGGAGTGGTGGCTGGAAACAAACTTCATGGGACCATGAGAAACTCGGCCACGCCCGTGAGAAGTGGTTGTGCAGCTAATTAAAATCATACTGGATTATGGAGTTTGCTGGACCAGGGAGTTCCGGATTAGAGAGGTTCAATTTGTATGCAGTCCTGCCGTGAGGGCAGGGGACTGGACTCGATGACCTCGCGGGGTCCCTTTCAGTTCTAATGTTCTATGACTCTGTGGATTCCATTCTGCACCCTTCCTGCCTTGGCATCTTCAGCCACATCGTCCTTTTGGGGGGCAGGGATCTCATTTGCCTACTCTCCCGCCCGTTGCAATCTGACTGTTACTGTGTCTTCCCCGGGACACCTGACGGGTTTGGCTTTTCCGCTCTGATAACAAAGGCGAAGAAGACAGGCAGCAGGTCAAGGCATTGTCATTCCCACCCTTCCCCCCTTCTAAATGCACGCTGCCCTCTCCTGCCTGATCATTCCCTAATTACCTGTGATAAAGGATCCACATTGGTAAAGCAAACAATAAACATCATCTCAGTGCTAATTAGGTGTTACCAAAGACTTAGCACTTAGCTCAGGAGTTCTTTTGTTTATCAAGCTGGCATGACAACAGCTGCTCAGTTCCAAGTCATGATGCAACCTCCAGCTCACCTGGTTTGCAGGAGCCCGAATCTGCAAAATGTGCAAGGATGCAGGGGGCCAGACCCTCAGCTAATGTAAACATGCACAGCTCCATTGACATTAACACAATCTGACACCAGCCAGCCCATTGGGATGGTCTGTTCTGGTCTGGCTATGGTCTGAAGAAGTGGGTCTGTCCCATGCAAGCTCACCTAATAAACTATTTGGCTAGTCTTTAAAGTGCTACGTGACTGCTTTTTGTTTCTAAAGCAAAGTGTGTTAGGTGCCTTTGGCCCACTGATTTTTAGAGGCTCCGGTGCTCCAATCTCACTCAGATGCCTTTGAAAAAAACTCACCCTCGGTTGTCAGCAACAGATGAGCTGAATCTCATACCTCAAATCTCATCCTCTGCACAGCCAGTGGTGTATGAGCTGAATCAGTGCCAGTGAGAATACAGAATGAGGGCTTGATGCATAGTTTGCTAGGTCGCGGCAATCAAGTTATTGCCTGAACTTAGATCCCTCCTCTGGAGCCCGGGGACTTAAAACGGCAAAGGATCAGCCCAGTTACATGACTGAGAGTAGTAGCCTTCCACTTCCTCTCTGCGCAGGACTCCCAACAGAAAGACAGCTGTCCATTACAAACAAGAAGCCACCTTAACTGACGGCCTGATTGCCAAAGGCACCGGCTACCTGCAGCCAGCATGGAATTCAATGGGCTCTGCAGGCACCCAGCATTTCACCTGACGGAGCCCGACGGCCAGACTTCGATCTTGTGCCGATGTAACAAAAACTGGGCAGACTTCCATTGCTGCGCATGCTGGGCTCTCATGTATCTCCGTGCAACGGGGCCATCAAACTCGCCAGACCCAAACGGCAATAGTTTACACCAACGTCAGGGAGAACACAAGACACAGGGCACAGTAGAACACGTCGTGTTCGTGGAAGCTCTGCCTTTAATCAGTATCTCCCCACTTCTTTTGAGCTGCTTGCACTCAGACACCACGGCGAAAGTAGCCCAGCAATACACCTCCAGCTCCTCTCCCTCGGCTCCTGGGTGCAACGTAGCCCAATGGAAAACACAGCCAAGGAATGGGAAATACAATCGGAGAATAAAATGAAGAGCCCCCAGCCCTTGCGGCTTGGCCAATGCCAATGCAGCCATAAGGGTTCACACCGTCTGAGATTCGTGCCTGTTATTTCTGAAGCCACACTGCTCTCAACAAAGATCTGCAGAGTAGCCTCCCTGGAGGAATACCCCCTCACTCGGGACACTAAAAAACGTCAGCAAGGCTGGGGAATACGCAGGGATGCAGCCTATTGGTTGAGCTGCGGTAACGCTTCAGCGTAAATGCTATCTACGCCAGTGAGAAAGGTTCTCCTGTTGGCGTGGGTAACTCACCTCCCCAAGAGGCGGTAGCTTGGTCAACAGGAGAATTATTCTATCAAATCTCGCACAGGGGACATAGGTCAGCTCAACATTCCCCCATTTAGGGGTGTGGACTCCCCGCTTCCTGACTCATGGGAGTTAAACCAGCCTAATTTTCTCATGTGAACCCAGCCTCAGTCCCTGCCTGGAGACATGCCTGAAACTGTCAATGAAATCAGCTCCCTCTCTCTTTTTTCTTAGCCTTCCTCTTCCCCAGTCTCACATTCACGGAGCGCTAGGGTCAAGGCAAGCTGCAGCACCCTGTTCCAAACTTTGTCCCCCGTGCAATCAACACGAAGAGCTGCTTCTGAATTGATCTGCCAAGACGTAAAGGACCAGGTCTAAATCTGGAGTAACCCCACTGATCTCAGCTGGGGTAACATCCATGTAACAACGGAGTGGAAACCGGCCTTAAACCTCAAATGACAAAACCTAAAAAACCTTTCCTTCCCGCTCCACCTCGTAATTATGTCTTTTTCCCCCAGAAGCTGAGAAACCGAGCTGCGGTTTTGGGTCACGGCAGCTCACACAGACTCTCTGGGTCCACCCAAGTGAGGTAGGACAGCTACCGCCGTCATGGTTGCATCACTATGATGTCATGCCTTCTTCAGAGTTGGGGAGGCTAATCTCTCTTGTTCATTGCACTGGCTCTATGACCAGAGTTCAGCAGATCTAGGAGGGAAAAGGCTGCTGCTTTCCCATTAAGAACAGGGAGCAACGGCAATCGTGCCAGTATTTATTTATCATTGCTTCTGGACCACTGGGAGATGCTGAAATGCAGTGATTCCCTCCCCCTGCCTTACAAAGACATTACAGCTTAAAAAAAACAGCAAATGCATAGGTGAGGAGGCAGCTGTCATTCAGCAGGAATAAAGCCGGAGACGCCTGGGTTTTTAAACACTGCAACACTTCCTTTACTTTCACTACTGGTGGGCCAATTCCACCACCACTGCCGATTCCCTTCTAAGCTTTGTCCTCTGCCTTTAAACAAGGAAAAACAAAAAAGGTACCTTTGCTGCCAGCACTTGTTCCTGCGTTCCGCCTTCTTTATGGTCCCTTATTTCCACCTGCAAGGGAAATTTAAAAAAAAAAAAAGAGAGAGAGAGAGAGAGTGTCAAAATAAAATGCAGTTCAGGCAAAGCTGGTCACGGCAACGCTCACAACCACAGCCCCCCTGCTTGGGTGGGACTGCATGTGGGGAGGGAGCCGAAGGGGGGAGATTGTGTGTTATTTAAAACACGCATCATCCGTGAGAAAAATCACTCTCCAGTTCCCTTGGGCAGGGAAGGGCAACTCTTGCATTTAAAGGCCCCTGAAAAGAAAATCCAAGGAAGAGTCTCTGTTTACCTTGTTCCGCTTTTAATGCTCTCTCCGCTCTTGGCTGGCCAGCGATCTCCCACCCCTGCACAAATATCCCCCCCCCACCCCCAGTCAGTTCCGGCGAGAATCCAACACTACCAGGCAGCCATTTTGCTTCATTCTCCTTTAAGCTCCGTTACAGACACCCTGGTGCATTCAGGGGCTTTTTTTCTTTCTGCCAGACGTTAGAGTCATTATCATACGGCTGAGCTCCTGCTCCCTTCCACCCCCCCACCACCCCCAAGACACAAACACTGTGGACGTGATATGCATGCCCACTCCCCTGCCCGCCTCAGCGAGGGGGCGGGCGAGCCAATCCTGGCAGGCTTCGCCCTGTGTGTGTGTGTATGTGTGTGTACGCGCACGCGTGCGTGTGGAAAGGAGGGGGCAGCGAGGGATGTGGTTTTTCTGCTAGTGATTCAACCACCCCGACAGCTTTCAGGTCGCATGCAGCACCAGGCGGCTCTCTCTCTCGCTCCCTCCCCAGCCCAGCCAGCAACAAAAGGGACAGCTCAGTGGTTTGAGCATTGGCCTTGTAAACCCAGAACTGTGCGTTCAATCTGGCAGGAGGCCATTTAGGGGTCTGGGACAAATAGATTAAAAAAATAAAGTCAGGGACGGTGCTTGGTCATGCTGAGAGGGCAGGGGACTGGACTCAATGACCTCTTGAAGTCCCTTCCAGCTCTATGAGATATGTATGTATATCCCCATAAAAGACAGCCTGGGCAGCGGCCACGGATTTGTAAAGAGCCTGTGTCTGTCTGCTCCTGCTGAGGCATCTGCTTTACACCTGGGTAACTCCGCCAGAGTTACTCTGGATTTACATCACCATAAGGGGGATGTGATGCAGCAGGAAAGCATCGCTCCTCCCATGTGCATCCCAATTTCAAGAGCCCCAGAAAACTTCAGTCACACTGGGGCCAGAGGTCTGGTTTACCAGGTCTGCCTCTGTTCTCACTAGTACGGATGTTAATATTGTCCACCTCTCTGGAGTCATGCCAGATTTACAACAGCATCATCATCCCCAGCTCTTCTATTTGTATGTTTCAGCAGCAGACTTTACAAAGGGGGAGGTCAGTATCACGGGCTCCATTTCACTGATGGGGAAACCGAGGCAGCACATTGACTTACCCAACGCCACCAGCTGGCCAGGACAATGCTATGATTCAAAACCATGTCTCACACGTCCAGCGTTCTAATCACACAGTGGTTACCAAGAGCAGAATTTAGAAGACATGGTCCTGACTTCGTTCCCATTACACAACACCCAGCCCAGTGCAATCACTCTGGGATTACCCTTCAGTAATCGAGAGTGGAGTTTAACAGTTACTTGGGCATTCCCACCTGATTCCGTGTGGCCCTGCCAGCTAGCCCTTTGTGGTCCATAAACCTCAAAACACTCCAGTTCCCTTTGTTTTGTTTTGTAACTGTGTTTAGGGATTGTTTTTTTTTTAAATAAAAACTTTTATTATCTGGCTTAGAGTGTGTTGGGAATTTCCAGTGAAAATGACAGATTCCCACGCCCCAAAATAGCTCAAAGTGCAACTCACTAAGAGGGAGCAGCAACAAAGAGTCCCGTGGCACCTTATAGACTAACAGAAGAGTTTTGAGTGTGGAGGGAGTGTGACCCAGTGGCCTGAGCACATGCCTGGAAACCAGGAACTGCTGTGTTATAAATCCTCCACTGGACTAGCTACATGTATTTATTTGTTTACTGTGGTGCCCGGGGTCCCCAGTCACAGATTTGGATCCCAGTGTGCTCGGTGTTGTACAAATGGACTTGCTCTCTAGACCGGGGTGTGCAAAGTTTTCACATCAGGCCCCACTTTTAGAAGGGCTCCCCCGACCTGTCTAATGTAGTCCAAACTGCCAGACATTTCGCTTATGATCATAAGAATAAAGAAACTTTTTGCTTGTGTAACAAAATAACTCCGTAGAATGTAAAAACATGATGAATTGGTATAGAAACGTGAACACGCAGCTGTAAGAACAGTAACCTATTTCAACATTTTAATGTGAGGGACGAGCCTGAGACCCAGCAGCCTATCATGCTTCCCCACCCCCCATACAAAATTTCATGCCTCCCCTTTACTTTGCACACCCCTGCTCTAAACAATTTTGCTTCATCTCTCTGCTTCCTCCCTCCTCCCCCTCGCTTTTGCAGTTAGGGTTGGGAGGACTTGATGGGTATCAGTAACATGTTGGGTAGACATCTATTTCCCCACGCGCATTCATACCCATGACAAAACAGCTCCATCGACAGCATAGGGTTAGGGTAACAGAAGTAGCCGTGTTCGTCTGTAGTCCAACAAAACAAAGCAGCGGAAATGTAGCACTTTAAGGACTAACAAAATGATTTATTTGGTGATGAGCTTTTGTGGGACAGACCCACTTCATCCAATCAATGTTCTTGATCTGATTGATCGGATGAAGTGGGTCTGTCCCATGAAAACTCATCACTGAATAAATCATGTTGTTGGTCTTTAAAATGCTACATTTCTGCTGCGAAAGGTACAAGACAAAGGACTTTGGCTGTTTGCGTTGTACATTCTGGAACGGGATGTTGACAATGTGTGTTTCAACAATTACAAAGCTTTCAATTTTTGAATATCAACCTCTACTGTCATTAAATAACAAACGTGCATATTTAAATAGACACAATTGTTTAAAATATGCTTAAACCCATCACTTTAAGAAGTCGGGAATTATGAATTGATCACTGAAAAAAATGTTTTAAAGCAAACTGACATTACCCGTCAGAATGATTAAATAAAATAACAATGGAATTCTGCCAAATGTGCATGTCACCCTTCCCCAGGACTTTTCATCCACAGTCTTCATGGTAGGTAAATATTTCTCCCACGTTACAGATGGGGCAACTGAGACAGGGCGGCGGGGAACGACTTGCATGTAAAATAAATCAGCACCTGAGCCTGGATTAGACCTCTGGCTTTCAGCCCAGTACCCTACGATTAAGTTATGCTGCCTTTCCCCTAGGCAGCTGCAGATAGCAATGACTTCAGACTCCATCCAGACCAGGGTTCCCTCTAATTTTTCTATGCATGGGCAGCATAAATTTTATGGTGTGCACCAAGGTGTGACAAATGTTCACCACCTATAGGCTGCCGACTGTGGGAGGCTGGAGGTGCTCTGCTAATTAGCTGGAAGGCACCTGAAGCTCTCCTGGGTGGCTGCTGTAGCACGCTTCTTACAGGGAACACTGATCCAGACTCCCCAGTCACACAGAAGCAGAACAGAAGACGGCAGGGGGGACCATCTGTCCACTCATGTACGCTGCCTTGTAGTCTGCATGTGCCCTGGTCTGTAGCTGTGGGACGTTCATCCTCTTTACTTGGTTACAAAACTGATATTTATGGGGCTTAATTACCATTAGACCTGATCAGATATATTGGCACCTTCAAATCTACAGCTCGCTAAGTGTCACATTTGCTAGTTGCGGGACATGCTAATGCTTCAGCGTTGACACCAGGCTACCTAAGCACCCTTGTGAACACTAAGTGCTGGGTAGCTAAGCATCTAGTAACCCTCCCTCCCCCTAAGGGCCTCCAGGATGTTCAGAGCATCCGTTCCTTTAGTCCCAGGGGTGGTAGGGCTGTAATGCTGAGGCTCACCAGGCCAGGTCTGGCTGATTGGGTGACGAGGTAACAGCAGGGAGGTGGGCAACTAAATCCTGCTCCACTGAAGCTGCTGCAGGGAAGTGGATTTATCCCTCCCACACCAGTGGCCTGGGGACGAGGGAGGAATTCACTCCCACCTCCCACCATGGGCTCCACGCAGCCGTGCACGCTGAGGAGACAGGCAGCATCCGGCTAGTCAGAGGGCGTCACCCACTTTCTGGATGATTCTAAGTTCCCTACACCCCATGCAGTGCTCCTAGTGAGCTGAACAGAGCTGCCCTGTCCACAGGACGAGGTGGGGCGGACGCTCCCGGCCCCCACTGTTTAGGGGACCCCAGGAAGACGTCCCAGCCATATAGATTGGAGGTGGGGAGGATTACCTGGGGCAGGCAGCAGCAGCTGGATGTCACTTCCCCCCCCACCCCCATACTCACCACTTGGTACAAACAGCCACCTGCTCCGCTCTGCTGCAGCCTCCTGACCCGGTGTGAACTGCTTCCCTGCGGTAGCAGGCAGTGGCCTCTGCTCCCTGCTGCCCGCGGAGAAGCTGGGCTCAGTGGACCGGGAGGGTGCAGGCTGTTGCTCGTGTCACGTGGGGGCGGGGGTGTGGTGTGGTGAGGGGAGGCGACCCCCTGCTGCTGCTGCTCCTGCTGCCACCTGGGATGGCCCTGAAGCTGAGCGCTTGGGCAGCCACCCAGGAGAGATTCAGGTAACGCCCAAGTGATCTGCAGAGAGCCGCAAGCTGGCCGCATGTCCTCCTATGGGTGGTGCACATCTGCACATCCCTTGGTGCACACCACAAAATTTATTCTGTCCATGGCTGTTGAAAATTAGACGGAACCCCGACTTCGTGTCCTGGTGGAACAGTCTCACCCCCACCAACACCTTTGGCTACCTTGGAAAATTCTGTCACCACTCTAGCAACAGCAAACGCCTTAGGGGACTTCTTAAAAGCCCCCGATCATGGCTTGATCTGTGGACCCCAACCAAATTCGGGGGAGACACCAGCTGTGTCTCCACAAGCTGGATTCTAAGCATGGACACACAGGAGGGTGTTGGAGGCTCAGCTTAATGCTAGAAGGAGCAAAACCATTGCAAGGATGTTTGGGTCAGGAAACCGGAGCACAAATTCAAGTTAGTGGAGGGGAATTTGGCCCACTGTGCCCTGCAGTGCCACCGCTGGCAGCTGAGATGACGACCCACTAAAGAGTTAGCACAGTGCAGTTATTCAGACTCCGGCTGATACTCCCTCTCGAGGTCCCTGTGAGGTGGAAGCTCCACCTGAGTCCCAGATATCTAGGAGTTAAACAGCCCCTTTAGCTGAGCAGCATGAGCCCAGGTCAGCTGACCAGGGCCAGACCGAGATGTCTAACTGCAGTGTAGACACACCCTTCGGGGCCAGTTCCCCTGACCTGCCGGGCGGGGGGAGGCCCTGGCTGACAGCTCTGACACTGGGGAGGGCGGGGTGTTGGGCTTTTTATAGCATGTTTCCAAAGCTGGCAGGTCCCTAGAATGATGCTGCATGTGTACATGAGAAGGGGAGGTGGTAAAAAAAAAACAAACCCAAACCGCACCTTCACAGGAATGTTCTGCTCCTGAAATTTACAAAGACCTACAGCCCTGGAAACACAGTGCTCCCTGCATAACCACAGAACTGGTTCTGCCAAGGCAGCCTGGGAGGAGAGGGGTATGTGTGACAGGAAAGGGTCACAGCCTGACCATCTAACGAGCCTCATCCTGACCCAGAGATCGCAAGGAGTTTTGCGCCTAGGGCCCTCACTTAGGACTGGTCTACACTAGACCTTACAGTCGTCCGCAGACGCACAATTCTAGCTATGGCAATTGCACAGCTAGAACTCACATATCTGCACGCGACTGTAAGGTCTGTCCTCATTGAAGGAGGTTGACGGGAGCTTTTCTCCCTCTGACCTCCCTTACTCCTCACAAGAGGAGGAGTACAGGGATCATCTGCCGACCCCAGAGCGACTGATTGTAAGTGCAGACATACCCTTAGTTCCTGGGCTCTTGGTGAAACTTGATCCACCAATGAGAAGTCCTGTGGCACCTTACAGACTATGCTCCAAAAAATCGTTAGTCTCTCAGGTGCCACAGAACTTCTCATTGTTTTTGTGGACACAGACTAACACGGCCACCCCCTAATAGTTGATTCACCAAATTCATTTCACACAGGCCTCTGAATAGAAGAAATTCCCCTCGCCCTCCACCCTGGCTGGCTCCAAACCAACGACCAACGCTGGCAAACTGACCAGTTCTGGTGGCCACATTTTTAAAAGGAAGTTGGAAAATTGGAGAAGGAACAGAAAGGAGCCTCAAAGATGATCTGATGTCTGGAGAAAATGCCCCACAGTGGGAGATTCAGGCCAGGTCTACACTAGACCTCTGGCAATTGCGTAGCCGGAATCAACTTATCTACAATGGACTTACGGGGCCGTTCTCACTGAGGGAGGTCAATGGAAGAGTTTCTCCCATCGACCTCCCTTACTCCTTGAGAGATTGAGGAGTACGCGGGGTTGACTGCCGAGCCTGATAGTTTGATTTCGCACATGCCCACTAGGCGCATGAAATTGAACTCTAGAAGATCACTACCTGGAAGATCAACCTGGTCAGGGACAGAGACAAACCCTCAGAGAGCCCAATCTGATTAGCTTATAAAATAGAAGCGCACGAGGTGAGGTAATATGGTGTAATAACTAATAAGTACCCTACAGGGCAAGTCGAATAGTTACAGAGAGGTAGCCGTGTTAGTCTGTATCTTCACAAAACAAAAAAAAGTAATCCTGTAGCACTCTAAAGTCTAACAAAATAATTTATTAGGTGATGAGCTTTGGTAGGACAGGCCCGCTTCTTCAGATCTGGGAATCCAGTAGTTAAAGGGCGTTGAACCAGTGGAAAAAGGCAAAACAAAGAGCAATGACTGGAAGAGGAAAACAGCCAAATTCCAATTAGAAATAAGGCCCAGGTTTTAACAGTGCAAGTAATTAACACTTTACCATTCCGCCATGGGAAGTGGTGGATTTTTCAACTCAAACCCCGGGTGCCTTTCATCAAACACAAGTTAGAGGGCTCAGAGCCGCGGTAACGGGGTGAAATTCAATGGCCTGTGTTACAGATAAGACCAGATGAGATGATCTAATGTAGCAGTTCTCAAACAGGGGGTACGTGTACCCCAATGAGCATGCAGAGACCTTCCAGGGGATACATCAACATATCTAGATATTTACTTACTTTTACAAACAGGCTACAAAAGCACTACGCCCAGCAACCTGACTGGTCCCAGATAAGGGAATTTGCCAGACGAAGAGTGGTCCCCTGTTCTGGCCACCTACTCTGCTCCTGGCTCCCCTTTCCCCCTGCCCCAACTCCAGCCACAGGGTTCCCTTACCTTCTTCCTGCTGGGCTAACGCTGACCTGGCCATCTCAGTCTGCCAACCACAGAGGTTGTTCCAGCCCTGGCCAGCCTACCAGACATAGCCCAGTCCCTGCAGGTGCCGGCTCCAGCTGTGGCCATGACCATGACCACAACCACAGCCAAGGCCATGTGGCACCAGTTCAGCCCCAACTGGGCTGCTGGCATGGCCCCCCGAGACCACCAGACAGATTTGGCACAGGCTACGATCTTTGGCCTCAGCCCCATGGAGACCAGCTGCAAATCAGGCGGAGCAGCCAGCTTTGTCCCCGCAGGAACCAGCTATAGCTCAGGCTGGGCAGCCAGCCCTGACCCCAGCCCTGCCAGAGATCAGCACCACCCCAGCTCTGCAGGCACTGGCTCCAGCCCTAGCCTCGCAAAGACCGGCTGTCTCACCAGCCAGGGACACAAGCTCTCCACCCGAACTCCCACCCGGCATTTCTAGTCCAGTAAAATCCATGGTCCCTCTGGACGATGGATGTTGCCGGACGAGAGAATGTCAGTTTGGGGAGTTTCAACCTGTAGTGAAGTCCGTGCAAACTTAACATTTCATACCAGCAATTACTTGTTTACACAGCTCTACGGACTGTATATAAGTGGTGGGCAACCTGCAGCTCCCCTTTCTGCCCCCTTCCTGGAGCCCCAGGGCCCTGCACTCTCTACTCCTCCCCCTGCCCGCCCAGCACGTTAGGCGCACCACAAATCTGCTAATTCCCTGCTCCTTTGCAGAGCTGGAACAGCTGATTCGCAGCTGGAAAGGAGACGGAGAGAGTTGGAAGCACGGTGCCCCAGTGCATGAGGTGCACACGAACGAGGCAGACAGAGGGTCCAAGGGCCCCACATGGAGCCTCACTGGGCTGGGAGTTGCTGAGGCCCATGGAGGTGAAGGAAGGACACTCATGTGGCTCACTCGCTAGTTTTGGCTGCCCATTGCTGCGATGCATTGAAATGTGAGTACAACGTTTGTTTTCAAACTGGTGCATGATTATGATATAAAGTGAGTGAGCAAGCAAGCAAGCAATGTTTCAGTAATAGCGTGTTGGGAGACTTTTGTATTTTATGTCCGTTTGCATAAGCAAGTTGTTTTTAGGGAGGTGAAACTTGCAAGGGCAAAGGGGTAAGCGAGAGAAATCAGACTCCTGAAAGGGGTACAGCAGTCTGGAAAAGCGGAGAGCTGCTCATCTAATGACCTGTTGCAGGCTTAATCTACAAGCACCTGAGTGCTGAAAGGCTGCAAAATGGATTACCGTGAGCCCTCCAGTAAGATGTGTAAAGAGTGCGTAGAAAAACCTGCTCCACCTTCACTGCCACCATTCGAAATGATAACTGTCTGGAACATAATTTGACAGGGAGTGGAAGAGAGGAAGAAGTAGAGATATCATGGAGATATGTACATCATGTAGAACTGGTACGGACCTAGAGAGGTAATTGAGTCCAGCCCTCTGCACTTACAGCAGGACCTATCACCATTCCTGACAGATTATTGTCAGTCTCACCTGCCCCAGACCCTTGGAAGGCCCCCTCCAGGACAGGACTCACAACTCTGAGTTTATAAGGCCAATGCTCTAACCACTGAGCTATCTCCCCCACTCAGGTGACTGGGGCTCTGCTTCACCTGCCTCAAAAGGCGCTCTGCACCTGGATGGAAGTAAAGCCCTAGGAAAAAGCATCATCCAAACCCTCTCCTGTAGGCCATGTTTTAGTGCCCACAGGGTCCCACGGCCAGAGTCACTGCCCAGTATGCATGCAACTCATCCACTCAATGCCTGCAAAACAGATTCCACTAAGTCCAGCACCCAGAGCGGGCTTTTAGGTCGCCGTTCCCAGAGAAAGTGGTAAGTCTGCAGCCAAGACACTACCTGAAAGTCAGGAAACCAGAGGCTCAGACCCAACCTGCTGCCGGCTGAGAGAGGCTGTGGGCGCTCTGCTAATCGGCTGGGCAGCACCGGAATCTCTCCTGGGCGACCCCGCAGTGCTCAGCTTATAGGGAAATCTGCTCACTACTATTGTACACTGGAATAACTACATTGCTTGGTGACATAGTTCCACGTTCCTGACCCCAGTGCTATGCCTTCCCCTTTTCGGGTGAATGGAGTACCTAAACCAATGGGAGAAACTCTCCGGTCGCTATAGGTAGCATCTTCACTGAGCATTTCAGCTGGACAGCTCTGGCCTTGGTTAGGAAACGCTAAAACATAAATCGTCTTGAAACGCAGAAGACTTGGTAATGTGACGGAAGAGCCACCAGAAGGGACACGTTTTACCCTGCATGGAGCACCATTTGTTGCACCAACATGTGAGTTATGGGTCTGAGTTCCTCCACCCGGTGGGCCATTGATTTGTGACAGGAGTCATGTCGCCAACCCCATGCTTCAGTTTCCTCCTCTGTAGAGGGAGGTAATCCTACTGACTCATCTTTGTAAAGCTCAGATCAAAACAGGCCGTAAGCGTTATTAGCTTCACTCCTCCAGACACAGAGGACTGAATTCACCCCAGGGCTTGGTGAAACTTGCATCAAGCAACTCCCCCCAAACACCACACAAAACTTTTTGAAGTGCCATTCCAGAGGCAGATCTTAGCCCAGGACTCGCCACGAACCTGGGGAGGCTTCATACTTGGAGATCAAAACCACATGGGAATTCGCAGGTTTTCAGGAAAAGCGGCTGATTCCGCAGCGTTTGGATAGGCGCTTTGGTTGGTGGATCAAAAGCTGACAGGCTGAGACAAGCGTGCTGGGGGGCATGGATCCAGACCTCCAGGTTACCCACAGGAGGTCTCCAAACAAGAAAGGGGACTAAGCCTGCGTCGATCACCCCCACAGCTCTGGGAAGTCCAGCTCCAAGGTATTGGTTCAACCCATTACAGGCATGGAGGCCAACTACTAGATGTAAGTTTTGTGGGTTTTTGGGTGAGGGAATCAGTTCTGGGCACACAGCCAGGCAGAAGACTGTAAAGGAAATTGCCTACGAGCACCCGCACTGCACCTATTTTTGTGTGCCTGTGCATGCACCAACACAATGCCCAGTTTGGAGAATGCTGTATTGTCCCTACTCACTGTGCATGACTAATTCTGTGCACTGGTGGTTCTGTATAAACAACAGATGTCAAATACATTGCACGGTATTGTATTAAAGAAATGCATAGGCAAAACCAACATGTCCAGACTCATCATATTTGCTCAGGCTTGCATCAACCTCGAGAGAGCTGAAGAAATTATGGGTTGAATTCTGCAGCAATAAAACCTGCAGTCAACAGAACACAAGTTGTGTGTGTCATGCAGGTGCAATTCCTATTGAAGCAATGGGAGGCAGACCTTTGGCAGTTAGAGACTGCATATATGTACAGCACCTGACACAAAGGGGTGCTGATATGTAACTGGGACACCTATGCGCCAGCTTAATTTACATAATATCACATCTCTGCTGGCAGCCCCTTCGTGTGACACATTTTGCCTGAGGCTCCCTCAGAGGACCCCAACATTGTGGAGCAAACTCTGGATTGCCAGAGCTGTACAGTTCAGGACATCATGATCCAGGGAGGTCAGAACAGTCTGTTAGAGTTGGCAGCACATGGTGAAATTCTGATCTGGAATCTGTCATACCCTTGCTTTGCCAAAACTTTGGGGGGTGTTGGTACCCAGAGATGGGCTCTAATCAATGTTGCTTTTGGTCTCAGCCCAAGTAGCTTAGCCCTTGTCCTAGTTACAGGGAAAGGCCATGGATGTTTCTAGACTCTCTTGGCTGTGATTGTCCCTCCATCTGCACTTTGAGTGCCCAGAATGTAAATCCTCAGAAGGTGTGTATCTAGAGCAAGGATCACTGACCCTCCCAGGTCAGAAAATAATCAGCCTAAAGGACAAGCAGCTCTTGCTTGGATGGAAAAATCTGTCCTTTCACTGAATCATGTGCACTGAAAACCCCATTCATTTTCAAAAGGACCTGGATCCATAAACTCATTGCCAGGCAAGCCTGTGGAACTCATTGCCACATGATCCCAGGGAGGGCAAGAGCTCAAAAGGATCCATAAAAGGATTTCAAGGGATGACAAACGTTTGCAGTTACCACAGCATGGGATTAAACAGAAACAACTAATCTGGAATGCTATAAATCCTCATGCATCAGTGTAGCCAGACAAAGAATCAGGGCATAAAATAAGATCTAACAACTAGGGGTCAGGAAGAATCCTTCCAAGGACAGGTTTTCTTTTCACTCCCTGCTGCAGGGTGGGTCTTTTCTTGCACCTTTCTCGGAAGCAGCTGGTACTGGCCAGTGTTAGAGACAGGCCACAAGATAATAGGTGATCGCAGCTCTGAGACAGCGTGACAATCCTTATCAAGGACTCATAGGGGTGGAAGAGCCCTCCGAAGGTCAAGTCCAATCCCTGCTCAAAGCAGAAGCAATCCCAACTAAATCATCCCAACCAGGGCTTTTTCAAGCTGGGACTTAAAAACCTCTAAAGATGGCGATTCCACCACCTCTCACGGTAACGCAGTCAAGTACTTCACCACCCTCCTGGTGAAACAGTTTTTCCTAATATCCAACCTGGACCTCCCCCACTGCAACTAGAGACCACTGCTCCTTGTAATGTCACCTTCCACCATTGAAAACAGTCTGTCTCCAGCCTCCTTGAAATCCCGCTGCAGGTAGTTGATGGCTGTTATCAAATCCCCCTTCATCCTTCTCTTCTGCAGACTAAATAAGCCCAAATCCCTCAGACACTGCTCATAAATCACATGGTCCAGCCCCCTCACCATTTTTGTTGCCCTCACCTGGATTCTCTCCCATATGTCCACATCCTTTTTGTACTGGGGGCCCCAGAACTGGACATAGTATTCCAGAGGTAGCCTCATGTTCCTCTTTGGCTGACTGCATGGCATTCTGTGTTCCCAATCTGCTGACCAGGGAGTTGACCATTAACCTGCCTCTCAGGCAGCTCTCATTAGAATGAGAAAGGCTGGAGGGCAGTCACAGTGAAAAAGGATTGGGGTGAATGGGCAAGAGGGCACTGTCTCTCTGCTGGGAAGTGTTTCTCTGGGGGGCAGGCCAGAGGAATGATCCAAAGAGCAGCAGGGCTTCAACTTTTCCCCACCAATAAATAACAACCTCCTGAACCAAAAGCTATTCCCTTTCTCCAGCACAAATCCACAACCCCTCCTCCCCCAGCAGAGAGCTCCCTCTCTTTTAGGAACAGGAGGCCAAGGGAGAGCATGCATTGGTCAGTTTCCCCTCTTCGGCTCCTAAAGCACCATGGTGGCTGGCGCACAGCCCTTATGCTCTCTGGAAGAGCCGAGGGCTTCTGCAAAGCTGGCAAATTAAGGCAGAGAGTCAGCCTGTTGCCCCTGGGCAGCAGGTGCCACTCAGGTGCCAGCTCAGCGTTCTCTCTCAGATGAGGAAACCTTCCAGGGAGCAGCCAGCTGCGGGGGGCAACGGGATGGCAGTCACTGATCCCAACTCTGGCAAGCTTGCCCTCTGTGGCATGCAAGCCCGGCTGCTCCTTGGAGGTCCAGGGTTAAGGTCCTGTGAAGGGCTACAGTGATGCATATGGTGCTTGAGTGGCTGCACTCATGCAGCTAGTGTGGATCCAAATCAAAACTCCCTCCAAAGATCATCTGGACAGGCTGCATCCATGGCAACAACTCAAGTTACTGCAGGCAGAGGTGGAAAAAGTACCCCCAAAGTTAGTTGAGTAAAAGTGCAGCTGCTGGGGTGGGGGGTACTTAAGTACAAGTTACCAGTGTCCCCACTGGAAAACTACATAAGTAAATGTACACCCATGCATGCTTGCACACATTACATCTAGTAACAGACTTGGCCCAATCTAATTTTTGATCTCCCCCCGCCACCCCTCTACTCTCTGATTTGCTCACCTTGATCTTTTTTTTCTGATTTGTCCTCCTCGATTACTGGTTTTGGTTCTCTGTGCCTTAAATATGGAGTCTGTTCTGGTATGGCTATGGTCTGAAGAAGTGGGTCTGTCCCACAAAAGCTCTTCGCCTAATAAATTATTTTGTTAGTCTTTAAAGTGCTACTTGACTGCTTTCTTGTTTTGACATTACATCTAGACTGTAGTCAAGTATCCAGACATGAAAGCCGCTGCACTGTTACTCAAGTCACCTTTTTGAGTACTTTCCCCACCTCCAATTATAGGCCAGGGGGCTTGCTACAAAAAAACAGCAACATTTATAAAACATGGGGTTTAATGTTTAATCCCCTTTGCCCCATACGCCTGAGTGGCAAATCAGCGTGCTCACTCCATACGGCCATATCCCCGCTCTGGCTGGGATCAATGAGGTTCAGTGGGATCAGCACTCAGATGGGGAAACCTTCCTGGCAGTAGCCACTGCAGGGGGTGGCAGTCATCAAGAGGCATTCGTTCCTCTGGATCAGAGCCTGAGGCCGGCTGCAGCAGGGGCTGTGCCCACAGACACCCCTGGCCAGCGTGGTGATGCTGTGACGGACCCTGAGGCAACTTTCCCAAGAGTGACAGCCCTCCACTCTGGTCATGCTTTTCACCCCCAATCCAAACAGCCGGCTACCCTCCTTTCCCAGGCTGGGAAACAGAGCCTGAGAGAGGGGAAGCGATTTGCCCTGGGTTGGTGGCAGAAACGGGTCTCCAAACTGCCGGCACAGCGCTCGCACCGACATGATTTCCCACAGCGCAGCATACAGCGGAGGCCACTGCACTCGAGAAACTCCCTGGCCGCTACCCTTGTGTTCAGCATCTTGCTTCACTTCCTGTCTCCTGCCCCACTATCTGAGCAGACAGCTGCCACAGGGGAGCCACTGAACACACTCCCCTGTGGCAAGTGACGCCTCCCCCACAGCATTCGTCCCATCCTAATGTTCCAGATCAACCCGAGTCAAGTGATTAGAGAGGAGGGAGTGGAAGAAGGCTGGGAGCCAGGACCCTCGGGTTCCCACCCAGAGGCAGGAATCTCTCCCAGCAGGGGGGTGTCTATCACAGTGGTTAGAGCAGGGGGGCTCAGAGCCAGGAGTTCCAGGCTTTATCCTCCTCCCCCCAGGAGCGAGGCTGGAAGCCAGGACTCTTGGGTTCTATCCCCCACCCCCAGGAGTGCGGGGATAAGTGTCTAGGCTAGTGGTCAGAGCAGCAGCCCGGTGTTTCACAAGCAAAGGGAATTCCTCTATGGCACTGCAGTCAACTCAAAGCCAAGGGTGTGTCTTCCACAGGGAAGTCCTGAATGCAGCTCACCGAAAGGCAGCGTGTGATGGGAGGCAGAGCAGGAGGAAGGGCACCAGGACTCCTGGTCATACTCCCGGCTCTGCCACCGACTTGGCGGTGATCCTTAGTAAAAATCACTTGTCCCGCTCTCCCCCCATGCCCAGTCTGTGCCTCAGTTTCCCCATCTGCCAGAGGCAATACTGACACATGATTGCAAGGCCTGCCTGGGGAGCTCCAATGAAACCACCTGGGAGCTCCGTGGGTGAAAGGAGCGCGTGGCTATTATTATTCTGGGTGCTGTGTAACATTGCATAATGCTGGTTGTGCAACCAAGGGTGGAGGTTGCATCAATTCACAATGACACACGGAATGCTGCCTCTCCAAGCCCAGGCAGGGAGCCTCCTCGCCACCCAGCCTGGCCTGGCCAAGCCAGACAAACAGCCAGCACCCGCCACCCCACGAGACCGCTCTCCATCTATTCTTCGATCCCAGCCAAGGCCAATGACTCCTGCAGGCAGAGATCGGAATAGAACCTCTGACATCCTGCTGAATCTATACAGCTTATACCGGGTAGGGAACCAACGGCCCTTGGCTTGCCTTGATCCAGCCCGTGAGGCCTGAGGCATGCCCCCCTGCCAGCAGCGGGGTGCCCAGTCACATGGGGGGGGCCACAGCTGGAGCATTCGTGTGGCTCCCTGCTGCAGAAGGGGAGCCCTGAGCCCCATGGGAAAGATCAATGCCTTCAGCCCCTGGGATCTGCCAGATGGGGCGAGGCAGCAACTCCACACACTGCAGGCAGCACACCCTGAAGGCACCACTCCCCGAAGCTCTCTTTAGCAGCCAAAGCCAGCAGCGTGGGGCAGTGCTGGAAAGCACCGCTTCCCTGGGGTGTGGAGTACAGCGCTGCTGCAGGCAAGCACCCCAACCCCTGCACCCAACCTCTGTGCACCCCCACACTGCTCCTGCACCCCAACCCCTGCACCCAGCCTCCCTGCACCCCCACCCCGCTCCTGTGCCCCAATCCCTGCACCCAACCTCCCTGCACCCCCACCCCTGCACCCCACCCCTGCACCCAACCTCCCTGACCCCATACCCCACTCCTGCACCCCATCTCCCTCCAGGAAGCCATATCCCACCCCCTGCCCAGATCTCACACCCCCACCCTGCTCCTGCGCCCCACCTCACTCCTGTCCCACACGCCCACCCCACTCCTGCACCCCATCTCCCTCCCTTCCCAAGGTGTGGGTGTGAGGGAATGAGGCAGCCACACCATAGCTGAGCTCGCCAGCAGCAGGGACTGCCACTGTGGGTCGCCAGCAAATGGGGCAGCAGCCCCACAGAGAAGCTCCCCGGCAGCAGGGACTGCCTCCCCAAGACACCAGTTGCTGGGCAACAGGAAACCCACAAAATATGGGACAATTTGCCCATTTTCTCTGAAACAGCTCAAACGAGGGACGGTCTGGGGAAAAACGGGATGGATGGTCCCCCTGCCTAGTGTAGACGTGCTGGGAGGGTGTATCCCCGCGGTAGCTGGCAGGAAACCTCCCAGCCTGAGAAGAATGGGCTCAAGTTAGAATGCTTAAAAGAGCAGCGTGAAGGTGGCAGCTGCAGCAGAGACCGGAGCTGCACCCAGGCTGGGCTGAGAGTCTCTGCTGCTGTTTGAACTGGAACATTCACACTGCTCTTTTCAAGGTGCTAGCTGGAGCCCCACGTGGGCCAGGCTGTCTCCCTGGGCGGAGAGGCTCGCTGCCCCCTGCAGTGGAGACATACCGAGTGATCTGGCAGCAGATTCAGGAACTGAGCCCAGAGCTCAGTCCTAAGTCTGAGGCCCAAGCAGCGGGGACAACGGTACAGAGAGGACCATTGTTATGCGGGGTTCCCAAAACGAACAGGCCGGGAACTACTGCAATCTTCAGGCCCTTCTTGCTAGGGTGGGATACGGAACCAAATTCTGTTCTCAGGACTAGACCTTAACATCAGCTGTAGATATGTAATTCCAGCTGCAGCAGTTGTGTAGCTGGAATCGATGTGTCTACAATCAACTTATCCGGCCGTCCTCACTGTGGGAGGTTGACAGGAGAAACTCTCCCGTCGACCTCCCCTACCCCTTGCGAGATTGAGAGGTACAGGGGCATGTGAAATAGAACCCCAGCAGCGAAGGGGCACGTGAAATCGCTTCACGACAGTGAAGACATACCCTCAGATATCGCTTGCGTCTCCTATCAAAGCCAATGGAAAGAGCACAGGTCACAGGCTGCAGAACGAGGACAAATGAGACATTCAACAGGGACTTGGCCAGAATGTCAGAGAGGAACAATCTGAAATGTTAACTCGAAGGCCCACCTGGCAGACAGCACGGTCTAAAATCACTAACACAGCAACACTCCGCGCTGCCTGCCCGCCGGCCCTCAGAGGAGTGTTTTCCCCATGGCGGATAGGTGTTCTATTCTATGCCGCTTCCGTTCCGACAACAAGAGCGTCATCAAGCAATGTGACTTCACATCTGACACTCCCCTCCACCCCTCGAATCTTCTCAGAGAAGTGCTTGCGATGGCACAAGATCCATTTTACAGATTGCAAAAGTGAGGCACAAAACATGTACAGGTTGAACCTCTCTAAGCTAGAACTCTCTTGTCTGGCAACAGCTGTAATCCAGCATGATTTTAGTTAGCCAGACAACCGCTTATCATGAGCGTAGCCAAGTTTCCCGTGGTCCCAAAATTTTGAGGAGTAAAGGGACTTGGGAGTAGTGCAGGCACTTTGAAGTCCCTGCAGCTGACCCACGGCTAAACAGAAGCCGGCAATTGGAAGTTTCAGGCTGCGAAGTTGCCACAGGGAAGATTAAGCCTAACGAAGTGCTGCATGTGCACAGCAGCACTTCATTAGTAATCTCCCGACGCCCTACTTACTGTGCCCCCTTCAAAGTCGGGGGCTAGTCTAGACACAGCCTGAGTAAGCCAATTCTCGCTGTGTCTGCTTCCGCTTCCGCCTGTCACCTCACTGCAAATTTCCCAGGCAGGGCCTGGCTCTTACCCCACCTAGCACCCAGTACACTCGCTCCAGTTCGCACAGCAGACACAGCGCTAGGGAGCACCTGCCCCTACTCTTTTCCATCCCTGGGTGGATTTTTCCATCCATATGCGGAATAAAATTGTATCCGCACCAAGTCATGTCAAAATGTGCACCAACGTCAGAAACAAAAACCTAGTGGTGGACGCTCTGCTAATCAGCTGGGTGGCATTTGAATTTCTCCTGAGTGGCTGCACAAGCGCACAGCCTATGGGGAATGCTGAGTGCAGTCACTAGACTACACTACCTCCAGAGTCCCCCTTCCTGAGCCACATGCTACTGCAAAAGCCCAGGGCAGCCTTCCCACGTCAACTTTGGGCTGTATTCAAATGAATTAAAAATCCATCCCACTGGCCTGGGCTGCTAATATCTAGACAGATTAATTCATAAAGCACATATAGTTTAAAAGAAAGACACCCCTGCATTGTATTCTTGCCTGAGCCTCACTGTATGTTACTAGAACAACACATTCTATTGCACAGACTGGGTTCCTATATCCATCAATTTGCTGCAAAGTCATTTTTAGCTGATAACATCACAGCCTAGATTTGAAATATCTTCACTGTAGGCATGGTAACAGCCCTCGCCTTTGCAGGCTGAACATCATTCTAAATCAGCCAGGGACGTCAGCAGCCAAACGGAAGAAGGGAGGGATTTAGTGGGAAGAAGAGTGAAGGGCTGGGTCTCCTCTGCAGGGGGCAAGGGGCATACGGGGGCAAGGGACAGCAACAGGAGGTGTGAAAGGTGAGGCCGAAAGGCTGATCCTGCCTGGAGCTGCTAAGGAGGCTGATCTGGTACTGGCCTGTGAGGACCCCATAAAAGCAAGGAGCAGACCAACCCCCTGGCACTTCTGCAAGTTGGGGGTGGAGCGACTTGGCGGAGGTGGGAACAGATCCGCCACTAAGGAAACCTCCGAAGGAGCATTGCGGGGGGCAAGGTGCCATTTAAGCAATGGGAGAGGTACCTGGAGTCTGCACAGCTGAGGACTGCAGCAATATCTGGCTCAGGAGCAGGGGTGAAAGTAACTTCAGTCTCTCACAGGTACTGTCATGTTACTCAGGGCAAGGGCATGAGGGTGAGCTCCAGCAGGACCTGTAAGAAATGTAAGTGTAATGCGGGGGGCAACGTGGACGGGGACAGCAGGAGTCAGGGTAGAAGCATGGGGAGAGGAAGAGCTCAGGGCAGGCGGTTGGGGATATGCGGGGGTGCAGAAGTCAGGATAGGGGGTGAGGCTGGGGCTCAGGGCAGGGGGTTGACAACCCCTTGAACCTGCCTGGCTGCCTGTTGCTTAGCACAGCAACCTGCAGGAAGCCCCGGGAACCTGGCTGGGAGCTCACACCCCTCCCACTGCAGCCAAGCGCTCCATTCAACCAGCTTCTCACCACAGAAGCACAAAGGGGCACAGCAGCTTATGCTCCCCTCTGCTCAGGAGCCCATGCTGTCAGAACAGACCACACAACAAATGCCTCTTCCTTTAACACAGCGGTTCAAGAAACCACGACCACAAAGCTCAGCCATCGGGTCCTGCTCTGGTTCAGCAGACAGGTAAGGATCAGGCTGTGGTCCTGACGCCCTTTACCACAGCCACTCACAGTATTTAATGTCTTTATCCTCAACACCAGGGGAGTGAGGGCAGAGCTATTATCCCATTTGACAGACGGGCAACTGAAGCACAAAGGGACTAAGTGACTTAGACAAGGTCACATAAACAGTCTGTGGCAAAGCAGCAAATTACCACTGCGTCTTCCACAGCTAATGCCCCAATGGCTGAACTTGGGTGCTCGCTATTGATCTGTCCTCCTTTGCTGTGTACACCAACATACCACTCTGGCAGTCCCTCTAACCTCACTCCCTAGGCTAGTTTCAGTACAGATGTGAAGAGAGAAGCAGGAGCAACGTGCAGGTGTGCAGACAGAGGCCAGCGGAGACTCCCCCAATTCCCACTGCTTTTGCCAATGAGATGTCATAGCTAGCTGCACCTTGGCAATTCAGACCACTCCCGCAAGCTGGTAAGCAGTGGATTCAGGGCTGCCCTGGCAAAGGCATTCAAATCTCCCTTCTGCTTCAGCGCCTGCAAACAGACCCAAGCCTTAAGAAACAGCCTCCAGCTGGCTCCCAAAGGTGGACAAACTTAGTAACTTTTTTATCATTAAATAAGATTCTCTCTAATCCCAGCAGCAACTGGCACGGAGATCGGACGTCTGCTTTACGCTGCAGCTTGAATCTCAGGACAGCAGGAATGCGGAATCCTTCCATCAATCCTCGGTCCTGCCATGTGGGCAGGAGACTGGATTCGACAACCTCTTGAGGTCCCTTCCAGTTCTAGTGTTCTATGACCCAGTTCCCACCTCTCAGAGAGGTGGTTTTGCTAGACTGAGGCAAGAACACCTGTCAACAGTACTGGGTTCAGGCTACAAGGGTGCAGCTTCACTGCTGCAAGCATAGATGTGGCCTGGCCCTGACACCCCACCTTTCTGAGCTTGCAGCACTTTACATCTGGTTTGCCATGGGGGTGAGCGACCACACAAGGTGCCAGATATGGGGAAGTTCACAAACCACAGAGCTGTTCTGAAAAGCAAAGTGGCAAGGTGGGAAGCTGGTGTCTAAACCACCGGTCAGTTTGCAAACATGATCAGGAAAGGGGTGCTCCACCCCCCAAAAAAGTGGCCAGCTCTGTCAACTCACACAGGCTCTTAAGTGCAATTACCCAGCTCGTCTGGACTTGACAACCCATTCTGAAGCTGGCGCACGAGAAGGAGGACCCAGCCCCCCAGAGCTGGTTTGGCACGGCCGGGCGAGCAGGCAGGAGGACAGTCAAAATGAAAAGCCTCCCGTTCCTGGCACTAGAGTGAGCAGTACACCCAGAGGAGTGGGAAATCAGATGCTGTGTGTACGCCACTTTGCCAAACAGATTTGCACTTTGAAGAAAAATGGCCAAGACTGGGGAAGGGAGGGGAGCGCAGCGGCTCTGGAACAATTTTGATAGAGGCAGGGGTACTGAGAGCCATCGAACCGAACCAAACCAAATCCTGTTTATGGTGGAAACCACGTCAAGCCAGGGGGTCTGGCAGCACCTCCAGCACCCCTCATTCTAGCACCTATGGGAGAGCGACCACCAATTTAAGCACCCAACTTCAGACACCTTTAAAGGGAACCCAGTTTCCAGAACCTGCTGGGTAGTGCAGAGTCAGACCCTTTAAAAGCACCTCAAGTGGAGTACAAAACACCAAGGCGCTCAATCACTAGAAATAATTGACAGGTGACTACCTTGACAACAACCCTTTGAAGTGTTGTGTGTGTTAGTTACAGATTATGAACCTTCATCACCTCCACTCTATGATAAACTCTCAAAGCTCTTTCGGGAAAAACAAAAGGCAGTCCAGTAGCACTTTAAAGACTAACAAAATAATTTATTAGGTGGTGAACTTTTGTGGGACAGACCCACTTCTAACACGGCTCTCTCTCTGCTACTGTTCCCTTTCAGGAAGAAAGGGTAAATCTTTTCCCACACAAGCTCTCCCAAGGACCAGATTAGGTGCTCAGAGCAGCAGCCAGAGATACAGTCGGGGGCTCCAGGCCTGCAACTGATGCTCATTAATAGGAAAGAATGTATTTCTCTCACGGACCGTCTAGCCAAAGGAGCAATCTGGCATTCTGAGGCCAGGCTTTACAAGGGAGGAGAGACAAAACGGGTACGACGCTTGTGTGGCAAGGAAGAAAAGAGAACAAATAAGATTCAGGGATGAAATGAAATCCTGCAAAAGGGAGATGTCATCAGTGGCTGGGGTGTAGGGGGCAGGTGGTGGGATTAACCTCTTGATTGCTCTTAAAAAACCTGTGCACTTTATCTGCAGGTCTAAAACCAGCACAGGGTGCAATTGTTAGCCTGGCCAGTTCTTCCCTGCCCTCAACAGCACTATAATTTGCCTATAAAACATTTCCCAAAGTTGAATGGAAATTCCTACCATGTTTTTTCAGTGGCTGTAGTGAGCCTTTAACGAGTCATCAATTACTTAGGCAAATAATGGAAGCAAGCAGCTTGGGGGGTTTCTAAGGAGGCTGCTTCTTGCCTTGTCCACACAGTCACTTTAAATTACTGAGCTTGCAGCGCCAGACCTGAACAGTGAGAACACATGTCCTCCATGGCAGCGTGTAACTATGGCTGAAAACACTCACTCGTGCAAGGAACACCTGAAAAGGGCAGCTCTTAGATCTCATATTCGGAATACGTGTCACCAACTGGAGGCCAAAGGGCTGCCACTCCGGAATTATGTGGTGTAAAGAGACAGCCTGGGAGTGAAGGAACACCAAATCCAGCTGTGAGCATTTGCAACACATGAAATCGTAAAAACGGCCACACTTGGCAAGCCAATACCTTGTCTTCCAACAATGGCCATAGCCAGTGCCCTGGGGGGAACAACTAAAACAGGCAATGACCAAGTGATCCAGCCTTTTTGGAGCCCAACTGGTATTGCTAAGCATCACACACTCCCTGGGCGAGCCCAGGCCTCAGAGCTGCAGATCTGTCTCAACGGAAAGATGATTTCCTTTCTTCCACCCTGGGTCTGTCTTTTCTGTTCAGACCACACCAAGCCGTTTGTTTGTGCGGCACCTGCCCAAGCAAAGCCCCAAGACAGATCAGGACCACTGAACATTACAGTAACTCACATAAGAAGTCAGCAGTGATGGGAGCACAGATGCACAAATAACAGCATTCAAGGGGTCGAGTCAGTGGCAAGCCCAGGGCCAGACCCTAAGTGCAGCAGTCTGCAGTGGGATGGCTCTGGGCTGCATGCTGCACCAGGACGTGAAGGGTTACAGAATCATCTGCAGCCCCATCTCCGTGTCTATACAGATGGCAAGTGAGGGCCAACAAAGGGGTAATTAGCCCAGCCAGATTCAAGCAGTCTTGAGTCACAGACAAATGCCTGGATGAAAAAACTGGGAAGAGTGCCTCCAACTGTCCGAGGGCTGGTTCACGGCTGGGGAGCACATCTGACCAGAAAGGAGTTGCAGATCTCCACTCACAGGCTGGAATTAATTAACCCTTGAAAGGAATAAAGAATCCCATTGCCACCCCAACCTCAAATCCCAGCTCCAAAGCTTGCCTCCCTTCACAGTGCCCAGGAAGCCTTAGTTATGGACCAAGACAGCCCTACTATGTGAGGTGTTGCCCATGCACAGAGAATATTAACACAGTCCCTGCCCCAGGGAGAGCAGAGATGACCCTTGTAAGTGACCAAAAGCTCCCTGCAGCTCTGTAACGCATATGCCCATGATTCGGGAGAGGAATCTTGATGATTGCCCAGGGAACTGACCAGTCTGCTAAATTCCTGCGCGCCCAACAAAAACCACACCACCGCTTCCAATTGTGAGCCGCTCACAACTGATTTGGTCACGTAAGCCATTAAACGGCTCAAACACCACAGCTACAGCTGTCATACACAGACACGCTCCCACCAGCGGACACCCTTAGCTTACAGGCTAAGCAAAGAGGGGAACAGATGCCCCAAGACGCAGGAGATGCCGCTTTCCAGAGGGGACACAAGTGCAAAGCCACAAACACTTGTGAGCTTTGGAGATCTGGTGGCACTTTTCACAAGGGTGTGGGGCAGTTCTACCCAGAGGCAGCACCACCTGGTGGATGGCGCACAAGGAGGAGGAGCAAGGAGTCCTGGCTTCTGAACCAATCACTTCACCACCTGTCACATGGGAACTTATCATCACTCACTGCAACGATTAGGTTTGTAAATGTCTTTGAGAATCAAAGTGCTAGGAAGTCCTAACTACCACCCTCACAATGAATTGATGTGGTCTACAGTGCGATTCCAGCCTGCAGTTCAAATGGGTCCAGCTTTCTTCTGCACCCCGCAACCCCTTGCAGCGCCTTGCTGTGTGCTGTTCTGAGCCGCGACTGTATCACAGGCTGGAAACAGCTGCATTTCAGCAGGGCGTGACACAACTCCTTAAAAGCCCGTCAGGATCTTTAAGGACAACAGGGCAGTTGTGAAATGTGAAACATGGTGAACTTTAGTGACAGTGGGACTCGCCCCTGAGCCCTATTTAGTGAAAAACGAGAAGTCCTGGGGCACCTTACAGAGCAACAGATTTTTCTGGAGCAAAAAGCAGTCAAGTAGCACTTTAAAGACTAGCAAAATGGTTTATTAGGTGATGAGCTTTCATGGGACAGACCCACTTCCCACGAAAGCTCACCTAATAAACCATTTTGCTAGTCTTTAAAGTGCTACTTGACTGCTTTTTGTTTTGATAGTGTATAGACTAGCACGGCTTCCTCTTTGTTACTATTTTTTGGAGCGTAAGCTTTCATGGGCTCAGACCCATTTCATCAGATGGATGCACGTCTTCGCTCACAAAAGCTTACACTCCACAAAAATCTGTTAGTCTATCAGGGCCCACAGGACTTCTCACTGTTTTTGCAGGTACAGACTAACAAGGAGATCCGCAAAGGTCACTAGTAGGATTTAGGAACAGAATTGCTGAGGCCCTGGGCCCATCTGCTAACTGAAGAACTCTCTCATCGCGCGAGGCAGGCATTACCTTTGATGGCAAGAAACTCGACCCTGCCACCGTTTGCCGTATCAGAGCTTTACGCATCAGTGGGGCTCTCCCACCAGCGGCACTCTGCCCTCAAGCTTCACCACAGCTGTGGATGAAAGCACTGACTCAGAGATTTACAGGTGACCTTCCTCCGCCCTTGCGCTTGTCAGTCCCAGTCATGCTGCTCTCCCAGCTCTTCCACACAGTAAATTAGAGAGTGGGCGGGTGGGCACAGAGTGCGCTCTACAACTAATCTCCTCCACTGCAGAGCTCAGGCATGGGCCGCTGGCAGCGGGAGGGGTTGTGGTTTCTCTAAGAAGCAGCCAGATAATTTTGGGGAGCCCGCAGGATGTCTCCTGCATTGCTTCCCGCACCTAGGAAAATGGCAGATGTTACACTGGACACCAAGCTCCTATTTGCTCCATTTGGACAAATCCCCTCTAGTTCTGCTTCCAGCAAACAATACAGCGGAAAGCAGGCTGTACCCTTTGCACTGGGCTCAGTCTTTAACTTCAAAATACCCAACAGCCTGTGCCCAGGCTGTGAGCCAACTGATTAGCAGTGCAGGGCCATGACTGACAACTCTGCTCCTCCGGTGTAATGGAATCCTCAACCATAAGAGCAAGGTTCATCCATGCAAGAGCCAGAACCTTCTCTGGGATGGTCAAAGGCTGTGGCACGAACTATCCCTGTAACTAAGGCCTGGTGTATACTGGAGCAACTAAGCTAGCCTGGTGTAAACACAGCCAGGAAGACAGAAGTATTCATCCAACCACCTCGCTACAGCAACGGCAAATTCCTTCCGTCCATGCACGAGGGCAACAATGGAACAGCAGTGCAGACGCAACTTCAGCCCATCCCACACCTCACCACTTTCCACTCCTAGGACGTTTCTCTGACTTTGCCATCTCTAGCAAAACCCCAAAGCAACAAATGTATTTATTTAACAAATGCACAGTAGAAAAAACACCCTTAATACCAAAACTTGGCATTCCACTTCCCACACTCCTCCATCTAGGCAGTGGTTCCCAACCTTTTCAGTACCACAGCAAAGAGACAAACAATTCCACGGCACTCCCACTTTTTACTCCCAGGGAAGCAGGATGGAGGGGAGGAGGCTTGAGCATTTAAACTGTGTCCCGGTTCCAAGAGGCTCCCACCCTCCCTCCCCACAGCAGGGAAGGGGGACAGGCTCCCCGCCAGCCCATTCGAGCCAGGAAGCAGCGGCGTGAACAACTCATACTGGGTCAGCATTTCCCCTCCCAGACGCTCTGACGTAGGATCATTAATTCCCCCACTGCCCCTGCCCCACAGTGGCTCTGCAAAGAGCAGTGGTGAGGGAAACTGACAAAACTGCATGGCACACCAGTTGAAAACCACTGCTCTAGGGAAAAGATGAGAACAAACACGTGGCAGCTACTGACCATGTCGCTAAAGGTACTGTAAAAGGCACTCGTATACCCCAAAGAGGAGCATGGTATAAAAACCTAGGTACTGATATGAAGGGATTCAACTCTTGTTAGCAGACATCCACTTCACTGCACACGCACAAACTAAAAAAATTATTTCCATCCCTAGTTACTTGCCCATCTGTAAAGTTGTATGTGTTCTCAAGTAGCTTTCTTCCGACAGTTTGATTTAAGGATATTCACCTTGTGCATCTGGACATGTGATACTGACAATTTGTGACTTAACCGTTATAAAGCTTTTAACTTTTTGGTGGAAACTGCAATTCATTCTTAAATACTTCTTGTTCTATCCTCACCCTTATTGCATGACCCACCCACAACATCCTGCAACTGTGAACATTTACATTGATTAAAAAAAAATTTTAAAATGCATCACCTCAGACCCCCTTGAACATTTAAAAACTGCTAAAAATCAACATCATCTTATCGGAAGTTGCTGAAAACTAGCCATCAAACTGTGCCAAGTCTGCCTACATAGAATACAATCAAATCAGTGTCGATGGAACAGAGATTTGCTTGGTTCAGACCATCCTACGGAGTGTCACTCTTCTGCCTACAGAAACCCAATGTGAGCCTGGATTTGGTGAGTCTCAGCAGAATCCTGGACACGTGCAGCCCATACCCCCAGCAGAGGGGATACCTACATGCAATCAGCTGCATTCACTCCAGGTTTGACAAGGTGCTCATGCCTTATCCGCACCAGCCCAAGCTGAGCAGGAAGTTCAAGGAAGGAAGAAGCTGCACGCCTGTCCTGCCACTGGCCTGGGAAGAGGTGCAGCAATCACAGCAGGACATATAGTTAGTAGATCCAGACAGCAGCCCCTTTCCCCTTCTCCCCAGTCGGCTCCAAACTGGGGAGCTAGAAAAGCCTCACGCGGGGCTGGTGACAGATTTCACCAGGACCTGGGCAATGTGTGTGAAGGGGAGGGGGCCTGAAAGGGGCATGGCCTTTGGCAGAAGGGGCGGAGCTAGGCAGCCAGCCCTCAGTGCCACCCAGACCCCATCGTGCAGGGCTGTGTTAGGCTCTGGCCTCCGCTTTCAAATCGCCAGGCCCCTGGGCAGCTGCCCCCTCCCCACGTCGGTGGCCCTGGCCTCACAAGACCCACCTGTTGACAGCAACCCACAAACCCCACCGATAAAGAAATGGGTTTGAAAGAGGCTGTTGGTGGAGGAACTAAAAGGCTAAATTTAAGCAACAGGTAGTGGTTCACCCAACTCTCCTCAGGAATCAGACTCTCCCAGGGCTGTATGTGTCCCTGGAAGTTGGAAGGGCACCGTCCCTTTTCTCCTCCTCCATCTACCTATCACACAGGCTACTTCGGATTCGGAGGAGATACACTTAGCACCCCTAGAGCACCTCCTCTCGGAGGCTTTCAACAAGCTTCACATAGCACTGCAACCCCTCCCTCCCACAACAGGGAGGAGGGAAACCGAGGCATAGAAGGGAAGGTACTTGACCGAGGGCACTGTCGGTAGCAGAGCCTGGGAGAGAAAAATCCAGGTCCCCAGCTCTCACTTCCGTCCTTCCTCCTCCCTGAGGAAGCAATGGACGGTTCTACTTCAAAGCACGGACCCAACATCTGAGTGCCCTCAGCTCGAAAGGGAGCCCATGAGGGCTGAGGGTGCCCAGCACCACTGGACACCAAGCCCAAGCACCCTGCCACCATCATCCACCAGCCAATCACACGCCTGCCCATCAGCATGAGACGCCTCAGGGCAGCCAAGCAAAGGCAGCGTGCATGGTCCTGGGCATCTCCTGACTCACCTCCACAGCTAACCCCTTCCTAGACACCTGGATGATTAAGCCTGGAGCACCAAAGCAAACCCCTCAGCCGGCTCACCACTCTGCAGGTGGAGCTGGGAGGAGGGGACTGTGAGAAGCTCTTTCAGTTGCAAAGTCCGCTGCCCCTGCCACATGCGCCACTAATGATTTGCAAAATTCCACACTTGTCTCCCAGATTACACCCCACCTGGAATACACACAGTGGGATCAGGGTCCCTAAGCCAGAGGGATGAGAAAAGGAGTCACAAGTGTGACTCACCTACAGAAATCCAGCCTTCTGCTGCAGCCTGGAGCTACCAATCCAATGTCCCATGCCAGGGGAATTCACCCCAGAGATGCAGACATTTTCCGCAGAGTCCAACAGAAATATCGACATCCAAGGGAGAAGCTAATTGCGCTCCTCAGAAGAGGGCAGTCGCCCCTCACAATGCAAAAAATGAGCCTGGCCTTGGCTTGGGGCTAAAGGTTAGGTTCTGCTCACCAACCTGGTCTATGCACCACTATGGAAGGTGGGAGGGGGGGGGTGTGAAAAATCCACTCCTATTAAAAACAATGAGAAGTCCTGTGGCACCTTACAGACTAACAGATTTATTGAAGCATAAGCTTTCATGGACAAAGATGTTCTTTGTCAGATGCGCACAAGTCTTTAAAAGGTCTTTGCCCACAAAAGCTTACGCTCCAATAAATCTAAGCAGCAGAAATGTAGCTCTTTAAAGACTAACAGAATGATCACCAAATAAATCATTTTGTTAGTCTTTCAAGTGCTACATTCCTGCTGCTTTGTTTTATTGGAGTACAGACAAACACGGCTACCTCTCTGTTGCTCTCCAATAAATCAGTCAGTCTATAAGGTGCCACAGGCCTTCTCGTTGGTTTTACGGATACAGAGAAACACGGTTACCTCTCTGATACTGGAAAACACAGAACACGGAACTTACAAGAGCCCAGGCTCAGCATCACCTACTTTTTGTCTAGCCTTGTTCACTGCATTACAGTAGCTCTTAAAGGTCCCCAAAACCTAGAACAGGGCTATCCTGAACAGGGTGCTCTACAGAGAGTGAGAATTTCTGCCCCCAAACACTTACAAACTAAAGAGCCAGGACGCATGCTGGATGGATGGGAAAGGAAACAAGCACAGAGAGGGGCAATGACTCATCCACCATCACCCAGCAGGTCAATGGCAGAATTGGGACTAGAACCCAGGTCTGCCAAATACAAGTCCCAGGACTTAGCTATAATCTCACTGTCCAGCTTCAGACAAATTATTTGGTGGCCTCAGAGCGAGGCCACCAGCTCCTGCTGGTGGCCACTGTCACATGTCTCTCTAAAATATCTACTTAACTTTTAGCAAAACAAATATGCAATACACAAAACCAAATTATTCTAACTGATTGACTGTTTACTTATAAACATCTGATGGGAAAAGCAGTACTAACAAAACATAAAAGCTTCCCTTTTCACAGGGGACTTGATTTGTCCCCAGGATTTCTGGGGCTCAGTAAGCCCTGGATGGGGTTCAGGGAAGAAATCAGGGCCTGGGATAATGGATGTGGGGGAGGCAGCAAGGGCCAACAGCCTGAAGCCCTACAACTGGGGGATGGAGCCCAAAGCCCTGAGGCCAGAGATGCTCCCCTGCCCCAGAGCTAAAGCCCAAGATGGGGCACACATCACCTGCTCCTCCAGTGTTATGCTCCAAGCCTCTCTAGGAAGGGAGGGGAAAAGCTTAAGCTTTGCTGGCCCCAGAAACCCACACCAAGATAATAGATCCAGGCACAACAGGGCTGGGGAGCGGGGGCCACTTTGCCACCCTCCCCCAATAACAGCCCAGGAGGCTATGGCCACAAGACAAGCCCCTTGTGGCTGCGTTTGAAAACACTGAGCTAGAACACTGCCTGGTTCTCAAAGTCGGGAGCCAGTCTCCTACTGGGCTGGTGTGTGGCACTTTGCAGACATGTATCAAACCACCACTCCCCAGGGAGTCCTTTATCATAGTGGGTAAATAGCACCACGACCCCAATTTCCCAGCAGGGCAAACCAAGTCGCGGGGAGCTGCTGTGACTCACCGTTGTCAACAGCAGAGTTGGGAACATACTCCAATGAGTCCAGACTCCCATGCAGCTCAAAGCCAACCCTGACAAGCTAGGAGATGGATTGCACCTCCTGGATCAGGGCCCATCTCCTACCAGGATCGAGGCCCTGGTACAGGGCTAGAGGTCACACTGGCAGATCTTAGTGCAGTAGGAAATGTACGAGTTCAGGGGAACCCTGAGGCTGGATGTAGCTAGCACAAGCTCAGGAGGGGAGCCCAGCCAAGCAGCACCACAGCCAGAAAAGTTTAAATCCCTCCATCTGCATCTGTTTCATGTGTGCTTCTGCCCTTCCCCCATCTAATCCGGGAGCTGTGGTAAGAGGGGGAGGGAGTGGGGACCAAGAGGAAGAGAATTCCTCTGACAATAGCCCAGCAGTCACCTCCAGGCTGATCTACACCCTCTGATGGCAATAAGCAAACCTCTGCTGTGCTCCTCTTCCCCAGAGGTCTGTGCACTTGCGATGCAGGGGGAAGCTGCCTGCCAGCACAGCCGTAACTTTGGCATGGAGGAGCCACGGGGTACGCACTCCAGCCTGGTAGTCCCTGGACGTCCCCCATGGCTTCTGTGGGAATCAGACCCAGATGGGGGTGGAATCCTCACCAGCTAGGAAAGGGTGTCCAATACGTTCACCACATACAGCGAATAGGACACTGCGATGGGGCAAATATGGGGCTCTTGGAGCCTTTAAACGCAGCTCCCCCGGAGAGCCGCATGTGGTGGGTGCGCTCTGGCCACTCCGCACATGTGCCCCACCACTTGGGCGGCAGCCCCGGCAAGTCACCGGCATTGAATTAGAATGCGGGGCTGGGGGTGCCTGGCTGGGGGAGTGGGGAGAGGGGCCAGGCTAGGAATGCCTGGCTGTAGAAAGTTTTGTATAATATAACGTGGCAAATATGGAAAAACGACAATCACCAGCGTGGCACCGTTTGAATTCCTACTAGACACCGCTGAGCGAGGCCACATCCCTGCTAGCCAGGAGCATCCCCACCGTGCTCGCCCACAGGATGGGACTGGCTATTACAGGCATGCCGCTAGATCCGTTTGGCACGTGGGTTTTGTGCGCACCGTCGGCTGCACATTCATGGCCCAGAATCACTGGCTGTGCTGGCCTTTATGAGAAGTGACAAGTGACTCACTGATATCAGAGCCAGAGGAAGCAGAGGAGGTCTCCTGTCCTCATACACGGGGAAGGGAAAGAGGAACTTCTGGCAGGAGAGGGAACAGACACCAACAAAGATTCTCCCCTTCCCCGCAGTGTACGTTTACATTGCATTTTAAATGAAGACTCCGAGCCCAGGTCAACCGACTCAGAACTGCAAGGCTTTCACTAGCACCATAAAGACAGCTATCAAAACAAAAAACAGTCAAGCAGCACTTTAAAGACTAGCAAAACAATTTATTAGGTGAGCAGCCCTTGCATTTACCTGATGAAAAAGGCTGGGACTTTGGACAAAACACTGTTGCAGAGGAAGCGTAGGAGAGAGGTCTGTAGCATCATGAGGGGTGTGGACAAAGTGAATAAGGAAGTGTTATTCCCTCCTCCACATAACACAAGATCCAGTGTTTCCCAACGTTTGTTTTTTTTTTTTAATAAAGTAGCCCTTCTTTAAAAAAAATAAGTACCCCCAGACTTCTCTCTCATACCCCGAAGGCTACATGTACCACCGATTAAGAAACATGGCCCTAGGGTTATCTGAGGTCTTGAAACAAGTGCCATTCAGCCTGTGCAGATTACTATACCCTTCTCTGAAGCAGAGTTGTTTTGCATAGCACCAAGTTACACCTCCCTTAAAAACTACTTACTTACCAAAATACACAAAAATATCACAGAAGATGACTACTGAAAACTCGCTGACTTTCTGCCATCTTATTCTCAAATCAATGAATTGGAATAGAAATATTGTACTTACATTTCAGTGTAAGGCCTATGATGCAGGAGAAAGAAGGCATTGTCTGAATCAACTTTTAGATTGGACTGACTTGGAGTGTTTTTATGTAGCCTGTTGTAGCCCTAGGCAAATATCTAGGTGAGTTGGTGCACCCCCTGGAAGACCTTCGTGTACCCCAAAGGGTACATGTACTGCTGTCTGAGAAACACTGATCTAGGGAGCCAAGATGAAATTAAGAGAAAGCAGGTTTAAAACAAACATAAGGAATCACTTATTCACGCCATCAACCTGTGGAACTCACTGCTGGGGGAATGCTGAGACAGACAAATGTATAACTGGGTTCTAAAGAAGGAATTAGATACGTTCATAGAGGATATGGCTATGAATGGCTATAAGCCACGCAGATCAGGGTGCAAGCCCATGATCCAGCTGGGTCTGAAACACTGTTGGGCAAAGGCTGGGAATGGGCCACAGGGGGATGGATCACTCAGTGACTGTCTGTTGCGTTCATTCCCGTGGAAGCATCTGGCATTGGCCATCATCCACAGACAGGGTACCAGGCTAGATGGACCGTGGGTCTCTGAACTTGGGTTCAGAGCCTGGCAGCAGTCCAAACGACAATTTGACAGGGCTGGCTACAGAGCTCCAGCATGAGCTCCACGACCCAAGTCTCCTGACCCAAGCCGGCAGGCTTGCTCCCACGGACCCCAAAATCCAATGTAGACACCCCCACCAGATGCTTCAGAAGGCAGCAATTCCAGACGTTCCCATGGGAGCCACATCTGCTACCCTGCTCTCCTAGGAACCGCAAACTGCTTCCTTTTCAAGATGGTGACCCATTTTGACAATTCAGTAAGTCTTTGTGACCCAAGGCAACTCAAACCAGGGAGCAGCGGGAGAAGAAGGTTCTCCCCTGGGAAAAACATTTTTATAACTCTTGATTCCCCCCATCACCCTCTCGCAGCCCCAAACCATGCCCCACAGGCTTGAACGCCTCGCAGCAGCAAACTGCCCCCTGGGCTCCAGGCTTAAACCCCTCACAACCCCACCTACCTCACAAGAGCACCACTGCTGCCTCTCGCTGCTCCTTCGACAGGCTGCTGCCACCACCGCCTCCTCCGCACACTTTCCCCCACCCTCCTACTCCCTTCTCCCACCTGCTGTGTGGCAGTTCCCTGCCCTGCTGCACTGAAATGGGGCTCCATTTGATTGGTTTAACAGCCATATCCCACCTGCCAGGGACTGGGAGCTGGAGGAGTGAGTGGCAGCAGCTGCGAATGGCTCCTTAAAGAGCCACAGGCAGCTCAGAGCCCACCCAGCCAGCAACCTTTAAGCAATCTAATTGGAATGCATGGTTGGGTCCCGACCCACAGGTTGGGAATCCCCAGCTTAGATGGAAGAATGTAGGGAATTTATCTGAGGCGGCATGGAAGCCTTTTAATGCATTATATACAGAAAACAGATGCTACTGCTTTGAAAAGCCTATAGCTCCTCCTCATCTTACACCCAGGTAAAGGTTAGGATCACATCTACGTTACCAGCACTGACAGACTTTGTGCTTCATTGCTCCTTTCACTCTAACCCAATGGATCCAGCATTACTCTGGGAACCAGGAGATCTGGGTTTTATTCCCAGCTCTCCCACCAACCTCAAACCAATCACGTCGCCTTTCCGGACCAAACCATGTTCAGCGCCAGTTGCTGAACTGGCTGCTCCTTCCAAATCTCTCATGAAACAAGTGCTGAGCACAACCCACCCCCAGCGACGTTCAACCCTGACTCCAAATCTGAGCAATGAAATCATTCCATGACAGCCCCAAAGACATAAGTAGTTACCCTTCCCACGTCTTGTTAGAAAACGACCGACAAGCCCAGCCAGCTCTTCCACAAATGCTGACTAGCTTCACGCAGCCAAGTGACTTGAAACTGGAAAATTAGTCATTAACTGACAGGAAGTCACCCGCCAGTCAACACGGGGCGAGTGTGTTGGGTTATCAAACTAGCAAATCCTACCCTGGCAGTGTCTGCCTGAAAGCAGCACATCTCCCACATACGCCCACACTAGGAGAGGTTTCAGACAGGCATAGGAAAGGTGGGATGAGAGACAGCCACCTACACCTTCCATCTAACTAAACCACACTGGTCCCAAGGGCACTGGACGAGAGAGGTTCAGCCTGTACCTGAGAATCCCATCCCCCTTGACTTCATCTTACAGCCAGTGGCAAAGTGCGCTGAAGCCGGAGTGAGGAGAATCTCACAATTAGCTGTGCAAAGCTGTTCTGCAGGGGACACTGGGGGTCCAGGGAGGTGCTTAACACAGGCGTTCTGTCCCATGGGGAAATGATAGCCACCGTTTCATTGGAATAACTGTTCTGCTACAGCTATTTAAGTGTAGGGTACTGTGGTGGGGCAGCTGCCCCACACAGGTAGACGGAGAGTCAAAGCAGATTCTAGAAGAGCTGCGCAAAACCAAATCAATGGAAGAAGGGCTTGTAGAGGGCCAGCCAGAAGAAGGCTGGTTGGAGCAGCCAGTCAGGACCAGGGAGGGCCTTATAAGAAGGCCTGATCAACAGGGCAGAGCTAGTCTCTCCCTGGAGCGTGAAAGGCTTCAGACAGAACTGAGCTCGTAGGGATCAGGGGAGCTACAGGGAGCCCCATCCTGACTGGCTGCCCTATTGACACCATGAGGAAAAGAGGTGCTAGGGCTATGGTGAAGTGGCCCAGGAGAAACAAGCAGCAGAAACTGGAGGAAAGACAGCACATGGCTGCCAGCTACTGGGTCCCTGGGGTGGCACCCAGAGTAGTGGGCAGGACTGAATCTCTCCCCTCCCCCTTTGTCCCCACTTGCCACCAAGGGAGAGACTAGGGCATGGACTGCAGTTTGCCAGGGAGACGAGTAGCTAGAACCTGTACTGCAGTTTGCCACAGGGGCAAGTGGTTGGACCAAGGACTGTCAGCCCCCTGGAAGGGGAGACAGACCAGTGCGAGGCATGCCCAGATGGATTCGAGGAGTTATGCAGGTCCTAGAGGTGGAGACGGACATGACGGTGGGCAAGACACCACTAGATGAAGGTATGCTGGCGGACAAGAGCTGATTTCCATGTCAGCCAGCAGGGGGTGCCATGGTGGCGAGAACACCCCGTTGCAGGCATTCTATTCTGGAATTCCAGAGCAGAGTAACTAATCGAGGCTACAAAATTAACTTACTTTGGAAGAGAATGTCCACATGGATTATTTTAGACACGCTATGGCAGAATCACCTTTCCACCTTAGCTATGCCATGACTTTCCCTACACCAACATGTCCCAAGTCAAGGCAGCATGGGGAAGAAGAGAGAAGAAAAAAAAAAGATCAGGGAAGGAACTGCCTTGGTGAGATACAAAATGCAGTGGAAGACGTGAAGAGAGAAAAGCGAGAGAACAGGGTGGGGCAGGAAGTGGGGAGAGGCAAGCCCCAGAGAAACTTTCATTAGTGAAACTTATCTGACGTATCTAAGCTCTGCATTCTCCAAGCTGAGATCACACGTCAGAGGACCTGAGCAAAGAGACACGGCCGATGGGGGGAACAAGCTGTATAGTGCTGTGAAGTAAGTTAAAACGGACAGCCTTTACTTTAAATCACATGCCCCACTGCAGGTAAGTCTGGCTTTTGTCAGGGTGTTATTTATTTTAAACCCAGCACATCCAGAGTCTAATCTTCCCTGAGGGATGTTAAAATGGCTGTGTTTTAACTCAGGGCCTGCCACCAGCCCACCACAGCTGTGGGGCCCTGAAACTTGGCCCACTGACCTCTCCGTGGCTGGGGCTCCCCTGACCCAGAGCAGCTGGCTGTTGCCAAAGATCACCAGCAGGGGCCAGGTAAAGTGTAAGTGAACCAGGAAGCCTCAGGCAAAGGGCAGGAGCCCAGCAGTTCATGGGAAACAGACATCGGGCTCCTTTAAGGGGTCCAAAGTTTGGAACCTTAAACATTCACTTGACCTTTTTTGAAAATATAGTCCATCAATTCCCAAGCCAGAAGGGGCCACGATCTAGTCTGACCTCCTATCCAACAGGAACTAGCATAGAATGTATAATGCCCAGAGGCAGCTGCTTCTCACCCAGCTGCCTCCAGCAGAAATCATCGGAGCTTCTTTCTCATTGATCATTCAAGATCAATCTATCCTTAGGAATATCCACCCAGCAAAAAGACCCAGAAATTAAGCTTGGGGCAGAACACCAGGATTCCTACTTCTGCCAACACAACAGCTCCTCTCACTCTCCATCTGTCTAGCAGAAGAATCCCATCTTCCTCAGGCATAGCCCTACCTGAGCCCTCTATTAGAAGGGATGCTGGGACATCAACCACGAACAACTAGTTTCATGCTGTTGGCAGCATGGTGGGGAAAACTTGGCTGTGCAGGAATCATGAGTGTCACTCTGCTGTCAGAAAGCAACTGATTTCTGCTGGAGGTGCTTGTGGGACAAAGAGAAACATGAAAGAGAGTGAGATCAGGTCTACACTAGACATTAAAAGTTGACTGCAGATACACAATTCTAGCTACGGCAATTGTGTAGCTAGAATCAACTTATCTGCAATTGACTTTCTTGGCCATCCTCACAGCAGAAGGTGGACGGGAGAAACTTTGCTGTGGACCTCCCTTTCTCCTCGCGATATTGACAAGTGTAGGAGTCGACCGTAGATAGCTCAATTTTGTGCATCCCCACTAGGCATGTGAAATCAAACCCCAAAATACAACCCTGACTGAGTCGATCTTCCACATAGCAAAGACATACTCTGAGTGCAAGTGAGTACTTTTCAGGGAGAAAGCAGAGACAGATACAGTATCTGGGTGCTTATGCAGAACGGATATTCTTCAAACAATCAAGAAGCCTAAAACTCCACCTCTGAAGTCTTCTATTTTCCCTCACCAGTAGCTTTCTTTCTAAGGCAGAGCCAGATTCCCCACCCACCATCCCACAATGAAATTACAGCCTTGGTGTTTTGACAGGATTCATAATTATGCAAGTTGTGTTCTTAAAAGTTTACCCATCGCAACACAGGAGTAGAAGGAACATCCTGGTTCACTGAGTCCAGCACACGGCTATCACAGACTATCCTCTCAGTTGGTCCCACTCCCAAACTTAGCAAGATCCATCTGCAAGCTAGTTAGAGCATTTGCCCCATGGTTGCTCTTGGTAGCTGGACCAGCATCCAACTCTTCTGATGGCCATGAACTAACTTCCAGCCTACATTTGTTCATAACTATTTGTTCTTGAGCCACCATTCTCCTCCATTTAGAGAGCTCTTTCCCTTCCATGATGTTTACCCTCCTGATGTACTTACAGAAGGCAATCATATCCCCTGCACTCATTGATTTGCTAGGCTAAACAAGCAAAGCTCTTTCAGTCTCCTCTCACAGCTCTCTTCAGCTGATCATCCCAGCTGGTAGCTCTTTCTCCACTTCTTCCAGTCTGAATTCTTTCTTCAACATGGGTGACCAGTGAGTCTGCACGGATGTAAAATTATCATCTGTATAAACAATCCACAGATCTCCATGTCCACTTCCGCAGACAGAAAGTGGATATCTGCAAATTTGCAGGCCCACAGACACCTGCGGATATAAAGCAGATATCCACAGATTTGCAGGACTCTAGGAACTGGAATTGAACATAGTATTCTACAGGAGGTCTCACAAGTGTCTTGTTCAAGAGCATTAATCCACCCCTATTTGTTAGGGTCAGAGAGAGATTCCACACTGATATCCAAAAGGTCTTTTGGCCCCACTGATGGATGGTTCATCCATGAGGTGCAGCCATTTAAAAATAAAGCAAGCCTGTTTGCTCTGTCTTTCAACCGGAAATCCCTTGAAATCCAGACATAAGATTCAGTCCTCAACAGATCTGAATCTGCTGTCCAGAACCAGAAGACATGGGGCAGAGGATCAGTACAGCTTGCACCTCTCTAATCCAGAACTCTCTCGTCCAGCAATATCTGTAATCCAGTGTGATTTTATTTTAATTAGCTGGACAACCACTTATGAGTGTGGCCAAGTTTCCCATGATTCCATAAAGTTTGTTCCCAGCCACCACTCCTGGCTCTGCGTTCTGTGCTCTTATCTAGCTGTAATTTACCCCTAAATGTCTTCTAACAGCCCAGTAACCAGAGGAAGTGTTAGTAATGTGCTAGAATGTACTGACCTCCCATCGTCCAGCAAATTCTCTCACCCAGCACTGGACAGGTCCCGAGGGTGCCGGACAAGAGAGGTTCAACCTGTCCTGAGAAAAAGCAGCCCACGTCCTCCAGTCTCAATCGTGTTGAGTAGGCTCTACCTCGGGCAAGCAACCCTTGCAATGAGACAGCTTGCACAAGCGGAGGTTCTAGAATCCGGCCTGTAGCAAGCACACCATAGGAAGTGACCATTGCTCTGATCACAGTACGTCGATCTACAGGCTGAACCTCTCTAGTCCCGCACTCTCTAGTCTGGCCACATCGGTAGCATGGGGCATGATTTGAGTTCACCATATGGCCACTTATCATGGGTGTGGCCAATCTTCCTGTGGCTCCATAAAGTTTTATTTTTTTTTCAGTTTGTTAGCTTAAGAAAAAACAAAACAAGCAACAAAAAACAAAAAACAACCAATGAAACAAACAAACAAACAAACAAATAAAACAGCCACCTGTCCTGGCTGTCCATGTTGTTACTGAGCTGTAATATACCCCTAAATGTCTAAGAACCCAATAAGCAGTGGAAATTTTGGTAGTGCCTCTACACAATACTGATCTCCCACATTTCAACAAATTCTCTGGTTTGGCACCAGTCAGGTCCCCAGAGAGGCTGAACCTGTATGGCAGTATCCCAACACAGATGATGGCCAGCACCAGATGATTCAGAACAAGGTGCATGAAACCCTGAAGGAGGGAGGTCTGGGATAAACTGTCCCAAGGGAAAGTTGCCTCCTGACCCCCCATAGCTAGGGTAGTAGATGCTCGCAGCAGGAAGATTCTAACAGCAGGCATTCCAGAGGAGCAAGACTGCTTAGCAATCAAGCTGATAGGTTGGCAGCAAAAATCTAAGCTCCCCCTGGAAACCGAAAGAGTTGTAGAACTACCATATTCCATTCCCGGAAAGATTAATTTAAAGATGACGGGAAGGCTAACATCTTACCAAAAATAATGTACAGTCTGTTACACTGTCACATTCCCTCCACCTTGGGGAGATATACTGAGATCATTTATGTGATGGCATCTTTCCACACCCTCTTCTAGTAATTTCAAGTGAAAGCTCAGGGATGTGATCCAAAAAGAGAAAAAATGCAAGCGATGTCTTTATTTTCATGCCATAAAGCACTAACTTAGATCACCCTGGACCAATAGTTTTGAGCCTCCCCAAACACTGTGCCACCATTTTCAAGGTGCCCATCTTGAGATAACATCTTAAAGGGGTGTGGATTTCAGAGGATAGCCACGTCTACACGTGCACGCTACTTCGAAGTAGCGGCGCCAACTTCGAAATAGCGCCCGTCACGGCTACACGTGTTGGGCGCTATTTCGAAGTTGAAATCGACGTTAGGCGGCGAGACGTCGAAGTCGCTAACCCCATGAGGGGATGGGAATAGCACCCTATTTCGAAGTTGAACGTCATAGTAGGGCACGTGTAGACAATCCGCATCCCGCAACATTGAAATAGCAGGGTCCACCATGGCGGCCATCAGCTGAGGGGTTGAGAGACGCTCTCTCTCCAGCCCCTGTGGGGCTCTATGGTCACCGTGTGCAGCAGCCCTTAGCCCAGGGCTTCTGGCTGCTGCTGCTGCAGCTGGGGATCCATGCTGCATGCACAGGGTCTGCAACCAGTTGTCGGCTCTGTGTATCTTGTGTTGTTTAATGCAACTGTGTCTGGGAGGGGCCCTTTAAGGGAGCGGCTTGCTGTTGAGTCTGCCCTGTGACACTGTCTGCAGCTGTGCCTGGCACCCTTATTTCGATGTGTGCTACTTTGGCGTATAGACGTTCCCTCGCAGCGCCTATTTCGATGTGGTGCTGCCCAACGTCGAAGTTGAACGTCGACGTTGCCAGCCCTGGAGGACGTGTAGACGTTTTTCGATGTAGCGTGCACGTGTAGACGTAGCCGATGAGTGTATGGCACATTCTGGAAAATGAAGTCATTAGGTGCCTCTATTGTTGGATGCGTCCCCTATGCCCCAAAAAAGCAAGTCACTTCTGAAGATTTAGAATGAGCTTCTCCCAGTCTTGTTCTTCAGAAAAAGAATCAAATATAATTAGTTTATTGAAAAATACTAACTTTCAAAAATTCCTTTTTCAAAGATCTTTGATTTTTGTCCACCCAGAGTATAAAGCACCTTGCACACCTACCCCCCCCCCGTGTAAATGCATCAACATGACAGGGTGAACCAGAATAAATAGACTAGTTTAAAAAATAAACAGAAAAATCACACCGCTATGGAGCATTAATAAAAACAGTGAAAAAACAGCAGTATGCAAAGAAAAGTATTTCAACTTGGTAAGCTCCAAAGGGAAAGAAATTTGCTGCTACTTCCCGATCTGTCTCTTTAAGAATTACACGTGCAACATTTTTAACCAGAATGGAGCAACCTCCCCAGCCGGTAAAACCAGAAATTTGTAATCTTTGTCCTATTTAATGCGGCAAGTCTTGTTTTATAGCTCTCCCTCAGAGATGCTTTATTGATAGGATCCTGCGCTAACAAAATGAATCAGGTTTCTTGGTCTTCATAGGCTGAGTTATCCAAAGGATCAGAGCTGTAGGAAGACGGACACACATTGTTGGTCCCATCTGAGTGCCCCCTGGGCTCCCTCCTTGCAAGGACGATCTTCTTTTCTGGGATTGTTTCAGTCCATGTAGTTTAACAAACACACTTGATTACATACTAAGCATCTACAAAACAAAAAAGCGGCCCTGTAGCACTTTAAAGACTAACAAAATCATTTATTAGGTGATGAGCTTTCGTGGGGCAGACCCGCTGCTTCAGATCTGGAAGCTCAGAATTTCCAGATCTGAAGCAGCGGGTCTGCCCCACGAAAGCTCATCACCTAATACATGATTTTGTTAGTCTTTAAAGTGCTACAGGACTGCTGCGTGGTTTGTTTGTTTGTTTGTGTTTGTTTTTTGTTTTGTTTTTTTGTGTGATGACACAGATTAACACAACTACTGCTCTGCGACTATACCTCCTAGGGAACAAAAAATTCATAATGGGCTGAAGCCAGACAAATTAAGACTGGAAGTATAACATAAGTTTCTGACAGTGATGGTCATGAGCCAGTGAAACAACTTACTAAGTGTTGTGGTGGATTCCCTGTCACTGACCGTTTTAAAAATCAAGCTTGGATATTTTTTCTAAATGATCAGCAGCAGGAATTATTTCGGGTCAGTTCTCTGGCACGTGTTACACAGGAGGTCAGAGATGATCACAGTGGTCATTGGCATCTACAAGCTATTTTTTCTCACTGGGGCAGCTTGGATTTGAAACAATCCCAATATCTAGCAGAAGAGTGCTACGGTGGACAAGAGAGCGCTTCTGCAGGGCTGCCTCTCCAGCTTTGTTCCCCTTTCTAAACTGCTTTAGAAGACGCTATTGCTACGCTGTGTACACTACCATTCTTTGTGACTTTCCCATGTAAGCAACTGCTGTAGGCAGGGATGATTTGTGATCACAAATAGGAAAGGAGAACAAACAGGAGGGGGAGAGATTCTCAAGCCAGGTTCAAAATGAAGAGATGTCCACACTATGACAAAGTTTGAGACCTCATGAAAACAGAGTGGTGGGCTAATGCCAAGCCAACGTAACTTTTCCCCAGGAAGGAGGTTGGGTGATAATTTGACTGGGAAGTCTTGTGAGTTGCAACCATCAAGTTGCACACTTCCAGCCTCTGTTCCTTCTACCATCACACTCATTCCTTCTCGCTTGTGGCATCTCGACATTGGACTGTAAATTTTTGGGCAGCCCCAGCTCAACAGGCGGTCCCAATCTGGACCTCGATTAAAGTCAATAAAATTAACGTTCACGGTGGAGGGGAAACATTTCTCCCAACAAAAGCCTGGCTTTGCAGAGTCAAATAACTCATCCTAGTCGTGTACATCACTAGAGTACCCAGCGAAAGGTTCTTCTCCTAGTCAGCTCCAGCCAAGACACACAAGTGACTCTTGCCACTGCCAAAAGCCCCGCCCCTGTCAGCTTGCAGAGTTGGACAAATATTTTCTTTGCCGTCACAAGCCAGTTTGGCTTAAGAGCAGCATGAGACAACATCCACGGCAAAAGACAAGTGTGTCCCCACCAATTATCAGCCCAAAGTTTTCCCCTCCAAACTCTTCCAAGGTGAGAAAACTCCCATTAGGAGCATTGGCACGGATGGTTCATGTTCACGTTGTTTATTACCGCAGGCTTGGAAACAGGATGGAGCATTTATCCTCACTATAGCTGCTCCCACCCCCCTGAAATCAGGAAGAGACAGGAAGTAGGGTTGGCTTTTGAAGAAATAAAGATCTCATTTTTTATGGAAATACCCTGAAAGCTTTATTGTACCTACTCATCCCAAAATAACCTAATGAGCCATTTCATCCAGTATCCTGTCCCCAGTGCCAGCGGCTCCAGGTTTTAATCCAAATTCTAAATCCTAGGAGTTAGGTTTCCTGCACCTTCATGATACATCTGGCACCAGCAACCTTCAAAGACACGTTATGGAACCAGTCTCACAAGTCCTGTGGTCATGGATGCTCCATAATGCCACCAAATAACGCAATGCTTCACCATGCAAGGGAGGAGAGAAATTCTTCCTGGCCCTTTCTCAGGAATCCGCTAGAGCCCTGAAGCATAAGGACTCATAGAGCCTCTCGCATTTGTATCCCAGCTAGCCTTCCTGCACAAGGCACCGTTCACAGAAGGAAGAACAAAAGAACGGCCATACCGGGTCAGACCAAAGGTCCATCTAGCCAAGTATCCTGTCTTCCAAAAGTGGCCAATGCCAGATATCCCAGACGGAGTGAACACAACAAAGACTCACAAAAGTGATCCCTCTCTTGACACCCATTCCCAGCTTCTGACAAACAGAGGCTAGGGACACCATTCCTACCTGTCCTGGCTAATAGCCACTGATGGACCTGTCCTCCATGAACTTATCTAGTTCTTTTTGGAACCCTGTTAAAGAAGAAATTCACTCAGAGTCAGAGTCCATAACACGGATGCCCTGCAAGGTGGTTGCACAGGAAGGGTGAGACGGAAGCAGGGAACCACTGCCTCCACGCTCTAAGTTTGCCGTGGAATGGCCCTCCATGCTGCTGTCTGGGATAGGGAAGGAGATGACGACACCAAAGTGAGAGCCAACAGGGACCCAAAGCGCCCCCCACATGTGATGCGGAAGGAGCCTCAACCCAGATTCAGGAGACTAGTTTCACCCCACAGCCAACCAACCCATCCGCATATCTCCCCCACAGACCACAATGACTCATGTTATTCACGCAAAAGGCCCAAATTCTGATTTCGCTGACCTCCCTGTGATCAATCAACAAGCCAAACTTCGCCACTCCATGGTCACTGCCACCCGGGCTGTATGAGCATTGAGGATACCACCCTGGGAGATGCCAGGCAGAACTCATCCAAACCAGCTGGGCCTTTTTATAATACATTTCCATAGTGGCACCTTTGCTATGCGCCTTCTTATTACCCTGCACCAGGGAGTTCTAACAGTTATACCCCCCTGAGGCAAACCAGGAGGATGCAGGAAGCCAAGTATTTCTAAGCTTTCAGCACTTCCCATCGAGTGGGAGTAGAAAGCACAAACTCCACCTGCTGTTACCAATCACACAAGCGCATTCAATGGCCCCAGCGGGCACTCACCTCTGGGAGAAGTCCTGATTTTTTCTTCTTCAGCGCCTCGCACTTCCTCATTTTGCAGATCTGGTGGCTGGTCCTTCGATTCACACAGTGGGTGCAGGCGCCGCAATTCCCCTTTGTCAAGCAAGGGCCACAGCGCCCGCAACGCTTCCGTTTCTTCCGTGCCCGGCCAGCCGCATCCACGCCAAGACAGGCATCGCTCTTCTCCACTGTCAGAAAGCCGCTTTCACAGCCGGTCAACATCTCACCGCCTTCAGGGAAGCCGTAGGCACCTGCCGACTCATTCCTAAACTGCAGCAACGACTGGAATTTCTTCATGGCTCCTTGTCACGCCAGGGAGCAAGACAGGCACTTTTTTAGTGGGACCTAAATAGTGAAGGATGCCAAACAGCTGCTAAAAGAGGGACCCTGGTCCCCTTAATAAAAATGGGTAATACAAATCTATAACTAAAAAAAAAATGCAATCACCTCACTAGTTCAGTCCCTTCACTCTGCCAAATCTCTCAGCTCCATTCCCTGCTCTTTGGAATTCATCTAGTCTTACACCCCAACGATCTCTCTCTTCTTCCGGTGCTTCGTTCCCAAACTGTGAGCTCTGTTTTCTTACAGACCCTCTGCGAGGGGATCATCCTGGATATAACCCACTTTTGGGGAAGCGAGGCTCGGTGCAAAGTTGGAAGTTTAGTTGGAATCTCCCAGGTTACTGAAATCTCAAGGACTATATAACGGCAAAACTTCTCTAACTAAGATGAGGGGGAATCTCGAAGAGACAGGAGCCAACAAGGTGTCTTCTGGTGGAAGAAGCAGAAAGGGAAAAAAAAAGACAATGTAAGGAGTAATTTTGTAGCTTTAAATCAGTTTCACTCCCACTAACCCCCCCCCCATCAAGTGCCAAAACAATGGAATCTAAATTGTAAGACTAAGAACACAAAATTAAAATGACTCCAACACTAGGTCATTTTCACTCCAAAAGCAAACACTTAAAGCTTAAAGTCTAACACTGAAGTTTAAATTGAAGCGAGCAATCCCAACATAAAATAAAAAATAAGCCCTTTGCCTCTAGGGAAAAGCTACATTATAAACACTGTTCTAAAACCCTGAGAAGTTTAAATCAGAACTTTTGCAAATCCGGACTCCCCAACCATGAGTCTTAAAGGGATCCGAGCTGCTGTTAGGCAGCAGAGCAGCAGTTTAATAACCCTTCACTTTCAGTCTCTTTTGCAAACTGTTTTCCCTCTTTACAGAGTTGCTAACTTCGGGTCTTTGTTTGCCTGCAGTAATGTGTGTGTTTAATAGCCACAGGTCTGTCGAGCTACTCCTCTCTGGAAGATGCTTTTTTTAAAAAAAAAAAAAAACATTCTCGTCCCCACTGCCCTCCAGCCCCCAATACACAAAGAGCCATTACCAAGCAAGCAACAAGAGGTGCAGCAAATAGCCCTGCAAACGTGTGAATCGGCACGGAGATAAAGAAGGGAGAAGTGCCTGCGGGAGGAGAGGTGGGGGAAGGGAGGGAGAGGGGGAAACCGACAAGCAGAAGTGTGGATGCAAATTGCAAAGGCAGCTGCTGCTGCAACAAGCTGCTTGCTGCTGCCGCTTCTTTGTTCTGGAGGCTCCTGCAACACCAGCCCTGCAGCCGGCTCCCGCCCCCTCTGCCACGGGAGGGGGCCTCTTTCGAAGCACCATGCGCCCCGCGGGCTCTGGCGCGGAGCTGAGCTGGGCCCCCCTCCCCCCAGCCCAGCCCCGCCCCGGAGAGCGAGCGAGCGAGCGAGCTCACCCCCAGCCCCCGCGCCGGGAACGGACAATGGGGAAAGTTTCCAGGCAGCTGCAGGGAGGGGAGGGGAGGGGAGAGGAGAGGAAGCCCAGGGCGTGGGGAAGCACTTTGCTTCCTCTCCGAGCAGCGCCCCCACACTGCGGGGGGAAGGTACGGCCAGACGCCCCCGCTGCAGCACGCATTCCCGGAACACCCCTGGAGCGGCGCCCGGGGACCCCTCCCCAGCGGGACCAGCAGTGCCTATTCCCGGGGCGGCGAGCTAGCGGGATCCCCGGTAACCTCCCCCTTCCTGGGGCACAGAGTGGCTCCGCCGCCCCCCCCCGGCCCGGCGGCTACTACAGCCTTATCCTGGGAAGGGGGGGGCTGCTGCGCCCCCAGACTTCCTCCCGAGGTCTCCCCACTCCCTCGGGACTGCCGCCCAGCCGCACTCACCTGCCCGGCTAACGGGGAGCCCAGCCCCCGGTGGCGCTTGATTTGAGCCACATGGCTCCGGGGCTTAACCATGCGCACGATCCGCCCAGCCAGGCTCTGCCTCTGTCCCTGTCCCCCCAGGGCGGGGGGGGGCTGTCGATTCCCGGCGGGGAGAGCTGTGGCTGCTTCCCAGGCCGGCGGGGGGGACCCCGGCAGGACCCCCGAGGCTGCCTGCAGCTCCCCCACTACAGGGCTGGGGCCGGGGACTTTGGAGAGTTTACACAGGCTGGCCCGAAGCCTGCCCTCGCCCCGGCTGCACACGCGGCGGGGGGGGAGCGGGTTAGGGGGGAAAAGTCTCCCATCAGCTGTAAGATAGGGCTGTGCTGTTCCCAGGGCAATAAACTGCTGGGTGCTTCCCGGGGAAGGAGGGGGGTTGGAAAAGGGTAGATGAAAGGGGGCCATCAGGATAGATGCACACACTCCTTTGTTTTGGTAGGGTCCTCCTAAGAGCCCCTGGCTCCCTACACACTGGTGTGTATTGGAGTGCAAGCACACTCCTTAGGTGTAAGGTCACTCCAAGGAGCCTGGGGTAAGTGCTGCTTTGTTATTGTAGGGTCGCTCAAGGGGGCTGGACCATGCGCACACTGGCCTGTTATTGTAGGGTTGCGCCAAGCGGCTGAGAGGTGCCCTCCCTGATTTGTGTTTACTGTAGCATCCTTCCTGGGGCTGGGCTCCACAAGGCTGCTTTGTTAGTGCAGGGATGCTCCAGGAGGTGGGGCTTGGCTGGGTCAGGCTGGGCTGTTACTATAGGGGTGGCCGCAGGACAGTGGTTGGCAGCAACTGTGCCCAAAAGTTGAGGGAGGAGGCAGCAGCACAAGGAGCAGGCTCCCCAGCTGAGTTCAGCCCACGCACTCTTCCTGCACAAGCAGCAACCTGTCCCGTGCTTACACCCCAGAAATGTGCATGTGCCCGCAGAGGGCCGGACACAATACCCAGTTCTCTTCCAGCCCTGCCTTGTAATCCGCAGGTCCTGCAACCTACCAGAACCCCCGTGTTCTGTCCCCCCCGCAGCCTCTTACACCCCCCATACTGAGCACCCCATACGAATCCCACAGCTGCCTGCCAAAACTCCCAAGCCCCCCGTATTGTTCCCCCCATTCCTCTGTTCCCTCCCTCAGTAGAACCCCCCGGCTCTATGCCTCCAGCAGTGTCCCCCAAAGTCCTAGGCCCCACACATTCTGTGTTCATTCCCAGCCCTGTCCCTCCAGCGCTGGTGCCCACTCCCCTTCCCCATCCCCGACCCCCGGCAGGGGGCTCTCCCAGTGCTCCCTATCACCCCACACGACCGGGGCTTCCCCCCAGCACTGTGGGCTCCACCTCCCGACTCTTCTGTCCTATGTCATCAGTAAGGGGCGCCTGCATTCTGTAAGGAGTACCTCTTCCCCAGTTCGGAGGGGGCCTGGCAGGTGTACCCGGTGCTCCCTTATCCCCATTCCTGCATGTGCTCCAGGTCTTTCTTGCCCTCATTCCCTACCAGGGCAGCCCTCGGCAGAGGTGCCGCATGCTTCCCTTTGGCTCCCCCTGCTGCCTGAGTCTGGCATCGTCTCTGTCCGCCAATCAGCAGGCCACAAACAAGAGAGGTTATTATTGGAGGGTCGCTCTTGGGGCTGGGCTTATGCACATACCGGTTTGTTATTAAAACAAAAAGCAGTCAAGTAGCACTTTAAAGACTAGCAAAATAGTTTATTAGGTGAGCTTCCGTGGGACAGACCCACTCCTTCAGACCATAGCCAGACCAGAACAGACTCAATATGTAAGGCACAGAGAACCAAAAACAGTAAGCAAGGAGGACAAATCAGAAAAAGATAATCAAGGTGAGCAAATCAGAGAGTGGAGAGGTGGCGGGGGAGTCAAGAATTAGATTAAGCCAAGTATGCAGACGAGCCCCTATAGTGACTCAGAAAGTTCCTGTCCTGGTTTAAACCATGTGTTAATGTGCCAAATTTGAATATAAAAGTCTGTTCTGGTCTGGCTATGGTCTGAAGAAGTGGGTCTGTCCCATGAAAGCTCACCTAATAAACTATTGTGTTAGTCTTTAAAATGCTCCTTTACTGCTTTTTTGTTTTGATTCTCTGGTTTTATTATTGTAGGGTTACCCTTGGGGCCCGGACAATGAGGACGCTTGATTTGTTATTGTGAACCTGGTTTTCATTTTGAAGAGATTCCTAACAAGATACCCGGACTGAAACCAAAGAAGGGTTCTGTATTTCCCCAGCTTTATGCAGAGGGAGAGGGACTGTGTCATGGAGAAAGCTCAGCTCTTTGGGGCAGGAACAGTTTGTGATAATATCTTTGTAACCCATCTCACATATTGAGCTTTCAGTCAGCATCAGATGCTCTAGGCACTACCAAAATTTAAGTAACAAATCATCATGATAATTTAAGAATTTAAATTTAAGCAATTAGAGATGTGTAGCATGTGGGCACCATGATTAGTTCTTGTTGGGAGACACAGGCTTTGTTAACAAGCTCAGTCCTCTTTCAATGTTTGTTCCCTAATGCCAGGAATGGGTGCCTTCCATAAGTCAAAGACAGAATGCTATCCAGGCAGCTTCACGCTGCGGCTGCTTGCTCCATGACACGACAGCCCCTCTGCTATCTTGTGCTATATCTGTCTATCTGTTGGCTTCTCCTGTCATCCCCCTAGGTCAGTGTTTCCCATACTTAAAACATTTGCATACCCCTTTCAGGACTTTGGCCTTATCGGCCTACCTCCTCTCCCAGTGCTTATCTCCTGATTTTTAGTAATTTATTTTCTGCCATGTACCCCTTGAAATCCTCTTACGTACCACTGGGGGTACACATACTACACCTTGGAAAACACCGCTCTAGGCTGCAGGTTGTTTTTGGCTTTTTGTTAAGGGTGCAAACACAACAGGGCCCTGATCCAAGGGTGTTCCCACAGTACTAACCGTAAAAGGATGGTCTTACATTCATCCTACTCCTGGTTTCTTCAGCGGAAAGTCAGACACGAAGTAACCTGGAACAAGGGAGAGTTAGGTTAGAGATCAGAAAAAGCTATCTCACTAAGGGTAGTTAAATTATGGGATAGTCTCCCAAGGGAGGTTGTGGAATCCCCATCACTGGAGGTTTATAAAAACACGGTGAACCACCAACTATCAGGGATTAGGAGGTTGACTTTGTCTTGCGTGAGCACAGCAGGCCAGACTTGACGTCCCTCCAGCCTGATGTGTGTCTGTTTCTAAGTGTAGAAACAAGACCTCTTCCTCCGAGCACTTTCTATCAGCTTTTCCAAACTTGTGGCAACACACCAGTGCCAGCAAAGACAAGTGCAGCTGAGATCCCACTAGCGTGGCTGCAGACAAGCACTCTTTTCTCACAGCCGTAAAAGCTGCTGCCTACAAAGCCACAAGTGTCCAGGGTTTGTGTCTTCTCTGGCATGTGGGCAACGTATGCGTCCTGCAACAGATGGGGGGACTTTGCTAATTGATTAATTTGGCACAAGCGCAAGGCAGCTAGTGAAGGCAAAACAATCAAAGAGGTCGTTACATTTCAGAGCAACTTGAATGCAGATTATGGGGAGTGAACTGATAGAATGTGAGACATTCAGGATGGGAGAGGCAGTGAGACTTACTGGATTAAGTACAGGACTAGTAGTCGGGGCAGCTGTACTTTAGTCATACTCTGGCATTGACTTGTTGTATGATCCTGGGCAAGGCATCTGACTAGCCCAGGGAAGGAATGATGTATGAAGAAGGCTTGAAAGGACAGAGAGGAGTTTTATTATTATTATTATTATTATTATTGTCCCTTAAAGTTTATTTTTCTGCTTCTGGTTTGTTTGTCTGTTTGCGTTTTTTTTTTTATAATCAAAGAATCAGCTCTTTTCTCTGCTATTGCTCTTGAAAGACGATAGGGATGACTGGAGAACGGGAAATCTGATTAAAGAAGGCTGGAAGTGATTTAATGTTCAGAGCATTTAAAACCTTTGTTTAATCTTTGAGGCTTGAGCTCTCTTGGGAGAAACTAGGTCTTGTAATGAAGACTCACCACTATTATTATTTATACTTCATTTGTGATTAGAGGCTCCGCCTGGCAATGAAGCCATGTTATGCTAGGTCCTGTTCATAGTAAGATTTACTACGAGACTAAGGCCCAGATCCTGAAAGCTATTGAGGTTCCTAATTCCCCTTGAAATCAATATAAGGGAATTAGGCACTTAATACTTTGAGGATCTGGGCCTAAGAGTTCTTATTCTAACTAGACAAAGCAAATACCCAGCAGGTCTGGGTGAGAACAGATCCAGAATGGGGAAACAGCTTACCCAGGCCTGCCAGAAGGTCTGGCATAGAACTAGGAACAACACAGCTCTCCTTACTTCTAGCTTGGTGTTTTAGAACCATGCTGCTTCTTAAGTCTATCAAGGAATTATGGCGTTCACCACATCCGTTAAACCTCCAACAGTACTCCAGGAAAACAAGAAAAATCCAGACTGACAATCCTGACGTGTCTACAGTTCAACACATTGTGTCAGGACTGTTTTAACCAATATAAAGAAATAATGCAGGGCGCAAACTCAGTTTCTTGCCCCTCTATCCCTGTTACCTTAAAATTCTCTGTACAACTATTTCAATAGGTGCTAATAGTTATCTAATAAGAGATCATAATAATTGTTCGTAAATCATTATATGTTATTGTTAAAAATTCCATTGACTCATTAATCCATCCCACAAGGTCTAGTGCAAGATTGTAACAAGGTTTAGAGCCCTGACTGAGTGAAGCCCTTTAAGTGCATGAGTAATTCCTCCCTGATTCAGGAAAGCATTTAAGCCCAGATCCTTGAAGATATTCAGGCTCCTAACGCTCATTAATTTCAATAGATCCAGGTCTCTGGCATGTGCTTACATTGTTTTCTTCAACAGAAAGTGAGCACAAATTCAACCCGTGCGCCAAAATCTTGCTGAATCAGGGCCTGGTCCTTTAATCCACTAGAGGGAGATTTTGCAGCTCTTTACAATAAGTCATGTGAAGTCAACACCAATGATTGTGAAATCTCCTATCAGTTGACTGGGCTGATTTCTGCTCAAATGAGGCTCATTGCTTGTTTGCTGTGAATTATAACTGATTTTTGCAGCAGTGTGTAGCAAGGCCTCTTAAAGACAAAGGGCAAGTTGCTTTGGTGGTTATAACATGCCTTTCAAGGGTTCCACGCAGGCAAACCCTGTGGTTTTTTCCATCAATGTATCTTTGTTTCATGTGCTTTAGGGAGAATAAGCAGCCTTTTTCATTTTCACAACATCAGGTTTTGAATGGTCTGATCATTATTCAAACTATATTTCAATATGTTCCCTCTTCAAGCCTAATTCCATTCCTGCTAAGCTGTCACCACACATTGAAAATTTTCAGCCCTTTATGCTGCAACATGGTAGCCTGTGTTCCCTGACAACAAATTAGTTCACCAAAGAGTATGGTTTCCGCATATCAGGATTTTTCATATTACTCTGACCTCTGAGCCTACAAAGTCCCACTAAAATGAATAGTTCATAGCTTAACTCTACATATATACATTGGTCTGCTTAGTTCAGAGTCAAAGAGTACTAGACCCTACACTCAATCAATGTCAGAGCCTCCACTGACTTCAGCAGGAATAGGTTTGACCCTAGAATTACAGCTGAGTGATGGGAGAGAACAGATGTGCCCTGTAGTCCATCCCATGTAGGAGCAAATAAAAGATTCATTTCTTCCTTGGACTAAGTACTTATTATGCTTGATCATTATGCTTGAGTGACAAGATCCTGGAACCACGATCAATCATTTGAAAGACTAGCACCAGGCACGCCGTTCTAGAGGACACCTGGATGCTGGCACCTGCGGAGATGCGTAAGGACACACACCAGTGTAGTCTGATCCCTAGCCATTTGCAGCTATAAATCCAAGAACTTGCTGAGCACAGCTGACTGAATTAAGAGAGGAACCTAAATTCCCTTGGGGCAGGTACTTGTCTAATTGTTTCAAAATTCCAACCGTGGTGCCAAACTGGACATGCCACTTTGCAGAAACACGTCAAGGAGTTAGGACCTTGAGCTACCACAAACATAAGCATTACAAAACTCACTCGCGACTGGCACCTTCAGTGGCAGTTCCAACACATAATAGCACAATGGTTTTCAACCAGCGTGCCACACGAACTATCCAAGTGTGCCATGAAATTTCATCAAATTTCCCCTCGCTGTGGCTCTTTGCAGAGCCACCACAGAGGGAAACAGACAACCCTGCACCAGCTGGGGTTCAAGAAGCAATTTCCCCCATGTGGTGGCTCTCTGCAGAGCCTCCGTGAGGGGAAATGCCAAACCTGTTAAACCCTGTTTGTGCCGGAAGGCAGCTGAAATGTTGCTTCACAGCCCAAATCAGCTGGCAGGGAACTTGCCCCTGCTCCCTGCTGTGGCGAGTGGGAGGAAGGAAGAGCAGGTGCCTGTTGGAGCTGGGATGCAGTTTAAATGCTGCGTCCTGGCTCCAATAGGGGAGAGGAGCCCGCTTTTAGCAGTTACTCATTTACTCAAGACCCCTAGCATGGCGTTGAGCAGATTTTGAAAATGTGTTTGTGCTTGCTGTCAAAAACAGCATAATCTGTGCTAGATTTGAAACATCAGTGCATTTGATCATTGTTTAGCTTGTTCTGTGCATTTCTATGCTGCAAACCTTTCTAGTAAGACCATAACCATAGTAAGTGTAAAGTGGGTGTGCCATGGAATTGTTTGTCTCACTGAAGTGTGCCCTGTTACTGAAAAGGTTGGAAACCACTGCACTAATGAATGAACTGGACATGGAGGTTCTATTGAATTATGGTCCCTCCAAGTCAGAGATTACAAATGGTGGCTGAGATTTTCAAAACTGACAAATGATTTTGGATGCCCAGCTTGAAATGCCTCTGACATCCCTGATTTTCAGAGAGCACTGAGCAGCCAGGACCCTTTATGGTTGTTGCAGTTGGCCAACCAAAATTACTAGTCACTTTTTGAAAATCTTTTCCAGTGGCTTGACCCGCATTACATTTGCTGGTCCTGTTTTAACGCATTATCTACTCTGATTTGCTGATTGTACTGTAGACACAGGGCCCATGTTTCTCCCTGGTCATGTTTAACCCTAGGGTAAAACATGATTGGCAATAGCAGTGTAAATATGCCTAGGAGTGTGGGGTACACGAGCATGCAATGATGTGCTTCCATCAACTGGTTAGTTTAGGCCTCAATCCTCAATTATATTAGATCCCTTTTTCCTGGCTGTACAAAGGGGCTTTAAAGTGGAGGGTAATTCTCTGACCCTTTCACATGGCTAAAGACCATGGTGTCCATGAGAATTAGGCCACTTTTCCACCTGGGTTCTTAAGACAGCATCTCTCAGCAATACCAGATTCAGTAACTTCATTTATATTTAAATAAGTCCAATGGAGTCAACTTTAAAAAGAATCTGGACTCCTTTAAAAAGCCAAACCCCGGATAACTTGCCCTTTATCTTTGTGCTATGTCTAGCAAGAGTCCACTCCAGCACTGATAAGTGCGCAAACCCAGCCCTCCCTGTCTGGTCTGATATTTTCGTGTGTTCATAGTCTAGATATTCCACATACTTCTCAAGCTGAGTGTTTGTGTAAATTCACATTGCAGGGGAAGGCAGGTATTTGCCACTGATTGTATTTTGGCACAGGTTTGCAAAGGGGGGGGGTGCTGAAGGCATACCTGAGCTCTCAAAAGGCAGAGAATTAACAACCTCCTAAAGCTATTCTGCATCTTCCTTCCCTCCCACCCCTCTGGTCAATTGGAATATCATTGCTCACCAGCAGCTTATTATGATCAATTTAGATTGCAAACCTGCTGATCTTGCTGGCACCAACTCAGCACTAACTCTGTTGAAATCAATCAAGCTAGGGACATGTAAAATCAGCGTGAGAGAATATAGCATATAACTTTCAGTCACTGTGTAAAGCACCATGCATCCCTGCATTGCTATGTACAAATGAGAGTAATAATGCATCTGCTATAGACTTTTTTTTTTAAATAAAGGATATGCTGTCTCTTAAGGTATGTCTATACAGCAAAGTTATTTCAAAATAACTATCCTAGCGTCTACACTACCCAACTGCTATTTTGAAATAATTTCGAAATAGTGGTTTACTTATTTCAACATTAGTAATCTTCATTACACGAGGAATAGCACCTATTTCAGAATAGGTACTGTTAAGACAGGGACTAATGCCTATTTCAAAATAAGCCATAGGGTGTACAATGGCTCTATTTCAAAATAGGCTCCATAGTTGTAGACGACGTATTTCAAAATAGCTAAGTGTTTAGACAGCCCCACATGCTGAAATAGCCTGCTTCGAAATACGACATGTAATTTGCACAGTGCAAATTGTGTATCTTATTTCAAGTTTAGGATGCGATGTCAATGTAATCTTGGCAATGTTGTCCTTCACGTGACCCCTGCACTGGATAATTGGGTTAGGTGTGTTTGGGGGAGGGGAAGGAAGTGGTAGGGAGTCCAAATAATTGCTGATGCAGTTGTTCTGCAAACCCTAACCTTACACTCTGCAGAAAAGCATAATTTTGTTTGTGCATCTATCTGTGTCATTTGAGTAATGTAAAACTAATGCAAGTATGTATAATAACGCTGTAAAACTGGGTACTCCCAGAACCTCTCATGGAATAAGTAGGAAAAAGAAGAAGGGGAAAAATAGCTTGTCGCTATGGACCAAATTCTGTCTTTGTTTACCCAAGAGAAGTCACTGGTTCTGTACCAGCCTAAATGGAGGCAGAATGTGGATCTGTGTGTAACCTATGCCACCATCGCATATGAGAATTGTTCCTGAAGGAGCAAAAGTCTGCTCTCTTCCATTGTAAATCCAAAGTGATGCCACAGAGTTGGTTCCACTGGTGATACTAGATGCCACTCCAGACTAAGAGTAGAAGGAAGCCCTCAGGGAGAAACTCAGGAGCACCAGTACCATAAGATCATTGGGTTGGTTTCTCTTCTTACACTGGTGTACATGATTCATATGGATTTACACAGGGGTAAGAGAGGAGTATCAGGCCTTTTACAGAAGTGTCTGACCGTAACAATTTTATATGGCTTGTGGAGATTTATGATGCAGAAAATCAAATTACCTTAACTCCTACATCTTTGCTTTTGCCAGCTTTTTTCCATCAGCGTGTAAATAATGTGTGACAAGTGACCATTAAAGAAAAAGTCACCTCACATCAGAGACCAAGCAGCACTCATGATGCAATAGACACGGCTAACTAGTGCTGGATTCTCACCAGTAGTGCAGCAGCAAAAAATTCTTTATCCCATTGCTTTGAGTGACTCAGAATAAATAACCCAGCACAAATATAACATGGTAAGGAAAAGGGACTGTGTATGCACTGGGGTAACTTACATGGTCATGGGATTTTCAGACGACTAGTGGAATTTGGCTTCCAACTCAACCCAATTAGTGGACAGTCAGGTACAGAAAGTAACTACCAGGAATCAGATTTAGCTACCAGCTCCTCCATGACTTAAGTTATGCATATGCAATTCCACTGAAATCAGCAAGCACAAAGAATACCAGATTCTTCTTCAAGTTAGATGTGCACACACCATGTGCGTGACCGTCAAATAGTCTGACCCATCGAGTCAGCTGTGGAGGCCCCTGGAACAGCACCAGTGTGGAGCCCTATATATGACCTCACCAACCCGACTGCCCCTCAGTTCCTCCTTACCACTGAGCTCCATCGTCCTCAGTGCAGGCAGCACCCAAATCATCCAGGTCTCATGACTCCAGTGCCTTAGCATCTCATGCACTGAGCCTGCTCTTCCTCAGCTTGCTTAGAGGAGAAGCAGTACTTGTCAGTCCTTTGCCCGCACCGGACATGTACTAGGCGGTATGGGGACTTATCGAAATGATGCACTTCCCAGTGCAGACTGAAGCCTCTGTCTCTTGGCATGTCTCCAGAGGCAAGCCTGCATTAATGGCTCTACCCGTTTCAGTGCTGGTCATTTGTGGTGTCATTGGTCTGCCTTGCAGCACTTATTTACATCCCACTCTACACATGGCGACTCCCATTCAAGGGTCTCCATGGCAGGTGGCTCAGATTCTGGCTCTTCGACATGCTTTGCCCACTGCCTCAACACTCGGTACCATGTCTGTTCAGTTTGGACTCCTCCACCTATCACCCTGACCCTGGGGGGCAACCATCGTAGCCCCATCCCTCAGAACATCCAGGTTCTACCCGGCAAGCAGATTTCGCACTACACATCGGTCCTGCTCAACGTGCCATTCTCTTCACAGGTCCAGTTTGGCACATCACCTCGGTGCCCATCTCCTACAGGATGCAAGCCCTTGTCTCGCTGCCAGTCCCGCTCGGCGTGTTGGTCCTGCTCCTGGCATCAGTCTCGCTCGGCACAGCAGTCCCATTCCTCTTGCTCCAACACCGATCTTGCTCTGGACAACAGTCCCACTTGCCTCATCAGTCTTGCTCACCTTGTCAGCGTTCCTGGTCCCAGCTTAGCACAACCTGCCACCCTCTTTTCCACAGCTCTGCTGATTTGGCACTGCCATGGCCTTCCCATTTGGCTTTGCCTAACACATTTCAGGAGGCCTCAGTCTTATCCAGCTGCTTCGTCCCTGTGCATTCCCACCCGTTCATCAATGGCCTCCTTCCCCAGTGACAGTATTGGACACCTTGTACAACCAGGCTCGGGGCATCTTGCCCCACTCTCAGCCTCAGCTACAATTAGTTGCCCACCACCAAACCTACAACCTGCCATTCCTACAGAGGAAGTTTCTCACACACCGCCACCTCAACAACCCAGGGACGTGGCGGAGACGGCATCCCCCCTATTAACCTGCTCCAGTTCCTCTCCAGACCAGGCAGTGGCAGGCACCTGCATGTGTGGACTTTTGAGTCCTTCAGGACGTCCTTTGCTGGGTGGCTATGAGTCTCAAGCTTCCCAAGGAGGCCGCTGAGTTGGATGGACATCCTCACAGGAGAGGGCCCGTCGTGTGTGGCCCTTCCATTTAATGAGACAATCCTGTCTTCCATCACCACCAGCTGGCACACCCCCGCCTCCGCTCTACTCACTGCATGGAGCATGGAACTTTGCACCGAAGGATTCAGTTACCTACACACCCACACTCCCCCATGCTCCCTGGTGGCGGTGGCTCTTACTGAAAAGGAGTGACAGGGCTCCAGCCCCCCCAAATCCAAGTTGTAACTTACAGTGGTGAGTAACCATTTTGCTGAGCACTATTTGACTTGAGGCTGGTTGCAACTGAGCTCCCCTAGGAGTTCTGCTTCCAGGCCCCACCCTGCTTAGCTCCATGCATGACAGACCTCAGGAAACTATCTGTCCTTATTCATAATGCATGAAATAAATCATATAAGCGTTTGGCCTAATTTGAAGGCTCATCCCCCTAGCTCACCAAAAAGTGGTCTGGGTTCCAGTAAAAACACGTCAGGCTTTGTGAAAACAAGATTCAGGATAAATAATCACCTATTGCACATTTACAATGCAACTTTCTAAGTGTTACCTGATAAAGCAAAGTCAATGGTGATATACAAACACCACAAGTCAGGGCTTCCAAATGTGGCGAGGCTAGAAGTCTTTCTATTTCATCTGTATCACTTGAGTTTGTCCCAGTGCAAACACACTGTTGAAGGATTGTTCTGTGGTGGTCACAAGTCAGCAAGGGTTGATCAGTTTTCCAAACAATATCTCTATATTGCCATTGCAAGTGGCCACAAGCAAGAAATTAGTGACTCTCAGAGGGTAAAGACCCTACCCCTAGGCAGTGCTAAGGAGGCATTCTGGGGAAAAGGGAGCAATGTTGTAGAGGCACTTGGCCCACTACAGCTGAACAAGTAGTGAGGTGCGTATCTGTCAACCCTGGGGCTTTGCACAGACAATGGAAAAACTCTCCTCTTACTCAGAAGAGAATTTCACTTCCTGTTCCTTGCACGATCTGCGCCATCCAGTTGTAGAAGCAGCAAACTTCAGTGGATACCAGGACAATGGGGATTTTTACATCTTCTTCTGAAGCCTCTGGTATCAGCCATGATCAGAGACAGAATTCTGAACTGGCTGACTCTCACGTCTGATCCAGTCTGGTGAGCTGTATGCCTCAAACAATATGCAGATAACAGAGCAAAATTCTACACTAGTATAAATTGGCACAATTCTATTTTAGTCAGTGGACATGCGCTAGTTTACATCAATAAAAGAAAGCAACTCAACACCCTTTATATTTCTGTAACACCTTTTATTCAGAAGGAATCTAAAATGGTTCCAATCTGTATCTGTACAGCCACTGAAATGCAGCCCGTGGGGGAGGAGAAGAGAAGGTGGGTTGCTGATGCACACAGCATGCAGTACAAGTGTTGGGGCTAAGGCATGTTAGTGACAATACTCAACTCCTAAGAAAAATGTCTCTGTCAGAGCAGACCTGCAGCTTTCAAAAGTTTCCTTTGAACACAGCAAGTTTCACAGATCTCAGTTTATCGCCTTGGAAAAGTTAAGTTAATTCTCTTTAGATTCCAGCCTGCAGTTCCAGGGAGCGTTAGTATTTGATCCCGTGACGGAGCTGTCACCACAATTAGCCTGACCAGTACCACCGAGGGTGTAGTACGTTAGATATAAACACAAGCAGTCTATTCACAGTACGGTTAGAGGACAGAATCAGGATACCTGCATTCCTATACACGGCTCTGCCTTTGACATACTGGGGTACTTTCAGCTAGGCATTTCACCTCCCCATGCCTCAGTCTCCTCATTGGTAAAATGGGGATGATGATACCAACCCACAACTGTAGACCATTCTGACATCCAGGGCTGGAGATTACTATGCACATAGAACGTACCATAAGAAAGGTTGCTTTCAGTAATTAAGAAATACAGCCAAATGCACGCCCCATCTACCCGAGGAAAGTGCACTTAATTAAAGCATATTCTTCAGAAAGGTGACTGTGTAACTGAGGAAGAGAAGCATATCTGTTAAAATAAAAGAACTATTTTGTGTTGAAGTTATAAAATGCAAACTTATGCTCTGCTTTCTGATAGAAGAGCACAGCTGAGATCTAAAACCACATGGGAGACAAAAACCGCTTCCTTGGTAGCTGATCTTTTTATCCAGAATTCAGATTACTAAGTAACTGATTAAGAATACATGTTAGAAGTAATCCTCAGCTATGGATATTTAAAAGCAAGTCTGAAAATAGACCATGCATCCTAGGAACATCAACTTTTTCGTTTCCCTATTTGCTGCAACCTCACCATACACAAAAAAAATACCCCTCATTTGTTGTATAGCCCTCCTGACTACCTCAGAGCACCCATACTTTTTTATTTTCCCTAGAGAATAACCCATTTAGAGCATTTAAAAAAATAATTCAAATCATGAAACAGGAGCTTAGAAAGCACACGCCACCTAGTGTCTCACTTAAGACTAATGGACACCACAGGACTAGATGGCCTGATGAGAAGCCAAATGGAAGTTGCAGAGTGCCCATACAGAAGCAAAGGGAAAGAAGATGGGTGACTTATTTATGAGCTCACACACAGTGTTCAGGGCCCTTCTCAATATCTAAACTAAGTGAATGACCTAAAAAAAAATTCACATAGTGAGTCTTGTATTATGACAAGTATAAGAGTTGGACAGCGTCGCACAGTATCTGCACAAACAATGAAGTCCTATGGCACCTTAAAGACTAACAAATTTATTCGTGCATAAGCTTTCATGGGCAAAGACCCACTTTGACTTCAGCTTGGGCCCAAATATATCTGTTAGCTTTTAAGGTGCCACAGGACTCATTATTTTTAAGTGAGTGTGTGGCACAGCCAGGAAAGGAATTGACCCATTTCTTTGGCCACAAGAGGAGTCTGCCCTACTTATTCCCCGAACTGATTTGCATGACTGATGCAAGCCATCATCATATAGCTCCTTTCACTGGAGGACAGCCAAAACATGGACAAGACAGTTGCAAATAGATATAGCTTGTGCTAAATTAAAAGCTAACGATAAATACACAGAATTTCCCTTCAGAATGTAACCTTTTCATCACATCTACATTATGAAGTTGCTGTTCCTCAAAAGTACACTCCGCCAACATCTACAGACCTGCATTTATGTTCCCCTTGGAGCCCAAAGTGGCAGCTGGATAAGTTTACATTAAACAGGTCTAACTTACGTATACAAATATACTTGATTTTAGTCCATCATAGGTTACATCGCAACACTCAGTAGTTCCTAACGGCAGGAACATGTAGGTATATAACCTAAAAGTGACCAGATAATCATGTCACAAAATCCCCTCTCATTCGCCAATGGGAAACCTCCTAGCCCTACAGAATCATCAGGAGTCTTACCACTGACTTCAGTGGGGGCCAGGATTTCATGCAATACAAAATGGCCTCACAAGAACTGGATTAATGAGGGCAGCTCAGTGAACACACAGTTGGAAAGATCTTTACTACAGTGTTAACAGTGCCATATTTCTCTCTGGTGTTTCTAAAGTCCCTGTCTTCAGACAATTCCTGCTTCTCCTTTGTCTCTTCATGATCATACAAGGATATGCTGTACCTTCTAACAAATCCATTCAGCTATGTTTCAACAAGGAAAAGTTTTACTCAGAGGGAAATCAGAGCTAGATGGACAAAGCCAAATTTGTGCCCTTCCAAAGTAGTTGCATTTCAGTTCCGATTTTCAAAAGAAACTGAAAAGGCTGCCAACCTCCACTACAATTCATGTCTTATTTTCTCTCTCCCCAGCTTCTGCAATTCCGGATAACACCCCAGGGTAAACTACACAGGTGTCAACCCATCCAAGGTGCCAGGTTGATAGGCCAGGGAAGAGCATTTTGTCAAACTATCATTTTGCAATGCATTTTAAAAAACAGGATCCATTTTGCACATTGTATATAGAAGATCTTTCATCTAAGGCTACGGTCTCCAATACATTTGCTACTCACCACATGTGGCGAATAGCACACTGCGTTGTGGTGAATGCAGGCATCCCTAACTCATAAGAAATAGTAGTTCTTCGAATTTGTCGCACATGCTCAAGACAATTTACACTGACGCTGCCTGCGCTAAAAGGGAGCACTGCAGAGCACGGCAAGGAGGAGAGTTTGCATCACGCCCTGTAATGCATGGGGGCATCACTGCTGTCTGCCCGCTACTCATGGGGAGCAGCTGGATCCGTGCCACTCCCAGCTGCACCAGGGAGTGGTTGTTACCAGATACATAGGGTTCAAAGCCTTTCTGCAGCTGGCCTTTCTTTGCTGCAACAAGTCATGTTGCCATATTTGTGCCCATGATTATTATATCATCTCATAATTTCGTGTGAATTCAAAGGCCAGAAGGTATTTATTTTCCTAATATTATTTAATAAAGTTTTGTGTAATATAATGTGGTGAATATGGAAAGATGACAACCAGAAGAGTGGTGAGCTTCAAATTCCTATTGAACACCCTAAGGCTTTCACAAATGCTGTAAAGGCTACATGACTTGCATGAAGTAACAGAACAAGTCAGCGGTGAGCAAGATAAAAGAACCCAAGTACAGGTTGAACCTTTCTAGTCTGTCACCCTTGGAACCTGACTGGTGCCATATGAGAGAATGCGCCAGACCATGGAAGGTCCATATTGTCTAGCAGCATTACCAACATTTCCACTGGTTGGTGGGCTCTGAGAAGACATTTAGGGGTAAATTACAACTAAACAACAGAACACAGAGATATAACAGGTGGCAAACTTCATGGGACCATGAGAAACTTAATCATCTGGCTAACTAAAATCATGTTGAGTTATGGATGTTGCCAGATGACAGAGTGCCAGATTGGAGTGGTTCAACCAGTAGTCGTGACTTCTGGTCACCTTTTCTAAATATTCGACTAACCTGAAAATGTAAAGAATTTGGGGGGAAAAAAAAAAAAAAAATCAGACAAATCAAAATGGCATACCATATTCTTTCTGCTAGGACTGACTTCACGCGCCTGCAGCTGTCTGGCTTATGACATGATACTAGTTTAGTTCATTAGGTCAAAGATGCAGGAAATATGCCAAATAAACTGCAATAAATAAGGGAAGCTAGCTTAATGTTAAATAAGACTTTGCCTTCTATTGCGATGAGTGGATTAGAAGTGCCTAAAATTGGTATGTTGGGTCTTATCCACTGACGTGAACACACCAGTTGCACTTGTGCAAAACAAGTATGAAATACTGACATTGATTTGACAGCATATTACGTTCTCTTTGCATAGGTGCAGAGCAGTGGTGAACCAGGACTATTGTTTGTTGTAATTCTTTACAACAGCCTCATTTTCACCAGTGGGGGCATTCAGCATGTAATGGAATAGAAGAGTTTCTGGAGATCACCTTCAGCAATGAAAGGAAAACAAGTCTGAAATATTTAAGGTGTTGCATAAATAGAAGGGATTCTTCATAGCATCTACAATCACTTGTTTCCTCAACTGATCTGTGGAAGATCAGAAAATTAATTTTCTGAGGTTGTTAGTCTTCCTGTTAGGCCCAGCTATACAGGTTTGTTACTAACAGGTTGCTTGTGGGCGACGGTACAACTTTTCTCTCTCCCTGGAAAAGTAATGTTTGGTTTGGAAGAGAAAACACAGAAGTCAAGTGTAATTCACTAAAATACCTCACTTATAATTTTCAGCCTTCCAAATGTGACATACAGATTGGCAGATTAGTTAGTTTGATCTTTAAATGGCAAGCAGCATAACCAAGTTGAAGCTGATCACAGATAAGAAATCCTGAACTTGTAGTAGTAGGTGATGACAAAGCTTCAGGTCAGAGAGTGTTTATAAAAGCCTTTACCTATGAGAGAAAGAGAGCATCTTTTATAAAAGTACAATTTATCAGACTGCACAAAAAGCATGCAGCAAAAGCTAAGTAGCTACTAGATTTTATTCAAATAAAGCTATTCACTAAGAATTTATCACAAGGCCTTAGTAATGGCACAATAAGCTTTAGCAGGTCTTAAAATTTTTGGCCTGGAGGGCAATGAAGAAGCTATCACTATTGCCATGAAAAAAAGTGTGCCACCAAGGTCAAGTCCCCCAGTGTGGCAGGTGCTGTATAAGCATACATGAAGATTACAATCAAGCAGAACATTTTTCATGTGTTTTAGAGGGCAGGCAGTAACACTGGCATGTGCTGATATTTAATAAATCTGCCAAATGCAACTTATTTAACAGACTTCCACCTACATTAATGCATTACACACAACATAGTGGGAGAATATGTAGAATGTGTTCCCTGATACCAGCATTCCCCCTCTAGCAAGCCAGCCCCCATATCAACTAACCTGAAAATAAGCTATTGTCCACCCCCAACAGAGGAGGAGTAATGTTACCTTCCTTGTTTGCATAGCACCTAACACAATGGACTCCTGGTCCACAACTGTGGTTCCTAGGCACCTTTCACAATACAAATAGTAATAATAAAAATTGACAAACGTGATCCTGCTCTTAAATGGACAAACATCCACTATGGACCTTCTGGCAGAATTCATGGCATATTTTCAAAGGCTGGAGAAGTAATAGTCATCTTCCATTTATATAGCTCCTGTCATCCCAGAGGAGCCTGAAGTTTTAAAATCTATTCACAGAGGGATCATTTTTCTGCAGTACTGAAGAACAGTGCTTCTGGGGTGAAACTAATCAACTGTCTAACAGCATACAAACATGTTGTGGTTTAAGGTAGAAAAATCAAAAATCCAACATCAACTTCAGGGGGAATTTACATGGATAGCATATTACCAGGTACAGCCTTTAGCCAACAGGTTAAAAAGTATGTCTTTCAAGAAGTGCTATGAGATCTAATGTCACAGCCAGGCATTTAGTTTTATGTCTTAGCTATAAGTTACCTCTAGCAGCACAGCATCTCTCAATACCGGATGCTGAAGACAGTAGCTGGCATAGAGTGAAACATGCCACCTACTTCACCTAGCTCCTGGGCATCTCTTGTCCAATTGCCAATTCCACCTGATTGATTAGCTTGTGAGATGGAACGGAAACAGACCATAAGATGATACTGCTGCAGGCCCAGAGGGGTACCTGTGTTAGTCTGTAGTTTCACAAGAACAAGCAGTACTGTAGCATCTTAAAGACTAAGGAATTTATGTATTAGGTAATGAGCTTTCATGGTAAGACCCACTTCTTCAGATCTGGAGCAGAGAATAAGAATCCAGGATTTGTATGGGGGCAAGGGGTAGAGCAGGGGAGGAGGAGGAAGGAGAAAGAGGGATAAAAGGAGAAGTCTCCTATCATAAATAGGACCAGTGGAAGAAGTAAATTAAATGGGATGCTATTCCTGAGAATATCAAAAGGTAGGAAAATTGCCTTTGTAATGCATAAAATAATTGAGATCTCTGCTAAACCGTTGGTCAAATGTGTCAAACTTGCAAATGAATTCCAACTCGATGTGTCTCTCTGTAATCTTGTGGTAAATCCTTTTGTAGGAGAATAGCTACTTTCAAATCCTTTATTGAATGTCCAGGGAGGTTAGTGTGTTCCCCTATAGATTTGTGGGTATTCCAATTGCTGATGTCTAATTTATGTCCATCTATCCTTTGGTGCAGAGATTGTCCACTTTAGCTAACAGGACGCTACATGACAGATGACTATTCAAAGAAGAAAGACATGCAAAATGCAAAGAAAATATTCCTCATTCTCATACAATACGTCTAAATCTGTGCGTTATAGGAATAAGAAAAAAGAGCTGGTGTTACCACTGCTTACCTTTCTCATGAGCTCTTTTTGTTCAGCTGGGTCGTTCTCAAAATCACAATTGACATCAAGCACTAAGACTGGAGCATTCTTTAAGTTGTCAAAGTGGACCCTGAAGAAAACAGCAGGAAGAGAACTGAACAATACATCTATAAGTGTAACTCTGGGGAAACGTAAGAGACGATATGCCCAGATATAGGACAGACGTGTAACACCACTGCTCCAACATATGTTTATTTTATCACAAGATAAGAAGTCTATCCACTGCGTATCAACAGAAAAAAGAAAAAAAAAAAGACGACTCCTCTAGCTGTAGAGAAGTCATCTCTTCCCTCTTGTCCTTCCAAAGTAAAAGATTTCCAAACTAAGGGCTTAATGCTGAGAGATGTCTCTTCTCCCATTCGCACCAACAGCTAAAACAGCAAAGACCTCCACCTGCTAATGAGCAAGATACTTACGCCATGTTTGGACTCCCAAGATTTGGTTAGCTACCAGCACATTATACATGCAAAACACAAGGTAAGGGTATAGAAGGAAAGGGTCACCTTAGATTTTCATGAGGTAGGTGAACTAACTTCCTCTTCTGAGGCCCATCATAAATTTTGTTATACCCTATTGGTATGGGAGAAGTGAACATGCAGATGACTGGAAATCCAAACCTATTTGGTTGTGAGACCTTGGGCCAGTCACTTAATTTCTGCAAGCTGGATCTTGCTGTGTTGCATGAAATGTAACAGAGTAAATAGTCAGTGGAGAAGCCTCAGAGGTTGCTGAACCTCCTTAACCCCTTGGTTTAGAGTGGGCTCTAGTTAGAAGCTACAGGATTTGCCAGGATGGAGAGAAGTACAAATAACAAAGAGGAGCCCACTGCTGAAAGGAATGAGACTGCTGAAATGTCCTTAGAAGATTTGGTGTCATTAAGACGGATGGCAGAAAGCTAGCTGGTTAATGGGAGGACTATGCAAGGGATGAAGGAGGATGGTGGACAGGTCAGGGCATCAGAGAGAGGGTTTCTGGGCTGGGAAAGGATACCAAGATATTATATGGGCAGTTACAGTAGGGAGCTAGAGCACGAACTAAAACAGCCACCCTCGCACAGTGGATGATGTATTATTATTTAAGGAGCTGGCCTTGCATGGCTGGGACTCTGGAAGCCATTTCTAGTCTATCTTACTCTGTAGTTTTCTTCACTAGCCAGTTTTCATGCTGAGTGTGAAGCTGCTCCAAATACGCCAGCTGGATTTTCCTCTCCTCAGGCCTCCCCCTTCGGTGCAACCTCTCCAGACATTTCTAAAGGGGGAAAAATGACGAGTCCTCCATTAGTATGAACCATTTGTTTACCCTTAGGACTCAGTGAGGTCTGTTTTGCAAACGTAACATTTGGATGGGAAAAAAGGATGCAAAGAATCTCAGACAATAGTAGCAGTTCAAATTCTGCAATAGGCAGCTGGAGAAATGTAGTTACTCACAGTAGGTACAGCTTCACACAACAGACAAGTTAGATGTCACAATGCCTGTCTAGGGCCAGAATGTTCAGTGGGCATGAAGGGTCAAAATCTTTCATCCACTGGAGTCAATGGCAAAACGCCACTGACTTCACCGCAAATGCAACCAGTTCCTGTGCTTGGAAGGGGAGCAACTTCTATCAGTGTTGACAAATACAGCTCTGAAAGAAGCTGAATCCAACCACCCTCAGCTAGAGAACGAGCCAACATGATGCATAGGGAGGTAAGTCTTGAGAGAAGCCATCCATACATAAAAAACAGTCTGTAGTCCCCCACACCTCAAAAAAGTTTTCCACATACTGAGGCTAAGGCTTTGGAGTTAAAAAAAAAAAAAAAAGAGAGAGAGACACACCCACCTACCCACCCACCAAGGAGTAACTGTTTGGACCTCAGACTGCGTAATGAACACAACATTACATAGAGAATGAATTTCATTACTTGCTGCTTTCTTGCTCTGAACAGCTATAAACTGTGTTCAGATCCTTACGGTGAGAGCACAGAGCAATTAAAGGGATTCTTCATGAACAATGTGACAGAAATACTAGCAGAGGTAACTGAATCGTGAATCACAGGGATTTCTAGTGCAGACAAATCATTAGGTGTACTGGCATTTTTGCCTACTCACAGTTCTGGAACTGTCAAGAGACACCTTCCTCACCATTAATTTTGGTGCCATTATCAGCATTTTGCAAATTGGCAAGTGAGGCACAAGAACTAACTGACTTGGTCCAAGTTACATAGACAATGAGACTCTAACAAGACTTGGAGTTGAACCCAGACCTCTTGCATGCTAATCTGTTTCTAATCAGGTATGGTCCAGAGTTTCTTTACCTCTCAAGGAAAGCAAGACCAGTCTCCAATACAGCGACTAGAGATGGTTTTAGTTCCCAGCCATTACCTCTGGAGTTGCCTGGAGATAAAGAAAGCCATGCAGAGCTATTCGGTCTGCAAACTCTTGTAAGAGGAAGGTGTGCCAGTCCTCGTAAATTGCCCATTCAATCTCAGCCAGGTGGCCAAGCTCAAAGAGATTCTTAGCAAAGATGTACCTAAGGGAAAAAAGAGAACCAAAGAAAAGAGCAAGTAAATTAAACCTGCCTAAACAAATTGCCTGCAGTTTTTTGTTTGTTTTGTTTTGAAATTACATGGAGATGTACATCTCAGACCTGGAAGGGAGCTTGGGAAGTCATTGAGTCCAGTCCCCTGCCTTCTTAGCAGGACCAAGCACCATCCCAACAGATTTTTTTTAAATGTATTTGCCCCACACTTCTAAATGGCCTCCTCAAGGCTTGAGCTCACAATCCTGGGTTTAGCAGGTCAATCTGCAAGCCAGTGAGCCATCCCTCCCTCCTAGTTCTAAACTGACAAAGTGCATTTTTATGAGGGTATAACCAACATTCCCTTTAATTTTTCCCACCCCTGAGCAGAATGAAATTGTTATGTGCAGCAGTATGAGATGATGATATATGAAACATCACCTTCTTATTGGTGCACATAATAGTCATGTGGTGGGGGGAAGGGGGGCAGTGGAATGGTGCGGAGCCAAGGCTATTTTAGTGTAGAAGAAGACCGAGGCCCAGGGCAGGGGGACAGAGTGCACGGGTGTGCAATTCCAGCTGGTGGCATGGGTTCTGGGGTTGTGTCCGGGATGAAGGGCTCAGGGCAGGGGTAGTAGGTTGCAGTAGAAGATGTGAGTGCTCCAGCTGGGAATACAGGCTATGGGGTGGGGTCAGTTTCTGGAGAGGTTGAGGAGGAAGGAAGGTGCTCCAGGACTACTTCAATTAGAGAGAATTCTTTGCCGGGGCACTTGGTGGGCGCAGCACCACTCCACACCTTGGTGGAACCGGATAGGAGCCAGGCATGGGGTCAAGGCTGGGACTCTGCCTGGGCTGGGCCTCTGCAGAATCATGGGGGCAGGACTGCCACAGCTAAATCACAGCCAGGGCCACCCTGGCAGGGGGGCAGGTTGGTGCCAGGTTATCCATGGGAGGTTGGAGGGTGGGCTAGGTTGGGACCAGTGTTCCCTGTAAGCTGAGCACTTAGGCAGCCACCAAGGAGAGATTCAGGTGCCATCCAGCTGATTAGCAAAGCGCCCATAGTGGGCAGCATGTGCTTTTATCAGTGGTGCACATTTGCACATACCTTAATGCACATAACATTTACTCTACCCATGCACAGAAAAAATTAAAGGGAACACAGGCTGAGGCAGCCCTTCCCCAGCTGCTGCAACTTCCTTGAGTGCCAGCACAGCTTCCTTGAGTGCCAGCACAGCTTCCTTGAGTGCCTGCACAGCACTAAATAAGTAGCTGCACGGCCGTGCAGCTTAGAGGGAACTTAGGATCCACAAGCACAGACATACTGGAAGGTAAAGTTCCAAGAGGTCATTTCAACAGCACAGATTTAACACAGACAGTTCAGTACCCAGAGAAAGAGAGATGGGTTGCGCTGTTCAGATGAGGTCAAACTTGATGGCAGAACAGTGACTCAGGGAGCTTCTCTTGTTAACTTAGTTCTGGACTAAGGAGTGTAGTTGTAACTGTGTCGGTCCCAGGCTGCTGGGCTGTCAGCCCTGGACGATGAGGGCATGTTTACCATGGAACCAGCAGTGGCAGGGAAAACGCCCCCTTACGCTTCCTGCCAATGCACTTTGAACTTGACTGGTAGGGGCCCACTGTGATACTAGGTCCTATAAATATACTCCCAGTCATGAGAACTGAGTGAAAGTCCATGTGATGTCACAATAACCTATAAATAAATATGATCAGAAAAGGCACTAAAAGGAGGAGACAGAAAAACTGGAACAGTCAAAACAAAAATGGTACACTGATACACTTCCCAAGGACTGCTGAAATTATGCTTGTGAAAAACAAATGTGGAGCTGGAAGACAGTGAACTAAAATGGGAATTCAGATACTAGTCCTAATTGGTGGACAAAATAATGGGGAGACTGGCCATTCCATATTTGTAAGGCCATTTGTAAGGACCCTTTTTGGGTCCTTTCAAAAAGAGAATTTTGTGGGTATGAGGGGGGGGACATTCAAAGAGCCACATTCGCAAGACTCGCCATCAGGGTGGCCACCACTTCCTGTGACCTCAGACCTTTGTGATTTTGACTGATGTTCTGACTGGGCCAAAGAGAGAAACCCAGATGACATCACCCCCTCTGTCCACCCCAGCTCAATTCTGGGATGAGTTATTACCTGTTAAAAGACTGTCAAGCAAGGGAGCTTTTTCTTCTAAAAAACAGATTTCAACAAACAGCAGCAACCATAGCTTTAACCCATCTCAACCAGCTTTTTACCCCCCAAAAAAGAACAATTAACATAATTTTTAAGCATTGCCTATATTAGTATTTTTTGTTGGCAAAACTTTTGTTGGTATGGGGTGCAAAAAGCCCACACTCCTAACGGACATAAGTTTAACCCGCAAAAGTGCAGCTCTCAACAACACTATGGCATTGAAAGACTGTCCTGCCAACATAGCTAGCATCATAGTGATTTAATTACGTCATCATGAAAGGGTTCTCCTGCCAGGATAGAGAAGTTACACAGAAGACCATACAGTGTCAGTGGTATAGCCAGGTCACTGTAAATCTGTAGTGTGGACATAGCCTAAGAGATTATCAAAGGGCTTTTCCTTTTAAACCACTCTCTAGCAAAAGGAAAAGGAAACAAAAAATGCTGTCGAATTCAATGTTTTGCATTTCAAATGCTTTAACTGTGTTTCCTTCTTTTCTGTCTCTTGAACAGAAGGATTTTTGTGGTGCGTTTGGCAAACTGCTCAGCAGGTCTCTATATACCCAGCCCCAAACCTTGTTTAACACAGTTTAGTGTTTGACGGTGACTGGGTTATTTTAAAACTTTTGGTCCATATATACTCTGCCTAAGTTAATACAACAGACCTTCCCTAGGTTTGGGAAGGGAGTTGTGTCTTGTTGGACCGGACAGTTTTTTGCCTATCTGCTGAGACAGACAACGCAGATGAGGTAAGACAGAGTCGATCCTGTTGGTTGCATGGTTTCATGAGAGGCCTTCCAACCGCACCCTAGCTGCAGTAAGGCAGAAATTCACCCACTCATGTCACATCGACCATCAAGTGGCATGAAATAAGACATCAAGCAGTAACAATTTAGTCACGAGTGACCTAAACACGATTTAAAACAGTGCCCCAAAGTTGTACACCTCAATTAGCTCATTACCAATCCCTTAAGACATTTAATTCCAGTGCATTGAATTGCAAATAGATTTCCCAAACTGCAACGAGGTAGGGAGGTTAAATAATACAATGAACTGACTGAGAGGCTGTAAAATCTGCATCACTGTTGATTTTTAAGAGCAGCTTAGATGCAACTGCCGGTAACGGTCTAGATCAGTGTTTCTTAAACGTTTGGAGAACACTGAACAATAATATTTTTTTATGTAGAACACCTGTGAATATTTTCTTCAAAAAAAACAAAACAAAACAAAACTGTTGTCAGACCAAAACAAAAACAAAACAAACAGCGACATATACAGCAAAAACAAAACAAATTAATCAGGTTATTATAGCAATGAAGAAAAAGAAGTTACTCACCTTTATGCAGTAACAATGATTTTCCAAGATGTGTCCCCGAAGGTGCTCCGCCTTAGGCGTCAGGCCTGCCCTGGGGCCACAGCTCAGAGATCTTGATCGCTGTTTTCAGCCAGACCATACATGTGTGGGCTCCGACGCGGTGTTTTGCGTTTTAACTTAACTATTAACTGTAAAAAGTCTCTATTTCAGGTAACAAACCCGAAGAGAGGAGACAGAAGGAGAATAACAGTCGAGCTGAGAAGAAGGTAGAAGCTCTGTCTGCAGCCACTGAGAGCTGAGGCGCACTGCCTAAGACCAGACCATGCGTGTGATAAAGTGCGAAACGGCGCATTGGAGCCCACATATGTGTGGTCCAGCTGAAAACAGCTATCAAGATCTCCAAGCTGCAGCACCAGGGCAAGCCTGACACCTAAGGTGAAGCACCCATGGGGACACTCGAAGAAGTAGCAGCACTGTATCTGGTTTTAACAACAAAAAATATAGACCACCAGTGGGTGATGTCAAAAAACTAACAGATGCTTGCAGCGCACCTGCGAGTTGCTCACGAAGCACCAGTATTCCGCAGAACATAGTTTAAGAAACACTGGTCTAGATCAGGAGTGGGCAATAACTTTTGATGAGGGCCACTCCAAGATTTTGGTAAGTGGCCAAGGGCCGTGCTTTTCTATGGAGAGGTTGCGGGGTCTGAGAGGGAGTTTGGGTGAAGGAGGGGGTTGTGACCTGGGACAGGATGCAGGATCTAGGAGAGGGTATGGGTGCAGCAGAGGATTCTGGCCTAGTGAGGGGTGTAGAAGCAGATGCAGGATCTGGGAGGGAGTGTGCGCCCTGGGCCGGGGGAGGCAGGGGGGAACGGTGCAGGTTTGGAAGGTGACCTAGGGCAAGATATAAGGTTGCAGGGTCCAGGAGGGGCTATGGGTGCGGGAGAGGATTCTGGCCTGGGGAAGGAGTGTGGGAGAAGATGCAGGGTATGAGAGTTGGGTGGGATGCCAGAGGCAGGCTCTGGCTGGGAGGCACTTACCTAAGCAGTTCCCAGCCAGCAATACTCTCAGGCAGGCTGCCCTGCCTGCCAGCAGCACCACCCCACTGGCTATTACATGTGTCTCTCTGTTCTCGGGAGAGGGCTTCACGTGCTACCCCTGCCCCCAGCAAAATTTCTCAGCTCCTATTGGCCATAAACCAGCCAACGGGAGCTGAGAAATTGAGCTGCACTTCCTCCACCCCCAGCAAAATCTCTCTAATCTATTAATCTTTAATTGGCCACTTTACAGCCAATAGGAGCCAAGTGATTTTGCTAGGGAAAGGGCAGCTCACAAAGCTCTCCCCCCCACAGCACAGAGAGCAACAAGCAGTAGCAAGGGCGAGCTGGACTAAAAGGCTTGGCATGTCAGATCCAGTCCCTAGGCCATATCTTGCCCACTTCTGGTCCAGATAATACTAGGCCCTGCCAAGAGTGCAGGGGATTGCACTGGATAACCTTTCCAGGTCTTTTACAGTGTGATTACTATCATACACTAATCCTTGGCATCGAAAAAAGTTAGCTCCCTCTGGTACTGCCTGCAGGCAAAAGCTGCAGAAATGGGTCCTGGAGCATGGAGATAAACGAATTTTGACTGAGTCTTGTGAACAGGCACACAGAAACGCTCTACTGCAGGGCCCTTTGCTGCAATGTGGGCCTTGAATTACAGAGATGCTGTAAGACAGCCAGCCACATTTAAAAAACAGCAAATTATCATCCCCCCCCCCCATACCATTAATTCCTTCCCTCTTTCACAAGTCTCAGCCCAAAGCACTTGCTTCTAACACTGTCTGCTTTTTCTCTCACATAACATTCACACCTCCCTCACTTTCAGAGCAAATTCATAGATATAGTTCATTATCTCACCCCAATCCACATTACCAATGCATCTGGAAAAAGTGACCCTTTACCCAACACATTGCAAATAGCCCAGAAGGCATTACATCATAGAAGACAACTCTTTGGAAAACAGACACTTTCAGTATACCTCCTGCTCCATTTCATAGAAATAGACACAAAAAAACCTGTAATTCCCATTTTTCAAGTCAATATCTGTTTAAACACTCCGGGCTTGTCTACACTTGCCCCCAACTTCCAGGGGGGCATGTTAATCAGGGCGATGGGAGATTATTAATGAAGTGCTGTGGTGAATACACAGCACTTCGTTAGGCTTATTCTCCCCCATGGCAACTTCGAAGAGTCAAACTTCAAAGTGCTGGCAGGCGTGTAGCCACGGGCAATTCAAAGTGCCTTTACTCCCCAAAGTTGCTGCAGGGTAGAATTAGCCTAATGAAGTGCTGCATATTCACTGCAGCACTTCATTAGTAATCTCCCAACACCCTGATTAACATGCCCCCTTCGTAGTTGGGGGCAAGTGTAGATCCAGCCTCCAAGTCCCACTATCTGACAGGAGCTACAAAATACATCTTCAAGCTCCTTCCAGTACGCACGTGAAACTTTAATTAAATAGATAAGGATGGTTCATTTTGATCTGCAACGTTAATGGCAATTAGCACCTCAAAATACATGTTCAACTAGGTTCTATAGATTATTTCCTTGTAATAGTATGAATAGAAACATTTAAATTAGTTTATATAAACTTTTAATTTAAAGTCTTGAATTAATATTCTTCTGCTGTGCTGGAAAACCAACCAAAAGAACATTGAGTTAATGCAAGAGAATCAGGAAATGAAACTGACTACAGCACCATATAAACCATAGGAGAACTTAGAACTCAAGGATATTTAGCTGCTGGCTAAAAGTTTTGTTTGTCCTTTAAAGACGGGCTGCTATGAATGGTGTCAAGCAGTTTGCTTGCTTCATGTGGGACAAATTTAGCTTAGTCACACTGGCAACTACAATGGAGTAACTTCTAATTTACATCAGAGATGGGCTTGATCTACACTAAGCATCTAAGTTGAAAGCAGATACACAGTTCTAGCTATGGCAATTGTGTGACTAGAATCAACTTATCTGCCATCGACTTACCTGGCCATCCTCACTAAGGAAGATCAACCGGAGAGTTTCTCCCATCAACCTCCCTTATGCCTCACTATCGCGAGGAGTATGGGGTCAGCTGCCAACTCCTGATAGGTCAGTTTCATGTGTCTCCACCAGGTGCACAAAACTGAACCCCAGAAGTTCGACCCTGAGCAGGCCTAAAGATGTGGCCTGAATGTAGACACGGCCCAAATGAAAGCAGTGTGCAAAATGTATGAGTTCCTCCAGTGAAAAATCGTATGAAACATTAATAAATACCATGTGCATATATGACATGACTCTTTAAGGTATCAGGAAGGTAATTTTGTTTTACCTTTTTAACCCAACTGAACCGGGCAACCATTGTTATGGTTCACCTGAATGATCTTATAAGGCAAAATTCCAAGTACGCTTACAAGTGAAACTGACCAGGCTATGTTCATTCCCTAACCTAAGCGCTTTATAAATTGGAAGCAAGACAAATAATGAAAAAATAAATTTGATTCTGAAAACACAACTACCTCGTGTTCCCTCTCTTAGGTATTTATAGGGCACCAATTACCATTGGACTTGTTGTTAGTAACATATGCTATTTTCTTTTTTAAATGCCAGTTTCAAGTTTAGAGACAGTAGGATGTTAGCCCAATCAAGAGCCAGGGGCATTATGTGATCTCATCACTAGATCAGAATACACACTTAGCGTGTATGCTTAATTTCAGAGACGCTTAAACACGGTGATGCATAAATCTGCATAGAATTTAATGATTAATCCCGTGTTTTTGCAACTCCTATAAGTGACAAAACACACAGAATCCGGGGCAGTTTATGGAAGAACAACCTTCCCATTAAAGCATTCAACTGGGATTCAGGAGACCTGAATTCCATCTCAAAACTACCACATACTTCTTGTACAACCTGAGGTTCAGTTCACCAATACATTTTGTGCAGTCACTTACACTGAGGCACACAAGTATAAAATTTGACCCCTCTATTCTGGTGGCATTTTATATTTATTTAACATTGTGTAAGTGACAACATAAGGTGCAGAGCAGCAAAGAATGTGGTGCTTAAGGTTTGTGCCTGTTTCCCCATCTACAAAAAGGAGTAATGCACTTTACACTGCAGATGTACTGTGATAAGAAACATTTGTGACTTGCTCCCATACTATGGGGAACGGGATCAGAAAAGAGCCTATTTACATGGATGTAGGGATTTCTGATCCAACTGCGGATGTTCAAGACGTGTGTATCAGAAATCCACCTCTAGAAAACAAATGGTGTTTATTGTGCAGGCACTAAATATGTACTTTTCCCTAATTAAAGAAATGCGGTATCTGAAGGGGCAATACCTTGTTTCTTCACACACGCTGATTAACAGAAACCACCACAGCTTCACTGGAGCAGGCAGGGGTTTGAAGGTTTTTAGCACTATACCTATCACTGTATACAGATCTCTCGAAAATCTGCACAGACTCCCGAGTCTTCAATAGCTTCTCTGAAAGAGGCTCCAGCTGGGCCTTAAGTCGACTCATGCAGGAGTACGTCTGGAACGTATAGGACCACCGAGAAGGCTCCTGGTAAACCATTTCAAGCAGGTTGCCAAAGTTCTGAGATGAGGCCTGCTAAGAAATGGCAGAAAGGCACCTTTTAAGAAGGAAGTCTCAATGAAAGAGTTTCTCAGTCGCCCCTGTGACTAGAGGCAGGGTATTCTCAATGTAGAAATGGTGCAAGACTCAGATATGAACATCAGAAATGAGAACTATGATAATCACCTAGTCCGTTTTCCTGCATTACACAGGCCAGGGAATTTCACCCATGGATTCCTGCAGTGGAGGAGCTTATTCTCGGCTATTTGAGCCCAATGACTTGTAGTTGACCTAGAGCAGTGGTTCTCAAACAGGGACATGCCTACCTGGGCCTGAACACAGAGCTTACCTATCTTATGCATTACAAGGGCAATTTCCCCACTTTTGACACTTGCGGGAATAGGACTCATCCTACTTAACTGGCTACATTAACTGGTCCTCCTAGTGACAGGTAACTCTTTTTTTCCCCTCTCCCCTTCAGCCCTTCCATAGCTCCCTGTATAATCTTTGGATTCATTTTTTCCCCACTCCCATTCATCTGAGGAAGTGGGTTTTAGCCACAGAAGCTCATGACCTAATAAATTTGTTAGTCTCTATGGTGTTATTTATGTACCACTGGGGTATGCACAGGTCTTCCAGGGGATATATCAATTCATCTAGATATTTACCTACCTTTACAGTCTACAAAAACAGCAGTGCAGTCAGTACAAACTAAAATTTCATACCTGCAATGACGTGTTTATACTGCTTTATATAGATACTGAAATGTGCATGCAGTGTTAATATTCCAATTGATTTATTTTATAATTATATGCTTAAAAATAAGAAAATAAACAAATTTTCAGTAACGGTGCGCTGTGACCAAGGTTCCCTCTCTTTTCTCCTCCCATGTGAGGAATAAATTTTGTTATGTGCACAGAGGTGTGTGCAGATGTGTACCACCAGCAGAAACACATGCTGCCAGCTGTGGGCGCTCTGCTGATCAGTAGGCAGCATTTGAATCTCTCCTGGGTGGCTGTCCATGTGCTACAGCATTTTAGGGATACCCTCAATTTAAAGACTTCCCATTGATGAGGAAATTATCTTGTTAAACTGTTACAGTAGTTAACTACCCTCACTGATAAGGTACAACTTATTCCCAGTTTGAATTTTTCTACCTTCAGCTGCAAGTCCCTGGATTTTATTCTGCCTTTGATACTTAGACTCAATGTACAAGGATTTCAGACAATAATCAAGTCACCTCTTAAACTCTTCCTTGACCAACTATGTAGATTAAAGTGCCTTAAGTTTCTCCTGCATGTCTTTCAGCTCCGAAATTATTCTTTTAGCTTTTCCATGAATTCTTTCCACTGCTTCCAACATCCTTTTACAAGAAGCGTTGACACCAGAACAGAACACTGCAGTATAGCAGAAGAGTCAGCAATAATCTTTTTTTCCTCTAACACACATACTTGATCTTGATCCCAGATGGCTGCTTGCCAACCATTTGGAGACAACAATTGTGCTTGCCTTACCCGCCTACCCCAATTACTCCATGGAGTTTATCATGAAGATGGAGAGCAGGTGTTGTCCCCTGCTGGGTTGTGGTACTTCACAGAAAAGTGCTACTAATGCTGGTCAGCAGTGGTTGATTGGGCCTATAATGTATAAAATCATAAAAAGACCACAACAATGAGCTCATGATAAATTAAAGACATAAGAGCTGTATAGGGCATACCAGGGAGAATACAGAGGTACACAGCATTAGCAAATTTCTTTCTGATCTTTAACGAAAATCAGGTTGTTCAACTCAAATTTTGTTTGCCATAAGACCGCTGAACTACGTGCATATAAAAATATTTGTCTTCTGGTTACAGGTTATTTGGATGAACCATATGTGACGGCCCCTTATCCCCATGCTGCATGAAAATTGGGTTCTGAATATGCATAACAGATGCTTTGGACAAGACACCTCTTGTAACTTATCATTTTTAACATTATGATCTTCTGCATTTGTATCCTGTTTTTGTGCATATATGATTCTTGTATGGGAAGTTAGAACTCTGGGATGTTTGTCTGTTTATATTTTTAATTGCGCTACTGAGGGCCATCACTGGTGCTGCCGGCAGCCCCTTTTAATTGTTTTTCCTGGGGGGTGCCCAGGGAAGGAGAGGGAGCCCCAGAGCACAAGAAGGCAGGTGTCAGTAAAATGATCAGTTTACCAAGGAACATCCCAAGGGGTCTTCTGTGACTGCACACCATCAACACTGTATTAAGAAACAGGAATTTATTTTTAAAGCTCTTAAAGTTGCTGCAATCATAGTTCAGAACACAAGAGTTGGCACGTTAAATATTTATTTCCCATGAGAGTTCCTTTTTAAAAACAGCGTCAGAAGGATACTCATGTTAGTCTGTAGCTTCACAAGTAACAAATATGTCCTGTAGCACCTTAAAGACTAGCAAATTTATTAGTTCATGAGCTTTCGTGGCAAGTGGGTCTTATTCACAAAAGCTCGTGATTCAATACATTTGTTAGTCTTTAAGGTGCTACAAGACTGCTTGTTCTCTATTCAAGTATCAATCATGGAAGAGATTTATGGATGAGGAAAACCATCTTGAACAGCGACTAGTAAACCTAATGTTGTTGACATTGAACTCCCTTCTTAACCCTGTTTTACAGGGAACGACTGAGGCACAAATGTAGAACAATGAGTAAAGTCTGCCCTGTCACTGCCTGTGAGGTACCCATTCTGCAGATAGAGAGAGAATTTGTCCCCAGGGTTCATAAGTACCACTACAATCACACATCAAATATTGAAAAGCCTAAAACCGTGTGATGGCAACTCATTGCAGTGCCCATGCACCTCGCTTCTGGTTATTCACTTTCATTCACACTTACCTCTCTGCTACTGGAAGCTTGAATTTTTTGCCATTTTGACACAGGTTCTGTAGCCATTTGCCATTCTGGAAATGTTTTTCCAAGCAGCCTTACAAAGGTGGACTTGCCCACAGCTGCAAATTAAAACAAGAACATTTGTCTGAGTCTGCTGTCTGGCTCGGGAAGCATTATCAGATCCTCCATGTAAACCTAATTTTGTGGGGAGAGGGGAGAGTGTTAAACAAAATTGTTGCTTTTTTAAGCAAAAGTAAAGGCAATGATACACCGAGATTTGCCATGCCTAATCAGACCTTGAGTCCATCTAACTCAGTATCCTGTCTACAATAGTAGCGAAATTGCCATTGTTTTGACATGTATTAAAAACATACTTTGTTTAAAAATACACTAAAATACCCTTTGATAACCGCCCTCTTTCTATACAGAAGAAAATCTCTCACATAAGCCCAAAATTAACACCTTCTCACACTTCTCCAAGACTGTATGGCGCTTCAACGAGACCCTCTTTTTTAATCAAATACGTAATAAACAGAACACAGTCAACATACAAGAGGTACCTCAGGAATACTTAGTACTAGGACTTTGAAGTCTACCTGTCCTAACAAAATAAGCTGGTTGTCTATTCCTATATGTCTTACATGGCCCCAGTTCTAAAAACATTCATCTCTATGCAGAATAGGTGTTTGAGGAGTGGGACCTTAGACTACAAACTCTGAATCAGGTACTGTGTTCTATTTTACGTTTGTATAGTGTCTACCCCAGTATCACCATATATATTATTAGTGCTGTGTCCGTCTGTCTGGGCAAGGTTCTACTGTAAACTCTTTCATACCCAGCAGCCCCAGGACCAGGAGGTTGCTGGATATTCAAATAGTCTAGATAATAAAGAGGTATACCTAGCAATGTGTAACACAAAAGAAAAACAAGATTAGCTATTAAAAAACAAACAAAAAGTGTATGCAGAGTACTTTATTTACCAACAACAGTCATACTTTACACTGTAAACGTATACTGTATTTGCTATGTTTACTCTCACTGTATCTCACTTAAGGATAACATAACTAAAATGTACTTATGGTTAAAACGCCAGTTATTTGAGAATTCCAGATAATAGAATGGCAGTTAAGAGAGAGTTTACTGTACCATGTTCTTCCCCACACACTGTGCTGGCCCCAGCCCATCCCTGGCTAACACAAGGCCCAGCCCAGCTCCCCAGTGGATGCCTCCACACATACAGCCCTACCAGCCACAGCCCCTCCCTAGGCCAGCATGAGGGCCGGCCCAAATCCCCCACCAGAGCCAACCCCACAATGTTCCCCAGCCAGCGTGGGGCTCGGCTCAATCTCCCCAACAGAGCCCCACCCACCGACTCCCAGCCAGCACAGGGGCCCAGTTCAGCTCTGAATGGTGCCCCTCTCCCACCCAGCACAGGGCTCAGCCCGTACACTTCAGATGTGTATTACACGTCTCTGCCTAGAACCCTCTTCCACCCCAGCTTGCACTTGCAAATGGAGCTGCAACTCACGTATCCCAGATTTCACCTGGATTGTCAGGTACTACCAAAATAGAAATTTTAATACAATCTACTGCATGAACCAAGATGCATTACCCTTGGGTTTTTTTTGTTTTTGTTTTTGTTTTTTTATTATTTGTGCCATGTTAATTTCCAAACTTTGGTCACATGCAATGAACACATTACTGTGCATTAGCCAAGTTCTTGAGTGTTAAATTTATCAGTATTAACAAAAGTCATAATCTCATTATTTAAGGAGAGCAGGGTTATGTTCCCAAAGAAAAGACTGCAACTACAGACTATTGCTGTTTTATACACTGCTGGGCACACTGCCCAGCCTTCCAAGGTAATACATCAGGGCCCAATCGTGCACACCCCTACCACATAGCCTTAATTTTAAATCTCACTGAAGTCACTGATGACTTGTGTTTAACTTCCGGCAGTATGAGTGACACAGGCCTCAGGCAATGGCCATGCATTTTTGTCTCTCTCCCGCTCACCCTCCAGTAAAAATTGTGGATGTCCATTCCCCTGTGTTGTTCTTTCAGTGTGCCCCCTCCTCACAGCACCCCCAGTTCGCCTCTCTCCTCCCAGGCCTCCACCCAGCTCCCTCCCCTCCTTGTGCACCTCCCACCCCAGCTCATCCTTCTCCAGGCCCAGGTTCTCCCAGTCACCAGCTCCCTCTGCTCGTGTCCCCAAGCCTGGCTCTCCTCACGGCCATCCCCAGCTGTATACCCCCGCTCTCCTCACAGCACCCCCAGCTTTCTCCTCAGCCCCCAGCCCTCACAGCCCTGCACCCCCCTCTCCTCAGAGCACCCCCAGCTCCAGCTCCTCAGCCCCGCACCTCCCTCTCCTCACAGCCCCCCAGCTCCATCTCCTCAGCCCCCAGCCCTGCACCCCCTCTCCTCAGAGCACCCCAGCCCCTTCTCCTCAGCCCTCAGCCCTGCACCCCCTCTCTTCAGAGCACCCCCAGCTCCATCTCCTCAGGCCCCAGCCCTGCACCCCCTCTCCTCAGAGCACCCCAGCCCCTTCTCCTCAGCCCTCAGCCCTGCACCCCCTCTTCAGAGCACCCCCAGCTCCATCTCCTCAGCCCCCAGCCCTGCACCCCCTCTCCTCAGAGCACCCCAGCCCCTTCTCCTCAGCCCCCAGCCCTGCACCCCCCTCTCCTCACAGCCCCCCAGCTCCATTTCCTCAGCCCCCAGCCCTGCACCCCCTCTCCTCAGAGCCCCCCAGCCCCTTCTCCTCAGGCCCCAGCCCTGCACCCCCTCTCCTCAGATCACCCCCAGCCCCTTCTCCTCAGCCCCCAGCCCTGCACCCCCTCTCCTCACAGCCCCCCAGCTCCTTCTCCTCAGCCTCCAGCCCTGCACCCCACTCTCCTCAGAGCCCCCCCCAGCTCCATCTCCTCAGCCCCCAGCCCTGCACCCCCCCTCCTCAGAGCCCCCCACCCCCCACTCTTCTCTCCTCCCCCAGCCCGGCACCCCCCGTCCTAGCAATACATCCACCACCCCCAATACCCCCAGCTCCACAGCCCCCCCGCCCCGCCCCGCCCCGCCCCACGCCCAGCCTCCCCCGGGCCCGTACCGATGTTGCCCTCGATGGCGAGCCGCCGGCCGGGCCCCCCGCACCACGCCATGGCGAAGCAGCGCGGGAGCCCCGCAGCCGCCGCCCGCCGCAGCCGCAGGGGCAACAGCGGCCGCATCCCGGGGCCGCGCGCCCGACTCGGGCCCTCAATGAGATGCAAATCGTATGCAAATGTACGCGGCCCCCCTGCCCCGCGGGGTTGTGTCGTTCCGGCGGGGCGCTGACGTCGGCCGACTGCCTTTTCCTCCGCCTGACGTAGGTCGAATTTATTGTGATATGCTGATTTATGCAGATGCGGGTTTTAATATGCAGACGTGTGCAGGTCGCCGTTCCACGCCAGTGCGGACGTAGAGCTACGTGCTCTAATGAGCTGCTGGCGCACGTATGCTGATTTATGCATATCTCGTGCTGTGCTAACCTGACATAGGCAGCGTTTATTACCATATCCGTATGCGAGAGGTAGCCCCGGTCGTCTGCATCTTCAAAAACAAGAAGTCCTGGGGCACCTGAGACTACAAGGTGTTTTGGAGCATGAGTTTTGTGAGCAAAGAGCTGCTTTGTCAGATCATGAGTTGGGGGGTTTCAGAGGAGGATTTTAAAAGGCGTACTGATCTTTTAAGTGCTTCTCTGAAACCCCACCACTCATGCATCTGAGGAAGCGGGTCTCTGCCCAGGAATGCTTATGCTCCAAAATATCTGTCAGTCTGTAAGGTGCCACAAGACTTCTTCTTGGTGTTTTATAATTATATGCTGATTTGGCAGATGCATGCTGATCTAGGCAGCCTCGCAGATCTCCCTGTATGAAAACTATGCTATTATATTAGCATGCGATATTATATTAGGTATTACTTGTTCGTCAACAGATTCGCAAATAGGAGAGCAACGTGAAACTGTCCTACTCGTTTTTGAGTGATTGCCAAGAGAGACTAGTTATAATGCTATGTTGATACTGACAGATTTCACTGGAATGATGTGCTGATTTGTTCACATTTCCGTTACCATTTCAAGTGCATAATTATCTGAGATCCACTATAACTCTTCATGTGGACACTCTGAATACAGTTTAAGTTATGCTGCTTCCCTGTAATTCCGATATACTGGTACAATTCTGCAAATATAAATACAATTTCCTACGCAGACAAGCCTTTGACACCTGTTCTTAGTCGAGGCCAAAATTTAGCTTGGGTTTACCTAGATTGTGCTACCTAAAAGACTTTTTCCTAATCAAGACAAGATATTAAAACCAATTTAAACCTGGCTCATATTTATATCATAAAGTGTAAACTCTAAATTAAATCCAATTTAAAACAAGCAGTTCTGTACCACCTTAAATACTAACAGTTTCATTTATTTAGGTAACGAGCTTTTGTGGGTAAGACCCACTTCACCAGATTTGGAGCAAGAATAAGAATCCATTATCATAACCATAAAAATTCTCATTTTTGCTCCAAATCTGATGAAGTGGGTCTTACTCACAAAAGTTCATTACCTAATAAATAAAATGTCTTAATCTGCTATAGGACTGCGAGTTTTTTGTGAAGCTACAGTCTAACACGGCTACCCCTTTGAGCCTACAAATCAATTTGTGTGTGCCCACACCTTAACTATTTAATTATCACATCTGAGATCAGATGTCACCTCTTCTCTCCAGAAAAGAAGTCTGGCGTTACTCATGGGAGAATTGGTTGCCAACTGGATTGTCTAGATAGTGGTATCCTAACAGGAACCCAGGGGAATGCCATCTGTAACAAAGGGCTTGTCTATACTACATGGAAGAGTGACCCAGTCTTACAGAGTTTGATTTCCCACATCTGATAGAGGTACATGAAATTGATCTGTCTGGGGTGGACAGTCAGCTACCTTACTCCTGTCAGTTTCCCTCAGGGAAGAGTCAGATAAGTCAGTTTCAGATATGTGAACAGGTCATTCTGCAGTAGTACCCTGCATCTTGCGTAGATGACTCTGCACATTTTTCCTTAGGTCCCCTTGGGGTCTGGGATTATTCACACACAATTATTTCAAAATTTGAAATTAGAACCCAACACCTCTCTTCCTACTCCAAGGTCCTTCTGCCTGAAGTACTCTGCTGTAGTCTTTCCCCAACTTCTGGATTATTCCAGGACTGCCTGCAAACCTTTGCCATCTCCTTTTTTTTTTTTTTTCCTCCCCTCCTTGATGCTCTTTCAGGGCTTCCTACCTGAAAAACCTTTTGCTTTCCGGTCGAGGTAACCCAGCAATAGCTCTTGCGAGTAGCCCAAGAGCTGAGCTAGAAAGCGCACCTTACTAGTGGGGTGGCTGTTTTTACACAGGCCTGCTTTAAAGGTTGCTCTCTAGCAGGCTTGCCAACTTTCCAGGACTGGCTTGGAGTCTTTAATCTTTAATTAATGACTATGTCATATGAGGAAACCTCCAAGAACACAACTAACCAAAAGTGGCAACCCTACTTCCTAGAGGTAGAGGTTCCCAGCTTTTCCATTGGTCAGACTACTAGAGCTGGTTGAAACAAGGTGAAGAGATGGAGAAAGTGTTTCAGTGGCACCTGTTTTTGTTGAAACCTTCAGCTGAAAACTTAGGGTTGGGGTGCTTTGTTTTTGATTTTTTGGACCAAAATGTTTTCAGCTGAAGATTTTCAGGTGTTTGGTTTCCCCCAAAGACAAATAAGGATCACAGACAATTTCCATAAAAAAGTTTTGTTTTGCCAAAAATTCAATTTCCCTCTCCAAAAGTTTAGAGGGAAGATTTTTGAGCAGCCCTAACTGGTGTTTTGTCTGTGCTCTAGACTACAGATCCTTACTATAGGTAAAGCCCTTTGTTTTCCTTTTTTTTATTTTATTTAAATTTTCCCCAGGAATGTATCAGTGTTCAGTATTACAACAACAACAGAAAAAAGGTGAAAACTGGTGGAAAAATATTTTTCTAGGTATATATCAGGGTATATTTTGCTGGAAAGAATGATGAATGGAAAGTGTATTCAGTAGATACATTCTTTGTTAAACAGAATCCATTGTGGTTTGCTACAGAATACAAAACACACAGCCACCTCTGAAGTTAACAAAACAACCTATTTCTAATCCCCAAATAAAACTTTTCATTTGAATAAACAGTTTACTATTTTGGACTTAGAAGAATAGCCTATAAACATTTAACAACTGGGCCATGACATCTGCTGTGCATACACTCAACTACAGCTGTTTCTCCTGGGGTCCCCCCCAGCCCCCCAAAAAATCTTTGAATCTTTCCTTGCGTTTTGAAACATTCAGATTTTATTTCCCCCCATTTTAGCGTGTCAGGTCGTTAAAGTGTTATCTCCTAGCCCTTTGAAATGTGTACCTTACAGGGGTGAGATTCATCTGGAGGTTCGGATGTGCGTACACTGCAGAGTTTGCGTACGTGTCTGTTTATTGCGTGTATCCTCTGGCCTTACTTCAACAGGCAACTTTGCATGTACACACGGACTAATTTATTGTCATACATACACCAAGCAATTATTATTTGTATTTTCCTAATAAAACAAGTTATTCTTTACATATTTGAACAATACAAAAGGAGGGTGAAAATGGGGGCAGGGGAAAGAATAAACTTTTATTGTGAACTTTTTTCCCCCCAGTTAAAAATAGTTTAAACTTAAGATGAAGGGGCTTACACACAGGGCACACTTGATTTCCTGTCATTTTCTCCCCACACGTCACCTTTTATCAGAGGCACTGGGGACCTGTAGGAGGCACTAACTATATGCCCCCACAAGACCAGGGAAGGATAGGCATAACCTCTTTCCCTTCCAAGCCTTGCATCTCCATGCCCTTGCTCTGCCTCCTCCCCACCCCACCTCTTCCCCCGGTAAGGTGGCCCAGGGGACTAGAGAGGCTGGAGGACCAGCACTGGCAGCAGGAGTCTGTGCCCTCTCAGCACTCATCAGCAGGGTGAAGCAGGGAAGCGCAGCAAGGCAGCCTAGTTCGTGCTGCTCTTCAGCAATGCCATGCCGCTTCTGGGGAGTGCTGGGGTGAACCTACCTGCTCCCCCAGAGCAGTGTGGCCAGAGAGCTCGGGGCAGCCTTGCAGCACTTTCCCCACCCCTGCCAGCGACGGGGAACTGCCCAGCGCCGACTCCAGCTGCCAGCGCCCGCCCACCTGCTGGCTGGCCCTTCCCACCTTGGGGTGTGCACATGACCCCTTGTGCACCCACCCACGTATCGTCCCAGCCTTTCATCCCCTTGTTTCTGCTCTGTTGGGGCGCAGGAGCAAACTGTAGAGCCGGGAGGCTCAGAGCCATTGAGCCAAACTGTAAATCCTGTATAAAATGGAAACCACTTCAAGTCAGGGGGGTGCTGGAGCACCTGCAGCTCTGGCACCCCTCCACTTCTGCTTCTTCCTTATTCCACTTCCTTGGTACCTCCCCAACAGTCCTGTCCACTTTTACTGGTGCCAGCCCTCCGTCCTCCCATCTTTCCCCCACAACCCTCCTGTGTCCTCTTAAGGAACTGCAGCTGGTTTTACTTGCTGCTGAGGCAACAGTAAGTTTTGTGAGGGAAGGAAATTTAGGGGTAAGGCAACTCAGTTTTCCATCCTCGGACTTCCCATAGCCCATGATCTCTACCCACCCCTCCCAAACTGGTCTCTGTCCTCCTTCCTAGGTGGGCCTGCCCCAGCAGTTGAGGAACACTGGTGTAGAAGAATCCTTATGAACCTCCCCACCCCACTGCCATCCATGCAAACTTTGATACGGAAATCACACCCTTAGCAGAAAGAGGCTGACTGGGGACATGGGCCAATTTGGACAGAAGCATTGTCATAAGAAGCAGGTAATGCTTCACAGGGTGGGCAAACAACCCTACAAAGCAATTGGATGCCACTGAACTGGGGGTCTCCCTAGGCCAGTGAGGTTAGACTACTTGCAGCTGTTCTCCCATTCTTATTCTCTGATGGCAGCTCCAAACCCTCCCCCAGAGAGGATCACCCACTGAACTGTGGCTCCATAGTACCAGGAACAAAGCACCACACGCAGGGAAGGCGTGGAAAAAAGAGTTTTAATGCTTTTTAAATGGTTAGAAGTCGTTGCATAGGGCGAGAAGGAACCGGGAGGCGCCCGAGGTCCTGAAGAACGGGCGCTCTGTTCTTAGAAGCACTTCCTGTGGACAATGGAAGGGCCAGCTTCGTCATATTCTGGTTTGCTGATCCACATCTGCTGGAAGGTGGAGAGAGAGGCCAAGATGGAGCCTCCAATCCAGACGGAGTATTTACGTTCAGGGGGCGCGATGATCTGTCGAAAGAATTGCAGACAGGACCCAGTTACAAGGTGAAAGCAGGTGGAACGTTTTCAGAAGCCATTAAGCAGGGTATGGGCACCTGACTGAGGGCTGGATTGACCAAGTTACGTTGTTCAGGGCTGTGAAATGTTTCACACCCTAAGCACCACAGTGAGGTTGAACTAACCCCCCCCCCCAGTGTAGACAGGGCTCGTTTGCGGGAAGAATTCTTCCCTCAACCTGCCCACAGCCTCTCAGAGAGCTGGGCTAACCACAGTGAAAAGACCCTTCCGTTGACGTGGGAAGCGTCTACACTGTAGCACAGCTATAAGCATAGCATAGATGTGGCCTTAGCCAGCTCTGATCCCACAAAGTGCCAAGCTGAGCCAACAGTGACCGACAGTCGATGTGGGCCCAGGGGCAAGGTGGGAGAGGGGCCCAGCTCCATGCTGCTGGAGAGGGTGGGGCTAAACATGGAAGGAGCAGGGCGTAGGGCAGCCAGACTGCGATGTTACTCCTCCCAAAGCCACATGGAGCAGCACTGCTGCGGTGGTTGAAAGGGGTCCGGAGCGCCAGCCACCGCGGCTGTTACTTGGGCAGCCGTGTTAGCTAGAGTGCCTCTCCCTTTTGACACAGCAGGTCCTTGTGCATCTGCCCCCATTGCCCACCCCGTTGGTGGGCCTGTGTTCCACCAACTCCCAGCGGCTTTGTGTCAGGCCCTAAGGAGGCTTTGGACCCGTAAAAAGCAAACCAATTTCTGTTACTGCATGTGCTGGCTTGCAGGAGAACAGGGTTTACGTTCCTGCAGGATTTAGGAGCACAGTCTCTTTGGGGCAGGGACCATCTTTGTTTGTACGTTCTCCAGCATGGTAGGTCCTGAGCATAATCAACTGGTGCTTGCAAGGGATGGGGGTGCCGGGAGGGCCTTCCCGAGGAACAGGGAGGGGATACGAGGGGCCCCACCATTAGCAATTTAAATTTTGGAGGGGGCACAGGTGGGCACTGCAGGTCCTAAGTGCTAGCCTGTCCTCCTCCACAGAGTTTAAGGCAAAAGGGGACCATCAGATATATTGCCAGACTCCTTGTACATTACAGGCTACCAGCACCCTCGCACTGATCCCAGCAACCAAAATTAGATCAAATGACTGGGGCTTCTATGCACTCTGGTGAGAATTCATAGATGATAACCGAATACCCCACTGAAAGTCCCTATTTGCTTTGCAGTCAATTGCCCCCTTAGCATTAATAAGCAGGTTTCTGGCATTAGAAACGGGAGGGACAAGCCATTCACTGCATAGCCCTGTATGCTAAGCATGGGAGAAAGCTTGCGTGAGAAAGCCACAGAACAGTCCTGCGAAAAGATGACCTCTGCCTCAGCAGCAGAGGGTCATGCTCAGTTGTGTGAGTTAATGGAATGAAAGAGGATCAAATGATGGACAATCTGGACAAACTTCTAAACGTGGGCACACAAAGTATCTAGGTGGATATTTTCATTTAATGGGAAAAGTTTTACTGCCAAACCTTTTCTGAGGTTACTCTGCATGATCAAGTTATAGATGGTGTGCGTGAGGCAGGGGTTGTCAGACTGCATTGCAATGCACCCCTCTTCTGACAACAAAAAGTTACTGTGTAACCCCAGAAGGGGAGTGGGAGAGCCCCACTGGGCAGGCTATAACCTGAGCCCCATCACCCAGGGCTGAAACTCTCAACTCTGGAGCCAGGCAATGGGGCTCAGGCTCTGGCCTCAGGAAGTCTAACGCCAGCCCTAGCAAACCCATTAAAATGGAGTTTTGACCCACGTTGGAGTCGTGGCCCACAGTTTGAGAACTGCTGCTGTAGGGAGAGAGAGAGAGAGAGAGAGAGAGGGGCCCAGCCCACGGCATAGCAGCCAGTAACCAAGACATGCCTTAATCTTCATTGTGCTTGGAGCCAAGGCTGTGATTTCCTTTTGCATCCTGTCTGCGATCCCAGGGTACATGGTGGTGCCCCCGGAAAGGACGTTGTTGGCATACAGGTCCTTACGGATGTCGATGTCACATTTCATGATGGAGTTGTAGGTGGTCTCGTGAATTCCAGCAGACTCCATGCCTGGGGGGAAGCGGCACGTGATCAGTGTTGCATTACACAGGTGGCACTGACTCGCCATCCATCACCTTTCCTCTTTTGATGCCTGAGCCATCTCTTGCTAGAGCTCATGCAGTGGGAGGTGCATCAGGACACCAATGTATAAATAATCTTTCCTTATAACCTGAATTTTCATGTGCACGTAGCTGGGGGTTGTCTGACACAGGCCTACGAATCTTTACTACAGTGATCTGTACGTTGTACAAGTGACGGACCGACAGAGTCAAGCAGAAAAATCCAGCCTTCTGTCCCCATGTGGAGAGGTTCTAATTAACTCCAAAGGCCAACTCCTGCTCTCTTTTACACCAGTACAACTTTCAGTGAGATTTGCCTTAAACCCATGTAACCAAATAAAGTCTGAGCCACCTCCTTTTCTCCTGTTTGTGGGAATTAGGAGAGAGAGAGAACAAACCACTATGACCTGAGGAATTGCACCAACGTAAAGGTGCCTCAGACATTACCAAGGGGGAGTCCCGCTGTAGAAAATATGGGCTGTAGGAGGGTGGGGGAAATGAGAAGTTACCAGTATATCCCCATCCCATCTGTCCCAGTATTTAAACTGATGAAAAAAGAAAGAAACCAACCTGCCTGCCCTATCAGTTAGTTTATTTAGAAATGAGCTCTAACCAACCCCTCAGATCCACATGCCCTCCCCACTCTGGGTCCAGATCTGAAAGTTGCCAAATCTTTATACAACAAGGTGGTGGGATGGAATAGACCCTCACCAATGAAGGACGGTTGGAAGAGGGTTTCCGGGCAACGGAAACGCTCGTTGCCAATGGTGATCACCTGACCGTCTGGCAGCTCATAGCTCTTCTCCAGGGAGGAGGAGGAGGCAGCAGTGGCCATCTCGTTTTCGAAGTCCAGGGCCACATAGCACAGCTTCTCCTTGATGTCACGCACAATTTCCCGTTCAGCTGAGGAAGGCAGGAGCAAACGCTGTTAGAGCTTCACAGCTCAGATACAATCCCCAGTCCACCAGGCCAAGGGTAGGGAGCAGCGATGGAGCAGAGCTGTCAGAACTGTGGGGCCCATTTTCATTTACTCGTCAGAGTTGAGTAAGCGTGGGAACAAGCTACCAAGGGACATGGTGGATTCTCCATCTCTTGGGGTCTACAAATCAAGCTCAGGTGCTTTAGCAAAATATAAGTTATTGGGCTCAATATAGGAGTAACTGGAGACAACTGAACTGGTCTCTGATAGGCAGACGGTCAAAGTAGATGATCCCGTCTGGTGTTAAACTCTGAATTTGGTCTGGCCTGACATGCTGAGATGTGACCTGTGCCAGCAGAGAGCAGTGTCATCATTAAATATTGTTCCACGCCTGTGACCTTCTTTTCCCCAGCAGCCACAAGCCACTCGTCCCCCTCGAGCACCTCGGTAAATGCCTACCCAATTGTCTTATCAGGGGTGGCATGGGATGGTAAGGGTGCAGCTAGAACAGTATTTCCAACCTGGGGTGCATGCACCTCTGGTGGTACTCAAATGTCTTCCTCTGATGGGGTACTCGGCTCAAAGTCAGTGCTTCTTAACCTAGGGGTGATCACAGGCTGGGTTATGGGCATTTCAAGGGCAGGGTTGGCATTAGGGGGTGGCAGGCAAGGCGGTGGCCTGGGGTTCCATGCTGCAGGGGGGACCCATGAAGCTAAGTTATGTGCTTCAGTCCCATTGCCTGGGGCTTGGGAAAACTGGCTCAAGTGTCACACTGAAATGCAAGTAGGGTACTTACATTCCAGCTGTTTATTTCAGCATTACATGGTAAAATGAGAATGTCAACAATTTGCCAGTAATAGTGCGCTTGCTTTGGTAAGCAAGTATTTTAACTTGGGGTATAAAAGACAAATCCTGAAAGGGGTACAGCAGGCTGGAACTATGGCTATAGGCAATTTCTTCCAACTAACCAGTTATGATTAAGTTGTGTAAACAAATGCATTGTTGCATGTATCTGAAAACTGTAGGTACCGGGGGTATGTATTTTATTTTTGAACAAGAGGTTCTCTATAAAAAAAAAAAAAAAGGTTGAGAAACACTGGGCTAGATGGCCATGAGACACAGCTGGATGTGGCCATGATCTGATCAGAATCTTTCCCACTCTGGGTACTGAAAACTCCTCCTCTCTGCAGCGCTCCAAGGGATGCATTGGCTCAAAAAAAAAATCTGTGTTCCCCATTTGGGGCTCACTAGCCTGCTCCCCAGTTCACTGAGCTGAACTCAGAGACCACAGCAAAAGTTCCCATTTCGTACCTGTAGTGACAAAAGAGTAGCCTCTCTCCGTGAGGATCTTCATGAGGTAGTCCGTAAGATCGCGACCAGCCAGGTCAAGACGCATGATTGCGTGGGGCAGAGCGTATCCTTCGTAGATGGGGACGTTGTGAGTGACACCATCACCCGAGTCCAGGACAATACCTGGAGACAACAGAAGGAGCCAAGTTAAAAGACTGTGGATTGTGCTGGTCCCGCTTCCCTCTGACATGCAGCAAGCAGAGACAAATGTCTGCCTCTGTTACTAACATCAGAATTCCACTCCTCACAACAAGCTGAGCTCTTCCAAGGCAGTACGCTCCAGTGGTTGGGACCCCAGCATAGGACATGGGAGACCCAAGTTCGAATCCCTGTTCCATCGCAGCCTTCCCGTGCAGAGATGACACATGGGGGTGCCCAGGGAATCACATGCACCCTCTAGGGTCGGCCGCCTCCCCGGCGCTCATTGTCAGTGCCACCCCACAGCTGGTGAGTGTGCTGCTCTTGAGTCACGCCCCTCCGGGAGGGTAGTGGGGGAGGAACCACGTCCATGCTCACCAAAAGCAGTACAATGCTTCCAGGAGAAGAGGTGGTGCAGGGGAGGGAGCAGAGAGAGGACTGGTATGGAAGTGGGAGAGGCTTGGAGGGGGCAGGAGCACATGGCTGGTCCCCCCCTTGGAATCCCTGTATTAGTTTCTTCTGTTCCTGTGTGAACCTGAACAAACCATTTTGTGCCTCAGTTCTGTGTACAATGGGGATAACAGCACTGCCTCAAAGGGCCTTCAGCTCTCTACCTATCTATCTAGCCACCTTTGATGGGCAAAGAGAGTACTTTGATTTAAAGTCCTTTTGCCCCAAGCAGCAAACTCCTGTGCCTCAGTACATAAAAGACAGAGACGGCAGCAGCCAATCAGAATAACTTTTGTGACGCATGTGGAGAAAGTAAACAAGGAAGTGTTATATACTCCTTCTCATAATACAAGAAGTAGGGGGTCACCAAATGAAATGATTGGGCAGCATGTTTAAAAGAAATAAAAGGAAGAATTTCTTCCCACACAGTCCATGGTCAGCCTGTGGAACTCCTTGCTGGAGGATGTTGTGAAGGCCAAGACCATAAAAGAATTTTGAAAAGCGCGAGATAATCTCAGAGGAAAGATTCATCAGTGTCTGTTAGCCAGGATGGGCAGGGATGGTGTCCATAGCCTCTGTTTGCCAGAAGCTAGGAATGGGTGGCAGGAACCAGTCCATCAATGGCTGGGAGGTGCACGGATGATGTCCCAAGCCTCTGTCGGAAGCTGGGAATGGGCTACAGGAGAGGGACCACTAGATGATTCCCTGTTCTGTTCATTCCCTCTGTGGCACCTGCATTGGCCACAGTCAGAAGACAAGACACTGAGTTAAATGGACCTTGGGTCTGACCCAGTCTGGCCCTTCATGGCTAGATATAGCTGGCAGGACCGACAGCCTGTATTCCAAGGAGACATGAAGGGTTTCCTCAGCTCCCAGCTGGCTGGCATGGAGGCTGCCATCACTACCAAATTCTAGCCAGCAGCAGGTTAGGCCACACTGTGCTCTTGCTTGGGGCAGGCGCAGGGTTGGGGGGTAAAGCTGCCCAGAGACACCCCCCCCCGCCGGGTCTCGTCGCAGAAACTTTGCCCTGTGCCAGCCAAAGGCCCGTTTCAGGGGACAGTTGCTAGCAGCCCTACTCCACCTCCTAATTGCTCCCCTAACACAGCAAGATTTAGGTGAATCAATAGTTTGGCTGGCTTCCCAGGAGTGATTTTAAAATGTCCTGAGAAAACGCAGGTCCCAAGGTATTCAGTTTCTGCAAAATCAAGCCAACAGCCTGTAAGCACCATCAGCAGAAAAGGAGGAAAGAATGACTCACCAGTGGTACGGCCAGAGGCATAGAGCGACAACACGGCTTGGATTGCAACGTACATGGCAGGGACATTAAAGGTTTCAAACATGATCTGCAAAGAAACCCGACAGAGTTTAAAGGTCAGTGCATCGCCCACAGCCCATGTATATACGATGCATTCAAAAGTGCACAGCTGACTGCCTGAGTCCGATGCATGCCCGCACACACGCCAGACTCGTGTGCTAAACCGCAAGATGTGGTGTTACTGTCGCAGAAACAATGGGGCAGTTGGGTTCTACAATGCACCCCATAACCCAGCAAACACTGGTTGGGTGCTCAGTATCCAAACTCAAACCACCACCTGGGGTGAGGCTCAGCTGGGTGAACAGAGAATTACATCATCCACTATTACAGCAGAATCTCTGAGCTCCTGATTTGCTTCCACAAGTGTGCTACTTATGGGTACCCTCTTTCTGGTGTGGATAAAGAACATCCGCCACAACTAAGAGTAAGATCTAAGGGCATCCCATTCTACAGAGGGACCAGCGCCTTCCATGGCTCAGCTGTATTTTTCCCGAAGAACTTCCAAGAAGGGTTAGATGGCAAATACCGATCCAGTTGCAGGCCATTTTTCTACACCAAATGACACCAGCAAAGGCTGAACATCAGACAGCAAAAGCAAAGCTCTTCAAGTGTGGATGTAACTTCTCAGGTCCCAACACACTCGTGGGACTGCCCCTTTGATGGGACCATCTCTAACATGAGAGTAGCGTTGGTAGGGGACGTTCCAAGCAATTGATGTTTTACCTGGGTCATCTTCTCACGGTTCGCCTTGGGGTTCAGGGGTGCTTCTGTGAGAAGGGTGGGGTGCTCTTCTGGAGCGACTCTTAATTCATTGTAGAAAGAGTGGTGCCAGATCTAGGCCAGAGGAGACAAAACAACAGTGATAGCTCAGACCCCACGCTGAAGGATTGGTTCTTCTATCTGGCTCCATAGAGGGAAGGGATACAGCACCCGTCTACACTGGGGATTTGCACCAGTTGCAGCCCTCAGAGCAGTTGCCCCAGGGCAAGCCTCTCGTGTACAATGGGTTAAACTGAAATTAGCACTGGTGCAGCTTAAAGCAGATGTTAATGCCACTGGTGAATGTGGCAGCTTTAGCCTTGAGATGGCAGCAGTGTGGCTACGCTGGTGGCTGGAATCATGGTAAAGTCACAGCATGGGCCACACTTCAGTCTAGAAATGGGCCTGACTCATCCACATTAACTTCTTTGGCCCAGAATTATTAACCTGTGGCCACAAAACTGCAGCACTGGAGTGAAACAAAGTCAGTGGGGCTCAGATTTGGGGGCCCATTCCTACTTCCCTCCACCCACCCACATCAGGTTAAAACTGAGAAGCCAATTTATGATAAAAGTTAAAGGAACTGAATTTGTGCAGCTGGGCTAACATACAGCTTGGGGGCTGCAGTGAGAAGAGAAGGAAGTGACCCTCTATCGTGTGTGAGCCACATGGAACGAGAGGGATGGAGTAGGTTGGTTCAGGGCGGTAGAGCTAGGAGGGGGAAAAGAATGTTAAGCAAAGGGAAGTACTGGCAGTAGGTCAGTAAACACTTCCTGAGTGAGATCTAATTAGACTGTAGAGTCATCCACCTGAAGAATGGGGCAGCAGCTTTGTTATGTTAGACAAAGTCCTGAAATTAAAAATCATAAGTGGAGTATTGTGTCCAATTCTGGGCACCACATTTCAAAAAGATGTGGAGAAATTGGAGAAGGTCCAGAGAGGAGCAGCAGGAATGATTAAAGGTCTAGAGAACATGAGCCATGAAGAAGACTGAAAGAACTGGGCTTGTTTAGTTTAGAAAAAGGAAAACAGAGGGGCATGATAGTGGTTTTCAAGTACCTAAAACAGCGTTACAAGGAGGAGGGAGGAAAATTGTTCCTTGGCCTCTGAGGACAGGACAAGGAGCAACGGGCTTAAACTGCAGCAAGGGAGGTTTAGGTTGGACATTAGGAAAAACTTTGTAACCGTCAGGGTGGTTAAACACTGGAATAAATTGCCTAGAGAGGTTGTATCCTCTCACTGGAGATATTAAAGAGCAGGTTAGACAGACACTGATCAGGGATGGTCTAGATGGTGCTTGGTCCTAACATGAGAGCAGGGGACTGGACTCAATGACCTCTCGAGGTCCCTTCCAGTTCCACTGTTCTAGGCTTCTATTGCGCTCACGATAGAATTTCTGTAAGTGTGCCGTGTCTCCCCCAGTGGCCTGTTGCTGTAGTCATTCCTTTGGCTCAAGTGGTAGAGACCTGTGGTTTGGAGATGATGTGTTGAAGATTCAGTCCTCTGTTGATTATGTTTGGTGGCCATTGTTATGTAAATGATATTAATAACCCTGCTTCAGCTACAGCAACTGTACACGGTAAAGATTTCTGTGTTCAACCTGACACAAGAATTCATGCCAGTGTCACAGGGCCAACAGACAAGGAACGGCCAGAGCTAAAAATGTGAGTTGCTACAACTTCAGCTAGAGAGCCTGACTCTCAAAGGAGGAATGTTAAACTCATCCTCTGAGAGCAGGCGCAGAAGGGGAACATGCAACGCAATCTCCAGGGAGTGACAGGAGCACAGTTAGCCATTAGAAAGGAAAATTAAAATCAATCATGTTGACGAGCCCTCCGCTTTTTCTATTGGACTCCCCAGAGGGGTGGGATTATTCAAGGCAAATGATCCAAAACATCAGAAGAAAAGCAGTGGAGCAAGTGGAGGGGGTTTCTTTTTGCTGATGGAATCGGAAACAAAAACAAGAGCTTTCTTCCCTACCTTCTCCATGTCGTCCCAGTTGGTGATGATGCCGTGTTCGATGGGGTACTTGAGAGTCAGGATTCCTCTCTTGCTTTGAGCCTCATCCCCCACGTAGCTGTCTTTCTGGCCCATACCCACCATCACACCCTAGAAAATAGCAAGGGAGAAGTTGCCAGGGCTGTCTTCCCTCTCAGACACACTGAGGGCAGAAAGCGGGAGCCCACAACAACCTTAAAAATACCTTGCCTGTAAAGGCTCAGTTTAAATAAACTCCCCAAGGTCACAGATTCCCTAACCCTGGGAGATAATTGCTGCCACCACCAAGTGATAAAGCCCCCCTGAAAACCCAGGAAGGCACACTCCCCCTGGGGCACCTGGCATTGGCCACTGTCACAAGACCAAATACTGGGCTGTATGGACCTCTGGTCTGACCCAATATGGCCACTCATGGCTAGATGTAGCTGGCAGGACTGACAGCCTGTACACCAAGAAGACATGGAGGGTTTGCTTGCCTCTACCTCCCAGCTGGCTGGCGCAGACCAAATTCTGGCCATCAGCATCTTAGGTTGCACTGTGCTCTTGCTTGGGACAGGTGCGAGGGGGCTGAGCTCGGGGAACTAGAACCCAAGAGTCCTGGCTCCCAGCCCCCTGCTCTAACCACTCCCAGCCCCAAGAGAACCCAAGAGTCCTGGCTCCCTCCACTCGACTCTCATCCCCCTCTGGAGGCAGGGGTGCAGAATGGAACCCAGGACTCCTGGCTCCCAAGTCTCTGCTCTAGCCACTATGTTATGCTCCTACCCTGCTTCCTGTGTGTGGGGGGAGGGGTGGAGGGTGTTGAGAAAACCCAAGAGTCCTGTCTCCCAGCCTCCCTCCTCTCTAACCACTCGATCCCACTCCCCTCCTGGTGCTGGGTTTAATTCCAGGGGTCCTGGTTCCCAGCCCTACCCTCCCACTCTAACCACTAGATCAGTGCTCAGCAACTTGTGTCACCCAGTGGCTCACTTCCGCACTCATTACTAATCCAATCCTCTTCCTCTCCCCCAGAGCCATTCTCGCTTTAAAATGGGGATAACAACAGGGACCTCTTTCCTGTGGGCATTGTGGGGCTGATTAGTTAAACGCCTTTGCAGTATCTTGGGGCCCAGTAAGAGCCAAGTGACATGAAGTGGATTAATTTAAATAATCAGAGGCAGCTGTCCTGGCCCTGCAAGCACTGGGGGGCACAACCCCCTTTCCTCTCAGATCGCAGGGCAAGATGCAGCACAGGGCCCAAAGATACTTCCCAACTGAACAGGAAGGTCTTGATTTACTTCACCCTGCTTCAGTGGGAAGGGCTGGACTAGATCAATATAGCTGGGTTTAACCCTCGCAGTATTCAGGAGGCAGGTCAGCACCAGCCCTATTTTATAGAGGGGGTAAACTGAGGCACCGAGCAGTTAGACATTTTCAGAAGCATCCCACCCATTTTGGAGGCCCAACTTGAGGTCCTTCAAGAATGATTTTTTCCCCAAGTGCTGGCCACCCACCGCTCCACCCAAAGCCAATGGAAGCTGTGTGCGCTCAGCACCTCTACAGATTGCCCCTGGGATGTCCCAAATTCAGCACTCCAGGGGCACACGCAAACCAGCATCTGTTTATGAACAATGTTGGCTTCAGCCAGTTGCCCAAAATCTGCCATGCTGCTGGGAACACAGGGGTCCTCATTCCCAGCCCAGTCCTTTATTAGTCATACAAGCAGGGCACAGAGGAACCTTAGCCATGATCCCGGCCCTGATTGTGCTAGTTGCTGGATAACCACAGAACAAAAAGACAGTCTCTGCCCCAGTTGGTTTACCGACCTTTACTTCAAGATTCTTTTTATACAAGATTAATATATGAATCATGGATGTTACAACCATGTTCTAGGCACAGGCTGGTGATGGTTATCAGCAGAACATGTTATAGAAATCTCATTAACCACTTGGATCTATAACAATTCATCAGCCACTTATCAAACCCCTATTAACCACATATTAACCCTTCATACACAGAACTGCAATATAAAAGGGGACCAACAATTTGTCAGATTTTAGGGCCCGATTAGGCTGGGTCACCAACCAGGCCGGGATTGTTCAAGCCCGGTATGCGATGAACATGAAGGAGCATCTCAGCTCAGTTCACATTGGCCCCAGTTGTGCAATTGCCTTCCTGGATTTGAATGGGATTTCCCCAGGCACTAACCTGGTGACGTGGGCGACCCACTATGGATGGGAAGACAGCGCGTGGGGCATCATCGCCAGCAAAGCCAGCCTTGCACAGCCCGGACCCATTGTCGCAGACCAAAGCGGTGGTCTCCTCTTCACACATGGTGGAGCTAAGCGATGCTGGAATTCAGAGGCACCTGGGGGAGGCAGAGATGAAGAGGAACGTTAAAAACTACATGCAGCTCTGAATGGCTGTTCGAGGGTTGGACCAAACACCGTTCTTGGATACACCCAGCTGACCACAGAGGAGTCAACAGACTGCTACAGGGGAGAGTGGAATCCAACCCCATGTTGGCAAGGGATCCAACAGAGAAAGCCCTTTAATAAAGGCTGCCTGTGGGCTGGTCAACAAGCACTGGTCCAGAACCTCAGCTGGTGTAAATTGGTGTCAATGGAGTGACAAATTTTCCTCAGCTATAGGCTGCCCTACTGGATGCAATGATCCCCTCTCTGTGCCTACATACTGCATGTTTTGTCCCTTACAGAGGCAGGTGAGCTGGCGATAAGAGATTCAAATAGCTGGCGCTACATTCACTCAGATGACTTCACCTGTACCAGCCACTCCAGGGCCCCTGTGGCGTATAAAGTCAGTCACGAGAGAGCAACATTAGTGGTTAGAACCATCTGGCAAAGGCTCGGCCAAATGAAGCGAACCTTATGCCATGCCCCAGAAGCTTCAGTGGGAATTTTCAGGCTGTAAGGGACCATTACAGCTACCTAGCCTGTCTCCTGCAGAACACAGCCCAGAGAACCTCAGCCAGGCAGTCCTTCATCCAGCCCATCACTCCGGTTTGACCTAGAATCTTCTAGGAGACCTATCCTTGACTTAAAGACTCCAGCTGATGGTGAATTCATGGTGGCTGTTGGTTAATTACCCTTACCATTTAATCTTCTCAATCTTATTTCCACTCTGAATCTGATGACAACCAGAGGGGAAACATTACAGAGCTTTCCACTGCTGTCACGCTCCTTCCTGCTCTCAATAGCTCACATCTAAGAACTGTGAGGAGAACCACCTCCCTTAGACTCAGCCACTGACATGGAGTATGGGGAGAGAGACCACCTATAAAGTGGCCAGCCCCAAAACCCTGCAGCCAACACCATGGATTGCACTTGGAAGCAGATAGGATGTCCAGAGCACAGCTGGAGCGGGTCCACCCCAAACAGGTGCCCACAACGTTATATGTAGTGGTAAATGCAATGGTCACCTTTTCGGGGCAGCTTTAGAAGCCAGGGCAAAAGTGCCCAGTTTGCTTTGGTCTCCTGGCCCTTCTTGCAGAGGCCAGGAGCGAATCGCAGAAACTAGAAGTGGAGGTAGCAGGGTGAATTGGGACACTGTGCACGTTGTTAAAGGTGCTTTAAAACGCGTCCTTTTTAAACTAGCCTAAATTCTCTCGGCTGCAACTACAAAGCCCTGTAGAATCCCAGGAACATCGCTGGGGTTGCAGTGGAGGAAGTGTCAGTTGTGGTCTATGCTAGGCAGGAAAGTCAAATGCAGATATGCAGTTCTAGCTATGGCAATTGCATAGCTAGAATCGACTGATTTGCAATCCACTTACCTGGCTGTCCTCTCTAAGTAAGGTCAACCACGCCAGATAGGTCAATTTCATGTGTTTCCACTGGGTGTCCAAAATTGAACCATGGAAGATCGACCCTGAGCAGATCCATCTTCTGGGTAACATGGACGTGGCCTAATAATTCAGCCTTCTCCCTTTAACGAAGTTCTTTCTGAACATCTTCCTACACAAGCGGGACCTGCACTACAGAAGACAGTGGAAGTTTTTCCACTGACTTACATGAGCCATAGGTTGAAGAGGTACAAACCTTGTGGCTGGTGGCAGCTATGCAGTGGGTCACAGGTGTCAGGCCGACACAGATGGAAGCATCTTATTTAACATAAAGACTCGTCATGGCTTGGATGAGAGAACGGCCTTGGTCTGACAGACCAGGCCCACATGAAGGCTGGGAATCAGGGAGATGTTAGAAATGAAACTGCTGGAGGGGGAGTTTTAATATCATGTACCTGGACGGCAATAAGACAAAATAAATCAAGGGCTCATCAGGAGGTAATTCACCTTGGAGCTGGATATATGTTTTAAACATGCAAACTGCTCCCCAGGTTGGGAGGAGCTTCCTTAGACACGAGACAACCAGGCATAAATATTCATTTATAGGGAGTCTCCATCGCAAACTGACTCCTTGCTACAGCTCAGTAATAGATGTTAACACAGACATAATCTGCATAACCACAGAACGCTACAACCCTCTCTGTCCCTCATCCAGTGAACAGACAGTGATCCGCAGTTAGTTTTAAACAGCAGTGCATGCTCATTAGCTTGTACGACTGACACAGATGTGCACACCTGGAGGAGAAAATTCTCCATCCGCAAAGTGCAGGGAGCCTGGCCTCGTGCGGTGGTCTGGGCAGGTCTAAACTACAGGGGAAGGTCGAATTAAGGCACACAATGTCGCTAATGTTAGCGTACCTTAATCTGGGCTTCAGTACGATCGTCACTAAGGGAGGTCGATGGCAGCCTCCTCTTACTCCTAATGAAGAGGTCAGAGTACCGGCACTGATGTAGGCACCCTGTAAATTCAATTTAGTGTGTCCCTACCAGGCACACCAAACCGAACTCCAGAAGATCGACCCTAGCAGGTCCATTTTCCCTGTAGCGTAGATGTACCCCCAGTGTAAGTCAGAGGAGTTGCTCTGAAGTTACATGGAGGGTGTGAAAGCAGAAACTGGCCCTTTGTATATAAATAAAGCAAGCTATCCCAAAGGATCATTTCAACCTGCACTTCATAAAGCTGAGCCCTCACTGCACAGCCTGTGAAGTGAGATTGGAGATTACCTGGTTTACTGTATCAGAGGGAGCCCAGTTAGTCTGTATCTTCAAAAAACAACAAGAAGTCCTGTGGCACCTTAAAGGCTAACGGATATTTTGGAGCATAAGCTTTTGTGGGCAAAGACCCACCTCTGATGAAGCAGGTCTTTGCCCACAAAAGCTTTTGCTCCAAAATATCTGTTAGTCTATAAGGTGCCACAGGACTTCTTGCTGGTTCAGTGTGCTGCTGCTCTGGCCAGCAATGTGGTAGCAGGAAACGGCTGACACATTAGGAATAGAGGGCTTGAGTCGTCTCCCTGGCTACGCCTACACTACGAGCACCTGTCTACAGAAGTTACTGTTAGAAGAGATGTTCTGACAAAGCCTCTGTTGACTGACTGTGTCTACACATAAAAACGGAATTTTTTTGGATCTGTTCTGTAGATAAAAGGGCCCCCTGGAGCATCTACACAGCCTTTTTTGTTGACAGTTTGTGTGTGTGGAGCTGTTTCGTGAGTTTTGTGGACAAAACTCTCTAGTGTAGACTTAGTCCCTGTGTTTGATGCCTGGCTGACAGACATCACCTGCACAGCTCCCATTGCAAGATGCTGCAACAGAGGGTGATTCCTGACCAGCTGCTGGCATTGCAGAGTAGCCCACCAGGGAAGAGGTGGGGGAAGGAGTTTAGCAGCATTTCATGCCACAATACAGGACATTGCTTCCCTCGGACCCTTTAAAAATCCCCGGGCCAAATCCTCAGCTGTCAGGGAGAAATGTCCATTTATAATCAGCTGAGGGTTTCCTACCCCATGTCCACTGCTGGAAGACAGTGGTTCCAGGAATTACTCAGGCCCAGTGGCAAGTAATCATCCCTGCTGCTTAAGCTTCTTGGGGGTGTTTGATACAAACTGTATGAAGCTCTCTGGCCAGTGTCATGTAGGAGCTCAGACTACATGAACTAATGGTTCTCCTGGCCTTAGAATCTATGAATCAAAACGGGTGAATTCCAGCCAACTTGCATTGTCAAATCTCCCCATTACAAATGGCGCATCCTTCCCTAAAGCAGAAGGCAAATCAAGCATCTTAATACCCAGGATGCATTAATTCACTGTAATTGGGAACCTGCTTGGTTTTAAAAGAAAAGTTAACAATAATGCCCTGCTCAGTTTTATCTAGCGCTTTTCATCCCTCCATTTCCAATGCAATTTACGAAAGAGGTTAGTATAATTTCAGATGGGGAAGCAAAGGCAAGCCTGAGTCCCCAGCCATACTCTATCCACTAGGCCACACTGCCTCACCAGTAGTCCTTATTCATAGCCAATAGTGCCAAGCTAATATGCTATCCATCCGTGGCAAGGGCTGCCTCTTTCTCCAAGTGTGGTTAATCCTTAGTGAATGCTACAGGAATAGAAATAATCAATCTTACAGTCTTTACTCATGGAAATCTTCCACTAACATCCGTGAGAATTTGCTCTAAGTCTGCTCCTCTGATGGACGAGACCTACTTGTAAAATATCATCTTACAATTCAGCATCCAATGGAAAATACACTGTTAAAAATGGCCTAAGCGACTTGACATAACTGGTTGAAAGTAATGCATGCAAACCCAGATTCTAACCTCCCTGCGCCAGTCACAGAGGAGTTACTCCTGATTCATGCCAGTGTAAGTGTAATCCGAATCAGGCCCTTGTGTCCCATCAATGCAATGTGTACACTTGAGTGCAAGTGGCAGCGTATCAGATTTGGAGACATTTGTGCATGTTATGCAGTCTGGAATCACACTAAATGTGTGAAATATTTCTGTACTCAGCTCCGCTTCAGGTACACTGCCACCTTATTAGGAGCTATGCTAGATTTGTGCTGATGGAACTGAGATTAGGCTCTGATCCAATTCATTTTCAGTTGGCGGTAAATCAAGGCAGAATCTGACTGCCTTTCTTTCGCTTAACCTACATCTCTCTCGAAAAGCTCCTGGGGCTCAAAGCAGACATAAAAGCATTGGCAAATCGGCTGGGAAAGAAAAAAATATTTCTACTTTAAACATCACATTGGCTTTTAATGCCTCAGTTTCCTGGCAGCATCTGTGGAGTAAACATGACCACCCTCTTGAGTTTAACAGCAGGAGCATTGCAGAGACACTGGACAGAGGACTAGATTCCGATTCATTTGACTGTTGATAGTCTAGAGCAGTGTTTCTCAGCCAGAGGTATGTGGACCCTTGGGGGTACACCAAGATCTTCCAGAAGGTACATCAACTCATCTAGATAGTTGCCTAGTTTTACAACAGCGTACATAAAAACACTAGTAAATTGGGTACAACCTGAAAGTTCATTCAGGCAGCAACTTGTTTCTACTGCTTTATAGGCCTTACACTGAAGTGTAAGTACAATATTTCTATTCCAATTCATTGATTTGAGAATAGGATGGTAGAAAGTCAGCAAGTTTCCACTAGTCATCTTCTGTAATATTTTTGCACGTTTTGGCAAGTAAGTAGGTTTTAAGGGGTAACTTGGTATGCAAAACAAATCTGAGTCCTGAAAAGGGTACAGGAATCCAGACAGGTTGAATAGGACTTGTTTCAAGACCTCAGATTACCTTAAGACCATGTTTCTAAACTGGTGGTATACGCACCCATAGAGAATTCTGGGAGTACTTTTTAAAAAGGGGTACTTTATGCAAAAAAAGGGGGTTGAGAAACACTGGTCTAGAGGAAGCCAAATAGAACAAGAATGAGTGAGGTTAACTTCTCCAATGAACAGCTCTATAATACGGTTTCTCCCTGGAGACTATTGCAATGCCCTTTCAAAACCAATTCTGTTGTAAGAGATCACATAGGCAGGAAGGTAGGTAATCACTAATGCTCTGAAAAACACAGGCAGTTTTCCTTTTATCCGGTTTGCATTGGCCCCAGTTGGCCGTAACTCTTTATCAGCATGAATCAGAGCCTGAGACAAACCCCACTGGAGCTAGAGTAAACACACACACGAGACTACATCACAGGCTTTCCCAAAAATGGAAATAATTTTTCCCAACTCCTGGTTTGCAGAAGGCCACTCCCAACATTTCTCTTCCGATCTGCAGACCAAGCGGAGCTCCTAATGTAAAACAGTACTAATGCAAGAGCAGGGCAGACAAAGCTGTCAGCATTTACCAGTGACCAATGTCAGTTTCAGTTCCCACTGAGGACAGCATAGCATTATTAGCACAATGAAGGACCTATAGGAAACTCACAAAACTGATCAACTCCAATGATCTGTTGTATGCAAGATCACTAACCCTCTTTCCCCACAACTGACTCTCCTGCTTTACATCCCCACCCACCAAGTTCAGGTTTTTTTATATTTTCCCCTCTGGCCCACACTGTGTCCAGAGCTGACTTCCAAGACAAATCTGTGTCATCTGTTGGCTTTTCATCCATTTGTAAGTAAGCCACCCTGCACTCACATTGTGAGCAACGCATCAGACCAGCAGCCCACTTTGCCGCTGTGTTCACTTCCCTATTGCAAAACCAGAACGGTAATGGGCATGAGCGTTAAAAATCAGATCAGCCCAAAATGTATACGCAGCCTGGCTCCCCCAGGAATTCCAGGAAAATTGCAGCCTAAGCTTTGCTCTTTTAAAGCTGCAGACACTGATTATGCTGCATCCCAGAGTTTTTCCTCTCTGTCTCACTTTACATGATGCATCTTTAATATGCCCACAGAAAGAGACCTTGACGCTGCTTCCCCTTTTGCTGCCACAGTCTCCTCACCAGTCCCCCAAAAGGCACAGGCTGGGAGCAATTTGCAGGTGCAGTTGGAGCCAGTGACTTAACAGCAACACAACTAGAAGAATGTTATTCTTGTAGGTTTCCTTAGTTGCCCCTAGATGGACCTTCTGGACCTTAGCAATGCTTGCGATAGCAAAGAGAGAATAGATCTTTTGCAGTACTCACCAAGAACACAAGAGTTCCTTTCCTCTGGGACTGCGTTCTGATGTGCCTTTGGTATAAATACCAGTGAGACTATGAAACCTCAGAGGCGGATCCTCCTTAAAGAGAGACCCTAAAAAGGCTAACTGATGGTGTGTTAGCCATATGGCCATATAAGGTGTTTTATTTCATTATATTGACCTCGGACTCTTGGTAGAACCAAGCACAGTTAATTATTGTAAGAAAAATGTATGCATGAGTATTTGGGCGGCAACACCCCTTTATGAATCTGTTCCTTTTATGCTACACTTCAATAAACAAGCTCGACACAAGTCCTTATAAGCTATGTTCAAAAAGGAAGTGGAGTCACCTACAATTCCTGGAGAAAGAAATATACCAAGAATGGCAGTTGGGCCTCCACTGTCTGGCCTGTGGGTCTCGCTCCTTCTTCACAATTCAGAGTAAACGAGGAATGCGGAGAAGTGGAAGTATCTCATTACAAGCAGGGACTGGAATTTGGTGGTGTCTGCAGCGCTGGGGTAGGTCTGGCTATTGATTGGGTTATTTAAAACGAGGGGTGTGAGCCAGCAGTTCAAAACCAAAGCGAATCCAGAGTCGCTCCAGATTTACAGAGGGGGGACAGCAATTTCAGCCTCCATCCTGGAACAGGTTTGCAGCACACACGTGAAGTTCCACTGAGGGTCACCAAGGCCCAGCCTGCCTGGAGCCTGTTGCAGGATTGAGTCTTTATCAGGGTGTAAATGAACAGAATTTGGCCCACCTGCATGGTGCAAATCCAGAGCATCTCCATGGATGTCTGAATCGCCCCTCTGGATTTACACTGGTAGAAGAGCTGAGTGTGGCCCAGCATCTGAATTGCGCACCAGCACATCAGCAATATTATAAAATTATTCTCCCTTCTATTTGCACCAGCTTAATTCCAGCACTCTCCTACTGCACCTGACCCTTTCTAGAGTTATTATACTGAGATCATCAGAGTGCCTCCAGGTTTACTCCAGCTGTACATGAGAGCAGAATGTGGTCTGCTCTCCCTGCAACCAGAGCGGGAAAAGTACCCAAAGGGTTACTTGAGTAAAAGTACAGCTGCTTTGGGGAGGGGACTGTACTTAAGTACAAGTCACCCGTGTCCCTCTGGGAATCTACTGAGTAAAAGTACACACATGCATCCACACTTCTATTGTGTTCAAGTATCCAGAAGTGAAAGCAGCTGCACTTTTACTAAAGTAGCTTTTGGGGCACCTTCCCTACCTCTGCCCACAACACACCTGCCAATCTGATAGAGAGGTCCCGATCCTGTGATGACGACACCAGAAGCAGCATCACGTCCAGGAGCATCACTGAATCTGTAGACAGCCAGATGCTCAGCTGATGTAAGCTGATGGCATCACCTGGGAACTGGCCTGATATTCAGCAGGATGTTACAGAACAAAACTCTCCCCTGCCAATTGAATAGGGCTGAGCCGATGAACTCTAGCCCCTTGAGAGCATCACATTCAGCAGTGACAAATTTCCTTAGGCCTACTTGTGTACCTGTCTAATCCACAAGTACACAGGAGTAGCGCATCCAGGCACAGATCATGTAGTAGTAAGTTTCTTCCATGCCTACATCTTGACACATAGGCCATTGATGACCTTTCACCAGCATCCTCTGTGTAGGGCGATCTTTTCCAGTTCTGACCGGGGTATTCTGTCTTCTTAGTGTCTGCCTTCAGGTCTATGACAGGTGTTTATTGGCACTTTCTTTTCTTTCTTCTTAATGGGTTCCAACTTAATGCTTGCCTGATGGTGGTGGTGGTTAGTTTTCTAAGGGTACGTCCAATCCACCATCATCTTCTTGTCCCAATTTCTTCTTCATCAGGAAGTTGGAGAGTCAGTTGCCGCAGGTCTTGGTTACTGATGGTGTATGGCCAGTGGATCTGGAGGATTTTACGGTGGCAGTTATCGATGAGCGTCTGGATTTTTTGGACAGTCCTCTTTGTTGTTCATCAAGTTTCTGCTCCATACAGGACTGATTTGACATTGGAGTTGAATAATCTGAGCTTAGTCCAAGTTCTGATCTGCTTACAATTCCAGCTATTTTTCACGAGGAGAAAAGCTGTTCTTGCTTTCCCAGTCCTCACTCTCACATCACCATTGGTACCACCCGGATATGTGAAGACCTCAACTTTTTCCAGTACCCGTCTGCCAAGTATAACTGGCTCTGTGCTACTGGTGTTGATTTTCAAGGTCTTCCTTTTTCCCTTGTGGATGTTCAAGCCAACTGTTGCCGAGATGTTGGCAAGGTGTGATATCATCTTTTGCATGCAACCACAGCGGCGTTGGAAATGAATGTGCAACAAACAGGTATTAGAATGCAGACCCAAAATCAGTATATGGGGATCCCATTGACTTCAGTGGTGCTTCTGCATCTAGGAGGCTAGAAAAATCCAACCCTTCGCAAGGTGAACCTCACCTTTAAAATAAAGCATAACATAATGTTAGGGGTGTGAAGTTGATTCCTTCTTAGTGGTGGGTGCTCATCAGCAGAGGGTGACATGATCTTTATCTATATTATACATACCAAAACTGTGGTAAAAGAACATTAAAAAAAAGCTGTAAAGTCAGGCACTCAAAAGTTGGAAAATGCCAGCATTAGGGTTGCCTCTGCAATCTTAATTCAGGCTCGCTGCTGTGCGTCTGCATTACAACCCTGTCTTGAATGATCACAATGTTTCTTCCACATGATTCTTGCTGTCAGAATGAATCAATCCCATTGTAGAACAATGTATTTTTTCCCCTAATCTCACTCATGGAAATTGCTAAACTGCTTTAGCTGAAGCTTTCCAAAAGAAAATTCAACCCAGGGCAGACACCCCAGCATGGAGAATGCCAGCGCAAACAACATTATAACCAGCTAAAAATAAGATCCGATATTAGGAAATGTTGAGCAGCCCTAATAATAGAAGGTAGTTCCAGCTGTAATACTTTGTCTAAGGCCTTTGGAAGCTTGTTCTATTGACTTGTGCTCTTAAATCACTTAGGCACTGAGAGAAAGCCAACTCTATTGCCTGTATCATAAGTGCCCACCTAGCAGTTCCAGCTGAGGATCAGTGTCCATCATACTCAATGCTGTTCAAACACATAGTAAAAAGACAGTCCCTGTTGGGAGGTCTCACAACTTAGGGCTATAGGTGGATAAAATAGACAAACACAGGTGCTGACGGGGAATTGGGATTATTAATCCGTATTGAGAGCAGAGTTAATTTACTCAGACCGGATGGAAGTGACAGCTCTCAGAGTCCAGGGACAGACACACAAACATATGGCAATATCAGGAGTCTTCCTGTCTGGAAGTTCAGCCTCTCTGTTGCTCATATGACAACAGCCCATTACCTGCCATGCTGAACATGTGCTGCTGCTTTTTCTGACCTCCCTCCAACAGAGAATTTATAAAAACCTATCTATATGAGCACACGAGGTGCATCTCCTTCTAGTATGACAAAGTGCTCTCACATACCCTGAGCAAGCCCCAGCTGACCAACGTGTACAATGGAAGGCAAAAATCACTGTCACTTTGTAATGGCGGATTACAACAAACTGGCTAACATGTATCACTGTCTGTTGGACTGGTTCAGAATGGCTCGGTTGTGTGTCATTGGCCCCATATTGCCAAAAGCTAAGTGGAGAGTCTCCTTTAGCTCACAATGGTAGAAGCCAGTGCCCTTAAAACAGAGGACATGAGGTCCACACCACCAAGATCCAAGTGGGCCTGAGGGGCAGCGCAGTCACAGCTATGAATGTCCTCTTTCAATTTCTCAAGCCTCCTTGACTTCAGGTGGGTCAGTTTCCCCACGTGGCTGCAGGAGTTAGGAATGCAGAGGGCACAGTGCAGGGGTTCGGGGCACTGGAGGTGGGTGCAGGCATTGGGGCAAAGAAGGCATGGTGCAGAGACTGGGAGGAGGGGCATGATGGGGAGCCTATAGGGGACCAGGGCAGTGGTGGGCGTCATGACCATGGGGACCAAGGGAACCAAAATGAAAATTTGCCCAGGATGCCATTTTTCTAAAGGCCAGACCTGTGTAAGACACTCACCTCAGGCAGCTGGTCAGGTGCAAGGTCTCTCCTCTCCTCTTGCTGTAGTCACTGGGGGGCTGCCAATCATGTCACATCCTCCTTCCTTCATTGCACAGGTAGAGGAGCCAGGGATCACCTGCTGGGAGCCTGCTGCCTCAGGCACAGGTCTTGGGGAGGTCCTTTGCAGCTCTGCCTGAAGCAGCATTCAAACTCCAAGAAGCTGAGCCTTGCTGGAGCTGACCACCCAACCCTGAATATTCCTGGGGCCGAGGCACCAGCTGCCCATAACTCTCGGCCTATGGGAACAAGATATATCAAGGGCATTCTGGCATGTAGCCCCACCAGACAGACACAGACCATGCCCAGTGGAACTCTTACCAACAAAGCTCTTCGGATTAAAGAGACTACCTCCCCAACCTGGGACCCACACAGCTACTGCTCCACTGCATGACGCTCCAGTGATGCTGAGGTGAACACGGGCACTTCCACAAAGCATTTCTCCACCCCCAACTCTACAGCCATCTTACATCTTACCAGCCTGCTAATCCATGGTAGCTGGTGGCCTCCTTTCAGCAATGGACACATCAGGTGAAGGCATCGGCCCCTCTTAACCAGAGTTTGCTTTGCAGCTGCTAGGGCAGTCATTGCCCCCAGGGACCCAGCTGCTGCTCATTATCACCTGCTGGAAGCCCTTGGCATTTACTTGTGGCTGGCGTTACTGAAGAGACTTCTCCTGTTTCATAAAATCATAGAACTGGAGGGGACCTCAAGAGGTCATCGAGTCCAGCTCCCTGCCCTCAGGGCAGGGCCAAGCACAATGTAGACCACCCCAATATATGGCTATTTAACCTGCTCTTAAATGTCTCCGGTGATGGCAGTTGATTCCAGCGTTTAACCACCCTGACAATCCGCGAGTTCTTCCTCATGTCCAACCTAAACCTCCCTTGCTGCAGTTTAAGCCCACTGTTTATACAGGACCAAGCTGTAAGAGCCCGTTAAACTGCTTCCCCAGGCAAAATCCTATTGAAGTCAATGGCAATCTGCCAGAGTAACGATCATGGGCCCGATTCTGAACTTGCCCATTTCAGGTAGGAGTTACTCCACCAATGCCAGGGGAGAACCACTGCTGCAAAACAATTGAGGGCAACAAAAATGATGAGGGGGTTAGAGCACATGACTGATGAGGAGAGGCAGAGGGACCTGGGCTTATGCACTCTACAGAAGAGTGAGGGGTGATTTGATAGCAGCCTTCAACTACCTGAAGGATGAGCTTCATAGAGGATGGAGAGAGGCTGTTTTCAGTGGTGACAGAACAAGGAGCAACAGTCTCATATTGCAGCAGGGGAGATCTAGGTTGGATATTGGGAAAAAACTACTTCACTAGGAGAGTGGAGAAGCACCAGAATGGGTTACCTAGGGAGGTGGAGAGCAGCCATTAGAAACTAGTGAGGAGGGCTGACTGGCAGGTCAGAAAACATGCTTAATCAACTCCTCCTCCATTGCCTGAGAAGGAAGAGGGGACACCCTGGGGAGGCGGGGGAACAGCATCTTGAAAACGACTTGGAATAGTTTTGTCTTGAAATGCAAATGTAGATTTGACATCCCATAAGCTTCCAGGCCTAGGACACTGGACAGCTGGGAACTTCCCCTTTCCAAGTCACAGAAAGCTCGTTTTCAATCCTGTTTGCTCTGGAAGAGGTCAGATTTTACAGTCCTCATAGGCCCAGGACCAAACCCTGCCCTGGCTAGGGCCGACTGGCAGTGGAACATTTTCAGTGTTAGGTGGGTATGATAGCCATATTGTGAGTGGAGAAGAAAGCATTTTCCAAGCAGGTGGATTCACTGGAGCACCTCAGAGATCTGGCATATCAGAAGGAGTTCTGCGGGAAGCAGCTTACTACGCTGAACACGGATGACATGATCATGCCATTTAGATGAAGTAACTCGCACCAATTAACTATGCTTACAAGTCACTAGAAATGACCAGTGTCTAGTTTTTAGCTCTTGGGAGTACAGAGCCCTGAGCATCAGGAGACCTACCCCTTTGCTTCTGGCAACCCCCCCCATACTACCATCAAACAGGCAATTAACATTTGTAAAGTGCTTTGAGATCCTTGGAAGAAAAATATCTGTGTAAGTAAAATGCTTTTTTCTATCATAAATAGCTGTGTCCAGGAAACGGTGGTGTTGGCCACATAAGCGCTGACACGAATTGTTCTCTGCCAGAAGAGGATGCAAGTTAATTGCCACCGTCAAAATATTTTCACACCAAAGGAGCTTGCTTTTAAATCATAGGCACTGCAGCATATGGACGGTGACGCTAGTTCAGAGGATCTGAAACTAATTGAAAAGCAGGGCAGCTGGTGTAATAAATAACACTTAGCACTCTGAACAAAGCCGTGGGGGTGAGAACATACTGCCTTTGTGATGTACTTACTAAGCTGGCAGCTAGAGCTTATGCTCTTAAGGAAAGTTAAAAGGGAAGCAGCATTGCCTAGTGCATAGAATTTTGGCTGGGAGACAGGTGATTTGGAGTCTGTTCCTGGCCTGCTGGGTGATCCCTATGCTGTGCCTCAGTTTTACCATCTGTAAAATAGAGGGATGACTCTTCTTCCCTTTGTACTGTATAGTGCTTGCAGCTCTAATAATGAAAAGTGTCCTAGAGCTAGATTACTAATAGGATACAAAAAAAGCCAGTCTTAGGGAGCAGCTGTGTGACCAAGTGGGGATTTTATTCCCCTTGTTATACTGCATATTTTCTCCACTTTCCTGTAGTAATTCTAGGTGTGTGCTTCAGTTTCCCCAGGCACTGCACCTAGATGGCGACGGGAGTTTTGGATGCAACAGCTTTTTGCAGGTACACAATGGTGGACGCCCTTTATATCCTGAACCTGGGCAGAGGTGCTGCCAGGTGACATCTTTTGCCTGGTAAACAGAACAAAGGCAGGAGGAGGGGCCAGGATGGTTCAGTTTGGACTGGGCAGCTGGGAGTGAGGCAGTCTCAGCTGGCTGGGGAGTGGTGGGGAGAAAGGGTCAGGACCCAGGCTCTGATTCTGTCCCCTCTAGAGCCCTGGCTCTGTCCTCTCTAGGGCCCCCTCTCCCCAAGACGGATTCTACTGACAGCTTCTGGTTTCTGTGCTAATAAGTCTGTTCTATGCTGTGTCCCCATCGCCTGACAAACCTTCTGTTCTCCCTGCTGGACTCTCGCACCTCGGTGAGTGGCTGGCTCAATGGATCAGCCCCAGAGCTTTAATTTAGTGCTTCAGCTCCATCGAAGCTGCTCGGTGTTCAGAACCCTGTGTGACCCAAAGGGCCAGGGAATTGTTTTGCAAGTGGGGGCAGGGAAGAATCTGAACCCAGAGCACAGCAGACAAACACCGCTCCTCCCCTGCAAACACCAGCACAGCTATTGTGTGCATGGCAGTAGCACCAAGGTGCCCTTATCACACACCACTCTGCCAATGTGCCAGAAGCTGCACAGCCACAGAGCCAAAGGATAGGCCCTGCCCCTAGAGCTAGGGCAGGAGATACCCCTTCTGCTGCCAGTCTCAGGAGAAACACTACAGCCTACTCTGCCCTGTCCTCCCCCAAACAGCGGGTGGAGGTTCATGAGCAGAGCGCTGGGAAATGCCCCAGTTTTGGGGATGGATAAAGCTGGGGCCAAGCACTGAGCAAGCCAAGCCCTGAGAATGGCATTCTTTGTACCTTATCAGTAACCTCTCTCTTGCACATCTGTTTTCATTATCAGAGCTGCAAGCACTATACAAAAGGCAAGAACAATCATTCCCCGGATTTTACAGATGCTAAAACTGAGGCACAAAGAAGGGCTGTGACTTGCCTTTCCCAAGCACAAAGATTCCTACTCAGATGTTCCCTAAGATCCTCAGGCTGTATGGGCTGCTGTACTGGGGACTGAACATGAATACCTCCCGAGCCAAAAGCACAAGCTGGGGGAGTTAAGCCTGCATTGCACAGGCGTAAAACCCCACCAGTCCCCTCGGGAACCAGTAATAGAAGCTCACCAGCGAGCTACACAGCCTCTTCTCCTCACTGGAGCCCAGGGTGCTCAGCACCTTGCATGATCGGATTCGAGATGCACAGGGACCGAGAAAAATCTTCAGAGAAGGGGCACATGATAGGACTGGAACGGAGCATGTCACAACAGAGGCTGCACCAGCCCGGCTCCCTCCATACGGCACAAAGGAAGCCTGTTAGAACAGCTAGCACCCGGAAGCAGCTGGCCTGCAGAAGAAGATCTGCAAGCCCGTACAGCCACCAGCCCAACTGGAATCGGCTCCTGCCCCTCGGTGCAGGCATGTAGCCTGCCAAGCCAGCCACGATAACAGGTGTGATGCCTCTCTGCTCCTGATCTGCCCTCTGCCTTGAGGAGGGCCAAGTGCTCCAGCGGCTGGAGGAGCTCTTGGCAAACTCGCCATGCATCCCCACGGCCTTAGATCCAACAGGGGATCCAACCAGATGCACAGAAACTCCCTGGTGCCTTTTTAAGGGAAACGTGCCTGTTGAACAGCAGAGCGTGAGAGAGAAAGAAATATCTCCAGGAGGGCAGAGAGAGAGTCAGAGCCCCCAGAGAGGAGAAGCAGCTGCTGGCACTTGGGGTGGGGGGGGTGGGGGACAAGAAAAAAAGACATTTGTCTCTGATTAGCGAGCAGCCCAAGCAGTTTTCAGACACCGGAGCTGAGGGAAGGCAGGTGCGAGCCAGGATTCCCGTTAATTTTTTCCATCCATGTGTGGAATACATTTTGTTACATGCACCAATAGAAACATGCTGACCGCTGTGGGTGTGATGGGTTCTCTGCTAATCAGGTGGACAGCACTTGGATGTGCCCTGGGCAGCTGCCCAAGTGTTAAGCTCACAGGGAACACAAGGGAGAGCCCTCATTTCCAGTCTGGGAAACTGAGGCATGGGATGGGCAGGGTCCAGCCTTTCCTGATCCCAAAAAGCCAGCACAGGTGTCAGCTGCCTGGATTTTTGGGGAGCCCAACTCAGGCGTGATGCTTAAATGCTGAGCCCCCCAAGGCTCTACTCAGTGTTGAGGAAAGTGGCAGCTGCTCAGCGCTACTAGACACCAGGCCCCTGTCTCATGGGGGGGGCACCCCACAAAAAATCGGTGGCTTCTTCAGAAAGTTTGGGTGGATGTCACTTTTCCCCCTTCCGTTCCTGTGCGCTGGGGGAAGAAACTGTAAAGGCAGGCTGGGCTCTGTGGCATGCCTCCTGGTATGCCACACCCTGCCACTGTGACACGAGCCAGCTCACAGCAGCTGGTCTGCCACTGGGTGACTGAAGCAGCAGAGGCATGTGCCTTTAGGACTCAAGGGCCCAGGTTCAAGTCCCTGCTGACCTGACCAAACTCAGCCAGCCTGGAAGAATCCTTGCTCAACAGCTCTCTTCTGACCCAGTCCGTAGCACCAGTGCGGGGCTCGGTCTTTACAGCCCCAACAATCCCAGTGACCCAGGCAGAGGGACTGACAATTGAAGTGCAACTAAAAAAAAACAAACCCACAAAAAACAACAAAAATCAGTACCAAGCTGCAAGGAACCTGGTGAGGTTCCTGGGATAACCTGCCCCTGAGCCAGCTTGGTTTAGATAGAGCACCGGAGTGGGAACCACAAGACACTCTGACTTTAAGGCCAGAAGGGACACGCATGTCTGATCCCCACCAATTATGCACCAGAGACCCTTGCCCATCCACTCCTGTAACAGTCCCCTAACCTGCCCTCTATTGCCACTGCTGCCCCTGGCTCAGTGAAGCCTTCATCAGGCGCCTCGGCCAATTTGTCTGCGTTCTGTTGGCCTATTACGATGTGCACGTACAGCACTGAGTGCAGTGGGGTCTCAGCAGCGCACCTCTAGGTCCTACTGCAATACCAACAAACAGCAGCTCTGCCGTTACCCTTGGCAAAGCTCCATGCCCAGGATGGGATGTGAGCCCTCTTCTACAGTTTCACTAGCACGCAAGAGCAGTGCAAGCAGGCTGGGGCAAGGGCAGAGCAGAGCAGAGCGTGGGGTCTCTAATGTTTCCATCCATGTGCAGAATAAATTTTGTTACGTGCACCAAGACATGCACAAATGTGCACCAGCTCAAAAAAACCCCACATGCTGCTGGCAGTGGGTGCTCTGCTAATCAGCTGGGCTGCATTAGAATTTCTCCTGGGTAGCTGCCCAAGCGCTCAGCTTGCAGGAAACACCAATCAGGAGCTGTGCTGACCACAACTGGAAAGCTGGGCCCACAGATCACAAAGGCTCCAGTGAACAAACATTCGTTACGGTCTCCCCCACCGCCTAGGAGATCAGGACCACTAGCTCCCCTTCACCCAGCAGAGAGGGGGTCAGCAACCGGCCCATATTTATTCAGTGAGTCGACAGTAGAACAAGAATCCTTGCTGCCAGTCTGCTCACCTCTAACCACAAGGACCACACGTCTCTCCCAGCCGCCGGAACCCAGAGGCCGGAGTCTTAGGCGCCTTACCTCCTCTAGCCACTAGACAGTACTACCACCAGCTCTGGAAACAGAACCCAGGAGTCCTGGCTTCCAGCTCTTTGCTGCAGCTCTAGAGACACTTGTTCCACTAGGAACTCACTAAGCTCTGTTAGGACTCAAAATGTGCCCTAGCTCCCAATTCCTGCCCCACTCCCTGTGCCCACAGATGAGAGCAGCACAAGATACCCCAGCAAGTCCCAAGAGGAGGGAGAATTCGTTCTTTGGCAGCTTACAAACCATCTGTCTCTCATGTAGGCTGGCGGCAGCCTCAGCCGCTCTGCTCCACAACAGCCAGACTAACGAGAGACACCGTTCAGCTGCCAGCAGCACCCGCATTCTTGCGTGAATCCCAGCCACCCATGAGGCCGCCCTGGCCACTGACAGCTTCCTCCCCGCTCCCGCAGCTAGGGCCTGCCAGAGACAGATGCTGCCCACCAAAGGCTGCTCTGAGAAACGGCCACCTAGTCACTGACGCTGGGTTTCCATTGAACAGCAGCCAGAGATGAGGTCAGCGAGGCAGAGGGTTGCCATATACGACAGTGCCTGTGGGAGGGTGGATTTTTTTGTTTAGAACAGGAGGCAGTAGCTGTGCACATGCTGCAGCCAGCTGGACACTGCTCTGCCCTAGAGGTGGGTATTTGCAGTCTCTCGGTCCTAATGGAACAGGTGCCCAGCTGTACATGAGGCACAAGATGTGAGCCCACAACAGGCATGCCTAGGGTGCTCTGACCCAAGCTTTACAGCTCATGCTTGGAGCTCCAGAGGCTCCTGGGCTCAATCCCCTGTGTGCCATCCAGTACACACCCTTTAGCAGGGGTGAGTGGAGAGGGGACATGGGGGGCTCCCAGGGCCGAGGAAGAGCCAGAACAACCCCCTCTTTACCGGGGCAGTCCATTTGCAAAAACATTGGTGGTGCCCAGAATGCCCAGATCCCGCATCCCTCCCCCATTCAAACCCTACCACCCCACCTGCCTAAGGCACTGAAAGGGGGCTTGCAGCGAGCAATGGTACAGGAGCCATGCATTGGAGCAGAACCCAGCTATCTTTAACCAGCAGAGTTTACATCCGGGGACAAGGCACTAACCCAGCTGAACCAGCAACTCCGACCATCACTTTAAAAAAAATAAAGAAACTGGTTAGGGTTCTATGACCATGAGTGGAAGGGACCTCGAGTGGTCATTAAGTCCAGCCCCCAGCAAATAAACCTAGACCAGGTGTTTGTCCAACCCGGTCTTAAAAGACTCCCACAATGGGGTTTCCAATACCTCCGCTGGAAACTTGTTCCAGGGTTAAACTCCCCTTAGTTTTCCCAAACATATAACCTTGTCGCACATCAGCCGTATTACTTCTTGTCCTACTTTCAGCGGCCACAGTGAACAATTGATCGCTGCCTTCTTTTTAACACGGCTTAACGTATTTGCAGACAGTTACCAGGCCCCTTCTCAGCCCGCTTTTCTCAGAACCAAACAGGCCCAGTTTTGTTTTTTTTAACATCTTCCTCCTAGTCACATTTTTCTAACCTTTTGACAAGTTTGGTTGCTGTCCTCTGGAATCTCTCCAGCTTGTCCATTTCTCCCCTAAAATGTGGCATCCAGAGCTGGATGCAGGACTCCAGCTGGGGCCTCACCAGTGCCAAGTTAAAGGGGAGAAAGACATCCTGGGACACCCTTATTAATACGCACCAGAATGTTAGCGATTTCTGCAATTGCCTCACATTATGGACTCATTCTGTTTGTGATCCACCATCGTGCTCAGTCCTTCACGACAGTATTGCCATCTAGCCCATTTTGTAGCTGTACATTTGATCTTTCCTTCCTAAGGGCAGGTTGACACGAGACCTTAAAGTTGATCGTCGACACGCAGTTCCAGGTACAGCAATGGGGGAAACTCTCCCGCTGGCCTCCCTTATGCCTCGCGAGAATGAGGAATGCAGGAGTCGACCGTCAAACCCGTGTCATTTGATTTCACGCATCCCCGCTAGGTGTGTGAAATTGAACCCCGGAAGATCGACCCTGAGCAGGTCGATCTCCCAATGAGCATAGACATACCCCAAAGTATACTACTTTGCAATTGTCTTTGCCGAATCTCATCTTGCTGATTTCTCCAGTTGGTCAAGACCCTATTGAGTTCTGTTCCTGTCCTCCAAAGTGCTTGCAACCCCTCCCAGGAGGGTGTCATCTGCCTATTTTTGAGCATACCGTCCCCTCCATTAACCAAGTCATTAACAAAATTACTGAGCCCAGCACTGAGCATTGCAGAACCTGCTAGATACGCCATGTCCTCCCAGTTTGGGAATGGAGTGTTGACAGCTCCTCTCTAAATACAGTCAACCAGTTGTGCACCAGCCTTAGAGTAATTTAATGGAGACTACATGTCTCATTTGCTTATGAGACTGCCACATGAGATGGCAGAGAAAGCCTTACTAAAAATCAAGGTGTAAGATAGTCCAGTGCTTCTGCCTCTGTTCTGGTTTCAGTAGTCATCAGAGACAGAATGAAGGTCTATATCACTCATCACCATAGGCAAATCAAGGCTCAGCGCTCATCTCCCCTGCCACGAAAACAGCCACAAACTAAATTGGGTTCCTGGTACCAACTCAACGCTTAAATTGAGCAAGAGAATGATTTGTATGACAGATAGGCCCCAGCTGAAACCAGGGACGCATTGTGCCAGGTGCTGTACAGACATTTATGGTCTGTAGGGCAGGGACCATGAGCCAGAGACACAAAAACAACGAAGGGCAGGAGGGGAAAATAAACCCAGAGGATGAAGCAACCTGCCCAAGGTGACACAAGCCATCAGTAGCGGAGCAAGGAATAGAACCTACATGACTTAGGATTCCAGTACACTTCCTTGTCCACTCAGACCACATGGCAACTAAGACAACTGCTTCAAGAAGTGGGTTTGTCCCATGAAAGCTCATCACCTAATAAATTATTTTGTTAGTCTTTAAAGTGCTACTGGACTGCTTTTTTGTATTTCTCTTTTTTAAATCCCACTGAAATCATAACTTTAAAATATCCCTGCCACGGACTCAGGTCAAGCAATTAAGACTTCAGCCCACTGCATCCTCCACCCCTGGGACAGCTGAAGCCCCATGGTAGAGTGCCTCTCTCCCAGGGCAGTTCAGCAGCTTAGAATTCCCAAGGGGAATGGGTGGACCTGGAGCCACAAGCCAGGAATGTTACACAGGAAGTGGGGGTTTCAGTGCCTAAGAGCAAGGGGAAGGATCACGATTCAGCAGCGCTCTTGCCTCTTTTAAAGCAACTTTGTAACACCTTAACAGGAAACTGAGACAAGTCACTGTATGGGCCCAGGGCAGCAAAGGCATCTACTCAACCAAGCGCCCGTTAATCCTTAACAGGAGCGGTAACACCTCCGCAAGGAAGTCTTGTTTAAAAATCCAACTCCGTACACTAAGGCGCACAGCCCCAGAGCAGGGCTGTCCAGGCACCAAAGCCTAATAAGGAAACAGTCAGCCAAAGCAGCCAATCAAGCTCCCAGCTCACTCGCGCTTGGCTTCCTGCAGCTGCCAGAATGGAATCCAAGTGGCTGACAAACAGCAGGCCTCCAGCAGGAGGGTGCTAGGAGGAATCCCAAGTATCTCCCTGCACGGGAAGCTCCCAGTCTTTTAGCCATAATTTCCAAGCTTCTGCTCCTGGATGACAGAGCAATAAAGACACCACCTGGTACAGGGCTTAGCTGCAATCAGAAGCCCTGATGGCGAGTGCTACCGTGTTACAGTGGAGGCAATGGGCCAGGGATCAGCTGGGAAAGGGAGACAGATGAAACCCCAAGTGAGGAGAATGCTTTTTGGTTTCCAAAGATCACTCGCCTCACTTCAGGAGGTGGGGCAGCCCCTCAATACACGGTCAAAGCATTAATGGAAGGACGGGAATTTAAACTAGCTAAGCATTGTGTGACTTTAAGCCACAGGAAACTTCCCTTGAAGGATGTTCTTGTGGTGGTTACACATCATTTGAAAGTCCTGGAAAGGAGAGAGCATAGTGGATAGAGCACTTGAGAAGCACTCAAGAGACCTGAGTTTTATTCTTGACTCTGCCACTAGCTGGTGACCTTAGAAATGTCACTTCCCTGTTCAGTGCCTCAGTTTTTCCATCTGTAAAATGGGAATAATATTGACCTACTTGGAAAAGTGCATTGTGACCCAGTGCTAGATAAGAGCTAAGTGGCCCTGCAGTTCCCAGCTGTCCCACAGACAGAGATCCTTGGATATAGCGCTGCCTCAGGGCCTGATTTCTATCACACAAACCGTAGGGAAGGTAACCTGTAAGTACCAGCAAACAGTCACACCGTGGTGGAGGCCAAGTATGTACCTGAGTCAAGCCTCCCACATCATTTCCAAAAATTCATAAGCCGATGCATTAGACACCTCTATATTTGCCTTCTAGCTCATGAGTCAGATGTACGCAGCTTTTCATCCAAACCTGAAGGGTATAGCAAATAAAACAACTTACTTTGGCAAAAAGAGCTGAGGTTTGTATGTATTCACTAGCCGATGTACTCGGTGTTGCTTCGGTCCTTGTGGGGCCAAAGGAAGCAGGGCAAGGAGACTGGAGTCATGGGGCCTCAGGTGTGGGGCTCAGGGTAGGGAGTGCTGGAGTGAGGGCAGTGGGTGGGAAGCTCAAGGCAGAGGGTTGGGTGTGGGAGGGGACTCAGGGAAGGGAGATGCAAATGGGGGCTCAGCACAGAAGGTGGGGATGCAGGAGAGGGCAGGAGCGGAAGGAGCAGGGCTCAGTGCTGGAGGTGGGGGGCAAGAGATAGGACTCAGGGCATGGGGGCGGGAGCTTACCAGGGTAGCAAGCCTGGCGCTGTTACAGCAACGCCTCCTCCCAGCAGGCCAGGGCTGCATGAACTATTCCATGGCCTCCAGCTTGCCCAGGAGAAGGGCAGTGGGGCTCTACAGGCAGATCCCAGCCTGCAGCCTGTCTGGGGGCTGGGGCTGGCGCTGGCCTCCAACTGCCCACCCTCCCAGCCTGCAGCCTGCTCTTGGAGGGGGTGTGAGGCTCTGGCCCTGGCCTTCAGCTACCCTCTCTCAGGCCCTACAGCCCACCCCCACAAGCTGGTCAGGGAGCATTTCCTGGGTGGGGGCTGGGCTGCAGTTCTCAGCCCTGGCGTGGTCCCAGGGCTCATGTGAGGGGGGCATCCCCTCTGCTGCCCCCCCAGTGGTCACTCCGCAGCATTGCAGGATCCCACACTCGCTGCCCCTAGCAGCCACTCTGCAGTAGATCATCCCTCCTCTGTGCCCCCCTCCCCCTCCATGTGCTGGAAGACATTTCCATTCCAAGCACTTCCCGTTTTCCTGGCACCACCAAAACTGACCCTGCTTCGAGTTAGGATAAGAGAAAGCTACATACCAAGTTTGGTCATCCTAGCGCTTACCATTTAGGAGGTGCTCTTGAACAGACTGATGCACTCTGAAATATATATATATTGATATGACTCCAGGAGCTGGGTGTCTAAGCCTACATATATACTGTTGTGGTTGATCAACCCTCTCAGGGTCGGTCTTGCAGGGTTTTGTTCTGCACATGCGCAAAACAGCACTTTCTGGGGTCAACATCTACCCTGGAACTCCTCACGAGCAGCGAGGGTTGAGGAAGGTTGACAGAAGAAGAGGTCCCATAGACCTCCTTCTGTGTGGACAGCCATAGCAGTTGACTGCTGATCAGTCAATTTTAGCTACACAACTGGTACAGATAAAATTGCGTATCAGTGGTTGACTGCTATGTCTAGTGTAGACATAGCCTAAGAAACACACCAAATATGTTCAAGACTGTTAAAAATCACAAGCATTCCCAATATTGTGTCAACGCAGTTTGCCTTTCAGTCCAGAGGAATGCAGGAATTCAGAGTAAAATGCCCAGTGTGGACAAGTGACAGATAAATATGACCACTGGGAATGGTCAGAGAGCCTTAACCAGAAGTCAGGCCAAACCCCTTGCTTCAGAACTGGACTTCTCACAAAAGGATTCCCAACAAGAGCAAAGCAACTTGGGACACTTGGGGTTCCCCAGAAGTTGTATGAAAGATGCTGCTCCCAGGACAGCCTTTGTGGCTACCCTCTCTCTTATCTCCCTTCATGGGACTGCCCTTGGGACCTTTCCCTAACCGCCCCCTTCCAAAGCCTAAATCAGGAGCATTCCATTACATAGTCTCTGAGGTCACATGTACTTGGTCAGGTGACATCCTTTGTCCTGTCTGGAAACTACAACTACCATCAAGCCTCTTGTCTTAGCATTCTATGCCCCTCTGAACGTACGTGTTCATTGCAAGGAAGTTAAACGCAGCTCTCTATGGTTAAAATAGCAGTGAAGACATGACAACTGAGCTTTTAGCTTGGGTTAATAGCAGAGTTCCCCCTAATTTTTTCCATCCATGGCCAGAATGGGCGCACCAAGGCACATTGGAGGACTGGGTCAAAAGAAATCTGAAGAGATTGGAACAAGGAAAAGTGCAGAGTCCTGCACTTGCGATGGAAGAATCCCAAGCACTGTTGCAGGCTGGAGACTGACTGGCTAAGTAGCAGCACAACAGAAAAGGAACTGGGGATTACAGTGATAAAAGACTGGAGAGGAGTCAACAGTGTAGCCCTGTAGCCAAGAAGGCTAACGGCATATTGGGGTGCATTAGGGGAAGCATTTCCAGCAGGTATAGAGAAGTTAATATTTCCCTCTATTTGACACTGGTGAGGCCACATCCAGGTCTGGGCCCCCTAGCATAGAAAGGATGTGGATGCTTTGGAGTAGGTTCAGCAGAGGGCAACAAAAATGATTAGGAGGTTGAAGCACATGACCTATGAGGAGAGGCTGAGGGACCTGGGCTTATTTGCAGAAGAGGAGCGAGAGGGGCGATTTGATAGCAGCCTTCAGCTTCCTGAAGGGCGGGGGCTCTAAAGAGGCTGTTGTCAGTGGTGACAGATGGCAGAACAAGGAGCAATGGGCTGAAGTTACAGCAGGGAGAGGTGTAGGTCAGATGTTAAGAAAAACTCTTTCCCCAGGAGGGTGGTGAAGCACTGGAATGCGTTACCAAGGGAGGCGGTGGAATCTCCATCCCTGGAGGTTTTTAAGTCCTGGCTGGGATGACTTAGTGGGGGTTGGTCCTGCTTTGGGCAGGGGGACGGACTCAATGACCTCCCGAGGTCCCTTCCAGCCCGGGGACTCTATGATTCTAAGGCATGTTCAGTTGTGCACCACCAGTAGAAACACGCTGATGGCTGTGGGTGCAATCAGCTGGGTGGCACCTCAATCTCTCTTGGGTGGCTGCCCAAGCACGCAACTTAAAGGGAACACTGGTTAGCAACCTGGTGTTGAATTCAGGCTGCTGCGTAGGCTTTAACCCGGGCTGTTAACCAGAGCCAAAAGCCAGACTTGAGTTGCTGCGTCTTCGCCGCTACTAACAGAGGGGTGTAGCCGCACCCTGACAGACGCGCTGGCTGCAGCCCAGCTGAGAGCGCAGGGCCCGGTTACATTCTTGCCCCACTCTAATACAACCGTGCAAGAGTGGAAGGAAAGCTTTCAACGGAGCACAAGGAGAGAGCAGGCTGCAACAGCTAGTCTCTGGCACTCAGCCACTATAGGAGGTCCGACTAGGTCCCTCAGCCTACATCTCTTCACAGCCAGGTTGTTTGTCTCAGGTCAGAAGGTGTCCAAGTTGGTTTTGACCTGAGGGCAGCAGCACAGCAGATTCATCCCCGCTGCTGGCAGGTGAAACAGAAAGGAATCCTCATGGCTCAAAAGCAGCAAAGATAGGGGCCTTCCATCCACATCTGATCTCCAGTGTTTCCTTCCCCTCTTCCATGGTCTTTCCAAAGTTGTCCCATGTTACGTTTTAGTTGCCACGGAGCTGTGGAGAGGCAGCCAACAGGTGGGGAGGTACCTACCAGGCAACATCTCCACAGAAGCGTGAGCCACTCTAGGACTCCGTTTGCAAGCCCCGGAGGATTTTGAAGTTGAATTTCAAAGGACCACTGGTCAGACAGACAAACTTAGGCAAGGTGGTGAAATTCTCTGCAATGCTTAGTATAAAATCCAAACTAAGAGGGAAGGATGAATTCTCCATTCTCTAGGACAAAGGGTCTTCACCTTGCAGATGGTGCACCTTTAAGGTCAGCCTAGCCATGTTTGCCATGAGGTCATTCTCAGACCTGGCTGGTTTCTTACTCCACCGGTTGTTCTACTGCTGTCAGTGGGACCACTCCTGGAATACAAGATAACTGCATCAGGTTCTAAACCAATGATTTGCAAGTCAGTGTCAGGAGTCCGCAAGTCTGCCAAAATAAACCTGGCTTCTGCCCCTCCATTCTGACTTAGCTCAGTGGGCCACTTAGCCTGGGGACCTGCACCAGCAGTGAGTTTCACACTCAGTACAACAAAAATAAGCCTTTAATTTCTGTACCTATTTCATGCTGCTCTTTTGTACCTTAGAGATGCGTGAGAGTTTTGCTGTGTAACTCTCAATTTAATATTACTTTTCTGGATATGCACAAAGTGGCACAGGTGGGCAGTGGCATTTTTACAGTATGCTGTGGAGAGTCTCAAAGAAAAAGATTGAAAAACTCTACTCCAAACAGTTCTCAAACAAAGGAGATTTGTAAAGGCAAGTCCCAAACAGCATAATCTGCTCTTCTCCCTTCTGGTTGTCAGGAACAGTCCATTCCCAATTATGACCCGAAGGTCCGAACAAGGAGACGGGAGGCAGGAATGCAGGGTCTCACCTGTTCTGGAACACTGGACAAGTCACTTTGCCACCTGTGAAAAAGGGATCTCTCCTGCCTTTCGTATACCAAGAGGAAAAGGGTGAAATCAGTGCAGAAGTATTACCGCTGGCTGAACAATGACAACACAAATCCAACCAAAATAGTATCACCAATCTGTATTAAACTGTACACCAAATAATTATGTTTGCCAATTATTATACAGCAGAACATGTCAGTAAGGACACATCATTTTTCAGATGAAAAGCACACATGTTGGTAAAAAAAACAAGATGCCAAAAGGTAGGATGCTGAGATCTTGGATACTACCATCAGCTGTGAGTCTTTCACTGGGAGCCAAAGTTCTGCTCATTAGCACTTAATGCTCAGCAATAATCTAACATGTCAGAGTTAGTGTACAAAGAGCATAATAAAGTGGGAACAGTTTCTCATACCTGGGTATCTTCTCCCAAGACTAACAGACACCGAGACAGACAGAAGCAATAGGGGAAAAGAAGAGTCACAATTTGGCAACTGACGTGGACAATGCACTACACTTGTGTCGAATCACTGAGTCATACCCAACAGGCGCTAGGAACCAGATCATCTCAGGACTTCATGGAGTGTGAACTTTGGCAAAAAAATTAAACTATGACTTTTGGCTTCCAAGGGGAGACATCAAGCAGCAGCAATAAGAAGTTACAGAGGTGAACAGAGGATTTTTCAAGGCATCACTACAGGCAGGCATTTGGAGCCCGACTTTGCCGGCCTTCAAGGATGTTTGAACTAGAGAATGAGGACTGACTCATTCTGGACTTAGGGCATGGCTAGAAGTTCAGTTCCAGGACTATCTGAATAGTTAATTCTGGCAAGGGTTTAACAGTTGCCCTGATCAGTGCGGTCTCCGGGGTGCTCTGCTCCAAATGCTTGAGAACTGCACTGCTGGTATTAAAGCCTAACTCTTGTAGGATGCTTTTTCAGATGTAGAGCTCAATGCAGTGTACAGAGAAAAGGTCGGTTTCATCATTCCCATTCTACAGACTGGGAAGCAGCCCTAGAAAAGGGAAGCGACCATCTCCCAGTCCAGTACCCAAACCACTGGACCTTGCTACAAGCCCCACATGGAATGCTTCTAGCGTGGTTAGACCAGAGGACAGCTCTCAGCTCCCACTCCACCACAGGAATTAACCTATTGAGGGAACTCGGTGTTAGAACTATGTCAACACCATTTCACCAGCCAGATGACAGAACACTTATGGTGGGTTATCACCTGGACAGCACAGATAGGCTATGTGGCTTTCCTACTGCTAGAGAAATCCATAAGCCATGACCTCTCACATCCACAAAAGAAGCAGAACAGAGTCCAGAGTTATTTCCCATTTGGAACAATAGTAAAACAGAGGGTCTTATTTCACTACCCCCATCCATTCAACTTTTTCTTGGTCCTTTTAAACAGATTTAATCAACTATTTATGGCAACCGAAACCAGCTTCCTCTCCGGTATCTAGCCTTTCTGCCGTGCTCATCCTACTCATCTACCGTAGGGCTTCCCATGAGCAGAGGAGCTGTTTGCATCGGTTTCTGCCCCCTCCCCCTGCACCGCTCTAAAGTAGAGTGTCTCCACCACTAGTGTCAATGAGGACATGGCCCCAGAGGTCCCATTTCAGATTGCTCTCAGCACACAGGAAGCCCAAAGATGCAACTTATTCCACTGTCAGATGAAGATGCAACTTACTTCCACTGTCAAGGGAGTCTTTATAGGAGGGAGTTTGGAGCTTTGAAGTAGTAATGACCTACAGCCCACTGGAATCAGAGGAAAACCGTCTTTCAGCTGCCCCTGGATCAGCTATGGCAGGGCGAAAAGGGAAGGAGGGTAAATCTGGGGAGATCAAAGTTTGGAAAGTGCTTCCTTTCAGAGCTCACCATTCAGCCCAATCCACTCGCCAAGCCTCAGGAGCACAGTTGTAGCACGAACCCTTTGGGAATGATTGCAGAGGGAGTGATGATTAGAGAGTTAAATAATTGTTGTAGCATTAGGGGTTTTTCTTCCTCTTTTCTTTAAATCTAAATTAATACAGTCTTCCTCCCACCCCTGGAATCTCAACATCTCTTGACACCTGGGAGAGGCTGCAGAGATCTTGTGTGTTCCAAGAGGCGATCACCAACCTCACTGTCATTACTGAAAATCCCTGCGGCAATCGTTTGCTACGGAAGGCAAGAGCTTCCCTAGGCCTACGAGTTAGCTCTTTTCTGGCAAAGAGGTGAGTTAAGGCTTATCGAAGGTCCATCAGTACCACATCTCCCTCAGCCACCGACACGTGAGTGCAGCTCTGAAAGAAACAGGAGAGACAGGAAGGTTACTGAACCATCTCCATCCCTTTTGTTCTACTGACCCAGCTCCTACGGTCTTCACTGCGGCAGTTGGGCATCGCAATCGATGGATTTTAGTTGTACACCACCTTCTACGAGGCAGGCTAGGATTAACCCCATCCTACAATAGGGAATTAAGACCCAGGTATGCTTAGTGATTTGCCCAAGGACCCACAGCAAATCCATAGCTGAACAGCTAGGACCATCTAGTCAGAGTCCAGAGTCTTAAACATTAAGTCAACCCCTCTGCCAGGAATAAGTTACATTTTGCACTTAAGCCACTGGCCATCAGTAGATACTGAGGTATTCACAAAGCAGAGGCAGCATTAGCCTCTTCATTTTCTAACCAGAGAACTCAGGCACGGAGAGAGCAGAGTGACTTGCCCAAGGTCAAACAGCAAGTCACTGGCAGAGCTTGGGGGTAGAGCCCTCAAGTCCCTGTCCTATTCTCTGCCCACTAGGTCATGAGGCTTCTCTTAGAGGCAAGATAATTTTAGACACGGAACAAGCCCTGCAGATGAATTTGCTCCACGGACAAACATGACAATGCCACTCTCTTAGCAAGGCATTCACAATGCCCTGGGCAGGAATTTAGCCCCATTCTGTGAGGACATGGAGCAAGGCAGCTACTTGCCAAAGACCATACCGTGAATCAGCGTGTGACAACAGAATCCAGGAGTCCAGACCTGCATTTATTACCTCAGACCAAGCCATTTTAGATGTACCATAGGGGTGAGGGCTCAGCCCCTTTCTTCCCTGGATTCCAGCCCAGCCCTGAAGTATCGGTAAGGCTTAGGACAGCCATTGAACAAGCTGACTGAGCCACAGTTCTCAGTGGCCTCTCTCTTCAGGTACTTACCGTGAAGAGTGGTGGATCTTTGCTGTGTGGATGAAAGCCCTTCTGCCGACAAGCAGAGATCTCCTCCAGGCCATGATCTGTCAGCTTGAAGAATCCTGTCCTACAGAGATAAGATGCTTTGAACAACTCGTTTTCCTAATTGTGTCTTAAACAGTGCAACTCTGACATGCACCAACTTCTGTGCTGTAACATTTTACTGTTGCCTAGGTGGATTCCGGTAGCCCCAAGGGTACATCTAGTCAGGAAGTGAGAGCGCATCTGGTTACACAACTAACTCATAAGCATCTGCTTACTGGTTAGTGGTACCAGTTACCTGCAGCCCCACCCCAAGTAAATAAGGAGTGGCTGGCTCAACCTCTATCCCTGCTTGCACCGGGATCAGTCAGTTTCCCCTGTTGCTCTGCATTTAAAGGCTGAGCCGGCACACAGGCTGGCTCAGCTTTTGTCTCCACCCGCCCCCCTGCACTCTCAGGGGGGGCGGGGAAGCCAGATCTCAAACACTTCTGAAAATCCTATCTTGCACGCGTTACTTAACTCTGTCCGGGAGCGACATGCTTGGGAAAGGAACACACTCTTACTTACTCCTGGTATTTTGGTGAACACACGATGGCAATGGACTCAGCTAGCATCATCTGATAGGAGCAGTGCGTGTGCAGGTCCACGCTGGAAAGAAAAGCTGTTTGCGTCGGGTGAGTCTAAACACGGACACATCAAAGGGAAAGACAAGGGTTAAGCTTGGCCCACGCAAAAGGCATCCAAACCAGCTGCAGCCAATGACAAAGGGTCACAAAGAGCAAGAGTTTTTATTCCGTGACACCAATTAAGGTTCAGCAACGTTCTGAGGTGCGGTGCCAAAATCTGACTTCTGTATACAGTTTAAGTGCCAGCCCAAGTGCTGGCGATACTTTAGTTCTATTTACAACAGCTTCATTAACAAACAAGTGAAGATGCAGAGCTTCACGCTTTAGGGGGTGGTCGGTAGCATTAGCTGGTCTTTTGTTAATCCACAGGTGGCCCGGCTTTGAGCAAACCCCTGGCTGCACGGGGAGGAGGGGCGGCGCTGAGCTTCTGCCTTGTGCGCCGATGAAATCTGGCTCGTGCGCCACTCTTAGCGCCTGTGCTGGGTGTTGCTGATCCCCGGGCCTAAGGGGACAACCTAGCCACTTTTTTTTATAGTTGCCGGTGTTTGCAAGGCAGCTGTCTTGTTGGAAAGAGCATCCTACAGCACAAACTGTTTTGCTTGGCATTTGGCACCACTTAGAAGGCAGCATCTGGACTGGGAATGAGGCCAGAGCTGGGGACAATGAGGGAATCTGGAGCTGGCTGAGGCTGACCACGTGGTGGGGCAGCAGACAGAGGTCTGGAGGAAGAGGTGAGGCAAGCACTGCCCTGGGGAACTGCCAGCCAGTTTAGCAAAGGCACTTGGTGCTTCCTGAGAGCAAGTTGAGCATCTCGTACAACGGTTTGCCTGTGCTACCATTTCACGCCGGAGGCATCCAGGTAGCCCTCAAGGTGATACATTTTTTCCTCGAGGAAGCTCCCAGAGCAGGGGTCACAAGACCCCTCCTAATCTCCCAAAGTCCCGTACCAAACTTGCTAGCTTTCCTCGGCGGAGACTGACAAGATCTAACTGCCTGCAGCAAACACCAGCACTGCTCTTTGCTCATATGGAGGTGGCACTTAAGCCCAAACAGACATTAGAGCCTGCTGCTTAGGCTCACCGGGGAAAGTTTCCATTCATGATCTTATGTTGAAGGGGGAAGGATCGATGTGCCTGACTGGGAATTGGGTGGGGGGAAAGGGAGCCAGAGAAGGGAAGGAACTTGCTGAAGATTTTGTTCCTGCACAGCCTACAACAATCATTGCAATATAATGACTTAAAGAGGCTGGGACTGCCAAGGGTTTGCCCAGCTGGGCAAGGGCCTGAACCATCTAGGTCAACATCTCACCTCTAGCAGTGGCCAGCACCAGCTGTGTGAGGAGAAACCCTACAGAGCAGGCTTTACTGACAAATCTCCCCCCTTAAACCTGCTTTCCAGCGTATTCGTTCAAGCCAGGCCTGCAGGCTGCCAGCAGCACTTACGTGGATCCAGCCCAGAGTGATGAGGCTGTCCTGATCCTGAATCAGGAAGAGCTCCTCCTCACTCTCCGTGTTGCAGTAATCGGGGCCGCCGTGTTGTTTGGGAACAATGACATGTGTTATCGTGAACTCGTTCCTCAGCTGGAAGACAGCAGGGAGAGGGGCTTACATAGAACCATAGAACACTAGAACTGGAAGGGACCTCGGGAGGTCAGAGTCCAGCCCCCTGCCCTCATGGCAGGACCAAGCACCGTCTAGACCATCCCTGACAGGTGTCTGTCTAACCTGCTCCTACATATCTCCAGTGATGGAGATTCCACAACCTCCCTAGGCAATTTCTAACATAATACCTGTGAGCAATAATGGGTTTAATCTGCAGCAAGAGAGATTTACATCAGTTATCAGCAAAAACCATGTAACCTGAAGGGTAGTTAAGCTCTGGAGCAGGTTACCAAGGGAAGCTGTGGAATTCCCGTTCCTGGAGTTTTTAAGAGCAGGTTGGACCCAGTTGACTTGGTCCTGTCTCAGTGGAGGGGCCTGGCCTAGATCATCTCTTGAGGTGTCTTCCATCCCTGCATCTCTATGATCATTTGTCTGATCCCCCAAGGCAGATGACGATGGATAGCGCAGTGCACCACGGCACCCGTGTTTTTCAGCGTGGCCGTACAAAGCCCCAGGCCTACAGAAGATCCTGACCCCAGAACAGAGGCTAAGTGTCCTTTTACCATGGACTGCTAGACAGCCAAAAGCTTTGGCAGGTGCAGTAGTTAAAGTTCCAGGTCATAAAGGACAGTTTGACATGAAGCGGGATGAAGTTACAAAGGGGGATTATGAGATAGGATCAGCTGGGACTGCGCCTAAGAACCAGGAGATCTTAGTCCCTCCTACGTCCCAAGGAAATCTTGTCATTATGAGCTCGTCAACTTGCCTCTAGCCCACATGAGTCATGACTGAAAGCTACCACCCTCTGTGACTTATCTAGTGGGCGTGAGCTCCCTGGGGAAAAAAGTGTCCATAGCACAGCTTAGATTCAGAATTCCTTGGAGAAGGGACCATCTTGCGTTTATACCACACCTAGCACAGCGAGGTCTGCAGGGATCTCTAGTTTTGCCACACACGTGCAATGAATTTCGGTATGTGCACCAGGGTGGAGGTGACGGGTGACCCGGAGGGGATGTGCAATGCATCATCTTTGCACTGGTGCCCATAACAAAATGTACAAGCCAGAGGTGGGACTGAGGGATGGAGTGTGGCTGGGTGATGGTTCCTACTGAGGCTGCAGGTTCTGGGGCGGGCCTAGGGATTTGGAGTGTAAGTTGCCCTTGGGTTCTGGCAGGAAGAGAGGGGACACCTCCAACTCCCTGCAGCAGCACCTCGGCTGGGCTTGGGAGTGAGGAAGAGGCATTTCTCCTTGTCACAGCAACTCTGGGGCTGGGGCTGTGAACTAGGCACCTCTCTCCTGAGTACAGAAAGTCTGGGTCGGACCTGGGTGGGGCCGAAGGAGAGGCACCCCTTGCCCTGTCACAGCAGGCCAGCTGGGGCTGGGATACCTCTGCTCCAAGCATGACAGATCTGGGAGTGGGCTGAGGGAAGGGCACCTCTCCCTCACCATTGCAGGTCAGGAGCTGGGCTGGTGGGGAAAAGGCATTTTTCCCATTGCAACATGTCTGAGGCTGGGGGAGAGGTCTACTAAGCACCTGAACAGCCAGGGAACTTGGAGGAAAACTAGGTCCTGGGGCACGTCTGAAGCTTCTAAGTGCTATCATCGCATAAACAACAAAGAAAACCATCCCAGTTGCCAATTAATAATGGCAAAATACTTCGCTCTTACATGGCACTTTGGAAGGAAGCGTTTATCATACGAAGGGGGCAGGGAAAGGCTTCAAGGACGGGAAAGAACTGGCTATAATTAGGAAGCCTTTTCGGGGAAAGCAGCCTGTAGTTGTTTGGCCCAGGGGAAGGATGACTGTCTAGGCTGACAAAGTTTGAATGCCCTATGGGTCTTCACAGAAGGCACCTGATCGCTAGCCAAATGAAGTGCCCAATCTTGCAGTCAGATCCACGCAGATGGACCCTGTGTGGAGCCCTGCTGATTTCAGCGGCACTTGCATGCATGCAGTCCCATTCTACATGGCTCCGATCACAGGATCGGGGCCTGTGGCGCAACAGCAGAAGGTGAGCATCAGAGCACAAACAAACGCCCAGCAAGATGAGGCTCGGGAACGTGGAACAAATGTAAAGCCACGGCCTGCACCATTCAGGACTTCAAAGAGTCAACAAGCACGACTTTAGTCTCGTGCAATGACAATCAACACCGGATCTAATTTTAGACTCAATGCAGGACAAAGATGTGTTCGGGAGATCAAGAGGCCTTTGGTGAAACTAAGGCAAAAGAGCTACAAGGTGCTGAAAGGGCTTTATCCAAAATGCCACCTTACCAGCTTCCCACAAAGGATTCCGCATGTCTCCACGCCCCTGGCCGTGTTAGCATCAGCTACCTGGAGGAATTTATGGCACAGCTCCTTGGGGATGACGACATGGCGAAGGCCCTCTATCGTTACATCTGTAGGGACGGGAAGGGTAGAGTGAACACAAGGCAAGATTTGCTGCCACGTGCATCGGGAAAGGTTAGTACTGCAAGAGGAGGGGAAATTGTTTCAACCCCAAAAGCTCAGGGAAGGGGTTTGGAAACAGAGGCTCTAGGTACACAGCTGCTCTTCATATTCCAAACGAGTACATGAAATCACTGGTGTTACTTCGCTCTTCTCCTCTGTAGATCTCAAAGGGCTTCACAAAGGCAGATCAATAGCCTCCTCCCCATTTTGGAGGAGAGGAGGTGGGGTGGAGCCTTCCTCAACACACACCCGTTAGTGATGCAGGCAGGAATACAATACAGGAGTTTTGAGTTCTGGTCTAGTGTTCTAGCCATTGGACCCTGCCACATAAATCACAGAAGTGCATGGGTGTCATGGCTATTAGGTAGGGCATCCAATTAAATCTGCATTCCACACCCCCCACCCCGACTCTCCGCTGCTCCTATTGTCCGCTATTCCAGCCAATCAGAACAGCAGGGGAAAAGCCTCCAGGCAGCGCTTCTCAACACTGCCATTCCAGCTGCACGGAGCTGCTTCCTGCCCCCGCCAGACAGAGCCCACGGACCAGATCTGGCCCCAGTTTGCCTGAGTCTGGTCCACAAAGCTTGGGCTCCATATGCACACACACCCCCCTCCCTCCCCCACCCCCGCAGCAGACCAGAGGCTAGAGGGGAGCCCCCAGGCCTCAGGGACCAGATTCAGGCAAGCCATGGAGGTCCCCCACCTCTGAACCAGCACTTGATCCAAACTTGGCTATGGCCTTTAGATGTGTCCTCCACTGCGCAAGGCACATTAGCACGTGCTTAGCTTTAAAAGCAGGAGCACCGTCCTATTGATGGGCAGTGTTAGATCAGAGGCCAGAAGGCTCAACAATTTGCAGGTTCAAATGCCTGATCCTCTTCAAGGGAAAGAAGCTATTTTTGGACACCCCAGGGAACCTCCCTCGGGCCATGCAAGCACTCAGCACCAAGGTGGAAGCCGTTCTCCCTGCCAGGACAGGATGGAACAGAAGTGAAAACAAAGGGTTTCGAATACATTGTGCAGTGTTTTCCTCTAATTTTTTTCCACTGGGGGGGGTGGAATAAAATTTGTTATGTGCACAAAGTATGTGGAGATGTGCATCACAAATAGAAACAAGCTGCTCACTGGCTGGCTGTGGGCGCTCTGCTAATCAGCTGGGTGGCACCTGAATCTCTCCTGGGTGGCTGCCCAAGCGCTCAGCTTACAGGGAACGCTGATGTGTTGTGTGTGTTTTTGGTCAGTTTCCTGAGAATGATGCCATTTGTGCCACCTCTATTAATTTTGGCTTCCAGCCAGGGCTCAGGCATTGGTGTCACTGACATGGGTTAATTCCAAAATGTACTAACTGTTCTGTGGGCTCCCCCACGCTCCAGGTTTCAGAGATCTGTCCACCACAGGCGGTTTTGGCAGCACCGTCCCTGCCACTGGGCTCACAGGCAGAAGAGAAGAGGCAGAAATCTTTGGGGTAAAGTCAGTCGGAGGCTTTTCCACTCCTGGTATCAGAGGTTGCCCCAGAGGCTCAGGCTTCCCGAATTCCTGCATGATTCTCAGACGCTCTTTCTCCAGCTCCTGGCGCCGGATCAGCTCCTCGAAAGCCTGAAATTGCTCCTGTTCTGCCTGCTGCTGCTTCATCTGGGCTACCCTCTGCCTCTCTTCCTCCAGCTGCTGCTGCAGAGCCAGGTTCCGTGCAAACTCCCCTTCCTCCTTCTTCTGCAATGGAAAACATGCAGGAGCAATGGTCAGGATGTCACTGGGTCTTGTGGGACAAACATACAAACAGGCTCACCAAAAACAACACAAGACAAGCAGTACTGTAGCACCTTAAAGACTAACAATTTTAATTAGGTCAGGGTTAGCCACCTTTCCAAGGCCCAGTGCTGACATTTGACCCTTTGACTTCTATGGACGGTTCAAGTGCTGGTGATACTTCTTAAAGCCATGAATAGTCCTGCTTACGTTGATTTTCAATAATAAATCAATGAAGATGCAAAGCTTTACCGTTTGGGGGGTGGCTGGTGGCATTAGCTCGTTAGCTGCTTTTTTGTTAATCCACAGGTGACATGGCTCTGAGCAAGCTTCCCGCTGCATGGGGTAAGAGGGGAGAGGCTGAGTTCCTGCCTCGTGTGCCGATGAAAATCAGCTCGCACGCCACCCTTGGCACCCGTGCCTGGGGTTGCGGACCCTGTATTAAGTAAGAAGCTTTCGTGGGTAAGACCCCCTTGCTTCAGATTCTGGAGCAGGAACAGCTTAACTGAGCAGGGAACCAACCTAGGCACTATCAGTTCCTTAGACTGAGGATGGGGAATCTTAGTTTGTCCAAAGGCCACTGAGCCACAGAAAAAAAAAAAAAAAAAAATCAACCAGAGGCCGCACACAAGTGAACAGCAACACCTACCACCCCAAAACACCCACCAAACTACTGAATTGGCTCCCAACAAGCAAGAAACAAACAAATCAAAACTCTCACTGAGAAGCAAGACAAAGCAAAGAGTGATGCACCAGGATTTAGGGCTTCCAGTACTTAGCATGGAGCCTTGCTGCAGGCTGGAGCAAAGTAAGCTGGTGGTAGATTCCACACGCCTGCCTCAGCCTATCCCTTCATCAGCAGGAACTCTTTGCCGATTAGCTTCCCTTCTCCACCAGTAGCTGAAACATATCCACACGCTGGAGGGGGACAGTTTGACTGGAGCGTTAAACGAGTGCCGAAGCCCCACTGTAGCTTTGGCCCAGGGATCCCAGCTGGCTCCCACATACAGCTTCAAACCTGCCCTGATCCCCATTGTGTGAAGCATGTGTGAAGTGAGCGGTCTAGGTCTGAACATGAGGCTTAGACAGAGCCAGGGCAGAGCAAATAGGATAATAAAAATAGGATGCCAGCAATTCTTAACTGCAGTCACCTCTTGTCACCTGCCTTCAGCTGGCAGTTTTCTGCCTGACTCCGAGCCGAGGGGAGGTTTGAGAAGAGACCTGCAGGAGAAGTTGATTGGCTTGATGGATTTGTGATGAAGTTGGGGGCTGAGGATCCGATTCCCTGAGTTCAGTTGGATGTGGTTCCTGGTGCCCCGTACTAACACCAGGTAGGTGCCTCAGTTTCCCTAGGCACAGCATCAGTTACAGAGTGGGGAGGGGAGTTTTAGTGGGATGACTTCTCAAAAGGTAGACAATGGGAGTTCCTGCTCTTTGTAACCCACGCAACCAGGTGACACCCTTCTTCCCAGGGAACAGGACAAAGATGGGAGGAGGGACCTGGCTAGTTTGAAATGGAACTGGCTGTGGAGTGAGGGGGGAAGGGGGCCAGAGGCCTGCTCAGGGACCTCTCTGGGCCTCTCTCCCCAAGATGGATTGTACTGAAAGCGAGATAGCCGTGTTACTCCAACAATGGGCCACACACCCCTGTCTGATCTGACTTGCTTTTTCCTCTTTTCATATATACACACCTGATAATGGGCCATTTCCACCTTGACTGAATAGACCTTGACAGCTCTAGCCCTTCCTTTCACTGGGATCCCACTTTTTAAATACCCCCCTGAACCTCCCCTCAATGACTCATGCATCTGATGAAGCAGGTCTTTGCCCATGAAAGCTTTTGCTCCAAAATATCTGTTAGTCTATAAGGTACCACAGGACTTCTTGTTGTACTGACAGCATCTGTTCCTGTGCTAACAAGTCTGCTCTACGCTGTGTCCCTGTTGCCTGATAACTCTTCTGTTCCACCTGCTGACTGAGAGTTACATCTGATTGCGGAGGAGGGGTGCAGGGCCTGGTGACCCCCCCACATCATGACATTCAGGCTGGGAGTTTTTCCTCCCTGCCTAAGGTCCAGGCCAGGAGAATACACAGAGCTGATTTTGGAAGAAGCAGGTGAACAAGGCAGCAGTGACATGCTCAGGGAGAGTTGGCTCCTAGCACTGACACGGAAGGCTGCAACGCTACGTTGTAGAATCCAGCTACCCGGCTTGCAGGTTCAAAAACCCTGCCTATCAGTTTCCTTTGCAGCTGTTTCCTCTCCCAGCGTTACTCACCTTTCGCTCACTGTACTCTGCATACTCTTTGGTGTACCTCTTCAGCAGCTCCTTCTTCAGCTCCTCCGCTCGGGGGAAAGCGATTTCTTTGAGTTTCTGCGGGGAGAGGGAAAAAGCGTGACGTCCCCAAGTTCAGGACAGCAAGCCGGGATTGACTGAGACCAAGCACAACTCCCAGACCTAAACTCCCATTGGAGGCATTTAGCTACCAACAACTACCGCAGAGAAGCGGGAGTCTGAGAAAGGAGCACTCAACCCAGAGAGATACCAATCAGTGGTGCTACAGCTTCCCGCGGGTGCATCTGCACAGGGGACGAGTGGGATACCCGGATCACATGCTGGTATAGCAAAGGTGTACAGTCTGTCTTTCCCACCTCCCATTCAGCAGCTGCACGGACAGAGGGTGTTCCATGCTTTCTTGCCCCAATGGGTGCTGCAAGAAGCAGCTACCGGCTCATGCATTTGTCTAGACACGGGCATCGGCATCCCCAAAGAGCTGCATGAGGTTTCTGGGAAAAGAGACAGGCCATCGATTACAGGATCTCTACCCAGAGGTCCTGCAACTTGAGCGCAAGTCCAGCTCTCAAAAATTCCCTGGACCCTAATCCTGGTTGCATTCCCAGACCAGAGATTTGGCCTTTGGGGATCTATTTTAAGAGGTGCTAAGTCAGGGATGGGCAACCAAGGCTAGTGAGTGGGCCACATGAGTGAATCTCCTTCAGCTGCATGGGCTGCAAGATTGTTCTAACCAAGATGGTCTCCCGGGATACCGGAGTTTTACTGCGCTTGCCTGCCTAGAATTTGTGGGGTGTGTTGACTGAACTTTGGTTGGAGGCAGAGGGAGTGCACAGCTCACACAGTCAGCACCTACCGCACTTCACATGCTGGTCACTTTACATCGGTAGGGAAACAAACTATGCGCACAGAAGCCAGCAAAATCGGGTATCGCCGCACATGGGCGATGGCAAACAAAGCAGCTGTGGGCCACGCATAGAACCCTGATGGGTCACGTGCGTTCCCGCAGGCCTCAAGTTGCCCACCACCGTGCTAAGTGGTCTGAATTCAACAGGAGTTTTGGGGGATAACTGAGTCAGCCGCCCCTTCCCCTCTGCCTCAGAACGGAATCTTTGGTGCCTCTGTGCTCAAGACTCAGCGCGCCGCGTTCGGCTGTTGTGACGCCTGTGCGCCGTCACCCTCAATGCACATGCGCAGGTTAGGGCTTGTCTACACTGGCAAGTTACTGCACTGAAACTTTCTCACTCAGCGTGTGAAAAATCCCCCGCCCAGCATGGCGGGTTTCAGTGCAGAAACTCGCCAGCGTAGACAGGCTCCCAGGGCTTGGAACACACAGTGAGACGAGTTATGGGGCACCGAGTTCGCAGCGGTATGCGAACCCCTCCTGGAGGTGGTTTTCCTAAAGCGCTGGGAGAGCTCTCCCCCAGCACTGGTGCCCTGGCCACCTGTTGTGAGTGCAGACAGAACTTTAGAGAGGCAGACATGCAAGTTTGTCCATCACACCTGTGCAGATGGAGCATTTCATGTACTGATGTAAGAATATGGGCCAAGGAATACCAAGGAGTGAAAGACGATGGCAGTCTGAGGACCAAACACCAGAAGACCTTTCTAACATGTGCCCAACTAGGAATGATCTCCCATGGGAAGTGGGGAGGGAAGCCCCATTACTTCAGGAAGAGAGGAGCAGATAAGATGATATCACTGACAGTGAAGCATAGGAAACGGTGTTGGGTGGCTGGCCTACAGAGGAGAATGGGAGGAAAAAAAAAAAAGATACCTGTGAATTATAACTCTCAAAAGGCACTGGGGGAATTCCAGACACCCCCTCTCCACTTCCACGGCCAGAGAAAACTGGAACCAACCCAGCAACGGTAGGATGACAGATCACGTGACTCACCCCGTGCTCATCTAACTCCAACCACCTACAATCTTATTGTTTTCCAAAAGAAATTACGGAGCAACTCACCTTCAACGTGTCTTTCTTCTCAGGGAGGGTGGTGGTTCTGTAATCGCGATGCTTGGGCAGCTTCTCTATGAAGAGCCTGCCAGACCAGAAAGGACCATTAGGCTCCTCCACCCAGTGTTTCTCAACCTTTGTTTAATAAAGTACCTCTTTTTCAAAGAAAATTATAAGTACCCCCAGACTTCTCTCGCATACCCAAAGGCTGTGCGTACCACCATTTGAGAAACATGGCCCTAAGGTAATCTGAGGTCTAGAAACAAGGGCCATTCAACCTTTCCAGATTACCGTGCCCTCTTCAGGAATCAGATTTGTTTTGCTTACCACCAAGTTACACCTCACTTAAAAACTACCTACAAAAACAATGCAAAAATATCAGACAACTACTGGAAACTTGCTGACTTTCAACCACCTTATGATCAAACAAATGAATAGGAATATTGAACTTACATTTCAGCATCAGGCATACAAAGCAGTAGAAACAAGTCGTCTGAATGAATTTTTAAATTGGACTGACTTTACTAGTGTTTTTATCTAGCCTGTTGTAAAACTAAAGTAACTATCTAGATGAGTTGAGTAACTCCACTGAAATCCATGGAGCCATTTCAAGTGAGCACCGAAACAGGCAAGAGCAACTCTGGACCCGAGAGACCAGATTTTATTGTTAGTGATGCTAAAATATCCTGCTTATAAATCAAGTCTAGCTAGAATGAAAGACTGTTTGCAATTCATTAGCATCAGGGACACCACACTCTGAGGATCCAATTCTCCCTGCCCATACCACGCAGCTTCCAGGGAGAGGGAACACACCATCATCTATCACCATTATAATGGAGAAGCCTTTAGGACATTGGTTTAGCTAAAGGAGATTGACATAGCAGCATGCAAGGAACAGAGCTGGAAAGATTCCACTTGGGTTTACACTTGCCAGTCTCCCTCACAGCAATGTCCATAAAAGCTCAGGAAGTGGCTGGGGGGCGGGAGGGGAAAAGAGAGGCTGGAGGCCAGGCTAATCAGAGAACAATGTATTGAATTTAAAGAGGTCAGGTGAAGAAAACTGTACAGATGCCCTGGAAAAGCACCAGTAGGACAGTGATCTCCCACCCCAGGGGAATGGACCCCCTTGAAGCTCTTGATTAGATTCAGAGAAAGCGCATAAATAAATGGAAGCTGCAGACTGCAAAAGAGCGGCAGGGAGGTGACATTCAATGGGACTTGTAACTCACGTTCCAGGGAGCTCCCTACACAGATCAGCCTTTTACAAGCTGAGAATGGAAAAGCAAAGCAGGGCCTGGCTGGGTTAGCAATTAGATGGGAGAACTCCCAGAAAAAGCCAGAGCTCTGCAGGAACGGGGTGGGGTGGGGAATTCAAAGCTAGGACCCAGATGGTGCTGAGGGCCCACAAAGAGAGCTGAAACCAGCCACTCAGCAACTCTCAGGATCAAGCTCTGCACGTACACCCATATTGAACCAGTGTCGTAGTACAGCTCCTTCAAGGGCACAGACTTTCAGGTAAGTCTTTAACCCTTGGTAGAAATCCCACGCACTCCAAGAAGGCGTTATTCACAGCCCGGGGATAAGCAGCTGCCAGGTTACGCTCCAGGGGTGGGTGAATTTCAGTGCTGGGGGAAGCAATCACTCAACACAGCCACATTTGGAGACCTCTATGGGAGCAGATGCTCTGTAGAGCGAGATGACCAGTGCCCTCTGGAAAGCATGGCAGCGAGAGAAGGGCTGGTAACATCTCAGCATGAGGACAAGGAAGAGGGTCTCCCTGCCAATGCAGGGCAGAAAATAAGGATTGCAATGCACCAGATTCAAAGCAGGGAGGCAAAGACCTCACTGCCTACTCTGAAGGGACACCGTTGTGTTCCACACCACCTGGCTGCAGAGCAGAGAACAGTCTTTACAGGCCAGGAGCATAATCGAGTCTAACCTGTAACTTTACGGGGAGCGTTGTACTTTGTAACCCTGTAGCAGACTGACAGAATCTACTCGATGCGTTCTGCTGTATTAAAAAGCATCGAAAGGATGAAATGGGTCACCAAGGCAGAGAACTTATGACCTCTGCCTCTTCATAGGGAGAAGGAATCTAGCACGCGGGCTGAGAGGTCCTGAAGGAGGAACTCGAGCAGCAGCCAAGGTTGTTTCCTAGGCTGAACTTTTGGATTATTAATTTCTTTGCCAATGCAAACTCCAGGAGGGGGTAAGCCAACTCTACACCATGCATGGACCTTTTCAGGACAGGTGGGGAAAGACCCATACTCACAGACCTTATAGAATACTGCAGTTACCTGGCAGCTGGATGAACGAAGGCCAGCTGGCCAAGGGCCTAAGCAGCACAACATTTAGCGATTAAGGCCAAAGGCTGGGCTTTGTGGGACTGCATTTATTTAGAGTGGGGGCCTGGGAGTGCCTGGCTCTGGGGGAAGACATTCATTCAGAGTGGAAAGGGAGGGGGGTGGGAGCTAGAAGCACACTGAGCCACACATTATATATTTATTTGTATATAACTATATACAATATATATTTATGTCTATGTATAGATATATAAAATATAAACAAACATATAACATGTGGCTTGTTAGCAGTGGATACAGTGCAATCTGGCTCTTTGCCTCTAACTGGTTGGCCACACCTGGTCTAGCCATTCAATAACAGCAACACATAGCACCAATGTGATACATGCACTGGGAAGAGACAGGCAAGGACTCACACCTCCATTCTACAGGTGGGAAAACTGAGGCAGAAAGCAGGGGAGTCCCTCGCCCGAGATCACACAGGGAGCAAGTGGCAGAGCCTGGAACCCCAGGTCTCCTAACTCCCAGCTCAGTGACTTATCTGGATAGTAACATACTGTGCAAGACATTCAAGACAATATGACACCCCCAAAGAACTCCAAGTATGTCCTCTCCATGCAAGCAAAGGAGCCCTTACGTGATATACTTGTTGTATAGTATGAAGGCCCGCTCAACGTTGCCTTCTTCTGAATAAATTGTCGCCATGCGGATCATTTCAACCCCAGAGCGGTAATAGCGTCGCGGCGGGACCTCCTCATTCACCTCCACAGAGCTCCCCATCTGGATCAGTCTCCTGACTCGCTCCTCTGGGAGGAGGCTGACGTCCGTGTGGTCCAGCATAAGGACCAATGGGCTAGAGAGAGAACGAACCAAAGCAGGAAAACAGACATTAGCCAGTACTACCTCTGTGTCATCCGACTATAGAAGAGGGGCAGGGGGACTTTTGAAGGAAAGGGCACATAGCATTCAGGCTGAGCAGCCTTTAAAGGAGGAACAGCAGCACAGCTCTCCTCAGAGCTTCACTTTTCAGGTCTGCGCATTTTGGATATAGGGGCACAGACTCATTCGGGATTATCTGAGCCCCAGTTACTCAGATTCAAGTTACCAGTGTTTTCAATGGAGATGATCAGCCCCAGCATCAATCTCACTAGTGCTTTGCAAGACCCCTTTTTAAATAAGCATTTCCCACTCAACAATCATATCTCAAGAGACATGGGGAACCCTCGGATCATGAACTGGATCACGAACCCTCAGATGAACCGCTGGTCTGTCTATATCTGGCCCCTGATGCTGGGGTCTCCTCTGCCCAGCATCTGGCTCATGGCAGGGCAGGGAGCCAGATCACAGAAGCCGGGACCAGATCCAGCCTACAGACTCTGCCTGGTCAGGGGCAGGAAGCAGCAGTTGGTTCAGTACCCCCTCCCCCAGCTGGGGGAAACAGCAGCTCACCGCACCGGGGAGAGGCTTTTCTCCCCACCTCTCCCAGGCACCAGCACCACTGCTCTGACTGGCAGGGATTCCGGACAGTCAGAGCAGTGGGGGTGGTGCCTGAGAGAGGTGGGGAGAGAAGCCTCTCCCGGGAGCACTTTTCCACACTGTGCTTCCCCCAGCCAGGGGAGGGGGTAGCAGCCATGAGACAGAGGTAAGTGCCCCTCCCCTAGGCTTCCCCACCCCAGCCTGCTCCTGTACCCTCGCTCCCAGACCTCCACACCCCAGCCTGCTCCTGTAGCTTCTTCCCCCAGATCCTCAGCATGTTCCTGCCACTCGGGCCCAGACCCCCCACCCCAGCCTGCTCCTGACCCCCAAGCCCACATACGCACCTTACCTCCCACCCAGATCCCCCAGCCCCAGCCCACTCCCTCCCACCCAAACCCCACACTTGCTCCTTGGCAGCCCCCTCCTGCACACCTAATCTTCAACCTCCCAATTTCTGCACTCCGGGCCCCTAGAGGAGTTTGGCCTGGGGGACGCCCTAAACCTCGGTCCTCCGTTCTCGACTCCCCTGCCTGTGGTGCTACAGTGTGAGGGAGGTGAGGTGTCTCAGTCAGAGGTCACATCTGTGAGGATTTTATGGTGCCTTTTTGCGTCTCACTTATGTGCCCCTCCAACTGATTTTTCTGTGGTCAGTGGCCCCCAACCCAAAAAAAAACATTTCCCACTCCTGCCACAGGACACTTTTGGAAGAACCTGCCACCACCCTGCCCGCGTGCTTTAAGAAATTAGCGTTTTTACAACGGATACAGGGTGCAGGAGAAGGAGGCTGTGGGTGGGAGGGGTCCAGGCAAGAGGTACGGTGCAGGGTCTGCCTTGGAGGGTGTAGGAGTGGGCTGGGAATGTGGGATCTAGAAGCAGGGCTGCAGGAATGGGTCAGGGAAGGAGGGAGGTGTAGGAGAAGAGGGTGCAGGGTCTGGATGGAAGGGGTATGGGATGGGGGTGCCTACCTGGCGCAGCTCCAAGGTGGAAGGGGAAGCACATTTGGGTGTGTGCTTCTCTGTGCGCTTCAGGGAAATGCCTCCTGCCAACCCTGCACCCTGCTGCGACCACTGCCCGCCAGTGGAAGAGGTCACATCCTCTGCTCTGCCAGGCAGAGTCCCTGGGCCAGATCTAACTGAGCTGCATCAGCCCATGAGGCTCAGGTCTCATTTCCTCCCCTGCAGCAGGGAGCGGGTGCTAGGGCATCAGCCACAGCACCAGGCCGCACTGCTGCATGGAGCCTCACAGGCTGGATTGAAGCAAGACACGGGCCAAAACCAGGCTGCGAGCCATCAATTCTCCACCCGGGTTTAAAATCTGCTTTACAAATATTTCATTAGGGTGCTGCTGAAGAGCATGAAATCCCATCTCTAAAAGAGTAGCTGCCCACCTGGCTGCCATCAGGCACAGAGGCACCAGTTTAATAGCACTGCATAGGGCCCCATACATCGTAAGGGCAGCCTTGCATCAGGGTCCTTTCAAACACATTGCTGAGTGGGCATCCTCTTTCCTTCTAGTCCCCAACAATAATTTTGACAGCCTAAGGCCTGCTGCAAGCAGAAAGCACTGCCAAGGGTCCATGAAGCAAAGTGGAATGGAATGTTTTCATACAAGAATCCATACCTGTGTCACCTCCCTGTTGATGGACACCTCCGTCTCCGCTCTCCAACTGATGCTAGCCACCTGAATTCCTAAAAGCAGACAGTTTCCAGGTTATCACGCACTGGGAATTAGACAGTTTATGGGATAAACCTTCAGCGAAATCATAGCTCTGAATCTGTAACATCCTGTAAACCCCTCAGCAACATGCCTGACACAAATCAATACACTGAGATTTCTTACAGTCTCCCACTGAACAAGGGGAAAGCTCTTGATCAGAGAAAACAGAAAGTGGAGATTCTATGACAGAGACAAAAGAAGTTGCATTTCCAGCTCTATGTTTGTAACCCTAAAAGCCTGCAGTTCTTAATCAGCACTCTGCCAAAACTGCTAGTGAGCAATGGGATTTTCCCCTTAAATCAGAGCTGTCAGATTTAGCTGTGAATCTTATACTATGATCACCTTACAAACACAAGACAATTAAAAGCTGCTTCCATGCCCAAAGGCTGCACAGCGCTGATCTTCGTCACACAAGAACAAGGAAAACCACCATTCAGGAGGGGAATTGAACTCTGCCCCTCCCCTGCTCAGCACTTGCAGAACAAGGCTTGTAATGAACACACTAGTGGTCAAATTCCAATCTGCACCTTGCACCTACCGATAAATTGGATCTTTTCCTCCAACTTTGCCATAAAGGGAGTTTCAGGTCAGAGGCAGCCCCCACTCTGTATAGATTAATAGCAAACATCTATAGACATCCCAGTGCATAACACACCCGCTTTAGCTGCCAATTAGTTACAATTCTGGAGCCATCCAACACCCCCCCCCCCCAAAAAGCAGGGGGTTTAATCAGAAAATCGCAGGACTGGAAGGGACTTTGAGACACCCTGGACTCTGCTCCCCTGCGCCCCAGCAGGATGGATTAGTTGGCCCAGCGGGAATGCAGCTTGCCCATCACAGGCATAAGACACCCGCCAAGGACGGCCTTCGGGGAGGAACTGCCACCTGTCTGTCCGGGTATTCCCAGGACCGTCCCTTGCCGGAAGCGGCCGCGCTGGGAAATCCGAGTGAGGGGGCGAGGGCTTACCCAGGTTGGCTCAGTTTTATTTTTTGGTGGCGGCTCTACGTGGGGCTCCAGCCACTGGCCCACGCCCTTCCCCGGGGGGGGACCGGGGACCCACACAGACAAGGAGCCAGCCCCGCCCAGCGCTTGCTGCCAGCTCGGTTTAGGGGGGCCGCGGCTCAGCCAAGGCCGGGCCTGTGGCAGGCGGGCCGGTCCCACAGCCCGGGAGCGGGAACAGGAGCGAGGGGGTCTCGCACCCCTCAGAGCCCGAGAGACGGGGGGGGGGCTCTGCCCAGCACCCACTGGGCGCCCCTAGGCCTCACCCCGGCTGAACCCCCAGCCAGGAGCCGCCGCCGCCGCCGCCCCCCACCGGACGGGGCCTGACCTGCAGCGCGGGGCTCCGCCGAGGAGGGGGGCCTCAGGCGGGCGGGGGCAGCCGCGGACCCACAGCCAGAGGAACGGGGGAGGGGGGTGCGGCGTCAGTTGCTCCAGAGCCAGCGCCGCTTCCGGGTGGGCCAGGCTTCCCTCAGCCTCGCTCTGGGCAATGAGCCACGCCCCTTCTGAATAAGCTCTATGCGGCCCTACGGCGGGCTCTCCAGCCTCGCTCTTAACAGCCAACCAGACTGCTTCTCCACATCCGGGCCTTCGCAGGAGGCCACCCACATCCCGGTGGGCGTTTCCGCATTGTTCCTCCTCTCGTCCACTCTCCGCCGGCCCGGAAGTCTTGGGAGGCAGCCATATTGGTAAAGGTATGGGAGCCCGGCCGTAAAACCATGACACCTACTTAGAGCTACGGAGGGGGTAACCTCTTGAAAGGGGCCTCAGGGAACTAAAGTGGGGGTGGGAGGTGCATTAAGGGGCCTCTGTGATTTCTAATCAGGGGCTGCCCCCCCTCTCCAGTGGCTGCCCCACTGACTGCAACAGCCTCCCTCCACTCGGGCTCTTCCCATACATAGCTCCAGCAGCCAGCGCTGTGCTTAATATGTGCCCAAAACCTCAGGCTCAATTCCTACCACCCAGGGCCATGTACAAGGGCAGGACCTAAACCCCTGCCTTAGCCAGGCTCTCCGTGCTGCACTGATTAATGCTGAAAAGGAACATACTAGGCACCACATAAAGGACTTTGATCACCCATTTCAGCAAAACTTGTGCAAGAGACATAAATGCATGCTATGGTTACAAATGCTATGGAACATACCATATAGGTCTGAATAAAAATAATTTGCAGGCTGCATTCTCTTCTTACAGCTGTTCCTTCTTTGAAGAGTGGACGCTTCATGTCACCATGGCTTACAGCTTTTGAGCAATGTGTTTTCCTTACAAAAATATTTTTTAAGAAGTATGATGCTCTCATAACATACTCCCACTTGTCCTGCACCATAAACACCAAATGCCAACATCCTGCACAAAAATCACGAGTCCTGAGCTAGTTGCTTAACTTATGTCCAATGATCTTTACATGGCCTTGAGGGGAAATCTCAGTTTCACAGATGAAGTGGGGGCAAGAATAAAATTAAATAGCAAATAAGAAACAGACCTAGATATAGAAACCACACCAGCTAGTAAAGGGTACTGACCTTGTTTTATTGCAAGCTGCTGCCACAATTTATGCCTCCATCAGCAGCTGCACTTAAAATGGCAAGCAAAGGAATACCTAGCTAGACTCATTTATAAAGTGCACAGCAAGTTTATAAAGCACTGCAACAGAAGTTCATTAAACACACTTTAAGTTTCAAAGTTTACTTCCAATTTAAAAACATTTTAGCCAACCACTGCAAATAATACCTTCACAGAGATGTAAATAACTTAAATACAAGAACTGATATTCCTGTGAAAGCTGCAGATTGCATTGAGTTCTCTACCACACCAGTGGGCAGTTCTGGCTACCAGATAGCCTGAGTGCAAGGGGCTTTACTGCATAAGCCTGCTAGCAAATGAATGAGGAAAAAAGTCATGATGCCAAGGCACATGCTATTCTGTCCACTTAACACTATCAGGTTAGGGAGGAAAGTTTATTTCTCCTATTCAAGGACTATGACCCTGGAGAAAACACAATAATTCAGAAATGCTCTGAGTGTGCATGGCCAAGTTATTCTGATCAAGATCAGTCATATCATATTAAGAATCCTGCTTCTAGTGGAGGAAACTGGCTATTAACACAAAGAACAAACCCTCTGTCAAGGCTTGTCTTAACAGACACGAAGTTGCGTTTTTTCATAGGATAACATGCATTACTTGTTCTGCTACAAAAAACAGCAAAGACAAGGCACTTCCATTTTACTGAGGGGTAAACTCAGCACCATTAATCCCAGGTGCAGACCTCACCTGGCCACCTCTCAGAAAACACTCCAAATACCTTGTCTCCACTTAGGATGGTGCAGTAAGAACCATCCTGCACTTGTTATCCTGCCATGAAGGAAACTTTTAAAGCAATGAAGGCAAAGCTTAAGCAACACTATCCTTTCCACATTCACATAGAACTAGGACCATTTATGTTACCCTCATAAACAGGCACCAGTAACCACTTTGAAAACCCTCATGAATTAAATGCTGCTAGAAAGGTGCACCAGAGCGACCTTCAGGACTTTCAGCCTCCACTTGCTCCATAAAGGAGCGACAGCTTATGCACATCTCATTGATGTAAACGGCAACACGCAGCCATGCTGATCAGATCTGAGATGAGGAGGGAGTCTGTGGTTCGACCCTCAGACTACATTGAGACTGCGACAGACTAATAACCATGGTGGTCTGCAAACACATGTGTCATGGGAAGCTGATAAGGAGCAGAGACACTGCTAGCATTCAGTTTCAAGAAGGGCTGGATCTGAACTACCAACCTTTGGATTCCTAGAGTCACACAGTCCTCACTGATTACATTTTGGGAAATACAAGGTTAAAAACAAATTTAAAACAGTGTAAAATGAAGATGATTATGCTGTGTAGATTTTGCTCCTCTTGGACAATGGGCAATTAGGCTATTAAGTAGAACTGGTCCAATGTTTTCCATCTGAAGGTTCTTTTCAAAATGCCAATTCATCAAAATTGAAACATTCTGCGGACACATCCGTTTGGACAAATCTTGCGATGGAAAAACAGGCAGCCAGAAATCAAACTTGACAGGGAGCAGGGCAGCAAGCCAAAGAATTCTGCATTGATTTCCCAAAGTGGAGTTTTCAGTCTGTCCTTCCCTTTTTTTTTTTTTTTTTTTTTTTTTTAAAAAAAACCTGGATCTTCGGGATGAAAAATTCTCAAAAAATTGATTTTTCATGGGACAGAAAGTCTGACCTTTGGCCAGCTCTACTACTCATTTTCATTTTGGTTATCTTTCCAGATATTGCCATGCTATGCTTTGGTTATAACCACCTATAGTGGAAGGCATTGATTTAAAAACATAATTCCCTTAGAGTTTAAAAAATGCACATGACATTTCTCATGGAAACCACCTATTCAGTTTAGGTCCCTATTCATTCTGGGTGTCCACTTCGAACTGAATCAGTCATTTTAACATGGATGTCACAATCTTTCATTACAGTAAAAAGATGAGGGTTCATTATGGAAGTGGTTGGAAAAAAATAAACTTAAAACAGTCAATATTAAAATTAACAATTCCTTCCTTTGTGTTTCCTGACTGGCAATTGGCCAGTGCCAGGCACCACAGCAAAGAATTAGAATGAATAAAAGACTCAAATATAGTTTCTGGATTTAAAAAAAAAAACTGTAAGCTCCATATAGTGTGCTACCAAGTTCTTTCACCTGAAAAGCCCCTCACGTCCATTTGTATAGCAATTTCTTCTGCATTTTCTGGGTGCTTCCCTATTGTACTTTTCCCGTTGTATATGATAAGGGTTTTGCATTGGGAAGTATGGTCTGTTGTAACTACTGTACTGTTCATTATAAGGTAGGGGAAAAGGGTAGCTGTTGGGTCCCAAGTTGTAAGACGACATTTGCTGGGCCAGGCTGGCCGTAGGGATGCATTCTTTGGAATAAGCCAATCTCCCATTGTCTGGAACCCTGTGGAAATTCCTGACAGGGCCTGGGGCTCTGAAAAAGAAAGAATGCTATTATTTAACTAGGTGGCCAAGCTGTTCAGGAGATCTCAACCTTTGAAGCTTTAAAGTCATGCCAGAAATTAAACTGCAGTAGGGAGGCATCAATTATAATTTGACAGAATGTATTAAGCATATTAAAAACTCTTAGTACTTTGGCATCTACATAGATCTTTAGAGGAAAAACGCAAGAGATCTTTTGCGAACAGGAAGCTTTGACCTCCACTTTAGGGTACTGTAAGTATTACTATTGCATATCCTTCTTCACACAACTCTTCACAGAAGGTATTTTCCCTCCCTCCCACCACATCCAGTTTGCCCCAACAGGAGGAATCCCATATCTTTTGGCTCAGCAGATGTGATTAAACATGAAACATTTCCCTGGCCACTTTGATTGTCAACCCTATAGTGGAAGGTTTAGTTCTGTATTACCTAATAAACAAACACTTAAAGAGCATTCTTGTCCCTCAACTTAAACAGGCCAAATAAGATTTGTTTGTAACTCCCAAATCATTAACTAGGGAAATAAATTTAGCCCAACAATCTATTACAGTGGTTTCCAACCTTTTCACTAGTGCAGATCCCCAATTACTCTCCAAACTGTTCAAAGCCAATTCTAGTCACTGTGTATTAAATGAAAAAGGAAACCACACCACAGATTTTCAGACAGCAGTTAACAACATTATTGGAAGAGACTTAATTCAGAACTTTGTAACTTTGCAATTTACTTAAAACTTATTTTCCATTTTTTTTGATGGACCCCCTGCATTACCGCCCCCACCCCCAACTATAGGCTGGGAACCACTTATCTATTAGGATTTAGGAAGAGGAAGATCACCCTCAGACCCTCTGCCATGAAGCAAGGAAGAGCAAGGGTCTCTGAACAGGTGGGAGCTGCAGATGTGATATCATGTTGTTAATACAATACTGGACTGGGGAAAGCGTAAAGCACTATATCCCAGGATTGAAGCGGAAACCATTTACCTGTGTTTCTTTTGTCCTCTCTTTCCTTGCCAAGAAGGGAAGAGCCTAAGAGGAGAACAGCGGCCTTATAAACAACATGTGATTCTGCACAAAAGTCACTAAAGTCTGAATCACAAGGTAGCGCCCCCCGCAATGCTAAAGTGTTTTCGAGCAGTGAAACTACTTCATTACCCCTACATTAATTCATTATGCTTTTCCCCACAATGTACCTAGGCACAGTGCAAAGTTTAAATAATTGCCAGAGAAGGAACCAGATCTACAGGTCTTGTCCATACTAGCAATGAAACAGTCTTAGCAACTGAGTTTAAACACAGTTCCTAGACAAAGTTAGTTTCAGGACCAAGATTTGAACCCGAGAGCCTGGCTTGCAATCCTTTGCTTCTACTCAACCTTTGTCACTTTCACAAAAATACCTTTCCCCTTGAGTCGATCTACTCAACCATGCCTGATATTAGAGATGAAACTGAAATACCGACCTACTGTCTGCCCGTGGGTGTTGTTCTGCATATGGATGATGTCCAGCTACTTGGAAATCTGCATTTGGTGCAGTGCTGCTTTGTCCTTTGATCGAGTCAAAGACTAGTCCATCTGCAGCACGGTTCCTTAAGCAAAAGTTTTCCATTAGTTCAGCCCTAACACACAGAATCATTAAGGGAAGTTTTTATGCGATAAATACAAATTATCCCTATTTTAAAGACGGGGAACTGAGGTACTGGGTGGCCCAAGGTCACCAGAAGAACCTGGAATGGAGCCCAGGTCTCCTGGCTCCCAGTTCTTTCCCATCCACTGATCCATGCTTCCTCATCAGCAAACTGGAGCAAAAAAAGCTAAACTCAGGTCCAGCGGACATGAATTAACAAATCTTCATTTTAGCATCCAGACACATATAGACAGAGAAGCAGTGACTTACATTCTGATGGGGCCCTTCTGAAGATCCTCAATATAGTTCTTCCTCTCTATAGAATGCCCTCGTGACCTGTTGAACACTATAAGTAGGGTAGAGTTAAGCTATAAGGCGCCATTAACACACATTTTACATTAGGCTTCTTGGGGGCAGATCATATGTTGGGAAAGTACTGATGAGACACTTTGTATTAGCAGCAATAAAGAACGTCGAGAATGAGTTTAACCCCTTGGTTTTGATACTGCTCCCTCCCTCAACACATTACCAGCGATTTAGTTATGGTCACATGAGCACAGCTTAAGCGTGTAAGTATTAGAAGGGTGGATCTTCGAGGGATGTTACGTGGGGCATAGATGAGAGATGCTGACCAGAACAAAGACGACACTTAAATCGTTGAAGTTTAATTAATCCCACTTCTACACAACACTCCTTTGATGACAGCTCATCGTTGCACGAGTGATCCACTGGTCAGAGCAAGTCTCCTCTCCTTTAGAAGAGACGCACTGGCAACAGACTGGAACACTGATCAACTAACTCGGCACACCCGCCCACAAGTCAGCTGCCTTTCAAATCCAAGCCTCCCAAATTGGATTCCAAGAACACAGTGGCCCCCTCCCCCCCCAAAAAAAAATCCATTGTCACAATAAATCTCTTCGTCCTCTCATTTTCAAGTATTTATCTGCTCTCCCTAGCTCACAAAACATCTCAGAATATTTCTGTGCACTCTTCTCCTAGAGCCAGCCTCCTAGCTCTACAGCCTAGAGCCTTTTGAAGGTAAAATATTGTTTCACCCCATAAAAAGAAACAGGACAAAAAAGTGACTTCCTTATACTTACACTCTATGGCAACATTGGGTTCCATGCTTTCAACATCAATTAGGTACCTGAACAGAACAGCGTAATACATGAACTGTAATTGCAGGACTAACACTAAAGAATGAATGACAAACCTCTTTCTGGTTGCTCTTCTTAGAGGCCATGATCAGCTAAAGAAGTACTCGCAGCTTTTATGATGGGATAAAATTCTGACAGCGATACCAACGCCCATGTATGAAACACTTACATGCATCTGTACTAATCTGTCCAGTAAGCTTTTCATCCTGGATGTTCATGAAAACCAGCACTTTATATTGTCACTGGGTGCTCAACCTATAGTTGAACTTTACCTTAATCCAGGATTAACTATAGTGAAGCAGACACTGGATAAATAGTTTTCCCATCCCTTGTGCTTTCAGCGAAATGCCCAATTAGCCACAGGAGTTAAGATGACTCACCTACAGACAAGGTAACCAGTTCGGTTTAAGCCATGTGTGCAGTGAACACCAATGAGCTTATCTACGAGACAAGACATTCAAGTTATGCTTTGTAACGCAGTGTTCATTTTCAGGCAGGTAGCGTGCACCAGAAGGTAGAAGAAAGCAAACTGATTATGTTTGTTAGTAATCAGTGAATGTTGCCAACATAAACATCTTTAGATCAGTGCTTAAACACAAGCTCACACTGAAGGCTAATTTTCACTGATTGTTCAGCTATTCTTTTTTAAAAGCAAGAAAGGGCACAAATCTTGGTCAGAAGAAAACATGGGCATGTATAAGGATAGTATAAAGAACAGTCTTACAGCAGGGTTCTGATGAGTGTAAACCTCGGTTAATGTTTAATATAAGGCACATACCTGTAAAGAAGTGACACCGACACTTTAAAAATTAAATTAGAGCCGGCCAAATACATGTTTTTTTTAGTTTAACAGCAGTACCAAAAAAAGCTGAACAGCATTTGGTTTCTACTGAACTTAATTTGACATTAAAAAAAAGCCAAAAAAACCCAAAAAACAAACCCTTGGTGAATATAATTTCAAACTTGCTGAACTCGGATTGGAACCCGTCTCCCCACGCCACCACCCCAGGTGAGTGCCCTAGAACACTGGTTAAATATTTAAGCAGCAGCAGCCACCCCACCACCAGGTCCTCCAACCATTCTGGGAATGCACAAAAGTACTGGTGCCAAATTTATGACTCGTTTCACATCAACAGAAACTCCATTTTTTTGTTAAACAAACGTCCAAAATTAGTTTAGCACTAGGTGAAATCTCACTGTGCACTTAATCATTAATCCAATGTTACTGCTACTGCCAAAGGCACTTGGCATTCCTTCCTTGACATCCCCTTTAAAGCTTCATGTGCTAAGATGAAACAAAATCTACATGGGTTACCCAAGGCAGGGAACTAATTGTATACAAGATTACCAGAGAATTTCCCTAGCACACTGAAATTTACTAGAAGTCAAATTCAGTACTGCTCAAGACATTGGATTTACAATGGAGTTTTCAATCAATGGAAGCAGATACGAAATAGAAACAATCTACACTCACCATTATCTCTGTTCTCCCATAAAAACTCTTTCACAGCACATTTGAATTTAAAAATGGTTTCGTTATCTGGTACTTCGTGTCCAACTGTCAAGATCTTCAAATAGCACAGTGTTTTTGGGAGCTCCTACAAAAAAAACAAACACATTTTTGTGTGGACCATAAGATAAAATATTTCCATCACTGAAAGGGTCCACATGCACTGCAGAAAGCGCTGCCTCATAATTTAAAAATTAAACCTAAACGGAGGCCTGTGTGATTTTAATCTGCTAAGTGAAATTCCCCGCAATAACTTGGGTAAGTTATAACAGCACTATCTTGTCAGGCGTACCATGTGTCTCTCAGCAGTACTTTAATATAATTATGTATAAACAGCATGGAGTGAAGTTTGCCTGAACTAATTCCAACAGAGAACCAGAACCAATGTAAGGACTGTAAAAAATACACACCATAAAAGAGTTTTGAACTAGGACCATTTTACAAGAGACTGCTGCAGACACATTACATGCCATATTTAAAAACAATGATTAATAAGTGACTACCACTTCACCCTCGTGACATCTGTGAGGTACCAGCAAAAATATTTTGACCAACACATTTCTTTGCTATTGTTTCTTATTTGTGCCAGTTTTCCTTCCCATTTATCTTTTTTACAAAACAAACACAAAGCGCACGTAGAAGGGTTGAGGTGGTAATTTAAACAGATAATTAACACGGCAAGTAACTAATAATTTGAACTCATTTAGCCATGCTGTGCAAGTTAGATGACTGCACCTGGTGCTATGTGGTCATTTAAAGAGTCCAACATTCTGAGAAAGTCTAGGACCACTTCATTGGCTTGGGCATAGTGAGGATTCTTAGTGCTCACCCTGTGTCTATCTCCCTCCTCCCCCCACACGTCATTATCACAGTATCTGAGTCTCTCAATTTTCAATTGATTCACTTTCTCAACTGCCTCTGTGGGAAGGGAAACTGAAGCACAGAGGATACGCGATAGTCTCAACACCACTAGCAAACCTATGAGGGAACACAAGTAGAAGGCTCTAGGCTAGTTTTTCAGCCTAACTTACCTCTGGTCCGTAATACCGCGTTGTGTATGTTAGATCAATGATCATGCCAAGTTCTTCTTTCTGTTCTTTAATTTTCTTAAGGAGGTCAAGAGGAGAAAATCTGTCTTTTGGGGCAAGTCTCCATTCAAAACTCTGACAAGAAATAGAAATATTTATTAGCTTATTCTGCACAACAAGTGCTGCTCAGCTGCATTCCAAGAATAAAATCTCAAAGACTGTGGTGACTGGTGCTCTCCACATGTAGACACATCAGACAGTAATCCCCAAAAGGTACACAGCTGGCAGAGAAATGCATCTAAAAAGGTGTAGGTTCACCTTTAAATGTCTCTGCCAGTGCACATCATATGGCCATCTTGCACTTGCTGGCTCCCCCAAGTTGCACAGGAAATTTGACTTAGGTAGGGGTTGCAAGAACACAACCCCTGTGGAAGTCAGGGGTCTACTGTATTTGTAAAACCTGAGCTCCAGCTAACCTGATGGAGTCATAATTTGCTTTGACGCAGATGACCACGTACATGTGACATTTGTTACACATTTTCTCATGCCCATTAAAACGATGCATGGAATTCAAGAGAATTTCCATGGTAAGATGCTCCATGTGTAGAACTCTCCTTCCCATGCTATTTTATAGCAAAAGGATACCAAAAACTCCAAGCTTTACTACACCTAGACATGCCCCATACCACCACCTATGGTACAAGTTTTCAGAGCCATGGGAAACTACCATCTCTAAAAGTCTGGCCACCCATGTTCAAAAAGCCTGTTGAGAAACCACCACAAACTACCACTTAAAACATAGTGGTAGGAATATAAAAGACACTGCAGTAGTTTTCTCTCTGTGCTCGTACGTTCTGAAGTTTTAAAGGGTTGTGGTCCCATCAGATTTTTAATTTCTATCCCAAAAAGTTATATCCCCAAAACCTTCCTCTGTTTTCACTTAACATAAATCAAATACAGGCCATGGCTACACCAGGAGCATTCTACCCATATGGGAACAAGAGTACACCTAATGGACAAAGCATTCCTTTTGTGGTGGGAGCTATATTGGCAATATTGTCTTTGTGGGGTATCATAAAATTGCCCACACAAGTGAAGCAAGCTAAATCCATAACATAACTGCATATACACTGGAGGCTTCTACTGGCCATCTCTATTGGTGAGAGCATCAAAAGCTTTCTCATCACTGACAGAACTCTGTGGTGTAGACCTAGTCTGAATCACCTTCATTTTCAGATCTCTTCCTCTGTAAGCCTGCATACATTGGACTTAAGTTCTCCCCCTCAACACATCCAAGCCTAACATCTTTGAAAATATCCCAGCTCTGCTATCACTAAGCCCATATTTTCTATTAGAGTGAAAAACTGCAGATCCAAAATAAACCCCAACAAGCCAAATTCAAGCATCCCTCACTTACCTTTTTTAGGGGAACCTTGAAGGCGATGAACCTAGTACCAGGTATTCTTTGTCCAAGTGGGAGGTAGTCAGTCCATCTAAAAAGGAGATGTTATGATTAATGCCACAACTTCCCATATCCCACAGAATCCTCTCTTTTTGAGCATTGCCCTCATCCCATGCCTCTCCTATATGGACCTTTATTTCCCTCCTGCTTGTAAGGTTTATTGCAGTCTAATACAAATTTGTTACCAAATCTTAATTTCTCAGGGTTGACAAATCCAGACCACTGATGGAGTCCTATTAAAAATATTTTGGGCCCAGCTATTGATGTGAGTGTTGCAACCCCACTGCTGTATATTGCAAAATCAATTTTATTGCCAAGGGCAAAAGGTAGGACAGGCAAAGTCATATTCTAGTGCTCCGGACAGGTGTACAAGAAATAAAACAGCCTTCAGAAATGCAAACACCCAGGGGGCGGGGAGGAGGAGAGAAAGAGTTAGTCACAGCTCAGGTAGAATTTTGCACTCCACACAGGGCTAGTTGAAATAAACGCAAGCATGAAAGATACTGATGTTCTGGTTTTGTATCAGAGTCAGCCCAATGATTTCATACCCTTCACAAAGAGCTCTCCAAAAACACGTACATAAATTAGAGATACACGTCTCCTAAAACTGGAAGGGACCTTGGGAGGTCATCTAGTCCGGTCCCCTGCCCTCTTGGCAGGGCCAGGCACCCTCCCTGACATCTATTTGCCCCAATCCCTAGACAGCCTCCTCAAGGATTGAGCTCACAACCCCGGGTTTAGCAGGCCAATGCTCAAAACACTGAGCTCTCCCCCCCGCCCCGACACGAGGACAAAGGCTCCATTACGATTGCGTGCCCGGTCCTCTACTCTCAGCCCTCCGCTTGGGATAATAAAGTGGGGTGGCGGGCAGCGCGCACCTGAAGAGCAAGGAAGGATCTCAGCCCCTCCCTGGAGCACAACAAGAAGTCCTGTGGCACCTCACAGGCTAACAGCTACTTTGGAGCATGAGCTTCCGCGGGCCACGACCCGCTTCGCCAGAGACACGCCTGCTGCTGCGGGGTCGCGGCCCACGAAAGCCCGTGCTCCAAAACGGCCGTTAGTCGACAAGGTGCCCCAGGACTTCTCGTCGTTCTCGGAGATACGCACTAACGCGGCCCCCTCCCTGCAGAAAGGGCCCCACCCCGGCCGCTCCCTGCTCAGGGGGCTCGGGGCTTCCCAGGTCCCTGAGGAAGTGGGCCTGCGCCACCGACGCTCAGAACCCGACACGGGTTAGTCTCGAAGGCGCTCCGGGGCTGCCTGGTGTCCGGGACGCCACCGGCTCACACCGCCCCTGCGAGACCAGTCACCTGGAAAGGGCGTGGCCGTAAGCGGGGGGGGGGGTGGAGACCCACCACGAGATCCCTGGGGAGGACCCCGGTAACACCCCCACCAGGCCCCGCAGGCGGGTCTCACCTGTCCGGCAGGCGGGTCTTGCCGTTCCCCGGCATGGCCGCGGCTGCGCCCCGGCTCCCCCAGCGAGGGCCCGGGCCGGCCCAGCCGCTCAGCGCCGCTCGCCCGCCCGCCCGCCAGGCCGGCGCCGGCGCCAGCCCCAGCTCCCACCCGGCGCTTCCGGCCCCCGCGACCTCACGCTGGGGACGTGACCCCGGCCGCGCTCACCAGCCTGCCCCGCCCACTGTGACATCATGGCCGGCCCCTCCACTCCGCACCCGCCCTGTGCTCCCGCTGCCTCTTTCATTCAGCTCGCACCGCCCCTCCCTCATTACCCACAATCCCCTGCGGCCCAGCTTAGCCTCAGCGCCCTCGTGTCTGTTACCCAGAATCCTCTGGGCCATCCCCCCGTGTCCCCTTTGCTCTACCCACAATCCTCTGGGCCCCTCCCCCCGCACCCAGTGTCCCAGTCTGTGTTACCCACCAACCCCCTGGCCCACGGCCTAGTCTCAGCACCTACTTGTATGCGACCCAGAATCCTTTTGGCTGCACCCCAGTGTCCCCTTATACACTCAACCCCTTGGGGTCCAGCCCAAGGTCCTCTTGTTACCCAGCATCCCCCTGGCCTTGCCAAGCCTCAGCACCTGCTTGTCTGTTACCCACAATCCTCAGAGTCCCAGCCTCAATGTCCCCCTCTGTGTCACCCACAACCCCTTAGGGCCCATCCCAGCCTCAGCGTCCTCTTGTCTGTTTCCCAGAGTCCTTCCGGCCGCACCCCCGTTAGTGTTGCCGGGCATCCATTTTTTTGACCAGAACCCTGGAAGAGGAACCTGATGGAACCGTTTGCGGGGGGGTCCATTAAAAGTCTGGGCAGCTGCACAGCGATGGCCAGGGCTAAGGCAGGTTCCCTCATACCCTGGCTCTGCCTGGCGCTTGGAGCGTCTGCCCCCATGGCTCCTAGGTTCAGGAGTGGCCAGAGAGGCTCCACGCCCTGGAAGGAGCGATATCCTTTGCTGGAGCCAGACTGGGTGACAACTGCACCGAATAATGTCCTGTGGAAGGGACAACGGATGGTTCCATGGCAGTTGGGAAACAGCAGTTGCATGCAAAGGGATGGAGAGGAGCAGTGCATTGCTATAGGGTGGAGAATGTGCCATTGGCTCAGCCCTAGCCTCGCCCATGGCCCTAGCCTCAGGGGGCATCTGGGGTATGAGCGGACATGCAGGGAGAAAGCATTCCCAAAAGGTATGCCACATCTGAGAAAAAAATGAGAACTGATGTCAAGGCTGTGATGGCAGGGTGGGTGCCCTGACCTAAGGGAAATGAGGACTATTGAGCTAAAGAGTCTGGGGGATTTAACCCCACACCACCATAGAGACTGCTAACAAGAAGGAATGTACCCAGCAATGATGGCTTACTGGATGAAATAGGGACTGGGAGGAATCAGTGCAGGGAAAAACAGTCCTGGTTCTGGAAAAGAAACCCAATAAACCCGGTATTTAGACATGTTGTGACAGTTGGGTACGGAAAAATCAAGGGGTCACAATTTTGCTCATTCCATACCAGGGGTGTATTATACAAAGGACAGGAGCTGCTTCTTGCTCTTCCACGTGCCACGATTGAAGTGCTTGGCAGTGGGTGAAAATTCAAGAACATTTCAATGACCTATCTCCCAACCTGATGCCACTGATATATTTAAACTTGGCCACTTTGATTCCTGACCTATAGCAAGGGACTGTCTGGGGGAATGGAGAGGGATGAGATGAGCATTAACAGGGGTTAAAATTAGGAGGTAAAATTAGAGTGATGTACTCCAGTGGTTCCCAACCTTTTCAGTAACACAGCACAATTCAATGAGACCATTCCATGGCACACCCACTTTTTTTGAGTTGAATCGATTGCTCATAAATGTCATGTTTACTTACATTTACTACAGTTATGGTCTCACTAGAGAGGTTTGCAACATAGCAGTGTATACAACAAGCTAAAAAAGGATCAAATGCATTCATGTTTCAAATCCACCACAGAGTACACCGTCTTAGACAGTGAGCACAGGCCCATTTTCAAAATCTGCTCAATGCCATCCAAGGGATGCTGAGTAAATGCGTAGCCACTGAAAGCAGGCTCGCTTCCCCTCCAGCCTATTGGAGCTTGGATGTGGCATTTAAACTGCATCCTAGCTCCAGCAGACTCTCGCTCGCCATCCCTCCCTCCCCCTCCCTTGGAGTCGGGGCAGGCTCCCTACCAGTTCATTCAGGTTGGGAAGGAGCATTTGATTGCTGCTTGAGGCCCAGCTAGTGCATGGTTGTCAATTTCCCCCTCCCACCACTACAGGGGCTCTGCAAAGAACCACATTAAGGGGAAAAACAAATTTCAAGGCACGCTTTGACAGTTCTCACAGCACACCAGCTGAAAACTACTGATGTACTGGGTGCTAGAGAAATGGAAGGGAGAGAGACAATGAGACAGAGGTGGAGAGAGGGGAGACAGCTGAGATGAGAGAAGAAGAAAAGACATCAAATGAGTTTGGCGATCACCAGGACAGAAGCTCACAGCCACTGCAGGCCTTTTAAATCACTGCACTCCTAGAAGCACTGAGGGCTGGTGTGAAGCCCTGCCTCTTCCCCTCTCCTTGTTCAGGGCCTGACAAAGCTGTCAGTCCACCGGCTACACATACTGCAACCATGTTTCCTGATTGCTGTGTGGATGTACCCTTAAAATCACTGAAAACTTTAAAAAATTTGATCCTTATTGCCTCAGGCTTGGTATTCTTGACAGTACAGGATGGTGGGACCAGTGTCAGCCAATGCCAGGACAGCTGTAAGGATTCATGCACAGGGAGACCATATTTCCCTAGGCCAAATATTGGACACCCTGACAGTGGAGTTTGGGGGGCGCTCCCTGGCTGCAGCTGTCAAGCAAATGCAGCTCCCTGTCTATTCCATGCCACGGGGCACTGGAATGGGACTGCCACCCTGTGGGGGACCTCCCTGGTAGTCCCATGCCTCTAGGCACCAAGAACAGGCTGCTGCCCTGTGGGTAAGGCTCCCAACTTCTCCCCACATGGGGAGCCAGGACCAGGGCTTCAAACCTGCACGTGAAGCTCCTGGGGATTCAGAAAGGCACTAGCTCTGCCTTGGTGGGGTGGTCATGTGTCTCCCTGGCTGGAGGGGTGGCAGCCGGAGGAACCAGGACCCATTAAAATCTTACAAAGGCAACACGCACGCACACACCCACCCATCCATGTTCCAACCCCTGCTGGCTCCCTCTCTGGCCTGTACATGTGGCTGTTGAGTACATGGTTTCCTCATGCTCTCCTGCCAGAAGCTGTGCCTGTGCCGACCTGGGGAAAAGGGCAGCTCAGCAGCAGGTGAGAATACAGGGCAGTTAGCCCTTGTGTTAAAATAAGTTGGGACGCCTTCCTGGCACCTGAAATATGGGACTGTCCCAGCCAAAATGGGACAGATGGCGACCCTTTTCATGCACTGGTGTTTGTATAGCACTATGAAATTAAGACGTGTGGTCTTGCTGGGGGCTTTACCCAACGGCCAAATCATTTTCATTCACTCTTGCCTTCCTGGTGGCCACCTGTCACTCTTTCCCCCACTGAAACTGCCCCCATGTCATGGCATCATCTTTCAGGGTAGGATTCTCTGCCTCTCTCCCCTCTCACAATCTTCAATGACATATTAGAATCTTCAGGGTTACCGTGGGGCTACCACTAAACAAATTTGTATCCTCGTGATGTAACAGAGCATTCTCTACCGGAAGTGTGCTCTGGTTGACTGTGGGGGAGTTGGTCCCCCAAAGGAACACTGAAATAGATACAGCGCTAGCCTTTCCCTTCAGTCATGGCAGGTAGGGCATAGCTATTGTCCAGAGGGCCAGATTTTGTCCCTATGAGTCACAGGAAGAGGGAAGCATTTGTAAGCACAGCTCCCTCACGCCCACATGGAAGGGTCGAGCTGCTTCCACTGTAACACTCTCCCTTGTCACAGCTGGAGAGGTTAAGCTAAGCATGGAGCTAGGAAGGACATGCAAGGAAAGAGGCAAGAGTTCAATGACCTTGCACAGCCACAATGGATCAGGCCAAAGATGCACCTAAGCCCACTATTCTGCCTTCTGACAGGGGCAAACACCCAGCACCCAAGAGGGAGTGAACAGAATTGGTATAATCAAGTGATCCATCCCCAGCTTCTGACAAACAGAGGCTTGGCACACCATCCTGGCCAATAGCCATTGATGGACCTGCCCTCCATGAACGTAGCATGAACATGCTGGGGACGGTGGACAAGTGAAAGCAATAGATGGTGGGCAGAAGGGGAAGGGAGCACAATGGGTACCAAAGATACAGGGATGCAGTTGCTTAAAGTTTTCATGTCATCACCTTACAGAAGGGCTGAGTGCAGGGAGTGGACTTTGTGGAAGGCAGTCAGTGGTAGATGTAAGAGAATTACAATTTGAAAGGTATTTATGTAGAAAGAACAGCATTACCAGTAGTTCCATCTCCTGCCCCTGCTCCTGAAACACCCCAACACTGCGAAAACAGAGCCTATCATTTTTTCTCTCCCTTCTTGCTGCTTGAGAGACACCCCCCCACCCCCACAAACAGTCAGGATCTCTGACTGATGAAAGTCAGGAACTCTGACTGTGATGGCAAAGAAACTGCAACATGGACAATTCTTTCCAGGGTTATAAAATTCTGGACAAGCCATTTTATGACAGCAGTGGAATTATTGTCTGGGAACCAAATTCAGCTCTCAGTTATACCCACGTAAATTGGCAGGGATTTCACGGTCTTTGTGAGAGAGAAACTCCAGGCTCATCTGGTGAACGGATGGCTGGGCCAAACAAGGTGCCAATCCCCTGGATTGAACAGCAGGTTGGGCTGTCCGTTTGTAGCAGCTCCTGCTGGTCTCCAGTTCCCAAGGCAGAGTTTGGGATAGTTTTTCGGTCCTTTATGTAAGACTGGGGGTTGTTATAGGAATCTGGGAGATGCTAGGCCCATCTCTTTGTTCTTCTACTCAGAGAACTGCCACAAGTCTCAATCTTCAGAAGGCCTAGACCCTGATCTGAGCCTCTCCAAAGTGACTGGCACTTCTTCAATGGGTGGAAGCCTTCGTAACTTCTCCAGGCCAGCTGTACCAGCTGCAGCGTCAGCTTGGCTTGTACCTTCCGGCTCAAGCCAGCCTGCTCAAGCGAACCCAGGAAACACCAATACTCTTGCATACCAGCCTCCAGAAACAGGCCTATGGCCAGAAGTTTGTGGAACTGGGGCGCAGATACAGATCTCCAATTCAGCTGCTCCGTACCCCGCCATCTATGGGTGGAGAGTGAAGGATCCTTGCTATGGTGCTGCAGCAACCTCTGTGCACTTCCCTGTAACACTCGTTGCCCAAGAAGTGACAAACCCTGCTCCCTCTGCACCACCTCAGTTTAACAATGCCAGCAGAGTCAGCCCCCTGGGTCACCTGTACGGACATATTCGGGCTCCAGCTGGTGCCCAGCTCATGCAGATTCAGACCCCAGCTACGTCCGCACAGAGTCACCAAAACCATAGCCATCAAGTTTATTTGCAGAACTGGAGAGGAACCTACCTTTACAACCGTGAGGCGAGGGGTCAGCGGTCAGGAAAGAAAGGCTCCATCCTGCGGAGAGGCAAGGTCGTTAAAGTGCCAGCAAACACCCAGAGTGAAATGGTTCTGGTCCTGAAAGCCATCCAGCCAGAGGGCAGCCGCCCATCCTCTTCCGCCAGTTTGTACTATCCAGTTTCAGCCCAGCCCAGGGATCCCTGGGCCACTGAACCTCATTTCAAAGGTGAGCTGAGGAAAGGGGCATTAAGATGCCCTTCTGGCTATGTCTCTCTCTTTTGTATATGCACAATGCATATTACTTATAGTTTCTAGTCACAGAAGGTGGAACCTTCATCCAAGGGGATGGGAGAATGAATCTTTTGCTGGTGGGATTCATGATGAAGTAGTTAAGGAAGGGTATTTCCATGGACTGCAAATAACTTTGAACTAGGCTATTAATGAATCCATGGACAGAGTATTTGTGGTTCAGCTAAGAGGTTCTTTGGAAGTATTTACAATGGAAGTTCGTGGCTGCTGCTATAACGTACTTCAACATTCTGGGATGATGTCCCAGCCTCTGTTGCTGGATGGTCAGTCTTTCATACTTCAGTTGTTCCATTGTCTGAACTAGACCTGAACTAAAAGTTGTTGAATTTACTGGGAGATTTTCCATTGACTTCCTTGGGCTTTGGATCCGGTCTTGAGGAATTAAGGGTGAAAATGAAGGATCTATTTACACAGTGCTGGGAACTGTGTTCCTAAAACTGTTTTCTAAGCCTGGTTTTAAAATGGTTAACAATAATTTGGATTGAAATGTAGCTTGGCTGGATAATGGACATGGGGTCAGATGTTTCAGAAACTAAGGGTGTGTCAAGCATTTGGAGCTTAACATGATTTTACACAGTTTGTCTTCGCTGATGCTATATTTGAAGAGAATCAGCCTCAAATGCCCTGAGCTGACAGAGAAAAGGGGTTTACAATGATAGGAAGAGAAACCCTTATATATTTTCTGACCAACAAGAAACTTCACAGTTGTTGGTAACAGTGGAGACAGAACTCAGCTCCCCCTTGCTAGAACAAATTTCAGAACTTAGATCACTGCTAGAGCAAATTTCAACTAGCTGATTAGCAGTATAGGGCCTATGACACATTTCAGCTGCTTTGAGTATATCCATTAGAGGGCACTAGCCAACTCATTGAGCCAGGTGAAAAATTTTTGGCTGAAACTTTTCAGACAAAAAATGCAAATTTGGGGTAACCAAAATAACTGATGAATAGTCAAGTCCAATTTGCTGAATGGTTTTTGCTGGTAAGAAGATTCAGACAAATGAAATGTTTCATTTTGATGTTTTGGAAACACTTCAGATTTTCACTTCCAAATTACATCTCTTTTCAAATCAACTTCATTTCTGGAAGAAAAATATGGCTTAAAAAGCCATTCGGAAGTAAAATAATGCTTCTTCCTGATGTTTTCGGTTTGGCCAATGATTTGGAGAGCTTTAACTATCAAGCAGTGAACTGCAGTAGAGGTGGCGTAGCAGCAGTCTAGTTTGCTAATGCATATTCAGTATTGGGCAACAGATAGTTGGATCTTGTTATGCTAAACATGCCATAGCGTTCCTTACTGTAAGAGCCACTTCTTATTGGGATTGGCTCCCCCAAAATGATTGCTATTATAATTCCAAAACCAAATGCACTAACACAGCAATAAATCTATAGGTCGATCTAATGCTGGAATCTAATGTTGAGACTTCGGTAGCACACCAACCTTATGCTGCTCCTGCACAAAGGGGGAATTTCAATCTTAGGACAGGGTGTTGAACACTGTTGCTGCCCTCCTGTGCCTAGGCAGAATGGCTTCTGTTTCGGGCATCACTGATTTTTTTCCCCCGGTTCTTTCCTTTCAGAGGCAGACTCTTCGCCTGGAATGCAGCTTGAGCCCAGGACCTTCTGCCTCCAGCCAAGCGCAGTTCAGCAGGGAGGTGGAGTGAAAACTATCTGTCCAGAGATGCTAGCTGAGGCCCTGGATGGGTCTCAGATACCTCAGGGGTCACTTGGGCCGCCACTATTCCCCTTGGAAATTCCAGATATTAATCAGCTAATGGCCTGCATTGACCCAACTCACTCCTTGACACATAGTGACAGGCCCAGTGGTCTCAAGCAGGTGCCAGGAGGCGATTTCTTTCAAGAGATTGTTCTAGGGAAACACATTTCTCAGGAGCGTATGAGGGGGAAGAACGTTGTCAAACCTTCATACACCATGGAATCCCAGGGCAGGGTCTCACGACCTGCACATGGGAAGGGCAAATCACTCAGGAAAGCTCCAAAGCAGACAGAACCCTCGGCACTACCTGCCCCTGCTCCTCCTGGGGGGTTCGACAAGCCTTCTGCCGAGAGCGAACCCGGACTTGCTGCTTCCCAGAAATTAGGGACAGATCATTCCCAGATGCCAACAGCTGTTGAACCAGCCCAGCCTCCTGCACTGGACCAAGCCATGGGCACTAACAGGCTTGGAAATGAGAAGAACCTCACTCCTAGAATGGAGACAGCATCAGGGGATCATCTCGCAGAAGATCTGTGGGAAGGGAATCTGGAGAACCATCAAGCTGTCAAGAGAACAAGTGACACCAGAAGGGCAACTGCCTTAGGGGATGGATTAGAGATTCCACGCAGCACCGACTCAAAACAGAGACCAACTGATGTCAAGAGGCAGCCTCTGAGGAAGTCAGTAGACCAGGCAGATGTTTTTAAGTCTGACCAGCAGCACAAAAGACTGAGCAGCTCAGGGAATGATAAGGGGAAAAGTACAAATCAAAGCAGGGGTAAATTAAAACTGGAGGATAAACAACCTGGGAGTCAAGAGGGCGGGAAAATTGTCCAGCTAGAACGAGAACCTTTTAAAATGCCCCGGAGTGACCTGGGGCTACACATGCTGGAGTCTATCCAGGTTTTCCACCCATTGGGAAAGAAACAGATTCCACTGGGCCCTGCTCGAGGTGTTCCTGCTCTGCACCCCAGTAAGGCTGAAAAATACCCTTCCGGTGCCTGGCCAAAGCCACTGCTGGGTCTCAAAAGACCTTCTGGGCCTCCTGAGGACCCAAAGTCAGCCTGTGGGTGTAAGAGGGATGGACAGCAGAGTGTCACTGCCATACTCCTCCATGCCCCAGGCAGTGTAAAGCCTGTTGCTTTAGCAACACCTAGGCACATTGCTCCGAAGCAGGGCAGCAGCAGAGTGCCTCCTGCCAAGTCCTCCTTGGGGAAAGACCTGCCGCTGCCCCACGAATGCACTCCTCTGCCGTCCCTCAGCCCTGCCTCCACCTGGCGCCATGGACGGGGAGCCCAGCCGGCTCCTGCCGGGCTGAAGAGCTGCCCCCTCCAAGAGCTAGAAGTGTCGCTGCCCATCCCCCTGGAACAGAGAGGGAAGAGGGAGGCGATGAAGAGGAGGGCGCAGAAGGAGAGGGAGCTCGCTGCCCAGTACTCGGCCTTGGGGAAGAGACAGTTTTTTGTGGAAAGAGAGCGAGACCTGGCCGTAGCGGAGGAGTTTGGCTACATATAACCTCTGTCCGCAGAGCTGCCATTGCGCCGTCGTGGATCTCCGTACCCCTCTTCCATTCCTGCCCACTCTCCTCTTGGCCTGGAGTCCTGCAGAGGGAGAGCAGAAGACAGACGTAGCTGGGGAATTTGGGTGTGTCTCTCACAGACCTATTTCAGGGTGTATATTTCTATGTATTCCTATTCCTTTATTAAAATTCTAGGCCTTTCCCATGCTGTTTCTCTGTCTACCAGTCAGACGGAGATGTCACAGAGGACCGGGTTACAGACCCATTTTTAAATGAGGGGCACACACAGGTCTGCCCCCACTGCCCCCTGCCAACCCATGGGTGAATTCCACCCCGGGTGGAGAGTCAGCCCGAGGCCCAGGCTCCACTTACGTCCAACGGAAGCTCTCAAAACAGAAGCAAAGTGGTCCCTGGGACACTGTTTAAACATTCAAGGGCCTGATTCTCTTCTCCTTGCCAGTAGCTTTACACTGACGTAACCCTATTTCCCTCTAGCTGTGGGGAACTCAACCCCTCTCCCATTTCTCCCTCTCCTTTGTGGAGCACCCTGAGCACCACAAAACAGCTGTTCTGCAGTGGGTGGGAGGGGGAAGAGTTAATCAGTGGGGCCACCAGTGGGTGAGGGGGTGCTGCGGGGAAGGACAGAGCTTAGCTGTCAGTGGGTGCTGAGAACCTGCTAATTTTTCCCTGTGGGTGCTCCAGCTCCCGAACACCCGCAGAGTCAGTGCCTGCAGCTCTGTTGACTGATTTACACCAGCATGGGGGAGAAAAGAATCAGACCCAAAAGATTCAGAGGTTGACCCCACTGAAATCAATACCAAGGCCCCCATTGACTCAGGCCGTGCAGGAGGTCACCTTGTCATTAAAACCAACCAAGGGCCTGATTCTGGTCTCCTGGATGTTGCTTTAATTCCTGATTTGCACGAGCATGAATGAGAGAAACAAGCACACTGGACTCTTCTGGGAAGAGCTCAATGCAGCTGTGCTGCTGGAAAAGCAGCGTGAGATCAGCATCTGTCCAGTGGAATTCCTGCTGAGCAAAGCCTGAGTTTTTAATTCCACAATGCTGCTGCGCATTCTCTTATTCCCGACTCCTCAACTCCAAAGTTACATGCTCATTTGGCGTCTAACCATTGTTATACAGCCATTCAGAAGACAGCTGCCATGGTTACAGGACCAGCTGGGCCACTGTCCCCTTCCTTGGTGTCTGAGGGCCCATCTACACTGCTGCTCGGAAGTCCAAATGGCATCTTTTGTAAATGTATTACCTGTTCCTTAAAAACAGATGGGAAAAGTCGCTGCAGGGTGATTGCACATCTGGAGGATCAGGTGCTCTTGTGCAGACTGCTGTACCTTGCTGCTGTCTTTAGCAAGCTTTTGAGATGAAAGGGAGTAAGATACAGGAGCTGCAATATCACCCTGTTTGTATCCGGAGCACATCCCCCTCAGGTGTTGCAGCCTGTCCCTTCACCCCTCTAAGGGTGGACTCCCAGTTTCCCCTCTCTGAGGTCCTAGGCTACCAGCAGGGTTCCCTCTTGTTATCACCATCCCTGGGTGGAATAAATGTACGTGAACCAGAGCACGTGCATCACCAGTAGAAACTCTGCCCACTGCGGGGGCCTGTGGATACTCTGCTAATCAGCTGGACAGCACCCAAATCTCTCTTGGTCACCTGCTCAAGTGTTCACCTCACAGGGAACCCTGGCTACCAGGACCCTGCTCGTCAACCATGCTTACCCTGCAGGATTTGGATAACTGCAGTTCTTCCTCCCCGGGAGAGTCTGACAGGTGGTGAAGACAGTGACCAGACAGCCTCCTTAAAGGATTGTTTAGGTTTCACAGCCGGAAGTAAGCACAGCATATGAGAAAAGGATTCACATTTACACACTTCTTACCCTGACCTCTTAGGTGTCTTCTCTCCTGGTCAATGAGACACATAAGCCAGAGAGATTGTCAGGCCAAAGGAAACATTTGCAAAGTTGATCCCAACTGAAAGGTCGAAATCTTCAAGATTTTTGGTTTCAGTGCTTCCCATAATGAACTTATTGCAGTACTTACTGTTGACAAAAATGAATGAAATCTGCCATACGATTAGGGGTGTAAAGATAACAGTAATCTTAGGTCTTACCCAGCTCAAGCATCTTGCAGTGGTCTCTGATCAGACCCCTTGACGAGTCAGAGTTAGTAGCTAGGTTTCATGTTTTTGCAGCTGGAATGATTTGCCAAATTCACCTGAACCAGAAAAATAAATCAATTAGTACTCAGCTCCCTGTTTCCCAGTTCAAAACCTGGACTGTATTTCTCCTGTGTTGTTTCCATTTCTCACCATCCGAGGGCACCAAAGAGAAGAAAAGAAGTCCCATTTCTCAATTAAAAAAAGGTCTTCTGAGGTTGTCTCTGGAAACATCCTATGCCAGAAATCCCAATTATGTCTTTTCATGCCAAAGGAATAGCAATGCAATGGGCCAGATTACTGCATCTTATGACCCATAGGAGTTCAGTTTAATATTGGTTGAAACCAGGATTTCACCCAAAGATGTAATTTAGATAGATGATACAGTACGTACATATGTGCGTGGTGAGACAAGCAAGTCAGAACAAACCCAAAGAGTCAGCAAACATACTTTTATCACTCTCTTGTCCTTCAGGTAAGGATCTCTAAGCACCTTCCCCAATACTAACTTAAGCCCTAGCACAGCCCTGGGAAAGAGGCCAATATTAGATGTCTCTGAGGAAACTGAGGCACAGAGAAGTTAAATGATTTTTCAGAGCTGCCACAGACCTACAGCTCTCATTGAAATTAGCTGCTGCTGTAAAATTAGGCAAATGATGTGCCGAAAAGAGTCAGTGACACAGTGGGGCATTGTCCCCTTGTAGAGCCAGGGGAGGAACCAAGGCATCCTGATTCCCTGCCCTGAGTTCTAGCCCATCAACATGTTAAGGGCAAGCCTGTAAGCAGCAGCAGCAGCAGCAGCAGCTACTTCTTTCATACTTCCCTGGTACCTACACCACACAGTAGCCAGCTCAGTGGGTTTGAGCCTCAGGCTGGGGTGTATATGGACAACTCCCTCTGGGCTGCGAAACTTCAGGCACCTGAGCTGCAAATAATACTCACCCCTGCAGGTCCAGCAGGCCCAGAGCTGGGGAAGGAAGACATCTTTCTCCCTCCTCCATGGGAAGCTGCCTGAACACGCACCATGCCCCAGGCCTTTTACTGCGTAAGCACCTGGTCGGCAAGTCTGTGCTGGCCTGCAGAGTGGGAATGCCAGAGTCTGCAGCCTGTTCATACTGCCTTCTCCTCCCTTCTGCCTACCAGCTGGCCAGGTACCAGGCTTTCTACTGTACAGTAGCAGCTGGGCACAGGTCAGATTCTGGCTTGCATTGTCCCCCCACTCTGTCTCTGGACCCTCAGGGAGAGTGGGTGCCTGTGACTGGTCAACACAAAGGGCAGAGATGGGGCTGTCCCCCAAAGATTGTCTCCCAGATCCTGACTCAAGCCTCAGCACTGAAATGTCTTTCCCAGATTGCTGGCCAGAAAGGCAGGTAGTCAGCTCCACAGAGCAATATTCTCCCTGCCCAAGGCCAGAGAAGCAATTCCATAAGGGACTACGCCTGCCGGGGCCGGGTTGCTTCTGACAAAACTCCATGCCCTGTTCTGAATCTATTTCTCTGGAGCAGCTTGGTTGTTTTCAGGCCCCTGCTTTTGGGCCCTCAGGTGTGAGTTTGAGGGGGAGCCGAGGTTTGGCTTTTCTTGCAGAACAAACCAACCTAACAGAATGGACACGGATGTCTCCAAGTAGCTGAAGCATTTGCTGCTTACCCTTGGCTAGGCTTGAAGCACTCGATTATCAATCTTATGAATGGTTAAACTAGAAATCAAGGATTTGTCCAAAACTGGTTGGCTGAAATGACTGAAATCCAACCCGTTTAGGAAAAGGTATTAAAACCAGGATGAGAATAGAAGCCAACACTGAGATGAGGGGGAAAGGGGAAGAGGTTAGGGAGGGAAGAGGTAGGCTGGCTAGACAGCGAGGGTGAAAATCAGGGCGAGGTGGGAGGAGGAGAGGCTGATCTGAAGATGTCTGATCTGATCCTCCTAGAAGAGGGGGATGTGAGTGGGGCCCAGGCATCTGGCAGGATCATTCAGAGGAATAAAGCACCATGTATCTCGGAGTTTCTCTTGGGTGCAATAGCACCACCTTTGATATTCACAGGACTGGCACCTGTCCCACTTAATTTACTTCCGATTAACAGGTGACTCCCTATCCCCTTTATTCACCTTCTCCTCCTACTTCCTCCCCACTTCCCTGCTATATAAACCCTGGCTTCTTTTTTCTGCTCCAAACCTGATGGAGTGGGGCTTGTTAGTCCTTTAAGTGCTGCAGGACTGCTTGTTCTCTCTTTCAGTATATAATTTCTGCTGGGCGGCTAAGCTCACCATGTCAATTCTCCAGCTCCCAGAGGTTGGTCACATTGTGGATTTCCAGTTTTGCAAACAATATGGGGCTTTAAGCAGAGCACTGATCACCACCAAGCCAAAGCTGTTCAGCCATACTTCACTTTCATGCCTAGTCCATTAGGATTGACATTACACGTCAAGCCCAACCACCTTAACAATGTGTAAGCAGGGCTCCCATCTCCCCCGGGAGTAATGGCGCTTGTCTGTCATTTCCCCGATGCTCTGATTAGCAATGAAAACCAAACAGTTCAACCTTCTTTGGCAGTGTAACGGGATCTGGAAGTGGGTGGAAACAACCAGCAAGGATTCTTCATCGATGGTGGGCTCAATGCCTGTTCGTGTCTGAGGCCTCTTTTGCTATTTCCTTCCATCTTTCCCTGTCCAGTGTGGAGCGACTTAGTTTCTGTAGACTAACTCTGCACCAATCTACTATATCATCTAATCCGTTCTGTGGGGTCTGCCTCTCCTATTCAAGCTGTCCATTATGCCGAATACTAGGGTCTTGATTTTTCGTTTGTCATTCATTCTGCAAATACGCCTAAATAGTGGTAGCTTCCATTTTATAACCTTCTGCAGCAGGTTCTCTTTCGGCTGTATGGACCCCTATTTAAAGTGCTGGAGCAGAGCTGGACAATTGATCCTCCATATCCCCCTCTAAGGCAACATGTTGGGGGTCATGTCTGGCATGCACGGAGCTCCAGCTATGCTATTGTTCCCTGGGGCAGCAGGAAGGACAGCATAAGCTAGAGCAGCCCTGTGGCTGCTGTAACTTACACAGAGGAGACCAGACACCTGGGGAATGGGGAGCACACAGGGGGATGAAAAGTGCCTGAAACTGCCCATTCACAGGCAAGTGGCTATTTGATGCTATCAGCCCCAGGCATGAGGGACCCCATTGCCAGTTCCTGGTGTGGGTGTAGAGAGCGAAGGCAGCACAGGGCCCCGTCCCCTCTTCCACCCCTGGTTTCTCCAGGCCACCCTTACAGAGTGGCTGGCTTGGAAGAGCTCAGCAGCTGGGTAAATCAGAGGGGTTGCGAAAGGGGACAGCTGGAACAAGAACCACACCCCACCCTGCCCCATCCCCCAGCAGAGGGAAACCAGCCACTGCAGCGCCTGGGCCCTGGGGAGGTATCAGACCAGTCGGGCCAGTTTGAGGAACTGCACAAGGAGAGAATCAGCTGCAAAGGAGGGCGTGCCAGAGCCAGGGACGCCTCTCCTTGCATGCAGGAGCTGGGAGCTGCGAGGGGGTCTGGGTACCCACAAGGAGACTTCTGGGCTCAGCCGCTTCCAGGCACTGCCCCTGCAGGAGGGGGACTCTGCTTCCGAGGCCGGGTCTCCTTGGAGCTCCGCTGCAATCCAGGCTGTAGAGCCCACCGGCTGTTTCTGAACCAATGCAGGTCCCTCGTCTCAGACGCGTCCAGGGTTCAAGATCACCTCTGCCTCTACATGTATCTTTGGCCTTAGCCTGGATTCTTCTGGATCCGGTTTGCTCCCAGCAATGTCCGCCTGGAAACCCTCTGCTTGTCCACCAGTTCATGGAGATTGGGGCTGACCAGCGGGTTCCTGCACAGCACCGGGTCCCGAGCTCCCTGGATCCGCTCTACAGCGTCGTCCGGCACTACCTGGACGTGGTACAGCAAAACCCTTTCCCCACAGGTGAGCCAGATGGGGGCCAGAGAGCCCTAGGATCCCCCCGCCCCATGCCAGGGACCTAACGGTGCCCACTCGGAGAAGGGCATCGAGGTACATTGCCCACCAATTAAAGCTGTGCCAACAGCAGTTTTTAGTTTGCTGGCACTTTGTTGAAGTGGGGTGGAAAGGGGAAAAAATCCATTTGCAGCCAACCAGCAAACAACGTTTGCAGCAGACTGAAAAGCCACAGGAAAATTCTTTTGGGCCAAGCACTAACATTGTGTGTGAGCTGAAGGGTTTCTCTAACGCAGGGGTGAGCAAACTTTTTACTTCAAACCCCACTTTTCGTCCCTGCAACCAACCTGTCTAATGTAATCCAAACTGAAGGAAATTTTGAAAAAACACCTTTCAGCAAGTGTAAGAAAATATGTCTGTAGAACACGAAATCTCAGTACAGAAACGTGAATGCACATACAGAAAAAACATTTCAACATTAGCCTGGAACACAGCCGCCAATTGTGCTGCACCCCCGCATAGGCAATTTCAAGGGCCTGTCCCCCACTTTGCTCACCCCGAGCCAGCACTTGAGATCAGTTACAAAAGAATATCATGGAAACTTTCCAATGTTCACTTGCTGTCTGGGTTGTTTTGGGCCAAAACAATTCGCCCAAACCAGGACGAATTGGCATGGCTTTTGGGGGCCATCCAACTGGTGTTTTCTGCCAGGTAATAAAAAGGGTTTGATCAGAAATGTGTGTGCCTGAAGGTTTAGCCCTGACAGTGGCTTGTGAGCACTGGCGGCTCTGAGTTCCTTAGTAACCAGTCCCTAAGGCCCCACCAGTGGGTGCAAGGTGGACCAGAAGAGTGTCCATGATGCATCCTGAGGGGACGGTGGCAGCAGGGGGCAAGTTAGCTGGTTCAGCTGTTCTACAGCCGTTTGTTTTGTCTCCCAGAGCTGCTCCGAGTGGCCCTCAACCAGCCGTCCTCAGTCAGAGCCTCTCAGGTGAGCAGGTCTGGGCTTCATACAGGTCCTGGGTGGCATGGTCTAGCTCCCCTTGGGTATCCTCCCAGTGGCCCAGCTGTGGCACTGCCAGCTGCCTGGGTGGGCACCAGGATTTCCCTGGGCCACCGCAGGGTGAGAAGGTGGGTGAAGATGGGGCCTAAGGTAGGATGGGGGGTGGTGTCAGAAGGGGGAGGTGGAGAGGTGGGTCCAGAAGAAGATATGGGAGGAGTTTTGGGCAAGAAGAGGGGGCAGGAGGGAAGGGCAACAGGTGGGGCAAAGAGGGGACATGGAAGGACAAGGTAAGATTGGGGGATGCATGGTGCTAGGGCAAGGGGAAGATGCAGGAGATGGAGGGTGGGTGGGACACAGAGGGTTTGAGGAGGAGCAGAGGGAACAAGGGAATATTTTGGGGGGTGGGACAAGGGAAGGGCATGGGAAAGGGAGAGCGGGAGGATGGGGGCCAGGGGGGAAACACCCCCTGAGGAGGCTCCTGCTCCGTCCCCCAGGTGGCACGCTACCAGGTGGGCTACATCATCTGCGCCGTGATAGCCGTGCTCTTCTTCGTGGCAGTGCCGGCGGCCGGGCTGTGCTTCTGCTGCTGCCGCCACCGCCAGCGCTGCGGGGGCCGCCTCAAGGCCTACCGCCGTTCCCTGGCCTGCTGGCGCAACCTCCTCATGCTCTGCCTCTCCCTCACCACCGCCATCCTCCTGTGAGTGCGGGCCAGCAGCGGGCTGGGGGAGCACAGGTCACTCACTGGGGATGGGACAGGGAGCTAGTCCTAGCAAGGGGGTGCACCGTGAAGGACAATATACCCCAGGCACCACATGGGGCAGGGCTGGGTGCCAGTCTACCTGTGGGCACTTCCTGGACACTGGGGCTGGCCCATCAGGGCCGAGGGGAATTCGGGGTCCTCCATGCAGGAAAGGATCTGGGGCAAGGGCCCACTGGCTATCCCAGCAGGGGCTCAGCCCCCATCTGGGCATCACTGCAGGCGGTAGGACACCCCAAAACAGGACTGCAAATCAGAGCCTGCATATGAGAAGTGGGGCCTGAAATTCTGAATTTTCAGCTTATCTTCCCCTCACCGCACTGGCAAGCCCCTGCCCCCCTTCCTCTCTGGCCACCTCCTGACAGCACAGAGCTGGGATGAGAATCTGAACCAGGCCAAGGTCTGGATCTGTTTGCACCGACCTGGGGGCTGGGTTAGGCCAGCCATGCAGCCCGGAGGTGGGTGTGAAGAATCCCCACCCTGCGGGCAGGGTTGTGGACCAAAAAGAGATTTGGCCCCTCGTCGGCGCACTGAGCCTAGGTGAGCCAGTTTGGTCTCATCCCCTGCAGGGCTGGTGTCATCTGTGCTTTCATTGCCAACCAGCGGGTGAAGGAGCAGATGGAGCCCGGGACCCGAGCTGTGCCAGCCACTCTACGTACTCTGAGGCAGCACATTAGCAGCATCCCACAGGTAAGCCTGAACCTCCTTGCCCTGTTGGTGGCCAGCCCGCAGAGCCAGGTGGCAGAACAGCCTCCATGTAAGGATCCCTCTCTCTCTCAGGGGTCTCTGTGCTGGGGAGGGAGAAGCATGCAGCAGGGCTCCCACTGATTATTTGCATCCATGTGCAGAATGAATTTTATGTGCACTGAGTCCTGTGCAGATGTGCACCACCAATAGACACACAGGCTCCCGGCTACAGGTGCTGTGCCAATCAGCTGGGTCACCCCTGAATCCTTCCGGGGCAGCTGCCCGAGCGCTGCTTGGGAAGGCAAACGCCCCACTCTGCAGACCCATGCACACTTCACCACTGCTCTGCACAGGCCCTGCCCTCACTTTGTCAATGCCCTGCCCCCTTCCCATTCTCTCCCTCTTTTCCCTCCCCTTTTGCTCACTCCATCCAGCTGAATCCCTGAACTCACAGGTAGCAACCATCTACAGTTTCCCTCTAAAGAAAACAGCTCGTTTTACCCTGCATGTCACCATGACTGGACACACAGAAGGCAGCTAATTAAAAACCCTAAACTGGGGATAAAAGACCATCAGTCACAGGTTTTTTGATAAACCCTGAAGTTGGTCAGATTTGTGTGCAAAATCTTGGTTGGTAAAGGCAAGTCAGCTCTCCTGCTGAATACAACATTAAATATTATGGAAACACTGAACATGTTGCAGCTCTTCTGTTTTAGAACTAGATGGAAAATATAAACTGCTTAGATTTTCTCAGTGTCCTCTGACACCTGCATAATGTAATCATTCCTGGTCACTACAGATTTACCATGCTGAAACAAAGCCATTGTGTTAAATAGTCAGAGTGCTTTAGTGTGCTCAAAACAAAGTTCAGGGCATTTAGGAAAAGGGAAGGCTCATTTATTGTGTGATCCCAACAACAGATGTTTATGAAACTTACCTTTGCCCATCTCAGAAGTGGAAGGGACCTTCAGAGGTCCTGGAGTCCAGTCTCCCGTACTCACAGCAGGACCAATCACCCCACAGACTTTTTTTTAATCTATTCTCCCCCGATCCCTAAATGGGTTGAACTTACAACTATGGGTTTAGTAGGCCAATGCTCAAATGTGTGAGTTAACCCTCCCCTCATACATTCTTGTCCCAGATCCCTAAATGGCCCGCTCAAGGACTGAGCTCAGAAACCTGCGTTTAGTAGACCCGTGGTCAAGCCATTGAGCTAGTCCTCCCTTTCTATATGATTATGTGGGGTGGGGCAGTGCACCCTGGGTTACTGCCAGCATGATGGAACCAGGTGCACTCACTTGCCTACGGGCCTGGGGAACATTAGCCAAGGGCAGGATCATTCCCCATGATCTGGCACATCCCCTTCCTGCCACCAGGCACACAGGTGACCCTGTCCTCTGCCTCGCTACATGCCAGCTGGAGCTAGGGACAGTCAGCTGCAGCCTGCTTTGCTTTCCATGCAGCACAGGAGCAGCCTGGCTGGTGGCTTCCTCCCCCTCTCGGCTCCTGCATGAGAGACTGAGTGGAGCTCCCTCCAGAGACTCCCCCACCCCCTCCCTGCGAGACGAGCAGAGGGGCCTCAGACCAAGTTCTCAGCAGCTCCTCCTTCCCTCCTGTGGGCAGGGCTTAGAGGCAGTCTCCACCCAGCGTGGCTAAACCCACCTGTGGAAGTGGCTGGGGCTGAGGCTGGCTAGAGCAGGGGGAAGGGAGGTTGGGTAGGGTAGGGTTGGGTTGCCAGCTTTGGTTGGCCAGATCTCCCCAGGTTATATCACAGGCCACAGTCATTAATTAAGACGAGTATGTAACTCCTGGAGCCGCCAGGGCAATCCTGGAGGGATGGCAACCCAATTTCCAGGGTGCCCCCAGCTTTCTCCAGAGCAATGCAGATTGGGGTCATGCCTTCACCAGCACCCCCAGCTGCTCTTCTCTGCCTCGGGCCCTGTCACAAGGCACACTCACCGCCACGGCACGTCCAGCTCTTGGAGGAGGGAAGTAGCTTGCTCTCCTCAGCAGGGCACCTCTGCGGGGCCGGTGCGTCATCTGCCACTGCTCCCCACTCTGGTCCATGCTGCGTTCAGGACCCACATCAGCACCGAGTCCTCTTTGGGGCACTGGGCCCACTACCATCCCTCCCACCCTCCTGGGGCTACTAGCAGCCCTTGTTCAGGGTGCTCACCCCTACAGCAGGAGCAGCCTCTCTCTAGCCCCCCTACCACAGGAGCAAGCCAGAGCCCAGATTGGCCAGAAATGGCATGGCACAAGGGGAAGGCAGAGACTTAAATCCACCCACTACTCCGAGATGCAGTCCAGGGACCCTCTGGAGGCAGCCTTGTCCTCTCCTATCCTGCCCTTCATTGCCTCTCTTCCTGAGTTACCTCCCCTTGGATCCCTTGCACCTCCTGGGCCTCTACCCCAGGACATACAGTCTGGCACGAATCAGGCTAGAACCTTCCCCAAGACCCCCTTGTCCTGCCCAAGCTAAGGCACTCTCTCACACAAGCTGATCCTGCACATTCCCTAGCCAGGACCCAAATACCCCAGCCCTGCTGGAGTTGCTGCTTATATACAGGGCTGCTCCAGCAAGCTGCCTTATGATTGGCTCCCTCCAGGAGCTTTTCATCCATTGGCTGGAGTGCTGTGCTGGTTCCCGCTAGCCTGCCTTAACCCCTTCCTTGCCCCAGTACAGCCCCCTGGTGTTTTCTGCTTCTGTTGGAGAGAAAATCCCATTTTATGGCCCCCTACCCAGCCTCAGCCTCTGATCTTCATCTATTTCCTGGCTGTTCTGTGGGCTTCTCCTAGGTCCTCCCAGCGCAGGGCTGTCTGCCTGCTGGGGCTGGGCTGGTTTCGCTGCTGGAGCAGGCACCATGTGCTGCAGCTTCATTAAACATGCATTTTTAATTGCAAAGTGTCCTTTCCTTCCCTCCCTGCTGCTGCCTGGCCGGGCTGGTGGCACAATCTGCATTCTGCACTGCAGTGCAGCCAGGTCCAGCCACACAGAGCCCAGGCAGGGCTGGAACTTTGCTGGCGGAGTGGGATTTTGGTGCAGGAGAGCCACAGACCTGAGTGTGGAACGGGCGAGATGCACAGTTCTTAGTGGTCGGTGCTCTAGTGCAATGGCGTTTCCATTCTCGTAGGGCTAAATCCTCTGTTTCCTCACTTCAGCCCCACTGATCTGCACCTGGCCCCTAGGTGGGTCTGCAGAGCTGAGGTTTGGACGGAAGCAGGAGCAAAGCCAGTGGGCGTGTGATGCTGCCAATATCCCTGTGCGTAGGGGCTGGAAAGGGTACCGCAGCCCTGGGACTGGGGAGGGCAGCTGGAGGACCTACTGCCGGTGCAGGGAGGGGGATTTCAAACATTCAAGCTTTGCCCAAGGGCCTGGATTTTTCCCATGGCACCGACCGGAGCAGGCTAAAGAGGTGAGCTCCCCTGGCCGCCCAGCACTTGATGGAGCCTTCTCCAGTGGTGACCTTGGTGGGTGCCGCCCATGATTTGGGAGCTGTGTGTTGAAGGGCAGGTCTGGAGGGTGCCATAAATACATCTCTCCCAGAAGCCCTCCTGGGTCCCTGTACCAGCACCTGCCTAGAGAGCCCAGGGCCAAGCAGACAGCTTAGTCCACTCAGCGGCGGCTGGGTGAGCGAACAGAGAGCTACGGCTGTGCGGAGTTAAGAGCTTCTTGTTTAAGGTTGGACCACTCTCTAAGGCTGAGTGGAAATTTGGCCAGGAAACAAGGATCCCACCATTGCATGGTGGATGGAGAAGTCAGTGATGCGGTTCCTGAGGAGCTATGCAATCTGCCGGATGGGAGATCTAGGCTCCGTCCATGCCAGTGGAAATATAAGAACATAAGAACGGCCACACTGGGTCAGACCAAAGGTCCATCCAGCCCAGTGTCCTGTCTTCTGGCAGAGACCAGTGCCAGATGCCCCAGAGGGAGTGGACAGAACAGGGAATCAAGCGATCCCTCCGTGGTCACCCATTTCCAAACACTGACGAGCAGAGGCTGGGAACACCGTTCCTACCCTAGCAGCCACTGGAGGGCCTAACCTTCTATGAGTTTATCTATCTCTTTTTTGGACCCTGTTAAAGTCTTGGTCTTCACAACCTCCTCTGGCGAGGAGTTCCACAGGCCGACCGTGCGCTGGTTTGAAGAAGAACTTCCTTTAGTTAGTTTTAAACCTGCTGCCCACTAATTTCCTTGGGGGGCCCCTAGTTCTTGTGTTACGGAAACAAGTAAATAACTTTTCCTTATTTGCTTTTTCCACACCAGCCATGATTTTATAGACCTCTGTCATATCCCCCAAGTCTCCTCTTTTCTAAGCGGAAAAGTCCCAGTCCTGTCGATCTTTCTTCATATGGCACCGGTTCCATGCCCCTAATCATGTCTGAAAGCCCTTGTCTGCACTACAAAGTGGTCAGACCACGACTTGGGGGGGTGGAGTTAGGGACCATGGTGCTGGCAAGAGGGAACCAGACATGACGGGATCCCACTAGCAGCAGCTGGTAACCACCACACAGTGGTGACTGTGATTCGGCCTGGGTCATGGTCAGCTGACTCATCTCATTACAGTCAGAGCCATTGCAAACAGGACAAAGACTGAGCGGGATGATCCCTCAGGAGAGCCAGGTGGGTCATTACTGCCTGGAGAGAACAGGAAGGCGCTGGGTGCTGGGGTTTAAGTCTTATTTCTGCACAAAACTGCTGTGGCTGCATGGAATAGAACGAACCCCCGTGTCGTCCACTCACACTGGGGAGCCTGCCCGGGGCAGGAGCACAAGGAGCCGGGCCTGAACAGGCCCAAGGAACGGTGAATCCCAAAGCAAATGACCCTGTTGATGCAACCTGCAGGGGGCTGAGGGAGACTTTTCTCTGCTTCTCTCTCCGGCAGGGGGCACAGTCCGTCGTGGAGCAGTTTGCGGTGCCCAGGCAGCAAATAATCAGCGACCTGGACAGTGAGTGTCTGGCCGTTGGCCTCAGCCTTTTCTCGTCTCGGCCAGAGTAATCCCCCTTGTTCCTGGGGCACTGGGGGAGAGGAGAGAAGCTTTATGGTCCCTAGTCCCAGCTCCCCTTTCTGAACAGCGGTCACATGTTCTCTGCATGACCATGTCTCCCTTACGCTGTCCATGTCCTGGCGAAGTTCCCCTGGGTTTGGATGGGAGCCCAATCAAGTCATTCAGCCCCAGAGGGGGTACCCACCAAATCCACAGTGTTTGCACTCCCTGATCAGCCTTATGCTTGTAGAATCCTAGAATCCCAGGGCTGGAAGGGACCTCAGGAGGTCATCGAATCCAGCCCCCTGCCCAAAGCAGGACCAACCCCAACTAAATCATCCCAGCCAGGGCTTTGTTAAGCTGGGACTTGACTTATCCTGGTCGAATAGGAAAATGCTTCCCATGGTCCCAAACAAACTATACCCCAGACACTGGGGTCTTTCTCAGTGCTTGCTCTGCAAAAGGAAAATGCCTACTGGGCCACACAATAGTCTTCTGACATGACAAGGAGCCATTTCCCAGAAGCTGTGTGTTAACCCAGTCCCAAGCATCCACAGACATCTCCTGTGCATGTCCTTGGCCCTCGCTCCAACCTACACGAAGCCCCCTTGGAGGCAGGAGGAGCTTCTCCCGAACCCTCGGTGGAGATGGGAGTGGTTCTTCATTATTGGCTCAAGCCAGTGTAGGCTGTCCAATCTGCAGAGGGATTTGGAGCAAGCCTTGATGGACATCTCCAAGGTTAGTCACGAGGGAAAGGAAGAAGCCAGACCCTGCTCTCAGTTATCAGCACAACATCATGGAAATCAATGAAGCTGGCTTTGTGCAACGCACTTGCTTTGTGTGTGCTCGTGAGGGACAATGCCATCTGATGGCTGCAGCCCACAGGGGTGATGGAGCCAGGCTGCTGTAGGAGGTGTCCGTATGCTCAGGTTTGGTGTGTATAAAGCTGAGTTTCCAGACTCCAAACTCTAGGTCTCTGTGTGTGTGGCAAGACTCTGCCACAACAGCAGCGGGCAGCGTCTTCCCCTTTGCGAATCAGAGCAGCGTCCGCCCTGTGCAGGGCGGAGGCCGCAACTCAGAAGGGGCGGTTTGTTGCCTTCCAGATGTCAGCCGCAGCATCGGCCTCAGCATCCATTCGCAGCTGAAGGAGCGGGTGTATTCGGCACTGGAGGCCATGCAGGCTAGAGGACAAGGTAAGATGGATGCTCCCTTTTACCTGTGGGTGGAAGTGTCCTCTTTCACTGGCAGAAACGAAAGGCGTGGACTTCAGAGTCCTCCAGCGTGGTGGAGCCTCCTCGTGACAGACTAGGGCAGGGATGGATCCAAAGTTCGGCTTCCGGATATCCTCTCTGCCTGCCACTGGGATCCCTGCCTCTCCCTCTGCCCTATCTCACACCTCACCTGTGACCTCGGGTGCTCAGGGAAGCCCTCACTGAAAGTGCCAAGGTGAGCACATAACAACAGCAGAACGGCCATACTTGGTCAGCCCAAAGCTCCATCTAGCCCATTATCCTGTCTGCCAACAGTGGCCAATGCCAGATGGCCCAAAGGGAGTGAACAGAACAGGTAGTCATTGAGCGATGCCTCTCCTGACACCCATTCCCAGCTTCTGACAAAGAGAGGCTCAGGACACCATTCCTGCCCGTCCTGGCCAATAGCCTCTGATGGCCCTAACCTCCACGAATTTATCTAGCTCTTTATTGAACCATGCTGAAGTCCCAGTCTTCCCAACATCACATGATGCCAAAAGAAGAGCAGGTACTCCCACAGCTGGTGGATAACATTAAAGTTAAGCTCACCATGCTGCTGATCCCCCAGGCTAGTTACTAGAAGACTAAAAAGAAAAGAAATTACACCACCTCCTGCACTGCATTCCTGTTCTCTGGCTCCCAGTCAGCACCAGGGTTCAGAACAGCGAGAAGTTATTTAAAAACTCTGCTCACATATACAAAATGTTCTTTTGCCCCGAAAGAGTCAGGCATGTTACCAGGTCAATATCAGTTTGGATCTTGCTCAAAATACCGCACAGCCAGGCAATCCTTTAGCGTCTCAAAGGAAAGGTTTATTATAAAGAAAAAAGAAGAAGAAGAGGGTTGTTAAATGATAAAGCACTCAGATACCTACACAGACTTCAAAGTCCCTATACCAGGTTCTTAGCAGGGATTTTGCTGGCTTGACTGGGGAACACAGCTGCAGCTTGGATATTCAGTACAGGATGAACTTCTCTAATCTGGAACTCTCTCATCTAGCAAACTCCATAATCTGGCATGATTTTAGTTAGCCAAACACCCACTTATCATGGGTGTGTCCAAGTTTCCCACGGTCCTGCGAAGCTTGTTTCCAGCCACCAGTCCTGGCTCCCAGTGTTCTGTGCTGTTATTTAGCTGTAATTTACCCCTAAGTATCTTCTAAGAGCCCAGTCAGCAGTGGAAGTGTTGGTAATATGCTAGAAGATATTGACCTCCCATTGTCCGGCAAATTCTCTCGCCCAGCACTGGTCAGGTCCTGAGGGTGCTGGACAAGAGAGGTTTAACCTGTACTTTGTTCAGAGCTTTAGTTTGTAGAAGAGTTACTGCAGAAGTAAGGAGCAGGAAATGGAGATGTACCTGCCTTTTATATTCCTTTTGCTGTGTGGCTGGTACTTCCTGTGTCTCAAGCACAAGCTGAACAGCATGTGGCTTGGAAAAGCCTTCGAGCTTTCTTCATAGGCATGCCCCTCCATGCCTTCCTGAGTCATAAGGCGTCTCCCCTGGCTTCCTTCCATGGATTCCCTGTACAGCCTTTGATGGGCCAACAAACAGGCTATACGGTGCTGAGGCTGATCCATCTGGGGTTGTCTCCTGGCAGCGCAGCACAAGCTTGGAAACACAGCTCAGCCCTTCCTGTCTGTAACTTGTGATACAAAAGGCAAAACCAACATGTGAACAAGATCATCCTATGTGCAAATCATAGCGCTTCCGTAGACACCTTACACGGGATAGCTGGTCAGATTCCTTGTAGTTTTATAATGCCGTTATCAGCAATACCGTAAAGGGTTGCCCATATGCCAAGTGGCATCACACCTCCGTAGCCTGAAGATGCCTTTGACCTCAGAACTTCCTCTGTTCCACTCGCCTCGTCTGCTGCTGCCCGGCGTTTTGCGGGGAGGGAGGTGGATGTGCACTGGAGACAACAGCCTGTTGAGTGGCTCTGTTGCTACTCGTGTAGTAGCGAGTCAGGAGGGTGTGGAGCAAGCCTGCCCAGGGGGGACTGGTGTTAGTGGCGCACATGGAACCATGCGTCAGAACTAGCCTTGGGCTTTCTCTTTAAGACCTGCAGAACTCGCTGCACCATTTACAGATTCTGAACAAGACCATGGGGACGCTGATCCATTACCAGGGCAAGCTGGCGCTGGCACTGAGAGAGCGCAGGGCGAGCGCTGTCTCCCTCCTGGATGATCCACGTTGTATATCCTGTGCTAGGGCACTGGGCAAAGCCCAGAGCTTGGAACCGCTAGCCGACTACAGGAAGGTGAGTGCTGGAGAGCCTTCTCCTCCCAGGTCGGATGGAGCGACGGGGTCCCTCTTGCCACTTGCACACCTTTGTGTCCATTCCCTATGTGCCACTCCGCCCACGTGCGCTGGCTCAGATGGGACACTGTTTGCCAAGTCTTAGAGGGGAACTTGGCAGTTCATGGAATGATGGTTTCTTCTTGCAGGTTCCCTCGGTGGAACATGTTCTGAAGACACTGCATGGTCTCCCCAAAGCTAACTTCCCAGACTTGATTCACCAGGTATGTGACTCACCAGGCTGGGGGCCTGTTTGCAAACTAAAAGCTGATCCAATTTTGTGGGGGGTGAAAACATCTCTTTTTGCTCTCCCAGGGCAACAGGAGCTTCAACTCGATGCCAGACTACGCCATTGTGAAGATGGCCCAGGTTGTGCAGGGTGAGCCAAACCCTTCCATGGTCAGTTGGGTGCTGCATTTTCAAACTATATCGTGGAGCTATGAAACTACAGTGTCTTTGGTTCTTGAGACCTGGCCCTTTACGTTTCTAAGACCAAAGCCTGGCTGCAGAGACAGCAGCCTTTTTGCTCCCAGTATGGCTGCAGACTGTTGGGATATGGACACCCTGTGCTCTCTGGGGACTCTACTTTTGTTATCTCTTGCTTGGTGGTATCCTTTAATCTGTGTGCCTGCCAGGCTTAGGGGCCCACGTCCTCAGAGGAATTAGCCACCAAAGTTTGGCTGAAATCAATGGAAGTTAAGCACCTCAATATCTTTGAACATCTGGGCCTGGGAAATCATCCTACTTGTGTTCAGTGGAACTACAAGAAAAAACCAGATCTTTACATTGGGGTCCTAAACCCTTAAAAATTGGCATGAGTAGTGGCAACACTGAAAGGCACTAAACCTTAGGGGAGTGAAAGACTCAGCCAAAGAACCACAGCAAAGACCAGGCCCCCCCTGTGGCTGCCGCAGTTAAGTAGCAGACAGGCACTTACATAGGCACGACGGACGAGGAGTGAGAGGATAAGAGACTGGCTGAAGGTCACCCAGCACATCAGTTGCAGAACTGGGAGTAGCATTTATCTGGAGGCCAATGTCCTGTCCATTACAGATAGCTCCGACTGGAGTAATGGGAGTCTTGGGGGGTCTGACTACTCCACAGTGTAGCCCCACTCTTGGACTTAGGTTTGAGCTCAAACCCCACTGTGCTCCACACTAAGACTGCTCAGACAGAGGTCAGCAAGCGTGCAGGACCTGGGTCCTATGCCCCGTCTGAGCCTGAGAGCTCGGCCTGTACCTGAAACATGGGTCCAAGCCCTGTCATTTTGCAGAGGGGCAGGCAGAGGTTGGGGTTAGGGTGTGTTTGCTGCACCAGACGTGGAGGCAGACTCCCCTAAGCACAGGTGGGGTAAGCGGGTCCACTCTGAACAGAGGTGGGACGTATCTTGTGAATGGTCCTGTCAGATCCAGCCCCTTCGGACAGCAGAGAAGGACCAGCCCTTGCTTGCACCCTTTCCTGCAAGCTGCTGAGCTAAATCCCTCCTACATCTCCCCCTCTCACCTCACAGAGCTAAAGGACGATGTGAACAAAGTCAGCGGGAAGCTCCAAGGTATCGCAGACAGCTTCCCGGTTCCCAATTACACTCAGCCCCTGAAAGATGCCCTGATGCAGGCGGAGCGCAGAAGTGGCCCTTACCTCCAGCAGGTGAAGCACTATGAGACATACAGGTAATAGAGGAGTGGCTGCAGCTGTTTGAATCTATGGACCTGATTCGGCGCTCAGACCTGTGTGAATCAGGAGCAAAGTAGGTTACACCTGTATCAAACTGGGGAAATGAAATGAGAAGCAACCTCTGGGAATGCTCAAATCCTTTGTCTTAACCTCCATCCTCCTACCCTTTAAACTAAAGGAGTCACTCTGTGAGCAGGAAGCAGTAGTAGGCTGTTACCCACAGGATCACCCCAGCAGAAGGCACACAAACATAAGCTGTGTCTACACTAGCCCCTTCCCTTCAGAAGGGGCATGGTAATGAGCAAGGTCAGAAGAAGCTAATAAGGTTCTGTCATGAATATGCATCACCTAATTAGCATAATGGCAGACATGGCAATTCGAAAGTTCTGCTTTCGAATCATGCGCCGCCCGTGGAGGTGGGGGCCTTTTGAAAGGACCCCCTGCACTTCGAAAGCCCCTTCTTCATACCTGATAATAGGAGAAAGGGGCTTTCCAAGAGCAGGGGGTCCTTTTGAAAGGTCCCCATCTCCACGGGTGGCACACAATTATGCTAATGAGGCACTGCATATTCATGACAGTGCCTTATTAGCATCTTCCAACCTTACTCATTACCATGCCCCTTCTGAAAGAAGGGGGCTAGTGCAGACACAGCTAATTAGCATGTGTTCTTTAAGGCAGGGGTGAGCAAACTTTTTATGTTTTTGTTCCTGTAGTTATCAGGGGCCTGCAACCTGCCTAACGTAACCCAAGCTGATGAACATTTCGGTTACATTCATACGAAAAAAATTAAAAACCTTTTGACATGTATAAGAAAATAAGTCTGGAGAATGTAAAATCTGTATTAATCGGTATAGAAATGTGAATTCAGATACATAAAAACTAACATATTTTAACATTTTTAATGGGATGGATAAGCCTGAGAACCAGTGGCCGATCGCGCTGCAGCCCCGTTATGAAATGTCATGCCCCTGCCAGGGGCCTGCCCTCCACTCTGCGCACCCCTGCTCTAAGGGGTCCAGGATGAAGCGTACCAGGACCAGCTAGTCCTGGACTGAAGCAATGTGGCAGCTGAGAGTCCTCTTCTGAAAACTTTCCAGCTGCACCCTTTACTTCCAGCTGGTAGGTCCTGGGTGACCCTGCGGCTGTGTCAGGGTTATATGGTCCAGGTGCGCTCAGTTTTAATCCGGCCCTGGGCAGACACCTGAAACAAAACAACAGTGTTACTGCTCCCCTCTGCCCCCTTGAAGGATGGACTTTGACTTCCTGCCTCTGCTCACCATGGTTGTGGGCTGGCACTGGAGATGGGATTGAGGGTTTGTGCCCAGCTGCGGCAGGCGATGAGACGGGCTCAGGGGTGGGGGAATGAGGCAGAACAGGGGACTTGTTCTTTAACCTCCCCTCTGGCTCCTGACCTCTTCTAACCTCTTCCCTCCACAGGTGGATTGTGGGCATGGTCCTGTGCTCCGTGGTCCTGCTGGTTGTGATTTATAACACCCTGGGGCTGTCCCTTGGGGCCTGGGGGCTCGCCAGGCGGGAGGATCCAAGCGACTATGAAAGCAGAGGAGAAGCTGGGGCCAAATTCCTTTTGGTGTAAGGGACTATTCCTATCCTGGTCGGGATGGGGACGAGTTTAGGGCCCTCAAACCTTGGCAGGGCCGATGGGGAGAGAGCGTCACTCTGCTGTCAGTGGCCTGTGCTACGCAGTCAGACTAGCAGCGGTTCCCAACCTTTTCCAGGCGGGGACCTATTTTGACAACTCAGGAAGACTTGGTGACCCAAGGGTGGAGGGGGGCGAAAATTATTTACTGCATGAGTCTATTGAGTGGCTTGCCTGGGGGGGCTACAGATGTCAAAGGTGGAGAAGCTGCCTTGGTAATGCGTAATTGCTGCTCTTTTGACAGCAGAAGCTGCTGGATGTGGCATCGTTAAGGAGCTGCAAATGGCTTCTTTGAGAGCCACGTGCAGCTCCGAGCTGCTGGTGACCCTTAACAAATCTAATTGCTGCCCATGTTTGGGTCCCAACCCATAGGTTGGGAATCCCTGGACTAGAGTGTCTGCTGGCCCCAGCTGGCCTTAAACTTTGTGCTGGGGATGTGGCATTGGGAGTGGCTGGCACTCCAGCCCTCCCTTAACTGGGAGGCTCTCCACTGGGATGGGTGGATGGGCCTGGGGTACACACAAAGGGGGTTGGCTAGGAGACAACAGAGGTCCTCGTTTCTCCTCCTCTGTGATCTCCACAGTGACGGCTGACAGGCTGCTCCCCCTCTTGCTAAAATGCTCCCTGGGGACATCTGACCCAGTGGCCTGAGTATGGCTGGTACTGGCAGGCCCACCGACATGGGGAGCAAAAGGGGCCCAGCGATTTAAAGGGGCCCGGGGCACTGGTGCTGCTACTGCAGGAGTGGTGGTGGCTGGAGCCCTGGGCCCTTTAAATTGCTGCAGCAGCACCACTCAGGGAAGGGGTCGGTGTGGTGGTAGGCGTGGGGGGCTCAGGGCAGGGGGTCGGCGTGGGGGGCTCAGGACAGGGAGCTAGGGGGAGATATGTTTGGAGCTTGGGGCTGAGCATTTGGCCACTGTGGCTGCCTGGGTACCAGCTCCTCAGGGCTGGCTGGAACAGGGGGGAACGTGTTGTCCATCTGCCCAGGCACCTGGGCTACAGCATGGGTGTGCTGTGGCCACGCAGCCCAGGGCGGCAGCAGCTTCCCAAGCCAGCCCCGCGCCGGCCAGTCTCTTCCCATTGCGCTGCCCCAGCACACTGGCTTACGTCCCCCGTTGTCAGCGAGTGTCTCGCCTGGTTTGTGCACTTGAGAAAGGCTCCATCTCACTGCCCTCACCGCCGAGCCGGCTGGAGCCTGGACTCCCTCCAAGCAGAGAGACCTGCCGGCTGATGAGCCCTGTGAGACATATGCTGCGTTTATTCCACAGCCAGAGGCGTGACTGCAGCACACGCCGACCCACACTCCTGTGCCTGCTTTGCTCTTGCCATTGCACAGGCCAAGCCGCAGCAGCTGCTAAGCCCACCGGGGACCCGTGCGCGGCTGGAAGTCCCTCCTCTCCTTGCCGTGTAGACATGCCGCGAGCTGGCGTGGGTCTCTCCTGCTCCGTTCCCAGCCCGGCGAGGGTGCAGTAGACAGGCCTCTGGCGAGGCTGCTGTCTCCTGTTCCGGCGGGGACAGCATTAAGCTGGAGTGCGCATTGCTGCCCTGGCCTGGGACTACGCGCCATACAGCGGCAGCAGCTGCTCCGGTCCCTGGGGCGTTGTCCTGTGGTGGGAGTGGACTCTCACCTGCCCAGCACGTGCCAGGGGCTCTGGAGCTATTTTTGGGGGGGGGTGTAGAGCTGTGCCCCCCCCGCACTTTTTGCACCCCTCACCGCCCCTGGCTGGGTCACACCTAGGCTTGCCAGCTCTCCCGGGCCAGACTCCATTCCTGCTAATGGTGACTGATCTATCTGGGCCAGAAGAATTGGTAACCCAGCCTGTCAGAACCCCATGGACGGCAGGCTGCAGACAGCGGGTGCAGGACCCCAGGTGGTGCTGAAGCCAGTGGGGCCAGCAGGACACAGAAAGACCACCTGGAGGCTAGGACACAGGGCTGGTGGAACCCCAGGGAGGCTGCCTGGAGGCCTGGGTATCAGCTGGCAGTGGGGCCAGCCCCTGGGAGTGGGGAAGCCGGGTGGAAGGCCTGGGGGGGTACTGCAGCATCCCCCCAGACTCCTCCTTCCTGCACCTTCTGGCGCGGGTGAGGCAGTGAGGCGGCATGGGTCCTTGGAGCTGCAGAGACAGGCATGTGGATGCCAGGGACTCCCCAGAGAAGCAGGGCAGCTCCCAGTTTGCCCTCCCTACTTGTCCCCGCAGTCACTGCATGCTAGCAAGGAGGACTTCTTGTGATGTGTCTCCTTCTCTCTCGCAGTGGCGTTGTCTTCAGCTTCCTCTTCTCCTGGCTCCTGATACTCTTGGTCTTCGCCACGTTTCTGGTCGGGGGCAATGTCCAGACGCTGGTGTGTAAGAACTGGGCCAATCGGGAGATTTACAAGGTGGGTCCCTGCTTTCTTGGTGTGCAGAACCTGGCACGCTGGGCTGGAGATGGGGGCAACCATGAGATTAGAGTCCCCACACGTGGGACTGAACCATTCACACAAGTGTGGATAAGCGTGAACCAGGACCTGAAGGGCTGTTCAGGTTGAGCCTCTGTAGTCCGGCACCCTCGGGACCTGACTGGTGCTGAAGAAGAGAATTTGCCAGGCCACTGGAGGTCAGTATGGGCTAGCAGCACTACCAGCTCTTCCACTGCTGACTGGGCTCTTAGCGGACATTTAGGGATAAATTACAGCTAAAGAACAGCCCAGATCACTGAGAACCAGGACTGGTGGCTGGAAACAAATTTTATGGGACTGTGCGAAACTTGGCCACACCCATGATAAGTGTTCATCCAGCTAACTAAAACTGTGCTGGATTACGGATGGTACCGGACGAGGGAGGTTCAACCTGTACTTGGCTGGTAGCTCCCTGCAGGCGACTGACAATGGAAAACTTTTTGCTTCATTATAAAAACGTTTCTTCTCCATCACCATAATTACCATAGGGCATGTCTCCACTGCTGCCTACACGCGCTTTGATGTGGCTAGTGATAGCAGGGAAGGCGTGTCAAATGTAATCCAAACCGACGGAAATTTCAGTTCTGTTCGTATGAAAAAAAACAACAACCCCTTTTGGCACATGTAAGAAAATAAGTCTGCAGAAAGTGACACCCTTGTGGCTCGGTATAGAAATGTGAAGATACACTGAGAAAAACAGGAGCAGATTTCACCATTTTCAATGAGATGGCTGAGCCTGGGAGCCAGCAGTAGGGTGACCACGTTGCCCTGTGGCCAGTATGGGACACCAGCCTCCAGGGATGGGGGGCCTCTCTCTCATGTCAGGGCTCCTTGGCAATGGGGGCTGCTGCCCCTTGGTGTAGCATTGGAGATGGGGGCTCTGCAGCTTGATGGGGGCTCTACAAGCTCCTGGCAGGGGTGTGTGTGTGCAAAAGGAGTTGTTTTTTTCATACGAACAGAACTGAAATTTCTGTTAGTTTGGATTACATTTGATGCACCTTCCCTCCTATTGCTAGCCACATCAAAGCACGTGTAGCAGCAGTGGAGACATGCCTGTTAATGCAGCCCAGAATCATGTTTGGTTTTTTTGCAATAGCATCACACTGTTGACTCACCTTTAGCTTGTGGTCCACTATAACCCCTAGATCCCTTTCTGCCATATTCCTTCCTAGACCGTCGCTTCCCATTCTGTATGTGTGAAACTAATTGTTCCTTCCTAAGTGGAGCACTTTGCATTTGTCTGTATTAAACTTCATCCTGTTTACTTCAGACCATTTCTCCAATTTGTGCAGTGCTAGTGCTAGGGTTGTTCTGGGTGCCCCGGGTGTGGTGTTATGGCTGTACCGCCTGCCAGCGGTTTACAATGGAACCCAGGAGAGCACTTGCGAGGGTCAGTCCATGGGCCAGATGCTGTTTGCGAGCACGTGCCAGTGACCCCAATATCAGGGGACTCAGCCATGGGAAAGAGTGTCCATGATACATGTGCAGGGTGGGGTGTTACCCCTGGAGAGGGGGACCCCCAAAGGGATGGATGTGGAACTCTCCCCTCCTTCCAGCTGGCCAAAGCCCCTCATTTCCTGTCTCTCCAAGGGGCCGTTTTAGCCCCTGCTGTTCCAGCAGATCTCTAATGCAGAACCACATCCCTCCATCACTTTCTTCTCCCTCCCTAAACACTGTTGGGACCAGCACAGACATGCCCCTTCCCTGCTCCAACAGACCCCACTCTCCCTGACCAGGGGCCCCCCTCATGTCGCCTCTCTCTCCCTGCTCCCCAGTTCATCGACACCCCAGGAAACCTGCCTCCCTCCATGAACCTCACCCAGCAGCTTGGCCTGAAGAGGACCCTTAACCTAACCTCCGCTTACCAGTGAGTACTCAGCTCTGGGGCAGCCCCCCAACCCTGAACGCTGTCGCGCGTGCCGTCCGGCTGCTACCTGTCCAACTGGCCTCAATCAGGAAACTCCCCTCTGCTTTTCTGAGTCACACCTCCGCCAACCTCAGTGGACAGGACAGGGTAAAACGGGACAGCAGAACTCTTTTGATTGACAATTGGGCTTTTGGCTCAATGGGCATTTTGCCGGGAAGTTCGGCTGTTTTTCCGATCAGACAGTTTCAGCCCAAGTCAAAATCATTTCTGGTTTTTAGCAGGCTCTGGCTGGAATTTTTTTGGTTTTCCATCAACGTTTTTCCGGGGGAAAAATATTCATTTTGCAGCCAGCTCATATTGTGGGTGCACCAGGAGGCCTTTCACTGAGGCGCCTGCCTATGCATGAAGGGTCTAACAGTCGAACTCTTAGCCACCGGCTCCAATTCCACCTTTGGTTGCCCATCATACAACTGAGGGCCAAATCTGGGCCAGTCTCCCTGACCTGAAAACACCGCGGATGTTTAGATCAGTGAACTGTGACCTCCAGTTCACCAGGCTCATTCTAACTCCCTTAGGAATCTCCTCATCTTGCTGCTGACACCAGCGAATTGCTGTTCTGCCACTAATAACTTCCCTGGCTTTAGGGTTATGGACAGGGTTATTCCATGGGTGGAATAAATTTTCTTGTGTGCACCAAGGCAGGTACAGATGTGCACCAATAGAAACACAGGCTGCCAGCTGTGGGAGCTCTGCTAGTCAGCTGAGGGGCACCTGCACCTCTCCTGGATGGCTGCCCAAGTGCTCAGCTTACAGGGAACATTGGTTATGGCAGCAGAATGGTCAGCACTTGTATTACCCCACAGGGTCCAGTGTGCGGGGCCGGCTGGAAGGGTAGTGCCACTGGCCTGGACAGGGTCGCGGCAGCCCTGGGGCAGGAGCAGAGGGGCAGGAGAAAGAGCTCAGAGGTTCCAGAGGTTCTTGATACAGTCTGGTATCACCACCCCCTTGCTGTGTCTCATGGACAGTAGAGCGGGAGATAAGCAGACATGCAGAATCTCGTCCTGGGGTCCGAACTGTGGGCTGCTCGGTGCCCAGCTGGACTTGGGCCGCTAGGAAGGAGCGTGGGGCCACGCACAGCCACGACACAGGCTTCAGGCAGATCGCCTGGTGGAGCACGTGCCCATGCTGACTCCCTCCCACCCTCTGCTCCAGGGACTGTAAGAAGGGGGCAGGCCTCTGGGAAGTCCTGCAGCTTAGAGACACCTACAATCTCGAGGATCATCTCCACGTCTCCCAGGTGAGTGGGGGGCTCTTCCCGTGGGGGCTCCAGGCCTGTCCTTCTCCCTCTGGCCGGCCCTGTGGCACCCTAGACAAGGAGGGGAGTTAGCCCTTCAGGTTCATAGTCTGTACTGTGCCCTGTCCCCAGATCTGCCGCCTTACAGGGAGCGCCTACGAACATAAGAACAGCCAGTCTGGGCCAGACCAAAGGTCCATCTAGCCCAGCGTCCTGTCTTCTGACGGTGGCCAATGCCAGGTGTCCCAGAGGGAATGAACAGAACAGGGAATCATCAAGTGATCAACTCCCTGTCGCCCATTTCCGGCTTCCGACAGAGGCTTGGGACATCATCCCTGCCCCTCCCAGCCATTGATGGACCAGTCCTCCAGTCTAGAAGGAACTAGGGAGCCCTTGTCTGGGCCCCCTGTGATAGAAAGGATGTGGATGTGTTGGAGAGAGTCCCGTGGAGGGCTACCAAAATGATGAGGGGGCTGGAGCACATGGCCTGTGAGGAGAGGCTGAGGGATTTGAGCTTGTTTAGTTTGCAGAAGAGAAGAGCGAGGGGCGATTTGAGTGCAGCCTTCGACTTCCTGAAGGGGGGCTCCGAAGAGGATGGAGAGGGGCTGTTCTCAGTAGTGAGGGATGGCAGAGCAAGGAGCAATGGTCTCAAATTACAGTGGGGGAGGTCTAGATTGATATTAGGAAAAACTATTTCCCCAGACGGGCGGTGAGGCACTGGAACGTGTTACCGAGAGAGGCTGGTGGAATCTCCATCCCTGGAGGTTTTTAAGTCCTGGCTTCACTTGGTCCTGGCTGGGATGACTTAGTGGGAGCTGATCCTGCTTTGGGCAGGGGGCTGGACTAGATGACCTCCTGAGGTCCCTTCCAGCCCTGGGATTCTGTGATTCCATTAGAACATATTAGGGCTCGATAGAAAGCCTTCCCGGGGCTGTGGGTCAGGGCCCTAGCAGGGAGTAGCAGCCATAAGACTGGCGGTCACGGCCCTGCCTTGCCCTCAGTACACCAGAGACTTCCAGAGGCGCCTCGACAACTTCAACCTAAACTTCAATGAAATCCGCCTCCTGGACAAGACTGGGAGACAGGACCTGGAGACCTTCCGGCAGAGCGGGATCGACCAGCTGGCCTACCCCGCGTTCCTGGCAGAGGTGAGGGGCACCGCAGCAGGGCGGTGACACCAGTCGAGGTCGCCCTTTCGGCGCGCATCCACCGCCGGAGCTCTTCCTCCCGCCAGGTCCGGGAGTGGAGACTGGTGACATGCCCCATTACAGCTCTCAGCCGTGCAGAGCCCAGACCCACTCCCAGCCTCCCTTGTCCTGACCAGAGGTGGAGAAAGTACCCCCCAAAATAACTTGAGTGAAAGTGCAGTTGCTTGGGGGTGGGGGGAGGAAATGTACGTAAGTACTCGTCACCGGTGTTCCTCTGGGAAGCTACTTGAGTCGAAGTACACATGCCACATCTTTATTGTACTCGAGTACCCAGAAGCGAAAGAAGCTGCACTTTTACTCAAGTAACTTTCTGGGGCACCTTTTGCACCTCTGGCCCTGACACAGGCATCTGCTGCCTGCACAGGCCCCTTGGCCTATTCCCGCTGCCTTTGAAAGTGCCGCTCTCCTAGGCTTGTCACTACGCACCTTTGCCAGTTCCCCAGCCCACTTCCTGCCCAGCTGCACAGTGGCACTTGTTCCCTTTAATCTTTACCACCCATGGGCAGATTTTTCCATCCAGGGGCAGAATAAATTTTGTTATGTGCACTGAGGGATGTGTGGATGTGCACTACCAGTAGAAACAAGAAAACCTAGCAGTGCGCACTCTGCTAATCAGCTGGGTGGCCTTTCTCTTCTGAGCGGCTGCACCAGGGCAGAGCTTACAGGGAACACTGGTTCTGACCCCCCACTCCCTGACTCTAGATGAAAACACCCCCTTTCCGTTGTGGTGGGAGGGGTCCCAGTGTCCTCATTCCATGTCCTGAGATTTAAACACTGTAGCCCAGGAGGCAGGGCAGCTGATACTGGAATCAGGCCCTGGGCGGTGCTTTGTGGGGTGATACGCAGGCCTGCGGCTCACGGCCGGTGCTCTGCGGGCGTTCATAAACCGTGCCCAGCACTCTGGGCTCTGGCTGATGGGACCGCAGAGGCTGTTCAGTGGCTGTTCATGCGGCTGGCTGCTTTCCTCAGATACAGAAGCCTGCCGTGAGGACAAACCTGGAAGACTTAATTGTGGACCTCGAGGGCCTCCAAAAAATCCAGGTGAGTGCAGAGTCAGCCTGGCGGCGAAGGAAACAGCGGGGCGGGGAAGGGAGACCAGAAGAGCAGGAGGTGCGTGTGCTTGGCTGTCCAGCGATGCCAGCTCCGCACACACCTCCCGGCGGCTCCTGTGCTTTCCAACCAGGAAAGCCCCCGGTGACTCCGGTCTCTTCCACAGAGCAACAGCACGATAGCAGGACGGCTGGCCAACGAGTCCCAGGCCCTGCGGAAAATCCAGAACACCACCGTGCTCACCCATGACGCCTTTGTGGTGAGTGTGGGATGCACGGGCCTGCTGGTGGGGCAGGGAAAGGGGGACGTTGCCCCTGGGCCTGGAACTGCAGCCGCGTGCAGCTCCAAGAGAGGTGGGGTGGGCGGGGCTGAGTGCACTAAGCCCCACCCCTTCTGCTCTTGTCCCCACCCCTTTTGGGGCCGGGAGCCAAACTACCCCTCCCACCTGGCCCCCGAGCCTACGGCAGCGGTCGGGGCTGCTGGTGGCTGGGTCACAGCCAACCCCCTCCTCAGCTCTGGGGCTTTTGGGGGTGCAGACTCAGCGGCTCAGGCCTAGCCCCAGCGCAGTGCCACTTGGGGAAGGGCACAGGGCATCATGGGATGTGTCCTTCATGGGGCTGAGCAAGAGGCCTCTGATCCCCCCAGGGGGCTGGAAGGGCAGAGGGAGGTGAAGGCTGTCTGCCAGGGAAGGACTGGGGGATGTTTGACTGGGCCCTAACGGGGAGGAGCCCAGACCAACCAGGCAAGGGCAGGTTTCCGGGTCCCACCGTGGGGATGGGGGTGGAAGCAGTGGCTGAAAAGGCGGGTGCCCAAGGAGTTCCCAGCACTGGCCCAGTTCTTCCCAGCCACCACTGAGAGGCCCCGGAGTGGAGGCAGGGGCACTGGAGCTACTGGTCGGGCGAGCGTGCGGAGCGGCGCCCCCACCCTGGCGCCCGTTTTGTGCCACTCGGACAGTTGCCAGTTCTCTCGGATCGGACCAACCGGTTGCCGTTGCCACGTGTGGCAGCTGGTCGGCTTGTGCCGGGAGGGTTGGCAGCACTAGCCCCTTGCTGCCCACAGACGAGCTCCAGCTGGGGGGCAACTGCTGAGCACCAGGCCGAGGCCCGGAGCAGAGCCCGGGGCCGACAACGGGACCCCAGCCAGCAGCAGAGCTCCCGGGCCCTGGGCTGGCAGGCTGTGGTCCCTGCAGGGGCAGGGCTGGCACGTGGCAGGACCCATGGGCCTGTGGAGCTTGAGGGGCTGGTGGGCAGCCGCAAAGCTGATGGAGCAGCGGGAGATGGAGGCTGGGGCTCAGGGCTGGCGAAGCCGGCGGCGGCTCACCAGCAGGGCCAGCCTCCAGGCGCCGGGTTCCAGGCTGTGCCCCTGCAGCTGCCGTGCCGCGGAGGAGACCATCCGAGCCTCCCTTTGCTTTGCAGGTCAAGCTGAATGAGAGCGTGCTGGTCCTATCCGCCTTGGCGCCACACCTCCAGGTACGGTTGCCGGGGGGACCACCCGCCTGCTGGACAGGCCCCGGGAGTGGGAATGATGCTACGTGAAGGAGGTGGGTGAGGGGGGCCCCAGGTCATGGGAGTGACAGGCACGAAAGACTCTGTCCTTTTGTGTGGGGACCAGGAGGAGGCAGGCGCCCCCGTGCTCCATTCCCAGGAGAGCCCAGGCCGTACTCAGGACTGTACGGCTGGCATAAGGAGATGGGGCACCTCCGCTGCTGTTGTGGCTTCCTCCACTCGCTCCCAGCCCGGTCGGACGGGACTCCTCTCTTGCGACATGACGTGTTCTGGGGCAGCACATGTTCCTCCTCTCATTCTCTCCACACCCCCCGGTGTTAGTACTTCTGAACCCCTCGATCTGAGTCCTCCAGGAGAGGGAAGTTCCCCTTTTCCTTCTCTGTTCACTTAAGCTCTGCTCGGCGCTCCCCCGCTGACTGTCAGGGACAGCCCACCCCACCGCCGGGGAATGGAGAGAATTCAGTCCCCTTGGGCTGGGCTCCAGGTCGTGGAGGTGCTTTATGGAACCCTGGTCCTCGAGGTCATATCTCTTACTGGGCTGATGCCTATTGGCGAGGGAGCCACACAGTCCCTTTCTCAGCCCGAAAGCAGAGTGCCGGGTGGTTTGAAGGCTTGGCTCTCTCCCCAGCACAGGCTGGGACAATACCAGCCCCATCTCTCTGACATCCAGAGTCCAACATGCCTGCAACCACGCTCCATCCCTGGGGCTGTTCTTCCTGGCCTCCTTTCACACACTGTCTCCCAGCCCTGACCTATCACTCCAGGCTAGGCAGAGGAGGCCAGCCACGCTGGATCAGACCCAGGCTCCCATCTCTGGCAGTGGCCAGCCCCAGCTGCATCAGTGGAGGTGCAAGGAAACCAACAGGGATGAGATAACCACAGGTGCTCACCTGAGCAGGGTCATGAGGATGGCAGGAGAGTAAAGAAGGTTCTCCAGCTTGATGGCTGCTCTCCCACAGCTCCTGTGTCACTCAGACCGGTGGGCATTTGCAGGGTTAACCCTGTGGTTGGTGCTCAGCGAGAAACCACCAGATTTCCTTGTATAATCATAGAATTATAGACATCTAGAGCTGGACGGGACCTCAGGAGGTCATCAAGTCCAGCCCCCTGCCTAATGCAGGACCAGCCCCAACTAAATCATCCCAGCCAGGACTTTGTCCTGATGATGGCAATCGATTCCCTGAAAAGCTCCCAGCCTCCTTGGCAAAGTCACATCACAATGCTTAGGCTTCTCATGCTGACCGGAAAGAGGGGTCTGCCAGCCCATCTCCTCATGGTGCAGGCGGGCCGGAGCCAAGCGCCTCATTGGCTTTCCCTCCGACACCATTGAACTCAAAGCTTTGCTCATCCAATTCTGGGCAGAGGGACCTTCCCACCCTATCCGATCCTGATCTTCCACCCCAGCTGCCCTCTCCTGTGAAAGCCCCGGAGATCAGCAGCTCACACTCTTGCTAGTGCTTCCAAAACCCACGTCTACGCCCAGCGTTGGCTCCCTCCCCACCAAAGGCTGGAGAGAGTCTCCATCCCGCTGCTTGCAGGAGGGAGAGCTCAACAGATTTTTGTGAGCTCCATGCTGGGCCAGGCCAGAAACCAAGCCCAGGCCTGCCTCACCCCAGGCCGAACTAGAACATGAGCAAAGGATCAGGTGTAGCCGTGAGCCAGATTCCTCTCCCCGCTGACTCACACACAGACGCGGATGTGTGCCCCACTCTGCCCACTGGCTTCTGGGCACACTTTATAAACACGGGGTGGTGCTCAGACACCAGTGAGGCGGGCGCCAGGGGAGAACCTAGACAGGCTGCTAGCTAAGCGTGAGGTAGCCGTCTGAGCATGCATCAGAGGTCAGGCACTCCTGTGTCTTAATTCTACCTCCAGTTCCCTCCGATATCCTGGCGAGTTCCACCCTGGCCCCCCCGGGCCTCAGTTTCCCCACCTGTTACACAAGGATAGGGACATGTACCTCGTTCCCGTGGCGGGTGTGAGGATCAGAGAGTTAATGTGTATGTGTTCATGCTGCTGCTCCATCCTTACCTAGAACCCCTGCTCTCCGTATTCTATGTCTCTGCTCTTCTCCCCATCCCCATCACAATTTCTAGTACCATTCAGCTCTCCTCTGCACTCTGAACTGTCTCTCTCCTCCCCCTCCTCCTTTCCCACCAGTTCCTCTTGAAAGAGATGATGGCCGAGATCACCTTGGTGGAGACGTTGCTCCCGACGCAGGCGCAACGATACCTGAGACATGTGAGTGAAGTGAGGTCCTTCGTCCAACGGGGCACCAGAGACCACACCTCCTGCAGCGTGCAAAGTTGGGGCACAGCAATCTGCTGGGGAAATGCTGTCCCCTGGGGGGGCCCTACTTGGTAACTAGCTATAGGGGCCCTTCTTACATACCCAGTGCTCACTGGGGTAACTGGGACTGCAAACCCCAAGTCCAGAGGGACAACATGACTTTCACTGGGGCAGACCCTGGTGAGCTGGAAAGCCAGCCAGCAAACCCAAAGCCTGCATGAGCCCAGTCTGAGCCAGGCTGCACCCCGGGACCCTGAACACCTCATGAACCCTCGGAAGCCGTTGTGTGCCCTGCGGGCTGTCAGGGCTGCCTCCCTACTCTGAAACTTCAAGTGCAGAAAGTGGAGGCCTGCAAAAACCTTCAGAATACCTCGGTAATTGCCACCACCACCACCACCAAGTGATAAATCCCCCTTTTAAACCCAGCAAGATACACTTGGATAGCTCCCTGTGGAGTAACCCCCAAGCTTCACCCTTTCCTTAGGAGATAGCTTGGAAACAAAGGGCTGTAATCTGATAGCTGACTTTTCTTTAGGAAGGCATTTACACAGACACTTCTTTAGGACACACATTCAAATCATTGTCTAAAAGAAAATTCATTTATTCACATAACCAAAGATAAAAAAATGGCAGGAAAGTAAACAAGCAAACTTAGTTGTTAGATGCAATTAAAGCAACTAAAGATTGTCAGTATTAGAGCACAGAGAATTAACTTCCCTGGGATCAGCATAGAAGTTACAGAGTACAGGAAAAAAAAATCATCAAACAGCCTGAGAAGTCTCACAACCAATCCAAAATAGAAAATAACCTGATGGTGTTTAGAAAATAACCTGATCATGTTTAACTAAACATTTTCTTTGCAGTTACATATCCCTGCTCTGATTGTGATGTGGCCAGGATATTTACTGGATCCATCAACAATGTTGGTCTGTCCCTGCTCCAGTCACAGAACCCAGACAAAGACCCCTTAGCCTGCAATTGTTTTCACTCTCTCTTCCCACTGAGTTACCTGGCTGCCCACTCCCCAGAGACCCTTCTAAGGGTTAACCCTTTACAGGCATTCATTCATAATATAGGGTGTCTTTTTCTCCTGCAGGAGATCAGCTGTTTCACGAGGAAAGAGCTGGGCTATTTCTCACAGTACCTGAACTGGATGAGGCGCACGGTAGGTACTAACGTCATCAGAGCAGCCCTGTCAGAGCAGGGGTTGCTGATGTTATTTATTACCATTGCAGGTCAGAACCCCAGTTGTGGACTGGGAATCCATTGCTCTAGGCCCTCTTGCTGCTTCCTCATAGAATGCCTGCCACCATGGTCCTTGTAGGGGCTCAGATATTAGGGCGATGGTGGAACTGAGTGAGCCTTGTTAAGGGCTTGGCTCCCCTTGTCACCTCTCCGGCCAGCTCCATGCTCATGGCGCCCAGCTGTGCGGAGAACCCAGCCCCGAAAGGACAGCAGGAGATGGCCAGCAACAACCCCACACAGCTGAGCTTTGCGCGTGAGCACAAGATGACTGCGTCAGCCTCCACCCAGGTCACTTACCTCTCCCTCTCCTCTTTTGTGCCAGCTGAGGGAGGACGTGGCTTCCTGCCAGCCCCTGGCCATGGCGCTGGATAACGGCCGTGTGATCCTGTGCGACCGCGTCGCCGAGCCCTGGGTAAGGACAGCGGGACCTGCCGCTCACTGCCGCTGCCTGGTGCTTAGTTCCTGTTCCTCCCTGCCCTGAGGAATCTGAGCCCTGCCAGGGCTGAGTGGGCAGCTCTCAGGCACCACAGAGACAGCACTGGCTGATCCGTCCCAGCACCCTCCCTTTCCTGGGCACTGAGTGATGCCTGCCTGCCCTCCCATCCCCCAGCACTAGGAGCCATCCCAGCAGCTACAGGCCACCGCAGCGAGCAGTTTCTTGTTGTCTGTGGAAGGGGGACAGGCAGGGGCCATTCTTTCATAGGTACTACAGCTGTGCCTGGAGGGCCCCATTTGTAGCTCCACTGCATAGATATCTAGCAAGCCAGTCCATGCCCCCAGTGCTTAGTCTTAATACATAAGAGGTAGGAGGGGAAACTGAGGCACAGAGGCAGCTCAACACAAGAGCCACTGCCTCATCCACTAGGCCCTGCCACCTGCACCAAATGCATGTGATTCGGACAGGACATGAGAGGAAGCCAGGAACCAGCGTGGTCCTTGCTGCAGCTCCCTCAGTTCCGGCATTAGCCAGATCCCACCTTTTGGCATCAGCAGACGTGGGCGCCAGCGTGTGTCAGGGCTGACTCTTGCCCGAGGCTCTGACCCTGTTGGTTCCCCCGGGTGCGTTGCATGTGTGTGACTCACAGCTCTAAGAGGGCCTGGCTGAGTGCCTGGCTCACTGAGCCCTCAGGCCATCCACTGCGATTGTGGATAGCCACATCCGCCCTTCCATCCCACCCTGTTTCCTGTGACCCACTCTCCCTCGAGCTCACTGCCTGCAAGAGCCCACAGGCACAGAGGGAGAACAAACCAGGCTGCCTAAGCTTGTCTGAGTCGCCCTGGGGGAGCTGGGCCAGCCAGCCGGAAGCGGCCAGGCCTGGGGGCGTCTATGAACCGTGCAGGGCGCTCTCCTCCTCGGCAAGCTGCCCAGAGCTCCATTGAGTGGCAGAACGTCCCCGTTCCCTGACTTGACAGCAGGGCCTGCGGGATGGGGACAGACTAGAGAAACGGACGGACCTAGGAAACAAGAAATACTGGCACACACTGGCTGCCGGGTGCGTGCGCATGAGACATGCCTGCCGCTGCCCTCTGCTGGATGGCATCATAGCAGCTCCACTGTGTGTCATAGGCCCCCTACACCAACCCGTGAGTCCCTCTCAGGTGGGCAGTGTCCAGGACCCCATGGAGCATGCCTGTGTGGAGTAAGGTGGTGACCACCGACCAGAAGCGACTGGCATCGGGACAGTGACCAAACTCCCACTGGCTTCATCGGGCCCAGAGTTTGGTTCCTGACCAAAGGATTAGAGGCTCTCAGACAAACTTGCTTCTGTCTTTACCCAGACTAAGCAAGGGGCTGGCTCCTGCTCCAAGGTTGGGTCCCCCCACCCCGCACATCCTGCCCGAAGAGCCACTCAGGGTTGTGTGCTTGTGTCCTTCCAGAACGCCTTCTGGTTCAGCCTGGGCTGCTGCACTTTCTTCCTCATCCCCAGCATCGTCTTCTCCATCAAACTCACCAAGTACTTCCGCCCCATCAGGAACCGACTCATGTAAGTGGCAGGCAGTGCCAGCAAGGGGCCAGGGAACAGCCGAACAGTGGCCAGAGAGTGTCATTCCCAGCAGGAGAAGATGCTCACCATAGCTGGGTGGGGAGCCCAGCCCAGCCCCATTCAGTGTACTTGGGCAGCTTGGCTGAGCCACTGCAGGTACTCGAACAAAGCCGGCGTGTCTATGTCCTCCTGAGCCGGCAATTGCCCCTCCTGGCGGCTGTGCAGATATACTCCTCGGGGGGAACCCCATTGAAGTCACCCATATAAATGGTCCTTCAATAGGCCCAGCCGTGGCAACCCCGGGCACATGTCCACCTAGGGTCCTCCTACATCTCTCTATGCAGATGGTCTGCAGAAGACCTCCAGCACCTCAGTGCAGAGGGGTATTTCCCTATGGAGTAGATGGGCTGAGGCAAAGGGCCACGACCAGGGTGCCCAGGAGGCAGAAAGGGAGACAGATGGTGCTTCGTTTGGTTTTGGTGCAGTCCTGTGTCTTATGGGCACGTGGGATGGAGCCCTGATCCCTGGCGTCCTGTCTCCCTGGCCTTGGGCTGCTGGCTGGCTCCTCGCACACAGGCTCCATTGAGTTCTGTTTGCGGAATGGAGCAGCCGCACAAGCGCAGGGTGCTTATTTCCCGTTCCGAGGGGCTGCAACAGGTGTGTTGGCCTAGGAGAACAGCCAGGGCTAACCCTCTCCCAACACTCCACTCTCCTGTGCATCTCAGGGCTCTCCAGCGCTCCTCGGTCGTAGCTGGCATTTCTTCCCTGTGCCAGTGAGCTACGGAGCCCAGAGATCCCCATCCCCTGCATGGTGAATGCCAGCCCCAGTGCGTTGGACTTGTGTGCAGCCTATACCTCATTGCATGCAGGGGCAAATTAAGTGCGGCTCTTTTGCCCAGGGCTCGATTTGCCCTGTAGGGTCAGGCTAGACCCAGGCGTTGTGGTGCAACACTCAGAGGCAGATTAAGGACAAGTGGGTAACTGCTGTCCTGAGCCAAAGCTTACCCCTGGGCCACCCGAGCTTAGCTCATTGAAGTCTCCCATGCCCCTTGTTCTCCCATGGCCCCGTAAGTCTTCTACAAAGGGAGAGTCATTTTACCCACTGCAGTAATGCTGCCTCCTCGGGGGCAGAGCCTGGCAGCTGGTTATTTGGCTGCAAGCGACAAAAGAAATAATATTGACTTCTCCTTCCTTTCCTTTCATACCCACCCCAGCTCTACTGCTTCAGAGGAGACTTATCCCTTCCACATCCCCCGCGTCACAGCTCTCAAGCTGTAGGAAGGAATCTCTGGCATTTCCAGGTAAGCGGGAAGCTAATTAATCTGGGTGATGGAGGACTCTTGACTCTCCGAATCCTGGGGCTCCCTGAGAGTTTTTGAACTCCAGACCACTGAGCGCTGGCAAGCTCTAGGTGAGCTCTAGGACATTCAAGTCACCTGGGGATGGACGTTCTTAGACCTTCACCAAGCTTGGCGATGGATGCTCCTGGACCTTCCCTTTTTGGGTCCTCTTCAGAGTTCCTGAACCCCCTGAACTAAAAGAGAGGGAGCTGTAGTAGTCTATAAACTGTCAAAACAAAAAGCAGTCAAGTAGCACTTAAAGGCTGTGTCTACACGTGCCCCAAACTTCGAAATGGCCATGCAAATGGCCATTTCGAAGTTTACTAATGAAGCGCTGAAATGCATATTCAGCGTTTCATTAGCATGCGGGCGGCAGCTGCGCTTCGAAATTGATGCTTCTTGCCGCCGCGCGGCGCGTCCAGACGGGGCTCCTTTTCGAAAGGACGCCGCCTACTTCGAAGTCCCCTTATTCCAATGAGCTCATGGGAATAAGGGGACTTCGAAGTAGGCGGCGTCTTTTCGAAAAGGAGCCCCGTCTGGACGCGCCGCGCGGCGGCAAGAAGCGTCAATTTCGAAGCGCAGCTGCCGCCCGCATGCTAATGAAACGCTGAATATGCATTTCAGCGCTTCATTAGTAAACTTCGAAATGGCCATTTGCATGGCCATTTCGAAGTTTGGGGCACGTGTAGACACAGCCAAAGACTAGCAAAATAGTTTATTAGGTGAGCTTTCGTGGGACAGACCCACTTCTTCAGACCACCACCAACTTCTTCTTGGTCTGAAGAAGTGGGTCTGTCCCACGAAAGCTCATCACCTAATAAATTATTTTGCTAGTCTTTAAAGTGCTACTTGCCTGCTTTTTGTTTCCCCTGAACTCAAGTTTCTCTTGGGGATCCCATACCTCAGTGCCACAGGACTCTTTGTGGATACCAAACTACCATGTTGCAAATATTTCCAGAGGGCCCCTCATACCCTGAGTTGAAGCTGCCCCCAGGTTCTCCCATAGGTTTCTGTCAGAGGTATCGTGTGGGGTCTGGTCTGTTCATGTCTCCCCAGGTAATGTTAATGAACACTCTCCCTTGCAGGTCTCCTGGGGAGAGTGCCTGGGATCCTCCCGGGGCCAGAACCACCCCCCATCAGAGACACATTCCCTCCACTCTGCCTCTTGTTCCCCATGTTACTGCTGGTGGGAGACTCCTGCATGTTCTTCCTCCCAAGCATCCCTCTCTGGTGACCTTCCCCGGCTCACTGCAGCGCCAAGGAATTTGCACAGCATGGGAAGGCTGGAGGGGAAACACCTGCCTCCTAGCAGCACCCCTTTGGGGTCCTACATCTCCAGCCATAGCAAAGGAGAGCCACTGAAGCCCAACCAAGCCCATGTTACCTCCCACATCAATGCAAGTCTGCGGAGTCCTCCCAGCTTCTTCACTCATCTTCCCACCTGGACTTCTGCACACACACGGCAGTGTCTGTAATGCTAAACCCACCATGCCCAAACCCTGCTCATGTATCCCCCCAGCAGCACAGCTGGGAGCCGGGATGCTCACTCCTTCAGGTTGTTGGCTGTTAGGAGGATGGACATGCGACCTGAGGACTGATGGCTGGTCAAGGTTCTTCCCCTGAGAGGGCCAGATCTCCAAAGCCAACCACTCCCCAGCTCTGGCAAATCTCAGCCCTGGATCTGAACCCTGCATCCTGGTCATTGTCTTGCTAATGGGCCACATGCAAATCTCTTCTCCTAAGATTCCATGGGACAAGGCATGGCGGGGTGTGTGGAAAATCCAGATCTCAATGTTGCTGCTTGGGCTCAGCTCTGCTTCCCAGTTTAGGGATCTCCCTGTGCCTCTCGCTTCCATGTCTGCGGTCCCTGCCCAGCCCGGCAGTGCCAGGCTCATAGAGTGTCCTGCTTGCATGAAAACCTCCCAGGGTCCGTGGGGACTTCTCCAGGAAATGCGGGGCCCCTGCTGCCGGGGAGGAGGATATGGGTCTAAATTCAGGCCCCAGCAGGGAAATTAGCCCAGCTCTAAGCACCTAAAGGAAACTATTGCAGCTGTAACTAGACTGAGCATGGGTCCTTCAGCTTCTCTGGACTTCTTTCTGCCAAAGGGCAAGATACCAAGGTCCTGTTGTATTTTAACCCATCCCGGGCTGGGATTTAGAGTGTCAGTGCTGGAGAATGCTGATGTCATTAAAGCACTAGCCCCTTTTCTAACCATGGCTTGCTTCCTGCTTTGTGCAGAACTTTGTGGTGCTGTATTCTGGAGGGGAGGGAAGGTGGGTAAACCCCACGCAACACAGTGGGTCCCACGGTGTCTGTCCTCATGGAGCTGTGTCAGGTGGCCTGGCTGGACCGGAAGCCTACCCCCCCGCCAGCTACCGTGTTAGCCTGGGACTCATCATCATCATCAGTAACCGTGGGCTCAGCACCCGTTGGTGTCTGATGCCTCTCTCACTATTTCCTTCCATCTTTCCCTATCCAGTGCAGAGTGGCTTAGTTTCTGTAGACTAGCTCCGCACCAATCTACTACATCATCTACCCATTCTCTGTGGGGTCTGCCTCTCCTATTCATTATGCTGCTGAATACGAGGGTCTTGACTTTTCGTTCATCGTTCATTCTGCAAATATGGGACTGGGAAAACCGAAACATGTCCTGTTCCAGCCACACATATTTTCCTGTGGCAATAACCATCAGCAAATTACACGTTTTCAGCCTCACAAGACATACTCCATGCAAAATGTATCATAGTCTCATTGATGGGGTGAACACAGGGCTACAGATGGTCACAGGATCTTATCTGGGTTTTAGTCCCCATGTCCTCCATCCAGTCCCTCTGACTTGAGTTTGGAGGTCCAGTCAAGCTGCTCCAGCCTTGAGCGTGGGTTAGAGATTGTGCTGGACCAGAGGCAATGATGGGACTCCAGCCTCCAGGGATGGGGTGGGGGTTGTTGCCCTGTGTCGGGGCTCCTCAGCGATGGGGGCACTGGGAATGGGAGCTCTGCAGCCTCCTGATGAGGGGGAGCAGAGAAGGGGAGTTCCACACCTCCTGGCGGGAGTGCTGACAATAGCGGCCTTGCAGCCTCCCAGCAGGAGGGGCTGAGGAACGTGGCAGCCGCACCATGGCAGGAGTTACTGGCAGCGGGGACTGGCGTGCTGGGGAATGGGGCAGCTGCCTCACAGATGAGCTTCCTTGCAGCAGGAGCTGCCTCCCCACAGTGCGGGGTACTGGGGAACGAGGCAGCTGACCCATGGCAGAGCTCGCTGGCAGCAGGGGCTGCCCCCATGGGGTGTCAGGGAATGGGGCAACTTCCCCACAGAGAAGCTCCCTTGCAGCAGGGGCTGCTGCTCCAACATGTGGTACCAGGGAGCAGGAGCCCTGCAAAATATGGGACAATTTACCCATTTTCTGAAAAAAGTCAGGACACCTGTGAGACCATCCAGGGAAAACCAGGGCGGCTGGTCAGCCTGCACCGGAACTCGGTAACTGCTTTGCAAGCAGGATGCAGGCAAAGCTGCCTGGAGTGCTCCCAAGCCGCCAGCGCCTTTCTCAGAACGCTCCCCAGTGGGCCGACCAATTGTCACACAGCTGACGGGGAGCAAAGAAATCCCAGCGCCTCTGAGCACAGAGAGCCCTGGCAGGGGTCCAGCCTCGTGAGGAATACATGTTGCTAGGTACAGATGTTCACCACCAGTAGAAACACACTGTTAATCAGCCAGGCAGCACCTGAATCTCTCCCAGGCAGCTGCCCAAGCACTCAGCTTGCTGGGAACACTGAACCAAGGGATACACCCCTACCCCTGCCCCTTCCAGAAGCAGCCAGACAGAGAGGGACCCTCACACCCAGGCTGGGCTAGGCAAGGCGCTAATGTGACCACCAACAGGTGGGCTCAAACCTGGGACCGCGAGTGTTTAGCATATGAGCCTCTACAGTTTCAGCTACAAGCCAGCTACTTTTCCACGATGGCTGGAGAAGCTCGTTCTCTTCCTGCGCACGTAGCCCAGGTGTCACTGCATGGGGCAGTGACCACACCCTTTCACCAGGTAGGCAGGGAACTGGTGCCAGGGTCACAGATTTACCTTTATAAGGATGCCCTGCCTAGAACTAGGCCTGCAGAGCTCTGCAAGAGGGATGCTTCCATGCCAGCCTGGACTGCACAGCCACCATCAGTGCGCTGTCAGCCCTGGGAGGCTGAGCTCCACAGGAAACCTGATCGGTGGCACCCCCACCCCATGGCTTCTGATTGGGCCAAGTGGCTCTTGATGAAGGGGTCTGTCCCATGGAAGCTCATCACCAATTAAATCATTTTGTTAGTCTTTAAAGTGCTGCATTTCTGCTGCTTTGGTTTGCTGGAGTAGAGACGAACAGGGCGACCTCTCTGTTACTCTTTAAACACAGAGGGAGTTCCAGGAACCTGTGTGTCACCTGGCAGCACCTGGCCTGTGGCTGCAACAGGCCCCTCTCTCAGGCCCTGCTTTGCAGCCTGCTCTGGTCCTTGGCTCCATTGATCTGTGTGGACTCCCAGTTCCTGACTCTGGTTCAGACCCATCGCTTGACTCCTGCTTTCTGGCTCCCGCTCCTGCTCTGAGCGCTCAGCCTGACTCCTGCTCCTCCAAGAATTGTTGCTGGGGTGGTTTTGTCTGGATGGGGGTGGGGGGAGGGCTGGGGAGAAACGAATCGCTGTCTGTCATCCCCCGAGGGAGCCCTGCAGGGGGAATATAACTGGGGAGAGCAGCTCACAGCCCCAATTCCCAGCCAAACATTTCCTGTCTTCACTTCCCCCACCCGCCCAGCGAGGGTCCTTCCAGTTGGCTCCCTGGTCGAACAGAGAAAGTGGCTCATTCTCAGCCACAGAGACCCCCATTGGTGCTCCCTCCACAGACGCTGACATATTCGGCCTTCCTGTTCCCTGCATTGCACAACTGGGGACACTGAGGCACGGGGCGGTGAAGATCTGAGTGAGTTCTTAGGCCCACACGGCCTCAGCCACGGCATTGCCACACACTCATGATCCAGCTGGCAGACGTTCACGCCCACAGAGGTGCCCATGTGCCTCCACTTGTGAGCACACGGACACATGAGTCACTGAGGCATGTGCAAACCCAGCAATGCACATGTACTAGCCGATACACTGACACAGACACAGACACACACTGACTCCCTCCCACCCGCAATCTGCCTCGTGCACACAGCCAACATAAACTTATAATCACAGAATCGGAGAACGCTAGACTGGAAGGGACCTTGAGAGGTCATTGGGTCCAGTCCCCTGCCTGCACCGCAGGACCAAACACCATCTAGACCATCTCTGATAGGTGTCTATCTAACCTGCTCTTAAATATCTCCAGTGATGGAGATTCCACAACCTCCCTGGGCAATTTATTCCAGTGTTTGACCACCGTGACAGTCAGGAAGGTTTCCCTAATATCCAACGTAAACCTCCCTTGCTGCAGTTTAAGCCCGTTGCCTCTTGTTCTATCCTCAGAGGCCGAGGAGAACAATTTTTCTCCCTTCTCCTTTCCAAGAGCCTCTAGCAGACACCTTCATGGATCTAGCTCTTCACTCCCTTGTCCAATGCTTGCACATGCTTACATTGTACATTCCTATTGGGCTGAACTGGATCTCAGCGTAAGCCCTGGCCCAGGCTGTCCGGCTGACTCAGTGCCATGAGGCTGGAACTAATGGTCCCAGGGAATCTCTGTAATTCAAAGCTGAGGCTCAGCTAGTATTAAACCATCCTCTCCTGGATGTAAATTTCCTCTGCAGCGTTTTGTGGGTCAGGCACTCTTCTAGGATTATGCTGGCCGCCCTTGTGATTGGAGGCAGCAGGGGCCATGGCTCAGAAGCAGAGCCAGGTGAAATTTCTGCAGCCAAAGAAGGTTCCTCATTAGCAGAGCATGGGGAGTCTGGAGCAGATGATGGAGCATGAGAAGTTTACGAACGGGATGGCGTCAGAGCTGTCTGAAATAGTAGGCGCTGTAGCTAATCCAGTCAATCCCGTCTGACCCTACGTCCTATGACTCGCTCACTCTTGTATCGATGAAGCCTTTCCTTCTGGGGTCTGGGCCTTGCACAGTGATTAAAATGTATTTCAAATGGGAGGGCCGGGCTGAAGAGCACAGAGGAAGATGATGCTCGACAGCTCTGGGAGCCTTGCAGGGTTTACGCACATACCAGAGGGGGGCACAGTGCTGTGCTACAAAGGACAGATGATCGCTGCCAGGGTGGGGATGGTTGGGAGAGGGGGTTTTAATAAGGGAGAGTGGGTTTTAATCTGCTGCTGAGATTAAGATGGATTAGGGAGAGTTGGTTAGCGCAGGGCTGGGAAGCATTTGTGTCTACCACTGACACGCAGTTCGGCTGCAGATGCCTGACCCACCTGGCATGTAGTTAATACGTCCTGCGGTTAGGGTCATACCTGGAGAGGTGCTGAACACGCTGGATAAAGCAGAGGGCCGGCATGCAGCTTAGGCTGGCTCTCTGTATGGGGTGGGAGAAAGTCACCCCAAATGATGCTGCAGGGGTCACTGCACAGCCTCGAACCTGTGTGCTGCAGAGATGACCAGGGTTCCCTCTAATTTTTTTCCATCCATGGGCACGATAAATTCTGTTATGTGCACCGAGGGACGTGCCCCACCAGGAGATACACATGCTGCTGGCTGTGAGAGTGGCTGTGAGTGCCCGGCTAGACAACTGGGCGGCACCTGAATCTCTCCTGGGCGGCTGCCCAACTGCTCAGCTTGCAGGGAACGCGGGAAACGACCCCACTAGGAGATGCACTGCACTGCTCACCACGGATGATTCCTGACCAGTCCCGCTCCTGGAGTCCCATTTAACCAAAGCCCAGAGCTCTCCAGCTCCAGATCCCGGGCTCCAGTAAGCAGGGGAGGTGCACTTATAAATCCAGAGGTGGGTTCTAATCCTACCTCTGCTATTAGCTTGCTGAGCAACCTTGGGATGAGTGGGGGAGAAGCCAGTTGCTCTCGTTCTGTGCCTCAGTTTCCCCATGTGGAAGATGACCCTGTGCACAGCGCTGTGAGATCCAGCAGGGAGCATCGTTATGCACCATCACTTGGGCAGCAGAGAGCTGCAGCAGTGCTCTGTGCTAATGAAAAGTCTGGACCAGACTGTGAGTGCATCGACGCCAGGAGAAATCCAGTGGAGCTGAGAAACTTTGCTGGCCTGACTGAGCTCAGACTCCACCGACTCTTGCCCGTGTCAGGTCTGCCGGCTTCCACTCACCCTGAATGAGCTTTAACTGCCAGAGCCTTGGAAGGCTGGGCCAGTCCCTCACATGGCGTAAACCTGCCACCCATGGGGCCAATTTACACCTGCCAAACCTCCCTTAGACCAATGTTCCCTCTCATCTTTTCCACCCATGTGCAGACTAAGTTTTCATGTGCACGAAGGCCTGTGCGAATGTGCACCACCGATAGAAACACAAAACCCACCTGAGGGCTCTCAGCTAATCAGCTGGGCGGCATTTTGTTCTCTCCTGAGTGGCCGCCCAAGGGCCCAGCTTACAGGGAACACTGCTCTAGAATCTCTGTAACTCACCGATGAACTTCAGTGACACACACAGTGTGAGCATTTGGCACGTTCAGCCCTCAGAGGTTTAGGGAGCATGTGGTTGTGACCCTGACTGTCTTAGCTACTAGCCATGGATGGCCCTATCCCGCAAGATTGTACTGAATTCTTTTCTGAACCCACTTATTGGCCTTCACAAGATCTCCTGGCAAGGAGTTCCACAGGCAGCCTGTGTGTTGCCTGCACAAATACTTCCTTCTGTTTGCTTGGGTTAAACCTGCTGTTAGTAGGTAGCAAGCAGGCGAAACAAACCAGACACAGAGGTGGGTTGCAAAAGGGAGCTGTACAAGTAGCCCCCACAGTAGATAACAGATGTCCTCACTTTTTGGATTGGCATCTCTCAATTATCCCAGCCGGAAAACAGCCCAGTGCGCCAAAGACGACGGATGGTGCAGAGGATGGGCTGAAAAGTAAAGCTGGCTCCTATGTCAGACTGTCCATAGCCTGTCGCGAGGGCTGGGATAATTTGTTATTGTTAATTAATATTGCTCTCTATATTTTAGAGTCTGTCTGTGCGTGCTACGTTTGTGCAACAACTCCTCTTAAATCGTAAGAGCTACAACCACAACATTTGCTAGGCAGCTTCCTCGTAGGTTCAGGGTTTGGCTGTGCCTGGGAAGTGGGAAATGCCTGAAAGCCCAGGGTTTTCCAGCACAGGGAAAGGGAGGGGCATAAGGAGGATGGAGGAAAAAGGGGAGGAGCACAATACTGAGAGAGGCCACTGGGGGAGCTCCGCACCAAGAGGCCAGTAGGGCTGGGGTGCTGCCATCTTGCCTGCCACAAAGACCAGCTCCCCTGCCCCAAACCCAGAGCCTGGCCCCCTGTGGAGAGCCTCCAGGCAGCAGGAGGCAGCTGGATGGGGGGCAGTCCCCAGACAGCCTGCAGGCCACAGGAGGCGGTGCTGGAGGCCAGAGGCAGTCTGTAAAACCTGTCCCCACCCCAATAGCCTGCAGCCCTTGGGGGGAAGGGAGCTGTTGGAGGCGGGACAGCTGGAGAGGGGGACAGCCCCTGGAGCATGGCCCTCCACAGACACCCTGCAGGCCACAGTGGGCAGTTAGAGGGGGACAGCCTCCCTGAGAGCCTGCAGGCCATGGGGGAGGGGGAATCTCGCCCCCACTTCAACACCCATCAGGCTTTGGGGAGGGGCAGACCCCAGAGCCTGGTACCCCCAGCAGCTTGTAGACTGCAAGGCACACTGGAGGTGTGGGGGGTAAGCCCTGGGGTGCCCCACCAAACAGGAGCCACTGGAAGCTGGGAAGTAGCCCCCAAAGTGAAGCCCTTCTCCAGACCACTGCAGGCCCAGGAGGGGGCAGCTAGAGGCTGGGGGCAGCCACAGAGCACTGCTCCCAGCCAACAGGCTGCAGGACGGGGCAGTTCCCAGGCCCCTGAGGAGGAGCCACTGGCCAGAGAGCGCTGCCCTGGTCTCCTGGGAGGAGCTGCCACCATAGCAGCATCACCCTCCCCGCCACAGGTGGCCCCGACAGCCTCCCACCTCCTACCCCCCTGTCCTGAGACCCCGGCCCTAATTTCTGCCCCTCCCCAACTCTCCGCCCTCAGTCCCCACCCCTGAACCCTCCCTGCAGCCTTCATTTGGCTTCGTTTTTGAGAACCCCCATCCTTGAAACAAACATACATTTTCCACTGACTTTCAAACCCTTCCTTCGGCTACAGAGCCCAGCGACGCCGGGATGTCTGCTGGTAAGAAATACGCACTACACCCACTTTCTCCACCGGGGCCCAGGAGATCCGAACTCGTATGTGGATCTCAACCCTGGATTAGCCTCAGCGCCAAAGTCGTCACTTCACCTGCCTCGAGATCCAGGAGGGGAAGTAACTGCCCTGGAGGGACTCCAGTCGCAGCTGTTATTTAGTTCTCCCTGATATTCCAGGCTGTGTACGGCTGCCCGCAGTCACAGGGAAGGAAAAGCCCCTGTATTAAAAAGCTGATGTCTAATGGCTTGATACCTTAAGGACTGTCAGCTCCCATTAAAGACCATGGGTATTGAGGGGAGTCTGCATCTCAGAACAGATGCTCTGCAGCTTGCAGGATTAGGCCTTAAATTAGGGCCTGATCCTGCAGTCCTCACTCCAATGAGCAGCTGAATTGTAGGAGAGGGCGTAGCAGAAGACCTAGAGAACAGACAGGATGTACGTCTAGTGAATGTAGCACAGGGCTGGGCATCTGGACAGCTGGGTTATTGTCCTACTGCTACGCCTGCAGGGCTTTGGGCAAGTCACTTGGCTGTTCCGTGCCTCGGTTTCCCTTCCTGTACAACAGTGATAATGAGGATGCCTTTGTGCGATGCTTTGAGACCTCCTAGGCATGGCCCGATTTAAGGGCTCGGCATGATTTTAACAGGGGCGGGGTGGGGGCAAGAAATAACTTGGATGTTCTTCAAAGGAAACGGACTCCTATTTCTGCAGCCAGGATGCACCGGCTTGTTTATTGTGATCATGTCTTTGATGTCAGCATGAAACAATGCTGTACCCAATTTTGTCTGAAACCTTGTTTGGAAAGGAGCAGATTTCCTCCACCCCAGCATCTAATGGTGCCCCAGGGTGGCTCCTTTGAGACTTGCTATTAAGCTTCCATTGAGTGCATGCTGTCAGTCTTCAGGGAGGCCAGTGTGATTCTGTGTTATCCAGGGATTCCCATCCATTCCCAGGCAGGAAACAGGGAGAAATTTTGGAAAGTGAATTAAAACAGGGATTAAAACAGCCCTTGCTGAAGCACTCCCTGGCTGGAAATGGTTCCCATCACATCTACCAGTCATAGTCTGGGTCAGCACCCCAGTTACCCACATTGTTCCAGTGCCCCTGTCTAGCACAGCATTCCCTAAGGTGCAGCAGACAAGAGATCTCGTCTGATGCCGTAAACAAGAGACATGCCTCCAGCTCCCTGCTTTGCTGTCGGAGCCCAGAGACGTGTTTGTGGGACTGCTGTGACACAGCATAGAGCTCTGTTTGCAGGGGTCAGCTACAGAGGCCGTAGGGTAGCCTGCACAGCCACCCAAAGCACAGGGATCTCTTTGTGGAAATCTCACAAAACTACGAGACCGGGCAACAAAACGGCAGATGAATGTTAATGATGATAAATGCAAAGTTGTGCACATTGGAAAACATCATCCTAAATATCCGTACAAAATGAGGGGGACTAAATTAGCACCACTCAAGAGAAAGATCTTGAAGTCACTGTGGAGAGTTCTCTGAAATCATCTGTCAATGAGCAGCCGCAGTCAAAAAAGCAAACAGAATGTTAGGAATCATTAAACCAGGGAAAGAGAATAAGACAGAGAATAACTTAGTGCCTCTCTATAAATCCATGGTATGCCCACAGCCTGAGCAGTGTGTGCAGATATGGTCACCTCATCTCAAAAAAGACACCTTGGCATTGGAAAAAACTTAGAAAGCGGCAGCAGAAATGTTTAGAGGTTTGTAAGGGCTGCCATATGAGGAGACATTAAAAAACTGGGATGTTTCAGCTTAGAAAAGAGGAGACTAAGGGGGATATGATGGAGGTCTATAAAATCATGACTGGTGTGGAGAAAGTAAATAAGGAAAAAATTATTTACTTTTTTCCCATAACACAAGAACTAGGGGGTCACCAAATGAAATTAATAGGTAGCAGCAGGTTTAAAACAACAGCAAAAGGAAGTATTTCTTCATGCAATCCACAGTCAAACTGTGGAACTCCTTGCCAGAGGATGTTGTTGTAATGGGATTTAGGGGGCCCCAAGCACTGCACCCTGTCTGCAGGCAGGAGTGACTCACACTCAGCAGGTAGAGTGGGAGGTTTATTAGTCGACCAAGGCACAGCTCAGCACAGAGGTGTCAGTGCAGAAGGCAGACAGTCATTCCAACCCAACTTGGGGAGAGGAGCTCAAGGGGTGCCCCATCTGGGGTCTAGCTTCCCCCCAGCACAGGCTGGCTGTTTTCCCACTCTCTCCCCAGCTTCCAACTCCCACCTCCAATTCAAACCCCAGCTCAGCTCCTCCCTGCTCTTTGTTCAGGACAGAGGTGTTACCTGCCAGCTTAGGTTACAGCCCCAGGGGGTCATCCTTAGTGGCTGTGAGCTGCTCTGCCTGTCACACACACAGAGCCAGCCTGACTCTCACCCACCCACCCCCAACGCCATCACAGTTGTGAAGACCAGGACTTTAATAGGGGTCAAAAAAAAAAGAGCTAGCTAAGGTCATAGAGGACAGGTCCATCAGTGGCTGTTACTGTTAGCCAGGATGGGTTGGAATGGTGACCCTCACCGCTGCTTGTCAGAAGCTGGGTGTGAGTGACAGGGGAGGGACCACTTGATGGTTCCCTGTTCTGTTCATTCCTCTTCAGTGCATCCGGCTTTGGCCGTTGTCAGAAGACGGGATGCTGGGCTGGATGGACCTTTGGTCTGGCCCTTTTTATGTCCTTATGTAATCCTGTGCTGCAGAGCTGCTCCAGAGGACGGATGGTCCAGGAATTAGAGAACTGGATGAGTCTTTGAGAAGCCCGCGTTCAGCTCCCTCTTCTGCCATAGACTTCCTTTGGGGCTTTGGAACGATCCCTCTGTGCCTCAGCTCCCCACCTGTGCAATGGGGATAACGGCACTGTCTTGCTCCACAGGTGTGTTGTGTGGATATAACAACAACCGGGAGGGCAGACAGGCACCTAAAATGGACTTGCTGGGATCTCCTGGGACGCAGCACGCAGGGAATCTCCCCCTCCAGTGCCTGCAAGTGGAGAACTTACCCTTTAAGTTTTCCCCTGGATGCTGGATAGCTCCAGTCCTGTTTTTAAAGGGATTTTTATTTTAGGTTAATTGGCTCCCTTAAAAGCGAGAGAGAGGGAAGAGGGAGGCTATGGGTTCTGTTTCCATGGAAACTAGCAGCCGTAGGCTGGCCGTGTTGCGTGTCACCGAGAGGGAATAATGGCCCAAAAGGTAAACTTGGCATAGGGACGGTTCCTTTGTCAGGGATGTTTGAACAAAGACAAAAGCAGCTGCCAGGATCTCTCTGTCCCCATTTGCATCTCGTATGCGCATGGTGAGAGGAACCACATGGGAATAACTGTAGATCTGCCGCCTGCCTCGGTGACACTCTGAACTGCCACAGCTAGTGCGAAGCAACGTGACTCCTGTGCTGCCAGCCACTCACCCCCGGTGGTCCAGGGTCTCCAGCCTCCGCTGCGCGTTGATTGACAAGCATCCATCACTCCCCTCGTAAGATGTTTGAAGACAATGTAAGTAGAAATCAGAGCCTGAGAAGGGTTTGGCAGGCTGCGATCTGGAGCAAACGTCCGTATGGCACAGGCCAACAACCCCAAATGGTGCACCGGCATTGCACCGTTGGGACTGGCGCGTGAGCACCAGCTGGGCGCACAGCTGCTCTTTAACGCTTCCAACAGGGGGTGCCAACGAGCACTGAGAATGGCAATAAAGGCAGGCTGGGAATAGGGTGGTTATGGCCAACTCTTGAAGCGTGCAAGGATCTGCCTGGCATACTCTTAAGGCAGCTCTGCACAAGAACCTGATTCCAACACCCCGGACCAAACTCCAAGCTCCTTTGCTCAGGTGCTACGTGGTCCTTACTAACCAGGCACAGTTCCCACTGCGAAGCACGGAGTGTTTTGCTGGGTACAGCTGGCTGAACAATGGGAATGGTGGTCAGTGAATATCTTTGTGCTTAGCTGCAGCAAATGAGCTATGATGGTAGCTGCAGTGACTAGCTAGGTGGCTCTGCTACCAGCCTGTCACACGACCTTGGGCAAGACACTTAGCCTATCCACGTCTCTTGCAAAGTGCTGATGAAAAGTACTATAAAAGTGAGAGATGTTGTGTTGTTGTTGTTGTTGTTTAGCATGCCAATCGGGAAACTGTAACAAATCAACAACAGAAATTCTTATCAGAAAGGGAGTCATTCACTATCTTCCTGTTTGAAAAATTTCAGTCACCCAGTCAGTGAACAGAGGGGGTTTCTGTGGGACATAAGAGATTTACGGAGCAACTGGTTGCCACCATAATCTAGACAAAAAGTCTTTTTGTGAGGACTATTTGGCAGATGCAAACTGATATTGGATTTATTCACTGGACTCTTGACCCATCTGAGAACGGTTGTTGACCAGAAAAACAGAGCTTAAGTCATCCAATAATTTAGTCACAGGGAATAATAAAACCAGCTCTAAATTTGGGTAAAGATCTTGGGGTCTGATTTTTGTTTGAATCGCTCCTTCCTGAGCAGAATCCTGAGTTGTACTGAGCATCTGCTGTCTGTTTATTAGATGATCATCAGGTCCTGAAATTGTTTCAGATCACTTGGCTTTTTTGTCTGACTGTTCATCCCTTTTATTTTAAAAATTTCAGCCCCAATTCACTTATCATATGCATCATTTTGAGTCCCACTAAAGTCAATTCAGGCCCATTCACAGACTTAAATGCTTGGCTGAGTCAAGACCTTTAGATGCTAAGGTAGTTCAAAAGCCATTAGCCCAACACAGAGAAAATAGCTAAGAGGAGAAGGAAGAAAAGACCAAATGACGTCTCAGAGCTGATTGAAAAATGAGCATGAAAATAGTCTGGGATGTCTGAGCTGAAAAAAAGATTTCTGATGAACCTAGAAATTTGGATGGAAATTTGGGAATTTTAAAATTTTCCATCGGGTGGCTGAAAAAATTAAGGAGGAATGGTGAAAACGCAGTTGAATGATTTTCCTGTTTGCTTTGGTTCAATTTGACTAGGTCTGTTGCATTTAAATCAGTGACTCAGGAGGAAAAATGCTTTCCTCCATGCATAGGAGAGGATCTCTGTAACTATTTACAGCCGGGTCTGTTGCTTTCCTCCCAACATGCTGCTTTTTTGTAATGGCTGCTATGCACTGGGAGTGAACTGGGGACCTGTAGAGCTAAAAGCATGAGGGACTATGGCTTTAGCTGAAGAGCAGCAGTACTCCACTGCAGGGGTGTCCGAGACGTTCACAACTTGCCACATGCGGCGAATAGGACACCTTGTTGTGGCAAATACTGGGGTGGCCAACCCATGGCTCTCAAGCCTCATGCAGCTCTTGGAGCCTTTAAATGCGGCTCCTCCTGAGAGCTGCACATGGGGAGAGCTGGGTGCCTGCTCCACGCCCACACCCCACCACTTGGCGGGAGAAGCATGTGGCAGCAGCAGCGACTCCAGCGGTGACCCTGGCCTGGCTTTACAAAGTTTGCATAAGATAATGTGGTGCCTGTGGAAAGACAACAACCACAAGTGTGGTGATGGTTGAATCCCTATTTGATGCTACCGCTCTGCTGTTTGCTAGAGATTAGGTAGTGGGTGTGTTGTGACCACTACAGTATTTACAACATGAGCATTGTTACTTCCTCGTTTCCTTGTGCTCCCCCTGGGTATATCCAACTGTTGTCTTACACTCAGCCTGGCAGGTCTACTGACCTGTCTTTGTTATGTGTCCGTATAGCACCTAGCACAACAGCACCCCTGCTTTCTAGACTCACCAAGGCAATCAAGTATTAATTACAGATTTAGGTTTGTGTCCAGCCTCAATTTCTGAGCCCCATGAGTGTGACCCTTGGTTGAGACTTAAGAGAATTGGGGTTTGAGTCCAGATATGTTATGTGACCAGCGTTCCCTGTAAGCTGAGCCCTTGGGCAGCTGCCCAGGAGAGATTCAGGTGCCACCCAAGCTCCCTAGCAGAGCACTCACAATTCTCACAGCTAGTAGCATGTGTTTCTATGGATGGTGTAATTCTGCACAGGCCTTGGTGCACATAACAAAAATTATTCTGCACATGGATGGCAAAAATTAGAGGAAACATTGCATATCACCTGAGCACATCATTTCTTCTCTCCCTGCCTCTCTTTCCCCCTTGGTAAAATGGGGCCAGTAAAACCTTTGATATCTTTGCTGTGACTGTCAGATCAAATGGTTTTGCTATTAATGCAAACTATGGTCAATTTCTCATTATAATCTCTCTTTCCAGCAGAACAAAGCAGCAGAAATGTAGCACTTTAGAGACTAACAAAATGACTTATTTGGTGATGAGCTTTGGTGGGACAGACCCACTTTTTCAGATCAATTTCATTTCCAATAAATGAAACTGATGGAAATGAAATTGATCTGAAGAAGAGGGTCTGTCCCACAAAAGCTCATCACCAAATAAATCACTTTGTTTGTCTTTAAAGTGTTACATTCTGCTGCTTTGTTTTGTTGGCTACAGACTAACACAGCAACCTTTCTGTTACTTTCTCTCCAGAACAGAGATGATAAAGAGATTCATGTCCTAGACCCTCTGCACTGACCTGGGACCTTTTTCTTACCCATACACTTCCCCATGCCTGCTCCCCCAACAGACACCTACGCAGATCCCAAGCAGCTGCTGCTTGCTGTCAGAGAGGGAGACTCAGAATGCGATTATAGCTCTCAGTCCAAATGAATAAAGCAGGGTTTCCAGCTCTGCTGAGCCAGCTCCCGGCGAGCTCATGTTTTCATTGTGTAACACTGAGAACATGAGGAAGATGGGACATCTAATCCACATCTCACAGTACCCACAGGCAGAGGAGGAAGGGCTGGATTTTGGAAGCCCAGATGCTTTGGTGCCTGAACGCTGTTGTAAATTTGGTACTAAGCACTTCTAAAGACTTTGAGAGGTCCGTGCATTTAGCACCAAGGAACTGGTGGGGGAATTTGTTTTTCTGTGGTCAGGCCAGCTGATAGAACATGTGCATGACCTGACACTAAACTGAAACAACACGTACCATCATTCTGTGGTCACAGATATCACTTTGCACATGGGATTAGCTCTGGAAATGAGGCAGAGTCAGCACCTCATTCTGTTAGTCCTTTAATTGGGAACTCTCTCTGTGTCTGGATTTCCCACCCTATGGGAAATGCCAGTTTGGAAAATCTCCCCCCACCCCCCAAACAGAACAAAACCAGACATTCAAAGATGAAAGTTCATAGGGTTTGATTTGTTTGTATCACTCCATGATGAATGGAGTCTCGCCTGGTGCCAAGCCCCTTCTGTACTCATCAGATCAGCACATGGACTTGACATTGCTCCAGACCTCCCCCTTTGGTTAAAGTTTTCAGCTCCAGTTCACTTAAGTGCGTGCTTCATTTTCAGCCTCACAGAAGTCAGAAGGCCCATTCAAGGGGCATGGGAGAGGAGAGAAATCACTGTCTGTCCTTTTGCTGAGATGAAGTCTAACCATCGTGGTCCAGTTCTGAGTTTTAAACATTTTTAAAACTGAGTTCTGATATTTAAAAACCTGGCTTATTTCACTTTGAAATGACTTTTCGAGATGCTCCAGCCTGTAAATGTGGAAACAAGACATCAGGCCATTCTTTTTCTTACTCTCTCGGTGAGATGTGATCAAAAGCAATGTGTCTTGGGCAGGCTTCCATCCATGGCTGGAAAAAAATTTGTTATGTGCACCAAAGCATGGGGTGGAGGTGCACCATCGGTAGAAACAGACGCTGCTTGCGGTGGGTCCTCTGCTAATCAGCTGGGCAGCACCTGAATCTCTGCAGGGTGGTCGCCCAAGTGCTCAGCTTACAGGGAACACTGGTCTTGGGAGAAGTTTGGAGGTGGGTCAAAACAATAACGAAAGCCCGGTTCAGGGCCAAAAGACAGAGATGACCCAACAGCCAGGGCTGGCTCTGTAGCTGATGTGAACTGATGTAAACGGAGCTTTGCTGATTAACCCCAGCTGAGCATGTGGCCCACAAAAGGCTTTCATGCCTGTCTCTGAGGCGTACAAAAGTGGAAGCAAAGGGAAGATGAATACCCTTGTGTAAAGGGCTGTAATATTGTGGTCTTGCCACCAGTAAACACAGGCTCGCAGCTACTCGTAATATTCTTTTTTGGGCCCAGACGTTTGCCATTGTTTTAATGGAAGGGCAAAGGTGCTATTAGGAGCTGTTTACACAGTGCAAACAAGGAGTGTATTAATGAGGGGGCGGTGGCCAACAGGGAACAGAATAAAAGATTCCCTGGGCTGTTTTTTTGAACACTGGTATTTGTGCCTTGGCTGGCTGCTCTGTTTGGCCTGGCAAGTCTTATATTTCCAGTCCATGTGAATTGCACCCAATGGGTAAAGGATGTTTGTGTCTTCATTGTTCATTGAACCTCACTAGCACCCACAGGTCCCTGCACAGGCGCTATGTGAGAGAGAGGTTGTTCCCTGAAAAGTGATCTGTGGCCAAGACAGCCCTGGGGAGAGGGGAAGGAAGGGTTGTTAGTCTCTTTTTTATCACGCAGTACCACGCCACAGAACAATGACACGACATGCCCAAGACCATGCAGCCAGTCAGTGGCAGAGTTGGGATCTTGCCCCAGGGCTTTCCTATTCCCAGCCAGTGGGTGACCTATAAGCCTGCCATTAATCTACAGCAGCGAATGAGGAAAAACCCTCATCCACTGCTCACCAGAGAAGCCCGGCCCAAGCCATAATGGACCAAATTTGGTGGATTTGGTTCCGCATGGGATGGGACCAGTTGTGCCTTGTGGCTTCTCCGGAAGATTCTGGGAAGGGGTAAGGGGGACCTAGGATCCTGGAAAATGAGGGGAAGGGTTGAAAGTGTGTGGGGGGGGGAGGGTTAAGAGCACTGCCATACATGGCACGGAAGGATTCAGGAGGTGGCAGTAGGACAGCTAGAGGTGGGAGCGAGTGACAGTGTTAACGAGAGTGTCTCTGAATGATCCAGCCTGAGACAAACGAGCTTTCTGGCCCAGCCACATCGCACGTATCCGCCTCCACCCACCGTGGCTCCCCGTAAGCTGCGGGTGGGCGGCCACTCAGGAGAGATTCGGGTGCTGCCTAGCTGATTAGCAGAGGGGCCCCAGCCATCCACAGCAGGCAGCATCTGGCTGTACTCGTGGTGCACTTTTGCACCTGCCTTGGTGCACGTGACAAAATTCATTCCTCCCTGGATGGAAAAGGCAGGGGAACATTGGTCCCCACCCATGTCTGTCCCTCCCTATAGGCACCGACCTGTCTCCATACACACCCGCCTACCCACCCATTCCCACACGCTTCTATCCGTCCCTAGCGCCACCCACCCACCTACCCGCACCCCCACGCCCACCTACCCCCACAGACACACTTTCCGCTCCATTGCAGAGGCGCAACCCCCCGGGGGTTTCCAGACGCTTCTGTGCTGAAGCTGCTGCTTGCGGCTGGAGGCGAGGACCCCCGACCTCTTTTGGAGACCGCTCCCCGTTTGACTGATCTCCGCTGGGGCGCTCGACCCCCGGCAGGGCTGCGTCCCCCGCGCCCCATGCGCACCTGCCCCGTACCCAGCGCCCCCTTCCCCCCACCCTGCCCCAGGCACGTGCTCGGGGCTCCTGCCCCAGCCCCGGGCTCTGCGGAGGGGCTGCCGGCGCCGGGGCCGAGCGGGTTAAAGGTCTGGCTGGAGCCGGCGGGGCGGGGTCCCGCTGCCCGTGGGGCTGGAGGCGGCTGGGCGCGGTGGTCCGTGGGCCGGTTCCCTGCAGCAGCTGCAGCCATGCAGGTAGCGGGGCCGCCGGGCTGCTGGGGGGGCTGTGCGCGCGGGGTGCTGCTGAGACCCCGGGAGGGGCGCTGCCTGGGGGGCTGCCCGCAGAGAGCTGCGGGGGGCGAGGTGTGGGGGGAGCACTGGGCTCCTAGGGGGCAGGCGGGGACAGGATCCGGGGGGTTTCCAACCTGCCCTGCATCAGCCCCCTCCTTTCCCTCGCCCCCCTCAGCTCCGCGCTCCCCTCCCCCGGCTCTGAGACCCCCTTTCCCCGACCCCCCATGCAGCTCCCCAGGCCCCCTGCAATCTCCGGTCCCAGCCCCTTTCTCCCGTCCCCACATCTGCCCCACACTCCTTCCAGCTGCCCTGCCCCCCCAGGGGCAGCCTCCCCCCTCGGCCCCTCTCGGGGAGGGGAGGGGGACCCCACCCTCGCAGCCTGCCCTAAACTGGTCACAAAACAAACGGGGGTGGGGGGCAGGGGGGAAATGGCTTTTCACCCAAATCAGCATTTCCACGCTGGCCAAAATCTTTTCCACTGAGGGACCCCCAAAGTTTGCGGGGCTTTTGGGGGGGTCCCCCTTCAATCCTGTTCCCCAGCCCAGCTCCAGTGGGATGGGCGGGAGCCCACACCTGAGTGTTGCCGAGACCTGCAAACCATAAGCGCTTCTGAGATAATGTATTAGGGGGAACATTGATCCCCATGTGTGTCTGTCCATCCCGCCAGGCACCGGCCTGTCCCCATACACACCTGTCTACCCTGGCATTCCCGTGTCTCTCTATCCAGCCCTGCAGACACCTTCGTATCCCCATGCACATCTGTCTAGGCAGGGAGTCCCACAGGTGTTTAATCTAGCCCTCCCCCCACAAAAAACAAACTGCACATTTTTGAAGGGAAAGCGAAATTATTTTTGAAAACACCGGAGGAAGGTTGTTGTCTCGTCCCTTCCACATTATTTTAAGTAGGTCATTGAGCAGCCATCAAACGCCTGGCAGTCCCAGCTGAACTGGGCTAGGTTGGAACCAGTGGCCTAATGGGATCAGGCTGTACTGGACAATGGATGGCTAGTGGCTTATGGGAGGAGGGGGAGTGCAGCTTAATGGCTAGTGCAGACTGGTCTCGCTCGTGCCTTATTAAGGTGCTGAAAGCTCCTGCGTCCCAGCTACGCCGGCAGCCGTATAGCTGATCAGGTACCACTGTAGCAGAGGATACGCTGCAGACAACAGGTGTTGTTTTCTGAGCTGCCCATGGTTTGCAGATGAGCCTGCCAGGGAGAGAATATATGTTTTTAAAGCGTTAGCATTAAAATGCAGGGCAGCCCCTGTGAAATAGGAAGAGGCTGTGTTTGGGGCATAGATCCATGACCAACAGAAAGGCGTGAGCCTTCACCCTGTAAATCAGGTTGTCGAGCCTTCCAAGTCCTTAACTCCTGTCAAAATTCCAGTAACTTTAAGGCCTGCAGGTCCCCTGACCCTCATGCTGCTGTGTGAAAAGGTGGCACGTAGGTGTTTTTCCAGCCTTCCTGCTTAGTGAAGGGTCTTGGTTCTGTTTGTGCCATCTGCTGCCTTGCACAGCTGGCTGGGAAGTTCTGTCTCTTTCTTGCCTAGTAGGCTTGTTCCCCAGACGGGAGGGAAGTGGCTCCGGCGCTGGGAGTTCTGCCTGGGGTGGTGTGCGCGTGATCAGCCTTGCCTCGCTTCGCTGGGTCCCTGCTGTATTTGCCAAGTGCTGCAATGACAGCCCCCAGCTCTCCTCCTGCGTCTAGATAGAGGGCAGCCTTGTGGGGTGGTAACTGGGCTACCACTGCAGAATGGGGGCTCCCCTCTCTCCTGGTGCTGATCTTCCTCCAGCTTATCCCCCACTCCTGGATACCTCTTCTTCCACGCTCCCTGCCAAGTTCTAATCTCACCCCTACCCCGTAGTCATTCCCTGTAAGCTGAGTGCTTGGGCAGTCGCCCAGCAGAGATTCTAATGCCGCCCGGCTGATTGGCAGGGCACCCACAGCCAGCAGCGTGTGTTCTACTGGTGGTGTACTTATGCACATGCCTTGGTGCACATAACAAAATTTATTCCACTCATGGATGGAAAAAACAGAAGGAATGTTGCCCCTTAATGTCTGACTCCACCATATCTTTCACCTTCAATTATTTTCTCTCCTTTAACTCCTGTTTCCCCACCACCACCGTTCCTTTTCTCCCCCCCACCATCTTTTTTTCTCCTTTTACTCCAACATCCCATTTCTTATCCCCCACCCTCTCTCCGGTTTGTCAGCCTCAGAACCCCGGCTTCCTTCAGAACCACTTCTGTTCCTCTTGCACCGCTTCACCCAGGTGATGATAACTGTTGAGGAGGGAATTCACTGGCTGCTGGTAACCTGCACTTTAAGTCTTGCCTGGTAAAACCCATGCTACAGAAATAACACCTTGGGATTCCGGCAGTCTCTGGCCCTGTGTGTATCTGTCAGAGCTGCTGGCTCTAGAGGTTTACAGCAGTGGCTTTCAGACTTCTGAGACTACTGAACTCCTTTAGGAGTCTGATTTGTCTTGAGTTTCATCCTGCTTAAAGATGAATGGGGCGTGTATGGGGTTAGATAGGTGTGTATGGGGTAGATGATGGATAGGTAGGTAGGTAGATGACATGCATGGAGCTCTGCAGAGATGGATAGTTACGTAGGCGGTTAGATAGTTGTGTATTGGGATGGATAGATACATATGGGAATGACTGGCTAGATAGATATGTATGGGGATAGGTAGGTGCCTATGGTGGTGTCTCTGAAAGTATGTTCCACCCTGAAGGTGTGCCACGAGCGTTTGGAGAAATAATTCAAAGTCTATGTTTTCTGTTACTAAAACTGACTACAACATTACTTCTTCCTGGCTGCGATACATGATTAAATTACTTCACCTGGTTCTCGCTGTGTGCGTCCCACCCATGTGTGGCATAGACTTTGCTAAAAAGCACTTGCTTACAAAACCAGACCTGAAATGTAGAAGTGTCACGGCTGCACTGGCCCTGGAAGAATAGCTGACTTTCTCATCTTTGCCATGGTTGGCTCCTGAGGGCATACTTACGTGTCAGTTTGTGTCTCCGGAGCCGTATAAACCAGGCATTGTGTGAAATTTTAGTTTGCACTGACTTTGTTAGTGCTTTTGCTGTTGCCAGTTAAACTAGGCAAATATCTAGACGAGTTGATGGTCTTCTGGAAGGCCTCTGTGTGGGTGAGAACCATTGGTTTAGGAGATGTTTTAAGGATGCTGTGGCTGAGGGGTAATCCCTAACTATCTACATGCTTGCCCTGCTTCAACTAGGGTTAGCAGACAGCCTGCAGCAGCATTTGGGAGAACTGTTAACTAAACTTCCAAGTGAAGAACCAGCGTCAGAGCTCACTGCCGTCCCTCTCCAAGGGAGGATGGTGCCAGAGACCATCTGCAAAGGTCTTCGCTTGTCGATCCCAGGTTGGTCGAAGAAAGCTAGCAACCAAGAGTCCTCTACTCAGCCTGTTTGATTTCAAGCTGTTAGCAAATTTGAAGGATGCCATTTTCACAGTCACTTTTCAGAGCAGAGCTGCGTTCCAGGGTGGACAGCAGTGACTTCCCATTTAGCATTTTCCATGGGCATCTGAGAAGCAGGACCAGTCCTGGGGGCAGAGTCCCATCAGGGCAGGAAGAAAGTTGAAAGAAGGCAGGCTTAAGGCAGCTCAGGTGGTAAACTGGGGAGGAGACGTCAGCCGTCCATCTGGGAGACCATGTTGCTTAGAGAGCACAGTACGGGCTGGGAGACAGAACTCCTGGGTTCTGTTTCTGGCTCAGAAGCAAGTTTCTGTGGTAGTTAGGACAGGAGAGCAGAGGTTGGGGACTTAGGTTCTGTTAGAGACTCTGCCACTGGAAAGGGTTGCCTAGGGAGGTGGTGGAATCTCCATCCCTAGAGGTTTTTAAGTCCCAGCTTTACTAAGTCCTGGCTGGGATGATTTAGTGGGGATTGTTCCTGCTTTGAGCAGTGGGTTGGACATGATGACCTCCTGAGGTCTCTTCCAGCCCTGGAATTCTGCAATTCTATGACTGTGGGCCCTGCCCAGCTGTTGCCAATCTCTCACCCTTTGAATGACTCCAGTTCATCATCTGGGGTTTAAGTTCCAAACAATGAATGCTGCATCACAGCCCTGCCCTGCTCAGCTCTCTACAAACTTTTGCCTCTGTGAGGGGGTCAGTACCATGATCCTGCCTTGTGCTGAAAGGGAAACTGAGGCACAGGGAAGGCTCTCCCATGCAAAAGGCCTGTTTTCTTTCATCAAACATGCTGGAATTGGTTTGTTTCAGGCCCAAATAACGCCCCCTCTACCTCCCCCCTAAAAAAACCCCAGGACTGAAACCCGTAAGCTCCCTCCCTCTGACATCCGGTGAGAAACAATCATTTGTTTCAGGGTCCCCTGAAAGGTGATGAATTCTGTAAGTTCACTGGGACCAAGTCTTGCTCAAGAGCTGCTAAATGCCACCCCAGAGGTGGCTGCATTTCAGTGGTGAGCAGAGGGAATCCTGGACTTCTTGAGCCAAATTCTCTGAAGCCCAGATCTGTTCTGTTCAAACAGGGCCTGAATGATGCACTCGGATACTTGGGCATGGGTGCAACATATGCCTGAATCAGCACCTCTCTGCATAAGAACAGCAGGCTCGTGACACTCAGCAGTAGCCTAGAAAGTGAGTGTTGGTGCTGGAAGCTCCTGAGATGTGTCTCCAAAGAGCCACATCTCTCCTCTGTTTGGTTCTCACCTGGGCAGTGTGCGGCTGGGCCCAGGATCCCAGGAACAGGTGCACCTGTCAGGTGGAATCAGCCCATGCCTATTAATAATGAACAAGCTGGTAAAGCTGACGACAAAAGGGGAACTACTGTGCATTATTGATGGGCCTTGAGGAGGAGCTCATCACACGGAGGGACAGATGCCGGCACCGGGCATGGCACGGAGCTGGCCGAACGTGTTGGGCCTCCTCCTGCTGCTTCTCAGCCTGCTTAAAACACCACAAGGTGTGGGCAGGAACCCTGCTGGTTTGGGCACCTCAATGGCCCTGCAGGCCAGAAGCAAGGAATGCACGGCCGGGGGGGATCACTGGCTGGTTCCATGTTCTGTTCATTCCCTCTAGGGCATCTGCCCACTGGGCTAAAGGGACCTCGCTGTTTAGGGGCCAGGGCAACCACCGATCAGGCTATGAAGTAGGTCCCCCCAGAAATCTGAGGTGCAATCGCTAGATGGAGGAGCACCGGTTCACACTGGATCCAGGAGGGTTCCTCTGAAGTCCACCCAGGGCTGGAACCAGCATTCCCTGTAAGCTGAGCACTTGGGTGACTGCCCAGGAGAGATTCAGGTGCCACCCAGCTGATTAGCAGAGGATCCACACACTCGCAGCCAGCAGCCTGTGTTTCTAGTGGGGATGCACGTCACCATTTACCTTGGTGCATGTGATAAAATGTATTCCATCCATGGCTGGAACTGACTGCAACCAAACTTTCTGTCTTCTAGCCCTGCAGCTGTTCTCACCCCAGTGTTGCCTTATGCTCTGAGCCACATCCCTCCTGCTTCTATCTGGTTGATGGGAACCTCCTGAAGGAAAGCCTTTAGCTTTTCCGTCCTCCCCTGTGTGCACAAATTCCCCCTTCCACTTGCCAGCCCAAGACTCACACCCCCGTCTTGACTGCTTGGGGGGGTGGGAAGGGAAGGCCCATCTGACAGGAGTGACAATTCCTCAGCTGTGACAAGGTGTCGACGTCTAACTCGGAGAAACCAGAGCTACTCTCTCTTCCTCAGTTCTCCAGTGCAGATGGTGTATTGGTGTGATGTGTGAAGCGTGGGCTGCCTAGAAAATAGCTCGATGTTCAGAAAGCTGGGGAGGTGCTCATGGACCCAGATAAGTGACTTCCTTTTGGCTCCTGCCTCTGCCACATCGTGGGCTCGCTGGACTTGAATCCATGGCAGTCATGGAGGAGACACTTAGGAGTCTTGAGCAGCTTTCCACTAATGTTTTCCATCCATGGGCAGAATAAATTTTGTTCTGTGCACCCAGGCATGTGTGGACATGCACCACCAACAGAAACACAGGCTGCCGGCTGTGGGTGCTCTGCAAATCAGCTGGGTGGCACCTGAATCTCTCCTGGGCAGCCGCCCAAGTGCTCAGCTTACAGGGAACACAGGTCTTGAGTCCCAGTTCCCCTCTTCCACATGCTGTTAGCATGTTACCCTCTGTCCTGGGACATATCTCAGCTCTTGTGCCAGGCTATGATACACCTCTTGGCTTCACTAGATCTGATCTCTTCTCCAAGCCAGGGATGCCACAATAGCTCTTTGGCAGTAGCCCGTGGGGTGAATCCCACTATAGCCCGTGGGGTGAATCCCACTAGCTCCCTGGCTCTGCCTTTCCAGCAGACGACCGTTCCACACGCTGGTTGATTCTTGGCAAGCCACAGCCCAACTTTGCTTAGCTGGAAAAATCCATAGTTTAAAAACAAAATCATCAATTTAAAAATAAATCCGGCTTGTCGAGTTTGTGGTATTAACATGGTTTAAAAAATGTAGCTCTGCAGCCATCTGTCTGCAGGGTTTAGCTGGCTCCGAACTCTTCCAAGCGCTTCAGTAAGGCAGAGCCCCGCTGGTGTGTTGAATCATGCGTTGCACCTCACTGCAGCAAGCACGCGCTGATCCAAGCGGCACATTCTGTGCAGCACGGCAGCTTGTCTGGGAGCAGCGTGACAAGAGCTGGAGCCAGAGTCTGAGCTGCAGTTGAGCGGGAGGTGGCTGGATCACCCCGCTCGGGTCGCCTGATGTTCTGAACTTGGCCAGTGCCTGTGTTCTCCGCTCCAGGAGTGAGCCAGTCTGGTGGCAAAGGCTGGGGATAAGTGGCACATGCTCAGAGGGAAGCAGCTGCTGCTCCAACATCAGCTCAGCATCTCCCCTGGTCTCTGGGCTGATCGCACAAAACTACTCAGGCTAGTACCGGTTGAACCTCTCTCATCCGGCAACACCCATAGCCCGGTGCGATTAGTTCTCCAGAGCAGTGGTTTTCAACCCATGTGCCGTAAGAACTATCCCAGCACGCCATGAAATGTCATCCGTTTCCCCTCCCTGCAGCTCTTTGCGGAGCCACCCCGGGGCAGAGGAGAGGGGTGGAATTCATGACCCCCAGCAAGGCTCCGCTGTTCATGGCCTTCCGGCTCTGGGCTGGAGGGCAGGAGAGCGGATGGCGTGTAAATCAGGTGTTTTGTGGTGCTCTGAAAAGGTGGGGGGAGAAGCAGGGGAACAAGGGGCTCCGCTGTCCTAGTGCGTGAGGGGGAGGGGTGTCCGTGGGGCTGCAGGTGGAACCCCACTGGGCTGTGATTTGCTGCGGCCCACTGAGGTGTAGGAAGGCCACTCTTTGGCCTACGTTGAGACTCTGCAAACACAAGGCAAGACCCGAGGTTCTCAGTGCCCAGTGCGAAGCCCCAAGTAATTCAATGGCCTGATGTGAGAGAGAGTCATCATTAGGGACCAGAGTGAATTTTGGATACCAGGGGGTGGTCAATATTTCCAGAGGGGGAGGGGGAAATCTCGTGGCTCCGAGCAGGAAATCAGGCGTTCCCAGCTGATGTGTTGGGAAGTCATTGGCAAGTTACTTTCCTAAAAGCTTCTGTCGGCTTTTGGCCTGCTTCTCTTTTGGCCCCATGGCTGGAGTGTATCAAGTTGGCTCCCTAGAACAGTAAATGCTTTGGAAACTATTGGCCTTGAGCTCCATGCCTCAGTTTCCCCTGCCATTAAACAGATATGACCATACCTGTTTGTCTTCCTCTGCACTGGGCCATTGGCTGGCTAATCAATGCTTTGCTGAGGGCTCCGAGCGCGCCAGATGGCAGGTGTGACTGATATGCCATTATCACTTGCAGGCGCACCCCCTGCACCAAAGCATTGTCGGGTTGCCTTGCCTGCGATGAAAAGCAAGGCTGGGGCTGGCAGACGGACTGACTGATTGAGGTCGCTTCTCTATTCAATGGAGATAGAATAAAAACATCAATTATTCAGCACGGAAGCAGCTCTCTGTTATCTTTCCTGTGGTGCTCCTGGGCATTTAGAAACAGCCATCTAGGTACTGAGCAGGGAGTCATGCGAGCCTGAGCTTTTTAAAGTGCCCATCATTGTGGCATTTGGGAGATAGGGTTGTAACCAGTGTTCCCTGTTAGCTGTGCGGTTGTGATGATGCTCAGGAGAGACTGAAATGCCCCCCACCTGATTAGCAGAGCACCCACGGCTAGGTTTGTTTCTCTGGATGGTGCACATTCGCCCCCACCTCAGTGCATGTAACAGAATTCATTCCGTGCATGGATGGCAAAAGTGACAGAGCTGTAACAATCATTCTTGCTTCACATAAGGGAAACTGAGGCACCAAGACTAGGACTGAACTGAGCCTGTGTCAGGATTGGACCCTGGTGCGCCTCGTTGGCAGGCCAGCGCTCACAACACCAGGCCACCCCGTTCTCAGGAAAGAGGAGGGAGCCTGGTCCTTGGGAAACCACCATTATGTCTTCACTTCTGTTTGCTGCAGCGGCATCTCTGCTATACTCTCCCTGCAGGCAGGCTAGGATCAAGAAGTGCAGATTTAAAGCGGCAGGATGTAAAAACAAATCTGTGTTGCCACTGCTACACCAGTCGCCTTGGAAACCGAGCAGGGGGCAGGTGGGACTTGGAGACAGACTCGTGGCCCTGCTGCACTGGGATGAATGGAGGATGGGGGCTTCCTCAGGGAGTTAGCACCCTGTGCAGAGCCCGGCACAGGGCAGGGATGGGCTGGGGACAGCATGAGTGGGACAACGCACTTTCCTGGGCAGTGATGGTGCATCTGACGAAATGTTTGCCTGCTGGTGCTGGGGCATGAGTGCTGTCTCCTCTGCTCTGCTGTGAGTGGTTCCCTGGCTTTGGGGGCCCATGTAAGGTTTGATGGGGTGCAGGCTGGCTGGAGGGCAGCTCCACCCCCAGCCCAGCCTTGCCGGCTCATTCGGTGCCTCTGCTCTCCTGCCTCTTGTGTTTCGGGGTGGCGTACGGAAATGGGCTAGTCTGTGGACGGGTCTTGGCGCTACATCATGGTCCCTTTGCATCGGTTGAGTGGGTGTGGCGGGGCGCCAGGCTGATGATGCAGTAGCCCTGCAGCGCTCTCTCCCTCTGCTCTAGTGTGGATTAGCTCAGGGGAGGGATGGTTAGGTCCTCTTGGCACGAGAGAGGATGGCTGTCCGGCATGAAGATGCAGCCCGTGTATGAACAGCTGTGACTAGAAATGGCTCTGAACCAGTGGGTACCTTTAAATTTTTCCATCTGGGGTGGAATAAATTTTATCTGCAATGAGGCATGTGCAGATGTGCACCACCCATAGACACAAATGCTGGCCAGCAGTTGGTGCTCACTAATCAGCTGGGCAGCACCAGAATCTCTCCTGGGTGGCTGCCCAAGTGCTCAGCTTACAGGAAACGCTGGTCTGAACCCCAGGGTCAAACACCCGCCTCCCAGTTACGGATGTGACCAGAGCTCTGGGCTTGCGTACCATGCAGGTATCAATGCAGGACAGTTATCAGGCCAGTGCCTGGCTTGCCATGTCCATCTGGGTGGGGCTCGGTCAGTAGTAATTGCCAGTGGTGGGGGGAAACCAGGTGGCTGTGAGACTTCCCTGTCGCTGGATGCTGACCGGAGGCACCTGGGCTGTGTTCTTCCGCAGGACGAGAACAAGGAGACGGACGGCAGCCTGCTGGGCGACCCGGGTCAGATGGCCCCCGGGAAGAAGGCCCACGTGAAGTGGCAGAAGCCACGGCTCACGCGCAAGGCGCTGCTGAAGTGCTGTCTGGTGAAGCAGATCCTCTCCAGCGCCGTGCCCCAGGGATCAGGTAACAAGCCGGGAGACTGGGCTGGAAACAGGGGCTGGGCTTGGACTTGGGCTGTCTCCATTCGGTGTCAGGTTCTGGAGCCGGACCAGCTGCATGGAGACCTTCCCAAGCTTGTAAATTTCCACCTGGGGCCAGCCGACCCGAGCAGGGGAGGGCAGGGAATGGGTTTCAGTCTGCCTGGCAGCACACACGTGCCCATCCCTATCCGACTAGCCAGGACCCCGCTCCTGACCTGGGTCTGTCCGTTAGCTGTGCCCTGCTCTAGCCGGTCATAATCCCATGCAATCCCTGGGGCTGCTCCCTAGTGCATCGCTCAGGGGATTAATCCCACGCCTGAGTGGGTGCAGCTGCTGAGACCCGGAACAGTCTGGCTTAAACTCCTCCAAGTGGAGCTCTGTGCAGCATCCCAGCCGCTGTTCTGCACCTCAGACTGGCCGCTGAGGGGCAGCATGATAAAGCCATAGGAACACTGCAGACCCTCCATCCCAGGACTCCTTTGCCTCCCTGAGCCTGCTCTAGTGCCACCCTACACTTTCCGTCTGGGTCACCATGACTCAGTTTGCCAGATTCTTGTCTGGAACGTGCTGCCGGGGTTTCTTTCCAGGGCTCGGGCCCGCGGAATCACGGGACGCGGTGCTCTTTGTGGACATGGTGGCCCCCAGAGGAAGGTCCCAGTGCCAGCTGGGTGGGAAATCCCCTTTTCCCCCACCCAGCTTGGCCTCGGTAGATCACCTAGCCCACCCCTGTGACCTCCTATCAGTTGGAGGCGTGTGGCTGTGGGGTAAATTGCCAGCCACACAGCGTGGTCCCTGTGAGCTGTTCTGTGGGGTCGGAAGGTGAATTGTCTCCAGCTTCACCCTTGCCAATGGAAGCAGCTTTGAGGCTGGCCCATAAGCGAAGTCTGCCCAGGAGCTTGTACCCCTTTCTGGTTGTCCTCTGGCCTGTGCATTTGTTTGGGTAGTGACACGTGTCTGCTGTAACCCTGATTCCAAAGGGCCTTTGGTGTTGCCTCAACAGGCACAGGTGCATGTCTGGAGCAGCAGGAGTAGACTCATGTGGGCAGTTCCCTCTGATCAGTGAGGGATCTGTCGCTATTCCAGGGTCAAACCAAAAAGGAGCTGCCTGACTGAGAAAGAGTCAGGATCTGTAATTAATTTTGAGTGTCAGAGTAATTGTAGGCAAAGGGGCCGGGAAGGGGAGAGATTGCCCTAGAGTCTGAATTTCGAGAAAGATGTTGGAGAAATTGGAGACAGTCCAGAGACGAGCAACGAGAATGACGAAAGGTCTAGAGAACATGAGCTGCGAGGGAAGGCTGAAAGAACTGGGCTTGTTTAGTTTAGAAAAGAGAAGACTGAGAGGGGACATGATAGCGGTTTTCAAGCTCCTCAAAGAGGGTTACAAGGAGGAGGGAGAAAAATTGTTCTCCTGGGCCTCTGAGGATCGGACAGGGAGCAATGGGCTTAAACTGCAGCAAGGGAGGTTTAGGTTGGACATTAGGGAAAACTTCCCAACTGTCAGGGTGGTCAAACACTGGAATAAATTGCCTGGGGAGGTTGTGGAGTCTCCATCACTGGAGAGATTTAAGAGCAGGTGAGACAGACATCTATGAAGGATGGTCTAGATGGTGCTTGGTCCTGTCGTGAGGGCAGGGACTGGACTCGATGGCCTCTCGAGGTCCCTTCCAGCTCTAGTGTTCTGTGATTCTATGAATGGTGTGGTGGGTGGGTGGGATACATCCTCAGGCTAACTCGTCTGTCTCCCACTGGCTGCAGACCTGCATCTACCCACTCACCTGCCCTGGAGAACTGGCTTCCTGATTCCAGCAGAGCCAGGCTTTCTCTTCTCCAGAGGGGGAAGCGACAGCTTGGCAGTAGAGCTGGCTGGGGACATCTTAGTGCTCAATGAAGCACTGTTTCCATCTGCCGGCCGCCTGAGTGTTCTGCCACATAGAGAGATTAATTCCTGCTGCTGCTGCTCTGCAAGCAGGCGATAGGCTTCATGCATGTGTGTGCAGAGAGTGGGGGGAGAGGGAGGACAAAATGGTCAGTGGGCATCTCTGTGGCTCACCCCCAGCTGGGGCAGGGAGAGAGGGTTACTGGTTTGCCAAAGGCAGCAGAATCCCCCCAGATCTGCTGTTTGTGGCTCAGCAGCAGGGGGCCCAGAACACGTGTGCAGCCGGCCGTCGTGTCATCCATCTGCCGGATGTTACCGGGAGGTGCTGGAGTGGCCTCCGAAGCGGGTGTGTGGTTCTAGGGGGCTGAGGGTGACAGACGTGTGCTGCTTTGCTAGACTGGAATCGGACAGTAGCTGAATAGATTCAGACCCTGTCCTTGGTCATCCCACTCCATAACCTAACAGCACCACGATTTTCTTCTGGCACAGCTCCCCACAAGATGGGGTGGCCATTGATGCGTAGGCTGAATGCAAAACGCCTGGTAAAATTACCCGTCTTCAAGCGAGCTTATCAGCAAATAATTGTACACACAGGCAGCTTAACAGCAAGTGAACTGAGCCCCTGTTCAAAAGAAATGCATGTTTCCTCTGCCCTGTTCGTGCAGTGTCTGTTCGGTGGGAGGCAGTGGCCTCTGGCACACAGAGCACCAGACTGGGCTCTGTTCCCAGCTCTGCCGCAGGCCTACATGGCTCCTCCGTGGCTCAGTTTCACCTCCCAGCATCTGTCTGCGTGTGAGCCCTTTGCGGCAGTGGGTGTCTTCAGGGCCACGAATATGTACAGCACCCTGCACAATGGGGCCCTGATCTCAGCTACTGAGATACAAAGAATTGTCTGCAGGGGCCGGGAGCTGATCCCTGCTAACTAAACGGCATCTAGTAGCTGGAGTAGAAGCTAGATGAGTTCAGAGGTGAAATAAAGTGTACACTTTTAATGAGAGTAATTAACCAGAGCAGCAACCTCCTAAGGGTTGTGAGTGGAGGTCCCTCTAGTTTTTCCCATCCATAGGTCGAATAAATTTTGTTACATGCCCTGCAGTATGTGCGGCTGTGCACCAGTGAAAGAAACACCTCCTGCCTCCTGTCGGTGGCTGTGGTTTCTGCTTGGCTCTGATAATCAGCGGGACGGCACCTCAGTCTCTCCTGCGCGGCTGCCCAAACACTCAGCTTACAGGGAACACTGGTTGTGGTAGAGTTCCCAGCACTGGCGACTGGAAAGCCAAGAGTGGAAGTTTTTCCTCCAAGTTCTGCTCAGACTGGAATTACTCCAGAGGCTGCAGGCAGAAATGAACTGTATCTCAACTGCTCTCTCTGCCACCACCAGGTCCTGGGCAGCGTTCCCTCTAATTTCTCCCACCCCGAGTGGTGTGGATTTCCTTCTGTGCACCGGTGTGGAAGGGATGTGCGATTCCTCACCTCCATGTGACAGAATTCCCACAGCGGGGTGGGACCCAGAGGTTCTGAGTGTGGGAGAGGGCCAAGGCCGGGGTTAGGTAATTGGGGTGCGGGAATGTGATGACTCTGGCTGAGGGGCTCAGGGGTGGGACAGGGGGTGGGGAGCAGGTTTCAGCTGCAGGTGCAGGCTGCAGGCTGAGGCTCTGCTGGGGGGCTTGCAGGGATGGAGGCTGTTCCAAGCAGGCCCCTCAGCAGCAGGGGCGAAGGAGGCAGTTGGACCCGGGACCCCTTTGAATTGCCACAGCAACGCAGTGGTGAGGATGGGTGTGGCCAGGCTGTGCTGAGGGCTGAATGCCCTAGGCCCTGCCCCTTCCGGGGTGTGAAACCGGGTCCCTCCCGCACCTTGCCCCGGGGCCCTCGGTGGCTAGCATCACCACTGGCTCCAGGCTACCCGCAAGGGGAGGGGACTCCCCCAGCTGTCGCCTCGCAGGCTGGGATGGGGGGCAGGAGAAAGGCACCTCTGCCCCCTCCCAGCCCTGGTTCGGTTTGGGCCAGTGTGGCTCAGTCTGTTTCTCCCTGGCCACGGCAGGTTGGAGGGTGAGCTAGGCTGGGCTCAGGGGTGGGGCGGGGTCCTTGAGCACCAGCAAGGCGCTAAACAGGCACCTGCGCGGCCACACAGCGTACAGGTAACTTAGGCGCCGGGTGTGTCCAGGGGAGGCGCTCAGGGAGCGGGTTGCAGTGAAGGAGGTTGGCTCAGAGCTTTGCCCACGGCAGTGAACAGGGGAGGCCATCTCTGCCTGACCTCTTGGCCAACGGAGGATTGAACCAACTGGGCACCTCCAGAGCTAAAAGCTTGACCGAAAGAGCAAAGGGGCAGTTGCAGTCACAGTCCCATCCTGTGTGGCTCAGCGCAGCGCGGGGGCCTGTCCCAGGCTCGGCACGGCTCAGGAACTGATGCCTCAGCCCTTCTGCAGGTGCTGGGAGGTCCAATTACGCAGACAGAGGCAGGAATTGCCCAGCAATAAGCACAGTTATTAATAATCTGCGCGGCAGGCGCTGCGCTTCCATGCTGGGAGTCGGCTTTGCCCGGTGAAGGTCAGGAAGGCCGAGCGGCAGAGGGAGCCTGACACCAGGTGGGAGGGGGAAGGAACTCATCCTCTCCCGGACTGGGGAGCACCTCGCCCCTCCTAGCTTCCAGTGGAGAAGGGCCCAATCCTGTGGGGGGCGATGGGAGCCCTTGATACCCACTGAGTTGGAGGGCGGGGCATTGAGTGATGAGGCGGAGTAGGGGCGGGACCTTGGGGCAGAGTGAGGGTGGCGCAAACACCAGGAAAAGTAAGTCATTGCCTGCATGAGGGGAGGTGAAGGTAAGGGGAGATTTGAAGCAGGCAAAATATGGGGAGAGGAAATGGCGCCAGAGATGGGGTCTGACCTCTCCTGCCCCCTGGTTTGCTTAAAAAACCCCACTGAGGTCACAACAGTTTCCTGGAACACATGAACCACAAGCTCTTGCTCATGCACCCTCTAGCCTTGCACTGGAGAACTTAGGGCCCAGCACACCAGGGTTCCACTCCCAGCCTTGTGTCTGACTTCCGGTGCAACCCTTCGCACGTCTCTCCCCGCACTGCTCCCTGCCTCAGTTTCTCTACCCATAAAATGGGGAGGATGCCCCCCCTTGAGACAATCAGGAAAGACTGTGCCCCTCTGACATTGATGGGTGTTGTCCAGACCCGACTGCAACTTCGCTTGCATTCCCTAACACCTGTTAGGCCAGGATCTTTTAGGACAGAAGATTCTGCTTTGAGGGAAGAATAAACCACCTGGTGAAGAGATGACCATCCTGATTCCATGGGAACAAGGAATACTCGGTTCAGTGGAGGAGTAGGGATTTGCAAGGTAGTGTCTGGGCAGGCTGGCTGACTCACACTGGAGAGAAAGCCAGACCTGCACAGCTGTGACTCCTGCCTCTCTGCTGGCCGTTTCCATGGGCGGTAAGCCCTCATGCCAGGAGAGTGACTACAGAGGGTCCTACAAGAGCAAGCAGCAGAAATGTACCACTTTAAAGAACAACAAAATGATTTACTGGGTGATGAGCTTCTGTGGGACATGCCCACTTCTTCAGATCAATTTCATTTCCAATAGTTTATAAGGACAGAGGACCAAAAAGGAAAAAGAAATTGCAATAAAAACTGACAAATCAAATAGGATAGAAGGAAGGGGGTGAGAGGTAGGCGGATGTTAATTATCCTGAGATAATTATGAGCATCAAAGGAAAAGCATCAAAGGAAGGGAAGGGTCCTGTCACTCAGAGGTCAAGAGCTGTGGCTTTGGATTGGAAGCGTGTGCCTCTGATCCTGTCAAAGGACTAAAGGTGGCTGGGACAGCTGATGAGCAGAGAATCAGGAGTGAAATGAGCACTGAAGCAAGTTTTTTAAGCCAAAATTGTAATTTTTTCCCTCCAATTGTTTGTGCGTTGACAAGGCTCTGCAAGAAGTCCTTTCCGCAAGGCATGGTGGGGACTCTGGGGCTGTTGAGACAAAGAGAATCACAAACCCTGCAGCCTGGCGAAGGTTAATGTGCCAGGCAAGCTTTCTCCCTTGCTCCCAGGGGATGGCGGGTTGAGCTGGAGTTCTCGTGGTGTGCAGCTCCTTGGTGGAAGGTGATCTGAATTTCAGGGGCTTAGCACAGCTTTAGGACAGAATAGGCTGAACCAGCACAGGACAGCGCTGCCTTAAATTTCCCAAAATCCCTGGACAAGGGAGGACAAACACCAGTGTGGCAGGGAGGGGAGGTGACCCTCAAAGCAGGTGACCCTCAAAGCATGGGGAGCTTTGGGACTCCTGAATTCCGGAGGAGCAGAAGGAGAAGTTGTGCCCCTCTGGCATTGCTGGGTGTTTGCCAGAGGGGCCTGGACAAGTTCCCATATTCCCAGAAAAGCCCTGCACTCAGCTAGAGAAAATACAACTTTGCAAGACATTCCAGCAAGGAGCAGGAGGGGAGAGGCGGAGGAGGAGTCAGAGCAGGTGAAGTGGGAGAGAAGGTCAGTGCAGCTGACAGCTGCAGAAACAAAGCATTTACCTTCGGAAACCCAGGCAACTTGGCCCAGGAGGAGGAAGGGGCTCAGAGCGGCGCTGAGGCCTGCTGGAGTGAAGCAGGATGCCCCCGAAAGAGCCCAAAGTAGCAGGCGCCCCGGTGCGCTTCCTGGAGGCACGCCTGGAGATCCGGGACTACAGCTGCAAGAAACATTTGAGCAGTTTGATCAGCTGCTTCTTCCGCTTCCTCTCCGGGAACCTGGCCCGAGGTAAGATGCGCAGCAGCGAAGTATCTGAAGGGAGTGATCACTGCAGGCGGATCGTCTGCAGAGAGGTTCTGGTGGCTGTCGTAACCCAAGCAGTGGGGGATGAGGGACTTGCATGGGGCTGGGAGGCAGGGACTATGGAGTTCAAATCCTGCCTCTGACCTACTGGGCCCAGCGGCTTCCCCTTGCTTTGCCTCAGTTTCCCCGTCTGTAAAATGGTGGCAAAAGACTTCCTTCCCCGGGGGTGGGCAGGGTTAGTTAATGTTTGCACAATGCATGGGGTGAGGTGAAGAGGCCGTGTTCAGCAGTTTCATGGTGTTTGTTGCAGGGCTGGGGGGGAAAGATAGAGCCCTCCACAAGGAGAAAGGGGTGGAGCTGGGAATGTAACTGGCATGGTGAGAAAGGGACAGGAGCAGTCCCAGGAGCAGGATTCTTGTCTTGGAGAACAGAGAGATGTAAGGCGCAGATACCTGCTAAACAGCTAAGCCTGCCCACGCTCCCTTCGCTGCTCTGTCTCCGCTGGATGGATTCTCACTGAGATCCAGAGGGAGCTTGTCTCTTAGCTAAGGGGCTACTAGGTGGGAAGTTCTTTCCCCAGTTAAGGAAACTCTCTGCACCCGAGATTCCCAGCAGCAAGGACGCCTCTCAGAGCGGCCTGAGGCTCCGTCCTTCAGGGAAGTACCACTGCTGTTGGGAGCTGCCGTGTAAGACGGACAGACACGGAAGCAGGAACTCAGGTTGCAGACCCAGCTCACTGGCATTAGACAAGTAGCCAAGAGAAAGCAACTGCTGGGTTTCATGTGCCGGCTTAGGTGGGATGGGACCGCTGGGGAATGGGTCTCCCAAGATGGCAAGAAGAGCCTGCCCAAGGATCAGGCTCATTGGAATTGGTTTTCTACGAGGCTGGGGGATCTGGGATAGATTCTGTCGTCTCTCCAATAGTCCCTTTAATTTTTTTCCACCCATGTGTGGGGTAAATATTATTATGTGCACCCAGGCATGTGCACCGCCAATAGAAGCACACGCTGCTGGCTGTGGGTGCTCTGCTCATCAGCTGGGCAGCCCCTGAATCTCTCCTGCATGGACACCCAAGCACTCAGATTTCAGGGAGCACTACTAAGAACCCCCTTGGACAAGAGTATAGGTTGAACCTCTCTCATCTGGCAACCTCCAGCGTCCTGCAGGATTTTAGTTAGCCAGATGTCCTCTTGTTATGGCTGTGGCCAAGTTTCCCATGGTCCCATAAAGTTTGTTTACAGCCATCCGTCCTGGCTGTCAGTGTTCTGTGCTCTTATTTAGCTCTGATTTACCCCTAAATATCTTCTCAGAGCCCAGTGAGCAGCGGCAGGGCTGGTAATGCTGCTAGACAATATTGACCTCCCGTGAACTGGCAAATTCTCTTGTCCTGCACGCATCAGGTCCTGAGGGTGCTGGATGAGAGAGGTTCAGCCTGTACCTGCTCGGAAATAGAGATTCCTGTCTTACCAAACTTGCTCCCTCAGCTCTCTCTCATTCGGGTGTATTGTGAGGTCAAGGAGGCTTCAGCCATAGGCTGCCTGGCTGAGTCAATTACTGGCTGTTCTCTGCTGAAGGAGGCTGATGCTCTGGTTAAACGCCAGCCCCAGCGCTCCTGTTAATGAATTGGAATTGGGCACGGACAGTCGCCTGGCTCCAGAGATGATCATCTGACTGAATCAGGCAGAGCTCTTTTGGGTAGAGCAGGGTCTCTCCTCCTTGGGACACATGGAATCCATCAGTCACCCTTCACAGGGCAACCCGACCCCCAGGGAATGCTCCTATCACTGCAAAGGATCCGGACAGCCCTTGATTTAGAAGGGCGCTGGCTGTAGTCCCACAATGATTTCTCCAAACATGGTGACTAGGGAGTTTGGGGCAGCTTCAGTCTCACACGGGTGTGTCTGGGGCTTCCTAGAGTGGCTGTTAAATTTGCAAGAAGGGAAAGTAACCTCCGGTGTGGGTGTGTTACGAGCTTCCTTTTGTGCCTGATCCCAAGAGTCTGTTACAGCCCCACCAGGGAGCTTTTAGCTCAAACTATAGAAGGTCCGGCGTTCAGGCCTGGCTGTCCCTGGGTGGATCCCCAATGTGCTTGGCCTCTGTTTGAGCTGCATGCCTCGGTCATGGGAGGATTCCCAAGGACGGTTCACGGCAGGGAGGCTAAACTTTGTTGGGTGGTGGTGATGGGAAGATTGGGGGCAGGGCTGTGGCTGGAGGAAGAGGCGCGCCCACCCACGAGGGCAGAGAAGAACTCTATCAACTGCAAAGAAAATCACCTGGGAGCCGTGTCGGTATTCCCATTCACCTGGAGCCTTTCTCACCACTCCTGGGGGAATAGTGGTAGAGCAGAAGGGTAGTTTTTCGGCTAAGTCACAGGCCTGGGGTAGTTCAGTTTCAGCTGTGTCCCAAGACTGCTGCCATAGCCATGTCAATCACTCAGTGCTTCGGTTTTCCCATCAGTGAAAGGGGAATAGTCATACGTTCCTAATTAGCAGGGTGTTCCTGAAGGATAAATGTATGAATGGGGCACGAGGGATGCATGTTCTATTGACAAGTACAATAGAGAGCCAACAAAGAGCCTCCCTGTGGATGCAGTGTAAAGCCAAGCTCCTCGGCTTTTGTGGCCACTAAAACCCTTGATTTTGTAAACACAGCGAGAAGTCCGGTGGCACCTTATAGACTAACAGACTTATTGGAGCATGAGCTTTCATGGGTCAAGACCCCCTCATCAGCTGCATCTGATGAAGTGGGTCTTTGCCCATGAAAGCTTACGCTCCAATAAATCTGAGCGTTTATAAGATGCCACAGGACCTCTCCTTGTTTTCGAGGATACAGACTAACACGGCTACCCCTCTGATATTTGTTTCTGTAAGCACCTGACACTGATTCGGGGCCCAGTTCCACCAAGGAAAATGATCTAAATTCCCTCTGAAGAGTAAACTGGATTTTGCTGTACTTTCAGCCTCAAATGGTCAGATAGTGTTGCTAGATGCTGGTAAGCAGCTGCTGTGCTCCACTCTGGGAGCAGCTATATATCAGTGATTTGGAAGGATGGGGGGGGAAAAACAAGGGGCAAACATGACCCGCATACCTTATAGGGATGCTGTAAAGGTGAACTATTTAGGGTCTGATTCTGCAACCCTTACAGGGGCTAATCAGTTCTGACCTGCTAAACCAGAGGGGCTGCTCAGTAGTAATTGCAACTCCAGGTAAAAGCAGCGGAATTAGGTTCTTTCTGCTTGTAACACGTTTTTCAGGGACTTGGGTAAGAGAGGCACTGATCATCTGACACAAGGTTTGGCTAACGTCCCTCTGTACTGGAAGCTCTAAACTAGAAAGCACACAACACCCGACTCAGGTGCTGTTAAATCAGGGATGGAAATCTGTTCTTGCCACACATTTGCAACTTACATAACCCAATCTGCTCCTTGATCAGTCCGTCGGTGGTGTGTTTTCTGCCAGCTGCTGCCCATGTATTGCTATGAGACGCTATTGTACCCAAACTGCTATCTTCTAGGTGAAATATGAAATCTTGCTCATTTGTGGTCCTAACTCACCCATGGCACTTCTCAAGAGAGAAGAGTTGTTAACAGTGATGTCTCGGTCAAGTTCCAACATGGGCGTTAGTCGTTTCCTGCTTTCCTAAACTCTCTATGTAGGTTTGTCAAAGGTTTTTCAGTCTTCCTGAAAAATCTGAGGATGTACACTGTTCCATCCCATCCAAGAGCTGCTGTGCCCCACCCCAGAGGTGGCTGCAATTCAGTGGTGCATGATGGAAAGCAAGACCTAAATAAATTGCTCTAATACCCTAATGAAATGTCTCTGTTTAGAGAAATCCTAGACAAGTATTTGTCAGTGCATTCCAGGCATTAAATATTTTATTTGTGATGTATTTTAGGCCGTTCTTTCCTTCCCAAATTAGAAACACTATGTGCTCTTAATAGATATAATATAATGATGCACATCCTTAGATTGAAAACCTTGTTATTTAATCTATCATGGTTAATGTATGAATTAGCATTTGTGTATTGAAGTGAGGGAGTGGGAGTGTGAGAGGGAGAGAGAGACAGTCCATTCACTGCCAGAGAATCACAGAACAATAAAACTGGAAGAGACCTCAGGAGGTCATCAAGTCCAGTTCCCTCCCCTAGCGGAAGGATCAACCATCATCCAGAGTCATTTTTCTGCTCTACTGTGTGCTGATTAGGACTCAGTTGGGAGTATTGTGCCCAGTTGTGGGCAGCACATTTCAAGAAAGATATGGATAAACTGAAGGAGGTCCAGAGAAGAGCAACAAGAATGACGAAAGGTCTAGAGCACATGAGCTGTGGGGGAGGACTGAAAGAACGGGGCTTGTTTAGTTTAGAAAAGAGGAGACTGAGAGGGAATATGTTAGCAATTTACAAGTACCTAAAAAAGGGTTACGAGGAGGAAGGAGAAAAATTGTTCCCCTTGGCCTCTGAGGACAGGACAAGGAGCAATGGGCTTACATTGCAGCAAGAGGTTTAGGGTGGAATTAGGAAAAACTTCGTAACCATCAAGGTAGTTAAACACTGGAATAAATTGCCTGGGGAGGTTGTGGTGTCTCCATCACCGGTGATATTTAAGAGCAAGTTAGACAGACACTGATCAGGGATGGTCTAGACCCTGGCTGGCCCTGCTGTGAAGGCAGGGGGCTGGACTCTGTGACCTCTGGTCCCTTCCAGTTGTCGTGTTCTATGATCTGTGTTAGATCTCAGCTGACAACCAGAGATCCTTACATGGCCAGTTTCAGCAGAGAAACTGAGAACGAGATGGAGTGACACATGGTCTTTCAGGGTCAAGCCAGTAGGGGCCGATCACGGTGCTGCTGTTTGTTTGTGGAGCAATCAGTGCAAGTCCTTTTGCAAACACTAAATTATTTTTAAACACATGGAAACAATCCTGAAGGAGTTTATGGGGCGAGGGGAAAGGAAAGAGACACACCTACAGTGAATGATCAAAAGACCCAGACATAGAATAGAAGGGAGCCTAATTTGGGACTTAATTTCCATTGCTGGAGCCTCACCGCAGTTGCGTCAGAAAGCCTATCCTGTTTGAGAAGCAGTATATGCTGTGGATAAAATAACATTTCAGACCCATTAACCTCTGTGTCTCCAGAAACTGCAGAGGAGAACCAGAGCTACTATCTACTTAGCTCTCTCTAGTTTCGTGTTTTATAGCACAAGTAACTTTTCCAGTTTAATTGAGTCCATCTGAAAACTTATATTCCACATGGATTCACCGACAGTTGCGAGGCTGCCTCTGGCCTCTGGGCATTGCATGTGAGGCAGAAATCAAACTGATGAGCTTCAGAGAGTCCCTTTGCAGATCTGATTCTTCCTTTATCTTTTGCAGCGACTGTTGTGGTGACAGCCCCACGTTTCCCGGGAGCTGATTGAAAACAAAGTCCTGCCCCAAATCCTAAATATAGCCTTTGTTTACTGCCTTAAGCAAGAAGTCTTTGATTCTTGTTTGTGTGATCTGCCTGCTCCAGATCTGCTTCCTAAGCATAGACCATTAAATGACTTGCAGATTTCAGTGGCTAAGACGTCATGTTTATGATGTGGCTGCATGGCAGGGCTGTTCACAGTTTCAAGGTGACCACAGCGGTAGATCTCTGACCTGCTCCTAAAGCACAGGCCCCTAGGGCTGGAAGTAATGGAGACTCCCCATTAGCAGTGTAGGGTCTAAGATACAAAGATGAGCAGTTCTCATTCCATCCAGTAGATGGCAGACCTGCACATAGATACTTGTCCAGTGGTCCTTAAACTACGTTTTGTGGAACACTGGTGTTCTGTGAACAGCTCACAGGTGTGCTACAAGTGTTTGGAAAAACAATTCAAAGTTTTACAATAAATAACCATTTTCTGATGGTAACAGTAATGGAAAATACTGAACCATAATTTAATTTCTGCATCTCCTTAGAGCAGTAGTAGTCTGGCAACACAGCAAGGTTGACTAACGTTGTGCTAGCTTCCACTTTCCTCTCATTTTCTTCTGCTATCGACACAGCAGTGTAGCAACTAGCAACGATGGGCAGGCCATAAATATATTTTCAGTTATTAAAACCAGATGCAATGTTACTGCTTCATTGTCCTGATACCTTATTTGACCTTTTGAGCGCTACTTATGGTCTGAGTACTGGTGATCCTTTTCAAACTCACTAATAATCCTACTTACAACAACTTCGTTAATAAATACAGGCAGGCGCAGAGCTTTACCGTTTCGGTGGCAGCTGGTAGCATGAACTGGTCTTTTATCAGTCCACAGGGTTTGAGCCAGCTCACAGATGCACAGTGGGACTGAGCTCCCGCCTCGCATGTGGATGAAAATCGGCACCTGTGCCGGGGTTGCTGACCCCCTGGGCTAGTATTAAGTGCGGCTTTGTGGATTGAACGCTGACTTGACTGAGCCTCAGGAGGCCTGAGTTCTGTAGCGTCTCGTTGGGTGACCCGTCTCTTTCCAGCTCTGTGCCTCAGTTTCCCCATCTGTAAAATGGAAGTGACCCTGCCCTGAGATTGTTCTACTGATTGCAAACAGCGAGGGCTCAGCAGAGGCCCAAAGGAAGGACATGCACTTGGGATTTGGCGGGGGGCTGCGTTGTGCTCGTTGTCTTTGTCTGGCTTTTGCGAGCCAGCCTCTGTTTCTGTCCTGGCCTCCCCAGAGCTCTGTCAGCTGCTGTTCTAAGACCTCTCCCAGCCTTGGGCAGGGCATTCCAGGGGAAGAACAAACTACTGCAGAGCTGCTGGGTTCAGTGCCCTTGGCCTACAGCAAAAAGCTCCAGACCAGCTCCAGGCTCCGGTGTGCAGTGAAGGGGCAGTGATTGTTGAGTCATCAACTGGGGTGACTCATCTATAGTTGATTTGAAGCTGAAGGTGCAGCAAGCTGCAGCTCTGCTCTGTGTGTGTGTGTGTGTGTGTGTGTGTGTGTTGGAGGCGGGGGAGAGGGGTCGTACGAACACCTGCACAAACACAGGCATGGAGCCTTTAGGCTGGGTGAGAGAATAACTCCTCCTCCCACCCCAACTGACTGCAAGGAGGAAGCAGTAGCTAGTGGTTACAGCATTGTCTGCTGGATGGCTGCTCGGGAGACGTGAGTTTTATTTCTGGCTCACACACTGGCCTCCCATGTGCCCTGAGGCCGGAATCACTGCCCTTCTCTGTGCCTCAATTTCCCCTCCTTTCCTTGGCCTGTCCTATCTCTAGATTGCAAAGTTCGTCTCTGCAGACACTCCAGCTACGTGTACGTACTGCACCTAGCGCAGTGGGTCAGCTGGTTCGGCGCTGCTGGACTATAAACAATAGAACGCCAGGGCACGGAGCTGTGACCTGCTCTAGTAGTGCCCTGATGGTCCTGTGTTCCTGGGTGTACTGTAGCGTTCAGCTCAGGCAGAGCGTTTGCTTTAGAGAACTCCTGGATCACTACTGAGAGTTGGGACTCATGGGATCTATTCTTGACTCTGCCACTGACTCACTTTGATCAAGTCGCCCCCTGCTTCATCTCTGTGCCTCGGTTTCCCACAGGCAACGTTTCAGCTTATTTCCACCACCCGTAACTGATGGCTTGGGTTCAGACTCCCTTCGCTTCCTGTCCTGGCAATGCACATAGGACTGATGGGGGACACTGCAGCCATGAAAGGCAGATCCCAGCTGAAGGACCTGCACTGGAAATGGCTGCAGGGGGTAGGAAGCAATTCATGGTTCCTGGGAGGGATGCTCTGAGGCCAGCCTTGTGACCTGTCTTCACTGCCAGTGTTGGAGCCCTGCAGAACTGGCTGGTGGAGCAGAAAAATGCAAGGGAAGAAGGAAAGCTTTTCCCTTCCTCCAGCGTCACTTCTGTAGCTAACTCCGTGCAGAACAGAAGGAATCGGGTCAGCAGGAGACAGGGCAGCCGTAACGGGGACCAGAGACCTGAGGCTGGGGGACAAGTGAGATTATGGCAGCCCTAGGGAATTAGGGTCCAATAGGGTGTGTCTACCCAGCAAAGTTATTCCGGAATAGCTTATTCTGGAGTTGTTATTCCCAAATAAACTATACCAGAATAATGCAACTACACTACTGGGAAACCCCAGATGAAGCAAACTTTGTTGTGAAATAGTGTGGCCACACACAAGAGAGCCTGTTTTGAAATAGAGCCATTGGTTGCCCTATGGCTTGTCTCGAAAGTGGCTCTATTCCCTGTGTACGCAGCCCCTATTTCAGAATACCTGTTTCTAAATAGGCACTGTTCCTCATTCAAAGAGACGCAAGGAGAGGTGCAGAGTCCTGCACTTGGGACGCAAGAATCCCAAGCATTGTTACAGGCTGGGGACCAATTGGCTAAGTAGCAGTGCAGCAGAAAAGGACCTGGGGATTATAGTGGATGAGAGGCTGGATATGAGTCAACAGTGTGCCCTTGTAGCCAAGAAGGGTAATAGCATATTGGGGTGCATTAGGAGGAGCATTTCCAGCAGAGCTAGAAAAGTTATTATTCCCCTTTATTCGGCACTGGTGAGGCTGCATCTGGAGTATTGCATCCAGTTCTGGGCCCCCCAGTGTAGAAAGGATGTGGATGCATTGGAGAGAGTCCAGCAGCGGGCAATGAAAATGATGAAGGGGCTGGAGCACATGGCCTGTGAGGAGAGGCTGGGAGATTTGGGCTTATTTAGTTTGCAGAAGAGAAGACTGAGGGGTGATTTAATAGCAGCCTTCAACTTCCTGATGGGGAGCTCCAAAGAGGATGGAGAGAGGCTGTTCTCAGTGGTGACAGATGGCAGAACAAGGAGCAATGGTCTGAACTTACAAAGGTAGAGGTGTAGTCTGGATATTAGGAAAATCTATTTCCCGAGGGGGGCGGTGGCACACTGGAATGCGTTACTGAGGGAGGTGGTAGAATCTCCATCTCTAGAGGTTTTTAAGTCCTGGCTTGACAAGGCCCTGGCTGGGATGACTGAGTTTAGGGCTGGTCCTGCTTTGGGCAGGGGGCTGGACTAGATGGCCTCCTCAGGTCCCTTCCAGCCCTGGGATTCTACGATTCTATGATTCTGGGTGCACCAATTTCGAAATAAGCCATCGTGCAGACACGTGTAAGTATTGTGTAGATGTTAGCAAAGTTTTTGTGAAATAGCGGCTATTATTTTGAAATCGCTTTGCTGTGTAGACCTACCCATAATGGGCAAGGAGGCTGGACTGGGCTGTTTTCACAGGCTGGGAACAAACAGCAAATGGGGCAACAGCTGCTGGTGCTTGGAGCACCAAGTGCCCTGTGCAGGAGCTCTGGGCTGGGATCTGTGGTGGTGACCCTTCGACTTTGCTAAGCCTGGGTCTTAGGGGGCCAGGCTAGTGGAGCTGGTGTTTCCAAACCCTGCTTCAGCCTCTACACAGCATTGTAAACCTCGCCTCAGAGTTGCTGGACTCAGGGCTGCATTTTGAACTCTGTCCACGCTGCAAACAGACTCAAGTCTCAGTGGCTTTGACCCACCTCCCTAGCGAGGTCCTGGTGGGTGCTCACTGGCCCAAGTCGGACAGATGTGTGTGGCTGGAAGATGCCGCTGAGGTTCAAAACTGAGTCCGAACCTGGACTTAGTGCGCAGTGTGGCCAGACCCTGTGGGACTACCACTGCGCTTCCGGCTCAAAGGGCAGCCTTTCAGATGATCCCTCCCAAGTCAGTGCACTGCCCATCACCAGCTTGATGCTAGAGTCACTGCAGAGGGAGCAGGCTGGGCAGGTTTAGCTGGTGGTGTCTGTTCCCACTGCCCAGTAGCCCCCACTTCTCCCTAGTTCAGCAGAGCAGATGCAAAGAGCCCTACCGGTGGGGTAGCAACGAAGGGTCCTGTGGCACCTTATAGACTAACAGAAAAGTTTTGAGCATGAGCTTTCATGAGCGCAGACCGGTCTGCGCTCACGAAAGCTCATGCTCAGAACTTTTCTGTTAGTCTATAAGGTGCCACAGGACCCTTCGTTGCTGTTACAGATCCAGACTAACACAGCTACCCCTCCGCTACCGGTGGGGTGTTGCCATAGGGGACCAGGGTATGCGTGATCTGATTTCAGCGCTGATCTTGCATGGTGGTATCTCGCCATCTGCTGGGCAGATGTGAAACGGAGCTCTTCCTTGCTGGGCGTGAGAGATCCCCTAGTACCAGGCTGGCTGTTCTTTGCATTTATTCACCCCTTATGTTGTGGATAAATTCCAGCTCCCAAGTTACTGTCTTTCCCCTTGAGTTGCCTCTGCTGTTTCCTGAAACTTCCCCTCTCAAACTCATCTGCTGCGTTGCACCGGTATACCCCAGAGCTGGCCACACTGCAGCAGCTGCAGGGATTCCCAAACAATTTGCACAGAGCTTTTGGGGTGAAGGGTGCTGTGCTGGAAAGGCCATTTGATATTTGTCTCAACTTCCCCAGCTCCAGGGGCTTTACAGCAGGAGGGTCGCGCCTTTCAAGGTCAGGAAACGAGTCTCTTCATTGGCCCTGCTGTAACTGCAACCAGCGCAGCAAATATCTCATGTCTCCAATTCTGGCCAAGGCACAGCAGGCAGCTGGTTGCTTCCAGATTGGCTCGTGGTGGGTTAGGAGAATATCAAGGCCTTGCATTACAGCTTCCCGCCCCTGGCCTGGACGGACTGGCCTGCCCATGAGTTTGTGGATCCAGCCAGGATGGCTGTGCACAGAGCCACGGTCTCTTCTGAGTCCGGTAGGGAGAGAAGCAGCTGCTCGGACAGGGTTGAGACCTATGGAACAAACACGGTGGAGTTTGACCTCTTCTGTTCGTCACCTGCTCTGAAACTAAACTGCAGGTCCTACAGCGGCATGTCTGATGGGCTGACCTAGATCCCATGCAAAGACACCTGCTGACGTCAGAAGGCATCTGATCATGCCTCAAGCACCCTGCAGCCCCTGGGGGCTGGAGGGTCAGTCCAGTGCTCAGCTCGGCTCTGCTCTGCTGGGGTTGCCACCTAGCGGCTGCAGCTGAAAGAAAAGAGAAGGCCTGCTAATGCGAATGGAAAATCAGTCCTGTGGCTCTGGAGGGGAAAGGCATGAGTTCTAACCCTGCTCCCAGCCACAGTCGCACACTGGAAAGGTAAGGAAAGGTACGTGGGGTATTTCTAGCTCTGCCTGGCTTCCCTGTCTCCACTGGCTTCCAAGGCAGCTGGGTCTGCCCCTGCCAAGGGGAGCATGCCTGAGCAAGACTCAGACATAGGGGCTGGTTCTGGGCTGCTGCGCCCTGGATAGGGACTGAGGCACCCACAGACAGGCCAAAGGCGCCTCACACCCATATCGCGGGGGCAGCAGAGCTCCTGCGGTGTGGGTGAAGGTGGCTCGCGACCCAGGCTGAAGTACTGTTTGGCAGGACGAAGTTGTGATGTTGCTTCCCTGTTCCCATCCCAAGGGAGGGGAGATCAGGTCAGCTCGTCAGCTGCCGGCTCTGCCGCTGCTGAGATCTGGTTCCCAAGTAAACTGCTGCTATGTCTGGGGAGGCCCATCCAGGTCCATCTCCACAGGCAACAAGGCTCCTTCACCTTCCTCGGCTCTCCTGCCTCAACGGACCCCTGTGAGCTCAGAACGTGGTGGTGGAGATCCCGTCCCACTCCCTGGCTTTAGGACTCCTGTTTATGGTGGCCGTCCTCCCCAGGGACATGGGAAGCGGAGCAGGAGAAGTCACTCTCTGAGGAGGACTTTCTTCTCATCAGAGCCGTCATGGGGGAGCTGTGTATGGTACTGTGCCTGGGACAGCGAATGGGGCCGTAGCGGGGAGGGGATGGGAGGTGACATCAGACGGGCCACCGGGACCCAAAGCAGGGATTGTCTCATCCGAACTCTTCAGAGCCTCCGTCTCGAGGCGGGAGGTTAACGCGCCGGCCTGGCCACGGCATGCTGGGAGATCAACTCCCGTCAGCTGCCCTTTGCGCAAGCCGGCTCCTTCGCTGCTCCCTGAAGCTGCCCGGCCGAAGGCTTTGGCTGGAGCGTCAGATCTGCCCTGAGGGAAGCCGCCCTTTGACGCGGGGAAAGGGCAGGCGGGGTTGGCCTCCACTTTGATGGCAAAGGCAGCAGCTCTTTGTGGGGCAACCGGAACACAGGCTCCCCTGCAGGGCCCTGCTCTTGCGCGCAGGGCCGGAAGCTGCTGCCTGCCGCAGGGCGATCACATCCAACGTCCCAGTGGGGCTGCTTGTGGCAGAGTCCCGAGGGACAGCCAGCCCAGCTAGACCCCAGATCCTCTTTTAAGGCTCGCTGGGGGCTCCCCTCACACCTTCCAGACTGTCTCTTGAGGTCGACACCTCCTTCTGGAGCCAGTCGCACCCCTGCCTGGCCTCCTGGGTTAATTCCCTACGACCGGGGACCTCTTCTTAGTGCTTCGTCCACCGCCTCATCCGTTCACCTCCCAAAGCTGCTGGCGATGGGCGTGGTGATGGCCGCGTTGAGTCTGGAGGCCTGGCAGTGGTTCGGCCAACTGGGAAGGGACATCTCCTCCTCGGATGCCCGTAAAGGCGGTGAGAGCTGGTGCCGCCAGACGGGTAACGGGGTTCTGAGGTGGGTGGTGATGCTCCTAGCGGCGAGGCAGGGTCACAGTGGGTTCCTGCCCTTCTCTCTCTACAGCAGGGGTGGGCAACCTGCCACCCAGGAGCCCCACGTTTCCTCCTCCCTCCCAGCGCTTTGGAGCACCGTGAATACAGAATCGTGCTTCAGGCCTGTGCCTCCTCCCGCCCCTCGCAAAGCGGGAACACCACAGTCCAGCTGTTCATGGCCGTGCAAGCTCTGGGAGAGGGAGGGTGGGGACGGAGGGTGAATCAGGCACTTTGTGGTGCTCCAAAAGTGCTGGGACTGGGAGGAGTAGGGAGTGTGCTTGAATTGAGTGGCATTTGGAGGAGGGGCAGATAGGGGTCGATGGGCTGCAGGTGGAGTCCCAGTGGGACGTGGGCTGCTGTGGCCCACTGAGATGAAGGAGAACAACTTGTTTGGTCCATGCACTCCTTGTTTGCCCACTGCTGCTCTCGGCTATGACGCTGCAGATAGTCACGGCACCCTATGAACTAGAGCAGCCTTGGGGCTGCTCTAATTATTGTCAGTGGTTGTTTTGGCCCTCAGAGTGACCCAGGAACCCAAAGATGCTACAGCGGCTTACAACTGCTTTTGTCCCAACCCCCTGGGGCTGTGCCTGGAGGTGACACCAGCAAAGAATCTCAGCCCAGAAGTCTGGCGTTCAGTCACCCCTTCTGCTTGTGGTTTGCCATGTGGCCTTGAGAGGTGACCTCTCCTTCCTCCGTCCCCGTGTCCCCACCAGTAACAGTGTGAACCCGTGGGTGAAATGAGCTCGAGCAGCTCTGCGGAGCGGCATTGCTGTCGCAGTGAGAGACGGCCCTTGGCAGCTGGCGATTTCTTCCAGCACTTACCGCTCGCTGCTCACAGCTGGCAGAAATCCCTTGCACTGCTGCTCATGCTCGGGCCCCCCTGGCGATTGCAGGATGTTGCACCAGTGTAAATGAGAGGGAGCCTCTGGCTCAGTGCGAGGGCAGCAATTGCATGCAGACAGCGGGGTGGGGGGGTGCTAAGCCTCCTGCGGCAGCTGCTGGTCATGTTCCCAGCTTGCACATGGTATTTTGTCTTGCTTTATACACTGTTAATGCTGCAGCATAACTCCTGGAAGGTGCTAAGCACACGCAACAGCGGCAGCCCTGCTCAGCGTATTGGAAAAGGCTGAGTGGCAGAGTTCACCCCTTTGCAATGAAGGGAGGGATTGAGAGGAGAAAAGGCAAGCTGTCACGCCCCCACCCCATGCCGGGGGGCGCCTCTGGGGCGGGGACTTATCCGGCCCTGGTCACTGTAGCACCTGACGGCCATGAGGGAGGGGATAACAAGGAAGTGGTAAGCCATGTAAGTGGGGAATAAAGAGAGTCTTGCCTTGGCTCCAGCTGCACGAGATGTCTGTCATCTCAAGCTCCCGGCACTGATTCTCTCAACACCCCTGTACAATTGGGCAGGGCTGTTTTCCCACCTTTCAGAGAGAAGCTGAGGCCACGGGAAGCTGAGGGACTGACCTCAAATCTCCAAGGGGGCTGGTGCAGGAGCAGGGGAAGGAACCTGGACCTAGGCTGGTGCCCAGAGTGGACTGCTCCCTACAGTTTGCTTTCTAGTGTTCTTCTCTGGCGTAAATTGAAAAGTCTCGGGTAATGAGGCTCCTACCCACTGCTCCCTCTAAGCTGAGCACTTGGGTGGCCAACCAGGAGGGATTCAGGTGCTGCTCAGCTGATTAGCAGAGCACCTACAGCTGGCAGCTGGCATTTCTACTGGTGGTGCACATCTGCACATACCTGAGTGCACGTAACATTTATTCCACCCATGGATGGCAAAAATTAGAGGGAACACCGTTCCTACCCTTCCCCTGGGGAGATGATGCCCTGGCCTGATGGATCTGGCTTCTAGGAGACCTTGCCTGGTGCCCCGTCGAACCTCTTGTGGTCAATTTCTTCCCGTCCCTGGTTCATAACTGGACTGGCAGCTCCTCAGGGAAAAAGCAATGCACATTTCCTCCTGAGTGTTTGGTCTTTCTCTGGGGCTCTTCACTAGCTTCTAACACACCTTTCCCAGTCAGTTTCACCTTTGCCTTCGAGAACACAGCTCTTGCTTTCATGCAGATTCACGTGGGAGCCTACCTGTGGACTGGCTGATACTTCCCTAGCTGGGAGACCAGGCGGTTGTCTCTGTGGTTCGGATTTGGCCCAAGCCTGTAAATATGAGTAAGATGTCCTGGCATTTATTATACAGTCATGCTACAAAGAGAGCGGTTTCTCCCCAATAACAGCCAGCCCTCTTAATCGGGTACAGCTGAAGACCTGAGGATTACAGCTGGATATGAATAGTAACAGAGACAACAGTGAGCCCTTGTAGCCAAGAAGGCTAATGGCATATTGGGGTGCATTAGAAGGAGCATTTCAAGATCTAGAGAAGTTATTATTCTCCTTAATTCAGCACTGGAAAGGCCACATCTGGAGTACTGCTTCCAGTTCTGGCCCCTGCACCCCACTCAGTAGAGAAGGGCTGTGCATGCATCCCAGAGGGTCCAGTGGAGGGCAACCAAAATGATGAAGGGGCTGGAGCACCTGCCCTACGAGGAGCGGCTGAGGGATTTGGGCTTATTAATTTGCAGAAGAGGAGAATGAGGAGCGATTTGATAGCAGCCTTCATCTTCCTGAAGGGGGGCTCTACAGAGGATGGAGAGAGGCTGTTCCCGGTGGTGACAGACGGCAGAACAAGGAGCCGTGGTCTCAAGTTACAGAGGGGAAGGTCTAGGTTTGATATTAGGAAAAACTATCTTTAAGTCCTGGTTTGACAAAGCCCTGGCTGGGATTTATTAGGGTTGGTCCTGCTCTGAGCAGGGGACTGGACTTGGTGATCTCCTGAGGGCTGTTCCAGCCCTAGGATTCTCTGGTTCTATGAAACAAGGCAGGGACGGGTGTTCTTCTCTAAGGGCCTGATAGAAATAGAAGAGCAGCAGAAGCTGCAGGGCGAAGGAGTCAGTCCCCTGGGAAAGGAGACTGTGGGAACCTCGTGGCGGAAGAGGGCATCCAGGAGTAAGGCAGACTCCTGCGGGAGGGGCTGAGGCCAGGTCTACAGTAGATCTCAAAGTCGATCTCAGATATGCAATTCCAGCTACGGCAATTGTGTGGCTGGAATCGACCTTTCGAAGATTGTTTTTTGGGTCTGGCCAGACTGATGGAGGCTGACGGGAGAAACTCACTCGCCAACCTCCCTTACTCCTCACAAGATTGATGAGTACCAGGGCCCACTGATGGTTTGATTTCATGCGTCCCCAGTAGGAGTGCTAAATCGAATCCCAGAAGATAGACCGTGAACTAGTCCATCTTTTTGTAAGCACAGATGTACCCTCAGAGGCAAAGAGGGGAAATCCTCTGGGAGCTGTAGCCCCATGTGGGCAAAGGAATTGTTTGCCTGGAAAACTTTGCCACCTGGAAAGTGACTTTGGCTCTTTTGTGAGCCGGGTATAAGCCAGTGCTTTACACACATCATCTCAAGCAGGTCTGGGCCCTGTTGCGCTAGGTGGTGTACAAAGTATGTGCAATAGGCACTTAGCAGTCAGGAAATTCATTTGAAGCCCCATCAAGAATTGGGCTCACAACCCCTGGTTTACAAGGCAAATGCTCTAAAATGAATGAGCTATTTCCCTAGCCCAAAATACAATAGAATCATAGAACTAGAAGGGACCTCAAAAGGTCACTGAGTCAGGCCAGTGACAATGCAAGAGCCAAATCCACATTTCTGAGGCAGACTTTCAGTTCAAAAACGCCTGGCTGAGTTTCAGACCCTCCCCCAAACTCTTGAGCCTAGCCATCTGTGCTTGGTCTCCCCCCTCCCCGTCTGTGCTGGGAGCCCCAAGTCCTTGTGCTGACGCATCGTTCAGGAGACGAGCTGACAGCGTCTCACTTCATAGCTGGCTGGAGAAGCAGCCGGGGAGATGGATGGCTCTGAAAAGTGCAAACTTGAAGGAAACTTCAACCGTACCTGGAACGATTGGAAACCATTAAAGCAGCTCCAGTTTTGCTGAGCACGGGGAGCTGAAGTTTCACTTCCATGATTTCATATTTGAAGTGCGGGGGGGGGGGGGACTTCTGGCTCCCAGCCCCGTGTTCTTCCTCATGGAGATTGTCAGCGTACTGGAAGCAACCCCCGGATGTAGCTCTGGTGGTGGAGATCCCAGGTTCCATCTCTGGAGCTAAAACCAGGAGCCTCTGCTGAAAGACTCCGCTCCGTTAACCAAGGTGGTAGCAAGTTCTTCAACCAGTGCAGGTGGCCCAGCCCTCACTGGAGGGTGAGAGATGCCAAACTGAATAGCAGGGTTCCCTCTCAACGTTTTTCCATCCACATGCAGAATAAATTTTATTGTGTGCGCCAAGGCATGTGCTGATGTTCACCACCAAGCAAAACACATTGCCAGCTGTGGGCTGGTGGACTCGCCTACAGACCACAGTGATGGGTTGTGAGAATCTGAATGAGTGGCTGCGTTCTGGTGGTTTGCGTTAGGGGGCATGCTGCTATTTCGCAAAGGATGAAATCTGTCCTATCCAAGCGGATCAAAACAGCAGTCCTGTAGCACTTTCAAGACTAACAAAATAATTTATTGGACGACGAGCTGAAGAAGTGGGTCTGTTCCACAAAAGCTCATTGCCTAATAAACGATTTTGTTCATCTTGGAAGTGCTACAGGACTGCTGTTTGTTTGGTGAGAATACAGCCTAACAGGGCTACCTCTCTGTCGCTGTGCAAGTGAGTGATCCTCTTACCTATTTTGAGTACTTAAAGGGCAGAGCAGGATTTCCTCTAACTTTTTCCACCCCCTGCATGGAATAAATTTTATTATGGGCACCAAGGCATGTGCAGACGTGCACCGCCAAGAGAAACACATGCTGGTGGCTGTGGGCACTCTGCTAATGAGCTGGGCAGGACCTGAATCTCTCCTGGGTGGCTGCCCACACGCTTGGTTTACAGGGAATGCTGTGGCAGAGGGTAGCACGCGGGTTTAAAGTGTGACCTAACAGTGGTACTAACACTGATCATCAGACCAGGGTGGATTTTCACCCTAAAAAGAGTACTTGCAGCATAAAAATCACTCTCAAGCAGACTTTGGACTCTGCAAGTCAGTTCCCATTGCCATGAATGGCAAAAGCCCCCACAGGAAAAGAGAACAGGACGAACTTGATGGCTGGATTGGCTATTTGGGGTTCTTTTTGAAAAACCCCTTAGCTCCCAGAATCAGGAGATGAACTTAAAATCTTGGCTTTCGTTGGAAAAAGTGACTCGTCCTCACAGCAATGGAGAACAGACTGGGAACAAACCTGATGGGGAACAAACCCAGTATTTACGGTTTTTAAAATCTTATGATTTTTCAGCCCATCTCATGATCGTATGGGGCCAGACTCGCTATTTTTGAGTAGCTGGGGTTGGCAGCACTGATAACGCCAGAGTTTTCACTAGGCTGCAGCCTGCCCCATTGCTACTGCCCCATTGCTGCTGCCTGCTAGATGCAGAAGACTGGCCTGTGCTTACCAGGGTATTATCAGGAGCCCTTTATGGCCCATTGCAAGGCGGACGCTTGCAAATGTACAGAGCCCTTCTGATTTCAGCCCATGCAGATTTGCTGGCAGGATCAGGGCCAAAGCCCATCTCTCCTTACCCTGCACGACAAGCTAAAGATGATAATATCAACTGTATTTTCCTATCAGTGCTGTAGGAATACATGGGTGATGACCTTAAGCTTTTCTAAGCTGCATTTCTGTAGCCATGTGGAAGGTCCTGGTGACTAACTCCATCTCCAAACCCGCAAGGCCCTGCTACTGGAGTGCAAGAGAATCGCCATAAGCAGTCTGGGGTTTAGGACACACAGCAGAACAGTTCTGATTCCATCCACTAGGGGGCAGCAGTGCCCAACCTAGTTAATATTATTAGCATCACCAAGGTAATTCTCCACAGCCGAATTTTAATTCCTGTTCAAGCCATTTTTAGCCTCCCGCTGTAACTTGTGCCAGGAAGGGCTGGGCAGATGTGATTCCCTGTGTCTCATGGCATCTCACTCCCTGCAATGTGCTGCTGCTCGTCTCCCTTTATAGCAACCCACATGATTTCTGAGACGTAACCATAACCACAAAAGCAACGTGGTTTCTGATCCCGCCGCGCCGGCCCAAGGTGCCTCTGTTGCATTCCAGGACACGTCTCTTGTATCGTGTGTCTTCCGTATTGAGCAAGAGAGGGCAAACCGTTTCCAGCTAATGTGAACAGCTAAGCATGGATAGGGAGGTCTGGGCATGCTTGCAGGGAGCAAATCGCTTTTAAATCGCCACACCAGCTGGGGCAGTTGGCTTCTTAAAGATAATCCTGCTTTCTATGGGAGGTTATGCGCTCCTCTGTCTTAGGTACCTCTCTAGACCTGAGTGCTAATCTTTCCCAGCGCACCTGTGAGGTAGGGCTTTGTCTCCATTGTACAGATGTGGAAATGAATGTCAGGGAAACTAAGTGACATGCCCAAGGCCCAACATGAACTCTGTGGCAGAGCAGTGACTTGCTGTGGGTGTCCCCTGTCCGACCCTAGTTCCTTAGTCTACAGCTGGGGTCAGCAACCTGTCCGAGCTGGAGTGCTGAAATTTGACCTTTTGACTTCTCTTACAGTCTGAGTGCCAGTGATACTTTTCAAAGTCACTAATAGTCCCACTTAAAACAGCGTCATTCATAAAGGAGGATGCAGAACTATACCATTTAGCTGGCAGTTGGTAGCATTAGCTGTTCTTTTGTTAATCCACAGGTAGCATGGCTTCGAGCAAGCTCCCAGCTGCATGGGGGAGGACCTGAGCTCCCACCTCACGTGCCGATGAAAATCAGCTTGCATGCCACTCTTGACACCTGTGGCGGGGGTTGCTGATCCCTGGTCTAGAGGACTGAACGTAAGGCAAGGAGCCAAGAACTGCAGGCCTTACTGGGTTGCACACACAGCTGTGACTGAGCTCAAGGGTCCCATTCTCCCATGTGCAGTCAGAAACAGATGCTTCTCCATAACGATTGCTGCCGGTATATGTAGGTTGTGTTATGTCCATTTTACAGATGTATAAACCGGGATTTGCTCAAGGTCACTGGCAGAGGTGGGACTAGAGTATAGACCTCTGAAACCCTAGTCTAGTAGCATACCTGTTAGACCAGCTTCAGGTGTCCCATGTTTGACTCCATCTAGCCTTCACCAGCTCCTAGCAGGCTGCCCCCCGCCAAATCCCACCAGCTACAGCTCCTTGAAATGCTCTGAGCTTTCCAAGTCCCACCCAGAGAGGCGAAGCCGTCGGACAGAACTAATCCCCACTCTGCTTGGTCCCTTAACAGACTGTTTTCCAGCCTCTCAGATGGTGCTGGAGATTCTCCACTCCCGAGGCTTTCTCAGCTGGGATTCGTCACCCAGGGGCACTGCAGCTGTCGCTGCAGCTGCTGTCTGCCTCAGCGGGTGGGGAGGAGTGACTTCTGTCTCATACATAGGGGTTTGTGCAGGATGTTTGCAATGATGGGTCTCGTACCAAGGGCTGAAAACATCCGTAGAACCACGGCATGTGCGCAATGGCTCAATTCTATGCTGGTCTGAGCCATGATCAGACCCTTACAGACATATCTACCCTTCTCCTATATAGTCTGAGTTTTTAGTCTCCTGTGGAAGCAGCAGGGATCACTAGAAATGGGACACTGGACAAGGATGGCCGGGGCTCTGAGGTGGTGCCCAGCTTGTGCCCAGCCGGCTGGTTCTTGTTCTACACTCAGCTATGGCCATATGTGGGGCCGGGAGGGAATTACCCCGCTGGCCGTGATCTCGGGTGAGGAGTTCACCTTCCCCTGCCATGTGGGGTGCAGGAGATGTGCCAGGATTATCTGGGTGTCTCTGGCTTAACCCTTTCCCTGCATTGCAGGGGCCAGGGGCAGGGCCTCTACCCACAGCACAGTCTAGCTGGGTGGTGAGCACACAGGCATGGGGTGGGGTCAGTGGCCTGTGCTAGATGAGAGATCAGACTGGGTGACCGATGGAGTGGTCCCTTCTGGCGTGGAACTCTGGCTTTGGTTGTAGGTGTGGCTCAGATGGCGGGTGGAGGTGCGGCACAAGCTGGCAGGTGTGGTTTGTAGCATGGCTGAACACCCTTCCCCTCTTAGGGTGCATCCGTAGGGTGGCAGTGACATGAGTTACTGCCCGAGTCTGGGGGACAGCAGCCTCTAGTGTGCCCTGACAGCCGAGTGCTTGGGCGGCCGTCGAGGAGAGAGTCAGGTGCTGCCCAGCTGCTTAGCAGAGCTCCCACAGCCAGCAGCGTGTGTTTCTATGGGTGGTGCACATGCCTGGGTGCACAGAACAAAAAGTATTCTCCCCCAGGGATGGAAAAAATTAGGGGGAAGCCTGGCAGCCACGTTGCAAAATAACTTCTGCATTCTGGTGCTCCACTCTGCATGGTGGTAGGAGTCCACACTGCAGGGGCTGGGTTAGTTACTGATGAGTCGTGTGAGCCCCAAGTGGGCCGGATGGCTTGCGCTGCAATTAAGGGCTGCTGGATAGGCTGGGACATGAGTTGTGCAGCGTGGCAGGGGAGCCCAGCCTGAAGCAAGAGGCACTTCCCCATGGCTCAGGTCTAATGAGAACTTGCAGTGACTCGGGGTGGCTCACACAGTGGGATGCTGCGTGCAGACCCACAGTCCCAGCTCCTGACCTGCCTCTGGCAGGTCCATGCGTGCAGGGCTGGGAGCCTAGGTGCAGTATGCTGGGGTTGGCTGTCAGAGACCCTCCTAGGGCCATGTGCAGGCAGACAGCTCATCCTGAGCTGCTGGGCTCTTTGTCCTGCCAGTCCTATGTCACCCTATGACTGGGGGTCCCGGTCCTGCTCCTGCTGCAGGGAACAGCACCTGGAGGCCAGAACCGAGCCCCATCCTGGTGGGTGGGGAGTGGGTTATAGCCTGTGTGTGCTAGAGTTTGAGAAGCCTGAAGTGTCAGTCAGTCCAGGGCCTGGGCCTTCCCGAACCACAGATCCCAGAACATCTGCTGGTCACCTGTAGGAGCAGCTTCCAGCCCGGAAGGGGCTGGGATAATGCATTGGGAAACAAATGGACTGGAAGTGGAGCCCAGGGCTGGGGAAACAGGCTCAGCACTGCCATGTCAGGGGACCAGTGCAAAGGGATCTGTCTCTGATCTGATGCAGAAGGAGGTGGGGTTGGAGGAATGGGGTGGGGGGGTGGATTTAAGGTCCAGATGTGCGTTCTTTGCTCCCTGGTTGTCCCGGGGCAGGAACTACCCTGTGTGATCCTACGAGGGCAGCTGGAGCAGAGAGACCCTCCTTTCCTAGTTAATGGGCACTCCAGTGCTGTGACTGCAGCAGGATTTGGCCCGGGCAGGCGCCACTTACACCATGTGGGGTCCCGGCAGTACAGCCTGGCTTGGGAACTAGCACTGACTTTGCAAGTTCGAAGTTGGACACGCCCCTGGTTGCAGGGTTGGACCCTGTTCTGCATGAATGTTCGCACCATTGTCAGAGCCTTCCTGCTTAGCAAGGCTAGAAGGGAGAGTCTGGCCAGCCGCAACTCCGTGCTCCTTTTGTGAGCCGCAGGGAACCAGCAGGCGTTGCTGGGCCAGCTAATGGGAGCTGCCATCACCTAGCACAGGTGAATGCGGACGCATTTACTGGGCAGGTGTGCAGGGCTGTGGAGTCCACATTTGCCTCCAAGTGGGAGTCAGTCCAGTTCAGCAGCAAGGCGTGATCCCACCCAGCCAAACCTGCTCCCTCCCGTACCAAAACCACAGACCTCTACCACGTCTATGGTGGATGCCAGGAAAAGGCTCCCAATTCAAGGTAGTTAAGCATTGGAACCAATTACCTAGGGAGGTTCTACAGTCGCTCTCAGAGCAGCTTAAAGAAACACCTGTACTCAGCCCTGCCAGCGTGTAGCAGACTGGGCTAGATGACCTCTTGAAGGTCCCTTCCAGTCCTACATCTCTCATACCCGATGTGAAGTCACCTAGCACTGTGGGGTTAGCTTTATTCTACAGAGACGCATAATCACATATTCAAAGGCACTGATATTCTATTGGGATTTGGCTCAGTCAGTCTGAGGGGCAGCTTACGTTGGAGTTTGACTAGTCGGCATGTCTCATGTGAACCCCCCGCAGGTTCCATTTCGGAGTGCAGATGTTCCGTGCTGCTAGGAAATACAATCTGGTGTTGAAGTCAGGTCTCCTGAGAACCATTCCTGGTTCTTCTGCAGTCTCCCTTTGTGAGTTGGGGCACGTCACAGAATCTGCGCCTTGGTTTTCCCATCTGTAAAATGGGACATAAGAGTCCTCCCTTGCTCTGGTTGTGTCTGTTTAGAGCCCAACAGCTCTAAACAGGGCTGGTCTCTTGTGTTCTGTATGTACAGCACCTAGCACAACAGGGCTGAAAACTTGGTGAAGCTAATAGTAACAGCAGATGATGCGTGATGACATTCTACTTTGATCCCCCCCGCCATTTCCGAGGCCCAATTTGGCCCGTGTTACTCATCGACCGCCTGTGTTAAGTACCTGATTGGCCAGGACCCAGGGAGGAGCAGCTAAACACACAACAATAAAACCAAGTAAATATTTGCAGCCATTAGAATGGGGCAGGGAGCAAGGCACTGATTGATTACCTTCGATCCTGTTCTTCTCCCACAACCCCCCGCCCCACAGTAGAACAATACGTGCTTACTCATCCTTTATTAAAAACAACCTCTTTCCTTTTCAGTCTTTAATAATTCACAGCCCTAATTGTCTCGAAACGCAAAGTTTAAAATGCCAGCTCAGTGAATTCATCCCCACACCCCCGCGTTCCTTGCTGCTCTCCATCCATCACGTTCTCTGCTCACTCCTTTCCTCTCTCACTTTCTTCCCTCTGTTTTTAGGCTCCCACAGGTTGCATTAGCTGCCCCAGCGCTGATTAGCCCTGGATCTGAGTCAGGGCCCTGCCTGCAAATGACTATTTAGAGCATAAATACACATTGCTCGGGTTTCACCGAAACACGCAACATGCGAACGAAAGCTGCGGTGAATTGAGTTAAAAGGCTTTCTCCGAGAGCAGCGGTGGGATCTGTTGCTGATGAAATCCAAGCAGTGGTGATTAGTGGCAGAGGGAAGGGGGAATCAAATACAACCTTTTTTTTTTTTTTCTTATGGCCTGGTGCAATTCAGCAACCGGCTCCTTTGCCTTCCAAAGTGTCATTTGTCTCATTTGGTTTCATCTGGCAGCGGGAGAATAAAGTGGGTTAAAATAGGACTGACCCTTTAACTGAGAAGGAAGGGCCTGTGAGTCACTCCACCCCTTTAGGAGGAGTCTGTCCGAGGGTGGGAGAGAGAACCTGATTTCATAGAATCCTAGGGTTGAACGAGACCTCAGGAGGTCATTGAGTCCGACCTCCCCATTGAAAGCAGGAACATCCCAACTAAATCATCCCGACCAGGGCTTTGTCGAGCCAGGACTTAAAAACCTCTAGGGATGGAGAATCCACCACCTCTCTAAGCAACGCATTCCAGTGCTTCACCGCCCTGCTAGTGAAGTAGTTTTTCTTAATATCCAACCTAGACCTCCCTCACCGCAACTTGAGCCCGTTGCTCCTTTTTCTGTCATCTGCCACCCCTGAGAACAGCACCTCTCCATCCTCTTTGGAACCCTCCTTCAGATAGTTGAAGGCTGCTATCAAATTGCCCCTCAGTCTTCTCTTCTGCAGACTAAATAAGCTCAAATCCCGCAGCCTCTGCTCAGAAGTCACGTGCTCCAGCCCCCTCATCATTTTCATTGCCCTCTGTTGGATTCTCTCCACTGCGTCCACACCCTTTCTGTAATGGGGAGCCCAGAACTGGACACAATAGCCCAGATGTTGCCTCACCAGTGCTGAATAAAGGGGAATAGTCACTTCCCTAGATTTGCTAGCAGTGCTCCTACAGGCTGAACCTCTCTAATCCAGCACCCTGGCCATGTCCTTCTGTACAGGGACCTGACCAGTGCTGAATGAGAGAATTTGCCAGACCACGGGAAGTCAATATTGTCTAGCCGCATTGCGAACCCTTCCACTGCTGACTGGGCTCTTAGCAGGCATTTGGGGTAAATTACAGCTAAATAACAGCCCAGAACATGGAGAACCAGGACTGGTGTCTGGAAACAAATTTTATGGGACTGTAGGAAACTTGGCCACACCTCTGATAAGTAGTCTTCTGGTTAACTAAAGTCATGTCGGATTACGGATGCCATCAGATGAGAGAATGCCAGATTAGAGAGGTTCAGCCTCTACTAATGCACCCCAGTATGACGTTAGCCTTCTTGGCTGTAAGGGCACACTGTTGACTTATTTCTAGCTTCTCATCCACTGTAATCCCCAGGTCCTTTTCTGCAGAGCTACTACTTAGCTCAGGAGTGGCCAGGCAGTTAGGGATTAGTCTTTCTTTTCTTTTCGTTTCTTTTCTTTTCTTTTCTTTTCTTTTGCTTAGCATCATGCAGGCTAGCTGCCTACCCAGATTCTTTACCATAAATTTTTTTTTTTTTGAAGGTGGGGGAAAGGTTGAATTCGTCACTGCCAGACGACCAGTTGGACATCTGTTCTTCTTGGTTGCTATTGTGTACACAATGGCTCCGCCCAAATGGGTGGAGCTACAGAACCCTGCTGCTTATTAAAGGACCTGTCCTCAGGTTTTACCCCCAGGCTGCTTGTTGGCTGTCGAAAGCCCTACACAGCTGGTGCTCCACCAATATACTTCAGTGGCTTTCCCAGCCTCCTTTCTCGGTGCTTTTATTCTTGCCTCCATTGCTTGGTGCTTTTATTCGGCTCTTGCACAGACAGGGGAACTAGCCTGTTAAGAGGGAGCGTTATAGACGAGGTCCTGGCAGGGGAGGCATCTTCCCAATGCACACGGCCTGACACGGACAAGCAGACGGAAGGAACACAGGGCTGGATGATTGTAGGGGATTATGCTTTGATGTGTCAGAGGTTATATCACTTCTGAACTCCTTTTCCTGTGTTTGGTGCTCATTAGCGTATAGGCATGTCTCATCCTTTGTGCAGATGTCTTTGACTGCCTTTGTAAAGCATTTTGCCATGTGCTGATGAAAAGCCCTGCAAATGTGCTGCTTGGTATTGTTCTTTGGTTCTCGCTCAGCTCTGAGCTCCTGTGGAGGTGAGTTCCAAAGGTTAATTATGCGAATGTGTGACATAGCAGCTACTCTTCTCAATATTAAAATGCAGGTAACTCCCCTTCCCCCATTCATGTGTTATAAGAGAGGAGAAAGCGGTGCGCCTGGATACACCGCTGGACTGGTGTGTGGGATATGTGGATTTTATTTCTGCTGGCCCCTGTGGTCACCTTAGATAAATCATGCTCCCTCCCTGTGCCTCAGTTTCCCCATCTGCTTTCCTCCTTTGCAGAGCATGTTGAGATAGATAACTGCAAAGTGCTATATAAGAGCTCAATACCACATTATCCCAGCCACTATTTTATAGCTCTCTACCATATCCTCTCTTATGACCCTCCTCCTCACTGCATAGAATGCTCTTTTCAGCCTCTCTTTGGTGATTTTCCTAGGTCACTTATAAGGGTTGCCCTCTGCCTCTGAGCCTTTTCTTCTGCGCCTTGCTTAAGCTGAGGTAGCCCCTGCTGCCCCTGGTTGATTTATGCAAGAATACCCTGATACTGTCTCTACAGTTCCTTCTCCTGTTTCTTATGCAGCCTAAAATGCTGTTGGCTTTTATTCCCTGGCCCTGCTGTGACAGAGCTCTCCACTGAGCTGTCCACAATGAAGCCCAGGTCTCTGTCCTGATTGCTTACAGTTAATTTATAGGCTATCACTCCAAATGAGTGCAAATTTTTGTGGTAGCAGGGCCTGAAGGTTAGGGGAAGCATCTGCAAATGGTTCTTATCCTTATCAATTTGGGAAATCGTCCTTAAAGAGCCCATGGGTTTTTGAGGCTAGCTTTCATTCTATACAGGGAGCTGAAGGGTTAAGCCTCTTCCTTGTCACCCAGTTTTAGAGCTGTTGGGACCAGCTGCATTTGGGAGGGGACTCCATAGAAAGGAGTATTTCAAAAAGGGATCTAAGGATCATAGTGGATCACACGTTGAGCACGAGTCAACAGTGTGACGTTGTTGCAAAAAAAGCAAACATGATTCCCGGATGCATGCAGAGGAGTGTGACAAGCAAGCCATGAGAAGTCATCCTTCCTCGGTACTCTGCGCTGGTTAGGCCTCAGCTGGAGTAATGTGTCCAGTTCTGGGCCCCGCATTGTAGGAAGGATGTGGAGAAATTGGAAAGGGTCCAGTGAAGAGCAGCTCAGATGATTACAGGTCTAGAAAATCTGAGCTATGAGAGCAGATTAAGAGAAGGGGGTTTGTTTAGTCTGGAGATGAGACGGCTGAGAGGGTACATGATCGTAGCTTTCGTATACCTCAATAGTGTTAGGAGGAGGAGGAGGGAGAAAAACTATGCTCCTCAACCTCTTTAAATAGGGCAAGGTGCAATGGGCTTAAACTGCAGCAAGGGAGGTTTAGGTTGGACGTAAGAAAAATTTCCTGTCAGGGTGGTTCAACGCTGGAATATAGAAGTCTCTGTCACTGGAGGTGTTTAGTAACAGGTTAGATAAGTATCTAACAGAGATTATATAGATGGTGCTTGGTCCTGCCATGAGGATAGGGGACTGGACTAGATGACCCCTTGAGGTCCCTTCCAGTTCTAGTAAGCTATTATTCTATGGTAATTAGAGCAGCCTTGGGGTGGCTCTACTTTACAGCTGCTTGAAATAGGAGTCCCTGCCCAAAATCTCTGCAGCATCATGTGCTAAATTCACTTCCTCAGAGGATCTCAAAGCATGTTGGAAGCAGGAATTTCAGAAGCCTCAAAATCAATCAACCTTCCCAGCTGCTGGGTGAGCCCTGAAAGCCTTACCCACTGAGGATGACCCCTGCCTCTGCCAGGCCGATGTCATCACAGGATCTGCGTGGAGGAGATAGTGGTCACACATTGAATCAGTGACATCTCCTTCCTGTCTGTTCCCGGGACTTTCTCCAGGCCCAATGAGTCCTGCGCGTGTCCCATTCGCCTGCTGTGTTGGCTGCAACTCAGGCTCATTATAAGGAACCATATGCAAGGAAGGGGGTGGATCCCTTCTGTGCCCACTGCTCTTTGTGCATTATGTGCCAGCCCCCTGTGCCCAAGCCCCTGAGGACAAATGCCTGCTGTGGAGATCAGCGAGGGGAGCTGATTCCTTTGCAATGCATATTCTTAGCTACATTGGTCCATGACTGGATCCCCAAGAGCCTAGTCATTGCACCTGGCAGGAGCAGCAATGCAGAGATCCTAGACAAATTGGAGGATTGGGCCAAAAAAAATCTGATGTGGTTCAACAAGGAGAATTGCAGAGTCCTGCACTTGGGACAGAAGAATCCCCAGCATTTTTATAAGCTGGGGACCAACTGGCTAAGTAGCAGTGCAGCAGAAAAGGACCTGGGGATTACAGTGGATGAGTGGCTAGTTATGAGTCAACAGTGTGCCCTTGTAGCCAAGAAGGGTAACGGTATATTGGGTGCATTAGGAGGAGCATGTCCAGCAGAACTGGAGAAGTTGTTATTCCCCTTTATTCAGCACTGGTGAGGCCACACTTGGAGTATTGTGTCCAGTTCTGGGCCCCCCAGTAGAGAAAGGATGTGGATGCACTGGAGAGAGTCCAGCGGAGGCAATGAAAATGATGAGGGGGCTGGAGCACATGACTGACGAGGACAGGCTGAGGGATTTGGGCTTATATCATTTGCAGAAAAGAAGAGTGAGGGGTGATTTAATAGCAGCCTTCAGCTTCCTGAAGGGGGCTCTAAAGAGGAAGGAGAGACACTGTTCTCAGTGGTGTCAGATGGCAGAACAAGGAGCAATGGGCTGAAGTTACAGAGAGGGAGATCTAGGTTGGATATTAGGACACACTCTTTCCCCAGGCGGGTGGTGAAGCACTGGGATGCGTTGCCTAGAGAGGTGGTGGAATCTCCATCCCTAGAGGTTTTCAAGTCCTGGCTCGACAAAGTCCTGGCTGGGATGCCTCAGTTGGGCTGGTCCTGCCTTGGGCAGGGGGCTGCACTTGATGACTCCTCAGGTCCCCTCCAGCCCTGGGATTCTGTGATCTCCAGGGGCTGCTAGCGGAGGGAGGAAGAACAGTTCCAGTGTTGCTCTCTGCGAGGCACGGGAGCTATGATTTCCCCACTGGGGAAGGGATCCAGGGAAGGATGCGAGGTCAGGAGGAAGGTGAACGGGAAAGGGCAGGGGCGGCAGGAGAGAATGAGAACTTCTTTGGCTCGGTTTCAGCTAATCATCTGAGTCCTTCACGGCTCATGCAGACTGAGCGGCCAAGCTCTCTAATGGCCTATCCATCAGCATGAAGCCTTCCCCGCTGTCCCATCTCCAGCCGCTCATGTGGTGGCTGGCAGTTGGAAGCTTGATTGCTGGGGGTGGGGGGGAAACTCCTCCGTGTTCGAGTGGGTGAGAACTCTGCCTTTGCCGCTGAGATTCCCTCTGGCTTTTCCAGGCTGCGGCAGATTGAGTGATCAGCTCCAACAAGCCTGAGAGAAGGGATAAATCAGGCTCTTGGGCTCCTTGAAGCTCTGCGGAGAGTGAAGGGGGCCGGGGTTCCTTAGGGGGCAGAGGATTCCTCACCAGGGCTGATGCAAGCAAACCTGGAGCCTGGCTGCAAAGCTGTTCAAATGGGGTCAGGGAAGGGGAGTGACCCCAGCTGTCATCATCATGGAGTGGGGGGCGGTGTTACATGCAGGATGCATCCAGGACTTGGGGGTGGGGGGAGGGCACACCCACTGTTTCCGCCCAAATACACCCCTTGCTTTTAACAGCGAACCAGCTGCTGGAATCCCCCTGACTGGAGGAAGAGTGGCAGGAGGGTTCCTATTTAGCCGGGAGCTTGGGGGACCTGGGAGAGCCCCAGCCAGCACGACCATGAAAGGGGAGACAGGAATGCAAGCTGATTAGCCGCCCAGGCTGCTGTCCGCCCCTGCTCCACACCACTTGCTTTTGGATCACATGCAGAAGGTGTGAGGCTACTGTCCCAGTCTCCAAGCATTGCTCTGGGGTGGCTGGGTGGGCCGTGACCTAGGAGCACAGACTGAATCAACCCCTGTCCTCCAACTCAGAGCAAAAGGCAGGCTAGTGAATGGTCTTGTATTACATTTGCGTTCTCTCTCTCTCAATCTCACACATACACACACACACACATGCTACGCTAGGTGCTGTACAAATACCACTCTGCCTGTAGGAGATTATGGTCTAATTAAATGAGATGGTGGGGGAGGGAAGAAACCCAGGGAGGTGCAGTGACTTGCCCAAAGGTCACCCCGCAGGCCAGTGGCTGAGCTGGCAGCAGAACCAGCTCTCCTGAGTCCCAATCCAGTGCACTATCCACTCGACTCCCTTGCCTTTCTCTGAGTCCTTGTCCAAGGTGCTGTACGGATTCTGTCCCTATAATCCAGCTGTGATGCAGCTGCTTCTGGGGCAGAGGGCAGCAACTAAGGAACAAGAGGTGCAGCAGGCAGAGGGGATTCTGGCCAAAGCTATGGGAGTAACTCCCAACTCTTTGGGGAGACCTCGGGAGGAGTTTAACATCCACACACAGCCAGCCGGAGCACAGCTTTCCCTGAGGTCTCCACTGAACGCCTCACCCTCCCCGGCAGCTTGAGAATATTTACCCCACCCCAGCGAGGGGAGAAGAGGAGGCTTCCTGGGTTTGAACCTCTTTGCCCAGGTCTTGCTGCCGGTTTTAGGGCCCATTCCCACTCTCTGTCACAGCAAATAGCACAGCCCAGCTGAGCTGGCTCCAGCAGGAGAACTAAGGCTAGTAATGCGGGCTTCCCACTTAGCTGGAGCCTGGGCATGGTGACCCTCCCCGGCTGCATTTCAGAGCCCAAGTTCCATTCGGACTGGCCATGACTGAGTCCTCTGCCCTGGGCTGTAATTTCAGGGCCAGGGGTTCCTCAGAATGTAGATGCCCCCTTTAATGACCCGTTCCACTCACGGGGCAGAGAGCGGCCGGTTGAGCAGCTGGGAAGATTTCCGTGGGGTCTGTCCTGCCAGCGGGAGGGATGGTGCAAGCCCAGAATCAGAGAAGTACTGGACAGGCGCTGGCCCGACTGCTGGCCCCCGAGGCGGGGCGTGCCTCTTGCCAGCACGCCCTGCAGCCAGGGCTCTGGGCTTTGCCAGGAGCTTGTGGCGTGGGAAGGAGCGAAGGAGTGAATGTGAGAGTCCGGCTCTGCACAGTGGCTTTTTCCCCTTCCCACGCTTCCTAATGAAACCACCAAAGCCGGCTGATGGAGGCCATGCCCGCGGAGCACTGCTTCCCACGGGGCCGAGGCACTGCGCTCACATGCTCTGACGGGCCCCTCGCTTCCCTGCCAGGGGGTCTCCCCAGCCCCTTTCCCGAGCCTCCTCCCAGCTACCTCCGGGGCCAGGTTTGCCGCCTCCCACATCAGCCTCCTGGCAGCCACCTTTGAAAGGGTCCACGGAGGATTATTTTGCATTACTTGTCTGTCATCTCATCCCTTATTCATCTCTTGGCCACCCTCTGGATCCCAGATCCTGGCCCCCTTCCCTGGGGAGGGGCACGGCAGACCTGTGCCATGCGCCCCACCCCGCCCATCCCCGCCTTGTGCAGCTAATCCTGCTGGCCTCAGCAATCCTGGCCTGAGAGGGGGGCACATCTCACTAAACCAAGGTGCTGCAGATTTCACCTGCATCTCCTCCGCAGCCATTGATGGAGGAGAACCGAATGTGGGGGGGGAGGCGAGAGACCCCCAAAGAAGGGGCCCCCTTGACCCCATCTGCTTGTGCACTGGTGGTGCCACCCCCTCCCTGTGGGCAGCTTTGCACCACCTGCAGATAGCAAAGGTGATGGGGAGGAGCAGCCACCCAGCAGGAACAAATGTTCCCTGATGCTCGCCAGCCAAGCGCCAGCTGCATTGTGCTTCTTGCTCTAGAGCAAGCTACTTCCCTGTGGGGCTTTGGCGCTCCAACAGCCCAGCCCCACCTACATGGGAAACCTGAGGTCCAACGGCCTTGCAGCTAGGGGACAGCACTACACACTGCATCTGTGAGCAATCCACTTCCTGGGCCCCCAGCCCAGAGCTCCCCCAGCCCTGATCTGTTTCCATGGGTCTGATTTGCTCTTGCCCCATTCTTATGCTTGGAGCAGGAAAGGAGAGGATGGGTGGGTGACTTACAGCCACTTTTGGCCTTCCCATGGTTCTGAGGCTGTTCAGAGTCCTGCCTGGTCTCTGGCTTAATTTAGAGTGACCACAGGGCTGCTCTAACTTGCATTCTCCTTCTCAGGGCCCTGCTTTTGCAGCATTCTAGCCACACCGGGGACTGAGCAGGGTAGATGGGGAGCTCCTAATACAAGCCAGGAAGTTCCCAGAAAGCTGTCTGCTATCAGGCAAAGTTAGCATAATTAAGAATCAGCCCCAGGACTCTCCTGTTTGTTACTGGTTGCATCTCCCTCCAGGTCTGACACGTGCAAATGAATCTCCCCCCAATATCTACCTTTGACAGAGTTTTGAAGTGAAACTTTTGGTCCCAGCAGAAAAAAGAACCCAAAACCCAATGGGACTGGTCGTCTTCAACAGGCAGAACTTTTGGGGGAGCTGCTGTGAGCCCCATCCATTAAACCAATTGGCTGCCACAGTTACTAATGCAGACTGGCTTGGAAAGGATGGGAGGCTGGCGCTTTTATCCATTTAAGCATCTTTAATATTTTACATTGAGAGAAACAAGGATCAATGTCCTGTTTATAGTGCCGTATTCATGGGGAATTGCGCCAGGCTTTTGTCCTTTGCAAGCGGATTTCCCAGGAGGAGGGCTTTGTAGGGATGGGGTGAATACCCAGCCATAGAGCCTGTGTCTTGAGGGCTCAGCTGCTATCTCGGTGTAATAATAATAATTTTCACTTTGCAGCTCTCACTCTGCGGGATGGGAAAGGCCTATTCCGCATAGACAGGCGATGAATAAGGGATGAGAAGATAGACGAATATAAAATAAAGAACAGATTAGAAAAGGTCAGGCGGGCACTCTTATTTGCCTTCCCTCCTTATGCAAGGACCTGACCAAATCAGGAGGTAATCACGATGGAAACTGTTAAGGGCCATTTCTCTGCCATGTGTGTGATTAATCTGTGGAACTCACTGCCAGAGGGAAAGAGGTCAAAACAGGGTTAGTTGTTTATGACTGAATCGTAGAACACTTGAATGGACCTCGAGAGGTCATGGAATCCAGGCCTTCACAGCCAGACCAAGCACCATCTAGCCTTAGTTTGAAGCTTGTGCGTGTCCCGTTGATTTCAGTGCATCTTATTTGAGTAAGGGGGGAACTGGGGCCTGACTTAATTTTTAAAAACCACCGATGTGCTAAAAAGGCATTACAGATAAAAACTCACTAGTGCTGGGAAGTGTGTCTTCTACATGTGGCTCTGCGATGGAGATTATACCGATTCTTCTGTAACATCTGGAGACAGCAAACAGGGTTATATGGACCAAGTCTCTGTTCTGGTCATTTTCTCCAGTCGATGTATATGTCATGTAGAGACCTGTGTCACTGAAATGCAGCCACCTTTGGGGGTGGAGGATGCGGGCCACTCTGCAATCCTATAGGTGGGGGAAGACTGGGGCAATGATAAGATGGAACCAATTCTTTTGCTAGATCATGTGTGTCCTGTACAGAACCAAACTATAATCTTACTGATCTCCCACTGGAGTCAGGGCGTCGGGTTCCAAGTGCCATCAGGTTCATAAACACACAGCCCAATCTTCTAGGTCAACAGGAATGCAGCGAGTGACAGGAATTCCTTACCTCTCCATGCACAGGTGAACATCCCAGTATGCCAACCAATCGGGACACTCAAGCTGTGTCTACACGTGCACGCTACTTCGAAGTAGCGGCACCAACTTCGAAATAGCGCCCGTCGCGGCTACACGCGTCGGGCGCTATTTCGAAGTTAACTTCGACGTTAGGCGGCGAGACGTCGAAGTCGCTAACCTCATGAGGGGATCGGAATAGCGCCCTACTTCGACGTTCAACGTCGAAGTAGGGACCGTGTAGACGATCCGCGTCCCGCAACGTCGAAATTGCTGGGTCCTCCATGGCGGCCATCAGCTGGGGGGTTGAGAGATGCTCTCTCTCCAGCCCCTGCGGGGCTCTGTGGTCACCGTGGGCAGCAGCCCTTAGCCCAGGGCTTCCGGCTGCTTCTGCGGCAGCTGGGGATCTATGCTGCAGGCACAGGGTCTGCAACCAGTTGTCAGCTCTGTGTATCTTGTGTTGTTTAGTGCAACTGTGTCTGGGAGGGGCCCTTTAAGGGAGTGGCTTGCTGTTGAGTCTGCCCTGTGACCCTGTGTGCAGCTGTGCCTGGCACCCTTATTTCGATGTCTGCTACTTTGGCGTGTAGACGTACCCTCGCAGCGCCTATTTCGATGTGGTGCCGCGCAACGTCGAAGTTGAACATCGACATTGCCAGCCCTGGAGGACGTGTAGACGTTATTCATCGAAATAGCCTATTTCGATGTTGCTACATCGAAATAAGCTATTTCGATGTTGGCTTCACGTGTAGACGTAGCCTCAGTGAGCTAGTGCTTGTGTCATAAGGCGGAGAATGAGTCCTGCCGTACCTTGAGCTGAGCACCAAGGGTCTCACCGGTCAGGTCGCTTTCCCACCAACCAGGAGCTTGGTTTCCCCTGCAAAAACCGCTGTGGGTTTCCGTTCTGTCTGCAGAGATTCCCCTTACGTTACGCTGACCCATGCTGGACGAGAGAATTTGCCGGACGACGAGAAGTCAGTATTGTCGAACATGTTACCAACACTTCCACTGCTGACTGAGCTCTTAGGAGACATTTAGGGGAAAACGATGGCTAAATAACAGCCCAGAACACAGAGCCAGGACTGGTGGCTGTAAACAAACTTTCTGGGACCGCGGGAAACTTGGCCACATCCGTGATAAGTGGGCATCCGGCTAACCAACATCATGCCAGATTACGGATGTTACCAGATGAAAGAGTGCCGGATTAGAGAGGCTCAACCTGTACAGTCACATGAGTGGGGAGAGAATCTGGCCCACTGCAATGCAAATGGTATGTAAATATTTGCTTTAGGGATGGTTTACTTGGCTTTCCTACTGTTGCGCCCCTAACAGATAGGACAGAATGGATTGTCTCTTACCATATTTAAAGCTGTGTGGCTGGCGTTACACAGCCCCTGAGGATTCCTGGGGCAGCAGTGTCCTGGCACCCCTCTTGTGTGACCCAGCTCCCTGCTAACACCCTTGTGGTCCCTGGCTATGCCGCTTGCTAGGCTGCTGTTCCCCTGGGACTCCCAAGGCGGTCCTGGTCACTTTCTTTGTCTGGCCTTGACCCCTGGGGCATGTGTGAACATGCACGGCCTGTATTCATGTGAGCATGCGGAGTTCCTGCTGTTTGCATGTTTTACACCGCACCAGCAGGTTTGTCTGGGCCACTATCTCAGCCAAGACAAGTTGTGCGTGTGCAGGCAGGAGTGTGTGTAACACTGATCACGTGCCTGTACAGACCCCCAGTACCCCCTGAACGCTGTTGTGACATTCGGGGTGTTTTCTGGCCTGGGCTTGTGGGGCGTGGCCCTTACTACAGCACAGTCCTGCAGCCTTAAAATCCAGGCTGCCCTGCTGAGAGACCCAGTGCTGTGGCTGTCTTGCAGGAGCCAACTCTAGGCACGTTACCTGCTCCTGTAAGGCAGGTGCTCCACTGCAGGGCACGGGGAGATTTTAAGAGTTCAGGGGCCAGATACTCGGCTGGTGCAAATGGGCAGAACTGCAGAGGAGTCAGCGACACTGCACCCGTTTACGCCTGAGGAAAGTGCAGTCCCATGGCGGTGCTGTAACTCAGAGGAATCAGGCTTTCATTGTGCTGCACGTACTCGATGGCTTTTCATTCAGCTGCTGGTGCCCGCATGGAATCTCACCTTTCTTAGCCCAGCGCCACTCTCTCGGCCCCAGGGGAGTCTCTCCCGATTTACCCGGGGGGTGGGGGGGGTTAGCTCCGTGTCTCAGCACTGCCGAGTCACCTTTCCTCCCAGGCTTCCCAAGCTGCTCTCACGTGCCGCGGCTTCCAGACAAACCAACCAACTAAACGGCTCGTCTGCAACCGTCGGCATCGCTCGGAGACGCAGCTGGGGCCCTGAGCATCTCTTGTCTGGATCGATGCCACCCCACGAGGAAAGACACCCAGCCAGCTCTGCTCCAGCCTCCTCCCCCTTTCCCAGGGCTCGGGGTGTGAGTGTGCAGAGGGGGTGGTGTGTGAGGCATTTTATAGCCACCCTGCAGCCAATGGCATTGCGGAGAGGTGAGATGGAGGCGCCGGGCGGATGCTCCGTCCGTCAGTGCATCCTCACCGGGCACGGGGGAGCCCCTCAGAACCTCCAGCTGACCCTGCCGCGTGAGCCAGCCTCCCGGCCGGCCGGACCACTGAGTTGATCAGAGATTTGTGGAGCGACTGGAGTTTGCAGCAGCTGAGCGAGATGGGCCCCGAGCAGGAGCTGGTCGTGCCAGGATTCTGCTGCTAGGAGAGTTCAGCCAGCCAAGTTTGGAAAGTTTGCGTTCTTTCTTCCTCCGCTCTCCAGGCTTTGCCAAGGCAGCGACCGCCCCCGCCTGCCCCTCCAGCCCAGGCAGGTCCCATCTCCCCTCTGCCCATCCCCGCCAGCAAAGCCAAAGGAGATTATTCATCAGTCCTTCTCCAGCGAGGCCACAGAGATGTGAGGCTGCCGAGGAGTTGGGGGGAGGGAAGCAGGGGCTCGTTTCAGCAGCACATCTGCTCCCTGGCCCCTCGGTTGTGGTTCTGGGTGCCGGCGGAGCTGGGCTGGCCCCGGGGGGCGTGAGTCGCATGCCCCCAGCGCTGCACTGCCCGTCGCGGGACGCTGGCCGGCCATGGGCATCCAGGGGATGGAACTCTGTGCTATGGCTGTGGTCATTATGCTGTTCATCGCCGTCCTCAAACAGTTCGGGATCCTGGAGCCCATGTCCATGGAAGGTAACTACCCCTGCTGCCTGGATCCACCCCCGTCCCCACCCTGCTGCTGGGATCAGCCCAGCGTCCCCTGCCCGCTGCTCCTGGAGCTCTTACCGCGACTCCTCCTCCACCCGTGCTCTCCCTAGGTCAGGGCATAGCACCAGCCAGCTACTGATCGTGGGTACCCGTTGCTTCCCCAGCCTGGGAGGGGGATGGGGCACAGAGACCGACCTTTCCCCCAGGGGCTGGGCCGTGGGTTGCAAGGGGAAGCCGTCTCCCAGCCCCAGCGTCCCCTCGTGCAGTGGCCTTGCCAGGCTAGGCTGGTGGGAAGGGAGGTATGCAATAGAACTGTGAGGTCTGAGCCTCTGGGCCCCGGTGGGGCATCCCGGGATTGCAGGGAGAGCAATGGGTGTATGGGGGAGATAAGGGGCAGTTGTCCCCTGAGCTGCCCCCGGTGCTGCCCTGCTGGGCCAGAGCAGTGGGACGTTTACATGCCAACCGAGGACCCCTTTCTCCCCAGCTGCGAAAGCAGCAGGAGCCTCCTGCAAAGCAGCCCTGGGTGTGACTCTCCTGCCGATGGAGCTGTTCTGGCAGCACATTCTGGGCCCTCTGCCCGCCCGCAGGAGGAGAAGAAGTGAGGAGAGCAGCCGCTCCCCACACAGGGGCCAACACCCCAACGTCCCAGCCCTGGCGTGCAAATGCTCTGTGCTCGTGCCCAGGGAGAGCCACTCCGCTGGGGTCAGTGTGAGCAGAGCCCTCGGCTGACTCAGAGGGACCAGGGGGTCGGTGTAGCTGTGCCCTCTCTGACTCCTGCTACCTGCAGGCAAACTCCCACACAAGCCTTAGCAAAACCCCACACCTCGTTTGGGATTCACGGAGCCAAAATCCCCCCAGTGCAAGCCCTTTGGGATCAGGCCAGGGATGAGTGGGAACCTTTTCCGGAATCGTCCACGTTTCTTGCGCCAGGACACGTGGGACGGCCGCCATCTTGGCCGGCATTTGAACCAGGGACCTCTGGAACGAAAAGCAGGAGCCGCTAGTGTTTGAGCAAGCTGGGACTTTGACAGGCTCACACCCTTGGTGGGGCAGGCTGCGGGGGGGGGAGAGTTGGAATGCTCGCTCACCAATGGGTTACCCATGCACGCCCTAGTGACAGCAGTGTGCCGGGGGAAGCATTCCTCCTGGAGGGTATCTGGCTGCTTGGCTGGGAGTCCCCACTTGCAAACCCGAATCCCACCCCTGCCCCAACAATCCTCCCTGTATTTCCACATCCGCCTCCCTCTGCTGCAAAGTACAGAGCCAGGCAGCTTAGTAACCACAGAGCCATCTCAGCATCACGTGGCCCCAATGAAATATTAACCAAGGAGCAAAAACCGGCTTGTTTGACTCTTAAATCAAGAAACTGGATCCGACCCCTCAAGGACACGGCTCTGCAGCTCAAAGCTCTGCCCCAGCCGTCTTCTCTCTGCACCACTTCCATGGCACAAGCCCAGCCAGGGTGGGGAGGACAAAGCCAGGCGCTTGCTGAGCCCAAAGACACAGCATCTCTCCAGGACCTCCAAGGCCCTCTCTGGGCCCCAGCACCAGCAGGACCCTCCCTGAGTGAGATCAGCCCCGTGTTGTCCCCCAGCTGCTTGTGCTCCTGCGGCTGTTTTTAAAAGGCACACAGTTGCCGTGTCATGTCCCAGCCGTGCTCTGACCTTGCTGTAGGGGCATCTCGTGCCGGAGTGCCGGCTCTTTGATGACAGTGACAAGTAAGCTGAATTCCAACCGCCCCCTGCCCAATGAAACTCTCAGGGCCAGCCCCTCAGCAGGGAGCTCCACTCACTTCTGACCCATCCATAGGAAACTCTGTGCTGGGACGAAGCACGAGAGGATGCTGGAGAAAGGAGTGGCGGCCATATTCCCCTCTCCGGCCAATAATGGGCGTTCTCCCCAGGTCGTGGTGGAGGTGCCTTGGTGGAGCAGGGGAAGATGCAGCCCAGGGAGGGATGTGCGTGGACAGAGTGTTTCACACCCTGTGACAGTGGCTGTCTCTGGCACGGGTGAGATCCCTCTGAAACCGAACGTGACGTCGGCTCCCGACTCAGCTCAGAGCCCCTCATAGGACTCCAGTACTGGAGATCATAGCGTGGCATTATTTATTAACTGCATGCTTAATACTTGCACGTTTGGAGACAAAAGGACCAATACGAACAGCTGCCATATTAGCTGCCCAGCATGAAAGTTATGGTATTGTGAACTGTGGTGGGTTTGTCACATGGGCTGAGGACAGTGTTTTGGGGACATAGGATTAGATCAATGGCTCATTCTCTCTCACACCTGTATGCTAGGGGGTGCAAGGGTGTGAACCCTCCTCCCCCTGCTCCCATGTCTGGTTTCTCTCCCTTCCTCCCTGCTACACTGTGTGGGGGCGAGAGGGAGGGGTGGAGCCAAGATATCATGTGGCTGCAAAAGTCACTGGGGCATTTTGCAGCATGATCACACACACGCCTCTGGGGCCAAATTCAGCTCTGCAGTAACTCCACTGCCTTCCAGAGAAAACTGCACCCAGGATCAATTTCCAGCAGCTAGGTCTTCAGTTAGCGCAGTCCAACAGAGCAGTCCCATCACGCCTTCATTGCTTCCCTTTACACTCCCTGTCTCCCATCGGCTGCAGGCTGCAGCGGCTTTAACGCCTGGTACAAATTCAGCCCCACATCAACAGAAGCAAAGCAAGACACAGCAGCAGCCTCAATAAGGGACTCAAAAAGCTAATGAAACCTGCATTCCCTCTGCCCAGGGCCTAGGGTGAGCTAATGCTTCCCAGCTGTTCGTATTGGTCCTTCTGTTTCCAACCGTGCAAGTATTAAGCATGCAATTAATAAATAATGCCAGAAAGCATTCCAGGAAAGCTTATGCTCCAAAATATCTATTAGTCTACAAGGTGCTACAGGATTTCTTGTTGATACTACAGCAAGATCCTGGAAGGTAATTTCTGTAAAACTTTTATAACTAGATACATACATATATTCTGACAAAATCATTGTAGCAGCCTCTATTTTCACTTGCATTTTTCCTTAACCTCTCTTATGCGCACTTATTGCGTGACTATTTCAGACTCCTTTATATTTAAAAAAAAATTGTGGTTCACATTGAAAAAAAACAAAAAGCAAACAAAAAAAAACTCCGCCCCCGCCCCTCAGAAATTCCTGTGTATGGGCCTGCGTCTGTGACAGTGGCCAGTACCAACTGCCCCATATACTGGCAGGAGAAACCCTGCAGTACTGTGAAGTATCATCCTAATCCCCAAATGTGAGAGATTGGCTTGAAGCAAAAGGTCTTTTAGATCCCATCTCAAACGCTGTGTGTACTAGCTAGTCTATTCTTGTTATTCAGACATCTATCCAGCTCCTCTTTGAGCCTAAAATCTTGGCCTTGACAATAATTCTGTGGCGCTGAGATTCTGCAGCCTGTTCCGTGTTGGGAGATGAAATGTGCGTCTCTTTAAAACTGCCTGAAATCCAAACTCTCATTTGCTCCTCGGAGCCTGAGTGAGGGACTCCGGGTTGGTCCTACTGCAAATCGAGTTTTGTTCTTGGTAGCCGTGGCAGTGATGGACACAGATGTAGGGCGGAGCTGTGAAATTTCTTACCCAGAATTCAACTTCCTCAGCATCTGGGGTGATTTGGGTCTGAGCTGTTGATGTGGACTGGGTCTCTAAGACCTTGACAAGGTCAGAGTATTGGAGGCCAGCGCTCCCTGTAAGCTGAGCACTTCGGTGGCTGCGCAGGAGCGATTCAAGTGCCATCCAGCTGATTAGCAGAGCGCCCACAGCCGACAGCATGCGTTTCTATTGGTGGTGCACATCCCCACATGGCTGGGTGCACAGAACAAAATTTATTTCACCCCAGATGGAAAAAATTGGGGGGAACCCTGCTAGAGGCCCTGATTCGGTAATACACTGAAGGACATGTGTAAGTTCCCCTGGAGCCAATGGGCTTTGTGTTTATCTGAATCAAGGCCTTTATGAATTAATCCTCACTGCACTCTGTGGGGCAAGGCAATACCATTAGCCTTCTGGTGCAGAGATGAGGTGAGCTGGGCAGGGCCTGGATGTCAGGAGAATCCAAATCTGCTAGGATCGTAGAAACTCACGGTCGATGTAATCCAGTCTACTTTTTCTGATAGTGGCCAACACCATCTTCTTCTGGGGAAGCTGCAAGAAACCTTGCAGGGGGATAATCTGTCCCTTTGGAGAGTTTATAAGTGTATAAATGTATAATAAGCATATAATATGTGTCTCTTTGTGCTCTATCTGTGATTCTTCGTCCCTAACTGGTTGACCACCTCTGTAATAGCTGATACAGTCTGATGCATGTTACATCAATATTGTGTGGTTAGAAATAGAAGAAAGCAGGCTGGAGTGTTAGCAGGGTGGATTGGGCTGGCTGGGAAGCTATACAGTGGGGCTTCGTTAAGGAGGAGGAAGCAGTGTGCAGAAAGAACAGTCCCCAGACCCACAGCTGTCCCCTACTGCCTCAGTGAGGGTTGCACTAGAAGGCCTCTCTGGTTGGCTGGATCTCTGCTCTGAGTGTGACTGGGGCGGAAGTCTGTGTGTGAAAGCAAACAACAACCCTCGTTTGCAGCCAGGTACACTAGAGTGGCAGGGGCTTGTGGTCCTGGTTCAGGTTGGTGGAGGAACGGTAGTAGATACAGAGCGGGAAGTAAGCAACCCAGGGAGCTGTTTGCTCCGCCAGCGGGTGTCCCAAAGACCCTGCCAACTAGGGGGAAAGGAAGATGGTGCTGTCGAGAAGCTAAGCGGTGCGACCGTGGTAAAGTTCATTGGCCCAGCTGAGGCGGTAACCTGCTCCTGGTGGTGGCCCCTATAGGCTGTTTTCCTAAAGCAGCGGGTGTGAGCGCGGGACACGTGGCATTGCCGACGTGCAGAAAGCAGGCGCCGGAGGCATGAGGCTGTCCCCCACCCAGACAGCGTGAGGGCAGCTGCAGATGGGAGAGGCGCCCATGAGGTGCGTTCCTCCCACAGAATGTCCACGGGGCGCCCTTGTGTGGCCGCCGTGACAGTGGGGCTCCATCCCTGAGGGTGGGGACGTTCGCGCTTCAGTTCAGCTGGAGGATCGCCAGCGTTGTAGGGGACGCATGCCCCGCTGAACAAGAGCTGGGCAGGCCAGCCTCTCTGCCTCAGTTTCCCTTCTCTGGAAGCCAGTAAGGACTCCACTCGATGTGAGGAGAGGCTCCTAGAGGCTGGTGTATTCAACCGTCTCCTGCCCAAAGGGCCATCACGAACCATCCCAAAGACAGGAAAGGGGCCTCCAGCTTTCAGCGTGCCTGCCGTTGCCGGCCAGCCCAGTGCAGGGACTTACTTCATCCTCAGGCTCCACGGGGTCAACAGCTTCCCACCACTTTGGTCTAGAAGGCAGCATTTGAGCTGGTCCCATTCTCTGAGGTGGGAACCTCACCCTGCATTCTCTGCAAGGGTCTTAGCCCAGGGCCCTTAGAGAAACGAGATCAAGATTTCCCCTTAAACCCTCCTCACTCCCTGTGCTTCTCCCTCACTTTGAATCTCTCCCATATCCTTCTGTCTAATATTGGACCTTTCCACTTTTAAATAGTCACAGGGTGGGATGGATTGACCACTAGGCTGTATTGCCCTTATGGGGGAAACCTACCCCATCACACGTCTACCATCTGAGCTGTGACCGGGAATTGCGCTAAGGATCTCTAGAGCTTAACAGCAGGAGAGTCTTCTGCTTGTGCGAAAGGACTAACTCCTCTAGCTGTCAGCTGTTCTAGGAGCAGACGCTGTGTCCACCAGGCACAACACAGGGCTACAGCGGCAAACCCAGAGATTTTATTATGTGGGACATTTACCTGAATACGGAACAATTAGCTCTGCAGACATCACATCATTAACAAGGCCTCTAACTTTCCAGGCACCAGCCAGTTGTGGGCGCAGCTAACTGTGGGTGCAGCTTATGGACTTTTGACCTTTTAGCTCCTTCATTGAATCTTTGAATCAAGTCATTAGAAATTAAGATCCCCTCCTCTGTGCCTGCACTTAATTGGAATGGCTGGACCTATTATTAGGTAGAAGTTATTTGTATTACATAAAAGCCTGGAGACTGCAGCCAAGATCGGGCCCATGGTGCCAGGTGCTGCACAGATGCATAGTAAGGGGCAGTCCCTGCCCTGTACAGATTTTGCATTCTAAGGACTTCATCCTAAGCCTGTTGAAGTCTAACTTTGAATCAGGCCCTAAATGGACAAAGCAAAGGGAGGAGAAAGAAGGGACCTTTATCCGCCTTTTCCAGCAGAGAAAACAGGCCTGGAGAAACTGAGTGACTTGCCCAAGGTCACACAAAAGGTCTGTGGCACGGCAAGAAACTGACTCAAGATCTCCTGGAAGCCAGTCCGGTGCTCCCAGTGCAACCCAACCCTCTGGACGGCTACTGATGAGAAGGGTTGAACAGTGTAATCCAGAGTGATTGTGCTGTAGTACTGTCCTGCTGGGAGCAGCTGGGATGCTGTGTTTTAATGGCGATCACTGAATGTGTGGGGCCAGGTGCTTAGCTGGTGTAGCTCCATGAAATACCCTCCCATGGTCCATCATCAGAACGGGGTCTGATCTCACAGAGTCTACACAGCCGCAGCTCTCATTGACTTGACTGCTGTTCTGGTACTCCACCAGCTGGCTGTGCAGACTCCTGGGAGAGGCATGGTTTTCTTTCTGGCTTGTCCATCGCCACTAACAATAAAGGTCCTGCAAGTGGAGCTAAATTAACTGTCCTATTGATGATACATCAAACAGTTCAGCTCCGGCGTGCTGTGCCATAGCAAGGTTGGGTCTGCAGGGCTAATTGGGAAACAAAGACAGTCCGGTTTGTTGTCAAAAAGTCAGCTGGCGTTAAGCACTGACTTGATTTGGTTCACTGGTCATTTGGGACAAATTCCTTCGGGTTCAACTGGCATCAAAAAAATGAAAAAGCCCATTTTGAGTCCAATGAAACATTGAGCTTTAACAAAACTGCTACATTTCCTTTCAATAGCAACCATTTAACGGTGATTAAGGTTGGGTTTGTGCATAAAATGAAAGGAAACTTGGAACCAAAAATGTAAAAATGTGTCATTTCAAAGATGGCAGGATGAAACATTTTGATTTCTGTCAGATTTGTGGGGGGTACAAGAGGGGTTTTGGCCAAAACAGTTTGGTGTAACTGATGCACGGTCCTGAAATGTTTCAGTGCTTCTGAACCTGCATTTTTGTCTCCTCCCCCAAACAAAAATTTTTTTTTCACCTGGTTCTAATCACTATTAGCTGCAAAGGACATTTCAGACATTAGAGGCTGATTCCTCCCCTGGTGTAAATCAATGTAACAGCCCTTGAAATAGAATTGATGTGGTGGATTTCACTCAGTATGAGCGGGATGACTGATTCAAAATTATTTTAGTGTACTGTGCAATTAATATGGTGGCTGGCATCACAGGAGATGAATAGCTGGAGACAGCACCCTCTCCAGAGCTCATTGCCCAGTTTCTCCCTGTATCGTCCCAGGCTTGAGTTGCAGGCAGAAGCAAATCTCAATCGTTGGTCACTCAAAAGCCTGTGTTTGGTTAATCCTCACAAACACGCAGTGCTTGCAGAGCTGGGCTGACCCCGAACTCCACATCCCCAGGCAGCCTCAGCTGGTCTTTCCTCAGACACGCAGGAGGTGTAATGAACATGGATCGAGGAGGTGAAACCAGAGCGGAGACCTTTTCCCCACGTTTGCCAAAGGGCCGCTGCTCACAAATGGAGATGGCGTCGGTGCAGATTCTTGTCTCTGATGCAGCCGCTTGTGCTTATTAGCCTAATACTTGTTCATGACCCCGTCCCAGCATGAGAAGCGCCTCCCTGAAAGCAACCAGTGGATTCAACAGTACATTTCAGAACAGAGCCTCAACTGGTGTCTGCTGGCAGTGACCTCACTGGAAGTTTGCCAGTTTACGCCTGCTGAAAATCTGGCCCTGTCAGGTGAATAGGTTGGGACATGTGTGTTAGTGTGAAGTGCACCTTTACCCTCTGGGTAGCTACGCTCCTCCCCCCCCCCCCCCGTCAGCAGCGGGTGGGCTCATAATTCGTACAAACTGGCCAGATGGCAGCTGGGTGCTTCAGATCTGTGGACGTTCCCTCAAGGAGTGGTACAGACCCAGCCATCCCAACAGCCAGAACCAGGGGTTAGACTGAACAGACTAGAACAGGGATCTGCAGCCTGCAGCTCTAGAGCTCTTTAAGGGCTTCGTTGCGGCTCCTGATATTGTAATTGTAAAGTAAAAAAAAAAAAAGTCTTGATTATTTTTGATAAACAGGGAATGTCTAAAAGCCCCCAAATGAGCAACTCATATCTAACTAGCAAACGATATATGATCTCGAAACGTTGGATAACTCCCCCTAGTGTCCTCCAGAGAGAGAGAGAAGATGTGGGAGGGAAAGCCAGGAAGACAGTGGTACAAACACACACGTAAAGTGGGAGGAAATAGAATACGTAAAACGTTTGTGAGCGTCCTGCAGCAAACACGTATCGCGTTACAAATCATTGTGCGTGCGCTCTGCTTAAAATAGGGGCTACAAAAAGGACGGTTTAACGTTGTTTATTGAGGACCATCTCATATTCACATGCACTGCACCTCTTAAACTAACGAGTATTGTACTGAATTGGAAAAAATGGCTCTTCTCGCTATTTTGGTTGCCGATCCCGGGACTAGAACCGTTCATTCATTTTTATGAGACTGACTGTATGCATATGTGTGTGGGATGTTTGTGATGAGGTTTCATTGTAGCTGTTATTGTTAAATTTAGTATTTTATTGGCGGCTTTTTAAAAAAATCCAATTTAAATTTTACGAAAATCCTATTTTTTTAAAAAAAATTACCAATTTTTATCCCCCCGGCCCAAATTCAGTTCTCCCTTTGCATGGGATGAATTCTGCCTTTCAATAGGGGACTAAATTGAGTCTTGTTGTAAGAAGATCTCTCCGTAGACTTCAGTGCACTGATTTACAGCTGAGCTACCTGTGACCCACTACAGCTATGCTTGTAGCATCCTCATCTACTGTTATTTTCGGTGTATTCCTGTACCCAGCAGCTCCCGCCTTCCTGCCCTTCTCCGGTGTACCCATTGATTGATGCAGCCATCAAATCGTTTTCTAATGGAAATTTAGAGCCTGGTATTAACTGCTGCGTGTCTAGTTCCCAGGCAATCTCCATTAACTTAATCTTGCAATCATGACGTCTGCACAGATACTCAAGGCCATTCTTTTTTCTAATGTAGGAGGTGGACTCCCAGTGCTTTCAAAAGGCCTTAACCCCTCGCAGAGGTTTGATGCTGTCACAGCTGAGGTCCTGGTTTTGGTGGTCCCAAAGCAGCGGGCCAGAGCTGCTGCTCAGAGGGCAGTACCGTGCTCTGCTCTGCTGCCTGCATGGGAAGGGATCCCTCTCCTTGAGAAAGGGGATATGGAATGAAAGGCTGGCTGGAATCCCAGAGGAAAATCTCCCAACCGAGCTGCTGAGTCTGGTAGCTTCTCTGCACTGAGGAAGTGCATTCTGCTATGAGGAGGCATCTCTGAATGGGGAATGAGTCACCTAGCACCCGATCCACAAACCCATTGCAGCCAATGAGAGCTTTTCCACTGACGTCACTGGGATTTGCGTGGGATCCTAACTCAGGCTCGGTCCACACTAGGGACTTAAGTCGATTGCATATATGCAATTCTAGCTACAGCAGCTGGGCAGCTAGAATCAACCTATCTGCAGTCGACTTACCTGGCTGCCTACACAGAGGAAGCTCAATGAAAGAAACTTTCCCATCGACCTCCCTTACTCCTTGCAATATCAAGGAGGACAGGGGTCAACTGCTGACTCCTAATAGTTCGATTTCACATGTCCCCACTGAGTCGATCTTCCTGGTCGTGTAGACAGACCCACAGATCGTACCCAGTTACAGCCATGACAGCACCATAACCCTGGAGTCTGCTTCTCCCTCTATCTGCTGTTGTCACCTGGGGACATGGGCAAATCTTCTTGACCCCTATCAGTTGATGAAGCACTATTACAAGACGTTACAGCCACTCTCCCACCTGAACGGCGGACTGAAATAGACAGGGCTATCCAGCTTGTAGAGAATCCTACCGGATCACAGATAATCACCTCCACGCTAGGAATGAAACTCAGAACATGGACGCCTCCTTTTGACCTATAAACCCACTCGCCTGCGCAACCTGGGAACACTAAACAAGAGGAAACAAAAAATTCCGAAACAAGTTAATAAATCAAAACCAAAATCTCTCCCCCGAATGTAGGCTTTCTACCTCCCAAAAGGAAGAAGTGCCAGAGACTCAGTGAAGTCCATGAGGGATTGCCCGGTTGCTACTGATTTTACATGGAACATGCTCAGATAGTATGTTGAAGCAAGATAAAATGGGCGAGTGGATGTGTCTTGGTATGGATGGAGAGAGACAGAGGGATTTGTGTGCAGATCGTTGAAGAGTGGATGGATGTGTATGGGGATGAATAGGCCTCAGACTGGAGATAGGTTCCTTGCTCACAGTTCCAAGCCTCTTGCAGCCAGCACTCTGCCCAAAAGCTTCCCCTTCAGAGCTGAATGTCCAGTGCTTCTCCAGGCTGTGTCCTTGGTTCTCTGCTCCTTCTCTGTATCCCTCTATGGTCTGTTTTTTCCTTCTCTCTCTTACATACACACCTGCTTCCACTCAAACCAGTACACAGTGAGGCCCCTCCACTCATGTAGTTCAGCCTCTCATGGGCCTATTATGAAAGAAGCTGCCACCTGGTTCCATAAAGGAGCACGGTCCCAGATCCTTAAAAGAAGTTAGAGTTAGGGTTTCTCTACGCTTATTGGAAGACTGACTCATTCAGGGTAAATCTTCCAGGGTTTGATTTAGCACATCTAGTGGGGACATGCTACATTGAGCCATCAAGGCTAGATAGTTGGTCCTGGTGCTCCTCATTTTTGTGAGGAGTAAAAGATGTCGACGGGAGAATTTCTCCCATCAACTTTCCTCTGTGAGCAGGTGATGAAAAAGACACAGTCCCAAAACACCTCCTATCCTACCAGGTCCATTAACATCTCACCCTCTAAGCCTACCAGCTGGCCGGCACCTGGATCTATCCTAGGCGGCCACCCATGCGCACAGCTTATGGGGAACACTAAACCAAAGCCTATGGCCTGAGTGGTGAGTTGGTATTTGGGGCCTTGTTGGGCTGTTTCCATTAGGAGGAGAAATTGCTGATGGGAATCAGGTATTTCTTTGGTGCAAGCCTGTTTGTTTGCAAAGCATGCACATGAAGTTTGGTTTCCCTAAACTCAGTATAACAAACAAAACAGCTGGCAGTTTTCTTGCTCACAGTTTCCAAGCCTACCTGTCTGGCCATCACTTTGCCCAAATGCTCTCTCTTGGTTTTCTCCCAGGATGTCTCTGCCAGTGCATTTCTTGCTTTCTGCTAGCTTTCTCCCTGCTGTGTGGTTCCTTAAATGCATGCACACACTGAGTTGCAATCAAGTCAATTGCCCAGCTGCTGGGTTCGCAGTCAGTCCCTAGGGATACCTATTTTATTCTTCTTGAATTAGGGCTTGCTTAAGCCTTCCAGTGCAGAACAATGCCTTGGGCAGTGACTTCCATAGCTTCAGCTATCACTAACAAATGGGTATTTAATTGCTCCCTCAGTTAGCCTGGGTGAAAGATGGCTAGTATCCACCTGCAGCTTCACTGAGGTCTGTGATTTCCCAGAGATCATATAAATAAATGCATAATAAATTAATACCTAGATCAAACTGCTGAGTGCTGGCAAACAACAACCTAACAATATGCCCGGTTCCCTGCTGTGCTGGGGTCAGACTCTAGGAATTTGTGTCTCTCTTCCCGTATGCTCACAGAGTTTGTCTTGTGTCATTTCAGACAGCAGCGACAGTGACCTTGAACTTTCATCTGTCCGGCACCAGCCAGAAGGACTCGACCAGTTGCAAGCGCTGACCAAGTTCACCAAGAAGGAGCTGCAGTCGCTGTACAGGGGCTTCAAAAATGTAAGTGTCTATTGGGATCTTGCCTCAGCCGAGCAATCCCTGAGAACAGCTGTGCCTTGTGTTTTCCGGGGACTCTGTTTGCTGTCCATATGAGATCACAAACCAAACCCTGGCGAGATGGGAGCTGGATGTGAAGCAGGCTTGGAGCTATGCAAAAAGCACATTGATCAGAGTGAAATTTGCCCCCATGCTGAGCGTGTGGATAAGGTGAGGGCTGTGTTCCCTCTAATTTTGTCCATCGGTGGGTGGAATAAATTTTGTTATGTGCACCAAGGCATGTGTAGGTGTGAACCAACATCAGACACACACGCTGCCCAATGTGGATGGTTGTGGACGCTCTGCTAATCAGCTGGGTGCCACCTGAATCTATCCGGGGCGGCCACCCACGTGCGCAGCGTACAGGGAAAGCTAGACCAAAGCACTGTGTAATTCCTACTGAGGCTTAGAGGGTGAGATGTTAATGGATCTGATAGGATAGGAGGTGTTTTGAGACTTTGTCTTGTTTGTCACCTGCTCACTGAACTAGGGGGCCAGAGCATTCCCGGTGCAACGTGCGTATGCTGGGGGTACTTTGGCCCGGCACTACACAACATCTAGTAGGGATGCACAAAATCGATCTCTCAGGGTTCACAGTCAACCCCTGTTCTCCTTGCAACACACGATGAGTAAGGGATGTTGATGGGAGAAACTCTCCCGTCGACCTTATTCAGTAGGGATAGCCAAGTTAGCCGAGCGCAGCTATGTCATTTTTAGCTACGCAACGTATCTGCGGTCAACTTCCTTAGCCTAGTGTACACATAGCCTAAGAGATTTAGGGCATCCAGAGTCTTACCCTGAAGAGCGGTTCTCATCTCAGGCAAAATCTTCACACCAGAGCCGTACTTTTCCCCTGATTTGGGTCAACAGCCTTCTGTAGTTTTTGTTTGTTTGTTTGTTTCTGTTTTTGTTTTCTTCTTCTTAAGGTGTGTCAAGCAGATTCCAAAGTAGGCTGAAGACAAAGGAGATGAAAGATTCCTATTGCTTTAACAGACTTTCCCCGTGGCGGGAACCCATTTTTTTTCAAGCATCCCTCTTACTACCCCACCACTACCCAATAGAAAAACCCTGAATTCCAAAACAGGAGGACTGTATCAGGTGGAATGGGCCCATGTCTTTCTACGCCCACCACCTTCTGGACTACGGGACAAACAAAACCATTTATAAGCCACACGGTTGATTGTCCGGTCATCAGGGTCCCTGAGACACGAGTCATGGCCCCCCTTAACTCTTATAAAACTATAAACCGACATATTTTTCATATGCCTGATTTCACCTACTAGAATGACACATGCCCAAAAGTAGGATATGTCAATCCAGCAGAGTATGACATTGACAATGATAGGTCACAAGAGGTATTTTGTCCAAAGCATCTTCCAGATATGCATGTTTATTCATAACCCATTTTCCGTAAAGCACGGGGGCGTATCTCGCATTGGGCCACAGCACATTGCTGTTGGTCCTGAGCAGCTTCCAGCCATGTGTTAAGCAATGCACTGAGACACCTGTCCCCATGGAGGTGGGGTGGCCATAGCACAAGGAGAGGCTGTGCGTTGGGTGGAGAGGGGACCACGAACACCAAGGTGCCCAGGGGTCAGGGTTTGAGGAGGGAGCAACAGACCAGAGGCTAAGCTGTGAGAGAGGCCCTAGGAGGACAGGCCTTGGAAGAAGGATGTCTGGGGTGCATTGCATGGCAGAGCCATGGGATGAGAGGAGAAGCAAGTAGCAGGTGTCACGGAGTGTGGGCAGCCAGCAGGCCCTGCACCCCCTCTGCAGTCAGAGGTGACTCTCATTCAGCAGGAGAACAGAAGGTTTGTTAGGTGGCAGGGACACAGTAAAGACCAGACTTGTCAGCACAGGAGGCAGAAGCTGTCAGTACCATGCACCTGGGGGAGAGGGACCCAGAGGGGTCCCCAAGCCGGGCCCTGGCCTCCTTCCTCCCTCTCCAGCCAGACCAGACTGCCCCACTCCCCAGCCCAGTTCCAATTCAACCGGCCAGGCCCCTCCTTCCGCCTTTGGCCTGTGTCCTGGGGAAGAAAGGGGTCACCTGGCTGCCTGGGTTACAAAGGCCTATGTATGAGAAGTCACCACACCAAAACTTCCCTCACCGCCATGCACCGATGCTGTGCCCAGAGAAACTGAGGCCCCACCTTGGGCTGCTACAGGACAGTAGCAACCACAGGCAACACAACCAGGGGAAGAAAATCCTCACACCCCACTGTATCACATCAGGAGCCACCGGGACCATTGCTGATCTGTGGGGAGGGTGGTGGCCAGACCTGCTGCGGGCTAACCCCCTGGCTGTGACTTCCCGCTGTAGGAATGCCCCAGCGGCCTGGTAGACGAGGACACCTTCAAGCTGATCTATGCTCAGTTCTTCCCTCAGGGAGGTGAGTGCAACTCCTGTCTCCGGAGACCTTCCCACAGCAAGGGAGTGGAATGGCTTAAATTAACCAGTGGAGAGACTCTCTCCCCTCCAGAGCCCTTATCCCAGGCTGCGACTTCCCTGTCTGACTGTTGCTGATGTCCCGTTTCATGGAGGAGATGGTCCTCTACAAACTTCTCCTGAGTCAGGGCCCCGGGCTCCCGTGCCTGGCAGTACCCACAGCCCAAGCCAGCTGAGCTCTGCGTGTAGCCCCTCGCTTGGCCTGAGCAGGGGGCAAAGCAGCCCAGTGCTGATAAATCCCTGGGCTCTGCAGTGTCTAGAAGCCCCAGTCAGGCCCTTGTGCCCGGTGTGGTACTGCTGGCTAAAGCAGACCCAGGCCCTGCCCCGAAGAGGTGTAGCTTTACAAGTCAATTCCCACTGCTAGCTGAGTAAATATTACCCGAGACCTGCCTTCCTCTGTGCCAAGATTGGAGGGTATGAGCGCCTCGGTCACCCTCACTGTGCTGAGGGATTACCTGTACCCATCGGGGGTTCCATGGCTGGCAGCAGCTAGGAGGAAGGATGTCCTATTCCCTGGCCTGCCTCAGACTTCTTGTGGGACCTTGGGTCTGTGTGTGCCCTGATTCCCCCTCTGTACCGTGGTGAGAACAGACCTGCTCAGCCTCGTGGGCGGTATGAGGGTAAATGTGTTTATAGCAGAGGTGGAGAAAGTGTTCTAAAAGTTACTTGAGCAAAAGGGCAGCTGCTTTCATTTCTGGATACCCGAGTACAATGTAGACGTGGTGCATGTGTGTGCTTTCATTCAAGTAGTTTCCAGAGGGACATTGATAACTGGTACTTAAGTACAGTCCCTTACCCCCACCCCCCCAGTGGCACTTCTACTCAAGTAACTTTTGGGGTACTTTTCCCACCTCTGGTTTATAGAGACCGAGGTGCTCAGATAGAGAATGATGTGCGAAGGGAGAAAAGTTTCACTGGGCCTCTTCTCTCCTCTCCCAGATGCCACCATGTACGCCCACTTCTTGTTCAACGCCTTTGATGTGGACCGGAACGGCGCCATCTGCTTCGAGGTAAGATCCCAGCTCTCGTTTTCAAAGAGCCAGACTTCTTCTTAAAAAGATATTTAGGAACCTAACAATTCAGCCCACGACCTCAAAAGGTATTTAGGTGCCTAGTGTGGGAGTATGGAAAATAGTTCCTCAGTGGGGTTAGTTTTATCTGTATTGCAGTAGCACGTGCAGGCTCGGATCAGGGCCTCCTGGTGGTGGGTGTGACGCACACACAGATCCCTGCCTGGGAGGGCTTGTAATCAGACATCGCCAGCTGCCTGAGGCAAGGGCTGGCTTTCTGTTCTGTGTCTGTGCAGCTCCTAGCACTGTCTGGCCACGGGCTGCGACTTGGCCTCCTGATAAATTGAGAGACAACAGCACAGAGCTGGGATCCTGGGGAGCAGAGCAGGCTGGGGATGAATTGCTCTGCTTCACATTGCCATCAGTAAGTGCTGGGGGAGCCAGGCAGGGTGACTCCTGCTGCCTCCCTGCCCTCTTCCCCCACAGCTCCTGGCCCCCCAGTCCTCCTCCCACAGCCCCCCATAGGAACTGAGGATAGCTGCAGTCAAAAGGGATTGGAAGTGGCCTGACTGCAATGTGGAGGGTCAGCTGCATCCGTGCCCCGGCTGGAGAACAAAGCAGGCAAATCAGTAAGAGGGACACTAAGAAAGAGAGATGGATAAGGTGGACTCTGAATCCAACAGAGGGGCAAAGGAGAAGGAGAGATCTGCAGGGTCTGGAGGGCAATGAAGAATCACAGGGCATCAAAATGTCTAGGGACAGCCCTGCAGGGACCTATGTGAGACAGGACCTAATAAATAAAATGGTGAGTCTTTAAGGTGCTACAGGACTGCTTGGGTGTTTTTTTTTTTGTGAAGCGACAGACTAACACGGCTACCCCTGGGATCTATGTGAGAAAGTGAGATATAGAGAGAGATATAAATAGTCCAGTTCGTAGAACTTCCAAAGAGCTGAGGGATTGTTTTAAATAAAGCCGGTCGCTATAATGTAAGCTCACTCTCACACAAATGTGTGTGTATAACATCGTCCTTATATTTAGTAAATGGACATAGCACTCTCAGCCAGCCAGCTCCCCAAATGCCTTTTATTTCATTTCTGCCTCGGGAAGGGGCAGCTAATGATTTTCATGTGGTTATTTGTGCTCGGTGCCAGACTCGGTGAATAGTAAGGAACCAAAGAGGTTTTTTTTTTATATGATTGGTGTCAGCGAGGGGCACTTGAGCTTAGGTGGGGAGTGAATCAACTAAAAATAGATACGGCAGAGAAGAGAAACAGGATCGACAGGAAGAAAACCAGGACTGTTTCACGATGGATAACATTTCTGCTTCACCCTTTGAAGGGTCAGGGGACCCTTTGAAAAAGCAAGTCCCAGGTACCAGCTGCAAAACCGTACCTTTTCTTGGGGCATTGCATGGAAGCAGACATGGGGGGTTGCCTGATGTTTGTTAGCCATTGTCCATGTGCTGGGTTACTTGCCAGCCCTGCTATATCTCTGCTTTCTTCTCTGTTCCAGGATTTCGTCGTCGGCCTCTCCGTCTTGCTGCGTGGCACTGTGCATGAAAAGTTAAATTGGGCTTTTAACCTTTATGATATTAACAAGGATGGCTACATCACCAAGGAGGTACTTGCAGCTCGGCTGAGCGGAAAGGGTCTACGGGGGCTTTGGAAGGAGACAGGAATCTGTGGGGCCATTTCAGAGGGGGTACGACAGAGGTCTGCAAAATCATGGCTGGTGTGGAAAAAGTGAATAAGGAAAAGTTATTTATTTGGTCCCATAAATCAGAACTAGGGTCACCCAATGAAATTAATGGGCAGTGGGTTTAAAACAAACAAAAGGAAGTTTTTGTCCACGCAGCACATAGTAGCCTTGTGGAACTCCTCGCCGTAGGATGTTGGGAAGGCCCAGACTTGAACAAGGTTCAAAAAAAAGAACTAGATAAATTCACAGAGGTTAGGTCCATCCATGGCTATTAGCCAGGTTGGGTGGGGATGGTGTCCATGGCTTCTGATTGTCAGAGGCTGGAAGTGGATGACAGGAGAGGGATCACTTTGATATTCCCTGTTCAGTTCACTTCCTCTGGGGTGACAGGCTTTGGCCTCTGTTGGAAGACAGGACACTGGGCTAGGTGGACCTTTGGTCTGAACCTTTTGGGCCCTTCTTATAAGACAGGGGCATCTGGAGATGGAAATGAATGAACGCGCCGCAGCCCGCAGCCACGGGCGTGGTCGGCACAGGACTGCGGTCGGAGATGGGCGCTCCGAAGGCGATAGGAGCATGAATGTGTTTCTGTGCTAGGGGCTGGAGCCTCAGGGGAATTGAATAAAGCTGAATGTCAGAGACCCCGTGAAGTGTGAGTAGTTCAGAGACAGGCAGCCCTGGGAATGGGAAGTAGCTCAGTTAGGATGAAGAGCAATGGAATCCTGGAGGCAGGATCCCTGGTGGTGTGAATTGGAGACACAATGCAGGAGATGGTCCCTCATCTGGAAACCATCTTCACCGCTGCAGGTTTGCGGGAGACTTCCATGGCAAGGGCAGCATCTCCAAGGCTTCAGCAGGAGCCCTCGGGGGTTAGTTTGGTAAAGGAGCTATCCTCAGGCCTGGCAAGGTGATGACTACTTCAGCTTTAGGAAGAATTGCCACAGAATCACGAATGACCACAAGTGGTCAGGACCAACAGTCTCTCTAATCCTGTCCATCTACTCATGGAATAATCTTATGTGCACCGAGGCCTGTGTGACTGTGCACCACCAGTAGAAACACAAAACCAACTTGTGGGGTCTCTGCTAATCAGCTCGGCTGCATTGGAATCGCTCCTGAGCAGCCATATAGGTGTGCAGCTGGCAGGCAACACCAGTCAGGATCATGGTTTTGGTGTGTTGATGCCATTTCAACAGCATAGGGCTCTACTGCACCTTTCCTGCATGGAGGACCACACGTGCTGTCTCCCTAACATCACCTCAGGGAGAGACAGCTCAGTGGGGAGAGCATTGGCCTTATAAACACAGGGCTGTGAGCGCAGCCTTTGAGGAGCCTTTCAAGGCTCTGGGGGTAGGTTAGATTTAAAAAAAAAATAAAATCTGTCAGGGATGGTGATCGGTCCTGCTACGAGGGCAGGGGCCTGGACTTGATGACCTCTTGAGGTCCCTTCCAGTTCTATGAGATGACTCTCAACCCACATACTCTCCAGTCGTTCCTCAGCGTCACATCCGGCAGCCCCACAGCACTCCCTGGAGGTCTCTCGTGTCAGTACAAACCCAGCCAGGCCCTGTTTAGCTCGACCGGGTCACAGCACAGGAGAACCGATGACTGCTGATGAGCACTTTTCCTCAATAGAGCACAAAGCCCCTTACAGAGGAGGCCAATGACATTCTCCCCATTTTACAGCTGGGGAAACTGAGGCACTGAGCAGTGATATGATTTGGCCAAGGTCACTCAGCAGGCCAGTGGCAGAGCTGGGAATTAAACCCAAGTCCCCTGAGTCCATGGCTCCATTCACTAGCCCATACTGCCACCTGGGCAATGGGGCAGTCCTGAGACTGTAGCTGGAATGCTCCTGAGAGAAAGTCTCCAGGCTCCTGCTAGATGTTGGTTTGTCCCACCATCTCGCTCCATGGAGTTAACCCCAGTACAGGGTTGCAGCTCACAAGGTCTGCCTGGAAACAGCAGGGGCCACCCATTGTTTCACCCCCATGGTTTTCCATTGGCCCTGCGGCGGAGCTGACCTTGGCCAAGAAAGGTGGGGAGCTCTGTCTAGACAGACCGTGTGCTGACCATGTCTCTCTTTCTCTGCCAGGAGATGCTGGCGATCATGAAGTCCATTTACGACATGATGGGCCGCTACACTTATCCAATCCTCAGGGACGATGCACCTGTAGAGCACGTGGAGAAGTTCTTCCAGGTAAGCCAGCTCGCTGACCTCTCAGCCCGGAGCTTCCTTTCCAAAGCAGGGTTGTGGGGGTGGCCCAAAGACACATGGGGTCTGAGTTAGCCAGAAGGCAGGCAGGAAGCTTCCTGCCAAAACCCAGGTGCAGAGAGCCTGATCCTGCTCTGTGCTTAGCCGGGTTAACTCCAGAGCAGCAGCTCCGAAGTGAGTGGAATTACGCTGGGTTGGAAAGGGTGGGGGGATGCGAATGTCGATTCCCACATGGCTGCAGGCAGGATGCAGATGGCGGGGCTGACTTGCTGAGGTCATGGCTGGAAATTGTGTGCTGCAGACCCTGGCAGCTGCAGATGCAGGGGCTCCATTAGGGACTCTTGGTGCAGATTAACCGGGATTGGGTTACAAGCCGCAGACACACTCCGGTCCCAGGGGGCTGCTCCGTTACAAACGTTCAGGCTGGGCTGGCAGGCAGGCAGGCAGGCAGGAGGACAGCAGCAGCCCATGGGGGATCACAGCCACAGGACAGAGTGCAGGCAGAGAGAGCCTGTAAGCCTGCCAGGATTCCAGGAAGGTGGACACTAGCGTGCGGTCGGGTGCAGCGTGGCTGCAGACGGAGGACCACGTTGGTGCGCATAGGCACAGATTTGCCAGGGTCTCCACGCCCATGCCTGCTGAGCATTGCTTTTGATTTCAGAAAATGGACAGAAATCGGGACGGCGTGGTGACAATCGAGGAGTTTTTAGAGACTTGTCAAAAGGTGAGCGGGCCACTGCCAGGGTTTCTTCTCATTTTTTTCCATCCGTGAGTGGAATGCATTTTCTTCCATGCACCGAGGCATGCGGAGACGTGAACCACCAACAGAAACGCAGGCTGCCCACTGGGTGCTAATCAGCTGGGCCGAACATGAACCTTTCCTGGGTGGCTGCCCAGGCACTCAACTTACAGGGAATACAGGTTGCTGCTTCAGATGCTTCATTGCCCTCCAGACCGCTCCTCCTCCTCCTGAGTACATCCCTGACTCTGTTGGATTCCGAGTCCATCTGACCCATCTCTCTTACAGTCTATCTTATTGATTCGCCTCTTTCATCCTCCAGCCAGGACAGAGATTCAACTGACCCTCCAAATTCCAGTCATTCCATTTCCAATCCCTTTTGAATGCAGCGCCCCCCAAGTTCCCACCCTGAGTCCCACACCAGGTCCTCTCTTCTTGTGCAACAGGGGCTGGGGTATTCCGCATGGTGATTCCTGCCATTCAGGGACATAGTGCATGAGCAAGGAAGGGATGGAACTGTTGTAGGGAGCCAGGAGACCAGACCATGCTCCCAGGAGCCTGTGTGGATGATAACACATGGACAGTGCTAATGAGGCACATTGACTCAGAAATGATACTTAGCTAATTTCATTTGCAGACCCTTCAAAGCACTATCCAAAGTAGGTTAGTCCTGATGGGACAACCAGCCCAGAGAGAGGACGCGGCTTCCCCCATTTAACCCAGTAGGCTATAGGGGCTCGTCTGCATACTTGGCTTAATCTAATTCTTGACCTCCCCCCCCACCCCTCCACTCTCTGATTTGCTCATCTTGATTATCTTTTTCTGATTTGTCCTCGCTCACTGTTTCTGGTTCTCTGTGCCTTACATATGGAGTCTGTTCTGGTCTGGCTATGGTCTGAAGAAGTGGGTCTGTCCCATGGAAGCTCACCTAATACACTGTTTTGCTAGTCTTTAAAGTGCCACTTGACGGCTTTTTGTTTTGATTAGAACTCTGGTTAATCATAGAATCCCAGGGCTGGAAGGGACCTCAGGAGGTCATCTAGTCCAGCCCCCTGCCCAAAGCAGGACCAACCCCAACTAAATCATCCCTGCCAGGGCTTTAGCCCAACAACCAGTCTAAACACACCTCGGTCAGCTATATTGTTAGTTGTACAGTAAAGTTTCAGGGGCCCCATTGACAGATACGAAAAGATATGTGGTAGTCCCTGCCCCAAAGGGTTTACAAGCCATACAGTGCCAAAGAGTGGTTAAGGGAAACTGAGGCACAGAGGGGGTAGAGACGTGCCCAAGCTGGCACAGCAGGTCAGTGGCAGGGCTGAGTCCGGCCTTCCATCTCCCAAACCGTTTCCCCAACACCTGAACCACAAATTTCCATTTGTCATGCGGCTTCTCAGCCTTCACTCCGGTCTCTCTCTCTCTCTTTCCTCCTGCTCCAGGACGAGAACATCATGAGCTCCATGCAGCTGTTCGAGAACGTTATCTAGAACTGTGAACTCGTCTCTCCCAGCACAGCTGCCTCCCGGCCTGCTCGCAGACGGACCCTTCCGTCTGTGTCTCTCGTTAAGCACACACACACACACGCACACACACATCTTTATGAGAAGCAAAACAAACTCTTTTTATATTTCAAAAACAAAAAAAAAAAACCCAACCAAAACAAAGAAAAAGAGGATGTGATGATGTTTGCGCCTGACGCTGACGGGATTCTCACGACAGGCAACAGGAAACAGAGACAGATTGGGTTTCATGGGTTTGTTTGACCTAGCAGAGAGATTGAGAAAGTGACCAGCCTCATGGATTAAGATCAGCCCTTCTCGCGTGGCAGCTGGATGGAAAGGACGTTTGCATGTGGAGGGTGGAGGTCTTCTCACTAGCATCAAGTGAGTACCGGGCTCTGGGGCAGTTACTGGATCTGATCAGGAAAAGGAGGTGCAGTATCTACAAGGGAAGGGCAATTCCTGGAGGAGAAATCGGTGTCCCACTAGATCCTAGCTGGCACGATTTGGCATATCTCCACTGACTTCATACACCATTGTGAAATTTGACATCTGCCGAACTCCATCTCTTTTCATTCGTGGGCCAAGATCCTAGAGCCTGAATGTCTCTCAGCAGAGAGAGAGAGAGAGAGAGGTTGATTCGTGGACATTCATACAGAAGACATTATTGGCTGTAGGGAATTGTCTCCAAGACTTCAGTTGTAAAAGCACAAGAGTGTCCATTCAAAGGTGGGTTCCAGGTCATGCATGACTCAGAGTCTTGGGTAAGACTTCCTTAGGAATTTCCCAAGAGAGTGGAAGCCAACAAAAAAAAAGCGAGCACATCTTATCCCCAGCTGTTTTGCAAAGGAATGTGCCTCCGCCTGCAGCGACAGAGGAAAATGAAATATCATCACTCAAGAGACTGGCACAGGGGCTGTCTACCAGAAAGAGGCGGGATTTGAATGTGCTGAAGCAGTCCAGCACAAATAGCCTTCCCACCAGAATGAGGAGACAGGCCCTTGCAGCTGCAATCTGGAGGTGAAATTTTCCATAATTTTGGCTTGGCCCTGGCTCAAGTATCTGTTGGCTGGAATCGAGGGTGACACTGGAAAACTGCTTTTCTGTGGGATGGAGGAGAGCTGAGGTAGTCACGTTGATCCCAGCGTGTGTGAGAGAGGTACTATTCTGGGTCTGAATTCTGTTGAGTAAGCCTTTGAGGTACACAGAGTCCAAGAACAAGCTCTGAGTAGCTCAAACATGTCATCTCCACCAACAGTAGTTAGTCCAATAAAAGATGTTACCTCACCCTCCTTGTCCCTTTTATGTCACCAAAAACTGATGGGCGACTTACAAATATGCCCAAAGCTCCTGTTTTTTTTAAACAAGTGACTGTTTTTAGGTGTGACACGTTGTGTCCACAGCTGAGAGGAGACCTGCCCCTGGATGACCCATTCTTGACAGAAGATAAGTTGGAAAAGGCAGCTAGAAATCAGTGAATGTAGGGCTGGGTGAGTCACCAGTCTGGAAAGGAAAAGAGGAGGTGGGATCGGAAGGGAGTCATCCCCAAGATTCAAGTCAGGGACAAGTCAATGCAGACTCTAATGAGAAACTTTCTAAGTAGTCATATGCACCATCTCAGTGGGATTTCCTGTTGGCCATGTCAGAGTCACAGATCCCTGGGGCAAGCTGTCTCCATGACAACAGAAATTCCCTAGATGAGATACCCAGGAGAAACTCCCTTTTCAGGTCCTGTACTCACCTTGAATGGGTCAGGTAATTGAAGACCCCCCACTTTACTGGGGATGCAACAGTCTCTGGTTAGAAGAGCACCAACCCTGAGAAATAATCCCTGCATCTGCAGCAGGGAAGAGTCTGACCAACGCTTTTTGGGGAAGAGACCATGTCCTGGTGGAAGTTGTCACTGATGCTTAGGCTAGTGCAGATTCTGCCTCTTTTTCATGGGCCTTGCTCTTGGATTAAAAACAGATCTCCCCTTACTCTGCACCACAGTCCTCCAGCCCTCACTTCCCAGATCTGAACTAGCCCCAGGATCCAGAGTTTTATACATCCAGACTTTCTCCCAACCCTCTCAGTGCCCAATGGCCAGTTCTCTCTCTCTCTCTCTCTCTGCCCCAGGTCAATCTGTTTCTGTCACCCGCTGCCAAGAATTCCGGCTCCCTCATCCTCCCCTCACCCCCTAAGCCCTCTCCGGAGGCCATGAGTTTGCACTTGATACTTCCTGACATATGTACAGTATAAGGAATGGCCGCATGTCTCACTAGCAATAGCCTTTACTCCAGTGCCCTCAATCTCCTGCCCACCCTACAGCACAACCTGGGGGGGCAGCTGTCGGTTCCTGTTCTCTGTAACTACTTGATATTCAGTCACTGTATATTTTACTAAAATAAACTTCAGAAAAAAAAAAAGAGGCTCCTTCTGTTTCGCTCTTTCACCAGCAGCAGCTCCCAGCTGGTTCTGTGGTCCTGGGCTATCAAACACCTTTCTGTCCTCCTTGTCCCTCCTGGACCTCTTTTTGCATAGCCAGCGGTATTCCGGGGCGGGGGGGTTGGTGAAGCAATTTTTATAGTGGGGGAGAGCTAACAGCTGTAGAAACAAACTGGAAACCTTGTATAAAACAGAAACCACTTCAAGCCAGGATGTGCTGCAACACCCTTCCCCCGTGCACACCTAGTTCCAGCATCTGCGTGCAGGGCTGCAAATGCCACAGGAGCATTTGGGCTGGGTCGTGTTATAAAGGGTGAGGATTCTGGAGCATGGAGGAATAGAACAACCCTGTTGAGTGTCATGCCTTGAGCAGGGGATGCCTGCAGTTTAACCCTTGCAGCATCAGTTGATTTGTGTGTTGGGCAGTGCTTTTTTGTGCTGGTACTTGCCAGTACAGAGTACTGGCACCTCCACAGCCCCAGCCGTGGGGTTGGCTGGAGATGTGGGGGTGGACAGCCAGCTGAGAACCAGATCCTCTTTGTTTTTAATAAAACAAAAAAGCCCTGGTCTTGGGACAAGCTCAGCTGCTTTCCTGTGGGATGCTGTGCTCGGAAGAACGGAAGATGCAATATGACAGGCCAGGTCACCCTTATAAAACAGTCCTAATCCCACTCTACCTCTTCAATTGGCAAAGACTGCACCTGCAGAACCCCGCCCCATGTTATTTGTTGGAGCCCTTGTCATGAACTTCTGCGAGGTGCTGAACAGCCACAGAACAAAAAGCCAATAACCAGCCATCCATGGCTGCTGGTTTCTGATCCTATTGTGCTGGAAAGATGGAGGAGATTGATAGCAGGCAGGCAGGCCTGAGGGCTGAAGCAGGTGATGGAGGACATGTGGACTACTGGAGGCAGGAGGAGGAGGTTTCCCTAGAGCAACGTGGGGGTATGGAGGCTCTGCCCTCTCCAGCCCTACAGGAAGGAGGGCGAGCCAGGGCCATGCAAGTCATGGGAGTGACCTGCTTTGGGGACAGGAGCAGAGAGGGGGCTGCCCTGCAGCAGGAAGCATAACAGCCCCCGTTGAAGGGGCCCCGTTAGGGTCCATATGCGGAGCTCCTCCACGAGCAGGGCCAGGGCGTGGGGGGCCAAAGGGGTGTCCTACATGGACCCCCCCACTGGCAGGTCCAATGGCACCAGCTGGGAACTGCTCCGCATTGCCAATGAAACGCCCTTGCGTTCTGCTGGGGCAGGGGGCCACACCACCGCCTGTATGCGGCCTGCCCCGCCCCACACTGAGCCCCCTACCCCACGGGGCCCGGCCTGCCCCGCCCCACACTGAGCCCCCTGCCCGACGGGGCCCGGCCTGCCCCACCCCACACTGAGCCCCCTGCCCCACGGGGCCCGGCCTGCCCCGCCCCACACTGAGCCCCCTGCCCCACGGGGCCCGGCCTGCCCCGCCCCACACTGAGCAACCTGCCCCACGGGGCCCGGCCTGCCCCGCCCCACACTGAGCCCCCTGCCCGACGGGGCCCGGCCTGCCCCGCCCCACACTGAGCCCCCTGCCCCACGGGGCCCGGCCCAGCCTGCTCTACACCACGTTGCACCCCAGCAGCAGGAATCCCCGCCTGCCCCGCCCCCTAACGTCATACTGCCCACCGCCAATCACGCTCTGTCAGTGAACGCACGAGAAGGATGTGGTTATAAGCTCTCTGATTGGCTGCAGGGTGCGGCGGGGGGCGGGGCGGGTTCTGCCCCTTTTGCTCCGCCCCCTGGCGGCGGCCGTGCTGAGATGGTACGTAAGGGCGTCGACCGGCTCTGTGACGTCATCTCCGAGCGCCAGTGGCGGGGCGCTGGCGCTTCCGCTCCCCCGGCCGGCCAGAGCCGCTAGGCAGGTAACGGGGGCGGGGCTCCTGGCGGGGCGCCCCCGAGCGGCCGTTAAACCGTCTGCCCCCGCCTGGCACCGTGGCTCCCCCCCCCTCGCCCGCCGCACCGGGGGGTCCCCCTCCTCCCCACCTGCCCACTGTAGCAAGGGGGCCTCAGCCCCCCATTTCCCCCCACCCACCGCACCCAGGGGTCCCCTCGTCCTCCCACCTGTCTGCCTCACTGAGTGGCTCCCGGCCCCTCTGATTGGCTCCCCATGCTCCCCCCACACCCCCGCTGAAGGGCTCCCCTTATTTCCATCTCCCCTGGCCTCACTGAGGGGTCCCCTTCTCAATCCCCCTGCCACACAGAGAGCCCTCCGCGCCCCTTGTGACACCCCAACCCACTGAGGGGTCCCCTTCCTTCTCAATCCCCCTGCCACACAGAGAGCCGTCCGCGCCCCTTGTGACACCCCAACCCCACTGAGGGGTCCCCTTCCTTCTCAATCCCCCTGCCACACAGAGAGCCGTCCTCGCCCCTTGTGACACCCCAGCCCACTGAGGGGTCCCCTTCCTTCTCAATCCCCCTGCCACACAGAGAGCCGTCCTCGCCCCTTGTGACACCCCAGCCCACTGAGGGGTCCCCTTCCTTCTCAATCCCCCTGCCACACAGAGAGCCGTCCTCGCCCCTTGTGACACCCCAACCCACTGAGGGGTCCCCTTCCTTCTCAATCCCCCTGCCACACAGAGAGCCCTCCGCGCCCCTTGTGACACCCCAACCCACTGAGGGGTCCCCTTCCTTCTCAATCCCCCTGCCACACAGAGAGCCCTCCGCGCCCCTTGTGACACCCCAGCCCACTGAGGGGTCCCCTTCCTTCTCAATCCCCCTGCCACACAGAGAGCCGTCCTCGCCCCTTGTGACACCCCAGCCCACTGAGGGGTCCCCTTCCTTCTCAATCCCCCTGCCACACAGAGAGCCGTCCTCGCCCCTTGTGACACCCCAGCCCACTGAGGGGTCCCCTTCCTTCTCAATCCCCCTGCCACACAGAGAGCCCTCCTCGCCCCTTGTGACACCCCAACCCACTGAGGGGTCCCCTTCCTTCTCAATCCCCCTGCCACACAGAGAGCCCTCCGCGCCCCTTGTGACACCCCAACCCACTGAGGGGTCCCCTTCCTTCTCAATCCCCCTGCCACATAGAGAGCCGTCCTCGCCCCTTGTGACACCCCAACCCACTGAGGGGTCCCCTTCCTTCTCAATCCCCCTGCCACACAGAGAGCCCTCCGCGCCCCTTGTGACACCCCAACCCACTGAGGGGTCCCCTTCCTTCTCAATCCCCCTGCCACATAGAGAGCCCTCCTCGCCCCTTGTGACACCCCAACCCCACTGAGGGGTCCCCTTCCTTCTCAATCCCCCTGCCACACAGAGAGCCCTCCGCGCCCCTTGTGACACCCCAACCCACTGAGGGGTCCCCTTCCTTCTCAATCCCCCTGCCACACAGAGAGCCCTCCGCGCCCCTTGTGACACCCCAACCCACTGAGGGGTCCCCTTCCTTCTCAATCCCCCTGCCACATAGAGAGCCGTCCTCGCCCCTTGTGACACCCCAACCCACTGAGGGGTCCCCTTCCTTCTCAATCCCCCTGCCACACAGAGAGCCCTCCGTGCCCCTTGTGACACCCCAACCCACTGAGGGGTCCCCTTCCTTCTCAATCCCCCTGCCACATAGAGAGCCGTCCTCGCCCCTTGTGACACCCCAGCCCACTGAGGGGTCCCCTTCCTTCTCAATCCCCCTGCCACACAGAGAGCCCTCCTCGCCCCTTGTGACACCCCAACCCACTGAGGGGTCCCCTTCCTTCTCAATCCCCCTGCCACATAGAGAGCCCTCCTCGCCCCTTGTGACACCCCAACCCCACTGAGGGGTCCCCTTCCTTCTCAATCCCCCTGCCACACAGAGAGCCGTCCTCGCCCCTTGTGACACCCCAACCCACTGAGGGGTCCCCTTCCTTCTCAATCCCCCTGCCACATAGAGAGCCCTCCGCGCCCCTTGTGACACCCCAACCCCACTGAGGGGTCCCCTTCCTTCTCAATCCCCCTGCCACACAGAGAGCCGTCCTCGCCCCTTGTGACACCCCAACCCACTGAGGGGTCCCCTTCCTTCTCAATCCCCCTGCCACACAGAGAGCCCTCCGCGCCCCTTGTGACACCCCAACCCACTGAGGGGTCCCCTTCCTTCTCAATCCCCCTGCCACATAGAGAGCCCTCCGCGCCCCTTGTGACACCCCAACCCACTGAGGGGTCCCCTTCCTTCTCAATCCCCCTGCCACACAGAGAGCCGTCCTCGCCCCTTGTGACACCCCAACCCACTGAGGGGTCCCCTTCCTTCTCAATCCCCCTGCCACACAGAGAGCCCTCCGCGCCCCTTGTGACACCCCAACCCACTGAGGGGTCCCCTTCCTTCTCAATCCCCCTGCCACATAGAGAGCCGTCCTCGCCCCTTGTGACACCCCAACCCACTGAGGGGTCCCCTTCCTTCTCAATCCCCCTGCCACACAGAGAGCCCTCCGTGCCCCTTGTGACACCCCAACCCCACTGAGGGGTCCCCTTCCTTCTCAATCCCCCTGCCACACAGAGAGCCGTCCTCGCCCCTTGTGACACCCCAACCCACTGAGGGGTCCCCTTCCTTCTCAATCCCCCTGCCACACAGAGAGGCCTCCGCGCCCCTTGTGACACCCCAACCCACTGAGGGGTCCCCTTCCTTCTCAATCCCCCTGCCACATAGAGAGCCCTCCTCGCCCCTTGTGACACCCCAACCCACTGAGGGGTCCCCTTCCTTCTCAATCCCCCTGCCACATAGAGAGCCCTCCTCGCCCCTTGTGACACCCCAACCCACTGAGGGGTCCCCTTCCTTCTCAATCCCCCTGCCACACAGAGAGGCCTCCGTGCCCCTTGTGACACCCCAACCCCACTGAGGGGTCCCCTTCCTTCTCAATCCCCCTGCCACATAGAGAGCCCTCCTCGCCCCTTGTGACACCCCAACCCACTGAGGGGTCCCCTTCCTTCTCAATCCCCCTGCCACACAGAGAGCCCTCCTCGCCCCTTGTGACACCCCAACCCACTGAGGGGTCCCCTTCCTTCTCAATCCCCCTGCCACACAGAGAACCCTCCTCGCCCCTTGTGACACCCCAACCCACTGAGGGGTCCCCTTCCTTCTCAATCCCCCTGCCACACAGAGAGCCCTCCGCGCCCCTTGTGACACCCCAACCCACTGAGGGGTCCCCTTCCTTCTCAATCCCCCTGCCACACAGAGAGCCGTCCTCGCCCCTTGTGACACCCCAACCCACTGAGGGGTCCCCTTCCTTCTCAATCCCCCTGCCACACAGAGAGCCCTCCGCGCCCCTTGTGACACCCCAACCCCACTGAGGGGTCCCCTTCCTTCTCAATCCCCCTGCCACACAGAGAGCCCTCCTCGCCCCTTGTGACACCCCAACCCACTGAGGGGTCCCCTTCCTTCTCAATCCCCCTGCCACACAGAGAGCCGTCCTCGCCCCTTGTGACACCCCAACCCACTGAGGGGTCCCCTTCCTTCTCAATCCCCCTGCCACATAGAGAGCCCTCCTTGCCCCTTGTGACACCCCAACCCACTGAGGGGTCCCCTTCCTTCTCAATCCCCCTGCCACATAGAGAGCCCTCCTCGCCCCTCATCACACCCCAACCTCACTGAGGTGTTCCCTTTCTTCTTTCAGTTCCCAGCCCCATGGAGGGGCTCCCATCCTCCTCACCTCCCCAGAGTCCCTCTTCCCCCATAGTGGCACCACGAAGTTCATGGCCCGGGCCTCTGCAGCTACCCAGGAATCCCCTCACAGCTGTGTATGACCCTGCTGTGTAACCGGTGCCCAGTGTGTAACCAGTTATCTGCCCCTGGGGGGAGGTTGAGCCCAGATGCTGGTTGCTTTCTACTGGGGTGTCCACAAGCACCCCAAGGGTCAGATGGGGACCACCAGATGATTTTGGATGGTCCCCAAAGTCGTCATCTTTATTTTCTCTGGAGTTCGGACCTTGATTATACATTGACCATGGAATTTGGACTTAGACAGAAATTTATAGACCCACCTTTACCAGAGTGCACGGGTGACTTATCAGCACTCATGTGTCTCTCTCCTGCAGGGTCCGTTGCAGGCAGTGGTCCACAGAGCCGGTCCAGCAGGTCTGCGCCTGACTGAACTAGTTGGGGCAGGATTGGGTCCGGGGCATTTCCTGTCTAGCTGGGACTATGAGGCTGGTCCAGTTCCAAGCCAGCGCCGCTGGGCCCAGAATCGGGCTGGAGGAGAAAGATGGTGGCAATGTGATTGATTTAAATGCTTTTGACCCTTCTTTGCCCAAGACCATGAGGGAGTTCCTGGAGCGAGGGGATGCAGCACTGGCTATAGCGAAAAGGTAAATGGGGATGGGGGAATGCTAGCTCCCTGTCCTAGGGCTGTCCCCCTCCTGTACATTGGTGTTCGTGTTCTCCCAGGTTCTTGGCACCCCGAGGGCTTCCCCCACCCACCACAGCGCTGTGGACTGGCATCGTACCGTGGGGAGTCAAAGCCATCAGCTGTGCCAACCAGGCATCTAACAAAAAACAAAGGGAGTGGTGGCGGCGTGCTTGGGTGTACGGTTGTGGGGCACAAATCCAGCTTGAGGCCTGGGACTTGCCATATGATCTGTCCTGTCTGCACAGCATTAGGAGGTAACTGTTGGAGTTAGGCCTGGATCGTCAGAGGTATTTAGGCACCTACCTCCCAATGATTTCAGTGAACGCGAAGTGCCTAAATACCTTGGAAGTTCTGGGCTTCGATGACTAGGAAGCAGGGAAAGGTGAAAGTAAAATGTTCTCAGTATTGCTACCTCCTCTGCAGCCTGCACTTAAATCCTTAATAATTGTAATAATCCTTAGTGCCTCTATAGATCTTCTCCAGGAATCTCAGTGATCCCAAAGGTGGGAGGCAGTGTGGCTCCGTGGCTGGAGCACTGGGCAGGCAAGAGCCCTAGGCAAGGCACTGACTTTCTTATGTTCCCGGGTGTGTGTGCATACACTCCCCGCTGCTCTGTTCCCCGTCCACCTGCTGTATGCAACAGAGCAGCTGACCACAGTGGCGGGAGGTGGGGAAAGGGGCTGGTCAGGTAGCTGTTTGTGGATGCTAAGAACCCACAGGTGTTTTTAAATGTGTGTTCCAGCCCTGGAGCACCCGCAGAGTTGGCGCCTATGGCCCTGGTCCCAGCTCTGCCTTGGTGCCAGTGCCTGCCCTTGGGCAAGGCATTTCCCCGTCACCTGCAGCAGTTTGCTTGGCTGAAAACAAGGGGATACCAAAGCACCTTGAGACGAGACTTTCAGTGAGCACTAGGGGGCGCAGGCATTATCCCCAGGTTTGGAAGCTGGTTGGGAAAGGTGCAGCCGTGTACAACTGGGCTTGTCCAAGTCCTGGTCCCACACGCTGGCTGGCGGGCACTCGGAGGGCAGGAGTCTATGCAACAGATAGGTGGAAGCCCCATTTTATAGGCAGGGAACAGGGATGAGGTGGGGCCAGGACTGACTTGTAGCTACCAGGAAGTCTGTGCCAGAAGTAGTAGAATCCAGGGGATCCTGTTCTCCTAGTCCCTTGCTTTGACCACTACACCACCCACCCTCGCTTCCCCCAAGGAAGAGTCTCCCCCTTGGCTCAGCAGCCCTTTCATCTGGCCCTTCCCTCCTCTGTCTCTAGGGCTCAGGAGTCCGGCCAGCACATCCTGCCCCGCTCTCAAGTGACCCTGTTGGCCCCTATAACCAAGCCGGAGAAGCTGATCTGTGTGGGGCTGAACTACGCAGACCACTGCCAAGAGCAGAACGTGGACATTCCCAAAGATCCCATCATCTTCAGCAAGTTTCCCAGCTGCATCATCGGCCCCTGCGACGAGATCATCTACCCGCCTGAGAGCAGCGTAAATATCCCCTGCTCCTCCTGCCATGCCTACACAGCCCCCGACGGACTCGCCCAAAGAACTGTGGGAGCAAAACCCTGGGCATGCCCACCCCGCACCAATGAATAGAGCCGGGAGCTGCCTCCAGAGCTGTGTAATCTGTGGATCTGCCACTGAGACATTGCTGCTATTTGTGCCAGTGTCCCCTACTGCCTGTGTTGTGTAGCAAGCCACCTAGATGCCAACAGCCCCACACGGGGCACCCAAATACCTTGCCTAGGGGACCTACCAAGTTGCGTGGCCATGAGGCACAGGGGGAGGCTCTGTGCTGAGCACGTTGCCCACCTGTCCGTGCAGTCCCTGCCCTATCACGAGGGGCATTTTGCGGGTATGGGAACAATGGTCCCCCTCGGGCATCTCTGAGCACCTTGCCCATGGTACCCTGGCGCTGATTGCCTTGGTGCCCTGCTGGGCTAGGCCAGACGTCCTCCGACTTGCCTCTTTCCTTCCCTAGGAAGTGGACTGGGAGGTGGAGCTGGCGTTTGTCATCGGGAAGAAAGGGAAGCACATCCAGGTACTCGGGGAGCTGGGAACGGACGCGGGGCCACTCTGGGGTGATGTTGCTTCAAGCCAAGCCCTGGCTGAATGGGGCCATCTCTTTGGTGACTGCAGGGCACCTGGTAAAAGCCACCAAAATGGCTGGTGCGATGTGGCCCCCACAGAGGCTTGCTTTTCACGAGAGGGCGTCCCTCTTGATCAGAGGCTGGGCCTGTTATGGGCAGCAGGTCTGCTCTCGTGCCAAGGAATCAGGTGCCAATGGGGGCAGCCCCATGTGTCCACTCTCTCCAGCAGTGGCTGCTGGGCGCGGCTGTGCAGAGACCCAGACCCCCTCTCCCTCCCTGTCCAGGAGTCGGCCGCGATGGATCATGTGGTGGGGTTCACGGTCGCCCATGACGTCACCGCCAGGGACTGGCAGCTGAAGAATGGGGCGCAGTGGCTCCTGGCAAAAACCTTTGACACCTTCTGCCCGTTGGGCCCAGCCATTGTCACCAAGGATGCAGTGTCAGGTACGGGTCTGTCCCATGGGCTGGGCTGCAGTTGGCACAGGGAGTACTGGTTGCCCACGCAGATGCTCTCATGCTATGAAGGCTCCGGGGGGTGACGCATGAGCTCCCTTTATGCCTGCTGCCTGTAGTCCTACTGCCCTGGGCTGGACACACAGGGTGGCTCACAGCCACGGTGGGGGGGGCAGGTGGCTCGGGACTGGCCTAGGAGGGTGCCTGAGTCTGGGGCGCTTCAGGGACTGGGGGTGTGGCATCCTTCCCCAGTGATTACTGATCCAGTTCCCCATGCCCAGCACTGGGTGACCAGCCCTGACCCTCTCGGGGTGCTTTTCCCAGCCTGAAGCCCAGTATCCAGCCCCATGCCAGCTGGGACGATTACATGTTCCTCCCTACGGTTCCTCCTGCTGCCTCAGCTGGCTCCACAGCCCTTGCTGCACACTGTCCAACCAGCTGCTGCATTGCACCCCAGAGGTGGCTGCAGTGCAGTGAAGAGCCATGGCCCTTGCCTAGATCCAGTTGTCCAGCCCTGGGATCCTTCCTGTCAGCTGAGCTTTCCTTCCCAGGCCCCCAGCTGCTCCTGTGCACTGCAGGGCCTCTCCTCTCTCACCTGGTGGGCAGGGTACAGGAAGTGGCCCCACCCTCCCCAGTTGTTTTTCAGCACTGACTTTGCGCTTGCTCGCTCTCACTCAGACCCTCACAAGCTGGGAATCTGCTGCAAAGTGAACGGGGAGCTCGTGCAGAACAGCAACACCAGCCAACTGATCTTCAAAACGCCGGCGCTGGTTGCATGGCTGTCCCGGTAGGTGCAGCCCCTTTCCCCAGCTCGAGTGATGGGGCCCTTGTCCTTAGCAGCAACGCTTGCTGGGAGAGCCAGGAGGCTGGGGGTTGAGCATGAGTGCTGACCTACACCTGGGGATGTCACAGCCCCATGGTGGGCAGCAGGACACAGCTGGGTAATTGGGGAGTGGGGGGTGTATGCTGGGAACCCAGCCATATCCTCAACTGCAGGATGGGGGCGGGAAATGAGCCAGGCTGCCCTGCTGATGGACTTTTCCTGGGTTGGGGCAGGTTCATCACACTCAGCCCAGGAGATGTCATCCTCACGGGGACCCCTCCAGGTGTTGGTTTCAGCCGGAAGCCCCCAGTGTTCCTGAAGGTGAGCATCAGCCAGGGAGGGGTCACAGCTCTGTGACAAGGAGGGAGGGCTACAGCTGTGACCTGGGGATCTGGACTCCCTACAGCAGGAGCTGGGTAGGGCCAGGAGAGGTTGCATGGGGACTCAGGAGCTTGTCTGCGCAGCTGCCCTTGCAGCCTCAGACCCAGGAAGGGAATAACATCACTAGCCTCTTCCTGGCCATGCAAAAGTGCCTGTGGTCTTTGTTACTGCCTCTAGGGGGTGCACATGCTGTACTGCTATGTCCAGTGGGGCTGCCCCAGGCTGTTTGCTGCCCACTGCTGCTCTAACGCAGGGTTTGGAGCCAGTACCAGCGTCCCAACTGCCATGTCTGGGGGTTGGGAGGGTCCCGTTACTTTGCATGTGAATCACTCAGCTCCTAGGGTTTCAGCCAGGAGTGTGACACAAACCCTCCCCCAGGGGTTCTGCTCGGCCAGGCCCAAGTAGGTAAAAGTGAGGGCCCTCACACTGAAGGGGGGGGCCAGTCCCAGCCTGCATCTGGTGTGCTAAGGCCACGGCGGCCCTGCAGTGCAGAAAAGCTGGTAGATGGGGAGAGGCTCTGTCTGCTGATTGCAGAGATGTCACCCACCCTCCCCCTGGCCCCTGGTGCTGCAGCAGGGGCCAAAGCAAAGGGTTCTGTGTGGTAGGTGTCAGGCGTGCAACAGCAGTGTTCCTCACGGCCGCATTCCTCTGCTTGGTCCCCGGTGCAGAAAGGAGATGTGGTGCATTGTGAAATCGATGAGCTGGGAGCCATCCGAAACAAGGTCGTTTGAGGACACCCCCCCCCAGTCCTGAGGGACCAGAGCGGATCACGGACACTGGAAGTCTCAGCACTTTCACGGCCTTCAGCTGCTCATGCTAGGCAACAGCAAGGTGACTTAGCAATAAACCTTTCACTGAAGGCCCCAGCCCTGCTCTCGGTGCCCTCTGTCAGCCCCTGCTGAGGGCCGGCTGCCCAGCCAGCACTGGGGGTCATGGAGCCAAGTTGCTGTTAAAAGGGGAGGAGGCCTGGGGGCAGTGTTCCCTTTCATTGTCTGCAGCTGGGGTGGAATAACTTTTGTGCTCCAAGGCAGGTTTGGATGTGCACTAGTCATAGAAACATGCAGGTGGTTGGGGGTGCTCATCAGCTGGGCAGCACCTGAATCCCTCCTGCATGGCTGCCTAGGTGCTCAGCTTACAGGGAAGACTGCCTGCAGGGTGCTCCCCTGAGCTGTTAGAGCAGAAGCAAGGAAAATAAATGCACTTCCCAGCTCTGTTCGGGGGGCGGGGGTAGCGGGTTGCCCCAGCTGCTCTGGAATAGAGTAGGGGTGTGGTGGCAATCCCATCCTGAATGAATGGCTTGCAGCCGGCCACTCACCGTGCAGCGTTAAAGGGTGGGACCAGTGCCTTGGAGAGGGAAGCAGTGTGGAGAGAGGCATTGACTACAGAGCATGATGGGAGATGAGAACACGGTCAGGTTTTCATGGGGGGCGGGAGGGGACCCTTGGCCCCAGCCTGGACAGGGAAAGAAAACCAGCCAGAGAGTCTCAGGCACTAAGCTTTATTTTGATCCCCAACTCAAAGCAAGTATTCCAGCCCATCAGCAGGGTCATGCTGCCAGTCCAATCAAACAGGGGCTCCTGGAGGCAGGCACCGAACAGGGCAGGGGGACTTGCCCGCTGCTCAGCTGCAGGACTGGGCTGGGAGCGGAGCCATCGAAGCAACTCTAGGTGGAGGTGAACTGCCAGATGAACTTCTCCAGTCGCTGGCGGTTCTCTGCTGCGCTGAAGGTTTCTGAGAGGTGGAGAACAGGGCCTGGCTGCTCCCGTAGTACCTGGGTGGGAGGAGAGAGGCAGAGCCTGACTTTCCACCCAGGAGAGACCTCATCGGCCAGTCCAGGCTGAGAGGCGGTACAGAGGAGCCCCCTTGCAGCCGACTCTGCCACCCCTACAAGGCCAGGACATGGGCTGAACCAACCTCCCAGGGGTCATCAGGCTGCAGGCAGAGGCACACTCACCCCTAGCTCCTTAAAGGTCTGCACAGAGCTCCCGGCCAGGCTCCTGTCTGCACACTCTGGCAAGAGAGAGGTTTGACTGAGCGCAGGAGGGACAGGATAGTCAGACACCCAGGGCAGGTGCTGCGCAGGGGGTACCAGCACCAAACAATCCTCTTCTCCCAGCCCAATCCTCTCCTCCAGCTATTCCACCTCCTGGCTGGGGGAGGCCCCTCTCCTTTAGTTCTGTTCTGGGCCCTGCAGCCCAGCCTGGACAGGGAATTAACCTGGGGGCATTAAAACCCATTTCCTGTAGCCTCACAGTGGCCTTGCAAAGCACCTGGGGGCTGTAAGGGGAGGCAGAGCCAAAGCTAGAAGCAGGGGGCTGCCAGTGCCCATAGTGCATCGAAGGCCATTCCTGCAGGTCTTCAGCCCAACTCCTGTTTGCCCACCCACAGCAGACAGTGGTTGCTCCTGCACACGGCTGAAGCAGCTGGGAAGTTGCCACCTCCAGGTGTAGTTCTCCCAGCAGGGGGCAGGTACCACCCAGCTCTGGCTGCGAAGTGCCTGGAGTGCTGGGATGGAGACGTTCGAGCCAGGACGACACCACACCCAGGAGCATCCCCCTGATAGCTGTGCCCCCGACTCACCAAAGGAGCCATCCTCTCTCGCCCTTGACAGCAGGAACCGCTGCAGCTTCTCCACGTACTCCAGCTCTGGGGAGGACAAACAGATCATGGGGTGGGAGCACATGGCCCAGCCCAAGAGGGGCTGCTGCTCAGTGCTGGGTCTGACTGTCAGCTGGGGGGCAGCTCAGACATCCCCTGTGACCTAGGGCACAGCATAGCACTGCTCTCTGCCTCAGTTTCCCTGGGAGGAGATCTGGGGGGAAGTGCTGTGTGCTCTGCAGGGAACCTCACCAGTGCTGGCCAGCAGCTGCTCCAAGCGGCTGTCTGCAAGTTCCCCTTCACTCGGGGCCTGACAGCTGGGGCACCCTACCAGCTCCACCCCCAGGAGTCAAGCTGGAGCCCTGCGCCAAGGGAAGGCCCCTTGGGTCTTACCAGGCCTGGAGGTTGGCTCAGCCCCTGGCTTTGCTAACACCCAGCACTGAATGAGAGGTACCAGCAGGGACTGGTGGGGGGGCGGAGGGACACAGGAGGTGGTATCGTACCTGGCACAGGCCAGTCTGACTGGAGGAGGAAGGCAGCTGCTCTCTCAAAGGTCTTCAGCAAGGGGTCCAGCAGGCTGCTGAGGAAGAGGAGGAAATCAGGGCAGTTGTCCAGCTGGCTGACCTGGGGGGAGAAGACTGGTCAAGCCTGTCCATCACTTTGAAGGGGCTCTGTCAGCTCACACAGGAAATGAGTTTTGGGGGGACTCAACTCCCTCTCAAAGGGGGAGCAGCACACAGCAGGGATGGACCCAGGCTGGGGCATCGGCTGAATTCCAGGGGAGCCCTGGGCCGGCACAGTAGAGGGACAGAGTCGGTACCATGGGGCACTGCTGGGGCTGGGATGCCGAGGGGCAGCAGGGCCAGATTGAGAGGCGCTGGCAGAGTTGTGCGTCAGGGATGATCCATGTACCCAGCACAGGTAGGTCTGCATCCTGCTTTGGGGTGCAGGCAAGGGACACCCCTTTCCTGGCAAGGGGCCTGCTGGCGGCATCCACATCACCCGAGCCCTGAGGGGGCAGCCCTGGGTGGGTGTGAACTGGGCATGGCAGGCTGGGGCAGCGCCTGTCCCCACCCCCCCGGCTCATCGTAACTCCACCACGCAACAAGGCAAGAGCCTGCCACAGGGTGGGGAGGACAGAGCCCCCAGCTGACCCGCAGATGGTGCTGCCGAGCCAGCCGCTTGGCCCAGGCACAAGTGAGCTGAGTTGAGGGGGGCTGGGGTCTCAGCCCCCGCCCGCTGGCAGATCGCAGAGAACTTTGCTCCCGTTGGAAGAGCGGCCCGGCCCACGCAGCTGGCATTTGCAAGACAGGTTGTGAACCTGGGCTCTGGCGTGCGATGGCGGGGGAAACAATAGGAACAGGAATGAATACGGTAATTTGATGTTCTCTTACAATGGGGCTAGGGAGGGGAGCGGGGGCCCTCGCTCGTGGCTGATCCCTTCCCACGTGCCAGCAGCCCAAAAGGAGAGCACGTTCCCCTGGCTGACAGCCACTCGCCCCATCTCCGCCCAGGGGTGCGGGAATTGGAGACCCCAGGCCAGGAGACTATGAAACACACGAGGGCCAGCGTGCCTAATAGTGCCTGACATATGGCACCTGAGCACAGTGCCACTCAGCAGGACTCCTGGCTTCTCTAGTCCCAGCTCTGGAAGGATGACACAGCTGGGCTCTCCAAGGGGGTGGGGACTAGTGGTTAGAGCAGAGGAGCAGCCGGACCCGAGGCCCCCTGGGTTCTATCGCTGGGAGGTGCAATGGAGTTCGGGGGGCAGAAGGGGAGGGCTTGGATTCAGAACTCCTGGATTCTGGTTCCACTCCACCACCATAGCCCCTCATCCGTGCCTCAGTTTCCCCAGCTGCAGGAGACCACCTCCATGGCAGGCTGCAAGATGCAGTGGCTGCTTGAGAAGGTGGTTTCCTTGGGGCCGGCAGGAGGGATGGCCTCTGGTGCAAGGTAGGAGAAGGGCCCCCGACTCCCCAGGAGGGGCAGGCCGGGCTGAGCACTGGGCAGCCAATCCCCACCAGCTGGGCAGGACAGTACCTTGAAGCAGCGCTTGCCGCTGTCCTGCTCGTGGTCGCTGTCGCTGTCGTCGAAGTCTTCCATCTCCTTCCACAGCAGCCGCTGTGGGAAGCACCTCCGGGCAGTGTCGCAGGCCAGCCGCTCACCAGGGACCTGGGGGAGAAAGTGGCTGCCTGAGCCCTTCGAGGCGTGGCTCTGGGTGCTCAGGAGCAGGGTGAGGCCCGGGAGCTCCTGCCAAGGTAGCCGGGGTGAATAACTTCCCTTCCTTGCAGGTACCATCCATCCTGCCCCACTCCCCCGAGGGGCCCAGGGCAGGGTACCCCAGCACCTGTGAGAAACAGAAGCGGGGGGTGGAGGGCAAGGGGCTGGGGAGTCAGCGGGGGGTGTGAGTGGCCCAGGACAGCAGGGAGGGGGCATGGGGGGGTAAGACTCAAGGCAGGGGGCTGGGAGTACAGGGAGAAGTGGAGGCGGGGGGGCTGAGTTATCATACGGCAGCCACTGCCACAAGGGAGCTGCGTGGGGCACTGCCAGGAAACCAGCTGCATCACAAGACGCCCCCTATGCAGCCGTTCTCTTCCCCGGCTTCTCCCCAACACCGCTGGCCATGTGCACGGCCTGGCGTTCGCCGAGGGGCAGCAGGGTAGGCGTGGCTGCGCCGGCCCCTGGAACCTGCCTGGCTGCACGGCAAGCTGGGCCTCCCACCAGCCAGAGCCGCACGGCCGGCACACCGCCGAGGGCCCGAGCTGGGGAGGGTGCAGACAGCTCCAGAGACCCGGAGCCAGGACATCTTCCCCTCCGTCAGCCGCTGGCAAGGAACAAGGTGCTGGGCTTCCCCCCGCCCCCCAGCTCCCGCCCACTGACCAGCCTCCAGACCAGGCTGAGGTTTACCCCCCAGTGGGCTCTGTCAGCCAACGCCCTGCACTGCGGCCAGCCAAAGGACCCCATCTCCTTTCCCAGCCCCGAGGACTCCCCTGCAGGCAGCCGGGGAAGGGCCTGGCTGCGGAGCCACGGGAAGGCGGCAGGTGCAGGCGGCAGCCCGGCAGCAGGGGGCCTGGTGGGCACAGGGACGCCACGGCAGCTCCCTGCCTCCTTGGCCTACCTCCTCGGCCAGCAGCAGCCCACACTGGATCAGCTTGTCCAGCACGTCCTGGCTGTAGCAGGAGGCCGACTGGCAGGGCTGTGGGAGGAGACGGGGGAGTGAGCACAGGCCTGGCTGGGAACCAGAGACAGATGTGCGGGGGGTGCGTGCAGGGGGCACAGAGCAAGAGCAGAGGGGGGTGGGCTGCAGTGAGCTCCGGGGAGCGGGGGGGTGGTGGGGGCTGATGCGAGCTGGGCTCTGTACTGGGGTGGGGAGAGATGTGCAGGGGGCAGGGTGAGGGAGCCCACCAGGCTGCCCCCAGGGCCCCTACCTGGAGCAGGAGGATGTGCCGGGGCAGCAGATGGACCAGCACCAGGATCTTGCCGTGCAGCTCCTGCTGGCTCAGCACCACGTCGGCAGTGGCCAGCTCGGCCGGGTCCAGGAAGGGCAGCAGCTCCACCAGCAGGGCCTTGATGGCGCAGGCTGCAGGGGGGCTCGGGGCAGTGTCACCAGCCCGTCTCCTCCCTGCCCCCCAGCTCATACACACGGCGTGGGGCCCAGGACAGTCCAGTCTCACCCGTCACCTGCCCCCAGCTCATACACACGGCGTGGGGCCCAGGGACAGTCCAGTCCCACCCCTGGCACCTGCCCCCCACCTCATACACACAGCGTGGGGCCCACGACAGTCCAGTCCCACTCGTCACCTGCCCCCCACCTCATACACACAGCGTGGGGCCCAGGACAGTCCAGTCCCACCTGTCACCTGCCTCCAGCTCATACACACGGCGTGGGGCCCAGGGACAGTCCCACCCATCACCTGCCCCCCAGCTCATACACACGGCGTGGGGCCCAGGACAGTCCAGTCCCACCCGTCACCTGCCCCCCAGCTCATACACACGGCGTGGGGCCCAGGACAGTCCAGTCCCACCCGTCACCTGCCTCCAGCTCATACACACGGCGTAGGGCCCAGGACAGTCCAGTCCCACCCCTGGCACCTGCCCCCCAGCTCATACACACGGTGTGGGGCCCAGGACAGTCCAGTCCCACCCCTGGCACCTGCCCCCCAGCTCATACACACGGCGTGGGGCCCAGGACAGTCCAGTCCCACCCGTCACCTGCCCCCAGCTCATACACACAGCGTAGGGCCCAGGACAGTCCAGTCTCACCTGTCACCTGCCCCCGAGCTCATACACATGGCGTGGGGCCCAGGACAGTCCAGTCCCACCTGTCACCTGCCCCCGAGCTCATACACACGGCGTGGGGCCCAGGACAGTCAAGTCCCATCCCTGGCATCTGCCCCCTGCTCATACACACGGCGTGGGGCCCAGGACAGTCCAGTCCCACCCGTCACCTGCCTCCAGCTCATACACATGGCGTGGGGCCCAGGACAGTCCAGTCCCACCCGTCACCTGCCCCCCCCCCAGCTCATACACATGGCATGGGGCCCAGGACAGTCCAGTCCCACCCGTCACCTGCCCCCCAGCTCATACACACGGCGTGGGGCCCAGGACAGTCCAGTCCCACCCGTCACCTGCCCCCCCCCAGCCCCATACGCACATCACGGGGAGGGTCACTCACCCCCCACAGCCTCGCACATGAAGACGGGCAGCAGGGTGGCGCTGTGCCAGCTCAGCTCCCTCACCGCCGCCTCGGTCTCCCTGGGGGCCACCAGGACGTCCCCGCGCGAGAGGCGGTGCAGGGAGATGCAGCCCTGCAGCAGAGACAGTGCACGGAGCACCAGGTCCCGCAGCTGCCCTGAGAAGCCCACGTCGCAGTTCCGCAGCAGCGTCTCCTCCACCAGCCAGGAGAAGTCAGACATGAGGCAGGACAGGAAGACGCCCTGGGAAGGAAGAGGAAGGGAGCAGGGGGCCCTCGCAACCGCCAGCCAGCAGGACGGACGGACACGCTCCCCACACCCCATCCCCAGGCAGCAGAGATGAAAGGAAGAGACTCCACTTGGCCACAGAAGCCCTGAAACCAGCACTGAGATAAAACCCACCCCGGGAAAGGAGAACCACCAATCCTCCCTCCACTCTGTCAAGGAGAGGAGAAGCGCTGGACACTCTATTCAGCAGAAGACATCAGAAGGGGGTCCTTAAAACCGCCATCCAGATGGTACCTCTTATCGCGGGGATCCTTGAAGCCACCACCTAGTAGGTCATTGCCCCCTTTCCCTGGTGAACAGGCCAGCCCATGAAGCAAGCAGCTCCATTCTGCAGCACCCCCTGCCCCCAGCTACCTCCCCCAGAGCCCTCCTGCTTCCACCTACCTCTCGGTGCTTGTGCAGCAACAGTGCCGACGTGATCGCTACAGCCATGACAGCGGAGCAGGAGACGCCAGCTGGAAGGGAAACCAAGGCACGTCCTGTTATCTCTTTAGTGCGCTGTTCTTTCCCCCACCCCAGGGGTCCCTAAGCCAGGGCCCAAGCGCCTCCGGGCTGCCCCAGAGACTGCACTGGGAGCTGAGGGCGCTTGTCACCTTGCAGGACTGTAATACACTTTTGGAGCCACAGGGAACGTCTGTGGCTGGGATGGGCCTGATCCTGAGTGGGGCTGGACACCCATGCTGCATTGTGGCAGAGCAAAGCCATGCTGGGGCTTACAGCCAAGGAGCTCCACCAGGAAATCAGGTCGCCTGCACCCCACAGGCCAGAGACCCTCCCCCAGGGATCCGGGAGCCCAGGGATCTGTGGGGCGCAGGCGATACAGCGAGAGAACAGCTGTTTGGAGATGGGGAGGGCAGAAAATAACCAGGATGTCACTGGAAATTTACCATGGAGCCAGCGCTCACCCCACAGCACAGGGCACAGATTTGCTGCGGCCAGGTCTCCACACAGAGGACACAATCGATTGAGGCGTGTCTCTGCTTTGCAATGGGCGGTGTCCCTTGCCCGTGGCTGTCGGGGCTCTCCCATGCAGCCCTTTGCAGCAAGCAGTCACGCAGCCAGTGCATTGTGCTACCAATGACAGATAATTGGGAAGTCACAGCCGCCCGGGAGAGAACGATAAACTGAAACAAGCGCAACATGTGAGGCACAGTCTTTATGTAACCAGGCGACCGTGATGGCAATTTAACAAGCCTATTGTTTTCCCCAGCATCCCTCGCAGGAACTTCTTGGCTTCTGCTCTCGCTAGCGGAAGTTCGGGAGCCAAGTTAATTCTTGGCGGGTGACAAGTAGGACAGTCTTGCAGAGACGGCTCTGGATTAGCCAGGGGGAGATGCGAATTCAAGTCCTGGCTCTGCCACTCACCAGCCTGGGACAAATCCCTTGCAAGCCGATTCTCAGGCTGTAAAGTCTGCAGGGGCGTGGCGACCTATCTCCTCTCACAGGCCGAGTCGGAAAAGTTAATTCACGCCTTCCCTGAGCCCTACTCTCTCCCCCAGATCCGGCAGGGGGTGGAATCTGCTCCACTTTACCTGGAGGCACCCAGATCTCCTGGTGCCACAAGGATGAGCTACTACGAGCCGCAGGGGGAACTCCAGCCGGCATCTCCTCCTGCCAGCTGGGATCCAAATCTGTATCGTTCTACAGACGCCAACCTGTGACTGCCCCTCCTTCCTCAGGTAATGGCTGGAGCAGCAACCCATGGACTCGCAATGGCAGAACGATGGAGAAGGGCAAGAGCTGAGAACCCCAGTAGTGTTACCAGCTGGCCCAGAGGCCAGATTTTGACCTCCAGCTGATGTAAATCCAGAGTCATTCTGGATTAATCACAGAGTAACTGAGGCCAAGTCTACACTCGGGGAATAAGTCAATTTCAGATACGCAAATCGACGTATCAGAAATCGACTTACCTGGCTGTCCTCACTGAGGGAGGCCGACGGCAGAAACGATAGCGAGGAGTCCGGGGTCAATGGCTAACCCCAGACAGATCCATCTACCAGACACGCAAATCCAACTCCAAAAGATTGACCCCCCCGACTGCGTCAATCTGTGTAGTCTAAACAAGCTGTGGGAGGCAGTCTGGCCCCACGCGACTCTTACAAATCCCACCTGTCCTGCCGGGCAGGTTCCGCTGCACACTCTCAGCCCTGAGCTCCCGGCCACACCAAACCAGCTCCTCTCTGGCAAAGCAGCTCCCAGGTACCTGGGTCTCCATCGAGAGCCTCAGTTCCACCCAGGGCAGGTGGGGCAAGGTAATGCGAGCCCAGGGGCTGGTCACCGGTGAGACCCAGCTGGGGAGTGTGGCTGCTCCCACCCTCACCCAGTGGGCATGGGGCTGGGTACGCAGACACCCTGCCACTGAGGATGAGCCCCTGCGGCGTGACAGCCCGTGGCTGGGCTTATCTGCCAAGCGCTTGGGCAGCTAACCAGGAGAGGTTTAAATGCTGCCCAGCTGATTAGCAGAGCGCCCACAGCTTGGCTGGCAGCATGTGTTTCTATAGGTGGTTCACATCCACACCTGCTTCGGCGCACATAATAAAAGTTATTCTGCACACGGATGGTTATAAAAGGGAACGTTGGTGAGGCTCTCGGAAGTGGCTGCCATTGGCTCCCAGCTCACGGGGGACATGTTCTGTTAGTTGGCTCAGCAGTGTGGTGGAAAGAGGCAGTAACTGGGCGAAAGGGGACCTGGGAGGCCCTATCTGTGCCCAGCAGGGTTAGCACCTACCGCTCAGGGAGTGCAGGCCCAGTCTGCCCACCAGCACTCGCTCATCTGCCTTCAGCTCCGTGGAGGCTCTGAGTTCCGGGTACCACTCCTCAGATTTCTCCCAGTCCAGCAGGTCGGGGCTGCGGAAACAGGACGAGAGAGGGAGTGGGCTGCTGGTAATGCAAAGAGGTGCTGGCTGACGCAGGAGAGAGGCCCACAGCGGGGCAGCAAGCCTGGGAGGTTCCATTTTTCCACTCTGCACAGGCAGTAGCAGAGCACGCTTCCCCTGTCTCAAACTGAGCTGGGAACACAATGGCCAGGCTGGACCAAGGCCCGTCCAGCCCAGAGCCCAGCCCGACAGCAGCCAGCTCTCGGAGAGACTGGCTTGGCCCCAGTGCATGCAGCTTAGTCTCTCAATGCCCCAGTTTGGGGCCCCTCTGCTGAAGGGAGGGTGGGTTCTGCCCCGCCTGGCCTGAGACCCAACAAACTCATGTCACGGAGGGCACAGAACAGCAGTCAGAGCAAGCAACACAGCAGTGGGCATCTCTCTGTTCTATCACACATCCCTTGCTTTGGGGGCATCCAGGCCCAGGCTAAACTCCTGCTGAAACTGACACCAAAGGTCCGTCACCCCAGGGAGAGCACAGAGGCACCACTCAGCAAGGAAGCGGACTCCCAGGCCTAGCTCAGAGCACTGGGTCCCAGCAGGGCTTTGCTAACAGCAGCTGGGGCAGTCTGGCTACTCGGGCTGCAAATCTAGCTTGGCTTTGTAACACACCCGGCACGCTCAGAGTGCCTTTCCGCAGCCCCTCTCCTGCGGTCTTCTCGGACAACCAGCCCCAGCCTTCCGTGCCCTCCGCCCCTCTCGGGAGCTGGGTCGTGCCTACCTTTTGCCAAGGACGACGGGCAGAAGCAGCTCCTCCAGGGACTTCTGCGAGCAGCTTTGCCTGAAGAGGCTGTTTGCCCTGTACTCCTGGAAAAAGAGAACACAACCCGGTCAATTGCTAGCAGCCTGGTTAGACAGCCAGTGGCCAAGATGAAACCAAAGGTTCCCAGGCCTTAGCAGGCTGATCAAAAGTGAGCCCCCCTGCTAAGCTCACTATTCTGCACCACCCTCCCTATCCTGCATGACCCATCAACCGGTCGGAGTATAGGAGATGTCTACACTGCAGTTAAAACAGCCCCGCCAGGCTGTCAGCTGGCACACACCAGCCATAGGTTTTAACTGCGCTACAGGCCAACCAGCCAATTCCGAGCCACGCCAGCGAGGCAATGAATCCTGCAGGCCTGCAGCTGCCTGGATCCCCCAATCTCCAAACACAAGACAACCAGATTGCCCAACGCACAACTGGCCAGTCACCCAAAGTCACGCAGGGTGCAGTGACGCAGCAGCTGGCCACCTCCCCGCCCGGGCAGATAGAGTCCCACAACTCCAGCTAGTGTGGCTAAAATGCCACTGGAGCTTTGCAGGGGTCGGGCCGTGCAAGTGCAGTGTAAGACGTCTGGGCTAGTGTAAGTCTGCCGCCTCCCGCTCGCTCCCCCTGCAGGGGAGCCATACCTGAGTCCCCAGATCCTACCATGATACACGAGAGTTGAGCACCACCAGATTCCCCAAAACCCAGCTGGGGATTGCAAGTCTCCAGGCCTGGGCTATGGGCCACACACCCTATAACGTGCCCTGTAGGCTGAGCACTTGGGCAGCTGCCCAGGAGACAGTCAGGTGCTGCCCAGCTGATTAGCCACCCACAGGCAGCACCCTGTGTTTCTCCGGGTGGTGCACATCCACACATGCCTCAGTGCACAACATTTATTCTGCCCCAGATGGAGAAAATTAGAGAGCCGCTCACCCAGGAAGCTGCAAAATACCTGTAAGGAGAAGGGCTGTGCAAAGTCCACCCGGACGCAGCCGAACTCCCGGGCCAGGGCTCGGCGAAGAGCCAGGAGACAGGAGCAGAGGCCAAATGGCTGAGCAGGGCCCTAGGAGAGCAGACGAGCAGGGGCTGTTAACTGGGGGATGGCGGAGAGTTTATTGGCTACCTCTCGGTCGAAGGCTGCGCTTGCTCTGCAGAGGTCCAGGCTTGCTCCATGGCAGGGCCTGTGGGACAGACCTTCACAGCATGACGCCAGCTTTCTGCACGCTGCTTCACCGGGACCTTCAGCTGACAGGGCAGACTGTGCTCCTGCAGGGCGTTTGAGCGAAAGCCTTGGCTCTGCGGGAGGGGAGCTGCCCTACGCCTACACCCTGGCTCCTGTGGAAATTCTGCGGGGGCTCTGTAGAACCAAAGCCCCTGGCTTCCAAAGGTTTGGGGCACATACCTCTCCCACACCTCTGCTCCCCAGAGCCAGCTGCTGGTCAGGGAGGCAAGGGGAAAAAGAAAATTCAGCAAGAACATGGCTGGTGCATGTCCCTAGAGTGGTGGGATGTCCAGGGGCTGGGTTCCTGGGAACAGCGCAGAGACGCAGAAGCCCAGGGGTGGTACCTGGGGCAGGAGATAGACTAGAGCAAGGACGCGTGCCCAGAATGGTGTGTTTGGTATGGCTACAAGTGGGGTGCCCTGATCTGGAGGAGGGTTTCCCAGGAGGCTCCCCTGCAAAGTACAGCGCACACTGCCAAGTGAAGGGGAAGCGGGTCAGTCTCAACTAGGACTGGCTATGTCCATGGCAGTGCTGAAAACATGACCCAGGAGTCCCAGCTCCCAGCCCTCCAGTGCTAAGCACTAGGTCCCCCTCCTCCGCCTTGGGAGGGAACCCAGGAGTCCCGGCTCCCAGTTCCACCCTCTCCCCCAATTCCCACTCTAACCACTACTGCCCACTTCCCTCCCTGAGCAGGGAATACAACCCGAGGAGCCCTGCTCGAGTCACTGCTCCCATTCACCACTGGTGGCTCTTACCAAAAGCCCCTCGTGGGGCGCCTCTGGGGCCACATCATAGGCCATGCCCACGGGCACCAGCATCACATCGGGGACAACTCCGGCATGGACAGCACCCAGCACCAGCGCCAGCCACTCCCCGCCTGCGGTGGAGAGCCGGGACCTGCCGGGGGAAATCTCCTCCAGGAAGATCAGCAGCGGCTGCCGGCTCTTCAGCAGTTCCTCGACGTACTGGGGGTGGGAGAGGAACCCTGTGAGGTTGGAGGCTCCGCGTAGCAGGGAGTGTCCTTCCCTCGCCCGGCGGCAGAGAAGTGACGGTTCCTCCCTAGGACCTCCCATCGCCAGCACAGGAAAAGCCCAGGGACACCCCATCACGCTCAGCGTCACTGCCCATCTGTGGCCTTGTTCAGTCCCCCCTCCTCATCCCACAGGCCTCTTTCCCTGGGGGACGGTCCCACAGCCTGGCAGGGCTCTCACCCCAGGACCTGGCCAGAGACTGAATCCCGCTCTCCTGCCACACCTGCTTCCTACCCCACAGAAGTGGGGGTTCCACCAGGTGCTACCTCTTGGGCAGCCCCCTCCCCGCAACAGCTCTTGGCCAGAATCAGGACCCAAATCTGGCTGGCCACGATCCTGAAGCAAGATCCGGGCCTGACCCCCCAGCTACGCAATGCCCAAAGGGCGACTCACGGGCCACGCTCCATGCAGGTGCCTGAGGGCAAGCTTGTGGGGAGCCAGTGGGAAGATGCACCCCAAGGTTAGCGAGAGTGGGTGTGGCCCTGCCCTATGACACACAAGTCTTGAGTGGGGTGTATGAGCAGCCCTTCACCTCAGTGGGTCCCAGCAGCTCATAGCCTACTGGGGCTCCACCCTACACCCCGCTCTGCCTGACAGGACTGGGAGCTGAGTGTCTAAGTCTCCAAGTCTGCTAAGAAATCCTCAAGTGCTTTAGGAGCCTGCAGCAACTGGCTAAGGCTCTCACTACGTCCCCCCTCCCATGCAGGGCCACAGCAGGGTTCCAGGGTCCCTGTTGGCTGCACAACTCCCCCCCGCCCCCCACAACCTACCGAAGTGAAGACGGCTCTGCAGAGTGCACCCCATTCGCTGTCCGGCGCGTGCTCCACTCCGGGAGGCAGGAAAACCCCTCCCACCCGGCTCAGCAGGCCCCTGGAGGCAAAACAGGCACGGCCACCATAAACAGGTCATCACCCCTGTCCCCAACCCTGCCCAGGCTGCCCCAGGAAGCACCTGGGTCCCTGGGCACAAGGGCCCCGTTCCCAGAGGGAGACGGGTTCGGAGGAAGCAAGCCCAGGACCGAGAGGTTGGAAGAGTGCAGTACCGGGGAGAAAAGGAGAGGAGCGGAGCGTGAAAGCCCAGCTCCAAGCCTTACCGGAGGCCTGGGGCATAGTCCTTGTATTCCCAGGTCACTCGAGGCAGCCCCAGGCCCTGCGAGAACAGGAGGAAGGGGAGCAGCAGCCCATCCAGCCGGGACTTGTGAGTTGAGAGGAAAACCAGCGGGACGTCGGGCTGGAAGGAAGGAGAAAGGGTTGAGCGCACGCCTCCAGGCCACCAGACACCCCAGCTGCATGCTCACACGAGGCGTGTTCCCAGCCCCTGGCTGGCTGGGGCCCTGTTCATGGAGCAGCAGGGAAGAATCTGTCTTCTCCCAGTTCTGGGAAACAGGCCGGGGATCCCGCAGAGGTGGAAAAGCGTGTGCACGAACAGGAGGGGCCCAGGGGAAAAGCCTGCACCAGAGCCCTCGTCCACCCTACAGTGCAGACGGGCCTGCAGTCCAAGGGAGCAATCACAGGACACTAGAAGCGGAAGGAACTTTGAGAGACCTTCAGGGCCAGTCCCCTGCCCTGATGGCAGGACCAAGCACCCTCTAGACCATCCCTGACAGCTGTCTGTCTAAGCTGCTCTTAAACATCTCAAGGGATGGAGATTCCACAGCCTCCCCAGGTAATTTATTCCAGTGTTTGACCATCCTCACGGTTAGGAAGTTTTTTCTAATGTCTAATCTAAACCTCCCTTGCTGCAGTTTAATTCCATTGCTCCTTGTCCGATCCTCAGAGGTCAAGGAACAATTTTTCTTCCTCCTCCTTGAAACCCTCTTTTAGATACCTGAAAACTGCTATCACCTCCCTTCTCAGCCTTCTCTTTGCAGTCGAAGCTAAACAAGCCCATTTCTTTCAGGCTCCCCTCATGGCTCATGTTCTCTAGGCCTTTCATCATTCTTGCTGCTGTTCTCTGGATCTTCTCCAATTTCTCCACATCTTTCTTGAAATGTGGTGCCCGGAACTGGCACCAACACTCCAGCTGAGGCCTAAGCAGCGCAGAGCAGAGCAATGACTTCCTGTGTCTTGCTCACCACACTCCTGTTAATGCAGCCCAGGATCATGTTTGCTTTTTGTGACAACGGCATCACACTGTTGACTCCTATTTAGCTTGAGGTCCAATATGAACCCCCCATCCGTTTCTGCAGTGCTCCTTGCTAGACAGTCACTTCCCATTCTGTAGGTATGAAGCTGCTTATTCCTTCTTAAGTGGAGCACTTGGCATTTGTCCTGACTGAATTTCATCCTGTTTACCTCAGACCATTTCTCCAGTTTGTCCAGCTCATTTGGAACTCTGACCCGATCCTCCAAAGCAGCTGCAAACCCTCCCAGCTTGGTCTCACCTGCGCACTTAGTCTCTAGGCCGACAGCTAAATTGCCGATGAGGATATTGGATAGAACCAGTCCCAAAACAGACCCCTGCAGAACCCCACTGGTTATGCCCTTCCAGCATGAGGCCGTTAGGCCAGGCTGAAAATTGAGCCCTGAGCGACTGGCCTCCAGGCTGCAGGAGGATTCAGGCAGAGCTGGGGACAGAACCCAGGAGTCCTAAGCTAGAGGGTGACAACAAGTATCAGTGCTGAAGGGACGGGAGTGGTGTAAGGTGCCAGGGAGCTCAGTGCTGCTGGGTAACCTGACCAAAGAGGAAGGGGAAGACCCAGACTCCAGTCCCTTCTCTGCCAGTGGCTCTGCTGCGACCCTGGGCAAGTCTTTTAGCCACCGTGCCTCAGTTTCCACCCCGGTACAAGGGATATCAGCCCTGCCCTGCCCCCGGGGGTGCATGAGGATAAAGGCGTTATGGGTGCTCAGAGACTAAGGTGCTGAGGCTTAGGCAGGTAACACAAGGAATGGGCTGTTGACAGAGCCGTCTCAGTTCCACCCCCCATCAGCTCCTTACCATCTGGGCTGCTCTGCGCACCATCTCCAGCTGCCCTCTGTGGAGCAGCACGTTGAGGAACATGCGGTTCAGGAGCCTGAGCAGAGCCCAGCTGCAGAGCCTGGGAGAGAGGAAAAGGAAATGAGAGGGAACACAGCACAGGGAAGGTCTTCTGGGAAACTCGTCCTCCTTTTAACACCGTCCTACCCAGCACCCTGGGGTCCGAACACACCCCACTGAAATCCACACACACACACACCCAGTCACTACGCAACAGTGATCAACGACAACCCCCTTGCGCCGGGCACTGCACATTCACACCGTGAGGCAGAGCTGACTGCAGACACAAAACCATAGCGTGGAGTGACCCGCTCTCATAATTTTACCCTCTGATATTTTCCATCCAAGGGTGGGATAAGTTTTCCTATGTGCACCATCCATAGAAACACATGCTGTGGGCACCGCTTATCAGCTGGGCGGCTCCCAAATCTCTCCTGGGCAGCTGCCCAAGTGGCTCAGCTTACAGAGAACGCTGATTTTACCCCAAATACTGTGATCGTTGACATATTAGGAGTCTAGGAGTGAAGGCGCTTCTGAGATCACTCGGAACGATCCCACAATATCACAAGCCACCTGTCAGGTCATCCCATTTATCAACCTGTTGAGGTGCATTTTAAAATTATTTCAGGATGTTTTTTTCCCCCCTCACGGCTCCACAACCTTTGTCCTCGGGTGGTTCAGAAACCTTCCTCTCGTTTCCAGTCTACGTTTCCTCAGGGTCAGTTTCTCCCCCGTTTGCATTTGGGCCGAGGCGGTCCTTGAGCTTCGAGAGCTCTTGTGCTTCGCTGCAAACCCTTAAAGCCCCAGCTTCCGGACTCATGGAGAATTTCAGCTTTTTGGATTAATTGTGAGACTGTTTCTAGATCTTGAAGTAGGAGAAAAGAAAGAAGATAGGATCCCAGCATAGCCTAGAGGCTCTAAAGCCACAGAGCGAGTGTCCCTCCCCACATTTTTGACTTATGAGGATAAGATGAGGGATTTAGGTTTATGTAATCCATAGGAAAGTGAGGGGGGATTTGACAGCAGCCTTCAATTGCAACCACAGGGGGTGGGGTCCAAAGAGGATAGAGAGGGGCTGTTCTCAGTGGTGTCAGATGGCAGAACAAGGAGCAATGGTCTGAAGTGACAGAGCGAGTGATCTCGGTTGGTATTAGGAAAAGCTCTTTCCCCAGGAGGGTGGTGAAGCACTGGAATGTGTTACTGAGAGAGGTGGTGGAATCTCCATCCCTGGAGGTTTTTAAATCTCAGTTCGTTGGGGTTGATCCTGCTTTGAGCAGCGGGGCTGGACTTGACCTGAGGTCTCTTCCAGCCCTAGGAGTCTACTGTTTTTAACATAGTTTTTGGTTGGTTTGTCATCCCCCCACTCCCTGGAGGGTGGGGAGGTCTTTTCTCTGGGTTTGCAGAGCTCACAGCATTAATCTCTCCATTTTCCAGATGGGGAGTGGAGGCAAGCAGAGGTTAAATGACTTGCCCAAGTGACTCAGGGACTGATCAGGGACTCAGATGTGGACCAGTTGAGTCACGGGCCTGGCCTGCATGAGAGAATTTAAGTCAGGGCTCCATTATGTAACTTAGGAGCGTGACAAACCCACCCAAGCGAGATTTCATTCCAAGCTGTGCAGCTGCCTAGTGGATAGAGCACTGAAACGGAATCTCACACCACCTGGATCCAATTCCTCACTCACCCCCTGGCTTGTTGGGTGAGTTTGGGCAAGCCAGGTCCCCGCCCTCCCCGCGCCTCAGTTTCCCCACCTGTACAGCAGCACTGACCCAGCTGTGTGAAGTGATCCGAGATCAGTAAATGAAAAGCACCATGTGCACTAAGCATCACCACCACATTTCAATGTTCAACCCACGTCTTTAAAGCTCCCACAAAGTAAATGAATAAACAGGAGCTCTGTTTGCAAAAAATATTCACGCCTTTGCGTGATTAGGCAAAAAACACAATACAAATACAATCACCCCAGCGTGCCAGCCCAGAAGCCATCTCCCCCATTCACACCCCCAAGCGCCGGCGTGATGTTTACCAGAAGCCTCTAAATGCTTTTATCCCTTGGGCAATTTCCCCACTTCAAATACTGAGACTGTTCGGAAAGGTTCTTTTATTACAGCTCAATCAGAGAAGCAATTAGGCCTCAATGGAAACTTTATCTGCCAATTTCTGAACAACCAAAGAACAGAAAGACAGAAAAAAAAATAAAAAGCTCACCTTTTGTTTTAGGCGCAGGCTTTGATGTTGACTTCCAGCGGTAATTGTTAGCGTGTGTGAAAAGGGGCCGGCGTTAAAGCTGGTTCCGGACCAGGATAACGCATGGAGGCACTATACATCCCTTCCCCCGAGTCAGCCAATGCCACTCCATCCCGACATACAGCCCGGTGGCGATTCTGAGACCATCTCTCCGTTCCAAACCACACCCCACTCTGTTCCAGCCCCAGGGCTGCTTCATGCACAGCTCTGCTGGTATCCCTTAATCCCACCTGCGACCCTCGATCCTTTTGTCACGTCCCACCCTCCGCCCCAGCTCCACTGGTACCCCTCAATCCCAACCTACCATCTGGTGAGCCCCGAGCCCCAGGGCTCCCCTCCTCCACTGCTGGTACCCCTTCGTCCCACCCTGCAGCTAAGGTGGTCTCTGACATGTCCCGGAACACCAGCCCTGCCGGTACCACTGGGAACTGCCTGGCTCTGGTCCTATCGGCATGACTCCACATGCACCTGAGGTCATGCTGGAGGGGCAGGATTAATACGCTCTAAAAACGGTGCCTCCTGACAAAACCACGCTCCCTGCCCTCCCAGGCCTGCGCATGGGACACGCCTCTGGAGCAGAGGGATGTTCAGTTCAGTGCCAGATGAGTGGTCCCCATCAATAGCTGCCAGGCCTCGGCTCCTCTCCCTCCATGGATACCGCTCAGTCTTCACAGGCAGGCCCAGCTCTCCCCACCAGAGGGCCCTGCATGGTGGTGCATTGGGTTTTGATCAGAGCAAATCACTGAAGCACCACTCAGTCCCAAACCCTCTTCGCTGGGGAACCTCAGCAAGATCCTACTTGGCCAACCGACCTCAATGTTTGAAACAAGTAAAACATCCCCCAGTTGGCAGGAAACTAACAATACAGACCCAGACAGTAGCTCCTGATGCGCCAGCCCCACCAGCACTCGGGCACCCGCTGCGTCTCTGCACGGCACCTCGGAGAGCAAGCCACAGGGCGGACGCACAACGCGCTCACACGCTCTCTTTGCTTTCTGCCGAGAGCGTTAATTTTGCGCTGCGGAAAGGTGCCAGACTCGTTGCTCTAATCACCTCCCCGCCGTGTCACTCTTTTGGTCTTGAAGGTGGGTAAACTGAGGCACGAGCTTGCCCAAGGTTACACACAGCAAGCACGTGGCAGAGCCGGGATTAGAACCCAGGTCCGCTGTCAGTCCAGTGCCCTATCGACTAGGCCACGCTGCCTGCCAGGCCTGAAAATAAAAGCCTGTTATCCACATCAAAGCGAAGTCAGATCCATTCCACAGAAGCTGCCTAACAGCTACTCACAGAACTGGCAGCCCTCCAGGCTGGAATCACACATGTTGCCGAAGGATTCTGGTGGCTCTTACCAGCCTTTTTGGGCTGTGCCTAAGACCAGCACCGTCTACAGAGCAGGATGGGTGCCAGAGCCCCCTGCAGCACTTGCCTGCAGAGAGAGGAACATACCTCAGTATGAGAAGGGAGAGAGGAGACTGAATCTGACCCAGGACGCTCTGCACTTTGCTCCGCCACTGTGCCAGGGACCTGTTGAGAAGGGAACCATCCCCTCTGGCCTGGGAGGCCTGCAGAGACAGCACAGCCTGCACCCTGGGAAAAAAGGGAGGAGGAGATGAAAAACAAGGCTCAGATCTGGGATCCCTGGAGCTTAGTGCAGGACCCTCTACAGTTTGTGCTCAACAGCAGCTGGCTCGCAGCTCAGGCCATAGAGGAGACTCATTCTTCCCCGCTGTGCCAGTCCAGGGGACAGGGAGCCACACCTGGGTGTGCGGTTGCCCGAGCAACACGATGGGAATGGATCTGCTGCTCGGAGAGCCTCGTGCCTCCCAGCTGCAGCTGCAGCCCCTCATTAGCAGCCTTTGGAGGCGGCAAGGGAAGGAGAGACCCCAGCCGAGACAAGGGACACGTTGTGCTGGACACTGGACCTCTCCTGGTACAGGAGTAGCCCAGGAAAACTCAGCAAGCCAGGGGCTCTTCTCGAGAGGGCAGAGCAAAGGGCACAGACAAGATCCAGGTTCTAGTGCAGGTAGGGGCGGATTTAAGGGAGCAATGTTTTGTCAGGGGAGAAATCTGAGGCCCTGTGAAGATACAGTTAGGGGAGATACTTGGTCCTGCTTTCTCCCAGAGCCAGGCTGCCAACCCCATGGGCCTGGCCAAATCCCAGCTGCTGGCAGTTTTATTTGGCCTCTCCCAGCATCCTCTAAAGTTCCAGCCCACACCAGGCTCCCTACTGGCCTGGCCTACGTGCTCAGGGCTGTTGCCGTTCACTGCTGGCCAAAGGGCGGGTGGAGTTGTCCATGGTGCTTAGTACAGAGAAACACGACGACAATCCCGCCATGGCCCCACCACACCGACCCTAATGTCTGTTTCCTCTTACGCCCCTGGCAGGCTCCACCCAGTTGTCTCTTGCCTTAAATTGTCAGCAACCTGGGGCAGGGACTGCCCCTCTGCTGTGTTTGTACAGCTCCTAGCACGCTGACCAATTCTATTCTAGACAACACAATAAACTCCATTTATCCCGTGCCCTGGTGGTCTTCAAGACAACTGTCTGAGCTCGGGGCTGAAAATTAAATCATCAGGACAGTGCCTTTCCAAAGCCCCACTCCCACTGGCTCAACTTCTGCACATTGCTTTATTTATCTAAGCCCTCTGCCTGATATCACAGGCAAACTCACAGCTAAGAACTTACCAGGGTAAGCGTGCGGGGGAAATGCCAGGGAGGTGTCCCGGACAGGCAGATGAAAGCAGGAGGGGAAAAGGGCCCGTTATGAAAACATTCCTGAACGATATCACAATCTTTCTTTCTGCAGTGCCTGTCATCAGAGGCTCACAAAACAAGCTACGAACACTGGGCCAGAAATTCAGTGGGTGTAAAGCAGCACGGCTCCACATTACACCTGCAGAGGCTGTGGCCCATTAATTCTCCCTTGCACTTGTGGGAAAAGAGGCACAGGGCAAGGGCTTGTCTGTACAGGAAAAATTCCCTGGCATTACTTTGATAAAGGACTCTTCAACCAAACAGACAAAAGATAACAAGTACCATGGGTCAGGAGGTGAAGCTACACGTTTGGTCTAGAAAGACAGCATACATGTTTAACAGTGAGGCTCACTAGGGACTCGAACAACTTAATCAAGTGTGGTGGTGGATTCTCTTGCTCCTGGCAATTTTCAAAGGAATACATTTTTTCTAAAAGGAACAGTGTCACCGAAATAGGAATGAATCCAGGCAAGTCCTCCTGCCTGTGTTAAAAGAGCAGGTCAGATGAGATGAGTCCCTCCTGGCTTCATCAGGTTTCTTGGTAGAGTTACACCAGCGTAACTCCCTGTGATCGGACACTCTTGTTCAAAATAAACAGCGGCTTATTTCTGGTTAGTGGATGGCTCTCAACTAAAAAACCTTAAGTGCCCATAGTGATATAAACTGATCCGAAACCAGGCCATGGGTATTCTGAAAAAGGGGTTCACATGGCAGCCGTCCCAGGATAGATCTATGGGGTACAACGATGCCACTACGTTTCACCATCAGCGTTCCCTCTAATTTTTCCCATCTAAGGGAAGAATAAATTTTGTTTCATGCACCAAGCTATGTGCAGATATTTACCACCATAAAAACACAAGCTGCCGGCTGTGAGCACTCTGTTCATCAGCTGGAGAGCACCTGAATCTCTCCTGGGTGGCTGCCCAAGTGCTCAGCTTACGGGGAATGCTGGTCCCCATGTAGATTAACCCCAAGTTCCCAAGACTGCAAAGCAAGCCATGGTGGACAATGTCCCTCTTGATCCTTGCTCGTACCCCTCTACTGCAGTAACTTGCTTACAGTGAGCTCATTGCAGCACTAACTGATCAGTTAAAGTTACGGTACCCCCATTTCTGAGGGGGAAAACTGAGGCAAAGACAAGTCACTTGCCCAATTCAATCAGAGAGCCAGAACTAGAACCTGCATCATCCAGCTCAGGTGCCTAAAGGATCTTCCTCCGACTAGCGTTCTCACTCTTGCAACTGGGAAAAGTGAAATACATATACAAAAAAGAGCTTAAACCTATAATTTTTAGCCACTGTGCAAACTTCACTCACTGTGCAAACTTCACTTGGAAAAAAAACCACCACCTGAAAAATAAGCATTATATGATCCCTCGAAGTCGAAAAATAAAAGCACAAATTCTGCCAGGCCTAAGCACGGCAAAGGCAGTAGGGCACAGAGCCACCACTCTGAACTGGGCAGAGATGCTCTACGCAGGAGCCGTATAGGTACCAGCCCTCCGGCTAGTAGTCAAGACAGGACTGGGGAGTTCCTAGGAAAGGCTAGTGTGGACACAGTGGGAAGCCAGCTCACTAGTGTTTCTATCAGGCCCGTCGTTAACGGAGGTGGTTGGAAAATGATTTCTTTTCTTCTTATCACACACAAAAAAGGTTGAGTTTTAGACGTAAAAATCAACATCAGTAACACTAAGGTTGGGAAACGCTACCGTAGGGCCTGGGGGTTGTAATTTAGGTGCCTCACTCTTATTCCCTTCTGAAGCCTTGGCTCCCTCATTGGACTACATCTCCCATGACTCCCCTGTGTCTCCACTTCGCATGAACATTTTTAAATCAGCCCCATTAACAGCACAGAGTAAGTTGCTGGGTAGGGAACAGAACCCCGGAGTCAGATGCCCTCCCTGCATGAGGTTCATAGCCCCATGAGGTTGCACCCTGCACTCAGTTCTGCCTTAGTTTGACAAGGACAAACGTTTGTGGGTCAGACCAGGATGCTGGGCCAGGCACACCACTGAGGTTTGGCTCCAGTTCTCCCATTGTCAGATCCTATGTCATCCTATCCAAAACCCTAAACCAGGGGTCTGCAACCTGCAGAAACAAAGCCACATGCAGCTCTTTAAGACTTCTTTGTGGCTCCCAATGCCATAATTGTAGAGTGAAAAAAAAAAAAAAAACCCAACAAAAACCTCCTGAGTGTTTTTGATATTTTGGTGAACATCTAAAAGCCCAACAATGAACAACTCAGATCTAAAACAGCAAACGGTGTGTGACCTCGAAAGGTTGGGTAACTCCCCCTTTAATGTGTGCAAAACACTCTGGGATGGATGCGAGGCTGCGCTGTTCTTAAAATACGAGTTACAAAAAGTACGGTTTGATGCTATTTCTTAAGGAGGTTTTTAAGTCCCGGCTGGACAAGGTCCTGGCTGGGATGACTTAGTGGGGGTTGATCCTGCTTGAAGCAGGGAGCTGGACTAGATGACCTCCTGAGGTCCCTTCCAGCCCTGTGATTCCATACGGACTGTCTCCTATTCGCTTGCACTGCAACTTCTGAATTATTGATTATTTTACTGAATTTGAAAAAATGGCTGTTCTTGCTCTTTTTGGTTGCTGACTCCTGACCTAAACCAACCAGCCCCTGCTGCAGTCAGAACACCGCAAACCCAGAGCCAGGATGTAAACAAAAGGTTGGAATACCATCAGATACAGCTGAGAAAAATCTTTTCTAACAGCCCACAGGGGAAATACCCGCAGGTTGCTCTCACATCAGGAACAATACCTTTTGTTGTGGAAGATTCTCTCCTGGAGGTCTTTGGGGGTGTTGGAATGAACTTTCCAATCGAGGATGGCAAGGAAGTAACAGAGTCTTCTTACCAGCCAGCCCCTGTACCTAAAGACACTCAGCTAGGTAAGTACGGAACCCATCAACATGTGATACATTACAGATGTTTCATCATCCAGGTATATCCATCCCAGGTACTATAATACATACGAGCACTTCTGCATAGCACTTTCCATATGTAGGTCTCAAAGCCCTTTACAAAGGAGGTCAGTAGTATTATCCCCATGGGGAAACTGAGGCACACAAAGAGCATGTGACCAAAATCACCTAGCTGGCCAGTGGCAGAGCTGGGCATAGAAGCCAGGTTTCCCACGTCCAAAGCCACAGCTCTATCTACAAGGAAACACTGCCCTCCATGGGGCTCAGTCAATTCCCCCCAGGGAGCCTCTCTTTTGACACCAGTGGCGTAGGATCAGTTCCTTGACACGTATTTCACCTTTTTAACAACCCTATCCCTCCTTTTCAACAGTCTCACTTCCGGGCATGACGGATGTCGGTCAGTGTGTGACGGAATGAGTCTAAGCTTAGTATTTAATCCTTGATGCATTGGTACTTGCCAGACCTCCAGCCCAGAAGTTCTCAAGCTCTTTGGCCCCTCGACTCACCCCGCTCAACGCAAACCCTTCCCCAGACCACCAGCCAAACCCCCATGATGACAAAATGCCTCTGTTTGTCTCTAACACCTTAAACACGAAGGCTGGGTCCACACGAGACCTTGAAGTCGATTGCAGACACACAATTCCAGCTATGGCAATTGTGTAGCTGGAATCGACTTCTCTACAATTGACGTACCTGGCCGTCCTCAGAGAGGGAGGTTGACGGGAGAAACTCCCACCGACCTTCCTTACTCCTTGTGAGAATGAGCAGTAACAAGGGGTTGAGCGTAACCCCTGGGGGTTCGATTTAGCTCATCCCCACTAGCTGTGCAAAATCAAACCTGGAAAGATCGACCCTGAACAGGTCGATCTACCAGGTAGCGAAAATAGATCTGAAATTATTCATATGAAGTGATTAGAGCCTAAAAATGTAAATACGCAGCTCTGACATAAGGGGCTGGGTTGGGGGGCTGGGTGGGAGGTAGGGTGCAGAAGGGGTATCTAGGCAGGAGGTAGGTAGAGAAGCAGTCTGGCGGGTGGGGGTCAGGCTGGGAGGTTGGACGCAGGAGCAGGCTGGGACTGGGCAGGAGGTAGGGTGCAGAAGAGGGATCTGGGCAGAAGGTGGGTAGAGAAGCAGTCTGGCGGGTGGGGGGTCAGGCTGGGAGGTTGGGTGCAGGAGCAGGCTGGGGGTGGGATGCCTTGGTGGGAGGGGGCATGTGAGAGGATGGGGGTGCAGGGTCTAGGCAAGAGGAGGATGAGGGCCACTTACCTGGCTCCACTCTCACCGTGCTCCCAGGCACTGACCCCCGCTGTCCCTGATTCCAACCATGAGCAGCAGAGAAAACCTCCCGCCAGAGGTTTCCTGCACTGCTGTTACCCCAGCTGCGGGGAGGGGTACACAGAGCTACTCCCCACACCCCAGCAAGCTGGATCTGGCCTGTGAGGCTCAGGACCCCGTGGTGGAAAGCCGGCACTGGTGTTCCAACCTTGCAGGAGGTCGGGGAAAGCCTGCAAGGCTGGAGCGCCAGCACAGGCTCCCCGCTGCAGGGTGAGTGGGGCAAGCCATGAGGTTGTGGACCACCTGCAAGATGGTCATGGACTGCTAGTGGTCCACAGCCCACGCTTTGAGAACCACCGCTCCAGCCAAACGGCAGGTGGGCTAATATCTTACCAGATGGGAACTGGCAGATCTGGGTTCTCCTCCTTGCTCTTCCACTAGCCTGCTGGCTTCAGCTGTAACCAGTATTTTCTCAAGCGACTTGTGACTGCAGACGCCTCATGTCAGGGCCAGATTTTCACACAGCACCAAGCACCCACCCTCTGAAAACCCAGCCCCTTTGCACGAGCCTGCAGCTGGGGGCCCCAAAAAATGAGGGACCCGCCCCCCCCCCGGCCACTTAGGGACACTGTGGCTTCTGGGTCTCAATTTCCAAATCTGTAAAATGGGGCTAAAAGGGCTTAGTAAAGTGCTTGAGAGCTGAGAAGAAGAGCCTGGAAAAGTGAACTGCGCACATAGAGAAGTGACTGGCATAAGGAAATGGGGTTCTCATACGAAAAGGATCTTTAGGGACCTCTCTTGACCATGGAATCCCAGGTTTCAAAGCTTCCTTCTAGGAACAGAGACCATCCAGGAAGTTCCTGCACTGGTTTTCAAGTCCCGGCTTGACAAAACCCTGGCTGGGGTGATTTAGTTGGGCTTAGTCCTGCTTTTGACAGGGACTGGACTTGATGACCTCCTGGGGTCTCTTCCAGCCCTAGGATTCTATGACTGAATCTCCATTCCCCTTTTGCTGCAGCTGCTGTGTTAACCTGTGTGTAGGCTGAATGAATCAGTTCTCTCCGCTCCGCTGTTAACACCATTTTGCCTGTCTGGCACTGCAGCTTTCAAAGGGTTTACAAACAATCCTTAAAGCTCTTAATTATTAGGCAGACTAACAAGCAAGGCTCATGTCCCAAACTGCCAGAGAGGTAGGGAAATTAATATTATTCTTGTTTCCACTCTGAGGGAGAATCAACTTGTCCCAGCTTCCATGGTGAGTCTGTGAAAAGCTGGGGATAGAATGCAGGAGTCCTGGCTGGGCTCAGCCCGTTTCTAGCCTCAGCGACGCATGGAAATAACATGCGAACTGTATGTCCCCCGCTCTGCTACGCACAACCTGGATACCGCCCCGTTCCCGCCCTCTCCCCCACAACCCCCTCCTGTCATCACCTGGTGTTTTCCTCCGTCACCTGGATAACACTGTGAAAGCCCAGGGAGGGAAGGTGCTTGTGGAAGGAGGATTGCTGAAAGCAAACAGAGGCACAGCTGTTAGTGGAAACACGCTGAGGACCAGGGCTCTTTGCGCACGGCCATTCCCTTCTCTCCCAGGAATGAGCCGGGAACGCTCCATCCTTGCCAGCACGGGCGAGGGTAAACTCCTTCCCAGGAGGGACCAACTCTAAGGTTAAGCCCCTATGAAAGCAGAACCCTCTGACCCCTGCCAACATGCCTCCTCGCCCTCTTCCAGTCTCCTCTCCTTACCCAGCTCTTTGGGGTGCAGGTCTGACAGCAGCGCCCCACGAACGGTCGGTACTTGCCCAGAAAGGGGGTGACGATCTCCAGCTTCACCCCAAAGCCCGAGGGCCAGGCCTTCATCTGAGGAAGAGAGGAAATGAAGTCTTTTTATCCCAGCACGTGAAGGAAAAGCTCACAGCCCAGCGCCTTGCCAGTAGACAGGTTCCTAAACCACTTTGGCTAGGGCCTTACTGCAGCCTAACTGAGCAGCGTGGTCCTGGGGGAGTCACCTTACAACCTCTCGGTTGCGCAGCGTGGAGGTAGCAACCCCACTGCAGAGCGGCCATCTGGCTCATCACGCAGGTGTTGCCCAGAGCCCCAAAGACTTCTGAGTAGGTAGCCAGCAGCTGTCGGGGAAATCTAGTTTCCCTACCGCAGGGTGCAGTGGGAAAACTCGTCTATCCCTTCTGGGGACTGTGGGTGGAAATGGCCTGAGCTGGGGAAATTCATCCCCCAGCAGGACCAGGGTTCTGCTAATTTTTCCAATCTATGGGTGGAATAAGTTTTGTTCTGTGCACCAAGGCATGTGCACATGTTGCGCCAGCAATAGACACGCTGCCGGCTGTGGGTGCTCTGCTAACCAGATGGGCAGCACCTGAATCTCTCCTGGGTGACCGCCCAAGCGCTCAGCTTATAGGGACCACTGGGCAGGACCCCTCTGGTCTCAGAAGGTCCCCCTCACTGTAGCAACTTCTCCCCTCTTGCCCTCTGGTTGATAGGCAGGGAGGAGGCCTGCCCCATATGGACACACTGGTTGCGGTCACCGATTGTACTTTATCCCCTCCCCACAGGTCACAACTCCTCCCCACTCCTGCAGGGAGAGTGGCCTCTCTCCAAGGGATCACCTACCTTCCTCTGCTGGCCCTTCTCCTCCGCCAGCAGGATGCGGGTGGCCGAGCCCCACTGGGTGAGAGCCATGGCTCGCCCGGATCTCAAAGCACAGGCTGGCCTCTGGGGGTCAGCAGCGTCTGCAGGGGCCTGCAAAGACACAGACGAGAGGGATGGAGGCATCCGGAGAGACCTCACCACCCGACGTGCCATAGAAAGGAAGTGCCACTCAGCGCTGTGGCTGCTTCCCTGGAAGGCCAGCTCTGCTGGTGGACCTCAAGCGATCTCCGCCTCACACTCATTTGTACAGCAGTGGGGACAGCACGGCCCAGCCCCATGGGAGTAGGGGCAAGAGAAATACCACTATACCAGTGAAAAACAACAAGAAGAAGTCCTGTGGCACCTTATAGACTAACAGATTCAACCCGCTCACTGCTATGGACGGGCTGAGTGCCACTAACTGTCCCCTCTGGGAACGTCGTTCAGTCACGAGCTCACCTCGCCGAGGAACGGTTTATTTACTTTGTACACGGGGGCCTGTTCCGTGGCGCCCTGCGGGGTGGTAGCTCCTCACACACAAAGCGCTCCGCATTTCTCTGCCTGAGCCATGTAGCAGGAGCCACGCAGCAGGAGCCACATGCACACAAGGGATTGAACCTCCCTGGTCCAGCACAGTTGGGCCCTGATAGGTCCCGAACAAGAGAATGTGCTGGACCAGGGGCGTCCAAGGCTTCTGCCCCCAACAGCGTCTGCCTCCCACTCCCCCGAGGCTCCAGGCTCCCTGGACTGTCATGGGGCTCCAGCCTCACACTCTTGGGGCTACAGCGAGGCTCTGACAGGCAGGGGCTCCAGCCCTGGCCCCAGGCTGATGGGGTGGGGGGACCTCTGGGTTTTATAATTCGATTTTCAGTATCCTCACTTCCAACAAAGTCGAGTTCGCACTGCCACACTAGAGTGGCCAAACATCGTCTGTTGCAGCAGTGCATTGTGGGAACCTATCCCACAGTTCCCCCAGCCCCGCTTTCTGTGCCCTCCCCCTGGGCCCTGCTGCACCCCCACCGCTGGCAGCGCTCACCCTGCTGCCTGGTTCCTGGGGCCCCGCAGCTCGGGGGAACTGGGAAATTGACCAGTACTGCTGCGCCTGGCTGGTGGGAGCCAGGAGCCAGGTTCAGCAGGGAGCCAGGTGCTAAGCTCGTCAGTTTCCTGGCCCCGGCAAGTGGCAGGCTGCTGGGAGCCAGGTGAAGCAGCATCTGAAGTTTCTGGGCTCCCCACCACTTGCAGGAGCCGGGAAATTGACGAGGGCTGAAGTGCCGGTCAGTTTCCCAGCTCCTGTGAGTGGCCGGAACCAGATGCAACAGCGCCAGTCAGCCTCTAGAGGCTAATGAATGTGATTTAATGACATGGTGCTTTCACAGCAGCCTTCATTCGAACTTGATGCTACACCCACCCAGTCCTGACGATATTATGCTATCGATATTAGCGCTCCCTAAATCAAGCTAATGGTATTTACAGTGAAGACAGTCCCTTGGTACAATGACACTAACTGCCTGAAATTCAAATGTATCTCATAGCATAGATGCAGCCTTAGATATGTCGATTCCAGCTAGGTTGTTGTAGCTGGAACAGCGTGCCTAGCATTGACTCTTGGGTCTTGTGTAGACCTGGCCTGAGTTAACCCCACTGGAACAAAGGAGGCAGATCACACCACCAAATGATTGTCTCAGGCTCTCTGCACACAGAGCAGGCACCTCTGCATTGGCTGCACTCACTTCACATCTTGAAGGTTTCCTGCTTGAGCGTCAGAACTTGAGACTTGAAAAGACAAAAAAAAACAAAAAGCTGAAATCCAGGATACTAGAGAGATCTGTCCGCCCACCCCCAGACTTTCTCACTTTGGAAAACATCGGTTGAAGCAAAAACTCCGAGTTATCTTATTACTAACATGCAGACACCACCTTCTGTTATTCCCATCTTCCACAACAAACACACGCAGACAAGCCAGCTGTCCCAACACCTTGCAAATGGCAATTACGACGCTCTACCCACACTCTAGAAGATGGGCATGAGCAGCCCAAGGACGAGCATACGTTCTCCGTCCTTATGGAGCTGACAAGCCGGCACACCTGCGCAAGGCTGCTGAATTGCTTTCCAAAACGAACCGTTTCAGATGAATACAGAGAGAAGGCTGGGCAGCGAGAGAGCTGTGCAGCTCAAGGCTGCGGAATCAGGCGGTAGCTTGTGGGAACTGGCGGGGGGTGGGGGGCGGGGGAAGGGAAGCCTGTGAGCCGCCAGCACCACCTGACCATGCGAGTGCCATGTGAGTGACACGGAAAGTCACCTTAGGCTTCAGTTCTCAGGTGCGCTGAGCTCCCAGAAGTCCATCTGCAGCCAAGGGGAGCTGCAAGTACTCAGCACCACCTCTGAAATTCAGGCCTAGGGCTCTCTGTGCCTCAGTTTCCCCTCTGCACCAACATGGAGAACGCTCCCTTAGTGCGCAGGCAGCACTGGGGGAGTAACTACACTTATGCACGTGAGATGCTCCGACACAACAGAGACGGGGTGGATACTGCTGAAGAACTCAGCCTTGGTCTCCTCCTTTAGTTTAACTCCGTATTTGGAGAGGCCAGGATACGTAGTGGGTAGAGCGCCGGACTGGACATCAGGAGATCTAGGTTCTCTACCCAAGTCTGCTGGTGACCTTGGGCAAGTCACTTACTGCCCCTGAGTCCCCACCCACCTTGTGTCTGTAGAGACTAAGGCCTCTGGGGCAGCGACCATACAGCCCCTAGCGCGATGGCATCCCGATCTCTAGTGCTATTATAATACAAAGCACATTTTTGCTCTGCCTTAGTACTGAGCTTAGCACACGGGGGTCCATCTATCCTAGGTTTGTATAAGGTCTCCACTCCCTAATATCTGAGCAGCTCTTTTGATCTTTCCCCACTCCAGTGAGTCAGGGCAGGGCTGGTATGTCCATTGCACAGTGGGGAAAGTGAAGGCCAGAGGGGCTATGTGGCTTGCCCAAGATTACACAGGAAGTCTGTGATGAAGTTGGGCTCAAACCCAAATCAGGTCTCAGGCTATTGCCCTTCCAATGGGCTCATTTCCCATCTCCTGGCGCTCATCCCATGCCTGAAATACAAATCACAAAATATACAATCCCTTTTCAGCCATTCCTAGGAGTCCAGACATGGTCACGCCAAATCCCCATGAAAAACACCACTTCCAGACAGTGTTGTAATTTTTTCCATCCGTGAGTGAAATAAATTTTCTGACGTGCACCCAGGCACGTACAGATGTGCACCACCAATAGAAACTCGCACTGCTAATTGTGGACACTCTGCTAATCAGCTGGGGCAGCACCCGAATCTCTCTTGGGCAGCCGCCCAAGCACTCGGCTGACGGAGATCACTGCTAGAAGGGCCTTTGCAATCATCCTCTCTGACCTCCTGCACACCCCAGCTATTTCACTGCAGTGATGGCTGCAGCTAACTCACACCTTGTGGTCCCAGCTGGGGGCATATCGGACATTCTTCCAAATGTCAATAAAACTCTGCCTGCAACCCAGCCGCTCATTAAGAGCTCTATGAAGGGATGCCTGGGGCTTTCAACACAGCATTTAGACATGTGGAAAACACAGGGCAAGAGCAAACTAACACCAGGAGAAATTTTTTTAATCTATTAGCCCATATGTACTGGTATATGCATTCCACACCACAGGAGGATGCATTGTACATTACAGTATAGCTAAAGTTTAGCCCACAGCTTTATATACGTATAAACCTGCCAAAATCAAAATACACGTGTTCTCTCTTCCCGCACGTGTACAGCAGGTTTGGAACGGAGCGTTCGAAATAAGGATATGACCCATATAGATTAACGTCACACGCTAAGCAACTGCTAAGAACCGGTGGGTCGGATTTTAGTGACATCACTTTTAAACCATACTGTAAATATCGCTAGTTTACGTCTTGGAAACACACCTTCTGTGTCAGGGGAACACGCTGCAAGAGGAGAATGCATCCCAGGCGGAGCGTGCGTCTGCTTTTTGCACAGTACTGTTCTAGCTTCAGACATTTTCCTGTGTTTGGCTATCGGGTCTCTTACAGGTTCTCAGTAATGAACCAGGAATGTATTCGTAACAACTGGCTCCACTTTTAGACACTAGAATTTGGTGAGGCAGAGAGGCAGGGCTGTCCTTACACACACACACACACTACGCAGAGGCATGGAGCACCTGAAAATCTGGGGCACCACTGGGTCTTAACATGCCCCCTTCTGCCTCTTCCTATCCCTGCCCAGTGGCTTCACGCCCTACGGAAGGGATCTGGACAACTGAAAAAGCCTGCCACAGCTATTAGCAGAAACTGTACCTGTGGAAGAGCCAGTAATGAAGCCATAACGGGCATTTGCCAACCCTCAGAATATGTATGTTCAGTTTTTGGGTCTACTGGGTGAGTCAACAGAACCTTTTCTTACAAGCAGATTTTAAATTACTTCATCAGAGTGAAAAAATTCATCCTCCGCCCCTAGGCGGCCATCAAGCACTGGAGCACCAGTTTAATGGGACTGCATCAGGTCCCATAAGGATGGCCCTGTTGAGAGGAACCATTAGCCAAGTCAGATGGATCTGGGATAGGGTCATGACCTCACCATTTGGATTTATGACACAGGCTGAACCTCTCTAGTCCAGCACTCTCTCATCTGGCAACATCCATCATCTGGCATGATTTTAGTTAACCGGACAGCCACTCGTGGGTGTGGCCAAGTTTCCCATGGTCCCATAAACTTTGTTTCCAGCCACCAGCCATGGCTGTCAGTATTCTGGGCTGTTCTTTAGCTATAATTTACCCTCAAATGTCCTCTAAGAGCCCAGTAAGCAGAGAAGTGTTGGTAAAGTGCTAGACAATATTGATGTCATGTGGTCCAGCAAATTCTCTCATCCAGCTCTGGTCAGGTCCGGAGGGTGCTGGATTAAAGACGTTCAGCCTGTAGGAATTTTGTAGAGGTTGGACTTCCGCAGGTACAGGCTAAGCACTTCCAGCAGGCTAGCCAGCTCTGTTAAGCACTGTTTGGCAACTAACAAGTCACCGAAGATTACAGAAAGCAAAAACTGCTTTCTGGGCAGCAAGCCATACCTTAAAAATACATAAAGATTGATTACAAGCAAAACATTCCTTTTCAGGGCAAGAGCAGCACAGCTGACAACAGGAAATAATTCAGCAGGCACTCACTCATCTAATTCCACGAGGCTACTCTTTTTCAAACTGGTATCTCAAGCTGACCCTCTCCGCCTCTATCTTGGTGCCTTGGCCTTGTAACTGATGCTAACACTTGGTGCTTTTCATCCATGGAGCTCACAGTGCAAGGTGCTGTACATACGAAAAGCAAAAGACGACAGTGCCATTAGCCCCAGTGAAAGATGGGGAGACTGCAGAAGGGGAAGGGATGGGACTTCCCCAAGGCCACCCAGCAAGCCACTGGTAGAGCCAGAAATAGAATCTAAGTACATCTGAAGCTCTTTAATCCAGCAGCCCTGGAAAACAGGCTATGATGGACTAAATATTTGAGCAGGCCAAGGAGGGCCCTGTGGGGTTTGGCATGAGAACAGGGTGCTCATCTGGCACCCCACTCTTGTGGGCACCATGGCTCCGTGCCCCACACTGCTCCCAGGCACTGCTCCCCACTGCTATGGGAGCACCGTACTGCTACACTGCCACTGCCACAGCTGCGGGGGAAGGGGGTGTGCCGTAGGCAGAGCTGTTTCCTCCTCTGGCTCACAGGCATTTCCAGATTAGGGACACTGTGAGTACAGAGGTTCAAGTGTATTTCAAGTTCCCACTCAGCAACAGAACCCAACAGCATCTGCCTCAATGGGGCCACTCACATGATGTAAAAATCACAGCACGTGCTTCACTCTCTGCAGAATCGGGGTCTTAGGTAGCAATAGAAGTGGCCTGATTTCAGAGATCCCGAATGCCTTTCAGTTTAAACGCATGGTAGTTAAGACTCACGTATGCAATCAAAGCCCCAATCCTGTAATTTACACGAGGGCAGATGTCTTAGACGAAGCAGTCTACCCACACATCATCAATTGCGGAACAAGGGTCTAGACCAGGGGGTCAGCAACCTTTCAGAGGCAGAGTGCCGAAATTTGACCTTTTGTCCTTTGTGTACCGTCTGAGTCAGCTGATACTTTTAAAAGTCACTAATAGTCCTACTTACAACAACTTCATTCATAGCTGAAGATGCAGAGCTTTACCGTTTAGGTGGTGGTTGGTAGCATTAGCTGGTCTTTTGTTAATCCACAGGTAACCTGGCTTTTAGCAAGCTCCCAGCTACATGGGGGAGGAGAGGCCCAGCTGAGCTCCTGCCTTGCATGCCAAAGAAAATTGGCTCATGTGCCACTCTTTGCAGAGTCTGAAAATTAGACATCAAAATATGGACGAGTTTCAGCCTCCTGCACTTCACCTTTTATCCCCCACACACGACTTTGCCAGTCCATCTATCAGAAGAGAACCAGTTCTAACATCAAAGAACAGAGCAAGAAATAAACATCTCCGCAATCCATTAGATGAGAAAATGAAATACTAGTAATGAACAAACAGGAACTTGCCCAGAGGAGACACTCTCGCCTAGTGAAATACTTCAATAAAAACATTAAAAGAAATCCACTGAGAGGTGTTTGGTTTGAAACATTCCGCTACCATATCTGCAACCCCAACATCGCAGCATCATGTCAGCACAAGGCCCAGAAAGCAAAAATCCCCCCAAAGACAAAAGAGAAATTGTTGTTCAAATTATACTTCTGCATGTTACTCAATCATAATCAAAAGGGAGTAACGACCTAAAGGCTGAAATGTTAATTTCAGGCACAAAGGGGTTTCTGCGTACGAACCCAACAGGCAGGGAGATTTGTTGTAAGGCAGAGAGATTGGGAAAAATCGCTTCTCTGCTCTTGCCTGTTTTTCCTCCCCTGCTACGCCAGCCTTACCTAACTTCTTCAGACACTTGAGATGCGTGGGTATGGCACCCTAGTGCAATGGGACCAGTTCTTAGGTAGGGCTTGGAAGCAGTACTGTAATGCAAAAAACAAACAAACAATTCTACGCTGATTATGTCCCTTTAAAGCTGGGGTGGAGGGAAAACACTTTCCGTGGCAAACCTGTTTTCGGTAGCTTAGAACTTGCTGCCCAGAAAGAGGGATTTGGGGTCTCAAATGTCACCTGCTTATTTTTATAGCATCGGGGCCACAGTCCTACATAACACTTCGCACATAAATAGCTCTGCAGAAGCTGTGCAGATGCAAAGTTACTCAGGCTACGTCTACGGTAGGCAAAGTAAGTTGACCATCGATACACAATTGCGTAGCTAAAATCAGCGTATCTGCACTCAGTTAACGTGGCTGTCCACACTGGGAAGTCAATCTCCGCTCGGCTAACATGGTTGTCCATACCTGGGAAAGTCGATCCGTGCTCGGCTAATGTGGCTGTCCATACTCGGGAAGGTCAATGGGAGAGTTTCTTCAGTCAACCTCCCTTATGCCTCACATCTCACGAGGAGCACAGGGGTCGACTGCGACCCCCGAGAGGTTGATTTCGCGTGTTCATACTAGATGTACGAAGTCAAACCCTGGAAAATCGACCCGACTGGGTTGATCTTCCAGGAAGTCTAGACGTACCCTAAGACTTACATTATATGCTGCTTGGGGAAGGGGTGGTCTTTCTGCTCTGTGTTTGCACAGCTCCTACTACAGTGAGACCCACTGCACGGTTTTCCACACGTTCTTTGCCAAGTTTCAGTGCGGAACAAATTACTGCGGCAGAGTTAAAGACATCTGAAAAGAGGCTAGTTTAAGGGCTGCCACGGTCTCACCCACGGCTGGCAGGAGTAGCGATACCCTGAACATTTGCACTGAAGGGAAGAGTTTGTCATTTTCAGAGGCGGTGAAATGGTGCGGAAGAGTAAATGAAGCGGAACAGGCTCGCAGTGATGGGGAGAGGAGAGACGCAACAGTGGGTGCCGAACACAGAGGAAGAACACCCCGGCTAAAAGGATCTGCAGGCACAGGCTGGACAGGGGCTGGTGACCACCTGTGAGTTATTCCGAAGCGTAACAAATGAAGGTGCTCCTGCTCTTCACCCCCATGCTCCTGGCACAGAGCCATCTCCAGGACATTGACACGGACGTCTGTGCTATTCTGCCCTCGCTAAGGAGGACATTCACCGAGGCACAAAGCTGCTAACGTCATGTCTGGTCACAGAGCCAAGGACATATGGTGAGGCAGTGGCAGAGAGTCGGCCTCTGACCTCCCAGTCCCACTCATGTTCCTCAGCTCATGCTGCCTCTCTAATATACTTGTCATCTTCTAGCGTGTGGGCATCAGTGGGACACAGATGACACATGGGCCTTTTGCCCAGGCAGTGAATTGCATCCTTGTGCCACGCAGTGCTGTGGACACTGGGGGGGGGGCCACTCCTGGGGCGCACCACTGCAAATGAGCATACAATCCAGCCCCCCACTGCCATCCGCTGGACTCGTCACGGAAAGGTGCAACACAAGCTGGCTGGTAGTTGGACTTTGAGATTGGCAATGGACCTTTGAGGAATCCAGGACAGCGAACAGCAAACAGAGAGGCCGTGTGATCAGAGGAACAAGGATGGGGGCTTGGACCCAGCATGTCTATTTCTGGCTCTCCCACTGTTTTGCTCTGTGGCTATGGGCAAGTCACAGCTCTTCTCTGTGCCTCAGTTTCCCCAGCAGTAGAAGGGGCTCACAACTCTCACCCAGCTCCCAGGGCTCCTTTTCTCTAGCTGCATGATTCAAGTAGCCTCTATTGGTTTCAAGAGAGAGAACAAGCCGAGAGTCCGGCTGGGCTTCAACAGTTGTATGTGCCAGGGGAGAGAAAACTGCCCAGGACAGATTCAGATGATGCCCAGCTGATTAACAGAGCACCCACAGCCAGCAGTGCATGTCTATTGGTGGTACACCTCTGTGTGCGCCTTGGTGCAGATAACAAAATTTATTCTACTCACAGAACAAGTTAGAGGGAACACTAAGGGGCATGTGGGTGTTTAATAAGGAGGCTACGGCCCTTGTACCAGAGGTCAGTGCTGCGTGTGTCTTTTCCCTTTTTACTCTCTCATTCCTTTTCTCCATCTTTCCTCCCCAATTCCCTCAAAGTTTCTTTCTGCAGATGGTGATGGTGGAGTGAGTCTGCCCTCGTGAGGCTCTCCTTCCCCATACCCACCATGCTCCGCTCTACGGCATTAATTAAGGAAGATCCTTCACATGGCATCTGTTTCCAGCGGTTTGTCAGTCTCCTTGGGCCAGAGCCCCGAGCTTGGTCTGGGAGCGTCCCCTTTGCTCCGGTTCCCAAGCATTCCGAGAGCGCTCTCCAGGGCACAATCGTTTCTGGAGCCGAGCGTTACTCTCTGCAAGGGCCGCTTGTTCCCCATGCTCCTGGCACGGCACCAGCTCCAGGACATCGACACGGATGTCTGTGCTACTAATAAGCCACACCCCCGTTAACTTCCCAGCGAATGGCATCCATGCGGTTGGAAAATGACAGGGATTCTTCCCTCCCAAGGCCTCAAAGCACTTGATGAAGAATCAGGAATCTTACAAACCCAGCCTGAGGCTTTTGCACCAGGGACACAGAGCCACGGAGAGGCTCGTGGCTGCACCGGTGGAAAATGCCCCATCCAAAGGGTTTTTGCGGCAGCTTTTTGGAGAAAACGGAGAACCAGCCAGCAGCATGTGTATCTACTGGTGGTACACACCCACTGACCAAGGTTCCCTCGAATTTTTTTTTCCCCCCTCATTGGAAGTCCAGGTTACTTTCCTAAATAATGCAGCTTATCATGAACCGACTTATAAAGGGGAATTAATAGCCATAAGGAATAATGTAATTAGCTTGAGGTATGTTCCCAACACATGCTGTTCATACACATGGTACATATAACATGCCTATGACTCACAAAAAAGCAAGAAATTAGAAATAAATACATGGAATAAATAAGTGACAAATAAATAAAATAAAAAGATAAATAATAAACAAATAGAAAAATGAGAAGCCAGCTCTGCACCAGTCCTCACTGGAGCCATTTCCCTGCCGCTCCCTGCAGTTATCCACCTGCCTCCTGTCTGTCCCTCACCTGCTGCCCGCCGGCTCCTGCCTGTCACTGCAGCTTCCCCATCGGCTCCCCACCAGCTGCCCCCTAAGTCCTCCCAGCTCCCCACTGTTCCCCCATGAACTGGGGGCTCGCTTCCAGGGCCCCTACACTGCAGCGCCTGCCACCTGGCCACCACAAGGCTCTGCTCTGTTCATGGCTTTTGGTCCCTCAGCCCCTCAATGACATCAGTGTGACTTACAATGAATCTGCTTCCCCAATTAACGACTTACATGCAAAACGACTTACGGTGAGGACCCCACGTATTTCAAAAAAATTAGAGGAAAATGAAAAAAATTCATTTTTTGCTGCCCCTTTTTCCAGGGCAGGGGAGAGCTAGTTAACGGCAGAAGACCAGCACAGCCCATCAGCGTGTTATGGGGAATTTAGGGGAAGTTCAAACATACAGCTCCCTACTCCGTCTCCAGTCTAGGGAATACCATCACGGCAATCTGAGCGGCGTGCTTGCTGGAGTGCTAATTCTTAGTTCAGCTTCTTCCAAGTGAGCTAATTTCTGGATCCAAGGGTTGGCCTGAAGCTCCAGTGATACTGACTCAGAAAATAGGAAAGTGCCAATCCCACCATTAAAGGCTTTGCTGGACTGGATGAAATAACCCTCTCTATAATGCCCGGGCTGAGAACTCAGGTGTTGGTTCCAGGTGAGTGATTTCAGAGCCAGGACATTTCCTGTTTCCTGTATGTAGCACTCAGTGCCTGGCTGTCGGGCATTTTCTCAACTGATTCCAGGCCAAGAAATCCTTGATTTAGTCATTGCTGTTGCCAGTCAGGGTAGGGGCCAAAAACTGTGTTGGTCATATACACACTCATAACACAAAAACCATCCCTGCTCCGTAGAGTTTACAATCCTCCTGCTTGCTTTTGTTGGAGCTTACAGAAATAGCAAATGCTATCTTCCCCCATTTTTTGCCAGAGAGCTCTTGTCTTTCTCCACCCTCCATTCAATCAATTGGCGGGACAAATCTTTCACCAAGAGATCTTTTCTCCTCCCTATTTACCAAGCATTTGAGTCAAATAATAATGATCCGGAAGAAAGTTTTAATAAGTTTGACTGAACATCAAAAACTGTCTTTCCACGCCAAATCCTGGCCTGATGTCAAACCCGGCTGCCCAGAGCGTCTTCCAGGAAAGGAGATAAAACAAGATTCTGATGTTGAAAGGCAAGCCAATTATTGTTATTATTATCATCATCAATCATCATCCCCATCAATACATTTTAGGTCTTCTTTAAGCATTGCAAAGCCACCAGTTTTATTTTCCCTTTCAATCCTGAAGCCTTATTTCATGAAATTTTACATAGCAACAACGTTAACTGTTTCACCATTGGTCAGTTTTCGCAGATACACCCATCTAGTTTGGGACCATGAGCGGAGCCTGGGGGGGGGGGTGGTATTTCCTTTATTCCACCCCTGGTTGTACCTTTTAGTCTGTCACCCCAAAAGGGTGGTATGGGTGAAACTCACTAAAATGATTGAACTTACCTGTCTTGGCCTCAGTCTCTCTAGGAGATGTGATCCCTGGTGAGGACACTAGGCAGAGATTTTGGACCTAGGTTCACTGAATCACCTGCTCTGCCATAGATTCCCTGTGTGACCTTAATCCACCAGCTGTACAGGTGGGATAACAGCTCAGCCTTATCTCACAAGGGTGTTGAGAGGATAAATATATAAGGATTGCAAAGGGTTCAAACTTCAGCAGTAGGGGCCTTGCAAGATTTGTCTCATCTGATGATGTTACCTAACTCCTGGGAACAGTGTTAATATCACTTGGCTCCTACCCAGTACTGGTCATCAGTGGATCTAAAGAGATTTGCAAAAATATTTTACAGATGGGGAAACTGAGTCACACAGAAAGACTCATCCAAGGTGACCCAGCCAGCAGCAGAGCTGGGGACTGAACCCAGGTCTCACCAGACTGATTGGACAAGCTGTGAAGTGGAATTAACTCATGTTTGCTCATCCCGGCCAGCTCCTTGGATAGGAGGAAAACGTTCTTAATAACTGTATAACTGGCCCTCACCCACGGATCTTCACAGGTTCTTAATCTATCAAGGAATGGCAGAAAACAAGCCCAGGGTGGAAAGTTGAACCAAGATGCCAGTTTTTAAACAGTGAAGAGTAATGGATTCACCATCTATAGAACCCTAGAACACTAGAGCTGGAAGGGATCTCAAGAGGCCATGGGGTCAAGTCCCAAGCACCATCTAGACCACCCCTGATCGGCATCTGTCTAACCTGCTCTGAAATATCTCCAGTGAGGGAGACTCCACGGCCTCCCTAAGCAGTTTATTCCAGTGTTTAACCACCCTGCCAAGTTCACAGGGTGCCATTCTGGGAGGTACATCTGAGTCCAACACAGGTCACGGGGATCGGTCCAGGGGAAGTGGGCTGCAATACACAGGCAGTCATGGCAGGCTTTAAAATCTCTGACTCCAACATCCCCGCCTCCACCACCACCACCACGTCAACTGCACTCTGCTTCGCCTTCTCCTGGGCACTGCAGCTCAATATATCGGAAAGGAGAAAAAACCCTCTGAAGAAAACAACTCCAAAGCAGCCGCCACCGACTGCATGCTCCCTCCAATAACACCACCAAGAATCAATGAGCAGCAAGAGCTTTTGAAGCTCTTACAGCTGCAGGTCTGCCTTCGGTCCCTCTCTGGGCACATAAAGAATGGTCCTGACCGGACTCCGGAGACGTGCTAGGTGCCTCGATTCCAAGCCACTCACAGGGCCTTGAAAAGTAAATAAATCTGCCCAAAGAGAAGAGATGTACGAGTGGAAAACCAGAGTCATGCTACTCACATCAACAGCGTTCACGCTGGATGTGTACTGAGAACAGCGTGTTGCTAATTTGGCTCATAAACGAAGTTTTGTGCACCAGGCTTGAAGAGGTGAATAGATTTCATGCTGGCCTTCTGTCCAGTAGTGAATTTCACCCTTCTCATGTGCAGGCCTGTCATTTTCCATCCCCCCCCCCCCCCCGACATGCACAAGGGCAGAGTTCAGGGAAGCTGGAGATAGCATTCAGCAGGGAGGGCCAAATGGACTTTGCAAGGCTGGTATATCACATGCACTCTGCAGCTACCATTCAGCAACTGATATTGTAATCAATGATTTTCAGAAGGAGCGCTGGGAGATGGAGCAACTCCAGCCACGTGGCAGCTGCAGGACTGCGGATCGCCAGCCCTCGGGAAAGCAGGCCAGAATCCACTGCACAGAAACCCAGACAACCACGTAACAGGGTCCGCAACCTCTGTGGCAAACGGGTGCCACATAAGGTTGTCTCTAAGGCTCCGGGTCTAGGATCTGACGAGCCCCGTCCCCGGTGTAGTCAGTTCTTGTGTTAGACCGGTGGCCAGTCTGTGGCCCCTGGGCCTGGGTCTTGCCCAGGTCCAAGCTCAGCTTGGACTTTTAGCTGTCCAAAGTGCTGCTAGTCTCCCAGATGCTACCGAGACCTACCTGGGTCAAGCTCTTGAAAGGAACTGCCAGGCCTTAGCCCAGCACCTTCTTTTATATTGGCCTGCTAGGCCCTGATTGGCTGCAGCAGAGAGAGATGCTCTATCTTGCCTGGAGGACCTCTTGTCTGCTCCTCTTACTGGGATGGGGGTGTGGCCAGACCTCTGGTCTCCCATTACAAACCAACACTGCAGCCCCCAGAAAGTTGGCCTCTCTGTGTTTTCAGGACAAGCTTTTTGAGCTCTTGGAAAACCTCAAGATGCCCCACTGTGAAATACATGTTTTGTCCGAGTTTACCCGGTGGAGAGAGATGGAGGCCTGTCCTGCTCCTAAATGCTTTCCCTAGACCTTTCAGTTTTTGGGTGCCCACCAGTGGCAGCAGATCCCTCATCAGGCACCTAATTAAGCAGCCCATGAACACAATGGCCAAGGCAGCTGCCAATTAGGCCCTGGTTGGCTCAACTGGAGGACCCAGAATTTAAGGCACCCAGAATCAGAGGGTGCTTTTGAACCTGTGGGTTTGACCCCCAGGCTCTAATAACCAGGGAATGGCCTGAGGCTAGAATCCAGCCCATTGCTCTAACCCCCAGAATCCTGCAGATAATTTGGCTCTGAGCAGTGTTCCCTGTAAGCTGCGTGCTTGAAGGGTGGCCATCCACAACGTATCCAGATGCTGCAGAGCGCCCACAGCTAGCAGTATGTGTTTCCATCGGTGGTGCACATCCACACAAGCCTGGGTGCAGATGATAAAATTTATTCCCCTACAGAGGGAAAAAATTAGAGGGAAACACTAGCACTGAGGCCCGAGCCCTCAAAGGCTGCGTCTACACGTGCACGCTACTTCGAAGTAGCGGCAGTAACTTCGAAATAGCGCCCGTCACGTCTACACGTGTTGGGCGCTATTTCGAAGTTGAAATCGACGTTAGGCGGCGAGACGTCGAAGTCGCTAACCCCATGAGCGGATGGGAATAGCGCCCTACTTCGACGTTCAACATCGAAGTAGGGACGTGTAGACGATCCGCGTCCCGCAACATCGAAATAGCGGGGTCCTCCATGGCGGCCATCAGCTGGGGGGTTGAGAGATACTCTCTCTCCAGCCCTTGCGGGGCTCTGTGGTCACTGTGGGCAGCAGCCCTTAGCCCAGGGCTTCTGGCTGCTGCTGCTGCAGCTGGGGGTCCGTGCTGCATATACAGGGTCTGCAACTAGTTGTTGGCTCTGTGTATCTTGCACTGTTTAATGAAAGTGTGTCTGGGAGGGGCCCTTTAAGGGAGCGACTTGCTGTTGAGTCCGCCCCGTGACCCTGTCTGCAGCTGTGCCTGGCTCCCTTATTTCGATGTGTGCTACTTTGCCGTGTAGACGTTCCCTCGCTGTGCCTATTTCGATGTTGGGCTGAGCAACGTCGAACTTGAACATCGACGTTGCCAGCCCTGGAGGACGTGTAGACGTTATTCATCGAAATAGACTATTTCGATGTCGCAACATCGAAATAAGCTATTTCGAAGTTGGGTGCACGTGTAGACGTAGCCAAAGTGTTTAGGCGTGAGCAACTTGCCCGTGGTCAAGCCCCAAAGCCTCTGATAACAGGATACTGGGATTCTATGACAGTGGCTGGCTGGCTTGATTAATCACCCTGTCCTGTCCTTTCCCTCCCCTCCTTAGGTTTGTTCTGGCACAGCGAGCGAGATGCAGAATAGGCAGAAGACCAGCTATCCTAGCTGCAGTACTTAATCTGGAAGTTCCTAGCCCCAGCTCCTCTGGGTTTGCTGCATCAGTTGCAAAAAATTAAAAAAAAAAAAATTGCTGTGTGTCCCAGCCCCTCTTGCGCTATGAATTAAGCGCTGCCAGCATCCAACCAGCCCCGGCTAAAAGCCACTAGAAAAGATTGCCCCCTGTTGCCGATACAGCAGATGCCCAAATTGCAGCCGGCTTTTAAAGCCGATTCTCAGAAGGGCATGAGCATGAGAAGCCTACAGCGCAGAGATGGGCAGCTGTTGGAACCAGGGGCAGCGGGGCTCTGCTTAAGGCAAGCTGGATTGGAATGCGAGCTGAAGCATTCCCGTCATTTTTTGCAATGATTTCATTCAAGGCAAATGGCTTACTGAGGCACCGCCGGCAAAATAAACTGCTCCAGCAAAGGCCAAGTTGAGCAGTCGCTGAAATGATCTGCAAAATTGAAATGCCCAAGAAAGACAAGGGAATCTTAAAAAGCCACAGTTGGAGCAGTCCTGAGCTTTCTTTAATTGTAGCTGGTTCCGATTTGGGAGCAAAAAGCCATCGAATTATGGTAGCAATTTACCACCTGACTCACAAAGCTTGATGGGTTAACCATCTCGTGGGCTGCTGTTGAAATGCTTTCGTTTAAGTGCACTTGGGAGCTTTTTATCCCTTAATAGTTGTCTTTCAAAAAAACATATAAAGCAGCAGTTTGACTTATTTACTTTGAAGCGAGTGAAGCGTGAGGGAGGGCTGGGGAGGATGGAGGAGGATGCTTGGAAAACCAGCTGTGCATTGTGCAGCTTAAATGCCAAGGGCTTTATGATGTGACTAGCTGGTGGCGAGAAGTGCTTTGGAGACAGCAGTGGGTAGTGGTCAGAGAGGGGGCTAGGAGAAGGGACATACTCATAGCCCTGAGTGGGTGGTTAGAGGGGGAGTTGGGAGGCCTGAGTTCCAGCCCTAGCTGTGGGAGGGGAGTGGTGTTGAGTGGTTAGAGCACAAGAGCCAGCTGTCATGGTTCATAGGCAGTGTTCCCTGCAAGCTGAGCAGGTGGGTGGCCACCTAGGAGCAATTCAGGTGCCAGCCTGCTAACTAGCAGAGCAGCCCCAGCCCCCCCAAGTGGGCAGCATGGGTTTCTATGGGTGGTGCACATCATGTTTACTCCACCCACGGATGGCAAAAACATTAGAGGGATCCCTGGTCCTGGGTCCTTGTCCCTACTGTGCAAGAGTCATTTGGTTTACTAGCTGAGGCAGCAGGCTGGAAGACATGATGCCTGGCCTCTCGGCCCAGCCCTGCCACACATGCCCTCTGAGCATGGGCCTGTGCCTCAGTTTCCCCCACTGAAAAAACTCAGCCCATGTCATCACCCCCCCGCCCCAAAGCCTTTCTGGTGAAAGGAGATTTGCAAAGTAATGTCAAGGGGGAAAAAACCTCCTACTGACCAGGCTCAGCTCCACTCTCCCCAGGCCATCACACTCCCTACAGCACCATAGGGTGACCCAAGTACCCTGGCAGCCCGGCCCGTGCCTTCTCCTCCAAAGCAGCTGGAGAAGACAAAACCAATCTCTGGGCTGAGGAACTCTTGTGCAGCTCTAGCTGCCTAGAGGGGAGCTTGAACCTGGGACCCCGGGAGCTTAGTGCTGGCTCCCTCTCCTCTGCAGCAGGGCACTCTGGGAGCTGTCCCCAAATGCCAGGAGGCCCTCGGAGCTGGGAAATAAGAACTGCTGACACGCCACTGCTCTGAGCATCGGTTACAACTGATTAATCCCCCCGCCTCTGTCCACCCCGTAAGGATCAGGCTGTTCCTGTGCCACAAAGTGGGGCATGCGCTGCCTTTGTGAAGCAAGTGGCTGGATGAAAGGGAACGGAGAGATATGAGAGCTGCGCAGGCGGGGGGCGTGGGGGGAAACAATCGCCAGGCGGGCTGTGCTGAATCATCCCCGCCATGCCAGGGTGGGCGGGCGTGCGTGGCAATGAAAAGCAAAACCCACTCGATGCCCAATGGTGTGGTCACCTGGGCTGGGCGAATTGGCTGGCAAGGGCCAGCAGGGCACCTGGGCTGTGGTCCTGGCTCTCCTGTGTGAGCTTGGGAGAGTCACTTCCCCGCTTTGTGCTTCGGCTTCCCTCCCTCTCCCTGCCCTTGTCTATTTACCATAAGCTCTTGTAGGCCAGGCAACGCCCAGCCCCACAGGCCCACTTCCAGCTGGGCAGCATTGTAATGTGCATACTTAAGCCTGCAAGAAAGAGAAGGCCACAAAGAAGTGCAAACACCTGGCAGCTGCTCTCTCTGGCAGTGGGGGGCTCAAACATTCCCCCCGCTTTCGGAGCAAAAAACAGCTACCAGAGGCTGGGAACTAAGGCTGGAACAGGAGTAGGGGGAAACAAAGCTCACCTTGCTCATAGCAGGTACCTTCAGAGCAGCGGGGCTCTGCTTAACCCAGCAAGGCTGCTCTCCAACACCAGCATTGGGCAGGATCAGGCCCCTCAGGCAGCATGGAGGGGAACTGGGGCCCACACACACCAAATAGGACTCCCAGGGGCCTTGCTAAAGGAGGGCAGGGGGATTTCACCCTGAAATCCTGGCTCTCCCAGCTGCAAGGGGCACAGGAGCTGCCTGTGAACACGTTTGTGGCCCGTCATCGACAACCCCTGTGCCACAGCCTCAAAAAAGCCTGGCTCGGGACTCCTGTTTGAGCCCCATCCCCCCACAAACCAGACTGGGGTCAGCACGTACTTAGACACTGCTGGCGAGAGGGGCAGATCAGAGCCCAGTCCCTGCTGTGGTTTGGGTCCAAGCCCCTGGTGCTTTGCAATGGGGGGACAGAGGGCTGTCCTGAGGGTGGTGAGGGCCTGGGGCAATCCTCTCCCAGTGCCCCCACCACTGCTCCATCCCCTTACTGCCTAACAGGGCCTGGCAGGGTAGCAGCATGAGCCAGAGCCAGCCAGCAGCCTGATAGGCCCTGCTGCACCCCGCTTCTCTGCAGCTGTTGGAAGCAGATTGCCCTGGGTTCTTGGCTTCCCAGAGAAGTTGAACACAGTGGACCAGAAGGGCAGTGACCCCTCCTGCTGCCATGCGAGACCCTGTAAAACCTTGGCTGACACTCCTCCCCTGGACGGCTGGATGGCCCCCCCCCCCCACTACCGCTGGGACAGCTCCATGATTGCATTGCAGGATTAGGGCCCAAGGGCAACAGACTCAGCTCTTCTCAAGCCACAGATCCAAGCCAGAAGGGCTGCATGGTGCCAAAAGGGGACAGCTGAGACCTGGCTCAGCAGTTAGCCCCCCGTGACAGGGCAGCATGGATGCTCAAATACAGGACTGGAAATGCAGAGGCCACACACCAAGGTTTCCGATGCAGTATAGACAATCTCACTTTCCTGGGTGGAGGGGTTAAGAAAGTGAGGCACATGGCACCCAGTCTTACGCGACAGCAACTTTAACAGGAGTCTGGTGAGCAAGACATGAGAAGTCATTCTTCCACTCCACTCAGCGCTGACGTGGCCTCAGGTGGAGCGCTGTGTCCAGTTCTGGGGGCTAGATTTCGAGAACGATGTGAAGAAATTGGCAAAGGTCCAGGGAAGAGCAACAGGAATGACTAGAGGTCTAGAGAACATGAGCTGCGAGGGAAGGCTGAAAGAACGGGGCTTGTTTAGCTTAGAAAAGACGACAGAGGGGACATGATAGCAGTTTCCAAGGACCTCAAAGAGGGTTACAAGGAGGAGAGAGAGAGAGAAAAAAAAAAGTGTTCTCCTTGGCCCTCTAAGGATCGGCCAAGGAGCAATGGAGTTACAGCGCAGCAAGGGAGGGTTAGGTTGGGCATAAAGAAAAACGGTGGTACTGTCAGGGTGGCTAAACACTGGAATAAATTGCCTGGGGAGGTTGTGGAGTGTCCAGCCCTGGAGATATTTAGAGCAGGTGAGAGACACCGATCAGGGGTGGGCTAGATGGTGCTTTGTCCTGCTGTGAGTGCAGGGACCAGACTTGATGACCTCTTGAGGTCCCTTCCAGCTCTACTGTTCTACGATTCTACAACTCTGCTTATACCAATGGAAATCTCCCTCTTCCCGCCCTGGGGCCGTATCTGGACTTTCACCCACATGCTGTCAACACCCTGGGAGTGTTTCATCAAGCCTTGCAGGGGATGATGTTTTTCTTAAAGCCCCAGATCCTGGAGTCATGAGCAGCTCAGCTTGCCTAATTTTTTAAAGCAGATTTCAAGCCCTTGTGTTTGCAGGGAAACAAGAGCCCAGGGTGAGTGACGAGATCAGAAACCAGGAGAGGAAATACCAGCTCACCTTAAAAACAGAACCAAAACCCTTGTGATTTTTAAGCCAGTCTCATGTTGCCAAGTTCTGACCCATGTTGCTGTATGCATGGACCTGACAGCAGCAGGTCAGTAATCTCTCACCTAGAATGTACCCCTGTGAGAGCCACCTGCTGTCTCAAGACAATATTACGAGGTATCTAGCTTTTGAACAAAAGAATGAGACAGTAACAAAGCATCCCTAAGGCCCACAATAGCAGTTCCATCCACATGCAGATAGTGTGGGCAATACAGACCCTACTTCAACATCAGACTCCATCCACTTCAGGGAGAATCACCACAACCCCTGAGCCACATGGGGTCTATGACACCCAGATGATCAGTTTCGATTCCCTCCAGCAAGAGGGTTTGCTGACAGTAGGCCCCTAACCTTCAGCCTTACGAGCACTGCAGCCTGGGAGCAGGAAGGCGCTGCTGCAGGGAGATGCTGACAGATGTATGATGGAGTAATATTAATAGGCAGTTCTCCATAGCTGCTAATAACATGTTTTGCTTAGAGTTGTGTGTTGTGCTGCAGCCTCCGCATCTCCTACATGCTGCTAGGGGCTCTCTCCTGCTAGGCTGTCAAGGCTGAGGCCCATGCTGAGTGCGGAAGTTAGGGCCTCATAAAAGACCCTAAAAATCCCTTGCCGCTATAGACTCCTGCTTAAAAGCTTCCCCAGGTCACAGATTCCCAGATCCTGGGAGGTAGCTGCAACCACCCAAGTGCGAAAACCCCTATTTAAAACTCAGGCAGACACACTTACCCCAAGCTCTAAACCCTCCCTTAGGGCAGCTCTTGAAAACAGAGGAAGAAATTAAGCTACAGGCTGATAGCTGGCCTCTCTGTCTTAGGCATGCATATACATAGACGCTTCCCTAGGATGCAGGGGGGGCAGGCAGGCTTTTTATGCTATGCCCCCCTTTTCAGCTCTGCAATTAGCTGGGCCCCCCACCCCACAGCCTGTGGAAGGATGGAGGCACACGCTGGCCTGGGGTTCAGGCACTGGGTGGGCAGGGGGAAGCGCTATGGGGCCAGGCCAGATGCAGTGCCATAGGGGGAGTCCCAGCACTGTGCTGGGACACCCCACAGCCAGCTGCCTCAGCCCAGCAGCAGGGCAGGTGCACCTACTACACTCTCCCTGATTGGCCCAGTGTGACTGGCTCCCCCCAGCAAAAGCCAGCCTTCTGACATGGTGGCAGAGGGCTGGTGTTGCCACACAAGCGGCCGGGGGCAGGGCTGTGGTGTGCTGTGCCCCACCTTACAAAGTGTCACCCCTCCCCCTAGTTTGTGCATCCCTGCTGTAGGAGACAAGAATCAAACCCTTGTCTTTAAAAAAAAAGGTTATTTCTTCACACAAGAGTTACGTGATAAAGCAGAATTGCTCGCTAGGCATTGCAGAGCAACTACAAAATAAAAAGTAGGTTAAAGCACAGAGAATTACTGCCCTGGGAGTCAGTGTAGAAATTCCAGCATACGGGGGTATGACCACCCAGAGACGTCCTGCATTAAACCCAAAATAAAAATAACCTGATTGTGTCTGGCTAAACATTTCCTTTCTACTTACATATCTGTATGCCCAGATCTCCTTGTGGCCTGGGTACTTACTGGACTCATTAAGCCGGCTTAAACTTAAACCTCTGTCTCTTCTGGCTCCAGCCACATAAAAGGACAAGTCTCCCCAGCAGGTAACTGCTTCAATTGAAAAGATCCCTCTCCTCCCTTTGGCAAGCAGGTCTGGTGGCGCACATCTCCACATGCCTTGGTGCACATAATAAAATTTATTCCACCCATGGATGTCAAAAAGGGCACACGGGTGACACTTTTCCTGTCTTGCTAGGGTACAGGCTCAAAACAGTTTCAGAGAGAACAGATCAGGTAGAAACATTTTTCATTTTAAGTGAGCTGCCTGTAAAACAAAATACAAAACAAGCTTGTGCCAAATCCAAGGACCTGGGAAATGGTGCCACACTTTTTATTTTTAAATCTTTCAAAATAGAGACAAATATTCTCCTGCTGTGTTTGCAACTGGGGCTCCATTTGTGAGTGAAATGGACAAAACCGCCTGTAACACACACATGAAACTAACCAGACCATTTGTTACTGCAAAAATAGTCAGGGAGCATAAACAGTGAAAAGTTGCCCAGATACTTTGAATTCTTTCAGATTTAATCAGCTGTGAAACTCTGTCATGCTGGGATGGGAATTTGTTTAAGGAGCTGTGATTTATTTTCAACTTAACAGCATTCCCTCAGCTAACAGAACTGATTAAAATTCCCTCTGTCCTCTCAGCAACTTGGAAACATGAACTTTTAACAGAGGCGATGTTTATTTTCCACCAGCAAACAGGCAGCTGTGGAGAAGGAAAGGATGCTCTTACACAAACAGTTGGATTTTTAAAAAACTATATAAAAGCAGCAGCCCAGAGACAGAAAACTAAACACCCTAAAGCAGAGCCTCCTCTAGACCTCAGGCTGCCTCAGATTAAAGCCTGCAACCAGATAGCCCCCTGTGAATGTCCAGCACTCCATGGTGTTGTGTGATCAGGATCTTTGAGAGAAAGCCTTGTCTAAAGTAGGAAAAAACTGACTTCTTTCAAGGGGGAGGCTGTTACATAGATATAAAAGGTGCTTATGAGAATAGTTGGTTGGGAATTAAAATACCCCTTACCCCGAAACTGCTCCCCGCACTACAAAATACTAGATTAGGGTCAGCAACCTCAGTAGAGTGCTGACATTTGACCTCTACGCACAAGTGCCAGTGATGCTTTTGGAAGTTACTGGGGCTATGTCTACACAGCAGCCTTATTTTGAAATAAACTTTTCCAGAAGAGCTTTTCTGAAATAGCTTATTTCAAAAATAACAGCTCCACACAAAATGCATTTCAAAACAGCACCCTGCTATCTTAAACAGCATGTCGGACATGTAGCGCCTATTTCAAAAGAGTGCCATTGGAGCTCATTGTGACTTATTTCATAACGGAATAGTGCTATTTTGAAATAGGCAGTATTCCTCCTGCAGTGAGAAGTAACAGAATGGTCTGAAGGAGGATCTGAAGTGGTGGGTCTGTCCCATGAAAGCTCATCACCTAATAAGTTATTTTGTTAGTCTTTAAAGTGCTCCAGGATTGCTGGCTTGTTTTCCTGCAATGAGATTGGCCGATTTTGAAACCCCACACCTGCTATTTTGGCTTTATTTCAAACTAGCGTGTGCATCGTGTAGACGCTCGCAGAGTTATTTAGAAATAGTAGCGATTATTTCAAAATAACTCTAGTGTAGACCTAGCCTAATAGGCTTAAAATAGCTTCATTAACAAACACAGGAAGCTGCAGAGCTTTGCTATTTAGGTGGAGGTCGGTAGCATTAGCTGGTCTTTTGTTAATCCACAAGGCTTTGAGCAAGCTCCCAGCTGCACCTGAGGGGCCAGGCTGAGCTCCCACCTTGCATACTGATGAAAACCGATTGGTGCGCCACTCTGGTTGCTGATCCCTGTACGAGATTGTCAAAATGAACTTGTTGCAGGACAGGGTTGGTACAGGGAAAGTTTGACCTTTCCAGTCCCCAAGCAAAAGAATACTGCCAGCAGCCACCCCAAAGGTTGGGCGTGCAGCTGGGATGTGGAAGAGCCAAGGGCTTGGACTGATTGAAAGAGAGAGTTGGGCCTGGGCCTTGCAGAGACCAGTTCTCCTCACCAGGTGATTTTGGGGGAGGAGGGGGCAGCCTTTTTGTTCAGCCTGAGATAGATCAGGGAAGATTTTTCCACCCAGCTCTACGTTCTCTCTGGAGCTTGGACCAAAAAAGACCAAATTCTAACCAATGTTCCCTCTACTTTTTATCCAGGTGCAGAATAAATTGTGTGCTCCAAGCCATGTGTGGATGTGCATCACCAATAGACACATGCTGCCAGCTCTGGGTGCTCTGCTCATCAGCTGAGCAGAACCTGAATCTCTCCTGGGAAGCCACCTGAGCACTCAGCTTTAAGGCACAGCAGCTAAGCCCCAGATGCAGAGTGGTACTTAAACTCCCCATCTCCTCTGAAACCTAGGGGTGGTAGAACCCAAACATCTTTGTGTATCTGGGTATGAGACTGATCCAGGGCTCCCACACCTCAGATTCAAACCCTCAGGGCCAGATCCTCCTTCATCCCTTGCAGCTTGATTCCCAGAAAGTGCCTTGCCCAGCATGGAGGCTCACTTGAAATCCCAGGGGCTTGGCACTAGGAGCAGAGCACTGTCAAAATTTCTGGCTCTAGGACTCAGCCTCTGCATGGTATACAGGTCCCCCCAGGCTCACTCACAAGGGCCTTTGGCTGCCCATCATCTGCTTTATATGCCTGCATACAGAATGTTATCCTTAAAGCCCATGCTCAGCTTAATGCTGTAGGGACTTAAATTCCCCTACGCTCCCATTGGTGAAGTCCTCTAGGCCCTGCCTGATACCACCGAGCCGCATGGCACCTGACCCTAAGCCCTGGCAGGATTCCCACACCGGGGCCTCCCTTGCTCACTAGCAAGGGACAAGTTTTAAGAGGAGCCCCGATGGCTTGATGGGTCAGTGGCACCCCCGCTGGCTCGTGACACTGCAGCCAACTAGCCCTGCCGCCCCCCCAGGGAAAAGTCGCAAGGAATAAAAGAACATTTTAGTGCCCAGGAGAGCTCCCGGGAACCAACCAGCCAGTCTGGGTGAGCCCAGCTCAGCAGCATTGGGCTGCCCCAGCTGCAAAATTGCAAGGAAGGGGAGAAACCACAGAGACCCAGAATCATGCTACTTTGACGGTGCAGGAGGAGGAAGACCGAGATCACCTGATTCCTCATTTACTTCAGTGTCAAGCGTGGCACTGCCAGGACCACCTTTGCCATGGATTCAGAGTGCCCAGCACACAGGGTTCCCTCTAATTTCTTCCATCCTGGGCTGTTCTTTAGCTGTAGTTTACCCTAAATGTCTCCAAAGAGCCCAGTCAGCAGAGGAAGGGTTGGTCATGTGGTAGAACAGGGGCGAGCAAACTTTAGGTCATGTACCACTTTTTGGCCTGCACTTTGCATCCCACCCCCGCAACCTGCAGGAGCAGCACAGGAAGGGATGCGGGGAGGGGGGCTCAGGGAGGCTCCCAGGAAGAGGACTCCAAGAGGGTACCTCCTCAACCCAGAAAGTTGCCAGTTGCCTCCCCCATGCTAGACAATACTGACCTCCCCTGGTCCAACAAATTCTCTCGTTCGGTGCCAGTCAGGTCCCCAGGGTGCCAGACGAGAGTGACAAACTGTAGTTCCTGACATTGCTTCTTTTATTGCTGCTGCACCGGGAGCAGATCTTCTCACTGAACTTGCCCTGTTTTTTTCCTTCAGTGGCTTCCGCTAGATTAGATCCCCCCGTTTTGTAAAGCAGAGCTGAAGCTGTTTTCTCCAAGGTGCATGGCTTTGCACTGACCATCAATGCTACATCTCATCTGCTAGCTGGTTGCCCCAAAATGGGATAGATATTTGGACTTGGGCCCAGCACAGAAACCTGGTGAGGTGGGAGGGTCTCAGCCTGGCCTCCAGCTCAAACCCAGATGTCTACTTAGCTACAAGGCAGTTAACCCAGCACCCAAGAGGGGAGGTGTGCAGGAAGGACATTTGGGGTGGGGGGGGTTTGTTTAACTCAGGTTCTTAACAGAGACTTTAAGCTCTGAGGTTAACTGGACTCTTAGAATCATATATAGCTGGAAGACACCACAGGAGGCAGCAAGTCCAAGCCCCTGCTCAAAGCAGGACCCAGCCCAACTAAGTTATCCCAGCTGGGGCCTTGTCAATGGCTGCAAAGGAGCGATTGGGTGGGGGCCTCTGGTCTGAGCAACACAAGAAGTCAGATAGGATGATAGTCAATGTAGGACTTCAAAGCCGCAAATCACAAGAGGGATAAGGGAAGGCAGGAGCCATCCCAAACACACCTGTGCCAGACACTCTCGAGCTAGGCCAGAAGCCTTGGCTCACACTGGATTGAAGTGCCCCCCGCATAGGAGCTCTCACACGTAATGCTCCTGAGTCAGCTGGGAAAGCAGCCTCGGCTCACAGCTCCCTGCTCCGTTGTTTGGGCTTCCAGCTCAGGGCAGAGTCAGTAAATCAGAAACCGGCATCCAGAGGCCCAGACACATTTTGCCAGGTGCAGAGATTCAGCTGGAGCCTCTGAAAGAGGCTTAGTGGGGGATGGCAGCAGCTCAGCCTCCCCCGGCCGCCTTTCCAGTGTGCAACATGGACTCCCACCCAGGAACCACAAATCCGTCAGCCAACAGCCCTGGGCTGTGTCTACACTAGAAGCATCTGCCTACAGAAGTTGCAGTCAGAAGAGATGTTCAGACAAAACTTCTGTTCACTTATGCACAGAAAGGATCTGTTGGTCGACCTTTTGAGCGGGGGCAGTCCTGTCGACAGAGCCGAGCGTCTACACAGCGTTTTTGGGGACAGTGTCTACAAAATGCATTGTGTTCATGTAGATTTTCCACAAGTTGTCTACAAACCTCTAGTGCAGATGTAGCCTTAGGGAAGCAAGGGTGCTACTGTGGGCCACCCATGCTCCTCAGCTTGGCTAAGTCTACACGAGCAAGTTTTTTTTCAAAAAAGCTGGGGCTCTTCTGAAAAATCCCATGGAGCATCCACACACAAATGCACTGCCTCTCGGTCTGCATCTGACAAAGTGGGTTTTGCCCATGAAAGTTCATGCTCCAAAAGCCTGTTGGTCTATAAGGCGCCACAGGACTGACTATTTGTGGGTGGTAGATTAAAGGTTTGGCATCGTGCTTCGGGGAAAGGCTAACAGGGAGCTTCAGCCAACCTTGCACCTGTAGGCAGCCTCGTTGCTGTAGCTCAGCCTGCTGCTGGCACTAGGCCACACAGAATCAGAGAACCCAGGAGTCCTGCTCCCATGCCACAGCTTTAACACCAGCCAACACTCCCAAAGCACACAGCTGTGTGGTGTGGACCATTAGACTCCCAATGACTGTTCTGAAGAACTGCTTGTTCAGTGCCAGCCCTGCACCCCACCCTCCAAACCACCTGGCAGTCCCAGCCAGGCAATCATGCTGTGTGTTTGCATGCTCCCTCCCACGCCCTCCTTTGCAGTGTTGTGCAGTTGCTGTTTGTGATTGCCCTCAGCTCACGGCAACGTACTAATCACCATTATATTCCCACAGCATCCCAGCTGTTGCCCGCGAGCTGAAAAAGTTCAGCCAGCAACAAAAGAGGAAATGGTCCATCCATTAAGCACTGCAAGGCGGCTTGTGCAAACCCCTGCATCACAACTTTGGGTCAAGGCTCCATCCACTCCCGTGACTTGATTCTTTCGCTAGGTCTACTCAGGTAATGCAGGGGTGAGGAACCCGCAGCCAGTGGTCTAGGCCTGTCCCACAGCTTCACGGGATCCAGCCCCTCCAAGACTCAGGGCTCCACTCCCCAGCATGCAACCCCCGGCAGCTAGGGGTGTGGAGTCCCAAAAGCCTCCTGGGCCAGTCAGATCTGGCTCCCGGGGTCTGGCTGTGGGTGCAGAAAGCAGCTCTGCATGCTGAGAGGAACCACAGCGTAGCACTGCTTGCAGGCTCTCCTGCTGCTCCCATTGGCTGCAGTTGCAACTTATTAGAGCAGGAGGGGAGCAATGGTGGCTGGAAGTGGTGGGGAACTGTGCCAGGTAAGCATCCCCCAGATCCCACGCCCCGAGACCACCCCCAGCCCATTCCTGCACCTTCCCTCCCATCCAGACCTCGCCACCCTCAGCCTCCTCCTGCCTCCACCCCCATATTTAAAAAAACTACAGCAAGACACCAATAATTTATCCAGGCCGCTCTGAATGCAGCTGACCGGATACGCTACTCAAGCCGGGAGGTAACTGTTCCCTCCCCGAGCAGGGAATGAGCACCCAGGAGTCCTGTGCCCCAGCTACCCTGCTCTAACACCCTGGGCAAGGCTGCCTGTTGAAGCAAGGTGCAAGCCCTCCTCACCAGTCCACAGGACAATTTTGGCACAGCATTTTCTCCTTCCATATGAGGGGCTCCAAACATACTGAGGGGACGTGACTCTGCCTCCCAAAACAGGAACAGTTCTGATCCCAAGGGGAACTTTGTATCATCAGCCCATCTTCCCACTCTAGTAGCTTCCCCAGCCTGGAGAACAGCCAGAACCTGCAGTCCTGAGCACAGGGTTGGGGTCTCCAGAATCCTGTTCCTAGAACTTGCCATAGCGTTAGTGAGCAAGCCACACAGGCCAAGGTTTTCCTGAGTGGCTACTGATTTTGGCTGCCCCACTTGATCTGTGCAGAGCAGGGATTGAGGATGCTGGACAGCCAGCACTCAACAGCTCTCTTGCCGTCATCCAGATCTGTGGGTGCTCTGTAAAGCATTCAGGAGCAGCTAGCCATTTTCAGGGTCCATCTGGATTCCCTTTCAAAGGAGGTGGGGAGATCAGCCCTCCCCCTGGAGCCACCTGAGCAGGGCCTGCTTGTGAAAACATTGGCCTCCGCTTCTCCATCTGCAGTAGAGGGTTTACACCGCTTTTCCTGGGAGCGCTGTGGGGATTAGTGAGTGTCTGTCCAGGGCTTTGGAGGGTTTAACAGGGTTCTCAAAGGGGTCACTGGGACCCCCTTTGGAAACGTTTCAGGCTGTAATGACCTCTCCCCAAAAAGCAACAACCCTCCCCATCCCATGTCACTGCCTTCAGCGTATCAGCCCCACATGACTGTCAGCTGGGGCCTTGGCATAGGCTCGGCCTGACAGCTTGCTCCTAACCTCATGAGCCTGAGGGGTCACATCCAGCTTTTCCTACAAGCGAAGGTTTGGGCAGTCACCCAGGAGAGATTCAGGGGCTGCCTAGTGATTAGCAAAGCACCCACAGCTGGCAGCAGGTGTTTCTATTTGTGGTGCACAGATGGAAGAGAATTAGCAGGAACACTGGTCACAACACCTAATTTAAGAACCCCTCTGCTACATATGCCATAAACAAGAGCAAAACACCAGACACACCCAGGACCTGAACAGCCAAAGCAAATATCCCCAGATGCCACTTCTGTTTCGCTCCTGCTACGAATGCTGCACAGCAAAGCATTCCCTTGTTTGCCCAGGAAACCAACAGATGCAGGACCAGCAAGCCCAACCTGCAGGCTACAGGAAGTACATCACCGCAGCCAGAAAGGAATAAATACCTCTGCTGGGGAAGACGTTACTGCATGGTCACAGATGCCTGAAAGCAGCCTGCTGGCAGGGTGAGGTTGTTTGAGAGAGGCTGGAACAAACAGCTGCTGGAGGGGCCCAAAACCACACCCCTTCTGGTCCACCACCAGGAGTCAATAGTGCTAAGGCCAAGTTATCTTCATTGGATGCACCCCCACAATGATGTCCTTGGGTGACCAACTGGCTAGAGCAGGGGTGGCCAGCCAGTTAGCGATGAAGCTAAAATACCTGCCAATAGAGTGAAAAGAGCTACGTATTAGATATTTCTTTTATACATGTATGTATCTAGATAGACAAACATCTATGCGCCTTTCTACCTTATAGATAGATAAAAAAGTGTTTCAATGCCTTCCCCTGCCCCTAACCTAATCCCTCTCCCTTCCCCCAGAGCCAGGGGCCCCCCAGCTCCCCTGCGCTAACCCAATGCCCATTATGCCTGGGACACAGAGCCACCACTGCCATGCAGAGGGGTGGTGAGCAGTCCCAGCACGCAGCTCCGAGCAGGAGTCTCATTTCATTGATCAGAGCCGCCTGCGGCTCGAGAGCCGCTCCTTGGCTACCCCGGGGTAGAGAAGTGATCCTAGAATCCTAGGGCTGGAAGAGACCTCAGGTGGCCATCCAAAATAAAAGTGAATGGGTGGCCTGAGCAGCCCACAGCCCACCAGGGCTCCGCCTGCAGCCTGCACAGCCTGTCAGCCCCCTGCCCCTGCAACACCTCTCACCCCAAGGCAGGGGAGCCTCACGCTTCCTACACCTCTCCAAGAATCAGCGCTCCATCCCCATCTCTCCCCAAGCTGGAATGTTGCAAACAGCTGGCTCACGATGTGCTAGAAGTGCTGAGGGGGAGAAGTGGGAAGTTTAGGTCTCCAGTGCCCCCATGCACAAGAGGGACAAGGGGAAAGGGAAGACTGGAGGGGGTGTCTACTGGCCACAGGTGGAACTTCATTGGCCATATGTGGCTCATGGGCTGCAGCTTTGCCTGTCACTGGACAAGAGTGTAGGAGTCAAGAGCTTTGATCTCTAAGCTGGTCAAATAGCTTAGGCAGCACAGATTTGTTGACCACCCACCTGCTGGCAGTATCTCAGCCCCCAGTGATTCATTCCCACAGCTGGACCACAACCCCCTTCCTTGCCCCGTGCTTCCATTTCCCCCCTCACCTCCCCTTAAAAGGAACAGTGCATCAACGCTCTGACAGGGAGCCCAATCTATGGGTCCAGGCAGGGCATGGTGCAACTCCCAGCCTCCCCATCTCATTCTGCTACTGATGCACCTCCTGGCTTCACCCAGGTCAGCCTCCCTGCTCCACACCCTAATTGAAAGGCAGAGAACACCATAGACCTGACCCACGTGCGGCTTGCCAGGACAGAACTCAAAAAGCAAGTGTTATGACCAGCTCTGGGGAACACGCAACAATCTAACCCTTCCCCATCTCTGCTTCAGATAGGAACCAACGGGTGCGTGTCCACACAAAGACTGCAGATCTTCCCCTGGGGCTGGATGAGAGGGCACCCTGCCAGTAGCCACTGACCAAAGCCACCAGCCTCCCTTCAAACAGTCCTGCCCGCTGGGCCCAGCCCCCAGCCACAACATTGCATCTGCACCAAGGCTGGGGAATCACGTGTGCTATCAGCCAAGAGGTGCTGAAATGGACACGGTCGGCAGGTGTTACCTGCCCCTCTCTGCCCTCAGCCCCCCCGCTGCATGGCTTGATGCCTGAGCTATGGCAGACCCTTCTTTCGGCTCTGCGGATCCCTGGACTGCAGAGGTCTTGCCAGAGGAGCTGCCAACAGGCAGATTGGCACCTGGTACCTCCGGAGCCTAGCGTGTGAGCTAAAAGCCAGCCAGCCCTCAGCTAAGGCTATACAGGCCTTGTCCTACCAACAGCTGCCACAGGTGCAAGGCTGGCACCCGCTGCACTGAGCACGCTCATGCATTGCTCCCACTATACCTGTGGCTGTGTCTGCAGCTGCTGACAGACCCCCTACTAGCTCACGTCTGACCACATTTGCCGACACCATCGCTGGGAGCTTGGATGCACGCCACATGGGCCAGCCCAGGGGCCCTGGGGCTGCCTGGACAATTCCCTGAATGGGCACCTGCTGCTGCAGCCTGCAAAAAGGATGCCCAGCACAACCGTGGCTGGCATAGCTGAGCTAGGATGCATGGGAAAAGGATGGATGGTCCAATGGTTAGAGCACAAGCTTGGGATCTGGGACTGATTGCCTGTTACTTAGCTTCCCAGGTTGTCTCATTTGCCCACCACCACCACCTTTCCCCACTGTACAAGGGGATGACAGTCAGCAGGATTGACAGCTGCTGTAAGCCTGGGGCGGGGCCCAAAGTAGAAGGGGCAGGACCGAGGGCAGTCAGCCCTGCTCATCCTCCACTGCACAGAGCAGCCACACAGCCCCATATACCCACCATCTGCCCACTGGCCGAGGTGTTCATACCCTGCCCTACAGGGCGGTGCAAAGATGGTGGGGTGTCCTGACCCCATTAGGGATTAAAACCACACTAGTACCTAAGCCAGGGGTCAGGAGGGAGCCAGATGAGCAAGGGAGTGCAGGGCCCCAAAGCAAGGGTGGCATCGGGAGGGGGCTAAGGGAGGCAGGAGCCCCCACCCTTATAATTTGAACCCCTGGATTTCATACTTGAGCTCTGCTTAAAATAAAATCACATGCCTCACTCCAGAGGCAGTTCTTAACTGCAACAAAACAAGCTGCTGGCAGCTTTGCCTTTGGAGTAGGAAGTTCTGCACTGATTAAGACCAACAAAAGGTTTGTCATTCAAATAATTGAAGCATCCTTAGATCATGAAGCCATTGGCAGGTACTCTGCTGAAAAGAGGGGGTGGGGAGAGCAGGAAGGAGCGGCATGCTGATGGGATTTGCATTTGGACCACAGCTGTGAAACAGAATATCGGGATGCAATAAGAAAGCAAGAGAGATAGGAAAAATAGGATATTGCATAGCTACAAAAGCATGAGGCCCACAGGCTTCAGATAATGAGAAGTCCCATGGCACCTTACAAACTAACATATTTGGGACAGCAACGAAGGGTCCTGTGGCACCTTATAGACTGACAGTTTTGAGCATGAGCTTTCGTGAGCAGACTCACTTCATCAGATGCATCTGATGGAGTGTGTGCTCATGAAAGCTCATGCTCAAAACTTTGTCTATAAGGTGCCACAGGACCCTTTGTTGCTGTTACAGATCCAGACTAACACAGCTACCCCTCCGATATTTGGGCTAGTAACAGAGGGAGCCGTGCTAGTCTATACACTATCAAAACAAAGAGCAGTCAATTCGCACTTCACAGGCTAACAAAATCATTTGTTGGTGATGAGCTTGTGGGAGACCCACTTCTTCAGCCCATAGCCGTACCAGAACAGACTCCATATTTAAGGCACAGAACCAAAAATAGTAATCAAGGTTGACAAATCAGAAACACATTATCAAGGTGAGCAAATCAGAGTAGAGGGGCAGAAAGGCGGGGGGAGTCAAGAATTAGATGAAGCCAAGTATGCAAAAGAGCTCCTCTAATGACCTAAAAAATTCCCATCCCTGTGCAAGCCACATGTTAATGTGTTGAATTTGAATATAAAAGTTCATATTTTGGAGCATAGGCTTTTGTTGGCAAAGACCCGCTTTGTCAGATGCATTTGTCAGTCATGGATGCCACAGGACTTGTTTTTGTGGATACAGACTGACACGCCTGCAGATCAGTCACCACCGCTAAGAGAAGAAGATTTGGATAGGATACCAAATGGGTAGGGACAAGAAACAGCTTCCACACGAGAAGTACAAGAGGGGGACTTTACAACTTTGGAAGGAAATGACTGGAGGGGAGGGGGAGATGTTAGAGGTCTAGAAAATCAGGAACGGTGTGGAAAACTGCATGCGATCACCACTCCTTTAAAGTGCTGCTCTGTCAGCCCTGATTGATTGTGTGTTCCAAAAAGACTTTCAAGCCAGCATCGTACATGATGTGGCGGGCGTGTTCAGCCAAGTGTCATTCTGGCAATGAGGCAGTGGTGCGTTCGCACACGAGCGGCTTTTAATAAACGGCAGGCGGCTAAAGGGAAGATTGCTCAGGGCCGCTCGTGGTGCTGTTTGTGCAGGCAAGGAGGGACAGTGCCTGAATTCCACTTCAATTCAAGTAGGCGCAAAAGAGGATCCGCCTGGGAATTGACACCAGCCAAGGGTCTGGTCCAGACAGCATCCTCCCTTTCAGTCATAGCAGGCCTACAGCCTCTTTGCAATGCACACACTTGTCTATCCCTGCCAGCCGTGCCCACATGAGCAATGATGCTCAACCACAGTCCATGTGGGCAGCGTAAGGAGGACTTGGATGTAAACTCAGTGGAGGAGAAGGTGACTGAGCAAGTCCAATAGGGTTGTCCTCAGATAGCTTGAAAAGCAGGTCCTTGCCTGTGTTCCCTGGAAGCTGCATGCTTGGGCAGCTGCCCAAGAGAGATTCAGGTGTGGCCCAGCTGATTGGCCAAGAGCACCCAGCCAGCAGCATTTCTATTAGTGGTACACACCCAGATGTGTCTTGGTGCACATAAAATTTATTCTACCCATGGATAGGAAAATTTAGAGGAAACCCTGGTTCTCATCCTAGCTCCATGTCACACTATGCATGAATTCCAGGCTCTGTTAGGGTGCCCTTCATCAGTCCTTGTACCCACAGAGCAAGGACAGTAACTGCTCCCCCACACCCCTGTGCTTCAATGTTGCCTGGGATAGACCAATCCAGGCAGTCAGAGAGACCGTGAATCTCCATGACCCGTACAGTGCCAGAACGCATTCCCAAATTATGGACCAGACTCCTTGGGCTCGAAGGGACCTCAGGAGGTCATCAGGTCCAGCCTCCTGCCCAAAGCAGGACCAACCCCAACTAAATCATCCCAGCCAGTGAAGTTGTCCAGCCGCGACTTGAGCCTCTAGGGATGGAGGTTCTACCACCTCTCTAGGCAACACATTCCAGTGCTTCACCACCCTCCTGGGGAAGAGCTTTTCCTAATATCCAACCTACACCTCCCCTCTAACTTCAGCCCATTGCTCCTTGTTCTGCTGTCTGTCACCACTGAGAACAGCTTCTATAGTGGTGGAGATTTGAATCTGACCTCTCTACTGGGATGAGCTGGTCTCCATCCAAACAGAGGCCCCACAAGGGGAAGAGTTCAGCCGTGGACTAGACACGAACCTGCAATTTAGGAGGTGAAAGGCTCATGTTCTGAAGCCAGGCTGCCTCCTTGTGAGATCAGAAGTACTATGCTCCCAGATTAAGTGATGCCATCTGCCAGACTAAACCGTCACCCAATCAAATTGCTGCAACAGCTCTGGGCAAAGCAAAACACCAACCCCACCAGCAGCAGCAAGGCGGCCAATTAGGCGACGCAACTAAGGAAAGAGACGCCAATGTCGCCTTGCTTCAGATAAATCCCTTGCTGCATGCGCCTGCCTGCGGCACCAGTGTTTGCACAGCAATACAGCAGGCAAGAACCACTCAGAATCATTCCTTATCTCTGGGAAACTAGGACACTGGCTAACAGGCTCAAATATTCCTGCCCTGTCAGCAGAGGAGAAAAAGCACCACCAGTTTTAACTAGTCTGAGGGATCTGCTGCCTGTGATTCCCCCCCACCCCCAGTGTCACTGACTTCCTTTTCCAGAGGGAATCCCCTTCAGGGCCCGGCTAGCCCCAAACATCTGCACCTGCCTTCACCGCAGATCAAAACTGGGGAGGAAAGACAAGGAATGGAATAGGACTCGCTAGCAAGGCAGGAGCTCAGCTCCTTCTCTTCCCCTACACTTCTGGGAGCTTGCTCAAAGCCAGGCCACCAGTGGATTAACAAGAGACCAGCTAATGCTACCACCACCTAACCAGCAAAGCTCTGCATCTCTATCTTTGAAGGAAGCCATTTTCAGTAAGACTATTAGCGACTTTAAAAGGTATCACAGGCCCTCAGGCTGTATGGAGAGCTCAAATGTCACTCTGCCTCGGAAAGTTTGCTGACCCTGACACAGTACATTAATACAATATAAGCTGGTAAACATGGATACGGACACTCCCTCTCAGGGATGTCCTCTTTTTTGCACAGTCAAATATGGTAACCCTTGGCCAGGATTTGGTTCAGCTCCTGCCTGTACACATTTTTCCTAGAGCCAAGCTTTATGCTATTTGCTTGGGCAGCAACTGGAAGCCCTGTTATGCCTGCCTAGAGGAGGGGATGTGGAGAGAAGAGGGGCAGAAAGGGAGCCGGAAGGTTAAGCCGACTGGGTGTGTTACACCAGTGTTTCTTAAACTTTGAGATCAGAGCACCAAATATTTTTATGCAGCCAAAAAACCACATAGTAAAGTAATTTAATAGTAGAGAAGTAGTAACACTGATCTGGTTTTAACAGAAAATAGACTGCCAGTGTGTATCCAAGTATCAGGCGCTTGTGGCACACGTGGGACTTGTTCACAGAGCACCTGTATTCCATGGAACAGAGTTTAAGAAACTGTTACACAAATCAAGTTTGCTACCCCGGACCAAATCTTCAATATCGTGCCCCATAGAGGTGGCTTTGCCGGCCACTGGGAGGCCCCGGGCAGGCGTTCTAACCAGCCACACTGTTAGGAGGGAATGCTTCTGCTTTATCACCTGCCTCCCACCCAGCGTCCATCTCACAGCCATACCCTAAAGCCAGTGGTTCCCAACCTTTTCAATGACACTGCACACTTCAGTGAGAAAATTCCACAGCACACCCACTTTTCAGCCAAACTGATTGCTCATAAATCTCATGTTTACTATGGCCCTGGTCTTACCAGAGAGGTTTGCAACACAGTAATACAAACAAGCTAAACCAGGATCAAATGCATTCATGTTACAAATCCACCACAGAGACAGGTCAACTCAGAAGGCAGGCAAGTGAATGAGTGCCATGCCAGAGACATCGAGTAATTGACTAACCACTCCAGAGAACAGGCTCCCCATTGCAGCTGGGATGCAGCATTTAAACTGCAGCCCAGCTCCAGGGGTTCAAGCTTGGGAGGGCTGGGTATGGAGGTCTGTGCCCTGGGTTCCCTCTATCTTCTTCCATCCACGGGTAGAATAAATGTGTGTATTAAGGCACGTGAACCAACCAGTTCTGAAGCCATAATCACCGCAACAAACAAGCCACATTATTCTAGCCCACTGGCCAGATAATCACACATGGCTAGCGTGCTGGATGCCACGGCTTTAGGGGATCTGTAATGAACCACAAGCGGTCATGGCCTTGGTTGAGGTCTGAGCCCAAGGACAGCCTCTCAAAAGCACAGCACTGCCCTGGAAGACTGGCTCAGCACCAGCTGAGAAGAGATCCTCTCCTAGATAAGTGTTTAACTTTGTGAGACTGCAGAATGTCAAACAATATTTTATGTGCAACACCTTTGCAAGTGGTCTAAAAAATTTAGACCAAAACCACCCCTCAAACAGCAACATACACAGCAAAACTAAAACAAGTTCGCTGGGTACCCCAGCAAAGTAGTAACATTGTATCTGGATTTAACAACAAAATACATATTGGTTGATATCACGGCCCAAACAGGCAGTTGACCTATGGCCTAGCTTTGCCTAGCTGCATTCTGCCCCCACAAATGCAGTTTGACTTGATTCTGTCCCGCATTAAGCTTTTTGGTTGCTGCCTTCCACCCCAGAAGCAGGTGTATTTCAGTGATGGGCCCTGGAAGCCATTGGCGGTACAGTACACCTGCACCTAGCAAAATCATTTCCTCCAAACCGCTGACGAAAAGGCCATCTGAGAGGACAAATACCTTAGTAACTCTGCAGGGTTTATTTTGTTTGAAAAAGTCTTTTGTTGTTTACCAACTTTCTGCTTCAGACAGTAGAACTGATTCTATTTCGGACTTGGGAAAAGGGCAGTCAGGACATTTAAATCATGTGGTCGAGGCACATGGCTTTAGCCCTTAAGTTTTCAGGTACATCCCTCCTGCTGACAACCTGTGTAGCCTTTGCTAGCTTAATTGTCATTTAATTATTGTAGTTTGGTTCAGGCTTTCCTTTTATATATCCACATATCAAAAAGCCACCACAGTACAGCTAAGTTAAGACCTGGCATAAGGGGCTTTTTGCAAAATATTTTCTTTCCCCTGTTTATAGGAAAAGTTATGAAATGAGTAATGTTCAGTCATTTACGTCAATCTTTGCTACCTGCATCACTTGCTGATGTCAACCGGTGTTCAATCTTTCTGCATCTACCCCTGACAGAAGAGGTGCGATAGCCTCACTTGAATTAGAGTAAACGTCACATAATGGTGTTTCTTCTGCCTTTTTACCAAAGCAAGTTGGCCTTTAAGTCTGACACAGGGCAGTGTCAGATTTAAGGCTATGAGAAAACGCTGGGTATTTTAAAAATTCAAAAAAAGCTTAATTTAGTATCAGTGTTTAAACACTACAAAGGTAAAGTGGGTATAAAACCCATTGCTGCATGGGGGAACAGTGCTAGATTAATCTGCACCAGAGCATATTTGTCTCCTTGCCAGAGCACCGCTCTTTATTATTTCTACTCTGTTCTTAGAGCAGACTTGTTTCTTCACTGACTTATTCTACCCACAGCAATGACACCTTCTGCACCGATCAAAGCAAGCAGGCCTCAGCTTCTGTGTGGTATTGTACTTCGCTTGTACAGCATAAAGTGCCGGTAGTTAAGTAACCTGTATTAGTTATTATACCATTAAGTAAAATCTCAGTCTGTAACATCTTCAGTTTGTATCTGTTAAGTGCTGCTAAAAGTAGTGTGCAATCACTGAAATTCCCAAAAAACTTACCTCTGCCTGAGGCACACTGACTCAAATTAACCTGAGAAAGGTGCAAAGCTTTAATCTTTACACTTCAAGGCAAATTGCCACTTTGCAAATCCACAGTTCCCACAAAATGCCTTAAAGTTAACACCTGGATGTATCAGCTTCATGCTTGCATTAGCCTGAGCAGTGAAAGAAAGAGCAAGGATCGATTCCTGCTCTGCCACAGGCTTCCCATGTGACCCTGGGCAAGTCACTTAGCCCCCACGTGCCTCAGACCCCCCCAGTGGATGAGGTGGAGAGGGTAGAACAGCCCAGGGCTTTGAGGATATACACCCTAGAGATAGTGAGGTGCCACAGACCAGCAGGAGGGGAGGATGGGCTCCAGGAGAGCAGCTAGGCCCTGGTGCATGCTTGAAGCTGGTGACTAAGCCACAGCACACTAGTGCTGGAATACCCCAGAGAACAGTTGTGTTGCAGCAGCAGGGGAGGAGACAGGGTAGCTGGTGAGCTTGGCTGGCCTGCTAATCTTGTCTGACCTCCTGTGCAACCACCCCAGGTCCCTGAACTGGGGGAGGGGATTGCACAGAACAATTGCTCCCCCTTCTCCTGGGGATAACAGCCACTGGGCTGGGATCTTTGCTCAGGCACAGCAGTAAGGGCTGTCTGGGCAGAGGAAGGCAGCCTGGCCAAGTGGCAGCAGGACCAGAGCTGCCAGTCCATCACTGCCGGGCTCCCCAGTGGCAGACAGGGCGGGGACAGGACAAGCTGGGAACAGGCCCAGCTGGGAACAGGCCCAGGGGAGAGGAGCCGGACAGCACAGAAAGGGGGCCCAATCCTGCACCGCAAACACCCATCCAAGCAGCTGAGCTCCCAGAAGGGGAGGGGAGAGCTGAGCCTGGAACAGCCAAGGATGGAGAGACAGACAGGGGAGATCAAAGAGCGCACCGCCCAGATAAAAGCAAAGCAGAACAGAACTGCCATCGGCCAAGGCCTTGCCTGCACATGCAGCTACACTGGAGACAATGGGAGAGCTGAAAGCACCACCCCTTCCGCAGCAGGGACCAAGGGCACTCAGCCCTTCTTACAAGCCAGATCAAAGGGCTTGGGAATCAGGAGAGTGGTATGAAGGGGGTGGGGTGGGAGGGCCCTGATCCTAGAGAGTGGTATGGGCATGGGGAGCCCTGCATGGGAACAGGATCCACACCTACAGCACCTGGGCAGGATTTGGTCCAGCTGCTCAACGCCCCTAGGCCAGGCATTCCACAGCCCAGCTTGCACAGGGCTGGCAGACGAGGGGGCAAGTGGGGCTAAATGTCATAGAACCATGCCCACCTCTCCCCTCCACCTGCCCTGTGGGGTGGAGCCTCAGAGGAAGGGGCCAAGTAAAGGAGGACAGGACTCATGCGCCTGTAGGTCCCTGTGTCTAGGGAGCACCCAGGGCTCCTTGGAATTCTACTCCACATCACTAGGGAAGAGGCAGGAAGTGTTCCCCTACTACCTATGTCTACAGCAAGTCATTGCTCCTGGTTCCCCCATCTCCCCCGCCACTAGGAGAACTGACCCTGTCCTTTGTAACAGCCCCTTGCAGAGGGGAAGCCTAATGAGGTTCCTCCTCCATTTTCTCCACAGGCCCCCTGTTCACCTTTCCTCGTAGGGCTTTGCAAATCTGCCCTTCGATCATGCTGTCCGTCTCTGGCCTCTCTCCAAGGGCCAAGAACTCAGCCCAATCCTCAGAGTGAGGCCTGAGCAGGGAACACTCACCGCCTGTGTCTGACCTACAAGGGCCCTAGATCCCCCAGAATCCTATTGGTCTTTTTGGCAATACTACCCCACTCACTCCTGCAATTTGCAACCAGGATCACCCCAGTCCTTTCCCGCAGCTCTCTGGCGTTCCCATTGGGTAGTTGGGCCTTCGATGGTTTCCTTCCTCAGAGAAGGACTTTGCACTTGTCCTGCCTGACTGCCTGGCAGGGGAAGGAGAGGCTGGTGGGGGCAGGAGGACCACAGAATGCAAGTTCTCCCCCAGGGTGCAGGGAGCAGCGACTGCCTCACTTCTTTGGCCTTTCCTGCCAGCGCCGTGGTGGCAGCCTCTGGCCCCATCGGAGTTGGCCAAGGAGCGGCATCCAGCTGCTAGCAGGGCACCCTCTAGCTTTCTGGCAGCAGGTATCACTAAGCCAGTTCCTAATAACCCCTCCCAATGAGCCTCCTAGAAGGAGGACAGCCACGAGGGGCAAGGAGACCAGATTCCATCCTGGATCCCAGCCCAGGCCAGTCTTGACTAATTGATGGCCCCAGGCAAAAGGAGGGCACTGGGTGGGAGAAGGCAGCAGGCAGGGAAGTACCCCTGGCTGCCCGCAGTGTGCCCCAGCTCCCAGGCTGCTCAGCCGTGGCCTTGCCCTCCCCTGAAATTGATGGCCCCAGGCGACCTCGGCTTGCCTGCCTCCAGGCCCAGGTCTGGGTGCTGCTATCCAGTCCTGCTTTGTGAACACTTTCGGTGCATGGTGGAAGTAGCCATGAAACCCTTCAAGGTGGGCAGCAAGGCCAGGGGTCTCCCTTCACAGATCAGGGATACTCCTGCTTCCTGCACCCACCAGCTACCCTGCCTTCACCCTGAAGCAGTCCCTGTGAGGAAAATGAAAGCCCAGGCATTGCACCCGCAGCACTGCTCTTGAGTGGACTGGCACGCTTACCCTCTGGCCTGAGCGCCCAGACTCACTGCGCGCAACTGGCAGCAAACCTGGCCTCAGCTGACCCTTGGGGGGATGCAAACCCAGGAGCTACAGCAGGTGCCACAGCTCAGCCTGTACAGCTGCACCGTGCAGCCTGGCCCCACGCACAGCTGGTATGAAGTGACAGAGCTCTGTGCTCTTCCAAGAGCAGACAGGAGGAACCAAAGCTCCATGTACCATGCATGCTATCGCCCACACGCACCCTGTCCCTGTGCTATACCCTGCGCCCAAGCCTTAAATGAATTAGCTAATTCAATTCCCCCCTGCACTGCACTTGCTTATTCGCCTAGGGAAATTTAATTGCACACGGTCAAACCCTCTTTCCCGCATCCCTGCTTTTTGCCGATTCAGAGGCTTGGGTCTGGCTACAGCTCCCCAGCAATGGAACAGGCCGGTCAGTGATACTGTATGAGCTTGTTCCCAGCTGCAGCAAGTCACCAGCAGGACTGGAGAACATTCCCATCCCTGTAAAAAAAAAAAAAAAGTCAGCCGCAAGCACTCTGAGGTAGCAGCTTTGCCTTCAAGGCTTTTTACCAGGGTCTCCTACTGCAAAGCCTGGGTGTTTATAGCCATATGCCTCACTGCCTGGAGCAGCCACCTCCCACCCCATGTAATTTCAGTGGCAGAGGTTTTAACACCAGTGTGAATTTGATGGTGCGGACAGGTCAACTGATTGCATCTGCGGCTGCTAGCCACCCTGGTGGACATCAGAGCCCCAGTGTGTTGGGCAGTAGCCAGTGCCTGCTGGGAATCTGTTTACACTAGCCAAATGTGGGTTTTAAAAAATCCTAGATGCTTAGGGCTGGAAGAGAGCTCGGCCCTAGTCCAGCCCCTTCCTAAACCCCAACTAAATCACCCCAGCCAGGATTGTCAAGCCAGGTCTGAAGAGCCTCTAGGGAGGCAGAGGAATTGCTATCCTTAGGCAACCCATTCCAGCAAAAGATGTGCCCAAGGCAGCGCCAGGGATCCTCCCCAAGACTAGGGAATTACCCAGCCTCCCAGTAAGTGGCAGTTCTGCAGCCTTGGCTCCCACAGTAGGGCTATAACTGCTCTATCTTCCCTTCCAGCCCTGTACAGGAGACTATGCCACTGAGGAAGAGAAAGCCGTCTCCAGGCCCCTTTTCACCTTGGTCTCCCTGCCGAGATTGGAGCAAGTTCCTGCCAGCTGTGGGTTTGCCTGCATCTGAACCTGCCCAAGGCTGAGAACTGGCAAAAGCTCATCTCAGCTAGAGCACCTGGGGTTCATTTGGCATAAAGGCCTGTGCTGAAATGGGGCATGAGGGTTTTATTCCCCTACGTAGGCTCCAAGTGTTTGCTGCTGCTCTGTAGCAACCCAAGTTATGTGCCTCAGTTTCCCCAAGCACAGCATCATAGGGGTAATGAGAGTTTGTGTGTGGTGACACGTAGACAACTGGGGCTGCTTTTTGTAACCTACGCAATGAGGTGATACCTTTCTTCCCTGAGACAAAGCAGGGAAAGAGGGGCCTGGCTGGTTTGAACTGGAGCTGGGCTGGGAGTGGGGCAGTCTGGTCTGGCTGGAGAGGGAGGAAGGGGGCCAGAGCTTGTCTCAGAGACCCCTCTGGGCCCCTCTCCCCAAGATGGATGGTACTGATGGCTTCTCCTTGCTGTGCTGACAAGCCTGTTCTGGGCAGCGTCCCTGCTGCCTGATCACCCTTCTGTACTCTGCTGGATGAGAGTCATTTGACTGCAGATGGCAGGGCAGGGTCACCAGGTCCTGCTCCCAACACACACACACACAGCTGAATTTGCCTCAGCAGATTCAGGATCTAGCAAGCTGCCTATCTCCAGAATTACCACTCAGCGCCCTCCGATCCCCAGCCGGTTTCAGAGCTTCCGCACTAGCAGCTACACTGGTTTAGCTAAACAGGTCACTTCTCTGTGTAGCAGCAAGTCCAAGGCTTCAGCAACTCCCACTGGCCCCTTGGCTCAGAAGAGGGTCAATGCTAACCATTAATATTTCTCCCCAGTTAACCTCCTCCCCTCTGCTTCTGGCCAGATGGAAGCTGTTCACACGAAGGGAAGCTGATAACACTGCAGCAGGAGCAGGTTGGGATTTGGAAGGAGAGATCGGAACTCAAGAGCAGCTTGGGCCAGTCTCATTGCCAGGTAGCTTTCCTCAAAGCCACAGGGGAAAGAGGAAGAAAGTCTCAGCTGGTCTCCCACTAATGAGACTCATCTCCCTGAAGACAGATGCTCCCATGGCCAGAGCCTCAGCCATGCTTTAGGGGAGATAAGGGCTGGCTGAGAACAGCTCTGCGATGACAAATCATGCTGGAAACAGCCCCTGTTCCAGCTATGTGCCAGGAAAGAAACATAGCAGGAGGAGAAAGTTCAATAGCCTTTAGCTCCCTGCAGTGCAGAGGCCATGGCGGGCCAAGGCCAGGCCAAAACAGGGGCCTTTAAAAGGGCTGAACAACAGTAACTCAATTTAACACCCGGCTGGCGCTGGCTTGTTTGCTTTGTACGCTGTGTCACTCAGACATGACCACACTGACGGGAGCCTGGAGCAGGGGGATCCCTCTCATTTTTCCATCCATGGGCAGAATAAGTTATGTGCAGATGCACACCAGCAACAGAAACACAGGCTACAGGTTCTCCACTAAGCAGCTCGGCAGCACCTGAATCTCTCCTGGGTGGCTGTCCAAGCACTCAGCTTATGGGGAACCACTGACATGGGTAGCCTGGAGGAATGGCTCTAGCTCAGAGACTGGGCCCCAGCACACCCAGCTCTACACCACTGGCTCAGGACAGGGCAGAACACCTCACATCCTGGCTCTTCTGCCCTGCTGGGATCTCTGGAGCAGAGGTTTATCCCAGGGCAAACTTCCTTCGCTGTGTTTGCCCAGCCTCCTGCCTATAGGTAGAGCAGGGGGAAGCAAGGGACCACTGGAGGCCAGCCAGGCTGACGAAACTGCTGGGGCAAGGGATATGGAACCACATGCTTCATCTCATGCCTCAGAGTGGAAAGGGACTGGAGAGGATTCAGGAGATGGGGTTGTAATTCCCAGCTCTGCCACTGGCCTACGGGGTGACCTTGGGCAAGTCACTGCACTTCTAGGTGCCTCAAGCCCCCCTCTGTAAAACAGGAAGGAGGATTCTGTTCTTTGCAAAATGCTTTGAGTGCCTATTCCCTAACCTGGTGCCCCACGCCCTGTGGGGTCATGAAAATAAGTCAAGGTGCAAAGCACGACAGGAGAGAGGCATTATAATGCACCCAGCAGCAGCACATTAAGGCTGGATTGAGTTCCCTACTGCAAAGGGGGCGATTCAGGGATTAGCCCCAGCATTAGGACACTGGTTTGACAAGAGAACACAGTACAGGGTTTACTCAAGCCTCTACAGCAGACAGGTTACAAAGTCACCTCCCTTACTGCCCCAGCCTCTCTGGGCTCCTTTTAGCCCCAGGACTCTGAGCCCACTAACTAGCCCAGGGGCAAGCCAACTTTTCACGTCAAGCCCACTTTTCATCCCTGCAGTTATGTTGGCCTCCACCCTGCCAACCTGTTTAATATAACTCAGAGCTGGAAACCTCCATCACATTCATATTAAAAAACCCTTTCAGCACATTTAAGTACAGGGGTCCTCATCGCAAGTCGCTTTGCTATAAGTTGTTCTGCATAGAAGTCATTAATTCAGGGAAGCAGATTCATTATAAGTCTCACTGACCTGCACTTATTTGGGGGCCAAGAGACCAAAAGCCCGGAACAGAGTGGAGTTTTGTGGTGGCCAGTGGCAGGTGCTGTAGTGCAGGGGCCATGGAAGTGAGCCCTGAAGTCATGGGGTTGGGAAATCAGTGGGGACCTGCAGGGAACTGGGAGGCATCAGGGGACAGCTGGCAGGGAACTGCAGAGACGAGCAGAGAGCTGACCCTGGTGGAAACTGGTGGCGAGCCAACTTATTTTTTCTGTTTGTTCATATGTGTTTTTGGTGGGTTACAAGTACATTACCTGAATCACATGTGTAAACTGTATGTGTTGAGCTATCAAGTGAATTTCATTATTCCTTATGGCTAATTTCCCCTTTGTAAGTCATTTCACTGTAAGTTGCATTATTTAGGAAACAAGAAGTCCTGTGGCCCCTTACAGACTAATATCTTGGAGCTTAAGCTTTTGTGGGTGACAACCTGCTTTGTCAGATGCATCATAATCTGGATTTATAACAAGGACCCCTGTACCTTATTGCCTCTGTGTAAATCTCTGCTTCAGCCACATCCTGAATAGTGCATACAGATGTGTTTGCACAGATCACAAAAGAGCTACATTGGCACTGGAAAAGGTTCAGAAAAGGACAACCAAATGAGGGGTTTGGAACGGAGGCCATCTGAAGAAAGATTCAGAGACTGGGACCTTGCAATTTAGAAAAGAGGAGAACAAGGGGTACAACAGTGGTCTATAAAATCATGACTGGTGTGGAAAAGTGAATGAGGGACAGTTCTTTACTTGTTCCCCTAAAAGAGCCAGGGATCACCCAGTGAAATTAATGGGCAGCAGGGTTAAAATTAATAAAAGGAAGTTTTTCTTCAAGCCAGCTTTTGGAACGGTTGCCAGAGGATGTTTTGAAGACCAAGACTTTATCTCACTCTTTTGAATACTGTTAAATTCATGGAGGTTTAGGCCCATCAGTGGGTATTAGCCAGGACAGGTACAAATGATACCCCTGAGCCTCTGTCAGAGGTTGGAAATGGATGACAGGAGAGAGATGGCTTCAGTGATTACCTGGTCTGTTCACTCCCTCTGGGGCACCAGGCATTGGCCTCTGTCAGAGGATGGGATACAGGGCTGGCTGGACCTTTGGTCTGACCTACTATGGCTGTTCTTATGTTAAAGCAAGAAGTCCTGTGGCACCTTAGACAAACAGACATTTTGGAGCATGTGCTTTTGTGGGCAACAACCTGCTTTGTCAGACGCAGGGGATCAGGGCTGAGCAAAGACTAAGCCTGAGGGACCACTCTCAAAAGCCTTGGTGTGAGAGATCCAGGGTTCCATCAGGTCTCCTGATGTTTGAGGGGCCAGGTGTTTAGCACAACTGACCTGGAAGTCCTCAGATGGCCTCTGGCTCCCTCATTAGGGCAGCGGATTACCAGCTGGGAACAGTAGCTCAGCTCACTGCTAGCAGAAAAGGAGTGCACTCAAAGAGCAAGGCTTTCCTGAAAAGAGCAAATGCTGAGCTGAGTTTTGCTGAGGCAGAGAAATGAATCCCTGGAAGGATCTGTGGGGATTTAAGACTTCGCAGAATTGCAACCTCTTTTAGAGTGCTGTGAAAGTCAAATGCAACTGGAAAAGGGAAAAACTGCTGCTTGGGGGGGATGGGGGGACTGGCTGATTGGGACACTAACAGTCAGGTCCTCCCATGGGGATCGCAGCTATTGAGGAAAAAGCTTGTTGGGGAGGAGGGAGAAAACTGAGCGAGCTGCACAAGGGAGGCGGTGGCATTCAGGGCCCAGAGGAAGAAGTGGGTCCTGGCCCTGGCAGCATGACCACCTCAGGCAGATGCCCTGACCAAGCTGCAGAGTTCAGGGGCTCAGAGCTAGGGCCTCAGGCTATTTTAGCCCAGAAATCCCATGCCCAAGCAAAGTCTAAGAGGGTGGGAGTCCTGAGCGCAAGTTCAACCAGGTTCCCCCTAGTTCTTCCACTGGGGGTGAGGCCATCTGTGCCCACCCCCCAACCCCAGCAAAAGCAGGGCATTCGGCTCCCCTACTCAGACACTGGGGGATCTGCTAGAGGCCAGTGCTGTCCGGGTGGGGATCACATGCTTCTGCACCAGCTCCAGAGCCTCTCTAGCAGCCCAGCTCTGTCAGTCACACTGCCTGGGGTTCCCCTCATCACTGCTTCCACAGCACCCCTCCTTACTGCAGGTTCCCAGCTGTAGAGGGGGTTTCAAGGAGGTAAGTAGAGCCTGGGGCCTTACTCCTTGTCCAGTGACTGCCAAGATGACGACGTCTCTTTTCAGTAGATTCTCATTGCCTTATGGCCCATGCCCTACACTTGCACGATCCCATACAGGGCTATCTGCAAGCTGGGGAGGATGGTGCTGCAGAAAGAGCTAAGCTTTGCCACCCACTTCCATGATACCTGGGGCAAGTCCAAACAGACATTCTCCAGCCACGTGATTCAACAGAACCCCATTTGCACCACTGTTAAGAAAGTCTCCATAGGCACTACAGGGCTCATGAGACACAGTTGAGCAGTTCTGATTCCACACAGAAGGCAGTGGGTTGCACCCATGTGCACTCACACACACATCCCTTCTACTCCGCTTGGCATGGAGCCTGTGTGTTACTGAACTGTAGAGCACCCACAAGGCACCCTCGAACTGCCTGGACTGAGATTCTGGTTCCCAGACTTCGTTGCTAGAAAAGCAGAGGCTGAGCTTGGAAAGGGGCAGAAGAGAACAGACCCCCACACTCCCAGGGTAGATGCTTGTCCTTTTAGAGCCAAATATTCAGGGTTCCTGCCCATGGAGGGCCCTGACCAGCCACAGCACACACCTTCAAAGCAGAGGGCTTCCCTACCTTATTTTTCAGGGTGTATGAAGACAACGTGTAGGGTTAGAGAGATTTTGTCAGTGTTGTAGGCAGAGCGTAGGGTGCAGAATTCACAGAAGGAAGTGTGGGAGATGCAGGACTGACCTACACTTTGCCATAACCATAATCTGGCCCCACAGAGGCTCTTTCATGGTAGTGTAAATGCTACCATGACAAAATTGGGTTTCCCCATCACTACCAAAGCCCTGCCCCTGAGGTCCTTGAGCTACATACTGGGATCAATGTACCTTTTAGAGATTATGTCAGGGCTGCTCCTCACTGACATTTCAAGTGCAGAAGGTGGGGGGCTCACAAGGGACCTTAGAAATCCCTTACCTCTCTGGACTCTGCTTTAAAAGCTTCCCAAGGTCACAGATTCCCTGACCCTGGGGGGTAGCTGCCACCAGGCAAGTGAGAACCCCCCCACCTCCTTTAGAACCCAGGAAGACACTTGGGATGTCTCCCTGTGAGGCAACAAAGCCTCTTCTGAGGCAGCTTGAAAACAAAAGAAAGAAGTTAAGTTGCAATCAGGTAACTGATCTTTCAGTCTTAGGCACGACTATATATAGACACTCCTTTAGGACACTGGAATCAAGTCATTGCCTTAAAGTAACAAAATAAAAGAAAGTATTCCAAGAAAGTGAAAGCAGAGAGAATTACTTCCCTGGGATTTAGTTTAGAAGTTACTGTGTATGGGAGGTGAGGTGTACTTCAGCCAATCCCAGACATTCTGCACTAAACTCAAAATAAAACCTGATCATGTCTGGCTGAACATTTCCTTTCGACTTACATATCTGTATACCCAGGCTGCATTGTGGCCTGAATAGGTACTGGATTCATTAAGCGCACTCACGATTAAACATCTTTGTCTTTCTGATCTTGCCCGACCAAAAAAAGAAAAGGCTCTCCCCCACCCCACCCAGCAGCGGCTTCACATTCAAAAGCTATGAGGGAAGACTGAAAGAATGGGGCTTGTTTAGTTTAGAAATGAGAAGACAGAGGGGGAAATGATAGCCATTTACAAGCACCTAGAAGTGTCACAAGGAGGAGGGAGAAAAATTGTTCTATTCTGAGTCCAAGGAGCGCAAAGAGCAATGGGCTTAAACTGCAGCAAGGGAGGTTTAGGTTGGACATTAGGAAACACTTCCTAACTGTCAGGGTTGTTAAACACTGGAATAAATTGCCTAGGGAGGTTGTGGGCTCTCCATCACTGAGATATTTAAGAGCTGGTTAGACAGACACCTATCAGGGACAGTCTAGGGGTCCATGGTCCTGCCATGAGCACAGGGGACTGGACTTTATGGCCTCTCGAGACCACTTCCAGTTCTAGCGTTCGGTGATTCTATGAAAGATTCCTCTTCCCATTGGCTCATCTGGCTGCTTGTCAGAGACCCCACTCTTTCCGGTTTTACCCCTTTATAGGCATTCATTCATGACGGGGCAGATCACACCTTAAACTTGCATCAGCACAGCTGTGGGGTCAGAGGTGCGGAAAACAAACATCGCTTCCTGGTGACTCAGCCTGGCCAACAAAACTCCCAGCACAGACACAGTAGAACAGGGCTTCCATTGGCGCAGCCGGAACCGAACCTGCAACCTCCGGAAGTTGCTGCAAAGATTCTACAGGTCTAAGGCTGCAGAAGAGACTCCTATCACTGGACATGGTCTCAGTGCTGCTACATGGGACGGGGTGTGACGACACAGGAGGGCGGTCACATGCCCTCCAAAGCGCTGCCAGGGTTTGCCAGTCAGGCCATCCCTTTGGCAGCCACTCCTGGAGATGGTCAGTTAGAAGCTGCAGCCATGCAGCAAGCCAGAAGCTAACAGCTGGGAGATGCCACTAAGGGTAAACTGGGGTGAATCAACCTTGAGGCTGGGGGGTAAGATGAGGGACCTTTAAATTGCACCATCTATGCTATCAGCAGGTGCCAGTCATCTCTGGCATAGCTCACTGCTGTTACAGAGGCACTGTTCCTACACCAGGAGAACACCTGTTTGGCACATGCTGTTTGTCCTCTGGGGCCTACATGGATGTAGGCTCTGTAGCACTGACAGCTGTAGATTAAGAGGTGATCCAGTCATTTAGCTCAGTACCCCACCTCTGCCAGTGGCCACCAGAAGGAGATCTGAGCAGCCCCAGCTGGTCACAATTTTCCTGGCCTGCTTCCTTGGCACCCCATGAAATCATCCTCAGGTACAAGTTTAGCCCTAATGGAATTACCTGCTAACCGCAGGTGGTGTTCCTGGCAACAAGGAGAGCAGCTGGCAACTCAGCTCACTTCCACCACCAATTTGCCTCATGTTAGAAAAACCAGGCAACAGACATCGAGCAGAGGTCCTCAGGACCCAGACCAGGCATGCATAAGAAGCTGGCTAATTTGATTCTCTAGTCTCTGCTGTCTGGGAGAGACAAGCAGCCTTGGGAAAAATGGAAATTACCTGTGAAGATAAGGACACTGCATATCTCCCAGCTATCAGGGATGTTTCTCAGGTCAAGCCTAAGGAGCTGTTACTGAACAGTGCCTGGGAGGGAAGAGAACTCAAAGCCTGTCCAATGGAAGGAGCTTGGCTTTGGATAAAGATTTAATTTGAGACTTAACCTTAGCAACCTCTTCCATTTGCAGCTGCTGGCTCCCTGTCAGGGCTCTGCAGACAGCAATAGAGCAAATCACTGAACGGTTGCCACCAACCTTTGGCTTCTTTGGGCTGGGCCGAGACACTGCCATGTGGGGGGGCGACTGGCTGATTTCCACCTAACAATGGTATTAGGTCAGGAGGATAACTTAAACAGACCAAGGTACAGACACTGCCTGCTTTGCCTGGGTCTCACAAAAAAGTCCACCAGTCTCTTCTCTGAGCACAGCACTGACCTGGAAAAAGGCACTTTTAAGAGCTAGGCAGCTCTACCTGGAGATTAAGTCATTTTGCAAAGGTGCTCAATACAATTACCCTCATTTTAGATACAGGAAACTGGAGCACAAAGGAGGATGACCTGGTAATGGTCCCAACAGGCAAGAAGCAGAAACAGGAATGAAATCCAGGTCTCCCATTCAAGCCCAGCACTCCTCCCACTAGGCTACACAGCCTTCACACTTGGATTCTTTCCTCAGCCACCCCTGCTGCATTCATTGGGGTTGCACACTTTGTACACCACAACATTCTCTGATCCTTTGAGACCGGATGGGTTGGACGGAGCCTCTGAGCCTCAGTTTACTCTTATTTGCCCCAGTGTAAGTTACCCCACACATTAACAAGATGAGAAACAGATCCTTTAAATACCAGTGTTTGGCCATGTCATGACAAAGGGACAATGGTAGAGACTTACAGCCCCGTAAGATCCGCCCCCCACAAGTCACCACAGGGGATTGGATTTGCACCTTGCAGTGCCCAAGTGGAAACATGGAGATACACATCTCAGACCTGAAAGGGACCTCGAGAAGTCAGAGTCCAGTACCCTGCCCTCATGGCACAGCCCATCACCATACCCAACTGGTTTTGTTTAAAAAAATTTATCTGACCTGTCCCAGACCCTTAAAAGGCCCCCTTAAGGTGTGACCTCACACCCCTGGGTTTACAAGGCTAATGCCCTAAGCACTGAGCTATCCAAGCCTCAGCCATGCATAGTAGAGGAGCAAATCCTCTAACTGGTAACAATAGCAGGCGAGTAACTTCACAGCTCATACAGGGGACTGCATAACACACTGGAGAGGGAGGGTAGGTAATGGCCTGGACTTAATCTCTGGGCACCTAAATCTAATCCCGGGCTCTGTTATTGGCTTAATGTGTGAATTTGGGGAAGTCGCATAATCCTGTCAATGTAGGGATAACGCTTCTTTTCTAGTTTAGGCTCTTCAGGGTAGGACTTGCCTCATGCTGTTTTTGTGCTGTGTTGTGCTAGGTGCTGTACACACTGCAGCACCTCAAGCAGTCACAGGCTGTCACACAACTGTGCCGCCTCAGACCTGAGCCTAGAGGGTTCAACATCTGATCCATTTTCAACCCCTTCCCTCTCGACAAGGAGTTAGTTAAATCTGCAGCTGGTTCACCCAAAATGCCATTTTTGTCAGCTAACAAAAACATTTAGTCTTAATAAGACCAGGGCTTCCAGGAGTTCACAAGAGCAACAAAGCCGTTCTCATTTCTACCGGTGAGATGTTCGTCAGCTGTTCTTACAGTCACAGAGAGAAAACAGAAGGTTTTACTAGAGAAATCAGCTTGACCTGTAAAGGATAAGTCAAACTAGATCTGAAATTTTCTGCTTCTGAAAAAAGGAGTCAAGTTGTTTGCATCTGAGGACTTTGTTCCCATTAGAGCAGGCAGAAGTGATTTTTCATCTGACAAAGCAAAAAGATGGAATTTTTTTTTCCAGGCTGAACTCTGTCTACACAAGATGCCAAATTCCCATCACTCTTGCTTGGATTCAATGTTGACTCTTGAATTTCAAATAATTAAAACAAGATGCAAACCCAAAAGAGACCATTTAAACCCCCCCCACCCCCATTTGCTGTAAGGCCAAGGGATAGTGGGAGAGAAAAGCCATGTTGAAAGCATCGAAACACCCTGGTTTATTTTCCCCCCCCCACACCTGAACAAAACAGTCATCAAAAACCCATGTGATTTTGCAGAAAAACTGAAGTATTGTCTAAGTGGCATTTCCTGACCATACAAGACTCCCACCTACCTCTAGTTCTCATCCATCTGCCAAGATCTGGCATAGGCTGTCATACACCACTACAGCAGTGGTTCTCAACTGGGGTTGAGAGTGTTTAACTAATACACCTCACCCTAAACAGGTGAGGCTTGCCAATTATGGTTAACCAGTAGGGGCTGGAGCAGTTCTCCACCTGCAGCAGGTTGTTCCAGCCTTGTGGGGCCACTCCAGTGTGGCCAAACCAGCCCCCACCTGCAACAGCCTCAGCCAGGCTGGAACTCCCCCACCTGCACAGGGTACAGCTGGTGCACCCCTCACCCACTGCAGCATTGCCAGCAGGGGCACTCCAGCCAGGCTGCAGCAGCGGGGGTTCCAGGATACTGTGTGGTTTTACTCCAATCTAGCCACAGTAACCCCTGTCTGCAGCAAGGAGACAGCTGCCTCGGCAGCACCCCCACCCCCAACACACACACACACACACACACACACACGGTTTACCCCATTAACTATGAGCCAGGATTTTACTTCCCCTCCATGCACTAAAGAGGACTTGTGAAGTCACTACAAACAGACCAGATGAGAAAGCAAGTGATTGCAGTCAGCATGCTGTGACACCTTTTGTACTAGGGTGCAGACTTTTGTAAGCAAGCAGTCTTCCCGGGAGGAGAAACCTGCGGGTACGCAACCCGAATCAGACCCCTCAAGGGGGTACTGCTGTCGGAAAAGGCTGCAAACCCTACTAAAGTAGCAGGCTGGGGCAGCAGGACTGAGCCACTGTGGGCCCCTGAGCAAGGTAGGAAGGAGGATTATGGGCTACTGCTCATGAATCGTGATCTTATCTGGGCAAAGCAACAGTTTGACTTCCTCCTCCAACAACTCCCCTGTAAAGTCACCCATATAAGAGTGGAGCCACTGGGAATTCACACCCCCACAGCACTGTTGATCTACAAAAGCGGATCATCCCACCCTTTATGGCTTAGACAAGACTTTTGGAACCTGCAGGATGAAAATTTTTTTAAAAACCAATCATTTTTCACACCCTTACCCTTTGCTCTGGAAACAGAGGAGGAGACAATTCCCCCCCCAGCCCCCTAAAGAACTTACAATTCAAGTCCAAGACAAGAGATGGGTGCAGGCAGGGAAGCATGCCCAGCTTCAGTCTTGCTGCATCTGATTTACAGCTGGTGCAGGCTGCAGCTGGGCACTTCTACCAGCCCCAGGTCTCTCAGTGGGACCAGTGTTTAGAACCAGGGTGCCAACTTAAGGACAAATGGACAGCCCAGTCCCTTACCCTGCCACACATGCTGGGTCCAGCTGATGGCTGCTTTGATCACCTTAGCACCACCCCAGAGACTGATTAAATATGGACTCCAGCTCCTGTTCAGTCAACACCTGGGCTCCCCACCCTCCTGCCCATGGCTGCTGGCAGGGACAGCCACTCATTTCACACCCTGATGCACAGCAGAACCATGCTGGGCAGAAGAAGCCACCAGCACCTAGGTGGGGGAGCAGTGTTTCTCTGTCAGCAGCACACTTGTGCAGCCCGGAGAGACTCAAGAGCCACCCAGCTGATTAGCAGAGCTCCCACAGCTAGGTTGTGTGTTTCCACCAGTGGTGCATGGCCTCAATGCAGATAAAGATTTATTCTGCACCATGAGCTCTGCAGCAGCCCCGAAGCACCCCCCCCCCCCGCCTCCTGGGGCACCCTCTGTCAGTTTCCTGCACAGCTGCTACCAGGGGAAGGCAGCAGAACCAGCATTAGAGCTGCCTTCGACACCTTCTGGAACTGCAGAGGTAAGGCTGAATCAGCCACAGCCACCCCAGTTCCCTCCAGGGCAAGGAGTCCACCTCACTCCCACCACATCCCAGTGCTGCAGCAGGGCAGCCTGGTGTGAATTGGGCACAAGCCTCTCCCCAGCTTGGAGCTAGATCAAGTTCCCTCTCCCCCTTCCCCATTGGAATTATACAGGGTATTCCTTTTGCTCCACACACACACACTCCCCAGCTGACATGCCAGACACCAAACCTCTTCCTAGCCCGACATCCAAACCCCCCATGCCACCAGGGGCTGGGGTAGGCCCTGTTCCTCTGCATCACAACCTCAGCAAATGCAGAGGGAGACACACCACATCTATTTGACCTGAGGATACCTGATCACATGCTGCAAAAAGTACTGAGACCCAGGTCCTTTCCCTGGGACTGAAGAGGTGGCACTGACCCAGCCACACCTCAAGGAGGCAACACAGCCAGCAGCTTTGGTCGCCTTTGGCTTTTTACTGCCCACTGCCAAACCCTGCACCAGAGGGCTGTTGGCATAGGCCAAGGCTCCCCAGCTCACTGGTCTAGGAGCTTGGAGAATTTGGATACATGCCCAGGGTTCCTGGAAACTTGATGTCACAGGCAGCTTACTGGCTTCCTCCAGCCCCAAGCACACTACTCTCAGACAGCACATTGCCAGCCACTCCCAAGCACCAGAGAGCTGAGTAACCTGCATTTCCCCATAGGTGCTTCAGACACTGCACTCAGGCAAACCATCTCAGCAACTGTTATTTGGGTTTTTGCCCTCATGGCTGGAAGAGGAGCTTGAAAAACGTGACTCAAAGCCAGCCCACTTTGCAGCATCTGCTGGAGCCTGCCAAGAGCCCAAACAACAGCCTGCAGAAGGACCCACTACCCCATGCAGCTCACTGGGCGCAGGAGTCCCAGACCCAGCGCTCATACAGGGCCACACCAACACCACCCAAGAGAGCACTGGGTGCAGCAGTAGGATGCTCACCCATGCAGATAGCTGGAAACACTGGGGAACTGCAACAGCCAACTACCTTAGCAGGGAGGGCAGCTGCACCCAAGGAGCCATGTACAGTGGCTTTGGTCTTAAGAGGAAGACACTGCCCCCCGCCCACCACTTCACATCACATCAGAGGTCACCTCCCCACCCACTGGGTGGTCAAACTGAGGGCAAGCAGCCCCTGCAGTCCTGACCCCCCCCAGCACCCACGTAAGCAGGGAGAACCCTCCAGCCCTGAGCCCAGAACTCACCTTCCAGCAGCCACCACCCACACCCAGAATGCTTCAGCCCAGGCCCACTGAGCCAGAGCAAGGCCAGCTACAGCCAGGGACTAGAACCTACCCAGGTGCCTTACCTGCTCTTCTCCCAGGCCACTCAGGGAGCTCCCAGAAATGGAGCACTGCCCACCCTCTTCCTTTTATCTTCTCTCCTGATGGCCTATCATCTCCAGCTGGGCTTCATCTGCTGGCTCAGGCAGCCTGAAGATTTTAACCCTTTCCCCACCAGACAGCACGTAAGGAGAGCGGGTGACCTACAATATTCCGTCTAATTGCTGTTCATCCATTTGCAGAATAAATGTTCTTAAGTGCACGTACGGCTGCGTACCAGCAATGGGCATACGCACTGCTGGCACTCTGCTAGTCAGCTGGGCAGCACTGGAATCGACCCTGGGCAGCCTACAAGCTCTCTGTTTGCAAGGAACGCGGAGACCTGCCCCTAGTTATCTTTGCCCCTGGGCTTTGGGGTAGGTTGCTGCTGGGAAGGGGGCAGAATGAGCTAATCCCTGGATCAGTAAGCCTAATGCCGCAGATCCAGGTAGGACTGCAATGCAGGCAGGCAGCCCCGCTCTGGTGTTAAGGGACTTCTGCTGAGGCGTGCAACTAGAGTGCGTCTCCAGGCTCCCGCGTCTTCGCTGCTCTTGTTACCCAAGCAGAATTACACCTCTGCTGGAGCACAGATATCAGTGAAGTTTTCTACTCGCCTGACCCCTGGATCCCCACCCGCATTCCCTGTAAGCTGAGCGCTTGGACAGCCGCCCAGGAGAGAGTCAGGTGCCGCCCAGCTCATTAGTAGAGCGCTCCAGCATGTGTTTCTATTGATGGTGCACATCCACACATGCCTGGGTGCACAGAATAAACTTTTTTCTGCCCATGGACAGAAGAAACTAGAGGGAATCCTGATCCCTTCCAGAATGTGATCCCTCGGCCCCCACTCGAGCCTCTCACCATTATGCCCCCTGGCAGCTACAAGGGCCGGAACGGATCTGAGATTCGGGCCAGGCTCCCATGCCCTCTGGCTCAGCTCAAGGTGCTCTTAGTGACTGAGCCTCAACTCGGGGGCTGCCTGCGGTTCCACGCTCTGGGATTATAACTGCTTCCACAGAGCTGTGCTTTCCAAACGGCCAGATCTCTGAGCACTAGGCGTGTTACAAGAGGTCAGGGCAGTGAAAGGTCTGGGACATGGCAGGAGGGCTGGAAGAAAATCAGACAACAGAAAAACACTCTATCTTCCCCTCCCCCCGAGCCAATGTTCCCTCTAATCTTTTCCTTCCATGTGCAGAATAATTTTAATGTGCACCAGGGTCCGTGTGAATGTGCACCACTCATAGAAACACGCTGCTAGCTGTGAATGCTCTGCTAGTCGGCTGAGTGGCATAGCTGCTCAGCTCACAAACCTTGCCCAGTATCCTGAGCAAAAGGGAGCTTTGAAGCTCTTGTAGACAATTTTCCCTCTACTGTTGTCCACCCATGGGTGGATTACATTTTTTTCTGTGCACCAAGGCAGGTACAGATGTGCACCACCAACAGAAATACAGGCTGCCGGTTGTGGGTCCTCTGCTAATCAGCCGGGCAGCACTGGCATCTCTCTTGGGTGGCCACCCCAAGCGCTTGGATTAGAGGAAACACGGGATGTGAGGCACATACGCTGAAGGCTGCCCCCCCCAGCCTCCGACATGAAGCTGGCACATGAAAACAAACCAGTGTGAGGAAACAGAGGAGACCAGCAGCTTGGAATGGAGGTGATAGACTTCAGCACTGGTGCAGGCAGGATGCACTGCCTTTATGCTAATGGAGGGGTGCTGGCTAAAGGCATAGGCCATGGGTTCAATTCCCTCTCACATGCTTCTTCCAGAAACTGACTCTCTCATGGACAAGAGTCTGCATCACACCACAGCCATAGCTTTTGGTGGCCGCTTCAGCAAAGAGCTTAACATGTGAATACCGCCCCCCCACGTACTTAACGAACAGTCCTGTTGCACCGGAAAGACGAACAGTTAATTTATAAGGTAATGAGCTTTTGTGGCATAGCCTGTGCTGAGCTGAATTTCGTTATAGTATATGGTTTAGGTTAGATATTAAGAAGCCATGATAATCTAGCTAACTGAGGCCTAGAAGGAGCTATGTGTATCTATCTTTCCTGTCAGCAGTAACGCAAGGGCCTGCACAGTATATAGGGCATGAGGGGGGAAAGCTTGGGCAAATTACCGTTCCATATGTAGGCTTAAGGTCAGGTTAGTAGCGGTGTGTATATCAGTCTGTGCCATCTAAAAATATCTCCCAGACATCAAAGTATGCCCACACTTTTCCTCACTTAAAGGAAATACCAAAAGATCATCCAATAAATTCCAGTAAAGGGGCCCGGGCAGGAGTTTCCCCTTGAGCTCTTTCTCGAAACCAACAGGATGAATAGAATAAGGTGATCGAAAACACGGGGGTCTCAGCAGGTATTCAAGATTCGATTAGGTCAGACCCCAATTCAGTCAACATGAAGGAAAAGGGCATAAAAATCCTTTGGGAGAAACAGAAGGTAGCGCAGAACAATGCTCAACGCGATGTGTGTTAAGCTGTGCCAGGCAAATCCACACCAGCGGAGTGCCTGTCACCCCAGCTCTCTCTCTCTCTCTGTTTTCTTTATTATTTCCTTCTCTTGCTATTTCCTCGAACCCTCTGCTAACGTCTCCCTTTTCTGAACCACTGCAATAACTCCTTTCTGACAGGGGGAAGCCAGCTGGTCTCAGCTTCTAAAGAGCTCAAAAGAAGTCAGTGAGTATTGCATCCTGTTTACCTAGCATAGGTTTAAACCATAAGTATAGTTAGTAAAACAATAGGTATTGCTTAGAGATATTGTTAAGTAAGATCCCTCTATTGTAATCTAAGTGCTAACCATGACATATCTATTGGAGAGTATATTGGTTAAGTGCTGCGTATATATGTGCTGTTAAATAAACAAACCATAAGTGCTGCTAAAATCATTGTCTGTGTACTGACTGGGAATCCCGAAAACTCACCTCCTGCTTCAGCCTGAGGCTCTGCTTCAGACTTCACCATTAACTCAGGGAGATAAGAACCTATAATCTTCAACCTTAAGTCAGATTGGCGAGCCTCCCCACATTTATATATCCACCTATCTTGCTACCTTTCCCCCGGGTCAACGGGTTTGGCGAGCCAGCCAGGAGTTTTCGTGGAATTCCCAGGGATTTTTGGAATTCTAACGGGCTTTAATAGTATTACCAGGCCTTAAGACAAACGTACTCGGTCAGGATGTTGCTGAATCCCCATCGATCAGCATTGACAACTATACGTTAGAGGTCGTCCACGAGTTCGTTTACCTCGGGTCCACCATCGCTGACACCCTGTCGTTGGACACTGAGCTAAATAGGAGGATCGGAAACGTGGCCACAACTCTGTCCAGACTCAGCAAGAGAGTGTGGAATAACAACAAGCTGTACACTCACACCAAAATGCAAGTCCACAGAGCCTGCATCCTCAGCACCCTCCTTTATGGCAGCGAGACTTGGACCCTGTATGCCCGCCAGGAAAACAGGCTGAACGTCTTCCACTTGCGCTGCCTCAGGCGCATCCTTGGAATATCATGGAAGGACAGAGTGACCAACACCGCCGTCCTCGAGCAAGCTGGAATTCCAGCCATGCACACCCTCCTCAGGCAGCGTCGGCTCCGCTGGCTTGGCCACGTCCACAGGATGAATGATGGAAGGATTCCAAAAGACATCCTGTATGGTGAGCTAGCCTCTGGCAAAAGACCTCCCGGATGCCCCCAGTTGCGCTACAAAGATGGCTGCAAGAGAGACCTCAGAGAGGTAGACATCGAGCTGGACAACTGAGAAGAACTAGCAGACGACCGCAGCAGATGGAGGCAGGGGTCACACAAGGGCCTTCAGAAGGGCAGAGATGAGTATCAGACAGCTAGCAGAGGAGAAGTGAGCGCACAGAAAGCACATTAAGGACTTGCCAGACACCCACCACATCTGCAAGAGATGCAGCTAGGACTGTCACTCTCGTGTGGGTCTTCATAGTCACAGTAGGTGCTGTAAATGAAGTCCTCAATTGAAACTCTAAAGGGCGCGATCCATAGTCTATGCAGACTGAAGGATGCCTACTGGACTGAGGCCTTAACTGCAGCACTGTGAGGGTTAAAAACTCAAAGAATGAGGACAATTGTAAGTGACTTGTGCTTGTGGTTTTGCCAGTTCCTGTACCCACAGTGATGGCAGATGCGTAGGTGCTCGTTGGTACTATGCCCAGACCTTGTGGCTTGCATAGCCCAGAGTCGAGCGCACTGTGAGCTTGGGCGCAGAAACGGGTGGTTCCCCTTCCTTAGAGAGAGAAGAACAATTTTGTTTAGGCGCACTTAATATCTTGACCCTCTTTTGGGGGTGTATGTGTACGTTTTGGGGTATTGTTGTATCTCAGTGCACTAGTCCAGTTGTCTAGCTGATGGCATGTGGATCCCGCGGTACGGTGAGAGGGAGACTGTTTCTTCCCACCAGTTGGTAGGGAGCTTCTTTGGTCCCTGCGGTCTGTACTGGGTCAGCGGCCCTAAGCCAACCAAAGTGCCCCCCCACCACTTTTGGACCTCCTTGGATAGGGTTTGACACCCCTCGATCAGCCTCTTGAGGCATAGACGAGGGAAGAGAAGGATTGTTACCCCTCATCCTGCTAGTGGGACTTTTCCTTTTACTCTAGAGTTTCATTTGACTGGTCTGGGGTAGAGAGCGTGTGTGTCTTTAAGACAAGCACAGTGTCAAAATTGGCACAGGGCAGCCTGCTAGGCTGTCAGATTGTATAACTTGTCACAAGGCGGGCGGACACCTTCCTAGGTAGACGAACCATGGCAGAGCTCTTCAGTAAACTGAGGAGAAGAGCCATAGAGGAAGACCAGTTGGAGGCATGCATAAATCAGTATATCCGGCAGCGTGTCTCTAATCCCACCTCCTTAGAAGCAGTGAGGCAATTGAAGGATAACAAAAACCCTTGGGGTTTAGTTAGCCAACTCTTTAAGATGGAGGTGAGAAAGAGAACTGAGAGTGGTAATCCCATGGGCGAGGCTGGAGAATTTAAGGGAACTGCCATATGCAGTGCCTTAGAACCGCTGTTACACTTGCTGACACTAGGATTAAGGAACAGAATGAGGAGCTAGATTGGAAAAGCAAAATGTTAAAGGAGAAAGAAGAGGAGATGCAGAATTTGAAGGAGAGCGTTTACGTCCCGATAGAAGAGAAAAGGCTGTTGTCTGTGGGGACAGTAGGGTTAGAAGAGTTTGAGACAGAAGAGCTTGAGAGACGAGCAGCTGAGAACCAGGCAGCGACCGCAGGAGGGTCAGGAGTTCAGCCTAGTACCTCTACAGAGGAAACTAACCAAGTCCTGGCATGGACCTTCAACCCCTCTCTCCCAGTCGGGATGCTGGAGTCTCAAGATCTCCAAAGACCAGTCACTAGGCCATAGGCAAAAAAGTTAAAGGCAGCAGAGGCAGCCGCAGCAGCTCCAGAGAGTGAGCCAGAAGGCAAGTCAGAAGGTGAGGATATCGATAGGGACCAGAGTCCTCCAGTGGGGACCCCAGCGAGGAGCCTAGGACACTCGTGGTAAGGGGTCTGGATGAGGAAGAAGTGGAGGAACCAGGCCATGTTGTGGCTGGATGGGAAAGGTCTATTCAGCAGCAGTTACTCAAGGAGATGGCGAGAGCGGTGACTGAGGACTTCGGCAGCCTGCTCTTCCATCCTGAGTCATCTACAGCTCCCGGGACTGCAGCAGAACCCCCAGAAGTGGCACCCTCAGTTGCAACCCTACATCGTCTCTCCTTTCACCTGCCACCTCTAGTGAGAGAAGCCATCCTACTGGCTGCTGGGGTGCAACTTCAGCCCCCTGGGGCTTCGAGGTCTCCACACCCCTCTCTATGGGGTCTCTCCGATTGGCCCTCCGGGGAGGAGCATACCAAGGTGACCGTCCTAGGAGCAGACACTCGAGAGCCAGACATTCTCTTAGCCTGCCTCTGAGGCTTAATGAGGGCATTGAAGGGGATAGTGAAGACCCTCAGCCAATGCCAGATTCAGACACAAATGGGTCCGAACTGGACTTCGGGGGGGAGGAACCTAGACCACCTATCCCTGTAGCGGTGGTGGATATTAAAACTCTCGCGTTGGTTGCCAAACAGGTGGGTAAGGTGGAGGATGCGTCGGTTGGTGTGCATGCACAAAGGGCGCAAGAAATCGCCCAAATCTTCGGAGTAGAGGACTCTGGGGCCTGGGTAAGAGTTTTACAGCTCGCTGTAAATAAAGCTTTATGGAGCACCTTACCAGCAGAATTTCAGACAGGCCAGAAAACTTCCAAAGAAACAGTGGCCAGGCTGGAAGCAAACCAGCATCCAGGGCGAGCTGGAGTGGCCATTCTATCGAAAACGGTGCAGAAACCACACGAAACTCCTCACCAGTTCCATCTGAGGCTGGGCACTACTGGGAAGAACCACTTAGGTCTCAATACCTAAGTCTACTGGTTAATAATTCTCTTCCCCACATACAGGAAAGAGTTAACATGCATATTAACAACGAGACCACCGTAAGTGATGCTCTAGACCTACTGGCCAAGACTTATCTACAGGTACTGCTGAAAGGAGGTAAGAAGACGCCTGTGGCAGTGTTACAGGACCCTGCAGTAAAAATAGAGGGCCCAAAAGAAAATTACCAAGGACAAGGTAAGAACGCTAGGCCTTACAAGAATCAGCGACGATCCAAGGCCAGGGGGTCAGTATAACCCTAAGCAAGGCCAGTGGGACCGTAATCGGGGTGTCGTTACAGGTGAGGCGCAGGAACAAAAACCTGCTCCAGCACCCCAGAGCGAAGCTTTCTCCATGATGGCCATCCTGAAGGCAATACAGCAAACACTGGAAGCTCATCGGCAGGACATGCGGGAGGTCTGGAGCTGCCTCTACGAGTGGGCTATGGAAAATCGCCGTCAACCTCTTAAGCCTCCTGTAGCCACCGTCACTTCAACTCAGCCAACACCACTGGGCTGGGGAGGGGGCAGTCTGGTCTGGCTGGAGAGGGAGGAAGGGGGCCAGGGCCCCCCTCTGGGCCCCTCTCCCCCAGACGGATGGTGCTGACGGCTTCTGGGTCCTGTGCTGACAAGTCTGCTCTACGCTGTGTCCCTGTGGCCTGAGAACCTCCTGTTCTCCTGCCAAGTGAGAGTAGCATCTGACTGCGGACGGGTCGCAGGGCCTGGGGCACTCTGTGACATCACCTCCTCCATACCTGGGTGGGGCTGATCCCCAGCAAATGCCCCCACACCCGCAATGGTGGAGCTAAACCCTACCCCTGCGGCTTCCCGCGTGTCGCCTGGCGTGACGCGAGGTAATGAGCCAGGGAAGCCAGCAGCTGATGTCTATCTAGCGTAAACACACCCACGGATATTAACCTCCGGCCCGGACAAAAGCCCAGCACGGGTTTCATTTACCACGCTTTGCTGCCTTTATCAGCGGCTGTAATGAGTTTGATTTCTACCGGCAGAGCAGCCTGGGTACGGTCCTGGGTTCCCTCCAATTTTTTTCCATCCATGGGGGGGATAAATGTCCTGTGCACCAAGGCCTGTGCGGATGGGCACCACCCGCCGGCTGTGGGCGCTCTGCTCATCAGCTGGGTGGCACCTGAATCTCTCCTGGGTGGCCCCCAAGTGCTCAGCCTGCAGGGAACGCTGGTGCTACCAGAGGCTCCAGCCTGTTTTCTCAGGGCTCTGACAGGGCTGCTGGTTGCAGGCTTGAGAACAGAGCTCAGTGGAGCTGCAGGACAGGGGATTGCACCAGGCAGGGGAAAAGAGCAAGGCTGATGCCCTTCGACTAGAGCGGGGAGGGGCTGGCCAGATGGGAGACCTAGCGCTAGCAGAATGCCTGAGAGAACGTCAGATGTCAGTGTGTTCCCAGGACCAGGACAGCATGGGCTTGCTTAGGGGCAAGGCAGTTTGGAGTCAGTCTGAAACCCACAGGACTGGCCAGTTATCAGTGGGCGCAGGGCTGGGGAGATGAGAGGGACTGACAGCCGGGGTGATCCCCAGGATGGGGACAGTCGCTTGGAACAGCCAGCCTGTTGACAAGCACAGGTAAGGCAGCGCACACAGCCTGTCAACCCTGTCCAAGAGCAGCTGGGACAGTGATACAAACAGTAGTGTACTTCAGGCATTGCCATCAGAGGCTGCGCCGTTGAATGAGCCCTGCCCTGGCGAAGGAGTCAGGACACCGGGGTTCTATCCCTCTGCCTGGCTCCATGAGTTTTTGCAAATCACGCCCCCCTCCTTGGTGTGTCCCCATTTTTCAAGCTACCCCTAAGGGTTTGTCTACATTACAGCCACTGCAGCAGCCTAGCTAGGGCACAGCTGGGCCAAGGTGGATGTGTCCTCCATTGACAAAAGGGGGGTTTTCCATCACGACAGCTAATCCACCTCTCAAAGGGGTGAAGCTACTTTCTCCTGGTGACGCCGGCAGGAAACAGTGACCTTACTGTGTCACACAGGCGTGGCATTTTTCACAGTCCTGGGTGACATAGCTGGGTCAATCTCTGTGTAGGCCAGACCCTAAACACAAGAGAGACTGCGCCCCTTTGTGACTCCGCCACTGCATTGCTGGGGGCCACGGTCAAGTCACATCGCCTCCCCATGATTTGTAAATATCAGGGAAATGCTACCTAGCTTCTTTGCAGTCTAGACCTAGATGTTAGCATTGCAGTAGGAGCACAGTGAGGGATTAGAGATGGCTTCTGTGCAGATGAGGTAGTAGATGCACCTTTCCCCTCCCCTGCCCTGCCTTACACTCACACACACACACAGAGATCTTATTTGGCTTCTGATGGTTGCAGTGCAGCTGATAAATCCTGAAATTAACCAGGACTCTCCTGGGATATTATATCTGCCAGACACTTGTGAGGCAAACACAGAGATAACGGAATTACCTCCACAGCCTTAGATGACTGAGAGCCGGCTTAAATCTTGTTTTCTGTCTTCTTCCAGTGCCTTGGGGAGCCAATCAGACCTCCCCACCCTGCTTCTCTCCCCAGGTCAGCCCCAAAGAGATGCATGGCACCAAAATCAGGCCTGCAATTTTAGTCTAACCTTCCAGTTCCTCCTCAAAATGCCCTGTCGCAAAGGAGACCTGTCGTTCAGCCTTAGTCCAAAAGCCAGGAATAGAACCCAGGAGTCCTGCTCTACCCATCAGACAATGAAACCAGGTGGAATCAGACAGGCACTGCTCCCATGAAACGGGAGAGACAGAGACCCACGTTCCCTGTGCGCTGAGCACTGAAGGGAGATCCAGGTGCCGCCCAGCTGACTAGCCGAGCGCTCACAGCCGCCCACAGTGGGCAGCATTTGTGTCTATTGGTGGTTCACATCCGCACAAGCCTGGGTGCACATAAAATTGATTCTGCACATGGATGGAAAAAAATTAGAGGCAACACTGACAGGGACCCCCCAGTCTTTAACTCAGAGCACCTGCACATGTTGCCTGCTGGACAGCAACCATTGCTCAGCAGAACAGAAGAGAGGCGGAGGTCGGGGAAGGCAGCCACCTCAGCTTGTATCTAGAGATCTCTGCACTAGGCTGAGAGAGCAATAATCTCTATAGAACCTTCTTTTTCCTGCCTACCAGCTGTGAAGAGAGGGGGCCCTAGGCCCTGAGGAGGACTGGATAGACCACGGACCCCTCCCCCTGGCTGCCATCAGAAGCTGGGGGTGTGGGAAACCAGCCTGGAAGCTATAGTCTGTGACGAGGCAGCCCAGAGATGAAAGCCGCAGATCCTCCAGAGAAGACTCCCTGGTTAATTTCCCCTAATTACGTCTGACATTTTCCCATCACTTCGTGATGTTGATTGTACGCAAGAGAGAAAAAGACAAGCCATGTGCCAGAATCCTGCCGGGGCTGGACTAATTCTGATCTCATTCATGGCCTCTTTACGCCAGGGCCTGCATTGACTTCACTGGGACTGCGCCCAATTTGAATCAGCTCAGAATCAGGCCCATTGGTTTGTGGTGGCGTCACTCCTGATTTACCCCCGTGTGGGATCAGAATCTGGCCACCCGCAAGCTCCAGAGAAAGAGAGGCAGTTAGGAGCAAGGAACAAAGGCAACGTAAGATTGGGAAGGGACCAAGAGGCACCAGAGTTTCTCAGCTGCCTCCAAAAAGCAGCTCAGATCTTTTTCCTCATGGCCTTTTGCTACCCCACAGTCCAATGAAGCAGCTACTGTGGCAAATCCACGTGGCCAAATAGCTCACGATAACACAGGGACGGCCTGACTGGGTCAGACCAAAGGTCCATCTCAGCCAGTGTCCTCTCTTCTGACAGTGGCCAATGCCTGGTGCCCCAGAGGGAGTGAAGAGAACAGTCATCCATTTCTAGCTTCTGACAGACAGAGGTGTGGGATGCTGCTCCTGCCCATCCTGGCTAATAGCCATTGATGGAGCTAACCTCCATGAATTTATCCAGCTCTTTCTTGAACCCTGTTAAAGTCCTGCTCTTCACAACCTCCTCTGGCGAGGAGTTCCACAGGTTGACTGTGCACCATGTGAAGGAAAACTTCCTTCTGTTAGTTTCAAACCAGCTATCCATTTATTCCATTGGGTGAGCCCTAGTCCCTATGTTATGGGAACAAGTACGTAACTTTTCCCCATTCACTATTTCCACACCAGCCATGATTTTGTAGAGTCTATCATGTCCCCACCTTAGTCTCCTTTCTTCTAATCTTCTTAATCTCTCCTCATATGGCAGCAGAATAACATTTGAATTAATCATAATAACTTATTATTATTATTATTATTATTATTATTATTATTATAGGCATGGCCCAGCACCCACTGTGCTGGATGTTGTGCAAATACTGAACATAAAAGAGTCCCTGCTCCAAAGCGCTGACAGTCCCACACAAGAGACAACGCATGGCTACAGACAGACCAGGGAAGGCAAAGAAAGGAAGAGGCCATTGCTTTAGGGTTAACACACAAGCACAATGGCAAGCGCACACACAGCACAGAGGTAAGTAGCTCACTCTAGTGAGAAGTCATTTCCATTTGGGATTTTGCCCATCCACCAGGGTTCCCTCTACTTTTTCCATCCGAAGTTGGAATAAATTTTATTTGCACAGAGGCATGTGCAGATGTGCACCCTCAGTAGAAACGTATGCTGGTGGCTGTGGGAGCTCTGCTAATCAGCCGGGCAGCACCTGAACCTCTCATGGGTGGCCACTTAAGTGCCCAGCTTACAGGGAACACCACCCTCTGCTACGAGATGAATTGTTGGTCCTTTCTAATACAGGACTTCACCAAAATGGAATGCAGAATGGGAGTTGGAGGAGACCCTTTCAGGGGAGGAGCTGAAGAGAAAAAGATACAAAAACAGTAGTGGGTATATGCTCTCTGAGCTGTGCCCACAACCTAAGCTCACCCCTTTGATTCCCAAAATGAGACTGCACTCACAGTAGTAGAGTTTGTAGTTCTGCACAGAATGGTTCTCTCACTTTTCTTGTGGACAGTCAGACATTTATTAGGGCATCATTAGGTTCCAGAGTCAACATTCTGTTGCTGTGACTGGGAGCAAGCCACATCCTTCCCAACCATTAGTCCGTGCAGGCTCAGGCAGATGCTGCTGCACTTTTCAAGGGTTTCTTTGTGATCAGAATTGCTAGATGCTAATTGTTTTAATTAACAGCTCAGAGTCTGGAGCGGTAGGTAGCAGCCTCTGGGGTCAACACAGGGTCTGTCTCCCACGTAGTGACTGCCCGCAGCAAAACCGCTGCTTCTGACGTAAGATATTGTAAATCTGTCTTGTGTTTCTGCATGAGATAAAATGCATGCCCCTGGGGTTGCTCTCTCTCCCCTGTTATCCCATGGTGGACAGTTAGGAAGGAATCATAGAGTCCATAGCGCTGGAAGAGATCTCAGGAGGTCCTGGAGTCCAATCTCCAGCTGAAAGCAGGACCAGTCCCAACTAAGTCATCCCAGCCAGGGCTTTGTTAAACCAAGAATTAAAGACCTCTCGGGGCAGGTCGACACTACGCCGGAAGATTGACCTGGTCAGGGTCGATCTTCTGCAGTTCAGTTTTGTGCGTTTAGTAGAGATGCATGAAACTGACCTCTCGGTGATCACAGTTAACCTCTGTGCTCCTCCTGTCGACCTTCCCCAGCACAGACAGCCAAGTTAGCCTAGCGCAGATACATTGATTTTAGCTACGCAATTGCCTTAGCTAGAATTGCGTATCTGCGGTCGACTTTCTTAGCCGAGTGTAGACAGTCTAGGGCAGGCCTATTTGCTGGTTCACCCCGGCCATACATAAAAGCCAACAAGGGTCTCCAATCCCAGTCCCCGGTCTGCATAGTACTAGGGGGCAGGAAGAAGAGAGGTGAAATAGACACAGTGGGAGTTTACAGTACCAACTCTGTGCTCAGAGCGTTCTCCTTGACTTCGCTGGGAATCCATCCCTGGCTCATTGCAGGATATAATCTAATAGAAAGGGAGAGCGAGTGAGAGAACAGGTGAGCAATAGGTGGGGAAGGGGGGAAAGAGATGGCGGAAAAGAAAGAGAAAGCTTCTGATCCAACCAGGAGGCTTTTACCAATGGATTAATAGGTTGTCATGACAACAGAGGTAGCATTTCGAGTAATTGTTAGTGAATAACGAAACAACAATGAGAACGCAAAGGCCAGCGAGCCCTTTTGGTTTGTTTGTTTGCAGCTAAGCACTCTCTGGATTTGGCCTCGGTGCTCTCGGGGAAGCAGGCAGGCAGTGCAATAATTGAAACACAACCACGTACGGTCTATGTTGTCTGCTCTGAGAGGCGCCTCTGTTAAACTGGCCCCCGCAGAGTGCGGTAGAGCCAGATTGCTGACTCTGAAGGCAACCAAACAAGGCTGTAGCCCCACAGAGCCAACACAGCAGCTAACCAGCGAGCCCCAAGCCTTATTCTAGCCCGTGCACCGCAACAGAATCGGTGCCTCAAGGCCCAATCCAAAAGCCATTGAAGTCTTTCTATTATCTTTCCCGGGCTGTAGCTCAGCAGTATCTTTCTTGCTAGCCATGAGGGAGGCAGTAAGGGGGCTTAACTCCGTCAGCTGAGGCATCAGAGGTGAAGCTCTGGACCGGGTTACCTAGGGAGACAGCAGAATCTCCTTCCCTAGAGGTCTTAAATCCCAACTTGACGAAGCCCTGGCTGGGACAACTGAGGATACGTCGACCCTTCCCAGAAGACTGACACAGTTGTGGTTGATCTTCTAGGGTTCAATTTAGAGCTAAATCAAGCCATCAGGGCCCCTCTGTCAAGCCTGGTACTCCTCGCTGTCATGGAAGTAAAGGAAGCCAATGGGCGACTTTCTCCTGCCGAGCTCCCTCAACAAATCCATTTCCAATATGTCAACTCAAGCTACGCAAATCACATTGCTGGAGTTGCATATCTTAAGTCAATTTTTCGTGGTTGCGTCGCCTGGCTTTAGTCGGGATTGGTCCTGCTTTCAGCAGAGGGTTGGGCTTGATGACCTCCTGGAGTCTCTTCCAACTCTATGATTCTTTGATCAGAGCCAAAAAAAGCAGGGATTGACTTGTAAACTGAGCAAACCTGGGCTAGTCTGCTGCCAAGGGATCCACATGGAATCCCAGGAAGTCGTTTTTACCCTGTGACCATACAGCCTTCTGCAGCTCTAAAGAGAATCCAGGGAGCTCTCAATTTTCTGTTGATCCCATCTTCCCGCTCTGCTTTCCTCCAACTTATACCTACTCCAGTCATCGAAGAACGGGTCTTACCCATGAAAGCTCATTACCTAATAAAATTGCTAGTCTTCAGGGTGCTATGGGACTGCTTGTTATTTGCTAAGTACAAGTGAGCCTCTGTTCTGTGTACAGCAGGACTGCATGCTGGCCCTGAATGAGAGACTCCATTAAGGGCCCAGGGGACTTTGCTCTTGATATCAATTTCGTTTTTGGAAGGTAGCCAGATGATGATGGTAGGATAAAACCCTGGGCCTTGACGTGCCCTTAACAGTTCTATCTGCCAGCTCTCATGGCTTTGTCATGAGACAGTTATTGTTGTCCTTAAACCCCAGCTCCTGGAGTCAAGTGAAGGTGGGATGAGTTCAGCCTTCATTATTTGAGAAAAAGTGAGTTCCTGGTCTTTGTGGTTGTGGAGAAAGCTTCAAAATGTGACCCCAGCTGATGTTTCTCTTTGGCGTCTGTTTCTGAAGTTCTTTGTTGCAGGAGGGTTATTTTTAAATCTGCTACTGAGCGGCCAGGAAGACTGAAGTGTTTTCCTCCAGGTTTTTGTATGTTACGACAGTAGCAATGGTGACAGATAATTTTTTCTGTCATCCTAACCACATCCCCACCAGGGTCAGTCAAACTCCACAGCACAAGGTGGAAGATTTTCCACAGCCCTGAGTGATGTTGTTAGAGCCAGCTGATTTTCAGCGTGGCCCCAGCCTACAGAGGCCATTTGGGGGATGCGGGCTGAAGAAGTTTCTGGTTGTTTATTTGTTGCTTCCTGTTGTTTGCTTCCTCCCACATTTAGGGAAACAGGACCTTGTCTGGTCTCCGTAAATACCCCAGACTGCACCAAGGGTACCAGACTCCCTTGTCAATTTCTCCCCGGTCTGGAGCCACCCGAAAGGCCCTGCCGATGCTCAGGTTGACAGCAGATGTTATTCCAGAGAGAGTGGTAGCCCACCTTAGAGAGAGCTACAGTGGGAGAGAGCTGAGAGCTACAGAGACCGACAGGTAGGGTGTAGGAGAGGAAGAGATGGGTAACACAAAAACAGAGATTAGATAGAGAGATACATAGGGTGGAGAGTAAGCGAGAGCAGCACAATGTGAGGAAACTCTCTAGCAGCAGCAGTTCCCCAGCTCCAGAGGATCTGGGGGATCTGGCCCCAGGTCCTACAAACTCTCCCTGGGGCTTGGCCCAGAGCACACGAGGACAGGCCTGTTACTAATATCTGAGTCATGGAGAGGCTCACTGTCTCCTTTCTCACGCCCTCTCCCACAGTAACCCCGGCCGGAGCAGCGTCCCAGCACAGAGGGCAAAGAGCAGGCAGGACGCTGCATGCCTCTGAGGTGAAGGAGGGACATCAGAATTCTGCCCTCTCCAAACACACACACGCTTAGCAGCAGGTGAGTGCAGAATTCCAACCCCCGGGGGCCTGGAGGTGGAGCAGAACCAGGAAACCAGAGCAGAACACACACCCCAGCTGCAGTCAACTGCGAAGTCCCCAGCTGGGCCCTGTCTCTAGAAAGGGCCGAGCGACAGCGAGACAAGGATGGATGAGAGACTGCACGATTTAAGAAAACCCTTTTCCAAAAGTTCACAGGCTCTGTGACTCGCTAGAGAGGTGACTTCCTGGGGTGGGAGGCTTGAGGCATTTCCCAATAAACACAGAGGCTGTCAAATGGTGACAGGCGGAGAAAGGGAAGGAAGGCGGGAGGGAGACCTGGGCTGTGCTTGGGCCCAGCTTTCTGATCAAAATCACAGCTCTGATCTTTACAGTGTGACAGCAGCAAAGTGGGGCACAAATTGATTTTCCCACCCTGTGAGTATGTCAGAGATTTTGAAAAAAAAAATTCTCCATCCAAAAGTCAAAGGCCAGAAAGGGATCTAGGGGTTATAGTGGACCACAAGCAAAATATGAGTCAACCGTGCGATGCTGTTGCAAAAAAAACAAACATGATTCTGGGATGCATTAACAGGTGTGTGGTGAGAGAGATATAAGAAGTCATTTTTCCACTCTACTCAGAACTCATTAGGCCTCAGCTGGAGTACTGTGTCCAGTTCTGGGCACCACATTTCAAAAAAGACGTGGAGAAATTGGAAAGGGTCCAGAACAGAGCAACAAGAATGATCAAAGTTCTAGAGAACATGACCTGTGAGGGAAGGCTGAAAGAACTGGGCTTGTTTAGTTTGGAAAAGAAAAGACAGAGGGGGCATGATAGCGGTTTTCAGGTATCTAAAAGGGTGTAATAAGGAGGAGGGAGAAAACTTGTTCTTCTTGGCCTCTGAGGATAGGACAAGGAGCAATGGGCTTAAACTGCAGCAAAGGAAATTTAGTTTGGACATTAGGAAAAGCTTCCTAACCGTCAGGGTGGTTAAACACTGGAATAAATTGCCTCAGGAGGTTGTGGAATCTGCATCACTGGAGATATTTAAGAACAGGCTAGATAAATGTCTATCAGGGACGGTCTAGACAGTACTTGGTCCTGCCATTTGGGCAGGGGGCTGGCCCCGACGACCTCTCGAGGTCCCTTCCAGTCCTAGTATTCTATGATCCTTTGAAACACTAGACCTTGAAGTCAATTGTAGATGCACAATTCCAGCTACAGCAATGGCGTAGCTGGAACTGACTTACCTACGATTGACTTGCCTGGCCGTCCTCACTGAGGTAGGTCGACAGGAGAAACTCTCCCATTAACTTCCCCTACTTCTCACAAGATTGAGGAGTACGGGGATCGACGATCAACCCTGATAGTTCCATTCTGCCTGGCCCCGCTAGGGCTGCAAAATTGAACCCCAGAAGATGGAGCCTGACCAAGTCAATCTACTGGATAGTGAAGACGTACCCAAAATTTCCAAATTTTGGCAAATGGAAAATGAAAACCAGGGAATTGTTGGTTGGGTTGATCGGAATGTGTCATTTCGACCAGACTCAGGAAGGTTCATTTCTAATTTTGTAGCTGAGACGCTCTTTGATTTCCAAACAAAATCTCTGGTCGAGCTGAGAAACAAAACGGTTTCATTTTAAAAAGACATCTGAAGGCCCATGTCAAAGCATGGCCCCACCACCCGCAAAAAAACGTGAAACTTCCATTGTAAAGCTCATTGGAAGTGTTATGGTAAGGGACCCTCCCCAGGAAGAGCTTCACTTTCAATGACTGGCCATTTCCAGCAGCAGTTTCCCCACTGACTCACTCCAGAGATGCCCATCAGAAGTGGGCTAACATCATGGTTCATGCTGCAAAGACGGTTGTGTGCTCCCGGTACCACACTGAGGCTCAGGAGTCAGGACCAGGGTTCCCTTGTAAGCTAAGCATGTGTACAGCTGCCCAGGAGAGATTCAGGTGCCGCCCAGCTGATTACCAGAGCGTCCACAGCCACCAGTATATGCTTCTATTGGTGGTGAACATCCACACATGCCTTGGTGCACAGAACAAAATTTATTCCACCCATACATGGAAAACATTAGAGGGAACATTGGTGAGGACAATGACCTGCACTGCCAGACACCTGGTGACTATGGACAAACTGCAATGCCCAGCTAATAATCCTTCCTCTGACTGCCATGGATTTTTACTGCATCCATGCAGCTCCTAGCACAATGACAGCCAGCTCTTGGCTGTGGTCCCTAGTGTCATAAGCCGAACACACACCCACAGGGAGGCAAAGTCCTTTCCCCAGCAGGCTGATCTGACCAGGGTTGCCCACAGTTGCAGAGGCTTAGATTCAGTGACCCAGGAAATCACTTCCTGTCCTCTGCTGGGCTCTGCAAAGTGATACCAAGGTTAGCTCTCCAGCTCCAACCAATGTCAGTTGACCGACTGGCTCCCGACTCTCTGCCACTCTCGCCCCTGTGCTAAGCCAACACAAAGCGTTACCATGCTGAACTGGCTGCTTCGAAACCCACTTTGCAGAGGCTGACATGATGCCCCTGGGAGGAAAGCAGCAGAGAATCCAGCCCCAGCTCAAAAAGCTGGGTCCATTCTTCCATTCGCTGCTTAACCAAAATCAAGTCCAGTCCCTGCTGCATGGTAAAAATGGGCCTCTTCTGCTGTGCACTTGACAGCAAGGGAATCTGACCCCAGTGCTGTCCTCCCAGCTGAGCCTCCTGCCAACTGCCCTGGTGGGGGGATTCCCCTCTGGACACTGGGCCCCTGATCGAATGCTGATGCTGGCTCCTTACCTTGAATCCATCCCAGCACCCGCTGCCCTGGCAACTCCTGAGTTGAAGTCACAAGGGTGATACCACAATGCTCTACTCCAGATGTCAACAATGCTCAGAGGCGTTTGGAAGCTGGGCTTTTGCTCTGAGCCAAATTAATTCCCCCATCAACATCATCCATCTATCCCCTGGCATACCCACCCACCCACTCCTCTCTCTACACACCCTTCTATCCATCCACCCAGTTCTCCAAATATCCTCCAGCCATATATCCACCCATCCCTCTGTCTACACACCCATCCATCCCTCTGCACACCCATCTGTCAGTCTATCCATCCCATACACACCCATCTATCCATTCAGCTCTCCATCCCACACATATCCTCCATCCATTCCTCTGCACACCTATCCATCCTTCCCAAACACACCTATCTATCCATCCATCCAATACACACCCAGCCATCCTGCCCACACATACCTATCTATGCATCCAGCCCCCGTGCACTCATCTATCTAATCCAATCTATCTGTCCATTCTTCTCTTACACACCCACCTGTCCATCCACCTTCCCAATACATCCATCCATCCCCTGCTCACACATCTGTCTATCCATCCATCCTTCTCCCTGTGCTCACATGTGTACAACCAGTCTACCTGTACATGCCCATCAATCTATTCCTCTATCTGCCTATACAAGCATCTATCCATCCATGTCCCCCACACCTTTCTACCTACCTACTCATCCATCCACCCCCTTTGCACACATCTGCCTTTTCAAGCATCCACCTCCTACACATCTACCGACCTATCCATTCATTCATACACCCCCCTTTGCACTCATCTGTCTATCCAGCCATCCACTTCCCCAAACATACCCATCATCCATTCATCCCCATCACGCCCTTCCAGCTAGCAATCAGCATCTTGTACTGCCATCTTGGCCACTTCTTTCAAGGCCAAAATTTTGATTAGATGGGGGTTGAAGGTTTGATTTGTAATTTGTTTTAGATCTTAGTAGCTTGATCGCTGGTTGGTTGGGGTTCAGGCACAAAAGGGGGCTACTGTGAAGGTTTATGGGGAAGAAGTGGGGGTCAATGTTAGGGTTTGGAGATAGAAGGTGGGTCAGTGTTTGGGTACCTGGAATAGAATGTAGGTCAATGAGGATGCGTTAGGGTGGAAAGGAGGAGTCAGTATTGGGACTGAGTGGCAAAGGGGTGGTCCATGCTGCGCCTGTCATTCCTACAGCAGAAGGAAGAGGAAAGGTTTTCAGCATCTCCTAAAGCTGCTCAGACTCTGGGTTGGCCTGATCTCTTCTGGGTACTTGTTCCATGCCCAGATCCTCTTCACCTTGCCCTGAGCCCGCACACGCTTCCTCCTGAGCTGTGGGGTCTGCACCATCCCAGAGGAGTCTTGTTGTTGGGCATCCAGCTGACATCAGTAGGATGAACTTGACCTATGGCCTCTACAAACCCCCAGTCCCCAATGAGACAGACCCTAGGGATCACCCCCTACAGAGCAAACCAGAGGGCAGAGCCCAGAAAGGAAATATCAACTTATTCATTTGAATGAGGGAATCAAAGGAACCCAAGCGCAGATGGTGGGAATACAAAGGAAAAACAAACAAACAAACACGCTCATTCTGCTCTCATCTGACAGGCAAACTGCTCCACCGCAGCACTCCCCTGACGATCATCCCCCGTTCCGATTTCCTGGCACGAGGAGCAACCGAAGTTCAGTGTATTAATAGCAACCAATGCTGAAAAAATACCTAATTTGTGGTAGAGAAACACCCCTGGGAAGAAGAGACTACAAACGCCGCCGACTGCTGCTAGGACCCCTAAGGGGGCTTGGAAAGGAAAATAAACTCATTTGGGAGCACTGCCATCGTAGATCATTTCAAAAGCATCCAGATGTTCCTACACTCACCCTGGATGCAGTGTTGGAATCCCAGGATGCAAGAGCAGCTCTGTGCTGGAACCAACACTAATCAAGAGGGAGGATGTATCTTATTTGAGAGAGAGTCCATGGTCCAGCTAGCTCAGTATCCCGTCTTCCAACAGTGGCTGCTGTCAGCTGATGCTGCTCCAGGGTTCCCCCTAATTTTTTTCATCCAGGAGTGAAATAAGTTTTGCACCCAGGCATGTGCAGATGTGCACCACCAGTAGAAACACCGGCTGCCAACTGTGCGAGCTCTTCTACCCCTCCAGGCAGCACCTGAATCTCTCCTGGGTGGCCATCCACACGCTCAGCTTCCAGGGAACACGGGCTGCATCCCTGTGTCTCCTGTCTAATAGCCTTGAGGGACCCATCTTCCATGAATCTATCACATTCTTTTTTGAAGTCAGTTATATTTAGGTCTTCACAATACCCCCTGGCAATGAGTTCCACTGATTGCTTGTGTATTGTTTGAAGCACTTTTTTATATTTGTTTTAAGCCTACTGCCTATTAATTCCACTGGGTGACACCTGAATTTCGCATTATGTGAAGGGCTAAACGCCACTTCGTTATTCATTCTCCCCACACCATTCATGATTTATTGATCTCTGTCGTGTCTCCTCCTAGTTGTCTTTTCTAAGCTGACCAGTCACGGCCTTTTTAATCTCTTCTGGGATGGAAACTTTTCCTGGTGCCTAAGCACTTTTATCGCCCTCCTCTGTACTTTTTCCAATTCTAAATATCTTTTTTGAGATGGATCACCCAGAACTGCACGCAATACTCAGTGTGGGCGTACCATGGATTTAGATTGTGACATTATGATATTTTCTCGCTTATTATCTATTCTTTTCATAATGGTTCCTAACATTCTGTTAGCTTTTTTGACTGCCACTGCACATGCAGCAGATGTTTTCAGAAAACTACCCACGATGACTCCAAGAGCTCTCCCTTGAGTGAAAATATCTCATTTAGACCCTCTTCTATTGTGCGCATATTTGGGATTGTTTTTTCCAAAGTGCATTACTCTGCACTCATCAACTTTGAGTTTCATCTGACATTATGTTGTCCAGTGATGCAACTTCGGAACAGCCCTTCATCAAGCCACATCTACACTACCGCAGAAGATGGCCGCTCAGGGTCGATCTTCCAGGGTTTGATTTCTCATGACTAGTAGGTTGATTTCACGCGTGCCTATCAGGGTCGCAGTTAACCCCTGTACTCCTCGTGAGACACGAGGACTAAGGGAGGTCAAAGGGAGGAACTCCCAGACAGACAAGTTAGCTGAGCACAGATACGGCAATTGTCGCTACACAACTGGCATAGCTAGAATTGAGTATCTGTGGTCAACTTTTTAGTCCAGTGCAGACATAGTCTAACTCTTCCCAGTCCTTTTTGGACTTACCCATCTTGAGTAACTTTGTATTATCTGCAAACCTGGTCACCTCACTCTTTACCCCTTTTCCCAGACTATTTATGAATACATTGAATTGCACAGGTCCCAGTCCAGAGCCTTAGGAGACTCCACTTTGAAAACTGACCCTTTATTTCTACCCTGGGTTCTCTATCTTTTAACCAGTCTCAAAGGGGTCACCGTGTTCGTCTGTAGCTTCACAGAAAAACAAGCAGTCCTGTAGCCCGTTAATGGTTTCATTTATACTCATCCACAAAAGCTCATTACCTAATAAATAAAATTGCTAGTCTTTAAGGTGTGTGACAAATCCCCGGTCAGTCCCCTCGGGGTCCTATGTTTCCTGGCAGATTCTAGTGGGCCTCAGACTCGAAGTGGCCCTTTCGCTGCCTTGGATCTTTTCAAAGACAAGGGGCTCTGCTTACACAGCCGTTCTTATCACAGGCAAGTCACAAGCAGGGGAGAGCGAGGCCATTTCAGCAGGTTTGGATGCCCCTGTCCTTCCAATGGGGTAGCTCTCCAGGGAAGGTAGAGGGGGAGCTCCGGCCCAGGGACCCTAGGAGAGAGGCAGCTGATGGGGCCTTTCCCCTGTCCCAACACAGAAGCCTTTCCCTAGGCTATTTTTCCCACTTCTTCCCTCTAGTACCTTCCCCCTGTACCTGGCTGCTCTGCTCTGCTCTGCTCTGCTCTGATCTGCTGAATCTCAGACCTCCAACCTCTCTTCCTTGTGCACCTCTCAACTCCTTCCCCTTTCTGCCTGCAAGGTTGGGGGGGGGGACTTTTACAGTGAGCCAGAAGACCTTCACTGGCACCAGGTGTTTGGCCCTTTGCTGCAGCCTGATCCTTAACAAGCCCCAGCTGCCTGCCCTGGCTGCTGGGCTGCAATCTGTGAGCCTTGTTGGGGAACAAGAAAGCATTGACTCAGCTCCCAGTGTACCTGGGTTCTATCAGGCTCTTGCAGCGCACAGCCTGTAGACTGCCACAGGTGCTACAGGACGGCTTACATTTTAACTAGTTACCGAGTCCTGAGAGAGCCTTTGCCCTTATTCCAGGTTCCTTACTTTGCTTAACAGCCTTTGGTGAGAGACCTGGTCAAAGACCTTCTGAAAGTCTGACTACACCGTACCCCTGGATCGCCTTTCTCCATGCACTTGTTGATGCTCTCAGAGAATTTTAATGGCTTGGTGCGGCGTGAGTTTCCTTGACTCTTCTCAAGCATATTGTGTTCAGCAAGCTGCTAATTCTCTTTACCATAGTTTCAATTAGTTTGCCTGGTCCTGAAGTTAGGCTTACTGGCCTGTAATTGACAAGCAGTCCCGTGGCACCTTCGAGACTAATACATTTATTAGGCCATGAGTTGTTGTGGGCAAAACCTAGAAGTGGATTTTGCCCACAAGAGTTCATGGCCTAATAAATTTGTTAACCTCTAAGGTGCCACGGGAATGCTTGTTATTTATGAAGCTACTGACTCTGAGAGTACTGGCCTGCAATTGTCAGAATGGCCTTGGTGCCTTTTTTAACCAGCTAGTCATCTGGGGCGAGGTCTGATTTAAGAGATCGCTCACACACCACAGTTAGTAGTTCTGCGCTTTCATGTCTGAGTTCTTTCAGAAAGCTTGGCGATGCCATCTGGTCCTGGCGATTTATTACCTTTTTAATTGAGCCACATTCCCCCAAAACCTCCTTGACGGACACCTCAATCTGAGACAGTTCCACAAATGTGTCACCTAACAAGAAGGGCTCAGGCGTTGGAATCTCCCTCCCTTCTGCTGCAGCAAAGATCGAGGCAAGGGATTCATTTAGCTTCTTTGCCACCACCTTGGTTCTCCTTTTGTACCTCACTTGTCCAGTGGCTCCACTGACGGGTTGGCAGGCTTGTGCTTTTGATGTGGACAGAGGTGATGGGTTCAGGGGAGTACATATGCACCTCCCAGCATCGGCCACACCCTAACTAAATCATCCCACCCAGAACTTTGTCAAGCAGGGACTTAAAAATCCTCCAGGGATGGAGATTCCACCACCACTCTTGGTAACACATCCCAGTGCTTCACCACCCTCCTGGCGAAATAGTTTTTCCTAATATCCAACCTACACCTCTCCCTCTGTAACTTGAGACCATTGCTCCTTGTTCTGTTATCCCTCACTACTGAGAACAGCCTCTCTCCATCCTCTCTAGGCCCCCCCTTCGGGTAGTTGAAGGCTGCTATCAAATCGCCCCTCACTCTTCTCTTCTGCAAACTAAATAAGCCCCAATCCCTCAGCCTCTTCTCATAGGTCACGTGCTCCAGACCCCTAATAATTTTCGTTGCCCGCTGCTGGGCCTTCTTCAATGCATCCACAACATGTTTCTCTGCCTGCTCAAAAATAGCACTTGCAGATTATTAATGAGCTAGAGATAATATCAGTTGGTTGAGTTACAACATAGTTGCTTTTGCATTTAATTTAGACTCATGTCAGAACTCACACTAAAACTTCCTGAGACTTCAGAATTAAGTCCACAGTTGGTGACATGTCCCAACACATGTAGCTAAATAATGACCTTCCAGGTCAATTTACAGAAGGCGGCGAGATTAGGTTTGGTGATGGTCTTTCTAATCTGCCATTGGTATTGCCATTTCCCCAGTTCTGTTCACTTTATTCAAGCATGAATAAGGAGAACTTATACAAGCTGACGCCTATTGGCGCAAATTCTTTATCTCTACACAGGCTTAAAACATTGTTCTACAAAGCCCTTGTGGTGGGACCTGATGGCAATCAGACCTCTGCAGTGCAGAAGAGAGCTCTTGGGAGCTTTTCTATTGGCAGCGTCTCTCTTACACAAGGGAACTCTTGCTGAATGCCTCTAATCACCAGAGCTGTGGCTGTACAATGCAAGAGTGGGGGAAGAGAGATACTGTCTCTCGGGAAGTCAAGCTTTAAGCCATGTAGGGTTTAATAGCTCAAAACTGCTGCCTTTTTAATCTACACACATACTGCACCAGTGTAATTTTTGGGGGTTGATTTAAGAAGTAGCCCAGATAGCGTACAATGTGGAAATCTTATCTTGACGAAGGCATGGATTTTCTTGAGCAAGTTCTGCATTTGTCATAAATTCTTGCAGGATCTTTGGCAGACAAAAACAGCACATGAATTTATTTCTGTATGACCAACTGCACCTAGGGAATCCAATAACCTAATATTGTACCCTCCCTTGGACAATGCGGAGATCTACTGAGATTGAAGGACAACAACTGGGGTACTCCTGGAGTCAGCTGGAAGTTGTGTGACAAGACAGAGCAAAGTGGAGGTGACTTGTAAATAGCCTATGCTCCACGTGGAGTACAAGGGTTTCAGTCAAGTCTAGTTTATAATTAAACATATGGTAGATGTATGCCTTTATCTGTGGGGGACATACTTGTATGTCTTTGGGTTGCTTCCTTCAATCCATTTGCTCTCTCTGACATTTCCCACGACTGAGTTTCAGTTAGGTGGTACTCCTCCCTGCCTTAGTCTCCTGGTGTTATTCAGGAAGGTGTTTAACAGCTCTGATTGCATCCAGTGAGAGCCAGCGTGAGCTGGGTATTATCAGTAAACTGAAAGCTTTTCCAACAGTGCCTTCTGGTTTAACTTTCTTGGTAGCTCCATGGGGCCTTGACCAACTGTGGAAGGTTGGCTGCTGGGTGATAATTACCTCCATTGTGAGCTTCCAGCACTGGCTTCTAGAACAGAGCGGGACAAAAGCTGAAGTGATGCTCGCAGGCTATCCTCCTTAACAGGGGTGCCGATAGTCAACAACAGTATTGGATGCAATGTTTCCCTCATAGCCTTTACCAGCCAGGAGTGATACACATCCAAATAAGCGACCGTGAAATAAAATACTTCCAGTGCCTCTCATATCTCAGTGAGTATTGATGACCTAAGGGCACATCTATACTTGTGGGAAGATCGACCTGGTCAGGGTCGATCTTCCAGAGTTTGAGTTTGTATTTCTGGTAAAGATGTGCAAAATCCATCTCGCTGGGGTCAGTAGTTGACCCCTGCACTTCACGTTATCACTCCCGTCGACCCTCCATAGTTAGGACAGTCAGGCAAGTTGATTTCTGATAAGGTGATTCTAGCTATGCAATTGTCATATCTGAAATCGACTTATTTGCCTAGTATAAACCTAGCCTAAGAATAACTAGAGAAAACAGCATATACCTCCTCCAGAATCCATTCCACAACCTCAGTACTAAACAGTTTGAAGCACATTCATTTGATATTTAATAAATAATAAAATGTCCTCAGAATGGGAAGAACTTCAGCGGGCTACCAAGGGAAGGCAGCTCACATTGAACAAGCTATCTTTACATCAGTCAAACGACTGCAGCTAGAAACTTTACTCTCCTTAGTCTTGCTTAGTCACTTATTCAGACATAAGTAATCCTCAACCGAGAAGAATTGGAAGAACTGGTCCTCGCGGGGCTTGGTGCCCCCCACAGCTCCCAGGAGACCCCACAGCTGGAGAGGCCAGATGGGGCATGTCCCACATAACCCATCTGAGAATCTGTCAACTCTAATACTGAGCTAGATGGACCTTTGGTCTGACCCTGTCTGGCCATTGACAGGAACCCAGGTAATAAGGGGATATGTGAAATTCTCCCATTTTTATCTGCTTGTGGTTTTGTAGCCTCTCCCTGGGCATTGCACAATCACTGTCCTCCCCTGCTCACTCCTACTGCTACTCTTACTACAACCACGCAGTTCCTAGCCATAGAGCTGCTACAGTGTGGTTTGCTTCATCTGAATTTTGTCCTATATTTGAATCTCTGCTTCCTTTCACAGGTAACTGCCATGCCCCCACCAATGCGACCTACTCTGCCACTCCTATGTATTTTGTACCATAACCTCACCGTGCCCCATTGATGCCTATTATCGAATGCCACTCACCCAAGTTCATTGGTCTTAGCAGTTAGATGTCTAGCATTTGCATGCAAACACTTGTACAATTTGTCAGTGGTTAGTTGTCTGCCTTCATGGGATGGAACTGGACGGGACTTGTTTTCATTGGCTTGTTTCTCTTCAGCTCCTATTTGCACTTTAACAATATCTATCTTCTCTTTACTGAGATATAGAGGAGCCTTTTAATAAATCCTCCTCCAAGGCTAGGGATGTCTGAACCATAAGCTCAGGAGCAACGTGTGGGGGTGCACAGGGGGTCACCCAGGAGGCCTCCCCATTCACCATCAGCGCTGTGCCACTGCTGGTGATTGTGGGAATGGTCCCTCCCCAGGAGTGGCATTGCCTGAGAGCAATGTGAGCCAGTGTTCCCCGTACGCTGAGTGCTTGGGCAGCCGCCCAGGAGAGATTCAGGAGCCCCTCAGCTGATTAGCAGAGCATCCATAGCCGGCAGTGTGTGTTTTCTATTGGTGGTGCACAGGCGCACACTCCTTGGTGCACAAAACAAAATTAATTCCAGCCATGGATGGAAAACTATTAGAGGGAATGCTGACCCAGAGGGTTCTGCACAGGTGATCAGCAGAAAATCACCCTCTCCCCAGGGCAGACCTTCCAAAGGCTGAGGTTGCATAACCAGAAGTAGGGCATGGGCATTAACCTCTCCCTGGGCATTCCCCAGGAAAGTCGCTTACAGGCTTACCATTATGGCCCCGAACGAAAGTCCATTCTTGGCTGGCACAGTTTCAGTACAGTCCGTTGAACTCCCTCTTGTAACGCCTCTCCTCTGGAGAGGTGACCTGCAACCCTGGTCTGTAAGGCACAAACCCTGCCTTTAATACATTGGTCCCCAGGGAGACAAACGCAAATCAGTCGGGTCTCCAGGGGCTGTGGCAGGGTGTTGCCATATTTTATGGGACACCCCATCACGTGGGAAGGCAGATAAAAACGAGGGGGAACTGTAGGACACCCCCCCCCGGGACTCTTGGGGGGAAGATACTTCTTCACAGACCTCTTCATCTTGTCTGTGTGTGTGAACTGGGCTGTAATTACTTCGCATAGTCCTGATCACACTGGAGCAATTTGCCAATTTCCTGTCTTTGTTTTGAAACAGATCTCGAAACTTACCTGAGCCAGGTATCCAGCTGGGGTAAATGGGAGTAGCTTCATTGAAGTCAATGGGGCGGCTCCTCAGTGGTGTAAATCAGTAGTCAATGGCTGAGGAGCTGGCCCCTTACCAGGACAGCGTGAGACGACCAGCGAGCACTTCAGCGTCTCTTTAAATCAATGCCTGGGAAAGCTGATGCTTGGAAATACTGTGTCTGATTGACTGTGATGATGGTGAAAGGGGCTGCCTTGCCAGCCCTGGAGAGCTAAGTCACTCTGATATCGAGCGAAGCTGGTTCAGGCAGCAGCAGGACATGAACCCATTGTGAGCTGCCCAGCAAAGTCTACCCTGAAAGGACCCTCAGATGGGGTGAGTTCAGTTTCCATGCCACAAAGGAGATAAAGTTTATCACATGTGCAGTAGAAGGCAGCAAACGGGGAGCCAGCCTGGAGACCAAGGGAGGAGCCTTTGGTCACTGCACGTGGCAGGGGGGTGGGGGGGCAGCTTAAAAACATAAGCCACCCTCTGCGAAAGCAAAGGCCTAAAGTCAGGCACCTCACTCAGCGGCTGGATTTCCAGGGCGGCGGAACTACCACAGCTGCCCCGGAGCTCATGGGCCCCTGAATGACTGATTTTCAGGGGTGCTAGGCAATGTTCCTTCCCACCCAGGGGCGGAACAAATCTTGCTATGGGCACCAAGGCGTGTTCAGATGTGTGCCACCCATAGAAACACGCCCTACCACTGTGGGCGCTCTGCTGCCCAGCTGGGTGGCACCTGACTCTCTCCTGGGCAGCTGCCCAAGTGAGCTGCTTACAGGGAACACTGTTGCCAAGCGCCTACCACGTCCCCTGGGGGTTGTGAATACTCAAGCCCTGTGCAAAGCAGGCCCTGGTTTCTAATGGGAACTGTCTGCCCTGGAGCTGTTGAAGCATCAATTCTGCAAACCTTTCAATTGCTCAGTCACACAATGGGGAATTTGGACATCTTGAATTTCATTTGTTCCAATTTGGAACAAAAAGGTTGAAATTTCAAAATTTCTCATGGAAATTCAGGAAAAAAATATGATTTGGAAACACTTGATCATTTTGTTTTCATATGAGAGAACCATGACAACTTCCTATAAAACATCATAAATGCGAGCTCACAGTAAACACACACTTTCCATGGTTTGATAGTAAAGTTCATGGTTTAATATGGTAGAAAAGACTAAATAACAATCAGAATGATCCAGTCAAAATGAACTATTTTGACATTATCCAACCAAAGCAAGACAGTCTGAAAAGATTCACATTGATGCCGTGTCACCAAAAATTTTGTTGAAATTCACACGTGCAACAAGACTGCATTTCTCCAGTGCCAATCTCTTCCACTGAAATGTTTTGATTAGTGCTACAGAAGAAAGAAAGAAAGAGAAAGGAAATAGCCAGACCTTGAGGCTATGTCTATGCACAAGAAGCCAATAACGGTAAAGTAAGATAGAATACATGTGCTTGATCTCTGCTCAGGCCTTTCTGAGTTCTGCTGTTAATCTCCAAGCAACTTCTAAGTCCCACCCCAGTCATGAAGCTGCCTCTCTTACATCCAGCCCACCTCTTCCCTGACAGATGTTAGCACGGGGCGATTTTTCTCAGGGTCCCTGAAATCCTTTCGCTCCCTGAGCTCTGACCTCGCAGCTGCTGGTGGGAGGCAGAGTTCCTAACAAGAGCGTGAGCCTGATGCTGCCTGGAGCGTCTCAGCAGCAGCCTGACTGCGGGTGTGGGCGGGGACAATGGGCCTTTGGCTTCCTAGACAAACTCTGGGGCCAGGCTGTAGCAAAGAGGAGTTCGGATCCAGCGGCCCGGTCCTTCCTCTATCTCCGCCATTGTGTTTTCCCCACCAGCTGAGACCCATTGGAAATGTTTCCCTTAGCCTCCTTTCCTTTGCGTTTGCAGCCATTGCTGGTCATGTCTCCCCTGCTAAAGCCCCCATCCCCGTCCCTGAGCAAGCCTGTAGCTCCACCAGAGACGCAGCGCCAGTCCCAGGTGTTATGCCGGCTGTGACAGGACTTTGGGGAGTCTGCGCAGGGATGTGTGGACAAGGTCAATAAATGTCACAGCAGTCTGTCATCGAGGGAAGAGTCTCGCTGGCTTCAGACCAGAGCCTTTGGATCTAAGAGGACCTCTGGTCCCCTCCTCCTCCCAGGTGAGCACCAGGCAAGCCATGAAAGGAAAGAACAAAGCAGGAGAACGTCCCCGTCACTGTGGATGACGGAGACGCACAGCCACGCACAAGGCACCGTCCGATTCCAGGTTCTTACCTGGCAGGGTCCAGAGAGCGTGGCTTAGCTGGCTGCAAGTTGCCAGCACGACAGCATGAGCAAGGAGGGGGCTGCTGCTTCCCACACGCTTTGCAGGGTTTGCTGCTTTTTCCCGGGCAGGTGAGGTGCCCCCGGATGCAGAGCCAGAGCCTCCTACAACAGTCCATGAGGCACCCACTGACTAATACGGGTCAGGAAGATGCCCCCCCTGGGGGCAGGCTGTCCCAGTCAAGGCTGGCTGGGCAAGGTGGGAGGGGCTGGATCTGGGGCCTCAGAAGGGGTGGGAGGAGACAGGGCTGGGGGCTGGCTTCCCCTGACTGCTCTTCAGCCCTGCCTGGTCTGTGCTGACTGGGGCTCCCTCAGCAGTTTAAAGGACCTGGGGTTCCTGCTGCTGCAGAGGTGGCGGTGGGGACCAGGAGTTCCAGACCCTGGGGCAGCTCGCCACCCCCACCCCTGCTCCCCCCATCGGTGGCCCTGGTCCCATCAGTGCAGAAGCTCTTACACCTTCCCCGGGAGCAGGTGCTGCTGGTCTGAGACGGAGCCGGATGGCTCTGCCGCTCACACCATTCTGGCAAAGCCGCTTTCCCGCTTCCCATGGCTGTGACGCTTGGAGGCATTCAGTGTGCCCTGGCTGCCCGAGCAGAGGACGGGGAGTTCCCTGGGGATCTGCGTGAGATGCGGTGGGTGGGGCTGCCTCTCAGCATTCAAACGCGTTGCCTCAGTGGGTTGTGTGCTGTCTGGTGAGTGCCCCCCCGCCATGGAGAGCTCCGGGGTGGGCTCGCTCGGTGGGAAGGGACCTTGGCCTGGGATCCTGCGGAAGGAGTCGGCGTTTCCCCAGGCACCATGGGACTCAGCCTCCCCCTGCTCCTGCTGGAGAACTGGTGACAGGCCCTCCCCACTGCAGCCTCGCCACCCTAGATACAGCAGCGGGGATAAACCACAACTTCCTCTGACGTGCTTATCCAGCTCTGGGCCCCTACGCCTGTGGTCAGCCCAGGCCCTCCGCAAGGGGAGAGGCTCACAGGAGAAAGCAGAGAGGCAAAGAAACAGGCAAACCCCCTTGGGGAAGAGGCCTGGGCCCTGTCCCTTGCCCCCTTGAGTCACCTGGGTCACATGTTTCCATCCCTCCAGGTGATCACTACCACCCTGCCCCAGAGAGCCCAGCCCCAAACATCACTTCCCAGGGGCCGGATCCCTGGCCTCAGGGTGGATTGGGGGTGCCCATGGGGCTAGGAGCCAAGCGCATGGTCCTGGGGGGAGGAGGGAGAGAGGGGAAAAGTGGGAGTCAAGAGACAGCAATGAAGAGAAGGGGAGAGGGAGGTGCAAATGGAGAGGGAGCCGCAGAAACTGCAGTCTCCATCGCCCAGCCGTCGGAGGCCTGCTTGTCAGGAAGCCCTTCATACCATCTGCAAAGAACCGCTGCTTGCTGGCGCCGCCAGCAAGGGGAGAGAGGAGGCTCGGCGAAGGTCTGTGGGAACCCAGCTCTGCATTGGGGGGGGGTTTGTGCCCCGCCTGCTCAGGAAAACAGCGCAAATCCTGCAGAGTGTGTGGGAAGCAGCAATTCCCAGGGCACCTCCCTGCTGCAGGACTGCACTGCCTGCCAGGCTCCAGGAGTTAACTCCTGTGTGCCGGGCACCCTCCCAGGCAAGCCTCCAGCCGGGATGGGCTCCTGAGAACGGGAAGCACCCAGCACTGCACCACGGGATCGGGAGTCCCTCGCATTTCGTCCGTCCACAGGTGGACTAAATTTTATTCTATGCACCGAGGCATGTACAGATGGGCACCACCAATAGAAACACAGGCTGCCGGCTGTGGGCGCTCTGCTAATCAGCTGGGCAGCAGCTGACTCTCCCCGGGGCGGCTGCACAAGCGCTCGGCTTACAGGGAACCCTGCTTGGGATGGGTGTCAGTCTGTAGAGCCGTCAGTTGCAGAGAAGCTTTAGGGTTCCCTCTGTCACCTTCCCCCTTGTCCCGACTGCATCACTTTTTGCTAGTTTGATAGCCAGGTGGCACTGACACGCCCTCCTTGGAAGGGGGCGGAGCCTTCAGTTGCTTTCTTGGGTCCGCCCACCAGTCCTAATCATCCAATGGGCTGGCGGCTTGCCAAGCACTGAATTCTCCCAGGGTGATGAAATGTCCCAGGGGATGTAGTTCACGTCCTCATTAGAACACACGAAAAAGGGTCAAACTTTTCAAACACGAGGAAATGCCTTCCAATGGGGGAGTGGCACTGTCTGGAACAAAATGGGCTGTTTCCACTAAACCAAACGGGACCCAGATGGAGTACTCTGCGAGTTTCTCACGCTTTCCCCCTTCAGACCTCGGGAAAAGGGCAAAACAAAACTCAACCCTCTTGCAGGAGCTGGAAAATTTCAAACCATACTGACACGTCCTTCCAAAAGGCACGTTCCGCCTAAAAAACTTTCACCCGGTGCTGGGGGTGATGAATGGGCACATGACGGATTCTGGGTGAATTTGACCTCTGGTGAGGCCATCTCAGGGGGTCATCGGGAAATTTCAGACCTATCTTTTTCATCGCTCCCCCCTAGATCAGTGTTTCTTAAACTTTTTTTGAGAGCATGGAACACCAAACAATACTATTTTTAATGCAGAACACCTATGAACATTTTCTTCCAAAAAACCCCCCAAATACCAGCAACATATACAGCCAAAACAAAAAGAAGTACTTTAATCAGCTCTCCCAGCAGTGAAGACGTGACCTTGTGTCTGGTTTTGGTAACAGAAAATATAGCCCATCAGTGTAGTTTTCCAAATGCTCGGGGCACACCCCCGAGTTGTTCACAGTACTCCAGTGTTCTACAGAACATAGTTTAAGAAACACTGCTCCAGAAGAGTGTCCTGGTTATGTCACTCAGCTAGAAAGGGGGCAGTCCCTTGGGTGAGGCCCTGCTCTGAGGCTGCCTGATTCACTATCCAGACTGCCAGGCTCTTTGGGGTGTGAATCTCTCCCGCTGGAGCTGTTCCGGTTTGTTTAAATAATTAAATAGCCATTGGGGCCGAGGGAGACTGTGTCCAGAGCCCAGTGGGTAGGACTGAAGAGCATAAAGGAGACCCGAGTTTAAGTCTCTGCCCTGAACCCAGCTTTTCTGGGCTGGGTCTCTCACTCTCTGTTCCAGATCTGATTATTACAGGCCAACCACAGTGCAAGCCCTGAGAACATGACATGAAGACACATGCAGAAGCTGCACCCTGAGTTCAGCTCCCCTGGCTTCCCTGGAGTTAATCCTCTTCTGTACCAGTTTATATGGGAGGCAAACCAGGCTGAGGCGAAATAAAACTTGACGGAGCCAGGAGAAGTGTTCAAGCCAAGGGCAGTGTGGGAACTGCCGAAGAGGCTGGAACCAGGAGAGGCTGAGTCCTTGTGATGGAAGGAGCCTGGAGCCAGCAGCCAGCTGGAGCAGGCAGGTGAGGATGCTTGGGGGATGAAGGCCAGTTATGTGACAGAAGGTGATGGGCTCATCCAGAGCAGGACATGGGGCACAATGCTGACTGCCAAGGCCCATTCATTGTCGGGGACCTTACTGGTGAGGAGGTCTTCACCCCAGCTGGGAATGCAGCTACTGCAGCACAGACAATACTTTCGGGCTAGACACCTGAGAACAAACCACTTAGATGACCGGCCCGTGCGACCATGGCCACGCTGCCATTAACAGGGCGCTAGCTCAGACAGAGCTAGCATGGGTCTGGCTACCTGTGCAGGGAACCCCATTCCCAGTCACTGGGCAGACGTGGCCCTGTGTCCCAGCCATCGAACGCAGTACGGCCACAGTCAGAGCTAGACCTCCAAGGACTTCAGCAGCAAAGGGAACACAGGCAGGGGAGGCGCCATAGGCTGTCTGTGCCACCGAACTAGGGAAAATCATTCCAGTTTTGACTGGAAGCTCTTCTGGGCAACAGCCTGTCTGCGTGTGCCCAGCACGTGGCGCCCTGGAGGGGCTCACCGGGCGGCAGCCTCTCTGCGCTACTCCAACAAATTCAGCTGCGTGGGGCATGAGGTTCTGACCCCAAAGTCTTTGCAGGATCAGAGGCTCAGATTGTCCATGGACCAGGTGGCTCTTAGCAGCTGATGTTCAGCTTTATTTCCATGCGCTTCCATAAATAAACTCACCTTGACCTTCAAAACATTTTGTTCTATTTCCTGCCGCAAACATTCTTCTGAGCCGGTCCTGCCGCCCGCTTCCCATGTTGGGCCGGGGAGTCATTTCCCGAGGAGCCAAAACGCGTTGGCGGAGCTTTCAGTAAATAAACTGGCCCTGGGACAAGGCTCACGCGCAGTGCTAAGGGGGAAGGCGTGGGGTTCGCATCCGATCACTGACCCGCAGAGTTATTTGCGGTGGGAACTTGTGAGCATCATTAAAGCGTGTGCACGGTAGCTGGATTAGCAACCCTCAGCGGAGCTGGTCCACCAGAGCTCTAGTTTGAGTCCAAAACTGGACGTGCTGGCTTCTACCTTTGTTAAAAGATGGAACCAATGCTAAGACCCTCGGGGGAACCTTGATGTAAGTGAGCTAGTGGCGGGGTCACTTCTGAGCTCACACCCCCGCCCTTCTGTGAGATGCAACAGAGGTGCTTTAGATTTGCACCGATGCAGGGGGTGTTAGGCACACAGGAGAGAGTTTGGGGTCACCATTACAGGCACAGGAAAACAGCCTCCAGAGGAAACTTCACCCCCCAAGAGAGATCCAAGCCCAGAAAAGGGACTCACTCGGCTTCCTGCTCCAGTTCAGCAGCCCCAAGGGTAGGATTTGCTGGGGAATAGTTTTCTTCCCAGCTCCAGCTGCTGGAACAGAGAGAGTGAGTCATTCGTTCTGTATGGAGGTCCCAGAATGCACTGCTTTGGCCCTGGAGATTAGCATGGGATCACCCTGGTGCCAGGGCAGAACACATGACCACAAACTCCTAGCCAGACCCTCTCCCGCCAAGGCAGGGGAAAATCGTGCCAACTCATCAGCTCTGGCAAGAGTTGGGAGCCAGTACCCCACATGTAGCCCCATTACACTGGCACCTGTCAGTCACCCTAAAAATACTGATGAGAAGGGCACAGTATCAACAGACAATGGAGTCTCTGCCACATCCCTCAAGCTGACCTAGGCTTGAATGCCACAGCTGAGAGGGTCCCATACAAGTGATGCCAATGGCAAAATAGGGTCAGGATTTCATCCCCTTAATTGTGCATCCTTAAAGGGACTTATCCTGAACTCCACAACATGTCTGAGATTGGCACACAACATGGGAGAGTACCCAGCTGCGTCCCTGTAGGCTGAGACCTGGAGTGGCAGCCCAGGAGAGATTCAGATACTGCCCAGCTGCTTAGCAAAGTGCCCACAGCTGGCAGTGTGTGTTTCTATGGGGAGTGCACATCCACACATGCTGTGAACACAACAACATTTATTCTGCACGTGGATGGAAAAGAAAATTAGAGAGAACATTGGTGCCAGGACTCCTGGGTTATGCTCTAAAACATGGGTGTCCAAACTTTTGGCTTGCCTGGGCTGCATTGAGTGAAGAGGAATTGTCTTGGGCCACATATAAAATATATAATATAGTTAATGTATATAAATCACATAATAATGTTAAAAGTTTACGATCTTGTGGGGCCGCATTACTAGCTGTCCAGGGCCGCATGCGGCCCGTGGGCCGCGGGTTGGACATACCTGCTCTAAAACATCCGCCCCAGTTCAATCAGCAATCACGTGGTTTGATACAGGCATGCCAGGGTCAGAGCCTCTGGCCTGGGCTATGAAAGAGATCAGACGGGATGATTATGATCACCCACTCTCATGGCCTTAACACCTATGAATCGATCCCCTTCTTAGCTACTGACTCATAGGGTGACCTTGGGCAAGTCACATGGTGTCTTTGTGCCTCAGTTTCCCCTGCCGCAGAATGGGGTGCCTGCGACCTAGGGAAGCCCCTGGCCCTCTTTTGAGATGGCTACAGACCAGGCGATGCTTGTAAAGTGCTACGTACCATTGCCTTCAGACAGCGCACACATTTGCGTATGCCAAAATAGCTTTTATTGTTAAAATAGCTCCAATTTTTCATCAACATCTTTGTGCACACACCACAGCGGGCACGACCCTGCCATTCACAAGGGGCACGGCTACAGGGCACAGAGATAAACAGCAACTCCCGAGCGACCCCATCACCTCTGTAACCCACCACATGCCGCACTGCCACACGCAGCCGGAGGCCCTGTGGCAGTGCATCCCACCGCCCCTGCAGGCGATAGGTTCGGAGACAGCAGACCTGCTCTACAATCCCATTGGATGTTATTGGCTGTCCTCCTCCCTCTACCAGCTCAGGGGCAAAAATCCGCCCCCTATTCTTTGGATCTCTCCAGACTGCACAGGAAGGCCGGGACGCTGAATTTCAATGTGGCAGCCACAGGTGACTTTAAAAATCAGCACTGGCTGATTGTCATTTCCATAACCAACCGGAGCCAGAATGGGCCAGAAGAAAAGACCACAGGACAGGTGGCCAGGACACCTGGGTTCTTTCCCCAATAGCCAGGGCACAGGACTGGGTGTCAGGACACCTTGGTTCTATCTCCAGTAATCAGGGCACAGGACTGGGGGCCAGGACGCCTGGGTTCCATCCCCACTAGTCAGGGCCCAGGACTGGGAGTCAGGACGCCTGGGTTCTTTTCTCACCTCTGACAACCATTTGATGTAGGACCCATGGGCAAGTTATTTCCTTCTCAGAAATCTGTTTTTAGGGCCACTGTTACTCACTCAGGCTTGTACGGTGCTTAGAGTTTTACACATTTCAAAAGCTTCATTCAAGTGCCAACTTTCACTGGTTCTCGGTCCCACTTTTGCAGAGGTCCAGGCAGCTGACTTTGTACCCAGAGATTGAAAGGCTGACACAGAGACCTGGGAAAGGCAACCCCAGCCCTGCTCTGGGGGGATGCTACAGTCTTAGTAACCACAGGCCTAAGGGGGAAATGACACAAAGATCCCAAGGAAATGAGACCCAGAAGGACATCTCCCGCTCACAGCTCCGGTTCTGACATGCAAAAGGAGGCTCTTGTGTCATTTTTAAAAGAAAAACTCGGTCTCAGAAACACCGTATCAAAGCAAGTAACACATCCTTGATTAACACCCTTCTTTCCCACCAGCATTCATTCCACTGCCAGAAGGCTTTAATTTAATGCTTTTGGTCCTAGCAACCAGCAGACACTCTTTCCTTTGGTGAAAGTATATGCTTTGAGGGAGGGAGGGACAAACATTACAGATCTCAGAGGTGAAGTCAGATGCTGCCAAGCAAAAATGACAAGAGACTACATGGGAACAGCTTTCAAATCCCTAAAAAGATGTTACAATGAGGAAGGCAAAGAATTATTTTCCTTAACCTCTGCGGACAGGACAAGAAGCAATGGGCTGACATGGCAGCAAGGGAGGGTTACGCTGGAATTGGGAAAAACTTTCTAACGGTCAGGGTGGTTAAACACTGGAATAAATTGCCAAGGAAGGTTGTGGAACCTCCATCACTGGCAATATTTCACAGCAGGTAGGACAGACACCAATCAGGGATGATCTGGATCAGTGGTTCCCAACCTTTTCACTAGTGCGGACCCCCGAACGCTCCACAGACCATCGGCAGACCCCCTTCTAAGCCAATTCTAGCTGCTACGTACAAATCAATCCATGAAAAAGGAAACCACAACATAGATACCTGGGCAGCAATGAATGACGTTATGGGCCGATATTTAATTTAAAAGTAATAATTGATTGCACCTTTGCAATTTATTTAAAACTTACTATCACCATTTTTATTTGTCTTTTTTTCTTTCACAGCCCTCCAGGAATCCGCACACCCCACGTTGGGAAACCCTGGTCTAGATGGCGCTTGGTCCTGCCATGCGGGCAGGGGACTGGAATTGACAACCTCTGGAGGTCCCTTCCAGGTTAACCATTCGCCGATAAGAATCCTAGATGACTGGCAGTCCCGGCGAAGGGGCAGATTCTGTTTCCAGGATCTCTGAGAGACTCTGGCTACATGCTTTGCTCTGCATACTGCAGTACGGTGACCTGGACTGGGACAGGCACAAGGGGGACGTCCACTGTGGGGACTATGCAAAGAGAAAGAAGGAAAAGGAAAGAACAAAAAAAGGAACCACGGGTGGAAAATCCTCCTGCCCCCAAAACTCTCCTCTCAGTCCCACACCTGTTAATCCAAAAACACCCCTTGTGTCTGTACCAGTGTGTCCCTCCACAAGTTCCCCCTACGTGGTAGCACGGCCTTGGTGTACACGCTGCACCCATAGCCACTGGCCTTTTAACCCCAAACTGTCTAGGCCTGCTCAGAGGGAGTCATGTGCCGGCTGCTGGGGGAGCCTCAGCCACACAGTCAGACCTGTTGCCCAGGAACCTTAAAGCTTGGCTGCTCAGCAGGCGAAGGGATCACAATCACCCTACTGTCCGCATGCTGCTAAAAGGGAGAGATGGGAGCCCAACTCCATTGGAGAAGGGACCAAAGGGGGCTCCCAGTGTGAAGGAGGGAGTGAACCCCAGCCCTGTGGTTTACCTGGAATTCCCCCAGTGAAGTTGAAGGCAGAATCTGGCCCATGCAGACTAAAATTTTCCTGGCATTAAACCTCCATAATCACACAAGCGCTGCACAAGTACGTCCGGACCGTCCACTCAGCCGGCACATCAGGACACAATGCAGCTGCTACCAGCCTCCAGGGTGGCCCTTGCCTTCCCGAGCACAGAGAACGCGCGCAGATGTCTCTCCAAGTGTCCCTCCGGCCGCACACGGACCCCACTCTCCCAGCCGGGATAGACAGGAGGAGAGCCGGGCGAGACAGAGACTCCGGCGCTTGCCTGGAAGGCGGGTCACATACACGCACTCCTCTGCAGAGTTGGTGGGAAGAGTTTAGCTCATCCCAGCCAGCGAACGGCACGCACGCTATCCGCTTCCCCAGCTCGGCAGCAAATACATTGGCCCTGGGCTTTTAACTCGACTGTGGGAAACACAGAGCTAGACAGAAAAAGGCTGATCCAAAAGGGAGTCTTTAAAATGCACTTTTGTATCCCCGCTCTTTGCAAACACAAAAGCCGATGAATAAATAGACGGGTTTTAAATAGCACTGGTGGAATGTCGACAGGGTCTCCCACCCCCCCTGCACCTGCAAACTTCCATCAATAGTCTCTGCCCCCCACCCCTTGCTCTCTCACCAGGCAGTCTGAGTCCCCTGCCTGCAGAGGATCTTGCGGAAGGCCTTGCGGAAGTCCTGGTTGAAGATGGTGTAGATCACGGGGTTCAGGGAGCTGTTGCAGTAGCCGATCCAGAAGAAGAACTGGAACACGCTGTTGGGGACCTTGCAGAGTTCTGGGCAGATGGCCCCCAGGCTGTAGAGAAAAAAGAAAGGGAACCAGCAGAGGACAAACACCCCGATGACCACGGCCAGGACGAAGGTGAACCTCTTCTCCCTGTTGAGCTGGGCCTTCCTCTTCGAAGGGTTGGCACTCAGGGTCTTCACCGGCTTCACCAGCAGCACCTCCCCCTTGGCCGTGGCCAGAGTCTCCATGCCCTTGGCAGAGCTCTGGGGGTGCCCATTCCCTTGCCGGAGGCTGCTGCCTGGGGAGCGCTCCAACGGGCTGGAGCCAGTCTCTTTTTTCTCTGGTTGGAGCTGGCTGGAGCTAGTGGCTGGCGGAGGCTGCTGCTCCTCCAGGCTCGGGAGAGACAGCCTGTGGGCTGGGAGCGTCGGCGTGGCTGGCTGGTCATCCTCCTCCACGCACACCTGATGCCCATTGAGTTCCCTCGTACCTGGCTGCTGGAGGCAGGTCTCAGAGGTCAGGCCAGGGGTTTTCCGAGCCACCCCCTTCTCCTTGGGCGGCTTGTCCCTGGAGCCGTGCCGGTTCCGGTGCTTGGCTATGAAATAAATCCGCAGGTAGACCAGGATCATGATGATGCAGGGGGCAAAGAAGGAGCCGATGCTGGAGGAGAGGATGTACCACGCCTCCTCGTTGAGCTTGCACTGCGGCCGGCCGCCCTCGCTGGCCCTCTTGTTCCCCTTGTAGATCAGCGGGGGCAGGGAGATGAAGGCCGCGATCATCCACACGATGAGAATGATGCACTTGATCCGCTTGGGCGTGCGCTTGGCGTTGTACTCGATGGCCCGGCTGACGGACCAGTAGCGGTCCAGGCTGATGGCGCAGAGGTGGACGATGGAGGAGGTGCAGAAGAGGACGTCCAAGGCCAGGTAGATCTCACACCAGGTCTTCTGGAAGTGCCAGTAGCCCATCAGCTCGTTGGCCAGGGAGAAGGGGATGATGAGGGTGGCCACCAGGATGTCGGCCGCTGCCAGGGACACCAGGAAGAGGTTCTGGGGGGCTCTGAGGGAGCGGCTGGTGAGCACGGCCAGGATCACCAGCGCGTTGCCGAAGATGGTGAAGAGGATGAGGAAGGTGATGACGGCGGCGATGGCCGCGGTGGCTTGGACCGAGTAGCCCTCGGGGCTGTCCATGGCTGGGCGCCCCCCGCAACGAGCCTTGGGGGGGTCCCCCTACAGACCAGAGGGAGCAAAGCCCGCAGGGCCAGCCTGCAGCCCCAGCGCCCAGGGCTCAGCAGCCCCCACGGGGGGGAGCCCCGAGCCCCGCTGCGCCCCGCCGCGCCGGCGCGCCCCAACTTCAGCCGCGTCCGGCCGGGCGGCGGGGCCGGGCAGCCGCCGCTTTTGAAGGCAGCCGCGGCTGGGGCTGTGTGGTCGAGGCCCCATCCCCGGCGTGTGATGTCAGGCGGCTCCGCGCTCTCCCCTTGGCAGGCGCCGGCAGCGGGGCGAGGAGGGAGGAGACAGGGGCGGAGCCCGCTTCTCCCGGCCCTAGGCACAAGCCGAGCGCGCCAGGGGCGCAGCGTCCAGCCTCCCGGAGCCGGCCCTGCCCTGCTGACCCCGGGCCAAGCCCTTTGCAGATCCTGACCGCCGGGCTGGGCCACCTCTGCCTCGACGTCCCCTTACAACAGCCCCCGGGGCGGGGAGGGGCGCCCAGGCAGCACTTTACCCGCTGACCTCCTGCCCTGGGGCCCGCTTGAGGAGCAGGTCCTGGGAGGCCTGGGCCTGTTCCCAGCGCCGCCCCGGGACAAGGCCCTGGCTCTGTTCCCCTGGCCATACAGCACCTGGCACACGGCCGCTCTGGCCTCAGCCCAGGGCGCCAGGCGCTCCCGGGAGACGGCCGCCGATCAAGGCCCCCATCCTGCCCGGGCTGGTGATGACGGGAGATTTTTGCCACTCAATGCCCTGGGCCCGGGCACAATCCTGGGCCGTCCTGTTGGAAAGAAGAGACCCCCCTGGTGTCCCCTACGCTCCAGAGGGAGCGGCCGGCGTTTCAAAGCGACGCGGGGCCAGTTCTGGCTGATTCAACGCCCCTCCCCGCCCTTGCAGCTCAAGACCAAACTCTTTATGCTTCCCCACTTAAAAGCAAGGGCCAGAGTCTTCAAGGCCACTGCTCCACCGAGTGGCACAAGAAAACAGACAAGAGTTGCAGCTCCTCTGCTCCAATGGCCTTCCCAGCTGGCAAAGACCCAACAGGGCAGCCCGACACGGGGAGCCAGCAGGGCACGCTGCACTCTGCTGGTCTCTAGCCCGCGTCAATGGAGCCGCTCTTCTGTTAGCCTAAGCTACGCCAGTGCCAGCACTGGGTAGAAAGAGTTCGGTTTTGCCGGCATTTGGCCACTGGCCTTCCGAACCCAGCCCCAGTTCTCACGGTGAATGGAAACATTTTCCAGAAGCTGTGATTGCATTAAGTACTTTTTGAGAGCAAACAACTTCATGAGGGCTGCTTGCCAAAACGCCAGCCACACAGCCGACGCTTCCTGGGGCGCCTCCCTCAGCCAAGGAAAGCACATCGCCTCCTCCCCAGACAACCCTCCTCCCCCTGGTGCTTTCTGATGCATTGCTGAAAGGCAGGGACAGGTCAGCATTACGGAAACCGCCTGGGTTTGCCAGCCAGACATGAGTCCCTCCCCGTGGTGGTGACAGAGAGTGAGACCTAATGAAAGGGATTATTTCGAAATCCAGGATGTAGAATGGTCTCTCTAATTTTTTCCATCCATAGGTGGAATACATTTTTTTACATGCACCAAGGCCTGTGCAGCGGTACACCACCAACAGAAACACGCTGCCCCTGGGGGCTCTGCTAATCACCTGGCTGGTGCCTGAATCTCTCCTGAGCGGCCACACAGGCACTTAGTTTACAGGGAATATTGGTCCCTGCTCCTTCCTAATACCCCCAATCACCCTCCTATCTCAGCGCCTCCAAATTAGCTGGTCTTTATCCTGATACATCCTATTGTATAGACAGGGAGCTGAAACCCACAAACAGCTAAGGGATGTGCCCAGGGATGCTGGCAGCAGAGCCAGGAAGTGAATCACACCTCCCATGGTACAAGCAGGTGCTGTTAGCCTGGGCCAGCCTTTCCCCTCTTGTGCCATGAATAATGAAGGGTGTCTTAACTTGTGCCCAGTGGGCCAGCTCCGCTGCTGGTGTAGGCAGGTGGAGGTCCAGGGGACCAGACAGGACACAGGTAATTTACCACTGGAACAAGTTACCAAGGCTCGTGGGGGGATTCTCACCTAGGGCATCGCTGCAGGTAAGCTGGGGGTGCGTTTCTCAGGCTGTGTCTACACTATAAAGATAACTTCAAAGTTGCTTAAACTTAAGTTGAACTTTGAAGTAGGGCACTGCTCCATTCCCAGGCAGGCAGTCAAGGAAAATGTGTGTCGACTCTCTGCTGGCTACTTTGATGTAGTGCCTAACTTCAAAATTAACTTCAAAGTTAGTTCCTAGTGTAGACGCACCCTCAGAGCTCTAATGTAGTTCAAACAGGAGTTAATTCAGGGAAGTCCCCTGGCTTGTTGGATGCAGGAGATCAGACTAGATCAAGGTGGGCCGCATGAGTGGCCCTCCACTTTAGTGAGAGACAGCAGCCCACTCGGGCTCCATCTGCTGCCCCGTGGCCCCCCTCGCCCCCCACATTACCCCTCCAATGCACCTGTTGCGCAATGGGTATTGGAGCCCTGCACTTCTGTGCTCCCTCCAGTACTTTTGGAGCATGCAAATCACCTGATTCATGCTGCATTCCCTGCTCCCCCCCACCCAAGCTGGAATGCTGCAAGCAGCTGCTTTGTGGTGTTCCAGTTTTGGGATGGGGAAGTGCCTGACCCATTATAAGGATTCTTTTGCATACTTTGATGTTTTATCTAACTCTTAACTCCCCCCCGCCACACACACACACCAGCCCTCTGCCCTTCTGATTTGCCAACATTGACAACAATTTTTGGACCTCTGTGCTTTACACATTGAGTCTGTTCTGGTATGGCTCTGATCTGAAGAAGTGGGTCTGTCCCAGGAAAGCTCATTACCTAATAAATGATTTTGTTAGTCTTTAAAGTGCTACAAGACTGCTGTTTTGTTTTGGTAGAATACAGCCTCACACAGGTACCTCTCTGTCACTCTTCTGCAGTAGGCTCTTTCGGCCGTACTTCCTATAGAATTCCTCGTTAGTGACCTTCTGCATCCATCCCGTTCTCAGGATCTTTCTATAACAACTCCTCTCGAATGCCAATATCCTTCTCTTCGAACCTTTCGTTATCACCCATGTCTCACTTCCATATGATGTGCTGCTGAATATACACATTTTCAAGACACTCAGCTTCATCCCTAAAATTGCTTTGCTTTTCCAGATCTTGTCCATCACCTTCGATCTTCCTCTTGCTCTCGCCACAGGCTTCCAGAGGTTAATTTAGCCGGAGGTTAATTTTTTCCCTCCACTTCTTTCCTCTGTGGTCCTTTTGCTGTCAGCTTGGAGCAGCTTCCACAGAGCCTCACCTGGCACCTTGCATTGCAATGGCCTGGCCACAGAAAGGGAAAGGAGCTGGCTGTGCAAGCTGGAGCTGGGCCAGGAGCGCCCTCTGTCGTGCCAAGAGCTCTCCAGGAATGGAGTCTTTTGCAAGGCTCTTGGTGCTACGAGTGGAAGAGAGATGAGGGGTTTTCTTGCAGCCTCCCTCTGTGCTGCAGTGACAGCTGGGCTGACAGCCAGGGCAGGACGCTGTTTGCTGAGGGGGAAAGGCTCTGTGACCATTCAAATCTCTGGATGAACCTGGTTAAACATCTCTGATATCTGTGCCCCCCAAAAGTGGAGTCCTGAGCAGGGTTCCCTCTAATTTTTTCCATCCGGGCTGGAACAAATTTTGTTGCGCACTGAGGCATGTGTGGACGTACACCACCAGTAGAAGCACATGCTGCTGGCTGGGAGTGCTCTGTGAATCAGCTGGGCAGTACCTGACTCTCCTGGGTGGCCAGCCAAATGCCCAGCTTCCAGGGTCTGGCTTGGAGAACACAAGGCACAAACCACTCTAGCAAACCAAGAGCGTCACAGCCAAGAGGTGCTCCCAAGGCAGGCAGGGATACTTCCCTAACGCCCTGTCTCCCACAGGCAGCTCCTGCCCCTGTCTCCTTCCCAAACCTAAGTAAAGCTCCATTCACGGTAACCCAACCAACATAGCCTTGATCAACAGCCCACTTCCTTCCCTGTTCTCATCTGCCTGTACCCTGCACCCTCCCACATTAGCACCTGCGTTCGGTGCCCAAAGAGATAGGATTTGAAATTACAGGTGCAGCACAGGGTTACAGGGGCACACGACAGCCTGGGGCCAAGTAGGACATTCCCTCGTCCTTATTGCTTGCCAAGGAGCAGGAGCCAGCAGAGGAAGCCAGTACAGGGGAAGGGTTTGTAGAGCAAGCCCAGCTCCGTCATACCCGCTGTGAGGTCAGCAAGTGCAGCCTGGCAGGGACCACAGCTGGAGGGAGCAGCAGATGGCGGTGGGGGAGAGCAAGGGGGCTGGGCTGGGACAAGGAGAGGTCTTGGGGACAGGCTGGGAATTAACAGGGATAAGGAGGGCAGTGCGCATGGGATGTGACCCTTCAGCAGCGGTTGCACTGTAAAAAATGCTGGGAACCGCTCTTGGAGGAGGAGTGGCCAAATGCACTGGCCTGAGGGCCAGACAGGGGGTGAGAAATTGTGCAGAGCTGGAGGGCAGCATGCACCCTTGATTGCTCCCTGTTCCTTTGTCCAGCTAAACAGACGCAACCCTCCTGCTCCTTGGCCAGCCTGAGATGCTCCATCGCTGGGAGCAAGCTCTTGTTTTGCCATCAGAGTAGCCCTGTGCTCTGCCCTTCTCTAGCCTCTAAGACGACGAGGATGAGTGTTTGGAGGAGGGGTCAGGCTGAGCTGGGTGTAAGAAGGAGGGGTCAGATTCAGCTGGACTTCTCTCCTGTAACAGAGAGGAGGGAGATACCCTAACTAGCCTGATGTCATGCACAGAACTGTCATCACTAAAGCCCTGCCCAGTTCTGCCCCTGCCTACCGCTCACCTGGCACCCACCCTGCTCTTCAATTCAGCTCATCCACTCCTTTGTTTCGTCCCTTATGCCTGCAATAGCGTTTCTGTCCCAAGTCCCCACCAGGGACACCCAGGCCCACCAGGACCATTGGGATTATCTTGTCAGATATGGAGCACACAGCCTGGAAAGCATCCCCACAGCAACTCCTGGGGCAGACCTTTCAGATAAACATCAGCCTGGATTTCAAAAAGTGCCAGTGACGGAGAATCCCCCATGACCGTGGGGAAACGGGTCCAACAGTTACTCTCTCATCGTTAGCCATTAACTAGGTCCCAGGCCAAATTTGTCTGGCTTCCACTTCCAGCCCTTTGGCCATTTTAGACCTTTCTCTGCTAGGCTGACAAGACCAGGATTAAATATCTGCCCCCACATACGTATAGACAGACTGATCAAGCCTCTCAGTCACCTTCTCTTTGTTAAGAAAAATAGTCTTGCAAAGCTCCACTACAAAGCATATGTCCACCTCCTGGGTGACCACCATGGCCAAAGTCAGATACACTTGAACCTCTTTAATCCAATAGTTTCAGAGTCTCGGAAATAACTCTGACACTATAATCAAACCAGCTGACGAAGGGGGAGTTGTAGTCATCATGAACAAGTCTGCTGGTGAGCAGAAGACAACTAGTCAGTTCTCCAACACCACGTTTTACAGGCCTCCTTCCTCCCATCCCCCTGAGGGATTCCAAAAGCAACTCCACCAGCTGCTAAAGAAACTCTACTGGGGACAACAGTCACACAGACAGACACAGACACCTTCGGAGCCCCGGCCAGGTGTATTCCACCTGCTACCCAAGAGCCATAAACCTGGACACGCTGGACGCCCATCATTACAGGTGCGGGCACCTTCACGCCCGGACTATCCTGCTACGTGGACTCCGTCCTCAACCCTATGCTACCAACGCTCCCAGCTATCGCCAACCCGCGCCGACTTCCCAAGGAAACTCCAGAACGTCCGAAGCTGCGTTCTGCTCCAGAATCTGAAGAGATGGGTCTTTCCCATGCAAGCTCATGACCTGATAAACAATATTGTTAGTCTTTAAGGTGCTACAGGACTGCTTGCTTTGTCCTGGGAAAGAGGCAATGGTGGATTATGGAACTGTCCGCATCAGGGATGTTCACCATAATGAAGGGTAAATAAAGTCTGTTACTAAAGCTGGTGTAGGAGGGAGTCAGGGCTCAGAGCACACTGGTGGTGGAGGTGCAGAGTCAGGAGGAGGAAGGGTGCGTGAGGGGGATGGGGTTGTGGGGTCTGGGAGGGAGGGAGGCTGCAGGAGAGTACTGGGGTTGCAGGTGCAGGGTCTAGGTGTGAAGGGGATGGGGGTGGGAGATAAGTGGCACTGCCCCCCACCACTATGTTAGCAATGGAGGAAAAGCCTCTGGATACGTTCTCCGCTACCGTTCCCCCAGCTGGAGGAAAGGGGGACCAGTAGTGGGCAGAACCACATTCTCCTCCCCCTGCCAGGGTCCAAACCCTGCTGATTCCTGGATCACAGACACTTGGATTAAGTGTACTAAATGTGAGGCTTCTAAATCCATCCCAAGACCCTCCAATTTATCTGCGACTCCCATCTCCACCTGTAAAACGTGGAGACATAATACTTCCTTTGTCCCATGCTTCATCTCTCCTGTCTGCCTCGGCTCGGAAGCCCTGGAACTCCAACACTCAAAGCACAAGCCTCAAACTTCAATGTCAGAAATCGAGCCGTCAGATTTTTTTTTTTTTTTAGTCAAAACAGCGTTCCCTGGAAAATCCAATTTTGATTAAACCAAACATTTTTCAAGGAATCATGTCAGTTTTGACAAAATTTTGCTAGCACAAATGTGGGGGGGGATGAAAAATGTCCAAACATCCCATTTTGACATTTTCTCAATGACGAATTTCCATTTTTTTTTTTAAGTTAAAACGGGTGAAAATTGAAAATGCTGCATTTTGTCTTCTCACAACGAAATATTTCAGGAGACCCAAAATGATTCTCTTTTCAGGATTTCGTGTGGGCTCCCACCACCCCCTAAATTTTAACATTCTGGCTCTTTGTCCCATTTCAGGATGAAGTTTTTTGTCAAAGTTTCAGCTGCATGGTGGGATGGAAAAATCCATTTTTTTCAACTAGCTCAGTAAAGCTGTCACTCCTCTGGGAGGTTGCTCTTGTAAGCGCATGTCCCCTGTACATCGGCCATTCTACAGGGACATACGATGACACCCAATGCTGAAATCTGAATTCTACTCCCACGAGCCAAGGGGCCCAGCTCTTCAAATGAAGCCAGTGTAAGTAAGAAACCTCAGAACCTTTGACGATCTCAACCTCAAGACAGAGCTAACGATACCTTCGGTTTCACTGCTCTGTGCTTTATCTTGTCCCTGCTCATTGGGCCAGGGACTACTTTTTTCTGTGTGTCTGTACAGTACAAAGCACAATAGGGCCTCCATCTCAGTTGATATTTCTAACCACAGTAATAATAAATAAATAACAACAACAATAATAATCAGCCTCCCAAACAAACAACAAACTGCTTCCCAGAGAGCTCAACACCTGCTGTGGCTCACAGGGCAAGAAGAGACCTGGCTGTGATGTGGCACAGTCAGTTCCCACACTCCCCCACCACAACAGCCTGGGTGTGTTGGGATACAGGACAGGGTGCATGTTTTTGCTGGGCAGGGTACATATCCACGCTATTCTTGTGCCCTTGTTACATCTCACACCTTTAATCTAGGGCAGTGAATCAGGTGGTTGCCTCTGCTGAGGGCTAGGAGCCAAATTAAGAGCAGAGATAAAACTTCCTGAGTTAAACCCCAAGCCCCATTTGACAAGTATTTAGGAGATAACCCCCATGGCCTTCTGTGGGAATTCAGCTCCTAAATACCTTAGGCCCAGCTCTTCGTAGTCCCAGAAACAAAAGCCACGTGTACTCGGGTTGTCTCTCATTTCACTCACATGCAGCTCTCTGAACTGGATGGGTCAGACTGGGGAAGAACATGGTTTCCTGCAGGCAAGTTTAATTCTCAAACCCTCATCAGAACAGGAGAACGGCTGTTCTGGGTCTGACCAGCGGTCCATCTAACCCAGGAACCTGTCCTTCAACAGTGGCTGGTGCCAGTTGCTTCAGCCAGAGTAAACAGAAATGGGCAATATATTGAGTGAGCCGTCCCCTATTGTCCAGTCCCAGATTGTTTAGGGACAGTCAGAGCAAAGGGCCGTGTCCCTGACTATCTTGACTAATCGCCATCGATGTCCCCATCCTCCACGAATGCATCTAATTCTTTTTCTTTAACTCAGTTATACTTTTGACCTTCACAACATCTCCTAGCAATGAGTTCCAAAGGCAGCATGAAGAAGCACTTGCTTTTGTCTGTTTTAAATCTCCTGCCTGTTAATTTCATCGGGTGAGCCCTGGGTTGTGTGTTACGTGGTGGGCTAAACAACTCTTCCTCGGTCACGTTCTCCACACCAGCCCGGATTTTAAAGGCCTCAGTCATATCCTTCCCTTAGTTGCTTTTTTTCCTAGATGAACCATCCCAGCCTTCCTCATCTCTCCTCACATGAAAGCCGTTCCATTCCCCGAATCATTTGTGTGGCTTTTTCTGTACTTTTTCCCAATTCAAACAGATCTCTTTTTGGAGTTGAAACTGCATACAGTATTTAAGCTGTGGGCGTACCATGGATATAGATAGTGACATTATGATAGTCTCTAGTTTATGATCTATTCTTTTCCTTATCGTTCTTAACATTGTTTGCTTTTTTGACTGCCGCTGCGCACGCAGCAGATGCTGCCAGGGAACTCTCCCAGATGACTCCACAATCTTTTTCTTGACAAGTAACAGCTCATTTTACCCCCTATCATTTCAAACATGCCGTGGGAATACTTTTTCTTATGTGCATTACTTTGCACTGATCAACACTGAATTTCATCTGCGGTTTTGTTGCCCAATCATCCAGTTTAATACAATCCCGCTGTAACTCTCTGCAGTCTGCTTGGGACTTACCTACCTTGAGTAATTTCATGTGGTCTGCAAACTTTGCACTTCTTGGTTTACCCCTTTTCCCAGCTCACTTCCGGTGGTTCTGTAAACTAATACCGATTTCAGCCAGCACCTGAGGACAGAAGTAATCCTTCAGCACCAATAAAAACTCAGGGTTAGGTCCATGGTCAGTTGGTGCTTCTACAAACGATGCCTCTTTCTATCTCTTGACAGAGCTAAGCAGCACATAATGCTTCTGAATATCTACTTCCCCCCAACCCCCGACATAACCATACCTTCCACAGGTTTTAGGGACAAGATTTCAGAAGATGCTAAACACCTTTGCAAGATGTGTTCAGTATCAGAGGATTTGCATGGGTACAAGAAGTGCCATGTGGGACTTTTTTTTTTAAGGTTTTTACAAAAGTTTTATTCATCCTAATCATCCATTTGTCACCTTTGAAACTTCTGAAGCTGCTTCTTGGTGCCAGCAGCCTTTGGGACCCTGAGGACATTGACTAGGACTGTCTTGCTGAGGAGATGGTTACCCACCACCCCCTCCCCTCACAATATCCCCAACCTGGAATCCCTGAAGCAGAGGGAAAGGCGCACGGGCATGTCCTTGGGGCGTTTTTCAAAACGGTTGTACTTGCAGATAAAGTGCAAATCATCCCTACAGCTGACAGTGTTCTGCATCTTCAGCTTGATAACCACACCTGACAGGATCCAACCATGAACACAGACATTGCCAGTGAAAGTGCATTTCTTGTCAATAGAAGGGCATGTCTAAACAGCAGCCTCATTTCAAAATCAGCTATTCTGGAAGAGCTATTGCTTATTTCAAAGTAACACTGCTCCACACAAAAATGCATTTCAAAATAGCACTTAGCTATTTCCAAATACAGCATCTGCATGCATTGAGCCTATTTCAAAACAGAGTCATTGGGTGCACTATGGCTTATTTCAAAATAGGCTCTATTCCCTGTCTTAACAGCACCTATTTCAAAATAGGCACCATTCCTCATAGAATGAGGCTTACCAATCTTGAAATAAGCCCACTGTTATGTCAAAATCATTTCAAAATAGCAGTTGCGTTGTGTCGATGTCAGGGTAGTTATTTGGAAATAATAGCTGTTATGTCGAAATAACTTAGCTGTGAAGACCTACCCTAAGTGCCCTTCATGCCCCTTTGGGGGTCTTGAAACCCAGGCCAATGTTCTTGTAGTAAATAAGGGAGTTTCTCCAAGCATTCCTCTCCCAGAAGCACCATGCTTCTTGTTCTGGAAGATGGCAGACTCTTTCTGATAGGCCCTCTCCATCTGCACCTCCGCCATCTCGCACTTGGAATAGTAAATCAGGACACATGAAGGCGGAACTGTAGAGGCAGGCAACTGGTGGGATGGAGGGACCATGAGAAGGATGCAGCATGAGACTGCTCGTCCACCCCCTTTTTGACTGATGAGTCCTGCTACAAAGGGGCCAGGGAGTAATTTAGGGCCACGCAGCATGGCCTGGTTCTAAGCTATAGCACTGAGGTGGCTTCCCCACCTAACGCAACCGATAGTGTGACCTCTTGTAATGGGGTCCACCTGATTATGAGCGCCCCTCTGTGGCGTAAGGCCTGGATGCTGCTTTGTCTGGTCATCTCCAAGGTTCTTAGGACTAGCTCTGTCCATGGTGCTATTGGTTCTTGTATCAAGCTTGTGGGCTATCCTTGGCCTAAGTTCAGCTCACACTCGGAGCTGTCCATTGTGCTGTCGGTCTCCCAGTCAGCATATCGCCCTCCCTGCGTCGAGCACCTGTGAGGAACTGCCAGTCCCTAGCCCAGCAGCTTCTTTTATACAGACTTGCTGGGTCCTGGTTGCCTGCTGCAGAGACAGCCACTCTATCTTTTCTGCTCCTCTCAATGGGAAGGGCTGTGGCAAGGCTTCTGGCCTCCTGTTGGGCAGTGGGGTTTAGTCCGCCACCTCACACCTCTGTAAGCCGAAGTTTAGATCAGGCACGTGTTGTAAGGAAGAAAGATCCCAATTTTGCAGATGAGACACAGGGGCAGCGTGCCTTACCAACCCCTTGTGCACCTGGGATGGAGGAGCTCACAGGCTCCCCCTGCAGGAGCAAAGAGGCTCAGACCTCTCATCCCATCAATCCCCACGAGGCACATGCAAGACCGTGATATAAATGGGGTGCATATGCATCTCTCTTTCGCTCTACTCCCATCCCCTTGGCCTCTGGGCTCACTGCGCCTCCTCCCCATGGTGATTTTAATGGCATGCTGCAAAGAAAAATCCAACACAGATCAAGCAGGGAAAGAGCAGCAATTGCACCCTGCTGGTTCATTAATTATCTTCAGCTCCACTACGGAGCCCAGTGATAAGGAAACAGCTAATTCATCCCCGGGCTTTGTACGACTGAAGTTGTAAAGCTTCAAAGAAGATGGGGAAACTGCAGAAGATCAGAGAGTTAAAAACGGAGACTTCAGGAAAGGACTTCCACCATGCAGGTTGGAGGATCACAAAAGCGGCCAAGGAGATGGCCACTACCCCACTGAGGACTTTGTATTATAAAATATGCATTGTAAACTCCATGACTGTTCTCGGGGAAAGAATGCATTTGTCGCTTGCCGGAAAAAAAAAATGACAGTAGATGTCTAGAAATAATGTTAAATCACTGAGTGATTGAAACCCACTGAGACAGAAGAACTTGCTATTCTGGTTCAGAATAGCATGATTCTAATCAGAAGAGCATTACAAAGATAACTCAAAAGAAAGCTGTCTGCTTAATAGCTAAAGTAACCAGCAACTAGACACGTGACTTGTAAGCACCAGAAAGTTCCTTAAAGCATGAACAGATTTATTTTAAATGAGCAGAGTAACTATTGTTGATCCTTTGCCATCCTTAAGATGAAGATTCCAGTTTTCTGATAAAAGACATATCAAAATACATTTAAATTAGCAGCCCCTAATCAGGTACATGTGATGTGAATAAAGATTTGTTCTCTGATTGTCATGGCTGGAGAAAGTCATTTTAAATTAACTTGATACCTTTCTGTAATTCGTTGTTTGAACTCTTAGACAGTAGTTTTAGATTTGCTGTTGAGTGTACTGTTCAATATGGTCTCCCAATCTGCTGACTGAAATATATCCCAATTGGTGTTTAACCCTAGGTAGGGCTGTAGCCGGATGGTGCCTAACTGGATTGCCCAGTGGAGGATCCGTACTTACAATCAATATCCTATCCAGCGAATAGAGACTAAGTGTAATTTAACTATTATGTGATTAATTTAGGATGCAGCCGCAGGATAAAGTTTACCCCAGAGGTTAAATCTGGTGGTAATTTCACCACTGTGTGATTAGATTCTTGGAATAAGATCACAGTTCACGATGACTGAACTTTCCTCCTTGAGAAGGCTTAACATTTTGAGTCACACTCAAACTTTTAAACTTCCTTCCCCCATCACAAGAGCACCTCTGCTCTTACCTCTCATTTCCCATTTTAATCTCGCAGCTCGACTTGCGCTCTGCAGCCTGTCAGATGAGCTCGTGACAGACATGGGGAAGGGGAATGATTTACTTAATGGCTTGCCTTAAATATAAGGCAAGCAATTATAAGGAGGGCAGCACAAGGAACTGGTGGGAAAAGGAAATCCACAGAAGATGGGTGGTACAGAAGCAGGAGGACAGGGGGTTGGTAGGGGAAGAGAAAGAAGGAAATGAAAGGGAGCTGCCACGGAAGGGCCAACCTCAGAACTATACACACAGTCAAGGGCAGCCAAATTGCTCAGCTATTGGACAGAGCATTCAACTGCCTTTTCTCCTCTTCTTCACCTCCCTGTCTGCTCCTGAGGATGCTCAGCGAGATGGCCAGCTCCTCTCTCCTCCACGATGCAGGCAGATGTGGATCTGAGGAAGGGAGAGGCAGGTTCTTCCCCAACGAAGGCCTGACCAGAGGTGTCCGGCTTCAGAACATGTCTAGGTGCTGCTGAAGCAACAATTTTATTTCCTGGGACAAGAGTTTCCTTAAGACACCGAGTCTTAGATCCCTCCCAGCGGCACGCAGCTTCTGAGAGGATGATGACTTTGGGACAGGGAGAGACCACAGCGTTGGCTTTGATGAGCCCGCACTGACATGGGGGCTGTCTCTACTCCACACTGGTATTTGCAAGGGGGTAGAGGGTCAATGGAGCTGATTCTGCTGGTGCCCTTTAGCTGCAGAGAGAGCAGGATGTGGCACTTCCCAGGCTGTGAATGCCCCATGGCACCTCACAGAGATCGCCGCAGCCCCACACAAACAGCCCCTAATTCCCCAGTCACAGACAGCGGGGCATGGAGCTGACTGGACCTGATGGTTGGATCTGATGACCTCCTGAGGTCCGTTCTAGATCTAGGATTCTATAATTCCATTACCTGGAAATTCTATTATCTGGAGAGGCCTGGGGTGGAGGCTATCTCAACTCACTGGCGTTCTGGGTTAGCATGAATGGCCTGGCTTGAAGACATGAGTCCAGCCACCTCTCCTGCTCATACAAACGGCCTGGAGAAGCTCTGAAGCCTGATGTCGTCACCTCATGGACACTCAAAGAATGAAGGTCTGGCGCATCTAACAGAGGAGAACTTTGGAAGGCCTTTGTCTAGAATAAAACTCAGCAACTTTTCCGAGGTGGAATGCCGAAATCTGACCTTTTGACTTCTGCGGATGGTGGAGTGCTGGTATTTTGAAATAGGAGCTGGTAAGCTATTTCGAAATAAGCACTATCCCACATCTAACCACCAGCTACTTTAAAATAGGCGCTATTCTTCCTGCAGTGAGGTTTACAGATTTTGAAAATAACATGCCCACTATTTTGAATTTATTTCAAAATAAGCGTCTGTGTTATACAGATGTCAGCAGAGTTATTTTGAAATGACAACTGTTATTTGGGAATAGCTTGGCTGTGTGGATTTAGCCTCACTGTGCGAGTAGTCGTCGACGTGGGCCATCAGATCATTTTAATGTGTCTCTGCTTGGTTGTAATTTCACTTTCTTCTTTGCATAATGCCAAGGAAGTCTTTGTAGCCTCCTACGTTCACTGATGCTCCACTGCCTCTTTAGCATTCAGTTTCCTGTTCGCATGCTGCTGCCGCCTTTGTCTTTGCATTGGATTTTAGGGTGAGCTTCAGAAACCATTTATGTTAGCCGTTTTGTACCACATGGATGTCATATATGTGCAAACTCTCACTCTGAGTCACCGCTTGCTTCCCTGAGATGGTGCATTTTTGTCTCTGTTCTTGTCTACAATGATTTGCCGTAACGATATCTCTTACTACAGTTATCGGCTATGACCTCCCATGTGGAAATCTTCCAGCATCACCTGTTTTTTTCCCCCACATAGATTTTTCCTTTGCGTTATATCTCTGCTGCTTTGCGTTTATGCCTTTGCTTTTGTGGGGATTTAGGGATCTTTTCCCTTCTGTTTTCATACTCTCTCTTCTGTGCTAGTTGGTGAATTATCTTTGCAGGCTCCACTTCTGCGCTGTGTTTGGATGTGAGCGGGTTCACTAGCTTTGTACGTCATCAGCTCTTGGTAGCATTAGCGTGGGCTTGCGGAGCGCTCTTATTCTTTCGGCACCATTACTAACCTATCACGAGTTAGTTCATCCTGTGAGAGTCAATAATGGCATGAGTCAGCCATTTGGCACAGTTTGGCAATATAATCATCTATTGTTACCCCAGCTTCCTGATTACATCGCTTGAAAAGATCCTTTTCGTACCTGATATTTTCTGTGGGTGAAGGGTGCTTCTGTGGCACACCTTGGATTGCCTACCAGCCCTCCCGCCCGGCTGTTGGCGCACATAGTGGCCTTTGTCCCTTGCAGCTACAGCGTGACCGCTCATACTTTGTTTTCCTGTTCCGCCAGCCCTGCGGCAATTTTGTAATTTCCTATTGTGAGCTATAAAAGAACGTCCAATGGGCAAACACATCCCCTCTTGTGTCTGTCTACAAGGGGACAGGAATCTGGTACAGCACTGGGAATAGTCTCTCTCTGCTTGATTTGCAGCATTGTTCATTTGTGATTCCATGTGCCTATGGTGGCTGCTTCTGACACCCCGTGTAAGTGGAAGACGAACCAGCCCAACAGTTGTCCTTATGCCACATTCATTGTCCTCTCTCAAACACTTCAAGAGAGTAGAATTCCCTACCTTCCTAATCACATCACGGTGCTCGTCATGGGGACTATTAACCTAGCACCTCAGGTCTCTTCTCTCCAAAAAAATCATAGAATCCTAGAGCTTGACAAGACATCAGGAGGTCATCAAGTCCAGCCCTATGCCCAAAGCAGAATCAGTTATTGCTTTCCACAATTCTTCACCCTGTCCCTTACCCAGCTGCCAGACACCTCGCAGACTTCATAAGTCTTTCCTTCTTTCCCAGACTGCCCTCCAGCAAGACTCTTTGAACACTGGAAAACAATTCCTGACTGCCCTGTTGGATGCAGGATCCCAGTCAATGTGATGGACTTGAGGCCTTTAGGTGTACGTATGTGGATTGAGGGAGCTTCACTTCTGTTCTGTATGAATAGGCTGAATCCAGGGATGTCCAACACATACGCATACTCCACTGATGGCAGGGATCTCACCAGATGTGCCCTGGAAGGCGGGGGAGTCTGCTTCTGAAAGTTGACTGTAGACACACAGTTCCAGCTATGGCAATTGTGCAGTTGGAATCAATGTCTCCAAGATCTACTTACCAGCCCATCCTCACAGAAGGTCAATGGGAGAAACTTTCGAATCAACCTCCCTTATTCTTTTTGAGAATGAGGACGACCAGGGTCAGCTGTTGAGCCCAGATGGTTTAATTTGGCACATCCCCCATTACGTATGGTAAATCAAACCCCGGAAGATCTACCCTGACTGGGTCAATCTGCCGGTATATATAGACAAATCTTGAGAGGCAATGTATGTCCAGCTACGTCAAGGCGAAGCAGCGTTTTCAAGGGCAGGGGGTCAATAAAGCATGACCTTGGCAGTGAGTTAGTACGTGTAAGCCATGACTAATCCAGTTGGTGCCCAGGCAGACGTCGTAGCTAATGGCAAATGGTGGTGGATGCCCGCTCATTGGGAACGTCCTGAAGTTTGCGCATGTGTGGAACGTCGCGCATGAGGGAAAGGCAGTCGAGATCCACGTTTCCTATGAGCAGGGTGTTAAGGGAGTGGTGGAGCACTGTCATGGCACAGGGCACACATCCACAGGTGTGCGAGGGCACAGAGGCTCATGTACAAGGAGCTCAGAGCATGTAAGATAGGAGTCCCAGGCGCTCTCCACAGCTTCAGTTGTTTGTGAGCTTAGGGTGACACCCTGTGGCCAGGCCATGTGGGAAGAGAACAAAACTAAACATTTGGAGTGAGCAGATTCTCCGGGTGTTGTTCTCTGAGTAGGTTTTTCAAGTGCCTTCTGGATGAGAAACCATCTCCATCCACCCATGCTCAAGCACACGTGGGCCTTGTCTACTACTAATCCCCGCCGACCTATTATGCAAACAGCGTAGCTGAAGACAACATATCATCCTGGCATCTTGCACGTGATTAGGTTGTTGGGGCTGCTCTCCTGTCGACGACTGATACTATTCTAGTTTCGGTGGCGTACCAGCATCGATGGAATTGAGCCCAGAGCTCGATTTACCATGTCTAAGTTGACGTGATAAAACAACGGCCGGTGGATTAATCAATGACGCATGGATCCCCAGCGTAGTGGAGACGAGCCCCTGGGAATGGCCAGGCTGGGTGGATGGAGCTATGGCAGGATGTTTGGGGTACAGAAGCAGCATAGACCATGACCTAGTTTTATCCAGCACTTTGTCTCTTCAGCTCTCAAACCACTTTACAAAGGAGACAGAATTATTGTTATTCGGAAACCGAGACACAGAGAAGCGAAATGACTCACCCAACGGGCCTGGGACCAGAAAATCTATCCACACCTCACCACAACCATGGAGAAAAGGCCTCTACTTCCTCTAACTCCCCAGACTTTGCCTGGTCGTGGGGACAGGAGGCAGGAGAGCCTAGTTCTGATTTGTTCCAAGCTTTTGTTTGATCTCTGCTTTGTTTTCCACCTGTACATCCTACTACTGTGGGAACACAGCGCAGGGACTGTCCCACCTGCATCTCTGCGTGCGTCCTCACAAGAGGTTAGCGCTGAACTATCAACTGAGCTTCAACGACCTCTATCACAGGAATCCTTCCTGTGTTCTTCCCAAAAACCGCCAAGGGAGCCGTTTCCAGCAGTGTGCGCACATCTGTACAAAACGTGTGTTGTCTGGCATCTACTGAAGTGGGCCAGAAAACAGTTGGCCCAACTCGTGAAAGTTCTTGCGATTCCAAAAACGTTTCTCACTGCAGTTCTCTATTAATTTTCACAAAGAAATGAGAGAGAGAGACCAGTTCTGAACAGCCAACAGCCCAGTGGTTGGGCTGGGGAGCCAGTATGTCTAACAACACTTGCTGATCAGTCTCACAACACGCGCCCATATTGTTTTCTCTGGTGTGGATCTTGGGCACATCCCAGTTTGCAGGGCTCAGTTCCCCCTCACCCCACCCCCCAAAAATATTATATCTTGTTTGGTGAATGTGGTCGCAGAGGTCAAACCAGATCAGCTGGTGTGTCACTTGGGCAAGGGATCAGTGCAAGAGTTTGAGTCATAGGATTGTGTAAAAATAATATGGCTAGAATGGGAAAATTTTACTGACCACCTTTTTTCTTCCTTGGCGCTGTATCTTGGGTGAGCACCAATCACATACGACAAGACAATCTAACTGTGCATGTGACTGTCAGAGGGCTGTGGGGAAAAAACACAGCTTAACTACAGGATGGTTAAAACTCTTCCTTCCCCGCATCATTTGCCTGTCTCACCTATTTAGATTTTCAGTTCCTCAAGGCAGGAATGGTTTCTTACTGGGTGCACACACCTCCTAACAGAGCCCTACACAGACTGAGACTTGGGAGCTCGCAACTGGCTTCTTAATGTCTCTCTTGCAGCTCTTTACAGCACAAGATATTAAAACACTGTGGCCACGTCTACAAGAGAGCGATCTTTCGAAAGAGCACGTCTACACATGAAAAAGTGGATTGAAAGATCGATCTGCTCTTTTGATAGGGAGTATCCACGCAGCCCTGTTCATTTATAGGAACAAGCCAGGGATTGAAAAATCCAGCGCCATGAGGACTGCTCTTTCGAAAAAAAGACCCGCAGAGCATCTACACATGCTTTTTTCCAAAAGAAGCTTGCAAAAGGAGGTGCTCTTCCTGATCCAGGAGCAGAAGATGGCTTCTGGAAGAAGAGACGTCTTCTTTCAATTTTGGATCAAATGAGCTCATTTTGTGTGTGGCTGCTTGGCACATTCTTTTGAAAAAGGGCTGGATTTTCTGAAAGTATTTGCTAGTGTAGATGCGGCCTGTGTGATCACTAATCTAAGTTATTAACCAGGCAGGGTGCTTTTATTAATCAACTGTCATTGATAAAATAATATCTGGTCGGTCATTTTGCTACGAGAATTTGTGTATGTACTATATATTCGTGAGAGTTTTTGTGTCTGAATCTGTTCAAGAATTCCCCTTAAATGGTAAGAGTTAGGACCCCCACATTTGGTAGGCAGAATGACCACAGGGAGGTGGATGCACCAGTAAGAGGGCTGGCTGAAGGCAGGATTCTCCATGTAGCTGGCCATCACCCACAAGGTAAGTGGCCCCCATGCCCTACAGACAGAGCCCAAACCACCCTCCACCCCAGGCCTAGCACCAGAGAGCTGGGGGTGGGGAGGCGAGGCCCCAGCCCGGGCGAGCACAAGCCAGCCCCGGGGAACTGCTGACCAGGCTCCCCTTTCATTTTCCTGCAGACTCGGTACTTGCCGGCGGTGGAAGGCCATTCTCTTTTCAGGCTGCGTGAGTGGCATTTGCATCTCAGCGAACCTTAAGCCTGTCCTCAATGAGCACATAAAGCAGGAAACGATACACCAACGCTTTATTGTAAGGTGCCTATCCAGTTACAATTAGCGTACATGGTCCCGGGCTGGCATACGGCACCGCTCACCACCGTGTTCATGGAGCGTATCCGCACGTGCCACATTGCAGTGTCACAGCAGGATCTCCAAGCCAAAGCTCTGAGATCACAGGCCTCTGAGCTATGCTGAAGAGGCACGAGATTCAGCTGGAAAGGGTCCGTCTAGGGATGGTGCCTCAACAGAGCAGGAACACACTGGACTTCCATGAAGCACAAGGTGACCGTTGCAGCAAACTCCTATGCCACTCAGATGTGTCGCATCAGCCAGCGTGACCTCTTGCAGAACACTGGCCAGAGACCCTCACCCAGCTCTGCCTGCAGCAAAGGGGACTAATTCTTCTCTGCAGTGCTAACTCATGGAACAGCAGCAGCCTATGACAGATCCTACCTGCTGCTCTAGCAGCATAATACACCAGGAAAGGACTTCCCCACGTGCAGCACAACCATAAGCTGCTCCCTTTCCTGCCCCAGCCCCCTGAGGTGGAGAGGAAGGCAGGCCTGCAGCACTACAAGATGCTGGGCTGCAAATGAAAGCCACTGCTGGTTGCGGTGACTTACGCAGAGGCCATTTTGTCCACTGGAGCAGTCCAGAATTTCAAGGCTGCAGAAGTGGCACAGATCTTTCTCTCTCTGACTCCCTGGCTTGTGCCCTCAGCAATGTGCCTCCACTCCCCAGAACTATACCCCGTCACTTTCAGGGGAACACATGAGCCTACGGTATCAGAGCTCCTGGGAAGCTGTTCCACTGGTTCGTCGTAGCCCATTTAGCAATCCCCACTGTATTTAACCCAGCATTAACAAATTCTACTTCCAATTTGAACCGCACCTGCCAGACACCGAATCTTGCCGTGCCTTCATCTACAAGGCTAAAGAGCCTTCTCCTCTCAGCAATCTTCTCCGCACGGGGGTACTTCAAGGCTGTGGTTCACATCAAGGCCCTGGACTGCCATGAAACGTTGGGCAGGGCCTGATTTTAGTAGGTATTAAGAGATTATCAAAAGCCTGGCTCCCAGAGACCTGGTCACAGAACACAGCACAGACGTATGCTCATAGGCCAGAGCTCCCAACCACAGCTCTTGAGGTGGATGCTGCGAGCCCGAATGGCCACCCCTCTGCTGTGCTTCGCTCTGAATTTACAGCCAGTGGCAATGCTGGAAACCACAGGTCAGTGTCTCACTCTAGCTCCGTCAGACCCTACTCCAGAGAGCTTTCACTCGGCGTTTCAGTAACACATGCCACCCTTTACTGAGACTCTGGGTGAAGAACCCTGACAGGAGGCACAGCAAACCACAGTATAAAAGCCCAACCCACAGGGGCTTGGGCTTTTCAGCCACTACATTAGACAGCCCACTACAAGAGAGAATGTCTCACTGGCACACACAGGGGGGACCTGACTGGGACCACGCCCTAAACCTCCAGAGAGTGGGTTCCATCCCCTGCTCTGCCACAGACTTCCTGGGAGACCCTGGGCATGTCACAAGCCCCTCTAGGTCTCAGATCCCATCTGTATGATAGGGATAACGGCACTGCCCAGCCTGATGGGGCCCTGAGCACAAACTCCATAGGTGCCGTGAGGTGCTTGGAGGGTAGGACAATGGCAGCACAGAAGTGCCTACAAGAGCCCCCTGATTCCAGCACACCTAGTGATGGTCCCGTACAAACAGTGAGCCACATTCTCAGTGCCTGGTGCTCGATGCAGACTCTAGGTCCATCTATCCTAGTGACTGGAGCAAAACAAACCCCTCACCAGCTCTGCATCTTCGACACACTTGCTCACTTCTCCGGTCGAGTCCTAGCAGAAGGGAATGCAGGCCTGCAGTTTGCTTCATCTCCTTCGGGATTCTTAATGTCTCTAATGCACCGAAACCCCTGCGGGCTGAAGCAGTGTTTTATTTCCAGCATTTATCTTCCTGCTCGATCCACACTTCAGCAGATTCAGGGCCAAAGCCCACCGGGAATGGGAACTGTCTGCTACCACCCATTACAGCATCTACAACGAAGCAGGCGGAGAACTAAACCCCTGCAAATTCCACCAGGCATTTCCTGATACTTCTAGTCTAGCTGCAAGAAGCACTCTGGGGCATTTACTCTAGCACCACCTCAGACTGTGCAATCTGCCCCAAGTGGCTGTGAATAGCCCAGTAGGGAACTAGCAGCCACTAGTAAAACCCTGACAATGACCACCTGTAATTCTTACAAGAATCTTCCCAGCCAGAGGTAATGCCTGGGTTTCAGACCAGCCGGGCCTCTCCCTCCAGCTCAACCTCTGCGTCACACACCCCTGTGAAGTTGATCTCTTTGCTGCTTTGGCCAAAGACAGAGCTGAGGTCGGAACCGTGCACATCAGAGGAAGGAGGAGTGTGTTGAAAACCGCCATCTATTGCTGGCCCAGCTCTCCCACTCATATACGTCTCCAAATACCTGAGAAGCTGCTTCGGTTTCTTTTTAGCAAATGCTTCCAGTTCTGGAAAGAGGAAGGAGGGAAAAAATCTAGTACCAACATGGAGAGACGCGACACTGTGATGGAGAAGGGGTACTGCTGTTGTTCAGCTGTAATTTACCCCTACATGTCTTTTAAGAGCCAAGTAAAGAGGGGAAGTGTTGGTAATGTGCTAGACAATACTGATTTCCTGTGGTCCAGCAAATTCTCTCGTCCAGCACCAGTAAGCTCCCAAGGGTGCCGGACAAGGCAGGTTCAACTGCACTGTAACTACAACATACGATCGATCAGAGGCGATTAGGTGGGGCCACAAACTTTGCTTCGTAGCTACTAAAATCCCAATGGCCTCAAGTACAGTTTTTTTTAAAGTTCAGTGACCCTGGACCAAGAGTTAATGAAGCTTCCTTGGATTTGAACATCATGTAAGTGAAGATAACGACAGGACATGATTAACTTAAGGCCATCCTTCCGCTACTCCAAATATGGGTGTTGGCAGGCCGGCCTCACATACGGTCTATTGAACAAGCGTGTTTGCCCAGAAGACATTCAGGCGATTGTCCCTTGCTTAGAAAAGAAGTGGGGAAACGCACCTTTTAAAACAAAGCCGGAGTCAGAAATGGTTTTCTGTTGTGTTTTCCAGATGACGAAGAGGCGGAGAAAGGTGGCCACGTACAAATCGTTCAGCACTGCGATGACTTGCTGTCTGCGGTTACACTCTCTGAAAGAGACACGCACATGACAGCCCATCTTCATCTTTGCCTTCCTGCTCCAATCAGCCCGGCAAACCCAGACACAGCGGGGCAAGAGTGACAGAAACCCTGCCCTACAGATCCACCTGACAAAGAGATTTACATCAGCCGGAGACACGTTCCTGCGTGGCTCCGTGAACACAGGGAATTAATGAAGGAAACAGGTTCCCTTCTGAATTACAGCGGGTAGGATAGCTATGATTAAGACGGTCGAACACTTCTTGTTCTACCCACTATGGTAGACCGCAAATGGCACGTTTCAAGAGCCTAGTGGAATGCAACTATATTGGGAACAGGGTCAGTGCCTTTTTGTTCCTCACTTAAGCCAGCAGAGTGTGGCCCAGCAGCCAGGCCAGGCAGCTGGGGCTCATTAAGAATCAGCCTGCAGCAAAAAGGCTAATCAGTCACCTGCCGCCTGTTAAGGCTTTGGCTCGCTATAAAAGGGTTCCCCCAGAGAAGAGGAAGGAGACGAGGAGCGGACCAGGAAGAAGCTGGAGGACTGAGGTTTTGGAAGAGAGAAGTAACTCAGCCAAGTACAGAGGGAAGGTGCTAGAGGGAAGTGGTGACAGAAGTGGCATAGAGAAAGGCTGCTGTGTTTGGGGCAGGTATAAAGCACCATCAGCTGCCTTTTACCTAGGGTCCCTGGGCCGGAAGCCAGAGCAGTAAACAGGCCTAGCCTTCCCCCAACCCTTTTCTTGAAAAAACGGCCTCGTGGAAGGACAGGGGCATCCGAAGCTTCTAAAGGGGGCTTGCTTTCCCCCTCTTGTGGCTTGCCTGTGATGAGAATGCTCAGTAAGCAGAGCCCCTTGACTTCTGGGATGACCCGAGGCAGTGAAAGGGCCACTCTGAGTCTCTGAGGCATTCAATATAATCCACCAAGAAACGCAGAACCCTTACGGGGCCAACAAGGGTCTGGTTACATCACTTTAGAACTATTCATGCCTTCAACAAACTTTAACCTTTCCAGCAGACGTTTTCCATGCTCAAATACTGCCGCCGATTAAGCTTTAAAATGAAATCAATTTTCAGTATCACACATTCAGTACCAAGTTTCCGTCTGGCCCAGTTTCCCGACATAGACAATGGCAGCACCTGATGCTCAGAGGAAGAAGAAAGAACCCTGCAATAGCAAATGGGGGATGACAGGATGGGGGATCACATTAGGTCTCACCCTGATCTCTAACAGAGATTGGTGTAAGCCCTGAAGCTTGAGGTTTGGTTTCCCTTACCTCTTCTGGCTGACTTTATCTACTATAACTCTGAGCATTTCAGCGGTACATGGACCACAGATTTCCACTGGCCTGTCCACAACAATGCCAGGGCTCCGTTCCCTCCCAGCAAACTCAGAACTCTGCAAAGCATCTGAATCACAGAAAGGTAGGGCTGGAAGAGAGCTTGAGTGGTCAGCTAGCCCATCCCTGCAACATACGGCAACAGACGTGACCATCACTAGCCCATCCCGGACAGGTGCCTGTCTCACCAGTTCTGAAAAAACTCCACTGGTGAGGATTCCACAGCCTCTCTTGAAAACCTAACTCCAGCATTAACTTCATAGTTAGTTTATTTCCTTAACAGCTAACCTAAATCTCCCTTGCTGCAGATTAAGCCCATAAAATTCTTGAAGTCTGTTCCCAAGTTGCTTGTACAATATGCTGCTGAAGCTAGGTCATATCACCTTGCTGGCCCCTTGAAATACACATTAACTACTCATGCTAAACCATCGGTTACATCTTGTATTTAGCTGTGACATGCCAAATATATTTTATGGACTTAAACAGCTGCGTCTAAGCTCAAGAATTTGTCTCTTGATAGAAGTTTGTCCAACAAAAGATATTACCTCATCCACTTGGTTTCTCTCATGTCCTCACTCAGTCTTCTTCGGTCAAGACTAAACAGACACCATTTTTAAAACCTTTCCTTGAAAGTCAAGTTCTCTAAACTTTTTACCATTTCTACTGGCCTCCTCTGAACTCTCTCCAATTTGTCCACATCTTTCTTAGGGTATGTGTACACAGCAAACCCTCAAGATGGCCTCTCGAGGTCCCTTCCAGTCCTACTCTTCTATGATTCTAAGATACACAAGGTACGTGGAATGCAACCCTCGCATATCTTGAATTTTGCCCAAGTCGGGGAGGGCTTGGGGGATGGATTAGGGCCCCGGGAGGGGCTCTGGGGCCGGCAGCACCCACGGCCGCCACATCCCTGAGGCTCCAGGCAGGGGTTTTTAGCTCGCCTGGCTGCCCGCAGGAGCAGGCAGCTAGAAAAGCTAAAAGCTTTTCCCTCTACCTTCCCAGAGCGGTGCTTTGTGCCGCTCGGGGAAGGGGCTCTCAGCTTGCCTGGCTGCCCTCAGCTGTGGGAAGCTAGGCAGGCTGACAGCCCAGCAGCTTCACCTTGTGCGAAACTCATGTTAATGTGAGTTTCGTGCAGGGTGAAGCCGCGTAAAACGAGGATTTACTGCACTTACAGAGGGTTCAACATGCTGTGACTGATCCTGTGGAGTTCAATTTTGTCGCGTCTGTGAAGACACAACAAAATCAATCTCTCTCTGGGCTCGGCCGTCGACCCTGGTACTCCACGCTATCGCATGAAGAGACTTTGCTGTGAGCCCAAAGAGCCCCTGTCTACAGAAGGGCAGCTAGTCGATCCTGACACACCAATTCTAGCTATGCTAATAGCATAACTAGAATGGCGTGTCTGGGATCGACCTCCCCCTTGTGTACACCAGGCCTTCCAATGTGGCACCCAGAACTGGCCCCAGTAGTCCAGCTGAGGTCTCACCAGTGCTTTGTAGACCATTACACCTCCTGTGTCTTACATCTCCCTCACCTGTTGATGCATTCCAGAATGATGTGAGCCTTTGTCACATTGAGATCCCATCGGTAGCTCATACTCCATTTGTGCTCCATTATAATACTTAGATCCTTGTCAGCAGTACTCACTCCTTAACCAGTTATTCCCCACCTTGTAGAGCTACATTTGATACTTCCTTCCTAAGCATCGTACTCTCCACTTGTCTTCGCTGGATTTCATCTGGTCAATTTCAGACCAGTTCCCCAGTCTATCCAGGTCATTCTCATCATTACTTCTGTCCTGGAAAGTCCATGCAGAGCCTCCCAGCTTGAGGGCATCTGCCAATTTTAAAACCCTTGCTCTGCTCCAAGTCATGAATTATATTTTAGAATGGTATCAGATTGAGGAACGAATGACGTGGGACTCCAGTATTCACATCCTCCAAGTCTGATTGTGAACCATTGCTCAACAATTAATCCTTTCAGTGAAAAATGAAGCAAAATAGGCATTAAACAACTCAGCCTTTCCAGTGGTGTCAGTTATCAGCTCTCCTTCCCTGCTAAAGTGGTGGACGTACATGCTCCTTCCTTGCTGCCTATGCTTACATTTCAGGCAGGCCTCTGCTACAAAGCGGCACGTCAAAACCAACTGGTACTTGGGTGCCTGGAGTGTAGATGAGCCTTTAGTAGCACAGTATGGGGTCTACGCACAGGGCTGTGAGGGCCGCACAGTGCTGTGAACTCACCTGGAGAGACGTTCCTCCCTCAGGGCCTGGATCACAATGCGGGTGAGATTCACAGACATCACACAGAAAGGGAAATTCTGGAAAAGAAACAGAATTAAATCAGCAATTCCACTGCTGTTCTCAAGTATCAGGCCACTCTTCCTTCCAATATCTGGGCAATGCTCTTCTTTAGGTCTCTGTTATAATTAGAGATGGGCCCAGACATAAAACCTGGATACTGCAAATTCTTGGGGGCTGGCTCATCTCTTTGTCCTGTTTGTACAGCATCTACCACAATGGGGCCCTGATCCACCACTCAGGCTATGTCTACACTAGGCAGGTAAGTCAACTGCAAATACGTAAATGGCAATTGTTTAGTTAGCATTGAAGTATCTGTGCTTGGCTCACGTGGCTATCAGGAGAGTTTCTCCTGTTGACCTCCCTTACTCCTTGCAAGGGATACAGGGGTCACCTGCAATCCTGAGAGGCTGATTTCATGCATCCCTACCAGATGCGCAAAATCAAACCCTGGAAGATCTTCTGGGCTAGTATAGATGTAGCCTCAGGCTCTCAGGCACTACAATGATATAAATATGCACAGAGTTGGGTCACAATTTGCAGAGCTTTCTTTCCACTGGTCCAAACCCAATCAGCCCTGACTGAGTTTGGCTCCCATTATTAAACCCACATTTTCATCTGGGGGGTGTGGTTCCACCCATTCGTATTAGGAACATACAAAGTCTGGATCTAGAGATATAGATTCCCAGGCCAAAGGGGATCATTGTGGTCTTCTAATCTGATCTCCTGCATAACACAGGCCACAGAATTTCCCCAATAACTCCAAGGGCAGGTCTTTTAGGAAAACATTCAACCCTGACGTCAAAATTGCCACGGATGGAGAATCTGCCACAGTCCCTAAGTACACTGTTCCAGTGGTTAGTTACGCCTCCCCAAACCCTGTTAAAACTTAGCACCTTGTTTCCAATCTGCTTCTGTCTAGCTTCAATTTTCAGCCACTGGATCTGGTCATTGCTTTGGCTGCTTGATTAAGAGCCTTTGACTAAGCAGACGGTGGGGGGGGGGGGAGGCTGGTTCTGGTACAGGATTTGGGCACACTTTTGACTAAGGCTACGTCTACACTAGGCAAAGAAAGTGGATCACAGATACGTAATTCTACTAATGGCAACTGCATAGCTAGAACTGACATATCTGTGCTCGGCTAACTTGGCCGTCCCTGCTGAAGAAGGTCGACAGGAGTTTCTCCTCATGTCTCGTGAGGACTACAGGGGTTGACTGTGACCCCTTGGACGTTGATTTCATGCATCTCGGAGCGAGGTCAATTTTCCGTACTAATGCAAACCTGCCCTTAAACACCTTTTCCCCTCGCCGAAACAGAAAAAGCCACGACAAGTGTAAAACAAGTGCAGGGAAGTGACACAACATGGGGAAAGTTTTGCAAGTGAAAATTGTTTGGCTAATGGGACTAAAGTTTGGCTAAGGGAGGCTGCAGAATTGCCATGATCAGAAACTAGATGAAGCTGAGAGTCTGGGATTTGAAAGAATATCAGCAGCCAGTCAAAAAGCAGGGTTCTATGCTTACCTTTCCCTGAGGTTTAACAACAACAAATGAAATACCAGTCCAGAGGCAGAGTGGAAGAGGGAAGGACATGCCTGTAATTCGTGCTGGGATAACTTGAAAATGTCTCGAGCGAGGGGTAATGTCCGAGAGTCCATTACAAAATACAGGAGTTGCATCAGCCCGAGTAATCCGCTTCCACGTAGGTCCGTCCCAGGATCCATTCCTTGAGTACAAAAAACATGCAGCCAGATAAGCTGGGTACGTTCCTGTCCCGAGTCGCTCATTATATGCTCTCCCTGTCTTACAAGGTCTCTGCTTTGTAGGCAGAGCTTCTATACTGATACAGTCTGAACTTCTCTAATCCAGAACATTCTTGTCCAGCACCATCTGTAACCTGGTTTGATTTTAGTTAGCCGGGTGACCACTTCTTATGGGTGTGACCAAGTTTCCCGTGGTCCCAGAAAGTTTGTTTCCAGCCACCAGTCCTGGCTCTCGGTGTTCTGGGCTCTTACTCAGCTGTCATTTACCCCTAAATGTCTTCTAAGAGCCCAGTAATCAGTGGAAGTGTTGGCAATGCTCCTAGACAATATCGACCTCCCATGGTCCAGCACTGGTCAGATCCCAAAGGTGCCAGACTAGAGAGGTTCGACCTGTAAATCCTCTCCACTGCCAGCTCTTACTGTTGCTGAGAACCTCAAAAATGTCCTCCAAGCATTAAATGATCACAACAATACCTGCGTGAATTCGCAGTCAGCCTGCAACAATGGCTCGAAGGGGTGCAAACTGCCCCATTCATGTCAAGGGAATGGCATTTTTCCCCAATCAGCCACTGAACTCTGCACATCCTTCGTGGAATTCTCCCTTTGGCTGCAACTGGGCACCCAAGAGGCTGTCTTCCTACCCTGCTAGCACCTGCCCACAGCTTCTCTCTATAGTTTTCCCACACAGGAGATGTTAATTGGATGCCAGACATGCTCCCTGTACTGCTCTGTGGAGCCAGGCACCGCAGGGCTCACAACCTCCCTCCCTCTCATCACTTCCTTTCTCCTCTAGGGATCCAACATTTGTAGACCAACTTTTGCCTCCAGTGAATCTAAGGTCCAGTTCAGCAAATGGTCAGCGGGGTGACCCTATGGCCCGGCTCTGTGCCTCAGTTTCCCCCCTCTGTAAAATGTGGGTAAAGAGGACCTTCTTTGTAAAGTGTCTCCAGCTCTCTGAATGAAAAATGCTAGATGAGAGCAGACTAATACTGTTATTATTTAAACTAAGACAGACCGCCCAAACAGAGCTTAAAAGCATGAAAAATCACAACTTGTGCCGAAGAGTGGTATCTATATAGCTAGCACAAGAAAGCACAGGAATTTGTGGCATATTCTCTGTAATATGAAAACCCCATAGCACAGTTTCCCTGGCTTTACTCTACAGAGCAGGATAGGAAGAAATAAGCATTTGCTCTATTGGACAGGCATCCATGACTTAGCTCCATGCACAGCTACATAGGTACTGTTCAAATATGACAATACAGAGAGCTGAGGAGATAGATTATTCTATTGTCAAATGTAAGGTAGTTATTTCCTTTCTCCGTTAATGCGCTTCACCTCTCACCCCCAAAACCAGAGCACGAGTGTCAGAGGAGAGACAGATCCCAAACAATCTGAAAATTAAAAATCCCAAGACCCATCAAAGAGCATTCTAGGCTGGTAACATGACAAGGCCTCCATGTCTGGCGATAAGTCTTGGCTTGCAAAACAGACAAGGCTAAAGAAAGTCAACAGGCCACTCAAACCAATACTAGGGACAGAGTGATAACAAAACAGCAGTCAGGTAGCACTTTAAAGACTAAGAATCATTTTTTTTATTTATGGTCTACAGACAGAGGCCGAAAACTGCAAGATCTCTACCAAACATTCATAAACCTGAACTGCCCACTGGGAGAAGTCAAATAACAAATTGACAGGGCCAGACGAATACTCAGAAACCAACTACTCCAAGATAGGCCCAAAAAGGCAATAACACAACTCCACCTGTCATTACCAACAGCCCCCAACTCAAACCACTGCAACGCATCATTGCACTACAAGCTATCCTTAACCAGGATGCCACACTCCAGAAGGCCCTAGGTTAGAGGCCTGTTCTTTCCTATAGACAACCTCCCGCCCTTATGAGGATTCTCACTAGCAACCACAGGCTAAACCACAATAATACTAATCCTGGAACTTTTCCTTGCAACAAACCCCGTTGCCAACTTTGTCCACATATCTATTCAGGGGATACCATCATTGGACTTAACCACATGAATTACAGAATCACGGGCACATTCTCCTGATCCTCAACTAATATCATATATGTCATGGTGTGCCAGCAATCCCCACACACCATGTATACGGGACGGACTGCAAACACTCTTCGACAAATGAATGGACATAGAACAGACATCAAAAACTCCATATACACAAAACTGTCAGCCAGCACTTTAATGGAGTGGGCCATTCTGTTAAAGAGCTGAAAGTCTGTGTTCTACTGAAAAGGGACTTTAACAACCAGCTACAGTGGGAACGCTCAGAACTAACATTCATATTCAAATTCGACACTAACATGCGGCTTAAACAGGGACAGCAATTACCTGACCCATTATAAGGCAGCAAGAACTATTTTTTGCTGAGCCAGTATAAGTAACAGAGTAGCTACATACAAATTAGATGCAGAGGAAGTGAGAGGTTTGGTGAGTTACCTCCAATGTCATTTAACAGTTGCCCAAGTCATTCAAACAACACAAGTCATGTTGGCATAAATCTGCCATAGTTACCATGCTGCTTGTACATGTGCATACTCAGGCCCTTATGTCAGCGACGTGTGTATTCACCAGGAGTGCTTGTGTGAAAAGCACAGTGTAATACATCATGGATAAGTTTTGGTAACACACAGAGGGGCGGAAACAAGTCAAACTTGGGGGACCAGAAGAGAAGAGTCAGCTTCTCAGCATGCAACTTCATCTATCCCATAATGTCATCCATATGCCCTCACTCACGCCTTTTTAAAAAATGTCATTAGCCCACATGGCCCTCCTCACTGTCTGCCATCTCAGATAGAAGCATGGAGCCTGCAGAGCTCTGCATTATTGTCATAAGAGTATAAAGGCCATAATTCTCTGAGATTTGCAGAGATGTTAAAAGAACCGAATCTGCAGGGAACATGATGCTTGCATAAATGACAGACAGCTGTGGAACAGAATTCAAGCCAATTCAAGGTAATTGGCAGAATTAACAGAATGGCTGTAGATGGTGAAGCACCATTTCTGGGCTCAATAAACGAGCCCTGATGGGTGGGATTGAATTGTAATGCAGGGGTTTCTGATACAGCGAATAGTGATCGCAGAACTTTCGAATGCCAAATGCTATCTGTGGGCCGTGCTTGCCCCAGACCACCAACACAGGGACACCAGACTGAGAGTGGCATTGACAGTGGAGAAGTGAGTGGACGTCACAAAGCTGGATAATAACTGGCCAATGGGAAAATCATTCTGTGGTTTGAAAACTCACAGAGGAGATAGTTTTCTTTCATGTGTGCAGGGTCATTAGCTGTCTCCTGCTATACAGGACTGAGACTCTCAGCAGTATATAAGACATACTGGGAAGATTTGCAGAAGCTGAACTCCTAAACTGCCTTGCAGCAATAACCAGCACATCCTTCCACAGAACAACAGAAAGGACTGCTTTTTTGTGGTTATGCAAGAAGTGCTGGCTCAACAGGGACACAGTACTGGTTGATTATGGAAGGTGCATGATGCTCACATCTTTAAGAACAAAGAACTGTTCAGAAAGCTCAAAGCAGGTTTTTTTCACAATCAGAAGATCATGATTGGTGATGTTGAACTGTCCATAGTGATTCTGGAGGATGCCACCTACCTCATGAAGCCATACACTGGTCAACTTAGGAGCACTAAAGAAAAATTCAACCTCCAGCTCAGCTGGTGCAGAATGGCAGCTGAATGTGCTTTTGTTAGGTTGAAGAGGGAATTGGTTTGGTTTACTCACCCAACTGGATCTCTATGAGAAAAAAACATCCCAGGGGTTATAACTGCCTGCTATATCCTGCGTAATATCTGTGAGGCAAAGGGGAAGAAGATGCTACTGGGGTGAAGGATGGACATAGAGCGGCTGTCTGCTGGATTTGAACAGCCACAAGGGCTAACAAAAGTGCTCAATGTGGAGTTATACAGCTGAGGAAGACCTTGGAAGAGCCCTTTGCCAGTGAGACACAGTAATCTATTGCGTTGCACTGTGCCCTACCCAGCCCTGCAGTTTTGGGGCCTGTTATGTGTACATCCGTTACTAGAACATCATCCGAGTACCTATTAATTCTATGGTGTTTGCTGTACACTTCTGGTCACTACACTATATCCCTGATCCTATTGGTTTTGTCACACTATACAAAGTAAGCAGGAGCTTTCAGTACTGCAAAGCACTTTGAAAAACATGTTGGGAACTCACAATGTGAATTCTTATGCAAAAATATGAAATTTTATTGAATAAAATAAACAGTGTAAAAATCCATGCAATTTAAAACATGTACATTAAAACCCTAATATAATAGAACAAAGCTTAACAAGGAGAAGGAACATTCATGTCCATTTTGGCCACATACACAGCAATCTGTGGTTCTCAGGGGTCATTGTATGTGGCACTATGGCTCTTTACTGCCCCTTGGCGTGAAGTGGCGGGACGACAGATGTGGTCCCTGATGCCATGTAGCATCTTCCGAGGGGATATGGGGAGGTGCTAAAATGGAGTTTTCCAAGGACTGCAAAAGGAAGTGAGCCCATTATTTGTGAATCTATAGGTTCACAGAGTTGGTAGCATCTGTAGTTACTGTCAGAATCACCCCATTATGTCCTGCTCTATCTCCCTCTCCTGCTGGGAATCCTGGACTTTTCTCCTGTCCACTGCTTACAGTCTGCAGTATTCACACTCCAGGCTTCTGATGCAGCACTGGCTTGCAGGATTTTGCTGAACACGTCAGCTCAGTTCCTCTTCTTTCTCCTCATCTGCTTCAGGCATTCTGCAGGTGTGGAGGGAGAACCTCTCCAAGTCACAATGGCAGCAACTATTGATAAAGCATGCAGAGGTACTGCTGTTAGCACAGTCACACCAGAAAGCAAAAGTAAAGGTACAGAACTCCTTTTCCTACTTTTAAACAGGGCCTGCTTATCGACACCTCTGCTTCTGAGTCTTACGTGCAGTGTCAGTCAGAGCACCTGCCATGGTGACTGTCACGGAGAGAAACGAGGAGTGAATTAAGTCAGTTGCATGAAACCATGAGCACTGGGAAAGGACATTAAACACCAGCACCATTTCCCACAGGCAATGGTGAATGTTAACTAATATCTCCCTCCTGAGGGTAACAAAGACACAAAAAATGCAGCTGCTGCTAGCCTCCTAGCGCTGCCTCAGCCCATAGGTGATGAGCCTGTTCACTGCAATGATGCCTGCTGCAGTTATCACCAATCGGCATGGGAAAGCATCCACCAGCAGAGGATAGGATTGCAGACACCCTGATGAAACTTCGATGGAGTTTTCTCAGGAGGACTCAAGAGACATCCTTGTGTACGTAAACAAACTGTTATGCATGGCAACCCCTGCCTACCTCCACAGGGGAGAATGAAGAGCAAATAAACTACCTCTTTCTTGGTCTACCTGCCTTCTTCTTGCATGAATAAACTAATGACAACTTGATAGCAGTGTCACACTAAGCTGGCAGCTTTGGCAGCATACCACTGTGACGCAAAATTTTAGCTACACGCTTACCTTCCCCAGCACTGAGTCACTCATGCTGTAGCATCAGGACAGACTAGACTGTGATGGAGTCTCAGAAAGGTCCTGGATCGTGGCAGAACTGGTCCCCCTTGGTTGTGTCTCTGCCATCCTCCTCCTCTTTCCTGTTCATGGCAAGGGTCTGTGTCTCTGGCTCCTCAGAGGTAGTCACAGTTGTTGGGGGTGGGGAAAGGTCTCCGCCACGTAGGATCTGCAACTCTTTGTCGAAGCAGCAGGTTTGTGGTTCAGGATTTGATTGACTGTTGGCCTCTCTGGCCTCCTGACATGCCTGCCGCCGTTCACCCAGCACTGCTGCTGATTTCCCTCATACCCCTTCTCCGGAACCCCCCCAGGAACCTGCTCAGAGCTTCACACTTCTGCAGGTGACCCACGGCTTTGCCTGCACAGTGTCTTCTCTCCACACCCCCAATATCTCCTGTCTGCTACAGGCTGAAATGTGTCGGGAGCAGGTGTCCAGCCTGGGTGGCTGTGTAGTCGCCCACAAGGGAGAGCTGGCAGATGTGCCTGTCATGCTGGACAATCAGGGAAAAAACATTTCAGTGACGGTGTTGCAAGAGCCAGCCCTCCTCTCTATCTGACCCCTGGCAGTAGAATTCAGAGCTGTGACCAGAGTCATCAGTGTCAAGAATTGTGGGACAGCTGCTGGAGGACTGTTAGAGTTGACATAGGTAACGCAATGTCACACTGCATCAACCTCAATTAACACGCCAGGGATCGACACCTCTGGGAAGTGATACACTGCATCCACACAGGGGGGTGCTCCTACTGATGAGAGAGAGATTAAAGTGTAGACATATGCACAGCTGTAAAGTGTAAAGTGCCCTGATAACCTATCTTTGTCGCATATGCCATGCCTCACTCTGTCCATAGTTGACATAATTGCAGCACTTAGCTACAGCAATCATTAACAACTGTCCCTGGTTACAACTTAAATTCTTCAAATGCAGTCTAAGCACAAATTCAGTTCACTTTGACTTTTGCAGAATTTGATGAGTCAGTACTATTCCATTGAACTCTAAGTTTGTGTCTTACTGAAGAGGAATTTTCACACTGCTTTGGAAAGAGAGGCTGCTGAACAATCTTTTATATTCAAATTCGACATATTAACACATGGTTTGAACTGGGATGGGAATTTTCTGGGTCATTAGAGGGGCTCGTTTGCATACTTGGCTTAATCTAATTCTTGACCCCCCTCCCCTACCCTTCTGCCCCTCTACTCTCTGATTTGCTCACCTTGATAATATTTTTTCTGATTTGTCCACCTTGATTACTATTTTTGGTTCTCTGTGCCTTAAATATGGAGTCTGTTCTGGCACGGCTATGGGCTGAAGAAGTGGGTCTGTCCCACGAAAGCTCATCACCTAACAAATTATTTTGTTAGTCTTTAAAGTGCTACTGGACTGCTTTTTCGTTTTGATAGTATATGGACTAGCATGACTTTCTCTGTTTCTATGCAAAGGAAAGACTGACACATGATAAATTTCTCAAAGAATCCAGTTTTTTAGTTAAAAAAAAAAGGCAGCTCTAACAGCTCTATCTGTAATCTCTCAGAAAATAACTCTGTAGATGAAAAGTGACATGTTTGCTTGGTTTTTTTATAAGATGCAAAACAGGGGTTGAATGCTTTAGATGCGAACTGGACTGCAACCTTATCTGTGGAGTTGTATTCAGGCTACGTCTACATTACATTGGAAGATCAACCCGCTCTGGGACAACCTTCTGGGGCGCCGTTTCAGGCATGCACAAAACGGTGCTTCCCAAGGGCACCGTTGAGCCCGTAACTCCTTGCGAGCTGTGGGGATTAAGGAAGGTTGACGGGAGGAGCGCTCCCATCAACCTCCTTCCATGAAAACAGCAGCGGAAGTCAGCAGCTGAAAAGTTGATCTTAGCTATGCAATTGGTGTAGCTAAAATTGCACCTCGGCCGTTGACTGCTATGTCTAGTGTAGACATAGCCTCAATGCCTCCCAATTAAATTAAACCCTCAGAAAGGGCCTATTATTCACAGAGCCCACCTACAAACAAGCAGCAGTGGCCAGCCACGAACACATGGCAAACCAGCTATGCTACTGTCGTTTCATTGGGCCAGCAGTCACTGGTGTACATATGCCATTGGGGGCACATCAGCACCTGGCTGTCTGATTGCCATGTCGATGACAGCTGGCTGAGACAGCCAGAGGTGCCAGATCAGCAGTTGCCAAAAAAGCAGACTGTGTAGGACAGCTGCACGGAGGGGCGACAAACCCAGAGTCCTTTACGTTGGTGTTGGGTCACTTCAGCCCTAGGGCTAGAGAGATGGATGGGGATCCCACTGCCAATGACCTGTACGACTGCTCCTCACTGCCTCACCATACCTTGAAAGCCCAGCTCTTCCCAGTGGGCTCCATACCGGGGACAATCGAATCTGGAGCCTGTTAGTTTCTTGTAGATGGTCTGCAAGATCCTCATATGCACTCTCTCGTTGCTGTCCAAGCCACCTGCACAGGAAACATTGCTCATCTCTCGGACAGCGGGTGTCCCTCTTCTCTAAAGCACCCATGCGGAGACATGGAAAAAATAAAACCAAACCCCCCTACCACTCTGCAGGTTAAATGGATTCACAGAAGAATTACTCCCCAGGTGCAGTGACAATAGTTCTCTGAGATGCGTCCCCCTGTGGGTGCTACACTCAGGTCTCGGTGCATCCCAGCCCTGATCTCCGGCTTCAGGATGCAGCAGGACCTGAATTGAGCACCCACAGGGACCCCTCGATTACAGAGAACTGGGCTCGGAGAGACACAGTGGCTTACCTAAGAACACACAGGACATTTGTGGCAGAGCAGCCTTATCCCAGGCGAGCACTCTAACCACTGGGCCATCCTTCCCCTTCTCATGTGTAGGTTGCACTTCTCAATTCCGGAGCCCTCTTGTCCAGCAACATCCGCCATCCAGCGTGATTTTTGTAAGCTGGATGAGCACTTATCACGGGCGTAGTCAAGTTTCCCATGGTCCAGTAAAGCTCGTTTACAGCCACCAGTCCTGGCTCTCAGAGTTTTGTGCTGTTACTTAACTCCAATTTACCCCTAAGTGTCTAAGAGCCCAGTAAGCAGTGGCAGTGTTAGCAATGTGCTAGACAATATGACCTCCTGTGGTCCAGCAAATTCTCTCATCTGGCACCAGTCAGGTCCCGAGGGTGTTGGATTAGAGAGGTTCAACCTGTACTAATTGGACAGGTAAAGATCTCAATATCTGGCTTCCTTGATTCTTTTACGAAAAGGAGAGACTTTTAAACTTGCCATGCTGCTTCAGAGACAATCTCCAGATCCGGGGGACCCTCATGGGGACGTGGTACCTGAGAAGCCTGACATGACCTAGCAGGAAGATGATGTTTCCAAGGCTCATAGTCAAACCCTGTTCAATAAAGAGGCAATAATACAAGGGCCGCCTCTTTGTGCAGAAAGAAGCTGTGACCCAGTAACTTGTAATAGCTGGTTTGATGGCATGGGAGGATCCATAGGGAATTAGAGAGAGAGAGAGAGAGAGATTGCGTGCAAAATGACTGCTGAAAGCCCACAGTCCAAGGTACACAGGGAGCAATGTGGCAGATGGCACTGCCCTCCAGGATACCAGCCGAGGGGAGTACGGCTCACACTTCAGTCGTCAGCATGCAACCAGCAACAGATCATCCAAGAGAGGTGGATTAAACAGGCAGGGCAGAGCTCACCCGCCCCAGGAGGAGGGAATACTTACACAGGGCTATTGCCAAGGCCAGGTCCCGCTCCCCTTGCAGCTGCGGCTGGAGCTGTGGAGGGCCAAAGAGGAAGTGAACCAGGGCAGACAGCCCACGTCTTGGCACTGTCCTCTGGATCTTTTTCTAAGAAAAGGACACACAGACAGAAGTGTCGGGGTCTGTGGTGCAGCCTCCTTTGGAACCATGAGGGGGAAATCCTGTTTCACAGGAGACTTGTTTAATCAATGGGGTAGCACTACCCAGAATTGAAGTTGCCTAACCCTTTCCACAATAAGGCCCTGTTTTAAGTTGCCCCATGATTTTTGCCAGACTACCTTCTTGTGATTAAATTTCCCACGCCTGCTCTTGACTTCAGACTGAATATTTCTGGAAAGCTTCAGCAGAAAGATTTCAGATACTTCTGAAAGAAGGTTAAAAATAGCTTCATTGGTCACCATTTAAATGCCTTCTTTAAAAAGCTCTATTACTTCTATGTTTGGCAAGGCAGACTTGAAATTTGACAGGAGAGAAGTCCTGGGGTTGGAGAGGTACCATTTATCATCCCCATGAAAAGTCATCAAGATTTAGATGAATTACATGCCTTTGTAAATCATGACATGCATCTGCCCACAAGTAATTTGTAAGAGTGCGGCAGTTGCATTCTTGGTTACGTTCTGTTCTGTTCTCACGGGGCCTAGTCCAGTGATTCTTAAATTATGCTCTGCAGGATGCTGGTGTTCTGTGAACAACTCGCAGGTGTGCTGTGAGAATTTGGAAAAATAATTCAAAGTACATATTTTTGGTTATTAAAACCAAATGTAATGTTACTTCTTCATTGTTATGACACCTGATTAAATAACTTCTTTTTGGTTTTGCTGTTGCGGTTCATGTCCTTTCAATCTGACAACAATTTTTTTTTTTGAAGAAAATTTTCATAGGTGTTCCACATAAAAATTTTGTTTGGTGTTCTATGGTCTCAAAATGTTTAAGAAACGCTGGTCTATAGGTCTAACCTGTTTGCTTGCCTAATATATACCATATACTCTTTGTTACTTGGAAATGTCATGGAATGGGGGATTCTGGTTAATTAAATTTTCTGGTTAACAGAGAGGTATACTCATTGGTCAGAAATTCTCACACATTACACGCACAGTAAACTCTTTCATAGCCAGTATTCTATCATCTGGAACGCTCAAATAACTGGCATTTTAACCATAGGTACATTTTAGTTACTTTTTCCATAAGCGCAGGATAGTGAAAGTAAATACTAATCAATACAGCAAATACAGTATAAGTGTACACTGTACAACACTACTGTTGTTGGTAAAGTACTCTGCATACATTTTTGTTTATTTCTTAATATCTAGTCTTGTTTTTCTTCAGCGTTAAGCATTGCTAGGTGTACCTCTCTATTATCTAGAATATTTGAATACCCAGCAACACTCAGTCCCAAAGCTGCTGGATATGGAAGATTTTACTGTAGGTTACAGTAGCCTTACATTGGCAATTTGGCTGTAACACAAGGAACTTAAAGGTTACACCCAGTATGTTGAACTAAGCCAAAGCAAACGTGCACAAGCCCAGGACTTTCCACCCACACAGCAAAGTCAACGTGCATGAATTCAGGACCTCTCCCCAGGATAAAGCAACCTTTAATGGCACAGGGCCTTCCAAGAATACCCTCAAACTTAGCAGGCACATAAGTACTTTAAAAATAAACCAATCGGTTAAGACCAGATGAAATAACTGGGTAGGACGAAATAACACGTGAGTGGTTGTCTAGTTTCTCATGTTTTTCCCCTATAATTCAGTAGCACATTGATTTCAATTTATCATGTATGTCAATTTGTTACCATGGGCCTTTTGTGGTTGTCTACAGTGTTTCTTGTAAACTGTGTGCTTGTATGGCTGCTCAGGAGCGATTCAAATGCTGCCCAGCTGATTAGCAGAGCACCCACAGCTAGGTTGGTTGTTTTTCCTGGTGGTGCACATTTGTACGTGCATTGGTGCATGTTAAAATTTACTCTGCACATGGATGGAGAAAATCTGGACATAGATGGAAAGGATTAGAGAGAACACTGGCTGTCTATCACATATGTTATTTCTGTCCTACCCAGTTATTTAATCTGGTCTTAACCACTTGTTTTGTTTTAAAGTAATGATGTGTGTGAGAGTATTCTTGGAAGGCCCTGCGCTATTGAAGGTTGCTTTATCTGGGGGAAGGGTCGTGAATACATGCACATTGACTACTATCTGGGTGAAATGTCCCAGGCATGGGCATGTTTGCTTTGCCTCACCTCAGAGGACTGTGACCTGTAAGTTCCTTGTATTACTGCCAACATAAATCTCATGTAATTTATTACAATAAACATATCATCAAAACCATAAGGAAATAATCTGTCTCTCTCTCTCTCTCTCTGTATATACATATGGCAAACAAACAGGTTAGCCCTATAGGCCAGTGTTTCTTAAACTTTTTAGACCATGGAACACCAAACAATAATATTTTTATGCAAAACACCTACGAAAATTGTTGTCAGACTGAAAAAACCCCACAAATTGCAACATACACAGCAAAACCAAAATAAAGTAATTTAATCAGGTTTCGTAGCAATGAAGAAGTGACTAGTTTTAATAACAGAAAAAATGTACCTTGAATTATTTTTCCAAACGCTCACAGCACCGCCCCCCCGAGCAGTTCATGGAGAACCAGTGTTCCGTGGAACACAGTTGAAGAAACTCTGCTGTAGACAACCACAAAATGCCCATGGTAACAAACCGATATACATGATAATAAATTGAAATTACTCATATACTGAGCTATAGGGAAAAAACACTTCACACTTAATAAGGTGAGGAAATACAAATAAGGAGAAAGGGAAACATACCCTATTAAATACAGTAAACTCATTCATTTCCAGCAGTCTATCATCTGGAACTATGAAATACCTGGCATTTTTACCATAAGTAGATTTTAGTTATCTTTTCCACAAGTACAGGATTGTGAAGGTAAACACAAATAAACACAGCTAATACAATATAAACGTACAGAGTACAATACAACTGTTGTTGGAAAATAAAGTACTCTGCATACACTTTTTGTTTGTTTCTTAATATCTAAGCTTGTTTTTCTTTAGTGTTAAGCACTGCTCGGTATACCTCTCTATTACCCAGAATATCTGAATATCCAGCAACCGCACGGTCCCGGAGCCGCTGGATATGAACAAGTTCACTGTATGTACCACATACAACAATGTCAGCGTAACATATTATACAAGTGACATCCCAGCCTAAAGGCGGTAGGTCCTTGGGAGGTGCCAGAACGATGGCTAGCAACAACGATGGGAAAGGCAAAGGCGACAAGGTAAATGATGCTATGCAATGAAAATCATTCCCTAGCTTTCTTATGAGATCAGGATGTTTGCGACTGTGCTAAATGTATTAACAAATGATATTTGTAAATAGACAAGAGCTCCTATCGTGTGAGTGCGAAACCTCCGCACCTCCGGGTTCCCAACCACAGAACAATTAAATACTGGGCCTGATCCAGGGTCAAAGGACCTGTCACGCCTAACGGTGGTAAATGGAAATTCATGAGTACTCTAAGGTCAGACAACACTGATCAGGGTCTGGTCCACAAGCACAGGGGATGGGCATCAATTTTCCCGCACTTCCACCTCCCGACCTACTAACACGGCGGTACCTAGGACTCTCTCCTGGGCGGCCAGTGCTCCCACTCTTCTGCCACGTCTACGTTACCACGGAAGAGCAACCAGATCAGGGCTGATCTAGCAGGGTTTGATTTTGCATGTCTGGTAGAGACGCACAAAACTGACCCGTCAGGGTCAGCCGTCAACCCCTGTAGTCCTTGCGAAGAGAAACTGACAGGAGAAACTCTCCCGTTGACCTTCTTCAGTGAGGACAGCCAGGAAAGTCGAATGCAGATAGGTTGATTTTAGTAACACAGTTGCCATAGCTAGAATTGCATATCTGCAGTCGACTTACTTTCCCAGTGTAGACATAGCCTCAGTGCCCAAGCAACAGAGGTGGAGGAAGTAATCTGACTCAAACACAGGGCAGTGATCAGCAAAGACGCGGGTAAAGGCTGTGAAGGATGGGACCAGAGAGGGACAGGCTGGAAGCAGAGAGGGGAATGTCTGGGATGGGACGGAAGACAGGGTAGTAGGAAACAGGAGCCTCCTGCATTTTGCTGTTTCTGGTCAGGATATCTTGAGTTCCAGGCTTGTGTGGCCTTGCACAAGCCACTTCCTGCATCCCAGTAAGATACTTACAGCAGGGAAGCAGCCCTGGTAGTAACACGTTCCTGTCCACCCAGTGTTATCAACAGCCGTAACACTACCTTGTTCTATCTCAGCAGCCTGTACTTACCCTGCACTCTGACAGGTCAGCTGTCTGGAAATACTGCAGCGCTTCATTGAAGGCAATCAAGGGCATGTGACCTGCAGACCTCCCAACGATCCCTACAAACGTGAAAGAGAACAGTCCTGCTTGGGATTCATGACAAGCCTCGTCATGCTGAAAGGGTCACAGCCTGGTCCATGGAAAACAGGGAACTCCTCTCCCATCAGCGATGCTGAACTTTGCCTCTTGGTCGCCCAGAGAGGCTATGCTAGTGGCAGGCCAGGCCTCCTACTTTCCCACAAGATCTCGCTCTTATTTTAAGACAGATACGCTTTTTTCCCCACCTGTGTCCAATGGTCGATATCAGCCATACACCTTGTTGGATGCACTGGTCACCCTGCTCCTACTTCTCAACTTGCTCACATCACGCTGGACAAGAGATGGACACGGTCACAATTTCAGACTCTCCTTCCCAGGGCCTCTTGGTTTGTAAATGGGGCCAGGTGGAACAGTGGGAGCATTGTGAGAGCATCTGTGATATCAGTGGGACTTTGGTCAGCGTCACAGCCTCCTGGTTTGGAAAATAATTGACGGCCACAGCTACTGGGGAGCATTAAGTTTAAGGAGGACGCACTTCGGAGGGGTGTACTTCAAATCTGGGACACATCCCTAGTACAGCTCCCTTCTCCTTGAAGAAGGTTTCAACTACTCCCAGGCACATGTGCAGAGTCTGCACCAGCCATGCAGCTGTGGTTGAACACTGTCCAGCCCAGTTCTTTGCTGTGCCCAGCTCCCACTTCAGTAATAAAATTATGCACCTCTAGTTTGTTCCCAACCTGGTAACCATCCCTAAATGACCATCTACCAGCCTGGCAGCGGTAGAGCACAGCCCACTCTGGCCATGTCTGCTGTCCACCTCTGTGCCAGGACTGCAAGGAGAGTGGCATAGATCTCCTGGCAAAAACAGTTCCCAATCTGCTAATTAAAACCTGCATCATTGGGCACACACACAAGGCAGCGGAAATAAGGCTGCATGAGATGAGCAATCTCTGTTTTAGTATGTCCTGACTTTTGAGGCCTTTGCTTCACAACCTTAACATCCTTTTACAGTAGATGTTTATATTCAGTATTTAAACTGAAAACCAGCCACCTTCAGATGACTCTGACCCACCATCTTTTGCACCGTCTATGCCTATGCAACGACACAAAGTTACTGTCCTCAGGAGCGGGTTGCACACCTTGTTCTGTCTCCTCTCCACTTAGACACAAAGCTCTTCATGGCAGGGATTCTCTCCCCTACTGTGTGTCTGTACAGCACCTAGCTCAATGCGGGGCCCTCTTCTGCCACCCTTTTGGACTGGCATCCTCTTTCAGCTCTCACAAACCCTCCCTAACACAGACACATAATAATGCCCGTCCCCTTCAGCCAGCCGACTGACACCCACTGACTAGCTGCTTTACAAATACTTCTTTCACAGCCCCAGAGGAAGGCCAACTAACATGTCTTGAGGGAGAGATCTGTGCCAGTCTCCCCTTCCACATCAGACAAGGAGACACTCCATCGCCTGTGCCGGCCTTAATCCCCCAGTCTCTTCCTCGTGCTTCATCACCTCCGAAGATGTTAATTCCCAGCTCTGCAGCCTCACTGCACTGCTGTCATCGGCATCAAGAAAGACCTCAGACCAGTCACTGTCTCTCCCTGTGTGCTAGCAACTGATTTAGAACAAGGCATCTCTTGGGGTACCATTAAAATAAACGGAAGAAAAAAAGCCGCTGGCTTAGAAACCAGGGCACCTAAACATTTGTAACAGGAAAAACTTTGGACTTTGCGTAAAATAAAAATCCCCTGACAAACATGTTTTCCCAGCATGCTCTCAAGGGTCTCCCTCCGAAAAGACAAAGGGGAAAACTAACTTATATAACTGGTATACAGTTACACATATATATGATGTATCGTAGATGATGTCTACAACATACAGCTATAACTTTGAAATGATGGAGTGCTCAGGCTAAAACCTGAAAGCTTCATCAGGGATATTGTTAACAAATTGGAATTATGGATAGCAAATAAGCATATGCGTAACCCCACGCTGGTCAAGGCTTTGCATGACGCATACTTTTTTCTATTCTGTTAATTTCTTTCCGATACATTTTGCTGATTTGTTTAAAACTACAGCATTGGTGAGACAAAGTAGCATGTGGTGCTGGAAGAGGTAAGTAAGAGGGGAAATGGAAAAAAAAACCTCCCCTTTCCAGGAAACTTAGAAATAGAGGGCCCGGAGAACATGACTCAGAAAAAGCAAACTCAGCAGAATAAATGTAGATTTGAGGTGATTAGAGCTTGTGCATGTGGAATGTACAGCTATGTAAGCATCAGGGGTACTGTGGCAAATGTTGACTGGAGGAAAGTCAGGTAACAGGGCACGTGGAAATGGACAAGAATACATCTGAAAATGATCCAAAAGCTGTAGAAACACCAGACCAGAAACTGAAGAATGAGACAGAAGACGACCAGGGTTAACTGATGATCATTGTGAGGGAAAAAAGGCTGATCTGTTATTACCTGTCTGGCATAAATATATGTCCAGAAAAGAAGTGTCAACAACTCTGCCTGAAATTGTTTGAGACAAATCCAATTAAGTCTACATTGGGTGGATGGGTGACTCAATTTCTCACTCTATATTCCCGACTGTTCCCCCGGCTCCCTCATCACTGACCAACTGTGTCTTTTTCTCTCTCTCTCTCCAGTGTCACAATGAGGTTTAATTGGCACCAACTCTCAGGGATACCAGACAGGTGCCACTGCAGTTATCTGTACCTGACTGGATATTTTCCACAGCTTCCCATTCTTCCTGGGCTTGCAGCACCTCTGCACTGGGTTCTGGCGGAAGAGAAACAAGAAGATGGTGAGTGACTGCTGGAACTCTCAGGCCAGCTGTTGTGCTTTGTTCTTCCATCAGCTGGTAGATAAAAAGTACAACAGTTCCTGTGACCTTACGCTCGGCCACCTCTAATTTCCTGATTTATCACAGACCAAGTCGGATGCTCTCTGATACATAAAGCTGAACAGCAGCCGATTCCTCGACTTGTCTTCATTAAGCCCCATGCAGACCAAGAGGCCTGTAGCAAACTCACCCAGTTCCACACAGAGGACAGACTATCAGCAAGTGAAGAGGGGAGATTGTGATTAGCTCTTTCGGGGGTGTTGTAGGCAAGGAAAGAGGCACGTACAACAGTCCAAGCCATCCCAAAAGGGACAGGGCCATGATCCTTCCTCCTCTACCAGGCAGCTCATCTGGCCGACCTCCAGTGTATCATCCTGGGAGCAATGCTGTTCTGACCCTGTCCCATCATGGACCAGTACCTAATAGACACGACCAGGCCCAAGGATTGTACAGAAAGTCAGCGGGGAATTCTGCAGACCCAGCCTGACTTCCTCCAGTTGAACACTTTAGACGAGAAGCTAAGGGTACATCTACACTACCCTGATAGAGACATGTAAAACTGAACTATAGGGGGTCGGCAGTCGAGCCCTGTACTCCTTGATATCACGAGGAGCAAGGGAGGTCCCATCAACCTCCCTCTGTAAAGAACGCCAGGTAAGTCAATTGCAGATAAGTTGATTATAGCTACACAATTGCCATAGCTAGAATTGCATATCTACAATTGACTTACTTGCCTGGTGTAGATCAAGCCTTAAAGTACCACATGCACCATTCTGCCCAGCTCCCATGAACAGGAAGAGATCTGAACTCATGGGGGAGAAAAATGAGAGCATAATCCCGTTCAGTTGACTGAGACTGCAGAGTTAAAACTGTTGCTGGCACAGCACCCCAGCAGAAACTCTCTGAATCATGGCATTGGGCCACCAGCTTAGACAGCGGACAAAAAAAAGCAGGATGTTGCTTTGGCGACACTGGGTGACAGCTGACCCACATGCTGGAGACAGAATCCCAGCACAAGCAGACAGAACAGAAAGCCTGACCAAAGACATGGCACAATGCCATGAGATTCCCTAGACAGTGTAGTGTCAATAAGGAGGAACAGTTGGCTAAAAGTATGCAGAATATCAACAGTCTGGATTGGCTGAGTGGAGGGAATTCTGGCCAAGCCCATGAGCAGAGCAGACGAATGCAAAGAGAAGCCTTATGCTGTTACAACCACTGCTGGAACACTTTGGTCCCTTCCAAAATTGGAAAGCAACTGGATATGAAGAGGAAACATTCCAACGCAACTCACCAGCTTCAGCATGCCCATTGGCTCCCTCTGCCAGAGCCTGCAGGAGTCCATTCTGCTTCAGCACCGAGATCTACACAGAGAAACAACAGTCAGGAGGAGCTATGTCCTTTCCACCTCCTGTAGGTTTTAAAAGGATTTTTCCCTAGGTTGATGTGCTGAGTGCTCCAACAGCAGCAGTTAAGTGGGGCCTTCAACACAAAAGGGATCTTACGGTATGTCTACGCTACAGAGTTACTCTGGAATAGTTTATTTCAGAGTTGTTATTCCAAAATAACATGCCTACACTTCAGGGAAACCCCAAATTTAGCAAACCTTATTCTGAAATAGCGTGTCCAGACACAACGGAGCCTACTTCAGCACTGCTTCCAGGGGCTCTAATTATTTCGAAATAAGCTATTCCCTGTCTACACAGCCCCTATTTTGAAACACTTGTTTGGAGTGAGGTTTAGCAATTCTGAAATAAGCCGTCCGCTTATTTTGACTGGTTGCACTGTATAGATGCTTGCAAAGTTATTTTGAAATAACTTTCTTGTGTAGGCATATTGTTAAGGACTCAATTCCCAGCCAAGATCTCCCTGGAGACATAGCGATTCATTCTCACCTTGGGAAATACCTCCGCATGCACTGTTCTTGTTACACTACAACCACCACAGAACACAGCCAAAACCTGGAGACACACTATGAATTGGGTGGCGTGAGGGGCAATGCAGAACCCTTTGAAGGTCTTCTGGGCCTAACACAATCTGATACCCTCCCAATCCTCCGTAAGCCAAGGGACTAACCTGCAGCAGTTCTCCTGAATTCCTACCCCCATAAAAAAAACTCACCACCATCACCACCTTCCTCCTCACCCACCACAGGTTCTCCCAGCATTGACACGCTGGAGTTCACCCCTTCCCTTGCCATGAGACAAGCTGCACAGGGAACGGGGTAGTCAGTCAGAAAGGTAAAGTGTGCCTCTTAGCTTTAGGTAGGTTTGGAGTGGCATGGTGGCCCTACTGGAGGAAATGGATTAGCCCACCTAATACAAGTTGGTGAAGGAACAGGGGAGCTGCTTGGAGAGCGTAATGTACCTCCTTTTCCACCAGTGAAAAGAGCTGTTTGAAGGATCGGGTAAGAGCTCATTGACTCTGTCCCTCCACAGCTGACAGAGAAGGGCTGGCAGGCCTAAGCTAGCCTGCATTCCGGGAACCCATTCACGCTTGCACGCATGTGATTTGTACTTCTCTGACAGCTGCAGTTCCCATACCCAGTACCAACACCATGCTCGATTGCTGCAATATGCACCAGTATCGTGTCACAACAAGCAACAGAGCACAGAGCTACATGGGAGTTTACCTGCAGCCACATGACAATGCAAGCACACCTTTTTCCATAACTTCCAACACGTGCAGAGTCCACACCACTTTGTAAACGCACACATGGGTACAGCTGTGCCATGAAAGCCCCGGGTAGAATGCACACACACAAGGGGACCTTATCTTCCCAACTCTTGGAACTACTACACAATGCCATCATGCTGGTCTCTGACTATAATATAGAGAAAGGTGTCTAATGCTAGGCTCACGCCGCTGAAAAGTATGAGAATATCTGAGATACGCACAGGTACAGACTTGACTGCTGGAGGAAGGAAGATATCTTGCTCTTCAGACTGATGGGTGTCTGCAGCGCATCCGTTCATGCCCTAATGAAACAATAAAATCAAAGACACCAGGGTACAACCAACCAGTCACTCCCTAAAGTGGCCCAAGTTCCTGTCTGCGTTATACATGCATTACAAAGTGCAAGTGGAGTTTGCTCCAGGTAGCATTCTAGCAGATACAATCGAATGAAAAGGAAATAAGAAAAACTGTTAAGATGAAAATTTTACGTTGCTTTCAAATGCTTTGCCTGCTGTTTCTTCTTTGTGTGTATTAGTGAAAGAGTAAAAATTAAGGACTTGTAAGGAAAAGTTCTAACCACTTTCTAAGGTTGTTACAATAAACAAAAGTGCGTTTAAACCTGCGTTTCCCAAAGCCTGGGTGTGGGTACAGAATGCAAAGCCAAGGCCTGCTAACAGACCTCTCATTTCTTCCTCAGAATCTCAGCTTTCACTCTTTAAAATATTAACTCTCCAGCTGTTATGGTTCAAACAACCCTTTCAAAACACAACCCAAGAGTAAATAACGTAGGGGATATATGCCTGAGTTTGCAGGAAGTGTGAATAGCTCTGAGCTGTGCACTGTCCCAGCCATTCATGAAATTACTTTCAGAATTTTATTGGGTGTCACCTTTCACTGAGCTCCAAAGCAATGGACGTGCTCTTATCCTTTGCAATGCCCTGCCCTTGTGAGACAGGATTCTCTTCTATAGCACTTATGCCAGCTAAAACTGAGGTTTGAAGAACTGTGTGTTGACGAATTCACAAAACCATTTTGGCAACGAGCAGCAGGCTTTTGTTAGAAAAGCCCGTTAATGTCACTTAGAAAATAACTATTAAAAAATCACTTACGAGCTAGTCTATGCTACAAAGGTTATGGTGGAGAGGCCGCTTAAACTGGCCAAAGGTTCTTTGCCGGTACAGATAACGCACCTCCCTAAACCACCAATTATCTTGGTAAAATGATTCTTTTGCAGGTATAAGTTGCATTGGAGGCTGGGGAAGCCTCAGCCTGCCACTTAGGGCCACAATTTTTTTCACACTTCTTACCGACACACTTATTTTGACAAGACTTTGTAGGACAGACCTGGTTTATTGCTACAGCACACATACAACGTGGTGTTTTGTGTCAGTTTTAAACAATAACATAACTTGGATTCAAACACATCTTAGGCCAGGGCTGCATGAAGCATCACGGTCGCTTGCACATAGCAATTCTAGATATGGCAATTACACAGCTGGAATCAACTTATCTACCGTTGACTTACCTGGCTGTCTTCACAGAGGGAGGTGGAGGGGAGAAACTCTCCCTTTGATCTCCCTTACTCCTCGCAATCCGAGGAATACAGGGGTCGACTGCCGACCCCAGAGAGTTGTGCGTCCCCACTAGGCATGAGAAATCAAACCCTGGAAGATCGACCCGGACTGGGCCCATCTTCCACCTAATGAAGAAATACCCTTAACATCAGCTATTGAGTATGTGTCCTGCCTTAAAACAGAAATATAAGGGCACACTTTAAAATATAATGTAATGTCATTGTGTTAAAATTATACAACAAGGTTTTAACACATGGCACAGTGCTTTGGGGACACGACCAGTGGTTCCATTTTCTCAATGTGTGTCTCCACTTTCAAAAGTTTGGGAAACTGTGACTTAAACCAGCTTTCTAGGCCCATAATCTAGATTCCAGTTAACCAAACTGCCCCAGCACAGGAGGAATTCCAGGAGGGACCAGTCAAAAGACTGCTGGGGAGGGACACGTTGGGGACTGAAGGGGAAACATGGAAGTGGCGGACCTACACTAGCTGGTTCTGTAATGGCAACTGGGCTATGGCAAGACAGAGGCTTTATTTTTGAGTTTGTGCAATTGCTTGGTGTGGGAGGAGGCCCAAGGGCGGTGAAAGGTACAGACTGGAAGAAAATTAGGTAACAGAGCATGTGGACCCAGATAAGAATGTAACTGAAAATGAGCCAAAAACTGATGAGGACAGTACAGAAGTCTGCAGAAGGATTCTAAAACTCAAGACAGCTGGTTCCCAGTGCAACACACACTCCCTCGGTCAGAATGTCCTTGATGGGGGAAGAGCTTTTCGCTCATCCCATTCAGAACTTGTGCTGTGTATCAAATGCAGTCTCTCTTGACTGCTTTTTGTTTTGATAGTGTGTAGACTAGCACAGCTTCCTCTCCATTACTATTCTCTTTTTTAAGGCAGCCAAGACAGAACACATCTCCACTACTGGCTTGGAGTAGAGATACACTCACTAGCTTTCCTTGACTTAGCATGTTAACAGTTTAAACGTGCTGGCAGCGGCACTGGTAGGGAATCAGGCCACACACTGGAGGTCAGAATTAGAACCTTGGCCACAACTGTATGCAAGCAATCCGTGCGAAAGGCTGCAGCCCTACCCACGGCTGTTTTTACACTGCTAAGGTCTCAAGTCTGCCCCAGCGAGGAATCCTACCTCTCAGATACTGGGCAGCTATACACACAGCCCTGAAGGGAGGAGCATGGCCAAGCTCTCCTCAAGCTGTCTCCTGTCAGAGAAGGTGCCACACATGCACTCCCTGTTCTGGCTTGCCCCTGGCCCTCCCCACCAGAGTGCCATCCACTAACCTGTCCCTTCCAGCCACAAGCTACTGGCTACCCCAAGGTCCCTTGGCAACCTGCCCTCCTCTCCCTGCATGCTAACCCTGACCCTTGAACCCCTCTCTCCCCCGCTGCATCCCAAACTCCCTCCCCGCCACCCACTGCAGCCCCAGCTCCCACCCCCATCCTCCAGCCCCAACAACCCCCCCGCTTCCGCCCCGCCTGCATCCACAACTACCTCCCCGGCTCCCTCCCCCCTGCAGCCCCATCTCCCCCTGCTCCCTCCTGCATCCACAACTACCACCCTGGCTCCCTCCCCGGCTCCCACCCCAACTCCCCCCGCAGCCCCAGCTACCTCCCCCCCGGCTCCCACCCCAACTCCCCCCGCAGCCCCGGCTCCCTCCCCCCCAGCTCCCTCCCCCCCCCGCAGCCCCGGCTCCCTCCCCCCCGGCTCCCTCCCCCCCCTGCAGCCCCAGCTACCTCCCCCCCGGCTCCCACCCCAACTCCCCCCGCAGCCCCGGCTCCCTACCCCCCGGCTCCTTCCTCCCCCCTGCAGCCCCGGCTCCCTACCCCCCTGCAGCCCCAGCTACCTATCCCCCGGCTCCCTCTCCCCCCCCTGCAGCCCCGGCTACCTATCCCCCGGCTCCCTCTCCCCCGCTGCAGCCCCGGCTACCTATCCCCCGGCTCCCTCTCCCCCCCTGCAGCCCCGGCTACCTACCCCCCGGCTCCCTCTCCCCCCCTGCAGCCCCGCCTACCTACCCCCCAACTCCCTCTCCCCCCCTGCAGCCCCGGCTACCTACCCCCCCGACTCCCTCTCCCCCCCTGCAGCCCCGGCTACCTACCCCCCCGACTCCCTCTCCCCCCCTGCAGCCCCGGCTACCTACCCCCCCGACTCCCTCTCCCCCCCTGCAGCCCCGGCTACCTACCCCCCCGACTCCCTCTCCCCCCCTGCAGCCCCGGCTACCTACCCCCCCGACTCCCTCTCCCCCCCTGCAGCCCCGGCTACCTACCCCCCCGACTCCCTCTCCCCCCCTGCAGCCCCGGCTACCTACCCCCCCGACTCCCTCTCCCCCCCTGCAGCCCCGGCTACCTACCCCCCCGACTCCCTCTCCCCCCCTGCAGCCCCGCCTACCTACCCCCCGGCTCCCTCTCCCCCCCTGCAGCCCCGCCTACCTACCCCCCGGCTCCCTCTCCCCCCCTGCAGCCCCGCCTACCTACCCCCCGGCTCCCTCTCCCCCCCTGCAGCCCCGCCTACCTACCCCCGGCTCCCTCCCCCCCCCTGCAGCCCCGCCTACCTACCCCCCGGCTCCCTCCCCCCCAACTCCCTCCCCCCCTGCAGCCCCGGCTCCCTCCCCCCCAACTCCCTCTCGCCCCCTGCAGCCCCGGCTACCTACCCCCCAACTCCCTCTCCCCCCCTGCAGCCCCGGCTACCTACCCCCCAACTCCCTCCCCTTCCTGCAGCCCCGGCTACCTACCCCCCGACTCCCTCTCCCCCCCTGCAGCCCCGGCTACCTACCCCCCGACTCCCTCCCCTTCCTGCAGCCCCGGCTACCTACCCCCCGACTCCCTCCCCCCCTGCAGCCCCGGCTACCTACCCCCCGACTACCTCCCCCACTGCAGCCCCGGCTCCCTACCCCCCGGCTCCCTGCCCCCCCCCCTGCAGCCCCGGCTACCTACCCCCCGGCTCCCTCCCCCCCTGCAGCCCCGGCTACCTACCCCCCGACTCCCTCCCCCCCCCCGCAGCCCCGGCTACCTACCCCCCGACTCCCTCCCCTTCCTGCAGCCCCGGCTACCTACCCCCCGGCTCCCTCCCCCCCTGCATCCCCGGCTACCTACCCCCCGACTCCCTCCCCCCCTGCAGCCCCGGCTACCTCCCCCCCGACTCCCTCCCCTTCCTGCAGCCCCGGCTACCTCCCCCCCGACTCCCTCCCCTTCCTGCAGCCCCGGCTACCTACCCCCCGACTCCCTCCCCCCCCCTGCAGCCCCGGCTCCCTCCCCCCCGACTCCCTCCCCCCCCCTGCAGCCCCGGCTACCTCCCCCCCCCTGCAGCCCCGGCTACCTACCCCCCGACTCCCTCCCCCCCCCTGCAGCCCCGGCTACCTACCCCCCGACTCCCTCCCCCCCCTGCAGCCCCGGCTCCCTCCCCCCCCCTGCAGCCCCGGCTACCTACCCCCCGACTCCCTCCCCCCCCTGCAGCCCCGGCTACCTCCCCTCGCCTCCCTCCCCCCCTGCATCCCCATCTCGCCCCCCTTTGCATCCCCATCTCGCCCCCCGCTCGCTCCCCCCTGCAGCCCCCTCGCTTCACGTGACCTTTGCCCCCCCCGGTTGCAGGCCCGTCCCACGAGCCCCGCCCCGGAGCGCGAGCGCTACCCTCACCTCACTTTCGCCCCCACCTCGGCTCCTCCCTGTCGCCACCTAGCGCGCTGCACGCCGGGATCTGTAGTTCCAGGAGCCTCTCTCTCCCGGAAAGCACCGCGGACCCCTTCTCCTCTCTCCGGACTACACTTCCCAGACGACTCCGCGCGGCCCTCTCTACGGCGTCCCAAGCGGGACAATCCTCAACGCACCAACAAGTGTCACTTTCATCGGGTCAGCTCTTAAAGGGACCTGTGTCCCAGCCCCGTTCCTTAGGCTCCTCTCCCGGTCATCCCCACCCATCGAGTACAGGGGAACAGCCCGCTGTCCTGGTCCCACTGACAAGATCAGGAGACGGCCAGGGCCCTTCGGGGCTTATGGGGTTTTCTCCAGCTAAAATCCATTTAACTCTAATGTCCAATGAACCCTTGGGAGAAAGGGCTTTTTAGTGCAAGGAGCCTCAACTTGCCTTCAACCTGACTGTGTTTCACAAATAAGGGTCTTTCTTTAGAAACCTGCCCCACCCATCCTGCTGAGGCTATTGTTATCCTTATCATTATCATTAATAACAACAACAACCAGCAAGACTCACCTCCATTCCCCCAGGGCATTTCTCACTGCTTTCTGAAGCACTTTGCAACTCCCCAGCTGGTTGTGGCAAGATGAAAAAAAAAATCAGGGATGCTCCTTGTAACAAGGGACCACTGGCGCCCCTACTTTGAATGGCCGACATCTGAGAAGCCACAGTACATGCACCCTGAGGTCTCCGAGAAACACTCATAAGAACAGCCATACTGGGCCAGACCAAAGGTCCATCCAGCCCAGTAGCCTGTCTGCTGACAGTGGCCAATGCCAGGTGCCCCAGAGCGTGTGGATCAAAGACAACGATCACGCAATCTGTCTCCTGCCATCCATCTCCAGCCTCTAACAATCAAAGGCCAGGGACACCATTCCTACTCTTGACTAATAGCCTTTTATGGACCTAACCTCCATGAATTTATCCAGCTCTTTCTTAAATTCTGTTATAGTCCTAGTCTTCACAGTCTCCTCTGGCAAGGAGTTCCACAGGTTAACTACGAACTGAGTGAAGAAGATCTTTCTTTTGTTAGTTTTAAACCTGGTCCCCATTAATTTCATTTGGTGTCCTCTAGTTCTTGTATTATGGGCACAAGTAAATAACTTCTCTTGATTCACCCTCTCCACACCTGCAAGATCAGGGGAGAACTGAATAGGAGTTCTTCATGGGGATTCTCTTTTGCTCATGTCTCTTTGGGAGCCATTTAAACGGCACTTCAAAAAGGCACTCTTCAGCATTCCCTAGAAGCTGAGCACTTGGGCAGATGCTCAGGAGAGATTCAAATGCCACTCTGCTCATTAGCAGAGCACCCACAGACAGCAGCAGGTGTTTCTACTGGTGATGTATGTCCGCACATGCCTTGATGCACAAAACACAATTTATTCCGCCACTGGATGGAAAAAAAAACTAGAGGGAACACTGCTCTTAACCCCCCCAAAACCACATACCCGTGGCGAACTTTACTGGCCTAGCTACACCAGTATAATTACAAAGCAGCAGAAATGTAGCCCTTTAAAGACTAACAAAATGATTTATTCGGCTACGAGATTTCATTGGACACACCCATCATTTTGTTAGTCTTTAAAGGGCTACATTTCTGCTGGTATCATTACAGTAAACTCTGTCTTAACTGGCATTCTACCATCTGGAACTCTCAAATAACTGGATTTTAACCATAAGTAAAATTTAGTCATGTTTTCCATACGTACAGGATTGTGAAAGTAAATACAAGTAAATACAGTATACGTTTACAGTGTACAATACTACTGTTGCTGGTAAATAAAGCACTCTGCACACATTTTTGTTTGTTTCTTAATAGCTAATCTTGTTTTTCTTTAGTGTTATGCATTGCTAGGTGTACCTCCCTATGAACCAGAGTATTTAACTATCTGGCAAACACCTGGTTCCAGGGCTGCCAGATACAAAAGAGTTTACTGCATATCGGTGTTTCCCAAATGGCGTTCAGTGGAAACCTCGGGGTTCCAGGAAGTGAAAATAAGGGTTCCCCAAGAAAATTCCTTTGCAGTAGTTGACTTCTCTGTGGCTCCCTGCCCTGCCAACCGCTGAAACAGTAGAACTAAATTTAATTGGTTTAACGGCAGGCAGGGCAGCAGAAGGGATCCAGCCATGAAACCAGCTATCCGAGCAGCCACACCCCCCTGCTTGGCACGACGCGGCTCACCCCCACCAGTGGAACACCTCCACACCAGCCAGCCTTCCGCTGGGTGCATGTGGCCAGCTGGTATAGCTTTCCAGCCAGTGCCACAGATGAGTTAGTCCCAGGTACCACTTTGGAGCTGCCAGGGGTTAATCCTGGGGATGCAGGGGCATTTTGCAGCTGAGAGGGGTTAAGCCTGGGGCTGGTGAGGGAAAGTTTGCTGAATGGGGGCAAAACTTGGGGATGGGGGGGCAGATTTGGGAGTAGAGGGCTGAGGTGGGTAAAGCCTGAAAATGGTGGGGAGGGTTTGGGGGCCCACAGGGATAGAGCCTGGGAATGGGGCTCTGCAAAATGTTTTTGATTTTAAAAGGGTTCTGTGGCTAAATAAAATTGGGAAACACTGCAGTATACTGATAGCCCATCGACATGGAGACCGCTACTGGTATAGCCAGAGTGATATTATACTGGTATCGCTGCACTGGGCAGCTTCTCTTGCAAATAAGCCCTAAAAATTAATGCCAAGAGTAGGCGACTCACTTAAGCGTGGAAATCTCTTGCAGGGCGGTTCAGCCATAGTCTGTGCCTTTAAGGGGAAGGTTCTGCACTACAGCTGAGGTCAGCCCACTGGAAGGAGGAGCAGATGGCCTTTTTAGAGGACTGCCCAGCTTTCAGAGCTACAGCTTTCCTGGGAGTGAATCGCAGCAAGGATGTGGGTGTACTGGATCCTTCTTGTCCTACTGCTTCTGGCAGTGCTTAGGAGGTTCTTCTGGAGCAGCAGTTCTCCCAACCCTTTCTCTGTTGACTGCAGGCGGCCACCTGCCCCCCTGGTGACTGACAAGGATATTCGGAAGAAGGTTCTTAAAAAAGGTACTTGAAAGTGCTTGTGTTGGCTGCACCTGTTCCAACCTCTGCTGCGTGTGTGTGTGGAGACCCCTGATCGCCTCCCAAACCCATTCGTAGATCCCCATCAAAGCCGGTTCTATTTTCTACGCTCATTTTTATTCATCTTTTAGTTTTTTTCACAGACCCCCTGCAAGCCCTCTCTGCCGATCCCAGGTTGGAAACCACTGGACTAAGGAAAGCAGCCCTAACCTCTGCAGGCTGGCTGGGCACAGGCCAGCCCACTTGGGGTCTGCGCCATGCGGCATTTTAGGAACTTCTTTGTGGTTCCCAACGCTACAATGGCAAAGTTAAAAAAAAACCAACCTCCTGAGTATCTTTAATATTTCGGTGAACATCTAAAAGCCCAACAAAGAACAATTCCTGCCTAAATGGCAAACAATATGTGATCTCGAAACGTTGGATAACTCCCCCGTTAGTACGTTTAAAAGTACAATTAAAAGTACATTTAATTGGTTTAACGGCAGGCAGGGCAGCAGAAGGGATCCAGCCATGAAACCAACTTAGCCCCTCAGTTGCCCCGCTACCCGAGCAGCCACACCCCCCAGCTTGGCATGACGCGGCTCACCCCTGCCAGTGGAACACCTCCACGCCGGCTGGCCTTCAGCTGGGTGCACATGGCCAGCCGGCATAGGCTCCCCAGCCAGTGCCACAGATGGGTGGCGTTGTGGGATATGTGTGGTTGCTGTTCTTAAAAGACAGGTAACAAAAAGTACGGCTTGACGTTATTTGCCAAGGGCTGTTTCGTATTCACGTGCATTGTGGCTCTCGAATCGTTGAGTATTTTACTGACTTTGTGAAAAAAAAAAAGGCTTTTCTTGCTCTGTTTGGTTGCCAGCCTCTGCAAGCCTGGAAAGATTGGATGTGGGATCTGCATCTTCCTGCACAGTTCTTTTGCCCCGCTTAGCCGCTTTCCAGGTATACAGCCCTCTGCCCGAATGTCCATTTTCAGAGGCGCTGGAATAATTTGTCCAAAGGGAGCGCTGAGAGCCACTGAAGCAAACTGTACTCCTGGTATATAACGGAAACCACTTCCACCAGAGAGTTCTGCAGCATTGCCTGTACCCCTAGTTCTAGCAGCTGTGTCCACTTCCCTCCCTGCGCTGCCAGGCACATCTAGATGGGAACCTTGGTGTACACACACTCTCCTTCTACCCAGCCATGTGTGTCTCTCTGTTGAGATCTGAACACGTACCAGTGACCTCTGTATGTACCAACATCCACTCCCTGTCAGAGGCAACATATTTATCCCTCATAGCAGGACTACTTGCAAGCTCTCTCCAACCCTTCCTCTCTATGGTGAAAGCACCCTACTTGCCTAATTCATCCTTTGATTGGGTAGGAGCAGTCAAAGAGATGTGACTCAGAGAAAAACTTCTATAAGTTCCTGCACTGGTTTGTATAACAGACCCGTAGTGCCACACCCTGTTTGGTAATGCCAAATCACAGGCCTGGAAGAAACATCATATGATGTGCAGCTTGATAAGCTGCCCATGTTTAACTCCTGTTCCAAAGTCTGGACGTAAGGGTTCTGTTTGTACAGATGGGGCTATCATTCTGCTCCTTCGTTCTCCTTACCCACCTGCACTTTTGCTTCTGGGGCACATGCTTTTTTTTAAAGCACTGAGGGGCGGGGATGCTCCGCAGCTATGAATTGGTTTTTGCCTGAACATTAATAGTACCTACTCTGGAAACTGCACTTTTCTCTCCACGTCAGGAGCCAGGAAGAGTCCCTGCCACAAGCACTACTTGACTGCTTTTTTGTTTTGATAGTATATAGACTAGCACGGCTCCCTCTCTGTTACTGCCACAAGTTTGTTCGTTGTTTTTCATTAGATGTACTAAGCATTTGGCTTAGTCATTTGTGCCCACATGCACAGAAAAGAAAGAAAAAAGTCAAGGGAGTCAGGTTCCATTATAAAATACCCCACAGCTTGGGAGAAGCTGCCTTCAGCTGCAACTCAAGACATTCTCTTCCCTGGCTGCCGTTTATATTTCTTCCTAACTTTTGCTATCACTTCTGAATCCTTCCTAGCCAAGACCTCAGACCGCTAGTTTAGGAGCAACAGCTATCACCAATGCATCGTGCAGATAACTAGGAGGTTACATCAAACACAGCTACGATGGACAAACAGCCCAAGCCTCCCCCACTTTGTCCCGCCACCGTTCAGAAGGCACGTGCCAAATGGCGTGCTGGGATGTGTGCTGTCCAGTCACGCATGCACACTGCTCCCTGAGCCAGGAATTCTGATACTTCCCAGTCCACTGCTGACAAGAGTGTAGTGGCTTGCCCTCGGCAGGGTGCTCCACATGGCCGACAGCAACCTACTGCCACCACTGGTTGGTTGTGTAGCTGAAAGGTATGAAAACCAAGGAACTAGAGAAATAGTGTGCTGTGGTATGAGGACTGTGGGAGAAGAGAGATCTCAGGAAGTCATCGAGTCCAACTCCCTGCTCAAAATAGAACCAACCACAACTAAATCATTCCAGCCAGGGCTTTGTCAAGTACTATCTGACAGCCCTACTGTCTGGGATATTTCCAGCCTGATTGAAGAGTGTGTTTAGATAACAGCAAGGACTTTTTAGACAGCACAGCGAGGACCTGATTCCCACTGTGCCTTGAGGTGCTCATGAAATATAAATAACTACAGGTTGAATCTCTCTCGTCTGGCAACAGCTGTAATCTGGCATGATTTTATTTCGCCGGATGACCACTTATCCTGGATGTGGCCAAGTTTCCCATAGTCACGTGAAGTTTGATTCCAGCCACCAGTCCTGGCTCTCAGGGTTCTGTGCCGTTACTTAGCTGTAATTTACCCCAAATTGTCTTCTAAGTGCCCCGTAAGCAGTGGACAGGTTGGTAGTACTGCTAGACAATATCGATCTTCCATGGTCCAGCAAATTCTCTTGTTTGGCAACTGTCTGGTCCCGAGGGCTCTGGACTAGAGAGGTTCAACCTGTAGCAGATTAACCTGGCCCAGTAGTGCCAAAACAGAGCACTATTCCAAATTTCTCTTTTATTCCTTTCCTGTCAGGTTGACTGAGACTCACTCCTGTTCCAAGTTCACCCTAGTCTTCTGGTTCAGCTCCGTTCAGTCTTTTTCAACGTTCTCTCAGTTATGTCCATTGCAACGACTGGGTTTGTTGTATTGATTCTGTCTCTTTTTCTGTTTGGTTTGATTAGAAGCAATCCCATTCCAGGCTCATCCCATTTTCCTGGCACCACCCAACCCTGACATTACTTCCGGTTATGATAAAAGGAAGCTGCATGCCAAATTTGGTGGTCCTAAGTCCTTATTCTTTAGGACAAGTTCTTGATCAGACAGACAAACTTTCTGTATATTAGATTGTTCCTCAGGGAACCATCTCACACTGGTCCCTGAAGAGTGGTCTGGACGCTGTTTTAGCTCTGATTACATCTGTGACACTAGAACAGTGAAGCGGGCAGAATCTTGATCCTGGCTGTGAACGACTGGTGTTGCCCTTGCTTTCTCCAGGGACAATCTTAGCAGCAGGTGACATAACTGAGCTGCTCCCCAGAGGTGAACCCAAACCAAGTGATCTTGGTGCTAGCTGTCAGGCTAAGTACACCCTGCCAGTGCACTCCTATCACAGCTCACGTCTAGGGGACTGGACGCAATGACCTCTCATTGTCCCTTCCAGTTCTAGCGTTCTAGGATTCCCTGGCCCTTCTCACGTGACCAGAGAACAGTAATAGCCGAAGTTTGGAGATGCAAACAATTCATAGTTTATTGGGGTTAGCTTACAACAAGTATGAACCAAGTTTCCTTTCTCTCCCTTCTTCCCAACATATTTCCTGTTTGCCCTCACTGCCTCTAGAAATACTCTCAATTACATCTTAACCAATCATTTTAATACAATTTAACTAAGCAGTCCTGGCATATTGTAACAGGATTACAGGTATTTACCCCATTTTATCCAACCCCTTTAATTGGTTTACACCCAGCCAAATTAATTATACAGCAGACAGAAACAATCAAAGACCCAGACTGAGACCATATGGATGAACAATGGAGACGTGGGGACCATAATGGCAAATGAGGATTTCACAACCCCAACTACTGATCTTTGGCAGACAGAAAGCTATCAGCCTAGGTGTCCTTTAAATTGTCAAGGCTTCTCCCTTTCTCTGGAATCGAGAGATTGGCTCACCTTTCTAACAGCCTTAGTTCAATGTATGAGGAGATGATCGTGTATCTCCCAGTGTGACTGCCCCAGCTGTTTCGCCAAAGGTCTCCACTTAAGAACAAGGCCTCAGACTAGGGATGCAAAATCTTGTTTAATTAGTTAACCAGTTAAATGGTGGGGGCTGAGGAGACTGTAGATGGGGGATGCTCCAGCTTGGCCAGAGCAGTTCCTTGTATTCCCCGGGGCTGCCGTGAATAGGGGCTGCTCTGGCCCATCTGGAAAACCCCCTGCCCAAGGGCTCCTCCAGTTCCCACTAGGTAACTATAGTGGGTGAGCCCCATTCATTTAGGGTGAAGCTTACTGGTTAACTGGTTAACATCCTTCCTTCAGACTGCCAGTGAGAAAAGACCCATTCACTGGTAGGCTGACTTTGATTCTGTGTCTCTATACCCCTGTAAGTAGCTATATGTCAAGAATACACCTAAATTCTTAAAGTACAGGCCTTGCCTGAGTATCTAGAGCCTAACAAGTCTCAGGGTATGTCTACACAGCAGCATTATTCCAGAAGAGTTATTCCGGAAAGTTTATTTCAAAATAACACTGCTACACACAAAACGCTTTTCAAAATAGCACTTAGCTATTTTGAAGTACAGCATCTACACCTAACAGAGCCTATTTCAAAATAGAGCCATTGGCCACATTATGGCTTATTTCAGAATAAGTGCAATTCCCCACAGAATGAGGTTTACCTACTTTGAAATAAGCACCTGTGTTGTGTAGACACCCAAAAGTTATTTTGAAATAACAGCCATTATTTCAAAATAACTTTCCTGTGTAGACCTACCATCAGAGGGTAGCCGTGTTAGTCTGTAACGTCAAAAAAACAAGCAGATCTGTGGGACCTTAAGACTAAACAAATGTATTAGGTGTTTTGGGGTAAAACCCACTTCCTAACATGAATGAAATGGAAATTACGGAATCCCAGGTGTACATAGCATCAAAATACAGAAGCAGTTACCTGGGTATATATAGCTACCCTTGATTCTGTAACAAACAAACAAGCATTCCCCTTGCATTTCACCCACGAAAGCTCATGACCCAATGTGTTTGTTTAATCTCCAAAGTGCCACAGGACTGCTTGTTGTATTCAAACAGTAAATGATGGGCCAATTTGGGTCTGCTCCTAGGAACGAGCAGGAGAAGACAGAGGGAGACTTAGTCGTTGGAGGTGGCGATGTGTGGATGACTTTCTCCTTCTTTTTCAGCTTTCAGCAGTGCCAAGGTCCCTGAGAATCTGGATGCTATTGTGATTGGAAGTGGCATTGGGGGCCTGGGCACGGCCGTGCTCCTCTCCAAGGCTGGGAAGCGAGTGCTGGTACTGGAGCAGCATGGGAAGGCAGGTGGCTGCTGCCACACATTCAAGAAGCAGGGCTTTGAGTTTGATGTGGGTAAGTCTGCCCAGAAACAGACTGGGAGAGAAATCTGGTGGAACCAGGTGACAAACGGGCCACAGCTGAGGGGTTAAGTAGTTCTTTCCTTGGCAGAGACAGGGATAAGCAAGTTAGGTCTTGAAAGAATTTCTCCTGAGCATTCCAAGAAGGCGATAGCTATAGATAGATAAAAATAAATACATAATATGTGGCTCTTTGCACTCTATCCATGTGCCACCGCGATCCACAAACGGGCTGTGGTAGTTCCACCTCAGCACCTGTTCAAACCCACTGCCTAAACCCACAGTGGCCAATACGCTCCCCATTCACCTCGTGAGCGAACAGGGCAGCGGGGTGTGGCGAAATGCAACTCAGGAGAGCTGCACGCAGGGGGCGACCCTCTGGCTGCTCTACCCACACGTCCCACCACTTGGTGGGACAAGCACATGGCGGTGGAGGCAGCTCCAAGCTGCAGACTCCTGCGGCCCTACACGGCTTGCACAGTGGGCACTGCAGCCATGGGGCGGGGTGGCGGCCTCAGCCGCGCAGCAGTGACTCCAGCTGTGGGGCAACGTGGCTCATGTGACATGGCTCCAGCCACGTGGCAGCGACTCCAGCTGCGCAGCGGCTCCAGTGAGTAATCTGCGGGGGGGAGTGAGGGAAGGCGGCACCTGGCATGTGGGGAGACGGGCATGCGTCAATACATTCAGTTGCTTTTGGACACGACTGGCCTGGAGCAATCTCAAATACTCACTTTTGGGTGTGGCGTTTTGTTGTAAAGTTGGAGAAGGCTGGTACTGGGTAGGGCACCAGCTCAGCGGGCTCTGAGCCTTTGGGACACAATTTTCTTCCTCCCTTGCACACACTCTACTCGAGGAGGGCCCGAGTAGCTTCTAAAACCATTCCTAACTCATCCGAATCCCCCTGCAGATGTGTGGGCTGGGGCCCGTAGGCGAAGTCGATGTGAAGTGAGCTATGCACACAGCTGCACTCCAAAGGCAAACGGGCTTTTGTTCCCTGGATAACGCGGCTCTGAAAAATCACCCCCTGAGCGCAGGGAGCAGATTGTTCACTGAGCTTGTAAAACGTTCCCCGAGGCCTAGACTGAGCAGGGCTGACAGGTGGCCCATAGCTATCCCACCTCATACTCTCTTGGCAATCACTCAATAAAGGGCAGGACGTCTTCGTGTCCCCTTCCTATTTGTGAGTCCGTTGGTGGCTGATCAGACCAACTCTGGAGCCGCGGATCTTATCACAGAAGAGGCAGGTGTTGGTAGCTGTTGGAGCGGTGCCGGTCAGGTTTTGATGCTCCTTTCTTCTTCTCCACCTCTCCTCATCTACACTGCAGTGGGACCTCTCAAATTGTGCCCCTCATGAAGCACAGCCCTGGGTAAGACTCTACCAAGTATCAACACCAATGCTTTATTTTTTCATGTGCGCCTTCAGTGTGTCCTCATATCACTTCTGATGGCCCCCAGTGCTCCTCTGTCCTTCCTCCAACTCGGAAAACAGAATCTGTTTTGGGAGGCACCCATCAGGCATCCAAACCACATGACCAGTCCAGCAAAGTTGTTGGTGAATGATCACGGCTTCCCTTCCCACCTCAAGGAGGGACTCTGGAAAGGGATTGTCCTTTGGGACACAATTTTCTTCCTCCCTTGCACACACTCTGCTCTTGCTTGTGGTGCAGGGGGTGGTGGGGGAAACATATTACTTCAGTCCAGATATTCAAGGACTTTCAGCTCAGATCCTTGGGAGTTAGGCATCCCTTCCCAGAACGCAGCTTAAATTCCCATTTCATCCCTCTCCCAACTTGCCCAAGAGGAACAAAGCAGCAGCACTGGGAGTCTTCTGTTTCAAGGTACAGTTGTAGCAATCTGAGTTCTGTGTAGATGTCCAAAAACTGGGATGGGGTTGCTCATGGCTTTGTCTTTGTATATACTGTTATTGGGACTGTCAAGCAATTCATTTTTTTGATCACAATTAATTGTGCTGCTTAAATGATATTCTACTTGGTTTTGGATGTTTTCCATATTTTCAACTATGTGGATTTCTATTACAACACAGAATACCAAGTCCACAGTGCTCACTTTATATTTTTGATTAAAAATATTTGCACTATTAAAAAATGAGAGAGCATCTTGCAATTCACCGAATACAAGTACAGTAATGCAATCTCTTTACTGTGAAAGTAGAACTTACAAATGTAGAACATATTGTAACAAACTACATCCAAAGGCCATAACAATGGAATGCTTTAGAGCCTAGAAGTCCACTCAGTCCTGCTTCTTGTTCAGCCAGTTGCTCTGACAAACAAGTTTGGTTAGCTTTGCGAAAGATAATGCTGCCTGCTTCTTGTTTACAATGTCACCTGAGAGTAAGAACAGGTCTGCACATGGCACTGCTGTAACTGGTGTTGCAAGATATTTATGTGCCAGATACAATAAACCACCACTCTGAGGATATGCATCCGTGATGGTGATGGGTATATCAGCCAATTGATGCACTTTCACATTCTTCATCTGAGTCAGAGATACCACCAGGAGAAAATAGCATTTCAAACTCATGAGTAAGGTTAAACTGAAATCTTGACATTGGAAGAGATCATTGTGCTCACATCATCTGACTCCCTGTAGAGCAGGCTGTGGAATTTCCCCACAAAAATTCTGGTTTGAATTACAACACATCTTCTAGGGAAAACATCCAGTCTTGATTTACAAATTGCCTAGGATAAGAGATTCCAGCCCAGCCTTCAATTTGATTCCTAGGTTTGATTCAGACATAGGTGCTGGAACTAGGGGTGTGGGAGGTGCTACAGCACCCCCGAATTGAAGTAGCTTCCATTAGATACATGATTTACAGTGTGGTTCAGTGGCTTACAGCTCCCCCACTATAAAAACTGTTCCAGCACCCTTGGATTCAAGTGACTTTTTTAAAAAAAGATATATTAAAGTAATTGCTTTAAGAGTGCCCCCTGCAATGTAAAAGCAGAATAATTTTCCAAACATATGGACTGTGAGGCTGCCAGGTGTGTTGATTTGTTGAGATACATGAATATGAGGTCATCATTCGGGTTCTGTGTGAGAGTAAGAGGGATGCAGGTAGGTTCAGTATTGGTAGAGGTGGAAGTGAAAGCCTAATTGAATGCTTGTCAACAGAGCTGGAGGAGGTGGGGGGCAAAGAGTGCTTGTAATCCTACTCTTCTTATTTCCATGCATTTGTGGGTTTGACCAGGATGAGTGCATCCTGTTTGCAGCCTTCCTGGTCACCAATTTAGTTAACAAATGTACATTGTAACCTCAGAGGTCCAAACACCAGACCTACAAATTGAGCCATCAACCACACAACTCGTTTGGAACTGGAAGTACACAATTGGGCAGGAAGAGCCAAAAAAGGGGGAAATTTACCTTGTCTTTTTTTTTTTTAAAGGAAACTTTCTGTGCCTGTTTTGCATTTAAATTCAGGTGGTTAAAAGCAGCATTTTTCCTCTGCACAACACAATTTCAAAGCCATTATCAAGTTGCAGTTCAGTTGCAAACTTTCGCAAGAACCACTAGAAACGTTTTATTCAGAGTCACAAGTGCTCCATTCCTGAGCTGCTCATTACACTGAGGTTCTGCTGTGTCCATGGCCACCTCCCATTGCTGTTTAATCTCCAGACAGCGACTTGCTTGAGTAACCATTTGCCATTGCCTTCCAGGTATTCATTACATAGGCAGAATGCACGAGGAGTCCCTGACACGTTTCGTTGTGGATCAGCTCACGGAAGGACAGCTGCAGTGGAACAAGATGCCATCTGTCTTTGATGCCGTTGTTCTGGGGGAACCTGGAAATGGCGGAACGTACCGCCTGCACAGCGGGAAGAAAGAGTACACTGAAGAGCTAAAGAAACAGTTCCCAGATGAAGCTGAGGCAATCGACAAATTTGTCGAACTTGTAGAGGTAACCCTGGCTTTGTCCTGAGGATGTTAAAACCGCCTCTCTGAGTCTCAATGGGCATCAGCTAGGACAGCACATGTCATTACAGCCGCTCCCTGCACACAAGCGATGTACACTGGGATGCTTTGGTTTATCAAGGATAGGACAGGATTTTTGAAGTCTTGCGTGATATATATATATTTTTTTAAATCACTGAAGAGCAAAGGGCGACATTCACTCCCCCTGCCGGAAATTCACCTATTTAGGCTCTGTGGGGATGGAGCGCAGGGGTGCTGGGAAAGTGAAATGCACAGCAGCGGCAGTCAAAAAAGCAAACGACTGTTGGGAATCTTTACAAAGGGATGGAGAATAGTACAGAAGATATCTTATTGCTTCTACGTAAATCCATGGTACGCCCACAGCTTGAATACTGTATCCAGATGTGGTCACCTCACCTCAGAAAAGGTATCTTGGCATTGGAAAATCCAGATCAGGGCCATAACAATGATTCGGGGTTTGGAACAGGCTGCGTTGTGAGGGGAGATTAACTGGTTTAAGAACATTCAAGTGGGAGACTGAGCCCAAGGCAGACAACAGAATTGCTGGGTGCCTGGACAAGGGATGGATGGAGTTCTGCGCTCCCAGAGGGAGTGGAGTCTCAGGCAGAAGTGTGCATGCATTGCTCTGGTGGCCGTATAAAAGGGTTGGGGCTCCAGCAATTGCCAGGGCCACAGTTGCAACAATGGCAGCCGGGAGCCCCGGGCCCTGTTGAATCACCAGACCCTAAGGCAATTGTCCCTTTTTCTTCCCCATCCTGCATCAGTCGGCCTGACCGTGCAGCTCTCTTAATACCTTATCAAGTGAGTGGCAACAGGCCACCTGTGGGCAGCTCTGGGCATGATTGTGTCACCAGTGTCCCTCTCCCTGCAGCCATGTTCTCTGTCAATTTTGCCTTGTGATGGCAAAGCTTTGTTGAGCTCCTGCATAGCCCGATCTCCAAAGCCATCCGTGGGCATCTTCACAGGCATTGCTTTTTTTCCTTTCCAGAAAATGGCCCACGGAATCACACACATGACTCTTCTGAAAATGATGCCCGTGACCCTGGCCAAGTTCCTGAGCCGCACCGGCCTCCTGGCCTGGTTTTCACCGTTCTTTAAGATGGTGTCTCGGAGCGTGACAGACGTGGTCAATGAACTCACCACAAACCAAGAACTCAGAGCCGTACTTAGCTATATCTTTCCCACTTACGGTACACGACCTTTTTTTAGCAAACAGAACTGTTTTCCACTGTTCACCCCTTTCTCTGAAAATATGCAGCATGGAATGCCTGGGTCTCATCCACGCCTTGTCCCCTTTCACAGATGTCCGTGGTTTTAGCTCTGGGGTGCTGGTCAAGGGCCCGTTCCAACCTTTACTTTCCATATCCCAGAGTTTTCCTGGAAGTTTCTATTGGGTACAAATTTCTACACAGCTTGCGCTGAACTTCTGTTTTGGCTTTGTGCTGCTAGCACCAGAGACGGCGGCATTTAGGTGAATGGAAGAGGTAGCTTGTAGGGGGAGCTAGGAGTAAGCTTTATCTTTACATTCCCTACCATTCTCTAGTATAATAGATTCTTGTAAGATCTTTTTAAGAAGTTCTGGCCTTTCCATTGCCTGTAGCAGGCCTCTGATATCCACCACAGAAAGCCCTCATGTTGGAGAAATAACTGTGCTGTGGTGAAATTCTATCCAGGTTAAATTACAGAATGCTTCCACTTCCCTAATTTCACTTGTGTTCCCAAGGTTGATGAGAGCAGCCAGTCAAAATAATCAGAAGTGAGAAGTTTAAGGAGTTGGGACCAGTGTTCCTTGTAAGCCAAGCGCTTGGGCAGCCATCTAGGGGAGATTCAGGTGTTGCCCAGCTGATTAGCAGAGCGCCCGCAGTCAGCTGCATATGTTTCTATTGGTGGGGCAGATCTGCACATGCCTTGGCGCACTTAACCAAACTTATTATGTCCATTGATTGGAAAAAATTAGAGGGAACGATCTTTGGGACACATGCTATGCGGGAGAACATCTGGAAGCTTCCAGACCATCTGTATTGGGGTGGTGGCGGAGACCCCTGCCTGGCTCCCTCTCCCCTCCCCACACATGTGGGAAAGGTCCTCAGTGTTTCGTCCTGATTTTGGGTACCTCCATGGGGCAGGAGCTTATCCCCCACTCTTGAAACTGAGGTTTCCCAGCAACCTGTATTCTGAGCATAATATGAGACAGCCTTTAATTACATGATTAAATACTATATTTCTTCCCCTCCACCGACCCTTGCCTCAGTCAGCATACACGATAGACACACAAGGAGACAGAATTAAGGTGGGATAAGCAACTGTACACCTGGTCTATTCTAAGGTTATAGGGCTTGACTCTGCAACTCAATAATGTTTGGCATTTTAAACAACGTCTCCCCACAGAGTTTTATAATGGGGTTTTCAGATATGCTAAGTGGGCAGGGATTTTTCACATGAAGGGTTCTGTATACATGTCAGGATGTGTTACCAGCTACCAGACATGTTCGTTTCCAACTCCATTACACAATTGGCAACCAGCTGAGTAGTTAAATAAAGATTAGTAGAAAATAACCACACAATACTCTATTTTTAAAGATAAGGCAAAGCCTGAGAAGGTCAGGTTTCACCCCACCTCCAGCAGGGGCTGGAGAACACATTTATAGACATATACTGTACAAGCTAATGGAGGGTGTGACTTGGGTCGTCATTCAGGTGTTTGCCGGGCTGTGTCAGACACAAATTTGCTAGCACGCGTCTTCTGGTTGACTGCAGAATTAAAATCAGGGAAGAGCCAGCTGTCAGCTGGATGGGATGGAATGTCGCAATGAGCAAGGTGGCTAGGAAGAGAAGTTGATTGTTACTTCCAGGGGAGCTGCAGAAACGGTTAAATCTTCTGGCTTTGTTTACTAAATGCCTCTTAGACAGTGGCAGCCCTTTAGTTCCAGATTCATAGCTTCCTTTTAATCTATGACAAAACCTAACATTGTGATCCTCTTGTCTGACTGCCTGAATATCAAAGAGAATTTCATCCTGTTATTCCTGCATTGAGCCCAATAGCTAAATCGCTAAGAATATCTATCTGCCAGAAAAAACATCCAGCCTTGATCAGGATATTTAAAGAGATGGAGAAGCCAGCACTTCCCTGAACTATTAAACATGCAGGCCTCCTCTCGCATTTGAATTTGTCTGGCTTTTAAGTTCCAGCCAAAATTTAGCCCTAGGAGTAATTTTTCTCATTTTCTCCCGATTTTCTGTAAAAGTTTGCATATTAGTTATAATTAATCAAACAGCCCTGCTAAGTCTTGCAGTGTTACCAAAAATCTTGTGATACCAGTTGGTGGTCTTCAAGCCGCATCTCTGAACGTCCATGTTCTTACATGCAATTTTTTTTAAGTTACCTAACTGTCACTTGAAAAAATTTCTGGCCCCCCGAGTTGGAGAGAAACAGGAAAACGTGGACCATCTGATGAAGGCTATTCCTTGGTCTTGCCCTGGTCTCTAGAGTCCTACAGTGCTTGGTGCTCTGCTCTTCTCTTTCTTTCTAGTCCTGTTATCTCAGCCTTTAGCCGGTTTACCTGCTAGGATTAACTGGCCACGCCTTTCACCCCCCACTTCCGACTCACTTTCTGTGTACCCCAGGTTCGTCTCCACCTCCTGCGGCTCTCACCAAAGCAGAATGCCCTTCTTAGGCAAAAGGAACGTCTCCTCTGGGAACTTCATAACCTTCGTGACGCTGCACTTTCATTGGTTTCCACTTCCCCCAGCCTCAGCATATGCTTTTGCTGTGGGCTCCCTCCTTATACAGTGTGTCTGAGGTTCGGTCAGAGGTGATGCTGATGACACCAACTCCATCTACTCGTTAGTGCAGTGGTCTCCCTTCAGCTCAAAACTGTAGCAGGGAAAAAGCTGTTAGGGCTATTAGACTTTGCAGTGTTGCTCCTTATCCTGTGTTCTCAAAGGCACTGTCTGCTTTTCAGTGATGTTAGTGATGGGGTGGGGCTTAGCGGTGGAATCTCCCTACAGCTCACTTCTAGGTCAGGCCACCCGGCGGCAGAGGAGGACTTCTGCCCAGGAATGAACCCTCTTCTTTGCTGTGTCTTCCAGGAGTGCTTCCAGACAGGGCCAGCTTCTGCCTCCATGCAATTCTGGTGGACCACTTTTTTGAAGGGGGGTGGTATCCCCAAGGAGGACCCAGTGAAATCGCCTTCCACACCATCCCGGTGATTGAGCAGGCTGGCGGGGCCGTTCTGACCAAGGCAGCAGTGCAGAGAATTTTGGTGAATGCAGAAGGCAAAGCCTGTGGTGAGTTAGGCTGCATCAAGCCTCTCGCGTCAGCTCGTAGAGCAAAGAGGAGCAAGATACCTTCTGCTGTCAGTACGGCGCATGGGGAGGGGGTGGGAGGCTCGGGGTTGCACACGCGCAGAGAACACTCCACACAAGTGGGAATCACTTCTAGCAGGGCTGACCAGCTGCTGGAGACAGGCCAGTGTATTGCAGGGAGACTGGATCTTTGTTCTGTTTTCAGTGCAGTCAACCAACATCTGACCTCCCCACCCCGGGCACTGCCCCCACCTCCCTCCCAGAAGCTCAGGCCCCAGCTGCATGTCAGCCAGGCCTGTGCCAGCCACCAGCTCTGAGCTACCCAGATACTGATATGGTCCCATCAGCACCGTTTCTGAGGCTTGGTCTACAGTAGGCAGGTGAGTCAATTGCAGATACGCAATTCTAGCTACAGCAATTGCGCAGCTAGAATTGACGTATCTGCCATCGACTTACCAGGTCAGCCTCACTAAGGAAGGTTGACGGGAGAGCTTCTCCCATCACCTCCCTTACTCCTTGTGATAGCGAGGTGTACAGGGGTCGACCGCTGACCCCCGACAGGTCGATTTCACACGTCTCCATAGGCACGCAAAATCGAACTCCAGAAGATCGACCCTGAGCAGGTCGATCGCCCAGGTCATGTAGATGTGAGTGCCTCACCAGCATTTTAGAAACACAGTTCTTTGTCTCTTCTGGCCTGCAGGGCAAGCGCCCTAATTAGTTTGCTGGGTAAGTGTAACAAGTTTATGGAGGAGAAGCTGAGTCCAGGAAATGAGCTCTCAGTGCCTTGAGGTCTGAAAGACAAGATGGGTGAGCGAATACTTTTCTTTTGAACCAACTTCTGCTGGTGAGAAAGACACGCTGCTGCAGGTGGCAGGGACCTCCCTCGGCTGCGTTCAATGTCGGGGCAGTTTTGTCTCCCCGGCCCCCCGCAATCATGAGCCTGACCAAAGTGGTCAGCTCTAACCATGGAAGGTGACAGCTGTGGGAGGGGAGTCCCTATGAGAGAGGCCCTACTCACCTGGGAGACACCCTGCACCGGATGCTGCACTGAAGGAATTGTGCAGGGCTCGTTGAACTGCACGTGGCGGGGGAGAATCCCAGATTCGGTCTGCACCCCAGCACAGGTACGAAGGGGTTGGGGCTGCATGGAGACGCAGCTGGGTCCTGAGCTCACATTGGCCATAAGGAGGGGAGGACAGAGCTAGAATGGTGACGGGTGCAAGGAAGAGGGGGAGGCATCCGTTTCCAATGGACAGCTTGCCCACAATGGCTCCTGGTCTGAACTGCTTCCCCATTACCAGCCCCCTTCCCAGGGACAAGTGCCCCTTGCAGCTGTCCGTCCTGCCACCTTCCCAACAACTCCTTGCCAAAGCCCTTTTCTGTCCAGCATCCGCACAACCCAGTCCTCCTCCTAGACGCTGGGTCCCTTGTCAGTGGCAAGGAAGCTCCTCCCGAGGTCTCTTGCAGCCCTGGGATTCTGATTAGCTGAAGCTAAGGACAGCCCTGTTTTCTGAGATGCAAAACCTTCTCATTACTCTCTGCTCCGCACATCAGGGGTTTCTACAGCATCCACCACAGCAACACCCTGGCATCCATAGCATGGATATAGTGCTTCCCTCCCTGTGATTGCCGTGGAAACACAAGGGGTGCCCTTGAAAAGCCCATAGATGCTCTCCCTTGTTAGTTGTGTTTTACCCCTTCCAAATCCTCCTGTGCTAAGCCCAGCCTGCACCTGAACTGATCACATGCTGTGTCTATCACTTCTAACTCCCCCGGTAAGAGTAAAGGGCTCCTGTCCCAGGTCAGCACAGGAGAAAATGGCCTAGGGTAAATTAAGGGTGGTTGTTGTGGTTTTTGTTGTCATTGTTTTTGGTTTTTGGAAGGCCCTTTTTCCTTCCAGGTGTGAGTGTAAAGAAAGGCCAAGGTCTGGTGGATGTCTTTGCTCCTGTTGTGATTTCTGATGCTGGGATATTTAACACCTACGAGCGGCTGCTACCAGAGGAGATACGAGCGTCACATGGTAAAACACCCTAGCAATGGGCAGCTCTTGAGAACTAACCTACCAAAAATCCTTCTCCTGCCAGCTCAGCATCCTGCTGACGGTAGTTCACATACGCTGTTGGAGTAGCAGTTGCTTGAGAGCATGTCCTGTAGCTAAGGATACAAAACCATTTCCATTCCAGACAATTTTGTGGAAAAAATGCCATCCCTTTGATACTGAACATTGCAAATGGAAACAAAATCACTGGTTTTCCTTCATTTTTATTGACCTTTTTTTTTTTTTTAATCAAACCTGGTTATAAAATTATCGCAACTTTGATCAAAAACTGCATTTTTTTTAAAACTAAAGATAAGGTTGTCGGTACACACTACATGCATCTGATGAAGCGCATCTTTGCCCACGAAAGCTCATGCTCCAAAATATCTGTTAAATCTATAAGGTACCACAGGACTTCTTGTTGTTTTTCAAGAATCAGACTAACTCAGCGACCTCTCTGATACAGTACCGAGAAAAACCTTGGAAGTGACCTCAACCCATTTTGATAAAAACATTGACTTCTATGGCAGGACCCACAATATTGCCCTGGCTTCTGGACTTTTTGGGGGGAAGGCTATTTTTCAACTACCAAAACATCTGTGCAAAAAATATGAAGTCGATCTTCTAGTACTTGAGACTTCAAAGAGATTTAAGCCTGTGGGAAATTTGAAGGGGCAGTAATGTGTTGAGTAGCAGGCACAGGTGCAGGAAATAAGGGTGTGGGAGGATGCGGCAGCACCACCAGGTTTTCTCCCCCTCTTCCTCACACACAGGGGCCTGCCCCGCCAACGGCTCTACCAGCCCCATGTCTCAGCCTCCAGGTAGCCCCTCCAAGGTCCACCTGGCCCTGCTAGCTTCGGCAACCTGCCCCCCTGCCCTGTGGTCCAGCATGCCTAGCAGGCTCTGCAGCCTGCATCCCTGAGGTCCAGGCCACCTGCCCTGGAAGCTGTAGTGTTTCTCCAGGTCCTGCTGCTGATCCGGGGCTCTGCAGTCGCCTCCAGCTGTAGCTAAGATGCCAATTCTCCCGGGTCAGGCACTAATTTGCAGCGGTGGCGGCATCTCATCCCGGAGAGTTGGCACCCAGGTGTGACCCCAGCCTAGGGTGACGAGGGGCCTGAACAGGTCTGGGATGAAGGCACAGCTCAGCACCCCAACCCAAAAAATAGTTCCAGTGCCACTGCAAATGGGAGCCAAGTATTTAAATTAATCCATTTCAAACTAAGGTTCTCTCTTACTGTCCTGTGACAGACTGTTTCACCAGAGTCTTCACAGCGGCAGAAACGTTGCCCTTTGCCCGTGGCGTACATCTGGGATGGAAATCACCAGCTAAAGCTATTTGAAAAGTCAAAATTCTGGAGGAAGAATGGAGGATTTAAGCTGGGAGTTACAGCCCAACTAGGGAGGAGCTTCTACTTCTTTATGATCCAGCCCTGGTTCCTCTGGGGACAGGACGTTAATGTGCTGTTTGCTCCCCAATGTGCAGGTATTAAGACTCAGCTTCGCATGGTGGATCACAGCCTGGCCGGGTTCAGTGTCTTCATAGGAGTCAGAGGCTCAAAGGAAGAGCTGGGGCTGGAGGGCACAAACTACTTCATCTACCCACACAATAACCTGGACAAAGTGTAAGGAGACCCTGTGCTCTGTAGGCCTCTGCCACGTTTGGTGTCTGATTTACCTGAGCTGTGACTAGCAGGATGGTACAGATGCAAGCCTGGGCTACTCCCACAGGCATATGTTTGTGCTCCGCTGAAGCAAGTGATGAAGTCTGGCCAGTTCCCAGCCATAAAATTGTCCCTCTCAAGTTCAGGAGGCAGCGTGAGGGACAGAATTCAGAGCCAGCTTTTGGGTGGTCAGCCCGGAGTCTGTCTCCAGTTCAGAAGCCATGATGTCTGTACAGGAGCCCAGTAGCAATGCCAGTAACGTACAAGTTTGAAAAAGGCCTGGGTGCCATCACCTATCACCTGGCAGCATGTGTTTAAATGGTTGGTGCACATAACAAAAATGTATTCCACCCATGCGTGGAAAAAAATAGAGGGAACCCTGGCCCTAACTCGGCCCCTTTCCCCCCCGGAGGTATGGGTCACCTGGGTATTACTGTCCCTGCAGAGATGCCTGGGCAGAGGGGAAGTGTTAGCCACAACATGGTGCAGAAGAGTCCTGAATGGCCCCAGGGTCGCTGCCTGCTTGCTTTCTCATGCACAAGGACTAGCCTGATGACTTGTTAGCCAGAATTCACTGAAAAGCTTCTCAACCCTCTCTGCAGCATGAATCGCTTCCTCTCTGCCTCCAAAGAAGAGGCTGTAGACCACAATCCTGTTTTGTTTGTTACGTCTCCGTCAAGCAAGGACCCCACCTGGCAGGAGAGGTACCCAGGTAAGGAACTTTTTTCACAGAATAATAGAACCGGAAGGGACCTCAAGAGGTCATCAAGTCCAGTCTCCTGCACTTATGGCAGGACCAAGCACCCTCCACACCAGGGGGTGGGCAATAATTTTTGATGAGGGCAAGTGGTCAAGGGCCACACTTTTCTGTAGAGGGGGTGCAGGGTCTGGGACAGAGGTTGGGTGCAAAGGGAGCTTGGAGTAGGGACCAGGAGGCAGGAGAGAGTGGTGGCACAGAGTGGGAGTTTGAGGGATGGGGGCAGGGCCTGGGAGGGGGTAGGGGCAGATGCAGGAGAGAATTCTGGCCTAGGAAAGGGGTGTAGGAGGGTTTCACAGCCTGGGAGAGGGTTGTGACCTCGGGGAGGGGGCGTGCAGAGGATTGGGTGGCGACCTGGAGCTGAGAACTGGGGGGAGAGATGGCCTGGGGTGCCAGAGGCAGGCGCTGGCTGGGAGGTGCTTAACTAGGCACCTTCCGGCCAGCAGCCCCTGAGGCAGGCTCCCTGCCTGGTGCAGCCCCCGATTGACCAAAGTTGCTCCATGGGGCTCTCTGCTCCAGATGCCAAGGGGAGGGGGAGTCTTTACGCTGCTCCTGCCCACCAGCAAAATCTCTGAGCTCCTGATGGCCAGAAATCAGCCAACGGAAGCTGAGAGATTTTTGCTGGTAGTAGGGCGGGGGTTGGTGCAAAGCCTCCCCCTGAGCTACATGGAACAGCAAGCTGCTTAAAGCAGTCTGGGGCAGTCCCACGCTGCTATACGCTGCCTGCTCTGTGTGGGGCTCCCAGCGGGGTGGTCCATGGGCCACATCTGGTGTCTTGCAGGAGGACATCCAGCCCCAGGGCCATATCTGGCCCACCTCTGATCTCAACCAATCCCGGCAGATGTTTATCTAACCTGTTCTTCCGTATCTCCACTGGTGGAGATTCCACAACCCCCTGAGGCCATTTATTCCAGTGCTTAACCACCCTGACAGCTTGCAAGATTTTGCCTAATGTCCAAACTAGCCCTCTCAGGCTGCAATTTAAGCCCATTGCTTCGTACCCTATCCTCAGAGGTTAAGGGGGATAATTTTTCTCCTTCCTCCTTGTAACAACCTTGTAGGTACCTGAAAGCTGTTAACATGTACCAGCTAGGAAGGGGAGCTGGTTGTTTCTGTAGAAGCTGATGTTTTTACAACTCCAGACTGCTCCTTTGAGAGCTGTGATGTATGTGTGGGAGGAGGAGGAGGAGGACATGAAAAGAGGTCTCAGTGGCGCTATGTTCCCCTTCATTGCCAAACCACATCGAGGTTTGGCTGGAAATTAACCTGCAATGGCACCATCCTATCCCCTGTCATCTTAACCCCTGTAAGGGGATCACTTCCTAGCATTATGGGGGTTAATTACAAAAACCTGGCTGCTGACCCAGCCGTGTTACATCCACCACACAAGTGTCACACGCAGCATTTCATTGCACCTAACTGAGAAGCATTTAGATGCAGCCATTGCTGGAGATAGGCCCCCACGCTGGTGGTCTGCCCTGTTGTGGGAATCAAATAAGTTCCAAAGGAGACTTTGGAAGTTAAGCTCCCAGGCAGTGGAAGCAAATGAGCCATCCAAGAGCCTTGTCTTTGAGGCTGCTCATGCTGGCCAAAAAGAGCTTCTCTGTCTTGGAGACACTTAGCTGAGAAGATGCTGCAGTCGTTGATGTGGGCAGGCACAGATGGTGTGCAAAGAAGAAAGACTGGATGTTTTCTGGATACCTGCAGATGAGACTCAAGACCGAACAGGTGGGCAAAAGCATAGGGTAAGGAGCTGAAATGAGGGAAGCCAAAAAAGTCAGGGATAGTCACACGCATGGAAGCTGAAAGAACAGGCCATGGGCACTGGTGGAACCGTCAGGCAAGGTAAGGGAGGGTTGTCTGTCAGGCGCAAGTGGAGATACGGCTGTAGCTACAGGCACCTTCCAGCGGTGACCACGCAACCAACACCAAGTGCTCTGTCATTCTAGACAAGTCGACTCTGTGCATCATCGGGTTTGCACGGTACGAATGGTTTGAGGAGTGGAAAGACGAGACAGTCCAGAAGAGGGGAGCAGATTACGAGAGCCTGAAAAGCGCAATTACCGAGTCCATTTTGAAGACCGTTATGAAACTCTACCCTCGCATCAAGGATAACGTAAGGAAAATTTTATACCACGGTCAATGCTGGCTGCCAGTGCTCTGTTGTGGGTAACATGGTGTAAGAGTCTGTTGAGTGGGAAAGGACCATGCTGGATCCAGGCGTCTCTGGAGATGTCCTGGCTGAGTCCCTAGGCTGACTTCCACACAATGCAGTGGGGAGATGGCAGATCAGGAAACCTCTGGTAGGGAATCAAATCCCTAGTTCCCTTGGCACAGAGAATGGGGGGCACAGGGCCCTCTTCAGTGGCAACAGCCTGACCCAGGCAACCGCCTGTGGTGAGGGGGATAGCCTCAGCTCCCGTATTGTAGCAGGGAGGCTCTGTGAGCCCAGGCCAAGCCAACAATGTAGAACTCCACCCCTCCGAGCAAGCAGGGAACAGTGGGAAGGCCACCATCTACCTATGCTGGCCATTCCCATAGCACAGGGGTGGGTCTCGCCCATGGGCTGCATCCAGCCCACCGAGCCTTTTGATCTGCCCGTGACGGGGAGTAACTCTGCTCAAAGCGGCCCGTGTGCTGCAGAGGATGGTGGGGAGAGGCTGTGCGTGCTGCCCCTACCCAAGCAAAATCTCTTCACTCCCATTGGCCAGTTTCCAACCAGTAGGCACCAAGAGATTTTGCTGGGGTGAGGGCAGCACGCCAAGCCTCCCCCACAGTGCAGAGGGCCATGGGGAGTGGTCTAGGGCTGCTAGCAAGCCTGGAAGCCGGCCTGTGAGTGCTGCTGGCTGGGGGCTGCTTAGGAAAATGCCTCCCTGCCAAAGCCTGGCATCTCCTTTCTGCACCCCAACTTCCTCCCAGACTCTACCCCACCCTTATTCTCCTCCATTGGCTAGACTCCTCCCCTGCACCCAGACCTCTTTTTTTTTTTTTCTAAAATGCTCTTGCCCTTTCAGCAAGAAAAGCAGAAAATGTGAAGCAGCTGGACAACTTCTGTCACCTTTCCAGCAGCTGCAGCAATGGCTGGGAAGGCTTGAGGGGATCCCACTCATACTTTCCCAAATCCTAGAATCCTAGGGCTGGAAGAGACCTCAGGAGGTCATCAAGTCCACCTCCCTGCCCAAGGCAGGACCAACCCTGACCAAATCATCCCAGCCAGGGCTTTGCCAAGCCAGGTCTTAAAAGGTCTCTAGGGATGGAGATTCCACCACTTCTCTCAGTAACGCATTCCAGTGCTTCACCACCCTCTGGGGGAAATAGTTTTTCTTAATATCCAGCCTACACCTCCCGCTCTGTAACTTCAGAGCATTGCTCCTTGTTCTGCCATCCCTCACTGCTGAGAGCAGCTTCTCTCCATCCTCTTTAGAGCTCCCCTTCAGGAAGTTGATGGCTGCTATCAAATCACCCCTCAGTCTTCTCTTCTGCAAACTAAATAAGCCCAAATCCCTCAGCCTCAACTCGTAGGTCATGTGCTCAAGCCCCATCATCATTTTGGTTTCCCTCCCCTGGCCCCTCTCCAATGCATCCATCGCAGGCCTGGCGTGGCATAAACACAGCTGCTAAGACACCAAGGATGTGCCCTACAAGGTACAGCAGAAGCAGCCACGAACATCCAGCCACAACACAGGGGAAAACCTAGTCGCCCAGGAGAACCTAGGGGGAGAGTCAAATCAATCGGGATGGGAAGTGCCTGAGGAGATCACCCTGCGTGGCTCCTGGCCAGCACCCCAGGAAACATGCTTTCCTGTACACAAGCAGCTTGTCAGCTTTCTGATGACACCCAGGCCACGCTTCCCTGCGCGAGACCTGCTCAGCCACGGTGTCCCACACACAGGACTCGGGGACTCGTGCGGTGCTTCTGTCTTGCACAGATCGAGTGTGTCTCAGCTGGGACGCCGCTCACCAACCAGCACTACATCGCTGCTCCCACAGGAGAGATGTACGGCGCCGACCATAGCATCTCTCGCATGAAGGCTGAAGCTGTGGCCATCTTACGCCCTCAGACCCCTGTGCCGAACCTCTTCCTGACAGGTATGCTGTGCTCTGACGATCTCCCCGCTCCTGACTCGGTGCTCTTCGGTGTGGCTGTAGTTTGTCCCTCTGTCGCCCGGAGCCAACCCGCTGGGCTGACTTTCAAACCAGGGAATGCCTCAGCTACCGAGGGTGCTGTTCAAAGTGTCTCCAGGGCTCAGGAGAGAGAGCTGGACGGTGCTGCATAGGGAGGGGATGAAAACTGAATTTCAGTGATCCAGGGGTTTCCCAGCTCACCCTGCATCCCACGTCGCCGTCACCCCCACACCCCCGAAGTACTGCCAGTGCTATCCCATTCTTCCTGAATTTTTCAAACTACCCAGGAAGAAAGGGGTTGAAGTGTGGCAGCTAAGTACCCCGGTGGATGTGGTGGGGAGAACACTGCAGAGCAGGGTTTGCCCAAGAAAGGAGCAATGCTGTGCGAGCCCCTGAGAGCCCAGCCCCGAGACCGGAGAACGGGGGAAAACAGCAAATCGGAGCAGACAGTCTTATACAGGGCTGGCAGTGGTGAGGAAAGGGCCGCACCAAGGCCAGGGCTGTGAGACTGAGAGGCAGGAGGAGAAACAAATCTCCAGCATGAACCACAGCAACTGAAGAGGGCGTTGCCGCACTGTCGTACTGAGCTAGCTGGCAGATGTTCTGCTCAGCCACGGGGCCGTGACCAGCAGGGAGCCCAGAGGGGTTCCAGGAGCTTCCTGTGCCTGTGGGCCTCAGCCTGAAGGATGCCAACGAGCACCCACCAGGAGAGGAGCTGCCAGAGCTGTGTGGCGGGAGGGAGATTGGATACGGCAGCAACCAAGGCTGAAGCAATGGCCTGGGACAGGGGAGTTGTGGAGCGACTGGGGTGACTTTGGGGAAGGTAGAAAGCAGGGTGGTGGATGGCCGGGCAGGACTCCGCATGGGTCACACCCCAGCTGGCAGGGTAACACCCTCGCAGAGTGGCTGATTTGCTGGGCTCTCTGCCAGCCTAGCAGGGCTCAGCACGAGCCCCTGTTGTGCCTCCTTGGGAACGGAACCAGGTCGGCGCCCGGGAGAGGGGCTGTGATGATGGCATGCCGCTGTCTCCTAGGCCAGGATGTATTCCTGTGTGGCTTCACGGGAGCCCTGCAGGGAGCCATCCTGTGCGCCGGCGCCGTCCTGCAGCGCAACCTCTACAGCGACGGGCTGCATCTGTGGAGCAGCAGCCCAGCAAACAAGTCCAAGAAGATAGACTGAGCTCCTGCGACCCAGTCAGTGCCTCTCTGCCTCCTTCTGCTCTCCCCAGGGCTCTGCCCTCTCTAAGTACCCTCACGCAGCCCTAGATGTTTGGTGTCCACTCACTGGTGGCCCAGCGTACCAGGCAGGACCTTGTTTAAAGTATTGACCAATGTGTAAATAAAAATTAACCAATTAAGAAAAACCTACAAATTTTAACGGCTGTGAATTAATCCCAGGGAATAGTTTCCACCTCGGGGTGGTGCGGAGGTGGAGCTGCCTCTCCCTCCATATCTACAAATGGCTTGCCGGTTTGCCTTGCACCTTGGCGGCTCAAAGCGCACCTGCTTCCCGAGCCCTGTGTCTCGTTCCTGGGACTCGCCAGGGAGCAGAGTCCAAAACCAGCAGCCTGAACGGGATCCGTCCCTTCGCTCGTGATCAGCTGGGCAAAAAAGCCAAGGGCAGCAGGGGTGGAGCTGATCGCGGGCCTGAGGCGGACAAGCTTACAACTTCGAGCCTGAACTAACGGGTTCTAAGACGGCCGCCGCCAGCAGGTGTCAGCCATTTTGTACATGGTCACAAGGTCCTTCCTTTGTCACCTCCCATGGTCTGCTCCTGCCTTGCCCTCAGCTAACGTTCTTTCCAGAAATCACTGACCACCTTCTTACAGCCAAGAACAGCACTGCCAGGACGGGTTAGCCGGGGATGGGAGCCTTAGGCTGCGTTTGCCAGAAGCTGAGAATGGGCAAGAGAGTCACTAGGTGACTCCCTGTTCTGTTCATTCCCTCAGGGGCACTGGGTATTGTCCGCTGTCATAGGACAGGACACTGGGCTAGATGGACCTTTGGTTTCACCCAGCCTGGCTGTTCTTATGCCCCTTCTGGATGGCTACAGGGTCTATTAGCAGTAACACACTTACCTCTCTGCTCCCCTCCCCTCCTTGCCTCCATCACAACTCATGCTGGTGTCAGAACCGGTTGGGTCCTGCCACTGGAGAACTGAAGGGGTGACGGGAGTCTAAGGTTTTTGTCTAAATAGCTGGTTCCGTTAACCCGGAGAAAAGCCCCAGGTGGGTACTCCAGGGGTTGGCAGCCCCTGGCACAGGTGCCAAGAGCAGCACGCAAGCCAACCGTCATCAGCACACAAGGCGGAAGTTCAGCCCCACCCCTCTTCCCTCATGCAGCCAGGAGCTTGCTCAAAGCCACGCCGCTTGTGGATTTACAAAAAAACAGCTAATGCTACCAAGCACCACCTAAACAGTAAAACTATGCCACCTCTCTGGCTAGCCAGAAGTTACAAAAGCAAATCCCTCAGGCATTCCAGATCCCCTCGTGTCACAACCAGCAACCCTCCTTACACAGGTGAGAGATTATGTCAACCAGTCTCACCAAATCCACACAGGTTTTTCTAGCCCCAAAAGGACTGGCCACATCCTTGGGTCAATATATACTTAGACCTTACCCAAAACAGCACGCTGGGCCAATCCTTTAGAATCTAAATTCTAAACGTTTATTAATAGAAAGAATAAGTTGAGAGGGAAATTGTTCAAGTGGTCAAATTACAGACATCAATCGTAAAGTTCTTGGTGCAGGCCGCAGCAGATGGAATAGGCGGCTATCTGAAAAGTCTCGAGAATACATCCTTTGTCAGGATGGGTCAGCAATTCATTTCTGCTCCATTCCTAGAAGAGCTACTCTTGAAGTGATGAGCTGGACTCAAGATGGGAGACTGGGGGGATCTCAAGGTCCCCTCGTAGCCTTGCCCAGGTGGAGGGAAATCCATTGTTCCTCCTTGTCTGGGAGCATGTTTACAATGGAGAATTACATGAGCATTGTCACCTGCCCATGTCCTTTGATGGGCATTCTGCCATTGGCAGCCTTCCTGGCAACACATCCACAGCTAACTTCCTGAGATGCAGGTTAGAATCCATTAGTGCTTCACCTGAGTAGGAGTCCTTTTATAGTAGGCTGCCACGCCTCCTATTCTGATCCAACAGACACCAACATTTTTAATACAAGCACAAAGCCAATCTTATAACTCCACATATGAAAATGATACAAACCTATAAGCAGCATAAACAGACTCAGTGAACCACCGGCTTTCATTAGACACCTCACTTAGCACAATATTTGGTACAAACCTAGGCCAGTGATTACAATAATGGTTTTCTTGCTCATTTTAAAATCCAATAACATCACAGCAGGGGAGCCCCCTCCCATCTTCCAGAGAGACAGGGCAGCACCCTCTCCCTTCCTGGAACAGCCATTGGAGAGAGGAACCCTCACTTCCCCTCCAAAGGGGTCCCCGTTGGTTCTCCAAACATCTAGGGCACAGGTCTGCAAACTGCAGCTCCAGAGCCATATGCGGCTCTTTAAGGACTTCTTTGTGGTTCCTGACACTATAATTGCAAAGTATTTAAAAAAAAAAAAAACAAAAAAAAAAACCTCCTGATAATTTTTGATAAACAGAGAATGTCTAAAAGCCCAAAAATGAACACTTCATATCTAACTAGAAAACAATCTGTGATCTCAAAGCATTGAGAGAAGGTTCACGAGTGAATGTCAGGAAGACAGCGGTACAAACACACACGTAAAGTGTGAGGAAATAGAGCATGTAAAATGTCTGTGAACATCCTGCATTAAACATCGCATTACAAACCATTGTGTGCACGCTCTTCTCAAAATAGGGGTTACAAAAAGTGTGGTTTGACGTTATTGGTTAGGACCGTCTCATATTCACATGCACTGCGGCTCTTGAATTTACTGATTTTTTTTTTTTACCAAATTGGCTCTTCTTGCTATTTTGGTGGCTGACCCCTGATCCAGGGTGTTCCTTCATGGCAGGACAGGTTCTCTGCACTCTACCTCACACAGATCCCTCTGTTGAGATGGTGTTGGTTGGACACTGCCCACAGCTAGGAGACTCCCCATTAAGAACAGGAGGTGTTTCTACCATGCAGAGCTTGCTGGCTGCAGACTCAGGCAGACTTTCCTGCTTTCAATATAGTTGCTACATATTGTCCAGGTTCTTCCTTTGCAGTCCCACAGGCTGGGAATTTAGCTCCTTCTTAAGCAAAAGGTAATAAGACTCTGTCATCCCCTGACGCCGGAAGCTGGAGCTTGGTCCTAGTCCGCAGCCCTTAGTGTTGCCAGTTCAGGCTTTGGAGCTGCCTGGAAAAGGACAGATGTGTTCGCACTGCGTCACTCGGTGGAGCAGGATATGTTTTCCTAGGAGTACTCCACCCTCGCTGAAACAAAAGATAGCACAGGTAGAAGGAACTGAGATCACTCCCACTGAAGCATTAGGTGTCGCCAGCCAGCCTCACCTGAGTGCTGCCAAAGGGATGCCACAGCATGGCCACGCAGCAGAGAAAGAGCAGGGCTGTTATTATCGTCAATTACGAGTTCCTTGGCAACACTGAGCTGCAGTCCAGGGAAGGGGCCAAGCGAGAGGCAAACAAGCTGTTTAAAGCGTTATCCAGACTCAATTATGCAGTGAAGTTGCACTATGACCTGACAGCTGAGGAAATAGAGGAGGTCTACCAGCAAGGTACGTACATGTCCCCGGCTTTGCTCCTGAGACCAGCGGGTGGGAGGACAGGGATTGCATTGTGTGTGTTGCAGCTGGGAACAACAGCTGTGCACCCTGTGACTGTCTCTTCCCCCCATCCCATGGGCTGGCACATCCCAGGGAGCACAACCCCCCGAGGCCCCTAGGGCAGATATGTCTATAAACACCCTCCCTTGCTCAGTCCTACTGTCGAGGGGGAGGTTCAACTGAGATGGATGTCTTGGGCAGCGAGACAGCTACCAAAGAATGGGAAGAGGAGACTCCTCACTGCCAGAGATGGCCATTAGGATCATCTAGCCCTGGAGCAACCGACCTGTGAGGTTGTAAATTGTGCCCCCCGAGGCTGACCATGTTAAAGACCAAATGCTGAGTTTGGATGGAAAAAGAGGTTCTTGTGAGTCCATCCAGGAGGGTTTGAGCCAGCCCAAGATAGGAGGGGCTGTCTCCTCGAATACCTCCTGGTGGCCTGCAAAAAATAGCTGTCCCAGCCCAGCCAATGACCAGCTGCATCACAGGAAGGAATGGTGTGGTGCTGCTCGTTGCAGTGCCCGCTTTCCTGCCAGGCTCCGCGATCCCAGGGAGAGGAGGACGGGAGCATCGCCGGTTCTGTGAGCCCCAAAGGGAACTCCTTGCTGGGGCCAAGAGGGAGGATGAGGAGGTGATACTGAGAACAAACAACAGGACACAGCTCCCTGATTCTCTGCCCCAGCCCAGCTTAGAGCAGTCTTCAGGCTGCTTTAACTTGTGCCAGCTGCTCTGGTCCCCCAGGGATGATTATGTGCCCTCTGGGGAGACCCTGAGCTCAGCACATTCCAGCTACTGCGCTTTCCTGCCTCACACTGATCAAGAGTCTCCCCCCTGGGATTCTGACCTCAGACCCCGTAACTCAAGGCAGTGCTTGGGCAGGTCTTTCAGAAAAAGATGCCCGCTCTTGCTTGTGAGAGAGTGTATGATAAACCCTCCACATCCCTACATACGTCTTCCCAGTGCCCCAGCATTGCTCATGTGTCATCTCCTCTCTGAGTCTAACTTCAGCGGCCGACCAGCAGATCATGTCTGGCCTTTGTATGGTAGGTCAAAGAGGCCTCTGCTATCTGCTACCACTGCTGCAAAGGACAGAGCTGCTTATGGAATGGGGAGGGAGGGTTACGCTAACCCTAGATCGGACCCCTCGCAAATGTATTTATTCTCACAACACCCCCATGAGGCAGGGAGTTATTCATACATTTCTAATAGCTGACCTCTCTGGGCCTCAGTTGTCCGAAGAGTTTTGCCCAGGGTTACCCAGTAAGTCTAGGGCAGGGCAGAGAATTGACCCCTATACCCCAGGCTAGTTTCTGACCCTGGGCCCACCCTTTCTCGGAGTGGGTACCAGCCAGCCACCAGGCTTCTCTAAGGAGCTGCTGCCTTCCACCTCTTTGCAGAGAGCCAGGAAGAGCACGGTGACTATTTTGTCAGCATCCTGTCCAGCCATGGCGAGGAGGGGGCCATATTCGACTCCAGAGGAGAGCTGGTGAAGCTGACAAGGATTTTTCGGCTGTTATCACCGCAAAGGTGTCCGGTGCTGGCTGGAAAGCCCAAGATCTTCTTCATACAGGTAATATGGGGTCCACCAGGCTAAAGGCTCTTCTAGCCCAATATTCCGTCAGCAGGCAGCACCAGTGCTTCAGGGGAAAGGGTAAAACTCCCGCAGGAGGAGACGCGGGACTTCTGCATTAGGTCTCTACCGCGTCTCATCTCCGCTACTCTGGCTTAAGGCCTTAGGCGTGAGATTCCAGGACTTCTGCCCTTACTGGTAACGACTCTGAATATTCTTGTTACCCATAGACACGGCTAAGCCGAATCTCGCTGAATTCCTGATCTCAATGACTTCAGGTTACTTTGAATTCCGCAGCCTAATCAAATGCTGTCCAAAGTACTCGTTCTTCTCAGGTTTCAGGTGCTCCCCTCTTCATTTCACTGAGTGTCCCTTTGCCCTTCAGCTACAGACAGGGAGAGCAGAAGCACCCAATCTCCTCTGGACCAGAGGTTCTCAAACTGGGGGCATGGAATGTATTCCAGAGGGGCAGAGGCATGAGATGATTTAAGGGAAAAGAAAAATGTACGGAGCTCATTTTATCCACAGTATTGAAGCACTAGCCAGGCTAGTTCCTTCCGACGTATCGGGGCCTCAGATGGCCTTGTGCATTTTGCCGGATTTCTGTTACGCTTGCATAGCGCTATTGCCACAAGTACATGAATCTGTTTGCTACAACAAGGACTCCGCCACAAGACTCTGCTTCTTCCCCCAAGATCTTACCCACTGCTGGCTCCGTTCCTCTCCACCACGTGAGCAGCAGGCAGGCCGTCAGAGGGAAGAGGCCAAGCTCTGTTTGGGTGCTGGGACCCACCAAACTTGAATCCAGTCCTGCATGCAGCACGGACATTGAACTCTAAACATGGACCCTTAGTGGCAGTTTTGCTTTTGTTCTTATTGCAAGGGACTGTTGGCTCATTTGCGCAGTAGGAAAGTGGGGAAAAACTCGAGGGAGAAAGAAGATTGAAGTGAAGTGCTGCTCGGTGGCAAGAGAGCGGGGGCATGAAGTACTGCAGGACCGGATAGGGAGATGCAATCATGTTAAGTCCGAGAACGACTGCTCTGGACCTGACTTTTTATATGCTTCTTATTCACCCCTTAGGGAGCCCAGTCCCTGTTTTTTTAATCTCTCTCCACGGGAGAGTTTTCCTGCCCTTGATTATTCCCATTCCCCCTTCTTTCAATCCTCTCCAGAGGGAGAGGCAGAAGCTTCAGGAAAGCAAACCCCCACATGCAATTCCTGTGCTATGCCTCTGGAACCATATATTCCCCCAGGGTACAATTCAGAGGCACAGCAGGGACTAGGCAGGTTCGTGCCATTGTCTTCCACACACTTCGCCATGGCATCTGGACACATCATAACTTGCAAGGAGCAGAAGAGTTTGTCACTTTGCACTTGGGACTACATCCTGGAGCTAGCTTTAGTGCAGCTCGGGTGCTGGATCAGCAAACTCCTGGCAGCAAACAGCACAAACAGTGGGGGCGAGCCCCTAACTACCCAGCATTCCAGGCAGGTGTATAGATCCTATGCTGAACCAGGCCTGCAGCAGCATCACCACTCGGGGCTTCAACTAAGAAGATTAAAGCTGACTCAGCTGCACGAGACAGGCAGATTGGAGTTGGCAGAAGAGTAACGTACCCAGCTCACAAACATTTACACAACCACAAGTATCAAGTTTTGCTTGGAAAGGGAGGGTCAGATCGCTAGATAGCCACGCCTATTCCAGCAAACGCATTGTGTTTATGGCCATGCAAGTTTCACCAATATTATGCACTGGACGTTGATAATCACCTTCCAAAAATGGGGAATATGCTGCCTTTTCTTCTTTATTTTCCTGGACTGTAGTAAGACATTTCAATCATCCATCAGGAAGCAGAAATGGTGCCAGGGGCACAGCCACCCCAGGCAAATAGCAAGAGACCACAGCATGATTCATCTGAGCAATTCAGCGAATGTTCACACCCCAAGAAGGATGGAGTGTTGATTCACCAATGCCTCATTAACAAAGACATTGCACCCAGGATCAGCCTGGGGGCATGAACATTTCAGACCAAGGCTAATGGATCATGCTACCTCAAACTTGCAAGTTCACCACCAGCTCCCGGATGACCCAAGGTGCTCCACAGCTCAGGGATATTTTGTGGCATGTGGAACAGTATCACGACTCTCAGTTCTCTGCCGATGGGCAAAGTGCTTACGTTGTCATTGCCTCACAGGTCCCTGAGAACTTGGTATTGATGTCTGGGCTGAGGTCCCATCCCTGGTGCTAGTTGCAACCACTGCTGTTCAAGGACAGGTGGCTGTAGCACAACAAAACAGCTTGTATTCAGAATAACCCGTGGGTCTAGGGAGATGGATGAGAGGGTTTCAGACCTGTGGGGAGGGTGAAGGGGAGGTTGGAGGGTTCCAGGCCTTTGGGGAGAGTACGACAGGTTCCCCCGGGCTGCTACGTTGAACTGGGGTAACCCTGAGCTCCCTTACCCTCCAGCCTGGGCTCCTCACACAGTGCTGCAAAGCCCTCCCAGCACACACCAGCACTCGCACAGGCAGGGACACACCCAGCTGCAGTTCCAGGCCGACTCTCCAACCACCAACTTCCCAACCAGCAGCACCGTCCTGCCCTGGTTAAATCTAGCCAGCACACAGGTTTAATAGCTGGTCTCCCGCTCCCTCGATGTGAAGAGGGCCGTGCACACTTACGGTAACTAAGCTGAAATTCCCACTCCCCCACCCACAGATACTTTAAGCAAACCACACGCTGGTTTGGATTAAGATGTCAAACAGGCTTATGAAGGACAAAGGATAGCTGCAAAGCGATGACTGCAGAGAGCAAACGGAACAAAGCAGATTGTCTAGTAAATAATGGAAACCCCAGACTGAATTCTCAGGCCGTGCTGTTAAAGGGGAGAAGGGGGACGGACCCTGCACCCAGCAGAAGTGGTGTGATGCTTCCGGAGGAAGAAAGGGACAGGGCGGGGCATGAGCGGAACAGGGGCAGGAGAGGAGCATGGGCAGGGAAGGGGCACTTGGCCTCTGCCGCCCCCCACCCTCCAGAACTCCCGTACTAGTCACCATTGTCTGGGACCATCACATCCCCCAGTTCAGTCTTTCCTCAGACGCTCCCAGGCGTGGCAGCGTGGGGGGAGTGTCTCCCTTTCATATGTTCCTCCTACCCGCTGGAACACTCTCTAGCTGCGACCTGGGCCCAGCTGATCCTGTTGTGCCATACTGCCCACCGCTCCCCGTTCCTGGGGCGAGCCTTGTGCCGCGTGCATTTCCTCCATAAGCCAAGCACATCGCTTGGCCTTCCTACTGCTGTGTCCGAAAAGCCGCCTGTGGGTGTTTTCACCCTCACCGCGGTTCAGTAACGCAGCCGTAGCCAAACCACCTACCTTCGCGCACGATCCACCCACGTACTCCTGCCCAGCCTGACAAGGTGCAGCATGACACCTCACGAGGCACATGTACAAAACAGCCCCTCCCTGTACGACAGTGGTGAATAAGGGGTACCGGATAAGTCACAAAGGGGGCTCCGGGCCTGTGGGGACGGGGAGGGGGAAGCCGGAAGGGTTGGCAGTGGAATGAGCAGCGGCGCTTGTGTGCCCAGGCCTGCCGCGGCACAGCCATAGACGTGGGCGTGCAGGTGGACACAGACAGCGCTGAGGCCTCCGAAGACAGCGTCTCGCACTACCTCTCCATCCCTGAGAGCACAGCCGTGATGTTTGCCTGCAGCCCAGGTGAGTGAGAGCAGACGCGAGGCTGTAAGGGGCTGTCCCTGCAGGGCAATTCTGCTACTTCAGGTTCGAATGCCTTTCTGGCCTGTTCGTGCTGCACCAGCCAGGCCCTTTGGACAACAGCTGCTGAGCAAAACCCCCGCCGAACAGGAGCGGCCTAAACTCCAGCACAAGTGACCAATTTGACTCTGTAGCCGGAGTCAACTGCTGCTCCCTTTCACGCTAGCCTGGGAAAGAAACAAGGAACTTCTTTTCTCAGGTAGATGCTGTAAAGGGTTAAACCCAAAGAGAGCGGGTTCTGTGTTAACAAGCAGCCAGGTGACCCAACGGGCAGAGAGCGGGAGATTTTTGAACTGAAGCAGTTACCTGGGCTTTAACATCTGTGGCACAGGTACCCAGACGACACTGCTGCAGAACTGGAGTAGCAGAGGACTGACCTGGATTGCAAACAGCCCCTGCACAAGCCAGGACAGCCCCACTCCCCTGGCAGCTACAAATGATTCCATTCTGTAACGTAGATGGGGCCACAGAAAGAGTGGGTCAGCCCTTCTCGCCCTGTCCCCCGCCCAATGGCTGCATCAGTATTTGAATGACAGAGCTGCCCTGGGAATTCCCACCCACGAGAGATGACGGTGCCCTTTCTCTGGTATTTTCAGGCTATGCGGCTTTTCTAAATCGCGTGGGCTCCATGTTTCTCCAGACCTTGCTGGAGTTTCTGGAAGGAGACGAGGGGCAGCTTGAACTTGCCCGCCTAATGACCCGCATCAACTGGAAAGTGGCATTTCACTGCAAGGCCAAAGGGAAACACGAGGGGTGCAAGGAAATGCCCTGCTTCATCACCAACATGGTGCGAGACGTTTATCCGTTCTCCAGCTAAAGCACACAGACCGGCAGCCGGGCAGCAGTCAGGTCCCTCCGAGCCACCATCTGCTTTCCAACTTCCAGGACCACGCTGCATGGCCAGTGACTTTGTGGAGGGTGGGCGAAACCACAGCATTTCTGTCCTGACATCTTACCGAATCCATGGGAGAAGGATTTGTGTGTTGTAAGTGCAAATAATGAGCCACCCACCTCTCCACGGGTCTCTAATAATAAAAAACCAAACATCGCACTATTATTCAAAACATATTCTAGTGCAGGGATCAGCAACCCTTCCGAGGAGGAGGGCCGAAATCTGATCTTTTGACCTCTGTGTGTGGTTCAAGTGCCAATGATGCTTTTTAAAGTCACGAGCAGTCCTACTTAAAACAGCTTCGTGAATAAAGAAATTACGATGTTAGGGCAATGGTTGGTAGCACTCGGTGGTCGTTTGTTAATCCACAGGCAGCCTGGAGGCGGAACGGTGGGACTGAGCTCCCGCCTTGCATGCTGATGAAAATCGGCTTGCATGCCACTCTTTGGCACCCGTGCCAGGAGTTGCTGGGCCCAGTTCTAGAGCACAAGCTCTTTGATTCTGGGGCAGCTGGGCTATGGTGAAAGATGCCACAGCCCGTTTACAACTATATTTTCCAGCCTCTAAAATCCACATGCCTCATCAGAGGAGTTTGAGATCTGATGACAGGAACCACCTGAAAGTTCTCCTAGCTGAATGCCTCCTCTTAAAGCTAGTTCCTGGTACTAAGAACAAGCTAAAGAAATCACAGAGCAAATTAATAAAAGGTTTTATTCCTTTTATCCTACATGGTTTCTGCCATCTGGACAGCAGCAATTCCTTCCCATAGCAACAAGGAGAGGCCACCAGATAACCTGAGAACGGGTCTTGCTTTTGAGTTGCGACAGGGCACAGCTAAAGACTGGGTTAGGGGCTGTGAGGACCCCTGTAACTCTTGGTATTTGAGAGGGCCCTGCTGCCGGCTCCTACCCAAAGGCTAAATCCACACTAGCCCAGAAGACTGCCCTGTTCAGGACAGTTCTTCCAGAGTTCGAGTTCACATGTCTTGCAGGACCATGTGAAGTCAACCCCTGTAGTAAAGAAGGTCAAGGGGAGAAATTCTCCTATTGATCTTGTTCAATAGGGAGGGCCAAGAAAGCCGAGCGCAGATAGGTTAACTCGAGCAATGCGACTGACGTAGCTAGACTTAGGTATCTGCAGCCAGCTCACTTAGTTCCTGTGGCTATGGAACACCTGATCCAGTCTTTCTGAGCCCGGCTCTGCTTCCAGCCCAGCCGGATCAAAGTGCAGAGGGTGCAGTGTGCATGGGAGTTGAGCAAGCTGATAAGAGGGGCAGGGGCTCCTGTTTAAAGGGAATTTGCATCTCGTTTATTTCAGGAAGCTGACAGGGAGCTTGTGCAATTTCACAGACAATAAAATAGGGGAAGGCGGCACTTTCACCCACGTTCACTGCACCAGCCCTCTGCTGCTCAGGGGTCAGGCAGTGGAGCATGCCATTCACCACAGCATCTTCATTCCGGGGCATAAGCCAACATAGCAAGTCTTGGGACTTCCTGCTGTCCAGTCTGAAGCAACTAGAAGTAAATGTGTTTAAGGTTAACTCGGTGCAGCCCTGCTTTGCCGTAGCAGATTCATACGTAGTTTAAATTCTAGTGCATTGCTACATTTGTGGTAGAAAACTGGGATTATCTGGTGAAACAACCCAAGAGGGTGAAAGACCGGAATATCAGATCACGAGAATTTGTTGGATTTATTTTCAACTCAGCAGGCAGTTGGGATTGGCAAGGCAATACTGCTTCTGCACAGAGCTAGGAGAATGCAATAGATTTAACAACCTTAATAAAGTGTTCACAAGCAACATCTGGTCTGTTACAGGCAGGAGGGGAATCAGATTTAGCATAGCATTCACACAAGGCACTAACCCAACCTGTGCTGCTGTTCTGAGGTTTTAAATGAGGCAGGCAGTAAATAAAAGGGTGAAATTACATTTCTTTATTGTGTCCATTTATTGACTTCACCACACAGAAAAGTACAAAGGATTAGAAAATTCTGATTCTTCAAAGCAAGGCTCATTTTCCCACAGTAAAACCCAAACAACTCATGAAGTCAGCCTGGGAAAGTAGCTGACCTAACACAGTAATGACGTTTGGTGAGAAATATATCCATCAGACTCCCCTCATTTGAAATCTGTGCCATATCTAAAACACAGCAGAAACTATTCAGACTTTTCCCAGTTTTAGGCATGTAGAATATCTTACACTAAGTTGCATACCATAGAAACCAATTAAACATGGAGCTTGCTCCCAGAGATTTCATACGAGAGAATTACAGCAACTGACATTAGAAATAGTACATACTAGAATTCAGGGGACAACTGGCAGGAACTATGTTCGAATCCTTCACCAATAGCCTTTCACTAATTGCTCAGAAACATATAAAGAAGCACGGCAGTTGAAGAGCTGCTTCCATAGATCGCAACAACCCAAAAGCTGTAGAGTGGTCCTATAGATGTTGAATATTTCAGGCCATCCATAGCATCTTTACTAGCCTGTGAAATCTGCACATATTGTGTGCTCCGCGTTTCTGGTGAGTCAGCTCTCGCACAGTCATATGACAACTGGAAAATACTCTGACACACAAGCTATGTGTGTTCTTGTTAGTCGGACAGAAGCATAGGAACTAGTGCTGTATCTTTGTTCTCTTTGCACCTATCAGACTGTCGCACAAAGAGTACATAGAGCAAAGAGCCCTGGCTCTCAGAGCTCATCAGTCCATGCCTGCATCCACATTTAAGAGGCTGCGTTTTCACAATAAAAGCAGAAAGATTTTCAGATTAAAATGAAACAGACAGCCGAAGAGGCTGAAATAAGCAAGCCTCCGGATTTTGTGACAAACAAAACAGCTTTGGTACAAATCTGTCCAAAATGTTTTCTGATTCAGAGAGACACAAAGCAGGTAAAACAATAATAATTTAAAAAAAAAAAACAAAAAAAAAACAGGAATTCCCAGGAAAGCAGGCAGATATGGCTAAGAATTGCACCGTATCTTGTGTCTTCAAGTTTTTTTCCATATCATAAAATTACAGCCTCAGATTCTGCACCCCTTTAATAACTGGGCCATAGAACACAGCATTGCAGGCTTCCTGAAACACGTTATACGTTATCTTTATAATAAATAGCACAGTTATGTTGCACACAAGTTCCCTTCCTTTGAGAAAGTGCATTTATTTCTGAGGTTATGTAACAAGACCTGTTTATCCGTCTCCTGAGAGCAGGATGCTTCCCCCTCCCCACTGTCAAAAATGGCTCCTGTGAGGACCTCTTGTATCATAGCTCAGAAAAGTCATCTCTCTTAGGGGAAGCTTCTAAAATAGATTTAAACAATAATACGACATCCCCATTGCCCAATCAAACACACATGCGCACACACACTTCTGCTAATGTCTTTCAGGAAAAATAATCTGCTTTGTTTGGCTGGTTTGTTTTGTTTGTTTTTAAATAAGGGTGGAAAACGAAACTCTGAAAAGACAAGCCCTGGGTTTAACATCCACTAATATTTCTTAGGCCAGACGCAGTCTTATGTATTACTGCAGTGTGTCAGTATTATTGCGGTCACCAAATGCTGTAGCCGCTGAAGAGGAGGAGACCAGGCTGGCCTCATCAACCATTTTTGGAACATGTCAAGAGAAGTAACCTAATTACTGACAAGCAACTTGCCCAAGACAGAGAGAATGTTCTTTCCTGAGCCTCAATCAGCTGGCAAGTGCATTGAAAAGGAAGATGTAACTTTTCGCATCTAGCGCCTGCTCCAGTCTCAGGTATTTAAGTTTCCTGCTATGCAGTTTTGTCACAGCCATTTTTTTTTTTTAAAACCTCAACATTGAGAAATAAATAAATCAGGCACAGACGAAAGAACAAGCCACTCACCAAATCCAGATTTCCCACACATAAAGGCCCTGTGGAATATAACAATGAAAGTAAAGAGTAGGCCTCACTCACTACTTTTCCGCAGGCTTATATCAGAAACATAAGCAATACCGGTATGTATCAGCCTGTGGTTTACACAGTCAGGGAATCTAAGAGTGCCACAAGAACACCAAGGCAACAGCACTGCCTGGAGCAGCTGATTATAAGTACGTTCATCTAAATCAAACCACAACTCAAAGCCAAGGAAGGCCAAAAGAAGAGGAGAGGAAACATCTTGGAGATAATTCTGCAACACTGAACAAATCCCTTTCTATTTATTTTCAATCTGCCCTCCCACATGTGGGAGGGAATATTTCTGCACTAACCCAACAAGCCTCTCTCCAGGGCTCAGGAGGGGGAACTACCCCACACAACAGCACACCAGCACTCCCAGCTGGAGGAATGAATGACATGGGACAGAGCCTATATTGTACAGCCCTCTGCTTGGTGCAAGTATGATGCCTTGCAAAGCCATCTGTTTCAAAACTGTCTGCTTAGGGGAGTCATACTGCTGCAATACAACTGAGGCACGAAATGCCGCATTATCTGCACAAGAGACAGCAGCCATCCTTGCCTACTTCCCCTCTCAAACTCTCTCTCCACCTGTTGACAAAGAACAGGACCACCCAGCTGAGTGTGAGCCAACATGTGTAGGTTGAAATTATATAAGTACAATCGATCTGACTTCTGTGTCAGCAGGTGAGTCTGTTTGGTGCTGAAGAGAATGAGCTCTGGTGGGAAACTGACGGGTTGGAGAACACGCTTGTGGGGAAGGGGTACGGAATATGTGTAGTCACGCTTTTTGCCTCCATCTAAACATTGCCATATTCATGTGACACAGTTTTAGGGAAGGGGAAATGACCAAGTTTACAGAGGCAAAACACGCATGTCTTGCAAGCTTTCACAGAATCCGTTCTCTGAACAGTTCATCATTGTGAGTGCAATCACCTGAACTCTGGGGATAACACCAGCAAAAGAAGGGCATCAGCAAGTGCCCTAGCGCATTTAAGGAGGACAAGCAAAATTCCAAGGGCCAGGGACTGCTGATTCAACTGACATCAAAGATGTGCATTAGCAGACAATCAGATGTTAACTTCCACCATTATCTTCATCGCAGGGAACGAAGAACCAACCAAATCAGAGTCCTTGGCAAAAAGGTTTCTGAAATAGTGCAGAAACACACTTGCTGTGAACATTAGAGTCCAAATACAATGGACAGAGGAGGATAATGTTCATACATCAGCAACCAAACGAACCATGGTGGTTATAAAGGCTGCTCCATGAATTGAGAGGGAGACAATAAAAAGGCTCATCCAGTGGGGAAGTCTCTCTGAAAAAGAGACGTGTGTGTCAATACAGCAGAAGGTAAATTCCATATCATCTGGGCACAAAAAAAATCTGCCTGTGGTTGTGTTTTCCTTTGGCTCTCCTTATGACACAGTACAGAATCAAGAGACCAGAGCTGAAAACTAACTCATCATCAGGCAGCTGGGAAGGGGAAAAGAATATTTAGAGACTGAGGAGTCAATGTGACCAAAGTGCAGGTGCAAAAGTAAAAGCACTTCTCTTCTTCCCACCCTCCAAGACCTGGAGGGATTGTGACCCGTTTGGGAATCACAGGACTTCCTTGCATCTTCATTTTCAGCGGTCCTTAACCGAGCCAGGAATGTGCAGGAAGGGGAGGGTCATTTAGATCTGAAGACAAAAAGGAGAGTTTTCAATGATTTGTCAGAGCTGCTTTTCCACAGATATATGAAAAGTTACTGTAAAAGCAAGACCATGAGATTCTGGGTTTTTCCGGTCTTTAGTTCAGTTTCATATAGAGAAATAGTAACAGAGAGTAAGCCGTGCTAGTCTATACACTATCAAAACAAAAAGCAGTCAAGTAGCACTTTAAAGACTAGCAAAATAGTTTATCAGGTGAGCTTTCGTGGGACAGACCCACTTCTTCAGACCATAGCCAGACCAGAACAGACTCAATATTTAAGACACAGAGAACCAGAAACAGTAAGCAAGGAGGACAAATCAGAAAAAGATAATCAAGGTGAGCAAATCAGAGAGTGGAGGGGTGGGGGGGAAGATCAAGAATGAGATTGAGCCAAGTATGCAGATGAGCCCCTATAGTGACTCAGAAAGTTCCCATCACGATTTAAACCATGTGTTAATGTGCCGAATTTGAATATAAAAGTCAGCTCGTCCACTTCTCTCTCTAAAACGGTGCGATAATTTCTCTTCAGTAACACACATACCTTGAGGTCATTGACAGAATGCCCCATTCCATTAAAATGTTGACTAACTGGTTTGTGGATCTGGAGTGTTTTGATGTCTGTTTTGTGCCCGTTGACCCTTTGTCTAAGGGAGTTAGAAGTCTGCCCAAAATACAAAGCATCTGGGCATTGTTGGCACATGATGGCATATATGATGTTAGTAGAGGAGCATGAGAAAGTGCCAACAAAGGGTCAACGGGCACAAAACAGACATCAAAACACTCCAGATCCACAAACCAGTTAGTCAACATTTTAATGGAATGGGGCATTCTGTCAATGACCTCAAGGTATGTGTGTTACTGAAGAGAAATTATCGCACCGTTTTAGAGAGAGAAGTGGACGAGCTGACTTTTATATTCAAATTCGGCACATTAACACATGGTTTAAATCGTGATGGGAACTTTCTGAGTCACTATAGGGGCTCGTCTACACACTTGGCTCAATCTCATTCTTGATCTTCCCCCCCACCCCTCCACTCTCTGATTTGCTCACCTTGATTATCTTTTTCTGATTTGTCCTCCTTGCTTACTGTTTCTGGTTTTCTGTGTCTTAAATATTGAGTCTGTTCTGGTCTGGCTATGGTCTGAAGAAGTGGGTCTGTCCCACGAAAGCTCACCTAATAAACTATTTTGCTAGTCTTTAAAGTGCTACTTGACTGCTTTTTGTTTTTATATAGAGAAAAAGCTTTTCTAATTGGCAGCCCAGCAGATTAAACCAGCGTGACTTCCTTCCCGCATGTCCTCACCAGCAATAAAGATCAAGGAGCCAAATCATACCCTCAGTGACTCGTATGCAGCCCTGGGGCAATCAATGGGCTTGCACCACCAGAGTAAATGACTGAAATCTAGTAAGATTTTTATTTCTGGGACAGATATGACAATGCCCTGGCCAACTCTTACGGAATTAAGTTCAGCCTTGTTGAATTAAGTATTTTAGGAGTCTATTACATTAAAAACACAATTGTTTATGTTATTGTGAAACCATATGTAATTCCGCAAAGAGATGTAACTAATGCAATTCCTGGAAAGTATTAGAAACTTCAAAGGGCTTGTTGGGACAATACTCATGAAGTAGTTTTGCTAAGAGATACTTCACAGGCCCAGCCTGGATAACGGAGTGACTCACAGAGTGCTTGTTCTCAGATAATACTTGGCTGACCTGGTGACCAAGGGAAAACCCCAGTGTGACGTCTGAAAGAATAATCACCAACCAGAGTCCTGGCTGGAAGGATGTGAGCGATCTCTGGCAGGGTTATCAGCGTGCAGGCTAGTGGTTCTGTCATTTGTAATATTTCCTGTCATGCTTTTACCTTTGAAATCAAATGGACTTGCTTAGAAAGAGTGGAGTGGTAACATACATTTGTGTCAATTTCACTGCATACTGTCTTTGGTGCTTTTCAGAGATGAATTGGAATATTGCAGGTTTTGAACTGGGGAAAGTTTGCGGGGGTGGGGGAGTTAACCTTTGTTTCCTTGGCACCCCCACTGGATCTACCTTCTCGCTGCAGCCCCATAGACAAGGGCCTGAGCACTGTTTGATGGGTATTAGTGGCTGGCAAACTGGGAATGGAGCTGAATCAAATCTGTCCCCTGCTGCTTTCAATTCCTGGAAGAGAGCCAGGCCTCCACATGCCAAGAAACTGCTGGGGAAAGTAAGCCAACAAGATAGGGGAAGTTGCTTGAAGAGAGAGGAGTCCAGGGACTCTTCTCCAGCTCTGCTTCCCTCCTCTTGCAGCTCCCACTTCAACCTGCCCACAGAGACACAGAATATTCAACCGAGGCTAGAGATGGGATTGCTAGCTACAAAGTTCGTATATGGCACTGTTTATAAACTGGCCTGTTGCCAACTCCTAAGTTTTCCCCAGCAGCTGCTGGTCTGTGCTAGAAAGGCTGCATAGGAGACTGGAGGAAAATGATGCAGGGCAAGAGTCCAAGAGGGACGTGATGGGGAAAGGGGATTTGGAGCTGTACTTTCTGGTCTCAAATGAACGATAAAGTGGGACAAGCAGAAGAGAGACTGTAGAGTGCTGCAATATAGATGGGGATGGGATAAAAGGCACAGGCAAGTTGACGGGGCCCACATGTGGGGACAAAAGATATACCATTGAAGGAGAAACACACATGCAATAAGGGCATAGGAAAAGGAGCGTGCATCATACTGAGACAGGGAGAGAAGCAGGGAACAAGTGAAGTACAAGCTGAAGTACAAGCTACAGAGCAGCAAAGAGAAAACTATTAGTCTAAGATAATAAAGAATTTAAAAGAATAAACACTTACACGTTAAGTAAGATTGTTAACTTAGTGCTCTTCCTCGCCTTTTTTGTAACAAATGAATCCATAGCATCATTGAAAATGACTGATCTTGCCAGAGTACTTTCAGTTCCAAAAGTTGCTACCCCTTTGACTCATGGCTGACCCATACTTGCCTGCTTCCTCATGTCTGAGCTGAATTGATGGGAACCTACTAAACAGGTTTTAGTTAATTTCCCTTTTCTGGAAAAGGATATGAAGAGGGTTACACAGCTTGACTTAACAGTTCCTGCCCTCATGATTCCCATCAGTCCTCAGTTCCTGAAGGGATATCCACCTCCCTTCAGGCCAGATCCTCATCTGGTGTCCCCTGCTGATTTATCTCAACTGGGCAATCGTGTCTTTGCTGTGGGAAACACCAGCCCAACCGTCAGCCAAAATACCTTCCTTTTCAGGGACAGCATGCCAAAAACAAAGAGAACTTTAACGGGTAGAACAAAGGTCTGGCAGCTAATGCTGAATCTAGATTTCTCTGCCTGGGGCTTTTTACACATTTGCAGCCACTAAGTGCGCTAACATTTTCCTACACAGAGAAGAAACTAAGTCAATTTGCGTTAGTGCTTTAGACTCACTTCAAATATATGCTCTGTAGACTCCTCATTCTTTGGCCTCTTACCTAGCATCAAACTCCACTCCATGCATAGGCTTCTTAGACTAACAGCAGGACCATTACCAAAAACTCTCTTGCCCACGCTGGCTTCCCATCAGCTCCATAGGCAGCGCTGGCTATTGTAGTCCAGCTGCTGTACTTGCTTGTCAGCTGACACAAGCTTGGCAGTGTTGCACCCACTCCCCAATCTGCCTAGCTACTGACCAAGAACAGTTTAGTTAATTCCTAAACACTGTTGTTTCAAGACTCAATTCAGTCTTACCTTTTGATCCAATCTCTGATATTCACTGGATTTGGGCCGACGGGCTAGCTTTGATCGTTTTCCTTCCAGAGCAAAAGCAATGATCTTTGGAGACAGAAAGAAAAGAAACAAATCAGCAAGTAAATCCTGGAGAGGATACTGCATTTTAAGGTAATTGAAAAGGGGGCTGCAGAATTACAGGCATCAAAAGTATTCTCTTTTCCCACTACAGGGACAGAGAGAGTTAAAAGCAAGAGCAGAATTCATAGCAATGAACCATCTCACCCAGCCAACCCTTAGTTTCAAGATCCTTACCAATTCAACCTCAAAAAAGCCCCTTTTTAAAAATAAAACATCTCACTCAAACAGCAAAGACTGAAAGGAGAAATACTATCAAGTCTACTTAACACTCAGAAAAGTCACATGGCTTCTACAGAATTCTTTTATCTCAAAATACTACAAAGTTTGAAAGCCTATAAAAGAACAGTTAAAACACTAAGCTTCTTCACTTGTGCCATATATTTTTTCTTCTGCCCTCATCCTATGATATTTAAAAATACTCTTCAATTCACTTGATTTTTCTTGTGGACAAAACTTTTTCATAATCCCCTAGAAAATATTCATGTCTTAATACCTAATTTTATTTAGCATAAACATCACTGTAAGCTGAGTTCTCTTAAGAGCTACTGGGAGATGCATCAGGCTTATATTTAAAAATATCCAATCTGCAGTTAATTTTCTGCTCACAATACACAAATTATGCAGGGTCAAAATTCACTTTCCAGGGACTGGCTGTACTAGCAAGGAAACTGAAAATAAAGTGATAGTTCTGCTCAGGTTTGCACCCCCCGGTCTCCCCAGGAGTCGCAGCTCCTAAATTTTCAAATTCAGAACTGCCTAACCCACACCCAGAGGTTTCCTCACTCTCCAAAAAGCCTCCCACATATTATCTATGAGTGTGATAACACATCATAAGCAACCATTTAGCAGGACCATCTTAACACACCATTGCCAATTCTCGCAGCTCTTGCACTATTTTTCTTAATGCTCCCACCTTATGGAATCCTTGTCCATGAAAATCTCAGCTTTGATTTTAAAGGAGAGTAATTTTCTAACCATGGTTGTGTTGAAAAGCTTGAAAACATGAACCTAAAAGTTCCCACATACCAGAAAATCTTGGATTCTTATGTGCTTGTTTTAAAAGAGTGACTTGAAAGTCAATTTAGTAATTTTTGGCTGAATGAGAGAAGCTGTAAGGCACCTTTGATGAGGATCAACATCACATGTTATCTAAAGGTGTTCAGAGAACACTGCCAGCCCATTATGAGGCCAGCAGCCTGCAACTTTTCCAAGACAGTGCCAATATTTGACCTCTTGACCTCTATGTATGGTTCAAGTCCTGGTGATACCTTTTAAAGTAACAAATAGTCCTGCTTACAACAGCTAAATTAATAAATAAAAGCACAGATCTTTACCATTTAGGTGGTGGTTGGTAGCATTAGCTGGTCTTTTGTTAATCCACATGTGGCATGGCTTTGAGCAAGTTCCCAGCTGCATGGGAGAGGAGGGGTGTGTGGAGCTGTCACCTCATATGTCGCTGAAAATCGGCTTGTGTGCCACTCTTGGCAGTCACGCCAGGGGTTGCCAACCCCTGCACTTAGAGATATGGCCAGTACCACACTGTTTATAGTGCCTCTTTACTCGTGACTGTCCCACTCAGCCAAAACTGTTTCTCCAGGTGATTTATCAAAACATTCACGCAAGTGAACATAAATCACTAGCTTATGGCAAGTGGGTCCCCAAGCTTAAAAAACGTGATTACTTTTTAATTTGTTTTCTGCTTTCCACATACTTTTGCACATTTTCTTAGAAGCCACATTAAGTGTGGGTGGAGGATGTAAGTCAAGTGGGGTGACAATGAGCAGTGAAGGACAAGAGTGGGGAACAGGCAAAATTCATTTTTCATTTAAGAATTTCTATTTGAGGGTTAAAAGGTATTAAATCTCTGGCTATGACTACAGTCAGAGCTTCTGCATAGACATTCACTACTGCAACAGGAGTGGTTTTCCATCACTGTTGTCAATCTGTCTCCCAGAGAGGTAGCAGCTAGATCAACAGAAGAATTCTTCTGCCAACCTCCTATTTTCTACAACAGGGGTTACGCTGGTTCAACTGCCTCTCTCAGCGGTGTGGATATGCTGATGGAAGTTTTCAGCATAGATCAGCCCTTTGCAAGGAATTGTAAAAGTGTTTTGAATATAACTTATTTCTTGGAATTCAAAACAAAGAAAGCACCTAATCTCCTGCTCTAAAGGTCTTTTACACTATTTATGCCTAGACCCTATCAAATTCATGGTCAGTTTTGGTCAATTTCACAGTCAGGACTTTAAAAATTGCAAATGTCTTGATTATAGCAATTTAAATATCAAATTTCAGGGTGTTGTAATTGTGATGGTTCTGACCCAAAAGGAAGCAGAGGGAGGGGGTACAAAGTTATCGTAGTGGGGAGTTTGGTTTTACTAATCCTACTTCTGCACTGGTGCTGGCACTGCCTTCAGAGCTGGACAGCTTGAGAGCAGTGACTGCTAGCCAGGAGCTCAGTTCTGAAGTCAAAGTTGCCACCACCAAAAGCGCAGAAGTGAGACTGGCATGGCGAGGTATTGCTACCCTTATTTCACTGCTGCTGCTGCTGGTGGTGAGGTACAATCTTCAGAGCTGGACATCCAGCCAGCAGCTGCCACTCTCCAGTCTCCACTGAAGGCGCTACTGCCAGGATAACACTCAGGAAGTTCTACTAGGAAACCTCAGTGCAGAAAGATCTTCAGGTAGTCTAAACCATGTATTTGTGCCAGCCTGAAGCAGCACCTTTAACCTACTGTAATAAACAGCAGATCAGTCCTGTACCACCTTTTCTTAGCATCTAAAGGAATGTTCATACAGTGCTGAGAAGCAAAGAAGCAGTTAACAGGAAAAAGCATCTTAATTGCTACTCCGCTCATTCTCTGCAACCCCAGTTTCACACCTCTCAGCTGGAGATGACCATCTGAGCGTGAGACTGCAGGATTTTCAAAAAGACTTATAACCCTTCCCTGGGTATAACATTCTTGTTGCTCATTCCAACAGGACTTGAACTTTGGACAAAACCCCCAGGTAGTGTTTTATGACCCAATGAATGTATCAGCAAATCAAAAGAATCCAAACAAGAGAAAAGCCTAAGATAGGTCAGCATATTGAAAAGTTTTCCTCCACCTCTATCTGAAGCATAGGCCCACGAATGGGGAAAGGAAGAACCTGAGCAACAAAACACTTTGAAATTTTAGCTCAAAAATTCAAAACCCTTCCTAGCCGTATGAGAAGGAAGCACCAGTTTCCTGCTTGTGACTGCACTGGTCTAACTGCAAAGAAAGAAATCTCACTTATCAACCATTGAAGCAGACAATGCTCCCCCCTAGAAGAGCTCACCTTCCGCTTATTGTGATAAGCAATGTACAAGACAGCGACAATAATAGCTGTAGTCACCAGGTATGCAAAGAAGTGGCTATTTTCGGATTCATCTTTGGCAGGAGCATTATCATCTCTCCCCTCACCAGCTCCGGCAGCTTCATCTGTCTTCTCCTCATGAGAATAGCTTCCAGGGACCATCCTCTCATCACCAGCCTCGTCGCTGGTGCCACCTCTGTCTACCTTCCCCTCAATAACCTGGACATACTGGTCATCAGGTACCAGCTTGTCATCAGGTGCTGGGTCCTTGTCCGTCTGGTCTTTGGGAACAGGTGGGTTCTGGGGGGCAGCAACCATGTCCTTGTCCATCTGGTCTTTGGGAACAGGTGGGTTCTGGGGGGCAGCAACCTTGTCCTTGTCCGTCTGGTCTTTGGGAACAGGTGGGTTCTGGGGGGCAGCAACCTTGTCCTTGTCCGTCTGGTCTTTGGGGTCAGGTGGGTTCTGGGGGGCAGCAACCGTGTCCTTGTCCGTCTGGTCTTTGGGGTCAGGTGGGTTCTGGGGGGCAGCAACCTTGTCCTTGTCCGTCTGGTCTTTGGGGTCAGGTGGGTTCTGGGGGGCAGCAACCTTGTCCTTGTCCGTCTGGTCTTTGGGGTCAGGTGGGTTCTGGGGGGCAGCAACCTTGTCCTTGTCCGTCTGGTCTTTGAGAACAGGTAGGTTCTGGGGGGCAGCAACCTTGTCCTTGTCCGTCTGGTCTTTGGGGTCAGGTGGGTTCTGGGGGGCAGCAACCTTGTCCTTGTCCGTCTGGTCTTTGGGGTCAGGTGGGCTCTGGGGGGCAGCAACCGTGTCCTTGTCCATCTGGTCTTTGGGGTCAGGTGGGTTCTGGGGGGCAGCAACCTTGTCCTTGTCCGTCTGGTCTTTGGGGTCAGGTGGGTTCTGGGGGGCAGCAACCTTGTTCTTTGGTGTCTTGTGTTCGGGGGCAGGTGGGTTCTGGGAAAGAATATCCTTGTCTCTCGGGCCTGTGGCCGGACCTGGGATGCTGCTGGAACTTGGAGAGCCGGAGTGTGCTGGACCTGCCAACAGTGCACACGCACATCAGAGCCGCTGCTCACCACGGTACTTGGAGCACCAACCCCCACAGCTCCCCTTCCGCCGCCCGCCCCCAGCATCCCGCCCCCGGGAGCCCAACAGACGGTTTGCCAAGGGCGCCCTGGAAGAGACAAGTCCCAGAACCCAGCTCCCAACGTCGCCGTCCCCCCCACCCCAACAAGGGGACACCCCCGCAGCGACTGCGCCCCCCAACATGCCCCCCCCATAACGGCCGCCGGAGAGCAGCCCGAGCGGGTTACCCACCACTGGAGTCCACCACCCACGGCGCCGCCATCACCGTCGCCAGCAGCAGCCAGCGCACGGCTCCACGAGCCAGCGCCATGGTGACCGTGAGAGTTCGTTCCGCTTCCGGGAGCGGCCGGGAAACCGAGCCGCTCACTTCCGGCGCCTGCCCCAAGAGCGCGCGGGACCGGCGCTCTCGCGAGACTGTGGGCCGAAAGGGGAGGGGCTGGAGGGAGGACAGCAGTGGTTCAGGTGGGGCATGGTTAGAAGCAGAGGGGCTGCGCTTACGTTTGCACTCCTGTTTGCAAAGAGGCATGCAAATGAGGACAAATGCAAATGCAAATGAGGTGCAGATTTGCATGGCTGGCACCTCATTTGCATAGTCTTTCAAAAGAAGAAAAGCAGTGTACAGGTGGCTCTTTCAACAGTAAATCCCACCTTCGAAAGACCCCTTGGAAAGCTTCCCATCAAAAAGGGAGGAAGGGTTTGTGGATCAGGAGTGGTTTTGGGCACAAAACAGACATAAAAACGCTCCTGATCCACATACCTGCTAGCCGGCATTTTAATGGAGTGGGCCGTGCTGTTAATGACCTGAAAGTCTGTGTTTCACTGAAAAGGAGCTTTCACAGCCGTTTGGAAAGAGAGGCTGCGGAACTCTCTTTTATATTCAAATTTGACACATTAACACGTGGTTTGAACCGAGATTGGAATTTTCTGGGTCACTACAGGGGCTCGTTTGCATATTTGACAATCTGATGCTTGACTTCCCACCCCCCGCCGCTCTTCTCTCTGATTTGCTCACCTTGATCGCTTTTTTTTCTGATTTGTCCACCTTGATTACCGTTTTTGGTTCCCTGCGCCTTAAATATTGAGTATGTTCTGGTCTGGCTACGGTCTGAAGAAGTGGGTCTGTCCCAGGAAAGCTCACCTAATAAATTATTTTGTTAGTCTTTAGAGTGCTACTTGACTGCCTTTTTTGTTTTGATAGCAGATAGACTAGCACCGCTTTCTCTCTGTTACTAGATCAAGTAAGATGTCATTTTATGCCAGCATAGTTCTCTTGCTACAATCTCTTGTGTGGATACAGTCAGATTAGAATAGAAATGCCTTATCACAACAAAGCTAATTTGCCTGCCTGTGCAGAAAAAGCTATAATACAGGTTCAACTGCTCTTGTCCAGTGTCCTTAGCACCTGATGGGTTCTGGCCGAGAGAATATGCTGCACGATGGGAAGGCAATATGTTCTAGCACATTACCAACACTTCCACTGCTTGCTGGGCTCTGATGAAGTGTGTCTTTGCCCACAGAAGCTTATGCTCCTAGTCATCTGTTAGTCTATAACGTTGCATAGGCCTTCTGGTTATTTAGGGGTAGATTAGAGCTAAAGAACAGCCCAGAACACTGTGGCTACGTCTACACTAGCCCCAAACTTCGAAATGGCCACGCAAATGGCCATTTCGAAGTTTACTAATGAAGCGCGGAAATGCATATTCAGCGCTTCATTAGCATGCGGGCGGCCGCGGCGCTTCGAAATTGACGCAGCTCGCCGCTGCACGGCTCGTCCCGACGGGGCTCCTTTTCGAAAGGACCCCACCGACTTCAAAGTCCCCTTATTCCCATCTGCTCATGGGAATAAGGGGACTTCGAAGTAGGCGGGCTCCTTTCAAAAAGGAGCCCCGTCGGGACGAGCCGGCGAGCTGCGTCAATTTCGACGTGCCGCGGCCGCCCGCATGCTAATGAAGTGCTGAATATGCATTTCCGAGCTTCATTAGTAAACTTCAAAATGGCCATTTGCGTGGCCATTTTGAAGTTTGGGGCTAGTGTAGACACGGCCTGAGAGCCAGGACTGGTGGCTGGAAACAAACTTTATGGGGCCATGGGAAACTTGGCCACACCCATGATAAGTGGTTATCCGGCTAACTAAAATCATGCGGGATTACGGAATTTACTGAACAAGAGCATTTCGGATTAGAGAGGTTCAACCTGTATGATAAAGCATTTTAATATCTGCATAACTTTGTCTACATTAGGCTCATGGCACTGCTTTAACTATACTGATGTAGTTAAATGGGTACAATGTTTATGCATAGGTAAGTTTTAAGGTATGCATCCATGAGATAGTGTTAGCAGGGACATCTTCCACACCTGCTCAGCAGCAGATAACACAGTCTCTTCTCATTACAACGCTTTTCAATGAGCTAAGTGCCAGGATCAACCTGAGCTATAACTGTGTGGTGAATTGGGCATGACGAGGCAAACTGAGGGGCACAAAACAGGGAGGAAGTGAAGGAGGAAACAGTATTGTATGGAGAAATCTCTTTATTAATGTTACAGCAACGAAGGGTCCTGTGGCACCTTATAGACTAACAGAAAAGTTTGGAGCATGAGCTTTCGTGAGCACAGACTCACTACATCAGATGCTGGTGAGCATCTGATGAAGTGAATCTGTGCTCACGAAAGCTCATGCTCAAAACTTTTCTGTTAGTCTATAAGGTGCCACAGGACCCTTTGTTGCTGTTACAGATCCCGACTAACAGGGCTACCCCTCTGATACTTTATTAATGTTGAATGCTAAGTTTAAACCAATTTTCTGCTTATTGAGTGGTCAAACGCGCCATCTAATGGTCATATTTAGTCTCCGGTACTTGAGCTGTGTGAGGAACCACAAAACAGCTCCATCTTGTGGCCCAAGCACACTTTTACTTATCATATTACAGTGATGGCTAAGGGCCAAGCAGCTTGGCAAAGAGTCTCTGCCCCAAAGAGCTTGCTGTGGAAATAGTCAAGGCAGACACAGTGGGTATGTCTACGCACAAAACGTGTTCTTTCAAAAAGAACTCAAAAGAACGTGGCACTCCTTTCAAAGTCGCTCTTCCTTTCCCATTTCAGGAAGAGTGCCCCCTTTCAAAAGAAAACGTGTGTAGAAGCGCCGCAGGTCCTCTTATTTTCAAAAGAGCAGTCCTCATAGAGCCTGATGTTTCCATCCCTGCTTAGTTTAACTGGCTGCATTAAAGCACTAGAAGTCAGGAGAAACTAAAATTTCACGCGATGGGTATGCTGCTCTACAGACTGCACTTTTGAGGATAAATATTATGCTTACATTTCAGTTGATTTAGTAATAAGAAGGGAAACAAATTTCCAGTAACACTGTTCTGAGACACTTTTGCACTTTTATGTCTGATTTTTGTAAGCAAGTAGTTTGTAAATCAGGGGAAACCTGGCGGCACGCACTCAATCTCCTGAAAGGGGTACTATAATCTGGGAAGTCTGAACGCCACAGGTCTAGCGATAGTCCTTCTTCAGTGCAGGGACAGGCCATGATTTCTAAGAAAGTGGATGTTATCTAGGGTCACCGGTGCTGTTCAATAAACATCAGACAAAAAATTACCAAAGGGAAACAAGTGCTCTGGTAGGTCTCAAAGACTGGCCTGATGTCACCTCATGTTCTCTATTCTAAACACAGTCTAAGGCGTGGTCTCCGTTAATCACCATCCACATATGACTGTTTGGCCTGTAGAGGTTGGCTTCAGTAAATACATTTTCAGAATAATGTGGCTAGTTCACGACACCGTCTGCTGCTTCAGAACTGAAAGGACAACACAGGTCTGGGGGAATCTTCATCCATTAGTGGAAGAGATGAATCTCCTGCTCTTCTGCTGTTGTCAGCATCAGAGACATTTGCTCTGGGAGGTCACCAGAAAGGATGGATTAGACAAATTTTTTGGACCTAAATTATTGCTTCATTGCACTAGAAAAACCAAACAAATGAAAACTCAGCCCTGAATTCATTTATGAATAACTGATTGTTTCCACAGTATGACTTCACCTGGGCCTCCAGCCTCTGCGGTGTGGAGGGAGAAGAGAGAGGGTAGACAGGGGCACATTCTGCAGTGTTTATTTGAAAGATTTCTAGCACTTCAAGCTTTGTGCATGACTTCATTAGGATCAGCTGCAAAGTGGAACGCTAATTTTCTGCCTTTTTATTATGGAGAAAGAACTGCTGATGCTCCGAGAGGAGCTAGGTCAAGAGGAAGATTCATTGGTCTGATTCACAGATGTGAATGTAACAGAAGCATCCCCAGAAAAACTTTCAATACCTAAATACAAGCTAAATATGAGTCAACAGTGTGATGCTGTTGCAAAAAAAAGCAAACATGATTCTGGGATGCATTAACAGGTGTGTTGTGAACAAGACATGAGAAGTCATTCTTCTGTTCTACTCTGCGCTGGTTAGGCCTCAGCTGGAGTATTGTGTCCAGTTCTGGGCACCGCAGTTCAAAAAAGATGTGGAGAAACTAGAGAGGGTCCAGAAAAGAGCAACAAGAATGATCAAAGGTCTAGAGAACATGACCTATGAATCAGAGAGGTGGCCATGTTAGTCTGTAGCTTCAAGAACAACAAGAAGTCTTGTGGCACCTTATAGACTAACAGATATGTTGGAGCATAAAAATATGCTCCGATATGCTTACGCTTCAAACTATCTGTTAGTCCATAAGGTGCCACAAGACTTCTTGATGACCTGTGAAGAAAGGCTGAAAGAATTGGGCTTGTTTAGTTTGGAAAAAAGAAGATTGAGGGGGGACATGATAGCGGTTTTCAGGTATTTAAAAGGGAGCCATAAGGAGGAAGGAGAAAACTTGTTCTTTTTGGCCTCTGAGGATAGAACAAGGAGCAACGGGCTTAAACTGCAGCAAGGGAGGTTTAGGTTGGACATTAGGAAAAAGTTCCTAACTGTCAGGGTGCTCAAACACGGGAATAAATTGCCAAGGGAGGTTCTGGAATCTCCATCGCTGGAGATATTCAAGAACAGGTTAGATAAGTGTCTATCAGGGGTGGTCTAGACAGTACTTGGTCCTGCCATGAGGGCAGGGGGCTGGACTTGATGACCTCTCAAGGTCCCTTCCAGTCCTAGTGTTCTATGATTCTAAATGCAACTTCGGCTCTTCCAAGAGTCTGAGCAAAATTGTGGAGGAGGGTATGACCCTGTTAGAGGAAGCGTCAGCTCCTGCTAAGGCCTGTAACCGCCACTCACGAATAAGCACAGCTGGAAACCAGTCGGCTCACCTGTGTGTTAGCCTGGACAGAACAGCCCTTAGTTTGATAAGAAAGTGCTCGGCCTTTGTGAAATGTTTGCAGGATTCTCTGTGTTGTAATCTCACCTAACACCTGCACCCCCTGTTGTAAGGGAATACCGACTGGCTGCGCTTTAAACCTCTGTAATTGCACCAGTCAGACAGGAAAAGAGGCAATCCTGAATGTAAAGGCTGACTTGGGTCCTGTGCACAGGAAGGCCCATTACAACCTAATGAAAAATTTTGTTGCTGGCGCTCCCCACACCCAGGAGGGGACGTCCCATTAGCTTGAATTCTAGGGGAAGATAAAATGAGGAGGGCTGTATTTCTATGCTGCTTCAACTTGAAGAGGGCCAGATTTCTGAGGCCAGGTCCGCACTAGACCTGAAAGTAGGGGGACCATCTGTTCTGTTTTTTCTCTCGCATTGGCCCTTTTTTAAGCTTTCTCACAGGCATCCCCCTTTTTTGTTTTAAGAAAACGGGCAAATTGTCCCGTATTTTGCAGGGCTCCTGTACCCCGGCACCTATTGTCTCAGGGCTGCAGCCCCCTCTGCCAGAGAACTCCTCCACATGGCAGCTGCCCTGTTGCTTGATGCCCTGCACCTTGGGGCAACAGCTCCTGCTGCAGGGGAGCTCCTCTGCCCCACGGAGTGGATGCCTCATTCCCCGGAGTCCCACACCTAAGGGAGCCCCATCACCAGGTGGATGCTTCATTCCCCAGCATCCTGCATCTCAGGGAGTCAGCTCCTCTACTGCCAGGGAGCCCTGCCTGCTGCAAGGAGTTGTGGAACCCCCATCCTCTGCTCCTGCTCATCGCGAGGCTGCAGCATCTCCCAGCGCTGAGAAGCCCTGACACGGGACCGCAGATCCCCATGCCTGGAGGCCGGTGTCCCACATTTGCCGTAGAGCAATGTGGTCACCCTACCCGAAAGCCGAGCCTAGACACACAATTCCAGCTGCAATAGTTGTGTAGCTGGAATGGACATATCGAGGATCAACTTACCTGTCCGTCTGCACCCACTGACCCCTCTTACGCCTTGCGAGAATGAGGAGCACCAGCGTCCACTGTCCTTGATAGTTTAATTTCGCTCATCCCCACTAGGCACAAAAAAAATCAAACTCCACAAGACCCACCCTGACCGGTCTTAAATAATCTTTATTACAGGACAGGCAACAAGCAAGCGTAGTGGATAAAGGTAAACTAGGGGATGAACTGATTCCCTGGTGCTGTTATGGACCCGGGGCCCCGCCACATTTCTACAGGCTGGGGATTGGGGGGGGGGGCGACTGGCTAGGCGGCAGCTGTGCAGAAAAGACCTGGGGATTACAGTGGATGAGAAGCTGGATACGAGCCAGCAGTGTGCCCTGGTAGCCAAGAAGACTAACAGCATCTTGGGCTGCATTCGCAGGAGCACTGCCAGCAGATTGAGGGAAGTGATTATTCCCCCCCCCGTTCTGCACTGTTGAGGAGTATTGTGTCCAAGTTGTGCCCCCGCCCCTTGCACACAGAAAGGCTGTGGACAAATTGGAGAGAATCCAGCAGAGGACAACAAAAATGCGTAGGGGGCTGGAGCACATGATCTGTGAGGAGAGGCTGAGGGAATTGGGCTTATTTAGTCTGCAGAAGAGAAGAGTGAGGGGGGATTTGACAGCAGCCTTCGGCTACCTGAAGTGCGGCTCTAAAGAGGATGGAGAGAAGCTGCTTTCAGTCGCGAGGGACAGCAGAACAAGGAGCAATGGTTTCAAGTCGCAGTGCAGGAGATTGAGGCTGGATGTTAGCAGAAAAAAAGAAAACTATTTCCGCAGGAGGATGGTGAAACACTGGAATGCATTACTAGGGAGGTGGTGGAATCTCCATCCCTGGAGGTTTTTAAGTCCCAGCTTGACAAAGCCCTGGCTGAGATGATTTAGTTGGGAGTGCCCCTGGTTTGAGCAGGGGGTTGGATTTGAAGACCTCCTGAGGTCCCTTCCAACTCTATGATTCTATGAAACCTAAGTGGTAAGTGAGCACATGAGCACCCGCATTTATAGGGTCGTCCTCAACCTAAAGGAAGATGTTACTGAACCCCGGGAATATGCTAGAACTCTATAAAATCAGGAAAGGTGTGGGAAAAGTGAAGAAAAAAGTTACCGATCACTTTCGAGAACACAAAAACCAGGGCCCCCCCATGAAACTGTCAGCAGGTTTAATACAAACAAGCAGAAGTACTTTTTTCCATGCAGTTAACCTGTGAAACTTATTGCCACGGGCTGTTGTGGAAGCCAAAATTACAGCTGGGCTAGAAGAACAAGATAATTGTGCCATGGTTAACAGGTTTTTACCTTGTCACCCAGATAAAACTTTGGGTTCCAGCAGCTCCATGTGCTGTCTGGCCTCAGGCAGCTTCCCCGGCCTGGAGGACACTGCAGGCTTTCCCATTTGCTCTGGCTCCCGTTTGGGTTTCCCTGCCTGGGCAGATGAGCTTTATTCCTAGTTCAGGCTCCTTTGGTGCGGCCTTTCACCTCAAAGCTCTGGCAAGCCTTTAATTAGGCCCAGGTGCTCCTTCATTAATGAACTGCCTTCCAGCTGCTGTGACGTCCCCTTGTACACAACAGAAAATGAGGTCCTGAATCTAAGGCCCAGATCCCTAACGGCAGGGAGGGGTTGCTCCATTCACTGCTGCAATGCCTTGGTGGCTCAGCAGAACCCTCCGCCTGGAGCTAGGTTCATGGGCTCTGCATACGCTGCTTAGGGAGACCTGGGCACCCCAGGAAGGGTGTTTAGAAGCTGGCCAGCTGAGCAGGGAAATGAGCAAGGTGCCAAGAAGAGGAGTCGGGCAGGGAGGTATCAAAGCAGCTGACCCGACGATGACAGGTGGGAGATCCACTTGGAGGGGTCACAGCAATGGGGCGATCCTCCTGGTTTCCTTTTGGTGACCCGTGGAACTCTGTGAGTGCCCTAGGGGCGGCCAGCCCTGGTGTGAGCGTGCTGTAAACCAGGCTCCCTGACCAGGCTAGGCTTGATTGGCCATAATTGGAGAGGAGAAGCTCACAGGGGAGATGATAAAAGCTCCACCTTGTAAGAAGCCTCTGAATCCACCCTCACCCGCTTTGCCAGTCCCCTTCCCCCAGGGAAGCGTGAAAGATCAAAAGGAGAAACAATTAGCAAATGGATGAATTTAATGATGCTAATTAACATGTATTCCGTGTCGCCTCTGCCTCCGCCCCAGCTGCTCCAGTCGGCAAGCAGCAATCCAGTAGCACCAGCCAGGCCCTGGAGCTGGGAGCTGGGACACAGGACATCTGGCGGCCCACCACCCCGCTTTGCACAAAAGGCAGGTTCAGGGAGGACTTCTTTTCATTTTGTGCCATTAGCTGGGTACGTGCGGGAGCGACTCGTCAGCTCTGCCTCAGCAGGGGCCTGCTGGGAGCTCATTAGGCATTTCAATTAGCAAACTGCCCTTGCAGAGGGGGAGGAAGGTGGCTGTTTGATCAATTAGCCATGGGAGTGGAGGTGGTAGAGGTAAACCCTCCGACCAGCAGCAACCGCTCACATGCGACCCTGCTCACCAGGGCTTAGAACAAACCCTCCACTGGCTTTTAATGAGACACCGGCTGGCTCTCAGAGCTGGGCACCAGAGCAAATTACAGCAAACACCTGGTCAGCGAGGAAGGGCAGTAAAATGAAGCATAGCCCGATTGGCCAGTTCTTAGCTGCTCGGAGGTATTTCAGCCCCTCGCGACATTTAGAGTCAGTCAGTGCTGGTGCCTGCACCGTGAGGGCCTGGGCCTACATGCTGAGTAGTCAAGGTCCATATTCCACGGAACAGAACCCCCTTTTCCTGTCTCTTCCCTGAGGGCCGGCTTGTGCCACGCCCGTTCTCGCAGGGGTTTGGGTGCAACTAAGGGCTGGGGTGTGGTGCAGACGTGCGGGGGGGGACTCTAAGCTGAGGCAGGAGATTTGGGGGCAGCAGGGGGTGAGGGGTTGCGACAGCACCGCCCCACAGCTCCCAGGAAGCAGCAGCCAGGTCCCTGCAACCTCTCAGGCTGCGGAGTCCAGTTCGTTCACCAGTTGCCAAATGTGGCGAACAGGACACCGCGAAGCGGTAAATACGGCTCTCGGGCCGCCTGCGACTATTGGAGCCTTTAAACACAGCTCCTCCTCAGGAGTGCATGTGGGGAGAGTCGGCCGCCTGCTCCAGGCATGTGCCCTACCGCTTGGGGGGAGAAGTGCGTGGTGGCCCCCGTGGCTCTGGTGAGCTGCTGGCATTAAATTAGAATGGGGTGCTCCTTCGCACCCACATAAAACTGGCTCTGGGGGAGGGGAGGACATTTATTTAGACGGGCGGGGGGGCAAATGTGGCGAATCTGGAAAGACGACAACGTGTGGCCATCTTTGAATTCCTACTGGACACTGCTGCTCCACGTGCCGCCCATGCACCCGTAGGCACCACCTCTACAGCTCTCATTGGTTGCAGTTCCTAGCCAATGGGAGCTGCAGAGCTGAGACTTCAGGCAGGCCAGCATGTGGAACCTCCCTGCACCTAGGGGCCACAGAGGCCTGGCAGCTGCTTCCAGGAGCCGCACGGAGCCAGGCAGGTGGGGAGCCTGCCTTCACGCCAGGCCCCTGCTGCACTGTCAACCAGACTTTTAACAGCCCCGTCAGTGGTGTCAGCCGCAGCCACCATGGTCCCCTGTCGACTGGGTGTTCAGACATAAAACCAGGCAACCACCCCAATCCAAGGCAGCTGCAATGGGTGGAGGAGGAGGTGTCTTGCCTGCTGTGTGATTGGTGGCGTTAGCCACCCTGTGCATTAGCAATGGCTGTTGTCTGCTCTCCCAGATCAGCGTGGGCCGGGTTTCCATCTGGGTCTCCATCGCTGCAGCCTCACTTACACCCGTAGTAAGCCTGAGGTGCATACGCCTCGTTTTTATACTGGGTTGCCACATCCTTGCCCTGCCCCATTTCCATTCCCCATCACCCAGCTCCCAATTCCCCTCCCATTCTTAAAGGCACCGCTCAACAGCCTCCCCTTCTTCTAGCCACAATCGGCACCACAGAGGTTGCTCACACGGAAAATGATGTATTTTACATCATCTCGTACTAAGTAATAATTAGGAATACAGTAAACTCTGTCATATCCAGCAGCCCCGGGACTGGGAGGTTGCTAGATATTTAAATACTCCAGATAACAGAGAGGTAGACCTAACAATGCATAATACTAAAGAAAACAAGACCAGATATTAAGAAACAAACAAAAATGGGTGCAGAGTGCGTTATTTACCAGCAATGGCAATATTGTATGCTGTACACGTATACGGGATTTGCTGGGTTTATTTGTATTTCCTTTCACTGTCCTGTTGTTAAAGAAAACGTAGCTGAAGTTTACTGCCGGTTAACATGCCGGTTATGTTACGTTCTGGTTGATAGAATGCCGGCTGTGAAAGATTTTACTGTACCCAGCTCTTGTCATCAGCAGCTCAAAGTGCTATTTGGGAAAAGTGAGGCACCGGGAGGTGAAATGACTTTGCCTGAGGCAGCGCTCAGGCCAGAGACGAGATTAGAACCTAAGTCTTGTCAGCCCCAGCCTAGCCCAGCGCTGTAGTTACTAGGCCACGCAACTTAGCAGCTGGTGAGCAGCCTGCACTGAGCTGCTCAGACTGTTTTCTGCGGCTCCCCGGTGAGCCCTCCACAGCCCAGTCTGAGCATGGGGCAGCTGCATCTCTCTCTGTTGTGATGGGCTCCTGGCTGTGTGCGGGAGGCAACTGGCGATTCAGTTCCCGCAGCCAACCCTGGAGTTTTGTGCCAACACTGAAGTGGTGTGAGGTTCTCCGAACCTCAGCCAAGAAATGCATTCAGTGTGATTACCACAGGTGCGCAGCCACCTGGGCTGCAAACAGGTGGGAACGCCAAGAACCAAAGGGCATGATTATAAGGCTGACCCCCACCTGCCCCCTCCCTAGTATGTGCTGCCAGCCCTCCTGTAAATTGCCGGCACCAGGTCTCGGAATGGATTTTGGGTGATGCGTCTATCATGAGCTTCTGGCTGGAATTTCTTAGCAGCTGGAAAAAGCTGATTCCTGCATGCAGGGCCCCTTCCAGCCACCAGCGCCACTGGCACACCTCTCTTGCGGCTCCCTTCACGCTGGCCATGTGGCAGGTGAGGGTTGCATTCTGTGCCTTGCTGCGTTTTCACTCTCAGCTCACTGGGCCGGATGGGATTGCTGTACAGGCAGAAGCAACGGGCTATGTAATAAAAGAGCAGCCTGCAGAAAGGATGCCGTCCAGGACCTGTTTCTTACTTCAGCTATTCCTGCTTTTAGCCGTATCTAACCCTTCCCAGCACCCCCCGCCCACATAAGCGTGGGTCTGGTTTTCTTACAGCAGGAAAGGCATGTGCCAGAACTCACTCTGGGATGCAGGGACTGACAGCGAAACCTCAGGCCCCTTGGGCCAGAGACCACCTTGGAAATTTCTGAAGAACCCTGGCAACTGGAAGAGAAGAGGTCACAATGCCTGGCTGCTTTGCCTGTCCCAGGTAGTCAGCTAAGGACGTCCTAAAGTGAAGCAAGTTCAGCTTTCTTTTGCTCACTTGCTGGTGCTTCCTTCCCGCTCCCTCCCAGGTGCGTGCCTAAGTGGTGCAGCGGTCTCATGGCAGAAAGATACTTCTGAACAGGGCAGTTCTGCAGCATCTTCTAAAGAGGCTCAGACTGTGGCTTCCTCCGACCTCCTCACAGAGCTCGTTCTTCAGCTGAATCCCCTTCACATAACATCCTTTGTCTCCTGCGTGATCAGGGCATGTTGGGCGCAAGAAGGAACAACTTCCCCTGCTCAGAGGCAAATGAGTTGCTACAGCACCATAGTGGTTTTCCAACCCACCTAATTCATTTGCAAGTAACACAGCAACGACTAAACCATTTAAATTGCATTCAGTGATTCCAATTACTTCCAGGCAGGACTATTCATGCATTTTCTCCCTCACTACGTCTGAGTGCTGTCTGTGTGGATTCCTGCTGTCATTAACGTGTGCAGCCTCAGAACCGGCTGGGCACCACTTTTCCATCTCCTCGAGCCAGCTCTACCGAAGCCTCCTTGGGAAGGTTATCCCCAGTTAGCAATCATTCCTTTGGCTGCCTCCCACTAGCTGTATCCGTGCAAACGTCTCCCGTCCCCTTTGTTTAAGCAAGCAGCCTTTTCCATAAACAAGGGGGAAAAAAAATCAAATGCGGCTTCATTGGGATGGTTCATATTTGATACAAAACCAAGGTGTATTTAACCCTTTAAACAGCAGCACCATGCAGGAGAGGCCTAGATCCTGTTGAATCCTAGAAGACGTAGTTCAACCAAAGAGTCTTGCCTTCAGTGGAGAAGGGGGACAGGAGATACCTGAGCTGCCCATGAGAGGTTTGGGAGAGGTAGCCATGTTAGCCTGCTTCATCAAACACGCCAAATGTATTAGAGTCTGAGCTTGCGTGAGATACAGCTGGCTTCCTCAGATGTTTGAGGCCAGAGAAAGGCAGGGATACGGAAATGAGCATGTAACATCAGTGCTAGTTAAATCGGGGCGGATGAGGCTCACCTCCAGCAGCGATGAGAAGGTGAGATTCAACGGAAGGGAAAATCACGTAGTCGTCGGACCCGTTTTGATGGTGTAAAATTCACACTGGACTCCCAGCTCAGCAGTTTCGTGGGTTTTGGAGTTACTGTGCTTCAGAAGAGCGGCTTGCAAGTTGTGTCCAGAGAGGTCAAAGTGTTTTGCCACTGGCTTGTGTAGGTTATTGTTTTTGGTGTCTGATTTGTGTCCTTTTATTCTTTTGCATGGAGACAGTCCGGTCTGTCCAGTGGAGACCTGCTGGCGCACGATGGTATATCTGCCATGTGCAGGTGAAGGAGCCTTCATAAATATTTCAAGCTTTGTTCCCCTATCATGCAGTGTGGTGGTCACCAAGCCCTGCATCCCATCCGCAGTCAGATGTGACTCTCAGTTGGCGGGGAGAACAGTGACACACTTGTCAGCACAGAAACCAGAATCCACCAGTACCGTTCATTTTGGGGGGGGGGGTCCCCAAGCCGGGCCCTGGCCCTCTTTCTTCCCTCTCCAGCCAGACCAGACCAGACTGCCCCACTCCCCAGCCCAGTTCCACTTCAAACCAGCCAGACCCCTCCTCCCGCCTTTGTTCTGCTTCCCTGGGAAGAAAGGTGCCACCTAGTTGCCTAGGTTACAAAAGAGCAGAGAGGATCATTGCCTACATGTCAGGAGTCATCACACTGAAACTCCCCTCACCACTATGCATTAAGCTGTGCCCAGGGAAACTGAGGCACCCACCTTGGGTTTCTTCAGCGCAGTAGGAAACACATGCAACCAAACCAGGGGAACAAATCCTCACACACCCCACTTCATCACATCCCCCCCATGAAAAATGGTCATTTTCCAAGGGCAGCCTTCCACTTAAAAAAAAAAAATCAGCTGAAACCCCAGTTGGGTTTTGCATCCAAAGCCAGTTGTGGCAGAAAACGTCGAACCAGCTCTGTGGCTGGCTTCAGAACGGAGGCTGCACAGTTGCCACAGACAAGACAGGCTTAGCTAAGTAGGCCAGCAGCTCGACCAAATGCGTGTCTGAACAGAGCAGCCCAACAACGAAAGAGTAGAATGTGCAGAGGGGCACGTGGTCCCAGACAGGAGTGGAGCTGGCCTGAAAGCTGGTTTGCCAGTTGCTTTTCCCGTAGCAAGGTATAATCCAAGTCTAACCTCGCTCAGAAGGGCTGCAAAAATACCCGAGCAGATGTTCCTTTTCCGTATGGGAAAATGTCGAGTAAAACAAAGAAATATTCTCCTGCTGCAGTCCAACATCTGTTTGAAGCTGTCTGGCTCTGGTTCAGGCTTTAATTATTCTGACAGGTCTCTTCATGCCTTTAATTTCCCATGAAATCCAATTCAAGCAGCCATTTGTCTGCAGACTGCTCCTCGGGTGGTGAAGAGTAAGAGGGCACATGACCCAGACATGCCTTGCTGGAAATCAGCTTCTTGGGGCAGCCTTAAAAAAAAAGTTTTTCCCCACTACAAAATTATGACCGTTTTCTTTAAAAAGTGCCTTTTTAGCAAGTTATCCTCCCTTCTGGATTTCACCACCATACAGTCCACGAGCAGGATGTCAGCAATTAAGACTCTGTGGCCATGCCAGGCCGCAGGGACATTGGCCTTGTGATGGAATTTCTGTCCCTTTCCAGCAGCAGTGAAGGCGAATCTTTACATTCTTGTACGTTCTGGAAATACTCATCTATTTCAAGGCCAGATCCCAGCCAGGCAGGACTCCCAGGTGAACAATGACATGGCCCAGCGCCAACCTGACGCAGTGCCAGCAGATGGGACCACATCCCTGGGAGCTCAGAGGGGCACAGTGCTTAGCCCAGCAGCTGGCTGACATCTGCTTTCGGGGGCTGGGCCTGCCGGGCAGGCCCCTGTGCTGGGGTGTTGTGGAGTTAACCCTCTATTGGGGAGCACGAAGCTGCAATGGTGCAGGCTTTAGCTTCCAACCTGGAGCACAGAGCCGAGACAATTGGCCTGGATTTTTAGAGGGATTATTCTCTTGTTACCTGTTTTGGTGGGGGGTACATACACATCGAGGAATTGCCACCACCACCGGAAGCTGTAATATCCATGCAGAGTGATCCTGCAGCCAGGAGCTCCAGTCATGGCTGGGAGCTGAACACAGAGATGAGGTGATCCCTCTGCCCAAAACGTCCATCTGGAATCCTCCCCTTTTCTATAGCTTGAGCTGGTAGGGATGTTTGAACAGGAGTCTTCAAGATCAAGAGCAACAGACCAGTCTTGGTATAGAAAGGCCAACAGCATCCGAAAGAGCATACTTGTCTCAAACAGGCTCCTCAGAAATTGGTCACGCTCTCTCCCCTTTTACTTCAGAATGGGGAAAAGAGAGCCCGGACCCTTCTGTGTGTGGAAGGACTTCTGCAGCACCCAGCTGTGGAGAGAAGCCGCTCCCTTGCTCTGCAGCTTCTGGCGAGAACAGATCCCTGGAAGAGGAAGGGGATGGGGAAAGGTGTGATCCATCCTCCCACAATAAATAAATAGGACAACCCAACCCAGAAGCCTGGTGGTATGGAAGCAAGCGTTCAGTTTGGGGCCAGTTTGACGCTAACCAGAATTCACCAGCTAAGTTGCAAGACCTCATGGGCAATGCAGTTTGATTGCCTCCAACTATATTGTTATCTATGGCCTGGGCTCTTTGGCTGGCCTATATCTTCCACGGCGCACCACACATGCCATGGGGGAAACTGGTGCATCATGGGACACGTAGTCTGGCCAAAGACTACGGCCACACCCAAATCCCACCAAGTGCCACTGCTCTTTAGGCTGGTACGGTTTAAAGTCAAACTGACCCATTACAGAAAACCGAAAAATGTGAGCAATATAGAAACTCCCCAGTAGAATATTGCAGTTTGTGTGGCAACTCCATATCCCACCAAAACGCTGTCAGGAAATTGTCAACCCCCTGCTAAGGGTGGGTGAATGGCAAAGGTTGACGAGCACTTGCTGTTCGCCAGCGCTAGCTTCCAAGGCGCTAGGAGGCAATGGCTCATCGCTGCACCTATTACACACTTACCCGACTGGGTTCTTTTGTTTTGTCTTCATGGTGGGTCTGTGGGGTTAAGGCTAGAGGCGAATTTATTCCAGTTTGTGCTGTAAGGCTCCGCTCCCTGTAAAACAGAGGCTGCAGCCATGATTGAGCTAATGGTCCTCTTGGGGCCTTGACTTTGTCATTGCCTGGTTTTCTGTGCTTTTAATTCTGGAAATGTGTTGTACTAAACTAACAGGATTTGACTGTGTGACTGACACCACAGGCTGGCCAGGTGAAATGGGATTCTCTTCTGTAGTTCATTTAAATGCTGCTTTGGTTGTTTCTCCTCAGGGCTGCGACATTTTCTTCTTTCCTCTGCAAATCTTGGGAAAGAGCTGCACCCACAAGGGCTTGGCTACCAGAGAGCTCGTCCTGCTACCCTCAGAATGGAAACCACCCTCCAGCCCATCTGGTCACCTTGCGGAGCAGGGGAGTGCCAGGTGATTTTCTACCTTTGTCTGTCTGTCCAACATGCAGGGCTGTTCCCCGCCAGATCTGAATGCTGGGCTCCAAGAGCTATGGTCACTGCCAAGGAAAGGGGCACCAGCAGCCGTCCTACAAGCCTGCTTGCTACTCCCAGGGGTTTGCAGCTTGACTGGCTGCGGCTGACTCATGGCTGGAGTCTTCCCGTGTCTGCCAGCCCCTGCAGCAGTGCAAGCTTAGCAGGGCTCTTGCGTGGAGAAGCCCAGGCTTTCGGGATATAAAGCAGCTGCAGGCTGGGGTGTAACGTGAATCCAGGCAACACATATATAATCTCTCCGCTTGTAAACTCTTGGTGCCCCTCTGCCAGAGAGCAAGACAGCTATACGCTGGAGAAGGCAGTCTGGCAGAGACCTCCTGGGGATAGGGAGACCACTGGCTGTCCTCGAATGCCGGGAAGCCAGACCATCTCCTCTTCCCCTTGCCTGTCTTTCCACACCAGGTGCTGCTCTGGGTTACTGGAACTAGTTCATAGCAGGTGAGGGGTGGAAGGGAGCTCAAGAGGTCATCTAGTCCAATGCCCGGCTGAAAGCAGGACCAAGCCCACGTAAACCATCAGCCTTGCCGTAAAAACCTCTAAGGACGGAGGTTCCACCACCTCCCTAGATAACCCGTTCCAGAGCTTCACCACCCCCTTAGCGACCATGGCTCCTCGTTCTGTCACCTGTCAGCACGGAGAACAGCTTTTCTCCATCCTCTTTGGAACACGCCCCCTGTGCACGAAGTTGACAGCTGCTATCAAATCGCCCCTCACTCTTCTCTTCTGCAGACTAAACAAGCCCCAGTCCCTCAGCCTCTCCTCACAGGCCATGTGCTCCAGCCCCCTCATCATTTTGTTGCCCTCCGGTGGTCTCTCTCCGGTGGTGGGCCCCCAAAACTGGATGCAGTACTCCAGCGGCGGCCTCAGCAGTGCCGAATACAGGGGAGCAATCAATTCCCTAGATCAGCTGGCAACGTTCTACTCAGGCAGCCCAGTACGCCACTAGCCTTCCTGGCTACAAGGGCCCACTGCTGGCTCACTTCCAGCCAGGGGGGAGAAATGCTGATTGAGACTCCGGTTCCCCAGGGGAGGCTCCACATTGAACACGCTCACACAGCAAGATGCAGCTGCAGTTTTATTTCCTTTTATAAAAACATGATTAGAGGGGGAAAATTTCCCCATAGATTTAACTCCTGTTCCACCCCCATCCCACCACCAAATAATCATGGGAGGAGATGGGGCAGATTGTGCTGGAGACCTCCTGGCACGTCACACTCCCTCCCGGCTGGGGGAAAGGTCTGGGCCCTCTCCAGGGTGGGGGATGTATGCTCCCGGGGAGGGCAAGGGGGAGCTGACCCTTCTCTGGGGCAGGGGCCCGGCGTTTCTATTCTGTGTCAGGGCTGAGCCTCGCCGGGAATGGCTGCTGGTGGGACAGCCCGGCTGGCGGGCGTGTGCTGAGCGAATGGGGCACTGCCAGGCTAGCTGCAGCTACCCAGCAAATGCTGCGGAAAGAGGCTCCGTCTTTGCAAGTCCCCGCGGCCGAGGCAGCGGCGGGAATGAAACTCCAGGCCCTGGCTCGCCCGGGAGTTTTGTTCTTCTTGGGTTTTGTTTCTTTGTCACAAAAACGGTCTTTAACTCGACTACTAGAACCAGCTCCGAGCATAAAGCACCTTCCTCCAGAGTCCGCTTACAAAAGAGTTCCGCGAGGGTCAAATATTGACCAATAACGGTTTGGCGGCTTTTGAATCTCGACTGTGGCTTCAGCAACGTATGGCAGGAGCAGCTGGGGAGGACTGCTCCGCCTTAGTCGGCTGGCTTGGTGACCAGGGAAAGCGGCTGAGACTGCAGCACTGCCAGGGCAGCCTGCGGGGCAGGGATGGCAGCTGGGAAGGAAGGCGGGGAGGCCAGGAGAGCGGTGTGGGTCATAGAGGCAAACGGCACGGGTCTGGAGAGAAGAGGCGATGGGCTGCTGAGCCCGGAGGAGGCGGCAGTGGCCTTACTGGACAGAAAAGCCGTGGAGTGGACAGCCAGCTGGGCCCTAGCTTCTGGCTTGGTGGTGAGGGAGAGGGGCTGGGCTTGTTCGGAGTGGGTGGCAGCGGGGGCAGCAGGCGATGCCAAGGCTGTCGATGGGGTGGCAGGCGAATCCAGCATGCTGCCGTGGGAGGAGGCAGGGCTGTCGCAGGTCTTCTCGATGGGCAGGTACTGCACACATGGCTTTTTGCTCTTGGAGGCTAGAGAGCCTGTCGGGGGCAGAAGAGACATGGGTGAGCCACGCTTCAAAGGGTGGGTGTCGCTCAGATGCCTGGGGCCGAGCCCACGGAGCAGCTGAGCAGCTCTACGGTTCTTCCTCCGTGAATGGCAGAACGTGTTCTGCTGGGTGCATGGGCTGAGGGGCAGAGCGTTGGAGGACTGCCAGCACCAGGGACTAACCTGCCCCCTCACTACCAAGTAGTGAAAAGCCTCATTTTTGGAATCCTAGAACTGGAAGGGACCTTGAGAAGTCATCAGGTTCAGCCCCTGCCCTCACCGCAGCACCAAGCACATTCCAGATGTTTATCCAACCAGCTCTTAAATATCTCCAGCGATGGAGATTCTGCAGCCTCCCTGGGCAACTTATTCCAGGGCTGAACCACCCTGACAGGAACTTTTTCTTAATGTCCAACCTAAACCTCCCTTGCTGCAGTTTAAGCCCATTGCTCCTTGTCCTACTTACAGAGGTTGAGGCGAATAATTTTTCTCCCTCTTCCTCCTAACACTATTTAGGCATATGAAAGCTGCTATCATGTTCCCTTTCAGCCTTCTCTTTTTCAAGCTAAACAAACCCTGTTCTTTTAATCTGCTCTCACAGCTCCGCTTTTCTAGACCTGTAATCATTTGAGTTGCTCTTCTCTGGACCCTTTCCAATTTCTCCACATCCTTCCTACAATGTGGACCCAGGAGAGCCAGCCAGCCCAGGCTGGAAGCAGCACCTCACTTGGGGGGGAAAGGGCTGTGTTGGAACTGGGGTGGGGGTAACCCTACTGTAAAGCCCGAGGTCAGGCCTGAGGCTGCTTACAGCTTGCAGGGAGGGGGGCACTGAACGTTCAGCTCGCCCGTTGCCCCAGGGCAGCCCTCTGAGCTCAGCGACGTGAGGCAGAGCGCGACACACGACTGCTGGCGATTAGCAATGGCGCTGAGGAGCGTGCAGCCGGCCCAGGGACTGTAACAGGCTTTAGCACTTGGTACTGTGCACCTCAGGCGCCTCCCCCGGGGCTCCAGGCTACCGTTTTGCTGAAGCGTCTAAAGGACTTAGGCTCCTGGGGCCCATTGACGTTCAGTGGCCCAGTCCGTCAGGAGCCTTTGAAAATCACGCTCGCTCCCCTGGGTTACGACATGCCAAGCTGGTGAGGCAGCTCAAAGGGCCCACGCCCGGCGGTGAACATCAGCCCCGGGCCTCCTCTCCCCTCCCCTCCCCTCCCCTCCCCAGCAGAGCAGAGGAGGGGGCAGATGTACTCACTCTCCGTGTCCTGGGGCTGCTGCTGCTGGGGCTGCTTCTCTCGCTTTCTCTTCTTCTTTTTGCCCTGGAAAAGAACATTCCCACTTGCAGCCTCTGCGGCCAAGCAGCAAGAACCCTCCCAACCCCTTCCCCCAGGGCAGAGCCCGGCTCCCTGGCTCAGGCACCAACAAAGCAGCCTGCCAGGCGGCAGTGATGTCGGGGAGGGGTGACACTAAGTCAGGCCACGGAGAGCCGCCACCTCCCCAGCCACTCCCGCCCAGCGTGTTCTGCTCTCTGGGGCAGGGCCTGTCGTGTAGGATGGGCACAACCAGCCCAGCACCGCCGTGAATAGACTCTTCTCTGCAGAGGCACGAGGCCACACTGCACTTCTGCAGACCGGGGCTCATCCCAGCCGTTTCCCTGGGCCCTCTGGCTGCCGAGCCAGGAAGGGAGCTTGGCCCAGAAGACCAGCTTGGAGAGGCAGATAAATCAGACGCCCTAGCGTGGAGGGGACCTGGCCTTTTCTGCTTGCCCTCTCTTCTGTATGCAGCGTGTGCTGCTATGGGTCCCTTTCGGATCCCACTGCCCTCGCTCACCCGGCTGGGGCGGGGTACAAGGAGGGTGACTGAAGCCGGTTCACGGGACTGGGGCAAGACCCAATGAACGGCTTTGGAGGCCGGTGTTGCCCACACCAAGGGTGTGTCTCCACGGCGAAGTGACCCGGGAATAACGGCCGCTATTCCGAAATGGCCCTGCGAGAGTCTGCACAGCAAAACCTGCCCTTTCAAAAGAGCGGACGCCTCGTTTTGAGTTCAGTAAACCTCCTTCTACGCCTGTTCCAAAACCGGGGCCCGCCCGACGTGCCCTGTGGGCCGAGCCGGGCGGACGCCCCGATCTAAACCAGTGGAGCGCTACTCCCCTGACGTGCAGCTGCGTGATTTCAGAATAGGCTGCTCTGGAAAACCTCTCCCCGAGCAGCTTGTCCCGAAACGACGCTGCCGAGTCGACCTAGCCCATGAGAACAAGTCCTGCTGGGGCACTCCCAGCCCCAGTCACACGCCGTGCCAGCGTCCCGGTGGAGCCAGCCAGCACTTCCTCCCGGCGCTGAGGCACAGCCACTCCCTGCACGTTTCCTAGGGCTGCATCCTGTTCCAGCGGCGCGCACCCCACCCGGCCCCCAGGGAGAGCTCTCCCACGCCGGCCTCTGGTACCAGCTCTCAGGCCGTCGAACCACCGGCGGCAGGACGGCCGGTGCCTCCCACGCCGTTGTAGGCGATGGATGGCAGATTTCACGACAACCTCTGTGCAGGAGACAGCAGCATCCCCCCCTTCCCCGGTACAGCCCCCTCAGTCCAGCGCCCCGCTCCAGGCGGTCAGCTCCACCCCTTCCTTAGGCCTCTCCCACTTCCGCCTTAATAGTCCGCTCTTCTGTGCTGGAGGGCATGGCCGTATTACCCTGCCCCCACGCCTGTGAGCACCCAGCGGGGCCCTCCGCAGATCTAGCAGCGGGAAGGGTTTCGCCACGACCTAGCCCCACGTGCCGTCGCTGCAGGATGGGGTTAAGCAACATCCAGCTGCGGCAACCCCCAGAGACTGGCTAAGAAGCAGCAGCGAGAGCTGTCCTAGGTGTCTCACTGCAGTGGCCTCATTCTCCATCCGTAGACCCATGAGCCAGGCTCGCCGGGGGTAAGGGTTGCTTCTAGGTAGGCTGCTCTCACTGCAACCTCTGGGCAGGAGACAGCAATGCCCCTGCTTCCCACCAGCCCCCTCTGTACAACCAGCTCGGCCGACCTCCCGCCCGCCAGGCAGCGCCGCCTGCCGAGGAGGGGGTCGTTCCGCGGGACGCTCTCCCTTCCCGCCAGCAGCTGCAGGAGATGGCAACTTACGTAGTTATCCCGCGCAGACCACGTGGGATAGAGCTGGGAATGAAGCTGTCGCTCCTTCCGGGCTAGCTCGTAGTACTTGGCTTGCTCCTCGCGCGACAGCGAATGCCACTGGATAGGAGAAGAGGGAGCCTGAGCCGAGACTTATGGGAGGTGAAACCCCCCGACCAACCCCCCAAGGCTGGGTCCCTTGCCCAAAGGCCAGGTCCCAAAGCTGAGGAAGGGCTCATTTCCCTCACTAGGACCTCTGAGACTTCCGGACCACTGTGCTGCAGCTCTCAGGAGCCGCAGCCCAGGGCTGGGGCGTGGTGTGTAACTCAGAGCAGCCTTTGGGATGCTCTAATTGCCAGCAGCGGCTCACGGCCAAGGACACCTGGAGCACAAAGCGCACAGGCCGTGTCCCCGCAGGGCTGCCCCCAGGCTGACAGTGCAGCTACAGCCGGCTCTGTGGGGTTCACAGGCAGGAGGTGCCCACGCTCCCTGTTTCAGCGCTGCTGCCAATCAGGAGCCCCCATCCCTCCAGCCGGGGTGCTGAGAAAAGAAGCCACCTGCCCTCACTCACTGGCTGGGACCACTCTAGGCAGGATCTCAATGATCAGAGTCCTCCAGAGACTCAGGTCCAGATTTTCCAAGCCTGTAGGTGACAAGGGACACCTGCACCCTGGGGGGCCATTGCAGGGAGGTGCTCAGACACAGCCGGGGCACCAGTCAGAGAGCCTAGCTCGGCGGTAGAGCTGCAGAAAGCCAACGGTGATCCCCTGCTGCAGGCTGCACTCTGATTCGCGCCCCACGCAGCCTTCCCGGCTACGCCCCCGACTCACACGCATCGAAACCCTCGGGGGCAGCAGCTGGGAGGCGGCGTCCAAGGCGGGGTCTAGCGAGCCCAAGACCCTGGCTACGACGAGCAGCAGTGTAGCTCTCCCGCAACCCCCTAGTGCAGAGGTAACCCGCGTGCCTGGGGGTGTGGGCACTTAGACTGCTTACAGGGAGAAAGAACCAAGTGTCCCCTGCAGCCCGAGCTGAGAGCCAGCTGGCGTTGAGCGCCAACCGTGGCGCAGCAGCCCCAGGCACTGGTGCCAAGAGCACACGAGGCAGGAGCTCCGCCCCATCCTCCTCCCCCCGGCAGCCGGGAGCTCGCTGAAAGCCAGGCCACCTGTGGATTAACAAGAGACCAGCTAATGCTGCCCACCACCCCCTCCATGGCCGTATAGGAGTGCAGCTGTTGTAAGTAGAACCATCAGTGACTTCAAAAAGCATCACGGCCCTCGGACCATCCACAGAGGTCAAAGTTCGGCACTCTGCCTCGGAAAGGTTGCTGACCCCTGCTGTAGAGGCTCCTGCACTGAGCTCCAGAGGTCCCAGGATTGAGCCTGCCCGTGGGACATGTGGCCCGGGCCCTCCTGCCACACAGCCTGCCCAGTCCGAGGGAGCCGGCCTGCTTGACGGGTGCTGCACACCTGCAGGAGGGGTTTGCGCCCAGCGCCTGTTCTGGACAGTGTAGGCAAGGTCAGGACTCCCTCTGGGTCAGGCCTAGGGAGTGGGGGGAAGTGGAGAGAGAAGGCGCCTTTACCCTCCGTCCCAGGATCTGGTTGATGGCCGCGCTCTCCTTCAGCGTACACTCCGCCACCACCTTGGCCCTCATCTCCTTCATGTACAACATGAACGCGTTGAGCGGCTTCTTGATGTGGGGCTTCTTCTCCTCCTCCTTCTTCACAGTGACGGGGGATTTCCTGGAACCGGCACCCAGGCCAGCCGACGTCAGCAGTGCCCTGCGGCCCGGCTCCCCCACCTGCCTGCCCAGCGGGCAGCCGTCCTCCTTTGTAACCACCACCAGACACCTCGGCCTCTTGGGATCCGTCCTTGCCCCTCAACCTGCCCAGATGATCCCCTGCTAATTAAGGGCCAGGCACCCGCTGGTTTTTGCAGCGGGTAAGAGGGAGAGGAGAGAGCGGGGCTGCATCTCAGGGCACAAAGCACCGGGAACAACAGGTGGGAGGATAGGGAGGTTGGCAGAGCACTGCACAGGGCTGGAAGAGGCACGTCCCAAGCAAAGGCGGAGGAGAGGAGAGCAGGAAAGGAGACGCCCGGCCAGAAACGGGGCACGGGGTGAGCTGGGAGTGTGGGGAGAAGAGGAGGCTGCAGCGGGGAACACACAGAGGGAAGGAGGAAGGAAGGGGGGGGTTCGGAAAGGGGGATCTGAGGAGGAAGGTGGTCAGGGCAGCAATGGAAAGTCAGAGGCAGAAGCCCAACAGAGAAGGAGTAACAGGTAGGCAGCCACTGCCTGACCGAGGCACCGGCCTGTAATCCACAGGAGGTGGGTGCGGCAGGCTGCTACGGTAGCGGCACAGCACCATGGAAAGAGAAAAGCTGCTTAGTCGGCCACGGGTTAACCTATGGGACCTCACAGAGGGTTGGCACAAACGCCGCCTGAGCCCGGCAGTGACTGCAGAACGCTGCCTCGGCAGCTGCCGTGAGCTGAGGGGGAACGCCGGCTTGTGGGAGAGTCTAGTGAGCCGTCCCCGCTGCCCTCCCCGCAGAGCTTGGGGAGCCTCTGGGGCCATCTCCTCTGAGCGCCTGCCGCCCCGAGTTAACGCCTGCCGGGACTAGTGCAGAGCTTTCGGCAGAAGCTCCCCATGGGGCAGCCGGTGAGTCTCAGCACGGCCCCTAAGTCCTCTTCGCAGGCACTGGTTTCCAGAACACAGCCCCCCATCCCAGCCCTGTCACCCGCGCCTGCCTTCGTACAATGCCGCCTCGCTAGTTTGGCTGCACCCAGCTCGGCAGCTCCAGGCTGCTCGGGAGAGCCAGGCAGGGTCCCTGTCCCGCTTGCCACCGGCCCGTGCTGCTCAGGTACTTACGAATTCCCGCCCGGGCTCATGCTGGCCTGCGCAGGCTCCTGCTTGACGATGGGGGAGACGATGGTGGGGTGAGGGATTCCTGAAGGGTGGAGGCCGTGCGCGGAAGGTGGGACCATGTGGGGGGAAAACCGGCTGGACATCAGACTGCAGCGGGGGAAAGAGAACAGCAGGGCCCAGCAGTTACAAATAAACGCGAGTCTCTCCCCGCACCCAATGCCTCACACCTCACCTTTGGCAAACACCCTCCCCTAGGGACTCAATGTCCTACCCCTTGGTGTGGTGGAGGGCAGATCACCAGTGCCAGCTGAGGCTGGGTGAGAGGGGGAGCCAGACAAGATGGAGTTCATTTGCGCACTGCGTGGGAAGGGTCGGTGAGGATTAAATCATCCTCCGGCAACAAATGAGGAGCTTTGGAACAGAACCACCGGACGTTCAAATCAAGAGAAGAAGATGGCTGGGCCACACTCGCAGAAAACCGCCATCCAGCACCGTCTGTCCAGCTCACACGGAACCCGCCAGGAAAACACAAAAGAGGAAGACCTCGGACAACGTGGAGAAGATCTACTGAGACTGAAGGACAACAGCTGGGGTGCTCCTGGGGTCCGCTAGAAGTTCTGTCCCAAGACAGAGGGAAGTGGAGGAAATTCTAGATGACCTGTGCTCCAAGCTGAGTACAAGGGTTTAAGTCAAGTGAGTCCAACAATGCGGGGGCCTCACTGCACTCTGGGCCCCAACTTGGCCTGTTTTTCTGCACTTTGTGTCAAGGACCTCCCTGTGCTCTTCCATGGAGACTCCTATAACCATCCCAGCTGCCTTTACAAGGAAGGGGTTTTATCTCCTTGATGTTGGGGGTCTTCTGATCGCCTAGTTCTAATCCCGACTGAATGCTGCCCTGAGAGCATCCCTTCCTGCACTGGCATGTACTCACCTGGACATTGAGGCATTCATAGCTAGGGCAGGGTACGGGTGTCTGAATCCTCCGGAAGGAATGGAGTATACTGGCTGTCCTTGCCTAAAATGGACAAGCACAGAAAAACAGAAAGCCCATCACACTGGGGAGCCACAAGAACAAGGTTCCCTCTGATGATGTTATGAAGACACTGGTCTGACAATATAGCATCTCCTGTTCAACATTCAAGCACTTACTTTTGAACACCCAACTTGTATTGAAAATCAACAAGTCATTTCATCAAGTTTTCGAGTTCAAATTGAATTTAAAATGGTCCTTTGAAGGAACGTAGCTCCCTCAGTCCTTTGTGAGTGTCTCTTGAATTACTGTAACAATAAAATAACCCAATGCTCTTCAAACCTCGTGTATACACACATAAAACTCACAGGAATCTTGTTCCTCAGCTACAGCTAAAGAATTTTTGGGGTAAATTTTTGCCATTATGCTCCACAATGGAAAGTTTTTTCTTCAACAGAATAATGTTTTATTTCATTCCTCAAAGAACTTTGGCAAATTCTACCCGTCTCCTGGTTTTCTCAACAGGCCCGAGGGCGTGTCTTCCCTACAGGCTGAATCGAAGGACGTCCGTTCCTGGCCTCTGGCACAGACTAAATAAACCGACCGCCAATCACTCTCCCGTGGGGTGAACTCTGCTATGCCCCCAAAATGAGACGATTACAGGGAGCCAGTGAGAGTTTTTTCAGTCTGTGTGAGCCTGGCGGTGAGTATACCTCAGCTATGTCGATCTGTGTTACGCTACTAACGTGGTTCAAATGGCAGAGTGTAGATTAAACCATCCCAAGACAAAACGGCCTCTTAAAATGCCCTTTCCAAAATGGCCACCTATTGTTCCGATGGTACTGACACCACCGACTGCCCTTAGCAAAGATGACGGCTGCTGCTGTTCACCTGCTCATTTCTTCTTTCTGACACCTAAAACACTGGGGGTTTACTTTCGATCTGAGGTGGCTTCGCTCCAGCTGAGAACGCTGGGAATTGTGGCCGGTTATACGGAGGGCGTCTTAACTGAGGGCACCATGGAGCCTGGAGACCACTGAGACCTCCTGGCCATTGCCGTTTAGATAGAAGGAATTCCTCAGGAGTTTCTTGGAAAGCGACTTCATTCTGCAGCCTCAGCTGATCCCCACACAAATGTGGCAGCAGGGGAGGTGCCATCCCATCCCTGAGTGCGTGTGTGTATTTGGGGGACCAGGTGTGTGAGTGTATGCAGGGCAGCACGGCGGGAGGAACAGTTGTGATGCTTCTCCCAGCTGCTCGGATGATGCAAACCGGCCATAAAGCCGGCTTACCTGCCTAGGAGCTCAGGCTGCATTGCACTGCTCCAGAACAGCCTCCGGTAGTCGCAGCATAGCAGAGACTCTGCCCCTGAAAGTTTACTTCTCTAAAGGAGGCCGATTCTGTAGATCTTGAAATCCTTAGAAATATCCCATGGGAATGTTATCTGGGGTTCCCGATTAGGGCTCAGCTGTGCAATTTGCAATAAGCTCTTTAAAGACACAGGAAATACAGTAAACTCTTTCCTATGCAGCAGCCCTGGGATCAGGCAGTTGCCGGATATTGAAAGACTCTGGATAATAGAGAGATTTACCTAGCAATGCATAACACTGAAGAAAAACAAGAGTAAATATTAAGAAACAAACAAAAATGTATGCAGACAACTTTATTTACCAACAACACTAGTATTGTACACTGTAAACCTACACTGTATTAGTTGTACTTATTTTTATTTACTTTCACTATCCTGTCCTTATGGAAAACATAACTAAAATTTCACGTATGGTTAAAATGCCAGTTATATGAGATTTCCGGCTAACAGAATGCTGAATATGGAAGAGTTTACTGTACCTACAACATTATGTTAAGAGGGAGTCTAGGTTAAACATCTCTGTTATTAGCAAATACATTACAGGGTTGTTATAATCATCACAAACGGTTGCATTCTAAACCTCCCCTCCCAATTCAAAAGTAAAGCTAAATTTTTAAAGAAGAACCAAACATTTTACAGTATAGAAATGCACAGGGCTCCCACACAACCCTATTCTGCCCTGTATAACACAATAAGGAAGAAAAAAAATCTTGCGTCTCTATCAATATCAATTCAAATATGGAATCAGAAATCCTAAAGCACGTCATCACAGATCTATAGTTCTGACAAAAAGGGAGGATAAAGGAGGCAATAGACAAGGAGTGTGAAGAGGGTTGAAATGGATTTCCAAAAGCTGAGCCCGAGAGGCATAAAGATCAAATAACGGAAAATCTGTCAGTATATCAGAAAGCCTGTAACAGGGCTGGTTGGTCTGCTCGATCACCGGGATTTAAAATATACAATTAAGGAAGAAACAGGAACCACCAAGAAGCTAAATGGCTTCTGTATCAGCCTGGAGACAGACCCATCTTCGTCCCGTTCTTTCTGGGGAATAAGACGTGCTGTTAGTGACTGAAGCTTCGTCTTCACTAGGCAGGCGAGTCGACTGCAGATACATAATTCTAGTGACGGCAACTGCGTAGCTAGAATTAACATTGGCAATCAAGTTATGTGGCCGTTCTCACTAACGAAAATTAACGGGAGAGTTTCAGGAGTTGGACTGCTGACCCTAGGGAGGTGGATTTCGCACATCTCCACCAAGTGCATGAAATCGAACCCCCGGAAGATCGGCCCTGAGCAGGTCGATCTTCTGAACAATGGAGACATGGGCCTCAGGAGTTGGAAGCAGTGGGTGCGGGAACAAATTGGTGGTTTACCAGGCAGTAAGTCAAGAGAGCCACATGGTCCATGCAGGAGTTCTGCAGGAGTTCAGATATGAAGTGGCTGAGCTGCTAGCAGAAACACACAATCTCTCATTAACAGCAGCTACTGTTTCTGAGGATTGGAGGGCTGTCAAATGTCATAGCTGTGAGTTAAATAGGTTCAAAGGGTCACCCGGACAACAATATACGTGTTGGCCATCCAGCTGTACCTGGCAAATGCCTTGAAACAAAACTTACAACCGGAATAATAAAACGCGGAAAAGCATGACCAGGTCCCTGCAATAAACTGTCACACGACTTCATTGGGATTCTCTAAATATGACCAGTAGGGGATAAAAGAGAAGGTGACATCATTTATTTATGCACTGAAAAAAGGGCTTTTCGCCAGGTCTTTCAAGAGGCTACTACAGAAGCTGAAAGGACACGGGGTGAAAGGCAAAACAGTCATGGATCAAACCTGGCAGGAGAAACAGTGGGAAGAAGTGGATTAAAATAAATGTTAAAAGCCTGGCCCAGGGCCTGGTTTGTCTAATCTATTTATTAATGGCCAGGAAAGTGGTGTGGTCGTGAGAGGTTAGAATCTGTAGATACACACAAACTTACGGGTTGTACCCTCCTGGTATGGCACCCTCCGGACCTGAGCAGTCCCAAACCAGGGATTTTGCCAGCCCAGGGGAGGTTAATGCTCCCCAGGCTCCTGCTGGCTTCCCAGGCCTGGCCATGACCCCTCCTTCCTGGCCACCACTGGCCCTCCAGCCGCAGCTCGCTGCTGGCTCCCCAGCCCCCCGCCACCTCACTGGCTGCAGCTCCCTGCACCTCCCCAGCACGCTGATCATGGTTCCCCAGCCGCGGCTCCCACCACAAGATTCCCAGCTGGCCCCCTCTCCTTGCTGACAGGGCTCTCTGGTCCAGTAACATCTGGGGTCCTGCTGAACCATGAATGTCACTGGACTACCTGGATTTCAGAAGTTCAGCCTGTATGGGGTTTGATTAAGTCCAGACAGGACGGTGAGGAACTTCAGGTGAGTGGGAAACAAGCTGGAAAATTACACTGGACACTGAGAAATACAAAATATAACTCCTTGAAGGAAAACTGTTTAAAACACCTCGCAGAGTTTGGTACAGGTTGCACCATTCTCCTCTGGCACCCTCGGGGAAAGGAGAATTTGCCGGACCATGGAAGGGCAGTATTGTCTAGCACATTACCAACACTTCGACTGCTCACTGGGCTCTTAGAAATCCTTTGTAGGGGTAAATTGCAGCTAAAGAACAGCACAGAACACGGAGAGCCAGGACAGGTGGCCATAAGCAAATTTTATGAAAAGTTGGACACACCCATGGTAAGTGGTCCTCCAGCTAATTAAAATCATGCTGGTTTATGAATCTCGCCAGATGAGAGAGGTTCACCCTGTATCAACTCAGAAAAGGACCTTGGGTCTCTGTGGCCGTTTCTACACAGGCCACTTTCTTCGAAAGTGGCATGGTAATACACGGCCCGAAATATGCTAATGAGGCATGGATGCAAATTCCCTGCGCCTCATTAGCATACGGTCATGTGATTTGGAGTCTGGAAGACCGTTCTTCCGGACTCCAAAACACCATGTGGAAGCGCGGCCCTGGGGGAGCTTCCGGAAGGAAGTCCTTCCAGAGGCCCCGTCTTCCCAAAAATTTTTGGGAAGACGGGGCCTCTGGAAGAAGGACATCCTTCCGGAAGACCCCTGGAGGCCGCGCTTCTAAACTGCGTTTTGGAGTCCGGAAGAACGGTCTTCCGGACTCCAAATCACATGACCGTATGCTAATGAGGCGTGGGGAATTTGCATCCGTGCCTCATTAGCATATTTCGGGCCGTGTATTACCATGCCACTTTCGAAGAAAGTGGCCTGTGTAGAAACGGCTTGTGTGTGTACCACAACTCTGCTCCATGTGCAACCACGGTCAAACAGATACCCAGGCCGGCCGCCTAAGGGTACATTTACACTTCTACTCCATCTCCCGTCGACCTCCATCTGTGAAGACGGCCAGGTAAGTCGATTCCAGCTACGTAACTGCCATAGCTGGAATTGCGTATCTGCGATCGACTTTAAGGTCTGGCGTTGACCTGGCCTCAGGAACGGAACGGACACTAATAAAATACTGGAAAGCCGTTACAGAATCCAATGGGGCAGCCATGCCTGGATCCCATGTGCGGCACGGGGTTTCCCACTTCATGAAGGATGTTACAGAACTAGACAGGTTCAGAAAAGGGTGCTGAGAACGATCAAGGGCCTGGGAAATCTCTTTGACGATGAGAGATTGAAATGACTGGAATTGTTTCCCTTCGGAGACAGATGACTAAGAAGGGACAGGATAAAAGCATATAAACACATGACTGATCTAGAAGGGAGACTTTCAGCAACTGTTCTCCCCATATTGTAACACAAAGAACAAGGGGAGAGTTCCACACATGAAAAGAAACCACCTGTGATAAACCTGTGGAACTCCTCGCCACAGGAAGTCACTGAAGCTAGGAATTTCACAAGACGGAAAATGGGACTGCACATACAAATGAATAACAAGAAAGACCAGAGTTAGAGTAACAAATTTTGCAGCATCTTGGTAGGGATAGTAATCTTAGGTTTCAAGTTTAACCTGTTCTTGTGTCACTTTGAGGCAGTTAAAGTTGTTTGGATACCATATCTGCATTTCTAGAGCTTAACATACTTGGATCTCTTTTAAAGCACAATTAATCTTGGAATTCCCTGGTTCGGGGGCTACCTACAAGAGGCCTGCAATGGATTTGATCTTAAAAGACTCTCATATACTCTCCACCAGAATGATAGCTTAATATAGATTTTGTTGGTAATATCTCAATAAAAAAATGAAGTGAGTGTGGGCTGAGAGGGAACTCAGTGGATAATAATCCATAGCAGACACAGGGAACCTCTGCATAGAGCTGGGACAGGCCCAGCTGAGGCACCAATTCTGATTCACTCGGCTGGGAAGATGTGGGATTCTGCACACACCAAGGGGAATCTGCCACCAGAGGGGAAAGTTAAGGGGTGAATCTCGATCCTTACTGTGGTACCAGCCAGCCCAAGGCATGTGGGATTTGGCCAACAGCACCAGGAGACAGCGGGTAATAAGGAGACAGTTCTGAAGGGTGAGGTGGTCGTGGAATTCCTACGGTAGGGGAAGAAAAAAAAACAAGCGTTAAACCATTGTCACAGCAACCCTGGATTACAGCTGTCAGACTAGGGTGCTAGTGCTCCCTCCCCGGGACACCACCCCTGCCTTTAGTGAAGGCCTCGTTTCCACTTGCGATCGATTTATCATCCATCTTTCCACTGGTGATCCATTTATCCTGTCTACTGCAGACAGGATAAATCAACCTCTGAGCTTGCGCCCACTGATGGCGGTACTCCACCAAAACAAGAAGAGCAGCCAGTGTTGATGGGAGAGCAGCTCCTGCTGAATTTACCCCATGCAAGACACTTGTGATAGATACATCAACTGTTTGCGCGCACGCTCCTGTACCACGGAACAATACTTCTCTCTGGCTAGTCCAGGAAATCTGAGCTAGAGATGTTCTTCCCAAAAGGACCATCCAGACAAGCTGACTGAGCCCAGAGCTCGCCTGGAAGGAGGCAAGGCACCCCCCAGACGCACACAAGCAACAACCTTTAATGCTGCCCAACCACGCATACCAACGCGGCCTTGCAACTGAGGCTCAAAGCTACTAGCCAGTTTGTCCCCTCCCCATACTGCCTGCATTGCTACTGGTGACCTAGGGCCAGAGAAGGCTGTGGCCATGGGAAGGACATCAGTTCAGAGCATGTGAGCCTCCATATTGGATTACCACAGGACTTGCTGATTTCTACACAAGCCAGAGACCCCTTGGCCACAGACAGGCTTTAGAGGTAGATCTCTGCAAACCTGGGGATCTCCGCAGCTCATTTTTGCGACTACAGATACAAATTTTGTGTCCGTGCAGGGCTCTATTCCCAGGCCTCGGCCAAGATGCAGCATCAGGCACCTCGGAAGCCAGCAGGGTGCAGAAGCCCACCATGGGCAAGACAGCCTGACATGTAGGGGAGACAGCGGCAGGGGAACGTCGGACAGTCCTGGTTTTGCAGCCCTCGGAAGAGAGGGCCCTGGAGGACACTCTCACATCTGGAACGTCCTACCACTCTTCCGGCAAAGAGACAGGGCCACCGCTCGGCCAACAGGGACTCCTTTGGGCTGTAACCAACGCTCTGTCACCAGGAAACAGGCCAGATGTTCACCAAAGAGAACAGAGAAGGGTCTGATGGTAAAAACCATCCCAGTTGTCTGTTCCCTGGCCAGTACTGGCAATGTGCTTTGGCCGATGTGCCGGAGGAGGCTGGCCTGTGTTTCACTCCCCGCAGAAAGGCTGTGCCAGGCCAGGCAATCGAGCCACGGCATCACCGAATCAACAGCTGGTCCCTCAAACGGCAGTTCAAACCCCTTCCTTTGCACAGCAGCCGAAGAAGGTGGCCAACGCTGTGCCCAGCGAGGGCTGGTCTGGATCCTCTCTGAATGGAAGACGCTTGCCCCCAGAGACAAACACTGCATTGTGCCAGGTGGCTTGGTAACTTGCAATCTTCACGGCTCATCTGGCCAACAGAGAGGTGCCCCCCCATCTCCCACCCCAGCAAGCAGGTCGAGCATCTCGGTGGCCTTCTCACACAAGCTGGGCCTGGCATCGCCCCAGGCCCACCGCTGCTTTCATGTCAGCACAGCCAGGACCACAGATCTCTCCTGCGCAGCTTGTGGTCCAGCGGCAGCTCGCTGTTCAGACCAGGGGGCATTGCAAAGGTTTGGAAAGCCCTACAGCAAAACCCAGACAGGCCCAGAGATTTCCAGGGTCCTTGCTAGCCCCGTGCGTCTCTGCCCCATCTGTCCCTGTGTCCGAGCAGCACCCCAGGAACCCCCTCCCATGCCCACTTCTGCGCCCCCAGCGCTCACCCGTCTTTGGATCGATCTCTGGCGAGAGGTGGGACGGCGGCGAGCCCGGGGGGAAGTGGTCGTTGCTGTAGGTGATGAGCGGGGTCAGCGGGTGCATGTGATGGGAATGCTGCACCACAGGTACTTTGTTCGACTGCAGGAGAAAAGGGAGAAGAAAGCGCTCAGCGGCATGGTCGTCTGATGAGAACGCCAACGAGCAGGGGAGGAAGGGATCCGGCTGCAGGGACCCAAGTGGCTTAGGAGTCGAAGTCCCCTGCCCAACAGCCAGTGAGGGTGCAATTATCACAGGCAGCTAGCCAAGGCCCCGGTGAACCAGGCATTGAGGGGTCTGAGCCCCATGGATGTGCAATGAGATTTCGGCTCCTCAGTCCCAAAGCCACTGCTGGACGTGGGTCATAGGTGCCTTTGAAAGTTGCACCCTGGGTGCCCTGCAGTTAAGCGGCAGGGCTGGTGCATCCCAGAGCTGCTGCCTCTACATCAGTGGTGGGCAGTAATTTTTGTTGGGGGTGGGCACTGGAAGCTTTTGGCCAGTGGTCAGGAAGTGCCAAGGGGGTGTTGGGTCTGGCTTGGGGGCTGGATGCAGAAGGGAGCAGAGGAGAGTGGGGAGAGATGCCGGATATGTGCGGGGTCTGAGAAGGAGTATGGGTGATGGAGGTGGGGGTGTGACCTGGGCCAGGGGCTTGGGGGGCAGGGCTGGGTGGGGGTGAGGGGGCAGGGGAGGATTCTGGCCTGGGGGAGGGAGCTGTTATCTGGGGAGGGGGTTGCCCAGGGGCAGGAAGATGTGGTGGGGAGGGAGTGGGGTGGCAGAGGCAGGCTCTGGCCAGGAGGTGCTTACGTAGGTGGCTCCCTGCCGGCTGCAGCCCCAGATAGCTCAAAACTTCCGCCTGGTACGTGTGGCCGTCTGCTCCAGACATGGGCGGGAGAGGGGGAGACAAGCATATGTGCTGCCCCGCCCCCCACCAAAATCTCTCAGCTCCTATTGGCTGGAAACTGGCCAATGGAAGCTAAGAGATTTTGCTAGAGGGCAGGGCAGCGCACAAAGCCTCCCCCGCCAGGGTCTGGATCAGAGAGCTACATGGAGCAGGAAGCCGCTTGGGGCTGTGCTGTGCTGTGCCCAAGGATCTTGGCCACACCTGCCTGCCCCCACCAGCATCCCTCACCGCTCTCGGATGGAGGGTTGCAGGTCCGAGAGACGCCATTCCCGCCCCCAGCCCGTTTCCTGTCCTCCCAGCCTGGAACGTTCACTATGCGAAGTGACACAGTGGGATGCTCTGGAGGTCACCTCCCTCCCCAGACTCAGCTCTCGGGCACAGCAGGGCCCTCCCTCTTTATGGTCACGCCAACCCCGCCCCCCCATCGCCCACCACCAGGGATCGCCAGAGCCTCCACCTCTTGTGCCAGCTGCACCAGCTTCACACCAGCAACAGGCAAGTCACCCAACGGTTCTCACCATCATCCCAGCCCTGGCTGCCTGCATGCCAGATCCAACCCCACCGCCCTGGCCGCAGCTGTGTCCCGCTTCCCCCAGCCACAGCCCCTCGCGACGTGAGGAACCATCAGCCTGCGCTAGCTTGGGGGCTAAGAGGTCCATCCCGCCTCGATGCCCCTCCATCATGAGACTGGCTCCCCCAGGCAAAAGATCGGGGATGTGGCCTGCTCCACCTTGTCTTTCTCCGCCTCCCCTGCAGACAGCTCCCTCCACGGTTCCTCCAGCGCAGCAACGTGGCTCTCCAGATGTTGCACTTGGGCCCTGCAGTCCAGGAACTGCTCGCTCTGGGTACATACATGTGCCACTCTGCAGGTCGCTGCTGGCCGGTGGAGCTGACGAAGTCAGCTGCTTCGTTTGCAGAGCGTGCAAACGCTCCATGAGTGGGCATGCGCACACCAGCCTGGCATCTACCGCACACACGCCGTAGGCGGTTGTCAAGGGGGGCATCTCTGTGAAATCTACAGCAATTCTTTTCAGCCCAGTCCTGCTGTAGTCCACAGGAGAGCTACATCCAAGCCAAGTTCTCAGGTTTCAGATGCGACCCTTCCCCTGTTGCCTGCAGAGAAGTGTGACATCAGCCCACCCCCTAGAACTCGACACGCCTCAAGGGATCTCACTCCAACGTACAAGAATGAAAAATTCACGTTGGGCAGCAGCCAACCCTGGAAAACGTCAGACCCAGAGGCAAACGCTTTGCAAAGCTCACAGAGAGTGGGAACTGGGGGTTGTAACAGGCGCAGTTCTGCAACCTTAAAGAGAGAGGATGAAGTAAACAAGGACTGGCCAGGTTTGGGCGGGAGACGGGATCAAAGCAAACCCTGTGTGGGATGCAAGGAAGCCGGATCCAATCCCTCGCGTGCACCAAAGTTTCCAGTGAGAGGTTCAGGAACTCTCCCCACACAGAGCTAGCCAAACAGCCTTAGGCACAAGGTGAGTCTGCCCAGCTGCAGGACTGAAACAATGATCTCACAGAGGAAGGACTGGAGTCCCCAGAAGAAATGGAGATGGGGATTTCCTAATTCCATCTCAGCTCCCCAAGAAAATTATTCTGAACACTCCACCAAAGGTCATCAGCGAAGGAAAAAGTTAACGGGGGCTTGGGTCCTTTTTCGCTCTTAAATGATGGTTACAGGACACCTGAAACATTTTTCCCCACCCCTGCTTGCTTTTTCTATCGGAAAGACAAGTCTTGTGTGCCCTGGAAGATTCGGTGGCAACTGGGGAATGAATAAATTGCACTATTGCAGAAGAATGGAAGTGGAGAGCTGATCATTAGGAAATATCCACCTCATTTGCCTTTGGAGAGTCCAGCCCACGAGATCATGGCCCCACCCTTTTTAGTTCAGCTGATTAAAAATGCCTTGGGTTTTATTTGAAGCTTTTTGAACCTCCACTTTGTTCCAATGTTTAATAAGGAGGAAAAAAAAAATCTTCGTTAACTTCAGAACCCCCAGCTTCCAGTGAGTTCACACTAAAGATGGGACGATGCCTCAGAACAAAATTCTCAGACCTGGTACAAAGCAGGACCATGACCAAACACTTCCAAGCCTTTTTTCTGCAGCATAAAGCAGCAAAATACGGTCCAAGAACAATTACATAAAAATTCCTTTGCAGCCACTAACTGGGATCAGTGTTTGGTAGTGAACATGGAGAGACACACACAGAATGGGAACCTTGCTAAGCACTGGGAAACTGCAAAAACCACTGGGAATGCTGTGTACAATACCTCTCCCCAAGAGTAAGCACGTGGAAAGCCATGTGCCCACTATGCCCAAGGGCTGGGGGCTGCAACCTATGGCTCAGGAGACACATGTGGCTCTTTAAGAGCTTCCTTGTGCCTCCCAATGTTATAATTGCAAAGTTTAAAAACAATAACAACAAACCTCCTGATTATTTTCAATAAACGTTGAATGTCTAAAAGCCCCAGAAAGAACAACTCATATCTCAATAGCAAACGATATGTGATCTCATAACATTGAGATTACTCCCCCAGGCGTCCTCCAGAGGGAGAGAAGGTTCGGTAGTGAGTCAGGAAGACAGTGGTACAAACACACACATGTAAAGTGCGAGGAAATAGAATATGAAGAAAGTTTGTGAGAGTCCTGCAGTGAACATGTATCACATCACAAATCATTGTGTGCGCGCTGCTCTTCAAACAGGGACTAAAAAAAGTAGGGCTTGATGTGATTTATTACAGACCATCTCATACGCACACACATTGTGGCTCTTGAATTACTGAGGTTTATTTTACCAAATATGGCTCTTCTTCTTCTTTTGGTTGCTGACCCCTTCCTGAGGGCCTAGGGGCCACTGAGTGACCCAAGGCCAAAATGCTCTTAACTCCGATGCCTGAAATTTAAGACACCTTGAACTCATGCAACACTTCAACACCAGCATAGAACTGGCTACAGAGGTGGTAGACTCTCGGTCCTCAGAACTTTTTAAGGCAAAGAGCCCTCAAAGAGCAGGGTGAGACCAGATGACCTCCTGAGGTCTCTTCCAACCCGAATCTTCTGTGATCCCATGATTCTGCAGGACGTGGTACACACAGCAGGTTCACTGAAGGCAGTAGGAACTGTGTTCTTGACCGCTCTGAAAACTAAACCTCTTACTTAGGTGCCTAATTTTAACTCAGCACACTTGAAAAAGTCGTCCTTCGGGTGGTATTGCGACCCCTGATCTGCCTTTTTCTTGTGGCTCAGGCTGGTCACTTGATACCACTCCAGGTGCAGGCACCAACACAAACCACTTCTTTCTCCTCTTTTGTTGTTTGCAGGGGTGTAGCCCCGCTGACCCCAGGATACAGGAGAGATAAGGTGGGTGAGGTCATATCTTTCACCGGACCAACTGCTGTTGGTAAAGGAGGCAAGCTTCCCAGCTCCACAGAGCAGAAGAGATCAGAAATATTACCTCACCTGCCTGGTCTCATTTTCTCTTGTCCCTCAAAATTGATGCTAGCATGTTTACTTCCTGTTTGACATGTTCACAGATTCTAAGACCAGAGGGGGACCTTCTGCAGTCATCTGAGCTGAGCTCCTGTGCAGAACAGGCCCAAGAATGTCACCCTGCGATCCCACCACCTAAGGCCTCCCGGCTGAGTATATTTTGGAAAGAGATGCCACATCCCTAAGTCAGCTGTTCCACTGCTTAATTAGCCTCCCTAAAAACTTGGCTCTTTATTGTGTCATTTCAGGGAGGTGTGTGTGACCCTGGGGAGATACACGAGAGACCCAAATGAGGTGAGTGTTGGGTGGAGATTCTGCCTGTGATTAGTGCCTGGCCAGGTGGCCTTGGCACAGTGGGAGGAAGAAGACACAAGCTGCCCAGACCATGCCTGCTGGGAATCCTCCAGCCCATGCTGTTCAGGAGATTCAGAGGATAATCCAGCAGAAAAGCACTTACTAAGTGTGCAGGTGATGGAGATCTGCTGTCCTTCAGCGTAGCCCCAGCTGGAACATCGAGAAGCGGCCACTTCATCTGCAGGTACTGGAAGAAACCCAGACGTAAAAGGATGAAACAGCAACTCTGAGGAACGGGTACTCCCCAGGCCCAGCTGCTTGCACGAGAGGGACTTGCAGAGCATGTCAGAAGTTTGGCATTTACAATGATTTTGAAGGTCAGTGGAGGGTTACACAAGAGTACCGTCCTACCAAACTATAACCAGCCATAACAGAGCAGACCTGGAGGAATTGTCAGCTTGTGAGTGTCACTTAGCCAGCTCCGTTAGGAGCTCCGGGGAGGCAAAAGTATTTTGCATTAGGGTAATACACTTCCTTGCCAGCACCAAACGGGGGTTCCCATGGCCAGGTCCTCCCAGTCAATGACTCGGTCGCTCCGCTGAAGGTAGGGAAAGGGAGCACTTCTCTGCTCGAGAGCCCCCAGCACAGAGTGGCACACCCTGGGCACAAGAACTCTTAAGCTGCACCCACACCACCTCCACTTCGTTCGTTACGCAGCCTGCTCCCGTATCACAGCCTACAGAAACCACGCTCCTCTGTAGTTCCCCCCCACGGATCATTCCAAAACCTCCTGCTTGTCAGCGACAGGCTGTGACTAGCTAACCTCCTCATCACACCAGGGGCTGGCAGGATCTACAGGTCAGGTGCGAATCACCCCACCAGTAGTGGTCCCACGCACCACACTGGCGTCACAGGTTTCCATGCACCGTGGAGCTGTACGCAACACAGCCACCAGTTCCAATGGCCAGGAATTTTTTTCACAGCCCTCCCCCGCCTCCTCCCTCTCCATTTAAGAGGGAGGCAACTCAGGGCAGCCTGGAAAATCTGCACACGACCCCGCACCTTGGAAATCTGGCCGGCAAATGAAAAAGTGCCGGAGAAGGGATGCTCTTCTCACTAGGTGCTTGAGACACCCAGAATCTGATGCACGCAGCTGAGATCTGCAGGGGGTATCAGGCATCATCCAGCAGAGCTGAGCTGAGAGAGGCCAAGCAAATGGTCAGAGAGATCATGTTCCCAGGGGGTCATTCCTCAAAGGGGCTGGCGTTGTCCCTCAGCGAGTCTGGTAGGACAATCCCACTCTTGTTCTGCCCCTTAATACTCACTCCGACCCACCACTCCTTCACTGTTCTTGTGTGTTGCATCCTGCCCCCACCTGCAAAAACCTTAGATCTCACAAGTCCCACAAGGGATGCAAATTCCCCCACGCTCTTAAAGAAAAAAACACACACGCAGAAAAACCACTTGGTCATTTTACACACACACACACACACACACACACACGCAGAGCCATACTGACATCAGGTATAACGTTTACCACTAAAAGAATAAAACAAATCTCACTTTCACTGTGTAAAAATCCACTTTAAATCTTCTTCAACCACTTTTAACTCCTGTTATAATGGATATGTAACCTCTCCCCATCCCTCATCTAAATTGCAGCATGAAAACCTTTCTTTTAAACAAGAAGACTTTGCTTTGCAGCGCTGAAGTTCTAGTTAACGGCCAACTGATGAGCAGGTTACGATTTTCCTGCAAATTACTGCTGATTGGCTACTTTGCCACACAGTACATTTTACCTGCTAAGCCCCCATTAAGACAGGGGGTCCTGCAGGGCCCCAGTCCCACTACAGAGCTCTAGACCAAGTGGTTCCCAACCTGGCGTCCACAGATCCCAGGGGGTCCATCAGGGTATTGCAGAGGGTCCGTGCAAAACATAAAGATAAATAAAAACGATGGCAGAAAATAAGTTGTAAGCAAATTGCCACGTTACAATCAAATATTATTTTTAAATTGAGTAACTTCCAATAACGTTATTAATTGCTGTCTGGGAATCTACATTGTGGTTCCCTTTTTCACGTACTGAAATGCACATGGCGGTTAGAATTAACTTTGCAGGGGTCTGCGAACGGCTTGGGGGGCGAGCGGGAGTCCATGAATGGTTTGGGGGTGGCGGGTCTGTGTTCGTGGAAAGGTTGGGAAGCGCTGCTCTAGAGTGAGGTCTGCCAAGCAGCAGACAGCTCGCTCCCCCATGCTGGACGGGGAGCTTAGACTGGAATCTTTCCACCTGGGACCTTTGCAGGACAGGATCTGGCTTTGCATGTGGTACAGGCTGAGGCGCATTGTCAGCGCTGAAACACGAAGCACTTGAGTCAGAGCTAACCTCAGTCTTTGCGCCGGGCGGAGGTTCTGGAAGCTCTTGCTTCATTCCCTGCTCCCTCTTCTTCCTGCTCTGGGGGAGGGATGCTGAAGTGGCTGGTGCTGTCTGCATCCCTTCTGGAATGCCGCTGCCCGGCTCTCGCAAGGGAACAGAGCCGCTGCCTGGTACCTGGCTCTGGCGAGGGAACAGAGCTGCCACGTGGCACCTGGCCCATCAAAGTGCAACTCGCAGACCTCTTGCCTTGTAGGTGTTGCTATTTGGCCCTTTCCCTGACTTAAGTACACCCCTCCTCCAAGTACAAGTCACCGGTGTCCCTCTGGAAAACTACTTGAGTAAAAGTGCACATGTGCCATCTTTTATTGTACTCAAGTACCCGGACGCGAAAGCAGCTGCGCTTTTACTCAAGTAACTTTTTGGGTACTTTGCTCACCTCTGCTCCTAGCACAGCCTGAAAGGGCCTCACCCATTTTAGCTTGTCTTTGGTACATGCGTCATCCTCACCTTGCACTCAACTCTGGCTCTCTCCGCACATGCCTGACCAAGTACTCTTCCCTTCCCTGGACCCATGAGCCTAACAAGCAGACCCCCAGCACAAACAACCCTGGGATCTGTCTGCCTCTCACAAGGAGGACAAGGCTGACCTCCTCCACGGCCGTCTGAACCAGAGGGCTCATGCTGTGCAAGGGGCTCTCATATTCTCCACTTGTTTGGTTTAGCTGATAGAACATGCTGGTCCCTGGGACCAGCGGGCAAGAGATTAGAGAGCAATAGATTTAAATTCAAGTGCTTGGCTCTTTTCTGTGCTAACACCACTGCATTTCCAAGGAGGATGGACTGCGGCGCAGTGGTTAGGGGCTAGCTTAGGATTTCCACCACAGACTCCCTGGTGGGCCCTGGGGAAGTCACCAAGGATCTGTCTGCACTTTACAGGTGGAGTCAAAGCTTTGTCAATCAATGCACTGGAGGTTGATTTAATGGGTCTAGCAAAGAGCTGCTAAATCAACTGCAGATCACACTCCGCCAAATCACATATTCCACTGGAAAGAGAAAAGTAAGTGGAGTCGATGGGAGAGGGCCAGCTATGGCCCAAATCAGTGCGGATCCTGGGTAAGTAGATCTAAGCTACATTGACTTGAGTTACACAACTAAATTGTGTCACTTGGCCTGACCAACAGCTATAGTGCAGACAAACCCTTTGCCTCTCTGTGACTCGGGTTCCCACCTGCCCAAGGGAATAACATTTCCCTACCTCTCAGAGGTGGTGTTAGGAGAGACCCATTAAAGGCTGTGCGTTGCTCCAATACTACAGTGACAGATTGAGATAAATACTTTAGAGCAGGCGCAGGTTACAGCCAGGAACTGGTAAGCATGTGTTGTAGGAGCCAGAGATCCAGCTGGAAGAAGGGCTCGGTTGGGTCTTGCTTGGAAATTCCCTCAGTCCCCAACCGATCAGTAGTGATTTTAGGGGGCATGCACAGGGGTAAGGCAGCACACCCATGGGGGAGCGTGAGGGAAAGGCCCGAGTGATTCCTGGGGCACTGCCGTGTGTGGCGTTTTCTTGGTTTCACCACATCTGATGCTAGGATGAGCCTGTGTGAAGTCCTCATATAATTCTGAAAATGTATTGATTGTTCAAGCCAACGAGCCACAGTCAACTGGCCAAATAGCCACGTGTGGCTAGTGCAGGGGTGGGCAAAATCACGCCCAGAGGTTGCATCCGCCCAGCCAAGCATTTCTCGCCCAGCTGATGAGCAGAGCGTGCGTACTTACAGCCAGCAGCATGTGTTCAGCCGCCCTTCCTCCCACCTTGTTCCGCCTGCGACTGAGCCGCTCCTAGGATTCTCCTGCTAGCTGCGCAGAGGGGGAGGAGGGGAGAGGGTCCTAGTGAAGTCAGGGTGTTCCCCTGCCCCTGTACCCCATCCCTGCAGAGCCCGGAGAGGGAGACACACAGAGGAGCTGCAGCAGTCTGCAGCATGGATGGTGAGTGACTCAGGCTGCAGAGCAGGGGAGCAGGGAGACAACAGAGCAGGAGGGAGCTCTGCTAGAGACAGAGGGGGGCTTCGTCTAAGAACCTTACCCAGCCAGCACAGCCACTCTGTCACCGTCACACACACCCAGGCACTGTCACATATACACGGCACAACACAGCGTGTCACAGTCTGTCTCTCACGCCCAGAGGCTGCGTCTACACTAGGAACTAACTTTGAAGTTAACTTCTCGAAGTGGGGCACTACGTCAAGTAGCCAGCAGAGAGTCTACACCCACCTTCCCCAGCTTCGGAGTCCTTACTCCATTCCCGGGAATGGACTAGTGCCTTACTTCCAAGTTTGCCTTCGAAGCAGGGTGCGTGTAGACGCTCAGCTTCTAAGTCTGTTACTTCGAAGTAAGCGGCTTCGAAGTTATTTTTGTAGCGTAGACACAGCGAGAGTGTTTCTCTTTCACACTCACACTCTGTCTCTCTCGGTCGCTCCCAGCCCCACTCTTCTGTCCAGGGACCAAAAGCTGGTGCACAACTGGGACCAAAGTCATAGTACTCTGCAAAATAATTGTCCACCCCTGGGCTAGCGCGTTGGACACCAAGGCTCTACTGCTTAAGCTAAAAGCCAGCTGGCTCGCAGCTCAGGCTGTAGACGACTCATTCTTTCTCTTTGTGAGTGATCTAGGTGCCAGTTGGTGGTGGGGGTTAAATACTTCCATAGCTCAGGAAGCACATCCAAAGCTTCAGAGACCCAGCTGAAACCCCGGCCCCCCTTGTAACGCCAACAGGTGGAACCAAACCTGGGACCTTTGTGCACGAGCCTCTGCCACTTGAGCGAAAAGCCAGCTGGATCTCAGCTAAAGCTGTAAAGGAGACTCGTTCTGAGCACCACAACAGGGGTCGGTGACTCACAACTAGTGGGTGTGTGGGTTACACCAATAAGATACAGAAGCAGCCACATAAATACAGCTGCTCTTCCTTGCAGAAAGCCTACTGCTCCCAATGATAAAAGGCAGCCCCGCCCCTTTTTTATTCTTTTCTTGTTGAAGCTGAAATTTGCAAAAAGGCCCAGGCCATGCTTGTGGAAGAAGCTTCAAATTTTCCAGGGCCTGGGCTTTTGTGAGACAAATCCAAAAAATGAGATACCCCGAGGGGAGATCGCCTGAACATTTGATTGGCCTTTAAAGAGGGAGTGTCTTATTTTTGAACCTACTCTTGGCAACTGAGAAGCAAAACAGCAAGCATGAATTGAAATCCTTACGTACACGTCTTGCTGCAGCTTCTGTCCTCTAGAGCCTACTGCTAGGACTGCCTTGCAGACTTGGATATAGCTTGGAGACAAAATAAAGGTACATGGTGTAATGCCAACAGACCTGGGTTGCCAGCACCAGGGATAGAACCTGCAAACATAAGGTCTAAAGCCCTGCACGCCACCTCATGATCTAAGGCCAGCTGGCTCTCAGCCAAGGCTGTAGGGTACAGACTTCACTCACCCCAGATGAGGGCTCAGTACTACAACTGTATTGTATTTTTCAGGGGAAGGATCAGCTCATTCCACACCAAGCAGTTGGATGGAGCGTGAGCTGTGATATGCCTGGATTTGGGAGTGTGGAGTGGGTGAGTTGCAGCTGTGCCCTGGAATTTCCCAAACATACAAATCTTCATGATGTAAAACAGCTGGGAGGAAATCCCAGCATGCCCCGCACCCAGGCAGGGCAACCAATAAGCTAAATGGGAGATTAACCCTCCAGGTTCTTCCCTCGATGTACAGTGCCACACGCAGTGCAGACATACGTGAGTCTCCAAAAAAATCTCCAGCTAGCAACTGCAAACCCCAAGCACAAACAAGAGCAGGAAGACCAGCTTGGCCCCCTCAAATGAGCTGCAATCCACCTCTGCATCAGGTCCAATCAGACAAGGGCCAAGAAGGAAGTGCTGTCCGTGAGCCCATCACAGCAACTGTACATGCAGCACCAGCCTGGGGCAAGGTGAGCCCCGTCATCGACAGAGGCCCAAGTTTCTCTCGCCTCTCTCCCCGATGCCTGGCTTGGAAAGGGGCAAGAGGTGTGAAGAGGCTATTTCTGAACGCTCCCCCTCATCTATTTTTGAATGATAAAAATAAATTGCCGCTTTTGCCCCCGGGATGCAGGGACAACAGTTAAAAGGCAACAACTCAGTGAAAGCATTCGACGGGGACAATCCTTGTCAAATGGGAACAGCCCCCACCTCCCAGCTCTCTTGGTGCCCGCCCCAAACCAGCACTTGGATGCAGAGCCTCTGGCCAGGCTGAGCCCAGGCCAGACGGGGAACTCTTTGGAGAATCTGCTTCTTCTCTGTATCACCCACAGTCGGGGGCATCTGCCCTCAGGATGTCGGCTCAGACCATGACCTTGAGCTCCTTTTAAGACTCTGCTTCAGACTCAGGTCTTCCAACAGTGGGGGGGGGGGTGCAAATAAGCCCGCTTCCTGCTGGGACTGGCCAGGAGACTTTCTTTCATAGCACAGGGCACAGCCCTGGCCATGGAATCACCAGGCTTGAGAGCTTCCAATGTCCCAGCACCAAGACCTCTTGGGCCACCGCCACCTGTCTGCTTAACAAAACCCCAGAAGGGTTGCAGCCCACGCACTGGCTCCGTATTCAGAGCCCCTCCGAGATCAGTACTCCTTCCCCGAGAGACGCCTCCATCTCCACAAACACGACCCGCCAGAATCGCTCCCTCACGGAAGCCATGAACCTGCCGACCCTCGGGGCAGACCTGAGACTGACCCAGACGGTGGAACTCATTGCCACAAGCACCCCAAGTCTCAGCACTCAGAGCTTAATGCAGAACGTCCGTCTCTGACTCAGTTTCCCTGCAGTAAGTTCTCTATCCACACACACCAAACCTTCATGAGCTAAACAAACTGGTTTTCCTTCAGGCTGAGACGGAGGCAGGGGAGAGAGGCACTTATTTCTATTTTCAGTCGCTTGAACTCTGCCTCTGTTTCTGCCTCACTGTGTGGCTGTGCCTTGCCCGGGGGGGCCCGCGGGAGGTCTCTGAAACAACAAGCAAGGTTTGGAATACGGGGAGACCACACAGCAGGGAGCAATGGAGAGGGTGCAGTGAGGAGGGAGATTGGAAAGTTACCACGCTTCAGAGGAAGCCTCACTAGGGACGACTCTCCTTTTGGCTTGCCCAACACATCCCCCTGTTGTCTCGGCCTCTTCAGCGGCGCCTGTGTCTCTTGGGCAGGTCACGAGCAGCACCAGGTGCTTCATCAGCGCTCAACGAAAAATAATGGGTGCACACATCAGTGAGAGCTCATGTGCTTTGGAGGGAGGTCACAGGAGGAGCAACCCTGCCTCTAAGACCTAGGGCAATGGTTTTCCCCTAGGACGCAGCCCCCAACTCACAGCCCCCAAACTGTTCAGACCCCCATCACCTTCCCAGGCGCGTGGCGGACCCCCATCAAAGCCAAGTCGAGCAGCTCGGGGCACTTTGTTACAGGAAAAAGGAAACCACGACATAGACTTTCACAAGTAACGTGACTGGAGAGAATAAATTTAAACTTACCAATCGATTGTAACTTTGCAATCTATTTAAAGCTTCTTTTCTAGGACTATTTTTATTGATCTTTTTTCCACAGACCCCCTGCAATACCCTTGTGGACCCGGAGCTGGGGACCACAGACCTACGGGAACACGAAGAGCTCTGGGAGCAGAGTCTCTTGGTTAGAGGATCCTAGCTCAGGCAGACCTATGGGCGTCAACTCCAATGAAACCAACCCCGTAGCTACACAGGCAGGGACTCGGGGGTAGCAGCCACCTGAGCCACTGCAGCCAGGCTGCTCTCTATAGCATGCCAGCTCAATGAAAGCTTGCAAGGGCACGTCAGCCTGAGCTGGGAATTACCCCTCCAGCCCAGGTGCCCCTTGGGAGTCTGCACAGGGGAACATTTTAAGCCAGGCCAGACCCCAAAGGGGGCACTGTGGGGAGACCAGGAAAGGAAGCTCGGTCAGCTGGCCACCTCCCACGCTCCTGGCCTTGCAGCGCACCCCGGTGCAGGCTGGGGTCTGCAGGAGCCCCACAGCTCTGGCTGAGGTTGTGTGTTGAGAGCAGATTCCTCTCAATGCTGCCAAATCTCCATGCACAGACCCCTCCTTTAAAAGCAGCAGCGTCTTACCCACGTCTGGACAAAGAATTAGCCAGGCCCGGCTGGTGCGGCAGGGTGCAGGGCCAAGGCAACCCCCTTGCTTCCCTGCCTGAAGGCCAGGCCTGGTCTTATGATGCTTTTAGGCCCACAAGATTCAAATCAAATGGAGGAGAAGAGCCACCCAAGTCCCAGGACGCCCTTGCCCTGTGCTAGGAGAGGCCACCAGGCACTGGCCGTGAAAAATTCAGCAACGCACAAGAACGAGCTGTTTATTCGGCTTTGCAGAGCAAGCACGTTTCAGCCCCAGGCTGCTCACTGCCGGCTCAGCTGGCAGGTGTGATAATTTCTTCAAAGCAGACGATGACAAGGGTATGAATTTACCAACTGACCAGGAAGTGCAAGACGTTATAGATTTCTTGTCTGGTTTTAATACGGGCAAATCCCAGCAGACTTCTCCTATGGTAAAAAGAAGAAATTCTGTTGCATCTTCCACATCAATGGAACAAAAGTCGGGAACAGTGCAACAGCAACCACAGACTGTCTCTCACGCATCTCTGCACCCTCCTCAGCAAGGACCGACGCAGCAGCAGTCACCAAAGCAGCTGGTAGGCAGTTCTTGGCTGCACTGGTGCTGCTTGGACGGCTCCCTGTTGAAAACAGGCTGAGCACAGGTCTGAGCCGAAGCCACCTAAATGAAGGAGGTCCCCGGCTACCCGCAGGTGCCCTCCTGCTTGCTAGGAGAAACACCCAACTATAAACCCAACGGCCAGGACTTCAAGTCTCCCCTGCAGCCTCCTTTGAAGGTTTCCATGCACGTTGCTGCTCCCTTTTCTAGCCTGCTGCCTAGTCGACTTGCACATGGGTGCATCAGGCTGAGCTGGGATCAGAAACCCAGCCCCACCATCTCTTGTGGCAGATGTACCCAACGCCTGACAGACGCAATGGAAGAGCAGCACAGCAACTGTGGGCAGTGCAAGAGACAGAGGATCTTGAAAGAAAGACCAGAAAGATGCTGGGGCTAAAGTTGCCGGCAGGAGACCTGACCGCCCCTTAGAGGGCTCTGCAGACAACCCCTCCTTGGCCCTAGCAGAAGGAGACCATGGATGAGACAGGGACCAGTCAGAACTAGGCTGCATTTCTCAACCTCCATGTGACCATGGCCCAGGTGCTTAATTGCTCTGTGCCTCGACGTCCCCCATCTATGGGCTATTTCGGCGCTTCGAAAGCCTGACCAGCTACAGGAGGCAAACGCCAGGGCTCAGGTGGGCTGGGCATTCTCAGCTGACCCCTGATTTGGAGGGGCGTCAGGAGCAGACGAGCGGGGATGGCTGGTGGCGAGTCATAACCCTTAGAGCCCACTGTTCGGCTGGTGTCCAGCTGTGACCCCCCCAAGCAGTGAGGCCCAAGAGGAGCCCTGCAATCACGAAGGGTACGTCTGCACTACGGGGAGGCTCGACCCTGCCGTGGTCGATCTTCCCGTGCTCGATCTGGGGCGCCTGGTCGGGACGCGCTAAACCAAACCTCCAGGGCTCCCCATCGACCGTGGCACGCCTGCCCCCGCCCGCCTCGCCATCAGGAGTGAGGGAAGTTGCCTGGAGCAGAGGCTCCCATCCATCTGCCTTAGTGGAGGCAGTGCAGGAGCCTGAAAGAAGGTAGGGTGACTCCAGCTATGTCATTAACGTGGCTGGCATCGGGTACTGGAATCCCACCTTCCCTGAAGCGTGGACCTGCCCTAAGAGCAGGAAGGCTGGGTCCACGCCACGGGCCCTTTGCAAAGACCGCAGGAGGTAAGAAGGAGAATCCAGGACCTTCCTCATGGGCACAGTCTTCACCCTAGGGAGGTCCCCACTGAGTTCTCCCCTTGCTCCCAGTTCTGTTGCTCTGGGGCAGGAGAGCCCCGAGCCCCTTCCCTTCACAGTGGCTCTCGGTGGCTCCTTGGGAGCGTAGCCTAGGAAGCTTCCTTCCCCAGAGTCCACCCTCCTCGCACAGCTGCACCAGCCATGCCCCTTACTGCCCCCACTTCCTCAAAAGCCAAGGGAGACCCACACATCAGGACCGAGTCACCAAGGGGGAGGGTGTGGGCACTGAGCACCGCCCTCTGCCCCTCACGCCCTTCCAGGCTGGGAGACTTAATTCCCAAGCACGGCCAGTCCAGCAAACACAGAGTTACAGGGACACTTCCCACCTAGCACAGCCACGCTCCCCTTGACTCTGCCCTCCAGCGAGGAGCCAATAGGAATAGGGGCTCTACCAGCACCTTGCCTCTCCAGCTCCACCTGCTCACAACCCTGTGCTCCAGCTCAGCTCCCCTAATCACACAATCCAACAGGCCAGGCTCTGGTACCGCACCAAGGAGCGGGCGGGGGGAAGAACGAAGCAGAAGACGACACGCCGCTAGCAGGAGCTCGGGTACGACAGCCGAAAGGGCAGTACCAGAGTCTGAACAGAACAGAGCTAAAATGTTCATCGCTCGCCTGTAAACCTCCCTCTGATTCTGCTCTCTCTTTTTCCTGAGCCGGGGTGAGCACACCTGAGCGCAGTATTCCAGCTGGGGACGTACCACTGCTTAACAGCATTTAGATATTTGCAGTCACTTTTTTCTTTAAACGGTGCTATTTATCCTGTAAGCTGAGAGCTTGGACAGCTGCCCAGGAGAGATTCAGGTGCCGCTCAGTGTGTGTTTCTATTGGTGGTGCACATTGGCACATGCCTTGGTGCGCATAACAAAATTTATTCTGCCCATGGGTGGCAAAAATTATAGAGGGACTCCTGCTCCGTACCCTTAACACAGAGCTTTTGGAGATTCTGAGATCCATTATTCCACGCCAAAAGCTATGCTAGGGTTGCAGAGTTAAGCTCTCAAAAGTTAGGAAAAGCCAGGAGGATGGCCATCCTGCCCTCCTTCTGCCTCCTTGCATGAAAGAACTGTGATCATTACACCTCGAAAAGGACAACCTAATTTCCCCCCCAAGGAACCCTGGCCCCTGGGAGCACACGGGACGGATGGTGCTCAGAGAAAGAGGCATTTGTTTGAGGTTTTCGTTTTATCCTCACACGTCTGTATTGGGTTTTAAAAACACCCTCCTTGTCTTTTCGGAGGCCCTTAGCGCCCGTCTGCGCTGCCTCGTGAACACCGACGAATGCCTCTTCCCAGCACCACTTTGCAATGCCCTGCGAGACACTGATTCTCAGCTACAGAAGCAGAAATGAGACAGAGAGGGGAAAATTTTCACAAGCTTCTAAATGACTATCATCCAGGTCTTCCCAAAGACAGCATCAAAACACCTTTCAGGATCTGGGACTAAATCCCATTTTTAAAAGCACATTACATTGTTTAAAGACTTGTCTACACTCTCCCCCGAGCCCCCTTCCCACCAGGGAAAACAACTTTTCTTTTCTGGGAAAAAACCCCCTTTGCATCCACACTGCAAAGCTTGTTATACTGAAATAATGAGGCATTTAACTCAAAATAGTAAGTCCACTAAAAGGAACGAATTTTGCAGCCCTCCCGCCCCCTTTTTAATTTCAAAATTGACTCAGTTTGTACCAAGCAGAGATAATTATGACTTAAGTGGCCTCCAGGGAGGCATCCCAGCATTGCTCTTATTTCAAAATCGGGCTCTCTGCTGCGAAGGGGCAATTTCAAAACACCCTTGCAGCGTGAATGCACTCTTCAGAAATATCTTCTCAGAGCATCGAAATAAGTTATTTCTGAAGAAGTCCAGCAGCCTAGACATAGCCTAAGAGAGGAAAGGGGAACGGACTTCAGGCAGGTTTCCCCAGGAAGAGAAACCTTTCCTGATTAAAAAAATAAAGAGCCGCTTGTCCACGGAAGAGAAGAGAGGCCCAATTCCAAACAGTATTTTCCAGGCAGCTAAAAATAATTGCCTGGCCTAGGAGGAAGCTGGAGATCGGCGTGCAGGATGGACTCTGCTATTGTCTGACAACTATTTGGAAAGGTGCTTGTGAGCTCTTCACAAACAGCAGCAGGAGGGAGAGGGTTTCTGTCTCAGCCAGATGAAGCAGCGATTTCATGCTCACCCAGGAAGGAGTCGGTTTGCCACCTTGGAGGCTGCATTCAGCAAATGTTTTGAAGCATGTGCCGAGGGCTTGGCCAAGAGGAAAGCTCTGGAATCTAGGAGGCTCTGGAGTTTTTTGTTTTTTTTTCCCCTTTGGGAAGAGGAGGAGTTGGAAAGCGTCCCGGGTATTCAGCAGCTCAGGAGAAAGGAAGCAGGGTTTGTGTGTGTTCAGCATGGAACAGGAAGAGCACTTATCTCACCCCCATGAAACGCACAAGCAGCCCAAAAGGAACTGGGCACTGCGCGGGGGAACTCTGTCTACTACAGGGCTCTGAGCAGAACCCGAAACGAACCAGTCCAGGGCAGACAACGGGGCCAGCACGAAAGGCCCTCACTCCGCGACAGCAGTGGGAGCAGAAAGGTGTCTGAGCAAGAGTGAGGACGCGCGTTTGGTTCCCAAGTTCGGGGACCTGCCCGGGCATGGGAATGCCACTACATCTGCCACAGCCAAGGCAGCCCCATCGTCCCCTGCCGTCCCGCACCTCAGCCCCAGACTTCCACACGGCATGCCGGGAGGTCAGCGCTCCTGCTCCCCCGCCTCTCCGCTCTCGCTCCACCACCTCACGGCTCTGGCTCTGCGGGCCCAAGATCAGCCTCCCTCCCCATGCCCCAAGCCTGCAACATGCAATGTTCCCACAACACCCTGCCTTGCAGAGGTCCCTGTAAGCTGAGCGCTTGAGGGAGGCCGGCCAGGAGAGAGTCAAGTGCTGCCCAGCTGATGAGCAGAGCGCCCCCAGCCTCCAACGTTTCTTTTGGTGGTGCACATCCGCACATGTCTTGGTGCACCAAACAAAAATTTATTCCACCCACAGGTGAGGAATAAATTAGCGGGAACGCTGCACTGCGCTCCGGAGCATGCAGTGTGCAAGGCGGCACCATGACAGCGCCTCAGCCCGTCCCCCACGTGCACAACCCCTCCAGTGGGAGGGAACACCCCCCATCACCAACACACTTACCCTGCAATGAGCCAGTCGCACATGCTTTCCTGCCCTGCACGCAGCAGTAACCAGAACGTACCACATGCAGCCCCAGGCTCTCCCACGCTCCTCTGCCCTGCATGCAGCTGCTTGAAGAAAGGAAGCAGGATTTGTGTCACTCACACGCACGCACACGCCCAACGTACCTCGTCTCAAATCGACATGGACTCAGGTCCCCGGTCTGCATCCACTCCTGCCCTGAATACCCCTGAAGGCTCTGAGAATAACCTCTGCCCAGGAAAACTCTGCACCGAGGTACAGGGCCTGCTCTCCCAGCTCCCTGCTCCTTTCCAGGGATGAAGCAGACCGATGCTCCCGCAAAGCCCGGCTGGGAGAGGGACACAGTTTCGGGCAGGCCCAAAGGCTGACCAGGCCTGCGCGAGACGAAGCCCCTCCCCACACAGCCTCTGAACAGGGGAAGCCCAAACTGCCTTCTTCCGGCTACTGCAGGGATGAGCCTGCCCCGAAGACCTCACCTTCATCCACCCTGCCAGTCCCGCCAGCCAGCAGCCCTCATCTCCCACTGCCAAATGGTCATTTTGCCTTGAAAGCCCTGGATGGGCTGGTCTTAGAAGTCCAGCTTGCAGGCCAAGACATCCATTCACACGTCCTGTGAGTTTGACTGGGGCCTCGCGGTCCCATTGCAGAGGCTTTGCCACCGCGGAGGTGACCTGCCGCATGAAGCTAAAGCGGCTTATGCATGATTCAAACCAGAGTAAGTGCATCCACGCAAGTGGTGTGACCAGACTGACTTCAGAATGCCCACGGCAGAGATGGCCCTAGGAGAAATACAGCAGGCAAACAACCCCCAGCTCCCAAACCTGAGAACAAGAGCGAACAAGGGCCACCCTGTGCCCCACCGAGAACTCCTGAGCGCTTCTGAAAATCCAGCCCTGTATGTCTCTCTCATTTGGCCTGCTCGTTTCGAAAGCAACCAACGTCTGGCAGGGACTGGGGCAGAGATGAGGGTGAGCTAAGCGAGTTGAGACAGAGGTGAGGCTGGTAGGATGGAGAACACAGCCTTAAGTTAGGGGGACGTGCCTGGCCTTTGCTCCTAGCACTTGCAGTCTGGGGTATCGTGGCTCTACAGCGGAGCTGTCAGACCAGCATGTGGGAGAAGGGAGCCAGGAGACCTTTTTCCAGCTTGAGGAACAGCGGCAGTTGAGACCCTCCCTTTTGCACACGGGGACTGCCACACGGTTATCCAGAGGCAGCACCTCCACCTGGCACAAACCCCACCCCCTGCTCACTGGGAGCAGCGCCACAACCAGCCCACAACTGCGCAGTTTTGCACACAGGCACAATTCTGCACTGTGTAGAAAGGGACGCTTTGCCGCCAGTGGATGACTGGGGAGAGCGCGTGGCCCTCGTGCGCTGCTGTACGTAAGGGCTTTGGCCTTCCAAATTCACAGCCATGAAAAATGCAGCACGAACCATGAAATCTGGTGTCCTCCTGCAAAACTCGGGGGGGAGGTTGTGTGCTTTTGCCCTTTTCTAACCAGACCTCATGGAGAGACCAGCGTTTCCCAAACTGGGGGCCCTGACCCTGGGTTTGCAAGGTTATTTTAGGGAGGTTAGGGTATTAGCACCTTTCTGCACTGTCTTCTGAGTTGGGTGGCCAGACAGCAGCAGCTGTTGGCCAGGCACCCAGCTCTGAATGCGGCGCAGAGATGAAGGTGGTAATACCCCACACCAGGCCACCTGCCTGCACTGCTGCTGGCGGTGGCTCTGCCTTCAGAGCTGGGGTCCCAGCCAGCAGCCACCTCTCTCCAGCTGCCTAGCTCTGAAAGCTGCACCACAACCAGTGGCAGCACAGGTGGTAATACTCTACCGTGCTGTCCTCCAGTACTGCTTCCGGCAGTGGCTCTGACTTCAGAGCTGGGTTCCCTGCCAGCAGCCATCACTCTCCAGCTGCCCAGCTCTGAAGGTTTCACTGCATCCCGCTGCAGTGCAAAAGTCACTATTGTAATACTGCAAACCCCCACCCCACGCACAATAACCTTGTGACCCTCCCAATTCCTTTTGGGGCTGGGACCCCTATACTTGCATCCCTGTGAAATTTCAGATTGAAATAGCTGAAATTATGAAATTTACAAGTTTTAACAGCCTATGGCCATGAAATGGACCAAACAGGACCACGGACTGGGTAGTTCCCCATTTAAACCCCACCACGAGGCCCTGTGAGGAAGGACAACCCCCCTGCACACTTGGGCTCTTTGGGGAGAGGAAGCCAGGAGCTTTAAGTGGTGAATCCTTATCTGTTCTGCAGAACCAGGGCTGGGAATCTGTAACCAGATCTCACCCCGCAAAGCTCCTAAAAAGGCCAGTTGTGGAGGAGTCAGGGAGCCAGGGTCGTCATCTGTACGAGGAGTATGCTTGGTATGCAGCTGGCCCCGTGACCCTGCACTAGCTCAAGCGGTGACCTGCAGTACACTCTCCCCTCACACTCGTCTCCGAACTGGTTTCCTAAACGGCCGCTTTGATGTTCTCTCCAAACCCGGAGATCAAAGCGGGCAAGGCGAGCGTGGGGAAGTCCCCGGCTCTGGCTGCTGTACACAGACAGTCTGTTTCCAAACATTGAGTGGTGAGCTGAGTTCACTCTCCCTTTGCCGCACACTCATTTCAAAGGGAGACGCACACCACCCTCGTCTCCCCGTGACGGGAGCCGCGCAGCTCAGGGGTGAGTCAGCTTTCCGCTAGCGGCAGCTATGGCCGAACTGGCCTCAAAAGACGTGCAGGAGCACTGCCTGCTTTGCCGTTTCCCAGCTGGTTTATTTATTGAGCTTTCCCCTCCCTTCCCCTCCCCAGAATACTCCGATCACAAAGGGGGCTTTCTCCATCTCTTTGGTAAGTGGAGAAGCGGCTGGGGAACGGGGGGACGGCGCCTCCAGGAGGGACGTATAAAGGCTGCTTCTCATTTCAAACAATTTAGGAGGCAGAGCAGGGGAGAGGGTGGAGGGAGGGACCCTCTCCAAATATACAAAGGGGGGCTCTAGCTAACGGTTCAGTGGCAGTGCGGAAAACCGACCTCCCCCCGAGCCAAGAGACAGTGCCTCTCACACAGACACTCACTGTACCAGCCGTGTGCAAAAACGAGTTAATGGCATATTGAAGCTATAAAAGTTTCAAACTAGTTACATTCCAGAGAGATTAGAACAGGCCCCGGTTGCTCGTTACCACCCCCAATGCTCCCCTCCCCAAGGGGAGGGCGATGAATAGGAGTTTTAACCATTTCTGTTCCCACGTGCGGCTGCCCCGCACACACTGCACAATACACCCTGCTGTCTGCACATTACGCTGCCGTTCACCAGACGGCTTCCCCTGGGCTGGGGATTAACACTCACCTATTCAAGCCGCAGTCCCGCTGGCCATGCAACCCTGCTCCCGAACAATGGGATGCAGAGAGCAGGCCTCCGCCTGCCCTGCGCCGTACGAATCGCTCTGCCCCGGCGAGCCCAGCTCTCGCAGGGAGGGTGGATGGACACGCTGCAGGATTTGCTAATGCCCCAATTAGGGACTTTATCAGCCGGATTTCCTGCCCCTTTCGCACACAGGAACAGTGTGAAGTCTTTATCCAAACAGAAGGCACTGGAGAGACTTCAGCCAAACCTCTAACTGCCCTAAAAGCAAGACCTTCTCCAGCAGCAGGGCCTGCGAGGGGAGGAGATGCAGGGAGGGCCACCCAGAGAAAGGGTGAGGGGGGATATAGGAGCACCCAAGTTAGCAGTGAAAGTTTTGGCGGGGACACAGTCACCTATGCACCGTGGGAGCCACTTTTCATCCGAGACACGGCCTGGTGGACGTCATCCCCTCATTAGCCAGCAGACGCTTTCCCCCAAAGCCAACCGCCTACGTGAAAAATAACACCAGGGAGCATTTGGTGTATTTTTAACACCTTTTAATGCTATTAGCGCTCGGCTACCAGACAGCATCATGTGACCAGCCGACTCACATGGCCCAAGTCACTCCCGGCCACTTCCCTTCAGGGGCAAAGGCTGTCTGCCCACTGTCAAATTCAACAGAACAAGCAGGTCCTTCACTAAGAGCATTGGTCTTACTCTGCTGGCCTCGAGGACAGAGCCTTCTCTTCGGTGGGCTCTCCCTCCAAGAGTCACGCCAGGTCACTGGCCAGCTCCACTGCGCACCCTGCTTTTGTTCTGTGAAAGCAGCCGTCCAGGCGTGTGCCCTGCCACTCCTGGGCCTGCTCCTGCGCTATCTTCCCAGGGCAGAACACTGCAGGCAGACGGGGTTACTTTTCCGGGAAAAAGAGCTTTGTGCCCTCGGCCGAAGAGGCTGAGCAAATTCCCACTGGAGGCAGGGAAACTCTGACAGGGCCACAACAGGAGCACAGACGGACGCTAGGGAGGATTCAAAATCCCAGGAACTTTAGACTAAAGAGTCAATTCCCAAGCTGCATTTTCACACCGGGAAAGGGGAGAGAATTACAACTGGGAACTGATGTGTCGACACAGAAGGCGGCTTTGGAAAGAACACTGGTAAAGCTCCTTTGGACTGGTCCAAGTGCCTCGGGCCAGAAGGAAGGGAAAGGGCTCTTCCATGGCTCTTGTGACACCCATCCCGCACCAGGATCCCTGAAAACTCCTAGAACTGCAATTTATTTTCAACAAAGTCAGTGCCGCAAAAGCTATGAGCCGTGGGGATCTCCGCCTGGTGTGGAAGCAGTTTTCATCCAATTCCTATCCACCTCTCCCCACAAAGCATCCTCAAGACGGATGTCACATTAAGTCCCCACACCCCCGCTGGTTTAAAATTTTGCCTGCTCATAGCTGGGCTTAAAACCTGGATGCAAAACAGCTGTCTGGACGGGACTGTCACGGAAGGTCCTTGTTTGCAAGATCTGTCCGTCCACACAGAGCTGAAGCGAGAGGAAGATATCGTGATGCCTCTAGTGTGACACAGTGGGACTTTTGTAACATAAGACAGCTCTGTGGGCTTCAGTTCCCCCTAAGCAGGGCATTTGTTATGGGGGAGGGTAAGTTTGCTGTCAGGTCACATTAAACGTCTCCCCCCTGTTCAGGTGGAATGGAAGGTCACTAAAGAGACGGCTGAAACAGACACGCGATAACACAGGGTGCCAAAGAAAGAACTTCCTGGGCCAGACCGTGGGGCCAGACATTTTCTGCAGTCAGGACCTCCCCGGTGAGTGGGCTAGAGCTCCGCTCGCTCTCTCCTCCAGGGAGCGGCTGGGCCGCCCTCGCACCTGGCAGGTTTCGGCTGGTATTCACTGTGTAGTACGGTAGCTTCCCATCCGGCCCATGCCCCGCACCAAGGAGCTGGGCACCGCACAAACTCATGCAGAGATTCTTCCGGCCACTTCCCAGGTTTGCCAGAGGAGCTGGTGGCTGATGAGGCTGCACCTTCCAACAGTTTCTCCCGTCCCCCCTCTTCGCCGTCCGACACACAGGAGTTCAGGCTCCCGAGAGCTGGACCGCCTGGGGTTAGCGTGTGGGTGGCGGGCGACGTTCGGACGCTCAGGCTAGGTAATCTGGTGGCCCACGTCAGCCGTAAACCAGTGATGGGCAACCCAGGTGAGCGAGTGAGCCTTCGTCTCAGTGGGCTGCAAGACTGTCGGAGCCAAGGCAGCCTCCTGGGCAGCTCCGCTAAGCACTTGCGCTCCTACAATCCGGGTGTGCGCTGACTGAGCCGTAGCAGCGCTTTCGTTGGAGGCAGAGGGCGTGCGCACCTCTTACAATGGGTGCTATCAGCATGCACCTCACTTTAAAAGCCCTTGGGCTGCAGGCTGCCCCCCACTGCCTTACCCTGATCACTTTTTCTTCAGGGGAAGCCCTGGTTTGCAGTTCCTCCGCATCCCATGCAACTCTGGGTTCCTGCCGAGCGAGGCACCGTAGTCCCCCTTGGGAACGCTTCCTTCCTTTCCCTGTTTTTGATAGGCTAGTCCCCACCATGTACCTGGCTCCCACGTTTTCTGAGCTGCAGTTCCTTCTCCGGGGGCACATGGTTAGGGACTGCGTTGATAGCTGCGAGGCTGATGTCATGCATGGCTTGGCCGAACTGTCGCTTTAGGGACATCTCAGTCTGGTGTTCTGTACTGAGGATTTTTGCTGCTCCTTTCGGGTTTTGCACTGCAGACTTTCGGCCGCGTAATTCCTTTGGTTGTTGGTGGAGATTGCTGTGGTGTGTGGTTAGCTGAGATGATTTGTTCGGATACAGGAGGTTTGGGCTATGAGCTGATAGACATGGCCGTGGATTGACTGCGAGTGCATCTTATGCTTCTGGCAGTGCAGCGCTACTTGCTTGCTTTTTTCTCAGCACGCGAGTTACTCAAATGATTTCCCTGGCCGTGTGGTCTGAACCACTAGAACTAAATCAAGGGAAAACAGCTAGTAGCTAAGAACAAACCGAGTGCCTGTAAGGAACTGCATCCCGAGAGCCATCCCACAGATGCACAGAGCTGTTCACGAGCCTCTTGGCTTTGGCTGTTGGCTTTGTCACGCTTCTTACTTGCCACCAAAATTGCTGACGTCGCTAGAAGTGCCTGCTTGACAAACGCTTGTTCCCTGCCTCTCTGACGCAAATCACACCAAAATGCTTCAACCTAAGTTACTGCCAGACTAGAGGTTTGCAACGCTGTCTACCAGGGAGCAGCTAGTTCAACTCTTACATGCAATGAACCCTAGAGAGAATGTAAGTAGGGCGACCGTATCTCCCTGTCCCAAATATGGGGCAGGGAGATACAGGGGAGAGGGGCAGCTCTGCCAAGCCCCACGAAACCAGGAAGGAGGCGGCAGCTGCTGGTGTTCCCAGGAGCCCCAGGGAAGTGGCAGCTACCCACGGTCCTGCTACTTCCCTGAGGCTCAGGGAAGTTGGGCAGGGATGGCCCAAATATGGGACAATTCCTCCCTTTTAAAAAAGAAGTCGGGACACCTTTTTGGCACCCCAAATACGGGCCCGTCTTGCCCAATATGGGATGGATGGTCACCCTAAATATAAGAGCACCAGTGAGCCCGAACAGGGTACTGGATAAACGGTGGTGGGGTGGAAAGATTCTGTCTTTGCGACAGTCAGTGCGAACCTCATGCAGCACCCATGATAGCTCCAGGAGACTCTGGAAATGTATTTGGAAGTCCGATGACTTTTTGAAAGCAGATGTTAGTGTCGAAGGCTGCTGTGCTCGGACTGAGGGCAAATGGGGGAGGAAGGAAAGGTGAGTGGGGACACGACAAGGAAAGAAAAACCCGAGAAGTCGGAGAAAACACAGCAGATTTATCTGACAGCAGTGACAGCACTTCCCACGCTTGCATTTTGTCAGCATTAAATTTCACGTGCTCTTATACTCCCCACTCAGAGGGACCTAACCAAGCCAGGCAGGAGGAATTCCTCATGGTCCTCTCTGGATTTGACTAATCTGAATACTTAACTGGGTGTCATCTGTCCATCCTTCTACCTCACTTTCCAGCGGACAAATAAAAACACAAACCAAATCCAGCCCTCGTACGGATGACCGGCTTTCAGTTTCCCACTGGCGGGAGTCAGTCCCACTTGGAGAATTTCTAAAATGAACCCTGTTGTTGCCAGACGAAAAGGGTGAACCCCCAAGCATCCGATCAAAGGCCTTGGCTTTTTTCTGCCTTACATTTGCTGCACATGAATTTTGGAATTTGGATGCTGCAAAGGCACAGCGTACGCCCGCAAGCCTGGGGAAACGTGCTGCGCTGGGAACTGCAGCAACCCGCACGTTTTAATTCACACGTTCAATACCACAGCGCCGCTCACGGAGATAAAGAGTAAAATTTCAAACGTGCTTAGACACGCAGGAGCCTAATTCCACAGAGCAGAGTCGGGTCTGGTCCACGCACGGGCTATGTCGACACGGCTCGGGCTGCAACGGCCCTGATGCATGGACAACAGGCGTTCCAGCAACAGGATCCCCCCGCCCGCCGCCCCGTCAATGTAAACTCACCCCCTTGAGGTGGAGGAAGTGTTATGTCAACCAAGTGGCATCTACATGAGGCCTTCGGTGAGCTTAACTACAACCGGGACCTTGTCTACACTAGAAGTTACTTTGGTATAACTCCCAGCGGGGCAACTCACCACAACCCTGAGTGACAGGAGTTACACCGACCAAAGCACCAGTGCAGACAGGATTTTCTCAGGGGGACGGCCTCTCACACCAACACAGCTACCGCCTCTTGTGGGAGCTGGAGCCAGGGCCATCCCAAATGGGGAGCCAGGACCTGAGTAACACTCCCCCCCAACAAAGGGTCCCAGGCACAGGGCCTGGGGCAAACCCTCGGCAAACCTAAGGCCCCACCCCAGCCTGGTCACTCCTCCCCAGCCAGCTGGGGCAGGGCTTGGTGCAGGCAGTCACCCCCTCCGACCACACTCCCCGCGTGGCAGCCTGCGCAGCCACGCCACGCCCTCCCCACCTGCCGAGCCCCACTTCTCCACAGGCCTCAGGGAGCGGCAGCTGCTGCCCACAGCACCCTTCCACCACCCCCTACCCCAGGTAACCCTCTGCCCCCACCCACCCATCACAGAATCATAGAACGCTAGGACTGGAAGGGACCGTGAGAGGCCATCACATCCAGCCCCTGCCCTCATGGCAGGACCAAGTACTGTCTAGACCATCCCTGACTGACACTTATCTAACCTGCTCTTAAATATCTCCAGTGATGGAGATTCCACAACCTCCCTGGGCAATTTATTCCCGTGTTTGACCACCCTGACAGTTAGGAACTTTTTCCTAATGTCCAACCTAAACCTCCCTTGCTGCAGTTTAAGCCCGTTGCTCCTTGTTCTATCCTCAGAGGCCAAGAAGAACAAGTTTTCTCCCTCCTCCTTATGACACCCTTTTAGATACCTGAAAACCCCTATCGTGCCCCTCCCGTCTTCTTTTTTCCAAACTAAACAAGCCCAATTCTTTCAGCCTTTCTTCATCGCTCATGTTCTCTAGACCTTTGATCATTCTTGTCGCTCTTCTCTGGACCCTCTCCAATTTCTCCACAGCCTTCTTGAAATGTGGCACCCAGAACTAGACACAATGCTCCAGCTGAGACCTAACCAGCGCAGAGCAGAGCGGAAGAATCACTTCTCGTGTCTTGCTTACAGCGGACAGCTGGGGCAGCCACAGCAGGGTCCCCAAAACCACAGGGCCTGGGGTGGCCACCGTTAAGCCCCAGGGACTCTCCCGTCCGCCGAAAGCATCTTCACCCAGAGCACTACGGCAATGCAGCCGCGCCGATGAAGGGTGCAGCCACAAACACAGCTAAGCTGAGCTACGTTTAGGCGCAGACCTGGCCACAATGCTTTTGGGGCTATGATGCTGGTCAGAGCGGTGCCTTTTCACCGGCGGGGTCACACTGGTATAGCCCCTCGTGTGGGTGCTGTTACAGCAGTACAAATATCCCTTCAATCCAGGGGTGAATGTAACTTAAATTTCTTGCAGGTACTGTCACATTGCAACCCCACCTGGGGGGCCGAGGGGCCCCAGGGCAGGATGCTGGGAAAGAGTTGCCATACGACAGTACCTGGAAGATATGTAAGTGTGAGGTGGAGCCCGGGGGGCTCAGGGTGTGTGGGTGGGCTCCGGGGAGGGAGCCTGGGGGTGTGCAGGGCTGGAGAAGTGGGGATCTTGGGGAGGAGGGTTTGGGTTTGCAGAGGGGGTGCAGGAGTCAGGGCAGGGGGCTGGTTGGTAATCCTGCCTCCCATTGCTCCTCTTCCCAGCCCAGAGGGAGCTGTGGGGGTAGCATCCTTAGGCATGGGGTGCTGCAGTCGGAGGCCCCAGCGTGGGAGGTGGGGGAGAGGACAGGGCTAAGAGGGCTGGCTCAGAGCTCCACCCCCAGCCGGACACTTTCTTACTTCTGCTCCGATCAGCGCAGCTCAGCCCCACTGCTTTGTGGCCCTACGCCTGCGCGCACGGACCCCAGGGTAAGAACCATGGGTCTACGTTTCCTTGGTCCTGCCTCAGTGCAAGGGGGCTGGATAGGGGCCCCCTCGAGGTCCCGTTAAACCCTCCATTTCTGTGAGTCATGGGCTAGGTGAGGACACGTCCGGAAGCAAGATCAGAACTGCCTGCCAGAGGAGCTGCAGTTGCTGCTGGCCCTGAGAAGTGCTCACGGAGAACCCTACTTTCAAAGTCTCAGGGGGTAGCCAGGTGAGGTCATATTTACCCTGCAAGGCCCCGCATTTAGCTGCATGCCGTGGAAATCCTGCTCTCAAAGGACACCCGCGTTTGGCCTGCGGCAGACGCTCTGCAGAGCACGGGGATGCGGGGAGATCAGGGCTTGCTCTGTGAGCGGTGCCAGGAGGGCAGGTTCCCCCGTCTGCAGGAAGGGAGGCGGGAAAAAAAAGAGCAACCCGCACCAACTGTCCCCCCAGGCGGGGGCAGGGGAGTTTGGACACAACTTTTTCAGTTACCAAGCCCAAGCCCCCGGGCAGCATGTTTTCAGAGACGAAGGTATGTAACTAGCGTGCTCCATACACCAGCTGCCTCCCCCGTGCCTTGCCAGATTCCTAGAAATTACAAACCCCACACTGACAAGTCTGAACTGGCCGGGAAAGCCTGCCCCCAGCCCCCCACACCCATTATGCCTGGGTCTCCCCACCCCACAGCCACCAGAGGCCTCCTTCCTCCTTTGTCTGTTTTCACAGCTGTGAAATTAACTGACAGGTCACCCATTCCCCTTCCCCCACCCCATCTACTCCAAGCCAGAGAGCTGCACCAAATCCAGTTGGATCGCAGCTAAACGTTTCCATATTCCTGGGAGGACTCCGGCCCAGGCTGCCGTTGATTTGGGAGGTAGCACGGACCGAATACAGGCCTGCGCGCTTGTTGGTTTCTTCTCTGGGAACACAAACCAGCTGCTCTACACCATCCGCAGCTCCTGCGAGAGATTCTGCCCCCTCGTCCCTGCGCCACAAACAGAGGAAAGAAAAACTTTTTTCCAAGTGACCCATATCCCCAGGAATGGGAGAGTGCCAGGCAAAAGCATCGACTGAGCAACCAGACTGGGCTGAAAGCCTGCAGCTCCAAGGCAGCTCCCTCTGGCAACGTGTCTAGACGAGGATGTAAGAAGAACCGTTATTTAAAGAGTGTTGTTGGCATGTTTTTCCTGACATCGGCTAAACAAACACATCGGAAAAGTCTAAGGGGTTGTCTTTAGCACACACGAGGCAGGAGGAGCACCAGGAATTACAGCGAATAAGCCAAGTTGTGAACATCAACCTCTACGCTTTGGCCAGCACAACTCCCTGGTGGCCGCCCGTACTGCAGTGCAGGGCCTTGCACCCACGGCCGAGTGGGATGTGAAGAAGCCACACTCCCCAGGGCTGTAGGTTTGCCCGGGTAACCCCCGGCAGAGACACAGCTGTGCTGACAGAAGAATGCCTCTGCTCACCTGCATGCCATCCCCCAGGGAAGTCAAGTTCCTACAGTGACAGGAAGCCCCCTTCCAGCACTGCAGCCTGCAGCTGCATTGGGGGGTTCTCACCCTCTCTCTTTCTGGGGCCCCTCTCAACATACTAGACAGGGCGAGGACATCTCAGGGCCAGGGCTCACACCCTTGAGCACAGGCATAGTTTGGCTTCTGCTGGGAGGTGGGGCAGCAAGGACCAGACTCTGCACAGCTGGGTTCAGGGAGGTAGCCCACACTGCCTCACCTCCGCAGGCCACTCCCCGGTCTGGGGCTGCTTGCCCGTAGCTGCTCCCCGAGAGGGCCCACCTCCAGCCAGCTGAGCAAGCAATCACAACTCCAGCCACTAGCAGCAGAAGGGAATGCCACAAATGCCCACCCCAAGGTGGCCACAAGGCAGAGGAGCAGCCGTCCCACAACACCTGTGTAACCTCCCACGGGCGGGCTTGAACCGAGGGCCTCCAGAGCTCGGCGCAGGAGTCACTACGGTTTGCTCTAAACACCAGCTGGCTCAGGGCTCCAGCTGCAGAGGAGACTCATTCTCTCTCTGTAAGTGGTCTGGGTGCCGCTCCATGGGACTATGAACCACACCCCGAGATGTGTGCCTGTACCTGGCTCTGGCTTCCCACGCAGGGTCTGGCCGTAGGGCTGGTCCCCGGAGGGGATGGGGGACAGGAGGAGGTGGAGGAGGGGCGGGAGCTGCCCCCAAGACTGCCTCACTCTGCGTAGTTTGGGGGCAACCCCTCTGTGCCCCCTCAGCTCTTCCTCCGGGCTCCAGGTTTCCGCCTGCCTTGGGGTTTCAGCACCGCCGCTCCCAGGGGGCGGAAGGCAGAGTGACTGCACCCCTGGGGCACCATGTTTCAGCAGTGGGGCTCTGTGGCCCCCATGAAATGGCTCCCAGGCCCCTGGGGGCGGGGGGGACACAGACCCACAGCTGAGAACCGCTGAGTTACAGCTGCACAGCCACCACGCCGTGGCAAGGCTGCTACAGCCCTCGTAGCCCTTCCTGCGGCCTTTCTGTTTTGCGCCGCTCGGGAGGGGGATTAAGCTCAATCCCCCAAGGTCTCTCCTCCACAGGAATTAACCAGTGCCCATGCAGGTGGTCATGCCAGGGTCACTCTATGACCTCCTCACACCTTCCCACGGATGCAAGGGTGGGCCTTACTTCAGCTAACACATGCTCACGTCACACCTTTTCCTCCCGTCCGCACCACGTGTGCCTGAGCCTGCAGAGGAGTGGAATGGAGTTATTTAAAATAGGGCTGCCCATTTCTCCCAGTCCGCAGGAAACGTAGGTGCCCACCCCCCCGGCAAGTGTTCAGTCCTGGGGCGACAGGCCCACCCACCCTGCTTCTAGCTGTGCTCAGACAGCAGGGAAGAGCCTGTGTTTTCCCTTGCGTCGATGCAGGGGCAGCGGTTTTCCTCGTCAGCTGTGATTTTTATTTTGCACAGTTCTTGTGGTGCCTCATTCACGCACCCAAGCTGCCTTTACGGGGCCACCCTCCCCCTGCAACAAACATATACACCGCCCCATACTATGGATGCTACCAACTGCCCTGCCTTGCAGCCCCGCTGGTCACAACTGCAAGACACGTGACCTACCAGCGCTGCATCCCCAGGCCACAGCAAGCCCACGGCTGCGCCTGCACGCCTGCCAGAGCCCTGCAAAAACTGGGCCCCCGGGAAAAGGAAAGGAGACCAACCAACCAGGCTGCAAATCCAGGCGTGCCAGGGCTTTGCAGGGAGGTGGCAACCCGCGGGTCAGAGGCCAGCCGGCCAGCCTGCTCCGGTTTCCATGGCCACGGGGTCTATTCATCCAGTGCACAGAGGGCTCTTAACAGTCACTTGCACAATTGAGCTATTACTCACAGCTCCGCCGGGCTGTTTCTGCAGCACAAGACACCAGACGGGGGGAGTTTCACGGGATTGATTTACAGGGCTGGCAGGGAATTAGCGCTGAGCAGAACCCAGTCCTGGAAGAGGTCGCGGGAGTCGGACGCAGCTCGTCTGGGCGCTCGGCAGCAGGGTGCATCCGCCCCAAAGGGAACCTTTGTCCTGCCCCTTGTGGTTCACATGCCTCCCCCACCTCTCCAAGAGCACCCCCGGGCCACACAACCCACCCTTTCCCGGAAAGAGAGGATCCGGAGCCTGCCATGCCAAGCCACCATTTCCGAAACTCACTTGCAGAGATGGTGCCCATCTAATCGCTGATCACCCCCTTCTCAAAACCCATTTCCTCTCACCTACTTTGCTGGAGATTCAACCACCTGATTCAAGGGACTCTGATAATTTCCCTGCCCCCAGGGGGGATGTGAGCACATCCTTGCTCTCCTGAAAAAGTCCAAACCCTACAGCCTCTGGCCTGCCCCCCGGGTGATCTTCCAAGGGCTGCCTTTCCCTTTCCTCTGCCCCGGTTCCACAAAGCAATTTGGCTGAGAAGGGCCAAGCCCCCAGGGGGTCACAACCGTTTGCATTTGAACAAGTCCAGTTCCATCCCCCCACCCCGCAGCTGAATTTTATTTGTGAATCCACAGGCCAAGAGCAGGTTTGGCAGAATCAACAGGGAAGCCCTGAAGCAACAGAAATGCGATCCCAAGGCAACACGCTTGTTTTATATGACACACAGGGAATGACACCAAGAATGAAGGCTGCCTAAGACTTTCCATTCCAAAGCACCAACTTAGTTTGTTGCATATAACTTTTTCCATGTGTTGCCTTTTCTGCTGAATTTGGCACGGCAGCTCTCCGCCAACATGTGAGCTCTTCCTGGAAGTTTCGTCAAGATTCAACAATGGAAGAAGTAGGGAAAAGTTGTTGTTTTTTAATTAAAAACAAAAAACAGTTCTAGCATCTCCCAGGAAGGGCTTGAAACCCTGACATTTATGACTGAGATAAGCCAGGATCCAACAAAGCAGGTAAACACATAATTTAGTCCCACCGAAATCAAGCTAAGGGGAAGACAAGGTTTTTGGTGCAGGGATCATCTTTTTGTTCTGTCTGTACAGTGCCTAGCACTGCCATACGAATAATAAAGCGAAATGGACATGCTTCAGTGCTTTGCTGGATCGGGGCCAGAATCCCTGGATTGTACATATCCCTTGCAATCCCAGGAGGCACTCAGAGAGGGTCTGGTAGAGCTATGTGAGGATTTAAAAACATAACTATGAGGCACACGCACTGAATTATTACACACAACAAAACTAACCAACTCCCAGTATTCTGTCAGCATGATCCGCTCCTGCGCATAGAAACAGGGAGAAATATCTCCATTAACAATTCGGCAGTGTTTCAGGATATCATCAGCTGGGCACCTTTGCAGAAAGAAGTGGTATGAAATTTAATTTTAATAAACCAGAGATTATGGAATATGATCTGTGAAGGTGCCCAGGGAAGGATGTATGGCTAGGAAAGAATCTCGTCTTGTTCCGTGAGAGGAGTTTTTGTTCTTTCATTTTTCTTTTCAGAAGAACAGGAAATTCCCTTCAAAAAAAGAAAAAAAACCCCTGTGTATTAGAACCATGGAAGAAGAATGGCAAGGTCTGATGACGAGACAGGTTCTCAAACTGCTCTAAAATCCACAGTCCTACCCAGATAGGCTGGAAAACTGCTAGGAATGTAGGGATTTCCAAAATGGAACAGACCCAGTGTCCGTCTAGCTCAGCGTCCAAGCGCTAAGAGAGGCAGCACCAGATGCTTTACGTGAATGCAAATGAACCCCACGGACAGCTGAGGACCCAGGAGAGAATCTGTGGTGCAAAATCTGAGGTCTTTTGGTTTGGGGTATAAAGTATACCATTCAGATCACTGGGAATCTGGTATTCCAGCTAAGGGCCTGCTAAGAGTACCATCTGGGGTGTTCAGTTGGTCACAGGGTTTCTGAGGACCAGTTCTTCATTAACAAAATGCTTAAAAATGCACTTGGAGAGCCCGGTTGGCAGGCAGTTATCGAAACGAATCACTGTAGGAAGTAGCGCAGATCTGCAGTCACTTGTTCAAGGGGTTCCCAGCACAACCAAACACCCTTAACTCTACCCCCCAGGAGGAAGACAATTGGAACTGGGATATAACAACACCTTGACAGGAATGCTCCTAAGGGGCTTCCTAGGACAAGCATCAAAGAAGGCACAGTTAAGGATGCACAGTGTGTTGGGTGCAAAGCTTAGCCGTACCGCCACATTTCCTGGTCTGCCAACATTTGAGTTCTGGGTATTAAATTCTCACACTTCAGAAGGGCACGAGGAGCACAGGGCAATGCAGTGTGCATATGGCTAGAGCAGATGAATGCATACATGTAGATAGACACCATGTCAGCAGATGGGGCTCAAAAATACAGAGCGTAGCTCCTGGGTTTTGCAAGACAATGGGAACAACAACGTTTTGGATCCCTTTGTGCAGTTCTTTACATCACCTCTTCACATGTCAGACGTGAACAAGTTTGCTTGGCTTTTTTGCTGTGCCTGACCTGAGACACTGAGTCACTTCTGTCATGGTTCTGAGCACATCCCACTCTCTGTTGTGATGTAAACGTGAAAGAATAGCTGTGAGCTGCAAATGCACAAGAATCCTTGTGACAACTGAAGATTCTTCAGAGCCTCGTGGATGAGGGTGACCAGATAGCAAATGTGAAAAATCAGGATGAGAGTGGTAGGTAATAGGTAGCTATATAAGAAAAAGCTTCGAATATCAGGACTTTCCCTATAAAAGCAGGCTACCTAGTCACCCTATCCTGGACCAGCCATGAATGGCTGCAAAAACGAAAGCATGACAGAGAAACTGTTCTGTCAACCTCCCTTACTCCTCACCAGAATGAGGAGTACCAGAGCCGACTGGAGAGCCCTGATGGTTCGATTTAGCACGTCCCCACTAGGAGGAGTCGATCTTCCTTAGGCACCAAAGACAGTCAAAGGTGCAACTTCAAAGTGTTATTTATAGCTGCAAGCAAAGAAACAGCTACAAAAACTGAAGGCATTAGAAATACCACAAAGGTGAAAGTGGACTAAAAATGAGAAAGAGCTGTGGTCCGAAGAGAGGGGCAAGCCATGCATGTACTGAGGGAGAAACAGGACAGGAAACAGCTCACATACAGTGCCACATAAGCTTATAAGAAATAAATCATTTTGCAGAGGAGTTTGCAAACAGAAGCAATGGACTCTCCAGCCTTCAGTAAAAGACCTCTGAAGCCAGTAGTATTTGAAAGGGTGAGAGAACAAATTAAACAGCAGTGAAAGCAAACCAAATACCATAAGTAAAGTCCTCCCTGAATTAGACAGGACCCAGCAGACTTGCCAACTCTTGCGTTTTTGTTTTTGTTTTTGTTTTTTCTTTTAAGCTTGCCGCACCTCCTGAAGTAGGTTATGTTGGGAGAATTTCAGCTCGCACATTTAGAAGGAGTTTCTAGCTCTCATCATTACAAAGCAAAGCTGGAAAATGCGTAAGTGACAGGTTCAAAAAGCCAGAAGGCAAACCGTACAATCCCAACATTTAAAAGTTCGGGGGCCTAACTCCTGATTTTTGGAACATGTGCGGCCTGCAACACTGAAATACACCCAGCAGCTGGTGACAAGAGACAAGAGCTAGAGGGCAAAAGCAGGCGTGCAAAGTCACACCAAGGCCTATACGGTAGAAGAACAAGGAAAAGTCAGCTGCTACAGCTGCGCTTTCCAAAGGCCAGGCAAGGAACTAGCCTCCAGGAGCAATCCAAGTGAGACGCTACCACCCAAACATGGAAGAGGAACCAGGTAGGGATGTAAACAGGTAAGAGCTGAACTGGTTCCTAGGTATGCACCACCTGTTAAGGGTGATGCTTACTGGGTGACGGTTAACTGGTACCTTGGAACAAGCTGCCTGCATGGAAGCTGGCGGACCTGTGCAGGCTGTACTCCAACACAGACCATTTGGACCCCTTCCACCAACTCCCCATTAGTCAGTTAACCGATTAAAGCGGATTCCACATCCCTAGAAGCAGGAGAGATTGGCAGTGACTGTGCCAGCTCCTGCGGAGTGATCAAAGGTGACATCCAAAAAGTTAGCAGCACAGGACGCTCTGGAGGGCAAACGGCAGGAGAAGGGACTCCAAATACCACCGCACAAAGTGGAAATGCAGAGAAGTGACTTAGTAATTTCAGAGACTCTATAATTATACAGTCACAGTTATGCAATCACGTAGCAGCAAGGGCGAGTAACACTTTCTACCCTTCCTAACTGCAACAAAGACTCACGGCACAGCTGCGGCAGGTCTGGGTCAGAAACCCTGCAAGAGGGGTGGATCTCAAAGCCTAGGCCTAGTCAACTCATTTGGGCTCTAAGAGTCAATGCCACAGGTTTTTAATTCAGTGTACAGCTACTCCCAGCCCCATCCTGGCTAACTCAACTTGACCTATATAAGCCTTAGCACCTGCTGCTTGGACTTCAGTGATGGTCTATGCTGACGAAGCCGTCGGCGCCTGAGAAACTCTACTAAGGAATTCTGCAACGCATCCCCTCAACAATAGAAGTCAGTGTGAACATCTAACTTGCTCGCCCCTTTCTACACGGGCTTCTCAGCGCATAGCAAGTCATTAATATACTTCACCTTCAAGATGCCCGAAAGCCTGAGCTCAGCAAAGACACACAACCTCTGAAATAAGGACAGAGGTTGACAACTAAGGATCACCCAAACCTTCCACTCCCAGTGCCTGGTGCACTTCCCTGACATCAGCACATGACAACATGGACCTGTGAGGGGCAACCTCGGCTAGTGAATAGGATGCAAAATTGTAACCAAGAAGAGGGTCTCCGAGGACAGGGTAGTTTTGGTAAATGTGCTTGCAGGCCTAGAATGTGCAGGGTGTGCCGACTGAACAGCAGTTCCCGGGCTTTGTAGACTCACTAAAACTTTTGCTGTGCAGTGCAGCAGCTCTTCACATATGACCCTCCCAGAGTCAGACTGCATGAAGGACTTGGTTTTACAGCTATGGTATGCAATATGCTGTCCATTCACCACTTCAGAGCTGCTTAAGCATACTGCCCTCTGCCCCTCCAAGCATGAGCCCCGCCACTTGGTGGGTCAAGCGGATTGCAGTAACAGTGGAGGTGACTTCTCCTGCGGCTTGGTCCAGTGAGTCACCGGGAGTTTGTGGTGGGGAAGGCGCCTGGATGTGTGAAGAGAGGATGCCTGGCTGGCGGGGGGTAGGCTTTGGCAATTACTAAATTTTGTTTTGGACACCGCTGTTTTGCAGAGTAAGGTCCGGACTATACCTAGCAGAGCATTTTTCTCTAAATGTGTTTTCATCAATGCCGAAGCATTTTGGAGGTAGTGCCCCTCCAAGGGCTTTGCTTTTCCAGGGAAGAATGAAAATACATTTCAAAACCTCAAAAGCTGTTGCAAAACAGCATTATTGTCCTCTAGTTGGATCTAGCAAATACAACAAATGATTCACGAGATTGTTGGCTGGTGTAACTCCTCTTCCAAGTGCAAACCTCCGTGTGAAACACCATTTCAGTACCACAAAGCTCGGGGCAACCCTAACGTTCTTGTCTGACATCTATATTTAGGAGCACTCACAAACACACGGTCGGCTGCCCGAATTGCTCGCGTAAACCTCCCCGTTCACACTTATGCAAGGGATGATTTCCATAAAACCCAAATCAATACAGAAGACTCATGAAATAGCATCAGCCTTCCAAACAGCCTTCAAACGGCAGCGATTCCCTCGGGCTAAGAGATTGCAGGCTGGATTTTGGTGACCAAAGATTTACTTTTTTGGGGAGGAAACTTGGATAAAAATGCATGGAGATTTAAAGCTAGCTGAAGCGATGGCTGACTACATTACCCTTTGGCATGCACTGAGAGGCGTAATTTGCTCTCGTTTGTGTGTCCGCTACAAAACTCAATAGCCTTGATGAACCTAGGGAGAAAAACCCATTCATCTATTCACATTTTACCATTTCTTCACACCTGCAAGAAGAGGGACCAGTAACCTTTGCCTAAGCAAGTTCTTTTACAGGGTTCGACAGAGCACCAAGAGATGCAAAGGTCACATATGTCAAGATTTTGTCGGGTCTGTGTGGGAGAAATCTCACCCTTCCTTTGTTTAACCCTCTGCTCATCTCTTGCAAGTCCTGTTTTAGAGAGATCCACCTCCCGGCATAGGCCCGTGTGTGGAACGACAGCCCCAATGCTGATTGTTGGGAAGAAGCAACCTAGAGACCATCCACTTCAAACATTTCATTCTCTAGCTAGACCTCAGAACCCTAATTTGACCACAAAAACCTGGCCTCTGGTGTTTCTGTTATGAGTATCAGATTCCTTCAGCTGGACTTGGCCGTTTACTGCCTGAACAAATTACATTAACAATGCATAGAAATGTATACAGGGCCTTAAACACACTATGGAGCTGGGACCAAAACAAAGACCATGGTGTCCTAGCAACTAGCCCCCTCCACTCCCACCCCCAGGCTCGGCTTAGGCCCTAGCCATGAATTAAGAGCCATTGAGTTTCGCTCTTTTCTGCAAACAATTAGGGACGGAGAAGTCCCAATTACAGCTGGGATTTACAGCCCAAGAAACAATCTATAAATCACTGCACCCGTCCCCCCGCCTTCCAACCAAGTAATCTCATCCAGATGTTTAGCAGCAACTGCCGAAATGTGTGGTACATTGTTATCCAACAAGACTAAGGTTTTCTCTGCAAAATGTCAAGGGCTGAAACACTAGGACTTCATACAGGCAGAAGAGGCCTTTCCAGCCTCCCGTGATCAACTACAACCTATGGCTAGGATCCAGGACCAAAAAAAGGGTTTGATTTACTTCCGCGGGTCACGTTGAATACTCCCGCAGAAATGCATCTCGATCCTCTCAGGAAGCGAACGGCCATTTATTTTTGTCTCGCCAAACATTCCGAGAGAGGGGAGCTGTTCGTCCCTCATTCGTTGGTCTGCGCTGTTTCCAAATACCAGCCATCCCATCTCCAGCCATTCACAGCAGTCGGCTGACCAATTTACGGCAGCTGCGTTTTAACTCCAGAGGACAAGAGTTGAGTCAACTCATTTGGGGCTTTGAAAACCAGCTGCCGCATTCCAACCCGTTTTAATGGATTTTTTTTTTTTGTCAATTATTTGTTTAAACTTACGTACAGGCTTCGATTTCTTTTCCCAGAGTTGCTGTTTCCTAGATTCACAGGTTTAAGGCCAGAAACGGCCATCATGATTATCTAGCCTAAACTCTAGCAGACCATGGTCCAGAGACCCTCAACCAAGGATTCCTGTACCAAACTGATACACTCAATCCTGATTTAAAGACTTCAGGTCATAGAGGAGTTTCTAGCTAAATTGTTCCGATGGTTCATTGCACTCACAGCAAAACGTGCACCTCTTTTCCATTTTGAATTTAACTAGATGACTGACATTTTGGGGGGTAAACAGAATCATCTGCCTTGTAAATCTGCCTTCTCTTCTTGCTCGTACCTTTCAGTGACGTCAGAAGCACGAGGCTGTGATGTTACAATTAACTGCTATGGGAAAAAAACTTGCATCGTAACCACACCTGCTGTACTTGTGCAAAGCACCAAGGTGTCTTAAAATGACCACAAGTCACCTTGCCTTGTTAGGACATCCACTCCAGTGGCAAAACGGCTCTTTACCCCTGTATATCCTGCAGACTGAGGAACCACCAGCCTCATCTCACACAGAACTTTGAAGGTCTCAGCTGGAAATTCCTTTGTTCTAGAAAAGGAGATTCTGTACATCTGGGAGTCATGTTTGAACTACCCACCGAGCAAAGTTGTGCTTAAAAGTCATATGATACATACCAGCTATGTCTACACGTGCACGCTACATCGAAATAGCTTATTTCGATGTAGCAACATCGAAATAAGCTATTTCGATGAATAGCGTCTACACGTCCTCCAGGGCTGGCAATGTCGACGTTCAACGTCGACGTTGGGCAGCACCACATCGAAATAGGCGCTGCGAGGGACCGTCTACACACCAAAGTAGCACACATCGAAATAAGGGTGCCAGGAACAGCTGCAGACAGGGTCACAGGGCGGACTCAACAGCAAGCCGCTCCCTTAAAGGGCCCCTCCCAGACACACTTGCACTAAACAGCACAAGATACACAGAGCCGACAACTAGTTGCAGACCCTGTGCATGCAGCATGGATCCCCACCTGCAGCAGCAGCAGCCAGAAGCCCTGGGCTAAGGGCTGCTGCACACGGTGACCATAGAGCCCCGCAGGGGCTGGAGAGAGAGCATCTCTCAATCCCTCAGCTGATGGCCGCCATGGAGGACCCTGCTATTTCAATGTTGCGGGACGCGGATCGTCTACACGTTCCCTACTTCGACGTTGAACGTCGAAGTAGGGCGCTATTCCCATCCCCTCATGGGGTTAGCGACTTCGACGTCTCGCCACCTAACGTCGAAGTTAACTTCGAAATAGCGCCCAACACATGTAGCCGTGACGGGCGCTATTTCGAAGTTGGCGCCGCTACTTCGAAGTAGCGTGCACGTGTAGACGCGGCTACAATGCACAATTAGCAATTACCCAAATTTCGGTACATAAATTTAGTAATACAGTTTAAGTGAAGCACACCCAGTAGGTGTGGCAGTTACATTTAGATATTTGAAGAGAGTATTCAGGTACACCACACGGACAGTTAGTTGTGGGAAGCAAATATACTGATCAGAATTTAGAGTAGGTGGTCCATTGGAAACGAAAATAAGTTACCTTTGTCTGTAACTAGAAAAACAATGAGAAGTCCTGTGGCACCTTACAGGCTAACAGATTTATTGGAGCGTAAATTGTTTTGTTAGTCTGTAAAGTGCTGCAGGACTGCTGGCTTCTTTTGTGAAGACACAGACTAACACAGCCACCTCTCTGTGACTAAAGAGAAAGGAAAACCCCGAGGTATACCCAGCTTCAGCGTTTAATACAATACTTGTTTAAGGTGCCCACGTGTGGGTCAGTGCCTTTTAAATCCTTACTCTGCCCAGCACAGCAATCTGCAGAGTGTTACAGGCACCTGTTGCTGAAACAGATTAGGAAGCTGCATGCCCCAGAAACCCTCCCATCCCTCCGCTCTCTTTGAAAAACGACCACCTTAGTCCTCCTTTAGGGAGGTTTGCCAGATTCCCGGATTGGGAAACGGCCAAGCTCTGCCACAACGCCCCCTGCCCTGGGACGCAGACATCACAGGGCGGGGGTGGAAGCAAGCCCCCCAGGTATTCCCCAAGGAAAGCAGCACCAACCCTGGGATGGGAAACTGTCTCCCATGTCTTGAGCTGGTGACATTTGTCACCTCCTTTCTCCCCTCCCTATTCGAGCCCTGTCAGAGATACTGACCCAGTTTTAGATAAGCTTCCGCTAAATCAATGTTATTGTCTAAGCAAGGCTCAGGGCCTCAATATTATTTAAACACAAACTGAACTATTGGCTGCTCTGGCTGTTAGTGCCCTGGCAGCGACAACAGACTGAAACCAACACCAGAAATAGCTGCGCCACGCCTACAATAGCTGGTATAACAACAGAACGACCCAGGAGTACCGACCTCCTCTCCCACCCAGATCTCTTAGCCTGCTTCCCCAAGCAGCCAGCCAGCCAGCCAGATTGAGGGCAGACCCTTGGATCTGGGCTGCCAGCTGCAAGGAGGGCAGCTGTGTCTCAGAAAGAAGGACATGCAGAATTTGGGTGCAGAGAGGTAAGCTCAGGGTGACTTTACATGCGACAAGTGCCTCTCTCGATGAGGAAGTCTTCACACCAGTGGTCTGAAAATTCCCAGAGCCGTGGAGACAGGTCTGGGACCCAAACCGTTAGGGAATTATAAAGTCGAAGCAGAAGAGCTTAGTGCTCGGCTGCTAGTGCAGACGCCGGGGTCAGAGTCACACGCTCTGCATGACACAATTCCATCCTAGCTGCAACTCCTGAATGTTTACGGTTCAGAGTGTGTATTGCCCTCATGGATGTCCAAGGGGCCAAATCTCTTGTGTGACCACAGATCGCAAAACCACTCTTGGCAACAGCTGTATTCCTGACAATCCAACGCTACTGGCATTGCGGACAAAACCCCCAGTGCTCCGAACGGATCAGCAGGCGCCCAGGTGTGAGGCAGACATGCCCGGGCCTTTCCTCTCATTGCTTCGGCCACTGAAAAGCACTCTGGGTTGAGTTTCACCCAGGCAGTCTTTACCCAAATGGGCTTAAGGGTGAGTACCTCAAAGGTATTGACACTTAACCCCCCAGTGGGCATCTGGCACCCACAGATCCTTAATGGTCGGGGTCAAAGTCACCAGACTGTACCACTACATTTAGGAGAGGTGAAAACAGAGCGGATCAAGCTCATCCTCGGCAGGAACCCCCAAACTCCATGCAGCACCAGCAAAAGATGTACCAACAGCAGCAGAGTGTTCTCGAGGCTACCCCCTGGCTGAAAGGAGACCCGATGATTCCAAGTACAGGACAAACTTTGTTATCCGGCATGTTGGGAGAATGGGACGACGCTGCTGTCCCTCGGAAGGGAAGAATAAATTTTGTTACGTGCACTGAGGCAGGTGGGGATGTGCACCACCCATTGAAACACAGGCTGCCGGCTGTGGGTGCTCTTGCTGGGGAGCACCTGAATCTCTCCCGGGCGACTGCCCACACACACCGCTCACAGGGAACACAGCTGCAGTTCCCACACAGTGGGAGCTGCAGGGTCAGCAGGGCAGGCGTGGCCCACTGAAAATGGTTGTGCCTCCGCCTGGGAGCAGCAAGGGCATGTCACCAGTTCTGGGGAACCATGCAGGGAGCCTGCCAGCCCCACGCCAACCAGACTCTAAACCAGACTTTCCAAGATCAGTAATGCCAGTTTACAGAGCTTTGGGGTTGCCAAAGGTTCGGACAAAACAGCTTTTACTGTACCACCAAAGGTGCTCTGCCACAGCCTTCTCAATCATCTCCCTAATGAGGCCCAGAGTCAGGGAAATGAGTGGCAACGGTGTCAACTCCAGAGGGTGTAGTGCCTTGTCCGAGGGCCGGCCGTTCACATTGACCGGATGGGATGTTGGGACCCATCTCTCTCTACTGGCCCAGGTCTAATTCACAGGCAGTAGCATCCACACGCCCCAGCACCTCAGCCAGCCTCACCAACATCTCCAGCACAGAAGACTCGGAATTTCTGCCCTTGGGCAGGGATGGGCAAAATCAGCCCTGGGGGCTGGATCCGACCAACCAAGCATTTCTCTCGAGCCCAGCCAGCCAATGAGCAGAGCGTGCGTACTTACAGCCAGCAGCATGTGTTCAGCCGCCCTTCCTCCCACCTTGTTCCGCCTGCGGCCGAGCTGCTCCTAGGATTCTCCTGCTAGCTGCGCGGAGGGGGAGGAGGGGAGAGGGTCCTAGTGAAGTCAGGGTGTTCCCCTGCCCCTGTACCCCATCCCTGCAGAGCGGGGAGAGGGAGACACACAGAGGAGCTGCAGCAGGCTGCAGTATGGATGGTGAGTGACTCAGGCTGCGGAGCAGGGAGACAACAGAGCAGGAGTGAGCTCTACTAGAGACAGAGCGGGGCTTCTCTCAGAAACATACCCAGCGGCAGCCAGCACAGCCACTCTGTCACCGTCACACACACCCAGGCTCTGTCACACACACACACAGCAGCACACGCTCAACCTGCGTCACAAAGTCCGTCTGTGTTTCTCTTTCACACTCACACACTCTCTGTCGCTCCCAGCCCCACCCCTTCTGCCCGAGGCCCTGCCTCTTGCAGGGGGACCCAGAGCCAGCCCACGACCAGTACCAAAATTCACGGAGTGGCCCCTCTGCAAAAATTATTGCCCACCTCCGGCCTAGAGCAAAGCACAAAAAAAAACCAGTGTCCACTGCAGATGTCTGCCTTAGCTCTTAGTCCAGAGCCCTGAAATGGAAAAGACTCTGCCCCAGGCAGGGGCGCGGGACGCAGGTGGGTAGTGTGAATGAACAGAAGCAACTCTCAAAGAACAAGCTACTGGGAAGTAACTTTCTTCTCTCAAGGCCTGAACATGTTCCCCTCCTGGGAGATTAGCAAGCTGTACACCCAGCAGAGGACAGAGGGGTGAGCAGTTAAATATGGACTAAAGGGCACAGATAGCTCAGCCAGTCCAGGAGATGCAACAAACATGCACCTCTGGCTTCCTCATGACTATGACCATGTACCAAAACCACTGGTAAAAGCTTGGGATGCCGCCGATAATTAGGTTTTTGGGGATGTTGATTTAATTTAAAAAAAACAAACCAACACACACTCGGCCTCTTCTCTCCAGATGTAAATGTACAGGAAGCGTGTTTTTCATTCAGTGCGGGGGAGATTCTCTTTTACACGAGGGACTGTATCTGAAAATGAGATCATGGGGTATTAGTTTGTTCAAAAAGATCCAGTGCCCAAAGGGATTCTTTAAGCTAAAAAAATCAAATGGTGATTTTACCAAAGCAGAATTAAAACAAACACAAACCAGAAAACTGAAGCTGACTAAAGTCAAAGTTTTCTCGTCACTCTGGAGACATAGTTGGCCACTAGAGAACTTTCGAATAACTATTCCAAGCCCAGTCCATTGCCTGGTGCCGTGTGTCATTATTTACATCCGCATAAGACCCCTCTAAAGGGTTTTGGTTCTCATTTAAGCCTGGCTTACAAGGGAAGGTTTTTTCAGAAGAGCCAAAGGTGGGACAACAACCCAAGAGCCACTTCCCAGCCAAGCTCCGAACCTCAGACACTTGCTGAGAGGAAAGGTTTGGGTTTGGGTTTTCCCATTGCAACTTAAAACCAGCTGAATGGCTTTTCTCAAACTCTAACACACAAAAACGTCATCCTGGGAAAGAAGTCATCTTGAAATGCTTCAGGTAAATGTTCCAGAGGCCGGGTCTGTACAAGAGGGAAAAGTGGAACTCAGTTACACTATGTGAACAGGGTAGCTGGAGTCAACATAACCCTGGGTACAGCTACACTTACCAGGAGATCGACCTGCTCAGGGTCAATCTTCTGGGGTTTGCTTTCGCGCACCTAGATGGGATGCATGAAATTGAACTGTCAGAGGTCAAGGGTTGACCCCTGTGCACTTCATTCTTGTGAGGAGTAAAGAAGGTCGACTAGAGAGCTTCTCCCGTTGACCCCTCAGTGAGGACGGCCACTGCTGGGTTTGCGATCGACTTTAAGGTCTAGTGTAGACCCACCCTTAGTTTAACTTACTGAGGAGTCCCCGCTGCAGAGGGTTGACAGGAAGTGTTCTCTTGCTGACTCCCCTTAGTCCTCACAACCCCATGGAGTACCGGGGTTGATGGGAGTATGATCACCGCTCAGTTTAGCATATCCTAACTAGACCTGCTAAATCGACTCCTGGGAGAGAGCTCGCCAGAGCATCGCTCTACCCCAGAGAGTTCACAGGGAGTTAGCAAGGAAACCACTTTGGAGGCTCACCTATAATGGGTGCTTATCATTTATAGGGATTATTATTATTAATGACCGGGGGTGAGTTACCCTACACAACCCTCAGCCAGTGCCCCATCGGCCAAGCAGCCGGTTACACCCGACCGCCCTACACGCACACACAGCGAGCGCCTGACAGCGAACCCTGCAATCTGTGCAGACGCGGAATGTATGGAACTCCTGACTCAGCGAGCGATGAAAAGCCCGGGCTGGTCCCAGGACCCTCCACGTCAGTGCCTTTACGGTTGGCTTTCCTGGAGACATGTCAAGCCACCTTACACCACCAGAGTCGGGACAGGCCACTGCTGGTGTCAGGCCTTCTGAGCTGAGAAATGCAGAGTGCTCAGCTGGCCAACACGCCCCCATCCGCCCCATCCCCACCCCGCATTATCATCAACTACCTGTCATTCCTATTGCTCTCCTTAGGCACTGGGGGAAGAACAGCCACTCAAAGCACCACTGCTTTTTGTCATCTGTCAGCCTCTCCTCGGCTACGGGCAAGTCCCCACGCTGAAAGTTTTACTGACTGCCCGGTGGCTTTTGTCTGCAGCTTTCAGCTCCCGTCCGTCAACTTGAATGGCTCCATTCATACCCATTCATCCACAGTCAATATCCAAGCCAACTGGATACAATCAGTCAAGAGGGCTCTCCCCCTGCACACGAAAATCCCACCAGCTCAGCCTGTCTTCAGAAGCCATTGATTGTTCCCCCTCTCTTCTCCACCGCCCACCCGAACCCCTCCAGCCTCTGGTTAGCTACCCCAGACGGGACGTGCCAAGGAACGACCGTTTGGAGGCACAGTCACTTTACTAACCGTGTCCTGAGGATTTAAGAACCAAGTGCCAAAGGAGCAAGCGCGTATTTAAAAACAAATCCAACGTCAGGATGGCTGTGGGGGGCTTGTGTCTAACACAGGACCAACTGGAACAAGATTTGTCTTGGCTGGAGGTATAAAACAGGCATGTTGTTCTCTCCTACCAGTACCAAACGCTACAAATTTGGCTAAGGGCAGTTCCCAGACCCAAAAATATGTGAATGCAAATAAAAATGGGGGAATTGTTTGCGCTACTCTCAGACGCACAGGCCTCAGCCTCACACAAGGGTCCTGTTGTGCTAGGGGCTGTACAAACACAGAGCAGGCACATGGTCCCTGCCCCAAGTACAATCTCAGCACAAGATAAGAGACAACAGATGGATGGCTACGGTACGAGGAAAGAACGACTGGTTTGTGGGCAGAGGGCACTTCACACCCACAGCCTAACGTAACAGGGCGGTTATTAAAAACGTGTAAAATGACACACGGGAGGAGAGATCACGGATTTCGTTTCCTTCCCATCTCCCGGAGGGTAAGTAAAATCCCATCCACGTCAATAGCCTGTGGGAACTTCGTGGGGGATCACCCCAGAGGCCATGTGGTCAGCTTCCCTTCCCTGCAGTCTGTGAGGATGAGCAGATTACACGCTTTTCTAGCACACCTCTTACCGGGCTCTCCGGGCGCCCTTTCTATGGCTGTGACTGGCTCCCTGCTGTGCCAAAAAAAGGCAACAAACACACTTTGCCTCTGCCTCCTTTAAGAGAGCTGAGGGATCTGGCCAAGTGGCTCAATGTTACAGCCACACAGCAGAAAACCAGAAACGAATGGCTGTGAGGGGCGAGGCCCAGGCAGCTGCCTCGGGCTCATGGGGCTCATAGAGTTGTATAGTTGTGCAGGGTCAGGCTCAGGCTGCAGCCTGGGCTCTGAACCTAGAGAGGGCAGCGTCCCAGAGGGCAAACGCCAGACAAGGCAGGCTGGGCATTTTTGCAGCTGCAGAGGCCAGTTTTGTACCCACGCAGGGCTCTACCGCGGGAAGATGGGCAGCAGAAGTAAGCATGCTTTAATTCTCGAGAGGCTGTAAGCTAAGCAGCTTGCCGGGAACAGAAGCTCTGTCGCTCCCTGCAGTGGGGCAGCTGCCCCACTCTGGCCAGCAGGGGTTAAAGCAACTGGAGGGCGCTTGCGCAGAACTGCAGCCAATCAGGAAAGGGCTTATAAGAAGCCAATCAGAGGGCAGCTTCCTGGGGTATCCCTGTTTATAAGGAGCTGCTCAGCAGAGCGGAGGCAGTGGGGTCCTGACTAGGGTGCAGGACCAGGTCCCTGGGAGGAGAAGTGTCTTGGGCAGAGCAGTGGTGGGCGGACTGCAGGGAACAGAGGGAGAGGCTCTGGCCCGATACCTGCCAGGCTGTTGGCTTGATACAAAGTCCGAGAAGGTGCAAGAGATCCCGGGGGGAAGTGGCGCAGGGAGCAAAGCAGCAATGGGAGAGAAGAGGAGGGCAGGACAAGACTCCCACCAGAGTAGTAGGCAGGTCTGGACCTCCTCCTTCCCCCTTGCACCACACCGGCCAGACTGCAGCTCACCCCCAAGATGAGGGTCTCAACCTCTGCTGCAGCTGGCCACGGTGGCAGGCGAGGGGGCTGCTGATACCCCCGGAAGGGGGCCAGAGTAGCGGGCACTGTCGGAGGCAGCGTCCTGAAGAGAATGCCCAGGTCCTGCGAGCGACGGGTCCAGAGCCAGAAGATGGAGAGCGCAGTGATGGAAGGGGAGACCCAGTCAGAAGAGGGTCCCTGCTGGGGGGGCGGGAGAGCTGAGCTAGTCCTGGGCATGACCAGCGTGGTCCACCTGCTGCTATGGATGGTTTGCAGACACTCCAGGGGCGTTGCGCAAGCGCCCCAGGCCATCCCGTCACGTTCTCTTCTCTAGCAGTTGCAGGGTTTGGAAAGGCCATATTCCTCGAGGCAGCTCACTGCAAAAGGCCACGGGTTAGCCCGAGCTGCTCAGCCCAAACTGGGGAGCACGGCCCGAGACACGGCCTGGGTCTCTCACTCCAGCACTGGGTGACGAACGGGGGCCCACCTGGCCCGGTGGAAGCAGAGGATGGGCGGGACTGGTTCTGACCTAGTTGAGAGACAGCGGTGTGGTGCCTGGACTGGAATTTGCAGTCTGGGGCCAGGAGAGACGTGGATCACATGGGTCCAAGCACAGACTGCGCGGTTTTTGGAGTGCAAACACCGGAGCTGGGAGACCGAGGTGCCGTCTACGCTGTGCCGTGACAAGGTTGTGCGAATGCTGTTTGTTGGCACTTTCACCAATGAAATACAGGTTTAAATTCCCTCGTCCGGCAGCATCCCTCATCAAGCAGGACAATGGATGTTGATGGACCAGAGAGCAGCCTCGGCTGGCAGCCCCATGTCTGGGAGTTGGCTGGGGTCTGAACCCCCACCGGCAGCTCCAGCTGCAGGAACCCCAGCTGGGAGAACTCCAGCAGCCCCACGGCTGGCAGCCATGTGGGGTAGGGAGCCCTGCCGGCAGTCCCAGACGTGGGAACCCTAGCCAGGGAAGGGGGAAAGCCTGGCAGCCCTGCAGGAGAAGGGGCTCCCCTTCCAGGCAGCTGGCCTGACCTCCCCTCACCCAGGACCACTCAGGTCTCAAGGGTGCCAGACGAGAGACGTACAACTTGTACTTCTACCGTCAACAAGTGGCTTCTGCTGTGTTGGCAGGACAGTGCTCCTAGGGACAAAGGAGCAGTCTCACTCCCACTTGCTGCAGCAAAACTGTGCCTGTCATGGGGGGAGAAAAGGGTTTAAGCACCTGGGAGCAATAAAAGTTTATTGCCCAAGTGTAGATGGAGCCTTAGCTGAGACTTGTTTGGGGCTCCAACAAGCAGGACCACAAATGCAATTAAGCCTGCCAGCCTGCAGGTGTGTTGCATGGCTTTCCCCTCTCATACTACAGCCTGGTTCCCAAACTGGGGGGCATGCCCCCCCGGGGGGCTGTGATGAAATTCCAGGGGGGTGTGAGGTGACCCAGCCCCTCCATCATTTCCCACACCCCAAGAAAGAGCTGGCCTTGGCTTCCAGCTCTCAGCCCCTGCCATTTTACATAGGCGACTTAGCACAGCTGCTATAAAAAGCAGGCAGGTGGCAAAGAGCCATGTGAAGGTAGCTGCCTCCTGCCAAGGTGAATGAGTGCGGGCTGGGGGGAGGAGGAGGAGGAGGAGGATGGGGATAGATGGAAGGCTGGGGGTGCCTGGCTCAGGTGAGGGGGAGGGGTAAGAGCCGGGGGGCCGGTGGTGCCTGGCTTTGTGCAGGGGGAGGGCCTCGGGCTGGCGGCTGGCCCGGGCAGCGTGGGGCTCAGGTGGCTCGGGCTGGCCCTGGCAGTGCGGGGCCCAGGATGGTGGGCAGGCAGCTGGTCCTGGCAGTGTGGGGCTTGGGCGGGCGGCTGGTCCCTGCAGCACTGGGCTCAGGCAGCTGGCCAGCTGGGGCTGCACCAGGCACACACAAGGGGCCAAGAAAAGCTATTGGTGTTTAGTTTTAATTTTAAATACAATTTTTATATCAAGCTTTCGTGTTTATTTCAAATTACGAATGGAACTTCCTGTTCAAAGGGAGTCGGATGATGGTAAAGGAGAGGTGGGGGGGTGACGGTCTCTCAAAAACCAAAAGGGCGGCGTGGTGCTGAAACGTGTGGGAACCCCTGTACTAAAGCACCGTGACAAGTTGTTTTATCCCAGATAAAGACAAGAGTTCCAAGCTCCCCAGGGCCCATCTGTGCACTGGCTGAGAGTGCTGCCGGTGAGCCGAAGAGCTGCAGCAGCAAAGAGCTCGTTAAGACAAAACACAAAAGCAGCCCGGTAGCACTGTAACCAAATCATTTCTTAGGTGGGGAGCTCTCACGGGACAGACCCACTTTTCTGCCTCTGAAGAAGCGGCTCTGCCCCACGAAAGCTCATCACCTAATACATGATGTTGTTAGTTTTCAGAGTGCTGCAGGACTGCTGGTTTCGTGAAGACACAGGCTAACAGGGCTACCTCTGTGGGACAGATCGTTAAGAGGTGCTTTCTAGTGCCGGGGGACCACCAGCAGAAGGTGCGCCCCGGCCCTCAGGCTCATGCCTGGAGCACTCCCAGCAGGGCACAAACCACAAAGGCTCAGCCAACGACAGAGAGAGCAGCAGTTCTCTGGAGCAGGCGCCAACGAGCTGAGGCAGAGCCCGGCACTCTAAGAGCTGTGGAAAGCTCTCTGAGGGAGCTTCCAACCCGAATATCACCCTGCCTCCCCATGCCTTGATGGATGGCAGCCTGAGCCCCACACCGCACAGGCAACAGCCACAGGGGTGTAGCGGGCTCAATGGGTTACAGGTCGGACCATGAAGGAGGAAATTCCAGGAGGGACCACCCTTCGTGAAAGCATCTAAGAGCAATGCTGCCGTAATCCCTTAACTGCCCACCCTCCCCACCCAACCAACACCCTTTGCCTGTTCCATCACCCTCCTCGGCCGAGTTGCTCTCCTCGCCTTCCAGCCTGACCTAGATAATCCACAGAGGCAAATCTTTCTGCAAGGCCCAGCTTTCAAAATCTGCCCTCTTGAAAATCCCAAGTTCAAGGCTCTGGGGCTGAGTGGCTTATCCCAGTACTAAACCCACGGGAGAGGACCCAACACGACTGACTGAGGGCAGGTCTACACTAGACCTGAAAGCCAATCCAAGACACGCAATTCCAGCTACAATTGCAGCTGGAATCGATGTATCTAGGATCGACATATCTGGCTGCCCTCACTCCTCGCGAGAATGAGGAGAACAGGGGTCGACAGTCGATCCCTGATCAGTCGATTTTGCGCATCCCCACTAGGTGGGTGAAATCAAACCCCGGAAAATCGACTCGGACCAGGTCAATCTTCCAGTAAATCACGACGTACCTTCACAATCAGGAGAGGAAGGGATACGATTTGGGACAGTGAAGTATTTGCATGTTGCATGACTATGTGGGTGGTGTTTACGTAAATATATTGAGACATACTCATATTCAATGTGTAAACAGCAGCATCTTATCACCTGCCTGTGCTCTCCAGATTTCCAAGTATGACTTCTTGCAAGGACCAAAGCCCACCTCCCCTCATTTCCGAGACAAGACCCCACCCCGAGGCTTTGCATTGGTATATGGAAAAATCTGCAACAGAACAGAGCATGGCAAACTTCCCTGCTGTAGCATTGCCAGCGTTCAGTGCTGCCAGGCACCTGGGGCCGCAGGACTCAGGTATTCACCTCTGCTGTTGGCCAGAATCAGCTTGTGGAGTCAAGAGTTGTGGTGACGACTGCAGCACGAGCTAGTACCTTATTTGAGGTGTGCAACTTTTAAGTGGTGTGGCCAGCGGAAGCCCTAATCAGCAAGTCTTGGGACGTCAGCGATTTGGGGCTGGGCTGGAGAACACCCCTTTGACGTGCAAGCCACAAAGCCACCTGCTCACCTCAGTTCCAAGTCACTGGCTTGTGGTCAGGAGACACAATGCCGCAGAGAGCTACTGTCTACAACACAGGCGTCTGCCTCACGCAACCTTCTGTGAGCGTTCCGGAGCCAGGCTCACGTCCTGGGAGGTGCTTACACCTGGGGCACCCCAGCGGAGCTCCGCAGGCAGGTTACTGGGAAGGGACAAGAGAATAAACATCCCAGTCGCCCCGGCTGCACCCCGCTTCCCAGGGGGAGGGCCTGGCGGTAACAGCGCCCATTCTCTGCACCCTCCACCAGTAAGCACTGGGTTCGGCAAGTCCCCACGCTCCCGATGAGTGTCGTCCGGCCTCTCCAGGGAGCCCCAGGGACATATTCTGCCCCTGTGCATTACCGCAAAAGCCCCGCGTGCACCCCGAAGTATGACCGGTGTGCGTTGACGGGCTGGATTCTCCCCCCTCAGCAAACAAGGTGGTTCTGACCCTGCAGCAGGGCAGGACGGCATTCCCCAGGGCCCGGGATGTACCCCATTCTACTTGCAGCTCTTCCTGCCCGGCTTCCACCAGTGACTCCAAGGAGGAAACAATAGCTTAGTGACCTAATCAACAGCAGCTGCTCAGAATACCAGAAGGATGATGAATGCATGTTAAGTCCCCTGAACAAAACCAGGTCTTACAAAGGTTGCCTGGAGCACTTATTTCATTGCTTTAATTTGTGAATCGTGTTGGAAAAAATAGGGTGGGAGAAACCTCCTGTAGGTCTCGTTTAGCCAAAACCCCGGGGTAATTAGCCGAATAGCATAATTAAGGACCCGGACATAAAGGGGCTATTGTGTTCAATGCCCGGACAGCAAGGAGCACCTCTGTGTGCTACGCATTTTACCATTCTCTGCAGGGATCGGAGGTTCTGGCCTGGCCTGGCCTGGCCTGGCCTGCCCAGCCAGCCTCCCATCCCCCACTGCAAAAGACACGGCCCAGGGAGAGAGCTTGGAAAACACCTTGCCGCAGATGTAAGAGAACGGGACTAGCCAGACAGGGTCAGACCAAAGGTCCACCTAACCCAGTGTCGTGGCTTCCAGCTGTGGCTCAGAGGTGCCCCAGAGGAATGAACAGAACAGGGGCACATCAGGTGATCCATCCCTGCCACCTATTCCCAGCTTCTGGTTAACAGAGCCAAGAGACACCATTCCTACCTATCCCAACTAGCAGCTGATGGAGCCAATCCTCCGTGAATTCATCTCGTTCTTTTTGGAACCCTGTTACACTCCAGGTGTTCACAACATCCTCCGGCAAGGAGTTCCACAGGTTGACTGTGGCTGCGTGAAGAAATACTTCCTTTTGTTTGCTTTAAACCCACTATCTCTTAAATTTCATTTAGTGGCCTTTAGTTCTTGTGTTATGGGAACAAGTAAGTAACTTTTTCTCATTTACTTTCTCCAGGCCAGACATGAGTTTATAGACCTCTGTCATATCCCCCTTAGTCTCCTCTTTTCTAAGCTGAAAGGCCCAGTCTTTTTAATCTTGCCTCACAAAGCAGCTCTCCCAAACCCTTAACCCTTTTGGTCACCCTTTACTGAACTTTTTCCAATGCCAAGGTATCTTTTTTTGAGATAAGGCAACCACACCTGCAGGCAGTATTCCAGCTGTGGGCGTACCATGCATTTATAAAGAGGCAATAAAAACTGTCAGTCTTATTATCTACCCTGCTTTTTAAAGACTGATGATCCAGCCCAAAGCAAATGCAGTTTTCAAGACACAAGAGCCTGCAGATTACATACATGAAAGAAGGGGAGAATGATTTCCCTGCTCAGAAGCAGCCTGCTTGTGAGGAAAGGAACACTGTTTTCCTCTCTCCTGCATACTCTGCTGTCCAGGATCCTTCCTGAAGAAGGCAGCTTTCCATAGCTGGGAGGTACGAGATAAAATGTAATGCCCCTCCCTGCCCTAAAACCCCTCTGGCTGCTAGAGGTTAGAAGGAATATTCTCTTCCTCTGTGCCCCCCCCACCCCCCCCCATCTTTCAGCTTTGGGAACACAAATCCCCATTTTTGACTCTTCTCCAAGGAATGTGAACTTCAACTTGCAGGAACTCTGCAGATGTCTGAGAGTTTTGGGGTACCAGAAACTTGAGGTTCCTACTTCAGTCACTGATAAGACACTTAGGACTACGTCTACACTAGCCCAGAAGATCGATCTGCTCGGGGTCGATCTTTCGGGGTGCGATTTCACGTGTCTGGCAAGGATGTGTGAAATCGACCTCTTGGATCACTGTCAGCCACTGTACTACTACCTCTGCATGGGCAGCCAAGTAAGCCGAGCGCAGATACATTGATTCTAGCTATGTTTGCAATTGCCGTAAGCTAAGACATAGCCTAAGTTTTCTAAGAAGTTGGAAGGGAAGCGGGGTTCTTCTAATGACGATTAGGAAACAATACAAACCATGCAGAAGCCAAGAGGGGAACTGGAAGGGTTGGGCATCACTGGAGAGAAGACCAGACAGTGGGAAACGTCAACAGACATAGGAGGTTGAAGAGGAAGGAGTTGTAAACTGGAAGGGGAAGGTGGCTGAACCCTGTTTTGAAATTTCCGGGTGGTGGGCAGAGACGCTGAGAATGCAGCTCCATTCAAAGCTGCTGAGCTCAGCTAATTTGTCAGTTTTGTGTGGTGTTAAAACAAAACACCCAACACTTAACTCCTATCACTTGAGGTTTAAATCAAGAGAAGAAAGTGGGGATGGCCAGGCCGCATTCTCAGAAAACCACCATCCAGTATCGTCCGTCCAGCTCTCACATGGAACCCTCCAGGAAAACACAAAAGAGAAAGACCTCGGACAACGTGGAGAAGATCTACTGAGACTGGAGAACATCAAAGGGGGAACTCCTGGGTCAGCTAGAAGTTTTGTCCTGAGACAGAGTGAAGTGGAGGAAATTGTAGATGACCTGTGCTCCATGCCAAGTACAAGGGTTTAAGTCCCAGTCAAGTCTTGTCTAGGGCTTTTCATCTATAGCTCTCAAAGCAGTTTACAAAGATCAGTCTACATCACAGAAGGGGAAACTGAGCACAGACCCTTGTGACTTGCCCATAGTTGCTATTCCCCAGTTCCATTCCAGTGCCGACGTCTCATTCTCATTCCCAAATGTGAGAGCTGCACATGTGTGATTAATGGTCAGTGATTGCCAAATGCCAGTCATGAGTTTACCACAATCAGCAGGCCTTCATGCCATGGTAGTAAGAAGTAACCGAAGGAACTGGAATCTGGCTAATTCTTCCCAAGCAGAATGCACACAATGCTGCCAGTTGTCAAGGAGCAAGACACAAGAAAATTCACGCTCCTATTAAAAAGTGCAGAAAATCCACTTACGAATTTTCACAGAACAAAGAGTTCAACTGGCCAAGTGAACTGGAAGAGGAGAAGACAGATGAACTTGGAGGAGCTTGCGAGAGAGGCATTTTTGATGCTGTCATCAAAAAAGTAGCTTCAATGATCATTTAAATTCCCATGCCAGCCCTCTGAGCAACTTTTTCGAATGTCCAGTTAACTCAAAATAGCAAGGGTCACTCTGATTATGGCATAAAGAACAACAACTGAGAGGCAAAGACCGAAACTTTGACAGGACAAGTATCAGAGAGGGAGCCGAGTTAGTCTGTATCTTCAAAAACAACAAGAGTCCCGTGGTACCTTATAGATGCAAAGCCGGTCTTTACTCACAAAAGCCTATGCTCCAAAACACCTGTTCATCTATAAGGTGCCACAGGTCTCTTGTGGTTTTTGATAGGACGGTTGCAACCTATTTATGTGAGCATTGCCTTCAACAGTAGAAGAAAAAGGGGCAATTGAGAGAGATAATAGAAGCAATTCACACTTGGTAGACTCCTCCCAGACAGATTTCACGACTGCAGGTCCTCTATTAAATACTGCAAGTGTCATAAGACAGGAAGAATGAAAAGAATGAAACTCTGACAACAAGGCAAGATGCCAGCTGTAAGAAATGACCTCCCAATAGCTAGGAGCCTCTAATGCAGGGATGGGGTAGGGGTGGGAGAAGGAGTGCATTCCTTTGGAATGCTGTGGAATCTCTAACTGCAAGGAGATTGAGTCCCAAGTTGCAGATGATGTCATTCAGGAATGCAGGGAGCAGCACAATGACGAGGTCTCTCTCTTTCTATTTTGCTGTTTGAGGTAGTAGCAGAGACAAGAGGAACGCTCTGGTTCCATCGTCTTAAACGTCAGATGTTGGCGTGTCAAAGTCTTAACAGCTAACAGTCGGGTACCATGGAGGAAACCCCAGTGCTATTGACCACGCCCCAAAAATCCTTTCATGCGCTTATTACCATTATTTTTTTAAACTATTTTCTCTGGGGATCGAGAAATTTGGACCGTGACAAAAAAAAGAAAGAGGCTGTAGAAGAACCTATTGTAATCGACTAAGCCAGGAGTAACGCACATTACAGAAACTCAAAAATATGCCCAGCCACCTGTGTTCGCGTCACTGATTAAAAGCAAGAGAACCATCCTCTTTCAAATGACACTCTGAGCACACATGTGCATGGGAACATGCAATTCTCAAGTGCCTTTAGTCCCATCTGGCTTCAGTTCACCTGTTGAATCAGAGCATTCAAGGCACTGGCTTGTCTATGCAGGAAGTTAGTTCAGAGTGCCTGTTCTGGATTCACGCTCTGTGTGGATGCTCTATCCAGCAACAGGTAGCACCCTGATTAAGGTATTTCAGAATAAACCACTCTTATTTCCAGGATAAATCATCCACGTGGTGAGCGAATCAACAATAGCTAGCTGTTCTGCTTTAAAGTCACAACCTGTTTTAATCCCAGATCAATTTGCCTGGGTACCCAAACCCGAGGGCACTTTAAATTGATATCTCTGGTCCATGTGGTTTTAACTTCCCTACAGAAGCAGGTTAGAAATTAACAAAAACAACTGAACAAGGTTTTGCAAGAACTTGACCGATTACAGGCTGCAGAGATTGTTGACAAAGTTTCACTGGAAATCTCTCTTGATCTAATTAACGAAGCCGGGTGCCACCCGAGAACTAGGCTATGGAAACTTTCCATTACCTAGGCAACATGACAGAGCCCAAACAGAAAGTTCATAGGTTTGGCTGAAAACAGGAAAATGCTGAATTGTGCTTGAAGGACCTTAATCCGGAGTTCTCTCCTTCTCTTAAAGCGGGGGTGGAAGATACAGATTCCTACCCCAAATGGATATATTGTTTAAAAAGTTGGGGCAACCAGAAAACTGTGGTAACAGCCTCCCTGAACTGAGTTCGGATTCCTGTCAATGGTTGGAAGAGGTGCACCTGTCCAGTCGGCTGAGCAGACAAGTATAATTTGAACCCACTTGAATCATAGAATCATAGGGTGGGTTGGTTGACACTTGGTAACAGGGGAAGAGCTTGCTCTGATTAAGTGTTATATCCACCCATGGCCTGTCATCTTATAACAAAGCACCAGACCCGCAGTGTTTACACCGTTAAGTATATGTCTGTACAGCCCCCTGCCCAACAGGGGCCTGGCCTTCAGGTACTAATGAAGTACAGATAAATAGAGGTGTTCACTCTGTTACAAGCTTCTTGCCAAAGTCTGTATTTTCAAACTTTTTCTTGGCCGCCATGAATGTACGTTTAATAGGATATATTTTCTTTTGCAGACAGAAACCTCTGTCCCGTAGCAGTATGTCAAGCCTGACAAATTTATCACTTGGACAAAAATATGAAAACCTAACATCATTTAATCTGGGGCAGCAAAGCCTAATATACATTACTTGCAACTGCATGGTGAAGAGGGGAAGTTACATGAGAGCGGTAGCTGCATTCCCGTCTCTTAATATGTGTAGATTTAAGTTTTACCTTAACTCTGACATTCCTGAGATAATTCTGGTTATTTATCATTTGAAAAAATGTTATTTTCTACTCTGCATTTCTAATACACACTCTCCAACTTACAAAAGAGTTACTGACACCTCGACAATGGAGGTTGTCTGTCACTCGGAAAGGTTCGGCACTGCCCAAAATGCTATGGTTCTTTCAAAAGTTTCAGAAACAACTGAACATCAGTTTCACACCGCTTTGAAACTTTACTGGGAAGAAGAAATATGCCACACCTCCCCTCAGCACCTTTCAGGAGTTTCCATTTCACACAACACTGTACTGTATTTGCTTGGGCATGTCTCTCTCTTTCTCGACTGCTGCCTGATTGCATCTGTCTGGTTCCAAGTGAGGTGTGTGGTTGACTGGTCAGTTCCTAACTCGGTGTTCTACGGAAACTCAATTTAAACCCAGCTTTTGCCTGGGAATAATACGAGACTCTCTTGCCTACAAAGCTTATGTTAACCACAAAGTTTATGTACAGCTCAATCTCTTTAATACGGAACTCTCGCCTGGCTAACTCCGTAATCTGTCATGATTTTACTTTGCCGGACAACCACTTATCATGGGTGCGGCCAACTTCCCCGTGGGCCCATAACATTTGGTTACAGAGACCACTCCTGGCTCTCAGTGTTCCGGGCTGTTATTTACCTGTAATTTACCCCAAATACCTTCTAAGAGCCCAATAAGTAGCGTCGGTGTTGGTAATGCGGCTAGACAATACTGATCTCCTGTCGTCAAGCAAATTCTCTCATCCAGCACCACTCAGGTCCCAAGGGTGCCTGGACTCTCTCCCCACAACCCCTCATCTGAAGAGTTAATTACTCCCAGAAACAGAGAATTTCAAAAGCTGAGTAGAGCCTTAAAAGTTTTATTGGCGTAGCTATGCCAGTTTCAGGATGTGAATTCTTTTTTTTTTTTTTTTGGTTAAAAAAACACAAGTTATGTTAGCAAAATCCTTAGTAAAGATGCAGTTACTCCGGCATAACTGTGCTTATTCCTGAACCACCTTTTACACTGATCTAACCCAGTGGGGTGGAATAGAGAAGTATCAGAGAGGTAGCCGTGTTAGTCTGTGTTTTCAAAACCAACAAGAAGTCCTGTGGCACCTTAAAGACTGACAGACATTTTGGAGCATAAGCTTTTGGGGGCCAAGACCTGCTTCATGCATCTGATGAAAGCTTATGCTCCAAAATATCTGTTTGTCTATAATGTGCCCCAGGACTGCTTGTTGTTTGGAACAGAGAAGGCGTGTCTCACAAGGAAAAAGAACCCTGGGATTAGCTCCCCCAGCTGCCACTCACTCTAGTCTCAATTTGTCTCTTGCAAAACAAACCTCTACTTTGTTCTCTGCTCTGACTAAACCAACAGGTGACGTCCATCCTATTCATTCCTTGGGAGCCCTGTCCTTAGGCGAGGAGGGTGCTCTATTGACGTTGCCATGGCAAAACAAGCAAGGTAATCTATTTTAGCTGCTCGGAAATAGGGAGAGAAACTACTTGAACAATAGTGAAGGCTTTGCAGAGGACATAACCTGAAGATGTGTGAGTAACACAAGATGTAAGGCTTGCTTATGCACCTGGGCTCTAGCACAGCAGACACTCTCTTACTTCACCAGAAAATGCTAGAGGATTATATGGCTAAGATCTTCTGCATTCATGTTATCATAGTCCTCCTTCCTCAAAAAAACCCACCCAGCTAGGGTGGCAGTCTTACAACGCTGCCAGAGAACTCACTGCGTTATTTCCCCACCTAAGAATATAAGAGAGAAAGAACGTAGGACTTGCAGAGCGCAAGAATGCCCAAGTTAGTGAGGGCTAATTAGCTAAGCTAATCAGACCGACCGTTCACGGAGAACCTTAATTAGGAATTTCTGAACCCCCCCGTGTTTTGCTTTTAACACCCATAATGTGCTTGTGTGGCTTTTTGTGATGGAGCTGTAATTAAACACGATGTTCACCGCTTCCAGCTGGAAACTTCCCTGAAGCATAGAAAAGGCTGTGTTGGGGGGGTGGGGTTCAGTGTGCCTGCTATGGCCCTGAAAGGGGTCGCAGTGAGAAGAGAGGAAGGTGATTCATGTGCTCTGCTATTGTCGTCTGAAGAGGGACTCCCCCCTCTGCCTCATTAGCCCCTCTCTTCCCAGAGCCTGTGCCGTTATGTTTCCTCTAAGCTACCTGTGTGTGTTCCCATGACTAAGGGCTTTGTTCAGTGCCCCTATTCACACCACTACCCCCCTGTCCTGAGCACCCTTTATTTGCTCAGGAACGGGTGGTAATACTGGAGTCACTGGCCCAGATGGCTTAGGTCAAAATTTTGGCAACGCTCAGTTCCCTGTAAGCTGAACGCCTGGGCAGCCATCCAGGAGAGCTTCAAATGCCACCCACCCGATGAGCAGAAAGCTCAACAGCGGGCATCATGTGTTTCTACGGGTGGTGCACATCGGCATGCACCTTGGTGCACATAAAATTTATTCCACACATGGATGGGGAAAACGAGGGGAACGTTGCTCGGCTCTGTGTTCTCTCTGGCTCGGTCGGGTTTTCCCGGTGTCAAGCCGAGATCGGAGCCTGGATGAGAGCGAGCTGCTAAAGCAGCATGAGCGGGTTGGGGAAAGAAATGGCTGAGGCAGATGTTTTCTGCCCAGCCCTCTGCAGCAGCCCTGCAAGGTGCAGTAGATGACAGAGTCTCGCGAATACAGTAAACTCATTCATTTCCAGCAGTCCGTCACCTGGAACTCTCCAGTAACCGGCATTTTAACCATCAGTAAATGGTAGTTGCGTTTTCCCTAAGTACAGGAGAGTGAAAGTGAATGCAAATCAATACAGCAAAACCAGTACACGTGTACAGTGTACAACGCTGCTGTTGTTGGTAAATACATTTCTCTGCAGACACTTCTGTTTGTTTCTTAATAGCTACTCTTGTTTTTCCTTCAGTGGTATGCATTGCTCGGTGCACCTCTCTATTATGCAGAGTATTTGAATAGCCAGCAACCTCCCAGTCCCAGGGCTGCTGGATATGGAAGAGTTTGCTGTACAGTCGTGCCTTGATTTACGTGAAGGTTGGGTTCCCACGCACCCTCGCGTGACTGGAATTTCACGTAAGTCGGGGGCGGCTTTTTTCCCCAGCGGAATGCACGTTCTGCAGCCAGGGAAGCAGCAGGAGCACCTTTTGAAAGGTAAGTCCTGGGGCTGGGAGGTAGTTAGGGGGGCCAAATCTGGTGGTGGGCTGGGGCTGTGGGAGGGGGGTTAAGCCTGGGGCGGGTTAGGGCTGCAGGGGGGTGGAGCTGAGCTGGAGGCATGCTCGGGTGACGAGCCAGGCCGCAGCGGGTTAGAACTGGGGCCGGGGGGTTGAATTGGAGCTGCACATGGGGGGTGGTGAGCCAGATCCGCACACGGGGAGGTTTGAACCAGGGCGGAAAGCGGACTGAGCTGGCGCCGTGCTCAGGTGGTGAGCCAGCAGGGGGCTTAAACCAGCACCGGCGGGGCATGGAGCCGGAGCCGCACGGGAGGGGTGGTGAGCCAGAGCCAGATGGAGGGGTGTGGGGCTAGTCAGAGCCATGCACAGGTAATGAGCGGGGTGGGGGGAGCATTGAACCGGGACCTCATAGTCCAGGGGCATTGAGGCAGGGCCAGGGGGAGTGGGATTATGAGCTGCCCTTAACTTATATTAATGCGACTTAAGCACAACTCCGAATCGCGCATTTCGATGGTTTACTGTACTTCTCTTTTACATTTACTTTCTGAAGTGTATTAATTAGCCAGTTATTAATTGATTTAAAATTCCCTACACTGATTATATATAAGGATGTGGGGAGCCTTAATTAGAATGTCATGCAGGATCAAGTCAAATGCATTATCAAATACAGACTGACCCTCTTTAATCCAGAGCACTCTTGTCCAGCAACATCTGTAATCCAGCATGATTTTAGTGAGCCGGACAACCACTTATTATGAGTGTGACCAAGTGTACCGTGGTCCCATAAAGTTTGCTTCCAGCCACCAGTCCTGGCTCTCAGTGTTCTGTGCTGCTATTTAGCTGTAATTTACCCCTAAATGCCTTCTAACAGCCCAGTGAGCAGTGAAGTGTTGGTAATGCACTAGACAATATTGGCCTTCCATGGTCCGGCAAATATTCTTGTCCGGCACTAGTCAGATGCCGGATTAGAGAGGTTCAGCCTGTATCATGTAAACAGTTATTTTTTAAGCAACCAAATTTTTAATCCCATGAAATAATGATCTCAAGTTCGACAAGACCTGGGTTCTATAAAATCAGACAGACGGGCACTGATAGTGTTTCCAACTTTTCACACTTTAGCTACTGTGTGACCCTGGGATCAGGACCAGCCTAGAGTTAACGGGGTTAATTCCATCTGGTTTTTAACACATAACACAGCATGAGCATTTTCCATTTCTCTAGAGCAGCGCCGGGCAAGCTAAGCCAGAGAGTGGGTGGGTCACAGGAGTGGCCCTCCTCCACCTCGGTGGGCCTCTAGCTAGTTGGAACCAAGGAGCTCCCTGGGTGTGCGTGCCTAGAATTTCCAGGGTGTGTCAACCGAACCAGAGCAGTTCCGTGTCGTGGGCGATCAGCACGCCCCCAGCTTCACGGGCCTTTAAGTGTGTGGCACTTCTGTAACAAGGGGAGGAAAAAAAACCTACGGGAATGAAAACCAGCGGAATCTGGCAACCCCGCGTGACGTGGGCCAGGGCAAACCAACGGCCACACACAGAATCCCAGTGGGCCTCCCGGCTGCAGGTTGTCCACCACCACTCTAGTATCCTAAGAAGACAGCACTGTGGGATACCACAGTTGCCCACTGCAGATTCTGTGGGTGAGGCACAAGAAGCGATGCAGAGGCAAGCATGGGGGGCTATAACAGGGGCTTCCAGTAATAAGCCAGGTCTGCACCCAATGGAAGATGCCTCGGGCAGGGAGCAGGCCCTCTCTCAGCCTGGACAGGGCCAGCAAATCTGGGGCATTCACGTGTGTTGTAAGACACCAGGTGGGAATGAACATCAATGGCTTTTGCTACCAAGGGCCGACTAACACGAGACAACCCACGGCCACTGTCGGCAAAGGAGTCGCACTGCAGCAGCGGCAGGGGAAACCACTCCCACCACCTCAGCCCTTCTCCGGGAGTCAGGAAACTATGACACCAGCTCAGCACGCTCAGATGCCGCAGTGGCTATGCAAGGCCGGGAGAGGGGCCTTCAACTGCCCCGGGCCCAGGTTTCACGCTGCATCCAAGAGCAAGGAGGGGAAACCGCACGGGAATGCATCTGCAAGGAAAACACAAGCCTCTCACCCCCGCTCCAGGTACATGACTCTGGCACAACACAGCAGCACCTGGGGCCGCGAATGCCGCGGGGATGGCAGTTGTTTGCAACTCGAAACAGGGTTAGGATTAGGGTTAGGGCTTCCCTTTCAGGTATGCACAGCTGAACATTGGCTTCATGCGGTTTGGAGCCCTTGCTATGTGGAAGAAAAACACCCCTTGTAACCCTCTGCACTGAAACGAAACAAGCACCCAAACCAGAGCTGTGACCCCAACATCCAGGGCCATCCGCGGGAGGCCCGGGGCAACTCCCTCCATTCTCATCCCTGCCCCGCCGTCACTCCACCCCTCCCACAAAACTCCCCCCGTTCCACACCCACCCCACCTCTTCCAGCCCCTGCTCTGTGTCCAGCCCACCTCGCTCCAGCCCCTTCCGTGGCCCTCTCCCCCGACCTAGGGATTACCGCGGGGCATTGCGCTGAACAGCCAAGGGACCAGCCAACTCCCACCCAGGACTGCTCCGCTCCCCTCTGCGGGGCACCCCCACCAGGCAATCCTCCAGACTGCCCTGAGCCCCAGCACTCTCATCAGTATGGGGGGCAGCTGCCACAGGGTCCCCCAAAGCACCCCCACAAACCATCCTGCGCACAGGAAGGCTCTGACAACATGCATTCCCTTCTCCTGCACCTGAGGTTTCAGCAGGGCAGGGACATCTGATGTAACTATGGCCTATCCACAGCTTCCTGGGACTGCAGAGTTCCCTTGGAAGGCTGCCATTTCCCTAGGCCTAGCGGTCTGGAATTCAGCATGACCCCTGGCTTACCGCACCTCTACACAGGCTGACCTCAGGCCTTGTTTCACACCCAGTTCCTGGGGAGAGAGGAACCGCAGCGGCTTCGCACTGAATCACAACAAAATGCTCCGTCCTCTTGGAAGGCTCTGACAGTTCTTGCAAGCCGGCTGCTCTGGGAATCTCGTGCCAAAACCACCTTGACCGGCAGAAGCGTGCATTCCCCTCGAATAATGACTAGACACCTGTCATCGGTCCTTGCTAAATTCCACAGCCTGCTTAGAGGCGCCCAGCAACAGAAGGAAGCAGCAGCCTACGCCGAAAGCTAAACAGCATGCGCATCCAGCTGCAAGCTGTATCTCTTTGCTGGGCGTATTCAGGGTAGGGAGAAGTCTCCACTGTTTAAGAAAATAAACAGCCGTAAAACAAGGCAAGTGGCCCTTTAGCATAGCTTCCTCTGGTCACTGCAGCCTCTCAAGATGTCAAAAAAGTGCTCAGGGCTAAACAGAGGCTAAATCCTCCAGCGAGAACCTCAGACTGCAGAGAGCAGAGTTCTAGTTAACCCATGTTACACTCCCACTGCTTCAGTCTGATTACTGAGCCCGTGTGTGCTGACAGCTGCATGGAAGTTTGGGGGGACATGGGGGAGAGAATGAGGATGTTGCAGTGGGAAAAGGGATGTTAAGCTCCTGTTTTATCGTCTCTAGCCCCTTCCATCCTGCTCCTGCGTGGGGGGAAAAGAAAGCCCCTCTCGGATCATTCCTCCCCCATGCAGCCAGCTTGAAGTCTTTGGCAGGGGAAATGGACCAGGGAGAAAGAGGCAACTGGGATACAGCCCCTCTTCTTCCCAAAAGGCACCGACTGAATCAGGCCAGATCTCTCCTCTCGCAGCAAGGAAACATCCGGGTTCAATCACGCTGGAATAATCTGCTTCCCAGCTCACCCGCAGCGAGCAGGAACCCTTCCCAGGCCAGGCCAGGCCAGTCGTTTCTGCAGAATCTCAGCTTACATTTTAACAAAGAAGTCCCATTCCCAACCTCCCCGTCGGGGCTGGAGCTCAGTGGCTTTGCAAGAAGGGCCGCCTGGGCTGCAGCACTCCACCCTGGCATCACCCCCCTCCAGAAGAGGAAAGCTGGGGGGCTGAATTGCCAGTGCCGAGGGAGCCAAGCTGCCATGTGGCGCTGTTGGTTGCCCTTGAGGGCAGGCTGACCCCCTTCTGCTTGGGAGCAGGTTTTGAGGGGTCCCAGTTACCCAGCAGTGGGGCAGGAAGTGGGTGCCGCCATCCTAGCAGCGGGCTCGGTGGGGCCAAGCAGCACAGACTAATTCACTGCAGGGGGAGAGAGTCTGCCCAGCCCTGATGTAGTGTGGGGGTAATGGTACTGGCCAGTTTGTTCAAGGGCTGTGGGAGGAGGAGGGTGTCACTGACTTACTGGACATATGGGGGAAGGCTCCCCACCCTTACGCCCAGTGGGCAGCTCCCACCGTCCGGCCCAAGCTCAGGAGCGCAGCAGACAGCCACAAGGCAGCTCAGAGGGCACTGAAGGGATGCTGGGAGAGGCCAGACCCGGACAGGTTTTCAGGGGGAGGGGACACAAATGAGCTGGGAAAAGGGAGCCTGGCAAGGAGAACGGAGAGGGTGAGAAGCTGTCAGTTTCCTCAGGCGACTGCATTTCTCCAGGAGGGTTTCAATTCTAAGCCGCATCGTCCGCAGGTGCCAGCAGGCCGCCTCGCTCGCTGTCGTCCTAGCGGGGACCCGCTCAACTGCGGGAAAGATCGTCAAGCCAGAGAACCCATCCGGGGGCTCTGCCAGTGATTACGGACTAGCCAAGGGCCGGTTCCGCACCACTGTTCGCCCATGTGCAGAGACACTGCCTGACCTCCAGGCCTGAGCCAATCATCACAAGGAGCTGGGGGCAGCTAGCGCAACACACCAGACCTCCAGCGTTCATTCCCGAGCCCATGAGTGGGCTGGTAAGCAGGACGAGCTGGTGGATGGGACCCCGGCCTCAGGGGTGAGACACTTGGCTTCAGCTCCTGGCTCAGCCACAGACTCGCCTGAGGCCAGTTGCTTGATGTCCTCTGTGCCTCGGTTCTAAGCGGCACCACCCGGGTGGTACGGCCTCGTGTCACAGGAGCGTTGAGGGGATAAGCTCCATTCGGAGAGTGACGGGCACGGGTTCTGCAAGGATGACAACCACAGCAGTACTGCTATCTTCCAGCCAGGCTTTCATCACACGGCAGGAATGCCGGAAAGCGGCCGCATAGCCACACAACAGCCCTGGCCACTGCAGAGAGTCACTGATTTAAGACTAGCCTCTTTCCTCACCTCAGCCCAACGGTGTCAATCGTTCCTTGCCCCTGCACCCAAAGCATGATCCAACAGTCTTCAGTAACGCTGGGAAAAAAGCCATCCCAGAGTTCACCCGCTTCTCACAAACTATTATGGGAGTTCTGTGCATGCATTCGCTACGGAAGCAGCTGCATCTCATCCCATCCCAGCAAGGCCCGCTGGTCTGATGTCAGAATGCATCTCAGGATTCATTTGAAGCAGCCACAGTAAACATGAGACCCTAACCGAAGCGCAGGGCAAAAATATAAACCAGACGTTTGAGCAAGACAAGAGGATACTCCGGAGACAAAGAGGCACGTTCGGCCTTGTCAGCATCCACACGACTTTTAAAGAGTTGAACGCATTGCAAAAAAGATGAAGCATGCAAATCCAGGCACCCCAACATACCGTGGAAGCTAATCCAGGTCTAGTCAGTCCCCAGGTTAAGATCGGCTGGGCAAAATTGTTTGTGGCAATCTTTTTGAGTTTTGCAAAGAAACTTATGCTCAGAATGAACTTTTCCCTATCTTTTCTTTTTAATTACTATTCATTCCGAGTACACCTCAGAGCAAAGCTGTGCAGAGACTCTCCTGGGAGCTAACTCCAGGCTGTATTTTAACGGTAACAATTACAGCTCCCGAACAGAAGGAGAAAGAAGTAGCATCAGGACGGAAAACTCAGGACAACAGGTGAGCAAATACTTGATTTTGCAGGGTGGCCACCAAATCAAATAGTCCAAAAAAGATCCTGTTTGTTTCAAACTGTCTCTTTTTTCTCCCAATTTCTCTCATCAAAACACAAAAGCGGTGCGCATCAGTTCGGGCAGAAGCACATTCCCAACATGAAAACTTTTGCTTAAAAACAAACGGTCAGTCCCTGCCCCACCTCCACCACCACCACCACTTCAACCTTTTTGCATAAACACATGACACACATTCTTGTATCTCAGTACTTCATAAATATTAATCAATCCACCTTCACAATGTTCCTGTGAGAATACAGGCAACAGGTTGAATCGCTGTAATCCAGAACTCTCTTGTCTGGCAACATGCATAATCCAGCATGATTTTGGTTGGCCAAGTTTCCCATGGCCTATAACATTCGTTTCCAGCCACCAATCCTGGCTGTCAGTGCTCTGAGCTGCTCTTTAGCTGCAATTTACCCCTAAATGGCTTCTAAGAGCCCAGTAAGCAGTGGAAGTGTTGGTAATGCTACTAGACAATATTGACCTCCCATGGGCAGTTGAATTCTCTCGTCCGGCACCGGTCAGGTCCCAAAGGTGCCAGACAGGAGAGATTCAACCTGTATTTTCAGCCATTTCATAGACAGGGACCTAAGTCCCTCAGAGATAAAGACCAAAATTAACAAACATTTCTGTTAATTCTGGGGGCCCAATTTGAAACTGTTGGGTTTTTTTTTAATTTACTCAGAATTATTATAGCATTTTACATGTTCCAAACCCAACTCCAATTGACTGCAGAAGCAGTTAAGCGTATTCAGAATTTGTGCAATCAGACCCCGGGATGGCTAACTGAACACCCAGAAAATGAAAACCCCAAAGTGACCACTAATGATGCCAAGTTTGGTTCCAGTGACTTGCTTGGACTTACAGAGAAACTCAGTGACAGAAACATCCCAGTTCTCCGAGCAGCATTTAAGTGCCTTAGCCATGAAACCATCCTCTCTCTTTTGGCAGTCTCCTGCCTTGTTCATCAAGCACCTTCCAGCTTCTGCAACATGTGACAGAGCCCTGGCTGGGATGATTTGGCTGGGGTGGGACTAACTGACCTCTTGAGGTCTCTTCCACCCCTAATCTTCCATGACTCTGTGGAAAGAGGCAGGGCTGCTACAGAAATCTCCCCTCCTTTGGTGCAAGGCCTTGTTTCATCCCCAAAACAAGTCCACTTTATGCACTGAATGGAGGTCCTTTGTGGAATTGCTCCAGAACATGGGAAGCCAACAAATCCACACGCTGAATGAAACAAAGATTCTGTAGGAAAACAGTACAGGATAAAAAAGGTGAACACCAGCAAAAATGTTCACAACTAGGTGCCAGGGGTGCCTAAACTCCAGCTTCTAAGTCTGGGCTTCGGCACCCAAGGATGAGATTTAAAAGCCTGTGTGATTTAGGAGCATAAGCGTCAGGGAAGTCATTTGGACTTGTCATTTACCCTTATCGTTTACCCGTAGCGTAAGATATTTCACAAGCACCTAACTTTTAAAATCTCCGACTGCAACACAATGCATACGCATCCAAGGGGGCTCAACTAAGGCTGCAGGCAACTTAAATCTAGAATTTCTTACGTCTGCAATGCCTCATTTTGCCACCCTTCATGTTGTTGTAACATTGTTGTATGTAATTTCCTAAGCTTTTAAAAAAGGAAATTTAAAAAAAAGAAATCCTGTCATGGAGAACCGTATCATAGAATCACAGAACACTAGGACTGGAAGGGACCTCGAGAGGCCATCGAGTCCAGCCCCCTGCCCCAATGGCAGGACCAAGTACTGTCTAAACCATCCCTGATAGACATCCATCTAACCTGTTCTTAAATATCTCCAGCAATGGAGATTCCACAACCTCCCTAGGCGATTTATTCCACTGTTTGACCACCCTGACAGTTAGGAACTTTTTCCTAATGTCCAACCTAAACCTCCCTTGCTGCAGTTTAAGCCCATTGCTTCTTGTTCTCTCCTCAGAGGCCAAGAAGAACAAGTTTTCTCCCTCCTCTTTATGAGCATTGAGGAGTCATCTGCAGCACTGGAAACTAGATCCACAACAAAGATCTCTTCACTAGAGCTAAATGGATAAACTGGTAGCAGTAGTATAAAATGATGGGGTCTGACTTTGCTGTTACCACTCAAGAAAGAGATCTTGGAGTCATTGTGGATAGCCCTCTGAAGACATCCACTCAGTGTGCAGCGGCAGTCAAAAAAGCTAACAAAACGTTGGGAATCATTAAGAAAGGAATAGATAAGACAGAAAATGTCATATTACCTCTATACAGATCCATGTTACGTCCACATCTGAAATAGTGTGTGCAAATGTGGTCACCCCATCTCAAAAAAGATATATTGGAATTGGAAAAGGTTCAGAAAAGGACAAGGAAAATTATTAAAGGTATGGGCTGTCTGTCATACGAGGCGTGATTAATGAGACTGGGACTTGGAAAAAAGATGATTAAGGGGGGATATGATAGAGGTGTATAAGGTCATGACTGGTGTGGAGAAAGTAAATAAGGAAATGTTACTTACTCCTTCTCACAACGCAAGAACTAGGGGTCACCAAATGAAATTAATAGGCAGAAGCCTTAAAACAAATAAGAGGAAATATTTTTGTCCACACAATACACAGTTAACCTGTGGAACTCCCTGCCACAGGATGTTGTGAAGGGCAAGACTATAGCAGAGTTTAAAAAAGAACTGGATAAATTCATTGGCATTAGAACCCTCAATGGCTATTAGCCAGGACAGCCATGGAGGGTGTCCCCAGGCTCTGGCGAAAGGGAATTGATCACTTGATGATTCCCTGTTCTGTTCATTACCTCAGAAGACAGGACACTGGGCTGGATGGACCTACGGTCTGACCCAGTATGGCGGTTCTTACGTTCTAACGCCAGATGAGCCAGCTTTTGCCCATGGGCTTCAGAGCTCTTTGCTGAAAGCAGAGGAATGCTGGCACTCAGGAGCCCCACATTCCCAGGACAAAGTGGGAGGGAGGGGGGGTCAAGCGGTGGGGCCAAAGGCAGTCAGCTCTCCATGCCACCCGAACCGCGGCTTCCCCACTCCCTCGCAGCCTCATGCAGCCAGAGTTTTGCTGCTGTGACACTTCAAAAGGGCCTGGAGCTCTGACTGCCGCCACTTCCAAAGCTGTGATGATGGCAGACGGAGCACCGGGCTCCTTTGAAACACTGGTCCCAGGAGCGTCTGCCCGCTCCCCTTCCGTCCACTCACCAGCCAGGTTCTGGAGAACCAGGTTCTCTAGGGATTACAAACCCTTCTGCCCCTGCACCTCCAACTCTGCTCCTATCTCCCCATCACTCTGCATCCCTCCTCCTCTTCAACACAGCTTGGGGACTGGCCGGGGGGGAGAAGCCCAGGAGACAGCCTCCCCCCCTCTCTGCATCAGTGCTTGGTTCCTCAATGGCTGCCAGCAAGCAAGGGACGCCAATGCAGGGAATGCTTTGCTCCTTTCTTGCTGCCGTAAGATGGGGCTTGCTGAGCGCACGCGAAACACTTTGAAACGTAGCTGCCAAAGGCAGAGAACTCAGGTGTGAGCAGAATTTCACAGGGACAGTGCGAGATGCTTCTGGGACCCGAGAACAACCCTCCTGCCAAAATTCAAGCATCTCGCCCAAAGCCTGGCGAGCCCAGGGCTGCTCAACGAGTCATCTAAAAGACACTTTGTTAGCACTTGCAACGCAACAGATGTTCCCAAGCAGCCTGCTCAGAAGCACCTGAACCATTTTTACTGCCATTAATAAAAAATAAAATGAAATAAAATAAAATAAACAGCCCGAGGCCTGGAAAAAGTTCAGCCTGCATAATTAATATTTGGCCTTTTGTTCTAAGCAGGCTTTATCATTAATAAACAGCCTTTTACAATGGAAAACCATGAGGCAACCCTAACTCTAAAAGTTGCTGCCAGGCCCAATTATGATGGAAAGCGAGGCCACCTCAGAGCATCTAAACTCTTGAGTCTGAGCAAGCACAGTGGCTCAGCAATTACTATGGTCTCTGCTGGGTCAGCTAAAAAAAATCCCTTTTTGGTTAAAAAGATTGATTTTAAAAAAAAATATTTAAATTGTATCCTTCAAAAATAAAATCAATTAAATAATTAAATCCGAATTTACAACAAAACGTGTTAAGGATTAAAAACTCATTATAATATCTTAAAAGAGCAAAATAAACAAAATTCCAAATCCATGAGCTCTGTCAAGACCTTTGAGCTAAAGGCTGCTTTTTGGGGGTGTGGTGGGGGGGGAGAAGGAGGTAGCTAACCTTTAAGGTCAAACTTTACAAATATGGCACAAAAGGTCATCCCCTGTATTAAGAATGTTCTGATTAATATCAATCAACTATAGATGCTGTTGTGTGTGTTTAATTAAATTGCAGTTACCATCCTAATGAAGCACCACACAAATCACGAACAAAAAGTTAAGTACCTAGTAAATAAGCAATAGATAACTGACCATTTTCGAACACCCTAAAATATTTAAGGAATAATCTGGAAACAGTTATATAAGATGTGGAGAAACTGTGGAGACGGTCCAAAGAAGAGCAACAAGAATGATCTAGAGAACGTGAGCTGCGAGGGAAGGCTGAAAGAACTGGGCTTGTTTAGTTTAGAAAAGAGGAGACTTAAAGGGAACATAGCAGTTTTCAAGCACCTCAAAGAGGGTTACAAGGAGGAGGGAGAAAAATTGTTCCTTGGCCTCTAAGGATCAGACAAGAAGCAACGGGCTTAAACTGCAGCAAGGGAGGTTTAGGTTGGATGTTAGGAAAAACTTCCCAACTGTCAGGGTGGTTAAACACTGGAATAAGTTACCTGGGTTGTGGAGTCGCCATCCCTGGAGATCTTTAAGAGCAGGTTTGATAGACACCTATCGGGGATGGTCTAGATGGTGTTTGGTCCTGCCAAGAGGGCAGGGAACTGGACTCAATGACCCCTTGAGGTCCCTTCCAGTGCTAGTGTTCTGTGATTCTATATAGTTATAGTGAACCCTCTTAGGCAGCAAAAAAAAAAGGACAAAATCTAGTCTGAAGACTCTATCGATTTGCAAATCAAAGTCCCTTAATGATGATCTCAACCAATCAGAATACACTTTCTCTGAAAACAGCTGCAGTACAAATGGAGTAGTTGATTACCACTGACGATTTAAATCACCTTGATTTAAAAATCTATCAGCCCTGCCATACCACAGGAGATATTTCGCTTTGGAAATAGCCAGCTACTTGTCTAGCGTGGCAACTTCCTTTCTGTATTGTTTCCTTTGCGAAAGAAAACAGAAAACCTCTAACTTGCCCTTTTCCAGGGGCAGGACATTTACGCCTACCCCAGAAAGGATTTTTCTCGGAACTCTTGCACTGATTCATTTTCACGGGTGAGGCTCTACTGTGGCATTCTTCTGACCCCCAGGCAAACAGCACTGATCTTTTCACAATAGCATGAGTAATTCTCTAAAAACTGCTTACTAGCGAGAATAGCCAGACCCAGCACCACACGGCATTGGCTCTCCCGAAAACCAGGTATCAGGTGACACCTCATGTCACATTTACCCAAGAAACCTGAAGCGGTAAACACAATGCAGAGTAACAACACGACAGGTTCATATGCTGCTATATACTTCATACAAACCATCTCAGGAAGTTAAATGCAGTTAGAAAGTAATACAGGCTGAACCTCTCTCACCCGGCACCCTTGGGACCTGACTGGTGCCAAACACTTGCCAGACCACAGGTGTTCAATATTGTCTAGCACGTTACTAACACTTTCACTGCTGACTGGGCTCTTAGAAGACACTTAGGGGTAAATCACGGCTAAAGAACAGCACAGAACACTGAGAGCCAGGACTGGTGGCTGGAACCAAACTTAATGGGACCCCGGGAAACTTGGCCACACCCATGATAAGCGGGCACCCGGCTAGCTAAAATCATGCCGGATTACAGATGTTGTCGGCTAAGCGTGTGCCAGACCAGAGAGGTTCAACCTGTAATAGAAGCGGCGCCATAATCAAGGCCCACGCTACACAGGAAATATTTTCCAGGAGTGCCTACAAAACAGTCCTGACGGAGATGCTGAGTGAACTTAGCTAAGAAGCATGCGCTATGGAAGTAGGCATGGCAAAGGTTTGGATGCTCCTGGAAATGGAGAGGAGATGGGTGATGAGCAGTGTGGGGGCTTTCTGATGAATAAGTACATAGCAGACATCAGCCCATGATCAGAGTGAAAGTTGTACAGGAACCCTGACTCCAAGTTTCCTGGAGTTAAATAGAATAGACAATAGACCCCACTGCCAATTTTCTTACTCGTTACCTCCTTGTAACATGCCATGTCTAACCAACAAGAGGCCGATTTTCCCTTCCAAAAATCAGATATCACCTCTCTGCTACTTTTAAGTAGAACAAAAAAAATTCAGGGTTTTTTCCATAATAAAGCAACCCAAAACAGGCAGCTGAGGACAACCCCCATTTTGGAACTGAGAAGTGATCTTAAATAGGGGGTTCGTAGTGGGACAGGGAAAAAACCAATAGCACAATGGTAACAGGCATGGAAACGTGTTCCAAATACAGCTGCTATCATCAGCTGTCCTGTTTGTTAGAAAGTGCACGCACTACAAGGCCTGGAAAAGGTATTCAACCCTCCACAAGTAACACAGACTCATGAGGCCCTGCAGCACTTCTACCTACAGTATTACTAATTATGTTTATTACTGTAGGGCCTACGAGCCAAGCAGAAATGGGGCTCTGCTGTCGTAGAATATAGCTAATCTAATTTTATATGTGAAAAGTGATAGGTCTTCATCCTCTCCCTGGGGAGATGATTCTTCAGTGAGAAACATCTTATCTGGAAATCCATCCTGACGTTTGTTGTATTCATGGCCTATACATACAGGATTTCGAAACAAACATCTAATACAATTTCTGGAAGGCTGTAGTGTAGCCCAACTTCGTTAGAATCCAGAACCTTAACACACGAGAATCAAAACAGAGAGAGAGAAAGCAGGCTGCTCCCTAAGGTAAACAGGCACAATTCACCCCACCTTGCTCTAGGACTCTTCTTTGCAGACTGATTTCATGCTCCCCTGCAGAGCCCCAACGCCTGCAAGCAGGACTGGGAAATCCTTTACACATAACGTGACCTCTGGTCATTTTAATGATTTTCAAGTGTATACAATATTCGCTGTAAGTATTCCTTCACTTAATTTCATACCTTTGTGTCTTAAATAATTGTTCCCTATCCTCAGCAGACTGGAGAGGAAATATTCATTGGCTCTTACAACCCTTCTTAATTATCTCTGAGTCAGCCTGTATATTTTTGGCTCTTTTAATCTTACCACCGTCAGTCCCTCTAGAACCTAAATACCATCACTGTCAACATCCTATAAAAACTCAAGAACAACAAGAAGTCCTGTGGCACCTTACAGACTAACAGATATTTTGGAGCATAAGCGTTCGTGGGCCCACAAAAGCCGATGCTCCAAAATATCTGCTAGTCTATAAGGTGCCACAGGACTTCTTGTTGTTCTCGAAGATACAGACCAATATGGCTACCTCTCTGATATAAAAACTCAGGACACACCAATCCTCTTTCTGAGCCCCAAGAGTTCGTCAATATCTTTCTCATAATACAGTGCCTTAACACTCATCTACCAGAGATGCTACATCCCTATGTAGATACGTCTCGCAGATGCAACCAAAACTGCAATGCCAATGCTTAAGGCTCTGAGAACTCATTTAACTCATTGCTGCTCATCATCCCATCCAAAATCCTTCTCTAGCATCTGCCTCCCCCTGAGTATCTGTTTCCAAACTCCCACACCCACACCACAGCCCGGAAAGATGAGTTATGTATTTCCAAGGTACACTTCAATCTGTCCCCCATTGGGTCTATTCAAAACACAGCTGCTAAAACCTTATGTGGCCTGATCACATCTACTCTTCCAATTCCACCCACTGACACCCCCTCCTCTGTGGCATACAATATGAGCTTCTTGTATTTATCTTTCAGCCCCTTCCCAGTTTAGCCCTGTCCTGCCTTTCCATTGCTACCTGCTTTGTCACGTAACGGTGAACCCCTCTTACTCACGAGCCTATTCTCCCACTATCGCTGTTGGGCTCCCCTCTCAACCCTACCCTTATGCCCAGAACGTCCTCTCTCTCAAAACAAACCAAAAGCAACCCAGAAAGCCCCACCCTTCCTCCAGTCTCACCTGAAGACTAATCTCTCCTGTGATGCCCAGAGAACACAGCCAGCTGATAAAGGCCAGTTGAGACTTGGGCTCCCCTTACTAAGCCCTCCTTATCCCAAAGGACACTACCCTCCCTCATACCCTCTCCTTCAACTCCCCTTGTTCAGTTCTCTTGCTAAGTTTGTAAGAATGAGGACAGCGATTATCTAGATCAGAGTTCTGCAACCTGCCACAAGCGGCTCTTTAAGGACGTCTTTGTGGCTCCCGGGGCTTTGACTGGAAAGTAAAAGAAACACCCACCTGATTATTTTGGATATTTTGGTAAATATCTGGAAGCCCAACCATGAACCACTCAGATCTAAATAGCAAATGGCGTGTGACCTCGAAACATTCGGTAACTCCCCCTTTGGCGTGTGCAGTGCACTGTGGGAGATGTGCTTGTGCTGTTCTGAAAATGGGCGTTACCAAGAGTACAGTTTGACATCATTTATTAAGGACCGTCTCATATCCCCACACGCTGCGGGTCTCGAACGTTCGAGTTTTGTACCCAATTTGAAAAAAAAATGGTTCTTGCACTTTTGGTTGCGATCCCTGGTCTAGACAGCACCCAGAACACCGGAAAGGGCAAGGAGAGGCAAAATATGGCCCGTGGGCCAAATTCAGCCTGCCAGACTGCTGGAGCCAGCCCACAACCCAGCAGAAGCCTCAGCCAAGCTCCCAGCTCCTACATGCCAGAAACCAGCTGTGGGGCCATGTGCTTCTCTGAACGCTGCCAGCCTGGAGTAGGAGTCATGCACTGCTCCCGCCCCTAGCACAATCTTGCAGCTCCCATTGGCCAGTTTCCAGGACAGGCAGCATACCAATTGCCCCTCCCCTCCAGCTCACAGAAGCACTCAGCCTCCATGGCTGAGTGGTGTACAGCAGGGGACAGGCACGGAGCCTGGCTGAGGAACCTGCTGGGTGCCTGGCCAGGTAAATGCCTCCCAGCCAGAGCCTGCCTCTAGCAGCCAGTCCCTCCCTCCCCCAGCCAGCTGTGCTCCTTGCTCCCCTGTATTCCTACTCCACGTAAACCAAACCCACTGCATCCATATCCCTCCTGGACCCTGCACCCTGACCCTCTAGCCCCGCTCACAACCCAAATTCCTGCAGCCCTGCCCCAGGTCACAACCCATTCCCAGCCCTGCACCAGGTCACAATCCCCTCCTTCGTGCACCCAACCGCCATCCCAGACCTCACAAGTCATCCATTAAGATGGCGGAAGAGTGCAGCCCTTGACTGCTTACAAATTCTTGGCACGGCCCCCGTCAAAAATTACTGTCCCCTCCTGGGTGAGGGCCTCTGGGCAGTACTAGGACAGATTCTGGATTTTAAGGCCAGAACAGACCATTCAAATCATTTTGTTTGACTTCCTCCATAACAATCAATAGCCACCAAATTTCACCAAGTGGTTCCTGCACTAATTTCACAAGCTCGGACTGAGCTGTAACAGACCTTTTAAAAAGACCTCTGAGCTTGATTTAAAGACGTCAAATGATTCCCAATCCACTAGAACCCCCTGGAAAGCTGTTCCAGAGCTAAGTTACCATCACTGTGCGCTTACCTCCAGTTCCAATTTGTACCTCTCTAATCCGTCACTCTCTCGTCCGGCAAACTCCATAATCCAGCATGATTTTAATTAGCCAACTACCCCTGATCATGGGTGTGGCCAACTTTCCCATGGTCCCATAATGTTTGTTTACAGCCACCAGTCCTGGCTCTCAGTGTTCTGTGCTGTTATTTAGCTGTAATTTACCCCTAAATGTCTTCTCACAGCTCAGTAAGCAGTGGAAGTGTTAGTAACGCTGCCAGACAATATTGGCTTCCCACGCTCCAGCAAATTCTCTCATCCGGCACCGCTCAGGTCCCGAGGGCGCTGGAAGAGAGAGGTTCAATTTGTATTTCCTGTCGCTCGATTTTTCCAGGCTTTTATCCTCCACATATGCTCTCCTCGGAGGGGTAATTAAACTGTGAGCAAATTGCTTCTTCAACTTCTTTTTGAACAGAAATGGACTGAACTTCCTAGGTGTCTCCACATAAGGCATGCTGTCCAGTCCTTAGCTACCCTTGCACCTGTTACCCTTAACCCTCTCCAAATTACTGGCATCCTCTTCGAAGTGGGGTCACCAGAATGGGACACAAGATCCCAGTAACAATCTCTCCTCTGGTGTTTACATTGATACACCCCCTCAGTGTGCCTTCCTGGATAGAATTAGCCTTCTTAGCTGTTGCATCACACCAGCAGCTCAACTTCATTGGCTGGTTCACCATCAATCCAAAGTCCACTCCAGAGTCACTGCTAAAATGTCGTTCCCGTTCAGTAAAGCACAAACTACTTTCTTTGTGCCTAGATGTATAATCCTGCATTTGGCTGAATTGTATTCAATTGGGTCATGTTTATGAAAAAATGCAGATTATTTTCCATCAGTGACCTGCCCTCGTCATCTTCAACTACCCCACTGATACTAGTGACTTGGGCAAACTTTAAATGAAATTATTTTATATTTTCTCCCAAATATTTTTTTAAAATATCCTCGACTCAATCCTAGATAAGAAGTCCCTGCCGGACTCCATTATTCCCCGTTAACAAGTATGTCAAATAAACAGATGCGGTGCACTGGTTTTGAACAAGGCTAGTTGTTTCATCAAAGTGTGACGCGATACTAAGTCAAATGCCCGAAGGAAGTCCAAGCAAAGGGCAACACTACCTTTACCATTCATCACACTTTTATCAACCACTTGTAGTCCCACTAAAATATTGTTCCAAGTCAGCTAAAGACCACCTCTTCTCTGAGTGGCCCTGTTTACCAGGCCCAGTTGAATAGCCATCCCTCAGTTCTTTCGATGGAGTTCCATACTGCTGTTCCATTATTTGGTCTGAAATCAATGTCAGGCCAAAAGGCTTATAATCACCTGGTTATCCCATTTACTCTGTTAAAATAGGGGTACATTAACTCACTTCCAGTCCTCTTGAATTTACCCATTGTTCCAAGATTTATTAACTAAAACATTCTTTTCTGCCTGTGCTTCTAAGCTTACTCTGTCTCTTCTGATTATTTCTTAGCCCTTGCTCACATTTGCCATTCCTCCCCATCAAGTCTCATCTGTGAAATTTATTAATACAAATAACGGTGACAAACTGCTACTATAACCTACAGTCACCACACAACTGTCAGCCACACAGGCATATTTGTATAATCAGGCCCTCGAGGCAAATACACTCCAGCCGTTAAGATCTAAACGAAAGGCCACAAGTTCTAATTCCTAATGATCAGTCAACGGATAATTAAAATACAGTTATGTCATAGGGCTGAATACGGGACTGACCCGTGTTAACGAACAAATGACCAAATGGCTAATAATTCAAACGTCACTTAACGCTAAATGACTGTTCCGGCCAGCCGGTTTTAGATGCCATTTTTCTACAGAAAGCTGTAAACAAGCTAGCATTAATTTAAGTCACAACTTAAAGGCAGTTCTATATCTCTTTGTAGGAATGCACGTAACATCCTTCTCTCAATAATTTAGCAAAGGCATGTGTGAATAATGGAGTCATTAAAGCCAGGCTGAACAGCGTACGTCGCAAAAAGGGTTTTGTTTCACCTCAATAAAATGCACAAGAATCGAAAAGCCTTCAATGCCAACTAACCCTATTAAGCCTTATTTGTACACGTCCTCGTGCCAGCTGCTTTCAGGCATACAAGGAAACAAGTCAGCCGTGCCCCAGGTACCGCGGCCTGTTTTAATGCCACAAGTGAATAGAGAGGCCTCCGATTGCTGAAAAGCACGTTGACAGCAGAATTAACCGGTTCTGCTGGGAAAGTTTCCCAGGCTGCCTTCAAATCATTATTGAGAACCAATCGGGCATGGCATTTATCTTGTTCAGGCCCTTCACCTTAAAAGACAAAAATTCCAGCATTAAGTCAGAAGCCCAGAGGAGAGTGCTGACCATTCATTGATAAGGTGCGCACCTCACCGAGGAAGGGATAATAATAGATTCCTGTTTGGGGAAAAGCATGCAGGCAGGGAACCTCTAATGGCCAGGGCAACACAATGGGCTCCTGAGGGCTGTGCCATTTGCAGAGCAGGGATTTAAGGATGGGGTTTATGTTTGGGGGAATTCAATTTGCTCTCTGTCTACCGCTTGGTCAATTTGCTTAATCACTTCTTTAAACGCTGATGGAGAGACAGACAATGTCAGCCCATTAACAGCTTTAAAAAGTCTAAGGGATCCCTTTAAATGAGAAAAGCCATGCAAACAGGCGCAAAGCCCGGTCAGGTTTCTCAGGTTTTACCCATGTAACTGGACTCCCTGCTGGATCCTTTATTAGTTTTGCATCCAGAATTTACATTCGAGTTTTAAATGACAGGCTTTAGAAAGCAAACAGCAGGCATGTTTCTGCTGCACAGAGCTTAGGGGGAACTGCAGAGTCGAATCGACAGCTCCACCCCCAGCAGATAAGAGCTGTGGGTCTTAACTCTGAGCCTATTGGAATAAAACAAACACATGGCCAAGCGAGAATTTTGGCCATTTCCCACAAACACTCATTAAAGATCCACTGTCAAGTCAAGCCTGCCCCTGATGTTTGGGCCTCTGTGGTTAAAAAACAAAGTGTTTACAAAACTGAGATCCAAGAGAAAGGACTCCAGGAAATTACAACACCCCATGGCCCTGACCCCGCAATTTGTCACACACGGGCAGACTGCTGTGTCCACATGGACCCACAGAGGAGCAATGAATTGCAGCTCTGGGCGTCTAATTGTAAAGCAAAGGCTCCTGAGCGATGTCTGCCACCCAAGCCTCAGAGCCGACCCCTAATGCATTATCGTTCGCACGACGATAGGCCCCAAAGGACGGGGGCTTCTTTACACCGGGCAGAAAACAGATCCCCGGTTGCTCCGCACAGGTTCCCTGCACTTCCTCAGTGAACAGTGACAGAGAGGTGGCCGTGTTAGTCTGTATCTTCAAGAACAACAAGAAGTCCTGTGGCACCTGATAGACTAGCAGATATTCAGATGAAGCAGGTCTCTGCCCCCGAAAGCTTATGCTCCAAAATATCTGTTAGTCTACAAGGTGACTCAGGACTCCTTGCTGCATATAAAGCACAGGAGTCCAAAAATTGTTATCAAGGGTGACAAATCAGAAGAATTGCTGTCGAGGTTGGCAAAGCAGATAGAAGAGGGGAGTGGGGAGGGGGCGTGAGGAAGTTAAGTGTTAGCTCAAACAAAGTATGTGAAGCACAGGTCCCCGGCCCGGCCAAATTGCCGGACTGGGACCACAGAGTGAAAACACTGGCCTCCCCCGCCACAATAAAACCGTGAGCGAAACTGACTCTGAACAGCCCGTTTGCAAGTGATTTTCTTCCCCTCCCATGGCGAGAGAACATAGAAAAGCGCCCGAGCAGCACCGAAGAATGAACCTTCGCTTTGCAATTCCAGAGTTCTGTTTTCACAGCCAAGGTGAGGTTAGTAAAATAAGCGAAGGCCTGTGCGTTGGCTGGAAAGAAATGAGCCTTAACCTCAGCCGGTAGGTGTAACGTCCCAAAGAGCAACGGGGACAAGCCTGGGACCCAGCCCTACAAACTGAGCCTCACGGTAATGGACCATAACTTTCGCCAGGTTCCACATGGGTCTTACAGCCTGAATGACCAACCTGAGAGGCAGGGGGAAGAATGAATCAGAGAGCAAAACTCCCTCACTTCCTTCATCCCTGCCACGGCTTTTGGAGTCCCCAGGAACTGAAGGGGACACACATGCGCCTCGTGGAAAGGACTGTGGAGAAGAAAAACTGCCCCGCTCACCTCTTCGGCTTCCAAATGAAAAAACTAACTCCACCACATGGGCAGCCAACCCCCCTCCCCACCGCCCCCACAAACACACACACTCACCATTCATATCACAGGACGAGCCTCTCTAATCCGGCAACATCCGGAATCCGGCATGATTTTAATTAGCCAGAGGACCACTTATCATGGGTGCAGCCAAGCTACCCCTGCTCCAGCAAAGTTTCTTTCCAGCCACCTGTCCTGGCCCTCAGCGTCCTGTGCTGCTATTTCATAGAATCCCAGGGCTGGAAGGAACCTCGGGAGGCCTTCAAATCCAGCCCCCTGCCTACAGCAGGAGCAGCCCCCAACTCAGTCATCCCAGCCCGGACCTCGTCAAGCCGGGACTTAAAAAACCTCCAGGGATGGAGATTCCGCCACCTCTCTAGGCGACGCATTCCAGTGCTGCCGTTTTTCTAAACTGTTTCCCAAGAGCTCAGTCAGCAGAGGAAGGGTCGGTCATGACGCCGGACAATATCTGGCCCCGCAAATCTTCTCCCCCCCCTGCACTGGTGAGGTCCCCAGGGTGCCGGAGGAGAGAGGCCCGGGCTGTAAATGAAAAGGCAAACCCAGCCCAGCTCCTTTCCCAAAGGCCGCTCTTAAGTAACCCGCCACTAACAAGAGCGGGAGAAGCCAGGTCTCTGCAAGCCAGCAAAAGCCACCCTCCGCCACCGCCGGCGCTGCCCCCGGCCACCAGGGGCCCCTGCTCAGCCCGGGGGAAAGGCCGGCCGAGCCGCAGGGAGCAGCACTTACCGTGCGAGCACCGCCGGGGGCCAGGGCGCCGTTGGGCAGATAGGGGCTGCCCAGCTCGGGGATCATCAGGAAGGGGTAAGCGGGGTAAGGGGGCCCCTTAAAGAAACCTCCATCTTGCTGTCTTCTCACTACTGGGGAGAGAAGCGGAGGCTCAGCGGGGCTGCGGAGCCGAGCGGGGAGAGGGCCCCGGCTCGGCGAGTTTCCCAGGGGTGCGAGCCCGGCCGCGGGGGGCGGGGGGGTCCCGATCCGGGCCGGGCGCGGGGGAGCGGGGCGGTACCTTCGGCCAGGTAGTCCCGCGGCTTCTGGAAACTTTCCCGGGGCGGCGGCGGCGGGGGCGGCGGCGGGGGGCGCTCCGCCTGCGGGAGACACAAAGGGGAGAGGGGTGAGCGCTGGCCCGGCCCGGCCCGGCTCGGCTCGGCCCCGCCCGGCCCGGCCCCGCACCTCCGAGTCGGAGCCCGAGGCGCTGGCGCGGCGGTTCTCGGACTCGTGCACCAGCGAGGACTTGAGCTCGTCCAGGTCCCCGTGGGCCGAGCCGCGCCCCGCGCCCTTGTCCTGCTCGTCGCCCTCGTCCTGGAACGGGATCAGCTCGTCCGGGGCGCCCAGGTCGTCCCCGCCCGCGGGCGGCAGCTGGGGCATGGTGCGGCCCCCGCCCGTCCGCCCGCCCGCGCCGAGCCCCGAGCCCCGAGCCGAGCTCCGCTGCGCTGCGCTGCGCTGCGCTGCGCCTCCTGCGCCGGGCCGGCCCCTCGCTCGCTCCCCGCCCGCCGGGGGTCGGCCTGCGCGGCCGGGGGTGGAGCTCCCGCTGCAAGCTGACACCGGCCGGCCGGCCCGGACCCCGCCGCGCTCGGACCCCAAGGGCCCGCCCCCTCCCGGGCCGGGACCCCCCCCCCCAGCTGCGCCCCCTCCCGGGCCGGGACCCCCCCCCCAGCTGCGCCCCCTCCCGGGCCGGGACCCCCAGCTGCTCCCCCGCATGCCAGGACCTCCCCAGCTGCTCCCCCGCATGCCAGGACCCTTCCCAACAGTGCCCCCCAAGTCCGGGACCCCCAGCTGCTACCTCCCCACTGGGACCCACCCTAGCTGCTCAGAGCCCCCCCCCAGCCGCACCCCCGATATCAGGGCCCCCAGCTGCTCTCCCCGCCAGGCTGGGAGCCCAGTCCTCTCAAACCCCATGGCCCCACCCTCTGCCGGGAGCCCCAGCTGCTCAGTGTCCCCCCAGGCCTTGACCCGCCCCCAGCCACACACATCCCAGGCCAGGACCACCCAGCTGCACCTCAGACAGGACCCCTCTGCACTGCCCCTCCAGCCACATCACTCAGCCAGGACCTCCAGCTGCTTTTGGATGTCCCAGGCGTGGAACTCCCCCGCTCTCCGCTCCCCTGGCCCCTCGAGAGCCATGGCCCAGCTGGGCTGGGGCACCCACAGCACCCCCCTCCAGCCAGGACCTCTGTCTCCCTCCCCAGCCCCAGGACTCCCAGCTTCCCTCAGCCCTGCCACCCCAGCTCCTCACACAGTCCAGCCCCTTCCCTGAACTGGGAGCCTCACAGACCCCTGCCCCCAGCCCAGCCCCCATCCTCTCACTGCCTCGCCTCCTGGGATTGGTACATCTGCTATCACCACTGCATCTTGGCCCACGCCTACCACTGTCTGCCGCGTTCTGCCCCCCACCCCATGGGCTGGGGCACCCAGCTTCTCACAGCTCTGCCCCTGCATTGCTTCCACACCCAGCCTCCCTCCCTGCTACCCCCATGTCCTGCCAGAGCCCCTGTGCTGCTTCCAGCTCCCCCAGCCCTGGCCGCAGCATTGCTTTCCCTAAATCCTACATCTGGTGCCTCCGCGGCATTGCTGCCACCACGCCCGGTCCCAATAAGTGCCCTCCACCCAGCTCATGGCATCAGCAAAGGCCCCCTCTTGTCAGCCCTGCGCTGCTGGCTCCTCCCTGCACACCCCAACCCCCACCCCTGTGCCGGCAGCTCCTCTAATTTCCCCCGGCACATCCCTACCAGCATTCGCTCCATGCGCTGCTAGCCCTTCTCATACCCCTCTACGCCCACTGTACACAGGAGTCCTTCCCCTCACCACACTAAGGCCCCCGCTTGTGCCCCCTTTCCAGCCCTGCCTGTCTGCTCCCCCAAGCACACCTTTCAGGTGTACCAGATTTTGCAGCATGCATCAAATTTAGGCTGGATCCAGCCGTCTCTGGCACAAAGGCAGGCTGTGCTCCAGACAGACAGATGGAAAAAGCCAGCACCGCTCAGCAGCCCTTTGTCTCAAGAGCGTGCCCTGACCTGGGGCCCAGGTGTCAGTGAGTGCTACCATCTTTGGCTGCTGACTGGTACTTTAAGGTCCCAGTTCATGTCTCCCACTGGAGGAAGCAGAAGTTGGGTGACAGCTTTGGACGCAGTCCCATGTGATGGTCTCGTAAGCAAACTAGGGAAATATTGTCTAGATGAAATTACGGGTTGAACCTCTCTAATCTGTCTCTGGCAACACCCGTAACCTGGCATGACTTTAGTTCACCAGATGACCACTTAGCATGTTGCCAAGTTTCCCAGGAAGTTTGTTTCCAGCCACCGGTCCTGACTCTCAGTGTTCTGGGCTGTTATTTAGCTGTAATTTACCCCTCAATGTCTTCTAATGGCCCAGTAAGCAGTGGCAGTGTTGGTAACACAGCTAGACAATATTGACTTCCCGTGGGCTGGCAAATTCGTTTGGCACCAGTCAAGTCCCCAGGGCGCTGGACTAGAGAGGTTCAACCTGTACCGTAAGGTAGGTGCACAACTGGTTGAAAGACCATAAACAATGGTCATGCTCAAATAAATGGTTTGCTTTCAAACTGGGAGGGTGTATCTAGCAGGTTTCCACCTGGATCAGTCCTGGGCCCAGTACTATATAGTATTTTCATTATTTACTTGGCATTTGGAGGGGAGCGTGTGCTCACAAACTAGGCAGATGACATCAAGCTAAGAGGGGCTGCAAGTATTTTGGAGGACAGGGCAAGACTCAAAAGGCCCTTGAGGAATTGGCTTGAATTTAAGAAGATGAAATTCTACAAAGACAAGTGCAAAGTACTTCACGAAAGAAGGGGGGTGGGGAAATAAATGCAGAACTGCAAGATGGGGAACAACCAGCTAGGGGGCAGCACACCCAGAAAGGATCTGAGGTTACAGTGGATCACAAATAGAATATGAGTAAACAATGTGATGCAAAGAGGGGCTCCCACTGTTCCAAGACTGTTCCATGTAAGACAGAGGAGCTAACTCTCCTGGTGGTCTTGGTTCTGGTGAGGGCTCAACGGGTGCACAGTATCCAATTCTGGGCCGCATATATCAGGAAAATGTGGACAAATTGGAAAATCTCCAGAGGAAAGCACCAAAAAATGATCTAATGTTCAGAAAATGTGACCTAGGAAGAAAGGTTAAAAACACTGGGCATGTTTAGTCTTGAGGCAAACAGACTGATAACAGTCTTCAAATATGCTCAGGGCTGTCATAAAGAGGACGGAGACCAAATTGTTCATATGGGCCACTGAAGGTAGGAAAAAAGTAATGGGCTTAATCAGTAGCAAGAAAAAATTAGGTTAGCTAGGAGGAGAAGCTCTATCTAGAAAAGTGTTCCACCTCGGGAATGAGAAAGAGGTTACAGAAGGTAACTACAAGTAGTGTTAGGACTAAAAACCAGGTCTGTAATAGGATAGTATCCTCAGATGTGCTTTGATTACATAGCCATAGGAATTGCAACACTGGAGCATAACCGTGAGCCATCTAAGCAAGTATCTTGTCTCAGACAGGGACCAGATTCTTCAGATTAAAGTACAAGGCAGAGTTGAAAGAGGCAGTGTAATCAACTTGTCCCCCAGGAAACCCCGATTCCTGATCTCCCAAAGTATTAGAGATGAGTTTGAGCCTTAATATATGAGGTTGTGGGTCTCTTCCAAAACTCTCAGAACTCTGCATTAACTGCTTTAAACTTGTGGGATACGTCTACACAGCAGCGTTATTTCAAAATAATCCATTCCGGAACAGCTATTCCCAAATATCTTATTTCAAAACAGGCACTGTTCCTCCTGCAATGAGATTTACAAAATTCGAAATAACGCACTCCCTAGTTCGAATTTATTTGGAAATAGCGTGCGCGGCATGTAGATGCTTGCAAACTCAGTTTGAAATAATGCTGTTGTGGAAACATAGCTGTGGTGTTCCTATCCATATAAACATCCAAACCTCCTTCGAATCTGACGTAATTCTTGGTGCCCAGGATATCATGTGTCAGTGACTTCCACAGTCTTAAGCGATGATTTGGGTGAAAAATATTTGCTCACTTTTAACTCTGTTGCTTTTCAGTGTCAAATGTCTCCCCCGCCCCATGTGTGTTAAATGGCACCTATCAATATCTGTCATCATTTATCTAATCTGATCCCTCTAAGTTTCCCCAGGTTTTTATTTATTTGTTTGTTTGCTTGTTTGTGGCTCTGATTAATCTGAAACACATTGTGTCATTGACAGGACTTGCTGCCTTGCTATTCACTCCCATGTTGTGCTAAATAATCAGTGTATCAAACAAAACTGGCCCAGCTCTGAGCCTGATGTTCCCCTCTATCAACCTTTTCCCGGGATGAAAATTGGCCATCTGTTCGTACTCCATTTCCTCTCTCCTAGCCAATTTTTGATCCAGGCCACAAGTTTTTTCTCACCCCCGGATGAGGAAGCCTCATCTGAAGTACTGTGTCAAAGGCCCCTAAATCAGTTGTGAGTGGTTTTGCTTTACCTGGTGTGGAGCAGATTATTTTTTGTGTCACCATAACACCTACACACTCCAGTCATGGACCGCACTGCCGCGGGGCGGGCAGGCAACGAAAGAAGAAGCAGGCCCTGCTCTGGAGCGCTGACTATCTAAGACAGTGTTTGCAGAGGACAGTAACAGAGAGGTAGCCGCGTTAGTCTATATTCTATCAAAATGAAAGAGCAGCCCAGTAGCACTTGAGAAGTGGTCTGAAGAAGTGGGCCTGTCCCACGAAAGCTCCTCACCTAATAAATTATTTTGTTAGCCTTAAAGTGCCCCTGGACTGCTCTTTTTGCGGAGAACGTGCTGGTGAGATCCTGTCCTGTCATAATCTTCCGAGTCCCGTGTTCTTCTATTTTTAATTCTCCTTTCAAAGAGTTATCAGACACAGATGCAGGGGGCTTACTGGTCTGTCATTCCCCAGGCGCCTTTAGAGCCAGGGTGTCCCCCACACCAGCCACTCACCACACGTGGCTGTTTGGCCAGTTGAGTGCGCCTTGTTGGCTTCACGAATAAATACATTTTCAGAATAATTTCGGTCATTCTGCTACTGCTTCACAACTGGTGGGACACCAGGGGCCCAGAGCCTTTCTTAAGGATGGGTGTGATGTTCATCACCCTCCCCTCCTCTGGCAGACTGGCTGTTTTCATGAGAGACTGCATAGCATTGCGAGCAGCTCAGCCTCAGAGCCGTCCAGAGGACCGGGTGGGGCAGCTGCCTCCGGCCCTGTGCTGTGGGGGTCCCTGCGGCAGCTGCCCCACTCGTCTTACGGATGGGAGGCGGAGGGTTACCTAGGGCAGGGTGCAGGCGGTGTGGGCAGCCGGGCGGATCACCTCCCCACAGCTGTCCCACTCCCCCGCCCCACACTGTGGTCTGCGGCTGCCTCCTGGGCCACGCAGAAGCAGGGTTCAGCCGGCCTGTGGGCAGGGGGAGGCGTTCCCCTGAGGCTGCTGTTGCTGTCTGCCTGTCTACATCCTTCCCCAGGTCATCCCTGGCCAGGCTGGTCATGGAGAGGGCCAGGAGTCAGGGTGTGGGTGGAGCAGGGAAGGGGTGGGGCCGGCCGCATGGGGAGGGCTTCCCGAGGCCCCACACCTGGGGCACTGCGGGGGGGGGGGTGCCCCAGGCCCCATCCCGCTCAGGAAGGTACTGCTCAGCCACTTCATACTCAGCTCCTTCAGGCCTCCTGGCGGGATCGCCTGGTTCCAGCACCTGACGCCACATCTCGCCCCTACACTACGGTCCCAGACAGCCAGACTCTTGGACCTCGATCTCCAATGTGACACCGCAGTCTGGGAAACTGCTTGACAATCCACTCCTGAAGTGTGCCCCAAGTCCACCTCCAGTGGCTGACCCTCAGAAACGGCCGTCGCTCCCGGGTGAGTCCCGGAGGGGCGGCCGTGTTCGGCTGTAGCTTGACAAATAACAAGCAGTCAAAACCCGACGGAACGTCCACACGCAAACAAAACTCAGCACCGTTGCAGGCAGCGCTCCGCCTCTCGGCCATGAGGCGTAGCGCTGCTGTCGACAGATTCTGTGGACAAAGCAGCTGTGGCTGCTCTGGGGCGAGGGACAGAGCAGAGCACTCACGCGATTGGCTTTTGTGTGGCCGTGTCTACACGTGCATTCCTCTTTCAACAGAGGCATGCAAATAAGGGAAACTGAAAATGCAAATGAGGTGTTGATATACATATCCGGCATCTCATTTGCATATTCTTATTTCAACATAGCTTCTTTCGAAAGAAGAAAACCAGTGTAGACACTGTGCTTTTGAAAGTAAACCCCATCTTCGAAAGAATCTTTCTTCCCTTTTTTTATTGGAAGAAGGATTCTTTCAAAGATAGGGTTTACCTTCTGAAGAGCAGCATCTACACTGGTTTTCTTCTTTCAAAAGAAGCTATGTTGAAAAAAGAATATGCAAATGAGGTGCCAGATATGTAAATCCGCACCTCATTTGCATTTTCAATTTCCCTCATTTGCATGCCTCTTTCGAAAGAGGAATGCAAGGGTAGACACAGCCTGTGTGGACACACTGTGTCGACAGAAGTTTTGTCGGGAAATGGACAGATCGCTGCAGTGTAACCATGTATTAGGTGATGAACTTTTGTGGGTAAGACCCACTTCCTCAGGTGACCGGAGCAGACAAGTAGAATCCAGGCTCCTGTCTGAAGCCTGAGAGCTACATTTCCCAAACTGTGGTCCACGGAAAATTTTGATGCTAGAGATATTTTTCTTCTAAATATTAAATAAGAAATTATGTGTGTGTCAAAATACTAATGTATTTGAATAGTATTTAGATTGCTGCAATATTAATATTTATAATTCATTCATAATAGTATAGTTGTCACTATGCGACCTGTGCCAAAGCAGAGATGCAAAAACACTCTTCCCAGTCAAACAACTGTCAAATGTGACTTATTTTTATTTTCCAGTAGTTTTCTGAAAAAATAACAAATTTATAAAAACACAAAATTTAAAAATATTTTTCCGCATCTGATGTGTTTTGCATTTCTTTGTCATAAAAATATTTTTAAGCTTTTAAGGAAGGACAGTCCTTCTTTGCACTATGTTGTCTCTTCTACTTTTGCACAAAAAAATGATACTGACCAGCCTTCTTTTGGGTGTTATATTGATGTTTTGTTCCAGGTTTGTACTTCATTTTTAATGTTCATACTTAATCATAGGGTTGCTAATCATCGTCCTATCAGAAAGACATTCGTTCTTCATTCAGATGGTTTTTTCTTGTTATTTTTTGGTCGCTGTGAAATAAAGACACCTAAAAATTAACTCTTTTAAATCAACTTTTGAGAAACCCCTCCCCACCCTGGACCAGCATGGATGTGTTCCGTCAGTATATTCTAAGCCCAGAAGTGTTCCGTGGTCAAATTAGTTTGCGAAGGGCTGCATTAGAGCATCGTGCTGAGGATTGGAAGCTCAGAGCTCAAAGCCTGAGGTGAGATTTCCCAGCTGGCTAGGACAGAAGTTGTTTTCCAAGTTTTTTTGTCTTTTTTTTTTTTTTTTTTTTAAGAATCAGGTCTAATAATAGTCATAAGGAGAAGATATTGTTTCCACCCAGTTCATAATTAAAAGAACATTACAGCCTATTAGGTCATAAAACCCAGGTGCTCCACAGGTATTCCATTATAATAGCTGATATCACATACTGACTTCATGCTGCGGCGTTAATCATGCTGCCTGTGTGGGTATTCCATAGTCCCAGGGGGCCTATGCAAATTGCCTCCAGGGTCTGTGCTTTTAGCCCCCTCCTCTGGAAGTAAAGAATAACAACACCTCCCTACCACAGGACAGGGTTGTGAGGATGAATGTATGACATATTGTAAAGCACTTTGAGCTGGACCAATGCACTGCATTATGCAAGAGCTATATGCAGTGTTGCAGCCATGGCAGTCCTTGCATCTAGGGAGACAAGGTGAGCGAGACAATATTTTACCAACAGAAGCTGGTCCCATAAAAGATATTACCACATTTTATCTCTGGGGAAGAACAAGGCATTATTATTCATTATAATCATCATGCACTATGCTGTCTGATTAGTAACAGAGAGGGAACCGTGCTAGTCTATGTACTATCAAAACAAAAAAAGCAGTAAAGTAGCACTTTAAAGACTAACAACATAATTTATTAGGTGAGATTTCGTGGGACAGACCCACTTCTTCAGACCAGAGCCAGACCGAACAGATTCTGATATGTCAACCTTGATTACTAGTTTGGGTTCTCTGTGCCTTAAATATTGGGTCTGTTCTGGCACGGCTATGGGCTGAAGAAGGGGGTCTGTCCCACGAAAGCTCATCACCTAATAAATATTTTGTTAGTCTTTAAAGGGCTACTTGACTGCTTTTTTGTTCTGCTGTCTGAGGGTCAGAACTCAAACTGGTAAATATGAGGTAACTACATTTAATGGATTCTTTTAAATTCTTTGTTTCCTGACAAAATTTGAAACTAAATGTTTCAGTCACTTGAATTCTGGTTTCGGGGTTTGTTTTGTCTCATCCTCCCCCACCAGCCCAGGTGAAAAAAAGCAGTGTTGGTTTTGAAAGTGAACGAAAGGGGAATTTTCTCTCACCATCCTGATTCTTTCTGTTTCAAAATATGAAAACAATTAAATGATTTCTCCACAAAGCATGACTGGAACCTAACAGAAATAATTGCAGCCAGTTCTTGTCATAACCCACATAGAACAGTGGTATCATTCTTCGGACTGCCCCTGAAGCAATGGGGACTTTGGGCTTTTTCCTTTCCTTCTCTCTCGTCTTCTCTTCTTTCTACTTGGCAATTATCATTTGTTATTTGACCTGGGGCAGTGCCTGTGAACCAAGGGTGCCAGAACCCTTGTGCGTGTCGTGGGCAGATGGGCTCCCTCTATCCCTGCAGATGGCTGCTCCTGTGGCCACTTCTCCATGAAAAGCATAACTGCAGCACCGCCCCAAGAGAAGGAGACTGAACCCCTCTAGTCCGGCACCACCTGACTGGTGCTGAACGAGAGAATTTGCTGGTCCGTGGGAGGTAGATATGGTCTAGCAGCATTACCAACCCTTCCACTGCTTACTGGGCTCTTCAGAACAGCAAGAAATTCTGTAGCACCTTATAAACTCACAGATGTTTTGGAGCATCAGCTTTCGTGGGCGAAGACCTGCTTCTTCAGACGCATCTGATGAAGTGGGTCTTTGCCCATGAAAGCTGATGCTCCAAAATATCTGTTAGTCTCTAAAGGGCCACAGGACTTCTCGTTGTTCTTGAAGATACACGCTAACGTGACTACTTCTCCTAGATTGGGCTCGTCAGAGACATTTAGGGTAGATCACAGCTAAACAACAGCACAGAACACCGAGAGCCAGGACTGGTGGCTGTGAACAAACTTTATGGGACCCTGGGAAACTTGGCCGCGCTCATGATAGGTGGGAGTCCAGCTAACTAAAATCATGGTGGATTACGGATGTTGCCGGACGAGGGTGCTGGACTAGAGAGGTTCAAACTGTATTCTGCAGAGGGGGAGAATCTGCAGGGGACATGAGTTCTGCATTTATTTTTCATTAAGAGGGTGTGGTTCAGGGGAGAAGCGCATGGTAGTGAGGTACAGTCCTCTGTCAAGAGCCCACTGTAGTAGGGGTTGTACAAACAGGACAAATAGACCAGGGACGTCCTTAGGGGGACGCAAAGCCCAGGGCAACCCCTTCTCTGTGCTAGTCCCTTCCCCAGCCCTGCCTCTTTCTGCTCCTGCTCTTCACCCCTCCCACCCCGTCCCCCAAACCCTACCCTCGCCCCTTCCCCACTCCCACCCCCCCACTGCGCCCCTTCCCCCAAGCCTCCTCTCCTGAGCAATGCAACTTGGAGGGCCTGGTACCAGCAGCAGGGGTCACCCCATCCCCGTGCTCACCACAGCAGCAGGAATCGGACCAACCTAGACCCAGCTCTCAGCCATGCCACTGGAGGGAGCGGAGTGGGCTGGAAGATGGCAGGGCAGAGCAGAGCAGACTGGGGCTGGGTCTCTCCACTTCCCACAGCTCCCCTTGCCACAGGCCCGACTCCTTTTGCTGCTGCCAGGCCCCCGGGTCTTCCCCCAGGGCACTGCGAAATCAATGAGCCCTTCCCCAAAGGGCTGCCAGTGTAAATGTAGGAGACAGGCACAGCCGAGGCAGAGGGGTTGTCCCAGGAAACAATGAGACCATACCTGGCGTCGTGAGGTCACCCTCGCAGGCAGCGGTCTCAGTCCTTGCCCGGTTTCTGCTCTTTTGTTGCTGGTTCAGCTGTGGCCACGGAAGCCAAGAAAGAATTCTGCACTTTGTTTTGAAGACAGTGAGTTTCGTGGTCACCTTTGCCCCCTCTGGTGGGGAAGGTTTCCAGCCCCTTCTGCAGTTGTGTGCAGGCAACTTCACAGTTTGCAGAAACTTGGCTCAGTGGTGGAAGATCTTGTGAGGTATCTCCAGCTGGTTCCATTCAGGGCCGTAAGGAGTTATAGGAGACCTCAACTTCTTGTTCCATGGGGAGGTGTTGGAGAGAGCCTGTGCAAGCAGGATGCAATCTTGGTGGCTGCAGCTGGGGCTGGGCCTGGTTTCCATTGGAAAATGCTGGTTGGACAGAATCGAAAAATTCTGCACGGACACGTCCATTTGGCTCAAACTTTTGATGGAGAGAATTAGGCAGACTGCTCGGTGCCATGGCTGGCTGCTCACCTGGGGCTGCCCCATTCCCTGCTGCCCACCAGCTTGCAAGCTGCCAGTCGGGATTCCCATGGGACTGGTCCATTGCCTACCCAGAGGCCCAGTTGCCATTTTGCAAGACATTGGGAAACAGCTGATTTTGTGTCTGTTTGGGATAAACCAAAATAATCTGAGATGTTTCTGTGGAACAGGACCTGTGGGTTCTGACCGGCTCTGTGTAGAAAGTCAGGGCTCACGCTGAGGTGTAACACAGTGAAGTAGGTAATGCAGGCTGGCACAAAGGCTCCATCACTGAGGCTGGGCGATTTTCTGTGTGAGAAGACGGGCCACTGCTTCCTGGCCAGTTCCAAATGGAAACTGATGTTTCAGCAGCTGTGGCTATCGGGGCATTCAGCATCTCTTAGAAATCCAGAACAACTCTTTGGACAAACCTGTCAGTTTAGGTTCCCTGACCAGAGGGCGAGGTGATGGTGGTGGTTCCTAGGTTCTCAAAATGTTAGCGGCAACTTCATCTCAGCCTTGCTCGAGTTTTGCGTCAGCCTCCGGCTCTCGTCCTGGAGCTCAGCCAGGCAGATGGGAGGTGGTACTGTTTGCATTGGAGATACTGAGGACGCAGACTTGGGTGTCATCTGCATTTAAGACCAAGATTTCACCCAAGCACTTCACGCAGGGGTTAGACAGCATGGGCGGAAGAGAGACAAGTCTGCTGGCTCCAGAGATGACCAGAAGAGGCAGAGAAGGACAGACCCGTGGCCATTTTCTGAGGACACCCTGTGTCTCTGAAAGAGAAAAAGACAATGGCACAAAGAGACCCATTCCACAGAAGCCTCCTATCCCAGCATGCCTCACTTTGTTCTCCATTCAGACAAACAGAACAGCCACAGGTATGACATCAACGCAGTCCCCTCGGTCATCCCAACTTTTAACCTCGTGCAATAAGGGCGCTTGTTTCACAAGATCAAGTTTCCAAGGAACTATCGAGGAACGTGGGATTAGTTTGGGGAAAATCAAAGAAAAAAAACTTGTGTTTTTGATCCCTGGATTTTTCAGGCCAGCTTCACAGCTTTTGGGGAGGCAGGGAGGTCTGGTTCAGGATTTTTGAGCTTTTGGGGCTGGCAGAGGGCTGCTGGCTAGACATCCGTCCTGCACTGCCATGGGCAAATCAAAGGGACTTAGACTCCACATCCTAGCTGTGGGTGAGCGGAGAGTTTGGGGGAGCAAAGAGGGCAATTTAATAGGATGGCGGGGGGGGGCCTGCAGCCCCTGCTGGCAGCACACTGGAGCTCAGGGAATCTTCCTGCTTGCCCCTGCTGTGTGCCACTTCCAGAAGGGGCCAGCACATGCCTGCAGCCCCTAGAAGTGTGGGGGGTGTTGTAGCACAGCTGCTGACCTGAGCACCATCTCCGTAGCTCCCATTGGCTGAGACCTGTGGCCAATTGGAGCTGTGGGAGTGGTGCCCGTGGGTAGCAGCACCTGTGGCTAGTGGAGGCGGGGACACCCTGCCCCCTCCCGCAGAAGCTGCTGCCAGAGGGATGTGCCAGTCACTTTTGGAAGCTGCCTGAGGAATGCACTGACCCTCCTGGCCCTGTCTTGCACCCCAACTCCTTGTCCCAGCCTAGAGCCTGCACCCCAACCCCCTGCCCCAGCCCACTCCACTGCCTGCACCTCAACCCCCTGCCCCAGCCTACAGCCCCCACCCAAACGCCTTCCCAGAGCTTTCACCCCACCCCCGGCCCAGGCTGGAGAAAGGGCATGAAGGTGGGGATGGCGTGAGCATTGGCAGGGCCTTGGAGAAGGGGGGGAACGGGGGCTACGGCACCAGCCAGTGCAGGTGCAGGACTGGCCAAACATTCAGTGAACCAAATCCATGTGCGACATTTCTGCTGCTGCGTTTCGTAGGAGCACAGACTGACACGGTGACCTCTGTTACATGTCCGCGTGGCACAGCTTGTGCATGCATGGCGCCCATGGATCGGTCCACCCAGGGGGCCAGCCAGTGGGCCTGCGGGCGCTTTCGAAATTCTGACCCTTCGTGCCTGTTGGCTGTTTGAACCTGTCTAAGGGAGAGCAAACCCCGTTAGGTGATGTGATGTCACAAAGTTTATTTCCCTTCGCCACTTTGGAAATATTTCTGATTTAGGAAAATCAATAAAACCCGGTTGAATCTCATTGTATGGCATCTTTCTATCCACGTCAGGCGAAAGACCCTTTCTCTTTCTTCTGTGCGCGGTGGATACCGGAGAACCGTCGGTCTGGAAGTCCTGAAGTCACGTTACTCTTAGATGCTGGGAAGAAGGCATCATCTTCGTACAGCTTTGTCTTCCTGAGGAGCGAATCTGCTGCTTGCTTACAATATCAGAGAGGCAGCCGAGTTAGTCTGTATTTTCGCAAACAACAAGAAGTCCTGTGGCACCTTATAGACAAACAGAGATTTTGGAGCACGAGCTTTGGTGGGGAAAGACCCGCACCTGACAAAGCGGGTGTTTGCCCACAAAAGCTTATGCTCCAAAATATCCATTCGTCTATAAGGTGCCACAGGACTTCTTGTTGTTTTTGCTCACGACAGTATCTCTGAAACAGTATCTGCAGCTAACACACTGCATGTCATCCACCTCTGATCTTTCTCTTGATGGAAACTCTAGTTTTACTGTCCTCCCTCATACCCCACCCTGGAGAAGACAGCCAGCGCCAGGCATGTCTCCAGAATCTGGCTGTTAGTCGCTGGAGCTGTGGAGGCTGTCTGGATTTGGGCGTCCTCGGGCAAGCAGGGAGCTGGAAATCTTTGCGGCTGCAGGAAGCATGCTGGAGCTTGCAGAAAGATCCGTTCCCAATGCTGCGAACACATCAGAGATCCAGAGCCGACACACGGTAGCACCTAGAGGAAAGCGGTGGTAGCAGGCGCCTGGCAGCTGGCTCGCTCACTGTCTCTGCTGGGACCACACCTAAAACAGGCTCCAGAGAGGCGTCACCTCTCCAGGAGTCTGGGGAGGCAGAAGGCTGACATCCCCCATTGCAGTGGTCAGAGCACAATGAAACAAGCTAGGGGATTCCTGAGCACTCTGAGCTGGCAGTCAGAGTCCAGAGGGGATGGCAAAGCCCAAAGGGAAAAGTAGCTATTTCAGTGCCACCAAACCCAACCTGCTAGCTCAACACAGCTCCCCCCCGCCCCACAGTGAATCTAACAAGGGCAAAGGGTCCCAATTTAGCTGCATGGACGGCCCGGCCTCACAACATGCTGAGGATACGAGCAGACCTGGTCTTAAGGCAAACATCACAGTGTTGGCTGCTGCAATCATTTGCCTGTGGCTCAGAAGCCTTCTGCACCTGCTCGTGCCCAGGCCTGCACCTGCTTTTTCCAGTCTTGGACCAGATCCTGCCTGAATCACTCCAGGTAATCTGGCTCTGGTTCCTGCCTTCTGCCTCCAGCTCTCATCCTGGGGCTCCCATTCCAGACAGCTGACTCGTCATCCAGCCACTAGGCATGCCTGCCCACATGGCCGTCCTTGCAAAACAGCCCCCCCTACTCTTAACCCCCCTCCAAAAACCCCACCAAAAAACAAACACCAAGACTGACTTGAAAGTCGTAAGATTGAAGAAAAAGATTGTGGGCTGTTTTAATTTGCCCTCTAGTTTCTGAACCTCTGGGCCACGTTTCCAAGCTCTGCTCTGTCCACACGTGGCCCAGACGCTTTTATAGTGAAAAGGCCTGAGTAGCTCACGCAAGCGTCTGAACTCAAGCTTCAACCCAAGCACCCCAGATTGTGGGCCTCAGGCTCAAAGGCAGGTTGGCAGCGCTGCAGCTCTGCAAGACGATTTAGCGCTTGTATCCTTGCTATTCCTGCTGCCTTCCTCTAACAGTTCGCAAACTAATGACCACAGGGCCCCTACATTTCCAGCACTCTCAGGTTCAGTGGGGAGAGACGGCCACTGATCCAGAATTAAGGTTTGCTTTTCCCATTACAAGCCACATTTTGTCCCCCCGCCAAGACCCCCAAGTCAGCATGTAAGGTATATGGCCAACTAGTTGTGAGACATTAAGAATTATCCATCTGTGATGGAGTCGGGGGGTGCATGTGTGAGACTCAGGCTGGATGTGTGAGACAAGCAGAGCAGCTCCCAGCAGCTAAGGATGACCCTGGGGCTATAACCTGGGCTGGCAGGTAACACCTCTGCCCTGAACAAAGAGGAGGGAGGAGCTGAGCTGGGTTTGAATCGGAGGCGGCAGTTAGATGCTGTGGGGAGAGGGAGCTGGAAGGAGCCAGCCTGGTGAGGGGGGAAGCTACACCCCAGAGGGGCACCCCTCAGGCTCCTCTCCCTAGAACGGGTTGGAATGGCTGTCTCTGACTGCTGCCCTGACTCTTCTGCGAGAAACTGGGCCTCTGTCGCCTAATAAACTTCCTGTTCTACCTGCTGAATGAGAGTCACTCCTGCCTGCGGCCGGGGTGCAATGCATGGGGACCCCTGAACCCCATCACACCATCATACAAAGGTTTTGCTGCTACGTGACAGTACTTGGAACTTGGAAACTCTTTGGAGAGGACACCTACCTCACCTGCGTACGTTCCAAGGCCAGGAGGGACCAGTGTGGTTCTACAGCCTGGCCTCCTGTACAGCACAAGCTAGAATTCCTGGAAGAATTTTCGTTTAGAAAATCAAAGAGGCGCTTGGAGAAACCTAGGCCTGATCTGGAGAGCCCGGGCTGGGATAAATCTCCACCGCAGCATTTCTGGTTGGGAACCGGCCTGGTCACACCAGCGGCTGCACTTCCTGGCTAACGCAGGTCCTAACTTCCAAGTGACTTGTTCCCTTTTCGCTGGTATTTACCAACGGGACCCAGGCCAGTGCTGGACCTTGCCTCTCTGCCTTTGTAACTGCAGATGCTGGTGTGCCTAGTGGGAGGCCAGTTGAGTGGCTGCTTCTAGAGGTCGGTAGAGCGGCATCAGGCAGCAGGAGATGCCCAAACCCCGACCACTCTGCAAGGCAGTGAATGTGATGCCGCTGGACAGCAGAGTTTTCTGTCTGGTCCTCCGGAATCCCCGACCCTCGTTCTCCCCTTGAATAGGAGCCGCTTGGCGGTCAGGGGGCATCTTGCCTTGGCTGAGCAAATCATGCTTGTGACACGTCCCCTGACAGGCCGGGCTTCCTCCCTCGCGTGGGCTCGGCATGCTTCTTTCCAGGGTGGGGGAGGATCAGAGACTTAGCTGTTGTTTGGGATGCAGCTGAGACGAAGCCGAGCAGGAACAGCGCTTGGCACTAGGGCTGGTGTCGGGAGCGGCTTTTGATTGACAAACAGGGGGTCCCCGTGGAGCTCATTAAACTTGACCTCAGCCCCTCCCCGGGAAGCCTCAACACAAGGCTACTCAGCTTGAGTTTAGAGCCCTGTTACTCTGCCATTGGACGCCGCTGGCTCTGCTGCTGATGCGGGGACTGGGCCGTGTTTTCTGCAGCATTAATTCCGTTTGGAGGCACAGATGCTTTTCCTGCTAATGACAAGCCTTGGCATAGGGTCAGCAGGAAGGCACCTGACGGCGTGATTATTCATACAGGCCTTCCAGCCCGCAGACACTCTTGGCTCCCATCCCTCAGTTACGGCTGTTCTCCCTGGCTCGCTTGGGCAGGCCTGGGAGGAAAGGTCGCTGCACAGAGTGAAAAATTTGTTTTCTTCTGAGCCCACAACTTGCCTGCAAGACGGATCAGTCCCCAGGGGGTCCAACACCTGAAGCTGGGGCTGGTGAGAGAGGGAGCCGGGAGAAAGATCTAGGGACGCGGCTAAGGATGGGGGCACGCAAAAGGCCTCGATCGAAGCTGTGGCTGCGGTGTAAGGAGCCAGAACTCGGTGCAGGCAGCTGAAGTGCAGGCTGACGAGGTATGGACAGGGCAGCCTGGGGACTTCCAGCCGTGAAAGTTTCCATCGCCCCTCCCCGGCTGTCCAGCCAGCTTCTCCAGGGTACCAGAGGAGAGAGCTAAAGTGAACAACACAAACACCCATCACTTACGTGCACGGTGCGTACACACACCCCTGTGTACCAATGCACACGCCTGCACATGGAATCGCAGGAGCATACCTCTGTGAGCAGACAGTGCAAACCTGGCTGCACGTCGTCGCGTCACTCTGGGCGAGCAGGAGAGGCAGATTTTGAGAACTAGGGAGCAAGCGGGGGACAGAGGACATGTGGCAAGTGGGTCAGGGCTTTGGATGGGGCTTGTAGGCTCTGCGGGGGGAAGCAAGCAAGGTGGGGAAGGAGTGCAAGGAAGAGGTAGCGCTGCTCAGTCTGCGAGTCAGGAGGACTGAATCAGCCTGGCGCCTCTTCTCTGGTGTATTGGGCACAGGTCAGGTCGCGCTGTGCCGCACGGATGCCTGTACGTACATGTCTCATTAGCACGTGAATTGTGGCAGGCGGTTTCACGGCTGGGCAGCCCTGTGCGTGCCTTGCCTACGATCTCTGGGGCTGCCTCAGCGACTGTAGAGGCATTCCTGGCTGCCGCTCCCCTCCGCCCCAGCGCCACCGAGGCAGTGGTTACCACACTTCCGGGGCTGCGAGTCTGAGAGCAAGTGTGGGTGCAGAAGCTCCTGAATTCCCTCTTGAGGTGAAATGGGAGAACCCACCTGCTGCCTGCGAGGCACTTCAGCTCCCCTTCTGGTCTGGTGGGGAAACCAGGGAACCCTGTGCCTGGCAGGCAGGCAGGACTTGCGCACGCCATGGGCTGAGAGCTCGGGCATGAGGCCAGCTGCATCCAGCCCACACCCAGGTGCAAGAGCTCCTGCCGTGTGCCATCACCATCTTCCCACGCGAGGAGAGCAGCAAGTAAAGGTGGCTTTTCTGACCATCAGGGCTCTGAAGGGAACCAGCCTGTGCTTCTACTGGCCCAGCTGCAAGGCCGGCCGCACGGAATAGCGGGTACCCCCCGGCAGGTACAAACAAATGTACCCTTCCGCTTTAATAGCCCCCTGAGGACAGCTCTTGGGGCAGCTCCAGCAGGGGCAGGTGCCCAGGGCTCCTGGTTAATAATGGGTGAATAAATCCCACCCCCCAGCAGCTGTCTCCAGTTGTTCGGAAGCTATCCCTTCCCGGCGGGAGGAGGAGGTGGTGCACTGGGAAGCTCTTTCCCGCTTCCTAGCTAGCCAGCAGAAGGAAGCTGTCTTTTCCTGCAGCTGTCACGACTGACTGGTCTGGCACAGGACTGCGGCCTGGAGATTCGCCAGGCACCTCTGCCCCTCACGGAACTTAGTGTGGTTTCTAAGCCCTCCTGCCTGGAGAGGGGCTAGTTATTCCGCCCGTGGATGGAGACACTTAGAGGGAACTCTGATGCTGAGCTGTTGGAGAGCAGCCCAGCTCCAGAGCTCTCCCCTTTCCTTGCCAGGACAACTTCTCCAACAGGAGCAGTGTTTGGATGCGGCTGAGACAAACTGAAAGGCAGAAGCCATAGAGAAAAAGCATTTCTCTGTGCTGCAGCGAGCAGCCAGGACTGAGTGCACACAGAGGGCTTTTGAATATTGGGGCTGTGGGGACAGACGGGCTGATGCGATGCCCAAATCCAGCTATACGACCCATGCCACAGGTGAGAAATGCCAGTTTTCAGCAGTTTATAACTCGGCCAAATCTGAAGAGAGTTTCCTGAGCCCAGCACGGTGTATCCCCCTGGCCCTGCTAAGCCAGCAACAGGACTGTACAACCTTTAAAACAAAGTTGCATTAATCTGGTATAACAAAAAGCGTTAGGCAGTTTAACATAGGGGATGCTGCCAGCTCCCTGTATGTCTGGCACTAAACAGGAATATAAATAGGTCTTCACCCTGCTGGGCTTAATTAATTTTCCCAGTTCCTTATGAACCGCTACATGGCATTATTGTAACACGGTTGCCACCTAGAGTCTATTCTGAACTTTGCAACATCCAAACAGAGGTCCAACCTCTGTCCCCCAGTGCCCTCAGGATCTGACTGGTGCCAAAAGAGAATTTGCAGAACCACGTGAGGTCAATCTTGTCTAGCAGTGTTACCAACATTGCCACTGCTTACTGGGCTCTAAGAAGACATTTAGGGGTAAATGAGATCTAAGTAACTGCACAGAACACTGAGAGCCAGGACTTTTTGGGAAACTTGGTCACACCCATGATAAATGGTTGTCCAGCTAACTAAAATCATGCTGGACTACAGATGTTGCCAGATCAGATAATGCAGGATTAGAGAGGTTCAACCTGTACTATTTAATGCACAGCTATTATATAGGGCTTTGAGTAAATAGAGGTCAAGGCTCTTTAAAAAGGTCACCATTATCATCCCCATTTTACAGATGAGGAAACTGAGGCACAGGGAACAAAGTTCTTTGTCTATTATTACCCCGCAGTAGGGGCCACAAACTCTTCCCAAATCCCAGCTCTGTGTTGTAACCACTGTACGGCACTGTGGGGACAAAAGGAATGAGAAAACAATAACATAAGTACACATTTATTATTGTTATTATTGTTGTTATTGTTTTTGTTATTATTATTTGAGCCTGATTGTACGGGTTACAAATCCAGAACAAAGAGACAGTCCCCTGAGACTAATGTTCAGAGCCGAAATCTCAGAAAGGTGCAAAGGGTTATTGCCATAACACCGCACATTGAACAGAGAGAGAAGCAAGGTTGGAAGAAGGGAAATGGCTGGTACCTTGACTTCCTGCCAGTACCACACTCCCACACACCATCCCAGAGCGCTACAGCAGCCATGTGTATGCCTCCTGGCCCACAGCCGCTCAGGACCCCAATGCAAAGAGGATCCGCTGTGAAAGAAAGCGAGACAGAGTAGGACCACCAAGCCCGAACATTCAATAGCCATGAGTTAGGCCCCCGAACCCACCAGACTGATATAAAATCGGGGGCGTAAAGAAATGTGTGCCTTGCTTTCTGGTGATTGGCTTTCTAGTTTTTGAACCTTCAGGTTCCCCTTGCCAGGCTTTTCTCTGCCACCGCCTGGGCCAGACGCTGACTTTTCAGCTCAGGGAAGGCTGGTGTTCTCCTGCAACCACCGAGCACCACGAGCTGGGCTGTTGGTTGATTTCAGACCATGAGCCTTCTCTGAGTCGGGGCTGGCCTGGGGGGAGTTAGTGCAGAACAACGGGGGGTGTGAATGCAAAGTGCAAAACAGCTCCTGGGTGGATGCCGGGGTGGGGGGGGGGTGTTGGGGGCGCTGGGAGGAGGCTGGGGCTGGGGGGGCAGCGGGGGTGTCAGTAGGGGTGTCGGGGGGCTGGGGGGGTGCCGGGGGATGGGCAGAGGCCGAGGCTGTGCCAGTGCTCGGGGGGGCTGGGGAGTGTCGAGGGGGCTATGGGGGTGTTTGGGGAAAGGGGGTGTTGGTGGGGGTGCTGGGGGTTGGGGGGGTGCGGGGTGTTAGTGGGGGTGTTGGGTGGCAGGGGGAAGCAAGGGTGTGTGGGGGTGCCGGGGGGCAGGGGGAGGTTGGGGGTGGTAGTGGGGGTGCCGGGGTGCCAGGGGTCGGGGGAGTGTAGGGGTGCCAGGGGGTGTTGGTGGGGGGCTGGGGGTAGGAGGGGTGGGGGTGTTGGGGGGGTGCCGTGGGGGTGTGGGGGTGTTGGGGGGCAGCGGGAGGACGGGAGTGGGGAGCATTGGGGAGGCTGCCGGGGGGATGTAGGGGTGCTGGGGGTGTTGGGGGGGTGCCGTGGGGGTGTTGGGGGGCAGGGGGAGGACGGGAGTGGGGGGCGGGGGGGCGGTGCCGGGGGGTGTGGCGGTGTTGGGGGGGATGTGGGGGGGTTGGGGGGGTGCCGTGGGGGTGTGCGGGTGTTGGGGGGCAGGGGGAGGCCGGGAGTGGGGGGCGGGGGGGCGGTGCCGGGGGGTGTGGCGGTGTTGGGGGGGTGCCGTGGGGGTGTTGGGGGGCAGGGGGAGGACGGGAGTGGGGGGCGGGGGGGCGGTGCCGGGGGGTGTGGCGGTGTTGGGGGGGTGGCGGTGCCAGGCTGCGCCGGGAGCTCGGGGCCGCCCCCCGCCTGTGCCCGCCCCGCGGCCCCTCCCCAGCGCGGCGCGGCGCGGCCGGGCGGAGCCGGAAGGCGGCGGCGGCTCCATGGCGCTGAACCTGAGCAGGAACGGGCCGGCGCTGCAGGAGGCCTATGGCCGCGTGGTGGCCGCGGGGAGCCCGACCGACTGGTGAGGGGCCGGGCCCCCCCGGGACCCCCCGCCCTGCACCCCCCGCCCCCCCGGGACCCCCCCGGGACCCTCCGCCCTGCACCACCCCGCCCCCCGGGACCCCCCGGGACCCCCCGCCCTGCACCACCCCGCCCCCCCGGGACCCCTCTTGCACCAGCCCCGCCCCCCCGGGGCCCCCCCCCGCTCTGCACCACCCCGCCCCCCCCGGGGCCCCCCCGGGACCCTCCGCCCTGCACCAGCCCCGCCCCCCCGGGCCCCCCCCCCGCCCTGCACCACCCCGCCCCCCGGGGCCCCCCTTGCACCAGCCCCGCCCCCCCGGGGCCCCCCTGCCCTGCACCACCCCGGCCCCCCCGCCCTGCACCACCCCGGCCCCCCGGAACCCCTCCGCCAGGCCCCCCAACCCCACCCGACCTGAGCCTCCTCCTGGACCCCCCTCCTCCGCTGGGGCCCCCACCTTAGCTCATCCCTGCCCTGCCCCCATCCCAATGAGCCCCACTGGGCCCCCTTTATCCCTCCTTAACCCCCCCCATGCCCCCTGCCCCACCTTAACCCTCCCCCTGCTGCTTGGGGTGGTGCGGTGCCAGCTGTGGGCCCGGACTCGGGGTGGTCTGGGCAGGTGTGGGAGACAAGTGGTGGGCAAGGGGGAGGCTGCCGGGGCGAAGTCAGAGGAGGTGGCACGGCCTGGGGATAGCTTACCAGGAGGGGGCCTAGCATCCTCTCCGGTGCAGCAGCAATAACGGTGCTTTATTTCAGGGCTTTGTTCACCTATGAAGGCAACAGTAACGACCTGCGAGTCGCTGGCACGGGAGGTGAGTCTTTCTGGAGTCAGAGTGGGGCTTGGTGGCCGAGTACGTGCATAAGAAGTGGTGCCATTTAGCTTGGCCTGGTCTTGATGGGTGTCTGCTCAGCTTCATTCTCCGGCACTGGCTGTTGGTGTTCAGCATTTGGAATAGCTCCGGGGATGTAAGTCTGGTCTTCTCCTTTCCCCCAGTGGCTTAACAAAAGATGCCTCTTTCTGGGCTTGTGGCCCCAGCCCGTTTCTGCTGGCTTGGACTGACGGATGATGCTTTGAAGAGTCCTGAATTAGACCCTGGGACACGCACTGTGGGACAGAAGGTGGAAATGTTCCACCACTTTTTGAGTGGTCCAGTAACAGTGTCTGGCAGGGAGACTTTTGCAAAGAAGAGGTGCTGGATAAAAGCAAAAAGTGTGGTTGAAAGGGGACTGGGATGGCCTGGCTGACCTGAAGGCAAGTTTTGATGGCTCTTAAAATGGCCTTGTCTTGTTTTCTTTTCCTTCCCCTTTTTTGTGGGGTTTCTGTTTTTTGTTTGTTTTTTTTTTAAAGAAAACGTGAACAAGAAAATTTCTGTACCTCTTTTTAACTCATCACAGTTCAGTTCATTCCTGTTATGTTGTAAGTGTAACTAGGGTCAATACAATAGCAAAGTAGCCCAGCTGTGTACTTCATTGTCTAAATTGACTTACTTATTGTGGATATGGAGTTTTTGTTTCTGGTTTCCCCAGTTGTGTGACAGTTTATACCTTGCTTGTTTCCATGAAAAACTACTGATTTACAGCTGATGTCCCACCAACACACATTTTAAAAAGCAAGGAAATAAGTATTTGCATCAGTGTTCGTTTGATTCATCTGTTTCCTTTCCCAGCCCCCTGCTTTCCTTTCACCCCCCCCATTTCCCCACATGCACCAGCTAACCTGAGCTTGTGAGTGCCAGCCATGTTAGCTGGTTATATTAACACAGTCGACGTGACCTTGGGAAATTGCATTGTATGTCGATCTGCAGGTGGTGGCTGAAGGATGGTGTTTTGCTCCTATTCAGGAAATCTGGGAAGGGATGATACGCAGGCAGCTGTTTGTGATGGTTGCAGGTGTGATATTTTTATGTAAAAATTTGCAGAACTAAAATTTGCCTTGGTGCGTGTAAGGTTACAGTTATGGCTGTATGTGGCTGCTGAGGATGCAAGTGGAAGTATAAGAGCCGTGGGTGGTCAGAGAGAGGCATTTCAAGCTGACACCGAGTGGAGTATAGCGACCAGCTGAATGATGGAGCTGCTCATTTTCCTTGCTTTGTAAAGTTACTGTAACTTGGAACCTTAGCTCCAAGTGAATGAATGTTTTTGTTTCAGCAAAATCATGTTTGCAATTAAACCTGTTTGGTGTTGAATAGTAGCAGGGAGGTAGCCCTGTTAGTCTGTACTCCAGCAAAACAGAGCAGCAGAAATGAAATGGATCTAAAGAAGCGGGTCTGTTCCACAGAAGCTCATTGCTGTTTATTGTTGTGGCTGACAAACGTCCACGTAATGTTAGCCTCTGCTGACTGGGGCCGGGGCGTCTCTGCAGAAATGTGTTCCTACGCTGTGTTTTCTCACATCACACACACCCCGTACAGCCCTGCTCTCTCCCGGGCCGCCCTACTTGTGTACCATGGTCAGATTTTAAACATTGATACGGTTGATGCGTTCACACCCTTAGCCCGACGAGCTCTGTAGCAGGAGACCTGTCAAACAAGTCTCCAGAACAGCAGCTTTGTCTGGGAGAAATGGCTCAGCGCGCAACCCTGCAGACTATTCTTGTGCTGACCTTGTCAATGATAGCAAGAGGCCTGTAGCTCCCTAGCTGCGTTTTGAGCCTAGGCTATACCCACATCTTTACTGGTTTAGTTAGGATCACAGGGCACTTTCTGTGGCACTTTCAGGGCACTTTGCTCACGAAAGCTCATGCTCAAAACTTTTCTGTTAGTCTATGAGGTGCCACAGGACCCTTCGTAGCTGTTACAGATCCAGACTAACACAGCTACCCCTCCGATACAGGGCACTTTCTGTAGCACGTCGTTACCAACAGGGCTAAGATATGGGAGAGGAAAGCTGAAATCCACTCAAGACTGGAGCTCTCTGACTCAGGCAGCTTGACCCCTTTTGCTTGGGCAGTTAAGTAACTGACAAAGCTGAGCGGCTCTGTGGCTATAGGTTGTTATCCCTGTTGCCTGTTCTCGGATCGTGTGCAAAGTTTAGTGGTGGCGTGTTGAGAGAAACTTCCCCCAAAGGTGAGAATGTGAAGACAGCTGTGAAAGTGGGGGCGTGATGCGTTGGATCACAGAGGTCCTCTTGAGGTGAAAAATTTCGACACTCTTCCTCGCAAAGTAACAGAGAGGGAACCGTGCTAGTCTATATACTATCAAAACAAAAAAGCAGTCAAGTAGCACTTTAAAGACTAACAAAATAGTTTATTAGGTGAGCTTTTGTGAGACAGACCCACTTCTTCAGATCTCGGAAAGGTTGCTGATCCCCGATTTAAGTGATTGCAAGTGAAAAAAGACAGTTCAAAGCAAGTTACTAATGTATAATAAACAAAACATGCCAGTTAAGCCTAGTAGTTGGATATTAGAAAAAAATGTTTCACCAGGAGGGTGATGAAGCACTGGAATGGGTTGTTGCATAGCGAGGTGGTAGAATCACCTTCTCTAGAGGTTTTTAAGTCCTGGTTTGACAAAGTCCTGACTGGGATGATTTAGTTGGGGTTGATCCTGCTCTTGGCAGGGGGTTGGATTCAGTGACCTCTTGAGGTCTCTTCCAACCCTATGATTCTATGGTAATACACTGAGAGATTGTTACAGATCATATTTCTCACCCTAGTCTTTATTTCAGGCAAAATTTTTCAATTCGGAGCTGATCTTTTCTCTGGCCTAGGTCTAAAAGCTTCTTGTGTATTCTCTTACGGCCGGGAGGCAGTTTTCAAAAGCCAGCTGAAGTCAATCGTTGATTCCATCCCATCCCTTAAACAGAATTTCCTCAGGATGGGAATCTGAATCCAGCACTAGGTGTCAAGTTCACACGTCTTCCTTAGTAGGACCACCCACAGTTTTACAGGAAAAACAAAACCATTTACAGATCATTGTCTTGAGCACTGGGCCATTAAGTTTCTCAAGTACCGCTGATGGCTTTCACCAGATATTCTTCATAAATGAGCAAGATTATGCTTTGTATTTCCAAATTCACAGACAAGAATGATGCATGCACACACACAGAATATACACATTCAGGGGATCACATGCTCTTGAATGATAGGTTACTTGACCTGTTTTGCATAAAGCATATTCAACTTTTATGTATTGATATTAAAAACATGTTCATATAAAATACAGGGCGTAGCATCGCAGTGAACTTCTAAACTTTTCTTCTGCAAAAGCTAATGAATATTTTTCTGAAAACATCACATGGAATATTCATTTATCATCTGAAATGACTGGGCTAAATTTGGAGACCGAGTAGAATTATTTAATTATGGGGAAAACAGGGATTTCAGTCCTGCTTCAAGTGCAGGACTGAAACCCTAAATGTGACCTTGACTCAGGAAGTGCTGCCGATGCCTGATGAGGTACTAACGCCCAACTCCTTTGTTTCGTGGTGGTGAAACATGGTTGAGCCAACACTGCAGGAAGAACCTCTGGTGGTGAAATTCTTCTGACATGTGAGCACTTGATCAATGCTCCTGTGTCCATGTTTTGTAGCTGGTAGCTTTTTAGCATTTAATTATCCTGGGAGTGGTATCATGGATAATGGTAAAAAGTAGCGCTGTCTAATCTGGTCCCTCTTTTTACACTCCTGTTGCTTTCAGCTTCCAGGCTGAGAGATTCAAGGCTTGGCCACTAACCAAAGGTGAATTTTCTTTTCCTTTTAAAGTTTAAGGAGCGGCTGTTGGAGGGAGGGGGCATACGCTTTCCCCAGGGTATAACTTTTTTTGAGGAGTCCTGCACGTGCCCCCTGGGGAGGGGACACTGAAGTTAAAATTTGTCGGGGAAGGCCTTTGCATGTCCTGGGAAAAGGAGCTTTGAAAACCGTGCACTTCACAAGCTCAGTTGCATTTCACTCATATGCCAGCTAACCTCATCCGATGGAAAGCTGAAGGAGAGCAGCCTGACCGCACATGCGCAGCTAAGTTACGTGGTCCTTGTAAGGAGAACAGGGAACTAGGGAGCGTGCCTGTGTGTAGGAGCTTTTGTGGCCTCTTCTTGTATGTGTACACCACAGTTTAAACCCGAGCCTGCAGGCTCCCATGTTTCCAAGCTCACGCATGAGTGCTGGGTGGTCCGCTGGGGTCCTGGTCAGTGGTTTGGCTGCTCAAAATGCTCTGGTGGCTGGTGCCTAGACCTTAAGGTGCCAGGCACTTGGGCCTCCACTGTTAATGAAGCATGCAAAACCCAGAAATAAGCAAAGTTAATGCTGCCCACCTAGTCTTAACTCCCTCACCTTGTGTGCAAACTGCACTCCGGCAATTTTCAGTTAACCCGGACCATCTCTGAAATTATACCCATCTTTTTCCTCTTGCCCTGGGTCCATGCACAGCATCAGTAGCGGACGGGTCCTTAGCAAACTGTTCTTACGCGACGTAAAACCAGGTCATGATGAAAATCTGCAGGTGTATGTCAATTGTCTTTGTTTGCAGCTCATTTAGGTGTGTAGTGGCCTGGTGCAACTACAGTTCGTTCCTCTGTGGGTGCTGCTGGCAGGCAAGAAACTGGTTATGCTGGCCAGGTGCCCATGCAGGGAGCTCTGGGGAAGCTGGCTTTCCTGTTTGTGTCAGTGCATGTTCCCTTATTTTGCACTTGCTGCTAAAATGGAACAGGAGGAAGGAACATGCAGCGGGAGATTTTGCAGGCTGGTCTCATTTCAGGGCAAACCGAGTAGTCCCTTTAATGAGCCACGTCCAAAGAGATGACCAGTGTTCACTTCTGAGCATCTGTTCCTGCCTTGCTGGCTTATGCATATTACTCCAAGGAATCTGGATCCCACTGAAATCAGTAATAACTCCCCTTGAGTCTAAGGGGAATGTCTCCACCCCTGTTTCATTATAACTTCAGATACAAACTTGTGTGCAGAGTAAGGAGCCATCTGTTATAGCTTTGAAAGCAATCACTGCAGCTTTGAAAGCAGTCACTGTATTGAAATAGTTAGAGTGAAATGCCTTGGAACACAGGGATGTTTTTATGTCCATTTATGGCAAGAGTGGTTTTCACTTGACATGCTTTTTATTTTAAAATGGGCTGAGCAATAATTTGTGCAGGGAGAGGCACTCCACAGCTTTTGGTGGGAAGTCACAGGCTGCTCATTTCTGCTATATTCATGGAGGAGCCGTGGGGTCTGGGAGAGAGCTTGGGTGCGGGAGGGATTTTGGGTACAGGAGGCAGTTCTGGGCTGGTGCAGAGTGCTGGAGAGCAGGAGGGAATGATGGCTCTGGGAAGGAGTTTGGTGGAGGAGGGGTTGTAGGCTAGAACAGGGGCTTGTGGTGGGGGAGGCTGGGATGGGTCTGGGAGGGAGTTTGGGTGCAGGAAGGCCTTCGTCTGGTCTGAGTTAGGAGGGGGTGTGAGGTGCAGGCTCTTGCCGGAGGTGCTTACCACTGGCAGCTCCCACCCTGCTGTGTCCTGGGCCAGGCAGAAACATTAGGCTGTATTTTACCCACCCCTGCTTTAGACCCAGTCAGGATCTGGCTTCTCTCCAGCTGAAATGCAAAGGTACATTCGTAAGGGTGCCAGGGCTCTGAAGAGGTCCTGCCTCTTCCGTCGGAGCCGTAGAACTGCTGACTGTAGCAGAATTGTCTGGACTTACTGGTTTAGATGGAGGATGCTCACCAGGAGCCGAGTTTGTTCTGCCTGTTCATGGCCTAGCAGTAGGAGCAGGGGTGGCCAACCAGTTAGGGACGAAGAGCCAGAGGCCGAGTACAAAGACCCACATCAACAGAATGCAAAGAGTCACGTATTATTTGTTTATTTTACCCATCTTTATATCTGCAAGGAGGAGCCACATTTAATGGCTCAAAGAGCCTCCTGTGGCACGAGAGCCCTGGGTTGGCCACCCCTGCCTTAGCACTGCTCAGAGACCGAAGGTGGTGCAGAACGTAGTTATCCAGTGGACATTTCATTGGGAACAAGTAACAGTGCTATGGGGTCACCCCTGGCTGCCCATTGATCTTAGGGTAGAGTTCAAGGTGTTGGCGATGACCACTAAAGTCCTAAGGGGCCTGGGCCAGGCCTGCCAGAGGGACCATTATGCGGTGGCTGGCAAGGCATTCTTTGTGACGGCTCCGGGCTCTGGAACCCGCTCCCACCAGTTGGCTTGCGAAAGACCAACTCTAATGACTCTCTGTGCACATTGCAAGAGATGCCTGCTTGGCAAGGGCTCTGGAGAAGAAATGCAGAGTCTTCTGAGATGAAGGAAACCTGGCTGTCCTCCCACGTTCCTGTGGCACTGGTTTCAGCATTGCTGAGGTCTGATTGTATGTAGTGTGTGGTTACGTTAGGGTGCCTAGCTGGCGCCTTGGGTAGATGTCATTATTTGTTTATTGCGACTTTAGGCTGCAATAAGCCACAGAAGGAGACAAAGCCACAAGTCCAGTTTTCATGGGTGCACCACCATGAATGAAGACTGCTGACTGTTCCATTCTCTTGCCTCACCCATTTGTTTGTGAGTTGGAGGCTTTTCGGAGTCATGCTGCTGGGTTATTTCTCCCCTTCTCGGGACTGAGCTGCTCACCTCTCTCCCTTTCTCCCGTGTGGAAATGCCTGTGCAGATGGTGGCCTGGAGGAGATGGTGGAGGAGCTCAGCAGCGGGAAGGTGATGTACGCGTTCTGTCGGGTGAAGGATCCCAACTCCGGCCTGCCGAAATTTGTCCTTGTCAACTGGGTGAGTCGAGACGAGCTTTCGCTACAGGTTGGAGACGCTGTCCGGGTGGAAGAGGATCCACCCTTGAACCAGAGGGGCCAGTGTCTAGCTAGCTAATGCCTGGAATGGCTTTGGGCCGCCGTGAGGTTCCCCAAATAATACGTGCAAGCGTCCTGTGCGCTATAGATGATAAGGATGCAGACGAACAAGATGGGGAGACATTCCTAGGTCTTCGGAGGGGCCCCCTTCTTCTCAAGGGTATAAAAACTGCCCTGCTGGGTCTGACCAACGGTCCAGGAAGCCCACAACTGCGTCGTCACCAGTGGCCCGTGTCAGCTTGAGGGGGAGTGTAACGGTTCGTGGCTCATCGTCACGGCGCCTCTCCTCGATCACTTGGGAATTAGCTCGCTCCGGGCTCCAGAGTGCCCTCTCCTGGCAGTGTCTCACTCACTATTACCAGGTGTTCTCCACCCCCTTGTATCAGCACCGACACCCCTCTCAGACCCCCCGGTGCCTTTTTCTCAGGGTACTGCCCCGTGCAGTGCCCCAGACTCTGGGGTCCTCCGCTCCCAGGGGGCCCCAAATCCCCTATACCCACCTCGCCTCAGGGACCCACTGCCAGTTGTCACCAAGCCCCTTACCTCATGGGCAACCTGCAGCCTGAAATGGCCACTCATCACTGGCAAGGGGGTGTGGACCTTCTGCTGCCCTGGCCTCCTCCCTGCAGCCCTAGTGCCCTCAGGCCCTGCAGCCTGGGAGTGGGATCAGGCCAGAGTTCCCCAGCAAAGATGCCTCAGCCGTTTCCCTGGCAGCCAGGTCCCTCCTGCTCCCCAGCTAAATCAAGTGTCTCCTCTTCTCTTGATACAGCCCCAGCTGGGCCCTTATACGCCACAGGTGCTTGCTCCTCTGCCAGGTCTGGGTTTAGTCCTTGCAGGGCCAGTGAAAGGCAGACGCCCCATCGCAGGGAGTACACAGTACAGAGCAGTTGGTCTCATCCACCCCTACTCCCCTCCTGGTTTGTGGCACTCAGAGATTTAGCAACATCCAGAACTCACCTGACCATACTGGCTAAAAGCTACTGATGGGTCCCTCCTCCGGGTGCTGGTCTAGTTCTTGTCTGAGGGTAGTTATACGTGGACCGGCTCTGATTGTGTGTCCTGTGAAAAAGCGCTTTCATTTGTTTGCGTTGCACTTGCTGCCTGTCAGTTTCAGGGTGTGACCCTGTTCCCTGTACTATGGGACAGAGTAAATAACACTTCCCTATTCCCGCTTCGTTCCCATGCCACTCATGGTTTTATAGACCTCTTATCCCATTCCCCTCCCGCCCCATAGTTAGTTCTTTTTAAGCCGAACAACCCTAATGGGGCAAGTCACGCCTGAGCAATCTGTTAACCGTCTATGACTAGGCAACTGGCTCTGTGGATAAGGGGAAAGCGGCGGATGTGCTATACCTTGACTTTAGCAAAGCTTTTGATATTGTCTCCCGCGGGATTCTTGCCAGCGAGTTAAAGCGGTGTGGCTTGTCTGACTGCACTGTATGGTGGAGAGAAAGAAGAGTGAGGGGAGATTTCAGAAACCTAAAGAAGGGTTCTGAAAAGGATGGAGAGAGGCAGTTCTCAGCGGTGGCAGATGGCAGAACACGGAGCAGTGGTCTCACGTCGCAGTGGGAGAGCTCTAGGTTGGATATTAGGGGGAAAAAAACATGTTTCACTAGGGCGGTGGGGAACAATAGAATGGGTTGCCTTGGGAAGTGGTGAAGTCACTGTCCTTAGGGGTGGTTAAATTCAGGCTTGACAAAGCCCTGGCTGGGATGATTTAGTTGGGATTGGCTCTGCTTTGAGCAGGGGGTTGGACTCAGTGGCCTGCTGAGGTCCCTTCCAAGCCTAATCTTCTCTGATTCCAATACTTGTATTCTTTCCTCTTATGGAAGCCCTTCCATACACTTGATCATTTTTGTTGCTCTTCACTGAACCTTGGCCAGTGCCTCTCCATCTTTTTGGCTTAGGGTGACCAAAACTGCACACGCTATTAAAGAGGCGGGTGCTGCGTGGATGGTTATTGCTGTTAAGCTAGCAGTAAATATTATTGCATTGCTTAGGTTAAGATGATTCCAGCTACGGAAACTTTGAAAATAACTTGTCTAGAGCAGTGTAGTTAGCGAGAATTAAATGCTCAAAATTGAGGAAACTTGGAGCTGAGGTTCTACGAGCAGAGCACTGCACTGCACTGTGTTTTATCTAGGTTATTATACTGCACTTGTTACAGTATCTGAGCACCTTCCAACCGGGCACGGCAGCAATGTGACACCATGGCTACGTCTACACGTGCAGCCAACATCGAAATAGCTTATTTCGATGTTGCGACATCGAAATAGTCTATTTCGATGAATAACGTCTACACGTCCTCCAGGGCCGGCAACGTCGATGTTCAACTTCGACGTTGCTCAGCCCAACATCGAAATAGGCGCAGCGAGGGAACGTCTACACGTCAAAGTAGCACACATCGAAATAGGGATGCCGGGCACAGCTGCAGACAGGGTCACAGGGCGGACTCAACAGCCAGCCGCTCCCTTAAAGGGCCCCTCCCAGACACAGTTGCACTAAACAACACAAGATCCACAGAGCTGACAACTGGTTGCAGACCCTGTGCCTGCAGCATAGATCCCCAGCTGCCGCAGAAGCAGCCAGAAGCCCTGGGCTAAGGGCTGCTGCCCACGGTGACCATAGAGCCCCGCAGGGGCTGGAGAGAGAGCATCTCTCAACCCCCCAGCTGATGGCCGCCATGGAGGACCCAGCAATTTCGACATTGCGGGACGCGGATCGTCTACACGGTCCCTACTTTGACGTTGAACGTCGAAGTAGGGCGCTATTCCTATCTCCTCATGAGGTTAGCGACTTCGACGTCTCGCCGCCTAACGTCGAAGTTAACTTCGAAATAGCGCCCGACGCGTGTAGCCGCGACGGGCGCTATTTCGAAGTTAGTGCCGCTACTTCAAAGTAGCGTGCACGTGTAGACACAGCTCATGTCTGCCATGGGTTGTGTGTTCTCTCTGTCGTCCTGGGGAGAGCCGTGTGCAGTGGAGTAGCTTGTTTTTGCAGTGTCCATGTTGCTAGGTCTGGGTGTTGGAAGGCCAGGCAAAGACTCCTGCCTGGGCTGGGAGCAGAAAGAGGTGCATTTTTGTGATGGTTCCCGGCGCAGATCTGCCTGCCGATAGTGGTATATTACAGGTCCCCCTCTGCGCCTGATCTGGGGCAGGTGTGTGTGTGTTGCAGCCCTGCCTTTGGCACCTGAGCTCTTCAGTTCAAGCGGTAGCAGGTCCTGCTTCCAGCTGTTGAGGGTCTGGGTTCAGTCCCTGGTGGGTGTGTCAGCTCAAGTGTCTAGGCCTAGGAGCAGGGTCCTGTTGTGGAGGAGCCAGGCGGAGAAAGGGTCTCCCAGCTGGGTGTTGTTCTTACATTCCCCTCCCTCATTTTCAGCAATGCGGCTAAAGCTTTGCCTTGAGCACAAAGCATCTCCTGCTCTTGGGCCTCCACCCCACCCACCATCCCCGGCAGATAGCACGCTGGCTCTATTAAGGAGGCCGTGCAGGGCCCCTTCTCTCAGCTGGGTGCTGCACAGTCTTTGAGAGGCAGTTCTGGGCACTGACGGTTTCTCTTTGCAGACTGGCGAAGGTGTGAACGATGTGAGGAAGGGAGCGTGTGCCAATCACGTCAGCACAGTAGCAAATTTCTTAAAGGTACAAGCATGTTTTTATGATGTTCTCCCTTTGCTGCTGTTTGCCTTGCTCGTTATTGCAGAGTTCAGCTCTGACTTCTTCTCCTTCCTGCTGAGAAAGGCCAAGCCTGAGAGAGGAGCAGCCAGTAATGCAGGCCTCTGGCCATGCCATATTGACAGTCCGAGACCAGTGTTCCCGCTAATTTTTTTTCCACCCGTGGGTGGAATAAATTTTATGTGCACCAGTGCCTCTTCATATGTGCACCACTCATAGAAACCCACGCTGCCCACTGTGAGTGCAAGTGGGCGTTCTGCTAATAGGCGGCACCTGAATCTCTTCTCGGTGGCTGCCCATGAGCTCAGCTCACAGGGAACACGGTCTGGCACCTTCCTGGGTGAGCATGGGCCTCTCCTAGGAACAGAACTGCAGCAGCAGAAAGCCACAGCAGAGTGCGCATTAAAATGCGAGCAGTACTCAGCTGAGCCACCTGAACCAGCTGTGAAGGGGGCTTGTTGCTGGAAGACCCGTTCTGCTAAGTTTCTATGAGAGCAAACCAGTTTTTGTCCTATGAAGAGTACTTCCTGAGGGAAGGACAGTCGCCACAGGAGGGCAGAGCTGTTAACACCCTTTCTCTGTTACTTTGCGGGTATCTGTCAGCCTGTTGAGGTGCAGTTTGGGGGCAAACAGCCCACAAAACCTTGCTGTCAGTTGCAGTAATTCAGTGGGCGCTTCGTAAAGCATCACTTTCCAAGGGAGCTTGGAGCAGCCAGAGGCCACGAACGGCAGCGGAGGGGTGGACCTGTCAGCCCCTCCTGCCCACTCTCTCGGGTGCGGTTCCTTTATGCTTGCCGTTTGACTTCCAGCACTGAGTCCAGAGAGCTCAAGGGGCTTGTGGATCAGGTCGCTAGCGTTAAAATGTTCAGGTGAGCCCAGCACCCTCTTCAGGAGCTGGAGGCGGAGCGGTGCCAGCCGCAGGCTGACCGTGCCACGACACACACTGTGATTCCATCGCGAAGCTCCGGGAGCGCAGCTGGGACCCGGCCCCAAGGGCTCTCTTTGCCCGTCCTTTCCTTCCTCTCCGGGGCGGGGTCATCCAGAAGTGCAGCGGGAGGGCTTGGTGGTCTCGTTTCCTGTAGGACGGGTCTGCCCCGCACGAGCAGCGGTGGAATCATCTCTCCCCGTGGCAGCCGGCGCGTTTGGGCAGAAGGCGATTGTCCTTTAGCCCTCACTGTGCTGCTCTTTTTCCCTGCCCAGGGCGCTCACGTGACGGTAAATGCTCGGGCGGAGGAGGACGTAGAGCCTGACTCGATCATGGAGAAGGTCGCCAAGGCTTCCGGCGCCAACTACAACTTCCATCAAGAGAGCAGCAGGTTCCAGGATTCCGGCCCTCAGGCCCCAGTGGTGAGTGCCTGGACTGCAGGCTCAACAGGGACCCCGCTGCCATAGAGCTGCCGGAGTGGGCTTGGCTCTGATTCTGCTGAGCCGGCGTACGAGTGCTGGTGCTAGCAGCGGTTCTCTGCACGTTGAACCCTCTTTCTCTGGAGCCGACGGTGGGTGCCGAGATGAAAGGAGAGTTCAGCCTCTGAGCTCGACGAAGTCTGCAGAGCGTGTGGTGGTTCTGGGGAGGAGAGAGTCCTGTCTTTCACCGGAGCTGGGCACCAGGAGGTGGAAAAGGGGCGTGAGGTCTTGTCTGCGTACATTGGCCACCAATTCATGTGAAGGTGCGGTGCCCTCTGGCCCCGCTGCGCTTCACTGCCCGTGGTGGAGAGCAGGTTAGATTTGTAATGCTGCTGTGTTTCTGCACCTGCGGCAAGGAGGAGAATGGTCACTGAAGTGGCAGGGGCTGTGTGGGGTGGCCAGGTCGGCAGCTGTTCCCTGGGGCTGGAGGCCACATGGCCTAGTTGGTGTCTGCCCCCCAGGGCTGGAGCGCTTGCTGCCCTCCCTGTGGCTATTGAAGAGTATAACTGTCCTCCTTATCGCACACCTCCCTGCTGCGTTTGATGCAAAACAATCGCATTCCACACACGTCCCATTGTCCTGGCACAGCCAAGCCCAGCCCTTGGTTTGCGTTGTAATAAGAGGATGCTCCATACCGAATTTGGTGGTCCTAGCTCTCATCGTTTCAAAGAAGTTCTTGATCGAACAGACGGACGGGCAGGCAGACAGACACACAAACTCTCCAGTATACGTAGTAGTTCTACTGTTCTTTTCTTCCCCTTCGGGGTAATTTCCCTCCCTCATCCTGCTGGTTTTGTCTGTCTCTGAAATGCAGCTCTCAGGCGACGACGTCCCGTCTCTCTCTGGGCCAGATTTAGTCTCTGATTTGTGCAGAGCCATTCCACAGTCCATTGGACTTTCCTTTTCCAGAGCCCTCTCCAGTGTTGGGGGGGGAATGCGGCACGCTTCTGGGTGCAGTATCCTGGAAGGGAACTGGAAGGCTGGGGGGCTGTACTGATGGGCTGCTGCAGCTTTCTGACCACTAGACCCTGGTTACATAGAGGCCATCTCAACTGTGTGCTGCTTTTGTCCGCCTCCAGAGTTCTGTCTACCAGAAGACAAATGCCATGTCAGAAATCAAGAGGGTCGGCAAAGATAGCTTCTGGGCCAAAGCAGAGGTGAGTCCCCCGGCACTGGATTCGTGGGAGACGCTAGAGTTGGGTCAGGTGTTTGGACTGAAGCCAAGTCTTTGTGTCATCGACTGCCTCCTTCTCTGCTTTGCTGACTGCTGGGTAATGGATTCGTGGTGTGGGACGCATGCGTTCTGCTTTAGGGGAGCGGCTGTTTGCCGCTGCCGGGCAGCAGGAGAAAGTATTGGGAACAATCCTGACTCCTGCCTGTCCTGCTGGGTTTGCAAGGAGAAGTCCTGGTGTTCTATATGGCGTCAGTGAGGGTGGGAAGGAAACTGTGTTTCAGATGAAAATTTACTGGAGACTTGTAAGTTTTCCTATCGAGGCTGCTCATCTCTGTGGCACTGTGCCCCAGGTTGTGGTTAGCACTTCCGTGTGCCTGCAGCTACCAGGTACCATTAGGTCCCAGCTCCTGGGGTCCAGCAAAAGTGAAGTGTCATTGTCAGCCCAGTTATCTCTGGCAAGAGTAACAGGCAGTTGTCCCTGTAAGCTGGGCGTTTGGGTGACCACCCCAGGGAGATTCAGGTGCTGCCCAGCTGATTAGCAGAGCGCCCACAGTGGGGCAGCAGGTGTTTCTGTTGGTGGTGTACATTTGCACGTGCCTCAGTGCACAGAACAAAGTTTATTCCACCCATGGATGGAAAAAAATAGAGGGAACCCCGATAACAGGCCTACTGGCTATGCCCAGGCTAACTTGCTTACACTAATGTCTCACAGGGTATGAGCCTGCAGGTTCCTTGCCTTACAGCTGGCTACAAAAAGCCCTAAGCTAGGCCTGGGCTACAGGTCCAGGGAATTCTGCTCTTTGTTCCCAGGGGGAAGGGGAGGGTTTGGCCTCAGGGGTGGCCCCGATTGCTCACAAGAGCAAGTCAGGTCTTTGAGGGAGCATTCTGTGTTTCTGAGTCCTCCTGCCACCCGGAGGTCTTGAAGGCTGAAGGAGCCCTGGGGGTGAAGTGTGAAATACCAGGCTGCACCTGCTGCAGCTGCTGGCCTGCATGGTTAGTGGCCAGGCATCACTGCGGTGGTGAGGGCTGCAGGGGATGACACAGTAACTGACCGTCAGGAAGTCTCCCAGGATGGTTGGTGCTTCAAGTCTGAAGGCCTGGTAAGGAGAGAGCGGCAGGGGCGTTTCCTTAACCAGACCAGGCCCGCTCTTCCCGCAGAAAGATGAGGAGAACCGCCGGCTGGAGGAGAAGAGGAGAGCGGAGGAGGAGCGGCAGCGGCTGGACAGAGAGCGGCGGGAGCGGGAGCTGCAGGAAGCGGCTGGGCGCGAGCAGCGGTTTAAAGAGCGAGCCAGCGAGATCGATGCGCAGAAGTGAGTGTCTACCAGCTTCCCCGCCTCATTGCGGGCGTCTGCCCCGTTCCTTCCCTCTCCCCCGTGGGCTGCTCCCTTTAGCGCCATGTGCCCTCAGGCTGCAATCCCACGCGCCGGAGCGCAGGGCTCTGGGGAGAAACCTCAGTAGCGAGTGCTGCTCCCTCACCTCTGGAGGCTGCCCCTGGGCCCTTCCAGCCAGATCTCTGGCATCTCTCCCCCCGTCCCCTTCCCTCACCAGTCTCCCGGTTCCCGTCAGCGGAGGGGAGAAGCGTGCTGGCCCAGAGGCTCTCGGGGAGCGGCAGGCTGGCGCTGTCTGTGCGCACAGGAGCACAGCTCTCTGGTAAAGCTCCTCTCGCGCGTTCCCTGTCCGTGCAATCGCTGAAGGTCCAGGAAGCTGCCATCCGGGCGCTGATCACTTCCAGGCTGCTCTCCTCCCGCGGGGTCGGCCAGCCACCCGCATTGCGCACTCTGCTCCTTCCGGCTGCGCAGCTGTACGCTGCATGCTCAGAGCTCCAGCCCCCCACTGGCCGACCTGCCGCTAGTTGCTCCCTGCCATGTGTTGGTGCTCGTGAGCTCAGAGCTGAGGCAGTTCTGCCGGAGTCCTGGTTTGATGGGCCCAGTAAGGTCTGTCGGACGGGGGTCACGTCTGGTAAATCATTGGCTGGTCCTCGGGTGGAAAGGCGCCTTCTCCACGGCTGAGCGACAGGCTCTGCTTGTCGAGTAGCTTCATCTGGACGTCTTCTTGCCCCAGCCCTCCATGGCCTGTCCCCAGCGGGGCAGGGTGGCCGGTCTGACGGGCGCAGCTTTGCTGCCTCTGCCGTGGAAAGCGTCTCCCTCAGGCCGCCCTCTCGGACTCAAAAGAGGAGTCCCATCAAGCAGAACTTGCCTGGCCCATCTGACCAGGGCTCCAATTGGCTCGGCCACAACGCGGCCTTTGAGAAGAGACACTCTGGCCTTTAGCTCATGCGGTGGAGCACAGGGCTTTAGCCCGTGTGATTTCAGGTTCAATCCCTGGTGCCGGCAACCCAGGTCTGGTGGCGTTACATGTGCTTTGTCCGTTGTCGGCCTCTGTTTCTCTCATCTTAATATGTAATCCTGTGGCCACGTGCGGTATTGTGCAGTGGTGTTCACGCCCAGGCTGTTTCCACGTTGGTCATTGGCAGTACCTACACAGCCCCGGCACGTGAGCAAACCTCAGTTTGGTAGCTGCTACCTCCGAACAAATGCTGGGAGTTGGAACACAGCTCAGCCGTTCACAGAAAGTTTCCTGAGTTAGCATCTTGTGCATTCGTCATTTGCAGTCTGATATTGTCCCACGTTTAGGGGCTCCCATCCCACCCCGATCACACACCTGTAGCTCTAGGACATGGTGGATTCTTAACTCCCCGCACAGAGGGCAGATGTGGCTGGAGCAGAAGGTGCCTGTGGCTGAGGTTGAGAGGAGGTTACTGGAGGGTTGAGCGAAGTAACTGTTTATTTCTGTGCTCGTTGGTGTCTGTCGGTGGGTCCTGCAGCCCGGCAACCTTGATAACCCTTTGGGGGTGGGACTGTAATGTGTTTTCACAGCCCCTGGAGCTCCACTCCTACCAAGAGCGAGCATTGCCCAGGGAGCCCTGTGCCCCCAGCGACAGTATGAGCAGTTAGCCACATCCGAGCCAGCCCATCGCTAAGGCCCTGCACTGATCGGCACTGGGGGTGGGATCCCTGCCAGGGGAGCAGGCAACCATTCCCACTCTGCCCTCCTGAGAGGGGCCAGGAAGCCTGAAATAGCAACCCTTCCCCTCCCCGCTAAACCTCTCTGCCCCAAGGCCATGGGGCGTGGGGAACAGCAGCTGATTTCACTGCCCCTCTGAGCTGCCCACATGGGCTCTGACCTCCCCTCTTCCTTCCAGTGGGGCCAGGGAGAGCCTGGCTCCAGCATTCCTGAGACAGAGCCCAGCCTGGCAGTCTCTGGCTGCCCCAGCCCCTCTGGGCCAGGAGTTCTTCCCCTCACCCCGAAGGGCATGGGACGGGGCCCCGTGATATTACACATGAGAACCGATGGGAACGGCCACCTCTCCTTGCTGCTGCCCCTGCGAGGCTCAGAAAGTGGGGGGCGGGGTGGTCTCGTCCTGGGGCGGACATGCCTTTCCTGGTGCCCCCAGGCTTGCTTCCCCTCCCTCCCACTCCTGGAGCTGGCTCCAGGCCCTTGCTGCCGCTGTGAGGTGTCCGGGAGTGGGGGGTTTGGGGGCCTTCCTTGGGCCTGCTCGGGCGCAGGTGGTGACTCTTCAAATGACAAAGAGAAGCCCTCAATCGCCAGTGGCCCCATCCGGAGGTTGCCTGTGCCAGGGCTGTGTGCAGAGAGCTGGGGAGCTCCACCCAGCTGCACTGCTTGGCACCAGCGGCTCCTCTGCCTGGTTATTATTTAACTCCAGTTTGTTGTTTGCAATGGCAGGAAATTCCAGCAGCAACAGGATGCGGAGAACAGGGACAAGGAGAAGCGGCAATGGGTGAGGTTTGATCCCTGTCCCCTCCACCTCTTCTCTGTGACTGGCGCGGAAACCCGGGGCGGAGGGGGACGGGGTCTGCTGGTGTAGCCCAGCACAGTCTGTATCCAGGGGAGCTCCAGACGCGGCAGCTGGACGAGTTGCTGCCCGTTTGCCACGTTTTACTCGACCCACAGCGGCAATGGCAATGGCAGGGCAGTCTGGTGTCCGGCTTCCCGGGCAGGATGTGTGTAGGGGACAGGCAGGACTTTCCACCGCCTGCAGGACAGGTGCATCGGACCGAGTGGCTTAGTCAGGGCATCAGCTCTCGGCCCCTCGCCAAGCTCCAAAACCTGGCCGATGGGCATGACCAGAACGCGGCTCTCTGGGTCCTTCAGATGCTGTTCCCCCGGAGCCAGGGGGATTCGTACCTTTGGGGGCTGCTCGGCTGGCTGGGAGAGCAAAGGGCTGTCTTGTTCTGCAGAAGGAGCAAGAGGAGGAGCACCAGGCCGCCCAGCGGAGGGGTTTCCGGAGGAGCGAGTCTGTGGAGAAAGCCCAGGTAGGAGGAGGAGGAGCAGCACCGACGGCCACAGCCGCGTCCAGGGCCGGTGTGCGGCTCTTCCTGCTGCTTCTCCGCGCGCGTGAGCGAGCGGCCCTGGCGGTAACCCTCCCTTTGTTCCCTCCCCCTCAGACGGGCTGGGGAGGCAGCGCAGGCTGTTCAGATGCGGCAGTCGCGTGTGTTCCCTCCCCTGCCTGGTCCCTCCGCTTGTCTCCTGGGGCGCCGAGTTAGTTTCTCAGGCCTGCACAGCAGCACAAGGGTCTCCTGAGAGCCGGCTGGCCTCTCCCTTGCTTTGATGTGGGCTGTGACTCTCCTGAGGGGCCCACACGCCATCTGCCCCCACCGGCCTCGTGGCCGCACTTCTCCTCTCTTGGTGACAAAGCTGCTTGTTCCTGATGCTCCTGGAGCCTGTGGAGATTTTGCTGCTCGCTGCTTGTCCTGTGTGTGCTGGAGTTTGCTCCAGGCCTCCTCAGAGATAAACTTCGGCTTCCCAGTTTAGCTCCCGGTCATATGCAAGGCCTGTCTGGTGTTCCTCTGGCGCGCCAAGCGAGAGCGCTGCCGCTGAACAAGCGGAACCCTCCGTGTCCATTCTGGTCGTGCCTGGCTCTCCAGCTGCCTGTTTCACGCAGGCGGACGGCCAGTGCTGAGAAGGAATCGCACGGAACGGTGGTCATGTGGGCCTGGCAGGGACTGTGTCACGTGGCACCACCGTGTCCATTCTAGCAGAGGCCTCCCAGAGCCCAAGGCCAGAAAGAATCACTGTGATCATCTGGTGTGATCTGTGTAGCACAGGCCTGGAGAACGTCCCCACAATATTTCTAGGGCAGATCTCCTACAATAACGTCTTGATTTTAAAATGCCCAGTGGCAGCGACTCCTCCACAACCCTGGGTAAATTTGTTCCAGCAGTTAATTGCTCTGTTAAAAACTCACACGGCAGAGCGGCTGGAGGAAAGCCCTACCCTTTAGGACTTGGAGCCGATACGTGCTTGTTACTGCTCAGCAGTGACTTGTGCTACCTGAATGGAGTGAGTAGCTCCATTCTCGAGCCGTTCCAGGCAGGTGGGTCAGTAATACGCGGTGATCTAGGCAAAGAGACGGGTTTTTGCTCTGAAAAACCAAACCGCCTGCTAGCCCTGTGCATTGCTAGAGCCTTGCCAAAGTCACAGTCCCTTTTGATCAGTTTCACGGTCATAGGATGTTAAAATTTACCATTTAAACAGCCGAACTCATGAAATTTCGCGGCAATGGGATTGTAGGAGGCCTGACCCAAAAGGGAGGTGCGTCGGGCTTGCAATACTGCTCCCCTTCCTTCTGTGCCACCGCTGAAGGCACTGTCGTCAGCTGGAGAGTGGTGGCTGCTGGCCAGAAATCCAGCTCTAAAGGCAGAGCTCCCACCAGAAGTAAGGACTGCATGATATGCAGAGGTGGGAAAAGTACCCACAATGTTACTTGAGTAAAAGTACAGCTCTTGGGCGGTACTTAAGTACAAGTCACTGGCAGCCCTGTGGGGAACTAATTGAGTAAAAGCACACATGCACATGCATGCTGGACTCAAGTATCCAGAAGTGAAAGTAGCTGCACTTTTACTCAGGTAATTTTTGGGTACTTTTTCTACCTCTGATGTTGTGCTATTACCACCCTTCTCTGCGCTGCTGTCTGTAGAGCTGAGCTGCCCGCCTCTGGCCACTCATAGAATCCTAGAATCCCAGGGCTGGAAGGGACCTCGGGAGGTCATCAGATCCAGCCCCCTGCCCAAAGCAGAACCAACCCCAACTAAATCATCCCAGCCAGGGCCTTGTCAAGCCAGGACTTAAAAACCTCTAGGGATTGAAATTCCACCACCTTTCTCGGTAACGCATTCCAGGGCTTCACCACCCTCCTGCGGAAAGAGTTTTTCCTAATATCCAACCTACACCTCCCCTCTGTAACTTCAGACCATTGCTCTTTGTTCTGCCATCTGTCACCACTGAGAACAGCGTCTCTCCAGCCTCTTTAGAGGTCTCAGTTCTGAGAGCTTTCACCAGACCAGCGTTACAACCCACTGCTCTCCTGTTGACCAGCTCTGAAGGCAGTGCAGAAGTAAGGGTGGCAATACCATGAGCCCCCTAAGATAACCTCGTGATGCTCTTGCACTCCCTCTTGGGTCAGGACCCCCAGTTTGAGAAGCACTGGTCTCCCCCTGTGCAATCTATATCGTGCAGGGTAGAAGCACACAAAATGCCAGATTTCCCAATCCGTGACCTGATTTGCATGGCTGTGAATTTGGTCGGGCCCTATGCATTCCAGAGCCAGAATCAGTCATCCAAACACTTGCATGGATGGATGTGTGCCCTTTTCTCCTCACAGGAAGCAGCATCGCTGATCGCCCAAAGATCAGTGAATCCACGGGACATCTTCAAACAGAAGGAGCGGTCTATGCCCTCGGAAACAGCAGCCTTCGCTTCCCAGCCAGGTATAGAGCCCAAGCAGAACGTCAGCAGAGGGCAGAGCTGGCAGATAGACAGTCTGTCCCAGGGCTGTAATGCTCCTCAGGGAACACGCTGTCAATGCCACGTTAACATACAGCTTTATCAGCTGGGAACCTGTGATGTAAAGGTGTAGTCAGCGTGGGTTCGGGACGGGCGTGCTCGTTCCAGTCCCGATAAACCTCCTCCCACACCTCCATGTGAGCTGCAGTACAGGTGGAGCAGTGCCCGGAGATAAGCTCGTCAGTCACTTCCCAATACGAGCCTCTCTCTTCAGCAGCTGGTAATATATCTGGTTGTTGCAGATGAGATTTCCAGGCTTGACCTCTGCTGCCTCCTGGATTTTGGGTTTTTTTTTTTTTTTGTTTTGTTTTTTTTAAAGTTTCAACCAAAACAGATGACGTGCAGAAGGAACCAACCCTTGTGATCAGCTGGTCTGACTGCCAGGATCTTCGCCAGCCCCCTTTGAACTAGAGACCTTCCGTGTGACCTTCCATGCCATAAGTGAAGACCACTTAAAAGGAGGGCTGGTGGTGTAGCTAGGATACTAGGATGGGAGAAAGGGTTGCAATCCCTGTTTTGCTGGGGGCATCCTGTGCGGCCTGGGGGTAAGAAATCAAACAGGAGCTCAGTGGAGCATGTCTCTCTCTGCATCCAAGGGACTGAAAGTTCAGAAACATGGCTGCTGGTTTTGAGCAGGAGGTGCAGTGAAAGCAGATGCTTCTGCTGGTGTTGAGCTGTTTTCCCTCTGCTTCTCAAAACAGCTCTGGCACCTGCAGAGTTTGCAGCAGGTACTTGAAATGTGAGAGCAGTCCTGAGGTAAAAGAGGCAGCTGCCCCACCACGAAAATCCAGTTGGCCAAACCTGGTGATTAGTCTCAAGAAATTGTCCTTTTCATATGCACGGCAGTGCTAGTTCTAGGAACGTTCTGTCTGGGCCCTGCGTGCTCCAAAGCGGTTAAATAGCTACCCGCTTGCACCCTTCCAGCAAAATACTCCTTCGCCTGACAGCGTGCTGGGTTGGAAGCCAGGCGAGTAATTCAAACGTCACCCTCCAGCTGACTACGTGTACGGTTGCTTTGCGTTTCACAGCCCTTCCTGTGGCTCACGTGGGTGTATAGCTGACAGAAGGGAACTGGATCCAGGCCTCTAACATGAGATCTGAGTCTCACTGGAGGGAGGCAGTCTGAGTAACATGGCTAAGCTGTAACCACCAAACCACGGCTGTAACCAGTGGGCAAGAATCCCTTCCCAGAGGCAGGATTAGAACCTAACACCGTGGATACGCCGTGCTCCACTGCTGTCCGGCAGAGCTGTGTAACTTGGGGGTACTGTGCAGGAAAGACAGGGCCGTACTGGGAGAGTACGTATAACAGCCCCCTCTCGCGATGGGCATAGGGGTTAACTGCTGCCCGTTTTCGTTTGTTCTTCTTTAGCTCCAGGGAAGGGGGACTTTGCTACAGACCTGAGGGTGAAACCTTGCTGTGGACCTATGTGGTGCCACGTTAGGGCACTCTTGGTTTTGCAGTTTTCCCTTAACACCCAGGAAGCGTCCTACGGCAAAGAAAACGAAAAGAGCAGTTTGCAGAGTCCAGCCCTCAGAAGTCAGGCAGTGCCAGAATGGAGTTTGCCTCTGCACCCTTAACATCACCTCCTTGGGCGTGTACATGACGATAGCCGTTCATTACATGAACTCGTGGGGTGCCTTCCCGGCAACACCTGCCAGTGCACAGGAAGGACGGCAACAGCAGCGGGTTTGGGTGGTGAAAAAGGCTGTTATCCGGAGATGCATTTGTTGTCGCGGGCGAGCAGGGGATGCAGAAATTGATAGATACGCCTGTGGCCGTTCCCAGGCCAGAAATGCTGCTAAGCACAGAGGCGGAGGAGCAAATGCAGGCCCTCCCCTTTTGTGTGCTCCCCTATGGAAAGCCTTCTTTCTTGGCGTGCCTAGTGTGTTTCTCTCTGACTACCTCTCTTCCCAGGCAAGCTACGCAGCCCCTTCCTGCCGAAGGAGAGCAGCCCCATCCATGCACCAGCCTCCCCGGTCCACTCGGCTGCCCAGGACTTTCATCCACCTTCCGATGTCCATCCCCCGGCTCAGGAGACGCCGCCGGCCTCTCTGGTTCCCGGCTCAGGTGTGTGGCTTTACCTTTCCCACCAGGTCACCAGCGGGGAGCCTGCAGAGCAGGTCTGCCAGCTGTTGTAACTTCTGCCTCCGTCCAAACTTCATTCCGTCTTCCCAGGCCCTAAACTTTCTGAAACTTCTCCATTGGACAGCAGTGTGCCTGCTGTATCTCAGACCAGGAGTGACTTTGCTAACTCAGAAGAGGGCTGTGAAACACAAAGCGACTGTACATGTAGTCAGCGGGAGGGTCTTTTCAGCTATTGGCGAGTCAGGAATAATCCCATTTCTCATGGGGTTTTTGCTTATCAGTAGCTCAAATGGCTGAACCCAAAACTCTCGCTGCGAATAGCTCTTCCGAGCCGTCGGGCTTTCGCTGTGGGGAAGAGATGCCTAAAAAGCAAAAAGCACTTGGGAGCACGTGTCTGAAAGTGCTCAGCTAGCAGAGCCTGGGTTATATATCTAGGTGTGTTAGGCACTTGTCAGATGCAGTAGGTGGGTCTCTGCAGAGGAAAGGTTTAATCCTGCAAAAGCCAACAGATGCCTACGAGCAGCCCCATAGCTCTTGGCAGCAAAAGTCAGGCAAGGATCCTTTCCTCTCTGCTTTCTTTGTTTTTCCCTGGAAAATCAAAGCAAAAAGAGAAGAGGTTTTAAATCAGTTGTAAGGCAGCATTTGGGTGGCGTATTCAGGTACAATATGCGGTGTACAGAGGGGAGGGATCTCTTACAGTAATGTGTGTCAGAGCGGTAGCTGTGTTAGTCCACATCTGCAAAAACAACAAGAAGTCCTGTGGCACCTTATAGACTAACAGATATTTTGGAGCATAAGCTGTCAGGGGCAAAGACCCGTGTAAGCTTATGCTCCAAAATATGTTAGTCTATAAGGTGCCATGGGACTTCTTACAGTAATGTGAACTGCCTGTCATTGTAGATGTGTAATATTTTGTAGGCTGAGAGTCACAGTAGCTACAACGTGGGTGAGTTTTCTGTGTTCATACAGCATCTGGCACTGCAGAAGGGTGACTTTTGCCTTGCTTAATCTGCATGGATTGTGGAAGTGCTTGTTGCAGTTCCCTAAATTAAGGGATCTTCAAGTTTATTATGATGTGTACCCCCCCCGCCAAATATTTTTACTGTGGACTACAACATTTTTTTTCCTTTGCGTAAGGTTATGCCTGCTGGAGGATACTGTGCTTACAGACTTGAAGTGCTGAAATTCACCCATTTTTAACTTACTTGTCTCCTGTTTTTACTGCTGAGGAAGGGTGCTGGTGGGTTTTCTTTCACATTGTCCCCAAAATGTGTTCAGGACCTAGCGTAGAGAGGTTCCATTCCAAGAGGAACGAGGGGACGAGGAGGGATTTGATACATCGCTACAATCACCTTGCAAAATTCTTCTTGTTCAGGTGGAGTAAATGTGTGTATTTTGGGGCAGGTAGCTGAAATTTAGTGTCGTTTTGTTTTCCTCATGGTTTTCAGATCTACGAGGGTAAATTTCAGCACTTCAAGTCTGTGTCGCGAAAGCAACCAGCTTCCTTATTTGAAGGCATGCGGGACCAAATCGGCTTCCTTGCGAAATCCCAGCTCACCCCTCGCAGGAGGGGAAATGCACTGTGACAGCTGTGTAGTCCTGCATCCCCCGCTAGGTGTTGCTGTTGTCCGATTTGTAGCTTCCCCTGCAGACACAGAACTGATACCGAAGCAGCATGTGCAGAAATGAGAGGCAGATATCCGTATCATCACCAGCAGCTGTGGAAAGCAGCACCGTTGCAGGGCTCTACTGATCTGGTGTTCGATGAGGAGAGATTTAGACCTAACCCATTAGCAATCAGTTACGTCCTTTCCTCTCTCTGCTCAGTCAGGGTCACTTGTTCGGTGGTAGCACAGAGTCGTTGGGTGACTCCTTCCCCCGGGGGGAACATTTCTGAGCCTGTTCTCGCTCATGTAAAATTCCTTGGGCTGTTATGCTTTTATAGGGCCTACCACCGTATGGGCACAAAAAAGGATAAGGGCAGACGATGGCATTCAGCTAGAATAATAATTGTGGAGATGCACATCTCACAGCTGGATGGGACTTTGAGAGGTCATCAGCTCCAGTCCCCGGCCCTCTTGGCAGGGCCAAGCACCATCCCTGACAGATTTTTTTTTTAGATCTATTTGCCCCAGATCCCTAAGTGGCCTCCTCAAGGACTGAGCTCCCAACCATGGGCTTATCAGGCCCAGGCTCAAGCCACGGAGCTATCCCTCCTCCCAGGAGCACCTTCTTCCAGGGCCCTGCACAGGAGAGGGTACTTCCTGCCTCCCAGGAGTTTGCAGATGAAACTAAGACCAGGTGGAAGAACGTTGTAAGAAACAAGCGGAGGGTGGTGAGTGCCCATGGCTGCCTGGGCTGGCTGTGTGCAGGGTTGGCAGGATGATGTTGGCCTTGGGCTGGCCACCGTGCGCTGGGGATGTCCCATCGGGCCTGTGGGGGGTGGAGTGTGAAGTAGGACTCAGCTGTTGCTTATAGATAAGTTTGGGGAGGGAAATCTGGTTCGTGTTTCTGTGACCTCATCCTGTCCTCCCCCCAGAGCGGCTGTAACGTGTGCCCCAGGCTGGTTTACCTGCAGAGTTTCCCTGTTGCAGCTGACCCCTTCCTTTCTGAGTTCTCCCTGCTGGCTCCCCCACAAGCCTTTAGTTTAAATAACCCTCCTTTCCTCCGCCCGCAGCCGGGTTTGGTTAAGGTGGAGCCTGTCCCTTCTGAACAGGCTGTGTTCCCTGCCCCGCTCCCACCAGAGTTCTGGTTCTCATGAACTTGCCCCTCCTTTCAACATCATCGTCTACCCCTGGATGTCCTGGAGGCACCTCCTGCATCGAGCTGGCCCTGCGTACGGAAGCAGAAGTGATCACCTCCGAGCCCTCGGTCTCCAAGCGTCTCTTGTAATCATCTAAGCTTAGCTTCCAGGAGTTTTCTTACCCCTCCTTCCATTGAGGTGCAGCTCCAGACCCAAGCTTCTCCCTAGTGTGGTACCGAAAAGTCCGGCGTGGGATCTTTTCAGGGGGAAAAGGCAAAACGCCACATCTATTGGCAATGCACATATAGCAGTCAGCACTTACAATATGCATATAACATACTACACACACACACACAGCAATCAGCACTTACAATATGCATGTAACATACTACACACACACACAGCAGTCAGCACTTAAAATATGCATGTAACATACTACACACACACACAGCAGTCAGCACTTACAATATGCATGTAACATACTACACACACACACACACAGCAGTCAGCACTTACAATATGCATGTAACATACTACACACACACACACACACGCACAGCAGTCAGCACTTACAATATGCATGTAACATACTACACACACACACACACGCACAGCAGTCAGCACTTACAATATGCATGTAACATACTACACACACACACAGCAGTCAGCACTTACAATATGCATGTAACATACTACACGTACACACAGCAATCAGCACTTACAATATGCATATAACATTACGCACACAGCAGTCAACACTTATCATGTGCATATGATATATTACACACACACACACAGCAATCAACACTTACCATGTGCATATGATATATTACACACACACACACACACACACACTCTCTCTCTCTCTCTCTCTCTCTCTCTCTCTCCTGTCTTGTTGCTGTTACCAGTAGTTGCTCCCCCTAACGGCACTGGCCAAGTGAGTTAGATAAGCGGGGTGGAGCCGGGCTTCTGCCAATCCGGATTGGTGCGCTAGTGCTGACAAGGCAAAACCCGGGGTCCCCGTGCGAGATGCCTTCCATTTATAGTGTCGTCCTTTCTTGTGCAGGTTGCACCAGGTAGCCACCTCGTGCATGTGCATAATCTGGGAGACCAGTCTTATGAATATGCATTTAGGCATCTGTGGCACCTTCTCCTCTTCATCTTCAAAGAGTGAGTGGTGTTTCCAAAAGCAGGCACATGCTGGTGACTCCCAAGGTGTCCATATGCCCAATCTCCTTTCAATGGGCCACTTCACAGGTTCCGTTGTTCTTACTGGTCCTGGATCCAGCTTTCATCCCTTCTCCAACCCTCGCAGTACCTGGAGGTGCTTGTCCTTCACACCTTTCCATTCACACTTCATTCACGCACCAGGGCAATCAATTGAGCAATCCAAAAATAAAGCGCACGCCGTCTTTATCTTACTTCCAGGAGCTACTCTACAAAATGGAAAATGTCTGGGTAAAAAGACATAGTACAAAGTTTCTGCATTCTCTGTGAGAAGATACAAAATTCCCACGTGAACAGACAGCACAAAGTTTCTAAGTTCTAAATTTAGATTTAGTTCTAAATTTAGTTTCTAAGGCACTAAATTGCTATGCAACAGGGCTTAATGCAATGATACGTAAAACGACTTGATAGAGTATTTGATAACTCCAATGAGAAAATAGTGCACTGGTTGTCCTGCCTTCTGCACATCCACTCCTGGGCATGATCTGATCCCTCCTCAGCCTGCGGGGCCACGTTTGGTTCAGAAAGCTGCCCCCGCACGTGGCTCCGACAGGAGGGAGGGACCAGCGCAGGAGGGGATTGACGTGCGTGATATTCTGCCTTCCTTTCCAGGTGACGCAGCTGTGCGGGACGCCGGGTACAGAGCCGCCCCCTCGGTCGCCCAGCCGCAAGTGGAAGAGGAGGCTCTCTATGAGGAACCCCCTGACGAGTCAGCTGTCTACGAAGAGCCCCCCACCCAGGTGGGATTCCTTACGAAAACAGGACTGTTTGGTTCAGACTGTTTAAAAACAAGCAGGTTCTGTAGATCAGCAGTTGTCAAACCACTCCTTCCACTTCCCCCAAATGTCTTCCGTGTGCAGGGCTGCTAATAGGGAAGGTGGGGCAGGGATGGGGCATGCTGAGGTTCAGGGTCAGAAAGAGCCAGGGAGGAAGAGGAGTGGTGTGAGGATGGGACTGGGGGTTGACCACCCTGGAGGAAATTAGACACTGGTGTGTGGGTCTGTGAAAAATCTGAAATCAAAAGGCGGCTCCATGGGTCACGAAAGTTTGAGAACCGCTGGCCTAGAATGTGGCCTTAGAGGTACCTACAGCGGGAAGATTTCTGGCAGTTGGGGGCTCTATAACCTTGCAGACAGAGGTGAGGTCGAGCAAGGTCCCAAGGGTGGGACTTGAAACTCTGGACAATTCACATTGGAAATACGCCACAATGCTGTTGTAATGGGGATAATTGATCACTGGAACCATCCACCTAGGAGCGTGGTAGGTTCTCCACCACTTCTAGTCATTGCACAAAAGGGATTTAATAATCTCCATGTAACACTCTGTGGCCCAACCTCTAGGTGACATTCTCTGGCCTGTGATTTGTCAGTCAGGCTCGAACGGCCTTATGGTCAGTAGAGTTAAAAAGCTGCTTCCAAAAGGGTTTGTTGTTTGGCTCCCAGGTGTTCTGGGTGGAGCCGTGTGAAGATGTGCTTTCTGTTGGCTGTGGTTAGATTCTCCCCAGGCTTGGATTTAAGAGAAGATAATCCCTAATTTGTGGTAGTTTCTCTGTGCACCTAGTTTGATTGTTTCGGTTTGAAGCATCGACCTGTAGCTGCATGCGGAAGGGCGGTAAACATCACAGAGGCTGGTAGCAGCAAGCTTAGGTTGGAGAGTGTGGCTCCCTCGGGCTGCCACAATTTGCATCAAACTTCCTTTCCCTTCTGTTGCAGTCCCTCTTTGCGCACGCAGAACGTCAGGGCTTTCCGTAGCAGGGTTTAAATTGCAAGGTGCACCTCTGCTGCCGTTCAGCACGAGCGCTCGTTCAGAGGCATTGACTAGATTTCCCGTAGCTGGCGTGTTTGTGATTCTGCTCCATGTGTTGTGGAGTTTTGACAGGTTTTGTCGTTTCATGCAACCTCGTTTGATCTACCCAGGGTACTTCTCTGCCAACAGGGCAGTGCTGTGGTCCGCATGGCCGAGGCGCAGAGAGAGACCCTGGGTCCCTTCCCAACCTATGTTTTTTTGTAATTCAGTGACACACGACCCCTCCAGGATCATGCAGGGAGTCTTTGGACCCAGATCTCTGCCTTGTGCCCTTACCCCCAGGTCATGCTGCCTCCCTGACTTGTGTCATTATGGGATAAAAGGGCTGCGGTCCGACCAGCCCGGCCCTCCGTGCCTTTCTGTTACTGCTGTCTGGTCCGTCACTGGGTGGTCAGTTCCGCTGCTGCCCTTTGGGGAAGCCCAAGGAAATCTGCCTGCAGAGAAACCTCTTGTTGTCCTGCTGAGGACAGAGACCAATATTCCAAAGGTCACGTGTGTTCTGGTCCTATAAAAAACTGGTGAAGGGGTGATTGGGCTGGGCTGGTGTGTCCCATAGCACAGGCATTACAAACCACAGCGGTGCACACACAGACCGCTGCCTGTGTTCCCCTCGTGGCTGGAAAGCCGCAGGGAAGGTGCCGGGGCATTGGGCTGCTTGTCGTGGGGGCCTTGTGTTGGGCCAGAGCTAGGCTGCAGCACAGTGTGCTGGTCTGAACAGCTGGGCTCCCACGTGAGTATTGCCTGTGACACTGTCTCTCTTCGTTCTGCTTCCCCCTCTGCAAAGGAGCAGCTCGAAGATGCAAAGTACGAGTACGCCACTGAGTACCAGCAGAGGCCAGACTTGGCGGGGAAAGGGCTGTGCGCCCGAGCACTGTACGATTATCAGGCCGGTAGGTGGCTTCCTTGCTTCCTGACTCTTGATAGCCCTGTGGTCTGTGTGTCCTCAAACCCCCATCCGCTGGGCAGAGGCTCCTCAAGGACAGGTCCACACTAGGCAGGTAAGTTGATTGTAGATACGTGATTCTAGAATCGACTTCCCTGGCCATGTTGATGGTGGGAGGTCGACGGGAGTTCCCCTGAGACCACCGTGGGCCACGTTGACCAGTATTGTAGCTCCTTGGGGTCCCCATCTGTCTCCCTCCTGTTTCTTGTCTTAGACTGTCAGCTCTTCGGGGCAGGACTGTGTTTTTGTTCTGTGGCTGTACAGCACCTAGCGCGCTGGGGTTCTGCTCCAGGATGAGGTCTCCTAGGTGGTGCAATGATACCGCAGGCAGATTCTGTGCAGGGTGGTGAGCGTGGCACCAAAAACGCCCTTCAAGAGGAAGGAGAGTTGTAGGCAGCTGTGGGGTTAAGGGACGGCTAGCTCCTTTGAAGTCGGCTAACTTCTGACCTTTTCCCGTCCTCGTCTCGTTGCAGCCGATGACACGGAGATCTCCTTCGACCCCGAGAACATCATCACCAACATCGAGATGATTGATGAGGGCTGGTGGCGTGGTTACGGCCCAGACGGCCACTTTGGCATGTTCCCAGCCAATTATGTGGAACTGATCGAATAAGCAGCCTGCCGGGGAAAGAGGAGGGAGAGCAGCTCCCCCGAAAACGGCTGGATGAAATCGGATTCCTCAAGGTTGAAATTGTGCGGCTTTCCAGGCATGCCGTGCCGTGGCCGTGCTCCCCTAGCTCAGGGCAGACCCCAGCGTCGCTCTGCTCTGCTCTGCTCTTTCCCTCCGGCTTCGCTGGCACTTCTCAGTGACGGTCTGAAATGAGCCAGGGCCGTTTGCGTCACTTACCTACGCGTTTCACTCAAAAGCCGAAACCTCATAAGGGGTCGGGACGGTGACTGCCCCCCAGCAGGCATATAGGAAACAAGCCCCCGCTTCTGAACAGGTGTCTGTCATGCATGAAGAGGGCCCTCCCCGCAACTGGATTGGCCGCAGAATGGCAATCAGACAGGTTCTGATTGAGCATTCTTTGGGGCCTGGCTCCCCGGCTCAGTTAATGCTGCAAAGACTGACACCAGCCGCTTAGGAAATGCCAAACTCAGTGCCCTATTAGCAGTACCCTCTCCCTGCACGTGGTCTGGTGTGTGAAATCTGCTGCAGTCGAGCCAGTGCAGCTGCAGGGGTGGTGGGGGTGTTCAGTTCCTGGTGCTCATAGAATCCTGATTTTTGCCTTTCCTGCTCCCTGTGGGGCTTTGGCTCGCAAGCTGCCCCTTGTGTTACATTAAGGCTTGCGTTTAATTCTGCTGCGTTTGAGGGGGGAATGAGAAAGGTTAATCCCTGTGTATCTGAACCGTGTGGAGCTGCAGGTCGTTTGAGCAGTGCTCAGTTGTAGGGCTTGGTGAAGGAGGTTTACCATGCATGCGTAGGACCAATACTTCATTTACCAGTAACTCCCAGAGGGTTTTCCTCACCGTTCACACTGTCTGTTCGCCGGGGGGGAGGCGCAGAGTGCACAAAGTCGACTTTTCCTCCCACTCCCTAACTCAGAAGAGCTGAATGTGATTTTCAAGAAAACTGATCAGCACTGAGCCAAACCTGTTGTTCAGAGAGACTCTGCTGGGAAATTACGCAAGGCCAACAGAGGGAATTAGGATGTTCCCCACCTCCTTAATCATGGTGTTCCCTGCCTTGCACCCAGTAACGATCACTGTGCCCTGGAAGAAGCAGGGATCCAACCTCCGCTGTTCCTGTCCCACCTCTGTCCTCCGAGCAGTTTTCCTCCCTGATGTGTCTCTTTAAAAAAAAAAAAAAAAATCATGATCCTAAAGATGCTGGAGTCTGCATCCCCCTGCCTTGACTTGCCCCCTTTGCCAGCTGCTCTCTCCTTGCAGCTGCAGGGAGAAGGTCCTGGCTTCTCACCAACACCTCCCGCCACAGGACTCCCCAGCTGCAATGAGAATGACTCCAGGCGTGTGGGCTGCGAAAGCCGGGTGTTGCATTCCTTCCCATCGGCTCATCCTCCCTGGCTCACCCGCCTGGTGGGCTTGTGTCTGTGCAGATCCCCTCCCTCCTTTGTTCCCTTTGGAGTGCTGATGGAACCAATAAAGGGCTTTTCTGTGGTGAGGGCTGCGCGAGTTGCTGGGACAGGACTCCTCTGTGTGTTGGAGCTGCGATTGCCTGTTACTTCTGTTCAGAGCTTCCTGCTGGACCCTGCATTTGGGCACAGGGTCTGGGTTTCCTCTAATTCTTTTCCATCTATGGGCAGAATAAATTTTGTTATGTGCACCACGGCTTATGGGGATGTGCACCACCAGTGGAAATAAGCAGCCAACAGTGAGCGCTCAGCTATGCAGCCAGGCGGTCTGTGACTCTCTCCTGGGCAGCCGCCCACACGCTCCGCTTACAGGGCACACCTGTCCACGGGGTTTGAATTTCAAACAAGAACCCGTGGACAGACGTCATGTTGTAGCCTCCTGGCTCAGCCCATCCTTGGAAACCTTGGCTGTCTCCAGCTCCACCCCTGCTGTTCCGGCTGACCTCGGTCTAGCCCCTCCAGCAGGAGGTGTGGTCATTTGTACCTGCAGAGAGTGCTAGCTGCCTGATTCTCAGGCTCTCTGAAACTTCCTTCAAAAGCTGTGCTAGTGTGCTTACCTGGGCCTGTTCCGTCCTCTTCCCTGCGTAGAATAGCTGTGGGGGAAAGATCCCTTCCCAAGGATCCTCTGCAGTAGGGGGCTGGTGGACAGTCAGCCCTCAGAATGGCTTTGGAGTTAACTGGACTGGCTCTGCATTTAACCTGCTGGGTGAACTTGGGCCAGTTCCCTGCTGTGTGCGTCAGTTTCTCCACGGTCAAGACCTTACGGCTGGCATCTTTGTTCTAGGGGATGGGGGAATGAGAAGAAACTGCAGCTGCTTTGTCAGCTCAGGTGGTCGTGGGTAGTGCAGTGGTAGAGCAGGTGGTGCAGGGAAATAAAAGTGGAGGTGATCCTAGGAGGGAGGGGTTAACCTGAGGACGGCAGAGGTAGAGGCTGGTGTGACTGGAGGCCATGGAAGACGAGAGAGAGGGCAAGTACCGTAGAAGGGCGCGGAGAGCTGGGGTTTGGAGAGGCGCATTGGCCTCGCTTTCCATTTCTGTGATTCCACGGGTGTAAATGCGGCTTGTTACACACGACATGCCCCGTTGCTTCCGAATAGATGGGTGAGCCATTGACTGTCCTGGGTGCTTTGAAAGGGTCGATTTCCCAAAGCTGAGAACAACTTTTGAGCAAAATCAATGACAGGAAAACTCGAAAACAAAGCTGAGCAAGGATTGGGGTGAGGGAATGCTTTGCTGGCTGCCCAGAGGACTACAATTGCGTAATCCTGGAAGAAGGCTTGTTTCCAAAAAAGATGGTCCCGGGTAAGTAGCAAAGTGAAACCAGCAGTAATAAAATACATCTAGCTACACAAATGGGAAAGGGGGACAATGGGTCGCAATTAATACAAATTGGCCATTATTAAATGCAGAACCCGAGTCACAAGAAGCTGAAAGGGTGAGTCAGGGCTGGCGAGCAAGCAGAGGAGAGGCAGAGCGAAAGATGGGAAATTCGAACCCAGTAAGAAATACTTTCTCAGCCTGTGGAACTCTCTGCCACATGATGTTCTTAGGGCCAAGAACTTGGCGGTATTCGGTCACAGGGCACTTAATGGGGGTAGCAGGTAGGGTTAAAGCAAACTGAAGAAGTGCTTTTGCGGGGTTGCTCCAGGGCGTGCTGCAGGCTGTCTGAAACGGAAGACTTTTCCCTCGGCAATGTCCATTTGGCCTGTATGTGCACCCGGTAACCCCCATTCTTTGCACTCAGGGCAGGGGGTGAACTGTCCTCAGTCCTGTCTCTACTGCTTCAGCCTGAGCACGTTTGCAGCTGTGGGGCTTGGCTAGGTTAGTGCTACAGAAGTGGGTAGTTGTGAGGTTTTGCATTTGTCCTTTCCCTTCTCTTCTTCCCTTTTTTCCCCCTGAGGGAACCGTCTTGGCCTGGCTCACCTCCCTCAGCGATAGCCACTCTCCACTGTGTCCTACGCACAGGAGACTCCTGTATCTCCCAGAGGCGTAAGTCCTGCTTGGCTCTCAAACTTGGAGCATGGCAGAATTGGGAGGCCAACCTGAGACTGCTGACTGAGCGGTGCTTTGGAACTGGGTCAGTGCCCCTGGTACCTGTCCCTAGGCAGGCCCAGCTTTGCTTCAGCGCAGGTCTCCCCGAAGGGGGAAGGCAGCAGAGGATGCCAAAGATGACTTTGGTCTCTCATCCCAGTTTCTGCGTTTAACTGGGGATCAGGCTGGGTGCACACCTGCATGGGTGAGAACTGGCTCAGCCCAGCTCCGATGGGGCTGCAGGACTTGAGCTGAACGGGGCAGAGCCACCCACTTAGCATCTGCAGCTTGTCATATCACAAGCTTTCCCTCACCCCACACAGCCCTGGCCAGGGAGCCACCCATCTCTTCCTGTCAGAGGAGCACCCAGAGCCCCCTGCCCTCCCCCCAGAGCTAGTCCCCAGGCTCCCATGTAACCACCCCCAGGCAGCCGAACCTGGGCCCTCTGAAGCTCGGGGCAGGAGCCTCTGCATTTTGAGCTGAGCGCCTGCGGGTGCTCAGCTTGGGCTGCAGAGGTGTCTCCTTTCTCTGCAATCCAGTCCAGGCGCCACTCCATGGGGGAGAGAAACACCCCTAGGTGGGGTTACACCAGCCTGCTGTGGGGTCTCAGAGCTGTCTAGGCTGGAGGGGCAATGGCTAGTTTATTACTTGGTCTCTCCACACCCCCAGTGGCCGTGGGCAGGCCAGCAGCCGTGGGGCAGAGCCGAGCCTCTCACCAGTGCGAGCGCCAGGCCTGCGGGGGTGGCAGCAGCTGGCGTAGGACAGAGTTAACGGGGTCAGGCAGACGCAGCGAGGGGAACACGAGCTGGATAATCGGCTTGTGGCCCGGCCTTCCATTTCATTTCCTCCCCGGCCCCCTTCCCCGGGGACCCCAGCCAGCTGGGGATGGCCCATTAGGCTAATAGCAGCCCCAGGTTGGGCTGGCCGGCTGCACACGGCACCTCTGCCCCCTTTCGTTACAGGGACTGCAGTGCTGCGAACAGCCCAGGCCTTCGTGCGGGAGGCCAACGCTTTATCCCCAGGGGTGTGGGGCAGGTCGGGGCCCAGCTCCCGGCTGCCCTGAGAAGGGGCAATTGGGGTGCTGGGCTGACGCAGCGCCCCAAGGACCGGCTCTCGCTGCTCGCTGGGCGGCAGTGGGGGCGACTCAGGAGCAGCAGCAGAACAATCCTGCTCTGCTGGAATGGGGGCCTTTGCAGGAGCCTGGAGGCAGCCCTGGCCAAGCCCCCCCGTTCCCTTCCTCTCCCCTCAGCTCCACCTCCTCGCACAAGGCGGCCGGGGGCAGCCCTGCGGAGTGGGTGATCTGGGCTGTGCCCCCCCAGTGGATGGCGTTTGTTGCCTGCCAGCCCCAGTGCAGCTGGGATGGCTCAGGCGCTCAGCCTGCAGCAGCCTGTGACCTGCCCTGCCTCCCTTAGCACTTCTCCAGCCGCCAGAGACCTGTGGCCTGCACCCCTGGGTGCACCAGAGACCTGTGGCCGGCAACTGTGGGTGCACCATCGACTCCGTAGCCTGCACCTGTGGCCCTGGCACAGAGGGCGTGTGGGGGCACCCAAGCTGCCTGGCTTGGCCTCTGCACAGAGCGTGTCCCCCTCAACCAGGCAGTCCCTAAAGTGCTTCCAGCTCAGGCAGCTGTCAGCTCGCCTGCTGCAGGGCTGGCTGGTGCCTGCATGGCCCTAATCCTCTTATAGGGATGAAATGCCGTAATCCAGCGGGGGCAGGACCTCCCCCACCCCCCCGTTGGGGCTCAAACAGCTGGAGAGCCCCAGCAAAGCCGGGGGATTCTCCAGCTCTGCGTCCCCTCCTGGCGAGCTGTGTGGGGCAGGAGCTGAGGCCAGACACAGCTCGCCGCAGCCATGGGCACTGCGTCTCTGTGGGCAGAGACTGCCCCGCCAGGCATGCCTGGCCCTGCGTCTTTCCGGCCAGCCGCCGACAGCCACCCGCTTCTCCTGCCAGCCGGGCCAAACCACCCACCTGAGATTCCCAGCCCCAAAGCCTCTGCCCTGGGATGAACTCAGGGCTGGGAGCTGCTTTATCAGCATTAGCTTGTGTCCCGCCTACATGGCCGCCCCCGGACGGGAGATTTAGAGCTGGCTTTTAGCATCCCAAACTGGCACAGCCCGGCCTGCTCACAGGTCCGGCTCAGTTCCCCGGCTGCCCAGGCCAACCCCTCCTGTGTCCCTCTGCCCCCCTCCTGCTGTCCTCTTGCCTGAATCCCCAGCTGCCCCCTTGCTCAATCCATGTGCCACCCTCCTTTTCTGTCCCCGGCTCCCCTCGCTGGCCCCTGCTGCTTTCTCCTTGCCACTTCGGCCTCCCTTGTCTCCCCGCCATCGTTACTGCTTCTAGTACCTCCCGCCAGCCCCCCCAGGCGGCAGTGAGACCTGCTCCATCCCTCGGTGCCCCCAAGCCCCCTCCCAGCTGCGTGTGGGCGCCTACGGCCCAGCTGAGCACCGGCCAGCTCCCAAAGGCAACCGGCGCTGGTCTGCGCTGGTGTGGGCCCTCGGCCTGGGGGCTGGGTGGCGTTACACACTCTGGGTGTGTCTGGGGGGGTGAGATAGTGCCATGGGCAGCGGGACGCTGGGGCGGAGATTGTCCCACAGCCCCACAGGCGGTGGGGGGATTGTCCCTTGTTCCCAGGAGGCAGCGGGACACTGGGGGGCTTTGTCCAGGGAAGGGGCAGAGGAGGCGAATGAAAGCAGACCAGGGGCTGGCGAAGAAACTCCTGTGGGATTCGCAGCCCATCAGCCGCTCTGCCCCAGGGCCAGGCCCCCAGAGGCCCATGGCCCACTCCCACCCCTAGAGCGCCTTCTGTCCCCGGCTGTGGGCCCAGGCGCCCCAGATCAGCGCTGTCCCGCTGGAGCCCTACCTGCCCTGCTGCTTCTGGGGGGCTGTCGTATGGCTCTCCCAATGGGCTCACGTTAGCTCCCGCCTGAGCCCCCTGGCCCGGGGACACCCCACCCTCTGATCCCAGGGGCTGTCTCTGAACCCCCTGACCCCGACAGACAAAAGACCCCCCAGAACTGCTCCCCCATCAGCCCTGCGCTGGGGTTCCCCCACGGCCCCCTGCACTGGGGTGAACCTCCATTGCCCCACTGTGTGCACAAGTCCCAGGGGGACCCCTTGTTACCCCTCCCCAGGCGGACCCCTCTCTCGGATGGGGCAGGGAACAGAATCCGCTGAGGTCCATCCTGGGGGTTGTTTTCCACAGGGACACAAGGCCTCCATAGTCCATGTAACCAGGGCAATGACCTCCAGCCTAGCCTGGTAGCCAGCAGCAGGGAGCAGACAAAAGGCTGCCTGTGTTCTGCCAGGAAACTGGTGGGACTCAGCTTGACCCCAGCACCCGATTTAGCAGCCCCGCAGCCTGGGCTTCCTGACTCACAAAGCTGCCCCAAGCAGCCTCTTGTGGAGTCCTGGCACGGCCCAGAGATGGCAGCCCATAGTCCCTGAGCATTCAGTCCCTGGGAGCCACCCCACAGGGCCCACCCTCGTGTGTGGGAGCAGCTATGGGGCCGGGGGACGCAGGGCATCCAGCAGCCAAAGGCTGAGACAGGGAACTAGGGAGTTCCCTGCCAAGGGGGAGCCATTCCCTTAGCCGGAGTAGCTGGAGGTTAGGGAGTTGCCATCACAGCGGGAATGTGCCCCCCAGAAGCACAGATCTGGGGTGAATCATCCCCCAGTGTCCCCCCACCTGCCAGGTCAGGACCTCCCTGCTAGGGTGGGGCACACTTGGATCGGATCAGAAACTAAACTATCCCAGGGAGGCTCAAATCACCTGCAATTAAAAAAAACTAATCACCGTCAGGAGCGCTCTATTGGCTGTTGGGCTCAAACTGTCCTCTGTCATCCGCGCTCGAGGAACTTACTTCTTTTAAACCAAGGAAAGCAGAGATTCCCACAGGATCCCCTGACTCCGGGAGCTGGGGCTTTACTGGAGTGCAAATCCCAGCCAAGGCTGCACTATCCTGTGGTCCCTCCAGGAGGCAAGGCTAGGGCAAAACCTCCTGGAGGGACGACCAGATAGTGCAGCCTTGGCTGGGATTCTCCAACCACAGCCTGTCGGCTGAGGCTGATGAATCCGTTCCACGCTCGCCAGCTGTGGGGTTCTCCCCCTTCCACTGGAGAGTCGCAGATTTCCAGGCTGGCAGGGACTGCTGAGATCGCTCAGGACGGAGACCCCCATCCAATTCACCAACACTTGGATGAGATCGATCGGGTACCAGGCCTGGGCCTGCGAGCACCAAATCAGGAGGCCAGATAGAGCATTGCCCCTGTGTCCAGGGAAAGGTGGCAGCATCTTGCCAGGACAAGTCCCCCAGCAGGGACTTCACTGTCTCCCCTACAGCCTTTTCCTCCTGAGTGGGGCCCTGGGATCCCATCCAGGCCTCCGGCCAGACAGAGCTCTGTGGGTAACGGCCCTGGGTCACAGGGGTTCTAGCAGCTGTGTCTCCCCCCCCCGGCTGTTCTCCAGACACACACACTTGTGCACGATCCCAATCCCGCACATGCCCCCACTCAGATCTGCACACACTCACTCATGAGCCTGAACACACACCTGCAACCCTGCCCAGACCCACACAATCCAGCACACGCTGATCTGGGCGTGCCTGCGATCTTGTACGTGCCCGCAGCTGTGCACACTCACAGTTCTGCACACGCACACGCCTGCAGCTGTGCACGCTCATAGTGCTGCACACAAGCACACACCACTCACGCGTGTACTCCAGCGCACATCTGCAGCTGTGCACTCACAGTTCTGTACACACACAACCCTCACGCATGTACTCCAGCACACATCCACAGCAGTGCACACTCACAGCTCTGTATACACACCCCCCACGCGTGTATTCCTGCACACATCCACAGCAGTGCACACTCACAGTTCTGTACACACACCGCTCACACGTGTATTCCTGCACACATCCACAGCAGTGCACACTCACAGTCCTGCACACACTACTCACACGTTGTGATGGAGTGGGGGATACCTGTGTGTGTGTGTGGTTCACAGAGGGTGTGGGGCTCCTGCTGAGGGTAACCTTGATGACCAGGTAACACCTTTGTACTGGAGACAGAGGAGGAGGTGGAGCCTGAGGGGTTTGAATTGGAACTGGGAGTTAGGAAGCAGTTAGTCTGGGCTGAGGGAGAGAGAGACAAAGGAGGGGGCAAGGCCCCGGCTCTGGGGGCCCCTCGGGGCCTCCTCTCCCCAACATGGATGGGACTGGCTGTCTCTGCCTGCTGCACTGACTCCTCTGTACAATGCTGTGTCCTGTCGGCTAATAAACCCGCTGTTCTGCTAAGTGAGAGACTCTCCTGCCTGCGGACAGGGTGCAGAGCCTGGGGGACCCCAGAACCCCATCACACTGGTGTCAGAAGTGGGATGTTCTGCACCCTGAGGATGGAGCATCCAGCAGTAAGTGACCGGGGCCCCGGAAGAAGTGGGGCCTGCGAGACCCAGGTGTGCTGAAGGGCAGTGAGGTGCAGTTCCCCAAGGCGGAGGGGCCTGCGGCCGAACCCAAGCAACTGCGGTCGTGGTCCTCGAGAGGGGGTGTCACACCCGAGGAGGGGTTACTCCTGGGAATCTGTTGGAGTCGGTCCCAGAAGGTGGAGGGGCTGAGGGCCCAACCCCCAGGAACAAGTGACCCCTGAGGAGGCTGACGCTGAATGAGTTCTTCCCAAGACAGGGTGCTCATGGTCCCTGAGAGCGGGTGTCACACTGAAGAAGGGGTTCCGCTGGGAGTCTGTTGGAGTCAGTCCCAGAGGGCGGAGGGGCCTACGGCCTAACCCCAGGGAGCTTGTGACCCGCAAGGAGCCTGGCACACTGAAGGGATTCTTCCAGGAATCGTGGGATGCAGAGGGCATCAGCCTGAGAGCCTGCAACCACGCTGAGCAACTCCGCTGTGAAGTGGCAGCACCTGGAAACCGAATCAAGATTAAAGAAGCTGGACAAGGCAGCGTGGATGTGCAGTGGCAGAGCTGAGGGTTAAGGAAAATCCTGCAGAGGTGAACCCGGATCGGGGCAGGGAACCCTGGACTGCCTGGAGCTCTGAACCGAGTGGCCTGCCGCAGCTCAAGGAGGGAAGGAGCGATTCCAACCCATCATCTACTAGTGGCCAAGACAGACCTGCGAAGAGTTTTCCAGGCCTGGGCTGAGGAAGGTGCCTGTGTGTCTGTGCAGGAAAGCAGCTGATCCACTGGGAATGGCAAGTTGTCTGTGAGAGAAGCTGCTTCACCTTCTGTGTGTGTGTGGAGACCAGCCGGGGGGCTGGGACAAAGGAGAGAGTATCTCCCATTGTCTGTCTGTGTTGAACAGCAGCAGCAGCAGCCTGGGGAGAGAGCAGAGCCTGCATTTGGAAAAGGTGCCAATGAGGAAACTAGCCCATTGTCTGAGGAAGATTCACCAGCCTGGGGTGGCTGGAGAAGGAACCACCAGGAAAGAGCATTCCAGGTGTGACTCTGAATCCAGCCATGGGGGCTGGAGCAGAGGGAATGGCTCTGGGATGGGCAGTGGTGTCCCTGCTCAGGACACTGGTCCTTGGTGCAAGAAAAGTGCTTCTGCTTCTGGGGAAGTGAATCCTTTGCCTGAGCCTGTGGGGGCTCGAGATGGAGCCACAACCAGCTCCTGGGTTTCACCTACACCCAGGATCACTTCTGGCCCATCAGGCAGATTCCCATGTAATCCCCCTCCAGGCAGACAGCCAGTACCACCGGACAGAAGGTCAGGGTCCCTTTCCTTCCTTCTGCTACCAGCTCCTTTATCTTCATCAGTCAGCATAACTCCATTGCCCATCTGTTCTTGTGTCCTGGCGAGAGGATGACTCTGGTAGGACAGAGTCCTCTCACCCCCTCCCAGTAACACCTCAGCATCAGGCAAAGAACAAGTACCAGAATCGTCTGGTCTCTGGGATTCCCTGATGATACTAACTGGATCAGACCGAGTTAAAGCATCATCCCCCTGAGAGACACAGTGCCCCTTTGGAGCCAGACAGGGGTGAGTTGTTGTTTGGGGGAGCTCTTGAGGAAGAGAATTTCCCTGAAACTTTTCCTGACCCGTCTATGGGGACTGCAGAAAATGGGAGTGAGGTGGAGGAGAGTGAACAGGAAAGGTGCTTGTCTGTAAGCACCAGAGCAACCCTTTGCCTGGGGAGAAGTTTGTTTCAGCTCCTGATGGCCAGGACCTGCCTGAGTGTGAAACCACTGGCTGTGCTCTGCAAGGGTCCAAAGCAGGCAGGGTAAAAGTTTCTCAGGAATTGGAAGTTGATGCAAGTAAAGTGAAAACTATCAGGGAGTGTGAGCAGCCCTGTGAGAACCAAGTAAAACAGCTGCACAGTCAGTCTCTGTAGGATGCAGGAGAGGGCCAGCAATTCCCCATCTCCAGATGGTGGAAACACTTATATTCTTATACTGGACTCCACTTCTGATTCCATGGGGAGGCAGTAGTTGGAGGGGGAAGGACAAAGGAGCTGTGGCCCTGGTGGGCCAGTAAGGGATAAACAGGGATTCCTCCATGTGGATTCTGCGTCTGGGACTCACAAAACAACTCTCAGAAAGCAGTTTGGTTTGCAAATTTCCAGGCTGGCTGGGAGGGGGCCGTCTCCCTGAGATCATCAATGGCCCAGCTCTTGTTAGAAGGGAGGGCACAGCCAGAGAGATCAAATTTCTACCCCAGGGGGCAAGAGAGAAGATTAGAACTTGATGGTGCTAAGAAAGGCCTCAGCCATTTATCCCCAAAATACCAGATTCTCAAGGATGTTGCACAAAGGTTGTGGTCTACCAAAGAGCAACGTAAATGTACAGTTGCAATGGGTTTGTTCTGTTACTCACGCTGACTGCTGTAACCAAGGGGTGCTGCTACCAAAAGCTGTAGAATTGTACCATGTACTGAATGTTTGAAAAGAGCCATGTGACATGATGACATTGGTGTAGAAGCATGAATTGTATGTTGAAGGAGTCTGTAACTCTGAAATGTCACCATTGTTCCCTGTAACTAGTCTTGCAACCTCTGACATGAGAAGGAACATTCCAAACCTATTGTGTGGCATGGAAGGGGAAACTGAGGCACACAACCATTGTGGTGGTCTGGTTAAATGCCAAGGGTGGAAGCATTTGTACCTTCCGTTACTGGACTGTAACTGAATTCCAGACATTGGCTGGAGCAGCTGTATGGACTGGTGGTCAGATGGGGCAAGACCCAGACCACAAAAGACCTGTTTGATCTGTTGGTGCTGCAGCATCTGTATGGGCTCTGCCTGCCCGACTTGAGAACGTGGCTGACGGACCGGGGCCGAAGCAGGGAGACCAACCAACCCAAGGGAACTAAAGGGACTTGCCCGGCTGCATCACATGAAAAGGGCCAAGACCAAGCTCCTGACTTGGAGCCTCCCCCAGCAGGACTATGACGTGGAGGTGGTGCACATCAAGGGGAGAACAGAGGGTACAGCCGATGCCCTGTCACAAAGGGAGGGCCCCGAACTTCCCCAGGTCACCAGTTGAGTGACCCCGCTCAGTTCGGTCTGGAAGGTGGGAGAGATGTGATGGAGTGGGAGATACCTGTGTGTGTGTGAGTGGCTCACAGAGGGTGTGGGGCTCCTGCTGGTAACCTTGATGACCAGGTAACACCTTTGTACTGGAGACAGAGGAGGAGGTGGAGCCTGAGAGGTTTGAATTGGAACTGGGAGTTAGGAAGCAGTTAGTCTGGGCTGAGGGAGAGAGAGAGACAAAGGAGGGGGCCAGGCCCCAGATCTGGGGGCCCCTCGGGGCCTCCTCTCCCCGATATGAATTGGACTGGCTGTCTCTGCCTGCTGCACTGACTCCTCTGTACGATGCTGTGTCCTGTCGGCTAATAAACCCGCTGTTCTGCTAAGTGAGAGACTCTCCTGCCTGCGGACAGGGTGCAGAGCTTGGGGGACCCCAGAACCCCATCACACACGTGTATTCCTGCACACATCTGCAGCTGTGCACACTCACAGTCCTGCACACATGCACACACTACTCACACGTGTATTCCTGCACACATGCACACACACACTACTCACACGTATTCCTGCACACATCTGCAGCTGTGCACACTCAGTTCTGCAGATGCACGCGCAGCTCACACATGTACTCCTGTGCACGCCCACCTCCCCCCGTGCACACACCCGCACAAGGGTCCCGCCTAGCTCGCCTGACTCCGGCTTTCCTGGAGTCCCCCCGGGCAGGTGGCCCCCGCCGGCCCCAAGGCGAAGCAGCCCGGAACAGGAGACACTCGGGGCGGGGTTTCTTTAAGTCGGTCCCGCCCCCCCACCCCCGCCGGCCTCGCCCCGCCCTCCCCCGAAGCGCTGCCCGGGCGCAGAGGAGCCAGAGCGCAGCGCAGGGCTCGGGGAGGCTCCGGGGGCGCTAGCGGGGCGCCCGGCTGGGCGGATCCTGCCCGCGGGGCTGGCTGCAGCCTCGGGCCCAGGTGAGTCGGGGGGGGAGGGGGTCCAGATATAGGGATCCTCTGATGTTCCCCCGCCCGCGGCACCGCCGGGCAGCCGGGCCCCTCTGGTGCCTGAAATGCAGCTGCATCTGGGGCGGAGCCGCGCAGCCCTTTCCCCGCGGAGTTTATCGCCTCGGTGCCTGGCGCTGGCCGGCCCCGGAGCGTATTCCCCACCCCCACGGCGCGACAGGAGAGAGCAGCCCGGGAGCTGTGGAGGGCATTGGGGTGGTTAATGCTCACCAGTGGGGGGGCTGCCAGACTCAGGAGCCCCCCCAACCTCTGTAACATCCTATAGCGAAGAGGAGCAGCCTGGTGCGAGGTGTGGGCCTGGAGTCTGGGGAGTTGGGCTGGGCCCCCCTCACCCCCTGCCTTTCCAGTTTGGGTTGGCAGCTCTCCACCCCACCACTGCACCGGGGGACCAGGGCAGAGCACCCCCTGGAGCCCTGAGTCATCTGTGCCCGGCCCAGCCCTGTGGCACTGGGGTCAGGGTAGACTCGGAGGGCAGGGTGCCCATCCCTGAGTCACCCTCTGCTTCCCGCGGGCCCTGGCAGGTTGCGGGGGACCAGCCAGCAGCTCCATTCCTGGACCCCCCTGCCCCAGAGTGCAGGGCCCCCGCCCCAGCCATCAGTCCCTACTGCAGCCTGGGGCAGGAGCTGGGCCCCTGGGGGCAGGAGCTGGGCCCCTGGGCACAGGGCTCGGGAGGCTGAAGCAGGATTTGGGGCTGTCCCAGGATAAGGAGGATGACTGGGGGGTGTCTCCCAGCCTGGCTGGGTGAGTAGCCTCGCAGGGGGGGCGGAGGCTGGGGTCAGTGGGGTGTGCTAGCTGTTTCACATTCCCCCTTGCTGCACAAGTGAGCACCAGACTGGGGGTGCTGGCAGTGGGGTTCCCTGTGTGCTCTGGGCCATGGGGGACCCCTCTGGAGCCCCCCGGGCTCTGCCACAGAGGGGCAGCTGGAGTCTTGTGCCTGGCATTTCTAGGGTGGCCCAGGGCCAGCAAACTCACCCAGGCCTGCTTGCCAGCTCCCTGCCCAGCTGCTGGCATTGCAGCGTCTGCCTGGGCCCTAGCACAGCTTGGGGTCCCAGCACCCAGCTTCCATGGGCAGGTCCCCACCCCGGCGCTCCGGGGGCTGGCTGTGCTGCCCACTCAGCCCATCTCTGGGGCTGCGGTGCAGGCCTCAGCCACTCCCAGCCATGGGGACTCCTGGAGCTAGGCAGCCAGCTGTGGGCCTGCCCCATATCCTCACCCAGGCACTGCTGGAGCCGAGGGGATGGCCGGGCCCTGGATCCCGACGCCCATGCCAGCAGGAACGCCTCGGCCCCCCGGCTGCAGGCTGGGCAGGTAAAGCTGCTGAGGGCTGGGACCGTCTGGGACCCCCTTGTGGCCAGGGGCGGGCGGGCCAGGCCGGAGCAGGTCTCTGCCCCGCACGCGCCCCATGGAGCAGCGGCACCGCCTGGAGCTCAGGAGAGAGACGCCGGAGCCGCCCGTCTCGGCCCAGCTGGCGGTGCTGCTCTCACTGCTGTGGATGTTCCCGTGGCCCGTCGGCACCCGGCCTGCGCCCACCCCGGCGGACGAGAGCGGGGAGGTGGTGGTGAGTCCCACGCGTGCGGCTCTCGGGGCTCCGCTCGGCCCCTGGTTAGTGGTGTCTGACCTCGGCTCCTCCCCAGCCCCAGCTACCCACAGCCAGGGGAGAGAGCAAGGGTCTCTCATGGTCCCGCCTCCTGCCCTGTCCTCACAGCTCAGCCAGTGCCCCTCACTCCTGCCCACAGCCAGATCCTCCTGTCCCAGCTCTGGGGTCCCCGAGGCAGAGCCTGGGGGGTGAAGACGACTGGTGACAAGCTCGTGTCGCTGGTGTCCTGAGTCAGCATTTGAACCCGGGGCTGGGGAGGGGCCCTGGGTCTCTGCAGGGGTTGCTCACTTCCTGGGTGCCGGGCCAGCCTGTGTCTTGGGGGGCGGGGGCGACGTTACTGTCCGGGGGAAAGGTCCCGCTGCTGGTGCCAGCAGCTCCGAGAGGCCGGCCGAGCTGGACACCTGCGCTGGCATCTCTCTCCCCTCCGTGTGCCCAGGCCTGGCTGACGCAGTACGGCTACCTGCCGCCTGCCGAGCCTGGCGCCGGCCAGCTGCAGACCTGGGAGGCCGTGACGAGCGCCATCCGTGCCATGCAGCGCTTTGCGGGCATCCCCGAGAGCGGCATCCCAGGTACGCAGAGCTGCCCCCCATCGCCGGTGCCCCAGCCAGACAGACCCCCAGGTCCACCTGCCCCACACCATGCCCTGGCCTGGGCCCCCGTTGCCCCAGGATGCTCCCCCCACCTGCCGGTCTCTGCCCCCACCCCCACATCCGCCACCAGCTCCCTTCTGCCTGGCAACCTCCCGGGGGGCCCCAGTTCTGTCTGGTCCTGGGTGCAGCTCCCAGCAGGGACTCCTGCCCTGCCACACTGCCTGCCGGCCCACAAGCAGCCCGTGGCCGCCGCATGGGATTCCTGGCCGGCCCCTTGGCTTGGCAGGACTCCCCGTGACCCAGCTCAGGGGCCAGCCAGGCAGCACCCCCTTCCCGCCAGCCCTGGGCTCCCCGCCTGCCTTTGCTCTGCAGGTGCTCCTTGGGGGCGCTGCGGTCCCGGGGGAGCAGCGGGGCTTTCCCCAGAGGCAGTCTGCCGGCTGGGCGCTCCGCCCCAGCTGAGACCCGACAGCTCGCTGCAGGCCTGCGTACCGGTGACGCGCCCGTTTCCCTCCCGGTTGGCCAGATGACGCCACGCTGGCGCTGCTCCGGACGCCGCGCTGCTCGCTGCCCGACGTGCTGCCCCACCGGCCGCCCCAGCCGGGGAGTGGGAGGCAGCGGCGGAAGAGGAGGAGACGCTGGGGCAGGAGGCGCGCGGGCCTGCCTTGGGCCAAGCGGAGCATCTCCTGGACGTAGGTAGCCCAGGCGCCTGCTCCCGGCTGGCCTGGGGCGGGAGGCCCACGCGGACCCACCAGGGCACCTGGGTGCCAAGCGCATGGCTGGAGCCTCAGGGCATTTCAGGTGGGGGGGGCAGGTGTGACTCTGGGGAAGGGGAGGAGCCAGCTGGGACATGCCAGCGTGCCCTGAAAGGAGCAGGAACATCCTCCCGCCAGGTACAAAGACTGTCGCCTCCTGGGTGCTGCAGGTGGCTTTCAGCTCTGTTTGTGCAGCGCCTGGCGCGGCGGGGGGCGGGGACGGGCGTGGCTTTCAGGTCTGTTTGTGCAGCACCTGGCGCGGCGGGCGGCGGGGACGGGCGCGGCTTTCAGGTCTGTTTGTGCAGCGCCTGGCGCGGCGGGGACGGGCGCGGCTTTCAGGTCTGTTTGTGCAGCGCCTGGCGCGGCGGGCGGCGGGGACGGGCGCGGCTTTCAGGTCTGTTTGTGCAGCGCCTGGCGCGGCGGGCGGCGGGGACGGGCGCGGCTTTCAGGTCTGTTTGTGCAGCGCCTGGCGCGGCGGGGGGCGGGGACGGGCGCGGCTTTCAGGTCTGTTTGTGCAGCGCCTGGCGCGGCGGGGGGCGGGGACGGGCGCGGCTTTCAGGTCTGTTTGTGCAGCGCCTGGCGCGGCGGGGGGCGGGGACGGGCGCGGCTTTCAGGTCTGTTTGTGCAGCGCCTGGCGCGGCGGGGGGCGGGGACGAGCGCGGCTTTCAGGTCTGTTTGTGCAGCGCCTGGCGCGGCGGGGGGCGGGGACGAGCGCGGCTTTCAGGTCTGTTTGTGCAGCGCCTGGGCAGAAACCAGCAGCCATCAGTACCATCTGCTTTGGGGAGAGGGGCCCAGAGGGGTCCCCGAGCTGGGTCCTGGCCCCCTGCCCCCCTCTCCAGCCAGCCCAGACTGCCCCACTCCCAGCCCAGTTCCAGTTCGACCCGCCAGGCCCCTCCTCCCGCCTTTGGCCTGTGTCCCGGGGAAGAAAGGGGTCACCTGGCTGCCTGGGTTACCAAGAGCCTGGAGCCCCATTGTCTGCGTGTGAGACGTCCTCACACCCAAACTTCCCTCCCCGCCCTGCGCCGGTGCTGTGCCTGGGGAAACTGAGGCACCACCCGGGGTTACTGCAGGACAGTCGGAAACACAGGCAGCCGAACCAGAGGGATAAACCCTTTGCACCCCTCACCTCGTTACAGGCAGCCCAGGGCTGGGCTAGCAGGAGGTGGTGGGTCTGGCTTGAGGGGCATTACCAGGGCTCTGTGTGAGGAGCCCCAGGGCAGGGAGAGCAGGGGCTGCAGGTCAGCTATAAGTTGCAGCCACAGCAGTCAGTGGGATGGAAGACTAGGGCCAGGCTGGCAGGGGCTGTGTGTTGGAGTGAGGGGCACCGGCAGGGCTGGGGGGCCCAGGGCCAGGCTGGCAGGGGCTGTGGGTTGGAGTGAGGGGCACCGGCAGGGCTGGGGGTTGCAGGGCCAGGCTGGCAGGGGCTGTGGGTGGCAGTGAGGGGCACCGGCAGGGTTGGGGGTTGCAGGGCCAGGCTGGCAGGGGCTGTGGGTGGCAGTGAGGGGCACCGGCAGGGCTGGGAGTTGCAGGGCCGGGCTGGCAGGGGCTGTGGGTCGGACTGAGGGGCACCGGCAGGGCTGGGGGTTGCAGGGCCGGGCTGGCAGGGGCTGTGGGTGGGAGTGAGGGGCACCGGCAGGGCTGGGGGTCCCAGGGCCAGGCTGGCAGGGGCTGTGGGTGGCAGTGAGGGGCACCGGCAGGGCTGGGGGTGGCAGGGCCGCGCTGGCAGGGGCTGTGGGTGGCAGTGAGGGGCACTGGCAGGGCTGGGGGTGGCAGGGCCAGGCTGGCAGGGGCTGTGGGTGGCAGTGAGGGGCACCGGCAGGGCTGGGGGTTGCAGGGCTGGGCTGGCAGGGGCTGTGGGTGGCAGTGAGGGGCACCAGCAGGGCTGTGGGGGAGCTGGACTTGGGCCGAGGCCCGGGACCGAGGGGTTCAGTCCCCGGTTCGGACTCTCTCCCGGCGGAGGCCTGGCCTGGCGCCCACGTGCCCACTCGGCTGGCAGGGTGAAGACGTACCCACGGGAGCTGCGCCTGAGCCGCGACACCGTCCGCGCCCTGATTCACTACGCGCTGCAGGTGTGGGCCGCGGCCGCCCCGCTCACCTTCCACGAGGTGGGCGGCCCCGGCGCCGACGTGGCGGTGGAGTTCCTGCGCCTGGCGCACCGGGACGGCCACCCCTTCGATGGGCCGGGGGGCGGGGTGGCCCACGCCTTCTTCCCCAGCGACCCCCAGCGTGCCGGCCACGTGCACTTCGACAGCGACGAGGACTGGACATTCCGCTCGCCCGGTGCGCCCCGGCGCGGGGGGGGACAAGCAAGGGCCTGGCCAGGCAGGGGCTGCCCCCCACCACCCCCCTTGCCCCATCCAGGCAGGGGCTGCTCCCCCACTCCCCTTGCCTCATCCAGGCAAGGGTTGCCCCCCGCCCCCCTTCCAGGCAGGGGCTGCTCCCCTGCCCCCCCTTGCCCCATCCTAGCAGGGGCTGCCACCCACACCTGCCGCCCCTTCTCCTGGCATGGGGGTACCCATCGGACCAGAGGCTGCCGCCCCGGCCCCTCGTCATGCCAGACTCGCCCTCCCTGGGCCCCTTGCAGGTGACTCGGGGACGGATCTCTTTGCTGTGGCGGTGCACGAGTTTGGCCACAGCCTGGGCCTGGCGCACTCGCCCTCCGCGCGCTCCATCATGCGCCCGTACTACCAGGGCCCGGTGGGGGACCCGCTGCAGTACCAGCTGCAGGCCGACGACCGCGCGGACATCCAGGAGCTCTACGGTACGGCCCGGCCTGGCAGGGCGGGAGGGACTGGTGGGAGCCCCTCTGGGAGGCACGGAGGCCAGCCTGTCTCCAGGGCGCTCTGCAAGCCAGACCCTGCCGGCTGTGCCCAGCTATTGCAAACCAGCCCCTTAAAAGGGCTCGGCTGGTGGGGTGGCTGCACTGGGGGCCTGTGCCCCATGCGCTGAGCGGGCCAGTGCTCAGCCAGCCGGCAGCGGGGCAGGGTCGTCTCCCAGGAGGAGGAGCGGAGCTGGGACCGTCCCCGGTGTGCGTCGTGGTGGGGCCTCTGCCTGGCCAGCCGCACGCGCAGGGGCTGGAAGCTGATGGCCCTGTGCTGTCGCCTGCACCCAGGGAGCCACGTCCTGCCTGCCACGGAGAACTCGGAGGTGGCCATGCGGCTCCCGGACCCGCCATCCCAGCCCCACGACTTGCCTGCCTTGAGGTGAGCAGGACGGACCCTCCCGCCCCTATGCACCCCGGAGAGCGGCTCTCACCTCGCGCCGGCGTGGGCCTGGCTGGGGTCCCCGGGGTCCAAGCCCAGTCTGTGCTGCGCCCTACCTGGGCACCCCGGCTCTAGGCCCACCCTGGAGCAAGCTGGAGCCGGTGAATGGGCAAGAGGAGGGGGGGACCGGAACTGCTGAACAGCACCTGCTGCAGGAGAGCCTGGGGCGTGGCCCGTCTCCGAGGGCTCTGGAGAAGGGCCCCAAGGGGGTCTCCAGCCGGGCTCGCGCCGTGGGGGACTGGGACGGGGATGTAGGTATGTGACACCCCCGCTGGCGTAGAGCGGAGACAGCGGCAGCGTCCGCTCGCCGAGCGCGGGAGCTGTGGGATTGGAAGGTGGGGAGCTCAGCGCAGCCCCGGGGGGGAACCTTTTCATGCCATCACCAAGTGGGGGTCCCCGGCCCCGCCCCAGCTGCAGGCAGCCGTGGCTCTCACCCGGCCGGGGAACAGGAGGGTCTCAGGCCACAGGGACACGGCGCAGAACAGACTTAGCACAGGGGCCAGAAGTGGCCAGCACCATCTGCCTTGGGGAGAGGGGCCCAGAGGGGTCCCCAAGCCAGGCCCTGGGCCCCTGCCCCCCTCTCCAGCCAGCCCAGACTGCCCCACTCCCAGCCCAGTTCCAATTCAACCCGCCAGGCCCCTCCTTCCGCATTTGGCCTGTGTCCTGGGGAAGAAAGGGGTCACCTGGCTGCCTGGGTTACCAAGAGCCTGGAGCCCCATTGCCTATGTGTGAGACGTCCTCACACCCGAACGCCCCTCCCCGCCCTGCGCCGGTGCTGTGCCTGGGGAAACTGAGGCACCACCCGGTGTCACTGCAGGACGGTAGGTAACACGCATGCAACCGAACCAGGGGATAAAATTCTCATCCCCCACACCCTGTCTGACAAGCCGGGGTCCCCGTGGGGCTTGCAGCCAGGCTGTTGTGTGGCAGTGGGGCTCCAGAGCAGTTCAGCATGTGTGGGGCTGCCCCATGCAGCCAGAGCCTCAGCCCCAGCCTCTCTGCCAGGCCTGCGGGCAGAGGGCCCCGCCAGGCCCCGTGGGAGGGCAGAGGGGAGCCGGCCCCCTGCAGTGACGTGGTCCCCACTGCTGCAGCAGGTCGGAGAAGGGGTTCCCGGATCGCTGCTCTTCCAACCCGGACGCCGTCGCCCGCATCCGAGGGGAAACCTTCTTCTTCCAAGGTCTGTCTGCGCCGGGCAGGTCAGGGCAAGGGCTGCTGGGCTGGGCTGGGCTGTGGGGGGGGCCTGGGGCTGGGGGGACCAGCTGCCTGTTCACCCCATTGAAAGCTGGGAGGACGATCTCCGGCAGGGGGCAGGCTGCGAGGCCGGGAGGGCCGTCTTATCTGCGGTGAGATGTGGGTGCATGGGGGGAGACAGGCTGGGGCTTCTCTTGTGCCCCCACCTCCCTTGCCCAGCCCCCTCGCCCCGCGCTGGCAGCAGGAGTTGGCCCCGTGGGGACCGGGGCTGGGATGGGGACCCACTCGGCGCCTAGGGCCAGCCACAGGTGGTTTGTGCCCCACGAGACCTGCCCCAGCTGCCACCTCCCTGCCCGAGGAGCCCGGCAGCCCTGAGCCATAACCCTGCCCCGGCTCCCAGCTGTGGGAGCCCTCGGCTCTTCCTCCTGCCCCAGCTCGGGGGGGCTCTGGGTCGGCCAGGGACAGAGGGACTCTCCGCCACTGGCCCAGCTGTGGCGCTGCTTCCACCAGCCTGGGCACGGTGTGCTAACCCTCTGCCGCCCCCGGCTCTAGGTCCGTACTTCTGGCGCCTGAGCCACGGCCGGCACCTGGCCTCCCGGCGCCCCGCCCTGAGCGCAGCCTTCTGGCGCGGCCTGCCCCACAGCCTGCCCCGCGTGGACGCTGTGTACGAGAGGCACACGGACCATCGCATCCTCTTCTTCAGCGGTGAGCGCTGGGGCCGGGCCGGCCGGGGGTGACGTACGCCCTTGTGCTGCCATTCCAGGTTTAGCTGCCCTCTGCCGCCACCCTTGGGTGGGGGGGTTCCCCGGCTGCTCCCCTCGGCGCCAGGCTCCCACTCACTTCTCCCTGCCTCCCCCAGGGCCCCTCTACTGGGTGTTCAAGGACAATGGGGCAGAGGAGGGGTACCCACGCCCCATCACGGACTTCGGCCTGCCCCCCGGGGGAGTGGACGCCGCCTTCTCCTCGCCCCACGACGGGAAAACCTACTTCTTCAAGGGCGGCCTGCAGTGGCGCTACGACGAGGCAGCCGGGCGCATGGACAAGGGGTCCCCCACCCGCCCCCTGCTCTGGGGGCAGCTCCCCGCCCTCCCGGACGACATGCTGAGTGGAAGTGATGGTGAGTCGCCCCTCACCCTGGCCTCATGGCCACGCAGCGCCCCTGGGCCAGGAGACTCCCTGCTCTCTGCACCCGCCAGTGAGTGCACGCTAAGGGCCCCGCTGGCAGAGCCCTGACGCACTCGTGACGCCTGTCTCCCTGCAGGAGAGGTGTACGCCTTCCAGGGCAGGCGGTACTGGAAGCTGGACTGGCCCAGCCGGAAGCTGGAGCCCGGCTACCCTCGCTCCATTGCCAGGGACTGGCTGGGCTGCAAGGGGGAGCTCCACCTGCCCCCCAGCGCCCTGCCCAGTGCCCCGGCAGGAGCCAAGCTGCATCCGGCCGGCCGGGGCCCCCCACCGGAGGTGGAACACTGCCTGTGTCCCAGTTCTGCCCCCCGTGCCGCGGGTGGCTGGATGCTGGCGGTGCTGCTGCTGCTGCGAGGGCTGGGCTAGGTGGCCGGGGGGGGGGTGGTGGCCCCCACGCTCCATGCTAACCACAGAGGTGCCAGGCCAGGCTCTGCCATCCCCTGGAGGGAAGCTGCAGCAGGGTGCCCAGGAGCCAGTGTGTTGCCAGGGCAGGCAGTGCCAGGGTCGGGTCCCCGGGGCTGGACTCCCCAGCCCCCCCTGCGCTCGCTGGCTGCCCATGGGGACAGAGCTGGGGCGGGGGCACAGGCCACCTCCACTCGCTCTGAGCAGGATCAGCACCAGTGGCGGCACTCAGAGGCCAGGCCTCTGCCAGGGGCTGTCAGCTGGGCCCAGGGACGCGGGACTGAAGGAGAGGCTCCCCGTGGGCCGCTGACTGACGCCAGCTCTGAGGCCCCATCTCCCTGGCTCCCCCAGCGCTGGCCCGAGGCGGGAGCAGAGGCGAGCTGCAGCTTCGCTCGCAGAGCGGGAAACGGAGTTCATACACCCGGTGCCCACGGCCTCGGCCTGCCCCTCGCCCTGCTTGCTCCCCCCAGCTCTGCCCCCTCTGTGCACACCGGGCAGCCGGCGGACGGACCCTCTTCCGTCCCTTGGAGCCACCCTGAGGTGCCCAGCCTGGCCTCACTGCTGTGCAAACGGCCCCCCTGTGTCTGAAGGACCCCGGCGCTCCAAAGAGCTGCTGTCCCCACCCTGCCCCAGGGGACCCCCAGCCCGCTGGGGGGGCCGAGGTGAACAGCCCTAGGGAGCTGCGCAGTGGGCTGGGGGCAGGGAGGTGAGGCTCACAGTGGAAGCAGCCTGGCCCCAGCACTGTGGGAGCCATGGCCTCCCCTCTCAGGGCAGATAAGCCCCGCTCAGCCCCGGCCCAGCTGGGAGAGGCCACAGACCCCGTCCTCCCCACGTCAGGCCTGGATTGGCGCCCGCACTCCCTGAGACAGGAAGCGGCCACTGCTGCTGGGCGCCGGCGGAGCTGCGGCAGTGGGCGTGACGTGCCCGGGCTTTTAAACGGAACGTGGAAGAGATTTCCGTCAGCAGCGTACACCGGGGCCCCGATTCCTGTGCTCGGTGGAGGACTCCGCTGAAAGCTGGTGATGCCTGGCGTCTGGCTGTGTTGGGGAAGTTCACGATGTCGGGCTCGGTGTCACAACAGGAGGTGAGATCTCCCCCCCAGCCTGGGAACACTTTCCCAAATGCCCAGCACAGCTTGGGAACTTGGGACTCTCACCCGGCATGCGTCTGACGGCAGAGTGCCACAGCCGTCCACCTGGGTCAGGTCACCCTGACTCGCCAGCGCCTGATGGGAAGGAGAGAGGACTTTTTCCCTCAATGGAAAAACTATAAGAGGAGTCCTGGCAGGTTCTTTTCCTCCCTTGTGGCTTACGCCTGTCTGGACTGGGGGTCCGTCCCCCAAGAGGACGCTTGCTAAGACTTTCAAGAATCAGCAGATAACATCACTGCTCTGTCTCAGTCCTTGTAACTGATGTATGTAAGGAACCACTTCAGCCATTTCTCCCTCCCTCGATCTTTCTTTCTTTGTTAATAAACCTTTAGAGTTTAGATCTGAAGGATCGGCCCAGCATGGTGATTTGGGTAAGATCCAGGTGTATATTGACATGGGGCTGTGGTTGGACCCTTTTGGGGCCTGGAAGAATCTGTGTGGAGCTGGTGAAATAGGTTGTAAGAACTTCTCAGCTGAGTAGGGGGCTGTTGGACGGGGCATTTTGAAGTAGCTGGAAGTCTGTGAGTTTGCTTATGTGGCTTCTGGCTGGCCAGTGGGGCTGGCAGAGGTACTTTTGTGGCTGGTTTGATTTGCCTTAGTGAGAAGAAGTTATGCTTATGCTCCAAAATAGCTGTTAGTCTATAAGGTACCACAGGATTTGTTGTTCTCGAAGATACAGACTAACACAGCTCCCTCTCTGATACTTAGCGAGAAGGAAATCCCAGCCTGGGGCAGTGAGTTGGCTGGATTTAAGCAAAGCTACCCGAGACTGCTTTCCATAGCTGTGCCCGGAAACCCTGTCCTATCACTGAGGCGTAGTTGTGCTTGGATCCACAGAACTGGGTTGGGTCCTGATCCCAAGCTCACCCACGCTGTCCTACAGCTGAGTTCTGGGTTTTCAGAGAGTTTGGTGGAAGTGCAGTTGCAATGGATTCGCGGCAGCGGGGTGGGCTGGAAAGAAAAGCCCGGGAAGAGAGGTGCTGGGAAAGACAAATCTCCTTCAGCGAGGATGCTACAAACAGGGGCATGGGGCCGGGCCGAAGCAATGAAAATAACGGCTGGTGAAGAAACCATCGAGTTGGAAGGAAGAATATTGGCGTCGGAACCCGTCGTGTTACAGAGGGGAAGGTGGCCCCACGCCCAGAACGTGCCGGGGCCGCCCGCACGGGGAGGAGCAAGCGGAGGCAGCTGGTCCTTTAATGAGGGGCTGGGTGGCGGCTGAGCAGAGAGCCGAGCCGGAGCCCAGGCAGCGTCCTGGTCACTTCCAGCTGGCGAAGAACTGCTTGAAGAGGGGAGTCTCGCGTCCCTCGGGCAGGATCTCCACCTGCGGCCCACAGGAGAGAGGCAGGTGAGGCGGGGCCCAGGCTTCTAGCATGGGGGGGCAGGGTGGGTCCCAGGGACACCCCCTGCATGGCAGGAGAGATCGGCCTGGGGTGAAGGGCCCTGTGCTTCCCGTCGGGGCGGCTGGGCCAAGGCAGAGAGCCTGGAAGGGACCCAGAGATGCCCTGCTGGGTCCTGGAGGGCTCAACAGGAACTGGCCTGTTTCCCCTGAGGGCTCTGCCTGCCTGGCAGGCTGTGATGGGGTTCAGGGGTCCCCCTGCACTGCACCCCGTCCGCTGGCAGGAGTGACTCTCACTCAGCAGGTACAACAGCAGGTTTATTAGGCAACAGATGTCCAGTTTCTCACAGAAGCAACAGCATAGCAGCCAGAGACAGTCCTTCCAACCTGTCCTGGGGGAAGACCCCGAGGGGTGCCCCTCTGGGGTGTAGCTTTCCCCTCCTCAGGCTGGCTGCCTTCCAGCTCTCCCTTCTCCTCGCCTCTAACTGCCCCCCCGATTCAAAAACCCCAGCTCAGCTCCTCCCTGCTCTTTGTTTAGGCAGAGGTGTTATCTGCCAGTTGTAGCCCCAGGGTCATCCTTAGCCACTGGGAGCTGCTGTTTGCCTCGGACATCCAGCCTGACTCACACATGCACCCCCCCCACTCCATCACATCTCTCCCCCCTTCCAGACCGCACTGAGCGGGGTCACTTAGCCAGTGACCTGGGGAAGTTCGGGGCCCTCCCTGCGTGACAGGGCATCGGCTATGGTGTTGTTGTTCCCCTTGACGTGGACCACCTCCATGTCGTAGTCCTGCAGGAGCAGACTCCACCGCAGGAGCTTGGCGTTGGCCCCTTTCATGTGATGCAGCCAGGTCAGGGGTGAGTGATCGGTGTACACGGTGAAACGCCGTCCAAACAGGTACGGCTGCAGCTTCCCCAGCGCCCACACCATGGCCAGACATTCCTTCTCTATGGCCGCGTAGCTCTGCTCCCGGGGCAGCAGCTTCTTACTCAGGTACACAATGGGGTGTTTCTCCCCTTTGTCAGTCACCTGCATTAGCACCGCCCCCAGCCCCACGTCCGAGGCATCGGTGAACACCAGGAAGGGCTTGTTGAAGTCTGGATTTGCCAGCACTGGGGCCCTGACCAGAGCCTCCTTCAGCGCGCAGAGGGCCTCTTGGCACTGCTTGGTCCAGACCACCTTGTCAGGCTTTCCCTTTTTACACAGCTCCGTGAGGGGGGCTGCGATGGAGCTAAAGTGGGGCACAAACCTCCGGTAGTACCCCGCCATCCCAATGAAGGCCTGGACCTGCTTCTTAGTCTGGGGTGTTGGCCAATCTCTGACAGCCTCCACTTTAGCTGGCTCTGGCTTTAAGCAGCCGCTGCCCACCTTGTGGCCCAGGTAGGTCACCTCAGCCATTCCCACCTTGCACTTCCCTGCCTTGATAGTCAGACCAGCCTTCTGGAGTCGGTCCAGCACCTGCTTGACCTGGGACACATGGTCCTCCCACGTCTGGCTGAAGATGCAAATGTCGTCCATGTAAGCCAGGGCAAAGCTCTCCATTCCCTTCAGTAGCTGGTCCACCAGACGCTGGAAGGTAGCGGGTGCCCCCTTGAGGCCGAAGGGCAGGACCAAGAACTCGTAGAGCCCCACAGGAGTGATGAAAGCCGACTTCAGCCGGGCATCTTGGTCTAATGGCACTTGCCAGTACCCCTTGGTGAGGTCTATGGTGGTGAGGTAACGGGCTCCCCCCAGCTTGTCTAAAAGGTCATCAGGCCTGGGCATGGGGTAGGCGTCCGAGACAGTGATGGCGTTAAGCTTGCGATAGTCCACACAAAACCGAACAGACCCATCTTTTTTAGGGACTAACACCACGGGAGAGGCCCAGGGGCTGGACGAGGGTTGGATCACCCCCAGAGCCAGCATGTCTTCAACCTCCCGCTCTATGTCCTGAGCCGTCCTCCCTGTGGCTCTGAATGGCACACACTTGATAGGGGCGTGGGTGCCTGTCTCTATTCGGTGGACAGCCAGGTCAGTGCGTCCGGGTCTGTCCGAGAACAGCTGTTGATGCGAATGCAGCACCTCCTTGATCTCCGTCTGCTGGGCAGGGGTCAGCTGGTCTGAGAGGGGAATAGACTCCAGCAAGGAGCCGGCTCCAGTCCTTGTGAGTAAATCCACCAAGGGATCTTCCCCCTGCCCCTCCCAGTGTCTGCACACGGCCAGCACCAAGTTCTGCCTGTCCCAGTAAGGTTTCATCATGTTCACATGATAGACCCGGTGGCGGTGGGCCCGGTTCGACAGTTCCACCACATAATTCACGTCATTTAGCTGTTTGACGACCTTGAAGGGCCCATCCCAGGCCGCTTGCAGCTTGTTCCGCCGCACAGGTATAAGGACCATCACTTGATCCCCGGTGGCATAGGCTCGGGCCCTGGCGTTACGGTCATACCAGACCTTTTGCTTCCTTTGGGCCATGGAGAGGTTCTCCCTGGCCAGGCCCATGAGCTCGGTGAGTTTTTCCCGGAAGGTCAGTACATACTGTACCACTGACTCCCCTTCAGGGGAGGCCGTCCCCTCCCACTCTTCTCTGAGCAAGTCCAAGGGTCCCCGTACCCTCCTTCCATACAGCAGCTCAAACGGGGAGAACCCCGTGGATTCCTGGGGCACCTCCCTGTATGCAAACAGCAGGTGGGGTAAGTACTTGTCCCAGTCATGGGGGTATTGATTCATGAAGGTTCTCAGCATCTGCTTCAGAGTCCCATTGAACCTCTCCACCAGCCCATTGGTCTGCGGGTGGTAGGCTGTGGCCCAGGTGTGCCGGACCCCACACTTGTCCCACAAGCTTTGCAGTAGGGCCGACATGAAGTTGGACCCCTGATCTGTGAGGACCTCCTTGGGGAACCCCACTCTGCTGAAAATGGACAGCAGTGCATCCGCCACGGTGTTAGCGTCGATAGAGGTTAAGGCCACTGCTTCTGGGTATCGCGTGGCAAAATCTACCACTACCAAAATATATTTCTTCCCCGAACGCGTTGCCTTGCTGAAGGGGCCCGCTATGTCTATAGCCACTTTCTGGAAAGGCTCCTCTATGATGGGCAGTGGCCGCAGGGCAGCTTTCCCCTTGTCCCGGCTCTTCCCCACCCTCTGGCAGGGATCGCAGGACAGGCAATACAGACGGACAGCTGCAAAGATCCCTGGCCAGAAAAAGTTCTGTAACAACCTTCTCCTGGTGCGGTGGATCCCCTGGTGTCCTGCGAGCGGGACATCATGAGCTAGGTACAGCAGCCTGCGCCGGTACTTTTGGGGAACCACCAGTTGCCTCTGGACCTTCCATGGCTCCGCTTTGCGTCTGGGAGCCCATTCCCGGTACAGGAATCCCTTTTCCCACAGGAATCTCTCCCTGCAGCCCTCCCCCAGCTGCGGAGCTGGGCTGAGACTGGCCAGTTCCCTCAGCTTCTGCAAGGAGGGGTCTCTCTGCTGCTCTGCCTGGAATTCTTCCGCTCGGGCAGGAGCGGAGGCTACTTCCCCATCCCTGCCTGGCTCCAGCATCCCTAGCCTGTGAGATCTGGTTTTTGGGAGCCCCCTTTCTCTCAGGGTTGGCCCCTGTGGCTTTGGCTGGGCCTGTACCCCTGAATCTGGGGAGCGCACCCCTCGTTTTCTTTGGCTACGGGTCAGGACCAGGGCACGAGGGCGTTCACCTTGCCAGTTCTCCAGGTCAGCCCCCATCAGTACATCTGCCGGCAAATGGCTGTGCACGCCCACTTCCTTGGGGCCTTCCTTCTTCCCCCATTTCAGGTGCACCCTGGCCATGGGCACCTTGAAAGGGGTCCCATCAATTCCTGTTATCGTCAGGTGGGAATCGGGTATCATGCAGCCCGGTGCCACCACCCCGGGTCGGGCCAGCGTCACGTCAGCGCCTGTGTCCCAGAACCCCGTGACCTTTTTCCCATCTACCTCGAGGTGTTTGAGACACTTGCTCCACAGAGGTAGCGCTGCCCCCACTCTGTAAACTGGCCTCTGAGCATTTGGTCCCCCTGAGGAGCTGGTCTGTGGGGCGGATTCGGCCCAATCTGAGTGCCCCTTGTCAGCACCACCCGCCTTGGCCGCCAGCCCCTCTGACTTCTGGGACCCCACCCAGTTGACTCCATGACCCCCCGGCCTGCTCAACCTGTCTGGGAGCCTGGGGCACTGGGCTGCTCTATGCCCCTTTCGCCCACAGCGGTAACAGCCTGGGTCTGGTTGTGTCCCTCGGGCCGGCTGCTCTGTCCGGGCTCTGTTTGGCTCTCTGGGGGGTGGGTGGCTGGCCCCTCTTTCCTGGGCTTGCCCAAGAGGTGGTCCCCTCTGTCGTACAGTTAGGGACCGGTCTCTCTGAGATTCTCGGTTTCTCCAGGACTCCCTCTCCCTCCGGGACTCCCTCTCTCTCCGAGACTCCCTCTCCTTGTGGGGCTCACTTTCAAACCTGGCCCGGCTGTTTGTGAAGTCATCTGCCAGTTTCCCTGCATCATGTGAGTCCCCTGGCTTCCGGTCCACGAGCCACACCCTCAGGTCAGGTGCGCACATCTCGTAGAATCGCTCCACAACCGCCAGCTCGATCAGGTCCTCTACGGACTGGACTCCCATTCCGAATGCCCACTTCTGGTAGTATTGCTTCAGGCGGGCGGTTGTATCTACGTGGGTTTCCTCTGGCCTCTTCTGCGCCTCCTGGAACTTCTTCTTGTACATCTCCGGAGTCAGCCCGAACTTATGCAGCAGGGCCTGTTTGAACCGTTCATAGTCCCCAGGCTGCAGCCCCACCAGCTGGCTGAGCACCGCTGCGCCCTTCCGGCCTAGCAAGGGCGTGAGGTGCCGGAGCCACTCATCTGGGGGAACCTCATGCAACTCACAGGCTCGCTCGAAGGCGGTAAGGAACTCGTCCATGTCCCCTGTGTCCTGACACTGGGCCAGCACACGCGTCTCCAAGTGACTGGCCACCCCGAGCCGTCTGGCCCTCTCCCCGCTTACCGCAGCTGGGGCCTCTTGGCGTCTCGCCTCTGCCATGGTTCGCTCATGCTCCCGCTCTCGCTCTCTCTCCTCCCGCTGTCTCTCTTGTAGCTGGCACTCGTGCTCACGCTCTCTTTCTCGTTCCTGGCGCTCAAGCTCACGCTCTCTTTCTCATTCCTGGCGCTCACGCTCTCTTTCCCGTTCCTGGTGCTCCAGTTCCTTTAATTTCACCTCGAGTTCCAGCCGTCTCAGCTCTGCGGCGGGGGACTCTGCCCGCGATGGACCACCGCTAGCTGAGCGCGACCTGGTGGGCACCGCGTCTGTCGGACGGCGTCGAGCCCCTGCTCCTGTCGGAGAATCCGAAATGCTTCCCGAGGCTGACCGGCCACTTTCTGCCGGGACAGGCTCTGCCCCCCCGGATCGGTCATTCTCTTCCAGCTGTGCAATCAGCTGGGCCTTGGTCGCCTTCCCCACGGTCAGGCCCCTCTCTCTGCACAGCCCTGCTAGCTCTGCCTTCAGGAGTCGGGTATAATCCATCTCCCCGCTATTTCCCGGGGTATCCACTCACCAGCAGCAGCTGCAGGAATGGCTCTGTTCCCCCTCTGGCTCTTGTGAGACTCCTTCCTTCTCTGGTGCTCAGTCAGCCACTGCTGGGAGCTCATCCGTGGGTGCAGTGCATCCCACTTCTGACACCAGTGTGATGGGGTTCAGGGGTCCCCCTGCACTGCACCCCGTCCGCTGGCAGGAGTGACTCTCACTCAGCAGGTACAACAGCAGTTTTATTAGGCAACAGATGTCCAGTTTCTCACAGAAGCAACAGCATAGCAGCCAGAGACAGTCCTTCCAACCTGTCCTGGGGGGAAGACCCCGAGGGGTGCCCCTCTGGGGTGTAGCTTCCCCCTCCTCAGGCTGGCTGCCTTCCAGCTCTCCCTTCTCCTCGCCTCTAACTGCCCCCCCGATTCAAAAACCCAGCTCAGCTCCTCCCTGCTCTTTGTTCAGGCAGAGGTGTTATCTGCCAGTTGTAGCCCCAGGGTCATCCTTAGCCACTGGGAGCTGCTGTTTGCCTCGGACATCCAGCCTGACTCACACATGCACCCCCCCCACTCCATCACACAGGCAATTTCCCTGCACTGCCCCACGCTGCCAGGAGATGGCCTGCGCCCTGTGCCCAGTGCCACCTTGTGCCGGCAACCTGAACCCTGCCCTGACCCATCCTGCGCCCTGACGTGCCCGCGCCCTGCACCCGCTCACCTGGGTCTTGGGGCAGTACTTCATCCGGGAGATGAAATCCTCAGCCACTCTGAGGGCCGCCTCCCGCTCCTGCAGGTTGGCTTTGCGACCTGGCGGGAGGAGGGAAGTCAGGGAAGGGCCTGGTGCCGGCCCTGAGGGGAGCCCCGGCTGGCAGGGACACGTCTGTGGGGCCGGGGCTGAGAGCAACGGGACGCGAGCTCTGGCCAGCAGGGAGTCGGCCCCACCGGCCGTGGAGCAGAGCTGGGCGCCCGGAGACCAGCGAGTGCCCTGGAGTGGCACGCTGGATGTGCAGTCTGCGCTGTGGTGGGAGTGGGCTAGCCAGGTGCCCCCCGGGCCTGGGAAGGGGTCGGAAGTGGGGCTTCTGCCCACCGAGCCCCAGAGCTCCAGCAAGGGGCTGTCCCTTGGGATGGAGAAGGCGCTGCCGGCTGCCCTGGGCAGGCCCCGGGGTGGAGGACGCGAGCGCCCGGGGCAGGGCAGCCGTGAGCGCACGCAGAGGAATAGCTTTGCCCAGCCAGCCTGGGGCAGGGTGGAGTTTTCAGCCGCCGACCCACAGCGAGTGCAGCCGGGCCCGGGGCTTGGCGTGCCCACGAGGGGTGCCAGGGGCCTGGCCAGCGTCCGGCCGCCGTGCTGAGGGGTGATCTCTGCGGCATGGAGCCGGCGCCCACCCCCGGGGCCAGCCCCGAATGGCAAAACCAGCTGCCGTTTTCCAGAGCAACGAGGTGCACCTCCTGCGTGGTAGGTCAGCGCCTAAATCCCACTTACGGCAGTGAGCTAGGTGCCTAAGTCCCCTCGGGAGCGGGGCTAGCGGCCGGAGGAGATGCACCTGGCTCTGCCTCGGCCGTGTGTTCGGGCATCTGAGAGTTCAGACCCTGGGCGAGGCGGCACTGGGGGCAGCCCCCAGGTGGCCTTTGGGAGCCAGGGCTGGTGGCAGGGGGTGTGGGCTGAGCCGGGCGCCCGGGGCAGACGGCCGAGGGCTGAGCTGGGTGGCCAGGGCAGCTGGCCGAGGGCTGCACTGCCGGCTCCGGGCCGTGGCCGAGCTGTTGGTGAGTACAGACATGTGCCGGGGGAGCTACCGCCAGGACGGGAACCCCCCCGCCCAACCTGTCCCACCAGTGCTGGAACCTGCCCGAGACCGACTCCCCCAGGGTTCAGGCACCTGGCTCCTTGCGCACAGCCCAGCTGGGGGAGCTGGTGTCGCAGTGCCACGCTCTGCCCCCGGCCGGCACCCACTGCCACAGCGCACTAAAGCCATGGGGCTGCCCCTCTCCGCCCCACGGCCGCACCAGGTCGCACCTTTCCAGACGTAGATCTTGCCACACTGGCCGTTGTCCAGGACAAAGCAGTCCTCGGTGCACAGCAGGCCCTGGCTGAAGGGGCTGCGCCCGGCCACCTGGGTCAGGTTCATCTTCCCGCTTGCATCCGACACCTGGGGGGAGATGGGTCCCTTCAGCACCTGCCCCTGCGCCGCCGAGTCAGGAGCGGGTAACCCAGTTCCCCCCGGCTCCTGGCCCCGGCCCCAGCCCCAGCCCGTGGGCGGCAGCAGCCCTGGCGATTGCAGGGGGGACTTGCCTTATAGAGAGCGGCTGCCCCTGCGTTCTGCTGATCGGCCGTGACGTCCTCCTCAGGGCTGCCCTGCTGCAGGGCGGGCTTGGCACCCAGCACCTAGGGGGAGATGCCTCCATCAGAACCTGCGCCCCGCCCCGGGCGCATCCCAGCCCTGCCCGCCCGCCTGCCCGCCGGACCTGGATCATCTCGGGCGGCTCCTCCCCGTCGGCCACAATCTCCACGCGGGTCTTGCCCTGCCGCTCGCTGTCCCGGATGGCCAGGGCCAGGTCCCGGGCCTTGTTGCGCTCCAGGACGTTGGATGTCTCACCGCACCACGTGAAGATGGTCTGAGAGGGCAGAGGTGGAACTCCCTGTCCGCTGGCCCCTGGGCTGCCGATGCCTGTGACCGATGGCCCTCCCTGGCACCCTGCCTCTCGCCTGGCACAGCGCCCACTGCCCCCACCCACCGGGCCTCCCTGGCACCCTGCCTCTCGCCTGGCACAGCGCCCACTGCCCCCACCCACCGGGCCTCCCTGGCACCCTGCCTCTCACCTGGCGCGGCCCCCACTGCCCCCACCCACCGGGCCTCCCTGGCACCCTGCCTCTCGCCTTGCGCGGCCCCCACTGCCCCCACCCACCGGGCCTCCCTGGCACCCTGCCTCTCGCCTGGCACAGCGCCCACTGCCCCCACCCACCGGGCCTCCCTGGCACCCTGCCTCTCACCTGGCGCGGCCCCCACTGCCCCCACCCACCGGGCCTCCCTGGCACCCTGCCTCTCGCCTTGCGCGGCCCCCACTGCCCCCACCCACCGGGCCTCCCTGGCACCCTGCCTCTCGCCTGGCACAGCGCCCACTGTCCCCACCCACCGGGCCTCCCTGGCACCCTGCCTCTTGCCTGGCGCAGCCCCCACTGCCCCCACCCACCGGGCCTCCCTGGCACCCTGCCTCTCCCCTGGCACGGCCCACACCGCTGCCAGCCACTGGCCCTCCCTGCCTCCCCGCCGGCCCTCCCTGGCACTCGCCTAGCAGCGCCCACACCATCGCCACCCGCTGGCCCTCCCTGGCACCCACCTAGCAGCGCCCACACCATCGCCACCTGCCGGCCCTCCCTGGCACCCGCCTAGCAGCGTCCACACCATCGCCACCTGCCGGCCCTCCCTGGCACCCACCTAGCAGCGCCCACACCATCGCCACCTGCCGGCCCTCCCTGGCACCCACCTAGCAGCGCCCACACCATCGCCACCTGCCGGCCCTCCCTGGCACCCGCCTAGCAGCGCCCACACCATCGCCACCCGCCGGCCCTCCCTGGCACTCGCCTAGCAGCGTCCACACCATCGCCACCCGCCGGCCCTCCCTGGCACCCGCCTAGCAGCGCCCACACCATCGCCACCCGCCGGCCCTCCCTGGCACCCGCCTAGCAGCGCCCACACCATCGCCACCTGCCGGCCCTCCCTGGTACCCTGCCTCTCGCCTGGCACAGCCCACACCGCTGCCAGCCACCGGCCCTCCCTGGCACCCTCCTGGCAGTGCCCACACCGCTGCCACCCACTGGCCGTCCCTGGCACCCCACCAGCCCTCCCTGCCCTTTGCCTGGCAGTGCCCACACTGCCCCCACTCGCCGGCCCTTCCCTGCCTCGCGGTGCTCAACCTGTCGCCTGCCGGACTGCTCCATGTGCCCCCAACACAAGCCAGGTCGCCCGCACCCCCCTGGCTAATGCACCTGCTTCCTACCCTGGCTGATCACCCAGCCCCACAGTCCGTCGCTGCACCCAGGTGAGCCCCCGCCTGCCCCGCACCCCCTCACCTCGCCCAGGTCCAGGATGAAGCAGTCCCCGGTGTTGAAGCTGGCCCAGCTCAGCTCCCGCTCGGTGGCCCGGATATTCTTCTTGCCCTTTACTTGGTAGAGTTTGCGGACGGGCCCAGCACCCCGGCTGGGCTGGGCGCGGTTGAAGGCTGACTCCACACCACCCTCCTGTGGGGCAGAGACCCTAAGCACCCCCCCGCCCAGGAGCACGGGAGCTGGGGGAAGGAGGGCAGGGCTGGGGGGTGAGGAGGGGAGGTGGGGCGGAGTCTGTGTGTTTGTGGAGGAAATGGGGCAGGTCTGGGGTGATGGCCTGAGAGGGAGCGGCTGAGGCAGGCGGGGGGCTGAGCTGGGGGGTTGGGGACGTAGGGGATGGGCGGCTGGGCATGCAGGGGGGCAGCTGGGGGTGAGGGGGTGGCTGAGGAATGTGTGGGTCGCTAGGGATGTGAGGGAGCGGCTGGTAATGCAGGGGCAGCTGGGGGCAGGGGATGGCTGGGGATACGTGGGGGGCAGCTGGGGATGCAAGGGGTGGTGGCTGGGGGAATGCAGGGGCGGCTGGGGGGGTGATGGGGGGCAGGGGATAGCTGGGGACATTGGGGGGGTGGCTGGGGGAATGCAGGGGCGGCTGGGGACATGTGGGGGGTGGCTGGGAGGGTGATGGGACGGCTGGGGACATTGGGGGGTGGCTGGGGGAATGCAGGGGCGGTTGGGGACACATGGGGGGCGGCTGGGGGGGTGATGGGGGCCAGGGGACAGCTGGGGACATGGGGGGGTGGCTGGGGGGGTGATGGGGGCCAGGGGACAGCTGGGGACATGGGGGGCGGCTGGAGGGGTGATGGGGGGGCAGGGGGCAGGGGATAGCTGGGGACATTGGGGGGGTGGCTGGGGGAATGCAGGGGCGGCTGGGGACACATGGGGGGGCGGCTGGGAGGGTGATGGGACGGCTGGGGACATTGGGGGGGTGGCTGGGGGAATGCAGGGGCGGCTGGGGACACATGGGGGGGCGGCTGGGAGGGTGATGGGGGGCAGGGGATAGCTGGGGACATGGGGGGCGGCTGGGGGGCAGGGGACAGCTGGGGACGCGGGGGGAATGCGGGTGGGGCGGCTGGGGGGCAGGGGACAGCTGGGGACATGGGGGGGGTGGCTGGGAGGGTGATGGGACGGCTGGGGACATTGGGGGGGTGGCTGGGGGAATGCAGGGGCGGCTGGGGACATGTGGGGGGTGGCTGGGAGGGTGGTGGGACGGCTGGGGACATTGGGGGGGTGGCTGGGGGGGTGATGGGGCGGCTGGGGACACGGGGGGGTGGCTGGGAGGGTGATGGGGGGCAGGGGATAGCTGGGGACATGGGGGGCGGCTGGGGGGCAGGGGACAGCTGGGGACGCGGGGGGAATGCGGGTGGGGCGGCTGGGGGGCAGGGGACAGCTGGGGACATGGGGGGGTGGCTGGGAGGGTGATGGGACGGCTGGGGACATTGGGGGGGTGGCTGGGGGAATGCAGGGGCGGCTGGGGACATGGGGGGGCGGCTGGGGGGTGATGGGGCGGCTGGGGGGCAGGGGACAGCTGGGGACGCGGGGGGAATGCGGGTGGGGCGGCTGGGGGGCAGGGGACAGCTGGGGACATGGGGGGGGTGGCTGGGAGGGTGATGGGACGGCTGGGGACATTGGGGGGGCGGCTGGGGACATGGGGGGGCGGCTGGGGGGTGATGGGGCAGCTGGGGGGCAGGGGACAGCTGGGGACGCGGGGGGCAGCGGCGGGGGAGCGCGAGGGCAGTACCTGGTACTTGATGCCACGGGGGAAGTACTCCATGAAGGCGTCGGACTCGTTGCCCTGCACTTCGCGGCGCTGGACGGGGCGCTCGCCCAGCAGGGTGTTGAGGTGGGTGGAGAGCACGGCGCAGGCCCCCTGCTCGTCCCGCGAGGAGCTCTGGCCTGGGCGTCGTGGGGAGGAAGAGGCAGGGCTGAGCAGTCTCCCCAGCAGCCGGGGCCCTGGGGGAGCTCGGGGGGGGGGCCTGGGGTGCTGCACGCCAGCTTGGCAGGGACCGCGGAGGGCAGCATCCTGGAGGAGCTGCTCTGCGACACGCTGGGGCAGGGCTGGGGTCCCCAGCTCACCGGTGCCATCAGAGCAGCCTTGCCCCAGCCCAGGAGGGGTGCAAGCTCCCCTCCGCAGCAGGCTGGCAGCCCCCCAGTGCCCCCCACCAGGCCGGGGGTCCGAGTGCCGGGCCGGGGAGCCCGCCCTCACCGATCCAGATGTGCAGGTTGGCCTGCTCGTCCGGCCCATTGTGCAGCACCAGGTAGGAGTCTCCCGAGTAGAAGATGCCCCTGGACTCCGCCGGCACCGGCACCGGCTTCATCTTCTCCACCCGCCAGATGTGCAGGCCGGGCTGGGTCACCGAGGGCCCGAACGGGGAGCCGCTGCCAGAGCGAGAAGGGCTGGGGTCAAGCCGGGGGGCTAGGGCTGGCAATGGGGGTAGCTCCAGGGGTGAAGCTGTGCCCTGGGGGCCCAAAGAATTGGGGCAGGTCCGTACCTTTTGGGGATTGCAGTATACATGGCGCAGGTCCCTGCGGGGAGAGAGGGGCTGGTTAGCATTACGGCCGGGCAGCACCGCCTGGGTCCCTGGCCCGGAGATGCCCACCATGCCGGCGAGCGAGGGCCCTGCCCCATGGCGTGGCATGGCTGGGCCAGGGGGGCCAGCCACCCCTCCCGGCCTGCCCAGGCAGAAGGTAACAGAACTGGTTCGGCGGCTGCTGAGTCAGCCCGGGCGGCAGAGGAGGGAGGAGGTGGGGCTGGGCGTGTGGGTGCGGGACCCCTGCCCCCCTGGGGTGGGCGCTAGCCCAGAGGGGAGCCACGTCCGTCCCCAGGGGCAGGGCCAGGGCCGGGGGGTGTGTGCTGCTGGGGGGTGCGTAACGGCCTGCACTCGCAAGCCTGGTTACATCACTGTCCCTGTGGTCAGTCATGTGTGAGTCCGGCTGGGGACCACGCACCTCCCTGCCAGCCCCAGCTGCCCTTGGCGTCGGGGCGCTGCCCAGCTTTGCCTGCCAAGGGTGGCCAGCTGCCAGCCCCGAACCCAGGCCCCCACCCCCACACCCAAGCGCCCTGCCTCCCTCATGGCCCCGCTGCGCCCTGCCCGCCCACCGGCGATTGCCCCAAACGCGGCAGCTGCAGGGCACAGCCCCGGGGCCCACAGCCACCCCCCGAAGGGCGCAGCAGCCACAGGCTCTGCAGACTCCCAGCTCCGCTGAATGGGTGGCGCATCTTAGCCTGCGGTGTGATGCTCGGCAATGGGTGCGGCCGAGCCCCAGGCACTGTGCACCCAACTGTGCAGCCGAGCTCCCCGCCTGGCAGTGCCCCCTATGGACACAGATCCTGCCCCCGGCCCTGGGCACCTCCCTCCAGCCAGGGTCCCACCTCCTGCCCAGCCAGCATCCGAGCCGGGCATGAAACCACCAGCCATATGGCCAACCAAAACTGGCCACCCTACTTCCTCCCAGTGAGGGCAAACTGCTCACTCCAATCCTGCCTGGCCTGGGGGTCAGGCGCTGAGCTCCCTGCAGTGACAGGACAGGGGCAGACCCAGCGAGGGATCTGGCCAGGGACCCGGCTAAAGGCAGCTGGCTCTGAAGGAGGAAGCTGGAAAACACACATAGTATCACTGCCCAGCTAAGCCAGCCTTGATCCGCTGCCTGGGCCCCCAGCCCTAGGCCCAGCCTGCCCCCACTTACAGCTGGACGCGTCCCTGGGCTAGCCAGGCCTGCGTCACACAGGAAGGGCGGCAGAGGAGCAGAGTTACTCACCCGGGGCCGTCCGTTTGTCCGTCCTCAGCCTCGGCTGCACAAAACCTTTAGCTGCAGGAGTTTAAAGTCATATTTCCTGGGAGGGGCCAGCCCTCGCCCACACCCTGTTCCTCCCAGCGCCTGGCTGCAGCTGCAGCTGCAGCTGCAGGGGAGAGCGACCCAGGCGGGGCTGGGCAGACCCAGCAAGCCACAGCATGACATGCCTGGCTCAGGGGTTCACCCTCTGAAAACCACATTTTTCAAACGCTCGGCTGCAAAGCTGGGTTTCGCATCGGGGCGGCGTGGGATGAGTTTGGGGATGCTGCCAAACAAGGGGGTGGCAAGCAGAGCAGCTGCACAGGGGGGGTCCCATGCCACAGCAGGCGCCACAGAGCTGGTAGTTGCGTCCGCCCTGGGCTGTGGGCAGAGGCGCGCTCACTTTTTCCATCCATGGGTGGAATAAATTTTCTTTTGTGCACTGAGCTTTGTGCTAAGGTGCACCACCAATAGAAACACAGGCAGCTGGCTATGGGTGCTGTGCTAAGTAGCTGAGCGATAGCTGAATCTGTCCTGAGTGGCTGCCCAAGCGCTTGGCTTATGGGGACCACTGATGCGTTGGGGGGTGGGGGGCTGGGGTAATGGCCCCGCCTGCCCTGTGACCTCTCTGAAGAAACCCAGCCTGAGAAACACTTTAGCAAGACCACTGCCGTGCTATGATGTGATCGCTGCCTTTGCAGCAACGTGACACTGGAGACAAGGCTGAATAGCGGCAGAGAGAGTTGTGTGGGGCCTTATTCTCTCAACACAAAAAAGCAAAGTTGCACTTGATTTTGTTAAAGTGCTACTTTGCTTTTTCGTTTTGGAGACAAGGCTGTTAAGGAAGGCAAAGTACAGCTCCCAGTGCTGTTTGTTTCATGTGATGGGGGCCTGGTTAACAAGTGCGAGTGAGTGTGAGCGTGAGCGTGTGTGTAATATGCCTACTCAGGCCCTCCACTGGGCTAGTACACCCTGCCATTCCCATCCTGAGCTCCCCTCCCAGCTCTATCCATGCCCTGCAGCCCCCTGTCACCACCCCATCTCTGCTGGCACACCCAGTGTGCTGGGCACACTTGCAAAGTGCAGGAAAACAAGCCACAAGAGGAAGGAGGTGAATGACTAAGTCTGTGGCCTTGGGTGCAGGCCCAAGGTCTGGCGGGACAGTTTTCATAGCAGAGAAGCCAAAGGAGGGAGACGAGGAGGGTGGAGGGAGACAGGGTTTAAATGCCTGTGGTGGTGCCAGTGCCAGGACTTGGAACTGAAACCCAAAGAGGGAGCGGCTGAACGTCCACTCGCAGGAGGGGCACACACAGCCCCCACCCCCAAGGGATGCAAATGATGCTCAGCTGAGCCCTGAGGCAGGGCTGGTGGGGGAGGTGAACAGCTCCAGATAAGCTATCAGCTGAGTGATCGGGGCTGTCCTCCCGCTCAGAGCTCCTGAGCGAAGCAGGCCCCGAAGATAAAGGCCCTGCACAAAGCAGAGCCTCCTCAAGGTCTAATCAGAGAGGCCCAGACTCGGGCACCATTCTGTTCTTTACGCTGAGAGACAGGTGCTGGAACCCAGCTCGTGGGAGTAATCCAAGTGGAGCCCCATGTGGGATACAGGTTCCTGATTTGTCTGCCCACCGGGCCAGGTCCTCTGCAAACTCCACCAACAGGGACTGGCTGATTCCTTGCAGGGCTTTGATAGACATGGAAAGGCACTGGGCCAAGAACAGGCCCCTGAGAAGCCGCCTAGAAACACCCTCTGTGGTGACAGTTCCCCATGCTGAGATCTATCAGTTTGCCAGTTTTTACCCTGCCTATGAGGTCCCCCAACAATTCGGCATTCCTTCCACAAACCCAAATCCATTATTGTTATCTCCTGTTTTCAGTACGCTGGCCCCTTGGCTCCCCCGGCCCCAGACCAGGGGCCCGTTGTGCCAGGAGCTGTACAGACACAGACCAACAGGGTCGTCTTTGCCGCTAAAGAAACTCAGTAATTCTTAGTAAAACTACCTTGTGGCAGTATGTGCCGGTCTCAAAGCGGCTTGTGGCTGCACCAAAGAGCGAGTGCCAGGGAGAGAAATGAATGTCAGCCCCAGCTGCAGAGAACAGGACAGTTTCGTGGAGTTTAAGGCCACCCGGCCCCATCACAGCATCTCTGCTGAGCCTCTGTACAGCACCGAGATCTATACATATATATTTTAGAGTCTGCCTGTCCATCTGTCAGTGCTACGTTTGTTCAACAACTCCTCTTAATGCCCCCCCCACCAAAAAGCAGTCCTGGAGCACCTTTTCGACTAACAGTATTATTTATCAGGGGCTGAGCTTACGTGGGACACACCCACATCTCCGGACCTCCAAATCTGGCTACCTCTGTGAGACGATGCTCCTTAAACCGGAAGAGCTACAGCCACAGAATTTGCTAGGCAGCTTCCTCATGGGGTCGGGTTTGGCTGTGCCTGGGAAGTGGGAAATGCCTGAAAGCCCAGGGTCTTCCAGCACGGGGAAAGGGAGGGGCACATAGAGGAGAGACGTGGAACTGAGGGAAGCCGCCGGGGGCAGCTGGACGGGGGGCAGCTGCTGAAGCCTGACCCCCAACAGCCAGCAGAGCACAGGGGTGTAGTTGGAGGGGAGCAGCCTGCAGACAGAAGAATGACCAGACTGGGTCAGACCAAAGGTCCATCTCACCCAGTGTCCTGTCTGCCAACAGGGGCCAGTGCCCCTGCCCCAGAGGGAGTGACCAGAGCAGGGACACCAAGGGTCACCGATTGCCTGCCTCTAGCTAACAGAGGCAGGGGACCCCTTCCTGCCCATCCCAGCTACTAGCCATGGATGGACCCCGTCCTCCATCCATTTATCTCCTTCTTTTTTGAACCCTGTGAAAGGCCAGGCCTTCCCACCCTCCTCCGGCGAGGAGTTCCGCAGGCCGACCGTGCGGCGTGAACAAACAGCCCTTCAGCTGCAGCCCTACGGAGCCCCAAGTCTCTTGTTGGATGGCGGCTTCTGGGTTGGCCGAGCTGTGTGCCACTGACAGCTCAGGAGAGCAGCCTCCAGGAGCTGCTCAGGAAAGACGTGTCCTGGCAGGCAAACCAGGGACCCTCCAGAGACCTTGACCCTTGGGGCCGGGACACTGAGCGTATGGAATCTGTAACCTACTAACACCCCCGATTGCCCTGCGAGGGTTGGGGCCACCTCACCTCGAGCAGCCCCTTGCCGTGGTGTGATCCCCTTGTCCCACCCACTGGGGCACCTTTCCCAGCCCCGCGGGGAGCACTGAGCTGTGTTTCCCACCCGCAGAATCAGCCCCGCAAGGATCACCTGCCCCTCCTTCTCCCTCATCACCCGGGGGTGCACCCTATGGCTCCCACCCCACCCACTGCGCCCCACGCCACAGCACCCCTCCTGCCTCAACAGGCCTCCCCGCAGGGGGGAGACACAGCTACCACCCCATCTCCTTCCCCATGCGTCTGCCGCGCCCAGCGCCCCACCTGGGGGGACACAGCCCAGCCGTGAGCTCGCTGGAAAAGGGAGCCCAGCCCTGGGTGGGGACGCTTCCGTGGCAGGCCACTGGGTGTCACCCTCCTTCCACGAGTGCTGGGGGCAGCCCTCCACGAAGGGCTGATCCCGTGGGAGCAAGACGCACTGGGATGGGGGATTCAGGGAATCTCTGGGGAGATGGTGGGGCAGGAGGCGATGCGGTTTCTCCTTGGTGGCTCAGCGCTCATGGCTGGTTGGGTTCTTCGCACTCTGGCTCTGCATCGGCCGGGAGCTTGCCCTGTGTGGGAGCTGCAGGAGGCAGCAGGTCCCCTGCCCTCGCCCTGTCGCTAGCCTCAGAGCCTGGGGCAGGGCGCTGGGTGGCTGCTCCCTGCAGGCCCCAGCTCCCAGGGGGTCTGCGGCATGCTGACGAATCAGTGACAGGGGAAATATCCTCCACGAGAGCTGGCAGGGCTGCGAGTCCGGTGGCCCCTGGCCCACCTTTGGACTTCGTCTGAGGCTGCTCCTCACTTCCACCGCAATGCCAGAGCCTGTTGGACGGCTGGGCTGCCTGTCCCCGGTGTCCTTCTGCTGCCGAGTGCAGGATTCTGCAGCTACTACTCTGGGATCAGACTTGGACTTTTCCAGATCTAGCTCAGGCCACAACCCAGGAAAGAGGAACAAGGGCCCTGGCATGAGGACATCCCACCTGCCCCTGGCAGAGCCACCGCTGGTGGCGTGATGTTTGGTTCTCCTGGTACCCGCTACAGCCCAGCCTGCTCACCCTCTGGAGCAGTTTCCCCCGCGGATGGCGCAGCCGAAGGACAAACCTGCCATGCAGATGCCCTGGATGGCGTGGTAGAAGGAACAACTTACCAAGAAGTCCTGTGGCACCTTATAGACTGACAGATTATTTTGGAGCATGAGCTCTCGTGGGCACAGACCTGCGTTGAGTACGATCCTCTCCCACGGGAGCTGTGGACCCTCAGGTGGCTGGTAAGGCCTGTCCTGGAATCACAAGTTGTATTACAGTAAGGACGGATGTTTCCAGGTGCGAGAGGAGGCTGTTGACCACGACTAGAAGCTGGCCTCTCCTTCCTCCTGCACCTCCTAGCCTTCTCTGCATGTCGGCAGGCAGGTGCATAGCGCAGGGAACCATTGCGTAGGACTGCTCTCCATTCTGAGCGATCCCGGGCGACTGTCTCCCCAGAGTCAATATCAATATTGCACTTCTTTAAGTTACCCTCCCGCCAGGCCTTAAAACGCTTCCATTGGCCTCCTACGTTATAGAATCACAGAATCACAGGGCGGGAAGGGGCCTCAGGAGGTCATCTAGTCCAGCCCGCTGCTTGAAACAGGATCAACCCCCACTAAGTCATCCCAGCCAGGACCTTGTCCAGCCGGGACTTAAAAACCTCCAGGGATGGAGATTCCACCATCTCTCTAGGCAACACATTCCAATGCTTCACCACCCGCCTGGGGAAGTGGTTTTTCCTAATATCCAACCTGCACCTCTCCCTCTTCAACTTCAGCCCATTGCTCCTTGTTCTGCCGTCTGTCACCACTGAGAACAGCCTCTCTCCAGCCTCTTCAGAGCTCCCCTTCAGGAAGTTGAAGGCTGCTATTAAATCACCCCGGAGTCTTCTCTTCTGCAAACTAAACAAGCCCAAATCCCTCAGCCTCTCCTTGTAGGTCTTGTGCTCCAGCGCCTTTATCATTTTCATTGCCCCCTGCTGAACCTGCTCCAGTACATCCACATCCTTTCCATACTGGGGGGGGGGAGGCCAAAACTGGACACAATATTCCAGATGTGGCCTCACTCGTGCTGAAGAGAGGGGAACAGCCACTTCTCTAGATCTGCTCGAAATGCTCCTCCTAATGCTCCCCAGGAATGGTACCTGTCTTCCAGCTGAGAGAACAGGACCCGGTTGAGGAGGCGATGGTCTGGCATCTCGACAAAGCAGCCAGTCCTCGTGTGAAATATTGCATACAACGAATGTTAACCATCAAAACCGTAAACTCACGTCGAGGCTAGAGCATGGAACAAGCCTTGGGCAAAAACTGCCCCAGGAAAGGTCTCGCTCTGCACATAGCTCAGCGACGGGTTTTCCTGGAGAAGCGCTTGAAGGTGGAGGAAAACGCTTTTGCAAAATGTGTCACGTGGGTCTAGACCAGAAGCAGAAACCAGCTGCTGCAAACCACCTGAACAAACCCCCAAAGACTTTAAAAGGAAAGTCAGATTGGGAAGGCGAACCTTCTAAACTGCAGCCCAGTTTTAACGTGGCAAGCCTTGCATCACAAGAGCGGTTGGACGTCCTCTGTAATGGGTCTGAGCCTGGGTCAGTGGAAATATGCCACAACCTAAAATAGACTGTTCTTTGTTATGACAGTTTCTCAACACCCGAGTCAGGAATGGTGGGGCAATTCCAGGAAGTTACCAACCACAGATGTCTGCAGCACTGGGCAAAATAAATGTAAAGGCAAAATGGAGGAGGGCTTCGTTCTGGTGAAATGCTGGACAACGAAAGCTGTTGCACACTTAACATTGCTGGTGAAAGGCTCCTCTCTGGTTCCCGTGCAACTCGTCCAGAAAACAAGCCATGGCCTTGAGTTTCAAGCAACCATTCAAACGGCGTAAAATGGCAAGTCTGCTTAAGGCAATGTGGGAACATACAAGGTACGTGAAGAACATGCTTGATGGTGGATTGTTTCCATGTAACAGTCAAGTTACATGCCTTGCCCACATGCAGCACTGGGAAAAAATTTTCCTAAGCCCTATGAGGATGTCCATGCATTTTCACACTATGCAGCTAAGGGAGGCGTGAAGCAAAAAGTTCCCAGTCCAGCAGAAGCATCAGAATGAATACCAAAACCCAGGGGTTGCCAACCAAAATCAAAAGAGCCATTTTTTTTCAAATTTGGTAAAAAGCTCACTAATTCAAGAGCCGCAAGGCATGTGAAAATGAGACAGTCCTCACAAAATAACATCAAGCCACACTTTTTGTAACCCCTGTTTGAAGAACAGCACACGCACTGATTTGTAATGCCATATATGTTTCCTGCAGGATGGTCACAAACTTTTTACCTATTCTATTTCCTCACACTTTACACATGTGTTTGTACCACTGTCTTACCTGGCTTTCACTCCCCAACCTATTTGACTCAGGCCAATTTCACATTTCTTGTCCATTGTCTTTCTGAAAATAACGCGTTGCCCTTCACAGCAAGAATGCCGCCAGCGTCCTTTTCCTTTGCAAAATCTAGACCTTTTTAGCAACACGATCAAAACCCAGGTACCGCATCATCTCCCACAATGCACTGCACACGCTGATGAGGGAATTCTTCAACCTTTTGCCATCGCACATTGTTTGCTGTTTAGATACGAGCTGTTCCTTGTGGGACATTTAGACGTTCACTGTTTATCAAAAATAACCGGGAGGGATTTTTTTTGTTACTTTGCAACATTAGTACTGGGAGCTGCTGTGATGGAAGCGGGGGAGTGTATGTGTGAGACTCAGGCTGGATGTGTGAGACAAGCAGAGCAGCTCCCAGCGGCTAAGGATGACCCTGGGGCTATAATTTAGGCTGGCAGGTAACACCTGTGCCCTGAACACAGAGGAGGGAGGAGCCGAGCTGGTTTTGATTCTGTTAGAAGCTGGAGGGGAGAGGGAGCTGGAAGGAGCCAGCCAGGCGAGGGGGAAGCTGCACCCCAGAGGGGCCCCCCTCAGGCTCCTCTCCCCAGGACAGGTTGGAATGACTGTCTCTGACTGCTGCACTGACTCTTCTGTAAGAAACTGGGCCTCTGTCGCCTAATAAACTTCCTGTTCTACCTGCTGAGTGAGAGTCACTCCTGCCTGCGGCCGGGGTGCAGCGCATGGGGACCCCGGAACCCCATCACAGCTGCAAAGAAGTCCTTCAAGAGCCCCGTACGGCTCTGAAGACACAGGTTGTGGACCTCTAATCTAGGGCAGCGTATCTCTCCTCTTTACTGCTCCGTGCTGTGCAAAACCACCCTAAATATTAGCAGAGTGCTGGTGAAGAAGACACATGTATTTATGGCAACTCAGCACTGCATTTATTGCAGGAGCTTAAAGGAACATGGCCAGATGGGACCCAGCGTTTAATGCTGAGATTTGCATCACCCACTGAACTAATAAGCCACAGTCCAGGTGCTGTCTTTGCTTTTGATACGTTGAATAGACCCTTAGATCTATGTTCAGTCAAAAGCTTCTCAAGGCTGGAGAGCTGGGCTCCTTCTAATGTTGTGCATCCGTGGGGGGAATAAATTTTGTTATGTGCACCAAGGCATGTGCGAGTGTGCACCACACTGCCAGCTGTGGGCGCTCTGCTCGTCAGCCGGGCAGCACCTGACTGACCACCCAAGAGCTCAGCTGACAGGCAACGCCGCTGAAGAGGTCTGTAATATTTCAAGCTGACCCTGACAGGAACGGGGTGCGTCTGTGTGGAGCCGCTATATTGGCAATTCAGCGGAAAATCTACTTCACACGGGAGGGAGTCTAGAGAGGCGCTCTCCTGGTGAAGGAGGAGGCAATTTATAGCACCTTGGGGTAAGTGGCTGGCTGGAGTGTGTGCGTGTTTGTTTGGGGCTTGAGTTTGTCTGTTTGTTTTGAGTTGTGAGTGTTGAGCTGTGTTTGTTTGTTGGTTGGTTGGTTGGTTTGTTTGTTTGAAAGACCCGGTGCTCAAGCTGGCAATTGGAAGCTGTGAGCCTGAGGATGGAAATCAAAAACTCTCTGCTCATTGGTCAAGCTACAGCCAGAAGGAGCCAATTAGAGCCAGAGGGAGGGGCTATCAGGAAGGCCAGAGCTATATTAAACTTGCTAGAAAATGGCTAGGGTATTTGCTAGCAGGAGGGAGTTTTGAGAGGAGCTGTCCTGGAGCAGGAGAAAGCAATTTGCAGCATCTTGGGGTAAGTGGCTGTCTGGAGTGTGAGGGTGTTTGTTTGTTTGGGGGTTTGAAGCTTGAGTTTGTCTGTTTGTTTGGAGTTTTGTGTGCTGAGCTGTGTTTGTTTCTTTGTTTGTTTGAAACACCCTGTGCTCAGGCTGGAAGCTGTGAGCCTTAATTAAGAGTGGAAATCAAAAACTCTCTGCTCACTGGTCAAGCTATAGCCAGAAGGAGCCAATTAGAGCCAGAGGGAGGGGCTATCAGGAAGGCTGGAGCTATATAAACCCCGCTAGTAAGGGACCAGGGCATTTGCTAACAGGAGGGCGTTTTCACAGGGGAGTTTAGAGGGTGCTGGTCGCTTCTGGCCACCTTTAGATGTCACACTTTATAAAACTATATCCCAAACACTTAAATAAAAGTACATAATTGGATGTATTCTTAGGAGGAAAAAAATGCAGGCAGAAGCCCAGCGGCAGAGTCGGGGCTATCCTGTTTATTGCATGGAGGGTAACATGTATGATTACCTGCCCTGTGGGTGGGTGGTGGCTGTGTGCACCCAGGTCAAGGAGCTTCTGACCCTTGGAGGCAGAGTCTGGGCTTTGGAGGCTGGGCTGGCTGAACTGCAGGAGCTAAGAGAGGCAGAGAAATTTGTTGTCGAGGCTTTCCAGGACACTGTAGTACTGCCCCACCTCCCCTCTGACACCCTCAGCACTGTTAGAGATGAAAGGCTCAGGGGAAGAGAACAGTCAATGGGAGCAGAGGGAAATCATCCCATAGTTGGGACCCTCCTTCCGCGGGGTGTGAAGGGATCCTCTCGCACTGAGGACACCTCTCTGGGGGAGGGAACACCAGCTCTTAGGAAGAGGTCGGTGCTAGTAGGGGTGATCTGATCATTAGAAACCTAAGTAGTTGGCTTTGTGATGACCGGGAGACTCGTATGGTGACGTGCCTGCCTGGCGCAAAGGTTGCGGATCTCTCAAGGCATCTAGATAAACTTATGAGTAGTGCTGGGCAGGAGCCGGTGATTGAGGGACACGTCTGTACCAACGACATAGGCAGGGGTAGGAGAGATGTCCTGGAGGCCAAATTTAGGCTGTTAGGAAAGACTGAAAACCAGGACCTCCCTGGTGGCATTCTCAGAAATGCTCCTGTTCCATGTGCTGGGCCAGGGAGACGGGCAGAACTTCAGAGTCTTGGTGCGTGGCTGGGAAGATGGTGGAGAGAGGAGGGGATTAGTTTTACTAGGAACTGGGGACCCTTTTGGGCTAGGGGGAGCCTATACAGGAAGGATGGGCTCCACCTAAACCACAGCGGATCCAAGCTGCTGGCACTAAACATGAAAAGGTCGTAGAGCAGTTTTTAAACAAAGATGGGAGGAAAGCTGATTAGCACAGAGGAGCAAATGGGTCGGATGGAGACCTTGCCTGGAGGAGAGGCCATTGACGGTGTTTCTTTAGGCCTTAATCAGACACAGAGGAGGAGAGATGATATGATATGCACCAGATCAGACAGGAAACACTCGCATGAAAAAGAATCTGATACATCAGGGAAGGGCAGACTCTCAAAGTGCGACTAAGCAAATGCGAGAAGCCTAACTAGTAAGGTGGGTGAACTCGAGTCCCTCGTATCAAAGGAGGAAATTGACCTAATCGGCATCTCAGAAACCTGGTGGAGTGAGGACAATCAGAGGAACATAATCATAGTAGGGTAAAAAATATCGGCAGGACAGAATGGGTCGTGCAGGTGGCAGAGTGGAGCTGTATGTGAAAGGTAATGTAGAATTAAATGAAGTAAAAATCTTAAACGAGTCAAAATGTTCCCTAGAATCTCTATGGATAGTAGTTCCATTCTCGAAAAAGAATATAGCAGCAGGTTTATATTATTGACTCACTAGCCAGGCCAGTGATAGTGAATTTGAAATGTTAGAGGCTATCAAAAAAACAACCAAACCCTCAATCGGGGATTTCAATTGTCCCCATATTGATTGGGTGCATGTCACCTCAGGAGATGCAGAGAGAAAATTTCTTGATGCCTTTAATGGAGGCTTCTTGGAGCAGCTGGTACAGGAACCCACCAAGGGAGAGGCAATTCTCAATTCAACACTGAGTGGGGAACAGGATCTGGTCCAGGAGGTAACTATTACAGGACCACCTGGGAATAGTGATCCTAGTATAATAACATCTAACGTTCCTGTGGTGGGGAGAACACCTCATTAGTCCAACACTCTGGCATTTAATTTCAAAAAGGGGAATTACACACATGAGGAGGTTAGTTAAACAGTAACTAAAAGGTACAGTGACTTGAGTAAAATTCCTGCAAGCTTCATGGAAAATTTTCAGGGATGCCAGAATAGAGGCCCAGTTTAAATGTATACCTCAAATTTAAAACAGTAAGAGACCTAAAAAAGAGCCACCATAGCTTAACAACCATGTAAAAGAAACAATGAGAGAGAAAGAGAGAGGCATATATATATTTTTTTAAAAGTGGAAGTCCAATCCTAGTGAGGTAAATAGGAAGGAACAGAACACTACCAAATTAAGTGTAAAAATGTAATAAGAAAAGCTAAGAGAGATTTTGATGAACAGCTAGCCAAAAACTCAGAAAGCATTTCGCTATTGCTTTAAGTACATTAGAAGCAGGAAGCCTGCTAGACAACCAGTGGGCCCCCAGACAACTGAGATACAAAGAGAGCAGTCAAGGATGATAAAGCCATTGCAGAGAGACTAAATTATTTCGTTGCTTCAGTCTTCACGGCTGAGGCTGTTGGATAGAGTCCCAAACCTGCACCATCCTTTGTGGGTGATGAATCTGAGGAACTGTCCTGGATGGAAGTGTCATTAGAGGAGGTTGTGGGACAAATAGAAAAACATAACAGTAAGAAATCACCAGAACCAGATGGCATTCACCCTTTCTGAAAGAACTCTAATGGGAAATGGCAGAATTATTAACTGCGATTTGTAACCTATCCTTTGGATCAGCTTCTGTACCCAAGGACTGGTCAACATAATGCCAATATTTAAAAAGGTTTCTAGAGGCGACCCTGGCAATTACAGACAGGTAGGTCTAACGTCGGTACTGGGCAAATTAGTAGAAACAATAGTAAAGAATAAAATTGTCAGACACGTAGAAGAACATAATTTGTTGGGCAAAAGTCAACATGGCTTCTGTAAAGGGAAATCATGTCTTACTAATCTGTTAGAGTTCTCGGAAGGGGGGGTTAAACATGCAGTGACAGGGGATCCAGTAGAGATAGTGTACTTAGATTTCAGGAAAGCCTTTGACAGTCGCTCACCAAAGGCTCTTGTGTAAGTTAGGTTGTCATGGGATAAGAGGGAAGATCCTTTTGTGGATTGGGAACTGGTGAGAAGACAGAAACCAAAGGGTAGGAATAAAAGGTAAATTTCCTGAATGGAATAGTAGATTGTCATGGAGCTATTCTAAGCTGCTCCTCATTGGATGGGGAAAGATGGAAGGAAATAGTAAGGGGGGGGGGGCATCGGACACCAACAGGTGCTCAGCCCATGGTGGCTGCTGATCTTGCTGTAATGCTGTAAGTGGAAAAACAATATTCCCTCGGCCCCCTCTGTGTCCTTTTGAACTTATAAGGGCGTGCTGGGAAATGTAGTCCCTTCCCTGCTCCAGGGCCAACTCTCTAGGCAGGGAGCCAAGGAACTACAACCCCCCAGGGTGCCTTGGGTTTCCCCAGCATGCCCTGCAGGCTCCCCCCTGCACAGTGCCGCAGGGAGGAAGGGAGAGAAACTGGATATGGGAGAGGGGTTGAATTTGCAGCCTTCACTCCTCCTGCCACGTATGAGCCTGGCAAGTCACTGATTGATCTTGTGCTGTCCCTCCAAAGCCCTCTCTTTCAGAGGGCCAAATGGAGGAGCTGGTGTTCCTTGAATTTAATCTCGGAATTCAAAATTGCATGGTGTTACAAAAAATTGCCCTCCCTCCTCCCTTTCCTCTTGATTTCTACTTCCCCTGCTCGAGTTCTTGAAAACCAAGTTGTTCCTGCTCGTGTTTGCATCTCTGGTATGAAAGATGCTGTAGCAGTGCAATAATTTGATTACCTTGTGCTAATATTTGCACAGCACAAGGACTTACAATGGTCCTTTGAAAGAACCAAAGCAAATAGAACAATCTTGGCCTTCGGAAAGATGTACCTGCCAGCTTCATGGTCAAAGGAGCATGGGGGTTTTGGCCCTAATTCTTTTTCTGTAGTCGTTATTTAACAGTTCTTTCCTTTCACAGTCCTGCTATGTTGAGTGCATTTGGTGTCCAGTTGTTCATTAATCGATGATAAAATGGGCAGTACAAGCACAAAATTCATGAAAGCTGGCCTGTGGCCAGCCTGCACTGAGCATGTTATCTAATTAAACTGTAAGCTAATGCATGGCTAACGTTGCACAATTTTCTTGATTCCCTGGAGTGCCCCTAGACCTGTGCCCCAGTGGGAGAAAGATGCTTCTGAGTTGGAGAAACCTCCAGGGCAGGACAACTTTCTTGCAGCTCATGCCCAAGGTCCCTCTGCCTTGTTGCAGTGGGCTACCTGTAGTGAGTTTTCAGGGGGGTACTCGCCAAGGTGCGTGACACAGGGCTCTCCAGGTGCAGAGGTCTGTTGCCGGAGAGGGGTCCAGCAGGACAGCTGGGGGCTGGTTGCATCAGCTGGAGTTTGCTGAAGGATTTATCCGTTGCCCGACCTCACCGTCTCTACTTGTCTGAGACTCGGCGGGGGAAGTAATATCCTGTGCTGGACAGATTTCTGCTGGAGAGAGAGAGAAGCTGTGGAGCCAGGCAGAGCTCTTCTTCAAGGCTGGGGAAGATACGCTGAGCGTCTGCATTCCCAGACGGGGGCGGGTGATTCTGGGCCTGGCTGTGCTAGCTCCCTGAGTGGGCGGCGGGGGGAGCTTGGCATGTGGCCCCTGCCCCATGCTGCAGAAGCAGGGGCTGGCAGGGCGGCCTCGTGGCACCATGTGCTCGGCCGAGCTGGTGCCAAGCTGCGGTGGGGGGAGGCCAAGTGATGCTGGGATGGGGCGAGGCCTTTGTGACGTGGGCGGTCGGTGTGGCCCATCCCACCCCAGTTCTGCTTATTGCCCTCTCCCTGGGCACCAGTGTGAAGGTCTGTGGGGCAGACACAGGGTAGAACTCCCCAGGTGCAGGGATCACCAGGGCTGGTGCTGTGCACCCTCCAGTGGGGTTTTAAACAGGACAAAGAAGGGGCTTTGCCTTGCCAGGGAAGAAAGGGGGTCGCCTGGGTTACAAATGGCCATGGAGGCTGGTTGTGTACAAGTGAGACGTCATCACCCCCTAACTCCCAACACCACTGTGCACTGGGGAAACTGAGGCATCACCTGGTGTTACTTCCAGGCAGCAGGAACCACACGCAACCAAACCAAGGGAATAAAACCCTCGCGCCCCTGCTGCTCTGTGCCACGTCTGCAAGCTGGCCCCATCCCTGCTGCATCCATGCTGCATTGGGGGGGCTCACCTCTATGCCCCAGGACATTTGTGGGGGTTAAAGACCCCCACACCTCAGGAGTAATATAGGGTGATGGGTTCCTCCCTGCCCTCCTCCCAGCAAAGAGGTGCGCCTGCCAGCCTGTCCTTGCCTGCCAAACCCAGGCGCAGCCCCAGGCTTTGGGCCGCCGCTGTGCATGCCTGGGCTCTTACTCACCAGAGAAGTTGGGCCTGGGCCCTGGCAGCTCTGAGCCTCAAACGGTCCCAGCTGCTGCCCCAGAGGCCTGGGGTGACTAGTCAGAGTGCAGCCTTGGGGGGGTGGAATCTGGGTTGCGGGGTGGCCTGTGGGGAGGGGAAAGGGACAGCGAGCGCCCCCCGGTGGAGCCGCTGGAGAGCAGAGTCCAAACTGCAGAAGGATTCAGGGTGCAGGGGCCTGTGGGGGAATCTGGGATGCAGAGTAGCACTGGGGGGGTCCCAGGTGGGGAAGGGCCTGGGGAAGACCTGGGGGAAGTCTGTCCTGCAGGATGTGGGGTGCAGAAACCCCCTGAGATATTGGCTTGTGGCACAGCTGAGCCCTCTGCTGGGAAAGCTGCTCTGGGCTGGGGGTGGGCTGGGTCTGCTCCCTGCCAGCCTCAGGTCAGAGGAGAGGCTTGGGGGGTGTGGAGGGGGACCCAGGGAAATGCCCCCAAGGCTCTGGCAGCAGCTCCTTGAAGGGAGTCATCTGGTGAGCAGATGGGAGGCTGGGGAGCGCTCAGGCAAGCCTAGCTCATCAGCAACTGCCCCCACCCCCGCTTGCCTGTGGCCTGAGCCCAGCAGCCCTTGTGGGATGGTGCCTCTGGAGGGGGGGGAAGTGGCCTCCCCTCCCTAGGTGAGGCCCAGAGAAATGCCCCCACCCTTCCCCCCGCAAGGAACCAGGAGCCCCCAGCGCCTGGGCCAGATCCAGCCTGCTGGATCCCAGGGCGGCCATGGCCTCCTGGGTACTAGGTGCGAGGAAGTCCCAGGTGGTGAGCCCCCCAGGTGCAGAACAGTAATTGGTACCAGTGGGCGTCGAAATCACAAGGCGCCACTGGCCCATTAAAAAAGACCTGGGTCCCTGCTCTGCACCGGTGCAGCCCCAGGGTCAGGAAAGGGTCTGAGATGATCGGACCGAACCGAGAGGTACAGGGAGATGGGTGGTAACCTGGCGCAGCAGCAGCGAGATGGACTTTGTTTGTACCGGCACGTAACATGGTCTCCTCGGGGGGTGGGGGGAGGAAACCGTCGTTGCCTGAGGTGGGGGCAATGGAAGTCCCACAAATTGCATCAGGGCAGGCGCAGCTGCACAGTGGATGAGTCCAACATGCTACCCTGGACAGGTGTTGTTTGTACATTGGTTGGTACTAAACCCTGGCCAGCCACCTTCGATCCTTATCTGGCCTATGGCCTTTTAGGGAACCTCTCGGGCTCTGCTGTGATCAGTGGGCCCACGTCCCTGAACGCTCACCCAAGCAGCCCTCCGCTTATTGCCAGCGATGGTGCTGGAGACCCACCGGGATGCCACGGCAGTAAATCTGCCCAACTACAACAGGATCCATGGCCACAGACCCATTCTCCAGGAGGGGTTGGGGCCTGTGGGCTGCGCTCCCTGTTTGCTGAGAGCTGGGATGGCCACCCAGGAGAGATTCAAGCACAGCACAGCTAATTAGCACAGAGCCCAGAATACCCACAGTGGGCAGTGTTTCTATTGATGGTGCGCATCCACACAGGGTTTGGTGCACACAATAAAATTTATTCTGCATATGAATAGAAACAATTAGAAGGACCCCTGGTTGGAGGCTTTCCTGTGACCACTCCTGGCTAGCTTTTAAACCGGAATAATCCCAACTCCCAGGGAGAGGGCTTGGCCTGTCGTCCCCCCATCTCTCCAGGACCATCTCTGAGCTTTGCCATGGAACGTGTGAGGGGAAACTCCAGCTGAGACTGACGTGCTAATGCATTGATTCGCTGGCTGCTTTGGGCAAAGCATCTCATGCCTGGAGTTGGCACTGAAATCCCAGGCAGATGGGAAAGAGGATGCAGCAAAGGCTATTGACACCCACAGAAAAAGCAGCTTTCTGGGGCAGTGGGGTCGGTGGTCAGTTCTGGAGCAATTCCTTGATGGGTTACGCTCAGAGGCAGAGTCAAGAGATACTGAATTCTCTCCCTGTCTCATCCTCTGATGGGCCTCAGCAGCACTTTATAATGAAATGAAATTTCATGTGGGTAAGTGTAAGGTAATGCACATTCGAAAAAATAACCCAAACTATGCTTACAATATGATGGGAGCTAATTTAGCTATAACGAATCAGGAAAGATCTTGGAGTTATCGTGAATAGTTCCTTGAAAACATCCATGCAGTGTGCAGAGGCAGTCAAAAAGGCAAGTAGGATGTTAGGTATTATTTAAAAAGGGACAGAAAATAAGACCAGGAGTATCTTACTGCCCCTATATAAATCTATGGTACGCCCACATCTTGAATACTGTGAACAGATGTGGTCTCCTCACCAAAAGAAAGATGTCCTGGCACTGGAAAAGGTTCAGAAAAGGGCAACTAGAATGATTAGGGGCTTGGAAAAGGTCCCGTATAAAGGAGTAGCTTAAAAAGATTGGGACTCTTCTGTTTAGAAAAAAGGAGGCTGAGGTAGGGGACACGATAGAGGTGTATATAATTGACAGGTGAATAAGAAGTTATTTACTTGTGCCCATAATACAAGAACTAGAGGACAGCAAATGAAATTAACGTGTAGCAGGTTTAAAACTAACAAAAGAAAGCTGTTCTTCACTCAGTGCGTAGTTAACCTGTGGAACTCCTCGCCAGAGGAGACTGTGAAGGCTAGGACTATAACAGAATTTAAGAAAGAGCTAGATAAGTTCATGGAGGTTAGGTCCATAACAGGCTATTAGCCAAGTGTCGGAATGGTGTCCCTGGCCTCTGATTGTCAGAGGCTGGAGATGGACAGCAGGAGACAAATCGCTTGATCATTGTCCTTGGTGTCGTTGTCTTCCCTGCACCCCCCCGCCCCTGGGGCACCTGGCATTGGCCACTGTCGGCAGACAGGCTCCTGGGCTGGATGGGCCTTTGGTCTGACCCAGTGTGGCTGCTCTTGTGTTCTTATCACCCGGTCCAACTAGGACAAACCCCTTCCTGTTTCACAGCTGAGGAGGCCTCTGGGTGTGGCTCTTGCCCCCGGTTCAGCTCCCTGGAGGATTCCAGCACTGGGAAAAGGGCTGCGCCTTTAGACTGCCGGCGCGAGCTGAGCTAGCAGCCTCATGGAGCTGGTTTGATTTGGACTCAATGGTCACCCAGCCAAGCAGGGCTCAACCCAGAGGAGACCCCTCAGCTGGCGGGCGAGCAGCTGTCACGGACGTGGCTGATCCCACTGAACGCTGACCGATCGTCGCGGTGAAATGTGAGCCGGCTTTCAGGACAGCAAACAATACACCATGGCTAAAGCTCCTGTGAGTGCCAGAGTTCGGGACTGGGACAGGGAGGGGATGGGCGGAGCTCTCTTGTATAAAGGCACGGCGTGCCTCAGTTTCCCCAGGCAGCAATGCAGTGCCTCATGCAGGGAGTCCACCAGAGGGTCCCGCCCATAGGAGCGTGCCTGGGTGAGCTCGTGCCCCTGGAACTGCACAAATGCTTCCACGTGGCTGTCCAGCTGCTGGAACTCAGCCCCCTCAAAGCTCTCGGCTGTTGCGGGGCAGGAGGCCGTGAGCCCTAGTGGGATCAGGCACGGTGCCTGCAGCAGCTGGCCACAACCCAGACCCCCGGCTCCTGCTGCTGCGCCTGGGCAGGCGCCAGTCCCACCTGTGGGAAGCGCAGAGCCCCTGCCCGGAGCAGCCGCCTTCCCTCTGCAACGTCCAGCTCCCCGCAGCCTCTGCACCACATCTGGGCCGAGAGCTGATGGCACTCAGCTGCTCCCCGGAGAGCAACGCGTGACTCCAACCTGCCCCTGGGCTGAGCCGGCTGCAGGCCTCGTCCAAAGGAGTCGAGGAAAGCCAGAGCCAGGCTGGCCTCTCCCCTCCCTCTCCTTCCCTGCGCCTCTCTGGCAGGAGAGCGCCTGTGGCGGGAGCCAAAGCCTTCGCCGACACGGGGACGGGGCTGCCAGCCGCACCCGGAGAGCCTTCTGGACTCTGCTCCAGCCACGGGGGCTGTGCGGGGGAGGCCTGGACTCCCAGCCACACCACTGATTGCTTTAGCTGCCGCTCGCTCCTGGCGCTGGCATCCCCCCGGCGTGGGAAGGGGCCGTTTTTCTGATATCCAGCCAATACCGGCCAGGCCTGGGCGGCTCCCTGGGAGGTGTCATTTGTCTTCCCTGCCGAGCCAGGTGCTGAGGGAGCCCAGGTCTGACCCGAGCCGGGTGACAGGACCGCTGGCCCCAGCCAGTGCACGCTGCTCGGCGTCCCTCTCTGCGAGGTGACGGCCAGATCCCCTGCGGCTGGCCCTGCTTGGGTGTCCTGGCAGCACTGCTCTTGCCCTGGGGTAGTCCTGGCAGGGGGCAGCACCCCGAGAGTGGCTCTGCTCTTGCCGGTGGTCCCCACACCAGTTCCCCTGGGGAGAGAGCCGGGGGTCTGCCCCATGCAGTGCCTTAACCCCAGGGCTGCTCTGGCACTCCAGGGTGGGGGAGAGGCGGGGATCCCAATCGCCATCCTCTGCAGAGGGAGTCTCCCTGGTTCTAGGGGAGGGATGGCCCCAAGACTCCCAGAGGGCACCAGGCACCCTCATGCTGGGAGCGGCCAGGCTCCCTGCCCATGGGGGCGCTGTGCTGTGCCTCTTTGGGGGCTCCAGGCTCCTGCCCTCTGGAGCCCCCCGGGGGTGGAGCCCTACCAGGGAAGCAGCCGTGGCTCATTCTCTGCACAGGGCTGCAGGCCCCTGCCTCTGTTCCCCCTGCCTGCAAGGCCAGCCACTCCCCCACACAGAAGCCTGGGCAGGCTGGGGGGCCAGCAGGGCCTGGGGGGAGGCAGCGGCCCAGTGGGACTGGAGGTGGGGGAAGCAGCAGTGCTGGATGGGCTTCACTGGGAGGCCTCTGACTCTTCTGGAGACGGGCCGCCACTGGCTCCCCAGGCAGTGCACAGATGAGCTGAGCAGCCCCCCCGCCATGGTGCATGGCCAAAGCTGAGCGTGGGGGGGGGGCCTGCCTGCACTCGGGGGACAGGTGGGTGGTTCCAAACAGCAACTGCAGGCAGCCCCCCAGCGAGCACCTGACCCCCCACAGGAGTTGGGCCAGGGCCCAGGCGTGCTCTCTGCTGACCACGCGCCGGCATCCTCCAGGGCAGGGGGTTGCGGGTGAAGCCCCATCAGCCTCTCAACAGCCTGGTCAATGGGGAGCAGCTTGCCAATGCTCCAGCTGGCAGTAGGAGTCTCCCAGAATCATGTCCAGTCTCCCGGAGATCTGGGCACTGCCAGTCCGGCACAGCAGCTGAGCGAAAGCCAGAGCCCTCACCTGCTGCGCTATTCCCGGCAGCCAGCACCACCTAGGGCGCAGGCAGGGGGTTTCCATACACTGCCTCCGCCTAGAGCGCTGCCTCCACAGCTCCCATTGGCTAGGAAGAGCAGCTAATGGGAGCCGTGGGGTGGGGACTGTGGACAGCAGCACACACAGATTCCCTGCCCATGTGCCTAGGAGGAGCTGCTGCCAGGGGGATGTAACTTTGGAGCCACAGCAGCTGGGGTAAGTGCTGCCCCCTGGGCTAGAGCCGGTGATCCCCCCCCCCCAAATCCCTCCCAGCGTCCGACCTCTTCCCTTTCCTGCACCCCAACTCCCTCCAGCTCCTGCTCCCCCCGCCCCATCCTGCACTCTGATCCTCTACCCCAGCCTTGAACCTGCACCCCACCCCTCTCTGCATCCCCACGCCATTCTCAGGAAGCCTGGGAAGGTCCGCGAGTCTCTTAAGGCCCAGACCGCTCGCGTTAGGGAGGAGCGAAGCCAGGCACAGAATGCCTGACATGTGCCCTGTCCGCCACCAACCACCACAGCAGCCCCCGGCTCCCCCTTCCTGGCACCCCAGCGAGCAGGCTGCCCAGCTACGCCAGGGAGGGGACCCACAGGTGTCCCACCCCTCTCGCCCAAGCCCAGAGACAGCGGCAGGGCCTGGCGGCAGTGGGTAGGTTCTGCAGCTCACTCAGCAGGCGGAAGGGCCTGGCCCGATCCTGGCAGCAAAGGCAGGTCTCCCGCAGGCTGGCGGCACCTCCAGCGGGGAGGCAAACGGGGCCCAGTTGCAAATGCTGCGTTCCGCCAGCCTCGGCATCGGAGCTGCGCCAGCAGGGCTGAAGGGGAGAAGCCAGCGGCTTGCTGCAGGGTGACTGGCCCAGTCAGTGCCCACCTGGCAGATCAACCCCTTCCTGGATGGGCACCTGGGCCATAAGGGCCACAGTGCGGAGCTGGCCCCTGCAGCGGTCTGGCTGCTGGTGGCGGGCGCAGGGCCCGCAGTGCACCAGCAGACCCCTGCTCGCCACGAAGGGGAGCTGCAGCCTGTGCCGTGGAAAGGGCCAGCTCGCAGGGATAGCCACAGAGGAGGCTGCACCCAGCTCTCTGCAGAGCCTGGCGCAGGCAGCGGGGCGGTTTTGAACGCCTCTGGGGCAATACGAGGGAATCTCTGTCCCCACAGGCGGCCCCTGGGGCTTGCAGCCTTGTGAGACGGAGCTGTCTAGTCTGTGCTGGGTAGTTACCCACTGTGATGTGCCGCTGACAGCCAGGCTCCGTGTGTCCCTGTACCGCCTCGCCTGACCCTGCCTTTCCCATGCTGCGGGTGCCTCCGGGGCGCTCACCTGGCCAGCCGCTCCTGGGCCAGGTGAGATGGGGACTGCAGGGCCAGTCACCTGCCACCAGGTGGCGCTGGGCCCTGCCAAAGGGCCACCGGCAGAGGCTTGCAGCCCAGGTTGTGGAGCTGATCCCCTCTCCCCGCCAGCCATAGTGTATGGTCGGCCCAGCACACACACGCCATTGTTGACTTTAACCTGTACTAGGTAATCTGCCCCCCAGGCTGCTGGTTCAGCCAGGGTTAGCACACACATGTACAGCACCGAGCACAATGGGGTGGAGGCCCAGGCCTGGAGCTCTGGGTGTTATTGCAATCCCAATGACCAGGAAATAAACCTGCCTCCCCGCACCAGCTTTACCTGCGCAGACACCTCTGGGTTGGGTCCAGTGTGGCTGTAGCATGTTGGGTCGGCCAGTACAGCTCCTGGCCTGGGGGGGGGGCGGGGTCGGCTGACCTGTGCCATTGGCCCAGTCAGCCTGTGCAGGGTCTTTTCTGGGGGGTGTTTTGCAAAGGGGAATGATACCAACTCCTCAAGCCTCAGGGGAGGTGAACGTGCCACCCCCCAGCCCCCTCCCTGCCTGTGCCACACAGGGACTCAGACTTCCCAGCTCAGGAGCCAGCAGCCCTTGGTACCATCCATCTGCGGGAGGGGCCACAGCCAGGGGCTTGGTGCTCCCCACTGCTTCCCCAGACAGCAGAAACTGCCTGCCCCAGCTGCCCAGCTCAAATTACCAAGGCCAGGGGCTAGTGTATACCTGCAGAAACTATCCCACGCCACACGCCCAGCAGCAGCTCTGCACTGATGCTGTGCCCAGAGAAACTGAGGCACACACCTAGAGTTACCACAGGGAAGTCGGAAACACCTGCAATATGAGTGGAATAAGATCTCCACAACCTCTCCTTTGCCACAGTATAAGAGAGAGAACACAAGAAAGGCCAGACGGGGTCAGAGCAAAGGTCACAGAAGCACGAACCGAAGAATCCCAGGCCTGGACGGGACCACAGGAGATCGTCTACTCCTGCGTGCTAGCTTCTGTTGGGCTGATCTGTATTCAGCCGCAGATTCCGTCGCAGCAATTCCTGACCTCTGGGATAAAACGGAGCTCTAGGGGAGCCTGTAAGGAAAGGCTCAGGAGAGCAGAGATCCCATTGTAATAATGCAGCAGGTTTTCTGGGCCGTGCCGTTGTCACCGACCAGCGCTGTCCCAGCCACAGCAGGGCGGTAAGCACCCACTCTCAGCTGGTTAGGTAACGCACAGGGGATTTCACCCCCTGGCTGCATTACTGGAGAGGAGCTGGGTAATTAACGGAGACAGCCAGGCAGCTGCCCTGACAGCACTCCTCCTTTTGGTCCATCAGAAGAAGTCCGGAAGGATGGGGCCAGATCAATGAATCTTATTTTCATTACATCGATTAGTTCTGGACACGCAGTTTTCGCTTTGAGGTTTGACACACTTTTGTCCTAAAATCCAGCCCGGAGTATTCAAATTACTAGTCAGTTGCAATGTTCCCTTTGATTTTCTAGGGGTGGAATTTTACTTGGACAGAATATCCAGTTTGATACCTATCACCTTGGACTCAACGAGATCCGGATTACCTTCCGCACTGCAAGGACAATGTCCCTACCTTTGATATTCACAGTGCCCCCGGCAGGCCGCTTATCCTAATAGACCCGGCCAGAACATTTTTTTTCTTCCCCCTTCCTTCTGTCCTAGCTAGCGGAGTTGTCAGATTTTATCTCTTTTCTTTCTCTTTCTTTAAAATTCTCTTCGTCTCGGTTACGAGTTCCTCTGCGGATCTGAAGAAGTGGGTCTGTCCCACGATGTCGCCTAATAAATTCTATTGTTAATCTTTAAGGTGCTCCAATGAACCGGAAAACGAGGCAGAAAGGTTTAACGGGAAGAGGCAGAGAGCCCCCAGAACCACCCGCTCCTGGCTGGGGGGTGCTCTCTGATGCCTGAGGGCTTTCAGCTCTGGGTCTCTTTCGAGAGGAGCTGCACTAGCTCAACCCAAGCTATGGGCTGGATGCAGGAATCCCCTGCGATGGTGCTTTGGGGTGGGTGATACAGACGACCAGGCTGGAAGGGCATTGTGATCCCTTCCGATGGCCTAAGTCTCACCCTGGCTACAATCCAGTGACCTGCTGCGCCGGGGAAGGGTAACAGCCCCTGCCCTGGGGAAGCACAGAACCTCCCCTACGCACATCCCAGCCTCATCGCAGCTCTGAGGTCCCTCTGAGACCTGTGGGCTCCACAGTTGGCCACCCTTGTTCCTCCAGGATCTGCCCACCCTGTGATACAGGCTGAGCCACGGCCTGGGGTTGGGCTGCTCTGGTCAGAAAAGGCGTTTCTCAAGGACCAGTATGAGCCAGCCGGAAGAGGCTGCCCTGTGCTCGGCAGAGGAGCCAGAGGACGGGTAGGGGACTGTCGCGTGACTTGATTTTTGTGTCAGCTACGCAAGCCATGTTGTGCCCAGTGTAGCTCTTGGCCCCAAAGATTGTGCTGTGGGAGCTGTTAATGAAAGCTGAGGATGCCCTGACGCTGTGGGGGCCACTTAGATGTCGGTTTCACATGTGTAGGTAAAGTTCTAGATTTTGAGCTCCTCAGCTGTTAGCTGCAGCCTGTCTAAGGGGGGAGATCTCCCCTTACCCTCCCAGCCAGGCCCCTGCTTCTGCCCCCCATAGCCCTGTGACTCTGCACTGCTCCAAACTCTGGCCTGCTGCCCCCACCCCGCCCCCTTGGTGCTCCTGCAGGGGCTGTCCTGGCTTCGAGCGTGGCTCCCACCCAGCCCCCTGGCAGCAGCAAGCCGGCGGCAGGCGCGAGCTCTGGCTGGTTCTGTTCTGTCCTGGATAGTGGCGTCGGCGGGCGCCCGCGCTGCTCAACAGCTGGCTGCCTTTGCAGACGGGCGTGGGTTTGGGTTCCCAGCCGGGCTGCTGTTCTGCCTGGCAGGGGGCAGGCTGGGTTACGCAGAGCTCTGAGGGGTGGCGCCCAGCCAGCTCCAGTGGGAGGAGGCCCAGATGCCTACTGTGGGAGCCGGGCCAGGCTAAGCCCCACCACCGTGGCAGCGAGACGTCTCTGCGTCCCAGCCGACGTGGGTGCCGGCACTGCTGGAGGTCTGACGGTGGAGGGAGAGGGGGGCCTGGGAAACCGGGGTGCAGCTCCACCTCTCCCAGGGACTGAGATGTTTGGAACTGGGGGTGCGTAGCTGGCTCACGTCTTCGGCTGTGGGAGGGATCCGGGGGGCGCTCCCACAGCTAGGATGGGGTCTTTGCCAGCTCTGGTCCCCGTCAGGGCTCAGGGTATCCCTGGTGAAGGATCTGGGATGTACTTAGGGGTGCAGCCAGCCAGACTCCTCCCTGCATGACAGATCCCAGGGAAGAGCACCTGGCTAGGGCTGATTAGCCACCGGCTAGGGGCTGACTCTGCTTTGGCCGCACAAAGGACGTTCCCGCCTATCCATCCTGCCTTGGGAATAGGACCAGGAGGGGGCCCAACCAGAGCACATTGCGCTGAAACTCAGGGCCCACAAGGAGCATGGCCGGGCTGGCGCAGGAGAGGCAAGCGGCAAGGCAAAGAGAACTTAAAGCTGGCTACGTCCATCCGTCAGTCAGGGGAGGCAGGCTGAGAACTGAGGGTTCACAGCCAGGAAATCTGCTGCAGATTTCCCCTTGGGGGGCAAATTTGGTTCCCAGGATCTCCTGTTGGTCTGTGGCTGCTCCTCAATGAAGACCTGCATTGTGTAGCCGGGGCAGCGTGATCAGAGTGTTTGTTAACTCTGAACCCTACTGATGACTCCTGCTCAAATGAACTTCTGCCTGACGGTGGGTCGCCAAGCCTTTGAGGAGAGAGCAGTAAGGCGCTCAGGACTGTAGATTACTTTAGCAGAAAGAGCCAACTCTAGTGCCTTCTCCTTCACCACTGGCAGCCCTCTGCTGCCACACCCCACGGGCTGTCGCTGACGGCCCCCAGGGTGCAGTCACACAGCCTCCAGCAGCTCCCCGCGCATGCAGCCAGGGCTGGCTGTCCACCCGAGGGCCTGGGGCACAGAGGGGTCTCCTTCCATTGTCACTAAGGCACAGGATGTCCCGTCTTCTGTAGCAGAGGCTGCTAAGGCCCGCAGGGGCCTGGCCACCAGTCCAGGGGAAACAGGTGGGCCACAAAACCCAGGAGCTCCAGGCATGCAGCTGCAGAACCGCCAGCGTCCTGGCAAAGGTGACTTCCGCTGGCTGCACGGTTCCGTCCCCCGGGGCCTCTCGATCGCACCTCGGCTGGTGCATTGGGGGAGCGTCTGCTCCCTTCCTCAGCGGGCTCCACAGCGGTCTGGGCCCCGGCTGTTTTGGAAAGGCTCTTCCCAGGGACCCCTGCAGCGCAGAGGGGACTGGCGTCTCTCGGCTGTGGGTCGCAGCCAGGGGGCGGCACGCTGAGTGGGAGGGAGCCGCTCTTAGGGGGAGAGAGGGTGCCCCATCGGCCGACCCCAGGTGGGCTGGGAATGGCTCTGTCGCACCCCCGCTCCCTGACTCGCCTCCTGGAGCAGACGGCAGCCAGCATGTCCAGGCTGCGCCTGAGCTGGTGGGCGCTGCCTTGGGCGGCTCTCCCCTCCTCCAGGCAGGAGCGGGTTACAGCGCCTGACCCTCCCTCCTCTGGGAAGGGGAGGCCGGCCTCGGTCCCCCCCGCAGAGCGAGCCTGCCTCCAGCTGCCAGCTTTGCACTCCCGCGGCTGGCGAGGAGAGGGGACGCGTCCCGCCACCGCTGCTGGGCTCCGGGACAGATCCGCTCCCCGTCCCCCTGCGCACTGGGCTCCCACCAGCCAGCCGCAGCCCTGCCGAGCCCCCGGTGCGTTGGGGGGAGCCGGAGACCCCGGCGGGGGAGGAGTCGCTGAGCTCTCGGGCCCGGTTCCGGGCGGCAGGGATCCGGGACCCCCCGCTTTTGGATGTAGAGGTGCCACCTCCCGGGGGCGTCGTGGGGGCCCCGGACTTCAAAGCCGCCGCAGCCTCCTGCTCTGAATTAAGCCCAGCTGCGCGCAGCTGCATTCCTGGGCGCTGGCTCCGGCCCCCCTCGGCAGCGCATTCCACCGCCCGCGCGGCCATGGGGCGCTGCTGCCCGGCGCTGCTCGGCCTGCTGGTGGGGCTGCTGAGCTACAGCCCCGGGCAGCCCCAGACGGTGCTGACGGACGACGAGATCGAGGCGTTCCTGCGGGGCTTCCTGCGGGAGGTCAGCCCCGAGGGCGAGGAGGAGGCCGGGGAGCGGGAGCCCCCCGAGCCGCAAGGGAGGCTGCAGCCGGCGGGGCAGGACAGGGGAGCCGCCCCCCCCGCGGAGGCGGAAAAAGGTCAGTGTTAAAGAGCAGCCCCCCGCCCGCACCGCACCGCACCGCACCGCACCCCGGGTCTAATTCAGCTTGGCTGGCTTGGGGCCCGATCCTGCCCAGCTGGGGCCTCCTGTGGGCCTGATCCCTCCTTACCCAGCCACCCCCCAGCCCCGGGTCTAATTCAGCTTGGCTGGCTTGGGGCCCGATCCTGCCCAGCTGGGGCCTCCTGTGGGCCTGATCCCTCCTTACCCAGCCACCCCCCAGCCCCGGGTCTAATTCAGCTTGGCTGGCTTGGGGCCCGATCCTGCCCAGCTGGGGCCTCCTGTGGGCCTGATCCCTCCTTACCCAGCCACCCCCCAGCCCCGGGTCTAATTCAGCTTGGCTGGCTTGGGGCCCGATCCTGCCCAGCTGGGGCCTCCTGTGGGCCTGATCCCTCCTTACCCAGCCACCCCCCAGCCCCGGGTCTAATTCAGCTTGGCTGGCTTGGGGCCCGATCCTGCCCAGCTGGGGCCTCCTGTGGGCCTGATCCTTCCCTACCCAGACCCCTTGAGTCCAATTTTTCCTGGCTAGCTTAAGGCCCAATCCCGCGCAGCTGGGGCCTCGTCAGGGCCTGATCCTTCCGTACCCAGCCCCCTTGGGTCCAATTCTGTTTGGCTGCCTTAGGGCCCAATCCTGGCCTACTGGGGCTTCCTGAGGGCCTGATCCTTCCCTACTCACTGCCCCTGCCCTTGGGCCCAACTCTGCCTGGTCCTCTTGGGGCTCAGTCCTGCCCTTCCCACCCCCTCGTGGCCCCATCACCTACTCTGACTGGCAACCAGGGGCTCAGCAGGCCCTGGGCCTGGCGGCCTAGGCAGCAGTGATCTGGGGCCAGCGGAGGGCTGGGCTGGCTGTGGCGTGAGCTCGGGGTGAGGGGTCCCGCCGAAGGGCTGGTGCAGTGGGCGCTGCAGGGGCAGGATGGGAGGCTGGAGAAGGGAGCAGCCCGCACCCCCGTGCCGTGCCGTGCTGGGGCTCCCCAGACGGGCTAAGCTGCTCCTGGGTTAGGTCAGCACTGCCAGGGGGTGGAGACTGACCAAGAGGCCCAGGGACCTGCTGTAGCTGACGGGGGATCCTGGCCCTCCCAGGCAGACTGTGAGGGGCCGTGTGCCCCTGTGCCAGGGCTGGGGTTGGCGCCTGCCCGGAGCGGCACCCGATCACCTTTCTGCCAAGCAAGCTGGGCTGTTAGCGCCTGGGCAGCGTGCACAGTGTGCCAGAGCAGCCGCTGGTAGAGACTGTGCCCTGGGGCAGATCGCCCCCGACCCCAACAGAGCCCAGACGCACTCATCCCATCTGCCCAGCGACAAGGGGGGGATGTTGTCTAGGTCTCCCCCTCCATCCCCAGCCCAGCTTGCCGCCCTGTGCCCATGGCCCAGCCAAGGAGCAGGGCTGCTTGGGTCTGGCCCTGTGAGAGGGGGAGCTTGGGGGGCTGCCCCAGAGGCTGAGACCCCCCCAGCCCCACCACCTCCCAACCCTGCAGGCAAGGAGCAAGTGTTAGCTCAGAGGGTGAGGCTGGGGGCGCGGATGTCCTGGTGTACCCTTCGGACAGCTGCAGGTGGGGGGGCTGGGGACCGGTGGGGGGTTTCCCTGAACCAGGACTCCTCTGGGATCAGCTCACGGGGGCGGGGGGGGGACAGTCACGCGGTCAGAGCAGCGATCCCAGGCCAGGGTCCGAAACGTCCCTGTGGTGCTGATTCTAGGGGAGAGCCCAGGCCAGGAGGGGAGCAGGACACACACCCCAGCAAATCAGGTGCCCAGAAAGCCTGGGCTTGACACGGCTGGTTACTGCGTTGGGGGGAGGGGGTCCCTGTGTGTGCATGTGAGAGATGCACACGCCCATGGTTCCGTGCACACGCGTGTACAGCACACGTGCCCAGGGGGTGCCAGGCGTGCGTCAGCCATCGCCCTGCTGTGCAGCGTAGCCTCCCTAGCTGCTGGCAGGCGGTGCCGGTAGCCTGCCTCCGCCCCCACTCTGCCTGCGGCGTGGAGCTGTTGCAGGGGAGTTTTCACCAAACAGTCACCCCCACCCCTGAGATTTTTGATTCTGGAATGGGCGCTCCCACCCACCGCTGCACCGCCTCCTGCTCATGGGAGTTGTAGTTCAAGTGCCTCCTCCTCCCTTAGGCGGCTAGGGCCCCACCCCCTCTGGGTGGACTACATCTCCCATGATGCACCGCAGATTCCCTTTTTTGGGCGGGGCATGGAAGCCCATAGCTGCTGAGCATCATGAGTGCTGAAGTCCCGGCAGGGCGCCCAGCCCATGGAGGAGCAGAGGGGAGCGAGGCCACTGGCCTACAACAGGACTGCAGGTGGCAGACACTGGGGTCCCAGGAAACTGAGGCTTTTGAAAAACACAGCTTAGTGGGGAAGCCCATATTCCTGTGTGGTCCTGCTGGAAACATGCAGGCTGGTCCCTAGCTCTCTCCTCTCCCTCCCACGTCCTAAGGAGGCTGCCTCAGCCCTGGGTCCTTGGGGCCTTGGCCAGGGCTTTCCTCAGGCTGTGAGCCTGGGTCAGCTTCCCCGGCTGCCCAGCAACCACAGTGGGCTGGGAGAGCTTTGTTCTGCTGCCTGACACCTGCCAGGGCTGAGAGGCATCACTGAGGCTGGGGGAGAGCCCAGGGCTGCTGGCTGGTTGTTAGCAAATGCAGCAAAGGCTCCTGGCTTTAGACCCTAAGGGCCCACATTCAGTCCCAGCTGCTGCTGACTTGGGTCCCTTTGCTTTTCAGAGAGTAGTTATTAACGGTTCACAATCATGCTGGAAGGGCATAACCAGTGGGGTCCCGGGGGTGGGTGTGTGTGTTTTGGAACCGGTTCTGTTCAATAGCTAAATCGCTGATGGAGATATTGGCCAAGAGAATACGCTAGTAAGTCTGCAGGTGAGACCAAGCTGAGAGGGTTTGCACCTGCTTTGGAGGATCGGGTCAGAGTTCCAAATGAGCTGGAGAAATGGTCTGAGGCAAAGAGGATGACGTTTAATGAGGACAAATGCCAAGTGCTCCACTTAGGAAGGAACAGCCAGCTTCATGCATACAGAAAGGGGAGCGACTGTCCAGCAAGGAGCACTGTGGAAAGGGATCTAGGGGTTATAGTGGACCACGAGCTAAATATGAGTCAACCGTGTGATGCTGCTGCAGAAAAAGCAAACATGATCCTGGGCTGCATTAACAGGAGTGTGGTGAGCAAGACACAGGAAGTCATTCCTCCGCTCTGCTCTGCGCTGGTTAGGCCTCAGCTGGAGTGTTGTGGCCAGTTCTGGGCACCACATTTCCAGAGGGAAGTGGAGAAACTGGAGAAGGTCCAGAGAAGAGCAACAAGAATGCTGAAGGGGCGAGAGAATGTGAGCTGGGAGGGAAGGCGGACGGAACTGGGCTTGTGGAGAGAGCAGGCTGGGAGGGGACTTGAGAGGGTCTTACGCGGAGGGAGGGAAGTGATTTAGCACTGGAATAAATCGCCGAGGGAGGCTGTGGAATCTCCATCACTGGGGAGATTGAAGAAGAGCTTAGACAGACACCTATCGGGGATGGTCTAGGCAGTGCTTGGGCCTGCTGTGATTCTATAGCAGGGAGCTATGGGTCGGGTGTGTGGGTCAGGATTGAGGGGCATCAGCAGAGCCGTGGGGAAGGGGTAGCCGTGCGCTCTTCGTCCCCCGCCAGTGCTCCCAACGACCGGTCCCACAGCTGCTCGGCCCTTCCGGGCTTTGGAAGTGGACCACCTCTCCGTCCCGTCAGCTCTTCCAGGCCGAGGCGGCAGTGGGGGGTTTGGCTGCCCCAACGTTTCTCCGTTTGGCAGCTGCCCCTGCACAGCCTGGGCCCGGGTGGGCGGTCGGTCGGTCGCTCGGTTCTGCTCAGCCTGTGAGGCAGTGCCGGTCTCTCCAGGGCCCCACGCAGGCTGTGAAAGGCTCTTTGAGACAGTCCTGTGGGAGCCCCTAAGGGCCCTGAGTTAGGGCTGGGGCCTGAAGAGGTATCCTGCGCATTGCAGGGCATTGTTAACTCTGGAACCTAATGTTGGCCACATCCCCACTTTCCATGTGGATCATTTTGTGAGACGTTAACCATGGCTGCTGGTGTGTTGCAGGGAAGGAGGAAACCAAACGCCATCTGTGCCCCAAGTGGCGCTGCACTCTGGGGCTGAGGAGGAGGAAGGAGCTTTCTTTGTTGTATCTTCTGAACAAGGGGCTCCATCTTCCCTGTAGCCTGCCCTGTGCACGTCAGTTCAGCGGTGGGGGCCAGGGGAGTGTCACCCCCATCCCCCCGAGGTGCTGGGCAGAGAGCCGGAGCTCAGGGTGATGGGGAAATTCTCCTCGTCCCCCCAGGAGTGCAGACAAATCCCAGCCCAGGATCGGGCCCGCTCTTCTCACGCACCGGAGGCCGGGGGCCCACTGCTCAGAGCTTTGGAATGAGCCCACGGCTGCCACATTACTCAGCAGCCTCCTCTTCTTCCTGTCAGCCACTGAGTCATGGGGCCAGGCTTCCTCATCTGGCTGCGGCTCACCAGCGCCCTGGGCCTCAAGAGCTCCTGCTCCCTGGAGAGCCCTCTGCCTCTGGGCACCGGCACAGCCAGATATACACCTGCCCGCATGTGCCACTCGCCCCAGCGGTTCCCTGGTCCCCTCTCTCAGGCTTCTTTCTGGGGCCCATCATGGGGTCAGATCAGTGGGGCTGGAGCCAAGGCATTTCTTCCTCATCTCCCCCACCCTCCGGTTTTGGGGCTGGCTTTCTGAGTGTCCTGGGGAGAGGGGTCCCAGGCGGGCGTTGGCAGAAGCAGAACAGGTGAGCTGAAAGCAAACCTCAGACCGGTGGGATTTAGCTGGGGGCAGCTGATTGCCCTCACCCCACTGGAGGGCAGAAACAATTCTCAGGATCACAGTCTACAGGTGGGAGAAGGGAAGGTTCCCACCCCAGAGCCCCTTGCACAGGCAAAGAACCAGCTTCCAGTGGGCAGCGTCTTAGTTTGCAGACTGGATTTACCATCTGAATGACCGGTTGGATAGGGCTGATGTACAGCAGGGTCAGCACGGCTCACGCCAACCATTCCCAGCTGGTGAGCCAGGCTCCAAGCCGCGGGAGAGTTACAAACAGTAAATGCTGGGCCGGGGCTGCTTGCGTGTGAAAGTGGTGGAGAACGCGGGCGGGCTAGGGCATTGCGTGGGAAAAAGAGCCCCAGGGAACTGCCCGGACACAGAGACTGTGGACTGTGTTGCTGATAAGGCTGGGTGTTGTGGGGGTCAGAGATCCCCAGTGAGTATTATTTAATGCCCAGCTGAAAGGCAGGGTCCTGAGAGAGCACAGCTGGGTTCATATGTGAAGGCACAGTGACTCCTTGGAGCACGGGTGGGTGGCCCAGAGGCCATGGCCGATATAGGTGAGGGCAGGTGGCCCCAGAGACCCAGTGGGAAGAGGTCTTGGGCCCAGCTGGGGGTGCTGGATGGACAACAGCCTGATAGGAAGGGACTTGGGGTCCATCTTGGTGGCTGGGGCCAAGAGACCATCCTGGTGCTGACTCTTTTCTTTATGCAGGGACAACGGTGAAGGTTAAAGAGACGCCTAAGAAAGGGAAAAAGGAGAAGCAGCCCAAACCCACCAGGAAGCCCAAGGAGAAGTCATCCAAGGGCCCCAAGAAAGACAAGGAGAGACCCCCCAAACCCACCAGGAAGCCCAAGGAGAAGTCATCCAAGGGCCCCAAGAAAGACAAGGAGACACCCCCCAAACCCACCAGGAAGCCCAAGGAGAAGCATCCCAAAGCCACCAGGAAGCCCAAGGAGAAGTCCCCCAAAGCCACCAAGAAGCCGTCTGGAGGCAGGAGGCCCGAGGTGCTGCCCCCCACCCAGCCCTACGAGGAGGAGGAGAGGTACCGGCAGCCAGAGAGGCCACTGGTCCCGCCCCCAGCTGAAAAGGAGCATGGCCTGCCTGACCCTCCCAGAGTCGCCTCACCCTACGAGGAGGAGGCGGAGGAGCAGCGAGCCCGGATGCATGGGCAATGGGACAAAGGTAAGTGTTGCTGATTGGCCAATCGAGTCGCCAGTTACTCAGTGCATGGCACCCACCTGCCCTCGCTCTCCCCTGCCGTGCTTCATTCTCCGCTGCTCCCTAGAGCCCCCAACCCCAAGGCAACCCCCCCTTTTCCGGCACAAGAATGTCTCCAGTCCAGGAACAACGTGCTGCGCAGCCGCTCTGGGCAGCAGTGGCTGTGGGCTTCTCCCAGGGCCAGCGCCTGCTCTTTGCAGGCTCACTGCCTCAACATCATCATCTCTGTGCTTTGCAGCCTCCAGGTCCCTGGGCGTAGAAACAGGGCCGCAAGGGTCACTGTCTCTGGCTGCATGGGGGCTGGGGATCTCCACGAGGCAGAGGCAGCATTTTAAAATAGAAGAGAAGATTGGCAGCTCGGGAGATTCAGTGTGAGGTTCGAATGGACGCCGAGCTTGGCCATTTGATTGCAAACAATTGTTACCTCCATCGGTAATGAAACGTTTGCAATCAAATGGCCAAGCTCGGCGACCATTCGAACCTCAAAGAGGCAGCATTGCGAGGCTTGTGCTTCAAAGCTGGGTTGTGTGTCTTCTCTGGGGTGTGCTGGGTGCCACAGCGCTCCACGAAGGCAGACCGTCATCAGCCTGATCCCCTCGCCACAAAGCATCACCTCTACGTGATTCCTCTACGTCGTTCCTGCTGGGACGGTGAGGAGCTGAGGTGCCCAGTTTTATACAATGTCTTTCAATCAACAACGGGACACCTCGGGGTGTGAGTTAGGCTCATAGAACAAGAGAACTGGAAGGGGCCTCGAGATATTATCAGGTCCAGTCTCCTGCCTTCATGGAAGAACCAGGCACCGTCTAGACCATCCCTGATAGAAGTCTGTCTAACTTGCTCTTAAGTGTCCCCAGAGATGGAGATTCCACAACCTCCCCAGGCAATTTATTCCCGTGTTTGAGCACCCTGACAGGTAGGAATTTTTTCCTAATGTCCAACCTAAACCTCCCTTGCTGCAGTTTAACTCCGTTGCTCCTTGTCCTGTCCTCAGAGGCCAAGGAACAATTTTTCACTCTCCTCCTTGTAACATCCTTTTAGATACTTGGAAGCTGATATCACATTCCCTCTCAGCCTTCTCTTTTCTAACGAAACACGCCCAGGTCTTTCAATCTGCTCACGCCCAGGTCTTTCAATCTGTTCCTCTTGTCAACACAGGAACCAGAAGCCGTCAGGATCATCCGTCCTGGGGAGAGGGGCCCAGAGAGGTCCCCGAGCCGGGCCCTGGCCCCCCTCCCGCCTCTCCAGCCAGCCCAGACTGCCCCACTCCCCAGCCCAGTTCCAATTCAACCCACCAGGCCCCTCCTCCCGCCTTTGGCCTGTGTCCCGGGGAAGAAAGGGGTCACCTGGCTGCCTGGGTTACAAAGAGCCTGGAGCCCCATTGTCTGCGTGTGAGACATCCTCACACCCAAACTCCCCTCCCCGCCCTGCGCCGGTGCTGTGCCTGGGGAAACTGAGGCACCACTTGGAGGTACTGCAGGACAGTAGGAAACACATGCAACATTGAATACAATCCCACAATCCCCACTTCGTTGCAAGGGACAAAACGGATTGGTGGAAAGTCTGACTGCAGACATTCAAGCAAGCGATCTGGACTAGTGTAGACAGACAAGGTGGCTGAGGGAATGTCTTTTACTGGACCAGCCCTGGCTGGCAAGAGAGGCCACATCTGCCCATAGGGAAGAGCTCATCAGGCTGCCATTGCAGTTAGAGAAATCGGTCGGGAGTAACTGAGCAGCCTGGAAAGGAATTGTGACTGGTGGCTTACCACGGTCAGGATGGCGAAAGGGCTTTCTCCTCTGATTTATTCAGCCCAGCTGTGTTGATGGAATGGCTTCCAGACACAACTGAACCTTGGGGAAACAAATCACTTTCTCCTTTGTTTGCTCCACGCCTACATTTGATGCACAGCTACTTACGGGAGGTTCTCCAGAAGGTCCTCACCACATGCTCTCGTAACCAGTGGATTAGCTCAGTTATGCTGAGCCCCAGCAGCAGGTTCAGAGCTCGCGTCCAGGTAGCAAATGCAAACACTGTTCCAAACATCCACCAGTTACACTGCAGTAAGTCCTCACGTGTCTTAATCGTGTGGTTCTCCTGACCATCCTTGGCCTCCGTTCATGGATAGGCTTCTCTTGGGGAAATGCCTCGCACCAGCTAACATGGCAAATATGGCCTTTCTCCTGGGCCAGTGATGCTGATTGTCATGTGGTACCTGGCAGCCTTGAAATCCCACAGAGGGAGCTGGCCCTGTTTTCGTCTGCTCCAGTCACTCCAGTTGACTTTGGAGCTAATTCCAGAGTCCTGCTATCGCCAAATGCACAGGCCTGTCCTTGCAAAAGGTTGGCAGCGTCTGCTCACTGGCAGGGGCTTTATGGCTTTGGTGAAAGAGACCCTCAGCCAAGGGCTTGTTTTGGGCCAGAGTGTGTGAAGCTTTCTACAACTACAGGCATTTGGAAGCCAATGGAAATTAGGCACCTAAATCACTTGGAGCATCTGGGCCTTAACGCTGTGCGCTCTCAGCCCCGCTTTGGCAAACCGAGCCCAACGGTCTCAGTGCACATGGGTGTGTTGCGCTCGGTGCAACACCTGCCAGGGGAGCAAGTGGATGTTATTTGCAGTGTAAACTTTTCTGCAACTTTCCCTCTCCAAATCGCCTCCAATTCTTCACCCCAGACCTGGCAGCCGCGCTCGCCAGCGCCGGTTACGCTCTTTGTAAAGTCCACGTGCAAAGAAGAAATCCAAGTGGCCCTCTGGGCGTTGCTGGCGTGGTGCCCCAGGGTTCTCCGCCAGCCCCAGGCTGTCACCGGCCAGCTGACGAACACCCCCGGGCTCCTCCCTGGGAGACGGCGGTTCTGTCTTTTGCACGTCGCCTGCCTGCGCCCCGATCCATTGCAGGGCTTGTTTCTCCTGTGCTTGACCCAGCCGCACCACTGTGCATTTGGGAGACACGATCCAATGGCAGCTTGTAAGGTTTTTTAGCAGCTGGCTCCCTCGCGAACATACAGGGTTAAACCAGCCTCAGGCCATTGCTCCCTTGTGCAAACCACCGAGGACCTTACTGCCAAACTGGCACTGCTGCGGCCCAGCCGCCTCGCCGGGAATTGCTATTTGGTTCTATGTATAAAGCGGAAACGCTCCGCGGGGCCCAGTGGTTTGGCGGGAGGGGATGGCGGAGAATTTCCGCAACCTCAGCAAACATCTGCTGAGTAAGGGAAGCCGTGAGGATGGCGTCCCAGGTTTTGCAATGCAGCCTCCCTTCCCTGCAATGAAACCACGAGTTAAGTCACCATGGCTTGGGCTGTGAGCTCTCCCCCAGCCACAGAGCTGGCATGGCCTCTGCTCCATGCAGCCACAGCGCTGCACGTGGGCCGTGCAGTGGCTAGCTGGGCAGTGCACGGCAGGGGCAGTGCATGGGCTGTGCAGTGGCTAGCAGGGCAGTGCACGGCAGGGGCAGTGCATGGGCTGTGCAGTGGCTAGCTGGCAGTGCATGGCAGGGGCAGTGCGTGGGCTGTGCAGTGGCTAGCTGGGCAGTGCACGGCAGGGGCAGTGCATTGGCTGTGCAGTGGCTAGCGGGGCAGTGCATGGCAGGGGCAGTGCATTGGCCGTGCAGTGGCTAGGTGGGCAGTGCACGGCGGGGCAGTGTATGGGCTGTGCAGTGGCTAGCAGGGCAGTGCACGGCAGGGGCAGTGCGTGGGCTGTGCAGTGGCTAGCTGGGCAGTGCACAGCAGGGGCAGTGCGGGGGCTGTGCGGTGGCTAGCTGGGCAGTGCACGGCAGGGGCAGTGCGGGGGCTGTGCATTGGCTAGCTGGGCAGTGCACGGCGGGGGCTGGGCAGTGGCTAGCTGGGCAGTGCACGGCAGGGGCAGTGCGGGGGCTGTGCAGTGGCTAGCTGGGCAGTGCACGGTGGGGCAGTGTATGGGCTGTGCAGTGGCTAGCTGGGCAGTGCACGATGGGGCAGTGTATGGGCTGTGCAGTGGCTAGCTGGGCAGTGCATGATGGGGCAGTGTATGGGCTGTGCAGTGGCTAGCTGGGCAGTGCACGGTGGGGCAGTGTATGGGCTGTGCAGTGGCTAGCTGGGCAGTGCACAGTGGGGCAGTGTATGGGCTGTGCAGTGGCTAGCTGGGCAGTGCACGGCGGGGGTTGTGCAGTGGCTAGCTGGGCAGTGCATGGTGGGGCAGTGTATGGGCTGTGCAGTGGCTAGCTGGGCAGTGCACGGCAGGGGCAGTGCATGGGCTGTGCAGTGGCTAGCTGGGCAGTGCACGGTGGGGCAGTGTATGGGCTGTGCAGTGGCTAGCTGGGCAGTGCACGGCGGGGGTTGTGCAGTGGCTAGCTGGGCAGTGCACGGTGGGGCAGTGTATGGGCTGTGCAGTGGCTAGCTGGGCAGTGCACGATGGGGCAGTGTATGGGCTGTGCAGTGGCTAGCTGGGCAGTGCACGATGGGGCAGTGTATGGGCTGTGCAGTGGCTAGCTGGGCAGTGCACGGTGGGGCAGTGTATGGGCTGTGCAGTGGCTAGCTGGGCAGTGCACAGTGGGGCAGTGTATGGGCTGTGCAGTGGCTAGCTGGGCAGTGCACGGCGGGGGTTGTGCAGTGGCTAGCTGGGCAGTGCATGGTGGGGCAGTGTATGGGCTGTGCAGTGGCTAGCTGGGCAGTGCACGGCAGGGGCAGTGCATGGGCTGTGCAGTGGCTAGCTGGGCAGTGCACGGTGGGGCAGTGTATGGGCTGTGCAGTGGCTAGCTGGGCAGTGCACGGCGGGGGTTGTGCAGTGGCTAGCTGGGCAGTGCACGGTGGGGCAGTGTATGGGCTGTGCAGTGGCTAGCTGGGCAGTGCCCGGCAGAGGCCCTGGTGCAGTGGGAAGGTGTTGAGCCCCGAGGACCCCTCCCTGCTAACAGGTTTTGTTCCTAGATGAGCTGCCGGCGTCCCCAACGGAGCCGTGGGAGCCTAGCCAGGAGGACTGGAGACCAGCGCCTGACCCTGGTGAGTGCCTGCCAGCTGCCCCACACCCTGAGCCCTTCCCAGCGCCCTCCTGCGTTGCCTCGGGGAGGGGGGTCGAATCTCCAGGACCCCCAGGCCGGTGTGGAGGAGTCCATGGTCCCTCCCTCGGGCCCCGGCGCAGTCAGAGGGGGCAGAGGCTGAGCTAGGGCCATCCCGCCATAGAGATGACCGCACTGCCACTGCTCAGCTCCGGCCTGATGCAGCACAGCCCCCGCCATGCGCCAGGCCCAGGGCCCTGGTGGTGCACGCACCTTGGCGCGTGAGCAAAATTCATTCCACCCCCGACGGAAACCACACTTGTCTCTCTCCCCGCAGCACTGACGGAGCAGCCCGAACCGCCCACTCTGGACTACAACGAGCAGATCGAACGGGAAGATTACGAGGACTGTACGGGGTTCTGCTGCTGCTGCCCCATGGCCCCTCTGCCCAGACCCTCGCCCCCCTGGTGGGGGCCGCTCCCCAGGGATAACCCCCTCCCACACCAAGGGGCAGGGGCCTGCCCCGGGCTCCCACTTCTCCCTCTGGGACCACGACCCCTGCGTCACTGCGGCTGCAGTGAGGGGCCCAGCCTGAGCTGGGGGCTGGGCAGAGCCTGTGTGACAGCTCTTAAACCCCCGGCCCCCTCAGTGCAAGGCCTGGGGGGGCCTGACCAGGGCCTGTGGAGTGGCTGAGCCCCCCGGGGCCGTCCCACGGTAGGGAGGCCAGGACTGCCCCGCCCAGCCCTGCCCCGGCAGAAGCCCCCTGCTTACAGCCCCCGGCAGCGGGACTGACGAATCTACGTCCCCCCAGTCGAATACATCCGGCGGCAGCAGAAGCCCAAGAAGCCGCTGAGCCGGAAGAGACCCGAGGGGCCGGCGCTGGAGGTGGAGGAAAGGCCGAGTACGTGTCCTCGGGCCCTGATCTGCCCCCGCGGGGGGGCCGAGGCTGGGGGGGGTAGGGGGTTAAGAAAAGCCCCTCAGTGAGCCGCCGGCGGCTGGGCCCCAGGCTGCCGTGTGCCCCAGCACCGAACGGGTCGGTCAGGGAGTGGGGAGGGAAGGACGTCCCTTTTTAACAAACGACGCAGAATTCACGTCCGCCGCAGGTTACTCCCCTCCCCGCAGAATAACGGGGAGGCGCTGCAGTTCCACGCTCTGCCCCCAGGGCGGCTGTGGGGCAGGGAGGGGGCACCTGGGCCTTACGCCCCCACTTCTACGGAGGGCCCAGTGCCCTGAGTCGTGCGCCTGTGCGAACAGCACCTCCTGGTGCCCAGGTGCCAGGGCCCTTGCACTGCAGGGCGAGCTGGGGGGGTGCCCTGGGGGTGCCGTGCCCAGGCCCAGCTCGAGGCTGCCCCATCCCTTAGCCACACATCAGTGACCCACACGCCCAAGGGCCAAGGGCCTGCTCAGAGCGAGGGGCTGTTCTGCCCCCTGGAAGGCTGCCGGGGGGCCAATGGGGCAGCCCCACCAGGGGCAGTAGCACGTGGCAGGGTCTGGCGCATGGGGGAGGGACCTGCTGTCCAAGAATTCGCCCCAGAGCCCCTCAGGCTCCAGGCCTGGTGCCCCGTGTGGGGCAAAGACGAGAGGCCCCCGCAGGGAGGGTCTTTCTGCCCAGCCCTGGCAGCTTCCCTGGGCACCTGCCTGTGCCCACCTGCCCCGGGCTGACGCCGCACCCCCCCCCAGCTCCTGCAGAGCCACCGGTGCAGCCGCCCACCCTGCCCGCCGGGAGCGACTACGACGAGGAGCGGCCGCTGCCACCCCTGCCCGACTATGACGACGGTGCGTCGGGCACTGGGGGACAGACACCCAGCCCCACCCTCCTGCCTCAGCGGCCCCCCATGGCCCCCAGCCTCCTGCCCCAGCCCTCTCCCCGCAGCCCCCTGCCCCCCACAGCCCCCTGCCTTCTGCCCCAGCCCCCTCCCTGCAGCCTCCTGCCTTCTGCCCCAGCCCCCTGCCTCCTGCCCCAGCCCCCCTCCCCACAGCCCCCTGCCTCCTGCTCCCCTGCAGCCCCCTGTCCCAGCCCCCTCCCTTGTGTGCTCACCCCCACTCCCCTCTGCGCTCCGTGTTGGCACACCCCGGGCTGCTGGCCCCCAGCCGGCCCCTCAGCGCCCCATTCTCTCCCGCAGTGGAGTACGGTTTGCCCCTGCCCAAGAAGCTCCCCAGCAAGGAGGGCGAGGACGAGATGGAGACGGACGAGAAGCGACTCAAACCAGGTAAGGGGAGTGCTGCCCCCGATGGGCTGGGCTGGGCACAGCGGGGAGGGGCCAGGCAAATTGTGGGAGTGGCTAGACACATGGGGTGGGGCCAAGTTAATTGTGGGCGGGGCCAGGCACATGGGGTGGGGCCAGATATGCTGATCACACCCTCCCCAGTAGACCCAACTCCTGGCCACACGGGCTTCCTTTGTCCTGCTGGCCACAGCAGCTGGCTGCCCCCGCCTGCTGCGAGGGACTCCCCAGGGACACTGCGGTCAGGCTGCTGGGGCAGAAGGGACCCCCGCTGCCTAGTCCAACCCCCCCCCCCCGGGGCGCCTTGGCCTTGATCTGCCCCTCTGCCCCTCACCCCCAAGCAGGGAAGCCCAAGAAAGGCGGCAGCAGCAAGGAGGAGGAGGAGGTGGACGCGGACGTGGACAAGTGGACGGAGGAGAAGACCAAGGAGAGAAGAGGTGGGTGCGAAGCCACCTCCCTGACCGACGTCCGCTAGGGTGTGCGGCTGTACCAGCACCCCTGGAGGGGCCGGGCCCCAGGGCGACGCGCCCACAGTCCTGCAGGGGCTGGACCCCGGCGTGGCGAGCTGAGCTGAGCTGAGCTGAGCTGGCAGGTGGCTGCCACGGTGCTGCCTGGGATGTGCCACGGAAGGAGGGTTGTACAAGCCCCCCCCGCCCACTGGCCCCGGGCAGCGCCCTTCTTCCTGCCCCCCACCCGTGCTCACTGGCCAGGCCCAGCCCCCCGCCCCAGTCCCGGCCCCTGTCAGCTACGCAGGGGTGCAGAGCAGTGGCCCTGCCCCCGGTTCTCCATGCCCTGGCCTGGCACGGCTGAGGCTGCCCAGCCCCAGCCTCCCCTGCTAATCCTCTGCCCGCTGCAGGGAAGCCCAAGAAGCCGGGCGGGAAGAAGTGGGAGCCGGACGAGGACGACTGGACACCCCCGGAGGAGAAAACCAGTGAGTGAGGGCAGGAGGAGGAGGGAAGCTGGCTGGCTTGGTGCCCACCCTGGGCATGAGACCCCGACGGGCACCAGCTGCTGGGGCAGAGCAGGGAGTGCCCCAGCCCCCCCAGTGGGCACTCGGGTTGCTTTGGGCATGGGCAGCTGGGTGTGCTGGGGTGGCCCTGAGCCAGGGGCCCGGCAGGGAGCTGGGTAGCAAGGGTGGCTCTGGCCTGCCCATTCCCACCATGGCTGCCCCCTGCCTTGCAGAGTGCCCCCCCATCGGGATGGAGTCCCACCGCATAGAGGACGACCAGATCCTGGCCTCCTCCATGCTGCGGCACGGCCTGGGTGCCCAGCGTGGACGGCTCAACATGCAGGTAGGAGCGTCCCCCCCCCCGTCCCCTGGCCTCCCCACTGGCCCTGGGCCTCCAGGCATCCCTGCCCTCTGCCTCTGCCCCCAGGCCGGCTCCAACGAGGACGACTTGTACGACGGTGCCTGGTGCGCGGAAGATGACAGCCGGGCCCACTGGATTGAGGTGGACACGCGGAGAACCACGAAATTCACGGGGGTCATCACACAGGGCCGGGACTCCCAGATCCAGTATGTGGGGGTCGGACCCGGTGGGGGGTCCCACATCCAGTACCTGGGGCTGGACCTGGGGGTGGGGGGGCCCAGATTCAGTACCTGGGGCTCGGACCCGGGTGGGGGGGTCCCAGATTCAGTACCTGGGGCTAGACCCAGGGAGGGGGGGGTCCCAGATCCAGTACGTGGGGATCGGACCCAGGGGAGACCCAGATTCAGTACTGGGGGGTTGGGCCCAGGGGTTCCATGTGTTTGCCAGGGGGCTGGCCCCTGGCCGTGCTTGGTGCTGGGGGAGGACTAGCCTCCTGTCCCTGGGCTGGGGGGCTGGGATTCCACCACATTTCAGGCTGTGGCTGGCCTGAGGCTGAGAGCCTGGCACCTCCCTCCGTCCCACGGAAGCCGCCGGGGGGACTCCCTCCCCCCCAGGCGCTAAGTCCCCCCGCTTGTCTCCCCAGCGATGATTTCGTCACCGCCTTCTACGTGGCCTTCAGCAATGACAGCCAGGCCTGGGTGATGTACTCCAACGGCTACGAGGAGATGGTACGTCCCCTGCGCCGGGCCTGGCGTTCCAGAGCGGGGTGAGGGCTGGGGAGCCCCAGCCGAGCATGGGGAGGGGCTGGCCCTGTGCCTGCCCCCCAGGGCCCTGAGCCCTGGCTGATGCTCTCGGCATCCCCACAGCTCTTCCACGGCAATGTGGACAAGGACACGCCGGTGCTGACGGAGTTCCCAGAGCCCGTGGTGGCGCGTTTCATCCGTGTGTACCCGCAGACCTGGAACGGGAGCCTGTGCATGCGGCTGGAGGTGCTGGGCTGCCCCCTCTCCAGTAAGCGCCCGCGCGGTGGGACGGCTGGGGCCGGCCAGGGCTGCGAGCCGGGCGTGAGCAGGCTGGGTCAGGGCTGCAGTGCCCAGCTCGCCACGGGGTGCTGGGCCCCAGGAGTTGCCCTGCCCCCCTAGCATCCCAGAGCATCAGGGGCTGGTCCCATGCCCCCGCCAGAGCCCTGGGCGGTGCCAGCGTCTGCCCACGCTGCTGCCCCACAGAACAGGCCTGTCCTGTCCCTGCACAGCCCCGCCAGGGCCCTGCCTCGGGGTCCGTGCCGGCCGAGCTCGCTCCCAGGCTGTGGGGCAGGGGCGCACGGCCAACCAACTCCTCTGCCCCTTCCCCAGCCTTCAGCAGCTACTACAGCCAGCAGAATGAGGTGACCTCCACTGACAACCTGGACTTCCGCCACCACAGCTACAAGGACATGCGCCAGGTGCGTGCGACCGACCCTGGGACCGGGAGAGGTGGGGGATGCGTTCAGCCCCCTGCCCCAGCCCTGCAGGGGATATCCCCGGCGGAGCCAGTCAGAGCATGGTGCCCTGGCATTGGGGCTGCCCAGTGCCGGCCCAGCAGGGCAGCACCCGGCTGCTGGGGAGCTGGCAAGGGGCTGGCGCTGCCCCCTGGGGCTGGTCGGTGCTTTCCCGGCCGTCTGCCCTGTGAGGGCAGGAGCTGCAGCCAGCAGCACTTCCAAGGGATCCCCCCAGCCCTGCCATCTGCCCTGCCAGGGCCTGGGTCCCCCATTCGGCTGGGTGCTGCAGGGCCCCAGACGCTCCCGGGGGTTCGGTGTATCGGGCTAACAGTGACTGCGGCATCACCAGCTCCATGCCCGCCCCAGCTCGGCTCGCAGCCTGGAGCTGCCCGGCGCCAGCCGCTGCCAGGAGTGCCTTGGGGTGCCTGCCAGCGCCCTGTTCGCTGGCCTTTACCCCCTCATGCCGGAGACACTCAGCCCCCGCCCCGGGCTCCGCACTGCAGCCTGGGCGCCCCGCCAGGGGCCCCTCCATGGGGCCGGCAGCCCAGGCCCCTCCAGCGCCCGCCTGCTCCCCACAGCTCATGAAGGTGGTGAATGAAGAGTGCCCCAGCATCACGCGCATCTACAACATTGGCAAGAGCTCCCGGGGCCTGAAGATCTACGCCATGGAGATCTCGGACAAGCCGGGGGAGCACGAGCTGGGTGAGGGGGCTGGGGCCAGGCTTGCGGGGATGACTGACCAGGCTTGTGCCACGGCGGGGAGGCTGCCCCAGGCTGGGGGTGGGGGGTGGATCCCGCTCGGCGCCCCTCTCCGTGGCGGGGGGCAGCGCCCTGACCCCCTCCCCCTCTCCGCCCAGGGGAGCCCGAGTTCCGCTACACGGCCGGGCTGCACGGCAACGAAGTGGTGGGCCGAGAGCTGCTGCTGCTGCTGCTGCAGTTCCTGTGCAAGGAGTACCAGGATGGAAACCCCCGCGTGCGCAGCCTGGTGACCGAGACCCGCATCCACCTGGTGCCCTCTCTCAACCCCGACGGCTACGAGATCGCCAGCCAGGCGGTGAGAGCCCGGGGCGGTGCCGGCCGGAGGGGCGGGCTGTGCCGGCCCCCAGGGGCCTGGTGCTGAGCCGAGCGGCCCCTTCCCCCCCCGCAGGGCTCCGAGCTGGGCAACTGGGCGCTGGGCCACTGGACGGAGGAAGGCTACGACCTCTTCGAGAACTTCCCCGACCTGGCCAGCGTGCTGTGGGCGGCCGAGGAGCGGAAGTGGGTCCCGCACCGGGTCCCCAACCACCACATCCCCATCCCGGAGCACTACCTGGCCGAGGATGCCCACGTGAGTGTCCGCGGGGGAAGTGCTGGAGCTTCGGGTAGCCTGGCACACATGCGACCAGCAGCATGGGATGGCTGGGAACCTGCCAGCCCCCGCACTGGCAGCCGGGCTGGCGAGGGAGGAGCGGGCCCAGCGGCAGGCTGGAAGGGGCAGCAGGGGGAATGGCAGGGCCTCGGGCGCCCACATGCCCCGGCTCTGCCCCACTCCCGTAGGTGGCTGTGGAGGTCCGTGCCATCCTCGCCTGGATGGAGAAGACCCCCTTCGTGCTGGGAGCCAACTTCCACGGGGGGGAGAAGCTGGTCTCGTACCCCTACGACACGGCGCGGCCGCCCCGTGAGGGCGAGGGGGCGGCGTTCATGGCTCGGGGCCCAGACGACTACGAGGACGAGAACCTGGAAGCGCAGGAGACCCCAGACCACGCCATCTTCCGCTGGCTGGCCATTTCCTACGCCTCGGCCCACCTCTCCATGACCGAGACCTTCCGCGGGGGCTGCCACACCCAGGACATGACCAACGGCATGGGCATTGTCAGTGGTGCCAAGTGGCACCCCCGAGTCGGCAGTGAGTGGGGCTGGGGGGGGGGCGGGCTGCACCCCATGCTGTTAGGCAGAGATGCCGGAGCTAGGAGACCAGGCTCCCCCGGGCCTGTCTTTGGGGAAAACGCCAACCTAGCCCCCCTCAGTCCCTTCCTACTGACTCCTCCGCAGGTGACCTGCCCTGCTACCGTCACCCCTCCACAAAACAAGCAGTCCTGGGGCACCTGAAGGACTAGCAACGTGATTTATTAGGTCGTGAGCTCCTGTGGGCCAGAGCCACCTCTCCAGCTCCGGAGTCCAACAGATAACGGAAAGAAAACGAATTAGAAAACACCTGACCCAGCAGCTACATGGGAGGGAGGAAGTGGGGTATTAAAAACCTGCAGGTGTCTCTTACGTGCTCTGCCCGAGGTCCCGGTGAACATGGAAGGTGCGGAAATTGGCCTTGTAAGGCGGGAGGTAATGGAGATCCCTCGAGGGGTATCAGCTTGTCCCCAAAGCAGAAAGTCCCGCAGCTCAGCCAGATGGTGTTCCCGCTGGCTTGGTGTCCCTCTTCCTGGGGAACGGCAGCATAAAGCGCGTCCGCATCTGTGGGGGGGCCAGGGTGGCACTTGCAGGGTGTGCTGGGGTCTCCTTGGGAAGTCGGTGTGGGTCAGCGATAGCTGGGAGTGCTGGTAGTATGGGGGTGAGGAGGGAGTCCACATGGCAGGATAGACTGGGCGTGAAGGTGCCCGAACCTGACATGATGGGTGTCCAGGTTTATGGCTCCTGGGTAGCAGATCGCATACGCCTGGCCGGGGCTGTGAAGGTGGCTGTGACTGTTGGCCCCAGTAGAGTTTCTTTAGCAGCTGGCGGTTTCTTTTGGAATCGCTGAGTGGGCTGGGAGGCCGGAGGCCAGTAAAACGCAGTGTTGGCGAACTGGCCAGCTGTCCCACAGCCGGATGTCTTCACGACTGCCGCTCCCCCTTCGGCAGCGGGTTGGATGAGAACGGCCGAGCTGCTCCTCTGGGCCAGATCCCCTCCAGACGTTCGCAGGAGCTTTGTTCTCCAGGGGCCGCCCAGCGGTGCCTGTCCCACCACCTGGAGCTTCCTGGGTGGGGCTGTCAGCCGCCATTCCTCCCTGCCCACCCACCCCGTCAGCCTGCATCCCCGGGGCCAGCAGTGCCCTCGGCATAGGCTGCATGGACCCACCCTACCCCCGGTGGGGCCCTCCTTGGGCCATGCTGCCGGCCCCAGGGGCCCAGCCGGCCATGGGCAAGCTCCAGCCCAGCTCAGGCTGTGCCCTTCCCCAGCCCCCACTGACAGCCTGTCCCTGCTCTGCCTGCCAGGCCTGAACGACTTCAGCTACCTGCACACCAACTGCCTGGAGCTCTCCGTCTACCTGGGCTGCGACAAGTTCCCCCACGCCAGCGAGCTGCAGCAGGAGTGGGAGAACAACAAGGAGTCCCTGCTCACCTTCATGGAGCAGGTGGGCCAGGTGGAAGGGAAGCTGCGGGGGGGGGCGCCGCTGCAGGCGGGCCGGGGCTAATGGCCTTTCTCGGGCAGGTGCATCGGGGCATCAAGGGGGTGGTGACGGACCAGCAGGGGGACCCCATCGCCAACGCCACCATCGCCGTGGGAGGCATCAACCACAACGTGAAAACAGGTACGGGCACCCGCCTGGGCGGCCAGCGGCCCCAGCCCCTGCGCTGTTCTCCCCCCCCGGCACCCGGCCCCCTGCGCTGGCTGCTGTTCCTCCCCTGCCCCCACACACGGGCACCCAGCCGCCGCCTCCAGTCCTGTGCCAGGAGCTGTCCCCGCTCCCCGGCAGTGCAGCAGAGCCTGCAAGCAGCTTGTAGCCGTGCAGCCGTTCCCGAGCTGGGCAGCCCCCAGCCAGCAGCCAAGGCTAGGGGTGCCCAGCCCCCATAGCCCAGCACAGGGGCTGTTCCCTCCCCCACTCCCCCCCCCAGGCACCCACCCTGTGCCCTCCCCTGTCCTAAGCCCACAGCAGAACCTGCAGGCACCTGGCAGCAGCTGTGTCCGTCAAAGCTGGGCAGCCCCAGTCCAGCAGCCCAGGCCTGGCCCCCGGCACGGCTCTGCGAGGCCAGGGGGAAGCAGGGGCAGCCAGGCTCAAACTGCATCCAGCAGGACGTCTGGCTAACCCTGCCGCGCTGCTCACCCCGTCCCTCGCGCCGTTGCAGCCAGCGGCGGGGACTACTGGCGCATCCTGAACCCGGGCGAGTACCGCGTGGTGGCGCGGGCCGAGGGCTACAACCCCAGCGTCAAGACTTGCAGCGTGCTCTACGATATCGGCGCCACCCAGTGCAACTTCATCCTGGCGCGCTCCAACTGGAAACGCATCCGGGAGATCATGGCCTTGAACGGCAAACGGCCCATCCTGCGCACCCCCCAGGGCCGGCCCCTCACCCCCCGCGAGCGCATGCGCCTCCGCATGAGGATGCGCCAGCGCCTGCGGCTCCGCCAACAGATGCGCCAGCGCCAGCTCAACGCCACCACCACCAGTGCCCCGCCCACGCTGGCCCCCTCCACTGCCCTCCCCTTCACCTTCAGCAGCACCACCTTCGCCCCCTGGAGTCAGCCGCCGCCCACCGCCGCCACCTGGGAGACAGAGACCTACACTGAGCTGGAGACGGTGACGGAGATGGTGACGGAGCTGGAGACAGAGGCCGGGGCGTGGGAGGTGGGCACAGGGACGCTGCAGCCCCTGACCACGGCTGAGACCTACACCGTGAACTTTGGCGATTAGGCCAGATGCTAGCACCCGGTGGCCGGCTCCCCGGCCGCTGTTCCCTCAGCTGCAGGCAGACCCCCGCGGCTCGGGCAGCCATCCAGCTCTAGCTCCCACCAGCCTCCTGCTTCCATTCCAGGCTCTCACCATGCTGCTTGCTAGGAGTATAGGGGGATGCAGCTGCCGAGCAGGGGCTGGGCATGGGGGCACTGTCCCCCGCCCGGGCAGGAAGAAGTGGGGTCCCTTTGAGACCAGCAGCTGGCCAGGCTCAGGGAGCAAGGGAGGGAGGATGGGGGACCTGGCCCTGCACTGCGCAGCAGGGGGAGCTGGGACCCTGTCCGGGGCAGGACCCAGGAGGCCGGGGCAGCGCAGCCCCACGGGCAGCTGGGTCCCTCCATGCGGTTCCTGTTATACGAATAAATCCAGCTATGTTGGTAAAGGTGCCAGCTTGACCCTCTCTTGCCTGGCAGACTGCAGGGAGTGGGTTGGGCCGGGCCAAGCCTGACGGGCACAGGGGAGCAGGGAAGGGGCAGAACTGAACACGCTCACAGCAGGATCCCCCAAGGAGATTCCCATGGGGAGATCGCCCATGCCCATTGGCAGGGCACAGCAAGGCCCCATCCTGCCAGGACCTGCTCCTGTGTCCCATGGTGCTGAAGCTGGAACAGCCAGGCCCCTGCAAGCACAGTGCCTGGGCCCCAGCACCAGCTCCCCGTGGGCAGGATGGGGCCAGGCCTTCACCCTTGTCTGAGGAGCTCGTGCTGGTGCTCTCTGGGGTAGGCCAGCCAGCGCCCCACAGGCAGCTGCAGCGGAGCCAGTGTGCCCCAGACGGGTGCAGGTGTTGTGGGGAGGGCTGGGCCGCGTCCACGTGTCAGCACAAGAACACCCAGCCGTGGCAGAGGGAGGTACTTTTATTCAGGTCCATTTGCAGTCTGCCCGGTGCAGGCGGGCGCCCTGTGCCCCCAGTGGGCAGCCCGGCCCCGGTGGCGGCTCAGTGGCTGACGTCCATCTCGCCCTCGTCGGCGCTGAAGCCGGAGAAGCTGATTGGCTGGCAGGTGAGGCTGCGCAGGTTGATGAGGCAGGCGGTCTGCGTGGAGCTGAAGTCAGGAATGGTCACCAGCAGGACTTCCTGCCCGTCCGCCCCTGCGCGGCAAGAGAGGGTGGCTGAGCCAGTCCCCAGCTGGGGGGGCACTCACCGGTGTCCCCACGTTTCCCATGCGCCTGCCCCCCCCCACCCACGCCACGGGGACCAGCCCCACCCTGCCATCGGGGTCAGAATCGGAGCAACCCCGGGGTCACCGCCAGCTGTTCCAAGCAGCTCCCGCCCCGCACAGAGGCCCAGGTCCCAGCTCTGCAGGACACGGGGGTGGACCCAGCCTAGCAATCTCCCACATGCCAGCCTGGTGTGCCCTGCCCACATGGCACCTCCAGGTGCCAACCGTGCCCTGGGGCACTCCCATCTGGCACGAGCATGGGGTAACCTGTCGGAGCAGGGCAGCCCAGCCAACAACGGAGCACGACAGCAGAGTGGCAGGGCCCCTCCCTGTGCAGCCCCCAAGCAGGCCCCCTCCAGCCCCCTCACCTTGGAGCTCCCTGGCCTGGAAGCTGGGCGCGTTCCCGCAGAAGTAGACGTGAGGGCAGTCGGTGAAGATGAAGGGGTCAGCCTTGTAGAAGGGGTAGCAGCCTGCCAGGGCAGAGGCTGTTAGGGAGCACCCGGCTCCACGCCCCAAGGGCACAGCTAGGAATCAGGAACCCCTCCCGGGCAGGGGCACCTGACCGGGGGCAGGACAGTCCCTGCCCCCAGGGCCAGGGGACTCAGGGTAAGCGGTGCCTCTCGCTGCCTGACAGCTGCAGCCCTGTGGGCACCCCCAGCTCTAGGGGCGGTGCCATCCTCGCTGCCCAGAAAGAGGCTGCTGTGCTCCCTTGTGCCACCCCCCATGCCCCCAGAGTCGGGGTTCCTTCTGCAGTCGTTCTCTGCTGCACGGCAGCTCTGGAGCCCCCGCTCCCAGCCTGGGCAGGCTGCCTGCCGGCCCCACCGCCCTCCCCTTACCAAGGGTGTCCGGGGCCGTGGGGCTGAGGTGCCCGACGCGCAGCGTCCACTCCAGGATCTCCAGGTAGTCCTCCATGTTGCTGTACTTGAAGATGTCGCTGATGTTCTGGCCAGACGTCCCCAGAAACCTGGGGGGGAGCGGGAGCCGGACGGCTGGCTGAGTCGTCCCCAGTGCCGCCCCACTGCACAGCCCTGAGAGGACCCGCCCCGGCCGCCCAGCCCCTGCCAGCTCCCGCCCCGGCCGCCCAGCCCGGTGAGGGCCAGGGTTCTCCCTGGCTGCAGCGTGGGGCCCTTCACGTTCGCCACGTGCGCCCAGGCTGAGGAAAGGGCCTCACCGGACCCCGTCGATATCGGCCTGGTAGGGGTTGGTGACCAGCTGCAGCGTGGAGAAGGCGCTCGCCAGCGGAAACATGCACTGGTGCAGCGGCTGCTGAGGCAGCGTGTAGTTAGTGGGGTCAAACTCGCCGGGCATCACGTCCACTGGCACGGAGGCCTGCAGCAAACGGGTCAGTCAGAGCCGGTCTCCTGTGCGAACCTGCCGGCACGCCGGCCCCTCGCGCTGAGCGCGGCAGGGGCTCCTGTGTGCCGGCCCAGGGGCTCCCACACAAACCCCCCAGCACGCCGGCCCTGCCCCCCATCCCCAGGCCAGCCGCTCACACTGAGCTGCAGCAGGATCTCATCCAGCACCTTCACCGCCTCCACGCTGGCAGCCTGGGTCTTCTTGGTCAAGTACTTTGCCTGCAAGAAGCCGGGAGTCATGTCAGAAGAGGAGCCCTGCCAGGGACCAGCCTCCGCAGTCTGGCCTATGCGTCCAGCCTGGTACCTGCCGAGCCACCCCCCAAAGCAGGAGCCTGCGGCAGCTGCACCTCACCCTGGCAACAGTCCAACTGCCTGGCCCAGGGGGCAGCTGGAGCCCAGCCGCCGAAGGGAGCAGCACTCCCCTGCCAGAGTGCAGCTCAGACCCCGGCTGCCCCGCCCAGCAGCCCGCCTTGCCAGCTAGGGCTGGGCTCCTGGGCGCTGGCCATCCGACCCCCCAGCATCCGTACTGGGCAGAGGAGACCACAGACCCTGGCACAGCTCCCACGGGCGCTTGGCCCTTCCCTTCGCCCACCTGTTCCCAACCCGCCCTCGTGGCCGCCCGGCAGGCCGAGAACTCCCCAGGGGGCTGCGACAGCTGGCAGGCGCTAGCAATGCCTGACACACGCAGCGTCTCGGAGGGGGCCCCGTGGAGCCGTCCCCCAACTGCCAGGCAGGCGGCACCACGGCGACGTCCTCTGCCCGGCCTCTCCCGACACCCACACCCCCCAGCCACATCGCCAGCAAATCCTCAGCTAGTTGGCTGGGACACCGGCCTGTGCCCCGCCCCCCACACCCCCAAGCGCCGGCTGCCCGCGGGGGGACCGCTCTGCATAGACAGACCCCAAGCCAAGGCATTCTGTGCTGGGCAAAGGCACCCGACCCAGCGCCGCACAGCCAAGGCACCGCGTGCTGGGGGCGAGTCTCTGCGGACAGGGCCAAGGCTGCCCGGGCGCCCCCACCTTGTTGATGGTGTCTCTGTTCTGCGTGTTCTGGCTGAGCAGGTTGCCGGCCAGGATGACCCGGGCGATGTGCGCGGCACAGCTCTGCTCGCCCTCCGCCCCCAGCTGTCCCGTCACCATGTCCACCAGCAGCTGCATGGCCAGGAAACTCTCGCCGCTCCCGCCGCCGAGGCCCAGGCCGGACACCAGCAGGACAAACCTAGGGCCCAGAGCGGCAATGCAGCGCCGGGCTGCCTAGCACGGGCAGAGCCCCCGGCCATCGGTACCAAGCGCAAACGGGCAGGGGGCTGAGCCGCAGAGCTCAAGGCCGACTTCAGGCCAAGCAGGCCCAGGAGAGGGCTGTGAGCTGCAGGATCCTGAGCCTTGCAGGGGTGCCTGGGACCATCCCCGTCACTGTGCAGCACAGGACTGAAGCCACCAGCCGCAGGCCCCCCCAGAAGGGGGTTTGAGCCTCACCTCTGCCAGCCACAGGACCTCCTGAGGAGGGGCTCTGCGCCCTGGCTCTGCCAGCCGTGGGACTCCCCAGGAAGGGTGTCTGAGCCCTGGCTCCACCAGCCACGCAGCCCGAGTCCCCTACCCACCAGGCTTTCGCAGGCATGAAGCTCACCAGGCCCATCACAGAGGGGGAAGCACAAAGCACCTCAGCAAAGCCCTTGGAAATGGGCAGCCTCAGCTGCTTCCCCAGTCCCCTCGCCTGGTACCCGCTGCCACTGCAGGTCAGGCCAGAGAACCACCCCCTCCCCCCAGCTGGCACTCTGCCATACCCCCCAACAGCAGGCTGCATTGAGGCAGGAGCTGAGTGGAAGCTGCCTCACCTGTCAGTGCTGGGCCCTCTCCGGGGCAGCTGCCGGCGCAGGTCGGCAAAGCAGTGATCTTCCACCACGAACCTGCCGTCCTCCCTCTCCGAGCCATAGACGGCGACGATGGTCCCTGCGCAGCACGCGAGGGAGAAGCTGCGTTAGGCAGGCCAGCCACGGACGGGGCGCTCTGCGGACGCTGCCAGCACGCACCCATCAGGACTAGACCCACTGTGGAGGAGGAAAGGGCCTACAGCCCGGCCCAGGGCTCAGTCCGCCCAGCTGCGTGGGACCGCAGCCCCTCTGGCGCGCCGTACCTGTCACCAGCTTCTGAACGTCGATGGCCCCCTCCAGCTTGATCCGCTGCAGTTCATCCTCCAGGATCAGCTCGTCCGCCTGGTGGATGTACTTGGAGCGGGAAGGCTGTGGCAGCAGGTTGTGCTGTGGAGACAGGCCAGCCGCCCGCTCTAGTAACGCGGCACGAACTGCACCAAAGCTCCCCCACCACCAGCGGAGCAGAGCGGCCGTGGGACCAGGCCAGGGAGAGATCAGCTCTCCTGTGCATGGCGGACAGGCTGCACCGACTCAAGCACAGCGGCCTGCTGTTTAAAGACATGCTCTGCTCAGCGGGCAGAACCGACCCTCACCCCTGCTTTGCTGGCACGGCCAGAACTTCCCAGCGCTTCAGCAGTCCAGCCTTTGCTGCCCAGGTGCAAATGATCACTGCCACATGTGTCCTCCCCAGCTTTCTGGAGCAGAGGACGTGCAAACAAGGGCGTGCAGACCCACCCGAGGGGGAGGCCGTTACCCCTCCCGGCAGTACCTGCTGCCAGAAGGCCCCCCTTCTGCTGGACAGCTTCCGAACATGTGTTTGCAATCAGCACCCGGGGAGAGCCCTGCTCTGTTTGACTGAGCTTGGCAGAGGGCTGCAAGCTTTATTCCTTAGCAAAGCCCTTCCTCTGCGCAGAGGCCGAGCCGCTTGGACGCGACCGAGGGGTGTGGCTGTTTGCGGAGATGGCTGCGATTCTGGCACTGAGGCCGTGGTGTTTGCATTAATCGTTAAAGCAAATCAGGCCCACCTCGCGCCCGCCGTGCAGGGCCAGCTGCTGCCCTCAGAGGCTCTGCCTGACTCCCTGGGGTGGGAGGGCTCCATGCCGCTCAGTTCTGGCGTGTCAGCCTGCCCCGTACAGAATGCCAATCAATGCGGCCGGCCTGCCTCTCTATCCCCATCTACGGAGGGACGCGGTGGTGCTACTACCAGGTGTGTCAGGCCGCTCCACCCACAGCTGGGTGAAGGCAGGGTGGACTCACTATTCAACCACCTTCCTCCTTCCCAGGACTTACTGTTTTTTTCCAGCACTGCTGTGTGAAACGTACTCCTGTGCCAAAATCCCAGCCTTACTTACGAAACCTCTCTGCTCATTGCTGGGCTCTGCGCAGCGCCAAGGGATGGGCTGTGCGACAGCAGGGGATCCCTTTGCCAAAGAGGCTGTTTGCAGACAGGCACACAACCACCAGCCCAGGCGACAGCCAGGATTAGTACCCTTTGGGGTGGCTACGCCCCGCCCCGCCCCATGCTGAGCCCATCTGACTAACCGGGTAAGGGAGGGAAGGGTGGAATCCGCAGGAGGGGAAAAATGGCACTTAACCCGGTGTAGGCAGGAAGGCAGGCAGGGAGGTTCCCAGAGGCTGAGCGCGCTCGGGGCACTGGCCCTTCCACAGAGAGATGGTCTCGCTGCAGTATCTCTGCTCTGGGCCTACAGTTAAACACCACTCTGCAGTTAGAGAGAGCCATTGAATGCTGCTGCTCACTGTGATGGAGTGGGGGGATATGTGTGTGGGGGGGGGCTCTCAGAGGGTGGGGGGGCACCTGCTGAGGGTCACCTGGCGACCAGGTGACACCTCTGGGCTGGAGACACGGGGAGGTGGAGCCTGAGGGGTTTGAATTGGAACTGGGAGTTGGGAGCAGTGAGTCTGGGCTGGGAGAGAGAGAGACAAAGGAGGGGGCAAGGCCCTGGCTCCGGGGGCCCCTCGGGGCCTCCTCTCCCTAGCGTGGATTGAACTGGCTGTCTCTGCCGGCTGCACTGACTCCTCTGTACGACGCTGTGCCCTGTCGGCTAATAAACCCGCTGTTCTCCTGCTGAGCGAGAGTCACTCCTGCATGCGGCCGGGTGCAGAGCTTGGGGACCCCTGAACCCCATCACACTCACCAGTCCTCCTCAAAGGGAGGAGCCACAGGTGCCAAAGCGGGTCGGACCTGCCGGGAGGGTCACTGGGCGTCCAAGCCTGGGAGAAAGGCTGGATTCCACGGCAGGAGAAGCCAGGCCCCAAGGAGCTGGGCTCAGACGCACCGGGGGGCACACGTGGAAACACACAGGGAGCCTCGCAGTCAGAGTAAGGAGCGCGCGCGGAGGGATCGGTCAGTTCTGACCACGGAGGTGGAACCAGTGCCAGGTGCTGTCCCTGCCCACAGCAGCGTGGACTGTCCCAGGCACCTGTTTTAGAGGGTCTCTCTGCCCCTCAAACCGACACGCATCTGGGGAAATGCCTATTGGGGGGGGCCGCAGCAGCAAGTGCCGTCAGACTCCCCGGTGCCTGGCCTGAGGGGGATTTTTAAGTGAGAGAACAGGGCAGGCTCTCCCTCTCTCCAGGACGGCTCAGGCTTCCCTGCGGCTGCCCCTCTCTGGGCCCCCGCGCTGAGAACAGGCAGCAGAAGAAAGGAGCCTCCCAGGATCGCTACCTCCTCGCTGATCTCCCGCAGAATGGAGGGCTGCAGCAGCATGGACTTGAAGAGGGTCCCCACGACGCAGCACTTCTGTGCAGGCTGCAGCTCACACAGCTTCTTCACGGCTACGCCGCTGCCTGCAGGGAGGGAAGCACCCATCAGCCTCTCCAGACGGCCCACGCCCGACGAACGGGCCGCGTTCCCCGCTTCCCCAGAGAGGCGTCCTGCAACGCAGCTGCCAGACACCGACGGCCGAGAAACATCTGAAGGGTGTAACGGCCAAGGGAGGAAAGCGAAAGGGCACGGGACTGGGATGCACAAGGCACGTTCCCCAGGGAAGCCAGCACAGGCCTGAGCAGCCAAGCACATGCACGGTCTGTAGAGAGCAAACCTGCACAGGGCAATGGATTCACAGGTAGGGAACGCCTCTAACCCTAACTCCCAACCCCCTCCAATAACAAGCAGGCCTGTGGCACGTCGGAGACTGACAAATCTGTTGGATCACAAGCTGTGGGGCGCACGACCCACTTCCTCAAACGTGGCCTGGGAACAACGGCTCTCCAGTGCCCGGAGTCCAGGCCTTGCCTTTGACTCCCTCCCGTTTCCTGCGCTGTCACCAAGGGCCTGGACACAGCACGCAGGGAGACACAGCCCTAGCACGTGCCTGCCTGCAGCCTCATGCCAGGATGTCATGCACCAGGCAGGATGCCCCAGCCCTGGGACATGGAACTGACCACTGCAGTTGAGAGAAGCCAGCAAGGTTAAGGTCATGTCTCAGCTGAGCTCCCCACCGGGCCGCCAAGAGGCACCAGGACCACCAGCCAGGATGCCCAGGAGGGCCTTTGACTCTGCAGCAGTTATCCTGTGCTCGTCCCGAGGCTGTGCTCCCTGGGCAAGGGGCAGAGGGAGCCTGTTCTCGTAACGCGCAACAGGCAGCAGAGGTCCCAAGTCTGAGCCATGTGCTCCGAGCGCTGCTGCGTGGTTTCAGGGGAGCGCGATTACCCGCTGGACTGCCTCCCCGGGGCTGTGGGAACACCCAGCCCTTGGCGTCACTAAAGCCTTCCAATAATGCCCTCTAGCTGGACCACCAGCCAATTCCTGGGCACTGCAGTCACCGGTGATGTGCTCCTGCCTGGGGCAGAGGCCAGACTGCATGATCCCAGGGCCAGGCCCTGTTTCTCCGGCTCTGCGCTGAAACAAAGGGGGACAACGCGCTCTAGCGGCAGCCAAGGAAACGGCAGAGACGCCAGAGCCAGGGAGGCTGAATTCCCCAGCGCACACTCGCGGGCGGGCACCGCCTGGTGCCGGCAGCTGGACGCCCCAGTGAGTGGAAGATGCCCGCTATTAAAGCTGCCGCCATCCCAAGAGAGCAGCTCCTGGGCGGAGGGAAGGAAGGGCTGCCCCAGGCAAGCGCTGGAGCTTGCAGCCAGGGATTTTGCAGAGGCCAAAAGTAAAACAGGGTTCCTGAAAAGAATCAGACAAGTTAGTGGCGCACAGGCCCATCGGCAGCTATTAGCCTGGATGGTCGGGGCAACGCCCAGGCTCGGGGCACCTCAAGCCTCTGTCCGCCGAGCTTTGGACTGGAAAACAGGGGTTAGATCACACATTGCATTGCCCTGTTCTGCCCTGCGGGGAGGCGTCTCATCCACCAGGGCACACTCAGGGGCTCCCAAGAGGCTGTTCCGATCACCTCTACTGGTCTCCTGCAGCGCCCTGCTGCTGCCCCCTGCACCTGAAAGCTCCCACTGCGATTCTCCCGTGTGGGCTTTGCGCTGCTCCTGAGCTCTGGCTCAGCAGGGCGCCTCCAGAGCCCTGCGCTGAGCTGCCACCGTCACACACCCCGTCTCCTGCCAAGTGTCCAGGCCTGAGATTTACAAGACCGCCCCCAAAGGCAGCCCAAGGACGCGCCGTCCTTCCCACACGGCCTTCCCGCCCTGGGCGGCAGAGCCGCAACGGCTCTCTCCGGCTGCTCGGTGCCGACTGGACTTGAATTGCAGCAGCTCCTGCTCAGCCGAGGGAGCACAGTTAGCTGTCTGTGGGAACAAACTCCTCCGGCGCCCAGCAAATGTTGGAACAGAAATTCCTTTAGCTATTCAACTGGCCAAACTCCGAGGCTGATTCTAGGTCGTTCCTCTTGGCATCAGGCCTCTGTTCTGCCCTCAGGAAGCCAGGGCGGGGTTCCAGGACATCTGCAGGGGGGCGTGCTTGCAACCTGCTGCAAGAGCCTCACACAAGGCTCCTGTGATGGAGTGGGGGATACCTGTGTGTATGTGAGTGGCTCACAGAGGGTGTGGGGTCCTGCTGAGGGTAACCCTGACGACCAGGTAACACCTTTGTACGGGAGACAAAGGAGGAGGTGGAGCCTGAGGGGTTTGAATTGGAACTGGGAGTTGGAAGCAGTTAGTCTGGGCTGAGGGAGAGAGAGACAAAGGAGGGGGCCAGGCCCCAGCTCTGGGGGCCCCTCGGGGCCTCCTCTCCCCAACATGGATGGGACTGGCTGTCTCTGCCGGCTGTACTGACTCCTCTGTATGATGCTGTGTCCTGTCGGCTAATAAACCTGCTGTTTTCCTGCTAAGTGAGAGACTCTCCTGCCTGCGGACGGGGTGCAGAGCTTGGGGGACCCCAGAACCCCATCACAGCTCCTGCACAGGGTTCTGTGTCAGTCGAGCCGCACCCAGACCCTCAGGCAGGGAGGTGGCGGGATTCCCAGGCTGGAGGTGGCTAACATGGAGATGACGGATGGGCTCGTTTACCCAGCAGAGCTAGTCCAGAATAACGCCCTTGGTGGACACACACACAGTCCGAATCACAAGCGCCCTCACCAAGAGGGAAACTGCTGTGGAAGCGCACAAAGCTAAATCGCCAGAGGAGGCACTTACGTTCCGGACTAAGCGGGGTCACTCCAGAATAATTACTCCTGTTTAGCTATTTCTTTCCCAGTGCGGATAAGCCCTGGGAGAGAGAACCCCCAGGCCTGCTTTTATGCTGCATTGTCTGTGTGTGTCCTTGCTGTGTCCGGTCTCAGAATGCAGCTATTTACAGCAAGAGATTGTCTCTTTAGCCTGGGTTCATTCAGTGCCGGGCCTTTGGGCTATAACTGGCCTCGGGGCTACCGCAATACGAACGCTTATTAAATCTAGCTGGCTGCTGCAGCCTCCCTTAGGAATTCTCCCACTCTTGGCATGAAGTCTTGTTATCAAAGGGACCCCACCAAAGCGGGTGTGCATGCCGGGAGCAGGAAATGAAGGTTGCGCCTGATAACAAAGCAAGCCAGGGTAGGAGAGCACCTTTTCCTTTTCCTCTGGCGGCTCATTGTACATCAGCACGCAGACTGTGCCTGCCTTGGGAAGGCCCAGGCCAAAAGGAGAACGTTCATGAGCCCAGGCACACCAAGCAAGTGGGAACCGCTCAGCTGAGAGGGGAAGTGATTTGGACAGGCTGCAGCTATGCTTTGCTTTCGTTAGTCTCGCTGGAATCCTGCCAGCCCACCCACATCACAGCACTTAGTGCGGGTGCAGGTACAATAGTGTACCAGAAGAGCTCTTCTGGGCAGCCCAGCGACAGGCCGGGGCCTGCAGGAATTCGAACCAACGGGGAGGGAAGCAGACTGCTCCCTGGTGTTAGTTTGCACTCTGCTGGGGCATCAGGGTAGTGGACCACGGGGATGCCAAGTTCTGTTGTGTCTGTGCGAGTCTGAATGCAAGGTTTGTGCCAAGAGCTGGACGGACAACCCAGGAGATTCAAGCCCTGCCTAAGCCTGTGCAGGGCAGGTAGGTTGCAGAGAGCCAAAGGACAGGCTAGGGATGTTAAAGGTTAGCCGGTATGAGCAAGAATACCCCATCACCTGTTGCGGGCAGGGGGCTGCTCTAACTCCAACTAACTACAGCCATGCCAGATTAGCCCTGGCCGTGGGGGCCTCAGGGGAAGGGGTAGCTGGGGTGGCTGCTCCTGCCAACCAGAGACGTAGAGGCCTCCCTGCCACGGACAGGGGCTGCACTGGCCAGGCTGGAGTGCCTCAGCCCCGCAATGCACCCAGGGCCACCATGGATGGGCCCTGCTCCAGCCCAGCCACAGCAGCCCCTATCTGCGGCATGGGGACTACTCCAGCCTGGCTAGGTTGGAGCGGCCTCCACACCTGCCTCCACAACCTGTTTCATTGGTTAACAAATTAACTGGGATTTTACATCCCCAGGGCCGGCTTCCCGCCCCAAAGTGGCCCTGACCAGCACACCTCGAAGGACCCGTCACTGCAGAGGTAAGCCATAGATTCACAGACTAAGAGCAGAAGGGACCGTTGTGGTCATATAATCTGGTCACAGAACCTCACCTCCCCACTCGTGAAAAAGACCTCTAGGCTACGGCTGAGTTAGTGCGTCCTCAAATCCTGATGTCAAATCGCAAGGAGTGCACTATTTATACCGTGTTAAACCTGCATGTGACCCATCCCCACGTGCTGCACAGGAAGGAGAAAGCCCCCGGCTCTCAGCTAATTTGACACTGGGAATAAATCCTTCCCGAGCCCAAACATGGCGATCAGTTAGACCCTGAACCTGAGGGCGAGACTCCCCAGCCAGACCCCCGGGGAAGAATTTTAGCCCTCCCCATCCAGTGTCCCACCACAGGCCTTTGGGGATAAGAGGAGATTTCATCCTCCACTTTTGAGGTCTCTGTCAAATCGGACAACCACCAGTGACCCTCGTGGGGGGCTCTGATGAGGACACTTGCTCACTAGTGAGCCCCTGGGACATTTAACTCACTTAACCCAAACCAATGAAACACTACTAGATAGAAGAAGCCCCAGCCTGGGATGGACTCAGACCATCACCAGCCTCGCAATGAAACATTCCCTTTCATTAGCACACGTCAGAGCCAGCCAGTCCCCCAGCACAGCTGATTTCAACACCATTACGGGATACTGTAGCACTGTGTGAATCCCCCGCTATTCCTTTGTCTAGTAAATATTGCCCACACCAGTATTGCAAGCCAGGTGCTTTGGGTTCGTTAAGGATTTAGCTGCCCCTGTAGCAAACAATACAGCATCAACAATCCCACGAGGCCAAACGTGAAGGACCAGCCCTCAGTCACGAGATGGATGATTAACACATGGTTTTAAAAAAACAATTAATCTGGGCAGTTTTCTCAGCCCTTTGGTTTGGAGCTTTGAGCAGTCACATTTCCAACCTTCCTCTGCAACCGTTTTTTCGAGGAAAGCTACGATTCTCACATAATCATCTGCCTCCGAGCGCTGGGGTTTTGAGGAAGTCACTGAATCCAGCCAGGCTCACAATCACACAGAGCGTGGGCAATAGTGCCACAGCCTCAGAGGTCAGCATAGCTCCAGTAGCGGCTTGTGGGGTGGGCCAGCACAGCACAGGGCCCTGTAAAAAGATTCAAAAACACCTACAGAAGGGATTGAAAAGAACCCAGAAAGCTGCCCTGCCCGCTGTTGCCTCATTTGCAACAAGGAGGGGACCTGCCAGTTTCGCTATAGCACATCGTTTTATGTCTGTGCCACAAAACACGACAGCAGTTACATGTCCGAAAGGACACTAATTCAGGTACACCAATTCCATCAGTAAACAGCAATCCAGTGGACAAGAACAAGAAAATGGCCACCTGACCCCACAGCCATTAGCTCACATTCTCCACCCTCTGCTGCAGACACAGCCCCAGCCCGTTTCTTCCTGGCTACTGAGTGCCCGCCTCAGTCTCTTAGCGCTACCTGAATGTAACTTTTGTTTCCTTTTCACTGAGCCCAACGCAAGTCTAGAGTCACTGCTTGGCAGTGGGAGATGTTTCCACCCAGCTAATACCCTGGACACCCAAAGTTTTTGGAGCAAGTCCCAAGGATGACGGGAGCAGGGCTGGAATTCAGGGCAGACAAAGCGATATCTAGGCCATGCCAGAACTTCCTCATGCTTCAGTTGCTTGGAATTTTGTTTTTTAATTTGCTTAGAAATGGCTTTCAGTAGCCCTCAAACGCCCATGAGGCAGCACCCCACAAACACACCAGTTTCCCTCGCAACCTGACAAGCAGGGGTCCCTCTAACTTCTTCCATCCATGGGCAGAACACGGTTTGTTCTCTGCACCAAGGCACGTGCGGATGTGAACCACCACTAGAACACAGGGTGCCGGCTGTGGGTGCTCTGCTAATCAGCTAGGCGGCACTTGCATTTCTGCTCGGTGGCCATCCAAGTGCTCAGCTTATAGAGAACGTTGCTGGCAAGAGAAGTATGATGCTGAGATTCACACTCCACAACAGTACCTGGCCCAAGCAGGTAAACTAGTACAGTAAACCCTCGATATGTGCAATCAAATTGCACGTGTCTCGGGTTAATGTGACTGCTGCTCCCGCACGGGTGGCAACTGCGAGTCAGACTGCCGTTCCTGATGGTAGCAGGGAAACCGCTCCTGTTACGGGCAGCAGCCTGCCCCTTGACAACCCTGATGGGGCAGTTCCCTGGTCTCTGGATCGGCCGGGAGGTGGGAACCAGGCAGCAGCTTGGCTCCCGGCTCCCCTCTGCTTGCAGGGCTGGGAAACTGAGCAGGGCAGTGAACCCTGGTTAGTTTTCAGGCTCCCGTCCACTGGCTGGAGCCAGGAAACTGGTCAAGGCTGCTGCGCTGGTCAGTTTCCCTCTCTGCAAGGCCATGGGAGCCAGGAGCCAGGCTGCTGCCTGATTCCCAGCTCCTGGCCACTTGCGGGACTCAGGAAACTGACCAGCTGGTCAGTTTTCCGGGTCCTGTTAGCAGCTGGGAGCTGTTCCCTGGTTCCTGGCTCCCCACCACTCTGGGAGCCAGGAAACAGAGGAGTCCTGCTAGGCTGGTCAGTTTCCCGGCTCCTGCAAGCCCAGGAGAGCCAGGAACCAGGCGACAGCTTGGTTCCAGTCTCCCCTCAACTTACACGAAAATTCGAGTTACACGGGGGTTGCAGAAACACAACCCACACATAACGCAAGGGTTTATTGTAAGCCAACCAGGCATCCAAATCTGGAAATGAACCTGGCCCTCGGACACATGTTGTGCACACACAAGGTGAAGCAGCCAGACATTGGTCTGAGAATTTACTACTCGCCTGCGACAATACTGTCAACCTCGTTAACCAGACTAAGGTATTTTGGGCAAACAAACTCACCCCATTTCTGCTGGGCTCTCTCCAGCAACAGGGGTCTCATCTGAAGAAGGCGGGTGGCGTAGATGTGAGCAAACTGGCGATTAAAGCTGCGCTCGCCCAGCCGGAAGTGCTGGGAGCAGTTGGTGTACGTGGACACCGGCACCCTGGCGAACATGGAGACCTCTGCAGACGGCGGAGCAAGCAGGCTCTGGGCCGTGTGAGCGGCATGCTCCGAGAACATGGCTGGCTACGGAGGAGCTCCAGGCAGGGCCAACAACTCTCCGCCTGTGCAGGTAACGAAGCTGCTGTCACTAGCGTTGTCCCTCTTTCCTGCCCTGCCCCCCACCCCAAAACCTGCTCCACAGCTCCTAGGATTACAGGGGCCCCACTGCCCCCACCACCCTGCCCCTCACTCTGGGGTGACACCTGCCCCCGGCCCCCAACCTTGGAGTGACATGGCCCCCGCCCCCAGGAGGAACCCGCCCCCCACATGGAGTGACACGACCCCTGCCCCAAGGAGGAACCCGCCCCCCCACGTGGAGTGACACGACCCCTGCCCCCAGGAGGAACCCGCCCCCCCACGTGGAGTGACACGACCCCCGCCCCCCCATGCAATGACACGGCCCCCGCCCCCAGGAGGAACCCGCCCCCCCGTGCAGTGACATGGCCCCCGCCCCCAGGGGGATCCCGTCCCCCCCGTGCAGTGACACGGCCCCCGCCCCCAGGGGGATCCCGTCCCCCCCGTGCAGTGACACGGCCCCCGCCCCCAGGGGGATCCCGTCCCCCTCGTGCAGTGACACGGCCCCCGCCCCCGCGTGCAGTGACACGGCCCCGCCCCCAGGGGGGGCGCACTCACCCCCCACGCGCCGGCCGGCCAGCCGGGGTCAGCCTGGGGAGGTCAGAGGTCACGGCAGGCAACGGGCCATAAGTCCCACCACGGAAAAGGCGCCAACGCCGTGACCCGGAAGCGAAAGGGGCGGGCGGAGCCGACGCACGAGGGCGGTGGGCGTCTCCCGGGAAACCAGCCGCGCCGCCCGGGGGCGGGGCTCCGAGCGGAGCTGGGACTCGCCCCCTTCCCCGGACACTCCCCCGCGGTGTCCCCGTCCCCGCGTCCACCGCCCGGGCCCCGCCCCCCATTTCCGGTTGGGGGTCTGCCCCCTCCCGCCCCCCGGACTCCCCCCCCATTTCCGGTTGGGGGTCTGCCCCCTCTCGCCCCCCGGACTCCCCCCCCATTTCCGGTTGGGGGTCTGCCCCCTCTCGCCCCCCGGACTCCCCCCCCATTTCCGGTTGGGGGTCTGCCCCCTCTTGCCCCCCGGACTCCCCCCCCATTTCCGGCTGGGGTCTGCCCCCTCCCGCCCCCCGGACTCCCCCCCCATTTCCGGTTGGGGTCTGCCTCCTCCCGCCCCCCGGACTCCCCCCCCATTTCCGGTTGGGGGTCTGCCCCCTCTCGCCCCCCGGACTCCCCCCCCATTTCCGGCTGGGGTCTGCCCCCTCCCGCCCCCCGGACTCCCCCCCCCCCATTTCCGGCTGGGGTCTGCCCCCTCTCGCCCCCCGGACTCCCCCCCCCATTTCCGGCTGGGGTCTGCCCCCTCTCGCCCGGGCTCTGCCCCCCATTTCCGGCTGGGGTCTGCCTCCTCCCGCCCCCCGGACTCCCCCCCCCATTTCCGTTTGGGGTCTGCCCCCTCTCGCCCCCGACTGCCCCTCCCCCACCCGAGACGGGGTCCCCTCTTCCGGCTTGGCCGCAGTACTGCCCCCCCCCGCCCCCGTGTCCCTGCCCCAGCCGCAGGCAGCCGTGACTCTCGCCCGGCCGGGGAGCAGGGGGGTCTCAGGCCGCAGGGACACGGCTCGGAACAGACTTAGCACAGGGACCAGAAGCCGCCAGCACCGTCCGTGTGGGGGAGAGGGGCCCAGAGCCGGGCCCCCCAGCCAGGCCCCTCCTCCAGCCGCTGTCCTGCTCCCCTGGCGAAAGGTGTCACCTGGCTGCACCCCTCCCTGGCTCCGGCACGCAGGGCCTCCCCCCGGGCACACGCGCGAGAAGCCGTCGCACCAGCATCCAGGCTCTGCTGCGGCGCCCCAGCGAACAGGCACGTGCAGGGGTTCCTCCAGGGTGGCGGAAATCCCATGCAACGCAACCAGGCAAGTAAAAGCCTCCCGCCCTTCGTCCCACCCCTCCCAGCAGCGTTTCTTCTCCTCCTTCCCGCCCGGGGGGAGAACAAATTTGTGTGTGCACTGAGGCAGGTGGGCGTGCGCGCCAGCGGCGGGTGCTCTGCCGATCAGCTGAGCAGCGTTTGACACTTTCCTTGCTCAGCTGACGGGGAACACTTCCCCCCCTTCCCCGCCTGGCCAGGGGCCAGGCAGTGATGCACCTCTGCTGACCAACTAGGTCTGCAGGATTCCCTGGTTGCCCTCTGCCTCCCCCAGCAGACAGCCCTCTCCCTGTTCCCATCTTGGCCCTGCTACTGCCCCCCACCCAGGAGGTGGCCCCCAGTCCCTGGCTTGGGTCTCTGCTGTCCCCTCAACCGTGGCATGCCCCCCATTTCCCGGCATGCCCACCCGTTCCTGGCTTGGCCCTGCTAGTGCTTCCCCCACACATGACATCTCCCATTCCTTAAGGCTCTCATAGGGACCCAATTTGCCCCAAGCTCTGTCTGTGTGTGTGTGCGCAGGGTTGGGGTGGGGTTACTGTACTAACTGTGTCTCTGCAGGGGCCCCATCAGCTGAGTCAGCCCTACTGAGGGCGGTAGATCGCCCCAGCCCTCCCCCGAGTTGGGGACTTGGGCAGGCACCACTGTGCACGTGGGTAAAGCAAACCAAAGGTGTGGGGTGGGGGCCCACAACTGGCATCTGACTTTGACAGTGGGGGAACTGAGGCGGGGGGGTAAGTGTCCTTGGTTTCATGGGCACGCGGCCCAGGCTGGCCCATGGACCGACCGCTCTGCATGCTTTTGCTCGACAGCCGAGATGGGAGCTGTTGCTGTGGGGAACCCATCTGACTGGCAGCCCTCCTGCCTAGCCAGGCCCTGCTTTGCCTGACACTCCGTCCTTCACTGAGCCGCTATGGGCCTGGATCACAAATTTCCCAGGATGCACTGGGCAAACACTCGCACCCTATGGTGAGGCCAGATGCTCTGTGGGGCTGGCTGGGCCCATTGGCCCCAGGCTAGTGACCCAACAGGCTGGCACTGCAGTGTGGGCAGAGCGGAGAGGAACCGTGGTCAGTCCTTGAGAAGCACAACCAGGCAGAACACGGGGGCCAGGACCTTTCTTAGCATGGCTGAACTGGGATGGTGGGGTGGGGGAGTGCGACTTTCCAGTGCAGGCCGGGGTGGTGAGCTGCTCTCAGCCACTTCCTATCTGAATTGCGAGAAGAAAGATGCATTTCCTGCCCACAGTGAGGAGCAGCAGGGAGGTGTAAAGAACCTCTCGTGCTACCCCCACCCTGTGCCGCCCCCCCCCCATACAGGCACCATATCCGCTCAGGGGTCTCACCACCACGCGGGAGGGAAGACAAGTGTTAGTGCAAGAATGACTCAACTCAGCAGGGCCCACCCCACTGACTGGAAGGCCCCAGCTCTGACTGAGACCTCCGGGTAGCACATCCCTATGGTTAGGAGGTTCTGGGCTGGGCACTTCCCCCAGAGAGAGCTGAGCTGGCCGGAGCCATGCACGCTGCAGGCTGGTAGAGCCTGCGTTCAAGAAGGAGGTCGGCTGATGGGCTTCAAGGCTCGGCCTTTCCTCCACAAGCGCTTTTGTGGCTGGATTGTCTCCACTTGGGGTGTTCCTCCAAGAACAGTACTGGGGGGAGAGCGTCATATCTGGGGAGATGCTCTGCCCCACCCCCCGGCACTGCTACTGCCGCTTCGTAGAGGCGATGGGATGCAGAGAGTGACTGGGAGCCAGTGGAGTGGGTTGGGGTCGTGTTGCTCCACTTCCTGCTGTTAGCGGTGGGGGGCAGCTCTGGCTGCCAGCTCCTTGCTTGTCCCACGAGCCACGTCGCACTGGGGAGGGGTCTTGAGGTGGAATGGGGGTGTGGGGGGGGCAGAGAAGAGGCAGGAAGTGATTGTAGGGCTGGTGCGGAGGTGGGGCAGAAAGAGGCAGGGCCCTTTCCTGGGCTAGAGGTGGTGGTGGGGGAGTCACATTGGGCAATTGCACCACCAATGCTCCCCCCTCCTCTGTCCTTCCCCACCAGTCACCCCAGGTCAAGGAGTGACCCAGGCTGTTCGGTGTAGCAGAGGAAGATCGAGCTTCACCCACCAGCATGCGTTTAAACAGGAAATAAGACGCAGTTTCTTTGATTTTGCCAAGTGCTGACTGTTGAGGATGGTGATGAGGGTCACTACTTCCACAGCTCTGAATTAATTTCTTGCTTGGCATTCTGAGATCCTTGAAAGCCCAGTGGTATGTTATCTAAGGGCCGAATTCAGAGGACTCACATTCCATGGAGACCTCTGTTGGCTATGTTGGACTTCCAGTTACCCCCTAGTGCAGATCATATTAGGAATATAATTAGGAAGTAATTTACTTCATGGCTGATAAAGATCTTAATACTGATCATCACTGAGTCTCCATCTTCAAAAGGGAGCTCATTTTCATGTCCTGTGTGATGTGTCTTCTGGCTGAATAATATCTGGCTCTTTTAAGAATTTTGCAAAGCTGCTGCCAGCTGAGCGCAGGCACTTTAACTAGTGTCAAAACGTCATTCCTTAAAAGTTCCCTGTTTGAGGACATTTCTGAATCTTTCTTTAACACTGCAACGTTCTCCTGTTCGTGCTGGACTTGACTGGGCTGCTCTCCAGGGAGGGCACTGGGACCACAGGGCCGGGCTGTACACACATGTGCCATCCTGTGGATTGCTCTTTTATGGAGATCAAACCACATGTAGACCTCTGTCTGCCTTGCTGGGTTGCAAGTATCAGAGAGGGAGCCAAGTTAGTCTGTATCTTCAAAAGCAACAAGAAGTCCCGTGGGCCCTTATCGACTAACAGATATTTTGGAACACCCATGCATCTGCCGAAGTGGGTCATTGCCCACGAAAGCTCATGCTCCAAAATATCTGTTAGCCGATAAGGTGCCACAGGACTCCTGCTGGTTCTTGCTGGGTTAGAGTGTTTGTCGCTTTGTTAAATGCATTAACTGTTGTCAGTGCAGAAGGGTTCCTAAAGTGTGAGGTGCAGGTCGGGGCACCCTGTAAGCTGAGCACTTGGGAAGCCACCCAGCTGCTTGGCAGAGCACCTGCAGCCAGCCACGTCTGTTCCTACTGGGGGTGTTCATTGACACGTGCCCCGATGCACACCACAAAATTCATCCCGCCCATGTAAAATTCCACCCATAGAAAATCGGAGGGAGCCATGTTTGCAATTGACGTGATTTGAATACTCCTGGGCTGGCTTTTGGGACAAGATCATATCAAACCTCAAAGCGAAAACTGCACGTTTCCGATGTAATGGACATAGTTGACGTAATGAAAATAAGATTCATCGGTCCGGCCACACCGCTCCTGACTTCTTCCAATGGATCAAAATTAATTTAACTCCATGGACTCCCATGGCACAAATTAATTACCCGGCTCCTCTCCAGTAATGCAGCCGGGGGGGTGAAATCCCCTGTGCGTTACCTAACCAGCTGAGAGTGGGTGCTGAGCGCCCTGCTGTGGCTGGGACAGCGCTGGTCGGTGACATCGGCACAGCCCAGAAAACCCTGCAATGTTTGGGCCTTTGCTCCTTTTCTGCGCTGCAGAAGGCAGGATAAGTCCCAAACCCTCGGGCAGACCCAGAGGGACACGCGCTCATGAGACCCAAGATGGTACCATTTTAGGACAGAGCACCTGGGTGTTGTGGGGATTGTGGTGGTGTTATGACGTCACTGGCCCAGGCATAAGTATGGGAGCACTAAGCCTCAGCAGCAGCCCCAGCGGCTGTGGCAGCCCCGGTGACAGATGCAGTGGTCCCGGTGACTGCCCTGGCAACGGTTGTGGTGGCAGCCCCAGCGGCTGTCCTGGTGGCTGGCCACAGCCGCTGGCAGGGCTACCAGTGGGGCTGTCACCAGGACCGCTGCTGGTACCACTACCAGGGCCGTGGCTGGGGCCACCTCAGCTGCCACTGTTGGCAGTCCCCAAGGTGGCTGTGGTGGCCCCAGCGGCTGTCCCAATGGCAGCTCAGCAGCAGGTCACCACAGCCACCGTGGGGGCCACTGCCAGGGCCATCGCTGGAACCGTGGCTGGGAATACCACCAGGGCAGCTGCCGGGACCACCGCTGGGACCGCCGCGGCCAGAGCCACTGCCAGGACCACCACAGCTGCCACTGCTGGCAGTCCCGGAGGTGACTGTGGTGGCCCCGGTGGCTGCAGCAGACCCGGTGTGGGCCTTGGTGGCAGCTCTGGCAACAGCCCCAGCAGCGGTGGTCCTGGCCATGGTCTTGGCAGTTGTGACAGCCACGGTGGCAGCTGCAGCAGCCCAGCTTGGCTCTGGGGGGCATGGCATTTATATGGGGGGTGCCGGGGTGCCTGGTCCCTGCCACTGAGATTGGAGGGGGAATGGCTACCCCCAAGAGGAGGCGCTGTCAGCGAGGGCACCAGCTCTCCCAGGCCAGATGGACATGGTGCTTACTGGTCTGAGGGTGTCCTTGAGGCCCTGACTCTGAAGCGTGGCAGGAGACCCCCGGGGTATGGGGTTTGATGAATGCAGCGGCTGAGTGGTTAGTACTAGACCAGGGAGCGAACATGCCTATCTTTTCAAAGGCTCCCGGGCAGACCCAGATGATGAGTGTCGCGTATTCCCCACAGGGGTGTTGTGGAAGGCCATCGATAATGTTCTTGATACCAATATTAGAACACTGCAGTGCATCTTACCAGACCAGCGTGCTGATTAGTTTGCCCCATATTTGCCTAAAGAAAAAAAAACCCTGCTCCCCCGGCACTGCTCAGTAAAGCATGCTGAAATATGAGCACAGAGCCACAGCGCATAACTTCAGACACACAAATGACGCAGGCCCACAACCACCTGCAGAACCTCCCTAGCCCGACAGCCCTTTGGCCCACAACATCCAGAATGCAGCAGGATATGAGTTAGCCGGATGTCCACTTTTCACAGCCCAATTTCCCAGGGTCCGAAAGAGTTTCTTCACAGCCACCAGCCTGGCGTCAGTGTTCTGGGCTGTTCTTTAGCTGTAATTCCCCCCTCAATGTCTTCTAACAGCCCAGTCCGCAGTGGTAGTGTGGGAAATGTGGAGACAGTATTGACCTCCTGTGGTCGGGCAAATTCTCTGGCTTGGCACCGGTCAGGTCCCAAGGTGTCAGGCTAGACAGGTTCAACCTGTAGCATAATCCTGGCCAGTAAATCATAACCTCTCTGTACATCTCACTCGATGACTGTTTGCACAGGATTTGTTACTACTGTGTAACAGTGGTTGCGACCATGATTGAAATGATCACATTTTAATCAGATAACAACCCACCGCCCAAATTCCAGGAAATGACAAGTGAGCGTGTGCAAACTTGCAATTTCAGAGCATCGCAACATGGCCAAACTTGGGTGAATAAGGTGTACCCTGACACGACAGCGATCTCTCCACCTGATTCCAAGTCCTGCTCCAAAGCATGAAGAATCTAGGGCTTCTCAATGAAACCACTGGAAGAGTTTTCATTAGTTGGGGCAAAAATTTTGCTTTCCTCACCTCATTCAGAGACACCACTGATCCTTTTGTGTCAAAATTCAGCCTAAGGCAGACACCCCGCGTGGAAGGTTTCATCCCGAAAGGTCCACATCTGGCATCCAAAAACAGGGTCTTATAATGGGACGGGTCAGGGAACCTTAACGGCATGTGCCGGTCTCTGGAATAAACATAGGCTTGCAAATGCTGCTTCTGTTCTTCCGGTTGCATCACAAGAACCAGGGGGCATTTGATGAAGTGAAGGTGGGAGAAACTGAGAAGAGGAAAGAGCGTTTTGCACAAGTGGTGCAAGACGTCACGTCGCAGGATGCCAAGCATTTTGCAAGTTTGAAAAAGGGATCATCCCGATTTCATCTGAAAGCCAGCATGCATTTTGGCGGGGAGGGAGAATTAAACCTTGAGCTTCCAGCCCAGAAGAAGGGGACATCGATCAGTCAGAGTTTGGAGAAGTTCCAGACTAAACTGGCTGACTCATTTTAGGTCCATTTTCGTCATGGCCATTGCCAACCGGCAGGTGTGACAGGATCTCTGGTGGGACCGGCTTCGCTCGGTGTACTAGAAAGCATCTCAGTCAATTTGGCTGGGCCTGGTATAACTTGTGGTGGACACATACCGCGGCGCTTTGCTGTGACCTCTATGCAGCGGCACCAGCTGGGACCGAAGCGGCTGGGAACCAGCAAAGTGGAACCGTGGGGGTTCTGGGCCCTGAGCACAAAGGCCGCCCCCAGCCTGTGAACAAGCAGACAAAGGCCAGGTCTGGAAACCACCAGCTTCTTCTACGATTGTTCCCAGCTGCCTGGGACTGAGCTGTGGTTCCTACGGGGGCTGACATCCAGCCCTGCTGCGTCAGAAGAGACGGGGGCCGAGTGAAGAGACTGACAGCCTGGAGATCGCCCCATACCGTTTATTAACTGGGCTGTCCACCCAACCACAGTGAAACCCCCCTGCTGCTGGCTGGGCTCTGGACCCCATGCTGCCTGGCAGGCGTGAGCAGGAGCAAGCATTAAGTATCTCCCAGGGATAGATGGGAAGATACCAGGGCCCAGGAGTGGGGTGCAGGCAGCCAGCCCCGGTGGAGGCTGGGGGGAGAGGAAGCCGACCCCCAGCTGAGCAGAGCCTGTGGTGGTTGCTGCCTCCTGCATCTGGTTAGTTTCTGTGGTGAGCATCTCTGCAGACACCAGGGGCGTAGGAGGAAGGAAAGAGCAGCAGGGAGGGGGGCAGCGAGGCTGCGACGCTCCTTTTTAAGGTCTCTCTGGCTTTCTGAAGTTCTCACTGGCCCAGCCAGACCCTCCCTCGCCTTCACCTGGGCTATAAAAGCCGCTGCCAGGGCACAGGCCGGCCATTCCAGCACCGCTCACCCCACTCCGCTCCGATGGCATCCCTGATCACCCTCCAACTGCTCTGCGCTGCTGTCACAGGTAAGGAGCCTCCCTGGCTGGCCCCAGGGGAAGGGTTTGGAGAGCCAAGGGGCACCAGCGAGATGGGCACTCACCCACGTCTCTGGTGTTTGCTGTCCGGCCAGCCTCAGGCCAGGCCCAGCGGGGCGGGGACAGCAAAGACTCAATCCGGCGTTCTACAGCCCGGGCCGAGCTGGCTGCGACAGGCACTCAGCCGCAGGGAGAGCTGTGCCCAGCAGCATTCCCTGTAAGCCGAGCGCTTGGGCGTCTGCCCAGCTTAGCAGAGCACGCCCAGCCGGCAGCACGAGTTTCTGTGGTGGTGCCCATCCGCACATGCCTGGGTGCCCATAAAATGTATTCTGCCCATGGATGGAAACAATTAGCAGGACCCCTGGTACCTGACAGAGCCGACTCTCATGCCCCCTGGCTGCCGGCAGCAGGTGGTAATCAGCGACTCCCTTTGCTTTTCATAAAAAAGGAGTTTCTGGCCCTCAGGGCTGGAGTGAACCTGGGTTCCAAAGCGCTCCGGCCTCAGAGGACTAGTAAAAGACACCCTCCCCCCACCCCTGGTATGGTGCTGGAAGCCTGACCCTGGGTCCCCACCCTTGGGGCTGCCACTCCGCTCATCAGATGCCTGGAGCGGGGCAGCTGATGGGTTTTCCTGCCCTGCCTTTGACACCTCTGCTCTTGGATGTTGTCAGAGACTGGCAGGGCCTGAGGCAACCCCTCCCTCTCAGTGCCCCAGGCATGGGGCTGGGGAAACTTCCCCGCATCTGCAGGTCCTAGCCCACCCCCAGCCAGCTGGGTGGGGGATAACCCGGGGCAGGGCAGGGCAGCAGCAGGGGTTCGCCTCCCCTCGGCCCCACCCCGTGCACTCACCATGCGGCAGTTGGCTCTGCCCCACTGTGTCCTCCCGGCCCCCAGAGCCCCACTTCTCCGTGGGCAGCAGGGTCAGGGGGCTGCCCCCCACATCCGCAGAGCAGGGCGCAGCAGGCAGGGAGAGCGCTGGGGGGCACAGCAGAGCAGCCGCTGCTGGCCCTGCCTGCGTGGGAGGAGGGTGGGACCTCTGCTGCTGGCACTGCCTGGGGGAGGTTGAGCCTCTGCTGCTGGGGCTGCCTCCCCCATCCCCAGGTCACCCGCCCCCATCACGTCTATTGGGCAGCTGAGGGGCCCCCAAAAGCACGGAGCCTGGACAGCTGCCCCACCTCGCCCTGTGGCCAGGACTCTGGAGACAGGCGCCCGGGGGTCAGGCCTTGTTCTGCTCCGGCCGGGCAGGTTCCCATGGCAGCCGTTACCACCAGCTTCAGCGCCTGGGGCAGGGACTGCAGTGTTTGTGCGTCGCCAGGAACCGCTCAAAGACACAGTCCTCCTCTTCTGCGCGAGGCTCTGGGCTGTCGCGGCCAGCAGCAGGCCCTGCCGAGCCCTTCCCGCAGCAAGCCAAGCCAAGCCCCTGCAAACCCTCCCATGCACCATCCTGCAAAGGCAAATGTGTGTCCCACCCCACCAGTATCGGCACCTCCCGCCCAGGACCGCAGCGGTTCCGTACAGCCCGGAGAGCTGTTGGTCTCGCAGCCGGCCCTGGGGGCAGCCCTAGGCCAGTGAGACGGACACACGCCGCAGCCAGAACCGGGGGTCCCGCCAATCATTCCGTCCGTGGGCCAAATAAGTTCTGTGCTGTGCGCGGGTGTGCACCCCCAACGGGCACACGCTGCTGGCTGCGGCTGCCCTGCAGGGCTGCCCGCGCGCTCAGCTCCCCGGGAGCCCTGGCCGGACCTGGATGTTATCTAGAGTTGCAGCCTGGCTGGAGCTGGAGCTGGAGCAGCACAGGCGAGCGGCGAGGGGGCTGCCCAGGTCCCGGGGGAGGCGAGCGAGGGACGTGACGACCAGCGGGGCTCTGCGCGCCTCCCACGCATCTCTCTGCCTGGCAGCGCTGGCCAGCCAGGACTTGGTGCCCGAGCGATGTTTGCAAGGACCCAAAGTGTGGTGCCAGGACTGGGCCACGGCCGTCGAATGCGAGCGAGAGCAGTACTGCCGGGGCCTGTGGGCTGACCTGCTTCTGGTGAGTGCTACGGCCTGTTCCAGCTCTCCGGCCCTTCCTCAGGCAGGCGCTAGAGCCTCCTCCGCTCTCCCCAGCTTCCTCGGGCGCTAGAGCCTCCTCCGCTCTCCTCCCCTTCCTCGGGCGCTAGAGCCTCCTCCGCTCTCCTCCCCTTCCTCGGGCGCTAGAGCCTCCTCCGCTCTCCTCCCCTTCCTCGGGCGCTAGAGCCTCCTCCGCTCTCCTCCCCTTCCTCGGGCGCTGGAGCCTCCTCCGCTCTTCTCCCCTTCCTCGGGCGCTGGAGCCTCCTCCGCTCTTCTCCCCTTCCTCGGGCGCTGGAGCCTCCTCCGCTCTTCTCCCCTTCCTCGGGCGCTAGAGCCTCCTCCACTCTCCCCAACTTCCTCAGGCGCTAGAGCCTCCTCCGCTCTTCTCCCCTTCCTCGGGCGCTGGAGCCTCCTCCGCTCTCCCCAGCTTCCTCGGGCGCTAAAGCCTCCGCTCTTCTCCCCTTCCTCGGGCGCTGGAGCCTCCTCCGCTCTTCTCCCCTTCCTCGGGCGCTGGAGCCTCCTCCGCTCTCCCCAACTTCCTCGGGCGCTAGAGCCTCCTCCGCTCTCCCCAACTTCCTCAGGCGCTAGAGCCTCCTCCGCTCTTCTCCCCTTCCTCGGGCGCTAGAGCCTCCTCCACTCTCCCCCCCTTCCGTGGGCGCTAGAGCCTCCTCCGCTCTCCCCAACTTCCTCGGGCGCTAAAGCCTCCTCCACTCTCCTCCCCTTCCTCGGGCGCTGGAGCCTCCTCCGCTCTCCTCCCCTTCCTCGGGCGCTGGAGCCTCCTCCGCTCTTCTCCCCTTCCTCGGGCGCTGGAGCCTCCTCTGCTCTCCCCAACTTCCTCGGGCGCTAGAGCCTCCTCCGCTCTGCTCCCCTTCCTCGGGCGCTAGAGCCTCCTCCGCTCTCCCCCCCTTCCTCGGGCGCTAGAGCCTCCTCCGCTCTCCCCAACTTCCTCGGGCGCTAAAGCCTCCTCCGCTCTCCTCCAATTCCTCGGGCGCTAGAGCCTCCTCCGCTCTCCCCAACTTCCTTGGGCGCTAGAGCCTCCTCCGCTCTCCTCCAATTCCTCGGGCGCTAGAGCCTCCTCCGCTCTCCTCCAATTCTCGGGCGCTGGAGCCTCCTCCGCTCTCCTCCAATTCCTCGGGCGCTAGAGCCTCCTCCGCTCACCCCCCCTTCCTTGGGCGCTAGAGCCTCCTCCGCTCACCCTTCCTCGGGTGCTGGAGCCTCCTCCGCTCTCCTCTCTTCCTCGGGTGCTGGAGCCTCCTCCACTCTCCTCCAATTCCTCAGGCACTAGAGCCTCCTCCGCTCTCCCCCCCCTTCCTCGGGCGCTGGAGCCTCCTCCGCGCTCCTCCCTTCCTCAGGCGCTAGAGCCTCCTCCGCTCTCCCCAACTTCCTCGGGCGCTAGAGCCTCCTCCGCTCTCCCCAACTTCCTCGGGCGCTAGAGCCTCCTCCGCTCACCCCCAATTCCTTGGGCGCTAGAGCCTCCTCCGCTCACCTCCAATTCCTCGGGCGCTAGAGCCTCCTCCGCTCACCTCCAATTCCTCGGGCGCTAGAGCCTCCTCCGCTCTCCCCCACTTCCTCGGGCGCTAGAGCCTCCTCCGCTCTCCCCCAATTCCTCGGGCGCTAGAGCCTCCTCCGCTCACCCCCAATTCCTCGGGCGCTAGAGCCTCCTCCGCTCACCCCCACTTCCTCCGGCGCTAGAGCCTCCTCCGCTCTCCCCAACTTCCTCGGGTGCTAGAGCCTCCTCCGCTCTCCCCAACTTCCTCGGGCGCTAGAGCCTCCTCCGCTCTCCCCAACTTCCTCGGGCGCTAGAGCCTCCTCCACTCTCCTCCAATTCTCGGGCGCTGGAGCCTCCTCCGCTCTCCTCCAATTCCTCGGGCGCTGGAGCCTCCTCCGCTCTCCTCCAATTCCTCGGGCGCTAGAGCCTCCTCCGCTCACCCCCCCCTTCCTCGGGTGCTGGAGCCTCCTCCGCTCTCCTCTCTTCCTCGGGTGCTGGAGCCTCCTCCGCTCTCCTCTCTTCCTCGGGTGCTGGAGCCTCCTCCGCTCTCCTCTCTTCCTCGGGTGCTGGAGCCTCCTCCGCTCTCCTCCAATTCCTCAGGCACTAGAGCCTCCTCCGCTCTCCTCCCCCTTCCTCGGGTGCTGGAGCCTCCTCCGCGCTCCTCCCTTCCTCGGGCGCTAGAGCCTCCTCCACTCTCCCCAACTTCCTCAGGCGCTAGAGCCTCCTCCGCTCACCCCCAATTCCTCGGGCGCTAGAGCCTCCTCCGCTCACCTCCAATTCCTCGGGCGCTAGAGCCTCCTCCGCTCTCCCCCACTTCCTCCGGTGCTAGAGCCTCCTCCGCTCTCCTCCCCCTTCCTCGGGTGCTGGAGCCTCCTCCGCGCTCCTCCCTTCCTCGGGCGCTAGAGCCTCCTCCGCTCTCCCCAACTTCCTCGGGCGCTAGAGCCTCCTCCGCTCACCCCCCCCTTCCTCGGGTGCTGGAGCCTCCTCCGCTCTCCTCTCTTCCTCGGGTGCTGGAGCCTCCTCCGCTCTCCTCTCTTCCTCGGGTGCTGGAGCCTCCTCCGCTCTCCTCCAATTCCTCAGGCACTAGAGCCTCCTCCGCTCTCCTCCCCCTTCCTCGGGTGCTGGAGCCTCCTCCGCGCTCCTCCCTTCCTCGGGCGCTAGAGCCTCCTCCACTCTCCCCAACTTCCTCAGGCGCTAGAGCCTCCTCCGCTCACCCCCAATTCCTCGGGCGCTAGAGCCTCCTCCGCTCACCTCCAATTCCTCGGGCGCTAGAGCCTCCTCCGCTCTCCCCCACTTCCTCCGGTGCTAGAGCCTCCTCCGCTCTCCTCCCCCTTCCTCGGGTGCTGGAGCCTCCTCCGCGCTCCTCCCTTCCTCGGGCGCTAGAGCCTCCTCCGCTCTCCCCAACTTCCTCGGGCGCTAGAGCCTCCTCCGCTCTCCCCAACTTCCTCGGGCGCTAGAGCCTCCTCCGCTCTCCCCCACTTCCTCCGGCGCTAGAGCCTCCTCCGCTCTCCCCCAATTCCTCGGGCGCTGGAGCCTCCTCCAGCTCTCTGGGGCATGGGTCACTTTGCTGCGTCTGTGCAGCGCCGGGCCCTGCCTCGCGGGGGGGACGCTGCCCCCCGTGCCGGGCGGCGCTGGGCCCTGGTGCCGCAGCTGCAGCGCTACAGGGCAGGGCGGTTGTGTTGCGACAGTGGGATCAGCCGGCGGAGGAAGACGAGGCTCGTCCCCCTGGCAAGAAGTGCAGATTCTGCACCAAGATGATGGAGCAGCTCAAGGCGATGATTGGCGATGACCCCGACGAGGTCCGTGCCTGGTGGTTAGAGCGGGGGGCGAGGTGGGCGTGATGGTGGTGGGGGAAGGGAGGGAGGAGCGGAAGGGGGGTGATTGGCTGCCGGGGCTGTTACGGGAGAGGCAGGGGTGGGCCGCGGCTGAGCGCGTGGGCACCGCGCAGGAGGGATTCGGGCCCAGCTGATTAGCAGGACGCCCCCGGCTGGTGTGTCTCTGGGTGGTGCGCATCCCACGCGCCGGGGTGCGCAGAGCAAAATGTGTTCCACCCGCGGCTGGCCACACGAGAGGGAGGAGCGGGGTGCGGCGCTGGCGCTCACGCGCCCTGGCGGCTCTGCGCCACAGGAGTCGATCAATAACGCCCTGAGGTCGGTGTGCAAGGCGATGGGCAGGGTCATGGGCCGCATGTGCAAAGCCCTGGTGAAAAAGTACAAAGACCAGCTCCTGGAGGCGCTGCAGAACAACGAGGACGCCACCGAGTTCTGCACCAACATCCGAATGTGCAAGGGCTCTGCGGAGCCCCCAGGTGAGCGCGCCCGGCCTGCGGCTCCTCCCCGAACCCGGGACCCTTTCCGTCCTCCTTGGGGTCAGCCCAGAATCTCCCTCGGGGCTCCCGCTCCCGCCCCGCCGCCTCCCCGCCCAGGATCTGCCCGTCCGTAGAACTGCCCCCCCGCCTTGTTCTGCCCCCTCTCGGGATTAGCCCCCAGGGCTCCCAGCGGAGCTGCTCTGACCCGCCCGCGTTTGCTCTCCCTCCAGCGCTCTGGAACTGACGCCGGCGGCTGCCCGGAGGCCAGGCCCCTTCCCTCAAGCTTCCCTCTGCTCTCGCTGCTGCCGTTGCTGCTTGTAGCCCCGACGATCTGCAGCACGGCAGGTACGTGGCTCCCCAGCGCAGACCCCCGGCCGGGGCGGTGAGTCGGGCAGCGGTATCCCCAGCAGTCAGGTCTGAGCCGTGCCCTGCATGGGGCGCTACCCGCCAGAGCTCCCTCAGCCCCCTGGCCTGGCCCTGCCCTGCCCTGGGGGGGCTGCGGTGTCTCTGAGCCCGCGGGCTTCCGGCTCAAAGCAGGAGTCCCCCGGCTTGTTCTGCAGAGCCGGGCAGGGAGGGGGCGCAGACACGCACTGGGGACGCCGCTCAGGGGTAAGGGCCCCAGGCAGTGCGGGCAGCCGGGTGCCGGCCCAGTGGGGCTGCGGAGATGGGATGTAGCCGGCGCGGCGGCAGGAAGCGGGGCCCCTCACTGCTGTCTCCCCCGCAGGCCGGCGCCGACGCCCCGAGGACAGCGCGGGCCTGGGTGCTGAGCGGGCGCGCCGGGGCCTTGTGCTCCACGCCCGCTTGCCCAGGCTGGCACCTGCCCCCGTTTCTCCTCCCGCTGCTTGTGGCTTCCTCAGGAATAAAGCGCTTTGGGCAGCTGGTCTGCGGTTCCCTGCCCCGGGTGAGGAGGGAGGGACCGAGCCTGGGAAAGGTTTATCCCGAGCACAAGCCTGCAGGACCCCAGGGCGGTGACGCGTTCCTCGCCCCCGGAGCCCGCACAGCCTCGTCTTCCCTACCCGTCTCAGCCACCCCCGCCCCGGGAGCAGGAGAGTGGCACAAGGATGCAGAGCCCTGGCCAGCCCGCCCTGCCCTTGGCGCTCCCCTGCTGCGCAGCGGGTAAGTGCGGGTCTGGCGCACTTGGGCCCCCCGCGCAGAGGAGCCTGGCGCCGCGCCGGCCAGGAGACGGTCCGGAGCGGTGCAATGGGGCCCACTGGCACCAGCCCGGGGAGCGCCCCATGGGCATGAGCTTTGGAGCGGAGCCGCGTCTCGGCCAGGCTGCTTCCTGCAGGGGGCAGCCCCAGGGCCCCGCTTCCCCCATGGCACAGAGTCCTTGCAGCGGGACCCCGAGTGGCGGGGGTACCACGGCTGCATGCCCATGACAGCCTCTCAGCACCCGCTCGCCCCTGGGCCCCCGTGCCAGGACGCGCAGCTTCACGCCCACTGCGAGGGCTTCCCTCTCCCATCGGCCACAGGCTGGGCTTCCCCCAGCCTTCACAGAGGGAACCCTGCCCTGCGCCTGCCCGTTGGTCACAGACTGTCTCGCCTGGCTGGCTTGGGGGGTTTATTTCAGCGGCGCGAGGCGCAGGCCAAGGGGCGGCCGCGCCCGTCAGTCCTCCTTCTCGTCGCCGTGGGTGATGATGTAGCAGAGGGACTTGTAATCGATGTTCCCTGCCACGTCGATGGGAGTCATGGTGAGCGTCTGCTCCACCTGGGCGGGGGAGACACAGGGTGCAGTGGGAGTCGCGGGCAGGGAGCTCAGCAGCTTCCCGCGTGGGGGGCCTGAGCAGCAGGGAGCTGAGGGGATGGCACACCCAGGGGTCCCGGCGAGTGCTGCCCCAGAGAGAGTCAGGGGCTGCCCTGGAGCAGCAGGTGTTTCTGTGGTGGTGCACAGCGGCACGTGCCTTGGTGCACGCCACAAAATTTAATCCGCCCCAGGTGGAAGTAGTTAGCGGGACCGCCGCTGTCCAACCACGCACCGAGCGCAGCTCTGCCGTGGGGCGCGGCGGCCGGCCGGCCAAACGTGCTGGTGCTGCGTGGCGGGGGGAGAGAGCGGGGTTCGAAGCGGGGGGATTTCCCGGGGCCCACGGAGGTTTTTTGGCCGGGTGGTGTGGGGATGCGGGCCTGGCTCACCTCCTCCAGGGTGAACTTGTCTGCCTGGGTCAGCAGGAGCTGCTTAAACCTGCAAAGGACACAGGACGCGAGGGAGAACGCTGAGCCGTGAGCGGGGCTGAGGGGCTGGGGCCGATGGGGAGGGGGCCAGGTGGGGTCTGGAAGGGGCCAGGGACGGGGCCTGGGGGGCAGCGGTTCCAGGGTCCGCACGACAGGACTGTGCAGGTGCCACTTTTTCCAAACTGGCCTTGTTCCGGCCTCGCAGTGCCTGGGCCCCGTTCAGCGCCCTCGGCCAGGGACAGGCAGCTCCCCCAGCCCTGTTACAGGGCCGCACCGGTCAGCACATGCAGGGGCAGCCTGCTCCCCTCTGGGGCTGTCATGGGGGGGCCCAGCCAGGCCTTCCCCCAGTTTGGCCCAGAGCCAGCTCTGCTCTAGGCCTCTCCATTCATCGGGGGGCCTCACCCGGCCCTGCGAGAGACCCCAGCCTGAGGCACCCTGGCCTCCCCCACCCTGGGGTGCACAGACTCACTCCTCTTTGTTCACGTGGCCGGTGCCGTTGGGGTCGAAGAGCTTGAAAGCGTTGAGGATGGATTCCTCCGGGTCGGTGCCTGGGGAGGGCAGGGGCCGGTTGGCACAGGGTGCAAGGCGCCGGCCCCTGGCCACGGTCCCTTGGCGTTAGCAGCCCTCCACACCCCGCAGCCCAGCCAACGGGCCTCTTTCTCCACCGCCCGGTTCCCTGCCGGCTGCGGGGACCCAGAGCTGCATCTCAGAGGCGGCTGCAGCCCCTCCGGACCCCACAGGCGCATTGCTCGGGGGGGTGGGGGGGGGCGCTTCCAAAGACCCCAGCCGGTAAAAGACGAATTAAGCGGCAGGAGGAGCCCCACGGCTCTTGCAGCCTGGATCATGGTGTCTCCAAGCCCCGTGGGGCCCAGCAGCCTCACACCGGAGCCTGGCCTGGGGGAGCCAGTCGTGTTGAGGAGGGGACCCCCCTTTTCCAGCAGGGCCCCCCAGAGCTGGGCACAGCACCAACGCTGGGAGGGCACATCTGTGCCACCCCCCCCGCGAATGTGGGCAAGTCACCCGGTTACTCTGTGCCTCAGTTTCCCCCTCTGCTGCTCACCCGATGCGGTCTCCCTGGGGCAGGGGAGGAGCAAAGCCGCCCGCAGGGTGAGGCCGCCGGAGGCTCTGGTGATGGGTCCCCCAGATCGCTGGAGCCCCAGGTCGAACACGCCCCCTGCAGCTCCCGGCCCCACCAGCTCTGCGGGGCAGGGCCTCCCTTGGCCCACTCACCATTCAGCTTCTCCCCGAAGAGCGCCAGGAAGACAGTGAAGTTGATGGGGCCCTTCCCCTCCTTCAGCATCTCTTCCAGCTCCTCGTCCTTCACGTTCATTTTCCCTGGGGCGGAGGGGAGGCCAGCTGAGAGCCCCTCCTCGCCGGGACGCCCAGCTCCCTGCCCACAGCTCCCTCGCCCGTGGAGCCCCACCGCTGGGCGGGGACCCCAGCACGGCCGGAGCAGGGAGGCAGCCCCGGCAGGGGAATAGCCCCATCCTGCCATCAGATGGCAGCAGGGCTGCAGCCAACACGCTGACCTTCTGTCTCACCTCTGGGGCAGCGGCTGCTACCCGCCCCCCGCAGCCTCCATGTGGGAGCAGCTGATACAATGGGGTTAGGACAGGGGGCATTTCAAAGGGGCCCGGCGCTCCAGCCACCACAGTGCGGTCTGATAGGTAACGGGCGGGGGCGGTGATGGAGGGGGGGGCAGAGCTGGCTGCCCTAAGCCCCACCCCTTCTGCCCTTGGCTCCACCCCTTTTGGGGCAGGGAGCTGCCCCCCACCCCACTTTGCTGGGCTCCGTTTGTCCATTGCTGGCTTCCGTTAACTAGGAACTGCCATAAGAGCAGTCACTGCAGGGGTGCTTATTGTGTGTGGACGGACCTGGTACCATGGTGATCAACTCAGGACGGACAGACAGCCAGATGAGGGAGGAAGGGGTGGGGAGTGGGGTGCAGAGGGAGATGAGCTTGTGACAGGTGTGCCGGCCGTCGGACACCTCTGTGGGCTGTGTTTGAAGCTTGCTGGGAGACCCAGGCCCGGGGGGTTGCTGAGACCTGGCCTTGCACGGGGATGATCACGGGGGGCAGCTCTGGTGTGCAGGGCAGTCCTCACTCACCAAGCTGGGAGTAGGTCTCTTTCAGGTCTGATTTCGTGATAATGCCGTCGCGGTTCTGGTCGATGCAGCTGAATGCCTGGGAACAGGACAGGATGCTCAGCCTGAGGGCCTGGACCCCTGTCCTTGGCACCAGCCTCTTACTGTCCCAGGGCAGCAAAGCCTCCCACCAGCTGACACCTTCCCTTTTCCCTAGCCTTGCTCCAGCTGCGTCCTTAGGCCACATTGTCCCCTGCAACTCCGGTGTGGCTGACTCGTCCAGCTCCTGGAGTCAGGTGACTGGGTAAGAACCTCAGCTTTGGCTCCAAGCAATCCTTTGTGGCGAGGGGAAAGAGCTAGAAAACGTGACCACGAGAGATTCAGGAACCCGCCAGCCAATGCAAAGTGTGGGGCATTGCAAACTGTGTGAAAAGCCCAAGCCACCACATTAAATAAGAAAGAGATTTCTGCTCCAGCCGGCCTGTGTGGGGTGTTCTCCAGGGCAGACTGCAACCTGGGTCCTGTGCACTTAGTCTGCCAAGAGCAAAGGGGGCTGAGTCGGGCCTCTCGGCTCGAGGGAGCAGCCTGCTTTGTCACTCTCTGGTTTTGGCTCTCGTGTGCACAGCTTCTGGAGGCAAAACGTTGTGTTATGCTGCAGCATACCTGCAAGAGGGCTGATACTGGGGGTCCCGCTTGCGGGTGTGTGTGTGTGTGTGCGTGTGCGTGTGGAGTCAGTGCTGAATATTCTCCCTCCACCCCCTTTGCAAAGGCCATGGCCCTTACCCTGCTCTGACCACGGCCATATCACTGTGCACTGGCCTAGCTCTCCAGAGCCCTGGGCAATGACCACAACCGCCTCACCTCCTTGAACTCCTGGATCTGAGACTGCTCGAACATGGAGAAGACGTTGGAGGAGCCCCTCTGGGCGCGCTTGGCGGCAGCTTTGCTTCGGGTCCCAGCTTTCCGGCTGGCCTGCAGAAGAAAAAGCCAACCAGAGTGCAGGGAGCCCTGCTGTCCCTGACAGAGCCAATGAGAGAGCAGAGAATCCTGCTGTCCCTGGCAGAGCCAATGAGAGCACAGGGAACCTTGCTATCCCTGGCAGAGCCAGTCAAATCAGAGGGAATCCTGCTGTCCCTGGGACAGCCGATGAGAGAGCAGAGAATCCTGCTGTCTGTAGCAGGACCAATGAGCACACAGAGAATCCTGCTGTCTGTAGCAGGACCAATGAGCACCCAGGGAATCCTGCTGTCTCTGGCAGAGCCAGTCGGAGCACAAGGAATCCTGAGCCCAGCAGAGCCAATCAGCGAGGGCCCCAAGCTCAGTCCCGGTGGCACACACGGCAGAAGGGACGCCCCACGCTGGCCTCCCTCTGCGGTGCCTGGGGCCCATGTGATTCAAACAGCCGACGTGTCACACCCGGACGTGCCCCAGGGCACTTAAACAGCCTCAGCCCTGTGGGGCAGGGGCAGGGGCAGCCGGAAGGGGGCCCTCTAGGCAGGTATTGCGTGGGGGTCAGTGGCTGATGGGGAAGGCTGCTGCGTCGGGGGGCAGGCAAGGGCTGAAGGGAGGGGGCCGAGGTCCCCATCATCTCAGGGGTGCTGAGTTCTCCCCCTCTTTCCCCGGCTGCATGTTCCCGCTGGAGCTGGCAGCAGGGCGCTGGAGGCTTTGCAGGGGCAATTGCATTCTGGCCTGACCCACGCGGGTCCCCCAGGCTAGAGCCCTGCTGCCTGCAGAAGTGCCCAGGCCGTGCCGCTCTCTGTGCCCAGGCTGTGGGGGCCAGCACTGTGCCGGGGGGGGGGGGCGCTGGGGCACAGGTCTGATGGCTCCCACTCAGGACAGCCCCATCCAGGTTCCAGTGCGGGGCGGGGGGACTTACCATCCTGCTCGTCGGCTCTGCAGCACCTCAGCAGGGGGGGCGGCCGGACTCCGCTATATACTGCCGCTTATCACCCCGGAGGCTAAATTAGGAGCCGAGCGGGGGACTAGGGCCAAACTTGGCAGTCCCGGAGCAGAGCTGGCCGGGCGATAAGGGCCGGCTGCATTCCAGCAGGGTGGGCCCCGGGCGCTGGGCTGCAGGGGAGGGTCCCCGGGGCTGAGGTTCTGATGTTCGTCTCACCCAGGGACTCCCCTGCCCTGCCACCCCCCGGGCTGCGGAGAAGGGGCCGTAGGGACCCGGCCGCGGTGCAGGGAGAGCTCCCACGGATGCCGCTGGGCCGGGGCCAGCTGAGCGAAGCAGCATCTGCAGAACAGCTCCAGTGGTTCCTTCCTGCCCAGGCCCCAGCCGGGCTCAGCTCTGCCCACCGCCCTCGCCCGCTCCGTCCTCTGCTTGCGTCCCTCGCTGAGCACCACGGCCGCCTGGAAGAGCCCGGAGCAGCGAGCACCGGGCCCAGGGAGGCGGGGCAGCCCAGTGGCGCGAGCACAACTCCAGCTGGCGGGTCGAGCCCCAGCTTCGGGCCCGTGAAATGCAGCCACGCAGGCGGCCCAGCTGCTGCGTTCCCGGCCCGGCGCGCCCAAGCACGGACGCCACCCAGAACTGTGGCCGTTTCTAGAGGCGATGTCCCCAGCCGGGCAGCTGGCAGGTGCGTGGGGGACGCCCCCGGGAGACCGAGGCAGGGGCGAAGCAGGCCGAGCATCAGCAGGGCCGGCTGTGGCTCAGCACCATGCACACGCAGCAGGAGAGAGGCCCCTGCATCACGCCCAGCCTCGGGGTGCTCTTCCCCGGGTCGCCTGCAGCGGGGCTGGTGCGGCCTTCGCGCCCGCCCCCCCTCACGGCTGTCCCGGCGAGCCTGAGAGAGCCAGGGCTGTGCCAGGGTCGGGGCTGGCCCTCCAGCGGCCTCCCACCACCCGCGCAGCCCCCCCACTTGTGTCCATTGCCCTCGGGAGCTGCTGCTGCTGGGGTGGGGGTTCGCCCCTCGCGCACACAGCTCTGGGGGTGTCTGGCCCGAGCGCCCACCTGGCACCCTGGGACTCGCCTCATTCTGTCACGCCTCGGGGGCATCGTTGCTCCCCCTGGCAGAGCCCCCCACAGCTGGGCTAACATGGCCACCACAGCAAATCCCCTCCTTTGGTAACCAGCCACCACCCCGGCCAGCACCACGCCCCTTTGGCCACACAGCCCCAACACCGTCCGCCCACTGCTGGCTCCGTACACTGGGGGAACCAGAGCCTCCCTCCCCAGGCCCATGTGCTGTGCTGCTGGGGCAGAACCAGCCTTCCCTCTCTTTTTTTCCATCCCAGTGCAGAATACATTTTGTTATGTGCACCAAAGCTTGTGTGCATGTGCACCACCAGTGGAAATATACGTTGCCAGCTGCAGGCCCGCTGCTAATCGGCTGGGTGGCGCCTGAATCTCTCCAGGGCGGCCGCTACAGGGCTCAGCTTACAGGGAACCCTGCCAGTCCCCCTTCCAAAAGGGCTGAAAGAGCTTTCTGGTCAACTCCAGTGAGCACAGCCCCGGCTCCTTCCTCCAGCCCACCGGAGACTTTGCCAAAGCCAGAGGAGGCCAAACACACGTCGCGCTGGTTCTGCGTCCCGGGGTGGGATCACCGCTGGGGCCACGCAGCCGGTACACGTTGGCCTACGGCGCAGTCAGCCGCACTCCCAGCCTGGGAGCTCCGCCCCGGGCAGCCTGGACGCGGAAAAAACCGTGCGAAGCAGCTGAACCTGCCGCAACGGCCCCAGCGGTGATCCCACCCCGGGACGCAGAAGCAGGGGGCTCTCGGGTGGGAGCAAAGAGCTGATTTCCCCTCCAGCGGCCGCTTCCGGGACCTGCTGGTGTCCAGCTCTGGATCCCACGAGGCAAAAGAGAAGCGGAGGGTGGATCCCCCCATGACATGAAGGCCCCAGGTGCTAGACTTCTCCGGGCTCTGCGCTGGGGCTCACGGGCAGGGGTAGGGCTCCGGCCCATGCTAGCCAGCAGCTCAGACCGTCTGAAAGGAGCAGCAGGTACCCGACATCCGCGCCCCACGGTGCCGAGTGAAGCCGCACAGCGAGGGGAACGAACCCCACTTTGCAGCCGGGTGTGACCATTCGCTGCCGCGTGAAGCGTTCGTTGCAAATCCTTTGCCGGGCTGCGAGCGCGACGCTGACGGTTGCAGGCGACGGGGCCTCTGGTGCCCCGCTCATGCGGGAAGCCTAAAGGCCGCTTGCGTTCCTGAGCCCAAAATAGCGCCTCCTCGTCGCCGCCAGGACAGGCTGCCAGCCAGGCGGCCCTGCCAGCGCAGGGCGCGGGGCGGAGGGTGTCACGCACGTGTTGGTCGCGCTCCGAGCGCCAGGACGGTTTTATTCTTCCCTCCGCAAGCAAAGCAGCGGAAGCCCCGGCTGGCGGAGGAGCGGACGGACCAGGACAGCGTATGGGTGCCCCGGAGAGGCGTGCGCAAGCCACGGCGTCACGCGGGCTGCTGAGCGGACAGGTGGTCTCCGGCTTTGTCCGCCTGGGCCTGCAACGCGCCGCCCTGGCTGGCTGCTCGGGCAGCAGCGGGAGCCCCAGCCACCCCGCAAGGGCCACGCGGTACGGGGGACGCAGCCAGCCAGCCCGTGTGGTCACACGACGGAGCCAAAGCAGCTGCCCAGCCCGTCCGCTCCCGGTGGACGCCCCAGGCGGGAGGGCAGGTCTGGTCGTTCATTGCCCCTGCGAACCCAGCCCGACTGCTCGGAGGCCCCCCGGCAGCGAGCTGCCAGGCAGCATGGGGCAGGATGCTGCAGAGCGCCCGCGGAGGGAGGTGGACCCCGGGCTGCAGAGGACAGCGGCACAGCTGGGCTCGGGAGGAGGGGCTGCAGCCAGGGCCAGGTGCTGCCCTGGCGGGGCGCAGGGCTCGCCCCAAGACCCATGCACGCAAAGGGCCCGCACGCTGCGCCCTCGTGGGCAGGGGGAGCCGGTCACGTTCTGCAGCCGGCGCTCCCTGGAGCCGCCTGCGGGATGCTGCGCTCTGAAGGCCGGCGCCCAGCCCCTGTGGCCAGCGCCGGGGGAGCCTGCTGCAGCCCAGGCAGGCTGGGCACCAGGTGTGCTTGGCGGGGAAGCGGGGCCCTGGGGCTGGCGAGCTGTGGGAGGCGCCAGGAGGTGGCTCTGCTGCAAGGCACGTCTCCTCCCTGGGGATCGTGGGACAGCCAGTCCCCCGGGGGCTCCCAAGGAGAGAGGGTCTCCGGCTGCTTCGGCTGGGGAATGGTCCTCCGTGGCGCAGGGGCTGGACTAGCTGCCTCCCAGGCCTCGTCCAGCCCTCCCAGGCTATGGCCTGAGTAAAGGGCCCCCGGCTGCAGGCCAGGGAGCAGCGGCCCAGAGGGGACGCCAGCAGCGCGGGCGAGTCAGAGGCAAACCTTCAGCCCTGTCCGGCCCAGGTCTGGGGGGGCTCGAGGGGAAGTGAAACCCTCCCGGCTGCCCCAGGTTCCCTCTAGCTCCAGCCCGGGCTCAGCAGGCCTTGGCGAGGCCAGTCCCACCAGCCCCTTCCTCCTGGCCGCAGCTGGAGGGGGCCAGCCAGCCGGCCCCCGGCACACCCCTGGGGGTGCTCGCTGGCTCCCCGCACACCCAGACCTCCCTGTACCTGATTGGCCGAGGGCCAGGTAAGGACTGGAAGCGGTGGGGCCACGCCCACCTCATGGTGAGTCCTGAACCAATCAGAAGAGATGGGCCGGAGGCCTCCCCTGCCCCGCCCTCTCGCCGAGCCAATCCCAGACGTAGATCTCCGCCGGAACCTATTTATTGCAGAGACCAAGCGCCTGGCCCGGCAGCGGCAAGGGCTGAGGAACAGCAAAGGGGCAGAGCGCAGCGGCGGGGGCAGGTGGGCGGGGCCAGGGAGTGCCCCGCCCCGTCGGCTGTCGTCCCGCTCCGGGCACGCGCCCTGGAAACAACTCGGCGTGGAGCCACACCCCAGACGCGGCTGCTCCGTCCATGGTCCGTGGGCCAGCGGCCCTGCTCACCGGCCAATCAGGCAGGCCATTTTGCATGCTACCGCCGAGATCAGGGCGGCCCCTCTGCCGCTGCCCTCCTCCGATTGCAGGAAGGTGATGTCGCAGCCAGGAGTCAGCTGCCGCACGGCCGCGTGGAACCGGTCCTTGAAGCTGGGGAGAGAAGAGGAGGCGGGGGTGAGGCAGGGCGGCTCCCTCAAGTGCCCAGATGAACTGCTGGCAGATCCACAGCTCTCTGCTCTGCCCGATATCATGTGTGACCAGGAGTACGTCATTTAGCCTGGGTGTGCCTCGGTGCTCCCTCCTGTACAAGGGGCACAGCCCTGTGTGCCTCAGTGCTCCCTCCTGTACAATGGGTACGGGACTGTGTGCCTCAGTGCTCCCTCCTGTACAAGGGGCACAGCCCTGTGTGCCTCAGTGCTCCCTCTTGTATAATGGGTATGGGACTGTGTGCCTCAGTGGCCCCCCCATCTGTACAATGGGCACAGCACTGTGTGCCTCAGTGCTCCCACCTGTACAATGGGTATGGGACTGTGTGCCTCAGTGGCCCCCCCATCTGTACAATGGGCACAGCACTGTGTGCCTCAGTGCTCCCACCTGTACAATGGGCCCAGCACTGCCCAGGAAGAAGACGGGATTATCTGCAGCAAGAGGCCAGCCTGGCTGGTGCTGGCCGGGGTGAGATTTCGTTGTGCTGGGTGGTACCCTAGAGAGCAGTGATGGGCAGGCTAGGCTAGTGTGGCCCTCCTTCATCTTCCTGGGCCGCAAGGCTGTTGTATTGAGATGGAGGAGGCGGGGCATATGAAGAGGGGCGGGGCCTGGACAGAGGGGGCGGGGCGTGGGTGGAGAGGGCAGGGCATAGGCTTGTGCAGGTGCTTTCCCTGGAACCCCTGCACTAGTCTCGGTAGTAATAGCGGGAGGGAAAAGCGACCGGGCTGGAACCCAGCGGCAGGTGGCATCCCTGTGCATGGGCACCAGAATGTCTGGGGGGGCAGCACAGAGACCCCAGAGGGCTGCAGTGGCCCTGGGCGGCAGGCTGGCCACCGCTGCTCTGGCGTGTCCTGTCTCCACGGTTTGCCCCGCTGCCCGCAGAGAATGGCCCCCTTTTCGGTTCGACAAGCGGGCTCCGAGAACGCCGAGCGACAGCCCAGCGTGGGTGCCCCGCTCCGTTGGCCCCGCTGACGTTTTCCCTTGCTGGGCGGAATCAGCGTTGTGCTGTGCGCCGAGGCCTGGGCAGAGAGGCACCACCCACAGAAGCACAGGCCGCTGGCTGCGGGCGCGCTGCTTATCAGCTGGGTAGCCCCTGAATCTCTCCTGGGCAGCCTACGGGGAACCCCTCCCCGTACCCTGGCCAGGCCCGAGGGCACCTTTCTCCGGGAAAGACGGCGAAGGAGACAGCTGGTTCTCAGGCTGACCCCTGCCTGCCTGAACCGCTGCTGGGGGCTGGCTGAGCTGCGTCTGACAGCCGAGCCGAGCGACCCCTCGCACCCCCCGGCCGTGCCCTGGCAGGGCACCCAGCTCCTTTCCAGCCTGTGCCTTCAGTAGGCATTGCTCATTGGAGATTTCCAGTTTCCCTGCCCTCTCCCTCCATCCCCCTGCCAATAGCCGGATCTCAGGGGCCCCTCCCAGGAAGCAGAGCCCCCAGCTCCGGGCGGCTGGCCAGAGAGCGCCTCTGGAGCCCGGCTTGCTGCTGGACTGGGATAAGGCCGGGGAGGCGGCTGCTGGCACCTCTGCCGAGCCAGCCGCTTTCACCAGGCGCTGCCAGCCCTGCCGGCGACCGCACCTGGGGTGGAGCTTGTAGACGGAGCCATCGACCCCCACGGTGATCTTGAGCCGCGCCTCGCCCCTGCTGTCCCGCATGCGGTTGATCACGCCGGCCAGCCCTGCCGAGCACAGCTGCGCCGCCCGCGTGGAGACGCTCTCGCAGGCCATGCGCACGATGTCGCAGTCCGTCAGCGAGGGCAGCAGCTCGAAGGACGTCAGGACGTTGTAGGTCTGCTTGCGGTCCTCGCCGTCGCTGGGACAGGGGAGGAGAGCGCGTCAGGCTGCTGGGGCCAGGCCCGGCGCTGCCGGCTGCGTGGGAGGCTGCAGCTTGCGAGCAGGCTCCTACAGCTGCGGGGAAGCTGCCTTTGGTGACCCAGAAGAGGACACCTGTTTCCCCACCGGGAGGCGCTCGGCTGGTTTACAGCGCAGCTCCTCCCCAGAAGTGGCTGCACTGCAGCCCGCTCACTAGCCCTTGTAACGCAGCACGTGCGGCTACGTGAGCTGGGCTGCAACCCAGAAACGGGCGCAGGGCTCAGGCTACCCCGGGACGGCCCTCTGGGGGGTTCCTTGGCTCACCCAGCTCCTGAAGCAGCCGGCGCTGGCCAATGTCAGATAGGCAGAGCCTCTATGCCTATAGGCTCACCCTTAGGTCTGCTGTGCCTCCTGTAAACCTTCTTCACCCACACCCCTGTGCCTCCCTTCTCCTCCCTAACCTCCCCCCACCCCCCGGCCTCCAGCACCTGCTCCCGCCATCCGGCCTGGAGGGTCCGCCAGCTGGCGTCTCTCCCCGCTGCCCTGCGAACCCAGCCCATGCGTCGGCTCCGGGTTAGGAGAACGGCACCGGGAAGGCCCCCGAGAGCCGTGCGCTGGGCAAAGCTCCTCCAAGCTGGCTTACCCCAGAGAAGGCAAAGCCGGAGACTGGAGATGGGGGATGGCTTTACCTTGGCCGAAAGCAGCCCCAGGAAATCCAAGAGGGGAAGCTGAGGCTAAGACTGGGGCACCTTCTTTTCGGGTCATTAGCCCCTGGCAGGATTTAGCGAGGGGTGCGTTCCACCCTGGGACATGCTGCAGCCCAGCCAGGAGCTCTGGGCCCAAGGCAGGGTCCTCCGGCCTGGGTTGCACTGCAGGCCAGGCTAGCTGACCAGAGGGTCCCTCCTGAGGGAAGCAAAGGCTCTGCTCCAACCCTGCACTTTGCTCCTTTCCCCAGCTGCGGCTGCCTGGCAGGAGCGTGGCCAGACCCACGAAGCTGGGCTCTGCCAGCAGCCCAGTCCAGCTGCTAAGCAAGCCCAGCCTGGGCTAAGTAACGCCAGCACGGCTGCATGGAAGCCGTTGGCACTGGTGGGCTGTATCCATCCCGCTGGCTCCCACAATCTGGGGGCCCGTTCCCCACCCCCAGGGCTAGCACTGCCCCGCTCCTTTTCACCCACAGAGCCCCAAGGAGGGCAGTGTGCATGCAGGGTGGAAACTCAGGCACAGACTGGGCAAGGGACTTGCCCAAAGTTGTGGGGAGGGAAAGCCAAGTCCCCTGAGCCCCAGGGCAGTGCGCCAGCCTGGGGACCGCTGGGGTGGGGCAGGAGCTGACGCACACGCCTTCCACGCCAGCTGGGAACCCGGGGGGTAGGGTTGTCATGCTTAGTGGTTAGACCTGGCATGGCTCAGGCCCCAGGGACCCCAGCTGAGCTCTGGGCCATCCGAGGGGAACACAGCTCAGGAGCAGGGCAGGAGAGCTCCCTTGCAGGGTGGTACACAGTGCCCCAGAGCAGTACGCAGCACCCTGGCGGTGCGTGGGGCGGCCGGTGGCAGGGCAGGCCCGGCCCCTACCTCTCGATCTGGGAGACGAATCGGGTTTCGAAGCTGCCTCTGGTTTTCAGCTTCTCGGTGGCCTCCCCGCGGAAGAGCAGATTCTCATTGACCAGCTTCAGCAGCACCAGCCGCACGATCTCCCCCATGTACTTGCCCCCGATCATCTTCTCGTAGCTGGGCGGGAGAGGAGGCACTGCCAGTCAGTGCTGCCAGGCCGGACCTCTCCCAGCGCTGGGCCCCGCTGCCTTGAACCGCCGAGGGCAGCCCAGCCTGGGGACGTGGCCCTGACAAGCCCGGCTGTGCACACAGGTGCGGGTCTGCCCCTTCCTGCAGGCTCCGGCAGGTCCTGGGTTCAGGCTGGCGTGCCCGGGGGAGCGTACGCGGGTGAGCGGGTGTGTGAGGGAGCTGGGGCATCCCTCTGGGAGGTGTGTGGTTGCAGGGTTGGTAGCCTGGAGGTACGGCCAGGCTGGGGACGGAGGACAGTGAGTGGCAGGGAGGGCTGCCAGCAGAACGGCCTCCCCTGTGCTAGCGCCCCGAGCCGGGCTGCCCAACAAGAGGGCAGCCTGGCAGACCTGCTCCTGCACCCACCCTGGCACTACAGGCTGACTCCCTGCCTGCCCGGAGCCGGGCACGTCTGGCCGGGAGGACCTGCCCCCACCGCAGCCTGGCTCTGGGGCCGCCCGGAGGAAAGGAGGCCCGGGGAAAGCAAGAAGTGTAGCTGTCGTATTCCTTACAGCTGCTGACCGGGGTTAAGTGAGGTCTCGTCCACCACACGGTCGTACTCCAGGAGGAATTCGTCCAGCTCCCCCGAGGCCCCGAAGGCTCCCCACTCAGTGTTCACGCACATCCGGCCCTCGTCCCCCTCCACCAGCTCCACATTCTGCATCTCCTCCATGTAGCAGGCGTTGCAGCCGGTACCTGGGAGGGGACACCGGGCCGGGGGTTAGCCTCACCATGCCACGGAGGGGAGGCAGAGAGCCCGGCAAGCCCCGGGCCGAGAGCCAGGAGGGACTCCTGGTTATCTCATCCGCCTTCCTGCCTGGCACATGGCGTCCCACACCCCGAGCTGAGCCCAACCACTTCGGCTAAATGGAGAGCTTGCAAAGCCCTGGCTCAGCTCCACAGCCGGTGTGGTTCCGTAGGCCCCGCCAAGTAACACCAGCTGAGGGTCTGCCCCAGAGGGATCATGGTGTCCCCCCGTTTCTCCTGCAGAAGCAGGGCTCCAGGGACCTCTGGTGTTGCTGCCTGTGTGACCAGCGTGCCCACGAGCCCCCGGTGCAAGGTGCTGCATGCACGGAACAGAGACTGTCCCAGCCCGGAGACACAAGAGAAGGTACCGGCAGACGGGTAAGTGCCAGAGAATCGGTGTGGCTTGCCGAGGTGTCAGCACAGCGGCTGCCCAGCTGGTTTTGCAGGCGTCACAGCAAAGGAGAGTTTTAAGGGGCCATTTAAAGCAGGGTGATGAGCTTGGGGGGACTTCACAGAGAGCTCCATCCATGCACGTGGTTCCACAGGGGAGGGAACGCGCCGGGGCATGGCTGCAGATTTGACAGGTGGGCAACAGAAACCAGAACCATGGGAGTCAACAGTGCTGCTGTGACCCAGAGAAGCAGGGGCTGGGGGGGCAGGACAGGCCCTGATGCCTTGAAAGCGCAAGTCAAGGGCCACCAGTGGAAGTCCCGCCCCTTCCACCTCAGACCCCACCCTCCTGTCTGAGGCCCCACCCTTTCACCCGAGGCCCCGCCCTCCTGCCTGAGGCCACACCCCCTGCCTGAGGCCCCGCCCTCCTGTCTGAAGCCCCACCTTGCCCTGCAGCCCTGGCTGGAGTGACCCGCCCCTCCCTTAGCACAAAAGGGCCTGTGTAGATCTACGCTCTGCAGCCTGCGCAGCACTCGCATGCCAGGGTGCTGGGGGACAGCGAGGCACTAGAGAGCAAGTGTCCTCAGGAACACGCCTGCCCATGCTCAAACCCACCCTCCTCTCCCGCACTGCGTAACGTACCACCCCCAGCACAGCCAAGCAGCGCTGCTGGCTGGAAATCAGTCCTGCTAGGGCGACCCTGCCCACTCAGCGGCTGCTGGAAGGTCCATGTCCAGCACCCTCGGCTGCTGGCCCCGCTCCGAAAGCTGCACTCGCTGCCTGGGCCTCCAGCAGAATGGGGCCAGCAATTCGCTCCCCGCTGCTGGTGCCAGACGCGTGAGCCAGGCCGACAAGCCGGCCACGACTGGCACAGCTACAGCTCCCCATGATGCCCAATCGCCTGCCCCCAGGGCTGAAAGGCCAGAAACCAAACTGTGCCTCCGAGTAGGTCCCCCTGTAGGTCACACGCCAGAGAGCAGGGAGTCCTGCCTCAAGGCCCTGACATGACAGCGCCGGCCGATCCCCGCCCCGCCTCACCGCCGCGAGAATGCAGGGTCCAGCTGGGTGAGCCCAGGACACGAGGGGGCTGGGCGTGAGGAGGACTCAGAGAAGAGCACAAGAAGGAGAGAAGGGTTAGGAAACCCGCTGGCTGGGGGACATTCGAGGAGCTGGAGCTATTCAGCTTTGCCAAGAGACGGGGGACTGATCCCAGCGGGCCCGACATGTGCCACTGGGTTATTTGCTCTGGCAGAGGATGGCCTGACCCCAGCCTGGGGCGGAGGCTGGCCCAGTTCAGACTGGGGTACGGTGTAAACGTTTAACGAGGAGGGCGATTAACCAGCACGACCCTGTCCCGCGGCTCGTGGTGGAGCCTTGCTACTGGGCAGCTTTGGACGAGAGCCACCCTCATCCCAACAGGAATCCCGCTGGGAAGCCCCACAGCCTGTGTCTGCTGAGCTGACCCAGTCCAGCCAGGAAGCTACACATCCCTGGGCCGTTCTTGGGCCGTCGGCAGTGCCACCAGCCCGTTTGGGGGAGCTGCTGGCTGTCACCCAGGGCAGAGGTCTTCAGCCTGCGTGTTACACTCACTGCCGCCCAGAGGTGAGCTCATCTCTATTCTTAGAGCGTCTGACAGGCGGCGGTGCTGGGCGAGCGCTGTTTACCAGGGCGAGCGGAAGAGGCAGCCATGTGAAAGGCCCAGATGGCACTAAATATAGAGCTGCTCCTGCGCCCCAGGGAGGCGGTGGCCTGGCTTCTCCATCTGCCCCAGCTGGGGGGAGCAGGCGCCTTGCCCAGGCCTCCCTCTCCGGCAGCTCTCAGCTACTTCCGTCCACCCGGCGCTCGGTATCTCGGCCCTTCCAACCGTGCCCCAGGCTCAGCGCCTCTCCGACACCACGTGCTCTGCGTTGCTGCCTGCTCTCTGTGCCCGCTGCAGGCCCAGCTCGCGAATCGCTAGCGTGGGAGGCACTCCGTGGGGAGTGGGAGCTGGGGACAGCGCTCTGGGCAGCTCTGGGGCTGAGCAGTCTGGCTCCAGCGTCGCTGGGGTAGGGAAGGAGATGCCCAGGTCAGACTGGTAGCGCGGGAAGGGAGGTGGCCTTCCTCTGCAGCCTGGGTGCCGGTCACCCGCCAGAGGGATCCAGGGGGATCTCATGGGCATTTCCCTGCCACTGAAGGGCCGGGGGCAGCTGGTAACTCCGGCTCTCGGCCGGTGGCACACTACAGCCTGGCGCCCTGTGGGCGGCAGGGTTAGCGCGAGCGCCAGGTGGAGGAATGGCCTGGATGCTACAGGCGCTCAGACTGGTGGTCCCGTCTGGCCGGGAGCTCTAGGACACTCTGGCTGTGACTCCGCCCCTTTGCATTGGGCCCTGCCCAGAGATTTAGGCCCCTCCCCCAGGCTCTCTCCGGCTACTTCCCGTAGGTCCTTTCATTCCCGAGTCCTGCCCGGGGAGCTCTGCCTCCCGGCTCCACCCGGAGGCTCCTCATCCCCTGGTCCACCTGGCACCAGGGGCTGGATGGGGAGTAACCCCTCAGCTCTGTCCTGTCCTCCTGGGAGCCAGCAGCCGGCAGTGCCACTTCAAACGCCCTGCAGTGGAGCTCATTTGGGTGCCCTGCTGGGGCTGGGCAGCTCCTGCCCTCCCGGAGGAGGTGATGGTCCCATCGCTGCCCCAAGAAGTAGGGAGAAATGCTGCGGATGAGGGAACCAGGGCTGGGTGCACAATCACGTGGGTCATCTGAGTGCCAACTGCTCTCCGTCGGCCCAGTTATGGGCTCCCAGCAGTCACAGACGCAAGAGGCCTAGTGGGTCACCGAGGGTGGGGGCGGCCACCGAATGTGGCCACCGATTCCTGCCAGCGGCCGCCCTGCCCGTTTCGCCTGAAATATTTAATTCGCTGGAGGAAAAACAAACAAATGTGCAGACACACGCCCCCTTCGCTGTCACTGATTAACACGGAGGCCACAGTAACACTAACACACAACTGTCTCTGCTCTCCCCTGGCCCTGCGCAGATCAGACACACAAAAGAGGCGCTTTGCCCACCCTGGCTCGTTAGCACGGCTGCGGCGGCGAAAAGGGACGTGAGCTTTGTCAATATCACTTCTCGCAGCAGGGGGAAGTCTGCGCCCCAGGATGGTGGGGAACTCAACCTGGCTGCCTGCTCCCACCATGAGTCTGGCTCGGGAAGGGAGAAGGGATCAGCCCCTGCAGACAACTCAGGAGACTGTGGCCACAAGAAAAGCCCGGGGTGCTACAGCGGCTGTGTGTGACACCCCAGGTATGCCCATGCTGCCGAGAACAGCACAGGGCCCGGAGCTACAGCCTGCCAGACCTGTCCAGGGTTAACCAGCGCTAACTGAACAGTGACTGCAGATCTAACACATGCGCTCAGGAGGATGGCCGGTCCCCATCCTGGAGCACAGCACACAGCCCCAAGCCGCATTCCCAGCTGTGGACGTGCAGGAGTTCCCAGCCAGCACCCAGCTTCAGCGCAGACCTGTCTCGCTGCAGACCGGATCAGCCCAGCAGTCCGTTCACCCTGGTGCCCTGTCTGCTGACAGCAGGCAGTGCCAGCTGCTCCAGAGGGAGTGAACAGGGAACCATGGAGGGATCCTTCTTGTGGGCCATTCCCAGGGAAGCAGAGTGTAGAGCCAAGGGCAATGACAAAGCTCTTTATCAGCCCAGCCCTGGTGCTGGAGACGTGACAGGGAAGGTGCCCGAATACCATGGCGATGGGTGGAAGCATTCAGCCCGTAGCTCCCCAGAGCTTCCTTCGCACGAGAGCCTGTTACGCAGCCAGGCCAATCCCAGGCCGAACAGCTCAGGCGGAGAAAGGAGCAGGGATGTGACACCGGGAGAGGCCCAAAGCCACGCTGCAGCCCATAGGAACAGCTGGCGGTCAGCCCCCCCGGCACGCGGCCAGCACCGCAGAGAGTGCAAGTCAAGGAAATCATACCAGAGACTCCCCGGTACCAGCTGATCTCGGGGGACATCCCAGCCGGCTCCTGCAAGGAACCAGTCAAGGTGCAGCGCACTGCCACAGCTGGCACCTCGAGATGGAGCCTGAGGCCTAGCTGACCCCACCGCAGCTGTGTCCCGAGAAGCCCAGCTGGAGAGCCACGGCCTGGGAACGCCCTCTGCCGGAGCAATGAGGCCAGAGCAGCTCGGGGAAGGTCTTCCCTCCAGCCAACCTGCTCCTGGGGGCTCCGAAACATAACACACGGAACAGAATAGCTCTGGCTCCCCTGCCCACTCCCACAACAGGAGCTGGACTGAGGATTTCTCTGCTCCGCTGGGCTGTCTACAGGGCAGAACAAGCCGCGAGAACAGGCTGGCAGGAATTCCCGGGCCAGGCCCGTCCGAGAGCCTGCCGGTTTGGGCAGCAGCTGGGCGCGGGGTATGACGGGAGGCGCCTCGGCGGGCAGGGGTCTTACCCACTATCATGCCAACCTCGCAGCGGTGATCTTCGTAGTAACAGGAGATCATGGTGGCGACCGTGTCGTTTACCATGGCGACCACGTCCATCTCAAAGTCCTGGGGAGGAGCGTACAAAAGAGGTCACGGCTGCCCTGGCCCCCAGGGACAAGCCAAAGGACGCACAGGGCAGTCTGGGGGCAGGCCCCTGCCACCAGTCGGGCATGCATCCACACTGGGCAGCCAAGAACGCTGCGGCAGAGCCAGGGTCTCGCCAGCCCAGGTCCTGCTGGGGCCAGCCCAAAGGCCGAGGTTGCAACGCATCCGGGGCAGAGCCCCCATCTAACCCCCCGAGGTACCTCAGCCAGGAGCCACCAGGTCAGCCAGCCTGCCTGAGTAGCACAAGCCACGGCTTCAGCTCACCCCTCGCCGCTTGATGGCGTCCCGCAGAAGCCCCACGATGTTGTTCCCTTCAGCTCCCGAGGCTTTGAACCCCTTTGTCCAGTTCAGGAGGATGCCCTGCGGGACAGGGGCGAAGGGTCAGAGCGCAGGCCCCCGAAGGGAGAGAGCAGAGGGGTGAGTTCTCAGCTCCCACGGGCGGTGTACGACCGCCAATGCATTTCCCACCCCGGGGCACTCTGGAGAGCTCTCCATCCCTGTACTCGCGGCCGGGATGAGGATGGTCTAGGCCAGTGGGGCAATCGTTTTTGGTGAGGGACACGCCAAGAATTCGGTACATTGCCAAGAGCCCCTCTCTTCCATGATATGAAAGGAGGTGCGGGGTGGGATGGAGGGTGGATGCAGAAGGGAGCTCGGGGTAGGGGATTGGGGTGCAGGAGGGGGTGGGGGTTGGGGTGCAAGGTCTGGCAGGAGGTAGGGTGCAGGGGGGGCAGAGAGCTGGGGGCAGGGGCTAGGGTGCCGGAGGCAGGCTCTGGTCCGGAGTTGCTTACCTAAGCGGCTCTGGGCCAGCAGTGCCCTCAGGCAGGCTCCCTGCCTGCCCCGCCCTGCCCCGGCCTGGCCACCGCTCGGAGCAGCCAGCTGCTCCTCTGCACCCCACATGCCCTGGGGTGTACTTTGTGTACCCTGCCTGCCCTGCAAACACAGCCCAGGCAGCTCCCATTGGCCAGTTTCCAGCCAATGGGAGCTTGCACAATTGTGCTAGGGGTGGGGGCAGCGTGTGAAACCTCTCCCCCGCCCCTGGGCTCTCACTGCTTGGAGATGCTCGTGGCTGCTATGAGCGGTGGCTGGGGGGGCAGGCAGGGTACACCCCGGACAGGAGTTAGTCTGAGCTGCTCTTAAACATCTCCAGTTGCCTCCACCCTGGCAGGAAGGGAGTTTTCTCACATCCAGCCCAAACCTTTCTCCCTGCAGTCCGATCCCGTTGCTCCTTGCCCCAGCCTCAGCGGTTAGAGAACAAATTTTCCCCCTCTTCCTCGTCACAATCTTTTGGGCGCTTGAAAGCTGCTCTCACGCCCCGCCCCAGTCGTCTCTTTTCTGGACGAAGCTCCCCCAGTCCCCTCACACTGCCCCCGCTTAGATCCCATTCTCTACACCCTCAGTTGCAGCCGTTGGCTCTTCTCTGGACCTCCTCCCGTTTGCCCACCTCTTTCCTGGAACACAGCACCCAGAGCGGGACGACACAAGGCTCCGGCTGAGGCCTGCTCAGCGCAGACCGAGGGTTGGACTCGGAAGTGGGAGATCGAGCGTGGGTGTGCAAGGGAGCACGGGGGCGTGGAGAGAGAAGCCAACGAGAGTGAATGGAACAGGGCGTCGTCATTGCTCACCTCTGAAAGAGAGTCCCCTGTAGTTTTCCCTGACTACTCTGCACAGTTTCTCTCTCCCTTCCCCTCCGACGGGCCTGCTGGAGCCCGGGCTCACCTTGTCAATGTCCTCGTGCCGCACGGGGAAGGAGAACGTGAAGCCTAGAGGCAGTTTTTTGTGCTTCATCTGGTGTTTATCCAGGAAGTCGGAGATGCACTCGGAGATGTAATCGAAGAGCTGGAAAAGGGAGGCCCCGAGTCACTCCGACATCACAACACCTCACTGCTAGGCATTTCCCGCCAGTCCTCCAGCCTCCTCCCGCCTCTGAGGCCAGGTCGACGCTGGGCATTCAAATCCACAGTTCTGCCAACAGCAACTCCGCAGCTGGAATCCACCCATCTGCACTCAACTTGCTTGGCCGCCCCTCCAGAGGGAGGTTGATGGGAGAATATCTCCGGTCCATCTCCCTTACTCCTCGCGAGATTGAGGCGCACGGGGGTCAACGGTGGACCCCAATAGTTCGATTTTATGCGTCTCTATGGGCACGTAAAATCGAACCCTGGAAGTTCGACCCTGACTGGGTTGATCTTCTGCGATGAAGACATACCCTGAGAGGGCGCAAGCCTTCTCCGGGGATGTCCAACCTTGGGCGCCCAGCTCCTCACCGCCCCACACTGCCCAGGGCACACCACCCAGTTCGCTGACTTGCTATCGAGCACGGCCTCAGTGACTACGGCTGCGGATTACCCAGAAAACCGTAACTCACTCTCAAACGATTTCTGTGGCACACGTGATAGAGACAGAAGTCTGCAATGGCAGCACTGCCCACCAGGTGGCACCCCCCCTCCGATATAATGCAGCAGCCCAGGCCATGGCATTTCGTAATGCCAGCTTTTGGAGCTCTGCGAAATCTGTGCGAGGCTCTTCAGCTACATGGGTGACAGCTTCCACCCACCCCTCCTTTGCTGAGTGGCTGCATGCAGCCACCCCGCCCCAGCTGGAGATACAGACGAAGCAAATACTGGGGAGGGGCTGGGATGGAACACAGCTTGGTGGGGATGGGGACAAACGTGTGTTTGGGAACAGTGGGCACAGATGACTTTATCTCTAGCCTAAGCCCCATTATCTGTACCTCCTGGCCCTCCTCCGACATGCATGTCGCTTGGGCAGACTTAGTCTTGGGTGAGCTTTTCCCACTCAAAACATGTTCTTTTGAAATTTGGTGATGAAAAATGAAGATTAAGGTCAGCCGTTAATTTGTGCCACATGCTGCCCAAGGTTTGGTCCCTCTCCCCCCAGGACTCTGGCGTGCCTGTGGAAAGCAAGGACGCTGCCCTTTCTGTGCTACGGATGGAATATGCTACACAGAGGGGCTGAAGCTCTGGGGAACTCTGTCGAGATCTGTGACTGGCGAGCGCTGGAATCTGAGCAGGACGGTACAATTTTGTGCTTTTATTTTTAAAATCTATTTATTCTACCCTCCCCGACTTGCTTGTGTCCCTGGTAACGGCTATTTTAACGCAGCTGGTGAAATTAATGAGTTGCACAGTTATTGTAACTCTCTGAGCGTGAAATATTAACCAGCCTTTTCATGGGGGGAGTGATAAAAGGATGAAATTAGGTCTCCAAAACGAGAGGTTCATCCTTTCCAGGCGGATCAAAATCGACAAAGTCAGTGACTCGGGCACTGAAAGACCCAGAAGTGAGAACTGGGTGGTGGCACCTCAGGTTTTCTTCCTCGTTACAGAGAATCATTCGTGAAACTGGAACCAGATAATCGACCTGTTGTTTGGCTTGGATGAAGCTACAACTTATTCGACCCACTGCCTACCCAAGCTGCCCCCTAAAACTGCCCCTGGTGCCCAATCGGAGGAGGACAGACTGTGCTGATGCGATAGCTGCCATTTGGATAATGATGTATTCCTAATCTGGCCAAAAATGAGGCGTTTCAAGGTTTTTATGTTTTTGCAAATGCCTCCAAACCACTTCTGTTTGGAAATGGTGCTGCAAGGCCTCATGGGGGCTGCAGTTCAGATCCCTCATGCTCCCATATTCTTCCCCAGGCTAGGCTCTCCAGTCAGACTACATCTCTTAGGATGCACCTCAGTTTCCCTTCTTGGTGCCAGGAGGTAGCTCACTGTGGCAGTGGCGTGGCCATGGTGCACCATGGGAGGAGAAGTCCCGTCCAACTGTAGAAGCAGGGCGTTTTTTCTGGCAGAACGCACTGGGATGGTGTTCCGACACCTTTTCCCCATGAATCTGACCCGCGGAGCCTTTTTACCTGGCTGCAGAGCCGGCAGCACTGCTATTTTGGAAGCCAGCTGGGTGGCTCCAAGCCACAGGTGGCTCTTTAAGGAGTCATTTGCAGCTCCCACCACTGCCACCGCTCACTCTGCAGCTCCCTTCCTTCCTGAACAAGTAGGAGTCGATTTAATTGGTTTAACGGCCAGCAGGAGGGATCCGGCTGTTAAACCAATTAAATCGAGTCCCATTTCAGTGTTGCAGGGTGCCGGGAGCTGCCCCTGCCATGCTGTATGGTCGGGGGTAGAAGGGCTGGGGGGAGCCACACACACACACACACACACGAACATATTGGACACCACAGCCTGGGGGTGACCTGAACTACTGGCTCCTGACTTCATCCTGGCTTCCCACAGATTGACAACCCCATGTATCTTTGACTCACCATGACATCTGGGCAAAATAGTCAGGAAAAGCATTGGTTTGCCAAAAACATGTGGTTTGGGGTCAACTAAAACTACGCACAACTTCAGGTCAAATTTGGCATTTTGACCACAAACTTAGATAGATAGATAGATTGATGGGTATGTGGGGATAGATAAATATGTAGAGGAGGTGTGTGGGGATAGGTAGGTAGGTAGATAGATTTCAGTAATGGCTTTTGATTTCCAAAGTATTTGACTTTTAGTTTCCAAAGTTTCCTTATGAAGCTTTATTAGATTTTCAAAAGGGGCAAAAAATCTTGAAAACCAAATGCCACAAAAATACATTTTTAAACACCTGAAACTTGGTTAGGATAAAATGAAATGTTTGGTTGAACTGCAAATTAAATGTTGGGAGGGCTTTTCAGCTATAAGACCAGAATATTTCTCTGTTGGGTCCGTCTGAGACAGTCTTTCCCAGATTTTTCAGTTCAGCTGCTGAACCAAGACCGGCAATTCCTTGCTCAGTTCCGTGACAGGGGAATCCCAGAACATTGGAGACCTGCTGCTGAGATTCCCTTGAAAAGCAGGGTTGTACCTATGTTTTACTTTGCACTTTACTTCCAACAGCCCGTGAAAAATGGACCCTCTCCCACCCCTTCTGCTCCCCTGAAAGAGGCCTTCCATGGCCGTAGGTCTGGAAAATCGGTCAGGCATCTTGGCTTCTTCCTCAGCTCCTTTAGCATGGCTCTGTTCCAACCCCCATACAGCCCCCACTTGTCTGGGGGACGCCTGCCAGCGCCTCGGTCTCACAACCCTGCGGGCCACGCGCTTGCTCACCATTTCGGCTGTGCCCGTCATGGCATCCTCAGGGATGGAATACATCTGGTGCTTCGTCGTCACGTTCCACTGCCCTTCTTCCCCCTCACCCACTTTCACCAGCATCACTCGGAAGTTGGTGCCGCCCAGATCCAGCGACAGGAAGTCCCCGACCTCTGTAAGGTCAGGAGGACACGTGTCAGCTGAGAAGACACCACTGCCACGAGCACTGGGCACCTTAGGCTGAGGCTCACCGGGCAGGCTCCTCCCAGTATCCAGACGAATCTTGCTACAGCCTTTGTGCCTCACACCCCTCATAACACCCCTGTGAGGTTGTGAAAGGCAGAGCCTCCTCAGTTCCCACACTGGTCCTCTGCTCCTCCCAGCAGAAAGTGGCAGAACCCTTCCTCGCCCTTCTTCCAGAGGTTGCTGTCCACCAGCTGTGATCAGCACCCCTGGGTGCCGGGCAGGGGAAACCAAATTCTTACCCCAGCAGAGTGGCTCCCTGTCTCCATAGGGGCCTCTGCATACCCCTGGGGCCAGCGAGAGCTGTAGGGGTGGGACATTCTGTGTCCACACCCAGTAGTTACCTGAGCCTTCCGGGGTGGAGCGTACATATGTGGGCAGCATTTTCACCGAGGCTTCCTCGTGCGTCTCCAGCTTCAGCCCCCGATCCATCTCCTTCTGCATGCGACGCATCACCGTCTTCAGATCCTCCTCCTTCAGCTGGAACTCCGACAGGATCTGCTCCACCTGGGGCAGCCGAGACAGAGGGACCCAGGTGAGCATGGGCCCAGGACGGAAGAGGAGAGCTCATTCCCGAGACCAGAGGAGGATGCAGTTAAGTGCATGCTTGGAACCTTAGATACTTGCATTGACACAAGCTGCAAGACACCGAAAGCAAGAGCCACCCAGGAGACAGGGAAACACGGCACGGGTATCGACAAGAAACTAACTGGAAAGTGGGCGCCGGGGAAGAAGGAGGTGAGGAGTTCTGAGTGCCCCTTTGTTCTGGTGCATCATGAGCTGCGTAATAGGAAGACTGTTAAATGATTTATTAAATTCAGATCCCTTTGATTAAGGTTCTCTTGATCTATCAGCTTTCTGTGATTAGAGGAAATCAACTCTGGGCGGTTTTGTGGTTTTTATTTAAGAGCCTAAACGACTAGGAGGTAATTAGTTAATTGTACTTCCCTAATACGCGAAACAGTGTGAGAATCCGAGGGAGGCTAGACCGTGAAGCAACTTAATTGAGCAAGGAGTTAACAAAAGTTAAGAACAGTCATACTGGGTCCATCAAGCCCAGTGTCCTGTCTTCCGACAGCGGCCAACGCCAGGTGCCCCAGAGGGAGTCAACAGAACAGGGAATCATCAAGCGATCAGTTCTGTGTTGCCCATTTCCGGTCTCTGGCGAATAGACGCCAGGGACACCCTCCATGCCCATCCAGGCTAATAGCCATTGATGGACCTATCCCCCATGAATTTCTCTAGTTCTTTTTAAAACTCTGCTATAGTCTGGGCCTTCACAACATCCTGCGGCAGGGAGTTCCACAGGTTAACTGAGTGTTGTGTGAAAGACACCAACGTTAGTGAAACTGAAACAAGAGCAAGCTGAAACATTGAGACCAACCCTGGACTCAAATCACTGCGTGATTAATGACAGTGACAGAGAGAAAGCCGTGCTAGTCTATATACTAATAGATTATTAGTATATATAATAAATTATTTTTTAGTCTTTAAAGTGCTACTTTACTGCTTTTTTGCATGATTAATGATTAGATTACCAAATCATATAATACCACTGCCTGGATGGCTTGATTGGCCTATCTGTATCCTTTCCTATATGGGTTTTTACAAACCTAGGGTGGCCAGCAATGATCTGCTTTGCTTTGCTTTCCCTGAGGTTAACTTCTGTCCGATGGTAAGAGGGTACCATGAGCTGACCCCCTCCCTCTCCCTGCCCCAGAGGACAGGTCTCTCTCGGCAGGCGTTCCTGAGCAGGTCTGTGACGGAAACAGAAAGAAGAAATGCAACTGGGGAAGGCAAAAAGGATCCGTTCTTTGTCTCGCCCGAGGCGCTGCATGGCAGAGTCAGTCAGGAACTGCGGCGTGGGAAAGCCGACTACGGTTTCTGCTAGCAGCGGTCATCTCCTGGTCTGCAGTGTCTGGGACACCAGGTTCCTTGGGAGCAACCCAGGTGAGTAGAAGCATCAGCCTCAGCAGGGGCGGGAACAGGCCCACATCTGTTCCTCTCACCTAGCCCTTTACAGCGGTCACATCCCCCTGGACCTCCCCGGAGAGCTTCTGGGCAGATCAGGTGCTCACAGCTCCCACACCCCACCTGTGCTGTGTAGTCCTGATGAAGGGAAGTCAGGCTGGTCGCCGGGGGGCCTCCTTTCTGGGCAGGCTGCTGCTTTGGGAGGTCCACAACTCCACAGATTTATCCCAAGGAAATAATAGGATCTGACAGCTCCACCCCAAGCCCCCTTGGGTTGTAAGAACGTGGGAAGGGCCAGACTGGACCAGAGCAAAGTCCACCTAGCCAGTGTCCTGTCTCCCGACAGCGGCCAGAGCCTGGTGTTTCAGGGGGAATAACCAGAGCAGGGAATCACCAAGTGACCCCTTTCCTGTTGTCCATTCCGCCCATCCTGGCTACAGCCATTGAGGGACCTGTCCTCCGTGAACTTCCCTAGCTCTGTTCCAAGCCCTCCTGGAGCCACCACTCAGGGGTCTGGGCACTGCCGTGCTGAGAACTTTAATTTAGCAAAGGGGCTCTTGGCTCACTCACTGCTCTCCTGTTCCAGGCCTGGGAGAGCTCAGGACCCCGGCAAAACATCACAGAATTGTCGCCCTGTGGAAAACTGGGTAACCAAGTAAAAGGTCACGTCACTCTGCCGAAGCCGGGCTGCCTCTGAAGGGACTTTTAGACCCCGGTATTGTGAGTGTCTCACAAATACAGCCGCTTAAAATGAAAATGAAAATTTATGTGCAATGTCTCCTTAGCAATGGCCTGCCAGGCTGGGCGCCAGAACCCAGAAGCTGCAGCCCCTGCCACCACTTGCTACCCCACGTGTGGTGTGGCACGTGATTACAGCCACCCTGCAGGCGAAGCTCTGAATTACCAGGCCCTCGCTGGGCTGAGCTGCCTTTTGCACTCTTGGAATTGGCACCAGTCCGGCTGGCTGGAATGCATTTCCTGTAGCTCTTGTCCCAAAGTAAGATAACCTCCGTGTCTTTATACCAAGAGGACCCGGGATCATGGGGTTTGTCCTCAGCGCAGGGTCACTAACCCACAAGGACCATCACCTTACCCTGCTGGCTGCATGCAAACCAGTGCTAGGCTGGAGTTTAGCGCCCGTCACCCCACGGACTAACCCTTGCTTTGTCTCTGGGGGCTGTGGTCCGCTTGGGCGGAAAACCCCACAAGTAATGGCCTGAGCCCCTCTCCCACCTCGGCACCAGTGACGTGACTTCTGCGAGAGTCTCATGCTGGAGCGGAGGTTTTCAAATGGCAAAGCTCACAGTGCAGGGCAGGCACGACCTATGGGACAGAGGGGGAGGCTCTGGGGTGCAGGGCAGCTGGGCTTAGAACCACAAGGCTGCCAGAGCCCACCATCTGTCTTTGTGCCAGGCAGGCTGATAAAGGCTGCTTGGGGCTGGATTTGGATCTCACCATAGCTTCATGCGGGGCTCAGCCTGCTGCCCTCAGCAAAGTGACTCCTGACTTGGCTGGGCGTGGGAGAACAGTGGTGGGTGACCTGCCTGTTGTTGAGTCATCTGATGTGTCATGGAGAGCGGCAGGAAAGCTCCTCTTCCCTTCCCCTAGCGCGGCGTGGCCCACTTTCTCGTTGTTTGATACCGGGCAGATTTCCTGCTGCCTGGGCTATTAGATTATAAAGTCCTCTCCATGGCGTCTTTTCCCCCGGCAATTACTGCACCGTATTTCCAATCTCCGCTCCATCCTAGCAATTTCTTTGGTCCCTGTGCGCACAGACATGCTCGGCCGCTCCCTGCTACACTGACTGTCAACCCAACACGCTTTGGTGAGAAATGAAAACAGGCGGTCGAGCAACCCAGATGGACGGGGTTTGAATAGGCCAAGATAACCTCGGCCTCCCTAGAGCTGCCACTGTCTTGATGAGGGAGGCCTCGCCTCTGCTCCCTGGGATGTTTCTGTGCACCTGTGAGCTGAGCACATGGGTGCCCCTCCAGGAGAGATTCAGGTGCTACCCAGCTGATTAACACAGCACCCACAGCCAGCAGTGTGTGCTTTGAGTTGTGGTGTGCCTCTGCACATGCCTCAGTGCAGATAACAAAATTTATTCCGCCCATAGATGATAAAACTTGGCAGGAACATTGCACCAGACCCTTCCCAACTCCTGCAGCAGGCTGCAGCTAGTGAGCCGGAGAGTTTGAGGCTCTTCTGCGGGGCAGAACACAGCCATAAACACAACGGAAGATGCATGGTGAGGGCCAGATAATGGCGCTTTCTGAGACATGCACCATGCAACAGAGGCCACTGCTCGCACCCCAGTGGAGCTCAGGAGACAGTGCCCAGTTTTTATGCAACATGAAAACATCACCGCCCAGGCCTGCACCCCATTGCTTTCCCGGGGCAAATGGCTAGAGCATGTGACTCCTGGGGTATTTAACTGAGCCTGGAGGAACCTGGGGAAGAGCGCCCGAGGGAAGGGTTTTGCACAGGTCCCCCAGGGAGGGACGAGCTGGGACCCTGGGAGCCGGGCCACATCAAATCTAAGCGGAGCTGTTGTTTCGTAACCTGTGGGTCTGCCAGCACCTGCTGGGAGGCCAGTGACCCTTATTTGGTGCTATATTTAGGCCCAGCTCCTAACTATAGATGTCTTGCATCACCCTTGTGTCTGCATGCCCCGAGGCTGGGGCAGCAAAGCCGTACCCAGCTTCTAGCCAGCGCTCGGCAGCAAGCACAGCGACGAGCTGTGCGTCCCTCGCGTTCCCAGAAAAACCCTCCCGAAGTCACCCAGCCATGCTGTAGAAGAGGCTTGGTTTGGACTTAGGGCTCCTCAGTCCCAGGCTGACATCCTCACCACTAGGCCATGCTGCCGCCCACCACAGCACTTTGCCTGGCCCCCGGCTGGCTACAGGAAAGTGCCCTCCCGTCCCACACCATGTGGTGCTGGAGCTCTGGCGGCTCTGCCCAGCCCCTCAGGCAGAGAGCAGCCAGGCTCCTGAGATGCACGGGGGTCCCCCCACCCAGGCACTCCATCTCCCCACCAGCCGTGCACAGCTGCCGCTCTCCACAGGTTGCACACAAAGGGGAGAACCTCCCAGGCCGTATAGGGCAAGACCTGGCCCTGCCGGTGCAGCGTGCTGGCCCTGGCACCCACCGCTAGGGAGGCCCCTACTACTCCCACCTCCCAGGGGCCCTGCCCACCACAAGGACTGACGCCAGGCCCCCGGGGCCCTCCACCTCAGGTCTCAGCCAGGCGCTGCCTCTCTGCAACTGCCAGCTGGGGTGCACTGGCCTCCCCCAGGCTCAGGCCCTGGCCAGCTGGGACCTTTGGTTCCTGAGTCTTTCCCAGGACCGCCCAGCGCCTCTCCGCTGCAGACAGCACCGCGGGGAGGGTGGGAGCCTGGGAGCGCAGCCCCCACAACCGCACAGGTTGAGCAGAGCTTGCTGGGAGTCTGAAAGTGGCCAACTGGGTCCGAGGGGAGCGGGGCAGCCAGGCCTTTCCAGACGTCATTCCCCACAGCAGCCCTGTGCCTGAGGGAGGTGACAGCCGGGCGACACTGGAGCCCAGAGAGGGTAAGCGCACCTGCCCTGGGCTAGCAGCAGCACCAGGAAGAGAAGCCAGGAGTCCTGACTCCCAAGGCTGGTGGTAGGATCCACTCCCGACATGACGGGCTGGCACTGTAGCTGCAATCAGTCTATCCTGCACAGCAGCTTGAGCACTGGCCTGAAACTCAGGAGATCTGGTCTTGCTGCTGCCTGCTCCGGCAAGCCCCCTCCGGGCCTCAGTCTCCCCATCTGTAAAATGGAGCGAATGCGACCTGCCTCCTTTGTAAAGTGCAGCTGCAAAGCCTGACTCACTCCCAGCCCTGCCTGACAGGCAGGGAAGGGCATCCCCGTAGATTAAGGTGGGTGCAGGAGGTCTCCAAGGGCAGGTTACTGCACTTACCAGGGGCAGGGCATCCATCTTGTCTTGGTCTCAACATCTGACCCTGCTCTGGTCCCTCAGCGATCGGGCTAGCTCAGCTGCAAGGTGTCATGCGGACGCCAGCTGTGGAGCTGACCAGATTGGCTGAGCCTGCCTCCAGCCACCGCACGGCCGTGGCCGTTCAAGGCCGAGCACCACTGATAACAAGGGCAGCTCTTCCCACCCAAAGAGAGTAACCGCTCCGGAGGTGTTAAATACACCCAGCTCGGGGCCCGGGCACTAGGACAGGAGGGGCCAGCCCAGAGGCCGGGCACTAGATCGCTGACGTAGGCTGGGCCTCTGGGACTCTGTCTCAGCCACAGGACTGAGCGTGCCTCTGAACCGTACAGCCCCTTGCAGGATGCAAACCAGACTGCAGAGACCCTGCCTCGCACCCCTTCACGGTGAGCTGATTAAAGCCGGGTTCCTGGGAAGAAATGCCCCCTCTGCAGGGGGTGGGCAGGCGTGGATCTGGGAAGCAAGGTGGCCTGGTGGACGCAGCACCGGACTGGGACTCGGGAGCTAACCCCAGCTCTGCGACTGGCCTTGACTCCATCACTACACCGCTCTGTGCCTCAGTTTCCCCTGGCATGGATGTGCTTTGCCAAGCGCTTGGCTGTCTGCTGATGAAAAGTGGCTCGTCAGAGCGAGGCGGGACCGTTCCTGGGATCTGGGCAGGCTGCCCCCTCCGCCATCTCCCACTTAGGTAGGCACATGAGACAGCAAGGGACAGCTCAGTGTCAGGCGCAGGCCGGCCTGTTCTCCAAGGGCAGCAACTTTTCCATCTCGGCTTCTATGGTGGACCATGTGTCCAGCTCCTTGGCGCGCCCAGGGATTCTGGCTGTCCTCAGCTAACAGCTACACCTGCCTGCCCTGCCCTCTGAGTGCCCAGAGCTCCCTGAATACAGCTTTCTGCATGGCACCTCCTAGAGGAAAGCCTCGGGGACTGGGATGGAGGCAGTCTGGCCTAGCAGTCACAGCCAGCCTGGTGGCCACGCATCAGCGTTAACCTCAAGACTGTAGGCATCCTGGGGTCGCCCAGACAAGGTCCGGAGTCAGTCTCCCGGTTAACCAGTGCAGGTGACCAATCAGAGGGCTACAGGGTTGTGCCACCCTGGACCCCTTGGGCGGTACTTCCTGCAGTCCTGTGATTCCCAGGTGCAATGCCAGCTGCCCTCCCAATGGCAGCTGTGCCCGGCTCCCAGCCCCACAGATCCTGAAGAGAGGGGTTCCCACAGGAAATGAGCACACAAGTGCCACCGAGCCAACTAGCGGCTAGATGCTGCATGGAGCAGATGGGCAGAGAACGGGAGAAACCAAGGAGCACTGATGCCAAAGGCCAAAGACCAATCCACGCCCTGGCCAGCAGGGGGCACTGCACACCTGGCCCAGACCAATCCACGCCCTGGCCAGCAGGGGGCACTGCACACCTGGCCCAGACCAATCCACGCCCCGGCCAGCAGGGGGCACTGCACACCTGGCCCAGACCAATCCACGCCCCGGCCAGCAGGGGGCACTGCACACCTGGCCCAGACCAATCCACGCCCCGGCCAGCAGGGGGCACTGCACACCTGGCCCAGACCAATCCACGCCCCGGCCAGCAGGGGGCACTGCACACCTGGCCCAGACCAATCCACGCCCCGGCCAGCAGGGGGCACTGCACACCTGGCCCAGACCAATCCACGCCCCGGCCAGCAGGGGGCACTGCACACCTGGCCCAGACCAATCCACGCCCCGGCCAGCAGGGGGCACTGCACACCTGGCCCAGACCAATCCACGCCCCGACCAGCAGGGGGCACTGCACACCTGGCCCAGACCAATCCACGCCCCGGCCAGCAGGGGGCACTGCACACCTGGCCCAGACCAATCCACGCCCTGGCCAGCAGGGGGCACTGCACACCTGGCCTAGACCAATCCACGCCCCGGCCAGCAGGGGGCACTGCACACCTGGCCCAGACCAATCTGCACCCTGGCCAGCAGGGGGCACTGCACACCTGGCTCAGACCAATCCACGCCCTGGCCAGCAGGGGGCACTGCGCACCTGGCCCAGACCAATCCACGCCCTGGCCAGCAGGGGGCACTGCACACCTGGCTCAGACCAATCCACGCCCTGGCCAGCAGGGGGCACTGCACACCTGGCCCAGACCAATCCACGTCCTGGCCAGCAGGGGGCACTGCACACCTGGCTCAGACCAATCCACGTCCTGGCCAGCAGGGGGCACTGCACACCTGGCCCAGACCAATCCACGTCCTGGCCAGCAGGGGGCACTGCGCACCTGGCCCAGACTAACCCATGCCCCCGCCAGCAGGGGGCACTGTCGGGGGTGGAAATTTGGGCGAGCCCAGCTCCCTGCCCACACCAACCCTGAGCAGAGCCACGGATCCCCCTGGCTCTAGGCCCTGCATGGCTGGGATCCCCTGCCCTGGTGCCTGCTGCCACCGAGTTAATATTTCACAGATCACCTGATGGGCGAGCGCCCGGGCTCCAGGGGCTCTGCCCACTCCGTGCACTGCCATTGGCTGCCCCGACGGCATGGAGAGAGGATGCTGCGATCCCCGAGAGGGGCCAGCCTGGGGGCGTGGGGACCCCCTTTCTTCCTGCTGCCCAGCCCGGGGGATCCCAGCCCAGGCTGACTGTTCCCTCTGGCTCGTCCCCGTGCTGAGCTCAGCTGTGATCTCTGAGCACACCCGGGGGACGAGTGGGGGTAGTTATTTGCTCTAGTTCTCAGGCTCGAACGAGGTCACCTGACGACAAGGCTCTGCATACGGCCCCTCCGCAGATGCCAGTGGCCAGAGGTCAGGAGGCCAAGGACGCTGCGAGATGCTTCTCCTCTCTGCCACCCCCAGCTGTCAGCCTCCCTGGCCCGGGCTGGACCCCAGCAGTTCGCTAAGCAAGCACCGGCCCAGAGACATCCCCGCGAATCACAGACAGGCTGGTTACAATGGGCTGCCGGGGATGGGGGGGGCCAAGCAAACTGAGCCGTGCATGGCTTCCTGAAAACCGCACCCCCTGGACACAGAGCCCCCCCCACCCCTCCTACGTGGGGCACACACTAGGCAGAAGCGGGCCGGCTGCACAGGAGCTGAGTCAGCGGCTCTCAGGCCATTGATCCTTGGTGGGGTGGGGGCTCTCTCTTCCGGCTCAGTGTTACCTCCATGTGCCAGTGCACTGTCAGGGCTGCTGTGCTGCAGGCACAGGGAGGGGGGCTCAGCAGGAGACACCATCCCCTCTGTGCCAGTGTGCATAAGAATGGCCATGCAGGGTCAGACCAAAGGTCCACCCAGCCCAGCATCCTGTCTGCCCACAGCGGCCAGCACCAGCTGCCCCAGAAGGGGGAAACGGAAGACAAGGATCAAATGACTTGTCTCCTGCCGCCCATCTCCAGCCTCTGGCAGAGGCCAGGGACACCATTCCTACCCTTGGCTAATAGCCTGTTATGGACCTAACCTCCATGAATTCATCCAGCTCTGCTTTGAACTCTCTTATAGCCCTGGCCTTCACAGCCTCCTCCGGCAAGGAGTTCCGCAGGTTGACTGTGCGCTGGGTGAAAAAGAACGTTCGTTTATTAGTTCTAAACCTGCTGCCCGTTCATTTCATTTGGTGCCCTCTAGTTCTGATATTACGGGAAAAAGTAAATAACTTTTCTTTCCTCCCGCTCTCCACAGCACTCAGGATTTTGTAGACCTCTGTCGTATCCCCCTCGGTCTCTTCTTTTCCAAACTGAAGAGTCCCACTCTCTTTCGGATCTCCTCACAGGGGACCTGTTCCAAACCCCTCAGCATTTGAGTTGCCCTTTTCTGAACCATCTCTCTGGCCAAAATATCTTTCTGGAGGTGAGGAGACCCCATCTGCACGTCGTATTCCAGCTGTGGGCGTACCATAGTTTTATAAAGGGGCAGTAAAATATTCTGTCTCATTTTCTCTCCCTTTTTTGATAATTCCTAGCATCCTATTTGCTTTTTTGACTGCCTCTGCACACGGTGCCAGCCCCACACTGCGCCAGCCTTGGCATAATGCGCTACAATGGAGATATTGGTTATTAACTGCATAATCCCAGGACCCCGCTTCCACGTTATGCAAACAACCCAGCCGCCAGGTTGCTCTTCTCTCCCTGAGTGTCCAGCCCCTAGTGGCTGAGATCCACCTCCCTGGCCTGCTTTGCCACGGCGTCCCTCGGCACGGGGGTGCTGCCGAAGGCTCTTGCGTTCAGGCCGAGCAGAGCGCTGACAGCCAAGCCGCACCCCCGCCCCCAGTTGCAATCGCCCCACGGCACACGCAGCAGAGACCCACCGGCCGGCTGGGTGTCGCTGGCTCTTGCCCCCTGAGACCGTGGAATTCAGGGCTGACGATTCACCGCCACCCTCTGAGTTTGGCTGCCTCTGATTTGGGGGCCTCAGAAACCGAGCCACCCACTTCCACGTCAGCAGGAGCTGGAACCCAGCAGACCGGGGTGATGGGTGGCCAGGGACGTCACTAAGGGAACCCAGGGTGTCCCAGTCCCTTTGCACAGGTGCTGAGGATGGGGCTCCTGATTAGCCAGCGGCTAACTGGCCATTTGCCCAGCAGCACCCGGAGGTGCCCCAAAAAGCGAAGTTACCTTCTCCTTCTTGGAGCTATCCATCCTGGTCCTGTGATCCAGCATTGGCACAGCTGTCTGCCGGGGGCGGGCCAGTCTGTCACCCACAGAGTCCAAACACACCCCACTGCTTGGCTCCTGGCCCCCGAAACAGCCCAGCTCAAGGTGCTGGTACTGGGCTGAGAAGACAGCTCCCCCAGCGGTGCGTGGGAACGTGCCGCTTTCCCCGCTGGTCGATTTCATCTGTGGGCCAGGCCCAGGCGGTGGCTTTCCTGGTTCCCAGCAGGGCAAACTTCCAAGCAACTGCCAGGTCTCCTTCTTCCCCTGGGCGGTGTCTTGTTTCGGCCCCCGGGGCCCTCAGCGTCCTCCTGGTCCCAGGATTCACTCCGCGGGACAGGATGAAGGAACTCCCAGCACACTGGGATCCATCTGGTCCCCCTGCATCTTGTCGGAGGAGAAGCGACGAGTCCAAGTCCTTCCCCTCTCCCGGGGATAATGGAGCTCGAGTGCTCAGCTCACTGCCCCACCTGCCTGCTTCTCCGGCCTTTTTATTTCCTTGTTCCCCAGCAGCCCCCTCCCGTCTCAGCCCTTGCTGGGGTCCCAAACTGCATCCTGGAATCTCATCATGGCAACCTGGGAGATCCTGTTGGTGCAGCCCCTTTTGCCCCCACCTGGTCATTAGTGCCGTCAGGCAGATCACTTCCCCTCACACTGTCATAACAACCCCTTTATCTTCTTGTTACTGCGGTAACCACTCCACGGGGAGACTTGGCAACCGGGCCTGCTCCCATGGTGACCGCCCTGGGTCCGGGAAACCCACTGGCAAGTGACAAAGGTTAACATGGAGCAGGAAGGGCTGAGGGAAGAGCGCTGATGAACAGGTAGAGGCTGGCCTGGTAGGGGCCGGCAACATACAGGAGCAGCCGGGCCCAGCTGGGGCAAAGGACCGAGGCTCAAACCACTGAGCTAACTGGGGCCCTACTGAAATTACAGTCATGACAAACAGGCTGCTGGTCTCTCCCTGTGAAACTGCTCGGCTGTGTCCTTACTCACTGCTAGACAGCAGCCATGGGTGACCCACAGCCCACTGGGGCTCCGCTTCTATGCACTGGGGCGCCCGAGCGCCCCCCCCCACCTCCAGCGCCTCCCTCTCCCTCCCAGCACTGTTGCAGCATGCGACTCGCCTGAGGCGTGCTCCGTTCCCACTCCTCCCCCTGCCCCCACCCCCAGAGAGACCACCACAAATCAGCTGTTCGCAGCTGGGGGGCCGGGGGGCTGGAGCACCAATCAGGAGATTCGTGGTGCTGGCAGGGCTGGGAAGAAGGAAGAGGGAGGAGCTGGGAAGCGTGGTGTCCCGGTGCACGAGAGCCGTAGGGGAGGACGCACACGGTGGGGGGGGCGCAGGTAGAACCCCAGTGGCTGGCCTGTCCCTGCTGCGCGGATTTCCCAGGGGGCCCAGCATTCCTCACCCGCAGGTTCTGCCCTGACAGGGGATGGTGTGGGGCGGGGGACAGGTTATTTTAGAGGTGGTCGTGGTATTGCCACCACCGTTTCTGCACCGTCTTCAGAGCTGGGTGGCTGGAGAGCAGTGGCTGCTGGCCTGGCCCCCAGCTCTGAAGGCAGCACCCTGCCGACAGCAGCACAGAGGTAAGCGTGGCAATACCATGACCCTCCTTAAAAGAACCTTGCAACCCCCCTGCAACTCCCTTAGGGGTCAGGCGCCCCAGGTGAGAAATGCTGGGTGGGGATCTCTGCCCTATGGAGCAGGGTAAACAGTGGACAAGCCCCACGCTTAATTCCGGTGGCGCTGTCTCTCCGCTGGAATAGACTTGAACCAAGATGGCCGGGCCTGTGTCACTCCTGCGGTTGTCCCGGCAAGTCTGTGCTCACCCTGCAGTGCCCTGATGTAAAGGGCCTTACTCGCGTGCAGCAGGGCTCATGCTGGTACTGCGTGTCTGCCCTGCTACCATGCAGCCCAAACCAAGTAAACTTGAGCAGATCCAGTGGCAAGGGGATATCACTGCTCACCCTGGGAGTAGGGTTGTGAGGCATCGGGTTATCGACCTGGGGACCCAGTTGAAAAGGGACCCTCACCCCAGCTTGCTCCTGCACCCTTCCTCCTACCCTCAGCCCTCCCCCAAGCTCATGCCTGCATCTTTCCTCCTGCCCAGCTCCCCATATCCCACTCCTACATGCTCCCCAGCAGCCTCCTCCCATGCACTGAACCCCTAATTTTAGGTCCCACTCCAGAGCCTAGGGGAATCCCACAAAATCTGCTAATCCTGCCTGGTCCTCTTAGGCTTTCAGGTGGAGCTTGAGGGTAGTGAGGTAAATGTGTTTTCTGCTTCAGTTGGAGGCCACATCTGTCAGGGTTGTGGGTTTTTTTTGTTTGTTCCCTGTGTGTGGCCCCTGATTGGCCCTGCCCCAAAAATGTTCCCCACCCTGGATTATTCCAGACCATCCTTGGACAAGGGTTTGTCCAACTTACTTTTAAAAATCTCCCAAGAGAGAGTTCCCAACTGTCCCAGGTCATTTATTCCGGTGTTTATCAGTGAGCCCCCTCATTTTCCCATCCGTCAGCAGAATAAATTTTCTGATGTGCACCGAGGTTTGTGTGGATGTGCACCACCAATAGAAACACAGGCTGCCAGCTGCGGGCGCTCTGCTAATCAGCTGAATCTCTCCTGGGCAGCCTCCAGTGTGTTCAGTTTACAGGGAACACTGGTGTTTATCTACTCTGACAATTAGGAAGCTTTCTAATGTTCAACCTAAACTTCCCTTGCTGCAGTTTAAGTCCATTGCTGCTTGTCCTGTCCTCGGGAGTGAAGGAGAATAAGTTGTGAGAACCTTTTATGTGCTTGAAAATTATCATGTCCCCTTTCAGTCTTCTCTTTGTCAGACGAACGAAACCCAGTTTGCAATCTTCCCTCACAGATCATGTTCTCTAGACTGTTAATCGTTTTTCAGCAGAGTACCTGTGTTCGTCTGTTTCAGCAAAAAGAAGGAGCCCTGTGGCACCTTAAAGACCAAGAATTTTACGTGGGCATTACATTTTGTGGGCTGGAGCTCGCTTCGGCTCCGTCTACATGGTGGGAGCTTTTTTGGGAGACTGCCCTTTGTCCGTACGACACACCCGTCATTTCCAAGTATTTTTTGAAATAAAGGCTATGCTACTTCGACATCCCTGTACACCTCATTGCTGGAGGCCAAAAGCCAAACTAGCCATTTCGAAACTGACTCGAAATTGCATAGCTCACCTTGAGTTTAGGCTACCCTGTAGACATAGCCTCAAGCAGACACTACATTAATCATTTTGCAGCTGTGTTAGTCGGTATCTTTGAGAACAACAAGAAGTCCTGTGGCACCTTAGAAACTAACAGATATTTTGGAGCATCAGCTTTCGTGGGCAAAGACTTTTGCCCACGAAAGCTGATGCTCCAAAATATCTGTTAGTCTCTAAGGTGCCACAGGACTTCTTGTGATTAATCATTTGGGTTGCTCTTCTCTGGATTCCCCCCAGTTTGATCGCAGTTCTCCTGGAAAGGGGGGCACAGAACTGGACATAATGCTGTAGTGTGTATCATTTATCCCTTGTGCCTTGCTTCCCACGCTTCTGTTAATACAGCCCAGAATGAAGTCTGCTTTGGTTGCAGTAGTGTTACACTGCTGACGTGTACCTTGTGTTCCCTTTCCCCAGAACTCCTGAGACAGTTCTTTCCCATTCTAGGGGTCTGCAACTTGATTGCTTCAAGCTCCATAGTAGGGTTGTTAATGGTTAACCCATAAACCTCATCCTAAACAGATGAGATTTACCCGCAAACTGGTGGGGACTGGAACAATACCCCTCCCACCCAGCCTGCCACAGGCAAGGGGCTGCTCCAACCTCACAGGGCCCACCACAAGTGGGAGACGCACCAGCATGGCTGGAGTAGCCCTGGCCCTTGGAGACTTAGGGTGTGCCATGGGCAGGGCAGAGCAGCCTCTGTCTGTGGTGGGGGGAACACTCCAGTTAGCACTCCCTCCTTTACTTTGTTAACCAGTTAAACATGACATTTAACCTGTTAACTAATTAAACAGGACTTGAGCTTTTGAAGATAATGGCTAATGGCTCAGATATTTCCACCCTGACTTAGTCTATGATGTATTTCATCAAGGCGTGGTGACCTGAAGACATCTAACTTGTCTAAGTAACTTCTAATTTGTTCTTTCCCTATTTCACCCACCGATCCTACCTCTTTTTCATTGGCATTAAATTAGATTTAATTGCTACTAAACGTTTTGGTGAAAACTGAAACAAAAGTCTTTTAGCACTTGTGCTCTTTCCACGGTTTGTTCCCCTATCCCACTGCATAAAAGACAGATCCTATCCTTGGAATCCCCCTTGCTTCTAATGGATCTGTAGAATGTTTAATTACCCTTTACACCTCGGGCTAGTTTAAACTTCCTTTGCGTCTTGATCTTTTGTCACTGTATCTACTTGTTTTATTTCCTTATATTCATCCCGTTTAATGCGATCTGGTTTTTGCTTTTTGTAGGACTTTTTTCTGACCGTCAGATCCCTGAAGATCCCTGGTTAAGTCAGAGGGGCCTCCTGCCCTTCTGTGCTCCCCATTGGTGCTAACAGGTGGTTCCAGTGCCCTTAATAACATCTCTTTGAAAAGCCGCCATCTCTCTTGAACTGTTCTTCTGCCTTCACAAGGATCTGGATATATAGGTGCTGACCTCAGTACAGAAGCGCCCATCTGGTTGCACTGGTGTGGCGGGGTCCATTTGGGCGTAGCAGGGCCAAACCTGGCATTCCAAAGATTGCGCTGGTAGGGCAGGGCTGACTCCAGACTAGTGGTGCTCACCCCATGGCAAATGGAGCCTGAATCCAGTCCCCAGGACATCACATGGGTATAAAAGCTGGGTGTGAACTAGGCCTCTGGGTGCAGGCAGAGTGGGGGAGGGAGAGCAAGCTGAGTCAGCTCCCTGGGGGAACTGCCCTGACCCTCCCATCCTGCTCCCTGGGTGAATCTGCCCATCCCTGGGGGAACTGCCCACCCCTTGGGAACCTGTCCCCCTGTGGGGACTTGCCTAGGGTGACCACCCATCCCGTATTGGTTGGGACAGCCCTGTATTTCAGGTGGCAGGAAGGCGCCCCGATTTATTTCCAAAATGGAGCGAATCGCCCCTTATTTGCTGGCTCCTGGCTCCCCGAGCCGTGGGGAGCTGGAGCCTGACCAGCACGGCTTCCGCCAGGTTCCCAGCTCCCGGCCCCTAGGGGAAACCGGGAGGCCCACTGACACGGGCTGGCCCGGATCCTGCCCCCCATGGCTCGGGGAAGCGGGAGCCGGACCAGCGTGGCTACTGACACCCCGCTGCATGGGGAAGCCAAAAGTGGCTGCTGCCGCCGGCAGCCAGGGAGCCCCCAAAGGGCAGCCACCGCCTGAGCGCCTGGTGACCATCCGTCTTGTTTGGCCCAGCCCATCGCAGGTCCTGAATGTGGCCTGGGGAGGTCACCCAAGACCTGCCCCCTCCCCCGGGGGATCCAGCCCCGCATGGGGCCCGCCCCCTCCCCCGAGGGACCCGCCCCCTCATCGGACCTGCCCCCTCCCCCGGGGCAACGGACCCCCATGCGACCTGCCCCCTCCCCCGAGGGACCCGGCCCCCCCATGGGACCTGCCCCCTCCCCCGGGGGACCCGCCCCCAGTGAGACCCGCCCCCTCCCCCGAAGGACCCGTCCTCCAATCTGCCCGCTTCCCCGGGGGAATGGACCCCGCCCGCGGAGGAGGGGCGATGCTGATTGGCCGTGCGGCCCGGCGAGGGGCGGAGGGAGTCCGAGGCTGCCCGTCAGGCGGATGCTCATTGGCCGGGTCCGTCAGCTGCCGAGCGCACGCGCAGCGCGACCGCGTCTCCGTGGCACGGACCCACTTCCGGCCGCTGCGTTTTGCTTCCGGGTCGGCGGCTGCTTCTGGCCGGCGGCGGCGGCGGCGGCAAGCGAGTCTGTCCGTCGCGGCAACCGCCGGAGCCGCAGGAAGGAGGTGGGACCCGCCCGGTAACGGCGCGCGGCGATGGCGGGGGGGGGCCGGGGCCGGGGTCTGTTTTGGAGGCGGGGAGCTGTGGGGGCGGTACCGGGCCGGGCCCTGGTCTGTTGTGGTGGGGCGGGGAGCGGGGGGAAGGTGGGGAGAGGGGGGGCCGGGGCAGCTGTTGGGGGGGCGCTGCGGTGGCGGGGGGGGGGCCGGGCCCTGTGGGGGGGGGGGCCGCTGCGGGAGCGGGGGCGCTGTGCTGGGGGGTGGGGGCGTTCCCGGGACTCGAGCCCGGGCCGGTGGGGGGGGCGGGTTTTGTGCCCTGGGCCGCCGCCGGCGCTCCCGCCCCGTCCTGACGCCCGGCGGCCCTTCTCGCTCAGGCGGCGGCGGCGGCGGCGGTGGCGGGAGGTGCCGGGATGAAGCTCTACAGCCTGAGTGTCCTTTACAAAGGCGACCCCAGAGTGCGCTTGCTGAAAGCCGCCTACGACCTGTCTTCGTTCAGCTTCTTCCAGAAAACCAGGTGGGTCCCGGGGCGCGGCACCGCTGCGGCGGGGGCTCCTTCCTCCCTGCCCGGCCGCGGGCAGCTTGGGAGGGCGGCTGGCGTGCAGGCTTGAGCGAGGGGGGTTCTAGCCCCCGCTCTGCTGCGGGTGCCTCGTGTGACCCCAGGCGAGTCGTGTGGGTGGGACCGCGAGGGGAGTTGGGTGCCTGCATCTAGGTTTTGGGCTCGCAGATGGGACACCTGTCGTGGGCACAGGAGCCAGCCCAGGGGCTGCCCACTGGATCAGGCCCTGTTCAGAATCTGGCCAGAAAAGGAGCCTCTGGCGTTCATACCATCAGCCTTGTAATAGCCCAGTATTGGAGGGGGAGCCGAGTTAGTCTCTACCTTCAAAAACAACAAGAAGTCCTGCGGCACCTTATCGACTAACAGATATTTTGGAGTATAAGCTTTCGAGGGCAAAGACCTGCTTCGTCAGATGTGGTCAGAGCACTGGCTGGGAGGCCTGAGTTCAGTTCCCCTCTGATGGAGAGGATTTGAACAGAACTTCCCTTCCTGTTGGGAGGGTACTCTAACTTGCTGTGGGGCTGCCTTAGTCTGCCTTGAGATGGCCAGTTTTCTGCATAGTGTGTTTGGGGCAGGAGATCTGCCGCTCAGGCTCTCTCTCTCCAGGTCCCGAGTGGGTATGCTAAGCACCAACCTGCAGTGTGTCTCTGTCATTAAATGACTATTAAATGTTAATCTCTAGTGGGGCAGTCTGGTCATAATCCGTCCTTTTTTGGGGTATTGTGAGGATAAGTGCATTAAAAATTGTTTGGTTTACAAACGCTATAGTAATGGGGTCCATACAAATACCTAAATTGAAGAAAATGATTCATTCAGTTTTCAGTTGTGGAACACTTGGCCTTTTACTTGCTGATGGACTGTCTTAGGGGGATTTTTTTAAAAGATGAACGTGAAATGAACACATTTGTGAGTACCTGCTGTGTGCGGTAGCCATTTCTAAGGAAAATGTACTCCGCTGACATCATTACGTATTTGCCCTGTTTGGCATAACCAGAGGCTCCATATGTATGAGGGCTGATACTGGGGCAGTCTGCACTAGGAGTAATTGGAATGTGCTCATTGAAATAAAGTTAGTAAAATCTTTCTGGAAAATTGCTGTAACATCAGTGAAGGAAGAAAATTACTGGTGCAGGAAAAAGTCATACATCGTACAATTTGACCACATTCATTGTTGCATTCTACAACAAGCTGCTTCTCAGAATTTGTGACTTTTTAAAAAGAAAATAGGTTTCTTTATTTTCATTACCTTGAGTGCCTTGTGCATGCATAATCTTCTTATTTTTCCTCACTGGTATGCCAGTCCCACAAACTGGCACAGGCTTAATTTTATCTTCGTAGCTCCTTGAAATTTGGTGTATAAATGCTTGCAAGCACTGTCAAGGATTAACGAATTTGGCCTCAAATGTAAATTTTGTCTTAAGTTTTTAATGTTTCCTGGTCCTGAAAATGTACTGGGGTTTTAAAGTGAGTGCTTTTTTAAAAAATTCATAGTCATCTTGTCCAATGATGCTTTCATGAGATTTGCTAAAATGTCATAATTAAGCATGGTAGGGGCAGGTAGCTCACAAGATACCTAATTTAGCCCTCTGCTACGCGCACCTTTTTGTCAACTTGTAACGAGGGTTTTCTAGAATTGAGTGAGACCAGAAATTAGTGTTTTTGTGTTGTATTACAATCAGACCTTGGACTTATTCCTTAAAACCCCCACACCTGGAATTCCATATTTGTATGTCTGCTGGCAGCCCGTATTACAAAACCTGAGATTCCCATGGGAATGATTTGACCTTTTTTCCATTTCAAACTCCTGGCAGAACACTTCCTTGACCAAATCTTCTCTTGCAGCTTTTGGAAGCCTTATGGTATAATACTGAGAATCTGAAAGTGAAACACTTTTTATTTCTCCTTGTCCAAATTGGGAGTCCTTCAAAAACTAAACAGCATAGTCAATTCACTTGCTACTGTTCATTTAAAATCTTCCGCTTTTGGTAACTGAAGGTGGGAAAAACCAACTAGCTTACTACACATTGTCACGCTGTAACAGTATATTATTGCGTTAATCTGTATCCATCATCTAACTTGTATACCACAGCAAGGGAATGTAGAAACTGCCCAAGAGTTGAATGCATCGCACTGGCATGGCTTTAAATAAAACTTGTGGTTTAACTATTCAGACAGTGAAATGATGTATTTAAATTAGCTATTACCACTCGAGATTGCTCTTAGTCATCGTGGATGGTTTGCTGAAAACATCCATTTGATATGCAGCTGTAGTCAGAAAAGCTAACACTGTTGGGAATTGATAAGAAGAGGATAGTTAATAAGACGAAATATTATATGCCTCTATATAAATCCACATCTTGAGTAGTGAATGCAGATATAGTCAGTTCATCTCAGAAAAGATATTTGCAGTTGGAAAAGGTTCAGAAAAGGGCAGTGAAAATGGGTCATGAACAGATTCTGTGAGGAGAGATTAATAAGACTGTGGGGCTGGGGGATATGATTGAAATCTATCAGATCTTGATAGGTGTAGCTAAAGTAGATATGGAAGTGCTGTTTACTCATAATTTGGTGACCCGAGTTCTCATGTTAAATAAATAGGCAGCAGGTTTAAAACAACAAAAGGAAGTATTTCTTCATGTAATGCACAGTCAACCTGTGGAACTCCTTACCGGAAGATGCGAAGGCCAAGGCTATAACAGGGCTCAAAAAGAGCTAAATAAGTTCCATCAGTGCTTATTAGCTAGGATTGGCAGGGGTGGTGTTCCTAGCCTTTGTTTTCCAGATACTGAGAAGAGGCAACACGGAGTGGATCGCTTGGTGGTTACCTGTTGTGTTCATTCCCTCTGGGGCACCTGGCACTGGTTACTGTGAGAGGACAGGATACTGGGCTACATGGACTTTGATCTGACTTAGGTTCTTGAACACCTATGAGCTGAGAGTGCTCTGGGATAAAGGCAGCTTTCTGGGTACTGGGGCTTAAAAGCAGGAAGGAGAGCTGTTCGGATGCGGAAAGGTGGCAGAGTAAGACAGCAGGGCGGGGTGTATGTTTCGGAAAGCCCTTTTGAACTTACTTTAACGTGTTTTAGAAGGCCGATTGAATCCCTGGAAGTGAAGCATGGGGGTACGTGGGCTGCTGATGGGAAGAGTGCATTGTGTGAGGGCCATGCTTGCTACTTTTGACTTTAGTCCCTTGTTCTGATCTGGGTGCCTCGCTCCTGGAGACCAGTCCCAATGAAACCAATTGTGAGGCTTGAAGTAACTGGTGGGGTCCAGGATATTTCTCAGATGAGAAGCCTGATGACTCTTGCACCTGCAACCCCTAGGAATATGGAGTGGCTGAGATTTTGGCCTACTGGAGTCTCTCTAGAAGCACCCTCTTTCATAAGTCTGACCATAGGTGTCTGATAAGTGAAGGGCTGCATCCCACTTGTTCCTTGCATGCAAACCAGCAGCTGAATGGGAGAAGAATCTCAGCCCCCCAAAGCCTCCTGACAACTGGTTGGAGTGCAAGTTTCTGATAGCTGAAGCTCAGGCTTCCCTCTGAGTAACACCAATGCCTGCCTGTGCTCATGGGCCTCCCCAGAAGTGGTGTGAAACTGACAGCAATCTTGGCAGTTTCATGGCTGCATGTGGGGATTTAAATACGGGGAGAGGTATTACTCCTCTCTGCACACCCAAGACAAGGCTATCAGTTTATTCTTGGTTCACATTTTGAAGGCTGTCTCCATAACTAGAAATGAAACCTAGATTTTTGATTTTTGCAGAGTCTGAGCATACTGTCTGGGCCTGCAAAATATATCCGCCAGGGTAAACGTATGACACCTCTGGTGTACTGCCATGTCGCACTGCAGTCATGAGACTGCTCTGGAATGCAGTGTCTTTGCTTGTAAAGGCAGGACAAAAGTAAATGTGAGCTGAAGACAGCTTTGAGGGGAAGGAATTGAGACTAAGGTTAACATTAAAGGCCCTTTAATGGTTTTAAAAGGATGTTCACATTCATTTCCCTTCCCCCTCTCCTTTAAATGACAGTAAGTCGTCTTTCCCTGCTTACGCTTGGAGTGAAAAACAGGAGAAACAGCTTTTAGGTTGGTAATAAAGACTTCTGGAGTTCAATGTATCTCTATACCTCTCTCCTGCAGAGCTGTTCTGGGGTGAGCATTAACTTGGAGTCTTGCTTAGGCATCATCTCTAGTAATAAAACTCCTTCTGGCCAAACAGGCTCTGTGACACCTTTGCAGGTCAGCGGTCCTTTCTTGGCTTTCTGGAGCTTTAAGTGATGAGACCTTGGTAAAATAAAATGGTGTATAAAAGGGATTGAATTTGGTTCGCTCTGTAAGGTTATGTCTACACAGTGGGAGCTATTTCAGGATACTGTGGCATCCCAAAGTCACTGCCCTGTGTCATGCAACGCACCTGTCATTTCAAAATAATGGGCACGCTGTTATGACATCCCTGTATGCATTGTCGTAGGAGGAGTAAGTGGTGCGCCTCAAAATAGTGCTTTATTTCGACGTGCTGTTTATAAAGTGCCACGTGCTGAATTAGCCTAGTTTGAAACTGACTCAAAATAAGCTACGCAAATGGCCTAGGTTGCTGTGGCTGGGTCTACACTAGCAAGTTCTTCAGAAAAATCTTTCAAAAGAAGGGGACTCTTTCCAAAGGCCCTACGGAGTTTCTACACACGCAAAGCGTTCTTTCCAAAGTAAATGGAAAGAGCACGGCGCTCCTTTCACTCCCATTTCAGGAAGAGGGCTTTCTTGTGACAGCTTCTTTAGACACACGGCAGGGCCCTTCCTTCGAAAGAGCAACCCTCATGGGGCCTGACTTTTTCAGTCCCTGGCCCGTTTGTCCCAGCGAGCGGAGGCTCTCTTTCCAAAGCACAGATTGCTGTTTTGATCTGCTTTTTTTGTGTGCGGGTGCACTCTTTTGCAAAAAGTTCTTTCGGAAGAGATCTTCTGGAACGGCTTCTTTCAAAAGATCGCTGTAATGTAGACGTAGCTTTTGTATTTAGGCTGTTGTGTAGACACAGGCCAAGAGACTTTGGCGCTTCAGGGTTAAAAAGAAACAATGTTGAGTCACTATCATCAGCCGGTCTCTTTAGACATGCACAGGGCAGACCTTAAGTTTACTTCCTAAATTAATGAAGGATGAATTGAATTTGAAGTTCGGAGTTCTGTGATGCGGCTGGTGAGACGGGAATGGTCTGGTTAGATTTGTGTCTGAGTGTCACAAAGGAGTCATGATGAGCCATTCGGGGGCTGAGTATTGTACAGTCCTTCCTGTTGGACTCGTTGGCCCAGTGGGCCTCTCCCTGCCACTCACCTGTAGCTCACCAACTCAAAGTGAGCCTCAAGTCCTGCTGGTGCTCCCGGTACCGAACCTGCTGCACAGGCGTAGGAGTTACCAGAAATCCATTTGAAGGGCCTGGGGCTTGATGGACAGAGGGACAGATTGTGATGGGGTTCAGGGGTCCCCAGGCTCTGCCCCCTGTCCACAGGCAGGAGTGACTCTCACTCAGCAGGTAGAACGGGGAGTTTTAGTCAACAGAGGCACAGCCCTGTGCAGAGGGGTAGTACAGCCGGCAGAGACAGTCATTCCAACCCATCCTGGGGAGGGGAGCCTGAGGGGTGCCCCGTCTGGGGTGTAGCTTCCCCCCTCACCAGGCTGGCTGCCTTCCAACTCTCCCCTGCCCCCCCAGCTTCTAACTGCCTCTCCGATTCAAATCCGCTCCACTCCTCCCTGCTCTTTGTTCAGGACAGAGATGTTACCTGCTAGCTAAGGTTACAGCCCCAGGGGGTCATCCTTAGCGGCTGTGAGCTGCTGTGCCTGTCTCACACACATCCAGCCTGACTCTCACCCTGCCCCCCAACTCCGTGACACAGGTATACAGGTTATAAGAGAGAATGCCTTAGCGCTGGGTGGCAAAGCCCCTCTTCATGGAGACCAGCCCTCGAACACTGCAAGCTGTACAGCAGTATGCCTAAAACTAGACCAGGATGATATTCGAGGCCTCTAATTACATGTATGCCTTTCAATGTACGGTACTGTCTACAGGAGACCCTTCTGGACTGAAGGGAATATGGGGAGGCTGGTTAGCAGCAGTGGATTGTGGATAACTGTGTTGTTGGTGAAGCTGAGAGGAGTGATCTGGGTCTGTATCATGCTCCTGCTAGCTGGCCGTGTTCTCAGAGTGGCCAGGGTGCTATCTTAGGTGCTCTGTGGAATGCAAGATTCAAAGGAAACCTCTCGATGGGTCACACCACACTTTTTCCAAGTGCACTTGCTCTTCTGTGAGCTAATCCAGCAACTGCTGGCAAAGTCATGGTGTTCTTGGCACTGGGGTGGTGCTAGGTCTGTTGGCGGAGGCTGTGGGAAGAGCATTTCAAGTAACACAATGCCGCACGTTTGCAGTGTACAGGAATTCATGACCTTCACGAGCGAGCTGATTGTCGAGCGCTCGGTGCTGGGCAGCAGAGCATCTGTGAAGGAGCAAGGTAAGGACGCGAGGGCTTTGGTCCCACTAGGGTTATAGCGGGCAGCATACTGGAATGCAGATTTCTGCAGCTCATGAGACAGAGCAGGTGTGAGCCTTGGCATGCTTGGGTCTTCCCCCGGGATCTGCTCCTCCAGAGAATCTGGTGCTGGTGGCTGCCCCCTCCTTCCAGTTGCAAATCGGAAGGAGCTGTTTCTCTGGCTGTGCAATGAAAAGTAGACAGCTGGAGTCCTGGATGGATGGAGCATGGCTGGCTCTTACCATAGCCTCCCTGAGGTGTGGTAGAAATTCCCACAAAGGCTCCCACGCCCTCTGAGAATTCCTGGCAGCTGGCGTCACATCCTCTGCTCTGCCCAGGGAGCTCTGGCATCCCCTAATGGATTGCGGCACATGCATGAGAAATTCAGGCCCTGGCACCGCTTCCCTTTCGGGGGTGCGCTGGAGAATAGCTGGGAACTGGCCCTTGTGGGGGAATAAACCGAGGGTTCCTGAGTACCCAGGCTGGTCCCTGGCTGGCAATGTGGATTCCATTGGGCCAGGAGCTGTGCACTGGTGGGGTGAGTCCGCAGTTCAGTCCATGCTGGGCGCAGGCCAAGTCCTGTGCTGAGTGGCACTTCAGGCGGGAAGTCGAGTCTGCACAGGAACCGGCCTGGCAGCCAGCCGCTCTTCACCCCAGCCTAACTTCCCGCAGGCTCTGCCACTCCTGCCTGGACCCCTGCTCCAGCCCGCCGAGCTGCTCAGCTCTTCTCAGGCTGCTGTGCCGCTGCTCCCCTCCCCACTGCCCTGGAATCCCTCTGCTGGCTTCTCCTGTGTAGAATGCAGACTCCACATCCCTGTGCACCAGGCTGTGCCCTGGCGTGCTCCACCCCGTGTCCTCCGGCCTCATGGTCCCTGCTCTTTTCTCTGCCCAAACTCCTGACCTCATTCCATTCCCCCTCGCTGCAACTCCCCGTCTGCTACATCTGTTTGCTCAAAACTTCCTAAATGTGCCACCCTGTGCCCCTTCCCTACATTCTAGCGCGTCATTAAATAGTAACCTCCCACCCCAGGACCAATCGACTGTGTAACCTACACCACTCGAGCGGCCTGGAGTTGTACGTTACCTCCCTTCCCCGCCTTTGTTTGACTTAGATTGTCGGCACGCAGCGTCAGCTGCCTTTCGGCACGCACCCCGCGTGCCCTGACGGTACCCGGGCGATCCAAATCTTGTGTGCGGCTCTGCTCCTCCCTGGGGAGAAACGTTGCATCCCCTTCTGCTCCCTTCTTCTCGAAACCCCACCCGCACGCTCTGCCTCGGCGCTAAGTGCTGCCAAAAGGTGATGCCCAGACCTTGGGTTGGCAGCAGAGGGCTAGCCCGTGACTCTGCCGCGGGTTGCCAGGCACGCTGCTTGATGAAGCTGTGCTGTGCTCTCCTCCTGGGAAACCTTTGTCCTTGGTCTTTTGGACAGAATACCTCTGCCACGTGTACGTGCGGAATGACCGACTGGCTGGCGTGGTGGTCGCGGACAGCGAGTACCCCCCACGCGTGTGTTTCACCTTGCTGGAGAAGGTAAGGCCCCGAGAGCCCACCTGGAGCTCGTTGCTTCTGGGCGCGGCAGGAGGGGTTGGGCACGACTTGCTCACTTTGTGGCTGGAAAGCTGTGCGCTGCCCGGGCCTTGAAACTCTGCATTGTCTCAAATGAGCCCCGTGGCGGTGACCAGCGCGAGCAGGGCAGCGGCTGTCCAGGCCTAACGTGCCTTTGTGGGTTAGGTGATCAGTGCGTTCTGACTTGGCCAGTCTGGGTTCAGTCCTGGGTGGGCCCCGAGAAGGCAGTGCCTGTTGATCGTAGCCTGGTGCGTAGGTCATCTTTGTCCTCTCAGAAACTTCCTGCAGCCTGGCCCAGGCTGGTGCTGGAGGGGGGCAAGTCGGCCGGAGCTGACTCTCAGCCTGCATGAGCTCTGCCTGTGTTCTCGGCTGTCATCGCTGCTGTCGGTCTCCCATCTGAGTGCCAGGAGGTCCCGAACGTCCCTGCAGACCATGGTGCTCTTGGGAGGGGGGACATCCTTGGTTTGTTATCTGAATTCTAGGGGCTGTTTCCTCATGGGCCACGTAATGTACGGCTGGCGTGCGTTCCTTCACCGTTTGTGCTGGCGCAGGGCTTCTGGAGGTTGACAGGAGGGGACAGCTCCCCTACACCCTCCCTGTTGGCAGAGAACAGGGTGTCAAGGAATGGGTCTTCCTGAATGACTCTGGGCCCTCGCACCCCTTTGCGGGAGGACAGCTCGGGCTCACCGCTCGGGTTGGTTTGCATTGCAGGTGCTGGATGAATTCTCCAGGCAGGTCAGTAGTGTAGACTGGCCCTCAGGATCTCCAGCGACGATTAGCTACACAGCGCTGGACAGTTACCTGAGTAAATATCAGGTACGACGTGTACTTAACGACTGCCCCGACCTGGCCGGCAGAGAAGCCGCAGGGAAAGGGTGGGCTTCGCGGGTAGGCACTTGCCTGGGACGTGGGAGTGGTGCGTCAGTCTCCAGGCTTCCAGGGACACCTTGAGCAAATTGTTTAGTGGTGCTGGGCTTCACTGGCCTGTCACTAAAACAGGACCATGAGCTTGGCCCTGCATCCTGGCATAGTGGGGCTCAATATGCCAACAATAGCAAAGTGCTCGGCCAGGTTCCTGCCAACTTTTTCCATCTGCATGAGGAATGAATTTTGTTGTGTGCACTGAGGCATGTGCGGATGTGCACCACAATAACACAGGCTGCCAACTGTGGGTGTGCTCATCAGCTGGGTGGCCAACCGACGCTCAGCTTCCAGGGAACGCTGGGCTCAGCCACTGCAGTTCTGGGCCTGGCTGAGTGTGTAAGGGGTGTTGACAAGGTCTTTTCTCTCAGCATCTGGACGTGCGTTGTCCAGACCAGCTCTGCACCCTGCGCCGGTGCTGAAAGAACCCCCAGCAGTCCCTTTGGCAAATGACCACTCCGTTTCCAGTCCAGAGCCCTGTTGCTCCAGCAGTGTGCACACGGTCACCCTGCATCCGGGCAGGGCTTGGCGTGCCTTGCGGGGGACCAGCTTCTGGCTTGGACATGTCTGATCTGTCCTCGGTAACATGTTGTGTTCTTGCTCTCCCAAGAACCCCCGGGAGGCGGATGCTATGACAAAAGTGCAAGCGGAGCTGGACGAGACCAAAATCATCCTGGTAAGGGGCCATGTACAGGGCAAGGGGGGCTGCCTGGGCGTGGCGAAGGGACTGGGCGCGGGCTGCTGGGCGGCAGGGAGCGTATGGCTTGGCCTGGGAATTAGCGCTCTGTCTCGAGCAAGACCGTGCCCGAGCAGTGTGATCAGCTCAGCCCAGCTGCAGACTGGCCAGAACCCTGGGGGTGGCCCAACTGTCATGAGTTGTCAGTCCACTCCCAAGCTGTTACTTGGCAAGCGGGTAAAGCGGCAGGTGCCTCGGAGTCTGGAGGTAGCTTGATCAGTGCATAGGCTGCATAGGGCAGGCTGGGGCGCACGGCCCCGGTCCTGGGCGTGATGCTGCCAGACCAAGATGGGGGAAAGCAAAGCCGTTGGCTCCTCGCCCTGTGAGGGACGAGGCTGGGAAACCTGGCTCCTCAGGAGTCACAGGCCCTCAAACTAACCCCTGAGGCCTCTCGTGCTCCTGGGCGGGGATTTCCTTGAGACAGCCATGGCCTGCCACAATGGGCACGGTCACCCCACCACTCACGCAGGCAGTGCAGTGTCCGCAGAGGAAGCTGAGCTGGTGGTGCTTGGGCAGCAGCTGCCTCTTGCTCACCCTGAGCTGTGTGAGCAGCCCCCAGGGCGCTAGGTCTGGGGAGCCGGTAGCCGAGCCGGGGGCAAACCTTAACCGTTGGCTCTGCCACTGTGGAAGCCGCCAGCAGGAGCTGCAGTTTCCAGTGCTGGTCGCTTTGTTCCCTCTGCAGCACAACACCATGGAGTCGCTGCTGGAACGCGGGGAGAAGCTGGACGACCTGGTAGCCAAGTCGGAGGTGCTGGGGCTGCATTCGAAACACTTCTACAAAACCGTAAGCGCTCGGGGCTCGGCGGCGGCTGGGAGGGCAAAGGGCCAGCGCTTAGCCATGCATGGGGAAACTGTTACCCCAGTGTCTGGTGCGTGATTGAGGGCCCTGGAGGGAGCTCTTAGTGCCCCAGGCTGAATAGCGGAGGCTTCGGTGTGGAGGAAAGGTCTGAGCCAGGCCCGGCGCCTGCGCTCAGAGCCCAGGAGCGTTCGTCTCTGGCAGCTGTTGGCTGCAGAGATTTCCTCCTCTGTCCTGGCCCCGAGCCGTCATTCTGCAGCGCCCAGAGCACAGCACCCGCTTCCGCCCGGCTCTGTGGCCTGCTGTGGGTTCCAGCTTTTGTGCGCTGGCACACACCAGTGCCTTGGCCTGCTCCTCCGCCTCCCAAGGGGCTCCGGGTGTTTGCAGGCTCCCTTAGTGGGCCCTGGGGCCTGGGCGAGGTCCCAGTGCCCACTCCAAGGCGGAAGTGCTGCCGGAAGGGGCTTTCCTACTGGAAGAGGCTGATGTGGAGGGCACTGAACTAGTGGATGCCAATGTCCCCTTGTAAAGCCCGGCCCTGGCTGCACTCGGCTAGTACATCTGACCCCCTGGGATGGGCCAGCCCCATAGATCAGCCCTTCCCTGCTGTCCCTGGCTGGGCTGACTGTCCCAGGCAGGGTCAGGTGTCCCTGTGGTTTACTGTCTCCCCAGCCCTGGAAGCATGGGTGTGTGCGGGCCGGGCCGGGCCAAGCCGAGCCTGGTATGTGGGCACTGGCTGCCTCCCAAGGGGAGCGCTCCCCGAGAGACCCCTCAGCTCTTCTTTTCTTTCCAGGCCCGAAAGCAGAACTCCTGCTGCAAGGTCATGTGACCCAACCAGCTGGGCCCGCTGCTCCCGTTCAGCCCTTTCACCGGCCAGGGGTGGAAAGAGACCACTGGCGGGGGGACCCTGGTTCCAGGTGCACCAGTGCGGGCGGTGAGGCTGGGCAGGCGTTGCAGCCCCCGGGGCTGTCTGCGCGGGTGGCCCTCCAGCTGGCTGTGCTGGTGGCTGGAGAGCCCTTTCCGGCCCCAGTGGGCTGCCCCCTTGGACAGCGGTCTGGGCCCTGCAGCGCAGCCTGGCCTGGGGCTCACTCCTCCTCTCCAGAGATCAGATGGCTCCCTGCTGGCATCGCTGTGCGCACACACAACACTAGAGAGGGGCTCCTGGCACGGCCCCAGGAGCTGGCGGCGGCTGCTTCCCTTTGTCTGCCCCCCGGCGCCGGGCTCAGCTCCTGCTGAGGGGCCGGCTGGTGGGGCAGGGCAGCCTCAGAGGAGCACGGAGGAAGGGCCTCAGGGGTCTGGGAACTGGCCTTGCTGCCACTAGGTGGGAGGTGGTACTTGGACTGGAGTCGTGGCTGGGGGCACCGGTTACTCAGTGCTCACCTGGGAGAGGGGGAGGCGGCACTTGGCTGGGCCTTCCCCCTGCCGGTGCTGTCCTGCACAGGTCAGCCAGCTGCCCTGCTTTGCTGCAGGGGATTGTTCTGCCTTGCCCTGCCCTGCCCTGCCCCGCCCATCCTCCCCACCTCAGCACCCCCATGGCCGAGTCCCAGCCTGCCGGTCTCACACCGGTGCCATGCGCGCTCTCCATGCAGGTGGCTGCTCTGCCCTGCGCCCTGGCCTGGCTCAGGGCCCATCTACGCCCAGCGTGACTGGCTGGGCTACTTGTGTCGAGGAGGGGGAAATAATTGTGGCCCCCTCCCTGCTGAGCTGGTGGCCGAGCGCAGCCCCCTCCCTTTCCTCTCACTGTGGCTGGAATAACGTTTTCCTCTCTTGCTGATCCCTGCCTTTGCCCAGCACTGCTCTCAGGGGGAGAAGGGGGCAGCTGGCAGCCTTGGGGGGGGGCCCAGGGAGCTGAGATGGCTGCCAGGCCCCCACTTGCTGCAGAAAGAGAAGAGCAGTGAGGGGACTGGTGTGTGTGCTGTGGGGCGGGCACCATCCCCCTGGTGGAGAGAGCTTGTTGGTCATTGCCCATCTGGCTCGAAACCAGCCTCCACCCTGCCAGCTGCCAGGGGGTTTGGCTCCAGATGGGGCAATGGGCAGGTGCTGGGGAGCAGGGTGAGCAGCAGAGCTGTGGGGGTAGCCAGGAGCTGCTCCAAGTCCTGAGAGCAGGTGCTAATGCCATGGTGCGGGGAGGATGCTGGGGAGAGACCCAGATCTGGCTGAGCTGCTCCCCTGCCCTCCCAGTCACACACATACACACTCCAGCAGGCTCATTTCCTACCTGTGGCCCCCACCTCGCCTCCCTCCTGGCCGGGGCCGAGCAGCTGGGACTTGTGCGCGTGCTCTTGGCCGCTGCCGTGGTGCCAATGTGGATAAAGTTGTTTTCTGGCTGTTCTCCGTGGCTCGGGGTCTCATTAGCTCTCCGGTTCCCCAACCGCCTGGCCTGGCCTGGGGTGTGGTGCCCTAGCTCCTTGGCAGGGGCTCTGTGTGCGCGCACGCTGGGGGCCTGGCCACTGCAGGGGGGCGCCAGGGCCCCATCCTCCCTCTGTGGACAGGGCTGGCCTGGGCCCTGCAGGGGGGTGGACCAGTAGCAGTTTCTGTGCCAGCCCTGGGAAAATGCTTAAGGCCCTGTCGTGCTGCCCAACCTCTGCTAATGCCAGGGCAAATCCGGCCCACGGAGCCAGGAACCCCAGGCTTACCGTGGGGCTCCCCAGCCCAGGGGCGTGGGGCGGCCTGCCAACACCAGCTGGGGTGCCCTGCTGAGTGCATCCTGGCCCCTTACTGCTGCCCTCCTTGGGCACATACCTGGCCTGCAGAGTGCCCTCCACAAGGCTGCTGCCCCAACCTGGGTGCTGCTCGCCACTTCCCCTCCCTCCCCGCAAAGGCCCAGCAAGGCCACGGCCGCCCAAGAAGAAACCAAAGAGGCGTCCAAAGAATAGTAATATCATCGTCATCAGAACAATCCACAAGCACAAAGAGGGGGGAGATCCGGGGAAGCCCGAGCGCTCGGGAGCAGAGTCCGCCGCCCAAGGAGCGCTTCGAAAAACGGGTCACAGATGTCCAAGCGCAAACACGACCACGGGACACGACCACGGGAAGGTCCATGCTTCGACAGAGAATGCAGGTGGCCTCGGCCGAGCGCCGCGGGGACGGGGCGGGGGCGGGCAGCTTCAGAAGGAAGGCTGGATCAGAGTCGGAACGTTTTTCATCGCAACACCTGCTCACCTGGCTGGACGGACACGGGGGCGGGGGCTGGAGAAGTCATGGCTGGGCTGGACTCGGGGCGGTCGGTTTGGTGGGTTTTTTTTTTTTTTTTTTTGTCGGTGTTTTGTTGGGTATTTTTCTGCAAACACAGGCACTGGAAACGGGCGGGGAAGGGCACAGGTGCATGCGGGCGCGTGCTTGGCACTGCCGCTCCCGGCTAGCAGCTCAGCTCAAATCACCGTCTCCTTGGGATGAAACCAGAACAGCCAGCGGTAGCTCTGCAAGACACAAAGAGACGCAGCCCGTGGCCGTGCCTGCCCCACCAGCCCCCAGCGGGACTGTGGCGCTGCCTTCTGAGCTGACCGGGTGGAACGCTGGGGCAAGCCCTGCGCGGCGTGGGCACCAAACGCCGGGCAAAGGGGACCACAGGAGAGGCCTGTGGGGAGCTGGCAGTTGGCGGCACAGGCGCAGGGAGCGCTGTTGGGTGTTGGCGCTGGACTTGGGGTTCCCACGGTTGCTTCTGGCTGATCTCAGGCAGCTTGGCCACCTCTTGTGGCAGGGGAATCGGGCCGACAAGGGGCCTCAAGAGGTTCCAGTCCACGTGTGAGGAACTCGGCCGTGCCCACTCATCCTGGCTGCCTAAAGGGACGTGGCCCAGCCACCGTGCCCGCCTGAGAGGCGCCAGCTTGGATCAGCAAGAACTGGTGAGTTCCCCCGCCACTGGGGCCAGGGGCTAACGAGAGCCCTGGGCTTCCTCCAGCTCAGCACTTTGGCAGCACCTCTGCTCAGATCGTGGGCCCGGAAGAACCGATGCCCCCATCCCAGCAAAGGATCGTTTGCGGAGGCATTTAACACAGCACCTCGGCTACGAGGAATTCCCGCACCAGAATCTCTGCACTGGCGCTCGGGACGTCGTTCCTTCAGTTGCACTCTCCCCTTTTCCCAGTCTCACGAATAAACCTGCGGCGGGGTTGGATCTGACCGGGGGCCACAGCTGCTCCCTTCGGGGCTGGAAGAACCTGCCTGGATTGGCTGAGATTGGTTCCCAGACCCTCTTGTCCATGTCAGCAGGAATTAGGGCTGCTGCCCCCTCTGACCGACACCCCCAGTGCCTGCAAAACCCTTGGCTGGATGCTCCCCAAGGTCACAGATTCCATCATCCCACCAGCCCTGAGCGAGAAGCCACACCTGGCTGTCACCCTGGGGGTAGTGAGCCCTGAAACCAGGCCAAGGCACCTCTCCAGGCGCTCCCCCAAGAGCGTTCTGCATGCAGTTGGGAATACTTGGTCCTTGCCGGCTGGGGGCCCTGCTTTCTGCACTCGGTGGGGCAGAGGGGGGTCAGCCCTGCCAGGTGGATGCGGGCGGAGGCCCAGGGGAAGCGGAAGCGGGAGGTACGTGGCAAGACATGCTCCCTGTGACTGGCTGGTGCCGGAGGGTAGGGGACCACTTGTGCCCTCTAAGCACTGGGGCCTTCCAGCAGCGCCCCGCAAACCTATCTGACAGCAGAGCGGTGTCTCCCCCAGGGTCGGCCTAGCAGAGCTCCGCCAGGCCCACGGCGGTGTGTTGCCCCGTCCCGTCCCGCCCAGCGGAGCATTGCTGGGCCTGTGCGCTCCTTCCCTGGGTTGCAGCCCCATGCTCCGAGGGGTCCCGGGCACTGTGGCGGCCAGCCCAGGGCAGCGACAGGGGCCGGCCCCCCCACTGGGGGGGGGGGGGGGGGCTCACCTTCACTGCAGCAGTGCCACCGGCGCCCCCGAGCAGTGGAAGTGGACGTTCAGCCACTTGCCGTCGCGGCGGTGCCAGACGCGGGTCTCCTCGGACTGGCTGGTGCGGGGCCGGCCCTGGCCATCGACGTACTGTGTCAGGCGGATGTAGGCGATGCAGGCCGCGTCCTCCCCGATCACGTGCACGTGGGGGTTCAGGATGGTCGTGTGGATGGGCTTGTTGTTTTTGGCTAACACTGGGGGGGCAGAGAGTGGCGGTGAGCCGGGCGGTGAGCCGGGGGGTGCTCATGGGCGGGCAGGAGTTAGGGGCAGAGCCAGGGGGCTGGGGAGGGCTTGGCCAAGCTGGGCCAGGGGGCGGGATCCTCATGCGCTGGGCTGGCAAGGTGACCCTGGGGGCGAACAGAGGCTGGGCTACCAGGAGGCTGCGTTGAGCTGTCAGGGCACTGGGTACCAACTGGGCCAGCCTGGTGGGGTGTGGGGAGCTGGGTTGTGGGGTGTTGGGTGCTGCCTGGGCCAGCCTGGCAGGGTATGGGGAGCTGGTGGCAGGATGCTGGGTGCGCCTGGCCTGGCCTGGCAGGGTATGGGGAGCTGGTGGCAGGATGCTGACTAGGCCGGCCTGGCAGGGTGCTGGGTGTCGGGGTGCTGGGTGCCCCCTGGGCCGGCCTGGCAGAGTGTGGGGTGTTGGGTGCTGCCTGGGCTGGCTTGGCAGGGTAGAGGGAGCTGGTGGCGGGGTGTTGGGTGCTCATGGGCCAGCCTGGCAGGGTGCTGGGTGTCAGGGTGCTGGGTGCTGACTAGGCCGGCCTGGCGGGGTGCTGGGTGTCGGGGTGCTGACTAGGCCGGCCTGGCAGGGTGCTGGGTGTCGGGGTGCTGGCTCGCCGGCTTGGCTCACTCACAGTTTTCAAAGTAGAATCTGTGGAAGTCCATCCCCTCCACCAGGTTGCCCAGCGCCTCGGGTTCGAAGGAAGTCAGGCCGGGGTCACAGATCTTCCTGCAATGCAGCGCCAGCGAGGGGCTGAGACAAGGCAGGGCCTGGCTTCCTTACGGCAGCCCTGCCCCTACCCCCCAGGAGCCCCACACCCCCCTAGCTGGGGGCACCACAGCCCCACAGCAGGGCCCAGGGCCCCACACGGCCACGCCCCCTCTCCCAGGGCCCCACAGGGCTCACGGACTCACGCGTAGGCCTCGAAGTCCCCATTGTTGACTGCCTCGATCAGCTGCTCCGTGATCTTAATGATCTCCTGCTTGCGGGCTGTGGGGCAGAGAGCAGGGGCCGGGGTCAGTGGGGCTGGGGGAGCCCACACTGGCCCAGCCAGACCTGGCAGGTACCCACGAGCTGTGCCTGATAGCGAAGCCCAGTTCAGGACCCCCTCAGTCCCGGCCACGCTGCTGTTGGGGGAGACCGATGGGCATCCCCCTAGGTACCCCCAGGGCTTCTGCCACCGGAGGTGCCATCCGGGCCCCTGCCCCGAAAACCGGTCAGCTCAAGACCCCCTCAGCCCGGCCCCATGCCTGAGCCCACACCCACCCAGCCCCACACCTCCCATTGCTGTGAAGTAGCCAGGAGCCGCTCGCCTGGTGACCCATTTAGCTTGGCCCATGCATAATGCAGGGCCCTGCAGCTCTGTCCCTGCCAAGGCTGGCTCCTTGGAAACGTCTGGCCTGCCCTGCGGTCTCCATTCCCAGCGCCAGTCCTGCGGGGATCCCCTCCCCGGGGCCTGGCAGCCAGCCCTACCCCGTGTGTGCCTGTCCAGCTGGGCCGCGCCGGGGGGGTGGGTCAGGGCAGCTGCCTGGCACTGCAGGCTCCAGCTGCTTCAATCCAGCATGGGGGGGGAGCATTTTCCAGCCTCCCCCAAGCCATGGGCCTGGGTCTGCCCCAGAGGGTCCCCTCTGGCCTTGCACCCCGTGGAACAGCCCTGGGAGGAGTGGGGACCTAGCCGGGCCAAGCCCCTCAGCAGCACTGTGTGGGTGGGGCCCACAGCCCCCCAGGGTCCCACTGATTGCAGGGGAGTGGGGCCGGCTGTGGGGTTACTAGTTGTGTCCCCGCAGCCTCAGGCCGGCCGCCATACAGGCTGTAGTGCTGGGCAGCCCCCTCGGCCCAGCCAGCCTCCCCTGCCAACACATCCCCTGAGCCCCAGCTGCACCACGGGGGAGCTGCCCATTGGGTGGGCCAAGTGGGAGGCCCAGGCCAACCCCAGGCATGGCCGCGGAGGGGGCTTACGCCCTCTGCCCGCCCCATCCTTGGGCCGACATGCTCCAGCTGGCGCCCCTTGCCCTGTGCCTGGCCTGGTCCCTTGTGGACCCGACCCACCCCCCCAATCCTGCAGCTCACGGCCTCAGCTGCCCCCAGTGCCTCCTGCAGCATGGGCAGAAGAGCCACCCCCACATCACTGCCCTGGTCCCCAAGGGCCGGCCACTGGCCCACACTGTGCCCCTGCACCCTCGGGGCGGCCACCTCCACACTGCCCAGGGCCTATGGGGCTGAGCCACGGCATCCAGCGCACAGCCCTGCCGTGAACGGCCTGACCCATGCAGGGCCAGCCCCTCTGCCCCACACGCAGTCCCTAGCCAGCCCTACCTGTGAGATTACCGGGCATACCTGCGCCTGGCAGAGCTCCGCCCACTTGGCACCCACCCCTGGGCCAGCGCCAGCTCCCAGCACTGTGTCAGCCACGGGCCGGCAGGCAGCCCGAAACTGAGCTGCGCCGGGCGCCGGGGCCGGGATATCTGACTCCCGCGGGCAGCCGTGAACCTCAGCACCCAGGTCCCAACGTCCTGGCCTCCAGCCAATGCAGCTCCGCCGGTGCCCCTCTGCCCCCGCCGCTCCCACCCCACCCGCCTGCACAGCTCCGCCTGTACCCCCGCAGGCCCCCCCCAGCTCCGCCGGTGCCCCTCTGCCCCCGCCGCTGCCGCTCCCACCCCACCCCCCCTGCACAGCTCCGCCTGTACCCCCGCAGGCCCCCCCCCAGCTCCGCCGGTGCCCCTCTGCCCCCGCCGCTCCTCCCCCCGCACAGCTCCACCGGTACCTCCACAAGCCCCCCCCAGCTCCGCCAGTGCCCCTCTGCCCCCCCCTGCTCCCCCCCACAGCTCCACCGGTACCTCCGCAGGCCCCCCCCAGCTCCGCCGGTGCCCCTGTGTCCCCGCAGCTCCCACCCTGGCCCCCCCGCACAGCTCTGCCGGTACCCCCCACAGCCCCCCCCAGCTCCGCCGGTGCCCCTCTGCCCCCCGCAGCTCCCACCATGCCCCCCCTGCACAGCTCTGCCAGTACCCCCGCAGCCCCCCCACAGCTCAGCCAGTGCCCCTCTGCCCCTGCACTGCTCTGCCAGTACCCCTCTGCCCCCACAGCCCCTCCCTGCCCCCCACACAGCTCCACCAGTGCCCCTCTGCCCCCGCACAGATCAGCAAGTGCCCCGCAGCCCCCCCACAGCTCCACCAGTGGCCTTCCCCCCAGCTCTGCTGGTGCCCCTTTGCCCCCCCCCCAGCTCCACCATTGCCCCTCTGCCCCCACACAGCTCCATCCGTGCCCCTTACTCTCACCCACAGCCCCCTCCCCAACTCTGCTGGTGCCCTGCAGCTCCCCACACAGCTCCGCCCGTGCCCCTTACTCATGCCCACAGCCTCCCCCATGCCTCCGTGGGTGCCCTGCAGCCCCCCCGCCATAGCTCTGTCCATGCCCCTCACCCGCAGCCCCCCTGAACAGCTCCACCGGTGCCCCTCACCCCCCCCATAGCTCTAGTGGTGTTCCCCTGCCCCTGCAGCCTGCCCCTGACCCCCCAGAGCTCCACTGGTGCCCCTCACTGCCACCCGCAGCCCCCCCACACACACACACAGTGAGGGAGGGTGGAGGGGACAAGGAGTGAACGGGGCAGGGGCTTGAGGGGGCGGGGCCTGGGCAAAAGGGCGGGGCAAGGGTTCTGGTAGGGCGGAGCCTGGGTGAGAGGGCAGGGCAGGGCCAGGCCATTTGTGTGTGCAGTTAGGCAGGCCCAGGAGGGGCGCGTGGCCCCCGCCCTGCCCATGGGGGCACAACAGCCCACCCTGGGCCGCGCCCAACTGCGTGCAGCTCCTAGCCCAGGTGCCCGGCGGGCACCGCAGACAGCAGGCACCTGACCAGCCCCCCCTCGGGCAGGGCTGCTTCCTTTCAACCCCCCCAGTGCCGGAGCCTGGCGGGAGGCCCCGGCTTCAGCCAGGAGTTGGGATGCGCCCGGGCACCCCAGACCAACCCCGCAGGGCAGAGCCCAGAACCAGGGACGGGCGGCCGCCCTCGCTCCGGGGCCATGCAGGCCCAGCCCAGGCGGCCGCCCCAGAGCTGTTTGAGCCCCACACGATGTGCCCCACTCCGGTGGCGGCCCAAACCTGGGCCAAGCCGGCGGCCCCGCGTTCCGCTACTTACGCTGGGGAGGGGACGGGCTCGCCCCGGCAGGAGACGGGCAGGGCTGGCTCATGGCAGGCGGCCCCTCAGCGTCTAGGGCCCCAGGGCCCCTCCTCACCGCACTTAGGATGTCAGAGAACCTGGCGGCTGGCACGGGACAGACGAGAGGGTTGAGGGCGGCCAGGTGCGTGGAGAGCCTTGCGCTCTGCCCCAACCCTGGGAGTGGGGCTGAGCTGTGGGTAGCCTCGGGCTCCGGGTCTGCCCACAGGGCTGGGGGCCCAGCACCCCTGGCTTGAATCCCCTCGCCCGGCAGCAGACGGGTACCGCCCGCCCTTCCTGCTCTGTGCCTGGGCCCCGGCCCACACAGGGGCTCGGCCGGGAGCCCGGAGCACCCGGTGATGCCCGTGCAGGGAGCAGAGCCCAGGTAAGGCTGGAGGGCGCCACCCTGGCAGGCCCAGTGCCACGCTGCTGTGCGGAGACACGCAAGGTGCTGGAGGAAGGCCTGCGAGGGGCTCCTGGCGCAGCGGGCTCAGAAGGGCCGAGCGCTGCTCCCCTGGCGCTTGGGAAGGGGGTACGGGCACAGCCGGGAAGCGCTCCACCACATGCTGTGGGATCGGGCCGGTGGACCGGGCTGCGCTGGGGAGGGAACACGAGCCCGGCTGACGGACGGCTCTCCACCCAGACTGGGCGCGCCCTGGGGCAACAGCAACCTGCTACTTACGCTGGGGAGGTGGAGGGCTTGTGCGGGCCGGAGAGGGGCAGGGCAGGCTGGCAGGAGGCTGCTGCCCTTCCGTGTCGGGGGGGCCCGAGCCCCTCCTCACCATGCACAAAAGGTCAGAGAACCTGGCGGCTGGGTGGGACGGAGGAGAGAACGGGGAGAGGGGGTGAGAAACCCATGGAATGGACATGCAACGGAGCAGAGGCAGGCAATGCAGGGAGCAGGGGGGTGGCGGGGGGGCGGGTTGGACAGGGAATGGGTGGAGGTGGTGTGGACACACGTACCCCAGACATTCCACAGATAGGTAGGTAGATAGAGGGGTGTGGGGGATAAATAGGTAGAGGTGGATGTGTGGGGATAGATAGACAGAGGGGTGTGTGTGGGGTTAGATAGAGGGCATGGGTGGGGATGGATAGATAGATGGGGGGGTATGGGGGTAGATAGATGGGTGTGAGGGGATAGATGGGGGGTAGATACATAGATAGATGGTTGTGTGGGGATAGATAGAGTGTGTGTGTGGGGGGATAGATAAATAGATGGGGGGTGATAGATAGAGGGGGGTGTGGGGATAGATACATAGATAGAGAGGGGGTAGATAGATATATAGATGGTTGTGTGGGGATAGATAGAGGGCGTGTGTGGGGGGGGATAGATAAATAGATGGGGAGTGATAGACGGGGGTGTGGGGATAGATACATAGGTAGAGGGGGGGTAGATAGATCCATAGATAGATGGGGGTGAGGGGATAGCTAGACAGAGGGGGGGGTAGATACACAGCTAGAGTGGGGGTGTGGGGATAGAGAGATGTGGGGGGGGGTGATAGGTAGATGAGGTGTGGGGCCAGAGAACAGACAGACAGACTATGCGGGGCTGATGGACAGATGTCCATGCCTGCTACTGGGACACAGGACTGACTATTCTGCTGTCTCCCCAGCAGGCCCTGGGGCCCTGGGCTGCCCCACACGAGCTGGCAAAGCCCCCGACCTCCCAATGCCAAGGCAGGATCATTTCTAGTGCTCTGTCCACACAGGGCCCCACTGCTGGGCTCCAGCCACAGCTCTGCAGCATCTTGAGCTGGGAGCATGGCTGGGCCAGCCCTGTGCCCCCTGCCCGGCTGGGAGGAGCAAGCCCAGGGCCGGAGCAGTAGCCCGGGGTGCGGTGGACTCGGTGGCAGAGCCAGACACCAGCTGCCCAGGAGTAGGGTGAGTCCCTGGGAGGTGCCAGGCTGGGGGGCAGCGTGAGGGGGGGAACCCCAGAGACAGGCAGGCCCGAGGTGGCACCCCCTAAGGACAGAGGTGGCATGGGCTGGCGTCTGCAGGGCTGTGACAGGCGGGGAGTCCCACAGCCCAGGGCCCCAGCTGGCGGAGCCCCGGAGTCCTGCAGGGAAAGAGCCCTCTGCCGGGCCCATGGCCAGAGCCTCAGCCCACCACACTCGGACGCAGCGACTGCAGCTGAGGGCACACAGAGCGAACAGCCACCACCACCGCCCCCCCCGAGCAAGCCACCACTGGCCCCCCCAGGAGAGCAGACCTCCCCACACACACAGCGCAAACGGCCCCCCGGCACATGCCGAGCGAACCCCCCACCCCCATAAGAACAGGGTAAGCCCTACGCTGCCTCCAGCCAGTGCCCGGCGTCCCCCAGGCAGAGATAGAGCCGGGATCCAGGGGGGCCCTGTCCTCCATGCATGGAAGCAGGGAAAGTCCTGGCTGGCCTCTGGCTGCTGTGCACCATGCAGGTCCTGCTGCCAGCTGCCGCCCATTGCTGCTGCCTGCCGGGATGGGTAAAGTGGCCTGACGCTGCTCTGCCACGTCCCCCTTGCCTTGTGTCTTTCCCAGGCACGTTCGCCCCCCACCCCCAAGGGAACCTGCCCCATGCCCTTGGCGGTACTTCCTCCAGGACTCCAGCTGGGACCACCAGGCTCACAGAGAGGCAACCAGGCGCGTCAGCTGTACCCCAGCCCCCTCCGAATGGCCCCAGCCGCCTGGCGCGGGACGGCCGACCTGCCCACGGTGCCTGCCAGAGCGGGAAGGGCTGATTGCAACCCCAGCGTCTGATCCCCGCGGTGGGGACTCACCCGCTCCTGCCTGCCCCCCAGGGGCGGCACCGCGCCCAGCCGCGGGGACCCCCAAGGCCCCACTGGATCAAAGCGCGTGGGCTGGCGGTCTCGCTCCTGTCCCAGTGCCCTGCTTGGCCGCCCCCCGCCCCCCACAGCAGCTCCCGGCCCACGCTCGGCAGAGGTGCCAGCCGCTCAGCAGCCCACGGCACCTCCCTGCTGGCCCTGGCGGGGCTGGTACCTTTCGTGTCCTCGTCCTCGATGGTGGTGTTGGTGCTGTCGGAGGATTCCTGAAAGACAGGCGGGAAAGGGAGCGAGAGAGAGAGACGGGACCAAGCGTGAGGCAGGCAAGGCTGGGCCAGGGCCACCCGGCATCACCCATGGCCTCGCTGCCCCTCTGGGTCCCACTCCTGCCCTGCTCGGCTGTCAGCTGCACTGGGATGGGGGGAAGGCCCCACCACCAAGTTACCAGCCCCTGCCCCCCACCCCCGCCCGCCGAGGCCCCTCAGAGACTATATCTGCCCCTCCCGCCGGGGGCCTTGGTCCACCAGAGGCAAACGGGAGCAGCCCCCGGACAGCTGTGCCGCGACCACCTGAGCCGGGCAGGTAGCCGCAGAAGCGCCGGCCCCTTGCCGTGACATCAGGGAGGGGAGCTGCAGACCCAGGGAAGGGCTCAGGCGTGGCTCCCTGCAACCCAGCCCGGCCAGCAGTGGTGCGCAGGACAGGACGGGGCCTGGCACAGAGCTGCCCTTGGCCCACAGCCCTCCGCAGGGCCCTTCCATGGGCTCCCCTGCGGCCAGGTCAGACTCCCAGCCCTGCGCCCCACCTCCCTCCAGCAGGGAGGCAGGAGCCCCGCGCAGCCAGGCCAGAGGCACTGGGGGGTGGAGGGAGGGTGGGTGGCACAGCCCCCCCCCGCCCCAAGCACAGACGCGATCTGCCCCAGGTAGGCAGCACTCAGCCCCAGCGCCACACAAGTGGGGGGCAGCCTGGTGCACCCCAGCCTGCCCCTGGGCAGACCCCCCCGGCACTGAGACCACTGACAAGGGAGAAGGGAAGTCCCTGCGCCGCAGCCTGGGCTAAGCATGTGTTGGCTCAGCTCCGGCGATCGCGCTCAGGGCGTCAGCCCGAGGTCTGTCGGCCTTACGCCTCGCCTGGGCTTCCCACAATGTCTCCGCTCTACCTCCGGGCAGCTGAGCCCTCGTGCCCAGCCCAGCCCAGCCAACGTGCCCCCGGGAGCAGCATCAAGCCGGCTCCGGCCCCTGCGGGTGGCTTTATGGCACGGCCAGGCCCTCGGGCTCAGGCGAGCACTTTGCTGGGTGCTCGGGCTCTGACTTACCCACCCTGGGCCAGCATCCTGCCGGCAACTGGCTCCAGAGCAGGCGTGGAGGCCAGGACCCCCAGCCTCAGGGGGGCAGCATGCCCCCAATGCAGCATCTGAGCTGCACTAACAAAATGGGAATTTGCAACCCTCCCACGCGCCGGCCGTCAGCAGCTGCCCCGGCCCCCCGGGGGCTCTGGAATAAGACTGCGTGGCTGCCGTGGGCCATGCCACTGAGATCAAAGTCCTCCCCGGACGGTTGTGATTCTCCCCAGCCCTCCTGCCAGGACAAGGGAAGAGCCAACCCAGTCCCCGTCTGTGCCCGGACGCCAGCCGCCTTCCTGGGGTGACTGACCTGGAGCGACTCACGGAGCCAACCTGCCAGCAGGGAACACCCCCTTCCCCGGCACAGCACGACTTCAAACCTGCCCCCGGCTACCCCTGACCCAGCTTCCATGGGCTCCCCTGCCCCGACGGTCCGGCTCAGACTCCCAGCCCTGGGCCCCCACCTCCCTCCAGCGGGGAGGCAGGAGCCCCACGCAGCCCCGGCCAGGACAACGTGCACGGTGAGAGCGGGAGAAGAGGCCAGGTCCTGTTCGATTCCCTGTCCCCAGAGCGTCCCAAAGACAGCTGTGGGCAGCGCAGCGAAGGGGCTGCCGCCTGCTAGTTCTTCGCCGCCTTTCACCCGAAGGAGAACAAAGCTGGGGCTGGGTTCCCCTGCGATGCAGAAAGCCCATCTCCCTCGCCGGGGACTGGAGAGACGGGCAGATTAGAGAGCCACAGAACACTAGGCCTGGAAGGGATCTCGCGGGGTCATGAAGTCCAGCCCCGTGTCCTCACAACAGCACCAAACACCATCGAGCCCAGCCCTGATCGGCGTCTGCCTCACCTGCTCTTAAATCTCTCCAGTGAGGGAGCTCCCACAACCTCCCCAGGCAATTTACTCCAGCGTTTGACCGCCCTGACAGCTGGGAAGTTTTCCCTAATGTCCAACTGAAACCTCCCTTGCTGCAATTTAAGCCCATTGCTCCTTGTCCGATCCTCAGAGGCCCAGGAACAATTTTTTTCCCCTCTCCTTGTAACCCTCTTTGAGGTGCTTGAAAACCGCTATCATGTCCCCTCTCAGCCTTCTCTGTTCTAAGCTAAACCAGCCCAGCTCTCTCAGCCTTCCCTCGCAGCTCATGTTCTCTAGGCCGTTGATCGTTTTCGTTTCTCTTCTTTGGCTCCACTCCCACTTCTCCGCCTCTTTCCGGAAAGGTGGTGCCCACAACTGGCTGCAGCACTCGTGGTGAGTGGCTTAATGGCCGGTGCATTGGCCTGCTAAACCCAGGGTCGCGAGCTCCATCCTCGAGAGGCCCACTTAGGGATCTGGGGCAAATACATCCAAAAAAAAAAATTCTGGGCTGGCAATAGGGCTGGGAACTGGACTCCATGACCTCTGGAGGTCCCTTCCAGCTCTGTGAGACAGGTCTGTCTCCGTGCTGTGAGGCCTGCGGGCACTGAGCTGAGCGGAAAGATGGCTTCTCATGCCTTGCTCACCCTCTTCCTGCTAATGCAGCTGACTCAGAGGGCTGCAGCGAAGCGAAGTTCACTAAGGGGCCATGCCAGGTTCTCGGGCTGCTTGGACTCTCTGCTGGGGGTCTGTTAATGCCAGTGCAGCTGACGTGCCCTAGGGGAGGGCTGCACTGGCCTCCGTGGCCCAGGGAGGCTCCTGCCAGCCCCAGGAAACTCCAACCTGCTAGTCAGGGTGTTTCTCGCTTGTAACAAAGCAGCTTTGGGGAGAGAAGCGCTCTCCCGTTTCAGCCACAGAGAATGAACGCAGGGCACCACCCGCCTGTGGCAGGGCTCCTGGGATCCAGGCGGTGCTCGGGTGCAAAGCCCAGGTTACAAGACCTGCCCCACGGGGTGCGGGGTGTGTGTGTGTGTGCGCAAAGGAAGCAGAGAGCTGCAGGCCCCAGCGGGGGAATTCCCAGGCTCTAGTGCTACGCAGCTGTCAAAGCTGATCCATGACCCTCGAGACACTGCCCCCTCGCCCCGCCCCAGGGTGCAGTGGAGAATGTGGGGGGGTGAGATGCAGGCTTGGGTGAGGTGGGGCTGCGGCTGAGCGATGGATGAATGTGGCATGGAGGGAGTGTGTCAGTCCTCGGCCAGCTGCAGCCTGGGGGATTGCTGCTCCCAGCTCGCGACCTCTGCTCTTGGCCTGGCTCCTGTGGGGGTCAGAGAAGAGGATCCCAGCCCCAAGCAAGCACCCCCCTCCCAGCTAGCTGGGCCAGTGACCCCTCCCTGCCGATGGCTGGGGAGGCCCAGGCAGAGGGGATGGCCAGCTGGGATGCTCCCAGGCCACTTCTCCTGCCTCTGGGGAGTGTTGGGCCCTTGCCACAAGGGCTGGAGCAGACAGGCAGCAAAGCCCCCAGCCGGCACCAGGGACTGAACAGGCTGCCCTGGAGCCAGGGCTCCCCTTAGCAGGGTAGAGTCCAGGCTGCTCCCCCATGGACCCCGCTCTGTCCCCAGGAACTCTGCAAGGGGCCAGGGCCCTGAAGCGGGGTCTGATGGCGCTGCTTCAGAGCAGGGCCCAGCTGTTCCCCAGCACAGCTCCCCATGGGACTCCCGACTCCCAGGGCAAGCAACCAGGCCTCTTGTACACGCCAGAGAGAGACTGGGGTCACTATAGCAGAGAAGTCGGGGCCTGGCAGGGGTCCCTCGAATTTCTTCTATCTGTGGGTGGATTAAATTTTTTCTGTGCACCGATGCATGTACCGATGTGCACCACCCATGGACACCCACACTGCCAGCTGAGGGCGCTCTGCTAACCAGCTGGGTGGCACCTGACGCTCTCCTGGGCGGCCACCCAGGGCGCTCGGCTTAGAGGGAACCCTGGGTCTGGCGCACAGGTGGGCGGGCGACGGCAAGAGTCAAATGGCTCCCTGCTGGCAACAGGGCGCAGCGCGGACGGAAGACAGGCAGCAGTACCTTAATGCCGTCCACGGGGTTATGGATAACGGTGGTTTGAGGTTCCTACAGGAGAAGAGACAGAGAGGAAGGAGGACACACCACAGCGGTGGGCGGAGGAAAGGGACAGATGGATCAGAAAACGGTGACGAGAAGGTGGAGGGGAGACGGGGGGGGGGGACAGACCCAGAAGAGAGTGGGGAGGGGGGATGGAGGGAGAAAAGCAAAAAGTAATTAGTTCGGCAAAAGGCAAATGGTTAACAGAACAAGTGTGGCGGCGTGAACCAGGAAGAGAGAAACGTGGGTGGGGGGGGATCTCCATGGATGAACCGCACTGGGCCAGGCCCGGCCAGGGCAGCAAGAGTGTCCCAGCGAAGGGGGAGGAAATGGAAGATGCGAAGCTGAAATCCGACGGGAGCCCTCTGACCAGGGCGGAGGCAGGGCCAGACAGCACCGGGGAGCCCTGCAAGACCCTGAGAGCACTGGCAGGTGAGGCCGGAGGTCCCCCCAGGAGCAGGCAGCTGGCTGCCCACACGTGGAAGGAACAGCCCTTTAAATGAGCGTCTTGGGGAGCCTCAGTCAGCCCCGGTCTCCGCCACGGTGCCGGCAGGTCCTGGCTCCAGCCAGGGGACTGTCTGTACTATAGGTTGGCAGCACTGAGCGCTTACCTTTGCTGGAACGTAGCGGGGCCGTGGATGCTACTGGGCGCTTACCTCAGCCCGGGATCCAGGGAAGCAGACGCCCGCCTACCTCACCAGCGGCACCGGGCGCTGCCTCACACCCCCCGTGCAGCCTCTTCGGTCTCAGAGGGGAAACCGAGGCACCAAGTGGCTAAGTGACACGCCCAGCGTCACACCAGAAGCCTGTGGCAGAGCAGCACATGGGCCTAGCACCTAACCATTGCGCTATGCTGCTTCTCATGTTCCATGGCTGAAATCCATCCCCTGCCAGGGGCAGCCCCAGCAATCTCAGCGGTGTCCGAGCCCTGCCCTGGCCTCCGAAGCAGGAGCAAGCACCCAGGGCCGCTGCGGCTCCGCATTGCAATGATAGCAAAGCCCCGTGCGAGGGCCACACCAGGCAGCCCCGGGCTGGGCCTGGCCTCCCCCTGCTCACTGCCGCTCTGCTGAAGTGATGCAGCCCGCAGCCAGGAGGGCAGCTGAAAGCCAAGCAGGGCGGGGAGGGCTCAGAAGGCAGAGCCCCATAGGGACGAATGGGGCAGGTGCCACTCAGCCCGGTAGCTATGCTGGGTAGGGCCGTTTTGCTCCCTGCATGGGCGTGCCTCGAGTTTGCTGAACCGCAGCAGCGCTGGGAGTGGCTGCGGAGGGAGCGAGTGGCTCTCCCCATGTTGTGTGCAAATGGCCCACCCCAAACTTCCTGGGCCCGGCTGGACGTGTGCCACTTCAGCAATGCAGGGAGGAACAACCCCGAGGTGGACAGGAACCGCCGGGACCTGCCAACGCTGCGGCATGGGTGACAGGAACAAAGTCATGTGGGTCACACGCAGAACCCCAATGGGCCACGTGCAGCCCACGGCCGAGGGCGAGGGTCAGTCGGTGAGGGGAGAACTCAGCCCAACACAGCTGGCCAAGGGCAGCGCTCCCTGCTGAGACGGCTGATGTGGGACCTCAGCTCTGCTGGGTTAACCCGCCGAGCCCAGCCCCTCTGAGAGGTTCCACACATCCCAGGGCTCGGCCCATGGCAGCCGCCCGCCAGGGGAATGCAGGCGGTAAGAGTGGAGAACACCCACAGCTGAAGGGGAAGAACCGAGGGAAAGTGCAGCGAAGGCGAGAGGAAGCCCAGCCCGGCACAGGGAGGGCGTGTGGAGAGAGACAGACAATTAAAACGGCTCCTAAACCGTCCTGCACAGACGCCAACAGCCAATGCTCACGGGTGGCGGGGGGGCGGGAACGCCAAGGAGGGAACGGAGCCGCTGGTACAACCCAGCGCAGATCAGGGCTGGGGGGATGACAGGATAAAGATGTGGGTGAGCCATCACCAGCCCCCTCCTTGCACAGATGAGAGGTTATGAAAACCAACCTCAGCAAACCTGAACAGGGTCTGCCAATCCCAAAGCACCACTGGGAGCCGAGTTCATCTGTATCTTCCAAAACAACAAGCCCTGTGGCACCTTATAGGCTAACAGATATTTTGGAGCATCAGCTTTCGTGGGTAAAGACCCGCTTCATCAGATGCATGAGTGGGGGGGTCCAGAGGAGGGTTTAAAGAGGGAGTCTCAGTCGAGGGGAGGGTCAGAATTGACAAGGTCTATTCAGTCATGGAGCGTGTGGCCCATTATTGGTTGCTAATGTGGAGGTGTGAACATAAGAGCCAAGAAACTGCTTTTGTAAGGGGCCAGCCACTCCCAGTCTCTGTTCAGTCCTTGGCTGATGGAGTCAAATTTGCAAATGAATTGCCGCTCCGAAATTTTCTCCTTGCACTTTATTTTTGAAGTTTTTTTGCTGTAGGAAGGCTACTTTTAAATCTATTATGGAGTGTCCAGGGAGACTGAAGTGTTCTCCTACAGGTTTTTGTATGTTACTGTTCCTGATGTCTGATTTATGTCCATTTATTCTTTTCCCTAGAGACCATCCAGACTGGCCAATGTAAATTGCAGTGGGGCATTGCTGGCACATGATGGCATATATTATATTAGTAGCTGTGCTGGTGAAAGAGCCCCTGATGGTGTGGTTGATGTGGTTAGGTCCTGTGATGATATCGCTGGGGGTAGGTCTGTGAGCAAAGCTGGCAGTGAGGTTTGTTGCAGGGGTTGGCTCCAGGTTGAGAGTCAGTGTTGTGGTTTATAGCTGCTGGTGCGGATTTGTTTCAGGTTGGCAGGCTGGCTGTAGGTGAGGACAGGCCTGCCTCCTCAGGTCTGAAAGAGTGAATGTAGTGAGCCCATATGGCCTCCCGCTAACTCAGAGGCAGAGGAGGCTGTGCAGAGGCCCTGGTGGGCGGGCCCAGAGCCAGAACACCAATGGCCCGCCCCTAAGAGGGCGGGGCCTAGAGCCAGAAGGGCCAAGGGCGGGGCTCGGGACCCATTAAAGCCTGGGCCGCCGGGCAGGGGAGAAGTGCCTTTGTGAGCTCCCTGGTGCCAGGGGCACAGAGCTTGCTACCGGCTGGCTGCCTGGTCCAGAGGAACGAGCCCCCAGCGGCCCAGGCCAGCCATGGATCCGGATGCCCCAGGGGGACTTCCCAGACCTGCCAGGACCCTCACGCTGGTGGAGACCCCCTGCCTGGGAGGAAACTCCAGGCCCTGCCAGACCGGCGAGGGTGAGCGACCACGAGGCCCCAGGGGTGGCCTGTCCCGGAGCTCTGGCGGACCCCGGCAGCCCCCAGGCCCAGGATCGCCTCAGGCCCACTGTGCTACCACTGCTGGACTACCCCAATGATGTGGACATGAGTGACTGGCCGGAGCCCCCGAAGGTGGACGATCTGGAGGGGGCTGACCCTGCGGGACCCCCTGACCAGATGGACTGGGACCTTCCCCTGGTGGAGGTAGAGGTAGGAAGTGGCCCCGGGAACGACGCTCCCGAACCCATGGCAGTGTGTTGCGGCCTGGATCCCCACTGCCGTGGTCGGGGGTGAGCGACCCCCAGGGCCCCAGGCTGGGTTGCAGGGGTGTGGGAGGGCCTGTGACCCCCTATCCCCCTCCTTGACGGGGCGAGCCCTTGCTGGGCTTGTACTAAACTGTGGACTGCTGCCCCCCTGAACTAAGGGCTGGGCCTGTGTTGTAACCCCTTTTCTTGTTGTGCTTCCCTGAGCCAAGGGCTGGGCTTCCCAGGACCGCCGGTGTGGCTGCAGTCCCCTCCGGAGGTACAGTCACTGCCCTAGCACCAGACTCCTACAGTGAAGGATTGTTTTGTGTTGCTGGAAGGCACATGAGTTTAATAAAACCTGGGCATGGATTAAGGGAAACTGGCTTGAAACAAACCACACACCTGATGAAAGAAATATGGCTGGTGAGAACTCGCAGTGAGGCTTTCAGGCTCTGATGTAAATCAGCTGTGATAGATGTAACGAGACTAGGACAGCTGCATGAAACATGCACTTTGAGTGCAGTGCTGTTGAGATTCCTCTGCCGAATTATAGCCCCTTAATACAAATCTCTAATGTTCACAACTCAGATAAAAATCCTAGACAATCTGGAAGGGGAAGAGGTAGTTAAGGGTGCCAAAGACCTGCACATTATTTGTGGAGACCTCACTAGCCATCCTGAACTATGGAAAAGCAGGAAGATGCTACTGGAAAGACCCATGATTTGGGATTGCTCGATCCTGCAAGTTCATCTGGCAGATGGCACATTGCCTGTTTGAATCTGGGAAGTACTAGAGAGGTCGCTGTGTTTGTCTGTAGTCCAACAAACCAAAGCAGCGGAAATGTAGCACTTTAAAGACGAACAAAATGATTTATTTGGTGATGAGCTTTCCTGGGACAGACCCACTTCATCTGGTCAATTTCAGTGTCTGTATGGGAAATGAAATTGATCTGAGGAAGTGGGTCTGTCCCAGGAAAGCTCATCACCTAATAAATCATTTTGTTAGTCTTTACAGTGCTGCTGGACTGCTTTTTGGTTTTGATAGTATGTAGACTAGCACGGCTCCCTCTCTGTTTCTGATCCAGTTCCCTGGTGGACCAAAGAGTGACTGTCAAGCAACAGTTAAAGAAAGAAATAAGACGCACAAACAAGCAAAAAGTGCAAGAAGTCCCGTGGCACCTTGTAGACTAACGGATGTTTTGGAGCATGAGCTTTCGTGGGCGAAGACCCGATGCACAAAGGACGAGACCAGCAAGGACATGTTGACTAGCAAGGACAGGGTGTGCCCCAGTGGCCTGACGAACTATTGAACAGGCAAAGGAGCTCTGGAGAAAGCAGTGTGGGAAAATGAACAAAGATCTGAAGGGTTCAGATCTATAAACCAGTTAAATCAGCTTGCTCCGTGGGCTGCACGCAACCCAGGGGGTTCTTGTGTGGCCCACAAGGGAGTTGGTTTAACACTGCCCACAGGGTTGCCAGAGCCCGCCGGGGTCCATCCGCAGATCTACTTCCTACCCGTTTTACCAAGGTGCTACGCACGCAAGGGGCACAGGAAGGGGGGTGCATGCTGATCGCACCCCCCACTGACCGTGAGAGCCACGTGCTCCCTCTGCAGCCAATCCCAGAGCTGTTCCGCTTCACTCAGCACCCCCCACAAATTTGAGGTGCGCCCACGCAGGGAGCAAAACTGCCTTCTCCTATGAGACCATCTCGGCTACGACAAGCTGGCGGCCTACGGGAGGGACCGCTCTTACGGCCGCTCACCAGCCTGGGTTGCCCGTTACCGCATTAAGCGAGTGAACAGGCTACAGGGTAAAGACAGTTAGACCCGAGCGTCCAGCAAACGCTACAAGCCGAACCTTGTCACCTGGGGGAAGTGGAGATTTTAGCGAAAGAGCAACACCTCTCTGGGCTTTGTCACACTACACCCCTTGCAGGGAGAGGAGATCTCCTAGCCAGCAAGCAGTGCTAGCAGAACCTGGCAAACCACACGCCCGCCCTGAGGCATATTGACCGGTTGCCCTCACGTTGTGCACAGGCCAAATGACGGAAAGAGAGGTAAGTGAGAGATGAGTAGCAGACACACGAAATGATGAACCACGCACAGGGCAGTCCTGGAGAAGGCAGCTGCCCGGCCGAGCACAGAGTAAGATCAGAAAGAGAACTACAGCCCCACGCCCCCGGGGAGGAACTGAGAGTTTACAACAGTTGCTGTCGTCTTGGCGAGGGAAAGCGCACAGGACCTGCTCCGCAGGGAAGGTTTGCTGTGCTAACTGCTCACCCGGAGAGTGGGCGGATGCAGGTTCGGTGGAGGACGGACTAACGTGACTGCCCCAGATGCGGAAGGGTGTTGGGGGTGTTGTCACATATTTATACAGGTGTTGGTGCCCCTCCCGGGAGCGGGAGGGGACGGGTGTGTTAGTAGCCCAGACTCGTGTGATTAACAGAGAGGGCCCCATCCAGGGCTGGGCAGAGCCAGGCCATGGACTAGGCTCTGGAAATGGGAGGAGGGAGCCCGAAATGCCAAGCACTGCCTCCCGTGCCCTCCCCCCCGCCCCGACTCTCACACTGAAAAGGGACCTGCCTCCCTACAACTTCGGCCCAGGGCACAGCTGAGGGCGAGGCTCCTGCCTGCCGGCGGCTCCCCAGGTGGGCCGGGCCGGTTCGGTTCACATGCCCAGCTCTCCCTGCCGCACCTCACCTGGGCTGCGGACAGCTCCGGCAGGGCCAGAGCAGCAACTTAGCAGACGCGCGGTTCCGCGCTGAGGCCTCACTCGGGGATCTCTCGCTCCCCGAGCCAGAGCCAGGCCCAGGCCCATCCTCCTGTCCCCAGGGCTGGGCCCAGCGCTGGGCTCTGGGCACTCACCGCAGCCGGGTGCTGTATGCCTGGGGCGCTCGGCCAGCTGCCGCGGGCTGCTCACCGTGACTCCGGGGCTGGCGTGGTCGGGCCAGGCAGAAGCAGTCAGTGCCAAGGGGGCCAGGGCCCGTGACAGAACCGAGGGGCTGGCTGGGGACAGTGACGTGGAGGGGGACCCCCCTCTGTTGTGGGCAGCGTACAGGGAGTGGGTCTGCCCCACAGTGGTCTTCAGAGCAGGCTTGGGGTACCTCAGCCCCATTGTGTGTGTGAACATCTGGCCCCGCTAGGGGGCAGCCGGCGGGCAGGGCCCAGAGCCGGGCATGGCAGTGCCAGCTCCCGGCGGCACGTACAGACAGCTGGGGGGTGCGTGAGCCAGCGAGGTGTCCCACTCCCAGCCCCGCAGCAGGGCGGCTGGAAGCCGGAGGGCTCTGCTGCCGCTCTGGGGAGTAGGGGGCATGGGGGCGCTGACCAGAGAGCCATACCAGAGCCGCGGGGGGCAGGGTTCCCTTCGGGCTGGTCACCCCGGCGCTGCCTTTGCTGCTGTTCGTCTGTGGCTGTAAAGAGAAACACCCCCTGAGAGGCAGGTGGGAGCTCCCAGAGCTGCCCCACGCCGCACCCCCAGCCACCCCGTCCCTCCATGGCAGGCGGCCCCCGGCCACGCATCCCTCCGCCTTCCTCCGACCACCCCGTCCCTCTGTGACAGCTGCCCCCAGCCACCCCATCCCTCTGGGGCAAGCAGGAGCTGCTGCGTCCGTGGCCAGGCCGCGGCTGACCCGAGGCGGAGAGCCAAGTGCCTCCTGGGCCTGCAGGGCTCCAGAGACGCCCAGCTAAGCGTAGGTGGGGGGAACCACCTGGAGGCAGCTTTGCCAAGTCCTCCTCCTGCAGGGAAGCCCGGCTCAGCCAGCTGGGAGCTCTGAGAGGGGAGCCGCAGAGCCCACGCCCATGGCCTCATTCCCCACCAGCCTTGGGCTCTAACGGCAGCCCCGGCCCGCTGCTCACCTTGCCGCCGTCTGCCTTCTTGTTCAGTAAGCTCTTAGCTGCTGCAGGGGAGGGAAAGGACAGGTTAGCGGCAGTCCCCTCGCGCCAGCGCCAGCGCCCGCGCCAAGGGGCCAAGGCTGAACAGTCCCTGCCGGGCAGCCTTCCACACCCAGGGAATCCCATCCGGGCTGGTGGCCCAGAGAAGGCGCGGCCGTGGCAGCCTGGCCGGGGCCTGCTCTGTGCGTGCGCCTGCTTCCCCGTCCGCACACCTACATTCGGCCACCTGCGAGAGCAGCCCTGGCCGCAGCCCCTGCGTCGGCCGGAGAAACCTGCAGCCGGGTCTCTGCTCGCCGCCCCCGGGACAAGCACCGGCCGGCCCCAAGGGCCAGAAAGCTGCGATGGACTCGCCCGCCTGCTGCCAGCCCTCCCTCGCGCCGCCGTGCAGAGCCGGGAAGGGGGCGCTGCTGCCCCCGCCCCAGTTTCAGGGCCCTTCTGCCCTGCCGTGACGCCAGCCTGGCTCTGACTTCTCCGCAAGGGAGCTGCCGGCCGCGCGACCTCAGCCACCTGCTGTCCCATCAGCTGGGAGCTGCCCAGCCAATGCCACTGGCCCCTGCCCACTCACCCGGCTCTCCCCACGCCCCTGCCAGGCAGGCCGGGCACCCACAGGGCCCCTAATGAGGGTGGTCCCCCAGGGCTAACCCCGCCAGCACTGGGACTAGTACTCGAGAGCCCAGCTGCTGCTGTAACCACTGCCCTGCCCTGCCCTGCCTGGGCTCCTGTCTTGGCATTTATCCCCAGCCGTGCTCTCCAGGGAGCCATCCTGCTGCCCCCCATTCTCTGTGCTGTGGGCCCCCTTCCTCCGACCACCCCATCCCCGGCCCTGCTCCAGGTTTCCTTTCATGCCCCCTGCTGCTTGCTGGGTGCTCCTGGGCCCGGGTCTGCCCAGCGCTGGCAGAGCTGTCGCCCTGGCCTGGGCAGCGGAGCAGGGCAGGAGTGAGAGGAAGGGTCTGGGCAGAGCTGTGGGAATTCTGAGTTGGACATGCCATGGGGGCTGGAGGGAGGCCAGGACTGGGGAGCAGGGACTGTGGGTCGGCAGTGAGGGGCACCAGCCGGGCTGGGGGGAAGCCCAGGACTGGATAACAGGGGCTGTGGTTGGCGGTGAGGGCACCAGCCAGGCTGGGGGGAGCCCAGGACCAGATAACAGGGGCTGTGGGTTGGTAGTGAGGGGCACCAGCCAGGCTGGGGGCCCAGGACTGGATAACAGGGGCTGTGGTCAGCAGTAAGGGTACCAGCCAGGCTGGGCGGGAGCCCAGGACCGGATAACAGGGGCTGTGGGTCGGCAGTGAGGGTACCAGCCGGGCTGGGGGGGAAGCCCAGGACCGGATAACAGGGGCTGTGGGTCGGCAGTGAGGGTACCAGCCGGGCTGGGGGAGGGGAGAGCCTAGGAGCTGCCAGTCAGGACTGAGGCGCACAGGCCAGGCTGGGGGTGGGGAGCCATCTCCCCCAGGTTGCCTTTCCCTGGCGCTGCCCGCCAGGAACCCTCTGAGCACCAGCCCGCTAGCAGCTCTTGCCCTCCAGCTGGGCAGCACCGGGAGCCGGGGCCCCTGGCCAGCGGGCACCTCTGCCGCCTGGCCCTGGGGCGCCCCAGGCAGGCAGGCAGTGGGGAGGGGGGCAGATTGCTTACCTGACAGAAATGTGGAGGAGAGGAAAGCGAGAGAGACAGGCAGTGAGGGGAGGAGGAGATGGAAAGCAGAGGAGAGAAGAGAAGAGAGGTTGATTCAGGCGGAGTGCGGCCCTGGGGGGTCACCACCCCCAGCTGGGGAGAGCCCTGCACAGTCACACCAACGCCAGGGTGCTGGGAATGGGCACTGCAGAACCAGACAAGCCCCCGCGCAGGGAGCCTCAGTGGCGCCGCAGCCGCATTCTTGGGTGCCCCCAGCCCTCACGGCACTGCCCCGACCCTGCCCCGGGGGCCTGACGTGACCCTCGCCGACTCCAGCGCTCCACTGGGCTCTGCCCCACACGCTCCATCTCAGACCAGCGCGTGCGCCAGCCGGAGCTGGCCTGGCACAAGTTCCTGTCACTCTGCTGCACCGGGGGCGGGTGGCCCGGCGCTGCTCTCGCCGCTCGCCAGCTGGGGCGTCGGTACCAGGGCAGGCTCCTAGCCCCATGCGGATATCCAAAGGCCAGGGTCCATTCTCCAGCAGCCAGCGACCCACCTGCAATGCGGCCCCGAGGCATCGGGCTCCTCGCCGGGCTGCCGGAACGAACCGTAACCGAGCTGGGCTCCGTCGGCCACTTCCAACAGCACCGGGTGGGTTTCCGGGGCACCGGGCAGCCCAGCAGAACCCAGCTGGCTTCTTCATAACATCTGTGGCTCTGCAGCTCCCACCCTCCGGCCACCAGAGAGTCCCCAGACTGCCGCCGGCATGGAGAATCCACCGGCCGTTGACTCAGGAGGGAGTTGTGTGGGTGCCTGCGATAAAGCGCACTAGGCGGACAGCTCCGCTCTGCGGCAAACGCTGCAGGCTTGGCCGGTTGTCGTGTTCTACCTGGTGGTCTCTCTGGAGCAGCTCCAGGACTGCTTGACTTCAGCAAGGCTTTTGATACGATCTCCCACAACATTCTTGTCCATAAGTTAAGGAAATATGGATTGGATCCTTGGACTATAAGATGGATAGAAAGCTGGCTAGAGGGTCAGGCCCAACGGGTAGTGGTCAATGGCTCAATGTCTGGATGATGGTCTGTTTCAAGCGGAGGGCCGCAGAGCTCGGTTCTGGGGCCGGTGTTATTCAACATTTTTATTAGTGACCTGGATGAGGGACTGGGTTGCACCCTCAGCAAGTTTGCGGATGACACAAAACTAGGGGGAGAGGTAGATTCATTGGAGGGTAGAGAGAGAATCCAGAGGGACCTGGATAAATTGGAGGACTGGGCCAAAAGAAATCTGATGGGGTTCAACAAGGAGAAGTGTAGAGTCCTGCACCTGGGGCAGAAGAATCCCATTGTTACAGGCTGGGGACCGACTGGTTCAGCAGCAGTAGGATGGAAAGGGACCTAGGGGTTATGGTGGATGAAAGGCTGGATATGAGTAAACAGTGTGCCCTTGTAGCCAAGGCGGCTAACGGCGTACTGGGGTGCATTAGGAGGAGCATTTCGAGCAGATCTAGAGAAGCAGTTATTCCTCTTTATTTGGCACTGGTGAGGCCACATCTGGAATATTGTGTCCAGTTTTGGGCCCCCCAGTATAAAAAGGATGTGGATTTGCTGGAGCAGGTTTAGCAAAGGGCAAGAAAAATGATTAAGGGGCTGGAGCACAAGACCTATGAGGAGAGGCTGAGGGATTTGGGCTTGTTTAGTTTGCAGAAGAGAAGACTGAGGGGTGATTTAATGGAAGCCTTCAACTTCCTGAAGGGGGGCTCTAAAAAGGAGGGCGAGAAACTGTTCTCAGTGGTGACAGACGGCAGAACAAGGAGCAATGGGCTGAAGTTGAAGAGGGAGAAGAGCAGGTCGGATATTAGGACAAACTCTTTCCCCAGGCGGGTGGTGAAGCACTGGAATGTGTTGCCTGCAGAGGTGGTGGATTCTCCATCCCTGGAGGTTTTTAAGTCCCGGCTGGACAAGGTCCTGGCTGGGATGACTTAGTGGGGGGTTGATCCTGCTTGAAGCAGGGGGCTGGACTAGATGACCTCCTGAGGTCCCTTCCAGCCCTGTGATTCTGTGACTGATAGATAGTTGGGTTTGTGATGACCAGGAGAACCGTATGGTGACTTGCCTGCCTGGTGCGAAGGTTGCGGATCTCTCGAGGCATCTAGACAGACTTATGGGCAGTGCTGGGGAGGAGCCGGTCGTCGTGGTACATGTTGGTACCAATGACATAGGGAAGGGCAGAAGAGATGTTCTGGAGGCCAAATTTAGGTTACTAGGAAAGAGACTGAAATCCAGAACATCTTTGGTGGCATTCTCTGAAATGCTTCCAGTTCCACGCGCAGGGCCAGATAGACAGGCAGAACTTCAGAGTCTCAATGCGTGGATGAAACGATGGTGTAGGGAAGAGGGGTTTAGATTTATTAGGAACTGGGGACACTTTTGGGGTAGGGGGAGCCTACACAGGAATGATGGGCTCCACCTAAATCAAGGTGGATCCAGACTGCTGGCATTAAACATTAAAAAGGTCGTAGAGCAGTTTTTAAACTAAGAGGTGGGGGAAAGCCGATTGGTGCGGGGGAGCACCTGGATCGGACGGAGACTTCTCTTACACGAGGCTCCATAGATAGGGATTCCCTAGAAGTCAGTCAGATAGGGAACGTGGGAAATAATATATGGGCAAGATCAGATGTGAAACAATCGTGCATAAAAAAATCCAACGCGTCTGTGAAAGGCGGACATATAAATAGTGGTAGTTTTCTAACATGCTTTTACACTAATGCTAGGAGTCTGTCTAATAAGATGGGTGAACTGGAGTACCTCATATCAAAGGAGGAAGTTGACATAATAGGCATCTCAGAAACATGGTGGAATGAGGACAATCAGTGGGACACTATCATACCGGGATATAAATTATATCGGAAAGACAGAACAGGTCATGCGGGTGGCGGAGTGGTACTATATGTGAAGGATAATATAGAATCAAATGAAGTAAAAATCCTAAAGGAATCAAAATGTTCCATAGAATCATTATGGATAAAAATTCATTCCTCTAATATGAATATGGCATTAGGAATATATTACCGACCACCTAACCAGGACAGTGATAGTGATGCTGAAATGATAAGGGAAATTAGAGAGGCTATCAAAATAAAAAACACAGTAATAATAGGAGATTTCAATTATCCCCATATTGATTGGGTGCATGTCACCTCAGGACGGGATTCAGAGATTAAATTTCTTGATGCCTTAAATGACTGCTTCTTGGAGCAGCTAGTACAGGAACCCACAAGGGGAGAGTCGATTCTCGATCTAGTCTTGACTGGAACACAGGATCTGGTCCAAGAGGTAACTGTTACTGGACCGCTTGGAAATAGTGAGCACAATATAATAACTTTTAATATTCCTGTGTTGGGAAGAACACCGCAGCGGTCAAACACTCTGGCATTTAATTTCAAAAAGGGGAATTACACTAAAATGAGGAAGCTAGTTAAACAGAAACTAAAAGGTAGAGTAATTAAACTAAAATCCCTGGAAGCTGCATGGAAACTGTTTAAAGACACCATACTAGAGGCCCAACTTAAATGTATACCCCAAATAAAAAAACACAGTAAGAGACCTAACAAAGAACCACCATGGCTAAACAGCCATGTTAAAAAGGCAGTGAGAGAGAAAAGGGCAGCTTTTAAAAAGTGGAAGTCAAATCCTAGTGAGGAAAATAGAAAGGAACATAAACACTCCCAAATTAAGTGTCATAATGTAGTGAGAAAAGCCAAAAAAGAGTTTGAGGAACAGCTAGCCAAAAATTCAAAAAACGATAGTAAAATGTTTTTTAAATACATTAGAAGCAGGAAGCCTGCTAAAAAAGCAGTGGGGCCCTTGGATGATAAAGAAATAAAAGGAGCGATCAGGGAAGACAGTGCCATTGCGGAGCGATTAAATGATTTCTTTGCTTCAGTCTTCACGGCTGAGGATGTTACAGAGGTTCCTAAATCTGAGCCAGCCTTTTTAGGTGACAAATCTGAGGAACTCACTCAGATTGAAGTGACATTAGAGGAGGTTTTGGAATTAATTGATAAGCTGAATAGTAACAAGTCTCCAGGACCGGACGGCATTCACCCAAGGGTTCTGAAAGAACTCAAATGTGAAATTGCGGAGTTATTAACAGTGGTTTGTAACCTATCCTTTAAATCCACTTTGGTACCAAATGACTGGAAGATGGCCAATATAACACCAATATTTAAAAAAGGCTCTAGAGGAGATCCTGGCAATTATAGACCGATAAGTTTAACATCAGTACCAGGCAAATTAGTAGAAACACTAGTAAAGAGTAAAATTGCAAGGCACATAGACGAGCACGAATTGTTGGGCAAAAGTCAGCATGGTTTCTGCAGAGGGAAGTCGTGTCTAACTAATCTACTAGAATTCTTTGAAGGGGTTAATAAACATGCGGACAAGGGGCACCCAGTGGACATAATATACCTAGATTTCCAGAAGGCCTTTGACACGGTCCCACACCAAAGGCTTTTATGTAAATTAGGTGGTCATGGGATAGGAGGAAAGGTCCTTTCATGGATCGGGAATTGGTTAAAAGACAGAAAACAAAGGATGGGAATAAATGGTAAATTTTCACAATGGAGGAGGGTAACTAGTGGTGTTCCCCAGGGGTCAGTCCTGGGACCGATCCTGTTCAACTTGTTCATCAATGATCTAGAAAATGAGGTAAGCAGTGAGGTGGCAAAGTTTGCAGATGACACCAAGTTGTTCAGGACAGTCAAAAGCAAAAGGGATTGTGAAGAACTACAAAAAGATCTCAGCAAACTGAGTGATTGGGCAGCAAAATGGCAAATGAAATTTAATGTGGGTAAGTGTAAGGTAATGCATGTTGGAAAAAATAACCCAAATTACACGTACTACATGATGGGGTCAAATTTAGCTACGACAGATCAGGAAAGGGATCTTGGTGTTATAGTTCTCTGAAGACATCCATGCAGTGTGCAGCAGCAGTTAGTAAGGCAAATAGGATGTTAGGAATTATTAAAAAAGGGATCGATAATAAGACAAAAGAGATCATACTTCCCCTATCTAAAACTATGGTACGCCCACATCTCGAGTACTGCGTGCAGATGTGGTCTCCTCACCTCAAAAAAGATATATTGGCATTAGAAAAGGTTCAGAAAAGGGCGACTAAGATGATTAGGGGCTTGGAAAGGGTCCCATATGGGGAGAGGCTAGAGATACTGGGACTTTTCAGTCTGGAAAAGAGGCGATTGAGGGGCGATATGATAGAGGTATATAAAATCATGAATGGTGTGGAGAAAGTGAATATAGAAAAATTATTTACCTTTTCCCATAATACAAGAACTAGGGGACACCAAATGAAATTGATGGGTAGTAGGTTCAAAACTAATAAAAGGAAATTTTTCTTCACACAGCGCACAGTCAACCTGTGGAACTCCTTGCCCGAGGAGGCTGTGAAGGCCAGGACTCTATTAGGGTTTAAAAAAGAGCTTGATAAATTTTTGCAGGTCAGGTCCATAAATGGCTATTAGCCAGGGTTAAAGTATGGTGCCCTAGCCTTCAGAACAAGGGCAGGAGATGGATGGCAGGAGATAAATCACTTGATCATTGTCTTCTGTTCTCCTTCTCTGGGGCACCTGGCATTGGCCACCGTCGGCAGATGGGGTGCTGGGCTCGATGGACCTTTGGTCTGACCCAGTATGGCCATTCTTATGTTCTTATGACTGGCTGATGAGTTACTCCCCTACAGTGTGCAGGGCCAGGGCAGTGTAAGGACTGACAGGTGCACTTGGCTCCATGCGGTGTGGCTGGCGGGGCAGGTGTAGTACCCGTCCCCTCCTACCGGCCGCCAGAAGCTCCACAGTTCCCTGCTCAACGTCCCAGCTCCGCTGACTGCCGAACCAGTGCAAACGCCAGTCACCGCCCCCTTCCAAGCTCCTGGCCCTTCTCCGCTGCGCTTGTGCTCTCGCTGGGGCACACGAGGGCAAGGCTGCAGATCCCAGGGGCTGCCCGAGGGCCTGTTTCCAGGGTGGGCTGGCGTCTTGTGGCCAGGAGGGAGGAGAAGGCAACCAGAGATGCACGGCCAGGGCAGGAGCGTGTTCCTTCCGTCAGCCAGTGAGCCATCGTCGCGTGTCTCTGTGACAACTTCCATCGCCCCCGGCGCGGTTCCCAGCATCAGGAGAGTGACAGCAACTTGCCATGGGAGCAGCGTGACAGCCATCGAGGGCGGCCCCAGCCAGGGGCTGTGCCGTGTGGTGAGAGCCGGTTTAAATCACTTTTGTCCCAGCCCCCACTGCACACCCCTGGGCATGAGCAACGTCTCTTCCGCGGGCCCCTCTGAGCCATGCCACAGCCACGGGGGACGGGGTCTCTCTCCCTGCAAGCCGCACCGGGGAGCCCTGGGGACCGAAGTCTGCAGACATGCGGGTGCCCACTCTCAAGGCAGAGGTGGGCAACGTGGCCACCAGCTGCTCCAAGGGGACAGGCACGTAGCTGCCGAGGGACGTGCGGGTCAGGCACCTGGCACAATGCTTCCCTTGCCTTGGGCCTGCTGGCTGCTCTCCTGCAGGGACGGGAAGCCGGCCTTGGGCGGGACTGTGTCACTGCCATGCAGCTCCCCCGCATGCAGGGTCAGCGCACACAAAGCAAGGGGCCTGTCTCCGGGTGGGGCGAGCAGGTACAGCCAGCAGGCTCTGGACCATGCTCGTGGGTCACACAGCCACATGCATCATTCGCCGGGTGCAACCTGCAGGCAGGGGCAGGGGCTGGGGGCGGCGCCCCTGGCAAGTGGACAGCCGGCATTTGGTGGGATGGTGGTAGCATGGGGGGGCTGTCTGAATGCCTGCAGAGCCTCCCTTCGGATAACCTCTCACTTAGCCCCAGAGTTCCCCTCTCACTAGCCTCGCCAGTCCACCACCTGCATCCGGACAGCCCGCGGGGCACTGCCGCATGTTTTCCCAGCCCCTCCTTGCCCCCGCCTCTGCAGTTCCTTCAGCAGCACTGCTGAACCCTCCCTCTGCCAGGGCACTGCCGGGGCCGGCGCAGCGGCAGTAACCACGTCCCTTTACCCTCTGTATGGAGACAGACTGGGCAGGTGCGTACTCAAGGGCAGCCCACATCAGACCCTGCTGTCAAAGCCACCGCCCATCCCAGCTGCCAGGCACTTCCAGAGAAGCCCAAACCCCGCTGGCTTGCAGGGGCTGGGACGCCGAAGAGCCGATGGGGATTTTACAAGTGAGCTGGGCGCCCAAATCACTTGGTCAATTTCATCGGCTCCTCCTGAAAGTCAGCGGGCATCAGGGTCCTACACCCCTTGCAGGATCTGAGACCTAAGTGGCTGAGGAGCCTTAGTAGAGGTTACCTGGAGGCCCAGCCCAGGCAGGACAGGTGATGGAGTGGCACAGCCTCAGTTTCCCCAGGCACAGCACCGGCGCGGGGAGGGGAGGGGAGTTCGGGTGTGAGGACGTCTCACACGCAGGCAATGGGGCTCCAGGCTCTTGGTAACCCAGGCAGCCAGGTGACCCCTTTCTTCCCCGGGACACAGGCCAAAGGCGGGAGGAGGGGCCTGGTGGGTTGAACTGGGCTGGGAGTGGGGCAAGTGCCTGTCACCAGCGCCTAAATCACCTAGGTCATGCTGCAGATTCTACTCAGTGAATGAGGCACTTCGGGAGTCTTGCCAGGCGCTGGCCTTGCACAAAACCACCAAAGGGCTTCTCTGGCACAGCAGGGTGGCCCTTTGCATGGCCAGGGCTCTGGGCTTCTCCCTGGTCACCGCCTGAGTCTCAGCCAGGTGCTGGCCTCTCCGCGATGGGAGACCCGTGGGACTGCAATAAGAAGGACCACACTGGGTCCCATCCGGCCCGGTGCTCTGTCTGCTGGCGGCAGTCAGAACAAGGCACTGCAGAGGGAACGACCAGGCCTGGCCCATTATAAGTCCCCCAGACTTCTCTCGCCTGCCCCTAAGGGTGCCACACCACCGCTTGGGAAATCGGAGGTCTTGAAACAACCTCTCCAGCTAGCTGGTCCCTTTGCAGGGTTCCAGTTTGTCTTGCACACCACCAAGGTTCACCTCGCTAAAAAACTACTTGCCTGCAAACACCTGCACAACTATCCCAACAGACGACTACCGAGAACTCGCTGACTTTCTACCACCTTGCTATGCAACAAAGGCCTGGGAGTGAAACACTGTACTTCTGCCGCCGCTGCATGCTGTGCGTCGGGCCAGTCGTCAGGCTGTCCCTGCTGCCGGGGAGATGCTGCTTTGAAGCTTCCTTCCTATCTGTGTGGCTCCTTTTCGTAATGGCCACTGAGTTGCTGGTGCCTTTTTCCTGTGGAAGATGCTGTGCTTGTGTGAAATATGCCTTGGTCTAGACCTCTCACTAGCCCCACTCTCTAGTCCAGTGGTTTGGATACTTGCCTGGGTTGTGGGAGATCTTGGTTCAAGCCCCCCAGCTGCTTGTTCAGCGCAGGGGCTTGCATTGGGATCCCCTGTCTCCTAGGTGACTGTCCTTTAGGGGGGCCATCTTTGTCTGAACCCCCTCTCTTTCCCCAGAGGCCATTGTCTTCTTGGGAAAGGGAGGGGATTTGGACAGGGATTGCTCCCCAGACTCTCTCCCAGGAGGTGGCTGCCCCAGTTCACACCCCTCAAAAGAGCAGGGGAGTGCCCTGGGGGTGAGCTGCAGCCTGGGCTTGTATCCCAATCATGGTGGACTAGAGAGAGGGGGTTTTACTGCTCAGCAGCAAAACTTCTTCAAGAAAAAGCAGCAAGAGGGCTTGCAACTGGCCAGCCCATCAGCCACATGGGCTTTGGCTTTGCTTTCAGAGCTCAGGGCCACCTATTAGGCAGAGCAGGGAGTTGAACCAGGGGCGCTCAAATCCTTAGTGAGTACCCTAACTCTCCACTCCACAGAGGGACCTGAAGGCTTTCTCTGCTCCAGGTAATATATAGTGAAAGTGGAGCCCTTGAGCGCTAAGAGAAAAACACACCACAGGCGTTCACCAAGTAGAAAGGAGATTCAAACCAGCTTTGTACAAGCTCTTTGGTGCACACCAGAGCCACACCCCTAGAGCAGGAGTTGCCAGCAGAGGGGCAGCCCAGTTCTCACTTCATACTTGCTGAAAGTGGCTCGTCTAAGACAGAAGGAGTCTCTGCATCTAACTACCTCCCACCCAGCACTTGGGGTGCTCAGTTGAGAGAGACGCGACCCAGCAGCAAATCCCTCGTCTTTAAAGGAAAAGGGAGGACTAGAACCGCTGACCACCAGGACACAAGGGCAGATGCAAACCACTCAGCTAACCTTGTTGCTGGGAGAGAGGTAGCCAAAGGGAAGGGAAAGGTCTGGGAGTGAAACACAACTTCTGCATCAGCCTAAGGCGCCCGGAGCAGGAGAAACAAGTCATAGTCTGGATGAACTTTTAGACAGTACCGACTTTGCGAGTGTTTTTGTGGAGCCGGGTGTAGAACCAGGCAAATATCTAGATGAGTTGATGAAGCCCCTGGAGGACCTCGGTGTACCCTTAAGGGTGCACGTCCCCCTGGTTGGGAAACGCTGTTCGTTAGCTCATTGAACCCTTCGTAAACCCCATTCGGCATTTGTCCTCACCACGTCCCTCAGCAAGAAGCTCCACAGATGGTGCCCTGGGTGGGAAAAACTCCTCTCTCTTGGCTGTACACCCGCTGCCTAGTCCCGTCCCTGGAGGACGTTGAGTCTCACATTCTGGGAAGGGTTAAAATGGTAGTTGGGCCTTGTGCTCACGCGGGTCCCTCTGTAGATGGCAATTAGGGTCTATGCCTCAGTGCAGAGCAGGTGGTATCAAAGGGCACCTGGTCCATAGTCCCTGCTCTTTCTGGAGACGTGTGCGTGTTTTCGGGGAGGGGTGCCACTGTTCTCGCTTGCGCAAGACATTTCACTTTAATTAAACTGAGCTTTGGGGCAGGCCTCCGCTGCATGCTGTGCGTCTGGCCAGTCGTCAGGCTGTCCCTGCTGCGGGGGAGATGCTGCTTTGAAGCTTCCTTCCTATCTGTGTGGCTCCTTTTCGTAACGGCCACTGAGTTGCTGGTGCCTTTTTCCTGTGGAAGATGGTCTGCTTGTGTCAAATACGCCTTGGTCTAGGCCTTTCACTAGCCCCACTCTCTAGTCCAGTGGTTTGGATACTTGCCTGGGTTGCGGGAGATCCTGGTTCAAGCCCCCCAGCTGCTTGTTCAGCGCAGGGGCTTGCCCTGGGATCCCCTGCCTCCTAGGTGACTGTCCTTTAGGGGGGCCATCCTTGTCTGAGCCCCCTCTCTTTCCCCAGAGGCCATTGTCTTCTTGGGAAAGGGAGGGGATTTGGACAGGGATCGCTCCCCAGACTCTCTCCCAGGAGGTTGCTGCCCCAGTTCACACCCCTCAAAAGAGCAGGGGAGTGCCCTGGGGTGAGCTGCAGCCTGGGCTTGTATCCCAATCATGGTGGACTAGAGAGAGGGGGTTTTACTGCTCAGCAGCAAAACTTCTTCAAGAAAAAGCAGCAAGAGGGCTTGCAACTGGCCAGCCCATCAGCCACATGGGCTTTGGCTTTGCTTTCAGAGCTCAGGGCCACCTATTAGGCAGAGCAGGGAGTTGAACCAGGGGCACTCAGATCCTTAGTGAGTACCCTAACCCTCCACTCCACAGAGGGACCTGAAGGCTTTCTCTGCTCCAGGTAATATATAGTGAAAGTGGAGCCCTTGAGCGCTAAGAGAAAAACATCCCACAGACGCTCACACCGAGCAGAAAGGAGATTCAAACCAGCTTTGCACAGGCTCTTTGGTGCACACCAGAGCCACACCCCTAGAGCAGGAGTTGCCAGCAGAAGGGCAGCCCAGTTCTCACTTCATACTTGCTGAAAGTGGCTCGTCTAAGACAGAAGGAGTCTCTGCATCTAACTACCTCCCACCCAGCACTTGGGGTGCTCAGTTGAGAGAGACGCGACCCAGCAGCAAATCCCTCGTCTTTAAAGGAAAAGGGAGGACTAGAACCGCTGACCAACAGACTCAAACCACTCAGCTAACCTTGGTACTGTAAGAGAGAGAGCCAAAGGGAAGGGAAAGGTCTGGGAGTGAAACACAACTTCTGCATCAGCCTAAGGCGCCCGGAGCAGGAGAAACAAGTCACAGTCTGGATGAACTTTTAGACTGTACCGACTTTGCGAGTGTTTTTGTGGAGCCGGGTGTAGAACCAGGCAAATATCTAGATGAGTTGATGAAGCCCCTGCAGGACCTCGGTGAACCCTTCAGGGTGCACGTCCCCCTGGTTGGGAAACGCTGTTCATTAGCTCATTGAACCCTTCGTAAACCCCATTCGGCATTTGTCCTCGCCACGTCCCTCAGCAAGAAGCTCCACAGATGGTGCCCTGGGTGGGAAAAGCTCCTCTCTCTTGGCTGTACACCCACTGCCTAGTCCCGTCCCTGGAGGACGTTGAGTCTCACATTCTGGGAAGGGTTAAACAGCCACTTCCAACTCACTCACTGTAAACCTCTAGGCCGGGGGTCAGCAACCGCTCTGAGGCGCAGGGCCGAAATTTGACCTCTGCGTATGGTCTGGGCACCAGATGAGAGTTTTTAGGGCTGGTTGCATTAGTTGGTCTTTTGTTAACCCACAGGTGGCCTGGCTTTGAGCCACCTCCCAGCCACCTGGGGGAGGAGGAGCCAAGCTGAGCTCCCGCCTCGCATGCCGATGAAAATCGGCTCGAGCCGCTCTCGGCACCCCTGCCGGGGCCTGCTGACCCCCTGGTCTAGCATAACCCTCCGTCTCTGCAGGCATCTCTGGTCCCAGTGGGGCAGTGCCAGGTTCCCCAAGCTCTCCTTGCACAGAAGCAGCTCCAGAATTGTCCTTCCCTGCACTTCCGCCAAGTGTAATCTTTACCCCTCGTTTTCCCCCCCGTGACATTTTTAAATCTCGGCTGGAATGAACTGGAACTTCCTCAGCGCGGCCTGTGGGGGGTGAGGTGCTAAAGACGGATGACGTTGCATGCGCTCGCTTTTCCGAGGGGACAGGGGAAAGGGGACAGGGGAGGATCCCTTCAGGACACGTCTACCTTGTTCCACCAACCCCATGGTGGCACCGGAGGTGGCCGCAGACATTGTGGCAGGAGCGGTGGTCTGTCTGCCGACTGTCAGCGCCGGGGGAGGAAACGGAGGGACAAGGGGCGTCGTGGGGACGGACGGGGGGAGACGGAGAAAGACAGCGAGAGGGAGTGAGACAGACAGAGGAGGGGAGAGAGAGGAACAGAAAAGACAAAGGAAGCAGAACAAGATCCGGGTTAAAAGTTCAGATGGAGAGGTGAGGTTGCTGGTAGCGGAGCCCCCGTTCCACTGGGCGGCCAGGCAATCTGAGGGGGCCACTGCAGCAGTTTGAAACCCCCTGCTCCCTGCCACCAGATTTCACTGCAAAGTTACTGCCCCACAAGATGGGCTGCTGAGCCAGGCCAGCCGTAGGGGTTGGGGGGCCTTCAGCGGAGATGTCCCCCACATCCCACCTGGCCCCACAAGTGTCGCTGAGACATCAGGGACCGTCCCTCCCCAACCCCTGTGCCGTATGGGAAGGAAGGGAGCAGGGATTCTTGCGGAGATGCACCAGGCTGGGTGTGCAGGAGGGAGGGGAGCAGGGATTTTCACGGAGACGTGCTGGGCCGGGCGTGCAGGAGGGAGGGAGGGAGGAAGGGGAGCAGGGATTTTCACGGAGACGCGCCGGGCCGGGCGTGCAGGAGGGAAGGGAGCAGGGATTTTCACGGAGACGCGCCGGGCCGGGCGTGCAGGAGGGAGGGGAGCAGGGATTTTCACAGAGACGGGCCGGGCCGGGCGTGCAGGAGGGAGGGAGGGAGGAAGGGGAGCAGGGATTTTCACGGAGACGTGCTGGGCCGGGCGTGCAGGAGGGAGGGAGGGAGGAAGGGGAGCAGGGATTTTCACAGAGACGCGCCGGGCTGGGCGTGCAGGAGAGAAGGGAGCAGGGATTTTCACGGATATGCGCCGGGCCGGGCGTGCAGGAGGGAGGGAGGGAGGAAGGGGAGCAGGGATTTTCACAGAGACGCGCCGGGCTGGGCGTGCAGGAGAGAAGGGAGCAGGGATTTTCACGGAGACGTGCCGGGCCGGGCGTGCAGGAGGGAGGGAGGGAGGAAGGGGAGCAGGGATTTTCACAGAGACGCGCCGGGCTGGGCGTGCAGGAGAGAAGGGAGCAGGGATTTTCACGGAGATGCGCCGGGCCGGGCGTGCAGGAGGGAGGGAGGGAGGGAGGGAGGAAGGGGAGCAGGGATTCTTGCGGAGATGCACCAGGCTGGGTGTGCAGGAGGGAGGGGAGCAGGGATTTTCACGGAGACGTGCTGGGCCGGGCGTGCAGGAGGGAGGGAGGGAGGAAGGGGAGCAGGGATTTTCACAGAGACGCGCCGGGCTGGGCGTGCAGGAGAGAAGGGAGCAGGGATTTTCACGGAGATGCGCCGGGCCGGGCGTGCAGGAGGGAGGGAGGGAGGGAGGAAGGGGAGCAGGGATTCTTGCGGAGATGCACCAGGCTGGGTGTGCAGGAGGGAGGGGAGCAGGGATTTTCACGGAGACGTGCTGGGCCGGGCGTGCAGGAGGGAGGGAGGGAGGAAGGGGAGCAGGGATTTTCACAGAGACGCGCCGGGCTGGGCGTGCAGGAGAGAAGGGAGCAGGGATTTTCACGGAGATGCGCCGGGCCGGGCGTGCAGGAGGGAGGGAGGGAGGGAGGGAGGAAGGGGAGCAGGGATTTTCACAGAGACGCGCTGGGTGGGTGTGCAGGTTCCACACCTAGAGGCTGGCTCCCAGCTGGGTGCAGGCTTTGAAACCCCGGGACACGGTCAATGGCTGCTGATCTCTGAGGCTCTGGCTGGCACCACTTGCTAAGCGACACAGCCCTCCACCCTGGAGAGCTGAACTCCAGGCTCAGCCCCACACCCCTTGCTGGCAAGACCAGGCCTCTTGGGCCCAAAAGCGAAACATCCTGCCTGCGTCTGACACAGCTGCCTCTCCCTCTCCCCCAGCCCTGCCCACCATCTGTCCTCCCTGCTAGACGGGGCCACAAGCCAGGCTGCTCCTGGGGCCCGAGGCTGCTGGGTGCCAACAGCCGGGCCTGCCCCTTCCCTGCCAGCCCCGGCCTGGAGCGCTCTGCCAGCAGCAGGGTTGGAAGATGACAACTGACAGAGCCAGGACTGCAACGGCTGGAAGACAGGCAGATCCAGCAGCCTCTCCCCTGAATCCTCCCAGCCACATGTGCATTTCTAGAGGCCCAGGGAGGCATCGCCATCAGGCGGCTCCTTCCAAACGATCCCAGCGACACCTGGCAGGAGAAGCTGCCTGGGGTGCAACGCATTCCCGCACTGGCGGCTGGGGACCAAGGTGATAGGAGTTCTCTAGTTCTCAGCTCCGCACCCCGCACCCCTCATCGCCCTAGCGGGGCGGCCAGGGTAAGACGCTGCCCTCTAAAGCTGAGGCGAGCGGACGCGGGCGGCACCTGGCCCCACGCAGCAGAGCCCCCGCTCTGCCCGTCAGCGCATGATGAGGAGACGCCCTGAGTGACGAAGCTGGGCTGCTGTAGCCCCTCTGGCTGGCACAGCTGGACTGGCAGAGCTGTGCTTTTCCCAGGGCACTTTAATCAGCTTGGGGTGCAACAACCCCAACCCCAAAAAAAGCCTGGGCTGTATCAAGAGGGGAGTTGTAAGTACGAAACAAGAAATAATTCTGCCACGCACTGAGCAGGCCTCAGCCGGAGCCTTGTGTCCAGCTCGGGGGGCCACGATTTCAGAAAGAGGTGGACAAACTGGCGAGCAACAACATGATTAAAGGTCTAGAAAACGGTGAGGGAAGGTTGGAAAAACAGGGTTTGTTTCGCCTGGGAAAGAGAAGGCCAAGGGGGATGTGCTAACAGCCTTCAAGTAGTTACAAGGAGGAGGGAGAAAAATGATTCTCCTCAATCTCTGAGGGTCGGACAAGGAGCAAGGGGCTCACACTGCCCCAAGGGAGGTTTAGGTGGGACATTGGGGAGAACTTTTAACTCTCAGGGTGGTCAAACAGTGGAATAAATCGCCAAGGGAGGTTGTGGAATCTCCATGGCTGGAGATATTTAAGAGCAGGTTCGGTAGATGTCTATCAGGGATGGTCTAGACAGTACTTGGTCCTGCCATTGGGGCAGGGGCTGGACTCGATGGCCTCTCGAGTTGTTCAGCATTTACGTAGCACTGTGGGACAGGGATCGTGTGCAGCTCCAGAGAGAGGGGTCACCAGGGCTCCTGCAAGGCAGGCTGCCTTGGCTGGCTGGCATGGTGGAAGGCAAGGGCCAGGGAGCCGTACAGCCCTTGCTCCCCAGGGTCCCAGGCAGGGCTCCCTGGAGGCTGTGAGCTCGGGAGAGATTCCCGCGCTGCCCAGCTGACGGCAGAGCGCCCCCAGCCGCGCGGGTCTGGCTGCATGTACACGTTCTCCCGCGGGCGGCTAGAGAAGGTCGGAGGGGACGCTGGGCTGGCAGGTGACAGCTGAGACCTGCCGGGCCCTGGAGGCGTATCACGGGGAAGCTGGGAGAGGGCAGTTTGCTGAACTGGGACAAGCACAGCTCTGCCAGTCTGGCTGCGCCCATGCCAGGAACGCTTCGCTGGGCGCCTCCGCGAGCGCTGGGCCACGCCGAGCTCTCACCTGAGAAGTTCCTGGTAGCCAGCATGGTGGTGAGGATCGCCCCCTGCAAGAGAAGAGCCGGGGGTGGGTACAGGGCACAGCTGGGGGCGGTCAGCTGGAGCGGGGCCAGGATACCGGCCACCCACTGCTGCCCCCCGAGGCACGAGGGATGCTGGATGTACTCTGTCGGGGGCAGACGCCCCAGTCCCCCCTCAACACCCCAGCTTCCCTCCCCTCTGCTGGCCGGGCAGAGCCCAGGCTGCTGGGAAGCCGCACCAGTCCCATGGTGCTGAACACAGGCATGGTCGGAATCCGCTGCACTTCCACCCATGGCGGTGCTGCCTTTAGCTCCTGCCCCTCCAGGGGCCAAGGTCCCGAACCCCTGAGGGTCAGATGAGTGGACCCCAAGCGACCGGACGGGGTGGGATCCGGAGCCCCTGGGGAAATCCTGGACCCACAGACGTCACTGGGATGCAGCAGCAGGACCTGGAGGGTGGGGTGACGTTATTGGGTCTTAAAACGAACACGAGACCCGAAGTTTGCACCGGATCTTGTGCCAAAGGAGGCGTCTAACGACAGCCACTGAATCTGGTTACACGGCTTAAATGTGTGTACCATGTGCATAGATCCAGGTACGAGAGGAGCTCTGCGCTTCTATTAGAGATGGTAAATTCTGGGAGTTCACAAAGGAGGCCTGGCCGCCTCCCAGCCAGGCAGACAGACTCACCAGAGCAAGAGCCTCGTCAGACTTCAACCCACATCTCAGGATTTGAGCGGGGACCTGTCGGCTAGCAGGCGGCCAAGGGCAGAACGCCTGAGAGGGGGACATGGGTGGGGTCCTGACGTTAGAAGCAAGAGGAAGACCATGGGCAGGGTAGGCCCACTGCTCAGTGAGGAGGGAGAACCAACATCAGGGAACTTGGAAATGGCAGAGGTGCTTAATGACCTCTTTGTTTCGATCTTCCCCAAGAAGGCCGATGCAGAAATGCCTAACATAATGCATGCTGGGGGAAGGGGGTAGGTTTGGAGGATAAAATTAAAAAAAGAACAAGTTAAAAATTACTTCGAAAGTTAGATGTCTGCAAGTCACCAGAGCCTGATAAAATACATCCTAGAATACTGAAGGAGCTGATAGAGGAGGTTTCTGAGCCTTTAGCTAGCACCTTTGAAAAGTCCTGGAAGTTGGGAAGAGATTGCCAGAGATGGAAAATGGCAAATAGAGTGTCCATCTCTAAACAGGGAAATAAGAACCCAGGAAACTACAGACCAGGCAGTTTAACTCCTGCGCCAGGAAAGATGATGGAGCACGTAATTAAGGAATTCATCTGCAAACATTTGGAAGAAAATAAGGTAATAGATAACAGCCAGCCTGGATGTGTGAGGGACAAATCAGGCCAGACCAATCTGATGGCTTTCTTTGATAGGATAATGAGCCTTGTGCACAAAGGAGAAGCGGTGGATGTGGTACACCCAGACTGTAGTGAGGCATTTGATACGGTCTCGCATGAGCTTCTTATCGATAAACTAGGCAAATACAACATAGATGGGGCCATAACTGGCTGGATAACTGTTCATGGAGAGTAGTTATTAATGGTTCACAGTCATGTTGGAAGGGCAGAACAAGTGGGGTTCTGCAGGGGTCTGTTGTGGGACTGGTTCTATTCAATATCTTCATCAATGGTTTAGATATTGGCATGATATGGCCCCTTTTCGTCTCGGGAGACGGTGGTCAGCAGCGACAGTGAGGATCTATGGGCAGTGTTTGAGCCTGCAGCTTATCCATCCAATATTGGATTTGCAGAGTCAATTGCAACAGCCACATGTCAGGCTGTTCCGAATTCTGGAGTCTCAGAGCCTTCCTTCAAAGATGAAGTTCTTTGGGAAGACGTTCGTCACCCATTCTTCTCACATGACCAAGCCACCATAGTCTTCTGCTGTTGAGGATTGCTGTCAGGCTGGGAATGCCAGATCTTGACAGGACGTCCACATTTGAAATTTTATCTTGCCAGTTGAGATTCGTAATTCTGCGGAGGCAGCAAAGATGGAAGCTGTTCAGTTTTTTCTCCTGCTTTGAGTAGATGGTCCCATGCCTCAGAACCACACAGCAGGATGCTCAATATACATACCTGGTAAATTAGTATCTTTCTTTTCACTGTCAGCTTAGGATTGTTCCACGCTTGTTTCGTAAGTCTGCCATAATTCGTAGCTGCCTTCCCAATTCTGATGTTCAGTTCTTCATCCATGGACAAGCTGGTGGTATCCAAGGTAACAGAATTGTTGAACCACATCTAATGGGCTGTTATCCAGAATGACATTGGGTCGCTGAGGTAGACCTTGAGTGAATACAACTGTTTTCTTCATGCTTATGTCAAGGGAAAACAACTTGCAGGCTCTGGACAGAGAATCCATCAGTGACTGTAGCGTCTTCCTTATAAGTGACAAGAGCTGAATCATCTGCGAAGAGGAGTTCCCTGGTGAGGACTTTCTTGAGCTTAGTTTTGGCTTTGAGTCTTGCCAGGTTGCAGAGAGAGCCTTCTAATCTCGTGTGGAGAAATACATCGCTGCGTGAGTTTTGAAACGTGCCATTTAGGAGAGCTGAGAGGTACATGCTGAAGAGGGTAGGGGCAAGGACACGCCCTTGTTTGACTCTGCTGTCCACTGCAAACGGTTCTGATGTAGCTCCATCATATTGCACTGTTGCTTTCATGTTTTCGTGAAAGGATGTTACGAGCTTGAGTGGGCTCGGTGGGCAGCCAATCTTGGTTAATACTCTGTCTCGTCCTGATCTACTGACTGTGTCAAACACCTTTGTTAAGCCCACAAATGCTTTGAATTATGGCTTTCCTTGGTCTCTGCATTTCCCTTGTAGCTGTCGAAGTGAGAAATTCACGTCCATTGGTGACCTCCAGCCCTGAAGGCACATTGTGTCTCTGGACAGACTCAATCTGTGAGTTTTTGCAGGCGTTTGAGAATCACACGGGGGAAGATGCCTCTGTAGTTGTTGCAGTCACCCTTGTGGCCTGTTTTTATAGAGAGTGATGATATTTTCATCCTTTGTGTCATGTGGGACATCACCTGCTCTCCAACATTTTAGGAGTAAATCACAGAGGAAGGGGAAGAGCACAGCTGGAATTCTGTCATTTCCTGGTGCTTTTCCATTGGAAAGAGCGTCATGAGCGCGAACAAGTTCCTCCTCCGTAGGCTCTGCATGTAGCTCTGACATTGCTGGAAGAGTTGGGATGAGGTTGTCAGGTTCAGGTTGTTTTGTACGCTCATGGGAATAAAGGCTTGAGTAGCGTTCCACCCCTCTGGACGTCTGCAGCTTCTTGTCTGTCCATTTAAATGCTTCAGCAGGGCTGTTTTGGCAATGTTTGGCCTGAGTGCTTTCTTCAGTCCATCATACATGGTTTTCAGATTGCCCACATCAGATGCCTTTTGAATATTAGAACACAGGTCGGCCCAATACTTGTTCACACACAGCCTGGATTCTCTCCGAAGTACAGATCTTGCCTGATCTCTTGTGCTTTGAGATGGGTTCTCTATGGTATTCAGATGTGCCTTGTGTTTTAATTCAAGAAGGGGCCCAAGAATGTCAGCATTTTCATCAATCCAGTCTTTGCTAGAGAATTCAGCATGGACCATGCTTCATCAACGGTTTGTTGGGCAGGTTTGTGTTCCATTTTCTGAGAGATATCATCTGCGAAGACAGAGCATTTCAGCGCATCTCTGGTATTGAGGGTATTGATCTTTGGCTTATTGCATTCCTTTGTCATACAGAGTTTCTCTGGGATGATTTTCACTCTGCTGGTGATCAAGGAGTGATCAGTGTCACAATCTGCGCAGCAGTACGTGCGTGTAATTTTGACAGCATTGAGATGTTTCCCACGTTCCGGTACAAGGTCAAGTTGATGCCAGTGACCGGATCTGGGGTGACAACACGAAACCTGGTGACACTCTTTCAAGTTAAAGCCAGTATTAGTGGTGCAGAGCTGAATGTGAGAAGCCTTTGACCGTTTTTGTTCATTTTCCCAATACCGTGACGTCCAAGGCAGACGGGCCAGGACTGATGGTGACGTCCAACTCTTGCACTGAAGTTGCCAAGGATGTACAGTTGTTCACCAGTTGGAAAGGAGTCAATAACTTTCTGAAGATTATAATAAACGTGGTCCTTGTCTTCGGCGCATAATGCCAACGATATCGGCAGAGAGAGTACACTTATTAAGTCTGCAGATGATACCAAGCTGGGAGGGGTTGAAACCGCATTGGAGGATCGGGTCAGAGTTCCAAATGATCTGGAGAAATGGTCTGAGGCAAAGAGGATGAAGGTTAATAAGGACAAATGCCAAGTGCTCCACTTAGGAAGGCACAATCCGCTTCACACATACAGAATGGGGAGAGACTGTCTAGGAAGGAGTCCTGCAGAAAGGGATTGAGGGGTCATCATGGACCACAAGCTAAATAGGAGTCAACAGTGTGATGCTGTTGCGAAAAAAGCAAACACGATTCTGGGACACATTAACGGGTGTTGTGAGCAAGACACGAGAAGTCGTTCTCCTGCTCTACTCAGTGCTCATTAGGCCTGAGCTGGAGTATTGTGGCCAGTTCTGGGCACCACATTTCAAGAAAGATGTGGAGAAATTGGAGAAGGTCCAGAGAAAAGCGACAAGAATGATGAAAGGCCTAGAGAAGATGAGCCATGAGGGGAGCCTGAAAGAACTGGGCTTGTTTAGCTTAGAAAAGAGAAGACAGAGAGAGGACATGATAGCGGTTTTCAAGTACCTCAAAGAGGGTTATAAAGAGGAGGGAGAAAAATTGTTCCTCGGCCTCTGAGGATCAGACAAGGAGCAATGGGCTTAAAGTGCAGCAAGGGAGGTTTAGGTTGGAATTAGGAAAAAGTTCCTAACTGCCAGGGTGGCCCAACACTGGAATAAATTGCCTGGGGAGGTTGTGGGATTTCCACCACCAGAGATATTTAAGAGCAGGTGGGACAGACACCTATCAGGGATGGTCTAGATGGTGCTTGGGCCTGCCATGAGGGCAGGGGGCTGGACTCAATGGCCTCTCGAGATCCCTTCCAGTTCTAGTGTTCGATCACTCTATGCGACTCTCCATTGCGAAGGTGCTCCTGCACAGAGGAAAAATGGATTTCCCCCCACCTGGGCAAGGCTGTCAAGGGGATCCTGCAATCTCCATCCTGTCTGCTGTTTGCAGGAACATCTCCACTATGAACTGAGCCTGAACAAACTGCAGACCCATCCTGACCAAGGACGTATTCCAGAGCCTATTAAGATGGCCACCTTGTCCATCTGCTGCAGCCTGCACCAAGAACTTGCATCTGACGAAGCAGATCTTTGCCCAAAAAACCCATTAGTTTATAAGGTGCCAAGGCACTTCTTGGTGTTTTTAACAAGAACTTTATGATTGCTGTGTGTAATTCACTTTCACCCTTGTCTTTCTTTCTTTCTATTAAGAAACCTTTAGATTCTAAAGGTGCTGTTTCGGGTGAGATCTAAGTATCCCTTGACCCGGGGATGTGGCTGGTCCCTTTGGGGCTGGGAGAACCAGTGTGGATTTGGTGGGCCTGCTTTTCATAACCTCTCACCTGTGTAAGGGCGGAGACCGGTTTGGGGCACCAGGGAAGCTGGGGAAGCTGAAGGATTAGCTTGTGTGACTTCTGGCTAGCCGAGGCCTGGTTTGGTGCCTTGTGTGAAGGATCCCAAGTCAGGGCTGTAAGTGGCCTTGTTTAAGGAACTAGCCCAGGGTTGGTTCTCTTAGCAGTGCCTTACCCGCCCCCCGTGTGTGCTGTCCGTGGCTCTCGGGAGAGCTGGTGCTGGGGCTCTGCAGGGATGTTACCTTGAGCTTTCTCCTGGCGTTGAACTTTTTCAGACACTCTACGGTCTCCTGCCTGTGCATCATAGAGGCCACAGTGGAGCGTTGCTGGCGGAGAGAAGGTGAGGGAGAGAAATCAGCCACAGCTGCCTTGGCGGCGGAGAACAAGTGTGGGCAGGTGAGAGGCTGGGCTGGGCTGGGGGGCACGGAAATGGCTTGGCTCAGCCAGCAGGGTCCCCCGCCCCCCTGGGAGCCCCTAGAGGCCCCATCCAGTCTTGGGACTACAGGCGGGGTAAGCGCTGTGGGCGCAGCAGCCCACCCAGCACTGGGGCCCGGTTCCTGTCCTACCCATCCAGGGGAAGGGCCCTCTGTACGCCAAGCCCCCTCCCTCCACACACGAGTCAGCCCAGCTCTGCCCAGCCGGCACCCAGGGCCCGGGCCCTGCTAGGCGCCAGTCAGAGAGAACCCTCACTCCCCATCGCCTGGCCGTGAGGACTCAGCTCTGCCCCCAGGCCCGAACCAGAAGGGCTGCTCTAGGGCTCACCCCTGAGACAGCGCCATCAGCCCAGCCTGGCCAGCCCCTCTCGCCACCCCCAGGCTGGAGCTAGCGAGGTGCCGAGCTGTGGGGCCCAGCAGAGAGACTTACGCAGACCCATGGGTGTTTCAGCGCCTCGTGCGCTGTGATTCGTTTGGCCGGGTTGATGGTTAACATCTGGTTGATGAGGTTTTTGGCTTCGGGGGTGACCGTGTCCCACTCGGGAGAAGGGAACTGCAGACAGGAGACAGGGGCCAGGGAGGTTAAATGCAGGGAGTCACGGCTGGAGGGGGGCAGCCCAAAGTCAGCGCCAGAGCCTGCCCAGATCCCTCTGCCTGCTGCCTTATCAGCGCTGCTCCAGCTGAGCAGCAGCTGCCCTCTGCCAGGGCCCAGCAGCACCCGGAAGCTCTGGGGCAGAGCTGGCTTTGTCCTCCTGCCTTGAACCTGCCAGCAGATCCCACCCCGGCAGCGCTCATTCCAGTTCAACACCTTATTCCCTGCAGTCCCATTGTGCCCCAGAGGCTGGGCTGGCCATGGGCAGCTGGTCTGCAGGTGTGGTGGGTGCAGGGGAAGCTGGAAGTGCTGGCAGCCATTCGCTCCTTTGCTGCAGGCAGTTGCTGCGTGGGGCCACTCAGGCCGTGCTCCGGAGGGCTCCCCCACGAGCCCCCCGGCTCCGGAAGGGAAATCAATGTAAACCACCAGCTGGAGCAAGTGGCGAGCCTGCAGCCGGTTCGGATGCTGCACGCTCCGGAGGTCCCTGCTCGCTTTCCATACAAGCAAGAGGGGAGAGGAGATGCTCGGGAGGTGGGGGGAACCGGCCGCCGTTTGCTCCCTGCCGGCGGAGCCCAGGGGTGTGCAGAAGAGGCCGAGCTCGCAGGGGCAAGGAAAGCGCCGGCAGAGGGCAGGCAGAGGAGGAGGGCGGCTGCTGAGTCCCCCCGAGCTATGCGGCGCAGAGAGATACCCACTGGACCTGCGCTCGGGGCAGCCGCCGCAGTGCGGCGCGCAGGGGGCGTCCAGATGCTCCCGGGTCCCTCTGTGCTGCCAGGTGCATGGAGAATGGGTCGTGCCAAGGCAGGAATCTCGGCCAGGTCCCTGTGCCGCGGCCCTGCCCGGGGTCTGCAAGGGAGCCAGGAGGGCAGGTTACCACACTTGTCAGCGGCCCCCAGAGCGAGGGGAGAGGAGCTGGCAGGGCTGCGGGCAGCCCCCCGGCCCGGGCAGCGCCGGCCTCTCTGACTCACGCCTGCTGCGGGGCAGCCACCGGCTCCCAGCGCACAGAGCCCTCCGGAGGGGTGGGGGCTGATTCCCGAGCCCCCGCACAGCAGTGGCCGGGTGCATGGCTCTGGGCACAAGGAACTGCGCAGTGTATGGGACCTGCCTGTGCCTGGCCAGCCCAGCCCTCACTCACCGGGTGCTGGGGAAAGCAGCTTTCCCCCAGGCCCTGGCCTCAACGGGAGACCCGGAAGTGAAATCTGGAAGCCCTTATCTGCTGCCCCCGGCAGGGAGCAGCTCCTCTCTACAAGAGGTCCCCCCAGGCGCGGCCGTCCCCCACCCCCAGGCCTGGGAACCCTCCCTGGCACGGCTGTGCAGCAGCCCACAGGCCTTGCTTCCAGGCCAAGCAGACGGACGCAGCGCAAGCTTGCCTGCTCAGATGCTGGCGCAGGCAGGCCCAGCAGCTGCCAACGGGCCCCACGGCCAGCCTGGCCCTAACAATGCCGGGGCCGAGTCCTGCAGGAGCCAGCCTAGCCAACGCCCAGGGTTCGCCCATCCCTTCCCGGCAGCCTGGGCCCAGCCAGTGAGTGCCAAGCTGCGTGGGCATGGCGGGCAAGCCCCGAGGGGCTCGGGCACAGCGAGGGGTGGGGAGAGCTGGGCGCTGGGTGAGTGACGCCAAGGCAGGCCGGGAACATGTGAGCTGTGCAGGGAGACGGCCAGACACAGCGCCTATGACTCCTGGGGAGAAGGAGGGACGTGCCCCAGGCCGGAAGGGCAGGACCCAGGCCTGAGGAGACGCCAGCGATTCCAGGTCCGGAGCAGACAGCAGAGAACGGAGGGGGACAGGCCAACTTGCTAAGAGCAGCCCCGGCCCCCGACGCCGGCAGCGGGGCTCTGGCACCGAGGGCGGATTGGTACTCACATCATAGGCACCAGCCTTGATTTGTTGGTACAGTTTGTGCTGGTCCTCATCCCAGAAGGGCGGGTAACCGACTAGCAGGATGTACAGGATCACACCTGGGGAGGGAGAGGGAGTCAGTGCCCGCAGGACACGGGGGCTTCGGTCAACCCGCTGCCAGGCCCGGCACTGATGGGCCGTGGGCAGAAATTCCAGCTCTGCCCTGTGTGGTGGAGAACTGCTCCCTGTCCGCACCCCACAGCTGGCAGGCGAGGAGGGCGGCCCCAGAGCTGCCCAGCAAAATGCCAGGGAGCCCAGCAGATGCCAATGGGCTCCAGCTGCACTGGGACAGGAGTGGGAGCCAGCAGCCAGGGTTAGATCTGACCAGAGCCTGGTTGCTGGCTGTGCCTCCCGACAGGCCCCCGGGCACGTCCGTCTGTGCCTCCCGACAGGCCCCCGGGCATGTCCGTCTCTGCCTCCCGACAGGCCCCTGGGCACGTCCGTCTGTGCCTCCCGACAGGCCCCCGGGCACGTCCGTCTGTGCCTCCCGACAGGCCCCCGGGCATGTCCGTCTCTGCCTCCCGACAGGCCCCTGGGCACGTCCGTCTGTGCCTCCCGACAGGCCCCCGGGCACGTCCGTCTGTGCCTCCCGACGCGCCCTTGTGTACGTCCGTCTGTGCCTCCCAACAGGCCCCTGCGTGCACGTCCGTCTGTGCCTCCCAACACGCCCTTGTGCACGTCCGTCTGTGCCTCCCAACAGGCCCCTGCGTGCACGTCCGTCTGTGCCTCCCGACACGCCCCCGGGCACGTCCGTCTGTGCCTCCCGACGCGCCCTTGTGTACGTCCGTCTCTGCCTCCCGACAGGCCCCCACGCGCACGTCTGTGCCACAGACACCCCCTCGCACACACCCGTCTGTGCTACACGGCTTCCTCTCCTGACAGTACGGGGGTGGGATGTCTTGGTTTAGCAAAGGCCCCAGGGAGATGTGGGCCAGGGCTGGAGACAGGCATTGATCCCAGAGTAGGATCCGTACTGTCCACTGTAGGGTTTGGGGCTGGCTGGTTCAGGCACATCTCAGGCATGGACCCCAGGCCATTGACCAAGTCCAATAAGCAGCCAGGCTCGGGGCTACCAGCAGGGAGGACTAAAAGTCAGCAGGTGTTAGGCACCTCATCTGCCTGGACCCAGCGGTAAAACTCCCAGAGTGCTACATCTTGAGGTGCCTAAACCCTTTGGACAATCTGCTCCGCAGCGACCGGGGCAGAGCTGGGGTTTGAACCCGTCTCCCTGGCTAGCACCCTGACCACTAGGCCAGCCCACCGCCGCTCACAGAGCGCTACAGGCAGAGGCAGGGGACCGGCAGGTCTGGGGCTCTGAGCGGAGAGGCTCGGCACAGCCACAGGAGCGACTCCGGGCACGAGGGATTTACGCAGCTTGGTCTCCGCAGCTGAGCACGGGGGACGAGAAGTGGGGAGTCGATCCTGCTCAGACACTGCCCAGTGGGCTGGCAGAGAAGGGGCGAACACGCCCCAGGGGCTGGGCCCTCGACCTGGCCCAGTTCTGGCTGGAAACGGGCACATGGGAACGCTGACGGCCAGTCCTGCTCCGAGCAGAGGCCCAGCCCAGAGGACCACGGAGCTCTGGCCCTTACCGCACGCCCAGATGTCCACGGGCTTGCCATAGGCTTCCTTGCGCAGCACTTCGGGCGAGAGGTAGCCGGGGGTGCCTGCGAAGCCTGGGGAGAGAACACAGAGCAAGGGCCAGGTTGGCATAGCCGGCCGGGTCGGCGGGGGTGGGCTGGGGCTGGGGAAGGGGCTCGGGAACTCACCAAACCACGCCTGTTGATCCCCCTGCACCTCGATGGCCAGGCCGAAATCCGCCAGCTTCACTGCCGCCCCTTTGCACTTGCTGGCCAGGAGCAGGTTCTCCGGCTGCGGCGGGACGGGGCAGAGGAGCGGGGACAGAAGAACAAGGGCAGAGGGTTGGCAGAAGCAGGTGAGAGTCACGAGAACGGCCTGAGGAGCCTTGCGACCGCTCCGAAGGAAGACCTGGGGGTCCTGCCCCGGCTGGGACGGGGCCCACGTGCGGCCACACAGCCCGGCTGGCACCTTCGCTCACGGCGACGGACTGGGATCCGAGCTAACGGCCCGCCTCTCCCCTCGGGGCAGAAACCCAGCTCTGGCACTGGGCTTATTCCAGACCGCCCCAGAGCTCCAGCTGCCTCAGCCAGGGCTTGTGTCATGTGCCCATCTGGCCCGGCCTCAGGCCCGTTCCAGCTGCCCGAAGCCCCACGCTGCCCACCTCGCCTGCCCGCTTTCCCTGGGGCGCTGTGCCGTAGCAGCTGGGGAACAGAAGCAGTTCCCCCCACAACTCCTGCTCCAATGGCTTCCCAGCCCCACCTCTCCCCAAGGCAACCCAGCCCCCAGCATGGGGCTGGCAAGCAACTGTTTTCTGCACCCCCCAGACAGGGTGGCCCGGGATGCATGGTCTCAGTGGCAGGTGCCCCCCAGATGGGTGGTCCGGCTCCTCCACAGGTGTCCCCAGCTGCAGGCAGAGGCGGTCTCTGATGGACCTGCTGGAGCTCAGCGGAGCTACAAGAATCAGAGCGGCCCCCGGGAGCTCTGGAAACGTTCCGTGACGGTCCAGGTGGGCCGGCTCCCAGACGGGACAACACAGAGCAGAGCTCCCCGGCAGAGGGGCCACCCCGAATGACTGGGCCAGTGCCCTGCCCAGGCCCTGCGGAGACCGGACACCAGCCCAGGCAGGGTCAGAACTGCCCAACGACCAGAGATCAGGTCACACAGTGGCCAAACCAGCAGCAGGGGGACTGAGCCCCAGCCACAGAAGAGCCAATGACCTCAGGCCGCCACGCCCCAGTCCTGTGCCAGCTGCGAGAGCCAGCGACCCCCTCCGCCAGCTGGATTGGGACTGGTGCCCCTGAAAGGCCCCACACCCCATTCCCGCACCAGCCACTCCCAGCCCAAGACGCACCCAAGCTAGCAGCCCCGGAGGGAAAGGTCCTGGGGTCCAGGCCCCGTCCCTGGGGCCAGCCGGACCCTGCCCTGGGGCCAGACAACCAGGCCCCTCTCTCTGGAGCCATTCCACATGGGCTGGTCGATGAGGGGGGCGGAGACCATTCTGCAGCACCAGGCGTTCTCGGACCCTGCCCACCTGCATCACCGGGGCACCAGCTGCACCCCACAGCCCCCCACCCTCCCCACTGCACCGTGACACAAAGGGCAAGAAACCAGTTCCCCGAGCAGTGCTTCAGCAAGGGCAGCGCCCGCTCCACCCCCCAGCACTGCTCCAGCACGCGGCTCCCCTGCCCCGGCACCCCTCCAGCACGCGGCTCCCGCTCCCCCGCCCCAGCACCGCTCCAGCATGCGGCTCCCGCTCCCCCGCCCCAGCACCGCTCCAGCATGCGGCTCCCCTGCCCCGGCACCCCTCCAGCACACGGCTCCCCTGCCCCGCCCCAGCACTGCTCCAGCATGCGGCTCCCCTGCCCCGGCACCCCTCCAGCACGCGGCTCCCGCTCCCCCGCCCCAGCACTGCTCCAGCATGCGGCTCCCCTGCCCCGGCACCCCTCCAGCACACGGCTCCCCTGCCCCGGCACCCCTCCAGCATGCGGCTCCCGCTCCCCCGCCCCAGCACTGCTCCAGCACGCGGCTCCCGCTCCCCCGCCCCAGCACCGCTCCAGCACGCGGCTCCCGCTCCCCTGCCCCAGCACTGCTCCAGCACACGGCTCCCCTGCCCCGGCACCCCTCCAGCACGCGGCTCCCGCTCCCCCGCCCCAGCACCGCTCCAGCATGCGGCTCCCCTGCCCCGGCACCCCTCCAGCATGCGGCTCCCGCTCCCCCGCCCCAGCACTGCTCCAGCATGCGGCTCCCCTGCCCCGGCACCCCTCCAGCATGCGGCTCCCGCTCCCCCGCCCCAGCACTGCTCCAGCACGCGGCTCCCGCTCCCCCGCCCCAGCACCGCTCCAGCACGCGGCTCCCGCTCCCCTGCCCCAGCACCGCTCCAGCACGCGGCTCCCGCTCCCCTGCCCCAGCACCCCTCCAGCACGCGGCTCCCGCTCCCCCGCCCCAGCACCGCTCCAGCATGCGGCTCCCCTGCCCCGGCACCCCTCCAGCACACGGCTCCCCTGCCCCAGCACCCCTCCAGCATGCGGCTCCCGCTCCCCCGCCCCAGCACTGCTCCAGCACGTGGCTCCCGCTCCCCTGCCCCAGCACCCCTCCAGCACGCGGCTCCCGCTCCCCTGCCCCGGCACCCCTCCAGCACACAGCTCCCCTGCCCCGGCACCCCTCCAGCATGCGGCTCCCGCTCCCCTGCCCCAGCACCGCTCCAGCACGCGGCTCCCCTGCCCTGGCACCCCTCCAGCACACGGCTCCCACTCCCCTGCCCCAGCACCACTCCAGCATGCGGCTCCCGCTCCCCTGCCCCAGCACCGCTCCAGCACGTGGCTCCCCTGCCCCGGCACCCCTCCAGCACGCGGCTCCCGCTCCCCCATCCCAGCACCACTCCAGCATGCGGCTCCCGCTCCCCCGCCCCAGCACCGCTCCAGCACGCGGCTCCCCTGCCCCGGCACCCCTCCAGCATGCGGCTCCCGCTCCCCCATCCCAGCACCACTCCAGCATGCGGCTCCCGCTCCCCCGCCCCAGCACGCGGCTCCCCTGCCCCGGCACCCCTCCAGCACACGGCTCCCCTGCCCCGGCACCCCTCCAGCACACGGCTCCCGCTGCCCCGCCCCAGCACTGCTCCAGCACGCGGCTCCCGCTCCCCTGCCCCAGCACCGCTCCAGCACGCGGCTCCCCTGCCCCAGCACCGCTCCAGCATGCGGCTCCCCTGCCCCGGCACCCCTCCAGCACACGGCTCCCGCTCCCCTGCCCCAGCACCCCTCTAGCATGCGGCTCCCCTGCCCCGGCACCCCTCCAGCATGCGGCTCCCGCTCCCCTGCCCCAGCACCGCTCCAGCACGCGGCTCCCCTGCCCCAGCACCCCTCCAGCATGCGGCTCCCCTGCCCCGGCACCCCTCCAGCACACGGCTCCCGCTCCCCTGCCCCAGCACCGCTCCAGCACGTGGCTCCCCTGCCCTGGCACCCCTCCAGCACACGGCTCCCGCTCCCCTGCCCCAGCACTGCTCCAGCACGCGGCTCCCGCTCCCCCGCCACAGCACCGCTCCAGCACACGGCTCCCCTGCCCCGGCACCCCTCCAGCACACGGCTCTCGCTCCCCTGCCACAGCACCGCTCCAGCACGCGGCTCCCCTGCCCCAGCACTGCTCCAGCACGCGGCTCCCCCGCCCCAGCACCCCTCCAGCACGCGGCTCCTGCTCCCCTGCCACGGCTCCCGCTCCCGTGTTCCAGCACGTGGCTCCCCTACCCTGGCAACGCTCCAGCAAGCGGCTCCTGCTCCCCCGCCCCAGCATCACGTCAGCATGCGGTTCCCCTGGCCTGGCACTGCTCTGGGACGTCGCTCCCACTCCCATACCCCAGCACCAATCCAGGACGCGGCTCCCGCTCCCCCGCCCCAGCATCACATCAGCACGTGGCTCCCCTAGCCTGGCACTGTTCCGGGACGCGGCTCCCTCTCCGATACCCCGGCACCAATCCAGGACGCGGTTCCCGCTCCCCCGCCACGGCTCCCGCTCCCCCACCCCGGCACCGCTCCAGCACGTGGCTCCTGCTCCCCTGCCTTGCGATGGCACAGCACGGCACACGCACACGAGCCCAGGCCTGTCACTTACGATAGCAAAATGGTGCAAACCACAGCCGTGCCTGCACCATGCCAGAACAGCACACGCAACAGCCCGGAGACCAGCGCTAGCATCTCCACGTGGCATGACGCAAGGGCCCTGAGCTCCATCAAACTGCTGCAGCTTGTTTGCAGGCCTGGGTCTGTCTCCCCTCTGCTAACGCACTGTCACCGGGTGACGGAGCAGGGCTCTCCCATGAGGAGTTGGGCTCTAGCGCAGGAATGGTGCCAGGGTCTCAAAGCCAGAATTATGCACCCGGTGATGGCTCATCTCTGGGGACCAGAACTGAGCTCCCCCATCCTCACTACTGCACAACCTCCCACACAAGAGCTCAGCTCCTTTACTCCAGAACCACACAACCTCACAGACGCCAGAGCCAAGGTCCAGCACCCCGACACCAGCCAACTTGAGCCACAACACCCCAGCTCCGCCACCCCAGCGACACACAGCCCCACGTGCCAGAAACCAGCTCCATCCCCTTATTCCAGTCGGCTGAGGGCCCAGCTCTGTTGCCCATTCCAGCCGGACTCCAGGCACCACACCCTGGTTCAGCTGCCACCTTATGGCACAACCAGAGCCAGACTCCTTCACCCCATTCCAGCAGGCCCCTGTGCCCCAGAGCCCAGATGTGAAAACTTCTTACTTTCCTGGGCAGGACATAAGCAGCAGAGGGCCCTGGGGTACAGCCCCTTTGCCCTGGAACACTTCCCAGGTTCTCAGGGGGATGATCTGTCAGGACACCTGAGGGGCCTGTGCCCTTTTGGGCGCTTGGGGTGTCCTTGAAGGGGCTGTCCCCAAAGCCTGGAAGGGAAAGGTGGGAAGGGCAGAGGCAGGGAAGCCCAGGGCCTGCACTCCGCCTAACAGGTACCCTGCTGTTAACATCACATGCCGCTTCTGGCTGTCTTTAGACCCACAGCCCCGCACAGCCACAGCCAGGCCATCCCTGCTCCTCGCGCTCCAAGGCTCAGCACAATTCACTCCACTTGGGCTTCCGCCCAGGCCGTTACGAGGCACAAACAAGAGGCAAGCAACCAAGGGCGGGCGTCACAGAGAGCAGGCGACAGTGCCGAACCAGACACAGGGCATGCAGACAGCCGGCCAGAGCCCGCCCTTCCGCCGGCAGGTGGAGCAGGGGGAAGAGGTTGGGTGAGGCCAGCGGGGAGGACACAATGCGAGGAAAGGGCCTGCCCCGGGATGGACCTCATGCCCCGTTCGCTTCCCGGATGCATCCCCAGGCAGCGGCCCCAGAAATCTGCCTGCCCACTCTGTGCTGCAAAAACCCTGCTAGCAATGGGGCTGGCTGCCCGTCCTGTGCCACGGCAAGGGGCTGGGCGAGCCGGGGGCACCCGGCAGGTGAGCACAGAGTTGGCCCATGCAGGTGGCAGGCGCCAGGAGATGGGGGAAGAGCCCTGATTTCAGCCTGCTGCTGGTGTGTCAGGAGGAGGCTAGTGGCAGGGCCAGCTGCCTTCCGACCACCGGTCATCCTAGGGGGCTGAGACAGGAGCAGCTCCCACTTTCCCTTCTGGGTGGCGACACAGGCACCGAGGGGCTGCAACTGGGGCTGGGCGCTGCCTCCCTGCCCCACGGCCCGGAGCTGTGCCACCTGCTGGGCAGGGCAGGGCCCGTCCCGCGGGCTCCCACGGCTGGTGTCCGATTGTGCTGCCTTTCCGCCCCACCAGCCGCTTTCCCACCAGCCCTGGGCCTAAAGTGCTCCAGGGCTTGCTCGGCAACATGCAGCAGGTACAAAGACGGACGGACGGACAGCAGCAGGGAGAAAACTCACCTTGAGGTCTCTGTGGACGACCCCCATTTGGTGGCAATGGAGAACAGCCTCCAGGATCTGCTGGATGCAATGACTGCATGCAAACACCAGGGGCGTGTTAGTTCATGGTGAGTGGTAACAACCACGCAGGCGGGTGGGGGGCGGCGGGAGGTGGGGAGGAGTGTGGGCTATGAAGGAGTCTCTAAGGAGATGCCCCAGGGAGGATGCAGGGCACGGAGGCGGAGGGAACCCCCAGCCACGGGGGAGCATCTCGAAGAGCAGGCCAGCACCGGGCAGCAGCCAGGAGGGAATGAGACACAGGACCAGCGTGTCAGTGTCGGGCAGTGATGGAGAGGGTCCATCATCCACCCTCCTCCAACCCCTCCTCTGCCCCTGCTCTGGGCCCATCCCAGGAACCCGCAAAGTGCCCCTCCCAAAACCATCCTGCTGTCTGCCCCTGCAGCCGCACGGGCCCCACCCCTGCCCCTCTGAAAGAGGCCAGGCAGCAGCTGGGAGCTCCGCAACCAGGCCTGGCTACTAACACCCGCCCCTTCCAGCCCCGACGCTCTACGGCAGCTACCACACACCCGACCCCTCGGCCCTGGGGAACTTCTGCCGTCTCCCATCTGCCCTGTCACCAGCCCTGCCTTGCCTGGACCCAGCCGGCCAACCAACCCCATCGAGCTCCACTCCCACCCACCGCCCAGCAGGCCTGGCCACACAGCCCAACCACAGGGTCCATCTGATGTCCAGCAGGACCGTATCTCAGACCAGGGGCTTGTCCGGAGTCCTGGCCCACACCCGGAGCTCTGAGCCCAGCCCATATAACCAGTCAGCATTACTGCAGCCTTCAGCTACCTGATGGGGAGCTCCAAAGAGGATGGAGAGAGGCTGTTCTCAGTGGTGACAGACGGCAAAACAAGGAGCAATGGGCTGAAGTTACAGGGGGCAGGAGTAGGTTGGATATTAAGAAAAACTCTTTCCCCCGGAGGGTGGTGAAGCACTGGGATGCGTTGCCTAGAAAGGTGGTAGAAGCTCCATCCCTAGAGGTTTTTACATCCCAGCTTGACCAAGCCCTGGCTGGGATGATCTAGTTGGGGTTGCTCCTGCTTTGGGCAGGGGGCTGGACCAGCTGTCTCCAGAGGTCCCTTCCCACCCTCCTCTGCTAGGAGTCTCCAATTAACCCTCCCACCAGCCTGATTCGCCCCCATGTGCCCTGGCGACCCTGGCTCCAGCGTGGCCCTGCTCCCTGCCCAGCCCAGAGGGGCACATGTGAGGTGCCCAGCTCTGCAGATGGGCCCAATGCTGCCCTGACGTGTAGCATCCCCTTGAGCCCCTGCTGGGAGCCCCACCGGGGTGCCCTGGTGCGGACACGCGCTGGGGGAAGGAGCGTGTAACGCACCGCCTGCACCTCTGGCCTTGTGCTCCCCCAGGAGCTGGGGCTCAGCTCAGCAAGTTCTGTGGAGGCCCTACAGAGAGGCTCGGGTGGGCTGTGCTGAGGCCCAGGGAGCTCGGCTGTTCCGGCACAGCCCCCAGCCCAGGGCAGCATCCCGCATTGGGACTTGCCCCTTTCCAGCCAAGCGCCAGCCCCTGAGCACCTGTCGAGCTGCAGGGCCAGGCTGCCTCTGCTATACAGAGAGGAAACTGAGGCACGGGAGGTCTGGCCCCAGCTCTTGAGGAGGGTGTGGAGCACAAACCATTAGCCTGAGTGTCCACTCTGGTCCCTGGGACCCTGCCAAGCTCCCCCTCTCCAATCAGCATCACTGACCTGTGGCCCCCATGTCTGGCCCCCGAGAACAACCTTACCCCGGGCAAGGGTCTGGATGGCCAACTTTTCCCGACAGCCGCCCCACGCCTGGCCCCTCGGCATCTGACCTCGTGGGCAGGAGAGAACAGCAACTTCTCCACTGCCTGGCTCAGAGCAGCCTCTGTCCTTCCACGGTTGTGGGTCAGGGAGCTTGGACCATTTGGCAAGCTCCTTCCAGCCCAAAAGCGATGCTCACACCTGGCCCATAACCTGTCCTAAGCTCTGCTGAGCACCCAGGACTTCCAGTTCTCCTCCAGGAGCAATTCACAGTGAGCTTTCTGGGTGTCCCACTGCACTGGAAAGGACTGTTCCTCGCCAGGCCCTTGGGGCGCAGAGGGAATCTCGTCTGGGGACCCTCTCTGAACGCAGAGCAGAGCCCCTCTGTCCCTCTGTGGGCGCTGGGGAAAAAAAATCGCTTGAGGGCGAGAAGGGCGGAACAGTCACCTGCCAACAAGTCGCTTCCTCTACCAAACCAAGCTGACAGCAGCCCTCGGCCCATGCGAAGACACAGAATGACACTGAGCTGCACCCCTGAGCCTAATGGAAGGGACTCAGAGAGGGAAAGAGGGGGAAACGCTGTCGAGTTAAGAGGTGACCCAGAGGGGGCTGCCATCTGCACCCACCCAAGGACACCCAAGGCAAGGAGGGGGAGGAGCATCTCCAGGGATGGTCAGGGGCTTGAATTGGGTGTGGGGGGGATGCTTTTGCTGTGACTCACATACCGCTAGGAACAAAGCCCACGGGTAAAGGAAGGGACAGGCGCTCTATCCTGGGAAGCAATGACTCTGCAAAAAGATTTTGGGGGGAGTGGGGGGTACCGAGCAGAACCTGAGCTCCCAGAATGATGCTGTGGCCAAAGGAGGCAACGCAATCCCAGGCTGCACAAACAAAGGGGATCTCAAGTAGGAGCAGGGAGGTGATGGTACTTCTGTGTCTGGCCTGGGTGTGACTGTTGCTGGGACCCTGGGTCCAGTGCTGGCAATCCCAGGGCATGGCAGGCTGCCCTTGCAGGGAGGGCCCTGTCCTCTTAAAGGAGACGAGCGCCCTGGCACTGCCCCGGCCCTTCTTAGGGGCCTGGCTTGCCTCGTTGCACACTGGCCTGAGAGCATGGCCAGATGCTGGGCCCAGTTCGGGTGCCCACAATGCAGGCGGGACACTGGGCAGTTGGAGAAGGGGCAAAGAAGAGCTATGAGAATGATTCGAAGGTTAGAAACCCTGCCTGGCTGTGACGAAAGCTTACGCTCCAAAATATCTTAGCCCACAAGGTGCCTCAGGACTGCTTGTTGGTTTTGAAGCTACTGACTAATACGAGCTGTGTCTACACGTGCACGCTACTTCGAAGTAGCGGCACTAACTTCGAAATAGTGCCCATCGCGGCTACACGCGTCGGGCGCTATTTCGAAGTTAACTTCGACGTTAGGTGGCGAGACGTCGAAGTCGCTAACCTCATGAGGGGATCGGAATAGCGCCCTACTTCGACGTTCAACGTCGAAGTAGGGACCGTGTAGACGATCCACGTCCCGCAACATCGAAATTGCCGGGTCCTCCATGGCGGCCATCAGCTGGGGGGTTGAGAGATGCTCTCTCTCCAGCCCCTGCGGGGCTCTATGGTCACTGTGGGCAGCAGCCCTTAGCCCAGGGCTTCTGGCTGCTGCTGTGGCAGCTGGGGATCCATGCTGCAGGCACGGGGTCTGCAACCAGTTGTAGGCTCTGTGTATCTTGTGTTGTATAGTGCAACTGTGTCTGGGAGGGGCCCTTTAAGGGAGCGGCTGGCTGTTGAGTCCGCCCTGTGACCCTGTCTACAGCTGTGCCTGGCACCCTTATTTCGATGTGTGCTACTTTGGCGTGTAGACGTTCCCTCACAGCGCCTATTTCGATGTGGTGCCGCGCAACGTCGAAGTTGAACATCGACATTGCCAGCCCTGGAGGACGTGTAGACGTTATTCATCGAAATAGCCTATTTCGATGTTGCTACATCGAAACAAGCTATTTCGATGTAGGCTTCACGTGTAGACGTAGCCACGGTGACCTCTCTGATACTTGCCTGTCTGTGAGACACTCAACTGATTTTGCTTAACGCAGAGAAGAACAGGCGATGAGTGCAGGGCGTCAGTACCGACAGGAGGAACCTAGCCCAGCAGAAGGGGGCGTCTAACATTGTCCAGGAGCTGGGAGCTGACCAATTCAGACCTGAAATAAAATACCAACCGGGAAGCAACTCCCTAGCAAGGAGAACTGCAGCCGGAGATCGAGGGGTCATAGTGGACCACAAGCTAAATATGAGTCAACAGTGTGACGCTGTCTCAAAAACCGCAGCTGTGATTCTGGGGTGCCTGAGTGGAAGCGTTGCGAACAAGCCAGGAGAAGTCATTCTTCTGCTCTATTCAGTGCCGACCAGGTCAACTGGCGTATTGTGTCTAGTTCTGGGCACCACGTTTCAAGAAAGATGTCGAGAAACTGGAGAAGGTCCAGAGAAGAGCAACAAGAATGATTGAAGATCTAAACGTTGACTTATGAGACCATTGAAAGACCATTAAGATCCACTAAAGAGAACTGGGTTTGTTTACTTTGCAGAACAGGGGACGTGATATTAGCTTTCAGGTACCGAGAAGCGTGTTACAAGTAGGGAGGAAAAATGTTCTGCTTAACCTCTCAGGACTGGACAAGGAGCAATGGGCTTAAATTGCAGCGAGGAGGGTCAGGTTGGGCATTAGGAAAACCCTTCTGTCAGGGTGGTTAAACGCTGGAATAAATTACCTAGGGAGGTTGTGGAACCTCCATCCCTGGAGATATTTAAGAGCCAGTTAGAAGAACGTCTGCCAGGGATGGTCTAGATGGTGCTTGGTCCTGCTGTGAAGGCAGGGCAAAGGACTCCATGACCTCTCGAGGTCCCTTCTAGTTCTGCGATGCTCTACGGCGTGCATTCCTCCAACGGGGGGAATCTGATGTGCCCGCCGAGATGCCCTCCGCTCCTTCCCTCTGAGATGGCACCAGAGAGACACAGGCCGGCCCGGGCTCTCAGCACAGGCCCCGGCTCTGGTCACCCTGCTGCGGGGGGGACAGAGGAGTAGAGCCCCTGGGCGCCTCCAGCGATCAGGCCAGCCTTTGGAGAAGGGGAGCTGCTTTGCAAGGTGTCAGCCTTGGAGTGGAGTGAATGCACAGGTGCCAGCAGCGTGAGGCCTTGGCAGGCGAATGGGTTCTCTTGGGGGCTGCCTGTCCCTTTACGCTGCGCCGGAAGCAGCTGGCAGGCAGTAAATGACCCCCGGGAAGGGCGGGAAATGTGCCGAGGGCTGGGGAACTGCCACGCCAGCTCCGGGAATTCAAGGGTCCAGACAGGGCTGCAACGAGCACATCTGTGGGGCTCAGCTCCTCGCCACGCACACCAGGCCAGCTCGCTGCAGAGCAGGGCTCAGTGGCTACCCTCATGGCCAGGGACGTGGGTGTTGACTGGCGCGCCCTTCCCTGGGCTCTGCTGGCAGGGAGGGCCCTGTGCCAGGAGGGAGACCTGAGTGCCCCCAGCACTGGCTTTGCCTTCAGTGCATGGCCGGACGCCGCGCTGGCAGCTGACTTCCCCGGGGTGCGGCCCGTGAGCTGCAGAGAGCTCTGGCCCGGCTCATTAGTATTTTGAAGGTTTCCTGGTGCAGCAGCTGCTCCGGTTGCCAGGCTCTGGCGTGGTTGCTACATGGCTCCGGCTGCTCGGAGGGGATTGGCTGGCTGGACAGGCGCCTGCTGGGGGGTAGATGAGCTCCCTGACTTTTCCTTGTGGAGTGTGTGCGGGGGGTGGGAGGAAAGGGCTGGGGGGATGCAGGAGACATGCGCTCAGGTCTCAGCAAGAGCGGGGCAGGCCCCGCTGTGATGCACTGGGGTGTGGGAGGATTTTATTCCCCGAGTTCGGTTGCATGTGGTTACTGATGCTCTACGGTAACACTGGGTGGTGCCTCAGTTTCCCCAGGCACAGCACCGGCGCAGGGCGGGGAGGGGAGTTTGGGTGTGAGGACGTCTCACACGCAGACAATGGGGCTCCAGGCTCTTTGTAACCCAGGCAGCCAGGTGACCCCTTTCTTCCCCGGGACACAGGCCAAGGGCGGGAGGAGGGGCCTGGCGGGTCGAACTGGAACTGGGCTGGGAGTGGGGCAGTCTGGGCTGGCTGGAGAGGGGGGCAGGGGGCCCAGGGCCCGGCTCGGGGACCCCTCTGGGCCCCTCTCCCCAAGACGGACGGTGCTGGCGGCTTCTGGTCCCTGTGCTAAGTCTGTTCTGTGCCGTGTCCCTGTGACCTGACAATCTCCTGTTTCCCGGCCCGGCGAGAGTCACGACTGCCTGCGGCTGGGGCAGGGCCTGGGCCTGGGGAACCCCACATGCCGTGACACCCATCGCCTCTGCACAGGGCACATGGCCCTGGCCCCAGGCTGGGGGAGGCTGGTCTTGTGCTCAAGGGTTCTGCAGGGAAGTAATGCTCAATGGTCAGAGCTCTCCTGCTTCCCCCGTTACAGGGACAGGCTGCCCCGCCCCAGGGGCTTGGGATGCACAGAGCCCTGGTGCTTCCTTCTAGGATTCAGGTCACTGAGCTGCTATTGGGTTAGCGCAGAAGGCAGCAGGACAGTGGAGCCAGGAGCTGGGCGTGTGCTGCTCTCGGGCAGCCCGTCCCTGCAGCTGGTCCCCCCGCAACATTAGAGTCATGTGGGCAGGACTTCACCGAGCATCCAGTTGACACCTGTCCCCGAGCTGCCCCCCTGCGCAGGGAGAGGACACCCCAGCCAGGGGGAGCCACCCTGAGCTGCGCTAATGACCTCCTTGTCCCCTGCTCTGGGGCTGCCTTGCCCCCAGGCCAGCTGGGCGCTGGGGCAGCTGTCCCAGACGCAGCCCAGGGAGCTGGAGGGGTTGCAGGCACAAGGGGGAAAGGGGCTGAGGGACGGGGGTGGGATCCCTGCCCAGCAGGGCGAGGAAGGGGCCGGGGCCGGGGCCGGGGGAGGGACCTGGGAAATGCCCTGGGGAGTAGGGGGGGGCTTTGTGAAGGGAAAGGAATCCCAGCCCCGTGTGCCCCACGGGCCCAGGCTCAGCCCCCCACTCCCACCCAACGGGTTGGGTTCAGGTTCTCAGCCCCTCCTCCCGCCCGCCCGCGCTGGGAGCAGAGCCCCGAGGACACACCAGGTGGCTCTGACGGGCACCCGCCCTCCCGCGCCCCCCCGCCCCCCCGAGACAGACCTGGCGGCATGCGGGCACAGGGGGAGGGGGGGCGGCAAACGAGACAAGAGACGCAAAGGGGGGAGGGGGAGGGGCGAGCGGGGGGTGGGGGCGGGGGATGACAGTGAAATGCAAATCGAATCGAGCTGCCCGGCTCCGGGGGCCAGCGGTGCTCAGCTCAGCTCAGCTCAGGCCGGGGCGGGGCGGGGGGGGGGGGGGGGACAACGCCTGTTTCCGCCCATCGGCAGCCTCCTGCCCTGCCCTGCCCTGCCCTGTCCTGCGGTGGGAGGGCTGCCCCCTCGGCCCCGCCCGCCCCACCCTGGGTTCAAAGCTGCGAGTGGGGGGGGCGGGCGTGGGAGCGCTGAGGAATGCCAGCGCCCTGCCCGCCGGCGGGGGCGAAAGGCAGATACTGACCTTCGAGTCCCTTTGCACAAGGGCATAGTGGTGAGTGTAAGTTACGCTTGCTAATACCTGATGGATACAGTGACTGCAAAACAAAACGGGGAGGAAGGGAGAGAGAGAGTGGGTCAGGGGGGCGGGAGAGGGGGCCGGGGGGAGGAGACGGGCAGGGTCCCGATGGAGGCGGGCAGGAGGGAACCAGAGCAGCGGGTGCCAGGACGGACATCTGGAGGGGAGGGGCCGGAGTGACAGTGGACAGACATGGGGGGGACGGGGGGACGGGAGAAGGAGAGAAACAAATGTGAACGCTCAGAGACCACAGGGGCTGTCGCAGGGCGGGCGGAGGGTGTTGACGGCACCGGGGTCTGCGTGCTGCCGGGTGCACGGGCAGGGCCGGAGGGGGCGTCCCTCGGCAGGAGCAGAGCAGGGCTGGAGGGAGGCCAGCTCAGCGCAAGTGCAGAGCAGGGCCGGGGCGCAGGGCCTGGCAGGCCGTTGGGGGGGGGTACGGCACTGGGAAGAGCAGCTCTGTCAGCGCCCCCCGGCCTCACCCGTGGCCTGGGCATCCTCTGCCACTGCCCTTCGCACCTGCCCCACAGCCCCAGCCAGCCCGGCCCTGCTCCCCCCCAGCTCCGCTCTGCCCCGACTGCTGTCGCTAGCTTTGGTCCCAGGCTGCTCTGCTGGTACCCCAGCCCTGGCGGGGGGCAGAGGGGGCTCTCCCTGCAGCTCTCTGTGACCATCCGAGCCTGGACACTGCCGTAGCGCCCCACGGGCCTCCTCTGGGCTGTGACCCACCTGCGCAGGGGCGGGATTGGGGGTGCTCTCTGGAGCGCAGGTCTGGGAAGGCGCTGCCCTGCAGAGCCCCGGCACGTAGCGGGAAAGGCCCCGGCTGCAGACCCACGGGGAGTCCCATGGGTCCAGCCTTCGCTGCAGGGGCCGGGCAGCACCCCAGGGAGCAGCAAGAGGGGGCCGAGGCCAAGCTGCCAAGGAGCTGGGCTCCCTTCTCTGCTCCGAGCAGGCCTGGCTCTGGCCGATGCCCTGGGGGGGACCCGCGTGGGCGTGGAAGCTCTCTAGGGGGCAGGGGCTGACTGCAGAGCTGGGGGCAGCTCCCACCACCCGGCCAGGTCACAGACACACCCTGAGCCTGCTCCCCACGCTGGGCTCTGCAGCCGGGGGGCACCCGGGGCGCTGGGGAGCCTTCTGAGGCAGCACGGACTCGTGGGTGGAGGTGACCCCCCCCCCCGGCTGTCAGCCAGCACCACAGCAGAGATCCAACCCAGAGGGCTGCCCCCCACAGCCCCTCGGCGCCCAGGCAGGGGGCTCCCACCGCCGACAGTCCAGGGAAGGAGAAGTAGGCAGGCAGCCCAGCCATCGGCACCAGCCCAGCCCCGGGCTCTCGCCACGCCCGGCCCTATGGCTGCCCCTCGATTTGCCCCACAGCCCCCTGCTGCAGCCAGTCCTGACCCACAGCCGCCTGCCCCCCAGCTCTGCGGCTACCTCCCAGTCCTGACCCACAGCCGCCCGCCCCCCCAGCTCTGCGGCTACCTCCCAGTCCTGACCCACAGCCGCCCGCCCCCCCAGCTCTGCGGCTACCTCCCAGTCCTGACCCACAGCCGCCCGCCCCCCAGCTCTGCGGCTACCTCCCAGTCCTGACCCACAGCCGCCCGCCCCCCAGCTCTGCGGCTACTGCCCAGTCCTGACCCACAGCCGCCCGCCCCCCAGCTCTGCGGCTACCTCCCAGTCCTGACCCACAGCCGCCCGCCCCCCAGCTCTGCAGCTACTGCCCAGTCCTGACCCACAGCCGCCCGCCCCCCAGCTCTGTGGCTACCTCCCAGTCCTGACCCACAGCCGCCCGCCCCCCAGCTCTTCGGCTACTGCCCAGTCCTGACCCACAGCCGCCCGCCCCCCAGCTCTGCGGCTACCTCCCAGTCCTGACCCACAGCCGCCCGCCCCCCAGCTCTGCGGCTACCTCCCAGTCCTGACCCACAGCCGCCTGCCCCCCAGCTCTGCGGCTACTGCCCAGTCCTGACCCACAGCCGCCTGCCCCCCAGCTCTGCGGCTACCCCCCAGTCCTGACCCACAGCCGCCCGCCCCCCAGCTCTGCGGCTACTGCCCAGTCCTGACCCACAGCCGCCTGCCCCCCAGCTCTGCGGCTACCCCCCAGTCCTGACCCACAGCCGCCTGCCCCCCAGCTCTGCGGCTACTTCCCAGTCCTGACCCACAGCCGCCCGCCCCCCAGCTCTGCGGCTACTGCCCAGTCCTGACCCACAGCCGCTTGCCCCCCAGCTCTGCAGCTCCTGCCCAGTCCTGACCCACAGCCGCCCGCCCCCCAGCTCTGCGGCTACTGCCCAGTCCTGACCCACAGCCGCCCGCCCCCCAGCTCTGCGGCTACTTCCCAGTCCTGACCCACAGCCGCCCGCCCCCCAGCTTTGCGGCTACTGCCCAGTCCTGACCCACAGCCGCCCGCCCCCCAGCTCTGCGGCTACTGCCCAGTCCTGACCCACGGCTCCTGTTCTTCCAGTGCTGGGGTCCCAGCTCTACCACTGCCCCGCCATTCTAGGCTGCCCCACACGCAGCCCCAGAGTCCTGGCACCGCACCAGGGGAACGACTGGGGTGCCAAGGATGCCCTGGGACACCCATGAAGCCGCCCGAGGAGGGGTCAGGAGCCCGGGCCGCCCTAGCTGTCTGGAGCACAGCCCACCGCTGCCCTCGGGCACGGGCCAGCGCCCCCGGGCCCTTGGCGAGGGGGCTGACGAGACGGGCAGACGCCGGGCAGCCGAGAGGGAGACATCGGCGCACAGCAAAGGCCAGGCCCACGGAAGCCCAGTCACCGGGCGGCCTGGCAGCGATGCCCTGTTCCCCACGCCTGGCCGGCTGCCTCAGACACCGCCTGGCCCTGCAGCTTGGCCCCCGTCCCCTGCTCGCTGCTCCTGCTGAGACAAGCCCCATGTGGGGGGCTACGGACGCTCCCCGGTGCCCGGGCCCAGCAGCCAGGCTGAGCCTCCGTCCCCTCCTCTGGGGCAGACCCCCTGCTGCCGTAGGGCGACTCAACCTGGCCCCACAGCTCCACCTCGGCCCCTCGAGCGCCCTTCCCTCCAGGCTACCCGCCCGGCGCTGCCCTGTCCTAGAGCAGCCCTGGCCAGCAACGGTGCCCCGCCAGACGCGGCTTTGTGATGCTCCCTGAGGGACTCGGCTAAGCCCAGACTAACGACCCTGGGGGGAAGCACGAAGCCAGTGGGTCCCTCTCTGGGGGGCAGAGGCTGCGCCCCACAGGAAGAGTTTCTGCCACTCTGCTGAGCCGTCCCTAGAGAGCCCAGGGCAGGCCAGGCCAGCCGCGGCACACAGGGCCGGGGGTGCCAGCAGGACAGGGCACAAGAGGGGCCAAGGTTTAAGCCTTCGGCTGTCGCCCAGCGATCACTCTGGGGTCCCCCCCCAAGTTCTGCCCCACATGGATGGGTTAATGGTGACGGGTACAGCCAGCATGGGGTCAGGGAAGAGAAAAAGCAGGAGGGGGCAGGCAAGGAGGGCGGAGGGGAGCGGGGCAGGGATCTGCCGCTCACCTGGCATCGGCTTCGCTGTAATATTCTCTTGCCACAATGTCTTCAAAGAGTTCCCCACCGGTGACCCTGAAAGGCAGAGCGGCAGAGGTCACCTGCCTGGCCCTGGAGAAGGCCAGCAGCTCCGGCCCCAGCTGGCAGCCAGGCCCCAGGCGCAGCTGAGCTGTGCCCTCTGCTTCTCCAGGGAGCACGTCCCTGCCCCAGCACAGAGCGCACGAGCCCGGAGCCCGGGTGTTCAACCCGGCAGCCAGTCTCCAGTGGCCACACGCCCCACCGCTGCCACTGACCGGGCAGGCCCCGAGAGCGGGGAGCCAGAGCAAGCTGGGGATGCGAGACAACGCGCCTGCTAATTTTGAACATCCGCCGGGGGAATAAGTTTTGTTCTGTGCACTGCGGCGTGGGCAGAAACACTCACCGGGTCCCCCAGTCCAGTCCTGCGGCCTGGACCACCAGTGGCATCTCCCCGGTCACAGCCTGGGCATCTGTGGGCGGTGCACATCCGCACACGCCTTGCTTCACAGAACAAAATTTATTCTGCCCGTGGGTGGAATAATTTACAGGGCCCCCGGCACACGTCCCCTCCGGCTGGCCGAGGTCCCGGTGCCAGGACACCCTCCCTTCAAGGGAAGCTAGACTCTCCCTGTTGCCTCGTTGCTGCTTTCTGATGCCCAAGCCCTGCATTTCCCATCTGCCGCGGCAGCCTTCAGCCTGCTTCCCCGGCCCCTCGCTGGGCCCAGCTCCCACGTGGCAGGACGGGAAACAGCGCCATGCTTCTCGGCCACCTCCACCCCCATTTGTCTGTCCCCAGACACCCGCTGGGGAGTCTCCGCCTCTCCCGTGGGGCAGGATTTCCCCTGGCCTCACGGGGACAGCAACGGGCCGGGCAGCCCCAGCCTCTCGCCGCAGGGGGCGCTGTGGGGAGAGGGGCAGATAGCTCCTGCGTATGCCAGGTCTGGCCAGTGCTGGGGGGAGATGGGAGCCGTATGCCCTGCTGGGCTGCGCCGTGGTGCGGGCTGGATATTAGCCAAAGGCACAGTAAGCGGGGAACACAGTCCCCCATCTCCGTCGCTCTGGGCGAGCGCTCGCCAGCCCTGCCCCCAGCTCCCTTCTCCTGGTGGGGAGCAAAGAAGTCAGGTCCCAGCCCTACGGCAGGAGGGCAGCAGGGGACAGGGAGCTGAGGCCCCGGCGCGGGCTGGCCTAGGGCACCGTCTTTGGTTCCCCGCCTGCTGCAGGCTGGGCACAGGCCAAGGTCTGCGCGGCTCCTGCAAAGGGACCGGGGAGCTGCCGTGAGTCGAAGGAGAGCTAAATATAACCCACTGCCTCTCCGGAGCTGTCAGAGGGACAGAGCGATGAGCTCACTGCAGCTATATCGGGAAGGAGGCAGCCGCGTGGGTCTCCGCCTCTGGCAGATGGGCCCCACCATCCTGGCACACCCCGCCGGGGCTCTCCGGAGACACAGGGCCAGAGCCGGGCCGGCCACCTGCCTCACCCAGTGCCCTGGCTGCACCGCCGGCCTCCGGGAAAGCGGGGCTCGGGCGGTCGGACAGGCCTGCGGCTCACGCCGCGCCGGCGATGTCCCGCTGCTCCGGGCTGCTGGGGAACGGGCCGCAAGGACAGGAGGGAGCCCCAGCTTTTCCAGCCTCGTGCCAAGGGACTCCTCCCCATCGCGGCGCTGAGCCGCCCCGCGCCCCGCTGCTACCCTAAGGAGCTGTGCCTGGGAGCCGCCCAGGGTGCGTCGGTGTGCTGGGGCTGTGGCAGAGCTCCGCGGGGCACACCCCTCTGTGTTCTGTCTTCTGCCAGGCGCCCGTTCGGAGCCGGGCCAGCCGAGCTCTTCCCTACGTTCGAAGCCTCTCCCGGGCCCCTCAGAGAAGAGCAGCCCCGTTCTCCCGACCTTGTAGGGAGCAACCCCCAGCCATTCCGCCCGCCAGCTCCGAGGCCGGCTAGAGACGGCTGGGCCCGATCCTGACCGGCGCCTGCGGTCCCTGCGGCCATGCAAGCATGGTCCCCTGCCAGGCGCTCCCAGCCCTGCACAGCCTGCCGGGGTCCAGCTCATACACATCAACCATAAGCGACTCCTGGTCCTGCCTGGCCAACCCCACCCTACCCGCCGTGCATTGTTCACCGATGGGACAGCGCATCCTGCCAGCTGGCGGCCCAGCTCAGGCGGCACATGCCAGGCTGTCTCCCTGCCTGAGCCGCCTTCTGATCCTGCAGGGAGGCCGACCCCACCACCGGGCCGGCATGGGAGACAGATCCCTGCTTCTCCAGCTGACCGATACTGCTCTGATTGATGCTGCTGGAGCCCCAGGTGGGGCAGTGCGTGGGGAAGAGGAGACAGTAACTCCCCTGCCTAGCCCTGGAGGACAGGCAGCCCCCACGGGGACCCAGAGGGGACTCTTATTCCCCCTTGTGGCAGCAAACGCCCCCAAGCCCCCGCAGGCCGCAGCCGCCCCTCCACCTCCCTCCCGCCGCTGCCAGAACCGAACGCAAGCCCTGGGAAAGCACAGCCAGCCCTGGCCGCACCGAACTCCCCCTTCCCGCCAGCGAGCCGCCCCCCGGCCTCGCAGCCTCCACGAGGCGCACCCGGAGCGCCGCCCGGCAACTCACAGATCGAAGACGAGGTAGTGGAAGCCCTCCTCGGAGATGCTGTCGTGGAGACGAACTGCAAAGGGAGCACAAGGGAGGCGTCAGAGGTCCCGGGGCGTCATTTGTGAGACGACCCCTCCCGCCAGAGAGGTTCCCAGGCTCGCGGCGCCACCCGGCGTCTCCTCTGGTGCCAGGCACCGAAAGCCAGGCCTGGGCTCCTGCCACAGTGCCCTTGGACTTGCGGCTTTGGCAGCCAGGGCACCAGCCCCTGCGCTTAAAGCTCCCTGGGAACCTTAGCTCAAAGGCCCGCTCTGCCCGGCCTGTGAGGTGGTGTGGTGCAGTGCAGGGGGGGTTATCCCCCTGGTTCGGCTGCCAGGGTTTCCTACTGTCCTGCAGTAATCCCAAGTGGTGCCTCAGTTTCCCTGGGCACAGCACCGGTGCAGGGCGGGGAGGGGAGTTCGGGTGTGAGGACGTCTCACACGCAGACAATGGGGCTCCAGGCTGTTGGTAACCCAGGCAGCCAGGTGACCCCTTTCTTCCCCGGGACACAGGCCAAAGGCAGGAGGAGGGGCCTGGCGGGTTGAACTGGAACTGGGCTGGGAGTGGGGCAGTCTGGGCTGGCTGGAGAGGGGGGCAGGGGGCCCGGGCCCGGCTTGGGGACCCCTCTGAGCCCCTCTCCCCAAGACAGACGGTGCTGGCGGCTTCTGGTCCCTGTGCTAAGTCTGTTCTGCGCTGCGTCCCTGTGACCTGAGAACCTCCTGTTCCCCGGCCAGGCGAGAGTCCCGGCTGCCTGCGGCTGGAGGCTGCGCCCAGGGACTCCCTTGCCCTTCGTACCAGCCCAGCCCGGCCCAACCCAGGGATGGGCTTCTCCACGTGCCCAAAAGCTTAGCGCATCCAGGCTCTGGTGGAGCAACGTCCTTCCCAGGCTCCATGGGCACGACCAACAGAGCCATCCCCTGGGCAGAAGCCTCACCAGACCCAGCTTCCTCCTGGTTCCACAGGGCCACCTGGCTGGGCTCGCCCCGAGGCCGGAGGGTGTCAGGTAGCCAGGCCTCCCAGAGAGGAGGTGCCAGCTGGTGCTGCATGGCCGGTGGGGATCAGAGAGGCGGGCACCCCTCTGAGAGTGCCTCTGTCTGCGCACCAGAGCAGGACAAGCTGGGGGCGGACGGTGAGCACAGGAGCAGGGCTGGGAAAGAATCAGAACAGGGTATCCCAGGGAGCTCCAGCACCTCTCCAGGGCTGTGTGAAGGTGCAAGGGACCGGCGCCCCCATCACCGCCAAGGCAGAGTTTCTCTGTGTCTCCCCACTAAAGCACAGGCTGACCCTCCGTGCGGAAACCGGAACCCCCCAGGCCAGCCCCTCCGACCCGCCCGGGGCGAGATGCGGCTGGGAACGTGGGAGGGACGGAAAGGGGGCTCCAGCCAGGGCCTGTTCCCTTGCGTGCACCATGCCCAGCTGCAGGGCTGTTTCTCATCGCAAGGTGGCCAAGGCCAGACTGGGCGGCACCAGAAGGCTAGGTACAAGAATGGCGTCCAGGCCACGGTCCTGTGGAGGATCAGACCAGCTCTCTGGTGGGAAGGGCAGGTCTGTATCCACAGCCGGCCCCGCTGCCAGAAACACAAGGGCGAGCGGGAGGCTGGGTGCTAAACGCACCGGAGGCAATACCCTTGCTTTCCAGAGCAAAGGGCGGCCACCAGCCACCGCCCACTGGGCCGGCTGCAAGTCACTACAGGCAGGGGATGAGGGGGCCAGGGACGCTGTGCTTGGCTGCCCTTGTCCAGGGGTGCTGGTGTATCCTGAGGGCGTTCGCGGTGCAGCTCACTCAGGTCGGAGCCGGGCAGGGCCCTGAGTTCTTGCAGAGAGCTCTCTCCCGGGGGTCTGGCCGGGGGCCGCAGGGTCGGCTGCTCACCCGATTTGGGCTCGCGGGGGGCGGAATTTTGTAGCATCATGATCCCTGCAAAGGCCAGGCTGGGTGCTCCCAGGACGCCCCCGTGTGCAGCCCTGCAGCTGAGCTGGGTCTCGCCTCCTGCTCTCTCCACCCCACACGCGCTCGCCCCAGGCCCTGCACCCCAGGCTCTCCGGATCCCTTGCAGACTCCATCCCTGCACCGGGGCCACCTGCACCCCGAAGGTGGTTGGGATGATGCTGTTTCCCTAGCAACAGATGCACTTCAAAGGGGGAGGAAGACTGAAAAAAGGATGAAACCTGAGGCAAAGCAGCTGCACAACCAGAGAACCCTGGGGCTGGGGCTGGGGCTGGGGCTGGGGGGGACTTAACGGGTCATTTGCTTCAGGGGAAAGACCTGGGCCTCTGCTGAGCAAACCACCAGCTCGATTCACCCGCTTGCCAGTCACAGCCGAGGGCAGGTGTTGGCTTGGTGGGTTAGCTTGGCCATCAGCTGTGCCCCCGGCTGCAGCCAATCTCCATGGGCACCAGCCACCAGGCCCCCGCAGCCGCCTGCGCCGGGGCACCATGCTCGGGGCAGAAAGCCAATGCCACCCCATCTCTGCCAAAGCCCTAACGCCAGGCCGGAGCCAGGCGCCCTCCCTCTGCCCCGCGTGCCAGGAGATAGAACAGCAGAGGCAGGCGATAGGGGTGGCAGGGTTCAGAGCCTGGCCTCTGGCAGCCAGCACCATGCCCTGAGGGGGCATTCTGAGCATGGGAGCCCCCAGCAGCTGCCCAAGGACGTATCCAGCTACTTCCACCCCTCTGGCTCGAGCCGGGTGATGCCTGTCGGGTGAACAGAGAAGGCTCCGGAGCATGTGCTTCCCAGGAGCCAGCACTCTGAGCAAACCTGGGCCAAATTCAGGTGGTTTTGGGTCCCCCACAATCGCGGGGAGGTGCAGCCATCCTCCTGCCCTCCTCTGAGCCGCCTCACGGCAGGGCAGGCCACTCCCCACCCCACCCCAGCAGCAGGGACCCCCCTCTCCGTGACAGGCACCCCCCATCCCCTCCCTGTGGCAGCCGCCCCCCGGCCAGCACTCACCAATGTTGGAATGCTTCAGGAGACGGCAAATCCGGGCTTCGCGCTCCAACTTCTGATGGTCTGGCGGCAGAGCAGAGAAAGAGCCTTGTGAAGGGTCTCGCCTGACGCCACCTGCTCGGGAGCCCCGGAGCGCTGGGCTGGGCTGGGAAGGGATTCAGGCCCCAGGGCAGGAGAGTGGGAGAAGGGAGCCAAGCTCCATCCGTCCCCCACTCCTCCTCCTCCTCCTCCGGGGAGCACACGTCGGGCTCTGCCCCACAGGGGCTGGGAGGGAGACCTGGGCCAGCGGGGAACACCCCTGGGAGCAGGCGAGCGAGCCGGCCCAGAGGGACGGGCAGCACAAGCCGCGAGCTCTCCGCAGCCCACGAGTCTGAGCTCCCGCCCCGCTTGGGCCAGGGAACAGGGCGCTCCTCTCCCCGGCCCAGGGAGTGATGCTACCTGGCCCGGCAAGCGCGGGGCCTTGGGCAAGGCGTGCCAAGGTGCACGTTGCGTGTGCACACCCACCCACCACGCCGTACGTGCACACATATGCACACGTACACATGCATGCACCTGCACACCCACCACGCCGCACGCGTGTACCTGCACACCCCCACCACGCCACACATGTGTACCTGCACACCCACCATGCTGCACACGCACATGCGTACACACGTGTACTTGCACACCCACACCATGCCACACGCACATGTACCTACACACCCAGCACGCCGCACGCACGCACACGTACGCCCGCCCATACCTATGCACGCACCCCGCTGCGCACACACACAGTATGCCGCACGCAGGTACGCACCCCTGCACACACCACACCACACGTGCATGCACACACACCACACTGCACCCGCACTCTCACCCCTACACCACACCACACACGCGCACGTCCACATGCACGTACACCACACCACACACACATGCACCTGCACACACACATGTACTCCACACGCACGCACACACACTCGCACCCCCTCCAGCAGTTGCCTCCGTTTCCAGGCAGACATCTTCTCAGCTGGTGCCTGGAGCCCCGGTGATCTCCCTAGAGCCCCAGTCACCTCTCCTCTCCGCCCCCTCCCACACGCCCGCTCAGGCCTCCGGCACGTCTGCCCCCCAGCCGCACCCCCAGGCCGGCTCTGGTGGGCGGGAAGCCGCAAGCTGCCCGGGCCAGGGCTGGGCTGCTTAACTGAACCCCAGCAGCCTGCTCCCCGCCTCGGCGCCTTCCCCGGGCCTGGACCCAGCAGAAAGGCAAAGGCACCGGGCTGACCGCGTCCCTCCGGGGCACAGGCCAGGGTCGGCTCACGCACACCATGGCCACCAGGCCCTTGAGGGCTGACCGGCTCCTTGCACCTAAGGCTGCAGGGCCTTCCGATTTAAAACCCCAGGGAATCAATTCAACCCGGCAGAGCACATGCCGGCTAACTGGCAGATCTCCAACCGTGCCGTTAACTGGGCATCTCCAGTCCCGGGCGGTGCTCCTAGACGGGCCTGTTATGGAGTGTGGGGGTCCCCGGCCCTGCCCCAGCCGCAGGCAGCCGTGACTCTCACCCAGCCGGGGAACAGGAGGTTCTCAGGTCACAGGGACACAGCGCAGAATAGACTTAGCACAGGGACGAAGCCGCTAGCACTGTCTGCCTTGGGGAGAGGGGCCCAGAGGGGTCCCCAAGCCGGGCCCTGGCCCCCTTCCCCTCTCTCCAGCCAGACCAGACTGCCCCCCCAGCCCAGTTCCAGTTCAACCCGCCAGGCCCCTCCTCCCGCCTTTGGCCTGTGTCCTGGGGAAGAAAGGGGTCACCTGGCTGCCTGGGTTACCAAGAGCCTGGAGCCCCATTGTCTGCGTGTGAGACGTCCTCACACCCAAACTCCCCTCCCCGCCCTGCGCCGGTGCTGTGCCCGGGGAAACTGAGGCACCACCCAGTGTCACTGCAGCACAACAGGAAACACAGCTACCTAACCAGGGGAACAAAATCCTCACGCTTCGTCACAGGGTCAAACTAACCAGTGAGCTGAAGCAACATACCCCCCTCACAGCTGGTCCACGTAACAGGTGACATGAAAAAAGCGGGGGAGCAAACCACAAGCGGGGAGGCCCGTGGTCCTGAGCTCAGAAAGCCGGACTAGCCCGACACAGGTTGCAATGCAGGGCTGCCCAGCAAGGAATGGAGCCAGCGAGTCCTGCTCTGTATCCGAGATCGCAGCGACTGCCCAGGTCTCAGGGGTGGGTGCAGCCAAGTCAAACGGGAGCTGCCAGGGCCACACGGTTGCTAAGGGCTGGCTGTGCTCGTCAGCAGTATGAACAGGGGACTGTCGCCTTGGCGGAGGATTACCACGTGCATGGCGCTGTCAGGCCGTTGCTGGCAGGTTGTCTCCAGCGCCACGCTCCCGAAAGGAGGCCACGAAACTGGAAAGGGGCCAGCCCAGAAGCGCAGGAACAAGGCGTGGGCTGGGAAAGCTGCCTTGTGGAGAAGGACTAACACGAGGGTAGGAGCAGGGCTTGCAATGGGATCCCCTGCCCCCGGCCTCCGTGGGAACTCGGCTGGCTGGCAGCAACGCACCTGGCTGACAAGGGAAGGCGGCGCAGGGGGGATGCCGGGGAATCCCAGCCCCCTCCCCACAGCCCCTTCCATTCAATGCAGATGCCATCAGTCACCGGGGTGGGGGGCTAGAAATCAGTGGGGCAGCCTCTGTCCGGATCCCGTGTGCAGGGCCGACGAAAGGATGTGGCCAGATCACGGCAGGCTTCAGAGAAGAGCAATGAGAAGGATCGAGGGCTGGAAACGCCCCTTTGGAGAGAGTTTGGAAAGACCAGAGGCAAATCAGAGGGGCCAGAGCAGAAGTCTCATCCGAAGTAACGCCTGGGCTAGAGAAGGGAGGTCGAGCGCTTCTGTTCCCCCCGTCGCAGGGCCAAAGGATGCTCAGTGACGACCTCTAAACTGCAGCAAGGAAACGCTTTCTCCCACAAGAGGGGACCAGGGCTCGCTGCCCTAAGACATCACAGGGGCAAAGATTCTAAGATTAGATCCTTAACGGTAACAACCAGGCCTTCCTGGGGGCATTAATGCGCCGGCTTCAGGGCTTAAACTACTCTACTTGGGGTCAGGAGGGAACCGACCATAGGGATGGGGTTAACCCACCGCTGTTATCGTGAGGTTCTTGCACCTTCCTCCCCAGCAGCTGCTGCAGGTTGGACCTCCCTTGTCCGGCACCCTCGGGACCTCACCGGTGCCAAAAGAGAGACTTTGCCAGACCACAGGAGGTCAATATTCTCCAGCAACGTGACCAACTTCCCCTGCTGACTGGGCTCGAAGAAGACATCTGGGGTGAATGATGGCTAAAGAACAGCCCAGAACGCTGAGAGCCAGGACTGGTGGCTGGAAACAACCAACCACAGGAAACTTGGCCACACCCAGGCTAAGTGGTCGTCCGGTGAACTAAAATCCCTCCGGGCTGCGGATGTTGCTAGACCAGAGAGGTTCAGCCTGGACTGCCACTCTCAGAGACGGGACACGGGGCTAGACCGCCTTTAGACCGCCTTTAGGGGAGCACCTGGATCGGACGGAGACTTCTCTTACACGAGGCTCCATAGACAGGGATTCCCTAGAAGTTAGTCAGATAGGGAACGTGGGAAATAATATATGGGCAAGATCAGATGTGAAACAATCGTGCATAAAAAAATCCACCACGTCTGTGAAAGGCGGACATATAAATAGTGGTAGTTTTCTAACATGCTTTTACACTAATGCTAGGAGTCTGTCTAATAAGATGGGTGAACTGGAGTACCTCATATCAAAGGAGGAAGTTGACATAATAGGCATCTCAGAAACATGGTGGAATGAGGACAATCAGTGGGACACTATCATACCGGGATATAAATTATATCGGAAAGACAGAACAGGTCGTGCGGGTGGCGGAGTGGTACTATATGTGAAGGATAATATAGAATCAAATGAAGTAAAAATCCTAAAGGAATCAAAATGTTCCATAGAATCATTATGGATAACAATTCATTCCTCTAATATGAATATGGCATTAGGAATATATTACCGACCACCTAACCAGGACAGTGATAGTGATGCTGAAATGATGAGGGAGATTAGAGAGGCTATCAAAATAAAAAACACAGTAATAATAGGAGATTTCAATTATCCCCATATTGATTGGGTGCATGTCACCTCAGGACGGGATTCAGAGATTAAATTTCTTGATGCCTTAAATGACTGCTTCTTGGAGCAGCTAGTACAGGAACCCACAAGGGGAGAGTCGATTCTCGATCTAGTCTTGACTGGAACGCAGGATCTGGTCCAAGAGGTAACTGTTACTGGACCGCTTGGAAATAGTGACCACAATATAATAACTTTTAATATTCCTGTGTTGGGAAGAACACCGCAGCGGTCAAACACTCTGGCATTTAATTTCAAAAAGGGGAATTACACTAAAATGAGGAAGCTAGTTAAACAGAAACTAAAAGGTAGAGTAATTAAACTAAAATCCCTGGAAGCTGCATGGAAACTGTTTAAAGACACCATACTAGAGGCCCAACTTAAATGTATACCCCAAATAAAAAAACACAGTAAGAGACCTAACAAAGAACCACCATGGCTAAACAGCCATGTTAAAAAGGCAGTGAGAGAGAAAAGGGCAGCTTTTAAAAAGTGGAAGTCAAATCCTAGTGAGGAAAATAGAAAGGAACATAAACACTCCCAAATTAACTGTCATAATGTAGTAAGAAAAGCCAAAAAAGAGTTTGAGGAACAGCTAGCCAAAAATTCAAAAAACAATAGTAAAATGTTTTTTAAATACATTAGAAGCAGGAAGCCTGCTAAAAAAGCAGTGGGGCCCTTGGATGATAAAGATATAAAAGGAGCGATCAAGGAAGACAGTGCCATTGCGGAGCGATTAAATGATTTCTTTGCTTCAGTCTTCACGGCTGAAGATGTTACAGAGGTTCCTAAATCTGAGCCAGCCTTTTTAGGAGACAAATCTGAGGAACTCACTCAGATTGAAGTGACATTAGAGGAGGTTTTGGAATTAATTGATAAGCTGAATAGTAACAAGTCCCCAGGACCAGATGGCATTCACCCAAGGGTTCTGAAAGAACTCAAATGTGAAATTGCGGAGTTATTAACAGTGGTTTGTAACCTATCCTTTAAATCCACTTTGGTACCAAATGACTGGAAGACGGCCAATATAACACCAATATTTAAAAAAGGCTCTAGAGGAGATCCTGGCAATTATAGACCGATAAGTTTAACATCAGTACCAGGCAAATTAGTAGAAACACTAGTAAAGAGTAAAATTGCAAGGCACATAGAAGAGCACGAATTGTTGGGCAAAAGTCAGCATGGTTTCTGCAGAGGGAAGTCGTGTCTGTCTAATCTATTAGAATTCTTTGAAGGGGTTAATAAACATGCGGACAAGGGGCACCCAGTGGACATAATATACCTAGATTTCCAGAAAGCCTTTGACACGGTCCCACACCAAAGGCTTTTATGTAAATTAGGTGGTCATGGGATAGGAGGAAAGGTCCTTTCATGGATCGGGAATTGGTTAAAAGACAGAAAACAAAGGGTGGGAATAAATGGTAAATTTTCACAATGGAGGGGGGTAACTAGTGGTGTTCCCCAGGGCTCAGTCCTGGGACCGATCCTGTTCAACTTGTTCATCAATGATCTGGAAAATGAGGTAAGCAGTGAGGTGGCAAAGTTTGCAGATGACACCAAGTTGTTCAGGACAGTCAAAACCAAAAGGGATTGTGAAGAACTACAAAAAGATCTCAGCAAACTGAGTGATTGGGCAGCAAAATGGCAAATGAAATTTAATGTGGGTAAGTGTAAGGTAATGCATGTTGGAAAAAATAACCCAAATTACACGTACTACATGATGGGGTCAAATTTAGCTACGACAGATCAGGAAAGGGATCTTGGAGTTATAGTGGATAGTTCTCTGAAGACATCCACGCAGTGTGCAGCGGCAGTTAGTAAGGCAAATAGGATGTTAGGAATTATTAAAAAAGGGATCGATAATAAGACAAAAGATATCATACTTCCCCTATATAAAACTATGGTACGCCCACATCTCGAGTACTGCGTGCAGATGTGGTCTCCTCACCTCAAAAAAGATATATTGGCATTAGAAAAGGTTCAGAAAAGGGCGACTAAGATGATTAGGGGCTTGGAAAGGGTCCCATATGGGGAGAGGCTAGAGAGACTGGGACTTTTCAGTTTGGAAAAGAGGCGATTGAGGGGCGATATGATAGAGGTATATAAAATCATGAATGGTGTGGAGAAAGTGAATATAGAAAAATTATTTACCTTTTCCCATAATACAAGAACTAGGGGACACCAAATGAAATTGATGGGTAGTGGGTTCAAAACTAATAAAAGGAAATTTTTCTTCACACAGCGCACAGTCAACCTGTGGAACTCCTTGCCCGAGGCGGCTGTGAAGGCCAGGACTCTATTAGGGTTTAAAAAAGAGCTTGATAAATTTTTGCAGGTCAGGTCCATAAATGGCTATTAGCCAGGGATAAAGTATGGTGCCCTAGCCTTCATAACAAGGGCAGGAGATGGATGGCAGGAGATAAATCACTTGTCTTCTGTTCTCCTTCTCTGGGGCGCCTGGCATTGGCCACCGTCGGCAGATGGGATGCTGGGCTTGATGGACCTTTGGTCTGACCCAGTATGGCCATTCTTATGTTCTTATGTTCTTATGTTCTTATGTAGATCTGTTCCCGTCTTGGGGATGGGCAATCAGAGGGCTACACCAAAGGGACAAGCACCTTCCAGACCCATGGAGCCACTTGCCGGCAGACCCTCGCGTGGGGCAGAGGCTGGTGGGGATGATCTGTCTCAGCAGGGGGTCTTGGCACCCCCCACCACAGGGTTGGGTCCTGGCAGGGAAGAAGCTGGCTTGGGCCAGGGCCTCAGCTCCACCTGGAGCCAGGGCACACAACCCAGGAGGCAGAGCTGGGCCGGCCCCCCTGCCGTGGAACCAGCACTGGGAGGAGGCAGCGCTGGCCCATGCCAGGCTGCGCTTAGAAGGGCAGAGCGTGGCCGACTCCTCTCTGACCTGGGGCGTGGGAGAAAGCCCATCCCTAGGGCGGGACACGGACCCAGGCTGCAGAGCCGCAGGACACAGGGACCGGAGCAGCTGGCCAGCCCCCAAAGAGCAGAACTGGAGAGAAAGGACCCAGCCTGTCCTGGAGCTGGGGGTCCTGCCGCCCAGACCGTGCTGGACAAAGCCATTACAGAGCACGTTCGTCTGCCGCCATCGGGAACAGGCACGAGCCAAACGGTGCCGGGCCACACAGCTCCGCAGGGTCAGACCTGAAGGGGAGACACCAGGAACTCCCAGGCCCTTGCGGAAGCAGCACCAGCACCTCTGGCGCTTGGGAACCAGCCGGCTGCTCCGTGTCTGCCCGACACACCGCACGCCCCTGGCGCTTGGGAACCAGCCGGCTGCTCCGTGTCTCCCGGATACACCGCGCACAGCCGGCACTTGGGATCCAGCCAACTGTACCACATCTCCTGGACATGCTGTGCACTGGGGAGCCCGAGGGCTGCTGCTCCCCACACTGGCTATTAAAATGGGTGTGAAGCACAGTGCGCAGCCCCTGCCCACCCACTCGTTGTGGTCAGGGCCAGAGGTCGGACTGGAAGATGGCAGTGCTGCAATCCAGCCATCTCCAGCCATTCACTGCTTCAGGTGCCAACACACACCCCCCCCTCCGGAGTCCTCCCAGCTCAACTCACAACTCCGAGAGGCCGGCTCCGCGCCCTTCTCTAGTGCACTACCCTGTGCCCACCAGCCTGGACCAGGAGCCCTGTTCCCATGGGCCCAGGACGCGCGGGGGGGGGAGACCCAGCACGCTGGCGGTACTGGGAAGCACCCGCGTTTGACAGATGGACAAAGAGCCTGTGCCGGGACCGGGGTACGAGGAGACCTCATTGACGGAATCCGATCCAGCCCCCGAAAACGGCACATTGTCTCCAGGGCCTCAGGCCTTTCCGTGGGATTACACGCAACATCCCACCCCTGGGGTCTGGCCTCCGGACAGGGACTCGCTCCCTGCTACCCGGGCCTGCGTTTTCAGGCAGCTTGTTGAGAGCCGCAGGTCTCATCCGCACAGGGTGTCAGTGAAAGCCGAGTGGGGGGGTTGCTTCGGGGTGCGTCCCGCAGAGGAACGGGACGTCATTGGAAAAGGCTGAAAAGCAGGCAGAGCCCTGCAGAGGCTGGGGGATTGTGACCTCGGTCAGCTGGACTGGACAGGGTAGAGCTGTAGTACGGTCCTCCCCTGAGAGAAGTCGCTCCTATCCCGGCTGGTTTGCACTTACGCCATTGAAACTCTGAGGCACGCACCCTAAAAACTCCTCACCCTTCAGGCACCGCGTCACTTACCAAGAGGCCAGTGGGCGTCCCCTGCCAGCAGCCTCTGTCTCCTACTGCACAGAGGATAGACATGCTTTGAAGTGTACTTTGGGCCAGGAGCACTTCTTTAAATGTTAAATCCGGTGCTTCTTCAGGTCAATTTCGTTTCCCATACAGCCACTGCAATTGACCTGAAGTGGGTCTGGCCCATGAAAGCTCATCACCGAATAAATTATTTTGTTCATCTTTAAAGTGCTACGTTTCTGCTGCTTTGGTTTGTCGGAGTGCAGACTAACGCAGCCACCTCTCTGGTACTAGTTTTTAAATGCTGTTAAAATGCTTTAAACGTCTGGTACGGTGAGCGAGTGGCTCGTTAGGGTTTAAATGGGCCTATCCCCCTCTCCTTATGTTATTTTTCATGGGGCAAAATTCCTCATTCTACCTCACAACTTTCCAGTCCCTCTCCCCGATGTCTATCGAGCCCCCCTGCCACAGAATCCCACCCTGGCCCTGGGGAGATGAGCAGGAGGAGCTGAACACTGGCTTTCCCCACTGTATTTCTGCCACCACAGGTGTGCTCGTTTCTGCTGGTCCAAACGCCAGCCAGGCACCGGAACAGGCAAACCCGTTTTAAACAGTGTAAAAACTTGGCACTAGGCCCGGATGCTAAACCCTGCCGGGGGGCAGCAAAACCAGCTGCAGAGGAGGTGCATGCAACGTGGTCTTTGTCTGTCGACAACCATGCAAATGAAAGGAGGGAATTACACCGACTCAGATGATGGCAGAAGGAGCTGTAAACGGCCTGGAGCACGAAAAGGAAGGGCTTAGACCAAATATTAGCAGGCGGAACGACTGGAGCACATGGCAGTGCAGCTCCCTGGATGAGCCCGACTTGTGTGGCCCCTCTCCCGGCCGAGCCTGTCACCTTCAAGCGTCCTGCAGGCGTCGTCACAGGCCACAGCAGCCCAGGGTTAGCTCCTGTTGGTTTCAGTGCAAGCCCGCAGGAAACAAGAGGCTGGCTGCAGGCAGGAGGGCTCCAGGGCAAACTCCCACGGCGGTGGCTTGGCCAGCTCCACCTAGGCCGGGATCCGAGCATGATGGATCTTACCAGGTGCTTTTCGTTCACAGTGTCTGGTGAAGGGGATCACATGGGGAAAGTGAGGCACGCCGCGGTGACGTCCCCGGCCCAAAGTCACCCATCCAGCAGGCCAATGGCGGGACCGGGGAGGGGGACTCCAGTCCCCATCCAGAGCTCTAAGCACTAGGCCACGCTGCCTCCGGGCGCACAGTGGTCCTTGAAGGTAGACCGGCTGCGTCGGTGCCGCTGGAAAGCCACTGTGGTTTGTGGAGGCCCCTGCCGGGGAGAGCTCGAGCACCTCGACTGCCAGAAGCCACAGCGGGTAAAGCCCTGCCCCACAGGCAGCGGTATTCAGGAGCAGAGGCAGAACTCCCTGGGACCGGTCCTTGTGCCATCATCACTGACACGGACCCAGCGGGTCAGCCCCATCGAGGAAGGTTTCGCCGCCAAGGATGATACCAGCTCCCTGGCGGGGCAGCAGGACCTGGCCCTTCTAGGGCAGCCTGGCTTGGTCTGTCCCCATGACGTTCCATAGGGATCGCCCCTCGGATCAAACAACAGCAGTCTGTGCAGGGGCTGCAGGGCCCCGTCCCCAGGCCTGGGGGCCAGCTCGCTCCCAGCCAGCCTGAATTAGTCCAACTTCAACCACCAGCCTCTGGGCCACGTTGGCCCTTTCCCCGCTCGATGAAAAAACCCAGGAGTCAATATTTTTTCCCAGGGGGTGTCTAGCAGCCTGGGGTCCAGCCACCTGCGCCTCATTCCTCCTGGAATTACACGATTTTGCTAGCCAGAAGTTAGTTGCAAACTTTTTCCAACTGCTCAGGAAAACCCACTGAGTGAAAAATCCGGGGTGAACAAAAAGGCCATTAACACCATCCTTTCTGTCACGGATGCGTTTGTCGTCTGTTTTACTCCTCATCACGTGACAATTATCCAGCACGTGGTCAAAAAGCTTCCGTATGGTCCGTCCTGCCGTGAGAAGCAAACCTCCCAGAAGTCCCTCCATTACACCGTGTTGCTGGTGACTTTTAACTGCCGCACGGATCCTTGCAGCTGTTTCTTTGCATGCAAAGGGTACGAGAGGAAGATAATGAAAACACTGGAATGGGTCGGCCTTCTCTTTGGAGAGCTCCATCTTTCTCAGCCTGGCCTCACTGCTCTGAGCCCTCTCCGATGCGTCACCCTCCTGCTGGAGCAGTGGATAGCGAAAGTGGGGGCAGAATCCCAGGGCGCTGCACCCCTCTTCTTTTACACAGGCAGTTGCATGTGTGCCACGTCTGAGCACCCAGGTTCCTAAAACAGTAAACTTAAAAACCCTCATGTGGCCTCCGATTGGCTCTCCTGTGAGCATCACCCGGCTGGGGCGCTACCCCACAGCCTCTGCTGCTTGACCTAAGTAACTGACAGCAGTAGTAGGTTGCCATCCTTTGGGTGTCCCAGTGCCAGAGGGGGTGGGATCTGCAGCTTGACGCCAGGGTGAGCTCCCGCTGGCAAATTTTAAGTCTCTCTTCCAAGGCAAGAGGGCGCCCGAGGTTCTGTACTGAACAGCTGCATGATTTTAAAAAAAACCAGGCCAAAAAACCTGCCGGTTTTGCTGAAACTTCCCCCGATAATTCAGCCAGGAGCAGACTCCCAGCACGGAAAGTTTCAGGCCAACGGTTGCAGTCTGCCAAAGTCGTACGAGCGGGTGGCTGCGATCGGTGCCAGCTGCAATTCGGGGCTAGAAGCTGCGCATGGATCTGGGCGCCAGGAGTCCTGGGTTCTTTCCCACCCCTGCCACGGAACCGGCGTGGCCCTGCCCTGCACCTGGGAGGACAGTCGCCGTACATGTGAGCAGGTCGGCCCCGGCTGCGGAAACCAATTCGCACACTCTTAAGCGGGAGAGCAATGGAGGAGAGGCCCAGGGCAGGGAGCCGAGCACATCCTGACTCCGTCCACAGCACAGGCCAAAGCCGGACCTGGCTTGCAGGGGTTTCTATTAGATAGAGGGGATTCAGTTTGGTTCAATGACCTCAGTGCCCCGTCACCACCCCACAGGCTGGTCCCAGCAGAGAGCACCCCCGTGCAGTCCCCTTTGCAGCTCAGCGCCCTGTGGTGCAGCTGGGGCCCGGAGAAGGACCCAGACGGGAACGGAAAGCAGCACAAACACAACCACAGGCAGCTTCTCTGGGGCTGGGGCGGAGCCCTGGCAGCGTTCCCGGCCCTCTGACAACACAGCTGCAGCCAGGCATGAGGGGTGCCTGCGCCTGCTCCCCAGGCTAGTGAGTCCCCCGCCCGCTAGCTTTCCGGGAGCCCAGCAGCGGCCCGGGGAAGCTGCACAGCTGGCCAGCCGGGCCATGCCCAGGATGGGGCATGCACTGCTCTCTGAGCCTGGACACCTGCACCCAGGGAGACCTGGGCCCCCAAACGGCAGGGAGGCCCCAGAGCCGGGGGGCCGGCAGCAGAGGGAGCACACCCCTCGCTCGGGCGTCGAGCACGCCCAGCCCCGCACGCACGAGGGGACCGGCCTGGAGCCGGCCAGCGGCTGCGCTGCTGAACCAGACAGACCCCGGCGAGCCGAGCGGGGCTCGGGAACTGTCAATCTGCGTGCCCGAGCCCGGCTGGCGGTGGCGGGGGAGAGCAGGCACGTGACTGAGCATGCTCCGTTCCACCTGCAATGCAGTGGCAGGGTGTCCTCTGTTAACCCAGCCGCACGCTAATCCCGGCCCGCCGGCCAGGACGCTGGTTAGGGCCGTGCAGGCCGAGGGGGCGCTCGCCGGGTCAGGGGGCGGCAGAAGGGACACCGGAGCAGCTCTTTGTCACGACGCCAGGCGGCCAAGGCCGGCCGGGGCGGGGCCCGATCCGGCGCGCCGAGAGCGAGCAGCCCCCGGGCCAGGAGAGCTGCCGCTGCGCCCCCGAAGGAGCAGGTCCAGCCGGGGGGAGGGACGGCGACACCTGCGCCCCTCCCCCCGCCACGGCCCGTCTGCGCCTGTCGCACCTGCGCCCCTCCCCCCGCCACGGCCCGTCTGCGCCTGTCGCACCTGCGCCCCTCCCCCCGCCACGGCCCGTCTGCGCCTGTCGCACCTGCGCCCCTCCCCCCCCCACGGCCCGTCTGCGCCTGTCGCACCTGCGCCCCTCCCCCCCCCCCACGGCCCGTCTGCGCCTGTCGCACCTGCGCCCCTCCCCCCCCACGGCCCGTCTGCGCCTGTCGCACCTGCGCCCCTCCCCCCGCCACGGCCCGTCTGCGCCTGTCGCACCTGAGCCCCTCCCCCCACCATGGCCCGTCTGCGCCTGTGTGATGGGGTTCAGGGGTCCCCCTGCACTGCACCCCGTCCACTGGCAGGAGTGACTCTCACTCAGCAGGCACAACAGAAGGTTTATTAGGCAACAGATGTCCAGTTTCTCACAGAAGCAACAGTGCAGCAGTCAGAGACAGTCCTTCCAACCCGTCCTGGGGAGAAGACCCCGAGGGGTGCCACTCTGGGGTGTATCTTTCCCCCTCCTCAGGCTGGTGCCTTCCAGCTCTCCCTTCTCCTCGCCTCTGACTGCCGCCCCCGCTTCAAAACCCAGCTCAGCTCCTCCCTGCTCTTTGTTCAGGCAGAGGTGTTACCTGCCAGTTGTAGCCCCAGGGTCATCCTTAGCCACTGGGAGCTGCTGTTTGCCTCGGACATCCAGCCTGACTCACACATGCACCCCCCCCACTCCATCACAGCCTGTCACACCCGCGCCCCTCCCCCGACCACGGCCCGTCTGCGCCTGTCACACCCGCGCCCCTCCCCCCCACGGCCCGTCTGTGCCTGTCACACCTGCGCCCCTCCCCGACCACGGCCCGTCTGCGCCTGTCACACCTGCACCCCTCCCCCCCACGGCCCGTCTGCGCCTGTCACACCTGAACCCCTCCCCCCACGGCCCATGTGCGCCTGTCACACCTGCACCCCTCCCCCCACGGCCCATGTGCGCCTGTCACACCCGCGCCCCTCCCCCGACCACGGCCCGTCTGCGCCTGTCACACCTGCGCCCCTCCCCCCACCATGGCCCGTCTGTGCCTGTCACACCTGAACCCCTCCCCCCACGGCCCATGTGCGCCTGTCACACCTGCACCCCTCCCCCCCACGGCCCGTCTGCGCCTGTCACACCTGCGCCCCTCCCCCCACGGCCTGTCTGCACCTGTCGCATCTGCACCCCTGCCCCCGCCACGGCCCGTCTGTGCCTGTCACACCTGAACCCCTCCCCCCACGGCCCATGTGCGCCTGTCACACCTGCTCCCCTCCCCCGCACGGCCCGTCTGCGCCTGTCACACCTGCGCCCCTCCCCCCACCATGGCCCGTCTGTGCCTGTCACACCTGAACCCCTCCCCCCACGGCCCATGTGCGCCTGTCACACCTGCACCCCTCCCCCCACGGCCCATGTGCGCCTGTCACACCCACGCCCCTCCCCCGACCACGGCCCGTCTGCGCCTGTCACACCTGCGCCCCTCCCCCCACCACGGCCCGTCTGTGCCTGTCACACCTGAACCCCTCCCCCCACGGCCCATGTGCGCCTGTCACACCTGCACCCCTCCCCCCCACGGCCCGTCTGTGCCTGTCACACCTGCACCCCTCCCCCCCACGGCCCGTCTGTGCCTGTCACACCTGCACCCCTCCCCCCACGGCCTGTCTGCACCTGTCGCATCTGCACCCCTGCCCCCGCCACGGCCCGTCTGCGCCTGTCACACCTGAACCCCTCCCCCCACGGCCCATGTGCGCCTGTCACACCTGCTCCCCTCCCCCGCACGGCCCGTCTGCGCCTGTCACACCTGCGCCCCTCCCCCCACCATGGCCCGTCTGTGCCTGTCACACCTGCACCCCTCCCCCCACGGCCTGTCTGCACCTGTCGCATCTGCACCCCTCCCCCCCACGGCCCGTCTGCGCCTGTCACACCTGCACCCCTCCCCCCCACGGCCCATGTGCACCTGTCACACCTGCACCCCTCCCCCCATGGCCCTTCTGTGCCTGTCACACCTGCACCCCTCCCCTCACTCACGGCCCATGTGCGCCTGTCACACCTGCATCCCTCCCCCCCACGGCCCATGTGCGCCTGACACACCTGCTCCCCTCCCCCCCACAGCCCATCTGCGCCTGTCACACCTGCTCCCCTCCCCCCCACGGCCCATGTGCGCCTGTGACATCTGTAACCCCCCACCCCAGTGATCTCCTGTGCGTGTCCTGCACAGCCGGCACCGTGCCCGACGCCTGGGCTCTCCGGCACCCGCCGCACAGGGCAGGAGGCAAAGCTGCTGCGAGGTTTCCTGATGCCCAGCCGCCCTCCTCCGCACCTGCCTCCCGTACGCCTCCGCCCCTCCCTCCCCGGCCCCCTGGTCCTCCGCTCGCCGCCCGGGGCAGCTGGGGGGACGAACATCTCCGGGATCTGGGGCACACACTCAGGTGGCTGAAGGGGCGGCCAGGCTCGGCCCACTCCCCTCCAGCTGCAGCAGTGACACACACTCGTTTACCAGGGGCTCCCAGGCCAGCCCCGGTGCGCCCCCCGCCGCATTCGAGGGGGCAGAGCGGAGACACGACGCCCGTCCGACCCAGCCGAAGCCGGCGCATTCAGCGCCTGTCCCGGCCCTGCTCTTTTCCTTCCCCACCCTGGGGGAGCCGAGCCCAACCAACTCAGCCAGCTGCCACTGCGCCAGCCCACTCCCCACGCACCCGGCCAGCTCCGCTCCCACTCCCACTGCGCCCAGCCAGCGGCAGTAGCTCGGTCGGCTGCTTTCCCACTGACACAGCCCTGCTTACGCTGGCGACATTTACGGCGCTTGGAGGGCATTTCTCCCACACCCCGAGCTGCAAAAGTTTTGCCAGCGTGAGCCGCAGAGAGCTCAGAGAAATTGCGTTAACTCGAGTTATTCGCGCTGGGGTTCTGCCTCCCCCCCACCCCCGCCGGCCAAGCACTCGGGCTAAGATTCAGGTGCTGCCCCACCGATTGGCAGAGCGCCCACGACCGGCGGCGTGTTTCTAGTGGTGGTGCCCATGGACACGAACCTCGGTGCACGGAATAAAATTTATTCTGCCTATGGATGGAAAAAAAAATTAGCGGGAAAACCCGCTCACGCCTGGGCAAGACCCAAGCAGAGACTTGGCAGCTGCAGTTTTTCGCATGAGTTAGCAGACGGGGCTTAAGATGGCGGGACGGTCCCGGGTTGATCTTGGCAACAACTCATCTGAAAGCCTCAGGAGGCCCAAGTGCAAGGAGCAACCCTAGTGTCTTCAGTGCAGAGCAAATACCCATGCACTGACTCAGGCTGGCAGATCACAAGCTGCAGGGCTTGTTTAATTGGGCTCCGGCTGCAGTCGGATCTCTGGGACCCTTCCCAGGCCAGCTGGGGGGTGTTTAATTGCGGTGTGGCCATAACCAATGCACAGGAATAAGCTAAGAATCCACCTAGCAGCGACTGTGGGGCTAAGTCACAGGGGAGCCAAAGCCGGCAGCCCAAACCACCCGCGCTTGCTTGCAGCCTTACCAGCAAACCAACACGCTTCTTAGCCAGCTCAGCGTACACCTGCGACCAAGGGCTTGTCTGCATGGACAGCCACCCCAGTACAACTACCCTGGGACAGTTACACCACGACTGTCAGCCCTGGGTGAACAGGCCTACTCCCCAGGCTGGGAGGCTGGAAGGGACCCTAGGGATCTCCGGCCACTGGTCTTCCGGGAGGGGGGAGCGGCTTGCTGCTTGGCCTGATTTTGCTTGGGGAGCAGCTGCCGCTAAAGCAGAAGCCGCTCTCGTCCTAGAGCAAGCGTGTCCCTGCGGGGGTCACACCGGTGTCACCCCAGCCGTGTGAATCCACACCCTGTGTCCAATGCCCTCTCATCTTCTCCGTGCGGGGCGGAATAAATGTTACGCGCGCCCAGCCCTGTGCGGACAAGCACCACCAACAGACACACATGCTGACGGCTGCCCAGCTGGGCAGCAGCTGAATCTCTCCTGGGCAAACGCTCAGCGTGCAGGGAACCCTGCCTGTATCGCTATAAAATCCCCTGCAGATGTGCCCTAAAGAAGACTCAGAACAACCCCAAACCTGCCCGGGCCTGGAGAGCATTGAGCACCCGGCTTTCACTGGTGAGAGATTCCAGACTCCTGTGTTGGTCCCGAACCAGTGATCTCTGGGGGCCCCTCTGTGACGGAGTGGGGGGAGTGCATGTGTGAGTCAGGCTGGATGTGAGAGACAAGCAGAGCAGCTTCCAGTGGCTAAGGATGACCCTGGGGCTCCAACTGGCAGGTAACACCTCTGCCCTGAACAAAGAGGAGGGAGGAGCCGAGCTGGGTTTGAATCAGGGGCTGTTAGAGGCTGGGAGAAGGGAGAGCTGGAAGGCAGCCAGCCTGAGGAGGGGGAAAGCTACACCCCAGAGGGGCACCCCTCGGGGTCTTCTCCCCAGGACGGGTTGGAAGGACTGTCTCTGGCTGCTGCACTGTCGCTTCTGTGAGAAACTGGGCATCTGTTGCCTAATAAACCTCCTGTTGTACCTGCTGAGTGAGAGTCACTCCTGCCAGCGGACGGGGTGCAGTGCAGAGGGACCCCTGAACCCCATCACACCCTCGCATGACCCCTCTCACTGCACTGAGAGATTTAACAGAGTGACTCCGACAATGCCTTGGGGGCCATCAACTTGATGAAGGGGGGCTCTACGGAGGATGGAGAGAGGCTGTTCTCAGTGGTGGCAGACGGCAGAACAAGGAGCAATGGTCTCAAGTTACAGAGGTGGAGGTGGACGTTGGATAGTAGGACAAACTCTTTCCGCAGGAGGGTGGTGAAGCCCTGGAATGTGTTACCAGGAGACATGGTGGAACCTCCATCCCAACTTGACAAGGTCCTCTCTGGGATGATTTAGTTGGGGTTGATCCTGCTTTGGGCAGGGGGCTGGACTAGATGACCTCCTGAGGCCCCTTCCAGCCCTAGAATTCTAGGACCTCCATCTATTTAGCTCAGCAAAGAGCAGGAGAAGGGGTGATTTGATCACAGCCTGGCAGGACCAGCCAAACTTTGGAATGGGCCCTTCAGCCAAGCAGAGACCGGTCTAAGGCGGCCCAGCGGCTGGAAGCTGAAGCCAGACAATTTCAGACTGGAACTAAGATGTAAAATCTTAATGGGGAGAATCCCAAGGGCCACTTTTAAATCACCATTACCTGCTCATTTAAAAGTGCGGCCCCAGGAATTATTGTGGGGTGTTCTCTGCCCTGTGCCCCCCGGGAGATCAGAACAGCTGATTGCATTGCCCATTCCTGACTCCAAATGACCTGGACAAATGGTCTGAGGCTACTGGGATGGAACTCGATATGGACACTATGATGGGGTTCAGGGGTCCCCAGGCTCTGCCCCCCATCCACAGGCAGGAGTGACTCTCACTCAGCAGGTTGAACAGGGAGTTTATTAGGCGACAGACACAGCTCAGCACAGAGGGGTCAGCACAGCCGGCAGAGACGGTCATTCCAACCCGTCCTGGGGAGAGGAGCCCAAGGGGGGCCCCTCTGGGGTGCAGCCTCCCCCTTGCCAGGCTGGCTCCTTCCAACTCCCTCTGCCCCAGCTGCTAACTGCCACCTCGGATTCAAACCTGCTCAGCTCCTCCCTGCTCTGTGTTCAGCTCAGAGGTGTTACCTGCCAGCCTAGGTTATAGCCCCAGGGTCATCCTTAGCCGCTGGGAGCTGCTCTGCCTGTCTCACACACACCCCCATCCTGAGTCTCACACGCACCCCCCCCCCCTCCCGGCTCCATCACAGACACGTGCAAAGCGCTGTGCTTAGAATGGGACAATCAGTTGCAAATACGCAATGGAAATGACTGTCTAGCAAGGAGCACTGCAGGAAGGGATCAGAGTCCTGGCGGGTCACAAGCTGAGTCAAGGGCGCAAAAGGAGAAAAACCGAACGTCATTCTGGGCTAGCTTAGCAGATGCGGTAAGGAAGAGTCCGTAGGTAATTCTCCTGCTTGATTCTGCACTGAGTAGGCCTCAACTCGTGCAGCAAAGGGAGAAAAATGGCTCTCCCGGGCCTCTGAGGCTCCGACAAGGAGCAAGGGGCTTAAACTGCAGCAAGGGAGGTTAGGTGGGACATTAGGAAAAAGTTCCTGACTGTCAGGGTGGTTGAACGCTGGAATAAATTGCCTGGGGAGGCTGTGGGCTCTCCAGTGCTGGAGATATTTAAGAGCAACTTGGAATCATAGAACACTAGGACTGGAAGGGACCTCGAGAGGCCATCGGGTCCAGCCCCCTGCCCTCATGGCAGGACCAAGTACTGCCGAGACCATCCCTGATAGACATAGAGCCATAGAACAATAGAGCTGGAAGAGACCTAAAAAAAGCCATCAAGTCCAGCCCCAACCCAAGGCAGGACCAAACCCATCAGATCAGCCCAGCCAGGGCTTTGTCGAGGCGAGACTTAAACACCTCCAGGGATGGAGGCTCCACTACTCCCCTGGACAGACCATTCCAATGCTTCACCACCCTCCTAGGGAAAAAGTTTTTCCTAATGTTCAACATGGACCTTCCCAACTGCAACTTGAGACCATTGTTCCGTGTTCTGCCATCCGTGACACTGTGAACAGCCTCTCTCCAGCCTCCCTTCAGTAAGCAGAAAGCTGTTATCAAGTCCCCCCTCAGTCTTCTCTTCTGCAGACTAAACAGTGCCAATTCCCTCGACCTTTCTTCATAAGTCATATGGTCCAGCCCCCGATTATTTTGGCCGCCCTCCACTGGACTCTCTCCAGTGTATCCACATCCTTCCTATAACTGGGGGCCCAGAACTGGACACAGTACTCCAGATGCGGCCTCACCAAAGATGAATAAAGAGGAACAATCACTTCTCTGGATCTACTGGCAATGCTCCTCTTGATGCAACCTAATATGCCGTTAGCCTTCTTGGCTACAGTGGCACACTGTTAACTCATGTCCAGCTTCTCATCCACTATAACTCCCAGGTCCTTTTCTGCAGAACTACCACCGAGCCAGTCGGACCCCAGCCTGTAACTATGCTTGGGATTCTTCCGGCCCAAGTGCAGGACTCTGCACTTGTCCTTTTTGAACCTCATCAGATTTCTTGCAGCCCAGTCTTCCAATTTGTCTAAGTCACTCTGGACCCTGTCCCTACCCTCCAGCGTATCTACCTCTCCCCCTAGCTTAGTGTCATCCGCAAACTTGCTGCGGGTGCAATCCAACCCCTCATCCAGGTCATTGATAAATATGCTGAACAGAACAGGACCCAGAACTGAACCTTAGGGCACTCCACCAGAAACCGACCGCCATCCCGACATCGAGCTACAAAACATTTATCTAACCTGCTCTTAAATAGCTCCAGAGACGGAGATTCCACAACCGCCCCAGGGCAATTTATTCCAGCGTTCGACCACCCGGACCCAGGCTCTCTCTTCCTCGCAAACGACACCCGTCGCAGGCCCGACAAAGGGACTACGTCGGATGCACCCCTCACAGGATGTGTGTCTAACAGACAACGGGCGACAAATCTTGCAGCCAGACAAGGTGGACAGGTATGGCAGGGTGTGTGCACAGCAGATAGTCAAGGACTTACACAGCCGCCCTGAGGTTTGTACCTTGCAGGGATTAAAAGGAGGCCTGCAGGGCACTGGTCCTTGATGGCCACCTTGATGCCACCCTCCTAGGTGATCCAGTAATGCCAGGCTCAGCTCTCTGCCCTTGCCCCACCCGGGAACAGTCCGCAGAAAACCATCAGAGACAACTGCAAACAATGCAAGTCACTGGGAGGGTTCTGCTTAAAAAGGACAATGACAACAGGGAGGGGAGGGGAGGGCTCCCTGCGACGCAATGTGGGGAGTGAGCATTTCTGTGTGTTCCCTACCGCCCTGTAGTAACACCTGGTGGGTGCCTCAGTTTCCCGAGACATCAAGGCACAGCTGGGGGTGGGAGGTTTGGAGTGATGACTTCTCGCATGCAGTCCAGGTCTACCCTGCTCTTCGGAACCCAGGTGACCCCCTTCTTCCCTGGGACACAGGCCAAAGGTGGGAGGAGGGGCCTGGTGGGTTGAACTGGAGCTGGGCTGGGAGTGGGGCAGTCTGGGGGGCAGGGGGCCAGGGCCCAGCTCGGGGACCCCTCTGGGCCCCGCTCCCCAAGACAGATGATGCTGACTCTTGGGGTTCCAGTGCTGACAAGTCTGTTCTGCGCTGTGTCCCTGTGGCCTGAGACCCTCCTGCTCCCCGGCCGGGCGAGAGTTACCCCCACCCACCCTGCCTCTGTGAAGAGAAGCAAGCAGCTCTTTGGGCTGACGGCAAGCAGGGAGGAGGCGGTTCCATGCACGGCTGGCTGCTGGTTTCTCGGAAGCCAGCCAGCTCTGCAAACAGCCTGCACCGGAGGGATGCAGGGAACCTGCCTGAAGACCCAGGAAGAGGAGCGATTACTAACTGCCAGCCTTCGCCTGCAGCTTCTGCTTTGGCTTCTCCCTACCTCCCGGCTCTGTTCCTAGCGGGATCCGGGCATTGCCTTCCCGGCTCGGATCACAAGGGCCGTGCGCGACACGGCAGCCGAGTGCGGGTTATGCTGGGTCCCCCTGCTCCTTTGCCAGCAGAGCGTGTGGGACTTCTGCACCCAGCCGGCGTCAGGGGCTGCACAGCACAGGGGAGCCTCTCTCCAGGACTGGGTTCAGCAGGCAAAGGCGCAGCTGGCAGAGCCCGAAGGAGAGGGGTTGAGTGGGTAAGGGGACCGCCAGGAAGGCTCCCTCACGCTGCAGGCAGGGGACCCCCAATGACTCTGTCCTGTACCCGCCCCCCCAAGGGCCAGCACAGACCCAACCCCTGAGAGGGGAGAACCCAAGACTACCCCAACTACACTGCAGGTGGCTGTCAGGCCGGGCGAGCACAGAGGAGTGCTGCTTTGAACCGACAAGTCCTTCTCCAGTCCCTTTGGCCAGCGGCGCACCAGGCTTTTCCGCCACAGCCCCGTCGGTCAGAGAAGACTGCACTTTTGCTGGGCCGGAGCCGGGGAAACTGAGGCACAGAACGCCGTGCTCAAGGTCAAGGCGGGTTAAAAATAACAGGCATCCATCTAGCTGGGTTCTTTAAAGCCTCGAGAAGAATCAGTGCTCCACGGCCCCAGCCCGCGGTCGGCAGCTCAGCTGGTAGATTGCAGGAGTCACCAGCATCCCACCCTGAGCGTTTGGGTGGCCGGCCAGGAGAGATTCAGGTGCCACTGAGCTGATTAGCAGAGCGCCTGCAATGTGTGTCTACTGGTGGTAGACATCCTGCCGTGCACAGAACAAAATTTATTCCACCCACAGATGGTGGAGGGGAAAAAAAACCAGCAGGAACCTTGGCAGTGACCATTTTTCAACCCACCGGGCAATTATCTCCCCTACAAATCTCAGTGTGCGAGACCAGGCGGACTGCTCCACTCCTCGTCTGCCGAGCGAGGTCACGACCTGCGCCCGTGCAGAGCAGCCGGGTTTGAGAGAGAGGCAGGGTGCCACGCCGAGCACGCGGAAGTGAGACCGAGCCAGCACGGAGCTGGCCTCTGGTCCCAGGAGTGGGCGTTACCAGGAAGTCTTTGACACACAACGCCCCAGCCTCATTCAGTGCCCCGGAGGGACGGTGCCGCCCGATGAGCAGTTCCCCAGTGTTTCCTTTCACCTCCCCAGTTCAGCCTGCGGCCCTAGACCTTATTTATAGCACACGAGCCAAACCCTGCTCTGAATATCGACGAATTCATTTCCCAAGGGCTTTCCCACGGCACCTCCACCACAGCAGCTAAGAGCATCGCAGACGCCAACGTACCAACTCTCCCCACACACCTGTGTGTACACCTGGGACTTTATCCTCATTTTACAGAGCAGAAACTGAGGCACTGGGGTTAAGCACAAAAACTTTGCGTGACTCGCCTGGGGTATCGCCAGAGTACTTTGTACGTCCCAAGAGCAGCTCAGAGGGCAGAGCTTGGGCTAACGAAGATGAAGTTCAGACTGCCCAGAGAAGAGCAACAAAGCAGATTCGAGGTCCAGAAAACAAGAACGGGGAAGGAAAGCTTGGGAAAAAAATGGGTCTGTTTTGTCTGGAGAAGTGAAGCCGAGATGGGGGACCTAAGAACAGTTGTCGAGTCTGTAAAAGGATGTAGGAAGAAAAGGGAGCGACAAGGAGTCGTGGGTTTATATTGCAAGAAGGATAGGTAAGTTTGGCGTCATGGAGTGGGGGGTCCCCGGGCCTGGCCCCACCTGCAGGCAGCCGTGACTCTCTCCCAGCCGGGGAACAGGAGGTTCTCAGGTCACTGGGACGCGGCACAGAACAGACTTAGCACAGGGACCAGAAGCCGCCAGCACCATCCGTCTGGGGGAGAGGGGTCCCCGAGCCAGGCCCTGGCCCCCTTCCCCCTCTCCAGCCAGCCCAGACTGCCCCACTCCCAGCCCAGTTCCAGTTCAACCCGCCAGGCCCCTCCTCCCGCCTTTGGCCTGTGTCCCGGGGAAAAAAGGGGTCACCTGGCTGCCTGGGTTACCAAGAGCCTGGAGCCCCATTGTCTGCGTGTGAGACGTCCTCCCACCCGAACTCCCCTCCCCGCCCTGCGCCGGTGCTGTGCCCGGGGAAACTGAGGCACCACCCGGGGTTACAGTAGGACAGCGGGAAATGCATACAGCCGAACCTGGGGGGAAAAACCCTAATGCTGCCTCCCTGCGCTGTGCCACAGCTGGACATTAGGAAAAACCCGTCAGGGCAAACCCTGCAGGATTCCCAGCAGGAAAGCGGCAGACTCTCCATCACTGGAGGTGTTAAAGCACAGGTCGGGCAAACCTGTTAGGGACGGGTTACTCCTGCCTCAGTGCTGGGGACTGGAGTAAATGGCCAACCGGGCAAGGGCCCTGATGGTCCCGCGTTTCTCTGATCTATGAGCTCAGCCCCTAGGGCTGCACATTGGGCTCCCCAGAAATGAGGAGCCTTCGGGGACCCCCTTTGAGAGGTCGGCTGTGACACCCCTTCCCACGGGACCTCTGGCAGAGGCCAAGCCACGAGAGGTAAGGGAGGGGAGCTCCCAGGGCTCACATGAGGGTCTGGCCCAGGGAGCAGGGGATCAGCATGGCCATCTGCAGAGGAGTGAACCGCCCCATTCATCCTACTGGGTGGTGGTCTCCTCTCCTGGTCCGAGCACGGCATGCTCATTGCTGCACCGAGCACACCCGTTCTCAGCCTAGGGCTGCCTGGCAGGAATCTGGCACATCTCTCCAGGCACCGACTTCTCCTGCCAGGTGTTATTTTCAACATGGGCTCTAGCCTCTCCTACATCAACAGGCACAGCACCGTCCCGAGAACCTATCTCAGGCAGGACTCAAGACAGGATGCCCTAACCCCGGTGCATGTTCTCAAGACCGTGCCTTAAACCACACTGAGCTTACAGCACCTTGGACAAAAATCTCTGCTACTGAAGTCCCTCCGTAACACAGCCCACCCCCAGGGTGGCCTTCCTAACCCAGCACCGCTGCATCCCGGGTGGGTAGTGTGATGGGGTTTGGGGTCCCCCAAGCTCTGCACCCATCCGCAGGCAGGGGTGACTCTCGCTCAGCGGGAGAACAGCGGGTTTATTAGCCGACAGGACACAGCGTCGTACAGAGGAGTCAGTACAGCAGGCAGAGACAGCCAGTCCCATCCATGCTGGGGAGAGGAGGCCCCGAGGGGCCCCCAGAGCTGGGGCCTTGCCCCCTCCTTGGTCTCTCTCTCTCCCAGCCCAGACTCACTGCTTCCAACTCCCAGTTCCAATTCAAACCCCTCAGGCTCCACCTCCCCCTTTGTCTCCAGTACAAAGGTGTTACCTGGTTGTCAAGGTTACCCTCAGCAGGAGACCCCCACCCTCTGTGAGCCACTCACACACACACAGGTATCCCCCACTCCATCACAGGTAGCAAATAGGAATACGTGCTTGAGATGGTCACACACACCGGCTAGGGGCAGGACTCAAACCCACAGCCCTTGAGTTAAGCCAGGGCCTAGTGCCAGAACCTCCAGGAGAGGCCCACCAATACAGAGCTGCTTGCTACAGTCGTGGCCGGGGGCCAGCAACTGGGAAAGTGAGAAGAGCCCTTTTTTCAAATTCAGTTACCAAAAAAAAATAAAAAATCAACCTTTCAGGAGCCACGACCCACGTGTGAACACCAGATGGTCCTGAAGAAGCACCGTCAGACTGGGCTTCTTGTCACCCAGTTTGAAACCAGCGCACGCACTTTGATTCTTACCAGTTTGTTACTTTCACCTACCCCATCCCCAGGCTTAAACCAGCCCCCCCATCCCCAGGCTGAACCCCCCTCTGCCCCAGGAAGGTTGCAAGACCAAGCCATTTCCAGAGGCTCTCACTGGAGTTTACGAATTGGGCAGACGTCCCCTGGGTTTATTTTTAACCCAGTTTCTGACTTTGTTTTAAACCCAAAAAAAAAAAAAAAAACCAACACCCTCCAAAACTAGCCAGACTGCCCCATTGCCGAGCGGTCCAGGCCAGCCATCCTGGCTGAGCTCGGGCACGGCACAAGCCACACACACGAACGCCCTTCAGCTCACCATAGACCAAACAGGCCGTAGGGCGAGAACAGGAGAGGTTCCCTTCCAGCGTGTGGGCCCTGCGGACGCCCACCCTGCCCTGCTGCAGCATCCCCCCCGAGCTCGAGCTCTCTGCGGGCACGCTCAAGGGTTCGCAAGGGGACCATCCTATTCATCGAGCCTGGCCTCCCGCCTCACCAGCTCCTGCCACACACTCCTCACCTCTGGCTCAGCGGCTGCCGTCCTCATGTTGCGACGCTCAGCTACAGAGAACCCACCATTTACACTACAGGTTGAACCTCTCCCCTCCTGCAACATCCTTGATCCAGCCCGATTCTAGTTCGCTGGACGCCCACTTCTCCGGGGTGCGGCCAACTTTCCCGCGGTCCCATAACGTCTGTCCAGCCACCAGTCCTGGTTCAGTGTTGTGGGCTGTTCTTTAGCCGTAATTTACCCCCTAAATGTCTCCTAAGAGCCCAGCGAGCAGGGGAAGTGTTGGTAATGTGCTAGCCAATATTGACCTCCCGTGGATGGCACCGGGCAGGTACCAAGAGTGCAGGGCGAGAGAGGTTCACCCTGTAGTTTCAAATTGCAAGTCCCATGCTGTGGAGGAACACAAAGCGCACACGTGCACACACACACCTGCCAACATGGCTCTGCCCATCTGATCCCAGGGAAATTCTCCTTCCCTTCATGAGGAGTTGGATGCTGAGCATGTGGCAAGACCCGCAGGCAGGTCAGCGTCCCCCGGGGAAGAACTCTGCAGTAACTCAGAGCCTGCCCCAGCTAGCGTCCCACTTCCAGACGCTGGCGATATCGGTTGCAAGCAGTTGCCTGCAGTGACAGCAAGCTCATCACACCCGTAGGCACGGGCACGAGGGCTACAGGGTGTGATGGCGTGGGGTGGGGGTTGCGTGTGTGAGAGTCAGGCTGGCTCTGTGTGTGTGACAGGCAGAGCAGCTCCCAGCCGCTAAGGATGACCCCTGGGGCTGTGAGCTCAGCTGGCAGGTAACACCTCCGCCCTCAACACAGAGCAGGGAGGAGCTGAGCTGGGTTTGAATTGAAGGCGGCAGTTAGACGCTGGGGGGAGTTGGAAGGAGCCAGCCTGGCGAGGGGGAAGCTACACCCCAGAGGGGCCCCCTCAGGTTCCTCTCCCCAGGACGGGTTGCAATGACTGTCTCTGCCGGCTGTACTGACCCCTCTGCGCTGGGCTGTGCCTGTGGCCTAATAAACTCCCTGTTCTACCTGCTGAGCGAGAGTCACTCCTGCCTGCGGCCAGGGGGCAGAGCCTGGGGACCTCTGAACCCCATCACCCAGGGGTACTGCAACCCCCCTACTTATTAGCTGGGGGCCCAGCGGCTGCCAGCCCCAGGGCAGTCGTTCCTCCCAGGTCCTGGCTCCCAGCCCCAGTGCGCTGCTTCTGGCCCTGCGCCTCAGCTCGAGGGGGTGCAGATGGGGTAAAGGGACCGGCTCTCTGCACCCCGCCTCCGCTATGCGTTCCCACACGACTGACCACACTGCTCCTCCAGGAGGCTGCCCCAGACCGACACCCCGCCGAGGGTTAGAAGACGCTCAGGAGTTCGGAGAGGCTGGTGCCAGCAGGGCGTGACCGACTTTAGCAGCAAGACTGTAACAAGCTCCCATGTTTTATAAGTCAGCGGCTCCTCCTGAAAGCGGCAAAAGCCACTTCCCAGATGCCAAGCTGCAGGAGACAGGCGGGGACCAGAAGCCACCAATTTTACCCCAGTCCTATTCTTGGAAACGGCCGGTCGACTTTTGCCAAACATCCAGCTTGGGGCCGGCACCCAGCAAGGAGAAATTTCAGCCCGTGGTTAGCGGCTAGGAGAGACCTCCGCAGCTGAACACAAGTTATTAAGAAGATTGAGCGTCAGCCGTGCCTGCAGGCCTCACCGCCGCCTCTGCTGCCTGAGGTGGTACACCTCCAACGGCGGGCGTCCCCCAATGGCATCCCCTAGCGCCCGGACGCCTTGGGAATGGCCTGTGCAGGGGGGGACCCAAGGCAGATGCAGAGGGGGATGCTCCGGGTCAAGGCCTAAGGACACAATCAAAGCCAGGTGAACGCCTGTAGCTGCAGCCAGCCGCTGTCCTCAGGCACAGCCCTTTGTCTCTGGGGGGGCCAGACCGGCAGGGAGCCGAACGCACAGACTCGCAGGAGCTGCGCTGAGGTTGTGCGTGCCCAGAGCTGCCCAAACGCCATGGCTGTTGCACGTATGGGACCATACGGTCCGGTGCGGGACGAGTATGCTCAGCAGTGGTCCTCCAAGCTCCCTGGAGAGCCTCTTACACCCCTCTCAGCCAGCTGCCGTTCCCTCCTCCTCCTGCCCCGGCACTGTGGATCGTGCCGCACCCTGGACGTGGGCACCAGCAGGGCCAGCTTCAAGGCAGAGGGGTGCAAGTGCTTCCCCCCCGCCCCCAAGGGTCTGCTTCCCCCACCCAGCCTCAGCCCCTCCCCTCCGCCCTCGAACGTGCAGAGACGCAAGGGCCAAGGGGGACACCGACGGCTGACGTCGGCACAGGCTGAAAGGCTGCGGGCTGGCTCCAGGGGAAGGCCACAGAGCCCCAGCCCAGGGACACGTCAGTCGAGACAAATCCTAGAGCCTGTCCCCTCGGGGATCATCCCAACCTGGGCCCAGCGAGGCAGCTGGGACGGGCCCAGGCAGCCACTGTTAGCTTGATGCATCCATGCTCCTTGATTACGGGAGCCCCCTGTCTGGGGCAGCACAGCTTCCCACAGAGCGTGAGCTCAGATCAGCTCCAGGCAGGAGACTCCGGCACCCGCCCCACACTCCCCCAGGAGCCGCTGCTTTCCAGGACCTCGTAAGCATGACCCCCACTCTTCCCTGCCAGACACATGACCTGGCACTTGGCTGAATTCACGCGCCGCTCGTCCCAGACCGCTCAGCGCCCTGCGTGAGCCAGGTGACCGACGCCACCACCTGCTGGGGCATCATCAGAAACGATTCACAGGCCAGGAGTCCATCGCACCTTCCAGGCCAGGGTGTGACGCAGGGAGAGGGTTTCTGGGATATTTTCACTAAACCAGTCGGTGCCTCAGTTTCCCCTGCGCTACGCCTGGCCTGACTCTGCCCTCCGGGCAGGCTCAGCTATCTAGGTATGGCTGGCTGAGTTTACAGGGGTGCTCCACGAGACCCCAGCTGAGTGGAGAACCACAGAAGATAGCAGCAAAGCCCGGAGGTGTGTGGATTCCCTCCTCCTCCCAGGGGAGCTGGGCTACCCTTCCCAGCTGCAGATCAAAGACCGGCAGAGGCGTGAGGTCCAGGCACAAGAGCCGGCTGCTGGAAGGAGCGGGCGTTTGCCTCTCTGACCTCCCAGTTCAGAGTCTCCCCTGGGAACGGCCCCAGGGGGTTCACCCCAGCTTGGCTCAGGGAAGGACAAGGCTCTGGGTGGCAGCGTCAGGACTTGCCATGCTGCGCTGAAGGTGACTGGTACACCCGCTGCCTGAGCAGCGCTGCAAGCATGGTGAGAGGGGCAGAAACCCCCAGGGAGCACCCAAGGCTCTGGCAAGAAAACCCCCTAGGGACGGGCCGAGCGGGGGGTTGCGGGGCGCCTGACAGGCTGAAGGACACCTGCGAGCGGTGGCCCCAAAGCAGGGGAGGTCGCCCTGATCCTGTGGAACCACGACACACGGTGCTAGGAACCAGCCAGACCCTGCCCCAGCCTCCCGGGGAGGCCCCCTAGAAACAGCCCCCTGGCGACGACTCCCCAGGTACAGGGAGATTTTAAGACCCACCGGCTGGCCAGGTTTGAGTTAGTGTCACGCTGTGACCAGGTGGGGACTGGACTCCCCTGGGTCAGTTGCAGGCATTTCCTACTGTTCTGTAGTAACCCCGGGTGGTGCCTCAGTTTCCCCGGGCACAGCACCGGCGCAGGGCGGGGAGGGGAGTTCGGGTGTGAGGACGTCTCACACGCAGACAATGGGGCTCCAGGCTCTTGGTAACCCAGGCAGCCAGGTGACCCCTTTCTTCCCCGGGACACAGGCCAAAGAAGGGGCCTGGCGGGTTGAACAGGAACTGGGCAGGGAGTGGGGCAGTCTGGGCTGGCTGGAGATGGGGGAGGGGGCCAGGGCCCGGACTGGGGACCCCTCTGGGCCCCTCCCCAACACGGATGGTGCTGGCAGTTTCTGGTCCCTGTGCTAAGTCTGTTCTGTGCCACTTCCCTGTGGCCTGAGAACCTCCTGTTCCCTGGCCGGGTGAGAGTCACATCCAGCTGCTGATGGGGGACAGGGCCCGGGGACCCCCACGCCGTGACGCACGCTCCCAGCAGAGCTGGCTCTGATACACACAAGGCTCCACAGGGACTTGCCAAAGCTAAAGGAGAACCACTTCCATCGGTTGTCCTGGCTGGGTTCCCTCCTGCATAACACACCAGCCAGACCTGTCTATACTGCTGCCCTGGTGGCAGGGTCTGTGCACTTTGAAGAGAGGTTTTTACAGGACTGAACTCCTTCAGGCAATAGCTGGAGGGCTGAAGATCCCTAGATCCACTTCACCTCTCACAGGGGTTCTCTCCTGCTCTTTCTTCGAAAAAGGACAGGAAACCAGCTGCAACCAGACACCTCTCCAACAAGTTACCGCTGCCCAGGCGGGACCAACCCCTTCCTAACAACCCCTGGTATCCTGCTTCACCACTTGGATTGCAGCAGCTCCCAGGCATCACAGCCCCGGCTCCTATCGCGCTAGGTGCTGTACAGCCCCAAAGCAAAAGCACGCTGCCTTTAAGTGAGCGATTCTGTGCTCCTACGCACGGCCCTCCGGGTTGGATAGCAACGGAGGAATCTTGCAATCGTGGTTGGTACTTTCCTGACCTGAGCATTAGCTCCACAACCTTACCACCGCGTTCCCAGGTTCCTGCTCATTTCCTCCACCCCCCGGGTGTAATAAATTTTGTCATGTGCACTGACCCGTGTGGGTGTGCACCACAAACACACACACACTAGCGGCTGGGGGAGCTCTGCTCACCAGCTGGGCAGCACCTGAATCTCTCCCCAGTGGACACCCACGCGCTCAGCGTACCGGGAACACAGCCACATTCCCAGAGTGCTGAGTCAATGCCTACAGAATAGCTCTCCGGGGGGATATCAGATAGTCCTTGGAATAACCTGGACATCTGAGTCCAAGTCGGGTTTTCCTTAAATCTCTAGAGCACAGGCACAAGATTGTTAAACAAGTCCACTTCTACAGCGAGATTTACGCCAGGAGAGAGTTTTACGTTGTGCCCACAGACTGCTGATAAAGGGCAGGGCCATATAGTTTAAACCTGCTCCCCACAAGACATAAAAATACAAACATAAACCCCAGCAGAAATCTCCCCTGCCCTTGTCTCTCTGAGATGTGCCAGCCTGCTGACTCAGGCCTGGGTCTAACCACGCGGCCCCACGGCTGGAGCTGTGCCACTGGCATGGGGGCAGCGCCATCATCAAAATGAGTTACACCATGTTAATTGCAGGCTCTTAAAATAAGAGACAGCCTAAGCCAGGGCCTAGGAGGGGAGCCTGATAGCTGGAAGAGCAGGGGTTGATTCCCTGCTCTGCCACTGATTCCCTGTAGGACCTTGGGCGTGTCACTTAGCCCCTGTCTGCTCCATTCCCACTTGTAAAACAGGGATAAAGGCACACGGTCATGCTAAGGGAAATACCTAAGCGTTGCTGGGGGGAGGGCTAGGGGCAGACAACTGGGGGCAAGGCTCAAGAACAGCCGCACCCCCCGGCTGCCTGTGCCCATGAGAGAGGCTCTGACTTCTCCAGCTTCAGGCCGGCACCGCAAACACCAGAGCGTGCACGGCACTTCCCCGGCTGTGCGTTCCAACTGCTTCACCGTGCAGCGACACATGCATGGGCCTGATCCTGTACAGCTCCCCTTCACTTTCTGGGACTAGGCTCTCGGTGCGTAACCGGGCCAGTACTTTTCCACGCCCTCTTTACTGTTCGGCCAGAGAGGAACAGGCTCATGGCAAGTTAAAGATCTCAGGTACTTTTCCTGCAACGCTCATGGTCTCCAATGCGGATGCCTCTCAGTGTTATGCCCATTACACAGACGGGAAGTGAGGAACAGAGAGTCCAAGTCACCCAGCATCCACATCCAGGGTTCCCTGGAAGCTGCGGGCTTGGACAGCGGCCCACGAAAGATTGAGCTGCCACTCAGCTGATTAGCAGAGCGCCCACAGCCAGAAGTGTCCCTCTATTGGTGGTGCACATCAGTGTTTGCCTTGGTGCACATAACAAAATTTATTCCACACACTGATGGAAAAATTAGCAAGAACATTGTCTGTGCCCCCCCTCCCGCCCCCCAGCCCCATGAGGAATTAAAGCCACCTCTGTGGCGAAGTGTCAGACGTTGCCCTAGCAGAGCAAAACAGGTCTGCTCTATTCATAGCCTGCTTCTCCCCTGGGGTCTTGCCTACAATTCAGCCACAGAGCAGCGCGGCTTGGTTTGCAATGGCGTGGTCGTGCGCACAGCGAAACCGGCGTGCGTGACAGTGTCGCAAGCACCGGGGAGTCAACACACACGCCCCCCACCCAGCCCCCCAGCCCTGGGACTGGGATCTACGTAGGTAGTCAGACTGGATCGGCTGAGCAAGCCCACACAGCCTGGGAAGCTCACAGCACCACCCCAAAAACCGAAGGGCCACCCAGGGCTCAGCAGGGCCAGCCCCCTGCGCTCTTGGCAGGCCCAGGCACCGTCTGGACCGTTTCATCTAACCTGCTCTTAAACTTCTTCAAAGCCAGAGATTCCACAGTCCCCCAGGGACCCCCCGTAAGCAGCCCTCCAGGAGAGATTCGGGGGCTGCCCAGCTGATCAGCAGAGCACCGCATGCATGCCTATGGGTAGTGCACATTGGCATGTGCCTCGGCGCAAGGAACACATTTTATGCCGCACCTGCTTGGACGACGTTCGCGGGAACCCTGCTCCACACCCGCCAGTATTTCCCCCCCACGGGCGCTCCATAGAATCGCAGAACAAGACAACCCACAAATGGCCAGTGAAGGGTCCCCCTGAGCCCATGGGGGAAATGAGCCAAGGCTGAGCCTACCTCTGGCGGAGAGCTTCTTGGTGTTGATAATCTTGGCTGCGTACTCATGGCCGGTGCAGAGTTTGACGCATCGGCGTACGACCGAGAAAGCCCCCCTAGAGAGAGGAAAAGAGAGAGAGAAAAAAAAACTAGCTTCCCAAGCTTGGCAGGGCATGTGGGGTGCGGAAGTATTCCCACTGCTCGGGGATCTCTGGGGCTGGGGAGGACCCAGGACCAGCTCCCTCCACGCAGGGTCTGAGGGGCCAGAGCCACTCCCGTGTGGGAAGGAGCCAGAACACAGGGCATTGCAACAAAATGGATATTGGTGTATCACACCCAAACTCCCATCACTCCTGGTCCCAGGCCCACAATGCAGCTGGGCAGGACACCCCCCCACCCAATTACAGGCTCTCTCACACACACCCCAGCAGCCTTGGCCCCCTACAATGCAGCTGGGCAGGACACCCCCCCCCACAGGTTCTCACACACACACACACACACACACACACCAGCAGCCTCGGCCCCTCACAGTGCATCTGGGCAGGACACCCCCACACACAGGCGCTCCCTCTCTCACACACACACACCAGCAGCCCTGCCCCCAGTCACCCCACCACAATCTGAGCCTCACCCTGCCTCCCCGCTCCAAACCCCAGCCCCCTCCCTCTCCTGCCGCTGCAGCCCAGCCGCCCCCTCCAGAAACACAGCTCGGCTTCCAAACAGCCCCCTCGATTCTCCGGCATCCCCGCCCCTTTTGGGACCTCCTGTGCTCGGTGCTGGGTAACACACCAAGTACCGGGGGGGGGGGGGGGCAGGCAGAGGAGTAGCAGGAACAGAGCGGGAAGGTGAGAGCATCAGGTTTCATCGCGGGAGGAGGTAAAATTTTCTAAAGCGACGAAAGGGATTGAGAAACCTGTGTCCTGTAATCGGAAGTGACAGAAGGGGGGGCCCTGACTGTCCAAGGTATTTAGATGCCAAAAGATGCAGGCGCACACCCAGCAGGATGTTGAGACACCAAAGCAGGTCAGGTAACGTGTCCCATGGGGTTTAGGCACCTAACCAGCATTCCCTGTAAGCTGGGCGCGTGGACAGCCACCCAGGAGAGATTCGGGGGCCACCCAGCTGATTAGCAGAGCGCCCACGGCCGGCGGGGTGTGTTTCGATTGGTGGTGCGCATGCCTCTGTGCACGGAATAAAATTTATTCTGCAAGCGGATGGGGAAAAATTAAACTCATCCCTGTTCCTAATCTGCTTAGGCACTTCTGTATCTCGCTAGGTGCCTTATTGTGTCTTTGGCAGTCAGGCCCCATCACACCCAGCTGCCCACACTTCCCCGACAGTCACCAGGCACAGAAGGGCACAGCTATGCTGAAGTTCAAGCCCGGCGCAGACCCAGAGCCCCTGACTCCGGCTCACAAGGGTAAGGGGCTGTCTCACTGAAACGGAGACTTTTGGGCACCGCCCCATTCCCTGCCAGCTTGCAGGGTCCCTGAGTCCAGGCTCCAGCCCCAGGACCTATGCCACAACTTGAGCAAGCATGCAGCCGGCTTTGAACTGCAGCAGAGACGTAACTAAATCATTTCTGAAAATTCAAGTCCCGTGTCAGGGTCCCTTTCTCTCCCTGCCTGTGGGGAAGCCAGGCCGGGGACAGCTTACAGCCCTGCCCTGGCCGGGCATCTGTCCCCCACTAACTCAGCTGGAGACAGCATCCCCCAGCCCTCCACCCTGCAAAAGGGGCTGAAATTCCAGCCGTGCGAAAGCTGGGATTTTCCAGGTTGGCTCTGGCTCAGCGAAAGCAGCTCTCGGGGGCGGGGGATGGCGCTTACTCCTTAAGCCCTGGTTATTAGCAGCCAAACGTGGGCAGCCCCGGCGAGGGCTAGCCAAGGAAGGGTCTAGAAAGGCCTGTCGGGAATCAGCAGCAGGGGCCTTGGTTCCTGGGGATGCAGGCTGCTAGCTGGGTTGCTAGGCAGGTGGCAGGCTCTATAAAAGGCAGCGGTGAGCACCGCCCAGCAAAGCAGCGAGGGTCTCCCTGGCACACAAGCCTGCGATCTGAGTCCCCAACATCGGGGTTTCTCTCTCGGCAGCTTGACCAGCCGGGGCAAGGAGGTAGGGGCCCTGTGAGAAAAGCCAGCTGCTCTGGCCGGACAAGCAGCTGTTCGGCTGCACCCCAGAGGTGGCTGCATTGCCAGGAGGTAACTTACAGGATAGAAGCGCCATTAAGAAATCAGTCTTGCCTCCAAGCAGCACATGCTGCTGGCCTGCCGAGGGCCTTCTGGCCAGCCCTGGGGCAGGGCCACCTTGATTGCCAACACCTGGGGGCATCTCTGCTCTATGTTCCACCACCACTCCCTGGGCAAAGCACCTGTGAATGCATAGCCCAGTGTCCCAGGAGAGCTCTGACCCCCCTGGGGTCCCTCCTCCAACCCCGCCCGCCCAATGAGACAACCAGCTCCTGAGCCAGCCCACGCTCTGACTGGGTCATGAAGTCTTCTCTCGTCATCACTCAAGCCTTCTCCAGGGGGAGCTAATCAGAGCTTAAGTGACCGGAGTGCTGGGCCAGCTGTTAGCACTCAGCACTCTGTCACACTTCGCCACACCTCCCCAGAGGTGGCCGCCCCTCCCGAGCGGCAGCTCCCCAGAACCAGCTGCACCATCCGAGAGCTGTGAGTTCCCAGCCGGGGGAGGGATCTCCGTTCGCCTCTGGCGGGGCCGAGCCCTGCCAGAAGGGGACAGGACAGAACACCGTCGCAGGGCTCGGCCTTAGAACTCCAGCCCACCCAATGCATAGCACCCCAGGGCTGGATTGTTCACTTTGCTGGGAAAAAAAAAAAATGGGGGAGAAAACGGAAACCATTCCTGGGAGAAGCCGCAAAACGCCGTTTGCCAGAATTCCCAGGGGAAAGCACACGAATCCCTTCACGGCGAGCAGAAAAGCGGGTTGGAATTGGGAGCGCCCCTTGCTCCGGTGTAATAAAATAACCCCCGACGACAGCAGGAAAGGCCATTTCCCAAGGACGATCTCAAAGTCAAACATCTTGGCTTGGCCAGGGGATTCCCCTACAAGTGAAAGAAGCCCCCCAAACGACGCGCATTCCCAGGGGCTCCAGTCCGCCTGAGTGTGGGTCGAGACCTGGCCCCCAGTTCCGCTCGGTGCTGAGCAGAGACCCGTGGGGAGGGCGGGTGACAGCTGGCACGGCTGATGAGGTGCAGGGACGGCAGATCCCGGGGCTAAGGGGACGGGCTGACGGCTAGGCAGGGAGGGTCCGTCTCTGCTCCTACTCAGCAGCATATGCTGGCTGGGAGAGGTGGGGTTTGGTCTTTCAGCAGCCCGCACAAAGCACCCAGCTGCCCAGGGGCATCTCCCCCATGGCAGGGCACCACCACAGCCCTGGCGCCCGCTGCAGGGGAGCCGAGCCAGGGGGCTGAGGACCTGTCTGACCTTCCCAGGCACTGCTAGGGGCAGAGGGGGCAGCTCTCCTGCTGCACTGGCTGGTTTCTCTCCAGCAGCTGGCAACGCTGGGCGGCTGGCAGGGCTCAGGCGCCCCCTGCAGAGCAGCAGGGCCAGCTCCGCTCCCACGCCCCATGCCCCACGGGCATCGCACAGCACCCCAGCCGCTCACAACTGCCCTGGGCACGGCTCTCAGGGAAGGGGAAGGGAGAGAGACCTACACACCCCCACCACCCGGCTTCGCTGCCCTATCCACGTCGAACTAGCCCAGCTGGGAGCTCCGAGGCTCGGTGCCAAGGCAGGTGCCCTGTTCTCCCAGCATTGCTACCTGGGCTCCCTTCCCCTGCTCGGTACTGTCTGGATGGTGGCGGCGTCAAGAGCCCCCGGCCTGGGCCAGGACCCCTCTGCGCAAGGCGCTGTACAAACACCAAGCGAGTTCGGAACTCCCGGGAGGAGCCTCTCTCAGCCAGCCCGGGCACCTCCTGCAGGTCCGGGCATGAGCGTCAGAGCCCCTTCCGCTCAGCAGGAGCACACCCCCTCCCCTCGCAGCAGCCACGCCAGGATGCTCCAAGCAGCTCCAGCACTGCCAGCGCCAGGCCCCCATGCAGCCCGGGGGGCATTCGGTGTAGGAGTCAGGCGATCAGTGGCCAGCAGGCGGCACAGGTGCCTGGCACAGGAGGGTGGCGGAGGGGTCGGCACTCTGAGCAAGGGCTGCCAGCGGCCACATGGCCCAGCACAGCCCGGACGTGGCAGCCGGCCCAACACCTGCACAGCTCCAGCCACGCCCGCAGGGGCCCAGGGAGTGACTGGGCTCCCCCAGCCCCGTGCTCCCCAGCTGGGATCCCGGCTCACAAGCCTCTGGAGTTAGGTGCCCCCAAGCCGGCTCTGGACCACAGGAGGTCTGGGGAGTCCCTCTGTCCTCCTCAGGCAGGGACTGCCTCCTTGCCCCCCTGCCACACCCGGGGCCTGCTCCCACCCCTCCTGCCCAGGCTGCTGCTGTCTCTCTGTGGCCTCACCACTGGAGAGTCTGGGCACCTGGTAATGGATTTGCCCGCCCGGAGCATCCCCTGTCCTACAGGTGGGGAAGTGATGGGCAAAGAGACCCACCCAAGGTCACACTGGAAATCAGTAGCAGAGCAGGGAGAGGCCAGTGCTCTAACCACTGAGCTGCCTTTCCCCCCAGCCTTCCCATCTGTGCTGGGCACGCGGCTGCCCAGGGTCAGAGACGGGAGCAGGCCGAGAGCTGCTGGGAGCCCAGGGCATTGAGGCCAGAACGGGCCTAGGAGAAAATGGCACTTCAGTCGGGCGGCGAGGCCCGGCTCTGGGCGCACCATGCGGCGTTCCGGAGCTCACGCCCAGCAGCGCTGTTCCAAGGGGCTAGTGGGGTGGGGCTGTGGCTAAGCCCAAATGCCCCTGCGTCAAGGCTCAGGGTGCCACTGTGCCAGGAGCCACATGCACCTCCTGGAAGCAACCTCAGTAGCCCCTCAGCTTCCGCCCTCAGATGTCTGCAGGCCCCCCAGAGCCATTGCCCTACCAAGCCTTCCTGGGAAGGTCCCTGTCACAGCGTGGGGGTCCCCGGCCCTGCCCTACCCGCAGGCAGCTGCGATTCTCGCCCGCTTGGGGAACAGGAGGGTCTCAGGCCACAGGGACGCGGCACAGAACAGACTTATCACAGGGGCCAGAAGCGGCCAGCACCATCCGTCTGGGGTAGAGGGGCCCAGAGGGGTCCCCGAGCCGGGCCCTGGCCCCCTGCCCCATCTCCAGCCAGCCCAGACTGCCCCACTCCCAGCCCAGTTCCAGTTCAACCCGCCAGGCCCCTCCTCCCGCCTTTGTCTGGCTCACAAAGGCCATGGAGGCCCACTGAGTACGTGAGAGAGGTCATCACGCCGACACTCCCATCACCAACTCTGCACTGGTGCTGTGCCTAGGGAAACTGAGGCACACGCCTCGGGTTACAGCAGGACAGCAGGAAACACCTGCAGCCGAGCCAGGGGAATAAGCCCCTCACACATGCCCCTGCGTCACATCCCCCTGCCAGCCGTTCTGTGTCTTGATTCGAGGCCAGCCCCAAGGACCAGGGGTTACTTTGGCCTGCCCCCTCCTTGTCTGTACTTTCCTGGCATGGATCCCCAGACTGCCCTGGCCAATCTTGCTGTGCCCTCCCCCACCAGAGGCCTTGTCTGCACCACACTGGCTGGGCCCCCAGCCTGTCCCCAGGTCCAGGCCAACTGGCAGAAGTTCCAGCATAGACAAGCCTAGTCTAAGACAACATAGCAGTGGAACGCCGGAGTCCTGTCTACACTACAACAGGCTCCGGGGCAGCCGAACCCATTGGCAATTCCCAGTTGTGATATTGCCTACATGCCCCTGGTGGTACTGCCTCTTCCACGGGTGGGGGCTGCAGCTGATACGGTGCCAGATGTGTGGTCCCGCTTGGCAGAGTGCAACAGCGACACTCCTGAATCAAGTTAGACACGCAGCCCCTGGCGTTTTTCACCCACCTGCCAGACTGTCCCACCAAACTCCCTGACAGGGGACAGCCCACCTGGCTGGGAGCTCAGAGTGCTGGCCAGAGCCCGGCATGCAAGGGAGGGGCAGGGACAGGCCCCAGCCCGGCCCAGTCAGGCTGCTGGGGAGAGAAACCATCACACACCAGGAACAGGGCTTCTCTCACAGCCGAGCTCCTCCTGTCTGCCAAGCTGCTCCCCCGGCCCAGCCCTGCATAGGGGTCCTCACACACCCCTGGGTGGCAGGGCTGGGCTCTTATTCCCACTGCGGTCTGGGGAGACACAAGGGCCCGAGGGACTAGCCCCCGGCCCCCATCTGGTGCCAAGGGGACATCTGAACCAGTGTGTTAGCCATGGTGCTACCCACCACCTCTGCCCGCACGCCCGATGCCCACCAGCAGATCCTCCACCTCCCCCATGGAAAGAATCCCCCCCATCTGACCAGCCCCCCCACAACAAACCATTGCCCAGGGCACCTTACTGCCTAGTGAATTCCAGCAGCACCTCAGGCTGCATTACGCCAGGTGCTGTACATTCGCCCCCACCCCAGCCTGGAGAGCGTCACAGAGGTCAGCAGTGCAGCCAGCAGCCCCAGGAGCCACATCAAACACCAGCCGGGGGCAGGAGGGGGGAGGTCTGGCAGCCCTGTCCCTTCCCCGAGGGTTCAAGGCTGAAGCTTGGCTGGGAAAGAGGGCTCCAGTTCTCCCAGCTCACACCTGGCTCTCAGTGGGCCGGGCTGGCACCTCGGGAAAGCTCAGAACCTGCCCAGCCTGCGCTCCAAATGAGACCCACCGAGATGGACCACGCGTAGGGGAGGGCAGGGCCCAGGGAGGGAAAGTGCCGGGGAAGGATCACAGCTGACATGCCTGAGAGCGAACAGGGGCAGGGGGCACTGCCTCCTCCCGGGCACAGCCAACCGCTAAATTAGCTCCCCTGTGTGTCATAGCTCCCGTACTGCTAACAGCTGGGGGAGATTCTCCAGGGGTCGGGGGTGGGAGGGGATCTGGGGGCCTGTCTCTGTGGCGGTGCCCTCCCTCCCCCAGCCCCGGGGAGCGACGAGCCCCTGGCCCCAGGCCGGCTGTGTGAGAAAACCCGGCAAGCAACGCGGAGGAGCTGCAGCTGCCTCAGGAGCCGGGGTTTGCCAGCTCAGTCTGTTGCCATGGAAACGCCGGTGCCCCGGATTGAGGATTGCTGCAGGGGGGGAAGCAGCGTGGGCGGGAAGCCGAGGAGGTGGGGAGCAGTGGGCAGGGGCACAGGGCGGCCGAGGAAAGGGCGCAGAAGGGCGGGGCAGGGCTGGGCCGGGCCCGTCTGCAGCTGGCACAGGACAGACAAGGTCCCTGCAGAGCCTGTCCCCACTCCTGGGGGGCCGAGAACCTCCGCACACCTCCCCGAGGCCAGGCGTCCCCCTGCAATCCCTGCCCCCTGCCTGCTTCCTGCCCCCCTCCGCCGGGCGCCCCATCCTCCTCAGCTCCCCCCGCGGGCAGGGCCAGCCCCACTCCCCGGGGGTCCCCATGCACGGCCTTCGAGCCGGGCCGCAACCCCTGCGGTGCACCCGTCCACAGCTGGGCACCCCCAGAGCCCGGGGCCCTCTGGCTGTACGGCCGTGCAGAATCATATTTGCTGCTGGCCGGCTGCACGCCCTGCCCCATGGCGCCCGGGGGCCTCCGAGCCCACCCCCCAGCACAGCAGTGCCGGAGGAGCCCTGCTAGGGCCGGTCTCTCCCCCTGAAACAGCAGATCCCCCCGGCCCTGGCATCCCCCAGCAGCACAGCCAGGCTCCAAGTACATCTCCATTCCCACCCCCGCCGCTGCCGGCGTTGCTGGGCCACCTGCCTGGTCCCCGCTGCCCCTATGGGAAGGACCGGACCTTGCCAGCATCTCGGGGCCAGGCACACAAGGCCGAGTGTGAGACCCCAGGTGTCCCAGCCGGGGCCCGGCACGCGGGAAGGCAGTGCAAAAGGAGGCCGAGCAGAGCTGCCATCTGCTCCGGGGCTGGCAGAAGCTCGCATGAGAGGAAGTCTGGCACCTCCCAGCAGCTCTGACTGGCACCGCAGCCCAGGGCCCGGGACAAAACCAGCTGGGATGGTGCCAGCCCCCAGAGCGTGGGGGGCTAGTCAGGGCCGCCCCACACCACCCACCGCTCTCACCCCAGACGCACTGCCAGGCCACATCAGCCACGGGCCCCGCTCCTGTCCCAGCCCTGCCTTGTGTCAGCTGCTGGCACCCTCCGGCCACCCGTTGTGGAAACAGCCGCCCACAGGGGCGTTCCCCTAGAGACTGCCTCGTAGGCAGGCCAGCCTGGGGTGCCAGAGGAGCCCCCTTTCTTTGACACCTAGCTACTAAACCTGTCCTTGAGCACCATCTATCTCCAGCTTCTTGTACACCAGCGCCAGGTCACAGCCACATCCTGCAGCGGTGAGTTCCACCAGTTAACCACCTGCTGTGCAATCATCTTTCCTGGCTTCAGCTGATGGCGCTTTCCTCTTGCCACCGGCCCCTGGCCCTTGTGCTGTGACCAAAGGCACACGTAGGCGCACCGTCTGCGATCTTAAACCCCTGCGTCCTGGCCCTGTGCCATTCACGGGTGAGGAGTGTTGCCAAGCAGATGAAGCACTGGAACAGGCCTTGGGAACAGTGGGTTCTGTGCCCAGCTTTGCCACTGGCCTGCTGGGCGGCCACGGGCAAATTGCTCTGTGCCTCGGTTTCCCCATCTGTGAAATGATACTGACCATCCAGGGGTTCACTGGGAGAGGAGGCTGGGTGGTAACAGTCACCGCTCTGGGCTTGTCCCTCCCTCTGGAGGTGTCTCCAGAGCCCTGTCCTAGCTCTCTGCTCACAACCACCGCTGGGGCCCACCTGCCTGTGCTGAGCCTGCCTGGCCCCCACGATGCCTGGCTGCAACCCCCACTGACTCCCCAGTGGGCCTCTGCTCACTGCACGACGGCGTTCACGGCCCCTCTTAGCGTGTCTGGCTCCCCTGCGCCCCAGGGAGCAACCCCCTCACGCTGGGGTCCTGCAGGGTGGAGCCAGCCATCACCACACAGCCCTGCCTGGCAGGCCGGTGGGGCACAGCTAACAGACCTCCCTGTGCCACGCCAGGCCATGTGGCCTAGTCCCACGCCTGCCCCGCGCCAGCCCAGCCCCGTGGCGCTTTCCAGTTTCACGCGGCGCCTCCCCTGTGTTTGTACAGCGCAGAGCACAGGGCCCTGCCCCCCAGGTGATGCCCTCACTCTTCACCTGCCAGGCCAGACCAACCCGCCCAGTCCGCCAAGGAAAGGGCTCAGCCTCCTGGAACGGGAGGGGGACCAGAGCAGGGGCCGCCCAGCAGGCTGGGCCCATATCACCCATAGGGTGAGCTCCATTCCCAGTCTGGGCTCCTAACGCCCCCTCCACGCTGGTCCCCTGGTCCCCACGTCACCACCCACCGGGCGGCTGCCTCCTCTCGCGTGGATGCACCAACGCAGGAATCTACCGCGGTATTTTAATGAGTCTGGCGTGCCTCAGTTTCCCCATTCCCTGGGTGGCTGCCTGGAGTGGGGAAGGGGATAACATGTGTCCGACCCCTCCTGGGCCAGTGCTTAAGGGCTGGTTGAAATCGACAAGCATATGAATAGCTCCTGAATGTCCCTGTCCCCAGCCGGGCAGCTGAGCACAGACTCCAGCTGGAGGAGAGATGAGTGCGGCAGCAGGAGCCCTGGAAGGAGGTGGGAATGGAGGGAGAGAGAGACGCTCTGGGCTGAACCGGACACGGGCTTTAACCGGCCTCTCTCTGAGCTAACCTCAGGCCTCCATCGCCTGGCGGTAAGTGACCAAGAACCCCCGGTTAGGGCAGCACTGCAAACCCTGGGCGAGGTGCATTGTCCCTGCAACACAGTCGCAGCTCCGCCGGCTTGGCTGAGCAGAGCTCCCGGCACTGCCAAGGCTCAGGATCCGCTGACAGCCAGGCCTACCCCAAAGGCATAGCGAGACCCCCCTGGGATCTGACACATCCAGGGGTTCCTCCAGGAGGCTGTTCCCCAGCTGGGGGCGTAGCATGGCTCCAGCGGAGACGCCGCGCCAGGCAGTCCCCAGCAGCTCTGCAACGCATGGAGGAGGCTCACATCAGCCAGCAGCGGAGCAACCCTGAGCCCCTCTCTCCTGGGACCTCTGGCGTATGGTCCCCACATCCCCACCTCTGGCGGCTCCAGAAGCTGCTGCCAGCCCCTCGCTCTGCCGAATTTGCACCTGTCCAAGCTGCCAGCGACTCGAGGAAGCCCAGCAGCGGGGGCTGCAGGAAGGGGGAGGTCCTTCTTCATTTGGTTCTGGCAAAGACCCTCCAGCCCAGTGTGTGCCCTCCGCTCTGGCGGCCCCAGAGCTGCACATGCTGCCTCCTTCCACCACCCACATCTGGCGCCACCAGGGCCACGTTCCCACTAGTTTTTCTGCACCTGCGTGGAATAAATTTTGTCCTGGGTGCCGGGTGTGTGTGTGGATGTGCACCACCACCTGCTCAAAACACACGCTGTCGGCTGTGGGGGCTGTGCCAATCAGCTGGGTGACACCTGACTCCCTGGGGCAGCTGCCCAAGTGCTTGGCTTACAGGGAGCCCTGGCCAGGGCCATGTCTCTGAGCACCCACAACCTTTAGCTGAGTTTCCTAGTCACCCCATCGCTGCAGGACAAGGCAGAGCTGTTACCCCAATAAACACATGGGAACAGAGAAACTCAGGGGCTCCCCCAGCCTGCCTTACACCCAAGCCACCGGCCCTTCCTACCCTGTGTCATGAGGAGGGGGCGGCCTCTCTCCACAGCTCTGGGCAGAGCCCACCTGCCAGGTCAAACGTCTCCGAGCACCTAGCTGCACCCATCACAGCCTGACCCCGTCACGCCAGGTGCTGCACAGACCCAGAACCAAGGGTCCCCAAGAAGCAGATGTGGAAAATCCGGCCAGGCTTATGGACAGAGCGAAATCCACCCGGCTCCACCAGGTAGCTGCAAAGGCCGCGTCGGGTTGCAGGCGCTTGGATAGGGGCTGGGGGCTGGGCAAGCTGGTATGGGGCTGCCCGGCTCGTATTAAAGCTGCAGCAGCTCAGCCTCTCGGCTCTTCCTGGGGGCTGCGATATATTAAGGGGTTGTCAAAGCCCGGGGCCAAGATTGGCCCAGTTGCGGGGTCCCCAGCTGGGGTGCCCTGAATTCCCCCCTCATCATCCCCTCTCCGAAAGCCAGGCTCTCAGCCTGGTGATGCCCCAAAGGGCCAGTCCCTGCTGGCAGCCATGGGGGGTGAAAAGGAGACACTGGGCAGAGGGGCAGGGGAGAGGCCATCACACCCGGGGGCAGCCCCTCACGAGGTGGCCCTGCGTGCCAGCCCCCTGGCACCAGGCCAGGGCCCAGCGTGGGCGTGCAGCTGGCAGGGCGCCCCCTTCGTGCCCTTCTCTGGCGACACCAGGGCCGACCCACACGCCGCAGCCCCAGCCCCAGCCCCTCCGCGCCCCCCAGCCGTGCGCCCCGGGTGGGGGGGACCTGAGGCAATGCACCAGTGCCCACACGCTCCCCCTCTGTGGCTGCTCCGGAGCCCTGGGCGGGGGCGCACCCCCCCCATGCCCAGGGGGCGAGCTGTGCCAGCCGGGAGCCCCCCCCAGCCCACGCTCGCCGGGAACCCGGGCCCCCCAGCGCTGCGGGAGGGGCTGGGGGAGCCCCGCCGAGGCGGCTGCCTAAAAATACCGGCGCGGCAGCAGCCTATAAATACGCGGGGGGGGGCGGGGGGGGGGTCTAGGGTTTCTGGCCGAGGCCCCGCTGCAGGGCTGGGGCCATTCTCCAGATGGCTCCCATTCCTACCGCAACGTGCGTCACGGCGGCGGCCAGGCGCGCCCCCGGCGCCCCCCTGCCCCCCGGGCCGCGGGGAGGGGCGGCCCCCCAGGAGGGGACCCCCCCAGGCCCCCCCCGGAGCCAGCAGCCAGCGCCCAGCCTCCCCGGCCGCCCCGGGGGCGGGTGACCCCCAGCGCGGCCGTGCGCCCCTTCCCGTGCGCCCCTGGCCGTGCGCCGGGTCCTTACTTGCCGATTTCCTCGTACAGCTGGTACTCGTCGGTGAAGCGGGTGCAGGTCACGGGAGTTGCCATCGCGGCTGGCGCTCCGCTCCGCACTGAGCTGGGCTCGGCTCCGCCTGGCAGCGGGGAGGGAGGGGCGCGCAGGGGCGGGGGCAGCTGCCTCCCAGCCCGCCGCGCTGCGCTGCGCTCCGCCGGCCGGCGAGTCCCCCCCCCCCGCCCCACTCCACCCCCCGGCACCGCCCCCGGGGACCCCGCAGCCGGCGCCCCCCTGCGCCTGGGGCGGTGCCACCCCGCGGTGCCCCGGTGGGGGTAGTGCCAGCCCCATGCCCCCCCTCCACTCCCCCCTGCCAGGGAGAGGGACGTGGGGCTGGGGCTAGGCTGGGGGCGCTGGGCCCTCTCTGGTTCCAGCAGGGGCCAGCCGGGCGGGGCTCTGCTGGGAGGGCACCTTGGCCACTGCCCTGGGATGTGGGCCCAGCAGCCAGGCAGGGTGCTGGGGCTTGTACAGCTCCCAGGGTATTTCCAGGCTCCCTCCTGGCCCCCCAGGCCCTCAGCATCTGCCAGGAGGGGGTTCGCCCACCTGCAGAGGAGCTCTGGGCAATGGACCCCCCCACAGCCAGAGCCAGGGGGGCCCAGGGACTGGACTGGGTCCCATCTGTGCAGACAACTCCCCCTGGGCCAGCCCAAGCTGCACCCTCAGCACCCACCCCAGAGCCTCCCCCCATCCCCAGGCCTCCAGTTCCTGCACCGTTCTCCTCCCACAGACATACGTACCAAGAGACGTATGAAAATAAAACAGCCAAGGTACAATGGTGCTGTGCAGGTTCCCTGGGCCTGGAGCTCTGGGCCTCAGTTTCCCCAGCCAAGAAATGGGAACAGTGGTACTGTCTGCCTGGCGAGCTGTGTCCGTGCGAGGAGCTGGGGTTGATTTTGGATGCTGGAGAACAGAACTGCAGGGGTCTAGGGCCTGGGGCCGGAGTCGCAGCTCTGGGCAGGTCTTTGGCTCTGCCATGGCTCAGTGCAGCAGACAAGAGCCTGCACCTGCCCCTTTCACCCCTAACTTGGTGCAGCCCCCTGGCCAGACCCCTCTGGCATAGGGGCCTGGGTGCTGGGGGCCAGCCAGCGCGTCGGGCCCACAGGTGGCAATGGGCTCACCCAGGCCCCGGCTGAGCCCTGAAGAGTGGATAATCCCACCCCCACCCCGCCACTCTGGAGGGATATCTTGGCTGGCTCTGCTGCAGGCCGGAGGGGGCTGGCGTATTCCCACGTGGGTCTCAGCACCTCCAGGGAGGAGCTGGCTGGGGAGGTATTGGCACTCCAGCTGTCCTGGTGGGGCCGGGATGGAGCAGGGTGTGACTATGCGGCACTGGCGGGGGGGAGAGGCGTATTTGCCCTCGGCCGGTGCTCAGGGGAGCCACCAGGGAACGTCAGCATCTGTGATCCAGAGCATCAGGAGGAGACCCAAAGAAACCCACAGGATCAGCCCAGCAGGGCAGCCCTGATGGACTCTGGAGCCCCACATCACAGGTTTGCATTTCCCGTGCACCATACTGGGGGGAGGTGGTGCACCCCCTCCTGGCTGAGCAGGACGCAGCAGCTTCTTCCTCTGACACCGCTGCCTGTGCTTGCTCCAACCCAGGCTCCCAGCTCAGTCCTCTGGCGGCGTCTTTCCAGGGCAAACCAAGAGGCAGGGCCTAGCCCTGGCCTTCGCCCCACTCTGGGTTCAACAGTCCTGACTGTGGCCACTTTGCAGCAGGGGTTTGAGTGTCCCCTTCGTGGGGGGTCTGGAGCAGCGTTCCCTGTATGCTGAGCACTTATGTTCAGGCACGGCCCAGCCTGTGTTTCTATGGGTGGTGCGCCTCCGTGCAATAACAAAATTTATTCCACCCTGGAAGGTCAAAACTAGAACACAGGTCAGGAGGGGAATCAAGGTTCTCCTCCAGCTTCCAGTCCAGCGACCCTGGCTAAGCAGCAAGGTGCTGCCCCCATAGAATCTGTGGTCCTGGGCCCCTGTTACTGGCCTTTGGTAGCTAGCCGGCAGGGCTGTTCCTGGGTTCCTCCTGCTAGACTCTCCCCCCGTCCCTAGCGTGTCTCTGCTCCTGGCAGCGGCATGGTATCTCAGCCACTTAACTGGGGAAAGTAGCCAGCCAGCCCCTTGGCTGCCGGCTGTCAGAGCAGCTGAAAACTCAGGAGAGTTCAAAGGTGGCTCTTTGCAGAGGGCTCCTGGCCAGGGGAAAGAGGCTTGCTTTCTTTTTTTTAAATTAAAGCGGAGAGTCTCACGCGGTCCGGGAGCTGGGGCTTTGAGACGCACGGCCGAGCTCGCAGGGGAATCCAAAGTGACTGAGATGAGCTGCACAGCCTAAAGCGAGGGAGCCTTACAGCGGCTGCGGGAGAGACCCCCCGTTTCCTGGTGTTTGCCACACTGCAGCCTCTCCACACGGCCCAGGGGACTGCGTCCTCAGGAGTATTTCTTGGGGTGCCAGGACCCTTGTTTATTTCTTCCCTTGCCCTTTCCATGGCAGGATCTGCCTTCTCCCAGCACCCCAGGCAGCAGGGAAATGTTAGTTAGCTCCCGATTGGGAAACTGAGGCACAGGGCAGCAAAATGACTTGCTGAAGGCCCCAGGAAGTCCATGATGGCCAGTGGTCTCCCAGGCGCTCTAACCACCGGGACATTCTTCCTCCTTGGAAGTGTACGGACCGGGGGCGGGGTCTGTTACGCTCTGTGCACCGCGGGGCCCGGAGCACGCCTGGTCCCCGGGCGCTGGAGTGAGAACCGTGATTATTAACAAGTGACCGGCGCACAGGCCCTGTGTTTCAGTGCGTGTGACGCTGTCCCTGGCAGCTGGGAATGGTTTTTTAATTCTCCAGCCTGGTGCTAAGGTGGGTTTCTCGAGGGGGGTCAGTTAATTAACAAGCTGTTTAAAAGACTGAAAAACAGCGTACCTGGGTGAAACAGAAATGCTGGCACAGGGGGCCAGATCTGGGCGCCTTCCAGTTGAGCATAAGTCGTATGGGGCATTGGTGAGAAAGAAGGCAAAGCCAGTCTGTTCACTGAACTGGTGCATGGGAAACCCTTCCAGCCTTCCCTTCAGGCCCAGGCCTAAGCCGGCCGGTGGTGGGGACCAGCCACTAGAGGGTGTGATGCAGCTGTTTTCCAGCCAGCAGGAGGGAAGAGGGGATGCAGGAGTCTGGCCCTAGAAGGGGAGGTGATGTCTAGTGGTTAGACCCCCATGCAGCAGTGGGGCTGAAGCAGATGTGGGGGATGGCTTGTCATCCCAGTTCTACCCAGCACGCAGCCTCACAGCGACTGGGCGGGGGAATCGGGCTGAAAGGAACTTTCCTGCCTGCTCGGGAGCCGGGAGGCCGATGGGCACAGACACAAACCAAAGTGCCCAGCGAGGAGAGTCCAGCATCGGAGCCCAACCCGAGAACAGGGCCCAAAGGAGGGGGTCCCACCATTGCAGCGTGGTGTTCACCCCACCACGTCAGTTTGTTTGCATCCAGCTTTGCCAGTGTAAGCCCAGAGGTAATGTAATAGAATGGGGTTTTCTGGGCACAAGTCGAGAAGTCAATCCAGGTACCTTTGCTTAAAATCCGGCCACTCACAGCCCCAAGCTGGGATTCCCGTCGCACTAAGGCAAATCCAACCAGCCACCACAGCACCTCTGCCAGCCCTTGGGCCAGCCAGACACCACACAAGCAAACCGCCAGACTTCCCAGCTGCTGCACCAGCCTGGACCAGCAACCCCCAAATTAAGGTGAGAGGCACTTAAGCCTATTTTACCCAATACCACACAGATTCTTCCAGACCCCAAAGGGCCCAGCCCCAGACCTCGGTCAATATTTACTGGGATCTTACCCAAATCAGCCACACGCACCAATCCTTGAGATTTCACAGCTAAAGCTTTATTGATAAAAAACAGAGAGAACCAGGTAGAGAGAAGGATTGTTCAAATGATAATGTACATGCATCAGTCAGAACCACCGGTGCAGCCAGCGGTGTGATTGGCTGCTGCTTGGAAGTCTCTGAAAGCTCATTTCAGGTCACACAGATTCAGTCCCTGGAACATTGTCCATCTGGCTGCTGGGGGCCACATGCTGAGACATGGAGGACTCTGCTAAGTCCTCAGCATTGTTCACTCTTGTGTTGTCTCTTCTGTTCCCTCAGTTCTGGGGCAAAGCCCCTTTTTCCTCCCATCATCCCTTGCAGGGCCACCCCCACCTGACCCAGGTGGGCTGTGGTGGCAAACTGGCCTCGGATGAATCCCAGGAGACGGGCTCCAATTTCTGAACTGGACATGGTCCTTTGTCTCAGTTCAGGTCACTCAACCATTGGGCTGCAGCCCACTGACCGGTCCCAAGCAGCTGGGATGTGGATTCGGTGTCTGAGCACCTGGTTTCCACCCCATTGTTCAGCCCAGTGTCCTGGCTGGGGCTGAGCTCACACCTCCCATTGTGAAGCTCAGCTCTGCAACATTGTCGAACGCAGCTGCAGAGCTAAAATCTAGAACTTTACCTACACACGACACAACAAGGATTCCTGTGGCACCTTACAGACGAACAGACACTTTGGAGCGTAAGCGTTCGTGGGCAAAGACCCACTTCGGCAGATGCATGAGATACAGACTAACGTGGCTACCTCTCTGATACTTGACGCAGACATATAAGCAGCCTACATAGCTTCAGGCGCATCCTCAGCTCTCACTAGACACCTCACACGCCCCCCAGCACATTATTTGGGGCCAAGAGTCACACTGGGCATTAAAATGACTTAAAAGTTCAGCCACGCGGCCGGCGCTGACACCACTGACAAGCAAGCTGCTGTGCAGCCTGGGCTGGGGACCCGCTGGCTTTTAGCTTACGGCTGAGCACCGGGCGTTAGCCCCCTAAGGTCGCAGGTTCATTCCCGCCTGCTGACAAACTGGGTCCGTCAGCCTTACACCGGCACGTGCAGTCTGGGGTGCTGGGGGCTTGTGCTGTTCTGGTTGGTAGGGCTTTGCTGTAACCTGCCCGTGGCTGCCCCTTGCCGAAAAGAGTTGCAAGATGCCATGAAGGTCCTATTTGGAGCCATGCAGCTGAAATGATAGGGCCTGGCAGCTCCTTGAGAGCTGAATACCTTTGAGGGTCAGGGCCTACAGGGCTCTCAAAGCAAACCCAGGCCCGGAAGTGCTGGGCTCTGACCTGCCAGGCCAGGAGGTGTTGGCTGGAGCCATGCGGGTTGAACCTGGGAGAAGCCTGGAGCCTGCAGTCAAGTGAGGAAGGAGGCCAAGGCAGTGATGGACTCGCTTGTTCACCCGCACTTGCTCTCTGTGGCATGTAATGCTTCGTACCCTGGTGGTGCTGCTCACCCAGGAATGGTAACGGGCAGTAGCAGGTGAGCTGCCAAAGCAAATGGGTGGCAAGCAGGGTTCCCGCAAATTGTTTCCATCGTTGGGTGGAACAAGTGTTATTTGCACCGTGGCACGTGTGGATTTGCACCACCAAAAGAAACACACGCTGCCGGCTGTGGGGGCTCTGCTAATCAGCTGGGCAGCACCTGGATCTCTCCTGGGCAGCTGCCCAAATGGGGGAACGCTGGTGTCAACAAATCCCCTGTGGCGTGTCTCTGAGCCAGAGAGAGCCTTTAGGCAGAGCACAGGCCAGAAGGGGGCTTGGAGTCGGGTGCAAAGGAATTGCCTTCGGTCCGTCTGTTGCCTGGGGGAAGAAAACAGGACTTCGTAACTAAACGCTGCCGCCGAGGATGCCTGTCTTCAGCAGGTATCGGAGGGGTAGCCGTGTTAGTCTGGATCTGTAACAGCAACGAAGGGTCCTGTGGCACCTTATAGACTAACAGAAAAGTTTTGAGCATGAGCTTTCGTGAGCACAGACTCACTTCATCAGATGCTGGTCTTGGAAATCCAGCTGCATCTCCCCCACAACGAGAACAACTCACGGAATTCCTCATCTCGGCTACTGCTCAGGTCCAAAAGGGGTGAGATTCTGGCAGGCCAGATCCCGACTCCTGCAAGGCACCGTGAGCTCCGCTGAACCCCGAAACATACATAGGCCGGCACGCCTGTGCCTTGGTATTGTTTCATTAGAATAACAAGAGCCCTCTTGAAACTTTAGGAGCTACTCGTCAATTGCGGCATGCGTTAATTTCACTGGTGAATATACCTCCTAACACAGGGTAGGGCTCTTGAGTGTTTGCTCAGCAATGGTCAATCGCCAGCCAGGAGAGCAGCGCAGAAGGGAAAGGGAAAACCCATCCACATCAGACGACCCTTCTGGGATAAAGGACTTTGTTGCTTCCCCTACCACAGCCCTTCGGCAGGAAGAGGGGTTGTGCAGCTGAATTCCTCTCACTAGCTGAGTCTGCAACTCAAAGAAGAAGGAATTTAAAAAGCCTGAGTATGGAGGACTGGATATTTTGTGTTGCTTGCACCCTGAGGGGTGAGGGTTACCAGGCATAAGCCCCAGATCCCACACTTGGCCAGGGTTAGCCCTAAAGGACAGCAAGCCGGCTTCCGAAAAAAACTTGTATTACTTTTTGAAGCTTAAGGTTGGAATTCCTTTGAGTGTGTCTCTGTCGACTGGCTTTAAATTTGTAAATAAGGCTTGGATTTCCTTTTTCGAGGTAATAAACCTTGAGCTAGTGTGAGGCAGTGGAGGGGGGGTGAGGTTTATTCCCATGGTTAGGTAGCCTGTGTTTCCTGATGCTCTGCAGTAACACCAGGTGGTGCCTCAGTTTCCCTGGGCACAGCATCGGCGCAGGGCAGGGAGGGGAGTTTGGGTGTGAGGACGTCTCACACGCAGACAATGGGGCTCCAGGCTTTTGGTAACCCAGGCAGCCAGGTGACCCCTTTCTTCCCCAGGACACAGGCCAAAGGTGGGAGGAGGGGCCTGGCGGGTTGAACTGGAACTGGGCTAGGAGTGGGGCACTCTGGGCTGGCTGGAGAGGGGGCCAGGGCCCAGCTCGGGGACCCCTCTGGCCCCTTGTCCCCAAGACAGATGGTGCTGGTGGCTTCTGGTTCCTGTGCTGACAAGTCTGTCCCGTGCCAGGTCTGTCGCCTGAGAACCTCCTGTTCCCCGGCCGGGTGAGAGTCACGGCTGCCTGCAGGTGGGGGCCGGGCCTGGGGACCCCCACGCTCCATGACTGCTAGTTTTTTACAGGATCAGTGTCTTTGGTGTGACGCATCGGGTGCAATGGGACGGGTAAGTGACTGCTTCTTTGGGACCGTGGGATTTTCAGTGTAAGGGACCATCGATCACAGAGACAAGCTTACTTAGGCGACAAGACAGCTCAGGGGGCTCAAGGGGCAGCTCAGTCTATGCTTGGGCTGGCGCAGCTGCAGGACAGCAGGGATCCCAGTAACTCCCGCGTGGCTAGGCAAATACCCCTCCTCTGGCAGGGCACGAGCCGGGACTCCAGCAGGGAGCAGAGGTGAAGAAATCCCTGCTGGATCTATGGCCCTGGCCTCTCAGGTTGTAGTTTCCATGTGTCTGTGCCCACCATGGCATCTCCCCAGGCCAGGCTGGCCAAGAGATACACTGCTCTACCCAGGAGCCCACCAACACTGCCCTCAGCACCCTGCACCTGCCAGGGCCACGGTTGCCGGCTCCCAAGAACGGCCCCTTGGCTCCGCTGCAGCCTTGCCTGTTTTTCCCAGAAGCCACCTCCAGGTGGTTTCCCACTTCCAGGCCTCCGCCAAGACGTGGATCTAACCGCGCCCGGAGAAGGGAGCAAACAGCAGTTCCGGCGTGGCTGGGCTCCGGTTCATGTTAAGGGGCCAGGGCACCTGTTGGGGGCTGCAGTTAGCCTGCCCTGAATGGCTGCGCCTGCTCCCTCCCCTCGCCACATGGGCCACGTCTACGGCGAGAGCTCAGGCTGCAGGAAAGCCAAGGGAAGGAGGACCGAGCTGGCTGTGCCCTCGCCCTCAACCCACATGCGGTGCCCTCAGCCGAAGCATACGGCTGCGTGCAAATCAGGGGTGAATCTGCTAAATAGCTGGTTGGATATTTGCATAAAATGTGAAACTGGGAGCTGCACAGAAGTGGACATCTCTGCAGAGCTTGAGGGGCTTGTGCATGGCCGGGAGCGTGTCCCAGCCGGGTGGCCCCGTGGCAGGGAGCGTGTCCCAGGCTGGTGCCTGGCTGTGCTGCAGGCTGGGTACCGTATGGCGCCTAGGGAACTGATTAACACACGAACACTTTGCCCAGCCCTTCTGCGCCCTGCACTCCCCATCCACCGCCTCTTCCCAACCATCTCCCTCCTCCTTAAGGGAGGGCAGCAGCCTCCCCCGACCCCAGCCTCTCTCCCCCATGCCCTGCAAGAAGTGGGCACACCCCACGTGCCAGGGCACCGGCACCCAAGCCCCCAACCCAGCTCTGCACTGCCTGCCCACTGGCACGGAGGGAGGACAACTCCTCTGCCCCTTGGGCTCAAGAAGCCAGCAGGAGCTACAGCATCCCTCGGCAGCACAGCATGAGGCCAGGCTGGGCGGGAAGGGGGGAGCCCGAGGGGAGCCCTGCCAGGCAGGCAGCTGGCACTGCTGTTGCCATGGGGGCGGCACAAAGCCCAGTTGTATTTGGGCTTCCTTTGCCAGCAGAGCCGGCGTCACTGGGAGACCGAGGCAGCTGCAGCCGAGGCGCAGGGGTGGTGCGGACACCCTGGGTGCAGGCCCCAGACCCTGCCTATGCAGGGCACAGAGGAGACATCGCCCCCGGGGTGAGGAACCCAGTCAGCGTAGGGGGGCCCTTTCCCTGCTCGGTGCCGGACCCTTCCCACTCAGCTCTGCCTAGCCCCCCCGAACACCCCTCCCTCCTGTCTGCCTTCACCCCCCCTTTCCTGCCTGCAGCCTGTCCTCTCCTCTGCTCCCCGAGCCCAGGGGGAGGGGGGCAGCCTCCCCACGGGCCCCTGGGGCTGTGGTGAAGCCCATGGACAGGTTGGGGTGCAGCACCCCAGTCCCCATCGCCATGGAAATGCTCAGCCCCCCCAGCTCCTGCAGGAAAACAGGGCAGGGCAGCTCCCCCCCCAGCAAAGCAAAGGTAGGAGAGGACCCGGGGCAGCTGCAGGAACCTGCAGCTCATGCTGCTGAGATGTGGTGAAGGACCCCGCGGCCTAGTCCCCCCGGCCCCTGCTGCTTCCTTTCTCCCAGGGCATCCTGGGAAGTGCTGATGGCCTTCGGGGCCAGCACTCACCCCTGCCAGGCCCACACCCTCCAGGCCCTGGGCCTTGCCCCTCTCTTGCCCTCGGTCCCCAACGCCTAGCGAGAGCGCTGGGGATCAGCCCTGCTGCCAGCTGGGGGGTGAGGCCAGCTCTCCCACTCCCCTCACAGCCTGCCTGTGGTGCATCTCCCCCGAGCTCTGCGTTAGCATTGGACCACTGGGGCGGACAGGCTCCATTTTCCCCAGCATTCACTGCAGCCGAGTCAGGCTTTGATGGCAGAGGCTGGGGGCCGGCTCCCGCCCAAGAGCAGCCCCTTGGGGGTAGTGGGAGGCTGGGTTGGCGGCGCAGGACATTGCTTACCGGGGAGAAAGTGCTGAAGGCCTCGTCCATCTCGGGGCGAAAGGCGCCCAAAAGCCACCGGCCAGGGCACAAGCGTGACCAGTTCCCGTGGGAAATGAGGCTGCCCATGGCAGAGGAGGCCTTCACCCCAGGAGCCATCTCCCTCCAGCCCCACCGCTGGTCTGGAAGACGTGGCAGCCAAACCCAGCCTGGGGCTCGCTGCCGGCTGAGGTCCAGGCCTGTGCTCTACAGGGGCCTGGACTGGACGGGTACAGCGGTCCCTCCTGGCCTTGAACTCCAACTCGACGACGGCCTGGGCGAGGAGGGCACCAAAGGAATCGGAGAGAACAAAAGGCCCGTGGCTGCGCCTAGCGCCTTTCGCCCTCTGCTCCGGGCTGGCATTCGCTGGCCCGACTCCTCGGGGACCAGGGACGTTCCTGGGGCTTCCAGGCAGCCTGACTCAGCCCCTCGCTGCAGACCTGCAAGTGGGTCCCCTAGGCATGAAATGCCCCTTCTAGCCCCCAACAACCCCCCGGCCTTGCCAGCCATCCCTCCCCTCCCCCAGCCACCCACCCAGCTGGAGCCTGGACTCTTTCCAGTGCCCTTGTACAGGGGGAGCAGCAGCAGCCAGGGCCCAATCCAGCCCCAGGCTGGCCCTAGGACGGGGCTGGGTTCCTGGCACTGAGACACAGCCACACACTGCTCAGGTAAACATGTTTATTGCAAAGCAAGGAGGTGACGGACAAAGCCCAAGGCAGCCTGCCTGGGGCGCTCTTCAGAGGAGGCTGGTGCTGCCTGCCAGGGGTTCGTGGAGCGGGCTGGGCGGTAACACGAGAGTAAAGCAGGCTGCACCTCCCACACCACGCTGGCGGCTGGAGGCGCTGCCCTGTGGGCCACCCCGGCCCGGGGCGAGACCCCGGAGAAGAGGAGACAAGGAAGAAGGAAGCTAGAGTGACCAGTAAGTAGCCTCTGGGCTGCAGAAGGAAGGGACCCAGCCGGGCCCAGGAGGGGAGCCGGCCAGAAGAACACAAGACTGTGATGGAGAGGGGGCGGAGTCAGGCCCAGGGACTCTTCCGGTTGTGCCCCCAGGAGCTGACGGAAAGGGGGGGGTGTTTGTGTCAACCCCAGCCTGAAACCCTGGGCGCACAGGTGCCCCGGCGGCTGGGCTGCTCCATTGCTGCTGGGGCAGGGAGGCTGAGCTGAGCTCCCCTGGGCGCTAGCTCAGCAACCGGCAGCGCTGAGCTGCAGTGACCCCGAGCTAGTGCCCAGTGCCAGGCAACCACCACAGGACCCGGAGGGCGTGAGAGGGGCGTACTGGGAAGGACAGCTGCAATCCCCCTTCACCCCATTCTGCGGTCCAACCCTGCAGGGGACTCAGCCGCCAGGGAGCTTGTGTAGCTTTACACGCCCTCCAGGAAGGAGGCCGAGGAGCCCTCTGGCCTGGCGGCCAGCGAGCTGCGTTTCCACACCTATTACAGGCCGGGTCCCAGCATGGAGCCTGCCGCTTGCCTGCCTAGACGGCAGCTGCTGCTAACGTGCCAACCTGCAGCCTTTCGGGCCGAGAGGTGTCCCTGCAGCAGCCGCCTGCCCCAGGTGGAGGGTGGCTGGCGAGTTTGGGGCAGGCCCGGTCCAGGGCCTGGGGCTAGGGTAACGCGCCTCATTTTGCCCTCACTCCCGAACTCAGCGCCCTGTGCTTCGAGAGCTCCCAGGCTCCACAGGCCGGATGCTCTAAGCTGAGCCGTCCTCCCTGCAGCTGGGCTGGGCCGCCCTAGCCAGCACCCTGAAAACAATGGTGTGGACAGGGCCACCCCACCCTGCCCAAGATGTGGGAGCTACTGGGCCCACACAGTAAGGCTCAGAGCAAGAGCCTCGGGCTGGTTCTGCTCAGGCTGGCGGCCTCAAAGTCCTGCTGCCCTGTGGTTGTGCTGGGGAGGACTGGTCCCAGCTGCTGCCGAGAGACCTTTACTGGTGCTCAAGGAGGCAGCTGTGTGCCACCCACACAGGCGTGAGTGGATTATGAGAAGGAGCTGGGAGGGAGAGGAGGGACCACAGAGTGGGACTGGGCACCAGTGGGAAAGAGCAGGTAAGATGCTAGGAGGAAGCCAACAGGTGCTGGCTGGGCCCCGCACCCAGGGGAGGGTACAGGGAGCTAGAATCGGACAGGCACCAAGACTGGGACTGAAGGGAGGAGCCTGGGGCGCAGAGCTGGGACTGGGGAACGGCCCCGGGACAAGGAGCCAGGGCGGGGGAGGAACAAGGCCACGTTGGAAGGGGCAAAGCAGGAGGCGGCAAGCTTGGAAGGAGCAGGCAAAGTAAGTTGTGCCCCCAGTATTCCTCTCCCACTCTGGCATGGGACCCAGAAGTCCTGTCCCAGCAGCAAACAGCAGTCAGCCCCACAGGGGGAGCACCCGGCCCCCTCTTGGGCTGCTCCACAGCCAGGATAACAACCTACTACTGCGGTCACGTGGCAGAAGACGGGGAGGAGGGGTGGAACAAGGGCCCTTCCCTGCTGCTGACAGACCATTCCGCAGGCTGGAAATCCAGCTTGTTCTAAAAGACGCCCACGCCCCCCACCAGGACGTGCCACAGGCCGGACAGGCTCACCCGGCAGAAGGGCAGGGCACCCCCAGCCTCAGAGAGGACTCTGGTGAAGTGCACTGTGGGGCAGGAGAGCCCTGTAGGGTGTGGCTACTCTGCTGCTGGGACAGGCTCCCCAGCCTGCGCAGGCCCACACATGGCCCGGGGAAGCTGGGCCCTGCTGCCCCTTGCAGGACACCCCAGGCTGGGCTGCAGCGTGGCCCCCTCAGGAGCAGGGTCTCACTAAAGCAGCTGCTCGTTTGGGCAGCCCCCTGCGCCACCTGCAGGGCTCGGTCTTCACACGCCCCAGCTGCGCCAGGCAGGAGAGGCGGCAGGGGCTGGAGGCCTCTGCAAACCGGCGCCCGACGCTGGGCTAGCCACACAAGCAGAGGCCGGGGCCAGGGTGGTACGTGATCTCTGCCACGCTCATACCACGTTACCCCAACCAGCAACCCAGCTGCCAAGGCCGACAGAGACCCGGCACCCTACGGATGGGCACACTACTACACTCAGGTCCCATGCCAGGCCGGGCCGGGCCGGGGTACCACCCCGAGTGCTGCTAGACGCCAAGGCCGCAGCTTGTCCCTCCCACGGGCAGCGTCCCGGCTCGGGGCCTGGCTCCCCAGAGGCAAGGCAGATGCAGGCCAGGCACCTCACCAAGCAGCAGCTAGTCCTGAAAAACAACAGCCGCCCGCGTCCCCTCCTCCCCCGGCAACCAGGAGGCCGTCGCCAGCGAGCGAGAGAATCGCTACGGCCGCCGCTGGTTGCCGTGGAGACAGAGGACATCGTTCTGCATTTGCTAGGCTTCCCCCACATGCATCACACGCACCACGCCGGCCCGGGGGAAGGAGGCGTCCACGTTCCCGCCAACCACGCTGTCTGCGCTCTGCCCCCGCGGGCAGCGCGAGGGAGGGGGAAGCCCGGAATTCACCCCCAAGCTAGCAGGTCACATACAGCAGTGCTGGCCTAGGCTCCGGTCCGGGGGCGGACGCGCTCTCCCTTCCTCGCCGGGCGCGGTCAGAACTGCACGGCCCCAGCGGAGATGTTGAACATGGCGGGGTCGAACTTCTGGCCCCGGAACGGGGAGCCTTCCACGTCCCAGCCCTTCTTCAGCATCTCGTGCACCTTCTGAAAGCACAACGCCTGGGGGTCAAGGGCAGGGAGGGAACAGCCGGCTGACAGCCAGGGCCCCCCGCCATCCCCGGCCTGGCACCCACACGGCTCTCCGAAACCCCCGGCTAAGGCACCTCCCCCACAGCTGTCCCAGCCCACTTCTGTGCCAAGCGCAGGGGTGCCACAGAGGGTCCATGGGTCCTTTCCCAGAGAGCTCTGCACTTCCACTCCCCGAGTCCTGCCCAGCCTGCAGGGACTGGCCAAGACAACCTCTCGAGGTCCCTTCCAAGCCTGGGACTCCAGGTCAGAGCCGCACCAGCCCTTCTCGTCCTGCATGGAAGCCACCTTTTCTAGCGGCCAGCCCTGCTGGGCCTCATCACCATGGGAGCCCACTGCACTGGCAGCTGCTTACTCATGGCAGGGGACGGTCACTGGGACAATGGGGAGCCCCGCTCCACTCTGGAGATGTAAAGCCATTGGCCAGGCCTAGGGAGCCTGGTCTCCCCAAGTCGGGGGAAGGCAGCGGCAGGGCTGTGTCCCTCTGACACCAGGTGGGGCAGGACCCTGTCCTCTGCTGGCCAGCCCCAGCCCTCAGGGCCATTTCGCCAGCTGCTACGAGGCGAGGTGGGCTGTTACTGGAGGCTCTGGGTGCAGCTCAGCTGGTTCTGAGCGAATGGTCTCAGACCTGCCCACCCCTCTCTGCCCCGCTGTGACGTACGAGGCCCCTGTTGCTGGCAACCCGTGGCCAGTCCTCTGCAGACCGGGTGGCAGGACTCCGCAACTCACGCCTGGGGGGCCGCGAGGCTGGGGAGCTGGTGATGTTCAGGGCATGGAGGGGGCAGGAGAGGCGCGCGGGGAATATGAGAGGGGGCTCGCGAGCTGCAGCTGGCTGCAGGGTCCAAGGGGGGCCGGGGGAGGGGTGCACAGAGGGGAGATGGAGGTGTCAGCCCGGCACCCGGACAGTGTCCAGGCAGCATAGGGCTCTCCCGCGTGCACGGCAGAAGAGGAAGTTGTCAATAGCAACAAAAGTCAATGCCAGGCACAAAGGTGGCTCAGTTACCTGGAGCTGGCTCCCAGGGAGGGGTCCATTCCAGCCAGAGCAGCTGGGGCCCTTCAGGGAGCCGGGAGAGGTGTATGGCTCCCAGCAGGCAAGGGGAGGACGAGCTTCATGCCAGCGGCCTCCAGCCTTCACACGCGCAAGCACGAGCCCCCCTCACTTGCCCAAGGCCCCGCTCTGCTCACTCCAGCCCCTTCTCTCCTGCCCTCCCACGGGGCTGGGGTAGGAGGTGCTGGCTCCGAGGGGGTTCCAGGCTGGGGTGCAAGAGGTGGCTCTGGTTTGGGGGTGCAGGCTCAGAGCGGACTCCGGGCTGGGCTGGACCTACCAGCTCGTGGCTCTGGGGCTTGCCCTGCAGTTTCTGGTGGTAGTCGAAGGTCAGCCTGTCCAGCACGGCGTGCTCCTCTTCATCCACCGTGGCCATGGAGCGCTCTTTGTTGATCTTATCGATGTCGATCTGCTCCTCGCCCTCCAGGATGGCGCTCCACCAGTACTCCCCCACCTTGTTCAGGTTGATCTGGGGACAAAGCCCAGCCACAGCACCGTCAGCCTGGCCAGCCGGAGGCCAGGCGCAGCCAGCCAGGCCGGTCCTGGGCATCGGCTCTAGGTGAGGCACGACTGAGGAGAGGGAGAAATGAGCTCTCCCCATGCCTTGCTGGCGCGTGCAGGGGCGGTGGCGCTCACTCAGCAGCCGCTCTGGAAAAGCAACCCGACAGAGTTTCGCCAGCCAGGCTTTAACCCAGCAAAATCAACAGGCCGGCGGCTCCCCTGCAAGGGGGAGAAATAAATACAGCGCCAGGCTCTATCTGCTGCGCTCATGGAGCTCGCTGCAGACACGGAACCACAGTTCAGGTGTGGTTGCAAACTCCCTCGCCTCTGGCCTCACCGGCGTTTGTCACACCCCCCCGACCCGGTGCTCTGCCCACTAACTCCTGCCTGGGGGGTACCGCTGGAACCCAGAACCTCTCAGTGGCTGCAGACCAAACCCAGCCACTCCGCACAGCTGATTTCCTGTCCTCCTTCCCTTCCGAACACGGACCGGAGCCCCCAGAGATGGCCCGGCCCACGGCTCCGGAGGGGGAATACCTGGCACTTCAGATGGCTGGAAGTGGGTTCTACGTGCAGCGAGAATGGGGAGAGCGCATCTCTCTGGTGGAGTCACGAAGGAGAGGAGCTGAGTCCCGGCCACTGACGGCACTTACGTGGGTGGCGACTTGCCTTGTGAGAACTCTGGACCCGTGTCACATGGGGGGCGGGGGAAGGCCTTCCGGGTGCTCGTTTGGGGAGGGAGGGTGACTGTTGTCCTGCGTTATGAGCCCATCCCAAGTCTGTATACCCGCCCACGCCAGCCCCCAGTCACTGTGCGGCTGCTGCCTGACCACAGCCCTGCCCTCGGCCCCATTCACTCTTCCTTCAGACCAGGGCTCGGCAACCTGCGGCTCTGGACGCTGCTGCCACCGACTCCTCTGTGGCTCCCTGCCCCGCTGCCGCTGAAACAAAGCGGCTCAGTGCAATTGGTTTAAACAGTGGGCAGGGCAGGGAGCCGCGGGCTGGGGGAAGAGCGAAGCCAGCAGGAGGGAAGGGCAGCCGAGTCCGCCCCTGCTGCAGCCCCGCTGAGAAGGAGGCGGCAGCCACAGAGCTGACCGAGCGGTACCGCCTCCTGCTGGCTGAGTGTGAGCGCACACGCCAGTGCAAGGGGCACCTGCAGTTCAAGCCGTGCGAGATCTTCCACAAAAGGGTGAGGAGCTGCCCCACGCACAGCTGGGGGAGCTCTTCAGCTGAGGTGGGCTAAGCCTGGGGGCCGGGGAGCAGATCTAGGCAGGTAAAGCCGGGAGATGGGGGCTGCATTCAGGGCCCAGAGCCTGGGAATGGGGGACCACGGAGGGTTGATGTGAACATTGCTCCCTTCTCCTTAAGAGCCTACTCCCAGGTGCAGCATTTTCCTTGTCCTCATTTGCTCTCCAGTCCAGGGGTAACAGTAATTTCAACTTTCTCACTGGTACAAATCAACGTGCATGTGCTAGTCTTAAAACGGGGAGACGGGAGGTCCGGTCTGACGGTATTTCTGTCTCGTACTCACACGCCTTGCGGCTCCTGAAGGATTGGCTTTCGTAACTGAATGTGAAAAAGGGCTCTTATCCCTATTCCGGTTGCCAATCCCTGCTCCAGACACCGCTTAATCCAGGATTCCTGGTTCTCTCCCCCCATGGGATCTTCCCAGAGGTCCTCTCTCTGTCCTCCTACACCCTTACTACTAGCACAGCCGTTTTACAAAGAGAAACGAGGCATGGACCGGGAACAGACTTGCGTTTGCGATCACCATGAGAAGGGAGCCCTCCAGTCCTGATTCTAGCCGCTGTAGAAGGCTCTCCCAACCCGGAGCGTTTCTAGTAGCGCGGGTCTGCGCGGGCTGGGGGCTTTTTCGGACCTTTCCAGATGCCCTCTGGGTCCCAGCCCGCAAACCGGAAAGGGAAGGGCAGCGCTGGGGAGCGGCGTCTCCCTTCACACACAACTCCCATACGTCTGAATGACTAGACAATAGCCACAGGACGAGTTTTATAACCTGCCCTTCCATGGCACCTTAGCAAGCAACCCCCCACCACAGGGCCGGCTGGTTTTGCAGCCGAGCAGTGCAGGGTATCCAGGATTGTCAGTCAGAGTGGCCTGGGGCCCTGCAGTCAGGGCCGCACCTGCGCGCCCAGCGCACGCCCAGCAGGCAGGCGTCCCTCGGGACTCCAGTCCAGCCGCCGATGCGTCAAACCTCGGGTTGAGAAACGGCTCAAGAACTGGGGGCACAACGGAGCCCCCGGATTGGCTGGCGGTGATGTCATTCCCAGGCCCTGACTTTTATCCCAATGGCTCGATTCCATCTCCTAACAGCCGTGACGGGCGGCCGGGCCTTCCGCAGCCCCGGCACGGCTGCACCCGGCTCCCCTGTGCGCGATGCAGCCCCAGCCTCGGCCACCGCCTGCCACGCGGGTTTTAACAATACCCCATAGCCCCCCCGGCAGACAACGGCACACAAAAGGCAGCTGCGTGCTTACAGGGCTGGAAGGTAACGCAGAGCGAACGGGGAGGAATCGCCCGTCGCCACCCACGCGCTCAGAGCGGACGGGCCTCTCAGATGTGCCACATGATAGAGAAATTAAGACCCTCTGCGAGCCAGCTAACGACTCAGCTCGTCGACGACCCAGCGCGGTGCCCTCAGCGCGGAGATTTCACATTTCACCAACCCGGCACAGCCCTGCCTCGGCTCCCGTCAGTCGCTCCCCTGTGCACGAGCGTGGGAGGGGAGGAGGCTGAAATGTCACACGCTTTTAGCTGCCGCCCCTGCTCGGTGGGAACGCCTGTCCCTGCGCGCGCGATGCAGAACCTGCTCGGTGACAGGGGCCAGGAGTGCGGCTGAAGGAACGGCCGGCGGGAGGGGATAACCGCACTCTGGAGGCTGGCCAGGAGTCCCAGCAGAACAGGGGCGAGGCACGGGGCGGGGGGAGACCGCGCCGTCGCATTCGTTGCTGGGCAGACTTTCCATCGTAATGCTGCCGGCAGCAGGGCAGGAGTCTGACCCGGAGCACCGCCCGCAGCTGGGGTGGGGAGCACACAACGGGGGGCAGGCGCAGGCGAAACGTACACGAGTAAACATCGCATTGAGACACGCAGGGAATCCAATGCGGACAGCGGCTCCCGGGGATCTGTATTTCTCCGGCCCACCGCGCTGGGGCCAGCCAAGCTGCTTCTTCCTTCCCAGCGTGTTTTTTATTTTAACAATAACCTCAGCAGAGAAGATCGACGGCCTGTGCTGAGGCCTCTGCGAGATCATCCATAAAGCCAGACAATGCAATTTAGTCGAAGCTTGCAAGAGCTCCGCAGGGGGAACGGGGGCGGAAGCGCGCAGCTATTGAAGTGAGGAAGCAGGGAGACTTCCTCCGGAGCAGCCAGTCCTCTGGGCAAGAGGATCCAGGAAAATATCCCAAGGGCCAGCAGCACTGGCGATTCCGGCCAAGCTAACGCAGTCCTTCCCCTGGCAAGGCAGCAGACAGCTTCCACGGGCCCCGGGGGTGAGGCAGGCGGAGCCTCATGTCGAAGGGGAGGGGCATCATGCAGAAGGGGCGGGGCCTCGGGTGGCCAGCCCTCTGGGCTGGTTGGACCACAGTAGCTGGGATTGTCACAGACGCCTATGAACTGAACCGCCTCATGCCCCTGTGTGTATTCGTGGGGTGTTATCCCCATTTTACAGAGGGGGGAAACTGAGGTACAGACACACTAAGGGCAAGAACGTCCATTCATTTTGGATGCTCAGCAGTGCTGGCAGCCGCTGTGGGCCCCAAGGCAAGCGGGGGGGCCCAGTGCCATGCCCTGAAGGGACAGGACGATGGACAGAAGGGGTGGGGTTTAGGGCAACCACCCCACCACCCCGCTCCCTCTGAACCACACAAAGAGCAGCAGCACAGTGCTCCATGGCATTTCAAAGGAACCAGAGCACCGGCTGCTGCCATCGCCAAACAACCAGCAGTGCCTGGGGGCGACCATCCCCTTTGCCCTCCCCGTTGGCAGGCCCGTGGGCACCCAGCCAGAGGCGTCTACGGCACGAAAGTAGCAAGCACTACAAGCCAGTATTTCTGAAGCTTTCTGAGCGCCTGGAACACCAAGCAAGAATATTTTTTATGCAGAACACCTATTAAAATTTCCTCCAGCAAAAAAAATGGTCGTCAGACCTAAAAGCCAAACCCAGACAGGAACCTATCCAGCAAAACCAAAACCAAGTAATTGACTCGGGGGTCAGAGCGAGGAAGAAGCCAACTTGGATCTGGTTTTAATAACATCAGGGCAGGCTATCGAAAAAGTGGCAGATGCTCCCCACACACAGAGTTTAACATTCAGCACTCGGCCCCCCTGCAAATCAAACCTCGGGGGCTCTAGCTGGGCCCCCAGAAAATGAGGAACACGGGCAGCGATCAGCTGCGAAAGGCGAGGACTAGTAAGTGACTTGCCGAGGGTCACACGGGAACTCTGTGGCAGAGGCGGGGACTGAGTCAATTCTCCAAGGTAGAGCTCGGCTCCCTGAAGCACAAGGCTGCGCTTTGGTCCTGGAGCGGCCTGCTTTATTCATGGTACACCGCCTAACTTCCGCCACCACCGAGGCGGGGGCCCTGCAGACACAGCTTCGTTAAGGGGTTGATCCTGTCCCACTAAAAAAGAGGTGTGGGGCGGGTTTGCCATTGGGTTCAAGGGCAAATTCTGATTCAGTCCTCGAGTACTGGCCCACGGCGCCAGCAGAACAAAGCAGGCGGATGTAGAAAGGACCACCATAAGGTGGACACGTGGGCGCTGAGTTAAGGGTGACTTACACAGTCACGCTGCAGGAGACTCAGCACAACCCTGAGACCAGAAGCACCCAACTGCTCCGCACACCGCAACCCAAAAGGCAGGCTTTGCAGCTGGCCTTGCACGCCCCCCAGGCAGGTAGGCATCTCCACGCCCACAGCAAACCTGCTGGGGCAGCATGATCCTGCACAGAGATACTGGCCTGCCCTGCCCTGACTGCACAACTCCTCTCCCTGGCTGGTCCATCCCAACCACAGCGCTGCAGTGATTCCTACACCCTGTGGCCAGCTTGCCCGACTCCTGCACGGCTGTGGGGCTGGGTTATCGGCGGAACCAGCAAGAGCATCTTCTAGAGCGTGACAAAACGAAGCTGCAGTTAAAGGTCCCCAGAGCTGGCAGGGGGCTGGAGTTGACCCCCCCAGGTGTGATGCACTTGCTCCCTCGGAGCTGTCCCGAGCAACAAGAAGGCTGGGGAAATGGGACCGAGGCCCAGCTGCTGAGCTACCCAACGGTGATTGGTTTCAAGGGGAGGCAAGCTCTTCAGGGAGACAGTGGGGGACCAGTGTCAAGGATACAGGTTGGACACCTGCAGCGAGGAGGGAGGTGTAAGATGCTCAGATGGAGCAGAAGGGGCCGCCTTGTTGGGCTGGGGAAGAGAAGAGGAGCCAAGCAGAGGGATGGAAGCTGGGAGCGGAGATGGGAAACAGGGACGGGGTTTGGAGGGAGGACTCGCCGAGGAAAAGCAGCACCCGGGGTGCAATGTGATGCTGAGCCAGGGTCTGCTCATGCCTTCGCTGCAAGACAGCGTGTGCACAGCCAGCTGGGCTGGGAAGCACACAGGTCTGGTGCCACTCCTCGGTCTGAAGCAGTGTCTCTCCACCTTTCATCATCCACTTGAGGAATAAAGTTTTGTACTGTGCCTCAAGGCCTGTGCAGATGTACACCACCACCAAGCAGCTGGGCGCCACCTGAATCTCCCTGGGGAGGCCACCTGGGTGCACAGCTGACAAGGTGAGCTTCTGTCCTGGGGGCACTGGGGTGAGCGTACACTGTCCCAAGAGCCGGGGCTTCACCTTAGAGGGCAGGCAGCCCATCCAAGCACTGAGCAGGCTCTCCACTGGGCAGTTTGCTGTGGTGGCCAAGGCCTGAAATAATGCTGTGCTGGGATATGAACGGGAGCGAGGAAGCCAAAGGCTTTTTAAAAATAACATCCAAGGGGGAGTGCGAGAACAAGGTAGGAAGGGGAACAAAATTACAGGGCTGAGGTATGAAATGCCAACTTCACTTCAGCTCCAGCTAGCAAAGAACGTCAGTAATGAGCAATCAGGTAGCAGGAAGGGTGGCGAAGAGGCCAACGAGAGAATATCGGCACTATCAGGAGGGCGGCTCCACTAGAGCGCCCTGAGGAGGAGCAAAGGATTAACTTGGAGCTGCCACAAAGGGCAGGGGAGGTCACTGGGTGATTTCTGCCCTGGGGTCAGAGAGCGAGAGACCGATTAACAACACTGTCCCCTGAGCTCACTGGGGGCCAGGCAGACAAATGTTTTCACAGCTCTTCTAGGCAGGCCTTTGTAACAACCGCCCACGTGCTGTGCGCAACGCCGAGCGCAGGTTTCTAAAAACAGCACCTGCACGTCTATTTCCACCTCGCTCTTCGACGAGCGGGCTGGTGAAATGGAGAGGGGGAACGCAGAGAGGTATGCAGGGCCAGGGGTTCGCAGAGGCCCTTCGGGCAGCGTCATGTGGCAGTTGCCGAGACACGAGAAAGATGCAGGCTGGCTTGGACCGCGCAGCTGCAGAGACGGGGCTGGCTGGCTGTCGAACACCAGTCCAGCCAGCAGCCAAGCACTAAAAGAATCAGGAAACGGTGAGAGGCAGAGCGTTAGGCTGGGCAATCACAGCCGTGGGATTCCTTCCCTTGCCAGACCAGGACTTGGATGTGTTTCACAAACATGCTGGAGGACGGGGTGGAAAAATACAGTGATCCTTAACCTGATCACCTGCAAATTGGGTACAACTGTATCAGGCACCGCAGCACGGCTCAATACAGGCTGGGAGGAATAAATGCAGCCTGGAGGGTGATGAACTAAGAGCAAACCAGAATAAGACACAGAGGACCAAACCGGTTCAGCAGGACAGTCGCATGGGAGAGAGGAGACAACGTACGGGTCGGAGACACAGAGGCGAAGCAGCTAGAATGGGATGGCTGGGCTACAAGGGAAAAGAGCCCCATCAGGCCTACGTGTTTAAAAATCAGGCGAAAAGAGGGGACACAAGCGTTGACTAAGAGGAGGAGCGGGGAAAGGAGGAGGCAGGCTGCAGGATGGGGCGAGGGAGCTGGGAAACAGACGAGAGACAGGCAGGTAGGGAGCTGGAGACACCCTTGTGTAATCACAAGAGTTGCAGGGCCTGGGGAGAATGGTAACACTGCTTAAGGACTGAGGGAAAGTACATAGCTACAGGGAACGGAAGCTGCAGGCAGGAGAGATGAAACCTCACACAAACTTGGAGACAAAAAACGGTGGATTTCAAGGGAAAAGAAATCAGCCCGCTGCACTTGGTAGAGCCAGACCTCTGGGAGCGGAGCAGACATCCCAGCTCTAAATAGGGAGCTGACTGAAGACTCGTGTGGTCTGGCGAGAACGGCTGAGCCCGTGGAAGTCATCTGAGACACAGTGTGGGTGAGGTCAGAGCTTTTATTGGCTCCACTGGTGCTGGCGAGAGACGCAAGCTTTCGAGCTTACCCGCTCTCTCTCCAATAGCCTGGGACCAAACTGGCTGCAACAACACTGCCTCCAACTAGAAGCCGCTGCTTCTTTTTGTCCCTAGCGTCAGCAACATGGGCAGCCTGACAGCAGCTAAATGTCTGTGAGCGCACCCAGACCTGGCTTTGTACACGGGACTCTGCTGCTGCGTGTGCTCAGCTCAAATCCCAAGCTGAGCGCCTGGCTGGTGCTTAAGCAAGGCAGTGCAGTGGGCGATCACTGAGCCCAGTAACTCCCCGGCCCTGCCCCAGGACGATCCGTCAGAGCAGCGTGGAGGAAAAGGTCGGACCGCTGTCGCCAAAGTGCCTGCTGGGAGAACGCTAGGAATAGTCACTTGATACATTACAAGTTTGCTTCGGCCGCCCTGCCAGAGTAAGCCCAGCCAGCACTAACGTCGGTGGGAAATCAAACATCGGAGCGCCGCGCCGCGAATTCACCACTGCCCTGTTTCACACAGGCGAGTGCCGCAGAAGGACGGGCTTGCCGGCTCAACCAATCACAAACCAGACGGTTCTCCTACCCTGGACAGCTCACGGTAAGCGGGACTTCTGACAAACAACTGAAATGCAACCAACGAACGAGTGCGAGGCACCAGCAAGCCACTGGTGACTGTTCTGCCAGCAGAAAAGGAGACAGTCCTGCCTAAGAATTACTCACTAATCTCCAATTACCTTCACGAGCAATTTGGTCTCCCGCCGCGCTGCCCTGCCCACCACACTCCCACCATCAATATGTTAGAAGCCAGCTGGAGATTCTCACAACCCTCCACCTTTTCACTAACTTATGGCCTGACTCCCTCCCATTGCAATGGAAGCCGGAAAAGGCCCCGATCTCACTTTGCCAACTCGCTGGCCCCATCCTCCCCCAAACCCCTGTTGTTTAACAAACACAAGTCCTCTTGTGACCTGGGAACACCCACTGCAAACCTTGGCACAATCCGCCAGCTCCTAGGGTTCGCTCCCACGGAGAACGTCTCTGTTTCCTCCCTGGTGCTTGTTTTCCTTATTCCTCTAGTAGGGACCTCACTACAGCTTCTGGGAAATTCCAAAGTCAGTTACATCACTACGATCTGCTATTTTACCCTCCTCCAAAGCCCCATCAGGTGAGAAGACTCAGCTCTTTCTCACAGAAGCCCTGCTGCTTTGGCTTAGGCAAGTTCACTGACAGAGACCAAAAACTACAAGATCTCTACCAAATGTTCATAAACCTGAATTACCCACCAGGAGACGTAAAAAAAACCAAATTGACAGGGCCAGATGAATACCCAGAAACCAACTAGTCCAAGACAGGCCCAAGAAAGCCAAGAACAGAACACCACTGGTCATTACCTACAGCCCCCAACTCAAACCACTGCAACGCATCATTAAAGACCTACAACCTATCCTTAATCAGGATGCCACACTCCAGAAGGCCCGAGGTCACAGGCCTGTTCTCTCCTACAGACAACCTCCCAACCTTATAAGGATTCTCACCAGCAACCTCAGGCTAAACCACAGTACCACAATCCTGGAACTTTTCTTTGCAACAAGCCCCGTTGCCAACTTTGTCCACATATCTATTCTGGAGATACCATCACTGGACCTAACCACGTTAATTACAGAATCACGGGTACATTCTCATGTTCCTCAACGAACATCATATATGTCATCATGTGCCAACAATGCCCATACACCATGTATATAGGACAAACAGTAACGCTCTTCGACAAAGAAAAAATGGACACAAAACAGATGTCAAAAAAATCCTAATACACAAGCCTGTCCGCCAGCACTTGAATGGAGTGGGCCTTCTGGTAATGACCTGAAAGTCTGTGTTTTACAGAAAAGGAACTTTGTCAATCGCCTGCAAAGAGAGAGGCGCTGAGCTCGTTTATATGCCAATTCGACACATTAACGTGTGGTTTGAACTGGGACGGCAATTACCTGGCCCATTATAATGGCTCTTTTACATGCTTTGCTTTATTTGACTCTTTGACATCCCCCCCTCCTACCGCTCTGCTCTTCTGATTTGCCCACCTCGATTACAATTTGTCTGATTTGTCAACCTTGATAACTATTTTTGGTTCTCTGCGCCTTAAATATTGAGTCTGTTCTGGTCTGGATATGGGCTGGAGAAGTGGGTCTGTCCCACGAAAGCTCACCACCTAATAAATTATTTTGTTAATCTTTCAAGTGCTACTGGACTGCTTTTTTGTTTTGATAGAATACAGGCTAACACGGCCATCTCGCTGTTACAGCTCCTTGGTTAGAGCTTCAGTTTCCCCTGCGCTGCCAGTTGCAGTTCTATACGGCTGCCCGTTACCGTAGTCTGAGGGCCTTCCAGGTAACACTAACAGCGCTGTCCCTAGCGGATGTCCAGGCGCTGAGGTCCCATCACTCCCCCACCAGTGGGCTGCTTTCTATTTTCCATGACCTCCTTGGTAATGGGGGCAGGCTGTCCCCGTATGGTGACCGAAAACCCAGTGGTGCAATGAGGCACCAGAAGGTGTCTCCCACAGACTGCAAGAAGCTACGTAGAGCGTCGAGGAAGGGCGCTCTGTCCATCTGTGCAACGCCTCCCGGTGTTCCCGATGCCAGAGCCGGCCACACACGTCTCCTCACAGAGAGAGGCACAGTCAGGCTTGAAGGACAGTCACCGACCTCAGCTCTTGCCCTCCTTGCATAAATTTAACATTTCCGCCTGCTACCACTTGAGTGACAACTACATGGTCCCTTCTTGCCGATCTCTTTCTAACTCGGAGGTGCTCCTTCCCTGCCCAGGCCCCTCCGTGCCCCGGGGTGGCCACACACCTTCCTCCCTGCTTCAGCTGACACCTGTAAATGCAACCCGGCAGCTCTCCCTAGAAGCCTCGAGTCCAATGACTCTCTGGATGCAAGGGCACGAGGTGGACAGTTCCTTCACTCACCCTTGTACCGCGCCCCACTCCCACACGAGGTCAGGGCCTGCCGCGGGCACTGCACAGCGGTGGGACACCGACGCCAGGCCAGCACTGGGGCTGGCATCAGAGCTTTTTTGGGCTACCTGACGGGGCTGCAGCTCGTGGTAGTTCTATACACAATGAGGAGCCGCCCCAGCAAAACCCCCTCCGGCAGCTGGCCCTGAGCTAACAGTTCTACCCTGAGCGCTGCAGCCATCCAGCCTGATTAATGGCTTTCAACCCGAGACAGCCGGTGCAGGTAGCAGCCAGACATGGCTCCTAGCTGCTCCCATTGCGCAGGCAGGCTGGGACCTTGTTGGCCCTCCCGCACAACAACGCCTGCTTGACCCTGGAACAGCGCTCAAGACTAGTGGTGTAAAGACAGTTTCTTTAAAAGGGTGTTTACACCCACTCCAGCCTTGGCTCTCCCTAGGCTAACGATGGGTCTCAACTGCCCTTGGAAAACCTTGTTACTCCACTCAAGGCCAGAACAGTCTGGGAGAACCAGTCCTACAGACTGTGTCAGGACCAGCAAGAACCATGTTTGACCCTGGCCCCCCGCCCTGAAGCCCCACACCCCGATCAAGCAAAGGGAGAGGAAATTAATAGCCAGTAAACGCACACGCAGACCCCCGCCCCCCTGCAGCAGAGTTTTCACGCAGAAAGAAAAATGTGCCAGAGACTCCACAAAATCCACCAGGGACTTGGTTCGCTGGGGAAGGTGCCCAGATATTACAGCCCTGGGCAGTGGATAAAAGCCTATGCAGGATGGTGCTGACAAAGCTGCCATGCAGGGAGGGCCCCGGGCAAGACTGCAACATATGCACTGGAAAGGTGACAAGAATGGAGAGGCCTCTCCCTTTCATCGGCTGCTGGCTGGCTGAAGGCTGCCGAACCGCCCAGGTAACACTCCAGAAATAAAGATGCCGAGCTCAGGGCACACGGACCCCAGGCCCACCAGCTGTGTCACCGAACGCTCCTCTCTAATTAGTATGAGCGCAGCATGGCCGCTGCCACAGCGCGGCAGAGGTTAAGGCTGGGGAGGAGAGGGACAGTCCCTGCCTCAGGGAGCTTAACAGTCTAAATCAGATGACCCAGGACAGGGCAGAGGAAAGAGGAGGGGAGGGCCAGAAAGGATGGGGTGAGTCACAGGACAGGGTGGTGGCTCTCTCACACACAGGGGTAAGTGGGGACGGAGGTAGGGGAAGACAGGAGGAGGAGAAGCCAGCAGAGGCAGCCTGCAGCACTCACAGAGGGATCCGGAGAAGGACACCTGGCAGGTACGTTCTGCCTCGGCTCTGGCCAGGCAGCTGCCCATTGAACAGGGCTCTGGGCTGCAGCAGGGAGAGATCTCTCAACCCAAGCCCTGGAGCTGCCGTGACTGGTGGGGAAGAACCTCTCCCAGCTGGGGGAAAGGGAATGCTTCTTGCTGTACCCCTGGTGAGTCTGAGCCCCTTCCATGCCTTGAACCCCACCCCAGCCCCCGCCTGCACCCCAGAGCCCCTGGGCCCCGCGCCTGCCACATGAATTTCATCACGAGCCCCCATATGAAGGCGCTATGCCACGCCTCCTCCACACAGGTGTACAGAACACCACTCGGCGTGGGGAGACAGAGAGAACGCTGCCCAGACGTAGGGAAGGATGAGATCCCAGGCACAGGAAGGTGAGCAGAGCAAGCAGAGGGTGGAGACCACAGCCAGAGCCATGCAGCCAGTGAAGCGATGCTGGGGGCAGCAGGAACGCAAGTCTCGTGCAGAAGGATATGAGAGACCAGTCCACCATTCGGTGGGAAAGCCAAGTCAGGCCAGTGATTTGGCACAGGCCTCTAAGCGCCCGGCTTCGCAAGCCACCCTCTAAGCCGGGAGACAGCGTGCTGCTCTGCCCCTGCCCTGTGACTGCCAGGAGCGGCGCCGGACGTGGCAGCTCTTACCAAGATGCATTTCCCTGGCTCCAGGCTCCACAAGGAACTCTCCGTGTTGATCTTGTGGGTGAGCGTCCCTTCCATGAGGACACGCTGGCTGCTCCCCTCCTGCACGGCCACACGAATTGAGCTGCTGCTGAGATCCACCGACACCTGGAAGCATGGACACAAGGAAGTCACAGGTGAGGTTTCCCCAGCTTCCCTCCTCGTGCAAGCTGGGGGGCTGAAGGGGGGTAAACACCCACGGGGGATGAGAGAGAGGAAGCAATCCCCTCCTTCCGTAGCGCGGCAGCGGCAGGGAACTCTGCCACAGCTTCCGAGAAGACGGAAACCCCGGGACAGGCAGTCATTTGGTGGGGACTCTGATGCACACCCCATGCTCTCTCTGCAGTTAGATCTGCCGGCGTTGGCACACGCGCCTCGCCAGCTTGGAGAACAGGGCAACGAGAAGGGTGTTTATTCCTGTTCTAGGAAGGCTCCCGCAGCAGGACTGCGGTCTCCCTAAAGTCCTTGCACGCCCGCGAAAGACAAAGCGTGTTGCTGGGTTTCAGAGGCAGGCAGCTTGGCCTGGGCTCAACGTCCACCCCGGAGATTGACGGAGATTCCAGAATCAGCCCAAAAAGCAGCCCGATAGCAGTGAACTTGGGCTGGTTCTACGCCTCCTGCCGCGTCCGCGGTAGGGCTTGGGCAGCAGGTAATCACGGGGCAGGGGTGGAACATGCCTGTGGCACGCTGCCTCTGCGACAGCCCGGCTGGGGACAGGGCAAGAAAGGGAAGCCAGGAGACAGCAGGTTTTTATTCCCGGCATGCCCTGTACAGGAGGGAGGCCAGGTTCCTCACACAACAGCAGCGCTGCCATATGGGAGACCCTGCTCAAACCTGCTGTGGAGGGGACATGCTTCTTCCCAAAGGAGGCAAAGGCAACTGCTGCCTTGGTTCAGAGAGTGGTGTTACTTTCAGCCTCCAAAGAGACCATCTGTTCCTTCTTCCTCAGCCTCAAGCTGCAGCCACTGAAGACAGGGCTCAGAGGGGAGCCCTGCTCGGCTCTGCGCTGCCCTGTGAAAACAGAGGATGCTCTAACGCGCCAAGGAAAGGGAACCGCCGCACCCTTCGAACACTGGGCTACCATTGGGTTTGCCTGCACGCTCGCCCAGAGCTCCCCCGGAATTTGCGGCTGCTCTGCAGCTCGCATCTGAAGCGTTATTACATTAGCCATTGCCTAGGTGATCTCCAGCGACTCAGTGCAGGGAGAGAGAGTAAAACTGCTCCAGTTAGGGACTGCGCCACAGCTGCACTTGACAGATACCGCAGAGTGCGCCGAAGCCTGAGCCCCCTCTGACCGGTCCTTGCTGAGGTTTGGAGAAGAGCTGAGGAACCCCCCTGTGCACGCGGCGGAGGGCAAAGCGCTCCTGGGTGTTACTACCACTCAGTGCAGGAGTATCGGGTACCCAGCTGCCGGCAGAGCGTCTCTCTGAACCAAACCGAAGTGGGGGTGAGAGAAGCCCAAGGGAAATTCAGGAATCAAGGAGAAGGGGCCGGAGGACTGGCTCACGGAGGGGCTTGGCTGTGGCCCTCTGTCTCCTGGGTCCAGCCAACCCAGGACATACGTCCCTGGCAGCAAATTCCCGCCAAGAGACATCTGTGGCCTTTGTGAACCGAGCTGAGGGAATCCACGTCCTACGTAACCCCTCTGAGGAGCCACCTTCCCTTCCCACCCCTGAAGACGGGCCCCCCGAGCAGGCAAAGGCCTTCTGGAAGGGGTGGGTGCAGAGACTCTGGTGCTGCTCTGCAGGCAGAGCCCTTTCGCCTTGCCCCTTTCAGTGGGGCTGAAGGCGAATAGGAGCTGCCCCCGGGCTAACCACAGGTAGGCTCTGAGCAGCGAGGGGGCCCCGGATGCACCCGGGGCCCCGAGAGGGGAGATCAGTGCTTTAGCTGGAGTTCAGCAAACGCATGACTCACGGAATGCGTCTGCAATCTCCTTTAGCACCAGGTGACTAAGGAAGAAGGCACTTGAGGCTGGATGTACTTCTCCAAGGGACCTCCTAGGAACGATGGGAGACGAGGTAGCAACGAGGCCAGGGTAAGCGTGTCCCGGACCTGAGGCGTTAACTGCACCGTTTCAAAGAGAAGGGAAGATGCAGGCAGATGCCAGGCAAGGCGTGTTACTTCTAGTAAAGTCAATGGAGGACGGCTCCTCAGATTTGAAACGGCACCCACGAGAGCAGCCATGTCCAGATCCTTGGGGTGCTTTTTTCACTCCTCCCCCTGCAGCCACCCCAGCAGAAATGCCTGTCTGAACATGTGATGGGCCAGATGAGATCTCACACGGCAGCCACACGCCATAAGACAGCTCCGCCATGCACAGAGAGCTCAGCTCATGGCGCTCCCACCACCTCCTGGCTCCTTTCCCCACAGCGGCCGCCCATTAAATTCAAAACCATCTCCCCGTCCTGGGACCGCCCTTACTGCCCGTCCCCCTACAATCATCACTCCCCACCACACCTCCATTCCACTCGATTCACGAAAGACACGGCCCAAGGGTGCAGGAGAACGCAACTCACACCTGGGCTGTGCCGGGATGGTGCACCTAAGTCCTGTGAGAGGCCAGAACGGCTGTGGGCCCTGCTGAGTTCAGAGCCAAGTGCAGAACTCAGCTTTTCCGTGTCGTTTTCAGCCCCAATAATTTCCTCGCACACAAATACGCCCACACACACCCACACCGAGCAAGCAAGCCAACAAAAAACCCGATGAACTAATCCAGCTCTCTCTCTGACAGGAAGAAAGACTGTCATTGTTATTTCTATGTTCAAGTTCTGGGGAGGCCCTCACATTAATGTGATGGGGTGGGGGAGGGACAAGCAATCAGGGTTTGAGATAAGAGAAACCTCTACCCCCCCGGCCTCCTGCTGCTGCTCCAGGGACAGGCCACAGAGCTCTCCACAAGCTAAATTTAAGCTTGCCTGGGCCAAAATGCCATAGCAACAGTCCTAATTCAAAAGTTAATAATGTTTAAAATGAGACTTTAAATCATCTTTGGTGCTGGGCAGTAGTTTGCAGCCGAGCAAGCCCAGGGAAGTAGATATTAATCTCACCTGACTTTGGCTTTTCTGCTACCAAGTAGAATAAACGCTTCCAATTTTCAAGATGTCGTCATTCACAAACGCTATGTCCATTCGCTTTTGAGCTTGGGGGAGAAATTTTGCTGTGACCCCGGAGCTCGTCTCCTGATTCTAATGTCACTAAGGATGCTTAGAGAGGGTGTCAAGATCTGGTATAAAGGAAAACTCCGCCGCGACCTTGGCTCTGGAGTTGCTTCCATGACATTGGACAGGTAAAAAAAGGAGGTGACACTGCCATGCACATGAGCCACTTCACTACACCACCTGCTGCTGAGAAAGGGAGCCCCAGAAATCCAAGACTGATGAGGCCGATGCTACCGACACCTCTCAACAGCTGGGGTCAGGCAGGGATGAGCTTGCAGACTCAGGGTCCCGCACCAATGCTCCCAGCAGGGCCTCTGTCCACATCAGGTCATGTGGCAGTGCAGCTGTGTGGAAAGACCTGCGGTTTCTGTGCAACGGGTCAGGACCGGATAAGAAAATACAAATGGTCTCGCTGCTGTCTCCCCTCCCACAGCCAGCCCTGCTCCTGCTTAACGCTGAGAAACGCTGCTTTTACAACGGACAAATGGATTTTTGGGAGCACAAGCTTCTGTGGGCAAAGATGTGCTTCGTCAGATGCATGCCTCAGACGAAGCAGACCTTGGCCCAGAAAAGCTTATGCTCCAAAACTCTGTTAGCCTATAAAGTACCACAGGACTACTTCTCGCAGATACAGACTGTCACAGCTCCCGCTCTCATGCTGTTCCAATGCGAGGCTCCTGAGGATGTGGCCAAAAGGACATGGCTAGTTTGCCACAGACCCTACTGGCCTGCCAACAACCCGCCTTCTGAGCGTTCTCATTCCTGTCGCTGAGACGCCCCTTCCTGCAGCAAAGGGCCACGCCCGTGCTCACGCCCTTGACTAGCTGCCTTGCCGTGATGTTACTGGTGAGGAAAAACCAGACACGGGGAATCGTGGAGCTATGCTGATCTCCCGCACAGAAGCAGCAGGAGAAGCGAGGAGCTCCTGCCTCCCATTGAAACTTCTGCACAGAGTGGTGGGAAAGCCTGCAGAGCAGCTGCCTGCATACGCACAACTCCAGCTAGCACCAAGTGCCACGATCTGTGGCCGCTTCCGAAAGGGACAGAATGCTCGGAAACACTCCTTAAGATTCAACCCCTCTGTGGGATGAGCGAGGGAGAAACCAGAGATTATTTCACCCACCACCCCAATGCAGCCACCTGTGCATTGGCCAAGCCAGCTGTTTTAGCAGCATGCCGCCTTGCTACCTAATTGTGTAGGATTACAAATGAAGAAAGCTCAAACCAGTTGAATGTGCAGGGTTGCTGGGAGAGGCAGAAAGTAACCGTGGAGGTGGACTCAGACAAGACACTGGGGCTTATACGCTGGCCCTTGGGAATGTTAATGAACACAGATCGTCTCATCTTCACACTACAGCACCTCCTTCATCATCCTAGGAAATCGGCTGAGAGCAGCTCACAGGAACGACCCCTAGCCGACAAGCCACCAGCATCCCTCCTACAAACCCTAAGTGGTCTCCCATGCACCTAGATGCTGCTTAGCTTCTGAGATTTGAAGGGAAGGTTGCACAGGGCAGGAGCATCTGTGAGCAGGTCGCATGGGGCTTTCCTGATCACAATCCTAGCTAACCCGCCCTGGGAGAGACAAGGAAAGGAGAAGTGATGTAAACAGAGCTAAAAAATAGCCCAAAGTGACTGCAGCGGCCATCGAACTGCGCTGCCAGGGACAGCTGGGTCACCCACGAGGTCATGCTGGGAAGCTTGTTAAATGGAAAGGAGGGAAAAATTAAAAACTGCAAGCCAGGAGTTTCTTTGCTCCTCTTTCTTCTAAGCAGAGTAACGAGTGACCCTTCCCTCTCCCCAGTCCAGTCCCTTCTCTTGCTGGGCCTGTGGCCTTCCGCTCATGATGCAAAGAGGTTTGGGAGCACAAGAACCATTCTCAGCAACGGCTCTGCTGTGCACACAGGCAGTACCAGAGCGCAGCACCCTGCGCCTTCAGCTGCATGCAGACAGCTGCGTGCTTTCAAGCCAGGGCCAGAACTTCCCCTGCTTTGAGGGTGTCCCCAGAGTGGAAAAACCCCTCACTGCAAAAGAAGGGGGAAGCGGGGTTTGCTCTGAGCCCTCGGAAGCAATGGGTTAGTTTCCTTTCCCAGCCGGTAAAGACAAAGGGGTCTGGAGCGCCCCCTGCCGGCCCTGCAGCCGTAATTAACTGCGCTCTCCTGAGGCCTGCGCTGCCACTGTTGATTAGGCTGATGCACAAACAAAGCTACTTCAGCAGGATCCGGAGCTGTGTAGGTTGGAGTTGGTGAACAAAACCGACTGTGCTCATTTCAGCTGCCCTGAAAACAGAGGGGAAGAAAACACCGTGTTTCCCAAATGGAAAAATACAACGTCAGCGCGGGCTCCTAGGACAGCAAGAAACCGCGGGCGCCAACAAGCGGTCTGATGGTGCAGCCCTCTTGAACCCAGCCCGCCGACGAGACAGCAGAGGGGTGGAATTTACATCGGCTTTCCCAAACCCACCCGCTCAGCCCAGCCCAGCTCACAGAGGAGGGCAGCTCCAGGTCCTGTTGATTTCCCCGTGGGTAAAAGATAACAGAGAAGTCGCTCGCCAACGGGTCTGTGCCAGGGGGGAAAAAAAAAACCCATCTCCATCCACCCACAGGCCCGTGCACAAACCGAGCAGGGGCTGATGATGCTAGCACAGGGTAGCGGCCGCAAGGGAGACAACAGGGCAGGGATTGGATGGCGAAAGGGCCCTGACTCATTCGCTGAAACCCAGCTCCCCTGGCCTCGCGAGTCAGTGGCCAAGGGAAACAGTCTGGGGTGAAATGAAGCAGGCCATTCTGCCGCATGCCTCAGCTGGAGTCACATGAGCTGCACTTGCTTGAATCCGCCCTGCAGGCTGCGGCAGGAGCTGTTCCAGCAGCAGCGCAAATCAGAGCTGCGGAGAGCCGAGAGCCAAGGGGCAGTCTGAGAGGGACGGGGACCTTGGCGGGATGACCTGGCCTTCGCTTCCACCCCTTCGGATAACACGCTTCCTTAGGAAGCTGCAGCTTGAAGGCAATGCCTGGCATTCAGTGCGGGCGTGTAACGTATCCCACCCAGGGGAGTCACTCGGAGGCAGCAACTGGGTTCCACAAGGAGGTGAGCGGGGAAGGGAGGAAATACGCCATATATTCCTCCAGGGAAGCACCAAGGCAGCGCCTGGGATCGGCAGGGGTAGGGCCCTCTGACCAAGCCAGGATAGTTACGCGCTGGGGTCCTGCGCCCGCACAGGCTACGCGTGCCAGCAGCTTTCTGCTGAACTGAAAAGTAATTAGACATGGGCTCCAGCGGGCAAGTTTGGGGCACCCGTAACAGCACACCCGCGCCTGCTCCGGCGTAGCTCAGCACCACTCTGCAGGCAATTAGAGCTTCTAAGAAACACACCGGCAGGCTGGGACGAGGGAGCTCGTCGCCCGCCACTGCCAGCGCCGGCGCTCATTACCTGCCTGCCTTTCACGACGTGCTTGGGCACTGGCACTTTAATCTCCAGGTCGCTGTAGTCTTGGGACCAGGCGTAGTTCTCTCGCACCGCTCCGTTGTAGCTGTCAGGGTTGGTCTGGTACTGCTCCTGCCTGCTGAGGGGACAGAGCGAGATGCTGCTTGTCAAGGGGCTCTGCGCGCAGAGAGCCAGGAAGCCCCAGGCACGCTGGGAGGCAGATGGAGAGTGCCCGGCTTGTAACCGGTCACCTGGAGGAGCAGCAAAGAGCACCAGTAAGCCGCTTCACAATCTGAGAGCCATCCCTGGGGCCGCCCTTCGCTGGGGAGACCCACTAAGGGCACAGGCTTCCACAGGTCTCCCCCAGCCCCGGGACCCCTTGCGTGGCCAGAGGGCTCTCCGTTGCCTTGCCAGTTTGCTGCTTCCTAAAGGCAACGGCTCGAACACCAGCGCCTTTCCCACCCGGGCCTGCGGCAGAAATGCCCACGGCCAGCCCAGGATGGGAGGCCTGGGAACGTGCCAATGGATCAGCACACAATGCATCCGGGTATGCTGGGCCTGGACAAAGATTACCGCCAGTCCAGACGTGTCTAGCCTCACCCAGTGACCTCAGCATGCCAGGGTGGGAAAAGGAGAGGAGGGACACAGGACAACCCAAGGAAAAAGAAGAGCAGGAGAATGGAAGCTAATGGGATTTTCTAAGCAACATTTAGCTGCAGCCAGCTTTCCTTTTACTCCTTAACAGGCGCTGAACTGGATGAAGGGTGAGGACACATGCCGCCTTCCCACCAGGCTGCCACTCCATGGAGTGGCACAGAAGCCACCACTGGGGCAGGGGGCTGGACTCGATGGCCTCTCGAGGTCCCTTCCAGTCCTAGTATTCTATGATTCTGTATCCACAAAGCCTGCTCCCATGGCCTGGCCAGACCAGAGAGAAGTGCTCCTAGCGGTCACCAGCAGGAAGGCAGTAGACTGCGGTAGAGGGGCATGAGGACAGCTGGGAAAGAGGAGGTGGGCCATATCGAATGCTTGGCTGCTGGAGGTCACAGGTAAAACCCACGCCCCCGCCCCCCCCCAAAACCAGGGCTAATGTCTCGCCACTTAAAACGTCTAACTCGTTAACATCCTTTCGTGGTACCCTTCAGCTCAGTGACAATATCCCAGAATGCTTCAACTGTGATATAATTAAGGTCAGAGATTGCAAAAAAAAAGAAAAAGGCACCTGGCATTTGTGGTCTGTTGCTGCGAGATGGTTCTGCTGAGCCAGGGACGAGCAGAAGGAGAATTCCGCAGAGGGAGAAAGATTTTTTGGAAGTTAACGGAATCTGGTTTTTGTGCTGCTCGATTTCCAGCCGCCCCCCCCGCCCCGGCCCCACCCCAAGCCTGGAGCTTCCGCCTCAGAATCTGGGCTGCATCAGGTCTCTTCTCTCTTTTGCATTCAGCTTAAGAAACCAAAGAAGACAAAACGCTTAGGCTGACTGCCGTACGGGGTAATTGGGGTTTCGGGAACAAACGTTAATTGCCTTGACTCTGAGAGGTTTCTACTATAAAGACAAGGGCAAGAGCTGCCTGTTAAGGTGCAAGAAAACTTAGAATCATAGGCCTGGAAGAGACCTCAGGAGGTCAGTGTGTCCAACCCCCTGCTGAAAGAAGGGCCAATCCCAACTAATCATCTCAGCCAGGGCTTTTATCAAGCCAGGCCTTAAAGACCCCTAGGGAAGGGCATTCCACCACTCCTAAGGTAACGCGCTCCAGCACTTCACCTCCCTCCTCGTGAAGCAGTTTCTTCTACTATCTAACTAACCTAGACCTCCCCCACCACAACTTGAAACCATTTTTCCTCATTCTGTCATCTGTCACCACAAAGAACAGCCTCTCTCCATCCTCTGGCTGCTATCAAATTGCCCCTCATTCTTTTCTTCTGTAGACTAAATACACTCAAATCCTTCAGCCTCTCCTAGTAGGTTGTGTGCTCCAGCCTACTATGCATTTTTGTCCATGTTCTTCCTGTAACGTGGGGCCCAGGATAAGATGCTAGACTATAGAAGCAGCCTTGCCAGTGCTGAATAAAGAGAAATAATCACTTCCCTAGATCTGCTGGCAATGCTCCAATTAATGGCAACCCAATATGCCATTAGCTTTCTTGGCTACCAGGGCACACTCCTGGCTCATATCCAGCTTCTCATCCACTGTAATCACTAGGCCCGTTCCTGCACAACCGCTGCTTAAACAGGAGGCCCCTAGCCTGTAGCAGTGCCTGGGATTACTCCGTCCCAAGTGCAGGACTCTGCACTTCTCCTCATTGAGCCTCATCAGAATTCTTTCAGCCCAATCCTCCAATTTATCCAGGTGTCCCTGGACTCTATCCCTGCCTTCCAGCACATTAGCCTCAACGCTTTCGTTGTAGTGGTGGTTTTTAAGAACTGACCTATTTGGGACCCCTGTAGCTCACCATTACCTCTCCAAATGGAGTTGGGTACACATAAAAATCCACAGATTACTGAAGCGATTCGAGGGTCTGATGAGTCCTTTTTAAACAATACCAAAGCCGTTGCTTATCTAAATTGCTTGATAAAATTTTGATTTAGCAAAGATGTTTTCTGTTCGCCTGTGATAGTAGCCAGAGTGTAATCAGCATCCTTGCCTGCTTGCTGAATTCTCTGTTTCAGTTGTGTGGCTCTTACCACTCAACGCCCTGTTGCAAGGTCTGAGGGCACAACCCATATGGGCATAAACCCTCTGCCCCATCCAAAAGCACAACAGTGAGATCCGCTAGTGCATATCCTGTAACTTACCAGTGAAAGCAACTCCATACAACAGAGTAATTCCAGTGCACAAAGGGACCGAACTAAAGCAAAGAACCCAACTGCTTTCACAGCTGTGGGAATCTTACGGGATATTTATAACAGCAATCCATAGAATTTCCAGCTGGAAGTGTGATTCCTAACTTGTAAACGTCCCTTTAAATCACTGTCAGACTACCATCGCTTTCGATGTAAACTCACAGGGAGCGTTTTTTTTTTTTTTTAAATAATTTCTAAACATAGCTACAGCGCTAACAAAAGTCTGAGTTATTTTAAAATGTTTTGACATGTACCTAGTCTTCCATCTCGTTAATATAAACAAGGGCTGCAGCAAGTTATGTAACAGGTAGCGTAACGGACCCCGAAGACAGCCCGCCCAAGGGACCGTCTCCCATGCACCACCCACACACTGCTAGGCCTTTAACCAACCCAGCGTGGGTGGTTTCCAGCTGAAATGATCGCTGGAGATTATATAAGAGATTTTAATTAAATTAGCCCGTTTATTATTTAAGAGTTCAAAGGGTAAAAATAAGTATTCGCTAGCTTTATTAAAGCACCCTCTCGGTGGGTGGTTTTGAAAGGGGTTGCTGAAATTAACAAATGGGAGGGAGCGGTCCAAGAATGGGGTCTGAGCTCTGCACGGTATGTCCTGTCCCTGCGGAAAGGGCCCAGAGCAGAGAGTTAAGGAGGGTATTGAAACACTTTGTCAAAGTTTGACTCGCTTGGCGTTTGCCCATTGGGTCTCCATTTCCATGGAGACGGGGTTGGCATGGCAGCAGAACACCAGCAGTCTTGCTGGTTGGTTCCAGCTGCCAGCTTCCAAAACCGCCTACAGATTTCAGGAACCAAAAGCACTGGAGGACAAATAGAAAACGAAAGCGCAGGGGAAGATTTCAGACACCCTACAACACTCTCGCCCACAACTAGCAGAGTCATCACAGGAGGGCAAACAGGCTAATGGCTTCCAAGCCACCCAATCACTGCAGATACCTGCCCAGCTTGAACAAAACAAACATCGATTCTAGCTCAGGGTCCTGGCATCAGCTGCAGCTACAGACGCAAGGCTGAACTGTCATGTTGCCATGAAAGTAGGATGCCTCAAAAGAGCTGTCTGAAAAGAGCATTTTATGGTTACACCACACGATCCATGCAGAGAGAGAGGATGGTCAAGTGGTTAGGATTCTATCCTGGGCATTTGAAGAGCCAGAGTCAATTCACCCGCTCTGCCACAGATGTCCTGTGAGACCTTGGGCATGTCACTTAGCCTTCCAGGCCTCAGGTCTCTATCTCCACTGAAGATCATAAGGGGCTCAAGACACTGTGGATACAGAAGTCCGAGGTAGACAGAGACTCACGTTTCTCACCCCGTCACAAGAGACGAAATCTAGAGCTCTGCATAAGGGTCACGAAAAACAACAGTGGATGCTAATCAATTAAAAGCTTTTTGTAGTAAGTCACAGAACTGGGGGCTGATGCCCAATATTTAGAGGCAGGGTCTGCAACACCCAAATCAATTCCTCCATTCTCATTGCTTTTTATAAAGGGCAGGAATTGCATTTGGCTTTCTGACAGGTAAAGGGGGTATGCGTGTGCGTGAGCACACTTTTTTTTTTTTTTTTTAAAAACAGCAGGGGCTGTGCTTGCTTGTTTCCAGGGGACATAATCACATCTTAATTTACCTGGGTTTGCTGAAGGACCCCTTGTAGGGCTGGAGAAAGGAGGACATTACAAGCGCTATTGAGAAAGGATCAGCAGCGGGGAAGTAGCCGTGTTAGTCTGTATTCTAACAGAACAAACCAGTAGCCCTGTAGCACTTTAAAGAGCTTTCGTGGGACAGACCCATTTCTCCTGCTCTACCAGAACTGGGTCTGTCCCACAAAAGCTCATCACCTGACAAATTATTTTGTTAGTCTTTAAAGTGTTACAGGACTGCCGCTTTGTTTTGCAACAAAGGGTCAAGCTACCTCAAACCCTTTTTTCCGGGGGTTACTGCCTATTTAACTCAAACCCCTACAAAACAGCTGGGAGGAAAAGCACTCTGTGAAATATGCAAAACCTCCACTCCAACTCAGGGCCAAGAAACTCCTGCTCCAGTTTTCCAGCCCTCCACAGAGCCATCCCACAAATCCAGGAAAGACAATATTTGAGGTTTCTAAGAGCAGGAAAACAAACCTTTCAAGTCTTCCGACAGCCCCCAGAAGGAAGCGGCACGACTTTTTCCACCTTAAAGCCATGTGGCCGTGTAGGTAATGGGCCGCATTCGCCATAGGCTGAGCGCTTTTGCGACCAGCCAGGAGAAATTTAGGTGCCACCCAGCTGATTCGCAGAGTACCCACCGCCACCCAGAGCTGGCAGCGTGCGTTCCTATGGGTGGTGCTCAGCTGCACGTGCCTTCATGGGCGTAAGAACATTTATTCCGCCCATTGATGGAAAAATTTAGAGGGAATCTTGCGGAAGCTGAAGTGGGGAGGAAATCTAGCTCACAAAACAATACCAGCGTATTTTCTTGACTGCCAGGCACAGAAGAGGGTGAGCCATCCGCAAGACAGACGATCAGGAAGCTCACTGGACCAGTTGCTTTGGATGGGGTGGGCAAACTTTTTATGTTGGGCCCTACTTTTTATCCCTGCACTAAACAGCCCCTTTCCCCCCACGCACCAGCCCATCTAATGCAATCCAAACCCATGGGCATTTCAGTTACGTTCTATGAAAAGAGCCCCTTTTGGCACGCGTAAGAAAATAAGCCTTTTATTAATCAGTTTATAAATGCAAACACACACACACACACACACACACACACACACACACGATGGATAAGCCTGACACGCAGCAGCCAAACATGCTGAAATTTCACACCCCCTCCCCGCGGGGACCATCCCCCAGTTTGCTCACCCCTGGTCTGGGGCTTCCTACCAGCGAGCACAAGGCAGGCTGGGATTTTTATTTCACAAACTGAAGCCGGAGGACTGTATTTTAGGGGAGTTTACAGGCCTCTTGTGGGTCCCTTAAAGCTCATTTTAATTGATAGTCGTTTCTAACCAAACAGGGGCATTGGAAGACTTCCCTTTACAATTGGTGCTGCTAGGAAACCTCCAGGCATTCAGTTTCTGCAGCCCAATCTGCATGGCAAGCTGGGTCTGCTTGTTAAAGGGCTGCTCCGCATTTCTAATTGGTGCTGCGGAGGCAGCAGGCACTTTGCAAGGCAAATAAGGAAAGTGCTCAGAGGTCACTCTGCCCCCGCCAGGCCTGGAGAGAAGTCAGTCTGGAGCAGGACACGGGCACGTGCCAAGAGGGCAGGACAGAGAAGCAGCAAGGCACGGAAACGGCCAAACAGCAAGGTTTAAATCCAAGTGGAATGGCTGCATCACACACACACTAGAGCTGCCGCATCCCCTGAGGCGGGAAGAAGCTAAATATGAAGCAGTCCAAGCGCACAGGTCATGCCTCGCAGCTACTTGAGGCAGTCACTGCAGGCCTCTGTACAGCCCGTGCTTCTCCGCTGGGAAACCTGGGTGAGAAAGCTGCAGCGCGTCGAAAACGCAACGACCGTGCAGCTGCACGTCCCTGGAGAAGGAAGTAGTGCTCACGCAGAACTGGGGGAGCAGTTTTGCAGCCCAGATGGGAGTCTGGCCTCACAACAGCCCAGGGAAGTAAGCCAACATTACTTCTGGGGAAACTGAGGCAGGGTGACTCCCTCGCCAGTGTCTGATTCTCCCTCCAAGCTAGGCAAGGCTTTGTCTTTTCACAGAATGGTGCAGCCTGACAGCACACACCTCTCTGAGGGTGGAGGCAGACGGCTGTCTCTCTATGCCCAGAGAGGGCGCACCAAGTTAAAGCCCTACAACGTGTACCATTGACACTGACTGGGGGGGAGGGAGGTTTGAGGGAGGCAGGATGGACCTAGGAAAGTGTAATCTTCTAAAGGCAGCAGGGCTAACATCTGTACCTTGTGCAGGAGCTCCAGGTGAGGACTTCCGTCACAGCTCCTGTTTACACCCCAGGAGAGCACCGAGTTCGCTGCCAGCCCAGAGGGAACGGTGCCGTTCACTGACTCATCAGCACCATTTCCACCAGCAACCAACAGGCACCTCCAATCCCAACAGTGCCCTGGTCTAGCCTGCCGTGGCTTAGACAAGCCTTTGTGTTAGCCCCACTGGAAACCTGGCTGAGATTAGCGGGAAACCAGGCTGATCCCCTGGCCCTAGAAACACTGGAGTGGCTGTAGCATTTCAAAGGACTGGGGCAGACAGGATTCAGAAGGCAACTTCTTCCGGGATTGCCTCCTGCCACACTGGGGCATGGGAAGACAGCCCTGAGGTCAAACACGTACTGCTAGTCTTGCTTCTCAAGTGCCACCAGGTAGCATCAGCACCACCTTCAGAGAGACGTTTTCCTACCACCCTGCAGCGAAAACTACAGTCCCTCCCCAGCGATCCCCTCCCAGGGGACAAGATATCCATGGAGATGGCCCAGGAACAGCTGTAGTTGGTCTCCAGGTAGAAGGTAGTCACCGCCTACCACCCCCAGCTGCGCTGGTCAGCACACTAGTGAAGAGGGAGGCTGACAATGGCTGGCAGCAGAGGGGTTGAGAAGAGGGAGGGTGGAAAAGCATCAGCTTTAAAATAAAGGGTTTGGGATTGCTCACACTTAACTGCCTGGTGGTGGGGCTGGTGTGGGTGGGTCTGTGTGTTCTGTCTTGCTCTATTTTTGCTTCCAATGTGTCATTTTGGGGGAGGTGAAGCCTTTAACAATGCACCGCCAAGAAGCAGCAAATCTGTTTTTCGTTCCTATGGCCTGCAACGCACGTCTGTGCTGTCATTAATACCAATGCCTGGACCTGCTCCCAACAGAGCTGAAGGCTTGCAGCTGCCCAGCCAACCGCAAATGCTGGCCACTGGTGGAAGAAAGGAAGGAGACCATTACCTACCTGTAGCTATTGTTCTCTCGAGACTACTTGTACCGTTTTAAGGTCTCTGCTTTGTCTTGTGTACCCTCACGTTTCACTTCACCAAAAACTACTTGCTCACAAACCGGGCATAAAATATAACAGCGCTGGGGCAGGCTAGCACCGAGAAATTGCCGTTTCATTTTACCAATTATAAATTAATCAACTGGAATATAAATATTACACTTGCACTTCAGCATACGATAGATATAGAAAGCAGTACAAATAAGTCACTGGATGACATTTCAGTTTGTACGGACTTCTCTAGTGCTTTCCGCGTAACCTGTTGTAAAACAAGGCCAGCCACAGAACATCTCTTCCTACCGCCAGCGGTACATGTACCAATGCTCCACAGGGCTAGCCCAGCCACTCTCAAACTATGGGGCAGGACTCCAAGGTGAGTCGCAACCCCTTTTCAATGGGGTCGCCAGGACTGGTGTTAGACTTGTCAGGCCCCAGGGCTGAAGTCTGAGTCTGAACCCCACTGACATGAGCTTTGGGGCTCAGGCATTAGCCTTGGCCCCCCAACAAGGCTCTTCAGCAAACTCAGGCTTGGTTCCACCCTTCTGGAGTCACACAGTGATTTCTGTGGTGACGAAGCCGACGTGACCTTGCCCACAAAACAGACAGACTCACTCGATCAAACTCCTAAGGGGATCTCTGCAAAGATGCCTAAGAGACATGGACACCCGGCTCCCAAATCCCCAGCAACGTGAGGACACCACGCCGGGATGGAGAAAGACTCTCGGTCTACGTGCAGTCCATGGACAGCGCTGCCTGAGTCAGTGCTGCCTGTTGGAGTCTTACAGCCCAGAGAAGACCATTAGAATGGGTCTCTTTTGCCTTCCCTGAGATCAGGGCCAGATTAACTCTGCTAGGGGCCCAGGGCTCTCAGAATTTCTGGGGGTTCCTATACTCTAGGGTGAAGCCAAAAACGAGTGTCTGGGAGAGAGCTGCAGGCTGAGGCAGGAGGGTAGATGAAGGAAAAGGTGAGGACTGACTAGGGGTGGGGATGAGGTAATTGGGATGCAAGGGGGTGATTGGGGGGTTCAGGACAGGAGGTTGGGGTGCAAGGTCGGGGCAGGGTGCCGGAGTGGGCTCAGAGTTCACGAGGGAGTTAGGGCTTTAGGGTGCAGGAGGCGGCTCATGGATGAGGCAGGAGGCTGAGGTGCTGGGCCTGGGTGTGATTTGGGGGTGTGGGAGGGAACTCAGGGCTGAGACAAGGGGTTGTGGTGCAGGCAGCAGCTCCTCTTTGGTGGGGGGAAGCAGCACGACCCCACAGCTCCCCCTGGCCTGGATTCCCAGCCAACGGGAGCTGCGTAGACAGACTCCTTCCCCCACCCCGCCCGCCAGATGGGGCTGAATTAACACACAGGGGCATCAGTGGCAGCAGCCTGGGGCCCGAGGCTAAGGGAACCCTGCAAAAAGAGCTGGACATTTGTCATCCCCAAGATCTATCTGCAGGGCCCCAGGCAGCAGCCCCTAAAGCCCCAGATGGGTCAGGAACTCTCCTAGGCCAGGTAACAGAGAAAAGGCTGAAAGAGCCTCAGCTTAGATCACCTAACTGGTGCGTGGTCAACATTACGTGCATTTAGCCTTGATCCAGCAATTCTGGCTCACTCGGCCTTCTCCAGGGGCTGCCTCTGGGCTGAGATTTCTGACCGTTCTTCGTCAAGAGGTGAACTGTTTAGGAAACTTGGAGAAAAACCTGCCCAGTCCTTTCCGGAACACGGAGAGGGCATGGCCATTTTCACACCCTCTGGACAACGACACCACCAGGAACTTTCATACCGCACCCCCACCCGACTTTACAGCCTACGACAGCGGTTCACCTCACGGACTCCAGGTTGGGAAACACCTTCCAATTGCTGTCTGGAAATCTACCCTGTGGGTTCCTTTTTCATTTAATGAAATGTACAAAGTGCCCAGACTTGGCTTTGGGCAGGGGAGGGCTGACTAAGGATCCACACGAGGGAAAAGGCTGGGAACCACTGTAGAGATAAGGAAAGAGAGACAGGTGAAGTGTCTCGCCCCAAGTCACACCAAGCATGTGGTTGACCAGGTCTTTGTTAAACACTAGATTGGGCCCTTTTTGATAAGTGATGCATCTCAAAACCAAAAGCCTTGCTAAATACAAGCCAGTCTCAACAGGAAACAGTGCAGCAAGGGGGAAAATGACGCCCAGCACGCTGCCGCAAGGGCGGCGCTCCTGAGAGACGTACTGTGTGAACGCAGACCAGCGTTGATTGGGGGGATTAGATATTTAACAAAAAGCCACTGCTCCCTGACACCAGCCTAGAGCGAGAGGTGTCCATCAAGGCAATTAACTGTGAGCTCACCGACACTGAACTGGGACAACGAGAGACGAAGCAGGGAGGATGGCAGAAGAGCAGCAGGCTGGGAGTGCCTCTAGCATTGGCCTTTGCCAGCCATTGGAAATGCAGTCAGCCACGCTCCCTGCACCAGCGGCTTTTCAGCAGGGCTGGCGCGCCACAGGGCAAAGTCCCAGCACAGCAAAAGGATGCTCCGGTTATCCCCACCACCTTTTTCAGGGCCTCCCAGGGAAGGGAGGGATTGAGGGAAGGTACTAGATGCACAGCTCTGTAGCGTTTTTGCGTCTTGTGCATAAAGGCAGGAGTTGACAGGGCAGCATCTCAGCCCAATGGGCTAACGCTGCATAAACCCGGGTCACTCTCCCTCTCACATGCTGGCTGACGCCAATTAGACCCTCACATTATCTAACAGCCATCGTCAGGCAGCCCAAGCTAGCCACCTGGCTTCCAAGCGAGTGGCAAAAGCAGCTAAATTAGGGATTAGTACGTTTGAAGCCTTAGCAAATAATACTGCTCCACTCCCATCAGCTGGGGCTGTCCGGGAACGCAGCTTTTACTGTAACTAACGGCAGGCGACCGGCCCAGTGATTTATAAAGCTTCTGGGTGAGTCAAGTTGATCCTCCCCAACAGCCCGCTACTGAATATAAACACTCCCTCCGCTCTGGTCCTGGCCCTGGCTTGACCCACGGAGGTGGCAGCCAACCATTTGTTGACAAGCCAGTGCCGATTCCAGATGCCAGCCGAGCCGGGCATCTATCACAGACCTGGCACACGCACCAGCCTCTCTGTAAATGTCCAAGAGTCCCATTGTGCCGCTCTCAGGCAGGCACTGGAGCTTGTTATGCTCAGCCACGCTCCAGCATTCGGGCACTTCTCCTTTGCAGTGTCTTTTCAAACAAGAGTCCGGGCTGAGATGCTTTTCTACAGGCTCTGGACTATATTTGGCAGAAACAAGCAGCCCACTTGCTAGACTCCTAAGTGCTAAAGAGCCTGGGACAACCTATGGATACAAGCCAGCTGACTGCCACTGACTCCGGGAGAGGCAAGGGGCCAGAACCCGGGGGGGGCATAGGGAGAAGCCGATACAAGGACGGTTTGCATCGTTACATAAGACTGTGTTCACAACGCAACAGCAGCGTGCATGTCCACCTCTGTCATCCTAGCAGCTACGAGAGCAGCACAGCTCTCCTCTGACAGACAGACACCAACTTGCAACTTCACCTAGACCAGCTGAAACCTCCCCTCCGGCGGCAGGTCTAACCACTGGGGGTGAGCTAAATGCCTCCAACAGCGTTGGCTGCAAGGGGGCGGCACACCCGGGGTTTCTGAATCCACCTCCAGCGAGGCTTTCCGAGTCTCCGGCCCTTGCAATTCCTTAACATGCCACCTACTGAGCTCAGGAAAAGAGCAGTGTTTCTGATGGGGAATTTGACTTCTGCCTCAAAGGAAATACCTCTAAAAACCTTGCAAAACCACCCTTGGGACTAAACCCAAAAGAAAGCCCTATCCTGAACTGACTGGCCAATGCCATGCTCCAGAGCAGGGGTCCCCAACATTGTTATTAAGGCACTCCAGCTGTGTGGGGAACCACCGTTCAACCCTGCAGCCTCAGCTGCGCGCCAGCGAGGTTGTGGTTACCACCAAGCTGCTAACTGTCCACTTGCTGGCTCCAGCCACTTCCTCTGCGTTGTGCCTGCTGCATGCTGCCCTGGGGAGGGGTGACACAGGAGGATCCAGGCAGCAGTAGAGGCACGGAGGAAGCAGCCAGTTACCTGTCCCGCTCCCCACAGTGCCGCCTGCCAGCCAGGGGAACTGAGAGCACGTGAGACTGATGGGTGGGTCGGGACCCATCATCTGGGTAACACAGCTCTAAAGGAGAGGTAGCCGTGTTAGTCGATGTACCGTTAAAACAAAAAAGCAGTCCAGTCGCACTTTAAAGACTATCCCACGAAAGCTCACCACCTAATGAATTACCTTGTTAGTCTTTAAAGTGCGACTGGACTGCTTCTTGGTTTTGTTAGCTCTAAAAGAGGCCTTGTACTGGAAGATCCCAGCACTGAGCAAACTGATCTGCCAAGGTTCAAGCTACTCAGATCCATTCCACATGGAAGTCACCTCTGCACTGGGAAATCCCCTTAATTCTCACCATCTTGCTTTACTTTCTAGAGCCCGTTTTGATACCAGCTTTGCTCCCCCGCTACAGCCAGGGTTTGTTCAGCTGCCGGCCACACTATCAATACAGCCCATTTAGGCAAATAATTGTTAACCAGACAAACTGTTCTCCTGCCTCCCCAGAGAGGCCGAGCGTCACCTTGCAAAGAAGAAGCCATCTGTAGAGCCCTGTGCAGATGCAAAATTGGGATCCGCATTTGCTTCTGCAAAAATGAGCCAGAGATATCAAGTGGATATCCATGGTTTTGCTGCGCTCTAGCCACCTACAATGCTAGGAGTGCTAGAGTGCACATATCAGGAGAGGAGAAACCAACTACTTCCAGGCCGTGTTCCCCACGGGGCTGGCTTGCCTTTGGGTCGAGGGCTGATGGCTAACAGTGAGCTAGGGTCCTTCCTACCAGCCAATATTGAACAGGAAGCTACTTAATTTCGGAACAGGGCTGTTGCAACCCTGTGCCATCCCAGCTGTCCACTAGGAGGAGCTAAACCAGTCAAGCACATAAGGTTTAGCCTCCTGGAAAGGTAATGTTTTAAAGATGAGCTGCAAAGGGGGTTGGAAATACAGATCAAGGCTCTCTCACCTGGCTCCCTCAGCACCTGTCTGGTGCTGAACGAGAGAATTTGCTGGTCCCCGGGAGGTCAATATAGTCTAGCAGCATTACCAACACTTCCCCTGCTTAAAAGACATTGAGGGGTAAATTACAGCTAAATAACAGCACAGAACACTGAGAGCCGGGACTGGTGGCTGGAAACAAACTTTATGAAGCCACGGGAAACTTGACCACACCCAGCATAAGCGGCTGTCCAGCTAACCAAAACCGTGCTGGATTATGGATGTTGCCAGACGAGAGAGGTTCAACCTGTACTGGGCTTGTGCCCTTTGTGCGTCTAACCGAGAAGAGGCCTGGAAGAGTTTGTCCCCACTTTTTAGCATCAGGAATACTAATGTTGGTCTTCCCAGGCTTAGCGGGAGAACTACTGGGAGGCACAGAGGATGCCTGTTGGGAGTGAAGGGGCAGTGAGTGTTTAACAAAGGCTTCCTTACAACAAAAGGCCTGTAAGCCACTGAATTTCAATAGGTCTTAAACAACAAAGTCCAGGTTCCAATCACAAGTAGTCCCTTCCTATCTCCACAGCTCAGCTCGCACTTGGCTGTTAGCTGTGCTGCTCCCATCATTCCACTAGCACCCTGCAACAGAGAGGCTTCTGGCCTACCCAGGGCCAGCGGGCGTAAAAGAAGAAGAAAACCAGGTTGGGCGGCAGGAATACCAGCTCGAAGGCCTGTTTTGAAAAAGCCCCTCTGTGGCTTCTCTATCTATCATTTGCACAACCACTACCTACCTGTGGTCCCAAACTCGCCTCTGTTCCAGAGCATCGCGATACCTTTAAGACTGGGAGGTGAGACCGGGCAGTGCCATTATCCCCACTCTACCCATAGGGAAACTGAGGCCCAGAAAAAATTAAATGACACCACCAAGGTCACAAAACAGAACTTAAAGCCAAGATTCGCAAGTCCCAAGCTAGCGCCCCTAAGCAGTAAGTCAGTCTTCCTCTTGTAACCCCTTTTCTCCTGCTCCGTAAGTCACCTTTACTATGGCGAGCTCCTTGTGTTTTCCAGTACAACCTCTCAGATTACACATGACTTCAAGGGCCCGTGTCACACCAAACCCCCTGAGAATCAGGCAGGTTGAGTTAAGTTGCTAAGAGTTTATAATATTCCAGTATCACTTCATGTAACAGCCCCATTATTCCCTCACAGCACCAAAATAATATTTACCCTGATTCAAGGCTGGCCCCTAAAATGCTCATTCCCATACAGACCCAGGGAATCTGCACACACCCCACGAAAGAGACAGGAAGATCTCCAGAATGCTCCATTGCCCAAGATCTCTGGCTAGCCAGAGACAAAAGGCCACCAGCCCCAGCCCCAAGGTTATCAGTAAGTCACTCAGCCCCCACAACAAGGCATCCCCACCGACTTTAGTGGCCTTTCCATCAGGCACTTCGTGGCCATGACGCTGCTAGAGCGTGTCTACACTAGGAAGACAAAGTAAGGATATAATAGAGTATCCAGTCACTCAACTAAGTGATAAGCATCTGCTTATTTATTAGTGGTGCCAGTTACTCACGGTCCCTCCCCACAAGTAAATAAAGGAGTGGCTGGCTCAGCCTCTACCCCTGCTTACACCAGGGTCAGGCAGTTTCTCCCCACTGCTGCTCTGCAGGGAAGCTGACTCAGCTTCTGGCCCCCTTCCCTGCCACTCTGCAGTTAAATGTCTGAGCCCAGGTTGACTCAGCTTCTGTCCCCGCCATGGCAGGGGGGAGGGGGCACAGAGGAAATCGGGCTCTTCCCTCCCACCCCCCCACCTTCATTTAAAATTTAAATGAACTGCAGAATGGCAGGGTAGGGGAGGGGGAATAGAAGCTGAGCCAGCCTGTGTGCCAGCTCAGCCTTTTAAATGGAGAGCAGCAGGCTGGGAGGCAGTGTTCCCTGTAAGCCGGGCATTTGAGCAGACACCCAGCAGAGATGCAGGAGCCGCCCAGCTGATCAGCAGAGTGCCCACAGACCCAAAGCTGTCAGCATGTCTCCACTGGTGGTGCACATCTGGACATGCCATGGTGCACCTAACAAAATTTATTCCACTCATGGATTGAAAAAAACTTCAGAGTTAAAATAACTCGCTCTTTATCGTTCGCAATTCAAAGTCCAAGCTCATCACCACAGCACATAGCAACGATGGAAGCTGCACTGTGAGCAGGACTTTGGTGTTTCCACTAAACAGCAGGTAACTAAGGTAAACGACCCTATGGCGTGACACCAGAGTTCCCTCTATGCTACAGCCAAGCCAGCGCCCAGTCACACTGACTGTTGCTAGTGGAGTTGCACAGCTATGAGGAATGTCAGCTGCCAGGTTTGCTGGTGCAGACGAAATCCATGACTATTCTGAGCAATCAACCACACCCAAGTTAGGTTTGTAGCAATGGGGGGTCTGTCAGCTCTGTTCAGTAACCACTGGGCCCTCAAAAGGGTTGGAGCCCCCCGATTCATTTTTTTCCTTATATGCTGCAAAGATTCAAGAATTTATTTTTCCTTCTTGTCCCAGGAATTTTCCTCTTTTCCCCCCAGAAGTCGGTTGGTCAGATACCTGCTCTTTCGAAACACTCTCCCCGGCTTCAGGTACTCTTCCACGCCTCTGCTTTGATTTCAAGCTATTTATGGAGCGGCTCAGCAGAGAGGCAACTTTACTGACATTAGACTAGTTAAAATGTCACTACCGGCTTGCAGAAGAACTCGAGCTGGTCGTCACCAATAGTCTGGGCTTCATTACTGCTGGGAAATTTAGGCCAAGGAGAGCAGGACATGCTACTTTTAGGACAGGTCCCCGGGCATCTTTATGGATCACACACAGCTCCCACACACTTGGGCTTCAAAGTTCTGCTTCGAAGCATCTCTACATGGTCAACTGCATTGAATTCAGTTGTAGCTTCCTTGAAGGAAGACCGACCAAGCAGCTCAGGATAGGGTTTAAAGCTACGATTCCAAGGACATGTGGCCTTCCAAACCCCTAGACCTTGAAGCCAGGCACAAGGTGACCTACTCTGAAGGAAGTCAGATTGCATTAACAAGTCTGGATTCTGCCTGGTGATTTTCCACGCTGAACTTCTCTATTTTGATGAGCATTGATATTTTAAGAAGGAGACTAATGTTTTATTAAAATCAGGTACATCTCTTCCTTCTGCCTCCAGCCCAGGAACTTTCTGCTCGTTTAGAGAAAACACACACAGGTTTGGAGGGCTGAGGTTGTTCGTTTCAGGGCCCGATTTCTGAGACCAGGCTCCTACACAGAGCACCAAGATTCCCTCGTGGCTGGTCATGACGAGGGGACTGACATGCCGGAGGTGCTCTCAGAGGGCAGAGCTTGGATACCCAACTCAGGCATTTGGAAACTGGGCCCCGAGTGTGATTTGAGAACAGCTGTGAGGGGCTAGCAATCACAGAGCTAGAGCAGAGCGTAGACAGAATCTCTTCTCAGAGACTGGTGTTTACCCCCTTTGAAAAACCCTTCACTAGGAGAAGAACTTTGCCACCGCACAACTTTCCCACCTGGAACTCCAGCTTCGCTTCAAGCCAGCAGACACCCTCCATTGACGTTAAATACAGTGGTGTCCAAGATGCGACCTGGGGGCTACTGGTGACCTCCAGGTTCTAAACCATTGCCTTGGAGGGTAAGCGTAACAAGAAGAGCGTTTGACCGCGAATTGGAAATATGTTCCTTGAACTGCACCCTGCGGTTCCAAGGTGACAGGAGCTTGACTGGGTCAGGATGACCAAAGTGGAGCACGTGGAAAAAGATGACACCTCTTCCTCTGTGTGCACAGCCAGTCGACGGCTGAGAGGCTTAGAACGCAAGAGCTCTCTGATTCTCTACCTAAGCCCCCATTACAATAGCCCAGCGGTTGCCCTAAGTTGGGCGACCTGTTTATACTCACCATGGGTCCATGAGCCAGCAGACACCAAGAGATACCAAGAGCAGCGAACGAATTAGAGCAGGCGAGAAGTTAGTCAACTCCTTGCACCCATGACCCTTCTGCGACGGGTGCAGGGAGACATGCAGAAAGGTTCTTCGCCCTGTGGATCAGTTCTCCTGTCTAGAGCTGCTCATGCTCCAGGTGTCCTGTGACAATCAGACTGGGGCAGGCCAGGCTGTTCCTGAGCTCAGACACACCCAACTCCCACAAAATGCCATGGGACTGAATGAAGCCATCCTGCCCTGGAAACAGTTAATGTCAAGCAGATGCCTCCAGGAATAGAAGCAGTCACTCTTGGGAGCACTCACCGCATTAACACATTTCAGTTCCGTTTTATTCCGCCTCTCGCTAGGGACAGTGAGTCGGAAAGCACACGAGCGATTTTGTAGGTCACCGCTGTTCCTACACACCTAGTTCCTGGGAAGTTGTGGCAGGGAACTTTGCCTGTCTCAGGAGTCGCGTTGCACAGTGCCTCGCAAGCAAAGGGCAGGCCGCTGGGGCTGTACCGAGGAGAGCTGGGATGTGACATCGCTCTGGCTGGCCGGAGGACAGCATCTTGCCTTTCAGGGAAGGATCTCAAAGCCCTTCCTAGCAGTGAGTAAGCCCCACTTGTGGGGCAGTCCCACAACCCCTGCTTAACAGATGGGGGGGGAAAAAGGAAAATTTGGAAGTGGCATCTCCCACGTCATGGCGGGAGGTACTTCTGCACTGCCAAAACAAAGGGGGGGTTCTTAACCTGTCTTACCTAATGTGGGTTAAAACAGCACTGAGGACACAGCAATCCGGCTGTTGACTTGGTTAACTGCTCAGGGTCAGCCCCAAGCTACCCCACTGGCTGAAACTTAAGCCGCTAACCCAAGGGAAAAGCCAAGCTGCCGTGTTGTGACTGCTCTCTTACCCAAGGGCACGTAACAGCTGGCAGCAAACATGCACAATGCGAGGTAGCACAGGAACTGAGACCGAACTCCAGAGCCCTGTCCTGACCATTAGAGCACAGTCCTTTGCTGTGTTTCCCCGATAGCGCCGAGGGTTTTTCTGAACCCCAGAGATGTCCCGCTGCAGAGCCCCCTGTGCAGGGGTTGGTTTGCTCTGGATCAGCCACCAGCAGGTGACATTCAAATGTCACTGCCTTACAAGTTCCCGGGCTGCAGCTGGAAAACCTCTCTCAAATAATGAGACTGCTTCCTCGGCTTCTGCTGGGAGCCTCACCAGGAGCCTGTGTTTTGCTGCTCTGATTCTGGGGCCTGGAAAGTTTCCAGCCCCGTGTGCGCGAGCTACGAAAAGGAAGCGAGCGAGAACTGGGTCACGCAGGTGTAGGGATTCAGCTGTTCCAATCTGCCTAGTTTGCTCCATTCTTTGCCACATGTGCGGAGCGAAAGGCGACGAGGGAGCCAATGGCTGGGCTGGGCTGGGCTGGAGCCACCCTGGGGCAATGTCCGTGCAGGAGACCTGGTAGATGGTGCTCATGCTCTTTCTAGACTCAGGTCAGGCTCCCCACTGCTGCCGCCACCAGCACCGTGGGAGCCTTGTATTCTTCCTGCTCGGCCCATATGCCAGTCCCTCTTCCTCCCAGGAGCAGAGGCTTCCACTGGGCTCCAGTCAGAGCAGGTCCAGAGTCACAGGCTGCCCAGGAAGCCACAGAGTAGGGTGGATCTCCCACGGGGGCCCCAAGGGGAGCTCTGCTGGGTCCTCTTGGCCTGCAGGGGAAGGAAGGTGTGGCCCCCACCGCCCATCACTTTAAATTGTGGGGATGGCGACTTGATTTCTGAGCTTCGCTTGGCTGCAGACCCCACAAACTACAGCAGCAGAAGCTGAGAGACCTTGATTGCCACCTGCGCTTGCACCTCAAGCACCCTCAGCAGCCCGTTTCTGATTCTTGCATCACCTCCTTTTAAGCGGTTCCTCTCTAAAACTGGTCTTTCCATCCCGCCATCGATCCAGCACGGTGGAGACTGTCTCTCTGGCCGAGACTGACCGATGCTGCTCCAGCCTTCGAGCAGCACTTGATGCATCCTTCCCCCCTGCAGCATAGCAGTTCTACAGAGCTCCAGATCCCCGCCTCGCTGCACTCTTACCCCAAGATCTGCCTGCAGATGACCTATCATGCCTCCCCGCTGGCTGTGCTCCTGTGCGTGTCTCACTCAAGCTCTGCTTCCATGGGCTTCAGCTCCCTTTCTCCCCTGCCCTCCTCACCCCAACGGGTGCCCGTTGCGCTTGCAGTGTTCAGCACAGGCTCCCACATGGGCCGACGCAAGGCCGCTGGGCCGGAGGCAGGGGCTCTGTGCAGGAGCAGTACCAGCGCAAGCCTCTGGCTCTGCTGCTGTTGGAGCAGGAGGAGATTCACTTGCTACTCCGTCTTCCACACTCACAAGACTTGGCAGCTGCGGCTGCCGCTCAGGCCCAGGCAGTTTCCTGGCCCAGCAAAAGCACCATGAAACTGACCAGGATCCATGCGGCGCTGCCCCTCTGCAGGCAGTGGTGTGTATGTGGAGGCGACAGCAGTGGGGGGGACTAGATGGCCAGAGCCTCTGTTTGTCAAAGCTGGAATAGGCCATAGGGGAGGGATGGCTCGATTTCCTGTTCTGTTTATTCCCTTTGGGACCCCTGGCACTGACTACTGTCAGAAGACAGGATACTGGGCTGGATGGGTCTTTGGTCTGACGCAATCTGGCCGTTCTTATGCAACCATCCAAAGAGCGACTACGTAAGAGGAAAAGGAAGACGCCCACCATGTTTAGACGCCCATGGATGTTAGATTCACTCATCCGCCTGCCATTGGCAGCTTACCATGGCTTTCGAAACAGTTGCCTGGCTCTCGAAATCAGCAGACTCCCAGGAACCAGTGAGAAGCAGCTTCTCAATAAAGGTCGGCCTCTGGCACGGCAATGAAGCACAAGGGCAGGAGGAGAAGAGAAGAGGAGAGAAGCACTTGGAGAAGAACCGAGCGCCAGAGTCAAACAGCATAAATAGCATTCCAAGACCAGCCTGCACCGCAGCACATGTGGGAAGCCGGGCACTATTTTGAATGCTATGTGGCAAACGTATGCACAGCAAAATCCAAGAAGGGGGCTGGGTGAGAAGGGAGATGCTCAAAATTAGGAGCTGAGCTCAAGCAGCATGAATGATGCAGAGAATGGCTTCTCGGAGCAGATGGGAATTGCTGGGGAAGAAGGGGGAGGGGGAATTCATGGCCCTGTGCAAGCTGCATGGCTGTAAACTAAACCCTCCTTCCCTGGCAATGGTCCTATGGAAGCTGGAGGAACCCCCCCGCTATAGGAGGGGTGGTGTCCGTATGTCTGACAAATCCTCCCAGAGATGGGCAGGCCCATAGGGGGCAAGTGGAGACGGACTGCTCTGTGTGAGCATGGTGAAGGGACGAGGACATGGGAAACAAGGGAGCCTGATCCTGATTACGGAGAGGTGGCCGCAGCCAGGATACCCTGCCTGGGGAGCGTGCAGCTAAGTGTTTCATTTGCACAGGAGCGATCAAAGCCCACGTCCCCATAGCCATGGTCATTCCACACGCGACAGACAGGGACTGGCGGGGAGACCCAAGCGGCTGGAAGTTGAGGAGAGCGTAACTGACATGACGTGTGCTCGAGAGACACCCTGTGGGCTGGAATGGTGGGTAGACACAGACGGAAGCAGGGGAAACTTCTGCCCTGCAGTGGGGCTGGGAATAGCCTGTACTGACAAGGGCATAAAAGTTACACTGAATAGACTCCATCAGGGTACATCTCTGGCCCTCATCCCCATAGCATCTGAACCTTCAACGTACGTATTCTCACACAGCCACGTGGAGCAGGGCACAGCTATCAGCCCCATTGGAACTGAGGCCCAGAGACAATAAGCGATTAGCCCCACGTCCAAACATCTTGTACGCAGCATCCCTGCCATCTAGAGAACAGAACCAAACCTGCTGAAAGGTGCAAATGCCACAGCCGTACTGACACTTTACAAGAGATGGCAGGACGCAAGCCCAGATACCCAGGACCCATCTGGCTTAAAGCAGCCGGGATGCTAACTGCCCTACATTTGCGCGGCACTGAAGTTTGGGGAAGGAACATGTTTGGTTTTTTCCCTTTTCTTTTTTCCACTCTGACAAGAGAGAAAAATGTTTTGGTTCTCTCTCAGTTTTGCATTCAGCTAGCTGTTGGGGATGCGCATAATTCATAAGCTCCAACTAACCAGGCGGGTGGCACTCATTTTTGTCAGAGGGGGCTGTGCAGAAAGAACGTGCTCTGTAAATTATTAATAGCCGGGATGAGAGTGCCCCAAATGCATCTTCCAGCCCTCCACATTCTTTTGGGTGACTGCAACGCCACCCAGCGGAAGACAGCACGAGCTGCAGCCCTATTTGGATTCTGCAGGCCCAGAATCGCTCAGCCCTCAGCCCACGCTTGTAGCAACAGACACCTGTTGCCTGGCTGAAATGGGATGGAGGACTTTGCACCTGACAGCCCTTACCCAGCGAATGGGTCATTCCGCACCTGGTTGTACTGATCCCTGCAGGACACAGCCATGCATGAATTTGAGAGGATGTGGCGAAAGCTGTCACACACAGGTTATCAATAAAGGGCCGAAAGCATTGGGTTCGAGGCCAGTTATGGAAAGAGGAAAAGAACGGGCTAGCTGGCAGAGAAGTTGCAGAGACACCACGGCTTACTGGCTGCCCTGAAGCAGTCCTTCGCGCTCAGCAAAGCTGTTAAGCAAAGCCTCACTTCCTAGGGTGAGGGCAACTGACGGATGGCAGCTCAGCCTCTTAAGAGGACTTGCACTCTTTCCTACAGACAACTGAGTGTGCCTCACCCCACCAATGTGACCCCATTATAGGGACCAGCCACAGCATAAGGGCCTCATGACAAGGGGGTCTTGTTCCTGGAGATCCTGCCATGCCACAGGGGACCAAGGCAGTGCAAAGGATTTCAGGGACAGATGTTCTCCACACACCTAAGAAGAATGGGGCTTTGCCATGGGGTGCTATCACCCCCGACAGGCTGTGCTGAAAGAACCCACATCTCTGCACCACCTTTTGTGCTTTCAGCTGATCTTCAATAAAAAAAGGACTGTACCCACCACCCGCCACAGCTAGCCTCAGAAAACACAACCCTCCCTGCTCAGCTCCCTTCCAAGCTAATCACACACTCACTGCAGTGACACTAGCCAAGCAGAGTTCACGCCAGCCAGCAGCTACAGGTAAATTCACTGGCTCTGCTGCAGATTCAGCAGGCTCAATCCAGAGACACTGAAACTACAGCACACACCAGGGAGCTTGACCAGTTTGCTGGATACTTAGCTCAACCATGCTGCTTAAATACCTGACTGTCCCATGCAGGATGGAAGCTGTCAAAGAGAGACACCCAACTGGCCTCCGACATGATGAGGCCGCACAGGGAGAGAGTTCGTCCGTGAGGTCCCACACTGTATGGCTTGAGAAATTAAAACCAACAACTTCAATTGCTCTTGGACAACATGGGCGTACTAGTCTCATCCCAACTCCCTCAGGTAAAGCGGTGTGCACCTGTTCCTTCAGTCTCACCAACAGACACTGCCCCCATCAGCTCTCACATGTCGATACGGAGATGCAGCCCACACCCGCTGGGTCACAACTGCCTTCCGTTAGCATCACTTCTAATTCTCCTTGCTTATTTTCCCAGCCTCTGTTCCCAGGACTTTTGTTTATGGGGTTTCAAGAGCCCAAACTTAAATACTAATTACTCTCAGCATCTACTGACCCTGCAGAGCATGAGGAGAACTCAGAGAGTCAAATCTTCGTCCCAGACTATGAACACAAGAAACCTGAAATTAAAGTTGAGTGCTGGCAGCTTGCATTCAGGGTGCTTTGCACTTTGAGATTGAAAGTTTTCGACTTTATTCTTAGAAGAAGTCAGTTTTAGCCATGCTAGCCAGGGCTGCGGCTGCAGATGCCCGCATGCAAGGACCGGAGGCTCAAGGGATCAGCCACTTTTAGCATGGTTTTTTTGTAAATTTCATGCTGGTGAAAGGTGCCAGACTAACAGCCTGGGAGAATAAGGCTTTTATTCACAGGACAAATACAGCCCCAGCAACAGAACATCATCCTTTTCTTTCCACTTCCCTGAAGCTCTTGTTCCTGTCAAATCTTCACATCCTTCCGACATTTGATCCCACATGGGAACAACACAGCAACCCTCAGGGTCACATCCACTGTCCAGACACCCGGAGGCAGAAGGCCACCTGGGCCTTTTAAGTGGATCAAAGATGTCTTGGTCAGACTCTTCGCTGGAATCAGCAATGACCAGCCTAACCCTAACCCTATGACCACCTCTTTCAAGTGATCTTTCTTCACTGGCCTCATTCGTTATGGACATGCTCCACCTGTGGCCAGGAAATCTGAAGGTGAAAGGCTCCCCGACTCGCTCAGCCACTTGGTTACTCTTCCCAGGGATTGCTCTGGCTCAGCCTACTCCCTTCCTTCCACTTGCTGCTGCAAAAGCTCAGCATATAAGCAGGCTCAGATCTGCTGGGAAATACACAGTACCAGCTGCCCTATTCTGCGGCACCAAAAGGAGACCTATTTGCAGTGCACCTCAAGGGAAGCCACGCCCAGCATTCCCCAACACAACCAGCCCTTCCAGTACGTTGCCTCGCTGCATGCATGCCAGCCCTGCTGTGAAACTGCGGCATCCCGACAGGGGATCGAATGAGCACTGGCAGTTGCGGTGGAGAATCTTCTCCACTGCGGCCAGCCCACAGCCAGCAGCTTTGGAAACTGCACTAAGCAGAGCCGAGTGAGGGGGAAGGAACCGGAGAGACTATACTGAACTGGAAGGCCCTTAACTTTCTATCCTTATGTAGCATTTTCTAAGGCACAGTGCGGTGGTGGGAACCCTTCCCATCAGGGTTCAACACGCAGCTCGCGAGACATTTTGTTTACTGTCGCCCACGTGCATGGCTGTCGAGTTCTGCTGGTTGCCATCCCTCTGTTTTTCCCCCCCGACCGGTATTACTGAGAAGTGACAGGCAAGGGCCCATAAAGCGAGACGGCTGCTGACTTCACACAACACTGCGAGAGCTGTGCGCTCCCTCCGCCTCCCAAGCACTGCTCCGGTTCAATCAGCACACCCCACAAACTGTAGGTGCCCCAGTGAAGTTAGCAAGACTACCCTATGCCAGAGGACCAGCTTGGTTCCAAGAGTCCTGCTGCCCAATGAGATGAAGGAGGGCCACTCATACAGCCCACTCACTAGCCTAGGTTGCCCACCACTAGTGTAGTGTTTAGAGAAAATGACGCACAGGCGTCCCATAATCCTTGGCCCGCAGTACTCTGAACTGGTGATGTGGGAATGGTCCCACCAAACGCACGCTGTTGAAATGACAGAAACATGAAGAAAGGGCCCGAGGCAGGGCGGGGAGACAGACAACATCCTTGCCCATCTCTGGGAGTCCCAGCAATACCACACAACCCTTGGTCTCCCTATGGCAGGCGGCTCTGTTCCTGGGGGACGCCAGGGGATTAGGAGAGAACCCAGCCTGCTCAGCCCTGAACTCCAAGCACCTTCAGACTCACAGGAATGAAGTTTTGTGTGTGCTCTGGGCTGGAGGTGTGGGGCAGAAGGAGCTCAATATCTACCTGCAACCTTCTCTACATTGTGTGTAGTAAAACATTGCTGTTAAAGTAACCGGAGCAGCCAGGAAGGATCCACCACTCAGACAACATCTCTAAACCTCAGGGAAGCTACCTGAAGGACTAGAGACCTCCTCTCGTTCCCCAACCACCACAAAAGCCAGAGATTGCAGCGTTCAGATAATTCTTTTCATCCCGCCTTCTTTCTTCTGGCATTGTCCCTCAGAGAGAAATATGAAACACCCCCATCGCTGAGAATTACATGGAAATATTCAGCCTAGAGAGCCTCAGGTTTGGCCCTCAAGCTGGTGTCTTATCATTAACCCTTCTTTGTTGTTTACAGTTAATGTAGTGCTGCTGAAAGGTACTGAATGGACACTGGAGATCGACAGCCATTGTCACAAGCGCAGCCCAGGCATCGGAAGTACAAACTGCCCCCACCTAACCAGCTACTCAATCTGCTGACCACTCAATCCTTGGCATCTCTTAGGAGGATGTTAATAGAAACACACAGGGTCCATTACAAAGGGAGCACCTGTCCATTCATTATCACACAATTTCATTTCACAAAGGCAGCTAGGGAGCCACCTGCTGGTAACGACCTTCACTCCTTAATCCGCTCTAGATATGAATGGATAATTTAGAGATAAAATGCTTTGTACTGTCACCATCTGTCCCCTGTACCATGCAGTCCCTCCTCTCCACCAATCTGCCTCACATCTCCTGATCTTTGTGATTTCTCTGGGCTGGGCAGGGCTGCTAACTTACCACAGAGCATACCCTGGAAGCAGAGCAACTGCTGGGAATACTGCAAATCAATCAAAATTCTTAGAACAGCCCCTCCAGGGTGGCACATGGCTATTACTTGGGGTGGAGACCAGCTGTAAAAGGCAGAGCTCTGCCCACAAAAATCACTCTAGTAAAGGGGAGACATTTTGATTTAGCCTTGCAAAATGTCACTTGCCTGTTTTAGGAGAGCCCAAGCCAGGAGCACCTCCCTCACTCCCTCAGGAGTTTTAAAAACGTGGGAGTTCAAGACGGATGAGATTCCAGCTTTGCTCTGTAATGTACGCACTGGCTTTGCTCTGAACTGGGGGAAATTCCTCTGAGCACTTAAAAGCTCCAAGGAACAAAAGAGAACAAATTGATGTTCTGGTGCCGTTGATTCTGCAACTCATAACAAGGAGCGAAACAATCAAGCTTTATATCTGGCTTGTGCAACACCAAAAGGGTAGATCCAGCTAATGCGCACCCAGGCCTGCAGCCTAGGCTGGTACAAACCACTTTGTTTTGCTGCAAAACTGGCCCCTCACGGTTCGGGTATAACCAGTCTGGCTGCTCTCTCTGCTCCCAGCATTGCGCAGCAACTTCTCAGTGTCTCTGCTCGCTGGGCATGGCTGTTAAAAAATCCAGTCCAGCCAGAATGCCCCAAGTGGACAAGGGGATTTGGGCACCTAAGTTCCCAGCAGGGTTCCCTGTAAGCTGAGTGCTTGGGCGAATGCCCTGGAAAGATTCTGATGCCGCCCAGTTGATTAGCAGAGCGCCCACAGCCACCCACAGGAGACAGCCTGCGTTTCTATTGGTGGTGCACATCCCCATTAGGGGGAACACTGGTTCCCAGACATCACGAGATAGCTGCCCAGATCTTCCCCATATGCACTGACACAGTCAAGTACTAGGGTCTGTGCATCTTTACTGACTCAACATCACATCCCACGTTGGGAAAAGAGATGATCTGTGATCCTCTCATGGACTGTGGGTGATGTACCCTGGAGAGGAAGGCCCAACGACATGGCTAAGCAAACAACGGCACTGCAGTGTTGCGGGCAGGGAGATGCTAACAGTCCAGACCCTCTACTTACAGAAGAGAAGGGCGCAGACCGAATGAAGTGCCCAGAAAGGAGCAAAGGAAACAAATCTGAAGGTTTCGGCCAAGCTTCTGTGAATCCAACTAACAAGGCCTATGGCTGATGAGCCCAACCAGGCTGGGGCTGCCCTGTGCCCACCCAACACAGCATTAACTTTGTGGGGAAGAGCCCTCCCCAAGCCCTTGTGAGCTAGGACTGGGGACTAGCCCCTATTCAGAACGAGCCACTTCGACTTGCAATGGGTACAAGGGAAGTATCATAACGGAGACCCTTACTTGGGCACTGCTGATGGCTGGGAGTCCACTGGGGCAGCAGCTGCTGGTGGTTCTGCTGCCGGACAGCTGCCCTCTGCTTTGCCCGCCTCCTCTGCTGCAGTGGGCTCCTGAGACCCAGCCACTGCCCCATCATCTGGGCCAGGGACAGGCTCTGTCGCTGAGTCAATCTCAATTTCCTGAGCCACTGCCGGCACTTTCGTCCTCTCTGCTGCGGCCTCCTCTTCCTCCCGTCTCTTCATCTCCTCCACAAGCTCCTGCCGCCTCTTCTCATCATCCTCACGAGCAAGGCGTTCAAACCTTTTGAATGCCTGAAAGAGACAAAGCAAATCAAGCAAACAAGCCGGCAGCCAAGCCATCAATCTAGGTTAACATGCACGTATCTCAGAAGAGCACATGATATAGGATTTGCACCTTGACACTAGAGTAAGAAGGACTGAGATGAAGAAAGAGACAACCAGTTCAGAAGAACACTGCTTCCAGCAAGAACCTGCGCACATGCAGTGCAAAGGCAGGTGAAAGAACACGCGTGCTGAGAGCCGTGAAAACTGACAGATTATTTAGGTGCAACGGGAATAAGCAAATAAATCCTTCCATTTTCTCTGCACTGTAGCTAAGTAGAAAACTTGCTGTGGGGTTATTGCTCGGAAGGAGTTCACAGTTACACAGAAAGGCAGCCACTTCACACACTCGCACAAAGAACATAACATTTGTTCTCTCTTTTGTAAAGGGCTCCAACGGTGCCCTTTAATTTAGGACACCACCCAAAGCTAGACCAAACGAGCCAGGGTTTGGGTTTGCTATGTGTGTGTGTGGAAGGCAGAACAGAAGGACACTGGAGGTGGGGGATGAGAAGAGAGACCATGAGATGGGTGATTAGAGAAGCCAGCAGCTTCCAACCTGCACCCCACCTGCCTTCTCCTCAGCAGCAACCTCTCTGCTCCACAATTCATTTGGTCTCCACTACTTCTCCAAATGTACCACCTCCCCTCCCAGTTCCCTGGGCTCTTTTTCCTGAGCTCACACCTGCCAGCAGAAAACTAATGAAAGTAGCTCAGCTAAGTTCTAGAGGAGTCAGCAGTTCTGGGAATAGACACTGGGTGGAGGAGCCGGGCTCAGTCTGAAGGGCACAGCCCTCTCCCAAGGAGTGACTGCCACCAACCCCGCCTCGGGAGAAGTGTCAGGGCAAAGAGCACGTTCGTGCAACCACAGCCTGAAACCAGCCGCTGCCCCTCCAAAGAATCCCAGTGAGTGACTCACACGTACTATTCATAGAGACCCGTCCAGCCAGCTGCATTTCAGTCATGAAACACTAGCCAGCCCAAGGCAGTGCACTCAGAGACAGAGCTCAGACGGTGCCCTTTAACTTCGGACACGGCCCAAAATCCCAAGCTACGATGAGAGAGTGACACCCTCCGAAATGGTCTGCAGCACAGTATCCTTGGTAGCAGTGTCCAGCTCCAAATGCCCATGGCTAGTGGAAAGAAACAGCATGTCCTGGAAGCGAATGAAGTCAGAGCCCAGCCTGGCCGCTCTCTGGGGAAATTAAAAAGTAGGTGACTGTGCAGTGGTTTGTTTTCACAGGCGTCAGCCCAGAGTGATGCCTCAGGGGAAACATGACACAGTTTCTTATTTAGCAGATACACACTCCCTCCTGAACAGGCCATAGCACTTACTGGTCTGTCACCCCATCTGGCTGCTTCATGTGCACAGCTTCTTACCCACCTAATTCCTCGTACAGGCAGCAGAGGATTCCAGCGGGGTCTACAGCAACCCACTCTGCCTGTCTCTCCCTCTCCCTCTCCCTCTCCCACACACACACACACCTCTCACAGGCTACAAGCCCAGGGACGATGTTCTGCATGTGCCCTGGCTCATGCCGCACAAGCAGGGAGAGGGCGAAAGGAGCTTCATGCCATCTTTTCACACACGATTCTGTTCCCAGCACGAGTCAGGAAAGCCCCTGGGGCTGCTCTAACCTACAGAACCTGGCAATGGTCGTTGATGGACTGCTCTGAAGCTCAAGATTGCCTGGAATGACTCCCTTGACCATCTCTGGCTACTGTCTCTTCTGGTAGGGGCAGCACACGGGGGATGCTTGAGACCTCTAAGCCACCTCTGTCCTAAAGATTCCCCAGGGGCTGTTTGGCCCCCTTTCTGCCATCCAAGCGGCAGGGACAGGAGCCGAACACCATAACGCAACGTCAAGCTGCACTACGCGATGTTGGGCCCTGAGGTCTTTGCAGGTCCCAGTGCTATACCAAAGGCTGCACTCTGCCCCATTTTACAGAAACTGGGGAAGCCCCTAGGATGCTGCTCTAAAGCTGCTGTGCTGGAAGAGGCAGCAGCATTAGGAGGACGGGTGCAGAGTCACAGCTGCTGCTGGGCAGGGAAGCACAGAGCTCTTTGCACAGCTTCCTTGTGTGCCCCTCCATCACCTGCCCTAATATTAGCTCACTGCTTACGTGGGTCTCTTCTTGCTTCTTGGGCCCCCGCCCCACTAAGCGTCTGTCTATTAAGACATGAGCTGGAAAGGAAAAAATGGGGGTGTGCTTCTTTATGGTGTGTAAAGCACTGGAAAGCCTTATTTTATTCAAAAAGTTGGGGACGGAAGCAGGAATTGTACCTGGGTTTTTAACAGTCTCTTTTGGAGACTAAGTACATCAGACATTGCCTTCCCTGGTTTGCCTGGAGAACTGCAACATCACAAGAGACCTTTAACCCGAGCAATGGAGAGGGAAAGGGATGGCTGATCAGCCTGTTTAGAACTCTTTGGCTTGCCTCTATTTCTGTTCACACCAATTTAAAGCAGGCTCCAGCGAGACACTAGGGGTGAATGTTCTCGCTGAAAACTCAACATCCTGTCCATTCCACTGAGGGACAAGAAAACTCCCACTCCAGTTCTCTGGTGCTTCAGGGAGTCCTCCAGCACAAGGCAAGGAAGGCAGCACTTCAAAATTAAAAACAAGAAGGAACGAAGTAACTTCCAGGTCTCCTTTGCCCATCATGGCTAGGAGTAAGGCACATGTCCATTTCCATTCCTCTCACCAAGTCGCTTCTGTGCTGCTTGCCTAAGGTCAGAGAAGGATGGGGTCTCCGGGGTGGCAGCTCTGGAGTGCGCAGCTCCAACTAATGACAGCTTTCTCGAACACAAGAGGATTTCAAACATCCCACATCACCATTAACTCGGCCACTTTGCAGGCTGGGTATTTTAGATTAGGGTGCGTGTCAGCACAGCACGTTTACGCCTTAACATAAACACTATTCTAAATGGGGCTGTGTTTCAGATGTGCACTTCCACATAAGGCGTGTCTGCCCTGCACCTCACAGGAACGCTATGCGTAGGGTTAAACTGTTAATTGAAAAACGAATGCATGTGCAGTAGGCAATGTCTACTCCCTTAAAACTTCATTATTCCAACAAATACTTAATATCTGATACTCGCGTAGGGCCTTTTACAAGTCTCTGTAAAGATGCATTGAAACAATTAAGATCCCTCCAGGTCGCACAATCAGTGACAGACCAAGAACAGAGATCCAAGCCCTTTGATTGCTAGTCCCCTGCCCTGACCCCTACAGAGCACTCCTTCCCCTCTACTGATAATGTAATAGCCTTGGGTGAGGGAACTTTTACTGACTATTGACTTCCAGGACAACAAGTGCACCGCTGTAATGATGTATAAACAATAAAGCTTGTATAAAAACAATAAAATGAAATCAGTAAATATTGACTCCTGGCAGACTGTGTAGGACTCAAAACATGCGTTTAAAATGCAAACAACTAGACTGTAAAAATACAAATCAACCAGGACACCACTGTCTCCCATACGCTTGTCACCCACTGAATCATTTCTGAATTATAAGCATTCCAAAGAAAGCCTTATCTCAACGTGGCCAGGAGCGCGGGACCCCAGAGCTGACCGACTGAGGCCAAAAAGCGGAAAACGAGAGGCTCCGAGCGACAAGGCTCAGAAGCAGAAAGCAGACGCTAAACCCCCTCCCCCCTGCCAAACTCTGATCAAATCCACGCGATTTTCTCTCTGCAGCGTCTCTCACATGCACCTGCCGCAGCGGGTCTTGGCCCAGGAAAGCGCACGCTCCAGAACACCTGCTCGTCTACAAGGTGCCGCAGGACTTCTTGTTGCGCTCGAAGAGGCGGACGAACTCGGCTCCTCCTCTGGGCCTTCTTTGCCATTGTCGCTCAGGCCCCTCCTCTCCCCCTTGCTCACCGGGATCGCTTCCCGAGCTGCTTTTAAGCACCCACCTGATCCCCCCCGGGGTGTGCCGGACGCTGCTCTCTGATGAAGCCCCCCCACCCTTCCTCACGCCGCTGGATCCCCGCCGGGGCACGTGCCCGCATCCCTGCCCCCCTGCACCGACCCGCCAGCCCCACCCTTCTCCCACCCCCCACCTGCGGCGCGTCACCCCAGGCGCGTGACACAAGCAATTAAACACCCAGCGGGGCCCTGATCAGCCTCAGTCTTCCCCACCCCCACCCCGCCGGGGGCGCTCGTCGGGATCGCGGCTTCCCCTGGGCCGCGGAGCGCGGGGAAAGAGCGGCCCGTGGCTGGGGAGCCGCCAACGAGAGCTCCGCGGCGGCCGGGCCCAGCCCCAAAAACCCCCGGGGGCAACACCGGCGCGGCGCGGCGCGGGCCAGGCCGCGGGGTACCTTGAGGGCCATGGCCTGCGCCGCGCCGGGCGGGAAGCCCAGGCGGTCGTCGGGCCGCAGCAGCAGGCGGTAGAAGTCGGTCTTGCGGTAGAGGAAGCCGAAGAGGACGCGGAGGAAGCCCTGCACGGTGCCCACGTGCTGCAGGATGCCCAGCAGCGCCTGGTCGTACATGTCGGTCACGGCAGCCGCCCGCTCCATGGCGGGGCCGGGGGGGGGGGGTGCGCGCCTCGCGGCCGGGCTCCGCCGCTGCCAGGGCAACCCAGCGGCCTCCTGCCAGGCACTTCCGGCCCCGCGCCCGCAGGGGCCCCCCGGTACTTCCGCTCGTCCCGCGCCGCTAAGCGCTCCGGCCGGAAACCGAGGCCGCCAGGCAGGGGCCGTCGGGATTGGACGGCGAGCGAGAGCGTTGCGGCGGGGCGGGGCGGACGCCAGCTTGGGCGTGACCACGTGACGCGGAAAGGGGGCGGAGTTCCACCGGGATTGGGGCAGGAGCGGTGGGGGGGGGGGGCTGGACCAGAGATTGCGGGGGAGGGGCGTTGTAGGGGGCTGGACTAGAGGGGTGGGGGAGGGGCGTTGTGGGGGGCTGGACAAGGGGTTGGGGGAGGGGCGTTGTGGGGGGCTGGACTAGAGGGTTGGGGGAGGGGCGTTGTGGGGGGCTGGCCTAGAGGGGTGGGGGAGGGGCGTTTTGGGGGGCTGGACTAGAGGGTTGGGGGGCAGTGTGAGGGGGAGGGGCGTTGTAGGGGGCTGGACCAGGGGTTGGAGGTGGGGCGTTGTTGGGGGGCCTGAAATAGAGGCACCATCCAGGGCCAATTTCAGTTCCACCCATGCAGTGGTTCCTCTCTCTCCAGCTGCACCACCTCGGCCCTCTGCCCACGCCAGCCGCCCGACCCCCGGCTGGTCTCCTGGTGCTGCTCAGGCCTCCTCGCCTGCCTTTGCAGAAATACCCCTTCCCTTTACCCGGCCTCTCCTTTACTTATCCCTGAGGCCTAACTGACTCCTTCTTCCAACACCTTCCTTCCCGGCTGGGTTGCCCTGGTAGCGGCGGAGTCCGGTCGTGAGGTTGGGGGACGCAAAGGCCAACGTCCCTCCTAGCCACGCGCTCCTCCCGTGGAAGGACATCTCTGTACCACTCCCTGCGAGCTCTCTGTCACCCGCCAGCTCTCGGGGACTGGGCAGGCAATCTCCTGGGAGTGCACGCTGCAGCTGGACTCCCACCCAGACGTTGGTGCAGGCGAGCCCCTGGCTGACAGCAGCCACCAGAGCCAGCGGGAACCTGGGTCTCTGTGGGGCAACTGCTGGAATAGGGCCCCCAAGATTCACCCCCTGTGCCAATCCTCAGGGAGGGGGTGGCAGCCCGTGGCCAGGCTTTGGCTCCTTTGGATGTAGACATCCTGGAAGTAGACTTTGTCCCCAGCCAGTGAAACAATGCTGTGTGAGGGGTGTTACCATTACCAGCAGGAGACACACAAGCTGCCAGCGGGTGGCTGCAAGCCCAGAGCTGGGGAGTTTGCCTACCGGCTGGGAGGAAACCAGGGTGGCTATATGGCAAACAAGCAGCAGCTCCTCTCTGCTGCTCCCTGCAGTGATCCAGGCTGGGGGAGCAGTGGGGATAGACCTCAAATCCACAAGCCCAGGTCCTGTCCTTGCACCTGAGCTTCAGGAGGGGCTGTGAGCAGTATGGGGCCTGGGACGCACAGCGTAGCAGTTCCACATCTGGCCTCCAGAGGGCAGTGGTGTCACACCCTAGCCAGCTCACTGGCATACAGCAGGGGCTTTCCTGCATGCAAGGGGAGGGTGTGTGTGCCTGGGTGTGTGCAGGCCTTTTTCTGTTGTCATGTTGGAAGCCTGGAAGCCCCAGGCCTTCATGTGCAGCCAGACTTTGAGTACCTCTTCCTTACCCGGAGGATGGGCCCTGCCGTGGCTAATACAGCCGGACTTGTGTCCCTTAATCCGACCTTCCCCTGCGGCGTAGGCCTGTCCTGAAAGAGCAGCCGCTATTAGCTGCGACCCAGAGAGCGCCATCCTTGCGTTTCATTGACATTGCATTCAAATCAAGTGATCCCAGGCTGCTGAGGCCCCATCCTAGCAGCCCCCCAGCGACAGAAACAGCTGAGGAGGGGTAAAGAAAAGGAACTTTGACAGCATGTCCTCTGGGGAGAAACTCTTTATCTGGGGCTGTGGGCTCCTCATCCCATTGTCCCCACGCTCCAGCTGGCTGGCTGATCTCAGGCTGGGTTGGCATTGTTTCCGTGGCTGTGTAATTCATTGTGCGAGGTGGAACGCAGGGAAGGCGGCTGGGTAGGGCGTTGTGCTGCATTGTGTTCAGACTGGTGAGTAAAAGCGTAGTAATGGGTTAAGGTACAGCCAAGCAATTCTTGCCTTTCGCTGTACAAGCAGGCCCAAAAGGAGGTTTGTGGGGGACCAGCTCCATGCCACGACTCTAAGATCAGAGCCTCTGGGCCTCAGCCCTGTGCTGATGACAGTGGGCGCGAATGGAGCCCCCTGGAGGGAGCTGATCCCGCCTGGCCAGCAGGATGAGTGCCTGTGCCTGCCTGGGAGTGGTGAGCGTAGCGTGGGCATTGTTTGGCATTTGATCATTGTGAGCAGACAGCGATGAAGTACGCTAGGACTGGGTACGGCCCTTTGGCTGGTAAAAGACCCTGCAAACCCGCATGGTGTAGGGTTACGCCTGAGTCCTAGGAATGGGGATGGGCGGGTGCGTGCCCCTTGAGTGTGTGAATGACAAGAGAATTTTGTGCGGGTAATGGGGGCAGGGGGCTGCTGCAGCAGGGCTGGCGTGCGCTAGCGTGGGGCAAGTGGGACATATGGATGGGGAACGGCTACGTCTTAGCACCTTTGGTGAGCAGCTGCAGGGGGCCGAGGGCCGGCCTGTAGCCTCTCGTGAGCCAGCAGCCCCGTGGGCTGGGACCTGCCGCTCCAGCCAGGAGGTAAAGCTGGGGGGGGTCTGTCCTTTCCCAAACCCCCAAGGGCCGCAGTACAGGGGGCTGCAGCTGGAGGCCAGGGTTCCCCTGGGGAGCATGGCTGCTGTGGGCCACGAGGGACTCTCCTGGCGCTGTGGCCCTGGCTGTGGCACTCCCACCGCAGGCTGCAGCCCTGCAAGCCTTCCTGGGGCTGTGCCCTCTGCGTGCTGCACCACACCATGTCCACAGGACACCACACACCCCCTGTCTTCTCTAGCCCGGGACAGGACCCTCACCTGGCCCCCACTTTGGGCGCCTGCTGGTGCACCCTGGTGGGATGCATCTGAAGTGGGAGGCAGCCCCTGGTCCACGGATAACAGCCTATTACTGGTGCCGGCTGAGGGGGCTGCTCCTTCGGCCCAGAGGCGGTGGCCTGTGCTTTGAGGCTGGGCCCAGGGTTTGAACCCTGCTGGTGGCCTCTGGGGAAGGTGTCTGAATCCTGCCAGTGACGCAGCTGGGCCACGCCCAGGCAGTGGGGCGCAGCCCCCTCTCCAGCGACAGGGACTTGCCTCCAGGACAGGTGGCTCCAGGCCCCGTTCATCCCCCACCCCAGGGGGCCCTGCTTGCCCCAGAGCCACTCTCACTCCCTGCTGGGAGCCCAGAAGGACCTGCCAGGGAGGGGCACTGAGCCCCTGCTGCAGCTTGGGGCTTTGTAACCCCTCCTGTACCACAGACCCCTGCACCAGTGGGCCTCCGGGCCAGCCCTAGCTCCCTCCTCTGCAGGGCGAGGGCCAGCCCAGCGACCCCCAAGCTGTCCTCCCCCAGCCCTCTGGATCCTCCTCCACAGCCACCAATAGTCCTGAGCACCAAACCTTCCCCTCCGCCATGGGGCAAGGCCCTGTATGTCCCCCCCTCCAGCTGTGCCCCCCACACACACTGCGTTCACTCAGATGGGCTTTCACGGGTTTATTGCACTGGCTGCTCTCCCTCCCCATCACTTCTTGACCTTGCCCTGGGCCGCCACCGCCTCCATGGCCTTGCGCACGGTCTCCTCGTCGCCCAGGAACTGCATGGGCTTGGTGGGCTTCAGGTTCAAGTCCAGCTCGTACACGATGGGGATGCCGGTGGGCAGGTTCAGCTCCATGATGGCTGCGTCGGTCATCCCTGCGGCGGGGAGAACGGGGGTGGGTGAGACAGGCCTTCACCTCCTGCTGCCCCCCAGGCAGGACATCCCTGCCCTCTCCTGCTGGGAGAGGCCGAGACACTGCCAGGTCCCCCCACCCCGCCCCGGTGCAGTGGGGAGAGGGCAGGGCACTGGCTGGGAGGGGGAGTGCCCCTGACTCCCACTGCGACCTTTAGGGCTGTGGCTTGCAGACGCCAAGGAAACAGAATCCCAGCCGGGGCTGGGGCTGGCCCAGCATGGAAACCGGACCCCTCCCGGAGCCTTGAAATGCGACGCCCGCCTCAAAATAGCAACAACCTTCAACGGCACCGGGTCATGGAGTTGCCGGCCACGAGCCCCCCCACCCGCTCCCGGCATGGCTCGGGCACACCGTGCACCCACCCTGCGCTGCCCACCCTGCGCTGCATCTGCAGCGAGGCAGGAGTCGCTCGATGCCAGGACGGCACCCTACCAGCTGCTCAGACCTCCCGGCCCCCAGCCATCTGCCACCGGTTACAGCCAGAGGAACTGAGGCAGGGGTGGGGGACGCGATGCCCATACTAGATCCAGCCCTCGCCTGCCAGCGCTAGCTACATGTCCCAGACCCAGCGTTCCCCTGCGCGCTGAGGGCTTCGGTGGCCGCCCAGGATTGATTCAGGAGCTGCCCAGCTGGTTAGCCCAGGGCCCACAGCCGGTGGCCTGTTTCTATTGCTGGTGCATCTCCGCACACGCCTGCGTGCAGGTAATGACATTTATTCCACCCTTAGATGGAAAAAATTGGCGGGTGCTAACCAGGCTGAGGGCATCTCCCTGCTGGGGAAGTGCTCGGGATGCAAGCGGCTTGGGTCTCATCCGCCCCCCCAGCTTGGGGGCTGATTCAGGAGCCACAGAGAGGCCGTGGGAGCCAGGTAGCCCAAATCTGAGCCCTGCCTGGGACTCAGGTAGCGCCACCTCCAGGCCTCACAGGTGGCAGCAGCCTGCTCCCCCGCAGGGGCTCTCTCGCTGCAGGGAACTCCCGGGAGCAGCCGGGTCCCTGTTTCATGCCCCTCGCGCATGCCACGGCTGGAGGCATGAGGCCTGGGAACCTTACATGGGGGGACACATAGCTGGGAGGCCATGGGGCCTGGTGCCTGGCCCAGTTAAAGGTCATGCATCAGCAGCAGCTCTGCACGGGGGTCCCAAGCTCACAGCTGCCCCACAGATCCCCGCGGGCTGGTGCCAGCTCCAGGAGCCCCGCGTGGGGCACCCCGCACTGGGTCGGGGACGGGCGCCTACCCTCCAGGTGTTTGACGATCCCACGCAGGCTGTTCCCATGGGCGGCGATCAGCACCCTCTTGCCCGCTTTGATCTGGGGGGCGATCTCCTCGTTCCAGAAGGGCAGGGCGCGGGCGATGGTGTCCTTGAGGCTCTCGCAGGTGGGCAGCTCTCCGGGCTTCAGGCCTGCGTATCGCCTCTCCTGGGGGCAGGGGAGACAGCCCGGTAGCTGTCAGGACACCAGCCCCACTCCCCTGGCCCCTCCTGGGATGTGCAGCCCAGGGGAGGCTGGTGGGGGCGACCGGGCTGGACACGTGGGTAACAAGGAACTTTTTAACGTGGGTGCCCACCCCAGCCCCTCATTAGAACCAGAGCCAGGCCGGGCCCGGCCCAGAACCTAGCAGGAGCCGGTAACTGGAAGGGGGTGGATTGCCGGGGCATCCTGGTTCGTCCTGAGCTGCCCTCCCCTGCCACACACGGCCCTCCAACCCCAGCTGCATGGCACCCCGCGTCCCCCTGCCCCAGGCTGCTCAGCTGGCCCCAGCCAGGGTATCCATCCTGCCCGGCTGCTCCTGGCCCCCTCCCCAGCAGGCATGAGCCAAGCAAGGGCCCCTGGCAGACTGTCAACCCTGCAGGGACAGGCTGGCTGGGGCCATCTCTCTCTCTCTCTCACACACACAGAGAGAGAGCTGTGGGACCATGCATAGGGACTCCCCTGCCAGCAGCCTCAGGTGAGATAATGGATCAGCCTGGCCATCCTGCCCTGTTGGGCACCACCCCAGCTCTGAGCTGGGGACCCTGGTGGCTGCTTGCTCCTGGGGGGAAACGCATTCAGCAGCCCTAGAGAACTTTGCCAGGCTGAGCACTGCCCCACCGGCCCTCCCCTGGGGCACCTGGCTGCGGGCACCCCCATCTCTCCCCTGGGGCACCAGGCTGGGGGCACCCTCCAGTCCTCCCTGGGGCACCTGGTTGGGGGCACCCCCATCTCTCCCCTGGGGCACCAGGCTGGGGGCACCCTCCAGTCCTCCCTGGGGCACCAGGCTGGGGACACCCCCCTCTCTCCCCTGGGGCACCTGGCTGGGGGCACCCTCCACTCCTCCCTGGGGCACCTGGCTGGGGGTGCCCTCATCTTCTCCCAGGCTGGCACTCGCTGCCCCCCGCAGCTCCCAGGGCACCCCGCACCCCTAACCCTAGCTGCCCCACTCTCACCCCACGCCGGCTGCCCCCCCCCACACCTTGCTGATGAGCTTGTAGTAGGGGTGCTGCTCGTCCATGGGCGGCGGGGGGATGTCGTAGGAACGCCGCCAGATCTTGACCTGTTCCTCGCCGTGCCGGGCGGCGGTCTCGGCCTTGTTGAGGCCGGTCAGGCCCCCGTAGTGGCGCTCGTTAAGGCGCCAGCTGCGCACCACGGGCAGCCACATCTGGTCGATGCCGTCCAGGATGGCCCAGAGGGTGCGGATGGCCCGCTTGAGCACAGAGGTGTAGCAGATATCGAAGGCGTAGCCTGCCTCCCGCAGGGCCTGGGCCCCGCGCCGCGCCTCCTCCGCCCCCTTCTCGCTCAGGTCGGCGTCGAACCAGCCGCAGAAGCGGTTCTCCTGGTTCCAGGTGCTCTCGCCGTGGCGCACGATCACCAGCCGGTGGGTCGCCATCGTGGGGGTGGGGAGGCCGGTGCGCCCGGAGAGCACGACGCTGTGCCCTGCTGGCAGCTGCCACGGCCAACCCACCGCCCCGTGCCCCTTTTACACCCACCCGCCCAATCACCGCCCCCCCGGGGAGACGGACAGCGGCAGGCAGCCAGTTACGGTGCCCCCCTCCCTGCCCCCCCACTGACAGCCGGGCCGGGGCCCCTGCCCCCACCCCCCTTCTGCCCAGGACAGAAATAGCCTGAGCTGGGCAGCCGCGTGACCTTGGCTGTTGGAGCTGCCCAACGGAGGGGGCTGGGGCAGAGAACCACTCGGCCACAGCAGCGTCCTGAGGCCGGGAGGGTCACTGGCCCCTGGGCCTCTCTGAGGGGTGACAGTGGGCCGGGTGCGGGGGCGGGGGGGGGACACCAGCCTGCCTTGCTCATGGAGGTGCCCTCCTGCACCTGGGCCCCCAGGCCACTCGCCAAGGCTGGCCCAGCACCTGCAGTGTCGTGCGGGTCACAGCCTGAGGGGGAGCTCTGGGCTATGGGGGGGGCCTGAGGAAGATGTGGGGTGGTTTATCGCCAGCAGGCGGCCCAGGATCCCAGCCCAGCTGCAGCAAGGGACACTCAGTCCCGCCTGCCCCCATGCACCCCCCTCGGCCAGCTCCTCCAGAGAGGCGTTTAAGAGTTTGTCTGTGCCAGGGGGGCGGCTGGCTGGCCCCCCCAGCGCCATGGTGTCCACCTGAGGGGTTGTACTGGTGTAAGGCCGACAGCCCCAGGCCAGCAGCAGGAGGGACTGAACCTGCACCCTGCCTTGTGCTCTACCGCAGGAGCTAAAACCCAGCTGGCCCTCAGCCCAGGCCGCACAGCAGAGACTTCCCTTCTCCCTCGTCCCGGCACCTCTAGAGTTGCACTGGTGTACCGGGTACTAAAATCCCCACCCCCGTGCAAACACCATTGCACGAGGACTGACGGACAGGGCAGCACCGCAGGGTGCTCCCACACAGACCGTGGCCTCAGACCGGGGCCAGTGCCAGGGTCCTGGAGGATGATGAAAGAGCCGCGTCTTGTGTTCCATGGTGGTAGCTCCAGGCTGAATTCGTTGCTAGCCCTGTGCAGCCTTGTGCCCGAGAGCCAGGAGGTTTCTGCGTCACCAAAGAAACGGTCCTGGTGTAGCTAACGCAGACGCGCTCACGTCTGTTCCTGTGCCGCTCCCTACCCTGCCCTCATGCTCGGCCCACACGCTCAGCTTACAGGGACCATGGCAGCGGCTGTCTCTGCCCCACAAGAGTCCCAGGTGCTCCCACCGTGCAAATAATACTCGGGGGGGTTCTCACTCCAGAGTGTGTGTTAAATCCAACCCCGCTACGGCCCTGGCCAGGGCCCAGAGATGTTGGTCACTGGAACGGACCAGAGAGGCACAGGTGGAACCTGGGAAATTTCAGCCCAGGGGGCCGAGCCCTCTGGCCAGCTTCTGGCGTGCCTGCGGGAGCAGGGGATGGGAATGGAAAAATTCCAGCCGCCAGCAGCAGGCACGCCCGAGATAAGCAGAACAAAGGGAGACAAAGGCCCTGCCCTGCCCTCCGCCTCTGCACACAGGAGCTTGGATGTCCTGTGTTAGCTGCACGGCCTCTCCCAGTTCACTAAAGTTGCTGATCCTGGCTCAGAGGCTCAAGGGACCCCTGATCCCCTCCTCTGGTTGCCTGTGTCACCCGGGCCTCTCCTGGTTTCCAGCCTGTTTGGTTTGTTCTGCTCTGCTTGCCTGTGTTGCCCACACACTTGGCTTGGTTCCTGTTCTGAAACCCAGCCCCTGCTAATTGCCACTGATGGACACTGATGAACCCATGAGGACCACTGAACCACCCTGACCACGGATGAAGCCACCAGGACTCCTGGTGAGGCTGATGGGTTAATTACCACCCTGGTTAAAACACTCTCAACAGACACAAGTCATCCAACAAGTGGATCTGGGTTAGGCTGAGAGGGTGAAGCCCCTGGCCTCTCCCAGGCAGGCAGGCAGGCATTAACCCTTTAGTTACACATCTGGTGGCTCTTCTCACGCATTTACCACCCAACAAGCTAGGCACGCTCCCTGCGGTGCCCTGGGATCCCCGGCTGGGGGAATGCTGGCAGCTAAGTGCCTGGGATCTGCTGCTAAGCCAGGACAACTCACACCCCAGCCAGCTCCTACCTGCAGGGCTACTGGGGTTCCTGTAGCTGAGGCTGATGGCAGGGCTCTGCCCCCAGTCAGCTCCCAGCCTCAGGGCTGCCAGGGTCCCCTTGTGCCCCCAGCTGCCCCCTGGCTGGGGTTCCCACGGCTGGGAGCCAGCTGAGGCACAAAGCTGGGCCTGGGAGTTTCCACAACAAGTCCTCCAGTCACACAGACACGGCGCTGGGGGACATTTTTATGTAAATGCAGGACAAGAGACTTTTCACAGCAATTCGGGACTGTCCTGTGGATGGTGGGATATCCAGCAACCCTGCTGGCCAGACGCGTAGGGTAGAACCCTTGGAGTATTCGGTGACTCTTCTAAAGGGCCAAGCTCCTGGAGTCCTGTGAGCGCACATAACACTTCCTCAGGGGGGCTGCCTGAGAACGCGACTGCAGCCTCCGACCCCAGCAGCCAAAGAAAAGGAGCTCACAAGGTGTCGGATTTAAAACAAGAAAAACTTTGTACTCTAATTCCCAGGTTTCAGGGGCCCAGCTCAGGATTTTGCCCGGCTCTGTTTGAAACCAGTTCCTCCTGCTCAGGTGAGAAACGCCCCAGCCCGAGTCACTGCCGCAGTACAAAGACGAATCAGTCCTTCGGGTGGAACGTTGGAAGGAGGAAGGGGGACCCAGCAGTGAGTGCCCCAGCTGGGCTATGGCACACAGGAGTTTGAGTCTCTTCCACGACCTCCGTGTGCACCCTGAATGCACCCTGCCAGCCTTCCCTGCACGCCGAGGGCTCGGGCGTACGCCCAGGAGAGATTCATGTGCTGCCCAGCTGAGCGCCCACAGCTTCCAGCCTGCTTCCATTGGTGGTGCACATTGGCAGAGGCTTTGGCGCACAGGACAAAGTTTATTCTGCCCATGTCTGGAAAAGTGCTGGGAACCCTGCCCTGAGCCGCAGACTGCCGCTGCTAATGGCCCTTAGGGACCTCAGCGGCGAGCGCCGGTTTGAGGGAGATAACGGCACCACCGGGATCCCGGGGGCCGGGGACATGCATGTTGAATGGATCAGAACCATACACTGCAGCTCAGTCGCAGCTGGACTGTGAGTCGCAGATGCCAGGGAGGCAGGAGGAGACAGAGGCAGGGAGCAGGCTGGGCAGCTGGGCCCCTCTGCTCCAGCTCAGCCAGGCCCTGTGCTCTGCAGGTCAGACGAGCCGGGCCCTGCCGGCTGTCCCCTTGTACCCCGCCCTCGGCCCCTGGATGGCGCTGCTGCTCCACCCGGCGCTGCGCGCTGCAGCGAAAGGAAAATCCCACCGCCTGCACCGCGGCACGCCAGCCCTGGGAGGGAGCAGTACTTTTCCACCGCCGCGGCTGCCCCACCCGGCTGGCTCCTGCCCTGCCGCCGCCCAGCAGGGCCCTGGCCAGGTCGCTGCAGCTGGGAGAGCAGAGGTTGGAAACCCAGCTCGGGGGGTGCGGGGAGGACCCAGCTCCCCGGCCAGGCAGGCGCACGGGAACAGGCACCCCGCTGCGGCACGGGAGCGACAGACGCATCCGGGCCCCGGCTGCGCAGCCACAACCCCCACGGGGCCAGAGGCACCACAGTTCCCCAGGCAGAGGCCCCGACGCGGGCAACAGCAGCCAGCTGCGCCACGCCCGGGCGAGAGCTGCTCTCAGGCAGTGGTGATGTCATCCTTTGCATGCAGCCCGGCCGCTGCCTGCACCTCTGCTTGGGAACGCTGCGCTGCAGGCTCTGCCTGCTAGGATGGCACTGCAGCCGCGGACTGTGCATGGGCCAGCATCTCGGACACCCACGCACTGACACGGGGCACTGCAGCGCCAGGCAGCGCCTAGGGCAGCACGTCACACACCCCCTGCAGCGCCAGGCAGCGCCCGGGGCAGCACGTCAGACACCCCCTGCAGCGCCTGGGGCAGCACCTCACACACCCCCTGCAGCGCCCGGGGCGGCACGTCACACACCCCCTGCAGCGCCAGGCAGCGCCCGGGGCGGCACGTCACACACCCCCTGCAGCGCCAGGCAGCGCCTAGGGCAGCACGTCACACGCCCCCTGCAGCGCCAGGCAGCGCCCGGGGCAGCACGTCAGACACCCCCTGCAGCGCCTGGGGCAGCACCTCACACACCCCCTGCAGCGCCAGGCAGCGCCCGGGGCAGCACGTCAGACGCCCCCTGCAGCGCCAGGCAGTGCCCGGGGCGGCACGTCAGACACCCCCTGCAGCACCAGGCAGTGCCCGGGGCAGCACGTCAGACGCCCCCTGCAGCGCCAGACCGTGCATAGGGCAGCACGTCAGACGCCCCCTGCAGCGCCAGGCAGTGCCCGGGGCGGCACGTCAGACACCCCCTGCAGCGCCAGGCAGTGCCCGGGGCGGCACGTCAGACACCCCCTGCAGCGCCAGGCAGTGCCCGGGGCGGCACGTCAGACACCCCCTGCAGCACCAGGCAGCGCCCGGGGCAGCACGTCAGACGCCCCCTGCAGCGCCAGACCGTGCATAGGGCAGCACGTCAGACGCCCCCTGCAGCGCCAGGCAGTGCCCGGGGCAGCACGTCAGACACCCCCTGCAGTGCCAGGCAGTGCCCGGGGCGGCACGTCAGACACCCCCTGCAGCACCTGGGGCAGCACGTCAGACACCCCCTGCAGTGCCAGGCAGTGCCTGGGGCAGCACGTCAGACACCCCCTGCAGTGCTGCACACAGGACAGGCTACCAAGCACTGGAGCACTGGGCAGTGCACAGGACTAGAGCAGGTATATTTGTACTGCAGGTGGTGAGGTAGAAGGAGCACTCAGCCCAAGCTCACTGCAGCCCCAGGCTGTGTCTGACAGGCACTGCAATACCACAGCCCTGGGGCTCAGGAGAGCACACCAGGCCCCAAGGCCCCGGACAGCGCATAGAGCAGCAGGCTGGGATAAAACAGGTGTACGTGCAGCGCAGCAGGGCCGGCGCGAAGGGCACCAGGCAGTGCGTGCCCAGTTCCTTAAGCAACATAAGAAAAGAAATAGTAGATAAAAGCAAAGCATTGCTCCCAGGGGCTACGTCTACGCTCACCCAGCGGGTCGGATGCAGTTTTAGGTACGCCCGTTGTGTACCGAAAAGTTGAATTTCAGCCACCGACTTTTGTCCCTGTCTTCATGGCAGAAGGTCGACAGCAACGCTCTTCCCCTCACCCTTCCTTAATCCTCACGGCTTGCGAGGAGTTCCAGGTCGACGCTGCCCCCGCCCGCCCCGTTTCTCCCGTGATCAGCGCACATGGGGCCTGGGGTTCGGTTTCGAAGTTAGTGTACCAAGGGAATGGATCAGCCAGCCTGAGACGTCCCGCCCCAAACCCCAACTAAAAAATAACCCCATTGCATCTGACTGAACGTTTCCTTTCTACGTGCATGTAGCTGTGGCCAGGGCGTGTCGCAGCCTGGATATTTACTGGATTCATTCAGCATGCTCAGGGTTAAACATCTCTTTCTGCTCGGGCCACACAAAAGGAAGCCCTCGCAGCAGGTAGCTGCTTCGGTTCAAATGAACCCTCTCTCTGCCCCTGGGCTCACCTGGCTGCTTGCCAACAGAGACCCCGCTCTCTCTGGGCTGAGCCCTTTCGTTCCTGAGCCCTGTGCCTCTGAGGATGCAACACGCAGCAATGGGTTTAGAACTGCAGCAAGGGAGATTTAGACGAGACATTATTAGGAAAAACCTCTTAACGGCCCTGACAGGTAAACACTGGAATGAATGGGAGGTTGTGGAATCTCCATCACTGGAGATATTTAAGAGCAGGTTAGACAGACACCTATCGGTGAGGGTCTAGACAGTACTTGGTCCTACCAGGAGGGCAGGGGGCTGGACTCAGTGACCTCTCGAGGTCCCTTCCAGTTCTAGTGCTGTATGATTCTAATCGCCACCGTCTGAACGCTGCAAACGGAGCCAAGCCGCCAAACCTGCCGAAACCTGGGCACTCTCACAGGCTCACAGACCCTCCAAAAAGAAGCTTTGCTCCTGCCGCGTGTGTCGTTTGCCAAGTGGCCTGGCTGCGCATCGGCCCCAGGCCCAGCTGGCCGGGTGCTGGGCACATGCCGGAGAAGACAGAAAATTGAACTGCTTGCAAAGCGAAAAAGCACCAAAAGGCAGCCATGTTCCCCCTGCAATTTCCACTCTGCTTTGATGCTAACTGTGCAAACCAGGCCTGGATCCCCGTGCACGGCAGTCAGACGCTAGCTGGCCCCTACCCCCCACCTTGCTGCGTCGTCTACGCATTGCAGTAGCCCGAGTTCTTCCCTTTCACACACCACAAGAGGGCTGAAGTGGGAGCGCGGCAGGGCTAAAATCATAGCCGCTGGCGTCGGGCCTTTGATGAAATCCACTTGTCTCTTCTTTAGGGAGCCTCTCAGTCGTGTAATTGCAGCTTTCGGCTACGGTGACAATCTGTTCCGGGGAGAGCTCCGGCAGCTTTTTGCAGTGCTCTGGGAACACGGCTGGAAAGGTGGAATTTTCCACTCTCCTGCCTCTGGCTCCAGCCAGGTAAAGGGCGCAGAGAGGAATGTCTGGTCCTTGCACCTCAGAGTCAGCTGGGAACATTTGCCAGAGAAGGCCAGAAAAAAGGAGCAGGCAGCTCTTGCAGAAGGAAATCCCAAGCACTAACCGGGGTCCTTCACCCAGATTGCCATGGAAACGTGTGCCTGGTATGTGACCGTAGCCCAGCTGGGGTTTCCTGACATCCAGGTGCTGCCCAGCTGATAAGCAAAGCACCCACCACACCCACAGCTGGCAGTGTGTGTTTCTATTGGTGGTGTGCACCCACACCTGTCTGTGTGTGCAAAACAAAATTTATTGCACCCCTGGCTGGAAGGAATTAGCAGGACGACGGATCCCGGCCACGCTGAGGGGCAGGCAAGATTCTGACAGCTGGCTGGAGAGGTCAGGGCCCTGCCTCTGCTGTGGATACAGGAACGAATTGGGCTGAGCTGCTTGTGCTTCTGCAGATGAGCAAAGGGATGTCGTCACGCCAAGCGGTGACTTTCCACGACACCCCTCTCTTGGCTTCCGGCGCGGCCTGAAGGAGGGGGGAGGGATCTCAGTCTCCTTCCATCACGCGGATGCCGGCTTGTTAGGTCAGGTCTATATTCAGCCAGCCAGCAGCTTGTCGCGGTGCATGAAAGCCTGCCCTGCTGCTCTTCAAATACAGACTATCTGGCTCTCCAGCATCCCTGCCCTGGGCTCCTCCTCCCCTGGTTACTCAGAGAAACGCACGCAGGGTTTCTGAGCAGACCCAAGTCTGGGGTGGATGCCAAGCGGGTCCCTGGCACACCTGTTCAGAGTGCTCGGCAAATGGCAGTTGCGCCATCTCACACGCTCATCTTGCAGCTGGAGAGGCAGGTCCACATGCTGGGGACGGGAACAGGCTTAGGCAAAACCAGGCCCAACAGACAAATCCAGGATTTATGATTCTTGGAATCGTTACTGCAACCAACGGCCTCCAGCCCCCAAGTGCGAAACTGAAGCAACGTTAACGCCATCTAGCCGAGCTCCCTGGGTCCAGCTGAGAACGAAGCTAGGGCAGATCCGGCTCTTCAGGGACCCGGCTCAGATTCCTGCTGTGCCACCAGCTGCCTGCGTGACCTTGGGTCCAGCTATTCAAAGATGCTGATTGGCAAGTCAGATGCTCCATGGCAATTCTCCTGGAAGGAGGAGAGGGAATCCCAGTTTTGGCCTCTCCAGGCAGGACGCTGTTCCATTCCTTGCTCGCCTGCCCACTTGTATCCAGTTGGAGGGGAGGCCGGGCCAACTCTGAGCAGCCTTATGACCCCACACGGCAGGTGCCAACGAATGCCACTCTCAGAAATTTGGCCTGCCAGCTCCTCCTCCTGTATGACGGAGTAGCTGGGTGGGACATCCATGGCATTGTGCGAATGCCGTTGGTGCAACACTCCAGATCACTCCAACAGCAGCTGTATGGATTTCACATCGGACAACTGCTCAGAAACAGCTGGGTAAAGGCCCACCCTTGCCAGCTTCACAGCCTAGGGCAGGAGCAAGTTTTTTACCTTAGGTGCTACTTTTCATCCCTGCAGTTAGCAACACCTCTTCCCCCTGCCACCTCCACCTGTCTAATGTCATCCAACCCAACAAAAATTTCAGTTATACTCATATGGAAAAAAAAACACCTCTCGAGCACCTTTAGGAAAATAAGTTTGTAGAATGTAAAAACTTCATTAATTGGCATAGAAATGTGAATACACCGACCGGAAACTCAACAGCCCCAGGACTGGGTAGTTGCTGGATATTCAAAAATTCTGGATAATTGACAGGTATTCCTAGCCATGCATAATACTAAAGAAAAACAAGATTAGACACTGAGAAATAAATCAAAATGGATGCAGAGTGCTTTATTTACCAACAGTAGTACTGTACACTGTAAACTTGGTCTGTATTTACTTTCACTATCCTGTCCTTATGGAAAACATAACTAAAATGCACCGATGGTTAAAATGCTGGTGATCGATGCCGGTTAAGACGGAGCATAGTTCAACATTTTTAATGAGATGAGGAGCCTGAGATCCAGCAGCCAATCGTGCTGTGCCTGTTGCAAAATTTCATGCCTTCCCCACCTCACTTTGCATAACCCCAAGTTAGAGCATGAAAGCTCCCTCTTTTTAGTGGCAACAGGCTTTTCGGGCTTGTCCCCTGTATTTAGCTCCAATGACTAGTATGCACGCAGGAGAAAGAAAGTCTTTGTTGAAATTTCACCAGGTCAGCGGAGCAGATGATTCTGCAATTGGAGCACATGACACACCCCTCTGGTCCGTGGCAGCGCTGCATCTACAGAAGACAACGCCCCATCTTTGTGGGTCTGTGTAAGTGAAGCAGGGCCTTGCTGCCAAACAAAGGGGCAAAGCACAACCTTGCAGCTGCCTCTATTAAACACACACCAGCACCTGCGTTGCTGGGCACCGTCTGGCGCTACTGCTGCTCAGTGCAGATGCAGGACAAATCTTACAACAACAAAAGTCAAGGAGGGAAGATTCGTGTGTGTGTGTAACACACCCTGCATGTGTTTCACTGTGCGACGTAGCTGCACCTAAATCTCTTACAGGGAGAAAGAATAAGTCTCCTCCACAGCTTTAGCTCAAACCGTAGCAGCTCCTGCACTAAGCACCAGACATCCCAGGTTCGAGTCCACCTGAGGGTGGCTGCATGTGCCTTCCACTCCAGAGAATGGAGATGGGCTCTGGGCTTTCCTGCGGGGAGAGGAAGGGGCAAGCAATCTGACTATCAGATACTCCCACAGCACAGCAAGTGGTAAAACAGCTGTGTGAAAGCACAGCTGAGGAAGGATCACATAGTTGAGCTGGCTGGTTTCAGAGCCTCCCCACAGCCCGCCGCCTTCACATTCCCTGGCCCTGCCGCACAGCGGGAATCTGGGCTCGCTGAGCTGTGAAGGCTTTTGACAAAGGGCCAAAAAGCAACTGCAAGGGAAGGGCGAGGAGACTCCTCCACCCCAGCCCTTGGTGACTCACCCTCACAGCTGCACAGCCTGTGGCACATGCTCAGCTCCCAGCACACCTCTCCCATCCCAACACACGGCCTCTCCGGTTGCCAAAATGGAGCAGCACAGCCTGGTGGCATGGAGGTGGCTAGAAGCCATCAGATCCAGCGGCAGGAACCTCCAGGGTGCAGTGTGGCCTGGGAGACCCATGGATCATGGTTACGCACAGGTCTGTACTACAGTGGGCTGGGGATTGACCCGAGGCACAGAGGCTGACCCAAAGATGCTACAGCTCTTGTCTGCAAGGGAGAATGGCTGAGCTGAGGATCATAAGAGCAACCATACTGGGTCAGACCATAAGTCCATCAAGCCCAGTATCCTGTCTTCTAAGACAGCCAAAGCCAGGTGGCCCAGAGGGAATGAACAAAACAGGGAATCAAGTGATCAATTCCCTGTCGCCCATTTCCAGCTTCTGGCAAATAGAGCCTAGGGACACCCTGTGTCCATCCTGGCTAATAGCCTATCCTCTGTGAATTTCTCTAGTTCTTTTTTAAACTCTACTGTAGTCTTGGCCTTCACAACATCCTGCGGCAGGGAGTTCCACAGGTTAACTGCGTAGTGTGTGGAAAAAAAATATTTCCTCATTTGTTTTAAAGCTGCTGCCTATTAATTTCATTTGGTGAGCCCTGGTTCTTGTGTTGTGAGAAGGAGTACATAACATTTCCTCATTTGTTTTCTCCACTCAGGTCATGATTTTATAGACTATCATATCCCCCCCTTAATTGCCTTTTCTCCAAGCTCAACTGCCCCAGTCTTATTAATCTTTCCTCATATGGCAGACGGTCCATACCCCTGATCATTTCTGTCACCCTTGTTGTTCCTTTCAGGTCTGAGATGAAGCTGCAGCAGTTGTTTTCACCTTTGGTGAGAGGCAAGGATCCATCCTTGGGTCTCTGTTCATGGGCACACCCCCTAGCTGGCCCCCACCCCCCCCCCGCTGGCAGAGCAGGGCAGAATGCACTGGCAGGAGGGTACAGGGGGAGGTGTGCAGTGGCCCTGCCTACATGGCTCCTGGACACCAAGCAGCAGACTGGGCTGCACGGCCATAGACAAACAGCAGGGTGCAGCGAGACAACCCCACGATCTTCAGCCACCAGGAGCAGAGAGGAACGCAGGCAAGTCCCTTCAAGCCTACAAGCAGAGGCATGTGAACACAATCAGAATAAATTAGATTAATGAGTTCCAGAGTGATCAGCAACAGCAAGGTGGCCACACTTTGAGCCAGCCAGGCCCTTACTGTAGAAACTGAGGCCTGATAAATTCACTGCATTTGCAGTCCCCAGTTACAATGGACAAGGGCAGTTGCCCTGCCGATGGGCCCCAGAGCTATTGCACTCATTGTCCAAAGGTCTCTGAGACACCTGAATAGAGCATACAACCAGTGGAATAGATGGGCTGTGGATCCAGCTGCACTCAGCACCCCAAGAAGATGGCAGAAAGAATGCTAAGGAGTGTCACTAAGGATGCCAGACAGAAAAGCCGGGTGATGCTTGGAAGAAGTCTGGCAACAGAGCAGGCCTTCCGGGAATTACAGCACTGTACTTGTGGATGTTTTGCTGCGTATACTGGTCATTTGTGGTCCAGAGTTCCTGCTAATCTTTCAGCCATGTGTGGAATAAATATTTCTATACACACCAGGGAATGTGCACCACTGGTAGAAACAAAACTCCTAAATCTGCTAATCAGCCAAGCAGCATTTGACTCTCCCCTGAGCAGCCGCTCAGCTTACAGGGAACATAGCATTTTGTCAGTTTCAGGGTAACTGCACTGGAATTCCTCATCCGTGCACCACTGGAGGGGCGCCTGGTCAGCTCTCAGGTCAGCAGCAATCATCCGGCTCTCGGCAAGGCCTCTTGTCCCAACCGCCCTCTCCAGAGGCGTTTAAAGGCTGCACAGCCCTCTGCCACACATGGCATTGTCCCTGTGTCCCTCACAGGCATATGTACAAAGATTATCACATCCCTTTGCCAAAGCTGAGGCGATACGAATCGCCAGACCAAAGGTCCATCTATCCCAGTGTCCTGTCTTCTGACGGCAGCCAATGCCAGGTGCCCCAGAGAGAACCAACAGAACAGGGAATTGCCAAGAGATCCCGCTCCTGTCACAATTCCCAGCTTCTGAGAAAGGAAGATATGAACAATGGCACGAGTGGAAAAGGTAGCAGGAACAACCACGTCACTGCCTTGCGGATGTCCACCACAGGAACAGTGCTGAGGGATGCCAGTGCAGGACAGACTTCTGCAAGATTGCAGCTCAGCTGAATGCAGTCACAAATTCAATGTGCAATTTGCTGAGGCTGGCCATTATTCTCTCAGTACAGGCTACAAAATCCTGGGAGAAGCCCTGAAGGATGAGGGATCTGTCACTTCCAAAGCAGGACATGTTTCCCCAATTGTAAATGAATGTGGTTTTAGGAGAAACACCAGAAGATCAATCCTTGTGGCACATGGACAGTCCCTTGGCACAGATACAAGGTGAACCCTCGGGAAAAACTTGTCCATGAAAGGAAGGTCAGCCAGGAGAGCCTGAAGTTCTGAAGCTCTTCTTGGAAATGAACAAAGGATCAGTTATTAATCGTATATTAGAAAGGATGGAAAATCCACTGGGGAGGGGGAGTATTTTAGAAATAGAACCCAGATGAACCTAGTAAATGAAAGGCCTGAGGATTTCCGGTGTAAGACAGATTTCAGCCCATGTCAAAAAGGGCCCTGTGATAAAATGCTGAGCTTCCGCACACATGAAAAATCTTTCCCTTTTGTGGCGTACAGGGCTGGAGTGCACAGTCCTGCTGCTGAGCAACCCGTCCGCACATTTCAGCAGCACAAGCAGTGGTCAGCTGCACGTCATCCAGGCCTTGGTGTGAAGCGATATGGGGTAGAGCTCAGAAACCTGTCTCTCTCTTCTCCTGGCAGATACATGGGATGTTGTCATGCCACCCTCCTGTTTGTGAGTGCATTGGTGGCTGACCGGCCCGACTCTAGAGCTGCAGGTTGTATCACAGAAAGGGCAGGCGTTGGTAGCTGTTGGAAGGATGCAGGGCAGTTTTCGATGCTCTTTTCTTCTTCTCCGTCTCTTCTCATCTGCAGTGGGGTGGGACCTCTCAAAATGGCATCATCCTCTCTCAGATAACTGCTCTCCACTTGGGACATTCCTAGCTAAGTTTCGCCCCAGTGTTGATTGGGGTGTTGCACTTCTTCCATGCGTGCCTTCAGCACATCCTTATATTGCTTCCGCTGGCCCCCAATGCTCCTCCATCCTTCCTCCAACTTGGAAAACAATGTTTTGGGAGGCGCTGGTCAGACATCTGAACCACATCACCAGCCCAACGAAGTTGTTGATGAATGATAATGGCTTCCATGCTGGTCATGTTTGACTCTTCCAGGACGCCAGGGTTCACGTGCCCATCCTCCCAAGAGCTATTCAGGATTCTCCTGAGGTGGCATTGACGATATTATTCAAGTCCCTTCAGATGACTAGGCAGAGCTGATGCAGATCTGTGAACCAATCCTAGCTTGGTGATGCTAGTGCAATAAGGGCTACTGATGCTCTGCGTCATTCCAGCTCCCTATCTAGCCTTGGAATGAAAAGGAACTGGAGGAAATGTGCCATGACCAACCCACGAAAGAATAAAACCTGTGTGACAGAACCCAGCCTGGAGCAAACTTACACTTGTTCGGAGCGATTGCGGATAGATCTTTTAGTGACTGTCTCCAGTGGTGAAAAAGCTGGATAACATCCTCCCGGCTGGACCATTCAGACTTTGCTGAGGGAATTCATGAGCAGGTTTTAGTGCTGGTGTGGTAGAGAGATGCAACTGTGGCATTTGTCCTTTGCATGTCCTTCCGCTATCCAAATCAAACCACCATTGCACCAGTCTGCGATTGGGACTATATCCCGTCTCCTGGGGAAACTCCTGAACCGCAACAACGTGCACTACCAGTATGGACGTCTGGGCTACTAGAATGCCCTGTAGCTAGTCCAACGGTCACTGCAAACAGTGAGGACTTAAGGCAGGCAGCAGCCAGGCTCCTTTCATGTGCCCATCTGTAAACGCAAGGAGAGATACTGCCGGAACTTGAACGCAGTGGAAGGTATGTACACAATGACTTGTAAGAATACTCATATAAAAAAGGAACAATAGCTCCTGCATCTTTACTAAAAGCTTACCAGAGGTCGCTCCAGCTCTAATATAGGGCTGTGGTAATGGTCAGTCTTTCCTATGCTCGTTAGCAAGGCTTGGGTTCCGCTTCGGGCTTGTCAGTTCGTAGACTCAGCAGGAAAACCCCAGTGCTGGTTGCAGTTCAACCTTTTATGCCCAAAGCCTGTTCTTTGGTTCCAGAAAACCCAATCTGAACCTGCATATGCGAACCCTGGCGAGCAGGAACATCTCTGGAGTTGTTTATAATTTCAGGGTTGACCACCCGCTGCTCTTTACATCTCTGTAAGTCACTTGTTTAACCTTTCTCCAGCCAGCATAACAGTCAGGCATGTGCCCCTCGTCAGTGTAACAGAGCTGTCCCCAAAGATACAGCATGGGATTGCAATACCTGGAACACTCACCCCTTAACTGGAGGCATCAAGTTGCTTTGCTAAGATGGAACTTGGTGTTCCAAGACAGAAGCAATGCTATCAGAGGTAAGCAAAATCGGTCACTGCTGCTTTATCAAGGAAATAAGGCAATAGATTCTGCTAGGGCGGCGTCTCCCAAACTTAAAACATTCATGTACCCCTCCCACGGCTTTGGCCTCATCAGCGCACCACTTCTCGCAGTGCTTATCGCCTGACTTTTAGTCATTTATTTTCTGCCGGGTGCCCCTTGAAATCCTTTCAGGTTTGGAAATGCTGCCTCAGGCTGTAACCGTTGCTAATCCCAGGGAAGTGCTGTAGCTGGTACACTGAAAGCAAACAACCCTTAACCCCAAACCCTTTGTTCTGCTCATTCAAGAGTAGGCAGGACTAATGACCACAAAACCACCTGGAACTAATAGTCCCCTCCGCAGCAAAAGCTGCCATGCAATAGTATCAGAGAGGTAGCCGAGTTAGTCTGTATCTTCAGAAACCACAAGAAGTCCCATGGCACCTTACAGGCTAACAGATATTTTGGAGCATCAGTTTTTGTGGGCAAAGACCCGCTTCATCAGTAACATGCACGCAAGAGTGAATCACAGCACGACATGCTCACCCAGCCCCAGGAAAATCCCAACACAAACAAGGAATGGCAGCTTGCATAAGCGTTTAGCAAAATGTGGTCTTTCTAGTGAGGAACTGTCTTAGGGGAGACAGCCAGGATGGAAGAGGGAAGTCAAGAAATAGCACAGAGATCAAAGCAGCCTGAAGGAAGGACGGCTGTACCGAGTTAAGTGATTACACGTGGCTCCCATCACCCAAACATCTCAATCCCTCCCAAGAATTTTAAAATAGAAATCTTTTCCAGCCTGCAGGAGAAATAGCTGAACTGGCTTTTAGGGGATTGCATTGCTGGTGTGTGCATTTGCTAAAGAAATTTTCAAGGGAAAGATTTATTCTCCCCCCCACCGCCCCCCACACACGCAGAGTAAGTTCCATTCTCAAACACTGCACCTAAGGTAAGGCCTGTCTTCTTGTACTCATGATACCACTGCCATAACTGCAACAGAACATCCCTTAGGTAAGCATGGCCAGTCCCCCAAGGGCTCTGAACGTTTCAAGGCACCTTGAGCAGAATGCTGAGCTGACAGGCTACGTTCCACTACAGAGCTATTTCAAGATAGCTTTGAGAGCATTTAATCTGTACATGGGCTATTTTGAAATAAATTCAAATTAGATAAGCCTCATTGTAAGAGGAATGACGCCTATTTTGAAATACTACAGCCCCTTTTCATCTCAAGACAGAGTGGTTTAGCACCCAAAGTGAGGACCCACAGGCAGTGTTCGCGCCTGCAGCTTATCCTTCCAATATTGGATTTGCACAGTCGACTGCAATACCCACATCAGTCTATTCCAAATTCTTCAGTGGGAGAGCTTTTCCTTCTAAGACTAAGTTCTTTTGTGTAGCTTGCACATGTGCCCTTTCACAGCAGTCATCAAGAGCAACAAGCTCTTCCAAAATAGGTGCTGCTGGAGACAGAATAGCACTATTTCAAAAGAAGCCATAAAGGCATCCACTGGCACTATTTCACAATAGCACTGTGTCCCGACATGTAATTTTGAAATAGCAGAGAGCTATTTTGAAATATATTTTGTAGAGCTGTGCTCTTTTGAAAGAGCTGGATTGAAATATCTTATTTTGAAATAACTCTGCAATGCAGATGTAGCCAAAGGAAACCACAGTTGACCTCCAGGTTGGTACAGGCAATGTTTGTGACCATAAAGCACACAGGTCTCCATAACAGGCCAGAGATTTGCTTCCAGTTCCTGCACAAGTACAATTCCTAACTGAGCTCTAGTGGAGGGGTGCAGTGCAATCACTCCCCACACCCACAGGGGCCCTCCACTGCCTCCCCCAGACCTCTTGTGGATCACCTGACTTGCCCACCATCTGCTGGAAGCACCAACACTATTTCCGAGAACTACAAGAAGTCCTGGGGCACCTTATAGGCCAACATTTTGGAGCATGAGCTTTCATCAGCAGAGACCCACTGCCCACGAAAGCTCTATCCAAAATGTTAGTCTATCAAGGTGCCACAGGACTTCTTGTTCTTGGAGCTACAGACTAACCCAGCTCCCTCTCTGATACTTGTCAACATTATTTCTGATCTCCCAGTTACATCTCGGGCACCTCCTAGGAGCAGCAAGCTGAGCGTCACACTTGGCAAACACAGCAGGAAATTGGCGAAGGCGGGGGGGGGGGGAAGTACAGGAAAGGGGCTCCATCTCTGGTGCCTTCCCCTCACGAGGCTGTGGCATCCCCAACTCTGCCGCCTTACCTTGGGGCGGCAGCCCCCTTCACAGGAGTCCTGACATGGTAGAGCAGCTAGCCCGGCCCCCAAGACCAGTGCCCAGTATTTGCCATAGGGCAATATGGTCACCCTATTTATAATGGAGACCACAGAAGTCTGGGGAGTCTATACTGGGCCCACTTAGATTTAACCCACTTCTCCAGCTCGACCCTAACTTCCACATACTAAGCCCCTTAATCCCTTCCAAGGCCATTTTCCTTAACACCAGGTTGCATTGCTCACCCACCCACAAAAGCACACGTATACCTAGTCCAGAGGAGAGAATCCAAGTCACAGCACTACTACTTTGGCCTTCCCCTGAGACCCCAAACAACTTCAACTCGTCTAGTCACTTGAGTTTATCAATTTTTACATAGGCACTCAAAGACAAGCAGCCCTGCAGCACCTTAAAGACTATTATTTATCAGGTAATGAGCCTTCCCACTAAAACCCACTTCTTCAGATTTTGTGCAGCTACAGACTAATACAGCCACCCCTCTCAGACTACTTACACGGTCACAGACATTGTTTCCATGTCAGAATCACCAACTCCTAGGACCGGAAGGGACCACAGGAGGTCATCTAGTCCAGGCCCCTGCCTAAAGCAGGTTCAATCCCAACCAGGGCTTTGTCAAGCCAGGACAACTTCCACCACCTCCAGGTAAAGCATCCCAGTGCTTCACCACCTTGCTGGGGAAAGGAATTCTTCTTAGTATCCAACCCACACCTGCACCTCAAACTTCAGAGCATTGCACCTTGTTCTGCCCTCTGTCCCCATGGAGAACAGTCTCGGTCCAGCCTCTTCAGAGCCCCCTTTCAGGACGTTAAAGGCTGCTACCAAATCACCCCTCAGTCTTCTCTTCTGCAAGCTAAATAAGCCCGTACCTCACACTCTGGTCATGTGCTCCAGCTCCTTAATCATTTCTGTTGCCTTTCACAACAGAAGCAGGTATCTTCAGTATTGTGGATGGATTTTTTTTTTTAAATGCCAATGATCTGCTCTGGTGCAACTGTGTCTGTGTACATACAGATGGTGCTGCTGCAGTGATAGGACATAAGGATTCGCTGGCAAAAGTTCTAAACATTGTGCCTCCTGACATTTGTACATTGCATGATTCATGATGAAACTTGCTGCAAAGACTTGAGCAAATGCAGTTCTGAATTATACAATAAAAAGTGAATATTAAAGATTGACTTTTGCAGACCAGATTTTCCATTTTCTGTAAAAAATGGGCTCACCCTTTGATTGCCAAATTTTTCAGCCAAAATTTGGTTCACAGTCCACAAGGAAAGGAGTTCATCCTTTTAGCTCAGTGATGTACACAGATTCTTTCCCTATAACCAAGCTTCTATATGCAAAAGGTTACAAAAAAGATGCCTTCTAATTTGTGTCATCTCAGTAACATTTTTGATAAAATAATGGCCTAAATACATTGCTACAAGGAAAAAAAATAGTATTTTAAAAATGGGTGATAACATTTTTATAAAAGCTCACTCTGGAAACAGATACGAAACAGGATCTTAAATGTTTTCAATGTCTCAGCAAATTCAAATCCTGTGATATTGATCAGTCAAATTGATGCTGTTATAACATCCCACCTTGAAGATTTGCACCACCCTCTCCTCCAGAGGTTCTCAGACTTGCCAATAGGAGTGTCTGACTGGATTCAGAATGCTTTTGACATGGATGTAGAAAAACACCCATCTATCAATGACTGGGCCGTTGATAGATTTACTAAGCAACTCCACACTGAAATGGAATTTGAAGCTAAAAGCCTTACAAGCTTTTGGGTTGCCACGAAGACAAAAATGGCCTGAACATCCTGCTAAGGCTGTTGAAGCGCTCCCACCTTTTGCTTCCACTTACCTTTATGAAGCTACTTTCTTCAAGTTAGCTCTGGAATAACACCCAGGAGACATGTCCTTGCTGCTGGGTTTCAGGCTCATTACATTTTGAAATAGGTTACTGTTTTATAACAACAGAGAGGAAGCCGTGCTAGTCTATACACTAACAAAAAGCAGTCAAGTAGCACTTTAAAGACTAGCAAAGTAGTTTATTAGGTGAGCTTTCGTGGGACAGACCCACTTCTCCAGACAAAGTAGTCTGAAGAAGTGGGTCTGTCCCACGAAAGCTCACCTAATAAACTACTTTGCTAGTCTTTAAAGTGCTACTTGACTGCTTTTTGTTACTGTTTTATGTATGATTTGCATTTACATGCTGATTAAGGTTTTTCATTCTACATTTGTTTTCTTACATGTGCTGAAAGGCTTTTTTCCCCCCTCCCAGATGAACATTAATAAAATCCAAACCAACAAAAATTTCAGTTGGCAGGTTCCAACTGTGTCCAGCTGGTCACAGGGACCAAAACCCCCCCACCCCCCAAAAACATTCACACACTCCTGCCCTAGAGGATGCATTTTAGAAACACCAGGTGATCAAAAATTCACATTACCAGAGAAGTTACCCATCTTGGTGCAGTAGCTGCTGTTCTTCCAGATGTGTCTCCCGTGGGTGTTCCATGGTAGATCCTGTAAGTGCCCGGCCTGTCCTGGCACCACAGACCAAAGATTTTTCTAAAGCTGTAACCAGACCATGCACTTAGCATAGGAGGTGAGGACTACAGGCTTCAGGATGGAGTCTGGGTGCTATCTTAGGGCGGCACAGGATCAGAGGTGCCAGCAGCAACCAGGAAGCCCTTCTGATCGATGGCTCCCAGTGAGCAGCACAGGCAAGCTGCCTCTTGAATCCCCAGCTGGTGGAACACAGGCACCCTCTGTGCAGCCCCAAAGGAGTGCGTGTGGTGGGGCAGATGAGACAACTCCATTTACTGCACTGATGTGATATCCTTGGACAGTGCTGGAAGCCCCACTCCCACCAGCTGCAGGAATTGCTTGCAGTCACCCAGCTGCTCCTTGGAGCAGTGCAAAGCTAGGCTACCCAAAGATCCCCAGTGACTAGCAGAAAGGCTCCAGGATCTACCAGCTCATCCTGAATTTGCTGTTGACTGATTGAGCTGCCCCAACATTTTCATAAATTAATAATCTAATGCTGGAAAACTTGCTTGCAAGACACAAAAGCTGGTCAATCACAGATCTTTCCAGTTTGGAGCTGACCAGAGCTGAACATGGCGTCCCAGAAAAGGTTTCACTCATGATGCACTCAGTAGTATTCAATGTAACAGATATTGATCAGATTTGCTCTTTACCACTGCATGGTGCTGCGAGTTCGTGTTCAAGGGGTTAGCCATCAGGACCCAAGTTTTCCTGAATCAGCAGAACTGGTAACTACTCTGGAAAGCTGTTGTGCTATGTCCATGTAGAGCTTTGGATGCAGCTGTACTAAACACACAAGTGTGCCCAGCTTTGTTTTTCATTTAGCACTTGGGTTCTTCCCCCACCCTGCAAACCAACTAGTAAGTCTTCAATACTTGGGAGCAAAATGGCTACACAACCACTGCGATTTTGAAGTTGGGTGCTGTATTCATTTTCTATAATGTGCTTAACATGCCAAGTGAACAGAATGGAGTGTGACACACATGCCAATCTTAACAGGAAATAGTTTTGCCAGGTGGCTCTTTGGGCAGCTAAAGAGAAGCCAGTACTACAGCCTAATTGAAGAACCAGACCAAATGCCCTGGGTGGCAGGGTTATTAGAGCCAGCAAGTTCTGGAAACAGCTCCCGTCTTACAACAGAATCCCCCTAGTTTGAGTTTAGGTTCGAATAACTTCATCCCAGTTATTTCTGCTAGGCACTTGAGAGGATGCCTACGCATCCAGATTTAGGGCTGGCACCCCCAGTTCTTCAAATTGAATGAATGGATATGCCCTTACCAACTCAGTCACTTGGGGAAAAAAAAACCCCAAGCATCAATGCAGGCTTTTCCCATTCACTCGCCCCCGCATCTTACCTTCAGAAGGATGGACACACTTGTGCTTGTAGACCATACAGCTTTCCCACACCTCCCCTGCACAAGCTCTACTGCTACCCAGAGCTACTCCATTGATCCCTTTCATTTGCTCATTCCTACTTGTGGAGTCACTTTCACAAGCACCTAGGAAGGCACTCATTTCCAACTGGTCAGGCTCTTACACACCAAAGAGCCTAAAAGCGAGACAGCTGCAAACAAGGATCCTCCTCTAATACCCACTCAGCTCTCCAGACATGTCTCTGGAATGAGAACCCCTATCAGCAGCAAAAAGCTGGCCATGACCATCTCTGTGCCAGAAGAAAATGGAAGGCTACCCGATACTGTAAGCTGGCTTGAAAAAAGTACAATAAAATTAAGGGAGGAAGTGATCGCTGCTACTAAGTCTCTACAACAGAAGCAACCTCTTAAGAGGTAGAGCCTCTCCTGCTTCCTCCCCTCTCTTTACCATGAAGAAAGTTCACCACTTGCATCCCCATAATATAAAATGAAATGGAGGTTGGGGATCCACAAGATTTATACAGGTAGAACTACATCCTGCTTAACAGAAATGCCAGTAATATCTTATTATGCAAGTACGAATGCATCCATAAAGATTTTCATTAATCTAGTTACAGCCAAACAGCTTAAAGTTATTTAAGAGCTAACAGTGAAATGCAAGATCTTTGTGATATTGTCATGGTTGGCAATGGCTACTAATTTCAAGTTAGTAGGACAGTAAAGTGGGACTCTTCCAAGTTACATTTAGCATTAGTGCCACAAAAAGCTTTAATTCAGACACATACAGCTACTGTTGAATGACTGATGCATGGCAGTGGTCTGAGGTGACAATACTAAACACTACTCCCCCCCCGTCCCCGCATCAGCTGCTGGAAGTGGGCCATATACTCCCTGACTGAATTAATCTTGTCAACTCCAGCCTTCCTCTCGTTGCGTACTCCCATCTTTTCATGGGCCTGCATATTTATACCTGTCTCTGACATTTCCACCACATGCATCTGACAAAGCAGGTCCTGGCCCATGAAAGCTTATGCTCCCCAAAGTCTAAGGTACCACATTCACTATATTTGCAGATACAGACTAACACAGCTCCCCCTCTGAAATAAGAATACCATGCCATGTACCAAGGGATCATTACACTGAATATGCAACGCTACAGTCTCATGGCTGGCATTAAATCCCAGTGTCTACTTTGGTCACGCTTGTTAGACACACCATTTTGCCCTGGCATTGATAATGCGTTTGACGCTGGAGATGCAAAGAATCACTTTCATTAGGAAAGCTTCTATTTTGTTTCAGTTGGTGTTTTATGCGCTGCTGTGAATGCAAGTGCCCTGGTAGATTGGTACTGACAAGGAGGGATCACTGATCAGGGTGGCCAAACCACAGCTGGCTAACCACACGTAACTTTTCCACAAAGGTCCTGCACATTATTCCCCCCACCCCTTTCTACCTGCTAATTGGCAGGAAACCCAAGTTCTCCACAGCCCCTGTAAAGCAGAGGAGCTACAACAGCAGTTCTCACTGCACAGCCTAGTTTCCCAACCTGCACACTAGGGTCTGAAGCTCCCAGACAGCCCCACACCTCAGTCAGGGTTGCTACCACCCTAACATCCGGTTTATACATTTGGGGCTAAATATACAGCCCAGTGTGTAAACAAGCAAGAGAACTCATGGACAAGAGGCTACCACTGAGGCAACCAGTATGTGAGGAGTAGGCTGTACAACTTAGAGGTTCAGTGCAGTCAACATCCTTCCCTCCACAACCCCTACCACTGCCTCTCCCCATGGCATCAGTTTAGCCATACTACATATCCAGAGCCAAACAAACTGGGGTGTGAAGACAACATGCCCCTAAACCCTGAAAGGCATGCTTCAGCTCTTGAATTGCTGAAGACAGTCCCATGTGGCTCAAAGTTCAGCCATCCCTGGCCTGGATGCCAAGAGGAACAGTCAGGCAGCAGCAGCGTCTGCAGATGAGATCAGTATGGCATTGTGCCTTTTCAAACAAAAGGAAAGTAGAAGTCCGTTAGCAAGAGTCCTAAGCACTGAGGACTTTACCTGCACGCAATGAAGGCAAAAGGGATCTTTACTAGTGGTTCGGTCACATTTTACCATTAAAAGCATGCTTGGCCATTCATTCCATAGCAGCCTTAAGAGCATTACAGTGGATGCTTGCCAAGTGAACTCCCATGCTCGCTGGGATGTCATCCATACTAGCTACAGGCTTCCAGAACAGTTTTAATCTAGGGGTTTCCCTAAAGGAATCCCAGGACACTTTTAGAAGCCTAGCTACCGATACCACAACATGTTGGCTGTACTAGCTAATCTGTGTCAGAAAGAAGGGCATTTCTTTCCACTTTTAGGAAGACACATGCAATCACTACACTCATTCCCTACAAGCAGATCTCCTTTAAAAAAAAAGAACAAACTTGTGGTTCAGCTGGCTTTATTTTTTTAAATTTCATAATCATAAACAACTCTGCAGTCCAGCTAGACTTGTGAGGGTTGGGGAAATGAAACCCAATAGAAACTCAGCAGTAAGTCAGGAAAACAAGTATTACAAGGGGGCTAAGACACCATGGTATGTTAGCCCCAGCTACAGAAGGAATGGTTGGTTAAGACAAAAAAGAATTTTATGACAGCTGCCCACAGTCAGTAATGACGACCTTCTTCTTTGTTTTACCATCTCTTGATCCAAAGTTAGACATTGCCTCCACCACCTTCATCCCGTCTTTGACACGGCCAAAGACAACATGCTTCCCATCCAACCTAAGATAAAACACAGGTTTTATGGATCATGTTGCCAAGAAGTAGAAGTCTGAGTTGTCTGACCTATGGTATTCAGCCACCAATTCCAGGCATCTCATACAATTTTGCATATATATGTTACTACCTTCAAATTTGTCAGATATGAGGAGATCTCTGGGATTACATACTTGATCCCGTGCATTGTTGACAAAACTGTCATTTCAGGCTCAATGAAGCCTCACAACATAGAAACTACACCAGAATTGCCTGAGTTGTCATGTTCACCGATAAGGATCACAGAAAAATTTGGGTTGAGTATATGCTCTCTACACTGGCCATATAACAACTGAATTATAAAATCAAAGCATTAGAGCGCTATGGCAAAATAAACCCCTTCTAGGGTTACACTGGATTAACAACAAGTAGTCCTGTGGCACCTTAACTAAACATATTTTGGAGCATAAGCTTTCATTAGACAAATTAGGTCTTTACCCACAAAAGCTTGTGCGCCAAAATATCCATTAGTCTATAAAGGTGCCACAGGACTTCTTGCTGTTTCTGAAGATACAGATGAACTCTGCTACCTCTCTGATAACAAATTAATGTCCTCTTCACCCACCCAAACTGCACTTACCACTCAGTCTTCGCAGTGCAGATGAAGAACTGGGATCCATTTGTGTTGGGGCCAGCATTTGCCATAGACAAGGTGCCAGGACCCATGTGCTTCAGGATGAAGTTCTCATCAGCAAATTTCTCCCCATAAATGGATTTGCCACCGGTTCCATTATGGCAGGTAAAGTCACCGCCCTGCAAGTGAAACAGCAATGCCAACCTTTCTAGTCTGTTCCAGTCAAGCCACTCTGTGAAGTCAGACACCTCTTTACTCACTCAGGCAAAGCCTGAAGAGTAGTGACAGACTGGAAGGCTATCGGCCTCCAGCCCCCAAGTTTTATAAAAAACACAGAATTATTCATTCCGTTTCAATACAGGAGCTGCAACAAAACAAATGAGACCACAGTTAAGTGGTGAGAAAGTGACGCATACCTGGCACATAAACCCAGGAATGATTCTGTGGAAGCTGCATCCCTTGTAACCAAATCCTTTCTCCCCAGTGGACAGGGCACGGAAGTTCTCTGCCAATTTAAGACAGTTGTTACCAGATGGTATTTATAGGAATACCCACTGTCAAAAGCAATGGAAGACTGCAATGCAGTCCCTGCATATCCGAGGGATTTTTTACGAACCTGCTGTCTTTGGAACAGTGTCTGCAAACAGCTGTAGAAGAGAAGAGAGCCAGTTAAGTCATTTTGCTTAAATTAATAGCCAGCAAACCAGCTATTAAACAGAACCAACGAATCAGCCCACTTCTAATTCAGCGACTGCAACATCATAACTATTTATGGGAGAATCTTACAGTTTCTACTTGAATACAAGTTGTGCTCTGGCTACCTTCCAAAACTCAAATCCCAAGACGGGCGTTCACAATTTCATGGCATGCGAGCCAGGACCCCGCGAGCCACGCTTCACCCCCCTTCTCCGCATGCCGAGCGAGACCGAACCTAGTCCTCAGGCCAAAGCCCGCCAGCGGGGCGGCTCGGAACCCGGACTAGATGCCAGGATGCCAGTCACTGGCAGTTTGCAGCAGCTGTTACGGACCTCGGAGGCAAACCCTACGCTGGGGGCAGCTGCGAGCTGCGCCGAAAGGAGCACAGAGGGGGCCGCGTTTGTCTCTACCTGCAAAGAGACCAGCAAGGAGCCGCGCGGCGCCCGGGTGCTGGCGGAAGGGTTAAGCCCGGCTCCCTTGCGGGCACGGGCGGGAGCAGCAGCCGCGCGGGGACGGAGAGGGAAGAGACCCGGCTCCGCCCGCAGCAGGACTGGAGCCTAGAGGGACCCAGGCCAAGGGGAGCGCCCCCCACCCCCGCACCCGGGACAAAGGCGCTGGAGTCAGCCCACCCCCCGCCCCCCGGGCCGGGCGCGTGGCCACGAGCCGGCGGGCGCGAGCGAGCGAGCGCCGCGCCCCCCCCACCGCACCGCACCGCACCGCACCGGGCGGCAGCCGCCACGTGGAGTGCGGCCCGCAGGAGGCGCTGGGGGGGGGGGGGGGGGGGCGCGCCGCCGCCTCCTCCACCCCCCCCCCCACTCCGCCCCAACCGTCGCGCGCGCGCGCTCGCGCACGCACCCTCCGGCCGCCCCTCAGCGCGCGCGCGCGCTCCCCTCCCGCCCAAAATGGCCTCGTGCCCCGGGCAGGAAATGGCGCCGCCGGGCGCCTCACGCGGCCCCCCCCTCGCGGTACCTCGAAGGTGACGCGGCCCAGCGACTCGTCACCGGCGGAGATGTCGAAGTACACGACGGGGTTGGCGGCCATGGCGCGACGCGTGGGAGGGGGCGGGGGGGCCTCGGGCGGGCAGTGGCTGCTCCTGCTCGGCGGCGAGTGCGGCGCAGCGGAAAGAAAGCGGCCGCCCCCCGGGGGTTATATACTCGTCGCGCCGCCCGCCCGCCCGCCGACCGCAGCCAATCGGCGCCCGCGGCGCCGGCGAGTGAGGGCTGGCCCAGCCAATCGGCGCCGAGGGGCTGGGCCGCGGCAGCCCGCGCGCTCGGGCGAGGCGGTGCCCGCGGAGAAGCGGGAGGGAGGTGGCGGGCATGCGCACTGCGGTGCTGCACAGGGCGGGGCTGCGAGGGGTGGGGGATGGGAGGGCAGAGGGGGGCTGGGGTGCATGGGAGGGGGGGTGAGATCAGGGGTTAGGCTGTGGGGTTGGGAAGGGGGGATTGGCTCAGGCTGGGGGGGGAGAAGAAGATGCATCACAAGAAGCAGGTCTTTGCCCACCCAAGCTCATGCTCCACAATCTCTGCTAGGCGACAAGGTGCGCCAGGACTTCTGGTGGTTCTCAGCAGCACAGGCCTCCTATGAGCCAAGTAACCCCATGTCCTCCTCTCTCTCCGTCATCACGTTCAGATTCTCCATGCCAGGGGTCATTTTTATCCTGCAGGGACATCTAGACCGAGTTGCACCATGTGTCACCCACCCAGCAGGCTTCTCTACCCAGAGGCCTCCACGTGGAGACGTCTCCTGGTGCTAGTCCCTGGAGGGAGTATGTCAGAGCTCCCGAGGAGCAGGGACCGGCAACCACGGGGAAGAAGCCCCAGTGATTAACTGGGGAAGAGAAAATCTAAAAGGGGAGAGGATGTGGAGCAAAGACCGTGGGAACCAAGTCAAGCGATCCTTGATGCTGCTGTTCAGCTGTGACCCTTTCGCCTCCCCCCAGTTTGGTGAAGAAGAAACACGGAGAACAAGCTGTCCCCGCTCCTATCTGCGCCCTAAGCTGCTGTCCCACAGCGCTGCCGGCTGAGGTGCCATAGGTAGGGCCCTACCAAACACACAGGTCAATTTCAGGTCAAAGAAATTTTTAAATAGTTTATTTCACGATTTCAGCTATTTCAGCCTGAAATTTCAGTGCCATAATTTGGGTCCGGACACAAAAAGGAATGGGGAGGGGCATTGGAAGCTTATGTCAGTACTGTTACCCGTCTGTGCTGCTGGTGGGGAGCTGCCTTCCGCCCTGGGTGCCTGGCCAGCAGCCCCTGCTCTCTGGCCACTGAGCTCCAAAGGGAGCATGGAAGTAAGAGTGGCAATCTTGCAATCCTCCTAAAATAACCTTGCCGTCCCCGCTACAATTCCCCTTTGGGTCAGGAGCAAGGCTGGTCCCCCCACCCACCAAAACCTGTAAGGTAAAAACACACACGAGCCCAAAGAGCACGGAGGAAGAAGGACCAGGTTTCGTGGTCTGTAATGCATTTTTCCTGGCTGTGAATTGGTTAGCAGCCACCCTGAGATGTGCTAGCTCACCGGGAATCAAGCCCTTACCTAGCAGTCATCTCCCTGGGGCACAAGGAGCCCTTGGCTGAATGCTGAAAGGAGCCTTCTGTCTCCAGTCCCTCCCCCGTGCTAGGGGCCTTGCACGTTCCTGGGAGAAAGTGGTGGGGCTGGGTTGTAGCTCTGGGGTTGCAGTTTAGTGACGCTGCTGGGTTGGCTCTCCTGCGAAGCCGGGGTCCTCAGCTCCAGCCTTGCGTGCGAGGATTCAGTGCTGGCTCATGGGACCCACAGCTAGCAGAGACCACGACTGGGACCTTTCTTCTTGGGTGTGGGTGGTGGAGCCTGGGATTTTTTGGCAGGGTGACAATGGTTGTAGCCCCCGTCCGTCAGGCTGGGCTATAATAAACCTGCCTGGCCAGCAGCCTAGCCCTAGTGAGCGGCACTGCATTAATATGCTGCCGGTCACTGGCTCACCCAGGGGTTCAGCACCCACCTCAAACAGCGGAGAAGCCCTCCCTTGCTGGATACTGAGCCTCTGGCTAATTCTGACCCTGCATGTGCCCAGCCCTCGTGTGTGCCCCACAGTACCATGCCGGGGAAGTGAGTGGAGTCAGATGTGGGCCCACCCTGTCTCCCTGGAGGAGAGACTAACACACTCTCAGCTCGCAAGGGACAAGCCGTGAAAAACAACAGCAGATGAAAATCGAGGCCAAGATGTCAAACCTGGACCCTGGGACTGAGGACCTGCAGTACCCCCCGGCACCATGCAGAATGCGCCGACGGCTTCCATTTCCAGAGTAATCTGAGAGCCTCGTCAGCTGAAGGACATTTATGTGCATTACCCATCTCAGAGGTAAAGGAAGTGCTGTGGGACACTCAGGCCCAAGGCACTACCGTGAAGAGGTCTATGCCTGGAATTGACTCCTCTCTGCAAGCCCTTGTCAGTAATCTGCACCTCCCTCCCCTATGGCACTGGAGGGCCATGCTCTCTTAGATGTACACACTTTTCCTCTTACCCAGAAGGTCTGAATTGGGTCCCCTAGGCCTCAGGCTGCTCTCCTACGTGTAGAATTCAACCATAACTCCATTGAAATGGATGGGTAAAAGCCATGCCAGGTTGGAACCAAGCCCTTTGTGCCCGAAGCTGAGAGAACTAACACACCAAGGGGCTGGAAGTGACCCCTGTTCGATGTGCGTCCCCACTCCCCTGGCGTGATTGGACGCTCCATCTGCTGAAAGAGCGCTCCCAGGATCAGGCCTCTCTGGCTTTGCACACGTTCGTGTTTCACAGTGCCCCGGTCGGTGGCAGAAAAGCATTCCCAGCCATTGCAACGTGTGTCTCTGGGGCGATGCACAGCCCTCGGCCCGCTTGCACGTCGCAGAACAAAGCTGGGATTTTGCCGTATGCTCCTGCGCTTTGATTTTGTTTCACCTTTGGAATCTGAGTCAGAGCTTGTATTTGGGGAAGAAGCAGGAGGAAGAGAAATCTGCCTACGCACTGTTATGCCTAATTTAAGCTGCAAGCCGGGATGGGGGGCGGGAGGGGAGAAGGAACCTGCCGTCGCTGATTTGTCTTTAAAGAAACCTGCCTGACGGTTTAATCACAGCGTATTATTAGCAATAATTAATCATCCCCATCCAGAGAGGAGCGCAGGGGCTGAGTTCCCTGCAAACACCTCCATCACACAAGCACACGGGGAGCAGGCGCTGAGCAGACATGCTTGGAAAAGCGAGCTCTCCCCCCGCCCCCGCCTCGCTGCAGCACAGCGATGCCCAGAGGCTTCCGGACACTCCCCTGAGGATTTCTGCATCGTGATGAAAAACGCGCACGGAGATGTCACGTTCCCTCCCAGGATGCTTTGCTCCTCCAAGCAGCATCATGCAGTGACTCAGTAATGGCCTGGTTTTCAGAGCCACCGGCCCCCGTCGCTCTCACTGCCTGCCATGAATGTGCTCGGAAGCCGAGGCTGGGGGGAGGGCGTCAGAGCCAGAACTCCAGTGGGCTGTCTTTGCCTACGCAGCTATTTTTAGAGCCCGGCTAGCCCACGTCTGTGGAACCCGGCTGGGAGCCTTGCTCGTGCCCCCAGGGCATTGGAGAGCTGCAAGATGTCCCAGTGGAGCAGAAAGATGCTGCAGCCTGTGAGACGGCGTGGCTCAGGATGGAGGACTCATCCGAGGGTGTCTTTTGGGAAAAGGACATCAGCTTGCAACGCGAGGGGCTGCTTTGGGCTAGCTCTGCCCAAGGCTGATGGCACGCCACTCAGAGCTGTTAGGAGATGGATTTGCAGCCAATTTGCTGTCTAGATCTACCCGAGTGCAGCTTAGGTTCACACAAGGGAGCGCCGTCTTCGCCAGTCCTGCAGGGCCACAGCTGGGGGGCTGCACAGGCCGTTCATTTGCAGGAGCACCCAGCAAACCTAGCGGGGGAGAGGGACTGGACCTGGCACAGAGCAGCGAATTTTGTTTGGCAAAGGCCGAGAGAAACCGAGCTCCCCTGAGCGCGCCCGTTAGCGAGCCGCGAAAGGCCAGGAATGCGTCTCCTTCCGAGCCTTGCCAGGGCCTGCAGACAGAATGCCAGGCGGCAGCGGTGGCAGAGAGCAGAGCAGAAACAGAGGCAATCGTGGTGCGGCTGGCTCTGGGGAGTCACACCCTCGATAAGACAACTGCCGAAGAGCCTCCCAGCCCCCACCAGATTGACTGACCTAAATCACTGGTGCCTTCTCCCTACAACAGCCTGCGGCCTCCACTTTATTTGCACATATTCTCTGGATGCAAACTGCCGCCCAGCTGGCATCCTCCCCGACTACCAGCCCCAGCCTGTGACGCGCCGTCGCTGGGCCAGGTGGCGCGTCTGCATGCCTGGGGACGTGCAACGTCCGTGTGCTGCGTGCCAGGGCTCCATGCAAGACCCATGCAAAACCCTCCAGCTGCTAGTGAAACCTGAGCCACGCTGGCTGGGAGCAGGTGCTGCGCTGGTGGCAGTCGGAGGCTGTAAGATGGACTCACTGGGAGGGCCGGGGGCTGCTCACACCACAAAGCAGGGCTGCCACGGAACCTGAGTCTCCCCCCACGCCCAAGCCCAGGAGGATGCAGAGGGCAGGTAGCCTCTTAGCTCACTCGGATCTCAGTGCCCCCGCCACCCCGCGAAGCATTTAGACGGGGAGATGAGAAGAGCCTCACCAGGCTCACAAACCTGCACCGACGTGAGCTGACGCTGGTTTCAACGGGCGCCAGTTTGCGGAAGGACGCGCCGCTGTCCGTTTACACCGCGCTTGGACCGACTGACCCTGTGGAGCGGCAAACAGAGCCAAGATAAAGCCAGTGGTACCACAGATTGTGTGCCGAGGCGCTGCCTGGGGGAGGGCTGGGGCGCTGCCAGAGTCAGGGGTTCAGGGGGCTCCTGGGGGGAGGAACATGGAACAGAAATACCCAGGAGAGGGGCTGTGGAGCTCTGAGCTGAACCAGAAGGAAGCCCCTGGCTGTAAGAGCAGGCCTTGCCGTGGGGCAGGACTGAGGGGACTGGCAGGGCTGGGCTAGCAGGAGGCGGAAGGTCATGAGTGAAGGGCGTTGGCAGAACTGGGAGGGCAGGGGCTGTGGGTCAGGGTTGAGGAGCATCAGCAGAGTTGTGGAGCGGGGCCCAGACTGGGCTAGCAGGGGGGCTGCAGTTTGGGATTTTGGGGCACGGGCAGAGCGGATGGTGTGGGGGAGCCCAGGGCTGGGATAACAGGAGGGGCTGTAGGTCAGGAGTGTGGGGCACCAGCAGAGCTGAGAGGGGAGCTCTCCACCTGGCTGCCTTCTGCTCCAAAAGCCCAAGGAGACTCTCCATGAGGTGTTAGCAGTACAGGGCCTCTGACACAGAGCTGAGTGGCTCAGATCCAGCTTCCCTCACACACTGGGGCACAGAGCCCTTCCCTGGCCAGTACTGGGGGGTGCTTCTAGCGACCCTGAGGGCTGTCCCTGGCCATCCCAGGGCTGAACTGGGACTGGTTTTCCAAAGAGCTGGGGTACAGAAGCCAAGCGCTCCAGCTTGCAGCCACCGGCTCTGGCCAGGCTGCCCCCATGGTGCAACGGAAACCTTCCTGGCTCCTCACTGCGGTGCCCACTCGAGGGCACTTGCCCCACTGTGCCCAGCTGCTGCCACTGCTGCATTCTCCAGCGCCGATGCAAAGGGCAGGCTGGGCCAAACTGTGGCGTTTCAATGCAAACACCAGACACGCCTGGAGAGGCACAAACCCAACGCGCAGACCTCAGCTCCTTCCTCAAGGCCTCCCCCCGGTACTCACCTTCCCCACTCTCTGCTCCTGGTGACCTCTGTGCAAACTCTCCCTCCCGGCTCCGGCGCCCCCTCTGCTACAGAGGCCAGGCAGCGGAGAAAAGCCAGGGTGGGTACCGCCTGGGACAGCATGTGCTTCTATGGGTGGTGCGCAGCGGCAGCTCCCTCGGTTCCTCTAACAAAATTCGTTCCGCACCCAGATGGAAAGAAGTCACTGGGCACGACCGCTGTGCAACACTCACACCCATGGTGGGTGTGTTGCACGGGGCTACACAACAGGAGGATGAGCCCCAGGGAAAGCATGCGGGGCACCCAAGTGTCTCCCCAGCTCGTCGCCCACCCAGCTGCAGTCCTGCTCCGTTCCCCTCCATAGGCGTGGTCTGGAGGGGGCGTTATGTGGGACGAGCTGGCTGGGTCTCAGTCCGAGTGCCTGCCTCACAAGCTCATCTCCGCAACGTGCACTACCGGGCAGAGAGACTGAGAGCCCCGGTGGCCTGCTCAGATCAGAGCTGCAGCCAGCTGGCAGGGCCAGGCCTGGGGGAAGCTGGCCCTGGGGGACCCTGTACATATTTTCCCATGAAACAATGGCCATCAGTGCGTGGCACGGAGAACTGCCTGGTGCAGCCCATGTCGCTGGCTGGCTCTGCAGCTGGTGCAGGTCTCTCCCCTGCCCCCCTCAGCCTCTCCACCATCTGCTCCGCTGCACCTCCCCCAGGTGTGTGTGGGAACCGCCAGGTGGGTGGGGGAGACCGTCCTATTCTCCCTCCAGCGGTGAGGGGGAGCCAGCTGCCTGCACAGGGTGTAGGAGTGGGGGCTTCCAAAGCACTTGGCCCCACGCCAAGGCTGCAGGCCAGGAACTGCAAAGCAGCAGGTTCCCAGCAACGAGCCACACGCTGGCAATCACTGGGCAGGGCACTGCCGGGGAACCAGAGTAGGACTGGTTAGATCCCAGAGTCCCTGTGCGATAGCGGGCAAGTCACTTAGCAGCCCATTGCCTGGTTCCCCATGCGTACAGGGCAGATACAGGCCCTGCTCTGCCCAGCAGCGGTGTGCAGTGATAGACATATTAAAGACCAGGCGGTTCAGCTGCTGCAGGAGGGTTTGGCTTGGCTGCCTGTACCCCGGCCGGGGCAGAGTGCAATGGTTTTGCCTCTGTTTCCCACAAGAATGGCCCTTAAGGCAGGAGAGCTGGGATCCGTCACGCCAGAGAGCGAACGGTAACTTGAAAACCATGCGGGGAGGCGGGTCCTCACCCCGCCCAGGGGCTCGAGGGCTCCAGAGGCACAGAGCTCTGGAGCAGAGGCCAGGAACAGGGAAATGCTCGCAGCTGCTGCTTGGTGGGGGAGATCGCAGAGTCCCTGCCAAAGGCACCTGCCCAGGGTTCGGGAAGGGCTGGCTGGGGCTCTGGCTCTGGCAGCAGGAAGCACCAGAATCAGAATCCCAGGGCTGGAAGGGACCTCAGGAGGTCTTTGAGTCCAGCCCCCTGCCCTAAGCAGGATCAACACCAACTAAATCATCCCAGCCAGGACTTATGGAGATTCCACCACCTCTCTAGGTAACACATCCCAGTGCTTCACCACCCGCCTGGGGAAAGAGCTTTTCCTACTATCCAACCTACTCCTCTCCTTCTGTAACTTCGGGGCATTGCTCTTTGTTCAGCCACCCGTCGTCACTGAGAACAGCCTCTCTCCATCCTCTTTAGAGCCTCCTCAGGATGTTGAAGGCGGCTATCAAATTGCCCCTCAGTGTTCCCTTCTGCAAACTAAACAAGCCCAGATCCCTCAGCCTCTCCTCATAGGCCTTGTGCTCCAGCCACCTAATCATTTTTGTTGCCCTCCGCTGAACCTGCTCCAATGTGTCCACATCCTTTCTATACCGATGGGCCCAGAACTGGATGCAATACTCCTGATGAGACCTCACCGGGGCCGAGTAGAGGGGAATAACAACTTCTCTAGCTCTGCTGGAAACGCTCCTCCTAATGCACCCAATATGCCGTTACCCTTCTTGGCTACAAGGGCACACTGTTGACTCATATCCAGCCTCTCATCCACTATAATCCTCAGGTCCTTTTCTGCAGCACTGCTACTTAGCCAGCCGGGCCCCAGCCTGTAGCAGTGCTTGGGATTCTTCTGTCCCAAATGCAGGACTCTGCACTCCTCCTTGTTGAACCTCATCACATTTCTTTTGGCCCAATCCTCCAATTTATCCAGGCCACTCTGGGCCCTGTCCCTCTAGGGTATGTACCTCTTCCCCCAGCTCAGAGTCCCCAGGAAATCGCTGAGTGCAGTCCATCCCGTCCCCAAATCATTAATGAAAATGTTGAACAAAACTGGCCCCAGGACTGATCCCTGGGGCCCTCCACTTGATACCGGCTGTTGACTAGACACCGTACCATTGCACCTGACAATCCAGCCAGCTTTTGCTCCTCCTTCTAGTCCAGTCTTCCGCCATACCTCTTTCACTTGCTGGCAAGAGTACTGCAGGAGACTGACGTTATCAAAGCCTTCGTTCCAGGGTACATCGTCACATCTACTGCTTTGCTCATTCTCACTGCCGGTTATCACCGGTAGGCGGGCGGGGCATGAGTTGCCCTGGGTGTATCCATGCTGCGGTTCCCTATTACCTTGCTTTCTTCCAAGTGTTTCAAAACAGATTCCTCGATTCCCCCCACGGCCTAAGATGAGGCCGACCAGTCTGTAGTTCCTGGATTCTGTCTCTTCCTCCTTTCATTTTAAAAGACAAGCACTATATTGGTCACTTTTCCCAATGGCCTGGGTCTGCCCCCCACGGCCACAATTTTGCAAAGAGACTGGCCCAGGGCTCTGCGATCACATCAGGCAACTCCCTCAGCACCATTGGATGCAGCTACAGCATTGTCCAGTGCAGCTTCTCTTTTGTACGGAGCAAATACCAGGGCAAGCCAAACCCCCACGCGTGGATGAGTTGGTCCGAGGAGGGAATAGTCAGGAGTCTTATGAGCAAAATAAATCACATGATCATCCAACATAATTTATGCCATCATGTGCCAGCAATGCCCCTCTGCTATATACATCAGACAAACTGGACAGTCTCTATGTAAAAGAATAAACGCACACAAATCAGATATCAGAAATGGCAATATACAAAAACCCGTGGGAGAGCATTTCAATCTCCCAGGCCACACAGTAGCAGACTTAAAAGTAGCTATGCTACAGCAAAGACATTTCAGGGCCAGACTCCAAAGAGAAATTTCCGAGCTACAATTCATCTGCAAATTCGACGCCCTCAGCTCAGGCTTAAACAAAGACTGTGAATGGCTGGCTAAATACAAAAGCAGCTTCCCCTCCGTTGGTGTTCCCACCTCCAGATCAACTGCTGGTAGTAAGCCTCACCCTTGCTGACTGAGCTAACCTTGTTATCCCCAGCCTTGCTCTGGCTTATTTATACCTGGCCCTGCAGATTTCCAAGACCAGCATCTGATGAAGTGAGTCTGTGCTCACGAAAGCTCATGCTCAAAACTTTTCTGTTAGTCTGTAAGGTGCCACAGGACCCTTTGTTGCTGTTACAGATCCAGACTAACACGACTACCCCTCCGATACATGATCATCTGAAGGAGTTCCTGGAAGATACTGGTCTGAGAACCTCACCTCAAGGATTCCTGCATCCAGTACGTGCCTCCAAGGTAGAGCATATCATATGGAAAGAGTGCATTGCTCCTGGCTTTTATTCTGCCCACCTGAAGCCGAAACCTCTCTCCAAAGTTTTCTCCATGTAGTGATGGACCAGCTTGGATCAAGCCACCTTCCCATGGAGCTGCTCCTCAGATTTCCCCTCTCCCAGGCTGGGAGCTGACCAAGAAAAGTAGGAGATTGACAAAAAAGATCCAAGGAATTTCCCTGGCACACCCTTCCAGGGTAGCTTTTCCTCCTTTGGCATGGGAGCTACCACTGCAGCATGACGCCTCCCCAGTCCTCAACCTCTGGCTGGACTAGCCCCCCTGAATGGACTTCCCACCCCACCAGATTTCCGTGTGGCCCAAATCAATCAGGATCAATGCAACCTGGAATGCGGTTCCACTCAGCAGCTCCCATGGCTGCTTTAGCATGAGAGTAAGCTCAGGGTTGCTGGCATCGGGGCAGCTTCCTGGATCAGCTAGATTTGAAGTCTGTGTGTTCACTCCACCCACTGCCTTGTCTCACTCCGCTGTTCCAGGTTAAAGCCACTTCCTGATCAGAGACAGTAAGGCACCAGCTTCCACCTGCGATGCTACCGGATTTTTACAATAAATATAAAACCATTTCTGTCCGCACTGTATTAGGTTGGCACCACCTCTTGTGTCAAGTGAGGCGTCTAATGAAAGCTGGTGATTCACTGAAGCTGCTTATACTAAGTGTATGTCTGGGCCATGTTTCTATGTGCAGCTACTAGAGCTGCATGAGAAATGTTTTAGGGCTGGGATTCACAAGGATTCAGGAAGGTGTCACCTCCTCCCCAGCTGAACAAAGGAAGAGACCCAGACTTCGAATGGACATCTTCCGAAATCGGCTGAGAGCTGCTGTCTCACCCTGCGGCCAACAGCAGAACGCCCCAAGAAGTCACCTGAGCAGGTGGTCCTCCACGGCCCACGTGAAGAAGAAAGGGTTTTCCCCGCCACATGGCAAGTCTATAATGACGACTCTGGCATCGGCCATCGTCTTTCAGTCCTCATGACCTAAGCTTCCATGGACTGGGGATCCGTCCCTCAGCGGATGTATTTTCACAGACTATCAGGGTAGCGGCTTTTGACATAGGCTGCATCCTGCATTAACAGCTTTGACTGGGGTGTGTAATTTAACCACTAACCATTTTTCTCTCACACCTTTTTCTTTTCCTTTCTTTAATGAATCTTTAGATTTCCAATTCTAAAGGATTGGCCCAGAGAGTTCTTTTGGCTAAGATCCAAGTAAGTATTGACCTGGGGCTGTGGCTGGTCCTTTTGTGGGCTGAAGGACCTTTGTGGAGTTGGTGAAATGGGCTTTCACAACCTCTCACTTGACTAGGAGGGCGCTGGCTTGGGCACTGGAAGCAGCCGGAAAATCTGTGGATTTGTGTGTGAAATTGCTGAAAGCTGCTGTCTCACCCTACAGCCAATGGCAGAACGCCCCAAGAGGTCACCTGAGCAGGTGGTCCTCCATGGCCCACGTGAAGAAAAAAGGGTTTTCCCCTCCACATGGCAAGTCTATAAAGACGACCCTGGCATCGGCCATCTTTGTCTTTCAGTCCTCATGAACTAAGCCTGCATGAACTAAGACTGGGGATCTGACCCTCAGCGGCTGGTCATTGGGGCTGGCAGAGGTGCTTTTGTGACCATCTTGGCTCGCCTGATGTGAACGAGACCCCAGTCAGGGCTGTCAGTGGCCTGGTTTTAAACAGTTTGCCCAGGGCTGGTTCTCTCAGCTGCAGCCAGAAACCCCCTAAATATTACACCAGCCCGGTTTCGTAGCACACACTCACCGCTTCAGACCCATTCAGCGAGCCCACCAAAAAGAAATCCTTTAATATATAGCAATAATGAAACAGGATACACAAAACTGAACAGCCATCAGCACTCAGACACAGGACTCCGGCTGGGGACAATGGTTTGACTCTCCCCAGTCAAGCTGCTCCTGGGACCTCTCTCCACCACACTGAGGTCAGCCGTGGGGTGGGGGCGAGAGAGCTGCTGACTGGGGGCTGCTGGGAGCGGGTTCCAAAACCAGCGTTTCGGGCTGACCCTTCGCGTTGCTTTCCAGGACCGGCTGGGTGCGTTCCCATCCTCGGCAGCCCGCCCCGCTTCGGCGGGACAGCCGTTTCGAATGGGACGGTGGGGCTCCTGCCCCGGTGGAGGCTGGGAGCCCCATGTGTGGAATGGTCTATATTACAATCTAGGGAGCGTATGCACATTTATACAGAGGACGCTTGCCCCGGGGCAGGGGGCCCCAGAACTAGACACCAGAGTGATGCATTTGCCTTTAAATATACTGGGTTTGTTTCCTTTAGTGTTTCTAAACTATGTACATCATTGTGCTTGTAGGTGACCCATCGCCAGATGGAGTCAGTCTGTCGGGGGTGTCCGGGGAACCGTGTTGCTGCTGCAGTCTGGGGGCAGGAATGGAAGAGGCCCCCCAGGCCCCCAGCTTCTGCTGCCATCATGGCTGGCCCGGCCCCGCCAAGCAGGGAGCAGAGGCGGATCTCCAAGCATGCTCCCGTGACCTTCTGACACCTCCAGGACGCTGGCTCCCAGAGCTGGCAGCTTTCCGGCGGCCACAGCAGCGGAGGGCCTGAAACCGACTCGTTGCTGGGCTAGTCCAGGAGCTGGGCTGGGCAGAGATGGCTTCTGACGGCCTTCAAGGGCACTGCTGCGCAGGCTTTGCCAGGCCCTGGGAGCGAGCCTTGTCCTGGGCTCTCTGACTCTCTGCCCTCCTTGTAGCACGTCTTCCCCATGGTCTTTGGCGATGTGGGTGTCTCCATCCTCAGCCTCCGTGCGCCCAGGCCACTCTGAGCATCCTAGAACCAGCAGGGGAGGCTGGGTACCACCCCCGCCACCCCAGCAGCTGCTCCGTGCTGTTCTTCTCTGGCTCCGGTTTCTGAGACACGTTCGGGGCCGATCTGGGGGGTCTCTACACCTTGGCCCCCAGCATAGCCCAAGCGTGTCACAAAGGCAGGGCTGGCCTGCAGGGCCAGCTTCCCCACGGAGCCAGCTGCTCCAGGGTCCCTTCAGTGGGGCAGGCTCAGAGAGTCCGGGCAATGGGGTTATTATTCAGGCAAAGTCCTGGGCTGCCTTAGCCCGTCCTTGCCCAGTGCAGAGGAGAGGGAAGCTGTGGGATGGATGAGTATGGAGGTGCCTGGGGGGCAGAGGCGTGGACAGGGGCGTAGAGGGCCTCTGGGTCCGGTGGCTGCGTTCCACGGGGGACGGCTTCAGTTGTTCTCAAAGAGGGAGAGCAGGTCATCGTTGCTGTTGTTGGGAAGATCTGGGGGGCCCAGGTAGGAGAGAAGCTCGTCCGGGTTCGTCAGCTCAGGAAGAAGCTGAGGGAAACACGGAAAGAAATTACTAGGGCACCTGGGCCCAGAGAGTGCAGGCGGCCCACGGCCACCACCGACCGCCAGCTCCCTGGGACAGGGCAGGAGCCAAGGGAGAAGTAAATGGCAAAGCCACAGAAGAACCCAGGAGTCCTGGCTCCAGCCCTAGGTGACTCTCCTTCTCCAGAACATCAACCTCTGGGCTCACTCTGCCTCTGCCCTGGGAATTAAAGGGCCCCAGTTCCCACGTGGAAGGATCAGAAGCAGCACTTGGTTCCCCTGCCCCCCGGTAAGGCCACGCTATAGGGGATGCCTCGCCTCACCCGGCACACCAGGCAACAGGCGGTGCGAGGCCCGAGGCTCCCCAGACAGCCCCGCTGCACCCATGTTGTCCAGCTCGCACTGGCGTGACGGAGGACAAAGAGCAGCTCCATGGAGTTCTTCAGCCTGGCTATGACAACCCAGCCGGAGTAACTGCTAGCTGAGCAGCCCTGGGGGAGGAGAGGATGCAGGCTCCCAATCCCTGCCCCGCACAGCCCAGGGGAAGGGTTAGCTTTTACCTGCCAGCCCCCAGACCTCTGCTGCTGGAGCTCAGGAGCCCCATGTGTGGACACAGCCCCCTCCAGGACACAGCCAGCTCCCAGCAGAGAAAGCACAGGGGCGATTGATCCCCCCTGTACATCCAGGGGGTGAGGAAGGGCAGCACATACACCCAAGCCCCAGGGTTCGGTGCACTCCCACCGGCTGCGACGTGGGGGTCTCACACCTCCAACTGCCCACTGGGCGAGGGCAGCCTGCTGCTGAGCACGCCGACAGCCCTGCGTTAGCTGGGGCGGGAGAACTGTGCCCCTGCAGCCCTCCGGCCGTGGGGCAAAGGCACGTGGCAATTCACCCTCAGGCAGCAGGGGCCAGGCTCCTGGGCGCACAGGCTTTTCAGACCCCATGAGCAGGGGGCCGGGCACCGGGGGCTGACCGCAGAGATGGGCCTCACCCAGGTCCCCGCGACTAGGGCGGCCGGGTGGCTCAGGGTTTCCCAGCTCTGCTTAGAGGCAGGAGACTTGGGGTGCAGAAGGGTGCAGCTCCCCAGCCTTTCAGAGCTGGGCACGGTGCACTCGGGAGGGGCCAGGCTACTTACATCGAGGGAAGGCTCCGGCCCTTCCCCAGCTCCCGGCATGCCTGGCTGCCCCACCATCCCAGGCCCAGGGTTGAAGGCCAGATCCCCTGCATGTGCCGGACCCCCGGAGCCCGCCTGCCCCATGGGCTGCCGGGCCTGGGGGGGCGGCGGGTTCCGATGATGCAGCTGCTGTCCCGGCTGACCGCTGAGGTTGGGGTTATGGAGGCCCGGCTGCACAGGGGTGTGGGAAGGGTCCATCCGGCCAGAGGGAGGCATCTGAGGGAAGAAGACCATCGCGGGATGAGAAGCCGATCTCTGACGCTGGGGAGCGACCGTGCGTGTGGTGGCTCCCGGCACCGCTCCAGGGCCATACGGGCACCCAGCAGGCACGCGTGACCCTGCCACCCCACACACGTGCGCTGGCTCGCCCCACGCACGACACAACTCCCCACCGCCCCGAGAAGCCAGGGATTTCGCAGCCTGAAGGGTGCCGCCTCGGCGCGGTCCTGGGCTCAGCAGGGCACCTTCACGCCGGCTGCCGCCGCTCGCAGCCTGGGGGCACAGCCGCCCCAGGTGGACCCCCCCTCCCCAGGAAGCCCAGCTGACCTGTCCGGCGATGGCGGGAGCCGGTGGCTTTTCGGGGGTCAGGAGGGTGCTGGGAATGTCCGACTGGTAGGAGATGGGGGGAGGCCCCGGAGTGAATTCGTTTAGCGTCGGGGTGCCGGGGTTCGGGGGCGGGAAGGAGTCTGGGAAAGTGGTGGGGCCGGAGAAGCTGGAACCTGCGAAAGAAGAGCCGGGTCGGAGCTGTGCCAGCAGCTCTACGGGAAGCCCTCGCGGGCAGCTGGGCACCTCCCTGACCGTCCTCCAGCAGCAGGGTCCTCCTGAGCAAGCCAGTGGAGACCCAACCCTTGCCCTCCCCTTCAGGTCAGAGGCCCCCGTTCCTGGGCGCCCCCCGCACCCAAAGGCCCCATCCCTTGCTAACTCACCCCCACCCAGGGGCCACTCTCCCTGCCCTCTTGCCTGCCTCCCCCGCCGGCTGCCAACCCGCCCCCCCCAACGCACTCTGGCTGCTGTAGTCGCTGGCGCCGGCGCTGGTGGGCGGGGGCGGCAGGGGCGCGAAGGGCGAGGAGCCGGGGCCCAGGGCTGCGATCATCTCCATGACATTCGGCATGACCATGTGAGTGGGGCTCACGGTACGGCAGCGCTTCAGCACAGGGCCGTCCTGCTCCTCCTTGACGTGGATGTCGGGTTTGATGGGCACCGGCTTCCAGCTGCACGTGGGGTCGATGGTAATCTCCTCGTAGTCGGAGCTGGCCGGGACGGAGGGCAGAGCTCAGCCAGCCTGGCCTCGGCAGGTCCCAGGAGCGGCACGTGACGGGAGGCCGGTGCAGGGCTGAGTGAGCCCTGGTGGGAAGCACGCCCGGCGTCCCCTCTGCCGTGCTGGGAGCGGGCCGGGGGCACCTGTGCTCAGCAGGGCCTGGCGAGACGGGCTGGGGCAGGGCCCAGCACTCCCAGCTCCACTGCTCCAGCCGGAGCACAGGGCACGGTCGGGGTCCAGCCCTCTCAGCTGAGGCTGCCACGCAGGGCTTTAAGCTGGGCGCCCCCAGCCGCTGCCTGGGCCCTGCACTGGGCTCGGGGACAGACCCGGCCCAGCACTCAGCCCTGTCTAGTTCTGGGTCCCCCAGGAAGATCAGGCGGGGCTGGGCTGTGTCTAGAGAGAGTGCTGCGAGGTCTCCTGTCCCCCAGGCACAGCCCTCCAGTCCCCGGTGTCCCCACCCAGAGCTGTGCCCTCCACTGCTGCCCATCCCAAACCACACGGGGCAGGGGGGGTGGGATTCGCCCAGCAGCCCCTCCGCAGCCAGCAGCCGCCATCTGCTCCGGTCTGGATGCAGGGAGCAGGGCCAGGTTCTCCAGGGCAGACCCCTCAGAGGTCTGGATCTCAGCGCCGGAGACAGACGGCTGGTGCACGCCTGCCTCCTGGTGGCGAGAGGGAACCACGGCAGTGCGGGACGCTGGGGGGCAACCGAACAGGGCACTTACTTCTGAATGTAGATGAGGATCCCCAGCATGTACTGATCCACCTCCAGGCCCTCCAGCAGGGCTGTTTTACTGAGGACAAGCCAAGGGAAGAGGAGCCGCTCAACACCCAGCAGCAGCACTCGCGGCCAGAAGAACCCAGCACTGCTCCCCTCCCCGCACCGTGAGCCGTAAACCACGGTACAAAGGGGGCGCAGGACGTTTATGCCCATTCTTCAGAGGGGGAAACTGAGGCACAGAGCAGGCACATCTCAGGCCACCCAGGGACAAAGCTGCAGGTAGAACCTGGCTTCCCAGCCCCCCTGCTCTGAGCACCAGACTGTGCTCCCCCCGCTGCTGCGACAGCAGTTCTGGGGTGTGCGTGGCCTCGGCCGGGGCTGCCCGTGTCCCTCTCCCCGAGCACCACCACTCACTTGCAAACAGGACACCGCCAGGTTCCCCTCTCGCAGTTCAGCTGCAGGTAGGACTCCAAGTCGAAGCACTGAGCAGAGAGAGAAAGCGAGGTGAGCAGTGACTCGGGGGGCGGGAGAAAGCAGCCGTCCCCGGTGTTCCCACACCGTGCCCTGCCTGCGGCCCCCGGCACCACAGCCAGCGACAGCCCAGCTCAGACCGCAGGCCAGCAGCCTCCCCCAACAATGTCCCAGGCGAGGGGTCACCCGCCCTCTGTCCTTCCCCGGAAAACCAGCCGCCCAGGGCGGGTGCCTCTCACCTGGATGTGCCTGCAGTCGTGGCCCCGGGCAGGGAGCTGGATTCTCCGGAAGGTGATGGGACATTTGAGCGACACCTTGATAGCCGTCTGCTCCACCCCGTCCTCCCCGTTGGGACCCGGCGTGCCCGGGATCGACCCGCTGCTGAAGTTTCGTTTGACTAGGCATTGAGAGGGAAAGGTCATTGCCACGGCACCGTCGCTCCCCGGGGGGTGCTGGGCAGCCAGCCTGCTGAAAGCTGCACCGTCCCTCCCTCTGACCTCTTGGGAGACCAGGCTGGGAGGGGAAGATCGGCGGGAGCGTCGGAGTTAACGGGAACCGCTGGGGGAGGGGGCATTGTGCAGGTCACCCCCAGGTGCTCAAAGGCAAGCGCATCCCCAGCCCTTGGGAGGCCGAGGGTCAGAGGCCGAGATGTGCCCGGTGAGACGGGCAGCCCTCAGGAACCGACCATTCAGGCAGTGACCGGTGCCCGAACTACTAACCCCCACCCGCCTCGTTTCCCGGCACCTGAGGGTCTCCAAGCTCCTTCGTCACAAACTGGCCGGCTGGCAGCTCAGCTCTGTGTCTCCGTTTGCCAGCTGGAGAAACCGAGGCACAGAGCTGGGCCGGGGCTTGCCCAAGCCGGGAACCCAGAAGTCCCTTTCTCTAAGTACGAGCCCACTAGGCCCAGCCAGGCAGCTGGAGCCCAGGGCTGCTTTGGGCCCCTCCTTCCAGCTCCCAGCCCCAGCAGCTCTGCCAGGGCGCTGCCCACCCGGGCACTCACTTTTGGTGATGCAGTGTTCGGCGGGCAGCAGGCGCTTCTTTATTAACCCCTGCAGCACGGACCGAACGGAAGGCCGGTGCACCAGCTGCAGGACGAAGAGGTGAGACTGCAAAGAGAAGGAGAACGCGGTTAGCTGAGCTGGGGGAGGTGCAGAGTTCACGCAGGTGCAGGAGGTGGCTTGACAGCTCCCACTCCAAGCCCCGTTTTTGAGATGTTTACAACATCAGCTGCTCCGGGAGGCTGCGCCTGGCGGACGTGGTGTGTGGGGTCTGGCGTTTGCCTGGACGTGGCTGGGAAATGGACTTTAATTCCCATGGAAAACTTCGGGTTTTTTGGTCCAAAAATTGAAACCCCACATACTTAATTTAGCACGTGCTGCCAGGGTACCTCATGGGAATTATAGCGCATGGGCCTTGCACACTCACGCTCCAGGCCCAGACTTCCTGGTCAGACTACGCCTCCCATAATGCACCAGCTTCTCCAAGTGGGGGGTATTTGGAGAGCCCCAGTCTGTGGTGCATCATGGGAAAGCAAGTCCTGCTCCTTAGAGCAGAGCCTTTTTCCACACCGCTTCGGAGAGCAGATCTTTCGGAAAAGCAGCTGGCCTTAATTTAAGCATTGTCAGTGATGGAGAATCTATGAAGGCCCTTGGGAAACTGCTCCAGCAGTTAATTACCCTCACGGTTAAAAACACACATCTTACTCCAGTCTGAACTGGTCCAGCTTAAATTTCCACCATGGGACGGTGTCCGGCCTTCCTTTGCCAGGGCTCCCACTAGGTTCACTCTCCCTGGAATCAAATCGCCCCCTCCCTTTCTCTTGGTAAAGCTAAATATCTCCAGCTCCTCGAGTTTCTCCCAGTGTGATGGGGTTAAGGGGTCCCCCAAGCTCTGCACCCGGCCGCAGGCAGCAGTGACTCTCACTCAGCAGGAGAACAGCGGGTTTATTAGCCGACAGGACACAGCGTGGTACAGAGGAGTCAGTGCAGCCGGCAGAGACAGCCAGTCCCATCCATGTTGGGGAGAGGAGGCCCCGAGGGGCCCCCGAAACTGGGGCCTTGCCCCCTCCTTTGTCTCTCTCTCAGCCCAGCCCAACTGCTTCCCAACTCCCAGTTCCAATTCAATCCCCTCATGCTCCACTTCCCCCTTTGTCTGCAGCCCAGAGGTGTCACCTGGTGGCCTCCGTTACCCTCAGCAGGAGCCCCCCCCACCCTCTGTGAGCTACACACCTATCCCCCACCACATCACACCCAGCCAGGTGGGTTTTCTAACCCGTCCATCGTTCTCTGCCCCTTCTCCAACTTCTGAGCCTCCCTGGACGCAGCATCCCAGCAGCTGACGCACCAGTGCCACACAGACAGGACTAGGCAGGCGGCGTGACGTTACTTTACGCCTACGCACAGGTGCGTGTGCGCGTCCGGCAGCGTCCGCGAGCTCATCAGCGCGTGCCCGGGCCGGGGTCTGAGCAGGAAGGGGCGTGCGGCTCACTTACGCAGCAGCAGGCGGTGACGGTTATCTGGATGGTGTTCCTCCCGGGCTGGCAAACCTGCTTCAGGTACAGGGGCTTGTGGGAAGTCTTGTTGTCGCCCCGCTCGATGGTCAGGGGGGTGGCGTTGACGCTGACTTGGACGGAGGCCGGCCAGTTCGTGTTCATCTGCCGGTCCTCGTGGTGGTAGCATTTGAACTGCAGCTCCAGGTCGGGCCTGGGGCAGGAGGGGAGAAGGCTGAGCGACCTGGAGAGCTCTCGGGACGGCCTGAGGGGGGCCTGGAGATTTCTGGGGAGCTGGAGGCCCAGCTCTCCCCGGGGATGGGGCCGTGCGCTGGGTGGAGGGACCACTGGCTCCGAGCTGGCGTGGGGATGCCACAGCCGCTCCACGAAGGGGACGTCAGCGACCCCGAGCCGCTCTGCCCGGGCTGGGGCTGGCTGCCCCTCTGCCAGGACCCCGCGGGAGTGGCCAGCAGAGCTGGGGGGCCAGGCCTCACCTCAGCATCAGCGTCTTGTAGACGGAGTCGCGGAGCTGGAAGACGTGGTTGCTGACGGCCAGGTTGTGCTGCAGGCGGAAAGGCTCCAGCACCACCCCGTCCCGCACGGGGAAGGTCAGGCGTAGCTCCTCGCACGGGTTGCCTGCAGCGGGGGGCGCAGGGGGGCTCAGGCGGGGGGCGGGCTGGCGCCGCAGGGCCAGGGGCACCGGCAGGCACTGCACCCTCAGCACCACGGGCACCAGCCGCAGGGAGCGCCGGGACATGGGGCCAGCTGGGAGCCCCCGGCCCCTCCTCCCCACCGGAACGTGGCTGCTCTCGCCGTGGCAGCAGAGCCCCCAGTGCACCTTCCCCTCTGCTAGCCCCTCCCCTTTTCTAGCCCCTCCCCCTCTGCTAGCCCCTCCCCTTTTCTAGCTCCCCCCTGCTGCTAGCCCCTCCCCCTCTGTCAGCCCCTCCCCTCACCCCTTCCTCCGTTAGCCCCTCCAACCCAAGCCCACCCTTCCCCCCTCCCAACTGCCACTTCCAACTGCCATGGAACCCCCAGCCCCCCAAGTTCCAGCCCAGCTCGGAGTGACAGACCCCCCCCCCCACCCCCGGCCCAGCATCTGCCGGGTTTCCCCGCCATCCTAGATCCAACCCCCCCCGCCCCCGCCTTGCTCCCCGCGGCCACCAGGGTGCCAGGCCCCGAGCGCCCGGCCGACCCCTCAGGCTGCAGGTGGGACTCACCCGAGGGCGAGGGGTGCAGCGAGCTGATGCTGGGCTTCATGTCCGGCAGGAAGGGCGACTTGACGTCCTGTCCCGGGGACATGTACGGCGGGATGGTGCTTCCGGGCGTCATGGGGGGCGTGGGGTTCCCGGGCAGTGGGGAGCTGGGGTAGCCGGGCATAGAGCGTCCGGGCTGCAGGAAGACAAACACAGCATGGCTGGCAGAGCAAACCCATCTAGCAGAGCGGGGCGAGTCCCCTGCGGAGGAGAACAGGCGTATGGAGGGGGCACCACCCAGCGGCAGCACAGACCGGGGGGAGGTGCAGAGGGGGGATGGCACAGGAGGGGTGGGCGGGCGGGCATGGCTCTGAGGGGGGCAGAGCTGGGGGCGGAGCAGACACCTTGCCAGTGTGGTAGTGCCTTGGGACTCAGCCAGTGCAGTGCCGGGGGCAGTGTCAGGGCTGGTGTGCAGAGCCAGCGCAGTGCCAGGGGCAGTGCCAGGCCTGGTGTGCAGAGCCAGCGCAGTGCCGGGGGCAGTGCCAGGGCAGGGGTGCAGAGCCAGTGCAGTGCCCGGGGGCAGTGCCAGGGGGCCGAGGTGCAGAGCCAGTGCAGTGCCAGGGGGCCGTGCCAGGGGGCCAAGGTGCAGAGCCAGCGCAGTGCCAGGGGGCAGTACCGGGGCAGGTGTGCAGAGCCAGTGCAGTGCCTGGGGGCAGTGCCAGGGGGCCGAGGTGCAGAGCCAGCGCAGTGCCAGAGGGCAGTACCGGGGCAGGTGTGCAGAGCCAGCACAGTGCCAGGGGGCCGAGGTGCAGAGCCAGCGCAGTGCCAGGGGGCAGTGGTGCGGAGCCAGCGCAGTGCCAGGGGGCAGTGGTGCGGAGCCAGCGCAGAGTGAGGGGGCAGTGCCAGGGGGCAGTGGTGCGGAGCCAGCGCAGTGCCAGGGCAGAGCAAAGGCAGCGCCAGGGCTGTACTGGGGCAGAGCATGCCCGGCTGCCCAGTACCTCCCCCTGCAGGGAGGTGGCAGGGCTGGTGCTCAGGGCGCTCACTCACCCCGTTCATGGAGGCCTGGCTGTAGCTGGTGAAGGTGGCATTCTGCCCGTTGAACTGGTCCGTAGGCTGGGAAGAAGATGACCCCAAGGCACAGCGTTAGCGGAGCAGCCCAGGCCTCCCACTTCAGCCCACCCCAGCCCAGGATGGCCCTGGGGCTCAAGCTGGAGCCTGGCCATCAGGACTCCTGGGTTCCCTGCCAGTTCTGCCCTGCTGGGCAATACAACGGGGAGGCAGGGTGGACTCCCCAGAGCAGGGCGCACTGGGGCAGTTGGGGGAGGGGTGCAGTGCCCACCCAAGATAAAAAGGGTTTACACTGGCTCTGCAAGCAATCTACAAGGTGCTCCCTCAGTTCTGGCCACCCGCCCCCCACCCCCGACCCCCCACAGCCTCTGCAGGGTGACCCCCGCCGCGAGGTACCTTGTAGTATGGCCCAGCTGAGCCAGAGGTGGAGAGGTACTGGCCCATTCCTTGCTGCATGGGTATCCTGTGGCCAGGGTACGAGGGGGATGGAGCGGACGGCTGGGGAGCGCTGGGGCCGTACTGGGCAGCCTGAGCAGGGTACTGGGCCCCCTGGATGTACTGCTGCCCAGGGTATCCCTGCAAGGGAGAGAGAAGACGACATCCCAGCCGTGAAACCAGGACAAGCAGAACCCGCTGGAGCCACCTCTGGGGTGGGGGGCAGCCTGGAGACCATGCACCACTTGAGGCCCTAGTAATCTCCAGTCGCCCCAGCCAGGTGGGAAGCTGCGGGGGGGGACCCTGTGACGGGGTTCAGGCATCCCCGAGCATTGCCACGTCTGCAGCCACGAGTGACTCTCACTCAGCAGGGAGAACAGGAGAGTTATTCGTTGATGGGGACCCAGCGCAGTGCTGAGGTGTCGGTACAACTGGCAGAGACAGTCAGTCCATCCATCTTGGGGAGCGCAGGCCTGAGGGGAACCCCCAAGCCAGGGCCTTGGTCCCCCCCTTTGTTCCTCTCCTCCGGCCCAGGCTAACTCCAGCTCAACCCGGCCAAGCCCCTCTTCCCCCTCTGTCCTGCTTCCCAGGGAACATGTCACCGCTGGGCTCTGCTGCAGCCGAGTGTGACCTGGGGAAGCTGCTGGGCGCTACAGGAGCTCAGGAAGCGCTGCCAGCGAACCCGGGGGGCAGAATCCCCCCCTCGGTCCCAGACCCTCCTCCGGCAGGAGCCAGGCCTGGGAGCCCTCCCTGGGCAGCAGCGGGGGTTGCCCCGGGGCTGTTCAGTTCCCCGCCCGCTGGTAAAGAGGCCCCAGCCCTGCTTTGTACTCACGTCAGTGGAATACGCCCTCTTGACCCCCTGCCGGGGGATCTGCTGGGTCTGCGGGGGGCCGGGGTACCCGTGCTGGGGCAGCCTTTGTGCTCCATACAAGGGGGTGACGCCAGGGGCCCTGGCAGGGTTCATGCTCACGGAGGACATCCCTGAAGGCCCCATCACGCCCCCCATGCTGGCTGGGTTCATCCCAGCTGGTCTGTGGGGCCCTGCGGGAGGCAGGAACTGGCTGCTAAAGGGCTGCCCGGCCCCCATCTGCAGGAAGAAGGAAAGAGAGAGCAGTGAGCAGAGCCCCTCGGGCAGACCCCAGCGCACGAGGTACCAGCTGGGGGCCCTGGGGCTGCTGGTGTCCAGCACCCAACCGCCCTCTTACACCCATCACCCTGCCCCCAGCCAGCACCGATCCCCCACTCGCCCAGCACCCCCAGAGCACCCATCTCCCCCAACCCAGGGCCGCCGGCACCACCGGCGAGGGGACCCGCCTCTTACCGCTCCGTACTGGCTCAGCTCTTGGCTCTGCTTCTCCTGCAGGGCGGCCACCGTGGCCGTGGCCGTGGCCGTGGCCGTGGCGGCAGCGGCAGCCACAGCCGCCGCGGCTGCGGCCTGGGTGAAGTCGGCAGGGGGCCGGCCGGCGTGCGATGGGAGCCCCAGCCCGCCGGGGCCATTGGGGTTGCCGGCGTAGCTGCAAAAAGCGGGGAGTCAAGGGGCCATTCCTGTGAAGGCCTGGGGGCTCCCCCGCCCAACGGCGGACGCCCGCCTCCTCCCCATCTCCCTGAAGGAGCCACTACCCGCCGCCCCAGAGGCTGGGCCCCCCACATCGTCAGCCTGGGGACGGCTCCTTCTCTGACCAGCAGGGGGAGCACGGCACAGCGGTTTGCATGGTTCTGGGGCGCAGGATGTGGCTAGGAGGCACTTACCCCCGGCAGCTACCAGCCAGCACCCCAGCCGGTCCCACAGGACCACTCCCTGCCTGCCACACCCCCCGACGCTGCTTTCGACACACACACAGCCCGAGCAACGGGCGCCGGCAGATTCTGCTGGGGTGCGGGCAGCGTGCCAAGGCTGGAGCCCAAGGCAGGCCCTGCACAGAGCGCCGACGGGCGCCGGTGCGGCTGGCAGGCACGGCTGGGTGGTGGCGGGCTGGATTTTGCCCGCCATGGCCAAGCTCCACTTTTCCACCGCACCCAGACAGCCCAGGGCGCTGAGAGGCCGGCGTGCCCAGAAGAGCCCCCCTCCTGCCGCCCCCGCGAGACCCCAGCCGAGCCAGGCCCCAGCTCGCTCCGTCCTTACCTGGTGGTGAAGCCGGGCCCGCCAGGGTACGTGCTGCGGCCGTACATTCCCTGCTGCACATAGCCCTTGCCGGCAGCCCCCTCCGGGAACGGCTGCTGTCCCATGAACTGAGGCGAGTTCATTCCCGAGCTGCTGCCAGCCATTCCGGGCATCATTGGGTTACCAGAGGTGTTTCCCCCGGGGCCCATGGGGTTTCCAAACACCTGCGTGGGACAGAGCCCGAGAGCGGCAGCATGAGGGGGTGAGAGAGGCAGTGGCAGCCCGGACCCCAGCCCACGCCCCCTTCTCATGCAGCCCCTGGGATGGCTCCTTGCACCCTTTGGGCCCGGGGCGCAGCCGGGGCCCCACTGGGGGCTGCAGAGAGCCAGCAAATGGCTGCATTGTGGGGAGCGCCGAGGAGGCAGGGGGAGGCTGGGGTGAGATGGGGGCTGGAATGGGGCATTTCTAGGGGTGGGGAGAAGTGAGTGGTGGGGGGATCAGGAGGGGGTGGCAGATTTCCAGACAAGCCTCAGGGCCGCTTTGCCTTAGCAGCATTTTAGGGGCCCCAAGCGCCCCAACTGCACAGTGCCCTAGACCTCACCCACAGCATGCCCGGGGGCCCCCCATCTGGGGCCCCGTGACTCGGGGGGTGGGGTGGCTGCGGGTACCTGACTCTGGGACGTGCTGTTGCTGACACCCCACACGGTGGTTACCACGGAGAGCGATCCTGCAGGCTGATTGGTGCTCGGTTGCCAAGGAACTGACTCGTATGCAAATGAACCATCACTAGAGAGGAAAACAAGGCAATTAAAAACCCCTTTGGGAGGAGGCTGGCGGGGGCGGAGGCTCAAGTGGGCAGCCCCCACGGCCAGGGCTGGAGACACCCACGGCGGGGAGGGGCTCCCGGCTGCCTGCGGCAGGGCAGCGAGTTATTTCACCAGTGGAGAACATATGGAAATCCACTGGCCAGCAACAAGTTCAGGCTTGAGGTTAGAGGAAGGTTTCGCACGTCAGAGGAGCGAGGCTCTGGGCCACCTCCCCTGGGGAACCGCAGGGGGGAAAGCGACGAGCTGGCTTTCAGACCGAGCCTGAGAACTTTCCGCGCTGGCACGCAGCCCGTCTGCAGCTTCCAGCTACAAGTATTTCCAGGGACCAGGCCTGGGCCCCAGCTGGGGAGAGCTCCGAGTCCAGGGTCAGGCTGGGGGCGGGGGGCCCAACTGACTGCGGTCTTAGTGTGCAGGTAGGACTTCGCCTCTGGGTCAGATTCGCAGAGCTCTTGGCCGGGGGGTTGTCCCCCTTCCTCCGCAGTGTGGGGCACGCGCCACCGGCAGGCAGAACCTGGCGGCCAGGGTGACTTCTCCGTAAGGAGGGGTCTTTGAACCACGAGGGTGTTGGTCACCCGGCAGGAGGTTAGGGCTGCCGGGTGCAGGAGGGCAGGCTGGATTAGCAGCCTGTGAGCGTTGGGAAGAGCGAGGGAGGCTTCCGGGGCCAACCTTGGGAAGTAGGGGGCCCGGGGCCATGGGGGTGGCGCCAAGCGGAGAGACCCATCGCCAGGGAGGAGGCACCGTGGCCAGGCCCCCAGGGATCTGTGGCTGGAGAGGAGGTGCCACGGGGGCAGGGGAGACCTGTGGCCCAGGAGGAGGTGCTGAGTCTATGTGGGGGAGCAGGACTGGAGCTGGGCGCAACCCAAGGCCGTTGGGAGTGACGTTTGCCTGGCATTGAGGTGATACCCTCCTAAGCACATCTCCAGGCCCCCGGCGCCACGTGGTACCCAGCGCCGATCTCTCTGGTCACCCCCACGCCCGGCAGGGGGGTGTGGGAGGAAGCCCAGCGCCCTGGACGACCCACCCCGCAACCGCCACGGACAGACTCACCCATGCGGCGTGGGCGGGAGGGATGGTTTCATTGGGTTCATGGAGTTCATTGGCTGCAGGCAGGCGAGCGGGGCACGGGCTGGGGCTTTCAAGGGCTGGCTTGGAGCTGCTGGCTGGCTCCACGCGGGCTGGGGAGGGATGGACAGTCACCACGTTAATGCCACCCGGAGGCAGTGCTAGCTCTGTGGGCAGGCTGCCCGACACGGACACGGCAGGGGAGCCCTGCTATTCCCGCCCCGGCCTCTCCCAGCAGCGGCGCCCTGGGGGGCAGCTCCCCTCTCCCAGCAGCGGCGCCCTGGGGGGCAGCTCCCCTCTCCCAGCAGCGGCGCCCTGGGGGGCAGCACCCCTCTCCCAGCAGCGGCACCCTGGGGGGCAGCACCCCTCTCCCAGCAGCGGCGCCGTGGGGACTGGGGCAGGATGCTGGCTGGGGGGTGGTTGAGCTCCTGGCTAGACCCGCACTAGGAACGGTTTTCCCTGGCAAAATCGTCCCTCCCCCCCATTGGAATACACCACCGGCCGGTCAACGCTTGCATGAACGAGTGTCGAGAGACCGTCCTGTCCCCCTCTGGCCCCTGCACAGGGTAAGGGCCGCCCCCACCCAAACCCCTTCCCCAAACTCAGCAGGGGCGGGGGGGGGGCGGCCCAAGCCCCCTCAGCCTCTGTCTCCTGCCTCCCCCAGCCCCAGCCAAACCCATCCTAGACCTGAGGGCCGCCCCGCTCCCACCCCTGGGGGCAAGCGTGGGCACCACCGGGCCAGCCGCATCAATGCAAAAATCTGCCACTGAAAAACGGCCGCCCAGCCCGCATCCCTGTGCCGGAGGCATGGCAGCGTCCCTGGAGCCGAGGGTGGGGGGTGGGGGGTGGGTCCCTCCCCTGGCCTCAGCAAAACTCACCCCCCACCCACTCCCACCACCCGGCGGGTACAGCCCTGGCCCCAGGAGAGCGCTTGCGCCAGGCAAGGAGACAACCGCGGGGGCCAAGGGCTCATCGCCAGGTCAGGGACACACAGGCACCTCCCTCCAAGGTCTCCCGGCACAGGCCACCTCGCCTCCCACACACCCAACCCCCTGCAAGGACGCACACCCGGCCGTGCAGCCCCGCAGATGTAGTCCCCACGGACACCCCAAATACGGACATGGACTCGGTGCCCCTCGGCAGCTCACCCAGCCCTGCACAGGCCCCGCGCTGCCCGGGCTTTGCCCAGAAAACCCTCGCTCAAGGGTGCTACTGCTCTGCCCGAGCCTTGGGGTCCCCGGCACTGGCTCCCACGGCCCCCCCGAGCAGCGCTGCGCACCCGGCTGTACCAGCAGGGGCTCTGACTCACAGCGCTGGGGCGAGAGCCAGGTACGGATCTGACGCTTCCGCCCCCAGCTCTGCCGGCTGAGGCCCCCTCCCACCGGCCGCGGCTCTGCCTCCCTTCTCCACAGCTGCAGGGGCTCCCCTGCGGCAGCCAGGGGGCATGAACGGGCAGGGGCAGGGGCGCGGTCACCCAGGGAGGCTGGAGCACTGCAGGGTGCTGGTCCCGGCTGAGCTGAGTCGCAGCCCGGACCCGCCTCTTCCCTGCCTACCCCTGGCACCCCACGGCTCCCTGCTGCTTCCCAAGGCCGGGCGGGGGCGGACCTGGCGCCCGATTGCTGTTCCTGGCCCAGCCCTTCGGTCGGGTCAGAGAAGGTGAACCCTTCGACTCAGTGTGTCTCCCTGAGGCAGGCTGGCTGCCTCCTGCAGCCCCTCGCTCTGGGCCCCCGGGCTCCCCTCGGCAAGGGCGCGCCCCCTGCTCTCCCGAGGGAAGTGGTCACATTAGCTCGGCATCACAGCCCAGCCAGCAGGAACTTGGCGTCCTGCCCAGATCTGGCAAAACAAGGGCTGGCATGCGCCGGCCGGAGGGCTGGCCTAGCTCCGCTGGGTTAACTCTCCCGGCCCCACGGCGCACAGCGCCTGGCACAGTGCAACCGGGGCAAACCCCACGGCGCCTGCTGCCAGGCCCAGGGCACAGCACACGGGGGGGGGCTGGCCCCTTCCAGAAACATCTTCTGCCAGCAGGTGGTGCCACGTGGAGGGGTGGGGAGGCTGGCGGGGGGGGGGGTGGTTTCCAGCAGGGGGCGCTGCATGGCAGGGGTAGGGGGGAGCTCCCAGCAGGGGGCGCTGCATGGCGGGAGGGTGGCTGGAGGGGAGCTCCCAACAGGGGGCGCTGCGTGGCGGGGGGGTGCCTGGAGGGGAGCTCCCAGCAGGGGGCGCTGCATGGAGGGGGGTGGCTGGAGGGGAGCTCCCAGCAGGGGGCGCTGCATGGTGGGGGGGGTGGCTGGAGGGGATCTCCCAGCAGGGGGCGCTGCATGGAGGGGGGGTGGCTGGAGGGGAGCTCCCAGCAGGGGGCGCTGCATGGAGGGGGGGTGGCTGGAGGGGAGCTCCCAGCAGGGGGCGGAGGGTGGCCAGAGGGGAGCTCCCAGCAGAGGGCGCTGCATGGCAGGGGGTGGCTGGGGGGCAGCTCCCAGCAGGGGGCGGGGCATGGCCCGAGGGAAGCTCCCAGCAGGGGGCGCTGTGTGGCGGGGGGTGGCTGGAGGGGCAGCTCCCAGCAGGGGGCGGCCAGAGGGGAGCTCCCAGCAGGGGGCGCTGCGTGGCAGGGGGTGGCTGGGGGCAGCTCCCAGCAGGGGGCGCTGGGTGGAGGGGCAGGACCCCTGCCGCACGGCGCCCCAGCCCCGGCCACACCCGCGTCCCCGCAGGCGGCTGCCGCACAGCGCCCTGCGCGCAGCAAGGAAGGAAAGCGTCTCCGGCTGGAACAGCCCAGACCAGCTCCTGGATCCTGTTTGCAAACACGCAGCAGAGCCAAGGCCTCCTGGCGGGGAGCCGGCAGCGCAGGAATCCGGCCCGGCCCTCTGACGCCCGGGCTGCTCCAGGCCACCGGAGCAGAGGGTGGAAGGAGGGGCAGCGGCTGCCCCCCACTCTGCGCCTGCTGCTGGGGGGGGAGGGAAGCGGCCATGGGGCTGGGAAAAACCTGCACACCCCCTCCTGCCTCCCGCACTCAAGCGCCAGAGCCCCAGCGCGATGGAAACACTCAACCCTGGCGCGCTGCCACCCCCCACCCCCTCATGTGCTGGAGCTGGGCCTGGGTCCCCCCGAGCCCCGGTCAGGAGGCTCCGGATCCCCACAGGGAGCCATCCTCAGCCGGCCCTGCTGCCCCCGCCCCCCAGGCCGGGGCAGCCTCCCCGCCAGCGCCCGGCTGAGCGGACAGAGGAGGCCCCTGGGGAGCGAGGGGGCGGTTGGCTGGCCCCCCGCTGGCGGGCTGCTTGGAAGGAGCTCCCCATAGGGGAGGGAGCCCGGGCGCTCCGCTGCAGGGGCAGGATGCGAGGGGGCTGCGGGGGAGGCAGGCTGGTGCACGGCTGGAGGGGCCCTTGTGCACCGCGGTGGGAAGGGGCCTGGAGCGGAGCCGGGGGTGTGCATGTCACAGCAGGTCGGCTTGGGCGGGGGGAACAGCACACACACACCCAGGCCTGTTGTCTCCTGCACTGACCCACTGCCCCCAGGCTCACCTGCTCTCCCCGACCGGCAGGTCCCTGGCTACCCACATCGTCCCACCCGCCCCTGGCTGCCATCACCAGCTTCCCAGACACCCTCCTGGGCTCTGGCGAGGCCCCAGAAACCACTGCGGCTCCCCGCCGATTTCCTTAACAAAGGACTCACTTTTAGGAAGTTCACCCTGCCCTCCAGCCGCTGCGCCACGCCCGTGGCCCAGCTAAAACCCAGCTCTAGGTGTGTCCAGCCTCTGGCGCTGGCTCTGGGGCCCCGGCCCATGACTGACACGCCTAGGCCCGACTGAAGTGCAATTAACAAAGGGTAAGTCAGCAAACCCTGGGGCTGAAGGCCCCCCAACCCCATCAGCTCCGCTCCTAGGGTAGGGGAGTGCCCCCAGGCAGAGCTGGCAGTGCCAGGGAGCCGGTGGGTGGGTTTTTGCGCTGCCAGCCATGGAAACGGAACGTGGCATTAACAAAGCTCTGCTGGTTGAATTGCCTCGGTTTCTAAGAGGGACGCACATTCTGCTGCTTTCAGGCGTTCCGTCGACGACAACATTACAACACAGCACTCATCCGAGTGCAAAGGATGGGGACAACTGAGGCACACGGTCGCAGCCCCTGGGTGCAGCCCCGAGAGGAGAAACCAAACTTCATGGCCTCACCAAGCGTCTTGCAGGTCCAGTGCTCTAGCCATTAAACCACACAGCCTCCCCAGGGCCATCCTCACTAGCTGTGCAGACCCACACAAGCAGGTTGAGCACCTCCCCAGGGCACTGGCTACACAGATCCGCTTGCAGGATCTACACAAGCAGAGCCTGTGATCCTCAGCCAGCCGGACCTCAGTCACTAAACCGGATAGATTTTGTCTCCCAACCAAGCAAGCTGAGCCTGGAGTCCAACCTTCGCCGGCTGTGCCCTGAACCCTGCTGGATATTCTCCCCACTCGACGAAGCCTCAAAGGGCTTTGGCTCCAATTTTCCAAACTAAAAAACCCAATTTCCTTCGGGCAGGACCCTCCTCCACTGCAGCCTGGAAAATTCCCGCCCCGGACAGTGCGTGTTTTGGAAAACTGTGCTCATTTGGATTAAAACACAGGAACAAAAATCACTCAGAGCCTTTTCATGGAGCCACCAGCAGGTGCTGGTCTGGGGTCAGGCCCCACTTTTCCTCTCCCCCACCGGCTCTTTCCCCAGACTAAACACAGCTGCTGGCTAGAACATCAGGTGCAACAATGAGCCCCTTTTATAGCTGCTACAGAAAAACACACTCGGTCCCAGTGCAAATCAGTCCTGGAGTTACTAGACTGCACTCCAATGGTGTGCAAAGCCCATGTCCAACCTTTCCAGTACCAGCGTTATGAACCCGATTGACTCAGCTGCCTCCTGTGAATCCACCTCAAACACAGTCTGAAATTTCGTCCTCCACCAGGCCGGGCCTCTCCTGTGCCCTAGCAGAGAGAGGTGCTCAGGGCCTTAGTCCTGTCTGTGACTGCCCCCACAGCATCCTATAGGCCCAGCATTGCTATCGCAGCTAGCAGTGTGGGTCCCAAACACAGCCCCCTCCATGACAAGGTTCAGCAAATAGCAGGCGCCGATTGGACAGGCACACTGGGGGGGCAGGGAAGACACGCGAGAACCCTCCCATGCGGGGGTGTCCACCTGCACCCCCGCAAGAGAAGGGAATTAGCATCAGCTCTTTGCCTATAACACAACAGCCACTCTAACGCTGTGATCTCAGCCTGTGCCGGGGGCAGATCCAGGTCGGGTTCCTGCCCAGCACAGAGCACCCAGAGCCCACGCCAGGGGCACAGATCCGGGTCGGGTTCCTGCCCAGCACAGAGCACCCAGAGCCCACGCCAGGGGCACAGATCCGGGTCGGGTTCCTGCCCAGCACAGAGCACCCAGAGCCCACGCCAGGGGCACAGATCCGGGTCGGGTTCCTGCCCAGCACAGAGCACCTAGAGCCCACGCCAGGGGCACAGATCCGGGTCGGGTTCCCCTCCCAGCACAGAGCACCTAGAGCCCACGCCAGGGGCACAGATCCGGGTTGGGTTCCTGCCCAGCACAGAGCACCCAGAGCCCACGCCAGGGGCACAGATCCGGGTCGGGTTCCTGCCCAGCACAGAGCACCCAGAGCTCACGCCAGGGGCACAGATCCGGGTCGGGTTCCTGCCCAGCACAGAGCACCCAGAGCCCACGCCAGGGGCACAGATCCGGGTCGGGTTCCCCTCCCAGCACAGAGCACCCAGCGCCCACGCCAGGGGCACAGATCCGGGTCGGGTTCCTGCCCAGCACAGAGCACCCAGAGCCCACGTCAGGGACACAGATCCGGGTCAGGTTCCCCTCCCAGCACAGAGCACCTAGAGCCCACGCCAGGGACACAGATCCGGGTCGGGTTCCCCTCCCAGCACAGGGCACCTAGAGCCCACGCCAGGGGCACAGATCCGGGTCGGGTTCCTGCCCAGCACAGAGCACCCAGAGCCCACGCCAGGGACACAGATCCAGGTCGGGTTCCCCTCCCAGCACAGAGCACCTAGAGCCCACGCCAGGGACACAGATCCGGGTCGGGTTCCCCTCCCAGCACAGGGCACCCAGAGCCCACGCCAGGGGCACAGATCTGGGTCGGGTTCCTGCCCAGCACAGAGCACCCAGAGCCCACGCCAGGGGCACAGATCCGGGTCGGGTTCCCCTCCCAGCACAGAGCACCCAGCGCCCACGCCAGGGGCACAGATCCGGGTCGGGTTCCTGCCCAGCACAGAGCACCTAGAGCCCACGCCAGGGGCACAGATCCGGGTCGGGTTCCCCTCCCAGCACAGAGCACCTAGAGCCCACGCCAGGGGCACAGATCCGGGTCGGGTTCCCCTCCCAGCACAGAGCACCTAGAGCCCACGCCAGGGGCACAGATCTGGGTCGGGTTCCCCTCCCAGCACAGAGCACCCAGAGCCCACGCCAGGGGCACAGATCTGATGGGTTCCACTCAGCGTACTGGGCACCCAGAACCCACGCCAGGGGCACAGATCCGGGTCGGGTTCCTGCCCAGCACAGAGCACCTAGAGCCCACGCCAGGGGCACAGATCCAGGTCGGGTTCCCCTCCCAGCACAGAGCACCCAGAGCCCACGCCAGGGGCACAGATCCGGGTCGGGTTCCTGCCCAGCACAGAGCACCTAGAGCCCACGCCAGGGGCACAGATCCGGGTCGGGTTCCCCTCCCAGCACAGAGCACCTAGAGCCCACGCCAGGGACACAGATCCGGGTCGGGTTCCTGCCCAGCACAGAGCACCCAGAGCCCACGCCAGGGGCACAGATCTGGGTCGGGTTCCCCTCCCAGCACAGAGCACCCAGAGCCCACGCCAGGGGCACAGATCTGGGTCGGGTTCCCCTCCCAGCACAGAGCACCCAGAGCCCACGCCAGGGGCACAGATCTGGGTCGGGTTCCCCTCCCAGCATAGAGCACCCAGAGCCCACACCAGGGACACAGATCCGGGTTGGGTTCCCCTCCCAGCACAGAGCACCCAGAGCCCACGCCAGGGGCACAGATCCGGGTCGGGTTCCCCTCCCAGCACAGAGCACCCAGAGCCCACGCCAGGGGCACAGATCTGATGGGTTCCACTCAGCGTACTGGGCACCCAGAACCCATGCCAGGGGCACAGATCCGGGTCGGGTTCCTGCCCAGCACAGAGCACCCAGAGCCCACGCCAGGGGCACAGATCCGGGTCGGGTTCCCCTCCCAGCACAGAGCACCCAGAGCCCACGCCAGGGGCACAGATCCGGGTCGGGTTCCCCTCCCAGCACAGAGCACCCAGAGCCCACACCAGGGACACAGATCCGGGTTGGGTTCCCCTCCCAGCACAGAGCACCCAGAGCCCACGCCAGGGGCACAGATCCGGGTCGGGTTCCCCTCCCAGCACACAGCACCCAGAGCCCACGCCAGGGGCACAGATCTGATGGGTTCCACTCAGCGTACTGGGCACCCAGAACCCACGCCAGGGGCACAGATCCGGGTCGGGTTCCTGCCCAGCACAGAGCACCCAGAGCCCACGCCAGGGGCACAGATCCAGGTCAGGTTACCCTCAGTGCACTGGGCACCCAGCAGCGCAGATGCTTTCTAAGGAGCTCCAAGCAAGCGCTAACCAATAGACACCCCACCCTCAGCATATTACCCCTCTAACAGGTGGGGGAAACTGAGGCACAGAGAGGGGGCGGGATTTGACCGTTACCCACACAGATTCCCATAGCTATGGCTCCCAGTCTCCTGCTCTAACCACTAGCTCTACTTGCCCCGGCAGTCCCTTATTCACACCCCAGCACCACACAGCTCTGTTTCCACCGGCTCCTCGCTCCTTCGTTTGTTTTCTTCAGCAATCAAACTCTTCAACGTTTTTTCAGCTCACGTGAAAACCCAACCCAACCTACTTCCATGTCCGAGGGCCAAGCCCCAGCCAGACTGCTACCGAGGCAGAGGGACTTCCACAGGGACAGACCCCCTCCCCAAATTCTGCCTTCTCCCCCACTCTGTCCGCAGCGCTCCATGCGAGCGGCCCCTTGGCAAGCCAGATTCCCCAAGAGTCTCCTATTTGCGCCTGCAGATCTTGGAGACATGCAGACCTCAAGCGCTTTTCACGGGCTGTAAATGGGCCCGCTAGGCCGACTTCACACTCATTCAAGGCGAGCGGCTCCCCGAAGGGGCCACTGCTTTTCAGAAAGGACGGCGTAGACGGCCTTTGACTCCAGTTAAGATCGGTGTGTTTTTGCCAGGAAATTATTACGAAGATTCATCTTACAACAAGATGCTAGCTTCCCACAGACCCCCTGTCCTGCTTGCTTAGGGTTCCCGCCAACAGAAGGACGAATTAATTCCGTTTTTATTGTTCGCAGCAAGACTTAGCGTGGCCAATTATTGGAAAAAAAAGAGTACTTCTCATCCTACAGCACTGTGGCATAGTAAAATATGGCCTAGCCTTGTCAGAAAAACTTTCACACCAAGCACCACCCAAGAGAAGCACCGGAAAGAGGATATTTATTTAAAAAACAGGGCATCTCTTTCAGGACCCTTGGAGAAAGGCTCCGTAACCAGCAAGCCAGAACCTTTAGCCAGGTATTTTGACTACTGAGCTGATGCAGAGTAAATAAAAAGCAACGATTGAGGTGACTGGCTGATGTTCTAGTGCTCCTTTATCTTAATAAAAAGATTCGCCACCAAACAAAAGAACTAATTCAAATGGCTTTCTTCAGACTTGGCTTGTTTGACAGATCTTGACAAGATCTAAAAATTAAGCCAAGTGCGGGGAAAAAAAAAGGAGGTGTGGTTTTAATAGCTGCAAATGGTTAGGGCTCGCTTTAACCAACATACACGAGTTGGAAACGAAGCCTGCCGTGGTAACGGACATTTGGCCGAGTGCTGCATGGTAAGTTGATAGGAACACGGCTACAGGATTTTCCATTTCCCTGTTTGTTTCTCTTTTAAAAACTAGGAAATCAAATGCAAACCTACATCCCACTGCGCCGTTAACATGCATTCGAGTCAGGAGGAGCAAAAACTTTGGCGCACTGGGGCCATTTGCTTGAGGACATGGTTGCATCCCACCCCCTTGGGTACAAACGCAGCTGCAAAACGATCGGCGCCGTTTACCCTGGGATCAGAGTCCCTACAGTTGAAGCGGGCATCAGAACACAAGCAGCTAAGGGGGCAGGGATGCGTTGTTAAACTGTTTGCTCTTGGCTTGGGCAGGTCTGGAGTGTGAATGATTCGTTGTGAGTCGTGTGACAGGTCCAGCCGTGATAAGGGATGAGCGGGAACAATGATCCAGCAGCCCCTCTCCAGGCCGGACGTGTATTTCCTGGGAACCGACTAACCCCCACAGCCCATCCATGCTCCTGTGTCCCCCCCCAGCATGGCCACAGAGGCGCAGAGATAAAAGACCTGTGTGCCAGGGACCGGGTGGGGGAAGAGAGACACAGGGGGGCACCTGTAGAGCCAGCCTCGCCCTCAGCTGCTAGGGAGGCACAAGGCAGCCTCCCAGGGGTGCCAAGACAGCGCAGGGCCCGTCCTCCCTCGGGCAAAAGCCAGCTAACCACCCTACCCCTTCTCTGCCGCCCTTGCCTCACGAAGCGCCCAAAACTCCTCACACTAGCGAAAGCAGCTGGCACGGCCTGAAATCCCGAGGGAGGACCAGGGGATCCTTCGGGGGGGATACTCAGGCGGAAGGACGTGTCCGGGGTCCCCCTCGCTCCCTGCTGTCTGGCAGAACCAGCCCGTCGGGCACCAGAAGGGCAGATGCCAGCCCCAGCTGCCCTGTGATGGGGGCCAGTTCTGTCCTATTGTGGAGCCTGGGGCAGACAGCTCAGACATGGGATCTCCCTCCAGTGCCCCCCACAACCTCCAACGCTTGGTCCCTTCTCCCCGCCCAACCCACCCACCATGGACCTGCTCGGTGCCCCAGGCCCGTGCCCCTCGGCCAGCTGCAGGGACGACTCGAAGGGGGGTTTCGGAAGTGCGGCTTCCTTTCCCCAGTGGAGGGAAGCGCTGGAGTAAGGTCTCCCTGGATCGCCCTGGGCCACAGCTCTGCCAGTGCCCCTCGCTCCCGACCAGCAGCCCCTGCCAGCCCAACTGGTCCTTTCTTCAGCAGGAATGCCAAACCGCCCCAGTCGGTGAGGTAAAACCTGCCCAGCAGGGGTGCTGAGAGCCACTGACCCCAACAGCAACCCCTGTACAGGATGGGAACCACTTCAAGCCAGGGGCTGCAACATCCACCTCCCCACCGAAGGATCTAGCCCCCAGCACAGCCCCTCTTGCAGAGCCCGGCGTGCCTCGGCCTGGGCAGGGAGGGAGAGGCCTGATTACAGGGCCGGGTACAAGCCAAGGGGCAGCAGGACACATGGGAGCATTCAGCCGGGCATGGCTGGGGCCGCGGAAGCAAACAGCCCTGGCGGCCGTCGCGGAAGAGCTGCCCACGGGGGACATCCCCTGCCAAGGCTGACCAGCAGCTGGCTCCTGCCAGCTGGGAGCCGGAGAGCGTAGCAGTGGCAGGGCTCCCCGGGGGCTGCAGGGTCACACGTGTGACCGGGCCCAGGTGGGGGAGAGAAGCACGGCCTGCTGGCGTGAGGCCAGGAGGCGGCTATACCCCCCTTTCACGCAGCAGCTGCCAGCCCCGGCCTTCTGGACCACCCTGCAGCAGCGAGCTCCCCCCCGGGCCAATCTATTCACCGCAAAGGCAGCACACAACCAAGCCGCTGACGGCCCCCGAGGCAGGGCTGCAGGGGCTCCCCTTTAGGCAGGGCCACCCCGTAAGCCAGGAGCTCCCACCCACCCGGGAGCAGGACAGGGCAGGTGCGAGCCAAGGGCGGGCACGGCTAAGCCTGGGAAGGGCCATGCACGGGATGTAATGTGCCTTCTGGCCCATTGGGCCTCACTTAGCATCTGCCAAGCAGGGGCTCCCCTGTCCAGGGGGGTCTTTGCACCGGGCCAGCGAGGGGCCAAGGGTAGGGGTCGGCCCAGCCCAGCACCGGGCCAGGGCTGGACGTAGCCAGCTGCAGTGCGGAGGACGTGCTGGGGGCGTCTGCCTTCAGGTCCCGGTGCTCCCCCCAGCTTGTGGCAGCCCCTGGCAGCCCGCGGGAGGTGGGACAGGGGAGCAGGCGTGACTAACCCTTCCATACGGCCTTGAGTCACCGGCCGGGTCCCACGATCTGCGAGTGGCTCTGGGGCAGGGGAGACTGCAGCACAGGGCCCAAAGCCCGGGGCCTTGGCATGGCGCTTGCTGGCTCCCTGCCCACGCCCCAGGGTGGCACTGGGCCACCAGGGTCCCGCTGGAGCGCTGCCTTGTGCCAAGCCAGGACAAAGGGGGGGGCCCAGCCACTGCTCCGGGGCACCCCAGGCAGCAGGGCGAGGGAGGCTGATGTGACCAGCCCCTGGCTGCCCTGAGCGGTGTGGGGCAGACAGGGGCCATCCGGGCCCTGACAAACCTCACCCGCCGCCTGGGACCCCGGCGCCCAGCTCGCTGCAGGGGAATAGGGCCCCGTTCCACCACCAGCCACTCCCACTCCTGCCATTACTGCAGGGCACAGCTCAGCCGATCGCAGTGACCCCACTGCTGACTTGGCTGCCAGCGGCCAGGGCAGGGCCAGGTCCCAGCCTGTAACTCCGCTCCCAGCAGGGGCATCGTGTGCCCATGAGCCGGGGAAGGAGGGGGAGGGAGAACCCAGCCGTCCTCTGGAAGCTGCTCCCAGTTCAAACTAGCATCCAGCCAGGGCCGGGTTGAAACCAGCTTCGCTCCAGCTGGGGTGGCAGCTGCTTCTCGCCTGAAGGGGCCCCTCCGCTTCCCGGCCCGCCCCCCCATCCCTCACCAAATGCACCTGGGGAGGGAGGGAAGGGCTGGAGGGGAGCAGCTGTGGGCACGTCTCACCCTGCTGAGGGAAACTGAGGCACCGGGCGGGCCCTGAGCGCTGGCTGCCGGGCCCAGCCTGAGCATTAGCCTGTCCTGTAAGACCAGAGAGACCTACTCCCCAACCCAGGGCTGGAGGCTCCTGCGTCCTGGAGTGGAGTAGCAGGGGGCCTTCCCCAGCCCCAGCAAGGGACGCCTCTCCCCCGGGGAGCGCTGGCTGAGGCCTGCCAGGAGCCGGGTGGGAAGGAGGCATCTCCAGCGCGTGTGGCTGCAGCACAGGCGGGGGCAGCGAGGTGGGCTGCCCAGCCAGCTGCGCACGGCTCCCCTGAAGCGTGTGCCCGCTGCTCCCGGAGCCTGTACCTGCCCAGAGATTAGGGGCGGGGAGGCGCTGCCGCAGAGGCTGGCCTGGGAAGCAGAGGCAAGCAGGCCCCCGGCCCCCCTGCCGGGAGGGCACGCTGAGGGACTGGCTACGCCGCTGGAGGCGGACGCACAGGGAGCTGCCCGGATGCAGCCGGGGGGGCGGGGCAGGTGATTTGGCGGCTTGCAGGCGCTGGCACCTTGGCCGCAGAGGCGGCCGCTTGCCGGCACCTGCGGGGTCCCCGTCAGGCTGCTGCCCCGCCGTGCTGGGAGCCGGGGGGGGCTGGCCCAGATCCCTGCCGCCCCCCAAAACCCACGCGGGCTCAGCGGCCGCCCAGCCCACCAAGGTGCCCCGGGCCCAAGCACGGGGCATGGGGACTCCTAACGGGGCCCTCTCACTTACTCCCCTGCCGGGGGGGGGGCTCCCCTCCCCCCAGCACCCCCTGCTGGCATCACTGGGCACCCCCCTCCCCCAGCCCACCCCACTGCCCCCTGCTGGGGTCAGTCGGCGCTGCAACCCCCTCCCCCGCACCCAGCTGCACTCCCTGAGCGCTCCCCTCCCCACGCAGCCAGAGCCCTGCCCCCACCCCCACTGCCCCCTGCAGGGACAGGCTGGGCTGGAATCACTGGGTGCTTCCCACCCCCGGGAAAGGCCCAGGTTCCCGTCACCAGCACAGCTGAGCACCCAGTCACTTCCCAGCAGGCCCCCCTCTGTGGCCGCTATTTGGGGGCGGGGAGGTCCCAGGCCGGGCCCTGCTGCAGGGGGAGGGCCTGGCCCGGCGCCCACGCTGGAGTGGGGGCTGGGAATGCGGCTGCCACCTGGCGGGTGGGGGAGGGGAGGGGAGTGCCCCCCCCCCACACACACACCGGATGCGTCTGCAGTTCCTGTGCAGCAGGCGTTGGTGGGCTCTGGGCCCGAGGGGTGGGGGGGGCCGCGGGCGGGGCCCTGCAATCTCCAGGCGCAGCTGCTGGGGCAGGGGGGGAGGGGCGGCCGTCCCGCTGGCACAGCACCCCAGGGCAAGGGCGGTGGGCGAGATAAGCAGGGGTACAATGGGGGGAGAGCGGGACCAGCGTGAGCGGAGGAGCCGCCGGCTGAGGCTAGCTCTGTCAGGCTGCAGGGGCGGCCCCTGGGACGCTGGTGCAAGGGGATGCTGAGCTGGGGGGAAGGGAGATCGAAGCCTCCTTGGCTGGGGAGCCCCTGTGCAAGGGATGCTGCACCCCAGCCTGCTCCTTGGGGGTGGGACCTGACTCTCCCCTCTCTCCAGCCTGGCACCTTGCTGCAACTCTGGCTGCTGGCAGCCTCCGGGAGCAGGGGGAGCTGCCCAGCGGGCAGCTGGCCAGGAACTCAAAGGCTGTGGTATCTGGCATGAAGTGCAGCTGGCAGGGGCCCTGGCACCGACTCGGCCCACGGCACTGCCCTTCCTGAGGTTGGCTGGGGTGGGTGGCAGACACCTGGGCACCCAGCAGCTGCTCTGACACAGGCATAACCCACCGCGGGGCAGGCACAGCAAAGCAGGGGCTGGGTCCCTGGCCCAGCACCGCATGCAGGGGACCAAGGACACGGGCTCAGCGACGGGACCCAGACAGCCCAGGTGGAGTCACAAGGAGAGCACAGCCTGGGGAACGACCCCGAGAGCCTCTGCCAGCTCAGCGCTATCACCTGCCGCTGGTAACTCCCTGGGGCGGGCACCATGGCCTGGGAATAACGCCCCCCCCCGCCTCCAGCAAAGCTCCTGCGAGCCGAGTCCAAACTCCAGCACCTTCCCCCCAATGCCAGCCCGGAGTGGGGCCCCTGTGACCCACTTCTACTGCAGAGAGGAGCTGGCCTGGGAAGGGCAGGAGAGGCCCAGCACACAGGAAGAACAGCTCTGCATAAGCGGCCCGCAGGCCTTGGGCTCCCCCACACCCTGGAGGGACCAGGGCTCTCAGACCCCTGCAGAGCTGCCGATAAATGGGGGCTCTGGGGCAGCGGGGACCAGGCCAGCCCATCCCCAGAAGCTCCCCCCAGACCGAGCCAGTCAGCATCTGCACAGCTTCCTTCGTCCTGACGCCAACCTCCCCACAAACCAGCTGCTCGGGACCACGGCGGGGAAGAGCGGGGCAGGCTGGTGCTGCATGGGGAACGACCGCGGGCAGGGGGAGAGGCACTGAGGGGCACAGAGCCAAGCTGGGCTGCCGGGGCTCAGTCACCTGGGCCATAGGTCTGGCTCAACCAGAGCCCTGCAGGGGACTCGTAGCTGGGGATGCCAAGGGCAGGAAAGTACCAGCCACTGGCTCAGAGCCACAGACCCCTGGGCCCTGCCCCTGGAGCAGATCTGGGCTTGTTCCCCACCTGGGCAGGGGCGGGACTGACACATCGGGTGGGAAAAGCCCCCCCATCCGGTAGGCTCTGACCGCAGGGCAGCCAGGCCCAAGGAGGATGGGTGGAGGGCGTTCCTGGCAGGACAGGGCTGGAGCTCAGAGGAAAACCACCCACTTACACCCTAGAAGCAAAAACACGCCCTCCCCGGCGCACGCAGGCACGCTGTCTCACGCCCTCCCTGGGACACACCGCCAGCCCTGCGTCTGTCCGCCCCTCGGCCATCAGTAAAGCTGACCTGTTTGAACCAGAGGTGGGGGGCGGCTGGGGTAGCCTGGGGGGGGCTGGGCTGTGGAGGAGTCACACGGATGCTGACCCTGAGCTCCCTGGGGGCCGCGCTGCCTCCCTGCGAGCGGGCGGGCGGGGTGGGATGACACACACCAGGGGATCATGCTAATCAGTCCCGAGAATGCCAGGAATGAGCATAGCACCCACCCACCCCTTCCTGCCCAGCCGGATCCCCCCTCACACTCCTACGCAGCCCAGGGGGTGGGGGGGGAAATCACAGGGACTTTCCACGCAGCCCCCCGCCCCCGGGGCGGGAGGTGCCAACATTCAGCGTCTCCATGGCACTGGGGGGCTTTTGCTTCGCTCCCAGCGCAGGGCAGAGGCTGGCATGAGCCCTGGGGAACACAGAACCCAAGGCTGGCTTGGGGCCCCGGTGCCAGCTGGCCAAGGAGATGAGCAGGCAGCCAGGGACTGAGGGGTCTGCCCTCTCCATGCTCCATCCTGGAGCACAGCCCCCCCAGTGTGCCCCCTTGGCAGGGCGCTGCCCCCCAGCAGCTGTCAGGCCATGGGGCGGCCTCCCAGACGGGCAGGAGCCCCAGCGCGGCCAGCCAGGACCGAGGGTGACCCTGAATGCTCTCCGCTCCCCTTTGCGGCTGGCAGGGGCATGTGCCCTTCTGCCCCCAGAGCCAGGCCCTGAGCACCGCTAAGGACAGGCCCCCTCGGGTAATTCCAGGCTGCTGGCTGGGTTTTGCTGCGGGCGAGATGCAGACACTTTCAGTTCCCTCTGGCCTTTGCTCCAGCTGGGAGGTGCTGGGCCCCAGGGCCAGCGTGACACCCAGCCGGCCACGTCAGGGCTCAGCTCCAGAGCAGCTGAGCCGGGTGCTCGGCTGCCCCTCCCCCGGCTCTGACCCAGATTCCCACGGGCCTGAAATGCAGCAACCTATCGGGAGTGAAACACCCGGCTGGCCCCGGCCCGGCCCTCCCCTCCCCTCCGGAGCCGAGAGGCACTTGCCCCACAGCCAAGGCCCCAGGCCTGCTTGCTGCCCCAGCCCCCCGGCCAGGAGTTTAAGGCATCATCTCCAATGGCCCAGCTACCCCCTCCGGGGAAATGCACCCCAAGGGATGGAGGCAGAGGTCCCCCACGCAGTCAGCCCCTGTCCTCGGGATTCCCTTCCCAGGCCCACCCCCCCAGGGTGGGGGTGGGGAATAAGCTGTGTCGGGGGAGGGGCAGGTTTCCATCTCCCCAAACAACGCCCCCCCCCAGGGCTGAGCAGAGGCCTCATGCAAAGGGAGCCTCCCAGGCAGCCTCCCATTCGCAGGCCTGGCTCTGCCATCACAGGCTGCATTGTCATGGAAGAGAACCTGTGTGCCGACCCCAGGACCCTTCACCTCCACCGCCCCAGAGGGGCAGCTCAGCCGGGCAGGCGCACACCCTCCTTCTCCTCCAGGGCGTGTGCGACCCCCCTCCCCAGCCACCCGCAGGGGGATGCAGGCTCTGCTCCCACCGCTCCAGGGTCTCTCTCCCTCCAGCTGCCCCAGGCCCTGGGACGCCAACCCCCAGCTCCACAGCCACCCACCCATCGGGAGCCAGTCTCCCCAGCTGGGGAACTCCAGCCACCCACACCGAGGGGGCCTCTCCCCAGCTCGGCAGGTGACAGGGAGCAGCCGGGCCCCAGCCGCGTCTCGGGAGCCGCCGCAGCACATAAACCCCCATTTATCCTCCTGGCCCAGAGCGAGCTGGCGGAGCGCACGCCGGTTCCACCTCCCAGCCCTGCCCTGCCGGACGTGCAGGGACCCCGAGTTAGGGCGCTGCTGGGCTGGATCTGGGATCAAGCCCCCCGCCACCCCCGGAGGTGAGCGAAGCAGAGTGAGCCCCTCGAGTGTCAGGTTCTTGTCACTTCTGCACCCCGCCTGCCAATTTATCAACACCCTTCCTGAGCTGCCAGCACCCTGGACCAGAGAGCGGGAAAGGCCTCTCCCTGCTCCAGCCCCGTGACGCACTGGGAGCTCAGCTCAGCCACTGGCCCAGAGACCCCAGGCTTGGTCGGGCACAGACTAGCTGCGCTGTTTGCCCCTGCCGGCAGCTTGGTGCAAGGGGTTCCCCCAGGCCTGTGGAACCCACCGCCAGGGACCCACAAGCTCAGAAGCTAGAACCTGGAACACACCCTCACCGGGGAGCCTGCCCCACACCGCGCTGCCTTTCTGCCGACAATCTCCGAGCCCTTTGCCGCCAACAAAGGGCGGCCACCAGCGTGACACGTGCAACTGTCGAAGCACAGCAAGGCGTCCCTCCAATCTCACCACTGCACAACGCTGGCTCGGATGGAACCCGGGCGTCCGGGCTCCCGTTCGCTCTCCTGCAAATGGATGTGAATCGTTCCCCAGACCCATCCAGCAACTCCACCTTACAAGCCTCCAAGATCTCATCTCCCCCAGCTCTGGGGCATGCTCACACCCAGCTTTCCAGCCAGCCACCGGCCCAGCGCCTGCCACAGGGGAATGCCTGCAAAGCAAGTGGGGGTACCGGAGCGCCCGGGGTCGACAGCCCATGGGAGTCCACGCCGCTGCTGCTGGAAGCCTGACGGCGGGGACTTGGCTGCTGCCAGGCGGCTGGGCTGCCAAGCAGCTCTGGGGCTGGCCAGCACGGGGAGAGGGACACGAAGACACAGCTCAGCGAAAGGACCCTGTTTCCAGGCCTCTCCTGAGAGGCAGCAGCCTGCTCTGGGCTCCGTGACTAACCCAGCCTGGGCCTGTCTGCTCTGGGCCAAGGCCAAACTCGTCCCCCACCGTCGCCCGGCCACAAACCTGGCTCCGCTTGTCTTCTCCAGCCCACTGGCGGCGGGTTTGAGCTGCTAGGCGCGAAGTTAACAACCGGGGGCTCGGCCACTCAGCGGGGCAACCCTCACAACGCACCCAGGGCGTCCTCCGCCGCCTCCTGCTCCCTCCCCCCAACCGCCTGCCAACTGGGCAGCCATGGATGCAGTCCGGCCTTGACCTTCCCAGCCACCTGCCCTGGGCCCGCCCAGCGTTGTGTAAGCAGGTGGGTGGCTGAGCCGAGCCTCAGCCCAGCCTAGTTACCCAGTGAACTATTTCCAAGGCGCGCCAGAGCCAACACGCAAATGGGGAACCTGCCAGGGCAGCGGGCACCGCACCCAGCGGAGGAGGGCAGCCGGGGAGCCAGCCACCGCTCCAGCAGAAGGGCCGAGCTGGGGGAGTAGCAGCCAGTTACTGCAGCCAGGTGGGGCTGGGGACCGTCTGCCCAGAGGATGGAGGCCGGGTCTGCCCCTCTCTGGCAACGGGGAAAGTGTCCGATTGCTTGAAGGCTCCATCCTGGGAGGGTGGCAGGTGGGCCAGGCTATGGGGCCTGGGGTTACAGCTCCTCCCTACAATGCCACAGGCTCTGAGCCTCCTGCTGGCCAGTGCACTGCCAGCAGCTACCATGCTGCTATGGGGGCAGTGGGGCCAGGCCTCCGAGGGTTTCTAGAGTGGCCGGCACTACCAACCTCAAGCTTGGCTCCCCAGCACCGGAAGGAAGCCAGGGAATTTCTCCAAAGGGGTGACCTCCGCCGGCCTCAGCCGTTACAATCACGCGCAGGTGGGCACTGCCCGGAAGCACCCTGGCACTGCCCAGTGCCGAGCCCCACCCCCCGCTGCAGCCTCTGGCTTTGCCCTGGGCTCCAACGATTGGCTTCGCCCCCTCGTGCGCAGCGAGCACAGCAAAGAGCCAACTTGCTGCCAGCCCAATGGGGCAGCACCCAGGCAGCCACCACAACAGGAGCCCAGTCGGGGCAGCGGGATGCGAACGCACCCAGCACCACGTCTCTGGGCCCACCCATCCGTGGGACCGGCACTGGCAGCTCTTAACAAACAGGGTCACACCACACGCTGCCCTATCCCAGCCGGAACCAGCCTTCCCAGGCCTGGGGTGGCATCAAAGTGACAGCGGGTGGCCAGGCCGGAGGCCTCTTCACACAACACAAAGCTGAGGCCAGGCCTGCAGGGCGTTTTAACCGGGGTACAGTCCTGCTGGCACCAGCACGCCAGAGCAGCTAGGCTGCCGGGCCAACCTCACATCCCCAGTGGTCCCAATGGTGGGCAGAGAATGACCACCTGTACCAAGCATTACCCTGCGGCCAGGCAGCTGCTGAGATGCTAATGAGCTGCAGGGGGACAAAGGGAGGTCAGACCCCAACTTCAGCCCCCCCAAATGCTCAGCACAGTCACTAGATTTACCCAGCCACCGCCCGAGCCCCCCACCCGGCCTGCACCTCCGCCGCAAAACCAGCACAGTGCCGAACGTGGCCCAGCACTGGGGTGAACCCTGCTCCAGGATGTCCTGCCCAGTCAGTCCCCAGGCCTGGGGCAAGCTAGAGGCTAAGGCAGTGGCTGATTTTATTCGGGGCGGGGGGTGGGTCATCAGATCCCAGGGCAGAGCGAGCTTCTGCGAATGGGGATCCCCTGCTCTTAGCAGGGGCCGGCCCCAGCGCCCCACAAAGCCAGCAGCCCCTTGGCAGCCACAGTCACGTGGGGGGCAGCACCCCAGTGCCAGATGGGCCCCGTGATGGGGGGGCTGCCAGCCCCCCACCAACACCCCTGGCCAGACGCTGCCCCCGCTAGCCCAGCCCCAGCCTCACACCAGCGGGGAGGCCGCCAGCGGCTCGGGCCTGTGAACCAGCCAGCGGCAGCCGCGGAGCAGCTCCAGGAGCCCCGGCCAGGCCCGCGGGGAAAGCCCCCGGCCGCGGCCGGGTCGGGCTGGGAACCCCCGAGCCCCCTCCCACGCGGCGCAGCCGGCCTGGCGCGTGCATTCCGGGGGCGCCGCCGCCCCCCAACCCTGGACCCGGCCTGCGCAGCGCCCCCGCGGCCGGCCCCCCGGACCTGGCCCGTGCAACGCCCCCGAGCCCTGCGCCAGGCCCCCCCAGCAGCCCCCCAGACGTGCCCCGTGCAACGCCCGAGCCCTGCGCCAGGCCCCCCAGCGGCCCCCCAGACGTGCCCCGTGCAACGCCCGAGCCCTGCGCCAGACCCCCCAGCGGCCCCCCAGACGTGCCCCGTGCAACGCCCGAGCCCTGGGTCAGGGCCCCCCCCGACCTATGCCAGGGCCCCTGGCAGCCCCCCCGCCACTCGCCAACCCGGCCTGCGCCCCCCCCCCGAATCTGCAACTGGGGGGGGTTGGGGCGAAACCCCCCCGCGGCTGCGTTGCTATGGAAACCCCCGGGGCCCCGAACCCCCGCGCCAGCTGATCCCGAACCCCCCGTACCTGGCGGCCCGGCGCCGGGCTCAGAGCGGCCGCGGCCGGGGCATGGCGGCGCGGGGCGGCGGGCGGGCGGCGCGGGGCAGCGAACAAAGGCCGCTCTCCGCCGGCCTCCCTCCGCGCCCTGCCGCCGCCGCGGGCCGAGTGCGCCGCCTCCCCCCGCCCCGCCGCCGATTGCACAATAGCCGCCCCCCCACCCGCGCTCCGCCCCGCCCCGCTCATCAATATTCATAGCCCGCCCCCCTCTCCCCCGCCAGGCCCGAGCAATCGAGCGCCGATAGGAGTGGAGGTGGGGGGGGGGAGCAGAGGCGGACAAAGGGCTCAGCGCCCCGCCCACTCCAGGGTGTTGCGCACGGGCGCTGGGATGCGGGGCGAGCAAAGGGGGGGCGGCCTGCCCCCCCCCGCAGGTCTCCCCTTTGGGGGTGCGGTCTGCGGGGGGGTCAGTGCACCCCACCGTGGGGGGGATCATCCCACCCCCCCGCAGGTTTCCCCTTTGGGGGTGCGGTCTGCGGGGGGGTCAGTGCACCCCACCGTGGGGGGAATCATCCCACCCCCCCCAGGTCTCCCCTTTGGGGGGTGCGGCCTGCGGGGGGGTCAGTGCACCCCACCGTGGGGGGGATCATCCCACCCCCCCGCAGGTCTCCCCTTTGGGGGTGCGGTCTGGGGGGGTCAGTGCACCCCACCGTGGGGCGGGATCATCCCCCCACCCAGACAGGTCTCCCCTTTGGGGGGCGTGGTCTGGGGGGTCAGTGCACCCCACCCTGGCCGCGGGATCATCTCACTGCCCCCCACAGCAGGTTTCTCCTTTGGGGGGGCACAGTCTGGAGGGGTCGGTGCACTCCACCCTGGGTGCGGGATCATCCCACTGGCCCCCCTGCTCGGCAGGTCCCTGAAGCCACTCATCTCAGACCCACAGCCAGGGTGGCCCCACTTCCTGTTACAAGGACAGTCCAGTCTTGGGGTGCCTAACTCTCGGGGGGTTATGTGGGACATGCCCCAGCTGTGGGAACCCCGGCCAGGAGAGGGGAACTTTCCTGACAAGTCCTGACTCCTGGCTGGACATTTTTGGTACATGCAGGACGCAGGCCCTGGCAGGATTACTCAGGACTGTGCCCGCAGATTGTGGGACGCCTGGCAACCCTAGTGCAGCCATTCGGGGCCAGACGGCCGTAGCCCCCCCTCCCCTGCCGCCATGTCGCCCGCTGGACGACTCTGGAGGGTGCAGGCCTTGGTCCCCCCAGCCTTGCTTTGCGCCCCACTGGCATCGCTCACAGCCGGCAGCGTGAGTTCCTACAGGTGGTGCGCGTCCACAGACGCCTCAGCGCACAGAAAGGCTTTTATTCCGCCCACGGACGGGAAAAGTTTGAGGGCGCCCCAGTCCCCAGGTGAAACGCCGTATACAGTACCAGCTGTGCGTCAGTCTTAGGAACACAGCACCCCCTCACTTTCCCCAGCACGCCCCCGTTGCCTGAGCCACGCTGAGCTGCTGGTGTGCAGCAGTGGGGGATATTACAGAGTTGTCTCTGTAGGTACACCGCCCCCCCAGGCCTTGTCTCCGCTGCTGAGCTGCTTGGGAGGGTTGAGCAGCCCTTCCCCACGGACCGGCAATCGCATGGAAAAAATCCCCCCCGAGCAGCCGCCGGGGGCATGTAGTGCCGGAGCGGGAGAGGAGGTTTGGCCACAGCAGAACTTTGGTGTGGTGGGTTCCTGTTGCTGTGGTCTCCCTGGGGCACTCTAATGGAGTGTGATATAAATGGCACAGGAGGGGCACCCACCACCCGGGGGTGCTCCCCCCGACGTGCCAGACAACAGTGGGGAGGCGCCGAGCTGGGGGAACCAAATCAGCCCTGAACAGGGGAGGCAGCAGCGCAGGGAAGTATCACTGCTCCCTGGAGTCCATTAGGGCCAGGAGCTTCCAAGGAGCCTGGCAGCCCGGGCAGTTTGTACAAAACCCAGCCACCTTCGCTCGGGCTGCCCCTGCACCAGCAGTTCCCCTCAGCTGGGGGGGCCTCTTAGCTCACGTGCGGGGAGCCCGCTGCAGGGCCCCAGAGGGTCCCCCGCTCTGACAGGCAAAGGGGGCACAATTCACCTCCTTCCTGGCCCTGAACAAGCCTGGTTTTCCCCAGGACGCGCTCTGGGTGTCCCCGGGGAGCAGGGCTGTTTGTTTCAGTGGCACGGTTCCTGGCCGTTTTATTCTCCAGCCGTGCAGCCGAAGAGGTAGGGACCGGGCCCCCCACGCTGCACGGGCATGGGGGTAGCAGGTCAGTGCCCTCTGTGTGCCAGCACGCAAGCCTTACGGGGTGTCCCCTGGGTAAGTTGTCACCGGAATCAAATGAGGGTGAGGGGAAAGGCCCTTTCAGAGCAGGCCCTGCCTCATCAGCTGCGAAACAGAGTGTGGGACTCCCCTGTTGTTTCCCACTAGGGTTCAGAGTGAACGTTCCAAGCCCCTGACTCCAGTCCAGCGCCGTGGATTGAGTGTTGGTATCTACAGCTGTTGCAGGATCAATGCAGACATGGGGCTTGGCAGGATAAGGTTCAAGGCCTGGCCGGTCCTACCTTTACCTGCCCTCTTTTGAGGGTTAGCACTCCCAGAGCCAGCAGCCAGACCTGGTCCCAGAGGCCAGCCTGTTGCCTCAAGAGCAACGGTTAACCTTGGCTAACTGTTTCAAATGCAGGAGCCAGAGAAAATGCTCTGTCAGGAGCCTATGTAACCCACACAGCTAGGGACGTGGGTCCTGGTCCCCCAGCCCCCTTACAAAGCTGGATTTTTACTCAGACTGCTGATGCTCTTACATTAGGTTCCGGAGGTTACAGGTTCAAGCCTGACGGGGTTGGGGTGGGGGTGGTGATTACACCTGCAGTCCCTTTTGGCTAGGGAGCTATTTCCCCAGTGGGCTGGGACAGCCAGGCTTGGTAGGCGTCTAGGCCAGGGGTCTGCAACCTGCGGCTCTTTAAGGACTTCTTTGTAGCTCACGCTACTATCATTTCAAAGTAAAAAAGCCCCCAGAACCTCCTGATTATTTTCGATAAACCGTGAACGTCCTGCAGCAAAATATATCATCGTGTGCACACTGCTCTTAGAATAGGGATTACAAAAGGGCTGGTTTGGCTTTATTTATTAAGTATTCATGTGCATTGTGGCCCTTGAATTACTGAGCTTTTTACCAAATTAAAAAAAAAAAGCTTCTTGCTAGTTTGGTTGCTGGTCTCGGCACACTGTGATATAAACAGCCTATAGAGATCAGGCGGCTGCTCCTGGCTGGGTGGTGGGGCCTATTCTGTGCCTCCAGAGGCCTGGAGCCTAGCCTGCTCTGCCACAGGTTTCCTATGCAACCTTGGGCATATCACTTAGACTCCGCTCCCAATGGAAGTCAAGGGGCTGTGTCTTTGAGACTCTGCACTTTAGTCTCCCCAGCCACCTGCACATGGGGGCTACTAGCCCTGCCCGGGGAGGTGGCGAGGGCAAATCCATGAATAGGCTGGGAGGTGCTGACGTCCTCCAGTATGAGTGGCCAGTGAAGGAGCAGAGAAAGAGGCCATTAAATCGCGGACAACTTCCCCTGCAAGTTCTGTGGTGGATTTAAGGCAAATTTACCCACGCCTGCCTCGCCAGGTTCGGCCCACGCGGGTGACCTGCAGGATCAGGGCCCGAGCAAGCCCATGACAAACTACCGCTAAAAGCCACTTGGTTTCATCCAGGCTTAGCTCAAACGGGGTTATGGCCCTACCCTGTAGTATGGTGCCTCAGTTTCCCCACCTGGAATACAGTGATAAATAGCACCGACTCACTCTGAGGTGGCGGACGGTAGCTCCCTGGTGGGAGAGAAGAGACAGGGATCTGGCTGGGTTGGATACAGGAGAGATTTTTGGTAGCCAGGACACTGGATGCAGACAGACCCTGTGTTTAACTGTCAAGTAGCGGAGGGGTAGCCGTGTTAGTCGGGATCTGAAACAGCAACGAAGGGTCCTGTGGCACCTTATAGACTAACAGAAAAGTTTTGAGCATGAGCTTTCGTGAGCACAGACTCACTGTTGAGTCTGATGAAGTGAATCTGTGCTCACGCTCAAAGCTTTTCTGTTAGTCTGTAAGGTGCCACGGGACCCTTCGTTGCTGTGTTTAACTGTAACACCTGTATCACTGAACGGGAAGGGACTGCAGGAGAGACCATTGCATCTGGTCCCCTGCCCTCATGGCAGGACCTGCCACCACCCCAACAGACATATATATTTAATTTAACCTGCCCCAGGACTGTGAAAAGCCCCTGGAGGCTGGAGCTCACAACCCTGGGTTTACAAGGCCCAGGCTCTAACCACTGAGCTATCACTTCCCACCCTGTGGATAACACACTCTGGGCTGCCTTAAGTCACCACCTCCCGTATAGCTTCTAAGCCCAGGAGGTTACGTATGGCTAAAGCTTCCTCCAGACAGGCAGCCAGTCTTGGGCTGAAGACGGCCGCAGAGGGAGAAGTCGTCACGTCCCCGAGGAGTTTGTGGCAGTCACTAGAAACAGACAGAATTGCGAAGTGGTGCCCTATGCCTAATCTTATTGCCCGGCGCAGGCCTCCAGCCATTCTCGTGGGGTTAAAAAGTCCTCGTGCACCCGTGTTTCCAGCCTGGGAACTCTTTCAGCAAACGTGAGATGATTTGACTCTCTCTCAACCCATGCCTGGAGCAAGAAGCCAAATCACAACCTGGCCTGGCCAGCAATTTGCAAACAGCCAATTAAGTCAGTTGACAGGGGGAAAAGAAAATCAGAGCGGTCGTCATTAGTCTGTATCTTCAAAAACAACACAAAGTCCTGTGGCACTTATAGACTAACAGGTAATTTGGAGCATAAGCAGGGGGGGAGAAATGGTTGTTAACGTCTATGTGTCACCTGCCTTAAGGGAAAGCCAGAGAATTCTGTGCTTGGCTGAGAAAGCACAGAGCCTATTACCAGGTCAAAGACGGAGCCCAATGAGCTGGTTTCCTTTGGTCATGAAAAGTTGCCTGGTGTCCCGGCAAAAGGTTAGTGACTGCTGTGAAGTGGCTCTTTGATACATGGACAATCACAGGCCTCCTGGGATGGAGATTCCACAGCGTCCCCAGGCAACGTATTCCGGTGTTTAACACGAGGCTTTGCCTTGTGACGGTGGCGGTCGAGCTTCTGAGGGTACGTCCCATCCACCGCCCTCTCCTCTTCGCAGCAGGAAGGCGGCGAGTCACTTGCCACAGAGCCTGGTCGGTGTGGATCCAGAGGGTTTCGCCAGAGCAGAAAAAGCCAATAAGAGAAGCCATCCTGAGGAGACGCAGAGTGTTTCATGTGCCTACGGTGCAAGGGAACGAGGACACTGTGTCCCTTGCCTGTAAGTAAACAGCACAGCACCAAAGAAATACTGGCCTGCCTGGTGGAAACAAGCCAGCGAGGTCCTCCTCACCCGTAAGCCTGAGGATCCAGAGAAGCCCCACTGCCAGGCCGGGCCAGCCAGCTACCCCCTATTCCTGCCTTTGGCTCTGCCCCCGCTTATGGGTGTGGGGAGAACACCCCTGCCTTAGCCCTGCTGAGGACAGAGATGGCCACCCCTCTGGCCCGGGTGGGCAGCCAATATCCAGGGCCTAGCTGGGGCTTTCTGGCTGGGTGAGGGGGGTGTGTGGTGGGGGCCCAGCTGTTCACCACCCCAGGAGCAGCCCCATGCCAGGCCAGGCTCAGCACAGAAGCAGATGAGCTGGGGGACAGGCCTCTCGTCTGCAGCTGCCATCCTTGCTGAGGGGCCGTGTTTGGATCTGCCCACGAGACAGACGCCCCACCTGCCTGAGTCTGGGTGTCCTCAACCAGGCCCCTGGCTGACCCTCTCAACTTTGTTCCCCTGGGGGTACCAGGCAGTGTGTAAGAGAGGCAGGTGGCTCAGGATGCCTGGGTTCCACGCCCGGCTCTACCAAATCTGCCCTTAGGCAAATGGAGCGGCTCTGTGCCTCAGTTTCCCCTCTGTGCGGTGCAATGCCCTTCCTCCGCCAGAGGACCCACACAAAGGACAAGCTCTGCTGGGTGCCAGACACAGCAAACCCTTGGCCATGGGCACCCCAGGGGCACTTTGCTCTGGCTGCCTACGAGCACACGGCCTGTTCGCTGAGCAAGGGCGTAGCCCTGGGGCTCTGAACCCCACGGTCTGGCCAGGACCTGCCTCCCCTGTGCACCCCCATTACCCAAGCACAGCCTGGGGTGAGGCAAAGGAGGCGGCTCTGGCTGGCGGCTAGAGGGCCCCAGGCCGCCCACCTGCCCAGAGCTGCCTTCTCAGAGCGCAGGCTGGCGGGGATGCACCTTTGCCTGTCACTGGAGTACATCTGGCTGGTCCCCTGGAGCCGGGCTCGCCTGGTCTGACCTTTCCCTGTGGAGTCAGCCAGAGAACATTACCCTGCAGCCAGGGCGGGGAGCAGCCGGGCATCCCTCCCTGGCAGTGCCCATACACTCTGCCTGTGTCTCAGGCATGGAGGAGTCCCAGGCACGAGCCTCACCCCAAACCTCCACCCTGGCATCACCCGCCTTGGCACAGCGGTGTACTGCATGTGGCACAAGCAGCTCAGTGGTCTTCTCAACCACCGCAGGCCAAGGTGACTGGTGAGCAGGGGAAACTGAGGCACGCAGCAGACAAGGGGCTTGCCCCAGGCCAGGCACAGCTGGGGAGGGTCAGAGCCAAGAAGGGAACCCAGGAGTACGGCTCCCAGCCCTGGCTATAACCACTAGGCCCCACACCCCTCCCATGGCCCAGGATGGAACCCAGGTCCTTGCTCTCAGCACCTTCCCCTGTCCTGCTCAGATTCTTCCTTGCAGTGTGGCCTGGCTCTGCCCACCCCTTCTCCAACATCCCTGACACCCTCCTGAGCAGGCGTCCGTCCCCTGGGCATGACTCAGAGTCTCCCTTTCCGGTGGCGCTCAGCCCAGCAGCTGGAGAACCTGCCAGGCCCTGAAAAGATGGTCCCCTGGGAGGATGGGGGCACCGGAGAGGGCCTCTGCCAGCTCTGCAAGTCACCTGCCCAGGGCCTGCACCCAGCAGAGTGAGACCGACTCGCTGCTGATTAACCCTTCTGTTGCTCGAATAAACCAGAGAACAAGATAAGCCCCACTGGGTCAGGCCAATGGTCTATCTAGCCCTGCGTCCTGCCTCCCGACCGCCGTCCGCACCAGGCAGGTTGGAGGCAATGCAGAACAGGGAGTCTCCAGCCACGCGACAGAGACCTTCGCAAGACGATCTTCCAAAGCAGCTATTTCGAACAAGCCTTTCCGGCCACGTCGCGCTAATCCGAAATAACGCCCCGGGCGCCCTGCCGGCGCACTTTGAAATCGCGCGATTCCGGGTGCAAACGGTGCCTCCTTTGAAATCGCTGTTTCGAAACAAACCAGCGGGCCGGTAGCACTTTAAAGGGGAACAAAAGAATTTATTAGGCGAAGCTTCCCTGGGACAGCTCCGGAAATTCTGGCACGGAATGAAGTTCCGTCCCGCGAAAACTCATCCCCTAATAAATGACTTTGTTCGGTTTTAACGGGCTACGGGCCTGCTGGTTTGTATGGGGAGAATACAGACTAACAGGGCCACCTCGGCGTCGCTCTTTCGAAATCGGCCTTATTCTTCCTGCACGGAGGGTTACTGAGTTGGAAATATCGCGCCCGCTGTTTCAAGTTTATTTCCAAGCGGCGCACGCGGCGCAGAGACCCCAGCAAAGTGACTTCGAAATAGCAGCTGGAGGCGGGAAAGAACTCGGGAGCGTAGACGTAGCCTGTGAGTGAGGCTCAGGGCTGTAGGCAAATGTGGGCCTCTGGGAAACTTGCGCACACGCATGATATATGGTCATCTGACGAACCGATGGCCCCAGGGAGCATCAGACCCTTGCTGAAGCCCAGCTGCTCTGTCACCTTCCCCCAGGCTCTGCCCCAGGCAGGGGCCTGGCTTGGTGGCCTGTGCTGCCCAGAGAGGCCTTCCCAGAGCACAGGGTGGCTGGGTGCACCCTTGTCTTCTCCTTCCGCCTCCCGGCAGGCAGAGATCTAGGGAACCCAGCACACGGGTTAGCCTTGCTGGCTGTGTTGGCTGCTGGCTGTGGGCGGCCCCGCCTCTAGGAAGCTCCCAAGCCTTTTTTTGGCCTGCACAATGTCCCCGAGCGAGGAGTTCCACAGGTTAACGGTGTGGAGCACTGCTCGAAGTCCCTTCTCCAGCAGACAGGGGCTGGCCCAGACTGCGCCAGAGGAAAGCGTCAGGCCGGGTGTCTCGCTGGGAGGGGGCGCAAAGACTTTGCTCCTGGCTGGCTTCGCCACGGTGGGCGCGTGCAGCTCCGCTTGCAGATGCAGGTGGCCTCTGATCAAGCTGCAGGTGATACAGCTGATGAAGGGCCGGGTGTTCCTCCCCCCACCGACCTGTGTCCGGACGAGGGGGCAGCGTGGTCTGTGCCGGGGTGGGCTTTATTCTCACGCCCCCGAGCGAGGGTGCTGGCGCCGCCCCACAGGCCAGTGCAGAGCCGGCCAAAGCATTACCGGGGCCTGGACTGCTCCCCCCCGGCCCCACGTGCTCAGGAAGGACCCCTGGATCTCGGGTGAGCTCAGCAGTACGGCCTCCGGCTGCCTTTTGTTGGGAAAGATCACACCCGGCAGGCCCAGGGCCTCCTGCCAGAGGGGTCAGCGCCCCGCTAGAAGGGAAAGGCCCCCTGCTGTGCCCCCATCCTGCGGCAGCTCAGCCCCCCCGCCTCCGAGCGCTGCATGGGGACGGGGGGGGGGGGCGCGGCAGTGCTGACTCAGCACAGCCCCCCCACCGTCTCTGGCACTCTGGACTCAATGTGGGAGCTGAGCGGACAATGCTGCAGGGCCTCGCCAGCACCCTGATTTCCCAGCGGTCTCCCTGGCCTGTCCTCACCTGCGCCACCTCCCAGAGCCACTGCCCCAGGTGCAGGCCGGTTCCTACGCTCAGCAGAGCTCTCGGCCCAGCCAGCAGCCAGAGCCCTGGGAGAGGTGCTGCTCCCCGAGCAGAGCTGGCCCCAGAGAGCCTCTGCCTAAGGGGCAGGGTGAGCCCCTGTCGGCTGTGCTCTGCCACGGCGCCCGCAGAGGGGACAGCTCGCCCGCTGAAGAAGCCAGGCAGCCCGGCGGTGAGACCAGGAGAGTACCCAGGTCTTGTTGTCTTAAGCCCGCGTTGTACGAGTGGGGAAACCGAGGCACGGGGCGGGGCAGCTGGAGGCTCTACCCAGTAGGCCACGCTGCCTAGGGAGATGGATTTCCTAGCTGGGGCAGCGGTGGGTCGCGCCAAGGCCTGCTCCCCGCCCACCCCTGGCTGCAGCCGGCAGGACGTATCCCTTAAGCGGGCCAGGAGCGCCTCTTCCTTTTCCTGATCCTGGGACGATAACGGCCGCGTCTTCTGTGAGCTTCCTCAGGGCCAGCTGCAGCCTACACGTGCAGCACCCCCCCGACCGCTGACAGATTCACGCCTGCACAGGCAGTGTGACCCCCCCGCCCCCCCCCCAAGTCAGCAGGCAGCTCTGTTCAAGATGGGGGCCGGGAAGCTCTGGAGCTGGTTAGGGGGTGTCCCCGCTGGGGAGATCTGTGACATGCATTGAGCTGGGAGAGCCTCAGGGATCCATTTCACAGAGGAGTAAAACTGAGGCAAAGAGCGGGGATGTCCTGAAGCGTGGAGGTCCCCAGGCCCTGCCGCAGCCACAGGCAGCCACGACTCTCACCCAGCCGGGGAACAGGAGGTTCTCAGGCCCCAGGGACATGGCGCAGAACAGACTTAGCACAGGGACCAGAAGCCGCCAGCACCGTCTGCCTTGGGGAGAGGGGCCCAGAGGGGTCCCCGAGCCGGGCCCTGGCCCCCTGCCCCCCTCTCCAGCCAGCCCAGACTGCCCCACTCCCAGCCCAGTTCCAGTTCAGCCCGCCAGGCCCCTCCTCCCGCCTTTGGCCTGTGTCCCAGGGAAGAAAGGGGTCACCTGACTGCCTGGGTTACCAAGAGCCTGGAGCCCCATTGTCTGCATGTGAGACATCCTCACACCCAGACTCCCTCACTGCTCTGCACTGGTGCTGTGCCCAGGGAAACTGAGGCACCACCTGGGGTTACTGCAGGACAGGAGGAAACAGAGGCAGGGGGCTAAAATCCCCCCATATCCCTTCGTCACATCAGTACCTGAGCTATGGAAAGTCACGAGCAAAATCCCAGCAGTCCAGGCAATCTTGCCCCCCAGCTCTAACCACTAGCCCCCACTCGTCTCCCACAGGTGGCATGGAATCCCAGCAGCCTGGCCCCCCAGCCCCCCGTGTGGTAACTATCCCATGCCGCAGCTGCAGGGTCCTCCCCTCCTGTGCTGTAGGAAAGCAGGGGGCAAGTCGCCTGGGGGCTTTACCATGTCTCTGTGGCCAGGAGAACGAATGCAATGACGGGCTGCAACTCACCCGCAGCATGAGGGGCTGGGGCTGCCAGAGACAGGCTTCAATTCCCGCCCACCCCGAAGGCAGTCACTTGAGTCTTCCGAGCCTCAGTTTCCCATCTGCAAACCGGAAAGGATTAGGCCCACTGGGGCTTGAGGGCAACGCAGGCCCCAGGGCGACATGGGCCGGAGAAGAGCTGAGACAGACCTGGAACTGGTCGACAAGCTCTTCCAGGCCCTGCCCAGCCCAGGGGAGCCATGTCAGTCCCTTCTGTGCCTGCTCAGCTGGGCCAGGCTCCGGGGGATCCCAGGGAGTGACACTGGGCCGGGCTGGGAGCTGGAGGGAGCCAAGGTCTGATGGTAAATTTCCATGTCTGCCAAAGGCTCCCAGAGCCTCAGTGGTTTGGTTCCATAGCCACCCTGGCGGGAAAGCCGGGGACCTGCCAACCGAACCAGAACCCCATGGCCCAGATACCAGAGATGACATCATGCCGCTTGAGCGGCCCAGATCTCACACCCAGCGGTGTGCCCGCCCTGGCACCTCTGCCCCCTTGCGCCCGCCCGGGCCAGCAGCAGGGAAGGGCTGGGAAAGGGAAATCTGGCTCCCCTGAAGGCTGGGGCCTGGTGGACAGAGAGCAACAGCTGCATACAGAGCCAGGCGGGGTGGCTGGGAATAGCTAGGCAGGTGGGCACCAAGGGGGGCGGTGAGATGGATTAGAGGGGGGGCAGGCCAGAGAGAGGTAGTATTTCGGGGGTGACGCGCTGGCCGAGTGGGCCTGGGGATGGAGGGACGGTGAGTTTAGCAGGGGGTACATGGCCGTCCTGGCTTTTGACACAGCCCCGGTTTTGGGGGGCTGGCAGGGTGAGGGCCCAACCTGCAGAGGTGTTTGCCATGGGCGCTATGCGGGCAGCAACTCACGGGGAGGCTCCGGGTCCAGGAACAGCTGGGTCCTGGCCATGTCATCCCGGGCGGACTGCAGGAGGGCCAGGGCTGTTGTGGGCTGGGCTCAGGGGACCCATCACACCCACGTCAGAGGCCGGGCTGTCACGCAGGGACCCATGGGCCTGCTCTGCGCTGCTGCCTTCCTGGGCTGAGAGGCTGGATGTGCGAGGGAGGCCACGTGGGGCAATAAGCCTGTGGGGCGTCCCCTTCTTTCCATTCCAGCCATCTGGGCTGCCTCAGCCCTCTTTGAGCCAGGGCTGTTCTTTCTCCCGTGTGGCGACTGGCGCTAGGCACGGCCTTAACCTGGCGGCTGCCTCGCCCTGCTCCTTCAGCGGCTGTTCTGCGCCACGGTCCCGCTCCGCCATCGGCATGCAAGAAATCGCCAACGCAACGCTGTCTCTTCACCCGCGGCCGATGTGCACACCCCACGCAGAACACCCCGCTGGCATTCATCCCCAGGGTACACCCTGTCGCCCGCAGCTGCTGTGACCCCCTAACTCTCCAGCCCAGGCTGTCCCCCCAACAAGCAAGGCCACCACCAAGCTGCGAACCCCTCCAGGGCGTGCGTTCACGCGGCCGCCAGCAGGGGACCCCCAGCAAAGTAGCACCAACGCTCCTTGCCTCATCCAGAAAGCAGCACCCGCCAGCCACCGGGGTGCAGCTTCGCAGCCCTGAGCCGTACGGGCTCCCCGACTCCCTCAAGTCTTTCCAATGCACAAGCAAGGGCAAAGCAGCCTCTCCCCAGCCCTCCAGCAGCCGCTGCTGGCCTGCGTCGGCAGCAGGGCTGAGAGGGAGCCGTTCGCTTGCCCGCGAGACTTTTCCTTACGGGCGGGATGAGGGCAGAGGGGCTCAGGCGGAGCCGGGCTGCCGGCAGGGGCGCCCTGCTCCCAGGGGGCTGGCGCCAGGCACGGGGCTGGGCTGAAGAGGAAGGAGAGTGTGAATCTGCCAGTTAAGGCCCTGGCTGCTCACACCACCTGAGTCCTGGCCCCTGCACCGGCGAAGCTGGGCCAGGGTAGCTGCCCTGCCGTGGGGGTGGGGTGGATGCCTCCCGCTGTCCCGGACGTAGAGCCGGGCCCAGGGCAGCCAGCTGCAGAAGCTGGCGCCAGACGCCTCCCTTGGCAAGCGGGAGCTGGCACACGCCGAGTGTGACGGAGACCAGGCACCGCTGACGTGACCCCTGACGCAAGGGATTGCTCAACCGGCCACCTTTGTACCAGCCCTGGGAGGCAGCGGCTACAGCAACGGCAGCCCTTAAACTCCCTGTGTGTGCATGGGTGAGAGAGACGGGGAGAGAGAGCTGGGACCGTGTGTGTGTGTGTGTGTGTGTGTGTGTGTGTGTGTGTGTGTGTGTGTGTGTGTGTGTGTGTGTGTGTGTGCGCGCGCGCGAGACAGAGACAGCTGGGACATGTGTGCGCATGAGTGAGAGAGAGCTGGGACCGTGTGTGTGTGTGTGTGTGTGTGTGTGTGTGTGTGTGTGAGAGAGAGAGAGAGAGAGAGAGAGATCTCGGATCGTGTGTGTGTGTGATGTGTGCATGAGAGAGAGAGATCTGGGAACGCGTGTGTGTTTGTGAGAGAGGGAGAGAGAGAGCTGGGACGTGTGATGTGTGTGTGTGTGAGAGAAAGAGCTGGGACGTGTGTGGGGGGGTGAGAGAGGGAGAGAAAGAGCTGGGACTGTGCGCGTGCGGGTGTGGTTGAGAGAGCTGGGACTGTGTGTGAGAGGGAGAGAGCTGGGACGCGGTGTCTGTGTAGGGGGTGTGTGAGAGCTGGGACTGCGCGTGCGGGTGTGTGAGCTGGGACAGTGTGTGGGGGGGTTGTAAGAGAGGGAGAGAGCTGGGACGCTGTGTGCGTGTAGGGGGTGTGTGAGAGCTGGGACTGCGCGTGCGGGTGTGTGTGGGTGTGTGAGCTGGGACAGTGTGTGGGGGGGTGTGAGAGAGAGGGAGAGAGCTGGGACGCTGTGTGCGCGTAGGGGGTGTGTGAGAGCTGGGACTGCGCATGTGGGTGTGTGAGCTGGGACTGTGTGTGAGAGGGAGAGAGCTGGGACGCGGTGTGTGTGTGTAGGGGGTGTGTGAGAGCTGGGACTGCGCGTGCAGATGTGTGTGGGTGTGTGAGCTGGGACAGTGTGTGGGGGGGTTGTAAGAGGGAGAGAGAGCTGGGACAGTGTGTGTGCACGCGCGGGAGCGAGAGCGAGGTGAGAGACAGTGCGAGTGCATAAATGAGAAGAGCAAACACAGCATAAGTATGTGAGTGCAAAGAGGGCACTGCCAGTATGTGCACGTGAGCGAGGGAGCTCTAGGCTGGCACACACGAGCGAGGGAGCAAAGATTGGTGTGTGCGAGCAGGGCAAGCACTAGGCTGGTGAGTGTGAGGGAACTCTAGACCGGCATGCACAAGAGCGGGCGTTCTAGGCCCGTGTGTGCAAGAAGAGCTCTAAACTGGCATGTGCAAGCAAGGAAGTACTAGGCCGGCACGTGCGAGTGAGGGGGCACGAGGCCGGCGTGTGAGAGCGAACGAGGGAGCACTAGGCCGGCACATGCGAGTGAGGGGGCACGAGGCCAGCGTGTGAGAGCGAACAAGGGAGCACTAGGCCAGCACATGCGAGTGAGGGGGCACGAGGCTGGTGTGTGAGAGCGAACGAGGGAGCACTAGGCCGGCACATGCGAGTGAGGGGGCACGAGGCCAGCGTGTGAGAGCGAACAAGGGAGCACTAGGCTGGCACGTGTGAGTGAGGGGGCACGAGGCCAGCGTGTGAGAGCGAACGAGGGAGCACTAGGCTGGCACATGCGAATGAGGGGGCACGAGGCCGGCGGGTGTGAGCGAACGAGGGAGCACTAGGCCGGCACATGCGAGTGAGGGGGCACGAGGCCAGCGTGTGAGAGCGAACAAGGGAGCACTAGGCTGGCACGTGTGAGTGAGGGGGCACGAGGCCAGCGTGTGAGAGCGAACAAGGGAGCACTAGGCTGGCACGTGTGAGTGAGGGGGCACGAGGCCAGCGTGTGAGAGCGAACAAGGGAGCACTAGGCTGGCACGTGAGTGAGGGGGCACGAGGCCAGCGTGTGAGAGCGAACGAGGGAGCACTAGGCTGGCACATGCGAATGAGGGGGCACGAGGCCGGCGGGTGTGAGCGAACGAGGGAGCACTAGGCCAGCACATGCAAGTGAGGGGGCACGAGGCCGGCATGTGAGAGCGAACGAGGGAGCACTAGGCCAGCACATGCAAGTGAGGGGGCACGAGGCCGGCATGTGAGAGCGAACGAGGGAGCACTAGGCCAGCACATGCGAGTGAGGGGGCACGAGGCCGGCGTGTGAGAGCAAACAAGGGAGCACTAGGCTGGCACGTGCGAGTGAGGGGGCACGAGGCCGGCGGGTGTGAGCGAACGAGGGAGCACTAGGCCGGCACATGTGAGTGAGGGGGCATGAGGCCGGCGGGTGTGAGCGAACGAGGGAGCACTAGGCCGGCACATGCGAGTGAGGGGGCACGAGGCCAGCGTGTGAGAGCGAACAAGGGAGCACTAGGCTGGCGCGTGCAAGTGAGGGGGCACGAGGCCAGCAGGTGTGAGCGAATGAGGGAGCACTAGGCCGGCACATGCGAGTGAGGGGGCACGAGGCCAGCGTGTGAGAGCGAACGAGGGAGCACTAGGCTGGCACGTGCAAGTGAGGGGGCACGAGGCCGGCGTGTGAGAGCGAACGAGGGAGCACTAGGCCGGCAAGTGCAAGTGAGGGGGCACGAGGCCGGCGTGTGAGAGTGAACGAGGGGACACTAGGCCGGCACATGCAAGTGAGGGGGCACGAGGCCAGCGTGTGAGAGCAAACGAGGGAACACTAGGCCGGCACGTGCAAGTGAGGGGGCACGAGGACAGCGTGTGCGAGCGAACAAGGAGGCACGAGGCCGGCGTGGGTCTCCCTGCACCCTGCCACGTGGCTCTCCCTGCCCACCCCTTTTCCTGCCAGGCTGCTGCTGCGGCGACTGCAGCCGTGCTCCCGCTCTGCTTCGTTAGCCCTGCCACGCTCGTTAGGCGGGTGGCTGCCAAGCCTGCCCCGCAGGCGGCCCAGGTGCCCCCAGCCGTCCGGCGCGCGTGAGGAACGGGGAGGGACAGCCAGTGGTGGAGAGCACCGGGGTGGGCACAGGGCAGCTGGGCCAGGCCAGGCCCTTCCCAGGCGCCCACCCTGGGGCCCTTGTTCTCGGTGGGGCCGGGTTAACCCCCCAGCCGGGGCCCTGGCGGAGGAAGGAACAGGCAGGGAGCAGGAGGCCAGGAAGTGGCTCAGCCAGGGAGCAGCTGTTTCCCTGCCGGAAGGGCTGGAGCCAGGGGCCGGCTTGGCCAGCGCTGGGGCCCACAGGCTCCCGGCTGCACCTCGGAAGAGCCCGACTCAGCAGGCAGCCGCAGGCTGGGGGGCGAGACTGGCCCAGCATTTGGGGTCATGGCCCCCGCAGAGACAGGAGGGGTCAGGGGCCTGGGAGGAGCCTGGCCGCGGGAACAGCGGGGGGCAGAGTTCCCGAAGGCGTGGCTAATGCCCCCTCTGCCCAGGGTGCCCACCGAGCTGCCCCCGGCTAGGCCTGCCGCACAGCTCCCGCCCCCCTGCCAGCCGCACCCCCACTGGCCGGAGCTGGCCTGTCCACCTCCTCCCAGACTGCAGGCGCTACCGGAGGGTGCCGAATCCTCGCCTGGAGCTTCTGAAGGTGTGAGATGCTCAGGCGACCTCCAGGGCAGGCGAGTGCCCAGAGGGCCCCATTCGGGTTTGGCTTCATGGGGCGGAGCCACAACGCTGCCCTTGTTAAAACGCCCCCTTTGCAGCGATGGGAAACTGAGGCTCAACTCCGCCGCGGAGGGACGCCAGGGCAGCCGGGCACCCGCTGCCGTTCAGCTCTGGGGCCAGCTGGCCTCACGCAGGGCTCTGATTCCCACTGTGACAGAGCAGGCACCTGACTGTAGCCTCTCAGGTCCTAGGCTGGCTCCCTAACCAGCCTAACGCTAAGTGCCAGCGGCTTAGCTGGTCCCTCTGCGCTCACCAGTACCCCCAGCCCTGCCCCTTCTCCCCGAACCCTCTGGCCCCTCTGCCTTCCAGCTGGATAAAGGAGAACCGAAATCAATCGGCTGCAGGGTCCTTCTGGCCCAAACTACCCACCCTCCCCGCCCGCTCCCAGCCGTGTTTCCAACCCTGCTGGAAGTGAATCTGCGCTGGAGAACCAGGTCACCAGCCCAGGCCTGGGTCAGGCTGCCCCGGCTGCTGCTGGTTGGAAGAGGCCTGTTTCTTGGAGAGTTTCCAGGAGCCTGGGGGTCTGATTTCCTCTCATGTCACAAGGTGCAGCTGTTAATTCAGTAATAAGCACTAAGGGGATGCCAGGCTCTAAATAAGCACCAGGGCGCTGCTCTTCTCCAGCCCTACCCCCTTAAAGCATCACAGGCCCTGGCCTCTCCAACTGTCTCATCAGTGCCCTGAGCTTGCCCGCCTGCCCCTGGGGTGGGACCTCTTCCACTCTTCCTCGCTGGCAGTGACTGCAGCCGCTTGCCCGTCCCTCCGGCCCCCGCCCCAGTTCGCCGGGGGTTTGCTTTCACGCGCTGCCCAGGCAGTTTCAAACGCCCTCTGGCACAAGGGAGCTGTTTGGCTGCAGGCTTGGCCCAGCCTGGCACTGACACCTGTATCGGAGCAAGCCACCCCGTCACTTACGCTGCGCCAGGCTGGGTGCTGCCCAGGGATGGGAAAGAGTTCGCTCAAACCTCAGCCAAGGGCCTAGGTGCACAACAGTCCAGGCCTCCTGTCAGCTCCCGCCCCAGCTCGCTGCGCCGGCTGCTGGGGGCGGTCTCGGGTCAGGCCCATTCAGATGCTTTGCCAGCACCCCAGGGCTCTTCCGTGCTGGGGGAGGCTGGCACCACGGAGCAGTGTGTGCCAGGGCGAGAGCAGGGAGGAGTCAGAGCCCACAAGGGGCACCAGTGCCACAGGCATGCCAGGCCTCTGACGAACATGTCTGACAAAACCCACCAACTGCACCCGTTAGCCTCTACCTGGGCTCGCGCCCCGTGCTCAGCTCCACTGGCACACCCCTGGACACGCCCGCACCCACCGCTCTGCCAGCCCCCCGACGCCCTGACCTGCTGCGCCACCCCAGCCCTGGTCGCACCCGCACCCACAGCTCTGCCAGCCCCCTGACGCCCTGACCTGCTGCGCCACCCCAGCCCTGGTCGCACCCGCACCCACAGCTCTGCCAGCCCCCTGCAGCCCTGACCTGCTGCGCCACCCCAGCCCTGGTCGCACCTGCACACGCAGCTCTGTCACCCCCCTGCAGCCCTGACCTGCTGTGCCACCCCAGCCCTGGTCACACCCGCACCCACAGCTCTGCCAGCCCCCTGCAGCCCTGACCTGCTGCGCCACCCCAGCCCTGGTCGCACCCGCACCCACAGCTCTGCCAGCCCCCTGCAGCCCTGACCTGCTGCGCCACCCCAGCCCTGGGCGCACCCACACCCATAGCTCTGCCAGCCCCCTGCAGCCCTGACCTGCTGTGCCACCCCAGCCCTGAGCACACCCGCAGCTCTGCCAGCCCCCTGCAGCCCTGACCTGCTGCGCCACCCCAGCCCTGAGCACACCCACAGCTCTGCCAGCCCCCTGCAGCCCTGACCTGCTGCGCCACCCCAGCCCCAGGCACACCCGCACCCACAGCTCTGCCAGCCCCCTGACGCCCTGACCTGCTGCGCCACCCCAGCCCTGGTCGCACCCGCACCCACAGCTCTGCCAGCCCCCTGCAGCCCTGACCTGCTGCGCCACCCCAGCCCTGGGCGCACCCACACCCATAGCTCTGCCAGCCCCCTGCAGCCCTGACCTGCTGTGCCACCCCAGCCCTGAGCACACCCGCAGCTCTGCCAGCCCCCTGCAGCCCTGACCTGCTGCGCCACCCCAGCCCTGAGCACACCCACAGCTCTGCCAGCCCCCTGCAGCCCTGACCTGCTGCGCCACCCCAGCCCCAGGCACACCCGCACCCACAGCTCTGCCAGCCCCCTGACGCCCTGACCTGCTGCGCCACCCCAGCCCTGGTCGCACCTGCACCCACAGCTCTGCCAGCCCCCTGCAGCCCTGACCTGCTGCGCCACCCCAGCCGTGAGCACACCCGCACCCACAGCTCTGCCAGCCCCCTGCAGCCCTGACCTGCCTGGCTCCTGACTCCCCCATGCAGCCGCTCACTTGCTCAGCCTGCTGGGACCACCGGTCCCTGCCCTGCTGGTGCCCCTCACTCCCGCCCACAGCCTCTTCTATCCCCATTCCCCCCGTCCAGCTCTGCCCAGCCTGCGGCCCTGCTCCCGCCTGGGCATAAGATGGCTGCTGGGCGCCGCTTTGGAGTTGCTCTGCCACCACCTAGTGGCCTTGCGCGCGGACAGCAAGAGCAGGCGCTGCTGGTCCGGCCTTGTTCGCTCCACTGCTGCTGGGGGGCTGGCGAGAGCCCCTTGGGGCCGGAAGCTGGGGGCAGATGCTCTCCATGGGGATGGCTGCACAGCCCTGGGGGAGGCTGAGGGCACGTGATACAGCGCAGGGACTGCACCCCCACACGCCCGAGCTCGAGCCCAGGGCTATAACACACCTGGGGCCCCAAGGGGGGCAGAGCAGGGGGATGCCCGAGGGGCAAAAGGACCTGGCCTGAGCTTTCCGGGCCCGGTCCAAGGAGCCACGCCCTGAGCCCCCAAGTGCCAGCAGCCTGACCTCACTCTCCCTCCCCAGGGAGGGTCCTCCACTCACCAAGGGACAGGTACCCAGGGAGGCAGCTTGGGGGGCTGGTGCCCCCTACCCCCAGCTGTAAGCAGACCCAGCTTCCTGCAGCAAGCCCCAGAGGCCAAGGAGGGAGCACTGCCGCCTACCAGAGCTGCATAGCTCCTGCAGCCAGGCTGCCCCCAGCTCACAGCCACCGGCCAAGCGCTGCCCTGGCACAAGCCTAGATGGGGCAGGTCCTGGGGTGGGGGGAGGAAGAATTAGCCAAGCTGGGGCCCTGGCCTGCTCCAGGGGGGCTGGTGGATGCTGGGAGCAGCCAGGGTAGGACCAGAGCTACCCGGGGAAGCAGGCGGCCTGTTCCCTGGAGCCAGAGGGGGAAAACCAAACCCGCAGGCCTGGCCCGGGGAAGCGACGTGCCCCCACAGGCAGAAACTCAGCTTTTATTGGGAGGCCAGAGATAGCCCCAATGAATAAGGCCAGCTGGAGCCGGAGAGGCCCACCACCGTACAGGGCTGCTCTACACCCAGCCAGCACGGGCCCAGTGCCATCAGAGCCCCAGCCGCTGCCTTCGCTCCGTGATGGGGAGCGGGTTGGTGCCCAGCCGACTGGGGCCTGGGCCAGTGACGCTGCATTTTCTGCCCTAGCTGGAGCTTGGATGCAGGCAGCAGGCTCAGACTGACACACCATGTGGGGGAACGGAAAGCAGCCCATGCTGGTGGCCGGCCGGGGACACAGGCAGCTGGCAAAGCAGTGGGGATCCTGGGGAGAGGAGGGGTAAGCGGCACAGAGCCAGGACGGGCAGGCTAACACATGGGCAAGACTGAAGCACGGGGGGGAGCTGGCAGAGAGACCTGCCGTGGGGCAGCCACTGGCATGGCAGAGCCCAGGAAGAGAGGGCTGCCCAGGCCTGTGGCAAAGCCCCCAGCCTGAGCAGGGCTGAGGCTGGGCCCACGAGGCTGAGTGAAGATGGCAGAGCTGCTGGCCAGGTGCTGGGAGGGGAAGGTGAATGGGAGCTCGAAGGGCACGTACCAGCAACCAGGGAAGGCACCAGGCTCCTAGCTCTGCTCCCTGTGGGAGGCAGGGATGCTGGAAGAACTGGGGCTGGCCTGGATGCTGGAACGGCCCCCGGCAGCAGAGCAAGGGCCCACGCCTCAGGCGTGTTCTCCACCCCAGCAGTCTGGCAAAGCCGGCTGGGCTGGGAGAGGCGGAGACAGAACCTGCCCAGGGCTGCGCAAGCTCAGGTGCTTCGGCAGAGAAGCCAGCAAGGCTGGAGGATGGGTGGCCCACGTATACAGCAGGCAGAGATGTGCGCAGGGCTGGGAAGGAGAAGGCGCAGAGGAGCTGCTGGGGCAAGGGCAGAAACTCTCCCACGTACTAAGCTGAGCGTGGCCGAGGTCCTGCTGGTGCGACAGGAGCTCTGCAGGGGCCCAAGGGAAACCTGGACGCCTGTCCCAACAGGCCCCCGGCCGCAGGGTTTAGAAGAACAGCCCCAGCCCCGACGCCCGCGGAGAGGAAGGACTGCTACCAGGGAAGGCTACACAGAGAGTGCTGGGCTCAGGGACAGATTAACACATGGGCCCATGTGCCCATAGCCGGAGGCCCCCTGCCCCACTCCCTTTCTTCCCAGGCCCATGTCCCTTGCCCCCCAGAGGCCGTTGCTCCCTTTGCTGCTGCCAGCTGACGATAGGGGGCCCAGGAAGGACTCGGAGGGGGCCGTCCTGCCCCACACGGGACCTATGGTCAGAGCCAGTTGTAGTAAGAGCCAAACAGAGCCCAGGCTCGCTGGGGGAGAGCCCTGGCCACTCCAGCTGTCTAGGGCAGAGGCCAGGCTGCTGGAGAACAGAGCCCAGCCTGTGTCCCTGTGCCCACAAGGCAAGCTGCCCAGGGCAAGGGAAGGGTGCAGGTCCCACCACAGCCAGGATGTTGCCTGTAGATCTCACGCCAGCCCAGCTGCGGCTTCCAGCTCTGTGCCAGGGGAGGGAGGTGGGAAGGGCTTTGTACCCCAGGACCCAGTTAATCAATCTGCCTCTGCGGGGGCTGCCTGCGGGCAAGCTGGAGGCTCCCAGCCAAGCCTAGCCAGGCAGGAGGGAAGGCACTGGCCAGAGAGGGGCTGACCACTGGGGACCGGGCCCCCAGAGAAGGAAGAGGGACACACTGGAGGAAGCTAACCGCAGCCCTTGCATGGGGGAAGAGGCCTGCACAATACCTGTGCCTAGCTCTGCCAATGCCGGCTGGGAGCCAGGCAGCCCCTGGCGAGGGGAGGCTGACGGCAGGAGCTCCTGGGCTCACCGGCACGGGAGGTGGTGGCGGGAGGTATGGGCCGCTCAGGGACTGTGCGTGGAAACCCAGGCAGCTTGGAGCGGGAGTCGAGGGAGAGGCCGAAGCCCGAGCGCTGAACAAAGACTCCAGGTAGGGTTAGTGTACAAGGTCTGTAGTTACGGACGGAGACAGGAGGCAAGCGAGTGAGAGAGGGCAGGCTGAGCCCCGCACAGCTCTAGGACAAGTCCTTGTAGGCGGCCAGGTTGAAGGCAGTGTCCAGGAAGCGCTGCAGCTCCGTCACGTGGGTCTTCTTGTTGCCCGTGGCCGGTGCAGCGGCGGGGTCGCGGCCGGCGTACCTGGGGGAGGGAGAGAGATGCCGGGCTGGACCAGCTGCGTACAGCTACAGGAGGGCTGGGTGCAGGGGAGGGGGCCAGAGGCTGCCAAGATCTGATGGAGACACAGAGGGTGGTACGTGCGGCCCCTGCTAACCCCAGCCGCCTCCCAGGGAGCAGCCCAGGCTGCCTGCAGCTCCCTCACTGGGACGCCAGCCCCGCTGCAGACCCTGGACCGAGCCATCAGCCTCATCCGAAAACCCCAGGCCCGGTGGCGTCTTGGCAAAGTGCGCAGCAAAAGCGCGTCCACTTGAGAGCTGCCCGGGCCGGTCCCCCGTGTGAGCTCTGCCCCTCCTCCCGCATGGCGCGACGCCCCCCCGGCGGCCGGCGGGAGCAGCTGAGTGCAGGGCGCGGCGCAGCTGGCCCTTACCACACGGGCTTGGCGCGGTCGATGGTGGTGCGGAGCCGGGGTTTCACGTAGTCGTAGTAGCCCTGGTTCTTGTGTTCCTCCTGGCACCAGACCAGCTCGGCGTTGGGGTACTTCAGTGCTTCCTGCTGCAGGAGGTCAAAGGGGAACGGAGAGAGCTGCCGAGAGACAGGGAGGGCTCAGTGCTGGCGAATGCCCCCCACCACCAAGGGCCTCCCCCTCGCAACCCTGCGTGGAAGCCCCCTCCGCCCCGCGCCGCGCCTCTCGGGCAGCTCAGGTGCAGTAATGGTGCATTTGCCAGCCGAGGCCGGGCCGGGTCATCAGGCAGCGGAAGCGGAACGACGGGCCCGCGCTCTATGACGTCATCGCGGATTGACTTCTCCGGGGCTCCTGGGGATGTGCTGAGCTGCAGCTGGACTGGCCAGGGACGCTGGTGCCCCCTGTGACACACACACGCTCACCTGCTCCACCCTGGTGATGGCCACGTCCTGCTCCATGTCCAGGGCCTTGCGCTCCCGGGTGAGCTCGTAGTACACTTTGCCGGTGCAGAAGAGCACCCGCTTGACGTTGGCGGGGTTCTGGGCTGCGGGGCCGCTCTCCGGGATCACGCGCAGGAAGTGGGTGCCTGCAGCGGAGCACAGCCAGCTGTGGGGGGCACATCTCAACCGCCCAGGGCTTGTGCGTGGTGCTAACGGGGCCAGTTACAGGCCTGGATGCCGAGGGACTGGCTACGCCTGCAGAAGGACCGAGCTAGCTCAGACCCCTCTGGCCCATGCAGGGGAGATATTGTGAAGCAGTGTGACACACGCCGCCCAGAGGCAGTGGACAGGCGCCCGCCGGGAGCAGAGCGGGGGCCGTTAAAAGGCAGACACTGCCCTCTGGTGACTCTCTCCTCCGATCACTCGGGGCCCTAGGCACTGGCAAAACCCTTCTTCGTACCTGGCAGCATGTCATCAAAGCTGGACCGGGCTTCGGGGTGGCGTAGCAGCGACTTTGGAGTGAAGATGATCAGCTGGAAGAGCAAGGCCAGGCCATCAGAGCAGCTGGGGAGGGCTTTTCTGGCACACAGGCTGTACAACTCCCGCTGCCGTGGTAAACGGGCCCTCCCTCCATCTCCACGGCTGCTGCTCAGCCGGCTCCCAGCGTGCCCTGCCCAGGCACACGCAGTTCTTTAACAAGCACCGGCACGCTCGGCAGAGTGTATCTCGCCTACCCCCGGTGCAGCACAGCCTCTAACAGGGCTCCCTGCTGTGCTCCTGGCTTGGTACGGCCGTTCTGAATACTGGTGGCTCTTACCAGGACACAGGGCTGGTCAGCGCCTGTCCCTTAACCAGGTAAAGGAGAGAGCTGGGCAGAAAACTGGGTTGCCCCCTCCTCCAAAAGGGGAGTTTCCCCTGGGGCTTCCATGGGAATTGCTGATCAGTGTCTCAGTCTCCAGGTCTCTTCTACAGGCTGGACTCCTGGGCTGGGGAGAGGCGGCTGCACGCTGGGGCCAGGTGCATCCTGGGAAGCTGGCTGGCTGGGGAGCCCAGCTCACAGGAAAGATGGCCCTGATGCGGCGGCACCGTGACCGCATGCCACCAGAGAGGTGGTTTCGGTTTTGGGTGCTCAGGATGAGGCACAAAAATTGGGTTTTTGGGCATGGAAAGTGAACAGAGTCTGCAAAAAGAATTTGGGCAGAATCTTAATTTTCTGCTGAAAACCCGGGACTCCAGCTCCAGGAGCTCGATTTGAATTCAGACCCTGAGCCACCCCCCCGCCAAGTGCTGGCTGTAACCTAGAACTTGAGCTACGGTGAGGGGCCAGGGTCCAGCGCAGGGCAGTGTCTGGAACAGCAGTTCTCAACCCAGGGCCTGGGGTCCCCAGGGGGCTACAAGCAGGTTTCTGGGGTCCACCCAGCAGGGCTGGCATTAGACCGGACCCGGAGGCTGTCGCCTGGGTCCTGAGCCCAGCCCCATGGGGCTGAAGCCAAAGCAACTTGGCGCCCCAGCACAGACCCTGGCGATGCCTCCCCTGGCTCTCCCCCAGCGCCCGCACGCAGACGAACAGCTCTTGTGGCCCAGGCGGGCTCGTGAAGGCTGCAGCTCAGGGCGCTCTGGGGGCTGGGAGCCCTGCTCCAGGGCTCACTGACCGGCTTACGGAAGGGCAGGAGGATCTGCCGGCGGAGCACGTGGAAGAAGTTGGCGGGAGTGGAGCAGTTGACGACAATCCAGTTGCAGTCGTACAGCTGACGCACCTCGAAGTCATCGAGTTTCTACCACGGAGGAGAGCAGTGGTTCAGGCAAAGACCCCAGGGGCCCAGCCCCCGCTGGCGCCCGGGGGAGTCCAGGGCAGAACCCCAAAAAGGAGCCCAGGGCTCTGCCGGCTCAGGCTCAGCAGCGGCAATGCTAGCCCGGCCTAGAGCTGTTCCCCCAGGCAGCTCAGCGCCTCACCTCAGCCTCCCCACACCGCCCCCGGCTCTCTGCCGAGCAGGGCTTTCAGGGTGACCTTCTGCTTTCCCCTTGGGGTGCCCCCCGAAGAGGGACTGCCCCCACGCACACTGGGCAGCGTGCTGGGATCACCACGGCACGGGCCAGGCCGAAGGCTGCCTAGTCGCACAGGGCTTTGGGCGTGCTGGGAAGTCGCCTCCACCCCCGCCCTGCGGAAACCCCTCAGCGCACCCGGGACTGAGCGACGGGCTGACTCCAGCCACAGCACCGGGGGAAGCCGAGAGGAAGAGGCAGATGGCAGGGGAACAGAGTTCCCAGCGCTGGCACTGCCTGAGGAGCAGCTGGCCTTGACCGCCCCGTTTGCGCCCAGCTAACATGGCCACAGTCCTCCCAGTCCTCGCCCAACACCCAGCCTCGGCCTTCCCGGGACGGGAGGCAGAGCTACCAGCACAGGAGTGCTCCCTGCTGCGCAGGACCCAGGCGCTCTGCACCACAGCCTCATCTGCCGCCGTCCCACACGCCCAGCTCCAGAGCATGCAGCGGTGACAGGCAGGCGGGAGCTGGAGTCCAGCCCAGCCAGACGCTTACGGGGAAGACGTCTGGATCGTCGTTGCACATCTGCAAGAACCGCTCTGGCCTGGCAGACGAGTGCTCGGGACCCTGGGGGCGAAACCAACAAGAGGTGAAGCGCGCGGCGCTGGCGAGGCCTCGTCCTTAGAGCTCTCCGTGCCTCGCAGAGCGGCCGGGCGCTGCACGAGGACGACCAGCTCTGCTTGAAAGGGAGCGACTTTCACTCTTACAAAGAAACAGGTCTAACAGCTGCAGTCCTCCGCGCTCCACGGCCCGGCCAGCCCCCCCAACGCCCCACGGCCGGGCCGGCCCCCCACCGCCCTCCAGTGCCCCGCGGCCCAGCTCAGCACCAAGCTCTGGACTCCCCACCCACCCCCACAAGCACACGCTCCAGCCTTCAGAGACACTGGCGCTGCCCCAGATCCCAACCCCACTGCGGGCCGCGGCCACCAGCAGAAAGGTGGGCTGGTGCAGGCTTTTAACGGCCCCCGGCCGGAGGGCTGGGCCTGCAGCGCCACGGATCAGAGCCTTACCATGCCCTCCATGCCGTGGGGCAGCAGCAGCACAATGCCGTTCTGTCTCACCCACTTGGCCTGGCCGGGGCAGATGAACTGGTCAATGATGCACTGGGCGGTGTTGTGGAAGTCACCAAACTGGGCCTCCCACAGCACTAAAGCATTGGGACTGGCCATGGCGAAGCCCAGCTCAAAACCTGCAGGGAAGAGAGGCGCCGAGTGACGACCCCAGCCTGGCCAGCCCAGCCCAGCCAGCTCCAGGCGGGGACCTCCCAGCCGCACAGACCTAGGACGCCGTACTCCGAGAGGGAGCTGTTGCAGACGGTGTAAGGAGCCTGGTTTGGCCAGAGGTGGTTCATAGGGATGCAAGTCCTCTTGTCGACGTTCTGGTCGTGCAGGACGTGGTGTCGGTGGCTGTGGGAGGAGAGAACGGCCAGCGGGAACGTCACTCGTGCACGACCCTAGAGCAAGCGCCCTGCGGGCGTGTGGCCGCCTGGCTCGCGGCTGCTGGGCACGGCAAAGGCAGGTCACTATCATAGCGAGCAGCTGCCCATATAACACCACTGGCGCGGCCAAAGAGGCTTCCAACCCCTCCACTGGCTCCCCACTTGCCCTTCAGCAGAGTCCCAGCACCACCGGCTGCTCGCGAGGAGGGCTGCAATCCCCCTTCAGCAGGGGAGAGGCCAGAGGAAGAAGTTACCTGAACGTCCCCCGCTCCACGTCCTGGCCGCTCAGTCGGATGTGGATCCCCTCTTTGAGGAGGGAGCCGAAGGCCATGTACTCCGCCAAGGCCCAGTCCACTGTCCTGTTCTTCACCATCTCCCCCCGAGTTTTCAGAATCCGGCTCAGCCCTGCCAAGATACGGCACCGTTTGCACCTGCCTGCTGGGGAGGCATGGCAGGGACGCACCAGGCCAGCAGCCTTGGGCTGGGACCACGCGGCTCCCGCTGCCAGCCCCTCCGTCGGCCGCCCGGCGTCCCAGGCAGAGGCAAGAGGACTGCCAGGGAGGGAGCCTGTTCCAGCCTAGCTCAGAGTGGAGTGCATGCTGGTACGGACCGGCCCCGCTCTGGAAAACAACTGGAGTTTCTGCTGCCTCCCTGGCCTCTTTACCCAGCACTGAGCCGGCTCCACCTGCCTTCGCGAGCCCTCCCTGCTGGACACTGGCCCCCCCGGCAGGGAGACCTAACGCTAACCTCAGCCCAGTCCGAGCCGCAGTGCACCAGTCTGAGCGCTGGGTCAAAACTGTGCGGCTCAGGGCCAGAAGGTGCTGTAAGAGGGAGAGTGAGGCTCGTGCAGATGGAAAAGGACTAGCGCCCCTGCAGGGCTCGAGGAATGCTGGGTGTGGTTGTCCTGGGCACGAGGGCTCTGGAGCTCGCTGCCAGAAGCGGCTCTAAGTGCCCAGAGCCGAGCAAGAGCCCGAGAGACTGGCCGGTCGCCTGGGTGATCAGGATACCCGGAGTTCCCCTAAGGAGGGGAAGTGAACCCCCGACCGAGTGCTTAACCCCACTGCCTGTGACCTGGCAGGACAAGGCCCAGCACACAGTGTTGGGGCGGGGAGGGCAGGTTAGCCCCACATCTTCTGTGGGGTTCTGCCCCACTCCTCTGAAGCAGCTGGTGCCGTCCCTGAGGCAGGAGGCTCCGGAGAGACGGACTTCCGCCTGTTTGCAGGCGTCGGAGGCCTTTGGGCACTGCAGGCAGGCAGGGTGGTCCAGGGGTTCGGATGCTAAAGCTAGGAGACCGGAATCCTGGGGTACAGTCCCTGCTCTGCCACAGACTGCCTGGGTCACCTGAGCTAGCCCCTTAGCGCCTCAGTTCCCCCTGCACAGTGGCAACACCAGCCCTGCCCCCAACAGGCGGAGAGAGGACAAACGCACTGAAGATGGGGAGCAGCTCAGATAACTAGTGATGGGGGCCGGATGAGCCCCCTCTGAAATCTCCTCAGCTCTTGCTGGTGCCACCCTTCACACGCTGTCCATTCGCGGGTCAGAAGGGCCGTTAGCGCACCGGGTCCGACAGCGTCTGCAGCACGCTGGCCAGGGAATTCCAGCCATCAACTGGTGGGGGGCTTCAGCATCTCCAGAAAGGCACCTGTCTGCGGGAAGCCGCTAGTTCCCGCGGTGCTTGGTTCCAGTGGTTAACCATTCCGGCCCACCCAGCTCCCATTCCCGGGCTGGTCCTGCAGCACCAGCGACCGCGGACTCCTGGTAGATGGTGATGGAACAACACCTGACACTCGGCAGTCACCAGTAAAGCATCCAGCTCCAGCCAGAATGAACCCACATTGCCAGGGCGTCTACTCCAGCACCCCCGTACCTCCATGAATGGTGAAATCCTCCACCGGCACTGAGCTGGCCACCTTGCCTATGTGGGTCAAGTCGTCTTCATTCAGCCCAGTAGAGGGACAGGTCATGCTCCGGGGTTGGCCGTCCAGAGTGAAGAAACCTGGGGAGAGAGAAGAAGATGAAAGCCAGGCCGGCTCTGGAGTGAGACACTGCTCACGTGTGTGTGTGACGACTGTGACAGGCCCTTCTGCACGGTTGTGCCAGGTGATCTCAGATGCAGAGCAAACCCTCAGCAGCTCCATCTCCAGCAGCACAGAGAGACAGAGCCCCCGAAACCAGACAGACAGTCTCCTACGCCTCCCAGGAGTGCACGTTCTTTACCAGGCTGCCGCAGTGTACTTCCCTGGCACTGCATGACACGTGCTCAGAGAGGCAGTTCCCCCCAAGTCCCAAGTCTAATTCACTGGAGGCAGACGTTGTGAACGGCCATTTGTCTGGGGAGCAGCTGGTTACTTACCAGGCCAGGGAGAATCCAGCCAGTGCTTGATGTGCAGGATTTTTTCATCCTTGGATCTGGCATGGGCCTCTTCACAGATCCTATCATACTTGGAAATTTCCTCCTGTGGGCAACAGGGCAGAATACTGTTACAAGCCGCAGCCAAGCAAGTTAAAGGCGAAGCCTGTGGCTGCTGAGAGAAATGGAGAGAGTGCAAGTCTGTGCGGCTTCCACAGAGCTGTTTTCATACCCACGATCTCATCGGACATTAAATCCTACCCCCCCCCACTCACCAGTTAGGACCTGGGCCACCAAGGTTCCTTGCACCATGCTTAGAGCTGCTGCTGGCCACTTGACACCAGGAGCGAGAGGTCGGCCCTGCCTAACTGCTAGCTATGTGCCCATTATGAGCTCACCCCCTTCACTGATGACATGCAAAATCCAGGGCCCACGGGGCACGCCAAACGTGCCTGGCATTAGATGGCAGCGCTGGCCAGGCTGAGCCAGGAGTCACTTGTGTTCCTGCATTTTACACCCCTGCTGAAAGCCAAGGGTGAAACCCTGGCCCTGCCGCAATCCAGCAGAGTTCTGCTATGGATTCCTGTCGGGCCAGAGTTTCAACCCCTTGACTGTAGCATGGCTCAAACACTGGCTGGGATGGCTCTGCCCCAACTACACTAAAGAGGGAAAGATTTTGGCATAACTACAGTACAGTACAGATCTGGCCAGAACTACAGCAGCTACCACTGGGTTTAAATGGAGATAGTGTGTTTCCAGGACCAGTGCGGAGAGGGATTTTCTGCCGAAGAGGAAGGTTCTAACCAGCAGCATGGACAGGACCCTGCTCCTCTCAGAAAACTTGTAGCGTCCCGAGTCAGGGCAGTCTTGCTAGCAAAAGCAACAGCGTCCCCAGCCTCCTGTTTATGTCTGACTCGCAATTCCTTCCTCCCAACCAGCTCAGCAGATGAGGCACCATTTCCACCCCCCACCCCAACCTCTCCAAACCCATGAGGGCCAGGCAACGCTACACGACGCTGCAGAATCAGCAGGAAGGAGCAGTCATGCCATGCAGCAATGGCCGGTAAGCTGGTAATCACCAGGTATTTCTTGCGTTATACTAATCTGCATTTTTCCCCATTCAATAGTCATCTGCCTGCTACATCTCTGGGGTTGTGACTTATGACTGACCACACCTTACTTTTAAAGCCCTGAGTGACTGTACCTCATACTCCGGCTGATTTACCACCCCCTCTGAAATTAGCATTTCGGCGTATTTCTGCAGCACAGGTTTTTGCTTCCGGATTTGCTTGTACATCAGCGGCTGGGTGAACATGGGCTCGTCCATCTCGTTGTGGCCATTCCGCCTGTAACACACCTAGTCCATTCCAGGAAAAAAAGCCATTAGCAAGAGCCACTCTTCAACCCCTATTTCAGGGGCCAAAAAAGCAGTCACATTTAGGCTGAGCTATGCGTTGGATGTACCCATGAGGAAGGAAATCATGGGTAGCCTGAATGCAGAAGGCCTGATTCTGGTCTTCTTTATACTGGTCTAAATCGGGGTAGGTTCCAGTGAAGCCAATGGAGTGATTGCTGACTTCATGGAATGGTTTTGTCTCTTAACAGGCAAACGCTGCAGATATTTTAGAGCTATGCCACAGGAAAATTAGATTCTTGTTTTCTTCAAGCACAACACAGCTCCCTTTTCAGTGCCTTCTCTCTCTCTCTCTCTCTCTCTCTCTCTCTCACACACACACAGTCAATATCATCTGGATTACAACAGCATCGCCAAGCTCCAGTCACAGCCCAGGGCCAGGCCGTGCACCGTACAAACACAATCTGAAGAGCCTTTTGTCGGTCACTTCCCCAGAAGTTCATTAAGCAGGGCCAGGATTTCAGCAAAGCCCTGTCTGGTTCCCAACCACCTACCAAGTCCACCACCACATCCTTGTGGAAAGTGCTTCTCCATTCGGCTGCCACGTTGCACACATACACCACCGCCTCCGGGTCATCCGCATTGACGTGGAAAATAGGTGCGTTCACCACCCGGGCCACGTCGGTCGGGTATGGAGAGGAACGGGCCATGCGCGGGTCTGTAGTAAATCCGATCTGGAGACAGAGGAATCGGGGGCAGCCGTGGAAAACAGAGAGCAGATGCAGAGAAGTCGAGAAAATCCCTCACTTGAGCTTGTTAAAGTGCTTCAGGGGGTGGGGAGAAGGGATCAGAGATTTTAACTGAGCTGCTGGCAGAGCTGGGAGTAAACCACAGGTTCCCACCTCCCTACCGGTCTCAGCTCTAATCATGAGGCCACACTGCCTCTATCAGCTATAACAAGGAGCTGCAGTGACTATCGATTAGAGATTTTTTTTTGACGTTTGCCTCCCCAGCCAGCCGCGTTCCCTCTCAATTTTTCCATCCTTGTGTGGAATAAGTTTTGTTATGTGCATGTGTCTCACCAACAGAAACCCGCTGCCGGCTGTGAGCGCTCAGCACTGGAAACTCTGCTGGGTGCGCCTGAGCAGCTCACACAGGCTGGGGATGACCCCTTGCTGGCTGTAACCTAATCTGGCGGGTAACACCTCTGTCCCTGAACAAAGAGCAGGGAGGAGCCCGGCTGGTTTGGAATGAGAGGGGGGCATTTAGTGTGGGGGAGTTGGAAGGGGGTTAGCCTGGACGGGAGGAGAGGAACAAGTGGGGGGAACCAAGGTCCTGGTTTGGGGTGGGGGGGCTCCCCTCCCCAAGATGGATTGGAAGGACTATTTCTGGCTGCTGTACTAACACCTCTGCACTGTGCTGTGTCTCTGACTAAATGAGCCTCCTGTTCTACCTGCTGAGTGAGAGTCACTTCTGGCTGCAGATGGGGTAAAGTGCCTGGGGCTCCCTGAACCCCATGACACGAGGATGTGCTAACATTTTTCTTTGGAGGCGCTCAAGATTACCAAAGAAAGCTACTCCTGCCGATAAAGGCGCCAGTTGTTAGGCTGGTCTCACTAGGAAGCTATCCAAATGAGTTTTAAGTGAGCTCTGTGCTGACTTGCTACGCTCTGATCAGCAGAGGGCAGTCATGAGGTACAGCACTAATGGGGTCTACAGAAGGATAAGGCTTGCAAGAGGTAAGAGGGGAAAAAAGACTCTTTCCTCCTATGCAGCCAGCCCAACACCAGAGAACAGGATCTCAAGCCAGCCACTGAGAGCTCAAAACAGAGCAGGAAGCAAACAGTCACTTCGGGCATGTCCACGCTGCAATGGTTCAAAGCCACACCACCCTCTTCTCATCAGCAACTCACACCCTCACCAGGAGCACTTCCACCGACTCACGAGGGTCAGCGTGTGAGGCTGAGCGCGCTGGCAGGCAGCCCTGCATGCAGCTCCCTGCTCGGGACCCCCCTGGGCAGCTGGGCTGGGAGGAGCAGCAGCAGGCCCAAGGGGGCAGCTCAGACCCAGCTGGAATCCCCCGATGGCCTGGGGTTGACAGCTGGCTTTCTTGTCAATTTCACAACTCTAGCCTGGAGCCGTGAAACTCACCAGAATGTCAGCCAGGCAAGTAACCCACAGAGATGTCTCGGACCCTGTGCTGCCCTAATTACACCAATGCTGACGTGCGATTGCTAACGCATTAACACAATGGGCCAGAGCACCTCGCCATTCACCCCGGCCTGGGCGTTTGAAGAGCACGTTCCCAACAGTGCTGGCAATGGTGGAGCTGCAGGACCGAGCCCTGCGTCCGAAGAGCCTCGTTTTTACCTGGTTGTTCACGACCACGTGAACTGTCCCATGTGTAGTGTAGGACGGCAAGTCGCTCAGATGGAACGTCTCATACACTATCCCCTGCCCGGCAAAAGCTGCATCGCCGTGCAAGAGAATGGACATCACCTGTGGGGACAAGAGGACCGAACTGAAGGCTGGTATCTCGGCAGCTTCTTTTCAGCAATGCTGGGGAAGGAAGGGTAACAGGCTGCAGGGAGCAACAGTTAAACAGGGCATGGAAAAAACTTCCTTCCCGCACACTGTTCCTACACCTCTCTTGTAGCCTCCTCCTTTCCATTGTCCATCCATAGCCTTCACAGTAAGGGAGGGCTGGTGCGCCAGCCCCCAGCGACTGCGCTAGGAAGCGAGGTGTCGGAGGTTTCAAGTGTAACAAAGCTCCTCCATTGGAGGCTGGCATCTGATGCAATAACTCAGGAAGACAATTCCCACTTCCCTGCCCTGAAGTGCGAGAACCTCAGTTAAAACAGGATTCTTGGAATTAAAGAAAGCTCCTCAAGTAGTCAGAGGATAGTGTCATTTAAGCAAGCTCCTGCTGCGTGTCACCTCGTCCCCAGCCCCAGGTTCATTAAGCACCAGCCAGGGCCCATACCACTTCTTCAGCTTGCGGGGAAAAAAGGAAGGGGAGATTAGAGACTGCGCTGAGTTGCTGAAGACAGACCTCCCTCCCAAGTGCTGGCAGAAAAAACCCACACGCAGAGAGAGGCTGCACTTTTCCAGCGCCACCTCAACTCTTCGGGAGGGTGTCTCACGTACAGCTATTAGAAGTGGAATTCCACGAGCGTCTCAGGGATAGCGATCCCTTTCCTTCCAAGTCCATGGTGCTGAACCGTGAACACCTGCCCCTTCTGCTGATCTGCAGATTTGGATATTCACCTCGAATAAGAACCTGGCCTCCCACTCCCAGACCCCGCATTACTGCTGCTCACAAGGGAGAGGTTAAGCTGGAGCAGGACAGAAGAGGCGCTCGTCTGGTTACTGATGGAAGAGGGCAACAGGAGAGGGACTTCACTCGGGAGCAGAGCTCTCCTGGTCGCCGACAGCACTCCCAACACTGGGAGGGATATGGAACGGCCAATGCACCTGGATTGCTTTGGATCACCTGGGTCCCTGGCAGAGCAGTTTACCAGCCTTCAATCCGCTACAAGCGGAGCGTGAATCGCTTGTAACAGACATCAGATCAGGGGTATGTGGTGCCATTTACCTTCTTTCCTTCCGTGTCCCCACAATAGAACTGTTCTGCCTTTGTCTTGCCCTGCACCACTGGGTCCGCAGCCTCCAAGTGAGAGGGGTTTGCCACCAAAGAGAGCGTGATGTTTCTCTCGGTGACGCGGTTAATCCTCCGGTGGTACATTCCCAAGTGGTACTTCACATCTCCAGAGCCCTGGAGAGAGAGATCAGGGCCAGGAGAGAAGCATGGGCTGATTTCTCATGAGAGCCAGAGTCCCAGGGGGTGACCTGTCATTCCCAGCTTCACAGCCTGGGCACACAGCATCTCCTAGGCTTACATGGCGTATGCAAGGGCCAAGAACTCCAAGTTCCTCCGCTAGAGCTGCAATAACCAGAAACACCCGAGTCCAGGGGCCATGTGCATTCGCTGGTATCACATAGGGGCCCCACATATCGACCAGAAAGATTAAAACCACCTATATCATTAAGGACCCGATCCTGCTCCCACTGAAGCAATGTCAGGAAGCTTGTTTGGGTACTTGAGTGCTACGAGCTTTAAGCACCCAAATTCAGAAACAAAGGCCCTGGTTCCCCCTGTATTCTGTACACTGCCAAGATGCATTTGGCCTCATTTACGCCCTAAAGATGGGAGAATCATAGGGCGCTGGAGGGTGGCTGAGCAGCCAGGAGGTCGAAGTGCTGAGCAAAGGAAAGGAGACAAGAATGGTTCGGAGGAAGGTGCAGAGGGACTGGGGAGAGCCAGGGAGGTGGATGGGGGAGTGAAGAGAAGGAATCAGAATCCCAGGGCTGGAGTTCATCTCAGGAGGTCATCTAGTCCAGCCCCCTGCCTGACGCAGGACCAACCCCAACCAAGTCATCCCAGCCAGGACTTTGAGAAACCTCCAGGGATGGGGATTCCACCACCTCTCTCGGTGACGCATTCCAGCGCTTCGCCACCCTCCTGGGGAAAGTTCTTCCTCATATCCAACCTACACCTCCCCCTCTAACTTGAGCCCATTGCTCCCTGTTCGGCCACCTGTCGCCACTGAGAACAGCCTCTCTCCAGCCTCTTCAGAGCTCCCCTTCAGGAAGTTGAAGGCTGCTATTAAATCGCCCCTCAGTCTTCTCTTCTGCAAACTAAATAAGCCCAAATCCCTCAGCCTCTCCTCAAAGGTCATGTGCTCCAGACCCTTAATCATTTTGGTTGCCCTCCACTGGACCCTCTCCAAGGTGTCCACATCTTTTCAGTAATGGAGAGCCCAGAACTGGATGCAACACTCCAAATGTGGCCTCACCAGTGCTGAATAAAGGGGAACAACCACCTCTCTAGAATTAAGAAGTCCTGTGGCACCTTATAGACTAACAGATTTTTTGGAGCATCAGCTTTCATGGGCAAAGACCCGCTTCATCAGCCGCATTGTCCATTGACCATTCATGGTCTTTGCCCACGGAAATTTATGCTCCTAAAAATCTGTTAGTCTGTAAGGTGCCACAGGACTTCTTGCTGTTTCTGAGGATACAGACTAACTCAGCTACCCCCTCTGAGACTTCTCTAGAACTAGAGAATCTACAGGCTGAACCCAGCCTTAAGGAATTGGGGTCCGGAAGAAGGAAAGCAGTAAGACCCGGGAATAAACTTACAGTGCGAGAGGAAGAGATTGGGGTGGGTGAAGTAACTTGTGTGAGGAGGCACAAAAACAACAAGCTTCTCCTATCCCTCCCCACCAAAGAAGAAATGACTCTAGCGAGGCACAGGGACGATAAGCACTTCATCTTACAGCAGGAAAGTGTTCCAGGAGATCATCTCTCTGCCAACATGTGGGCCACACTATGAAAGACAGGGGGGAGCCTGAACTAAAAGCTCACAATAGGATAGGGACAGATCAGCCCAGGTTCTGTCAAAGGACTGTGTTCCTCTCAGCTGTCAAGATCTGACTCCAGGGTAGGGGATGTGGGAGAACCGAAATTCACAATTCACTGGATTCTCAGGAGTACTGTGGAAAGGCTACGGAGTCTCACAAGACACAATTAAGGTGAACAGTCACAGGGTGAAGTCCTGTCCTGGCTCAGAAACTGGATAAATGGATAACACTTAACACAACATCTTCCCTGCAGATCTCACTACCCCAAGGTATCCCTGAGGCCACGCTGAGCAGGGGCAATGAGTAACCAGCTACCTGTCTGGGTGATCAGAACACAGCAGTGAATCACAGGATGAGAAGAGAGAAAGGGACTGAGCCTTCCTGATTAAGAGCCAACCAGTAATTGACGAGGGGCAGGAACAGGCAGGTATCTCCCACATGGACAGGCTGTTCCAGAACTGTGCCTGTTAAGGGAGCTCTGTCATCATCCTCTGGCCCTGGTCGGAGGTGGGACATCTGCCCAGAAGGGCCCCTCGGGCTGACAACTCCCAGGGGATGCTGCTGGGGGCTCTGGGGACAGGGCTTGCCAAGGGAAAGAGGCCCCTCGCAGACTGGACCGAGATTCACATGGCTGCTACCACGACGCCAACCTCACCCACCTCATCCGCCGCCTCCAGCTTGGAATCAAACTGACAGAAGATCTGCTCCAGCTCCTTCCTGATCACGTTGGCAAGGACATTCAGACGCCCCCTGTGAAACCAGCGCCAGTCAGCCAGAGGTGGACAGCTGGCCATGCACTTTATATTGCCTGTCTGGAGAGAGCACCGCTCCTCCCGCATGTTTCATGCCACAGACAAGGACCCACTCCTCTTCCTGTGTCATGCCAAGAACGAGCTTGACTCTCCCTGTCTCGACGCTGAGGGCAGCGAGGTGGGCAACCTGCGGCATGCTGTCCCACGAGGGCTTCTTTTGGCAATACTCTGATGTACTAATGCCCCCACACCGGAGTCTAGCGGACCCAGCCACGGGGAATGCTGGCAGGCAGCCAGCTCAGCAAGACTGTTCTTTATACCTCCTAATTAATCTACATCCAGGCAACCAGTTAAATCAACGTTGCAAGGCTCAACATGCAGGCAGGTCCAACCTGCTTGGTACCTTGCACCAGGGCCTCGGTGCAGGAAGCAACACCTCCTTGAGCAAGTGCTCCCTGGTGGTACATTACTGCCTTGCAGATCCCCACGTGCAGTAATGCACCTGAAGAAGGGCTCGTGTGCTGGGCTCTGCCTTTAGAAAGACACAGGGCATTCCCTGCACGCAAAAACACATTTCCCGCAGCCTTTGATCCTGGGAGACGCTTGCTGCAAATGGGGCGATGCTAAGGCCTAAATCGCATGGGGCATCTCAGTTTGTTGAGATCATTTTCCATCAAATTTAACTGAATCGTCTCTGGGGGGAAAAAGGTCAGCTCACATCACCTGCTGTCTGCCCACAACTTTGTCCTGCCACCTGCACCGCTGCCAAAATATGGGGGGGGGGAAAAATAAGCAATCGGTTACCTGTGTGGCATCCCCATGATAACATAGTCCACTCCCTTCTCGCTGGACTTGTCAATGATCGTCTTCAGGGCTGGGATCAGCACCTCGCAGCCTTCCAAGCCAAAGCGCTTCTCCGAAGACCATTTCCGATGGAGGAACTCCTCAAACCTGCACGGAGGAGCCGGACAGATGTTAACATCGTTAGCGGAGGAGTCACAGAAGGGTGCTCTTCCCTGAGCCCGTCACCTGTCCAAGGGCTTCACCTCTGCACCAGAGCCTACCCTCCGCCTTTGTAAATTCCTGTTATTAGGAGAGTAACAGCTTGGTCACAAGCACAAGCCGCATCCAGCACAGTCCCTGTCCCAGATCGCTTTATCCCGTCTCTTGCCCTTCGTATATTCCTTCATTCTCAGATTAGGAGCATGCCATCTAAATACAACCTTAGTTAAATACCAAAAAAGCCCACCGGCATGTCCACATCTCGCCAACAGCCACCTGGCTAGCACGTGAAGGGAGGACAAAGCAAGCAGTCCTGTAGCACCTTAAAGGCTAACAATTGTATTTATTAGGTAATGAGCTTTCGTGGGTTTCGCTCATGACCTAATAAATATAACCGTTAGTCTTTAAGGTGCTACAGGACTGCTTGCTTTGTTTTGCAAGGCTTCTGACTAACACGGCTACCCCTCTGAGACTATTTACCATGGAAGGTGACGGGAGGTCACAGTTGTGGAAGCCAGAGGGGGCCAAGATTTCGAGATGGAAGGTCATACCCAAGAGCATCACACAGAGCAGTGGGGTGTGGCCAACTGTGTAAAGTTCGCACAACTAACATGGCTTCTGGAAGGCTAAGGGCCCACGTGATTAGCTCTGCTCGCTTGCTGGCAGACATGCAGACAATGGTCTGACCTCACACAGCAATGTGCAGAACGGACTGTACGGAGCTGGAAAGAACGGGATCTAGCTGAACTGGGAGTATTGGCTTGTCAAAGCTAAGATGTTGAAGAATTACCGCTTGAGAGCTCAAACATACCTGTTTGTTCATCCGTTACTATAGTCTGTATCCAATCAAAATCAAGTGTATCCTAGTAACTGTGTCTGACCAATCAACTGTATGCAAGTTAAGACTATAAATGATCCATTACTTTGTTATATGGGGTCCCTCTCTCTGGAGAGCTACCTTATGCGCATAACACACACCTTGTAATTCTACCCCGGAGAAGCCTCTCTGTCTCTCAGCTAGCCGAACGCTGTTGGTTCTCCGACAGGGGGTAGAAGAGGAGACAACGATGAACGGGGCTCCAAGAAGCGGCTGCAAAGAGGGGACGTGGGGAGAGCGGATGCAGGGAAGGGGATGGAGGCAAAGTCTAAGGGGAGTGGCTCTAGGCTGGAGTTAGAGGAGAGGCGGTGAGGGAGCACGAGCTGCTCCTTGAAGCAGCTGAGAAGACTGGAGCAGAATGGGAGAAAGATGCAAGATGGGGACCTTGCGGAAGGCAGGCAAAGGTTGAGATTCTGAGTCCTGGAACCAGTGGGAGGAGATGAGCAGCCTTGTATGGCAAGGAGGGTAGGTGTGAAAGAAGAGAAACACACCTGGAATGCAGAACGTGGAACTCCACCTGGAAACGTTCACAACCAAATCACCTGAGGAAACCTCCGAGAGCAGCAAGGCTATGAAAGGCGCCGATGGTTCGGAGACCACCGAAAGAGCCAGGGTGGGAGCAGGAGGTGATGCTGATGGAAGCACGATGGCGGTCCGACAGAAGGAACCTGGCGAGAACAGTGCTCAGACGAGGTCCAGAGAGGAACTGCTGTGAGGAGGGTGGGAACTAATCCAGGGGTAAGGCCAAGAGGGAGGCAATGGAGAGATGGAAGGTGGAGGGGTCAGCTGAAGTCTGGGAGAATGAGGCTGCTAGAGATCAAACTATCCAAGAAACCCCCACACTTCTGCAGGACAGCAGGTTCAAGTCCCAGCCACTTTCTCCTGCTCCAAGGCTGCCCAGGTTACGCATCGCCTCTGGGGGGCGGGCAGGGTCTTCTTTCTGCAGACAGCTCTTGTGCCCTGTCCAATATGCTCAGCCCAAGTCCATGATAGCAGCGCCATCACGACATGTGGCTATCACCCAGGAAGCAATGGTTCAGGACTACCATGGTGAGAAACTGGAGACCTCTTTGGCTGGGTTGTTCCCCTTCCAAGTGCCGCACATAGTGCAGATGAAGGCGATAACTCTTGTACTAGACTCATCCGTGCAACACTCAAACACATGCTGCATCTGGATTACAGCAGCAAGGTGTTACTTAATTATCCGCCCAGAACCTAAGCGATTTCTGTCCAGGAGGGGTGATCCTAGAAATAATTTGAAGCCACAATTGCAAAGGACCTCCAGAGGCAGAATGGTCAAGGGGCTACAGCTCTAGCCCAGAGCTCAGGAACCCCAAACTCAAGTCGCTGAGGTGACACTATGGTCCACAGAAACACCCTGGCACCCCAAATACACCACTTCATCTGTATCTTGTACAGTGCATTATCTTATGAGCCCTCATTCCCGAAGCCTTTGTCCATCAAACATCTGTGGTCTGCTGGATTGCCTGCACGATCATCGCACAGGCCGTTTTACTGGGTGCCTGGAAACGCCCACAACTGGCCTTTCAGGTACCACAAAGAAGCTGCCAGACAGTGCGAATGGCCCATCAGCAAAGACAAAGGACTATGGAAAAGGTTTGTCCTCACTGCTGCAGGGACCTCTGAACAATGGCTGGGATGACTCAGCAAGGCGTGCAAGAGAATGTGACCAGAATGTGACAACATCACACACGTTCTCTCTCTCTCTGAGCAGGAAGGGACCGTGGGAGGCCATTGAGTCCAGTCCCCTGCCAAGCACCATCTCCCCCACTTTTTTTTTTTTTGAAATCTATTTGCCCCAGATCCCTGAATGGCCCCCTCAAAAGATTGAACTCAACCCTGAGTTTTAGCAGACCACTGCTCAAACATGCTTAGTCTAGGAACAGAGAGGGAGCCGTGCTGGTTTATACACTATCAAAACAAAAAGCAGTCAAGTAGCACTTTAAAGACTGACAAAATAATTTATTAGGGGACAAGCTTTCGTGGGACAGACCCACTTCTTCAGACCATAGTCAGACCATGGTCTGTCCCACGAAAGCTCACCTAATAAACTATTTTGCTAGTCTTTAAAGTGCCACTTGACTGCTTTTTGTTTTGATGGTGTAGAGACTAGCAGGGCTTCCTCTCTGTCACTTAAATATTGAGTCTGTTCTGGTCTGGCTGTGGTCTGAAAAAGTGGGTCTGTCCCACAAAAGCTCACCACAAATTATTTTGTTAGTCTTTAAAGTGCTACTTGACTGCTTTTCTACTGAGTCTAATCTGGGCCCTAGCTTCTGGGGCCCCTCTCCCCAACATGGATTGGACTGGCTGCTGTACTGACTCTTCTGTAAGATGCTGTGCCCTGTCGGCTAATAAAAACCCGCTGTTCTCCTGCTGAGGGAGAGTCACTCCTGCCTGCAGGACACAACTCCCTTTTGGTACCTGTACTCCACACGCTGAGCTGGGAACAAAGGGCTCCCCCTATATGAAGCAGCTATGTAAGATGGGAAGTGACCTCTTGATTTGTCTTCACAGAACTCCACACGTGAAAGAACCTCAAAGACAGGGGTTTGGAAGAGGAGGAGACAACCTAAGTTGCCAAGCAGATGCACTTCATAGCTCGAGAATTGGTAAGCCAGCCGGTGTCACCAATCAGGGTGAGATACTGCTAATTCAAACCCTATCTACCCAGTGTGCGAGGCATAGCATGTGTGTTTGCTCCTTTGCTAGGTAATCTGCTCTCGTCGGTTGCTGCCACTTAAAACCTATCTTTCACAGAACTGGAAGGGGCCTTGAGAATTCAACAAATCCAGTTCCCTGCCCTCATGGCCGGACCATGCATTGTCTAGACCAGTGGTTCTTAACCCTTACCGCAAACTGCACCCCTTTGTTCTCAAAATGCGTTCTCGCACCCCTTATCAAAAATGGAAAGGGGGGGCCTATACTCTTAAATTCATATTAAATATATGTAAAATAGTTTTATGTTACTACTCACCACGAACAACAGTACAGTAGGCAAACAAAAATATGCAAGTACTACCCAGAGATGTTGCTGAGCTTTGCTGTGGAAGTGAACTGTGACTGACCTGCTAACAGTTAGCAGCTAACTGAATTCATAGGTAGGTTTGAGGAAAGAAAGTAGCTGACACTCCGTAACAGATTTAAAAGCAGCAGACAACAAAAAAAACTTCAAAAATAAACTCAATGATTTACCTTCTAAAAAAGTCGTGTATGTCTTGCACCCTGAGAAAGGCACCGTGCACCGCCAGGGGGTGTGCGCACCCCAGGTTAAGAACCACTCGTCTAAGCCATCCCTGGCAAACATCTATCTAACCTCTTCTTACGTGTCTCCAATTTACGGAGATTCTAGCACCACCCTAGGCAATTTATTCCAGTGCTTAGTCAAACGGACAGTTAGGACGTTTTTGCTCCTGTCCAACCTAAACCTCCCTTGCTGCAGCTGAAGCCCATTTCTGCAGCTAATAAACTTGTTTCATCTTAAATCAGTGTGTTGCAGAGTGAAGTGTTAAAAAAAAAAAAAAACAAAACCAAAAACCTGTTCCGTTAACAAGTGCTGGTGGAAGGATGGGTCTGGGAGCTTGGCTGCAGGTTATCACAGAGCATAGTGTGAGAGGGAGCCCAGGATGCCGAGTGGGGGACTCAGTGATACCTCAGTTCCAGGTTGCACCGCATGGGGGTTGAGGGGGAAGGGGGTACAGATACCCCTGGGCAAGCCCTGGAGTCAGCATGTGCCACCGCTGTCCCATGTCGATAACAGCGTTCAAGTGTCGCGTCGGTGATGGGGCCGAGTGGCACGGAGAGCTCCGTGGGACACCCCCGTACCACCCCGCCACCTGCAAACAGCACACTGGGGACACCAGAGGCAGGCCCAATACCTTGTCGAGCGCACCAGCCTTGCCAGCAGCGTGCGCTTCTCATCCGTGGTGAACTGCATGATTCCTGGCGTCTCAAACTTCTCCCGTATCCACTGGCATTGCTCCAAGTCGTTGATAAACATGAACTCCACGCCGATGTGCTGGCAGTAAGCCGCCTAGTCGAGAGGGACACAAGGGAAAGGAGGAAACGTGAGGCGCTTCTTCTCTGCAGAGCACCAACTGCAAGAAATGCTTGCCGCAGCCCGGGGACTAGGCTGCTGGTTCAGAATTCAAGGAGCCCTGCAAACGCTGCCCAGGCAGCCCAGGTGGTATTAGAACAGCCTCTGGGAGCCCCTTAGCATCAGAGCACGCTGGGCCTCTGGCGCATCAGAAGGTGAAGAGGCCTGCCAGTGTTTCATGAAATCCAGCCTGCTCTCCTGGGCATTGCACTCAGCTGCTGAGGCGACAGGGCCACCCCAGGGAGCTGGTTAGTCCGTACCTAGAGAATAGAGGAATTCTGCTGCAGACAAAGGCATAACCGCAACGGGACTGTGTGGGAGACGCGCTATCAACAGCGCAGGGCATGTGAGGGAGAAGTCTGGCAACCGGTGTGGGGCATAAGACACCTGGGTAGGACCAGACTGCCAAGAGAGCTCAGGACCCAACGTGTTCAGCACTCTTAGAAATCTGCTCCTTCACCTTAGCACACGGGACCCGGCGGTTTCCATCCCCACCTCTGCCACTCATGCAGCTTCCAACGAATCACTTCCTGATGCCTGTTTGCTTGTCAGAAACCTGGCTATAAATTCATACCCAATGCGGCTGATAGTAAAGTTTGTCGTCTGTACAGCAGACCCCTGACTTGCACGTAGGTTGCATTCCTGGGCACCCACGCGTAAGTCAAACTTCATGCAAGTTGGGACCCGGTGGGGGAGGGGCCCTGCCACCTTTGGTCTTAGCTGCACCTGGCTCCTTGCTCCCGTGACTGCTGGGGACCCCAGACCCAGGCGCAGCAATATGGGTCAGTTTCCAGGTTCCTGCCAAGCTGGGGAGAGCCAGGAAACCGACCAGTGCAGCACTGCTAGTCAGTCAACCCACATCAGTGGCAGTGTTGATGGTGTGAAGAAAAAAGTCTCGGGGGGGCTCCTCTCCTGTTCTCCTAAGCTGTGCTGTATCTTACCGAGAAGCGTGCTGTGTTTGAGATTGACACACAGCTTAGAAACAGCTTTTCCAACACTGGTTTGCAGAGCAGCAGCTCTGTAACAGGGCCTTTGGGACAGACAGGTTACTGTGCACAGCTCCTCTCATAACCAAGGTAAAGCGGCACATGCGGCGTTCGGCCATCCGGGGTTTGGGCAACAGTGAAGATAATGGAGCAGGACAGGCGACGCTGAGGGCTGGCCAGCTGGCCAGTTGCCTGTTGCGACTGGATGCATAGAGAAGTCACAGAGCTCCTTGCCCTAATTCCTTCCCTGGACAGCCAGCAGCACCTGCTCCCTCCTGTCCTTACAAGAAGGGCAGGCGAGGGGCACATGCTCCAGCTGCTGCCAGGGAATGCCTCTGCTTGTACCAGGGCTGCTCTCCCTCAATCTCGACTCCTCAGGGAGCCTGTTCGAGGGGTGGCACCCAGCTCTTGCTTCGTGCCTGCTCACACCATAACAGGAGGCTGACTTTGGTCATTGCCTCACTCCCTCATCCTCAGAAGTCCAGTGGATTTAGCAGCCACCAGCCTAACAAGCCCTCATTCTCTGCAGCGGCTCCTTGGACGAGGCAAGAGCGGGGACACGTCATTTACGACAGCACTCCGCTGCCCTAGAGCCATCTCCTGACATGGGAGCACGACTGTGCTTCGATCCCAGACCGAGGCACCGAATGCACCTTCCGGACACAGAGTACAACTGGTGGAAGAGAAGAGCACCACAGATGTCCATCGTGGGCCAGACGCCTTCCTCTCTGCCAAGTCGAGCCAGCCCGGGGGGCCCACGCCCCAGGGGATTTCCCACGCACCACACTGGTGCCCTCCCAGCCTGCTGTGCTTGGCTTCTCTGCAGCAGGCCACGAGGGCAGCAGTGTGGTCAGAGCAGGCTGGGGGGTGGTGGGTGAGGAGGGAGAAGGTTGTGACCCCTGCTGCCACCACGCCCCACTTTCCCCCCCCCCGAAGAAGATGGCAGGGCAGGGCAGGGCAGGAGCAAGGAGCTGCCCCATGTGCCCCTCAGGATAGCCCTGCTGAGGCACCTCAGGCTATGGGTCCCAGGGGTTCCCTCCAGCCACACCACCGTTACCACGGAAGGCAGAGCGGAGAGTGCCGGTTTCCTGCTTTTCGTACTGTTTGGGGGGTGCCAGTTGAAGGTCAGGCTCTCAGTGGTACTAACTCGTTACGTTTGAGTCGGAGGTGCTATCACCAGGCGTAAGGGAAGTCGAGGGGAGAAATGCACCCGTAGACCTCCCCCAGCGAGGGCAGCCAAGTAAGACCAAAGCAGGTAAGTCAGTTCCAGCTACGCAATGGCTGTAGCTAGAATTGTGTATCTGCAATCGGCTTAACTTTCTAGTACACACCAAGCCTATGATATGCCCAAGATAGCACAGACTCTCAGAGCTCTCCTGCTGGTGTGAAGAGCTCAGAGATGCCCAGAGGAGAAGGACCATGTTAAACACAGAAGTGGAGTATAAAACGGAAGGGAGAACAGAGAATCTGATCTCTGCTGAGGGAGGGGTAAGTGGTATTCAGAGCTCTCCAGTCAAGATCCCAAAGTGAGAACCAAATGTTAACGGCCTGGTTTTCTGAGGGCCGTGCAGTTCTCCTACACTTGTCTTACCTCCAAGCGGCGGATGATCTCACGGAGTGGAAGAGCCGACTCATTTCCTCCAATGAAAGTGGTCGTGGGCAAGTGGAAGACCTTGTCGAGATCCGATTCATCCAGTCCATAAAACCCTGCAGGATTTTCACGGGTGGGACAAGCCAAAGCAGGAGAGAGAGGGGTATATTTCGAAGGTGGACAACCACAAAGGAACCAGGGTTGTGGGGAGGATGGCAAAAAAAAGCAGTATGAAAACCAAAAATAAGCATGAAGGAGGTTTGTGTGGGTTAAACAAAAAAACACACCCCAAGCAGTAATTAAACCGACAAGCGAGTGCAAAAAACCCACGTTATTACAAAAGCACGCAGGCAACACCCAGGTACAAACAACAAAGCAATATATATGCATGTAAATGGGTAATTAAAATTGAATGTTGAATTGAGATGGATTGGAGTCCCCCATAAATAAAATACATGTTAGGAATATAACAAGTTCGAGAAGAAGAGAAAAAAAAACCAAAGGGGATTGACCAGAGTTCATTGAGCAAACCAGATTTCACAACATGTTCACAATTAACACCACAAAGTTGAAGCAGAAAACAAAAAGGTTAAATGGACCGACCCAAAAGAGAGAAAAGTAAGAGAGAGGAAAAGCGATGTCAGTTTTTCAGGGTTCTGCAGTGGACTCTCGTGAATAGCTCACCCCTGGGACAGAAGTCTTAGGCAACAAACGGGACCCGTAGGCTTTGAACAAAGCCCCCTTTGCAGGTAGGCAGGCAGGGTTTGCTGCCAGGAGTTACTCTTCCCAGGCCTACAGGGTTTAAAAACTTAGCCAACCTTGGAGCTCTGTCTCCCCTTTTCATGTGCACATCCTTACACTACAGACCCATCCCACGTGGTATCTGAGGGGGCCAATGTGGAAGCCTTCAGCATAGTCAGTGGGGAAGTTACAGCTTAAATAATTTCACGGGTCTGTAAGGAAATCTGCATGGGACGCAAAACACAGGGATCAAAGCAAAGAACTGGCAAGGGGGACATGAGAGGCTCAGAAGAGCATGACAAGGTCTACTCTATATAGCAATACCAGAGGTAATCCCTGCATGACAACCCGGAAAGGTGTCTGATTCAGCCCTGCATTTGCCATTCCTCCTCTACCAACAGGACAGCTGCGCCAAGGGCTTTCTTTCCTCCCCCAGACCGTACCAAAGCTGTGTGCTGGCTCACAGCGACAACCTAACCCAATGCAGCTCTTTGGGCAGAAGATCATGCTTGCTCACCAGCAGGCGGAAAGCTGGGTGTGTCTGGTTAGAGCACACACACGTCTTTAAAAGGAGCCCAGCCCTGCTCCTTGCGCTTTAATCACAAAGCGGAGAGAGCGCCGTTAAAGAAATTCTATTTTCATTCCGCTGGCTTTGGACCAGCAGTGCCTCCTCTGGGTAGGCAGAGAGCACAAGTGTCCCTGGACTGCATGGACTGGAGCCCACATAGAAGCCAGCATGTGGCTCCTCCCAACTACCAATTCACATCAGGACATGGTCACTCCATGTCAATGACCCGTCATCTCTGTCAGAGCACCTGCCAGTGCCCACTTCTGAAAGTGCAAGGACCTCTGTGCGTATGGCTTTACAGGTGAGACGTGATGGAGAAATTCCATCGGGCAACGTATTGCCACGAATGTCTAGGAAGGCTGTTTAACCTACGGGAGGGCATGAGGAAAAAAGAGGCAGAGGACGGGCACAGCTAACTACAGGCATGTGCCAGGGAGCTTTCATACTGCCCAACCCTTGTTCAGAGGGCACAAGTGGGCCACAGATTCAGGCTGGAACTATGAACAGATGTTGAAAGTTGTGACGGGAGAACTTTTAAATCCACACAAATCTCCTTCCTGGTGACATACAATAGCCACTCTCCTGCCTCTTCCACACTTGTGTGGAACTGAAAATGAGGGACAAACATGAAACCACAGCCTCCACCCTGGAGGCAGAGGAACTGAGAAGGACTTTCCTCTTGTAACACAGCAAGTCAGTGGCAGAGCTGGGACCAGGACCTGGAATCCCGATCCCCAGCCCCCTATTCCTGCCCTCAGGCCACACTTACAGAATTGGAATCATAGCAAAATAATTAAAAAAAAAAAAAAAAAAAAACCAACACACAGCATGTGTTCTCTCTCGGGTGCTGAAAAATCAGCTTGGCTTTGGTAGAGGGTTTAACCCGGCCCAGGCCATCCCACTTGCACCTGTGCAGACCCTGCAGCTCCTCGGCACTCAACGCGGGGATGAGAAGCTGCCTGCCCTACCAATGCCAACTCTGGAACCCTGCCACCACCGGGCTAGCAGGCTGACCCAAGCAGGCCTGGTCAGGTCGCTCAGCGAGACAGCTGGCGGGTGGCTATATACAATGACTAGCGCCTTCCAAAAGAAGGGTTAGGGACCACACAGCAGCCTCTGCTTTCCCTGAAGAACGTGTCCGAAATCTGAACTACGTGGGAGAGTCCTCCCACCTCACTCCAGATCCTTCCACGTGTGTGTCCTTCTCTGGGTTTACCATCTGGGCCTTCAAGCTCTCACGTTCCCATGCTGTACGTGCTGTGTGGCGGAAGGCCACCATGCGGGACCTTGCTAACCCGAGTGTTGTTTGGAACCTCCTGCTCAGGGGAGGGTGCAACTTTAGGAACACCCCCAATTGAAGACTATACGGCCAACTGCCTAGAGCAGACTCTCCCTGGGGCAGGGATCAGTCCAGCGTGAGCTCCCGGACCACGTTCTTGGCTTTCCTAATGCTCAAATGCTGCACCGAAGGGGAGTCAACGCTGCGGCCGTCCTCTGTGGGGGTGAAGTAGTAGCTAGTCCCACTGGAGGCCGGTGGCACCGGTACTGCTGTCAGCACGCCCTGCAGATGCTCCCGCCTTGTCCAGGTCCAGCTAGCTAGACCTGGGGCCTCCACTTGGTGGCAGATGATCTGGGCTGCTGAACGCCCCTCCCCAACAGGATTTTATTCCTGTGGGGTTTATGCCAATTGAAGGCAGTGGGTTCAACTGAAGGGCAGCAGTTGGCTCCACAAGTACAAGACTTGCCCTCTTCGCTTGCCCAGCGATGGCTCAGCTCAGACTTTGCTTTTGGCTGCACTGAGCAAACACACAACTCGAGTGAAGCGGTGTCACACACACCCCCAAATTACATAAGCTGGCCTCCGCGAGACGTGGCAATGTCACTGGACAAGAGACGGAAGCACACTGAACAGCCTCCCTTGCTCCATCTCCATGTCTAGCAGGCAGCCCCCCTGAGCCCTTCTAGGCTGAATTTAAAGCACCTGAGATAACGCTGAGTAGCGTGTCCACAGTGAGAGCTATTCCTCATGTAGATTTCCCATGACAGGTCCTCACCCCTATCTCAAGGCTAAGTCAGCCAGAGGCATGCTAATTTTGGGCAGAACCGTGGCCTCAGGAAGGGGACCTGGGAAAGGAAGCAGGTGTTTAACGTTAACGAGCTTTCTCAAAAGCCACCTGCCATTTGGGAACTGGTGCTGGGCTGGGGCCCTCTGCCTGCCTGTGCTGCTGGCAAAGAAGGAGAATTAGAGACCCACAACTTTCCTTTAAGTTTCCCAACAGCTGCTAGGTGCATGGGCACTGCAAAGTGGGTGAGTAGATGCTACAGAGGCGTGGCTCACCCACGCCTTTACCTTCCACCATAGAGAGGGGATATGCTACACTTGAGGGCACCTGAGTACACTGGGGCTGCAGCTACATATCCAGATCCCAGGGTCCCTTCATGCAAGTTGCCATTCTGCTTTAACTTGAAGTCAGCGGTGGCTACAGGAAACTAGGGTCAAAGCTCAGGGTTGTCCTCAGAGTTTGTTCTCTGCTCACTTCACTTCAGCTTTTTTGATTCATGTTAGTATTTACAGAAGCCAGGGATCAATTCACCTAGCTGGGCATGGGGGGTGAGGATTAGGTGCAGAGTTCACATGGAGGCAATTTAGATCTTGGCCAGATGCAAGCCAGGAGGGCAAGATTCAAGGCCCTGAGGACAGCAGGAAAGAGAAATATAATCAGTCAGTAAGAGGGCAGGTCTGACTGTGGGCTATTCCTTTACTACTCGCCCCCATGCTGCTCCTTGGGGCTGCATGTAACAAGTGAACAGGACTACTTAGAAGCCCATGGACACGGTTTATGTAGTTACAGTGCGTGGAGACGGAGGGGCTCTCCCTGACCTTTCCACTTATTCCCTGCACAGGGGTTATGTAGTTTAACACACAATTAAACCATTCAAACGCCAGCCCAATATTGCCCACCGTGGCTGCCTGGAAGTTAAGCTGCTCATTTAGAAGCTGGACTTTTCAACAGTGCTGAGCGCGTGGAAGTCAATGGCAAGGCAAACATTCGGCACCCGGGTCAGGCTAATTGCTTGGAAGCTGAGGCACATGAGGGCCTGGCTTTTGGTTCCCAACAGGGATACCTGGCCTCCATGCACAGCAATGATTCAGATCAAAGCTAAGCAGACCTAGTAATATGAACGTCATGTGCTCAAAGAAAGGTAGGCACACCGAAAGCCATCCAGCCATTATGCCAATTCAAATACAGCATGCAGGCTCTGGCAGACTTCATGGTATCAGTCAATGAGAGAGCACAAGGAAAATAGGGTTTCTGGCAAGCCAGACATGTAAAGGAACAGCAAGGATGGCACTTAAAAAATTGAGGATTAAAATAAGTCTATGCAAGTTAGCAGCACCGCTAACCAAGCACTTAGCTCAGATGCATTCAGAGAGAGAAATTAAAAAAAAAAAAAAAAAAAAATGATACAACACACTGAACACTTGAAACATGGGAGGGTTGTGATTTCACCCACTCCGTACATGCCCAGAATAACCTATTCAATGAGAGTCCTGAACTCAGCGGTTAAAGACTTATTATTTGCATACCTCCTACTGTTAGCAATCTCAGCCGCTCCTTGAACACCGCAAGATCTGGGAGGGGAGGGAAAGGTGGGATGCAGAAGGGAGAAGACAGAGAGATGCAGTCAAAGTTAGTAAACCAGAACTGTGAAGAGAAATCATGGAAAGCACAAGGTTTTTTTTAAAGTATTCAAATACGGTCAAAACCACCTTAGGAGAGAGCAGGGCTAGAAGGGGGTCGGAGGGAGATATGACTACACGTTATACTGGGAACGAGATCCATCAGGAAATTCTTCAGAGCCAGCCGCAAAGTGCGAGGGGCGTCTCTGACAACAGGGAGCAAGTGAGCTGCATGGTTTGAGATCTCCTCTCATTGTTCCCCTAAAGGAAACAAGCACACCACATTACAGTAGACTGGCAAGTAACAGAAGCAAGGAGTCCGACAACGTTCTGGAAACCAACTCTGTCAAAGGCTGCAGGGAAAACAAAGCCTTTTTGGGAGGCATCGGACACAGAGTCCCAAATGCGGAACAGCAGCCCCGACCTCTTCCTCACAGTGAGTTTATCGAGCTGGTAACTGACCTGCAAATGCCTCAGCTCTGATCCCTGCTGCTGGGGGTGGGGGGGGGTTATGATTTTCAAGGTCACCCCAAAAAAGGACCAATGGATTTGCTGGCAGCGTTCTGCTAAGTGGAAACTGGACATACAGCTGCAGTGCAGCTGCCCTGGCTACGTCAGTGCAATGCACTGCACAGAGAGAACAGGCTCTCTGCACACTGACAGGTGTAGCTACGTACACCTGTCCCGACATGTGGCTCTAATCAGGGTCTTTGCAGGGACTCGAGTCCGCCCTGCGTAAAAACGTTATTAATAGGTTGCTCATTTAACGGAGGGCCAAGCATGCAAACTGCTTGGCCGTTTGACACAGGCTGTGGGCATGCTGGATGGCATCAGACATGCTGGGGGACACAGGCCGTCAACACTTTGCCCTCCTGCCCAGCTGGAGCTACAGCAGCTTAACAGTGCCAAAGCCCCACCTGGGGCTCAGAAAGACGGGGGGCTCAAACTTTTTCACAGCAGGGCCTGCATCCGAGACACTGCTCCCCTCACTGGCTGTCGTACAATGCCCCAAGGCCTCGGCTGATGTGGAGCAGAGTGAAGCATGCAGCGTGTTTTCTAGCTGTCTTACTGACATTTCAGCAGCTGGAAAGGCATGACAGGTGAGCAGTCAGCTCTCAGCAGATTACACCCTGGGCACCTCTGCTGCAGATAAAGTGGCGCACAAGCTCCCAGCGTGAGCAGCTTAGTTACTGGCTTGTGTAATCAGATTTTCAGGCCGAGAAAACTTTCAGGCACACCCTATTTACCCATTCACTCATATCCCCGATCACCAAAGAAACCACACCTCAGGCTACATCTACGCTAGGCAAAGCAAGCCGACCGCAGATATGCAATTCTAGCTACGGCAATTGCAGAGTGCAAGGGTCTGGACTTCTCGGATCAAAGTGGCCTAACAGACTCTGGGACCTGTAATCCCTACCGTTCTACATCCAGAGGCTCGTGGCCAGATACTAGCTTGGTTCTCAAGTAGGCAGGAGTGGTCGCCTTGGAACAGAAGAGCCAGGTGTCCTGTCCATCGGGCCCTAAGCTGTATCATGGGCTAACATCCCAACCCAAGCCTTGGTTTTCAATGCAACCGTTTTGTGAATTATTCTGTTTTTAGTACCTTCCTCTGACAGGAGAGAAACCGGACCAAGAGGAAACAGCTGCCTTCTGACTGTGCTCTTGGGCAAGTGTAAAAAGAGCTGATTTGGTCCTGTTTCTTAAGAAGCCTAATCACTACAGCTTGTTTACCTCCTTTGGCAGCGGCAGCCCAAAGGGTGGGGCCAATGCAGGGACCAGGGAGCAAGCTCAGCTTGCATAGCTGGCAGATGAGCAGTAGGGTTTCGTCAGTCACCACCTCTTTTAAACTTTAAAGCACTGACTGTGTAAGAGTGCTTTCGCTTGCCGTTTCACAATCCGACACAACAGGTCAAGGCTGCGTGCTACCAGGCACCCCTTGCAACCCCTGGGCTGCTCTCAGGTGGCACATGGAAGCCGAATATGGCTTTAAGCGTGGCAGAGATCAGACCTAGCTTGGCTAAGTTGCCACAAATTGCCAGCCATGCAGGACCCAGTTCCTGGCTCTGGAGATGGGCACCAGGTACAAAAGGAAATCCCAGCAACGCACTGCCTGCTGATGGCATGGGGCTGGGCAGCTCTTGCTATGAAAGGCAGTATTACTCTTTGCTGTACTGCGCCTAAAACTAGTTTTTCTAACTGAGGCCAGGTCAGCACCAGTACAGGTTCTCTCCCCTTCACTGGGCACCCCTGGGACCTGAGTGGTGCCGGATGAGGGGATTTGCTGGAAGAGAGGTGGTCAGGCTATCTGCCTGGAAAGGGGCCCCACTCCTGCAGGGATCCCCACAGGGCTGCCAGGCTCTCCCCTACCCTGAAGTCTGCAATGATTTACCTATCAGATCACATACCTAGCCAGAAGTTAAATCAGTACAAAAATGGCACAGCCCAACTCCTTAAGACTCATTCTGGGGAGAGCTTTCAGATAGTCGGATTTAAACAAAATTCATAGTGTAGGTGGGATGGTCTGGATCAGTGGTAGGTGACCTTCAGCCTGTTCCCCACACCCAGCTGCTTCCCGTGCGCTGGGGCCCCACGCCTACCTACACTTCCTCCTCTCTAACAGGGCTTTTGGAGCCATGAATCACCTGCTTCAGGATCTGTCCCTGTTTCTCCCCGTCCCTTCCAGAGCAGACATGCGGCAAACAGTTGATTTGTAGCATTCCAGCGCTGGAAGGGAGGGAGAAGCGCAGGGACAGAGCGCAAATCGGGTAATTTGCACACTCTGAAAGAGCCGGGAAGGAGCAGGTAAGTGCAGGGCTCCGATGCGCGACAGGCACGTGGGGGAAGGGGACAGCTGGGGGCACCTGTGGGACCACAGGTTGAACCCCAGGGGGCCATGGGCTGCTGCAGCTCACTGAAGTGAAGGAGGGCCAATCACGCTGTCCATCACTATCTGGGGTTGCCCACCCCGGTCTAGATAGATATTCTGCCCCAATGCTGGGGATGGACTACAAAAATCTCTGGAGGTCCCTTCCAGGCCTACACTTCTATGAGCCACCTCAACAAATGCAGTGAAACTGGGTCACCAGAGCCATTGGGAAAGTCATTCTCTTTTCTCTTGTTCATGTCCTGCTCTAGTTTGTAACTTCCCTCAGATGTTGATGCAACTCCTCCTGTGTGCTCATGACGACGACAGGGTGTGACAACTCACGCAGCCCTGAGGAAGAGGCAGCACAGAGAAACACTTAGCCAGTGCATCAGCTCCACCATCAGCACCAGAACATTGAGGGAACATCAGGTAACCAATTGGCGCTGGTGGGTTTGGGAGCTTTATCACTGCCAGCAACTCCCGATAAGCAGCTCTCCGTGTTACAAAGCAGACAGGGTGCTAACGGCACCCACAACCTGCACCAGTGAGAGAACCAAGTAGCCTCTGGTGTGCTCATCTCCCTCCCTCCCCACGTCACTGGTGGTGGCCCAAGGCCAGGACAGGGGGCTCAGATCAAGCACATGTGAACCAGCAGAGGCTCACAATACACAATTCCTGCAGGCCAACTGCAGCTTATTTCCAGCTGCTTTGCACTGCCTTGCAGACAAGGGACTCCAATCTAAAACCACATTGGCCCACTGACTACAGAAACAATGATCAGTCTAGCGCCTCACCCTGCAACCCTTGGGCTAGAGCTGGTCTCCATGTCCTTCTGTAGAAAGGGACCCTAGACTTTTGCTTTGTAGATTTAGTTTACCTCCCCGTATCCCAAACCCTCGCACAAAAGTCTCCCTCGGCTGCTCCCCATGATTCTGGTTTTAATCTCTTCTAAAGAGTGCAGCCGAAATCCTTGCCAGGGCAAGCACATGGGCCAGATGTTCAAAGGAGCTCAGCTGTCATTTAGAGCTGGCCTACCCCCGACTCTGTACTAGTATAAGCTAGGTTGGCTTGGGATGCTTTCTTCCGAATTTTAAACGGATTTACTTGTACAAGTAAAATCCTTAGCATGGTTGCCCAGCGTGTTGTCTGTTACAGCTACTTAACTGTATTGGCATCATTAAAGTAGTACATCTTGTGTGTTTAGACAAAAGGTTCCTAAATGAAGCGAGCAGCTTTTCAAAGATGATCCGTAACTTCTTAAAGTCTGTTCCCTCAAAGGTAATTTGACTATAGCAGCTTCTCCTCTGCAGTCTTAGCAGAGGCACATCTGCACACAGCTAAGTCAGCCGATTTCATTTAGACCTCCTGATGGTTTAGATTTGTTCCACAATGAGAATGAACAGCAGTGGGGAACAGCTGAGATCCTCACAGACTAAGTTCTACAACATTCTTACCGGCTTCCTGTCTTGTTCTTTAACAATTGTTAGGGTTTTACGCTTGATACAGACTTTGACAGAATGTAGGCGCTCTTCACAAGACATCTGTGCTAGTTGTTTACTTTCCTTTCAGCATTTATTGAGCCTTCCTATGGCCTTTCCACTGTTGAGGGTGCAGCTCCCGCTTTTAGATCTTACAATAGGGAAGACATCCAGTTTTAAAGAGCATCATTTGAAATAACACCACCCCCTCTTCTTTGACCAAACCAAACACCCTGAGCCTGATGAGGCCTGCGCCAGAGCAGAAACAGCTGTGTTTAACCCCATGTTGATGTATTTGTCTCAAGAGCCTTTTCACTTCCTGACTGAATTTTACAGCCATCTTGTGTTTAATGCCAAGTTCCCTTTCAAATTAATGTATCAACTGTTTCCCTGACAGGATGAGGGAAAAAAAAAACGGCAGCCCTGCAAATACTGAAAACCCTATGCAACTTTTCACACTGACCTTTGCAAAGACTGGGGGGAAAAGATGTAAAGATCACAATTTCAAAAGTCACTGGTGACTCTGGGTGTTAGGTGATGCTCACAACACATTAATACACTCCCCAGTCTGGTCGGGGTCTTGGATTAGCACATTACCTAAAGATCCGCCTTAAACTGCTGCATGCATATAGCTGTTGCACTGCCTCTCAATTTCTGCCTTCAAGGGTCTGAGCCTGCTTGGCTCCAGGAGAGCTGGCTGGATTCTAGTTTGCTCATGCATCAACAAAATATTACCAAACAAGCTCAAATATTGTTTTCTGCCAGTGCTGCAAAACTAGAGAGCGGAGAATAAGAGCAGAATCCTGACAGAAAAACCACATTTTTAACATCTAAAATGAACAGATTTGCTTGAATCAGGGAGGCAAAGACCTATTATGTCTTTAAACACAAGGAATTTTCCAGATGAGAACAATTCTCCACTCGGATTTAAACTTAGTTTTCAACAGGTTTCTTCCTGTTAGTGCTGAGATACGAGGCTCAATTCTTACTGACACTAAAGCCCCTTTAGGCTACTCTGACAGCACAAAAGGAGCCTTAAAAAGGACAGAAACAGCACCCTGGGAACACAGAAGCACCTGTAGCTGCTGTAGAGCCTTATATAAGGGTCCACACTGGTCCGCCTCTCAGTTCTCTCCCAGCTGCAGAGGGTGCATTGGAGTCATGGCCATCCTCCACTTTTTCATGACTATTTTTCACTTTCCAGGGTGTACAGGAAGTAGAGTTTAAAATTAGAACAGCATGAGGCTGCTCTAACTTAGAAGATGGGCCGTACCGCATCATCTCAGAATCCAGGGAACACAAAAATGTGGCTTAAGTCCACCTTTGTCCCACAAATCCATGCAGAGGATGAGACTTGCCCAGTTATTTCAAATGCTCACCAACCATTTCCCATGGTGCAATCATTAGATACCTGATTCAACATTCCTTGTCTTTCCCAGACCTGGACTCTCGGTGGTAGATGTGAGGTGAGTCCCCATGAAGAGAAGCCATCTGTGGAACTAGCTCCACTCAGACCCCCCTGTCTTTCAGGGCACAGACCCGGACTACTCATTTTAGATAAGCATTTTCTGGACATTGTGCTGAGATTGCACAAGGCTTCCTGGCAACAGTCCCGCTAACCTCTGCCACCCAAGTGTGGAATAAATTTTGTTGTGTGCATTCAGGCACGCGCAGGTGTGCGCCACCAGGAGAAATAAAAGCCTAGCTGGGGGTGCTTTGCTAATCAGCATCTGACTTTCTCCTGAGAGACCGTAAAAAAAGAAAGAGTACAAATTACAGGGAACATTCCTTCCTGGTGGCTGAACGCAAGTCCCTCCCTGGCAGAGTCAGCACCAGCTCAGAGTTTTCTTTGCTTTAAAGTTGTATGTAAGGGACTGAACGGCTAAAGGTAAAACTGAGTTCAAGATCAGACTCAACTTTCAAGCGGTCTAGGAACAATGACTAATCTTACATGAGCTTATCTGCCCACAAAGCAACTACGGCTGCAATAATCCTATAGGCTTCACCTTAGCCGAACAAGTGGATTTTCATAGTACTTCCCCTCACCCACTCCTGAATAAATTTCAGCAGCATGAAAATTCTGGATATTCCTGTACTAGTAGCTGGACAAATCATAACCAAATACATTTATATGCACAATATATTCTGATTAAGCGTTTCACCCATGTCAGGGTTAGTGGTCATTACTCTTGCTCTAACCTAAGTTAGACGCATGCTACTTAAGAGAGCTGTTAGCAATCAGGTTTCTAAACCCTTGGAAAGCACCAGCAAGCTGACAGAGCGCTCCAGCACCATAATCTAGATTAGAAGAAGAGCAGCATTCTACGGAGGTCAAAATTAGAGACATACTGGCACTTCAGCACTTGGGGACAGACTTTCACATTAACACACACACACTCCCATCTATACAACATACATGCGTCTTTCAACCAAAAGCACCGTATTTTCCACCTCTCTACTCAATATGGGAAGGCATTCCAAAGCTTCCTTGTCATGATCACTAGCAGATATTATTGGTCAGACTCGAAACTTCGCATTCAACTGGTTTTAAAATCCCACAGCAAGCCAAAGAACTAAGGAATGCAACAGCCCCGTCACAAAATTAGCACGACGACATATGACTGTGGGTATTTCGAGAGGTTTCTCTTTTGACTGCACTATTCTTGCATGGAGCATAACTGTCTTTTCCAACCTGAGGGTTGCCATCACAGCCCCTAAAGCAGCAGCCTCCTGAGAAGAAAGCAGCAACGCTCCTTTGAGGACTCGAGTAGCAAGGGATGCTAAGGAAAGGGAGTACGAGCACCCAAAGAGATGCAATCATTTGCATCACTGGACTAGTCAGTCCACTGACAAATGCAGCGTAAAATTAGCAAATGTTGGTAGGAGACAAGAGAACATGGCTGGAGACATACCACATAGCTCCAGACATGTCCACTACCACAACCCGAAGGTGAGTAGAACTGCTGCTCTGCTGTTGGTCTGGTGAAGCCAATGTTTCACCAGGTAGAAATTTAGAGCGTGATCATTACTAAGGAAACTTAAGACCCCTCTCACTGGTGAAGCATTTTTATCTACAAAGCAGCTGTGAAAGGGAGAGAGGAGCTCAAGCAATGCAGCACTAACTGCTCTCCAAGCCCTCACCCAGTTTGTCTGAGGTTGTGATAATATCAGCTGGAACGGACGAGTCCAGATCCGCATCCAAGATTCCCAGTGGGTCGAGCTGTGCTACATGATGCCCTCGAATCTACGAAATAGGCCAGGGATGGAAGGAAAGTGGACACCAAAAAGGGAGAGAGGAAAGGAAAAAAAAAAAAAAAAAAGAGGGAAGGGATAAAAAAGTTAAATTACATTCAAATTAATTTGCAGAGTAATTCTCACCGACGTTTGGAGAAACAGTAACTGGAGCATCATCAAAATTTACAGAACTAATGCCGAGAGGATCAAGCTTTGCAATGTGATGACCCCTGACCTGGAAGCAAGAACACAGATTAGTGAACCAAGTGCATTAAGAGAGAGACACACATTTTCACATTCCACCCTTTCTGCAAAGCCACTGAAAGGAAGGGATCCGTCGCATGTAATAAATTACAGCCAAGGTGCCCATACACAGCGCCACTTTGTTTATGAGCCACATGGAGTATACGCCATATGCAAAGTTAATTAGCATGGCCCAAAACTGTCCATCCACCGCGTCAGCCATTCTTAACTCAGTTTTGCAGCTCAAATAAACAGTGGAAGGGATATTACCCAGCCTGCTTGTTATGTGCACCACGGCGTGTGTGAATGTGCACCACCAGCTCTCTGGGGAAGGGATTGTGTCTATGTTCTGCAGAGGGACTTTGGCAGATAACTTCTGAAAGCGTCTCCTAAACAGGGTGAGGGATTGGCAAGCATGAACTGAACACGTACCTATGAGAAGCATTACGACTAGCTGCCTGCGGGCAGACAGATTCTAGGGTTCACTTTCCTTCTCCAATAGCTAGGCCACAAGTAAGTAGATTATTGTATGCTCTGGTGTTTGGTAAGTTGTCCGTATTTTGTTTCTGCTGCAATCACTGTGAAGTCCTGGATTCATATTTAAACATTCAGTGCACGGCATTTTTCATCTCAGAGGACTCACGTGGTTATGAATGCAGCAACATCTTATCGCCAGTGACAGGATTTACAACACTGCAGGTCAAATGCAACACAGGCAAAGCAAAGACTTCCCCCCCCCCGTTGAAAGACTCTTGGAGATCACAGAAGTAATCCCAAAGCTAACAGCAGACTTACCACAACTGGGGCTCTGTACAGAAGAGGTACTTGTCATCCTACGGCTTTTCAGAATTTAAAAACTTAACCGTGGCTTTTTCTGTAAGAACCACAGCATGTTAAAAGCCAGATCCCAGGTAGTGATCGGACCACTGCCAAGTTGGCTAGAAGGCTTAAATCTGAATGACAAGTTGGTACACAGATTATAGTCCTGTTGCATAGCACCAAAGAGAAGGTGCTGAAGGTTGGACTGGGAGCACAAGAGCAACTGGCAATGCACCTAGACTGAAGCTGGACAGATTTGTCAATTAAACCAAAGCGATGGCTCAGTGGACCAAGGAATGGGATTTGGTTATGCCACTCAGCAGGTGTCAGCACAGAAACAAGGAGTGCTTCCAGCACAGAGCATGGTCCTAAGATGAATCTCAAATGGTTTAATCTTCTTCATTCTAGGATACCCCACACCTCTGACATCAAGTTCTAGATAAATCAAAGCCAATGTTTCACATCAGGTTTGGTCTTCATCTCTCTAAAGAGCTCTAGAAGGTTCAGGATAAGTTGGGGACACTTAGATACAACAGCAAGGGGCACATACAGACCCCCAGACAGGGACTCCTAAAGGCTATGCAGACATGGGTTTGGTGAACGATATTTCTCAGTCCAGCTCTGCTTTGCTGCTGAATTTGGGCAGTTTTCTACTTATGTGAAGGATTGTTGCGTATCTTTGGGAGTGCCGCTTCTGACACCAGAGACGTTTCGGAAGACATCACTCACAGTCCAGAAAGTGTCACTGAAGGCTCTGATTTGGCTAGTGCTCAACATGCAGAACAATTCTGCTTCCTAACCCTACAATGAGAGCTGCAGTGCCAAATCGGAACTTAGTTGGTTTTTCCTGTCTCATGATGGCTTCCTGCTGGGGAATTATGAGCTTTTCCCCTTGGGAACCACTTGGGGTCATTCCCGCCAACTGCTTGCTCAGCTGCTGGAACTCTGAGTTAATAGCTTCTCTTTTCAGTACCTAGCTTTACCCTACGACTCGGACACTGTTGTCCAAAAGCTGCAGATGGGCATATCTGGCCCTTCAAACACTGTTCCCCTTTATTCACCAGGTGTCAGCTGATTTGAAACTGACCTGCTGTTTCAGTCAGTGGGCCTGGAGACAGTTTGCTTTCTGAAAGGTTGCAACAAGTTGAAAGCAGCATTGTGCCTGATCTCAGCATCCAGGCCTCTGGATTTTGCAGACGACATGCTGACTTTTCCTGATAAGTCCCCGCTCTGAGCTGCAAGTTATCAGCCAATATATGAGCACCCACTCAGGTGTGTATGCAGTCATAGATATAATGGTACCTTACACTGGCATCGCTTATTCCCTTTTCCTGACTATAAACTGGGTTGTGATATGCTTTAGCTATAAGGACACAGTGGTGCAATCAGGTGTACAGACAATCCCTTAGTACTGTAAAGAATCCTCGTAATGTTAGGAAGCGATGCCTGTGGTTGTGGAGTCAGAAATTAGTGTATGGAATCAGGGGAACTCACGTCTAAAGTCCTTAGCAGCTGCATCATGTGAGATCTCTGCAGTGATAATGCATTCCCCCAGTCTTGGATTAGAAGAAAAAAGTTTTTTCCCCCTGCATCAGCCTAGGACCCACTTCCCACCCTTTGAACAGGCTTGGGTGAATCCATGAGGATTCTCCTGTAATTCAAAAATGGTGACATTCGTTAGATCAACTCGTTCAGCTTCTCCAATTATGCAAGTCGAGAGGTCTGCTGGAAACCCTGTTCTTTGGAAACTGACCAGAGGAGGGTCAGTTTGGCTGGTTACGACTATCAGATGGCTCAAGTCAGAGTACCGGATGGAGGACTGATAGCTGTTTGGCTTCTAAATCCCTGAAGGACAGCCGAAGTGGGAGAAGCCAGTTTCCCAACAGGAGGCAAGTTTCCTTTTATCCCCTTCAGCTAACACAAAGCAGCTCTGTGTTGCAGACATGCTGAACTGTGTAGGCAGCACAAGAGCAGCAAGGTACGGAATTCCACCTGAGTGGGTGGCACGATCATTTCCTTAATTAAAGCCACACAAAGGCAGATTGTTCTCCTGCCTCAAAACAAGCCTCTACCAGCCATTAAAAATGAATCAGATGCATAACTACTGGTAGGATTAGAAAGTAAACCATCAATGCTGCCACTGCAAAACTCAGCAGAATAGGGTTACTGTTCCTCTATGATCTGGAGATACTCCAATTCAATCCAGTTTTTAAAGATGGTAATTGTCAGGTGCTTTTAAGTAGGCTACATGCCACTTCTCTACATGGAAAGAGATCCTTGCACGACTTTACTAGAATAGTTACACCAGTATAACTCACTGTGTCGACACATTCTGTCACTTCGAAGGCTGAATCGGGGGGAGAGAGATGGGGATTTGATATGCAACAGAAATTGGTTTAAAGAACAAAAGCAAAGACCCCAAACTTCAAGATGGGCTACACAAGTAAAATGCAAGTATTCTTCTGTTTGGTCTATCTGCTTATTCCACAAACCAGAAGCAGGCCAACATCGGGTTTAGCTGCTAACACATTAGCATGGAACTGAGTGGAAGTAGAGTAGAGGGAATGATTCTGCCACACAGTCAGGGATGAGGTCCACAATCATCTCCGGCAGATTTCAATCTGACCCCAAGTGATGGCCTGAATTTGGACCTAGTACCAGTGCCCATGAACTTCCAAGAAGGGCATGAACCATGTCCTGCAACCTGTGTGCTTGTCTCTTGAGCACGAAAGGCCTATAGTCTTGCAGAGGAGACACTCTACTCTGCAGCAGCGGGGTGGAAGCAGAGGCACTCAGGAGCTATCCTGCTGGAAAAGCTGACTCAGTGCAGCTCCCCCAGTGGGGAGACAGGCCCGGTAACAAAGTCTGCATTCAGGAGTAATCTGAAAAGCGCTGGGAAAACAAACCTAGCTCTCAGCAAAAAGCGTAGGCTTGACCCAGTTTCCTAGGCGGCTGTTCCAAATGGGATCAGGCCCCAACAATGCCTAGAGTGATCCCAACTTCTGGGGAGAGTGCTCCCTTAAGAGCTGTCTGTGCCAGCCAGCCACTGGGAGCTACTGGGACAAGAGCTCCAAAAAGCAGTTTGCAAACCTGCTACAGAAGCTGCTACCAAAGGGAGAAGTACAATGTGTGGGGCGCTGCCAAGGACAGCAGGTGAGATCACTTTCTGTTGTGAAGCGTTTCACACGAGAGACTCGTCCAGAAGATCAAAGGCTTGATCAAGCAGAGAACAATTTAAAAAAAACAAACAAAACCTGCAGCAGTAGTATGGGAAACCACTAAACCACAACTAAATTAAAGATCATCTTGAGAAAAAAAAACAGCTTCTGCAAGTAAACCAGAAGCAATGTATATTCCATAGCTGACGGGTGTTCTCTCCAAGAGAGGATAGGATGCCTGCTCCCACAACAAGTTGATTTTTGGCATCAAACTTTCTTTTGAGCCGAATGTTTCGGACAGCATGATATTGAGATGTATTTAAGGAGCCAGCAACAGCCAGGCCTCTTCTGAGCTACAGATGAAAAAACGTATCATGCATTTTTATTTTAGGGTACCAAAGATTAATCCTACAAGTATGCTGGAAACGCTGGAGACAGACTGTGGCACAGCAGCATGTTTTCAGCTAGGAACGAAGTGGAAGACAAAATCCTCTTAGTAACAAGGGGTGCTAGAAACTAACTATCATGCACCAAACGGTCCGAGGCGCGCAAAGATGTACCTCTCTGGTTCTGCAGTTACTAGGGATGTGGTTAATAACTAGCTTGGCCATGATCATCACGCTGGGTAAAAACAATGGCTTTGGCTCTCCTATGGCCTAGCAATGGCTTGCAATTCGGTAGCTTTCACACACACACACAGAACAGCAAGGAAACATGTTAAGCTGTACTCACCTTGGAAATGCACCATGACAGCCAGAAGAGTGAAAGCCTTTTCCAGCACCCATGGTTTATAGGTTTAGCTCCAACAGTAGCTCAGAAAAGTGACATTGCATGCAGTTTGCTTAGGGTCACCAAAACGCCAGGAGATGCCGGAAGTCACATGCAGAACAGGAGCAAGGCTGATACGCTATTAGGCTGCACTTTGTCTTAGGAGGCATTGACACTCGTACAAGCTACCAGCAGCGAAGATCAGGCCCCTAGTCCTCAAGAAGGAGCAAACCCTGAACTGGTATCCATTCACTACCACCGCACAAACGTGTTCTTACCTGATATGCCCTGATAAGAGATTGCACTGCAAGATGGTCTTCCACGAGTTTATCTACGTTCGGCTGTGCTTGGACCAGGGACTGTGCTTGCGTCAGTGCAGACAGGCTGGTGCTCAGTGGAGGGGGGCTTTGGTAAGCAGTACCTGGAGCAGCTCCAGCATTGGCGTTGCGAAAGAATATGTCCCATGACTAAGGAGACAAAAGGGGAAAACGGGGTGACAGATCAATTGCGCAAGAATCCCACAGCAGTCATCTGCACTCCAGGTCTTGTCTACGCTAGCATTAGGCCTGACCTACATTCAAAAGCTCAGTCCACCCAGCTCCATCGCTCGGGGCGTGAAAAAGCCACATCCCCCTTCACAATGTAGGCAAGTTGATTTGACCCCACTATAGAGAGGTCTAAGTGGGGAAAACAGTTCTGCCGTCAACTTAGCTATGCCTTCATAGGTGGGAGGGGAGAGAAGCATCAACTCCGCAGGTAGGAGAACCCCCTCCCAGCTTGGGTAGTGTCTACACTGAAGCTGTGCTGGCCACTGGAGCATTCCAAGTGTAGACAGGATCCCAGGAGTCTAAGATCTCCCACTTAAATGTGGGCCTCCTTTCCAGTTTGAGCTGGTCTAGCTTCAGCTTTCAACCATTAGACCCGTTATACCCCTCCATGCTATGCTGAAGAGCCCGCTGTTGTCAAATTTCTGGTCCCTGCATTCGTACTTACACACTTGTTCAAGCTCTCTCCAGCATTTCATCGTTAGGCTAAAGAGTCTGAGCTTGGCTTTTCAAGCCTTTAATCACCCGTGCAGCCTCTCTCCAGACCCTCGCCAACTGATCAACATCCTTCTTGAACTCTGACACCAGAACCGAACCTGTTATTTCGACACCGGTCATGCACCAGAGCCAAACACAGAGGTAGCAGAACCTCTTTTCTCTAGAGTCTTAGACAATACAGAGCTGCTGCCCCACCCCACAGGCTACGCACACAATTTAAGATTTTAAAAATTAACAATGCAGACTTGCTAACATTTAGCAACAGTTTAACATTTAGCAAATTTGTGTGTAAAAAAAAAAAAAAAAAAAAATCACAGTTAACCCGTGGAACTCCTTGCCGGAAGATGTTGTGAAGACTGAGACTACAGTAGAGTTTAAAAAAAAAAAACTAGATAAATTCATGGGGCTATTAGCCAGGATAGGCATGGACGGCGTCCCTAGCCTATGTTTGCCAGAGGCTGGAAATGGGTGACAGGGAATTGATTGCTGGATGGCTACCTGTTCTGTTCATTCCCGATGGGGCACCTGGCATTGGCCACTGTCGGAAGAGGGGACACTGAGGGGTTTGATGGACCTATGGTCTGACCCAGTCTGGCTGTTCTCATGTTCTTGGAGGTAGCTGTGTTAGCCGGCATTCTAACAGAACTCACCAGCAGCCATGTAGCACTTGAAAGACAACAACTTAAATAGCTGATGAGCTTTTGTGGGCCCAAAAGCCTGTCTGAATGGATGGCCCTTCCCTGCTTTACAAACAAGCTCAAATTCCTACCATGCAACCGTCCCAAGTACTAACACAACCCACTTCACCACAATAGACAGGCTGCTCCCAGCACTCTGAGCACCCCACTGATTAGCTATGACAGGTTGGGTGGGTCAGGGCGAAACACATGTAGCAACCAGTGGTCGGCCCATGTCAGCAACTGTGAGTGTTAAACAGAGCAGACGAGACGTGCTGCGTTATGGCTGCTTCTGGCTTTGAAGTCTAAGAACCTGCATGAATGGTGGGAACTTTACAAATTTCCCAGCCTGCCCTGGGACTTCCGTGGTGAACAGGATCAGTTCTCGGGGGACGACACTCCTGCAAGATAGAAGGGGAGCGCTCAGAAACAGTTGCGTTATGTTAGCTCTTGCTATTCTTAGCAAATACAGTCGCATGGCTGCAGTGTGGTGGTCAGGAGTTCTGGTCCCCTCGCTGACTCTCTACCAATGGGTGGCGTTACCATTAGCTAGCCACTTCCCTTCTTGGATTTCATGTCTCCCGCTCCCAGGGCCGGTGTGTGAAGTTTGCAGAGAGCTTTGAAATTAATCCTCAAATGAAAGAGCGAGGAAGGCAACGTTGAAGGTCAGGTTCGAAAAGGAAATGTGAAATGCTACTAGGTAGGCCTTGCTACAAGGTGTAGCAGCTCTTCTAGGGCTACCTCTTACCTACAGCAGCACTTACAGCAGTGAATGGCCTTCAGCTCAATTTCAGTGTCTTTTCTATTCAAGTATTGGGAAAAAAAATGAGTTTACAGGTGTCAGGAAACAGCATGTGCTACTGAAAGCCAGAACATGCACATCCAGGGTCTGCAGAAAGCAGAACAAGCTCTTCTCTGCTAGCAGGTGTTTTCCAGGGGCTGGTGTTTCTCCAACACTGCAGCAGCAGCTCTGATCATATGGCGATGGAAGCTATTTCCAGCAACTGCTTTACACAGAAAGCCGGTCACATGGCTCCACGAGGTGATAAATTTAGAACAAGGTGATAATGCAGGAAAATAAGCAGTGGTTTTTAAAACTTCACTTATTGGTTCTGGCACCAGAGAGCCTAAGCAAAAGCACTAAGACTGAACAGACCTTGCCAGCTCTGGCCCTCCCCTTGACTGAGACCCCCCTCTTTAAACCCTCCTCTGGAACCCCCGCTCCCCCAAATCATGCATCTGATGAAGTGGGTCTTTGCCCACGAAAGCTGATGCTCCAAAATATGTTAGTCTATAAGGTGCCACAGGACAACTTCTTGTTTTTGAAGACACAGTAAACTCAGTGACCCCTCTGATACTCTCTGCATGGGTATCATGTTCACCAAGCATCAGCCCAGCCAGGGCACAAAGAGGGGACCCAATGCCTAAAGGAAACAGAAGATTCTTAAATCAAAGCTATTCTGGGGCACGATTTGTGCCCCCCTTCCCGTTCTGACACTTCCAGGAACGAAGGTGGGACAATACCAAGGGAGACACTAATCTGCACCTGGAATCCTGAGTAAGTAAAAACATATACGCTACCTAGTTCCTTTGGGTTTAAAGGCCACGGTCCCATTCACATCTGATGGCCTCGAGCAGTCTGGGGCCATTTTTCATACATGTCCCGATAAGCCTCTTTCGGGTTTGACAGCGACTTGTCACAGCAGTGTTCGGCACAAGGGTTCTGAAACTGCTAGGGAGCCTTCCCAGCAAGACGGCAGCCCCCACAGGGCAGCCACCACCCCAGTAGGGTGACCATCCAGACCGTTCTGGCCAGAACGGTCCTGTACTTCAGGTGCCACGAAGGCATCAGCTCCCAGTCCACCCCAGATGTCCCTTATTTGGCTTCCCTAGCGAAACTGAACACTGGAGCGGGTCAACCTTCTGGGTTACTGTAGACATGTCCTCAGATAGCACAATGCTCAGATATTACGGGCTGAGTGTGGCTTATGAACCCGAGGAGATAATTTATGTTGCCTGTGACGGGTGGAGGTTCGTCTCTGTGCTTTGCTTTCCTAGAGATGGGAAAATCCTGCATTGGATGAAGACCGAAGGCTTTGGCGTTTGCCAAGTTTAGCGTTTCCAACTCTTCAGTTCTGAACGTGGGAAGATTGGTTTCGCATCCTCTTCAGGGGCTCCGAGGTTAGGAGAACCCCTGACAGAGGGACAAGTAAAAACACACACCTCACACTTACTAACCCCCCCCTTTTAGATATTGTTTTTTCTCATTTTAGCTCTCAAGAACACCTCAGTGGAAGTCTGCGTCGCTACCCTTATTTTACAGAAGTGGGGACTGAGACAGAGTCCATCCGACTTGCCAAAGGTCACCCAGCAGGAAACAGAACCCAAACTTTCACTCCACTACTTTATCCACTAGGCAATACTGCCCCCCTGAAACACTTCAGCACAGGGCAGCAGTACCTTCTTCCTCAAAGGAAACGCAGACGACAACCTGTGCTCGGCACGCTGGAGCAAATGCTCAGCGGTACGCCAACCTGCCCATCAGTTCTTTCCCTGGCCTAAACAAGCACCAGCTGTCCAGTGACAGCCCACCCCAAATTACTGTGTTCAAGCAAATGCTGGCGGTACGACAAACAAAGGAAAGCCTACGGAGATCATCCTGAATCTCAGTTCTCTGCACGAGGAACCCTTTCCTTGCAGTATAGCAATCTCTCTCCATCTCGCACTGGGCTTTCAGCACCAAAGCCGTCTTTTCGACCAGGCAGTAAACCCTGGGACAAGGCATTAGATTTACCCCGCCCCCCCGCCAAAAACGTATAACCACAAGCATCTCTCTGATGGGCTAGAGAACAAGCACTACTAATGAGGCACCGATTTCAACCGTAGCGCCGTGCTGATTCTGCCAGACCTACAGCCCATCTCGGGCACTTTCTAGCACCTGCTGAGTCAAGAGACGGGGAGACAATGCCGCTCCCCAACGCACACGCTTCTGGGGTTGGGCAGAGGAAAGGAGCAACGCTATCCTGTGCAGGAGTCAGTCTGCACCCTTTGTCAGGGATCAATGCCTGTAACGGGTTCAGCCCAGAGACAGCAGGGTCTCTGTTCGCAAACAGCCAGGTGAGCCAACGGCCAGAGAGAGGGATCTTTCAAATTAAAGCAGCTACCTGCCGAGAGGTCTTTCTTTTGTGTGGCCAGAGCAGAGAGAGATGTTTAACCCTGAGCATGCTCAAGGACTCCAGTAAATATCCAGGCTGCAACGCGCCCTGGCCAGAGCTATACGTACGTAGAAAGGAAACGTCCCGGCAGACACAATCAGGTTATTTTTTAGTTGGGGTTTGGTGCGAGACATCTCAGGCTGGCTGATCCATTCCTCTCGTACACTAGCTTCTAAACCGAATCCCAGGGAAGTAATTCTCTTTGCTTTTCTTCACTTTTCTTTCCTTAAGTTGCTCTAGCACCTAGCAGCCAAGGATGCTTTATCACTTTCTTTGCGTACTTTATCTTCTGTTTTGTTAATACCTTTTCTAAGACAATGATTTGATTCCCATGTCCTAGGGAAGCGTCTATGTATATGCGTGCCTAAGACGGAGAGGTCAGCTATCAGTCTGCAGCTTAATGTCTTCCTCTTTGTTTTTAAACTCTCTCCTGAGGAAGGGTTCAGAGCTTAGGGTTACCCCACAGCGAGACATCCCAAGTGTGACTTTCTGGATTATAAAGGGGGGCTTTTTCCACTCAGGTGGTGGCAGCTACCTCCTAGGGTGAGGGATCTGTGACCTCGGGAAGTTTTTAAACAGAGCCTATGGAAGTAAGGCAAGGTCAAGATTTTGTCATGGGTATTTTTAGTAATAACCAGACAGGCCAAGGGCAATGAAGAAAAATTCAGACGCCTGTGACTCTCCTAGACTTTTACTAAACAAATTCCTAACTAAGCAAGGAGCTGTGAGGACTACCTAGGTGCTCTAGGGAGTGCCCACCACCTGTAGGAGAAGTCCAGAGTCCTCCCTGCCAACTGCGGCACTGGGTCAGAACTACAGGGTACCTCTGCCATCAGCAACAGCCAAAGTACCCTGCAGCTCCCAACCATTGTGGGCTGAAGTCAGAGGTCTTTGAAAGTCACAGATTTCATGACTTCCACAACCTCCATGACAAAACTGTAGCATTACTTATAGCTAAGATCCTACATTTGCAGCTTAAACCAAAAAATCCTGGGTTAAAACAAAAAAATTTCTCCCCCCCCCGCCTCTGTTTTCACTCTACTTTTGTATCATTCTAACATTTAAAAAGTTGTGGGCTTTTTTTTTTTTTTTTTTTTTAAGGAAAATACAATACATAGTGTGAACTATCTGTATTACAACAGTTCATTAGTGTGGGTGTAAAATGAAAGTTGCCTGTTGAAGTAAGGTGTTACTCAAAGATACAGAATAAGCAGGCGTGTATGCAAGCTTAAGCGCATGCACGTGTGAATGTAATGATGAATCTTACGCCCACCATATACATAGTTCAAGCTGATAGCAACTAACAGTTTAAAGTCTGTCTCAGAATAAGTATTAAAAAGTATTAAAAAACAAACAAAAAAAAAATGGAGAAAAGGATGAGGCTGAGGCCATGGCTGCAAAAGGTGTGGCCCAACTGTTAAATGTAACCATTGTAGATTTAGAACAATTAGCCTATCAGTTTGTTCAACTGAAACATTTTAGTTGGGGATTTCCTTAAACTCAGAACTAGCATTGTGTTGTGAATTCTTCAATTCTGCAGCAAACCATATTGACAAAAGCATTAATCTACTGAATACCTTTCCTCCCACCAAAGTAAATCCCGATATTTACCCAGAAAAATACATAGTTTTTTGCACTGATTTTCATCTGATTGTTGTTGTTGCAGTAACAAACACTGATCGATTTCTGGGAATATAAAGGACCGTCCCTATTTATAGCCTCATTCAAAAACTACTACAGCTGTGGTTAATAGAGATGCTCATTAGTCCCTGGTGCCTGAGCTTTCAGCTTAGCTATTAGGCTGAAAGTAAAGTAAATCTGATGAAATATCATTTGGCCATTTCCAGACTGTGGCTCTAATATACTTTTCCAGGCACACTATTGCATTAGGTAACGCTCAAGCACTTCAGACTTACGACAGGCTTTGCCCTCACTGTGGGCTGCTAACCGGATGTATTTGAAGTTGGGGTTACAAAGTTACAGACGTTAGTTGCTTCCAACTCTGGAGCATCCAGTGAAGAAAGGAGCTTCAAGACCACAGAGTCCTACCTCCACTGTGAAGCTTAATGGAGTCCTGGGCCTACACCTGGTCTGCTCTCTGGAGACCTTTAAACTGCACAGATATTTTTGCAAATGACTAAACAGCCTCCTTCCACATGCTACCTTGGCTTATCACCAGACAACTCATTTCAACTTTTACTTCAAGTACTGAAGGTCACTTGCAACAAGTAATTAGACTAATCAGGTTTGTCTCCTCCGACCTGGCTTTGTCCTCATGACTGTGCTCCACACATTGCTCAAACAGATGAGGGTAAATGCAATCCGAAAAACCTTGCTTCTATACGAGAGTGGCAGGAAGAGCTGGTTTGCCAGACCGCACCATGTCAGCAAGCACGATCTGTGCACCTGAGGAAGATGGGTATAAAATCTAATCACCGTTTGCAGAACTTGTTCTCTCCCTGCTGCTCTTACTTGTTTTGGCTGACTCAGCCCAGAGCAGCTCCCATACACGCTGGAATTACAGACAAAGAGCAACTGGGATAGACCGTGCTAGTCCAACGACCTAAATTTAGTTCTACGGTTTTCAGTGGTGGCAGGGCAGGGAGCCACGGAGGAATTTTCTCACTGAACCCTTATTTTTCACTTTGTGGAACCCCATTTAGGAGACACTGCACTAGGGCCAATGGAAGAATTTATCTGCTGACCTCCCTACCGTCTCTTGGAAAAGTATTACCCATTCCAATACGAAAACCCCTCTCATCACTTTAGCAAGGATCTGGATTGACCTCCTACAGCAAAACTGCTGCAGTTTTCCAAACGGCCTCAGAGTCCATCCTATTTTGAGATCTGGAGCGAACGTCTGCTCCAGTGAGGTCAGTGCTGAAACTGATGTCAGCATGCCACCAAGCTCTCGCTCAATATGCTTGGGAAGAAACGCACAGGGAGACAAGTACCGTCAGCTTCCGTCTTAGTTTTGGTCAGGCCCACAAAGCAAGGCAAGGCCTTGGAAGATTTCACTTAATGGAGTTCTGCCATCCATCTTAATTCTGCTAGGATGTCATCCATGGTACGCTACTGTGGCCAGTTTCAAATGTCCATCCCAAGTGTATAAAGCAGTTGTATTTCATTATTGCCAGACTACTCTTGGGAATGCAACCTCTTCAAGGCACAAACTTTGTTTACAGCATGCACAATGGGCACCCACTACTTACTGAGACCTCAGCCACAACTGTATGCCATGGCCAACACGCAGATTTTGTACTGGCGTTATTTCTGTTAGGGGAACACTTTTTTTAAATTAGGCCAGGCCTACACTACAAGCCCAGCCATGGTGCCACTCTGCTGCTGTACCATCCTGATAGAGACACTTTCGGCAGGAATGAAAGGGTATAATTAAATTGGTACAGTTCTGCATTTAGGCCAGCATTTGTATAATGGTTCTTCCATCCACAGACCATGAAGCTCTTTTACCAGTGGGAACACAAGAAATCTGAGGGACTTGCCAAGGTCACACCGTGATCAGGAGTGCTGGCGATGTGCCTGGCATGCTGATGCTATCACTATTAACTTGCAACCTCCTGCCAAACAAGTTCACTGGCAAAGGCTTGCTAGTCAGCTGCAGGAAAAAAGCGCCTTTTAAAGAAGAGCAAGCCATGAGAGCAGTCATCCACACGCATCCCCTTCTTGGGCGGTGGGACCCACAAATACATGGATTGCTATGCAGAGAAGAACCAAGACCTCCACTTTAAAGCTCATCTTCCTACAGTTGTATATTTAAAGCCACTGCCCATGAATCTTTACCCATTATAGCTGATTTCTCTTTCATCTCCTCCCTCAGCAGTGGCACTTACCTTCCATGCCTCACTGCTAGCAGTACCCAATCTACCTGTCCCTTGTCTGGCATTGCACTGCGATCACCCCCCAGCCTACAAGGTTCACTCAATCTCGCCCCTAGCCATTCTATCCCCCCATTCCAATCCAGCCTCTTCCGTCACATCTCCTGCGCCTATGGCAGTGAAAACTGGCATGAACACATTTGCCTTCCCCATCTGCAAAGTAACCGAACCATATAGGACTACAACATCTACAGACATGCTAGGAAGAATTTTTGATCAGTTGAATGAGTCACATTTATTTTGAAGGTCGTTTTCAATTATCAATTTAAATTTTCAGTTGAGCAAAGTAGTTTTTAGGGGGGCAGGCAGTAATCATTTACAGTAAGCATTGAGATTCAAAATATTAAAACTTCAAAACTATTAACACAAATGTTCAGCCTCAAATGTCAAAGCAGAGAACCCTTAAACCAAACTAATCAAGCAAAATAAGAACCGTTGCCTGAGAACTGTCTGTAAATTTGGGTTATCATTTGCTAGTTTGAGTGCGTACGCGTGAAATCAATGTTTATCAACATTCACTGACAAATATGCTGAGAAGCGAACCTATCACGCTCTTCACTTTACGAATCTTGGGACTGATTTCAACACATTAATTACCTACTCTGCAACAAGTTTAAAATAAGAAATGCTGTTACCTCTGAATTTCACTGGGAATCCTTGCATCCGATCAAGTCAGCTGCAACTCAGACGCCTGTGCCCTAATAAAGACTTAACAAATTTAAGGTGCCACCAGATTCCTTATTGTTTTTGCTTAAGCAAATGAATATGGCTACCCTTTGAAAGCATTTCGAGCAGATCTAGAGAAGTAGTTATTCCTCTTTATTCGGCACTGGTGAGGCCACACCTGGAATATTGTGTCCAGTTTTGGGCCCCCCATATAAAAAGGATGTGACTTTGCTGGAGCAGGTTCAGCAAAGAGCAACAACAACGATTAAGGGTCTGGAGCACAGGACCTATAAGGAGAGGCTGAGGGATTCTGGCTTGTTTAATTTACAGAAGAGAAGACTGAGGGGTGATTTAATAGCAGCCTTCAACTTCCTGAAGGGGAGCTCAAAAGAGGAGGGTGAGAAACTGTTCTCAGTGGTGTCAGACGGCAGGACAAGGAGCAATGGTGTCATGTTGAAGAGGGAGAGGTATCGGTTAGATATTAGGAAAAACTACTTCACTAGGCAGGGGGTGAAGCACTGGAATGCGTTGCCTAGAGAGGTGGTGGATTCTCCAACCCTTGAGGTTTGTAAGTCCCGGCTGGACAAGGTCCTGGCTGGGATGACTGAGTCGGGGTTGATCCTGTTTGAAGCAGGGGGCTGGACTAGATGACCTCCTGAAGTCCCTTCCGGCCCTGTGATTCTGTGAAACTGGGTTATTCTATTTACCCGACAGGAATTTACACAGTAAGGAGTGGCAGGGAGAAGACTGCCAGTTTGCCTTGATCTTTCATACTTCCAGTCACAACCCTCCTCTAGTTCTGCTGTGTTCTTTGAGAGAAAACACCCATAATTCACATCATACTGAAAGTAATGACAAAGCACTAGGTACACACGGCACAGTTAAGTATTATCCCTGAAACCTCAAAAAAACAACTCCGCATTTTTGATCACCGAGCAGATGTTTTCACTAAGCCATGCAGCACACTGGACAAATATCTTCCCAGAACGGTTAGTCAGCCTGGAACCCATCACGAGGGTCGGAGGAGTTTCACAGCTTGGCACTTGCCTGCACTGAATCATAACAGCGAACACGCGGCCTAGCTGTCCAGCTCTAAAGGCTCGTGAAGCAGTTCCTCTCTTACCTATGCAATAATTTGCAACATCTGCAACTGTTGCTACCTCCCGCTTTTACAGATCACTGTATGTACTGACACGCTTGTTCCTGTCACGTGTCAGTGATGTACCCAGCTCTCCACTTGGAAAATGGCTGTCCTCTGTGATCCATTTTGTAAGCCATTAGAGATCCTAATCTTTCACCAGCGAACAGTTCCTATTAGCACAACTAGGTCTTTAGAAAACGCTCCTGCTAAACTCTGATCTCTATCCCACTATTGTGGCAACTTCACAATATGCTAATGGAATGGAAAAGACTCTCTCCCTTTTACAAAAAAAGCCATGCTACAGGTTGAACCCCTCTTCTCCAGCACCCTGAGGACCTGATGGATGCTGGAGGAAAGAAACTGCTAGACCGCAGGAGGTCAACCTTGCGTGTCGTACATTACCAGCACTTTCACTGCTTACTGAGCTCTTAGAAGACATTTAGGGGTAAATGACAGCTAAACAACAGCCCAGAACACAGAGCCAGGACTGGTGGCTGTAAACAAACTATATGGGACCACGGCAAACGTGGCCATACCCAGCTAACTAAAATCATGTTGGCTTACGGATGTTGCCAGACGAGAGCAGTTCAACCTATACCACTATCTCGCCAGCTCCCCACCTGTCTAGTGGAATGGAAAAGAACCTCCTTTGCAAATCCATGCCAGCATCACCCCATCATATCTGATAGCTCTTCTAAAAATCATCTCCGATCCAATCATTTGCAGCTGTCGCATTCGATTAACTAAAAAACATTAATTGCAGTTAACTGCACTGTTTAATACCTTGATTAGTTTGCAATTTAACACTTTGGATTTTTCTCTACATTTTCAAATATATTATTTCTATGACAACTCAGGATTCTAAGCATACAGTACTCACTGCATTTTTTAATTCCAGCTATTTGCACTATAAAAATGATTCATTAAAAACAGTACTTTTCAAAAGCACCTCATAAAAAATTTAGGTGCAATCACAATAATCAGAGTCTAACTTATAAAAGGGTTTTTTTTTTTTTTTTTGGTTATAGAACTGTACTCAAAAGCCAAGCGACGTAAGACTGTGGAGCTTACAAGTCCACTCAGTCCTACTTCTTTTTTGTTCACCCTTTTGCTGAGACAAGTTTCCCTTTAGGGGCAAAAATGCTGCCTGTTTCTTATTTACAACGTCACCTGAAAATAATGTGTTCCTCTGCATGGCACTTTTGGAGCTGGGATTGCGAGGTATTTACGTGCCAGATATGCTAAACATCTGTATACCCCTTTGCGCTTCAGCCACCATTCCAGAACTCGTCTCCATGCTGGTGATTCTCAGTAAAGAAGTGATTAAATTTGTGCCTGAACTCCTTGAGGGAGAACTGTGCCTCCTGTTGTGTGTCACCTACATTCTGCCATCTATTTCCTGTTATAGTAGTCTAAGATAATGCCTCAGCACATATTCATAGCACATATGACCAAAAAGATAAAACCACAACAAAAACCACACCCCACAAAGAGAGCAATGTGAGATTTCTAAACCTTGGCACTTGACATAAGATTTAAGACTCTGAAGTGCCATCCTGAACCAGAGAGGGAGAAGGTATACAGCATGCTTTCACAAGTTATAAAAGGGCAATTCTCCAGTGTGGAAACTGCAGAATCCAAGCCACCCAAGGGGGGAGATCGGGCCTGGAGGAGCATCAGTCTGCTGGTGGCATCTCACTCAGAGGACGAAAACCAACATGAATTAGTCTGTACTGGGCAGTTCTCAAGCAGCACCCGTCCGCACGAATGCATACTGGCGACACCTTCCAGCTCAGTATGCTCAAATGCTTTCCTGCTCATTCCCTTTTGATTATGGCCCTCCAGCTAGTTGGGATGCCACACAGCACTTGCATTCTAAAACCAATTTGAATTCAGACGAAGATGTTGCATGGCTAGAACCCAAGTTACAGGTCCACCACTTCTGTGATTCAGTCCAAAACACCCTCCTCAAATTTGCTTGTCTTACTTTGCCTACTACCCCCACAGGGCCAGAAACTGTCTGGTATTTCCACTACAGTTCATATATACATACCTACTTCACCTCTGCTGCAACATGTGCATGAGATTCTCTGCTCAGCTACCTCAAACAATAAGAATGAACGCCTGTCCCTTCCCTATATCGTTGACCTCACTGGGGTAAGGATTTCACCCTTGGTTTAATCCTGCTGAGGACTTAACTTCCATTACATACAAAAGCAACAACTGGACACAGCTTGGCAAGTTCTGCCTCGCTATTTCCACAGGGCAGGGGAAAGAGACCCCACAAAGCTATCGGCAGGTTCTTCTGCAAGAGCGAGTGCATAGGTTGGAGTCTCCCATAAACCAAGACACTCTCAAGATTTTGCTAAGCTGGTTTCAGTGCCGTAGCTCCTCTCACTAGACCAGCAAGCCACAAGCACACAGACCCATTTTATAGCCTTGGGAGAGTCAACAGCTCCATGTAATTAACTTCACAAGAGAAGTAAACAAACGGTCTCCTGACAAGAATGGGGCAGGTTGGCAGCACACGGACGCTATACAGAGGTTCACTAAAGCTCAGGACATTCACTGCCAGTCACTGGGGCAAGATGTATCAGTCCTAGGGCAAGCATCATTAGGAATCACTCAAGCACAAACAGCATGCGTGGTTAATACAAAGGATGGCACATCTTCCCCTACTACAGTCAGTCAAGGCCACTGTAACTGATCACCTGAAAGAGAAGCGGTCTCCTTAATCTGATTCCCAGATGTCTATGGCTGACTGTGGTCTTACCTGCCCTACAGACAAACAGAGCTTGTATCATCACAACTGTCAGGAATGGTTTGCTAGTCAGTCACGTCTTGTTCACATGGAGCTGGACAAAAAAATAGGCAAGATATGGAAGTTACTCTGATCCAACGCTGCCTCTGATTGGAGCAAGGCAGGCAATGGCAGAGACCGCCTAGGGGCCAGTGTTCTTTGTAAGCTGAACACTTGGGCAGCCCGCCAAAAGAAATTCAGGTGCTGCCCAGCTGATTAGCAGAGCGCCTCCGGCGTGTGGATCTGTTGGTGGTGCACATCCACACATGCCTTGGTGCATGTAACAAACTTTATTCCACCCATGCATGGGAAAAAGAGAGGGAACGCTGCTAGGGACAGATTCCTATCTAGTGTCTTGGTCTGATCACTTAGGGAGATCAGGCGTTAAACAGTCCAGCACACTGGAAAGCTGGGATCCTTTGCTTTCATTATCAAAGCTTGATTGCAAAACAGAACGTCAGCATATTTGAGTCCCTCCAGAAAGACTTTTGAGATGAGACTTTGTACGCTGACAGGCCACATGAATGCTGCAAAACACACCGCAACAAATCCTACCTTAAATGATTCCCTTCAAGGTCGTATTGATCACCTCAGTCTAACACACACGCCATACTGTGGACTACAAACCAGACACATCTGAGGCCAGCACGCAAGGCAAGAGACGCTATGTAACTGATTACCGACACACTCAGGTCTTTTGCCTCAACACCCAACGTTCCCACTCCTGTCAAAGAAACCAGGCTCAAAAATCCAAAGATTTTTCGTGCACTCTGCCACAGCTGTCAATTGGGAGCACTCAGTGAGGGTCTATACTGACCTCTTGCCTTTTTTTAAGCTTAAGGCGGAAGACTGAAGGAAGTCTTTGCACGCCTTTGTAACTGCCTGGCAACACTGCTGAACAAAAGGCCCGTGGACCCAAAGAGGCCTTGCAAATACCTCAACCTTCCTCCCCAAGAGAAGATAACTGACGGAAAAGGACTAGCCTCCAGATAGCTGTTCTTGCATTTTTAGGGAGCACGTTTAATTTTCCATTTTGTCTTGGTCCCAGAATTTAACGTTACAATGCTGGAAAGTGATCTGAAGCAAGACGCGTCACTGAATTGTGACTGGATCGCCGACTTGTGTTTTCAAGCCACCCTCCTTGAGTAAAGGACTGAAGCTTTAACAGCAAAGCGAGCTGTGTTTAAGAAGCTGAATCACACAATGACTTTTAGCGGCCTGGCTTTAGAGACCGTCAAATAGCACAGAGCTTTCGTTTCTAGCGCCACAGGCCATAAAATCTTCCATTTCCTCTAGCCTCACTCCCAAGGTCGCAGGGGAGCCAACGGACTCCTGGAACCCTTTCCTCTGCACAGGAAAGGAAGAGGTTCTGTCTGGGAGCCAGTACTGCTGCAAACAGTTCCCAGGAGGATGAAGCCGTTTCCTGCCTTGGGAGAGGGAAGGCCAGCAAGCAAAGATTCACGCTATTTCAGCTAAACAGTATTCTTCTGGTAGAACCCCTTCTCTCCAACACACAACTACCCCAGAGAACAGAGAAAGCCCTGCACCCCCGTTGCAGTAACTATTCCCGTCGCTCTCACCCTGAAGGTATCACAGCTGTCAGCCTAATTGCTTTTTCCAGCCTTCATGCATGGGCCAGTAAGGCAAACTCAGCGCTCACCGAGAGAGGGCAGACTAATATACCCGAGTTAAAAGGTCACTGACTGGGCTAAATTCATTCTTAGGGGAAGTACAGTGAAGCGTGTGGTTAAGTACAACCCATTACGCTCAACAAGAAAAAAAAAAAGAGGCCACATGTAACGGACTGTGTGGGGGGGGCTGCCAGATGCGTACAATGCAAGGTTTGCAAACTAACGAGACCATCTGGGCACATCTTTTAAAGAGAGCAAGCACAGAGAAGCATTATTCAACCTTCTCACTTCTTTTTAAGCGGGACTTGGAAAACCTTCATTGCACAGTGGCGTCACCTCCATTAGTATGTAATTATACCGGTTCTCAAACAGGAACTCAAAGAGGATTCAGAGGAAATGCATGTGCTACAGCAAATTCAAGCCCAGGCCTTGTCTGGCATGTCTACATATAAAAGTCACAGCGCTTTCACTGGCTAACTAAAAGTGGTATAACTTCCCTTCTAGTGTGGATACAATTATACTGACACGTGCTCACACCAATAGACTTCCTCTGGGAAGGGGAACATATTTATACCGGCACAGCTATCTACAGCAGAGCTAGACCAGGAAGAAAAGCGTCGCATCCCAAATATAACTGAACATGAAACTTGACAGCTTGACCAGGGCTGGGATCCCTCAGGTATACATTGTCTGTCATTTGCTGAGCGCACCCACTGCCTGGTACAGAAGCAAGTATCATACTGCTCTTAATACTAGCCAAAGTTCACAGCTAGTCTCTCGTTTTAAAACCATGCATATTACATGGGCTTTCTTTAAAAAAACAAAAGCTTCAAGGGCCTGGTCCTCTACCCCTGCCTCCCCTTACTGACTCCCGCTGACAGCACTCTGTTGGGACTTTCCAATCCCCTCTCAAAGTCAAGCACAGCTCAGCCCAGGCTGTGCCAGCCTGCCGTCTCTGCCCAATGACACTGCACCAGCTGGCTCCAAAACAAGCAGTCAGAGCCTTGCTTCTCTGAGTGCCATTGTGCATTAACCTGAAAAGAACTGCTTGGCTTTTGCTTCCCCTCTCATCTTTCTGCAGAAATCCCATTGCAAGAAAATGTCAGTTACTACCATCTTGCTGTGTCAAACACAGCCAGTTGTTCCAAATGGCCTTATGCAGACACTGTAAAACAGACCAGGCAACTTCAGTTAGACCCAAGGCCATCCCACAGATATGGCCATCTCACAGCATCCTCCTCTTGCAGTAATATTCAGGTCTCTCACATGGAGTTTGCCCTCCTCATGAACGGTACTAGACTGATGGCAATGGACAATCGAGCTGAAATTTCTTTTCAAAAGGTAACAGCAACGAAGGGTCCTGTGGCACCTTACAGACTAACAGGAAAGTTTTGAGCATGAGCTTTCGTGACCACAGACTCACTTCATCAGATGCTCACGAAAGCTCATGCTCAAAACTTTCCTATTAGTCTGTAAGGTGCCACAGGACCCTTTGTTGCTGTTACAGACCCAGACTAACATGATACTTTTCAAAAGGTGACAGTGTGAAAGTGAAACTTGTTAACAAAGGCTCAGAACAGATGCATCCCAGCTAGAACAGCAATGGGCAGAAGGAGAGTCCAATCCCTCCACCCCAACATGAAAAGCGTTAGTTTAACTGTGCTAACTGTTCAGCTAAGCCACCGCCAGGCTTACATAAGGGAGGATTCTTTCAACACTTACAGCAAGGACGACTACAGGACTGGGCCCTCAGTGCAGAAACAGGCGTTTGTTACTAAGTGCGTCAAGACTAACAAGCAGTCCTGTAGGACCTTAAAGGCTAACAAATGCCTTAGGCCACAAACTTTCAGGGAAAGACCTGCTTCTTCAGACTGCTGGAGATGAGCATTAGAATCTGGGTTTATGCAGTTTGGAGGTATGTGTGCATGTCCATTAGAATCTGGGTTTATGTAGTGCTGTGTGTGTCCATTAGAACTGGGGTTTATGTAGTGGGTGGGTGCGTGTACACACATCAGCTTTATGTCCACTCTTCCTTTGGCACAGACGCTGTCCCGTTTGTCCAATGTACATGGCAGAGGGGCACTGCTGGCACACGGCATGTATGACATTAGTGGATGTGCAGAGTTTGCAGCAGAAATAGGTTCCTGCGTTAGTGTTTCTGTGGTGCGGTGTAGGGCTGCTGGTGAGCATTTTCTTGGGATTTCGCGGCTGTCTGTAGGAGGGGATTGGCCTGTCACCCCAGGTCTAGGGGAGTGATGGATCATGTTCCCATAAAGGTTGCAGATTGTCAATGATGCTTGGAGGGGTTTAGCCTGAGGGCTATAGGTGATGACAAGTGGTGTTCTATTACTTCCCTTGTTGGGCCTACCTTGAAGTAGGTGCCTTCTGGGTACTTGTCTGGCTCCATCAGTGTGTTTCTCTGCTCTCCCGGGTGGGGGAAACAATGCTTGATAAACATCTTGGAGGTTTTTGCTACGGGCAGGTAAAAAAAAACTGAAGACCTCCCAAGTACCCCAACTCTCTGTACACCCATGCACAGGAATAAGGGCAATAAAATCCACCTTCTCCCTGCTCCATGCAGACTGGCTCGGCTGCCAGTCCGAAGTCGAAGTGGAGCACTGTCTCCACTCACTGCAACACGGCAGCCAAGTCAGCTTGAAAGGGGGATGGGAGTAAAGAGAATTAAGCACAGGCCTGGCACAGCTCACCTCTCCCTCGAACAAGGATTTCAAGTTACAGTACAGTTCTTGATCTGGTTTATGTGCCATGTAACTCCACAAACTAGCACTACATGAGACAACAGGGGAAAACGATAAGGGGTACAGCACATGAATGAAAGCAGAGACGGGAAATCATGAGGCTTTCACAGCAGTCTCAAGGTCAGATCTGCATTACGATTACAACAGTTTGACCTTTTTAGTTCAAACAGTGCAGTGCAGACGCTGGGCTGGTGCAGATTCTGTTTAATGCAAGATACATGTGATTTTTGCCCTGTCACTGAAAACAAGGTTAAGTAAAACAAGTCTGTTCTGGGAGCATCAGGGAGGCGTTGGAGCGTTACCAGGTCACAGCATACCGCACAAGCAACAGGATTTATACTGGGCTTGCCAGACTCTTTCTACAGTGGTGTTTGTGACCATGTGGCAGATTTGCATTAATTTATACGTGAAGAATTTGTTACAGTGCAGCTGTGGTTTTGTTTCATGTATTAAGGGTCAACCCAGCTCAGGACTTGGATGAGAAATCCATCATCCACTAAGGAAATCAACAACACTGCAGAAGAGCGTGCCTCTGGGGAAAAGGCAAGTAGGAAGCCTATACCCCAGGGGTATGACAACAGGCTCCACACAGCTGGCTAAGCCATCTTCTCAAAGAAGCACAGAAGAGGAGGAGGTTTTGATCACTCACCGGCATGAAAGCCATCTCTATACTACAACACTACACTGCTTTAACAAAACTAGCACACAACCCCCAGAGCGTGGACGCACATCTCCTAGTAACTGGTGCTCCAAATAGGACAGTTACCATCATATAGGAAAGTGAACTATATTTGGGGATGAACTGCTTTAATTGGACTGGGGAGAGATCAGGCGTGTGCATGCTAGGGATGTTGATGCTTAGCCAGTTAACTAGTAAGCCCAGGGTGAGGGTGCTCCAGCGTGGGCCAGGGCTTCTCCAGCAGTGGTGGGGGTGGGACCTCTCCAGCCCAGATGGAGCTGCCCTGGTCTGCAGTGGGATAGGTCCTCTGCAGCCTACACGTAATGGCCTCAGCTCTCCCCCTTAAAGTCAGTAAACCAGTTAAACTTAACCTTTAAACAGTGAACTAATTAAATGGGGTTTCACCTCTTTAGTGCACACGAGACAGACCGACACACAATCTTGACATGCTAGTGCAAAAGCCATTTAGAAAAGGCCAGGGATGATCCCAAGCCTTGCACTGGCCTACACCCTCCCACAAAAAACTGGCTTCAAGTTTGTGGTTAAATGTACCATAAGGTTAGAGTTTGAGGGGTTTTATCGACAAAGGATAAAAAACCAGCAATAAACTTTTCAACAGAGTGACCAGAGTGCGCTCCCTGAACCAGTTTACACAAGTCATAACTGCCGGGAGAAATTCATGAAAGTTTGTTATTTGCACTGAGATTACGGTTCAGTGCTAATCACACTCTTACAAGCTGTGCATACAGGAGCAGTAGGACCCAGTAAAGGCCAGTCATACACTAGTACAACGCTGCTGGAGCCAACCAGTTCATATATCCAGCTGGGAAGAGGTTGTAAGTGCTCAGACACTACAACCACTACACAAAAGACTAAATTAAGTAATCCAGCGCTGAACTCATAGTCCGTAAATGACTCTGGAAGCCTTCAAACTGAATAGCACTGTACAAGCACACACCAGCAAAACAAAGTGCCCTAGTCACAGACCACACAGAGCCCAGTCAGCGCTCCAAAACCATCAGACAGAGCGAGTTCATGTCTGCTGCCAAGACCATTCAAACATATGCATACAGCAGAGGATTACCCTGCACCTTTGGCAAGGCTCCCCGCACAGCACGTGCCCGACCAGGCAAGCTTTTTGTGGGCACCATAGCTAAGCATGTTAGAGGACACAGAGGCAACTGGATCTGTGGCGGTTCCTCCAAAAAAGCACGAAAGGGCGAGTCAGAAAGTGCAGCAAGTGGACGATGAAGGCGGCTGTCAGCAGCTTGTTGGCACTTGAGATGACGGGGTGGGTGGGGGAGGCTGGAAAGGGCCTTGAAAGTGAAGGTAAGTAGCTTACATTCAAAAGGATGGAGAAAAGGGAGCCAGCGGAGAGGTGAGGATCAAAGGGACAGATCCTTGTGATCCACCTGGAGTACATGGGTTAAAGTCAAGTCACTGAACGGATGTGAGCAGGGCAGGTGTGATTTCTCAAGACCGGAGGACGCCAGAGAACGACAGTAACTTGGAACTGATGGGTCAAAAAGCGTGCTCCCTGCAAGTAGCAAGTGTCAAAGAAAGCTATCCAAGGACAGGGTGCACTAAAGCCTCAGACATTAGTTCCACAATGACAGTCTCTTGAGAAGCAGAAAGACAATATCCCGGGCAGGTGGGAGTGGTTCGTTCACCAGCCTGAAACTAGTTTCTCATCTCATGCTGCCTGCTTGCAATGGCAGCCTCTGCTTAAATGAAGAGGGATCTAGCCTATTTAGCTGTTGGCATCAGGACACCTCGTGTGGTATAAAGATCAACGTCATTACCCCCATTTTACAGGTGGGAAAACTGAGGTAACTAAAACGTAAAAGTTATCTAGGCACCCGGGGCAGAGCCAGGAGTGGAACCTAGCTCTGCTGAGTCCCAGTGCTCTGCTCTGTTCATTAAGTTGCTTAAAGCAACATGCCACAAAAGTACTATGAAAAAGAGGGCAGGCTTATTTTCGGCCAAGCAGAACAACAATCCTGAGCAATGCTAATTCTGGAGGGGCTGTATGGGCGTCACTTGTGCTGCGACACAACATCGCACCTTGATTCTCCTGAATGATTTCCCAGGGGAAGGTGTAACGCTCGCACACTTGAGCACAGACAGGATCAGTGTCCTGTTTGCTCCTGGAAAGCCCTGTAAAACACTGTACTTGCGTGGCACAACCGCATGCACACAACACGAAGTTCTGCAATAGCTGGGTGTGTCAGCATGCAGTGAAAACCAGATAAGGAAGCTAACTCCTTGCTGCGAGAGGCAAAAGGAAGCCTGCTGTCAGAGCTGTGAGGGTGACATCAGCGGGAGCTGGCTCAGAGCTGAAAACCAGACGCAGGGAAGCAGAGGGGCGCAAGACAGCCAGTGAAGACTGCATCCCGTCCAGTGGTAAATCAGCTACCCAGGCACCGGAAAAGTGCAAAACCAGAAACAGGGTCACACACAAGGCAGGTGAGAATCTGACAGTTAACAGACCCAAGAGAGACAATATTACACATCTTTCCCTTTTTGGTCCAATTAAGGTACTGCTGGCGGTGTAAATGTAACACCCACCAAGCAGCAGCACCCGGGGCTGGACTAAAGGTAATTTGTGCACATTCGTGTATTTTTATTTTAGAGGGGAGTCGGCTGGGGAGAGATTTCTAAGCCACTGATAAATGGCAGCACAGATTTATAGCCGTCTAGCCCTAACTAAATAACCATTAGCATGACATTGATGGTGTTGCATTCTGACTGTTACACCAGCACTGGAAGTTTCTGTCCTGATGGTAAATGCAAGCAAAGCCAAGAGACTCTCCCTCAACACTTGGGCAGAAGAAATACTAACACATGGATCTTGTATCCTGGATATGCTTCCCGAGGGGAAATGGATTTTTCACTGACAAAATGACTCAAAAATAGGAAGAAAGAGTAAAGTCTATTCCAAAAGTTTGCAAGACCAGGAAAAAAAAAAAGTTCAGTGCCCAGAAAAGTTTTGTGAGCCAGAAATATATAAAGTTTCTGATCCCCCATTTTTGGGGCAAGAACTTGTTTGCAGTATCATATATGCAAAGTTTGTTAAACTGCTTCCTTTAAAAAACAAAAAACAAAAACAAAAACAAAAACAATCAACCATTTGCTCTTTAAAGCACCAACATCAAGCTTGCTTCCAAGGGAGAAGACGACACTAGCTATCTGTTTCGTGCAATATCTGTTCTTGCCTACAGGCACTTGTCAAACCTGAACAAATATTAGGCACCACACTGACAGTCAGATCGTAACTAAGAGTTAAACTTTCAATTCCCAGTGGCAAATCAGCAGAGTTTGAGAAGCAACTGGTTTAGCCTGGGTTTCCAAGATTTAATCCATAACCAACCAGGGACATAGTTTAAGTTCATGAACCAAAATATAACCACCCCACTGTTCCAAACCCCACGTGCATGTCGAGTCTTTATCCTGCATGGTCTTGCTTATTCTGCTACTCTAAAAACAATGCTCGAGCACCTTGTTAATATTCAAAGTGCTTTACAAACATTAATCCTCACCGATCTGCAGAAATCACTGCTAACCCCACTTAACAGAGAGGAAAAGGTGATTTGCCCAATGCCACAGCGTAGATCAGCTGGAGTCCTGGGATTAGAAACTACACTTGCCAACTCCCAACTATTAGACAGCAAATTACAGCAACCGCAGTGGTCTGAGTGGCTAGCAAAGGTTTTAATCAAATGTATGTAACTAGTCTGCCAAGCCAACTAACATCCTCACCACTTTGTCTGACTTGAAGACCATGGAGTTATATTGCCAAAAATCTCTAGTTGGTTTCTGAAGTTTCAACATGGAGATTAGAGAGTTAGCAGCTGACTTCCACAAACAACTTCTCAGGTGTAGCTGTCTGCCAGTTACCAAGAGCCTAGTCATGGAAACAGAGGCCCGAGGGAAGTACACATATATGAAGTTGTTTTAAACAAAAAAAAAAAAAAAAATCTGGATATCAAGGTTATTTCTTCTGACCTGACCTGTGTTTCCACGGCTAGTAGCAGGCATAATTCAGCAACTGACTTCCAGTTCTCTTCCACTTATGGCTCAACTACCGTATCAGTAGAAAAGAGGTGCCAGGTTTACAATTGCTGACAAAAAGCCCTAACCCTGAACACAAGCCTTGTTCCTTCAGCACCATTACAAGAGACCAGCAGGTAGTAGCTAAAGAGCAAGAACTTGTTTACATTTCAGCTGCTGGCTGCTTACAAACCTCTAGCAGGGCTGATTTAAAAAAAAAAAAAAAAAAAAAAAACCACCAAGAACAGCTGATTTTAGAAGCTTCTGTTCCTGCCACTTGTGGAACACAAAACAAAAGAAGTTCAGAGATGGTGTTTCCCTTTTTAAAACCTAGAATTATTGTTGCACTTTCCAGAAACGTTTTTTCTAAGAAGTGTTTGTAATGCATCTAGGGCCAGACACTTGCATTTCTCAAGGCTATGGGTTTATGCCTGCACTGAGAATAGCTATACACCCTGGCTACAGTTACACTCGAGTAGAAGAGCATCCACCCACCCTGCGCTTTGTTAACATTAAGTTGACAAAAGTTGGAACTTTCACTGACTATCTTTTGCCTCTCCCAGATGAAGAAGTGCCTTTGTCGACAGATTCTGTCCACAGAAAAGCCGCACGGATGCGCAGGGTGGGGGGGACTTCTGTCGACAGACAGGGCTTCTGGTTCACCAGGCAGCCCTGTCCGCTGTTCTGTGGAGGGCAGGGCAGTCGGGCTGCTCTCTGTCAACACAGCAGGTCGCACTTGCAATCCGCTTTCGTGTATGGCTGCACTCTGTCGGCAGACTTTTGTCGGAGAATATCTTCTACGGAAAAATCTGTTGAGAGATCCTTCCAGTGTAACTAGAGCCCTTGTCTAGCATTTCTGGCTTGAAGGGAGGCATCTGATGACATTTTATGGCATGCGGCATACCAAAAGCGAAACTAAATGATCTAACCATCTCATCTGCCCTTAAGATCTAGCGATGTGTCCACACAAAAAAGATGTGCCCTGCTTATTTTAAAGATTCAGACAGCATGCAGCCTGTCTTAGAAAAGTAAGACTGGTGTGATTTTTGAAAAGCCCGACACCCTGAAGTTACTCTCAGGACGCTAAAAGTTTGATCTCAGTTTATTCGTAGGCCATTGTTTTGCCCTGAACAGCCTTTGAAGGATGGGCTGAATGGGGTCCATGGAGTGACAAAACAACCACCTTTGAATGAAGCTTTTTGTGGGGCTCTTTAAGGAATGGCATCACATGCACCAACAGGAAGAGTGCTAGGACACAGTCACTTTACTATAAAGAAGATATTTTTAAAAGGTGGTATGTAGCACTGCTGAACATAAGTTAGTCCACATAACACAGCATGCAAAATGCACATTGTTCTTAAGTTCCTGCTGTGCTAAACACCACAACCCAAACACACGCAGTTTTTGTTCTTTCAGAATTTAGTATTCTCTCTGTAAATAATTAAGCACAGAAGGCCTTGACTGGGAGCAGCTGTGTATTTTAGTTCCCACCTCCACATTTGTAGGGAAAACACCCACTGTGAAAAACAAAAACAAAACAAAAAAAAGTTTACCAGATTTGGCTTTCCTTCCATCTCAAAACCTTTCTGCCAAGGGTCATCTCCAAGACAGATAGGGCTATGTATTCCTTCTTGTGTGAGACTGCTACTGAAATTTCACAGAACAAAAAATACTGTGCAGTAGCACTTTAAAGACTAACAAAATAATTTATTAGGTGGTGAGCTTTTGTGGGATAGACCCACTGGTCTGAAGAAGTGGGTCTGTCCCACGAACAAGCACCACCTATTAAATTATTTTGTTAGTCTTTAAAGTGCTACTGCACAATTTTTGTTTTGTTTTGATGGTATATAGACTAACACGGCTTTGAAACGTCATAGGTATTTAATATGGAAATGCATGTCTTGTGAGGGCAGATCTGGTAGCAAAAGTTCAACAGTTATGAAAAGGAGAATCGTAAGTGAGCTCTGGTTTGTGTGATATTTGCATGGTGTTAGTTACAGTTCACTGAATAGGAACTAAAATTCTGTTCTATTCCTTTGTATCTCAAGGGATGTATAGATCACACAGCGCAATCCTCAGAAGTTCCCAAAGTACTGGCAAATCTGAATTATTTAGGAGAGAAATCTCTCTGCAGACATCAGGAGAAGGAAATGCAGGTGGCTTTCACAACTCCAGTCCTCTCCACCGACGGCAAGATCTCACTTAACAGCCTCTTCAAAGCTGATCCAGAGATGCGAAGGCAACTAGAGGGGAAGGTCAAATTAAGGTATGCAATCCCAGCTATATCAATCACGTATCTGGAGTCGACGTACCTCAAATGGGGCTTCTGCACTCTCTCCCCAACGGGAGACGGATGGGAGACTGCTCCTGTTGACCTCCCTCACTCCGAATTGGTGGTAGGGGGAGAGAGAGGAGGAGCAGAGTAAAGGCGAGAAGAGAAGCACTGCAACCAACAAGAGGACCCTAGAATTTCGATTTAGTGCATCCCCACTAAGAGCACTAAATCGAACTCTGGAAGATCGACCATGGCAGAACCAATCTTCCGGGCAGTGAAGACATATCCCAAGTCCAAACTCCAGACTGCCTTAGACACAAGGCTGAAGAATATCTCCAACTCCTACCAACCCTTCCTTCCTAGTGGCGGTGTTTTCAATTTCACATTCGATAACTGTAGGGACTACCCAGTGTACAGCAACAGCAGTTGTAGTTCAAGGTCTATTATTAGCTTCACATAGTTACTCCTCAGACTTCCCAATGATACCTCACTTCATAACGGCTCCTGGCAGTTACCACCCAAGGGACAGCTTCCTACAGGGCAAACTAAACCCTACTGAAGAGGAATTTAGGGAACACTTACGGCATACAGAGCCATGCACATTTATATATGGTTGAACAGGCCTGCGAGTTTCCATGTACATATAGGCAGAACCTCTCTAATCAGGCACCCTTGGGATCTGATTGGTGCTAGACGAGAATTTGCCGGACGACGAGAGATCAATATTATCTAGCAGCATTACCAACACTTCCACCGCTTACTGGGCTGTTAGAAGACATTTAGGGGTAAATTACAGCTAAACAACAGCCCAGAACACTGACAGTCAGGACTGGAAACAAACTGTGGGACCATGGAAAACTTGGTTACACCCACAATAAGAGGTTATCCGGCTAACTAAATTCACGCTGGATTATGGATGCTGCTGATCGACAGTGTTCCAGATTAGAGGGGTTCAACCTGTAAAGCACAGCCAAAGCTTGATTGTATTTCGATAGCCATTATCCCCACGCTGCTTGCACAACAGCAGCAGATTTCAAGGCGGCCAGCTACCAGGCGCTAACTCTGAGTAGACTGGTGCCCACGACAATTCTGCACTTCAAACTTTCTCTTTCCCTCAAGCAGCTAATTTAGGATAACTTAGAAACAGCTGGTGGAAAGATGCCCGCTCACTGCAACGGGGGATTTTATAGCCACATTTCTGCTATCCAAGTGGCGTTATAGGAACAACTCTAAAGCAGAGCCAATGTACTTACACACAGGAGATCAAACATTGCAGCACCAAGCACAATTATCATCATGCATTAATAGAGGAAAGGACAGAGGTGAGAACCGGAACCCAACTCCCTCCTCCCTGCTCTCCCAACAGGTCATCCCAAAGGAAAAGCAGCAGCTCAGCAGGAGGGGGAGTCCTGGGAAAGGCAACTCTCCTCTTTGTATCCATGTCTGAGTCCCCAAGTGGAACGTGGCGCATTGAGGAAACGCTCTGGGCTCGTCGGGTTCGATCCGGAACGAAGAGTTGTATCATTCTGCTACTGCTCAGCTAAATCCTCTCGGTTCTTCCCATAATAAGCACATGTGGAACTGATGACTCACAGGCTCTTCGTGCTGAATTCCTTCTGGACATTGGCACTTACCTGACCACATCATGTGGCGCGCTCGCACACAAACACAAGCAGGAGATGAAACAACAATATCCTGGAGCAGCTCCTCCTCCTTACCTTATGTACACTTTTGGGATTTTCCAGCCAAGCATAGTACATTTCCTCCACATAGTTCGAACTAGTCCCGCTCAAAAACGGCTCAGCAGCAACAGGTGCACTATAGCACCTGATTTGTTGAAACGTCCTTGGTGCTGATGGCGTGTGTTGGGAAATTGTCTTAACAGTCTGTGAGGCCGTCAACGGCCTCAATTTAGCAGCACAAGTCCTTAAGTGAAACATTTTTTGTCCTGCAGCCGCTCACAAGGTCCTGTTGGTATAGGAATAAGAGGCATTTTAGACGCTGCAGAAGACCAATTCACAATTTACAAAAAAGAAATCAAACCACTAGCCACCCAGCTGTTGTTCAGCATTTTTCCATCAACAGATCTCAAAAGCTCATTTCCCCATCCGTACAATGGACATGGACGCTGGAGGCACAGAGGGATCACCCAGTATCTTCCATACCCTAAACACAGGGCCTTGAGGCTACACTGCCTTCCCCCCCTCCATGGTCTGATTTCTAATTTGGCTACTTGAAACCAAAAATTTAATACAGTTACAGGCACCTCATAACTACTAATTTAAGATGTGGACTATTGCCCCTTTAGGTTATCACCTCAGCAAATTGCAGCCGATCACTAACGAAAGGCAATTTAAGTAGGAAATGAAATTCAACCCTAACATCAACCTTTTTTCTCCCTTATTTTGTTTTTAGTTTACCTCACCTGCAACTGGAGTTTCGTGTATTAACTTGTAAGTTTTACAAGTGCCAAGTGGGACCACATTATGAGCAGATGTCATCAGAAAAAATAAAACGACCGACAAAATGAGAAAGATCTGATCATTTACGCTTGTCGGGGCACAGGAACGGTGGAAGAAAAGCTTGCCTGTACATTTGACCAGAGAAAGCCAGTCACTAGGTTCCTGAAAGAGACCATCAAAAGCAAAGCTAGAGAAGAGGTAAGGTGGGTTATAAGCAAAGAGGATGGTGGGGGGGAAAAAGGGATTTATTGACAGGGCAGAAACCCAAGCAAAGAATGTAATTATAACTAATGGGAAACAGTGGAGGCAAAGTAGTTATTTCACTTCTGAAGCAGGGAAAAACCAGCCCTTCCCTGTAGCACAGTGTACACATGGCATTTCACAGAATGTGCACCAACGTTTCCTACTTGTGTTAGAAACAGGCCATTAAAGCTTCGGAGTAAAATTATCAGCTATTATTCTACAGAAACAGTGTTACACGTGAGAAGTGTAACAGGACAATGTCTTCGGATGTCAAGAAAAGCCCTAATTCCACTTTTCGGAAGAGGAGGACTGGAATGCAGAGGCCATGTCTTCAATGGAAAAATAAAGGTTCCATTTAAAAATCTCAATGCCAAATCTTTGTGGAAACCAGGAAGAAAAACTTCTTACCTCTCTGTAGCTACATGGAGGTAAATTTCAAACTGAGATGAGGCCACAAGTCGTTATCTTGACATGAACACTACCTATGACTTGCCTCCATTAGGCTTTTACATAAAGACAGCCATCTGAACACAAAAATGAAGTTTTTTGCAGCGAAGACCTAGCCTTAGGAAGTGTTCTAAAATTATCTTATGTCTAATGCACATTCATTTAGCTGCGAAGGTATTGTAATTATTGGGAAAATTTGGAAAAAAATAAATTTATAGGCTTCAAATAAATTCTGGTTCTTCTACCAATTCCTGTGCTTTTACAGTTGCTTTTTCCTATTAAAAGGAAAATTTTCCAGTGGAAGTGGAGCTCATCTGAAAACCTGGTCCTTACATTCTGCTCACCCTACCAAACAGCTGTTCCCATTTCAAAGCAAGTCCTTGAGATAAACTCACCTCTTTAGTAAGGGAAGTCACACAGTGACTGTGCAAAAGTGCCGGGCCGCTATAAAAATAACTGAATACTTAAGGATCATTTTGTCAGCCAGAGGAGCCATCATCAGACCACACAATGCTGAGCAGTGTTTGTTTGCATGGATGCTGGAGCTAGGGGTGCAGGGACAAAAAGAGTTCAGCGTTATAGTTTGCTTCAACAGCTCTCAGCAACCCACTATAAAAATTGTTCCAGCACTCCTGTTTGTTTTAAGAGCCCTAGGACAAGGGCATGAGCTGGTGGGAAGTTATTTCTAACGAATTAGTGTTCTGGCTTGAGAATTATTTCTGGGGCGGGGGGGGAGATGGAGGGGAGGGGATGTGGAGGGGATTGTGGTTACCCCTTTAGTTTACAAAACAGCAGCATAAAATCCTAACAAGTTTGTTTGGGTAGGGCCCATTAAATGGATATCAAAACAAATCTATCCCCAGGTTCTGCCCAACAACTGCATTTTAGGGTTCAGCGTCACATTTTCTCCAGCAAGCTCATGTGATGATGACCTAGTTGAAGAGCACACAAGCCTCCACCATCAGCACAGCCACAAGAAAGCAAGTTTGGTTACATAAGCCCAGCCGGGAAACATTTTCCACTTCTCCCTTTCCTATTTTGCAGGCACTGGCTGAGAGCTCAAACGGGTTAACCGGAACAGCAAATCTTCTTCCAAGTACAAGTTTACTGCATTGCTCACTTAGCAGTTATTGTACTTTGCGGCACAAACTCCATCGCGTGCTACAAGATGGACCTCCCTCATTGGGCAACATCAGTGGTGCTCCCCCACCCTTCCAGCGTGTTCAAGCTCACAGAGAGGGAAAGGGCAGGGTGAATGCAGAGCCCTGCAGGGCTGTGCTACTAGCTCCAAGGGTGGGAATTCCACCGTCCTCCTGCCTCTTCCACCAAGCACTCCCCACCCAGTCAATTCCAGGTCCTCTGCAAGAGTGGCACAGCACAGCCAGCAGCAGCAGAGAGACCGGTACTGACCTCCCCTGGTCCACCCAATTCCCTGGTTTGCGAATAGGCGACCAGGTCTGAAGGTAGCACTACCACTACCCATGTAAAGGTAAGGGTAGCAATACCATACCGCGGCGCCCTTACTACTGCATCGCTGCCTTCAGAATTGAGTGGTCGGACATTGGAGGCTACTGAGGGCCCATCTCTGGAGGTAGGAGCGTGTGTGTAAGGTTGGCCATCCTTACTTTTGCCCTGCTGCAGGCGGAGGCTCTGCCTCCAGAGCTGGCCTCCTCGGCTCACAGACGCTGCTCTCCAGCTGCTCAGCTCGCAAGGCAGCACAGCAGCATGGGTACACGCACTGAACCTCTCTAATCCAGCACTCTCTCCTGGCAACATCCATAATCCAGAATGATTTCAGTTAGCCAGACGACCACTTGCCACGAGCATGGCCAAGTTTCCTGTGGTCCCATCAAATCTGTTTACAGCCACCAGTCCCGGCTCTCAGTGTTCTGTGCTGTTATTTAGCTCAAATTTACCCCTAAATGTCTGCTAAGAGCCCAGTAAGCAGTGGCAGTGTTGGTAATGCAGCTAGACAATATTTACATCCCGTGGTCTGGCAACTTCTCTCATTCAGCACCAGTCAGGTCCTGAGGGGGCTGCAGGAGAGAGGTTCAACCTGTACTTGGCACTCCCCTACTACAACCTCGAGGGAATCCCCCCGCAAATGCTTTTTGAGCCAGTACCCTGTTTACAATTACACCACCATGAAATTTCAGATTTAAATAGCTGAGATCATGAATGTAGGATTTAAAAAATCATATGACCATGAAACTGACCAAAATGAACTGTGAATTTCATAGTGCCCTTCTTATGGGCCAATTTTTCCTAGAGTAGCCTGTAATTTTGGAGCCCAACCTGAGACATTTTGGACCTGATTTTCAAAGATGCTGAGCACCGACAGCTGTCAATGACTACTGTGAGAACTCAGCACCTCCAAATGTCAGGTCTACGTATTCTGATTAGACCTCGTCTGTGTAACAAGCCTGTCTTGTGTTAGAGGTCCTTCTACAACTGCATAGCAAAATCTATGGCTGAAGTTATAGTATCACAATTGATTTAAACAACTGGCCTGTATCTATTACTTAGTCCATTGGCCTTTCCCAGGTTTAGGACTAACAAATAGATTCTCAGAATACATGGGAGAGCTTGTTCATTCATGGTCTCACCGAACAAATTCAATAAATATAGGTGTTAAAGTGCCAGAACTTTTTGTAAAATTCAGTTGAGAATCTGCCTGCCCCAACCTTTACTTCTTTTGTAGCCGGAGTCATCGCTACAGTTTCTAGAGGAACACCAAAAAGTTCTGATAGTCAATCTAGGACAAAGACACTAAAAAAGTGAAGCAGGCAATCTTTATCGAGTTCCTCTTCGGTTATAGCTTGGAATAAAACTGTTCACATTGTTTATTAACACCTGACTGTTGTTTGCACTAGTAGCAGTAAACTAAGTACAAGAGAGTGATATTATTTGTTAGCCTTTTGCTTAAGTCTGTATGTCAAAAACTTGTCATCTCTCTTGCAAGACTCACAGTAGTTTTGCTTTAAAAACAAACAAACGCTCAGTCTTCTGGGCCACGGGTTTGTTGAATTCGTACTGTAGATTGATGAAGATTCTGAGTGTCTCCCTGAAAGAGGCACAAATAAGCAACTGCTATTTTTAGGTAGACATTCTTATTGGATCACGAGTGCCTTGCTCTGGTTTAGCTTAATCTACTTTTGAATGGAAACAGAGCACTCTTGTAGACACAAGCCCTTATTAGGCTCCTAGAGAACTGAGGTGTGCAAAAAAAGAAAGTATCAATGGTCAATTTTTCAAAAGTTTTGGCTTGGAAGCAATCTGCCCAACTCCAGATACAGAGCTTGGGCTTGTCTTTAACATGGAAGCTGCACAGGTTTAAGCTGAATCAGTTTAGTTTCACCGTTACAACTAATATCTGGGGAAACCCATATCAGTTTAAAGTTAGATGCATCAGTTTAGCTGTGCAAGGCAAACTGAGAAGAGTCCAGGCAAAAAGCTGCACCAGTTCAACTAAAACAATATTAACGTACATGCAACTGTGTGTGTTGACAAGGTGTTAGCATTGAAGCTGGATTTGAAAGTACAAATCCTTCAATTCCCTGTTTTCATTGTTATCACTGAAGGATCAGAGACTGAGACTATTCAGAATAAATCCAGTATTCAAACGATACAAGAACATACCATTAAATAGTAAAGATTAAGCAACTAATTTGCCCTCAAACCAGGCAGAACGGTCAATAAAACCTGCTCCTGCAGACAAATAATTGGGAATTCTTCCCCCCGCCGCACCCCCAAAACAGAGCCAAAGCAAACAAATAGAGGATTGAGATAGAACTAGCACTCGACTGAAGCAAAGATATCAGTCTGTGCTAAGTCAGTTCAATGAACCCAACATATCAGTAACAAAAAAGGAAAAACCTTGAAGTATCTGAGTGTTGCTAACTTTTGTTAAGAAATATGAGACTGCAAAGTGTAGTTGTTAGCGTTAGAACACAGGTCCCTTACCAGGTGACCAAATGATGGCTGTGGAGTTTTTTAAAATAATTTTCAGAAATATTTGCAATTTTTACCGAAGAGCCCTACCAAATCTGAGAATGTTTAACAAACTACTGCTGCATACAGTTTTTATTTTTGAAGATGGCCATGTACTTATCCAAGGTCACCTTGAACAAGATTAAGCCCCTAGAATTATTCAGTCAGGAAATGTGACAACTTAGTGCTGTACTATCAAAACATACAAGAAATGGAGTGAGTTTTCCCTCCACTCTGATGGGGCTGAAAATTCAGCTGTAGTTTGAACTATGACATTCCTCTGCATTACTTTTGTGCAGTAAGTCAGTTTATTCACGTTTCCAATAAGTAAAACCCGGACGCGCACATTCAGCGCAACCCCATTAAACAAACTGATACAGCAATTTCAAAACAAACTACAGAACATCTGCTATCAGTTTAACCTTAAGCTGTTCAGTAGTACCTATTTAAAACAAGGATTCCTGACACTGAGATCTTATACATAGGAGTAAATAAAAAAAAAAAAGGATCCAAAAATTTTGACACCTCCCTGCTTTCCAAAATACTATGGACACCTCCACAGGACATTCTGTTTAAATGAGGTTCCTGATCATATTTATCCAACAGCAGTCTATGCAGGTCGTAGCTTTTAGCCTTCAAGATATAATCGCCGAGCTGCCTGGTAGTATTATGAAGTGAATGGTACACATTCCCCATGCTGCAATTGTCCTGAACTCTACAGGCTTTAAACCAAAAATGAATTTATCCATATGAGAACATAACATTTCAACTCTATTATAAGGCAAAGTAAGCATGTCCTATCCCGTGTATACATCTGGCATCCACGTTCCCAGCCCCAGCTTGCTAGGGACCAGGGATGATCTGGCCAGGCTGGAGCTACCCTGCCCGTGCCAAGGGGGCATGCCACCATGGCCAGAACAGACCCACCACCCGGTACACAGTGTGCAGGGATGCTCCAGCCTGGCTAGAGCAGCCCCCATCTGCAGCAGGGGGACCACTCTAGCCCGGCTGTACAGCTGCCACCCCACCCCTCAACTACTGCAGACTGGGACTGCTCCCACCAGGCCGGAGCAAACCCCTGCCCAAGGGGTGGGCGGCTGCTCCAGCTCTTACCAGTTAATTGTAACCAGTTAACCATTAGCATCTACAGTTTTAGTCCAAGCCCTCCTAACTCCTACACTCAAAAACATCTGACCCAGGTGTGGAGGTTTTTAAGGCTTATCTGACTAGGGATACTAGGTCAGAACCCTAGTTCTGTTTTAATTCAGACTGTAACCTGCCCACTTGGTAGCAAGGATCTAGCTGTAACCCAACCCACTTAACTAGTGCTGTCAGTCCACCGATACTCACCCACCGGTCTCTCGAGGATGTATTTTCCTATCCTCTACCCATTCCCTTCTCCAGCACCAGCATTCACCTGGGAATTTTTATACTAATTTGGCACTTAAACCCATCCCACTACAGGCACTTGAATATTGATGTCACCAACACATTGGTGACCCTCACTCCAGCATGCAGCTGACTGGCCAGAAGTTCCTATCACAGAGAGATGCAGCTGGATGCAGGGCTAAGAACCATGGGACATGTCCCCAGGCCTCCTACCACTCAACCTCGGTGACTGAAGAACCATTATGATGGAAACAGAAAGCAGTCAAGTAGCACTTTAAAGACTAGCAAAATGGAGTCTGTTCTGGTCTGAAGAAGTGGGTCTGTCCCACAAAAGCTCACCACCTAATAAACCATTTTGCTAGTTGTTAAAGTGCTACTGGACTGCTTTTTGTTTTGACAGTGTATAGACTAGCAGGGCTCCCTCTCTGTTACTATTCATTATGATGGAGTGTACCTAAGCCCGTAATCCGACGGGTAAGAATACTTTCCATAACAACGCTACATTTCCACTTACTTTAGCCCATTAAATCTGCTGATCTTCACTATTATAAATTCCCTTTTTCAAACAGATCAGGTGAGCAAGAAAGGCCATTTAACAGGGGGTCAATTTAGTGGGTCTAGCAGGGGCGCACTGAATTCACTGCTGATTGCATTCCCATCGACCTCTATACTGCATAGGGTCATGAAATGGAAGGAATTTGATGGGAGAGTTCCGGAGGTAGGGAAGCAAGGAAATTCAGCTGGAGATGGGTCAACTCCAGTGACATTATTTGCATAGCTGGAGCTGCCTACCTTAATTTTCTCCCCAAGTGCAAGCCTGGCCCAAGCCTATACTACAGACCAGGACTTTAACAGGGTTCAAAAAAGAACTAGATAAATTAAGCCCTCCATGGCTATTAGCCAGGAAGGGTAAGAATGGTGTCCCTGGCCTCTGTTTGTCAGAGATTGGAAATGGGTGACAGAGCGGGATCACACTGAGGATTCCCTGTTCTGTTCACTCCCTCTAGGGCATCTGGCCTTGGCCACTGTTGGAAGTCCATATACTGGGTGAAACGGACCTTTCATCTTACCCCCCGTCGCCCTCCCCAGGGCTGCGCTTGTGTTTTTATATAAGTTGATTGGGATGTAAAAAATCCACACCTCATAAGCAACAGTTACCTGGACCTGAGCCCCCTACGCAGTGCTATCTCAGCCAGGGAGCTTCTCCTGGTCCTGCAACACAGCTACTGCCTCGAACGGAACTTAATTAACTACGCCACTTCTCAGAGGTGCAGGAGCACCTAAGCGTGCAGTGCTACAGCTGCATCGCTGTACCCAAAGACAGCCCTGACCCCCTGAAGGGCTGGGCCAGCAGCTCCCCTTTCGCTCTAGCCAGGCACCCCAATTCCTACCAGGAGACGCCCGGCCCAGAAGCAGACGCAACCCCGAGGCTGGAGGTTGTCTGCCTGCACGCGCTGCAGCCGGGACTGCGGGGGGCTGCAGCCTGGGCAAGGGCGAGCCACGCCGAGCGAGATGCAAGCTGCGAACTCCAGGAAGGCGAGCTGGCCCCCCGGGGCGGGCTGCAGCCAGCTGGGCGCCCAGGCCCCTCCCTAATGCCCAGGGAGGGCGCTTCCGAGCCCCCCCAAAGCCGGGGCAGCGCTGGCCGGGGACCCCTTCCGTGCCTCAGTTTCCCCGTCTGCGCGAGGGGTGCTGACGTCGGCGCCCCGCCCTCCTCCCCGCACGTGGGGCCGCGCGCTGCTGCCGCCGCCGCCGGGCTGGGGGGGGGGGGGGTTTCCCCTCGGGCCGCGGGCGATTGCGGCCCCGCCCCCCCGCCGTCCAATCAGCGAGCGGCGGCACTGCCGTAGCACCCGCCCCCCCCAACGCTCGACCTACCAGCGGAGGGAAGAGCAGCAGACCGCCTCCTTATTGGCCGCGGCCGCCGCCACTCCCCGTGACCGCGCCCCCGCCTCGGCGAAGGCCCCCGGGCGGCGGCGCCAAGGACACTCCGCAGCCGCGGCGGGGCGAGGGCACGAGGCCGCGTCCTGCTCCCCGCGGGGCGACCCTCCCCCTCCGCTACGCGGTACCTGCTGGCGCGTCCGTCCCGCTCGCGGCTCTGCTCTGACAGCGGCCGCCGCTCCGCGCGCCAACTGCCGTGGGCCTGCCGCCCCGCCCCCTGCGCGCTGCGTCACCGCGCCGCCCCGCCCCCGCCGGTCACGTGCCCGACCTCCCCCCCCCCCCCCCCCAGGAACCAATGGCGGGCGGGGCACTGGGGCTGGGGGAGCAGGGGCGGGGCGTGGGGAGGGGTGGAGGGGGCAGGATGTGGGGAGGGGCGCTGGGGCTGGGGGAGCAGGGGGCGGGGCATGGGGAGGGGTAGTGGGGCTGGGGAGGAGGGGGCCAGGATATGAGGGGGCGGAGGGGTGGGGGGGGCGGGGCACGGCACGGCACTGGGGTGGGGGAGGAGAGGGGCAGGATATGGGTGGGGAGGAGGGGACAGGGCATATGGGGTGAGGAGGAGGGGTGGAGCACTAGGGCTGGGGGAGCAGGGGCGGGGCATGGGGTGGGGAGGAGGGGGCAGGATGTGGGGAGGGGCGCTGGGGCTGGGGGAGCAGGGGGCAGGACGGGGGAACAGTGGGGCTTGGGGAGGAGGGGGGCACGGTAGGCAGTGGAGGAGAAGCTGATGAAGGGCAGAGGCAGGACTGAGTGGGGTGGGGGTGATGGAGCAGGTGCAGGACAAGGGGGACAAAGAGGTGCCAGCCACTGCTGGGGGTGGGGAGTGGGGCGTGGGTTCCAGGCAGTGCGGGGCAGGGAGTCAAGCCTGAGGAATGGTTCTGGGCACAGAGGAGTGGGCCAGTTCTGCTGGTACCCACTGACCCACTTCATGAGATCTCTGGCTGGCCGTGCCAGCTCCATGCACTGCTATCTGCACGTCTGAATCCTGCTGTGCAGCCTGGCTAAAGGGCACCCTCGCAGCCTCGCTGGGTAAATCCAAAGTACCTCACGGGGGATGCCGGTGCCGCCCTAAACGCATGCCAGTTCACCTTGGAGTTTGATCACATCCACTGCTGTGTGGTCTCACCCTGGGCAGAGCCAGGCTGTGCAGTCAAAGCCCTGGCAGCTGCCAGTACCTTCTCAGCACGAGCTGCCATGGATTGGGAACCAGAACTCCTGAGTTCCCGGCTAAGGGAGGGCATGTGGCCTAGTGGTTGGAGCAAACCGGGCATCATAACCCCTGGGCTCAGTGTCTGGCCATGTGGCTCAGACGTGAAGCTGTAAGATGGACAGGGTAATAATTACCCATGGCACTGATGCCCAGACTTCTTACTGTTTGAGGTGTGATTGGTTGGCATACTTGTTGATCATTGTAGAACTGTGAGCTAATTAACGAGTTTATGAGCTGAGAAGGCCAAGAGACAGGCCCTGTGTCACACTGAGCCGGAGGGCTGGCTGGCTGCAGACGAGCACAGAAGCTTAAGCTCTCTTCAGAGGAAGACTGAACTCAATTGAGTTTAATCTGCAGTGACCCATGAAGCTAAACTAGGATAAAGCAGCTACCAGCCCTGCAAACAGTGCAGTCCGGAGACAAGGGGAAGGGCCCGTCTCTTATGCAAACTCCCTGTGTGCTGGACATTGTGGGGGAGTGCTGGCTCCTTGCTTCCAACACCCTGAACCATGATTGGGGCACACCTGGACTCTCCAGCCCCCCTGCCTGTGTCACCGGTGGGGTATGAGGCTATAGTGATGGTGCACAGGAAATGATCTGTGCAGCAGGTCTATGCTAGGGCATTGCTCCGGCACAGCAATGGCTGCAGCTAAAATTACAAGGCCTTTAGCCTTTGTCTTAACAGGCTGGTGGAGAAGACACCCTCTGCCATTGCAGTGTCTGATAAACATCTTTAGTCCGTGGGAATCTGGGGGCAGGGGCGCACACGGGGAAGCTGAATGAGTGCCCATCTCCTGCGCCCCCTTGTATTAGTTTGTCACTTCAGTGGAGGTGACCAGCTCTGCAGAGAGCAGTGTTTAGAGCTGGCTGGGAGGCGTGCGAACCCCAAAGCTGTGGCAAGCACAGAAAGTCCAGAGGTGTCCAGGGACACCTACTGTGTGCTTTAACCTGTCTGTCCGTGCTATGCCTGCTTAAGAACCCTTCATGAGAGTCATGACCCCAAAATTTGGCATGCAGCTTCCTCTTACCTGAATTTAAACCAAGGTCAGGGGTGGGTTGTGCCTGGGACGTGGGAAATGCCTGATATCCCAGGGTTTCCCAGCACATGGAGAGGAAGGGGTGACATACTTCAGACTCACAACCGGGAGCAGCTGCAGCAGGAAAACAGGGCTACGTGGAGGCTGGGCTCTCTACCCTGCTGGGAGGAGAAAGTGCCCCTGGTGCTCGGAGAAAGCACTGCCCGTGGGGAGCCTTGCTGCCCCCTGCAACTCCACTGCCTTAGACGTTGTGGTCATGAACCACTGCCCTGGCCCCATACATTGAACCCTCTTCCCTCAGCACCCCTGCCCACTGCCCTCCAGCTCCAACAAAGCCCCTACTGTGACATCTGCACCCCACCTTCTGCCCTGACCCTCCGCCACACATGGAAACCCCTCCCCTCACACCAGCCTTTCCCCTTCCACTCACTCTCCCAGCCCCTGTTGTCCTACAGCCCTGGTCACAAGCCACCCCCACCCCTGCTTCTAAGCCTCCTGTGACCCCATCCTCACTCCACCACACACCAAAACCCCTGCTGTGCCACAGACACTCCCATCCCCTCCCCACACCAAACACTGGGCTCTGAGTCCCCACCCCCTGTCCAGCACCACCATTGAATATATATGGAGATACACAGGTTAGCAGAGGGAGCTATTCCTTCTCCTGTTTCTGAGTCCCCCGTCCCATGCCCAAACCCCTGTCCTCACTTCTCCATCCCACCCTCAGCCCCACCACACAAGCCTTCTGCCCTTCCCCCCGACACCCAGCCTTCTCCGCAGCACCCTGTACCCCCTGCCATGAGCACCCTTAACTCTCCCAGCTCTCACTCCTACAGCACACACCCCCTGCTGCCAGCCCTCCCACCCCCAGCACTCACCTACCCCTTGCTTTGTTCTAGCAAAGCGCAGGAAGGCTCCAAATGCCATTTGCCAAGAAGCTCGGTGTAATCTTTCAATCGCGCTCTCAGGCTTTTCTCAGTACAAACCTGGCTTTTCCAAAAATGCAACCATTTGCATGAACTGTAGACATTTTCCTTTTGTTTTCCAAACAGGAGTAAAAATTACGTCATTAAAATACCGGAGTAACACCAGGTCAGTTTGCTAGCAATGCTGCAGGGTGTATCTGAGAGGGAGATTTGTTAGTCTGTATCTTCAAAAACAACAAGAAGTCCTGTGGTACCTTATAGACTAACAAATATTTTGGAGCATAAGCTTTTGTGGGCAAACACCCGCTTCGTCAGAAGGGCTTGATGCATGTTTACTCCTCTCCTGCTGATCGCTGAAAGGGTCAAGAGAGGAGAAATAAAGGGGAGGAAAGGGTTCTGGCCAGCGTTCCCAGAAGCTGAGCCCTTGGGCAGCCACCCAGGATCGATTCAAATGCTGCCCAGCTGATTAACAGAGTGCCTGCAGCTGGCAGTGTGTGTCCCCCTTGGTGGTGCACATGCCTCGGTGCACATCACAAAATTTATCCTGCACATGGGTGGAAAAAATTAGAGGGAACATTGGTCCTGACCCAGTTACCCAGGAAATGGTTGCCCTCACACGCGTACCCTCCTTCACCGGTGTTTTAGTGACATAAGAACGGCCGCACTGGGTCAGACCATAGGTCCATCAAACCCAGCGTCCTGTCTTCCGACAGCGGCCGATGTCGGTGGGCCTCCAAAGTTAAGAGTTCTCTCCAGCACGCACCCCCCGGGGCAGGCAGGGCAGGGCAGTGCTACTGGGGGAGAAAGCTTGCATGTGGGTCCCCATGGACTGATTTGAAACGACTGCCTGAAGCGCCGTGAGTTTAACATGCCGTTCCCAGGCGTGGGAGAGACATTTCCTGCCACGGCTGGCTTTTCATTAACCATCGGGTTCCAGTTGGAATCTGCTGCCCAGCTCCTGGGGATGATTGGTAGCGTAAACCCGGTGTAAACCAGATCAGAGGTCTCATGGGAGAAATTCGTGGAGCAGCTGCTCCCCTAGCGGAGCTGAATGAATCCTGCCCCTAGGACACCTGAGGTTGTTCCAGAGGATACCTGGCAGGGTATCTAAGGCAGGGGGTGGGCAATCAGTTTCAAGCGGAAAGCGGACAAGGGCTGCGCTCTTGGAGGAAGTGCAGGGTCTGGGACAAAGCTTGGGGTAGGGGACTGGGGCGCAGGAGAGGGGCATGCAGGAAGTTCATGGCCCCCCTGCAGCAAGTCACTGAGCAGCGTGGAGAGAGGGACAGGTAGGGAGCCTGGCTAAGGCCCCTGCAGGGCTGAGGGCTGTATTTTGCCCAACCAAGGCCTGTCTGGCTCTTACTATAGCAGCTGGGTATTGACTCTTGTAGCCAAAGCTAAAGGTGATTGGCCTTTCCCACAACCCCCTCTTGCACAGCAGGGCATGGGCTTGGATCTGTGCCCATTTGCATGGTTTTGGCTTGTCCTGCCCCCTGTTATCCAGACCGGCGACTGGGAGAGAATTATATGCAGATCTGCCACGAAACAAAAACCTTGCGTCTGCCTTAATCCGCTAAGACGATGTCCGACAGCCTCCTCCGGTCTCGGTGGGGCCTCTGTGCTCCTGCCCTGAAACACAGCATCCCTCTGTTACGCTGCTGACCCAGCCAGGGCATCTGGTGCTGCTTTGGGAGGTAGTGAGCATGGAGAGGCTACGTTGGAAGCTTGTATTACCCTGAACAAATGGGTTAGGGGGTGGGCGTCTGGCCAGGGCAGACAAACCAACCCATGGGCCCTATGGAGGGGCTTAGGCCTGCTGGGGAGGCGCCCCTGGGAGTCTGTGGATTGGCGGCAGGGGGCGTATGAGCCCTGCAGTGGGTCATACAGGGTGTCTGTGGCAGGCCTCACAGGAAGAAGGCGGCTATGGATGGACCCCATGGGTGTACGGGGTGGGTAGCAGACAGGTCCCCTCACAGGTGAGGAGCGTCTGCCTGGTTGCCCTGCAGGAAGGGAGAAGGAGCAAGGGGCAGGGTGGGGTGAGCGGATGTGAGGCTGGCAGGTGAGGAGGCCACGTAAGGAACCTGTGGAACTCACTGCCACAAGAAGTCAGCGAGGCCAAGGGATCAGCAGTGGAGAATGGGGCCAGCCCGGGGTATCTATGACCTCTCCAGGGTCTAAGCCAGTCTTGCGCTCATCGGGGCAGGCTGGTGGCAGGGCAGGACATGGCTGGCTGGGAGGTCGTGTGATACAGGCCCCCTGGTCTGAGGCCTCCTGCCTGCCCCAGGGTGTGGGAGGACCAAGGAGATGAGTGATGCCAGAGGGGGGCACTCTGAGTGGCAGGAGCTTGCCAAAGGCAGGTGAGTCCATCTGCCAGGCAGCTGTGAGGCCAGGCTGGCTGGCAGCAGGCAGGAGCTGCTGGGCTGGGCCGAGCTCTGGGGAAGGAGCTGTCACAACCAAGCCCCTGTGCTACAGCAGGAGGGGTTGCAACTAGGGAAGACCCTGCCCCCTGGCAATGGCCCTGAGGCGGAGAGGTTGCAGCAGGGTCACAAGTGGAGCTTGCCCTGGGAGCCAGCCCCTCAATTTCCCCGCCGTCGGGGGCCGGCTTTCCACACACATCGGGGGACCAAGACGCGACAGCTTATTGAGGTTTGTGTGGAATTCTGTTGCACCCTGCATGGAAAAAGTCTGTGTAAGGGGCTGGCGGGGAGGTCTGGGCAGGGTCACCGCCTGCCCCACTCGTCTCCTGGCTGGCCTATACTGGGGGCACCGTTCGCAGCCCGTGTAGTTTGGGCTGAAAGGGCCAGATCCGGATCGGATTGGTAAGTCGCTGCGGAGAGCCCTGCAAATGTGCAGTTGCCACTTCCTCTCGGCGGCTGCGTTTGGGGAAGGCGGGTCAGAGACGGGAGCCAATGGTCTAGCCACAGGTAACCGCCCGCAGGCAGACCGGTGCCTGGGAGCAGGAGCCTGCGCAGCTCAAGCTACAAGCCCGCTGGTTCTCCGCCAAGGCTGCAGAGGAGATTCCTTCTTTCTCTGTCTGAGTGGCCAACAGAGCATGACATGGCTTAGAGACCCACACCCCTAGGTGTGTGTGTGGGTCACACAGGCAGGGCTCACTGATCTGGGGAGGTGGTGCCATCGCTGTGGTCCCACTAGGGGGAGCTACACACTAGCCTTCCTCAGCTCTGCCGGCCTCCCTAGCACAGCCTTCCCTCTGCCCTGCGCCTGGGGAAACTGAGGCACAGAAGGAGGCCGCAGCGTCCCACCGCGGCAGAGCGGGGAGCCGAAGACAGGCCCTGGCTCTAACCGCCGGACTCTGCTGCGCTCAGCTCCTCGGCTGTCGCGACAGCTGTAAGCAGCGCCCTGGAGCCCTGGGCTCTGGGAGTTTGCAGTGGCGGCAAAGACGGTTTCCCGATGCTTCATGTCTCTCGGCAGGCATGCGTGTCAGTGTGCAGGAGGTGTGGGGTGGTGCTCCGGGCTAGCCCCGCATGCCCCACTGCTGGGGAAGGACAGGGGACAGCGAAGAAGGGGGAGTTCAGTGACTCTGTGGCCTGCTTTCCCCTCTCCTCCACTGCTGACAGGCCAGGCTGAGGGGTGGCTTTTCTCCCTCACCCCCCTCCCCACTGGAAACAAGGCGCCCCTTGTAACCAGGCAGCAGCTGGCCTAGGGAGGAGGTAGATTGTGCATCCCTAGGTGCCTTCGTCTCTGGATGGGATGCCCCTGTCTGGACTCTGATCCATTCTAGCTCAACCATCAGATAAGGGCTGGATGCCGGAGTCGCTGGCTGAGGCTCGCTGGCCTGTGTGTTGCAGGACCTCAGACTCCAAAGGTCACAATGCCCCCCAAGCCTCTGGATCGCTGAGATCTGAAGGCAGTTGGGCATCTCAGTTTCTTCCTGCCCTGTCTGAAGGTAGTTCTTCCTGTTCACACCAGCATCCAAGAGGGAAGCCTGAGCTGGGGAAAGGGTGACTTGACCCAACCCTGCCCAAGTGCCCCAAGAGTCACTAGATTTCCTGGCTCTCTGGGCTGCAGGCTAAGTTCCCTGTAAGCTACATGGCTGCTTGGCTATAAAATGCCATGTGGGTGCCCAGGGAACCATCCTGGCCTGGCCCCACTCCGCAGACCCGCTGGCTTGGATCTGCCACAGCCTGGGGACAGGTGCTACCCTGCAGCTCCAACCCAGGAGCTGCTGCAGGGAGCCGGAGCTGGGGGTGAGTTTTCCCTCCCCACCCTACCCCAGGGCACTCCAGATCTGTTCTCCCCAACCCCACCCAGTGCCTGAACCCCCAGCTGCAGCCCTCACCCTCCAACCCTCTGCCCCAGCCCCCTTCCATGCACTGAACCCCTTGACCCCACCTCGCCGCGTGCTTTTTGCTATGCACGTCACACTTCCCCTCCGCAGTGCTGCACAGAACCAAAATTTCTGCTGCGCACGGGTGGAAAAAGAAGAAGGAACCCTGGCCCAGCATGACCCCTTCACTGGTTCCTTCTGGAGCAGGGGGTGCTGGGACCCTTCCCCCTCAGTCTGTCTCCGGCAGACTTTCCAGACAAATCAACCAGCAGGGCCTGCCCCAGGGCAGAGCATGGGCGTCTTGCATCCGGCTCAACCTGCCCATTACCATCCCACCACCTCCCCCAAGACCAAGTCAGACCTTTGGGCTGTCTAGGGCTGTGGGTCAACAAGGAGAAGTGCAGAGTCCTGCCCTTGGGATGGAAGAATCGCAAGCACTGCTACAGGCTGGAGACTGGCTAAGTAAAAGTGCAGCAGAAAAGGATCTGGGGATTACAGTGGATGAGAGGCTGGATATGAGCCAACAGTGTGCCCTTGTAGCCAGGAAGGCTAACAGCATATTGGGTGCATTAGGAGGAGCATTTCCAGCAGATCTAGAGAAGTTGTTATTCCCCTCTACCCGGCCTCATCTGGAGTATTGCGTCCAGTTCTGGGCCCCCCAGTATGGAAAGAATCTAGATGCATTGGAAAGGGTTCAGCGGAGGCAACAAAAATGATGAATGGCGCTGGAGCACAAGACCTATGAGGAGAGGCTGAGGGATTTGGGCTTGTTTAGTTTTCAGAAGAGAATACTTGGGGGTGATTTGATCACAGCCTTCAACTTCCTGAAGGGGAGCTCTAAAGAGGCTGGAGAGAGGCTGTTCTCAGTGGTGGCAGACGGCAGAACAAGGAGCAATGGGCTGAAGTTACAGAGGGGGAGGAGTAGGTTGGATATTAGGAAAAACTCCCCAGGCGGGTGGTGAAGCACTGGGATGTGTTGCCTAGAAAGGTGGTGGAATCTCCATCCCTGGAGGTTTTTAAGACCCGGCTTGACAAGGCCCTGGCTGGGATGGTTTAGTTGGGGCTGATCCTGCTTTGGGCAGGGGGCTGGACTCGGTGACCTCCTGAGGTCCCTTCCAGCCCTGGGAGTCTCTGATGCTATGAAAGAGCGCCTCCCGGCTCCTCACCATTGGCCTCTGCTCACTGCGGGGAGCTGGGTGGGAGTCCAGTCTAGCTCCCACGCAGGTGTTGCTGTGCCCCCAGCTTCACCCTCTGCTTAGCTGGTGATGGCCTGGCCCTTGCGTCCCCTGCCCTTTCCATTTCACTGCTCCCCCCACGGGACGCCCCCGCCCCCGCTCTGTCTGCAAGTAATCCCATTCCCCTTGCCCCACACCTGCTGGTGCCCCGATGCATCCCAGCTCTCCCCGTCTCTGCTGTCAGAGGCGATAGCTGGGGAGCCTGCGTAATGGTCCCCAGAACAAAGCCAGTCCTCTCACAGGCCACAGCGGCTCAAGCTGGTTCCCGGTTTCCAGGCTGCTCGCTACAATAAAAACTCAACCAAACCCAGCCCGGGACAAGGAACCTAGGCACCAAGGAATGAGTGAGAGATCACTTGCTTGTTTTTTATCTAGCAAACCCTTTCGTGGCCTTTTTCTGCGCTTCCTCACGAGTTCCTGAGGCCAAACGCAGCTTTCCAGCAGCATCACAGTTGCTGTGAAGCAGGGCAAGCCCATTCCGATGCTCTGGTCCCCTCGCTGGACCGACCGCCACCCCTCGCAGGTGCCTTCATCTGAAGCCAGGGATGCAGAGCCGCTGATGAAGATAGGGATGGGCATAGTACCAAGCGGCAAAGCTTATTCAGTGCCAAAAAAGGATCAAGAGTCTCAATTAGAGCTAGAGGCCAAGGCCAATCAACCCTCCTGGCCCTTCAGATTGGCCCTGTTTGCTGCCCACGGCCTGGTCACTCTGCCTGTGGGGTGCCACCCTTCTGTGATCCCGATCATGCTCAGCTACAGAGGCGGGGAGCTCTCTGGGGCTGGGACATGCTTGGAACACAGAACGTCAGCCACGCACCCAGGACGGGGTCTCTGTCCTGGGGAGCAGCAACTCTGAAAAGCTCTGGGGCTCATGGTGGAGAACTGGCTGACCAGGAACTCCCAGCACGATGCCGTGGCTGCAGGCTTAATGCGATCCCGGGAGGCAGGAGCAGGGGAACGGTGGGTGGGAAGAGAGGGGCTGTTACCTCGGTGTTTGGCAGTGGTGCTCCCCTGCTGGGATCCTGCCCCCTGCTCCGGGGTCCAGAAGGACGTTCAGAAACTGGAGAGGGCTCAGAGGAGAGCTGTGAGAAGGATGGAAGGGTTGGAAAACCTGCCTGATAGAGACGCAAGGGGCTCCGTCTGCTTAGCTCGCTGCAGCGAAGGGGAAAGGGTGATGCGCTCGCAGGTGGTCAGTGCCTGTAAAGGGAGCAAATGCTGAACTCTGGGCTCTTCAGTCTACCTCGGCAAGTGCTGTCATGGTCCAGAAGATGGAAGATGAAGCTAGACAAATACAGGTGGGACCTCTCCAATCCAGGATTCGCTGGGCCGGCAACATCCATGGGCCCGCAGGATCACTGATATTCCTGGACCAGAGAGCCCAGGGCTGGAACCAAGACCGGAGCTGGTGGCAAGTACCCAGCAGTCTGGCTGGGGTTGCAACTGGCAGCAGTGGGGCTGGCGTTCAGCTGTGGGACCAGGGCTGGGACCGGCAGCAGCAAGTGCGTGATTGGTAGCAGAGAGGCGTGGATGGTGGTAGGGGGTCTGGAGCTGGAAGTGGGGCCAGCAGTGGGAGGTGGGGGTGGGGGCTGGTGGCAAAGGACCTCCCCTGGTCTGGCAAATCCCCTCATTTAGGGCAGATCAGGCCCCAAGGGTGCTGGACCAGGGAGATCCAACCAGCACTGAGAGTAATTAACCATTGGGACGATTTCCCCGGGGAAAGGGATGGTGAATTCTCCATCAGCGGCAGCTTTGAAAATCCAGGCTGCCTGTCTTCCTCAAGCCCCTCCAACTACATCACATGCAGGGTGGGTCAGACTCTGGCCCATGTGATACAGTGGGTTGGAGCACAACAGTTCCTTCTGGCCCCGGGATCTAAGACTCGCTCGGAATTTGTACAGCACCAGGCACAATGGGACCCCAGGCTGGGCCAGCCATTAGGCACCAACGTAACACTGTAAACACTCCACTGACAGGGGCCTCTCACCTGCAGGAGGCTGCCCTGACCTGTAGTGACGCTGCCGGCAGAGGAACTGAGCAGAACGAGCTGGGCCACGTCCTGGCACAGAGCCCACTTCCACGTCCCGCGGCTGAATCACTACTGGCCCTGGCTGCTGTCATTGGAGGAAGTGCTGACGCAAGGCACCCAGAACAGCTAACCTAGCAAAGGGTGACAGGGTTGGTGTGGGGGTGAGCAGCCTACGCCGGGAATCTCTGTGCCCCCTGGAGCACAGCAGGGATGTATTGAACCAACACCTGCACTGGTCCAGGATGAGCACGGGGGAGCCCTTGGCCGGTTGAAGGGCTGGGGGAGGTGTCTCAGGACAGGGCTGGATCTGAGGGGGTCGACTGTTGCTGATGTCCTTGCAGCATGCTGTGTGTTGCATAATATCTACGCGGCCAAGGGGGAAATGCTGCTGCTGCTGGGGGGGCAGGGAGTGGGGGAGATGGCCAGGCTAGCCACTGATTTCCAGCCGCCAGGCTGCTGTCAGCACCAGGAGGGGGCATCCACACTGCAAGGTAACCCGGGGTGAGCAGGACTTAAGGCAGCTGACCTGTGTCAGAGAGCCCTAGGCTAGAGTGTCTCCGTTGTGTTTTAACCCTGAGTTAAAGATTTTCTGCCTCGGGCACGAACATGAGGCTCTGACGTCCACGCTGCAGTGTGTAGACCTGAATCAAAGAAACCATATCCCAGAGGCCCCAGGGCCCTGCCCCACCAACATGGGTCTGCTCTAGTCACATCAACATGGTGCATGGTGGGAAAAACTTTACTGGCCACCCAGCACCTTTCTAAGAAGTAATTCTGTGAGGCGGTGTCCGGCCCTGCAGCAACTGGAAGGGGTTAAGGAGGCCAGAGAGGCCTGGTAGCTCCACAGGTTGCCCCTTGAGAGGGAGTGAAGGGCACCTCCTGCTGGGCTGGGGAATGGGCATGTGCGGTACCACTGGTGAAGCCCACCCACGCCTTTAGGCTGCTCCCCGACCGTGGCATGCCCAGGTACCCCACCCCCGCATCTGGAATGGTGGCCCAGCATGCGTAACTGCCCCCCCAGGCAGACTTGGCCCTGGGCAGCTTAGAGCAGGAGCCGCTACGCTTTGAGCTAAAGGCCAGCTGGGGCTAAACTAAGGCTGCGGAGGAGGCTCACTCTTCCTCTGTCTGTGATCTAGGCGCCGCTGCATGGGACGGTGAGCCCCACCCAGGTGCGTGGGTAACATACGGGCGTACTGCCCCGTCTCCCTTTCCTTACTGTGCCACGAGTAGCAGTAGTCCATGCAGGTGGGGCTCTGTTTGCATTGCCCTGAGGTTGCATTTCATAGGCGCTGTTGGCTTCGGTTCATTCTCTCTTGTCAGACGGGGCCTAGCACAGCGGGGAGGCCACGGACGGAGCCGGGAGGTTCTTTCATTTCTCCAGTCTCCAGGTCAGATCAGCATCACCCATTCTCCTTTCGTTAAACCTCAGAGCAGGGCGTTGCCTCAGCCTGGTCACTGCCTCAGTTTCTCCTGCAGTGTGCCTCAAACAGCCCCCGCCTGGCAGCACCCTTTCTTCGCTCTCTGCTCCGCTTCTGTGGAAAGCCTGGAACTGCCCAGCCGTGGCGTGTGGCCAGGGAGGCAGAGGTTGAAAATCCCCGCTGGGAGGGAAGTGAGACCACGATGGACGTGTCTTCCCTTGAGTAATCTAGCCACAGTGCAATGTGGGCCTTTCTCTGCCACCGGGGAATTCACATGGTGGTGGGATAGTGCGCAGGGCAACCCCATCCGCACGCAGCTCCCACATGAACCTGCCAGGCCCCCACACCCCAGGCCCTCATCACTTCGGAACAGCCAGTCGTGCAATCCACCACGTAACCTGGTGCAGCTCAATTTCAGGCACCCCGAGGAGGGTGGCCTAATGGTTAGCGGTGGACACCTAGGTCTTTGGAGATCTGGGGCTGGCTGTGGACAAGTCCTTCAGCCTGCAACACCTGGGTGGGTTAGCCTCTAGCCCCACAAGCAAATGATGCAGCTGCTGCATTCTGAGGTGTCTCCACTACCCCGGCTTTCAGGGAGTCTGCTGAGCTGGGAGAATCTCATGGCTGCATGTCACTGCCCCCACCAGATCTAGGGCTCAGCTCCTTGGCCTGGCCTGTCAGTGACTTCAGCTCCATCTTTGGCACTGAGGGCCTCTAAGTCTTTTTTACTTCACCCCCTGAAGCTTAGCAAGGTGGCTGGTTGTTAGGGCGAGCGCCTCAAATGGGGCCTATTAAATACAATGCTGCTGCTTCTTAATCTGACAATAAGAGAAAAATACTAAAAAAACAATAAGGCTGCAACAACACTTGCATTCCTCTTTCGAAAGAGGCATGCAAATGAGGGAAATTGAAAATGCAGATGAGGTGCAGATTTACATATCTGGCCCCGCATTTGCATATTCTTTCGAATGAAGAAATGCAGCGTAGACACTGCTCTCTTGAAAGTAAACCCTGTCTTCGAAAGAATCCTTCTTCCCATATGAAAAGGGATGAAAGGTTTTTTTTTCGACGATGGGGTTTATTTTCAAAACAGCAGGGCTGACACTGCTTTCCTTCTTTTAAAAGAATATGCAAATAGGAAGCCAGATATGTAAATATGCACCTCATTTGCATTTTCAGTTTCCCTCGTTTGCACGCCTCTTTCGAAAGCGGAATGCAAGTGTAGACTCAGCCTACGTGTTGATGGCTAGATAAGTACCTTCCTCAGGCCCATACGCAGGAATTGCTGTGGGCTGTGTGCTTTTTTCGTAAATGCAGAGTGCAATTTTTTTTAAATACAAAAGGAGTTCAAAATAGCCGTGCAATGAATGAGCATAAGAGAGGCGAATGAAAAAATTGAGGGGAAGCTGATGAGTAAAATGATTTTGTTATAACACACTACAAATTTATACAGGAGCAAAGGTTTTATAGCAATTACCTTCTGGGACCTCGCTGTAATATTGTAAGAGAATTTTTTTCCAAAATACTCCAGCCTTCATCTTCAGACTTCTGCAGCAATAGACTATGCAGGGGCATTACCTTAGTAGTAATTAAATGGATTTTAGGTAACAGCAAACTTTCCTTCATAGACGTAAGTTCACAGCAGCGTCTGAGACATGTTCATAGTTAGTTTCCATCTTTAAGGAGAGTTTGAAGCTCTAATCTTGTAGGGAACTTCCAGGCAAAGATATCCACTGCTTCATCCAAGTCCACTTTGGAGGCTCTGAAGTGCTGTGCAGGGATCTCACAGCGTGCGTTTCCCTTGGTGGTGCACATGCCTCGGTGCACATCACAAAATTTATCCCGCACTTGGGTGGAAAAAAATTAGAGGGAACAGCTTCGCCCTTGTCCACTTTCTTGTTGTGTCATTAGCAGGCAAAGACATGCTGGGAAGTGTAGTCCCTTCCCTGCTCCAGGACCAGCTCTCTAGGCAGGGTGCTGGCCAAGGAACTATGGCTCCCAGGATGCCTCGGGTTCCTCCCGTCATGCCCTGAAGGCTCCTCCTGCACAGTGCAGCAGAGAGGAAGGGGCAGAAACTGGGCATGGACCGCACCCCACCCCACCAAGTCAGACAGAACCATTGTGATTGCCTGGGCAGAGCTTTTAGAAAACCACCCATGCTTGGTTTAAAAATTGCCTGTAATAAAGAATCCACCCTGGGAAACTGTTCCACTGGTTTATTACCTTCCCCACTAAAAATGAGCCTCTCGCAGCCCATCGGAGTCTGTCTAGCTGCAGGTCCCATTGCGTCACGAGCGCTGCAGAAGAATGAAACATACACGAAACCAGGGCTTTTTCTGCGCGCCGGTACTGAGTACTGGTACCTCAGCTGCGGGATTGGCTGGCAAGGAGGGTGGGGAGCTGGTTGAGTTCTGGCGCCTCTTTTTTTTTTTTTTATTTTACCAAAAATTGCAAGCCTGGAAAACCGTCTCCTGATCTTTTTAGACGTCCCCTTTGGCTTTTGAGTGACACGTAGCTCAGCACAGGTCCAGAGCCAATTTTCAATGCTCTTTTCTGCCGCCTGTTTGTGTACTCCGGGGGCCGAAGGAGACGGTTGGTTGACTGGTCAGTTCCTTGCTGGTGTTTGCATTGCCAAAGTTCTACCGCACAGGGCAAGAGTACAGGAGAAGGGATGGAATAGGGATGGGGTGGGGGGTAGGAAGTGGGACAGGCACTTGCAGGAAGCAGGCAGAATGAGGTGAGGATATGGAGGACCCCTCAAATAATCAGCCAGGCACTGGTTCCCCAGCCAGCCAGAAAGTTCAGGGGTGACGTGACCACAGTCTGTAAACCCGGCAGTGCATAGGTGCCAAGTTCTCCTCTATTCTTGGGTGTGTGGGGGGCTCAATTCTTCTCTGCCCTAGTCCGCATCCCCTCTTCCTACCATTGCTCCAAGCCCAGGGTTAGAACAACCAATATAACGGGGTCACAGGGAACGCAGCAGTGGGGAGGTGGCTCTCCAGGGTGCTGGCCCCATCCGTTTCATTCTGGGAGTCGCAGAGGAGGGCTAGCTGGCAGGTGCGGAACCTGTGGCTTCCAGGACCAGGGAGCGGGCTCTGCATTTGCCCTCGGATGTGTGTCCTGCCCTTAGAGTGCGTCATGGTTCAGTCCGGCTCAGGTTCCAGTACAGGCCCTTCCTGCGAGTAAACACCCGAGGTCCCACTTCCTGGCTTCGCCTGCGAGCTGCAAACCAACAAGCCGTTGTGCCCTGCGAGAGCTTTCTTGATCGTCTGCCAGTGAAGTCCCCCATGTGTGACCACAGCTGCAGCTCCCCTGCATCCGCCCCCATTAGAACCCCAGGGACAACCCTCCTCCCGGATACTGCCCTGAGGGGCACTTCCACAGGCAGAGAGAGAAGCGAACCATCCCTTTTCTGCTGCTGAGATAAAACCGCCGTCGCCCCTTTGCTAAAGAGGATGGGGGTCATAGAATCATGCAATCCCAGGGCTGGAAGGGACCTCAGGAGGTCAGCTAGTCCAGCCCCCTGCCCAAAGCAGGATCAACCCCAACTAAATCATCCCAGCCAGGGCTTTGTCAAGCTGGGACTTAAAAACCTCCAGGGATAGAGAATCCATCACCTGTCTTTGAAACACATTCCGGTGCTTCACCACCCTCCGGGGGAAAGGGTTTTTCCTAATATCCAACCTCTACCTCCCCCTCTGTAACTTCAGACCTTTGGTCCTTGTTCTGCCATCTGTCACCCCTGAGAACAGCCCCTCTCCACCCTCTTTAGAGCCCCCTTCAGGAAGTTGAAGGCTGCTATTAAATCACCCCTCAGTCTTCTCTTCTGTAAACTAAACAAGCCCAAATCCCTCTGCCTCTCCTCACAGGTCATGTGCTCCAGCCCCTTCATCATTTTCGTTGCCCTCCACCAAACCCTTTCTAATGCATCTACACCCTCTCTATGCTAGGGCCCCAGAACTGGATGCAATAATCCAGATGAGACCTCACCGGGGCCGAGCAGAGGGGGATAACAACTTCTCTAGCTCTGCTGAAAACGCTTCTCCTAATGCACCCAATATGCCGTTACCCTTCTTGGCTACAAGGGCACACTGTTGACTCATATCCAGCCTCTCATCCACTGTAATCCTCAGGTCCTTTTCTGCTGCACTGCTACTTAACCAGTCGGTCCCCAGCCTGTAACAGTACTTGGGATTCTTCCGTCCCAACTGCAGGACTCTGGGCTCCCACCCTCCCTTTTAAGGCCTGTCTAAACTGGGGTGTTTTGGCAGCTATGGAGCACCGCTGACGAAAGCCTTCAGGGCGGCTGTGCTGGCTCACTTCGATGGACCAACACAAGCCCTGCTTTGCACTGGTTCAAGACATCTGTATCGGGGGCTCCCCAGCCCAGACCCGTCCCATGTTCCTTCAGAACGTTTCCTGGTACATGATCCCCTGCACCCTTCTCTGCAGCTGGAGGCAAAGCACAAGGCACGTGGGGTGCTTGGGTTTGCCGTCTCAGGGCTCGGAGAAGGGAACCGATTCCTGCTCCCGTTAAGGGCAATAGAAATCTCCCACTGGGAGTAGGGCTGGCCCTCTTGGGTTAACAGATCTTGGCCGAGTTGTATCTCACAAATGGTCCGTGTCAGTGCAGTGGGGCTTGCTGCGAAGGGCAGGTCGGAGGATAGGCAAGACCTTAGTATGGCTCCATTTGCAGTTCTTGGGTAACCTGACCCTCCTAAAGGCAAAAGGAAAAGAGGGTGCCAAAGAAATACCTGAAGACAAACTCTAAGACGATGGGATACACCTGGCCAGGCCTAGCAAAGGTCATCCTGTGCAGGGAATGCAGGCGAATGGTCCTCACGGACTATGCTCCAAGATGTAGGAGTGGAGGAGGAATCCAACAGCAAGAGAGAACAAGGATTAATGGAGCAGAAGGAGCACGAAATCCCCCAGCACTAGCAAGCAGGGAAGAAATCAGAACGACTAAGGCACCAGCGGAGTTACTCCTATCAAAGGACGTGAAAGGCAATAAGAAAAGAGCTTCTTTAAATACATTAGGAGCAAGAGAAAGACAAAGGAGAGGGTGGGTCCTCTGCTTGGCAGGGAAGGAGTGCTAAAGACAGATGACATCAAAAAGGCGGAGGTGTTTGACACCTACTTTGCTAGAGTCGGCGCAAAAAAGACGATTATGACCTGCTAGGTAACACAGTTCATGTTAACTAGGCGCTGAGGTTCCCAGCCTTTTCGAGATGGCAACCCGTTTTGACAATGCGGTAAGACTTTGTGAGCCAAGGCAATTCCAAACTGTGGGGGAGGTTCTCTCTCCCTCTCAGCCCCAAACCACCCCCCCACATACTTAAATCCCTTTCAGTCCCAAACTGCCCCCCTGCTCCCAGGCTTAACACCCCAAACCTCCTTCTCCCTTCCCCCACCTGCAGTGCGAGCAGTTCCCTACCCTGCCGCGCTGAAATGGGACACAATTTAATTGGTTTAATGGCTGGATCGCTCCTGCCACAGGAGTCAGGAAGTAGCATCCGGAGCTGCAAATGGCTCCTTAAAGAGCTGCTCAGCTGGCAACCCTTAGAAAATCTAATGATGACCCATGTTTGGGTCCCATCTCACAGGGTGGGAATCTCTGAACTTGGGGAAGGAACACATGCCTAAAGAGGGGAAAAGTGGGCTAAAGAATATTTAGATAAGTTAGAGGCACCTGAAGCTCTCAGCAGTGCCCAGCTCCCCACCCACCACTCACACTCAATTCCACCTGGCTTCTGGAGAGAGAGGAAGAGGTCAGCTCACAGGGGCAAGGACGGAGAGGGTTATGGGTTTGCTTCCACGCCAAGTGGATTTGGGATAGTTTACTTTGTTAAGCTTACTGCTTTCCTGCCACTACAGACTCCATGCTGTTGCGTGGTTGTAACACAACTCTCACAGAGCACAGGTCAGCAAGCAAACCCTACCGAGCAATGCGTATGAAGGATTAAAAGGCAAGTGGAACGCTTTCATCCCTTCTGCCACCGGGAGTCCCATCCCTGGCGGCTCACTCCAAGGCCACAGTGGAGGTGGGAAACCTGGTCACCCCGAGGCCAAAATCCCAGGTGGGACTCCCCAGGGGTGGGACCCCGCAGTGATTTTACCCCTTAGCTGTTTCCCGGGTGTGTGCGAACTGGCTCAATGCCACTCAGTGTTCTCATGAGGCTGAAGCCAAAATTACCCTGGCTCCCTAGGTGCCCTGCTGAAGTGCAGGTGTCAGGGCTGTTAATGCTGTCCGGTGCTTGTGTCTGAAGAGTTTGAGGCAGTGCAAGGTGTGATGGGGTTCAGGGGTCCCCATGCGCTGCACCCCGGCTGCAGGCAGGAGTGACTCTCACTCAGCAGGTAGAACAGGAAGTTTATGAGGCGACAGAGGCCCAGTTTCTCACAGAAGAGTCAGTGCAGCAATCACAGACAGTCATTCCAACCCGTCCTGGGGAGAGGAGCCCCAGGGGTGCCCCTCTGGGGTGCAGCTTCCCCCTCGCCAGGCTGGCTCCTTCCAGCTCCCTCTCCCCTCCAGCTTCTAACTGCCCCCTCAGAATCAAAACCAGCTCAGCTCCTCCCTCCTCTTTGTTCAGGGCAGAGATGTTACCTGCCAGCCTAGGTTACAGCGCCAGGGTCATCCTTAGCGGCTGAGAGCTGCTCTGCTTGTCTCACACACATCCAGCCTGAGTCTCACACATGCACCCCCCCCACTCCATCACACAGGGCTGCAACATAGGGGTGGGAACCTGGTTGTACTACAGGAATGGAAACTTCCATCCTGGGTCTCAGGCCTGCTTATGTGTTCTTACACGACACAGGGGCAGATCAAGGGTGGGAAGTGGGACATGTGGCCAGGGCTCCCCATCAGAGGTCCTCTCACCAGTCACAATTCTTCCATCTGTACTGGTGCACATGATAAATCCATTCCTCGCACGGGTGGGCAAATGCCCGGTAACACAACACTGGTGGTCGCACTGCTGGGGAGGGCCCGGGTGTTATCGTGGAACAAGAGTCGAAGACATGGCACAGTGGTAGAAGCAGAGCGGGGGAATCGTATGTCCTTCGGACGCGGGGGTCGGGATGGAGGCCGTGCTGGACAGCAGTACTGCCAGGCTCGGCCGGTGGGCAGGAGGAGAGACCCAGCCGGGGGCAGGGGAAGTGGTCTCGGTCGAACGCCCAGGGAAGCCCTCTCACTTGCTCATGCTTCTGGAGGCAAAAGTCCCTCAGGCAGCAATGGAGGAAATTCAGGGCAATCGTCCTGAGTCAGGCAGCTGTCAGTCTCTCTCGCTTCCTGCAACCTCTTCTGCAACCCTTGGGATGAGCCCTGCTGCACTCACCCTGTGTCATCCTGTTTCCTCCCTTTTGTACTCTGCCACGCCCTGGCCTGAAGTGCTGGAACAGAGCCAGCAGGGACGTGCCCCCCTTCCTACGTGCTGCATGCACCTACCATGTGTGTCGGGCTCCCTAGGGCTACGTCTACACGTGAAGCCAACATCGAAGTAGCTTATTTCGATGTAGCAACATTGAAATAGGCTATTTCGATGAATAACGTCTACACGTCCTCCAGGGCTGGCAACGTCGATGTTCAACTTCGACGTTGCACGGCACCACATCGAAATAGGCACTGCGAGGGTACGTCTACACGCCAAACTAGCACACATAGAAATAAGGGTGCCAGGCACAGCTGCAGACAGGGTCACAGGGTGGACTCAACAGCAAGCCGCTCCCTTAAAGGGCCCCTCCCAGACACAGTTGCACTAAACAACACAAGATACACAGAGCCGACAACTGGTTGCAGACCCTGTGCCTGCAGCATGGACCCCCAGCTGCCGCAGCAGCAGCCAGAAGCCCTGGGCTAAGGGCTGCTGCACACGGACACCATAGAGCCCCTCAGGGGCTGGAGAGAGAGCATCTCTCAACCCCCCAGCTGATGGCCGCCATGGAGGACCCGGCAATTTCGACGTTGCAGGACACGGATCGTCTACACGGTCCCTACTTCGACGTTGAACGTCGAAGTAGGGCGCTATTCCGATCCCCTCATGAGGTTAGCGACTTCGACGTCTCGCCGCCTAACGTCGAAGTTAACTTCGAAATAGCGCCCGACGCGTGTAGCCGCGATGGGCACTATTTCGAAGTTAGTGCCACTACTTCGAAGTAGCGTGCACGTGTAGACACAGCTTAGGCCAGCAGCCACTGGTAAGAAGGCTGCGTGAGCCGCTGCCTTCAGATCTGCGTTCCAGGGCATGGAGTGTTTGGGTCCCAGCTTCCGTCGGGTCCTGGCTGCGACCGACTCAAAGAGACCATCCCGATCATCTGACCTCCTGCAGGTTGCAGGCCACAGGTCCTGGCTGGCCGACTCCTGTAACAGACCCCAACCTCCGGCTGAGCCCCCCCAGATCACGGTGGAAAGACCCCAAGTTACTGAGAATTCACCCTGTCCACGAGCTGCAGAGAAAGGCCAATCCAAGGGTCTCTGCCAGTCCAACCCCGGGAAAAAATCCCTTCAAGCCCAAATGCACCAGCCAGCCTGACCCTGAGCACATGGCTGCACCCCACAAAGCCACTACCGCAGGTGTCAGCCGCCCCCATGAGTGTGCCACTGATCTGGTTTTCATCAGCCCCGTCCCGCCTCCCCTGCGCCTCCGGGAGCTGGCTCAGTGTAGCCAGACAGAACCGCCCACTTTTCCTCGACTCCATCTTGCCTTCCCTAGGTGCTTCAGAGCACGAAAGGCTTAAAAGAAATAGCCCAGCCCTGGAATGCCCCAGAGCGCAGATCCACGGTCTTTGAAGCTCTGGAGCAAAGGTGATAAGAACAACGGGCTGATTAACACCTGGGCCTCGGACTGCCCTTGGCTGATTACCATCAGTTGAGTCGCCTGCACTGCTTGGTCCCAGACTTAAGAGGAAAATCTCCGGCCCATTAAGACACAAATGCCCTCAATTGTCTCTACCTCGCAGGTGTGAACTAAGCCCTTGAACTCCCTGTGAGAACCAGCATCAGACAGTTTAATTCAATTAAAACCAAGGAGGAAGCCTACGTGACCCAATGGGTATAAAAGAGGGGTCCGGCAGACCCCCTATTTGAGCTCCAATCATCTTTCCTGCCAATCAGGAGGGTGGGGGTCTCCCCAGGTCCCCAGGGATGCCCGACTCCTGGAGAAAAAGGGACAAAGGACTTCTTCCCAAGGGATTGAGAGAAACTGGCCAAGCCATGTTGGTAACGCAAGGGTGAGAATAAGACCTGCTAGGTATTTTATCTCTTTCTTCTGCGCGCATTTAACAAGTCTAGATCTATGAACTAGAGTGCATGCTAGCTATTTGTAATCAAAGTGTAAACCTTGTAACAATTGTAACCACAAGAGCTTAACTTGTAAACAAACAAACATTGTAACAGTAAGAGAGTAACTTGTTAGATAAATGAACAAAGCAATTGATGAAGTGGTAACCTGACTCCTCCTGTTACTGCGCAAAACTGAACACAAACAAAGAACCCAGCTGCCTTCAGCTGCTCTCAGCCTGGTCACCGGTGGGCTCTGCCCTGGCATTTGAAATCTCATATTAATACAAGGGTATAAGTGGCATCTCACCTGACCATCGGCTAACACTCAGCTTGTGGATTAACAAGAGGTCAGCAAATGCTTCCAACTACTGCCGACCGGGGAAAGCTCCGCGTCTGTGTCGGTTTAGTAGTGAAGCTGCTGTAAGCAGGACTATTAGCCTCTCTAGAAAGTAGCCCCGGCTCTGGGACCGTGCAGAGAAGTCAAAAGGCCAGATTTTGGCCCTCCGCCTTGGAAAGGTGGCCAACCCCGGACTAGTGCCAAGAGCCGAAGTAAGAGGAATAACCGGCCAACACCACTTCCCTTTGGGTCCGAGGTGAGCACCTTCCAGAGAAGCCTTCAGTGGGGTGACGCGCGCGGGGGCCCAAAGGCTCACGTGCCCCCAGCCCTGTGGGAGGGGCCGGCAGCCAGCTGGCAGAGCTGTCCCGTCCTATGGAGGGTTCATCCACCTGTCCTGGGCCCTGTGCTCGCCCAGGTGACTAGCGGGGTGATCTGGTGCAAGCAGCAGGGGTCAGCCCCCCGCTTCCACGCCCTCCGGCAGCTGTGGGAAGTGGAAGGCCCTGGCCTCTGCCCACCCCACTCCCCTGGCTCCCAAGTCCCAGCTGTGTCGCTCCGGCTTGGGGTGGGAGCTTGGAAGAAGAGTTGGAGTGGGGGAAGGGACAAGGTGGGGCCATCTCCTGGGGCTGGGGCGGTGCAAGTGGGAGTCCCATGGGGGGTGATCACATGACCGGTGCCTCTCTTGTGTCCCTCCCCTCCGTTTGCCACCGGCGTGTAGGATGAACTGCTGCTGGGAGCTGTAGTTGTACTAGAGGAGCTGCCATCTTGAGCTCCATGTGCATTGGGACTCCAGGGCTCAGCTTGCGAACCCCCCTCAGCATCAGAGAGCTAAGCTGGGCTCTTCCCAGCCCATGACTCAGCTCGGGGAATAAAGATCCCCAGGCCTAGAACGGAGGTAGCAATGCTGTTCCGGATGGGCAAGCCGGACTCAGACCTTCGGGGGCAGGGGAGATTCCTGCACAGCAGGTGAGAATCACTTTGATCTGGAAAGCCGCAGGTGACAGCCATGGGGCCAGGTAACTGAGCCAACATCCGTCACAACGGACCCTTCTCCCGGGCTTGCTAGAGCAGGCTCAGGGGGTAAAAAGGCACATCTGGGCAGAGCAGGGCCACGCAGGCCACTCTGAATCCCGGCGAGGGTGGCCAGAACTAAAAGCCTGTTCCATTATCCACAGATAACAGCTTCTGGGGACAAAACCCCATAGCTGTAGACGTCCAAGGGAGGGTGCTGTAGGGGGACGCTGAGCAGAGAAGCTGGGGAGTTCCCAGCCCTCTGCAGAGGATCCCGGTGAGTCACAGAACCCAAGAGGGAACGATAAACAGACATATGAGCCGTGGGCCGACTCTGTTGGCTCTCCAGCTGTGCCGAAGGGGCTGAGGGGCACTGGGTGGGAGCCACCTTTCTGTGCTGTATACTTGGGTAGAGGTGAATGATGTACCCAGACTGGAGGGTGGGGACAGGCAGGAAGTGACTATCATACCTGCCAGTAAGCCCAAGAGAGAGGGGAACAAAACAGAAGAAGTGTTAAAGTGTTAAAGTCAAACAAAATGATGTATTCAGTGATGAGCTTTCATGGGACAGACCCACTTCTTCAGGTCAATCTCATTTCCAATGCAGACTGACATTGACAAGTACAGAGGACCAAAAAAATTGCAATAAAACCTGACAAATCAAGTACATAGGACTGAAGGAGATGAGTGAGGACATGTAGGCTACGTCTACACGTGAAGCCAACATCGAAATAGCTTATTTCGATGTAGTGACATCGAAATAGGCTATTTCAATGAATAACGTCTACACGTCCTCCAGGGCTGGCAACGTCGATGTTCAACTTCGATGTTGCACGGCACCACATCGAAATAGGCGCTGCAAGGGTACGTCTACACGCCAAAGTATCACACATCGAAATAAGGGTGCCAGGCACAGCTGCAGACAGGGTCACAGGGTGGACTCAACAGCAAGCCGCTCCCTTAAAGGGCCCCTCCCAGACACAGTTGCACTAAACAACACAAGATACACAGAGCCGACAACTGGTTGCAGACCCTGTGCCTGCAGCATGGATCCCCAGCTGCCGCAGCAGCAGCCAGAAGCCCTGGGCTAAGGGCTGCTGCCCACGGTGACCATAGAGCCCCGCAGGGGCTGGAGAGAGAGCATCTCTCAACCCCCCAGCTGACGGCCGCCATGGAGGACACAGCAATTTCAACGTTGCGGGACGCGGATCGTCTACACGGTCCCTACTTCGACGTTGAACGTCGAAGTAGGGCGCTATTCCGATCCCCTCATGAGGTTAGCGACTTCGACGTCTCGCCGCCTAACGTCGAAGTTAACTTCGAAATAGCGCCCGACGTGTGTAGGCGCGACGGGCGCTATTTTGAAGTTAGTGCCGCTACTTCGAAGTAGCGTGCACGTGTAGACACAGCTTAAATGTCCTGCTTGAGATCATTACAAGCCTCAAAGGAAGGAAAGCAGTCCTTGTAATGCGTGAGGTAATTGACGTCTCTGTTCATACCATGCGTCAATGTGTCAAATTTGAATATGAATTCCAGCTCACAAATTTCTCGCTGTAATCGGTTTTTAAATTCCCTTTGTTTTAGGACACAAATTCTTGGGTCTTTAACAGAATGGCCCACTCCACTGAAGTGTTCCCGGACCGACATCTGTTTGAGATTCCTGATGTCTGCTCTGCGTCCGTTTATTCTGTGGCGAAGGTTTTGACCAGTCTGTCCAACGTACATAGTGGCAGGGCATTGTTGGCACATAATGGCATATATAACGTTGCTGGAAGTGCACGAGAATGAGCCCTTGATCCTGTAATTAACGTGGTTAGGTCCAGTGATGGTATCCCCAGAATAAATATGTGGACAAATTTGGCAGCGGGGTTGTTGCAAGGAAAAGTTCCAGGATTAGTATTAGGGTGTAACCTGTGATTGCTAGCAAGAATCTTTCTCAGGTTAGGAGGTTGTCTATAGGAAAGGACAGGCCTGTCACCTAGGGCCTTCTGGAGTGTAGCATCCTGATCCAGAACAGATTGTAGGTTTCTAATGATGCACTGCAGGGGCTTGAGTTGGGGGCTATTGGTGATGACAAGTGATGTTTTATTATTGACCTTCTTGGGCCTATCTTGAAGCAGCTGATTTCACAGACTGGAGACCCAGGTGCTCAAGCAGTGCCGGCACTGCGCAGGACTCTCCATCCGCTGCCATGGCCACTGGCCACTTACCACCGGCTACATTACTCATGTCGCTCGGGGCGGCTGAATCTCCAGGGCCAGAAGAGGTGTCCAGGCCCACGACCCAGGAGGGAGCAAAAGCAATGCAGGGTGGCAAACACTAGGGGGAGCTGTGGAAGACCTGTGAGTTCACCAGGGGAGTTTGGTTCTTCCGCAGTCGGACCCGAGAGGCGTTAGTTTGGCAGGTGTTTCGCCATGGAGCAGCTTGGAGGCAGATGACAAATCTCAGGGCTCGCCCAGCCTGGGACGGCTACAGACAAGTTGGAGACTAGCTGACTCTTACCTGGTAGGGAAGCGAAACCCATGCAAGCAGGTCGAGTGTTATTGCACCGGGGTAACTCCAGCAAGCAGGTGGAGCTTGTGGGCTGGTCTCCCCTAGCCTGCGCTGTTCGTGTTGCATTGACCTTCCTGCTCCTGACTTCCGCAGCCAGGAGGATGCTGACAGACGCCTGGGCAGGGCTGCTGTTGGGAAACAGCCCAGGTAGATGACAATGACTAGGTGCGGAAGGCAGAGCACATCCCACCTGATTTACTGGAGGCAAAATTCCCATGGGTCGAAGGGGACCTGGGACACATTGTCATGAACTTCTGCCTGGTGACTCCTGGCCTGGGTTCTGCCCTGGGAGTCCCAGCCATTTTGGCTTGGGGATAGAGAGGCTCCGGGGTAGCAAGAAATGTTGGGGTGTCTCATATGGATCCGCTACACTTTCCTGCCCCAGTTTCAACAGAGCTGCTCTGGGCGGGGGTCTGAGGCCCACAGCTAGGGGTTCTGTAGCCTATCTTCCTGCCCGGCTCACTCAAACACCTGACAAACAGGTGAGAGAAAAGCTCCCCTGTGCTTACGCGGGAGGCGGGGCTCAGCAGACTCCCAACATAAACGGTGCGTCTACACTTGCATTCCTCTTTCGAAAGAGGCATGCAAATGAGATAAATGAAAACGCAAATGAGACATAAATCTGCATATTCGGCACCTCATTTGCATGTTCTAATTTCAGAAGAGCTCCTTTCCAAAGAAGAAAGCCAGTGTAAATGCTGCTGTTTTGTAAGTAAACCCATCATCGAAAGAATCCTTCTTCCCTTTATTTAATGGGGAGCCTCGAAAGAGGAATGCAAGTATAGACACGCCCAAGGAGTGGCAGAACACTGCAGACAGAGAGCGTTGGGGGCAGAGGAAAAGGTGGGTGGGAAACCTGGGCCTTGGACGTGAACCTGGAGGCAGACGGCGTGTGCTGAGGGTGGGGAAGGACCCTGGCACTTCATTCAGAACCTGCACTCAGCTAAATACCCAGGACAGGAGAAGGGCTGAGAGGGGACAAAGGGGAGTGTGATGGGCCGAAGCAGCTCTGTGAATGGGGAAACTGAGGCAGCAGTTGGGCGACGACTGGTAAAAAACATATCTCCTGTTACTGCCCATTCGTGCCTCCCACGCAGGGAAAGCCCAGGGGGACAGTCTGGTTTTGCCGGTTCCCAGGAGATGCGCTCCCAGGCTGAGATGCCCTGTGGGACACCAGTTTGCCGTTGGCTCCTTCATCTTATCACAGGAATGTGGCCAGCTCCGGTATCTTTGCTGTCACGTTCTCCCACGAGCCTGTGTCTGACCGTGGCGGGAGGCCATGGTGAAGGGCTCAGCTCAGCAGCCCCACAGATGCGGCATCGCAATCATCAATCCTAACATTTCAAACCAGCTCAGACACGCTGCTCTGGGCAGCTCATCGCTGAGTGACTCTCTGCCATAAAACTGGAGCTTTCGGGTGCCCACGTAACCTCTGGACTCCCAGGGAAAGGTGGACCCTGCTGCTGAAAGGCCCAGCCGGCCAGGAACTCAACCCCATGCTGAGGCGCCTGTGGGCCTCTGAGTGCCAGAAGCTGGGGCTGGACAACAGGGGATGGTTGATGCAGTAATCACCTGGGTCTGTTCATTCCCTCTGAGCCACCTGGCGCTGGCCTCTGTCAGAAGACAGGGTCCTGGGCTAGACAGACCTTTGCTCTGATGCAGTACAGCCCTTCTTATGTTCTTAGGCCACAAGCCACCTTTCCCGACTCTCCGATAAGACCGTGGGAGTTCTGCCTGCCACCTGGAATTGGCGTTTGTTTACAATCAGCCTGGTCACGAAGCAGGTTTGCCGGTGACTTAACATCCCTGCAATTTGTGTCTGGGGGACGAACCTTGGCCAGCCTATGGTCCGGAGCCCAGTGCAGCCTGGGGTCCTGCTGGGTGAAGGCGAAGGGTCTGTCCCCTGCCTGCTGCAGCCCTTTGCTCCAGGGGACTTCGCCCTCACCGCAACAGCCTGGGGAAGGGTCCCAGTGACAGCTGGGATGACACAGATCCATTGAACATGGCCCTGTCTGAGAGTGAGTGTGGCACAGGGGGGGCTTCTCCCACCACTCGGGGGGAGGGGCTCCTTTCCTTCCCCACGTCACCCCAGGAGCATGTCTGCCCCAGCCCCCAGACTTGGCATGAGCATCCCACAAGCCAGGATTCACCCTGGACAAGAAAAGACATTCAACCCAAGGACCAGCCCAGCACGAGCTAGCGAGGCACGGAGAGACAGCTGGGGAAAGCGCAGCAATCTGCAGGAAGAGCAGGTCACTGGTGAGGTCCACACAGCAGCCAGAGGTTCCCCAGCGTAGGATGGGGCAGGAAGCATCTCCTGAACTAAGCTGGCCGGTGCTCAGGCGACGACAGCTTTGCCGCTGCTGGGACCCCTGCGATAGGGAACCACAGGGACCGAGTCGGAGGGAACAGCAAAGGAGACAAGCACCATCCTGCTGTGATGCCACCAGTGCCACGTTCTTCCCCAGGCCATGGACATATGGCCGCTGAAGTCACTGAGCACCGAGCGCAGGGTGAGGCCCTTCTCTGGGAGCGTGAACAGCACATTGTCCATGTGCTCCTAAGCAATGGGCGCATCTCCTGGTGGTCGGGATTAGAGCTCCCCACAGTGGGTTGCAATAACTTCCCTCTTGCCAAGGAGCTCTAAGGGCCAGCTTGGGATCTGCAGAGGGTGTCTCCTGGATGAGTCAGCACACAGTTTTCCTGGTACCTTGCTGGTTTATCAGGAAGGATGTTTGCCTGAGCTAACACCAGATATTCTTGGGGTATGAGTGATTTGCATGTTGAAGTCACTCCTGATAATGATCCCAGCATAACCACCCTCCCAGTTCCTCCCAGTATAAACAGCTGGGTGATCCATGCAGACAACTCAGCCTGGCCCTGCCTGCAACAGAGGGAGCCTCCAGCCAAACACCCAACAGGTACTGCTGTCGACAGGAACGTTCCCTTCCTCCTCTGCTGGCTTCTGGGCCTTCAGCAGCACCTTCTTTGTCTTGTGATGTGGTGGGGGATAGGTGTGTAGCTCACAGAGGGTGGGGGGGCTCCTGCTGAGGGTAATCTAGGCAACTAGGTGACACCTCTGGGCTGCAGACAAAGGGGGAGGTGGAGCCTGAGGGGTTTGAATTGGAACTGGGAGTGGGGAAGCAGTGACTCTGGGCTGGGAGAGAGAGAGACAAAGGAAGGGGCCAGGTCTGAGCTCGGGGGGGCCCTCGGGGCCTCCTCTCCCCAGCATGGATTGGACTGGCTGTCTCTGCCAGCTGCACTGACTCCTCTGTATGACGCTGTGTCCTGTCGGCTAATAAACCTGCTATTCTCCTACTGAGCGAGAGTCACTCCTGTCTCTGGACGGGGTGCAGAGCTTGGGGATCCTTGAATCCCATTACACCTCTAGCTTCACTGTTACCCTGGGCTTGCTCGGGCCCTGTGGGCTTTCCTCTGTATTATTAGTATTATTAATAATGTATGTTGCGGCGGTGGCCAGGACCAAGCTTCCCTTTCTCTCTTCCTTGCTCAGAATCAGCCCCGCCAAGAGATTTCGCAAAACCAGCTGCTCTGTGGGAGGCTCCAGGTAAGTCTGTTCCCATTGTGCCAGCAACGTTCTCAGGAGGCCACAGCTCTTTAGACGCTGGGGCTGGCGCAAGAAATGCTGCAACCCTCGAGGTGTTTTGCAGTACGAATGGGGGATGTGGTTATCAGTTCTGGGGCGTGAGCGTTGCTACACCACAGTCGCAGATCGCACATATCAGGGCTGCGAGACTGAGGCATTGCAAGGTAAAGACACGGGCGATGGGAGCCGGAGGGGTGGTGCGGTGAAAATGGAAAGGAAATTCTGATTGATCGTGGGAGAGCAGCTGAGAAGGGCTGTGAGCTGGGTAAAGCCCACCAGGTGCTGGCCCTTTTGGTGCATTATGGGAAGGTGGAGGACTGTCACAGGAGAGCAGCTGAGTTAGCTGTGCAGAGCCATGCACTGGGTACAGCCCACCAGCTCTGCTGGTGCATTTTGGGAAGGTGGAGGACTGTCACAGGAGGGCAGCTGCGCGGGGTCTTAGGCTGGGAGATGGAAAAGTGGCTGTGCCCACGATCTCAGACAATAGCTTTCTACTGAGGGGCATGGGGTGGTGCCAATGCCACTTAAGGTCTGAATGGCAAGGTCACAGGGCTGCCCTGGGCAAAGCAGCAAGGAGCTGGGTGCCCATTGGCCCGTTGGGTTTGGACAGGTCAGGAAATCAATTCCCTTGGCAGATTTACTAGCTGGCCCTGCCCCGGGCTTAGCTTCATTCTCTGCGTGTGACTGAGCTGGAGAAACCGCCTCCCCCAGCATGTCCTGCCAGCACTGCGAGGCTGGGATCCCCCACGTGGGGCAGCCTGGCTGGAGAAACCCCCTTGCCCAGCAGCAAATGGGCACTGTGAGGCTGGGATCCCCCACGTGGGGCAGCCTGGCTGGAGAAACCCCTCACCCAGCATGTCCTGCCAGCAGCAAACAGGCGCTGCAAGGCTGGGGTCCCCCACGCAGGACGGCCTGGCTGGATAAACCCCCTCACCCAGAACCTCCTGCCACCAGCAAACAGGCACTGCAAGGCTGGGATCCCCCACATGGGGCAGCCTGGCTGGAGAAACCCCCTCGCCCAGCAGCAAATGGGCACTGCGAGGCTGGGATCCCCCACGTGGGGCAGCCTGGCTGGAGAAACCCCCTTGCCCAGCAGCAAACAGGCACTGCGAGGCTGGGATCCCCCACGTGGGGCAGCCTGGCTGGATAAACCCCTCACCCAGCATGTCCTGCCAGCAGCAAACAGGCGCTGCAAGGCTGGGGCCCCCCATGCAGGACGGCTTGGCTGGATAAACCCCCTCACCTAGAACCTCCTGCCACCAGCAAACAGGCACCGCAAGGCTGGGATCCCCCACATGGGGCAGCCTGGCTGGAGAAACCCCCTCGCCCAGTAGCAAATGGGCACTGCGAGGCTGGGATCCCCCACATGGGGCAGCCTGGCTGGAGAAACCCCCTCGCCCAGCACATCCTGCCAGCAGCAAATGGGCACCGTGAGGCCGGGAGCCCCTTGGAGCTGCTGGGTGCCAACCCAGCCCAGCTACCCAGTCTGGCACCTTATTGGAGCAGCAAGAAAGAGTCACTGCACAGCCCCATCCCTGGCTGAGCCCTGCAGCCAGGCCCTGGCCAGCAGCACCCCTCTCCAGACAGCATCTCCAGTGGCTCACCCACGCCCTCCTGCTGCTGCGGCCATGGGGCTGGCAGGGGTGGGAATGGGCACAAACCCTGATTGGCTGCCCTCCAGGATCCAAGACAATCAGATGTCTGGGCAGGTGGGTCTCACCCGCCCCTGCCCAGCCCCAGACACCCCATGCCAGGTGCTGCTAGTTGCCAGGATCTCGGGGGGCACCGGGTCCTGCTCTGCTCCTGCCCTGCTCCTGCCCTGGCTCAGCAGAGGGCCCCTGGGGGTCCTGCCCCGAGACCAGCCTGCCTGAGACCTGGTGTCTTTCCATCTTTCCTAGACGCCCCGTTCCCGCCAGGACCTCACAGGCACCGGGCCCACGTGGCACACGATGGCATCCCAACCGTCAGGAGGGCAGGGCGGAGGGCCGATCAGGCCCGGCGGATCTCAGGACAATGACATGGAGGACTTGTTCCACACCTTCAGGAACAGTGGTTAGCCAGGCACTGGGTCCCGACACAGGCAGACCTCAGGGCCTGAGAAGACTCCCTCTCACCTTTTCTCCTGCTCGCTCTCGCCCTCGGCCAGCACCGAGGGGCGTCGCAGGGGCAGCTGGCAGCTCTTGCTCCTACTGGTGCCACCACTGGCTTCCAGAGCTTTCCTTCCTACCCCGGGTTTACTGAGTGGCTCCGTGGCTCTCAGCACCCCCTCTTCCGGCCACGTTGTTCCACCTCCTGCTGGAAAATCTCTTTCCCCAGGCGGGCGGTGAAACACTGCAATGCGTTGCCCGGAGCGGTGGTGGAATCGCCATCCCTAGAGGTTTTTAAGTCCCGGCTTGACAAGGTCCTAGCTGGGATGACTTAGTGGGGGTTGATCTGGGGCTGGACGTGATGACCCCTCCCAGCCCTGGGATTCTATGATTCTGGCACCCCCACTTCACAGCAGCGGCTCTGAGAACAGAATGTGGCCTGGGGGCTGCGTCCTGGGTTATGTGCCAGCTAAACCATCCCCCCAGGGACCTGGCAGGCGGCTCCATGGCTGCACCTGGGGAAAACGCCAGTTCCCATGAGCCCCAGGGAGATCCTTCCCAGGGCCGGGCTCTGGTAAAAAGGGAAATGTGGTTTCTGGGCTGTCCAGGTGGAACATGGCCCCAGGGAGCAGGGTGCAGCAGCAGAAGCAAGCACCGGGCAGCTCCCTGGAAGGGATAGTTCCTAGGGGACAAGCTGAGCAGGAAGAAGCTCCAGGACCACGAGGGTCCAGGGGCACCGGGCGCTGACCTGGCAGAGCGCAGGGAGCCCTGGGTCTGACAGACGTCCTGGTTGTCTAGGGGCCGTCCTCCGGTTACAGAGCCAGCACTAACACATTGTCTTTGCCCCTTGCCCAGGGGAAGAGGAGGTCACTATCGCCAGCCTCCCTCGGCCCTTTGTCTTCACCCTGCGGGACACCAAGCAGAAGGTCGTCCTCTTGCAACGCAACAACCTCGTGGCAGAGGCCTCCAATGCCGAGCCGGGTGAGTGCCACACGCCCTTTTGCGCCCCCTTCCCGCTGGCTGCCCCGCTGCTTGCCTGGCCGAGGCAGAGGGACTGAGTGGCCTCTCCAAGGTGGGGAGCCCAGGGGCTGGAGGCAGTGCTGCCCAGGTCTGCCCACGTGGCTGCTGTGGGAGAGAGTTTGTGGTGGGTTTCACCTGCCCGGGGCTGCCTTGGGCACGTGTGGGAAAGAGCCCTGAGCCCTCTTGTTCCCCCGCCCCACAGAGAAGCTCAGCGTGGTGCCCAACCGGTTCATAGAGGGCAAGCCGTACCCCATCATCCTGGGCGTGCAAAGCGACCGGTGCCTTTCGTGCGGGACGGAGGCTCAGCCCAAGCTGCAGCTGGAGGTGGGTACCGTCCGCAGGGCTGGGGGAGCAGTACTCTGGGCTGGATTCTCCTGGTCCTCCTTGGGGCAGAGATGAGCTCGGGGTGGCAGGCCCTGCCCAGGTCCTGCTCCTTCTCAGAGCGGGCATTTGGGATCTGCCCCCTCCCGTCACAGAGCCCACCTGCCTGTGCTACCGCCGCTGACCCTGGCTGGCGTCCCACTCAGCGGGATTTGTCCATGCCCAGCTGACTCCAGCTGGTGGAGGGGCCCCTTTTCCCCACCACGGCGCTGCCGCCCTGTGGACCGAAGGGTGGTGGAGACTATACGTTGGCGCCCTGACCAGTTGTCCCGTTTGCCGTGGCTGTGGCTCCGGGATGTCCGTATGAAAAGTCACAGGGTGAGTGACCCGATATTGACCGGGCCAGCTTTAGCCCAGGTGGAGGGCAGGAAGTCAGGGCCCTCTGATGGAGCTATGAGGCCTGCTGGCGGGGTGGAGAGGGGGTATGAGGGCAATCGGACAGCACTGCAAGGAGGCAGACCTGGGGAGAAGGCCGGAGAGATCTGGGCCAAGGTTCCTCTGCAGGGCTGGGAGAGAACCTAGTGGGAGGGACAGCTCACTAGTCAGGGCATGGTGAGCCCTGGCCTGAGGTGCTGAGCCCAGGGCTGGCCACTGATTCCATGCTGCTGAAGCCCTGGGCAGGATGTGGGGGGCATGGCCTCTGCCAGAAGGGCCGGGGCTGCAGGCAGTAGGGGCGGGGCTGCAGGAAGAAGGGGCGGGGCTGCAGGAAGAAGGGGCAGGGCCTCGGGCAGAAGGGGCGGGGCTGGGAGCTCACCTCCCCCATCCAGGCCTCAGTGCCACCTGGATGGCATCTCATGGGGCTCTGGAGGCCATTCAAAGGACCTCGGACTCCTGGCTGCTATGGCTGGCATGGTAGCAACTGGGTGCTCCAGGTCCCTTTAAATTCCTGGGCCCAGACTAGCTCTGGCTTTGCCCCCCTCTCTCGGCAGCCCGGGTTGAGCCCCCCAGGATGGCTCGGGGGAGAGCTGGATGCCGAGAACGTTGTGCTAACAAGCCATCACCCAGGAGGGGACAGTTCATGTGGAGCTCAGTTAACTGGGGTGGAAAGGGAAACTGAGGCAGCCCAAAGCCAGTGGTGGGCAAGGCCCCATGCAACGAGGGGGCTTATGTCCCCCAGGAGCCTTTGGGGAAGGGCTACACACACCCCCAGCGTTACCTGTCAACAGGGAGATGAGTGCTGTGCTAGTCCCCAGTGTATAAACCCACACTCAGCCAATCAGCAAGCAGGATCAACAGCGGGTGGCTGTGGCGACCAATCGCATGCAGCGGGCCGCTTCCAGGCAATCGTTAGCCTCGCGGGTCCCGACTAGCTGATAAGCAAGGCTCTGGCGGAGCTCCTGATTCTTCAGCCCCCCCACCGGGGGCGGCTGCTCCTGGCTTCCCATCAGCACGACTCCCTTCTCTGCCCCGCCCAGGAGAAGAGGATCATGGATCTGTTTGAGAGCCAGCAGGAAGCCACACGTTTCACGTTCCACAACATCGCCGAAGGCAACACCCACCGCTTCGAGTGTGCCGCCTTCCCCGGCTGGTTCCTGTGCACCTCCCAGGAGAACAGCCAGCCCCTGGGCGTCACCAACAGCTTGGGCGAGACACAGATCACCGAATTCTACTTCAAGAGGCTCCAGGAGGGCTAGCCGCTGCCGGGGGAGACGCTCGGGGATAATGAACGCTGGACCGGATCCCCCACCTCGCCAAACTATGCTGCCTGCCTCCTTCCGGCGCTGGAAATTAACATAGAGTCGCCTCCCTTTCTCCCGGGAGACTCTCCGGCAGGGTTCCCGCTAACTTTGTCCAGAGCATCATAGAATCCCAGGGCGGGAAGGGACCTCAGGAGGTCATCTAGTCCAGCCCCCTGCTCAAAGCAGGATCAACCCCGACTCAGTCATCCCAGCCAGGACCTTGTCCAGCCGGGACTTACAAACCTCTAGGGATGGAGATTCCACCACCTCTCTAGGTAACACATCCCAGTGCTTCACCACCCTCCTGGGGAAAGAGTTTTTCCTAATCTCCAACCTACACCTCCCCGTCTGTAACTTCAGCCCATTGCTCCTTGTTCTGCCGCCCGTCACCACTGAGAACAGCCTCTCTCCAGCCTCTTTAGAGCTCCCCTTCAGGAAGTTGAAGGCGGCTATTAAATTGCCCCTCAGTCTTCTCTTCTGTAAACTAAACAAGCCCAAATCCCTCAGCCTCTCCTCATAGCTCTTGTGCTCCAGCGCCATTCATGGGTGTAATAAATTTAGCTCTGTGTCCGGATGTGTGTGATGTATACCACTGACAGAAACACAGGTTGCCCAAATGCTCAACTAATGGGGAGCCCTGCTGTCTGGTGCCTCGGGAACCTGTGGCATTATGCCCCGGCTGGCCCCAAGGAAGCCAATCCCAAGGGGCTGAGAGTGATGAGCTATTTAGCCAGGCTGGTGTTTACGCTCTTACCTCCAGTTTACACAAACGCTCGACCAACAGCCGAGAGCAAAGAACTCGCTGGTGAAAATCCAGCACACAGTCACAGCCGGCCCCCACTGCAAACTCAGAGCAGGGCAGGGGGAGGCCCCGCACCCAGGAGCTCTGCACCAGTGCCCCTCGGTGCACAGTGGCCACCCCAAAAGTGACCCAGTCACAGGGTTCAGGTAGAACCAGCCCAGTAGTCAACATTTGCTCCCTGTGGAAGCAAGGCACAGACAGTGGTCACCCCTTCTCTGGGCAAGCTGAAGAGCTGCAGCTCTTTGAGGCTGGTTTTCTACTCCTTGACTCCTTCTTCCGGCTCTTTGAACTCTCACCCATTTCCCAACATCCTGTCTGAGCTGGGCCCAGGAGTCCAGCAGCGAAATGGGACCTGGGCGTCCAGCAGCAGTTGCACCTGTGCCAAACACAGCCGTGAAACACCTCCCCGCTCCTACTTGAGATTCTCCTATTTCTGCATCCCAGGGCTGCATCTGCTCTTTGGCCACCGCATCACACTGGGAGCTCAAGTGCAGCTGATGAGCCACCACAGCCCCCCAAATCTTTTTCAGAATCACAGACTCCCAGGGCTGGAAGGGACCTCAGGAGGTCAACAAGTCCAGCTCCCTGCCCAAAGCAGGATCAACCCCAACGAAGTCATCCCAGCCAGGACTGTGTCAAGCCGGGATTTAAAGACCTTAGAATAAATTACCTGGGGAGGTTGCTGAATTTCCGTCACTGGAGATATTTAAGAGCAGGTTAGACAGACATCTCCCAGGGATGGTCTAGATAGTACGTGGTCCTGCCATGAGGGCAGAGGACTGGACCTGATGATCTCTCAGGGTCCCTCCCACTTACAGGATTGTATGACCCCCCAGGGATGGAGATTCCAGCACCTCCTCAGGTAACCCATTCCAGTGCTTCGCTGCCCTTCTGGGGGAATAGTTTTTCCTAATGTCCAACCTAGACCTGATTTACATGAATAACACATGGAGACATACCTATCTCATAGAGCTGGAAGGGACCTTCAGAGAGCATCAAATCTAGTCCCTCATCACCATGGCAAGACCTATCCATGGACAGACTTTTTTTTTTAATCTATTTAACCCAGATCCCTAAATGGCCCCTTCCACACATGAGCTCACAACTCTGGGTTTAGCAGGCCAGTGCTACCAAACCACCAAGCTATGCTTCCCTTGCTACTCCCACTGTTACTTGAAACCATTCTTCTTTCTGTCAAGGCAGCGCATCCCAGGAGAGTGTCCCCCACCCTGTAAATACGGACTTTGGTCTTTGCTGCCAGGTGCTTTCCTTTACATTTAGCCATATTAAAACACAGTGTTTGGTTGCGTTCAGTTCACCCAGCAACCCGTTCTCTGCATTCGCTGTTGGGGACATCTGCGGAATTACTGCTACGAATACGAAACTCTCTTAACCTTCCCCTTGGGGTTTTATGAAGTGGGTAAATTATCAAATTGCCAGCAGGATAATTTAGTGTCACGTTCATTAGGGGCAACGGGATCTCTCGTCTAAACCCCAATAAAATGCTTTGATATACAGTCCCAGCTGTGAGCTGCTGCTAGATGAGGATCTGGGAAGATGGACACTAGACATTGGTGGGTTTGCTTACGGCTGCTTCAGCAGCACTGCGATCGGGTCCCAAGATCCGTATGACCTTTTTTTAACCAGCTTTTCACTGAGCGGATGTTTGCTCACTGCAGCCTGGAGGCACTGTGTGAGTAACTTCCTTTTCTGGTTTTCCCCTTGGTTAAGCACGGCTTGGAAATTTGAGCTGTGGGGAGATACCGAGCGAGAAAGGGGAAACGAGTTTTGAGACTCAAAAACTCCACTGTGATCACTTTGCTGACCTGCTTTAAGGAAATCATAGAATCCCAGGGCTGGAAGGGATCTGAGGAGGTCATCTAGTCCAGCCCCCTGCCCAAAGCAGGACCAACCCAACTAAATCATCCCAGCCAGAACCTTGTCCAGCCAGGACTTAAAAACCTCTAGGGATGGAGATTCCACCACCTCTCTAGGCAACACATCCCAGTGCTTCACCACCCTCCTGGAGAAGCAATTTTTCCTAAGATCCAACCTACACCTCTTCAGACCATTGCTCCTTGTTCTGCCATCTGTCACTACCGAGAACAGCCTCTCTCCATCCCCTTTGAGCTCCCCTTCAGGAAGCTGAAGGCTGCTATCACATCGCCCCTCAGTCTTCTGTTCTGAAAATTAAACAAGCCCAAATCCCTCAGCCTCTCCTCACAGGTCTTGTGCGCCAGCCCTTTAACCATTTTCGTTGCCCTCCGCTGAGCCTGCTCCAGCAAATCCACATCCTTTCCATACTGGGGGGCCCAAAACTGGATGCAATACTCCAGATGAGACCTCACCAGCGCCGAATAGAGGGGAACAAGCACTTCTCTAGACCTGCTTGAAATGCCCCTCCTAATGCACCCCAATATGCTATTGGCCTTCTTGGCTACAAGGGCACACTGTTGACTCATATCCAGCCTTTCATCCACCACAACCCCTAGGTCCCTTTCTGCTGTACTGCTGCTTGCTTAGCCGGTCGGTCCCCAGCCTATAACAATGCTTGGGATTCTTCCATCCCAAGTGCAGGACTCTGCACTTCTTGTTGAACCCCATCAGATTTCTTTTGGCCCAATCCTTCAATTTATCCAGGTCACTCTGAATTTATTCTCTACCCTCCAATGTATCTACCTCTCCCACTAGCTTAGTGTCATCTGCAAACTTGCTGAGGGTGCGATCCAACCCCTCATCCAGGTAATTGATAAAGATGTTGAACAACACCGGCCCCAGAGCCGAGCCTTGGGGCACTCCGCTTGAAACCAGCCACCATGCAGTCTGACAGGGTAAGGCCGGAGGGGCGTGAATACAAGAGGGAAAAGCAGGGCTGGCAAATAAGCAGAGTGGGGGCAGCTGGGGAGGAAGTTGCCCTGGGCAACCAGCTGGCCCCACTTAAGATGGCCTTTAAAAACCCCTTTGCCCAGTTGGAGAAGGGGGTGATTGAGGAGGGTACAGGAGACGAGTACGGAGAAGCACAGGGAGCTTTCTGGAACGGGAAGGAGTACTCAGCAGCAGAGGGCTCAGGCTCCTATCCAGGCGGCCCTGGGATTCAGCGGGAGGCCAGATATGCGCTGATCATACAGGGGGACCCGATCCAGGAGGGGGAACGTGCTGCTGCTGCTACTACTTGGAGGAGGTACAGGGGTGGGAGGGAACCATCTGGGGAAGTGGCCCAGGGAGAAGAGCTGTGGTGTCCATGACAAGGGAAGCCCTTCCCCACCAGTAAAAGCCGTGGCGGGTCCTTGGGCTGGAACCTGGAATGAGTGAGTGAGGCCCGGGTTCCCCCCAGACCACCATCCACCCCGTCTCAAGAAGGGCAAAGACACCCTGGCCGTGGTGCTAGTGCATTGAATAGAGGCCCGGAGCCCAGGAACGAGGCTCACCTTACTGCACCAGATATTGAGCCATTGACCACTACCTGTTGGGCCTGACCGTCAAGCCAGCTTTCTATCCATCTCCTAGGCAGGTTAAAAAGCGAGAGGGCCGGTCTCCAGAGTGGCTGGATCCAGAGCGCACGCAGAGCCCCTCCAGCGTCTGGCAGAGGGGGCAGAGCTGGAGGGGATGCGAGGCCCAGGCAGGAGATGCTACACCACTAAATTTAGCTCTGTTGTACAAGTCTGAGTCTGTAGAGCCCGGCACAGAGACTCATGGTCCTGGGTCTATTTTTGCCTCTTCCCCACAGCTCCTTGCTCACTTTCCTGCTGGCCCACAGCCCTGTCCCACAAGAGCGCTGACCAGGCATGTGAATACGGAGTGTCTCAGGGTACAAGCTGAGTTCCCACGTGACCTGCCAGGGCTTCCTAAACAGAACGCACACGCCCAGAGGGTGTCCATCTCATTCAGGGCAAATTGCTTAGAGACAGGGCTACTCACAGCCCCACGCTGGAGGCCTTCAGCCATAAGGCACCAAAAGGGCCGTGCTAATGGCAGAATTGGAGAATACTAATGAGGCACTGAAATGAATATTCATGAGGCCATGGCTCATCTACATGGGGCCCTTTTCGATAGGAACGAGGGGATTTTGCCGCTTGCGGGGTCCTCTCAAAAAGGGCCCAACATAGACGAGCTGCACGCGATCAAAACGCGCCATCCGCGCCACGTTCAAAGGGCCGCAGCTGGCAGCACACCAATGAATATTCATTTCAGCGCCTCGGGAGTATTCTCCGATTTGGCTGTTCACATGGCCCTCCCGCAAGTTTGGCCAGGTGTAGACACAGCCTCCAGGTTCTCCACAGCAAGGAAGACCAAAGAGAAGAGAGTTAAGTTGTTAAACGAGCCAAACACACACCCTTTGTGAACCTCCTGGTTCGGGCTTGTAGCAATGCCATCATCTCTCGGCGTAAGTCAAGTCTCTGCAGAGCTCCGTTTGCTTAGGCTGTCGTGCGGCGGGTCTTTCTACGCTGCAAAAAGAGATGCTTGGCCCAAATCTCTGAGCTCGGCTGTATGGACTCAGGCTTGCCAGGTGGGACTCAAGCTCAGGCCCTGTGTCTCCCACCCACCTCTGACTTCAAGGCCTGAACTCCAGCCTGCATTGGAAAGTCTGCTCTGCTACTTTTAGCCCCTGTAGGCTCAGCCTGAGCTTCACTCCCTGGGACGCTGGTGACACCCCATTCGCCTGGCCTGGCCTCTATTTTGTCCGGCTTCTTTCCTGGAGTACCCCTAATGGGAGGTGAATATTTTGCCTTCTCAAGGCAGCCCACCTGAAATTGCCCCACCCACGTGACAGGCGGCTGAGGAGACATCTACCTGAGTTGGCTACAGAGGACCCCTGCATGGAGGAGCCCAGGGATGGATTAGAACACTGGCCCCTGTGTGTGAACCGCAGTCCAGCAGCTGGAAACGCCTCTCGGCAATGACTCCACCTCTGTGGGATTCAGCCGTGTATGGACCTGCCTCTTCTTGCTTTTCCAGGTGCTGAGGCAGGGGGCCCTGACTCCATAGCAGGGGCCAAAGCGAGGCGGAGGGGAGGGCCAGTAAATAGGAAAGTGTCTCTATGGCAGAAAGCGATTCCAGCTCTTTGAGACAGGGACCGTATTCAGGGTGTGTGTGGCCTCTAGGAGGTGGTGGGTGCTACTGCAAGTGCAAACACAGAGGTTCATGGAGGGCAAAGCCTCGTTTGTTTACTTTGGGCTTGTGGTGCAAGGCGCTGTACAAACTGAACAAAAAGCCAGCCCTGTCCCGAAGAACCAACACTCTGACCCGTTGGCTCCGGCTTTTGCTGGTGGTCTCAGTTTTACGTGCCAGGCTGAGCTGGGCCCTGGCTCTGCTGGATGGTTCAGCGTGTGTGTTGGGGCGGGGGGAAGGAGCTTTGAATGGCTGCCTCTGTCCGGTTCCAAGCTGCAAGGTGGGCTGGACCGCTCCTGAGCACAGAGGACCCCATGGGACAAACTGCAAGCACCCCTCTGCTGTACAAAAAAAAAGGGGGGGCCCAAAAGGACCCAGGGGTCAAATGAGTGGCTCAAGGTGACCCCCTCGTTCTACTTTGGTCTAACTTCTCTGAGGCAGGTCCATAAGCACGTGGGGAGGGGGTCAGATGAGAACACATCCCACCCCATGTGGGGTTAATCTTCCTTCTTCCCTGCTGCTCTGTGCAGGAGGAGCCTGGAGGGCATGATGGGGGAACGCAAGGCACCCTGGGAGCTGTAGTACCTTGGCCAGCTCCCTCCCTAGAGAGCTGGCCCTGGAGCAGGGAAGGGACTACATTTCCCCAGGCCCTTGGCCACTAGCCCCAGGAAAGGGAGGGGGACAAGGGAACATTGTTTTTCACTTAGGATATCACAGGAAGAGCCTAGAAGGTAATTTCCATAAAACTTTTATTACTGCATAAAATTAGACTGTGTTGGCGCAAAATCGTTCCACCCACTCATATTTTTCATTGCCTCTCTTACGCACATTCATTGCACACCTCTTTTGAATGTCTTTATTTTAAAAACATTGCAGTCCACGTTTACAAAGTACGCCCCCCCCACACCCCCAGAAATTCCTGTTTATGGGTCTGCAGCACCTGGGCCCCAACCAACAGGAGGATGCATTCGGCGCAGCTGCCTACAGGAGAAGTGGAATGCACTGGGGCTGACCTCGAAGGCTGGGTAAAGGGCATCGTTAAGTGGCTTGGAAGTGACTAATTAATGACTATATGGACCTGAGCTCGAGCGTCGGACGGAATATAAACACTATCCCAGCCTCTTCCTTTCCAAAGATAAGGGGTTGTTTATACTTTGCATCTGGACCACTGCATTATAATGGAAAACGCTATTTACTGGAAGCTGGCTAACGAGAACTCTTTTCCTTGACTTCTTTCTGAGAACGCCCAGATTTTCAGGCCAAAAGAGAACTTCCAACCTCCTGCAAGGAATTTCCTCTACCCGATAGTTAAGAACGTAAGAATGGCTACACGAGGTCAGATGAACGGTCCTTCCAGCCCAATGTCCTGTCTTCCGGGGGCAGCCAATGCCAGGTGCTCCAGAGGGAATGAACAGAACAGCGATCCTTGCCCTGGCATTCAGAGGTGTAGGAAATCCCAGGGCAGAATCATGATTATCTTGGCGAACAGCCTGCTGGACCTAGCCATCATAAAAGTTGCTAATTTTTTTTTTGATGCGGTGACACCCAGATATACTTTTGCCTTTCACAGCATCCCCAGGCAATGGGTGGCCCAGAGGACCATGTGTTGTGTGAATAGTAACAGGTAGCCGGGTTAGTCTATATTCTAACAAAACAACCCAGCGGTGCTGTAGCCTTTAAAGGATAGCTAAATAATTCTCCTGTACCTCAGCCAACGTTATATTGTGTGCCAGCAATGCCCCTCTGCTATGTACATCAGGCGAACTGAATGCACAGGTTGACAAAGAATGAACGGGCACAGAGCAGACTAGGAATCTGAATACACAAGGAGCTGTGGGTGAGCATTTCAGTGGAGTGGGCCACTTGGTTAAAGACCTGAGAATGTGTCCTTCAACAAAGAGGCTGTGTCCACACTTTGCCTTGCTGCTGACAGTTTGATGCAAATCAACAGTCTGGAAAATGCAAAATGGAGGCTTCTTTGCATGTTTGGGTTGCTATTGTGCATATTCATGAGACTAATTTACATGCATCAAGCAGAAATCAAGCTGTGTAGACGTGGTTCTGCCAAAAACCCTCCCTTTGTCGGCAGCCCCTTATGCCTGGAAAAAATCAGACATAAGGGGCTTCCGACAAAGAGGGTTTTTGCCGACAGACCCACGCCTACACAGCTTGATTTCTGCCAAGTTCGAATTAGTCTGATGAATATGCATATTAGCCAGGCAAGTATGCAAATGAGCCTCCATTTTGCATTTTACAGACTGCTTATTTGCATCAACCTGTCAGCACGAAGGCAGGACAGAACTGGACAGAATACTCCAACTGAGGCCTGATCAGGGCAGAGTAGAGTGGAAGAATGACTTCTCACGTCTTGCTCACCTCTTAATGCACTGCTCAGAGCAGCCTGATGGGGCAGGATATCCTAGAAACAGCCCCTGCGCCCTTGTCAGGGTGGACTGCCAAAGGGGGCTGGCAGCTTGAGAGGAGAAGGTCCACCTGTCACAAGCAGAGCTTTCCAAAGCTGGGTAACAGAGGCCAGGAGTCCCTCGAGGAGGATCCTTACAGAAGAGAAGACTGAGGGGTGATTTAATAGCAGCCTTCAACTTACCTGAAGGGGAGCTCTAAAGAGGAGGGTGAGAAACTGTTCTCAGTGGTGTCAGATGGCAGAACAAGGAGCAATGGTCTGAAGTTGAAGAGGGAAAGGAGTAGGTTAGATATTAGGAAAAACCACTTCACCAGGAGGGCAGTGAAGCATTGCAATGCGTTGCCTAGAGAGTTGGTGGATTCTCCATCCTTAGAGGTTTTAAGTCCCGGCTGGACAAGGTCCTGGCTGGGATTATTTAGTGGGGGGTTGATCCTGCTTTGGGCAGGTTGCTGGATTAGATGCCCTCCTGAGGTCCCTTCCCGCCCTGGGAGTCTGTGATTCTGTGATGAGAGAGGGGAAAACCTTGACAGCAGCGACGTTTGGAATTTACAGAACTTGAGCTGAGTCGAGAACAGGAGCAGTGGCTGCATTCTAGGAGGCCCATTGAGTGGACACCCAGCTCCAGGAAGGAGGGTTGGTAAGTAAGTCGCTTAAGGAGTGAGAGACGCTGCCCTGGGGGATGGAGTGTACCTGGAGGACCGAAACAATGGGACCCATAAAAGGGCAGTGTTGTAACTAACTTTGGGCTGTGGGCTGGAGTTTCTGAGGTGTCCACGGAGGTAAATTTGGACAGGATGTCTGCGGTTAGCTCAGGCATGGGGGAGTACTTGGGTGCCAGTCAGCCAGTTACAGGACATTAGCCCTTACCTAACTCCGCTGTCCGGAGACCGACAGGAAACAGACACTTGCCCTGGGGAAGTTACACCAGAGAGCATCAGGGAGTGAGGCTATTTCCAGAAAGGCAGTGACATGAGAACCTCAGAGTTACGGACACAGGAGTTACAAACCGGCTGCTCACCCGCATGTCTCCTTTGCCACCGGAAGCGTGCAATCGGGCAGGAGCAGAGACCAAACCAGAGAGGACCTAATGGGGAGCAGCGCTGCATTAAACATAAGTGGCTCAAAATAACGAGAGTTAAAAAAAAAACAGCACAATGAGGAAACTGTTTCTGTTTGATTTAAATTAACGTGGTTCAAAGCAGCATTTGGCTCCTGTCCAGTAAAGTTTCAAACCAAACCCAGGTTCAGTTGTACGCTTTTAAAAGAACCCCCTTGGCGCTGGGTTCAGTAAGGTGCACCCTTCAGTGGCAAGACATCTGGAGCACTGCAGGTCTCCTCTACATACACCACAGCATATTTCTTGCAAGCTGCACCCCTGAAGGTTTTGGGGAGCTCCATTGAAACCTGAAGGTCCCAATCTCGGCCGAGGGAGAGGGGATTTCAGCGGGACAGCAAGGGATGTTTTGTTTGCTGGCTGCTCATGCAGGCTTCAACTGCAGAACTCTGAATTCTCTAAGGAGTCGCCCTCATCTCAGGTGGCATCATTTATGTCTTCTTCCCGCCATTGGGTTGCAGGATGTTTTGGGACCAATACAGCAGCCGGCGGGTCATGCTTCCCCATCTCCGCAGTCTGGGCAGGCAGGTTGAATTAATCGCTTCCGAGGACAGAATGGACCTTGACGATCAACAAGTCTAACGTGCTGAAAAACACAGACTTCAGACCCTCCTCTAAGGTCTCCTACCCCCAGCCCATGTCTCCTGGCTGAGCCAGGGGGTCATTCAAAAAGTCCACCCAGTTGTGACATCCCAAATCCAAATGAGGGCGCATTCCCTGCATCCCTAGGAGGGTTGTTCCCATGAGTAACCACCCTCACTGTTAAAAACATGCCTCTTATTTCTAGCCAGAACATGTCTGGTTTTTGCTTCTCCTACGGGAACGCGTTCCGCTTTTGTCTGCTGGATGAAAAACTAGCAGAAATCACTTTCCTTTTGTAAGCCCTGGTGGACTTTGGTCAGGTCGCCTCTTCGCCGTCTCTTTGGTACTCTAAGGCCTTATCTTCCTGGGAAAGCTATCCTGGGCATAAGCTAAGGTGGAAATTTAGACTCCTATAATTATACTGAATTCTGGTGTAGCCCGACTGGGAAGAATAAGTTTCCATGCTCCCCCCTGACACTCACACACACTTATGGGGCTTCCAAACAGTGGGATTGAAACAGCCTCTGCATTGGAAACTCCCAAACCCGGCTCCAAGCTTTAAAAGCTCATACGCCCTGGCTGCCCCATCTCTGGTGCTACACGGCTGGTTCTTAGGACTGGGTCGTCCCCTCTCCATGTCTCTCTCCTGCTCCCTGGCCCTCTGCCTAGCAGCCGGGGGTTGTTCTCTGCTGCCAGGGCAATGCAGAGCTGGGAGCCCCGACCCAGCAGTTAACACCCCCACTGCGTCCTAAAGGGCTGTTGGCATCACCAGATCCCCCCGGGAATGTTCCTTCGCACCACTGGGCCCAGCCAGCCCTGCAGCATTTTGTACCCCCATTGCATGGGGTATAGAGCACACCTGGTGCACGTGGGCGGCCGAACTGAGCCTCCAGCCGCTTCTCTCCCTTCCCAGCTCTCAGCTCCCCTCCTGCCATTGCTCAGCTGATAACAAATCTCCCTTCTGCTCCTCGCAGGCTCCCTTGTGGAGACACACTCCGCGCAGGCAGACCGTCGTTTACACGCCTGTGAACCCGAGAGTGAGAAAACACCAACGTTCAGGCTGAATGTGCTACTTTCACTCTGTCGCTGTCTGCATTTACCCTAAACAACCCTCCTTGGGCCTCGGTATTGTCAGGTGCGGGTGTTAATTTAAAGGTCATAATAACCAAAGATCATGCAAGACACCAGACAACTTTCTTCCACACCAGCATAATGCCCCTGAGTCGCAGGGGGCCAAACAGTGCACTGCCAACTTCGGGGAGTTATAGAATCATAGAATCATAAAGCACTGGAACTGGACGGGACCTCGAGAGGCTATCGAGTCCAGCCCCCTGCCCCAATGGCAGGACCAAGTACTGTCTAAACCATCCCTGATAGACATCCATCTAACCTGCTCTTAAATATCTCCAGCCATGGAGATTCCACAACCTCCCTTGGCAATTTATTCCAGTGTTTGAGCACCCTGACAGTTAGGAACTTTTTCCTACTGTCCAACCTAAACCTCCCTTGCTGCAGTTTAAGCCCGTTGCCTCTTGTTCTATCCTCAGAGGCCAAGAAGAACAAGTTTTCTCCCTCCTCCTTAAGATTCCCTTTTAGATACCTGAAAACTGCTATCATGTCTCCCCTCAATCTTCTTTTTTCCAAACTAAACAAGCCCAATTCTTTCAACCTTTTTTCATAGGTCACATTCTCTAGACCTTTAATCATTCTTATTGCTCTTTTCTGGACCCTCTCTAGTTTCTCCACATCTTTTTTGAACTGCGGTGCCCAGAACTGGACACAATACTCCAGCTGAGGCCTAACCAGCGCAGAGTAGAGCGGAAGAATGACTTCTCGTGTCTTGTTCACAGCACACCGGTTAATGCATCCCAGAATCATGTTTGCTTTTTTTGCAACAGCATCACACTGTTGACTCCTATTAAGCTTGTGGTCCACTATAACCCCTAGATCCCTTTCTGCTGTAGTCATTCCTAGACAGTCTCTCCCCATTCTGTATGTGTGAAACTGATTGTTCCTTCCCAGGTGGAGCACTCTGCATTTGTCCTTATTAAACTTCTTCCTGTTTACCTCAGACCATTTCTCCAATTTATTCAGATCATTTTGAATTACGACCTTATCCTCCAAAGCAGTTGCAACCCCTCCCAGCTTGGTATCATCTGCAAACTTAACAAGCGTACTTTCTATGCCAATATCTAAATCATTGATGAAGACATTGAACAGAACCTGTCCTAAGACAGACCCCTGCGGAGCCCCACTTGTTATACTTTTCCAGCAGGATTGAGAACCATTAAGAACTACTCTCTGGGTACAGTTATCCAGCCAGTTAGACACCCACCTTATAGTAGCTTCATCTAAATTGTATTTGCCTAGTTTTTTGATAGGAATATCATGAGAGACCGTATCATTCAGTTACAACGGTAACTCCTTCAAGAGCTCTGTACGACCAGCCGCTTCATTCCTACATTAAATTCATATTATCGTTTCTTTGTGACTGCGCCCAGGAGCTCAATCACGGTGCCAGGCACTGAACAGACCAGGCACAAAATATCCCTGCCCCAACAAGCTAGTTATCTCAGCAATAAATTCATCTCAGAGTGGAAGCCAAGCATGGAAAATTTCAGCCCCAGGGAGGAAGAGAGCAGAAGGTTGCAAATGTCAGAGGAGCAGGTAGGGGGCAGGAGCCTGCTGGGCAGCCATAAGTAGGGTCTTCTGTCCCACAGAGGTGGTTTGTTGGGTCAGATTGTGTCTGTATGAACATCCAGGCTGCGTTCTCATGAAAAGGCCAACAGAGTGCCATAGTATCAGAGTTCAGAGAATCAGAGAATCCCAGGGAGGGAAGGGACCTCAGGAGGTCATCTAGTCCAGCCCCCTGCCCAAAGCAGGATTGACCCAACTAAGTCATCCCAGCCAGGGCTTTGTCAAGCCGGGACTTACAAACCTCTAGGGATGGAGATTCCACCACCTCTCTAGGCAACGCATTCCAGTGCTTCACCACCCGCTTAGAGAAGCAATTTTTCCTCATATCCAACCTACTCCCCCCGGCCCCGTAACTTCACACCATTGCTCCTTGTTCTGCCATCTGACACCACTGAGAACAGCTTCTCACCCTCCTCTTTAGAGCTCCCCTTCAGGAAGTTGAAGGCTGCTATTAAATCACCCCTCAGTCTTCTCTTCTGTAAACTAAACAAGCCCAAATCCCTCAGCCTCTCCTCATAGGTCTTGTGCTCCAGCCCCCTTTAGTACATTAGTCTGTATCCGCAAAAACAACGAGAAGTCATGTGGCACCTTATACTACTAGAGCCCCTTTTCGTTTCTAGAGACGGTGGTTAGCAGTGGTGGGGAGGCTCTATGGGCAGGGTTTGAGCCTGCACCATTTCTCATGGCTTATCCATCCAATATTGGATTTGCACGGTCGGTTGCAATAACTGCATGTCGGTCTATTTCCGAACTCTTCAGTCTGAGTTTTTCCTTCTAAGATGAAGTTCTTTCGTGTGGCTTGTACATGTACTATCGAGGAATGATGTGCCCTGTCGTAGCAGTCGTCACCAGGTATCTCGATCTGATGATGTAGATTCCCAGGATTTTGGATCCATGTTGAATTTTTTCATGGCGTTTTTGCAGGTATCCTTGAATCTTAGCTTTGGTCTTCCTCTTGTACTCAACCCATGTGACAGTTCACCAAAGAGGATTTCTTTGGGAAGACATTCGTCACCCATTCTTCTCACATGACCAAGCCATCGTAGTCTTCTGCTGTTGAGGGTCGCTCTGAGGCTGGGAATGCCAGATCTTGACAGGATGTCTGCATTTAAAACTTCATCTTGCCAGCTGAGATTCATAATTTTGCGGAGGCAGCGAAGATGGAAGCTGTTCAGTTTTTTCTCCTGCTTTGAGTAGATGGTCCCATGCCTCAGAACCATACAGCAGGATGCTCAATATACATACCTGGTAAATTAGTATCTTTCTTTTCACTGTCAGCTTAGGATTGTTTCATGCTTGTCTGCCGAAAATAGTAGCTGCCTTCCCGCTTCCGATGTTCAATTCTTATAGACAGATATTTTGGAGCGTAAGCTTTTGTGGAAAAAGCCCCACTTCATCCTAGGCAGCAAGGTATTTTTTCCCACCGCCTTTTCGCTGACACAGAGTAACTTCAACTTTAGTGACATCCTTGTGTGGGCAAGGCAACCGTAGTTTTAAAACGTGGCAGCTGATTGAAAGAATGCCAGGGCAGACAGGGACAGGAGTGCATTAACTAACCGAAAAAAGACAACAATGCGGGGGTCATGGGAGCATGGTAAAATCATGGACTTTCCTGGCTTGTGTTTGTGAAGACAAGAGAGGAACTGGCAGCTGTGGCAGAGGACAGGACAGGCATTCTTGGAAGGGCCTGACTCTTCAGGAGCGCGTGTGCAAGTCATGAATGGGTTTCTTTTCTTATTAAACCACACAACCCAAGCACCCCATGGCTTTTCAGGATTAGGTGCAGAAGGATCTGGGTAAGGCCGTTTGGGCTGTGTTGGCCCAGTGTGGTGACAGGCCAGGGCCTGGCTGAGGGCTGGATTTGGCCATAGGTATTGGCTACTTCTTTTCTGCCTAGTGAGGGAAGTCTGCAGGGTGGAGCCTCCACCTTTATTTCATGGCAAATACCATTTGTGGAATTTTAAAATAGAGTGCCTGCGATTTTTAAGGTGCTGCACCTCGGGAATAGGGTGCCCGTCCTACCTGGGGCTTTCGTTGGTTCAATGGCTTTCAGCACCCACACTGTGCCCCAGGGGCCCTCAGGAAAGAGGTGGAGCAGGTGGTAAAACTGGAGGGGTCACCATGGGCCAAGCATCCCTCAGTGGCAGCTGTACCAGGGAAAGTTCAGCCTTCGCTGGCCTGTTATATACACCCTGCCAGCCCCTCAGCTGAACAAGGTACCCTTCTGATTTCTCTTTTGCCCCTTGGTACAAGCAAGTTACGCATCACACGCGTGAGCTGGTTGGTTATTAACACTCCCCCTTGTACCTGTTGGAGTGAACAAAACACCCTGTTCTCTATTCACTCCTCCTGGCCTGCTACGGCTGGGAGTGGGCGATCCGGTCCCACCTCCAGGAGCAGGTCTGTGCCCGACTCTGGGCTGGGCTTCGGAATGCGGTTGCACAAATATCTAAAACTTCCCTGGGGGCCTGTGGTTTTTCCCACCCAAGTTCTCTGTGACCAGACCCGACCTCTGCTCCGAGCCCAGCTTTGGTTCAGGCCTCAGGTGTTGCGCCCAGCCCTGCCCTTCTCCCTTGCTCTCTGCTGCAGGAACCAGCCGGGCCATTTCAGGCTGTCATCCCCGGAGGGCTGGGCAATTCCAGCCCCGTTTGCCAGGTTTGCACAAGGGGCTGGGTAGCGAGCTGAACTGGATGGGGAAATTGCTGACGCCGTGCATCTTGAGCAGCCGTTCTTCCTCATCGTGCAGAGCCAGCTTTCCCTAGGCGTGGCGGAACCTGGAACCGTGCCACCGAGCCTCCTCTTCCCCCGCTGGGATCCCCAGGGCTCTCTGTGCTGGGCGGGGGGGACCCCAGGGTCTGTGCCTGGTTGACGGTTCTGCGCCCACTGGAGCTGTCGGTGTTGTTTGTACAGATTGATTTCATCATGAGTTTCACTTCCATCCCCGCTGGGGCATCTCTCATTGAACACAACGCGGTCATGGCCTAGCTCGGGCGGTAGCAGCAGGGCCGACGACAAAAGGGGGCAAAAGGGGCGGTGGGATCTTCAAGCACTGGGACCTCGAGAGCGGTGTTGGTTGAACTCTGCTCTGTGGAGCATGGGCGTGCCAGGAGCAGCCTGCAGGAGTGTCGCCTGCGTTTGGAAAAGTGCGCCCCTGCTCGATACGTTCTGTTATTACGTTCTGTTATATAATCTGTTATTAAAACCAGGGATAGCTCAGGGGCTAGCGAACTGCCTTGTAAACCCAGGGCTGTGAGTTTGGTGTCCAGGTCTGCCCACAGGGGACTCCACACTATGCCCCAGGCCCCTCTCTGCTTCTTCCTACCCCCATTCCATCTCTGCCCTGCCCTTCAACTCCCTCACTTCCTTCCAGCCTCCTTCGCCAAGCGATGCCAGGAGCCAGTGGAGCAGGGCAGGAGGGGCTGGGTTGCGCTAAGTCTGGGGGTTCTGGTGGATGAAAGGCTGGATATGAGTCAACAGTGTGCCCTTGTAGCCAAGAAGGCTAACAGCATAGTAGGGTGCATTAGGAGGAGCATTTCAAGCAGATCTAGAGAGCTGTTGTTCCCCCCTCTTCAGCACTGGTGAGGCCACATCTGGAATACTGTGTCCAGTTTTGGGCCGCCCAGTATAAAAAGGATGTGGATTTGCTGGAGCAGGTTCAGCGAAGGGCAACAAAAATGATTAGGGGCTGGAGCACAAGACCTATGAGGAGAGGCTGAGGGATTTGGGCTTGTTTAGTTTACAGAAGAGAAGACTGAGGGAGGATTTAATAGCAGCCTTCAACTTCCTGAAGGGGGGCTCTAAAGAGGAGGGTGAGAAACTGTTGTCAGTGGTGGCAGATGGCAGAACAAGGAGCAATGGGCTGAAGTTGAAGAGGGAGAGGAGTAGGTTGGACATTAGGACAAACTCTTTCCCCAGGCGGGTGGTGAAGCACTGGGATGTGTTGCCTAGAGAGGTGGTGGAATCTCCATCCCTGGAGGTTTTTAAGTCCCGGCTGGACAAGGACCTTGATGGGATGACTTAGCTGGGGTTGATCCTGCTCTAGGCAGGGGGCTGGACGAGATGACCTCCTGAGGTCCCTTCCAGCCCTGGGATTCTAGGCTTCTATGCTCCCTGGGCTGCCCTTGGCCTTGTGCTTCTGTGTCCCCCTGAAAAGTGGGCCCCCCAAAGCATGGGGCCCGGGGCAGGTGCCCCAAACTGTCCTCCGGACAGGGCAGCTGCGGTGCTCTCTGGCTAGCTGACATTTCCGGGCTGGTTTCTCCAGCTGTGGCATGACACCGGCTGCAAACCACATCCGCTCCGGTGCCGAACGCCAGGGAACGTCGGAGGGAGCCGGGGGCCGACACTGCCAGACTGTGGAAAAAAATCAGCAACCTGGAGGCGCCAGATTTCCACTGAGATCCTGCCCCGGTGCTCCCATTTCCGGCTGCTGCCAAAGGAAAGGCTCTGGCACGCCCGCTACTTCCTGGAGAGAGCAGAGGCAGCAGCTTGCTGGGTTAGGGCTGTACCCTGGGGCTCTGCTTACCCTACTGTGGCTTTGCCAGCCAGGGCCTTTGCCTTCCGCTCCAGCCAGCTGCCCCGCACACACCTGGGCCCCTTGCTCCCCGCCCAACCTGGCTGGGCTGCCCCATCTGTACTGCAGAGCTAGGCAATGCAGAGCTCAGCCCGTGAAAGCAGGTGGCATCTCTCGCTCTGCATTGCACCTACCCTGGATCAACACGGCCCCAACGGCCCCTTGCGTCCCAGCCTCCGGAGCCCCCCAGGCACGAAGACTGTGCTCACCGCGGCCGGGGGGGCAGTGTAAATGGGGGCAACTCCTCCTGGCAGCCGCATGCTGGGCGTGTTCCCCGCCGCTCTGCACATGGGGCCGGAGACGTGCCTGGTGGCAGCGGTTGCGGGGAGTCGCCGGCATCGAGTCAGCGCTGGGGGCGCCTGGCTCGGGGGAGGGGGTGAGCACTGGGCCGCGTATTATATATTTATTTCTCTCTCCTCCTGGATATCTATTGTATCTGTGTGTGTCTAGCTGGGTGGATAGATAAATATAGAACATGTGGCTCTTTGTATGCTATCCCTGGCTTAGTGGAGAGCATTAACCCTGCAGCTTGTCATGGGCCCTGCCTGCCCCCCAGGGCCCTAGAACCAGGCTCCCAGCTGAGCCCAGAAGTCGGCACTGCAATGAAGCAGCCTCTTAGCCTGTGCCCGGCAGCCCAGAGCCAGCCCCGGGCAGCCGCCTGATGCATAGACATGGGTGGTGGGTGGTGAAAGCAAGGGGAGGCATTGCTCAGGTCAGGCCTGCTCCTACCTGTGAGAGGCAGGCTGCTCTCAGCCTGGATCTGGGGCTGGCAGCTGAGGGGGGAAATCTGGCAGTGAGGTCCATCACTCACGGCCGCCTGGCACTCCAGGCTCGGGACGGCTGGGGCTGGCCAGTTCTCCAGGGCCAGATAGGAGGGGGTTCTGTGGCTGCCCTGGCCAGCAGGTGCTGGATGATGCGGGGATTGTGCTGCTCCGGGGCCAGGGGTGTGCGAGCTTTGGGCTGGAGCCCAGCTGCAGCCACAGCGAAGGGACCTGGGCCTACACGGAAGGAGGCTAAGAGGGTTCCAGTGAGGAGAGGAGACTCGTGCTGCTGTTTATATGCACAGCCGCACCCGAAGGGGAAAAGCGCCCCCTCTTTCTCTTTCCCCTTTCAGAACTGTCGCTTTCCATCTGATGCTTAATTTCCCAACGCCTTCCAAAGACAAGCCGGGGCAGGTCCTTTACCAGCTCTGCTGGAGTCCAGAAACCACGGAATAAATCCACGTTCACTCTGGATTTCGGGCTCTTCTCACCACCCTGACTCCCCAACCCATCTTTCTCGGAGGAATTCTGCCCCGTTCACCTCGCATGTCCTCCGGCGATGTGCGTTAACTCCTGAGCTTCTTCCCCGACGTGCTCAGCTGCGACAGCCGAGCTGGCAGTGCCATCTCAGAGCCGGTCACTTGCTGCTGCAGAGGCTGGCCCCCTAAAAGCTATGACCTCAGCTACCCTGTCTTGCTCACGTCCTGGGACCCACCGGGGTATCGCAACGGTCCACAACAGTTTCAAAACTGGCGTTTCAAGAGGGTTGCTCTCGGGTGGGGGAGGGCATGCTAAGGAAAAGTTTTCACGTTTCCAAAATGTTTGTTCTCAGGCTTTTTTCCAGCTGCAGCTGTTCCCCAAATGGGACCTGCAGGTGCATTGGTGCCCCTAACAGAGTATTTGTTGGTGAACATACAGTGAGCCCAAGTTTCCCTCAAATTGATGCAAAGTTCTTCCTGAGCTCAGTGAAAACCGACGGTGCTCAGCTACCCTCAGGACCGAACCCTACATTTGTAGCAACGGGCAGTGCGTTCCTTTAGCCGTGTTGCTCTGGTGCGGTAGCAAGGTGGGTAGGTTGTACTGGTCTCTTGGCAAAAGGGATTCAACATCTGGCTCTAGGCAGACTTGCCCCCTCAGCCATGGTTCCAGAGAGATCTGGTGATCTGTGGGTGGCTGCTCTGATGGATTACGAAGACAGCAGGGTTCTGTGGGGGACTGATCCCCATTCTGACACTCCGAGCGCAGAAAGTGGGCCCCCCGAAACCTTAAAAACACCTTGTCTCCATAGGCTCTTCTTAAAAAAGCTCCCCAAGGTCACAGATTCCCTGGGCAGAGAGGAGGGCATACCTACCACCACCATCAAGAAAGAAAGTGGGAAAGTCCCCCTTAAAACTCAGGAAGACACATTTGGCTTTCTCCCTGTGGGGGTAATCCCAAGATTCACCACTCCCTTATGACAGACTGGGAAACAAAGAGCTCTAATCCAGTAGCTGACCCTTCCATCTAGGTGTGAAAATACACAGACACTCTGTTAGGACACAGGAAAAATGTAATTTATTAACAAAACAAAAGCTGAAAAATGCCAAGAAAGCAAATAAGCCTATTTGGTTGCTGGGTGTAATAAAAGCAGCTCAAACCATCCAGGTTAGGACACAGAGAATTACTTCTCCAGATTCAGCTTAGAAGTTGCAGAGGACAGGGGAAAATCATCAACCAGCCTAAAAAGTTCCACACCAAATAAAAATAACCTGATCGCGTCTAACTAAACATTTCTTTCTACTTACCTATCCATGCTCTGATTATGAGACGGCCAAGTTATTTACTGGATTTATTCATCCTGCTTCAGGTTAAGCATCTTGCCTGTGTCTTTCTGCTCTCAGCAGGCAATCGCTCCGGTTCAAAAGAATCCCTCTTTCTCCCCATGGCTCACTTGGCTGTTTCACAGACAAGCGCCCCCTGCCCCCTGTGTTTAGCCCTTTTCAGGCATTCATTTATGACAGCATCTCTATGGGGATAGAATCGTTAGCAAGGAAAACAACAAGGAGCCCTTTGGCACCTTAAAGAGCCCGCTGGTGCCCACTTCCCCAGCAACTGCAGCTTGGTAGGGAATGGGATACACACACACATACACATATGGGAGTGTTACATTCCCACACAGAGGAGCTGCTGGTGTAACACCAACAGGTGGAAGGGAGCCTCGGATCCCTGGAGCTTAGAGCAGGAGCCTCTACCACTTGAATGAAAAGCCAGCTGGCTTTGAGCAGAAGGGGCAGATGCTCACACGCTGAGCTTCAGAGAGCTCTGCTGTGGGTCTGCCCATTGGTGTTACAGGGAGGGGCTCGTCCAGGATTTCAGCTGGGCCTCTGGCACTCAGGGCATGCTTCCTCGGTGAGGGGCGGTATGTAACCCACATGCTGACTGGGTGTGGTTTGCTGCACCTGTACTCTGGCGGAGGAATAGCTCAGTGGCTCGAGTATTGGCCTGCTAAACGCAGGATGGTGAGCTCAAGCCTTAAGAAGGCCACCCAAAGATTGGTGCAAATAGATGTCAGGGATGGTGCCTGGCCCTGCCAAGAGGGCAGGGAGAGGAGTGAACAAGATGACCTCCCAAGGTCACCTCCAGCTCTAGGAGATGTGCAGCTCCAATTCAGAGAGAAAAAGCTGTGACTCTCCTCCAAGCCTGAGCTCAGCCCTGGCTAGCTTCTAGCTCTGCTGTTAGAGGCTCCTGTACTAAGCTCAAAAGACCCCAGGTTCAGTTCCCCCTGTTGGTGTTACACAAGAGCTCTGAGGTCTTTGCTTTCAAAGACTAGTTGGCATGCAGCTTCCTTGGTGGCCAGCCCACCTTAAACTCTGACATACTGAGGGACAATCTCCACTGGTTGATCTATTTCCTTTCCACTGCTAAATCTCTGCAGAACATCCCATGAGCAAGAGGCTCAACTGGCTGTGGTGGCACCAGCATTCCCCCTAATTTTTTCCATCCATAAGTGGAATAAATTTTGTGATGTGCACTGAGGCATTTGAAGATGTGTACCACCTGTGGAAATACCTGCTCCCTGCTGCAGGGGGATCTGCTAACCAGCCTGAATCTCTCCTGGGTGGCCGTCCAAGCACTCAGCTTACAGGGAATGCTGGTTATCTCTGCTCCCCAGCACGGTACTGTAACACCCCCATCTTTGCATGTGTGTGAATATATCCCTGCCAAATGGACACTTGCGCTTCATGCATCTGAGGAAGTAGCCTCCAGCTTCTACATTTCTTGGTCTTTCAGGTGCCCCAGGACGCCCGGCTGATTTTGCACGGGGATGCCCCCCTAAAGTTAGCAGGGAAGAGATGTAAAGGACATTGCACATAACTGCAGTAAAGCAAACCGTGGCTTGGGCTGGGAGGAAACCTGCCTGCTTGGCTGGGCCACAGTGACATTTCTTGGGGCGGAATTCACCCCTTGGCGGAGACATCTATGCCCCAGATACGTCCGAAGCAGAACGGACGTGGGGCACAGGCTCGACGGGAATTGAAGCGCGATGGGGAGGGTCATCTACTTCATTTGCACGCTGCTTTGGGGCGGGGGGGCAGCGTATTTTCTCAGCGTGCGCCACCGGGCTTCCTTCTTTTCGCATATTTCACCCACTTGTGAAATTTAGAAAAATATCGTTATGTCCTCATCTCTCTGGAAGCGTTCCCAGAGAAACCCCGCCCTCTTCCTCTTGTGCCCTCTATATCATGCGCCTCGGGATGCTCTGAGGAACCAGTCCGCACCGAGGCAGACTCTCCGAGAGAGGGCGATTCCGGCGCACACGTCACACAGGTACCGTTGTCCGAGCTGGTTGGCGGCTGGCTGGCTGGCTCTAGCTGGCACCTGGGTGGGGAGCTCCGGATGAGCACATGTTGCTGTTTCAAGAGGCGGCCTTGCTGCAGACACGGCGCGGCCTCTCAGAAAGGCTTTTAGGGCGTGAGTCAGAACACTCTCGGGGCTTTGAATGGCGGTGCAGCTTCATTCTCAGATTGCTCAGCTCAAACCAGTGGGAGCTGTTAGCACAGCAGACCTCTGACAAACATGTGCTTTTAAAGCCTAGTCGGTGTGCAGTTTCCCTGTGGGCTGTATTTTCCACCGAGCAGCCTGCCCTAAATTCTGACAGTCTCTGCTGGTTGGTAGATTTGCTTTCTGCTGCCAAATCTCCATCCAGCTTTCCCTGAGTGAAGTTCCTTTGCAGGATTTATGAAGCTGGCAGTCCTCTATCTCGGTTCCTGCTGGTTATATGCCATAGGGCTCTTAAACAACGCTTTTATTTGTACAAAGCAAAGCAGCGGAAATGTAGCACTTTAAAGACTAACAAAATGATTTTTGCGGTGATGGGCTTTCGTGGGACAGACCCACTTCATCAGCTCAATTTCATTTCCAGTGCAGACTGACATTTATAAGTGCAGAGGACCTATTTGATTTATTCAGTGATGTTTTGTTGGAGAACAGATTAACACAGCTATCTGTCTGTTACTCTTGGATTTGTCAGTATTTATTGCAATTTGTTTTGGTCCTCTGCACTTGACAATGACAAATGACAATCTTGGAAATGCACTTGATCTGATGAAGTGGGTCTGTCCCACGAAAGCTCGTCACCAAATAAATTATTTTGTTGGTCTTTGAAGTGCTACGGGACTGCCTTTTTGTTTTGGTAGCATATAGACTAGCACGGCTCCCTCTGTGTGACTTTTATTTGTAGAGAATCCAAGTGTTACTTATACAGAAGCTCCATTTTGCTACCTGGGTATTATGTGCATTTTTTAAAACACTGACTTCAATCACATTCTGCATGTTACCAAGCCTTGATCTGCAGGGCTTGCCAGCCTGCTTGCTTTCACAATAAATTCCCACTGAGACACAGCTCTAGTTTTAATTTCCTCATTGCCCTGATCTCAAAACGGCACGCTTAGCACTTTGCCCTGGTATTGCAGCAAATAGTCATGTTACCTCCACTTAAAACCTTACCAATATTCCTGTTTCAAGGTGTTCTGCTGCCAGATCCTGGTGTTATTGCTACAGGCCCAGACTGAGCTGGGGAATAAGGAGACACACAGCTGGCCAGTTTCAGTGGCTTGCGTGTTAGGAGCCAAAGTCTTTCTCCATGGCTGGCCGGAGAGGTGAGTGGTGCCAGGATGCTCATGTTTGGCTTTTTCCCCTCCTAGGTTTCCAAGCAAGAAGCAGCAATGGCAGCCGTCCCTGATGTACAAGAGGAGTCGATGGAGTTCTACAGGTAACCTGGATTTACCGACCCCCCCGCCCCCGGTTTGAGTTTCTTGGAGCTGGGGATTCTTGCTGGAGTTTCAGGGTGAAATTCACCCCAAAGAGGCGGCAGAAGGCCCAGATGCTCAGAGGGTTCAAAAAAGATCTAGCTAAATTAACGGAGGTGAGATCCCTCAATGGCTACTAGCCAGGCCGGGTAGGCATGAAGCCTCCCGCTTCTGTCTGTCGGGAGAGCAATTGCTTTGACTGCCTGTTGTGTGCACTCCCGCCGGGACGTCAGGTGCTACAGACAGGTCTGACCCAGCGGGGCTGTTCTTCTGTGCTGCTTCGGGCCAGCAGCAGCCCAAACCAGCCCAGCAGCGGCAGCAGTTCCTTGTCATGTTAAGCCCCCCGGGGAGAACAAGGTGGGTGCGTGGGGCTGTCGAATGTCTTCCCCAGCCACTAACCCATCTCCGGTCCCTTGCTTACAGTGTGAGCGAGGAACAGTTCTATGAAGTCGACCACCCCTACCTAGGGAAGGTAAGTGTCAGCGTCTCCTGCAACAGCCCTTAGGGGGGTTTGATTCCCTGCCTGAGACCCCTGGAGCTCCCACTCGACGTGGCTCAGAGCATGTCCTACTGGCAGTGGTCTCTGGCCCGCTGAGACTGCCCGACAATGAAAGCACATCCAGCAGCAGCTGGCCCTGGCTGTGGGCCTGCCTGGCTGCCTGATGTTAGCATCCCTTTGCCTTTCAGCCGCTGCCCGGAGGAAAGCAAAGGAGCTGGCTAGTGCTCAGTGGCCAGGCCGGCCAGGCGAGTGGGACTGGCCAGGGCAAGGGAGTCTGGGAAGAACCTTGGCAGGGGCAGCTCTGGTCCTCCATGAGGAGGGGAATTTGCTGGCCGAGGGAACTGTAGCTCACACTGGGGGGGCCCGTTGGCATGCGTGAACTCACGCCTGTTCACTCCCAGGAGCCCCAGGGTGCAGCTGAGAGGAGATTGCTGCCCCAGCCACTTCCTGGCAGGGTGAACTCGTGGCGTGGCCGGGGCAGCCACTGGGGAGGAGGGTGAGGCAGCAGCTTGTTTCATGGTCCTGTCCTGGCCCACAGAGCTCCGCCCGAGGCTACAAGCCCCACGCCATCTCCCGGAGCTCCTCTGCCTGCGACCTGAGCGTAAAGCTGAAGGTCACGGAGCAGAAATCGCTCAGGACCTTCCGCAGGTCTGTGGTGCTGGTCATCGCCACCGAGAAGATGAAGGCGTTGAGAGCAAGGCCCTTCTCGGACGATGACTTGAGGGGCATCTTCGACACCATCTTCGGTACGTGCTGGGGGCAGGGCCAACCTCCGCACCGGACACAGGGGGAAACTGAGGCGTGGCAGGATGGCCCGACCGACCCACAGGGAGACAGCGGCAGAGCAGAGAGAAGGTCTAGGCTAGCGCCCTAACCATGGAGCTTGTCCAAATGCATGCCCTCCGCTTGGCCCCAGCGGCCATGTGAAGCCCCCTTGCACCAGGCACAAGGGACCTTTCTCCTGGATGGGAGGGGGCTAACACCTTGGAGAAGGAAGCAGAGGCCAATATGCCCTTTCACTCCAGTCAGGAAAAACTGCCTTTCTCTGGGGGTCACAGGCAGCTCTCCAATCCCCAGCTGCTTTCAGGCTCAAGTAGTGCAGCAAATTCACGGCTGCCAGGAGCTCTGCGGGGATGGCAAGGCAGGATTCCAACCCCGGGCCCCGCAGCACAGGTTCTAAGGAAAAAGGAGAATCCTCATTATCAGTACGGGGCCTATGACACACAGCTTGGCAGTGTTGATTAAATCACACACAGGCTGGTCAGTTCCCTGGACTCTGAACCGTTCTGGGCACACATGCAGGAGAGTATGAGAGAGGGACCCGTGTTAGTCTGTAGCTTCAAAAACAACAAGAAGTCCTGTGGCACCTTATAGACTAAGATATTCTGGAGCCTGAGCTTTCGTGGGCAAAGACCCGCTTCTCAGGTGCAGGAGAGGTGAGCCTGGGCTCGGTGCAGGCAGGGCGATATTAACCCCCACGTGCATTCCTACTTTCAGAGACTGTCTCATTCGCCAGACACAACGTCACCTACACGGTGGATTCCATCTACCGCTACTTCCGCTCCATCTCCTGTGAAATCCGGGACACCGACCAGAAGAGCTTCAAGCTGGAGGCTCCGGCCCAGCTGGTGGCCTTACACCTGCAAGGCCCCAACATCATACACCAAGGTGAGAAGGGCTGCTGGAGCTTCCACCCAGCCCTTCGCCCAACACAAACCATGCACCTGCTCCAAGGCAGGGACCCATATTTCTGCCCAGCCTGGGAGCCACTTCTCTACCCAGCCGGCTTCAGCCTCCATTACTGGGTGAGCCCAGAAGCCCCTGAGACCGCTGACCTGACGATACGTCCCGGCTGGCTGTGTTTGCGCAGCTCCGGTGTTCTCTCACATGGGCCTGAGACCCACTCAGAGCAACCACAGGGCCAGCCCAGCCCCTTCTTAAATGGCAGGGAAGTCCCCCGGGCTGTTCCCTTCCTCCAAGTTATGTCCCTTGCTCCTGACGTCTGCCTACGGACCTGGTCTGACCCCTGTGCTCAGGTCCCTGGTTTCCCCTCATGTTCCCTCGAACTGGTGCCACCCATGTGTGGAATGCATTTTGTTACGTGCACCAAGGGATGTGCGGATGATTCTCTCCTGGGTGGCCGCCAGGCTGCACAACTCCTAGGGAAGGCTGGTTTGCACTCAGGGCCACCGGACTGGAGGGTCTGAGCTTTTGTACGTTCCAAGCCTCGGGTGAGAGGCTGGGGGTGCCCGGGGGGTGTACAGGCCACATGACTGCAGCCTGTAGAGCGGCTCCCCTCCCCTGCTTAGCTCCTGGGGTGCACAGTGCTGTGGCTGGTCCCCAGAGCCAGCTGCTCCCCACCCCGCAGAATGCAGATCCCTGGGCTGTGGCTGATTCTGTATTTCCGACCTCCCCGCAGTGAAGATCAACATGGCTCTGTACAGGCCGAAAAGCGGCACGAGCGGCCAAGCCTCCATGAGGTTTCCGGTCGCTCTGGGCATCAAGGGGAAAAGTCTCTACCTGTCCTGCGTGCACAATGGCCAGCAGCCTGTGCTGCAGCTGGAGGTAAGCGGGGGCTCTCCGGGCTCTGCTTTCTGAGAAGCTGCCCGCTCAGGAAGTGGAAGTGGGTCTCTGCTCAGAGGAGGAATCGTGAGCAGCCTCTCTCCAGCAGGGGAGGGCCCCGGCCGAGTTCCCAGCCCTGCAAACTTCCCCGTGAGCTGCCAGCCAGCGTGCACCAGCCCCAGCCCTAAAGCTGGCCAGGCCGCAGCTCAGTACATAGCTCTGTGGCTGATGCATGCGCCAGGCTCGGTTCCACCCCTGCAGCGCTAATGGGCTGCTCGAGCCCTGCCTGGGACTCTCCCTGGTTCTGATCAGGCCTCGCTTGCTGTGGGATCACCCAGCTTCCCAGGACTGTCATCCCAGGCTGCCTGCAGGGGGGCACGCCCAGCCAGGGTTCCCTCCAGTTTCTCCAATGCATGGGTGGAATAAATTTTATTCTGTGCACTGAGGCATGCAGGGGTGTGCACCACCCATAGACACGCACACTGCCGGTGGTGGGTGGTCTGCTAATCAGCTGGGCAGCACCTGACTGTCGCTGGGCAGCCCCCAAGCGATCCCAGCCCCAGTCCTCCCGGCCCAGCCCCGCGCCCCGGGCCATCCGAGCAGCCGTGCAGTGCAATGGGCGGAGTGTGGGAGCCCGAGGGTGGGCGGAGCTCTTTTCCCCCCGGCCTCTGTCTCTAACCGGGCCGACCTTGTGCCGCAGGAGGCCGATATCCTGAAGGATGTAGATGGATCCAAGCTGGAGCGCTTCATTTTCTACAAGGTGGAAAACGACAGCGTAGCCCAGTTCGAGTCAGCCGCTCACCGCGGCTGGTATATCTGCACCTCCCCGGAGAACAACCAGCCCGTCGGCGTCACCAACCGGCTGGGAGAAACCCTCATCACCAGCTACATCCTGACCCCTACCAAGCACTGAGTGAGCATCCCAAACCGGCAGTTACTGGTTTCACAGAGTTGTAGTATGTACTAAGTACACAGCCCGACGGGCAGCCACACGGGGTGTGGCTGGAACACGTCTCTAACATGTATGTATTGTGCCTTTCGCTTTGCTCTGCGCCCTGCCTGAGCCTAGTGTGGGGGCCGGGCTGGCCCCAGCGGCTAGAATTAACCCTTACGAGGGTGGGAGCTCTATATTAGAGCCCCCGTACCAGAGATTTATCCAAGCGGCTGTCGCTTTTCTCTTCCCTTCCGCAGCTTCAGGGACCAGGAGCGTGTCCCCTCCCTTGGGCTCTTGCCACTTTAGCTGCTCCCCTCTCATAAGCTGTATCAGCTGAACCAGGCCGATTTGGGTTCCATTCCTTGTACGTTCCACTCATGTAAATTCACGACCGTCAGACCACACCACCAGGGTTGATTCCCCAAACACGCCGGCCCAGCGCCGCAAAGATAAGTTGGCTCCTAACTCCCACAAGCAGCCAGTCTCTGGGGAGCCAGGCCGGGGGACCAGGATTCCCTCTAATTTTTTTCCACCCGTGTGCCAAATAACTTTGGTCACAAAACAAAAAAGCAGTCCAGCAGCACTTTAAAGACTAACAAAATAATTTATTAGTGCTGCTGGACTGCTTTTTTGTTTCGATGGAGCATAGACCAGCACAGCTTTCTCTCTGTTACTATTAAATTTTGTTCCGTTTATCACCCATGAAAAAACACCCTGCTGGCTGTAGGTGTTTGCTAATCAGCTGAGCAGCACCTGAATTAGACATTACAGAGTTTTGCACTGGAAGCAAACTGTAACCGACACGCTAACAGTTAGCCGCTAACTGAATTTGCACATAGGTTTGACGAAACAAAGTTGTTGCCCTTATGGGCCTGTGCTTAATTTGTGTTTTCGATGATTTACCTCCTACAAAAATCTGGGGTGTCTTGCAGCCCCAGAAAGGGCATCACGCACCCCAGGGGGTGTACGCACCCCAGGTTAAGAACCACCACTTTATGCTTTTTGCAACATGTGTTAAAACATTATGTGGTTGAATTATTAACCCAGCTAAGTTATTAACCAGTCAAGGTGTTTTTTACTACATTAGTAAGTGATTGTGGTTGATAAAAGAATACTTGGTCAGTCATTTTGCTTAGAGATGTGTGTGTGTACAGATATTTATATATGAATTAAATATTTCCCTTCCTTACTGTTTTAAAATATTTAACAAAATAGTAAATGAAACAATGAATTCTTATGACTGTGGCTTTTAGGGAATGTCATTCACTAATTTGGCTCGGGGCTTACTGAGGTCTGAGTGTTGGTGGTTTAGAAGACAATGTGGGAATATTCAACTCAGACCCAGGGACGTGTTAGACGCAGGAATGGTTATCATCGACTGGCATGGTTTACACTCTGTAAAAACGCAGTTTTGTTGTCATTGTTTCAATTCGTGGCTAAATTGCTTTAAGCTCACTGTTGGTAATTCTTCTTAATATCTTCATTGTAAATGAGGGTTTTTCTACCTGAAAATATTTATTGACTAATTTAATATTGCTAGACTGATTTTTAATAAACTAGTCGGTACAGACGATGGCATTGTCCTGCTTGTAATGTCTATTGTTTGTGTGCGTGGCAGTCAACAGCTCAGGTTGGAGGAGAAGGCAAAGGAAATCTGGATTCCAGTTTTTTCAGGAATGGGGGATTTGCCACTTTTCATGGGGTATTAGGAATTGCTTATTTCGAGGAACTGGGCAGCTGCCAAAATGCTCCTGGAAAGTGAATTTTTGCCTGTTTCACCACAGCCCAAATCCCTAATTTGTTACGTTTGCTCTGCCCAGCCAGGGGGTGATTTGCATAAGTCACCCCCTGGCTGATTTGCATAAATAGCTGAAAACCATCAGTCCAAACCGCACGAAAGCATCTCAGCCCCAAGTGTTGAAATCGGCCTCACTTCCTGACTGACTCACTCATGGAAAGACAGGGGGTGCTTGCATGTCAGGCACTGGCTAAGCCCCCAGTGTCACGACAGAGGCACAAGGAGGATAACAACCTACTACTGCTGGGAGCTAACGGAGCTGCTCCTTCAGCTCTGGTGCTAGAAGCAAGTGCTTTTGGCAGTGTGCGTCTTGGGTTTGGTTCCCCCAGTGAGGAGCTAAGGGGAAGGGCATTGTATGACTAGCCAGACAGATAAACGTTCTCAAACCTGACCTGATCCATTCATTTCTGCTCGGGGTGCAGGAACTAGCTAGGAAGGCTGGAGGCTGAGAAGAGCCTACGCAGGGAGGGGGTAAGCCAGAGGCACCCAGGCTGGGAGCCGCTGGAAAAGCTGGGGAGTGGGACAGGAGCTGCTTGCGTTTCCTCGTGAATGGGGTTAATCAACTGCTCCCCTGCAGGGCTGCGGCTCCTCACCCCGTGAAGTTATTGGGGTACCTGAGATGGAGAAACTGAGGCAGCAGAAACTGAGCAGAGCAGCTGTGGGGCCCTTCAGCCAACAGATGACCAGCCCCTGCTATCACAGTCCTGTGGCACCTTAGCGATGCAGAGGCAGGAGGGATAGCTCAGGGCTTGAGCAAGGGCCTTGTAAAGTCAGGGTTGTGAGCTCAGCCCTTGAGGGGGCCATGTGGGGGTCTGCAGGAGATAGACCTTAAAAAAATCTGTTAGGGAGGGTGGTAGGTGCTGCTGTTAGTGAAGTGGTGTAGATTCAATGACTTCTGGAGTGTCCTTCTAGCTCCCTGAGAGGTAAATGTACCAGTGATGACCTTTCATGGGTAAAGCCCTCGTCCTCGGATAGATTAGGAGGGGAAAAGCAGAATCCAGGGCTTATGCAGTGGGGGAGTTACAGGTCAGTAGTAGCAAAAGAAAAAGCAGTCAAGTAGCACTTTAAAGACCAGCAAAATAGCACATTAGGTGGTGAGCTTTCGTGGGACAGGCCCACTTCTTCGGATCGTAGCCAGACTAGAACAGACTCAATAGTTAAGGCACAGAGAACCAAAATATTGAGTCTGTTCTGGTCTGGATATGGTCTGAAGAAGTGGGTCTGTCCCACGAAAGCTCACCTAATAAAACTATTTTGCTTGTCTTTAAAGTGCTACTTGACTGCTTTTTGTTTTGATCGTATGTAGACTAGCATGGCTCCCTCTCTGTTACAGGTCAGTAGTAGGATCAAATTAAGTGGGCTGTGATGCTCAAAGGTGGGGAAACTCCCCTCTCACGGCTGAGCCAGTCAAGCTCTCTAGTCAGGCTGAGGTTAAAGGTGTTAAATTTGCAAACAAATTCAGATGGACACACCTGTCCTTTGCTATGTAGTCTCAGAGGGGCAGCTTGTGCTAGCCTGTAGCTTCACACAAAGCAAGCCGTCCTGGAGCACCTTAAAGACTGGCACTTAGGTAATGAGCTTTCCTGGGTAAGACCCACTTCTTCTGATTTGGAGCAGAAATAGGAATCCAGGGTTTATATAGCTGGGGAGGGAGGGACGGAGAATGAAGAAAGAGAGGGGGAGGGGGTCACTTGTCATCAATGGGACCTGCAGAAGAAGCTCCAGATCAGAAGAAGTGGGACTTACCCAGCAAAACTCTTCACCTAGTGCACAAAATTGTCGGTCTCTGCATGCAACAGGGCCGCTTGTAATTTGCGATGTTAAACTGTGTCTTCGAGGTCTCCTGCACACCTCTTCTACCAGCACTAGCAGACGCCAAACCCTCTTCCCCACCAGAGGGAGATGGAGATACACATCTTGTAGAGCTGGAAGGGACCTGGGAAGGTCACAGAGTCCAGGCTCCTGCCTTCATGCCAGGGCCAAGCACCAGCCCTTTTTTAATCTATCTACCCCAGATCTCTAAATGGCCCCCTCCAAGGTTGAGCTCACAATACTGGGTTTAGCAGGCCCATGCTGAGGATAGAACGAGGCAATGGGCTTAAACTGCAGCAAGGGAGGTTTAGGTTGGACATTAGGAAAAGGTTCCTAACTGTCAGGGTGGTCAAACAGTGGAATAAATTGCCAAGGGAGGTTGTGGAATCTCCATTGCTGGAGATATTTAAGAACAGGTTAGATAGATGTCTATCAGGGATGGTTTAGACAGTACTTGGTCCTGCCATTGGGGCAGGGGGCTGAACTCGATGGCCTCTCGAGGTCCCTTCCAGTCCTAGCGTTCTGTGATTCTATGATTCTAGAGCACTGAGCGACAGCCCTACCATGGGGCTTGGGCACGTTGTCCTCTGGGACCTGAGATGTTAACAGCTCCTGTTGCTTTGTCACTCATCAGGCCCAGAGCTGCTGGCGCTTACGCCGGTGTAAAAGGGGCCTAACCCCACACGTGTCGCTGGTGTGCTGGAGCGCAGAGGCTGGCGGTGGGTGTGGAGGGGCTACTTTGGCTAAGAGAACAAACCCAATGCCTGCAGTTGCAGGCCAGAAGCGGCTGCCAGCAAAGGTCTAGCAGAGGCCAAGCATTCTGGGAGCTGGAGGAATGCCTTTTTGTTCCCCTTCTAAACCCCCAGGCGATGCAGACCCGCAGGCTGATAGGCAGCTGAGGCTCGTCAGGAGTCAGCCAGCCACTGCCCGCAATCAAGCACCTCCCACCAAGTAAGGCTGCCAGGCTCCCTCTAAAAGGTTTCCCCACGCAGCAGGGCAAGGGCAGTGCCCAGAGAGAAGGAGGTTGGAGGGCTGAGAGCAGTACGGGGCAGGACAGGCTGAGCAAAGTCAAGGGACACCAGGTATTGGACAGATTTCAAACTCTCTTAGACAAAGAATTAATGGGCATAAAACAGATATAAAACTCCTGATTCTCAAACCAGTCAGCCACCATTGTAATGGAGTGGGCCATTCTGTCAATGACCTGAAAGTCTGCGTCTTACTGAAGAGGAATTTTCACACCACTTTGGAAAGAGAGGCTGCTGAACTCTCTTTTATATTCAAATTCGACACATTGACACGTGGTCTGAACCGGGATGGGAATTTTTTAGGTCACTATAGGGGCTCTTTCGCATACTTGGCTTAATCTAATTCTTGACTCTGCCCCCCTTCTGCCCCTCTGCTCTCTGATTTGCTCACCTTGATAATAACTTTTCTGATTTGCCCACCTTGGCTGTGTCTACACGTGCCCCAAACTTCGAAATGGCCATGCAAATGGCCATTTCGAAGTTTACTAATGAAGCGCTGACATGCATATTCAGCGCTTCATTAGCATGCGGGCGGCAGCGGCGCTTCGAAATTGACGAGCCTTGCCGCCGCGCGGCGCGTCCAGACGGGGCTCCTTTTCGAAAGGGACTTATTATTGAATAAGGGGACTTCGAAGAAGGTGGCGTCCTTTCGAAAAGGAGCCCCGTCTGGACGCGCCGCGCGGCGGCAAGGCTCGTCAATTTCGAAGCGCCGCTGCCGCCCGCATGCTAATGAAGCGCTGAATATGCATGTCAGCGCTTCATTAGTAAACTTCGAAATGGCCATTTGCATGGCCATTTCGAAGTTTGGGGCACGTGTAGACGTAGCCCTTGATTACTATTTTTGGTTCTCTGCGCCTTAAATCTTGAGTCTGTTCTCGTCTGGCTGTGGTCTGAAGAAGTGGGTCTGTCCCACGAAAGCTCACCACCTAATAAATCATTTTGTTAGTCTTTAAAGTGCTACTGGATTGCTTTTTGTTTTGGATAGTATATAGACTAGCACGGCTCCCTCTCTGTTACTAGGTCCCAGAGGGAAGTGGGGGGTGCAGAGGCCCAGGGAAGGGGCGCTGCTGTGGGGCAGGGTCAAAAGCCCTGCTAACTCCTTTCCTTCTCAGGGTCCCTGGGCTGGAGTTGGGGGCAGTGGGTGGGACTGGACTCCCTTCCCTTCCCTTCCCCTCCCCTGGAGGGGTTCATACTCTGCCCTCACTCCAGCCTGACCTGGGATGAAAATGGCTCGGTGAAGGGAGACCCTTGCCCTTGGGAAGCTGCAGGGCATCAAAAGAGCCTCTCTGAGGCCCACAAGGAGCCACAGGGCCCCTAAGGGGACAGTTGTAGGTTTCACACCACCTGGTTGCTATTTATGGTAGCCCCTGGCCGCCCCATGCGAGGTCGCAACCCTGTCGTGCGAAGCGCTGTGCAGACAAAGAGCTGGGAGAGCTCAGAGGCTGCAGAGGTTGGTGGTCATTCTGGGCAGTGAGCTCAGCTCCCCTGCTACCCGCCGCGCATCCCGGCTGCTAAGCTTGGGAGTTGGCTCTGTGCCCAGGGATTTTGCTTGCCTTTTTCAGCAGGCAATGGCCCTGGTGTCATTTTGCATCTCTTTCCACCCATTCCTGCCCATCTCCTGGCCGGGGTTTGACTAGACGCGTCCCCGCGGGGACTTCCTGAGGAGGACCAATGCCAAGGACGGGCTGGCTGGCTGTCTCGGGGAGCAGGATTACCTGAATGTGCAGACCCCCCCTCTGACTGCAATCCTCTGCCCCAGCTCTCAGCCATGAGCAGAATGAATTTTGTGGCCCAGCATCATCATGTTGGTGCACTTAACAAAATTCATTCCTCACGGGGGTATTAGAAATTAGAGGGAATGTTGGCTGCCGACCCTCCTGGCTTGGTGGGGGGGTCTCCCAGGCTGGGGCTCTATCCCCTGGGGGCTTCTGCAGCCGAACGTGGAGATTGGCCCCTAACAGTTTGGGGACACAACTGGGGCTAAGGCAGGCTCCCAGCCTACCCTGGCCCCACACTGCTCCTGGGAGCAGCTGGCACATCCTTGCAGCCCCCTGGGGTGGGCAGAGGTCTCTGTACGCAGCCCTTGCCTGCTGGCACCACCCCTGCAGCTCCCATTGGCCAGGGGAACCACAGGGTGGGGCCTGCAGATGAGACAGTGCATAGGGCACCTGCCCCTGCCACCCCAGAGCCACCCCCAGACGTGCTAGGAGCAGCATGTGGCTATGGCAGGCAGGGAGCCACTTGGGGTGCCTGGCCAGAGCCCATGTCCCCTGGCCCCCCAAACCCCTGCCCCAGGCTTAGCCCAAACCTCTCTTTGAGGCAATTCTGAATTGAACTTAAATACAAAATGAGCTGGTGCTTAAAAAGCTTGGAGAACCCTGATCTAGGCCATCCCTGACAGGTATCAGTAAAACTGCTCTTAAATATCTCCAGTAACAGACTCCACAACCTTCCTAGGTAACTTATCCCAGTGCCTCACCCCTCCAACCAGAAGTTTTTTCTTAATCTCCAGCTTAAACTCCCTTGCTGCAATGTAAGCCCATTGCTTCTGGTCCAAGCCAGGGATTCCCAACTTCTGGGTCGGGACCCAAACATGGGTCACCATTAGATTTGTTAAGGGTCGCCAGCAGCTCGGAGCTGCACGTGGCTCTCAAAGAAGCCATTTGCAGCTCCTTAATGCTGCCACATCCAGCAGCTTCTGCTATCAATAGAGAAGCAATTATGCGTTACAAAGGCAGCTTCTCCACCTTTGATATTCGTAGCCACCCCAGGCAAGCCACTTAATAGACTCTCGTAGTAAATAATTTTCACCCCCCTCCACCCTTGGGTCACCAGGTCTTCCTGAATTGTCAGGACAAATGCTTGGCTGGAAGAGGTTGGGAACTGCTGTGAGCTAGACCAAGGAGAACAATTTTTCCTCCGCTCTCTTTGTAACGACTTTTTATGCTGTGATCACGTCCCCTCTTGGTCGTCTCTTTCCCGGACTAAACCAGCCCAATTTTGTCTACCTTCCCTCAAGTTTCCTGCACATCAGATCCTTTTGGTTGCTCTTCTCTGGACTTTCTCCCATTTCTCCACATCTCAGCAGCGCAGAGTAGCGGGGGCAAATTACTTCCTGCGTCCGGCTCAAAACATCCTAAAAGGATGTTTCCTTTTTTTTTGCTAGAGTGTCATACTGTTGACTCATATGTAGCTTGTGATCTGCTCTGACCCCTGATCCCTTTCCATGGTACTCCTTCCTAGAATCTCAGTTCCCATGCGACAGCCAGGCCCTTCCTAGATGGCATATTTGGTATGACTCTGCACCTTATGCCCATTTAGCTTCACTGGTAGCCACTGAGTGATAACTACCCGGAAATGGCTTTGACAGAATCATAGAATCCCAGGGCTGGAAGGGGCCTCAGGAGATCACCGAGTCCAGCCCCCTGTCCAAAGCAGGACCAACCCCAACTAAATCAGCCCAGCCAGGGCTTTGTCAAACTGGGACTTAAAAACCTCCAGGGATGGAGATTCCACCACCTCTCGGCAACACATCCCAGTGCTTCACCACCCGCCTGGAGAAGGAGTTTTTCCTAGTATCCAACCTACTTCCCACCCCCCGTAACTTCAGGTCATTGCTCTTTGTTCTGTCGTCTGTCACCACTGAGAACAGCCTCTCTCCAGGCTCTTTAGAGCCCCCCTTCAGGAAGCTGAAGGCTGCTATCAAATTGCCCCTCAGTCTTCTCTTCTACAAACTAAATAAGTGCAAATCCCTCAGCCTCTCCTCATAGGTCATGTGCTCCAGCCCCTTTATCATTGTCTTTGTCCTCTGCTGAACCCGCTCCAATGCATTCACATCCTTGCTGTACTGGGAGGCCCAGAACCAGACACAATACTCCAAAAGTGGCCTCACAAGAGACGAGGATGGGGAATAATAATTTCACTAGATCTGGTGGAAATGTTTCTCCGAATGCACCCCAATATGCCGTGAGCCTTCTTGGCTACAAGAGCACACTGTTGACTCATATCTAGCCTCTCAACCGCTGTAATCCCCAGCTCCTTTTCTGCTGTGCTGCCACATAACCAGTTGGTCCCCAGCCTGTAGCAGTGATTGGGATTCTTCCGTCCCACGGGCAGGACTCTGCACTTCTCTTTGTTGAACCCCATCAGATCTCCTTTGGCCCAATCCTCCAATTTGTGTAGGTCACTGTGGAACCTATCCCTACCCTCCAATGTATCTACCTGTCCGCCAGCTCAGAGTCATCTGTAAACTTGCTGGGGGTGCAATCCATCCCCTCATCCAGGCCATTAATAAAGATGTTGAATAACACCAGCCCTAGACCCAAGCCTTGGGCCACTCTGCTTGAAACTGGCCACCAACCAGGCATAGAGTCACTGATTGCTACCCATTGGGCTCGACCATCTAGCCAGCTCTCTATCCATCTTACAGTCCATGGATCCAATCCATACTTCCTTAACTTATGAGCAAGAATGCTGTGGGATACTGTATCAAAAGCTTTGCTGAAGTCAAAGTATATCACATCCACTGACTTCCCCATGTCCACAGAGCAGTTACCTCGTCATAGAAGCTGATCAGATTGGCCAGGCAGGACTTGCCCTTGGTGAATCCATGCGGACTACTTTTGATCACTTTCCCCTCTTCCAAGTACTCCAAAATGGATTCCTTGAGGATCCCCTCCAGTATTTTTCTGGGGACTGATGTAAGGCTGAACACTCTATTTCCCTGGATTGTCCTTCTGTCCTTTTTTAAACAGGGGCATTGCATTTGCCTCTTCCCAATCATTTGGGATCTCTCCTGATCTCCACAAGTTTGCCGAAGGCTCTGCAATGACATCTGCCAATTCCCCCAGTACCCTTGGATGGATTAAATCTGGACCCATGGATTTGTGTGCATCTAGCTTTACAAAATAGCTCTTAACCCCTCCTTTCCCCACCGAACCCTTCCTGCCCAGACTGCATTGCCTAGGGCCGTAATTGGGGAGCTGACCATGACAGCGAAGACTGAGGCAAAAAAAAAAAAAAAAGCAGAGAATACTTCAGCCTCTCCCTCATCTGTCACCAGGTTACCTCCCTCCTCCTGTAACAGCCCCACAACCCTCCCTGGTCACTCTCTTCGTGTTAACATGTCTGTAACAACCTTTCTTGTGGCCCTTCACATTCCCTTGCCAGCTGCAGCTTCGCTTGTGCTTTCGCCTTCTTGATTACTCCCCTTCCTTCTCCAGCCGTATATTTATACTCCTCCTTAGTCATCTGCCCAGGTTCCCACTTCTTACATGCATCCCTTTAAAAACAAAAGCAGTCAAGTAGCACTTTAAAGACTAGCAAAATAGTTTATTAGGTGAGCTTTCGTGGGACAGACCCACTTCTTCAGACCATATCCAGACCAGATCTGTTCTGGTCTGGATATGGTCTGAAGAAGTGGGTCTGTCCCACGAAAGCTCACCTAATAAACTATTTTGCTAGTCTTTAAAGTGCTACTTGACTGCTTTTTGTTTTGATAGTGTATAGACTAGCACGGCTTACTCTCTGTTACTATTCAGCATCCCTTTGAGTTTAAGCTGGCCAAGGATTTCCCTTGTACGAGAAGCTGGTTGCTTCATAATATACTTAGATTTCCAGACAGCCTTTGACAAGGTCCCTCACCAAAGGCTCTTATGTAAATTAGGTGGTCATGGGATAGGAGGAAAGATCCTTTCATGGATTGGAAACTGGTTAAACGACAGGAAACAAAGGGTTGGAATAAATGGAAAATTTTCACAATGGAGGCGGGTAACTAGTGGTGTTCCCCAAGGGTCAGTCCAGGGACCAATCCTGCACAACTTCTTCATCAATGATCAAGATAAACGGGTAAGCAGTGAGGTGGCAAAGTTGCAGATGATACCAAGCTGTTCAGGACAGTCAAAACCAAAGTAGCTTGTGAAGAACTTCAAAAAGATCTCAGCAAACTGAGTGATTGGGCAGCAAAATGGCAAATGAAATTTAATGTGGGTAAGTGTAAGGTAATGCACATTGGGAAAAATAACCCCAATTAGACATACAATGTGATGGGGGCAAATTTAGATACAACAGACCAGGAAAGGGATCTTGGAATTATAGTGGATAGTTCTCTGAAAACATCCACGCAGTGTGCAGCGGCAGTCAGTAGAGCAAATAGGATGTTAGGAATTATTAAAAAAGGGATAGCAAACAAGATGAAGAATATCTTACTTCCCCTATATAAAACTATGGTACGCCCACATCTTGAGTACTGTGTGCAGATGTGCTCTCCTCACCTCAAAAAAGATATACTGGCATTAGAAAAAGTTCAGAAAAGGGCAACTAAAATGATTAAGGGTTTGGAAAGGGTCCCATATGAGGAGAGGCCAGAGAGACTGGGACTTTTCAGTCTAGAAAAAAGGAGACTGAGGGGCGATATGATAGAGGTGTATAAAATCATGAATGGTGTGGAGAAAGTGAATATTGGAAAGTTATTTATTTGTTCCCATAATACAAGAACAAGAGGACACCAAATGAAATTAATGGGTAGTAGGTTCAAAACTAATAAAAGGAAATTTTTCTTCACACAGCGCACAGTCAACCTGTGGAACTCCTTGCCGGAGGAGGCTGTGAAGGCCAGGACTCTATTAGGATTTAAAAAAGAGCTCAATAAATTTTTGCAGGTTAGGTCCATAAATGGCTATTAGCCAGGGGTAAAGTATGGTGCCCTAACCTTCAGTACAAGGGCAGGAGATGGATGGCAGGAGACAAATCACCTGATCATTGTCTTCGGTTCACCTCCTCTGGGGCACCTGGAACCGGCCACTGTCGGCAGACAGGATACTGGGCTGGATGGACCTTTGGTCTGACCCAGTATGGCTGTTCTTATGTTCTTACATCTTTCCAACCAGTTAGGCACCAACCTTCCAGTAGCTCCATCTTGACGGGACTCTCTGGATGGATGAGTAATTAAAATATTTAAATGAGTCCCTGAATAAGGGAGCAGACTCCCTGTGCGTTTGATGCTGGGACCCAGATCAAATCCCTGCTACGGAACCCAGCCCGGATAATGCCCACCCAAGTAAGCCTCTGGACTCTGCCCCGAGCCTCCTGGAAAGGAGTGGCTAGCAGGGACAATGAGACTAGGACAAGGGTGGAAGGTTAAAAACAAAGTAACTAAAAATTTTATTAAGGAACACAACAAGATTAAAACGAAAACAAGCAACAGTTTCTTCAATGCAAACTTTCTTAAACTCTATTATACGTACATTTACTTTGGTAACTGTATCCATTTGGTAACTTGTTCTCAGATCTTGAATTGATTTTATTTTACCGCAAAATAAAAGGATTTGGTTACTGGAATAAGGGGGGGGGGAAAGATGGATTTAGGGAAGAGGGTTGTCAGGTTTTTAGAAATCCCTGCTGTCTCCTTCCAGAGCCGGGGTGCGGGTGCTAAACCTCACCTCCGTGCGGGGTCAGGTTGCTAGCCTGACCCAGAAGGTTGGTACCCGAAGGCCAGTGGGACTGTCCCTTTATGTTGTGGGGGTCCCTGGTGTGATGGGGTTCTGGGGTCCCCCAAGCTCTGCACCCTGTCCGCAGGCAGGAGAGTCTCTCACTCAGCAGGAAAACAGCAGGTTTATTAGCCGACAGGACACAGCATCGTACAGAGGAGTCAGTACAGCAGGCAGAGACAGCCAGTCCAATCCATGTTGGGGAGAGGAGGCCCCGAGGGGCCCCCAGAGCTGGGGCCTAGCCCCCTCTTTTGTCTCTCTCTCCCAGCCCAGACTCCATGCTTCCCAGCTCCCAGTTCCAATTCAAACCCCTCAGGCTCCACCTCCTCCTTTGTCTGCAGTACAAAGGTGTTACCTGGTTGTCAGGGTTACCCTCAGCAGGAGCCCCACACCCTCTGTGAGCCACTCACACACACACAGGTATCCCCCACTCCATCACATCTCTCCCCCCTTCCAGACCAAACTGAGCGGGGTCACTCAGCCGGTGACCTGGGGAAGTTCGGGGCCCTCCCCTCGTGATTGGGCATCGGCTGCACCCTCAGTGCTCCCCTTGATGTGCACCACCTTCATGTCATAATTCTGCTGGGGGAGGCTCCAACTTAGGAGCTTGGTATTGGCCCTTTTTATGTGATGCAACTGGGCAAGTCCCTTTAGTTCCCTTAGGTTGGTTGGTCTTCCTGCTTCTGTCTCTGGTCCGTTAGCCACGTTCTCAAGTTGGGCGGGCAGAGCCCATACAGATGCTGCAGCACCAACAGATTAAATAGTTCTTTTCTGGTCTGGGCCCTGCCCTGTCTGCCCACCAGTCCATACAGCTGCTCCAGCCAATGTTTGGAATTTAGTTACAGTCCAGTAAAGGAAGGTACAAATGCTTCCACCCTTGGCATTTAGCCAGACCACCAAAATGGATGTGTGCCTCAGTTTCCCCTTCCATGCCACACAATAGGTTTGGAATGTTCCTCCTTGTGTGAGAGGTTGCAAGACTAGTTACAGGGAACAATGGTGACATTTCAGAGTTACAGACTCCTTCAACATACAATTCATGCTTCTACATTAATGTTATTATGTTAAATGGCTCTTTCCAAACATTCAGTACATGCTACAATTTTACAGCTTTTGGTAGCAGCACCCCTTGGTTACAGCAGTTAGCGTGAGTAACAGAACAAACTCATTGCAACTGTACATTTACGTTGCTCTTTGGTAGACCACAACCCTTGTGCAACATCCTTGAGAATCTGGTATTTTGGGGATAAATGGCTGAGGCCTTTTTTAGCACCATCAAGTTTTAATCTTCTCTCTTGCCCCCTGGGGTGGAAATTTGATCTCTTTGGCTGTGCCCTCCCTTCTAACAAGAGCTGGGCCATTGACGATCTCAGGGAGACCGCCCCCTCCCAGCCAGCCTGGAAATTTGCAAACCAAACTGCTTTCTGAGAGTTGTTTTGTGAGTCCCAGACGCAGAATCCACATGGAGGAATCCCTGTTTATCCCTTACTGGCCCACCCGGACCACAGCTCCTTTGTCCTTCCCCCTCCAACTACTGCCTCCCCATGGAATCAGAAGTGGAGTCCAGTATAAGAATATAAGTGTTTTCACCATCTGGAGATGGGGAATTGCTGGCGCTCTCCTGCATCCTACAGAGACTGACTGTGCAGCTGTTTTACTTGGTTCTCACAGGGCTGCTCACACTCCCTGATAGTTTTTACTTTACTTGCATCAACTTCCAATTCCTGAGAAACTTTTACCCTGCCTGCTTTGGACTCTTGCAGAGCACAGCCAGTGGTTTCACACTCAGGCAGGTCCTGGCCATCAGGAGCTGAAACAAACTTCTCCCCAGGCAAAGGGTTGCTCTGGTGCTTACAGACAAGCACCTTTCCTGTTCACTCTCCTCCACCTCACTCCCATTTTCTGCAGTCCCCACAGACGGGTCAGGAAAAGTTTTAGGGAAATTCTATTCCTTAAGAGCTCCCTCAAACAACAACTCACCCCTGTCTGGCTCCACAGGGGCACTGCTCCCTTGAGCCACAACCAGTTCCTGGGTTTCACTTACACCCAGGATCACTTCTGGCCCATTAGGCAGATTCCCACGTAATCCCCCTCCAGGCAGACAGCCAGTACCACCGGACAGGTCAGGGTCCCTTTCCTCCCTTTTGCTCCCAGCTCCTTTATCTTCATCGCTCAGCATAACTCCATTGCCCGTCTGTTCTTGTGTCCTGGCGAGAGGATGACTCTGGTAGGACAGAGTCCTCTCACCCCCTCCCAGTAACACCTCAGCATCAGGCAAAGAACAAGTACCAGAATCGTCTGGTCTCTGGGATTCCCTGATGATACTAACTGGATTAGACCAAGTTAAAGCATCATTCCCCCTGAGAGACACAGAGGCAGGCCCACTTCCCATCTGGGCTTCAGCTGCCCTCAGATCCAGCTCTGGGATCTTGGCTCCATCTTGAGCCCCCACAGGCTCAGGCAGAAGATTCACTTCCCCAGAAGCAGAAGCACTTTTCTTGCACCAAGGACCAGTGTCCTTAGCAGGGACACCACTGCCCATCCCAGAGCCATTCCCTCTGCTCCAGCCCCCATGGCTGGATTCAGAGTCACACCTGGAATGCTCTTTTCTGGTGGTTCCTTCTCCAGCCACCCCAGGCTGGTGAATCTTCCTCAGACAATGGGCTAGTTTCCTCATTGGCACCTTTTCCAAACGCAGGCTCTGCTCTCTCCCCAGGCTGCTGCTGCTGTTGTTCAACACAGACAGACAATGGGAGACACTCTCTCCTTTCTCCCAGCCCCCCGGCTGGTCTCCACACACACACAGAAGGTGGAGCAGCTTCTCTCACAGACAACTTGCCATTCCCAGTGGACAAGCTGCTTTCCTGCACAGACACACAGGCACCTTCCTTGGCCCAGGCCTGGAAAACTCTTCGCAGGTCTGTCTTGGCCACTAGTAGATGATGGGTTGGAATCGCTCCTTCCCTCCTTGAGCTGCGGCAGGCCACTCGGTTCGGAGCTCCATGCAGTCCAGGGTTCCCTGCCCCGATTCGGGCTCACCTCTGCAGGATTCTCTTAACCCTCACCTCTGCCACTGCACATCCACTCTGCCTTGACCAGCTTCTTTAATCTCGATTTGGTTTCCAGGTGCTGCCACTTCACAGCGGAGTTGCTCAGCGTGGTTGCAGGCTCTCAGGCTGATGCCCTCTGCACCCCACGATTCCTGGAAGAATCCCTTCAGTGTGCCAGGCTCCTTGTGGGTCACAAGCTGCCCGGGGTTAGGCCGTAGGCCCCTCTGCCCTCTGGGACCAACTCCAACAGACTCCCAGCGGAACCCCTTCTTCAGTGTGACACCCGCTGTCAGGGACCATGAGCACCCTGTCTTGGGAAGAACTCATTTAGCGTCAGCCTCCTCAGGGGTTACTTGTTCCTGGGGGTTGGGCCCTCGGCCCCTCCACCTTCTGGGACCGACTCCAACAGATTCCCAGGAGTAACCCCTCCTCGGGTGTGACACCCCCTCTCGAGGACCACAACCGCAGTTGCTTGGGTTTGGCCGCAGGCCCCTCCGCCTTGGGGAACTGCACCTCACTGCCCTTCAGCACACCTGGGTCTCGCAGGCCCCACTTCTTCCGGGGCCCCGGTCACTTACTGCTGGATGCTCCATCCTCGGGGTGCAGAACATCCCACTTCTGACACCAGTGTGATGGGGTTCTGGGGTCCCCCAAGCTCTGCACCCTGTCCGCAGGCAGGAGAGTCTCTCACTCAGCAGGAAAACAGCAGGTTTATTAGCCGACAGGACACAGCATCGTACAGAGGAGTCAGTACAGCAGGCAGAGACAGCCAGTCCAATCCATGTTGGGGAGAGGAGGCCCCGAGGGGCCCCCAGAGCGGGGGCTAGCCCCCTCCTTTGTCTCTCTCTCCCAGCCCAGACTCCATGCTTCCCAGCTCCCAGTTCCAATTCAAACCCCTCAGGCTCCACCTCCTCCTTTGTCTGCAGTACAAAGGTGTTACCTGGTCGTCAGGGTTACCCTCAGCAGGAGCCCCACACCCTCTGTGAGCCACTCACACACACACAGGTATCCCCCACTCCATCACACCTGGTACCCTCTTAGTGGGCCCAACTAAGTGATCCTGGGAGGCTTATGCTCTTCCTCAGGTCACTGGGTAGGATTGACAGTTAGGGAGGCAGGGTGACAACGCGTTCTCCTGCAGTTTAGTGAGAGGAGGTGAGCAAGGGTAAGGGGGAGAGGACAGAAGGGGAAAAGGTCAGTTGAAGTTTTTACTTTAACGTTAGAACACCGAGGGTAATACAGCTATAGCAACTATAACTTAACTTACTAGTGAACATTAGTTATTAATTATATGTGCCGAAGTTTGGCTACAATAATAAACCCTGCCTGGGATGTCCAGGCCCGGCCTCAGGGGGTCGGGCCCCTGGGCACTTCCCTCCCCTCATCAGGAAAGGGAACAACGAAGGAGCAACCCTCCGTTCCCTCGTAGAGGGTCCCAAGTTCCCAGGTGGGAGTAGATATAGATAAAAAGTAAAGCAGGTTTACGTGTCCAGTCCAGTTATGCTAAGTCCAGTTCAGTGAAAGTCCAGTCCGGTGAAGCGATGACAAGATGGCGGGCGGCGGGAGCGTCGGTGCCGCAGCGGTGGCAGGCTCTGAGCTTCAACTGGTGAGCGCGCAGTACCTCACCCTAGGGGTGAGGCCAGTTCGCCGCTCACCAGATCCGCCTTCGAGCTGCTTGTTGGCGGCGGGGTCGAGGGTGCCGCAATGGTGGCAGGCTCTGGGCTCTAACAGGCAAGTGCGCAGTACTTCACCCTAGGGGAGAGGCCAGTTCGCCGCTTGCCTGATTTACCTCAGCGCTGCCTTTGCTCTTTTAGGGCTGAGGTGCAGTTAGCGCCACAGCAGGTGGGCCCTGCGGGGCGACAATGGTGTCGTCTTAAAGGATCTTCGCAAAGGCTTCTTAGCCGGAGCTCTTCACAAAGGCTTCGCCTTTGAGGCAGGTGGCCTAGGGGCTGGTGGACGCCTCAGGGGCCAGCACCTCCCCGTGCAGGTGGCGGAGTCGTATCCGCGCCAAGGGCCGGCGAGCGCTGTGCGGCGCTGCCTTATATTCTGTGATCTTATACATAATTCATGAGGCTATTTACATATGAGAGTTCCAAGCGCATGCTTTCAAACAGGTCCTCTGGGCCAGGGACGCCTCTCGAAGCCGCCTCACCTGCATCCAATGAGGAGCCTGGATTTCAAATCCATGATTCTGAGGTGTTTGAGTTCAGGTTACCGGGGAAACCAACTGACACAGAGTGACCGTTGCAGGGGGCTGCTAACTGGCAGCCTATGTACCTTTTAGAGTCTACCTGCCCCTGTCGTGATGTTTAATGGCCAAAGGCTTCTTTTCCCTGGCCCACGGGGAGGATTATGCCCGAGGGATGAAAAATCCCTGGCACATCTCAGCTGCATTTCCCTGGTTTGCTGCTGAGACGGTCCTGCAAGACAGCACGAAAAGCCTTACTAACGTCAAGCCAGAGCACATCTGAGGAAGTGTGTGTCATGAAGTCGGGGGGGGGGTCCCCAGGCCCTGCACCCCACCCGCAGGCAGCCTTGACTTGCCCAGAGGAAGAACAGGAGGTTCTCAGGCGACGGACGCGGCGCAGGACAGACTTGTCAGCACAGGGACCAGAAGCCGCCAGCACCGTCCGTCTTGGAGAGAGGGGCCCAGAGGGGTCCCCGAGCCGGGCCCTGGCCGACTGCCCCACTCCCAGCCCAGTTCCAATTCAACCCGCCAGGCCCCTCCTCCCGCCTTTGGCCTGTGTCCCGGGGAAGAAAGGGGTCACCTGGCTGCCTGAGTTACCAACAGCCTGGAGCCCCATTGTCTGCGTGTGAGACATCCTCACACCCGAACTCCCCTCCCCGCCCTGCGTCGGTGCTGTGCCTGGGGAAACTGAGGCACCACCCGGGGTTACTGCAGGACAGGATGAAACACATGCAACCGAACCAGGGGAATCAAGTCCTTACACGCCCCTCTTTGTCACACTGTATATGTGTACGAAGTTGTAACTGTGATGCAACCACAGCATCACCAGCTGGCAGGGGGAAGTAAGGGGTGAGTGACAGACTCTTCCTTGAAAAGCACTTCTGAGCCCTCGGAGCCCAGGGGAAGCCATTAATGGTGAACTGAGGAAGGAGCGAGTTCCCCCAGCTGTGAATCAGTGTGAGTCACGAGGCCTCGTGTTGGCACCAGGCCGATGGATCAGGGTTAGGAGCAAGAGGGAAAAGAGAGAATGAGGCCTATGAACAGGTTTGGCTTTGAGCAGGGGTCGATTTACCATTCAACGCACCGTGAGGCGGCCTGGGGCCCCCAACAACAGGGGTCCCCAAAACATGGCAGCAAAGCAGGGCTCAGGCCATGGCTGGTGGGCCCCTGCTGCTCCCAGAAGCAGCCAGCTGCTACCCTGTCTCTGAGCCCCGCAGCAGCGGAAAGGCAGCTCCATGCATGCTGCTCCCAAGCCGGGCAACAGAGACCTGCTCCCCCGTCCCCCAAAGGGGCACACAGACGTGCCTGCAGCCCCCGTGCAGCAGAGCAAAGGGGCCAGCATGTCCCTGCAACTCCGGGGCTGTCTCCGTGTGGCCCCCCAAACTGAGTCCTGACTCTGCAGCTCCCATTGGCTGGGAATATCCCTCTTTTAAAGTTGGAGAGCTTTGCCAAGTTGCTGAGGCCGTACCCCTGGGTGGCAGAACTTGGGCCCCTGGGGTTCAGTTCTCTGGCTCATGTTAAGCAGGATCACAGGGGCTGTGTTATCTTTGGCCCTGTTAATGGCGAAGCTCAGGATTGCATTAGTGCCGAGGTGGGCAAGATTCTGCCCGTGAGCTCGATTCAACCCACCTAATACTTGGACATAGCCCGTGGGCTGCATTTCACCAGCCGGAGCCAGCCTGCAGGACAGATCTTGTCTACCTCTGCAACAGAGGGTGAGTAATGTTGTTCATGAGAAAGGGGCAGCCCTGACACCTTTCCGAAATTTGTGAAGTGCCCCCAACCCCCCATCCCCAGGAAAAATTCTTGCTGACTCCTGCACCAGTGCCTGGGAGCCCCAGGCCCGCTCTGTGCTAGGTGCTGTACAAACCCCGAGCACACAGGCAGCCCTCGCCCACGCCGCATGCTATGGGAGTGAGTGAGAATCTCTGGCTGGGTCTCCACTGCAGCTGCCCTGGTGTCGCGCATCACTGCGGGCGCTACCAATGCTGAGCGCGGAAATGGGGGGATCTCCCGCTGCTGGAGTTCATCCACCTCCCGGAAAGGTGGGACCCCTTCCAGTGAGCTGGTTGGGCCTGGCAAGATTGGCTTCCCACCAGTGCTTGGGGTGGAATTTTCACACCCCTGAGAGCTGTGGGCGGGCGGACCAGCCTGGAGCAAGGGCTCCGGGGAGTCTGGTTTTGTGGACCCAGCACAGAGCTCTGATCGGACTTGCCTTCTGCTGGTTAACCCTTCGCAGCCAAAAGTGCCTCCTTTCTCCTCCAGGCGCACCCTGCCCGGAGGCCGCAGGAAGTGTCTGGCACTTTTTCGGATACCTGCAAAGACCATCAGCGGGAGCCTGCCCATCTCTGGAATGCCTGGCAAGGCCGGGCAGGTTCAATCAGCTGGTTTCACAGCTCAGACGTTCGCTCGCGTCTTTTCTGTGCGGCCCATACCAATCTCAGTCCAGAGCGACTTCCCTTCCCACGCCTCTGATGCAGGAGCTGTGCCAGACGAGACAAGCAAGGGGCTATCTTTGAAAGTCAGCCTGAGTCTCAGTCTCCATGTAGGGCAGCCCCAGAGTACACAGCTGTCAGCCCTGGGCACACCGACCAGCATCAACCAGGCTTGGCCTTGGTGGAACAGAGCTGGAAGGGACTTTGAGAAGTCATTGAGTTCTCTAGAGCAGGGACCTGTGACTAAACTAACGAGTATCACAGAGGTGGCCGTGTTAGTCTGTAGCTTCGAGAACAACAAGAAGTCCTGTGGCACCTTATAGACTAACAGATATTTTGGAGCATCAGCTTTCGTGGGCAAAGACGCTTATGCTTCAAAAGATCTGTTCGCCTATAAGGTGCCACAAGATTTCTTGTTGCTCTCAAAAGAGCGAGAAGAGCCACCTTTTCCTCAAATTCGGTTGTAGAATTGGCACTTCAAGAGATGCCTATGTGTGTGACTAGGAGACGGTTCTTAATAAATAATGTCAACATTTTAAACTTGTTTGAGCATGGAGTCCACCCCCAGGACGCTAGAAAAAGATATTCATGGAGGATCTAGGTCCCGTCTTCTCCACATGCTTTGAAAGCCGTTTGTAGAATTAAGGCTCTAAACATAACCGCGTCTAACGCATGTTGTAAGTGGTAGCAAAAGATGTTTCCTAAACAGTAGAAGGTTCAAACCAGCACTTTAAAGACTAACAACATAATTTATTTGGTGATGAGTGTCCGTGAGACAGCCTCCCTTCTTCAGATCTCTAACACTTCCGGTGCAGTCAGAAAGATATAGACCACAGAGGCCTGCAAAAATGAAATAAAAACTGACGCATCAGATGTGCAGAACTGGAGGGTGGGTGTTGGAGGGGTGGAAACGAAGCATCTTGCCTGAGGTCATTACAAATCCCAAACAAAGGGAAACAGTCCTTGTCATGAGATGTCGAAATCGTTATTCCTCTCCGAAGATGGGAATAGTGCCCTACTTTGACTTTCAATGTCAAAGTAGGATGTGTGTAGATGATCCACCTCCCGCTACATTGAAATAGTAGGCTCCTCCATGGCAGCCATCAGCTGAGGGGTTGAGAGACACTCTGTCCAGCCCCTGCAGGGCTCTATGGTCGCCGCGGCAGCAGCCCTTTGCCCCGGGCTTCTGGCGGCTGCTGCTGCAGCTGGGGGTCCATGCTGTGCGCACGGGGTCTGCAACTGGTTGTCGGCTCTGCGGACCTTGTGCTGTGCAGGCAAGTGTGTCTGGGAGGGGCCCTTTAAGGGAGCAGCTTGCTCTTGCCCCAGAAGGGCTAGTCCAGCCTGTGACTCCGTCTGCAGGTTTTGCTGGCTCCTTATTTCGACGGGGAGCGCTTGTGTGTGTGGATGCTTCGAGTTTCCTTCCAGGGAGACTCCTTTCAACGTTCCCTGTTGCTACTTCGACGTTGAATGTTGACGGCACCAGCCCTGGAGGACGTGTAGATGATATGCGTCGAAGTAGCCTATTTCAATGTTCTTACTTTGAAACAGGCCACTTCGACGTAGTGTGCTAGTAGGTAGGCATCCTTCAGTCTGTGTAGACTATGGATCGCGCCCTTCATAACTCCATTTAAGATCGTCATTTGCAGCGTTGATTGTGACTGTGGAGGCCCACACGAGAGTGACAGTCCTTGCTACATCTGCTGCATATGTAGTGGGTGTCTGGCAGGCCCTTGCTGTCCTTTCTACAGGCTCGCTTTTCCTCTGCCAGCTGTCTGATCTTCATCTCGCCCTTCTGAAGAACTTTGTGTAGTTCCTGCTTCCAGCTGCTGCAGTCGTCTGCCAGATCTTCCCAACTATCTGGGTCAATGTCTCCCTCTTTGAGGTCCCTCTTACAGACGTCTTTGTAGTGCAACTGGGGGCGTCCGGGAGGTCTTTTGCCAGAGGCTAGCTCGCCGTACAGGATGTCTTTTGGGATCATTCCATCATTCATCCTGTGGACGTGATCAAGCCAGCGGAGCCGCCGCTGCCTGAGGAGGGTGTGCATGGCTGGAATTCCAGCTTGCTCGAGGACAGAGTTTTTGGGCACTCTGTCCTTCTGAGCTACTGTAGACGTAGCCTAAATATTATGGAATACATGGCGCAGCCCTTCTCTGTTTTATGAAAGCAAAAAAGCAATCCAGAAGCACTTTAAAGACTAACAAAATAATTTATTCGGTGGTGAGCTTTCATGGGTCTGTCCCATGAAAATTCATCACCTAATAAATTATTTTGTTAGTCTTTAAAGTGCTGCTTATTTTGCTTTGATAGAATACAGACTAACAGGATGACCTCTCTGTCACTATTCTCTGTTTATGTTTTCTTCATCAGTGTTTCTAAGCTAACTTTCTTTCCTGTTAAGCCTTTATAAAGTCATTGTTCCCCTTCATTGCTATGTATTTAAACTCCCCCGAAACAAAAGCATTGTTTTAAAATTAACCAGTCAGAGCCGTTGAGAGAATTCACACCAAAGTTCATTGTCTTTTTGCAAAACAGACCACTTATTTGTTTTGTGTGATTTTTTCAGAAGAAGACAGGTTTATGAAATTTAACTGCATGTTTATGTCAAAATATGGTTGCAAAGATTTTAGGCACATCAAAGGATTTTATATCTTAGTTAACAACTGATTTTGGTGGAGGATTCTCTTAAAACTGACTTTGAAGATAGCAGCTTGTTCCACCTCTGCTCCAAGCCTGTGCCCAGAACTTTGCACTGGTGTATATAACTTGATCCCTTCCACGATTTCCCTCTCAACCTCTTCTTTCTCTACCCCGTAGAGTTTAGACCTGAACAGCCTGGCCCAGCCTGCTCGGTGGGATCAGATCTGAGGTCAACATTGACCTGGGAATGGGGCGGGTGCTTTGGGATGGACAGAATCTGTTCAGATTTGCAGAGACTGGTTATTACAACCTCTCATCTGTGCAAAGAGGGGGCTGGCGGTGGCACAGGGAAGCATCTGAGAGAATTGCTCACGTAACTTTCTGCTGGCCATAGTGCTTGGAGTGACTGGCTGGGTGCTTGATACTGTAAGAAGTCCCATTTCTGAGCAATTTGCCCTGGTTTGACCCTTTCAGCACTGCCCCAGAAAACCAAAACATTGCACGTTGCAGGCTGTGATCACCATGAGGAGGAATACCGAAGCTCCTGGGGCTCCCCCAAGGTATGGAATAGCACACAGTGACAGCTACGCTCCAGGACTGTTCTGGCCCCTGACTCTTTCCTACAGCTCCCCCAGGGAAATCAGGAGGGAAGCCAAATGAAAGTGGCTGAGATCTCAAAACAAAAAAGCAGCCAAGTAGCGCTTTAAAGACTAGCAAAGTAGTTTATTAGGTGAGCTTTCGTGGGACAGACCCACTTCTTCAGACCATGGCTGAGATCTGTGCCCTGCCAGCATCCAGGTTTTGTTTCTGCTTCCTGTTTTTGTTCATTCCCGCGACAAAATAGGAGAATGTGCTCAGTGAGAGAAAACACTGTGGAATCTATCACCAGCTCAGGCATCTTCCCTTACTGGTTGGTGAGGTTGAAGGAGGACAGAAGAGATTTGATTTCTGCCTGTTCCCTGGCTTTTTCTTTCCCCCACCAAAAATGCAGAAATTATGATCATGACCATCTGAGTGTCAGACCAGGTCTTTCCAGCTAGTCTGACCTGGCCTCACATGGACTTCGCTTAGATGGTGCCAGGAAGTAGCTGCAGGACTTTGCTGACCCTCTGGAAAGACAGAAGTGGAACCTGACTGCCGGAAGACACGGGGCTGAGGTCATGACTGCGCCTTGCCCTTTGAGGATTTTGTTTGCTTTGCTTCAGAAGGGCAAGCAGAGCACCTTCCTTTGAAAAGGGACTTGGGAAATTACAACCCTGCTTCAATGCCTGGAAGAACACTGGCAGGTACCCTTACATAAGTAGCTAGGGAGATAATCAGCATAGAACGATAGAGCTGGAAGAGACCTAAAAAAGCCGTCAAGTCCAGGCCCCTGCCCTAGGCAGCACCAAACCCATCAGATCAGACCAGCCAGGGCTTTGTCGAGGCGAGACTTAAACACCTCCAGGGATGGAGGCTCCACTACTCCCCTGGACAGACCATTCCAATGCTTCACCACCCTCCTAGGGAAAAAGTTTTTCCTAATGTTCAACATGGACCTTCCCAACTGCAACTTGAGACCATTGTTCCGTGTTCTTCCATCCGTGACCACTGGGAGCAGCCTCTCTCCAGCCTCTTTGCAGCCTCCCTTCAGTAAATTGAAGGCTGTTATCAAGTCCTCCCTCAGTCTTCCCATCTGCAAACTAAACAGTCCCAATTCCCTCAACCTTTCTTCATAGGTCATATGGTCCAGCCCCCTAATTATTTTGGTCGCCCTCCACTGGACCCTAGCCAGTGTATCCACATCCTTCCTATAATTGGGGGCCCAGAACTGGACGCAGTACTCCAGATGCGGCCTCACCAAAGCCGAATAAAGAGGAACAATCACTTCTCTGGATCTACTGGTAACACTCCTCTTGATGCAAAACAGCACCGACCACATTGTGTCTTGCCAGCAGCACTACCGGTTTTGTGGATCAGGGGAAGCAATCGATGGGAGCTGGTTTGCTTTTTGTAAGGCTTTTGTCAGACTGCAACAAGACATCCTCGTAAGCCAGCTAGGGACATGGCATCCAGATCAGTGTTTCTCAACTATTTTTTTCATGAAGTACCCCTCTTTCAAAAGCACAAATATAAGTACCCTCCAGACCAATTCAGACACACTCCATTTTTTCCCCACCTATTGCAACACGTTCGTTTAAACAACTTAATTGTAGCTGCTTGGTTGGAAGAAATTTCCAGGAGGCGATAAACTCGCCATCATGCTTCTGTTTCTGCAAAAGGATAAATAAATTAAAAAAAGAAAGATGAACATCAAATAAGTCAGTTTCTTTTCTTAATCCATCAAAAGGTTGAGAGACGCTGAGTTAGTTTACCCTCTGGAAGAGCACGGAGTACCCCCAGGGGGGTAGATGAAATGACGATAAGGTGGATACTCAGCAGGTTGAAAGACAACACTCAGAAGCAAAGGGTTGTCACCAAACTGGGAAGCCCTGTCTAGTGGGTCCCAGAAGGGCTTAGTCCTAGATCTGGTAGAGCTCAGTAGTTTGAGCATTGACCTGCTAAACCCAGGCTTGTGAGCCCAGTCCCCGAGGGAGCTATTTAGGGATCTGGGGTAAATAGATTAAAAAAGGGCTGGTGCTTGGCCATGCCAAGAGGGCAGGGGACTGGACGTGATGACCTCCTGGGGTCCTTCCCAGCTGCATGAGATGTGTTTCACTGATGCCTCAGCTAACGCGGTGGTGAGCGTGTGCAGGCATCAGGGAGAGGTGGTGAGCACGGGGGAGGAGGCGTTTGAAATGCAAAGTGATTTTGTCAGCTAGGAGCATTGGGCTGAAGGGAGCAAGGCGAAGCTCGGTGCTGAGGCGTGCCCAGAAGAGAAACCGACAGCCCGAGGAAAGAGCTGGCTGGGTGTGACTGCTGCAGAGCGAGTAGAGCACAAGCAGCTTGAGCCAGCTGGGTAACGCAGCTGGGAGAAAGGCGAAGGTGCTTCTTGGGGGGTATGAACCGGGAGGGGTGGGTCAGATCCAGGCTGTAAAGGCCCCTTTGGCTGGCACTGGGGAGGCCTGGGAGTACTGGCTCCAGTTCTGGGAGTTTCAGGAAAGGGGGACAACGTGGAGAAAGCCCAGAGGGGAACAGCACTCGGGCTCCAAACTTCGAAAACTGCCCTGTGTGTGAAGGTGAAAGCCGGCAGCTGCTTCTGCTTTGAGGAGAGAAGATGAGGGTCAGTGCCGAGCCCTGAGAGACCCTCCCCAGGCTGCCAGGAGGCAGGTGCTGGCATCCCTGTGGGGCCTGAGCAGAAGGCAGCTGCTCTAACCCTGCTGGGCCCCTGCTGATGGCAATGCCCCCACCCCTCGGGGTGGCAAGCAGGGCCGGGGGACCCAGGGCAAAGAACACAGGGGGCAGCAGGTGGTGAGGTTGTTGGCTAGAGCCCCACCCAGGCCAGGAATATTCCTGTACCGGAGCACCCCAGACCCCCAGACCTCACCGCCTGTGCTCACTGTCTCTTCCAGTGAGGCCAGTAGGATCCATTTCTGACTGGTGCAGTGTGGGCCAGGAGAGAGGCACCAGCTAAAGGGGGGGCATGGGACCTCCCCACAAACTCCTCCATGTGACTCTTCCCTTCTCCCCACCTCCCCCACCAGCCCAGAGCCCCCCGACATGCCCATGGTGTCTGATCAGCTCACCTTGCACCTGCACAAGGACCAGAGAGAAAACCGGGCCTGGGGGGGACACTGTAAGAGCGGGGTGCTGAGGTGCAGCTTCTCTGAACCCCTCCGGTGTTATTCTCAGAACAGCTCACGGGGTCCTCTGCAGAGGACACGGCCACGTTTATTTAAACCCCCAAATTAAGGATCAGCCTATGGCGATATTTACCCAGGCACCCTATGGTTTTGCAGCTGGCGTTATTGTGGCCAGTCCTTTTGGGTGCTCCAGTCAGCCGAGTGGCTGGATAGAGCCCCATGGTCCCTGGATGTTCACACAGCTGCAACTTCTCTTGTGCCAGTTTGTTTGTCGTCTCAGAGAGGTAGTTAGTCTGTAGCTTCACAAACACACACACACACACACACACACACACACACACACACACACACAAGCAGGCCTGCAGCACCTTAAAGACTAACAATTTTATTTGTCAGGTCAGCGGTTTTCAACCCAAGCGCCGTGAGAACTCTCCAAAGGTGGCATGAAGTTTCGTCCATTTCCCCTCCCTGGGGCTCTTTGCAGAGCAATGGGGGCCCAGGGGAGGTGGCACTGAGGACTCAAACCAAGCCAAGGCTGCCTGAGTCCCAGCTGGTGCAGGGTCAGTTGGCTTCCCACCCACGGCGCCACCCTGAGAGGAACCGCTGACCCCCGCAGGACCCTGTTCGTCCGGCGGAAATGCTGTTTCCTGGCCCGGAGGAGCTGGCAGGGAGCCCGCCCCTCACTCCCTGCTGTGAAAGGAGGAAGGAGGCAGGGTAGGAGCCTTTCAGAGCTGGGACCTGGTTTCAATGCTGTGTCCTGGCCCCAGCGGGCTGGCGGGGAGGGCAGCTGCTTTCAGTTTCCTTGACTTCCCTAGCGCGGCGTTGAGCAGACTTTGAAAATGTGCCTGTGCTCACTGTCTGTGCTGGAGCTGACACTTTAATATAGCCGGTCCCTGGTTAGCTTCTTGTATGCGCTGCTGTGTTGCAAACCTGTAGTAAGGCCATAACCCTAGTCACTGTGATGTTCATGAGCAATGGATGCAGCTGAAAAAAAAAAAGTGGGTGTGGTGCAGATTTGTTTGGCTCATTGAAGGGCGCTGTGTTACTGAAAGGGTTGGGAAGCACAGGATTAGGTAATGAGCTGTCGTGGGGGAGACCCACTTCATCAGGTCTGGAGCAAAAATAAGAATTCCACTTTTATACAGCAGAGGAGGGGGAGGAGAAGGAGGGGGAAAACTGGGGGCGGGGGTGAGGTCACCCTTCATTACTAGGACCCATGGAAGAAGTAAACAAAGCTCAACAGGCTGGCTGCGTTTCCTGCCCCATCCAAACTGGGGAAATTGCCCTGGTAATGTGTAATTGAGATCTCTGTTCAGCCCCAGGTTAAATGTGTCACTCTTGCAAATGAGCTCCAATTCCGAGAACTCCAGGGCTGGTGCTTAGTCCTGCCAAGAGGGCAGGGGGCTGGATTGGGTGACCTCCCGAGGCCCCTTTCGGTTCTGTGAGATGTGTGTGTATCTTGCGAGAGGATGGCCACTCGAAAGCCATTCCCGAGTGGGCGGGGAGGGGGCGGTGGTCCCCTGGAGGTTTATGTGTCTGTCAGTTCTGGAGGTCGGCTTTCTGTCCATTCAGCCTCTGGCGCAGAGACTGTCCTGCTTACCCAACATACCTGGCAGAGGAGCGTTGCTGGCACACGGGACGTATCCGATCAGTGGGTGCGCAGGTGTACGAGCCCCAGGTGTGGCTAGTGGAGATATGCGGACAGAGCTGGACACGGGGTTTGCTGCAGGGGTGGGTCCCTGGGTTAGTGTTTCTGTGGTGTGGTGTGGGGCTGATGGTGAGCCTTTTCCTGAGGCTGGGCGGCCATCTGCAGGGAAGAAAGTTGTTTGTTTGGTTTGCCCTTAGGTTGGGGCGGATGCCTTTGTGTTTCATAGGCTCGTCAGTTTGCTCTGCTTGGCCCGCCAAGGCCAGGGGGATATTGACGTCTCCCTTCCCTTCGCTCTTGCTTCTGTAATTAGGCTCATCAGGGACTAACTCCCTAGCTCAGGGTCAGCAACCTTACCCAGGCAGAGGGCCCAAAGGTGACCTTTTGACCTCTATGGATGGTCCAAGTGCCGGTGATACTTTTTAAAGTCGCTAACAGTCCTACTTGCAGCAGATTCGTTCGTGGATAACTCAGGGCACAGAGCTTTCCCATTCCAGTGGGGGTTGGTCCATGTTATCCGGTCTTTCGTTAACCCCCAGGCAGCCTGGCTTCACGCAAGCCCCCAGCTGTCTGGAGGAGGAGGGGCGGGGCTGAAAATCTACTCATGGGCCACTTTTGGTACCCGGGCCTGGCTTTGCAGACCTTTGCCCTATGCTGTCTCTGCTACACACACATACCTCGTCCACACAAAGCGTGCCAGCGTGTTCTTTGACCAAGCACAGGGCATCTTGAGCAGTTCTCTGCTCGACAGCCCTGCAAGAGGACATCGGGATTTTGAACCAGAGCCATTTCACTGGACTACTTCAGTTTACAAAACAATTTCCTGTCGATTTCATAAATCCGATGCTGCTTAATAGCTCAAGGCATCTCTGCGAGGGCTCGGGTTTTTGGCTGACGCTATGTGGGGGGGGTGAGGTTCTCCCCCGTGGACGAGACCGGGTGATGCATCTCCCTCTGGATTATGCAATCCAGCTGCGTCAGCGATTAAAATCCTGAGCAATCCCCAGCTCAGCGACACTATAAATCTGGATGACATGCTCCAAAGAAATCCGTCAGCTGCAGGAAGCAGAAGATGCGCCGAAGCTCAAGCTGCTGTGTGGGCACAGGTACAGTCCTTCCACTTGTTTGCCAAGGCACTCATCAGCTGCGGCCAGCAGTGGGCTGTGTGGTGGCCTCTCCCTTTCACCCCCCTCGGCTGCAAACGCTGTCGTGAGTGCGGCCTGCGTGGCAGTGCCTTTGGAGAGCGTTTCGCCGGAGAAAGGTGCAACCAGAGCCTGGCCTGGTTTCCAGCCACCGCAGTGCTGATCTGGTCAGATCGACTAGGAGAGGCTTTTGCATGGTGCTGGGTCCCTTGCAGCATGATACGGGCTGGCTGGGGCTTGCTCAGAAAGCAATGTCATATCTGAGGCTGAACCCGGTGTCTTTCCTCTTCCAGGAGAAGCCATGGCCACAGTACCCAACATGCTCACCGACCTGCTAGGATGTGCCAGGTAACGGCCGGTTCCTACTCGTTCTGGAGCAGGCCTGCCCTCCCCTTGCAGGGCTGCCTTTGCAGCTGAGTGGGGGCTGGACTCTTACGTCAGTAGCAAGGGGAGGCTGGAGACATGGGCTTCACCGGTGCCGTTTTGGGTTCACGCTGGGGCAGCTGTGATAAGGAGCTGCACTGCCTCTGGGAGCTGAGAGGCGGAGCAAAGTTCCCTCTCGTTTTTCCCAGCTGTGCGCAGAATAAACATTCTTCTGTGTGCCACAGCATGTGCCCATGTACACCATCCACAGAAACCCACGCTGGCGGCTGCGGCTGCTCTGCCGATCAGCCGGGCAGCTCCTAAATCTCTCGTGGGATAATTCAGTTTCATGACCCCAACCAGGAAACAACCTTAAAAAGCAACATTGCCTCTCCTGAGCACGCGAGGCTGAGGCAGGCTGCAAGAGTGAAGGTGCCATGGCTACAGGCTGGGAATAGCCACAGCCTTCCCGAGACGCCCGCAGGAAGCCTGTCTTCTCGGGCCACTCTGCCCTCTTTGTGTCAGCCTTGTCTAGACAGGCAGCTGTCTCCATTTGGGCTTGTCCAGAAACAGCTGCTGGCTGGGGCTTAGCAAGGGCTCTGGTCATGTCCAGGCTGCCCTGCTGGTAAAAAGAACTGGGACAGACATCACAGTCACTGTGGTCCTGCTTGGAACCCTTCTATGAGCGGATCCCCTTTGCCCCATGCAGATAAACCCTCTGAGAAGAAACTGTTTTTAATTACCAGTTTCACCCCGGCTAGCACAGCTCATGCTGAGTTATCTTTGCTTTGTTTCTTTCCTCCCCATAGCTACCACCATGGAGTTGACTGTCCCTGCCAGATGGAGGTAAAGAGCCAAGTTTAATTTTGACATGATTGTGCTTCTGAGGCAGATTTAATAGCCTGGGGGATTTCTGATTTCTCTTCTGGGAGGGGCCTGTGTGTTCTCATGTGGGTGTACCAGCCCCAGCAGGACAGCCCCCAGAGGGCTACCTCAGTGAATGCTAACATTTGCCCCTTGGCATGAGAGGTAGCTGATACTAGGAGACACTGAGGGCTGTGCCTGTGAAGATGAGCAGCAGATGATATGAGTTGGGTATTGTCAGTGTCGTGAGATTTTTTTTTAAAAGAATGATTGGAAACACACATCTCTTAGAACTGGGAGGTCATTCGGTCCAGTCCCTGCCCTCTCAACAGAACCAAGCACCATCCCTGACATCTATTTACCCCAATCCCTAAATGGCCTCCTCAAGGATTGAGCTCACAACCCCGGGTTTTGCAGGCCAATGCTTGGACCACTGAGATATCCCTCCCCCTCTTTCTGTGTTTGTGCAAACCAAAAGCAGCAGGTGGGTTCCTGGCTCAAAAAAGCCCAAGGCTGCCCCTCCAAGGAGCTCTGTTTTTGCTTCTTCCCAGAGTCACGCTTCTCCAGCTTCCTACCTTCAAGGGTGTAGTGACCCTGGCACCAAGGGATTGCTGGCTTATTCAGAGCACGGGAGGTAGAGTCACGTCCTGCTCCCCACCCCCGGCCCGCTTCTTCCTTTGAACTTACTGGGTGCACTGCGTCCACACTGCGCAGGCTCCTCCTTACAAAAGAAAGGCCTTGTCCACACTTGCAGGCTAATTCAGATTAAGGTAGGGCATGGCTGGAAAGGACAGTGGCTCTTCCTGAGTCGCTCCACCGGAAGATTTGTTCCAGAATCAGAGCACCTTGTTCTAGTTTAGCTTGATCCTCTCTCTGGATTGCTCCACTTGTCAACAAGCCCTAGGCATAGGCTGCCGCATTGTCATCCTAGCCCTGGGGTTACAATCAGGGAGCCCCCGGCCTCTCACCATTCCCCTCAGGCCTTCCCCCTGCCTGGGGCTGTCTCCGCTGTTTGTTTCTCTCTCGCATACAAGAAGGGTCTGAACTGCCCCTTCCAGTCTGCAAGTGCGTGGCCCAGCCCTGGGATTCCCGAGGCTCGATGGGGTTGTCTTTGGAGCAGCCTTACAGGGAGCTGCCATTCACACCTTGCACCCCAAGAGTAACAAAGGAGCCACGCTGACCGGAAGAACCGGTCCCAGGACTAGATCAGAGCCCAGAGCTACAGAGTGTGATGAGCCAAGTCCCATCCTCGGGGGAACCAGGGCCCAGGCCCAGGCTGGAGGAGCTGCCCCCTGGGCACCCAGAGGGAGGCTGCATAAAGAGTCCTAGGAGGACTCGGGGCTGAAGGCTGAGCTCAGAAGCATGCTGTCCTGTGTGCTACAGATGCTCCCGCTGGCTGAGCACAAAGGGCCCTGCTGTGACAGGGTTAACCAGGGTAGCCAGGGACCACAGTCATCCCAGTCCCCCAGCGGTAGAGGCCAGGGTGCTCTGCCGCCCAGCTGGGAGCCAGTCGAGCCCTGTGGGCTCTGCTGGATGAAGGTCAGTTCTGCCTGTGGCTGCCAAAGGCAAGGAAGGCTATAAAATGTGGATCACACTGGGGTGGTTGGGGCTGTATTATGGGTGGTGGATGAAGTCCAGGCTTAGGAGGCAAACTCCGGCTCCACCCCTCAGCCTCCACTGGGGTTACTGGCCATGGCTCAGTCCCCACAAAGCCTATCACATCACCCCATCACTGGGCAGTCCTAGCTCCCCCACACCCCTGCCCCCCGGCCTCAGCTCAAGCTCCGGCCCCTGGGAGCAGCCAGGCATCCCTGTGGCTGAGGTCCTGGTCCCAGCCCCAGGAGCAGCTGGGTGGCTGCAGCCCTGGCCCTAGCTCCCGCCCCAGGAGCAGCTGGGCATCTGCTGCTGCCTCATCCTTCCCAGATAGCAGGCCAGGAAGCCACAGCTCAATCAGAGCCCCAGGCTTTCCAGCCTGATGGAGAGCGGGGAGCCCCTGTCTTTTGGGGAAGGAATTGCCTTCCCTTGTCTGTATTACCCACCGCCCATGGGCCAGGACTAGGCCAAACTTAACTGGAGCTCACGTGGGCTCTGAGCATCCAGAGGAATGAAAGATGTGAGGGGATGTGCCTCGTGTTGTGGCTCTTCAAATTTCTGCTTTGTTGCTGTGCAGAGCTCCTTCTACGACTTCAGCCCTTCCTCCTTCCGCAAGGATCACCCGCCGTCAGCGCACGCCAGCCACAGGAAGGCCGTTGACGATGTCAGCACAGTGATCGTCAGGGAGGCTGCAGAGGAGCCTCGAGAGGAGGCAAGATGGAGGATGAATCGGCTTACCAGATCTGTCACAGACGTTGACCTCATGCGGGCGCTCAGCAGGACCCTGGTGGAAGGTAGCTATAGAGAGCTGCCTTTCCTGCACGCTGCTCACGTAGAGATTGTTCCCAGGCCTCAGGGAAGCTCAGATCCAAGTGCTAACTGTGTTGCTTTCCAGACAAAACTGAAGGACAGAGAAAATTGAAAGGAATTAATTTAGCCAGTGCAGTCTACAGGCTTTTGCCGATGTTTAGCAGCACAGAGTTTTCCTGCGTGTGGGAAAATAGGCACAAGATAGCATATAATCTATATATCAAAGGTACAAAAAAGAATGAAAGCGTCTGTGGGAGAGCGCAGAGTGTGTCTCTTCTGACCATCTGCATTGAACCGAGCAGATTATGGGGACTGTCTCTGCGGATGGCAAAGTGAGAGCAAAGGCAAACCAGTCAAGTGAACTGCACAAAGGAGATGCGCTCTTGTTACTAACCTATGCATCTATTCCCGGCTGTGGGGGACACGTACGGGGGAGATATTTCAAACTGTGTAAGACCCTATAGAATGGAAAGAGGGGCCAGGCCTGAGTGAACAGTGGGGAATACTGCAGCTCTTGAGCTATGAGTAGCTAGGAGTGGGTGGAAGCTGATTCCTTCATCAGTCCTATTTTACACTCATGCAAACTCCATGGACTTCAGTCAAGCTGCATCTAGATTCCCGCCAGGCTTTGTGGGAGGAGAACTGAGCTCCCAGGTTTGTAATCTGACATCCCTGCAGCACAGGCAAGTGAAACTTTGGAAGTGGCAGTTGCCATCCGTGTAACTCTTTGATCTCGGTCCTCAATGTTTTCAGATCCTGTGTCCTTCTCCAACTCCTCCTTCACGCTTGCAGAGACCTTAATCTACAGATACACCCGCTCCAAGCAGTATACAATCAGAGACGAGGCACACAAGAGTTTAGTTCTGCGGCGACATGCTGGCCAGGCCCAGCTGGTGGCGATGTATTTACAGGGCCCCCAAACCCGTGAAGAAGGTAAATTGCAAAATATTTTCCCTCCCCTAGTTTATTCTCCTCTTTCTCAGTAATCTGCTGATAAAGGCATGAAGTTCAGGGGATCACCCACGCCAGTGAGGGAGTCACTCACCACCTGCTGGGGTATTTTGGGGGGGTCTTAAATCTGGGTCATGAGTCAGAGTTCAGACACCGGTAGCTGGCCTACAACCACAGAATCTCACCCTAACTTCTTCCAGCCTCGTTACTTCTTCTGCGGTGACCTCAGCACATCCTTCCCATCCCCAGGTTCCCCAGATCTGTTTCCCAGAGTTCTTCACTACAGATACTTGGACTTTTCCACCCTCATTCACCAGTCCTGCGGGTGTGAAACTGTTCCCCGGGTATCAGTTCACTCTGGGATACCCACACTCCAACCAGTATGGACACCAGAGACCTGCCTAGGGTAGGCACAAGGCTTCTCACATCCAGTGCAGAGACCTGTATCCAGAACCCAGTTGGCTGCCATGTTCCCAGTGTTCAGCAGGGCTCCCAGTGGGCAACCTGTGTGGCAGCCTGGCGGGGGCGACCAGAGCAAGGTTTTCCTGTCAATGTCATACCTCAGAAGCCCTGAAACTGACAAGACAAAGAACAGCCCTTAAGGAACAGGCTGTCTATACAGACACTGTGGCACAACCCACACTGACATAAACTCTACGCCTCTGGTGGCGGGTGGAGTTAGGTGCATGTAGTAGGGCACTTACAGGGGTGGGAGCAAGGGTGTACTATGGATACTGACATGGCTAGGTCAACCCAAGGCCTGGTCTATCCTGCGCAGGTCCACATCAGGCAGCTTGTGGACTTAGTTATGTCCCTATCTGCACCACAGCCTTACCTTGGCTCTTAGCTGGCTTGTTAATTTCACTGTAGCAGCTGTGAAATTAACAAGGAAGCTGGGCAGCTAGAACCCACCTGCTACCCAGCTGCTGGAGAGCTCGGTGGTTGGTCCCCGCTCCCATTGTGGGGCGAGAAGCCTGGGTGGCTGGACCCCACTCTCAGCTGGGAATATTGGAAGTTTTGTCAGTTTCATGGCTCAGGGTGGGAGCCCTGAAATTGACAAGGCTGCCTGGCTCCCAAAGGGCCTGGGCAAGGTGGAGGGGGCCAGGGGAATGTAGGGATTCACACCAAGTATTTACTGCAGTGTCTGGCAAGCGACCTAATAGAAGTTAACCCAAGTTTCTAGTATAGATGTGCCCTACGCTGCATTTTGCGACCTGTGTTGTACAGATCTGTCTCCCCACTATGACCGCCACCTCGCCCCCTTTTCTCTCTCCCTGCTGGCATGGTAATGCATTATTGTTCTGAGGGGGGAAATGCTCTTCTGCTTGAGTTTTCCAGGAGTGAGGTCTTCTATCTGGCCTCTGTGGGTTTCCATTACTTTGACTGGCAAATGGACAGGTTTTGTGAAGACAACAAGAAGTCCTGTGGCACCTTATAGACTAACAGATATTTTGGAGCATAAGCTTTTGTGGGCAAAGACCTGCTTCATCAGATGCATGACGCTCATCTGTTATCTGTTAGTCTATAAGGTGCCACAGGACTTCTTCTTGTTTTCAAAGAGACAGACTACCACAGCCACCTCTCTGATGCTTGTCACCATGCAAGGTTCTGTGAAGTTTTATTGGTAAATGTGACCAGTTTACACCTGCTGTAGCAGCGGCCCCAGCTCTGTCCTGGGAATTAGCTCTTTCTGACTCCAGGGTGGCCTCTGTAGAGGTCCATGCCCCTGGAAGCTCACAGCACCCCTTGCCTGGGTGCTGCCCTCTGACAGAGTCTGTCCCTGTGTTCCTCCCTTCAAGGAACCAGCTATGCCTAGTCCCACTGCTTGCTTCGGTCACCCGCTGCCATCCTTGGTCTAGCCACACCCCACAGGCACCATCTGCCGCCTAAACTGGCCACTCATCATTACCAATGGGGGCGGACTGCTGCTGATTTCTGCCCTGGTTGCCCTAAGTAGCACCCTCTTGGGCCCTGGGGCAGCGCCTCAGCCTGGAAGTTGATCCAGCCAATGCTCCCCTGGCTTTTCTCAGCAGAGTTCTGTCCAGGGTGCCTCTGTACCAGTGTAATGGGATTCAGGGGTCCCCAGGCTCTGCACCCCGGCTGCAGGCAGGAGTGACTCTCGCTCAGCAGGAAAACAGCGGGTTTATTAGCCGACAGGACACAGAGTTGTACAGAGCAGTCAGTACAGCCAGCAGAGACAGCCAGTTCAATCCATGCTGGGGAGAGGAGGCCCCGAGGGGCCCCCCGAGCTGGGGTCTTGCCCCCTCCTTTGTCTCTCTCTCTCCCAGCCCAGACTCACTGCTTCCAACTCCCAGTTCCAATTCAAACCCCTCAGGCTCCACCTCCCCCCGTTATGTGCAGTACAAAGGTGCCACCTGGTCACCTAGTAACAGAGAGGAAGCTGTGCTAGTCTATACACTACCAAAACCAAAAAGCAGTCCAGTTGCACTTTAAAGACTATTAGGTGCTGAGCTTTCATGGGACAGACCCACTTCTTCAGCCCATAGCCAGACCAGAACAGACTCAATATTAAGGCACAGAGAACCAAAAATAGTAATCAAGGTTGACAAATCAGAAAAATATAATCAAGGTGAGCAAATCAGAGAGCAGAAGGGCGGTGGGAGGGGGCAGAGTCAAGAATTAGATTAAGCCAAGTATGTGAAAGATCCCCTATAATGACCTAAAAATTCCCACCCCGGTTCAGACCACGTGTTAATGTGTTGAATTTGAGTATAAAAGAGAGTTCAGCAGCCTCTCTTTCCAAAGTGGTGTGAAAATTCCTCTTCAGTAAGACGCAGACTTTCAGGTCATTGACAGAATGGCCCACTCCATCACAATGGTGGCTGACCGGTTTGTGAATCAGGCGTGTTTTTATGTCTGTTTTATGCCCATTAATTCTTTGTCTAAGAGAGTTTGAGGTCTGTCCAATATACCCTCTGCAGGAGCCCCACACCCTCTGTGAGCCCCCCCATGACCCCCCCACTACATCACAACAGGTGAGTAGCCCAACCTCTGCCACGCAGGTATTTTAAAAGCACCTGTTGGACTGCGCTTGCAGTGAGACTGGCTGCTCCTGTGTACTGAAGTCGGGTTCCTCGCTCAAGGGGCTCCCTCGACAGGGGAGCTGCTGTTTTACTGTAGCTGAGTCTACCTTTCCTCTGGCTTTTTCCTTCCCAGTGAAATTAAACCTGGATTTGTACCGCTCCCCTTACAACACTCCAAAGCGCCTCAATCCCGTCGCCATGAACCTGGTAGAAAGCAACTCTGTGGAAAACAGCCTGTATCTGTGCTGTGTGATGGCTGGAGGCAACCCAATGCTGCAGGTGGAGGTGAGTGGGGTTCGCAGACCTTTGCCATCACAGACGCCACAGCCACCCGAATGCAGCTCTGTTTTCTGTCGCTGCCTTTAGCTGGGGCTCCTGGCTTTCACCAGACCAGCACTGTTTTGAGCCGTTACAGTAGCACCTTGATTCTTCAGACAAAATCAGGGCCCTGTCATTGCAAGGACAGCACAGTCATACAACAAACCAGTTCCTTCCTCCAAGATTTTATCATCTAGTTACACAAGACAAAGAGGAAGAGGAGGAGCAGAGCTAGGATGAGATGGGCCCTGGAGCCCAGGTTCGCTGACTCCCTATTCATTGCCAGATTCGCTGGTCCCCACAAATTCACCACAGCCACTTGTCTCCTGTGCCCCTGGAGTCTGTCACTGCCGCAGCTGGTCTCACAGCACCTGGCGTGAGTAGACAGGTTTGCCCACGCACAGCTGATGTGCTAAGACAATTAGCTTCAGTCTCTAAGCTCAGCTGATGCTTTGAGGTCTGGCCCACCCTCTGCCAGAGCTCCTGTGTCCCCACGGTTATTTTTAAAGAGGTAATTTGAGTGGTGCAAGTGTGATCCTATCTATTGTAGAGGCGGGCTCACGCCCACCTGCAGCGCAAACAAGCCAGTCACTGGGGCTTAAAGTCCCGCTTCTGCTTTGGCAGCTTTTGGGTTGTTTTTGTCTACCGTTGGGCCTGGTCCTTCTTACACTGACTTAGTGGCCCAAATGTCATGTAGTAGGAGCCGGACTAGGCTCCTTTTCTGGTGGAGGCTCTTTCTCAGGCGTATGAAACAGCTGTAAGCAATGTTCCCCCTGAGGTTTTTTACCTTCTGCACGCAGAATAAATTTTATTATGTGCACCAAGGCCAGTAGTCAATGTGCACCACCATAGAAACACACACTGCTGGCTGTGGACGCTGTGCTAATCAGCTGGACGGCATTTGACCCTCTCCTGGGTGGCCTCCCAAGCTCTCAGCGTGCAGGGAAAGCAGCAGCATTACAATGCAAGGGCCGGCGTTGCCCTCGGGTAAATGATCCTCCAAAGCAGAAGGTAGAGAAAAGGCAAGTTCAGCACCTGCTTGGATCAAATCTGCTCAGTGATACCCTCTAGAGCAGCTGCACAGTTACAGGGGAGAGTAGAAGCTATTTCTAGGTCCTCAGCAGCAGCTGCTCTTTTTGATGTGGAGAGATACCTATCTGGAAGGGACCTTCAGAGGTCACCAAGTTCACAGCAGGGCCCCTTTGCCCCAGGTTCCTAAATGGCCCCCTCAAGGGCTGAGCCCACAACTCTGGGGTTAGCAGGCCCATGCACAAACACTGAGCTATAGGCCTGCTCTTCACTGGGGTCCCACTGCAGGGTGAAGCCCTTCCAAGGAGCGCCCATTCCAAGGGTACCGCTACGCTATCACTTTGTTAGTCAGAGACACGAAAAAATACCCGCCTCCTGCTGCAGTGCCAAAAGTTTCCCTGCTGTTCCTTGCAGGGTGGTTTAATTGGGCTGGCGGGACAGAGCTCTCCAGTTGGCCCAGCACAGCCACGCAGGAGGCTCAGCATACTGCTGCAAGGTCTGCGGCGTTGACATAGCCTCGCTGACTGCTCTTATTTCCCACAGAAGGTGAAGGGACCCATGAAAGAGATCCGGAGCGGGGATCTGGAGCGTTTCATCTTTTTCCGGAACAATTCTGGGTCAGTGACCAGCTTCGAGTCTGCCGCCCATCCCGGCTGGTTCCTCAGCACCTTGAAAGCCAACAACAAAACCGTCCAGGTGGTGAACCAAACCGGAGCGCAGGACATCACCGATTTTTACGTGGTAGAAATCCTATCCTCCAATCTGCGGTTATCGGTTTAGACCAACCGCTTGTGTGAACCTTCTGCCAGCGACAGCCAGGGCCAGGTTCAATACTTAGGGCAGGGATTCCCACCCTATGGGTGAGGACCCAAACATGTGTTGCCATTAGATTTTCTAAAGGCCACCAGCTGGGCATTCTGAGCCACATGTGGCTCTTTATGGAGCCATTTGCAGCTCCTACCACTGCCGCCGCTCTCTCCTCCTGCTCCCAGTCCCTGACCTGCTGCACTGCAATGGAACCTGGGAAATTCACGCACCACCCTGGGCACCTCTGGGAGGCAAAACTTCCCCACTTGCGAACACGAGGAAAGCACTAGAGAGAATGCCCAAAGCAGGGTTCAGAATCAGAAAAGTCTGAGTAGACTCCCGGCCCCAGAGAGCGTGGGCAGAGCCTTCTGCCTCATTGCCTGAGTTCCTTTACTGTTCCCCGTCGGCTCCTTCGCTATCGCCCCCTCCCAGCAGTTGTCCTTGGTCAGCTGCATGTGTCCCCCTCCCACCTGGGGAAGAAGGTATCTGAGCATCCCATCCCACCTGGATTCCTGCCTGTAGGGTGCCCCACTGGCTGCAGTTCCACTGGGCATCACCTCACCGGCCTCATGGTTACCTTTTGGCGCCTTCCCCCTCTCTGCTGTGACCTCAGCAGGTCGGTCTCTCAGGCTTTCTCTACATTACATGGTATCCAGTGAACAGATTGATCCACCAGCTGTTGATTTTAATGCATCTGCTGTTGGTTCTTTTGGACCCTGCTGAGATCTGAAATCTACACACCTGCCCCCAAACAAGCTGTCGGGATGATTTGTTCAGACCCTGCTTACACTTTTATGTACTAAGTACACACAGAATGATAATTATTAATGGGATGTCAGTAACTACATATTGCACATTTGCCTTTGGTAATTCCATATTAATTCAATGTTATTTATTGTTATTTTATTGTATTATTACAGTAGCATCCTGAGGCCCTAGCGCAATGGGATGTCTTGTTACTTTCAGCACTGTACATATAGGTTTGATCTCTAATTATTTATAAAAGCACTTTTAGGTCAAATCCTGATTCTACCATTACTTGCTGGGTTTTTGTGGGTTTTGAAATGTTTTTTACACAACCGAATGCCAACAGAAAAACTGTGGCTTTTAAAATTCCAGTGGCAACAAGGTTTTTGGGCAGGTGGCTATCTTACTCTGTTTTAGACACGTCTCTAAGCCAGTTGTTCTTTACCTGGGGTGCACGCACCCCCTGGGGATGCGTGACACCCTTTCTGGGGGTGTGAAACCTGCCACATTTTGTTAGAAGATAAATCATTGAAAACACAAATTAAGCACAGGCGCATAAGTACAACTACTTTGTTTCACCAAACCGCTATATTTATTAACAGTATGCAGTTTTTAACCATGACTGTAATATACAAGCAAAAAACTTATTTTCAAGTTTTTAAGCTAATTGCAGTGAAATTATCTCACTACAAAATACAGCCTACTGCCATGCGGCAGGATATTTCTTTACGCATGTGCAGTTGATGATGCAGCAACGCAGCCGATTCGTTTGAATTCAGTTAGCTGCTAACTATTAGCGCGTCGGTTACAGTTTACTTCCAAAGCAAAACTCCGCAACATCTCTGGGTAGCGCGTGCATATTTTTTGCATGCCTGCTGTACTGTTATTTGTGGTGAGTAATAACAAAACTATTTTACTTATATTTAATATGCATTTAAAAGTGTATGGGCCTCCTGTGATGGAGTGTGGGGAGTGCATGTGTAAGTCAGGCTGGATGTGAGAGGCAAGTAGAGCAGCTCCCAGTGGCTAAGGATGACCCTGGGACTACAACTGGCAGGTAACACCTCTGCCCTGAACAAAGAGGAGGGAGGAGCCGAGCTGGGTTTGAATCGGGGGCAGTTAGAGGCTGGGGGAAGAGAGAGCTGGAAGGCAGCCAGCCTGAGGAGGGGGAAAGCTACATCCCAGAGTGGCACCCCTCGGGGTCTTCTCCCCAGGACGGGTTGGAAGGACTGTCTCTGACTGCTGCACTGTTGCTTCTGTGAGAAACTGGGCATCTGTTGCCTAATAAACCTCCTGTTGTACCTGCTGAGTGAGAGTCACTCCTGCCAGCGGACGGGGTGCAGTGCAGAGGGACCCCTGAACCCTATCACACCTCCCCTCTCCATTTTTGATTTTTGATAAGGGGTGCGAGAACGTATTTTGAGAACCAAAGGGATCCAGGCTGCAGTAAAGGTTAAGAACCACTGTTCTAAGCTGTTTGTTCAAGAACGCCTCCTAAACGGTTAGAGCTAGGACCACCAAATTAGGTATGCAGCATCCTCTCACCATAACTGTGAAGTAAGCTGTGGGGGGATAACGGGCTGTACAGGGAATGCGATCGTTCCATATCAAACAGAAAGCATGGGGATGTGGCTGCAGGGACAGTTATACACACACGTGACCACAGGGGCGTTGGAAGCATGGGTGACGCAAATGAGCGTGGAGGCAGCAGGCACCCAGGGAGCAGCCCCTGGCCAGCAGCATGGTCTCTGCCATGCTGGCCTGCCCCAGGCAGTCTTCACCTGCCACCAAGTGGCCACCCTGGACCAGCAGACGGTCCATGTGGACACTCGCCTTCTCCCAGGCCAGGCCCAGGGACTGCTGCCAGACGGGGTGCATCCTCTCCCTCGCCAGGGTCGGCCCGGGGAAGAAGCCGGTGGGTGGGTCGTGCTGCTCTCCCCACCATGGGGAGTAGCCATTGGCCACCCACACCCTCTCCCCGACCCCGCATCCTCCCAACCCTCTGCATTGACTCCTGTATCCTCACCCCCGAATCCTGACCCCTATACTCCCACACCTCCTGCCCTGAACCCCGCACCTATCCAAGCCTCTGCTCTGACTCCATCCTGTACCCCCACCAGCCCCCACATCCAATGCCAGGTAAGTCTTCTAGGAAACAAATATCAGAGGGTGCGGTGCTAGTGTAGACAGGGCCAGACTGGACTGCTTTTGTGCTCGGTGGTGCCTGCACCTCCCAATGGGGATGACTGAGGGATTGCGCGGTTGTGCTAGGAGCTGGACCACCACTGCCCCAGCAGACCCTCAGGATGTGGGGGGAGGGCAGGGCAGGGCATGGAAATGGCAGGAGCAGGCAGGGATGTGGCCCCGCAGGGGTGTGTCACCGGAGGGCGGGAAGCTGTCAGGACTGCGAGGGGGGCAGCCATGCGCGCTGGCCGCTGAGGAGAGCGGGGTAAAGACATGGGGGCACTGTACAGCGCCGAGCACCGGCCGCCCCGCTCAGCCCGGGAGGCGCCTTGCCCCGCCCTCTCAGCGCGAAGCGGAAGGGGAGAGCCCACTCAGTGATTGACACCCCGCGGGCCCCGCCCCGCCGCGCCCCGTCAGCCAATGGCCGGGGCCTCGCGCCTCCTGCGCCGCCTCCCCTCGCCTATTGGCCGCTTCGAACGCGCGGGCGGCCAATGAGCGCGGAGAGGCGGTTGGGCGGGGGAAGCGCCGCGACCGGCCGGGCCGGCGGAGAACGCGGGGCGCTATGGAGCGGCTGCGGCCCTCGGCGGCGCAGGGTGAGTGCGCGGGGTCAGTTCCCGGGGGGGGCCGGGTCGCGTCGCGGGCCGGGGGGGGTCGCTGGCCGGGGGGGCTGCCCCTGGGGGGGCGGGGTCGCTGGCGGCGGGGGGGGGGGAACTGCCCCGGGGGGGCGGGGTCGCTGGCGGCGGCGAGGGGGGGCTGCCCCGGGGGCGGGGTCACGGGGGGGAACTGCCCCGGGGGGGCGGGGTCGCTGGTGGCGGCGGGGGGCGGGGTCGCTGGGGGGGAAGGGGCGGGGACGCTGGCGGTGGTGGGGGGGGGCTGCCCCCGGGGGTGGGGTCGCTGGGGGGAAGGGGCGGGGTCGCTGGTGGCGGCGGGGGGGGCTGCCCCCGGGGGTGGGGTCGCTGGGGGGGAAGGGGCGGGGTCGCTGGTGGCGGCGGGGGGGGGGGTTGCCCCCGGGGGTGGGGTCGCTGGGGGGGAAGGGGCGGGGTCGCTGGTGGCGGCGGGGGGGGCTGCCCCCGGGGGTGGGGTCGCTGGGGGGGAAGGGGCGGGGTCGCTGGTGGCGGCGGGGGGCGGCTGCCCTGGGGGGGGGGTCGCTGGGGGGGGAAGGGGCGGGGTCGCTGGCGGTGGTGGGGGGGCTGCCCCCGGGGGTGGGGTCGCTGGGGGGGGAAGGGGCGGGGTCGCGGGGGGCGGCTGCCCCCGGGGGTGGGGTCGCTGGGGGGAAGGGGCGGGGTCGCTGGTGGCGGCGGGGGGCGAGGTGCGCAGCTTTGGGCGGTTGGACTCGTGGGCCCTGCCCTGCTGGGGGCACACGCTGCCCTGGGGGCTGTTAGAGGTGGGGCTGTGGGGCGGGGCGCTCTTTGCCCCGGGGTTAGAGGCGTGAGGGGGTGGGCTTGGGGAGGAGCAGGGCTTCTCTTCTAGCTGACTGCACCCCAGGCCAGGTCTGCGCCAGGCCGAGACGTTCCGCCTCAGGTAGGCAGTGCCCCCCACGGCAAGACAATCGCGTAGCTGGAGGCGACATGTCCCAGCGTGATTCTCCCAGCCGTCCACACAGAGGGAGGTCGATGGAGCGCACGCCCCTCGACTCCTTGCACGAATGAGGCGTATCAGAGCCGACTGTCGAGCCCTGGTGGTTCGATTGAGTGCGTCGCTTACGAGGTTGAACCCCCAGAAGATCGACCGTGAAGGAGTCGATCTTCTAGTAAGCGTAGACACACCCCGTCGCATGCCTAGCGCTCATTCTCTAATCTAGCGGCTCTCGAGTTTCATGTCACTTAAAAACTACTTGCCTACAAAATCAGACAAAAATGTAAGCGAGCCACACGTGATTTTAGTTCGCCAGTCAACCATTCATCATGGTGTGGCCACGTTTCCCATGGTCCCACAAAGTTTGTTTACAGCCACCACTCCTGGCTTTCAGTCTTCTGTGCTGTAATTTACCCCTAAATGTCTTCTAAGAGTCCAGTAAGCAGTGGAAGAGTTAGAAACATGCTATACAATATTAACCTCTTGTTGTCTGGCAAATTCTCTCATCTGGCATTGGTCAGGTCCCGAGGGTGTTGGATGGGAGAGTTTTCAACCTGTACAAACAAAATGGACATAGCTGGGGTGTGGGGGGCGGGGTTTGGAAACACACCTCTGGCCAATGTGATTTTGATTGACAAAAGTACTGGGCTGGGAGATATGCCTCACTGGTGATTTAATTATGCCGGTGGGGCATACTGGGACCACGCAGCTGACTTTTGCCACTATGAAGTCCATACTGGAGAAATAGCCCCAGTTTTCATTTTTAGTTCATTCTTTCAAAGTTTCAGCACAGCCTCATTCTGTCCTGTACTCCCAAAACCAACCTTCATCTGTTCTATCTTAAAGAATTTAAATCTGAACATTCACGCTATCCTCTGAAATAACCACCGGTATGAGCTACTTTCATGGTGGGTTGCCTCGGTCTATTTCTATGAGAACAGTGTCACAGCAGCGAAGGGAGCCCAAGAGATTTATTTGAGGTTAAAATAATGTTACTGTTGTGAATTAATTCACAAATTACAGTCTCGGTAATATGTTAAAAAATATGAAGTCCTATTTTTTTAATGTATATTGTACCATACTGTGATCTCATTGCAGAAGAACGGCAGAAGAAGCTTCAGGAATATTTAGCAGCCAAAGGAAAGCTGAAATGTCAAAATACAAAGTAAGTTTGGACAAAGTTTCTAATGGTATCCTGTCTTACTTGCTTGTACTTAAGAATGCTCAGTTAAGCATTCACTGAAAATGCATGTTTCCCTGTGCTTAGCTGCTCCTGTAATGGCAAGGGGAAATTACAATAGTAACTGCTGCTCAAATTGTGGTTCACAGAGTTGCTGTCACAAAAGCTGAATCACGTCTTTGGCAGTACATCAGAACAGCAGATGGACCAAAGGTCCACCTAGCCCAGTAACCTGTTCCAACGGTGACCAATGCCAGGAGCCCCAGAGGAAATGAACAGAACAGAGAATCATGTGATCCATTCCCAACTTCTGACAAACAAAGACCAGGGATACCATCCCTGCCCTTAGCCATTGAGGGACCTACCCTTTGTGAATTTATCTAGCTCTTTTTGAACCCTGGCCTGCATGATATATTCCAGCAAGGAGTTGCACAGGCTGACTGAGGCTATGTCTATACTAGCCAAAAATTTCGAAATGGCTATTTTGAAGTTTACTAATGAAGCGCTGAAATGCATATTCAGCGCCTCATTAGCATGCGGGCGGCCACGGCACTTCGAAATTGACGCGGCTCACCCGGACGGGGCTCTTTTTCGATAGGACCCCGGCTACTTCTAAGTCCTCTTATTCCTGTGAGCAGATAGGAATAAGGGGACTTAAAAGTAGCCGGGGTCCTTTCGAAAAAGAGCCCTGTCTGGGTGAGCCGCGTCAATTTCGAAGTGCCGTGGCCGCCCGCATGCTAATGAGGCTCTGAATATGCATTTCAGCGCTTCATTAGTAAACTTCGAAGTGCCATTTGCATGGCCATTTCAAAGTTTTTGGTTAGTGCAAACACGGCCTGAGTGGTGTTTGAAGAAATACTTCCTTTTGTTGGTTTTTAAACCCTGCTGCCTATTAATTGCATTTGGTGACCTCTAGTTATGGGAACAAGTGAATAACTGTCTCTCTTCTGTGTTCTCCACACCAGTCGTCATTTTATAGACTTCTATCATCACCCATAATCCTTCTCTTTTCTAAGTGGAAACATCCCAGTCTTGCTAATTTCTCCTATAGCAGCTGTTCCAAGTCTCTAATCATTTTTGCTGCCTGAACTTTTTTCAACATCAGGGTCTCTTTTGAGATGAGGTGACCACGTCAGCACACCACGTTCACAATGTGGGCACCCCATGGATTTATAAAGAGACAAGATATTCTCTATCCCCTTTTTTCAGGGTTCCCAAAGTTCTGTTTGCTTTTGCGACTGCTGCTGCACAGCTGAGTGGTTGTTTGCTGAGAACTCCCCACACTGACTAAGAGCTCTCCCTCAAGTGGTAACAGCTAACTTAGTCCTAATCACTTTATATGTTTAATTGGAATTATGTTTTCCAGTATGCATAATGCTTTCTCTTAGTGACAGCCTCTTCAAGTGGTGGTTTGTTTTTGCTTGGTGTTTTTTGGGGCTTTTGTCCTATTAAAGGATGTAATTAACTCAAACTACCCTGGTCCGAATATGTTGACTATAGTTACACCTAAGATTACCGTAAACAGGAAAAAATAATCAGTCCTTGTATTTGACCAAAAAAAAAAATATCATGTTGTCATTTAGGCCCAATCTTGGAGCAGGAATTTTGAGGCCAGTCTGACTTGGAGAGCAGTGATCTTGTTTAGTTTTCCTTATTTCTGAGGTGGGCGGTTGTCTCTCTTTGAAAAATGGGGTTTTTTTTTTTTGGTTTTTTTTTTTAAAGAAAAAAAGGTTGTAAAGCCAAAACTGGCAGTTGGAGTCATGTGGGAGAGAACCGGTGTGGAATAGGAAATTGTTCTAAATTTACCATTCTGTGAAATTGACGAGATTTCTAGTTGTCTTTCAACTGTCTTCTGCCCAAGTGCTTTGCCTTTATTTGAAGCTTGTCAATCACACAACGACTGCATTTTGCGGCTGTAGTACCAGTAGTTGCCGAGCACCTTACTAAGCATGTTGTATTCTTCACAGACATTCCTGTTGAGCTGCTAATCTTTATTAATATTGCACTGCAGTTTGTCATGCTGTCTAGCGTGGCTTCCAACTGAGAGTCCACCCCTCTGGGTAGACTGTCAGAAAACAGGACAGACACCCCAAGCTGGTGACTGTTCTGTAATTTAGATTTCAGCAACCTAGTAACAATATACATGTCTTACACTGGGAGCATCATTTACTCCATGGTATCTGGCTGCCCAGACTGTAATTGACTTTGTGCAAAATGGTTGGTTACACCAAAAATCACAACACATTTAGATTAGTGTCTGGGGACTAGAAGCATTAGCTTGACCCACCTGCGACATGTAGCTTGCCTGGATTCAGCCCTCCCCTGCAGTGTGAAGCCTGTGCTGGCACTCCAGGCCGGCAGCCCTCCCGTGTGGCTGGCATTCTAGCACCAGCTACCTACTGGAGGTGGCAGGGAGCCTGAGCCGAGCAGGCCCGATCCAGCCCTAGCTGGGGCCGGGTCCAGCCCATGGGCTGTGCCTGAGTCTCTGCATGCTTCTGCTCTCCCTTCCTGGAGGGGCAGTGGCAGTGCAGGGAAGTGCTGAGCCCGTTGGCGAGAATCATGACCAGTGGGAATGATGGAGGGCTCAGAGCCACATGTATGTCTGGGGAGGCGCACCAGGTAAGTGTTCTTCCTCCCTCCCCACCCCACATCATCCTCACACATGCCCCTCCCACCTGGGCCCCCACTCTTAGCCTGCTCCTGAACCATCTTTCCCATCCAGACCCTGCTCCCCTTTTCTTATCCTGCTCCCTGGCAGCCCCCTGCTACTGAACCTCTCAGTTCTGACACTACCTTAGCACCTTGGAGGGTCCCAAAATCTGCTAGCTAGACCTGGGCCCCCAGAGGAGGGAAGCCCTGAACTTTGATCCTCCTCTCCCATCCCCTCGCCTCATGGGGCTGCAGTCAGAGAGGGTTGGTGGGTGGTAGCCAATTCTAAAGGTTTGTTAGCCAAGAAAAGGAAATGGGTTATTGAGAGGTTAAAGCAGGTAAAATCTATAGACAGGTGAATCACAGTTTGTAATTCCAAATTGTAGCAGTGATGTAATAAGTTGCCAGTTTCCCAAAAGGCTTTTCAGAGTGTTCTGATTACGCAAAGCAGCAATCTCCAGAAACGGAGTCCATATTGTCCAGAGGTGAAAGACCTTCACTTGAATTCATACCTGCAGCTTCTTCTCACAGAAGACAGCTGACAATGTCAGTACCCTTGTAGGCTTTTCCTTTGAGGGGGAGTAAGGAATGCGTTTTTGATCTTTGCCCTCATCCATCACGCACAATGACCACTTGCTTTGAAATTAGTACTTTGACAGACAAGTTCTTCTTTTGCATTTCATGAATTTTCTTTGGCCTATAATAGGTTATTTTGTTAGAGGTATACACAATTTAAATGTCAGCTACTACTTTATGACAGGATAGAGATTCAGTGAAAACCATGTAAGTAATGTCCCGTTAGTTTTGATGCTGTGATGGGTTTCCCGAAGTGCAATCTGGAACTGAGGTACTGCTGAGTCCTTTGACTTGCCAACCTGGGCTCCCTGTGAGATGCTGTAAATCTGTCCAGGTGCTGCATGTAACAGACATCCACAGGCAGGGATACACGCTGCTGTGTAACATGAATGCTTTTACCAGCCGTTCATGAGCCAATAATACAGAGGTTTAAGAACTGTACTGTCCAGAGCTGAACAAGTGGCTCGCCACAAAAGCTTGTCACCTGAGACATTTTGTTAGTCTTTAAAGTGCTATGGGAGTGCTGGTTTGTTTTGTCCTGCCTGGGTTGGCAGCCTGGCTGCAAGGCCCCTCCCTTGGTGTGGAGAGCGCATGCACAAGCTCTTGTTCCTGAGCAGATTTCCCGAGCGCTGTGCGTTAAATCACACAGATCAACGTCTATTACCCAGGAAAGAGAATGTAAACTCACAATTTGAGTTGTGTGCATGCAGACAGGATTTAAATCGGGTATTGTCTCACCCTGGTGATATAGTTCCTTCATACACAGAGTGGGATTTCTCTTTTCAACCTCAGGCCACCTCACCGGGTTCAGTCTTTGTTCTCCAGACCTGCTTCCAAGTGTTGAGTTGTGAGGATGTCACTTTGCCCCTTTATAGCTTCTTGCAGCTTACTGGAAAGATCCTTTGCTATAGTGAGGCAAGAAGTCTCCATTGGTGCTATCTCTGAGAAGCTTCCATTGTATATGATTCCTCAGACATTCTTCTAGTGGGCCATTAATGCACCTGGGTACCCCCTTATTGGACCTGAAAGGCTGGATGTGAGTGTTTCCAACTTCACAAAGGTTTCCACTAACAAACAAGTAACAAAACTCCATAGATCTACATACAATTCAATGGGATGTCAATCTTCAGCAGATTGAAGGCTTTAAAATGATACTTTACAAGGCATACCTTGCACAACACACATCCTGATCATATCACCGTGGTAAAGCTGGGGGTGCTAGGGAGTTACTGTAGGTACAGAGTAATACATATATTAATCATCACTTGTAATCCATGCTAATATACAAACGTATTGACCACGGGCTCCAGCATGAGCTGGCAGCTCGTCTGCCAGTGTCACAGTCAACGAACTGGTCTCCGCTGTTTAAAAGCATTTCAGAAACTAACGTAAGATTGCTTTTGAACCGCTGCCTAATGTTTAGTCCTTCATCTAACATCCTCTATTACTTTTTTTAAATCTCTGTAGACCCTATTTAAGGGATCGGACCAATCGGCCAAATCCACCGTTACCATCACGTTCTAAATCAGGACCTGTAAGTAGAAAAGACCTTTCTCTTATGACTCTGATCAGCTCAGGCATGGTGAGGGGCTCTGTAGAAATGCAATAAATTGGGTTCCGTGTCCTAAGAGTGGTGCCAATGGAGTGCTTGGCATAAGGGGGAATTAAATACAAACATTTAAGCATTAAATTCCAGTACAGGGGTCAGCAGCCCCCAGCATGGGTTTTCATCGGCAGGAGCTCAGCCCCATCCCTCCTCACACATGCGGCTGGGAGCTCGCTCAGAGCTAGGCTGCCTGTGGATTAACAAAAGATCAGCTACTGCTACCAACCACCATCTACACAGTAGAGCTCTGCATCCTAATTTATTAATGAAGCTGTTGTAAGTAGTGATTTCAAAAAGTATCCCTCTCACTTGGACTGTACAGAGGTCAAAAGGTCAAATTTTGGCATGCCACCTTGGAAAGGTTGCTGGCCCCTTACTTTAAAGCATCACCATTGTAGCCACCCCTAAAACAGAGCGCTCTGTCTGTGAGGCGAAGCCCCAGCTGTTTGTCAGGGCAGAACGTTGCACAGAAGTTCAGAACCGGAAGTGTGGGCTACCTGCAAACACAACTAAGCCACGTTATATGGCTTTGTGGTGACTTTTTTGTTCTCTGATTGACGTGTTTCACTGTTGGAATTTGCGTGCTCTTGGCCAACACCGTTGGAGTGGCCCATGTGTTTACACATTAGTACGCCAATGACATTATTATGCATAAAACCTCAACCTGTAAGAGCTAGCCTATGCCAAATCCACTCAGGCTTTGCTTTGCTTTGCAGATGGGCACATCACAAGTGTCTCTAAATGCACTCAAAAGCTGAGCTTCCTCTAAAGAGGTGTGTTATGGCAATGTCTGTGTGTGTAGTGTGAAATATTGAAAACTTCAGGATAGCTATTTACATTACACTTTCCCATTGACAGCTGCCCCAGAGCCTCTGTGCAATGGGGAGGGTGGCAAACAAGAAGGAACTATTCTATTTACTGGATATGAAGTGTGAAGGGGTCTGTTTATGAATCTGGTGGTGGGTTATGTTCATATTATGACTGATATTTATCTTCTGCCTCCTGAGGTTGTCCGAGCCAAGAAGGATGTTCTCTCAAAAGTGCCCGAATGTATACCAAAGGATTGTGCACCTGCTGTCAAAAACACAAGAAGTGCAGGTCACATTCTTCAGCACAAGTCCTCAAATGTCTCTGTGTCCCAGAGGCCCAAGACCGCTCCTCCCATACCCCCATGCCAGGGTACATGGCCGCCTGCCAATCTTCTGTCAACCAAAAGCCATCAAAAGCAACTGAACAGAACATCGTTGTCATCTACCTGTCATCAGTTAAATCAAATACAAGAGACTGGGAAAGCTGAAAATCGGGGGACAGTCGCAGATCAAAGTGCTGTAATGTTGACCCAGACAGGACGAGACCCCCAAAGTGAACAGCGTCACTCAGTAAGTGAGACTGTGCAGGAAATGGTAGACTGTAATAAAGAGAACTTTCCAAGTAAAACCACTCTGCAATCTTCTGAGAACAGGAGAGACTCTGGGCTGGACGTGACGGTACAATCGAGGACTGGTTTAAGAAATCCAGACCGCAAAAGAGTTGCGGTGCACAGGTATACCCTGGGCACAGCTCCAAGGAACAATGGGAGTTTGAAAGACAGATTTACTATCCGCCAGATCAGTAGGGAACTGATAGGGAATAAACTAGCAAAATCTCCACCTGGCTCTAAAGACGTGTGTCGTCAAAGACCGAGCAGCAAAGCAGTGCCTCCTTCCCAAATGTTTACCGTTTCTAGGCCTCAGCTATCCAGGAAGTCAGGCGTGGAAAAACAGTGTCCGAATCCCAGTGTTGCGCGGCGAAACACAGTGAAATTACAGGCAGTTGGAATGCTCGATCTTGCAAAACCGCCTGCACGCAAGCAATACATGAAGCAGTCAGGAGCACGTAAAACTCTTGGCGCTGTGGAAATTGGCAGGTCCAAGCAACAGGCTAAATCTGGACAAAATCTGAAACTGACACGGTCTCCCACAAATTCTCATCTCTCCAAGAGGGCCTCTCTGATAGAACGGAAAGCAAAGTCAAAGCCCATGTCGGATAGACCTTCAAAAGCAGGTGGTGCCGGCAACTGGCAACCGAAGGCAACCAAAGGGAAGCAGTGCATTAAAGATTTGAAGAAAGCGTCTCTCCCTCGGGGAACAAAATCCAAAAACGATCTTCCCAGGAACTGCGTTGTAGGTATATGCACTTCCAGAGCCCAAGCCAGTGGTGGCATGCTCAGGAATAGGAAAAGAACACCCAAGCAAGAGCTGTTAAGGGATCCCAAGATCTCAGCTGCTGAAAATCGCAAGTGAGTTGCTTTCTTTCCAGTTCTCGCCTCTCTTCCCTTCTTCTTGTAACCTCAATGGGGCGATTCGCTTGTTTCCTCCCAGCAAGCTGCCTTCGCGGAAAGACAGGAGGTAATGGCTTTTCAGCATCAGCTGCAGGAGATGGGTTCCTGCCTTGTGGTAGCAAGGGCTCTGCTTTTACCTTCCTGCTGCCTCCTCTCCATGAGGGAGTCAGGTGCCCTGGCTTGAACCTCTCTTCTCCCTCGTCCCATTGGTACAGCAACTACATCTAATTCAGCTACTGGTACTTCTCAAAGGGAGTTTCTCTGCCAGGGAAAGTTTCCTTATTGCTAAGTTAGGTATGGCCATCCTGAGGCAGACAGATGTCGAGGTTCACCAGGATCCCCAATATTGTTTCACCCGACAGCTGAGCGGGTGCTTCTCCCTAGGCTGCATCCAAAATTTGGATACGTGCAATTTCAACTTGTGTTGCTGTGAGTTAAGTGCAAGTCAAAATTGCGGTGTTCCCAGGAGCTGGGGACTGCAGCTACTCCACCAGCTCCCCGCTCCAGCTGCCGGCTCTCCCAGCTGGGGGAAGCCAGGGGACAGACAGCTGTGATAGCATGGCTTCTCCCTGGCTTCCCCCAGTTGGGGGAAGCTGTGCCACCGCCAACTGTCTGCCTGTCTGGCTTCCCCTAGCTGGGAGAAGCCGTGTCTGACTTCCAGAGTGGTGGGGAGCTGGCTCCTGGCTCCCTTGGGCTTGTGGGAGTTGGGAAACTTACCAGCACTGGTTCCCAGCTCCAGCCACTCTGGGAGTCAGGAAACTGACCAGCACTGGTCAGTTTCCTGTTTCTCAGCTGCTCTCCACTCCCTCCCCCTGCACCTGTGTGAAATTTGAGTTAGGCAAGGGTGTGCGGGAGCACAACCCTGGCGTAATTTGGGGGGCTGGGGCTACTGTATATAAAACTGTGAGTATTGTCAGTACCCTTCTAAACAATGCTGTGAAAAAGCATTAAGGGCTTGGTGTTTCCAATGCAACAAGCAGTACCTAAAGCATACGGAGATGGTGCAGTTCTCTGAATTGTGTTCAGTGCGTTGTTGGAGGTGATCTGTTGAGTGCAAGCTAGGCTAAATGCTGTTGGCTGGGATATGGACTGAAGAGGTCTGAGAAAGTGAAAGGTTTATTACCTAGTGCCAGGTAGACCAGCTGCTAATTTATACCGAGATATCTGCAATGTACACCTGAATATCTTCCAATATAGTTGCCATGTCTATTCCCAATAATGTAAACTTGAATGGAAGTGGAGTATCTTCTTACACTGACCTGCAACTTCTGATCGCGGGAGTCGAGGACAGTGGTTCCCAGCCTTTTTACTAGTACAGGCCCCCACTCGCCCACCTCTTGCCCTCACACACAATCCCAGCCTGCTAGCAAAAGCTCACCCAGTGCAGTAGGGGGGCTCTAACATGCTTGCCAACTTGGAACCCGCAGGTGCGTAAGGAGGCTTGTAAGTGGCTCTGGGTCTTTAGAATTTGAACTCCTGGTGTGGGGCTGCAGGGTACATGCATAGAGGCAGAAGCAGACATCTTGGGAACTTTCAGTGCAAAAACGTAAGCATCAAATGAGTTTAGGTGACTACAGCGTTCAGAGGCTGGTGGGCTGTGAATCCCAGTGATGTCTGATTCTGTGGTTTAGGCAAATAAAGTGGCAGTTAAGTGCATAACTGCCAGGTTCCCTGCAAGGTCAACATTTTTCAAAAGTTTTGCTGTGTTTAAATTGATGTATGGGTATTACACAAATTCGGAGTAGAGAGAGACAAAATACCAGTAGCCCCCAGCAAAGCCAGTTCTAGCTGCTGTGTATGCTCCATTAAATGAGAAAGGAAGCCACAACAGAGATTTTAGGACAGCAATTAACATAGCTGGAAGAGATTTAATTTAAAAATAATTGATTGTAACTTTGCAGTTTATTTGGAACTTATTTTCTGTGATCATTTTTTTTCTTTTTATTCCATGACCTCTTGCAGACCCCCAGGGGTCTGCTGACCTGAGGTTGGGAACCACTGGCTACGTTTTCCCTTTGTAGGGGTCTAGAGATACTGAGGTATTCTATGTTTTGACTTAGCCATCAAGAAGTCCTGTGGCACCTTATAGACTGACAGATATTTTGGAGCATAAGCTTTCGTGGGCCAGGACTCACTTCACCAGATGCATGAGTCATCTGCCAAAGTGGGTCTTTGCCCACGAAAGCTTATGCTCCAAAATATGTTAGTCTATAAGGTGGCACAGGACTGCTCGTTTTCTGAAGATACAGACTAACACGGCTACCTCTCTGATGCATTTTGACTGGTATTAATGCCCAGACACTGAAAAAAACTCACAGGCTGGGACATAGATGAGATTTCTAGGGACTGAATCTGTCTTGGCATCTGGCTTGCAAACAAGCAAAAGGAAAAGGACCTTACTCCTTCACTCTCATGCAGAGTACACAAAGGGCCAGCTTCAGAAAAGTAATCACTTGGGATGGTGGGCAGGGCTCCCTCTAATTCTTTCATCCAGAGCAGAGTGAATTTTCTTGTGCACCAGCGTGGAGGGGATGTGTGACAAAACAAAAGGCAGCTTAGGGGAAGCTCAGGTGAGCGGGGGGTCCCTTCCTTTACTAAAGTCCCCACTCCTCTACTCTGGAAAAGCCTTACATCTCTGCTGGGCATTGAGTTCCCCTCTCATGCTTGTCTCAAGCTGCTGCCTGGGTTCCTTGGAAAGCACAGAATGTAAACCTTCTAATGTGTTGGAAAGTTTCTGCAAGATCTTATGAACTGCAGAGTTGCTGGGAGGCACAAATCTGGCCCTGAATAGAATATTTTTAACTGGATGGATTTGCTCCGTAGGGGGTAAAATTACCAGGTCATGAGTCCGCTTGTCTGGGCTTCAAAATCTATGTGATTAGCTAAAGACTGGAGGCAGGGTCCTGCCTCAACATTCAGCAGTAGCCCCAGTGATCAGAGAGGAGAGGCGCTCTGGGATCCTTGCTGGTCCCATCAGAGTGGTGTGTCTGGTCAGCTTCTTTCCTATGAGCCTGGCAAGTAGCGTCTGCTAAGCTTGGAACTCTTCTCACCAAGGCCCTTGAGTGACAGAGATAGCAACAACCTTTCTACACTTTGCTTTCTCCTGTGTGGATTTTACACTTCCCCTCTTTCAGCCGCCCTCCCCAGCAAAACCAGTTGAGTACGGCTTCCCGGAATAGGGCCAGTTTCACTTTGCTGAGAGCACATGAGACTGCGCTAACGATGCACTTTGGATAGAAGGGAATTCGGGTGAGAAGGGCTCTCTGAACTATCCCGTCACATAGAACAAGGGCTGAAGCTTGTAGCTGAAGGCTCAATGCTGGTTCAGCTGAAGGCTCTATTCAGAACGTAGTAACTTGTCTATGAATCGGTCAAGCACTGGAAATGCCAGTGATTTCCCACCTGACTGAGTGGAAAGAAGGAGATGTGACTGGCTCTTTAATTTTAAGAAGTGGGGTTCTTTCCTAGCCTTACCCAGCTGTCGCCACAGATCTTGGACTGTAACAGCAACAAAGGGTCCTGTGGCACCTTGTAGACTAACAGAAAGAAGTGAGTCTGTGCTGACGAAAGCTCATGCTCAAAACTTTTCTGTTAGTCTATAAGGTGCCACAGGACCCTTCGTTGCTGTTACAGATCCAGACTAACACGGCTACCCCTCCGATACTTGAGATCTTGGACTATTTCTCTATTGGCTTTCATGAGAAACAAAGTGGATTTGACATGATTAAGACCAAAATCAGACCTGTAGCCCCGGGGGAGCATCGTTAAGTGAGGACTGGGAGGTTGATGATGCTCTAATGATCTCCTTGTCCTTTGCTAGGAAGCAGCTGGAGCAGTGGTTGGCATCCAAAGGGAAATCTTACAAACGTCCACCCATGACACTGCCAGCTAAAACCCCAGTCAAGAAGCAGCTGGATTTATCCTTCTGGAATGGCATGGAGGAGGAGGAGGAGGAAAAGAGAGAGCAGCTCTGCCTGAGGGACAAGATCAACAACATGTTGACAGAATGTCTGGAACTCACTGAGAAGGTGAGGACAGAGCCAGGAGTGGCTTTAACAACCTGCTTTTCTTAAGGTGTTTTGGGAGCCCGTCAGGCATAGATCATATGAAGTTCGGCAGAGGTAGCTTGAGGCAACCCGAGCTTGTATTACAGAGGCATGGCTTATGAAGCTTGCAGGCAGTTTTTGCATGGATAACTGGGTGGAACGATGACTTGATAGTTGCCCTTTTCTGTTCATTTCCTTCAGAGCTTCTGCAGTTGGCCACTGTCAGATTGGTCCATCTGGCCCAGTAGCCATTGGTCTGACAATGCTAGTTCTTACCAAACAGCCTCATTCTGCAGTGAGAACCATTTGTCGTTTGCTGCCTATGTTAGGTGTAACCAGCTGGGCTGAAGCAAACTGTCAGTACAGATCTCAGGCAGAACTGCAGCATGCGTGGTTGTAGGGGCAGTGTGTTTCCATGCTGAGCCATTTCTTTCCGCCGGTGAAACATTAATGTCATACTTAAGGTGTAAATCTATTGCTCGGCTGTCCTGGAAGAGTTATGCAATGGGCATCACCGCAGCCAGGGAGACCCTGTGGAGACTTTGTTTTGCAGCAGATCAGTGCTGAAATCTGTGCTAAAATGAGAATTTTTCATCATCAGTCGATGACACGATACGTGATACCTTGAGTGTTACCTGGGATTTCAAATTTCTTGCCACAGAATTTTTCTTGCTGCCCACAATCCAGGAACAAGCCCAGCGTTGTGCCTTAATGTATGTTTCACTGCTAAAAGTTGTACATTCTTGAAGAATCCTTTTGCTACTATGTTTCACTGCTGGAAATATCCAGCTACCGTGCGTGATCTCTCTAGGTATCTGTACGGTCTCCATTACCACAGCATCTGAGTTCCTCAAAAACTGAATGTAGCCCCTCAGTGCCACTGGGATACATTTATAACATGTTAGGGTTCACTCCAGACCAGGAGTGGGTTGTGTTCAAAGTTTTCCACCCAAGCTGTGCAGCTCCCCATTAGGTCTGGAGCAGGGGGAGAGATTTTTCCTCCCCAAGCTCTGAAGCTGCTGAGGCTGGTAGGGTGGTACCCCTCATCAGCATCCCCAGCAGGGAAGCACCCAGTTAAGCCTGAACCCCAAAGCCCACCACCCCCAACCCAAACCCCTCAGCCTTACCCCAGAGTCCTTGGACCCCAGAGCACTTGGCTTCACCTGCATTTTGTTGTTTGTGTCAATATGAAGGTGATGTGGGATAAGAGGGTGTGGGGGAGTTAGAGGAAACACTGATTGTCACCCCCTGCTCTGCAACCAGGGGTGCCTTAAGTATTCTGCAGCTGTGGCTCTGGCCTCTGATACATACAGCCTGTGCACAAGTATACACATCGCATCCTGGCTTCCACTGCTCAGTGGGGTTTTGCAGTGTGACCACCACTCTCCCAGTCCTGAATTTCCCCAAAGGCGTCTCCCTGTAAAGCCCAGCCCTCTCCTGGAGCTCTTGCAGCAGTTGCTAATTGCTTCTTGAGTGAGACAGTACACTACAACCTGCTAATTTAATGGATTTGACAAGACACTTCAATCATAGCACTGAACTAGTCTGTAGTAAAACAAGTTCATCTAGCAAAAGGATATAGGATTAAGTGATATCCAGTATAAGGAATGAAGGTAGAAAGGATTGCCAACATAAAAATATGCTTTTAATGACTAAGATCGAACTTAAACTACAGTCTTTAGTGAGGAAACTGCATTGAACAATCTTTTTCCAGCAATGATTATTGGGATTCTGACTGAGTTAGTCCAAGTTCAAGGTGTTGCTTTTCCCTAACTTCTCAGCCCTTCTCTCATTAGTGCAGTAAACTTTGAAAAGTCTCTGTTAATTCTGCTTCAAAGGGCAGGAAGGTTTCCGGGGGGGGCGGTGAGCAGCCTTCACCCCGGGTGTGATTAAGGGCACGTCCAGATTCCACGGAAGAACGACCTGGTCAGGGCTGCTCTTCCGGAGGTCGATTTCCTTCTCCCTCCCCCCCCTTCCCCCCCCCCCACACACTCAAATCGAACTATCTGGTGTCAGCCGTCGACCTCTGTTCTCCTCATTATCGCGAAGAGTAAAGGAGCTTGACAGGAGTTTCTGCAATCGACTTCCCTCTGCCAAGACCGCCAGATAAGTCAATTCAAGCTATGCAATTGCCGAAGCTAGAATCATCTTCTCTACAATCAACTTACCCATGCTTAGCGATCACTCCTTTCCCCAGTCCTTTGCTCTGACTCTTTTTGCTTGCCTGGCACGCAAATGTGGTTCTTTGTCTTTAGTCACACCTTGCTCCATTTACATGGCAGACCAATTCAGCCTGGCAACAGTGCCTTCCTTTGTCTGGAAAACGCCTAGGTATCAACTGCCCCACACTTGTCTAAATACTTTTTAGTCTTAATTCCAGCACATTCGTGTAATCCTTTGAGTAGATCATGCACACATGGTGCAGTGTGGGGACCGACTGGCTCAGCAGCAGTAGGATGGAAAGGGACCGAGGGGTTATGGTGGATGAAAGGCTGGGTATGAGTAAACAGTGTGCCCTTGGAGCCAAGGCGGCTAACGGCATATTAGGGTGCATTAGGAAGAGTATTTCAAGCAGCTCTAAAGTAGTAGTTATTCTCCTCTATTCAGCACTGGTGAGGCCACATCTGGAATATTGTGTCCAGTGTTGGGCCCCCCAGTATAAAAAGGATGTGGATTTGCTGGAGCAGGTTCAGCGAAGGGCAACAAAAATGATTAAGGGTCTGGAGCACAAGACCCGTGAGGAAAGGCTGAGGGATTTGGGTTGTTTAGTTTACAGAAGAGAAGACTGAGGGGTGATTTAATAGCAGCCTTCAACTTCCTGAAAGGGAGCTCTAAAGAGGAGGGTGAGAAACTGTTCTCGGTAGTGTCAGATGGCAGGACAAGGAGCGATGGTCTGAAGTTGAAGAGGGAGAGGTGCAGGTTAGATATTAGGAAAAACTACTGCCCCAGGAGGGTGGTGAAGCACTGGAATGCGTTGCCCAGAGAGTCGGTGGATTCTCCGTCCCTTGAAGTTTTAAGCCTCGACTGGACAAGGTCCTGGCTGGGATGACTGAGTTGGGGTTGATCCTGCTCTAGGCAGGGGGCTGGACAAGCTGACCTCCTGAGGTCCCTTCCAGCCCTGGGATTCTGTGATTGTTCAGGGCATATATTCCGACAGTGGATTAGATGTAGTGAGCATGTCGGGCCTAATGAGCTGACACACAGCTGTGAACATTCTGTCATATCCCCATTTTGCAGATGAGAAACTGAGGCACAGTGACTCTCCCATCGTCACCACAGTAAATATATGGCAGAACTGAGTATTTAACAAGTCCCAGCCAGGTGCCTCAAATAAAAGACCATCCTTTCTCTCTCTGAGGGATGTTAGCAGTTAACCAGGTCAGGAGCTTTCCTCCCGTTTAACCCGGCCCCACTCTTCCTGACATGGCTCTGGTTTTGCAGGGTTTTCCTTCGGAGGAGCTCTTCGCTACCCTGTCCGGCGTCCCAGAGGCAGAGAAGTTTGCCAAGTTCTGGATCTGCAAGGCAAAGCTGCTGGCTCGGAGCGGCACGGTTGACGCGACTGGCTTGTACGAAGCAGCGGTTCGTGCTGGAGCTGTGGTGAGTGACTGCTCCACGAACTTCCTTTGCTCCACATGTCCGAGCTAGTGCAACCTGCTCCTGCTGTCAACACCCCTCACGGAGCTTTTCCTGTCCAGGAGACTGAGAGAACCCACCATGGTGATGCAGCCTCTCCTATAAGCTAAACAAACGTTTGTGCTCAATAGCCAGCTTTGGTTAGAGGTTGTGTGCTTGTAGTTTAATTTCTTAACTGAACGTCTCTTAAAGCAGCTTGTATTGCAGTGAATAGACATGCTGACATGGCTCCGTGGTAGCCCTAATTTTAGCTGAGAATGGTCAGTCAGCTGCATAATTTCATGCCTTTCTCCAAACATCCAGGAGTTCTGGAGATGCCGGTTCCCCATTAGTGTCAGGCGCAGAGTAACATAGGATTCATTTGCCTTTCAACCAGGGTCTGGAAGTTGCTATGGCTTGATGAAGGCAGCGTAGTTTAGCGGGTGGAGCTGTGGGAGATGGGGCAGATTCTGCACAGCTGTCAATTCTCAGCTATGGTATGAGTGTCATCACCCTTCTACTTAAGTCCAGTCCATTTCCATCTGGTGTCACTGGTTTCCCCTGCACAGCTGGGTTTTGCACAGTGACCACCGCTCTCCCAGTCCTGAGTTTCCCCAATGGTGTCTCCCTGTAATGCCTAGCCCTCTCCTGGAGCTCTTGCTGAAGTTGCTAATTGCTTCTTTAATGCGACAATACACTGCAACTTACAAATTTAACTGCAATTTGACAGACACTTCAATCACAGCGCTGAACTAATTTATAGTATGAGTAAAACACGTTCATCTAGCAAAAGGATATAGGATTAAGTGATATCCAGTATAAGGAGTGAAGATAGGAGCTTGGGATAGTGGTGGTTATTCTTTGTTTTAGAAAGGTTGACATGAAGATGTCTGATGGATTTTCCCAGAGGATGGGGAACCGTCAGGAAACAGACCAAACTGTGTAGGGGGTGGACTGTCTGTCTTCTTGCAGACTGCATGTAGCAGTCCTCTGCTTGCTCGTGCAAGACGACTTGCGTCTGGTTCCAATTTCCCCCTCCTTTTTGTCTATGGTTCGTCTCTGGACTTTGACCTAGTTCGGTTTTTCTAGCCTTAAGCTTAGTTCCTCCTTGCTTTGGCTGTCTGATGGGAGGAGCTACGTTGCGGTTTAACAGAGAGTGAGTTCCACGCACACTGTGCTCTCTAGGACCCAGAGTCTTGGGTCAGGTGCCCCCGTTTTCAAATGTGCTCAGACCTTAAAGTTCTCAATTGTTCTTGCAGCCAATCCAGGAGCTGAGAGAAGTTGTTGTTGAGTTTTTGAAGAAGGCAGACAAAGCGTCCCAAGGTAACGCAAGCTCATAAACCTTGCGAGGGTTGAGCAAACTGGCGAACTGAGAGGAACATGGAAGAATGAATGGGGAAAAGTCCTCCGAAGGACGGTGATGTTTTCTTAGGAGTAGAAGGAAACGGTGGTCAAAACTGTTTGACCTGGGAGTCAAAACATGGCATCAACGTACTCAACTGTCATAGGTTCTGAGCACCTGTGGCTCCTTCTGACTTGTCTGGAGACTGTCGATACTTGAGCTCCTCTGAAAGCCAGGCTAGCTTGAAAACGTAGGTCCTGCTCTGCGCAAGGGGACAAACTAGCAATGGTCTCTGAATCTGATGCGATCGTGAGCCTGGCCATGTAACACGCACTTGCGTATAGTGCGTTCCTATTGATGGTGCTGCGGTAAGGCCAATGTGGAAGGGTAAAGAGAGCAAGATGAAGCCTTACAGAGCAGGACAACGCAGATTTCAGCTCTTCTCCTTCTCTGGGCAACAGAAAATGTCTGGGGATCTTGGACTTGTGCGTTTGCTGGGAGATGAAATGCAGGTTTCCCCGTGCGCACTCAATCACAGAACCATAGAAGGTTTGGGTTGGAAGAAGCCTCCGGAGGTCAGAGCTGGGAAAAGTACCCAAAAAGTTACTGGAGTAAAAGTGCAGCTGCTCTCACTTCTGGGTACTTGAGTACAATAAACATGTGATGTATGCTCAGGTGTACTTTCACTCAGGTCGTTGTCCAGAGGGACACCGGTGACTTGTACTTAAGTACACCCCAGCCCTTCCCCAAAGCTGCTGTACTCATACTCAAGTAACTCCTTGGGTACTTTTACCACCTCTGCAGGAGGTCCTCTGATCCAGTCCCCTACTCAAAGCAAGGCCAGCCTCAACTAAACCATCCCAGCCAGGCCAATGCAGTGTGGGCGTGAGGAGAAGCCGGGATGACCCCTATCAAGAACTTAACCTCTTTTTTTGTCCCACCCCACCCTCAAACCTCTGCTGGTCTTCTAATCCAACAGCTCTGCCCAGCAGCCTCTTTGGTATCTCGGCATCTACTTTCTGATCAGCTTGTCTTCCTGAGGCATTGAGATAAAGGCGGCCTGGGCACTTCAAATGTTTTTCAAGTTTATTATCTTAGTATGGGGACCCTGACGAATTGAATCACAGAAGTCCTTTCAGGGCTGTCCTCCCTTGGGCTTATTGTGCCACTGAGACCTGCCTTTCTGCTCTCTGGGGCTGCTCCCCACCCTGTCCTGCTGAGCCAGGCTCTCTGCTCCCTGCCCCAGCCAAACCACAGAGTTTAGGTTACCTGCCCCACTTTGCAAAGAAGCACAGAAACCGAACCAACTCTGCTGTGGGAGGATCCTGTTTTAGGGGCTCAGAACCCAGAAAACAAGCCCAAAAGGGGACCAAAACCTCAAATCTGTCGTACTCTGGAAAAGTTTTACACAAAGAAAGCTCATAAGGTGTCTCCTCTTCGGTGACAAAGGTGCACAGATTTTGCTTCTCCCAGGTTAACGGTTACACTGCATCTGGGTTTTGATTAAGTATAGAAAGTAGGATTTGAGTGATTAGCAGGAACACCGCATGCAATCTTTTTCAGCGTGTGGATGGAAAAAATTTTATGCGCACCACAATTTGAAACACATACTGCCCACTGTGGGTGGCTGTGGGCACTCTGCAAATGAGCTGGGTAGCCCTTGAATCTCTTGGGTGGTTGCCCCAGCACTCAGCTTACAGAGTACATTGGTTGCAAATGAAAACAGGTGGGTCAAAGTAAATTACTCAATTAAAATGAACAGAAAAGTTTAGCTAGTTCTAATCCACTAATTACACTCATTCTTATCCTAAACAGCTCTGATTTCAGTTAAAAGGCTTTGAGTTGAGTTGATCTTCAAAGTTCTTTATATTCTTTTAAGTGGGCCGGGCAGTTTCAAAGGCTAGCTGAAGGCAAGACCATCGCTTAAATAGACTTTTTCCCAGAGCAGGAACCCTTAGTTTAGCACTCCTCATGTCTATCGAAAAATACCAGGTTCAGGATAGATTCCAATACCAGGTGGCAGGTCACATGTCTTTCTAGAACCAACCACGGTTTGGACTTCCACAGCTCATTGTTCTGAGTACTGAGCCATTAAGTTTCTAAGATATCAATAACGGCCTGCATTAGCCCATTAAAACCAGATTCGCATTTCAGATTTAAATGTCACATAAAAAAATTAAATTATACATGCACAAAAGTAGGCGGTACACATTCAGTGGATTGTAACATTAGCACGTGTTATGTGAGGCTTTTTGTGCAAAGTTCATCTTCCAATTATGCATATTCATTTTTCATAAAGCCTACAGGGGCGTGACTGGCTATCACACCTATTTTTTTCCTGGAGATTCCAGATGTATGGGAAGAGCTTTTTACTGATGGAGAAGATTGCTAAGATTTAGCAGTGCTAGTCTCATTTTGCTGTAGGGTGTCTGGATTAAATTGGGGTTACCACAGAAAATAATCCCCCTTCCCCTCTCGGCTAATCAGCTGTCACCTCCTTGGTGTTTGTTTCTAACACGCCAAAGACCCCTAGTGCTTTCCAGTGGGGAGACGATAAATATTGTGTAGTGATTTCCCTGTCAGGCCCCCTACATTTGTGGTTGCACTACAAGGTGTTTCTGGGGTCACAAAACTTGAAACTGACATGCTCTTTCACTTCCCTTGCAGACCCTTCTGTTGAGGTGACGTCTATCGAAGCAGAGGATGCAGGTGAGCAACCAGGGCTTCAGGGGCCCAGGACTCCTTGCCCTGGAACAAGACAGCAAGTTGTAACAACTCCACAGTCCACTCTACGGTTCTTGACCGGCAAGCCAGTCTCTTCGATTAAGTTACAAGTGGTCCCAGTGCCGAGGTAAGAACTCGCAGAGCGCACATGAAGCTGTTTTTAGCCCTGGTGTTCTATACTGTTCTCCCCGCCATCAGCCGTTTCCACTCGTTGCCGTCAGCTGGCATGTCGCCAGCCAGGAGCTCTGTCATGGGGGCCTGGGGCAGGTGTTTGGTTCCCGGCCGTGCTCCTGAGCTTTGCAAGGCAAGACTGCTTGGAGCTTTGATCCCACCGTGTCTTGGCCGTAGCTGCAATCCTGTCAGTCCTGGGTCTTGTTTGCTTCTGGTCATCGATGCGTAGGGAAAGCTTAATAGGACTGTGTTGGGTGGGCAGATAGCCTTGGCATGCTGCAGAGCTGTGGCAGCCCCGACTGGTGATTTCTAAGGGGGAGACCGATCTGAGGGAAGCTTCACCAAAGGGTCCGCATTGCAGCCTCTCAGGCTGGCATGGGCTTTTTATTGTGCGTAGGGAGAAACCCACTCTCCAGGCTGGGAATCTCATCGCTTCCCCACCCTCTCCTGCTTTAGCGTGTTGTGTCTTGGTCTGGGAGGCTGGACAGGCCAAGGGACCTCTTCTGCCAGCCACGCTTGAGCTAAAGGGCTGTTCCCCTCCACTCTCTGCAGAATGAAGGGAGCGTCTGAGGTGCAAAACTTGAAGTTTCTGACGCCGGTGCGGCGTTCCCTGCGCATAGAGCAGGCCCTGGCCCGCTACCCGGCAGCGCTGAAGGAACACGACACCGTTGTGTCTTCCCTTGACGAAATAATGGCCATGGAGGACGTGAGCCACTTTGTAATTCGCAAAAACGAGGCCCTGCCTGAGGAGGAGGACCTGGAGCTTCGGGGCTTGTAAAGCCCAGAAGGGGGAGGCTGCCGGGAGAACATTCTGTAGCAAAAGTGGCCCAGAGGCCAGGCTGGCGGCTCCCCCAGCGAGACCGACACTTCATGGGCAGAGCTCCCCTTAGGGACTCCACTGCCTGGGTAACTGGCAGCCTGTACATATACTGGGGAAATGTCTAACTGCCTTTCTACAGTGTTACTTCTCTGAATAAATGTACATACCCTGTGACGGGCAACATAACCTCGTGCATATGGCATTGGCCTGGGACACAAGGTATCTGGGTTCGGCTCTGCCTTTGCCCTGTCACTTTCACCTCTCTGTGCAGCAGACTGCCCATCTGTAAAATGGGTAGATGACACTGACCTCCTTTGTAAGCTCAGAGGTGAATGGATGAAGTATAACCCTGAATACCCTGAGCCAGTGCATGGCAGCTGCTCCCCCCCCGCCCCCCCGGCATGTACTCCAGGCTTGCTGAGTTGAGAGACAGAACAGGAAACCAAAGGAAGGACCTTGCAAAGGTGCCCTGGGCTGCAATCCCACCACTTGGGCAGGGCTTCTCTGCATACGTGCAATTGGCACAACTAAGGATCTTGTGCCTAGTGCAGGAGAACTCTAGGGACTGGCTAAGAGCAGCTGCTTTAGCTGCAAGACCTCCCAGCACCGCAGAATTTCAGTGACTGTAGTGATCTGCAAGGAATTTCTTCCAAACATGAAGGCAGAGCTGCCTGTTCCTTCTCCCTCTACCAAAATCTAAGGGTAGCTGCACGCAGCTCTTCAGCCAGCCAGCCCAACTCCACTCCACTGGCATTTCTAAGGCTTCTTGTGTGCTCAGTATCTAGTGGGGGTTGTGGATGGTCCAGTTTTCACGCTGAGTGCGGGGTGCAGGTCATACCCCTTCCTACAGAAGTCGAGACCGGGGTTACTGTTTTGTAACGGCTTTATTTGTTAAGCTAACACTTTATACAACAGCCTTAAATTGTGCCATTCTAGTCAGCCAGGGGCCACTCTGCACTCACCCGAGGGTGCTCAGCCCAGAAGAACAAAGACCACCACCACACACCCTGAGAAGCTGTATTCTCCTCCAGCCCCTGTAGGTCGGGCCCTCCCCCCGCTAGCAGAGGGATCCAGGCTGCTGCTGTGACCTGGGGGCCTGCTCCCTTTGTGGGGTAGTCAGTGTACCACTCTGGTAGCTGACTTGATTTAAATCAATGCAGCGTTGGCCTTTGCAAGCGGGAACTTGCTCTGCAAGAGCCCTCTGCCGTTGGGCCTGTATTTCCTGCGCAGCTGTCATTTAGCACCGCGGCGTGTGGGGGGAAGAGCATGAGGCTTGTGCCTTCAGTCAGACGTGTGCTTGGGTTCTTTTCTCCCCGGTTAGAGCTGGGAAAGCTCATTTGTCTAACACAAGCCTTTGAGGAGAGACACGAGCCAGCTGGGAAACCTACCAGGACTCAGGCGCAGGAGGGGTTGGCCGATATGCGGCGCTGGTCTAGCGCCCGACCCCCAGGAGTTTGCTGAAGGTGGAGCTGAGCTCCCAGCTCCAAAGGACTCCAGCTACTGAGCTCCCACTCTCACAGACCAGCACTGCCTCTCCAAGATCCAGAATCCAGCTTCATCCACGCTTGCCAGAGAACTGGGAATCTCCCATGCGGGGAGTGGAATGGGGCTGGGCTCCGGGGCTCGCAATGGGGGATGGGGAGCTGATGAAGACAGCCTAGCAAAGGCAGAAATCAGCGAGGCCTGGACAGGGAAACCGGGGAGGGCAACTCCAGACTTGCAGTGGCCTCTTACCCTTCCTGGCTGCTGCTGGCCTGCCGCCCTCCAGGGCAGGGGAAGGGCTGCCTGGCTGGCACCTGTCTCCGCAGAACCGCTCCCTGGTGGAGAAGCACTTGCAGCTGAGCCCAGGCTGGCAGGGACACCTGGCACAGATGCTTTCATCTCCCACCGCTCTCCTGTTTCACAGGAGCTCCAGGCCTCACAAAAATGCCCTGCGTCGGCAGCTGCTGTCCAGTCAGCCGTCAGCAGGGGGCCCGGCTCAGTCGTCAGTGTCCTCCTCAGCCTCGTCCATGTCCTGAAAAATGCCTCCCAGCTTCTGCGAGGAGAGGGGGAAGGAAAGGTCAGGACCACCTGAGCAGCCTTCTGGCCGAGACGCAGTCTGAGCCTGCCTCGCAGGAGTTCTGCTTTCCCGTGCTCTAGAGCCCCTGCTTCGTTCCCAGAGCCTGGGGCTGTTCAGCTGGCTGGAGGCAAGGGGCTCCGGCCAGCTCAGGTACCTTCTGCAAGACGACACAGCAGGCTGGCTGCACGGCCCCGTCGGCAGCAGCAAGCGAATGCTGGGCGGGGGCAGTGTGCATTCCTGCAGGCAGGGCTGTGTAGCGCTCACCTAGGCAATTTGTTTTTAAACCAAGAGCCTGTCCTGCCCCGCAGAAGCCCCTTCCCCAGCTGCTGCATCGTTTCTTGCGTTTTTAACCCTCTCCCACCTGCAAAACCCTGAGATCCTGCACGCAAGAGTCCCCTGTGCTACTTAAGGAAACATAAGCCCATTTTTTCTGTGGTTTTTTAAATGGACTTGAGCCCATGTTTACCATTAAAAGAATAAAACCTCTTTTTTTAAACCACGTAAAAGAATACTTTGTCTCCTGTTCTAACACGTCAGCGCTCTCAGCCTTGCTTGCATTGCTGGACGGAGACCTTTACTCGTCAAAGAAAGCAGCAGCCCTGCAAAGCCCGATTATCTATGACAACCAGATTTTTTCCATTTTCCTGCAACTTAATACACGCCGGTTTTGTTGCCCACCTGCAACAAAGCACATTACTGGCTTCTGGGGGTTCCCTGTCCTACTGCCGAGCTCTAGACCACAGGCACACTGGGCCTATGGCAAGCTGGTGCGTGTGCGTTAACAGGTGTGTTGTGAAGAAGACATGAGAAGTCATTCTTCTGCTCTGCTCGGCACTGGTTAGGCCTCAGCTGGAGTGTTGCATCCAGTTCTGGGCACCGCAGTTCAAAAAAGAAGTGGAGAAATTGGAAAGGGTCAAGAGAAGAGCAACAAGAATGATCAAAGGCTTAGGGGACACGAGTGATGAAGAAAGGCTGAGAGAATTGGGCTTGTTTAGTTTGGATAAGAGAAGATTGAGGGCAGACATGATAGTGGTCTTCAGGTATCTAAAAGGGAGTCATAAGGAGGAAAGAGAAAACTTGTTCTTCTTGGCTTCTGAGGGTAGAACAAGAGGCAACAGGCTTAAACTGCAGCAAGGGAGGTTTAGGTTGGACATTAGGAAAAAGTTTCTAACTGTCAGGGTGGTCAAACACTGGAATAAATTGCCAAGGGAGGTTGTGGAATCTCCATGGCTGGAGATATTTAAGAACAGGTTAGATGGTTGTCTATCAGAGATGAAGCCTCACCCTTGCTGACGGAGCTAACCTTGTTATTCCCACCCTTGCTCTGGCTTATTTATACCTGGCCCTGCAGATGTCCAAGACCAGCATCTGATGAAGTGAGTCTGTGCTCACGAAAGCTCCTGCTCAAAACTTTTCTGTTAGTCTATAAGGTGCCACAGGACCCTTCATTGCTGTGTCAGGGATGGTCTAGATGGTACTTGGTCCCGCCATGAGGGCAGGGGGCTGGACTTGATGACCTTTCAAGGTCCCTTCCAGTCCTAGCAGTCTATGATTCTATGACACCAGGAGAGAGCTTGAAGTTTTCTGAGATTCTCGATAAGTGGACAAAGCCAGGAGATTGGCACTAACAGAGTTTAAAATAGAGCTTGATAAATTTTTGGAGGTTAAGTCTATAAATGGCTATTAGCCAAGGGTAAGGTATGGTGCCCCTAGCCTTTAGTCAAAGGCTGGAGACAGATGGCAGGAGACAAATCGCTTGATGATTGTTTTCGGTTCACCTCCTCTGGGGCACCTGGCACTGGCCGCTGTTGGCAGACAGGATACTGGGCTGACCCAGTATGGCTGTTCTTATGGCTGTGCCACCTCCCCAAGCCCACAGCCAGTTCCCCAGCGTGGGCCTGGGTCAGCGGACCCTGACTTGCATCGTGTGCATGATGTGCCCAGCAGAGGCGATCCCCGCTTTGTCCTGCCATGCTGATCACTGAACCCTGCGGTGCTCAGCTCAAAGCATCGCTGGAGGATTACAGGGAGCAGCTTGGCTACGCCAAAGCCAGCCTGTGGCCGGCCTCTACTACAGGCAGTTACCCGGCCGATGCCTCGCAGATCTCGCCTCTCTTCAACTTTGCAGAATTGCTGCAAAGTTATCGGCACAAATTTTTCCGCCAAGTCTGAGAGCGCCTCAGGGTTTGGGCCTCTGGCTTCCAGCACGGGACCTGGCCCAAGCTAGACCAACCTGGCAGGAGGCTGGCTCCAGTCCACGGAGCTTGTTTGATAAAGATGGATATTTGCACAAAGCCAGGATCTTTGTTGCCCGGCTGTGCTGCTTGGGCTGCTTTTCTGCCCCAGGAGAGGGATTAAGCTACTCGGAGGCCTGTGTCATGCAGGTGGTCCTACGGAGCCCAGTGCCAGCACGTCCCCAGCAGGGCGAGTGAGGGGGCTGGCTGCATGCTGGCCGGTTTAAGGAAGCTCAGCAGCGGCTGCAGGAAGGGTACGGCCCTCTCTGTGGTAGCAGTGCTGTCCTGGCTAGCCCGGGCCCAGGCAATGTGCTGGGAGGCTGGTGGCGCCTGTTTTCAAGGCGAGCATTCTACTTGCCCACCCTCTGGTGCTTTTCCAGACTGGAAGCTGTGGGGCTGAAGGCTGTGCGCGTGGCCAGGGGTCTAGCTCGGCTCAAGGACGTCTTTGCTCGCTCCCGCCTGCCCTGGGGAAACAGTCCCTCGGCATCACTCGTGCTAGCCAGGGGCAGGCGCCAATCCCAGCCCCGTGCTGTGCCAAAGCTCAACGGGCTGACGGCCGCGAGCGGTGCTGGCCTAGTTGCTTTGGTGCAGCCTGGGCCTTGCAGGAGCTGCTAAACCCATCCGTTCCACAGCCCGCAGGGGAGAGAAGAGCCCAGCTCCTGCCCGGCAAGGGCTTCTGGCCCCTGGGAAGTCAGCTGGAAGGGGGGAGAGGGCTGGGGCCAGGGAGAGCGAGGTCGCTGGTGCAGCCCGCAGCAGGCGAGGAGAAGAGGAGACCCAGAAGCCCCTGGTAGCAGCGCTGGTGCCCACCCACCTGCTGGCTGTGGAGGCTGAGCTGGTGCAGCGGCTGCCCCTGTATCACACCCGACTCCCTGAGCTCCAGGTGCGCCTGCTCCACGGTCGATTCATGTGGCAGCTGGGGGAGCAGGGAGAGCGTTTGCACACAGGCCTGAGCCCCTGGGGCTGAGCGGAGGGAAGCAGGGGCGGGTTGGGCCCCGGCCCCGCTCCTGCCCCACCCAGAGGTCCAGAACAGCCACTTCCCAGCCTTGGCGTGGCTCCCAGCATGTGGCCAAAGCCTCTCAGAGGGGGCAGTAGCAGCGTGTCCACTGGCAAAACTGAGGCCTGGAGAGTCCAGGGCCAAGCTGGGAACAGAGCTCACTGCCTGAACTGTAAGGCCGACGTGTGGCCAAGCTCCCAGGCCAGGCCAGGCCAGCCTGGCCGTGTCCCAGCCATCGCCTGCCCCTCTAAGCAGGGGCTCCAGGCTCCCTGCTGCCCCAGCCCAGCCCCAGCCTTGCCAGGCACGCACCAGCCCAGGCGGGGCGCGGAACAGGTAGCTGAAGGGGTAGTGAAGGAAGCTGAGGAAGGAGGCGGCGTAGAGGTCGGCGTAGCGGATCAGCTGGTTAGCAAAGAGCGTCTGGCGGGAGCCACAGCGGAACAGGCTGCCCATCTTCCCATAGCACATGTCCAGCTCGTGGGTGACTCTCTGTGGGAGGCAGCGAGGGGTTAGGGCAGCCCTGCCCTGGTGCCCCAAGGAGCAGATGGAAGGGAGAGGCAGCCATGGGACCGACGCTGCAACAGGTGCCAGTACGAGCTTCCTGGGGCTCGGGGCTATGTAATGTGAGGCCAGCCGAGTCTCTGGGGAGCCGTGCTGGGGACCCTGGGCCCTGCCAGCTTCCACCAGCGCAGGCCTCTCCTGGCCACTGCAGAGTCTCTCTTCCACCTGGCACGGGGAGGAGGCTTAGCTGCCAACCTCCACCTCCCGGAGCTGTTTCGGTCCCCTGGCCCCTGCCGAAATCTCCGGCAATGGGATTCCCCAGCTGTCAGACCCAGGGGCCTGAGCCAAGAGCCCCGGGTACCTGGATCTGGCGCTTGATGGAGCTGACGTCCGGGTGCTCACAGCTGCTGCTGTCCAGGGGCCTGAGGAGAGCATGGCACGCGGGTGACCGGGGGTGTAGGGCAGGCCCAGCTCCTCCCTGCCCTGCGCTCACCTGAGCACGAGCCACCCGGAGCCACAGCTCTGTGACCACACAGCTGCCCCGTTACCATCACAGTCCTGGGCTGGGTCTGCCGAGGGTGGCAGCTGCCTTGTGCCCCCAGCCTGGGCGTAACCCACAACTGCGACGTTGCTCTGTCATCTGCGGCTACCCAGGGCAGCCTCTCGCCCTCCTCTTTGGAAGCCCTTCGGGTAGTTGAAGACTGTTGTCATGGCCCCCTCTAGCAGGCCCTGGGGTAAGGTGGGAGGGGAACCCAGCTCCCCACAGCTGCAAGGGGCGGGGCCAATGGAGAAGGGGCGGGGCCTGGGCAGTCAGGCCTTAGTGCTGCGTGGACCGTGCTCCTGGGCTGCCACCAACTCAGAGCACCTGCACCCCCAGCTTCTCTTCTGCAGCCTAAATGCCGCCAAATCCCCCCCACCTCTCCCCATACGTCGCATGCCCGCTCAGCACCCGCTGGGGCCTCCCCCGTGCCGAACGGGGAGGGTTATCACATGCCCGCTCAGCACCCGCTGGGGCCTCCCCCGTGCCGAACGGGGGGGATTATCACATGCTCGCTCCAGGGAAGCTGCCGAAGTCCGCGCTAACCTGCAGCCAGGTGCACGGAGGGATGGGGCTGGAGCAGCTGGGCTGCCCTGCTGGAGAGGAACCAGTGCAAGAGGAACAGGTGAGTGTATCCTAGTAGGCTGGGGCCAACCCCACGCGCTTCCCAACCACCCCTGCAGGCGTTGGCTCCCTGGCCAGTCTGGGATTTGCACCTTCCCTCTGCCAGCAGCTGCGTTAGCAGCCGAGCGGCACGTCCGCAATGGGCCCGGTGCCTTCAGCCGCTGGCGACGGCAGCCCTGCACGGAGAGGCCCGAGCCTGCTGCCGCTGAGTCACTCTGGGCCCACTCCTGCAGGAAGCTGGCGTCCTGCCCCGTGGCTGGCCGACGTGCGAGGCGGGTGCCGGCCCGGTGCCGCAGCTGGAAGTGGGCCAGGCCTGCTGCTCCCGGACGCCCTGGCACGGCAGGGTGAAGAAGGGCAGGCCGAACTCACAGCCAGAGGGGGGCGGAGCACTTTGCAAGACAATGGGGAACTGCTGGCTCCGCAACAGGTGGTGGTGAAACTGAGGTGCAGAGAGGGGGAGGGGGCTGTGCAGTGAATCAGTGGCAGAGCTGGGCATAGAACCCAGGAGTCCTGCTCTAACCCTTTGGCCTCACTGCCCGCCCCGAGCCAGGGCAGGACCTCAGGTGTCCTGGCTTCTAGCCACTAGGCCGCACTCTCCCTTGGATGGGGTACAGACCCCGAGAGTGACTGTGCCCCTGCTGGCTCTACCCACTCGCCCTCACTCCCCTCCTGAGCTGGGCATAGAACCCAGAAGTCCTGGCTCCCCTCCCTGATCAGTATTTACCCTTCCTGTGCCAGGTACGACATCGCCACGTGACAGGGCCTGGCCAGCAGCCCACCCGCGCTCCCTCTGGAGGTCTCCTGCCCCAGCCCAGCCTGGACACCGGAATCCGATCAGCTCCTGGCCCGGGCTTGCCGGGGCCGTCGCTGCCGTGTGAGTCAGCTGCAGGATCGGGGGGGTGGGTTCCCTGCTGCTCGGGGCTCTGTGGATCTCCCCTTGGGCGGGGTGGGACCCCAGCCATCCGCCACCCGTCCTTCCCCCACCTCTCTGCCCGTGCAGGGACAGGCAGGCCGTGGCGCCCAGCTCCTCTCCTGCACTTACTGGTACAGCTCCGCCAGCTGCACCTCCAGGCATCTCAGCTCCTCGAAGATCTCTGCAAGCAGAGGCGGGGGTCAGCGGGGAGCGACAGCCCCCTCCTCCCACCTCGCCTGGGGCTCGGGCAGCTGGTCCCCGCTTCTCCCCCAGCTGCAAGGAGCTCATCCCCAAACCCCGGCTCAGGCAAGGGCAGCTGGCCAAGCCCCCAGAGCCTCCAGCTCAGCCCTTGGCTGGGCTTCCCCATGGCATGACGGTAGGTCCCTGCTGCACCTGCTTAGTCACAGGCAGCCTGGGAGACAGGAGGTGGCCCTGGGCACGCCAGCCCCCTGCCCTCCCGCGCCTCACCGCTCTTCTCCGTCCACACATGCAGCTCCCGCGTCAGCTCGGGTACCACCAGAAAGGTGCGCCAGCCCTGCCGCTTCTTGGACTTGAGGATGTCCCCGAAGATGTGGTCCCCGACGTAGATGATGTCCTTCCCCTTCACCCCCAGCAGGTCGCACACCAGGTCTGAGGAGCCTGGCGACAGCAGTGCTCAGTGCTTGCGGCCGGCGGGTGCCGTCTGCCCCCAGGAGGGCGGGCCCCTCGCGGCGGCGGGGCAGCCCTCCTCTACAACTCCCCCTGGAGGCCAGCAGGTGGAGCTGGGGACCATCGGACCTGCCCCAGCGCATCGCCTGGTGTGGGGCAGGGGTCCTGGAGCAGCCAGTGGCCCAGGGGAGGGGACACAGGGCCTTACCTCCAGAGTAGACAGCGCAGTGCTGATGGGGGCCGGTGTAGGTCCCGATCCGCAGCTTCCCCGTGTCCTGGAGGCACAGACGAGGCTGTTCTACTGGGCAGAGGCACGGCGCAGAGCCAGGCGCAGAGGGCTGGGCTCTGGAGCAGGGGAGCAGCCCCCGAAGGCTCATGCCACCCCCCTGCTGGCTGGCGGGGAGCGGGCAAGGAACATGTGCTGTGGGCCCCAGCCCGATGGCACTCAGTGGCCGGGGTGGAAGGGGAGCTGGTCCCCCTGGGGCGTGGAAAGGCTGGGGCGGCCGGGCATGGAGCTGAAGGCCTCGGCTGCTCCCCAGGCATGGCTGAAGGCAGCTAGTGCAGGATCAGCCCTATGCCAATGGTGGAGGTTGCCCCAGCAGAGTAAGAGGCAGGTCCGACGGTGCCCCACTGGGCTGGCTCGACCGGCGCTGGCTAAGCTACAGCCGTGCCAGCGAACCTGCTGCAGGGTACAGCAGCCAAGGCCTTGCAGAGCTCAGCCAGGGGCTGCCCCCTTCCGGCAGTGCTGGGCAGGGGGTCTCCGCTCCAGCTGCAGGGCCAGGCTCGTGGGACCATGGACGGCCACCACAGGGGCCTTACCGTGTCGACCTGCCGCAGGACGGTCCCCTCGGCGAAGAAGAGCGGCTTGCGCGTGTCCACGACAATCAGGTCAAAGTAGGAGCGCCACGGCCGTGGGGCCTGCAGGGAGACGCCGGGTCAGCGGCTGGGCGGGCGCGCCTCCCTGGTCGCAGCCCAGAATGGGCCCACTCAGCCCTGCAGCGGTCTGGTGCCACGAGCGGGGGGCAGACCCCACGGATCCCAGCGCCACCAGCTCAGCTCCCCGGGATCTGTTCCCTCTCACCTCCTCCTCTCCCTGCTTGAAGTTGAACAGGTAGGTCATTATCGCCTGCCAAAGACACAAGGCAGAGCTGGTATCAGCAGAGCTCTGCTGCAGTGCCGGTTAACCCAGCCCTGGCAGCCCGGCTGGCGGGGCAGGGAGCTGATTGGATTTAGGGGTGAACTGGCCTGGGTTTGCCCCAAATCTCGGGCCCGGTGGGCCGAGGGAGGGGGTCTGTGGCAAGCCGGTTAGTGACTGCATTGTTTTATGCCACTGGTGGCACGACAGGAGGCTCTCAAGACAGGCTCCTGGCGGGGCAAAGCCGTAGGGGACGGAGAAAGGCCTCGGCAGGGTCTGCCCCACCGCTCAGCAGCCAGGCTGACCGCCTCAGGCGGGCACGGCCAGGTGAGCCGCTCCCTCTCCGTCCTGCCTCTCCCCATGCAGCACCACGCCAGGCTGGGCCGCGGCACAGCCCGTCCCGCATGGGCACGAGGCTGAGAGGGTTAGACACATGCTCACGGACACCGCCTGGCCCTCTCGTGCAATGCTATGCAGCCGTCCCAGGGGCTAACAAGGGCTTCAGCTTCCCTCCAGCTCAGCACGAGGGACGCATCGCTCCACCTAACGGAGGGTGTTTGCCAGAGCCCCCTAAGCCAGCAGCTTATTTCCCAGGCCTGCATGACCGGTGCATGGAAGTCGAAGGCTTTAACCACTTTATTCCCACGCTAAGCTTGCTTTTGCTTGCTAGCCCTGCAGGACCGGCCCCATGCACCGCTTGTGTCAGATCCAAGCACACCGTGACTGGGGGGCTGTGGCTGGTGCTTTGGGACGGGAAGCACCTGGGGGGCTTTGGTGAGATTGGCTATTACAACCCCTCGGCGGGGACTTGCTGGTGTGATTTCTCGCCGGCCGGCGCGGCGCCAGAAGGGCTCTGGCTTGGTGCCCCACACAAGAGGTTCCCCAGGCTGGGGCTGGCCTGGTTTGGCTGCGCCTGGGAGCCCTGCAGCGAGAGGTGTGATCACACGGAGGCCCTGGGTGGCCAGGACCCACGCGGAGGTGGGAGCTGTGGCTACGCCCCACAGCTGGGGGCAGGTCGTTCGCGGGGGTGGCAGTGGCCTCGGGGTCCCCCGGTCTGTGCCGTCCTCTGCCGACGGGCCCCCCAGCTGGCTCGGCGAGGGGCTGAACCACCGGGACCCAGCTGTGCGCACCGTGGGCGTCCGGCTCGTCCCTTCTGGCTGTGGGAGTCCACCTGGGCTGGGGCTGGAACCAGGCTGGGCAGCCCCGAACCTCCAGGGGCTCACAGCTCAGCTCCCGGGGGCCTGTCTTCCCTCCGCCAGCTCAGCCCCGCCCAGGCGGGGTCCCGGCGGCCAGGGGGACCGTGGGCTGCGGCTCAGGTGGGGGCTGATACTCACGTCCGTGTAGTTGTAGTCACTGTTGGTGGCCAGGAAAACCTTCCCGGCGTCCTTCATGCGGCTGAGCAGCAGCGGCACCCGGGGCTGCAGGGAACAAGAGGGGCCCATGCCACCACTGGCTTGGCTCCCCCGGCTGCTACTGCAGTAACAGCGGGGGGGTGGGGGGGGGCATCCAGCCACAGGCGCCCTGCTCAGATCCCCCCCCCCCCCAGCAATAGGGGGAGGGGAGAGCTGAGAGGGGGCACCCGGAGACCCAGGGCGCCATATCAGCCACGGGGCCAGGGGGTGACCCATAGCGGGGGCGGGGGGCACTCACATCTCTCACCAGGTACTTCTCCAGGTTCTCCAGCGTCTTCTCCTTCAGGCAGCCCTGGGTGGGCGAGGGGGACAGGTCACAAGCGACTACAACTACACGGACGTGAGTACCAGCCCCAGCCTGAGCCCCAGCCCACGTGGCAAGTCTGGGGGCAGGGCCAGGCCCCGACCCTGCTGGGCCCCGGGATGGTGGGGGGCCGGGCACTGACCCTGCTGGGCCCTGGGGTGCGGGGGCGGGGGGTGGGCTTTGACCCTGCTGGGCCCTGGGGTGGGGTGGGGGCCGGGCACTGACCCTGCCGGGCCCTGGCATGGGGGCGGGGGCTGGGCACTGACTCTGCTGGGCCCTGGGGTGGGTGCCCAGAGGACGCAGGGAGGGGGGCTGGTGACCACCTCCTGGAGCGCCCTAGCTCAGCCCTGGCGCCACCCCACCAGCAGGCGCAACCCCCGCGGTATCCGGTGCCTGGGTGGAGCTGGGTGCGGTGGGGTTGCACCGATTCCCCACCAGAGACATGCGCCCCCCACGGTGGGGTCCCTGCAGCCGCTGACCGAGAGGTGGATGTAGTCCATGGCCTCGCGCACGTCCTGGAAGATGCTGCGGAAGGACATGACGAGGTTGCCGTGTTTGTAGCCGGTGTCGCAGCTGGGAACGCCAGGAGAGGAGCCGTCAGCCCCACCTGCGCCGGATCCCCTGCCAGCAGCGTCGTCCTCCCACACCACGTGCCCCTGCCAGGCCCCCAGCAGCTGGGTACGTCCAGCCCCAGGGCAGGGGCCTGGGGGCTCAGCTCAGGTGTTGGCCCCCAGGGGAGCTGGAGCATCTGGTGAAGGCAATGGGGGCTGCCTGCCACACAGGGGGGCGCACAGTGGCCTGGCATGGCCTGGCAGCTGGGGGGGGTCAGCTGGGGGTGGGCCTGGCAGCTGGGGGACAGGGCAGCTCGGGGTGGGGGGTCTGGCAGCTGGGGGGGGGGCGGGGCAGCTTGCCCACTGGCCACCTAACATGTAGTACCTCCAGGCTCAGGGCCCTTGCCTGGTCATCAGCAGAGACCTTGATTGCCCGCCGCCCCCCCCCCCCCCCCCCACACACAACCAGCCAGGCCCCCCACCCCAGGACACCCCACCCTGAGCCCCAAGGACAGCCCCACTCGGAGCCCAGCCCGGCCAGTGGTGAGACGGCGGTAGTCACCGGGCTGTTGGGTGCATGGCTCAGCGGCCGCCCCCTCCCACGGCCCCCCAGCGCACAGCCAGCCAGGGGCTCTCACTTGACGTATCTGGAGCAGTTGGTGAAGAAATCCACCAGGCAGGCGTAGAGGTAGGTCTCTGGCCAGGGCGGGGGGGGAGGAGGGAGAGAGAGGGCAGGTCAGCAACGCGCCCTTGTGGCCCTGGCTGCAGCCACCAACCTGGGACGGGGGTGGTTCAACCCCCCTCCCCGCCACAGCCTCTACTGGGGCCTTGGTCACGTCACCTAGCCTCTCTGGGCCTCTGCTCCCAGCTGCCACCTGCATGGCCCTGGCCCATGGGGCGCTGCGCCGTAGGGGCAGAGGCTCAGATACCGGTTGCTGGGCAGCAGCTAGAGCAGGGCAGGGGCCCACAGGCTAGCCGAGCAGCTGGGAGAACCGGGGGGGGGGAGCTTTGTGGCAGGCTGGGGAGGCTGTAGCCCCGGCACCCACCTGCCAGGTTGAAGAGTGTGTTGAGGATGTGGAATCGCTTGGTGTCGTCCCGCTGGATGAACTTGTTGGGGTAATAATTCCAGACCTCGGCCCTGGCGGGGAGAAACCCAGCTGAGGACGCAGCTGCTGCAGAAGGCAGAGGCTGCAGGGCAGCCCGGAGGCTGCTGGAGCCAGTGCTGACCGTGGCCTGCCCTCCAGCCTGCAGTGCCCACGGCCGGCACCAGCTGCCTGCCGGAGCTGGTGTGTTCTTCCCCAGCCGGGCACCGCCCAGAGCCCGCTGCACCCATGAGCCGAGTGGTGCACCCCGGGGCCCGCAGGCAGTGCAGGGGTCCCAGGCCGGGCGTGCTGACCAGCTCCGGCCACACTGCGCAGAGAGCAAAGCTGAGTGATAAAGCACCAGCCTGATTGACATGGGTGGCATCCCCCCCAGCTGGCCCCCCCGGGCACCTGCCAGCCGAGGGGGCGCCCCAGGGCATCAGCGCCCCCCGCTTCCTGCTCCTCTCTGGTGCGGTTCTCCCCCAGCCCCTCTGCCCCCAGCCCCACGGCCAGCCGGGCTCACAGGGCCCTCTGCCCAAGCACCGCATGGCTGTGCCTGTCCCTAAGCTCCTGTCTGCGGCTGGGCTTTCTGCCGCCCTGGCAGGGGCGGTAACAACAGTGCCAGGCGTGGGGGGGGCACAGCCCAGCAAGCCACAGGCCCATTGTGCCCAGCTGCCGCGTGGGCAGGGCATCTCCTGCGGGCGCAAGGCCTGGCCAGCGGGAAGGGCCAGGAGCCAGCCTGCCCCGGCCCACCAGAAGCGAGCTCTGGAGCCGGCCAGTGCCCAGCCTGGCTCTGCCCTGCGGCTGCTGCGGGGTGAGACACTGCTGGTTCCCCTGCCCCGGCTGTGCCTATCTATGGTGCGCTCACACAGCCCAGGATGTGGGCCGGGGGCCGCCGCGGGCAGCTGGAGGAGCCAGCTGGTCACAGCGCTTCTCCGGCAGCGGCTGGCCCTGGCGTCGGGTGGCCCAGCCCTGGAATCAAGCGCCCGGGCCGGGAGGAAATCCGATGGGAGCCGCCGCAAGGCAGGCGCCTCCGGGCAGCGTAGGGCTGTGGCCAGGGGACAGCGGGCGCTCAGCTCCAGCAGGATCGGGGCCCACCAGGCTGCTGGCCACCCCTGGACTCAAGGGGCGTGACGGGGCAGAGGAGCAGGGGCCCCAGGGAGAGACAGGAGGGAAAACTGCCACATCTCTACTCGGGCACCCCAGGGCTCAGGTGAGAGCGCCCCAGCAGCAGGGGATTGTGCCAGTGCCACCTGCAGGCCCTGGTGCCATGCCCCCAGCTGCCCGCCTACCTGCCCCCGAGCCATGACCCCAGCTGCCACCTGTCTGCCCCTGGGCCATGCCCCCAGATGCCCACCTACCTGCCCCCGAGCCATGACCCCAGCTGCCACCCGTCTGCCCCTGGCCATGCCCCCAGATGCCCGCCTACCTGCCCCCCTGCCCCCGAGCCATGACCCCAGCTGCCACCTGTCTGCCCCTGGGCCATGCCCCCAGCTGCCCGCCTACCTGCCCCCGAGCCATGACCCCCAGCTGCCACCCGTCTGCCCCTGGCCATGCCCCCAGATGCCCACCTACCTGCCCCCCTGCCCCTGGCCATGCCCCCAGCTGCCACCACCCATGGGGCCGTACCCCCAGCTACCCATCCACCTGCCCGGGACTGTGCCCCCCAGCCCATGCACCCAGACTGGGGCCATACCCAGCACTGCCTGCCCACCCAGAGCTGTGCCCCCGGCCGCCACCTGCCTGCTCCTGGGCCGTTCCTGCCACCACCCGCCTGCTCACCCCCCCAACCGTCTGTGCACCCAGCTGCCCACCCACCTGCCCCCGGTCCAGGCCCCCAGCCGCCACCTGCCCACCAGCCCTGGGCCATGTCCCCACGCACCTGCCCCAAGGCTGAACCTCCAGCCACCCACTCACCCGCCATGGGACTGTGCCCCGCACCGGCCGCCCCCCCAGAGCTGTGCCAGCAGCCGTCCACCTGCTGGGTGCCAGGGGAGCAGCGGGCGAACCTACCCCTTGAGGAAGCGGAAGCCATGGGCACAGACCAGCAGGTTCCCGTGGGAGTCCACCTTCAGCAGGTTCCCGAACTGCGCGTCAAACACCAGGCCTCTGGCAGGGGAGGAAGACCAGGTCAGAGAGCAACTGGCAGCGGTGGGGAAGGGGGGGTCGTACCGGTACGGGAGGGTCTGGGGCTCACCTGGTGGGGAAGGTGGGGTCGTACTGGTACTGGAGGATCTCATGGGGGTACCCAATGGAAACCAGCCGGTCCAGGAGCAGCTCGAAGGCCAACGCCTCATAGTCCGGGGACTTGTACACTATGGGGCAGAGCAGCAGGGGGGGCTGAGCTGGAGGCCAGCAGCCAGGGCCCCTCTGCCCTCCCCGCCCTGAGTCAGGAAATATGGACCTGGGCTACCTCTCCAATGGCACCGGGCGGGGGGTAGCCCCCCTGGGCCCCATAGGGTAGCATAACCCACCTGTGCCTGTGGGGAACCTCGGTCGCCCATGCCCCCCTGGGCCCAGCAAGTGCCTGGCTCTAGCTTCCCCTGCAGCCTCGCACCAGGGCCTGGCATGGATCAGCTCCGCTCGGCTGCCAGGGGAGGGCTGCTCGGGGTGTCTGGGAGCCAGGCCAGGCTCAGCCAGACGTGGTTGAACTGGGGGGGGGGGCAGAACCCCCAAACAGCCAGGCCGCGCCGTGGGGCCCCCTGCCTGGCACTCACCTGCCAGCGTATAGTCCATGTCGAAGCCAAAGCAGCGGATTTTTCCCAGTGCCAGGCTGCGGTTCACAAAGATCCTGGAGGGGCGAGACAGTGGGGGGGGGTTGGCGCTGCCCCTTTGATACCAGCCTCGCCCACCTGGCGTCACGCAGCCCCTGGAGGGCCCCAGCCGATGCCCCCAGAGAGCGGTCTCTGCCCCCTGCGTTTGCCACCTGTCCCTGCTGTGAGGGGGATGCTGGGGGGCCCGGCCAGGTCAGCTCTGCTCCGGCCAGGTGGGCTCCAGCTTTTCCGCTCCAGGGATGTGTGACACCCCCCCCATCATCTGCGACCCCCCCCCCCCATCTGTGACCCCAGCAGCTGGGGCTGACAGCCCCTGGGAACATCTGTCAGCACCCCCCCCCCCGCAGCCTGCCCCCTTTGCCCCTCCCTGTGCATGCAGGCTGGCTGCCATGGGCACCCCCAGCCCCAAGGGCAGCTGGCCCTTCCCCCAGCTCTCGAGGCGGGAGCGGGTGCTGCTCGTGGGAGGCAGCTCTGGGAGCCGCCAGGAGGGGCAGCCAGGGGGTGCTGGGATCCGAGCACCCCGGCAGGGTCAACCATCAGTCAGGCGGGAGGGAGTGAAGGGCCAGAGCCGGTGGGGGCCTCTCACTTTTCCCACGAGTGCAAGGAACGAGCTTCACGTGCGCCAGTGTGGGGGGAACGTGCGACACTGGGGGGGGACATGTGACACTTAGGGGCGTGCGACACATCGCCTCCACATCGGTGCACAGAACAAGGGGAGCGTAGTGGGGGTGGGGGCCGAGGGCGGGGGGGCAGAAGGTTCGGGGAGGGAGACGGTTTGGGGTGCAGGTTGTGCTGGAGCAATGATGGGGGACAGAGCCCCCCCAGCGCTCTCTCCCCGCAGCAGTGCCTAGTGGGGGGAGGCAGCGCCCCCCGGCCAGATGAGTGGCTCTGCGGAGAGGGCAACCTGCAGTGCCAGGCTCCTGGGCAGGCCGCGCGCTGGCACATCACTGGCACTGGGGCCAGGCAATGGGCACTGCAGCCCCTGGCCCTGCCACGGGAGCCGCCAGACCAGAGCCCTCCAGGGTCTGCGCCCCGGCTCGCCTCTGGGCTCTGCGCCCGGCGAAGGAGCCCGTCCCTGGGGACTCGGGCCGCCGGGCTCCGCGCTGCTCTTACCGGTGCTGATAGGGCCGCTTGGCGGAGCGGCCGGCGGCGGCCCCCGGCTCCGGGTCGCTGCGGGGCCCGGCCTGGGGCGGGGGCAGCGCGGCGCCCGGCTCCCCGGAGAGGCTGCCCATGAGCGCGGCTGCGGTGGGGCGTGGAGCGCGGCGCGGGGTTTTATTGCCGCTGCTATCTGGCTGGGCCAGCCGGGCGCCCCGCCCCGCCCCAGCCTCGGGGCTCGCAGTGGGGCGCGTCCTGCCGGGGCTGGGGCCGCGGGGTCCCCCGCTCCCCCAACCTCCCGGTGCACCCCCCCCGCAGATCCCCCCCAACCTCCCGCTGCACCCCCTGCAGGTTCCCCGCTCCCCGATCTCCCAGTGCACCCCCGCAGGTCCCCCAGCCCCCTGAACCCCAGAGGGTGCCCCACAGGTCCCCAGCCCCCCAACTTCCGGTGCTCCCCACAGGTCCCCCCGCCTCCGCCCTCCCCATCTCACTGCCCAGTTCCAACCCTGCCCCACAGCCTTCCCCGGGACCTCTGCCTGTCTCCCCAGGTTCTGGCTGTCCCCATTTGCCTCCCCCTCCTGATGTCCCCCCATCTAACATCAGCCCATATTTCACCCTCCTTCCCCACCTACCCCCCGCCCACCTGCCAGCCCAGGGCACCCCACCCCCTGCCTTGCCTTGGGGAGAGAGCCTGGCAGGGGCTCCCTGAGCTGGTCCTGGCCCCCTTCCCCCCCTCTCCAGCCAGACCAGACTGCCCCACTCCCAGTCCAGTTCCAATTCAACTGGCCAGCACCGATGCTGTGCCCAGGGAAACTGAGGCACCACCTGGGGTTACTGCAGGACAGCAGGAAACACCTGCAACCAAGACAGGGGACTAAAATCCTCACCCCTTCGCTTCATCATAATCTCCCACGGTGTTCTTGCCAACAAGGAAAGCTGGCTAGAGAGTCAGCCTCAATGGAGAGCTTTAGGGCCCTGATGAGGTCCTTTGTTTGGCACTGGTGAGGCCCACATCTGGTATATCATGTCCAGTTCTGGGCCCCCCACTCCAGAAGGCAGGAGAACAAATAGGACAGAGCCCAGCGGAGGGTAACGAAATGATTTGTGGGGTTATGAGAAGAGGCTGAAGGAACCAGATGATGTCTGCAGAAGAGAAGACAAAGGGGCAATTTAATGGCAGCCTTCAACTTCCTGAAGGGGGCTCAAAAGAGGGTGGAGAGAGGCTGCTCTCAGTGGTGCCAGATGGCCAAACACGGAGCAATGGTCTGAAGTTACAGAGGGAGAGGAGCAGGTTGGATATTAAGAATCACTCTTTCCCCAGGTGGGTGGTGAAGCACTGGGGTGTGTTACCTAGAGAGGTGGTGGAATTTCCATCCCTGGAGGTTTTTAAGTCGCAGCTGGACAAGGCCCTGGCTGAGATGACTTGTTGGGGTTGATCCTGCTTTGGGCAGGGGGCTGAACCCAATGACCTCCTGAGGTCCCTTCCCACCCTGGGATTCTAGGATTCTGTATGTAAGTCCATGGTGTGCCTATGAGGGGGTTCAGGGGTCCCCATGCGCTGCACCCCGGCCACAGGCAGGAGTGACTCTCACTTAGCAGGTAGAACAGGAAGTTTATGAGGCAACAGAGGCCCAGTTTCTCACAGAAGAGTCAGTGCAGCAGTCAGAGACAGTCATTCCAACCCATCCTGGGGAGAGGAGCCTGAGGGGGGCCCCTCTGGGGTGCAGCTTCCCTCCTCACCCGGCTGGCTCCTTCCAGCTCCCTCTTCCCTCCAGCTTCGAACTGCTACCCCAGAATCAAACCCAGCTCCGCTCCTCCCTCCTCTTTGTTCAGGACAGAGGTGTTACCTGCCAGCCTAGGTATAGCCCCAGGGTCATCCTTAGCCACTGGGAGCTGCTCTGCTTGTCTCACACACTTCCAGCCTGAGTCTCACACATGGACCACCACCCATCACAGTGCCCACACCTTGAACGCTGCTCACCTCATCTCAAAAAGGAGATCTTGGCATTAGAAAAGATTCAGCAAAAGCAGGGGGGCGGGACCCACACTGAGGGGCTTGGACCGGTGCTAAGTGAAGAGAGGTTAAAAAGCCTGGGGACTTTGCAGCTTCGAAAAGAGGCACCAGACCGGGATGTGACAGAAGTCTATAAAATCGTGACTGGTGCGGAGTAAGGGACCAGGGAAAAGTTACTGGCTTGTTCCCTTAAGGTAGGCACTTGGGGGTCACCCAATGAAATGAACTGGCGGCGGGTTTAAAACAAACTCCAGGGCGTTTTTCTGCCCCCAGTGCGTGGTCAGCCCGTGGAACTCCCGGCCAGAGGAGTTTGTGGAGACCTGGGGTTTAAAAGGTTCAGGAAGGGGCGAGGTAAGTCCATGGAGGTTAGCGCCACCGGGTGCTAGTAGCCCGGATGGGCGGGTGTCCTCTCTGCCAGAGGTTGGGAATGGGTGATGGGGTGGGTTGGCTGATTCCTTGTTCCATTCTTGGCCTCTGGGGCACCTGGCATTGGCCGCTGTGCAAAGGCAGGACGCTCAGCTGGATGGGCCTTTGCTCTGCCCCACTGTGGCCACTCTGCAGGAGCTAGAGTGGGGGAGAAACTGAGGCACAGAGCTATTTCCCAAAGCCAGCGCCAAGCAGCAGGCAGTGTTAGACCCCAGGCGACCAGCCCTCTTCCCGTTTCTAACTACCAGACCCACTCCCCTCCCAGAGCTGGGCAGAGAGCCCAGGAGTCCAGGCCAGGTCACAGTCTGGTCACTGGTAACCCACCCAGGTCCACAGACCCAGGGGAAGCGAGGCCCTCCCTCCAGAGCCGGTCAGGCCTACCTCCTTCCTGTTGTCAGCTGACACCAGGGCTGTGCAGCCCCTGGGCTGGGCCATACACCCCGGACAGGGCCCTGGGGCCAGGGTGGGGGCCGGGTGCTGAGTCATGGAGCCAGTAGGGACGTGACTGTGACGTGCGCGGAGGAGATCGCAGGGGGCCATGTCCACCCAGTGCGCTGAGATAATGGGCCCTGGGCCATCGGCCTGTGGCATGGGACAGCCCAGAGCCCCTGGGCCAGGCGTGCCCAGGCCCCTCGCTCCCTGCACTAGCCTGACACGCTCCTGCTGGGCGACCAACCAGCCTGTGCATTGTTCAGACCCATAAATGGCCACTGAGTGTCATGATTGACACCACACACGCGCGCACACACACTTGGAAGCAGCCGCCGGCCTGGGCATGAGAGCATTGCACACAACTGAGCGCACAAGTGTGGTCTGCAGCTCCGCACGTCTGTGCAAGTGTGTCACTTCGGCACGGGCCATGAGCACGTGGAGTTCACCATCTCGTGCGCTGCTGGAAGGCACCCCATGCAGGGGAGGAGCAGGGCCACAGCTGACAGCAACAGGGGCCACCAAGTGTGTGCAGAATGCACCCCCTGCGAGCCTGCAGCCCAGCGCCCCCTCCCTGTAGCCCAGTGCCCCCCGCCAAACCCCCAGCCTGCAGCACAGCACCCCCTGCCGCCCCCCAGCCCGCAGCACAGCGCCCCCTGCTGAGCCCCCAACCTGCAGCACAGCGCCCCCTGCTGAGTCCCCTCCGTGCAGCCGAGCGCCCCCTGCCGAGCCCCAAGCCCACAGCCCAGCGCCCCCTGCCACCCCCAGCCCGCAGCACAGCGCCCCCTGCCGAGTCCCCTCCCTGCAGCCCAGCGCCTCCCGCCGAGCCCCCAACCCGCAGCCCAGCGCCCCCTGCTGAGCCCCAAGCCTACAGCCCAGTGCCCCCTGCCGCCCCCAGCCCGCAGCACAGCGCCCCCTGCCCTCCCCAGCCTGCAGCCCAGCGCCCCCTGTCGAGCCCCCTCCCTGCAGCCCAGTGCCCCCCGCCGGGCCCCAGCCTGCAGCACAGCGCCCTTTGCCGCCCCCAGCCCGCAGCCCAGCGCCCCCTGCCGAGTCCCCTCCCTGCAGCCCACCGCCCCCTCCCTGCAGCACAGCGCCCCCTACCGAGCCCCCAGCCCGCAGCACAGCACTTCCTGCTGAGCCCCCAGCCTGCAGCCCAGCGCCCCCTACCGAGCCCCAAGCCCACAGCCCAGCGCCCGCTGCCGCCCCCAGACCGCAGCACAGCGCCCCCTGCCGAGCCCCCAACCTGCAGCACAGCGCCCCCTGCCGAGTCTCCTCCCTGCAGCCCAGCGCCCCCTACCGAGCCCCAAGCCTACAGCCCAGTGCCCCCTGCCGCCCCCCAGCCCGCAGCACAGCGCCCCCTGCCGCCCCCTCCCTGCAGCCCAGCGCCCCCTGCTGCCCCCAGCCCGCAGCACAGCGCCCCCTGCCGAGTCCCCTCCCTGCAGCCCACCGCCCCCTCCCTGCAGCACAGCGCCCCCTACCGAATGCCCCAGCCCGCAGCACAGCACTTCCTGCTGAGCCCCCAGCCTGCAGCCCAGCGCCCCCTGCGGAACCCCCTCCTTGCAGCCCAGCGCCCCCTGCCAAGCCCCGAGCCTACAGCACAGTGCCCCCTGCCGCCCCCAACTCGCAGCAGAGCGCCCCCTGCCGAGCCCCCAACCTGCAGCACAGCACCCCCTGCCGAGCCCCCAACCTGCAGCACAGCGCCCCCTGCCGTCCCCAGCCCGCAGCCCAGCGCCCCCTGCCGAGCCCCCAACCCGCAGCCCAGCGCCCCCTGCCGCCCACAGCACAGAGCCCCCTGCCGCCCCCAGCCTGCAGCCCAGCGCCCCCTGCCGAGCCCCCAACCCGCAGCACAGCGCCCCCTGCCGTCCCCAGCCCGCAGCCCAGCGCCCCCTGCCGAGCCCCCAACCCGCAGCCCAGCGCCCCCTGCCGCCCGCAGCACAGAGCCCCCTGCCGCCCCCAGCCTGCAGCCCAGCGCCCCCTGCCGAGCCCCCAACCCGCAGCACAGCGCCCCCTGCCGTCCCCAGCCCGCAGCCCAGCGCCCCCTGCCGCCCGCAGCACAGCGCCCCCTGCCGTCCCCAGCCCGCAGCCCAGCGCCCCCTGCCGCCCGCAGCACAGAGCCCCCTGCCGCCCCCAGCCTGCAGCCCAGCGCCCCCTGCCGAGCCCCAAGCCCGCAGCCCAGCGCCCCTGCCCTCCCCAGCCTGCAGCCCAGCGCCCCGTCGAGCCCCCTCCCTGCAGCCCAGTGCCCCCTGCCGCCCCCAGCCCGCAGCCCAGCGCCCCCTGCCGAGCCCCCAGGCCGCAGCCCAGCGCCCCCTGCTGCCCCCTCCCTGCAGCCCAGCGCCCCCTGCTGCCCCCAGTCCGCAGCACAGCGCCCCCTGCCGAGCCCCCAGCCCGCAGCCCAGCGCCCCCTGCCCTCCCCAGCCTGCAGCCCAGTGCCCCCTGCCGCCCCCAGCCTGCAGCACAGCGCCCCCTACCGAGCCCCCAGCCCGCAGCACAGCGCCCCCTACCGAGCCCCCAGTCCGCAGCACAGCGCCCCCTGCCGAGCCCCCAGCCCGCAGCCCAGCGCCCCCTGCCCTCCCCAGCCTGCAGCCCAGTGCCCCCTGCCGCCCCCAGCCTGCAGCACAGCGCCCCCTACCGAGCCCCCAGCCTGCAGCCCAGCGCCCCCTGCCGAGCCCCCAGCCCGCAGCACAGCGCCCCCTGCCGCCCCCAGCCCGCAGCACAGCGCCCCCTGCCGAGTCCCTCCCTGCAGCACAGCGCCCCTGCCGAGCCCCAAGCCCACAGCCCAGCGCCCGCTGCCGCCCCCAGACCGCAGCACAGCGCCCCCTGCCGCCCCCAGCCTGCAGCACAGCGCCCCCTGCCGCCCCCTCCCTGCAGCCCAGCGCCCCCTGCCGTCCCCAGCCTGCAGCCCAGCGCCCCCTGCCTCCTCCTGCCTGCAGCACAGCGAGCCCTGCCGAGCCCCCAGCCCGCAGCCCAGCGCCTCCTGCCGAACCCCCAACCCGCAGCACAGCGCCCCCTGCCGAGTCTCCTCCCTGCAGCCCAGCGCCCCCTACCGAGCCCCAAGCCTACAGCCCAGTGCCCCCTGCCGCCCCCCAGCCCGCAGCACAGCGCCCCCTGCCGCCCCCAGTCCGCAGCACAGCGCCCCCTGCCGAGCCCCCTCCCTGCAGCCCAGTGCCCCCTGTTGCCCCCAGTCCGCAGCACAGCGCCCCCTGCCGAGCCCCCTCCCTGCAGCCCAGTGCCCCCCGCCGGGCCCCAGCCTGCAGCACAGCGCCCCCCTGCCGAGTCCCCTCCCTGCAGCACAGCGCCCCCTACCGAACGCCCCAGCCCGCAGCACAGCACTTCCTGCTGAGCCCCCAGCCTGCAGCCCAGCGCCCCCTGCGGAACCCCCTCCTTGCAGCCCAGCGCCCCCTGCCAAGCCCCGAGCCTACAGCACAGTGCCCCCTGCCGCCCCCAACTCGCAGCAGAGCGCCCCCTGCCGAGCCCCCAACCTGCAGCACAGCGCTCCCTGCCGAGTCCCCTCCCTGCAGCACAGCGCCCCCTGCCGAGCCCCCAACCTGCAGCACAGCGCCCCCTGCTGAGCGGTTGGCCACAGCCCCGGCAGGCAGGTCTGTGCCCCACTGAGGGCCTGTCGTGCTCGGCATGGCCACGTCAGCTGTGAGCGGTGCCCCCGGGGCTCTGGGCGGGTGTTGGCCGCATGCTGGGGACACAGATCTGCAGCAAATTTGCAAGAGGGGTGCACTGTAATTCAGCAGCTGAAATAACATCACCGGGGGAGGGGGGGCCTGCAGGCTCTGTAAGGGGCCCCGGCAGAGCAGGGGGGGCCGTGGGTCGGGAGTGAGGGGCACAGGCAGATGGGGGGGCATGGCCTGTAAGCCATTTACTGCACAGAAGACCCCCCCCGGGGGGCAGGGGGCAGTGCATTCCCTGCAGAGGGATGGGTGGGATGAACATTGTGGCTGGATTCTCCCCCCCCCCCATGGGTCACCATGTCTGCCCCCCCCATCCCCCAGTAGCCCCTCCCCCGCAGCCTGACTGACCCCCCCCCCCCCCAGGGCCCGCCCTCCCCCGTTGCTGCTCTTCAAACAGCACCAGTGCTCAGAGGCACTCGGGGTGGCAATGGGGCAGAGGAGGGGTGCCTGGGGTCAAGGGCCCTGGGACTGTCCCTCCTCTGGTGCCTGGCAGCGTCCCCACCCCAGGGGAGCTGCCGGGTGGGGGGGAGGCGGTTGGCTGCAGCATCTGCCCCCCAGTGATGGGCTGCAAGGGAGGCTCGGGGGTCCACCCTCCAAATCACACCAGGGCGAGGGGCAGGCACTGGCAGGCTCTGACCACTAACCAACACTACCCAGGGCTGGCACTCGAGCTCCTGAGCCCCAGGCCCTGCTGGTACAGCCCCTGAGAACACCGCCCCCCAGCCTGGTGGGCAGCGGGCTGGGGAGGTCCCGGCTGGGGGTGGCGAGGTCCCTCCCCAGCTGGAGAAACTGCCTCACGCACAGAGCTGGCCGTGAACCAGCCCCTGAGCACCCAGGAGCCAAGGATGCGCCAGGCAGGGCCCCTCTCCTGGCCCACAGCTGCACTGCAGGGTACTGGCTCCAGCACGCTGGACTGTCTGGGGGTCAGGAGAAGGGCAAAGGGCAGGAACCAAGCGGGAGCAGAGGGGCACCCCAGCTCTGTGGGAGCCCAGCCCGTCACCCAGTCCCACGGCCAGCCCTGGCAGAGCTCCCGGGGTGATGCCAACGGAGGAGAGACCCACCCCAGCTTTCATTGCAGAGTCAGTGGGTGACGGGCCACAGCTGGCCCCCACGTAACCATCACTCAGCCCCATGTCCACACAACCACTATGGGTCCCCACGCAGGGCCTGTGGCAGGCTGAGAGGCCCCTTGCCCTGCACATACCTGCCAGGGCCAGAGGAGGAGCACCTGCCCCCCAGCCCTGATGCTGCTACGGCGGGGGGGGGGGGGGGGAATGCTCTCTGCCCTCCATAGCCGGGGGGCAGACTGCAGCTGAAACCCCTGTCTGCAGCCCTACACTACAGCCCACCCCTGGCAAGAGCCTCCTTGCCCCCCGCATGCAGCCCTCCCTCCCTGCCCTGAGCCCCTTCCCATGCTTCATTTTGCATGGTCCCCCTGCTCTAACCACAAGTCACCGGTCGCCCCCAGCACCAGAGAGAACCCAGGCGTCCTGGCTCCCAGCCCCCCCGCTCTACCCACCCACCCCCACTGCCCTCCCACAGCTGGGGAGAGAACCCAGGCGTCCTGGCACTGACCCCCCACTGCCCTCCCACAGCTGGGGAGAGAACCCAGGCGTCCTGGCACTGACCCCCCACTGCCCTCCCACAGCTGGGGAGAGAACCCAGGCGTCCTGGCACTGACCCCCCACTGCCCTCCCACATCTGGGGAGAGAACCCAGGCGTCCTGGCTCCCAGCCCCCCCGCTCTACCCACCCAGCCCCACTGCCCTCCCACAGCTGGGGAGAGAACCCAGGCGTCCTGGCTCCGTCCCCGCCTTGCGGAAAGTGCAAACGCTGCCCTGGGCTCTCCTGGAGCTCTGGCGCCACCTGCAGGACAGCGGCGGCGCCGCTGTGCGGGTTGCAGCCGCCTGTGCCCCGGGCTGGCCCCAGCCGGGTGGGGGGGCCCGGCAGATTCTGGGGCACAGAGCGAGGCTGCCTGCCCCAGCGGGACCCCCTCGGGGCGGGCTCTGAGCGCTTCCCCGGCAGAGACCTAGCCCTGTGTCAACAGAACCCAGGAGCCCCGGCTCCCTGCCCAAACCACTACCCCCCACGGGACAGAACGTAGCAGTCCCGGCTCCCCTCTAACCACTAACCCCCCACTCTGCCCGGGACAGAACCCAGGAGTCCCGGCTCCCTGCACCCCCCGCCAACCACTACCCCCCTCTGTCCTCCCCCAGGTGGGGACAGAACCCAGGAATCCTGGCTCCAGCCAACCCCCCCAGCCATTACCCCTCCCTGCCCTCCCCAGGTGGCGCCAGACCCAGGAGTCCTGGCTCCCTGCAGCCTCCCCCAGCCCCCTCTAGGGCAGGGGCTGCCTTGCCCATCCTGACACCCTCCAGCCTCCTTCACTCATGCCCTGCTGCAGGGTGTGCCACCGGCTGCTGCGTGCTTCCTCAGAGCAGTGCCCTGCCACCACCAGCAGCTGAACCAGCGCTGGGCAGCGGGGAAGGTAGCGGGTGTGGGGGGGAGGAGAGGCCACACTCTGCTGCCCCCCAGTGGGCACAGCCCCGAGGGGTCAACCCCACCACTAGCCGCAACGACTGGTCTGTGGATTCCCCTTGGGGGGTGGCCCCTGGAGCCCAGTGCTGAGGATTTCCCGAGGAGGGTGCACCAGCCCGCACCCCACGGGGCTGGCCGAGCAGCCGTGCAACCTGGGCAGCTGTTGCTCTGCCTTGTCAGGTCAGGCTGACGTGTGGCTCTTCCCTCCTTATCGCTGCCCCTTGCCATGGGCCGGCCTGTCCTGGAGCACCGGGCACCGAGCCAGCCAGGGAGCTGGGCCAAGGGCTTCCCAGGGCCGGCCTCCCCGCCAGGAGTCGCAGAGCTGGGATGGCAGCCGAAGGCCTGGGGAAGCCAGGCCCCCACTGCAGGAGCCTCTGCCGGCAAAGGATGCAGAGTCTGTCACAGCGCTGCGAGCTTCCCTGGGGCAGTGGCACAGAGAGTCGGTCACAGCGCTGCGAGCTTCCCTGGGGCAGTGACACAGAGAGTCGGTCACAGCGCTGCGAGCTTCCCTGGGGCAGTGGCACAGAGAGTCGGTCACAGCGCTGCGAGCTTCCCTGGGGCAGTGGCACAGTCAGTTAGTCACAGCGCTGCGAGCTTCCCTGGGGCAGTGGCACAGTCAGTCGGTCACAGCGCTGCGAGCTTCCCTGGGGCAGCGGCAGTCAGTCGGCCACAGCGCTGCGAGCTTCCCTGGGGCAGTGGCAGTCAGTCGGTCACAGCGCTGCGAGCTTCCCTGGGGCAGTGGCACAGAGAGTCGGTCACAGCGCTGCGAGCTTCCCTGGGGCAGTGGCAGTCAGTCGGTCACATCGCTGCGAGCTTCCCTGGGGCAGTGGCACAGAGAGTCGGTCACAGCGCTGCGAGCTTCCCTGGGGCAGTGGCAGTCAGTCGGTCACAGCGCTGTGAGCTTCCCTGGGGCAGTGGCACAGAGAGTCGGTCACAGCGCTGCGAGCTTCCCTGGGGCAGTGGCACAGAGAGTCGGTCACAGCACTGCGAGCTTCCCTGGGGCAGTGGCAGTCAGTCTGTCACAGCGCTGCGAGCTTCCCTGGGGCAGTGGCAGTCAGTCGGTCACAGCGCTGCGAGCTTCCCTGGGGCAGTGGCACAGAGAGTCGGTCACAGCGCTGCGAGCTTCCCTGGGGCAGTGGCACAGTCAGTCGGGCATAGCGCTGCGAGCTTCCCTGGGGCAGTGGCACAGAGAGTCGGTCACAGCGCTGCGAGCTTCCCTGGGGCAGTGGCACAGTCAGTCGGTCAGAGCGCTGCGAGCTTCCCTGGGGCAGTGGCAGTCAGTCGGTCACAGCGCTGTGAGCTTCCCTGGGGCAGTGGCACAGAGAGTCGGTCACAGCGCTGCGAGCTTCCCTGGGGCAGTGGCACAGTCAGTCGGTCAGAGCGCTGCGAGCTTCCCTGGGGCAGTGGCAGTCAGTCGGTCACAGCGCTGCGAGCTTCCCTGGGGCAGTGCCTGACCGGTAGTGCTGTGAGCTTCCTGGCTCCCACAACAGAGCCCAGGAGCCCTGACTCCATTCCCAGCTGTAGCTCTGTGACCCCACAGATGACCGGTCTGCTCAGCTGTGCCCAGTGCCGAAGGAAAGCCAAGTCCCCCTGTGGTGGGTGGGGATGTGCCCAATCAGTCTGCCAGCTGCCCTGCCCCAGAGACTGGGACCCGCAGGACCTGGCCTGAGTGGGGCAGGGGGTGGGGGCAGCCTCCTGCTCCCCTTTCTGCAGGCCCAAGAAGGGTGCAAGCAGAGCCTGGCCAGGTGCCCAGCAGCTCAGCTCTGGGGGGGAGGCTCGAGCGAACCTGGAGCAGTGGCATGGTGCTGGGGCCCCTCAGTTGCAGCCAAAGCCTCCAGCTCTGTCCTCCCTGGCAGCACCCCAGGGTGGGGAGCCCAGGATCTGAAGCAGAGTCAGCCCCAGCAGCCCGCCCAGGCCTGGCCGGACTGATAAGCCCCCACGAGGGACAGTGGCCTGGCTCACGTGAGCCAGGTCCTTGCTGCTCTGGCCTGATAAGGCCCATGTCAGCCTGGCCTGCGGCTGCCTCTTATCTCCCCTGGCCTGGGCTGCAGAGGATGCAGGATCCAGGCCCCCAGCACACACACCAAGCCCAGCTTGGTGGGGACATGCGGGCGGGGGGGGGGGCGTGTTAGGGGCTGTTTTTCTCAGGCGCTCTGGAATTCTCAGCCGTGTTACCGTGTGCCTGTGTGATCAGCTGCCCGGTTCTGGGAAACACCCCCCAAAGGGCTGGCAGACCCCAGAGGGAGAAAAAAAACCAGGACTGCCTGTTGGACACCCCCCAGCAGCTGGCTGGATGCAAGGGGCTGGGATGGGAGCTGTCCCTACTCAGAGCAGCTGGCTCGGTGGGGGTCTGCTGTTCTGCAGGCTAGAGGCCAGGGACTTTGCTTGCTCTCTGCTGGAGACACAGGACAGTCCCACCCCGAACCTATCTCCCCGAACACTCCTGGGGATGCTTACTGCAGGGGCCGGGCAGCGCGGTGCTGGCAATGGACAGCACAGCCCGTGAGCACAGGGCAAGTCAGGTCCTGAGGCCGTGCCTCAGTTTACCTGGCTGCCTGGGGAGGAGGTCAGAGCAGCAGTCGCTGGTGTTTGAACTGCGTTCGGGTGCAGCGACGGGGGCAGAGAAGAAGCCTAGCGCAGCGGCGGGCACCCTGGGCTAGTGAGTAGGGTGTGTGGGCCACAGGCTCGGCGTGCCTAGAAGTTGCAGACTTTGCCGATGGAACCGGAGCAGTACCCAGCTCTCACGGTCAGCAGCACCTGCCTCCCTTCCCGTGCCCCGGCTGGGCACGCCTAGCACCGTAGTGATACCAAGGGGGGGAAAGCCCCATGTGGCAGGAAACCAGCAGAATCTGGCAGCCCTGCAGGTGGGCCATGGGGAACATGTCTCGTGGGCCGCACCCAGAACCCCTCTGCTCTGACCCTGCTGTGCAGGGCTCTCCCTAGCAGGGCAGGGGAAGGATAGCTCAGTGGTTAGAGCATTGGCCAGCTAAGCCCAGGGTTGTGAGGTCAGTCCCTGAGGGGGCCATTGCGGGGTCTTCTCTCCCCCCGGCCACAAACTTGGAAGCAGCAGCAGCAGCAGCCGCTTAGCGGCTGTTCTTCCAGACTGCACAGCTGGAGGGAGGCAGGCACCTGGCCTGGAAATTTCTGCCCCGACAGGTTCAGTTCAGGTAAAGTGAGCAGGAACTGAAGACAAGGACCGGGGGGGCTAGCACGCTGCCTGGGGTGTGCCTCAGCTTCCCCACCTGTGCAATGGGGAGAATGATTCCAACGCTCCAAGCTAGATGGCTGAAGCATGCTAGCTAAGGGGGGATTAGTCCTGTCAGACATTTGTAACCCACCCTTTCAGCAGAGTGGGTGGGTTCCTTACACTCAGGCATTAAGCACGTCATGAGTGATCTGGTCCCCCCTGGGCAGGGGGAGAGAGGTGCTTTGGGAGGGTTTAGTGCCCAGGCTGGTCTGTGCTGAGCTAGGAGGAGGGCTCCCTCTAATTTGTGAGATCCATGGGCAGAATAAATTTTATGTGCTCCAGGAATGCGTGGATGTACACCACCAGCAGGCCCACACGCTGCAGGGGCTCTGTGAGTCATCTGGGTGGCACCCCAATCTCTCCTGGGCAGCCATCCAAGCGCTTAGCGCCCCCCCCCGCCCAACAGGCCTCTCACTGAGCCATCCCCGTGCTGCCAGTCCCGGGCCAGGAAAGCCCATATGCATGCAGCCCTTGCAGTGCCTGCGGAGCTGCCAGCCGGGGCTCTGAATGAGCTTTCTGGGGGGCCGGAGGGGGGCTCTGGTTCCCAGGTGAATGGACCAGGCCTCCCCATCCTGCCCTGAGCAGAGAGCACTGTGCTTTCTTCCCAGGGGGAGCACAATGGGCCAGGCCCTGTGCTCACTGCCCAGGGGACAGCTTATGTAACTGAGCCCAGCCCAGCTGGCAGGTCCCCGCCCATGCTCGGTGCCAGGCAGTGGGGAGATAGGGGCGCAGCCTCTTTGCCTGGTACGAAGGGAAGCCTCCACACCCTGCTGGCCCAACTCTGGCCTCCTGCCCCCCAACCCATCCCCTTCTGGGCTGGCATTGATGTGGAAGCAGCAGGCACACGCAAGCCCTTGCTATGGGCCGGGCTGTCCCATGGTGTCCCCTGGGCTGGGCACTTCCGTTGCCCCAGGGGCCCCCCCCCAGGCATGGGCATAAGAGGCAATGCCTCCCCTGGGTCTGAGCGCTCAACCGAGCCCCTCCTCCCGGCCTGTCTTGCCTCTCTGCCCGTTCCCCAGCTGAGCATCCCCGGAGGAGGCCACAGCAGGTTTTGTTGGGGGAAGCTGGTGAACCCTCCCCCAAAGCCCCTCTGGTGCATCCAAAGTGAAAATGCTTCCAGCTTGCCTGACCCACCAGCATAACAGGGCCTGAGCTCGGGCAGGGTCTGGGCTGCTCCTGGCCTGAAAGGGCCCTGAGCTCAGGGGGCGTTTGGGCAGCGCCCAGCCCAACAGGGCCCCGAGCTCGTCTGGGCAGCCCCTGGCCCACTACTTTTGAGATGGGGCCTGCAAGTGCTCCAGAAATACACAACCACCACCGCCACTCCCCTGCATTCAGTCCTCTTCCAGTGGTGATAACTGGCCCCGGAGGACTACTTAGATCAGACCTGCGAGTCATTGCTCAGATTGACAATTTATATTTCTTCGCCATTTTCGTCCCCCAAGACCCTGAGGCACTTCCATCCGCCAGCATGAACCTTTCAGTTCTCGCTGGCGAAATGCAGCCACCTCTTGGCGGGGGGAGAGCGTGGCCATTGTCTCCCAGCACGTGGCAACGCCCCATGACAGCTTCTGCCAAGGGCTGGGAGAGGAAGTGCAGGCGAATCCTATCTCCTGCTGATATCGAAAGGCAAACAGCCAGGCTAGAAAGTCCAGCTGCAGGGCTGGCACTCCCTAAACCACAGAAGCACCTGACAAATCCTTCCCTGGGCTGGCTTCAGAAGTGATTTTTACCCTTCCTGGTGCTGAAGTGGCTGCATCTGACCTCAGCCCCTGCCAACCTCAACAGACTTTGGCCCGGAAACCTGTTGACTAGTGGGGAAATCAATGTTGCCAACAAATCAGCAGAACCCATGATCCTGGCCAGCTGGCCACAGGGCTTCATGCAGGTTGCTTGCCCCCGGAAAGCTTGCCAGCTGAGGGCAGGGCTGGAGCACCCAGGGTAGCTGCCCCCATAACTTGCCTGTTTCAGGGGGAAGGGGCAGGGAGGAGGCTGGGCCCAGGAGGGGTGTGTGAAGGCTTTGTGTGTGCGCACGTGTATCCCACGTGCGTGCCCATGGGTTACCTCTCCGTGCATGTCCCTTGCACGACTGACCCCACCCACGCGTGCGTCTCCGGTTGCAGAGGGGCGTGATCAGGGACTGTCACTCCCACCGCAGCAAGGAGCCCTGGGCTCTTTCCATTTGCATCCAGGGCCCCGGCAGTGCAGCCTGGCACACGCTGTCCTGCCCCCTTGGGAAACAAGCAAGGGAATGCAGCAGCCTCCCGTCTAACCCCACTCGAGCAAGGAGGGACTGTGCCTCCCTCCCACCCCAGGAGGCTCACTGGGACTCCCCTCGGCCACTTAGGTACCTGCATTCTGAGAGGCTCCAGGCAGGGGAGACCCCAGTCCTTCCACAGTACAGAGCTCATCACAAGCCGGTGCAGGGCCAGCTCCTTCTCTCCCATTTTCATTTTCAGGCTGTATCCGAGCCCAGGCTGGGACATCTGTGCCCAGTCCTGGAGCAGCAGGATGCAGCCTGGGTGAGGCCCCCACGCAGCACCACCCCAGGCTGCAGGTTTGCTGCACAGCTGCCCCCTGCTAGGGCCTGCCTGCCAGCTGGGAGAGGCACGGCTTGGATTTGGCCTGTCTACACGCAGCAGCCCCTGTGGGGATCTGGAACCCCTGAAGGGGCTTGGGGCCAGCTATGGGAAGCTCACACCTGACTCAGCTCAGAGGGGTGTGGGTTAACAGCCCCTGCCCTGGGCTACCATGGGGGGGGGGGGAAGCCTGGCTTTGTAACTCCTTTCCTTTGAGGAGTGTTGGGGGAGAAGCATCTGGAAGGGCCAGGGGAGGCCGTGGGGTGTTGGCTAGCGCTCAGCATGGGGGGCCAGTGGTCCCAAAGCAGCCACAACACATGGGGACACAGCCCGCTGGCTCCACAATGGTTTCCCAGCAGCAGCTCCGGAAGGGAGCTCGTTGCTTGCTCAGGGCCTAGCAGCTCCACTCGGGCACACCCAGGCCCAGGCCCATCACAGGGAGCAGAGCAGCTGCAGCATGAGAGACTTGCCACCTGAGCCCCAGGTGGGAGAATTTAGAGGCAGTACGGACTCTCCCCTCACACAACCCCACACGCTCGGCTAGAACCTCTCCCGTCCTCATTTTAGTTCCCCACAGGATCACTTACCACGAGCACAGGCAAGCGTCCTGCTGGCCCATGAAGTTTGTTCCCAGCCACCAGTCCTGGTTCTGTGCTCTTCCTTAGCTGTGATTTACCCCAAACGCCTGCCAAGAGCCCAGCGAGCAGTGGACGTGTTGGTAACAGCCAAGACAACATTGACCTCCCGTCGTCGTCCGGCAACTTCTCATATCCAGCGAGGGTCAGGGCCCCAGGGTGCTGGAGGAGGTTGAACCTGTAGTTCCCTCTCCCCTTGACCAGCAGCACCCCGCTTCCCCATTGATGCCTGAACTTCACAGCGCCCCAGCCCCTCTCCCACACCACTGAGGGCAAAGCCCAGCTGTAGGCCCTTTCTTGGTTTCTACCTGTAGGAGCAGCAGGCTGGCAGGAGAGCAAGTGAGCCCAGGTTGAAATCTGCAGCCTCAAGGGAGGCACGTTGCCCCGCCGCACCCTCGTTTCATTCCCCTTAAGAGGAGGACAAGCCTTTGCCAAGACCTTGGGAGACAGCAGGTTCTAGCCCTTAGCGGAGCAGGAAGATGGTCCCACTACTCTAACACAAGCGCATTGCTGGAGGATGCTTCGGATTAGAAGCCTCAAGACTGCAAGAAGAGAGGGAATAGCACAAACGGCTTCCTTAAGCCCCTGCGCCAATAGCGACAGCACCCAACCCCTTCAGTTGGCAGTAGGCTGGCAGCAGAGAGCCTGGTGGGCTGCATGTGGGGCCCACAAGCCACTCGGCGACGTACAGGGTTGCCAGATTCCTTGATGCTGGGCTACCAGAGAGCAGAGGGGTTAAAGCGCTCTGGTTGCCCAGCTCTGAAGCCACCAACACCTTGCCTGCAGCAGGGCCAAAGTACAGGTGGGCAAGACCATGTCATCCTAACTTCTGTACTGCTGCATTCAGTGCTGGGTAAAGGCCCAGCACTGTACCACACCCTCCTGATTTCTGTGCTGCTGGGGGTAGACCTGGCTTTTTACCTGGACTCCCAGCCAGCAGTCCCCACTCTCCAACTTCCTAGCTCTGCGGGCAGCAGCACTGTATCCCATTACCGCCGCACCAGTGCTTACAATAACCTTGTGACCCCCCCCCCCCCCGGCTCCTTTCTGCCCCCCCCCCTTCACTGAAAGCACCAAGGAATTTCAGACAAATGTGTGAAGCCTTATTTAAGACTGAAACTGAGCAATTGACTTCAGGCAGGGATCGGCAACCTGCAGCTCCGGAGCCACTTGAGGCTCTTTAAGGAGCCACTTGCAGCTCCGAGCGCTGCTGCCAGGGACTCCCTCTCACAGCCTCCGAGTGCTGCAGCGGCTTAAACAATGTCCACAGTTTAAACAGAATTTAGTTTAAGTGGCAGCAGCCTCTGGTGCCACTGAGCAGTCAGCGGCAGCAGGATGGAAGCTGCCTGGGCAGGAGAGCTTGGGGAAGGGAGGGTGGGTGGCCAAGCCTGTCCCTGGTGGAGCTGTACAACTGCACCGAGAAAGAGGCTGAGGCAGGTAAACCCTGGGGATGGGGGGCGGGGTTTGGGGGCTGAATGAATTAAACCTGGGGTGGGCTTGGGGGTTGAAGGGGGTAAAGGCCTGGAGAGGGGGTAACAACTTTCTACCAGTTACAAATCAGCATGCGCATGGCTAGTCTCAAAACAGGGGTGATTAAAAGTCTGGTTTGATGTTATTTCTTAAGCCTGTCTTGTCTTCCCAGGCACTGCAGCTTTCGGAAGTACTGCTTTCCTAACTGAGTTTGAAAAAAGGGGCTTTTCTTGCTGTCAGTTGCAGATCCCTGACTTAGGGCAACAGTTTTAGGGTAGGGCCAGCTCTGGGAGCCCCTAGAATCAGCCTCTGCCTTGGGAGAAGCACTGCTGTGAAAAGAGGGCGGCTGTAGTGAGTGGACAGAACCCACACCTCAGTCCCACAGAGAGAGGCTGAGAAACCTGCTCCACTCCCTCTCTGCACGTGCAAGTTCCAGTGATGCAAGAGTGGAGAACAGAAAGTCCAGACCCCCCTATGCCCTGAAAGCAGCAGCACTGTCCCCCTGTATGGGGCAACTTCAAATTCCTCCTCCCTTCCTTTCCTAGGCCAGACAGGAAATGGGCTGAAGGGCTGAGCCCGTATAACCCAGCCCTGCCGCCAGTTTGCTGGGTTAGTATGAGTCTCAGCTGCCCTATCTGTAAAATGGGGGTGACGCTGATTTCCTTTGGAGGTACTGATGGACCTTAACTCCTTCCTTCCAAACCCTTTCTCAGCCCATCACGGCAGCTCCAGCCCATAGCTCCTGGGCAAATACTACACCGCATTCCATATCTAAGTGGAATTGTTCTAACCATATGGTTCAGTCCCATTCCAAAGTGCTTTGCTGCAGGGAGGTGCTACTTTCACAGTATGTTGGTCCACAGAATGAGGCTGGGTGCAGCTAGGTGCAATGGCTTTCCTCAGGCAAAGCGGGAATCTGTCAGATTGCACCGGAACCTCCCCTTAACCCAACCTAGCAGTGAGCAATGAACTCGTTTCTTGGTCTAGGCGAACCAGGTAACTGCCTAAAATCCTGCCAGCTGCCAGAGGCAGAAAGAGGTCATGTCATGTTCCTTCAGCTGCAGCTAGTCATGCTGAGGTCATTGGATGGAGCATGCCGCTTGTGCAATTCGCTGTTAACGCTTTGCTGGACGGAAAAGAGCCAAAGGAGATTTGTTTAAAAAAAAAAACGAAGCTTTTATTCCATTAGAGGTAGCAAAGGGGAACAGAGTCCGGTTGCGTCCGGGTCACTGGATGAAGGGCCTTGGTCAACAAGGGGAGGGAGCAGTCAATGATCTCAACATTTAAATCAACTGGATTAAGAATCTACTGCATCCTAGCCTGGAAACAAAACTCCACCCCAGAGCTCATGTGCATTTGCATGAGATTAAAAGACCAAGCAGGATACTGTAGGTTTCTCTTGTTTGCACCCGTAACTACGCAAATGGAGGCAAAGCTGGACATATTACAACATGCCTCCTGGAAAGAGGCACGCCTAGGTCACACAGGTACCACCGGCGCTGTGGGGGTGGGGGTGGGGAGAGGGAGGGAGAGAGAGAGAGAGAGTGTGCTGCTCCACAAGGAGTCAGCCAATAGGAATGTTTAGTTTAAAAGTTATTTAAAAAAAAAAGGAAGTGTAGCCTCTGGGTGTCCATTACTGCTAACTTAGAGCAAGCGTGTCCATCGAAGGGTCACCCCTCCAAGCTACTCACGCTGGCCTTTACTGCACACCTGCCAGTTCTAAGATTTAGCAGCAAAGAAAAACAAATTTAATGAAGGATGATACTTCAGTGACAAACATAATGGAAGGTAAGCTTGATACAAAAGAAAATAAAGAAATATGTACAGTAATTCTCGACCCAAACAGGAAATGGACCTTAATGAGATCAATCAGGGCGCTGGTTTTTTGCAGCTAATTCAGAGATGAATCATTCAGCATGAAAGCAGTTAGAGCACAAATGCAATGTTCTCATCTCCTCCCCAGGCAAGTCATCCTGCTAGCTCTGGTCCAGGCGTGCTGAGCAGCGAGGCGATATGGCGTTGGCTCGAGCTGGTCTCACACGCCCAGGATGGCGTATTTGAACAGTGCCATGATAGCTGCACTGATGAGGCCGGAAATCGGGACGGTGACAAACCACGCCAGGAAGATGTTACGGAAGAGACGCCAGTCCACAGCCTTCCTGGAACGGAGCCAGCCCACCGAGACCACGGAGCCCACCTATGGAGATACACCAAGGGGCCACACTTCAAAGACTAGGAGACAACTATGGTCTCATCGTGCATAGCAGACCAGAGACCACCGTGGGATGCTTCCAGCATCACCCCCAACTGCTTCTGGTCAGCTAGAGAACCTTTTACAAAGTCAGATTTTTCGAGGCTGAGCAGTACATGAAGGACAACAGCCTGTGCACCCTACCCAAATCCCAGCTGCCTGAGGGGCACCTGATGCATGACAATTCCAGCCAAACCCTTCTTGCACATGGATCAGATGTGAGGTCTCCACCATATGTCCAGGACACCTGTGCAGCACAGCCTCTCTGGCTTCCTGGCGAAGCCACAAGGAGAAGTGCAGTTCCCATGGGAACTGGGTCCTCACATCCCACCCAGTACCTAGGAACACTGGGGCAGGATAGAAACATGCCAGGGAGTAGAACACAAGAACCAAGACATCCTATAAACAAAAAATTCCATGAACAGTCACCCAGTAACCTCATAGCACTTAGGGTGAGGGGGACCCCCAGTTCAGACGCCAATAGATCACCTTCAGCTTCCAAATACTGATTTTATTCTGTCTTTGTTTGCTGGAAAACTGCCTCCAGCTCTCACAAGTTCACCTCAATCTTCCCCAGGTTAAACTGGACTGAGGCTCATTAATCTCAACAGTACAGCAGGTTTTTTAGATCAAGCCATTCTTTGGGAACCCTTTCCAATGTCAACATCCCAACGTGCCAGAGAGATGGTGACAAAGTCCAGTCCCCTGGGCTCACAGCAGAACCTACGACCTCTGAAGAACCCTTCCAGTTCTGAGATGGATGGATGTATGTAGGAAATTTTTGCCTGAAGCAGGACAACGGGGCCTTACAAAGAGAGCAGTGCTGAACAGGTTCAGACCTAAGACAAGCCTGAATCTAATGAGAACTGCCCAAAGAAAGCCACGCTCGGGCATGACTCCGGTTAAGTGCTTCATTCACATTATGGAGAGCAACCTCCCTGCTAGAACAGTGGTGCAGAGCATGGCGCCAGCCGAGAAGAGCTCACAATGAGATTAGGGGCACAAGGGCAGCTCCTCTTCTGGGAAATGACATGAGCTGCTCAGGGAGCTTGGCAGCTTCCTAATGCTTCTGCCAGACAAACAGTTTTTGTTCTACCACAGCACTGTGCTTAAGCATTTTCCTCAAGGCCCATGTCACTCTCGCTTCTCCCTCCACCAACCCCCAGGTTTACTCTGTGCTCGTTATCTACAAGAGAGAAGATCTGCATGCAAACTTCAGACCTGCCAAACTCAAGAAAAAATGCCCAGTGTATTTTACAAGCTACCCAACACCAACTCAGTACTAACCCCACATCTGCAACTGATGCGTCAAGGCAAGAACCAGGATTCTCACACACAGGGCCAGACCACCACTTGTGGCCCCATGCCCCACACCAGGACCTCCACCTCCATCTTCTGTACAACAGGCAGGACAGGGCAAGCTATTAATGCACCGGCAAATGCTTCACTTACTTTGCAGTGTGTTGTGCTGATGGGAAGACCAACGTTTGATGCAATCACCACAGTCAGGGCAGATGCCAGTTCGATGCTGAAGCCGCTGTGTACACAAAGATAGCAACTATCAGAGGCTGATAGGGGCCACACTATCAGTAAGGGATCAAACACAAACAGCCCAAACTTTGGCTTATGGCCCGTTCTGTGCAGGGTTCCATATTCACCCGTTTAATTGCTAAGGCTTTAAGTTTCCTGCCCGCTTCTGCTTTGTATGGGGCCATGACAGCTACAGACTAAATCAGATTCACTTTTCCTTCTCCTTCCAGTGAATATAAGCATCTCTGCAGAGAGTTTAGGGAAAAGACCAACAGCTCCACTCCCTTCACAAAATGGAGACTGAGCAGATTTCTTAACATCCCTCACGAGGCACAGCAGTTATTTGTATTTAATTCTTCAAGGTGTTTGCTTTGATCTGTAATGCCCCAATATGGTCTGGGACCAGGATCAGAGATCAGTCCCCTTCTGAGTCACGCTGATAGGTACCTGGGGGTGGGGACCAGGAATTCAGTGGACAGTCAGAAGGCGGAGCTGCTCTTGAGTGTTTTACTAAGCAAAGCACCTGACCCCACACCAGACCATGGCCATCTGCTCAAATGCACAGTGGAATTACACCAGTGAAAGGGGCCAGGAGGGGTGGTATGTGGTGCTGCCTTCCTGAAGGTATCCCACTATGTGCCTGGAGTACCTCTGACTGCTAGGAAGTGTAGAGTGCGAGTAATTAAGTGGGGAAGTTTCAAACCTCGGTAAGCTGCAGTAGCTGCATTTTATGTGTTGTGCTCCTCCAGCACCTGAGTCGTGTTAATGGGCAGAGTCTGCTGAAAATACCCACCGGCAGCCTCTTACCTAGATGGGGTGATGGGAGTCAGATCCTTCCCCATGGTCTGAATGACTCGTCTTCCCCAGACCCACAAGCCAATGCAGATCCCAGCACCCCCGTACAGCAGCAGCCAGATGGGAGTTGCCACTTTGGCAGCCACGTCGCCTGTCTGATAGACGAGGTACAGAGCCACCAGCGGGCCAATGGCATTGCTGGAAGGAGACAAAAGCATTCCAGTCAGACAACGGAGGCATCCTCCCCGCCCGCCGGCCTGAGAAGCACTGAACTCCCAATGGCGTTTTACACACCCCGCGCTTTCGGGATGACCAAGTATTTGCCACCAGAGCCCTCACAATAAGCAGCTCCCACACCAGCAGGCTGGGCACACTGGCAGCAGAGGAGCAGGTCAACATGCTGCACTCGCTGAGCATGACGGAGACCGGTCACTGACCTGACGTCGTTGCCGCCGTGGGCGAAGGACCCGAAGCAGGCGGTGAGAATCTGCAGGAACTGGAAGAGCAGGGACACCTCCGGTCTGTCCTGATCGTGCCACTCTTCCAGAGAGCCAGCACTGCACTTTCTGTCACCGCCGCCCGGCTCCGCCCGGCTCCCATCCAGATCCACGTCAGCAGCCGGGTGGGTATCTGCCACAGCATTGCAGTAGCTGGTGTAGCTGTCCATTCGGATCCTCTTCTTAGTGTCTGCTCCAGCCCAGGTCAGTTTCTCCAGCTCGTCCCCTTTGGGCTCGGCCTCCTTGGCGCGGAACGAGTCCAGCGGCATGCCGCAAATGGCCATGGTGTACGACGTGTAGCTGTTGTTCCGGCGCAGCGGCTTCTCGCCCGAGTCCCCCATGCAATCGCCCACCTTGGCCAGGTGAAGCTTGTGCAGCAGCTCTTTGTAGAGACCTGAATCCTTGTGCACAGTGTGGTACTGGTAGTGGCCACTAGAACTGAGCTGATTGCTGACAGCCTGGTTGAACTGAACAAGGTTGCCACTGGGCAACTGCACAGCTCCTGCAAAGAGAAAGGGAGTTTAACGCCCCCATCCACATGGAGGCCAGAAGGGAGCAACGCGCTTCAAACAGGAGTCCAACCAAAAGCCCAAGGCCTTACGCTTGGGCCACTCTGCCCTGATTTGCTGGTGGAACGTGCCACTGCAGGGCATGATGCTCACAGCGCCTGCCAGGGTGCGCTCAGCCTCCAGCAGTAAGACCAAGCCGTGGAAAGGTGTTAGCCCAGCCCCAGGAAACCTACATATCCAGCCGATCAGATCTTTTCACCCAGTCCTTGAGCTCCCGCAGGAGAGTGAGTTTGGGGCTTGCCCCGCTCCCTCCCAGCCACCTACTGAATTCCTTGAGGAGCACCATCTTCCGGCAGGCAGAGCCATACTGGGCAGGCACAGCTTTGTTGTATTGTTTCCAGGACTGGAACCCTCCCCTTATGTGGCAGCCCTTCAGATACCCAACAGCCCCACACTCGAGAGCCCCACAAGCACCATGGCCACACCTGTACCAGTTTATGGTAGCGGCTGGTACGGCAGCTGTGATGTGAGTGCCAGCAGGGCCCCTAGGAACCCCGATACTTCTCCGTACAGCATGCATAGACTCACGCATCGCACCCCAAGTTCTCAGCCCCACCCTCTAATTTCCACACCCAGGTAGGGCCCTCAGGCCCAGCCCTGTGCTAACCCCGACTCACCACTGTCAACGTTGGTCTCCTTCAGGTCTACACTAGGAAGCCTCTCCCGCTCTGGCGCTTCCTCCAAGTCTCCCAGATTGAAGGAGACCGTTCTTTCCTCCACAGCTGCCCTGTGATTCACAGCAGACACCTCAGTGTCTGGGCTCTTGCAGTCACCCAGTCCATTACCCAATGGCACTTTACACTCATCTTGGTCTTCCTTTTGGCCCGTCTTTTTCTCCATCAAGGGGCTCTCAGAAGGACTTGATTTGATCTCTCCTGTAGAGCAAAGCAACGGCTTAGTAGAAGACCTGACTCATTTGAAGCCCAGTCAAGCCATTAATAGCGGATTCCAGCCTCCTCTGAGACCTGAGCAATGCTGGTTCCCATCAGGATTCAGATTTATGCAAGCTGGATTTCACCTTTTCAGCTAGGGAAGCGTTCACCTGCTTAGATGGGTTACACATGGGCAGCCAGGTCAAAACTTACAAGCCAGAATGGTGCTTTGGTTTGGTAGTTCACAACCCTTCTTGGCACCTGATATGGGCATGGTTACAATTGTGATTGCTGGGGCTCTGCATTTCTTACTCCCCAAGCCAGGTTCTTTGCTCCACACTGGAGTGAGCCAGCAGGAGCTAACCGGACAGATGGAGCTAAGTGCTTGCCTCTTGTCTAGTGTTAGGAAAAGCTAAAGATACAATCCTAGAGTGGCATAAGCAGCGGCACAGAAAAGTTACACGGTTGCCAGCAGCACAGCCAAGACAGACATCACGTGACAAGGGTGCAAAAAGCTTATATGTATTCAAGATTTAAAATCTAAATGACAGAGCCACTCTGCTTCTAGGAGTAGTATTAAGCAGCAGGGTGTCCTTATCCTTCGTGAAGTGCGGCAGTTTGTGATAGAAGAGCCACCCGAGTATACAGCTCACTCGTGGCTTTCGCAGGGTTAAAGCATGTGATAATATAGATTGTACTGGGCAGAAAGGTACCCTCATGGCGATAGCCCTGACAACACTAAGGTTTCTCTGCTAGCAGTGTTTGGAAAAATGCCCCAGGCTTGACTTTAAAGCACTCACAACTTTAAGCATCTAGAATGGGGACAGGCAAAAGAATTCAGCTAACAGTAGCTCTACAAAAAGGCAAATAAGTGCAGTCACTTGTGTTACCCTTGAACAACAGATCAAGTGGATGATGTACTTTTACCAGACCATCTCTCTGTTGGTGTCAGTGACAAGGTTTCAAGTTTACACAGAGCTGAAATCTTGTCTTTCACAGCAACAGAAGTTGGTCCGATAAAACAGTGGTCTGTGGACCAGTCCCAGTCCAAGATCTCCCTGATCGTTACAGAAGGCAGCAAGAGTCTCCGGTATCCAAAAGATTGAGAAACACCACAATGAGAGATTACCTCATCCATTTTCCTGTGAAGTTGAAATGGCTCCTCATGGTCATTTCAAAACAAAATGTTCTCTGTTGTAAATCTGAAGGTTTCAACTTCAAAATGGTAGCGTGCTTTGAAATGTAACTATACAAACCCCCACAAGGTGAAAGCCACTTAAAAACAATGAAAACCAAGGTAACGTGCCTAGGTCAAACAGAACCACGTTCAATTTTGGTTCTTATTTCAGGGGAAAAGACAAAATATTTTTAATTTGAAACTAGACTTTAATTTCATGGTTCAGTTTGACTATCAAACCAAAAATCTTATTCACTCAGCTTTGATTTAAAGCCTGGATGGTGAGAACTTTGCACTTCGAAAGTGATCAGAAACAATCTACCAGTTAGAGCAGAATAGGGTCTCTGGAACAATCCTGCCCTGGACTGCGTGACCTTGGGGCTTAAATCCACTTTTGACTACTTAAGAACACACCTAAATACAAGTGGCAGGATTTTGGAGACAGTAAACACAGCTCTCCAATGACTCCTAAAAGAGCTGTGGGACCCTTGCTTCGCTGAAAAAGCCTGATCCATTGTTTAAAAAGCCTAACCAGATAAAGCCCGTTTCCCCAAGTCATAAAATGGAAAGCTTTCTGCATGGGGTGGGGAGCGGGAGGAGAGACAACTAAATATTTTGAGCGCTTGAAGTTTTCAGAACAAAAATCCCGGGACTCGATTAACAACTTCCCACCCTGTATTATATTAAAACAGAGAATTGATTTCAGAGCTTTAGTTCGCTGTGAGCACTTGATCAGAACTTTTCAGTATCCGCCCTGACCAGCCTCACTTACGAGCACGAAACCTCCCTGTAGTTTCCTAGTTCTGCTGCAGTGATGTGCTGCCGCATATGGCTGCTCATACCACTGCAGCATCTGCATCACTGGGGTTCCAGATCAGAATAGGCTGCAACCAGACAGCTGCTAACAGATTTGTTAAGTTACTTTGGCAAAGGGAAAAACGGAGTTTAAGGAAAGATTAGCTACTTACAAGTACCCTGGTCAGGCTTGCATAAGTGATGTGTAACTCAGAGCTTGTTAGGCACTTTCTGGCAGCCCTTGAAACACCTTATCCTAGCTGTTAAAGGAGCTTTATACTTTGTTTTCTTACCCACAGTTTAGAGTGCCTCTCCTAAGTCTTGGTAATTTAGAAACCAAACAGTGCTGACTCCACCAGGAGCCCCTCCCAGGACACTAGGCAGGTAAGGCTGGGAAATGCTATTTGAATGCTTGTCGACACGTATTCTTTGCTATGGGACAGAGATCTTATGAGATCAACTACTTGGCAACAGCAAGGTCAGAGTATTCAAAGATTGCCACAATTAGGCACACTGCCTTCTGCAGTCTCTACCCCGGGGCAGCCTTTAAGGCTGATAAAAAGTACGCAGTCTAAAACAGCTCAACTTAGTTCTTTGCTGTGTGCCTAAGGCCTACTCCATCCAACACAAATAACTGGGTACAGAAGTTCCCCCAGCTTGCCAACAGAAGCACTGTCTTATATGACAGCTACTCCGAAGCCAACTCTCTTAGGCACCACCCCTTGTAATAAATAAGTTTAGTTATACTGTAACCAGCAACAGCTTGAGTGCAAATACCTAAGTGACTCTCATGGGATTCTCAGAGGAGGCTGAGTGAGACCTGGAAGCTGGAGGCTCCTTAATAAAACAGCGTCCAGGGTGAGGTTTACAAGATACTCCCCCCACTGCCCCAGCAAGGTGAGTCAAAACAGGATACTTAAGTAACTCGCTGAGCACAGCGCATGATACTCTGTTATTCTAAGATTTTACTTACGTTCTATTTTCTTCTTCATTCTTGGACACACAAAGAACCAGACGACGAGAGCACACACAACAGCACTCCCCGTCGAAATGAGGAGGATACCCCAGATAGGAAGTTTGTCAAAGCCCAGCACTAGGAAATAAAACAATGGATCTTGAAAACCCCCGGGCAAGAGCCCCATCGTCTATGATGGCCCTCTTCACAAGAGATCTGTTCACGACTGGATGAACGAGGGCTTGCCACATGACACTTGTTTACTGCTGCCTCCCAGGAGTCGGTAGTTCCCTGTGCCAGCTTTGCTATGTTAGCAGTAAATCTGAACAGGAGGGAATATGTAATAGAAAAGCCAATGCTAACCCTGCAAACGTTACAGCTTAACCCCCAGGGGAGACCCCAGCAGGCTACAATCTCTCTCCCCATCAAAAGCTAATCTCTTTCACATGTTCAGAGGCTCTCCTGATCTCTCCTCCCCCAGAGGGAGCTGGATTACTGAACACGGTTGACCCAGCAACCACTGACTAGACGGGTTCTGTCAACCAGTCCTCTGTCACTTCAGTTGTCACCATATATACACACAGGCTTATGTCCTGGACTTGCTGCAATGTCAAAGAAAAAAAAGGAAGTCTGCTGCAGCAGGCAGTGCTAATCCCCCTGGCATGCCAGTCTGCTAACAGCCAGGGGGAGAAGAGTTGTACACATCTTCTCTCTCCAACAGATTTATATTAACATAGCATTTTAGGCTTGGGATGGGATTAGGGCTTTTCCAGCCACACAGCCCAGCAGTGACTGCTTCCACATCACTTACGTTTAAATTAAAGCCAAATGTACATCTTTGCAAAGAGGAGAGACCTCCAAGGTGTTCACTGACCTAGTTACAAAGGCATTTACAATGAGTGGCTGGATTTTCCCCCACCCAGACAGAAGATTTATTTACAGTTTACTATAACCTCAAGTTAAAGGGTTTGCTAAATGGACATGCCCTCTGCATTTTTCTTCTTCAAGCAGAAACTATAAACATCCCAATACACAGAAGCCAGATAAAGGAACTTCAGAGTTCTAGTACACAGTATCGCATACTTATTCCATATGGCTTACTTAACATGCAACACAAATAGCAGCTCATGAGAGTCTGGTAAAACCCACAGCAAGAGGGGAACAAAGTTTAACAAACTCATCCACAGAGCATAAGGTGAACATGAATTTGGCTCAAAGTACACACGTGTAAACAGGGTCACAGGCCGCAATGCTGTTTACACTAACTGGTTATGGTTCCTGCTTCGTAAGTCCTAATACCTACGAATATGGCATTGCAACTCTTTGGCTAAACGCCATTACGGCTGAAACATCGAAAACTCAGGACATTTAAACAGACAGGTATTAAGGAAAAGCTGGAGTCAATAGTTACATACTAGAGCTGCCTCAGTATTTAGTATAAAGTAGCCTGAAATGTCTAATAGGACTATGAATATCTGCCACAATCAGCCTTCACCTAGCCCTGTTCCTTGATAACCTGCTTTAATGTATCACAGCAGAAAGGCCAGGAGTAAACTGCCATCACAGTCCAGGGTAGCCGGCATTGCTGAACTTGTTAGTTATTATTTTCTACTGCTTGCCTTGTAACTCTGCAGACCTCCAGGTCCTTCTGGGCCAAACTAGCTGAGATTATGATGGCAGCTCCCTGTTCCTTTCAGGTGACTCTTCCCCACCCCCACCCCAATAGAAAGTTAACAAGCATTTTGATCTGGAGCTCCCAAAATTTCAGTTCTGACGTATGGATTCCTCTTCGGAGTACATGTGCCAGCTGTGACATGCCAGCTCTTCTTGATCAAGAAGTTTCAGAGTAGTTAATGTATTCTTAGGGATGAAAAGTAAGCAAGCTCTCATGCTCAAACGGCCAAACTGAGCAAATCCATTACAAGACTCCAGGGCTGGAACTAACCTTACCGGAGAACAGGAAAGTGTAAGGAGACTCAAGGTCCCTTCCAGACCTTGTATTCTATGATTCTACGATTCAGCAGCTGGGTTCCTGAGCACTAGCCCGAGTAGGAGAGAGGAAAGGGGAAGTCACATTATCTGCCATTCCTGTGAAGACTAAGGAGAAAGCTCTGTAGTGATTTAGAGTTTGAGCGGGCCTCTTTGGTTGGGTAACTATCTAGGTTAGCACTCAGCACACCCTTCCGTAGCCGGCACAGGCCAGCAGCCTTCTAGGAGATTTCAGCCCTGTAAAGCAAAAAGGGGTAAATCGTGCATTTAATGGCGGTTTTTGCAAAGAATTATAAAATTAGCGATGAAGTATTCTGATGTGTACTTACAAGGCGCACCGCTATACATGATGGAAAAGAGGTTGATCCCAATTGTACAGGCATAGAAGACTGGCAAAGCTCGCAACCCATTGGGTACTGGATCTGCCTGTAAAACAGATTGGTTTTGATGCTGTACAAATCTTTAACAGCAGCAAAGTAGAGCTTCATGAAGTCGGCCACTAACAGTACACTTATACAGGTACCTAAAAACAGTAACTCCTGACAAAGGACTCTTTGGTGCATTTAGCCATACCTGCCTATAAAGTAACAAATGCATTATTTCCCTCCTGCTAGCCCTGCAGAGCCAGCTCCAGAGGAGGGGGATGGAGTCATGTGATGGTTGTTTGCTACATGCCAATTACAGGTTAATCCACTGTAGCTGTGAAGGCGAACAGTAGCATTGCATGGAAGTAAAGGCAGAATTGGGTCTGAAGTACCTTAGACTTGTGCATCACCAGTTACTGAACCCTACAGCTCCATAGTGGGTTTTTAGGGTTGCCAGTCAGTCATCCTTTTCCTTGGGAACAAGACACTTGATGTTGAAGACAGAGAAATAGCTCCCGGCCCCCTGACGCCATTGTTCCCTTCCCCCCCCCCCCCCCCCCCCGAAAGAGAAGCTTGCATTCCCTGAAAAAACCATATAGCCTTTAGGAAAGGCACATCCCATGGAAGCAGCAGACAATGTAATACTTGAAATCTTCATTTAAAAGCATCTCTCCCCTATGTTTTAGGCCAAGGAGCCATGTTCCAAGGTTGTTTTCTCTGTTCTATAAAACTCTGGCTATTGACATGCATTGTTCAATAGCCTGCTCATCTGATCAGATAGTGCTGTTCAGCGAGGTCTCAAAGTCTCTGCTTCAGTCTACTAACAACTCTTTTTTGTAAAAGCGACAGGATTTCCCAGCCTCCATTTCCTCAAGTGAGGAGGACTAATTGTTCAAGTCATTATTATTCAAATACATCCTTTTGCACTGCAAGCAACACCTCATCCAGGCAGGGGCATAGTTTGAGCCAAGCCCCACCATTCCAATGTGACCAAACACGCTCAATAAATGTTCGATGAAATTTAATGGGTTGAAGAAGCAAATTTGCACTACCCTATTGCAAAAGCAACGAAACAAGTAGCGAGTATAGTTATGCAACATTAACCTGATAGCTATGCTAACTGTACTGCCAGGTTGCAACAAAAGATGGAAAGTTTGGGAAGACAGCAAACGGATTCAAAGCAGAAGCCACGTGAGTTACATGTGAAATCAGCATTTGTTAAGATACTCAATAACATCTTGAAAATACACTCTAGCTCCAGAGCCGATCTTCTGTTTTAAACAGGTAAGTGGTTTACATACTCAAGTTGAGTTCTGGACACCAAACTATATATAATTACAGCATTTGTCTGACCAGCAGTCTGGACACTACCAGAATGCTTGGGGTTAATTCATTTTCAGGTGACTGGTCTAGTCAGCATGCTGAACAGCAGGTGGATAGAGAGTGGCTCGTGTTAAATCATTCAAATCAGTTTAGTTTCATGCTCCCATTTCCAGCTGCTACTTTTGTTCCACTTACTGGAGTGGCACTTGCAGAGTTCCAACCCAAGGAGCCTCAACAGAAAGCATTTGGCAAGTAGAGATCACCCTCATATGGTCAAACCTCCCAGGCAAGGCCCCCCCTGAACTTTGAGCAACTGGTTTTAGGTCGATGCAATCCAAAGAATGTGTTTTGGGAACAAACTGTGGGATTAGTCATTGGGTCTGGCGGTTTAACTTAAGACATGAGCACCAGATCCAGGAGGACCTACCTATGTCAAATTAGCAAACTATATTACTGCAGTTATTCCAGTACAATTGCTCATGCGGACATATTTAAGTACATACCTACAACAGCTGGCAGATTTTTTTTTTTTGTATAGACAAGCTGCCAAGTCAGTCATGCATACAAGCAGAGTTTATCACAAGGGCAGAGCTCTCCCAGGTATTTTAATGCTAAGGCAGGTCATTCAAGTTGCAACTAGCTCTAATTGGCACTCCACAAAATGTTCCATTGAGTGCCAAGTGGCAATCAAGGTGCAAGATTCCTTCCTGCCTTTGAAAAGCTAAACAGCTATCTCTGCTACCCACCACCCTGAAGCACTATAACACTGCATAACAGACAGCAGACCATATGGTATTAACAAGAAATGGCTCTGAAGATCTTTCAAAACCTATTGGCCTACTTAGCCAGCGGTACTTGGAAATGGGGTGCAGTAAACCACTGCCTACAGAATTTACCTTTTGTTTTGGCTTCCAATCTGCAGCCAGATTTAAATCTATTGATATTAGATAAGCTGCAACATGAAGCCAATACATTGGTTGGCATGTTCTGCAGCCCACAAGGACAGCAGTTCAAGTTGCCAGTGACTTAGCAGTTTCATGCTGCCACTGCTTGAGAAGCTAGGCCAGCTTCTGCGCCCCATGTGACCAATCAGAGGGAGGTGTGGAGTATCAGCCCTTGACCTAAATGCTTCAGAGGGAGAGCAAGAAGAGAAAGCTCCCCCGTCTTCACATCCCCAGAACATGGAGATAACCACTGGCTAGGAACAGCTTTGGAAGATTAAGCACTCAAGAGGTTACTATCACAGCATTGCTTTCCTTGCCCACAGCTGGGAAGACAGGTGATCACAGAGCTCCCTTCACCATCAAAAAGATCATATCAGCACAGGGCAAGGAGTTACCCAGGACAGGCAGTCCAGCAGCTCTAACACTCAACCCCGAGATACGCAGCTCAATGCATTAAGGATCATGAAGCATTCAGATGTGACAGTAACAGGGCCACAAGCACTGAGAAGAGTCCTGGCAATGTGGTTACTCCTATCTGCTCACACAACTCCTGAAGCAGAATAAACCACTTTCACACAGCAGATGCACATTGTGATCTGGCATGCTTACCTTACGAAGGATGAACATACGGACGAGGAAGAACAGAACAGCAGACATGATGCCAGAAAGCAGAGGTGAGATGAACCAGGACAACACTAGAACAGAAGATAAAGAGGTGATGAATATTCTGGCTATCAGAAGGTAACAGACAGCACAACCCAGATGCATCTGGACTAATCCCACGGATTTATTAATATCACAGCGTGCCATCTGAAAAAGCCAACCAGCTGTATTTTACTTACCAATCTTCAGCAGTTCTGACCACTGAACACCTCTCTGCCCTTTGGCCACCAGCGAAAAGCCAATTGTTGCACCAACTATACAATGGGTCCCAGAAATGGGAAGCTTCAAGAACGAAGCCACTAGCTGCCACACAGCTGAACCTAAAGCAACAAAGTGTCCGAGTGAGTGACTGGTCAGCTTTACAACATGCAGCAGATTGGGGGACATGACACCCCAGCAAGATAACTAACCAGGCTGCTGCTCCAGCTAGAACGTTACTCACCAAACATAGAGCTGATTGAGCCAGCCATGAGTAGCTCTTGTGTTGAGTTGTACATCTCCACGTCAATCAGCCCCTTCCGGATGGTCTCGCTCACTTTAGCGCCCAGCAGAACAGAACCCACCGTTTCAAAGATAGACGCCAGGATACACGCTTGCCGCAGAGTCACCACTCCCGATCCCACTGCTGTTCCGAACGAGTTTGCCACATCATTGGCACCCACAGAGAATGCCAAGACAAAGGCAATGATGAAGCCCAATATCAGCATCCAGAGGAAAGGTGCCATGGGACCAGATGCCTGACTTCCTATTGCATTGGATATTAAATCCACCAGAGCGGTCGTTGATTCAACTGGGGGTTCCATGTTAATCTTTAGTGGTTTCAAATTAACAGGAATTTGCAACTTTGATACGTAAACAAAAGACGAGGTATGAAAATTTAATAAATAACGTTACAAAATTAAATAAACTAAACTAAGGTATGGTTGAAACCAGAGAGTTACTGCTATACGGTGCGTATGGGAATCTCTTTTCTAAAGTTCCTTTGATTCTGTAGAGTTAGAAGAGCCGAACGAAATTCCATGGTGCAGAAAATAGAGAACACAAGTTCTTCATCCTGAAAGGAAAGAGAAAACTGAATCCCCTTGGTTGCTGGCTCAGCATACATGAGACACACCCCAGTCTCAGCGGGGAAGTTGTTAATCTGTAGCTTCATAAACAGGCAGTCCTGAGGCACCTTAGAGATTTACCACTTGTTCCAACACACCACCCCCACCCTCCTCAGCTGGAATTGCCACAGCTGCACCACCATCCCTGCTGGGTCTGCAAAGCCAGGACAAGCCCCCCGCGCTCAGGGCAGTGCACAGGCAACTGAGAGCTCAAGGAGCTGCTGCTCTCAGGGCAGGGCACTACTGGGACCTGTTGGAGTCACCGGGGAGCCAGCAGAGAGGAGCTGGGAAGGTCAGTGAGTAAACAGATATAAACCGACTGTTTTATCAGACACCCTCCCCCCATTAGCCCATTATAGCGAGGGTTCACTGTATGCTTACGTCCCTGTGTAGCAGCTAGAGGCCATACTAGATACCCATTAGGAAACTCGGCTGCTGCTCCCTTTGTACCGTATTCCTGGCCTTGTGCCGATGTTCCACAACGCAGATGGAGCCGAGATCCCTTGTGATTTCTACCCTCACCATCCAAGCTAAATGCCAGCTCCCCCTGCTGGCATGGTCAAAAGTAGACCACCACATTGACAATGTCATCAGGAAAGTAGATTTGGAAGGGAGCCAAAGGCCCATCAGCTGCTCTCCAGCCTACGGATAAGATGCTTTGAGCCAGTGATTTTAGAGTGCACTTCAGTGGCGTGTAGCTGCTCAACATGGTAAAATACTGGATCAATTATTTTTCCTTGGGGAGAGAAGTTCTGGACTAGAAGAATGGGCCCAATGCCAACCCCAAGCCACTCATGCCCCAAAAGCACATGGGGCACAGCTCTAAAGCAAGCAGGCAGTAATAAAAGGACAAACAGCCACCATCACTGCCAGCCTGAAAAGCTACTTCAGGCTCAGTGTTTCTTGAACAGGCTACCAAAAAAACCCAGAAACGTCAAACACCTGGTCTACTAATCTGCACTTTTTCCACCATCACAAAGACACTCAGCACAGAGCCCTTTCACTCCTCAGCTCCTAACAAAAACACAACCCCAAACCAGAGTTTTGGCCATAAAGAGACATACCAGTGTCTCCACACAGCCCTTTAAGACTCCATTATGGCCATCACTACCAAATAGCAGGTGTTTAGACAACAACTGTGGGTGTAACAAAGCTACAAGATCTCGCTCTGCCTGCCAGCAAAGGCTACTGAACTAGGTGGGTTGTAGCAAGGCCCCAGATCTGCACTTAAGAGGAGAACGGCTTCCCTTTGAAGCCCTGCTGTAAGTCAATTATGACCAGGAGGCAGCTGTGGGAGGCCCCTAGGGGAAGCTTAGGGCTTACCTTGGCTAGTTAACATGTGAAAACTGCAACTTGTCCTGAAATCTGCCCTGGGGTTTTAACATGGTAAAACATCATGGCTAACAGCTCCTCCCCAGTGCTACAAGCACCAACATAAGGGAAAGCCCCAGTCAGTCTGAAAATTCTGTACCTAAACAATGGGTTGGGCAAGGCATACTGGCAGCTCGGCAGCTTGACTGACTATAGGTGTAGAAATGTAGCACTTTGAAGACTAACAAAATGATTTATTCAGTGATGAGCTTTCCTGGGATAGACCCACTTCCTCAGATCAATTTCATTTCCAATACAGACACTGAAATTGACCTGAAGTGGGTCTGTTCCAGGAAAGCTCATCAGGGAATAAATTATTTTGTTAGTCTTTAAAGTGCTACTTTTCTGCTGCTTTTTGTTGGAGTACAGACTAACACAGCCCCCTCTTTTACTGGGACCCCACTTTTTAAACACCCCTCTGGAAACCACGCCCCCCCCATGCACCTGATGAACCAGGTCTTTGCCCACGAAAGTTTATGCTCCAAAATTTCTGTTAGTCTATACGGTACCACAGGACTTCTTGTTCTTGAAGATACAGACTAACATGGCAATCTCTCTGACAGCTTCCTCTCTGTGACAGTAGCATGTGTTAAGCAGCTCTGCCAAATTCCCCCTGGTACCTCTTGTCCTAAGCTGCAGTAATACTTCCCCTCTACCAACAACACTGAGAAGTGGGCAGGAGAGGGATAGCCCAGCCAATCTAACATTACATGAGCCCCAGATCTCCTCAGACACCATTACCAGCTTTGGTAGGAAGGGCCGCAAATACATCTTGACCATGAATTGGAACAGAAGCAGCAACACCTTTGTTCCGAGCAACAGGCCCACTTAAACCACCCAAAAGTGCTGGAACTCCCTGAATCACTGCCCAGGACCACCCTGCTACCAGGCTGGAGGGAGGAAAGGCAGAATAATCCTGCCTGCAAAGGCAAGCCCGCAAACAGCACCTGCTGTGTGGAAGCAGAAGTTAGGCAGCTGCCCTGCCTCAGGTGAGCAAGTGGGGAACTCAGCTGGCACTGAGATTCAAAGACTGAGCCTCTCAGAAGCAATCTGCCCTACACCAGCCAGGGCACCTAAGAGAGGCCAGTTACCCGAGACATCACACTCCGGAAATCAACAGGCTCCCCAGACACTCAGCTCCCCCCCACTGATTTAGGCAAAAACTCTTCACTGCCAGGAAAAAAAGTCAGTTTTTACACGACATTCACCATCTTCCGATTCCTGAGTAGTCACAAAGAGGCAGCCGGGTTAGCCCGCACGCCAACAAAACCAAGCCGCAGAAACGCGGCACTCCCAAGACTTCCCCAAAACGATTTATTCGGTGATGAGCTTCCCCAGAGGCAGACCCCTCTGAGGTCAGTTACAGAGTCTGGACGGGAAAGGAAAAGTGCCCTGAAGAAACAGACGAGCAGCCCAGTAGCACTTGGGCGACTAACACAATAACGGATTAGGTGATGCGCTTTCCTGGGACACGAAAGCGCATCACCTAATCCGTTATTTTGTTAGTCGCCCAAGTGCGGCTGGGGCTCGCACGCCCACCCACCTCTCCATCACTGACCCAACGAAGGGGGTCTGCCCCCCAGGGAAGCCCAGCACCGAACAAGCCGTTTGCTTCAGCCTTTAAAGTGCCACTTCCCCGCTGCCTGGGGTCGTCTGATGACCCCCCCCCCGCCCCCCCGCCCCGCACCTCAGCACCGCAGCCCCCCGCCCCGCGCCTGGCCGTTAGCCGGGGGCCGCCCCGCCCCGCGCGCGCGCCCCTTCCCGCGCAGCAGGAAACGGCTGCTCCCGCGCGCGCCTCGCGCCGGGCGGCTGCGGGCCCGGGCACGTGGGGGAGGGGGCGGCGCGCGCACGGCCCGGTCCTCCTCCTCCTCCTCCTCCTCCTCATCATCCCGCCGCCGCCGCCGCATCCCATCCCTTCCCCCCGGCCCCGGCGCTCACCGCCGCCCCGGCCCGGCACGAGGCAGCTCCGCCGTCCCGACAGCCCCAGCGCAGCCCGCCGCCGGCGCCCGGCCGCCCCTTTATAGCCTGCGCCGGCCCACGTGACCGGCCGGCCCTCCCGGAACACGCATCCGGCGCGTGACGCGCGGGCCGGGGGGGCCGGCGCCGCGGGCGGCCCCGCCCCTCTCCGGCTCGGGGGGGGGGGGGGGCTCGCGCGCCTGCCGTGGGGGGGCTGCGGGGGCGGCTGAGCCTCACCTCGCGGTCGCTGCTCCCGGCCAGCCGCTGAGCCCCAGGCTGCGCCCGCCGGGAGCCGCCCCGGCTCTGCCCGCCCCCCCAGACACAGCCCCCCCCCAACCCCGGCCCCGCGCCCCCAGACGCAGCCCCCCCAACCCCGGCCCCCTCCCATCTCAGCCCCCCCCAACCCCAGCCCCGCGCCCCCAGACTCAGCCCCTCCCGCCCCCCATCTTCGCCCCCCCAACCCCGGCCCCGCGCCCCCAGACGCAGCCCCCCCAACCCCGGCCCCCTCCCATCTCAGCCCCCCCCAACCCCAGCCCTGCGCCCCCAGACTCAGCCCCCCCCAACCCTGGCCCTGCCCCCCCAGACTCAGCCCCTCCCACCCCCTTCCATCTTCGCCCTCCCCCCAGCCTTGGTCCCCGTGGCCCCAGCCCCCCCTGCCCGGTCCCCATCCAGCTCTGCTGGACCCCGCCCCCCCCAGCTCTGGCTCCTTCCATGTTCGGTCTCCCCAGCCCCTCTCCCAGTCCTGACCCTGGCAACCTCAGCCCCCCACCAACCTCAGCCCCTCCTGGCTGCCCCCCCCCCAGCCCCAGCCTTGCCTGCGCACAGTGCAGACCCTCTGGTGGGGATGGGGGGATGGGGGGCTGGCGGTGTCTCCCTCCCCTTGGGGGCGCTCGCAGGGGGGCAGGCTGGCGGAATTCCCATGGGATCACACTGGGGGGGGCCACACTGCCCTATGGCAAATACAGGACCCCAGCCTGTGGGGATGGGGGGCTGCTGCCCCATGTCCAGTCTCCTCGGTGTGTGGGTTGCTGCCCCATGGAGTCACTGGGGGTGGGGGCTGTGTAGCCTCCCGATGGGGGCTCTGCAACATCCTGGAGGAGGTCATCAAGGGGGGGGCCTCTGCAGCATCAGGGCTGGGGAAAACAGCAGCCGCCCCATGGCAGAGGTCCCTGGCAGCAGGGGCTGCCAGCCCAAGGCACGGGGCACCAGGAAACCGGGCAGCTGCCTGCACAGAGGCCGTCACCCCGAGGCACCGGGGAACAGGAGCTGCAGGAAACATGGGACAATTTGCCCATTTCTTAGGAAAGCCTGTGAGACAGCTGAAATAAGGGCCTGCCCCGGTAGAACCTGGCCGGCGGGTCGCCCTCATTGTAGCGCAGGGCAGGTCTCGCTCTCACGTTGTTCTTGAGCTCCCCTTGGCAGCGAGCCGGGGACCCTGCGGAGCCCACGCGGCTTATTGCGCCCCCACCGCGCCCAGTGTGTCTTGATTCAAATGCACCGCACAGGCTGGTGAAGTGCTGCCGGTGGATGCGAGCAGCCTGCAGAACAAGGGGGTACTTTGGACCAGGGTTTGCAAACATGGGGCTCAGCCCCCAAAGCGGGTCACCTGAAAGTTCCAACGGGCCACCTGCTGCTGGCGGCTGCTGTCCCCTGGGGCTGGCTGGACTCCAGGAGAGAGAAGCTGGGGGGGTCAGTGCTGCTCAGCTTTGGCCCAGCTGTCCCGCCGATGGGAATCTGGCGAAGCCGAATTTGGGCAAATGGCCCTGTGTGCCCAAGAGCCAGGGCACAACTCCACTGGCACAAATTTGGTCCCGGCTGGGGTCAGAGCCAAACCTGAGCTGCACTGCAGGTCGTGAGCCTGGACAGCTGCAAAATGCAGGTGGGTTCCAGGCAGGACCCAACTGGGTATGGTGCAAGGGACAGATCCAACCCAGCCACCCCAGGGCCTCCAATCCCAGTCTATTTCCATCTTTGTGGGCAGCCATAAACTTTTACCAAAGGGTCCTGAGCCCTGAAGGATCGAGAGTCCCTGCTCGAGCTCAGGCCGGCGTACTGCAGTCTGTGAATGACACGCTCCAGGCAGCTTTTTGGTGCAAAGAGATACAGCTCCTGACACGCTGCCTGTGTCGGCCTCGCCTGGGACGAGTTACCCAGCCTGGCCTGTTGGTGGTTAACAAGTAATTGATGAATTTCTCTCTGCAGTTAGATCATGGCTTTTTCCCTGTTATTCTTTACTGGGCGCACCCTGTTCCCTCCCCCTCGGTCACACCTGCTTCATCCAGCCCTCGTGATCCCTGTCTCTTTCTGTGCTTCTGTTTACTGCCTCTTGGCCGATTTGGCCCCGATCCTGCACGTATGTCATTTTCCCACAAGTTAGCCGACCACTAAGCACAGGGGGCAGATTAAGCACAGGCGGGTCCCTCAGACAGCACAGTCGCAAGGGCCTCCCCCCTTAAAATGTTAATGCAATGTCGCTATTTAGGCTTTGCAATCTACATGTGCTTATTACTCATGAGGGATGTGAAACAAATGAAGCTTAATTTTAAAACGAGAATGACGGGGTGCATTTCTTTTGTTCCATTGAAGTGGATTGTTTCAACCGAATGGAGTTATGGAGCTTTGGGGGCTCTGGGCCAATGGCCCCTTTTGCCCTTAGGATCGGGGCCTTTGATGGTCAGACTCTCGGGGCAGGACCTCTCTTTCTGTGCAATGTTTGTACAGCACCCAGCACCATGGAGTTCTCATCACCCTCAGAGCTGCGGCGAGCCAGCGATTTGCTGTATAACTTCCGTAAGCGATTGGTCTCCGGGCTGCAGCTCATTGGGGTGCTGGCCCCGGAGAACATTCCTCAGACAACGGTGCTGTTTTCCTTGGATGGGTTCTTTGTTGCTCTTTCCTGACTGGCTGAGCATCGCTCTTAGGAGCCATTTATCGGGGTAGACTCTTGTGATGACACATTGGAAACTGGCTTGTTGCAAACATCCAGAAATAGACATTTAATATTCACAGTTTCCAAGGATGTGCCTCGGCTAGAACCATCCTGCGGCGTGATCCCAGAGAACGAGGCCGTGCATTTGGTGAAACGGTCGTGGGAAATCCTGAGACATTGCACCGCACTGGTCCGGCCCAGGAGATCTCATGGCTGTGTTCTCGCACAACAGTGTAAGGCAGGACTCTTGTCCCCATTGTACAGCTGGGAAACTGAGGCACAGAGGCATAAGTGACTTGCTCCTGGTCATACAGGCTATCTGTGGCAAAGCATGGGATTGAATCCAAGTTGTAGCCTGGAGGGGCTTCATTTGCAAGCTACTTTGCATTTCCTTTGTATCAGTCTGCCCACTGAATTCCTCTTCCGCCCCTCAGCACCCCCCTTGTGTCTAGTCTAACACAGGCAGCTAAGGTTTCTGGGCTTTATCCTGTTACCAGATCCTGTCTGTGGGCTCACTAGAGCTGTGGGGAGAACTGGTTGTTGCAAAACCAGCCTATTCCGTAACACAGTGGCGTGAGCTTTACACCTGGTCTCCGGCTGTCCCAGTGGCACTGCTGCCTTTAGAGCAGGGTAAGCCCTGCAACAACATTGGTTTGAATTCACACCTCAGCTTGTACAGTGGAAGTACCTGAAAGTCAGCTGCCTCTTAATACCCTGGGAGGGGAACCTCCAACTCCTTTGTATAACCCTCTGCCTATTATAATAAGTTTCTGCTGACTAATAAGTCACTCGTGATTTTGTTCTGGCTGCTAAATATAATACTTGGTTACTTCGAATGCTGCTTTCTCCTCTGGGCGACCGGAGGGTGACTCCTCAGTGGGTAGCTTTGTCTTGACCTGTCCACCCCCAAACAAGCAGCATTCAGGGCCATCTGTGGACCAGCTGCTGAGCCGGGCTGGTTATGTCGCAAGCTGGCCCACGAGCTGTTTTACAGCTTTGAGAAGGCTCAGAGATAAAGTCCCAAACCTGTCCTGGCCACCTCCCTAGCTGCAAGCTGGTTTGGGTGGGAATCAAGCTCTGCGCTGACAGCCGTGGGGTCTTTTTTGGGTGAGCTCACGATCCCAGCTGAGGGGTGGGAAGGCCTCCCAGACTGACAGGCTTGTTCCTAGACGCCACCGTTGCATCTAATTATCTTTAATATGTTTGTTGAGCTGGAGACAGGCTGGTGGGGAGCCGATTGGCTTCCCCACTTCCCGTTCGTACTGTCTGCAGGTTGGCTTATTTGGGACGAGGGCAATCGGTGTTAATTACAGCCCGGAGCCAGCACCCCAGAGAGGCCAGGGCTTTGCTGGGCACAGGTTGCAAATAACACGCAGCCAGATATTTATAATGAAACCCATCGCTGGTTTGTGCCTGGCTGGGTGCCAACGCCCACTCGGCCTCTCTTTTTCCCCAGCCGACCCAGCCCTGGCCGATCGGTCCCATCGGTGGCGGCAGCTGGTTTCGGGTGAGACATGAGGGGTTGCAGCACAAGCCGGCTGCTGCTCACAGTGAGTCACCAGGGCCTGGTAAATTCCAGCTGGTGTCTCCAAAGGGAGCCCTGTTTGCAGAGCCTGCCCCAATGCCTGTTTCCAGCGGCTGATTGGAATGGAGCTTGCGAGGAATTTGGACAGAGAGCAACCCCCTCCCCCCGGGGCCAGGCTGAGGCCTTGCTGAGCTTGCAAGCTGCTCCTAGCTGCAGGCTGTTGGGGCTCTTGCTCCCCAAGATCAGCTGCAGCTAAGAGGAGCAAGGACACCTCTGCCCCACAGGATCCCCCCTGCAAGGGGCACAGAGAGCTGGCCCTGCTGCCGGGGGCCTGGCAGGGCTTGGAGCCAGGGCTGACTCAGGCAGCGTGGGCTGGAGCGGTGAGGTTAGGTGCCAGCGAGAGGGGGTGAGCTCCTGCTTTGCCCCAGACGGTGGCTTTGGCAGGCCCAGTGCTGTGGTCAGGCCAGAGGCCGACCTGACGCCCAGCTACCGCCCCCTTCCCCTGCTGGCAAGTGGCTGCAGCAGGAGCTCCCCTCTCGGGCCAACCACAACCCCACCTCCCCAGGCTCCATGCAACCTGGGAGGACCCCCGGTACCCACAGCTGCAGCGTCTGCCAGGTCAGGCACCTGCCACCCGCTGGTCTCTGCCCCCCACCCCCCCTCGTGCATTCCCCCAGGGAGGGGAGTCAGGAGCCCAGCCACAGCAGAGGTCCCTGCAAAGAAGCACAGAGAGGAGAGTAAGCTGGCTTTGCAGCCGCCTGGGGCAGTGCCAGTGCCTGCCCTGGGCACGGTGCACCACGAAGCAGGTCTCCCCCGGTTTCGCCCCGGCAAGGTGGGGGAGAGGGGTCTGGGATGCTTCAGCGGACAGGACCTAGCACCAGCCCTGCCCAGGGCTGCCCTCCCCGTCTGGTTTCCACCCAGGCCCCTGCCAGTCCACTGCCTGTCACTGACGTGGGCAGGGCAAACGGGAGGGGAAGTGGCTGGCCCGAGGGCTCGGAGGGCATCTGTGGCAGAGCTGGGGAGAGAACCCAGGCGTCCTGAGGCCAAGCCGTGCCCTAACCTGAGGGCCTCCCTGGTGCTGGCTGCCCAGCTGGGGTGGGGTTAGCAGCCTTCGTCCTCCGAGGCTGGGCAGGGGCCGCTCGCTGGCCAAGGAAGGATGGGGGATACTCCGGCTCAGCCGCAGCCAGCGAGCGCCATCCCCCCGGCTGGCAGGTGGGACCCAGCATTTGGCCCAGCAGGGCCCGGCAGGCCCGGCCCCACTGCTTGGTCCCCCAGTGCCTGTTTAAGGGACGCAGTCTGTTAGCCCCTGCCCCAGTCAGTGGGTTGGCTGGGGTCTGGGCATTGGTGGGGAGGAGGTGCAGGGCAGTAGGGAACGTGGGCACTGGCAGAGTTAAGGAACGAGGGGAGGGCACTGGGCAGGGGTTGGGCACAGGGGATGGGAGGCTGGGGGATTGGCAGGATGCAGTGTGGGGCAGAGCCCTGCCCCATGGTTGCAGCTTAAGAAGGAGGGGGACCCTTCCCCTAATCCCCCAGGAACCCTGTCCTCCCCCCATCCCCCTTGCTCATGCTGCCTGGACAAGCCGAGGGCAGCAACCAGGCTCAGGCGAGGTCACCTGGGTCTCCAGGGACAAGGGTGTGGGGCAGGCATTGCTCAAGCATCTGCCACCCCTTCTGCTCAGCTGGACCCTTGCTCCAGCCCGTCAGCAGCTTCCTGCCTCCCTGGGCAAGGGGGTTGATCATTTACTCGCAGGAAGCATGGTTCACCAGGCGGAGCACAGGGCAGGCACCCAGGATTCCTGGGTTCTTGCCCTGGCAGGGCAGTGGAGTCTAGGGGTTGGAGCCGTGGGGGCCGGCAGCCAGGATTCCTGGGTTCTGTCCCCAGAATGGTCACTGGTCCACTGCATGGGGCGTTCCCTCCCCAGGACACACCCTCTTTAACCCTGGGCAGGCCCCACCCCAGAGATGGCTGCATTTTTGGGGGCTCTCAGATGAGCAAAGTCGATGGCCCTGAGCTGCAGGGGCAGGAGCCCCTAAGGAGCCCCAGCCCTCGAGCTCCTGACCCTCCCTTGCTGAGCCCTGAGCACCACCCCCCAGCGCCAGCAGCAGCCGCCCAAGAGATCCCAGTCCTGATGGATTGCACCCACTGGCCTGACCTGGCCCCACGGGCGCAGGGAAGGGAGGGTAAATCTTCCGCAGTGATGGCTCAGATAACACCCGAGAACACCCCGCACCCGTGACCTGCCCGGCCTTGGAGATGGGGCAGGGCTGGGAGATAAGCAAGCACCCCACCCGGGGATTACCACCCTCTTCTCCCAGGCACTGAGCCACCAGCTCAGCCCGCTGGCCGCCCAGCCTGACATGACACCTGGCTGCTGGGACCGGTTGTTGCCCCAGGTACGGTGCCTGGGCGGTGCCTGTCTAATAACAGGCTGCACGGGGGGTCATTAAAAGGCAGGGCTGGGGAGTAACATCTCTAGCCTGGGGCAGGCCCTGAACCAGTCCGAACAGGGCTGGGCAGGCTGGGAGAACCATAGCAGGGTGGGGAACAGCGTGGGAAGGGTAGGGATTTGATTCCCCCGCTATACTGTGCGTGCCTCAGTTTCCCTGGGCACCTCGATGGGGATGGGAGTTTCGGGTGTGACAGCTCCCCTCTTCCCTGCATTCCCCCACAGTGGCGGACACCCTTTGTCACCTGAGCCTGGGAGGGGGTCGGTCCAGGGGACAACTTTCAGAGGGAACGCCGGCTGGAGTTAACAAGGCCAGGGCTCCGCACCACACCGTGTCTCTGGGAACGCCGGCTGGCTGGCGCTGGCTCTTGCGCATGGACAGTCAGTTTGCTCATCACCAGCCGAGCTCTGTGCATGGCCAGGCGAAGCCAGGGCTGGTCCCGGGCAGCCAAAGGGATGGAGCGCTGGTGACCCCAGGCCAAGGGGACCCACGGGGGGTTGGTACCCATAGCCATGCCCTGGGGCAGGTGGCTGGAGCCCATAGGTGGACACCGGCCAGCCCTATGGGGGGACCCCTTCCTGCCCAGGACCCTGGTGCCAGCAGGAGGGAGTCACTGTCCCTGGGCAACTCCCTGCCTGGCCGGCCCAGTGCTCCTGCCAAGCCCAGTGTGCCTGAGATGGCCCAGAGGCTACAGGGGTCCTCCAGGCCAGCCTGAGCCACAGCACCACCTGGAGAGGTGGTCCGCAGCGGGTCCCCCTCACAAGCGCCTCCCCCGCAGAGCTGGGCACAGGGTGGATTCCGGCCCAGCCCCTCCATGCCCGCGCTGGACGCCCTCAGGCACCACAGAGACCAGAGCTGGGCTGCGTGCAGGGCTCCCAACCTCAGGGCAGGCAGCAGTTCAGCCCCGGCCCCCTGCCCCCCAGCAGCTCAGCCCCGTGACTCTCCGCCCCGGCGAGGTGCTGCTTCTCACCCACACGTCAGCTCCTCCACGCAACGCTGAATTCATTCACACCTGCCCTGACGCCAGCCCAGCGCCTGCCAGAGCTCCCAACTAGGGCACAGCCGGGGCCCAACCAGCCTGCAGCGGGGGCAGGGGGAGCCAGCCCGCCCTTAGCGCCCCATCGCCCTGTCTGCCCCCGGGGGGCGCCCGCTCGTGCCCTGCAATGCCGGACCCTCCACCACTCCAGGGTACCCTGCCAGGCCACGGCCAGTTTTATCTCAGTGCTACAAGGGGACAGGTCACCCAGAGAGGCACTGGGCAGCTCAGACTGGACGAGTGGACCAGGCTGCCTACTACGATCCAGCAAGCAGGAAGTGCCAGGCCAGGCAGGGCCCGAGATCAGGGCCCCGTCAGGTCGGGTGCTGCGTGAATCCCCCCCGAGATCAGGGCCCTGTCAGGCCGGGCGCTGCGTGAATCCCCGCCCCCGAGATCAGGGCCCCGTCAGGCCGGGCGCTGCGTGAATCCCCCCCACCGAGATCAGGGCCCCGTCAGGCCGGGCGCTGCGTGAATCCCCGCCCCCGAGATCAGGGCCCCGTCAGGCCGGGCGCTGCGTGAATCCCCCCCGAGATCAGGGCCCCGTCAGGCTGGGCGCTGCGTGAATCCCCCCCGAGATCAGGACCCCGTCAGGCCGGGCGCTGCGTGAATCCCCCCCGAGATCAGGGCCCCGTCAGGCCGGGCGCTGCGTGAATCCCCCCCCGAGATCAGGGCCCTGTCAGGCCGGGCGCTGCGTGAATCCCCCCCGAGATCAGGGCCCCGTCAGGCCCGGCGCTGCCTGAAACCCCCCAAGATCAGGGCCCTGTCGGGCCGGGCGCTGCCCAGAGCCCCGAGATCAGGGCCCTGTCGGGCCGGGCGCTGCCCAGAGCCCCCCAAGATCAGGGCCCCGTCGGGCCGGGCGCTGCCCAGAGCCCCGAGATCAGGGCCCCGTCGGGCCGGGCGCTGCCTGAAACCCCCCAAGATCAGGGCCCCGTCGGGCCGGGCGCTGCCCAGAGCCCCCCAAGATCAGGGCCCTGTCGGGCTGGGCACTGCCCAGAGCCCCGAGATCAGGACCCCGTCAGGCCGGGTGCTGCCCAGACCCCCCTGAGATCAGGGCCCCGTCAGGCCGGGTGCTGCCCCGACCCCAGCCCCAGCAAGGACAGTTGGGCAGCTCCAGTTACTTCCCAGGCACTGACGCACTGCAGGGACTCTGGTGTCCTGGCCAGGGGCTCTGCCTCCTCCTGCCCCAGGCTGGGCTGCTGGCCAGGGCTCTGACGCCAGCGGAGGGGCAAGGTCCATCACGCCCCATCCCTGTGGGCCCAGAAAGGGGCACAAGACTCTGCATGGGAACAGCACCCCCAAGGGGGCAGAGGGTACAGGGGCTATGGCAGGGCCCTGCTAGGGCACAGGACACACCACAGGCAGGAACGGGGGCCGTGACTCCCCCTTTCTCCTCCTCCGGGCCGTGTCCCAAGCTGGGAGTGGGGGCGCCGGAGCCCAGGCACCCAGCAGGGGAGTGTGGCTGCCCTGTGCCCGGCTGAGCAGAACCCTGGGCACCTTCCTGCCTGGCGCCCCCACCCAGCAACCAGCCCCACCCGCCGGCTTTGCCATTTCAGAGGCGCGGGGAGCTTCATGGCCTCGCCCCCGCGTGGGACCCAGCCGCGGCGCTGCCCTGGCGCCTTGCTACCCGCAGAGCAGACCGAGCCGCACTGCGCCCCGCCCTGGGGCACCTGTCGCCCTAACCAGGGGAACCAGGCGCCCGGGCTCCAGCAAATGGTTAGGAAGCAGGACTCCTGGGTTCTCTTGGCTCCGCCCTGTTCCCTGCCTCAGTTTCCCCCGCAGCTAGCTCCTGCATCAAGGACATATATCACTGCCTGTCTCCCTCTCCAGCGGCAGGGGGCACGGATGGACCTGATGCCAGAGGGGCAGGGAAGGACCCTGCCACCGGGGTCAGCACAGCCTGGCTGAGAGAACAGCCCCGACTCCCAGCCGCACACTGGCCAGGCCTGAGCTTGGCACCAGGCCTGCAGGGCTCCCAGCCCTGCCCCAAAGTCCATTGCCCGGGGCGCATCCTTTGCCCCTCCCCCCCCGGCAGGTGCCTGTGGGAACAGCGCCGTAAATGGCTCAGCCGGGCCGGCTCACGCCGGTTTGACTCTCACGCTCTGAGCTGGCACGATGCCCACGCAGGGCGAGTGCGTGCGCCTGCCACCCAGCTTCAGAGCCCCGGCCTCACGCTGGGAGAGGGAGAACCCGTCTGCGCCTGGGCGTCACACCCTGGAGTCCTGACCACCAGACCCAGAGCCGGGCACAGACCACGGGAGGTGCTGCTGGGAGGGGACAGGCTGGGCGCAGGACTTCGGGGTTCTAATCGGCTCACCACTGCCGTGCCACGGCAGCCTGCCCCCCCGTGACTCGGTTTCCCCATGCTGTGGGGCCAGTGACCCGGCACTCAGCTGACTGGAGCAGCAGGAAACAAAGCCTTTGTTATTTACAGCCGTTCAGAGTCCGTCCCGGACACACACCCCACCCCTGCATCCTCTATGAGACACGGGCCCTGCCCCGCACCAGGGAAAGAAGCGGAAGGTCCCCTCGATGACCCAGGAGTCCTGACTCTTAGCGCCACTGCTACTCTAACCACTAGGCAGGGCCCCCCCCCACAGCTGGGACAGAACCCAGGGTTCTGGCTCCTCTTCCCTCCCAGGCTGGGGCTCAGGCCCTGGTAGCTCTTGGTGCCTTGACCCCGCTCCCAGAGCAAGGAGAGGCCACAGCACCCTGCCCTGCAGGCTCTGGGGGGAACCCTGTGGCACTGCTCTGGTGGGGGGAGCCACGGGTCACAGCGCATGGTGGTTCTGGGGGAGGCAAGGTGGCACAGCCCCTGCCTGGCCAGTGGCTAATTCCCAGCACGTTGGGCTCGGGCCTGGAGGTGCCCAGGAGTCTAATCCTGGGTCTGAATGGCCAGGGGCTGCGACCGGGCACCACCGAGGTTCATGGTGCCTGCTAGGCCCTGGGCGGGCCCTGCGCGACATCACACAAGAGCTGGCATGTGCATCCCCACCCTGGGGCTGGGGGCCAGCTGCCGGCTCCGCCCCAGAGCACGCTGCAGCTTGTGGGGGCCTCCTCATCTCCATTGCTGAGCTGCTGTCTCCTTGGAGGGTGGGGGGGGAGGCAGACGGCCTGGGACAGCCCCTAGAGCCTCCCACAGAACAGCCCTTGAGGCCAGAGCCATTGTGTCCACAGCCCAAGGGCCGGGCACCAGGAAACAATGTCCAGTCTGCCAGAGCTGGGGGCCGGAGCCGATCCACGCTGCCACCCACCGTGGCAGCCACGTGTCCCCAGACCTGCTCCCAGCCGCTCCCCAGAACCCCTCACACCCTCTGGCTGGGCCTCCCCACTTGCAGACAAATGACTAGGTGGGCCCAGGTCTCTGCCCATACCTTGCTCCTGTCTGCTCTGGCCGGCCCAGCACGCAGGGCCAGGAGGCCCCTCGCCAGGAGCACGGCAAGCATGGGGAAGGGCCCGATTCTGGCTCTCCCAGAGCTGTGCCTGGGGAGTAGGGGGAGCCTCATGGAAAGAGGAAGCCCCCAAGGACTTGGCCACAGCCCTGTAACCAGGCAGGGGAGAGGGGGAAGCGCAGAGCTGCTGGCTCCTGGGCCTGAGCAGGGAGGAACCGGACCCCGTCGACTCAGGCCAGTCCTTTTATTGCCCACGGCCGGGCCGCAGTCACGTGCTCAGAACGCCCACAGCCCCCTCCGCCCCCCGGACAGCTGCAGAGACAGGGAGGCCGGGGCCAGGTACGGAAGCCCCACCGCTCGGGGCGGCGGGTGCCCCAGCTGGGCAGAGGCTGGCGCAGGTCTGGCCTGGGGCTCGGGCAGCGCTACAGGTACTTGTAAACGACTTTCTCGGGCACGGTCTGCACTTCCAGCCTGACGGGGCACTTGTAGAGGAAGGAAAGCAGCACCTCGGTGTAGGCCAGCAGGAAATAGAACTTGTGGGCCGGCAGGCGCTGCAGGAAGACGGCGCAGATGATCAGCATGTTGGCCCGGCGTTTCAGCACCACCTCGTTGGCCAGGCAGCCGTGGAAGGTGCCGTAGATGAACTTGCGAATGAAGACGTCCTCCACGGTGCGCTCGGCGGCGCCCCCCTCGCCGTCCAGGTTACCTGCAGGGCAGACGGCGGCAGGGTGAGGGGCTGGGGCTGGGCACTGGAAGAGAACCTGCCGGCAGCAGCAGCTGCCGCTGCGGAAGGCTGTGCTGCTGTCCGGCCGTGGAGCGGGCAGGGACCCCGTGGGACCCCTCGCCTGGAAACAAGCCAGCGGCGGGCGGAAGAGGGGAGACGGCCTCTACCCAGGTTGAAAGCCGCCCCTATTGCGTTCAATTAAGGTGACGCAGGGCCGTGCAATGGGGCATATCCACCTCTGCGGGTGGGGGGCAGCGGGGAACGGGCTGGCGCTGAGAGCCAGGGACCCGCGGCTGGCGTGTCACTCACTGGTGTGCAGGGAGAGCCAGGCCTTGCGATGAGCGATGTAGTGGGGCGGGTGGGCCTGCTCGTACGTCACCGGCTTGTCTCCCTTCCCAACGCGCACTCGGGCCGCCCGGTTCTGCAAGATAACACTTGTGAGCACAACAGTGGGGGGCACCCCGCTGGGCAGGGCCAAGAAAGGGGGGTGTGTCCCTTCCCTGCCCCATAGGCCTTAATGCCCCAGAGGGGACAGGGCAGCAGGTGCGTCAGAGCACTTGGCAGAACCCCGGAGCACCGGGCCCCTGGCGCCAGGCTGCTCCCGCTGCCCACGCACCTGAGGACTGGCGCCGGTATGTCCTGGCCCACACCTGAGGCTGGGTCCAGGAAATGCCCCAGGTCCCGTGCAGACGGACCACTGGGACTCCCACTCTCAGGGCAAGTTACTGGGGTTCCAAAGGCAAAGAACAGGCACTGCCAGGTGACAGCGCAAAGCCCAGGTGTTCGGGGGAAACTGAGGCATGGAGGAGGTTGCGCCCACTCCAGGTTTTCCAGTGAGTGCCTGGCAAACCTGTGCGTAATCCCCAGGAATCCGAACTCAGCCCTCAGGACGCCCAGAGCTGGGATGGGCTCCACCGGAGAGGCGAAGGCTCCTGGCACCAGCTGCTGGTTCCAGGTAGAGCGACCATATCTCCCAGTCCCAAATACAGGACAGGGAGATATCGGGGGAAGAGGCAGCTCCTCCAAGCCCCAGGGAGCCGGGAAGGAGGCAGCAGCTGCCCGCCCTTCCCAATCCCTGGGCCGCGGCAGCCCCAAGTGCTTCTGGGAGCCCCAAGGAAGCAGCAGGGCTGGGGCAGCCATAGCACTTCACCCCCACCCTTCCCCGAGCCCCATGGCAGGGCCAGGGCAGGCGTGGCTGCCGGAGGAATAAGCAGGACGACCAGTCCCTTTTCCAAAATAAGCAGGGAGGCCTTTTTGGCAGCCCACCAGCAGGACGGATGGTCACCCGAGTTCCAGGCCTCGCAGGAATCCTGCCCCCATCCCCAAGGCCCTTTGTCACCCAGGGAGGGAGGAGCAGCTGTGTGATGGAGTGGGAGGAGTGCATGTGTGAGACAAGCAGAGCAGCTCCCAGCAGCTAAGGATGACCCTGGGGCTATAACCTAGGCCAGCAGGTAACACCTCAGCCCTGAACAAAGAGGAGGGTGGAGCCGAGCTGGGTTTGAATGGGGGTGGGGGGCGGCAGTTAGAGGCTGAGGGGGAGAGGGAGCTGGAAGGCAGCCAGCCTGAGGAGGGGGAAGCTACACCCCAGAGGGGCCCCCCTCAGGCTCCTCTCCCCAGGACGGGTTGGAATGACTGTCTCTGACTGCTGCACTGACACTTCTGTGAGAAACTGGGCCTCTGTTGCCTCATAAACCTCCTGTTGTACCTGCTGAGTGAGAGTCACTCCTGCCAGCAGACGTGGTGCAGTGCATGGGAACCCCTGAACCCCATCACAAGCTGTTACTTACCTTGGCGCTCCTGCAGTTCCCCGCAGGGCTGCCCGGGGAGATCCCACCACCGGCCCCGGTCCCTCTCTGGGGCACAGGCTGCGGGTGGCGGGGTGAGGTCTGCGCAGCGGGGGCAGACTTACCTTGTGGCAGGCGGCTGTGGTGTGCAGAGTCCGGCTGCAGGGCAGGAGCCCGGGGAAGGTGGCCCGGGGCCACGGCAGGGCCTGGCAAGGCAAAGCACAGCAAAGCCCAGGCTGGCAGCGCCCCCCGGCACAAGCCCCTGGCCAGGCCCGCAGTGGGTGTTGGAAGCTGCCGCCAGGCAGAGCCCCGAGTCGCGCCACGCCCGGCCCAGGGCCCCGGGGGGGGGTCCCCAACCCCAGCCCCAGCCCCACCCCCTCCAACCCCCCGCTGCCCGCCAGGCCCCGTCCCCCGCTGGCCAAGCCCCTCCTCCCGCCCCCCTCCCCTTGGCGTGGCCAGGCCCCGCCCCCTGGGGACCCCCCGCCCGCCCGCCAGGCCCCGCCCACCGCCGGCCGAGCCCTCCCACTCCCACTGTCCGGGCCCCGCCCCCTCCGGCCCCCACCGGCCGAGCCCCCCCACTCCCACTGCCCGGGCCCCGCCCCTTCCCGCCCCCACCGGCCGGGCCCCGGCGATGACGGGAGGCCCCCAGCGCTGGGTCCCCGCGAGGGCGGTGTGGGGGCGGGGCGGGGCGGGGCGGGCAGTCGTGCGCCCCTCCCCCTCCAGGGCCGCCGCGCGGGAAGGCGGTGGGGGAGGGGCGCAGGCCGCGGCGGTCTCTCACCGTCAGGCCCCGTGCCCACAAGGGCGCCGCCATCTTGGAACGCGCCAACTCCCTCCCGCGGCGGGGGGTGGGGGGCCGCTGCAGCGGCCGGACTGAACCAAACTCCCCGGGGGGGGAGGAGGGGCGGGAGCCTGACAACAGCCGCTGCCCGCCCAATCCGTTCACTCGGCCCGACTGACGTCACGGCGGGCGGCCCGCCGCGGCGTCTGCGCGTGCGCGCCTCTTCCGCAGGCCCGCGGGCTCTTCGCGTACTTCCGAAAGAGCCGGGCGGCCGGCTTTCTTCTTTCGAAAGCAGCGGCTGCGGATGAGGCGCCCGATATGTAAAACCGGTGTCTCATTTGCATTTTTGATTCCCCTCATCTGCATTCCTCTATCGAAAGAGGAACACGAGGGGGCCGCGTCCCACGAGGGACGTGGTAACGAGCGAGTTGCGAAGATGCTAATGAGGCGCTGCCATAATCGCAGGTGGCCGCCCTTATGCTAATGAGGCAGTGCATATTCATGACAGCGTCTCATTAGCATCTTCCCAACCCGCTCGTTACCATGCCCGAGCGTAGCCGTGGAGACCCAGCCGTACCCTGTAAGTTTTTTCGAGGTCCGTCTGCAGTGTCACCGCAGCCTGGCAGCTCTTCTGAGCCCCTTGCCATCCTCGCCGGGTCTCTCCGCGCCTCAGGGCGAAGCTGCACTCGCCAGACGATCGACCTAGTCTGCTGCTCGTGAAAGGACATTGGCGCCAGCTGAGTTACCCCTCTGGGGGGCACGGCCCAGCCAGAGTTAGTGACAAGTTTCTCTGCAAAAAGGAACACGTGGTACAAGGTTACGTGAAAAGACTTAATGCAAAGTTATATGCAAATGACACAAAGTTAAATGCAAACGCTTAATACAGAGATTTGTCTACAACCCGGCCCCTGGGGATAGATATCCGGCCCTGTGGACAGACACCTGCCCCTGGGGACAGACACCTGTTCCTGGAGACAGATATCCAGCCCTGGGGACAGACACCCGCTGCTGGGGACAGATACCCAGCCCTGGGCACAAATACCCAGCCCTGGAGACAGACACCCACTCCTGGGGACAGACACCCAGCCCAGGGCACAGCCTTAGCTCAAGCACACAGCTAGCAGCAACCCCCTCACTGACACCTCCCCACATCAGGTGTCTGGTTTGGGCCGCCAAGCGGAAAGCTCTAGAGATGGGTCCCAGCAGCGCCAGGCCTGGGCGATGGGTGAAGCTGCAGCCTGGGGAGGCAAGCTCCCCATACACCACCCCTGCTCTGCCCCACCCCTGCCCCACTTCCCACTGTCTCCCTCTGCTCTCTGCTCACGCACCAAACCCTGGACCCAAATGTAGCAAATATCATGGCGGGGGGAATCCACGCTTCTAAAATGTCTCCCTAATGGAACTTTTCCTTGCACCCAACCCAGCTGCCAACTTTGTCCACATATTGATTCTGGGGATACCATCACTGGACCTAACCACATTAATTACAGGATCAAAGGTGCATTCTCGTGCACTTCCAGCAACATTATATATGCCATTATGTGTCAACAATGCCCTGACTCTATGTACACTGGACAGACTGGGCAAAACCTTCGCCACAGAATAAACGGACACAGAGCAGACATCAAGAAACTCAATAGACATAAGCTAGTCAGTGAACACTTCAATGGAGTGAGCTATTCTGTTACAAACCTGAGATTTGTGTCCTAGAACAAAGGGAATTTAAAAACAGATTACAGTGAGAAATTTGTGAGTTGGAATTCATATTCAAATTTGAGACATTGACGCATAGTAAGAACAGAGACACCAATCACCTCACACATTACAAGGACTGCTTCCCTTCCTTTGATGCTTGTAATGATCTCAAACAGGACAATTAACTCACCCCACCCCACCTCTCACCCCCTTCCTTCTATCCCATTTGATGTGTCAGTTTTTATGGCAATTTTTTTTTCTTTTTGGTCCTCTGTACTTATAAATGCCAGTCTGCATTGGAAGTGAAATTGACCTGATGAAGTGGGTCTGTCCCATGAAGGCTCATCGCCAAATAAATAATTTTGTTAGTCTTTAAAGTGCTACATTTCTGCAGCTTTGTTTAGTTTCCCTAATGGAGCGTGTTTTCCACAGTGTGCTGGGCTGGGAGGACTGGACATGCAGAAGGTACGTCATTAAAAGCACTCAGTTTGGGACTAAAAACCATCAGTCACAGGTTTTTGGTATCGGTGGGAAGCGAGTCAGAGATTTATGGGTGAAGTCTCTGCGTAAGTGTAAGCCAGCTGCCCAGAGGAAGGAACACAGAACTAAATATCATGGAAAACACGGAGCGGCCCTTCTTCATTCTGCATTTTCTGCATCAGTGTTTCCCAGGAGTTTGATATGTTAAACGTGCTGTTATGTTCTTCAGAGAGAAATCAGCCCGGGTTGCTTCGTGTTAAGCTCGCCGAAAGTCAGACATCATTTACATGACCCAGCCAGAGCAGCACCGAGTGTCCATAACAAAGTTTGTTGCTTTGAGCAAACGGAAACATTCATTTATGTTGTTCCATGTGGACTACCTGGCCAGTGAAGTTAAGGAGGCAACTGAGACCAACAAGACAGCGTGTGTGCATGCGTGTGTGTGTGTGTAATATGTGCACATGACCCAGTGTTGAGTGATGAATGTATCACTGGTAAGTGTGGCATTTTCCTTGCCCCCTAAACAGATCCAGGGGTGCATTCTTTAGGAACAGCTGGGTTAGTGCTACAGAGAACTGCCCGGCCTCTGGACCAGCCATGGGGATCCCAGACCCTGGGTTTTCCCTGCAGACAGGGTGGGAGACATCTTCTGGTGCGTGGGGACTGAGGGAAGGATTTGGGGGTCGCTGTAGCTAAGGAAAGCTCGGGTGCCTTATGGTCTCAGGGGGCCCAAGAGAGAAAGGCTGGGAGCTTGCTACAGGAGCCAGCCCACCAGGAATCCTGGGAAAAGTTGGGGGGGCTACACCTCCAGAAGGGTTGGGGCCTCTGGGGAGCAGCCCAGCAATCCCCAAGCTGTGCAACTGACTCTGCCTATGGAGGAGGAGGCTAGGGGGTGATGGGTGAGGGGTCTGAGAGCGATGGGGGGGGCACTCGGTGGGTCAGACTGGGAGGGCAGTCTCTTCTTTCCTGGGGGTCTGCAAAGCTGTATTTCCTTGGCTGTTGCCCTCTGCCATGTCCTGAACAGGTGCAGAACGCCCTACAACAAGCCAACAATAGTAATCCAATCGCATGTGTCCTGCCCCCCAGGCTTTAGGAAAATTGGCTTATGAATATTCATAACTCGAAGAGAGTTGATGCAAATTACCTCATGGACCCTCTCAGCGTCAATGATATAATGTGCTAAATGGGTCTATCCTGTTTTTGTGCATGGATCATTCTTGTGTGTAAAGTTAGCAAGATGACATGAGAATCTAGTTTTAATTCTAAATGTGCTAATAGGGACCATTACTGATGCTCTGGAACCTGAATGGCTCTGTGATCAAGTCAATGACCTGTTAGTGGCTCTGTTTGCCCTGTAATCCTAGACTGTGTTTGGTCCTAAAAGTATAAAAAGTAGGATTTAAGTGGTTGCGAGAGAATACAGTCAAATCAAAGTAAGTTATGAAAGTAAAATGAACAGAAAATGCTGAGCTAGTGCCAATCCACTAAGAAACTTGTTACACATGAATTTTCACCCTCAGCAGCTGTTCTTGTCACAGGTAAAAGCCTCAAGGCAGAGGTGGTCTTTATACTGGAATCTGTCTTGAACCTGGTAATTTTCCAGGGGGTGGAGGGTTGCTGAATAAAGGGTTCCTGCCCCGGGGAAAGTCTATTAAGCAATAGGAAACCATAAGTCCGTTGTCTTCAGCTGGCCTTCGAAATTGCCTGGCCCACCCAAAGAGGATACAAAGAACTTTGAGAAAGCTGTAGATCCAAACCAGAGTAAAGATCAGCTCTGCCTTGAGGCTTTTACTTGAGACAAGAACAGCTGCTTGGGGTAAGAATTCGCATGTAACAAGTTTCTTAGGGGATTGGCACTAGCTCAGCCTTTTCTGTTCATTTTACTTTCACAACTTACTTTGATCTGACTGTTTTCTCTTGCAACCACTTAAATGCTACTTCCTATACTTAAAACCACTTTTATTTATTACCAAGTTCAGCGCAAATACCTGTTAAGGAAGCACGGGGCAGGGGAGCAAGCCCTGTGCATAGCTCTTTCATTGAAGAAGTGGGTGCGCTTTATGAGCTTTCCCCAGGGAAAACTTTTACAGGGAGTAAGATGGTTTATTTGGGGTTTTGGCAGCATTCTCTGTGAGCTGAGCCCTTGCACAGCCGCCCAGGAAAGACTCAGGTGATGCCCAGCTGAATAGCCGACCCCTCACAGCTGGCACGTTGGTGCACATTCACACATGCCTGGGGGCACATAAAACTTATTCTGCCCCTGGATGAAAAAAGTTAGCGGGAATGTGGCTTTGGTCCCATTCGGAGGTTGGTTTCCTGCAGGGGGCCAGTAACCCCGACTCTGCGCCCTGCCTGGGGGAGAGCAGAGGGGCGGGCCCAGCAGGACAGGATGGCAGGAAACCCCACAGAGGAAGCAGTTGGGCGTCCGTGGCATCTACAATACACCAGTGGACAACCTCACCTCCAGGGGACTGCTGTGATTCAACCTGTCACAGCTGGCCTCCGTGCTGCCAGCGATCACTTGCAGGATCACGAACGAGGAACTTCCCCCCCCAGCGCCCAACTGGTCAGACGCTTAGTCACAGTGGCGCTGGGGTGGGCGTGTTAAGCACACCCTAGTGCTTGGTGATGGCACAGAGAATTCATTGGAGATGTCCAGCCCATGTGCCTTTCCCCAGCTCAGGGACCTGCGCGGAGGGCTACCGCTTTCCCCTGCAGGACGGGGAGCAGATCGCCTCTAGGCATCATCCGGGCTTGTTGCCCCTGGCTGAATCCTGCCCTCTCAGGGGCCTCAGGCATTAGCCACACTCCGTCTCCCAGCCGGAGCTCAGTCTGCGTAACTGGCTGAAAACTCCTCATCTGGGCAGCCACGGAGGTCAGACAGGATCTTCCAAGGGGCCTTTTGGGCTCAAGAGTCGACTAAACGGTCCCATCCTTGACCGCTTTGGCACCGAAAAGCAGCTGCCTCTGGGGTGGAGCACAGCTGCCCTGCTGCAGCCTGCCCCGAGGGGGCGGCGAGGGAGATTAAAGGCACACCCAGGCAGACTGGTCAGAGAGGTTTAAATACAGTTCAGGTAGCAATTGTCTTGTAAACATGGAGAGGTGGGTGCCCTCCAGGCACAGGGCCGGAAGGGGCCTGGGATGAAACCAGCCCTCCCAGCCTCCCGGGGATCAGACCCGCTGGCCCCCCAGCTGGGTCCAGCCTAGGGACTGACAAGTCGGGGGGGGCGGGGGGGGAGCCAGTGCAGGGGCCCGAACGGCCGGGCGTCTGCCCTGAGTGTAAGGAGAGCGCCCCCCGGTGCCGAGGGGAGCCACGTGGGGCAGTGCTAGCACCCCCTGGTTCAGAGTGGGGTCCCCATCCTCCAAGCGGCCTGGCTGGGTCCCTCAGAGGAGGGGGAAGGCTCTGAGGGTGCAAAGGCAACCCCGAGGCCCACCGAGCGGGAGAGGAGCCCCCCCCGGTAGCAGCAGCAGCTCAGAGCCCTGCGGCTCTGCCCCTCAGAGTCTGTCAGAGGCCACGGTGGGGTTCTTGGGCGGCGGGGCCTTGCTCGGCTCCTCCTTGGCCTGGAAGTCGGGGTTCTCCACCGCCAGGCTGTCCTCGGGGCTCCTCTTCTGCGCCGGCTGGGGGGCGGCGGCCAGGGCCACGGAGGGGCTGGTGCTGGGCCCTAGGGCACAGGAGGGGCAGGTTAGAGCGGGAGGTGGCGGGGGGGGCAGGCAGTGGGGCAGGTTGGGGAGCCAGGATGGGGCAGGGCGTAAGGCAGGGGGAGCTGGGCTGGGACTGGCAGGCAGGTGGCCGTGCAGGGGGGTGGGAATGAGGGGCTGGCGCTGAAGTCGCTGAGCAGCAGGGCAGGAAGAGCAGGCGGGTGCTGGGGGCAGGCAAGTGGGCATGGGGCAGGGGCAGGAAGGAGGGCAGGGGGCGGGTGCTGGGGGCAGGCAAGTGGGCATGGGGCAGGGGCAGGTGGGTGGGCATGGGGCAGGGGCAGGAAGGAGGGCAGGGGGCGGGTGCTGGGGGCAGGCAAGTGGGCATGGGACAGGGGCAGGCAGGAGGGCAGGGGGCGGGTGCTGGGGGCAGGCAAGGGGGCATGGGGCAGGGGCAGGCAGGGGGGGCAGGAGCGGGTGCGGGGGGCAGAGGGGCGGGTGGGTGCCGGGGGCAGACAGGTGGGCATGGGGCACAGGCAGGTAGGGGGGGCAGAAGGCAGGCGCGGGGGACAGGCAGGGGGCAGGGGCAGGGGCAGGCAGGCAGGTGCGGGGGGCAGGGGCGGGTGGGTGCCAGGGGCAGACGGTTGGGCATGGGGCAGGGGCAGACGGGGGGCAGAGGGGCAGGCGGGCACCGAAGTAGCTGAGCAGCGCGGGCAGGAAGACCAGGCCATGCGCCAGGCCCAGCAGCGTGATGAGGAGGTTGAGGCGGAAGAAGAAGATCTGGATGAGCTGCGCCTTGGCGAACGCCAGCACCACGATGCCTGGCAGGTTGGTCATGGCCACGCCGGCGAAGACCTGCGGGGAGGGGTCGGTCAGCCCCGGCCCCTCCTGCCTCCCGCCCCTGCCCTGGGCTCCGCTCAACCCGGCCCACGAGCTGCACCCTCCAGGCCTGGGCAGGGGACACCGGGCCCCGGGGAGCATGAGATGGGGCAGTGCCCCCCCCCCGTGGGCCCCAAGAGCCATGGGGCAGCCCCCCGCCCCGCCCCGCCCCACTCACCGCGCTCCCCATGTTAACGGTGGCCTCGCGGGCTTTCTCCAGCCGCGTGGGCTGGGTGCTGACGGCGAAGGCGCGGGTCAGGTGGGACACGAACTCCACAGAGATGCCCACGGCCTGGGGGTGCAGGGCGGTTACTGCAGGCAGGGCCAGGGCAGGCTCAGGCCGCCCCCAGCCCATGCGTGGGGCCACAGCCTCGCCCAGGGGCTGCGCCGGCTGGGCCCTGAGCGCCCCTTGCAGTGCTGAATCCAGCAGCTGCCCCTGCCGCCCGCCTGTGCCAGGCCCCGGGGCATCACCCCTCCGTCTCCCACCCCCCTGTGCCAGGCCCCGGGGCATCACCCCTCCGTCTCCCACCCCCCTGTGCCAGGCCCCGGGGCATCACCCCCTCCCCCTCCCGCCCCCCTGTGCCAGGCCCCGGGGCATCACCCCCTCCCCCTCCCGCCCCCCTGTGCCAGGCCCCGGGGCATCACCCCTCCCCCTCCCACCCGCCTGTGCCAGGCCCCAGGGCATCACCCCCTCCCCCTCCCGCCCCCCTGTGCCAGGCCCCAGGGCATCACCCCTCCCCCTCCCGCCCCCCTGTGCCAGGCCCCAGGGCATCACCCCTCCCCCTCCCGCCCCCCTGTGCCAGGCCCCAGGGCATCACCCCTCCCCCTCCCGCCCCCCTGTGCCAGGCCCCAGGGCATCACCCCTCCCCCTCCCGCCCCCCTGTGCCAGGCCCCAGGGCATCACCCCCTCCCCCTCCCACCCGCCTGTGCCAGGCCCCAGGGCATCACCCCTCCGTCTCCCACCCGCCTGTGCCAGGCCCCAGGGCATCGCAGCCTTCCCTGGAGGTGGAGGCCGGGTGCCCAGGGGTGGGGCAGGGGCCGTCACGCACCGTGACCAGGTTGATAAGGGAGATGGCGTTGTAGCTGATGCCCCACAGGGTCATGGCCCCGACGGTGTCCACCAGGATCATGACGATGACGAGCAGGTTGATGAGGCCGGAGCGCAGGTCCATGCCCAGCAGCAGGCAGCACACGACGAAGGTGGGTGCCAGGCACACGCCCAGGTTGATGAGCCCCTCGCTGACGATGGTGAGGTACTGCTCGTAGTACACGTCGGTCACCCTGGGGCCGGCCCGGGCCGGGAGCGACTCAGTGGCTGGACGGCCCCCTGGGACCTGCCCCCCCGCCGGGGACGCGCCCCCTGTGTCCTCACCCCCGCCGGGGACACGCCCCCTGTGTCCTCACCCCCGCCTGGGACGTGCCCCTGTGCCCTCACCCCCGCCTGGGACATGCCCCCTGGAACCTGCCCCCCGCCTGGGACACACCCCTGGGACCTGCCCCCCCGCCGGGGACACGCCCCCTGTGCCCTCACCCCCACCTGGGACATGCCCCCTGGAACCTGCCCCCCGCCGGGGACACGCCCCCTGTGCCCTCACCCCCGCCTGGGACACGCCCCCTGGGAGCTGCCCCCCCGCCGGGGACACGCCCCCTGTGCCCTCACCCCCGCCTGGGACATGCCCCCTGGAACCTGCCCCCCGCCGGGGACACGCCCCCTGTGCCCTCACCCCCGCCTGGGACATGCCCCCTGGAACCTGCCCCCCGCCGGGGACACGCCCCCTGTGCCCTCACCCCCGCCTGGGACACGCCCCCTGGGACCTGCTGTGCCCTCACCCCCGCCTGGGACGTGCCCCCTGGGACCTGCCCCCTCCTGGGACGTGCCCCTGTGTCCCCCTCACCCTGCTTGGGCCACAGCTCCTGGCTTACGAGCGCTGCTCTCCCGAGCGCCCCGCGCCAGCCCCATGGCCCCCGCCCTTACGTGTAGGGGAAGACGCGGAAGCCGGGGTCGGTGCCTGGCACCTGCTGCAGGGAGCGGGTGATGTTGGCTGCCAGCTCCCGGGCCACCCGCAAGGCCGCCGTGTACTCCTGGGAGTTGGTGAGGGGCGTGTGGTAGGCCATGAACCGCGAGGCTGGGGGGAGGGCAGGTCAGTCCTCTGCCCCTCGCCCGGAGGGCAGAGCTCCCCCACAGATCCCTCCCCCGCTGTGCCCTCCCGGCACCCCTCCCCCGTCAGCTGGGACCCCTCCCTGCCCTGCCCTCCTGGTACCCTTCCCCCTTGGGCTGGCGCCCCTTCCCCACTCTGCCCTCCTGGCACCCCTCCCCCATGGCCTGGGACCCCCACCCCCGCTGTGCCCTCCTGGCACCCCTCCCCCCCTCAGTCTGGCACCTCTCCCCCACTCTGTCCCCCTGGCGCCCCTCCACCATGGCCTGGGACCCCTCCCCTGCTCTGCCCTCCTGGCGCCCCTCCTCCACGGGCTGGGGGCCCCCCCACCCCCACTCTTCCCTCCCGGTGTCCCTCCCCAGTGGGCTGGGACCCCTCCCACCAGCTCGCTGTGGGCACGTACCCTGGATCTCGCCATCCGGACCCAGCTTCACAGAGGTGTCGTACGCCCCCAGGCCCCTGGGCGGGGACAGGAGGGGGCAGGTGAGAGCAGGGAGGGGCTGGGGTGACCCCCCACTGCACAGAAACCTCCCCCGTCTGCTGAGAGCCTGATCCAACTCTAGGGCAGAGGGCACCCTGCCTTGCCCAGGTGGGGCGGATTGGATGCCAGGTGGCGGCTTGGGGCTGCGAGTCCAGCCCAGCCAGGCAGGGACGGGCACTGCCAGTGCGTCTCCCCGCAGCCCCCAGGCAGCAGCTGCTCAGGGTAGAGCACCCCTGGAAACGCCACGTCCCCTTTGGCTGGGCCAGAGCCCAGGGGGTCTGCCCCTGCCCTGCCCCTGCCCACCCCACAGGGCATCCGCCAGTGCTGCCTTGGCAGGGCGGTGTCTGTCTGTCTGTCTGTGCCTGGCCAGCAGGGGGCGGTGTCTGTCTGTCTGTCTGACATCTGGCCAGCAGAGGGCGGTGTCTGTCTGTCTGTCTGTGCCTGGCCAGCAGGGGGCGGTGCCTGTCTGTCTGTCTGTCTGCGCCTAGCCAGCAGGGGGCTGTGTCTGTCTGTCTGCGCCTGGCCAGCAGGAGGCGCTGTGTGGTGTCACAGGGCTCTCCCACGCCCCCCAGCCACTCCGGCGCCAGGCCCTGCCCCCCACACTTACCCCTTGGGGCAGTTGAGGTTCGGCATGTCCTGCAGGAACCAGGGCAGGAAGCGGTTGAACTCTGCCACCGAGGGCCGAATGACCTCGCTCATTTTCCTGATGCAGTTCAGGGGGCAGATGGCCGTGGCTGCGGGGAGGGAGGCTGGCGCGGTGAGGGGGCTGCAGGGTAAGAGTGCCCCACCCCCTCCCATGCTGTCGGGGGGCCTAAGCCCCATCCGCCCCCCTCCCCTGGTGCAGTCAGTCCCAGGGCCAGTGGGGAGGAACTCAGAGCAGGGCCCTGTTCAGGCTGGGCCAGGCGGGGAGTTCTCCAGGGCATGCCGTGCTGTGCCGTGCTGGGCAGCGAGTTCCCCAGACTGTGCCGTGCTGTGCCGTGCTGGGCAGCGAGTTCCCCCGACTGTGCCGTGCTGTGTCGGGCAGGGAGTTCCCCAGACTGTGCCGGGCTGTGCCGGGCAGGGAGCTCGACTGTGCCGGGCCGTGCTGGGCACGGATCTCCCCAGACTGTGCCGTGCTGTGCCGGGCAGAAAGCTCCCCAGACTGTGCCGTGCCGTGCCGGGCAGGGAGCTCCACACACTGTGCCGTGCCGTGCCGGGCAGGGAGCTCCACACACTGTGCCGGGCCGTGCCCAGCAGGGAGCTCCCCAGACTGTGCCGGGCCGTGCCCAGCAGGGAGCTCCCCAGACTGTGCTGGGCCGTGCCGGGCAGGGAGCTCCCCAGACTGTGCCGGGCCGTGCCGGGCAGGGAGCTCCCCAGACTGTGCCGGGCCATGCTGTGCTGGGCATTCCCCAGGCTGTGCCAGGCCGTGCGGGGCAGGGAGTACCACAGGCTGGGTCGGGCCGGGCAGGTGGCTGCCTGTGCAGGGTGAGTTGTGGGCCCAGCCATGCCCCTTACCAGGCTTCCCCTCCCGCCCCCTGCCCCCCACTCCAGCCCCCTCGGCATGCACTGAGAACTCAGCGTGCCTGGCAACAGCTGGCAAACCCACTCTCTGATTTCATCCCAGCCCCGCCGCCACGGGCAGACTCCATTCACGGTGCCAGGCGCACAGGGGCCCTCTGAGCCAGGCATGGCCAGGCCAGGGTGGTCCTGCCACACCGAGGGGGCAGGCCCCCTTCGCCAGCCTGGCCCCCCACAACTGCCCTGCCCCACAGGGGCTCCGGCCCAGCTCCGACCGCTCTCTGCAGTGACCACACGCCCAGCATGCCAGCCCAGAAGAGTGGCACAGCGCCACGCACTGGGCAGTGCCAGGCGCCCCCCACCCCAGGTGAGACCTACTGTTGGTGGAGGGGCAGAACTGGTCGCTGCCTGCTTTGATGCGGCAGCACCGCGACAGCGGGTGCAGCCAGTCGATGAAGTCGTCCACCCAGGAGGAGGCGGGGATGGCCAGGTAGGAACTGCACAGGCAGAGGGGCAGCTGGTTATCTGCCAGGCAGCGGGGGGAGCTCGCTACAGGCCGGGCAGTAGCGCAGGGCAGGGGGCCAGGAAGGGAAGCGCACGGCCCTGCCAGGCAGGGACAGAGCTGGGCTGGAGGCGGGCGCCGGGGTCAGATCATGCCCTTGGGCCGAGCCTCTCGCCTTTGTTCTGACCCAACAAATCAGCACAGCTGGGCACCCAGGGGAGGCCTGGAGCAGGGGGCTGGGGGCAGGGGCAGTGGGGGGGGGCAGGGGCCCGGCGGCGCTGGGGGGCAGGGGCCTGGCGGCGCCGGGGGGCAGGGGCAGTGGGGGTGACAGGGACAGGGGCCCGGCGGCACTGGGGGGCAGGGGCCTGGCGGCGCCGGGGGGCAGGGGCAGTGGGGGTGACAGGGGCAGGGGCCCAGCGGCACTGGGGGGCAGGGGCCTGGCGGCGCCGGGGCAGTGGGGGGGGGCAGGGGCCCGGCGGCGCCGGGGGGCAGGGGCAGTGGGGGGGCAGGGGCCCGGCGGCGCTGGGGGGCAGGGGCAGTGGGGGGGCAGGGGCCCGGCGGCGCTGGGGGGCAGGGGCAGTGGAGGTGACAGGGGCCCGGCGGCGCTGGGGGGCAGGGGCAGTGGGGGGGCAGGGGCCCAGCACTCACAGCTCAGGGAACTGCGTGGCGTACTGGATTTTCTGGGTGAGGGAGTCGTTGCGGCAGCCGGCACTGGAGCAGATGCCGTCCATGCCGGCGGCAGTGGAGAAGTTGTAGCCGCCGGTGGTGACGAAGTAGGTGGGCAGCCCCACCATGAGGTACTGGTTGAGGTACTGGAAATACTTCACCATGTAGGAGTCCTGGGGGGCACCGCAGGGCCGTCAGGCCGGCTCCCCGTGCCCGCCAGGGACCCCCGCCCTGGGGCGCCCCCGGGCAACCCCAGGGCACAGCCTGGAGGGCAGCCAGCTGCACCCCTGTGGCACCACGCCAGCTCCCCTCTGCCCCTGCGCCAGCTGTGCCCGCTGCGGCTGGCTCGTCTCCCCCCCAGTGGCTCCCCGACCGGGGGGGCACTGCCAGGGCAGGGCCTGCCCTCCCTCCCAGGCACCCCCAGCCTGGTACCACGCCGGGGTGATGCCAGGCCCAGAGCTCCTGCCAACCTCCTGCCCCAGGCTAGGTGGCACCTTTGAGCAGGAGACAGAGCGACGGCAGGTCTGTGGGGCACCCCACGCCTCCCCCAGCCTCTGCCCCACCCACAGGCGCTGGGGACGGCGGCCAGAACCCAGCCAGGCACTGCCAGCATGGCCTGCGGCTGCCCCACCACCCCAGGCCGGCCAGGCCAGGAGGGGCCCCTGGCGCCCTGTGCAGCCGGCGGGGCCCAGCTAACTTGGGGATCAGGGGAGCTCACCTTGGGCATTGCCAGCTGCTGATCCAGCCCCACGGGCACCTGTAGGGCCAGGTAGAGCCCGGCGCAGAACAGGAAGAGGAAAAGCACCATCTGGCGGGAGGCGGACACCAGGGTGAGGACATCTCTGCTGCCCCCCGCACCCCCATCTCCAGGCCCTGCCCCCGCCCGGCCCAGCAGCAGCTCAGCCCTGAGTCCGGGACACCCCCGGCGCTGCTGCAGTCAGTGCTAATGCAGGGCGTGCCTCAGTTTCCCTGTGTGCTGCCCCAGTGCCCTGGCGGTGGCCATCGGCTGGGGGACTGCAACAGGCAGGTGGGGCGGCCCAGCTGCTGTGGGTCGGCCATGGCCAGCGCCCTTTGGCACCTGAGCCTCAGGTGGGGCGCTCTGGGCAGTGGGGGGGGGGCCAGGGCTTCCCCCAGGATGGGCTTGGCCAAATCCCGGATGTCTGTGCCAACAGGCGCAGGTCGAGGCTGCCACGCCCGGGCCTCCTCCGCGTCCCCGGTAGAGCCCGGCAAAGGCGGCCACAGGCTGCCACGTTCCCGGACGTTTAAACTGAATTTGGAAGCCAGGCACGTCACCCTCGCACGGACGTGCCGGGGGGCCAAGCGAGGGCTCTCCCGACAGCGCTGCGGGGTCACAGCCGGGGGACGCGCTGCCCGGGGGCGCTGCGGGGTCACAGCCGGGGGACGCGGGACAGACGCGCTGGATGTGACGGGTGGGACCCTGGTCTGGGCTGTCCGTAACCGTCTCTAAGCAATTCGCTCGGCGGTGCCCCCCGACCTCTGTACCGCCCCCAGCCCCTCACTCACCACCAGGGCCCTGACGACGCCGTTGAGCAGGACGGGGGTGTAGAGGCGCAGCATGAAGGGGCGCAGCAGCCCCCCGCTCCGGGCCGGGCACCCAGCCTTGCTCAGGCGGTGGCAGCAGCAGATGTCGAGGCGGGAGGCCTGGGGGAAAGGGGCATCGGTGGCAGGCGGCTGCAGGGCAGAGCCCCGTCCCTGCAGCCCCAGCCCCGGCCGGCCCGTGGGCATCCGGCTCTGCCCGCGCGGTGCAGCCGGGGACCGGCCCCCGCGGGTGCCCCACCTCCTGCCGGCGGGCGTCGAGCGAGACCAGCGCCACGAACATGGACATCTGCAGCAGGAAGTCGAAGAGCACGGCCAGGGCGGCGCTGAGGGCGAAGGTGCGAACGGCCGGCATGCGGCTCAGGGCACCTGCGGGCACACGAGTGTCTGCAGCCGGATCCCTGTGCCCGGGGCACGGGCTCCCCGGCCCCCAGCCTGCCCCATGGCTCTCACCAGCCCCCGCCCTGCCCCACGGCTCTCACCCAGCTCACCCCTCCCGGGCTCCCCAGCCCTGCCCCACGGCTCTCCCCCGCCCCCGCCCTGCCCCACATACTCCCCGGCCCCCACCCTGCCCCATGGCTCTCACCCCTCCCGGGCTCCCCAGCCCTGCCCCACGGCTCTCACCCAGCTCACCCCTCCCGGGCTCCCCAGCCCTGCCCCACGGCTCTCCCCGGCCCCCACCCTGCCTCACAGCTCTCACCTAGCTCACCCCTCCTGGGCTCCCCAGCCCTGCCCCACAGCTCTCCCCGGCCCCTGCCCTGCCCCACGGCTCTCACCCAGCTCACCCCTCCCGGGCTCCCCAGCCCTGCCCCACAGCTCTCCCTGACCCCCGCCCTGCCCCACGGCTCTCACCCAGAAAGAAGCAGGTCATCTCAGAGAAGCTGCACAGGAGCATGCTGGGTGCCACAGAGCCCAGCACCCGCCCGATGTGCTCCTCCCGCCGCTCGCCCGGCTCCCGCTCTGAGCGCTGCAAGGCACCGGCCGGGTGAGGGGCTGGGCGGTGTCCCCCACCCCCCGCCAGGGCCCTGATCCGCTCGGGATGTGTCCGCTGGAGATGGGCCAAATGGCACCAGCCCTCCTGCCAGGGGCTCCCGCGGGCGGGCGATGCCCTGAGCCGGTGTGTGCCGCTCGGCGGCCGTGCCGGGGGTGCAAGTGCGGTGAGAGGCATTGGCTCTGCTGGGTTCGGGGGCCGGGCTGGGACTGGGGGGGCTGGGCTGGGCAGCTGTTGGGGGGCAGACATGGGCGCCGGAGGGGGCCGGGTGGGGCAGAGGTGGGACAGGAGTGGGCGCCGGAGGGGGCCGGGCGGGGCAGAGGTGGGGCAGCCGTGGGCGCCGGAGGGGGCTCACCTGGTACTCCAGCACGAAGATGAAGATGTTGTCGGCGCCCACGGCCAGCACGAGGAAGGGCACCACCTCGAGGATGATGAGGGAGGAGGGCAGCCCCAGGTAGGCGTAGAAGCCCATGGAGGAGAACACGGCCCCCAGCACCACCAGGATACCCCCCAGGCCCAGCGTCACCTTGGAGTCCACCTGCAGGGGCAGTGGGTGGGGTGAGAGGTCCCTGGGCAGTGGGGGGCGGGGGTGAGAGGTCCCTGGGCAGTGGGGGGGTGAGAGGTCCCTGGGCAGTGGGGGGCGGGGGTGAGAGGTCCCTGGGGTGCCTCTAGCATGATATGGGGTTGGGGGGAGATGCTGCAGAGATGCCTTAACGCTGGCAGGAAGGGGGGAGAGGAGCTCAGTGGGGGAGTGGCCAGTACATGGCCAGCTGGTGGGGGGCTCTCCCCTGGTGCTCAGCACCGGCTATGGGGCTGGGCAGTGGGGCAGTGCCAGGGGGTGCAGGGTCTATGGGGGCTCTCCCCTGGCGCTCAGCACTGGCTACGGGGCTGGGCAGTGGGGCAGTGCTGGGGGTGTAGGGTCTATGGGGGAATCTCCCCTGGCGCTCAGCACTGGCTATGGGGCTGGGCAGTGGGGCAGTGCCAGGGGGTGCAGGGTCTATGGGGGAATCTCCCCTGGCGCTCAGCACTGGCTATGGGGCTGGGCAGTGGGGCAGTGCTGGGGGTGCAGGGTCTATGGGGGAATCTCCTCTGGCGCCCAGCACTGGCTATGGGGCTGGGCAGTGGGGCAGTGCCAGGGGGTGCAGGGTCTATGGGGGAATCTCCCCTGGTGCTCAGCACTGGCTATGGGGCTGGGCAGTGGGGCAGTGCCGGGGGTGCAGGGTCTATGGGGGAATCTCCCCTGGCGCTCAGCACTGGCTATGGGGCTGGGCAGTGGGGCAGTGCCAGGGGGTGCAGGGTCTATGGGGGAATCTCCCCTGGCGCTCAGCACTGGCTATGGGGCTGGGCAGTGGGGCAGTGCCAGGGGGTGCAGGGTCTATGGGGGAATCTCCCCTGGTGCTCAGCACTGGCTATGGGGCTGGGCAGTGGGGCGGGGGATCTCAGAGCTGGCCCAGGGGCATGGGGTACATGCTGGAGGGCCCCCCCCCCGGATCCCTTCTCCAGGACCTGCTCAGCCTGGGGGTGCCAGGGACGGGTGAGAGCCAGGGGTGCCCAGCCTGGCCAGTAGATGGGCACTGCCCTCTGGCACAGAGTCACCCCCGGCTGGCCCAACAGGCTCAGAGCACCCCCGGCCCCCCTAGCCCAGTGCCCGGTGGACGCCGCCCCTGCCCCGTACCAGGACGCGCCTCCAGCTGGTGTACTCGCCCAGCGCCAGCGCGATGTACAGGAAGATCACCAGGTAGCTGATGGCGAAGATGGGGATGTCCTCGGCCGTGGTGCGGTTGATCTCGTCCTCTAGGGAGCGCTGCGGGGGGCAGGGTTAGAGACGGGCAGCGCCTGCTTCCCGCTGCCACCACTGGAGGCAGGAGCTGTGCCCTGTGGGGCTGCCCCTTACCCCCCGGGGGGCAGGGCTGTGCCCCTAGCCCAGGTCTGGCATCAGGAAACACGCCAGGGCAGCACCCTCACCCCAGTTCTTCCCCTGGGCCCTGCCCCCGTGGGCGTGAGCGGTGCCAGGGCCGGGCCCTGCCCCCTGTACCTCGGCCATGTAGGCGATGGTGTAGCGGTTGGCATGTGCCCGCTGGAAGTCCTGCACCAGCTGCAGGAAGCGCTGCTCCCACAGCAGTGCCCACTCATAGCGCTGGTCGTCCCGTGGGTAGTTGTTCAGCGAGAAGGTCAGGATGAGCGCCTGGGCCTCCGAGTAATCCTCCCCTGGGGGCGGGGCAGCGTGCACCCGTGGGCGTGGGCATGGGCGCCCCATCCCCTCCTCCCGCCCGCCCGGCGCAAGGGCTGGTAAATATCCACCCCTGCTGGCTCCGGCTCAGAGGCCGCCAGCCTCAGCACCAGCAAGGAGCCCTTCCCCCCCGGCTGAGGGGCAGTGGGGGAGCCCCGGGCGGCCCAGCACAGGGGGTAGTTCTGCATCCAGCTTCATGGGCAGGTCGGGGGCCGGTGGGAGCCCCTTGAGCCGCCTTGGGACCGAGCGCTGGCACCTCCAAGGGCCACACGCAGCCCCGGCCCTGGGCTGTGGCCCCGAACGCCGAGGCCGGGGCGTCTCACGAGGATGCCATTGCTGCCAACCCCAGGAGCCCATCGGGGACGCCCCAGAGCAGAGCGGGAGGCACCTGGTCTCGGGCCCCTGCCTGGGCGGGCACCGCCAGCCATCGCACGCCGGGAGCGGATGCCGGTGGCCAGCTCCCTTCTGCCCCAGCAGCTACCCCAGTCTCCGGTCCCCCAGGGCTCAGCTCGGCCCGTTCTTTCGGCAGCCCCTCTCCTGGCCTGGCCACCTCCGGATCTCACGCTGTGCCACCAGCCGCGGGAGGAGCCGGCAGGGGCTGCCCGCCGAGCCGCCGGCTGGGTGCCTGCCTGGCGCTGGCCCTCGTACCTGTGTAGCCGCCCACGGCCAGGAAAGGGAAGACGGGCGCACCATAGTCGGCCATGCAGCTCAGCTGCAGGTTGGTGATGTCCTTGAAGGAGAGTGGCGAGCTGGGGAGACAGAGGGAGCGGGTGAGAGCAGGGCACCCGGCCTTCTGGTGCCACGGCCCGATTGGCTTTGCAGCTCTGGGCCTGTACCCCAGCTCTGGGCCCACAGCCCCCCATGCTCACCCCTTGCCACAGTGCCCATGTCTCCCTTTCTGCCCCGCCCGGACGGCAGAGCTCTGAGGGGGAGGATTCTGCCCCCCAGGTTCGCTGGCAGCGCTTCCTGAGCTCCTGTAGTGCCCAGCAGCTTGCCCAGGTCACACTCGGCTGCAGCAGAGCCCAGCGGTGACGTGTGCTGGCAGGTGGCACCTTTGTTCCCTGGGAAGCAGGACAGAGGGGGAAGAGGGGCTTGGCCAGGTTGAGCTGGAGTTAGCCTGGGCCGGAGGAGAGGAACAAAGGAGGGGACAAGGCCCTGGCTTGGGGGTTCCCCTCGGGCCTGCGCTCCCCAAGATGGATTGGACTGACTGTCTCTGCCGGTTGTATCGACACCTCAGCACTGCGCTGGTCCCTGTGTGGCGACCCTGGATAGCAATATTGAATAGTAACAGAGAGGAAGCCGTGCTAGTCTGCACACTATCAAAACAAAAAGCAGTCAAGTAGCACTTTAACGACTAGCAAAATAGTTTATTAGGCGAGCTCACCTAACAAACTATTTTGCTAGTCGTTAAAGTGCTACTTGACTGCTTTTTGTCTGGATAGCAATGCATCTTTCAGTGGAAACTGCATGACTCTGCATCTCCCTGTATCACCCTCCATCTTTTCAGCAGACCCCGGACTTTGGGTTGCTCTTTCCATTTGGTGTTTCATACTCCTTTGTACCTTTGTGTTACCCCAGATTGTATTTAAAACTCCATTTTAACTTTGTGTTTGCCTGTAAACCTGGGGCGGCCTGGGTGGGAGCGGGTGTGTGTGTGACGGCCACCTGGAAGTGTGAATGCGGATGCTCAGAGACCGAGAAGTCCTGTGGCGCCTTATAGATTAACAGTCTATAAGGTCCCACAGGATTTCGTGTTTTTGAAGATGCAGAGTAACTTGGCTCCCCCCAATGCTTAGAGGAGGTACCCTCTGGAGCCAGCTTGTCTGGACAAAAAGGACTTGGTGGCTGAAGAAGAATGAGAACTGGATTCTCCAGCAGTGACCCACCTGGAAAGGAAGATGAAGTCCCTCTCGAGGTCCCTTCCAGTTCTAGCATTCTCGGCTTCTATGATAACTATTTGCTAAAAGCCCTATGGGACAACTCTGTTCATAACAGAAAGAGTTACACCTTATGTAAAAACGTATGGCTCATACTGTGGAAGTTTAACTGAGAAAGGAAAGCGCTTTTTCCTGTGACGTATGTCAAATCTCTTGCAGAAGGGGTATTTTCAAAAAAGCAAGCAAAACATGCTGCTTAATTAAAATCTTTACGGCTCTGAGAAGGAGCCAAATAAACCTCACTTTCCTTTTCAAATCACTATGCGTTGTGAAATCACTACCCATAAGCAGCGCAACAAAGGGTTGCAAAGAAGGAATATCCCTGGTCAGCAAAAAAAACGAAAAACAAAAAGTTGATCCTGAGAATCAAAGGGGAAAAGCGAATTCTAAGTTGAAAAAAACCCCTGTATGCACAGGGCTAAAATCTAACCACAAATACAAAAGGGGGGGCTGCTTCTATGAATAAACCCCTTACTTTTATTTAATTCACCCCCAAAGTTAAAATAACCTGGTTAAATTTAAACTTATGTGAAGATTTCAAGAGGGTATTGAACACACCGGCTTCAATAATAAATTGTCTAAATAACTGCTATGGTATAGCAAAATATTTACAAACACCCACTCGTTAAAAAAAATCTAATGCTAATAATACTGTTTAACACTGAAATATGTTTAATGTTCATAAGTAACCCTGTAACAAAATGCAATGTATATGACTTGGTGAAAGAAAAGCCTTTGAGCGTGTTAACAATGGTAACTGAAAACACCCCCATAATAAAAAGGGCAGGGTGAGGGGCTAACCCCGGGGTCTTTCCTTCTACTCTAATAAATCATGTTTTAGTCTTTAAAGTGTTACCTGACTGTTTTTTATAGTCATAATGCTTCTCAGTTACCTGCAAATAAACTCAAAGATTAGTACAACAGAGAAACTATTACAAATATAATCTGCTGTATGAAAAGGAAACAGAGATACACCACCTAAAGAATTTTGAATGATTGACCAGTGGGATAACTCACCCTAAACCAACTTAAAAAGTAAAAACCACAAAAACCTCGCCTGCCCACAGGACAAAAACAAATACGTCCTCTAAATCAGCAAAGACATTTGTACTGCCAAAGGAGTATTTTAAGATATAATCTTCCATGCCCAGAAGGGGCAGAAAAATATTACGTTTGTCTTTCAGAAAGTCAAAAGAAGCTGATAGTATGTAAACTAGCATGGCTGTCTCTCTGTTACTAACACACGCTGAAGAGCAACCCAGAATACCAGCAGAGAGGTGTCCGAGTTAGTCTGTATCTTCGAGAACAACAAGAAGTCTGTGACACCTCATAGACCAACAGAAATTTTGGAGCACTCCTGCATCCGACGAAAGCTTTGCCCAGGAAAGTCCTACTCGAAACTCTGTTAATTTATAAGGTGCCACAGGACTTCTTGTCGTTCTGGAATACCATGGATCAGCTGGTGCAACACAACTTGTGCTCTATAAGTTTCGTGTTTTGCCTGTGCTGTGGTGGTTGGCTTATTGCTAGCATTGCTGGGCATTGTGTCGAATATGTTCGTTCTCTGCTGGTTATTTAGCATAACTGAGCTGTGCTATGATAAAAGGAGTTATTTGTGCTGTCAAATCATCCTCTGTTGCATGGCAAAGTCCGTTCATCCTGGCAAAAGATATTCGTTTTGGTTCAGCGGTATAATTGGATTTAGCCAACTAAATCAGCCAACTAATCATGAGCTTTCGTGGGGAAAGACCCTGCTTTGCCAGATGCATGAATCTATAAGGTGCCATAGGACTTCTTGTTGTTCTCAAAGATACAGGCGAGCTCGGCCACCTCTCTGACTCACAGTTTGGTAATTTACATCAGGTGTGTAAAGGGTGCTCTTCCAGCGCTCAAGGCTATTTTGTTTCACCCACATTGTGTTAGGATTATCCTAAATCTGCCCTGTGGGATTGTGTTGCATAAGCTGTTGGATGAAAACCCCGAACAGAAGTCCCGAATCAATACACGGCCCGAAAGCAAATACCTGACATTTAAATGAGACTCACTCAAGAATTGTTCCTGAGGGGTCAAGGAGGGGACACGCTGCAACCCTGGGTAGCAATGTACCTTTTACTGGAAACTTTGTCTTGCTCTGTATCTTTGTATCACCCTGTATCATAAGAACTAAGAACAGCCATACCGGGTCAGACAAAAGGGCCATCCAACCCAGGAGCCTGTCTGCCGACAGCGGCCAATGCCAGGTGCCCCAGAGGGGGTGGACTGAAGACAATGATCAAGCGATCTGTCTCCTGCTGTCCATCTCCAGCCTCTGACAATCAGAGGCCAGGGACACCATTCCTGCTCTTGGCTAATAGCCTGTTATGGACCTAACCTCCATGAATTCATCCAGCTCTTTCTTAAATTCTGTTACAATCCCAGCCTTCCGGCGAGGAGTTCCCCAGGTTAACTATGTGCTGAGTGAAGAACTTTCTTTTATTAGTTTTAAACCTGCTACCCATTAATTTCATTTCGTGTCCTCTAGTTCTCGTATTATGGGCACAAGTAAATAACTTCTCCTTATTCACCCTCTCCACACCTGTCATAATTTTATATACCTCTATCGTGCCCCCACTCAGCCTCCTCTTTTCTAAACTGAAAAGTCCCAATCTTTTTAGCCTCTCCTCAGACGGGACCTGTTCCAAGCCCCTAATCATTCTAGCTGCCCTTTTCTGAACCTTTTCCAGTGCCAGGATATCTTTTTTTAGGTGAGGAGACCACATCTGTTCACAGTATCCAAGATGTGGGCGTACCATAGATTTATATAGGGGCAGGAAAATACTCCTGGTCTTATTTTCTGTCCCTTTTTAAATAATACCTAACATCCTACTTGCCTTTTTGACTGCCTCTGCACACTGCATGGATGTTTTCAAGGAACTCCCCACGATAACACCAAGATCTTCCTGATTAGTTACAGCTAAATTAGCCCCCATCGTATTGTAAGTGTAGTTGAATAGACCACAGACTTTTGTAGTACTCTTTAGATTTGTGATTTTATACTGCTTTGTATTACCTTTTACATTGGTTATTTTATATTCATAGACACTTTCTGCTGGATTCCATATTGCATTCACTTTAGCTTTGCATTTGTCTGTGTGAGCGGTGTGTGTGAGGTGCACCTGGACGTGTGAATGTGGATGCTTAGAGACCACCAAGGAGTCCTGTGGCACCTTATAGTCTAACAGATATTTTGGAGCATGAGCTTTCTTGGGCAAAGACCCGCTTCGGCAGATTCGTCTTTGCCCACGAAAGCTCATGCTCCAAAATATCTGTTAGTCTATGTGATGGGGTTCGGGGTCCCCCTGGCTCTGCACCCGTCTGCAGGCAGGAGTGACACTCACTCAGCAGGAGAGCAGCAGGTTTATTAGCCGACAGCACACAGCGTCGTACAGAGGAGTCAGTGCCCCCTCCTTGGTCTCTCTCTCTCTCCGCCCAAACTCGCTGCTTCCCAACTCCCAGTTCCCATTCAAACGCCTCAGGCTCCATCTCCTCCTTTGCCTCCAGTACAAAGGTGTTACCTGGTCATCAAGGTTACCCTCAGCAGGAGACCCACACCCTCTGTGAGCCACTCACACACACATAGGTATCCCTCACTCCATCACAGTCTACAAGGTGCCACAGGACTTCTTGTTGGTCTCGAAGATACAGACTAACTTGGCTCCCCCCTGATGCTTAGAGAGGTACCTCTGGAGCCCGCTTGTCTGGACAACAAAGGCTTGGTGGCTGAAGAAGCATGAGAACTGGATTCTCCAGCAGTGACCCACCTGGAGAGGAAGATGAATGACAGCAGAAAGGGATCTAGGGGTCAGAGTGGACCACAAGCTAAATATGAGTCAACAGTGTGATGCTGTTGCAAAAAACCAAACATGATTCTGGGCTGCATTAACAGGTGTGCTGTGAACAAGACACGAGAAGTCATTCTTCCGCTCTACTCTGCGCTGGTCAGGCCTCAGCTGGAGTATTGTGTCCAGTTCTGGGCACCGCAGTTCAAGAAAGATGTGGAGAAATTAGAGAGGGTCCAGAGAAGAGCAACAAGAATGATTAAAGGTCTAGAGAATGTGACCTATGAAGAAAGGTTGAGAGAATTGGTCTTGTTTAGTTTGGAAAAGAGAAGACTGAGGGGGGACATGAGAGCGGTTTTCAGGTATCTAAAAGGGAGTCATAAGGAGGAAGGAGAAAACTTGTTCTTTCTGGCCTCTGAGAATAGAACAAGAGGCAACGGGCTTGAACTGCAGCAAGGGAGGTTTAGGTTGGACATTAGGAAAAAGTTCCTAACTGTCAGGGTGGTCAAACAGTGGAATAAATTGCCAAGGGAGGTTGTGGAATCTCCATGGCTGGAGATATTTAAGAGCAGGTTAGATAGATGTCTATCAGGGATGGTCTAGACAGTACTTGGTCCTGCCATTGGGGCAGGGGGCTGGACTCGATGGCCTCTCGAGGTCCCTTCCAGTCCTAGTGTTCTATGATTCTATGAAGTCCCGTCTGTAGGTGATGAGTCACACAGAAACCTGGGGCAGGGGGAAAAAGATCAAACACACCTGCCACTGACTGGTGACTCAGTGCCTGGGGTAGTGGGACAGAACCAGGACTACAACAAGAAGTCCTGTGGCACGTCACAGATGAGCAGAACCAGCACTATGGACTAAGAGCTATAGAAGATGTGCGCCCCCACGACACCGTTGGGTTCCTCTTGTCTTGTCAACATCGGAGCATCGATCCGGATCAACAGAACCTGGCTCCACCCGCACCTCTAATCCATCTGGCCAATGGATTAGACCGAGCAACCTTTGGTAACTATAAGCAACCACAGGACGAACCTTTCCTTGCAGCAAAGCCCGCTGCCAGCTTTGTCCACATATCTTCTCTGGAAAAACCTAACCAGGTTACTCACAGAATCACGGGCACTTTCTCATGCTCCTTTACTAACATCACATCTGCCATCATGTGCCAACGATGCCCAGATGCTTTGTATATTGGACAGACTTCTAACTCCCTTAGACAAAGGGTCAACGAGCACAAAACAGACATCAAAACACTCCAGATCCACAAACCAGTTAGTCAACATTTTAATGGAATGGGGCATTCTGTCAATGACCTCAAGGTATGTGTGTTACTGAAAAAGAACTTTCGCACCATTCTTCAAAGAGAAACAGCTGAGCTGGCTTTTATATTCAAATTCGGCACATTAACACGTGGTTTAAACCAGGACGGGAACTTTCTGAGTCACTATAGGGGCTCGTCTGCATACTTGGCTTCATCTAATTCTTGACTCCCCCCACCACCCCTCCACTCTCTGATTTGCTCACCTTGATTATCTTTTTCTGATTTGTCAACCTTGATTACTGTTTTTGGTTCTCTGTGCCTTAAATATTGAGTCTGTTCTGGTCTGGCTATGGGCTGAAGAAGTGGGGCTGTCCCACGATAGCTCATCACCTAATAAATTACTTTGTTAGTCTTTAAAGTGCTACTTGACTACTATTTTGTTTTGATAGCACATAGACTAGCAGGGCTCCCTCTCTGTTACTAATCAACATGTTTATCAAAGGACTTTGTAATTCTGGACGGTCGCTGTGGTTGCCCGTAATAAGCCTTGTAACTTCCCACCAGAGAAGAAGCGTTCCAAACCTACTCCGGGGTATGGAAAGGGAAACTGAGGCACCCACCTGTTTTGCTTACATGGCTAAGCGGCAAGGATCACACACCATGGCTACGTCTACACGTGCAGCCAACATCGAAATAGCTTATTTCGATGTGGCGACATCAAAATAGTCTATTTCGATGAATAACGTCTACACGTCCTCCAGGGCCGGCAACGTCGATGTTCAACTTCGACGTTGCTCAGCCCAACATCGAAATAGGCACAGCGAGGGAACGTCTACACGTCAAAGTAGCACACATCGAAATAGGGATGCCAGGCACAGCTGCAGACAGGGTCACAGGGCGGACTCAACAGCAAGCCGCTCCCTTAAAGGGCCCCTCCCAGACACAGTTGCACTAAACAACACAAGATACACAGAGCTGACAACTGGTTGCAGACCCTGTGCCTGCAGCATAGATCCCCAGCTGCCGCAGAAGCAGCCAGAAGCCCTGGGCCAAGGGCTGCTGCCCACGGTGACCATAGAGCCCTGCAGGGGCTGGAGAGAGAGCATCTCTCAACCCCCCAGCTGATGGCCGCCATGGAGGACCCAGCAATTTCGACGTTGCGGGATGCGGATCGTCTACACGGTCCCTACTTCGACGTTGAACGTTGAAGTAGGGCGCTATTCCGATCCCCTCATGAGGTTAGCGACTTCGACGTCTCGCCGCCTAACGTCGAAGTTGGTGCCGCTACTTCGAAGTAGCGTGCACGTGTAGACGCAGCTCATGGGAGACATTTGTAGGTACATTTACCAGCTAGCGACTGCATCCCAGTCATTTTCCAGGGCCTGCATGGGTAAATTCACTCTTTCATGCAGCTCTGGGGCGGTGTGAGGGGTGAGAGCCAGGAGGCAAAAGCAGATCCCATCCACTATTGCTCCAACTGTGCATTGTTTGGAATTGGTAGCAGGACATACTCAGCCTGTGACTGCATCTCTGAAGCTTGTGTAGGACAAGCGAGGTTTTCCTGAGCCATTCCTACTGAGCATTGGCACTTCTAATATTGGATTACAATATGGAGTGACCCAGAGCGAAGCGTGGGAAAGCCTGTGATGCATTCAGGGATGTAACTGGAGCCCTTTCCTGCACCGAGTTTGCCTGGGGGGTGTCACGTGACTGGACTTTTATATTGGACGTAGAAGTCATTTTGTGTGTCCCTTGTATCTCCTGGCCCCAAACAGTGTGCCGGGGGGCGTGTGAGGTGTCCAGCAAAAGCTGAGGGAGCCCTGAATTGACGTGCGCTACTGGTGGGTCTGGGTTGTCTTTCTTGGCAGAGCTACAGATTTTAGCTCTGCAGCTGTATTGGGAAGGTTTCGGTGCTAAGAGCACCCAGTGGGAGGTGGGTTTCCGCCCTAGCCGGGGTCCTGGACTGAGACAAAGGAACAGACACATCTCAGAGAGTTGGGACTGTCTCCTGGGATTCATGCAATGGCGGTTTGCTGCAGCAGCTCGCCTGGGGCAGATGACCCTGACTCTCAAATGCCTGACGGGAAGGAGAAATGGCTTTATAATAATGAGGTGGACCTAGCAGCATCCATCCTGGACTTGATTTGGCTTCTTTTGTCCTGTTCCCACTCCACGGATCCATGTCCCAGCACACTGACCCAGCTGGCCAGATCTCCAGTAACTCAGACCATGCAACCTGGAATCACACCCCTTACGGGATTGATTTTCAAAGCCTTTCAAGAATCAGCGTAGAACATCTCTGGCTGCATCCCGAGCTGGAATCAATGCATGTAAAGTATGGCTCTAACCCTTTTCCTCTCTCACCCTGGTCTTTCAACCCTTGTCACGAAATCTTTAGATGTTTAGATCTGAAGGATTTGGGTTAGATCCAGGGTATATTGACCAGGGACTGGGGCTGGACCCTTTGAGGCCCAGGGGAACCTCTGTGGAGTTGGTGAAAGAGGTTTTTAAGAACCTCTCACCTGAGTCAGGGGTGTCGGTCTGGGGTGATGCAGCAGCTGGGAAATCTGGGGGCTTGCTCGTGTGTTGTCTGGCTGGCCAGTGGGGCTGGCAGAGGTGCTGTGGAGGCTGGCTGGGTTTGCCTCAGTGAGAAGGAAACCCCAGCCTGGTCTGTAAGTGGCCGGATTTAAGCAAAGACACCCTGGCTTTGTTCTCTCAGCTGTGCCCAGAAACCTCATCCTATTACAGTGCCTCAGTTTCCCTGGGCACAGCAGGGCTGGGGGTCCCAGGGCTGGGTTGGCAGGGGCTGTGGGTGGGAGTGATGGGCACCAGCAGGGCTGGGGGGCCCAGGGCTGGGCTGACAGGGCCTGTGCGTGGCAGTGAAGGGCACCAGCAGGGCTGGGCTGCTGCCTGGGAGTGAGGGGCATTGGCAGAGATGTGTGGGGAAGGCGCACGGCTCCCACGCACCCCCCCAGCTGCCCCGTGCCGAGGGAGGCCTGGCACTTACTTGACGCAGTAGAGGAAATGGTCTCTCCAGTCCACCGTGCCTGCCTGGCCGCCGTGCGTCTGGCTGGCCGTCATCTCCAGGAGGGTGCGGTTGTTCTGGAAGTACTGGAGCAGGCTGTTGACGCAGCAGTCGGTGGTGCCGGGGTTGCCGGGGTTGAGGGGGGCGTAGCAGACGTCCCCAAGCGTCACGTTCTTGCCGTCCTTCTCAGACCAGACCTCAATGTGCTGCAGCCGGGTCTGTAGCTCCAGAAGATCCAGCAGGACCTCCATGGAGAGGATCCCGCTGAAGTTCTTCCTGCCCAGGAGGAGGGAGTCGTAGGTGTAGCTGGGCCGACTCTTGGCCGTGAGGATCACCTGGTTGGTCCGGAAGAACGGCCCAAAGTGCTGGTCGTAGAAGTCCTTCTCCTGCCGGGCCTGGCTGTCGGGGGCAGACCAGAGCTCCACAGGGTCCGTGGTGAGCTTGACAAAGACCATCCCGCTGGAGAGCACCACCACCACCACGGCCGAGACCCCGATGACGGCGATCGGGTGGAAGGCCACCACGGTGCCCCATCGCCGGAAGACCTCCCCCAGCAGGTGGTGGGTGGCCCGGCTGAGCCTCTCCGAGCACGTCAGCCGGGCCGTGGCGCTCTGCTGCGCCTTGCCCCGGGCCTGCCTGGACCTGGCCACGCAGCGGCACGCCAGGAAGGCGCCAAAGAGCCCGGTGAGCAGGCAGAAGAGCAGGCAGGAGATGAAGAGAACGCCGTCCAGTCTGCCCACCCGGAAAGGAGGCGGCGGGGGCGCGGGGGCGGCGATCTGCGGACAAGACTCGGCACAGTCCAGGCAGGAGCAGGGCTCCCCGTTGGCGCTGACCGGCTCCCCGCAGCGCCAGGCGTTGCTGCTGAGGGGCACGATGCCGTCCCCGACGACGGCGTCGGGGGCCACCAGCTGGAAGTCGATGTCCAGCGGGGCCAGGCCGTTGTTGCTGTCTCCCTGGAAGTCCAGCCAGCGCTGGCTGTTGCAGAGGGTGGAGCCGTATTTGCCGCACATGGCGGCCACGGCGTAGGCGCCGGTGGAGGGGATGCGGACGCCCTTACAGGAGTCGTAGGAGAGGTCGGCGAAGGAGCGGTTGTAGAAGCACTGGTACTCCAGCACGGCCAGCTGGGGCCGGCCCTGCGCGTCGGTGCGGTTCAGGAACCGGGTGACGTTAGTGAAGAGGCTCTGGTTGGGGCTGCAGATGTTCTGGCAGTAGATGTTGGCGAAGTTCTCGGAGCAGGAGGGGCAGCGGGTCAAGACGGCCTGGGAGAGGGCCAGGCTGAGCTGAAGGGCCACCAGCTGTTTCTCGGTGCAGCAGGTGTAGGTGGTGTCGGGGCCGGTGTACAGCTGGGGGCACACCTCCTGCAGCTTGCTGAGAGCAGAGCCGCTCAGCAGCTGGGCCGGCGTGTTGGACAGGCAGGGCACCGGCGACTGCAGCAGGCTGACGTTGACCTCGGGGTTCTGCCCGCACTCGCCTCGGAAGGAGCAGAACCCGGCCCGGTGGATCTCTGTCAGCGCCGCCTCGGCCTGCACCCCGCGAGGGAGGGAGAGGGGTCAGCGGCTGTGGGGGGCCGGGAGTCACCAGGGATGAGCCCCTGCCCGCAGCCCCCGACCCCAACACCCGGGGACACCCCGTGGGAGAGAGACCCCCGCGACCTGACCCCAGCCCAGGGACACCCCAGTGGGAGACTGACTCCCAAGACGCAACTCCCAGCCCAGGGATGCCCCAGTGGGAGACAGACCCCCAGGACCTGACCCGCAGCCCAGGGATGCCCCAGTGGGAGACTGACCCCCAGGACCTGACCTGCAGCCCAGGGATGCCCCAGTGGGAGACTGACCCCCAGGACCTGACCTGCAGCCCAGGTACGCCCCAGTGGGAGACAGACCCTCAGGACCTGACCTGCAGCCCAGGGACACCCCAGTGGGAGACAGACCCCCAGGACCTGACCCGCAGCCCAGGGACACGAGGGCAGGGCCCAGTGCTGGCTGGGGCCCCTCGCTTGTCAGTGCCCATGTGCCATTCCCAGCCTGCCACTGACTGGTTCCACCCCCAGCACTTTAGCAACCCAATGTTCCTCTCCCGGTCTGCCCAAGCAGTCCCAGGGACTGGGCATCCCTCAGCTATGGGGCAGGGCAGCCATGTGCCATCCCCACAGTGCCCCCTCGGTGTGGGGAGAGGCTGATCTGCTCCCAGGCATCCTGGGCCAGCCGGGCTGTGCTCACCCGCTGCCCACAGTTGACAGGCTCAGACCGGCCAGCCGGCAGCGTGGGGACCCCTCCACGCCGTCAAGCCACTGACTCTTGGCCAGCTGGGAGCCAGGGCCCCACCACCCTCCCTGCCTGCCCTGTCCTGCCTGGGGGCGCAGCCCAGCCTGCCCATTCCCTGCTCACCCCGGCAGCGCCCCAGACACACAAGATCGCCCCGGGCTGGGAAGAGACATGCCAGAGATGCCACTTCCCTGGGTGGCCTGGGAACCCACCAGCAGCTGCCCGGGATGGGAGTGCCAGCCCTGTGCCCCCCAGGCTGTGCCAAGCCAGCTGGCCAATGGGGTGCCCACACTCACTCACCAGGCCCAGGGTGGCGCCCAACAGTGCCAAGATGAGCAGGAAGGAACCCGACATCCTCGCTAGCCCCGAGCAGCCCCACGAGTCCCGACTGAGAGCATCTGCTGTCGCTCTCAGACGCCGCCTGGCCTGACGGCCGGGAAGCCAATCAAGCAGTGGTGCAGCCCTAAACCCCGGGGATCATTAACTCAGGGGCGGGCCCAATCCTGGCCCGTGCCAGGCACCAGGGTCGGGTTGCTCAAGCAGGGCTGTTTGTGCAATGGGTGGGAGGTGCCCGCTCTGCCCCCGGGCTGCTGCCAGAGCGACAGCGGTAGTAGGTTGTTATCCTCTGCATGGACCACCGCTAGAGCGGGCGACGGCTCACCCTGGCAGGCTCTGATGGGGGGCCAGACGGTGCTGCCCCATCCCCTCCGATTCCCCCTTAGCCCAGCCTGGAATCCCCCAGCCAGCCAGTTCCAAGCCCCCTCCAGCTCCAGGCCCCACAGCCAGCCAGTTCCAAGCCCCCTCCAGCCCCAGCCCCTCAGCCAGCCAGTCCCAGCCCCCCCCCCCAGCTCCAGGGCCCCCCAGCCTGCCAGTTCCAACCCCCCCCCAGCCATCTCCAGCATCCCCCAAGCAGCCCCAGGGCCCCCCCAGCCAGCCAGCTCCAGGGATCCCCCAGCTCCAGGGATCCCCCACCCAGCCTGCCAGCCCAACACCCTCCAGCCACATCACATCCACCAGCACAGGGGCTCCTCGGCCAGCTGGCCCGGCCTCCGCACAGGCTGGTGACTCAAGCTCTGCCACCTCGTGCCCAGCCAGCAGCAGGACAGAGCCACGGCCCCCCCCAGGCACTGCTTTCTCCGCTCTTCGGCTCTACGGGGCCTGGACGCGCTCATCCCCCTGCCCCCAGGTGCCTACACCTCTGGGGTGCTGCAGGCTTGCACAGCAGGGGTAGCCGCACACAGGGGTCACTGGGTGCAGGGCAGAGCAACTCCTGACCCCCTCCCCAGCACTGGGGGCCAAGCTGCACAGGGGATCCCGGCTCCCTGCCCTCCGCCCGGCACTGCCCCACTCCCCGGACAGGCAGGCGCAGGGGGAGGCCTGCTCAGTGCAGCCAGAGTCTGCTGAAATTAGCAGCCCAACGCTAACAAAGGTGGGTGTGTTTTCAGGGCGGGGCAAGAGGCCCCTCCCAGCCAGCAAGGCGCCACCCAGGCCACTTGCCCCCACCGCCCCAAAGCGCGGGGCAGTTAGAACTTCTGCCCCCTGGGGGAAGCGGGTGGGGCTCGTTTTAACATGGACAAAACCCACGGTTTGGCCCCGCTCTGTGATGCAGCGGTGGGGGTGAGGCGGTTGTTTCCTGGTGCCCTGTAGCAACGGGAGGGGCACACGTGCCTCAGTTTCCCCGGGCACAGCACCGGTGCAGGGTGGGGAGGGGAGTTGGGTGGGAGGACGTCTCACACGCAGACAATGGGGCTCTAGGCTCTCGGTAACCCAGGCAGCCAGGTGACCCCTTTCTTCCCCGGGACACAGGCCAAAGGCGGGAGGAGGGGCCTGGTGGGTTGAACTGGAACTGGGCTGGGAGTGGGGCAGTCTGGGCTGGCTGGAGAGGGGGGCAGGGGCCCAGGGCCCGGCTCAGGGACCCCTCTGGGCCCCTCTCCCCAAGGCGGATGGTGCTGACGGCTTCTGGTCCCTGTGCTAAGTCTGTTCTGCACCATGTCCCCATGGCCTGAGAACCTCCTGTTCCCCGGCCAGGCGAGAGTCCCGGCTGCCTGCAGCTGGTGCAGAGCCGGGGACCCCCACGTGCTCCAATCTCCTCAGCCAGCTCTGGGCCGAGCCTTTCCCACACACGTCACCCCAAGCAGGGGCTCGGCCTGGGAAACGTGTGCGGGGAGGTGCCGGGCACCGATGCCACACGGCGCCAGCCAGCCCGGCCTGAGCGGCTCTGATTCACCCGGCGCATCTGCCCCAGGTGGAAGAGGGCCACGCACGTAGCCTCGCACCTGGGCAATAAAAGCAGAGATAACGGCTCACCGGCAGCCCCTCCGCTCAGGGCTCAAGGACAGACACGGAACCTGCAGGGCTGTTTCCCTGAACGGGGCCCAAAGTCCTACCCCTGCCACGGGGCAGAGCAGTGGGTTCAAGGGGCTAAGGGGCAGATGCTGGGGGGGGTTCAGCTGGCCTTAGGTGGGGGTGGGGGAGCTGTGGGGCTGGGTGGTGCAGAGTGGGGGTGACTGGGTGGGAGTAGGGGCATCTGTGGGGCTGGGCAGTGCAGTGGGGGGGTGACTGGCTGTGGGAGCTGTGGGGCTGGGCAGTGCAGAGTGGGGGTGACTGGGTGGGGGTAGGGGCATCTGTGGGGCTGGGCAGTGCAGTGGGGCATGACTGACGGGTATGGAGGAGACTGGGAGGAGCTGGGGGCGCTGGGTGGGGTGGGGGAGCTGTGGGGCTGGGCAGTGCAGTGGGGCATGACTGACTGGTATGGAGGAGACTGGGAGGAGCTGGGGGCGCCGGGTGGGGTGGGGGAGCTGTGGGGCTGGGCAGTGCAGAGTGGGGGTGACTGGCCCCCAGTAAGGCTGCCAGCTTCACCCCCCCCCCAGCATGCTCCCAGGAGCCCGTCCCTTGCTGTGCCCAGCCGGGCGCTGAGCTGTGGCGCAGGCTGGGGGTGCAGGTGCCAGGAGGGTGGCTGCCCGCCTAGTCCCAGGCTGGTGCCAGCCGGTGGTTTGTGCCCATCTGTGGGCGTGAAGCCGGCAGATGCACCCAGATCAGGGCCAGCAGGTGCCCTCTGCCCCGCCTGTTATCGCGCCGTTTACAGCCTAGCAGGCTGATGCAGCAGCAGATACCCGGCGCCCTGTGCCCTCTGCCAAGGCCACCCAGGCGCACGGGCAGGCAGCCTGGGAACTGCAGGAAAGGGGCAACCCTGGCCACGCCCTCCTGTGCCCTTGGCAACCCAACCCCATCCCCTGGGCAACCCTGGCCCCACCCTCTTGTCCCCCAGGCAACCTGACCCTGACCTCCTGTTGTCCTGGGTAACGAGGCCCCACCCTCCCACGACTTCCTACCATCCTAAAAGCAGGGGTGTCCCAGGCCCCCAAGAGACAGGGGAACTAGGCTGCACTGGGGGGGGCTTAGCACCAGCCCCATACCCCCCTCCCTCCAGTCCCCCAGCTAACAAAACCCCATCCTCCTGTTGCCCCGGTAACACTGACCACAGCCCCCACACCACCATCCCCCGTAACAGGAGCCCCCCGCCCATAATCTCTCAGGCCATTGCTGGCTGGGATGGTACCCGGGCATGAGCCAGATGCCCAGGCTGAGCGCTAGGGCCCTGAGCCCTGCCCGGCCCATGCAGGTGGGGGGCACGGGCCAAACCAGGCCCTGGAGTCAGAGCTCCCCAGGGGCCTGCGACACACCTACTTGCAGCCTGGCAGGAACAGCCCCCACCCAGGGAAAAACCTGCCCCAAGAACCAGAGCAGAGCCTGCACGGTGCAACCTCGGTCCAAGCCTGGCTCCCTCCAGCTCCCGCCTGCCCCAGAGGGGCTGACTCGCACCTCCAGCCCTTGCCTGGGGTAACCCTGAAGACAGGACACCTGGAGGCCGCCCCCCTCTTTGCCATCCTCGGCGAAGCCCAGGAAAGAGACACACACGGCTGAGCTGCAGTCGCTCTATTGGCAAAGCTTTGGGTTTCACCCAGGCCTGGGTGCCAGCCCCTCACTTGCCCCCTGCCCAGGTCCCCAGGCTGGACTCCCCTCTCCCAGCCCCACCTCGGCCAGAGCCAACCCATGGGGCAGGCGCCCAGGGCACACCCTGCATGTAGGGCAGGGCTCCTGCTGGCAGCTGCTCGGGCCGGGTGCAGAGAAGCTGGGAGGGCAGCTGGGTCCAGCTGCAGGGAGCCTGCAGGACGGGCGACTTGGGGCCCGGCTTTGCAGAGCTTTTCTTTTTATCCCCTCCCCAGGGCCAAAGCCACAGGCACCCGCCTGCCCGCCCTGCCGGAAGGGGGCAGGCGCCCCCGAAAACCCTCCCCGGCACCCCTGGAGCTGGGCTGAGCCCTCAGGCTGCCTCGGGCCCCAGACTGACTGCAGGGACTTGGGCAAACGCAGCCACAGCAGCATCCGGGGCAGGGAGCAGCCTGGGGGCCAAGGATGCAGAGGGGCTGCTGGGGAGGCTGCAGCTTTGGGCACAAACAGGCTGGAAGTGACACCCCTGCGCCAGGGATGGGGGCGGTGGGTGGGGGCTGCACCTTGCCAGTGCCGGGCTCCTCTGGGCCCACAGCCTGGGGCTTTCCCAGGGGACCAGCCCCAGTGGTCAGTGGGGAGCTGTGTCCTCCCCCCAGGGGCTGCTACTTGGGGGGCCAGGCAGAGCAGTGGGGCTGGGGGAAGGGGTCTGCCAGGATGCCTGGGCCCATAACAGGAGCTCTGCTGCTGCTCCAGCCCCACATGGCCTCTTCCCCCACCCCCAGCCTGGGGCACCCACCACACTGTCAGGCAGTGGCCCCCTGGCGGGGGGTGGGGGAGGGGAAGCAGCAGGGATCCAGCCAGCAGCAGGCGTGGGGCAGAGAAAATCTGCCCCTTTGGAGGAAAGCCTGAACCCCTGCAGTGCCCCCTTTACACCAGGGCAGATTGTCACCCTCGGGCTGCTGCTAGCTGGAAGGGACCACAGCCCTAAGAACATGAGGCCAAGAGAACTGGCCAGAGCCGTGCCCCATAACCAGCAGGATCGGGGGGGGGGGGGGGGGGCGTGTTTAAACTGGGTGGCTGGCAGAGGGAGGGGCTGTTATACACAGCCCTGCCTTGCCCCACAGCAGGAGGTGCTGGGTTCCCGCCAGCAGCGGCTGAGTAACCAGGCTAGGAAAGCTGGGGGCACAGCCCAGCTCTGTGCCAGCAGCGGCTGAGTAACCAGGCTAGGAAAGCTGGGGGCACAGCCCAGCTCTGTGCCAGCAGTGGGAGGAGAGGGGGAAGGGTGGTTCTGGTGCACTCGCTCAACTTACCCAGCCCAGCTCTGCCCCACCTTAGGGGCAGAGCAGAGCCAGGCCAGCTCGCTGCCAATCAGCCACCGGAGATGTGGGAATGCAGAGGCCGGGCCAGGCTGGGGGGTGGGAACCCCCTCACAGCGACTGTGGGCAGCAGCCCCTGGGGATGCAGAGCAGGGGGAACCAGAGCTGCCTCGCGCTGGCTGGCACGGACAGCAGACGGGCCTGGCTCAGGAAACAGCCCTGGCAGGAGCCGCCTCCTCCCTGGGGTGGGGCAAGGCCAGGCCTGGAGCTGGCAGCAAGTGGCACCAGCAGGGCAGGGCTTGATTCTCCAGCTCCCCCTGCTGGGTTCCCCTTTCCCGTTACCCTCCAGAGCAGGGAGGGTGCCCTGGTCCCTCCCACCGCTCGCCCAGAGGTTCAGACACCCTCTCCTCACCCACGAGCAGGGCTTCTGCTGGCTGGGGCAACGAGGGGACAGGCCGGGGCTTCTGGGCATGGATCAAAGCAGCCTGGGGGCGAGCATGGGCTCGAAGCTGGGCTAAGGGGCCAGTCCGTGCCAGGCGCCCCCAGCCCAGCCAGTTCCCCAGCTGGGAGCCCCATGGGAGCAGCCCAGCCCCTGTGGTGCCCGCATGGCGTTTACTAGGTGCAGCTACTGTCTGATGCTTCGGCCCAGGTCCCCTTCGCCCCAGCCCCACCGGGCTGACAGGTGGGTGAGGGGGCCTGATAGTACCCTTGCTCAGAGAGCAGAGCCAGGCACCGAGGGCCCAGCCGGCCCGTGGGGCACAGTACTTGTCTGCTCCCTGCTCAGTAGGGTGGCACCTGGGGCGTGCCAGCCCCACCCCCACGAGACACTGTCCATTGTCAATCCAGCCGACGCTGCTGCGGGGGGGTCCACGGTTCAGGACGTCTCCCCGGTTTTGGCCGGGCGCCGGGGTCTCCTCCCCGTGTACCGGAAACTCCGCAGAGGGTTGCGCCCCCCCCGAGCCTAGGAGAGAGGCCGGGGTGGTTAGGGGCCGCAGTGGGGAGGCGGAGGCCGAAGCAGCTCCCCTCCCTGCCGCCTTGGGGTCCCGCTCCTAGGGAAGGCAGTGGGGCTGGCTCACCAGTGACCCCTGGTGGCCAGAGGCGGCACAGCCTGGGGCTGGTGGGACTCAGAACCTCCTGCAGCCACGGGGCCCCGAATAACCCCCCCCTCCCCGAGGCCGGACACCCACTGGGCCCAGCACCCTGCCTCTCGCAAGGCCCCGTTAGGCCAGGCTGGTGGCTGGGTGAACCCCTCCCCCAGTCACCAGGGCAGCGTCCCATAAAGGAGGAAGGACGCTGGGGTGTCTGTTCCACCTCAGACCAATAAGACGCCCCCGCCCCCGGCTCCTGCCAAGGCTGAGGGCTCCCCCATGCACCCCAACTCTCCCCCCATGGCTGCCTCCGGCGCTCAGGGAAGAGCCCAGCTCACACACCCACCTGGAAGCCCCCGCGGGGGCGGCTGCAGCTGGAGGCCACGTGCCTCCGTCGCTTGCGCTTGCTGAGCAGGGGCCGGGCGACAGCACGCAGGGTGGGGGGCACTGCCGGGGAGAAGGCAGGTCAGGGCTCCCTGCCCACCCAGCGAGGCCAGGAGAGAGATGGGGAGCCCCACGCCCTGCAGAGCCCTGCCACAGGGCCAGGCCCCCCAGCACCGCCGGGAGATGGGGCCCAGCCGCCAACAGCCCCGGCCCAGAGCCGCCCACCTCAGGGCACCGGGTCCCTGCGCTGGGGGGCCAGGCGGGGCGAAAGGGGCAAGGAGGACAACAGTCAGCCCAAAGGTGCCCCTGCCCTGTTATGTCAGCACCCCCCCCCCGCCACCACCGGGACCCAGCCGAGCCCCGCGCCCAGCCCCACCAGGGCCCAGCCAAGCCCCGCCCCCAGCCCAGGTGAGAGCCAGCCAAGCCCCGCCCCCAGCCCCACCAGGACCCAGCCAAGCCCCGCCCCCAGCCCAGGTGAGAGCCAGCCAAGCCCCAACTAAGCAGGCAGCACGGACCCAGGTACTCGGGCACGTTCCGCAGGTGTGGTTTGACGATGGCCGGGTGCAGGGGCCGGTCGTGGCGTAGCAGCCGCAGGTCGTGGGGATTGTCTTCGAAGTACGTCTGGAGAGGAGGGCGCGTCATCCAGAGCAGCTGCATGAACACCGGGCCCCCTTGCCCAGAGTCCGTCCCCCCCCCGGGGGTCAGTGTGCCCCAGCCAGCCTCCACAGCCCGTCCATGGGGCTGGGACACCCCTGCCCCACAGCCAGCTCCTGGGGCAGCCTGACTCATCCCCACACCCCACTCCACCTGCCCTCCCTGCCAGGAGCCAGGCTCTGGCCCCAGCCCTCAGGCACCAGTCTAACAAGCGGGGCCAGGCCCCCCCAGCCCGGCCACCAGGTGTGCGCTGGGGAACAGGTCCTCCAGGCCGTGGGGCCCACTCCTTGGAGGGAGGGACCTCACTCGGCCTTGCTCCCAGCACCCTCCTCCTCCCCAGGCCCCGCAGCAGGCAGGGCCCCCCCCAGGCACCTTCAGCTTCTCCGAGTTGAGCAGCTCCTCCTTAATCTCCCGCAGCCGAGCCTCCTTGATGGCCTGCTTGGTGACGGAGCGCATGGCGTCCTGGGGGGGGGGGGGGGGGGGGGATGAGTTTACAGGCCAGGCCCCCCCCCAGACCAGGAGAGGGCCCCCTGCTCGGTGACGGGGCTCATGGCATCTGGGGGGGGCGTTACAGGTCATTTTCCCCCGCCCCAGCACAGACCAGGTGAAAACCCACCCCCAGCCCTCCAAGGGCACGTCAAGCCTGGCTCTGGCTCCAACTTGGGCCCCCAAGGCAGACCCTGGCCACTGACCCGGCATCGGTAGCGGAGTCCCTCGACCTCCTCCATGCGGAACTGGTAGGGGCGCAGCACAGGCTCGGCGCTCTCTGCGGGGAGAGAAAGGGTCCGTCAGGGCCAGGAGGGGCCTCGCAGCCCCCTCGCCCTGGGGAGCGCAGGGCTGGCTGGAGCTGGGCAGCCCAGGCAGGATACGGGGGGACACCCTGTGCCCAAGCCCTGCTGCAGACTGGCCACGAGCCGCCGCCCCCCCTGCCCCGAACTCACTGACCTCCTGCAAGCGCCTCCTCGATCTCGGCCAGCAGCGGGCACTCGGGGTGGGTGAGGAAGGTGAGGACGGTGCCAGGGTTGTCGGCGCGGGCCGTCCTGCAGGGGGCGGCAGGAAGATCGCAGGGGGCGGCTGGGGTCTGGGGGGCAGCGGCTCCCACCCGCCCTGGAGGACCCTGGCTCCCACGCCGCGGCAGGGCAGCGCCCCAGCGTGGGAGGTGCCGAGGCCAGGCCATGTCCTGGCCTTGCCGACGGGCTGGCTGCAGAGCGCCCCAGAGACGTCAATGGGGCTGCCCCCCAGCTGCACCTGCCAGCAGACAGAACTCCCTGACTCGGGGGGCTGCAGCTGGCATGGCCAGAACTGGGCACCCCACACGCAGGGAGAGTTAGAGGGGCCAGCAGGCAGCACGCGGTGGGGAGACCCCAGCGCTCCCCCCGCTGGGCGCTCCCAGCCCATATGGACCGGCTGAGAAGTGGAAAGCACTGGTCCCCCCACGGCATTACCAGCCCCCCAGGAACGCAGCTGGGCCCCGGGCGGGCAGGAGTCCTACCTGCCAGCCCGGTGGATGTAGGACTTGGCCGAGGGGGGCGGGTCGAAGTTGATGACGGCGGCCACGTTCTGGAAGTCGACGCCCCGCGCCACGCCGAACTCGGGGTCTCTGCCCCTGCAGCGGGGGGGGGGGAGGGGTCTCAGGCCAGGGCGGAACCCACCAGCCGGAGGTGGGGGCAGCCCAACAAGGACAGACGCCCCCCTGCTGGCGACAGGCAGGGGCAACCCGGCCCAGCTCCTTACTTCTCTGCCTTGGCTCCTTTCTTCCCACGCGGCCGCCCCGTCGGCTGTGCCAGCGTCTGCTCGTCTGTGGCCACGATGTAGTCGTAGAAGCCCCGGTTGAACTGGCTGATGATGTGGCAGCTGGAGCCCGAACGGAGGTGCTGGTGAGAGCCGGGGGCGAGGCGGGGGCTACCCGGGCAGCTGCGGGCATGGCCCTCCCTTCCCAGGGCTCCCCCGGGGCTGGGGCCGGGCGAGGGCAGGGTGCCCAGCCCCACCCACAAGCTGCAGGGACCAGCCCATCATGTCTCCTCCTGCAAGGGCCTCCCCCCAGGGCTGCACTGGCCACCCCCAACCCTCCCCCCAGGGCTCCCTCTGCACCCCCCAGGGCTGCACTGGCCACCCCCAACCCCAGGGCTCCCTCCCCACCCCGCAGGACTGCACTGGCCACCCGCAACCCTCCCCCCAGGGCTCCCTCCCCACCCCCCCAGAGCTGCACTGGCCACCCGCAACCCTCCCCCCAGGGCTCCCTCCCCACCCCCCCAGGGCTGCACTGGCCACCCCCAACCCCCCCCCCCCAGGGCTCCCTCTGCATCCCCCAGGGCTGCACTGGCCACCCCCAACCCCACCCCCCAGGGCTCCCTCTGCACCCCCCAGGACTGCACTGGCCACCCCCAACCCCCCCCCCCCAGGGCTCCCTCTGCACCCCCCAGAGCTGCACTGGCCACCCGCAACCCTCCCCCCAGGGCTCCCTCCCCACCCCCCCAGGGCTGCACTGGCCACCCCCAACCCCCGCCCCCCAGGGCTCCCTCTGCATCCCCCAGGGCTGCACTGGCCACCCCCAACCCCACCCCCCAGGGCTCCCTCTGCACCCCCCAGGACTGCACTGGCCACCCCCAACCCCCCCCCCCCCAGGGCTCCCTCTGCACCCCCCAGGGCTGCACTGGCCACCCCCAACCCTCCCCCCAGGGCTCCCTCTGCACCCCCCAGGGCTGCACTGGCCACCCCCAACCCCCCCCCAGGGCTCCCTCCCCACCCCCCAGGGCTGCACTGACCACCCCCCCCGCCCCAGGGCTCTCCAGGGCTGCTCACCGGGACTGGACGGGCAGCTCGGCGTTGAGCACGCAGGCTGGGATGCTGAACTGCTCCAGGAAGAGCTTCAGGCGGTAGCTGCGCTCCAGGCTGCTGACGAAAAGGACGGCTTTGCCTTGCACCAGCCCCAGCTTGAGCAGCGCGTAGAGCAGCAGGAACTTGTCCTCCTCGGCCGCGCAGCAGATCTGGTACTGCCGCAGCTGGGCCGCCACAGGCAGCGGGGACTCCTGCAGCTTGAGGGTCACCTGCCGGCGAGGGACGGGGTTGAGCACTTGGCTCCGGGTCCTCCAAGGTGTCTCCCTGGTCCTGGCCCACCTGCCCCAGGCCCCCTTACCGGGTTGTGCAGGACCAGCTCCTTCAGCGCCTGCACCTCCTCGCTGAAGGTGGCCGACATCAAGAAGCTCTGGTAGATCTTGGGGAAGTGGCTGCCGAGGAACCACAGACCAGCTCAGAGCCGCCCCAGCCCGCAGCTGCCTCCCAACACGCTCCAGGAGGGGGCTCTGAGCACAGGCCACATGGGAACGTTCATCCTCCGACCTGGCGCTCCAGCCGGGCCTTACAGGCAGTACGGCCCCTCTACGCCTCAAGCAAGCAGCAAATCTACCCCCTGCACAGAGATCATCCCCACTCCCAGTCCCCTGCCACTCCCCAGGGCAGGGCGACCATATTTCCCTGGCCGAGGATGGGACACAGGGAACAACCCCCGTCTGGGCCAAAACAGGACAGATGGTGTGATGTGGTGGGGGATAGGTGTGTAGCTCACAGAGGGTGGGGGGCTCCTGCTGAGGGTCACCTGGTGATCGGGTGACACCTCTAGGTTGCAGACAAAGGGGGAGGTGGAGCCTGAGGAGTTCGAACTGGAACTGGGAGTTGGGAGCAGTGAGTCTGGGCTGGGAGAGAGAGAGACAAAGGAGGGGACAAGGCCCCGGCTCCGGGGGCCCCTCGGGGCCTCCTCTCCCCTGCATGGATTGGACTGGCTGTCTCTGCCGGCTGCACTGACTCCTCTGTACGACGCTGTGTCCTGTCAGCTAATAAACCCGCTGTTCTCCTGCTGAGCGAGTGTCACTCCTGCCTGCGGCCGGGTGCAGAGCTTGGGGACCCAGCAGAACCCCATTATACATGGTCACCCTAGCTGGGGTGCCAGGAACAGGACTACGGCCCCACCAGCGAAGCTCCTGGCTCCCCTGAGCTAAGGGTGGCAGCCCGTGCCAACACACACTCCAGCTCCTGGCTGCCCCAGCTGGGGGAAGCTGGACACCTCCGGCCCCAACCCCGCTGCAACCACAGTTCACCGTTCACACCCCCCCCCACTCCAACAGCTGTGGCTCCAGAACCCCCAGCCCCAGCAGCCCACTCAGCTCCAGCCCCCGGGGCCGGTGGTCACCCCAGCTCAGGGCCTCACCACAGCAGGTTCTTCAGATCCTCCTCAAAGCCGAAGGAGAACAGCAGGTCGGCCTCGTCCAGGACCAGCACCTCCAGCGAGCGGCACAAGCGCAGGCTGTGGGCCTGCAGGTGAGCCAGGACCCGGGACGGTGTCCCCACCACCACGTCCGGCTTCTCCATCAGGATGGGCCTGCGGTGGGGGAGGGCAGAGCTGGGGTCACCACCAGCAGCAGAGGAGGGAACGGCCCGGGGGGCGCAGTCAGGCACCACCAAGCCTTGGCTCTGACTAGAGGGGCCCCGGACCGCCCCAGACGTCCCGGAGCTGCAGAGCTCCTGGGAAAGGCAGCGCCCCAGTGGGGCAGAAAAGGGCTGAGCCATCTGGACAGCTCCAGATCTGGCAGCCCCCTGCCTGGCACATTCCCCAGGCTCCCCAGACTGTAAGGGCCTGTGGGCCCCCAGTGCATGGCCCAAGCCAGCCAGGCCCTCAGGGCGTGTGTCTAGTCCCATGGAGAGAATGCAGCTCCCAGGCAAGCCCAGGGAACCGGTAGCTTGGACCACGAGCGGGGACCCCTCTGTACTAATGGGAAGAGGCACAAAGAACCACCCACCCAAACCCCTTCTCTTCTCCCACCCCGCCAGCTCTCACCTCTGCACAGACACGTCCACCTGTCCGGAGACGTCAGCCACGCGGACATCGCGGGAGCAGTACGCCGTCAGCTGCCGGATCATCTGCAGCACCTGCTGACCCAGCTCCTTGGTGGGCACCAGGACCAGCCCACGCACCGCCTGCTCCATCACTGATGAGGACTGGGAGGGGAGGGGCAGGGGCAGATGCTGACTGGCCACGTACCACCGGAACCCGGTGCCAGGGCCTGCCAGGGGCTCGGCCGAGTGTCCGGCTCCTGCCTGGGTTGTCGCGCTTGTGTGGGTACAATGCCTCCACCCCAGGGATGGGCCCAGCCCACAGCTGGCCACTGCCACTGCTCCAGGGCAGCTCCTGCAGGAATAGCCTTGGGGCATGAGAGGGCACCCAGGCTGCTGGAGAGTCAGGCTGACCCCATCTACCTGCAGCTCCAGCGGCACCGCCTGGCCCCAGCCCTCCACTGGGGCACCTGAGCACAGCAAAGGGGCCTCGTGGAGGCTGTGGGGCAGAAGGTCCCAGCTGCTCCCCCAGGGACTCAAGGCCTGGCCAGGCTCAGGCGTGGAGACAGTGCTGTGGGGACGAATGGGAGAGGCCGCCCTGGCCAAGCTGGTGGCGGTGCCCCCGGGGGGCCGACGTACCATCTTCACTTGCAGCAGGTGCTGGATGAGGGGGATGGCGTAGGCGGCCGTCTTCCCAGAGCCCGTCCGAGCCCGGGCCAGCAGGTCCTTGCCCTCCAGGGCCAGCGGAATGGCCTTCTCCTGGATCAGCGTGGGCTTGGCCCAGCCCAGCTCGGCGATGGCCTGTAGGCAGGGATGGAGAGAGGATGCAAGGACCCCCGGGCGCAGCCAAAGTGTCTGGGGTGCAGGTGAGGGGTGCAGGACTCCTGGGTTCTCTCCCGGGGGCGGGGGGAGAGAGACTCCTGGGTCTGAGCTCGGCCCAGGAAAGAAGGGGGCGGGACCCCTGGGTTCTCTCCCCGCGGCCGGGTGGCAGGCCCGGGAGGGGGGACTCCAAGGTTCTTTCCTTGGGGAGGGGTGCAGGACGCCTGGGTTCTCTCCCCGGGGCGGGGGTGCAGGACGCCTGGGTTCCCTCCCCGGGGCGGGGGGGCAGGATGCCTGGGTTCCCTCCCCGGGGGGGGGGGGGGGTGCAGGACGCCTGGGTTCTCTCCCTCGGGGGGGGGGCAGGACGCCTGGGTTCTCTCCCTCGGGGGGGGGGGGGGGGCAGGACGCCTAGGTTCTCTCCCTCGGGGGGGGGGGTGCAGGACGCCTGGGTTCTCTCCCTCGGGGGGGGGGGTGCAGGACGCCTGGGTTCTCTCCCTCGGGGGGGGGGTGCAGGACGCCTGGTTCTCTCCCCGGGGCGGGGGGGCAGGACGCCTGGGTTCCCTCCCTGGGGGGGGAGCAGGACGCCTGGGTTCTCTCCCTCGGGGGGGGGGGGGGGGGCGGGGCAGGACGCCTGGGTTCTCTCCCTCGGGGGGGGGGGCGGGGCAGGACGCCTGGGTTCTCTCCCTCGGGGGGGGGTGCAGGACGCCTGGGTTCTCTCCCTCGGGGGTGGGCGGGGCAGGACGCCTGGGTTCTCTCCCTCGGGGGGGGGTGCAGGACGCCTGGGTTCTCTCCCTCGGGGGGGGTGCAGGACGCCTGGGTTCTCTCCCTCGGGGGGGGTGCAGGACGCCTGGGTTCTCTCCCCGGGGGGCGGGGCAGGACGCCTGGGTTCTCTCCCCGGGGGGGGCGGGGCAGGACGCCTGGGTTCTCTCCCTCGGGGGGGGGGGGCGGGGCAGGACGCCTGGGTTCTCTCCCTCGGGGGGGGGGGGCGGGGCAGGACGCCTGGGTTCTCTCCCCGGGGGGGGGGGGGGGGGCAGGACGCCTGGGTTCTCTCCCCGGGGGGGGGGGGGGGGCAGGACGCCTGGGTTCTCTCCCCGGGGGGGGGGGGGGCAGGGCAGGACGCCTGGGTTCCCTCCCCGGGGGGGGGGGGGGCAGGGCAGGACGCCTGGGTTCCCTCCCCGGGGGGGGGGGGGCAGGGCAGGACGCCTGGGTTCTCTCCCTCGGGGGGGGGGGCAGGACGCCTAGGTTCTCTCCCTCGGGGGGGGGGGGGCAGGACGCCTGGGTTCTCTCCCTCGGGGGGGGGGGGGTGCAGGACGCCTGGGTTCTCTCCCCGGGGCGGGGGGGCAGGACGCCTGGGTTCTCTCCCTCGGGGGGGGGGGGGGGCGGGGCAGGACGCCTGGGTTCTCTCCCTCGGGGGGGGGGGGGGGAGCAGGACGCCTAGGTTCTCTCCCTCGGGGGGGGGGGGGCGGGGCAGGACGCCTGGGTTCTCTCCCTCGGGGGGGGGCAGGACGCCTGGGTTCTCTCCCTCGGGGGGGGGGGCGGGGCAGGACGCCTGGGTTCTCTCCCTCGGGGGGGGGTGCAGGACGCCTGGGTTCTCTCCCTCGGGGGGGGGTGCAGGACGCCTGGGTTCTCTCCCCGGGGGGGGGAGCAGGACGCCTGGGTTCTCTCCCTCGGGGGGGGGCGGGGCAGGACGCCTGGGTTCTCTCCCTCGGGGGGCGGGGCAGGACGCCTGGGTTCTCTCCCCGGGGGGGGGGAGCAGGACGCCTGGGTTCTCTCCCTCGGGGGGGGGCGGGGCAGGACGCCTGGGTTCTCTCCCTCGGGGGGGGGCGGGGCAGGACGCCTGGGTTCTCTCCCTCGGGGGGTGGGCGGGGCAGGACGCCTGGGTTCTCTCCCCGGGGGGGGGGGCAGGACGCCTGGGTTCTCTCCCCGGGGGGGGGGCGGGGCAGGACGCCTGGGTTCTCTCCCCGGGGGGGGGGCGGGGCAGGACGCCTGGGTTCTCTCCCCGGGGGGGGGGCGGGGCAGGACGCCTGGGTTCTCTCCCCGGGGGGGGGGCGGGGCAGGACGCCTGGGTTCTCTCCCCGGGGGGGGGGGGGCAGGACGCCTGGGTTCTCTCCCCGGGGGGGGGGAGCAGGACGCCTGGGTTCTCTCCCTCGGGGGGCGGGGCAGGACGCCTGGGTTCTCTCCCCGGGGGGGGGGAGCAGGACGCCTGGGTTCTCTCCCTCGGGGGGGGGCGGGGCAGGACGCCTGGGTTCTCTCCCTCGGGGGGGGGCGGGGCAGGACGCCTGGGTTCTCTCCCCGGGGGGGGGGAGCAGGACGCCTGGGTTCTCTCCCTCGGGGGGGGGCGGGGCAGGACGCCTGGGTTCTCTCCCCGGGGGGGGCGGGGCAGGACGCCTGGGTTCTCTCCCTCGGGGGGGGGCGGGGCAGGACGCCTGGGTTCTCTCCCCGGGGGGGGGGGCGGGGCAGGACGCCTGGGTTCTCTCCCCGGGGGGGGGGGGGCAGGACGCCTGGGTTCTCTCCCCGGGGGCGGGGGAGGCAGGACGCCTGGGTTCCCTCCCCGCGGGGGCGGCCGGTACCTGCAGCAGCCGCGCGTCCAGCCCCATGTGCGCGAAACTTGGCTCAGGCTCCATCGCCAGCCTCCACCGCCCGCGTGTGCCCGGGGCCCAAGGCGCATGCGCCGCTCGCCGCTGTGGCGGGGGCATAAAGGCGCGCCACCGCGGGGCTAGAGCGTCCCCCTTCGCCCTCTGCCGCCCCCTAGGCCGGCGGTGCGTCCTGCAGCCCGGGTGCGGCGCCCAGCGCGGCCACGCCCCCCGCACAGCCTGAGCGTGACGTCGCCGGCGCCGGAGAATCCCGGGAAGCCCCCGACTCGGGGCAGGCTGACGTCACCGCCCGGCTGCGGAGCCCCCATTGACCTAGTTCCCACGCTACCCGCTCGGCCACAGTGGCTGCAGCGTTGACACCGGGCCCCGGGCCCCAGCCTGGGGTCCCCACAAACCGCAGCAGTGACCCTCTGCCGGGCCACTGATTAAAATAAACCCGAAACACCCACTGCCAACCAAACCGCCCCAGGGACCCATCGCCCCGCCGGGACGTACCCCCTTTGTCGTTATTGCCCCCCTCAGCCAGCCACGGGCTGCGGTCGGGGGGCAGCCCCCACAGGTAGCGCCCCTGTTTGCCCATGCTGCATGGGCCAGCTGCTTGAGCTCAGTACAAGGCTTGGTACCAGCCCTGGCAGGGGGTTACCTGGATATCCCCACGCTGGGTCACAAGAGCCTCACGGTGTCCAGCGGAAGCCAAGCTCAGGCCTCCTGATGCCACGGAAGATGCGTTCTCAGGCTCTCCCACAGAGGGGAAAAGCAGGTTGTCTCTCAGAGGCGTATTCACGCTGCATCGAGGTGTAAATTAAACACGGGCAGGCAAAGCACCAGATACCAGCCTCAAACGAACTGCTCAGCAGCAAAGGGGCACCCCAGGGTGAGCTGCGCCAGCCCTAGGCAGGGTGAACTGCAGGAGGATCTCTCAAAGCTCAGGAGCCCACCCAGCACCTGGGAAACCCCCACAGCACGGCTGCGATCGTGACGAGAGGCTGAGCCAACCTCGCCGAGGGCTTTGGGCAGCTCAGCCTCAGGGAGTTCCCATGGCGGGGAAGGGGGCGCGGGTGGGCTCCCGGGAGCGGGTCCCCCTGTCCTCGATGCCTCAATCTCAGGGCGTGATAAACTTCTATTCTGAGCAAAAAGGAGCCCAGCTTTGCACACTCTAGATCCATCCTCTTCCCGGCTGGCTGGGGCGAGGCTCGGGGCTGGGCCCTAGCCCCACAGGCCTGCCTCAACCTGCCTGGGCTTGTTTTTCCAGGGTCTTGCCTCTGGGTAGTGGGCGTCAGAGACAAGGGGCAGTTAGGCCTCTCCCAACTGGAGGCAGGGCAGTGGTAGCCCCCACCATTTGGAGTGCCACTGCCACTAGGGTATCAGGGCCAAAGCCGCACCCCTACTTGGTCCTGAGCCTCACACGCACCTGTCCTCTCCTCCCCCCTCAACTCCAGCCCTTGCTCTGCCTCTGCCCCCAAGCATGCGCCCCCTCCCCCAGCTACTCAGGGCAGTGACGCATGAGGTGGGAGGAGTGAAGAGACACAAGTGGCAGGCAGGGGGGCTTCAGAAAAGGGAGCTCTAGGGGAGTGGGTAAAGAGGCCCATGCGGTGGGCAGGCTTGGGGTAGGTGGCCCGACCCAGGCTGGAGCTGGGGCCCAGGCCACAGTGCAGGTTCTAGGGGCCCTCTCCCTGCTGCTAGCCAACTTGGAACATGCATGCTCAGCCTCCTCTTGCCTGCGGCACAGGCCCCCAGGGGCTCCCACCTTTCCCCCAGCCCAGAAACCAGCCCTGGCCCCGCAGCCAGCTCCCGAGGCGAGCGTGACCAGACGAGGTTTTATTTCACTCCAAAATCGTAACAAAGAACACGGGTGATGAATTCTCCCTACGGCGCTGGGGCTGGGCCCACACACCCAACCAGCTGGAGCAGCGCTGGGGGGAAGGAGAAAACATCCACCTGCATGACAGATTTACTGCATCCGAACTAGGCCAGGGCAGCCCCAGGACCATCTGCCTTCACCATCATAAATACCAAAGGCGCAGGGGTATGCTGGCACCAGCCACCTTTCCTCGCTGGGGACAAAGGCAGGAAGAAACTCCAGGGGAAAACACCTACCCCCGAGTGCATCTCTACCCCCAGACCCAGCACCAGCCCGGCTGAGGGAGGGTGTGTGTAGCCTGGCATCTCAGGCAGAGCAGAGCAGGCCTGTGCCGGCCCCGAGACAGGCCTGGGGCTGGCCCCAGAAAGGTAAACGCAGCTCTTGGCCACATCTCTAGGTCAGAGCCTCTCTGGTCACTTACTGGGGGCTGGCGCAGATGCACTGGGGGAGGCCAGGGGGTGGCTGGTCTCCCTTGTGCATCAGGCACTGGGTGCCAGGGGAAAGGAGAGGCCAGGCCACTCCTGGGCTGCTATTAGCAAAATAGATTCTGGTATAAAACAGTGGCTGCCCCTCCCTCTTCCTGCCCCCCCAAAGGGCCTGCAACACACATGCCAGGTGCAGAGCTGCCAACCAACACACCAGGGCTGCCCCCAACCCCCCAGAGCTATTACCACAGGCAGGACGAACCAGGGCAAAGCAGGCACCACTCAGAGCTGCACCCATGTGCGGGAGGACAGAAGGGCCTCTGGGGAGGCCTGGCACACCCCCGAGGCCCTGCCGGGAGCAGGGCAGATCAGTGCCATGAGCCCAGGAGGAGCAGCTAGCCCCAGCTGGTGAGCATCAGAGACACCCCCTGAGTCAGCCAGGGGCCAGCCTCCTGCTGGCAGCACAGACGCACCCGGCGGCCAGGCTGGCGAATCACAGGCCCCAGGGGCTTGGGGACATGGCACTGCCATAGCCAGGAGGGATCTGTGCTTCCCAGCTGCTGCGCGATCCAGTGCCCAGCTACGCCGGGGGGAGAGGAGCGGGGGGGCGGGCACCGTAGTGGTGACAGGGAGCTCGTGGGGAGCGGGGAGGGGAAGGTTTACACCAGTTTCTTGGCCTCAAAGAAGCTCTTCAGGTGTCTCATCTGCCAGATGCCAGTGAGGATGAGGATGATGGTCTGGGCGATGGACCACCACAGCACCCGCTGGTTGGTGCTCTCGCTGGTCATACGGAACCGCTCCTCCCGGTACTGTGGGGGAGAGGCAGGGAGGGGTCAGAGCAGGCAGGGATCCCTCCCCAGCCCCCCAGGCACAACACCACCGCCTCACCCGCAAGGGGCTCGTGGCGTCCTCTTCACGTGCATGCGCTTAGGCCGGGGCCCAGCTCGCCATGGCCCCAGGCGTAGGACGGAGCAGGCTCAGGCGAAGCCGGGCTGGTCGCAGCCCTCCTCTGCCCAGCTGCCTCGTGCCAGCCCCGCAAACCCCTTTGGCGTCCGCCCACTGGCGAATCCTCTCCGCCACGGCCCTGGCTGGCTTTCCCGCCACGGCTCTCTGCTCCCAGCCCCTCAGCAGTCCCGGGTTAGCGGAGTGACACCCTCAGGCCAGCAGCCTCTTACCCTTTGGTAGTTCTGCTCCTTCTGGATCTGTTCCACCTGGTCCAGCAGCTGCCGGGCTCGGAGCTGCAGCTCTGTCAGCTTGTCCTTGGCGGCGATCTCAGGGTAGTTGTTGGTGTGCTCCCCAACCTGGATGTCCAGGTGCACGCGCTGCCCAGGGAACAGGAGGGGTCAGAGGCTCAGGGGTCCCGGCAGGACGGCACCCACGGGTGCAGATCATCGGATCTGTCCAGCTTCCACATCCCCTGGCTCCCTCCCTCCTGCCTGAGGGCCGTTTTCAACCATCAGAGAGCCCCGTTCCCTTTCCCACAAGCAGTGGGCACCATCCCTGTACGACTGCTGGAGAAACCGAGGCAAGGAAAAGGCAAATAGCAGCCCATGGCCATGCTGCGAGAAGGGCAGAGCCAGGATTGGAGCCCAGGGATCTCAATCAGGCACCTTAGGCAGACCGTCCTTCCCCCGGCTAACCAGCAGCGCTCCAGCTGTTCTCCTGCAAGCCCTGGATGACCCACATTTTGAGCCCCACCATCCAGCTGGGCTGCTGCTTCCTCCAGAGCTCAGGGACAGAGCTGGGGTGAGGCACTGGAGGGTTCTCTTACCAGCTTGCCGCCCGCAAAGAGCGCCATGCGCGTGGAGTTGGAGTGCAGGCAGATCTGGTGCTCGCCCGGGGTGTGTGAGGTGAAGGTGAAGCGTCCCTCTGAGCCATACTGCCGGGACAGAACGACCTGGAACGGACAGGGACAGAGCCAGGAGTAAGGATCCCTCTCACCTTTCCCATCCCTGGACAGAATAAATTTTGTTATTTGCGTCAAGTCGTGTGCGGACGTGCACCGCCACCACGCTGACGCTGCCGGCCAGGGGCGCTCTGCTGGGGGGGCTGCCCAAGCGCTCAGTTTATGGGGAGCAGGGCCCCACCCACCCCACAGGCGGTTGGCAGCGCCAGCGGCACCTACCCAGGCCACGGGAAGCACCAAAGGGCATCAAGGGCCGGGCTGTGCTTCAGGGAGGTGCAGGGCTCTGGGCACTGGGAGGCGCCTGGGTTCAGGACAGCTGGGCTCTGTCCCACGGGCGGGGGGCAGCCGGCTGCATTACCTTTCCGTCGGGGTCCTTCACCTCCACGTGCATGCCCAGCCCCGGCGTGGAGGGCAGGAAGGACTCCGACTGCTTGTCCCACAGCTGGGTGCGGTAATTCCCTAAGGGGCAGAGACAGGCTCAGGGGAGAAGAGGGGTCTGCCCCCCCACCCCACCCCACCCCACCTCCAGCTGGCCCCGCCCCTCACTGGCTCCGCCCCCCGCTCCCAGCTACCGCCATAGCCCTGTGGTACTCCCCCTCTCTCACCCCCCACCACTAGCAGGTTGGTCCCTCCCATCTCCCCGCCAGCCCCAGTTGGTCCCTCCCATCTCCCCCCCCCGTCTCGACAGTTGGTCCCTCCCATCTCCCCCACAGCCCCTGTTGGTCCCTCCCATTTACCCCCCATCCCGTCCTCCGGTTGGTCCCTCCCATCTCCCCCCCCCCGTCTCGCCGGTTGGTCTCGCCCCTCACCGATCACCATGGTCTCGTCCGGGATCTCCTCGATGAAGCAGCGCTTCTCGGTCTCCCCGATGTGGAAGTAGAGCGCATGCGCGCCCCGGCCGGCCAGCTCCGCCAGGAGCACCAAGGCCGCCACCGTCCGCAGCATCCCAGACACCCGCACCCCGCCGCCGCCGGCCATGGACAGCCCCGCGCCCTACCGCGCCTGCGCTGCCACGGCTCCCCGAGGGAGGGGGGAATTTGAGAACAACGCGCATGCGCATCCCTCCCCGCATGCCCGCCCCGGGGCCGAACTGCGCACGCGCCAAGCCGGGGAGACGGGCTCTGAGCATGCGCAGCCTTCAACCACCAGTCACGCACCCACACGCCACAGGTACGGGTGCGCGCGAGGGTACGTCGCGTGCCCTAGCCTCGCCCTGAACCTGTTGAGGGAGGGGCTCGCACATGCGTGGTCCCTGTGAGCGCCTGAGCCTAGGGCGCATGCGCAAAGCGGCCTCCCTCGTCTGCTCTGGGTTGTAGCGCTCTGAGTTGCAGGTTCGAGGCTCGGACCCGGAGCTGGCAGCCCGGACCCCAGGGTCCTGTTCCCCGCTGGCGGTTCAGGGCTCGAGCGTCCCGTGTCGGTGTAGGGCTCTGCACTGATTGCTTTGCAGCCTCCCACAGAGGCATCCTGCTGACAGGGCGGTGGGGGTCAGAGTTAAGGGGCTTTGCGCGGCAGAAGGGCCAAGCATGCAACCTGCCAGCTCTAGAACTGGAAGTTGTGTTGACCCACTTGCCTGACAAACTCCGATGTCCCTCTTCCTCTGGCCATGAGCTGTTGCAGCCCTTGCAAAAGTGCGCAGGGCTGAGCAGGCCATGAGCATCAAAACGGGGCTGGAGTCACTCAGGCCCCAGCCTGAAGAGAACAACCTTGCAGGCGTGGAACTGTACAGGCATGAGGGGAATGGGATCAATCCAGCATGGGAGCAGCCCCCTTGGGTCCCTGAGCAAGCTGGAAGACATGGGTCCCTGGAGCCGGTGGGGTGTCTCAACTAGTCCTTATTACAGCTGGCGCCTGGCCCCCCCCAGACGCAGTGTCACTCAGGCCCCAGCAGCTTGCGTGATCCTCTCACATCTGGGGTGTTTGGCAGGACAAGGGGGACCATATTTCCCCTAAACACCCAGCATGCACTCAGCTGCTCCCCCAAGTCACCCCCCCCCCGTGTGCTGGAACCCTGTGTGTCCTCTCCCTCGTGCGAGGCTGTGGCCCAAGCCTGCATCCTGTTCCCCCTCTTGCTCATGCGAGGCTATGGCCTAGGGCTGGAATCCTGTTCCCCCTCTCCCTCGTGCGAGGCTGTGGCCTCAGGCTGGAATCCTGTTTCCTTCTCCATCGTGCAAGGCCTATGGCAGGGTCCCCTCAGGAGGCTGTCTCCCATCACTGGAGCCCTGCCGTACCCCCATGTTGGAACAGAGGCTCACCCCCCAGCCCTGTCTGGTGCCCCGTGCCACCCCCGTGTCACCACGCCACACCACACCAGAGGGTATTTGTTCTCATTGCGCTTGCCCACAGATGAGGTGAGCCAGAGCCCCGGAGGGATCGTCCTGGCCTGGCCGCAGTACATGGTCTCTCTCCAACCCCCTGGAGATCGGGTGTTGGCTCAGTCCCAGCTCACACCTGGGGCAGGCTCCCAGGAGAGCCCCCTCTGCCCACTGTAGCGCGTCCAGTCGGCCGGCTTCGTACAGCCGGCAACGCTGGTCTTTGCAGTACAGCCAAACCTCAGTCCTCTCTGCCTTCCCGGGGCCTGGGCTGCAGTGACGGTCGCCCCCCGTCAGCCCCCGCCGGCCTGGCCAGACACTGCGCAGGGGAAGTGACCCATGAGTGCGGAAGCTGTGGCAATTTCAGTTCCTGCGGGGCCAGGCCAGGCCTTCCCCTGTGGGCAGCCGCCTCTCTGCGTAAACGGAATAGTCCACTGGCACGGCGCTGCCGGGAGATGGAGGTTCAGCTCCCCACGCTGCTGGGAACATGCCGCGTTTCCAGCTCTGCGCATGAGTCAAGGCGCCGCTCTGCCGGGACAACCCGGAGGGCCTGGCCTGTTAGCCATGGCTTTTGAGTCACCCACCCCGCTGGCTCTTTGAGCCCTGCCTGGAACCAGGCCAGCAGGCCCGTTGGCTTCCTCTGGGCCGCTGTGCCTGCCCAGGCCTGACTCACCGTCTCCGACGGCAGACAGAAGCACAGCTGTGTTCAGCCAGCCAGCTGGGACCATGAGTAACTGGACTGGGCCAGCACCTAGTCTCAGGCCCTCGGGTGCTAGGCGCTGTACGTTATTAGGTGTATTACAGTAGTGCGTGGGGGCACAATCATGGAGAGGGCCCAAGTCCAGGCGCTGTCCAGCCACTCACCAGAGATGGTCCCTGCTCCTGAAGATTACAGTCTATCTAAGCAGACCCATTCCTTCTGTCTTCCCATGACTATCCCTAGCCAGATGCCGGACACAGTCCTGCTTGTGGGCAGCAGGGAGGTCGAGTGGAGAAAGCACTGGCTGGGGACTCGGGAGCCCTGGTGCTGCCTGGTGACCTGGGGCCCTTCTCCGCCCCTCCCATCCGTGTTACCTGGAAGCTGCCTGGGGCAGGGCCTGCCTCTCACTCAGTGTCTGTGCAGCGCCCAGCGCGGCAGAGCCCCGGTCTCAGCCGGCGCTGGTCTAACAGCCGATGGCTGCCACCGCTGGTCCTTGGGTTCATCTCCTATCACATTCAGCCGGCGCTAAGAGGATAATTGGTTCCCAAGTGCGCTGGAGTCCCTGGCAGCCAAGCCTCCCTTCCCCATCGCTGAGTGCCCCCCTCACGAGGATACCCTGCCCTCCTGCAACTCCCCAGCCCTACCACCAACGCACCCGTCCCTGCTCCAGGTTCCAACTATGCCTCGCTGGGCATCTCCAGCGTTGGGCCTCGTCAGAGCTGGGCCTCCAGGAGACCCCTCTAGGGCGTAGTCGGCAGGCCTGCTGCGGTGTGGTATGAACTGGCTAGGCTGAAAGTTGTGTGTTCGTTGGGCATGGACCTGCTCCATCAAGGGGTGACTTGCCCTCTGCTGAGCACATATCCCAGATAATGGGCTTCCAGTTTTCCCAGCCATTAACTCTGTCCCCCTCCGTACTCGCAAAATGGCAGCCGTTCTTCCGGACGGGAATACCAATGGCTACGTCGTCCACATACCCAGCCACCCGGCAGGGACACCACTGGACTTGTTGGTCCCTCAGATGCTGAAAAGGAGCCACCCCCACCCCCGTAACTGCAAGACACCCTCTTAAAGCGAGTTAGGCCGAGGGGTGTAGGAAAAGCCATCTGCTGAGAGCCCAGCGGTTGGGGATGTGCCAGGAGCCCCAAGTCGAATCCACAGCAGTGATGTAGCTTCTCCCCGCTGGCCTAAGCATCCGTCTGCCCCCTGCATGGTGTAGGCAGCGCGTTTCTGATGGCCGCCCTGAAAGGCATGGAGCCGGCAGGCTTCACAACCGCGCGACAGACCTCCAGTTGCTTGGGCACTCCTCTCTCCCCCGACAGCCCCACTCAGTTTGTGGGGGGTCGGTCAGAGACCGCCCTGTACGATGTTCCCAGTTCCATGCTGAAGTGATGCTGGACCAAGGCATCTTTCCATGGCCATCCAGTGTTAGGCACCAGCTGGAGTGCCTGTTCCTTCTCTAAGAGCATCAGAACTGCCACACTGGGTCGGACCAAAGCTCCATCTTTCCCAACATCCTCTCTTCCAACAGTGGCCAATGCCAGATGTCCTGGGGGAGGGAACCCAACCGGTGATGAACTCTCTCCTACCATCCATCTCCAGCCTCCGACAAACAACAGCTAGGGACCCCATCCCTTCCTGTCATAGGTGGACGTCTGTGAATGGATCTAGTTCTTTTTCAACCCTGTTAAAGTCCTGGTCCTCACAACCTCCTCTGGCCAGAAGTTCCACAGTTCTTCCTGGTGTTTGTTTTACACCTCCTCCCTGTTTATTCCCTTGGGTGACCCCCTAGTTCTTGTGTAATGGGAACACACCACACCAGCCTTGATTTTATAGACCTCGATTATATCGCCCCATAGCCTCCTCTTTTCTAAGCTGAGACGTCCCAGTCTTCTCAATTTCTCCTCATACGGCAGCTAAAATCCTCATCATTTTTCAGAGAGGTAGCCAAGTTAGTCTGAATCTTCAAAAACACCAGGAAGCCCTGTGGCACCTTATAGACTAACAGATATTTTGGAGCATGAGCTTTCGTGGGCCAGGACCCGCTTCGTCAGATGCGTGAGTGGGGAGGTTTCCAGAGCAGGATTTAAAGAGGGAGTCATTTTGTTGCTCTTTTCTGAACTTTTTCCAATGCTGAGCTCTCTTTTCTGAGGTTAAGTGAGCACATCTGCATGCAGGGTTCAAGCTGGGGGTGTACTATGGATTTATACAGCAGCAGTGAAATATTCTCTGTCTCATTCTCCCTTGTTTAATGACTCCGAGCACCCTGAGCATTGAGGTTTCTTGCAGGCAATTATTAATTTGGAGTCCCAGTTCCTGAGGACACTGCAGGGTGAAGAGGCCTCCCTTGGCTTTCCAGGGCTTCAGCGAATGTACGTGCTACCTTTGTTTTCTCCAGGTCCTTTGAGATGGATTGTATTAGGGTTTCGGCTCTTGGAGGCTGGCTTTTCCGTGTCTTCCACCCCACGTCTGTTCTGCGGATGGAAGCTTCCCTGGGTGGTAAACAGCAGCCCAACGTTGGATGGTCCCAGTGGTGAGTGGCCTGAGTTCCCTGAGCGTTTTGTAGAGTAAATCTGTCCGTCTGGCTCATGGTGTGCGTAACGCTCCTCGGTCAGCAGTAACCGATCTCGCCCCTCGGCCAGGTCATGAAATTTGTTTCCCAGACTTCCTCAGGGAGGATGAGGATGAGGATCCCACGTGAGGATCTTCAGCAGCTCATCAGCAATGGTTGTGGCTTTCACGGTCGGGCTGGTGCGTGTCAGATGGCCTAAGCCACAGGAGTAGGTGCAGGCTGGTGTCTGGGGCTCTCCTCTGTAGGGCAGCTATAGGGCAATTCAGAGGGATCTCTGCCAAGGGAGGGCACCCACGGAACCCACTGGTTGGCATGTGTGGTACGATGCCCAAAATTTCTCAGGTTCTTTCATGACGCTGGGCCAGATCCTCGACCAGGTGGGACCCTTCATGGGATCAACCCCAACTAAATCATCCCAGCCAGGACTTTATCAGGCTGGGTCTTAAAAACCTCTAGGGATGGAGATTCCACCACCTGTCTCGGTAACACATCCCAGTGCTTCGCCACCCGCCTGGGGAAAGAGTTTGTCATATCCAACCTACACCTCCCCCTCTGTAACTTCAGCCCATTGCTCCTTGTTCTGCCATCTGACACCACTGAGAACAGCCTCTCTCCATCCACTTTAGAGCTCCCCTTCAGGAAGTTGAAGGCTGCAATCAAATCACCCCTCAGTCTTCTCTTCTGCAAACTAAACAAGCCCAAATCCCTCAGCCTCTCCTCATAGGTTGTGTGCTCCAGCCCTCTAATAATTTTTGTTGCCCTCCACTGAACCTGCTCCAATGTGTCCACATCCTTTCAATACTGGGGGGCCCAGAACAGGACACAATACTCCAGATGTGGCCTCTCCAGTGCCGAGTAGAGGGGAATAACAGCTTCTCTAGATCTGCTGGAAATGCTCCTCCTAATGCACCCAATATGCTGTTAGCCTTCCTGGCTACAAGGGCACACTCTTGACTCATATCCAGCCTCTCATCCACTGTAATCCCCAGCTCTTTTTCTGCTGCACTGCTAGTTAGCCAGCCGGTCGCCCGCCTGTAGCAGTGCTTGGGATTCTTCCATCCCAAGGGGAGGACTCAGCACTTCTCCTATTGAACCACATCAGATTTCTTTTGGCCCAGTCCTCCAGTTTGTCCAGGTCACTCTGGGCCCTATCCCAGTGCATCTACCTCACCCCCTATCTTGGTGTCATCTGCAAATTTGCTGAGGGTGCAATCCGACCCCTCATCCAGGTCATTAATAAAGATATTGAACAACACCAGCCCCAGAACCGGGCTTCGGGGCTCTCTGCTTGAAACCGGCTGCCATCCAGACTGTGGTGGAGTGGGGGGTGCGTGTGAGAGAGCTCGCCTGAGGCTGGATGTGTGTGAGACAGGCAGAGCAGCTCCCAGTGGCGAAGGATGACCCCTGGGGCTGTCGGCTAAGCTGGCAGGTAACACCTCTGACCTGAACAAAGAGCAGGGAGGAGCCGAGCTGGGTTTGAATCGGAGGTGGCAGTTAGATGGTGGGGGGAGTTGGAAGGAGCCAGCCTGGCTAGGGGGGCAGCTACACCCCATAGGGGCCCCCCTCGGGCTCCTCTCCCCAGGACGGGTTGCAATGTCTGTCTCTGCTGGCTGTACTGACCCCTCTGTGCTGAGCTGTGCCTCTGTCGCCTAATAAACTCCCTGTTCTACCTGCTGAGTGAGAGTCACTCCTGCCTGCCTCCAGGGAGCAGAGCCTGGGGACCCCTGAACCCCATCACACAGACATTGAGCCATTGACCACGACCCGTCGGGCCTGTCATCCAGCCAGCTTTCTATCCATCTTACAGTCCCTGGATCCCATCCAGTCAGATCTCAGAGCAATGAGGAAGCAGCCCTGAACCTGGCCTCGACGCCAGAGCACGCAGATCGCCCGGGGAGGCTATCGAGGAAGTGGTGCGAATCAGACCTTTCAACGCTGCTCTCGACGGCCCAGCCCTCTGTTACGGGCCCAGCGCATCGGCGTCACCTACAGCGAGTCAGTCGGGGCATCAGCTCCCTTGGGCCCCCATCAGCTCCTTAGATGTACCCTGGCAGTGCTGGCGGCCCTCCCTTCCCGCTTCCCGGCTTGTTCTGCCCCCCCTCCCTCCCGTCTGGCAGGGGCTGCCTGACGGCAGTGCTCCCCTGGGGCTCTGCGAGATGCGGGACAGGGGATCGGGGCCGCGCTGGGCAGGGGGCATCCGTTGCCCTGTGCCCAGGGAGGGCTGCCTGGCTCTGCCATGCTGGGAGGCCTTTCCCCCTGCTAGCTGCTCCAGCTCCCTGCCCGGCGCAGCCTGCACACGAGGCTGAGCACGCTGGAGTCCCAACCCCACGCCTCCTTTCCGCCTGGTGTATTGCTCAACTGGCGCTGTGCGCCGAGCCAGCCCTCCAGGTGTAACCACACCTCCCCGCGCTCGCCGAGCGGCATAAATAGCCAGGCAATCCCAGCCAGAGGCCAGACAGGCAGCGAGCGAAGGATGGACGACTCGGAGGTGCAGGCAGGCACAGGTACGGCGCAGCCATCAGCAAGACGCAGCTGCCCAGGCTTCCCCCTTCGGCTATAGCGCTGGCAGCCCCAGGGCCTCTTTCCTTCCTCTTTCAATCGACTCGCAAACCGCCCCGCCGGGCTGGGCTGAAAGGCCACGTCCAGGCAGGCCGGGAGGGTGGTGGGGGTGTAGCTCAGAGCCAGGCCCCGGCCGAGCAGGGTCACCGATTGCCTTCGGGGTAAGCGGGCAGTGGCGTTGTGAAACAGGTGAAATCCCAGGAGAGTTTTCTGCCCGTTCTTTCAGCCGACGGCCGCCTCGGGCCGTACCTCCTGCAGTCCCCGCTGAGTGGCGCACAGGAAGCCAGAGGTCGCTGCGGTGGCCGCTTACGACACAGCCGCAAGTCTGAAACTTACGCTAGTGGAAACTTTGAGGGTGCAGAGTAGAGCAATGCTGGACATTACTCGCACATGGGGGCACGTGATCCCCTCTATAAAATACTCCGCACAGGCCCAATGGCAGAGAAACTCCGCAGGGTAGGCTCAGCCGGCGCAGGATGGGCGGGGCGGGGTATTGCCTGCGGTACCTGACCGTGCTGCTTCTCTGCGCTTTCGGCTCAGGGGCTGCTGCGCCCACCATGTGTGAAAAGCCAGCCAGCTGGGTCAGCGTCTTCAAGTACCGGTAAGCGAGTTCTGCGGCCGCCGGGGCTTTTCACCTGGGGGCGCCGTGTTGGGGTGGGGCCGCGGGGCAGGGCCTGCGTGAGGGAGCAGGGCCGTGATGTGCCGGGCCCTGCACGGACCCGCTCCCCACCAGGGCCTGAGGTGGTTCACGAGGACGTGAAAAGGGGGCGGAGCCTGGAAGCGTGGTGAATTCCAGCACCCACGTTTCTGTCTCTGGAGCCTCGTGCCGGGAAGTTGGTGGTTTGCCGGCCTGTGCTGTTCAGAACCGGGCTCGGGCTCGGGCACAGCAGGGTGGGGCGCGCAGCTGTGACAGAGGGGCCGGGAGGGCAGCTGACCCTGGCAAAGGGGGTGCTCAGGGGGAACAGGTGTCCAGCACCTGCCAGCTGCTCTGCCGGCCTGGGAGCCAGATCCTGGAGCTCTGCTGCCAGCAGGACGGGGCCAGTGGATGACACATGGCAGATCCGGGTCTGGCCGCTCCAGGAGACCATGGGACCCTTGTGGCATGACTGGGCTGGGATGTGGGGAGGGCAGCGCTGAAGGGCTCAGTGTGGGCTTGGAGCAGGTTGTGTTGGTGCAACTGAAATTGGTTGGGAACTGGTGCTAGGAGATTGGAGGGGAAGGGTGGGGAGCTGGGGCTGGAGATGCAGAGGGTTGCAGGGCTGGATGGGCGGGGGCCTGGGGGGGCAGGGTGCTGGGGCCGGCCCTGCAGGTTGAAGCAGCCAGCCCCAGCTCCGGCTCCCAGTGCCCACGGGCTGAGGGCCAGGGCCAGCTCCGGTTTGCATCTCTCTGGCTTGCTGCCTTCCAGCCTGTGGGACGTGGCACAGAAGTCTCTCTACCTGCGGAACAATCAGCTGGTCGCCGGCTACTTGCAAGGCCCCAACTCTGCGCTGGAGGGTGAGTCATGCTGCTCCCCTGCCCGGCCCAGAGTTCCTGCCTGCGGGCACGTGGGGCAGTGGATCCTGCACCGGGCACCACGCTGCCACTGCCACCCTTGCGCCCCAGCCCCGGCGCCTGCACTTGGCTGCCCTGACCCTGCCAGGCTCCGCGCTCCTTGCAGCCCTTGCTGCACCCCGTCCTGAAATGCCACTGCCCCCTAGCCAGGAGCTGGCAGCAGGGACCCCAGGGTGGCAATGCCCCTGCCAGTTGCCCTGCTAAGTGCCAGCCAGGCTAGTCTGGTTTTATTCCTGGGGCCCCTTTGGGTGCAGGGGGTCACCCACACACCTGACTGCCCGCTGGGCTCTCCTGCCCTGGGCCCCCGGGTCTCTGCCAGCATGTGGGAGGGGGGTGAGGGGAGCTCAGCCGAGCTCTCCCCTGGGAGGTGGGTGGAGCTGTGCTGGGTGGGACTCACTTCTCCCACCCTTGCTGCCCACAGAGAAGATTTCCTGGATCCCCAACCGCTGCTTCGAGCGTGGGAGGCTCCCCATCATCCTGGGCATCCAGGATGGGCACCGCAGCCTGGCCTGTGGGGCGGGCGCCCTGCCCACGCTGCAGCTGGAGGTGAGCAGGGGCCCTGTCCGAGCCCCATGTCCTGTCCCAGCCCACTGGGCCTCCTGCCTGGGGGCCCATCCTGGGGACCCCTCCTACTGGGACCCCCTACTGCCGGGACCCCTCCTGGGGACCCCTCCAACCATGCCCCTGCCTGGGGACCCATCCTGGGGACCCCTCCCACTAGGACCCCCTCCTGCCAGGACCCCTCCTGCAGACCCCTCCAATTATGCCCCTGCCTGGGGACCCCTCCCACTGGGACCCCCTACTGCCAGGATCCCTCCAGGGCACCCCTCCAACCATGACTCTGCCTGGGGACCCATCTTGGGGACCCCTCCCACTAGGACCCCCTCCTGCCAGGACCCCTCCTGCAGACCCCTCCAATTATGCCCCCGCCTGGGGACCTCTCCCACTGGGCCCCCGCCTGGTGACCCCTCCAACTGTGCCCCTGCCTGCCGACCCATCCTGGGGCCCCCTCCCACTGGGCCCCCTCCTGAGGACCCCTCCTGCTGGGTTCCGCTCCCCCGGCTCAGCCCAAGCTGCAGGTCAGGCTGCCGGGGGGGGGGGCGGGGGAGCATCCCTGGAGCGACCATCACCCGTCCAGGGCCGCCCTGCTCAGCCCTGGCTCAGGGAGCCTCCATCCCTCACCGGCCTCTCCTGTCCGCGCAGGAGGTGAACATCACGGAGCTGTCCCGGGGCGGCGAGGAAACCGCCCGCTTCACCTTCTTCCGCTCCTACAAAGACGGCCTGTGGCGCTTCGAGTCAGCCGCCCACCCGGGCTGGCTGCTCTGCACCTCGGCGCAGTCCAATGAGCCCCTGGGCCTCACCGCCAGCCCCGACGATGCCCACATTGTGGACTTCTACTTCCAGAGGTGCTGAGTCCAGCTTCAACCCCGGCCCCGGCCGCTGCCAGCCCAGGCTGCAGAGGAGGGGGCCAGCCGGGTTGGGAAGGGCTGGGCCACCTCTCCCCAGAGCCAGCTGCAACCAGCCGGCGCTCCGGGGCACAGGAGGCAGAGCAGTGGCTGTAGGACTCCTGCGTCCCAGCAGGAGAGCGCCAGGGCCTGATCCGGCGTAGAACCAGGCCACGAGCTTCAGCTAATGTATCCCCAAGGGGCTTCGATCCTGCAGTGCCGTGGGGGCCCGGCTTGGCTTTGAACGCCCAGTCCCACAGGGCGGCTCTTCCAAAGGGGTCTGGGGGGCACCTAGCCTGGGGTTCGGGAGTCCTGGAGTTACCCCATGCCTCAGTTTACCCCCTGGACAGTGGGGGCAGCAGCCCAGGCCTGCATCCCAGGGGCATGAAGGTAAATCCATTCACCAGATGCTCTGAGAGCAGGTGGGTGGCAGGGCCGGGTGCCCAGCACAGCCATGGCGGGGCAGGGCCGGTCTGGATGGGCTCGGTGGGTCCCAGCAGTTCTGCTCTGTGTGGTTACAGAAGGGCGGGGGTCAGAGCAGGCCCCTGGCTGTGTGAATAGTTCAGCCACTAGAGTCCAGCCCCCAGCCTGCCATTGAATAAACTTGGAAAGTAGTTACCACAGCCTGAGTGACTGTGTTGGGTTGGGAGGTCTTGCCCCTGGGCCCGATTCCCCATCAAACGCCCCGGATGGATCATAACGCCAGGCTCCCTGCCCCAGCGCCCAGGTACCTGCCCTGCTTGCCTCCCTTGGCTGCTCCCGGTAGCTCCCCCAGGCCCCCTGGCCGCCTGCTGCCCATGGTTTTCAGGCCCGGGACAGGCTGGCTAAGACCCAGGGCCTGTCTCCCCACAGTGCTTTGCTGGACTAAGGAATGAAGGAGAAGGACCATCAAGCAGGACGTTTGGGTTCCATTCCCAGCTCAGCTGCCCACTGGCTGCCCCGCCCCCCGCCTCAGTTTCCCCAGCCGTCCCAAGAGACGTGCTCCAGATCTACAGCCACCCATCACACCTCTCGCCCATCGGGCGCTCTGTCTGTTGTTGCCCCCAGGGACCACACCTGCTCTCCTGGCTCCTTGGGCCTGCACGTGGGGTGATCCCCCTGCAGGGCACAGCCCCCGCGTTTTCCCCCGCCCTCGCTGCACAGCTGGGCCTGGGAGCAGAGCGAGCTCGGAAGCTGCCGGGGCCAAGGGGTGGAGGACCTGCTCCCGAGAGAGAGAAGGAAACCAGGAAGAGGGGTTTAAATGACACACCGACAGCCTGCAGAACTCTCTGCCACATGATGGCGCAGTGCCCAGAGCTGGGGAAGGCTCTGCCAAGGAGCCCTCTCTCCCAGGGGCCTGTCGGGACCTGCAGGCCCCAGGGCTGAGCTGTCAGGCCCAGATCCCTCCAGGATGGGCTGATGCAGCAGCTGGGAGGTGGAGCCCCTGAGCCAGCCGGCTCAGGGAGAAGCGGCTGCGGGGTCTGCCCGGAACAGTGGGGAATGGCCCAGCGTCAGCCGGGGGCTGGGAACAACAGCAGTGCCCTTTGGGGAGAAAGTGCTTGGCACAGCCACCCCGGCTGCATTGGCGGGGGGGTGCCGGGCTGGGGAGGGGAGCGAGGGTGCTGGGCCCAGGCCCAGACGGCCCCATTGTGCCCGCGGGTGGGCTGGGCCCGAATGGAGCCCCAGCCAGCATCCCTAGTGAGCCATGGACCCTGACTGGGCAGGGCCCTGCCAGGTCTCCCTGGGACACACACGTCCTTCCTAGGGGTCCAGGCCCCTCACGGGCTGCTCCCCCCGTCATCAGGGGGCCCCAGAGCCTGGCCCGGGCTCTGCAATGAAAGGCTGGAGGTGTCGGGGCAGCAGGGGCCTTCCCCAGCCAGCTCTGCCCCCAGCCCCGGTGCCCAGGCTGTGCAGGGCAGGCTGCCCGCCCCGGCAGGACCTGGATGTGCCCAGCTGGAGGGTAGGGGGAGGGCCTCTACTCATGGCTGAGGCATCCCCCTCTGGCGCTGAGCCCCTGAGGCCAGGCCACCCCCGGCCCTGGCATCGCCCAGGGCGGAGCTTCCCGGAACGCCACCCGCTGACGTGGCAGCAGCCGGGTTTCGACATCCCCTGGCTTCTGCGGCTGCCTCTGCCTGGCCCACGGCAGGGACGCAGTAACTCCCCAGCACCAGCGGCAACGCGTCACTCCCCTTCCCTGTGCCCCGCCCGGGCACCCCCAGCCCTGCACGCTCCTGGCACCCCCTGCGGATCATGTGCCGGTGAGGCCACAAGTGGGCAGCAGCGGGTAGGGGAAGGCCGGGCACTGTGGGAGCTGGTTCAGCATCTCGCTCTGCCACCGGCTCCCTGGATTACTCTGTCTGGGCCTCAGCGTCTGGTCAGTGCCCGGCCTCACAGGCCCTGATCTCGGGGGTTCTGGGCAGCGCTCGGCCTGACGGGCCCTGATCTCAGGGGGGTCTAGACAGCTGTCACAGAGTGGGGGGTCCCTGGGCCTTGCCCCCCCCACCCATAGCTAGATAGCTTATGCTGCACAGGTATAAGAACCATCACTTGGTTCCCGGTGGCGTAGGCTCGGGCCTGGGTGTTATGGTCATACCAGACCTTTTGCTTCCTTTGGGCCCTGGACAGGTTGTCCCTGGTCAGGCCCATGAGCTCAGTGAGCTTTTCCTCCACTCCACCACCAACTCCCCTTTGGGAGAGGCCATCCCCTCCCACTCCTCTCTGAGCAAGTCCAGGGGTCCCCGTACCCTCCTTCCGTACAGCAGCTCAACCAGGGAGAACCCTGTGGATTCCTGGCGCACCTCCCTGTATGAAAACAGCAGGTGGGGTAAGTCCTTGTCCCAGTCTTGGGGTGCTGGTTCATAAGGGTTCTCAGCCGCTGCTTGAGGGTCCCACTGAACCTTTCCACCAGTCCGTTGGTCTGCGGCTCATCAGCTGAGCCCAGGTGTGCCGGACCCCACACTTGTCCCCCAAGCTGTGCAGCAGGGCTGACATGAAGTTGGACCCCTGGGCCATAAGGACCTCCTTGGCCAGGGGTCTGCAACTGGGACAGCGAGAAGAGCCATTTTTTTTCAAATTCAGTTACAAAATCAACCCTTCAAGAGCCCCAGTGCACATGAATACAAGACTGTCATTAATAAATAACATCAAACCATACCTTTTCTCACCCGTTTTCAGAACTGTGCACGGGGGTTTGTACCTGTTACAAAGTTGTTACCCCCATCTCCAGGCTGTACCCACCTCAGCCCCCAAATCTGCCCCATATCCCCAAGCTTTACCCCATCCTGCAAGCCGCCTCCCCACCCCCAGGCTTTACCCCATCAGCCCCAAACCAGTCGCCCACTGCCAGCATTTACCTGCCTAAGATGATAGCCTCTCCTGCTGCTCCGCACTGCCACCCAGGTGTTTATTTTAAAGGCCGTCCAAAGGAAAGCGACGGATTTCGGCTGGGAGAAACTGAAAGCCCAGGGTGGGGGGCAGACACCCTGCAGTGCCCTGGGGTGGGAGGCTTTGAGCATGGCCAGAGGCTCGAGCAGCCCTGTGTATTGGACGGCAGCTCCCGTGTGACGGGGAGGCGGAGCCCTCTCACCCTTCCTCTGTCCAGCTCCTCCTCCTCTTCCCCGGCATGGTTCTAGCAGGACAGGCTCAGCTGTCCACCCTCAGCTCTCCTTTCCCAGCATGCAGCATGCAGGCGGCTGCTGGCTTCTTCTTCCAGGGCTCCCAGCCGCCGCTGACTCCATGTACGGCGCCGGAAGCTGCCGCTGCTTAAACAAACAAACCCAAAGCCCATATTTAACGGCAGATGTTGTTTAAGTGGCAGCAGCCTCCACAGCCACATGTGGAGTCAGCAGCAGCCCCGCTCGGAGCCTCAAGTGGCTCCTTAAAGAGCCACATGCGGCTCCGGAGCCACAGGTTGCCGACCCCTCTCCTTGGGGAACGCCACCCTGGTGAAGATGGACAGCAATGCATCCGCCATAGTGTCAGCTTTGATAGAGGTCAGGGCCACTGCTTCTGGGAAGTGAGTGGCAAAAATCTACCACCAAGATGTATTTCTTCCCCGACGGGGTCGCCTTACTGAAGGGTCCCACTATGTCCATAACCACTTTTGGGAAAGGTTCCTCTATGATGTATTGTGGTCTCAGGGCAGCTTTCCCCCATCCTGGGTCTTTCCCAGCCTCTGGCAGGGTAGCAGGACTGGAAATACCAATGGACAGTGGCAAAGACCCCTGGCCAGAAAAAGTTCTGTAACAGCCTCTTCCTGGTGCACTGGGTCCCTGGTGTCCTGTGAGCAGGACATCATGAGCCACGTACAGCAGCCTGCGGTGGTACTTTTGGGGAACCTCCAACCCCACCATAGCTCCTCTGCGAGTGTGACCCCATTCCCAATATGGGAATCCCTTCTCCACCAGGAATCAATCCCTTCAGCCCTCCCCCAGTGTCAGGGTCGGGCTGAGGCCGGCCAGGTCCCTCAGCTTCTGCAAGGAGGGATCTCTCTGCAACTCGGCCTGGAACTCGGCGGCTGGAGAAGGGATGGGGGACCTGTGTCCTCCTTCTCTGCCTGGTTCTGGGACCACAGACCTGGCAAGCCTGGCTTTTGTGGGCGCCCTGTCTGTCAGGGTAGGACCCTGCAGCTCCGGCTGGGTGCCCTCCCCCAGGCCAGGGCAGAGCGCCCCACAATTTCTCCGGCTATGGGTCAGGACCAGGGCACCGTGGGGTTCACCCGGCCAGTTCTCCAGATCACCCCCCATCTTCCCCTCAGATGGTGCACCCCCACCTCTCCCTCTCCCCCCATTTCTGCTAAACTCTTGCTATGGGCACCTTGAACAGGTTCCCATCTATATTTGTCAGCAACTATTTACTTACCTCAGTCAGATCTTGGTGCAGGCGGCAGCGGATGGACCAGCTGGTGTCTCAAAAGTCTCTGGAGAACTTCCTCCCTGAGGACAGGTCTGCTACCCTCCCGGGCTCCGCTCCTGGCAGAGATGCTCCTGGAGCGGTGACAGCAGAGTGGACAGAGGGAGCTGCAGCTTCACGCCCAGCTCCAGAACAGGCCCATAAAAATTGCCTGTGGATCCTGTCGTTGCAGGTTTTGCAAGTTACAGGGCAAGAAAAGGCCCAGCGGGGACATGCTGCTTTTTAAGTGTTTTCGTTTATGAAAATAACAAATTACGAGAGCGTAAAACTTGCTGCGATTTTGAGTTCCAGGGCACAGTGTCATGTCGGCCGACTGAAAACCTCAGCCCCAGGCCCAGGAGGCTCTTCGTCCGGCCCTGAGTGATGAGCTGGGTTGCAGGCTGAAGACAGAAGACAAAATGGAGGAGCCTCAGGGGCCCCTTTATGGCCTGACCCGGGTGGGCGCACGCCCCGAATGGAGAATCGCAGGAGCAGGTGGGATGGGGTTCAGGGGTCCCTGCACTCTGCCCCCACCGGCAGCCAGCAGCGCCTCACTCGGCAGGGGGAGGAGGAGGTTATGAGGCGACAGGGGCACAGCACGGTACAGACCGGTCAGCACAGCACCCAGACATGCCTGTCCGACCCCTATGGGGGAGGAGGTCCCCTGAGGGAGCCACTGGCCCGGAACCCCGGGCTCGGACCCGGCCAGGCTGTGTTCCTCTCCAGCCCCCAGCTTCCCTCTCTCGAACTGCTCTCTGTTTTCAAACTCAAAACCCTGCTGGGGTCTTGTCTACCTCAGGGAGAGGTGGTCACCTGGTCACCCAGGTTACAAAGGCCCAGGCCTTGTCACCTAGGTTTCCCCCAGCAGGGATGCTGGTTGCCTAGGTAACAAAGGCCCAGGCCTGGTCGTCAAGGTTCCCTCAGCGGGGACCCTTGTTGCCCAGGTTACGAAGGACCAGGCCTGGTTGCCCAGGTTACGAAGGACCAGGTGTGATGGGGTTCTGGGGTCCCCCAAGCTCTGCACCCTGTCCGCAGGCAGGAGAGTCTCTCACTTAGCAGGAGAACAGCGGGTTTATTAGCCGACAGGACACAGCATCGTACAGAGGAGTCAGTGCAGCAGGCAGAGACAGCCAGTCCCATCCATGTTGGGGAGAGGAGGCCCCGAGGGGCCCCCAGAGCCGGGGCCTTGCCCCCTCCTTTGTCTCTCTCTCCCTCAGCCCAGACCAACTGCTTCCAACTCCCAGTTCCAATTCAAACCCCTCAGGCTCCACCTCCTCCTTTGTCTGCAGTACAAAGGTGTTACCTGGTTGTCAGGGTTACCCTCAGCAGGAGCCCCACACCCTCTGTGAGCCACACACACACACAGGTATCCCCCACTCCATCACACCAGGCCTGGTTGCCCAGGTTACAAAGGCCCAGGTTACAAAGGCCCAGGCCTGGTTGCCAAGGTTCCCCCACCCCCCAGCAGGGACCCTGGTTTCCTAGATTTCAAAGGACCAGGCCTGGTTGCCTAGGAACAAAGGACCAGGCCTGGTCACCTCGGTCCCCCCCAGCAGGGACCCTGGTTGCCTAGGTAACAAAGGACCAGGCATGGTGGTGCAGGTTACAAAGGACCAGGCCTGGTCGCCTAGGTTCCTCCCAGTGGGGACCCTGGTCACCCAGGTTACAAACCACACACTTGCACCCCCACTACCTACCAGCAGGTCACCTGCCCGTGTCCTTTTGGGGGGCGTTCTGCCATCAGCAGCTTCCCAGAGCTTACCCCATGTGATGGAGTGGGGGGGGTGCATGTGTGAGACTCAGGCTGGATGTGTGAGACAGGCAGAGCAGCTCCCAGTGGCTAAGGATGACCCTGGGGCTATAACCTAGGCTGGCAGGTAACACCTCTGCCCTGAACAAAGAGGAGGGAGGAGCCGAGCTGGGTTTGAATCGGAGGGGGCAGTTAGAAGCTGGAGGGGAGAGGGAGCTGGAGGGCAGCCAGTCTGGCGAGGGGGAAGCTGCACCCCAGAGGGGCCCCCCTCAGGCTCCTCTCCCCAGGACGGGTTGGAATGACTGTCTGTGACTGCTGCACTGACATTTCTGTGAGAAACTGGGCCTCTGTCGCCTCATAAACTTCCTGTTCTACCTGCTGAGTGAGAGTCACTCCTGCCTGCAGCCAGGGTGCAGCGCATGGGGACCCCCGAACCCCATCACACCCCACAGCTAAATTCCTGGGAGGTGAGTTGGAGTCCAGGGCTGCTTTACTGGGTGCCCCACCTCCTCCTATGGTCTCCCAGGGACTAACATTTCTAACGCAAGCCCGGAGCTGGTCTTACAACGCCCCGTCTAAAAGCGATGCAAACCTATAAGCAGCGTAAGCAGATTCAGTGAATCACCAGCGTGCAGTCACCGCCTCCCTTGGCCCACTTGGCATGGGGTTTGATGCAAACCCAGGACAGGGGTTCTAGCAATGGTTCGCAACTCCTGCCTCCCACAGGGTCCTGCTGCCTGGTACTGGGAGGTGCCCCTTCTGGGAAGCTGCCATGTGTCACTCCCAGTGGAATTTACATGACATCAGCGCTACCCTCTCCTGGCCCTGATCCCAGGTGTAACCGGCACTCCTTGCACAGCCGGGTCCCATAAGTAGCTGGGAGCCGCCAGCCAGGTGCTCTGGAGCTTGCGGGAACATCTGGACTGCAGGTACTGCTCCCCGCAGCTGGGCGCTCAGGGCCGGTGCCCGGGGTGCCCTCGGGGATCTCTTCAGGCTGGGACGGGGCGGATGGGGGATTGGCCTGTTCCCTGTGGGAACAAGGAGGGGCAGGAATCTGGTGCCCCCCCCTCGGGCAGGCAGTGGGGCTGGGCGGAGGTGGGATGTGGTGGGACTAGGCTTTACCAGCTGCCAGCTGAACAAGGCTGTTCAGGCACGAAGGGCCTGCCAGGGCCTGCCTGGAGTCCTTCGGCATCACTGACAGGTCTCCCCTGGGGCTGGCTCCTCACAGCACCTCTGACTTGCCTGGGCTCTGCATCAGGCCCCCACGGTCTGAAAAAAGCCCTAGGAGGAGCATGTGCTGCCCACCATCCCGCTCGGGCAGGCGTTCACTCTGAAACCTAATGACAACCACTGGCAGGTGGCCATTGCGGACTCATGCCGTTGCTGTGGCGCATGCAGCTGCCGGGCGCTGTGGGCAGCTCTTAGCGTTGGAGAAGCTGCCTCCCACTGCCTCCCAGCTGGCCGGTTAGGGAGACACAATCAGGCTGTACCTCTGGGGCTAGCTGTGAGTGGGACCCTGCTTTGCCAGGTCCAAGGGAGCACGAGAGGAGCGAGGTTTGTCAGTTGGGAGACAACCTCCGCCCACACACCCAGGCAAAGCCGTCTTACCGGAGTTATGAGCCGAGCCCAGCCTCACCCAGGCTTGGATCAGCCTTTGCAGCCTGCAGAAACTATGGGGAGTGCCCTCCTGCCAGGCCTACGGGTGAAGGGCGGGGAGGCGAATGTGTGCAGCCAGGTTGGCCCATCGGCCGCCTGGCTGGTCCTGGCCCCTTCTCGCTCCCAAACCCCAGCTCTGTGCAGGGGGCCGGCCACAGCAGAGGGCACGCGATCCAGCAGCGGTGCCCTCTGCCGGGCACCTGGGCTGGTAACTGACCTGTCACTCCTGCAGCCGGAGGGCACCGCTGGACTGCTGGGTCTCTGCTGACCTAAGGAGCCACACCGAGAATGGAGAGCACAGTGGTGGACCCCGACATGGAGGAACTGTTCAACCTTTTCCTGGAGCAAGAGAGTGAACCGTGGGACTCGAGAGAGCCAGACACCGGTTAGCACCTCAGCCGTGGTGCCACGGCCCCTCCCCGGCCCATCGCAGCCAGCAGCCATCTGCGGGGGGCAGAGGTGGGGGGGTCTACAGCCCCAATAGAAGAGTCTGGTATTAGCAACGCTGCTACAGCCACAGCTAGAGAAGCTGGCTGAGATCAGGGCCCTGTCGGGCCAGGTGCTGCCCAGAGACCCCGAGTTCAGGCGAGGGATCCCTAGGCCTGGGCGTGCGGAGGCAGGGGAGGATTCTGTGGAAAGAGGAACCCCAGACCTGGGTGTGCAGGGGCCGGGAGGGGCTCTGCAGGTGGGAAGGGCCCAGCTCTGGGCATGTGGAGACAGGGAGGGGGTGTGCAGGGGGGCAGCCCCGGGCATGCGGGGGCTGGGAGGGGCTCTGCAGGTGGGAGGGGCACAGGCCTCGGCGTGCGGGGGCAGGGAAGGGGTCACTCCCTAGCAGCAGCCCCCCTGTAAGGGCTTCTTGGTTCGTTCCCCAGACCCAACCGTTTGCATCGCGGGGAACCCGGAGGACTGCCCTCGCATACTCAGCGAAAAGCAGCCGTTCCACTTCCAGATCCGTGACACCAGCCACAAATCCTTCTACCTGCAGGACAACATCCTGGTAGCCACCAACCTGCAGGGGGACAACGCCGCCGTGGAAGGTGGGTTGCCAGGGGACCCTGCTGGGGGTTCCAGCTCCAGCTAGTCCCAGAGGAAGAGGCAAAACAGGGGACCTACCACCAGCCTCTTCCCAGAGCCCCCCATGCCAGCCACCTGGGTGCATGGGGCTCCCGGCTGCGGGAAGGTGCCAGGCCAGACTCTGTCGCTCTCCCCATGGGCTGGGCGTTTGCAGCCCATGGTGTCCGCCTGCGGTGCTGGCAGAGCCAGGGGCCCCTGCCCCACTCCCGCTGCTGGCCTCTCTGTCTCTGCCCACCCCCCAGCATGCAGCGCTGCAACGGCCAGGGAAACACCCCCTGTCCCCAGCTGGAGGGGCCGAGCTGGGACGGGGAGAGATTCTATGGGGAGGGATGGAACCCAGTCACCCCAGCTGCTGCAAGGCCTCATGGGAGCTGTAGTCCACCCCCGCTGGACTACAGCCCCCAGAATGCACTGCCATGCTTCAACCCTGGAGCCGTGTAATAGGACGAGGTTTCTGGGCGCAACTAAGGAAATCAATTCAGGGTAAAAGCTGCTTAAATCCGGCCACTTACAGCCCCAGGCTGGGATTTCCTTCTCACTGAGGCAAGCCCAACCAGCCCCAACAGCACCTCTGCCAGCCCCGCTGGCCGGCCAGATGCCCCATGAGCAAACCCCCAGACTTCCCAGCTGCTGCACCAGCCCAGAGCACCAACCCCCTATCTTCAGGTGAGAGGTTCTTAAACCTCTTTCACCAACCCCACAGAGTCTCCGAGGCCCGAAAGAATCCAGCCACAGTCCCAGGTCCATATCTACTTGGATCCTACCACGCTGGGCCAATCCTTCAGCTCTAAAATCTAAAGGTTTATTAACAAAAGAGAACAAACGGGGTGAGAGAGGAAAAGGGTTAGAGCCGTACTTTACATGCATCTGTTACAGCAAGGGATGCAGCCAGCGGTGTTACCCGTTGACTCTTGGAAGTCTTCTCAAACACCGTTTTGGGGGACGGGTCCCCAGTCCAGACCGGCTGAACTCATGACCACTGCAAGAACCCAGATGGCCCCTGCCAGGGCCCCTCTTACAGTTTTTTCACCGGAGGGAAAGAGCCCTTCCTTCTTCCCATAGGCCCTTCAGGGTCAGGGTCATCTGACCCTGGCGTGCCGCTCTGGCAGAACGCCGCCGATTGCTGGTTTCGCCAGCACGGCCCAGCCCGGTTACGTAGCGTGTGGATGGACGTCTGGGCGTCCGATCTCAGTCCCACTGCCCAGCCCAGCTCAGCTCACTGGGCCAGGTGGGCTGTTGTGGGACAAGTGCCTGTGATGGGGTTCGTGGTCCCCAAGCTCTGCACCCGGCCGCTGGCAGGAGTGACTCTCGCTCAGCAGGAGAACAGCGGGTTTATTAGCCAACAGGGCACAGCGTCGTACAGAGGAGTCAGTGCAGCCGGCAGAGACAGCCAGGCCAATCCATGCTGGGGAGAGGAGACCCCGAGGGGCCCCCGGAGCCGGGGCCTGGCCCCCTCCTTTGTCTCTCACTCTCCCAGCCCAGACTCACTGCTTCCACCTCCCAGTTCCAATTCAAACCCCTCAGGCTCCACCTCCCCCTTTGTCTGCAGCCCAGAGGTGTCACCTGGTCGCCAGGTGACCCTCAGCAGGAGCCCCCCACCCTGTGTGGGCCCCCCCCCACACATTCCCCCCTGCAGCCCAGTCCCAAACTCCGGAGATGCAGCTTCGACGTCTGGGCCGCAGTTTCGGTCCCTTGCCCGGGCAGGGGTTGGGGGTGATCACACCCCCAACTGTGAATCTCATCCCGGCCATGTTCCTCACACAGCTGCAGCACCGGTATCTATAATGGCACACTCACACCCAGCCTGACTGGCACCCGCAGGTTCAGGGCATCGCCCGCTGCCGGGAGACCCCTCGCTTGGCCCCCCCGGCACAAGGGTTGGCGCCAGACGTAGGATGGAGACAGAAATGGCTTCCATAGCCAGCTGAAAAACCCAGTCACACAACAAGCAGCCTGGTAGAAACAGTCCCACCAGGGTGCCAGGCCCATGGAGGATGAGGGGGCAGAGGGCAGGGAGGGGACTGGGGCAGCCTGTGCAGGGGGTCAGTGATCTGCCCAGCGGGGGGAATCCCTGGCTAAGCTTTGATCACGTTTCCCCTCTTGTTTGCGCTCGCAGAGAAGGTTACCGTGGTCCCTAACCGGCATCTGGAACGCAAACGGTGCCCCCTGATCCTTGGCGTCCAGGGCGGGAGCAAGGGCCTGTCATGTGGAAACGACGGGCAGCCCCAGCTGCAGCTGGAGGTGAGTGTCACACCAGGGACCCGGGACGTCTGCTGCTGGGGGTCTCCAAGCCCAGCCCGGAGCCAGCGCCAGGCCAGGGCATAGCCCCACCCAGCCGGCGCCCGCGCCCATCTCGTGCTCACTGGAGCGCCCCACAGGCTCCAATCCATTGGTTCGTCACTGGCCGTCCTGGTGGAAACGGCACAGCCAATGCCTGAGTTTGCAGAGAGCCTGAACCCCCGGCTCAGGACAGAGAGGGCCAGCCCTGGTCTCTCACTGGGTTTGGCCAGCAGGCCCAACCTCCCTTCCTGCACCACACTGCTAGTTGCCTCTGAGGGCGCCACTGCCGACCAGGCCTGAGGGTCACCAGTTCTAATCCTCCTCCCGCAGGACGTGCAGCTCCTTAACCTCTTCCACCAGGAGAAGGAAGCCAAGTGCTTCACCTTCTACAAAACCTACAACGGCAGCACCCACAGTTTCGAGGCAGCTGCCTACCCAGGCTGGTTTCTCTGCACCTCGACCCAGGTGAACAAACCCATCAGCCTCACCATGCAGCTGGGGCAATCTGCCATCACAGACTTCTATTTCCAACGCAAATAGCCGCCACGGGGACCAGCAGGAGCAGGACGCCGCTTGTGGTGGCAATTCCCCCCAGTGGAAACCCCTAAGGACTGGGTCAGCCTCAGTTTCCCTTTGACGGGCAGCGGCTGGTCCTGGCACCCACTCATGCTTAGTGTGTCTCCCAGCCCAGCTCCAAGAGCATGGAGTTTCTGGGCACAGCTAGAGAAATCAATCCAGGGTAACTGCTTAAAATCCAGGTGACTCGCAGCCCCAAGCTGGGGTTTCCTTCTCGCTAAAGCAAATCCAACCAGCCACCACAGCACCTCTGCCAGCCCCTTGGCCAGCCAGATGCCACAGAAGCCAACCCCCAGACCTCCCAGCTGCTGTACCGGCCCAGCCCGACACCCCCAACTCAGGGGAGAGGTTATTAAACCTGCTTCACCAACACAGCCCAGATTCTTCCGGGCCCCAAAGGGTCTAGCCCCAGTCCCTGGTCAATCAACACTCAGATCTTACCCAAATCACCATGCTGGGCCAAATCCTTTAGATCGAAACATCTAACGATTTATTAAATAAATAAATAAATCAGAAAGGAGAGAACAGGGTAGAGAGAAGGATTGTTAAAGTGATACTTTACGTCCGTCGGTCAGAACTACCGGTGCAGCCAGCGGTGTGATTGGCTGCTGCTTGGAAGTCTCTGAAAGCTCATTTCAGGTCACACAGATTCAGGCCCTGGAGCATTGTCGATCCGGCCGCTGGGGCCCCTTGGAGATGGGCACAGGTGGCCAAAGGATCCGTGATGGACACAGCTAAGTCTACATCATGGTTCTCCCTTGTGTTCAGGGACCCTTTCTTCTCCCCATAATCCCTTGCAGGGCCTCCCTCACCTGGCCCAGGTGGGCTGTGGCGGCAAACGGCCATTGGCTAAAAGCCAGCAGACAGCCTCATGTTTCGGCTCAGACCAGCTCACCTGCCCAGCGGGCTGCATCCCACTGACATGGCCCGAGCCTCTGGGATGGGGATTCGGTGTCTGAGCACCTGGTTTCCACCCCATTGTTCAGCCCAGTGCCCTGGCCGGGGCTGAGCTCACACCTCCCATTGTGAAGCTTTAACGCCGAGACATTTTCTGCTCCAGCTAACTTTGCCTGCACCCATGATACCAACGTGTACGTAGCAGGCACAGATTCAGGGCATCCTGAGCTTGCATTAGACACCTCCCACAGCCTCTGGCACAGTATTTGGGGCCAGTAGATACCCTGGGCCTGTAAAACGGCTTCCATATCCAATATAGAAATCCTTGTGACAACATCTGAGCCAGGCTGAGAGCCGAGGGACAGGTTAGTACCGGAGCCCATGCAGGGGGGACACAGCCACATCCCCATGTCCTGGAGGAAGAGATCTCAGATTTTAACCTTTGCAGCCAGCCAGGCTAGTGGGGGGGCTGTATGAGGCAGGGAGTCGCAGGTCTGGCCGGTATGGTCATGGTGGGGCACCCCCTCCCTTGTGAGAGCTCGTTCTCAGGGAGTGCGCTCTCTCTCTCAGGGCGTCAACCCCTCTGTCTCCCGGCACTGCACCTCTCCGAGCTCCCAGCATGCTGGGCTCTGCCGCGGGCCCCCCCAGCTGCCATGCCAGAGGGGATAGTGCTGCCCTGTTCTCCAGCCCACAGCAACTCTCAGCCAGAGTAGGACAAGAGGTTTATTGATGTGGGGGTGTGAGGGGTTTTACCCCCTGGGTTCAGCTGCACCTGGTTCCTGCTGTCCTGCGGTAACACCGGGTGGTGCCTCAGTTTCCCCGGGCACAGCACCGGCGCAGGGCGGGGAGGGGAGTTCGGGTGTGAGGACGTCTCACACGCAGACAATGGGGCTCCAGGCTCTTGGTAACCCAGGCAGCCAGGTGACCCCTTTCTTCCCCGGGACACAGGCCAAAGGCGGGAGGAGGGGCCTGGCGGGTTGAACTGGAACTGGGCTGGGAGTGTAGCAGTCTGGGCTGGCTGGAGAGGGGGGCAGGGGGCCGGGGCCCGGCTTGGGGACCCCTCTGGGCCCCCTCCCCAAGGCAGACGGTGCTGGCGGCTTCTGGTCCCTGTGCTAAGTCTGTTCTGCACCGTGTCCCTGCGGCCTGAGACCCTCCTGTTCCCTGGCCGGGCGAGAGTCACGGCTGCCTGTGGCTGGGGCAGGGCCGGGGACCCCTCACACTGTGACACTGAGGTCCCCTAGGACTGCAGAAGGTGTGACAAGGAGCGGAGAGAGCAGAGGGCTGGAAACTGGGACCTGACTGAGCCTGGGACTGAGGGCCCTGGTCGTTAAACCCAGACCATGCCTGGCGCCTAATGAGCTCCCAGCCCAAGGCAGTTTCCCTGACTTCTGTACGGGTCATTTCCCAGCCCAGGAACCAGCCGAGAGCAGCGGGATCCAGACGCCCACCTGAGGCAGGGTCTCCGTTCTCTTGCCGATGGGTGCTTGGGATGAAGCCCCAGAACCGAGGCCTTTAGGTGCCCAAATCCCTTGGGGAGGCAGCGGAGGGTGCCCAGCCACATTGGCGGGACAGTGCAGCCCTGTGCTTGTGGTGTCTCCACCCACAGAGGGGGCACGCCCGGGGCTCCTAGGCCCACGCCAGCCCCTGCAAAGGTCAGGGATATTCGCCTGACACCCCAGCACTCCCCGGCTGGTCCACATGCCCCTTGGAGCCCCCCAGCTGTCCCTATTGCTCTGGGGCAGGGCCAGCTGATACCTCAACCCCCCCGGGTGCCCCACTTCCTGAAGCTCCAGCTGACACCCTGACCCCACCCTGGGCACCCAGCTCCCTGGCGCCGCCCCCGCCAATGCCCTGTGCTTGTTCACGCTGCCACCTGCAGACCAGTGCCCAGCTCTGCACCCTGCTGCCCGGGCCGTGGGGGGGGGGCACTCAGGGCTCCGGTGGGGGGCAGCAGGGGCGGGGCCTGCTGGAATGGGTGAGGCCAAGAGCCAACCTCCCCTAACGGGTCACACGTGGTCCATGGAGTCGCCCAGGGGCTGCCTCAGGCCTGTATCCTGGGGAAGGGGCTGCCAATCCCCACAGGCACGGGGGTATGAGAGCAACGCCTCCCCGGGTCCTAGCTGTCCTGCTCCCCATTCCTGGCCTTTCCTGACCCTCCCTGGAGGCTCCCACAGCAGCGCCCAGCAGCCCCACGACTCAGGACTATTGCACACCATTCTGGGCCGCCCCCCGGAGAGAAGGGACCCGGATGCATCGGCATGGGTGCAGCGGAGGGCAATGAAAATGACAAGGGGGCAGGAGCGAGCGACGAGGGGAGGCTGAGGGGGTCTGGGCTGGCAGACGAGAAGTGCGGGGGGTTCGAGAGCAGCCTTCAGCTCCCTGCAGAGGATGGAGGTGGCTGACGGGTGGCAGAACAAGGAGCAATGGGCTGAAGTTACAGAGTGGGAGGTGCTGGTTGGAAATTAAGAAAAACTCTTTCCCCGGGCAGGTGGTGAAGCACTGGGATGCGTTGCCTAGAGAGGTGGTGGAATCTCCATCCCCAGAGGTTTTTAAGTCCCGGCTTGACAAGGCCCTCGCTTGGATGATTTAGTTGGGGTTGGTCCTGCTTTGGGCAGGGGGCTGGACTCCATGGCCTCCTGACATCCCTCCCGGCCCGAGGATTGTATGACTCCACCCCTGAAAGTGGTTGTGTTCACTTCCAAGAGAAAACCCTTCCAGCTTGGCAGCCTTGGCAGCATAACACAGCGCCTGTGAAAGAGCCATCAAGTGGTAATTCAACGCACTTAACAGGCTGGGAATTTATTGACAAATACAGTCTTGTCTTACATCCACAGGGGCTTAGTTTAATATTTCCTTTAACATTTCATTACGTTGTGGCTGAAGCTTCTAAAATCACCACTCTGAAAAGCTTTCCATAGATATGGAAAGGTGCATGAGCCGAGCATTCAGCTTTCACTTTCACTGCTCAGCTCTTCAGACAGGTTTTAAAAGTCAACTCTTCAGAAGACCCCCCCGATCGAAAATCAGGAGCCAGCTGAGGTAACCTGGCTCCGGGGTCACAGAGGAGGATCGGGCCAAGGGTCCTGGGAGGATCAGGCCCCTGGGGGCAGAGGAGGGTCAGACCGTGGGGCTGGGACAAGGCAGGATCGGGCCAAGGGTGCTGGAAGGATCAGGCCCCTGGGGGTAGAGGAGGATCAGACCATGGGGCTGGGGCAGGGGTGGCTCACGATCACAGAGCCAGGGAAGGGGAGAATCAGGCCAATGGTGTAGGGAGGATCAGGCCCACAGCTCGGCCAAGGAAGGATGGGGCCCAGCCGGGGTGGATTGGGCTCACAGAACTGGCACGGCAGAGGATCAGGCCCGTGGAGCTGAGGGATCGGGCCCAGCATGTGTCTCGGGCCTAGCCACTCCCACCCCGGCTGCGCTCAGGTGCTGGCAGCGGGTGGGGGCGCACGGCTGCCAGCCCCTTTGGGAGGGGCCGGGGAGAGCCCAGCTGGGGCTCCCCCCACAGGCCCAGCAGCTCCTTCCCCTGTGCCATGAGGAGGGGCCGGGGCCCGGCTGGGGTGTGGAGCTCCCAGGCTGCAGGGCCCCTCTTCCCCCGCTGCTCCCCAGCCTGGAGCGCATCTGCCAGGCCAAAGGGCAGTCCCCGGGCGCGCAGGCAGGCCCCGGCCGGGGCTCCGGAGCCGGCAGTGTCCGTCCGGGCTTGCTGCTGTCAAACCTGTCTGGCGGCCCTGCGCCGGCCTCGCCCCAGCGCCGGCTGGGCTCCTCCGCGCACCTGAGCCACGCTTCCGGGGCCGGCGGCGGGTCCCGGGCCCCCCGGCGCTGCGCCCGGCTTGGGGAGAGCGCCCCCAGCCCCAGCCCTCCCGGATGGAGCCATGGTCCTGCTGGGCTGGGGGAGGCTGAGCTGAGCGGTCCTGAGCCTGGGCACCCGCCTCGAGCCCTGCTGCAAGATGGGTAAGGAGACGCGCCCGGCCCGCACACGCCGGGGAAGGGGCAGGCTGGCGGGGGGGCAGGGCTGGGGGACAGCCTCCGGGTGTATGCTGAGGGCCCCGACCCCAGCCCAGCCCCCCACCTCGCTCTTTACGGGGCAGGAGGCTTCCCACAGCACCAGGCCTTGCTGGCCCTTGGCCTGGAGGTTGCAATGCAGCTGGGGCCCCGATTTGCTGGGCAGAGCCATGGTGGGATGGGATGGGGGGCGCAGGGGAGCACCCAGCTGGCCCGAGGGACATGAGCCCCCCCCCCCGAGATCAGGGCCCCATTGGGCCGGGTGCTGCCCAGAGCCCCCCAGATCCCTACCGACAGGCAGCGGGGGGATGTGACCCACCTGCCCTCACACAGGGCCTGTAGCAGACCCAGGATGTGAACCCCAATATTCCGAGTGCTGAGCTAGGGCCCAGCCGCTCGGCCGTGCTCCCTCCTGGGGCAGCGTGGGGCCCTGCTGGCCTGGTGCGGCTGGATCCAGCCCTGCGGGGCTGTGGGCTGAGTCTCTCTCAGGGGCTGGGGTGAGCTGGGGACAAGGGCCGTGCCGAGCGCTGGCACCCTGCCTGGCATGTGACCCGCCGTGGCCCCTGCCTGGATGCATGCAGAGCCCACGGGTGCCGGCCGGGGCCTGGGTCCCGCCCACGGTGCTGGCTTGCGGCAGCTAGAGGCTGGGTCCGCGGGTCTCTTCTTTTGGGCTGGGGTTTGCTAACGCCCGGCCTGTGTGGGCCTGCGGCCGCCCGGCCTGGCCACACGGCGTCCCTGGGTGCTGGAGATGTTAGTGTTGGCACAGACCTTTCTTCCGCCCACACCAGCCCAGCTGCTGGCTGGAGGGGGCACAGGCCAGCTGGCTGCACCCAGCCCGGCGTCCTGGCCTGCTCAGAGTCAGGACCTAAACACCTCTGTGCGGGGGGGTCTCACCCCCTCCAGGCTGCGGCCGGACCCCAGGGTGAGCCAAGCACGTGGGGCTGACGGGGCTAAAAGCAGAGGGGGGATCTCGGAGCCTCGCCAAGCCAAAATGCCCCAGAATGAACCATGCAGAGAGCAGCGTGCTCGCGGGGTTGGCAGTCCCTGGGCGCTGGCCTCTTGCGTGCCAGGCTGTGTGGCCAAGTGGTTAGCGCCTGGTGCTGGCAGGCTGCTGGGGTGGCTGTTAGCCCAGCCTGAGCGGGTGGAAAGGAAATCCACAGAGGGGTTTAGTCCCAGCTCTGCAGAAGGGCTGAGCCCTGGGGCAGGGCTGGGGCTGGGGCTGGGGACGTGGCATTGGAGGGTGTGGCGGGGGGGGAGTGTGGCTCTGAGCTCTGCTCCATCCCCATCCCTCATTCTCACAGCCCACCCTGCCCAGGAATAATGGTTTCCCCTCACCCTGTGGAGAAGCAACCAAGGCTTGTGCAGGAAAGCAGTGGCAGAGCCCGGGGCTGAGACCCCTCAGCTCTGGGGCAGGGCTTGGCAGAGGGGTGGGGGCATGGCTGGGGAGTACAGGACAGATCCCGGGACATGGCTGGCTGGGCCAGTCTGGCAGGGGCAGAGTTAAGGGTACTGGTCACAGGGGCCAGGCCAGGCCCGGGGACGTGGCTGGCTGGGCCAGTCTGGCAGGGGTAGAGTTAAGGGTACCGGTCACAGGGGCCAGGTCCGGCCCAGGGACGTGGCTGTCTGGGCCAGTCTGGCAGGGGCAGAGTTAAGGGTACCAGTCACAGGGGCCAGGACAGGCCCGGGGATGTGGCTGGCTGGGCCAGTCTGGCAGGGGCAGAGTTAAGGGCACCAGCGGGTGGCAATGGGGGGGATCACCTTGTCTCTCGTGCAACGCCAGCTTCCCCTCCTCCTCCACTGCGCCAGCCCCTGCAGCCTCCCCCGGCTCTCAGCCCGTCCTCCCACCTCCCCGTACCTCCAGGACAGGTCACCGCAGCCGGAGGGGCCTCGGCCCCTGCGTGTGTGGTGCTGGGTCCTAGCAAAGAGGGGCTGGCGAGGCCCGGGGGGTGAGGCAGGGGGTCCATGTGAGTCAGTGACTGGGCACGTGTGTGCGTGGTTGCGGGTCTGGGCATGGGTGTGCCCAGCTTGGTGAGTGTGTGCTTGTGTGTCCGTGGCTTGGTGCAGGCCCCTCCATGCCACGCGTGTGCAGGGGCAGTAAATCAGAGCCCTGCCCCATTGGCCATTTCTCCTCTGTCCCCCCTCGCGGCTGCGCTCCCAGCCACTCTGCCATCCTGCCCTCCCATGGCAGGGGCCTGGGCTGCGGTGCTGGCTGCCAGTGGGCGCAGCCCCGGGGGAGCTGCTGCACCTGCCGGCGAGTTTCCTGCCGCCGCTGGAAGGGAGGCTGGGGCCATGCAGCAAACAGGAAGCGGCTGGCTGGCCCATGGCGCCGGAAGCGGGCGCAGGCTGGGCCGCTGCAGGGCTGCACGGGGTGAGTAGCGTGATGGTTTTCTCATGGGGGTGCCGGTGGGATTGGACCAGCTTCGCCGTAGGCTGAGCTCTGGGACCAAGGGGGTCCCGGGGGCAGGCCCCTCTGCACTCCCCAGGCGCTGCCAGCTCGGCAAGGCCCAGCCACCAGAGATCTCTCTGCTCCAGCCATGGAGCCGCTGCCCTGGGGCTGGCTGGGCGAGTCTGAGCCAGGACCCCAGCTCTCCTCTGTAAGGCTCGTGGGTTGGGGTTCTTGTCCCAGCCCCCTGGGCAGGGCGTCCTGCGGCCCCCGGGTGTTGTGGCAGGGCTCTTTCTCGCCCTCTAGGGGCTGTCTTGTTTGGACGAAAAGCGCCTGCTGCTGGCCGAGCTGGGCTCCGGTGGGCCTGCTGCTGGACGAGCTGTGCTCTGCTGGGCTTGCTGCTGGCCGAGCTGGGCTCCAGTGAGCCTGCCACTGGCCCGGGCGGGGCTGCTCACAGCCTCCGGGGCGCAGCGCTGTGTGGGTGGCCCACCCCGGCGGAGGGGTAGAAGTGCCATGGCTGGCCTGTGCCTCTTTGGCCCCATGGCAGAGTGAGGCAGTGACAGCATGGTCCTGAAGAAGCCGGGGTGGGTGGGCACGGTGACGCCCCAGAGGGTCGTGGGCACCCTGCTCTGACAGCCCTCAAAGGGTGCCAGGGAGGGGATGAGGTGGCCTGGCCAGGCCTGGCTGTGGCCAGTGGCCAGGGGCTGATGCAGAGGGCACGGCTGCGGCATCCCCGAGGGGCGCTGGGCTGGCCCTGCCGGGGCGCAGGAGCAGTCTGAGCCTTGCTGCTGCTCATGGCCGGCAGGGTGCGGAGCAAGCTGGCAAGCGTGGCACTGTGCCAGGTGGGCGAGGGGCGCTGCTCGTGCCGGGGGTCTCCAGCGGGAGAGTTTACCTGGGACAGTCCCGGGGAGAGTCGGTCTGGGAAAGAAAGTCTGAGCCCTGGAGGCAGCTGGCTGGGCAGCGCCTTGGGAACCAGCACCAACCGAGGCTCAGTGCCATGGGGGTGGCACAGGCTGGCAGGTGCCGCTCCCAGGGTATCACAGGCCCTGGGCGACATGGCACAGGGCTGTGCGCTCCACAGGGGTGTCTCTGGTGGACTAGACCCTGCCCTGAGACTGGAGACGGGTCTTCCCTGGCAGCTGGTACCGCTCTGGGCCGGCGATGGAGGGGCGACCGCGGGGGCAGGGCTGTGGGGGGTGAACCCTCCAGAGTGCAGAGGGCAGAGGGGTTGCCGGCCCCTTGCACCCACCCCAGGTGCCAGTCTGACCCCTGGGCGTGGCCCTCGGCCGAGCTGCACCCGGCATGGGGGGGTCCCTGGCTCGCTCCCCTTCTCCCATGGCTGGCAGGGCGGAGGGGATCCCCCCACCCCCGCCGACCCCAGATTGAATCTTCTTTTAACGTTGTCATTTTTGGGGGGGTGGGGGGCGGGATTTCTGGTCCCTGAGCCGGGGCGGGGGGGGGCTGACCCCCGAAGCAGGAACTTCCTGAGCTGGTCCCACCTTGCGACCCCCCCCGGGGAGGGCCAGGACCCCCCTGCCCCCTGCTTCTGTTCTGTAACCAGCACACCGGAAGCGGCTGAGAAAGCGTGTGTCAGCAGAGTGCCAAGCAGAACGGCGCCCCCCCGGCCCGGGTTCCCCCCCAGCCCTGCCCCAGGCTGCAGGCTTGGCCCTGGGGGGCAGAGGGGGTGCGCCCCAGCTGTTCAGCCTGCAGCACCGGCCAGCCTGGGGGGGCCCCCCTGTTTCCAAACCCCGTGGGCAGGAAGTGGGCAGGCAAGTGACAGCCGAACGCAAGCAGAGGAGGAGGAGAGAGCCGGCCTGGCCCCCCCCACACCCGGGCAGGGGCCGGCCGGCACCCCAGCGCAGAGCGGAGCCCTGGTAGGTGCCTCGGGTGGGGGCTGCTGGGCTGCGAGCCAGCGGGAGCAGGCTGGGGACGGCGCCAGGGAGGGAAGTCCTGGCAGGAGCGTGGCGGGGGGGTGCCAGGAGCCAGTTGCGGGGAACCCAGCAGGGAACGGTGCGGGGAGAGGCTCCGGAGGGCTCTGGGACCCCCCCGGGCACTGCCCCCCCAGGGCTTACAGCCGTGGCACAGCTCAGGAAGGGTGGGAGGAGGCTGGCGTAGCCGTGCCCCTGCCAATGAATGGGGTATTTGTTCCCTGTTGGTCCTGCCCAGCCGGGCGGGTGCCTGGGCAAGACAGCCCAGGCCGAGGCGGACAGCCAGCCAGCCTGCCCCACGGCGAGGTGCCCAGCCGCACCCTAGCTCAGCGGTCAGTAGAGGGGGGCTGTCATGGCACCAGGCGGCCTAGGTTAGCCTCTCGGGTGACTGGCCCCTGTCTCTGCCCCCTGGCCTGAGCCCCAGCTGGCGTAGGGCTCTGCCACGGCCGGCTCCCAGCCGCTGTGTGCGCACAGCCATGGAAGCAGAGACCCAGACAGGCAGACCCCTCTGCTGACAGCAGAGACACACAGACACGTCCACTAACAGGCATCCGGACCCAGAGATGCCCGGATTACTCCAGCGACGCCCAGCCATGCAGACACCGCCACTGCCGGACACACAGACGCGGACATGCGGACACCTCTACAGACACCCAGACCCAGAGACACCCAGACGCCAACCTGCAGAGACCTGCACTGACAGACGGACCCAGAGCCCCCAGCCGCTGACAGGCGCAGATGCAGAGACACCCAGAACTCTCCACAGACAGACACACAGACAGAAACACCCAGACACCTCCTCAGACAGACAGACAGACCCAGACACCTCCACAGACACAGAAACAGCCGGACACCTCCACAGACAGACAGACAGACCCAGACACCTGCACAGACACAGAAACATCCAGACACCGTTCACAGACAGACACCGCCACTGACAGGCACCCAGGCCCAGAGATGCCCAGACACCTCCCCTTGCAGACCCCCAGACCCTGCTGCAGCCAGCCAGCCGGACACGGATGCACTCGAGGCCAGGCACTCATGGTGAGGTGCTCACAGAGGGTAGCAGAAGCCAGAACCTGGGAAATTGGGTCCAGGGGCACCTGGAGAGAGCCCTGCAGACGCAGGGTAGCCCTTACCAGAAGCTGGGGTTGTTTGGAGATAGATAGACCTAGTATCTATCCATGCCCCCCATCTATCTATGTACCCCACCCACAGTCCCCTGCAGAGCCTGGAGGCTGTGGCTGCGCCAGGTCTGTGAACGCGGTGATTCTAAGGCGCTCCCATGACTCCAGGAGCTGAGGCTGCAGTCTCATCTGGGGGGCCCAGCACTTGATGTTTGTACAGCACCTAGCACGTGGGGGGGGCTGTTCTGTGAGGGGCCTGGTGAGCTGTGTTTGTACAGCACCTGGCACACAGGTGGGGGGCTGTTCCGTGAGGGGCCTTGGCACGCCGTGTTTGTACAGCACCTGGCACTCGGGTGGGGGGCTGTTCCACATGGGTGCCCAGGTGCTGGATGTTTGTACAGCCCCTGACTCTGAGGGCTCCAGGCTCAGCCTTAGGGAAGGACAACCAAAGCACCAGTGCTGAGAACAGCCTCTGTGGCTTTGGCAGCCAGGTCCGGAGCCGCAGGCTGGAGCACTCAGCCACGGGGCTTGTTCCTGTGTGCCTCTGGGCCTACGGGTCTCTGGGTAGAAGCGCCAGCTGTGACTTCACCTGCATCATGCAGGCACCGGAAGTAGCACGGCTGAGGGTGAGACGCTTCCGCCGTGGGCTTTGCTGCTTGGCTCTGGCTGCCAGCATCGGAGCCCTGGCGCCTGGCCCTTCTGTGCTTTGCTCCATAGCTAGCTCGGGCAGGAAAGGCGGACACTAGGAGGGGTGCTAGCTTCAGGGATGGGAGAGCTCTGCCGACTTCCGGGGCCCAGCGTTTGTACAGCACCTGGCGCTTGGGGGGTGGGGTTAAAGCATAAAGTGGGAGCACGTGTAGAAGGAGTGATTTTCTCGGTGTGTGCCGCATGGATGTGAGCGCTGCTGGGGTCCGGGGTCCTGCCCAATGGTGCCCCTAATTTTCCCCCTGGTGTGGAATAAATATTGTTGTGCGCGCCAAGCTGTGTGCTGATGGGCACCACCCCCAGAAACACAGGCTGCCGGCTGCAGGCGCTCGGCTCCAGGAGCCCTGTGTTTGCCTGGGCGGGGAGAAGATTCGGGGGGACGTGACGCCTGTCTGGAGCGGATCCTGGGCTCTGCGCTCCAGGAAGGGCTCTCGTGGTCCCAGGGCTGGAAGTCCAAGCTGGACTGGAAATAAGGCTACGGTGTTAACACCTCTGTGCTGTTGGGGGCCCTGTGGCGGCCACCCCAACTGTTCTATGAACGGGAGGCACCCGGGAGATGGGGTCTGGCCCAGGAGCAGCAGGGGGTTGCTTCTGCTCCCCCAAGATTCACCCTCCAGGCCTCATTGCAGGGGCATGGCCTACAGTGGGAGGGGGTACCCTAGGTCCCCATGAGTGTGGGGGTGACCCCTCCAGCTGGGGTGTATGAGAATAGCTCAGTGGTTACAGCATGAGCCTTATAAACCCCTGGGGGCTGCAGAAGCACTAGACAATGTCCCCTGGGGAGGGGATAGGAGAAGACAGAGGGTCCCACAAGGACCATGTGCTGCTCAGGGCCTGCCTCTCACCCTTAGCTCAGCTGCCAGGCAGCGCCGCTCCAAATACACTGCGTGTTTGTATGTGGCGTCCATGCTGTCCTCTCTCCCTGTGTGGTACAGCTCCGAGTGCATGGCAGGTGCTGGAAGACTGACCATCACAGCAAGTCAGTCTCATTATGCCCATTTTACAAACGGCAAAACTGAGGCACAGAGCAAGGCCAAGGACAGGTGCAGCGCTGGGAGCAGAACTCCAGTCTGCCAATCACACAGGCTAGGCCCTGGCCTGCCCTCTAAGTGCCAGCAATTCTGACCTCTTTGCCTCAGCATCAACACCCTCATGTACAGATGAGGAAACTGAGGCACGCAGTGGGCCCGTGACCTATCTGAGGTCATCCAAGCTGATGGCACAGCAAGGGACTGAATTGCTTCCTTTAAAAATAAATTTCCCACCGGGCTCTGCCTGGTCCCTTGACAGCACCAGAAATTGCCCCTCTGCTCTGCCCCTGGCCCCCTCCCCCCTCTCCAGCCAGCCCAGACTGCCCCACTCCCCAGCCCAGTTCCAGTTCAACCCCCCAGGCCCCTCCTCCCGCCTTTGGCCTGTGTCCTGGGGAAGAAAGGGGTCACCTGGCCGCCTGGGTTACCAAGAGCCTGGAGCCCCATTGTCTGCGTGTGAGACGTCCTCACACCCAAACTCCCCTCCCCGCCCTGTGCCGGTGCTGTGCCCGGGGAAACTGAGGCACCACCCGGTGCTACTACAGGACATCAGTAACCAGGGGACTAAACCCTCACCCCCCCCCTTGCCCCTTGCTCTGTCCTCTCCCAGGCTGTGCCCGCCGCCAGCCCCTTCATTACACATTAACCGCTGGTTTTGTTTGCTTGCCTTCCTCTCCTGCAGGGTAGGCCCGAGCGCCAAGGGAAGCCTCTCTAGCCAGCCGCCGGCCGGGCGCCGAGCAAACACGATGGCAGAAGAGCACACCTGGGCATAGCCAGAGCTTCCCGGAGCACAGCCGGGCCCATTGCCCCCCTCACTGCCTGTTCCTGGCATGGATCCCGCCAGGCCTCCCGACCGCACCGAGCACATGGACCTCCTGACGCCTTGCGCCGTGACCACGCTGGGCTGCAGGCCTGCAGAAGGCCTCATCAGGGTCCAGGATGCCATTGTGTTCTCGGACAATTACCCCCACGGGGCCAGTGCCCTGCACGCCCGGACCCCACTGGGCCCAGCGGGCCCAAGCATTGGCAGCTGCTTCTTGCCCGTGGCCACCGGGGAGCACGAGAGGTCGGGGGAAGAATTCCCTTCCGTGGCTGGGCTGGCCGGCGGGATGGGGAGCCCCTGGGCCTCGGAGGTCCCCACGCTGGAATTTCCGCCCCCTCCAGAAGAGGTGCTGCAAGTGGAGAACCTGAACGCCCGGGCCGAGGGGAAGAAGGACCCCCAGGCGCTGTTCTGGGCTGGGTTCCTCCAGGCTCAGCTGTGCGTGCAGGACCTGCAAGAGGAACTGGAGAAGCAAGGGGAGCGAAGCAGCTGGCCCCCGGCTCCCGAGGCCGCGGCCCAGAGCTTGCAGGCCGGCGAGCCGCTGGATGACAGCGACGAGGGGCAAGAGGCCGGGCCGGGGAGGCAGGAGGAGGAGGAGGAGGAGGAGGAGGGGAGCTTGTCGCCGGCGGAGGAAGAGGACCATCTCTTCTACGACAACCCGCTCTTCCAGGACAGCCCGCGCCTGGCGGGGTCCAGCCCCCTTTGGAGCGCGGGCGAGATGGGCAGCGCTGCTCCCGGGGAGGGGGCGCCCGAGGGCCCACCCTGGGGCCCAACGGCCACCGCGGAGCCCGAGCCGGGCGCCGAGGCCGAGGTGCCCACCTACACCCTGCACTGTAGCTCCTGGGCCCCCTTGCTGATCACGGAAGGGGACATCGCCAGGGCCCGCCCCATGGCCGAGGACCCGGAGGTGAGACGTGAGCGGCCCGTGTGGGTGCAAAGCCCAGGCGTGGTCTTTCATCAGCCCCTGCCCTGCAGCCAGCCATGGGGATTGCCTCGCGGGGGGGGGGGGGGGGGGGGGGGGGGGGGGGGGGGGGGGGGGGGGGGGGCAGGCTGGAGGGCGGAGCTTAATGGAGGGCGGGACTTAGTGCCAGGAGGGGCTTAGTGGAGGCTGGGGCTTAGTGCAGGGAAGGGCTTAGTGCAGAGCAGGGCTTAGGGGGCGGGGCTTTATGCAGCGTGGGGCTTAGTGGAGAGCAGGGCTTAGTGCAGGGAGTTTCACAGCTACTCTGTAGAGGAATATGGGGGTTAAGGGCCTGGTTGACCCTCTTTCACTTCCCCTTTCCTAGGGCTACGCAGAGACCTGCCAAGACCCCTGGGGTCACTTAGAGCCACCTCTGGGCTGCTCCAGCTCATGAGCTGCTTTTCTTGGCTTCCAACGGGGGCAGAGAATAGCCCCAGAAATGCCCTCGATCTGCCCCCTGTGGGCCTGGGTGGCGGAGAACATTCTCAGGGCAGGCTGCCACAGCCATGGCCGTCACACCAGCTGAGGCCGCCCCTGCCCCGCGGGCAGCCTCGGGAGCCACTTTCACTTGCCCTTCGGCCTGTTTACACTGCCTGAGTGTCGGGGGATCCGGAGCGACCCAGGCATCAAAGCAGTGCAGCTGGAAAGCAGGCCCGGGGAGGCAGAGGGGGCAGCCCTGATACATGGCCTGGGCTGGGTTCTGCCCTCAGCTCCTGCCTGCTGAGCCCTCGGGCCGGGCTTGGCCCTCCCCAGGGGCCGGGCGCTGAGGCAGGAAACACGAGGGGCCAGGGAGCCCTGCCCCTCCCCGAGCCCTCTGCCCAGGGCTCTATTTTTAAAGCCGAGCTGGGGCGTGTGTGGCTGGAGCCTGGCTCCAGTGGGCCGCTGCTCAGCACATGCCTTCCTGTGGATTGTTTGCAGCCGGTGGCTTGGCGCCTGGCCAGTCTCCAGCGCGGGGCTGGCTGGGGGTGAGGCAGCCAGGCCGGTGCCTCAGGCTTAGCGGGGGAGCTGGGGGGGAAGCATACAAATGGGGGACACATTTCTGGCAGCCACACGGGGGCACAACCAGGGCTGGGGCAATGCAGGGGCTGGGAGGGTTGGCACTGCTTTTGGGGGTGCTCTGGCCGGAGCCCTGCTTCTGAGCCGGGGAGCGCCTGGCCCCAGCAGGGGCTGTCAGGCTACAGGCATGCTGCGGGTCTCACCAGGGCGCAGTTAGTACTGCAACCCCTCGGTGGCCTGTCCCAGCAGGGGCTGTCAGGCTACAGGCATGCTGCGGGTCTCACCAGGGCGCAGTTAGTACTGCAACCCCTCGGTGGCCTGTCCCAGCAGCACCCCGCTGGGCCAGGTGCTCTATTAGAGGCATTACGGTAACGGTTCAGGGCCCTGTCACAGCAGTACCCTGCTGGACCAGGCACTCTATTAGAGGCATTACGGTAACGGTTCGGGGCCCTGTCACAGCAGTACCCTGCTGGACCAGGCACTCTATTAGAGGCATTACGGTAGCGTTTTGGGGCCCTGTCACAGACTAAGCGCCCCCGTAGTGCCAGGTGCCCTATGTCCCATTTTCCCCTATGGGCTGGCCTCCCTGGATGAACTACATCCCCCACAATGCACCGTGGTCTCACCTGTGACCCACCCCATGGCATCATGGGACACATATGCATGCCGGTGCACTGTGGGTGACGTAGTCCGTCCAGGGAGCCCCGCCCATCGAGGGCTATTGAGCAAGGGGTCCCATGGGCAGATGCGGTTCAAGGAGGAACCCACCGAAAACGTTTGTCGTGTTTCCGACATGGCCCGGGAGACGTGAGGAGAGCAGCCGGACCTGACCCAGCCCATAGCACTCTGCCAGGGGACCATCAATGAGTGTTAAAGGCAGTGACTGGAAGCCACTCACAGTGCCCTGTTAACCTGTGGAACTCTCTGCCCCAGGAGATCAGGACAAAAGAGGCTGAGCAGCCCGTTGGGGCTGGTTTACCCTCCGTGGCATGTTAAGCCCTCCTACCAGGGCCCGAGCCAGTCGCTGTGTCTGCAGCCATGGCTGGGGCCAGGAGCCGTGGGCTGGAATGGCCTGTGCCCGTTGTTTCCAGGGCAGAGGGTTAAGAACTGGTACTGCAGACCAGGGGCTGGCGGGATTTTCCCTCACTCGGTGTTTTCCGGGGGAGATCGGGCGTCTCTTCCTAACACCCGGGAGCCTAGGGCTAGATGGTCCCGTGTCCGGCAGGGGCAGGGCGGCCCCTGCCTGTCTTCCCAGCTGGCACCCACGCCCTGGTCTGCTCCCAGCAGCCCCAGGGTGCCTGCAGACCTCCTGACATGTCTCTGCTTATTCTGCAGGCCCCAGGCCATGCCCCCGGAGCAGCTGGTGGACAGAGCCGTCTCTCACCCCCTGGTTCTCCTGGAGAGCGAGGAGTCAGGTGAGCCCGGGGACCTTTCTGGGACGAGCTGGGTGACCCAGCCATTCTGCAACTGCTCTTCCCTGGCCTGTAGGGGTGGCGGGCTGGCTCGGAGACCCCATTGAGGGGCAGACTGTGCCCCGAAAGGGGCCTCCCATCTGTGTGGCCCTTGGTCCCCCGCTGTCGTCCTGCTGCCAGCCAGATCTGCCCTGCCCCACTCCCCCATCCTCCTGCCTCCAGCTCCAGTCTGCCCTGCCCCTCTCCCCCTCTGTCCTCCTGCCTCCAGCTCCTGCGCAGCACCCACTGGGGTCTGGTCCCATGTTGCAGGCAGGGGCTGGCGGGGGCTGAGGTCTGGTCCCATGTCTCAGGCAGGGGCTGGCGGGGGCTGAGGTCTGGTCCCATGTCGCAGGCAGGGACTGGTGGGGTCTGGGGTCTGGTCCCATTCGCAGGCAGGGGCTGGTGGGGTCTGGGGTCTGGTCCCATGTTTCAGGCAGGGGCTGGCGCGGGCTGGGGTCTGGTCCCATGTTGCAGGCAGGGGCTGGCTGGGGTCCTTGGTGACTGGCTGTCCCTGCAGGTCTCGGTGGCTCTGAGGACCCTGCGGAGAGCGGCTTGCTCTTTTCACCTTCCAGCACCTCTGTGATTTCGGCTCTGCTGGAAGGGGATGACTCGGCGCATCCCAGCCCCTGTGAGGCCCACCCCACAAGTTCTGCTCCAGCCAGCAGCAGCTGCAGCTCCCCACTCCCCACGCACCCCACTGCGGAGCCGTTTCAGCCCCAGGCGACGGATTTGGGGCTGCCAGCCCCTGGCCGTGGCAGCCCGGTGCCCCCCAGCACACTGGCAGGTCTGGTCCCATGGCACAGGCAGGGGCTGGCAGGGGCTGGGGTCTGGTCCCATGTCGCAGGCAGGGGCTGGCAGGGGCTGGGGTCTGGTCCCATGGCACAGGCAGGGGCTGGCGGGGTCTGGGCTTTGGTCCCATGTCTCAGGCAGGGGCTGGCGGGGGCTGAGGTCTGGTCCCATGTCTCAGGCAGAGGCTGGCGGGGTCTGGGGTCTGGTCCACTGTCTCAGGCAGGGGCTGGCGGGGTCTGGGGTCTGGTCCCATGTCGCAGGCAGGGGCTGGCGGGGTCTGGGGTCTGGTCCCATGTCGCAGGCAGGGGCTGGCGGGGTCTGGGGTCTGGTCCCATGTCGCAGGCAGGGGCTGGCAGGGGCTGAGGTCTGGTCCCATGTTGCAGGCAGGGGCTGGCGGGGGCTGAGGTCTGGTCCCATGTCGCAGGCAGGGGCTGGCGGGGGCTGAGGTCTGGTCCCATGTCGCAGGCAGGGACTGGTGGGGTCTGGGGTCTGGTCCCATTCGCAGGCAGGGGCTGGTGGGGTCTGGGGTCTGGTCCCATGTTTCAGACAGGGGCTGGCGCGGGGCGGGGGTCTGGTCCCATGTTGCAGGCAGGGGCTGGCTGGGGGTCCTTGGTGACTGGCTGTCCCTGCAGGTCTCGGTGGCTCTGAGGACCCTGCGGAGAGCGGCTTGCTCTGTTCACCTTCCAGCACCTCTGTGATTTCGGCTCTGCTGGAAGGGAACGACTCGGCGCATCCCAGCCCCTGTGAGGCCCACCCCACAAGTTCTGCTCCAGCCAGCAGCAGCTGCAGCTCCCCAGTCCCCACGCACCCCCACTGCGGAGCCAGTTCAGCCCCAGGCGACGGATTTGGGGCTGCCAGCCCTGGCCGTGGCAGCCCGGTGCCCCCCAGCACACTGGCAGGTCTGGTCCCATGGCACAGGCAGGGGCTGGCGGGGTCTGGGGTCTGGTCCCATGTTGCAGGCAGGGGCTGGCGGGGTCTGGGTCTGGTCCCATGTCTCAGGCAGGGTCTGGCGGGGGCTGAGGTCTGGTCCCATGTCACAAGCAGGGTCTGGCGGGGCTGAGGTCTGGTCCCATGTCTCAGGCAGGGGCTGGCGGGATCTGGGGTCTGTCCCATGTCGCAGGCAGGGGCTGGCGGGGGCTGAGGTCTGGTCCCATGTTGCAGGCAGGGCTGGCGGGTCTGGGGTCTGGTCTCATGTCTCAGGCAGGGGCTGGCAGGGGCTGGGGTCTGGTCCCATGTCGCAGGCAGGGCTGGCGGGGTCTGGGTCTGGTCCCATGTCTCAGGCAGGGGCTGGCGGGGGCTGAGGTCTGGTCCCATGTCTCAGGCAGGGCTGGTGGGGGCTGGGGTCTGGTCCATTGTTGCAGGCAGGGGCTGGTGGGGGCTGGGGTCTGGTCCCATGTCCCAGGCAGGGGCTGGCGGGGGCTGAGGTCTGGTCCCATGTCGCAGGCAGGGACTGGTGGGGTCTGGGGTCTGGTCCCATGTTTCAGGCAGGGGCTGGTGCGGGCTGAGGTCTGGTCCCATTCGCAGGCAGGGGCTGGCGGGGGGTCCTTGGTGACTGGCTGTCCCTGCAGGTCTCGGTGGCTCTGAGGACCCTGGGGAGAGCGGCTTGCTCTTTTCACCTTCCAGCACCTCTGTGATTTCGGCTCTGCTTGAAGGGGACGACCTCAGCGCATCCCAGCCCCTGTGAGGCCCACCCCACAAGTTCTGCTCCAGCCAGCAGCAGCTGCAGCCCCCCGCTCCCCACGCACCCCACTGCGGAGCCGGTTCAGCCCCAGGCGACGGATTTGGGGCTGCCAGCCCCTGGCCGTGGCAGCCCGGTGCCCCCCGGCACACTGGCAGAACCGTCCCGGAGCGCTTCCTCCCCGCAGGGGGGAAATACCAAGACCGAGTCACCCCATGAGTCACTGGACCTGGAGGAGGGGGAGCCGGGCAGTGCGTTAGAGGGGCAGGAGCTGGACGACGGACCACCCCTACTGGGAGATGAGCCCGCGCAGGGGAAGGAGGAGACGCCGGAGCTCACCCCACGGTAAGCAGCTCGCGAGTCGGGCCCTGGGGAGCCAGGGGTGTCGCACGTCTCTGGCAGCCACATCCTCTGGCTGTGGTTAGGTGCTAGGCTGAGCTGAGCTCTGCGCTGCCGGGACACCCAAGACGAGTGCTCGCAGCCATTTGGTGAGCACTGTGCGAGGGCAGGTGTGGGAGCTAATGGGACCTGCCACCTCACCATCCTCCCGTCCGTCTGCCCGTCTGTCAGGTCCTCCCCGCCCTGAGCGCTCCCTCCATCCGCCTCACGCGCCCCCGCAAGCTCCCCGACTGCCTACGAAGCTGCTAATTCCCTCCTGCATCTGTCTTTCCCGAAGGCGGTGCCCATCACCACGGCATCTGGGCTCCAGCCCTGCTGCCTGTCACTGGGAGCGGCTGCCCGTTATTAGGTACAGCCCTGGGCTTCTTCTGGCCACTGCTGAGCTTCCAGGCACTCTCCGATTCCATCTCTCCCTCAGCTCTGCCCAGCCTCCATGGCTGGGGTCCCCTCCTGCTGGGCCGGGCTGGGGGACGGGTGCCAGCTGCCCTGGCCTGGCCCTCCAGGGTGGTGAAAGTGAGCCTGTGGCTCCCAGCAGCTCTCAAGAGACATTAACTCTAGTTGGTTGGTGCCCCACTGATTCCAGCCATGGCATGGGGTACTGCAGGGTGTATTAGGTGTATTACGGCAGTGTCCGGCAGTGCCAGGTGCTGTACATTATTAGGTGTATTACAGCAGTGTCCGGCAGTGCCAGGCGCTGTACATTATTAGATGTATTACAGCAGCGCCCAGGCAGTGCCAGGCGCTGTACGTTATTAGATGTATTACAGCAGCGTCCAGCAGTGCCAGGTGCTGTACGTTATTAGATGTATTACAGCAGTGTCCGGCAGTGCCAGGCACTGTACATTATTAGGTGCATTACGGCAGCGCCCAGGCAGTGCCAGGTGCTGTACATTATTAGGTGTATTACGGCAGCGCCCAGGCAGTGCTGTCCCGGGCCAGATCCCATGGCCCCAGGCGCTGTGCAGACCAGGATCAGACAGGCCCTGCCCTGAGCGCTGACAGGCCCCATAGGGGTGTCACCCAGTGTGATGGGGTTCAGGGGTCCCCCTGCACTGCACCCCGTCTGCTGGCAGGATTGACTCTCACTCAGCAGGTACAACAAAAGGTTTATTAGGCAACAGATACCCAGTTTCTCCCAGAAGCGACAGCACAGCAGCCAGAGACAGTCCTTCCAACCCGTCCTGGGGAGAAGACCCCGAGGGGTGCCCCTCTGGGGTGTAGCTTCCCCCTCCTCTTCCTGGCTGCCTTCCAGCTCCTCTTTCCCCCGCTTCCTAACTGCCGCCCCTGATTCAAAACCCAGCTCAGCTCCTCCCTCCTCTTTGTTCAGGCAGAGGTGTTACCTGCCAGTTGTAGCCCCAGGGTCATCCTTAGCCACTGGGAGCTGCTGCTTGCCTCAGACATCCAGCCTGACTCACACATGCACCCCCCCCACTCCATCACACCCAGGACCCAGCCTGAGCTCCATGCAGAGCGCTGGGAGTGCTGGGAAGGCAGCAGGTCCCATGAGGCCCCCTTCCAGGCCGCGCGTGGGAACCCCCCAGGCCACGCAGAGGACATGCTGACGCCCAGCAGCAGCAGCTCCAACCCTTTGCCACCTGCGAGGTTGGCGGGCAGCCCACGGGGCCGCCTTCTGCCCAAAGCCTGCAGCTCCCTCTGCATTGCCCCGCCGGGGTCCCCGGGGCTGGTGCGCCATGGAGGCGCGCATGGGGAGCTCCCCCGCACCCTCCACCGCCAGCTGTCTCTCCTCCCTCGCTAGCCTGCCTCTGGCCGTCACGCCAGGCCGCCCAGCTGCTCACCACCCTGCATTCAACCCGCTCCTCCCGGCCGGCACCATCAGCCCCCTTCTCCCCAGGAGAGCCCAGCGCAGCCTGCCCCGTCCCGCCGCTGGCAATGCCCGATCTGCCCCAGCGCTGCCCTGGGACCGTCCGGTTGGAATACCCATCCAGGCGCTGTGGGCAATGCCTGGGCCCCATCTCCTGCAGGAGCTCTGGCGGGGTCCAGCCCTTCCCAGCAGGGGTTAACACGCCAGGCAAGCAGCTGGGTGCTGAGTCAGCGCTCGGGCAGGTGACCAAGCCCAGGGGCAGGGAGATTTGCTTTCTCCTTCCCCTCGGGCGCTCCCGCCCTGTGCTGTCACCCCCACTCCTGCCTGGGGTGGGGCCCCACGCTGCTGGCTCAGGAGGGTGCCGGGTGAAGGGGCTGTGCACCATTAGGGTTATTGTCCCGGGCAGGACTTTGCCCAGAACCGTTCCGCTTTGCTCCCAAGCTGAGCTGGCCAGAGGGGACCATGCTGTGAATTCCTCCCCCGGGGCAGCACACCAGGCTGGGTGCAAAGCCAGGCCGGGGCGATGAGGTGAGGGTGGCTGCAGGCTTCTCTCGCCTGCCTCGTAAATCCGGGAGAACGCTGGGTGCGTGGCCGACGCCGGGGGCTCCGCCCAGAACCGGGGGTCCCCAGGGGACTAGCGGAGAGCTGCAGAGGGCTGGTGGAGCCAAAATGGGCCCCTCCCAATGCAGTGGGGCTCTTAGCCCCCTGGGAGCTGAGCCCTAGGTATTTTAGGCTCCCCATTGCCAGGGGAGTTCGGAGCCGAAACACTTGGGTGCTCTGGGGCTGAGAGGTGGCTGAAGCCACAGTGGGAATCGCCCCTTACGCCGGTGCTGGGGCCCATGTGCCACTCACAGCCCGGCCCAGGTCCCTGGGGCTCTGCCAGGGGCAGAACTGGGCCTGGCCCATGCAGGACAGGGCCGGACTCAGCCACAGGGCGATGGGAGAAGTCCCCCCGCCGCTGACACCCTGTCCCCCGCCCTGTCAGGTGTCCTGGGGAGGAGCACGCCAGGGAGAAGCCAGGGCTCCTGGAAGAGGGACAGCCCGACGGGGCCATCCTGGCCAACGGGGCCTCCGGAGACGAGGGGGCAGCCCAGCGGCTGGCAGCACGCCTCTATCACCTGGACGGCTTCAAGAGGTCGCAAGTGGCCTCCTACCTCAGGAAGAAGTAAGGACGCCTGTGTGCTGGAGCCCCACCCCCTCTGGGGGCAGGGTGGGAATAACCAGGAGCTGCCCCACAGACGGCCCTGCCCCCTGCCCCCAGGCCCCCTTGGCTGGGACAGGCCAGGGCCACCCACAGCCAGCCCCTGCCCCACTCCCACCTCAGGTGCCCTCGGCTGGGAGAGGCCAGGTTGGAGTTGCTGGGAGAGCCCCCCCCCCCATTTTTGTACAGCTCCTAGCACCCTGCAGTCGCAGGTCTCCGCTGGGAGAGGCGGGGCTGGAATCTGTGGCCCCTCCCCCGAGCCAGTGCCCTGCCCCACTGCCCCCAGGTCCCTCGGCTGGAAGGGGCCAGGGGCCCCCCCGACAGCCAGCCCCTGCCCCCCAGCAACTCCAGGCCCCCTTGTCTGGGAGAGGCCGGGCTGGAGTTGCTGGGAGCTCCCCCATGTTTGTACAGCCCCTAGCACCCTGCAGCCGCAGGTCTCTGCTGGAAGAGGCGGGGCTGGAATCTGTGGCTCCTCCCCCAGTCCAGTGCCTTGCCCCCTCCCACCCCCAGCGCCCCTGGCTGGGAAGGGCTGGGCTGGCTGGCCAGGCGCTTGGGGGGTGCCCAGCTCTGACCCACCCCTGTTGGTTGCCAGTAACGAGTTCAGCCGGCAGGTGGCCGAGGAGTACCTCGCCTTCTTCCAGTTCAGCGGGCAGACTCTGGACCGAGCGCTCAGGTAAGGCCACTGCCGGGGGGCAGCGGGGGCCAAAACCCGGCGGGGAGGGGGGCGGAGGGAGGGGCCGTGGGGCAGCGCTAGGAACTCCTGGGGTCTCAGGGCGCAGCACAGCCGGGGCAGAGAACGCTCCCATGCCCCCAGCCCGCACAACAGCACTGCTTCCGGCGGGTGGGGAGCAGAGCCCTGGGGCTGCAGGGTGCTAGGAGCTGTACAAATATGGGGGAGGGAAAGTAGCCGCAGCAGAGGAGCAGCCTGCGTGGGGCGGGGGAGCCGGCCAGTCCAAGCACCGCCGGTGAGTCTGGGCCACCTCTCCTCCGCAGGTCCTTCCTCAAGGTCCTTGTCCTTACGGGCGAGACGCAGGAGCGGGAGCGGATCCTCGGCCACTTCTCCAGGCGCTACCACCTCAGCAACCCCGACGCCTTCCCCTCGGCGGGTGAGCTCCCCCCTCCTTCCTCCCCACGCTCCCTGCTTCCCCCAGGTCTGACACCTCCCACGGCCCCGGCACAATATTTGGGGCAAATAGATACCCTGGGCGCTGGAGGCCTGGGGAGGGGGCCGTGCCACAGAGCTGCGCTGTCTTGCCCAGAGAGGTGCCAGCGGAGCAGTCTGTTTCCAGGCTTCAGTCACCGGGCCCCGGCTAAGCGCTGCGCTAACGACCCGCCCCCTCTCTGCCCCCAGACGCCGTGCACACTCTGACCTGCAGTCTCATGCTGCTCAACACGGACCTGCACGGGCAGGTAAGTGCCACAGGCTTAGGCGGCTGGCTCTGGGGGGCGGCGGCTGGCTGCAGGGAGCCATCTGGGGGTGGGGGCCCGGAGCGAGCCTATTCCGTGCAGCCAGGCACTGAGCAGCAATGGGCTTGGGAGATGGCTGTGCCCTCCCAGGCGGTTCCCATCCGATGGTGCTTTGGTGTCTGTGCGCGGTGAGGTAGGAGGGCTCGGCCCGTTGATGGCGGGCAGGGCTCAGGCGGCAGGGGCCCTCGTGGGCAAGGCCTGGGCTGTGCAGAAAGCCCCCCTCGAGGGGCGGGCGGCTGGGCGTGAGGGGCCGTGGTGGTCGGTCCCTAGGGGAACTGATTACGTGGCTAGTGGGCGGGCGGGCAGGCGAGCAGGCCCCCGGTTAGTGCGTTTGTGCACGGACTTGCGGACACGCAGCTGCCTGGCTGCTTGCCCAGGCGTGTGCTCATGTTTGCGCGTGCAAGGGGCTGCTCGGGTCGTGGCGGCTACAGAGGGAGATACCCGGAGCTGGCCACTGGTTGTGACTGGCCTTTCGCTTCGCTGCCAGGCTCCCCTGAGCCCTGCCCCAGCTGTCCATCGTCCAGCCCCCGCATTAGCCTTTGGCTGATCTGGGCCTTGGGCAGCTCAGTGACCCAGACTCCCCTTTGCCTGCTGTTCCAGCAGCCACCCCCGTGCCCGGCTGGGCCCCGGCATCAGTTGTGCCATGAGTCCTGGCCTGGTGCAGGGCAAAGGTCAGCCCTGACAACGGTGTCCCCCCACCCCAGATCAGAGCGACTTTGTGCACAGACTGGCCCCAGGACTCCTGGGTTCTGCTCATGCTTCCTCCCCCACTCCCTTGTGGCCTCGGAGCCAAGCTAGGCTAGGCGAGGGGGGCAGGGACGTGGGATGGAAACGTGGACCCCTGGACCTACAAAGGCCTCCGTCAGCCTGTGCCTGTGGCCTCCGCTCGTGGGGAGCAGATATGGCCCTGAGTGGGTGCAGCCCCCTGCTGGCGGCATGTAGCGCTGTGTAACTGTGTGTCATAGCCCCCGTACTGCTCCCTTCAGGCGGGGGCCGGGACTGCGGGGGCACTGTGCTCTGAGTCTGTAGGGGTTTTGGGGCTCCGTTGTCTATGCCCGGGGGGAGTGTGTGCAGCAGTCGTGGGCTTTGGGTGGCATTGCTCGGGCACAGCCTGGTTCTGACCGTGATCTGTGGCGCCCCCTCCCTTGTGCGTGGCACGCCAACGCCCCCTTGTGGCTGCAGAACATCGGCCGCAGCATGACCTGCCACGAGTTCGTGACCAACCTGGACGGCATGAGGGATGGAGAGAACTTCCCCAAAGAGCAGCTCAAGGTACCGAGCCTGGCAGCCGGGCGAGCTGGTGCCCGGGGCGGGGGGCCTCTGGCGGGACACCGGCTGGGGGCTGGGTGGATCCAGACACCCACCCAGCTGTGTCCACCCTGTGCCAGCCAGTCAGCCACCAGCCTGTCCACCCTGCTCAGATCTGTTCATCCAGTCCCAGAGACTTATCTATCTATCTATGCCCACACCCCACCATCTATCTATCTATCCCCACACCCCCATCTATCTATCCCCACACCCTCCCTCTATCTATCTATCTATGCCCACACCCTCCCTCTATCAATCCATCCCCACACCCCCTGTCTATCTATCTATCCCCACACAGCCATCTATCTATCTATCCCCACACCCTCTCTCTATCTATCTATCCCCACACAGCCATCTATCTATCTATGCCCACACCCTCCCTCTATCTATCCACACACCCCCGTCTATCTATCTATCCCCACACAGCCATCTCTCTATCTATGCCCACACCCCCTCTATCTATCTATCTATCCCCACCCCCCATCTATCTATCTATCCCCACACCACCTCTATCTATCTATTCCACCCCATCTATCTATCTATGCCCACACCCCCTCCTTCTATCTATCTATCTGTCTATGCCCACACACCCCCTCTGTCCATCCCTACCTATCGCTGACCCTCGGACCCCGTCTCTCACTGCTGCATGGGGCTGGGGGTGCTGGGGCTCGGTGTGGCCCCAGCCATGGGGGAAGGAAAGAATGCAGCTGGGCTCATTGCGGAGGCCAGGCCCAGCCCTGCCGTGCGCTTGGGCAGAGAGCCGGGGGCCCTGGGGTGGTGGTGATTGAGCTGGGGGGCCCCCGTGGTGCCAGGCAGGGTGTTCCTTGCAGGGGGCAGCCTGGCTGCAGAGGGCAGAGCCGTGCTCAGAGCAGAACCGAGGGGTCCCTGCGGCCCCCCTGACTGCTGCTGCTGTCCCGGCAGGCGCTGTACTATTCCATCCGCAATGAGAAGCTGGAGTGGGCCGTGTGAGTACCCAGTGCCTGGCAAGCACCCTGCCCCATCCCACCCGCCAGGAGCCCCCGGGCTCGGCCCCAGCCCTCCCGCCCACGGGGGTGTAAGGGGGAGCCATGGGCCGTTCCATGCTGACCGTGGCCGGGGGGGGGTGGATGAACAGGAGCCACGGCCTGTTCCACTGGGGGGGTAAGGAGGAGCCACGGCCTGTTCCATGCTTGGCAAGGGGGGTAAGGAGGAGCCACGGCCTGTTCCATTGGGGGGCGTAAGGAGGAGCCACGGCCTGTTCCATGCTTGGCGAGGGGGGTAAGGAGGAGCCACGGCCTGTTCCATGTTTGGCGGGTCGGGGGGAATAACGGAGAGTCACAGCCTGTGCCATTGGGAGGAAAAAGGGGGAGCCACAGCCTGTTCCATTCTGGCCATAGGGAGGGCAGCAAGGCACTACAGCCTGTCCCATCCTGACCTGGGGTGGGGGAGCAGCCTGCCAGCCAGACCCATGATGCGGGGCTCTGTGGCTCCCCTGCAGGGATGAGGAGGAGCTGGTCAGCGGCCTCCCACCCCGGCCACCCAGCACCCCCTCCAGCCGGAAGAAAAGCAACCCCTTCCTGACCCTGACCCACGACGCCAAGGCTGCCACGTACAAGCAGGGGCTGCTCGCCCGCAAGGTGCACGCCGAAGCTGATGGCAAGAAAAGTGAGTGTCACCCGTCACCGTGGCAAGCAGCGGGAGGGGGTGAAGCAGTGACATCCATTGCCAGGCAGCCAGTGGACAAAGGGGGACGGGGATGGGACACCTGTTGCCTGGCAACCAGCATGGAGGAGAGACACCCTTTGCCTGGCAACCAGCATCAAGGGGAGGGAAATGCATCTGTTGCCTAGCAACCAGTATGGGCGGTGACAGCCATTGCCTGGCAATGGGGGGGAGATGACATTGGTTGCCTGGCAACCAGCCGAGGAACGGGGAATGGGGGACAGGGACAGGACACCTGTTGCTTGGCAACCAGCATGGAGGAGTGACGCTCAGTGCCTGGCAACCAGCGTTGAGGGGCAGGAAATACATCTGTTGCCTGGCAACCAGCATGGGGTGCATCCTGAGGTCTCAGCCGCCCCCACCTTTGCCCTTGCAGCGCCCTGGGGGAAGCGAGGCTGGAAAACCTTCCACACGGTGCTCAAGGGGATGGTGCTCTACTTCCTCAAGGTAACGCGCCCGCTCAGGTAGGGCTGGGAGCACGGGCGGGGGCAGGGCCGTGGGGCCCTACACATGCATTGGGGTGTCTGTGCACAGCCTGGGGGCAGGTCCCTGGCAGGGCACACAGGGCAGGAGCTGGGTGAGCAAAGGGGGCACCTCCCCCAGCTGATCATGGCAAGGCGGGGATAGAAACACCGGCCGGGGCCCATGCCCGGCCCACGGGGCGCTCCTGCCGGGGGCGGGGGGGCAGGGCGCTGGGGCTCGCCTTGTCTCCAGTGCTCCCGCCATGTGGCAGCTTCGGGAGCTTACAAGCCCCAGCTCTGCTTCTGGGCGGGCGGGCAGAGCAGGGCTGCAGCACGGGGCACGGAGGGGCAAGCACCGGGTGTGGGGGAGCAGGGCCAGGGCTGGGGGGATCTGGATCCTACGCCCCGGGGCCCGGGCTCCAGGCAGGGCTTGGGTCTCATGCCCGGTGCCCCCGCAGGATGAGAGCCAGGTGGAGGCGGGGGGGACGGAGGAGCCGATTGGGGTGCACCATGCGCTGGCGGAGAGAGCCTACAAGTACCACAAGCGCCCCCACGTCTTCCGCCTGCAGACGGCTGACTGGCGGATCGTCCTCTTCCAGGCGATGTGAGTGCCCCGGCCACGGCGCCACCACCCCAGCCACGCCGCCGCCACGCTGCCCCTCCCCTGGCCACGCCACCACCACCCCGGCCACGCCGGCCCTCCCCTGGCCACACCGCCGCCACCCCCGGCCACGCCGCCGCCACGCCGCCACCACCCCGGCCACACCGCCCCTCCCCTGGCCATGCCGCCACCACCCCAGCCACGCCGCCCCTCCCCTGGCCACGCTGCCACCACCCCGGCCACGCCGCCCCTCCCCTGGCCATGCCGCCACCACCCCAGCCACGCCGCCGCCACGCCGCCCCTCCCCTGGCCACGCCACCACCACCCCGGCCACACCGCCCCTCCCCTGGCCATGCCGCCACCACCGCGGCCACGCCGCCCCTCCCCTGGCCACGCCGCCACCACCCTGGCCACGCCGCCCCTCCCCTGGCCACGCTGCCACCACCCCGGCCACGCCGCCCCTCCCCTGGCCACGCCGCCACCACCCCGGCCACGCCGCCCCTCCCCTGGCCACGCTGCCACCACCCCGGCCACGCCGCCCCTCCCCTGGCCATGCCGCCACCACCCCAGCCACGCCGCCGCCACGCCGCCCCTCCCCTGGCCACGCCACCACCACCCCGGCCACACCGCCCCTCCCCTGGCCACGCCGCCACCACCCCGGCCACGCTGCCCCTCCCCTGGCCACGCCACCACCACCCCGGCCACGCCGCCCCTCCCCTGGCCACGCCGCCACCACCCCGGCCACGCCGCCCCTCCCCTGGCCACGCTGCCACCACCCCGGCCACGCCGCCCCTCCCCTGGCCATGCCGCCACAACCCCAGCCACGCCGCCGCCACGCCGCCCCTCCCCTGGCCATGCCACCACCACCCCGGCCACACCGCCCCTCCCCGGCCACGCCGCCGCCCCCCCGGCCACACCGCCCCTCCCCTGGCCACGCCGCCACCACCCCGGCCACGCCGCCCCTCCCCTGGCCACGCCACCACCACCCCGGCCACGCCGCCCCTCCCCTGGCCACGCTGCCACCACCCCGGCCACACTGCCCCTCCCCTGGCCATGCCGCCGCCCCCCCTGGCCACACCGCCCCTCCCCGGCCACGCCGCCGCCGCCACCACAGTGGCCATGCCGCCGCCACCACCCCGGCCACGCCGCCCTCGCCCCCAGCCACGCCACCCCCACCACTGGCCACACCACCCCTACACCGGCCACTCCACACCTACCCCCCCGCCACACCGCCTCCCCACTCATGGCCAAGCCACCATCACTTGTGGCCACATTGTCCCCTCCCCAAGGCCACCCCACCCCCACCGCTGGCCACGCCACCTCCTCCCCGGCCACGCCGCCCCCTCCCCGACCACACCGCCGCCACCCCTGGCCACACTGCCCCCACCCCGGCCACACTGCCCCCACCCCGGCCACACCGTCCCCTCCCCAAGGCCACCCCACCCCCACCGCTGGCCATGCCACCTCCTCCCCAGCCACGCCGCCCCCTCCCCTGACCACACTGCCACCACACCTGGCCATGCTGCCCCCACACTGGCCACACTGCCCCCAGCCCGGCCACGCTGCCCCCTCCCCTGACCACACCGCTGCCACCCCCGGCCTTGCTGCCCCCACCCCGGCCACACTGCCCCCACCACTGGCCACACCACCTCCTCCCCTGGCCACGCCGCCCCCTTCCCAAGGCCACGTCGTCCCCTCCCCTGGGCACACCACCCCCTCACTGAGCCGTGCTGCCCCCGTGTCGCAGCCACGCGACCTCTCCCTCTGCCTGGCCACGCTGCTCCCACCCCTTGGCACCCGCACTCTGGGGTCTCCTGCCCCCGTTGCCTGTTCTGCCACCGCCCCTCACCCAACCTGCAGCCCCTGCCATCCCTGCGTGGGAGCTGAACACAGGTGGGGCCTGGTGCAGGGCTGCTGCCTCCCCCAGCCCCCCAGATCTCCGCCTCTCTCCTCCCTAGGAGCGCCGAGGAGATGAACTCCTGGATCTCCCGCATCAACCTGGTGGCCGCCATGTTCTCCTCCCCACCCTTCCCAGCGGCCGTGGGCTCCCGGAGCAAGTTCGTCCGGCCCGTCCTGCCCACGGCACAGTGCCGCAGCTCCCTGGTGAGCCCCAGGCCCCCACCCCGGGCTCCGGACAAGGCTGACCCTCAGCCCCTCCCTGCCATGTGCCCACTGGGCCCTCAGTTGCTCCCAGCCATGCGCCCTGCTACCGACCTCAGCCACGCCCAGCCGTGTGCCCCCCCGGCCCTCAGCCACGCCCAGCCGTGGGACCCCCGAGCCTTTAGCCACGCCCAGCCAGGCACCCCGCCACCGACCTCAGCCACGCCCAGCCGTGTGCCCCCCCGGTCCTCAGCCACACCCAGCCGGGCACCCCGCTACCGACCTCAGCCACGCCCAGCCGTGTGCCCCCCCGGCCCTCAGCCATGCCCAGCTGGGGAGGTGGGCAGCTCAGTGTCCTGGCTCAGCCCCTGGGGGATGCAGCCCAGGGCCAGTGGCCTGGCTGCTTGCAGTGGTCATCCCCATCCCTCCCAGCGTCTGGGGGTCCCTGGGGCCAAGGAGACCCCTGCCCTGAGCCTGTGTCCTGGCAGGAGGAGCAGCACCAGGCCCATGAGATGTGGATGGACAAGTTCACCGATGACCTGGGCGAGCACCAGCGGAACCTGCCAGACAAACGGGGCCGAGGCCGCGACCTGGAGGAGTATCGGATCAAGAAGGAATACCTGCTCTACGAGGTGGGCACTGCCCCGGGAGCGGGCACAGGCTCGGCCAGGGTGGGCAGTCGCTGTAGCCTCAGGAGGGGCAGTTCCGAGGAGGGGGCCCGGCAGGGGGCGCTGTGCTGCAGGGAGAGAGGTGGGGGCCCCTCAGGGGTCGCTGTGCTGCAGGGAGCTGGGGGGGCCAACAGGGAGTGCTGTGCTGTCGGGTGGGAGGTGGGGCCCTGCAGGGGTCGCTGGGCTGTGGGGAGTGAGGCGGGGGCCCAGCCGGGGGCGCTGTGCTGCGGGGAGTGACGTGGGGGCCCAGCAGGTGGTGCTGTGCTGCAGGGAGCTGGGGGGCCCAGTAGGGGGCTCTCTGCTGCAGAGAGGGAGGCGGGGCCCCAGCAGGGGGCGCTGTGCTGCAGGGAGCTGGGAGGCCCAGTAGGGGGCGCTGTGCTGCAGGGTGGGAGGTGGGGCCCTGCAGGGGTCGATGGGCTGCAGGGAGGGAGGAGAGGGCCCAGCAGGGGCCGCTGTGCTGCAGGGAGTGAGGTGTGGGCCCAGTAGGGGGCGCTGTGCAGCAGGGAGCTGGGGGGCCCAGCAGGGGGCGCTGCGATGCACGGAGCGAAGTGTGGGCCCAGCAGGGGGCACTGTGCTGCAGGGAGCAATGTGGGGGCCCAGCAGGGGGTGCTGAGCTGCAGGGAGCTGGGGGGGCCAGCAGGGGGTGCTGTGCTGTAGGGTGGGAGGTGGGGCCCTGCAGGGGTCGCTGGGCTGCAGGGAGGGAGGAGGGGGCCAAGTAGGGGGCACTGCGCTGCAGGGAGCGAGGTGGGGGCCCAGCAGGGGGCGCTGTGCTGCAGGGAGCTGGGGAGCCCAGCAGGGGGCGCTGCGCTGCAGGGAGCGAGGTGTGGGCCCAGTAGGGGGCGCTGTGCTGCAGGGAGGGAGGCGGGGGCCCAGCCGGGGGCGCTGTGCTGCGGGGAGTGACGTGGGGGCCCAGCAGGGGGCGCTGTGCTGCAGCGAGCGATGTGGGGGGCGCAGCAGGGGGCGCTGTGCTGCAGAGAGGGAGGCGGGGCCCCAGCAGGGGGCGCTGTGCTGCAGGGAGCTGGGGCCCAGCCGGGGGCGCTGTGCTGCAGGGAGTGACGTGGGGGCGCAGCAGGGGGCGCTGTGCTGCAGCGAGCGATGTGGGGGGCGCAGCAGGGGGCGCTGTGCTGCAGAGAGTGATGTGGGGTCCCAGTAGGGGGCACTGCGCTGCAGGGAGCAAGGCGGGGGCCCAGCAGGGGGTGCTGTGCTGCAGGGAGCGAGGTGGGGGTCCAGTAGGGGGTGCTGTGCTGTAGGGAGTGACATGGGGGCCCAGAAGGGAGGCGCTGTGTTGCAGGGAGCTGGGGGTGCCCAGCAGGGGGCGCTGTGCTGCAGGGAGAGAGGTGGGGGCCCCTCAGGGGGCGCTGTGCTGCAGGGAGCTGGGGGGGGCCAACAGTGAGTGCTGTGCTGTCGGGTGGGAGGTGGGGCCCTGCAGGGGTCGCTGGGCTGCAGGGAGCTGGGGGGGCCAACAGTGAGTGCTGTGCTGTCAGGTGGGAGGTGGGGCCCTGCAGGGGTCGCTGGGCTGCAGGGAGGGAGGAGTGGGCCAAGTAGGGGGCACTGCGCTGCAGGGAGCGAGGTGGGGGCCCAGCAGGGGGCGCTCTGCTGCAAGGAGCTAGGGGGCCCAGCAGGGGGTGCTGCGCTCCAGGGAACGAGGTGTGGGCCCAGTAGGGGGCGCTGTGCTGCAGAGAGCGAGGCGGGGGCCCAGTAGGGGGCGCTGTGCTGCGGGGAGCGAGGCGGGGGCCCAGCCAGGGGCGCTGTGCTGCAGGGAGCTGGGGGGCCCATCAGGGGGTGCTGCGCTCCAGGGAGCGAGGTGTGGGCCCAGTAGGGGGCGCTGTGCTGCAAGGAGGGAGGCGGGGGCCCAGCAGGGGGCGCTGTGCTGCGGGGAGTGACGTGGGGGCCCAGCAGGGGGTGCTGTGCTGCAGGGAGCTGGGGGGCCCAGTAGGGGGCTCTCTGCTGCAGAGAGGGAGGCGGGGCCCCAGCAGGGGGCGCTGTGCTGCAGGGAGCTGGGAGGCCCAGTAGGGGGCGCTGTGCTGTAGGGTGGGAGGTGGGGCCCTGCAGGGGTCGATGGGCTGCAGGGAGGGAGGAGAGGGCCCAGCAAGGGGCGCTGTGCTGCAGGGAGTGACGTGGGGGCCCAGCAGGGGGCGCTGTGCTGCAGGGAGCGAGGTAGGGGCCCAGCAGGGGGCGCTGAGCTGCAGGGAGCTGGGGGGCCAGCAGGGGGTGCTGTGCTGTAGGGTGGGAGGTGGGGCCCTGCAGGAGTTGCTGGGCTGCAGGGAGGGAGGAGGGGACCAAGTAGGGGGCACTGCGCTGCAGGGAGCGAGGCAGGGGCCCAGCAGGGGGCGCTGTGCTGCAGGGAGCTGGGGGGCCCAGCAGGGGGCGCTGGGCTGCAGGGAGCTGGGGAGCCCAGCAGGGGGCGCTGCGCTGCAGGCAGCGAGGTGTGGGCCCAGTAGGGGGCTCTGTGCTGCAGGGAGGGAGGCGGGGCCCCAGCAGGGGGCGCTGTGCTGCAGGGAGCTGGGGCCCAGCCGGGGACGCTGTGCTGCAGCGAGCGATGTGGGGGGCGCAGCAGGGGGCGCTGTGCTGCAGGGAGTGATGTGGGGTCCCGGTAGAGGGCACTGCGCTGCAGGGAGCAAGGCGGGGGCACAGCAGGGGGCGCTGTGCTGGGGAGCTGGGGCCCAGCCGGGGCGCTGTGCTGCAGGGAGTGACGTGAGGGCCCAGCAGGGGGGCACTGTGCTGCAGGGAGCTGGGGGGCCCAGCAGGGGGTGCTGCGCTGCAGGGAGGGAGGTGGGGGCCCAGCAGGGGGTGCTGTGCTGCAGGGAGCTGGGGAGCCCAGCAGGGGGCGCTGCGCTGCAGGGAGCGAGGTGTGGGCCCAGTAGGGGGCGCTGTGCTGCAGGGAGCGAGGCAGGGGCCCAGCCGGGGGCGCTGTGCTGCAGGGAGCTGGGGGGCCCAGTAGGGGGCTCTGTGCTGCAGAGAGGGAGGCGGGGCCCCAGCAGGGGGCGCTGTGCTGCAGGGAGCGAGGTGGAGGCCCAGCAGGGGGCGCTGTGTTGCAGGGAGTGAGGTTGGGGCCCAGCAGGGGGTGCTGCGCTGCAGGGAGCTGGGGAGCCCAACAGGGGGCGCTGCGCTGCAGGGAGCGAGGTGTGGGCCCAGTAGGGGGCGCTGTGCTGCAGGGAGGGAGGCGGGGGCCCAGCCGGGGGCGCTGTGCTGCGGGAAGTGACGTGGGGGCCCAGCAGGGGGCGCTGTGCTGCGGGAAGTGACGTGGGGGCCCAGCAGGGGGCGCTGTGCTGCAGGGAGCTGGGGCCCAGCCGGGGGTGCTGTGCTGCAGGGTGGGAGGCGGGGGCCCAGCCGGGGGCGCTGGGCTGCAGGGAGGGACAAGTGGGCCCAGCAGGGGGCGCTGTGCTGCAGGGAGCTGGGGGGACCAGCAGGGGGCACTGTGCTGCAGGGAGTGAGGTGTCGGCCCAGCAGGGGGCGCTGTGCTGCAGGGAGCTGGGGGGGCGCAGTAGGGGGCTCTGTGGTGCAGAAAGGGAGGCGGGGCCCCAGCAGGGGACGCTGTGCTGCAGGGAGTGAGGTTGGGGCCCAGCAGGGGGTGCTGCGCTGCAGGGAGCTGGGGAGCCCAGCAGGGGTCGCTGTGCTGCAGGGAGTGATGTGGGGGGCGCAGCAGGGGGCGCTGTGCTGCAGCGAGCGAGGTGGAGGCCCAGCAGGGGGCGCTGTGCTGCAGGGAGTGATGTGGGGGGCGCAGCAGGGGGCGCTGTGCTGCAGCGAGCGAGGTGGAGGCCCAGCAGGGGGCGCTGTGCTGCAGGGAGTGATGTGGGGTCCCAGTAGGGGGCACTGCGCTACAGGGAGCAAGGCGGGGGCCCAGCAGGGGGCGCTGTGCTGGGGAGCTGGGGCCCAGCCGGGGCGCTGTGCTGCAGGGAGTGACGTGAGGGCCCAGCAGGGGGGCGCTGTACTGCAGGGAGCGAGGTGTGGGCCCAGCAGGGGGCGCTGCGCTGCTGGAAGCTGGGGGGCCCAGCAGGGGGCGCTGTGCTGCAGGGAGCGAGGTGGGGGCCCAGCAGGGGGTGCTGTGCTGCAGGGAGCTGGGGAGCCCAGCAGGGGGCGCTGTGCTGCAGGGAGCGAGGTGGGGGCCCAGCAGGGGGTGCTGTGCTGCAGGGAGCTGGGGAGCCCAGCAGGGGGCGCTGCGCTGCAGGGAGCGATGTGTGGGCCCAGCAGGGGGCGCTGCGCTGCTGGAAGCTGGGGGGCCCAGCAGGGGGCGCTGTGCTGCAGAGAGCGAGGCAGGGGCCCAGCCGGGGGCGCAGTGCTGCGGGGAGTGACGTGGGGGCCCAGCAGGGGGCGCTGTGTTGCAGGGAGGGAGGTGGGGGCCCAGCCGGGGGCGCTGTGCTGCAGGGAGTGACGTGGGGCCCCAGCAGGGGGTGCTGAGCTGCAGGGAGCTGGGGGGGCCAGCAGGGGGTGCTGTGCTGTAGGGTGGGAGGTCGGGCCCTGCAGGGGTCGCTGGGCTGCAGGGAGGGAGGAGGGGGCCAAGTAGGGGGCACTGCGCTGCAGGGAGCGAGGCGGGGGCCCAGCAGGGGGCACTGCGCTGCAGGGAGTGACGTGGGGGCCCAGCAGGGGGCGCTGTGCTGCGGGGAGCGAGGCAGGGGCCCAGCCGGGGGCGCTGTGCTGCGGGCAGTGACGTGGGGGCCCAGCAGGGGGCGCTGTGCTGCAGGGAGCTGGGGGGCCCAGTAGGGGGCTCTGTGCTGCAGAGAGGGAGGCGGGGCCCCAGCAGGGGGCGCTGTGCTGCAGGGAGCTGGGAGGCCCAGTAGGGGGTGCTGTGCTGCAGGGAGTGACGTGGGGGTGCAGCAGGGGGCGCTGTGCTACAGCGAGCGATGTGGGGGGCGCAGCAGGGGGCGCTGTGCTGCAGAGAGTGATGTGGGGTCCCAGTAGGGGGCACTGCGCTGCAGGGAGCAAGGCGGGGGCCCAGTAGGGGGCGCTGCGCTGCAGGGAGCGAGGTGGGGACCCAGCAGGGGGCGCTGTGCTGCAGCGAGCGAGGTGGGGGCCCAGCAGGGGGTGCTGTGCTGTAGGGAGTGACGTGGGGGCCCAGAAGGGAGGCGCTGTGTTGCAGGGAGCTGGGGGTGCCCAGCAGGGGGCGCTCTGCTGCAAGGAGCTAGGGGGCCCAGCAGGGGGTGCTGCGCTCCAGGGAACGAGGTGTGGGCCCAGTAGGGGGCGCTGTGCTGCAGGGAGCTGGGGAGCCCAGCCGGGGGCGCTGTGCTGCAGGGAGCAAGGTGTTGGCCCAGCAGGGGGCGCTCTGCTGCAAGGAGCTGGGGGGCCCATCAGGGGGTGCTGCGCTCCAGGGAACGAGGTGTGGGCCCACTAGGGGGCGCTGTGCTGCAGGGAGCTGGGGAGCCCAGCAGGGGGCGCTGCGCTGCGGGGAGCGAGGCGGGTTCCCAGCCGGGGGCGCTGTGCTGCGGGGAGTGACGTGGGGGCCCAGCAGGGGGTGCTGTGCTGTAGGGTGGGAGGTGGGTCCCTGCAGGGGTCAATGGGCTGCAGGGAGGGAGGAGAGGGCCCAGCAGGGGGCGCTGTGCTGCAGGGAGTGATGTGGGGTCCCAGTAGGGGGCACTGCGCTGCAGGGAGCAAGGCGGGGGCCCAGCAGGGGGCGCTGTGCTGGGGAGCTGGGGCCCAGCCGGGGCGCTGTGCTGCAGGGAGTGACGTGAGGGCCCAGCAGGGGGGCGCTGTGCTGAAGGGAGCGAGGTGTGGGTCCAGCAGGGGGCGCTGCGCTGCTGGAAGCTGGGGAGCCCAGCAGGGGGCGCTGTGCTGCAGGGAGCGAGGTGGGGGCCCAGCAGGGGGTGCTGTGCTGCAGGGAGCTGGGGAGCCCAGCAGGGGGCGCTGCGCTGCAGGGAGCGAGGTGTGGGCCCAGTAGGGGGCGCTGTGCTGCAGGAAGCGAGGCAGGGGCCCAGCCGGGGGCGCTGTGCTGCGGGGAGTGACGTGGGGTCCCAGCAGGGGGCACTGTGCTGCAGGGAGCTGGGGGGCCCAGTAGGGGGCTCTGTGCTGCAGAGAGGGAGGCGGGGCCCAAGCAGGGGGCGCTGTTCTGCAGGGAGCGAGGTGTGTGCCCAGCAGGGGACGCTCTGCTGCAGGGAGTGAGGTTGGGGCCCAGCAGGGGGCGCTGTGCTGCAGGGAGTGACGTGGGGGCCCAGCAGGGGGTGCTGCGCTTCAGGGAGCTGGGGAGCCCAACAGGGGACGCTGTACTGCAGGGAGCGAGGTGTGGGCCCAGTAGGGGGCGCTGTGCTGCAGAGAGGGAGGCGGGGGCCCAGCCGGGGGCGCTGTGCTGCATGGAGTGATGTGGCGTCCCAGTAGAAGGCACTGCGCTGCAGGGAGCAAGGCGGGGGCCCAGCAGGGGGGCGCTGTGCTGCAGGGAGCGAGGTGTGGGCCCAGCAGGGGGCGCTGCGCTGCTGGAAGCTGGGGGGCCCAGCAGGGGGCGCTGTGCTGCAGGGAGCGAGGTGGGGGCCCAGCAAGGGGTGCTGTCCTGCAGGGAGCTGGGGAGCCCAGCAGGGGGCGCTGCGCTGCAGGGAGCGAGGTGTGGGCCCAGTAGGGGGCGCTGTGCTGCAGGAAGCAAGGCGGGGGCACAGCAGGGGGCGCTGTGCTGGGGAGCTGGGGCCCAGCCGGGGCGCTGTGCTGCAGGGAGTGACGTGAGGGCCCAGCAGGGGGGCACTGTGCTGCAGGGAGCTGGGGGGCCCAGCAGGGGGTGCTGCGCTGCAGGGAGCGAGGTGGGGGCCCAGCAGGGGGTGCTGTGCTGCAGGGAGCTGGGGAGCCCAGCAGGGGGCGCTGCGCTGCAGGGAGCAAGGTGTGGGCTCAGTAGGGGGCGCTGTGCTGCAGGGAGCGAGGCAGGGGCCCAGGCGGGGGCGCTGTGCTGCAGGGAGCTGGGGGGCCCAGTAGGGGGCTCTGTGCTGCAGAGAGGGAGGCGGGGGCCCAGCCGGGGGCGCTGTGCTGCAGGGAGCTGGGGGGCCCAGTAGGGGGCTCTGTGCTGCAGAGAGGGAGGCGGGGCCCCAGCAGGGGGCGCTGTGCTGCAGGGAGTGAGGTTGGGGCCCAGCAGGGGGCGCTGTGCTGCAGGGAGTGACGTGGGGGCCCAGCAGGGGGTGCTGCGCTGCAGGGAGCTGGGGAGCCCAACAGGGGGCGCTGCGCTGCAGGGAGCGAGGTGTGGGCCCAGTAGGGGGCGCTGTGCTGCAGGGAGCGAGGCAGGGGCCCAGCCGGGGGCGCTGTACTGCGGGAAGTGACGTGGGGGCCCAGCAGGGGGCGCTGTGCTGCAGGGAGCTGGGGCCCAGCCGGGGGCGCTGTGCTGCAGGGAGCGAGGTGTGGGCCCAGCAGGGGGCACTGTGCTTCAGGGAGCTGGGGGGCCCAGCAGGGGGTGCTGTGCTGCAGGGTGGGAGGTGGGGCCCTGCTGGGGTCGCTGGGCTGCAGGGAGGGACAAGGGGGCCCAGCAGGGGGCGCTGTGCTGCAGGGAGCTGGGGAGCCCAACAGGGGGCGCTGCGCTGCAGGGAGCGAGGTGTGGGCCCAGTAGGGGGCGCTGTGCTGCAGGGAGGGAGGCGGGGGCCCAGCCGGGGGCGCTGTGCTGCGGGAAGTGACGTGGGGGCCCAGCAGGGGGCGCTGTGCTGCAGGGAGCTGGGGGGACCAGCAGGGGGCACTGTGCTGCAGGGAGTGAGGTGTCGGCCCAGCAGGGGGCGCTGTGCTGCAGGGAGCTGGGGGGGCGCAGTAGGGGGCTCTGTGGTGCAGAAAGGGAGGCGGGGCCCCAGCAGGGGGCGCTATGCTGCAGGGAGCGAGGTGTGGGCCCAGCAGGGGACGCTGTGCTGCAGGGAGTGAGGTTGGGGCCCAGCAGGGGGTGCTGCGCTGCAGGGAGCTGGGGAGCCCAGCAGGGGTCGCTGTGCTGCAGCGAGCGATGTGGGGGGCCCAGAAGGGGGCGCTGTGCTGTAGGGTGGGAGGTGGGGCCCTGCAGGGGTCGATGGGCTGCAGGGAGGGAGGAGGGGGCCCAGCAGGGGCCGCTGTGCTGCAGGGAGTGATGTGGGGGCCCAGAAGGGAGGCGCTGTGTTGTAGGGAGCTGGGGGGGCCCTGCAGGGGTCGCTGTGCTTCAGGGAGTGACGTGGGGGCCCAGCAGGGGGCGCTGCGCTGCAGGGAGCGAGGTGTGGGCCCAGTAGGGGGCACTGTGCTGCAGGGAGGGAGGCGGGGGCCCAGCCAGGGGCGCTGTGCTGCGGGCAGTGACGTCGGGGCCCAGCAGGGGGCGCTGTGCTGCAGGGAGCTGGGGGGCCCAGCAGGGGGCGCTGTGCTGCAGGGAGCTGGGGCCCAGCCAGGGGCGCTGTGCTGCGGGGAGTGACGTGGGGGCCCAGCAGGGGGCACTGTGCTGCAGGGAGTGAGGCGGGGGCCCAGCCGGGGGCGCTGTGCTGCGGGCAGTGACGTCGGGGCCCAGCAGGGGGCGCTGTGCTGCAGGGAGCTGGGGGGCCCAGCAGGGGGCGCTGTGCTGCAGGGAGCTGGGTCCCAGCCGGGGACGCTGTGCTGCGGGGAGTGACGTGGGGGCCCAGCAGGGGGCGTTGTGCTGCAGCGAGCGATGTGGGGGGCGCAGCAGGGGGCGCTGTGCTGCAGGGAGTTATGTGGGGTCCCAGTAGGGGGCACTGCGCTGCAAGGAGCTAGGCGGGGGCCCAGCAGGGGGCGCTGTGCTGGGGATCTGGGGCCCAGCCGGGGCGCTGTGCTGCAGGGAGCGAGGTGGGGACCCAGCAGGGGGCGCTGTGCTGCAGCGAGCGAGGTGGGGGCCCAACAGGGGGTGCTGTGCTGTAGGGAGTGACGTGGGGGCCCAGAAGGGAGGCGCTGTGTTGCAGGGAGCTGGGGGTGCCCAGCAGGGGGCGCTGTGCTGCAGGGAGAGAGGTGGGGGCCCCTCAGGGGGCGCTGTGCTGCAGGGAGCTGGGGGGGCCAACAGTGAGTGCTGTGCTGTCGGGTGGGAGGTGGGGCCCTGCAGGGGTCGCTGGGCTGCAGGGAGGGAGGAGTGGGCCAATAGGGGGCACTGCGCTGCAGGGAGCGAGGTGTGGGCCCAGCAGGGGGCGCTCTGCTGCAAGGAGCTGGGGTGCCCAGCAGGGGGCGCTGTGCTGCAGGGAGAGAGGTGGGGGCCCCTCAGGGGGCGCTGTGCTGCAGGGAGCTGGGGGGGCCAACAGTGAGTGCTGTGCTGTCGGGTGGGAGGTGGGGCCCTGCAGGGGTCGCTGGGCTGCAGGGAGGGAGGAGTGGGCCAATAGGGGGCACTGCGCTCCAGGGAGCGAGGTGTGGGCCCAGTAGGGGGCGCTGTGCTGCAAGGAGGGAGTCAGGGGCCCAGCCGGGGGCGCTGTGCTGCGGGGAGTGACGTGGGGGCCCAGCAGGGGGTGCTGTGCTGCAGGGAGCTGGGAGGCCCAGTAGGGGGCGCTGTGCTGTAGGGTGGGAGGTGGGGCCCTGCAGGGGTCGATGGGCTGCAGGGAGGGAGGAGAGGGCCCAGCAGGGGCCGCTGTGTTGCAGGGAGCTGGGGAGCCCAACAGGGGGCGCTGCGCTGCAGTGAGCGAGGTGTGGGCCTAGTAGGGGGCACTGTGCTTCAGGGAGGGAGGCGGGGGCCCAGCCGGGGGCGCTGTGCTGCGGGGAGTGACGTGGGGGCCCAGCAGGGGGCACTGTGCTGCAGGGAGCGAGGTGTGGGCCCAGCAGGGGGCACTGTGCTTCAGGGAGCTGGGGGGCCCAGCAGGGGGCGCTGTGCTGCAGGGTGGGAGGTGGGGCCCTGCTGGGGTTGCTGGGCTGCAGGGAGGGAGAAGGGGGCCCAGCAGGGGGCGCTGTGCTGCAGGGAGCTGGGGGGACCAGCAGGGGGCACTGTGCTGCAGGGAGCTGGGGGGCGCAGTAGGGGGCTCTGTGCTGCAGAAAGGGAGGTGTGGGCCCAGCAGGGGACGCTGTGCTGCAGGGATTGAGGTTGGGGCCCAGCAGGGGGCGCTGTGCTGCAGGGAGTGACGTGGGGGCCCAGCAGGGGGCGCTGTGCTGCAGGGAGTGACGTGGGGGCCCAGCAGGGGGTGCTGTGCTGCAGGGAGCTGGGGGGCCCAGTAGGGGGCTCTGTGCTGCAGAGTGGGAGGCGGGGGCCCAGCTGGGGACACTGTGCTGCAGGGAGCAAGGCTGGGGCCCAGCAGGGGGCGCTGTGCTGCAGGGAGCTGGGAGGCCCAGTAGGGGGCGCTGTGCTGCAGGGAGCAAGGCGGGGGCCCAATAGGGGGCGCTGTGCTGCAGGGAGCTGGGGAGCCAAGCAGGGGGCGCTGTGCTGCAGGGAGCAAGATGGGGGCCCAGCAGGGGGGCTCTGAGTTGCAGGCAGTCGGGGCCAGCCCAGCTGTCCTGCGCAACACTGGGCTTTGCCCCACTCCGGGGGCACAGTGGATAGGGAGGAAGATCTCAGGTCTGTGCCCTCAGAGGTGGGCGACCCGACTCACGCGCCCCTCGCCGCGCAGAAACGGCGGTACGAGACCTACGTGAAGCTGCTGGAGGCCCGGCTGCATGGGGGCCCCGAGGAGCTGGAGCAGTGGGAGGCCCGGCTGGGGGGCCCGGACTCGGCCGACGATGGCCTCGGCCTCACCAAATCCCACTCCAGCCCCTCACTCAACGTGGACCCCCCGGCCGCCGGCGTCAAGGTGAAGCGCAACATCTCGGAGCGCAGGACGGTCCGTAAAATCATCCCCAAGCGCAACAAGCAGCTGCTGTGACCCCGGCGCCTGGCATCCTCCTTCTCCCCCCGACGGTACGAACCAGCGCCCGGACTGCACCCCGCTGCCTCCAGCACCGAGCCGCCAGCCCTGGGGGGCAGGCGCCCCCCAGCCCAGCCCCGCCCAGCGCTGGCTGCAGATGCCTGGTCTGTGACTGTCACTGCCGCAGCAATAAAGCAGAGCTGTGGAACTGCACCCCGGCTGCATGGGGGGCGCTGGGCGTGGGGCTGCCCCCAGGGAGATGGGGGGGCCACGTGGGCTGGTGCTGCAGCAGCCGGCTCAGCCCCCAGGCCTGGCTTGGCAAACCCACTGCTGTCCCATTGCTGCCAGCTTGATCCTGCAGCTGGGACAGGATCGGGCCCCAGGAGCAGCCTCCCCAGCCTGGGGGCAGGGGCAGGCTGCCCCCTGCTGGCCCAGGCCCGTGTGGACACCGGATGCTGGTGCTGGGGGCCGGCCGGATCCAGCATCCACAGCATGGCCTGGACCCGCCCCTGCCCAGCCCTGCCGTGGAGCTGCCCAGCCAGGTCACCAGGGAGCAGCCGAGCGCGGGGATGGAGCTAATGGACAGAAGAACCTGGCTGGGACCTGGCGGGTGGCACACAGGCAGCTGGGCACTGGGCAAAACCAGCCCCACGGCGAGCGGCCTGGCTGGGCCCAGCTGGAGGGGCTGAGAGCCAGGGACTGACCCAACCCCAGGCTGCCCCCTCCATGCCCGACTCACAGCCCCTGCCAGCCTGGCCCTGGGACCCCCCCCAGCCCTGCCGGTTCCCCTCACTCCCACCCCCAGCCCCTGCCAGCCCAGCCCTGCCGGTGCCCCTCGCTCCCACCCCCCAGCCCCTGCCAGCCCAGCCCTGGGCCCCCCAGCCCTGCCGGTGCCCCTCGCTCCCACCCCCAGCCCCTGCCAGCCCAGCCCTGGGCCCCCCAGCCCTGCCGGTGCCCCTCGCTCCCACCCCCAGCCCAGCTACAGCAGATTGGAGGCGGCCAGCCGCGCTGATCCTGGAAATTGCCACAGCTGTATAATCTGCCTTTTATTTTCTGCTTCATGAACTTTTATTTCCCATTATTTCCCCCTTCTCCCGCTGCCGCCAGGCCCCTGTGATGAACAGCCCCCCAGGGAGGGTGGCTCCCCCCGCCACTGTGCGGCACGTGAGAATCATGGGGGGATGCGGGGGGAGAGGTCTCTGCTGGAGGGGCTGAGCCCAGCTCTGTGTGCCCCTCGGTTAGGCAGGAGCAGGGGCTGGACCCAAGGGGCTGCCCCCCGGGACCCCAGGTAAAATAGGAGCTGCCCCTGCCCCAACCCATGTCCCCCGGCCCCCACCATGCCTGGCCCCCCACATCTCAGCACCCCCCCCCATTGTAGCAGCCCCCCGGCTTCCAGCAGGCGCCACCCGGCACCCACAGGCAGCTCAGACACAGCACCCCCTGCAGGTGGCATCGGGGCAGCAGCCTGAGTGGGGGGTGGGCAGCTGGGCCAGGACCACCCCCGCATACCGCAGCGTGGCTGCAGCCAGAGGCCAATGGGGCAAGCGGGGTGCAGCCCCGCCCCCATGCCGACACAGACCACGCCCCCCTCTTTGCGGCCCTACAGGCCTGCACCATCACTGCCCCTCCCGCAGCAGAGGGCCTCGGGCCTGGGCCAGCTGGGAGCCAGGCCAGGTGCACGGACACAACCTGCCCTGGGCACAGAAGCCTTCCCAGGCCTGGGGCAAATGCAGAGTCAGGATCAGGGCCAGGCTCAGCCTGCGGAGCTCCCCCGGCCAGGCGGGTCGTGGGCTGAATCCCAGAGAGGCTGGAGGGCTGCTGGCTCTTGCCGTGTCATCGCTCACCAGTCCGGCCACACACGCTGCTTGAAATCCCCAGCTCCTGGAGTCACAGGAACAGGGCAACTCACCATGTGCCCCAGCAGACAAGTGAGCGTCCGGGAGGGGTGGGGGGGCAAAGCGATGGCCCAGATGATTATTTTGAACCTCACCGGCTCTGGCTGGTCTGGGGCTGTCCCAAACCCTGTCCCATCGGCCATATGCTGCAGCCACAGCGTTTGGCCACAACTCGCGGCCATGCAGGCAAGCGGCTGGTGTGCGGCTAGTTCTGGGCTGGGGCGGAGTCCCCGGTGGGCGTAGGGGGGGCTTTAGAAGAATTAAAAAAAATCCAAGTTCTTTCATGGCTGCACAGGGAGCAAGCAGGCAGCTGGCTCTGGGGTGGGGCACTGGCGGTTTATACGGGGATCCTTCCCCTGGGAACCCGATGCAGCTGTCTCTGGGGTGAGGCACAGGGGTGATTTATACAGGGATCCTTCTCCTGGGGACCAGCTGCAGCTGGTTCTGGGGTGAGGCACTGGGGCAGTTTATATTGGGATCCTTCCCCTGGTGGCCCGATGCGGCTGGCTCTGGGGTGCAGCACCAAACCAGTTTATATGGGGCTCCTTCCCCTGGGGACCAGCTGGAGCTGGCTCTGGGGTGGGACACAGGCAGCTCTGGAGGAGGGCACAAATTGCCGCAAAGCCGCCAGGCCCCAGCAGCGCTCTCCTGTTAAACATTTACCACTCCGCTCAGTTTCACATCAGCCGTTGCGTTGTGGGGGGTGATTGTTAAATCGCCCACAGGCACCAACCCATTGTGCTCACCTGCCCCCTTCCAGCTGCCCTGACTTCCGCTCCCCGCTGGGCTGTGGGCGGCCGGGCGCTCTCGGCCCAGCTGCTTTCACTGGTGTCAGGCGGCTAAATCCCATGGCCTCTCGGGCCACAGTTCCCCCTCGGTCCAACCGCCTCCACTTGCTGCGATTTTATCCCGTCGCTTAGGGCGTTGCTAAATTTCAAAGCGTGGCGGCATGGCAGTGTCTCGGCTGGGCCCCACCCCGCCACAGGCCCCAGTCCCAAGTGTGTTAGTCCTAAATCCTGTGATTTGATTTTGGTGCTCGGGGCTGCGGCTGGTGGGTGCATTTGTACAGCACCTGGCACCCGGGGCTGGACTCTCCGCTGGCTGGCCTCAGATGGCACCATGTAAAGGGACGCTGTCAACTTTTTAAAAACTCGCCCTCCTGGGTGTATATTTTTGGCCTCTTGTTACAGCCTCTCCCCACTCCTGGCTGAGAAACCCATCGGCAGAGGAGCTCGCAGAAGATAGTGGGGAGGGGGCAGAGGGTCCTTCTCACCTCCGCTGCACCTTCCCCTGGCCTTTGGCCACATCCACACAACCAGCGGCAACCCAGGCACTGGATCTGACCAGCAGAGACCCAGGGACTGAAACTGACCAGCTGGGGCCACAGGGACTGAAACTGACCAGCGCAACCTAAGGACTGAAACTGACCAGCGGCAACCCCAGGACTGGATCTTACCAGCAGTGACCCAGGGAGTGGATCTCACCAGCGGCAACTCAGGGACTGAAATTGAGCAGCTGGGGACACAGGGACTGAAACTGACCAGCAGCGACCCAGTGACTGGCTCTGTCCAGTGGCGCGGCTGCTATTGTCCAGCCTTTAGGAGTCACTCGGTTTCACTCTGCTGTAAGTGGAGCCAGTACTCTGTTGCCACCCCGGGCATGCTGCCAGCCTCAGCAGAGCCTAGCGCCTGGGTGGGCTCCCCAGTGCTCGCCCAAGGTGGCTGCGCCTCACTTTCCCGTACTGCGTCCATCTAGGGTAGGCTGAAGGCCCCAAAGCCTCACCACAAGGCAGGGAGAGCCCCTGCGCTGCCTCCACCCCTAGCCAACCCCGTGTGCCCAGCCACCCACGTTCGGGATCCCCCTGCTGGCACCGCCAGGGACCCTGGTTTGGCCACAGGCTGTGGGCAGGGCACTGCCATGGGTTAGACCCCCCACAGGTGGGCACAGCTGGGGGGTGAGATCTGCTGGGGGATGGGAGGGGTGAACCCTGGGTTGGGTTGAAGGCAGGAACCAACCCAGTAACAGCAGATTACAAGTGAGCCCAGAGCCGCTGTGGCGTCTCCTGACTGGCAGCCATGGGGGCTCCCCGGATGTGCGGGCTGCCTCTCCTCTCCCACTGCAGGGACCCGCTGACTGGGGCACCTGGGAGCCCACCCCCCAGCTCAGCAGAGCCTGGCGCTTTCAGGGCAAAGGGGACTCCTCTGTTAGCTGCTGGGCTCAGCCAGCCCTGGGTTCCATTAGGCTCCCCAAGACCCAGCCAGTGTCACCCCCTCACGGCTGCCCTCTGGCCTGGACCACGGGTGTCTCTGCACCTAGCTTTGGCTGATGGCTCTGAGCCCCTGGATCTGCACACCTGTGTGTCACCTGCCCTATACTGCTGACAGTGACAGGGGATTCGCCTAGCTCTCGGCCACTAGAACCACCCAGCTGTGTGTCACCAGCCCTGTACTGCTGACAGGGGAGAGGGAGTCTCCGTCAGCTCAGGGCCGGGAGGCCGGGTTTCTGAAGCAGCTCTGAGTGCTTTTCTGCTGTCATGGGGCAGGGCACAGATGACACCTATACCGAGCAGGCACAGCCCCGGGGTGGGTCTTACCAGCTCGTGCTGGTTCCTGATCTCTGCTGAGGGTGGCGCTCCCAGCTCTGCAGTCCGGGGGCGCTATAGAGCAGGGCTGGATTTAGGAACTGGGACATTCCACCGCACCTGGTAGGACAGGACCGCCCTCCCCCTGCTCTGGGGCAGTCACACTCGGAACAGCGCCAGGCACCAAGGACTCAGCCCAGCTCCGCCCCAGGCCCTTCTATTCTGTGGTGCTTTCTTGGGGGGCACTGCCCACTGAGCAGGGGGTGCAGGCAGGGGGTGGCACCCGCCCCAGCGAAGCAGGACCTGGCCACCACCGCCCGCATCCGGCATGAGCAGGTTTCTCCTCGGCTGGAGCTGAGCCAGCTGGTCCCTGCACCAGCCAGGGCACTGTGCCAGGCCTACCCAGGCCCTGCCCTAGCTGCTGTGGGACAGCCGCCCATCCCTGCCCCAGGGGGGTTGGACAGGCAGGACCCCCCCCCCCATGCTGCTGGCAACCCAGCCTGAGCTGGCAGCAGACACGCCAGGACAAGGGGGTTATTGAATCTTTAATAAAAAGCAGTAGCCTCCAAGGTGGGGGGGGGAAGGGGGCCTGGGGGGCTGCCCCAGGCACCCAGGGAGAGGCAGGCAGGGGCTGTGCAGTCTCTAACCAAGCACGGGCCGCTGGCGGGAGCCCCAGAGAGCCGGACAGGCAGCACTGGCGGGAGGGGTTGAGCGGATGCTGCCTGGGGGGCTGGCAGGAGGGAACTGGCCTGACCCCAGCGCCCGGCCCCACCCCAGCCTCTGGCCCAGAAGGGATCACCTCCGCAAGCAGAGCTGGGCAGGGCCCGCCAGCCGACCAGGGCCCAGCCGGGCATCCGGAGTCCTGCCACCGGCCCAGCCTGGCCAGCAGGAGGGTACAGCTCCTGGGGAGAAGGGGCCTTGGGAAACGCGTGAGCAGCAGCCCAGGCCCCAGGCCATGGGGATACAGGGCCAGCCCTCTCCAGCCAGCCAGACGGGGAGTAACGGGAGAGAGAGACAGCTGGGGGCATAAGGCAGAGACATGAGAGTGGTTGCAGACAGACACACACGATGGGAACAGAGGGGCATAAAGGGGTGTATGAGGACAGGACAGACAGATGGACAAGCACAGTGTACAGGGACAGACGGACGGACGGGGCGCATGGGGACGGACAGGGGAGGTGTACAGGGACGGACGGATCCCTCTGTTCCAAGTCTCCAGCGGCCGGTGATGATCAGAAGTCCCACGCGGGGGCCGGAGGGGCACAGAGCCACTTCCCGGTCGGGTCCCCTGGGCCCCCATTGCCCTGGCGCTCAGGTGACGGCCTCCTGGGTAGTGCCCGGTGCCCTCCCGGCGGGTCAGCGCTGCCCACGTGCCAGGTCCCACGCAGCTGTCGGGCCCGGGCGCCCGCTCCCTCGCGGGGTAATAAATAACACTGACGGCAGCTGGCGGCCCAGCCCAGCCCAGCCCGGCCCCTGCGCCAGGGCTCCCACAGCAGCTACAGGTGGTCGTAGGCGGCGGGGGACGCCCTGGCGGTGGAGCTGTAGTAGTACGGGGAACCTGGGCGGGAGGGGCGCGCCCGTCAGAGCAGTGCCAGTCACCCACTGGTGCCGGGTACCGCCCCCACCTGGTGCCCAGCTACAGAGAGCAGGGAGCGGCCCCTGGCTGGCACCCCACACCCAGCTCTGGCCCGATGGGTAGGGCTGGGGAGCTGGGTTCTAGGCCTGGCTCCCCCTCCGCCAAGGCCCTGCGCTACTCAGTGCCTCGGTTTCCCCTCACGTCCTTTGTTGGTGTAGAATGGGAACTCCTGAGAGCAGGACCCGTCCCTGGTGGGGTGTGTGGCAGCTGGGGGGGGCTCTGAGCTCAGGGGACCTGGGCAGGCCCCTTCCCACCCCCCCATCCCGCAAACACTCACTCAGCAGGCTCGAGTTGGGGATGCGCCAGGCTTCGCCATAGGCGGCGTAGGGGGAGTGGCTGTAGGCGTTGGCAGAGTAGTCGCTGCCTGCTGGGGGCAGAAGGAGAGGTCAGTGCCAGTGTCGGGGGGGCTCAGCCAGGCTCTCACCCCCTCCCCCCGCCCCTGTAGCTGGTCACAGAAGCACCAGGCCCTGGAGAGTGACTCCCCCACATGCTGCATCAGGAGGGGCCGCGTGTGCCAGAAGCCCTGTACAACCCACACACTGCCCACCCCAGGACAAACACACTTCAGAGGCACCAGCTAGCCACGGCCAGCAGCAGCAGGGGAAGGGCCCAGCACAGGCCGAGCTGGTACCATAACCCCGCAAGTGCTGGGGCAGAGAGGTATGGGGTGCGGGGCTGAACAGACAGACGGGTATGGTGGCAGGGGGAGAGACAGACGGATACGGGGGCGTGGGGCTCGATGGTCAGACAGACAGGTGCAGAGGCGTAGGGATAGACAGACAGCTGCAGGACTGTGGGGACCGACAGATACCAGGAGTGTTGGGACAGACAGACGGACACGGGAGGGTGAGGACAGACAGATGGATACCAGAGGTGTAGGGATAGACGGATACTGGGGTATAGGGACAGCCAGACACAGGAGGGTGGGGACAGAGAGATACTGGGGTGTAGGGACAGAAATATGGGGGGGGGAAGGGACAGACAGAAGGATACCGGGGCATAGGGACAGACAGGCAGACAGAAGGATACGGGGGGGAAGACAGACTGAGACCGGGGCATGGGGACAGCCAGACACGGGAGGGCGGGACAGACCCGTGGGGGCGACCTGGGGCTACCCACGGGAGCCGGGTGCAGAAGTGGGGCAGGCTCTGGTTGCACCCCAGGCCTTGCAGGAGCCCTGCATCCCCTGCAGCCAATCCCAGCCCTGCTGCAGTTCCATCCGCCCCACGCGGTGCCCCCCCCCCCCCCGGAACAGCCCCAGGGCCCAGAGCATCGTGCCGCAGCCAGGCAGACGTGGCCCAGCCCTGCAGCTGGGTGCCCAGCATTTGGCTGCCCCAGCTGGTGGCACTGGCTGGGGTCGGGGGTGCCAGGGCAGGTGGGGGGTTCCCAGCCCGTGACCCCCCTCCACTTGCTGCACATGCGTCCCCCAGCTCCTCTGGGACCTCGGAGCCAAACCCCACAGCCAGATGGTGGGGCTGGGATCTCGGGGCTCGATCAGCCCATTCCCAACGCTCCCAGCTGCAAAACCTGTCTGTGCCCAGAACCCAGGAGTCCTGGCCCTTAGCCCCCCCCCCCGCCCCCTCTAACCACCAGACCCCCCTGCCCTCCAACGGCTGTGCCCAGAACCCAGGAGTCCTGGCCCTCAGCTCCCCACCCCTGCCCCAGTCACTCCAGGGGCTGTCTCACTGCGCCAGGGTTTCCCCTACCCCAGGGCTGGGGCAGCTGTCTCCCTCCCCATGGCACCCCAATCCCCGAGCCTGCCAGCCCGTGCATGGGCACAGGCCCTTCCCAGCACAGCCCCTGGCTGGCACAGCACCCGCTGCCCCAGCCCTCCAGCCACCTGGCCCTACCTGCCACCATGCCGGCGATGGCGGAGGAGGTGTAGCCGCCCTGCCCGCTGGTGGGGATGTGCGGCGGGTAGCCCACCATCTCGCACCCTGCAAGGACAGCAGGTGAAGGGCAGCCCCACTGCCAGCTGCACCCCATCCTGGGGACCCACAGAACGTAGCTACCAGCTGGGGCCCTACGTGGGATCCGTCCACCTGCCCCAGAGCTCCCCCTGCAGGATGCCCCTGGGGTCCACAGGCCTGGACACAGCGGCAGAGGGGTGCGGGGGGGGGAGCTGCCCGGTTTCTCTCCCTTCCTCCCTGCACGACAGGGGAAACTAAGGCACCCTGGGAGCCATAGTTCCTTCGCCAGCTCCCTGCCTGCCGAGAGAGCCGGCCCTGGAGCACGGAAGGGACTACACTTCCCAGCATGCCCTTGGCCGCTAGCCCCAGGGAAGGTGGGGGAGGGCAATGCTGAGAGACCCCTGCACAGCTGCTGGGTGGGTGGGGGGGGCGGTGACCGTGAGTGCACAGGGACAAGGCGGCTCTGGCCCGAATCCCAGCCTCAGATGCCTTCCCCAGGCTGCATTAGGGAAGCTGGTCACCACCCCACGGCCCCAGGGGATCTGTATTACTGGGTACGCTCACGTGTCCCAGTCACCGCTCTTGTGCGCAGGCCTTGCACGACTGTTGTGAACGCCTTTATGTAAAACGTTGCGTACTCCCCCGGCCCCCCAGAGTTCCTGCTTATGGGTCTGACCCCCCCGACCTGGCTGGGGCTCTGCTTGCCCACCCGCCCATGGGTTCTCCCTGGGGATCTAGCACCCTTCCGACCTGGGGAGCCCCAGTATCTTACTGCCCCGGCCCCTGCCTGGGGATCTCTCCATTTCCTGCAGCCCCGCCCGCCGTGGGGACTGTCTGCACCGTCCCATCTCTGGGGCGTCTCTAGGGCAGGGGACAGAAGCTGTTCTCCAGCCCCAGGAGCTGCTGGGCTGATGTCTTGGCAGCCTCTGCCACAAGGCTTCCCTCTCCAGTCACCCCTCCCTAGCAGATCCGGGCAGCTCTGCCCCGGAGGGATGGGTGGGGGCTCAGGCTCGGGCTAGCTGGTGGCAGCCCCACTGAACCCCGCTGTGTGCCCCAGGCCAGACGGGTGCTAAGGGGTTACCTGGACAGCGTCCCCCACACTAGGTGAGCCTCACTCGTCTTCCTAACCTGCTTCTTGTTGGGCAGGGATCTGAGCCCCATCTACAATGCTCCAGTAACTGGGTCTATGTCACCTGAAATGAACTGTCAGAGACTTAAAGCAGCAGCAGAGAACATCCCTGGCTGCACCCGAGGTGCAACTGATGGATGCGAAGTGCGGCTTTCACAATCCCCCTCTCACCCTGTTCTCTCTTTTTTGTTAATAACCCTTTAGCTGTTCGGAGCTGAAGGATCAGCATCGGCGTGGTCATCTGGGTAAGATCCCAGTGTCTCCTGACCAGGGACTGGGGCCGGACCCTTTGGGGGCGGAAGAATCTGTGTGGAGCGGGCGAAACAGGTTTAATAACCTCTCCCCTGAGTTGGGGGGTTGTTGTCTGGGCTGGTGCAGCAGCTGGGAGGTCTAGGGGTTTGCTTGTGTGGCAGCTGGCTGGCCCAGGGGCTGGACAGGTGCTGTGGTGGCTGGTTGGATTTGCCTTAGTGAGAAGGAAACCCCAGCCTGGGGCTGAGAGTGGCCCAGATTTTAAGCGGGTTCCCTGCATTGCTTTCCCTGGCTGCACCCAGAAACCTCATCCTATCACATGGGGCAGAGCTAACCCATGCCTGCAGCACAGTGAGGGCATCTGGCTTCAGCAATTCCAATCTAGGGGAGCATGTGATCCTTCCTGCCCCCCAAGTGTCACCTATGAATGGGGGTCACAGTGTGTGCAGTGGGGCCCAGGCTGTGCAGTGGGAGTCACTGAGTCTGTGTAGTGAGATCAGGCTGTGCAGTGTGTGTGTGTGTGTGTGTGTGTGTGTGTGTGTGTGTGTGTGTGTGCGCGCGCGCACGCGCAGTAGGGGTCAGAGCTGTGCAGTGGGGCTCACTGGATGTGTGCAGTGGGGGATGGGGCCATGCAGTGAGGCTCACTGGATGTGCTCAGTGAGGGTCACTGGATGCGTAGTGGGTGTCACGGCTGTGCAGTGGGGTCACTGGATGAGAGCAGTAGGGTCACAGCTATGCAGTGGGGGATGGGGATGTGCATTGGGGTCACTGGATGTGTGCAAGGGGGGCAGGCGCAGGTCCCAGCAGAAATTTCACCTCCTTATTTGCCCGCCCCAGGTTTGATTCCCTGGATGCTGGAGTGGCAGCAGGCTGGCACCTCCCCCAGGCCCCCCCAGCCAGACCCCCAGTGTCTCCTCACACCCACACCGGCCCGTCTTCCCCAGACGCCGTCGGGTGCAGGCAAGCACCGGGCGCCCTTACCTGTCATGGCCGAGTAGGGCTGGGGGGTGGCCAGGCTGCGGCCGAGTGGCGTGTGGGAGGGGGTGAGGGTGGCTTTGCCGTCATCCAGAGCGCTGCTCAGCAGGGGCCAGAGACCCTGGCCAAGGGGGTAACAGAGAGGTCAGTGACCCTGGCCAGACTCAGTGCCCCCAGACCTCCTGAGACCCCAAAATGGTTTACTCCCCACCCTGGGGACCCCCAATGCTCACCCCCTGCCCCAGGGAGCCCCAATACCCACCCCCCACCCTCGGGACCCCATATTCACGCCTCACCCTGGGGACCCCAACACTCTCCCCCTGCCCCAGGGATCCCCGATATTCACCCGACCCCAGGAACCCCCAATGCTCACCCCAACCCCAGGGACCCCTGGTACTCAGCCCCTGTCCTCAGAACCCTCAATACAGCTCACTCCCTGCCCTTGCAGCCCCAATGCCACACCCCCACCCCACGCTGTCTGTACCCGCTGCCCCGCAGGCAGCTGGGCAGTGCCCGCACAGCAGGGGTGCAGCCCGGACCTGCTCGCCCTTGGCGTGGCTGGGGGCAGCGTAGGCCTCGGCATAGGGCTGCCGCTCGAAGGGGCACTCCAGGGGCGGCTGCCCGAAGGCCTCGGGGCGCAGGTGCTTGCGGGCGGTGCTGGTGCGGGTGCTGCTCTGGGCGTCAAGGCTGAGCCGGCAGCTCTCCGGATCGCCTGGCGGGGACGGCGGCCGTGAGACTCCGGGAGCAGCAGGGCTGGGCCCCATCCGGCCAGCTGGCCCCCAGCAGCCCCCAGTCGGCCCCAGCTGGTCCCCATCCCGCATCCCCGGCCACAGGCAGAGCCTGAATCTCCGCTGGCCCCAGCCAGGGGCACCTTCCAACCACCCGACCGGCCCCCCAGCCTGGCCATGGGCACAGCCCAACCCGACAGCCCCGACAGCCCAGCCATGGGCACGGCCCGACCCCCACCCCCGACAGCCCCCCAGCCATGGGCACAACCCAAACCCTGTCCAGCCCCTGCCCTGCTCCACCACCCTTTGCCATGGGCATGTCCCTGCCCCATATCCAGCCCTCTGCTGCCAACCCCTGGTTCCTCCAGGCCTGGCCCAGCTGCCCCAGGGATGCCCAGGCCCCCACGGCCGCACAGGGGCCCCACCGAGGGGATGAGGCCCTCTGGGCAGGGGAAACTGAGACCCCCTTGCGTGGGACTGAGGCAGCCACTCAACGGCCAAGTGGGAGCTGCCCTGGGCCCAGCCGGGGCCTGGCGAGGGCTGTCACCGCCCCGGGGGTCTGCGCCATGCCCACCCCCATAGCATCGGCAGGCTGGAACACTCTGAGCCCCTCTGCTGCCGGCCAGCTCAGGGCCCCCCCGGCCCCTGCCCACCCCCACTCACCGCGGTCCATTTTCCGCTTCTCGCAGCTGGCCGGCGCCATGCCCAGAAGCTCGCTGATGGAGTAAGTAGAGCCCAGCGGGTGCGAGTGGGGCGACTCCGGGGGGGTCACGGCCGAGCTGGGGACTGCAAACACACACACACACCCGCTCCCCCGGGTCAGCCAGCCCTGGGGCCAGAGCCGCCAGGCAGGGCAGGCCCCGCATCAGCTCATGCCGCCAACCCCAGGCTGGCGTCCCAGGCTACCCCGAGGCATCGGCCCTTGCAGGTGTCCCTGGCGCACCAGGGACTCGGCACCAGGGCTGGGATGGCGTGGGCGAGGCGGGGGAGTTCTCCAACCCTGCCTGCGTGACCTGCCCCAGCTCTGTGCCTCAGTTTCCCCGCCAGGGGGTAATGGCGCCGGACAGTCCAAAAGGGAGGCGTTTGCCATGGAAACATCAACGTTTTCCAGGGGAAAATCAAAAGACCAAAACGTGCCCATTTCAAGACTCCATTGCAGTGTGGCGGCAGGCGGGGGGGCGGGGGCGCGGATTTGATTCTCTGGGTTGGATTGCATGTGTGTCCTACTGCCCTGTAGTAACACTGGGTGGTGCCTCAGTTTCCCCGGGCACAGCACCAGCGCAGGGTGGGGAGGGGAGTTTGGGTGTGAGGACGTCTCACACGCAGACAATGGGGCTCCAGGCTCTCGGTAACTCAGGCAGCCAGGTGACCCTTCTTCTCCGGGACACAGGCCAACGGAGGGGCCTGGCAGGTTGAATGGGAATTGGGCTGGGAGTGGGGCAGTCTGGGCTGGCTGGAGTAGGGGGAAGGGGGCCACGGCCCGGCTCGGGGACCCCTCTGAGCCCCTCTCCCCAAGACGGACGATGCTGATGACTTCTGGTCCCTGTGCTAAGTCTGTTCTGCGCCGTGTCCCTGCAGCCTGAGAACCTCCTGTTCCCCAGCCGGGCAAGAGTCACGGCTGCCTGCGGCTGGGGGGCGCAGGACCCAGGACCCCCACTCCATGACACAATGTCTTCTGGGAGCAGCGGTTCGGCTGCCTCCCACCCTGGCACTGTTGCATTGTGATGGAGTGGGGGATACCTCTGTGTGTGTGTGTGTGTGTGTGTGTGGGGGGGGGGGGGGGGGCTCACAGAGGGTGTGGGGCTCCTGCTGAGGGTAACCTTGATGACCAGGTAACACCTTTGTACTGCAGACAAAGGAGGAGGTGGAGCCTGAGGGGTTTGAATTGGAACTGGGAGTTGGAAGCAGTTAGTCTGGGCTGAGAGACAGAGAGAGACAAAGGAGGGGGCCAGGCCCCGGCTCTGGGGGCCCCTCGGGGCCTCCTGTCCCCAACATGAATTGGACTGGCTGTCTCTGCCGGCCGTACTGACTCCTCTGTATGATGCTGTGTCCTGTCAGCTAATAAACCTGCTGTTTTACTGCTGAGTGAGAGACTCTCCTGCCTGCGGGCAGGGTGCAGAGCTTGGGGGACCCCAGAACCCCATCACACTGGTGTCAGAAGTGGGATGTTCTGCACCCCGAGGATGGAGCATCCAGCAGTAAGTGACTGGGGCCCCAGAAGAAGTGGGGCCTGCGAGACCCAGGTGTGCTGAAGGGCAGTGAGGTGCAGTCCCCAAGGCGGAGGGGCCTGCGGCCGAACCCAAGCAACTGCGGTTGTTGTCCTCGAGAGGGGGTGTCACACCCGAGGAGGGGTTACTCCTGGGAATCTGTTGGAGTCGGTCCCAGAAGGTGGAGGGGCCGAGAGCCCAACCCCCAGAAACAAGTGACCCACAAGGAAGCTGATGCTGAATGAGTCCTTCCCAAGACAGGGTGCTCATGGTCCCTGAGAGTGGGTGTCACACTGAAGAAGGGGTTCCACTGGGAGTCTGTTGGAGTCGGTCCCAGAGGGCGGAGGGGCCTACGGCCTAACCCCGGGCAGCTTGTGACCCGCAAGGAGCCTGGCACACTGAAGGGATTCTTCCAGGAGTCGTGGGGTGCAGAGGGCATCAGCCTGAGAGCCTGCAACCACGCTGAGCAACTCCGCTGTGAAGTGGCAGCACCTGGAAACTGAATCGAGATTAAAGAAGCTGGACAAGGCAGAGTGGATGTGCAGTGGCAGAGCTGAGGGCTGGGGAGAATCCTGCAAAGGTGAGCCCGGATCGGGGCAGAGAACCCTGGACTGCCTGGAGCTCTGAACCGAGTGGCCTGCCACAGCTCAAGGAGGGAAGGAGCGATTCCAACCCATCATCTACTAGTGGCCAAGACAGACCTGCGAAGAGTTTTCCAGGCCTGGGCCGAGGAAGGTGCCTGTGTGTCTGTGCAGGAAAGCAGCTGGTCCACTGGGAATGGCAAGTTGTCTGTGAGAGAAGCTGCTTCACCTTCTGTGTGTGTGTGGAGACCAGCCGGGGGGCTGGGAGAAAGGAGAGAGTGTCTCCCATTGTCTGTCTGTGTTGAACAGCAGCAGCAGCCTGGGGAGAGAGCAGAGCCTGCGTTTGGAAAAGGTGCCAATGAGGAAACTAGCCCATTGTCTGAGGAAGATTCCCCAGCCTAGGATGGCTGGAGAAGGATCCACCAGAAAAGAGCATTCCAGGTGTGTCTCTGAATCCGGCCATGGGGGCTGGAGCAGAGGGAATGGCTCTGGGATGGGCAGTGGTGTCCCTGCTAAGGACACTGGTCCTTGGTGCAAGAAAAGTGCTTCTGCTTCTGGGGAAGTGAATCCTTTGCCTGAGCCTGTGAGGGCTCGAGATGGAGCCAAGATCCCAGAGCTGGATCTGAGGGCAGCTGAAGCCCAGATGGGAAGTGGGCCTGCCTCTGTGTCTCTCAGGGGGGATGATGCTTTAACTTGGTCTAATCCAGTTAGTATCATCAGGGAATCCCAGAGACCAGACGATTCTGGTACTTGTTCTTTGCCTGATGCTGAGGTGTTACTGGGAGTGGGTGAGAGGACTCTGTCCTACCAGAGTCATCCTCTCGCCAGGACACAAGAACAGATGGGCAATGGAGTTACGCTGACTGATGAAGATAAAGGAGCTGGTAGCAGAAGGGAGGAAAGGGACCCTGACCTTCTGTCCGGTGGTACTGGCTGTCTGCCTGGAGGGGGATTACGTGGGAATCTGCCTGATGGGCCAGAAGTGATCCTGGGTGTAGGTGAAACCCAGGAGCTGGTTGTGGCTCAAGGGAGCAGTGCCCCTGTGGAGCCAGACAGGGGTGAGTTATTGTTTGGGGAAGCTCTTAAGGAAGAGAATTTCCCTGAAACTTTTCCTGACCCGTCTGTGGGGACTGCAGAAAATGGGAGTGAGGTGAAGGAGAGTGAACAGGAAAGGTGCATGTCTGTAAGAGCCAGAGCAGCCCTTTGCCTGGGGAGAAGTTTGTTTCAGCTCCTGATGGCCAGGACCTGCCTGAGTGTGAAACCACTGGCTGTGCTCTGGAAGGGTCCAAAGCAGGCAGGGTAAAAGTTTCTCAGGAATTGGAAGTTGATGCAAGTAAAGTAAAAACTATCAGGGAATGTGAGCAGCCCTGTGAGAACCAAGTAAAACAGCTGCACAGCCAATCTCTGTAGGATGCAGGAGAGCGCCAGCAATTCCCCATCTCCAGATGGTGGAAACACTCATATTCTCATACTGGATTCAACTTCTGATTCCATGGGGAGGCAGTAGTTGGAGGTGAAAGGACAAAGGAGCTTTGGGCCTGGTGGGCCAGTAAGGGATAAACAGGGATTCCTTCATGTGGATTCTGCGTCTGGGACTCACAAAACAGCTCTCAAAAAGCAGTTTGGTTTGCAAATTTCCAGGCTGGCTGGGAGGGGGCCGTCTCCCTGAGATCATCAATGGCCCAGCTCTTGTTAGAAGGGAGGGCACAGCCAGAGAGATCAAATTTCCACCCCAGGGGGCAAGAGAGAAGATTAGAACTTGATGGTGCTAAGAAAGGCCTCAGCCATTTATCCCCAAAATACCAGATTCTCAAGGGGGTTACACAAAAGTTGTGGTCTACCAAAGAGCAACGTAAATGTGCAGTTGCAATGGGGTTGTTCTGTTACTCACGCTGACTGCTGTAACCAAGGGGTGCTGCTACCAAAAGCTGTAGAATTGTACCATGCACTGAATGTTTGGAAAGAGCCATGTGACATGATGACATTGATGTAGAAGCATGAATTGTATGTTGACAGAGTTTGTAATTCTGAAATGTCACCATTGTTCCCTGTAACTAGTCTTGCAACCTCTGACATGAGAAGGAACATTCCAAACCTATTGTGTGGCATGGAAGGGGAAACTGAGGCACACAACCATTTGGGTGGTCTGGCTAAATGCCAAGGGTGGAAGCATTTGTACCTTCCGTTACTGGACTGTAACTGAATTCCAGACATTGGCTGGAGCAGCTGTGTGGGCTGGTGGTCAGATGGAGCAGGACCCAGACCACAAAAGACCTGTTTGATCTGTTGGTGCTGCAGCATCTGTATGGGCTCTTGCCGCCCGACTTGAGAACGTGGCTGACGGACCGGGGCCGAAGCAGCGAGACCAACCAACCCAAGGGAACTAAAGGGACTTGCCCGGCTGCATCACATGAAAAGGGCCAAGACCAAGCTCCTGAGTTGGAGCCTCCCCCAGCAGGACTATGATGTGGAGGTGGTGCACATCAAGGGGAGCACTGAGGGTACAGCCGATGCCCTGTCACGAGGGGACAGCCCCGAACTTCCCCAGGTCACCGGCTGAGTGACCCTGCTCAGTTCGGTCTGGAAGGGAGGAGAGATGTGACGGAGTGGGGGATACCTGTGTGTGTGTGAGTGGCTCACAGAGGGTGTGGGGCTCCTGCTGAGGGTAACCTTGATGACCAGGTAACACCTTTGTACTGCAGACAAAGGAGGAGGTGGAGCCTGAGGGGTTTGAATTGGAACTGGGAGTTGGAAGCAGTTAGTCTGGGCTGAGAGACAGAGAGAGACCAAGGAGGGGGCAAGGCCCCGGCTCTGGGGGCCCCTCGGGGCCTCCTCTCCCCAACATGGATTGGACTGGCTGTCTCTGCCTGCTGTACTGACTCCTCTGTATGATGCTGTGTCCTGTTGGCTAATAAACCTGCTGTTTTACTGCTGAGTGAGAGACTCTCCTGCCTGCGGATGGGGTGCAGAGCTTGGGGGACCCCAGAACCCCATCACATGCATCATGGGAGATGCAGTCTACTGGGGAGCCCAGCCTAAGGGAGAACACTGCTAAGAGGCAAGCGGACCGCAACTCCCAGGAGGCACCAGGGCAGCCTGTCCGAATTGGAATATGCCCAGGTGCCTGGGGCTGGAAAAGGAAATCCTTTGCTGAGAACTCACCTTTTCACCACTTCCATGGACAATTCCCTGCCTGACCCGGGCCCAAGGGCTAGTGGGTGTATTTCCGCAGCCCACCGGGCACGGCCGGCTGGGCCCATCTAGGGACTGGCCCACCACGGTTGATTTGTAGAGCTGGGCTGAAAATTTGGGGCAAAAAACTTTGTCTGGAGGAGGGGGAAAAATGCTGGTTCCGGGAGCTTGGAAGGTTTTGCCACTGATGCGGCTGTTGCTGGGGCAATGAGATTTTGGGGCGGGGGGGATTTTTTGTAGGTGTGTGGAGGGGGTAACCACCCCCCCACCCCGTTGAGCGTGGGCCAGTGCTGAAATCTGCTTGGCTCTAGAAACAGCCCTCGCGTGGGCCCCAGAACTTACTCAAGCAGTGCGCGGGGCTCAGGGTGTTGGAGGTCACGCAGCTGTCCATCGGCAGGTTAAGCAGCTGCTGCACCTTGGTGCGGATGATTCTGGAGGGGAACAACACAGGAGAGGTTACGTGGCAGCCTGGGGAATGGGGGGACCCTGGCCTGGAGGGAGCTGGAGGCGGGTCCCTGGGTCTCGGGGAGGGTTGCAAGCACAGCTCGGGGGCAGTCCCAGCTAGGACTTCGGTCCTGCCCCGTCCGTGGGGCGTCTCAAAGTATTTTAGCCCCATGTGCTGGGTGGGGCAACTGAGGCACGGAGCGGCCATCTCCCGTGTCTCAGAGGGAAGCGGGGCTGACGAGATGCCCAGGCTTTGTCGGTTATAAGCGCTACCAAGGCCCCGCTAGATCCACGTCCCTGCCCGTGGGGCTGCAGCAGGAGATGGGGGGGTTCCCCGGTGGCTGGGAGGGGACAGGCCTGGCTGTACCACAGGCAGAGGGTGGGGGGTTCCCCAGGGCCGCCCCGACCTGTTAATGGAGCTGACGCTGGGCACGGTGTCGCCATCGCAGACGCCTTCAGCCAGCAGCCGCTCGCGGATCTCCCAGGCGAACATGGTGGGGTTCTGCCGCTTGTAGTCCCCGATCTTCTCCACCACCTTGGGGGTGGCCACCTTGGGCTTGGAGCCCCCGATCACGCCGGGCCGGATGCTGCCGGTCTCGTAGTACCTACTCCAGTAGAGAAAGCGAGAGGGTTACCGGGTAAAGCAGCAGCAGCACAATGCCCTCCCTGTGGACCGCGCCAGGGCAGCTCCGGGGGGCTTGTCTTTCAGCACCACACCAAGGCTGCTCAGGGCGAAAGAACCGCTGCCCCTCCCACCCCCGTAGGGCATCACAAAGGGCTATAGGGAAACTGAGGCACGGGGTGGGAACGGGGCCTCCCCCACTTCTCAGCTGGGCCCGTTATAAACAGTCCGAGGACGTCCAGCCTCGGGGAACGGCACCTGATCAGGCCTCTTGTGCCACCCTTTCTCCTGCGCCCATCGCAGTGGCATCCAGTGTCGCTGGGGCTGGATGAATTACTTCTTGGAATCCCACGGCCCTCCCCATGCAGCCCCCCGCCAGCCTGGGGCACACTGCGGGGAAGTGGAGCCCTGGGGGGCTGGGAGGGGCAGAGGGTGGGGGTCCCCCAGGGCTGCTCTGTCAGGAGAGGGTACCCCCCAGCGTGGGACGTGGCAGAGACGACCCAATGGCAGGTGCTGAGCTGAATTCTGGGGCGAAGAGCCTGTTCGTATTATCCTGCAAACTCCTGGCGCCAGCTGCCCTGAGTCGCTGATGGCTGCAGGACCCACGAGCTCCCCCGGTGCAGGGTTTCCAGCCGCTCGGCACCGGCCAGGGCTGGCAGTGAGCCACCCAGCCGGGACCAGCTGCAGCAGTTGCTGGAGCAGAAAGCCCTGCCTGCCAGCTCCGCCAGGAACTGCATGCATGTCTTACAGCAGCCCCCCGCCAAGTGCAGGCCCCAAGACCATCAGCTGCGTTGCTGGGGGGAAACTGAGGCAGGCAGCGCTACAGGGCTGCGCCCAATCCCCAGCTCGAGTGCCAGTCGGCAACCGGCCTTTGGGTCCCCTTAACTCTGCCCGCACAGGTCCTCGTTACCCTGGGGCGACTCTCAGGGGAGGGGGCTGGTCCCACCTGTGCCAGCGCCCTCCCTGGCTCATCCACCAGGGGCTGACGGTGGCTGGCGTGGAGACCGCAGGCTCCCATCCTGGTTCCCCCTCTCCCCCGCCGCCGGCCAGGCAGCAAACAGCTCCCGCTTCTGCGCTTACCTGCCCAGGATTTTGCTGACACAGCCGTGGCTGACGCGCAGCTGGCGGGAGATGTCGCAGGGCCTCACCCCTTGGTGTGCCAGCTCGACAATGCGCTGCCGGACCTCTTCGGGCAGGGGGCGGCCGTTCACGAAGGCCCCGCCCAGCTGGTTCAGCCCGCCATGGCCTGCCAAAGCAAAGGCAGCCCCGGGCGGGCCGGAGAGGCCTGGGGTTACTTAGGGGCCATGCAAAGAGAAGCTGGTGACAGGCGCTGGCTCGGGCTGTGACCGGGACCCCTGGGGAAATTCTCTGGCCAGGGCTGTGCCTTAGACTCCAGGGACCAGGGAGCCTTTTAGCAAACGGTGCTCAATTCCTGGCCCTAAAAGCAGGGTCACCAGTGCATCGTGTGGCTTGCGAGCTTGGCTGCTTTCCTTCAAGCCCCAGCTCCAGGAGTCATGGGATGAGCGGAGCATCTCTGCTGGATCAAGGAACAAGTAAGTTTCTGTCCCTCGTGGCTGGGGTGAAAGCATGGAACACACAAAGCCCATTCCAACTCCCAAGCCTCCGAGCCCCGGAAGCAAACCCAAATACCTCCTCTTTAACAGAGCTGTTTGAAATAAATCGCACGATTCATTCAGTCTGTCTCGGGAGTGGGAGCCCTCGGCCCTGGCTGGCCTGCGAACAGCCTCTGTTTATCCCCAGGCATTAACCCACACCAGCGTCACCAACAAAATATTACGGTAGTGCCAAGACAGTGGCACAGGTGGGAAGAGCTCGAGAACATGAGCGTGACGAAGGGGGGGTGGGGGTTTTATTCCCCAGGTTCGGTTGTGTGTTTGCTGATGCTCTGCAGTAACCCCAGGTGGTGCCTCAGTTTCCCCAGGCACAGCACCAGCGCAGAGCAGGGAGGGGAGTTCGGGTGGGAGGACGTCTCACACGCAGACAATGGGGCTGTAGGCTCTTGGTAACCCAGGTGACCCCTTTCTTCCCCAGGACACAGGCCAAAGGCGGGAGGAGGGGCCTGGCGGGTTGAACTGGAACTGGGCTGGGAGTGGGGCAGTCTGGGCTGGCTGGAGAGGGGGGCAGGGGGCCCAGGCCCGGCTCGGGGACCCCTCTCCCCAAGGGGGACGGTGCTGGCAGCTTCTGGTCCCTGTGCTAAGTCTGTTCTGCGCCGTGTCCCTGTGGCCTGAAAACCTCCTGTACCCCGGCCAGGCGAGAGTCATGGCTGCCTGTGGCTGGGGCCAGGCCTGGGACCCCCCCCCCCAACTCTGTGACAGCAGCAACAGGCTGCACAGAGATGGAAGATCACTTTACAACTCTCGCCCCCCTCGGCGGCCAGGCTGCAGCCCCCTTTGCCAGGAGCCCCAGGTGAGAGCAGGCAGTTCAGCCATGCAGGGCTGTGTGTGCTGGGAGCCTGTGTGGGACAAGGCAGGTGTGGGCTATTCCATGGGGGGGGTCCAGGTGGGGAGGTCTGGGGGGGCAGTGCTGGGTGCAGAAGCAACGGGCCTGTGCAGGGCGGGGAGGGAAGCTGAGTGGGGCAAGAGGGCAGCTTAGCGAGTGCCCCGGGAGGGCGCTTTTCCGGGGGGCTGGGGTGCCCCCTGCTGAGATGAGGCTCGGCAAGGGGTCTGGGTAGAAGAGGGGTCAAGTGAATCCCTCCCCTTGCAGCTGAGCGGTGGATGCAGGAACCAGGGGGCAGGTGAGCTGGCGGAGTTTTCTACATCAGGGGGAGAAACTGGGGGCGGCAGGTCTGACCCAGCCCCAGATACCGGGCAGGGGAAGCGAAAGCCCCTTGCTCCCCGCCCAGCCAGCAGCAGCAGCTGAGCTTGGCCCAGGGCAGGGCCGTCCCTGGTTTTTCCCGGTCGTCGTTCTGCGGGGAAGAGAAAGCTCCGCGGGGGACGTGCGTTCTGCGCCAGCCGAGTGGGGCCCGGGCCTGCCAGGACCAACCCGGCAGCTCTTCTCTTCCCGAGTGACATCCAGCTACGCAGCCCAGCCGGGCACGGCTCTACAAGCCTGCCTACAGAGCCCCAGGCGGGTAGGGCTAGCCCCAGACACACCCACTGCCAGCGCCCCTCAGGGCCCCCGATGTTCCATTACCTGCCGGTACCAGCCCCTGCCTGCTCCCATCACGTGCCAGCTCACCCCCCGCCCACACCGGCAGCCTTTCCTTTGGGCAGTTTAGCCCAGGCTGAAGGCAGCTGGCCTGAGCTATTACTCAGTGCCTGGGCAGTCGGGGAACAGGAAGATGCTTTCGGCTTGGCATGGGTGTGATGGGGGGTGCGTGAGAGAGTCAGGCTGGGTGTGTGAGACAGGCAGAGCCGTTCACCCAGGCTGGGGTGACCCCCTGGGGCTGGGACCTAAGCTGGCAGGTCACACCTCTGACCTGAACACAGAGCAGGGAGGCAGTTAGAAGCTGGGGGGAGCTGGAAGGCAGCCAGCCTGGCTGGGGGGGGAAGCTACACCCCAGAGGGGCCCCCCTCAGGCTCCTCTCCCCAGGACCAGTTGGAATGACTGTGTCTGCCGGCTGCACTGACACCTCTGTGCTGAGCTGTGTTTGTCGAATAAACTCCCTGTTCTACCTGCTGAGTGAGAATCACTCCTGCCTGCGGCCGGGGGGGGCAGTGCCTGGGGACCCCTGAACCCCATCACAATCGTTACAGGCAAAGCACGGGTGTGCTGGGGGTTCACAGAATCCCAGGGCTGGAAAGGTGGGGTGAGAGATGCCCCTCAAAGCCCCCCTAACTACAGCCACGACCTCCCCCCCAGCCCCAGCACCACAGAGCAGCCTGACCCCAGCTCCAGCCACCCCAAGGAATTCGCAAGGGCCTTTGCTAAGGGAAGAGGCCCGACACCCCAGCGATGGGCAGGGGGACAAACCCCAGCAAGCAGCTCGCAGGCAGGGCGAGGGAGGGGTACGGGGCTGGGTGACTACAGAGGGGGGTGGATGGATGGACAGACAGAGGGGAGTGCTGGACAGGCAGATTGCTGGTACTAAAGCTATGGACGCAGCAGCCACCTCCAGCATCTGCAGGGGGCTGGCACCTCGCAGGATCAGGCCCCTACCCTGCCCCTTTGGGGGCAGATTCTGTGCCCCAGCCCTGCACCCCACACAGAGCCCCCAGCCAGACAGTGCCCCAGCCCTGTGCCAAGCCACAGCCCCCCACTCCAGGCCCACGCACTGCCTGGCTGCCAGCTGCCCCCCTTTTTCTCTCCCCGCCGCCTGCTCCCCCCCACCCGCCTCCCCTCCATAATGGCTCCTGCCCGCATGAGCGCGCCTCGGAGGCATTCTCCCCTGGCCTGCTAGGCTTGTCTCAGCGCCAGGCCCATTCCAGCTAACTCCCGCCCCCTAATCTCCATTTATTTCCCCCTCCTCGGTATTAGATTTTGCTTTTCTATTGCTCCAGCCTCATTTCCTTTCTGTCTTGCTAATGGCTCCCCGCTTCCCGGCCCCCCACCCCTTGCACTCCAGCACCCCTTGGGGCCACCCCGGGCTGCAGGCCACACACAGCACCCCTGGGGTGGCTCCCCTGCCACACAGCACCCCAGAAACTAGCCACACCCTCAGGGCTGGGATTCCAGGTTCCCCCCCGGCCTGCCCCAGGGGCCTGGGAGTTCAGTTCTGGGGATGAACACCTCCCCCCCGTCTCACTGTTCCGGGTGGCTCAAAAAGCCCCAGCCCTGGCAGCCAAGGTTGCGGGGTCTCTGCTGCAGCTCGCCAGTTTGCAGGGTGGAGCTGGGCATGGCCCCCGGGGCCCCCAAAAGCAGAGACCAAAGGACCTCACCCTTGGCAAGGTGATTTCCACGCCCAGCTCCTGAGGGGGGCTGCTGTGGAGGGTGTGAGCGTCCTATGTTGCACCCTGTCCCTGGGGATCCCACTTCCCTTCCCTGTCCCCCTGCTCCCCAAGCCTGCAGCATCTCTTCCCAAACCCCCAAACTCTGCCCCCCAAGCCCCTTTCTCCCTCCCAGCCCTATAACCATGTCAGCCTGCCTGGCTGTCACCTGGCCCCTGAGCACCTCTAAGCATTCCAGCTCCCTGCACCCAGCTGGTCTCCCTTGGGGGACAGCTGAGGGCATCAGGTGGGGCTGCGGCGATCACCCAGTCTGACCACCGGGGCAGCACAGACGTGGGGACGTCCCCCCATTAACGCCTTGGGGGGATCAAGGCCCCTTCTCCTGGATCAGCCCAGCAGGTGGCTGCAAGGCCCCTGGGTGTCCCAGCCCATGCACGTTCTCCTGGCTTTGCTGCCAGCCCTCCTGCCACCCACACCCAGCTGACATAGTGGGCACCAGAACTGGGCACCAGGTCCCACGGGGAGCACACCTCAGCCAGCCAGAGAAAAGCCCCTGCTACAGCCACAACTCTGCAGTGGCCCAGCCAGGGCTGCGTCGGCCCTGTTGTCTGCAGCCTGGCACCCGGCAGCTGATTCTCTGCCATGCTACCAAATCATGATGCTTCTCAGGCACCGGTCCCCCACACCTATGAGCATCGCCCCGGGTTTTGCTCTTGGGTGGGTGTGAGGACTGGATTACCCTTGTTTGATTGCCCCAGCACCGTGCCTCAGTTTCCCTGCCGGGGGGTAACAGCACTGAACAGTCCAAAGGGCACTTTTTCAGTGGAAATTCAAATACTGAAGTGTGTCTGTTTGAAGACGCCATTGCAGTGTGTGACCGGGGGGGCGGGGGGGGTGAGGATTTTATTCCCCAGGTTGGGTTGCAGGTGTTTCCTACTGTCCTGCAGTAACCCCGGCTGGTGTCTCAGTTTCCCCAGGCACAGCACCGGCGCAGGGCGGGGAGGGGAGTTCGGGTGTGAGGACGTCTCACACGCAGACAATGGGGCTCCAGGCTCTTGGTAACCCAGGCAGCCAGGTGACCCCTTTCTTCCCCGGGACACAGGCCAAAGGCGGGAGGAGGGGCCTGGCGGGTTGAACTGGAACTGGGCTGGGAGTGGGGCAGTCTGGGCTGGCTGGAGAGGGGGGCAGGGGGCCAGGGCCCGGCTCGGGGACCCCTCTGGGCCCCTCTCCCCAAGGCAGACGGTGCTGACGGCTTCTGCTCCCTGTGCTAAGTCTGCTATGTGCCGCGTCCCTGTGGCCTGAGAACCTCCTGTTCCCCGGCTGGGCGAGAATCACGGCTGCCTGCGGCTGCAGTAGGGCCGGGGACCGCTCCCCCCCCGCCCCCCCGTGACAGCAGCAACAGGCTGCACAGAGATGGGAGATCACTTTACAACTCTCACCCCCCTCGGGGCTGGTTCCCATACATCCCCATTGACTGACATTCATTACATCACCCTCCCTCAGTCTTTAATAAAGGAATACCAGATTGGACGCTTCACTATTTTGCTGAGGTCAGGCTGACAGGTCTATACCCCGCTAGGTCATCCCCTTTTTACATACTGGCACACCATTCGCTTCCTTCCAGCCTTCTGGACCATCCCCAGCGCTCCAGCACGTATCAACAAAAGTCAACATTAATGGCCCAGGACACACCTCGGCCAATTCTTTTGAAACTCTTGGGTGCAAATTCTCCGCAGCTGCTGATTGAAAGCGGTCTGATGTTAGTAGCAGCTGTTTGACATTACAGACTTCTGCCTCATGCTCCACCCCTTCACACTGACCCCCAACACCGACCCCTACCGCACTCCCAACACTGACCCTCCCACACACACTGCAACCCAGACACTGACTCCAGCCCCTGTTCCTGCCTTTCAGAGAAGCCCATAACCCTAGCATTACTGCAAGCAGCACCCTGGTCCCTATTTCCTGCTGGTTACTGCCAGGGGCTGCTGCCAGGCCACACACCAGGCACACACACACCCCCCTTGTGGAAGCCCCTGGGCCCGATCCCCTTGACATGAGCCTGTGAGGGTCCCTCCTCCATTCCCAGGTGGCATTAGATGGCAGGGATCAAGCCCTTGCTGCAGCTGCTGGGTGCCAGGGAGCAGAGTGTTGCTGATCTACACCCAGCTCAGCATGGGGCAGGTTGCAGGACTGGCTGCTCAGCCCACACAAGGACTAGTCCAGGGTCCCGGGACTGGGCACGAGCCCTGTGCTGGCAGGCAGGGGCGAGCCCAGAGGAGCCCAGTGAGATGCAGGCTGCCGGGCTCTGGGCCCCACATCCCTGCTGGGCAGCAGTGGGGAAAGCCAGCTGGGGCAGCATTGCGCAGCACTGCAGTTAAAGGGCCTGATCCTCAGGGATGTAAATCAGCAGCTCATCCCAAAGACCCTGGGGTGGTGGGGGGCTGAGCCCTGGGGCCTCCTGCAGCCACGTTCTTGATCTGGCCCCACGGAGTGCCACAGTGGGCTGGGGAGTGACCCTTCCCCAGGCCGGCATGGCACAGAACAGTACAGCTTGGCCTGGCTCGGCTCGGCACAGAATATGGCTCAGCTCGGCACAGCACAACTTGGCCTGGCTCGGCTCGGCACAGAATATGGCTCAGCTTGGCACAGCACAGCTTGGCCTGGCTCGGCTCGGCACAGAACATGGCTCAGCTCGGCACAGCTTGGCACAGAACATGGCTCAGCTCGGCACAGAACAACATGGCTCAGCCTGGCTTGACTCAGCTCAGCCCAGAACGTGGCTCGGCTCGGCACAGCACGGCGGCTGTGACCCCGTGCTGGAGTTACCCCTGCATTCCTGACTGCCCCGGACCACCACTCTGCCACCAGGCCCGCCTGGCTCCTCCACTGCCAGCTGTCACGGGCCAGCCACAGGGCCCACACCCAGCTGTCCCCAGCACCCCACTGCACCCCCAGCCCCGCACGCAGCTCCAGCGAGGGTCCCCGGCCAGGCAGCAGCGGGGGGCGCCTGTCTGCAGTGTGTGGGCAGGGGGAGGCAAATCTTGTGGGGGGGGGGGTGCAGACACCCCAGGGCGAGGTGCGGGGGAACTGGATGGCCCCTCCCCGGCTGCGTGACCGCCCAGCGGGGTGCTGTGATCCCACCCTGGGGCTGTGGGGCACAGGGGGGGGGGCGGAGGCCGGGCACGGGGGGTAGATGGGGTGGGGGAGCGCATGGGGAGCAGCCGGCCGGGGCTCCGCGGCGCAGGGTGCTGAGTGCCCGCGTGGGGGGCCCGGTACCCGGGGTCGCGCGTGGGGCAGCCCCGGCCCGGCTCTTTGACGCCTGTAAAGCCCGGCCGGGCTCCGCGGCTGCACCCCGGGGCCTCCCCCACGGGATCGGGCCCGCTGAGCCGTGACGGGCTGGCGGGGAGGGGCAGACCCGGTACCTCCGCCCCCCCCGGCGGCAGAGCGCACCGAGGGGCTCCCGGCAGGTAGGCGGGGGCGGCTGGCTCGGCCCGGCCGATTTACCCCATCCCCCTCCCCAGCAGCCCGTCGGGGCGCCGCGTCCCTGAGCGCCTCCGTGGGCTCCCCGGTTCGGCCGCGGCAGGACGGGGCAGGGCTCGAGCCGGTCCCGTTGTCCCCGGCGCGTCCCCGGCTCCCGCTGGCAGCCCCAAGGCGGCGCGGCTGGGGGGACCCGACCCGCTCCGCTCCGCTCCGCTCCAGCGGACACGGCCAGCCCGGAGCCCCTGCCAGGGGGTCTTACTGCGCCTCCCCACCGGACCGGCCCCACACACCGCCCCCGGCTCTGCCCCCCCCACCCCCCACCAGCCCTCACACGACCCCCCCCACCAGCTCCTCCACCAGCCCGGCCCCACACACCGCCCCCGGCTCTGCCCCACACACTGCCCCCCCACCAGCCCAGCCCCCGGCTCTGACCCGCACACTGCCACCTGGCCCCACACACCGCCCCCACCAGCCCTCACACGGCCCCCCCCCCACCAGCTCCTCCACCAGCCCGGCCCCACACACCGCCCCCGGCTCTGCCCCACACACTGCCCCCCCACCAGCCCAGCCCCCGGCTCTGACCCGCACACTGCCACCTGGCCCCACACACCGCCCCCACCAGCCCTCACACGCCCCCCCCCCCCCCACCAGCTCCTCCACCAGCCCGGCCCCACACACCGCCCCCGGCTCTGCCCCACACACTGCCCCCCCACCAGCCCAGCCCCCGGCTCTGACCCGCACACTGCCACCTGGCCCCACACACCGCCCCCACCAGCCATCACACGGCCCCCCCCATCGCCCGCCAACCTCCGCTTCGGCCTAGGACCCGCTGGGCAGAGCCCCCCCGCCCCGAGGCCCCAGCCCCCCGGAGCCCCACCCGCCCCACGCGTGTCCGGCCCGGCAGGTGCCTCCAGAGGGTACCGCGGGGGGCCGGGGTCTTACCTGGGCGGGCGGCGCCGTGGCGCATGGCCGGGGGACGAGGGCGCCGGGAGGGACCCAGGCGTCCGGGGCAGCCGCTGGTCCCGCTCCGCGCCCGCCGCTTCCGCCGGTTTTATCCGCGGGGTCCCCGCGCCAGGCCCGGCGGAGCGGAGCGGGATTGGCTGCCCGGCCCGGCCCGGCCCGGGAAGGGAAGGGGAAGGGGGTCACGGCTCAGCGCCTCCGAGAGTTAAAGGGAACCGCGGGAGCCGGGCTGGCAGCGGGGGCGCCGGCAAAGGGCCCCTTCCCCGGGCGCCCGGAGGCCAGGGGAGGTGCAGCCGCCTGGCCCGGGGCGAGCGGGATCGGGCCCCCGGGGGGCGCTCGGGTGCCGGGGGCGTAGCGGGAAAGGGAGCGAGCCGGGCAGCTTCGGAGCCCGCCTGGGCCGGGGCTGAGGGATCCGGGTCACACCGCTCCCCCCCGGCTCACAAGTCAGTCGTGAGAGTGCCCGTGCACGCCCGTGTGTGCCAGGGTTGGGCACGTCCAGGTGTGCTAGGGGTGTGCACGCCCGTGTGTGCTGGGGGTGTGCACGCCCGTGTGTGCCAGGGTTGGGCACGTCCAGGTGTGCTAGGGGTGTGCACGCCCGTGTGTGCCAGGGTTGGGCACGTCCAGGTGTGCTAGGGGTGTGCACGCCCGTGTGTGCCAGGGTTGAGCACATCCAGGTGTGCTAGGGGTGTGCATGCCCAGGTGTGCTAGGGGTGTGCACGCCTGTGTGTGCCAGGGTTGGGCACGTCCAGGTGTGCTAGGGGTGTGCATGCCTGTGTGTGCTGGGGGTGGGCACACCTGTGTGTGCAAGGGGTGTGCAAGCCCGTGTGTGCTGGGGTTTGCATGCCCATGTGTGCTGGGGGTGGGCACACCCATGGGTGCTATGCAGTTTGCACACTCAGGTGTGCTGGGGTTGGGTACACCCATGTGTACTAGGAGGCAGGCATGCCCAAGTGTGCCAGGGGCTGGGCACACCCATATGCACCGGGGGGGTGCACACACCCATGTCTGCTGGGGTTGGGCACACCCATGTGTACGGGGCCTGGGTACACCCCAGAGTGCCAGTGGCTGGGCACACCCACGTGCACTAGGTGTGGGTACACCGATGTGTGCTGGGGGCAGAGTATGCCCGCGTGTGCCAGGGTCTGGGTAGACCCGCGTGTGCCTGGGCGTGGGCACACCCATGTGTGCCGGGGTGGTGCACATGCTCCCCCATGCAGGGAGGGAGCTGGAGGTGACGCCCTAGAAAGGGGACTAGTGTCCTTCTCCATGATGTCGCCTCTCTCTCCTGAGGGTCTTTGCCCAGCCTGCAGACCCTCCAAGCCATGTCCCTGGCACACACCCAATGAGCATCTTTATGAATCACAGATAATCTTCCCAATGTCACATGAGCCAAAGGTCCAGCCCACACCCCATCTGTCCATCCCTCCAGCCATGCCGCCCCACCCCCCACCTCAATCTACCCATCCCCGGACACACCCCGTCCATCCATCCATCCATCCGTCTATCCATGCACAAAGGCGGGTTTCCCAAGAAACAAACAAAAACCAGAGTGAGACAAAACAGGCTGCTCCTGGAGGCAGCGCGACACCTCCACTCACCCAGCAAGCTGGCTCATAGAGATGGACTCTTGTCTTGCCTTTCCCTGCAGTGCCCCCTATCTCCATGGAGGACCAGGACAACACCCAGTGAGCCTTTACAACGTGGGTGCCGTTTGGACAGACCCCCAGGGTATCTAGTTTCTGGGAAATTGGCCCGGCTGACCTGAGGGCCTTTCCCAAACCCCTCGCTACAAGCTGCCCGGCCGGGGGAGCTGCCGGTGCTGGGAACACCCTGGAAATGTGCAGCTGACCCAGCTCGGGGGTAGCGGCTCTGCCTTGGTGACTCAGCCACTCTGGAGGGGGCGCTCCAGGGACGTCTCGAGAAGGACACGGGGGTGCTGAGGAGGGAAGGGGCTTGCCCAAAGTCACCCAGCCGAGAACTCAGTGGTTGCCGCTCCCAGCCTGGCGCCCTGCCCAACAGGACGCGCTGCCCGGCCTTTGGCTGGCTGTTTGGCTCTTCTGGGTGAGGCTCCCCCCTGCAGCTGGCCTGGGCTGCTTCTGCATCGCTTGAGCCCACCCTGGGCTCTGCATCGTAGCGATAGGGACTGTGGTGGTGCTGGGGGACCCCCAGCTGCAGATGGGGCACTGTGGTGCTAGGTGCTGTACACACCCAGCATGGGGGCTGCCTCGTGCTGGCCTCGCCCTTGGAATGCAATAAGGTTAGTCCCATGTGTGACCTGGGGCAAGTCACCGGCCTGTGCCTCAGTTTCCCTATCTGTAGAATGGCAATCCTGACAAAGCCCTCTGTGAAGAAGAGGGTGTGGGGGGGAGATTCCCTTGATTCAGTTCCTGTGTTTCCTACTGTTCTGCAGTGACACCAGGAGGTGCCTCAGTTTCCCTGGGCACAGCATCAATGCACAGACAAAAGCGGGAGGAGGGGCCTGGCGGGTTGAATTGGAACTGGGCTGGGAGTGGGGCAGTCTGGGGGGGCAGAGGGCCAGGGATCGGCTCAGGGCCCCCTCTGGGCTCCTCTCCCCAAGACGGACAGTGCTGACGGCATCTGGTCCCTGTGCTAAGTCTGCTCTGCGCCGCGTCCCCGTGGCCTGAGAACTTCCTGTTCCCCGGCCGGGTGAGAGTCACGGCTGCCTGCGGCTGCAGCAGGGCTGGGGACACCCCCCCCACGCTCTGTGACACCCCCCCCACGCTCTGTGACACCCCCTCTCCTTGTCCTGCAGTGCCTGGCCTGTAGAGCATGACCCTGCACTGACTTTTCCAAGCTGCTCACATGTGCCCAGGCTCAGAGCCACAGCCAAGCCAAAGTCCCTGCCCCAAGGGCCTTGCAATCTGGGCCAGGAGCCTGTGAGGAAGACGGGGAAACTGAGGCACTCTGGGAAGGGGGTGGAGGGGCAGGACACTTGGGGGGGCGGGGGGCAGTGTGACACTGTCCCTGGTCTCAGGAGTGTGGGTGCAGGCAGGGCAGAGAATGGGGCAGGGCCAGGCCATCAGCTCGCAGGTTCTAGCCGAGATCCCCCTGTCCTTTGGAGTCAGTCCAGGCCCCTTGCAGAGGAATGGGGAGGAAAGGGGTACAGCCTGTGCCTCAGCCTGCAGCAGAGGAGGGGGTGGCGGGATGCTGGGGGCTCTGGGCACCACCCCCCAGCATGCCCTGGTGCAGGGCTGCCTGCCTGCCACACCAGATGCCAGAGGCCCAGTAAAGTGCAGGTCCTGAGGCCAGGCTGCATGTGGGGGCACACTGTGGGGTACACGCCTGCGGCCCAGACCAGGCTGGGAGCCTGGGCTACACGTCCCACAGTGTATCACACAGCTCCCACCAGGCTGCACCTCCCTCCCAGGCGGCCCTGGTACCTTCCACATCCCACCATGGGCACCGGCCTGGCACAGGCGAGCTGGGGTCAGCCCCAGCTCAGCCGCCAGCCACTGCCCAGAGACACCTGGGGGGTGCCCAGGCACCAGCGTGATAGGGGCCAGTTAACTAGATGTAGTGGAAGAGATGTGTCAGGGGATGGATAGACAGAGGCAGGGTACAGGGACGGAAGGGTAGACACAGGGTGTGGGGATAGATAGATGGGGGGGTAGATATACAGATCGATAGAGGGAGTGTGTGGGGATAGATAGATGGGGGTGTGGGGATAGATAGATGGGGGTGTGGGGATAGATAGATAGAGGGGGGTGTGGGGATAGATAGATGGGGGTGTGGGGATAGATAGAGGGGGGTGTGGGGATAGATAGATAGAGGGGGGTGTGGGGATAAATAGAGAGGGGTGTGGGGATAGATAGATAGGGGGTGTGGGGATAGATAGATAGAGGGGGGTGTGGGGATAGATAGATGGGGGTGTGGGGATAGATAGAGGGGGGTGTGGGGATAGATAGATAGAGGGGGGTGTGGGGATAAATAGAGAGGGGTGTGGGGATAGATAGATAGGGGGTGTGGGGATAGATAGATAGATAGATAGATAGGGGGTGTGGGGATAGATAGATAGAGGGGTGTGTGGGGATAGATAGATAGATAGGGGGTGTGGGGATAGATAGATAGAGGGGGGTGTGGGGATAGATAGATGGGGGTGTGGGGATAGATAGAGGGGGGTGTGGGGATAGATAGATAGAGGGGGGTGTGGGGATAAATAGAGAGGGGTGTGGGGATAGATAGATAGGGGGTGTGGGGATAGATAGATAGATAGATAGGGGGTGTGGGGATAGATAGATAGAGGGGTGTGTGGGGATAGATAGATAGATAGGGGGTGTGGGGATAGATAGATAGAGGGGGGTGTGGGGATAGATAGATGGGGGTGTGGGGATAGATAGAGGGGGGTGTGGGGATAGATAGATAGAGGGGGGTGTGGGGATAAATAGAGAGGGGTGTGGGGATAGATAGATAGGGGGTGTGGGGATAGATATATAGATAGATAGGGGGTGTGGGGATAGATAGATAGAGGGGTGTGTGGGGATAGATAGATAGAGAGGGGTGTGGGGATAGATAGATAGATGGGGGTGTGGGGATAGATAGATAGAGGGGGGTGTGGGGATAGATAGATGGGGGTGTGGGGATAGATAGATAGATGGGGGTGTGGGGATAGATAGATGGGGGTGTGGGGATAGATAGATAGATAGGGTGTGTGGGGATAGATAGATGGGGGAGTGGGGATAGATAGATAGAGGGGGGTGTGGGGATAGATAGATGGGGGTATGGGGATAGATAGATAGGGGGTGTGGGGATAGATATATAGATAGATAGGGGGTGTGGGGATAGATAGATAGAGGGGTGTGTGGGGATAGATAGATAGAGGGGGGTGTGGGGATAGATAGATAGAGGGGGGTGTGGGGATAGATAGATAGAGGGGGGTGTGGGGATAGATAGATAGGGGGTGTGGGGATAGATATATAGATAGATAGGGGGTGTGGGGATAGATAGATAGAGGGGTGTGTGGGGATAGATAGATAGAGGGGGGTGTGGGGATAGATAGATAGATAGGGTGTGTGGGGATAGATAGATAGATAGATAGATAGAGGGGGGGGGTGGGGATAGATAGATAGAGGGGGGTGTGGGGATAGATAGATGGGGGTGTGGGGATAGATAGATAGAGGGGGTGTGTGGGGATAGATAGATGGGGGAGTGGGTGGGGATAGATAGATCGATAGATAGGGCAGGACGGGGTGTGTCTGAAGACGGACAGATGGGGGCTGGGCAGCCGGCTGGGGGGGCTCTGGGGTGCCTTTGGGGCCAGCAGAAGCAATCGGGGTGGGGCTCACTGCCTCACACCCACGCTCTCAGCCGGGCTGCCGGCTCCCTGCTGTTTCCCAGGACGCTGGAGGAGCCGGGCCCTAGATGGGCCCGTTCGCTCTCCTGGGCTCTGGCTTTAGCCAGTGGGGGCCGGGGAGCTCCAGGACCTCCGGCGCTGTCCCCCATGCCCTCTCGCCCACCCACCACTGGCTGGGGCTGGGGGCTGCACGGCTGGCTGGAGGCAGGGCAGGGGATGGAGAGGGTCCGATCCACGCTGCTCCAGCCACCCTCCAAGGGCCACGCTCACTTCCTCGTGCGCCAGGCAGTCGTGCTCTTTGCTGGGCACGTGGATTTGCACGCTGGCTGGGGAGTCCCGCCCACTTGCCCTGGCCCTTGTTTCACCATCCCTTGCACAAGTCCAAAAGTCATGCCACAAAGCTGCTTAAATATTCTCCTTGCCAGACAGTGACCCTTCCCGCTGCCCTGCTGGGAGGACCCAGAGCTGGGCAAGGGAACCGCCGAGCTGCCAAAGAGATCTGCCTCAACCCCTGTCCCCAGGGCACACGGGCATGGAGGCCCACGGCACGGCTAGCAGGGAGCCTGTGACCCCCCTGTGCCCATCGGGTCCTTGTCTCCCCAGCAGAACCCTTCAGCTAGTGGTGGCAATGCAAGCTGGGGGGAAACTGAGGCACAGAGCCAGGCCACCTGGCACGTGGGGGCTCTGGGAGCAGAGCTGCTGCTCCGCGTAGGGTCGGGGAGGGGGGGTGGCGTGGATCCAGGCCACGTGGCAGGGAGCCGAGAGGAGGGGACCCAGGCTGGGCCATTCTCAGAACTCGCTGACTCCGCAGCTACCCATTGCCAGAGCAGCCGGAACGAGGGCCGGGGGCAAAGGTTTCCGCCAGCCTCGTCTCCGAGGGGCTCGTCCCCGGAGCGGCCAGGCGGGTGGGCGGCCCTACAGGAGCGCCACGGCCCTTCTGCTCACAGGGGATAACAACCTACTCTCGCCAGCTGCTCAGAGTTGGTGCCTTAGCTGCAGCGCCTGTGTGCCTAACCGGGGGGCAGCGCCAGGATGCTGTGGGCAGAGGGAGCAGGGTGGCTGTGCCAGGTTGCAGGGCCGGGGCACAGCTGTTAGGAAATCTGCCACCGCGAGTCTGGGGCGGTCGGGCCCAGGCGAATTCCTGGCACCAGTAAACAAATACTGGCACCTCGAGGCCAGATGAGTTTATTGAATTTGACCTCCCAGCCTCTGGCCCGCGTTCGCCTTCCCCAGCTGGGCCGCAGCGCCCGGTGCCGAAGGGGCGAGCCCCGGGTGGGGACGGGCGGCGGAGCAGGAACAGGTCGGGCAGGGGAGCTGAGTTACACCTCTTACACCTGTCCGTGCCCCTCCGTCGGCTGCCAACATCCCTGCACCAGGCCGACCGGACGCCACTCACAGCAAAGGCGTTCAGTCCATCAGGACCCAGGAAGTGGGCAGCCCTAGCCCCTCCCTGCCCCAGGCTGGGCTGCAGCTGGGGACAGTTACTGAGCTCTGGGCCGAGGCCGAGAAAGAGCCTGGCAGTGGGACCCTGGGTGGCAGCAGAGCCTCGAGGGCCCGTGCCCTGGACATCAAGGCTGGCAGAGCCAGGGGGCTTGGGAATCTGCAGGCAACGGGGCCAGCAGAGCCCATAGGCAGGGGCTGGCAGCGCCGAAACTGGCTTTCATTTGGTCTCCTCGACAGAGCCTGAGTTCCCCTGCATGTGGCTCTCAGTGGGAGCGCAACTAGGCTGACTGTTCGCAGGACGGCGCTCCAGCCTGTTAACACCCTCTGCCTGGCAACACTCCCACCGAGGGAGCCGCAAGCTGGGGCCCATTGCACAGACGGCAGAACTGAGGCCCACAAACCCAACTGGCAGCTCATGCATAGAGTTCCTGCAGGGCTGTGCAATCCATGGCCAGCACGGTCCCCGTCAGCCAACACCCTGCGAAGGCAGCTGTGGGGCCTTGGCTGGGGCTCCCCTGGACTTTACCCACAGAGGGCTGTAAGCGGGAGAAGCCAGAGACGCAGGTCACGGGGGTTGCTCTGCTGTTAACTGGTGAGTGATTCACTCCCGGCCAGGCTGCCAGCGCCAAGCGGGTTTAGGAGGGCTGTGGGTGGCGCTCAGGAGGGTTAGGCACTTCTGCCTGGTTTGGTTGAGCCCCAGGAGTGCCCCACCCTTCCCTCCCTCTTTCCCTAATGAGCCTGGTGCCAACCGCTCCCTGGAAACCTGCCCCTGGGGCACAGACCTCCCCAGCCTGGACCTGCTCCTGCTTCTGCACCTCCCCTCAGGCCCATCCCGAGCTCCCCTGTGCTGGGCCCGGCTGTCCAGCCTGCATGGCAAGGGAGCTGCTCGGGGGTCACCTCGGAAATGCGAGGAGGCTGTTGCAGAGGGTGAGGGTCCCTGGGCCTGGCTCCCAGCCGCAGGCAGCCGTGACTCTCGCCCGGCCGGGGAACAGGAGGTTCTCAGGCCGCAGGGACACGGCGCAGAACAGACTTAGCACAGGGACCAGAAGCCGCCAGCACCGTCTGCCTTGGGGAGAGGGGCCCAGAGAGGTCCCCGAGCCGGTCCCTGGCCCCCTGCCCCCCTCTCCAGCCAGCCCAGACTGCCCCACTCCCAGCCCAGTTCCAGTTCAACCCGCCAGGACCCTCCTCCCGCCTTTGGCCTGTGTCCTGGGGAAGAAAGGGGTCACCTGGCTGCCTGGGTTACCAAGAGCCTGGAGCCCCATTGTCTGCGTGTGAGACGTCCTCACACCCAAACTCCCCTCCCCGCCCTGCGCCGGTGCTGTGCCCGGGGAAACTGAGGCACCAGCCGGGGTTACTGCGGGGCAGTAGGAAACACCTGCCACTGAACCAGGGGGATAAAACACCTCACGTCCCCACTGCATCACAGGGGCTTCCCCTCCTCACTGCATACCTGACGCTTCTCCCCCATCAGGCTTCTCAGACAGTCACAGAGTCCAAGGCCGAAAAAGATGCTTGTGAGCAGCTTGTCTGACACGAAACCCCCCCCCCCCCCCCCACGCACCATACAACACAGACCAGCCCACAATGCCTGTGCGAAAAACTCCCCACCTTGATTCACAGAGGGCCAGCGAGGGAGACGCCACCCGGCGCACGGTAACTCGTCCCCCTGGGAACGGCCACAACGTCGTCTTATTTCCCGGCGGAATTTGCCCAGCTTTGACTTCCAGCCCTCGGACCACTTTGGAGCTTCCCTGGCTGGGCCGCGGAGCTCGTTGTTAATGATCCGTCCCCAGAGAGATGGGGTCAGCTGCTCTGTGTTCAGCAAAAGTCATGTTTCCTTCTCCTGTCGTCCTTCTCGGGGTTCTACTCCGCCCTTACCGCCAGCCTCTGCGCCCTAGAGCTGGTCGCATTAGTGGCAAACAGTGAAAACCACCTCTCCTCTGCTACTCCAGAGCCCCCAGGATCTCGACAGACCATTTGGCCCCCTGGATGGCACGGGAGCTCCTGTGTGGCTGAGAATCCCACCCCCCAGTTCAGGTTCTCTTCCAGGCCCTGGGTACAATGTTAAGTAGCAGAAGGCCGGGCTTTGGTGCCTGTGGGACCCCTCTGGCAATACGCTGGCTCTGAGGCCACTCCCTGTTTTGAAACATTCTCAGTTAGCCGGGTTTCAATCCACCAAACGTGTGCCATGTTCACTTTCCATCTTCTGTGTTTTAATCAAGTGAACTGCCTTACGCAATTCTATCTCTTCTTTCACCACTATCACCCTTTGCCAGCCAAACGTGTGACTTCTTCAAAAGAAATCAAGAGAGCTTAATGTGATAGATTTTCCAGAAGCCCCCTCTGCTTGGCATTAACTATGTGACCTTCCTTTAATTCCAGTCAAGTTCCATAACAACAGCTCCATTATCTTGACCAGGATGGATGTCAGACTGACAGGTCTACAGTTAATTGGGTCATCCTGTTTATCCTTTCAAAATATTGGAGTGACATGAGCTTTCTTTCAATCATCTGGGACTTCTCCAGGGCTCCAAGAGGTATCGAAACTCAGTTGTTAGTAATCCCATTGCTCCTCGGCCAGCTCTTTTAAAACTCTTGGATTCAAGTTCTCTGGAGCTGTTTGTCTAAAGTGTCTACCTTTAGAAGCTGCTGTTTCACGTCCTCATGAGCTGCTAATGCCAGGGAAAGTGTTACGATATGATGTGACAACATCACATTTTCCCCCACATACAGAACAGAAATATTTATTGCACTCTTCTGTCTCTTTCTTTGATAGCTCTCCCATTGCCATGTAGCAATGCACCAAAACCTACACCAGGATTCTTTTCTCATTCTTTCAAAAAAATCCTTCTTACAGGCCACACCTGCAGGCTGCAGATCTCCTGGTACTTCACCGTGCTAGGTTCTGTACAGACAAATCCCCGGGTGACTTGTGGTAGCGCTCAGGAGGTGCAGTGGCCCCCCTCCCACCTTCCGTATTTGCTCAGTGAGGTGCCCCCTCCCTCTGCAGGCAACCATCACCTGTGGACAAGTCCGCGGCAGAATCAGGAACAGAATTGAAGAGTCCCACTCCAACCACCAAAGTACATTTCCCTCCCGGGACGAGGGGCAGAACACAAGAGTCCTGGCACCCATCTCCCCCCACAAGACTTCATGCTTGAGCCTGGGAGCCCTGACACCTTCTCCCCCACCCAACTCTTGGCCATAAGAAAGGACACTGGGGAGAGAGGGGAAACTGAGGCAGGAAGCAGGCGAGTGGACGGAGGTAGGACTAGAACGCAGCTCCCTAGAGCTCCAGGCCTGGGCACTGCACTGGGGAGGTGATTTGGGTCTGCTACCCAGAAGGGTGACCACCCGTGATGGGGACGTGCATCCTCCCTCAGCAACTGCACCTGAGGTGCTACCGTAATGAGAGGAATAAAGGGACCCCAGCTTCACGCTGCCTGCAGCCAGAGCCCCGCGGCCAGCCCTGGCACCCTGGGGGCTGGACTTCCCCACCAGTTATACTTTGGCAGCTCCCACGCCCTGCACTGAAATTCTTGGGTGAAGAGTGACTCAGAAAAGGGACTGTCTGGCCACCAAGGCCCTGGCAGGCAGGAACACCAAGAGGGTGGGACGGAGGCCTGAACCCCCAGCGGGGACAATAGCTGACTTATTCAGGGCTCGTTTGCACGGTACATGGCTAATTAAGACTTCTGGGCAGGGGCGGGAGAGGGAGGTAGAACAGGTGAGTCAGAGGTGGCTGAGTCTGGGGAAATGCTGAGCAATTCCTGGCAAGGCGCAGGTTGGCTGGCCGGTCGTGGGTTGGAGAAGGATCAGTGCCAGAGGTCAGAACCAGGGTGCGGGAGCACAAGAAAAAAGAAACATCTTCTAAGGTCAAATCTTCCGGCAGTGCGACTGCCAGGGAGGCTGCGGATTTGCACCGGTGGTGCTGATCTCAGCTGGGGTAAGTGTCTTCTCTGGTGCACTCATGTCCCTGTCGTTCCAGGGGCTTAGGGCAGCCTGGCCGCCCCAGAGCACTTTATTGGCCCGTCCAGGCCAGCTGCCTGCGCCAAGCCTGGTCATTAGCCATGCTTCAGAAGAAAGTGAAATGCTCCTATTGGCTAATCAAGCAATGGGGGTGACAGCCCTGCCTGACCTCACCCAGCGGTGATCAGCCAACACCCTGGAGCAGGAGATCCGGCTGAGCCAGGGTATTCTCAGCCTCCTGCAGCGGTGAGTTCCACAGGTTGGGCCAGGGTGTTCCCTGGCCCGGCCCTGCGTACGACGATGAACCACCGGGCTGGAATTCAGCCAACGGGTGCTGAGCCTGGTCGAAGGTCTCTGAGCAACTCACAGGCATGGGTGACCCAGGGGGCAGAAGGGGGTGAGACAGAAAAGTGATGTGACTTGTCCCAGACCATGAGCAAGCGGAGAAGATGCAGCCCCCCAGGAGTCCTTCTCCAATAGAGGCAGCCCACCGCTGCCACTCAGGAATACTCCCAGACACCCCGCACTAACCACTAGACCCCACTCCCCCAGTTTTACCTTGAGGCGACACGTCCCTCACAGGGCAGGGAATAGAAGCCAGGAGTCCTGAAACCCTGGGCCCGCTCTAACCACTACTCTGAGGTGCCTGTCCCATCAGCGGCGACTCCTGGGCGGATCTGCCCCATGGGCTGGAGCAGATCGGCCGCATTCCCCAGCCAGACGCCGTCCCCAAGCCGGGCTGCGTGGGCAGGAAATGCTGCCCGGCCACATTCCAGGCGGGCACAGACCCTGGGAGCAGCTCGGCTGAGCCATGTCCCATGGCACGGGGGGGGCTTTCCAGGCCATGTGGCCCGTACGGGGGCTTTGGGAGCTGAGACCGAGGGGGCAGGGTCCGGCAGCTGGGACAGAGGGCTGCCAGCTGGGGTGGGTGGGAGTGGGGCAGGGGGCTTCGGTTTGCTCCCCAGGCGAAGGGCTGAGCCCCACAGGTAGGGGATGCCTGGGGGGCAGAGACAGGCAATCAGGGCCACGTTTTTTCTCAGCCTCCGGACGCCAGCGCGAGGGAGTCTGAGCAAGCCCAGCCGTGAGCTCAGCTGGGGAACGCTGCGCCGAGAGCCCTGGAGGCCGGGCTCCTAAGGGAGCCCAGTGGGAAGAGGGTGCCTGGGTGCTCTGGGGTGACCGGCTGGCTGAACCTCAGGGCAGGAGAAGGGCCACTGGGCTGGCCGGCCCTCACATTTGATCTGCTGGAAGTGGCACCTGCAACTCAGGGGGCTGGGCAAAGCTACAGGGACCCTCGCGTGCCCCAGCCCCATGGCCCACCCAGCTCCAGTGACCCCCCCAGCCCGTGTACTTCACCCCCACGTCAGCCCAGCCTCAGGACTAGGGCACAGGGCGGTGATCCCCCTCGGGAGAGAGGCAGGGGGTGCTGGGGGCCAGGCTGACGGCGTCGGCCCTGGCTGCAGCATGTCCTGGGAGCAGCGGGCATGGGCCGGGCGAGCGGGCAGAGGAAGAGAAAGAGGGGAATGGGGTCTCGTGGTTAGAGCGGGGTGTCTGGGCGGGTCCCTGCCCCCAAAGAGGGGGCACATTCGAGGACTGAGACGGGCCTCGCAGCCGGGGGAGGGCACACCAGCCGTGAACACAACACCCGGTCGTGGGGCAGTCCCAGGCCTGGCCTGTGCCTCAGTTTCCCCTCTCCCCTGTTGTCATTGGGGCAGTGCCTGGCACACCAGGGCCTGGCTCTTTAAAGCCCCCTTTGAGCAGAAATAATCCCCAGCAAGAGCCCGGCTTCATGGCACCAGGGTCAGCGACCGGATGTGATCACCCCAGGCTGGTGCTTTGCCGACCGGATCCCACGGGCCCGTCCAGCCCTGCCCCTCGACACACACTCCTGCCACGGCTCCCGCTGTGTGCCGGGGCCCGGCTGGGGACTGATACATGGCAGCCAGACCCTCCCGTCAGCGTTTGGCAGGTGGAAGATAAACGCCCCCCGTTAAATCTCAATTAATGCCTCTGGTCCTGCGTTTCTTCGGCTTGTGTCTACTGAGTCGAGAAAACGTGGCTAATAACCTAACGGGCTTCGGCTCACGGGCTCCAGCTCATGAGACCGCAAAGCGCGGCTGATTCCCGCCCCCCCCTTTGCTGTTTTATTTGGGGGTGCGGGGGGTGTTGATTGGGGAGGGGAAGTTGCTGGCAGCTTCTCCCTTCAGGCAGGGAGCCAGTGCCCTGGGTACACGGTTGGCCTGGCAGGGGCTGTGGTGCAGCGGGGGGGGTGGCTGGGGGCTGGACCAGGCTGGTGGTGGGAGATTTTGGGGACCCCTAAAAGGTTGAAATGGGGGCAGGGGATAATGTCTTGGGGGGGCATCGGGGAGGGGCTTTCAGGTAAGGGGCTGGTCTGGATTGCAGAAGGGGCAGTGTGGCCTGGTGGGTAGAGCGCCAGGCTGGGACTCAGGAGAAATGGGGTTCTCTTCCTGGGTGACTAGAGGCAAATCCCTCCCAGGGTGTGCCTCAGTTTCCCTGTTCCATCGTTGTCTTGTCTCTCGTGGGTGAGGAAGGGACCATCTCTTCCCCCCAGCTCCCTGCACGTGGCCTCAATGGAGACTGCCAGCTGCCTGGCATGGTCCACCTCAGCTTGGGGGGGTCCCACTCCCCGCCAGGCTGCAGCCAGGCTCCGGAGCAGGGTTCATCCCTTCCCAAGGACTCTGCACTCACTTTGTTCCCGGAGCCCTGATCCTTCCGCCCATGGAGATGGGATGAACCCGGGGCTGGGATCTGCCGAGGTTTGACTTTGGAAGCACAGCCCCACCCGGCTTGTGCAAAGCCAGAGCTGGGAGCCAGGACCCCTGGGTTCTGTTCAGCATCCCCTCTCAGCACCCTGCTTTCCCCAGTCCAAGAAGCTGGGAGGATGGGGGTCAGCTCTAGGGAGTCTGGGGATGGATAAGACAGCATTAGCACATACACCCCGCTCAAACCAGGGTAGCACTCAGTTGCCTAGGTTACAAAGGGTCAGAATCCTCACCCCAAAAGTCCCCTCACCGATGCTGTGCCTGGGGAAACTGAGGCACACACCGGGCATTACTGCAGCCTCAGACGCAGCCCCACTTTGTCACAGCCGCAGCAGCCGCACTCCAGGGGAGCCGCTGGCCAGGCGCAGGGGAGGCACTGCCCTGCTCTGGTGGCCGGTGGGCCAGCTGCACGCCCGGTCCCATGGCAGGCTCAACGCACAGGGACGCTCAGACGGCTCGGAGCCCTCCCACCTCTGCAGAGACTCTGCCAGGGCCCATGGGGGCTCTCACACCCGGCCTGTGTCCTTGTGCCAGGGGTTACACCTGTACCCAGCCCCGGAGGATGCTGTGACACCCCGATTCTGACAGGCAGCTACACCCATACTCAGCCCCAGAGAGCGCTGGGACACCCTCATTCTGACAGGCAGCTACACCCGTACCCAGCCCCAGAGGGCACTGGGACACCCCCATTCTGACAGGGGTTACACCTGTACCCAGCCCCAGAGGATGCTGGGACACCCTCATTCTGACAGGCAGCTACACCCATGGGCCAACACCCCCCCAGCCAGCTTGTTCCCCGGTGTCCCAAGAGGGCTCGCTGGGTGCAAAGCAGGATGGTTGGGCTGAGCTGCAGGAGAAACCTGCAGGTGGCGGGAAGGGGATCTGCCCCCCTGTACCCCACAAACTAGGGCTCCTCACCTCCCTGCCCCCGGCCTGGTTCCAGCACCCGCCTACACACACCGACCCCACATTCCCACACACCTGCCTGCTCCAAAACCTTCCCCGCACCTCCCTCGGCCCCTCACTTTCCTAATTCATCTGAAAGGCCTGGGTGAGCCTAGGGGGCGGCTGGGGTGGGGGGGGGGTCTCGGCAGGGGCACCCCCTGCTCCCCCCCAGGGGAGCCAGCCAGGTCCATCCCAGGCTCGTTCCCTGCAAACGGTTTGTCAGAAGCATCAGGGCAAGTAATAAATCATCCGCGGGAGAGCAGGGGAGTGAGACAGGCTGGAGGGAGGCACCGGGGGGTGGGGGGGTTGGGGAAGGGACTCTGGTGAGGAGTCCATGGACGTGGGAGGGGTGAGCTGTGGGGGTGACAGCAGGAGTTAGACTGCCTGGGCTCTCATCCTAGGTAATGTGGTGTAGTGGTTAGAGCCAGAGAGCATGCAGGACTCCTGGGTTCTCCGTCCCCTGTGAGCAGGGGGAGGGAGACGGCACGTCTAGCTCAGGGGCCTGTCGGACCCCGCTTGGTCTCTGCCTTAGCCCCGAAGCAGGAGGTGTAACCGCCGGGGTGGTACCAAGTGCTGGAGTCCCTCTGGGCTCGGGCGTCACTAGGACATTAGGTCAAGCGCCTTAAGGGATTTCCTGGCCCCCGATTTTGTAGAGTCCAGGGCGCACGTCCAGAAAGTCGACAGAGCACCTCCCCATTGAGTTCGCCTGGGTCGGCTTAGCCAGCAAAGCATCGTGGGCCTCGAGCCCACGGTTCCTGCTGACCCGTTGCTTCCTGGGCTTCCATCCCAGGGAGTTATGGGGGAAAAGGTGAGACGGGTGGTTGAGGGCGCGGGAAGCTGGCACCCCAGAGCTCACTGCGCCCCCTCCCTTTGCAAACACCCCGCAAGAAGCTTTTTCGGGCCATGTTTCTGCAGCCTGGCTCACGCCCTTGCGAGGCCGGCACGGAGCCAGAGGCGCCGGGAGCTGTGGTGGAAAGGGTTACGATCGCTCCCCGCTGCTGCAGCTTGTTCGGCGCGTAAGGAGACCAAGGCGGGTCCCTGGGAGACACCGGGGAGACGTCGGCTGCACCCGCTGCTTTGCACACAGCAGAGTGCTGGTTGTGGAGCAGGGAGCCAAGCTCAGGCTGGAGTGACCGTGTCATTCTGCAGGTCTGGGATGACCAGCAGTGGCCGTCAAACGTCCCCACGTGCGAGGCCACTTCCATGGAGGTTGGTGATTTGCTGTCCCCCGCCCTGGGGCGCTGAGATACCAGCATGAGACCAGCCCTGCCAGCTCACAAGTGGGTGGCAATGGCTCTGTAGAAGCTTACGACATCTGGTCAGGGGGGGATCGATTCGGAGTGGGCAAAGATGCCTCTGGGCCATGGTGATGCAGGTAGCTACGGCCATCAGTGCCTGTCCGCTGCAAAAGACAGTGACTCAGGAACGTGCAGGACGTAGCGGATGGTTCTGCTGCCATAAGAATGGCCATATGGGGTCAGACCAAAGGTCCATCCAGCCCAGGAGCCTGTCTGCTGACAGCGGCCAGTGCCAGGTGTCCCAGAGAGGGTGGACTGAAGACAATGATCAAGCGATTTGTCTCCTGCTGTCCATCTCCACCCTCTGACAACCAGAAGCCAGGGACACCATTCCTGCTCTTGGTTAATAGCCTGTTATGGACCTAACCTCCATGAATTTATCCAGCTCTTTCTTAAATTCTGTTACAGTCCCAGCCTTCTGGCAAGGAGTTCCCCAGGTTAACTATGCGCTGAGTGAAGGAGAACTTTCTTTTATGAGTTTTAAACCTGCTCCCCATTACCCTGCTCGCATAGGGTTCCCTAAGGGCGGTAGGGCGATAGATGGAACACACATCCCCATCCTGGCCCCTGACCACCTTATTTTGGAGTGGATAAACTGCAAGGGATACTCCTCCATGGTGTTACAGCAATGGGTGGGTCATTTCACCGACATCAACGTGAAATAGTCGGGAAGGGCGCGTGACTGTGGTTTGTTCAGAAAGCTGCAGAATGGAAGTTTCTTCCCAGACCATAACGTCGCCATTGGAGGTGTGGAGATGCATGTGCTGATCCTGGGAGCCCCAGCTTACACCTTGCTGTCTTGGCTCATGTGATGTGCTGGGGGAGATGTGTGTGTACGTGAGGGGCTCACAGAGGGTGGGGGCTCCTGCTGAGGGTCACCTGGCAACCAGGTGACACCTCGGGGCTGCAGACAAAGGGGGAGGTGGAGCCTGAGGGGTTTGAATTGGAACTGGGAGTTGGGAGCAGTGAGTCTGGGCTGGGAGAGAGAGAGACAAAGGAGGGGGCAAGGCCCCAGCTCCGGGGACCCCTCGGGGCCTCCTCTCCCCAGCATGGATTGGACTGGCTGTCTCTGCCAGCTGCACTGACTCCTCTGTACGACACTGTGTCCTGTCAGCTAATAAACCCCCTGTTCTCCTGCTGAGCGAGAGTCACTCCTGCCTGCAGACGGGGTGCAGGGCTTGGGGACCCCTGAACCTCATCACAGCTCATGAAGCTTCACACAGGCAGCATGGACTGCAGTAAGGAGCAGCTCAACTACAGGCTGAGCAAGCACAGAAGGGTGGTAGAATGTGCATTTGGCCCCTTAAAAGCCAGATTCAGGAGCCTGCTGACTCGGTTAGACCTCAGCGAAGGCAATATCCCCTTCATGGTGGCAGCCGGCTGTGTGCTCCATAATTTATGTGAGAGCAAGGGGGGAAATTTCCTGACAGGCCGGAAGGCAGAGGCAGATCACCTGGGCAGTACTTATGAGCAGCCAGACACCAGGGCAATAAGGCGAGCATGGGAAGGGCACTGCTAAAAAGGGAGACTTTGAAAAAACCCACTTTGAGAATGGCCAGATAGCAACATGAAAGTTAAGTCTGTTACTGTTAGAGCGGTGCCTCCTGAATGATGTGTGTTGCTGGTTATGCCTGTAAAACACCTCCCACCCCACCCTGGCAGGGACTTCAGGGGTGGGTAGGAAAGGGCCTCTGGCTGCCACATGTGGGGGGAAGTCAGTCTTCTGCTGCCAAAATCATCTCTGGGCGTGGAATGCTAATTTCACGGCCAGGGAATTCCACCGATGGCGTGTGGAAAAAGGGCTCTTTTCAGCACATTTGAACATCCCACGGTTTAGGAAAGGACTTGTGATGTCCTTCACTGAATAGGGTGGGCAGGGAGTCAGGCTTGTATTGTGATTTTTGACTTCCCCGCCCAGTGCCTCAGTTTCCCCTGAGTTCATGGGTGGCACCTGCTCTGAGCTTCACGGCCGGAGAGGCTTTTTAATGGCACAGAGCTGATATTAACAAGCTCCCAGACTGGGGCAGGTGTGGAAGCTTTCCCAGGCCCCGTCCCCAGGGCACCCCCCCACCCCCAACACACCAAGCATCACCCTGTTAGCCCAGCTGGTATTTCCAATCCCGGGCTTCAATGATTCCTCCAGGTGTCTCCAGGAGCCTTATTCATGCCCCGACTCTGCCCTGGACCCCGGGAAGCCCTCTGCTCATGGTCCCTCCCGGCAACACCCAGAGCTGCAAACTCCCACCAGCTTGTAGGGTCCCAGACTGGGCTGGGGGCTGCTCCTCACTGACCCCCAGCCTGGCTGAGCAGCTGAGTGGGTGTCCTGCACCACCTGCTGGCCACAGACATGGGGCTGCCCTCAGCTGTCCCTGCTCCAGTGCCGCAATCTGGGGGCGCCCCACAGCCCAGCCTGGCTTTGTGGGAGAAGCAGTGTCACAGGCTGTGCCTGGCACACAAGGCCAAGGCCAAGGCTGCTACCTGGTGGTAGGGATCACTGTGCAGCAGGGGCCAATAGTGGGAAATGCTCATCCCTGGGCTGCGCAGTGGACAAGTGAATTGATCTGTGCCAGGCCATAGCCTCTGTCAGGCCTTCCTCAGCCCTACCGGTGCCCCTCACTCCCACCCACAGCCCCTGCCAGGCCAGCCCTGGGACCCCCCCCAGCCCTGCTGGTGCCCCTCACTGCCACCCACAGCCCCTGCCAGCCCGGCCCTGAGCCCCCCAGCCCTGCCGGTGCCCCTCGCTCCCACCCACAGCCCCTGCCAGCCCGGCCCTGGGACCCCCAGCCCTGCCAGTGCCCCTCGCTCCCACCCACAGCCCCTGCCAGCCCAGCCCTGGGCCCCCCAGCCCTGCCAGTGCCCCTCACTGCCACCCACAGCCCTGGCCCCCTACATGTCCTGTGTTTCATGCCTGTGGTAGCAGCCACCCTCGTTTGCTCATGAGACATCCCCAAGACGCCGTGAACTGGACTGGTGAAGCTGGGGCTCCCCTTGGCGGAAGGGGTCACAGAGACAGAGGAAGAACATTTTAACCCCCAACCTCGGGACGCAGCCCCCTTCCCACCAATGCCCACCCAGGTGCCAGGCACAATCCAAGTGGAGCTGGGAGCCAGGACGCCTGGGTTCTCTGCCCAGCTCTGGGGCGGGGGTGGAAATCCAGTGGCTGGATTCAGGGGTTGAGGCAGGTGCAGGTGCCCCAGAGGCCCAGGTGGGGAGCATGTCTCAGCAGAGGGGTGTAGTCCCCACCCCACACGTCCCCCGACCGAGCAGCGCTGCCGGTCCTGGCTCGTGGAGTGGCGGTGGGGCAGGGAGCTGGACTGAGGCCTTTGCCCTGCCCTGAGCTCCTTCCATGGCAAGAGGGACCCATTCCGTGAGGTCCCAGGGGCTCACAGCCTCCCCAAGGAAGACGGGCAAGGCCAGAGTTGGGCTGATTCTGGGGGACAGGCTGTGGCTCTGCAGCTGGGGTGTGAGCTGGAGGCAGGACCCTGTCCTCCAGATCAGGGCCCTCTCCAGACCCTGGCCGGGCACTGCCAGCTTGAGAGAGCTCACAGGCTGAACAGAGCAGGGTTGGCAGGGGAAACTGAGGCAAGGAGCCGGGTGACTCATCCCAGACACACAGCAGAACCCCACCGGCCTGGCACAGCCCCCAGAGACTCCAACCAGCCCCTGCCGCAAAAGCAGGCCCCCCAGGCCCTCTTCTGCCCCCCACCACAGCTGGCGGGGGGCGGCAGCCGCCGTGGCCCCCCCTCGGGAGCCTGAGAACAGGAGGGGGAGGCGCCGGCTCAGCTGAGGAGGGCTGGATTTAATTCTATGCATCATTAAATAGTTCCCCCTGCTGCTGCCGGGCTCTATCCATCATGCATGCTGGGTGCCCACGCTGACAGGGCATCAGGGCCTGGAAATGAATTCCCTCTTGGCGGGGAGATCGAGCTGCCACCAAGAAGCAAACGGGGGAGGGACCCGCGAAGCCAATTATCAGCGTGTTTATGCCCCCCTCCGCCCCCGCTCACGTGCAAAGGAGCAATTCCCAGCCAAGGGCTGTGGGAGAAGGAACCACCAGGCTCACACCAGGGGAGCAGCTTCCCCGGGGAAGGTACCTGGATCCCCAGCCCTGCGGCAACAGCATTGGGATTTAATGGGGGGCATCCCAGGGAGGTGGGGGGTCCAGCACAGGGGCCCTGATCTCGGGGGGGTCTGGGCAGCACTTGGCCCAATGGGGCCCTGGTCTCGGGGGGTCTGGGCAGCACCTGGCCCAATGGGGCCCTGGTCTCGGGGAGGGTCTAGGCACCGCCGAGCCCAATGGGGCCTGGATCTTGGGGGGGGCGTGGGGGGTCTGTCCAGCGCCAGGCACCTGGCCCAAAGGGACCCTGACCTGGGGAGTCAGCAGCAGCGGAAGGTGTCTGCTGCCCCCTGGTGGGTGCTCCTGGCACAGCCCGTGGCCCTGGGCAAGTGCTGCGTGGCGGGTGTGCTGGGGCAGAGCCAGGGCAAGGCCCCCAAGGTAGCCGGCCCAGGTCGGCATTTTGCGGCTCTTCCGTCCCAGCCCTTGGCGGGGGGCAGGTTGCAGAGCACAAGGGGGCAGCACCGGGGCCTTCACCCTTCCTCCGCTGGCCACCAGGAGTTTTCCAGACTCCGCCTGGGCTTGAGACACTCACTGCAGAGGCACCAGGCTCCAGGCCCAGCACCCCCAAGCCAGGCACTGCCCATTACCAGGTGTATTACGGTACCTCCAGCAGAGAGCCCCCACCCCCCACAACATCCCTGGCCAGGCGCTGCCCATTACCAGGTGTATTACGGTACCTCCAGCAGAGAGCCCCCACCCCCCCCAACATCCCTGGCCAGGCGCTGCCCATTACCAGGTGTATTACGGTACCCCCTAGCAGCTGCGGTCCCAGCCCCTCCCCCCTGCCCCACAAGTCAAGGCCGGGAAGCCGCAGGCGGGTTAACACAGGGGGGTGGGAATGGGATGTTTTAAGCTCCAGGGGCTGAACTCTGCCCCTTCCCCAAGAGCCGGACATGCCTGCTCCAGCCAGCCCCACCCTGCCCCCCAGTAGCCCCTCCCAGCCAGCCTCCCCCCTCGGCAGGGGACCCCCAGCACCAGGGCCCCAGAGGCAGACCTGCCTTCCCCTGCCCCCGTGGCCAGGAGAGGGGGACATTGTCACCCTCCCCCCGGCCTGCAGTGCCGGATCTGGGCCCGTCTCCCCCAACTGGGTCTGCACAGCCAGGTGCCAATGGCCAGGCCTGTTTTCACTGACCCCCCCGGGCCCTGGATCCAGCCCTGGCACCCCAGAGTGGCACCACTCACTGCCCCTTCAGAGGGGTGCCCCCTGCCAGGCTCTGGGGACGATGCTGCCTCCTCCCCTCTCCAGCAGGGCGATGCCCCCGCCTGGACAGGGGCAGCACTGGGACTAGGGTGCGTTGGCTCTGCAATGTGTCCATCCAGGTCCCTGTCCGTGGGTGTCCTGGATCCATGCAGCCAGGCCGGCACGAAGGGCTGGGCCAGGCCCTGCCCAAAGGGGCTCCGTGGCTTTACAGCTGCTGTGGCTGTGGGTCTTCGAACCGGTGGAAATGGAGTCCTAGCGGGACAAGAGACAGGAGCGTGAATGCTGCCAAGGGAAGTGTGCAAACCTAAGGGAGGCCAAAAAGGAAAAGCTGTTGAAAAACTCCAGAAGGAATCGCAATTTTTTAAGTGCATCCGACGCAGGAAGCAGCTAAGCAACCAGCAGGGCCACTGGACGCTCAAGGGGACGCAAGGACAATAAGGCCGTTGCAGAGGAACTCCGTGAATTCTTTGCATCGGTCTTAACAGCTGAGGGCATGAGGGAGAGCCCCAGACTGGAGGTGCTCTTTGTAGGTGACAAGTCTGAGGCACAGTCCCAGACTGAAGCGCCATTAGAAGAGGTTTCGGAACAAACTGATAAACTAAACGATAGCAAGTCACCGGGACGAGCTGGCGTTCACCCGAGAGTTCAGGAAGAACTCAGATGTGAAATTGCAGAGCTACTGACCGTGGTTTGTAATCTGTTCGTTAAATTAGCTTCTGTACCCAAGGACTGGAGGAGAACTAATGTGATGCCAATTTTTAAAAAGGGCTCCAGAGGTGATCCTGGCAACTACAGGCTGTTACCAGGCAAATAGACTGAAAAAAAAAACCACCCGAATTACCATCAGACTCATGGGTGAACACAGTTTGTTGTGGGAAAGTCAGCATGGCTTCCATCGTGGGAAATCACGCCTCACCAATCTATTAGAGTCCTTTGAGGGTCAACAAGCCTGAGGACAAGGGGGATCCACTTAGATGTCTGGAAAGGCCTTTGACAAGGTCTGACAAAGTAGAGCTGGTGGTGGGGCTATTCCCCTTGTTAGGTGGCATGTGTTTCCTGCCGTCCTGTAGTAACAGCAGGTGTGTGCCTCAGTTTCCCCAGGCACAGCATCCGTGCACAGTTGGAGATGGGCGTTTCGGCATGATGGCTTCTCACACGTAAACAATGGAGCTCCAGGCTGTATCCCTGTTGCCTCAGAAACTCCTGTACTCCTGCCAGGTGAGAGTCATGGCGAACCCCCACCACTCTGTAACACCCCCTCTCTCGTAATGCCTGGCCCATCATATAATGCATTCCCCATTCCCCCTGAGCACACTGACCTGCAGGAGGTGATCCAGGTCTCTCTGTCACAGCATCCAGGTCTCTCTGTCACAGGATGTTCCTTGGGTACATCCCACCTGCCTGGGGCTTGTCACCAGCAACGGGTGACAGCAGGTTCTCTGCCAGGCCACAGACACACGGGCTAAGGAGCAGAGGCCAAGGAGCGGTCGCTGTGGTACCTGCTAGCCACACGCCTGCTCTCTGCTGGTTCCCCCTTTGCAGTGGCTTCCCAGCCTTAGCCGTTTGCCTGCTTCTCCTCTACTGCTCCGGCTTCGCGACCATCTTGTGTGACACCCAGTCCAAGGTCTGCTCCTCTTACCGCACCCCTCTGATCTGCATCGGCCTAACCTGCAAGCGCCCCGACCAGAGCCCGCGAGTTAGGGGCCGGCTTGGGGAACTGTGTGCCTTGTGTCGGGGTGCGTGCTGTCCGTGAGGCCCCTTAATGGTCATGGCTGATGGAGCAGCCAGGGCTTGGTACGCACAGAAATCGCACTGCCCTGCAGTGCAGCCAGCTCTGGGGTGGGACAAAGCAGCTGCTTCACTGCACACTGCAACAGCCTGGAGTGGGAAGGGAGAGCTGATGAAACGTGAGCTGACTTGAAGCTGCAGGGCAGAGGAAGGGCGCGGAATAGCCCGATTGTGCCAGAGCCTGGCCGAGGCCCTGGGCTCATGCCCACCCCTCAGTGAGGTCCTGGATTAACATCCACGAGAGCCCAGGGCTGCATGTCACAGCGTGTATCAGACCAGCATGCTGCCCCTGGGACTGCCTGGGGCCTTCAGGCAGCAACTGCACTGAGCCACTGCCTCCTGCTGGGGCCCCCCGCCCTGCTCCATACAGCCCAACACCCCTGCTGGACCCCCCGCCTCGCTCCCTGCAGCACAGCGCCCCCCGCTGGGCCCCCAGCTCCCTGCAGCGCAGCACCCCCTGCTGGGTCCCCAGCTCCCTGCAGCGCAGCGCCCCCTGCTGAGTCCCCGCCTGGCTCCCTGCCGCGCAGCGCCCCCTGCTGGGCTCCCGCCTCGCTCCCTGCAGCACAGCGCCCCCCGCTGGGCCCCCAGCTCCCTGCAGCGCAGCGCCCCCTGCTGGGTCCCCAGCTCCCTGCAGCGCAGCGCCCCCTGCTGAGTCCCCGCCTGGCTCCCTGCCGCGCAGCGCCCCCTGCTGGGCTCCCGCCTCGCTCCCTGCAGCACAGCGCCCCCCGCTGGGCCCCCAGCTCCCTGCAGCGCAGCGCCCCCTGCTGGGTCCCCAGCTCCCTGCAGCGCAGCGCCCCCTGCTGGGTCCCCTGCCTCACTCCCTGCAGCACAGCGCCCCCTGCTGGGCCCCCAGCTCCCTGCAGCGCAGCGCCCCCTGCTGAGTCCCCGCCCGGCTCCCTGCCGCGCAGCGCCCCCCCGCTGGGCTCCCGCCTCGCTCCCTGCAGCACAGCGCCCCCCGCTGGGGCCCCAGCTCCCTGCAGCGCAGCGCCCCCTGCTGGGTCCCCTGCCTCACTCCCTGCAGCACAGCGCCCCCTGCTGGGCCCCCAGCTCCCTGCAGCGCAGCGCCCCGTGCTGAGTCCCCGCCCGGCTCCCTGCCGCGCAGCGCCCCCCCGCTGGACCCCCTGCTGGGCCCCCTCCTTGCTCCCTGCAGCACAGCTGTGATGGAGTGGGGGGGTGCATGTGTGAGTCAGGCTGGATGTCCAAGGCAAGCAGCAGCTCCCAGTGGCTAAGGATGACCCTGGGGCTACAACTGGCAGGTGACACCTCTGCCTGAACAAAGAGCAGGGAGGAGCTGAGCTGGGTTTTGAATCGGGGGCGGCAGTTAGAGGCGAGGAGAAGGGAGAGCTGGAAGGCAGCCAGCCGGAGGAGGGGGAAAGCTACACCCCAGAGGGGCACCCCTCGGGGTCTTCCCCCCAGGACGGGTTGGAAGAACTGTCTCTGGCGGCTAGGCTGTTGCTTCTGTGAGAAACTGGACATCTGTTGCCTAATAAACCTGCTGTTGTACCTGCTGAGTGAGAGTCTCTCCTGCCAGCGGGCGGGGTGCAGTGCAGGGGGACCCCTGAACCCCATCACAACAGCGCCCCCTGCTGGGCTCCCGCATCATTCCCTACAGCACAGCGCCCCCTGCTGGGCCCCCACCTCGCTCCCTGTAGCACAGCGCCCCCTGCTGGACCCCCCCCTCGCTCCCTACAGCACAGCGCCCCTTGCTGGGCCCCCGCCTCGCTCCCTGCCGCACAGCGCCCCCTGCTGGGCCCCCACCTCGCTCCCTGTAGCACAGCGCCCCCTGCTGGGCCCCTGCCTCGCTCCCTGCCGGACAGCGCCCCCTGCTGGGCTCCCGCATCATTCCCTACAGCACAGCGCCCCCTGCTGGGCCCCCCCCAGCTTCCTGCAGCACAGCGCCCCCTGCTGGGCCCAGCGCTGCGTGTGGGGGCTGCACCCCCCCCGCTGAGTTGTCAGCCCCCTTTTCAGCAGCAGCAGCTAGGTGTGCTGTGCCTGGGTGTGGGGCTCCAGAGGTCTCTGAAGAGGAGGGGACTGGATATCCCACTGGGCCTCCCATTCCCCAGGGCCCCCTCCCTCAGCAACCCCCCCAGCACCCCCTGTCACAGCATGGGGGTCCCCGGGCCCTGCCCCACCCACAGGCTGGAATGGGGTTCAGGGGTCCCCAAGCTCTGCCTCCCCCATCTGCAGGCAGGAGTGACTCTCGCTCAGCAGGTAGAACAGGGAGTTTATGAAGTGACAGACACAGCTCAGCGCAGAGGGGTCAGTGCAGCAGAGACAGTCATTGCAACCCGTCCTGGGGAGAGGAGCCCGAGGGGGCCCCTCTGGGGTGTAGCTGCCCCCCCAGCCAGGCTGGCTCCTTCCAACTCCCCTCCAGCTCCCAACTGCCGCCTCTGATTCAAACCATCTGGGCTCCTCCCTGCTCTGTGTTCAGGTCAGAGGTGTTACCTGCCAGCTTAGCTCACAGCCCCGGGGGGTCACCCCAGCTGGTGTGAGCTGCTCTGTCTGTCTGGCACACCCAGCCTGACTCTCACACGCCCCCCGCCGCCCCCCCAATATCACAGGCAGCTGTGACTCTCACCCCGCCGGGGAACAGGAGGTTCTCAGACCGCAGGGACACGGTGCAGAACAGACTTAGCACAGGGACCAGAAGCCGCCATCACCGTCTGCCTTGGGGAGAGGGGCCCAGAGGGGTCCCCGAGCCGGGCCCGGGCCCCCTGCCCCCCTCTCCAGCCAGCCCAGACTGCCCCACTCCCAGCCCAGTTCCAGTTCAACCCGCCAGGCCCCTCCTCCCGCCTTTTGCCTGTGTCCCTGGGGAAGAAAGGGGTCACCTGACTGCCTGGGTTACCAAGAGCCTGGAGCCCCATTGTCTGCGTGTGAGACGTCCTCACACCCGAACTCCCCTCCCCGCCCTGCGCCGGTGCTGTGCCTGGGGAAACTGAGGCACCACCCGGGGTTACAGCAGGAAACGCATAAAACGGAACCCAGGGAATCACACCCGCCTACCCCCCCCCCCACAAGCTGCACTCTGCAGAGCTGGGGGCCCACAGGAAAAGCTGCTGGTTTCTCAGTTCCATCTGCGGTGGGAGAACATGCAGTACTGGGCTCCCGGCGACTGGGGCAGACTGGCTGTAGGGTTGGGGGCAGGGCCTCTGGGGGGCACCAGGCTGCCCCATGGTCCCATTTGTGTGGGTTCTCAGGTGGGTAGGGGGGCAGGGCTGTGGAGGGAGCCGTGAGCAGGCAGGGCTGGGTGGGGGCCATTTCCCATCAGAGCTGTGGGGCTCAGGGCTGGGGGGAGCTGTGCCCAGGCAGGGCTGAGGGTCCCAGGGCTGGGGAGCATTTCTGGCAGAGCTGGGGGGGTGCATTTCCAAGCAGGGATGTGGGGCTCAGGGCTGGGGGGGGAGCTGTGCCCAGGCAGGGCTGTGGGTCCCAGGGCTGGGGAGCATTTCCGGCAGGGGAGGGGAGTGGGGGGGGCCAGGACTGGGGGGTGTTCCCGGCAGGGCTGGGGGGGCCCAGGGCTGGGGGGTGTTCCCAGCAGGGCTGCGGGGGCCCAGGGAGGCTGTCACTGCAGAAGGAGGCAGGAAGTAAGTGGTGCTGCTCGGGGTGGAGGGCCCCACAGACCCATGTTGTTGGCAGCGGGGGGGGGAGTGACACTCCTGGGGGGCAGGTCCTGGTCCCACTCCAAAGCTGACAGGGAGCAGCCGCCTGCCGTGGTCCCTCTCCTCCGGCTGGCAACAGCCTCCCCTGGTACAGGCCTTGGGGTGCCCAGGGCAGGATCAGGCCCTTACCCCTCCCCTATGCCAGCCCCCCAGAGCCTGGCAGCTGCCCGGCCTGTGCCTGACTCTCTCCTCTCTGCCCTGCACCCCATACCGGGGGGGTCAGGCACAGCCAGGCCCGCCCACCCCAGGGAGCCTCCCCTCATGTGCAGCGCAGCACCCTGCCCAGGTGTGATGGGGTTCAGGGGTCCCCAGGCTCCACCCCCCCAGCCGCAGGCAGGAGTGACTCACTCAGCAGGTAGAACAGGGAGTTTATTAGGCGACAGACACAGCTCAGCACAGAGGGGTCAGTGCAGCCGGCAGAGACAGTCATTGCAACCCGTCCTGGGGAGAGGAGCCCGAGGGGGGCCCCTCTGGGGTGCAGCTTCCCCCTCACCAGGCTGGCTCCTTCCAACTCCCCCCAGCTGCTAACTGCCGCCTCCGATTCAAACCAGCTCAGCTACTCCCTGCTCTGTGTTCAGGGCAGAGTTGTTACCTGCCAGCTGAGCTCACAGCCCCAGGGTCAGCCCCCAGCCGGTCGGAGCTGCTCTGCCGTCACACACACACCCAGCCTATCTAAACCAAAAAGCAGTCCAGCAGCACTTTAAAGACTAACAAATTAATTGATTAGGCCCTGAGCTTTCTGGAACAGACCCACTTCTCCAGATTAAACAGAGACCGGGAGCGACTCGCAGCTTCCAAAGGCACTTTCTCTGCCCTGGGAGCTAATATCTCCCCATTAGACTCTGACAAAGGCTCACGTCCCCCTGTCCGATCTGACTTGTTTTTTCCTCTTTTGATACCTACTACTGATACTGGGCCATTTCCACCTTGCTGAATAGACCTTGTCAGCTCTGGTCCTCGCTCTTGCTGGGACCCCACTCTTCAAATTCCCCTCTGAAACCCCCCCACCACTCGTGCATCTGAGGAAGCAGGTCTTTGCCCACGAAAGCTGATGCTCCAAAATATCTGTTAGTCTATAAGGTGCCACAGGACTTCTTGTTGTTTTGGAAGACACAGACTAACACGGCCACCTCTCTGGTCCTTGTCACCTAATCAATTATTTTGTTAGTCTCTAAAGTGCTCCAGGTCTGCTTTTTGGCTTTGATAGTCTGTAGAATAACAGGGTTTTCTCTCTGCTTTTATCACACTTCCAGCCTGATTCACACACACACCCCCCCACTCCATCACAGGGGGTCGGGCTGAGGCTGGCCAGTTACCCCAGCTTCTGCAAGGAGGGATCTCCGTGCTACTCCCTGGCCAGGGCAGAGGTGGGAGTTGCTTCCCCCGCCCTGCCTGGCTCCAGGACCACCAGCCTGTGAGATCCGGCTTTTGGGGGCCCCCTGGCTCTCAAGGTCTGGCTGGGCATCCTTCCCAGGACCTGGGGAGAGCACCCCTCGCCTCCTTTGGCTGAGGGTCAAAACCGGGGCACAAGGGCGTTCACCTGGCCAGTCCTCCAGGTCACCCCCCATTAGTACATCCGCAGGTAAATGGCTGTGCACGCCCACCTCCTTGGGGCCTTCCTTGTCCCCCCATTTCAGGTGCACTCTCGCTATGGGCACCTTGAAAGAGGTTCCATCAATTCCTGTTACAGTCAGGTGGGAATTGGGCAACATTCGGCCCGGTGCCACCACCCCGGGCCGGGCCAGCGTCACGTCAGCGCCTGTGCCCCAGAACCCCATGGCCTTTCTCCCATCCACCTCGAGGGGTATGAAACACTCGCTCCGCAGGGGCATTGCCTTCCCCCCTCTGCAAACTGATCTCTGTGCATTTGGGCCCCCTGAGGAGCTGGGCTGTGGGGCTGGCTCGGCCCAAGCTGAGGACCTACAACCAGCTCCACCTGCCCGGCCTGCCAGCCCCTCTGACCTCTGGGACTCCCCCCAATTGACCCCAGGAGCCCCCCGCCTGCTCCACCTGTCTGGGAGCTTGGGGCACTGGGCTGATCTATGCCCCTTTTGCCCACAGCGATAACAGCCCGGGTCTTGTTGTGCCCCTCGGGCCGGCTGCTCCGTCCAGGCCCTGGCTGGCTCTCTGGGGGGTGAGCGGCCGGCCCCTCTTTCCTGGGCTCGCCCCATAGGTGATTCCCTCTGTCGTACAGCCAGGAACTGGTCCCTCCGGGATTCCCTGTCCCTCCGGGACTCCCTTTCAAAGCTGGATTGTCTCTCTGTGAACTCATCCGCCAGCTTTGCTGCACTGTATGGGTCCCTGGGCGCCTGGTCCTTGAGCCACACCCTCAGGTCGGGTGCGCACATCTCGTAGAACCGTTCCAGGACCATCAACTGCTCCAGGTCTTGCAGGGTCCGGGCTCCCTCCCCGAACACCCACCCGCAGTAGTATTGCTTCAGGCAGGAGGCCAGGTCTGCATAGGTCTGCCCCGGCCTCTTCCGCGCCTCCTGGAACTTCTCCCTGTACTCCCTGGGGGTCGGCCCGAACCTTTGCAGCAGGGCCTGTTTGACCCGTTCATAGTCCCCGGCCTGCAGCCCCTTCAGCTGGCTGAGCACCGCTGCGGCCTTGTGGCCCAGCAAGGGGGTGAGCCGCAGGAGCCGTTCCTCCGGGGGGACCTCGTGCAACTCGCAGACTCGCTCGAAGGAGGCGAGGAACGTGTCCATGGCCCTCACGTCCTCACACGGGCCCATCAAGAGCCACGGAAAGCGCCTGCCGGGGCCGGGCCTCCTGGCCCCCTCCCCGCTCAGCGCAGCCGGGGCCTCTTCGCGTTTCATCTCCGCCATGGTCGGCTCGTGCTCCCTCTGTGTGTCTCCTTGCTGAGGCTGTCGCTCCTGGTCTTCCAGCTCCGCTAATCCCGCCCGGATCTCCGGCTGCTGCAGCTCTGTTGCGGGGGACCCTGCCCGGGGTGGACGGCCGCTAGTGGGGCGCGGCCGGGTGGGCACCGTGGCTGGCTGGCAGCATCCAGCCCCCACTCCCGCCTGAGAGTCCGAAACACTCCCAGGGGGTGACCGGCTGCTTCCTGCTGGGACAGGATCTGGCCCCCTGGACCTGTCATTCTCTTCCAGCCGGGCAATCAGCTGGGCCTTGGTCGCCTTCCCCACGGGCAGGCCCCTCTCTGTGCACAGCCCCGCTAGCTCTGCCTTCAGGAGTCGGGTATAATCCATCTCCCCGCCGTCCCCCGGGTGCCGACTCACCGGCCGAAGCTGCAGCGCCGCACGGTTCCCAGAAATCGCTTTGTTCAGCCCCTGGCCCCCCTGGCTGTCGTGAGGCTCCTTCCTTCTACGGCGCCCAGTCAGTCGCTGCTGGGAGCTCATCCGTGGGTGCAGGGTATCCCACTGCTGCCACCAGTGGGGTGAGGTTCAGGGGTCCCCAGGCTCTGCCCCCCGTCTGCAGGCAGGAGTGACTCTCACTCAGCAGGTAGAACAGGGAGTTTATCAGTTGACAGAGGCCCAGCTCAGCACAGAGGGGTCAGTACAGCCGGCAGAGACAGTCATTCCAAGCCGTCCTGGGGAGATGAACCTGAGGGGGCCCCTCTGGGGTGTAGCTTCCCCCCTAGCCTGGCTGGCTCCTTCCAACTCTCTCTCCCTCAGCTTCTAACTGCCGCCTCCAATTCAAACCCAGCTCGGCTCCTCCCTGCTCTTTGTTCAGGGCAGAGGAGTTACCTGCCAGCTTAGATTACAGCCCCAGGGGGTCAGCCCCAGCCTGTGTGAGCTGCTCTGCCTGTCAGCCTGACTCTCTCTCTCTCTCACACACACACACACACCGCCCACTCCATCACACCAGCCCATGGGCATCTCCTCAGCAGCAGAAGGCAGAGCCAGGCGGCTGGGATGCCATGCCAGGGCTCTGCTGTTTATTGCTCTGTTCCCAGCCTTGGCCTCCCCTCGGCAATGTCCTTCCCCCAGAGCCAGGCAGGGCTCCTCTAATCGCCCTATCCATGGGCAGAATGAATTTTATGTGCACCGATGCCAGCTAAAACCCTGTTGCCACAGCACAGGGACCCTGGGCGCCGGCTCCCTCAGGGCGAGTGACCCCCCAGGAGGGAGGCAGCCAGCGTGCGGGGAGTGCGGTCGGGCCGATCATACCCCGAGGCCGTGTGGCCTGGCCCCGGCAGTTCTCAGGAAGCAGAGCTCTGCCCACAGGAAACGTGGCGCGCCGGGGGGGGGGGGGGGGGCAATTCCCAGAACTGAAGCCGTCCCCACTCCCCCGTCACCACAGCCGAGGCTCAGCTTCCTGACGCCTGAGCTCTTGGGATGCGTTGTGCCTGGCCCCTGCAGCCATACCCCGCCTGGATATAAAGGGTGGGAACTCTCATGCTTCAGGGCACTCAGTGCCGGGGTCAGGAAGTAACGCTGGCCATGGTACCCGAGGACAGACCGGACCATGGTAACCACCTAACCTGACCCCTCTTCCCGACCCCGGGGCTGGCTGGAGGGCGGTGTGCCAGGATGCATCCTGGAATTCTCCTGAGGGGAGCCAGTGGGGGCAGCCTGGGATGGGGACCGCTGTGGTGACGGGACAATGCAGCACCAGAGGCCCGGGGGGGGCGGTCCTGCAGTGCCAGGCCTGCAATTAAATCAGGAGCCCCCTGGAGCTGAGGCCATGCTGGGGGGGGGGGTGGCTGCTCTGCTGGCACTGCACCCCGAGAGCCCCACTGCTTCTGCTTGGAGTGAGGATGTTGTACAGAAAAGTTTGGGGGAAAAGGCAAAATACTGCATTTACTGGTAATACACATATAGCAAATAACACTGCTCAAATGCATATGATCATTTGACACACACACAGATCTATTACACACACAGACACAGATCTTTTATACACACACACAGATCTATTACACACTCTCTCCTGGCTTGTTGCTGTTACCAGTCATTGCTCCCCCTAACTGCCCTGGCCAGGTGAGTTCGCTGGGGCCGGGTGAGTGAGCTGGGGCCCGGTGGAGCCGGGCTTCTGCCGATCCGCATCGGTGCTCCAGTGCCGGCAAGACAAACCCGGGTCCCCGTGCAAGATGCTTCCGTTTCTAGCGTCCTCTTTCCCGCGCAGGTTGGCACCAGTTAGCCGGCTCATGCATATGCATAAGCTGGAAGAGCAATTTTATGAATATGCATTTAGCACCTTCTCCTGGTGCTTCCAAAGGCAGGCGCTTGCTGGTGCCTCCCCAGGCCTCCACGTGTCCAATCTTCTTTCAATGGGCCCATTTCACAGGTTCTATTGTTCTTCTCATTGGTCTGGGACCTGCCTGCTCCAGCCCTTGCAAGTGCCTGGAGGTGCCCATCTCTCAGGCCTTCCCAGGCGCACCTCAGTCACTCCACAGGGCAAGCAATGAAACAATCCAAAACTAAAGGGCACAGAGAGGTTCTTCTTTACCACAGACAACCCAAGACACTCTCTCCTTTGTCCCAGCCCCCAGGGCTGACTTCAGACACACACCTGCCAGGTGAGGCAGCTCTTTTCCCAGACACCTTGCCACTCCCAGTGGACAAGCTGCTTCCCTGCCCAGACACACAGGCCCCTTTTTTCTCCCTGGCGTGGAAGAGGTTTTCCCAGGCCTGTCCTTGCCCTTAGCAGACAAATTGCTTCTCTGCACAGACAAGGGCTGATCACTCTGTGCTTTAAACAAATCACTTTTCTCCGGCAAGTAACAAAGAGAAAGCCGGGCTAGTCTACAGACTATCACAACAAAAAAGCAGTCAAGTAGCACTTCGAAGACTAACAACATAATTTGTGAGCTGAGCTTTCGTGGGACAGACCCACTTCTCTGATTTGCTCACCTTGATCACTTCTTTCTGATTTGTCCAACTTGATTACTATTTTTGGTTCTCTGTGCCTTAAATATTGGTCTGTTCTGGTCTGGCTCTGGGCTGAAGAAGTGGGTCTGTCCCACCAAAGCTCAGCACCGAATAAATTATTTTGTTAGTCTTTAAAGTGCTACTTGCCTGCTTTTTGGTTTTCTCTGGCCGGTATCAGAGGGGGAGGGGTGTTTGTCTGTATCTTCAAAAACAACAAGAAGTCCTGCGGCACTTACAGACTAACATATTTTGGAGCAAAGCTTATGCTCCAAAATATCAGTTAGTTCACAGCTAATTGCTTGCTCCCAGCAGACAATGGGTTGGACGTCCCCCTGCTCTCGGCTGCATTCAACACACAAGGCTGAACTTGTTTCCTGCCACAACCCTCACCCTTCTTCTCAGGTAGGGTTTTAACCTGATCCTTTACTTCAACCTGCTTCCCAGAAACCTTCTGCTCCCTGCACCTTTCCTGTCTCTGGTCCAATTCCAACCTCCTTTCTAAGGCCTCAGGCTCATATGCAGGAGTTGCATTCATAGACACACCACTTCTCTGCCCAGACAAGCAGCTAACTTCTTGGACATCAGGACAAACTCTTTCCCCAGGCGGGTGGTGAAGCACTGGGATGTGTTACCTAGAGAGGTGGTGGAATCTCCATCCCTAGAGGTTTTTAAGTCCCAGCTGGACAAAGCCCTGGCTGGGCTAATTTAGTTGGGGTTGATCCTGCCCCAGGAGTCTATGATTCTTCAGCCCCGCAGCCAGAGACACTTTCCCCCTGGCCATAGCAATGCAGGTTAGTCACAGAATATTATTCAGAGCTACCCGCTGTGATGGGGTTCAGGGGTCCCCATGCGCTGCACCCCGGCCGCAGGCAGGAGTGATTCTCACTCAGCAGGTAGAACAGGAAGTTTATGAGGCGACAGAGGCCCAGTTTCTCACAGAAGAGTCAGTGCAGCAGTCACAGACAGTCATTCCAACCCGTCCTGGGGAGAGGAGCCCGAGGGGGGCCCCTCTGGGGTGCAGCTTCCCCCTCGCCAGGCTGGCTCCTTCCAGCTCCCTCTCCCCTCCAGCTTCTAACTGCCCCCTCTGATTCAAACCCAGCTCGGCTCCTCCCTGCTCTTTGTTCAGGCAGAGGTGTCACCTGCCAGTTGTAGCCCCAGGGTCATCCTTAGCCACTGGGAGCTGCTGCTTGCCTCAGACATCCAGCCTGACTCACACATGCACCCCCCCCACTCCATCACATCTCTCCCCCCTTCCAGACCGCACTGAGCGGGGTCACTCAGCCAGTGACCTGGGGAAGTTCGGGGCCCTCCCTGCGTGACAGGGCATCGGCTATGGGGGTGTTGTTCCCCTTCACATGGACCACCTCCATGTCGTAGTCCTGCAGGAGCAGACTCCACCGCAGGAGCTTGGCGTTGGCCCCTTTCATGTGATGCAGCCAGGTCAGGGGTGAGTGATCGGTGTACACGGTGAAACGCCGTCCAAACAGGTACGGCTGCAGCTTCCCCAGTGCCCACACCATGGCCAGACATTCCTTCTCTATGGCTGCGTAGTTCTGCTCCCGGGGCAGCAGCTTCTTACTCAGGTACACGATGGGGTGTTTCTCCCCTTTGTCATTCACCTGCATTAGCACCGCCCCCAGCCCCACGTCTGAGGCATCGGTGACCACCAGGAAGGGCTTGTCGAAGTCTGGATTTGCCAGCACTGGGGCCCTGACCAGAGCCTCCTTCAGCGCGCAGAGGGCCTCTTGGCACTGCTCTGTGCAGACCACCTTGTCAGGCTTTCCCTTTTTACACAGCTCCGTGAGGGGGGCTGCGATGGAGCTAAAGTGGGGCACAAACCTCCGGTAGTACCCCGCCATCCCAATGAAGGCCTGGACCTGCTTCTTAGTCTGGGGTGTTGGCCAATCTCTGACAGCCTCCACTTTAGCTGGCTCTGGCTTTAAGCAGCTGTTACCCACCTTGTGGCCCAGGTAGGTCACCTCAGCCATTCCCACCTTGCACTTCCCTGCCTTGATAGTCAGACCGGCCTTCTGGAGTCGGTCCAGCAGCTGCTTGACCTGGGACACATGGTCCTCCCACGTCTGGCTGAAGATGCAAATGTCGTCCATGTAAGCCAGGGCAAAGCTCTCCATCCCTTTCAGTAGCTGGTCCACCAGACGCTGGAAGGTAGCAGGTGCCCCCTTGAGGCCAAAGGGCAGGACCAGGAACTCGTAGAGCCCCACAGGAGTGATGAAAGCCGACTTCAGCCGGGCATCTTGGTCTAATGGCACTTGCCAGTACCCCTTGGTGAGGTCTATGGTGGTGAGGTAACGGGCTCCCCCCAGCTAGTCTAAGAGGTCGTCAGGCCTGGGCATGGGGTAGGCGTCCGAGACAGTGATGGCGTTAAGCTTGCGATAGTCCACACAAAACCGAACAGACCCATCTTTTTTAGGGACTAACACCACGGGAGAGGCCCAGGGGCTGGACGAGGGTTGGATCACCCCCAGAGCCAGCATGTCTTCAACCTCCCACTCTATGTCCTGAGCCGTCCTCCCTGTGGCTCTGAATGGCACACACTTGATAGGGGCGTGGGTGCCTGTCTCTATTCGGTGGACAGCCGGGTCAGTGCGTCCGGGTCTGTCCGAGAACAGCTGTTGATGCGAATGCAGCACCTCCTTAATCTCCGTCTGCTGGGCAGGGGTCAGCTGGTCTGAGAGGGGAATAGACTCCAGCAAGGAGCCGGCTCCAGTCCTTGTGAGTAAATCCACCGAGGGATCATCCCCCTGCCCCTCCCAGTGCCTGCACACGGCCAGCACCAAGTTCTCCCTGTCCCAGTAAGGTTTCATCATGTTCACATGATAGACCCGGTGGCTGTGGGCCCGGTTCGACAGTTCCACCACATAATTCACGTCATTTAGCTGTTTGACAACCTTGAAGGGCCCATCCCAGGCCGCTTGCAGCTTGTTCCGCCGCACAGGTATAAGGACCATCACTTGATCCCCGGTGGCATAGGCTCGGGCCCTGGCGTTACGGTCATACCAGACCTTTTGCTTCCTTTGGGCCATGGAGAGGTTCTCCCTGGCCAGGCCCATGAGCTCGGGGAGTTTTTCCCGGAAGGTCAGTACAAACTGTACCACTGACTCCCCTTCAGGAGAGGCCGTCCCCTCCCACTCTTCTCTGAGCAAGTCCAAGGGTCCCCGTACCCTCCTTCCGTACAGCAGCTCAAACGGGGAGAACCCCGTGGATTCCTGGGGCACCTCCCTGTATGCAAACAGCAGGTGGGGTAAGTACTTGTCCCAGTCATGGGGGTATTGATTCATGAAGGTTCTCAGCATCTGCTTCAGAGTCCCATTGAACCTCTCCACCAGCCCATTGGTCTGCGGGTGGTAGGCTGTGGCCCAGGTGTGCCGGACCCCACACTTGTCCCACAAGCTTTGCAGTAGGGCCGACATGAAGTTGGACCCCTGATCTGTGAGTACCTCCTTGGGGAACCCCACTCTGCTGAAAATGGACAGCAGTGCATCCGCCACAGTGTCAGCGTCGATAGAGGTCAAGGCCACTGCTTCTGGGTATCGCGTGGCAAAATCTACCACCACCAAGATATATTTCTTCCCCGAACGCGTTGCCTTGCTGAAGGGGCCCACTATGTCTATAGCCACTTTCTGGAAAGGCTCCTCTATGATGGGCAGTGGCCTCAGGGCGGCTTTCCCCTTGTCCCGGCTCTTCCCCACCCTCTGGCAGGGATCGCAGGACAGGCAATACAGACGGACAGCTGCAAAGATCCCAGGCCAGAAAAAGTTCTGTAACAACCTTCCCCTGGTGCGGTGGATCCCCTGGTGTCCTGCGAGCAGGACATCATGGGCTAGGTACCACACGCAGATTCCGGGCAGCCTCAGCTCTCATTAGACACCTCCCACGACCCCCTTAGCACAGTATCTGGGGCCAGTAGCCACACTGGGTATTAAAACAGCTTCCAGACCAACATAAAAATCCAGTCAAGTGATGGGGGAGAAGGGGCAGACGGGGAGGGTGTGATATCATGTGGCTAATGGGGCTGTTCTGGGCACAGCTGAGACATCCAACCCTGGGAAAAGTGCTTAAATCCGGCCACTTCCAGCCCAGGCTGGGATTTCCTTCTCGCTAAAGCAAATCAAACCAGCCACAACAGCACCTCTGCCAGCCCCTTGCCCAGCCAGACGCCACACAAGCAAACCCCCAGGCTTCCCAGCTGCTGCACCAGCCAGACCAACAGCCCCCAAATTCAGGTGAATGGTTACTGTAATGGTGTTCAGGGGTCCCCAGGCTCTGCCCCCCATCCGCAGGCAGGAGTGACTCTCACTCAGCAGGTAGAACAGGGAGTTTATTCGTCGACAGAGGCCCAGCTCAGCAAACCCCCAGATTCTCCAGCTGCTTCTACTGCCCAAACCAGCAGCCCCCTACTCAGGTGAGGCTTTGAAATCCCATTTCACCGGATCCACAGATTCTTCCGGGCCCCAAAGGGTCCAGCCACAGTCCCAGGTCAATATGCACGTTGATCTTCCCCAAACCACCACGCTGGGCCGGTCCTTCAGAATCCTAAATCTAAAGGTTTATTAAGAGAGGAAGAAAGCCCAGGGGGTGCCTGGCCTCCAGGAATCACAGCTAGGGATGCAGCCAGTGATGTTCTAGGCTGATTCTTGAAAGCCTGGGCAAACGCACCCCGGGGGCACAGGCCCCCGGTCCAGACAGGTTCCGTTCACGAGCACCGAAAGCACAAAGCTGGTCACTGCCAGGCCCGTCTTATAATTTTCCACATGGAGGGAAAAGCTCCTTGCTTCTGCCCCAGGCATTGGCGTATCTCCGGAGCAGGCGGGCATCTGGACAGCTGTCCCTTTGTTTAGCCTGCGTCACCTGGCTGGGGAGAGCTCAGCTCCGGTGCGAACCTCAGCATTAAAACTTTTCTAACACAGCAACAGAGCCTATAACCCTAAAACCGCACGTACACCCCCAGCACAGGCAGACGAGGGAACGCACCGGTTCAGGGCATCGCCCGCTCTCAGTAGACCCCTCGCAAACCTAGCCCAGTGATCCCAGGAATGGTTTCATATTTCGTGTAAAACCCAGTAATGTCACACAGGGCCGGTCCCCGCTCTGACATGCCGAGTGCAGCAGGTGGGGGGGCTGTGATGGAGTGGGGGATACCTGTCTGTGTGTGTGTGGCTCACAGAGGGTGTGGGGCTCCTGCTGAGGGTAACCCTGACAACCAGGTAACACCTTTGTACTGCAGACAAAGAAGGAGGTGGAGCCTGAGGGGTTTGAATTGGAACTGGGAGTTGGAAGCAGTTGGTCTGGGCTGAGGGAGAGAGAGACAAAGGAGGGGGCCAGGCCCCAGCTCTGGGGGCCCCTCGGGGCCTCCTCTCCTCAACATGGATTGGACTGGCTGTCTCTGCCTGCTGCACTGACAACTCTGTATAATGCTGTGTCCTGTCGGCTAATAAACCCGCTGTTTTCCTGCTGAGTGAGAGACTCTCCTGCCTGCGGGCAGGGTGCAGAGCTTGGGGGACCCCAGAACCCCATCACACTGGTGTCAGAAGTGGGATGTTCTGCACCCTGAGGATGGAGCATCCAGCAGTAAGTAACCGGGGCCCTGGAAGAAGTGGGGCCTGCGAGACCCAGGTGTGCTGAAGGGCAGTGAGGTGCAGTTCCCCAAGGCGGAGGGGCCTGCGGCCAAACCCAAGCAACTGCGGTCGTGGTCCTCGAGAGGGGGTGTCACACCCGAGGAGGGGTTACTCCTGGGAATCTGTTGGCGTCGGTCCCAGAAGGTGGAGGGGCCGAGAGCCCAACCCCCAGGAACAAGTGACCCCTGAGGAGGCTGACGCTGAATAAGTTCTTCCCAAGACAGTGTGCTCATGGTCCCTGAGAGCGGGTGTCACACTGAAGAAGGGGTTCCGCTGGGAGTCTGTTGGAGTCGGTCCCAGAGGGCAGAGGGGCCTACGGCCTAACCCCGGGCAGCTTGTGACCCGCAAGGAGCCTGGCACACTGAAGGGATTCGTCCAGGAATCGTGGGGTGCAGAGGGCATCAGCCTGAGAGCCTGCAACCATGCTGAGCAACTCTGCTGTGAAGTGGCAGCACCTGGAAACCGAATCGAGATTAAAGAAGCTGGACAAGGCAGCGTGGATGTGCAGTGGCAGAGCTGAGGGCTGGGGAGAATCCTGCAGAGGTGAGCCCGGATCGGGGCAGGGAACCCTGGACTGCCTGGAGCTCTGAACCGAGTGGCCTGCCGCAGCTCAAGGAGGGAAGGAGCGATTCCAACCCATCATCTACTAGTGGCCAAGACAGACCTGCAAAAAGTTTTGCAGGCCTGGGCCGAGGAAGGTCCCTGTGTGTCTGTGCAGGAAAGCAGCTTGTCCACTGGGAATGGCAAGTTGTCTGTGAGAGAAGCTGCTTCACCTTCTGTGTGTGTGTGGAGACCAGCCGGGGGGCTGGGACAAAGGAGAGAGTGTCTCCCATTGTCTGTCTGTGTTGAACAGCAGCAGCAGCAGCCTGGGGAGAGAGCAGAGCCTGCGTTTGGAAAAGGTGCCAATGAGGAAACTAGCCCATTGTCTGAGGAAGATTCCCCAGCCTGGGGTGGCTGGAGAAGGAACCACCAGAAAAGAGCATTCCAGGTGTGTCTCTGAATCCGGCCATGGGGGCTGGAGCAGAGGGAATGGCTCTGGGATGGGCACTGGTGTCCCTGCTAAGGACACTGGTCCTTGGTGCAAGAAAAGTGCTTCTGCTTCTGGGGAAGTGAATCCTTTGCCTAAGCCTGTGGGGGCTCAAGATGGAGCCAAGATCCCAGAGCTGGATCTGAGGGCAGCTGAAGCCCAGATGGGAAGTGGGCCTGCCTCTGTGTCTCTCAGGGGGAATGATGCTTTATCTTGGTCTTATCCAGTTAGTATCATCAGGGAATCCCAGAGACCAGACGATTCTGGTACTTGTTCTTTGCCTGATGCTGAGGTGTTATTGGGAGGGGGTGAGAGGACTCTGTCCTACCAGAGTCATCCTCTCGCCAGGACACAAGAACAGATGGGCAATGGAGTTACGCTGACTGATGAAGATAAAGGAGCTGGTAGCAAAAGGGAGGAAAGGGATCCTAACCTTCTGTCCGGTGGTACTGGCTGTCTGCCTGGAGGGGGATTACGTGGGAATCTGCCTAATGGGCCAGAAGTGATCCTGGGTGTAGGTGAAACCCAGGCGCTGGTTGTGCCTCAAGGGAGCAGTGCCCCTGTGGAGGCAGACAGGGGTGAGTTATTGTTTGGGGGAGCTCTTAAAGAAGAGAATTTCCCTGAAACTTTTCTTGACCCGTCTGTGGGGACTGCAGAAAATGGAAGTGAGGTGGAGGAGAGTGAACAGGAAAGGTGCTTGTCTGTAAGCACCAGAGCAACCCTTTGCCTGGGGAGAAGTTTGTTTCAGCTCCTGATGGCCAGGACCTGCCTGAGTGTGAAACCACTGGCTGTGCTCTGGAAGGGTCCAAAGCAGGCAGTGTAAAAGTTTCTTAGAAATTGGAAGTTGGTGCAAGTAAAGTAAAAACTATCAGGGAATGTGAGCAGCCCTGTGAGAACCAAGTGAAACGGCTGCACCGTCAGTCTCTGTAGGATGCAGGAGAGGGCCAGCAATTCCCCATCTCCAGATGCTAGAAACACTTATATTCTCACACTGGACTCCCATTCTAATTCCATGGGGAGGCAGTAGTTGGAGGTGGAAGGACAAAGGAGCTTTGGGCCTGGTGGGCCAGTAAGGGATAAACAGGAATTCCTTCATGTGAATTCTGTGTCTGGGACTCACAAAACAACTCTCAGAAAGCAGTTTGGTTGGCAAATTTCCAGGCTGGCTGGGAGGGGCAGTCTCCCTGAGATCATCAATGGCCCAGCTCTTGTTAGAAGGGAGGGCACAGCCAGAGAGATCAAATTTCCACCCCAGGGGGCAAAAGAAAAGATTAAAACTTGATGGTGCTAAGAAAGGCCTCAGCCATTTATCCCCAAAATACTAAATTCTCAAGGATGTTGCACAAAGGTTGTGGTCTACCAAAGAGCAACGTAAATGTACAGTTGCAATGGGTTTGTTCTGTTACTCACGCTAACTGCTGTAACCAAGGGGTGCTGCTACCAAAAGCTGTAAAATTGTACCATGTACTAAATGTTTGGAAAGAGCCATGTGACATGACATGGATGTAAAAGCATAAATTGTATGTTAAAGGAGTCTGTAACTCTAAAATGTCACCATTGTTCCCTGTAACTAGTCTTGCAACCTCTCACATGAGAAGAAACATTCCAAACCTATTGTGTGGCATGGAAGGGGAAACTGAGGCACACATCCATTTTGGTGGTCTGGCTAAATGCCAAGGGTGGAAGCATTTGTACCTTCTTTTACTGGACTGTAACTGAATTCCAAACATGTGCCGGAGCAGCTGTATGGACTGGTGGGCAGACAGGGCAGGGCCCAGACCAGAAAAAAACTATTTGATCTGTTGGTGCTGCAGCATCTGTATGGGCTCTGCCTGCCCGACTTGAGAACGTGGCTAATAAACCAGAAACAGAAGCAGGGAGACCAACCAACCTGAGGGAACTAAAGGAACTTGCCCGGCTGCATCACATGAAAAGGGCCAATACCAAGCTCCTAAGTTGGAGCCTCCCCCAGCAGGATTATGACATGGAGGTGGTGCACATCAAGGGGAGCACTGAGGGTGCAGCCGATGCCCAATCACGAGGGGAAGGCCCCAAACTTCCCCAGGTCGCTGGCTGAGTGACCCCGCTCAGTTCGGTCTGGAAGGGGGGAGAGATGTGATGGAGTGGGGGATACCTGTGTGTGTGTGAGTGGCTCACAGAGGGTGTGGGGCTCCTGCTGAGGGTAACCCTGACAACCAGGTAACACCTTTGTACTGCAGACAAAGGAGGAGGTGGAGCCTGAGGGGTTTGAATTGGAACTGGGAGTTGGAAGCAGTTGGTCTGGGCTGAGGGAGAGAGAGACAAAGGAGGGGGCCAGGCCCCAGCTCTGGGGGCCCCTCGGGGCCTCCTCTCCTCAACATGGATTGGACTGGCTGTCTCTGCCTGCTGCACTGACAACTCTGTACGATGCTGTGTCCTGTCGGCTAATAAACCCGCTGTTTTCCTGCTGAGTGAGAGACTCTCCTGCCTGCGGGCAGGGTGCAGAGCTTGGGGGACCCCAGAACCCCATCACAGGGGCTCACGAGGGACCTTAGAAATCCCTTGCCTCTGTAGGGTCTGTTTAAAAACTTCCCAAGGTCACAGAGTCCCTCACCCTGGGGGGTAGCTGCCACCCCCGGAGTGAGACCCCCTCGTAGAACCCAGGCAGCCACAGCTGGGGTGTCTCCCTGTGGGGTAACCCCAAATCTGAACCCTCCCTTAGGAGAGAGCTCAGAAAAAACGAGACGACGTTAATCTGGAGTTGAGTCGCTGATCTTCTGGGCTAGACCTGAATACACCAGATCCTTCCCGAGGACATAGGAATCCAATCCCTGCCTTAAAAAGTAATGGATCACAAGCTGGGGGGCAGCTGGGGGTCCCAGACTGGCATCACAGGCTGGGAGTCGCCAGGGCTAGCAAGCTGAGGGGCAGGAGGCTGGGGATCAAATGCTGGGGGACAGCCGGGGTCGCAGGCTGGGGGGGGGTCACATGCTGGGGGGCAGCTGGGGGTCGTAGGCTGGAGCTCACTTGCCGGGGGTCACAGGCCGGGGGGCAGGCAGAGAGGGTGGCCGAGGTCCCCCCGGCAGGCAGGCAGGCGGGTGCGGGTGCTGAGGTTTCGGGGAAGGAAACGTTTTGTGCTCAGGCTGCTGCTATTCTTATCCTACGGGCGAGCCGACCTGCTGCCCCCGACGCCTGTGATTGGCTGCTGGGGCCCTGCGGTGGGGTGGGGGGGCTGCTCCTGGGGCATATAGGGCTGGGGCATGTGGGGCTGGGGAACCCCTGGGCGCAATGAGCACCGTACTGCTGCTCCTCTCACTGCTGGCGGGGGCGGCTGGTAAGGGGGGCCCTGGAGCCCCGAGGCAGGGAAATGCAGCCCATGGGACAGGAGAGGGGCCCCCAGAGAGGGGCCGGGTGATGGGCAGGGGGTGAAGAGAGACTTACCCAAGTGCCACGCTGGGTCCCACGCCAGGTCCCAACCCAGGTCCCACGCCGGGTCCCACGCTGGGTCCCAACCCAGGTCCCACGCCAGGTCCCATGCCGGGTCCCACGCCGGGTCCCACACCACCCCTCAGCCACTTGCTCCCGTCAGCCCCCCCAGCCCCGGCGGGTGCCCTCACCCCCATCCAGTCCACCCTCTCCCTGCAGTTTCTCCCATCTCCATCTGCTATTTCTCACTCCTGTAGTGCAGAGATGCAGAGAGTCAGGACTGACGGGCCCATGCAAAGCTGAGAGGGAGTCCCAGGGCTGGGCCGCCAGGGACTGTGGGTGGGAGTGAGGGGCACCGGCAGGGCTGGGGGGGTCCCAGGGCCGGGCTGGCAGGGGCTGTGGGTGAGAGTGAGGGGCACCGGCAGGGCTGGGGGGGGTCCCAGGGCCGGGCTGGCAGGGGCTGTGGGTGGGAGTGAGGGGCACCGGCAGGGCTGGGGGGGTCCCAGGGCCGGGCTGGCAGGGGCTGTGGGTGAGAGTGAGGGGCACCGGCAGGGCTGGGGGGGGTCCCAGGGCCGGGCTGGCAGGGGCTGTGGGTGGGAGTGAGGGGCACCGGCAGGGCTGTGGGGGTCCCAGGGCCGGGCTGGCAGGGCTGGGGGTGGCAGTGAGGGGCACCGGCAGGGCTGGGGGGGTCCCAGGGCCGGGCTGGCAGGGCTGGGGGTGGCAGTGAGGGGCACCGGCAGGGCTGGGGGGGTCCCAGGGCCGGGCTGGCAGGGGCTGTGGGTGAGAGTGAGGGGCACCGGCAGGGCTGGGGGGCCCAGGGCCGGGCTGGCAGGGGCTGTGGGTGAGAGTGAGGGGCACCGGCAGGGGCTGTGGGTGGCAGTGAGGGGCACCGGCAGGGCTGGGGGGTCCCAGGGCCGGGCTGGCAGGGGCTGTGGGTGGCAGTGAGGGGCACCGGCAGGGCTGGGGGGTCCCAGGGCCGGGCTGGCAGGGGCTGTGGGTGGGAGTGAGGGGCACCGGCAGGGCTGGGGGGTCTCAGGGCCGGGCTGGCAGGGGCTGTGGGTGGCAGGGAGGGGCACCGGCAGGGCTGGGGGGGCCCAGGGCCGGGCTGGCAGGGCTGTGGGTGGCAGTGAGGGGCACCGGTAGGGCTGGGGGGGTCCCAGGGCCGGGCTGGCAGGGGCTGTGGGTGGGAGTGAGGGGCACCGGCAGGGCTGGGGGGGTCCCAGGGCCGGGCTGGCAGGGGCTGTGGGTGGCAGTGAGGGGCACCGGCAGGGCTGGGGGTCCCAGGGCCGGGCTGGCAGGGGCTGTGGGTGGGAGTGAGGGGCACCGGCAGGGCTGGGGGGGTCCCAGGGCCGGGCTGGCAGGGGCTGTGGGTGGCAGTGAGGGGCACCGGCAGGGCTGGGGGGTCCCAGGGCCGGGCTGGCAGGGGCTGTGGGTGGGAGCGAGGGGCACCGGCAGGGCTGGGGGGGTCCCAGGGCCGGGCTGGCAGGGGCTGTGGGTGGGAGCGAGGGGCACCGGCAGGGCTGGGGGGGGTCCCAGGGCCGGGCTGGCAGGGGCTGTGGGTGGCAGTGAGGGGCACCGGCAGGGCTGGGGGGTCCCAGGGCCGGGCTGGCAGGGGCTGTGGGTGGGAGTGAGGGGCACTGGCAGGGCTGGGGGGTCCCAGGGCCGGGCTGTCAGGGGCTGTGGGTGGCAGTGAGGGGCACCGGCAGGGCTGGGGGTCCCAGGGCCGGGCTGGCAGGGGCTGTGGGTGGCAGTGAGGGGCACCGGCAGGGCTGGGGGGTCCCAGGGCCGGGCTGGCAGGGGCTGTGGGTGGGAGTGAGGGGCACCGGCAGGGCTGGGGGGCCCAGGGCCGGGCTGGCAGGGGCTGTGGGTGGCAGTGAGGGGCACCGGCAGGGCTGGGGGGGTCCCAGGGCCGGGCTGGCAGGGGCTGTGGGTGGGAGTGAGGGGCATCGGCAGGGCTGGGGGGGTCCCAGGGCCGGGCTGGCAGGGGCTGTGGGTGGCAGTGAGGGGCACCGGCAGGGCTGGGGGGGTCCCAGGGCTGGGCTGGCAGGGGCTGTGGGTGGGAGTGAGGGGCATCGGCAGGGCTGGGGGGGTCCCAGGGCCGGGCTGGCAGGGGCTGTGGGTGGCAGTGAGGGGCACCGGCAGGGCTGGGGGGTCCCAGGGCCGGGCTGGCAGGGGCTGTGGGTGGCAGGGAGGGGCACCGGCAGGGCTGGGGGGGTCCCAGGGCCGGGCTGGCAGGGGCTGTGGGTGGGAGTGAGGGGCACTGGCAGGGCTGGGGGGGTCCCAGGGCCGGGCTGGCGGGGGCTGTGGGTGGGAGTGAGGGGCACCGGCAGGGCTGGGGGGCCCAGGGCCGGGCTGGCAGGGGCTGTGGGTGGGAGTGAGGGGCACCGGCAGGGCTGGGGGGGTCCCAGGGCTGGGCTGGCAGGGGCTGTGGGTGGCAGGGAGGGGCACCGGCAGGGCTGGGGGGGTCCCAGGGCCGGGCTGGCAGGGGCTGTGGGTGGCAGTGAGGGGCACCGGCAGGGCTGGGGGGCCCAGGGCCGGGCTGGCAGGGGCTGTGGGTGGCAGTGAGGGGCACCGGCAGGGCTGGGGGGGTCCCAGGGCCGGGCTGGCAGGGGCTGGGGGTGGGAGCGAGGGGCACCGGCAGGGCTGGGGGGTCCAGGGCCGGGCTGACAGGGGCTGTGGATGGGAGTGAGGGGCACCGGCAGGGGCTGTGGGTGGGAGTGAGGGGCACCGGCAGGGCTGGGGGGGTCCCAGGGCCGGGCTGGCAGGGGCTGTGGGTGGCAGGGAGGGGCACCGGCAGGGCTGGGGGGGTCCCAGGGCCGGGCTGGCAGGGGCTGTGGGTGGCAGTGAGGGGCACCGGCAGGGCTGGGGGGGGTCCCAGGGCCGGGCTGGCAGGGGCTGGGGGTGGCAGTGAGGGGCACCGGCAGGGGCTGTGGGTGGCAGTGAGGGGCACTGGCAGGGCTGGGGGGGGTCCCAGGGCCGGGCTGGCAGGGGCTGTGGGTGGCAGTGAGGGGCACCGGCAGGGCTGGGGGGTCTCAGGGCCGGGCTGGCAGGGGCTGTGGGTGGGAGCGAGGGGCACCGGCAGGGCTGGGGGGGCCCAGGGCCGGGCTGGCAGGGGCTGTGGGTGGGAGTGAGGGGCACCGGCAGGGCTGGGGGGTCTCAGGGCCGGGCTGGCAGGGGCTGTGGGTGGCAGGGAGGGGCACCGGCAGGGCTGGGGGGGTCCCAGGGCCGGGCTGGCAGGGGCTGTGGGTGGGAGTGAGGGGCACTGGCAGGGCTGGGGGGGTCCCAGGGCCGGGCTGGCAGGGGCTGTGGGTGGGAGTGAGGGGCACCGGCAGGGCTGGGGGGGTCCCAGGGCTGGGCTGGCAGGGGCTGTGGGTGGCAGTGAGGGGCACCGGCAGGGCTGGGGGGGTCCCAGGGCCGGGCTGGCAGGGGCTGTGGGTGGCAGTGAGGGGCACCGGCAGGGCTGGGGGGCCCAGGGCCGGGCTGGCAGGGGCTGTGGGTGGCAGTGAGGGGCACCGGCAGGGCTGGGGGGGTCCCAGGGCCGGGCTGGCAGGGGCTGTGGGTGGCAGTGAGGGGCACCGGCAGGGCTGGGGGGCCCAGGGCCGGGCTGGCAGGGGCTGTGGGTGGCAGTGAGGGGCACCGGCAGGGCTGGGGGGGTCCCAGGGCCGGGCTGGCAGGGGCTGGGGGTGGGAGCGAGGGGCACCGGCAGGGCTGGGGGGTCCAGGGCCGGGCTGACAGGGGCTGTGGGTGGGAGTGAGGGGCACCGGCAGGGGCTGTGGGTGGGAGTGAGGGGCACCGGCAGGGCTGGGGGGTCCCAGGGCCGGGCTGGCAGGGGCTGTGGGTGGCAGGGAGGGGCACCGGCAGGGCTGGGGGGGTCCCAGGGCTGGGCTGGCAGGGGCTGTGGGTGGCAGTGAGGGGCACCGGCAGGGCTGGGGGGGGTCCCAGGGCCGGGCTGGCAGGGGCTGGGGGTGGCAGTGAGGGGCACCGGCAGGGGCTGTGGGTGGCAGTGAGGGGCACTGGCAGGGCTGGGGGGGGTCCCAGGGCCGGGCTGGCAGGGGCTGTGGGTGGCAGTGAGGGGCACCGGCAGGGCTGGGGGGTCTCAGGGCCGGGCTGGCAGGGGCTGTGGGTGGGAGCGAGGGGCACCGGCAGGGCTGGGGGGGCCCAGGGCCGGGCTGGCAGGGGCTGTGGGTGGGAGTGAGGGGCACCGGCAGGGCTGGGGGGTCTCAGGGCCGGGCTGGCAGGGGCTGTGGGTGGCAGGGAGGGGCACCGGCAGGGCTGGGGGGCTTCATTCTCCATTTCTCTCCCCCTTCCAGGCCTGGCCCCGCCGGGGGCTCCCCCCGAGTGCCTGCAGGGCCCCGAGTTCTGGTGCCAGGATATGGCCACAGCAGCCCGGTGTGGCCAGCTGCAGTTGTGCCTGGCCGAGCTCTCTGAGGTGCGTTAGGGCTGGGGCAGGACCCGTCAGCACCTCCTGGCTGGCCCAGGTCGGGTTAATTTCCTCCCGGAGCCCAGGACGGCTCCCACGCGGTAGGGCCCCTGCAACACCCCGGTGCAGCCTGATTCACTGAGCAGGGGCAAGGGCGGGGCTGTAGCACAGGGCAGTGGGCATGTGTGTGAGCAGAGTGAGAGGGAGGAGGCCTTGTGCGAGGGAGTGTGCAAGGGTGGTGGGCTGGTGCAGGGGAGTGTGTGAGGGTGGTGGCCTTGTGCAAGTGAGCGTGCAAGGCAGTGGGCCCATGTGAGGGAGTGTGCAAGGGCAGTGGGACAGTCGAGGGAGTGTGGGAGGGTTGTGGGCCTGTGTAAGGGAGAGTGCGAGGGAGGAGGCCGTGTGTGAGGCAGTGGGAGTGTGCAAGGGTGGTGGGCCTGTGTAAGTGAGAGTGCGAGGGAAGAGGCTTTGTGCGAGTGTGTGTGTGAGGCAGTGGGCCCGTGCGAGGGAGTGTGCAAGGGCGGTGGGCCTGTGTAAGTGAGAGTGCGAGGGAAGAGGCTTTGTGCGAGTGTGTGTGTGAGGCAGTGGGCCCGTGCGAGGGAGTGTGCAAGGGCGGTGGGCCTGTGTAAGTGAGAGTGCGAGGGAAGAGGCTTTGTGCGAGTGTGTGTGTGAGGCAGTGGGCCCGTGCGAGGGAGGGTGTCCCAGGGCACAGCCAGGCAGCGCTGCCCACGTCCCTCTGCCTGGCGAGAGAAGCCTGCCACACCCACCCAGGCGCCTCAGGCCCCAGGCCCGTCTGGCCCAGCACTGACCCTGCCACCTCCCGGCCCAGGGCACGGAGGAGCAGCACCCCCTGGTGAAGTGCTGGGTGTGCAGGAAGGTCATCACCAAGCTGAAGAAGCTGGTGCGCAACCCGGACAACACGGTAGGACCCCGCAGGAGGCGTGGGAGGGTAGATGGGCACACGCCAGAGTGCAAGGGCGGGTAAGCACCAAGGCAGAGGGCACGGGGGAGGCAGCGTGCGAGGGAAGAGGCCATGGGCATGTGGAAGGGCAGTGGGACTGTGCGAGGGATGGTGCAAGGGAGGAGGCCTTATGCGAGGGAGTGTGCAAGGGTGGAGAGCCCAAGCAAGGGAGGAAGCCTTGTGCAAGGGAGTGTGCAAGAGCAGTTGGAGGGAAGGGGTGAGGGAGAAGGTCTCGTACAAGGGAGTGTGTGAGGGCAGTGGGCCCATGCAAGGGAGGAGGCCTCGTGCGAGGGAGCGTGCGAGGGCAGTGGGCCCGTGCGAGGGAGGAGGCCTCGTGCGAGGGCAGTGGGCCCATGCAAGGGAGGAGGCCTCATGCGAGGGAGCGTGCAAGGGCAGTGGGCCCATGCAAGGGAGGAGGCCTTGTGCGAGGGAGCGTGCGAGGGCAGTGGGCCCGTGCGAGGGAGGAGGCCTTGTGCGAGGGAGCGTGCGAGGGCAGTAGGCTCGTGCGAGGCAGTGGGCCCGTGCGAGGGCGGGTGTCCCAGGACCCAGGCAGGCAGCACTGCCCAATGCTCTCTGCCCCCAGAGCAGCGTGACACAGGCGCTGAAGAAGATCTGCTCCACCTTCCCCTCGGTGTGGGCCGGCCAGTGCCACCAGGTGGTGGATCGCTTCGTGCTGCCCATCGAGGAGGGGCTGGCCCAGGACCTGGAGCCTCGGGCCATCTGCGCCTCCATCCACATGTGTGCGGGGCAGGACCGCCCAGGTGAGGGGCTGGGCTGGCTCCAGCAGGGCTCCCCCTGGCCCGGCCGCTGCCCTGGGCCCCCTCCCGAACCTCCGCCCAGCCCGGGATCAGCCAGGGGAGCCCAAGGCCTGTCTGTGCCCAGCAGCCCCCTCCTGCAGCGGGTCCCCGGGAATCCGCCCGCCTGGCGCCCGGCCCCACTGCACAGCTCAGCCCCCACAGTGGGTCCCGGAGCCGCCAGCCAGGAGCTGCGGGCAAGGCGGGCCAGGGATCCCTGGCAGGGGACCCGGGCACAAACCCCAGGCCAGCTCACCAGGGCACCCGCGCTCTCGGGATCGGGTCCAGCCCCCCATGCCCTGGGGGTGGGGGTCACTGCCCCTTACCCTCCCCCCGGCCCTGCACCCCACTGGGCAGCGCCACTGCCAGCCCCCCCGCGCCCACCCCCTGCCCTGGAGAGCAGCCGGCGCCCGGCCCAGCAGGAAGTAATTTCGCAAGCTGGCGGCTGTGGGCCGGGTGCGGTGCCCCAGGAATGTGCCCCCCCCCCAGGGCTCTGGGGGCCGGGGAGGCTGGAGGGGCACCCCCGGTGGGTTCCCAGGGCTCAGGCCAGGCCCAGCCCCTCCTGCCAGGCTGAGCTGCCCTGACGTGAGCCCTGGCCCCGCACAGGCACCCACCTGCGCCCCCTCGGGAGAGGCCCCCAGCCGCAGCCCTCCCGCGGGGGCACGAGGGTGCCCACCCCCCCCACGTCCCACTCTGCACGCTCAGTGCAGCAGGTTTCCACCCAGCGCCCCGCCCCAGCCGTGGGCACAGAGGCAGCTGGGGGTTGAGGGGAGTCAGGGGCCGGGGAGCTCCGGGAGCCGCTGGTCAGGCTGCCCCCCTCCTACTCCAGGGCCCTGGAGGCAGACCTGGCCCCACAGCCGGGCTGGGGGCATGGAGCCGGGGCGGGGGCTGGGCTCTGGGGCGAGGGGCACCCCCAACCCCCACTGCCATGCCCGTCTGTCCGTCCTGCTCCCTCCCACCCCTGCGCCGCCCCTCACCCGCCTCTCTCTCCCCGCAGCCCACGAGGGAGCGCCGTGGGGAGCAGCCTGACGCCCGGCCACCAGCAACGGCCCCCCGCTGTGACCCCCGCCCAGGACCCGGCCCCACCGCTGCTGGGGGGGCCGCGCCGGCCAGGCCTTGCCGCATGGCACCCTCAATAAAGCTTCCGCCTGCACCGCCTGGGCTCCGGCTGCCTTTGTGCCCAACGCCCCTGCCCCTGGGCACCGGCCTGGCCCCTCGGCGGCCAGGGGAACGATGGGGGGGGGCCTGTGCGCAGCTCTGCCCCCCTCATCCCGGCTGCCCACGCCATGCCCTGCGCCCGCGGCCGGCTCTGGGGGTCCCCCGGCCATGGGGCTGGCCACGCATCCCTGGGCTCCCTCGCTGCCAGCCGGCACCGCAGCCCCCCCATTGCCCCCCCCGACGCCCTGGGCTGCGCTGCCGGGAACCGGGCGAGGGCCCTTGTGCTGCAGGGTGAGGCCAAAGCCAACAACCCAAGTACCTGAGCACACAGTGTGGGACGACCCTGGCGCCAGCCTGCCCCCCCATGCCAGGGCGCTGCGGGGCTGGCACAGAGGTGGGGCCGGGGGGGAGGGGGGAGACAGCATTTTCCCCTCCCCCCATGAGCAGCCCCCCCCCCACCTAGCCAGGGGTGGTGGGGGGCTGGGACAGGTGCTGGCCCCTCTCAGGCAAACCCGCCAGGCCCCTCTGCCCAAAGCAGCCCAGGGTCAGACACAGGCACCCCACACCAGGTGCCCCCCGAGCCAGGGCTCAGCCACAGCTGGCACTGTGTGGTACAGCTGGGTCCCACAGGGCTCAGGCCCTGCCACAGACTGAACCCCCAGGGAGACCCCAAACCGCCCCACAGGGCTCCTCTCTGAAGGGCTGCCTGGGGCTGTGGGTGGGAGTGAGGGGCACCGGCAGGGCTGGGGGGCCCAGGGCTGGGCTGGCAGGGGCTGTGGGTGGGAGCGAGGGGCACCGGCAGGGCTGGGGGGCCCAGGGCTGGGCTGGCAGGGGCTGTGGGTGGGAGCGAGGGGCACCGGCAGGGCTGGGGGTCCCAGGGCCAGCCTGGCAGGGGCTGTGGGTGGCAGTGAGGGGCACTGGCAGGGCTGGGGGTCCCAGGGCCAGGCTGGCAGGGGCTCTGGGTGGGAGTGAGGGGCACCGGCAGGGCTGGGGGTCCCAGGGCCAGGCTGGCAGGGGCTCTGGGTGGCAGCGAGGGTCACCGGCAGGGCTGGGGGGTCCCAGGGCCGGGCTGGCAGGGGCTGTGGGTGGCAGTGAGGGGCACCGGCAGGGCTAGGGGAGCTCAGGGCTGGGCTGGCAGGGGCTGTGGGTGGCAGCGAGGGTCACCAGCAGGGCTGGGGGGTCCCAGGGCTGGGCTGGCAGGGGCTGTGGGTGGGAGTGAGGGGCACCGGCAGGGCTAGGGGAGCTCAGGGCTGGGCTGGCAGGGGCTGTGGGTGGCAGTGAGGGGCACCAGCAGGGCTGGGGGGTCCCAGGGCTGGGCTGGCAGGGGCTGTGGGTGGGAGCGAGGGGCACCGGCAGGGCTGGGGAGTCCCAGGGGTGGGCTGGCAGGGGCTGGGGGTGGCAGTGAGGGGCACCAGGGCTGGATCCCAGCTGAGGCCCCCCACCCCACTGCACTGAGTATAATCCAAGCCAGCCCGGCCCCGCCCCGCCCTGCGGCCGATCCTGGCCAAGCCGCCCGCCCCTGCCCAGCAGGGCTATAAAGGGGCGCAGGGCACAGGTGCAGGAACGCGCCAGCTCAGCATGACGGGGTCCCGGCTGCTTCTGCTCACCCTGCTCTGTGGGGGCTCAGGTAGGGCGGGACTCGGCCCCAGGGCCCCAGCCTGGCGCTGGAGGGGAGCTGGGGGCGCAAGGGGGAGCCCAGGGCTGGGGACGGACACGTTCGAGCTGCGGCCACAGCGCCGGCACCCAGCCCACCCAGCAGGGAGCAATGAGATGAGCCCAGGCTGGGGGCAATGGGGCAGGGCCAGTTCCCTCTGCTCCACCCTTCAGGCCTGGACCTGCTGCGTGCAGCTCAGGCAGGTTCCTCCCCAGAGATGGGCGCATGGGGGCAGAGATAGCAGGGGCCCTTCCACAGGGCCCTCGGCTCCCCAGAACAGGCCAGAGCTGCTTCCTGGACCCAGGGCAAACCCCAGAGCAGCACTGGGCAGCGCTGGGTCATGGTGGGACCAGTGACACTCAGCCCCCAGAAGAAACGCTGCAGCCCAGCCATGGCAGAGCTCGGGGGTGAGCGTGTAGGGGGCTGGACAAGGCCTCCTGGGCGCTGCTGGGGAGGGAAGGGGAGTCTAGTGGTTAGAGGACGGGGCCGGGGAGCCGGAACTCCTGGGTTGTGTCCTTACCTGGGGGAGGGCAGTGGGGAGCAGCCCCTGGGTCCCAGGGCACCCCCCAGTGCCGCCTCTGCTCTGCCCCTCAGCATCTCACCTCCGTCTCTGTCCGGCTGGGCCTGTGCCCCACGGACCCCACACAGGACTGGGGCCCGGAGCCCCTAAGGCCCAGGCAGGGGCGAGGAAGGAAGCCCCCGACCCAGACACAGCCCACACCTGTCACAGCTTGGGAAGGGGACACAGACAGACAGACGGGGGACAGATGGGTGGATGGATGGACGGATGGACGGAAGGCAGATGGGCAGGGGACGGACAGGCAGATGGCTGGATGGAGGGCAGATGGACGGACGGATGGGCAGATGGACGGGGGCAGATGGATGGGCGGACGGGTGGGAGACAGAAGGACAGACAGGGGACAGATGACGGATAGACAGACGGGGCAGATGGACGGACAGACAGGGGGACATATGGGCGGGGAGGTGGGACAGATGGACAAGGACAAGGAGGGGCCGAGGGCGGGGGGGGCCAGCAGGGAGGCTTTCAGCCCCTGGTACTAACCAGCTCCTGGCCTGTGTCCCGCTAGCCCTGGCTGGGGAGCCGCCAGCCCCACTGGGCTGTGCCGGGGGCCCGACGTCCTGGTGCCGAAGCCTGGCGACGGCCGTGCGCTGTGGGGCGCTGCGGAGCTGTGCCCAGGCTGGCTGGAACCCGGCTGCCAAGGCAGGTGCCGTGAGGGGCCCGGGAGCTGAGGGGTCGGGCTGCGTGGGGGAGAGGGCCCCGGCGAGATCCACTGCCCTGGCTGCCCGTGGCCAGGTTGGGCGCCCCAGTGGGGCTGCCAGAGCCACTCTGCAAGTCAGCCGGGAGCTGGGGGCTGCAGCTCTGGTGTCAGCTGGGGACTCAGGGGCAGCCCAGGGCCCTCGGGAGGCCGGCAGCGCGGGCAGGCTGGGGTGGCCACCATCCTGGGAAGGGCTGACCACAGCCGGCTGTGGCCTGGGGGCTGCAGTGGAGCCGAGTCGGGGGGCAGGGATGGGGGCTGCAGGAACTGGCAGGCTGGCACCGGGCCATGGAGAGGGCGGGGGGTATGGGCACTGGCAGGCTGGCACCGGGCCCTGCCGAGAGGTGGGGGATATGGGCGCTGGCAGGCTGGCACTGGGCCATACCAAGGGGCGGGGGATACGGGCATTGGCAGGCTGGCACCGGGCCATGGAGAGGGTGGGGGATACGGGCACTGGCAGGCTGGCACCGGGCCCTGCCAGGTGGGGGACAAAGGAGCCCCAGAGGGGCCCAGCCGTCCAGCCCAACGCAGCCTCTGCCCCACAGGAGGACATGTGCGCAGACTGTGAGCAAATCGTTACCACCCTGACCCGCATGGCCAAGCAGTCTGCCCTCAAGGTACAGCCGGGCCCAGGGCTTCTCTGCCGGGGGTCAGGGGGGAGGGGGGGTGCCCTCCGCCGGCAGGGGCCAGGGGGGCTGCTTCACTTACCCCCTTCCCCTGCAGGAGGCCATCCAGAAGTACCTGGTCCATGAGTGCAGCCAGCTGCCGCTGCATGCCCTGGTACCGCACTGCCAGGCGCTGGTAGACACCTACTTGGCCATCCTCGCCAGCTGCCTGGAGGGGCAGATCGTAAGTGGGCTCCGCGTGGGCCCCCCGACACTGCCTGGCGCCAGGCCAATGGGATAACGGGGGGCCCCCGCTGACCCCGCACAATGGCACCCCCGGGGCTGGCAGCCGGGGTGAGCCCTGGCCACGCAGCTGGGATGTGGGCTGGTGGGGAAACTGAGGCACGGGGGGGTTGCCCAGGGCTCAGGGACAGAGGCTGGGAGGAGCAGCCGGGAGTCCCAGCCCCCATTTGCACGATCCCAGGCCTGACTCCTGTCCTCAGCTGGGCACTGAGGCTCCACCCTCCGGCCTGGGCTCGCTGCCCCCCAGGGAGAGCAGCCCCCCCACCCTACACTGGCCAGCACGGCCACCGGGGAGCCCCCAGAGGAATTGCCAGGACCAGGGGCTGGGCAGCGTGGGACCCTGGGTCCCCCACATCCCTCCCCCCGGGTCCCAGGGCACCCCCCCAGCGCCGCCTCTGCTCTGCCCCTCAGAATCTCACCTCCGTCTGCGTCCGGCTGGGCCTGTGCCCCACGGACCCCACACAGGACTGGGGCTCGGAGCCCCTGGACAAGCTGCTGCGGCAGACGCTGCAAGACTTACGTGGGAACCTTCCCGTCAGCCAGACGCAGGTAGGGCCCCGCCACCCCCCACCGGGCCCGATCCTGCTGCCAGGTGGGCGCCACGACCCGCTTCTGCAGGGCCAGGGCTGCCCCTCAGCCAGGGGGCTCATCCCACCCTGCCCTCCATCCCCAGGCGGGCGCTGGGCTGGGGCAGCTGTGGGTAGCCCACCGGGCCTGGGAGGAGGTTAGGGCCGTGCGGCTGGGGGAGGGATTGCCCAGTGATTAGAGTATTGGCCTTGTAAACCCCAGGGGATGGGACAGGACTCGGAGACCTCTCGAGGTCCCTTCCAGCTGCATGAGGTGAGTGTGAGTAAGCAGCGCTGCCGACCGGCCATCAGTAGGTTTCAGAGTCAACGCCCCCCCGGAGGCAGCTTCTTGCCCTCTGCCGTAGGGTCAGGCCGGCAGCAGCCCCCTAACCAGCTGGGCTGTGGAATCACCCAAGGAGACAGGGCCACCCGTGGCCAGGAGGGGACAGCCCCAGCCCCGGAGCCTGCTGTTATATGTAAGGCAGCCAACGCTCCCTCACCCTGGGCTGGAGGGGTGCCCTGGCTGAGCTGTGGGGAGGGGGCTCCCAGCTGACCCCCCGCCACTGACCCAGCTTCGCTGCAATCCCCGCTCTCTGGCTGGGCCCTGGCTGGCGGAGCTCACCCCATTCTCGTTTCCCAGGGGCGCCCCGGCGAGGACCTGCCGATCCCCCTCCCGCTGTGCTGGATGTGCCGCTCCATCGTGGGCCGCATTGAGTCCACCGTCCCCAAGGTGCTGTGCCCCGGGCAGTGCAGGAGGGAGGGACCCTGGAGCTGGACGTGTGACGAGAGGGGCAGGGCTCAGCCTGGCTGGCAGCCTGCGGGGAGAGGCCCACGGCAGCTCGTTAGGGCAATGGGGGGGGGTACAAAACCCCAGGTACCTCCCACAGCCGCCACCCCCGTCGCTGGGGAATGCTCATGGTTCAGCCTTTGCAGTGCCGTGGGTGCCCCCCAGGGGCTGAACTCATGGGCCAAACTACATCTCCCAGGATGCACCACAGGGCTTGGGTCGAGTGCCATGGTGCATCCTGGGAGATGTAGTCAGAAGGGGGAGAACTACAACTCCCATGAGGCATCACAGAGGCCATTGCCCATCAAACCTCGGCTCGAATTTGGCAGGGGGTGGGTGGGTGAGAATTTCTGCCCGAAACTAATTTCAAGGGAAAAATTCTCCATCAGCTGGACCTGCGAACCCCTTGGGGCAGGTCCCCTGAAGCAGGGTTCCCAGCTGCCCTGGCTGGCCGCCTCCAGGGCAAATAGGCTGGCTGCTCCTGGTGTGTTACATGGCTCCGGGAGGCTGGGCTCAGGGCATACAGAGAACCACCTGGACAGCCTCTGTTACCTCCAGCAGCAGCAGCAGCTGGAGGTGGCATCTCTGCCCAGCTGGGCCCAGGCCAGGGCAGCGGGGCTGGCCCACTCCTGCGGAGGCCGAATGCCTGGCTGGTTAACAAAGACATGGCATTTTCCAGGGTGTTCTCCAAGAAAGTTAATTTGGGGTAAAACTTTTGGGGCAAAGAGGTCAGGTTTTGGCCAAAGGCTTTTAAAGCCGGCAAGTGCTGAACAAACACCACGCTGGCATGTGTTAGATCAGGGCGGGTTTGGTCCCGACAATGAAAAGCCCCCCCGGGACTGGGGGGGGGAACCCCCCAACTGTCCAAAACATCCAGCAAAAAATCCCAGCTCTGCCGGGGCACCGCGGCTGTGGGACCCAAGGGGGTGAGCGCGCCTCGGGGGCCTGACTCAAGCCATCTGCCCTGCCCCCAGGAAGCCATTGCCAAGTCCCTGGCGCAGCTCTGCCGTCTCCTGCCGGCCACCATCAGTGGCACCTGCCGCTGCCTGATGGAGAAATACACCATCGCCACGCTGGAGCTCATCCTGGACAAGCTGGGCCCCCGGCTGATCTGTGGGATGCTGTTCATGTGCGCCACGGGGGAGAACCGCAGCCCAGGTGAGGCCCGGCCCGGTGCCTGGCGCGTTAACCCTCGGCTGAGGCTCTGCCGGCTTGGCTTAGGCACTCGACGCGCCCCGGCGAGCAGGGCGTGCGGCCCCGTACGAGCAATTCCCAGGCGGAGAGCTGGGGCTTCTGGGACTTGTAGTCTGCCGCGACACTGGGAGGAGGAGCCACCGGCGGCAGCAAGGCATGCTGGGAGGGGGACAGGGCTATAAATACGCAGCAGTTCCATGCCGGGCAGGTGAGGCTGCAAGCAGACGGAGCAGCACTGTGGTGGCGGGGAGGTCACCCAAACACATTTCTGTATCCCTTCCCCACTCAGGGCCACGCACGCACCGTTACCCAGCTGGGCGGGGGCTCAAGGCGCCACCTGTTAATTTACCCTCCTGCCTTACCCAATGCTGCGGGCTCCGGGCGTAATTCCTGGCAGGTCTGCAGGATCTGGGCCACTGAAGAAATCTCCCGTGGTATCATTTGTGTGCTCTGTGGGGGGACAATTCCCACGCAAGCAGAACATAGGCAGAGCACAGCGTCAGGCTGAGCCGTCCTGAGCGATAGCAGACGTCCCTTGTTGGGACAGCCACCCTCTGGATGCTGGTTGGTGCACCTCAGGGTCTGGCTGTGTTGGTCTTGTGGTGGGGGTGAGTCCTCTTAGCTTCTTCTCTTCCCACGTCCTTCTTCCATCTTGGACTCCAGGTTTAGTAGTGAAACCTGAGTCCTGCAAAGCTCCGCCTTGACCCATCATCCTTTCACTCGCCAGCTGTCACCAACTGGGACAGAAAGACCTGCGCGTGCAGATGCGGTAACTCGAAAATGCAAACGAGGTACATTTGCATATTTGGAGCCTCGTTTGCCGATTCTGATTTCGAGAGAGCTGCTTTCGCCAGGAAGCCTGCGTCGACGCTGCTCTTCCGAAAGTCAGCCCATCTGCGAAAGAACCCTTCTGCCCGTTAAATAAAGGGAAGAAGGATTCAGTCGAAGACGGGTTTACTTTCAAAAGAGCAGCGGCTACGCCGGCTTTCTTCTTTGGCAAGAAGCTCTTCTGCAATTAGAATAGGCAAATGAGGTGCCGAATATGCAAATTGACACCTCCTTTGCGCGCCTCTTTTGAAAGAAGCCTGGGAGAGCAGGAGTGGCCCTTGACTCATTTACACCTAGCCATACTGATTATCCCGCCCCCGGGAAGCAATGACAAGCCAGGCAGGGATTAGTGGAGAAGCAGCCGCGTCAGAGGTCAGACAGAAGAGCGAAGAGGCGGCATCGAGTGGGGCTCCGCGCCCTCAGCTCTGGAGACGTCCTCGCTTCCCAGACGCGATGCTGCGAACTCCCTCTCCTTCTCCTGTCCCGAGACCTGTTTCCGTGCCGGGGGAATGGCGGGTGCCAGTAGGGTGCACCCCCGGCCTGGCAATGGGGCTTCTCCTTCCGGCTGCAGGAGGCTTTTCAGTTTGGCTAGAGAGAAGCCCTCTTGGTTACCCTGTTATGGGGCAGGGAGGCGTTCCCTGTCTCGCCCCCACCCGGCTGCCCTGGCCTGTGCCGCTCACGGTGCTCCCTGTCCCCCGCAGAGCCGGCGCTGGTGCCGCCCCGGGCCGGGAGCGCGGCGTGCCAGGCCTGCGTGGCCGTCACGGGCCTGGCGAAGCCGGCGCTGCGGGAGAACAGCACGGCAGCCGAGGTGGAGGCGGCCTTGCTGGGGGCCTGCGGCGGTGCCCACCTGAGCCGGCAGGAGGTGAGTCCCTGCCCCTGGCAGATGCCGACACCGGCGGGGGCTCCCTGGAAGACGCGGGGGAGTCTGTGCTAGCGTCGGGGATGCCTGCCTAGTGGGATTGCCCAGTGCCCTGCCCTGGGGGCCGGCTGCAAGGACCGAGGGGGAGACACTGACCCGCCTTCTCCGTCCCCAGTGTCAGCACTTCCTGGAGCGGCACCGGTACCAGCTGCTGGTCTTGCTGCCGAAGGCCTGGGACCCCCAGAGCACCTGCCAGGTAAGAGCGGAGCCATGCCCCCAGCCGGGCTCCCCGCCAGCCCAGGCCCCTGGTCCCAGCCCTGCCCAACCCCGGCTGACAGCCTCGCTCTCTCTCCTGCCGGCACACAGGAACTGGGCGAGTGTGAGGCCGGGCAGGGCCCTGGGCCGGGCACTGAGGGCTGCACGCTGGGACCTGCCTACTGGTGCTCCAGCCTGGAGGCTGCAGAGCGGTGCCAGGTGAGTGCTGCGCCGGGGGGCGGGCTGGGGCAGCCTCTGGGGCTCAGCGTGGCCTCCCCTCGCCCCAGGAGGCCCCATTTCCACCCCAGCTCCCCCCAGGCGGGAGGGGGGAAACGGGACTGCTGCCTGGAGCCGGCTCTAACCTCGCCTCGCCTCTCCTTGCAGGCCGTGCCGCACTGCCAGGCCCAAGGCTGGGCATAGCCCGAGCTCCTGAGCCAGCCCTCCTGCCTCCGCCTCCACCCTACTGGCTTCTGCCCCCAGCCAGTCCCTTTCCTCCGCAGCAGCCCTGGGGCGCCAGGTCTCTGGGGAGGAGCACAGCTGAGTTTAACGCTGTCCCTCCCGGGCCAGTGGCCGACTGCCCCCAACCTGTCCCCATCACAGCTATCCCACCCCCCCGTGGCTGTAACGGGGCCCCGAGGGGTGCGGCAACTGCAGGGGGCCTGTCTTCCCCGAGGGGCTGGGCAGAGATCCCACACCGTGCAGGGTGCAGGCCGGCAGCCAGGGCCCTGTGCCCGCAGAGGGACCACCACCCGGCTGGCTGCAGCAGGGGACCTGCAGAGCTGACGCTACCCCAGGGCCCACGGCCGCCCGGGCACAGCAGCTCGGCTCCCACATCACAAGGCAGACGTCCCCCCCGCCCCGCTCCGAGCGGCACCGCAGAGAAAACCGCAGCAGCGGCCCACGCCTGCAGCCTGGCAAGACGGCCCCAGCGCCCGGCACTCAGCTGCCTCCAGCTCCGGCTCCCCCTCGCTCGCGCGCCCGCCCTAGGGGCTTCGGGTCGCCGTTTGGAGAAAGCTGGCTGGCAAATAAAGCGCTGCACTCCCCTGCGGCTGGCCCGGGCGTGATTACGGCGGGGGGGCAGCAGAGGCCGGGCAGGAGGTGGGGCAGTTGCCCCAGGGTGGGGGGGGGCAGCAGAGGCCGGGCAGGAGGTGGGGCAGTTGCCCCAGGGTGGGGGAGGCAGCAGAGGCCGGGCAGGAGGTGGAGCAGTTGCCCCAGGGTGGGGGGGGGGCAGCAGAGGCCGGGCAGGAGGTGGGGCAGTTGCCCCAGGGTGGGGGGGGCAGCAGAGGCCGGGCAGGAGGTGGAGCAGTTGCCCCAGGGTGGGGGGGGGCAGCAGAGGCCGGGCAGGAGGTGGGGCAGTTGCCCCAGGGTGGGGGGGGGCAGCAGAGGCCGGGCAGGAGGTGGAGCAGTTGCCCCAGGGTGGGGGGGGGCAGCAGAGGCCGGGCAGGAGGTGGGGCAGTTGCCCCAGGGTGGGGGAGGCAGCAGAGGCCGGGCAGGAGGTGGAGCAGTTGCCCCAGGGTGGGGGGGGGCAGCAGAGGCCGGGCAGGAGGTGGGGCAGTTGCCCCAGGGTGGGGGGGGCAGCAGAGGCCGGGCAGGAGGTGGAGCAGTTGCCCCAGGGTGGGGGGGGCAGCAGAGGCCGGGCAGGAGGTGGAGCAGTTGCCCCAGGGTGGGGGGGGCAGCAGAGGCCGGGCAGGAGGTGGGGCAGTTGCCCCAGGGTGGGGGGGGGCAGCAGAGGCCGGGCAGGAGGTGGAGCAGTTGCCCCAGGGTGGGGGGGGGCAGCAGAGGCCGGGCAGGAGGTGGGGCAGTTGCCCCAGGGTGGGGGGGGCAGCAGAGGCCGGGCAGGAGGTGGGGCAGTTGCCCCAGGCTGGGGGGGGGGCAGCAGAGGCCGGGCAGGAGGTGGGGCAGTTACCCCAGGGTGGGGGGGGCAGCAGAGGCCGGGCAGGAGGTGGGGCAGTTGCCCCAGGGTGGGGGGGGGCAGCAGAGGCCGGGCAGGAGGTGGGGCAGTTGCCCCAGGCTGGGGGGGGGCAGCAGAGGCCGGGCAGGAGGTGGGGCAGTTACCCCAGGGTGGGGGGGGCAGCAGAGGCCGGGCAGGAGGTGGGGCAGTTGCCCCAGGGTGGGGGGGGGCAGCAGAGGCCGGGCAGGAGGTGGGGCAGTTGCCCCAGGGTGGGGGGGGGGGCAGCAGAGGCCGGGCAGGAGGTGGGAGCCGTCACCCCAGTGCCTGGCCGCCGTCCTGGCTGGCCTCAGGCTGCCGCCCCAGCGTGCAGCAGGGAGATGGTGAAGAGGTCAGTCCCACACTTCCCCCTCCCTGTTTGTAGCCCTGAGCCCCAGCAACCAGCCCCCCCTGCCCCCGTTCCCCATAGGCCGCTGGCAGCTACAGCCCTTCCCACCCCCCTGCCGCGCGTCCCCTCGTGGCCTTCAGCTGTGGTGGGGACCTCAGCCTGAGGCTGCTTCCAGCCCTGCTGGGTTGAGTCCAGTGCCCGGCCCTGTGCGAGCTGCACCCCCAGGGGAGGCCGGGCACGCCAGCAGCCTGCCAGCAGCAGGGAAGGCAAGCCCAGCTCCCAAGGCGCCAGGGCGCAGGGGTCCCATTTCAATAGGAGCCGGGCTCTGCAGAGAAGGGGACAGGAGGGGAGGGTCTGGCACCTGCTGCAGGTGGCAGGGGGGCAGCGCCCGAGGCTGCAGGGCAGGAGCAGACTGGCAGAGCGAGGGGATTAGAGAAGTAATGAGGCCACGCCAGGGAAGTAAAAAACAGCCCCCAACTCCTTTAATGCACACATGGGAAGAGGGCTGGCCGGAGCCAGGCCTTGCTTGTGGGCACAGCCTGCTCGGCCCCCAGTCCCCGGCAGGACAGTGGGGCCGGGGACCTCCCTGGCTGGGACCTGAAAGGAGGGGAACAGACCGGTCCCTGAAGAGTTTCCCCAGGCAACAGTTGCTGGGGTCCCCTTCCCCGCAGGCTGATGGGCCCCAGGCCTGCAAGCCTCCTCCGGGGCCGGCTGGCACCTGGCACTGCCCAGGGCTGGGCAGAAAACGTCCCTACCACACCGCTCCTCTCATGCCCCTTGCTGGTTGGTCTCACTGTCGTCCCGCCTCTTCCAGATCTGCCAGGAGAAAGGGTGTCAGTCACTCAGGTTCCTGCCCCCCACCGCTGGCTGAGCAGCAGGGACCCAGGGGGACCTTGGGCAAGGCGCTTGTGCCTCAGTTTCCCCATCTCTGACGTGAGGACAGTTCCCACTTCCCACCCGCTCTGTGGCTCGTATCTGGGACCCGCCACAAGCAATAGGGCGTATGCCCCCCAGTGCCAACAGCCCAGGCAGGGCCCGCTGCGGCAGGGGGCCAGGCAGCTGACTTGGCCCCTTCGCTGCATTCAATTGCTACAGGGAGAACCGAGAAGCCCAGGGGAGGTGGGGACAGCCCCACGTCAGCACAGCAAGCAGCTGTGTACAGAGACAACCCACAGCAGGCGTTCACGGTGGACAACGGGCCAACTCCCAGCCCCACAGCTTGGCACGTGGGGCAGGGGATGGCGGAGAAGCCCACGGCAGCAGTGTGGCAGGAGGAAATGGAAAGGAGCAGACGCTGGGGCAACGCCTGCTGGGAGCCCATTTAAACCTCCATAAGAGAGGTCCAGGCTACGCTACCCTGCAAGTAAAACCGAACGAACGCCGTGGGGCTAAGTGCAGAGCCAGAGCAGCGGTGGCTGGGGCTGGAGATCTGAAGAGCAGCTCAGCTCAGAAAACCCAAACCAACCGCAAACCGCCGCTCACGTCCCTCAGCAGCAGGAAGCTGCAGGGTGAGTGGGGTGACAGAGGAGCCTGGGCCCCTTGCCCACGGCTGCCTGTGGGGAAGGTAAAGAGCCTTGCCGCCGCGGGCATGGGGAGAACTCGCCCCCGTCCTGCTCTTGCAGGGACACGCCTAAGGAACTGCCGAGCGGTGACAGCAGAGGATGGTCTGACCAACGCCCCGAGCGGGAGGTGCTCTGGCCCCGACCCGCCAGGCGGCCTGGTGCCGAGAGCCGCCTCCGGCCCAGACAGAGCCCGTTTTTAAGACCGCTCCGGCGCCGGGCCGGGCGCTGCAAGCTGGGAGATGCCTCGTTTCCATACGGGCAGGCCAGCTCCGCTCCAAGAGAGCGCAAAAGGGACACACGGGATGTGCGGAAGGGGCCAGGTGGGCTCAGAAGAGGGAACTCGGGCCTCACCACGCCAGCAGCGCTCACTGCCCGAGCCACCAAGCATGAGGCCAGACAGCCCCTGACGAGGCTCGTCACCCAGGTGGGCAGCCCTGGGGGAAGAGGGACGCTCCTCTCCCGGAGCAGGAAAGAGGGTCCATTTGCAGAACACTGTGGGGTTCCCCCATGCCAGGGTCTGTAGTGGCGCTGTTCAACGCACTCCTAGAGGAGCTGGAGGGGGAGGACAGCGAGGGGGCCAGAGGTGCAGACAACACACAATCACTCCAGCCAGCGAAGTCCAAAGGCGCCTGGGAGGAGGGCCGAAGGGGCCTTGCAAAACAGCAGATAAAATTCCATGCAGAATAAGGCCCCCCGGAAAACAATCTCAGCTCCCCGTACAGGTCAGACACAGCGGTGGCATTCCGCGAGAGGGCGCCGAGTACTGCTGCGTCTCCACCGCCGCCTCCTGGCGCAGGAGAAGGGTCGGCAAAGGGCAACCCACGGGGTTAGGAGGAGAGAAAGGCTGCCGGAGGAGAGGCTGACAAGACGCGGCTGCTGGGAAAGGAGGGACTGGACGGAAGGCTATAAACTCGTGACTAGCTGGGAGAAAAGTGCTATTTACTTCTCGGCACACAGGAACGAGGGGTCGCCCCAGGAAACCAACAGGTGGCCGGTTTAAAACCGACATGAGGACGTATTCGGGCACACAAGGCATGGTCCACCTGTGGAACTCTCTGCCCGAGGCCAAACGCAGCAGGTGAGTCCATCAGCAACTGGTCCATCAACGGTCACTAGCCAAGAGGGTCAAGGACGCAACCTAAACTCCAAGTGCCCCTGCGCCTGCTGGGAGTGGATTACCTGCCTGTTCTGGTCACTGCGACACAGGGGTGGGGACCAAGCAAGTGACCTGGCCTGAATTCAACCTTTCGAGACAGGTTAAAAAGTAATTAGGGCCAAGAGACGGACCAGAGCGTTGAACCGCAAACCAGTATTGGTAGAGATGTAGTGGTAACTCTACTTGTGTTTACTTAGTACCTCCGTAGATGTTAGCCCTGGGTCTCTAGCTATTAGTTCAAAGATCATAAGAAAATATTAACGTTTGGATGAAAACGAGGGTGTAGAATCACAGACTCACAGAACACTAGGACTGGAAGGGACCTTGAGAGGTCATTGCGTCCAGGCTCTGGTCCTCATGGCAGGACCAAGTACCATTTCTAGACCATCCCTGATAGGTGTCTGTCTAACCTGCTCTTCAATATCTCCAGGAGTGGAGGTTTTACAATATCCCTGGGCAATTTATTCCAGCGTTTAACCACCTGGAGAGTTAGGAAGATTTTCCTAATGTCCAATCTAAACCTCCCTTGCTGCCGTTTAAGCCCATTGCTCCTTGTCCTGTCCTCAGAGACAAAGAAGAACAATTTTTCTCCCTCCTCCTTGTAACCCTCTTTTAGGTACCTGAAAACCACTATCATGTCCTCTCTGTCTTCTCTTTTCTAAACCAGCCCAGTTCTTCCAGTTTTCCCTCTTCGCTCATGTTCTCTAGACCTATAATCATTCTAGTTGCTCTTCTCTGGACCTTCTCCAATTTCTCCACATCCTTCTTGAAATGTGGAGCCCAGACCTGGCCACAGTACTCCAACTGAGGCCTTAATTAACTCGGTAGAGCGGAAGAATGACTTCTCATGCCTTGCACACAACCCTCCTGTTCACGCAGCCCAGAATCATGTTTGGTTTTTTTTGCACCAGCAATATGCTGATGACTCATATTTACCTTGTGGTCTTCTCTAACCCCTAGATCCCTTTCTGCAGGACTCCTTCCTGGACAGTCACATCCCATTCTGTATGTATGAAGCTGATTGTTCCTTCCTAAGTGGAGCACTTTGCATTTGTCCTTATTAAACTTCAACCTATTTACCTCAGACCATTTCTCCAGTCTGTCCAGATCATTCTGAATTCTGACCCTATCCTCCAAAGCGCTTGCAACCCCTCCCAGCTTGGTATCACCTGCAAACTTAATAAGCTTCCCAAAACAGATCCCTGCAGAACCCCTCTTGTTAAACCCTTCCAGCATCACTGCAGCATCCAGCATCACTGCAAACCATTAATAACTACTCTCTGGGAACAAGCAGCAGAGAGGTAACTGAGTTAGTCCGTATCTGCAAGAACAACAAGAAGTCCTGTGGCACCTTATAGACTAAGAGATATTCTGGAGCATCAGCTTTCGTCGGCAAAGACCCACTTCATCAGGGGAGGTTTCAGAGGAGGATTTAAAGAGGGGGTCTCAGTCAAGGGGAGGGTCAGAGCTGACAAGGTCTATTCAAAGCACTTTAAAGACTAACAAAATAATATATTCCGTGATGAACTTTCCTGGAACAGACCCACGTCAGGTCAATTTCAGTGTCTGTATTGGAAACTACATTGATCTCCCAACAGCTCATCACCGAATAAATCGTTTTGTTAGTTTTTAAAGTGCTCCATTTCTGCTGCTTTGCTTTGCTGGAGCACAGACTAACACCGCCGCCTCTCTGGTACCATCCAAGGTCTGTTCAGTCACGGAGGATGTGGCCATTATCGGCAGTTCATGTGGCGTTGTGAACTTCAAGAGAGGAGAAATGTAGTCGTTCCCGTCAGGGGGATGTGGCCCATTATCGGTAGCTAATGTGATGTTCATAACTCCACCTTCACTGCTGATAACAGGCCACATCCTCTGTGAGCGAACAGACCTTGTCAGCTCTGGCCCTCCCTTGACTGAATGCCCTCTTTAAATCCTCCTTTGAACACCCCCACACTCATGCATCTGACAAAGCGGGTCTGCGCCCACGAAAGCTTATGCTTGTGATGGGCTTCAGGGTCCCCAAGCGCTGCACCCCGGCCGCAGGCAGGAGTGACTCTCACTCAGCAGGTGGAACAGGAAGTTTATTAGGTGACAGAGAAACAGCTCAGCACAGCCGGCAGAGACAGTCATTCCAACCCGTCCTGGGGAGAGGAGCCCGAGGGGGGCCCCTCTGGGGTGCAGCTTCCCACCCAGCTAGGCTGGCTCCTTCCAACTCTCTCTCCCCAGCTTTTCACTGCCGCCTCCGATTCAAACCCAGCTCAGCTCCTCCCTGCTCTGTGTTCAGCTCAGAGGTGTTACCTGCCACCTTAGCTCACAGCCCCAGGGGTCATCCTTAGCCACTGGGACCTGCTCTGCCCATCACGCACACATCCAGCCTGAGTTTCACGTGCACCCCCGGCTCCATCACACTGCTCCAAAATATCTGTTCGTCTATAAGGTGCCACCGGACTTGGGAACTGCTACCCAGCCAGTCACGCACCCACATTCGTCAGCCCATCCGAGTGGTATTTGCCCGTTTTATTGATAAGATCACGTAAGATGGTGCCAAACGCCTTACTGAAGTCCAGGCATCCCACGCAGCAAGCAGCACTAAGTAGCACGAGCTCTACCTTCTATAGCCAGGCTGCTCCTCCACTGCACGGAGGTTTGCCCCCTTGTGATGGAGTTGGGGGGGGTGCATGTGTGAGACTCAGGCTGGATGTGTGTGAGACAAGCAGAGCAGCTCCCAGCGGCTAAGGATGACCCTGGGGCTATAACCTGGGCTGGCAGGTGTGATGGCCAGATTTCAGATGCCCAATTTCTCACAGAAGCGTCAGTGCAGCAGTCAGAGACAGTCATTCCAACCCGTCCTGGGGAGAGGAGCCCAAGGGGGGCCCCGCTGGGGTGTAGCTTTTGGCTGGCTGCCTTCCAGCTCCCTCTCCCCCTAGCCTCTAACTGCTGCCCCCAATTCAAACCCAGCTTGGCTCCACCCTCTTCTTTGTTCAGGGCAGAGGTGTTACCTGCCAGCCTAAGTTATAGCCCCAGGGTCATCCTTAGCCACTGGGAGCTGCTCTGCCTGTCTCACACATGCAGCCTGAGTCTCACACATGCACCCCCCATAGTCCATCACAGCAGACCTCTGCCCTGAACAAAGAGGAGGGAGGAGCCGAGCTGGGTTTGAATCGGAAGTGGCAGTTAGAGGCTGGAGGGAAGAGGGAGCTGGAAGGCAGCCAGCCTGGTGAGGGGGAAAGCTACACCCCAGAGGGGCCCCCCTCGGGCTCCTCTCCCCAGGACGGGTTGGAATGACTGTCTCTCTCTGACTGCTGCACTGACACTTCTGTAAGAAACTGGGCCTCTGTCGCCTCATAAACTTCCTGTTCTACCTGCTGAGTGAGAGTCACTCCTGCCTGCGGCCGGGGTGCAGCGCATGGGGACCCCCGAACCCCATCACAAGAGTCACTCCTGCCTGCGGCTGGGGTGCAGCGCATGGGGAACCCTGAACCCCATCACAAGAGTCACTCTTGCCTGCAGCCGGGGTGCAGCGCATGGGGACCCCGAACCCCAACACAAGAGTCACGCCTGCCTGCGGCCGGGGTGCAGCGCATGGGGACCCCGAACCCCATCACAAGAGTCACTCCTGCCTGCGGCCGGGGTGCAGTGCATGGGGACCCCCGAACCCCATCACAAGAGTCACTCCTGCCTGCGGCCGGGGTGCAGTGCATGTGTGATGGAGTGGGGGGAGTGCATGTGTGAGTCAGGCTGGATGTCTGAGGCAAGCAGCAGCTCCCAGTGGCTAAGGATGACCCTGGGGCTACAACTGGCAGGTGACACCTCTGCCTGAACAAAGAGCAGGGAGGAGCTGAGCTGGGTTTTAAATCGGGGGCGGCAGTCAGAGGCTAGGAAAAGGGAGAGCTGGAAGGCACCAGCCTGAGGAGGGGGAAAGATACACCCCAGAGGGGCACCCCTCGGGGTCTTCTCCCCAGGACGGGTTGGAAGGACTGTCTCTGGCTGCTGTACTGTCGCTTCTGTGAGAAACTGGGCTTCTGTTGCCTAATAAACCTTCTGTTGTACCTGCTGAGTGAAAGTCACTCCTGCCAGCGGACGGGGTGCAGTGCAGGGGGACCCCTGAACCCCATCACAGCATGGGGACCCCGAACCCCATCACAAGAGTCACTCCTGCCTGCGGCCGGGGTGCAGCGCATGGGGACCCCTGAACCCCATCACAAGAGTCACTCCTGCCTGCGGCCGGGGTGCAGCACATGGGGACCCCGAACCCCATCACAAGAGTCACTCCTGCCTGCGGCCGGAGTGCAGCGCATGGGGAACCCTGAACCCCATCACACCCCTTGCTGACCAGAGCCCACGGCTGACAAGCCCCATCCCAGAGTGCAACAGCAACAGCTCTGCCCCGGGCAGCTGCCTTGGAGGCACAGCCAAGCACTGGAGTCACAGCACCGCCCACGGCTCCCATCGTCGTCCCCGCAGGACTGCACGTCTCACCTCGCAGAAATGACTCAGCACACCCAGTCCTCCTCCCCTCACGGGGACCTCCACTTCCTTCCCCTAGGTGCTCAGAGACTGCCCGGGGGGGGCAGAGTACGCCGAGCCAACTGGAGCACACAAAAGTTTAGAGGTCGGCTCCGCCGTGGCGGGCAGAGGCCTGGGGCAGCAGAAAGGCCACACGGCCCCACGCCACTGTCAGGTGCTGGGGTTTTATGGCCAGTGGTGTCTGCTGGCTCCAAATATCACGCCATGGAGGCGCGTGAGGTGTGTAACGCAGGCTGAGGACGCACCGAATCTGTACTGATGTCTCTGTACTGTGTGCGCAGGTGAAGCTCTAGATTGTAGCGGTGTTAGGAAACATTTCAGGGCTGAGGTTTTCGTGGGAGGTGGGAGCTCAGCCCCGGCCGGGGTGGAACCAGCTGCTCAGACACCGAACCCACATCCCAGAGGCTTGGGACTTGTCGATGGGGTGCAGCCCACTGGTCCAGTGAGCTGGGCTGAGCACAGGAACTGGAATGAGAGGCCCAGACATCCAGCCCACTGGCTGTGTCAATGATTGGGGCGTTGCTGGCCAAACCAGCGACCAATGGCAGGTGACCACAGTGGCTCACCTGGGTGAGAGCCCCATGGGTCTATGGGAAGAAGAAAGGGCTTTGTCCCTGGACATACGGGGGCACCATGAGGTGGACCTGGCAGTCTCCACCTTGGAGACTTAGATCTTTTGGTACCTGGGCCCGTCTCCAAGGGTTCGTGTCGCAGCATGTGGACCCCAGTGGCCAGACCTACAATGCTCCAGTGACTGAGTCTATGTAACCTGAAATGAACTGTCAAATACTTTCAAGCAGCAGCAGAGAACACCCGTGGCTGCACCCCTAGCGGTAACTGATGGATGCGAAGTGTGGCTTTCACAATCCCCCTCTCACCCTGTTCTCTCTTTTTGTTAATAAAACCACAGCTGTTTAGATCTCAAGGAGCGGCATCGGCGTGGTGATCTGGGTAAGATCCGAGCGTATACTGACCTGGGATTACAGCTGGACCCTTTGGGGGCGGAAGAATCTGTGTGGAGTGGGCGAAACAGGTTTAATAACCTCTCCCCTGAGTTTGGGGGTTGTCTGGGCTGGTACCGCAGCTGGGAAGTCTGGGGGTTTGCTTGTGTGGGGTCTGGCTGGCCAGTGGGGCTGGCAGAGGTGCTGTGGTGGCTGGCTGGATGTGCCTCAGTGAGAAGGAAACCCCAGCCTGGGCTGGAAGCATCCGGATTTCAAGCCAAGTTACCCTGGATTGATTTCCCTGGATGGCCCCGCACTGCAGCCAACAGGACACTCACCTGGATATAGGCTTCCGAGAGCGTTATCATCTGGGGCAGGATATCGGTCACCTGCAGGTCTTGAAGCTCGTACCACTTGCCCGTGCCCTGCCGAGGCCAAAGTGGGGGGAGCGTTATGCCAGGGCTCTTACCGTGCTCTGGTTCTGACGCATCGGGCGCACGGCGCAGAGAGCCCATCGGCCGAGCCTGCTGCATGGGGCCGCGGTCTGGCCACGCATGCTCAAGGAGGTTCATCCCCGGCTCCGGCTCCGGCTATGGGCACACGGCACTGAGCAGAGGCCCGGCAGCGAGGACGTGTCTGGGCTGAGGAGCAAGCTGCTGCCAGAGCTCTCCCATGGGGCTATTTGGGGAACAGAGCTGCTGGGGCAGCCCTGAAGCGCGCCTGCCCTTGGTTGCTGCAGGCTGGAGAGCGAACGAACCGGGGGGGGGGCGGCTCCTCAGTTCCCCGCTACAGCAGCCCCAAGGGCAGCGGGCTGGTGCCAGCCACTCTCCGCAGAGCCGCCACAGCCCAAGGGACCACCGCAAGCGGGGTGGGCCACGTGCCGCTCCCTCCCTCCCGGGGGAGAGGCCCTGACCCCCGCCCCGGCGGGCACGTACGTGGTGCAGCACGTGAATTCGGTAGGAGCCCTCGCTGGGTTTCCCGTCGTGCACGATGTTGGCGATAAGGTCGTAGGTGGTGTTCTTGTGCGTGGCCTGCACCTCCTCGGACAGGTACTCCCTCAGGTCCACGTTCCTTGGGGTGGGGAGAGAGGCGGTGTACAGGAGGCCCAGCTGCCCTAGGCATGGCCCTGCACGCCAGTGCCCCAAAGGGCGGGAAGGCTTACGCCCATTTTACAGACAAAGAAACTGAGGCACAGCAGGGATGGTATTTGCCCAGGGCCACACAGGATGCTTGTGGCAGAGCCAGGAACCGAACCCAGGCCGGCAGTTCCTCAGCATGCCCACGCCCGACCCTGCACCCAGCACACGTCTGCCGGGGCCGCAGAGAGAGCTTCCCTGCTGCGTCTCGCTTGCCAGGGCCAAGCGCCCGTGGAAGTAGGAAGCTTCCAGCCGAACGGGCTCTCTCCGTGTGTCCCGCTGGGGTGCCTTCTGCACCAGCGCCTGGCAGCGCTGCCACCGGGAGACGGGCTGGGCCAGGGCCCCAGTCTCAAAGCGAGGCAGCAGGTCCCAGAGGCTGGGGCTTTCCGGCCCACAGCCGGCGCTGGGGTACCTACGTGATGGGGAAGTTGACGATGGTGGGGTTCTTCTCCACGAAGAAGTTGTTCTTGGTGAACCTCTTGATGCAGAAGATGAGGTAGGGAGGCAGCTTGGTCAGCTGGAAGCGCTTGAGGAAATTCTCTTTGTAGGTTTTATACTCCTGGAACGAGGACAGAGACAACCTCAGCAACCCGAGACCCAGGGGCGGCCAAGGCAGGGGCACCCTGCAGGAGAAGAGAACCCTGGCCCTGTTCTGCCCCACCAGCACCAACACCACCACCTTGGATCTCACGGGCTCCTTAGCACAGGGCCGAGCTAAGGGGGGAGCGGGCCCCCTGGGGCGCAGGGCTCAGGCACAGCCAGCTCATCAAAAAGGCTGAAGGACGTTACTGCTCTTAGGGGCGTCAGTCACACTCCTAGAGCGGTTCACACAGACGCTCCGTTGCACAGCCTGATTCCCACATGCGCCGAAAGGGGCTTTTGTTCCGCATGAACACGAACCACGCTGCTCGCCTTTGCTCCGAGGGGCATTACACAGGCCGGGGGGAGGCCCGGCTCGCTGCAGGGATGAAAAGGGGCACCCGAGGGAAAAACTTCGCTCACCCCTGCCTCAGCAGCTGTGGGGCAGCCCCCAAACACAAGGACAGGATGGGGCAGTGCCTTCTCCGGGCAGGCAGAGCAGCAGGGTGGGGCTGACAGGGACGGGACAGGGCAGGGCAGTGTTGTGATGGAATGGGGGAGTGCACGTGAGACTCAGGCGGGATGTGTGTGAGACGGGCAGAGCAGCTCCCAGTGGCTAAGAATGACCCCTGGGGCTGTACCCTAGGCAGGCAGGTGTGAGGGGGTTCAGGGGTCCCCATGCGCTGCACCCCGGCTGCAGGAGTGACTCTCACTCAGCAGGTAGAACAGGAAGTTTATGAGGCGACAGAGGCCCAGTTTCTCACAGAAGAGTCAGTGCAGCAGTCAGAGACAGTCATTCCAACCCGTCCTGGGGAGAGGAGCCCGAGGGGGGCCCCTCTGGGGTGCAGCCTCCCCCTCACCCAGCTGGCTCCTTCCAGCTCCCTCTCCCCTCCAGCTTCTAACTGCCCCCTCCGATTCAAACCCAGCTCGGCTCCTCCCTGCTCTGTGTTCAGGGCAGAGGTGTTACCTGCCAGCCTAGGTTATAGCCCCAGGGTCATCCTTAGCCGCTGGGAGCTGCTCTGCTTGTCTCACACATCCAGCCTGAGTATCACACATGCACCCCCCCCACTCCACCACAGCAGGTAACACCTCTGACCTGAACACAGAGCAGGGAGGAGCCCAGCTGGGTTTGAATCGGAGGCAGCAGTTGGAAGCTGGGGGAGTTGGTAGGAGCCAGCCTGGCTAGCGGGGAGGCTACACCCCAGAGGGGCCCCCTCGGGCTCCTCTCCCCAGGATGGGTTGGAATGACTGTGTCTGCCGGCTGCACTGACCCCTCTGTGCTGAGCTGTGTCTGTCGCCTAAGAAACTCCCTGTTCCACCTGCTGAGTGAGAGTCACTCCTGCCTGCGGCCGGGGGGTAGAGCCTGGGGACCCCTGAACCCCAGCACAAGTGCGCCCTCTGGGCAGGGGGGCAGCGCAGGCCTGCCGGGAAGGGTGCAGGTACCTTCTCCATGATGCCGTTGAACTTGGCCAGGATGTTGAAGAGCGGCACCTGGGGGATGATGAGCTGCTCTTTCTCGTCCTTGTACAGGGGGGCGGTGGGGAGGTCCAGGGTCAGGTACATGAAGGTGGATTCCACCATGGTCTCCTGGTACTCGCTGTTCTGCAGCAGGTACTGCTTCTCCTCCGCGGGCTGCGAGACACGAGCCCTGGTTAGCGCAGCCAAACGCCGCCGGCCGGGCGGTCTGGGGGACGGGCACAGAGCGAACACGGCGCGTGCCGCCTGCAGCCGGGGCAGGGTCCCTCCGAGGCCGCCCCGCCGTCCCGGCCCTGACCTGCCGCACCCGCCAGCTGCCTCCTCAGCAGCCTCTCACCGAGGACTAGGCCTGCTCTGCTGTAACCTACAAAGGCACCAGCCCCCCCCGAACCCCCGCACCAGCCTCCCAATGCTGGTTCCCCGATGCCGCCCCCCCACGCCCTGACAACAGCCCCCTAATGCCCCCCCGCACCCCAATGCCGGCCCCCCAATGCCCTCCCGCACCCCAACGCCAGCCCCCCAACACTGGTTCCCCAACGCCGCCCCCCATGCCCCGATGACAGCCCCCTGATATCCCCCGCACCCCAATGCCAGTCCCCCAATGCCCCCTCGCAACCCAATGCTGGTTCCCCCCACGCCCCAATGACAGCCCCGCGATGCCTTCCCGCACCCCAACGCCAGCCCGCCAATGCCCCCTCGCACCCCAATGCTGGTTCCCCAACGTTGCCTCCCCACGCCCTCCCACACCCAACACCGGCCCCCCGACGCCCTCCCCCACCCCAACACCGGCCCCCCAATGACAACCCCCAACGCCCCCCTGCACCCCAGCGCTGTCCCCCCCAACGACAGCCCTTTGACACAACAAGAAGAAGTGCTCCCGCCAGTTTGTACAGAAGATACGGAACCAAAGCCCCCCACACGGACAACACCCTCAGCACCTCCCATTTCTCAAGACTCCCCCTAAGAGAAGCAGAATTAGCCAAACTCTCCCGGGGACGGCCGGGCAGGAGACGGACAGAGCTCCTGCGTTCAAGGCAGAACCTGACACCGTACGAACACGGGGAGAGCCGAGATTCTCGCACCAAGCCCACCTCCAAGAGCTCTTCCACAGCGACCCCGACACCCAGCGTCCCCCGGCGGCCAAAGCAGAACCCACCAGCCACCCAGGCACCTCCGGCTGGATCGCTGCGCTGACGGCTTCAGGGAAGACGCGGCTGTCCGACCCGCAACCCTCACGCCCACCAGGGAGCCTCCCCCCGCCCCACAGGACGGTTTTCCAGTCCCCGAAATCCACACCGCGGCCAAGCCCCCCGCCAAAGGGACCACATGGCCCAGGAGAGCCCCAGCAGGAGGGAATGAACCTGCCCTGCTACGGGTGGGGCTGGGCTAAAAATATGCAGGATTTCTCCGCTCCCATTGGCTGGTTTCTGGCCTATGGGAGCTGTGAGATTGTGCTGGGGCCAGGAGCAGGAAGCCCTCCGGGGCAGAGGCGCATGGACCGGCGATAGGGCTGGAAGGGGGAAGCCGGGCCGGGAGTGCAGCTGGCCGGGCACCGTTTTTAGGTGAGCGCCTTGACGATAGAGGCAGCTTCTGGCACCCCACCCCGACTCCCTCCCGGACCCTGCACCTGCACCCCAACCCCTGCCCCTGCACCCCAACTGTTGCCCCAGTTCACCCCCTCCTGCACCCCACCCCCTGCCCCACATCACCCCCTCCTGCACCCCAACCCCCTCCCAGACCCCTACTGCCCCTGCACCCCAACCCCTGCCCCACGTCACCCCCTCCTGCACCCCAACCCCCTCCCAGACCCCCTACTGCCCCTGCACCCCAACCCCTGCCCCAGGTCACCCCCTCCTGCACCCCAACCCCCTCCCAGACCCCCCACTGCCCCTGCAGCCCAGCCCCTGGCCCAAGTCACCCCCTCCTGCACCCCAACCCCCTCCCAGACCCCCCACTGCCCCTGCGGCCCAGCCCCTGGCCCGAGCTCCCTTCCGCGTTACAAAAACAGTGCGGCCCTTGACCACTTACCACCATTTCTGAGTGGCCCCCCACTAAAAGTTTGCCCACCCTGCTCCAGTGCCTCTAAGCAACTTCAGCCACCCCTGCGCCCATCTCAGGAGAGCTGTGGCGGCCTGAGGAAAGGGCCACAGCCTTGCCAGGTCTGCCGCGCTCCTCTGCTCCAACTGCCTTGGACAGCAGCAATGCCGACTCGCTCGTTCTGCCAGGGGCGATGCTGAGACGCAGCTAACCGGCGCTGGGCGAGGTGAGCCGCCGTCACCGCAGCCCCCCTTGGCTCCTCCGGCAGCCTGTGCGAGGCTTCCCCACCGCAGGAACACCCCCCAGGCGTGCATGTGTGATGTAGCGGGAGATGTGTGTGTGTGGGAGGGGGGGTCACAGATGGGGGTCACCTGGCGCCCAGGTGACACCTCTGGGCTGCAGACAAAGGGGGAGGTGGAGCCTGAGGGGGTTTGAATTGGAACTAGGAGTTGGAAGCAGTGAGTCTGGGCTGGGAGAGACACAGACCAAGGAGGGGGCCAGGCCCTGGCTCCAGGGGCCCCTCAGGGCCTCCTCTCCCCAGCATGGATGGGACTGGCTGTCTCTGCCGGCTGCACTGACTCCTCTGTACCACGCTGTGTCCTGTCGGCTAATAAACCCGCCGTTCTCCCGCTGAGCGAGAGTCACTCCTGCCTGCGGCCGGGTGCAGAGCCTGGGGACCCCCGAGCCCCACCACAGCCTGCGTAGCACTCTCCCGCCTGATGCAACCGGGGCCTCTGCTGCTCCTGGCACAAACCCAGAGAAGCCGGGCCAAGAACTCACCAGGTCAGGGTGCGGAAGCTTTTTGGTGAAGATCCGCATGGAGCCCTGGAACACGTCAGTCACGATGGCTGTGAAAACGCAACACACGTCAGTGAGCAGCTCTGGAGGGGAGGCCTTGGTCCGAAAGCCCCCAGCTGCTGGGGCAGAGCATGTTCCCAAGAGCGCACACAGAGCGGCTGGCCAGGGCTTCCCTGTCACACCTGAGGGTCTCCTGTCTCGCCTGTCACACTGCGTGGGGTGCAGAGGGCAGAGAATTCTCAGGGGCATGCGGCTGACAGACAGCGGGCAGGGGCTGCCTGCTGGAATCAGCCCGGCCCCTGCAGGAGTGCGAGGGGCAGAAGCCGGGAGCGGGAATGCCCCAGGGGAAAAGGTGCTTGACTGAGTTCAGAGCTCAGTAGCTCCGTCTGAAGCGGGAGGACCCCAGACATGACACAGGGCCAAGCTGAAGAGGCGTTTGCTCTGGTACAGCTGGCGGGTGCAGGCTATGAAGTCCCCACAAAAGCAGAGGTGCTAGAAATCCCACGTGGTTCCCAGCTGTCCGACTCGCCAAAGCCTGGCTCCCTGCGGCTTCTTGACTTGCACTACATGGTGATCGCTCATCTGCTCGGCCTCTGAACCAACCAAGGACGGGCAGGGGCCTTAGCCGAGATACTATTTTTGTGTCCCACAAAGCAAACCAGACCCCTATCCTCCAGAGACCCAACCCCGCCCCCCCAGCCCTTGCAGAGGCAGCAGTCTCAGCTTACTCTTCTTCTTCTTCTTCGTCCCGCCGAGAGCCGAGTGCAGGGCGTTGAGGAACCAGGACAGGAAGTCGACCCCGTCACCTGCCAACAGGGAAACAAACGAGTCAGGGCAACACCACCCAGATTATGCATCCGGCACCCCACGAGCACAATCGCGACGAAAAGAGTTCGGTTCCCGGCCGGTCGGAAGCGGGTGAGCTGTGACTGACCCCAGCCACCCTGCTGAGCAGCGTTCTCCTGTCTCGTGCTTTTGGGAAAGGTCTTTGTGGGCAGGGCGGGAGGACACTTGTATTCCCCAGGTTAGGCTGCACATGGTCCCTGATGCAGTTTCCCAAGGCACAGCAGGGGTGCATGGTGACAATGGGCATTTCAGTGTGAGGATGTCTCAAGCCAAGACAATGGAAGTTCCTGCTCTTTGTAACCCAGGCAGCCAGGTGACCCCTTTCTTCACTGGCACACAGGCCAAAGGCGGGAGGAGGGGCCTGGCGGGTTGAACTGGAATGGGGTTGGAGAGTGGGGCAGGGGGCCAGGGCCCAGCTTAGGGACCCCTCTGGGCCCCTCTCCCCAAGGGGGACGGTGCTAACGGCTTCTGGTCCCTGTGCTAAGTCTGTTCTGTGCTGTGTCCCTGCAGCCTGAGAAACTCCTGTTCCCCGGCCGGGCGAGAGTCACCGCTGCCTGCGGCTGGGGCAGGGCCGGGGACCCCTCACCCTCCATGACACGGGGTCGTCTGCTTGTCTGTACAGCACCTCACACGAAGGGCGACTGGCCCAGGACTCCGGTGCCATCTCAGCACACAGCTGTACCCTGGTGCCGGCGGGGCCGTGAGCACCGGAGAGACGGCTGCTTTCAATGCTCTGCCGGCACCGAACGTCAGCTCCCTCTGAGCAGAGGATCCCATTAGAATTGGAGAGGAGGAAGTCCACAAAGAAAACCAAAATGCGATCCAAAGCCCATTGCTTGGCAGGCCTCGTGGGCTCGGAACGACCGCTTCACACCCGGCAGGAGGAGCGGATTACAAGGGGTACCTTCAGCCCCAGGGCTGCCTCTGGTCCATCTGTGATGGCGTGGGGGGAGTGCGTGTGAGAGTCAGGCTGGATGTGTGTGTGACAGGCAGAGCAGCTCTCAGCAGCTAAGGATGACCCCTGGGGCTGTGAGCTAAGCTGGCAGGTAACACCTCTGACCTGAACACAGAGCAGGGAGGAGCCCAGATGGTTTGAATCAGAGGCGGCAGTTGGGAGCTGGAGGGGAGTTGGAAGGAGCCAGCCTGGCTGGGGGGAAGCTACACCGCAGAGGGGCCCCCCTCGGGCTCCTCTCCCCAGGACGGGTTGGAATGACTGTCTCTGCCAGCTGCACTGACACCTCTGTACTGAGCTGGGCCTCTGTCGCCTAATAAACTCCCGATTCTACTTGCTGAGTGAGAGTTGTGGTGGAGTGGGGGGGGAGTGCATGTGTGAGACTCAGACTGGATGTTTGTGAGACAAGCAGAGCAGCTCCCAGTGGCTAAGGATGACCCTGGGGCTATAACCTAGGCTGGCAGGTAACACCTCTGCCCTGAACAAAGAGGAGGGAGGAGCCGAGCTGCGTTTGAATCGGAGGGGGCAGTTAGAAGCTGGAGGGGAGAGGGAGCTGGAAGGAGCCAGCCTGGTGAGGGGGAAGCTGCACCCCAGAGGGGCCCCCCTCGGGCTCCTCTCCCCAGGACGGGTTGGAATGACTGTCTGTGACTGCTGCACTGACTCTTCTGCAAGAAACTGGGCCTCTGTCGCCTAATAAACTCCCTGTTCTACCTGCTGAGTGAGAGTCACTCCTGCCTGCAGCCGGGGTGCAGCGCATGGGGACCCCCGAACCCCATCACAAGAGTCACTCCTGCCTGCGGCCGGGGTGCAGCGCATGGGGACCCCTGAACCCCATCACAAGAGTCACTCCTGCCTGTGGCCGGGGTGCAGCGCATGGGGACCCCTGAACCCCATCCCAGGCCTGTTGATCTAGCGCCCTTCTGACCCCGGCCAGGGATCAACACAGGGCATCAGACCAACACAAGCATGGCCTCCGCTTTCCCCCGGGCTGTGTCGCGCGGCAGGAAACACACTAAGTCCCCCTCCCACGGCGACCCACCCTCCCTGGGCGCAAACCGTTGCCGCAGGCGCCGGGTTTCAGGGCTCTGCGGCCTCACCTTGCTTGGTGATCTGGAAGGTTTTCTTGCTGCACAGCACCACGGCCTGCAGCATTTCATGGGGGGAGACGTGAGCCTTGAAATTTCGGGGGTTCCACAGCTTCCGCATCAGCTCTCCAAATCTCTGCACCAGCAGGAACATAATGTCCCCCGGCGGGCGCTTGATTTTCTTGTAGTTCTCCTCCTCCAGGAAGTAGTTCCGCAGAGGCGGGACGTTAGACAGGGCCTGGGCGCAGACGGCGACGGCTCAGGGGCAAAGCTCGCTCAGGCCCGCACGCCCACCGGCGGCAGGCATGAAACCCGCCCAGCCGAAAGCGTTCTGCACCCATGTGATGCAGGCTGCGTGTCATTCCCTTGGTGGTGTGTGCGCGCGCGCCTCGGTTTCCCCAGGCACTGAGGGGCCGGCTGGCCTCGGTGCAGCTCAGCCCCTGCGGCGAGACTGTCAGGAGAGATTCCCGAGGGAGAGGAGATTGTTGTACTGGGAGTGGCTCCCCCCAGGGAAAGGAGGATCATAGAGGACATCCAGGGGGAGCTGGTGGTTCCCCAAAGGTATCACCTCAGGCTGCTGCGCCTGGCCCATGACGACCTGCTCTCAGGGTGCCAGGGGTCCGGCGCACCCAGCTGAGGCTGCTTCAGATCTTTCATTAGCCGGAGATACCTGCGGCCTTGCGGCGGTACTGCCAGGCCTGCGGCTCCTGCCAGAGGGTGGGGCGAGCCCGAGGCTGGGGGAAAGCCGCCGTGACACAGCTGTAGAGGAGCCTCCCCAGAAGGCAGCGATAGATACAGCGGGGCCCACCGGCACGGCGAGCCGGACGGGGAATAAATGCCTCCTGGTGGGGCTGGATGTCGCTGCCCCAAGGCCGGGGCTCTGCCCCCTACTGGGGCAGACATGGGGGCAGCTGCTCTGCTGGCCATTTCCAGCAGGGTGGGGTCCCCCCAGGAGCTCCTCGGTGACCGGGGGCTGACTTCGTGTCTGCCTGCTCTGGCGCTCACGGGAGAAGCCGGCATCCGGCTCTCCTGGGCCTGGGGGAGTCGCTCCCGGCCCGACGGGCTGGTGGGGAGGGTCCTTGGGACGCTGAGGCAGAGGCTGGAGGCCTTTACGCACCAGCACCCGCAGGACAGAGGAGCACTTGTCCCACCTGCTGTTTGCACCGGCGGGTGCCCCAAGGGCCCACCAGGTCCCCTGACTGTGCAGTGGTGCAGAAGCGGGAGGGGACCCCTGGGGGTGCTGAGAGTTGTGGGAGGGGGAGGCTCCCCTGGATGGGGAGGCGGGGGTGGAGGACGTCCTCGCATTCCGGGAAAGGCTTGCGGAGCTCATGCGCCCGGGCAGAGCCCAAGGGAAGAGATGGGGCTGGACAAGGTGGAGCTGCTCCGGGAGGACATCGCCAGCAGGGCCGGGCACAGGGGAGCGCCGATGTCACAGCTGATGCCTTGCTCGGCGGGGGTGGGGGGGCGCTGAACTTCCCCAGGTCGCTGGCTGAGTGACCCCGCCCAGCTCGGTCTGGAAGTGGGGAGAGATGTGATGGAGTCGGGGGCGTGGGAGATGTGAGACAGGCAGAGCAGCTCCCACCAGCTGGGGCTGACCCTGGGGGCAGGTCACACCTCTGTCCCCAGCTCAGAGCGGGGAGGCGCCCGGCTGGTTGGAATCAGAGGCAGCAGCTCGTGAGTTAAACCTCCTCCGCTGCCTGCTGAGCGAGAGGCAGTGCTGGCTGCCGATGGGCCCCGAACCCCGTCCCGCCCACGTTTTGCCCAACCGGCTTCCAATGGAGTCATCTGCCCCGACCAGCGAGACACAGGCCCCAGAGCCTGCAAACCCCAGCATGCAATCAGCCGCCCATGGCCACATCACCGGGCTCAGCCGGAAGGAGGGGCAGGGGTCCGAAATGCAGGGCCTCTGGGTAGGGGCCCAGCGCGCCCGACGACAGCTGCCGTACCTGCAGTACCGCATTGGCGTAGTCGTTGGCCTTGATGTTGTTCAGTCCCACGATGCCAGGCAGGTAAGTGGTGCCATCGTACGCCCGCGAGAGTTTAGCCTGTTTGTCCAAATTGGCGATCTGCTGCTCGGCGAATGTGGGCTTCAGCACGTACTGAAAGAGACAGGCAGCGAACCGCCCATGCTCATCTACGAAATGGCTTTTCAACCACAGACCCACCCCGGGGCACTTCCAGTGCCAACGCTAGGGGCCAGGACTCTCGGGGGGCGGGGGGGGAGCAGGGGGAACAAAATCCATTGGTTTCAGCGGCCGAGCGAGGAAAACACAAAAGGAAATTAACCCAGCGCAAGACAAGATGTGCTTCTAAATTCAGTGTGGAGGATGCAGCCCCCGCCTGGAAGAGGAGAAAAGGGGTCTGTTAGCCCCCAGGTGCCCTGGGAACATCACAAGGGACCCCAGCATGGCGAGATTCAAACCCAGCGTGGGAAAGCCCATGCGACATCGATAGCGACTCCTGCAGTACATCGGGCTGGAGGAGCAGGTGTGATGGAGCGGGGGAGTGCATGTGTGAGTCAGGCTGGATGTGAGAGGCAAGGATGACCCTGGGGCTACAACTGGCAGGTAACACCTCTGCCCTGAACAAAGAGGAGGGAGGAGCCAAGCTGGGTTTTGAATCGGGGGCAGCAGTTAGGAAGCGGGGGAAAGAGGAGCTGGAAGGCAGCCAGCCTGAGGAAGGGGAAAGCTACACCCCAGAGGGGCACCCTCGGGGTCCTCTCCCCAGGACGGGTTGGAAGGACTGTCTCTGACTGCTGTACTGTCGCTTCTGTGAGAAACTGGGCATCTGTTGCCTAATAAACCTTCTGTTGTACCTGCTGAGTGAGAGTCTCTCCTGCCAGCGGACGGGGTGCAGTGCAGGGGGACCCCTGAACCCCATCACAGCAGGACGCTCAGCGGCTTCATAAGTGAAAGCTTAAACACACGCCGCCGCCCCCTTTAGAGATACAGTTCCAATCAACCACACGTCCCCACTGAGCTGCTTCTCCCACCAACGCCTCGGAGGGTGCTGGGCCATGGACAGCCCACAGGGGCCAACGCGGCGCAAATGCAGACACCGAACCGCCTACGCCAACACCCGCAGTCCTCCAGCGGCTATCCCACAATGCCTGACCGCGACCGCTCTCATCAGGCTTATGCAGGAGCCCAGGGACCAGGAGCCAACCCTCCCATCACAACACCCCACCTGCCTCCACTGTGCTTCCCCCCCGACTGCCCGGCACGGGGAACACGCCGAGCCACAGTCCCATGCGGTGTGCGGCTGTCTGACGGCAGCCACGCACCCTCCTGGAGCGCACAGGCGTGTTCCCTTTCCCGGCCCACAGGGACAAAGGGCTGTGCAGGCCGAGACCCAGACCAGCCCCAGAAACTGGGGTGAAATGGTCTGATGGAGACCGGCTGCAGGGTTGTGGGCTGGGTTCAGCTGCAGACAGGACAGGGAGTCAGTGGATAATGGCTTAGACCAGCAGGGACCGAGAGTAATTCAAGGATGGCCACGCTCGTGGTTAGTACCAGAGAGGTGACTGCGTTAGTCTGCATCTTCCAGAACCACAAGAAGTCCTGTGGCACCTTATAGACGAACAGATATTTTGGAGCATCAGCTTTCATGGGCACAGACCCGCTTCGGCAGTGGTTGTCGTCCTTCCGTATTCACCACAGCCTCCCGCTCCCTGTGATGGGGTTCGGGGGTCCCCAGGCTCTACCCCCCCGGCCGCAGGCAGGAGTGACTCACTCAGCAGGTAGAACAGGGAGTTTATCAGGCGACAGAGACACAGCTCAGCACAGAGGGGTCAGTGCAGCCGGCAGAGACAGTCATTCCAAGCCGTCCTGGGGAGAGGAGCCCGAGGGGGGCCCCTCTGGGGTGTAGCTTCCCCCTAGCCAGGCTGGCTCCTTCCAACTCTCCCTCCCTAGCTTCCAACTGCCACCTCCGATTTAAACTAGCCGGGTGCCTCCCAGCTCTGTGCTGGGGACAGGTGTTACCTGCCCGCTAAGGTTACAGCCAGCAGGGGGTCATCCTTAGCCGTTGGGAGCTGCTCTGCCTGTCACCCCCCCACACTCCATCACACTCCCCTCCCCCAGAGCCGGTGTGTTCTCTCTCTGTCTCACACACACACACACCCCGCGGGCCAGGTATACACACAGGTGTACCAAACACCCCAGGCCAGATGCTGCCCCATCCCGCTTCTCCCACCACTGCTTCCTTCGCTAACAGCCCTGCCCCGACGCACACCTGTCTATCTTTGCACCCCACTGGGAGGCGCCCAGCCCCCCGCCCTCACGGCAAGCCCAACACCAGCCCCGACAAAGACCGATCCTGTAACTTCTTCAGCCTCCTGCTGGTGCTGAGCAGTCTGTTCCACTTCCCACGGCAACCCGCTAATGCCTCTGGCAACTGCCTTTCCTCCGGCTGCTAGCGCTCGATTCCCCTCTGCTGCTCAAACACACCCCCACCCAGTACCCTCCCGACAGCAGCAGGAGCAAAGCTCCCCTGGAGCAAGTCACAGGAGAATTCCACCAGCAACTCTGGTCTGAGCGAGGCTGCCCTGTCCCCATGGAGACCAGCGGGCTGGCATGCTGAGATGGGGTTCAGGGGTCCCCAGGCTCTGCCCCCCGGCCGCAGGCAGGAGTGACTCTCACTCAGCAGGTCGAACTGGGAGTTTATGAGGTGACAGACACAGCTCAGCACAGAGGGGTCAGTGCAGCCGGCAGAGACAGTCATTCCAAGCCGTACTGGGGAGAGGAACCCGAGGGGGAGCCCCTCTGGGGTGTAGCTTCCCCCCCCAGCCAGGCTGGCTCCTTCCAGCTCCCTCCCCCCAGCTTCTAACCTCCGCTGATTCAAACACAGCTGGGCTCCTCCTGCTCTGTGTTCAGGTCAGAGGTGTTACCTGCCAGCTTAGCTCACAGCCCCGGGGTCACCCGTAGCTGCTCTGCCTGTCACACACACATCCAGCCTGACTCTCAGACAGACACACACACCCCTACTCCATCACACGCCTCCAGACCATGCGGCACAAGAGGCAGTCGGCTCAGCAGGTGCGAATCGTGCTGTTTTCTGGAAGAGCCCTGCTCTGGGCCGCCAATGGGAGAGGAGGGAGCCACCCCGCCCACCACCATACCGTGATATCCTCCAGCGAGGAGTCAATGATCTCGTAGTTGTCTGGCAGGCAGTAGAACTTGAGGGTGTGGAGGTTCAGAAAGACGTGGTGGCTGAACTGCACGCTGTGAATGTAAGCGTGGGACTTCAGCCCTCGGCCTGCGGAAGGGACAAGGAAGCCCAGGTCAGGAACCCGGAGCCCAGCAACGGAAGCCACAGAGGCAGCCTGGACGAGAGCTCTCCTTGCAAAGGCAGGTGCTGAGCTGCACAAAGAATTTCCAGAGTCCGCTCTGTACACCTAGCGCAGGATTTGGGTTTGTCCTTCCCTGGGTGCGCCCCGGGAACTGCATGGATTGCTGGGAGAAACGTGCTGCTCTCGGGCCTGCAGGTGGTGTGCTAATGTTATCCCCACTACAGACATGCAGCAGGGCAGTGATACCTCCCGCCAGTTCATTACCTCCCCGGACAGGCAGACGGGACTCTGGCTGTGCTCCAGAGGAGTTTGCTCGGCCCAACCCCAGACAGAAACAAGTGTTAACAAATGGACCCTGAGCACACAGCTCTTACCCTTCCTCTGGCGAGGTGGGTGATGTGGTGGGGGATACACGTGGTGGGGGCTCACAGACGGTGGGGGGCTCCTGCTGAGGGTCACCTGGCGACCAGGTGACACCTCTGGGCTGCAGACAAAGGGGGAGGTGGAGCCTGAGGGGTTTGAATTGGAACTGGGAGTTGGAAGCAGTGAGTCTGGGCTGGGAGAGAGAGAGACAAAGGAAGGGGCCAGGTCTGAGCTCCGGGGGCCCCTCGGGGTCTCCTCTCCCCAGCATGGATTGGCCTGGCTGTCTCTGCCGGCTGCACTGACTCCTCTGTACGACGCTGTGTCCTGTCGGCTAATAAACCCGCTGTTCTCTTGCTGAGCGAGAGTCACTCCTGCCTGCAGCCGGGTGCAGAGCTTGGGGGACCCCTGAACCCCATCACAAGGGGTGCCACAGAATGGCAGGAGGGTCGTCATACTGCATCGGGGTGCGCGTGGCGCTTTCCGGATCAAGCCAAGCTTATGATCCAAAAGAGGATCTTGGGGACCTCCACTACCCACATTCACTGCTGTGTTTATTCAGAAAGAAGCCAGAATTCTCTGAGCGTGTATCACGCCTGGGAACAGTCCTCAGGGCAGGGGATTTTCTTGGATGGAAATAAATATTGAAACAGCTTTACGTGCTTGGAGGTAAATTTCCAGAAAGGCGAGGTGGGATTTACCCAGGAGAATCCCATCACAGGACTCCTGCTAATATTAACATGGGAGCCTTGGCTCTCAACGCTAACGATCAGGTCCCAACAATCAGTCACTTACCATGCGATTCTCCTTTAACCCCCCTGGCTTCGCTAACAGGAAATACGACGCTGGCCACGTTGATTTCAGGAGGACTTGTGTGATGGGGTTCGGGGTCCCCAGGCTCTGCACCCCGGCCGCAGGCAGGATCGACTCTCGCTCAGCAGGAGAGCAGCGGGTTTATTAGCCGACAGGACACAGCGTCGTACAGAGGAGTCAGTGCAGCCGGCAGAGACAGCCAGGCCAATCCACACTGGGGAGAGGAGGCCCCGAGGGGCCCCCAGAGCCAGGGCCTTGCCCCCTCCTTGGTCTCGCTCTCTCTCAGCCCAGACTCACTGCTCCCAACTCCCAGTTCCAATTCAAACCCCTCAGGCTCCACCTCCCCCTTTGTCTCCAATACAAAGGTGCTACCTGGTCGTCAAGGTTACCCTCAGGAGACCCCCACTCTCCGTGAGCCACACACGCACACAGGTATCCCCCACTCCATCACAACTCGACAAAGAGGGAACCACAGAACAGCACAGGCAGCACCTTGTCATGTGCTCACATACTTGATAACTGTCTTCCAGTCACCACCATTTGCTGGGTGTGACGGGTTCAGGGGTCCCCCAAGCTCTGCACCCGGCTGCAGGCAGGAGTGACTCTCGCTCAGCAGGAGAGCAGCGGGTTTATTAGCCGACAGGGCACAGCGTCGTACAGAGGAGTCAGTGCAGCCGGCAGAGACAGCCAGGCCAATCCATGTTGGGGAGAGGAGACCCCGAGGGGCCCCTGGAGCTGGGGCCTGGCCCCCTCCTTGGTCTCGCTCTCTCCCAGCCCAGACTCACTGCTTCCAACTCCCAGTTCCAATTCAAACCCCTCAGGCTCCACCTCCCTCTCTGTCTGCAGTCCAGCGATGTCACCTGGTCACCCCAGTTACCCTCAGCAGGAGCCCCCCCACCCTCTGTGAGCCACACACACACACACACCTATCCCCCACTCCATCACAGTGTGACCCCTGCCCAAGCCACAGCAATGCTTAAGAAAAGGCTTATCAACGTTCTGGCGGCCACTGGAAGGTAAGACAGCTTTAGAAATTCAGGGCCTGCAGGAAAAGGTGAAAACCAATTTTCACTTAAGACAAAAGGAACGTTGCGCTCGCTAAATGGCCCAGAGAAAGAGAGCCTGGGGGCAATGCAGTGGGGGTGAGCATTTTATGTCCCTGGGAAGGTTATATGTGTTTCCTGAGGGCCTGTCATCCCCTCCAGCTTCTCTAGCACAGCATCAATGCAGAGCGGTAATGGGCGTTTCAGTGTAACGGCTTCTCACAGGCAGACAACGGAGCCCTGAAGTTTGCCACCTTTCTTCCCCCGGGATCAGGGTAAAGGAGGGAGGAGGGGCCTGGCTGGTTTGAACTGGACAGCTGGTAGTTAGTCTAGTCTGGGAGAAAGAGGCAAAGGAGGGCCTGGACCCCCTCTCCCCAAGACGGACGGTACTGATGGCTTCTGGGTTCTGTACTGTATCCCTGTTGCCTGAGAACCTCCAGCCCTCCCTGCTGAAGGAGAATCACGTCTGCCTGCAGATGGGATGCAGGGCTGGGTGACACAGAGTATCACCCCAGTTTAGTGCTTCTGCTTGCTGGAGCGAACTCACCCTGGAAGTACTTCCCACACACCAGGCAAGCATAGACGTTGATGTGCGAGAGCGAGATGGAGCACAGCTTCTCGAAGTCGAAGTCCAGAACGCTCCTGAAACAACAGGTTAAAAGGAACTTAGCAGAGCTACCATGAAACCCCCCAGACAAATACTGCCTACCGTAGCAGGGGCCTGGACTCTAAGACCTCCAGCCCGACAATCTTGTCAATCTGACTGAGTTCACGAGAACCAAGATGTCCAGGAAAATGACTGCTGGTGGCCCAAGCTACAGCACTGGCTGGCTACCGCACGTTACACGCCAGACCCTGAAATAGGAGAGAGCCCCTTCCTCGCAGTTCTAGGCCCTTACCAGAACGAAGATCCCCCGTAATTTTAAACATCAGCTGCAGCTCCCTCCATGCTCACCCTTCCTATTCCAGTCCCACCCTCCTGCTGCCAGGGATGCACCTGGGCAGATGCAGCTCAGCCCATCCCAGCAGCCCTCCTGAGCAGAGACGGCTGCTCCAAAGAGCAGGTGCGGTTCTTCGCGAGTACTCGGTACGCTCGCAGCCAGGGACGTATGAGGCTGCTACTCAGCCGAGCCCTGTGCGAGCAAGGCTGGCTGTCTCTGCTGACCTGTTAATGGTGTCCAGGTAGGGGCAGTGCCTGCTGCGCCGGTCCTCAGGGTCGAAGCGGCCGTACCTCACTGCAACGAGGACCCCACAGGACGGGTTAGCAGCTCCTCCAGCGTCGCTCCCAGGGCCCTGCACGAAGGGGCTGCCCACCCGGGCACCGGCACCGAGAATCGGCGCGCCAGGCGGAACCCTCAGCTGCACCTGCACTGCCGCAGCTACACCCCCCAGCCCCAGCCCAGGGCCCACCACGGCCCCCTGCCACCCCCTCCGGCGCACTGCAGGCCCAGCCTCCCACCAGCCCCATGGCAGCCCCCTCCCACACCGCCCCCTCCATTCAGCCCCACCCCCGCCAGCCCATCGCTGCCCCCTCCCCATCTAGCCCCGCCCCCTCCATTCAGCCCCGCCCCCGCCAGCCCATCGCTGCCCCCTCCCCATCTAGCCCCACCCCCTCCATTCAGCCCCCTCCCCTCCAGCCCCGCCCCCGCCAGCCCATCACTGCCCCTTCCCCATCCAGCCCCGCCCCTTGCCCCGCCCCCGCCAGCCCATCACTGCCCCTCCCCATCCCGCCCTCGCCCTGCCCCCACCTGCCGGCGCCGGCTCCGGCTCCGGCTCCTCCTCCGCCTCGCGTTCCCGCTTGGCCCGGGGCGGCCCCTCCTCGGGCTCGCGCTTCACCCGGACCCGCTCGGGCTCCGCCTCGCGCTTCGCCCGGGCCGAGCCGCGCGACCCCGCCGGCTCCCGCCTGTCCCGGGCCGAGGCCGCGCTGCGCGGGGACGCGCGGGACTCCCGCTCCCGCTTCACCCGGCCGGACATCCCAACCGCCACTGCGCACGCGCGGCCGCTGCCCCGCGCCTCTCCGTGCGCATGAGCAGCGAGTGCCGCATGCGCACTGCTGTGCCGAGGCTCACGTCCGCGCCCGCGCGCTCTTGCACTGGGCGGCCCGTCGCCCCTTCCCGCATGCGCGTTGGTGGCTCTCCGCCCGGGGTTGCCGAGCTGGGCCGACCGCCGGTCTCCCCGGAGTTGCTGTTTAAAGAGACAGTCCCCTTTTATGGCGCTGTGATTGCTAGGACAGCCCGGGGCCGTGGGACCTGGTCCTGCTCCCCAGGGGTGGTGTGGGGCTGCTGCCCCCGTCCTGCTTCCACTCAGCGCTCCCCGGGTCCGACCCTGCACCCCCCTGCCCAAAAGCCCCAGCTCCTGGAGTCCCGTGAGGGGCCAGGGCCTGGCGCCCGCCAGCATGTTCCATCCAGGGTGCAATCAATTGTTCTGTGCACCCAGGCAGTGCACCACCAGCACACACACACCCATGCAGTGCACCCCCCGCACGCGCACACACACACACAATGCACACACACACGCAGTGCACTCCCAGCACGCACACACACGCAGTGCACTCCCAGCACGCACACATGCAAGACACACACAGGCTGCCAGCTGCAGTCACTTTGCTGTCAGCTCGGCGGTCCTCGACCCTGCCCTGGGTGGCCGCCCGGCACCCAGCTTGCAGGGAGCGTGGGCTGCAGCTCACAGGGGCAGCAGGTTGATTTCCTAGGCCGGGGGCCATGGGGTGGAGGTGGGAAGTGGGAGGGCCAAGGCCCCACAACTCAGGAGGCCATGGAGAGGCCGCAGGGGCTGATTGTAACACCCTGCCCTTGTCAGGCTGAGCTCCTGATGTGTGAAGGCCTGAACCTGCCCACACAGCAACAGGGGGTTTGGTGTGTTGTTCAGAGGGTGCCAGAGGCAGGAGATGGGCGGGTAACACCTTCAATCTGACCAGCTTCTGCTGGTGGGAGAGACACGCTGGGGGGCTACATCCCGCTCCTCCGCCCCTCTGACACAGGCCCTTCCAGCGGCAGAGCCAACCCCAAGGTAGCGCCTGGCACTGCAGAGATGCTCTCTCTGAGCCAGGGTCTCCGACCGGGAGCCAAGCTGTGTGTGACCACAAAGCTTTTGCCTGGGCCCAGGGCCTGAGATCAGAGCCTGGGGGTGTTATGAAGGCATCGGTGCTCAGAGGTCCCAGCCTAACAGCGCAACCAACCGCCTGCAGCCCCTCAAAGAACTCCCAGGCTCCCGCCCCAAGGAAGCGGCTCTGCCCCCCGAACGCCGACCCCTGAGCGCGTGAGTCAGGGCAGCACTCCCAGGCGGGAGCCCCCTTGTCTGCAGCACCCAGGGGCTCCGCGCTGGGGTGTTCGCCCAGGCCTGCTCTGCCCCCCAGAAATGAACTGGAAAACCCACTGGGCGGCTCAGCCCAGCCCAGCCCAGCCACACCCGGCCCCCTTATAGGCAGCGGTGGGGGGCAGCAGGGCCTGGGGCACCGAGGGGGCAGCCTGGCCTGGTGCCAGCCGCGGGGGTTGGGGGGGCTCGGTCTCTGGGGGTGCGGCGGAGCCCAAGTGCCTCCCTCCTACCCTCCCTGCGGCCGGGCTGGGGCGGGGGGGGGGCTTAGGCCAGGGCAGGGGGTCCCTGCCCCGGGGGGGCGGGGCGGGGCGGGGCACTGGGGGGTCCCTGCCCGGGGGGGCGGGGCGAAGGCCGCGGGGCGGGGCCGGCGCTGGGCAGGCGGCGGCCGATGGACGCGGGGCCGGGGGCGGAGCGGGGCCCGGGCTGGGGCGGCGGCCGGCCGGGGGGGCGGCTCGACATGAGCCACGGCTTCGTGCGGCACATCCGGCGGAACCAGATCGCCAGGTACCGGCCCGGCCCCGAACCCCCCACCCCCCGCGAACCGGCCCCGGCACCGGCCCGGCCCCGAACCCCCCACCCACGTACCGGCCCCGGCCCCGGCCCCGACTCCCCCCACCCACGTACCGGCCCCGGCCCCGGCCCCGAACCCCCCACCCCCCGCGTACCGGCCCCGGCCCCGAACCCCCACCCCCGTACCGGTACCTGCCCAGGGCTCCCCCCCCGCAGCTGGACCCGGCCTGGTGCCCCGCTCAGCTGGGGCCCCCAGGGAGCCCCGAGCCCAGGGGGAGCTCCCGGCCCTGCCTGGTGTGGGACTGAAAGCGCCGGGGAGCTGGGCCCCCAGTGCCCCTGTGACCCCCCTGGGTGCAGGGCTGGGAGACCCCGGCTGGGGGATGGGCATTCAGCAACCCCCGCCCCCCGCCACTGCGTGTCGGGTGACTGGCAGGGACGGCCCATGTGCCAGCCCTGCCAGTTCTCAGCTCAGTCATGCAGCTGGCGGGGGCAGCTGCTTCCCCCTGTGGGTAACCTGGGGGCACTGGGGAACACCCCCCGCGCCAGCCTCCCCCGCAAGGTATTGTACCCCCCATGGCCACCACCTGCCCACCTGGTGAATCAGTGGCATCTCCAGACAGACTCCTCCCTCCTTCCCCAGCCCCTCCCTGCACCCTCTGCAGCCTCAGGCCTCCCAGCCCCTCCCCACACACCCCCCAGCCTCAGCCCCCCAGCCCCTCCCTGCACCCCCTGCAGCCTCAGGCCCCCCAGCCCCCTCCCCACACCCCCTGCAGCCTCAGGTTCCCCCAGCCCCTCCATGCAGCTGCAGGCCCTGCAGTCCCTCCCCGCGCCCCTCAGCCCCCTCCCCACCCCCCGCAGCCTCAGGCCTGGCCCTGTCCCCTCCAGGGATGACTATGACCGGGAGATGAAGCAGGCCAAGGAGAAGGTGAGGAAGAGGCACACGCCGACCCCGCCCCGGCCCCGGAAGCCCGACCAGCAGGTGTACCACCCCCGCCGGAGAAGTGAGCACGGCCGGCGCCCCTCTGGGCCCTGCGGGGGCGGAGGGCTCCAGCCGGGGTGGGAGGGAGCCCGGATGTCCCAGCTCCATGTCTGCACCATGGACCCCTGGAGATTGTACTGGCTGAAGCTGAGGCCCCCCTCCCCCGCCTGAGTGGGCTCTGCTGGCGCACAGGGTCCCCGGGCGGCTGGGCCCGGGCCAGGGCCAGGCCGAGGGGTTCAGGCGGGCGGGGCGGGACGGATGTACCCAGCCCTGTCCCTGGCAGTGCCACAGAGCAGCTGTTTCACCTGGCCCTCCCTTCGCCCCAGGCTCTGGCAATGGGCTCCCTTGAACCGGCCCGGCCCGGCCCAGTCCAGAGGTGATCACAACTAGCCACTTCTGCCTAGCAAGGTTCTGGGGGGCTGGGGGTGGCAGTGAGGGGCACCGGCAGGGCTGGCAGGGGCTGTGGGTGGCAGCGAGGGGCACCGGCAGGGCTGGGGGTCCCAGGGCCGGGCTGGCAGGGGCTGTGGGTGGCAGTGAGGGGCACCGGCAGGGCTGGGGGGCCCAGGGCCGGGCTGGCAGGGGCTGTGGGTGGCAGTGAGGGGCACCGGCAGGGGCTGTGGGTGGCAGTGAGGGGCACCGGCAGGGCTGGGGGGTCCCAGGGCTGGGCTGGCAGGGGCTGTGGGTGGCAGTGAGGGGCACCGGCAGGGCTGGGGGGCCCAGGGCCGGGCTGGCAGGGGCTGTGGGTGGCAGTGAGGGGCACCGGCAGGGCTGGGGGGCCCAGGGCCGGGCTGGCAGGGGCTGTGGGTGGCAGTGAGGGGCACCAGCAGGGCTGGGCTGGCAGGGGCTGTGGGTGGGAATGAGGGGCACTGGCAGAGCTGGGGGTGGAAGTGAGGCTCGGTGGACCAGTGACCCTTAAACCTGAGAGATCCCTGGTGCCAGGTTCAGGGCTCTCTCCAACGCAGGCGCTGGTGCCGGGTGCCCTGACCGACTCCCCTCGGCTCCCCAGGTAGAGCAGACCCAGCCTGCAGCCTGGAGTACGAGGGGTCGAGCGAGAGCAGCTCCAGCACCGAGCCAGAGTCCCGCAGCCCAGAGCTCTTCTGCCTTGAGTATGAGGCCGACAGCGGCAAGGTCACCTCGGTCGTTGTGCACCAGGTGGGGCCTGGGTCCTCCAGGCAGGGGGGCAACAGAAGGGACGGCAGGGAGGGGATCTTCTGGCAGGAGAGTGGGAGCCAGTAGGAGGCGCCCTCCCCCCAGGTCAGTGCTGCAGAGGGCCCATCGGGGGGCGCTGTGCTGCAGGGAGCGAGGTGGGGGCCCAGCAGGGGGCGCTGTGCTGCAGGGAGCAAGGCAGGGGTCCGGGAGGGGGTGCTGTGCTGCAGGGAGCTGGGGGGTCCAGCAGGGGGCGCTGTGCTGCAGGGAGCTGGGGGGTCCAGCAGGGGGTGCTGTGCTGCAGGGAGCTGGGGGGTCCAGCAGGGGGCGCTGTGCTGCAGGGAATGATGCAGGAGCCCAGCAGGGGGCACTGTGCTACAGGGAGCAAGGCAGGGGTCCGGGAGGGGGCGCTGTGCTGCAGGGAGGGAGGCGGGGACGCTGTGCTGCAGGGAGCTGGGGGGGCCCAGCAGGGGGCGCTGTGCTGCAGGGAGCTGGGGGGCCCAGCAGGGGGTGCTGTGCTACAGGGAGCAAGGCAGGGGTCCGGGAGGGGGCGCTGTGCTGCAGGGAGGGAGGCGGGGACGCTGTGCTGCAGGGAGCTGGGGGGGCCCAGCAGGGGGCGCTGTGCTGCAGGGAGCTGGGGGGCCCAGCAGGGGGTGCTGTGCTGCAAAGTCGCTCCCCCCACCCCCAGGTGTCACCTCTTTTATTGCCCTTCCCAGTCTGGGGAGGAGGCCCCAGCTGGTTCCCCTCTTGACGTGCCCCCTGCCTGCCCAGTAGCGCTTCCCTGCCGGGGTGGGCAGAGCACGTGGCAGAGGCCGCAGGCTGAAGCCCTGCCTAGAGCTGCCCGCTCCGCGCAGAGGGAAGCCGGGGTGGCCCCAGGAGCTGGGTGCAGGGGGCGTCTGGGGCCCAGGGACACCCGCCGACCGCTGCCACTCGCCGCAGGACGACAGCCCGGAGGAGGTGACGGAGAAGGTCTGTGCCCAGAGCCCGCTGGAGCCGGCCCTGCGTGAGGCGCTGAGGCAGCGGGTGCAGCAGGAGCTGCAGAAGAGGCGGCCGAGGCGCTGAGCAGAGGGGAGCCGTGGCCCCTGCCTGGGAGGGTCAGATGCTCTGGCCCGGGGGAGAGGACTCGGCTGCCCCCGGCTGATGGACGTGCCGAGCCGAGCCGAGCCGAGCCGGTTTGTTCCCTGCTGCGCCCAGCCGCCAGGACTCAGCGCTGGCTCCCCCTTGGCCTGCCCCCGACTCCCAGCACCCCCGGGCTGCCGGCTCCCCTGGTGTGTGGGTGGCTGAGGTGGCTCCAGGCCGGGGGCAGCTCCCACCTGGGGCTGGTGAAAGTGCTGGCTGAGGCCAGCGCAGGACCTGGGCGCTGGGACAGTCTCACGCCCCCCCTGTCCCCCAGGTGTGTGCCACCAAGCCCTGTGGCCTGGGCGGGGGAACTGGCCGCACCCCATTGCATCGGCCCTGCATGCGTGGGGCCAGGTTGGAGTGGGCACCTTGGCTGGAGCGCCCGGGGGCCGGAGAAGGGCCGTGCCAGCCTGGCCTCCCTTGGGCACTCGTGGCACCAATAAACAGGCTGCCGAAGCCACACTGGGGGTGTGAGGAGCATTCCTGCATCGCCTCTGACTGGAGAACCTTGGACGGAGCAGCTCCCTTGCCCAGCCCACCCAGCAGAGCAGCAGCCTGGTGCTCCCCGGCATGGGATCACGTCCCACCGCTGCCACGGTCCTGGCCAGTGCTGCACCTACCTACCAGCAGCTCTCTTCCCCCGGGACCGCAGCCACGTGGCGGCTGGCATCCTGTGCCATGACTTGTTGGGGAAACTGAGGCACGCGGCATGGAACTGGCCCAGGTGCGCTCGGCAGCAGAGCTGGGACCGGGACCCAGGAGTCTGGCCTCCCTGTCCCGTGGGCTGACGGCTGGGCACAGCGCAGGCCTCCTGCTGCCCATCCGGCTTTCCCCCAGCTTTCGGGCCTTCCCCCACACAGGGCTGAGAGCTGGGCTGCCTGCAGGGGGAGCTTTGGGGGCTGCCCCCTGGCTAAAATCTCTATGCTGCTATTGGCTGGAAACCAGCCAGTGGGAGCTGAGAGGTTTTGCTGGGGGCGGGGCAGTGCAAGGAGCCACCAGGGTGGGCAGATGACTCCCTCCTGCACCTCCTCCTACATCCCTCCCACCAGCCAGAGGCCCTCCCACCGTCCCCCCCCGACCTCTGCATGGAGCAGTGTGCCACTCGGCTGCATACCAGGCCTGGGGGGCGGCCCCCAGCAGATGCTCAGGCCCAGCATGACTTGGCACCGAAGCCTGGTGAGGGTGCTCAGCGCCCCCTTGGGGATCCCCAGGTCGAGACGGGGAGCAACAGGCAGGGCTGGGGTCGGCCTCCAGGGAGGCAGGGGTTCACGCCCAGCTGTGCTGGCTGGGGCAGGAGAGGCCCAAGAATCACTGAGTTGCTGCCTGCGGGCACGGGCCCCCGAGCTCCTTGCAGCTTCTGCCAGTGGCAGGGTGGGCCGGACCCTGGCCTGGAGCCCCTGCACTTTGCTGCGGCCGGGACTCAAACCAGGGTTGCTGACACGGCGTTCCACACAGGTGCCAGGCCCTTCCTGGCCGCCGTTGTTCCATACTGCATGCTGGGAGTTGTGGTCCCACCCCCCATTGGCCCTTGCACGTGGTCAGTGGGGTGGGGCCAACAGGAGCAGGTAAGTGACCCCCCCAGACCCCCTCCCCCACTCCATCCTGCCCCCCCAATTTCTCCCACCCCCCTTACCTGCTGAGAGCAGGATGCAGGGCTGGGCCCCCAGCTCAGGGGAGCCAGGACTCCTGGGTTCTTGCCCAGCCCCCTTGCTTGCTCACTGTGCCCTCAGGCCTCAGTTATCCTGTCTGTAAAATGGCCCCATTTGGGCCTGCCGCGAGCAGTGAGCAGCGCTGAGCGCTGGACTCCCTCGTCTTTCCTCAGGCTGCTTTGCTGGAGGCGCCAGCACGGCCCGGAGCCACTGGAGCGCCTGGGAGCCCTCCGCTGACTCCCACCAGGCACAGGCTGTAGCGTGTGGGGCCCGTACCTGGCAGGGAAGGTAGAAGCCCCCCGGCTGGCAAAGGGTCCCCGTTCAGGTCCATCCTGGCTTGGCTGGTGCTGTCCCAGCCCAGAGCACGCCCCTTGCTGTTGGGGATGGAGCTCGTGCCACGAAGCAGCTTGTAACTCCTTGCAGGTGGTTAATCTCCAGGGTGGCTCTTGCGGCTGTCGCGGGCACCCAGGTAGCCCCTCTGAGCAGTGTCTCACCGGTGGGGTCGCTTGCTGGGCGCAGGTGCTGCTGGCATTGGCGTGCAGAGGCCAGAGTTTCCCTGCCAGTGTCGCTGCTGGGGCAGCCCCCCCACCAGGAACTGGCTTTGCTGGCCCAAGGGTGACGACTCTGCAACAGCCAGTGTCAGGGGAGCCCCGAGGTGTGAGCGCAGGGACCGTCGCTGTCCCGGTCCCCGCAGGCCTTACCCACAGGCCAGGTCCCAAACCAGTCGTGGGCCGGGACGCGAAGCCTTCCCGCCCTGGGTTGCCAGTTTGAATGGCCCTGGGCCGGGGTGGTGGCTGGTGAGGTGGACGGACCTGTCTGGTCAATTACCAACCCTCCTGCTATCAGCTTGGCTAAGGGTTGGCAGGGCTGGGCTGTTCCACTCCCTGGGGCAGAGCCATGTCCCCCCGCTGAGCAGAGCTGACTCCTGCCAGCTCTGCATTCCCCTGTCCTGCCCTCTCAGCTGCACTCCCAGGAATCAGGGTTCTCCCATCGCCCTGGTGCGGGGCTCCTGTCTCCCCATTTCCCAGCCCGCTGGGAGGAGCAACCGCCAGCCAGCAGAGGGTCCGGTGCCCAGCCAGGCTCCGGCTTCTTGCTGGGCAGGGACCTCCACCTGCAGCCCCTTTTATGCGGGTTAGAGGGACATGGTGCCCACCCTATGGCACAGGGGGACCCTCGCCCCCTAGTGCTGGTCACTGCAGCCCCGGCTGTGACCTCACTGAACCGCCTGGGGGGCCGGCCCTGGTCACCCTCACACAGGGACGGCTGCTGGGAATCAGCGTGGGGCCTGGCGCTCACCACACCGCAGGTCCCAGGCAGCCAGCTGGCTGGGGCTCTCACAGGGGTCAAGGCTCAGGCCCAAGGGCAGGGCCCTCCCACTCCTGCCCAGGAAGGAAAGAGACCCCCCCACCCCTTGTGGCCTCCCACTCCCCCAGCCCAGCCCCCGGGAAACCCGCCCTGCCCCACTCCCCAGGGATGCCACAACAGCTCTGGCTTAAAGGAGCTTTAATCAGCTGCGGCTGGGCTGTCACCTCACTGCCACCCCATCGGCGTCCCGTCCCCTCGCCAACGGGGCGCTGGGCTGGGGGGGCCTGTCCGTGGGAGGCGGCATCGCTGGCCGCAGACAAGTTTGTCCCCAGGCCGAGGAGTCCCCCGGAGAAGCAGCCGATGCCCCAGCACAGCGGGGGTCCCCAGGCGCCTCAGTCATGTGTACATGGCCCCGTGCAGGCACTCCAGCCGGTGTTCCCGCTGCTGCCGCCGCACCTAAAAGGCACAGGGCAGGCAGTGAGCGCCACCCAGCACGCCCAGCTCCTCCGCTGGGCAGCCCGCAACCGGACAAGCCCTGGGGCAGGCCAGGCTTGCTCCGCTCAGGCCTGCGGGGCACGGGCAGAGATGCCAGGGATGGGGAAAGCTGGCCCCGCTCCAGCCAAGCCACCTCCGGCCCCGGCGCCGTTCTGACGCCCCCCTCCCCTGCAGCAGCCCCTGCGCCTCCCACCTTGTCTTTCTTGTACTCTTCGTACTCCTGATTGTCGGTGGGCAGCTCGTGCCGGCAGAGGGGGCAGGAGTTGGTCTGGGGAGAGAGGAGAAATCACACCATGCACCCCACCCCTGCGGGGGCCTGGCACAGCCGGCAGCCCCAAGGCGGGCAGCCAAGCGAGGCCACTGCCCTGCAAGACCTACCTTGCCCAGCCAGGGCAGGATGCAGCCTGAGTGGAAGAGGTGCTCGCAGGGCATCTTCCTGGCACCCTCGTCCTGTTCGAACTCCAGCAGGCAGACGGGGCACTTCAGCCCCTTGGCTGGCGGCAGTAGGGAAGAGACAGGCATCAGCCGGGGCCCGTGCCAGGCAGGGCATGCCCGCTCCCGGGGCCCTGCCTGGGAAATGGGCCTGAGCGCCCGGCTCCAGGGCACAGACCCAGGGCAGCAGAGGGGCACTGCCCACCGGACACCAGGGGCCAAACCCTTGGTGGGGGGAGCACAAAGTGGGGCGCAGGGCTGGGGCGCAGCAGAGCCCAGGCCTGGGCGGGGGGGGGGGTCACTCACCTGCCTGGGCCGGTGTCACGCGCACCGTGGGCAGGCTGAGTACGGCATGGCGGGCGGCCGGCGGGGGCAGCCGCTCATCCCAGTCACTGAAGTCCACCAAGCCCAGGTCGAGCTGCTGCCCGCTGAGCAGCGTCCTACATGGAGAGCCCGGTCGTGTGGGGGGGGGAGAACAGATGGGCCAGGCACTGAGCCCCCTCCATGGGCTCCTATGGGGCTCCCCGCCCTACCCCACACCTCCCCCTGGGGCAGCTCCCCCCATGCCCCACACCTCCCCCTGCTGTTCCCGGGGCAGCTGCCTGCCTGCCCCACACCTTCCCCCCCACTCCCCCAAGGCATCTCCCAGCCGCATAACTCCTGCTGCCCCACACTTCCACGCCCCCATCCCCGGGGCAGCGCCCCCCTGCCCCACACCTCCCCCCGCTGTCCCAGGGGCAGCTCCCCTCCCAGCCCCACACCTCCCCCCTGCCCCATAACTCCCCCGCCCCCGGGGCGCTCCCCTCCCAGCCCCACACCTCCCCCCTGCCCCATAACTCCCCCCGCCCCCGGGGCGCTCCCCTCCCAGCCCCACACCTCCCCCCTGCCCCATAACTCCCCCCGCCCCCGGGGCGCTCCCCTCCCAGCCCCACACCTCCCCCCTGCCCCATAACTCCCCCCGCCCCCGGGGCGCTCCCCTCCCAGCCCCACACCTCCCCCCTGCCCCATAACTCCCCCCTGCCCCCGGGGCGCTTCCCTCCCAGCCCCACACCTCCCCCCTGCCCCATAACTCCCCCCTGCCCCCGGGGCGCTTCCCTCCCAGCCCCACACCTCCCCCCGCCCCGGGGCGCTCCCCTCCCAGCCCCACACCTCCCCCCTGCCCCATAACTCCCCCCTGCCCCCGGGGCGCTTCCCTCCCAGCCCCACACCTCCCCCCTGCCCCATAACTCCCCCCGCCCCGGGGCGCTCCCCCCCCCAGCCCCACACCTCCCCCCTGCCCCATAACTCCCCCCTGCCCCCGGGGCGCTTCCCTCCCAGCCCCACACCTCCCCCCTGCCCCATAACTCCCCCCGCCCCGGGGCGCTCCCCTCCCAGCCCCACACCTCCCCCCTGCCCCATAACTCCCCCCTGCCCCCGGGGCGCTTCCCTCCCAGCCCCACACCTCCCCCCTGCCCCATAACTCCCCCCGCCCCGGGGCGCTCCCCTCCCAGCCCCACACCTCCCCCCTGCCCCATAACTCCCCCCGCCCCGGGGCGCTCCCCTCCCAGCCCCACACCTCCCCCCTGCCCCATAACTCCCCCCGCCCCGGGGCGCTCCCCTCCCAGCCCCACCTGGCGAGCTCCAGCAGGGCGCCCCCCCGGCCGGGCTCGCAGTTGTGCTCCTCGAAGTACGAAGCCATCGGCGGCGGTGACTCAGCCCGGCCCAATGGCCTCGCCGGTCGGGCCGCACCAGCCAATCACCGCCGGCGGGGCGGGACTGTATGCGGAAGTGGCCGGCAAGCTAACCGCCGATTGGCGGGCTCGAGTCACGATGACGGAATCAGGAGCCAATCGTGATTCGCCGTGCGGGGAGAGGCCGTGATTCGAGCGGGCAGTGCCCGAGTCCGAGCCCGGGCCGAGACTGACCTGGGGGCGGGGTTTAGGGGGCACGGTCCTAGGGGCGTTCACAGCGTGGCGTGGCACCGCCCTGGGGGCGTTCACAGCTTTGGGGGGCACGGCCCTGGGGGCGTTCACAGCGCGGGGTGGGGGTACGGCCCTGGGGGCGTTCACCGCGTGGGGGGGGCACGGCCCTGGGGGCGTTCACAACGTGGGGGGGTGGCACGGCCCTGGGGGTGTTCACAGCATGGGGCAGCACTGCCCTGGGGCGCTCGCAGCCTGGGGGGGAACACCTCCCTGGTGATGCTTACTGCCCGGGGGGGGGTGCCCAGCCTGGGGGAGGTAACCACTGCCCGTGGGAAGCTCACAGCCTATGGTTCATTGAGTGTTAGCAGGGCCTGGGGAGGGGGCCAGCCCCCGCAAAGCAGAGAGCCCCTCCCCTGCCCCAGCAGGTGCTACGCCTGGGCCTGAGCAGTGCAGCGCTGGGAACAGCCCCAGGCTCGGCCCAGCAGCCGGATGGATCCCCCAGCGGAGGAAGAGGGTCTCACCCACCAGAGCTGATGCCCTGAGCAGTGCACTCGTCTCTGAGGTGCTTTTCGTGTTGACGACCCCCTCGGGCAGCGCCCAGCCGAGGTGCCACCCTGGAGATGCAGCGTGTGGCTGGTGGCCCCAGCCATGGGCTCAGTGCATGCCAGCGGGGGACGCCGTTCCGGCCAGGAGCAACACTGCTACGCCAGCCTCTGCCTCTCCAGCGCCTCCCCATGGCAGCCGGCGTGGCCCCGAACACGGCTGTGGGGCAGCCAGCGGCCTCCCCTTGCTCCTGCTCCTAGCTGGGCCAGGTGGTGCAGGAAGGGCTGAAGCTCCCCCGAGCCATGTGCTGGTCCCCACTCCCCCTCCTGGCTGCCAGGGAGCGAGGGGAAAGTGCCAGGGAGGACGGGGCAGGGGAGATGAGCAATTTGCTCTTGCTCCCTCCAAGGGACAGGCAGGGAACAGGGAAGGGCAGGGGCATGGGTGGGGCACAGGGGGCTGGGTTGGGGGACAAGGGTGGGTTTGAACCACACAGCCTGAGTGTTTCCCGTTTATTCCCTCCCCAAAGAGGAGGTGCAGCAGTGCCGAGCCGAGGCCTGAGCACGCTGGGCACACGCCGGCTCCAACCAGTTCATGGCACAAGTGAGCGTTTAGTAACTGTCCACGACCGCTGCCGGAAATCCCCACGCATCTTCCTCGCACCGGGTCCCCGGGGAGCGCCGGGCTGCACAGCCTGGGGAGCTGGGGGGAGCCCCCTCTGTTACCGTAGGGTGCCCTGGGCCTGGGATGGGGCGTTAGCGTAGGGCGCCCTGGGCCTGGGATGGGGCGTTAGCGTAGGGCGCCCTGGGCCGGGGATGGGGCGTTAGCGTAGGGCACCCTGGGCTGGGGAGGGGGGCGTTATCGTAGGGCGCCCTGGGCCGGGGAGGGGGCGTTAGCGTAGGGCACCCTGGGCCGGGGAGGGGGGCGTTATCGTAGGGCGCCCTGGGCCTGGGATGGGGCGTTAGCGTAGGGCACCCTGGGCCTGGGATGGGGCGTTAGCGTAGGGCGCCCTGGGCCTGGGATGGGGCGTTAGCGTAGGGCGCCCTGGGCCGGGGATGGGGCGTTAGCGTAGGGCGCCCTGGGCTGGGGAGGGGGGCGTTATCGTAGGGCGCCCTGGGCCTGGGATGGGGCGTTAGCGTAGGGCGCCCTGGGCCGGGGATGGGGGCGTTAGCGTAGGGCGCCCTGGGCCGGGGATGGGCCGTTAGCGTAGGGCACCCTGGGCCGGGGAGGGGGGCGTTATCGTAGGGCGCCCTGGGCCGGGGATGGGGCGTTATCGTAGGGTCGCTCCCCAGACCTGGGCCGTCGAAGGCACTTCCCGGCAGGGAGACCCTGCCCGAGGGGCCTGTGCCAAAGCTACGCACACGCCTGCAGCCGAGCGTGATCTCTGTCCCCCAGCCGCACTACGCGGGGGGCTGCTGCACCCCTCTGTCGGCCTCACTGAGGCTCAGCTGTGCAGTGGGGGCAGCCGGACTCCCGGCCCCGCGCAGGGCCAATGCCAGCACCACGGCCAGGACGATCAGCAGCACGGCCCCCACCAGCACCCCCAGCAGGGCCAGCTTCAGCTTCCGGTGCTTCCAGCGCTCCTGGCGCGCCACCGTCTTTGTCGTCCGGGTGAAGGCAGAACTCTGCAGGACAGAGGCAGAGAGCTCGGGGCAGCTGGGGACCGGCCTGGGCGTCGCCTCCCCCACATAGCCTGCCCCCTGCTGGCCGCGGCGCAGCCAGGCTCTGCACACCTGGGGGCGGGGCCTTGGGCAGGAGGGCGGGGCCTCGGGTAGAAGGGGCGGGGCTACCCCAGCACCCCCCGCGCAGCTGGCCCCCAGGACAACAGCCCCTCGTCCCGCTGCCAGCAGACCTGTTTATGGGGCCCACGCTGCTGTGGGCCCGGCAGCAGGAGCCCGTTGCATGCCTGTGGGTCTTGGAGGAACCCCCAGGAGCCTATGCGCATGCCCAGCCCCGACCTACCATGACTCGGAGCTCGTCCGCCCTGTTGTCCAGGTCTGCCAGCTTGCCCTCGCGGTCCAGCACCTTGGAGTAGTTGTCCAGCATGATCTGAGTTACCTCCTCGGCCTCCTGCTGGCACCGGTCCAGGTTCTTCTCCACCTGTGGGGACGAGGGGTTCAACGTGGGCCACCCCGCTCTGGCTGTCAGCTGCCGGGGCACAGGCTTAGCTCGCCGGGCCCTGGATCCCGCCAGGCCGGAGGGCAGCCGGGGGACGCCCACGACCGCCTGCGCCCTCTGACTCACATGCTGAGGACCAAGGGGCTAAACCCAGGCCAGGCAGTGGCTGGTCCGTGGCCCTTTTCCTCTCGGGCCCAGCCCAGCCTTCCCGCACGCCCCACGGAAGGACGGCTTCTGCCAAGCTGGCGGGAGGCATGAGTTTGTCGTCCGGTACCTGCTCTGCTGTGCCCTTGTGATGGAGTGGGGGATGTGTGTGTACGTCAGTGTCTCACAGAGGGTGGGGGGCTCCTGCTGAGGGTCACCTGGCGACCAGGTGACACCTTCGTACTGCAGACAAAGGGGGAGGTGGAGCCTGAGGGGTCTGAATTGGAACTGGGAGTTGGAAGCAGTGAGTCTGGGCTGGGAGAGAGAGAGACCAAGGAGGGGGCAAGGCCCCGGCTCCGGGGACCCCTCGCGGCCTCCTCTCTCCAGCATGGATGGGACTGGCTGTCTCTGCCGGCTGCACTGACTCCTCTGTACGACGCTGTGTCCTCTCGGCTAATAAACCCGCTGTTCTCCTGCTGAGCGAGAGTCACTCCTGCCTGCGGCCGGGTGCAGAGCTTGGGGGACCCCGAACCCCGTCACACTGGTGTCAGCAGTGGGATGTTTTGCACCCCAAGGATGGAGCGCCCAGCAGTAAGTGACACGGGCCCAGGAGGAAGAAGGGGGCCTGCGAGAGCCAGGTGTGCTGACAGGCAGTGAGGTGCAGGTCCCCAAGCAGAGGGGCCTGCAGCCGAATCCAAGCAACTGCGGTCGTGGTCCTCGAGACGGGGTGTCACAGCCGAGGAGGGGTTACTCCTGGGAGTCAGCTGGAGTCGGTGCCAGAAGGTGGAGGGGGCGAGGGCCCAACCCCAGGAACAAGTGACCCACAAGGAGGCTGACACGCTGAATGAGTTTGTCCCAAGACAGGGTGCTCATGGTCCTTGAGAGCAGGTGTCACAGCGAAGAAGGGGTTCCGCTGGGAGTCTGTTGGAGTCGGTCCCAGAGGGCAGAGGGGCCTACGGCCTAACCCCGGGGAGTTTGTGACCCGCAAGGAGCCTGGCACACTGAAGGGATTCTTCCAGGAATCGTGGGGTGCAGAGGGCATCAGCCTGTGAGCCTGCAACCACACTCAGCAACTCCGCTGTGAAGTGGCAGCCCCTGGAAACCGAATCGAGATTAAAGAAGCTGGACAAGGCAGCGTGGATGTGCAATGGCAGAGCTGAGGGTTAAGGAAACTCCTGCAGAGGTGAGCCCAGATCGGGGCAGGGAACCCTGGACTGCATGGAGCTCTGAACCGAGTGGCCTGCCACAGCTCAAGGAGGGAAGGAGCGATTCCAACCCATCATCTACTAGTGGCCAAGACAGACCTGCGAAGAGTTTTCCAGGCCGGGCTGAGGAAGGTGCCTGTGTGTCTGGGCAGGAAAGCAGCTGGTCCACTGGGAATGGCAAGTTGTCTGTGAGAGAAGCTGCTTCACCTTCTGGGTGTGTGTCTCAGACCAGCCAGGGGGGCTGCGGCAAAAGAGAGAGTGTCTCCCATTGTCTGTCTGCCGTTGAACAGGGGAGAGAGCAGAGCCTGCATTTGAAAAAGGTGCCAATGAGGAAACTAGGCCATTGCCTGAAGAAGACTCCCCCAGCCTGGGGTGGCTGGAGAGGGAACCCAGAAAAGAGCATTCCAGGTGTGACTCTGAATCCAGCCATGGGGGCTGGAGCAGAGGGAATGGCTCTGGGATGGGCAGTGGTGTCCCTGATAAGGACGCTGGTCCTTGGTGCAAGAAAGGTGCTTCTGCTTCTAGGGAAGTGAATCCTTTGCCTGAGCCTGTGGGGGCTCGAGATGGGGCCAAGATCCCAGAGCTGGATCTGAGGGCAGCTGAAGCCCAGATGGGAAGTGGGCCTGCCTCTGTGTCCCTCAGGGGGGGTGATGCTTTAACTCGGTCTGATCCAGTTGGTATCACCAGGGAATCCCAGAGACCAGCCGATTCTGGTACTTGTTCTTTGCCTGATGCTGGAAGGGGTGAGAGAACTCTGTCTGACCAGAGTCATCCTCTAGCCAGGACACAGGAGCTGTGTCTACACGTGCACACTACTTCGAAGTAGCGGCACTAACTTCGAAATAGCGCCCGTCGCGGCTACACGCGTCGGGCGCTATTTCGAAGTTAACTTCGACGTTAGGCGGCGAGACGTCGAAGTCGCTAACCTCATGAGGGGATCGGAATAGCGCCCTACTTCGACGTTCAACGTCGAAGTAGGGAACGTGTAGACGATCCGCGTCCCGCAACGTCGAAATTGCCGGGTCCTCCATGGTGGCCATCAGCTGAGGGGTTGAGAGATGCTCTCTCTCCAGCCCCTGCGGGGCTCTATGGTCACCGTGGGCAGCAGCCCTTAGCCCAGGGCTTCTGGCTGCTGCTGCTGCAGCTGGGGATCCATGCTGCATGCACAGGGTCTGCAACCAGTTGTCGGCTCTGTGGCTCTTGTGTTGTTTAGTGCAACTGTGTCTGGGAGGGGCCCTTTAAGGGAGCGACTTGCTGTTGAGTCCGCCCTGTGACCCTGTCTGCAGCTGTTCCTGGCACCCTTATTTCGATGTGTGCTACTTTGGCGTGTAGACGTACCCTCGCAGCACCTATTTCGATGTGGTGCTGCCCAACATCGAAGTTGAGCATCGACGTTGCCAGCCCTGGAGGACGTGTAGACGTTATTCATCGAAATAGCCTATTTCGATGTTGGCTTCACGTGTAGACGTAGCCAGGAAGAGCAGACTGGCAATGGAGTTATGGTGCCTGATGAAGATAAAGAAGCTGGTAGCGGAAGGGAGGGCTGTGATCCTACCCTTTTGTCTAGTGGTACTGGTTCTCTACCTGGAGGAGGATTACGTGGGAATCTGCCTGATGGGCCTGAAGTGATCCTGGGTGTCGGTGAACCCCAGGAGCTGGTTGTGGCTCAAGGGAGCAGTGCCCCTGTGGAGGCAGACAGGGGTGAGTTATTGTTTGGGGGAGCTCTTGAGGAAGAAAATTTCCCTGAGCAATCCATGGGGACTGCAGAAAATGGGAGTGAGGTGAAGAGTAAACAGGAAAGGTGCATGTCTGTAAGAGCCAGAGCAGCCCTTTGCATGTGGAGAAGTTTGTTTCAGTTCCTGATGGCCAGGACCTGCCTGAGTATGAAACCTCTGGCTGTGCTTTGCAAGGGTCCAAAGCAGGCACGGTAAAGGTTTCTCAGGAACTGGAAGTTGGGCCAAGTAAAGCGAAGACTATCGGGGAGTGTGAGCAGCCCTGTGATAACCAAGTGAAACAGCTGCACAGTCAGTCTCTGTAGGATGCAGGAGAGGGCCAGCAATTCCTCACCTCCAGATGGTGGAAACACTTATATTCTTATACTGGACTCCACTTCTGATTCCATGGGGAGGCAGAAGTTGGAGGTGGAAGGACAAAGGAGCTGTGGGCCTGGTGGGCCGATAAGGGATAAACAGGGATTCCTCCATGTGGATTCTGCATCTGGGACTCGCAAAACAACTTTCAGAAACCAGTTTGGTTTGCAAATTTCCAGACTGGCTGGGAGGGGCCCTCTCCCTGAGATCATCAATGGCCCAGCTCTCCTTAGAAGGGAGGGCACAGCCAGAGAGATCAAATTTCCACCCTAGAGAGCAAGACAGATTAGAACTTGATGGTGCTAAGAAAGGCCTCAGCCATTTTGCCCCAAAATACCAGATTCGCAAGGATGTTACACAAAGGTTGTGGTCTACCAAAGAGCAACATAAATGTACACGTGCAATGGGGTTGTTCTGTTACTCACGCTGACTGCTGTAACCAATGGATGATGCGACCAGAAGCTGTAGAATTGTACCGTGTACTGCATGTTTGGAAAGAGCCGGGTAACATGATGCCATTGATGTAGAAGTATGGAGTTGTATGTTGAAGGACTTTGCAATTCTGAAATGTCACCGCTCTTCCCTGTAACTAGTCTTGCAACCTCTCACGAGGAGGAACATTCCAACCCTATTGTGTGGCATGGAAGGGGAAACTGAGGCACACAACCATTTTGGTGGTCTGGCTCAATGCCAAGGGTGGAAGCATTTGTACCTTCCTTTACTGGCCTGCAACTGAATCCCAAACATTGGCTGGAGCAGCTGTATGGACGGGTGGGCAGACGGGGCAGGGCCCAGACCAGAGAAGAACGGTTTGATCTGCTGCTGCTGCAGCAGCTGTATGGGCTCTGCCTGCCCGACTTGGGAACGTGGCTGATGGACCGGAGACTGAAGCAGGGAGACCAACCAGCCCGAGGGAACTAAAGGGACTGGCCCGGCTGCATCACACAAAAAGGGCCAAGACCAAGCTCCTGACTTAGAGCCTCCCGTGGCAGGATTATGACATGGAGGTGGTAACATCAAGGGGAGCACCGAGGGAACAGCCGATGCCCTATCGCGTGGGGAAGACCCCGAACTTCCCCAGGTCACCGGCTGAGTGACCCCGCTCAGTTCAGTCTGGAAGGAGGGAGAGATGTGATGGAGTGGGGGATACATGTGTGCAAAAGTGTGACAGGTGTCTCGCACAGGGTGGGGGGCTCCTGCTGAGGGTCACCTGGCGCCCAGGTGACACCTCTGGGCTGCAGACAAAGGGGGAGATGGAGCCTGAGGGGTTTGAATTGGAACTGGGAGTTGGGAGCAGTGAGTCTGGGCTGGGAGAGAGCGAGACCAAGGAGGGGACAAGGCCCCGGCTCTGGGGGCCCCTCGGGGCCTCCTCTCCCCAGCATGGATTGGACTGGCTGTCTCTGCCTGCTGTACTGACTCCTCTGTACGACGCTGTGCCCTGTCGGCTAATAAACCCGCTGCTCTCCTGCTGAGCGAGAGTCACTCCTGCCTGCGGCCGGGTGCAGAGCTTGGGGGACCCCTGAACCCCATCACAGCCCTGCACCGTCCAGGGCCTGATTTTCCGCGGAGACTTTACTTATGTTCTTTCTTGCTTCCTTTCAGCTGAGCCCTGCCTTGCCAAAGAGGCCCCGCTTGCTGTGTGCCAGGCAGGAGAGGTGCTGGCACACCCTCCCGGACCAGCTCTGGAGGAGCGCGTGACACAAGCAGGAAATCTCCAGGAGGATAAATCCTCGGTGCCAACACGCGGCTGCCCTGACCTTGGCAGTTCCTTGGCAGCCCCCAGGGAAACCCTCCCGCCACAGGCAGGTCCGAGGAAGCAGACCCACCGGGGGGTGGTGCTGGGCATGGGACAGTCGCTGAGCAGACTCCAGCAGGAAACGGGAACCCTTCAGCCAGCGACCGACCCAGCGCAGCGGCATGTGCTGAAAGCCGGGGTGGGAAATTCCCAGCTCATCGGGCCTGGTCGCAGAGGGGAGACCTTGCTGGAATGGCAGCAGGAGCAGGGCAGGGCAGGGAGGGCTGGGCCCCATGGAGCAAGGGGAGATCAGTCTGCCCAGCCCCATGGCTGATTGCTAGCCCCCCCCCACTCCCCTCTCGGTCGGGGTACCTGGGGGGGCGTAGGATTGGCTCAGCCTTTGCCCCTTCTCTGGGATTCGCTCGGGCCCAGGCCCCGGCTCATGGCAGGGGTTCCTGACCCGCCCCCCAGTATTTGGTCCTGGCCCGTTGCTGCAGGTTGTGGCTGGCGCCTGCCTCGGGCCAGGACAGGGCTCCCGGCGGTGGGGGGGGGAGCAGTTACGGGAACCAGCCAGTAACTATTGTTTCCCGTCCGCCGCTTTGCTGGATGCCTGGAGGTGGGGAGAGGTGGAAAAGGCGTCAGCACAGCAGGAAAGTCCTGGCGCCGCACCATGCTGGGGGCAGGGCCCTTGGGGGAGCGGGTCGGGCTCTGCCACCGACTCCCCCTGGCTGGGCACAAGCGCCCCACGAACATCTGACAATCACTGTCCACCGCCTCCCCTGGCACAGCCAGCCCCTGGGGGGAGTGTCTGGGGGTCTGGGCCCAACGGGGCCCTGATCTCGGGTGGTCTGGGCAGCACCTGGCCCGACAGGGCATTTATCTCAGGGGGGCTCTGGGCAGCGCCTGGCCCGACGGGGCCCTGATCTCGGGGGGTGTTTTCAGGTGTGAACAGGGCACATGCAGCAGCTACCGCCTCTGCGCATGGTGTAGCCACAGCCCCAGGGGGCCAGGGATATCGCCGAGGGTGCTGAGACATGAGGACCATGCTGGCCCAAGGGGGTTTCTGAGCGGCGCAGAGAGGGAACGTGGGGCAGGTGGCACGCGCTGAGCCTGTGCTGACAGCACAGGTGGGGTTCCCGGGCTGGAGACCCACACACCTAGAGGGCCTGAGCTTGCTAGCGTTCCCGGGCCCTGACCCTCCAGGCTGCGGAGGGTTCGGCCCACCCCCCGCCCTGCAGCCCCCGCCCCAGCGTATCCGTGAGGCTGAGCTGCCCGGCACACCCGCCAGGTTGCCAGCCAGATTCCACAGGGCTCATGCCCCACGTGCGGGGAGAGGAGGCCCAGAACGCAAAGAACCCAGGAGTCCTGCCTGCCTGCCCGGGCTGTGACTGTCCCCTGGCCCCAGGGAACCGAGCTGCATCACCCCCCAGGCCAGCCAGCAGCCACCCCCACAGCCCTAGCCCCTCTTGCTCTGCAGGATACAGACACACCAATCACCCGCTGCAGCCCTGCAGCGCACACCCCACCCCCGAACAAAAGCCTTTCAGAGAGGAAGCAGCCAAGGCCAGGGGTTCCCCGCAGCCGCAGCACCTCGGCTGCATGAAAGGAAGCGCGACTTCCCAGCCACAGGCTCCTGGGGGCCCATTTCCCACGGGTCTAAACCAAGAGGGGCCTCTCTGCCCCAGGGTCCCCGCAACCGTCCTGGCCAGGCTGACCCCCTCCCTGCAGGCCGGGCCCCTGGGGGAGCTGCCCACAAGTCCTGGAGGGATGGCCGGAGGCTGGAGCTGGGGGGCCGGATCCTCGGCTGGGCAGACCACCGCTGGCCACACCATGCCGTGCCTGGTGCCCGAGGCGGGTTCGGGGGCAACAGAGCAGCCTGTCCTCAGAGGGGGGCCGCCTACAGCCACCGGGGAGCTACCCAACCCTGCTCCCCATAGCTCAGAAGCCAGGCTCTGCTCGCCAAGGCTCCTCAGCCCCCCAGGACTCTCACGCACCAGCAAGGCCTCTGCAGGCCCCTAGTCCTGGGGGTCAGAATGGGGGAGGCGGGTCCACAGGCATCCCCTGGCCCTGCCCCACAGCCAGGGGGGCCCTGACCCCTGAGCTGGGCACGCTCAGCTGGCTGCCCCGGCAGAAGGGAAGCAGCCACCCACGGCTCCCTGCACCAGCCCAGCTCAGCCGGTGGGCGCCCCCAGGGCCGAAGGTGCCAGCTGGGGCAACGGGACCAGGCCACACAAGGGGGTGCCGCAGCAGCTAGAGCTCCTACATAGAGAGTCTAGGGCAGGGCTGGGCTGAGGGTTCGGCTCTGGCATGGTGGGAGCGCCCCGCTCCAGGAACCCCAAGGCCGGCTGATAGTTACTGAGCTACGCTGCAGAAGGTCGAGGGGACCTCGGAGGGGGAGAAGCCCAAGGGGTGTCAGGGGACTTGGCCACAGAAAGGAATTTACCAGCCTAACTCCCCTGGCCGGCTCCACCTCCCATGTGGGGGCCGTGCCAGAGAGACATAAGCCAAACCTTGGCACCGAACCCCGCAGGAAGGCAGTGTGGCCTAGTGGAAAGAGCGCGGGACCGGACCAGGGGGTCAAAATCTGGGATTTGGTTCGAGCTCTGCCCCTGCAGCGCCGGGGGACTTTGGGCACGTCGCGCCCCTGCCGCGTGCCTCAGTTTCCCCACTGGCAAAAGGGACCAGGCACACGGAGGGGCTCTCGGGCAGGGGCTGGGCTCAGGGCCCCCTTTTCACACCCTTGCCTGCCGGGAGGAGGGAGAGCCCAGCCAGGAAGGGCCCTGAGTCCTCAAAGCCTCAGCGACTGGCAGGGCAAAGCGCAGGGCTCGGGACCAGGTCAGGGTGTGACCCTGGGCTCCTGCGGCCTCACGCCGGGCGGGGGAGAGGGTGGGGAGGGACCACAGGGCAGCTGCCTGGAGGGGCACCAGCGGGGCAGATCGGGGGACACAGGGCCCAGCGCTGGGCCCCAAGGAGACCCCAAGGCGGGGGTGGGCCCGGCCCGATCCCAGTGCCCCGCTGGGGGAGCTGCGCGCCCGGGGTACCCGAACCGAAAGCGCCGCGCGCCCCTCACCATGGCGCCGTGTCGCGTCCGGCCCCTCCTCTCCGCTCCGACCCGACCCGCTCCGATCCGATCCGATCCGCTCCGCTCCGCTCCGACCCGACCAGACCCGATCCGGCCCCTCCGCTCCGGCTTCTCGGCTGGGCCCGCGGCGGCCTCGGGCACCGCTCGTGGGGGACGGGGGCGGGGGGCTGGGCCAGTAGCACCGCCCAGATCCTCCGCCGGGCGCGGCGCCGCCCCCGGACTCAGCCGGGGCCCCGCGCACGGGTCACTCTGGTCTCACCCCGGGGCCCCGCGCTCGGGTCACTCCAGTCTCACCCCGGGGGCCGCGCTCGGGTCACTCCGGTCTCACCCCGGGGCCCCGCGCTCGGGTCACTCTGGTCTCACCCCGGGGGCCGCACTCGGGTCACTCTGGTCTCACCCCGGGGGGCCGCGCTCGGGTCACTCCGGTCTCACCCCGGGGGCCGCACTCGGGTCACTCTGGTCTCACCCCGGGGGGCCGCGCTCGGGTCACTCCGGTCTCACCCCGGGGCCCCGCGCTCGGGTCACTCTGGTCTCACCCCGGGGGCCGCCCTCGGGTCACTCCGGTCTCACCCCGGGGGCCGCGCTCGGGTCACTCCGGTCTCACCCCAGGGCCCTGCACTCGGGTCACTCCGGTCTCACCCCAGGGCCCCGCACTCGGGTCACTCCGGTCTCACCCCGGGGGCCGCGCTCGGGTCACTCCGGTCTCACCCCGGGGGGCCGCGCTCGGGTCACTCCGGTCTCACCCCGGGGCCCTGCGCTCGGGTCACTCTGGTCTCACCCCGGGGGCCGCCCTCGGGTCACTCCGGTCTCACCCCGGGGGCCGCGCTCGGGTCACTCCGGTCTCACCCCAGGGCCCTGCACTCGGGTCACTCCGGTCTCACCCCAGGGCCCCGCACTCGGGTCACTCCGGTCTCACCCCGGGGGCTGCGCTCGGGTCACTCCGGTCTCACCCGAGGGCCCCGCGCTCGGGTCACTCCGGTCTCACCCCGGGGGCTGCGCTCGGGTCACTCCGGTCTCACCCCAGGGCCCCGCGCTCGGGTCACTCCACTCCGGTCTCACCCCAGGTGCTGCGCTCGGGTCACTCCGGTCTCACCCCGGGGGCCGCGCTCGGGTCACTCCGGTCTCACCCCAGGGCCCTGCACTTGGGTCACTCCGGTCTCACCCCGGGGGCTGTGCTCGGGTCACTCCGGTCTCACCCCAGGGCCCTGCACTTTTGGGTCACTCCGGTCTCACCCCAGGGCCCCGCGCTCGGGTCACTCCGGTCTCACCCCGGGGCCCCGCGCTCGGGTCACTCCGGTCTCACCCCGGGGCCCCGCGCTCGGGTCACTCCGGTCTCACCCCGGGGGCCGCGCTCGGGTCACTCCGGTCTCACCCCGGGGCCCCACGCTCGGGTCACTCCGGTCTCACCCCGGGGCCCCGCGCTCGGGTCACTCCGGTCTCACCCCGGGGCCCCGCGCTCGGGTCACTCCGGTCTCACCCCGGGGGCCGCGCTCGGGTCACTCCGGTCTCACCCCGGGGGCCGCGCTCGGGTCACTCCGGTCTCACCCCAGGGCCCCGCGCTCGGGTCACTCCGGTCTCACCCCAGGGGGCCGCGCTCGGGTCACTCCGGTCTCACCCCGGGGCCCTGCACTTGGGTCACTCCGGTCTCACCCCGGGGGCTGCGCTCGGGTCACTCCGGTCTCACCCCGGGCCCCGCGCTCGGGTCACTCCGGTCTCACCCCAGGGCCCCGCGCTCGGGTCACTCCGGTCTCACCCCAGCGCGGGTCACTCCGGTCTCACCCCGGGGGCCGCGCTCGGGTCACTCCGGTCTCACCCCAGGGCCCCGCGCTCGGGTCACTCCGGTCTCACCCCGGGGGCCGCGCTCGGGTCACTCCGGTCTCACCCCGGGGGCTGCGCTCGGGTCACTCCGGTCTCACCCCGGGGGCCGCGCTCGGGGTCGCTTTGGGGGAGGATTGGGCCCTGGCCTCTCTTTATTCTTTTCACTTCCGCCTTTTCCCTCCCCGTGCGCAGGAGGAGGCCAGAGCAGCAGCCCGTAGAGTGGGACAAAGGGCCAGGCAGTGCTGGGAGGAGGGGTCAGGACATCTGGGTGCCACACATCTCTGCCCCTGCCCTGCTAGGTGACCTTGGTGAAATCCCTGCCCCCGGCTGTGCCTCAGTTTCCCTTTCTGCAATGACCCCTCCTTTTGCGAGCGGCTCTGAGCTCTGGGGCAGGCGCTCCAGGCACGTTTAACGCGAGGAGAGGACAAGGCTGAGGTTTAGTGCCCAGATCTGACTTGACCACCCGCTCCCCAGTGTCTTTTGCAGGGACTCCAGGGCTCTGACCCAACAGGCATCCTCCCCTGGGGCTGGCTGCAGCCCACGCTGCCCGTGTGAAGGCTGCAGGGCCCGCTGGTGGAAGGGAGCAAGTGGGGGGTTCTGGCAGCTCCTCGGGGATCCCAGGGGAGAAGCAGATCGGCTGTTGCTGTGTAGCTAACTGGCACCCTGGGAACAGCTCCTGCCTTCCAGCCGGTGCTTAGTTACCTCCCAGGCTCCAGCTGAACCCCGCAGGCCCAGGTCAGCCCCCAGGGAGCAGGCAGGGGAGTAAAGCCCCCACCGGAGAGCAGGGCGTGCAGCAGATGGATGTTACACGCAGACCACAGCTGCTCCATGGCTGCAGGACAGTGAGCAGCCAGGCCCAGGCATCAGAGGGGAGCCCAAACCTGCCCTTGGACCAGGGCTGCTCCCCAGAGCAGGGCCTTACTTTGCCTTTTAACTTGCTTCAGTATGAGCCATTTTCCACCCCCCGCCCCCCCGTGCCCTAATCAGCAAAGGGAGCTTTGGCCCCCTGCTGCCACGTTCCCAGTGCACCAAGCACAAGGGTGGCTGGAGGGAAGCATTGGGGGTAACACTGATCTAAGGGGGTTCGGGGTCCCCGAACTCTGGCCCCCCCCGCAGCCAGCAGTGCCTCACTCGGCGGGGGGAGGAGCAAGTTATGGGGCACAGCACCCAGAAGTGCCCACCTGACCCATACCAGGGAAGAGAGCCCCCCCAAGGGGACCCCAGGCCTGGAGCTCCTGCCCAGGCCCAACCTGAGTTCCTCTCCAGCCCCCAGACAACGCCCCCTAACCACGGGCTTCTCATGCAAATCAGCCAGGCTCCGCCCCTCCGTTTGTCTGAGCAGGGGGGGACCCACTTAAAGCCCCCACAGCCTCGGGGAGCTACTCGGCCCATCCCACACACACACCACCCGCTACATCACCGAAGCGTAGATTTAAGGGGCGAGAATTGCCGGGGTGACACACAGGCCTAGTGGGAGGATTTCGATTGTAACTCCAGGAGAATTCCAGGGCAGAGAGGAAGTCCTGTGGCCTTTGCACCTGCTGGGCAAAATGCCCAGGTCGTAGTGTGGGAGACTTTGCACGCCAGCCCCGGCCACCCCTGAATCACAGGAGCTGTAGGGAGAATTATTTGAGTGCCAGGGGGGTGGGTAGTTAGAGGGGGAGCTCCCGACCTTGGGGAGCACCCAGGGAGCTGAAGCTCACCATGGTGCCTAGGCCTTCCTGCCAGAGAACCCAACCCTCACGAGCACCGGGGCGAATAACTGTTACCCCTGCGGAGGGGACGGCGGCCGACCAGGGCGGCCCAGCTCGCCGGCTGGCTCGGAACAGGCGCTGGGAGTGCAGCGCCAGAAAGGAGAGAAAGTCAAAATCCCCAGTGCCTCCCTCCCACCCCCTGTGCTGCCCCCAGCGCGGGCCGCCCATGGGTTGACAAGGGGCAGTTGGGGCTGCGAGGGGTTAATCCTGGGGGCAGGGGGCGGTTGGGGTTGTGAGGGTTTAATCCTGGGGGCAGTTGGGGCTGTGGGGGTTTAATCCCGGGGGGCAGGGGGCAGGTGGGGCGGTGAGGGGTTACTCCTGGGGGTAGGGGGGCGGTTCGGGGCTATTTGCATTCACCCCCCCATGCCAAGCAGGCCTCCTGCTACAGCCCGTAGCACAGACACACCCGGGCACTGCCAGCTTGCCGCACGCTCCGTCCTGGCCCCCGGCAGCAGCGCCAGTGTGGCTGGGTGCAGACAATGGTGACAGAGCTGGCCCACTACTCGGGGGGGCAGCGGCAGCAGTGGTGGTGGTGGGGGGCGGGGGGTGCATGGTGTCCCTGCCCCCCATGGGCTGCCCTGGCCCCCCACGGTGCACTGTGGTTTGAAATCCTGGAGGCCCTGCGTAACCTGGGCTCGGCCCTGCCATGCTGGGCACTTCTGGGGAGTGGGGAAGGGGGCACGGGGTGGGGCTGGGGGTCAAATACCCCGCAGCCGCCAGGAACGGTGCCCTGGGGTTCCGGCCCAGTTACCCTGAGATGCAGGGGGGAGATTTCCCAAGCCCCCAGCTCTGGGGCCACCCCGGCCCAGCACGCCAGGTGTTGACCATGGACTTCCCAAGGGGCTGGTGGTGCTGAGAGTTGGCACTTGCGGCCTAGGGCACGGCGGTGCAGTTCTCACGCCAGCCCGGGAACTAGCAGCAAGCATGGGTGGGAGGAAGAGTGGTTGGGGGCGGGGGGGGGACGACTGAGCCCTGATTGGCTGAAGTCAGTGTCAGCCCAGGAGTGAGCCCAGCCCAGCTGTTTACTTACCCGGGAACTAAACAGCAAAAAGCTGGCAGGCGGGCGCCAACTTGTGCCCAGCAACCGCAGCCCCACCGCTCCCAGCAGGCGCCACTGGGGGGGGGCAGGGCACTGGGGGAGCAGAGATTCCACCCCGCCTTGCCCAGCAGATGGCATTTGGAGGGCAGGGCACTGCAGGGGCAGATATTCCAGCCCCGTCTCTCCCAGTCGGTGGTACTCGGGGGGGCAGGGCACTGGGGGGAGGGGGGGCGTAGAGGTTCCACCCCCACCTCGCCCCACAGGTGGCACTCCAGGGGCAGGGCACGGGGGGGGGGGGGGGCAGAGATTCCAGCCCAGCGGGGAGAGGTTGCAGATGGGTACAGAGGGAGGCAGAGGCCAGTTCCTTGTAATCACTCTATTGTCCAGTGCACTATAAATACATGTCTCGGGGGGGGGGGGGGGGGGGGCAACCTGCCTCTGCGGCGGGGAGTCGGGAAGATTCAGCCTCTCTCCAGGGCTGGGGGATGCAGGGGGCTCCGACCCCCCTCCCAAAGCCGGGAGCCTCTGCCGCTGCCCTGCCCCACCCCACAAGCCCCAGCTCCGTCAGGGGGCTGCTCATACGACCTACACACTGCTACCCTCAGGCGCATGGCCAGGCGAGGCCTTCGCTCTCCCCGCCACCAGGGCACTGCCAGCTGCTCCCTCAGTGCAGGCAAGAGAGGGCATGCCTGCACCTCTGAGAGCTCCCAGCCCCAGCAGCCAGCCAGCCGGGGGTGTCGGGGGGAGCCCGGCCTGGCCAGACACACACAGACACCCCCTCCCCCTGCTATACCTTAAGGGGCAGGCGAAATTCCCCTGCTGGGGCCCAAGGCACAGCAGCCATGGACCACGCCCCACTCTGCCCCACTGCCCGGGGGCTGAGGCAAATTCAGCTCCTGGGGAGCAGGGAGCTGTGCCTGCCAGCTGGGGGCAGGAGCCTCGTGATGCCGGGGAAGAGGGGCCTGCAGTGTTGGGGCTGGGAGCTGGGCCAAGGGGAGTCACCCTGGGGGCGGGGGGGAGCCCCACAGGCGGAGCGGAGTAAGGGACAGAGCACTTCCCGGGGGGCCTGGGGTCAGGGCCCTCCTGGGATAGGGAGGGGCAGCTCCCCCCGGACCCCAGGCCAGGCCGAGGGGGCCTATGTGGGGATGACGTTGGTGGCGAAGAGGATGATGAGGATGAGGATGATGGCCACAATGACGCAGATGATGGCGATCATCTTGACGTTCTTCCACCAGTACTTGCGGGCAACCTTCTGCGAGGTCGTCTTGAAGTGCTCGGACTGCGGGAGAGGTGGGGCGTTAGCTGGTCCTGCCGGGGGTGGCAGCCTGGCTCAGCCCCCAGGCAACTGGGCACAGCCTGCCCCCCCCCAGGTGGAAGGAATGGGCTGCCCCCGAGTTGGCACATGGGACGCTGGTGCTGCTTGTGGGCCCAGCAGGGGGGTTGCTCCGGAGCCGGCCCCCCCCCCCCCCCCCCCCCCCCCCCCCCCCCAGAGGCTCTCGCCCTCCACGGTGCCGGCACCGGCCCGTGCCAAGTGCCCCAGATAAGCGGCGGTCCAAAGGGCAGCGCACGCCGCAGCTGTCAGGGCTGAGCAGCAGCTGAGCAAATGGCCCCACCCCGGGGGTGTCCCCTGGCACACACAGGCAGGGGCCAGGCCCGGCAGGATGCAACCCCAAGCGCAGGGCGCCCCCCCGAGGGCAGTGTGGGGCCTCAGCTGGGTGGCGCCAGAGCTGGTGCCAGGCCTTGGCCCCTGTGCCCCAAAACCAGGTCTCCAGACCCCACTGGGTAACGCTCTGCAAACCACCTCCCCTCCTGCTCCCCAGGGCTCACCGTCGCCTCCAGGTCTTCGGTCTTGTTCCGCAGGTGGTCCAGATTCTCGCCCCGCGCCAGGATCCGCTCCACGTTCTGGGTCATGATGTTCTTCACCCCCTCCACTTCGCTCTGCAGGTTCCTCACCCGGTCGCTCGCCATCCCGCCGCCGGGGCCGGTTCCCTCCTGGGTGAGATCACCACTAGGGTGAGTGGGGGGCTGGCTGCAGCCGGGGCCCAGGGAAGGGAGGGGGACCCTGCAGAAGCCAAAAGCCCCAATCCTGGGGCCCCGCTGCAGCCCTGTCCACCTGGGGAGTCCAGACTATTTCACAGACGCCATTTGAGCCTCCAGGCCACAGCACCACACCACTCATGTGGGGAAACTGAGGCAGCCGACAGCCCCACCCAAAGGCAGGGCCGAAACCAAGAATAGGGCCCAGGAGTCCTGCCTCCCGGAGTCTCACTCCCCTCGCAGGGTCAGGAACAGAAGCAGGCATCCCGGCGCACGCCCCCCCTGCTCTAACCGCTGGGCCGCAGCGCCACAGGGGAGGCAGAGGAGGCAGGCGGCAAGGAGAGGCTGCCAGGCACCAGGTCCCACGAGGCAGACCTGGCCACCCGCATCGCTGCGTAATGGCTACAGGGAGCCTCCAGCGCCAGGCGTCAGCCAGGGGATCCCAGCAACCTCCCCGCCCGATGCCCGCTGCTTGCTCGGCCCCACCAGCCCAGGCAGACCCCTCTGAGAGCACCCCCAGCCTGTGATCGGGGCAGGGACAGGCGCCCTCCCCCCAGCCTGCTCCGCGGCCGGACTGGTCAGACCTGGCCGGGCGGAATCTCAGAAACGCTGACCTGGGCCAGCGCCCCGAGGCCGGCAGGCGGGCGGGCGCGGAGCCAGCGCCGGGGTGTCCTTCAGAGAGAAGCCCCCCCGGGACCAGCCCTGCCTGGCAGCTGTTCTGTCACCCCCCTGCCGGTTCATGGCAGCCTCCCCAGCACCAACCACACTGAGCCCACGCTGGCCCCCAAACCTGCCACCGGGGTTGGTTCAGAGGTGGCCAAGTCACCCCACCAGCAGGGCCAGAGCCCCCATTCCTGCCCCAGGCCCCTTGAAAGGCACCTCCGAATCCCCTGACACACCCCCTCATGGCCAGGGCAGCTACAGCCTAACAGGGTCACCCCTCTGCACACCCCTCACAGCCAGGGCAGCTACAGCCTGACACGGCCTCCCCTCCACAACACCCCTCCCGGCCAGGGCAGCAGGGAAACCTCCCCCAACCAGCCAGGACCCAGGCCGACCCCTTCTCACCACCCCCAGGTGAGTTAGTGACCCCCGAAGCCGGTGCCAGGGACACCCTGCTCTTCTGCCCAGCGGCTTTGCAGCTGCTCCGGGGACAGGCAGGTCACCCCACCCTGCAGTGGGGGGTCACAGCTAATGGGGCCTCAGGGCACCACCAGTCCTTTAGCAGGGGTCCCCAAAGACCCCCCCAGGCCCCAGCCCGCACACCCCTCGGCATAGCCAACAGACCCCCTGCAGGTGGAACCCAGACCCATGGCCTCCTGTCACCCCAACTCCCCTGCACCCCCAAAGAGCCCTACAATTGGGGACCCTCACCTCCAGCTGCAGAGCGGGGCTCGGGCTGGGCTCAGCGTGCCAAAGACCGTTGGGGCTGCCCACTTCCCCTTCCTCCCAGCAGGCAGAGCAGGAGCCCCAGCCCTGGGGGCGGGAGCTGGGCAGTGCAGGGGCCTGTCACTCGGGGGCGGGGGGGGACCCCTGCTCCTGAGCCCCTGCTGGGTAGCCCGCACCAGAGCCCCCCCACTGCTTCCTGGATGGCCCCTAGCAAGGCCTCCCCCTACCTGGAGCCGACCCCTCCCCCAAGCCCTACCTGGGACAGACTCCCCTGTGGGGACCCCCCCCCCAGCACAGACTCCCTGCCCTGCCTTGGACAGACCCCCCCAGGGGGACCCCCCCACCCCTGCCTGGGACAGACCCCCTGCCCTGCCTAGGACAAACCCCTAGCCCCCGCCTGGCACAGACCCCCCCAGGGGGACCCCCCACCCCTGCCTGGGACAGACCCACCCCGGGACCCCCGGCTCCCCCCGCCCAGCGCTCGCACTCCCCAGCCCCCCCCCCCCACCGCCTGCAGCTCCGAGCACCGGCCCGACTCCCCAGCTGCGGGCGGCCCGGGGGGTGGGGCGGGCAGCGCGGCCCCCAGCAGCGGAGCCGGGCGGGGTGGCGCGGCCCCGATCCGGGCGCTCACCATGCTCCGCTCCGGGGCTCGGTTCCGCTGCAGCTGCGCCGAGTTTCGGTCAAACTTCCTGCTTCCTACAGCCGGCCCGGCCCCGGCGTTAAAGGGACACGGCCGGGCGCGGCCCGCACCACGGGGCAGCCCCCGCCCCGCCCCTTCAGGGGTCCGCCGGGGCTCCCCGCAGGGCTGGAGGGAGGGGCACTGGCAGAGCGGGGTATCAGGGGCAGGGGGCGGGGGTCAGGAGGGGCGACAGGGCTGCAGCGGGGCGGTCGGGGTGGAGCTGGGGGTCAAGAGGGGCAGGAGTGCCAGGGGTGGAGCTGGGGGTCAGGAGTGGCAGGGGGTGGAGGTCAGGAGGGGCGACAGGGCTGCAGCGGGGGGGGGGGGTCGGGGTGGAGCTGGGGATCCGGAGGGGCAGAGGGTGGGGGGCAGGAGTGGCAGGGGGTGGAGCTGGGGGGCAGGAGGGGCAGAGGGTGGGGGCAGGAGGGGGACAAGAGGGGGCAGAAGTGGCAGGGGTGGAGTTGGGGGGTCAGGGGTGAAGCTGGGGGTCAGGAGGGGCAGAGGGTGGGGGGCAGGGGTTGGGGCAGGAGTGGCGGGGGTGGAGTTGGGGGTTGGGGTGGAGTTGGGGGTCAGGGGGGGCAGGGGTGGAGCTGAGGGTCAGGGGGGCAGGGGGTGGGGGCAGGAGGGGGGGCAGGAGTGGCGGGGGTGGAGTTGGGGGTCGGGGTGAAGGTGGGGGTCGGGAGGGGCAGGGGGTGGGGGCAGGAGTGGCGGGGGTGGAGTTGGGGGTCAGGAGGGGCAGAGGGTGGGGGGCAGGGGTTGGGGCAGGAGTGGCGGGGGTGGAGTTGGGGGTTGGGGTGAAGGTGGGGGTCAGGAGGGGCAGGGGGTGGGGGTCAGGAGGGAGGAGCCAGAGGCTGTCCTGGGTGGGGGAGTTCCACCCACTCTGCCCCCCAGCCCCCGGGGCGGAGAGCAGCCAGTGCAAACGCCTGGGGTGGGTCCGGCGGGAGGAGGACAGGCCCCACTGCTCCCAGCCCCTCTTCCCGGAGGCTGAGCTGCTGCTGGGGGCTACACCCTGCTCTCGCCAGCCCCGGCTGGGGGGCTCAGGCTCTGCTCCGCAAGCGACGCTCAGCCTTGCTGGCACCCCGGGCTCCCCTGGAGGCCGGACGCTTTAGCGGGTCCCAGGGCCCAGCATGGCCCCTCCACCCCCAGCTGGCTGGTTCCCATCTCCCGGCCCCCTGGCGGGTGGGGTACCGCGCTGCAGGATGGGGCCCCCCAGGGTTTGGGGCCTTCGCCGGGGGCACGTGGCTGGAGGCCCTGGTGCCCAGGCCGAGGGCACTGCCCGGCCTAGCGACTGCCTGAGCCTGAGCCAGGCCCCCAGCTCTCGGCAGTGCTGGAGGCCTGGTCGTCCGCAGCCCCGAGCCGCACAGGCCACGACAGGGCCACAGGACCCCCTGCGCCCCACATGCAAAGGTGGCACGGCCTGCAGCCCCCCCGCCCTGCTGCCTCCTGCAGGCTCTCCCGGCTGGGAGGGCTCCCCTCCTGCTGCCAGACCATCTGACCCACGGTGCTCCAGCCCCACGGCGCCCCTCCCCCAGAGGCTCTGCCTGGCACCAGCTCCCCACTGCGGGGTGGGTGGTAGGGGACACTGGGCAGGAAAAAGGCTCCAGATTTCGGTCAATGGTGCTACCTCTGGAGTCAGGGGGGTGCCCACCCACTACCCTCATGGCCACCCCTGCACCCCCATCCCCCTCATGGCCACCCCACCCGCCCCCTGCGGCCGTTCAGGGCTGCCATGTTTAGCGCCAGCCCCAGGGCGTTGCAGTGGGGCCATGGGGGGCTCATCCAACAGGCCACACGGGGGTATGGGGCAGTTGGCCGACTCTGGCAGGCTCTGCTGGGAGGCTGCACCCGGGGTCTGCGTGTCCCCCCCCCCCCTGCTAGGGGAGCAGTGCAGAGGGGACCGGCCAGGAGGGGGCCTGCACCCCGGGCTCTGCGTGCCCCCCCCCCCTGCTAGGGGAGCAGTGCAGAGGGGACCGGCCAGGAGGGGCCTGCACCCCGGACCATGCGTGCCCCCCCTCACTAGGGGAGCAGTGCAGAGGGGACCGGCCAGGAGGGGGCCTGCACCCCGGACCATGCGTGCCCCCCCCCGCTAGGGGAGCAGTGCGGAGGGGACCGGCCAGGAGGGCTGCACCCCGGACCATGCGTGCCCCCCCCACTAGGGGAGCAGTGCAGAGGGGACCGGCCAGGAGGGCTGCACCCCGGACCATGCGTGGCCCCCCCCACTAGGGGAGCAGTGCAGAGGGGACCGGCCAGGAGGGCTGCACCCCGGACCATGCGTGGCCCCCCTCCGGGAGAAAGGCTCGTGCGGGGTCGGGCGGTGCTGGTACCGGGGCCCTTCCCGAGGGGAAACTGAGGCACGGGGCGGGAGGAAGTGCGGATCCGCCCAGACACGGGTGGGGGCGAATCCCGGCGGGGGACCCAGGCGTCCGGGCGGTGCCAGGGGTTGGGGGGGGGCGGTGCCGCTCTGATGACGTCAGGAAGGGGCGGGGCTGGAGGGGGCCCTGGGCTCAGCGCCGCCGCAAAACGCCCTGCCCTCCTCGCCCCACTTTGCGGCCACCCCGCCGGTGACGTGTCCGCCCGGCCTGTCTCCTGGCGACGGGGGCTGTGAGAGCCGCGAGATGGAGGCGCCGCGGGGCCGGGCGGCAGGTGGGGGTGGGCACGAGCCGGACTCCTGGGTCCCGCGGGGGTCGGGGCCCGGTCTGGGGGTCGGGGCCGGTCTGGGGGTCGGGGTGGGGGGCTGGGCCGGGCCGGGGGTCGGGGTGGGGGGCCGGTCTGGGGCTCGGGGTGGGGGCGGGGCCGGTCTGGGGGTCGGGGTCGGGGCGGGGCCGGGGAGGGCGGGGGCCGGTCTGGGGGTGGGGCTGGGGGGCTGGGCCGGGCCGGGGCTCGGGGTGGGGGGCCGGTCTGGGGGTGGGGCTGGGGGGCTGGGCCGGGCCGGGGGTCGGGGTGGGGGGCCGGGCCGGGGAGGGCGGGGGCCGGTCTGGGGGTGGGGCTGGGGGGCTGGGCCGGGCCGGGGCTCGGGGTGGGGGGGCCGGTCTGGGGCGGGCGGGGGCCGGTCTGGGGCTCGGGGTGGGGGGCCGGGCCGGGCGTGGCTGGGGCCGGGGCTGGGGGGCTGGGAAGCTCGAGCCGGGCCCCTGCCCGCATCCCCGGCGGGGGCCGAAGTGACGGCGCGGCCCCTGCCCGGTTGCTTTGCAGCCGCCCTGCTGTCGGAGCCCCCGCCTGGCCCGAGGCGCCGCGCCCGGGCTGGTGGCAGCGGTGGGGACGGGGCCCAGGTGGGGCCCGGGCCCGAGCCCGGCCCGCGGAGCCGCACGTGGGCCAGGACCGTGCTGGGCTTCGAGTGGGCCGACCTGTCCAGCTGGCCCCGCTTCGTCTGCCTGCTCAACAGGCCCACCGACCCGGCCGGCCTGGGCGTCTTCCGCGTCCTCTTCGGTGAGCGCCCGGCCAGGGCCCTGCCCCTGGGGTCCCTCGTGCTCGGCCCCCACCCTGACCTCCGCCTGGCCGGGTGGGGGGGGGGGCGGTGTCCCTCCCTGTGCGCAGAGCTGGGGAGCGGACCCAGGAGTCCTGGCGCTTTGCACTGCCCGGCAGGGGGACTCCCTCCTCCCCGGGCTGCCCCTGTTAGCGCAGCGCCGGGGAGCCCACCCCTGGCTCTCCCAGCCCCACGGGGCGCTGGAGGGGACCCATGCGGTGCTGCCGGGGGCCCTGTCCAGAGCCTCCAACCCCCTCAGCCAGCGTGGGCTCGCCACGTGGCCGCCCTGGCCCTGGCCCTGGCCCTGGGGAGAGCTCAGTTTGCAGCGGGGGCAGGTCCGGGGGGCCCCGCTTGCGGGGGCGGAGGAGGACTTTGCCCTCAGAGCACTGGGGAGGGAGGCCCCGGAGGTCGGGAGGGAGCAGATTCAGGCCCTGCCGCTCTCCCAGCCCCGGCCAATGGCCCTCTAGTCTTTCCCACCCGTGTGCAGAATAAACTTGTGCTGAGGGCTGTGCGGACATGCACCACCCTGGGCCCCTGAATCTCTCCTGAGCAGAACCCTGGCCCTCCCCAGCCATCCCCCGGGGGGGGCATCTCCACCACCCTGGAGCTCAGCCTGGGACCTGGCCCCGCAGCCGCCTGCTGGGGCAGAGCCGTAGCCTCGCGGGGGCAGGGCAGGTCTTGGTGTTAGCTCACATGTGGGCAATGGGGGGCTCCCCCGGTCCATCCCCTTCCTTCCCATCTAGGGACCCAGCACTGCTCTGAGACAGGCTTGGTGAGGAAAGGGTTAACCGCACTGGCTGGTCTGCCCTGGGGCTCCCCACAAGGGGGCTCCCGGAATGATGGGGGGTCCTGCCCCCGCACCGCGGGGGGGCGGTGTCAGTGGTTAGATGGAGCCTTTTGGGGAAGGAGGGGCCATAGGGGCACTGCCCTCTTGGACTCGGACTGACTCCACAGCCCCAGCACAGTGCCAGGGAGGGACCTGGGGCCCAGGACTCTGTCCCAGCCCCAGAGGGGCATGGGGGTGTCGGGAGCCAGGACTCCTGGCTTCTCTCCCCAGCCGTGCTGTCTCAGCCTGGGCAAGCTTCTTTCCCCTTGCTCTGGCACCATTCGCAGCTGCCGTGCTCACAGGACGCAGCTCCTGCTCCTTAGCTGCCCGCCTGAGCCCCGGGTTACAAGCAGGCTCCATCCCCAGGCCCGGGGGCCTGGTGTCCAAGCTTCTCCTGGGTGGGGGTGAGGGTGGGGGAGTCGCTCTGTCCCTACAGCCAGCCTGGGGTGGCCAGTGGGGTCCCTGCTGGGCTGCTGCTGCCTGTGGGGAGGCCGGGTCCCTGGCGCCGAGTGCTGGGACGACGGCCATGGGGAGACTCGGGTGCCAGCCGGTGGGCGAGCAGAGCCCCCCAGCCGGCAGCCTGGCTGTGTGTGGGTGGTGTACGTCCCGGCAGGGCGCAGACCAAAACGTTCTGCCCAGGAGCCGGTGTCCCGTCGCTTCCCGCCGCCCGGCTGTGCCGTTTCCCTGCCTGCGAGAGGGGGCGGGCGGAGGGTCCCCCGGGGTGTTTGCCATCGGTGGCTCCTGGCCCAGCTGCCTCGTGGCTGTGCCTGGCCGTGCTGGGGGGACAGTTCCCAACCGCGCAGGCTGCAAGGCCCAGTCTGAGCCCCATCCCCGGCATGGGCGAGCCTGGGGCGCAGGCAGGTTCAGCCTGCGCCTGATGGACGCCGCCTCTGCCCCATCTCAGGGCTGCTGATGGCCCTGGACATCCCCCAGGAGCGTGGCCTGAGCTACTTGGACCACAAGTACCTGGACGGGCTGGAGGTCTGTCGTTTCCCCCTCTTCAACTTCCTGGAGCCCCTGCCGCTGGACTGGATGTACCTGCTCTACACGGTCATGCTGCTGGGTGAGGGCAGGGGCCCGGGGGTGGGGGGGCGCTGTGGCATGGGGGGTGAAGGCTGGGCCTATGGGAGGGGATTGAGCTTGGTGGGCAGGGCCAGGCCGGTGAGCAAGGACCTGGGGGAGGCTGGGCTGGGGGGGTCTCAACCTCTGGCCCCATGGGGCGTGTGCCAGCCCATTCTAGACACAGCCAGGCCAGGGCTGTTCTGCCACTGGATGGCCTGTGCTAGCTGTGTGGGCCCAGGCTGTGGAGCCAGGTGGGAGGGTCCCTGGCCCCCACTAAGCCCCCCCCCCCGCCTGTCCCAGGTGCCCTGGGCATCATGCTGGGCTGCTGCTACCGCCTGAGCTGCCTGCTCTTTGTGCTGCCCTACTGGTATGTCTTCTTCCTGGACAAGACGGCCTGGAACAACCACTCCTACCTCTACGGCCTCCTCGGCTTCCAGCTCACCTTCATGGACGCCAACCGCTACTGGTAGGGCCGGCCAGACGCAAGCCGGGGGTCGGGGCTCTTGGAACTGGCTGTGGCTCAGCACGAGGCGGCTGGGCAGAGCCAGCGCCCCGGGGCCAGTCACTGCTGAGTCGGTGCCCTAGACCTGCAACAGGCATCGGGCCCCAAACCATCATAGCCACCCCGCTTTCTGCCCGCAGAGCACCCAGCCATCCGCACGCCTGGCCTGGGCCGAAGCAGCGACGCCCCCCGGCTGGCTGCCCCCGCTGCGGGTAGCGGAGCCCACTTCCTGAAGGGTGCCGGGCCGGCGTTACCCGGGGTGCGGGGCTGGGCTGGCAAGACACATGGAGCGTGGGGTCCTCAACCCCAGGCAGCTCTGGGGAGGGCCGTGAAGTGAGCTTGGCCAGGCCGATGGAGAGGGTGGGCCAGGCCGAGCGTGCTCAGCGAACCAGAGGCCAAACTGCCCGGGGGGGATTCCCTGCCGCCGCGGAGGACTCGCCTGAGCTGGGCTGGGCAGGGCAGGAGAGCTCCAGCAGGCGCAGCCCCCTCGCTCGGCGAACCGGCCTGGCCTGGCTCCTTCCCCAGGTCTATCGACGGCCTCCGGGAGCCCCGGAAGAGGAACGCCCACGTGCCCCTGTGGAACTACACGGTGCTGCGCTTGCAGGTAGGGACGGCACCGCCCTGGGCCCCCGCCAAGCCAACGTCCTGGCCTGGCCGCTGGGAGGAGAGTCCTGCGCCCCGGCACTGGTCTGGTCAGGACCCCTGCTGCTGAGGGGCCTGAGCAGACTGGTGCAGTCCCCGGGGCTGGGCACTAGGGGGCAGCAGCGCACTGGGCATGGCGCCTGGAAGGGGGAGGCAGCAGCCCCCCGAGTTCTCTGAGCACTGGCAGTGGGGCTGCCCCAGAGCGAGGCATGGGGGGTCGGGTCCCACCTCTGCTGCTGACTCTGGGACCTTGGGCTGCCCCAGCCCCCTCTGCCACAGTCTCTCTCTGGGAAGTGGGGCCCCTTCTCTGAGCTGCCAGGTGCTGGAGGGGCTCCACGCTGGGGGTCGGGCTACAGGGCGTGGGGCAGGGGCTCGCGCTGAAGCAAGCCGCCTGGTGCCCGTCTGCTGGGAACGGCTGGCGGGATCCTGGGGGTGGGCGTGAGGAGCTGCCCCCGGGGCCGGCACGGCAGGTGGGGGCTGGGGGACGGGTACCTCCCCCCACCAGCATTAACAGGAGCCTGGGGGCGTAGCGGAAACTTGCTCATGGGGCTTGGTCAGACAGATCTTCGTCGTCTACTTCATCGCGGGCCTCAAGAAGCTGGATGCGGACTGGGTGGAGGGCTACTCCATGGGCTCGCTGTCCCGCCACTGGCTCTTTGACCCCTTCAAGTGAGTGCCGGGGCCTGGCTGTCCTCCCCAGCTGCCGGGAGCTCGGGCATGAAACGAGGCCCCGTACTGACATCCCCCAGCCGGCACCAGGGCCGGCCGCCAGCTCCTCTGCTGTTCTCTCTGCCCCTCGCTCCCGACGGGCGCGTGCCGGGGGGCGTGGGAGGTTCCTGTTGCCAAGCTTGGCCCCCCGCCGTGCTGCGCAGCCCATGGGGCGAGAGCTCTGGGGAGCCAGACACCCACTTGGCTTTGTGCCCAGGGCACTTCTTCCCCGGCCCCACTTGGGGTCCCACAGACTCGGGGCTGGGATGCCGGAGAGGGTGTGGGCCCAGGGCTGGGGCATGGCTTCTTGGTCAGCCCCATGCAGGGGCTCAGGGTTGCAGTGAGGAGGAAGCTGGGGGAAGGTGCCTCTCTTCGCTGCCTCCAGCAGAGAGGGGCCCTTCTCCCGCAGCCAGTGCAGGTCCGTGCTGGGGCTGGCAGGGAAGCATCCCGCACAACAGGCCTGGCCCCAAACCCCTCACCCCCAGCCGCACCAGGCAGTGCGGGAGGGGGCAGGCGGCCTGGGCTGGGGGAGGCGCTGCCACCAGGGCAGGGAAGGGGCTCTCACCCGCCCTCGCGTGCACCAGGCTGGTGCTGTCGGAGGAGATGACCAGCCTGCTGGTGGTGCACGGCGGAGGGCTGGTGCTGGACCTGACGGCCGGCTACCTGCTGTTCTTCGACGCCACCCGCCCGGTGGCGCTCCTCTTCGTCTCCTACTTCCACTGCATGAACTCGCAGCTCTTCAGCATCGGTAAGGGGCCCTGCGCTCCCGGCACTAGGGATAGAAATCCCCCTCCGGCTCGCCCGGGGCGGGGCAGAGAGCCTCCGTGCTGATACACCCGTCCCCCCACAGGCATGTTCTCCTACACCATGCTCGCTACCAGCCCCTTGTTCTGCTACCCCGACTGGCCGCGTCGCCTGGGCGCCAGGTTCCCGGCCTGCCTCCAAAGGCTCCTGCCCGCCCTGGAGCCGCCGCAGGCCAGCGCCACGTGTGTGTACGGGGGGCCTGAGCGCAAGGGCCGGGGCAAGGGGGAAAGGGGCCTTGGGCTGCGCCAGAAACTGGGGGCCGCCTTCACCGTGCTGTATGTGCTGGAGCAGTTTTTCCTGCCCTACTCCCACTTCCTCACCCAGGTAGGGCCCCGCGGGGGCGCGCGGCACTGGGCTGGAGGGGACGCCCCGTGGAGGGCAACCCTGGGAGCCCACAGGGATGGGGGCAGCGGGTGCGGTGCTGAGCTGGGATCCCGGCCTGGCCTGGCCTGGCCGCTGCCCGGGAGTTGGCCCTGTGGCTGGCAGCGTGGTGTGGTGGGGTGGGGCCGTGGGGCTGGGATCCTTTCCCCTGGCTGCCTGTCCAAGCTGCTCTGCGCAGGGGTGGCGGTGGCCCCAGGCCTGGAGCCTGGGCTGCAAGGTGGGCAGCACGAACGCCTGCCAGGGCCCTGGGATAGAGGCTGGAACCGGCTGGGTGCTGGGCTGGGGCCCCGGCCCCCTGACCTGCCCTCTCCCCCAGGGTTACAACAACTGGACCCAGGGGCTGTATGGCTACTCCTGGGACATGATGGTCCATTCCCGCTCCCACCAACACGTGAAGATCACCTACCGGGATGGCGTGACAGGGGAGCTGGGCTACCTCAGCCCTGGGGTAAGTGGCCCGGCCCTGCCCCACTCGGCTGCACTCTGGGGCTGAGCCAGGACTTCTGGGCTCCATTCTGGCTGAACCTCAGGCAAGTCCCTGCCTCGGTTTCCCCTGCTGCACCATGACCTGGGCTGGACGGTCAGCCTGGCGCCTTCCCGTGGCCCTGGCTGTGCTTGGTGCCCCCAAGCGGGGCGTGTGACGCAGGGGGGGCTCCTCTGAGGGTCAGGGTACTTCACAAACACGGTCCCAGGCTGTCCCTCTTGTGCAGGGGAAACTGAGGCACGGGAGGGTGAGTTTTGACTGAAGGTCACAGATGAAATCTGTTCTGGAGCTGGGGTAGAACCCAGGCCCCCTGGCTCCCAGCTCTAATCACTCGACCCTGCTCCCCTCCCTGTGGACTCGGGGCTCCCACCTCCACCCCTGCTGAGCGGTTCCCAGCCTGCGTCCCGGCTGGGGCCCCAGGCACTGTGGGGGGCCGGTTTGTGGAGCTTCCCCAGGGCTGTCCCCGGCAGGTGTTCACGCAGAGCCGGCGCTGGAAGGACCACGCCGACATGCTGAAGCAGTACGCCACCTGCCTGAGCCACCTGCTGCACAACTACAACGTCTCGCAGCCCGAGATCTACTTCGACATCTGGGTCTCCATCAACGACCGCTTCCAGCAGAGGTGAGCGCGGGGCAGGGCCGCGGGTCAGCTCGTGCTGGGCTCCTGCCTGCAGAGCTCGCGGGGCAGGGGCTCGGCCTCCAGCGTACAGCCCCGTTGGGGAGAAGATGGCAGGAGTTGCTGGGCTGCGGCAGGGCCGTGCCCCCTGCACGGTGCACCAGTTCCCAGCGCAGACTCAGACTGGAGCCCCTCACGGACTCGGTGCCCCCCGACCAGCAGCGACCCTTGGCCAGCAGCGGTTTGCTGCTGGGCACCCAGCGCTGGCCTGGGCTTAGCTGGGACAAACCAGGGAGGGAGCAGGGGACTGGAGGGTCCTGCGGACCTGTGGCCTCAGCGCGTCCCACCCGCCCGCCCGCCAGGCTCTTCGACCCGCGTGTGGACATTGTGAGGGCCGAGTGGTCTCCCTTCCGCCACACTCCCTGGCTGCAGCCGCTGCTGGTCGACCTGTCCCCCTGGAGAGCAAAGCTGCAGGAGATCGAGAGCTCGCTGGACAACCAGACCGAGGTGGTTTTCATCGCCGATTTCCCAGGTAGGCCATAGCCCGGTGCTCGGCTCGTGCGGACTGCGGCTGTCTTCCCAGGTGGCTGGTCCCTCTCCTGCCGCGGGGGTACAGAGCCCCAGGCCCTGCCTGTGTGGGCGGCACAGGGCTGACAGCTCTGACTGAAGCTATTGGATTATTGCCCTGGCATGATGCTCTGGCATTTCCCCAGCGAGACCTCCAGGGCTGCTCTTGGGAGTTGCCAGGAGATCCGTGCGGATTCCAGGAGGCTCTGGGCTGTGCCTGCAGGGTTGGGGACAGAGGTGGGACTGTGGGGCCAGGCTCACCCCCGGCCCTGCCCGCCCCCAGGCCTGCACCTGGAGAACTTTGTGAGCGAGGACCTGGGCAACACCAGCCTGCAGCTGCTGAAGGGGGAGGTGGCAGTGGAGCTTGTCAAGGAGCAGAGGAACTACACGCTGCGGGAAGGGGACAGGATGCAGGTGAGGGCAGGGCGCTAGCATCCCTGGGAGCTCAGCGCTGGAGAGCGTCGGGCAACGCCCCTACCGGCGTTTACTGTGCAAGTGGGTGGCAAAACCAGGAGGGCGCAGCGAGGCCTGGTACGCGCCGGCTCTTCAAAGCCCAGCGCTGCTGGGAGCTGTGCTCTGGCCCAGGGGGCTGGTTCCTGGCCTGTGCAACTTGCTAACCCCCCTCCCCCTCCTGGCGGCCCAGCTGCCCCCAGGCGAGTACCATAAGGTGCACACGGTGTCCTCAGAACCCTCCTGCTACATGTACATCTACGTGAACACCACAGACGTGGCCCTGGAGCGCAACCTGAGCCAGCTGCAGGAGCTGCGGGACAAGGTGCAGAACGGCAGCGGTGAGTCCATGGCCGTGGGGAGCGGCGCTGGGGGAGCAGGCGCTGCTGGGGTCCTGGCCCTAGGACATTGTCCTGCCCCCGGCTGAAGCTCTGGCCTGGCCCCCTCTGCAGAGACGGAGCCCCTGCCCCCGGAGCTGCAGCCTATCCTAGACGGCGTCCTGGGGGACACGGTGCAGCCCGACCCCGTCGTCCAGGCCTTCCTGCGGCGCCAGCAGCAACTGGAGGAGCTGCAGAGGCGGCGAAATGCCACCCTGGGGCAGCGGCTGCAGCGCTTTGCTGCCAAGAAGTACCTCCTCTTCCGCCGAAGGTGAGCGCCCGGGCCCAGCCCCACAGCCCCCTGCCCTCCAGCTACCGGCCGGCCCCTTCGCTTCTTCCTCCTCCCAGCCCCACAGCCCCCTGCCCTCCAGCTACTGCCCAGCCCCTTCGCTTCCTCCTCCTCCCAGCCCCACAGCCCCCTGCCCTCCAGCTACCGACCGGCCCCTTCGCTTCTTCCACCTCCCCCTCCTCCTCCGAGCCCCACAGCCCCCTGCCCTCCAGCTACTGCCCGGCCCCTTCGCTTCCTCCTCCTCCCAGCCCCACAGCCCCCTGCCCTCCAGCTACCGACCGGCCCCTTCGCTTCTTCCACCTCCCCCTCCTCCTCCGAGCCCCACAGCCCCCTGCCCTCCAGCTACTGCCCGGCCCCTTCGCTTCCTCCTCCTCCCAGCCCCACAGCCCCCTGCCCTCCAGCTACCGGCTGGCCCCTTCGCTTCTTCCACCTCCCAGCCCCACAGCCCCCTGCCCTCCAGCTACCGGCCGGCCCCTTCGCTTCTTCCACCTCCCAGCCCCACAGCCCCCTGCCCTCCAGCTACCGGCCGGCCCCTTCGCTTCTTCCACCTCCCAGCCCCACAGCCCCCTGCCCTCCAGCTACTGCCCGGCCCCTTCGCTTCCTCCTCCTCCCAGCCCCACAGCCCCCTGCCCTCCAGCTACTGCCCGGCCCCTTGGCTTCCTCCTCCTCCTCCCAGCCCCACAGCCCCCTGCCCTCCAGCTACCGTCCGGCCCCTTGGCTTCCTCCTCCTCCTCCTCCCAGCCCCACAGCCCCCTGCCCTCCAGCTACCGTCCAGCCCCTTCGCTTCCTCCTCCCAGCCCCACAGCCCCCTGCCCTCCAGCTACCGCCCGGCCCCTTCGCTTCCTCCTCCTCCCCCTCCTCCTCCGAGCCCCACAGCCCCCTGCCCTCCAGCTACCGCCCGGCCCCTTCGCCGCCGCCGCCGCCTCCTCCTCCTCCCAGCCCCACAGCCCCCTGCCCTCCAGCTGCCGCCCGGCCCCTTCGCTGCCGCCGCCGCCGCCGCCTCCTCCTCCCAGCCCCACAGCCCCCTGCCCTCCAGCTACCGCCCGGCCCCTGCGCTTCCTCCTCATCTCCCAGCCCCACAGCCCCCTGCCCTCCAGCTACTGCCCCGCCCTTTCCCTGCCTCCTCATCTCCCAGCCCCACAGCCCCCTGCCCTCCAGCTACCGCCCCGCCCTTTCCCTGCCTCCTCATCTCCCAGCCCCACAGCCCCCTGCCCTCCAGCTACTGCCCCGCCCTTTCCCTGCTGCCTCCTCCTCCTCCTCCCCCCAGCTGCCCAGCCCCTGTGCTTCCTCCTCCTCCCCCCATCTCCTGCCATGTGCTCTGCAGCTACTGCCTTGCCCCTTAGCTTCCTCCCCACCCCCCATCTCCCAGCCACACCCAGTCCCCTATGTGTACTACCCCCACCCCACCCCACCCCTACTTCCTTGCAGCCCTGCTGATGTGTCCTTTCTGCTAAGAGCAGCCACCCCCCAATCCCATATTCTCCACAGGGTGCACTGGCCCCGTAGCAGCCCCACCCATGCACCCCGCTCCACCCAGGCAGCAATCTGCTTCTACGTGTCCCCCGCGGGGATCCCCTCTGGCCCCACACCCAGCCCCTGCTCTTTGCCCTCACAGCTTCCTGATGACCTGTATTTCACTGCGCAACCTGCTGCTGGGCCGCCCCTCCCTGGAGCAGCTGGCACAGGAGGTGGCCTATGCCAACATGCAGCAGGAGGAGGACAGCCCAGGGCCCAAGGGGGTGGAGCTCTGAGCCCCAGGACACCACCCCACCAGGCTTCAGTCTGCTTCTGGGGAGCAACTGTCTCCTGCCTCTGGGATCGGCGCGTGCCATGGGACTTGCCTGTCTGCTGGGTTGGTAACAGGACCAAACAGGCTCAGCCCCTCTCCCCCAGGAGTGTCAGTTATGGGGGGGATGTGCAGGCGGGCTGGGCTCTGCTGCTGGGCATCAGGGGAGGAAGGGTGTGGTTTGGGGGGCACAGCTCCTGGGGGTGTTTCTCCCTGGCTCTGGGAGGGGCTTCTGGCTCCCTGCTTTTAACCTTCCTCCCAATAAAGTGCCTTGTTTTTAAGCCTGGAGCTTTCCCTGCTGGGGTGCAGCACCATCAGCTTCCATTCTCTCCCCCCCCATGTCAGGGAGGGGATGAAGTTTGGCCCTTCAGGGCCTGGCACAGGTCTGGGGTTTAAGACAAATCTGAGGGGGCCATAGGCCCTGCTCTGAGGGCAGGGGGCGATGCCCAGTACAGGTCCCTGCTGCATCTCTGAGCTAGGCAGGGCTCCATTTCCCTCTCCTCAAGTGGGCTGTGGGCTTGGCTGCCTCAGTTTCTCCCTCTTCCCCAGCACGAGTGGCTGAGCAGGAATCCTGCCTTGCCTGGGGGCAGCAGCCCTGTCTCCCCCCCACCTCCCCCTGCCTTGAACCCTTGGAAAGGCAGCTCCTGCCCTTCCTCACACCAGCAGTCCTGCAGCTGAGGCCAGAGCTGGCAGCAGCCTTGCCTGGCTGCTGCCCTGATCCCAGCACCAGCTGTCTCCTGTGTGGGTGCCCCCATGTGCTGCCAGCTCCCTGCAGAGGTGCCTGGGCAGAGGGTAGCAGTATTGAGGCTCTGGAAAAGGCACCGTACCCTGAGACACTGCTGTACTAGCCCTGGGCCTGAGCTATTGAGCAGCCTGGCCCTGGTAGCAGCCTGGGTTAGGACAAGAGCCATGCAGCCCCAGCCAGCCCTTCTCTAATGCTGCCAGCAAAACCTCCCCCTCCAGGCAGGGCAGGAGTCCTTTGGGCCAGGCACTCACCACTTCTGCCAGCTTCCAGCCTCGTGCCTGGGGAATGGACAGTACCAGCCCTGCTGAGACACAAAGCTGCCCTCCTGCTAACAAAACCCCACAGGTTCTCGACTGCGGCAGCTCCCAGGCTCAGTGACAAGTGCTAGCCAGGAGCCTGGCTGCCCCCTTTCCCCAGGGATGGGGAGCAGGACTGAGCCAGGCCCCAGCCAGGAACCTCCCTCAAGCCGTGTTTGCAGGAAGCTGGCACTGAGCAAGCAGCTTAAAGGCTTTAGCTTGCAGCAGGGGGAGCAGCATGGTGTTACTGCTGTGCCTGCCCAGCAGCTGTGGGAGCCACCTCCAGCTGCCTCTTCTGGGAGCCCCAGCCAGCCTGGGCCCCAGCAGCATTCAGATAGCAGAGCCTGGCCCTTGGCCATCTAGTTCTGGATCTGCGGCAGTGGCTGGCTCAGTTAGAGCAGGCAGGAGGGTGCTGGCAGGCTGCCAGCAGGGCAGCAACTCAGCCCTGCCTATTTAAACACCCTCCCCATACTGCTTACACCTCCTCCAGCACCTGACCCAGATCTCTCTGCTGCCTAGGGCTGTGCTGGTGCCCTTGACGCAGGAGCTGTTCAACAGCTGGCTTAGCCCATTCCCCAGTTCTCTCATGCCAGGCTGCCCCTCAGCTGTCCTGGGAAGGGGCAGGAGGGCTGGTACAGAACCCAACCTCTTCCCCTAGGGCGGGAACTCATCCCCCGCCCACCACCACCAGCCTCCTTCCCCAGCCTTTGCTCAGCAGCAGGCTTGGCGATAAGCAATCACATGCTCTGCGGGGCTGGCTGAAGGACCTCCCAGGCCTCCTGGGCAACTGCAGCTGCTGGTTAGACGGCCTCACCCAAGTGCTGCCTGCATCCTGTGAGGCTGCTGCTTGCTGTAAAGCCGCCATGTCTCCTCCAGCGGCCATGCAGCATCCCACCCTGACACTGGCATCACCCAGGGTTCTCCACCTCCCCCCCCCCAGAATTAGCCCCCCATCTTCACCTGTAAAAAGGGTTCCAAAGCCTACAGCTGGTGCCAGGCAGGAGTGGGGACCAGCTGCAGCCAGCCCTGGGGACAGAACCCCCTCGGCGCTGCCGGCTGACACCGAGCTCCGGCCTCCCTTGCTGAACTCTCCCCCCATGCAAGGATGCTCCTGCCTATGTGAGGCATAGGCAGCCCCAGGCTCTCCTACCTTCACTCTCAAAGACCCCCACCCCCACACAGGGAGGGCTCATCTCCTAGCTGGGAAGCAGATACAGGCACCTGCCCAGGCACCACGGACCAGCTCATTTCTGGGCACTCGGCTCCCACTCCTGCAGCACCAGCCCTGCCTGACACGTGTTAAGAGCTGCTGCTTTGCTTAGCCTCATCACCCTCCAGTTGTTTTCACCCCCTCCCTGCCAGCAGCTGGCTCCAACCCAGCAAACCCCCAGCCAGGCCCAGCAGCTCCTGCCAGCCTGGGGCAGCCAACTGTGTGTACGGGCATGAGGCTGGGTCAGCTGAGTTCGCACAGCTCTGCCTACAAACAGATCCCGTTTGCTGCAGGTTCTCAGGCTAACGCTCTGCTCCCAGCACGGCAGGGTCACACCACAAGCTGCACTGCAGCGGTGACCAGCTCTCGGCCAACGTGGGGTGACTTGTTCACCCCAGCCCTTACTAAGACTGCCACACACGAGCCAGGCAGGCAGTGGCTGCTTGGGGGCGGGGGGGGGGGGCACGTGGGGTCCCAGGGTAGCACATCCACAAGCCAAGGAGATACGAACCACAAGGGACGCCAACTTGAAACAACCACATTACAGCTGGATTCTGCTGCTCCCCCGCCTCATCCCCACTGCTCCCAGCAACAAATCGACAATAGGGGAGCCCCCCCCCGACTCCCCAGGAACACCCATTCCAAGCATCAGGGTCTCCCAGCAGCTGGATGCACTTTGTGCTCCTAGGACAGCAGCAGGCTCACACTTAGCCAGAGCCCTGGGCCATGCACAGAGCCAAGGGCTGTGAGCTTTGCCCGTTCAGCACCAGCGTTCCCAGTAAGCTGCCCAGTGCCCCGCCGCCAGGGCTGTTTGTTTTTACCTTTACCAGTGGGGCACGTACGTTTCATCCTGTGCACAGACAGCAGGAAAAGATTAGCAGGAACACAGCTCAGGACCGCACTTTCCGCATCATTCTAACCCACAGAAAACTTCCGAAAGCTTCCCCTTTATAAAACGTAGGAAATGCTGCTCTTCTGGATGTAACAAGCCCGGTGACTCACCCATGGCCCCAGCCTCACCACTGCATCACAGTACGGCAATACAGACATTGCCAAGGCCAGCCCATTGAAGGTAACAACCCTGTTAGCACAAGCAGACCAGGAAGAAGCCAGCCAGAGCTGCCATGACTCAGCTTTTCCAAGGAAGCTCGTGTCAGCTGATGGGTTAACAAACAAGCATCCTCTGCAAGCCTCAGGCTGCCGGAAGTTTGGCTAAATCATAGCAGCTGCTTTTGCCCCCCAGTAACTGCTGTTGCTGCGGCACCAGTGCAAGGCAGTACTACAAATAGGGAGCAGCAGCTGGGCCTTCCGTTTCCGGCCACCGTGCAAATTGCTGGTTGCACCTGAGACCTCAAACCAGGGCTACAAGGGAACCCTGGCCAGAGTGGTACAGGTACCTATTGGGCCACACCATGAGATCCGTAGAGGGGGAAGGGGCAGTTCACAACAGAGGCCGCCCTGTCGCAGGCACAGGGAATTACGGCTGAGGTGGGTAGGAGAGAAACGCCAAGCCCCAAAACAAAGCCCTCCTCTCCCCCATGCAAGGGCGAACAATTAGCCTCAAGGAAGCCCTCCTCGCCCACCCCAGCCCGCGTGCAATCGCCCTTTCCTCAGTCACCACCTCCACGTGACTCAACCCAATCCAAGCACAGCTGAACCCAAGGCTCCCTCTGGAATAGTTCTGCACAGAGACGGTTAGAGTAGAACCTAGCACTTTATTCAGATCTTCAGTTAATTGGTGGGATTTGAAGAACCAGACATACGTAATAAACCTCCAGAAAAATAGATCACGCAAGGCACTCTCCACTCAAGGCAGAGGCCACGGGCTAAGCGTGTAAACAAGCTGGCTTCTCTGTACAACACCAGCCAAATCAGCCTCTCCCATGGCCAGTTGCCCTAGCTTTGCCCTCTCCCTTATGTTTACACCAGCCAGACCCCCTGTAGGTGTGACCCAAGGTTTTTCTGTAGGACACCTTGGCCTATCAGGGAATGCTGGAAACATGGCAAGGAATCATGGTGTCCAAAAAAAGTATTAAAAAGCTGCTGCCTGAGCCCAGGGCTTCTCTGTACTCACACCCTGACCCAGAGCACAATAAATAAGCGATTAGAAAAAATGTTCAAGTATGAAGGGTTACTTTGCCACCTCTCCTCCCCTCCAAATGCACCTGTGGCTCTGAAGGAAGCTGGCTTCTCTGTAGCTACGCCAGCTGTTCAGAGCGCAAATTGGACCTGGCTTTGAAAATAAAACAAAGTTTAAAAACCCAGGAGGAGTTTTGTGCAGTGTGGAATTCTCCAGCTTTCTTATAAAGAAAAAAATTACTCTGGTACCAAAGTGTGCAGCCTACAGACCTTGGGTACAGCCTGGGGGCTTCTCTGTAGCACACCCCCAGGCGGCCAAGTGCCCGTGTGTTAGATGGTGAGGCTTGGCTAGTGCTGAAACCATGCATAGGATTGATTTTTTTTTTTTTAAAACCTTATTACGTACGTCCTCCAAGAAAGACAGCTGGAAGCAGAGAGGTTAAAATCTGGTGCAACTCCAGAGGGAACTAAGAGCATAAAACACCACAAATGGGCAGAGCAAGGATTGCTTTTGACTAAAAAATGCACGGGGCTGGCACGCCCAGCGGGACTTGTGTTGCATGCAAGGCTGGGCTGCTACGGGGGAGCACACCCAGACAGAAGCTACAGTCAACTGCCCAGGTTACAGGGACGAGGGGGCTTTACATTCTTTAAGACACCACAAAATTCATGCTGCCCACGAGGGGTAGGGCTGGACAGCTGCTGTAACGAACCACAGATCCCACGTGCATGTTGCAAGGACCATTTCTCAGTCAGCATCTGAAGGGGAAACTCACCCCAATTCCCAGACTTTCAGGTAGGGTTCTCGGGCATAGGATGGGTCCAATCTTAAAGCATCATTTACTAGATGACACACTGACATCTGCTCATCTCTAGGCGGTTACACAGATGGCCTGTGCTCACCAATTCCACTATTACAGCGAGCACAACGCCAGAAGTAGCGGGGGAGCAAGTCTGACTTGTGGCCCCTAGAGAACGACTAGTCACGGCAATGAACAAAGTTTGCTGAGTAAGAGCTGCACAGGAGGACAGGATAATGTTAGGGAAAAGGGGCTCTTCCCCCCAGAGCCTGAAAGCTTCTCTGTAGCCTACGCCAACAGGTCTGGGGAGAAAAGCCTAACACTTTCAGTATTTTAGCTTTTTGGGTACTTCCCAGGGGAAGCTGTCCCTACCAAAGTGGCCATAGGCTGCGGTCCTCTGATAAATGGGCTTCTTCAGATCCAGATCCCTAGAATATACAAGTCCTCAACTTAATACTGAGCATTCAATCGCAAGCAAAGCAAAACAAGACACTTTTCAGATGCTCCAGGTGGGTCCCCCCCACAGCTCGGCGGGAAGGAGTCACGGACACACATACACCCCTTGGTGGAGCCAGCTTGGAACTACACAATGCTGCACAGGAGGGTAGGACACTTCCCAGCTGGCTACAAAACCAGACTAACTGCGACAGGATTCATTCAGTGACAACCGTTCGTCCCTGGCTCTCACGTGTTTTCAAAACCAGTTGTTGTTTCTCAGGCTGTGTTCTTGAGCCGGGGTCCTAGGACGCTCAGCTAGCTGCGCATCAGTCCAAACTCGTCCTGAGAAACCACAAGTGTCCAGTCTCGCAGGATATCGTGATACTTACCCCTTACAGGGCACCTGGTGATCCGTTTGGTGGAACCACTTATTCTCTTCTGTTTAAGCAGCTCTTGTCTCAGCCCAATGGCTGATTCTGACTTTAAAGCTGATGCTCCCAGCACAGGTTGCAAAACAGGCATGAATGCAAACAGCAGCACAACACACCAACTCGAGTGCACCCAAAGGCGCTGCTAAGATGGCTAGGCGCTAAAGCCCTAGATTTTGAACCCAGGAGCATTTAAGCCCCCAGGCTGGAGGCCACCTTTGCCTTCAAGCATCATTAATGCCGAGACTTAATCCAAAGGCCACCTGTTTGGTTACAGAAAAGGGTCAGCTACTCCAGGCAGACCAGCATGGAAAAGGGTACTTGTACTCCAGTGTGATACAGCCAAGAATCCGTTCTAGCAGCATCTATACTTTATGTCTACCCCAGTCCTTCAAGCAAGCAGGGAGCTTCTCCCCCGCCCCCCGCCCCATCTGCATGCATTACCCTCTTTACCTGACAATGACCCCAGGGCGCAGGTCAAAATTCTTCTTCACAATATCTAGCAGCTCCCGCTCACTCTTTGGAGAAGTGCCATAGTGGAAAATGGAGATGGAGAGCGGGTGGGCCACTCCAATTGCGTATGAAACCTGAGGGCAAAGGAGATAACGCCTCAGCCCACTACCTGGGGCCCCCAGCCTAACACCCTCTCACCCCAGCCTCATCTAGCCACAAACTGCACCCCCCACTACTTCCCTCATTTCACACCCCACTTACAGTAACTACTGAGAGCCAGCAGCTGTTAACCATTCATATTACTCTGCCTTGCCCAAGCTCCCCTTCTCACGTTACCAACTATTCCTGGGCCTCCCTTTCATGTTACCTCTAGCCTATTCTGGCAGGGATGCCCACACAGCACCAGCTGTACAGATTACAGCACTCCCAAGTTATTACTCACTGGTATGGCTGCTCCCCAGGAATAGCATTTGCCACTCCTTCTGCAAACTCCAGTTATTCAACCACCGTCAGTCACTCAGCTTTTTTCAGCTTGTGCCGAGACGGATTAGTTCCACTATTGCCACACACACACCCTTTTCCCTTGCCACGACAGTGCCAACATCGCTGACTGACAGTTTTAAGGGTGAAACCTTTCCAGCCACTGCTACATCGAAGCTCATTTAACCAAGCCAGCAGGTTGGCCATACCTGGACAAGCACTCTCCTGCACAGACCAGCCTTAACAAGGGACTTGGCTACCCAACGGGCAGCATAAGCAGCAGAACGGTCCACCTTGGTGTAATCTTTCCCCGAGAAAGCACCTCCTCCGTGAGCACCCCAGCCGCCATAGGTGTCAACAATGATCTTCCGGCCGGTCAAGCCAGCATCTCCCTGGAATTAACAATTCCCTTTGGTCAGTTGACAACAGCCACCCACAAAAGTCAAATCACAAGACCCCTCCAAAAATCCGTGAGCACAGGGCTTTCAAATGAACGCCCCTCACCGTGCTTCTCCATTCAAGAGCGGCTGGTTTCACTTCAAGTGTATCTGTACCCATGGCAACTTCTAGTTACCATATGCTCGTTTGCTGACAAATACTGACCCCGCTCATCTCTGCGGAGCCGTTAGTTCTGGAAGAGAACTGGCTCGCGACTCTGCACCAGGGGTCCGCATTAGCCTGGCTAGGACACACGCTGGTGGGGCAGGGAGGGTAACTGGAAGACTGCCACCTTGGGTGCTTTCATGTAGATAAGCCACCTGCAAATCCATTCCTTGAGGATCATCTCAGCCTTACCTGGGGACCCCCAATGACAAAGCGGCCACTTGGCTGCAGGTGGTAGATTGTATCCTCATCCAGGTATTTTGCAGGCACAACAGCTTTGATCACTTTCTCCCTGAGGGCATCTCTCATCTCGTCCAAGCAGACATCTTCATCGTGCTGCACGGATATGACCACCGTGTGGACTCTGATAGGGATGACAGCACCACGGTCCTGCATGTACTGCACAGTCACCTGCAATTACACCCCAGACCAGAAGCAAGCCACATCAGGGACAGCCACATCTGCAGCAGAACCCCCCAGTGCTGAGCAGGAGCAAGAACATCCCCAAGTTTAGCTCCTCTCCCCCAAAGACTGACGAGCAGGCAGCCAGGCTGTCTTGCACCTGCCCGTTACTGGAGCTGTACGACAAGGCTTAACATACCTGAGTTTTCGAGTCAGGTCGCAGCCAGGACAGAGTGCCATTGCGACGCAGCTCCGCCAGCTTGGCATTCAGCTTGTGCGCTAGGACAATGGTCAGAGGCATGCACTCCTCGGTTTCGTCTGTAGCATAACCGAACATCAAGCCCTACAGAAAAGAAAAAGAGTCAAACGACAACCGAACCAGCAACTGAAAAGCGTTAACTACTGTCTCATAAACTAGACAAGCCATCTCCACAAGCTAACAACTAGCACACGAACCTGGTCCCCAGCACCGATATCTTCTTCGTTCCTGTCCAGATGGACTCCCTGGGCAATATCAGGGGATTGCTGCTCCAAGGCTACCAGCACATTGCAGGTCTTGTAGTCAAATCCTAACATGGAACAGAATTTCAGGTTCACAGAACACCTGCACTATGCAATTGAAGCTTCAAAAAGTATCGCATGTGTTACAGATACAAGAACCAAGTCTCTCGCTCAAGGCTAGAAACAAAAGCCTTCTGAACCCAGAGAAACAAGCGGCCAGAGACACTAACCTTTGGAAGAATCATCATAACCAACATGTTTGATTGTGTCACGCACAACTTTCTGGTAGTCAACAGCAGCTCTAGATGTGATCTCGCCAGCCAGAAGAATCATCCCAGTCTTTGCAACTGTTTCTAGAAGAGGGTAAAAGGAGACAGATCAGATTCAGTATCACCCATGGAGAAATAGATCTCCTACAGGAACACAGGGCATCCAACAGGGGCAATTTCTCCCTTTTCCAAGGCTAGGTATCCTCACCACAAGCGACTTTGGCATCCGGATCTTGTTTAAGGTGGGCGTCCAGGACAGCATCACTGATTTGGTCACAGATTTTATCTGAAAAGAGAAACCACCAAAGACTTTCACTGCACAGCGCATTTCGCAGCCCTCTTTCCATTCAGCATGTTGAACTTCGGCCACTTCCGGGAGACTCCCCACAATTTAGTAAGCAGAAAGCAACAGCTGTGGCCTCCCACCCCACGCCCCGGGCAGAAGCCTTATCTCACACCAGCTTCCTGCCCCGGGGATGCTGCGCCGGCCCTGTGCTAGGCAGGTTATTGTTATCAGGGTGGAACCGCATAAATCGTGGCGCTTTCGGGATCAGGTTACACGGATGTCAGGACTTAAATTTAGCCGCTGAATGCAGCTCTCTGACGTAGCTACGGGACGGGGTTTTGGCGGGGCACAACCGAGCCTCGCCCGCCCCCGGCTCGTCCCTCCCACCGGATGCTCCGCGCAAGCCGCGCCGCCCGCATGCGGGGGGGGGGAGCAGCTTTGCACAGGTGCCCGGCTGGGGACCCCCGCCCGCACACGGGCCCCGGCAACACCCCCCTCCCCCCCGCCTGGGCGCGCAGAGCCCGCCGGCGGCAGACAATGGCGCAGCGCCCTTGGCAATGACCTTCCGCATCCCGGCGGGAGCCCGAGCACCGCGCGCGGCCCCGCCCCAGCCTGCGGGTGGGAGGGGGCGGGCAGGGCCCGCGGTCCGGTCCGGTCCGGTCCAGCCCCGCCTCGCGCTGCGGGGATGGGAGCACGCGCTCCGGGCCCGGCCTTACGCGGGAGCCGGACCCACGTGACGCGGGCCCGCGCGCAGCCCACGTGCCGCCCGCCGGAGCCCGCAATGCGGCGCGCGCGCGCCCGGGAGCTTTCGTCATCATCCTCTTCCTTCCCCCCCCCCCACCCGCAACCCGGGCCCCGCGGCGCGCGCCCGGCGCTGCCCCCCCCGTCCGCGCTCACCCGGGTGCCCCTCCCCGACGGACTCGGAGGTGAAGAGGAAGCTGCCCTCCTCGATGAAGGCCTCGTGGAAGCCGTTGATCTGCCCGTTCATGGCGGCGGCGCGCGCGGGACTGAGCGAAGGGACGCTGCAGCGAGACCGGCCTCGGCGGAATGAGAGCAGCGCTGTGGAGGCACCGCTATTTATAGGCTCCTCGGCCCCGCCCCCTCCCCCCGCGAACGCGCCAGTCGCAGGGCGGGCCGCGCGGACTCGGACCCGACCACTTCCCGGAGGAGGGGGGGAGACGTTATATAATAACCCCCCCCCGGCACCCGCCGCCCGGCTCAGGAGCCAGGGCATTCCTCGGCGCTCCTCATAGGGGCGGCGATAAATCCCCTTCCTAACTCGGCCCCGGGTGGCAGCACAGGCCGAGCTCCCCCCGCGGCTCTTGTGTTTGGACTGAGCCCAGACAAAAGGTACCAGCTCGCGGCGGCGGCCCCCTCAGGAAGCGCTGACGCGCAGGCGCGACGTGAGCCGCTCCCCGTCCCGGGGTGGCGGGGGAGCGGTGGCAGCCGCGAGCCGGGCGGGGGCCGCGCCTGGCGCAGGCGCAGTGCGATGCGCGCGGGGGAGGGAGGCGGGCGCGCGGAGCGCCTCATGGCCGGACTCGTTCGGGCGGCCATTTTGGTTTCGCCCCCCCATCCACCGCCAGTGCCCCCGCTCCGGCCCCGCCCGCCGCGTTACCGCCCCCGCCCTCACCCCAGCCCCTCCCTGCGTGCCCCCCCGCGCCCCATCGCACCCCCCGCTGCTGCCGTCCCCGCCCGCTTGTCTGCTGCCCCCCATTGTCTGCTGCCCCCATTGTCTCCTGCCCCCCATTGTCTGCTGCCCTCCATGCTGCCCCCATTGTCTCCTGCCCCCCATTGTCTGCTGCCCTCCATGCTGCCCCCATTGTCTGCTGCCCCCCATTGTCTGCTGCCCTCCATGCTGCCCCCATTGTCTCCTGCCCCCCCCATCGTTGCCCAGCATCCTGCCCCGCTCCAAGTCACCGCGCTGCCGCCTGCTGTGGGGCGGGCGCCTCAGGCTCTGGCGGCCAGCCCCACGGCCAGCAGGGCCGTCCCTAGCAGGGTGTGGGGTCCAGGACAGCCCCCCCATCCCCGCTCCAGCCCTTCGCAGCTCCCCTCCCTCACCGCCCCCTCTCCTCTCACCCCCAGCCCTTCTCTCCCCATCCCATCCCACCCCTTCGCCCACGCTCCCGAGTGGGGCAGCCTGCGGGGTTAGCCCAGCGCAAGAGGCCGGCAGCAGGGGTCTGGGCCACCCCCCCTCCGCTCCCTGGCGACCCCTCAGCAGCCCACTCTGCTCCCTACCTCCCAGCCGTGCCCTCCTGCGGCCTGCGAGTGCTGGGGGCAGTTCCACCCCTTCCCCTGCCTTCCTCCCTGATTCCTGCTACTCCCTGCCCTGGGCCTGCCCCCACACAGCTCCTGCCCTGTAGCCCGTGAGTGCAGCCCCCATGCAGAGGGGATGCCCCCCACCACTGCGCGTCCAGGCTGCATAGAGTACTAGCACTGCTGTGGGTGCCTGGGTTGGAGTAAGGCCCCAATCCAGGGGAGCCAGGCCCATAGGGAGCACTGCCTGGCCACGGCAGTGAGGCCGTAAGGGCAGCATTTGGCCAAAAGCTGCCTGCTGTGGTGAACTGAGGCCAATGACCTTCCTCCTCTTAGGGTGGGATCACCTTAACACCCCGGACGAGGAGCCAGGAGGGAGATTCTCCATGCCTGGAGCAGCTGTGTCCTATGTCTCAAATTCCCACCAGGCGCTTGGGGTTGTACTGGCAGGACTCCCCGGCTTGCCTGGCCAGCAAACCACGTTTTGATTTCGCCATCTGACGGATGGAGGAGGCCAGCCGAAAGGTTCCCCATGAAATGCGCTTCGGAAGGCTGCTGTCTGCATCGCCCTAGCGCTTCGCCCTGGCTGACTTCGCTCCTGTGCTGACACGCACACAACCCATTGCCTGGCCCGTGTTTACAGATCCCTGGACTGGCTGAATAAATGAGGAGTCTGGACAAAGAAAAGGCTCGGTCGTGAGGGGGACGCTCGCAACAAGCAGAAAGAGTTGGATAGAGATGTCGCTATTTACATCCCAGGCCCTATTTTTAAGGCAGACGTGATGTCCCCATGGCACAAATTCTCAAAATCCAGCCCGAAACGGGGCTAGGGCCAGGAGAACAAAACGGCTTCTCTTCCCTTTCTACCTTTTTCCGTATTTTACCTGCTGCCCTCAGCGTGCTCAGCGAGGCAGCGAAAGGTTTTAATGCCGTTTCTTGAGACTATCGGTTTGCTTCTAAAGGCAGGGTGCACGCAAGCCCGGGAGGAGCCAGATGCGGAATGAGGGCAACTCCAGAGGCCTGGTACGGATGGGTGCTTTCAGCTTGTTTGTTTGATCTGTAGCCCAGGGGTTCCGCCACTGGCCTGGTGTCTGATTACTTGTCGGGTGTTAACATGAGCTGTGCCACTGGAGCCCAGAGCGCTCTGAGCTCCTTCTCCGCCTCGTGGAGCGGTGGCCATATTGCCGTGTTCACAGATCTGGGGGATTCTCCATCGTAGTCGTGAAAGGGGGCGGACTGCATCCTGTTCTCTCTCTTTCTGCCCATCGTGCCAGCCCCACCAGCAGCTGTACTGCTAATATTATGCAGCCAGGACGTGGAGGAACCACAGATGGTTCCAAAGAGCTACCAGCTGTTTCCACCTGATGACCTGAAGGCAAAAATCTCCAACGGCTCAGGGCTGATCTCCAGAACTTTGTAGTAGCCGCGCAGTCGTTCTGCTGACACCAGAGGCGCCGGAAGTAGGGGTGCAGAGGGTGCTGCAGCACCCCCCAGTTTGCACCCAGCTTCTCTACACCTGGGGGCCACCCCTGCTGTTACATCCATTAGCCCGAGGTCTCAGCCTCTGGGTAGCCCTCGGGTTCCTCCAGGTCCTTCTGTGAGCTCTGCCGGCCACCCAGGTGCACTCTACCATGAGCGCTGCTGGTCCCTCCAGTCCCACCAACCCTGCCGCGAGCTCTGTGCCCCCCGTCCCACCACCCCGGCCATGAGCTCCGCCCCCCTGTCCCACCACCCCGGCCGTGAGCTCCACCCCCCCATCCCACCACCCCGGCCATGAACTCCACCCCACCCCATCCCACCACCCTGGCCGTGAGCTCCACCCCCCCGTCCGACCAGCCCAGCCGTGAGCTCCGCTGCCCTCCCCCTCCTGGGTCCTGCATGCCTTGCCATGGGCTCCCCTGAGGTCCTCTCACCGCCTGCCCTGTCGCTGGCCCTGGGGCTCCTGCAACTGGTACACAGCTCTTTGGCTGCCCCCTGCTCTGGCCCAGCCTGGGCGGCGAGGGTTGCCGGTACCTCGGACTGGAGGCCATTTGCTGCAAGGGAGTCCAGTCTGGGAGACTGCGACCCAGTCTCAATGGGTCTAAAAGCGGGGAGAGGGTGCAATTCAGCACACGCCGCCCCAAAGAGTTCCAGCCTGGCCCCTTTCTCCTCCCGGGGGACCTGGCATCCCTCACGGCAGAGTGGGGGTTCCATCCGGCCGGTCTTGCCGCGCCCTGGGCCTGGGGGAGAGTCCCCCCGCCGTGTTCATAACCTGTCTCCGCTATCTGAGGGCTGGGGAGGGAAGCTCGGTTTCCCCAGCCGCCCTGGGAGTGACTCAGCACTTCACGGACAGCTCGGTGACGAGAGCCAGGTGCAGGATGCAGAGATGAAAAGCGTCCAGCAGCGCTCCTGAACGCTAATGGGGTCGTTTCAAATGGCCTTCGCCGATAGGAAAGCAAACCACGGCTAATTGTTCAGAGGCCGAGCGACCGCCGGTGACTCAAAGTCACATGAGGGCGTGATCTCAGCATTGTAATGGCCGGCGGGTCCCCTTCTGCATAGACTCAGCCTGCCTGGCTGTGCGTCACCCCCGCCTCCTGCTGGCAGACTCTGGCCCGGCTGCAGGGGCAGGGCGAGCTGGGAGTGGGCCAGGAGGCACGCAGCAGGCACAGGGGCAGACGTGCCTTTGGTGGCTGGCATTGGCTGGCTGGTGCCTGCTGCAGCTGGGTGTGAAGGGAATGGCCCAGGTAGGAGCTGGGGGTGAACACGGCAGAAACGGCACCAGGGATTTTTTACTGGCCACAGCTCACACCCTGTAACGCATTCACCCCTCGCAAACCCTGCTGGGCAGCAGGGCTGTTACCCCCGTGTACGGAGGGGGACCATGGAGCCCAGCCTCCCACACAACCTGTAGCTGCCAGCTGCTCGGCTGGCCCTGTGACCACTAGGCCGTCCTTTTCCTCCCCCTCGGCGCTCAATGTTCCTGCTGACCTTTTCCATCCACAGACAGAGCACATTTTCTTCTGCACCCGCCATAGACAGCCGTGCTGCCAGCTCCGCATGGCAGTGGGCCCACTTCTGGGTGGCCAGGCAAGCCCTCAGTTTACAGGGAATGCGGCTGGGGCCATCAAGATTTCCCAGGCTCTGGGCTTCCAGTTCTGCAGGCCGAGTTGCCCGTGTAGGTCAGACAGGGTCTTGGATGTTTCATCCCCTGACATCAGCTTTCGTTAAAGATTAATCTTCCATTCCTGGAAGCTGCAGGACAGTGCTGGGCAGTTTATCAGCCGTGCCCGTGCAAGTCACCCCCCGGGGCTGGCGGGGACAAAAGGGGGGAGGGTTACGGAGATGGACAAGTTCCGGACTCCTCTTCGGAGCGCTCCTGGGCCAGGCTCATCTGCCGACGGCCAGAACAGGAGCCGGCCCCGCGCTTTGCAACCTTTCGTGGGCGCTTCGGCCCTGTTATTCTGGCCTGCCTGATGCAATGAAGCTGAACTCTTACCAGAGCTGGAGGCGGCCCAGCCCGGCCCAGCCCAGCAGGGCACAGCGTCCCTGACCCACGCCCAGGAGCACACAGGGGCCTTCCAGGCCCTGCCCCTGCTCTCAGGGCCTCGGGGAGCGGTAAGACCTGCTCTCGCTGGAGGTCACCAAGGCCGGGTGTTGGCCTCCTACCCGCTCCTCTGCCCGGCTGATGTAAGAGTCGGTGGCTCTTTCCAGGGGCCCGGGAACTTGTTTGCAATCCCGTGGGGCAGCCCCTTCGCTGGTCTGTGTGGCGCTTCCCCAGACCCCCTGGGCAGCGCTCCAGCCCTACTCCCAACAGGCTGGGTGTGGGATGCCTCTCAGCACGGGGGGACAGCCCAGCCCCCTCTCCCTGTGCGCCTGCTGCTTACGTCTGTCTCCCTGGGTCTGCTCACGCAGCTGACGTGGGAGCACGCAATGTTCCAGGCCATCTGGCAGCTGGGCCCAGCCAGTGCCCTCCCTGGAAGGAGGGCACCTGTGCGTGCTAATCCAAGAGGGCAATTCCTGGGTGCTTATGCGCCGAACCGAAAGGGGGTTAGGCTTGGACGGGGCTGGTCTTGGGCCCAGGAGCCAGCGTGCAGCCAGCAGCCCAGCTTCCCGTTGCTGTCGCATGCAGACGGCGGCTCTTTCTCCGAGTGCTGCTTGGGGGTGGGTAGACGCAGTGGCCTGGGCGCGGGCCCTGAGCTGGCTTGTGCAGGCGGTCGCTGTGGCCTTGCCGTTGGGTGGCGGGAAGCAGTGAGATCTGCTCCCCCAGTTCTGATGCTGTCTCTTGCCGGAGTCGTGGCCTGGCCTAATCCAGCCTCTCTTCCCCCTTTCTAAAGCCCGTCGAGCGGCTGTCCCGCAGACTTCACCGTGGCACCCCATGGCATTGTCTGGGTCTCTGCATCCCCAGGAGTGTGCAGGACTCGGCTGCGGGGGTTACACAAAAGCAGGTGTCCAGGAGTCTTGGCCTGAGAAGCGTTAACGCTCTGAGCTGGTATTTCTGCACAGCTGCTATTTGCTTCCAGCCCTTCGCTGCACTGAGCGACCCACCCGCCAGCTCCTTGCAGGTTCGGCGCGTTCCGAGCCGGGTGCCTTTGCTAGGGGCGTGCTACCGTCCCACCAGGGAGCCGTCCACGTCTCTGAGGCGTCTCCCCCGAGAAGCGCCGCTGTGGTGTTCCCAGTCCTGTGCCGCCTCAGGCCTGGAAGCCCTCGCCAGACCTGCTTTACAGCACAGAAATGCACTTTCCTCCAGCCGCTGCGCATCCTCCGGGGCACCCTTGTGGCCCACACTGCTGAGACGAGAAAGAGAGCAGGCGTCCTTCTCCGCCTCTTCCTCACCACCCATCACCACAGCGGGAGCTGAAGCACTTGACCCAGACGCTGGAACCAAGTCGCACAGCCAGGGTCTAGTAACCCTCGGGCACAGCAGGAGGGTGCGCCTTTGGGCTGGAGTTGCCACTGCATCCAGGCGAGGGCAGGGGGCTCGGGGTCTAGGGACGTGTCCAGTGTTCTCTGTTAGCTGAGCACGTGGGTGGCCACCCGGAGAGATTCAGGTGATTCACAGCGCGCCCTCAGCCGGCAGTGTGTGCTCCTGTTGGTGGTGCGCATCAGCAAACACCTCAGTGCGCATAACATTTATTCCACCCATGGATGGAAAAACTTAGCGAGAACCCTGGGCGTGTCCTGGGGAGACCTCAGAGGAGGAAGAGGTTAATGGGGTGGGGAACAGGGATGAGGTGTCTGTACAGCCATGGAAGGAAGATGGGCGGCAGGTGAGGGGTTGCTTATTCAGGGCTCTGAAGTCTTCCTGGTGCCGGCCCCTTAGGTTTTAATCACCCTACAGCAAAAGCAGCGTCTGGATTTGGCTGGCGTTGCAGCCTGGTTCATGGCCCCCGGCGGCTGATGGGGGTCTGGAGGCATGGGCCTGGGGCTTGTTACTGCCAGGACAGGTGTCAGTGGGTCACGCCTTTGCACAGTCTTCCCAGTTCTTCGTACCGTGCGAGCAAGTGGTGAGTTGTAGGCAGCCACGCTGGGCCGTGGGCTTGTGCAGGGTCCTGACCAGAGGGAGCCGAGCGAATAGCAGGTGTGGTCATGCTCTGCCTTGGGCACCATGGGGTCAGTTCTGGAGGCAGGGTCGCTCGCTGGGAATCCCCTGGTCTGAGATACCTGGAGGAAGCAGTTGCCTGTGTAATAGGACAGGGATTCTGGGTGCAGCCGGGGAAATTTGCTTAAATCCGGACCACTTACAGCTTCAGGCTGGGATTTCCTTCTCACTCAGGGAAGGCCAATCGGCTGCAACGGCACCTCTGCCAGCCCCACTGGCTGGCCAGAAGCCACACAAGCAAACCCCCACGCTTCCCAGCTGCGGTACCAGCCCGGACCAACCACCCCCAACTCGGGTTATTAAACCTGTTTCACCACAGATTCTTCCGGGCCCCAAAGGGTCCAGCCGCGGTCCCTGGTCAATCCATACTTGGATCTTACCCGAGAAAAACACGCTTACCCGAATCCTTTCGCTCGAAACATCTAAGGGTTTATTCACAAAAAGGAACAGACGAAGAGGAAAATGGCGAAAGTGACGCGTTACATACATCAGTTATAGCTGGGGCTGCAGCCTGTGATGGTACCTGCAGATACTTGAAAGGCTCTGGAAGTCCAGGTTATGTGGTCTTCACTATTGGAGGATTCTAGATTTGGCCAGCTGGAGGCAGCGTGCTGGGGCAGGGATCCTTCGAGCAGGAACCAGAACAAAGAAGCAAGATCCAGTCCATGATGGCCTCTGCTATGTCAGCTTCATGGTTCTCCCTTTGTCCCAGGACAAAGCCTTCTCCTCTTCCCATTAGGCCCTCGAGGGTCTAACCCAGGTGAGCTGCTGTGGCACGCTGCCATTGGTCGCTGGTTTGGCCAGCTGCACCCCCATCATTGCCACGGCCGGTCGGATGAGGCCTTGGCATCCTATTCCAGTTCCTTTGCTCAGCCCAGCTCACCAGACCAGTGGGCTGCAGCCCATCGACAAGTCCCGAGCCTCTGGGATGTGGATTCAGTGTCTGAGCACCTGGTTCCACCCCATTGTTCAGCCCAGCGCCCTGGCTGGGGCTGAGCTCACAGCGCTAAAATCTCGAACTTTACCTTCCAACGTGATACAGACACATCAGTACCACGCACAGGTTCAGGGCATCCTCAGCTTGCATTCAACACCTCCCATAGCCCCTGGCACAATATTTGTGGCCAGTAGATACACAGCTCTGTCCCCAGGAAGCCGACCCGTACAGCCTCGCAGGGCAGAGGAGCCAGTCCCATGCTGCTGGTGAAAAAAGAGGGAACCCCTCTGACCGAGACATCAAATCCAGGATTGGCAAAGTCACAGCACCATTTCAAACTCTGTGGCCCATCTGGAGATCGCGCAACGTCTCTGTCGAAACAAAGCTGAGAATCTTCAATTCAAACGTAAAGTCCGTCCTGCTGGGTGCCTGTGAATCACAGCACACCACAAAAGCCTCAACACACACACTGCAGACGTTTTTGAATAGATGCCTGAGGTACATATTACAAATAAGCTGGCAAGACAAAGTCACGAACGAACATCTGTGGACACGAACAGGCCAAGAGCCAGCGGGGAGCCAAATAAAAAGGAGAAAATAGGGATGGCTGGGACGTACTTTGAGGACACCCCCATCCAGCATTGTTCAGCGTGCCCTGAAATGGAATCCTCGGGGGCAACGCGGCTGAGGAAGACCCCGAATAACATGGAGATCTACAGTCACGGGAGCACAAGAACTGGGATATTCATGGGGCCAGGTTGAGGCCATTGCCCAAGACAGAACCAGGTGGAGGAGCCCTGTGGATGACCTATGCCTCACGTGGGGTTCACGGGTTTAACTTAACTAACGTTTAACTAACCTCTGGGTGGGGATGCCTGAGAGCAGAGTCCCATGTCGGCCAGGGCTGTGGAGAGGGAGGCGCAGAGCTGGCGAAGGGAGATGGAGTGCCAGGCAGCTGAGGTGAGGCCAGCCTGATTGGGGGCCACCGCGCAGCCTGCTCGGGTCCCACGCGAGGGGTGCGGTCGGGCACCCGAGGGAACCCCTCTGAGGTACGTGGCCTGGCTTTGGCCTCTCCCAGCCATTGGCCCCGGCTCTCTGCAGACCTAGGGCGACATCGCAGCTAGAGTCCTGCAGTGTTCACGAGACGCTCAGGCTGGGCTGTTAGTATATGGCACTGCCACGTACCAACTCACTGCGAGCCCCCCCAGGTAGGGGGCCAGGACCCACACGCTGCAACTGACTCCCTGGGTGACCATGGCCAAGCCACTTAATTGCTCTGCACCTCAGTTTCCCGCACCGAAACATGATTGGGGACCTGATGCTCTAGCCTGGCCCAACCGCTGACTCTTTCTTGCAAGACCACGAGCAGGTCATGTGCCCCCTGCATGCCTCAGTTTCCCCTCTAGCATGTGAGCTCTTCAGGACAGGGCCCAGTGCTCCCCCTGCGTCTGTGCAGCCACCATATCTGTTCACAGTAACTACTCTTTGAGGACAGTTGTCCAACCAGTTACGTGCTCACTTCATAGTAGCCCCATCTTCATTGTGTTTCACTAGTTTATTTAATAAGGTAACATGAGAGTGTATCACTATTTAATAGTAGGTAGTCTGTTGTGGCCGACGATGACGTCTTGAGCTTGCACAGGCTCCTCGGTTGTGGATTTGCGTGTGGCTGAGGAGTCCAAGCTTTGCACAGCATGGGCGTTCACAGTGAGGGGGGGAAGGGAATTGTCCTGGCTCTGTTGGTGCGGCTGCTGCTGTTGCTTTCTTCTTCTCATGAGCATCAATGAGGCGTACGCGTTGCTGCTCTTCAGAGTTGTCATCCGTGTGTCGTACGAGAGCACACCAGCCTGGTCGGTCTTTTGCATGCTGCTCCAGCGGATCTGGTTTTAAACCAGCATGAGCAATGTTGGCCTTCATGCAATCTTGCGAGGCCTGCCTTGATTCCTTTTGCCCTGGGAGAGTTCGCTGTAGAGGAGCTGCGTAGGGATTCTCGACTCCTCCATTCGTATGACGTGCCCTGTCCAGCGAAGCTGGGCTTTCAGAATCATGGCTTCCATGCTCGTGGTTCCTGCTCTGGCCAGGACTACCTGGAAGACCATATCAAATGCTTCACTAAAGTCTAGGTATACTGCATCTACCACTTCCCCCTTATCCACAAGGCTTACTATCCTGCCACAGCATCAATGAAGGGTCCTGTGGCACCTTATAGACTAACAGAAAAGTTTTGAGCATGAGCTTTCGTGAGCACAGACTCACTTCAGCAGATGCTGAGTGAGTCTTTGCTCACGAAAGCTCATGCTCAAAACTTTTCTGTTAATCTATAAGGTGCCACAGGACCCTTCATTGCTGTTACAGATCCAGACTAACACGGCTACCCCTCCGATACTTGACTATCCTGCCAAAGAAAGCTGTCAGGTTGGTTTGACGTGGTTTGTTTGTGACAAATCTAAGCTGGCTGTTACTTATCACCTTGTTACCTTCCAGATGTTAATTATTTGCACCATTATCTTTCCTGGCCCAGAAGTGAAGATGACTTTTCCTCTTGTTGTCCGTATTCCACATTTTATAGATGGATACCATATTAACTTGTGATGAAGTGGGGGGGGAGTGCATGTGTGAGTCAGGCTGGATGTGAGAGACAAGCAAAGCAGCTCCCAGTGGCTAAGGATGACCCTGGGGCTACACCTGGCAGGTAACACCTCTGCCCTAAACAAAGAGGAGGGAGGAGCCAAGCTGGGTTTTAAATCGGGGGCGGCAGTTAGGAACCTGGGGGAAGAGAGAGCTGGAAGGCAGCCAGCCTGAGGAGGGGGAAAGCTACACCCCAGAGGGGCACCCCTCGGGGCCTTCTCCCCAGGACGGGTTGGAAGAACTGTCTCTGGCTGCTATACTGTCGCTTCTGTAAGAAACTGGGCATCTGTTGCCTAATAAACCTTCTATTGTACCTGCTGAGTGAGAGTCACTCCTGCCAGCAGACGGGGTGCAGTGCAGGGGGACCCCTGGACCCCATCACACAGCTATTTTCCATTCTTCTGGAATCTCTCCCATCTTCCAGGACTTTTCAAAGATGATAGCTAATGGCAGTGATACCTCCTCAATCAGCTCCTTGAGTATTCAAGGATGCATTTCATCAGGCCCTGGTGACTTGAAGACATTGACCTTTCTGAAGTAATTTTTTAGTTGTTCTTTTCCTGTTTTAACATCTGAACTTACCTCCTTTCTACCAGCATTCAGGGCCGACTGGGCATCTCATTCCCACCAAACTTCTTGGTGAAAACCAGATCAGAAAAGTTGTTAAATATCTCTACCATTTCCGCATTTCCTGTTGCTGTTTTCCCCTCTTCATTGAGCAATGGGTTGACTGCTGCTTGGTCTTTCTCTGGCTACTAATGTATCGTGGAAAGTTTTCTCATCAACCTTTGCAGCTCAACCTCATTTTGCGCCTTCGCTTGTCTAATTCTGCCCTGACCCCCTTGTATTATTTGTTTCTGTTCCTCCTTTGGCCTTTGAGCTAGTTCCCACTTTTCATAGGACGCCTTTTACTGTTTAGCTCACCCAGGGGCTCCTGGGCAAGCCAGGGTGGGCTCTGGCCAGACCTTCTCGCTTTTCTCTGCTGGGATAGGGGACATTTGTTTTGGCACCTGCCAACCTCTGCTGCACTAATGGCTGTTTTGGGGGTGGGAGTGGGATGCTGACTGCTGATTGGCCGGAGGGAGGAAGTCGCATGTTAAGTGGGGGGGCAGGGCTGTGTGCGATAGGGCAGCAGGTGGGAGAGCCCACCACCTCCCTTCCCAGGCAGGGCGGGGCGGGGCGTACCAGCAGGAGGCCTTGCATTTCAAGGCTGCAGAGCCGGGGCTATTTTAGGCTGGCAGCCGTGCCCTGCCCTAGATCCTGGCAGCTGTGGGAGAAGGGGCTCAGAATAGCCTGTGTGGGGGAGCCGGAGGGTGCAGGAGCCCAGCGGGGTGCCCGAGAACCAGGGCCGTAGCGCCGGGGTCAGATGCAGCTGGTGCCACTCAACCCCTTAGAAGCAAACCTGCCGGAGCGCTCAGCACTTCGCCCATCCCCTGCCCGGCCAGCCCAGCAAACCCAGTGCCTGGGGCTAGACCCCCACCTGGCTTCTGCTTCTTGCTTCCTATGGCCCTGGGGGACAGAGAGCAGCTGCCGTGCAGGACACGCCAGCCACAGCCCCGGCCCACCCCCTAAGGGCCCCAGGGGCAGAGAACAGCCCCCGGGCCGGGCATCAGCCCTGGCACTGCCCCACAGCGTGCTGCTCTCTGGGCCAGGTGAGGAGCCAGGCCGGCTGGGAGCTGATGCAACCTGCCTCAGCCATTGCCTGCTTGTTCGGTCCCTGCCTGGCCTGGCTCCCAGCCCCGCTCTGTTTGCACAGCCTGGAAAACTGCCCTGCGCTCAGCCTGCCAGGTGCTGGGATTCTGCTGCTGAGGCCCTGTGCCTCGGTTTCCCTCTCTACAGCTGGGGCCTGTGACAGGTTAAAGTCACAGCAGGCCCCTTCCTGCCCTCCGCGGTTCTCCCCCAGCCTGGCCTGCTGGGCCAGAGCCTCTTAGCACCCCCCAGCACAGACACGGAACCGGTTCAGCCCCAGGCACCCGGGAAGCCCACCCCCAAATGGGGGCCAAGCCCCCAGACATCTGTAGGCCCCGTGTGAAACCTTACACGGGGCGGGCAGCCTGCAAGGGAGACGGGCAGCAATCCACAGTGGCCGGGCCTGCCCCCAGGTAGCAGTTACAGGCACCAGCTTGGCGTGAACCCCGTGTTTTCTTGGGTACAAAAAGGAGGCCTGAAGCGGTCCCAAGTGCAGCCAGAGCAAAGGCTGTTCCTAAAGCCGAACGAACAGGAAATGCTGCGCTCAGGCCAAACCACGAAGCAGCTGGTAGGCCGAGCAGGGCAGAGTTCCCCCTCCGGCATGGGCACACTTCCCGTATCCCCGGCGGCTGGGCTGAGGCCAGTGGCTCGAGCACGTCCCCTTGCTGCCCTGGCGGGACACGTTGCCGGGCTTTCTAGGCCCAGCCGCAGTTTGGGCTTACAGGCCAATCCGCAGGTTGTTGGCTCGCCCGGCGCTAGAAACAGCCCCACGCCAAGTGCTGCCGGCTCGCAGCCAGAGCCGTACCGCGGCCCTGAACTGGTTTGCCTAGAGCGTCTTTGAGGGACGCCAGCCAATTTTCCCACCGCCTTCGGGGGGGCTGTCACAGGAGCCAGGATGCCCCCTCCTCCTCCTCCAGCCTGGCTAGATGCCCAAAGGTGCCCCCGGGGCTGCCGCAGGACCCAGGCCTGTTTACTGTGGCGGCTTTGTAGTCCTGCAGCTTACGGGCTGGGTCGTCCTGCAGCGCCCGGCTGCTGGGCTTGCAAGGGGCCAGGCACCCTTTGATCCCAGGCTTCTCCATTGCTGGCGAGGGGGCCGGGGTGGCCAGCCCTGGGCGCAGAGCCGGAGCAGGATGGAAGCTAGGTCCCCCCTCACGCTGCCCTGCAGCCAGCCCTGCCCAGCTGCAGCTGCCAACAGGGGCAGTTACTGCCCGCCGGGCAGAGCTGAGACCTGCCGAACTCCCCCACCCTCAGCAGCCGTGGCCGGCGTCCTCCTGCCAGCCCCCTGCATGGGACAGTGCGGCCTGGACTGGGCTGGGCACGCAGAATGCCAGGTGGTGGGCAGAATCCGGCCTGGCCTCAAGCCCGACGATGACAGGGCCCAGCAGGGCTGGTGCCAGAGACCTCGAAATAGCAGCTGCTGAGCAGCAAGGGAACTGGCCAAGCACCTGCCGGGGTAACCCGCCGGGGTGGGGCCAGCAGGGCAGAGGAAACACTGCTGGAGCCCTGCCAGCCAGAGGGTGAGCCTGGCCTCAGACACCATTCAGGCCCCGTCAGCCTGCGGTGCCCCTCGTGCCAGGGCCGGCCCCACGGTGGGGGCGGGGGTGTTATTCTCCAGGCGCTGGGCACTCACAGACCTGTGGGTCCCATGGGCCCTGGATCCCAGCCTGAGCTGAGTGGTGTCATCACAGGGGGCTCCTCACCCCTCTGGCCGCTGGCCCATACAGAGCGTTTGGCCCCTGCTGGGAGCTGGCCCTTCCCCTGGTGACCGGGACAGCCTGGGGTTACCATCCCCGTCGGAGGGGCTAACCTCACGCTGGGGGTCCCCAGCCCAGCCAGGGCCGAGCCAGCTCAGGCCATGGCCAAAGGGGCAGCCCCTCTTCAAACCAAACTGTCTGCTGGGCATCAGGGGGCCACCCTGCAGCTGCCACCCACCGCTGTCCCGTGACTCAGTTTCCCCTCTGCAAGCCGCCTCCTCCTGACCGAGGCCCCTGTGCAACCTCTGGGGAGCAGAGATCCCGGGAGGCACCTGCCTGCCCGCCCCCGCCAGGCCTTGCTGCAGAACAAAGGCTCGGCGGCTGAAGAACTGGATTCTCCAGCAGTGACCCACCCAGAGAGAAAGATCGAGTCACACAGAAACCTGGGGCCCTGGCAAAGGGTCAAACCCATCTGCCACTGACTGGTGACTCCCAGTGCCTGGGGCAGCGGGACGGAACCAGCACTATGGACTAAGAGCTATAGAAGACGTGCGCCCCACGACAGGGCTGGGTTCCTTTCCTTGTCAACATCGGAGCATCGATCTGGATCAACAGACCCTGGCTCCACCCTCACCTCTAGTCCAGCTGGCCAATGCATTAGAGCGAGCAACCTTTGGTAAATATAAGCAACCACAAGACACGCGTGTGTAAACGATATATATAACATGCATGTGACAGAAACTTGCTGCATTCTCCATAAACGCCGCGTTCTCGCCTTGGCCCTCTGCAAAGCCCGTGTGCTGCTCCTAAGCATAACAAGCACTTTGGGGGGTGGCTGGTGCTCGGAGCTGGGGGGAGCCCCCAGCCCCCCGCCCTGTCGCCTGCAGGGACACGGGAGCTGCCCGGTGCAGGGCGAGCCGGCGGGGAGGCTGCATGCCAGCACCCTGCTCAGGGCCTGACGGGGAAGAGCAGGCAGGCGTGCACCCTGGAGGCAGAGCTGCCATTGATTAGCACCAGCGGGTGCTCCCGGTAGTGCTGGATGAGGCCGGCCACGCTGTCGAACCGTTGCTGAGAGAAGGGAAACGTGGCATCAGAGAGCTGCTGGGCCCTCCCCGGCCCTGGAGACATCCCACCAAGTTGTGCCGTGGCCAAAGGGCGTGCTCAGGGAGTGGGCCCGTGGGTGCCAACGCCAGGGCTGGGGCCAGAGGGTGGGTGGGATGTTACTGGACTTTCAGGTGAACGTGGTTGCAACCACAGTGGTGGGGTCGCAGCCCCCTTGCACACAGCGGGCCGGGAAGGTGCCCATGAGCGGGGGAGGGGGGTAATGCCCCCATTCTACCCTTACTGCTGATGGGCTCGTCTCATGGCTGTACAGGGAGTGAGCCGAGTCGGCGCTGGGCTCGTACAGGGAACGTTACCCCGGGGAACCTCAGCTGCAGTGAACGGCTCCCACCGGGGGAGGCCAGAGGGCCCAGGTCCGGTTCCACTCCATCCGCAGGCCCTGTCTGTGACCGACACCCAGCAGAGGCCAGGGCTGGCGGCCCAACGCGGCCATGGACAGCAAGGGGCCTGAGGCTCCCCCCGACTCAGCACGTCAGGGGCAGCTCTGCTCTGAGCGGAGCCGGGAGAGTGGCCATGACGGGGGGCTCGTAACTGCAGGGGTGCGGTGCCGAGGGCCTGGCCCAGCGCGCTGGGAGGGGGGTCAGAGCTAGGTACAGAGCGGGGCCAGGGGCGTGGCTGGTCCTGTGGGCCAGGGGAGAACCCCAGTAGCTTTGGGCAGTTGGTTTCATAACCGCTCAGCTGTGCGAGGAGGGGGCTGGGGGCGCGTGCGAGGGAGTCGCCCGCTGGCGGGAGCGCGAGGTGGCCGATGTGCTTGGGGGGGGGGGGGCGCCTCGGTGCCTGACGGTGGAGGATCCCCATCCTGGGCTGGCCAGGCCGGCTGTGAGCGATTCGCCCTGGATTAGCTGAGCCTGGCAAAACCTCCCCTGGGACAGTGGGCCCTTGGGTGCCCAACCGGGGGAGGAGGGAACGCACCCACCTGCTCCTGGCCCTGGCGGTCCTTGCCCAGCAGGTACTGGTGGCTGCTGGCCACATAGCGGATGGGAATGTTGTAGACGTGACCCTGGTACAGCACGGCCAAGGCGAACGGCTGGTTCCAGCCCTGCCCCGAGCTCTGGCGCACCAGGAACGCGCTGTCCTGGGGGGCAGGCGGGCTCAGCACGGGGCGGGCAGCCCGGCACCGGGCCACACTGCCAGCCGCCCCCCCCAGCCCCATCTGCCACAGGCCTCGGGGCAGCTTCCGGGGGCAGGAGGAACCCGGGCTGGGTCGTGAGCTTTGGGCACAGCCCTGCCTGTCCCAGCCCCACGGTGCCAGGGGGGCTGACCCTGATAGGGGGGAGCAACAGGAGTCCTGGCTCCTACCTGCACCCACCCACCTGCTCTAACCACTAGACCCCATGCCCCTCGGAGCTGGGTTGGGACCCAGGCGTCCGGGCTGCTTCACTCTCACAGGTGCTGCCAGTACCTGGTTGACCCGGCGCAGGACACGCTCCGCCATGTGCCGGTCGCAGCTCCCTGCGTACCACTCCTGGTCCCGCACGCTGGCGTCCTGGGGGCACAGGGCCGGGATCAGGGCCCCCAGCCACGGAGCCAACCGGTATCCGCTTCCCCCAGCCGCCAATGCCAAGGGGAATCTTCTCAGAACGCACCTGGTTGACTGGGGGCGGTCGGGGACCGTGCTGGTCCTCAGCCCCCACCCCCACTGTCCTCCTCCCCCCACCGCTCCCCACTACTCACCTCCACCGGGGACGTGCTCCCGCCCACCCAGTCTGAGGCTTTGCTCCTGGCTGACGGAGGCAGGACACAGACAGGTTAGCGGGGGGCATGGCAGATTGCTGGGGCGCGGTGTCCGGCCGGGCCAGGGGCCAAGGGGAGCAGGAGGGGGTCCAGTGTCCCCATGAGCCCCCCCCCCAGCAGGGCACTGGAGTCACCCACATGCCTGACTGGGGGGGATTCAGGCTCCCCCTGGACCCCAACCAGCCTCACCCCCCCCAAACCAGCACCCTGGCCAGCCCCCACTAGCCTGAACCCCCCATAGCAGGGCTGGGGGTCCCAGGGCCAGGCTGGCAGGGGCTGTGGGTGGGAGTGAGGGGCACCGGCAGGGCTGGGGGTCCCAGGGCCAGGCTGGCAGGGGCTGGGGGGGTGGCAGTGAGGGGCACCGGCAGGGCTGGGGGTCCCAGGGCCAGGCTGGCAGGGGCTGGGGGGGTGGGAGTGAGGGGCACCAGCAGGGCTGGAGGGTCCCAGGGCCGGGCTGGCAGGGGCTGTAGGTGGCAGTGAGGGGCACCGGCAGGGCTGGGGGTCCCAGGGTTGGGCTGGGCTGGCAGGGGCTGTGGGTGGCAGTGAGGGGCACCGGCCGGGCTGGGGGTCCCAGGGTTGGGCTGGGCTGGCAGGGGCTGGGGGTGGCAGTGAGGGGCACCGGCCGGGCTGGGGGGTCCCAGGGCCGGGCTGGCAGGGGCTGGGGGTGGCAGTGAGGGGCACCGGCCGGGCTGGGGGTCCCAGGGCCGGGCTGGCAGGGGCTGGGGGTGGCAGTGAGGGGCACCGGCAGGGCTGGGGGGTCCCAGGGCCGGGCTGGCAGGGGCTGTAGGTGGCAGAGAGGGGCACCAGCGGAGTTCAGGGGACACTCACCCTCGGGGGAGGCACCAGCTGGGCTCTGCCAAGAGAGGGTAGAAGCCCCACTCAGAGTTGGTGCGAGGAACCCCCCCGGCCCCACCCCTCCCCCTGCCCCTGCACTTACCTGGCCAGGCCTGGGCAGGGGGAGCTTTGGCCTGTTGGAGAGAGCAGCGTGAGGTCTCTGGGGTGGCGTGGCCTGGCCTGGCCTGGCCTGGCCTGGGCCACAGCTGACAGCTCTGGGGCCCGAGTAGGCACCTGCTTTACCAGCCCGGGCAGAAAGTGCCCAGGAAACCAGGGTCTCACCTGCAGCAGCCAGAGGCAGCTGCGCCAACCAGAACCAGGCAGGCTGCCTGAGTCCCTTGGGTCGGGGCAGGACCAGGGCAGGGCTGGATGCCTGATCCCCGCCACCCTGGAAAGGACCCTCCGCTAACACTTGGGGGCTCAGGGCTGTGGCTTGCAGCCAGGCTGGCCCCACACAAGGTACTCACTTGGGGAGCCTGGGGGGCTGAGGCCGGGGTGCCTGGCTAGGCGGGGGCCTCAGGGCAAGGGCCGTCCTGCAGGAAGCTGGAAGGAAGCCAACAGGTGTCAGGTGGGGGGGCCCCTTGCCCCCTGAGGGCTGATGCGGCAGCGGGGAGGCCGGCAGGAACTCACTTGGGCTCACTGGCTCACACGCCAGGTAAACCTCCTCCTCTAGGGGCTCCTCCTGTGAAGGGAAGAGACCCCTGAGTCAAGGGGGGAACCCAGAGCCCCCAGCCGTCCCCCTGCTCCCATGCCCGGGGAATCCCCCTCAGCTGAGAGCAGTGCGGGGGCCATGACATGCGGCGCACTCCAGCTTTTCCAGGCTGAGGGGCGCTTGAGGGGCAGGCTGGCTGAAGTTGGGAGCGGCTGGGGGAGCCCGGGCTTGGGGGGGTGCAGGAGAAGCTGGCGTGTGTGAGGCCAGACGTACTCATGCGATGGGTGGGGGCTGGGCTGTCCATAGCCCTGGCTGTAAGGAACTTGCCCTGACCCACCCCGCAGCAGCCCGGAAACCCCCTGGGCTGGGCTGGGCAGGGCAGGGGCAGGGGCAGGGGCTGGTGCGGTACCTTGTTGTCCCAGGTGGGCAGGCTGGGCTCTGTGGGGCAGAAGGAAGGAACATGAGCCCCCCGCAGAAGGTCAGTCCCCCCCAGCCCCGTGGGGTCACCGCCGCAGCCTTGGGAGTTTGGGGAGCTAAACCCGGACACCGGAGCCTGACCCGCCCCCGCAGCCAGCTAAACGCCCCCCAGTGGGGCATGTCCATGGGGCAGGTGAGGGCAGAGGAAGGGGGAAGTGGAGGGGGCCTGGGGAGGGGAAGAGGTTTCAGGAGCCCCAGCAGAGGTGAGAGAACAGGGGACCCCCTCTGGGAAACCCCCAGGAAAGGGCCTGGGGGGGGCGTGAGCAGCCCCACCCCACCTGGGGCCCAGCCTGCCCCCGATAGAGCCCAGCTGCCCTTCCCCAGGGCCCAGTTCCCCCCAGCTCTGGACGCTGCACCTCACACACCCCAGGGAGCAGCCAGGCCCCTGCCCAGAGCTGCGAGGGAAGCAGGGCTCAGGGCTGGGACCCACACGGCTGGGCAGGGCTGGGAGGACCCTGGGGAGGCAGGAGCCAGGCACCCCCAGCCGCCCCCGCTCACTCACCTTTGCCCCGGGCCAGACCCCACGGGCCCTGCTCCCCACATCCGGCCTCGGTGCCCAGCCCCTGGCTCAGCTTCCAAAGGCGCTGTGGGGCACAAGGGAAGTCAGCAGCCAGCCAGCACCCCCTGGCCACCTGGCAGCCAGGTGGGGGCCAGTGGGGGCAGGGTACAGGGGTCTGCGGGGGAGGGAGAGGGGAGCAGGGCCCTGGAGAGGGGAGGGGTGCAGTGTTTGGCAGGGGGGAGGGGGGCCGGGCCCAGTGAGGGGAGGGGTACAGGGTTCGGCCGGGGGAGGGGTGCCGGTGCTCTCACCGTGGCAGGCCGTGGGGCGCAGGGCTCCGAGAGGCGTCGGGCAGTGGCCTGATCTGGAGGAGGGAGGGGTTGAGGTGAGTCCCAGGGGCCTCGCTGCCCCCAACCTTCCAACCCCCAACGTCACCCCTGCCCCCCCAGCCCCGAGGGGAACCCGGCCCCTGCAGGACTTTAGCCCTGCACCCCCCGGTCACGCTGGCAGCCCCCGGCTGGGGCACCCGGCTCTCGCCTAGAGGAGCCCCAGCCCCCAAGCCCCCAGCCTGGGTACAGGGCACCGTCCCCGCTGCACCCTTTGGGGTGACAGTGCGGGGGGCGGATTCCACCAAGTGCCCCCTGCACTGCCCCGGATCACTGGCTCTGATAGGCAGCTGGCTCAAGTCACGGGGGGTGGGGTGGGGGTTGGGGTTTGTGGTGCAGGGGGATAGAGCGGGGGGGTGCAGGGGATGGGAGGATGAGGTGTGGGGTGTTCAGGGATGCAGGGTTGGGGTGGGGGGTGCAGGGGGTGGGGGGGATGAGTTGTGGGGTGTTCAGGAATGCAGGGTTGTGGTGGGGGGGTGCAGGGGGTGGGGGGATGAGTTGTGGGGTGTTCAGGGATGCAGGGTTGGGGTGGGAGCTGGGGTGGCAGTTTCGAGGTGCAGGGGATGGGGTGGGGACCAGGACGGAGGAGTTGAAGTTCAGGCGTGCACTGGGATGGGGTGGGGGGGGTTGGGTATGCAGGGTTGGAGTGGGGTGTACAGGGGGATTGGGCGGGGCTTGGTGTGTAGGGAGATGGGGCAGGGAGTTCAGGGGGTGGGGGAAGGGGCAGGGGTTGGGGTGGGGGAGTTCAAGGGGTGTGGGGTCGGGGCAGGAGGGTTCAAGGGGCAGGGTGCGGGGGGATGGGGTGGAAGTTGAGGGTCTGGGGGGCAGGGGTTGGGTGGGGGGTTGGGGGGACAGGAGGATGGGGTGGGGTCACTGTTCCCTGCAGGATTTTCGGGGCAGGAGAGCAGCGAGTCTCAACCCGGAGGAGTGTGACACCCCCCCACCCCCCCCCATCTCTGAACGGAGCAAGTTTACAGCCGGGCTGCGGCCATACACCCCTTGGGGCAAGGGGGTAGCCCAGCCCCCCCCCAGCTCCCACTCACACCCAGCCCCCCCACAGCCCCCCCAGGCCAACCCCCGCCACTCAGACCCAGCTGCCCCAGCGGGGCCCAAGTGGGGAGCTGCCCCTTTACCCAGGTAGGTGCCCTCGGGGTCCTCCAGCCTCTTAGCCGGGGCCACCCTGCAGACCAGGCTCTCGCAGGGGGGTGGCTCGTAGGTGTCCTCCTCCGCCATCGCGCCGGCGCCCTGGGGGGCGGGAGGGGGCGGGTGGGCGCTGTCCTGGGCCGGGGGCTGCAGCGGGTCGCGGTGCTGGAGCTGTGGCTGGGTGAGGATGGGTTGGGGGGGGCAAGCGGGGTGGGGGCCGGTGGGGGGGCCGGCAGGGGGCCGCGGCCGGGAGGGTGGGGTGGGGGCAGCGGAGGTGGCAGTGAGGGTGGGAGCAGGGTGGTGGTGGGCAGAGAAGGGGCAGGCGGGGGGTCGCGGCCAGGAGGGATTGGGGCAGTGGCGGGCAGCCCGGGCTGGGGGTGGGGCGGTGGGAGGCAGGCGGGGTTGGAGCGGGGCGGTGGGGGGCAGCCCGGGCTGGGGGCGGGGCGGTGGGGGGCAGGCGGGGTTGGGAGCGGGGCGGTGGGGGCAGCCCGGGCTGGGGGCGGGGCGGTGGGGGGCAGCCCGGGCTGGGGGCGGGGCGGTGGGGGGCAGGCGGGGTTGGGAGCGGGGCGGTGGGGGGCAGCCCGGGCTGGGGGCGGGGCGGTGGGGGGCAGGCGGGGTTGGGAGCGGGGCGGTGGGGGGCAGCCCGGGCTGGGGGCGGGGCGGTGGGAGGCAGGCGGGGTTGGGAGCGGGGCGGTGGGGGGCAGCCCGGGCTGGGGGCGGGGCGGTGGGGGGCAGGCGGGGTTGGGAGCGGGGCGGTGGGGGGCAGCCCGGGCTGGGGGCGGGGCGGGGCGGGGCGGCGGGCAGGGTGGGGGCCGCGGCCGGGACACACTTACCGCGCCCCCCCCGCTCTCTGGCGCGCAGACCGGGCTGTGAACGGCGCTGTACGAGGCCCCCAGCTGCTGGGCCCGGCTCCACGCCGGGGGTCCGGGCTGCTCCTGTGCTCGGCGCTGGACGGCGCCGCTCCCGGGCGGGTTGGCTGCAGTTTGGGGAGTCCGGACTCGAGTTTGTGGGTGGGGCGGGGCCACCTCCTGCTGGCAGCTGGTGAAGGCCCCTGGATGGGGGCGAGCCAGGGGGGCAGAGCGTGGGAAGCGAGGGGCTGCTGCAGCCCCGATTTCCCATTGGCGCTCCCTGTGCCCAGGGCCCGGCCCTACCCCCCCACCCCCTTGGGGTGACCCCAGCCAGGGCCCAGCTCAGCCCCCTCTAAAGTCCCAGCCAAGGGAGTCCGGTCTCGGCGGTCCCGGGAGCCCTGTCACCCCCACAACACTGGGAAGGGAGCGGCAGCCCCTCCCCGGGGGAGCCGTGGGGCTGAGCCCCTCACTTACCCGGTCGCTTGGGGGGTGGGGGAGGAGCCTGAGGCCTGCTGGGAGGAGACAGCAGCAGCCCCATGAGCCTCCCGCTGAACCCCGACCCTGCCTGTGGGGCCCCCTAAAGTCCCCCCTGCCCCCCATCCACTGCCCCCGTCCTCCATCCACTGCCCCGCCCCCACAGCCCCCTACCTTCTGCCCTGTCCCCCCTTCACTGCCCTGCCCCCACAGACCCCACCCACTGCCCTGCCCCCCACAGGCTCTCCATGGCCCATTGCCCTCTTCCCACCCTCGCCCCTCCATAGCCCTCAACCCCCTCTGGCTCCCACTGCCCCGTCCCAGCCCCCCAACATCCTCACCCACCTCACACCCACCAGCCCCACCCTGCCCAGGGGAGCAGCCGGAAAGCAAGACCCTAACCCCGCCTGGGGGTCCGTACTCACGGGCTGCCGCTCTGCCCGAGGGGGTTCTGCAAGGAAGCGGGGGGGGGGTCAGCCTGTCACCCCCTACTACAGCCCCCCGCCTGGTCCCGAACTGGCAGCCCACGCCCCACACAGCATCCCCTGTTTGAACAACCCCCCACCTGTGGGACCTGCCACGGCTGTGGGTGGGAGTGAGGGGCACCGGCAGGGCTGGGGGGTGGCAGAGCCGGGCTGGCAGGGGCTGGGGGTGGCAGTGAGGGGCACCGGCAGGGCTGGGGGGCCCAGGGCCGGGCTGGCAGGGGCTGTGGGTGGGAGTGAGGGGCACTGGCAGGGCTGGGGGGTCTCAGGGCCGGGCTGGCAGGGGCTGTGGGTGGGAGTGAGGGGCCCTGGCAGGGCTGGGGGGCCCAGGGCCGGGCTGGCAGGGCTGTGGGTGGCAGTGAGGGGCCCTGGCAGGGCTGGGGGGTCTCAGGGCCGGGCTGGCAGGGGCTGTGGGTGGCAGTGAGGGGCCCTGGCAGGGCTGGGGGGTCTCAGGGCCGGGCTGGCAGGGGCTGTGGGTGGCAGTGAGGGGCACCGGCAGGGCTGGGGGGTCCCAGGGCCGGGCTGGCAGGGGCTGTGGGTGGCAGTGAGGGGCACCGGCAGGGCTGGGGGGTCCCCAGGGCCAGGCTGTCAGGGGCTGTGGGTGGCAGTGAGGGGCCCTGGCAGGGCTGGGGGGGTCCCAGGGCCAGGCTGTCTGGGGCTGGGGGTGGCAGTGAGGGGCACCAGCAAGGCTGGGGGGTCCCAGGGCCGGGCTGGCAGGGGCTGTGGGTGGCAGTGAGGGGCACTGGCAGGGCTGGGGGGCCCAGGGCAGGTGCTCACACCCCTAACCCATCCCTGCCTGGAGCTGTCCCCCCCGCCAGCCCTGGACTCACCATGCCGGGAAACACAGTTCGTGCTACTGCCCCAGCAGCGGTGCCAATGCAAATGGGCCCTGGGGCTCAAACCCTCATCTGCCCAGAATTTGCATGAGCAAAGAGAAGTGGGGGGAGGGGCCTGGAAAGGGCAGAATCCCCCCCACTCTGTGCCCCATCCCCACCTCCCAGGCCCCGGAGCAGTAGCAATGGAGTGAAGCTGCCAGCAGGGGCACTGGGCCCTGCACCCTGGGGAGCTCTGGGTGTCCCCTGGGGGTTCCCATGTGTCGTAGCAGCCTGGGGGGCAGAGCCGAGCCCCGGGGGGCCCCCAAACAGACAGCTGAGCCCCTTCCACTTGCCAGTGTTTATTCCACCTTTGCTAAAGGCCTGGGGGCAGAGCAGCACCCCCAGCAGGTTCCAGAGTGGGGAACCCCAGCAGGTTCCAGAGCCGGGCTGCAGCGGGGCAGGGGCTGAGCCGGGGCCCTCCTAGGGCTTTAGGGTAACAGACCAGTGGGGCAGTAGCAAGCCCAGATCCGGAGGAAGTGGGGGGAGCTTAGCCCCTTTATTCAGCCTCAGGCCCCCGGGCTCCATGCTGCTGGGGGCCAGAGGGGCCCATCCCGCCCCCCATGTGGGGGGTGCAGACTCATGGGGGCCCGTGGGGAGGTTCCTGGATGCAGCCAGGGGCGGGTGCCCCTATCCCCAGCAGCTGGGCCCTGCGCAGGCCTGCAGCTTGGTCAGCCGCTGGTTCAAGGCCTCCAGCAGGCTGGGCTCCACGCTCCGGGCCAGGTTGCTGAGCTGGTGGGGGTCGCTGGTCAGGTTGTACAGCTCCACAAAGGCCTGCAAGGGCGAGCCGTCCCTGGGCAGTGGGCCAGGAAGTCCTCGGAGCCCCACATCCACCCCACCAGCCCTGCCCAGCTCCCTGCTGGCACCCCCCCGCCTCCAGCCCCACCCGGCGCCCCACCCAGCTCTGCCCAGCGCCCCTCCCCCATCCAACGCCAGCTCCCCTCCCGCCTCCAGCCCCACCCGGCGCCCCTCCCCTGTCCAGCCCCAGCTCCCCACTCAGCTCCCCCGGCCTAGCCCCACCCGGCGCCCCTCCCCCATCCAGCCCCAGCTCCCCACCCAGCCCTGCCCAGCACCCCTCCCCTGTCCAACCCCAGCTCCCCTCCCGCCTCCAGCCCCACCCGGCGCCCCTCCCCTGTCCAGCCCCAGCTCCCCACTCAGCTCCCCCGGCCTAGCCCCACCCGGCGCCCCTCCCCCATCCAGCCCCAGCTCCCCACCCAGCCCTGCCCAGCACCCCTCCCCCGTCCAACCCCAGCTCCCCTCCCGCCTCCAGCCCCACCCGGCGCCCCTCCCCTGTCCAGACCCAGCTCCCACTTGCCCCTCCCCCAGCCAGAACCAGCTGCCCCAGCCCCAGCCCGGCCCCCCCTGGTGCCCCTCCCCCACCCAGAACCAGCTCCTCCCCAGCCTGGCGCCGCCCCCTCCCCGTGACCCACACCCAGGCCCTCACCTGGCTGTCAGCAAACTCGCAGTACTGCAGGGTGTGGGGGTGCAGGGCGCGGACGCAGGCGTAGGTGTTGTTGAAGGCGTCTTCGCACACGCAGTCGGGGAAGCATTGCTGGGGGCCGGGGGCACCGTCAGCGTGCCACAGCCCCGAGCCCCCCTCCCCCGCCCGCCCATCCCCCACCTCGGCTCCAGCTCCCCCCTCCCCCAGCCAGGCTGAGCCTGGCTCCCTGCCACATCCAGGGCCAGCTGCCCCCCACCCCCCGCGTCCCACAGCAGCTCAGGGCCCAAGGGCTTCGGGAGCCCTAGGGAAGGGGGCAGGGGCGGGAGGGACAGCCTGCCGGGCAGAGCTGGGCAGCCAGTGGGGGCCAGGGTCTGGGGAGGTTGCATGGGATGGAAACCAGCTGCTTTGCATGGCACGGCGGGCAGGGAGAAAGGGAGGGGCAGCCCAGCCCTCACGGCTCTGCTGGGCCCTGGCACAGCGCCACCAGCTGCCCCTGCACGGACTCACCGCCACCCCGGGGCCCAGCGCCGGGCAGGATGGGTCCTTGTCCGCGTACCCCTCCCCTGTGTACTCCACCAGGAAATCCGCCCGCCACGGGCTGGGCTGGGCCGGGCTTACCTGGGGCCAAGCACACAGTGGTTAAACCAGCCCTGGCATGGAACCCCCCAGCCAGCCACCCGCCCCCACACAGCGCCCCCCACTGGGCTGGAGTCAACAGTACCCCCCCAGCGTCCTGCCCCCTCCCCACAGCGCCCCCTGCTGGGCCGGGCTGGCGTCACCGGTACCTCCCCCTACCCAGAGTCCTGTCCCCTGCCCACAGCGCCCCCTGCTGGGCCGGGCTGGCATCACCGGTACCTCCCCCTACCCAGAGTCCTGTCCCCTCCCCACAGCGCCCCCTGCTGGGCCGGGCTGGAGTCACCGGTACCTCCCCCTACCCAGAGTCCTGTCCCCTCCCCACAGCGCCCCCTGCTGGGCCGGGCTGGAGTCACCGGTACCTCCCCCTACCCAGAGTCCTGCCCCCTCCCCACAGCGCCCCCTGCTGGGCCGGGCTGGTGTCACCGGTACCTCCCCCCACCCGGTGTCCTGCCCCCTCCCCACAGCGCCCCCTGCTGGGCCGGGCTGGAGTCACCGGTACCTCCCCCTACCCAGAGTCCTGTCCCCTCCCCACAGCGCCCCCTGCTGGGCCGGGCTGGCGTCACCGGTACCTTCCCCTACCCAGCATCCTGACCCCTCCCCACAGCGCCCCCTGCTGGGCCAGGCTGGAGTCACCGGTACCTCCCCCTACCCAGCGTCCTGCCCCCTCCCCACAGCGCCCCCTGCTGGGCCGGGCTGGAGTCACCGGTACCTCCCCCTACCCAGCGTCCTGCCCCCTCCCCACAGCGCCCCCTGCTGGGCCGGGCTGGAGTCACCGGTACCTCCCCCTACCCAGCGTCCTGCCCCCTCCCCACAGCGCCCCCTGCTGGGCCGGGCTGGAGTCACCGGTACCTCCCCCTACCCAGCGTCCTGCCCCCTCCCCACAGCGCCCCCTGCTGGGCCGGGCTGGAGTCACTGGTACCTGCCGCTACCCAGCGTCTGCCCCCTCCCCACAGCGCCCCCTGCTGGGCCAGGCTGGAGTCACCCGTACCTCCCCCCACCCGGTGTCCTGCCCCCTCCCCACAGCGCCCCCTGCTGGGCTGGAGTCAACGGTACCTCCCCCCCTGCGCCCCCCCCCCGCCCCGAGCCCCCTGCTGGGTTGGGCTGGAGTCACCAGTACCTCCACCCCCCCGCACAGTGCCCTGCCCCCCCCGCGCCCCCTGCTGGGCTGGGCGACACCAGGACCTCCCCCAGCCCTTGCCCGCCCCCCGGCGGCGTCACCAGCAGCGGCAGGAAGGAGCGCCCGTCCATGGCGCTCTGCGAGGCGTTCAGCCCGGCGATGTCCAGGAACGTGGGGCCCAGGTCGATATTGAGGATGGGCTCCTGGGCGGGGGAGGGGCAGAGATAAGCGGGGGCAGGGAGGGGCTCTGCACAGGCCCCGCCCACCTGGGCAGAGACCAGACCCGGGAGGGGCTTCCCACTGCCCCCCCCCTCCCCCGGGGCCACCTACCGCTCGGGTCTGGTTCGCCCGGACGCCCGGCCCCCGCACCAGCAGTGGCACCCGGATGTCGAACTCATAGAGCTGCCGCTTGTCCAGGGGCAGCGAGAACTGGCCTGTGGGCAGGGCAGGGGTCAGCGCTGGCGCCCGCCCGGGGCTCCCCTGCCCCGCCGCCCGCGGGTATCAGCATCCCAAGGGGCAGACTGCTCCCCAGCCCAGCCGCTCCGACGTGCACTGGGCCCAGATCCCACCAGTAACCCCCCCGACACTGGAGCCCCCCTGTCCTGAGCGCGCAGGCTGGGCACCGCCGAGCTGGGGGGGCCCTGCGGGGGGGAGGGGGGGCGGCCAAGCTAGGGGGGAGCCCTGCGGGGGCGGCTGAGCTGGGCGGACCTGCAGGGGGGAGGGGCGGCCGAGCTGGGGGGTAGCCCTGCGGGGGTGGTCGAGCTGGGAGGCCCTTTGGGTGGGAGGGGCGGCCTAGCTGGGGGCGGGGGCGGCTGCAGGGTAGAGGGGTGGCTGAGTTGGGGGGTCTCTTTGGGGGGGAGGGGTGGCCGAGCTGGGGGGGAGCCCTGCGGGGGTGGCCGAGCTGGGAGGCCCTTTGGGGAGGAGGGGTGGCCTAGCTGGGGGGGGCCCTGCGGGGGAGAGGGGTGGCCGAGTTGGGGGGTGCCCTTGGGGGGGGAGGGGCGGCCGAGCTGGGGGGGAGCCCTGCGGGGGTAGTCGATGGGAGGCCCTTTGGGTGGGAGGGGCGGCCTAGCTGGGGGGGAGCCCTGCGGGGGAGAGGGGTGGCCGAGTTGGGGGGGGCTCTTGGGGGGGAGGGGCGGCCGAGTGGGGGGGGCACTGCGGGGGGCTCACCCGTGTGGTAACCGTTGTCGGAGGTGTAGAAGACGTAGGTGCTGGCCAGCAGGTCCTGGGCCTCCAGCCGCGCCAGCACCTTCTCCACCAGGTCGTCCACCGAGAGCAGCGTCTGCCACCTGCGGGCGCCCGGTGGCTCACAGCCCAGCACCCTGGGCCAGGCCCTCGCCTCGTCGGCCCCCCAGCCAACCCCGCCCCCCAGGGCAGCACCACTGGGGGCCCTGCCCTCCAGCCCCCACCCCCGGTCAGACCAGCCCCCTAGGACCTCCCTGGCTGGTGTTCCCCCAGCCCCCATCTGACATCACCCACTGCCTCTCCCAGCTCAAACTGCTGGGGTGTGTCCCAGCCCCCCAGGGCCCCCCGGCCGGCCCCTCACCTCTCCCTGTAGACCCTGTCCAGGAGGTTGATGGAGGTGGCAGCCATGGGGCTCCGGGCCTGCCTCACCAGCCAGTGCTTGTCCTGCAACGGGCAGGGGGCGGCAGAGGGAACCAGGCTCAGGTCCCAGGGGGGCAGCTGGGCCACCTCCTGCCCCCTCCCCAAGGGGCAGCCTGGCCCGCTGCCCACGGCGGGGGGCTGCCCCTCACCTTGCCGGGGACGTTGAAGCTGCCCCCGCGGGGTGCCTTGGTGGTGCTGAAGGCCGCGGCGTAGGGTGGCGCGACGGTCCAGGGGGAGTGGGCGGCGGGCGGTGCCAGCACCATCAGGAAGGGCGGGCGGGCCGAGGTCTCCAGGAAGGCCAGGCTCCGGTTGGCCTGCGGGCAGGAGGGCACAGACCTCGTGGGGTGGGGGGGGGGGCTGGGGGTGGAGAGGCACAGACCCGCCGGGGAAGGGCAGTGCCATGAGGGTGCCCTGTGTCACCCCGGCACCTGCTCCCCCAGGGATTGATGGGCGTCTGTGGAGGCCCCCCGGACCCTCCTGGGCAGCCATGAGGAATGTGGGGGTAGGGCAGGGCTGGAAGGGGCAGGGGAGAGGGTGAGGGAGGGGGGTTCAGGGCTGGAAGGGGGGTGGGGAAGGGAGTGGAGGAGGGATGGGGCAAGGGAGGGGGTTCAGGGCAGGACGGGGTGGGGGATGGGACTGCGAAGGGGGTTGGGGAGGGGGTTCAGGGCTGGAAGAGGTGGGGGAGGGGATGGAGGAAGGATGGGGTGAGGGAGGGGGTTCAGGGCTGGAAGGGGTGGGAGTGGGGGCCGGGAAGGGGTGGGGGTGGGGAAGGGGGTGGAGAAGGGATGGGGTGGGGGATGGGATTTAGGGCTGGAAGGGGCAGGGGAGGGGGAGGAGTGCAGGGGGCCATCCCTCGGAAATACGGGCTTTGCTTCCCGGCCTCCCCCCAGGAGTACCGCCCCCGGGCGATGCGACCGCACTGCCTCCTGGCACTGGTGGTTCAGGCTTCCACGCGCCCCACGCCTGGCGGCCCACGTCCGACTACATCTCCCAGGATGCACCGCGGCCTCCTCTCCTGGCAGCGCCCACTGCACTCTCCCAGTGCATCCTGGAGAGCGCGGGCAGCTCCGTGCTCCGGTCACCCCCTCCATGCACCGACCCAGCGCCTTCCATGGGCCCTCCAGCCCCGCCTGGCCCTGTGCCACCATCCCCCCTCGCCTCGGTCAGCCTGGCCCCCCGGCGGGCCGCCCCGGCACTCACAATGAGGTCGGTGAGATAGTCATCCGGGAAGCTGTCCCCGTGCCGCTCCTCCTGCCCGTTGGCCGACAGCGTGTAGTTGTAGTAGCGAGAGTTCCCCACCTGTGGGGCAGCCGGAGGGGGGCTCAGCAGCACCGCGCCCCCTGCCAGGCCCCTGCAGTGCGGCCACCTCTGGGGCGCAGCGCGGCCGTGGCGGTGCAGGCAGCCGAACCCCCACTCCTCGGGCCGGGCGGGGATGGGAGGGAAGATGCAGCTGGGGGCTGGAGGGAGTAGGAGGGGGGAGCTGCCACTCACCAGGCCATTCCAGTAGCTCCAGCCCAGGGGTACGTGCTGGACGCCGCCGGCCGCAGGGTGCCCGTACTGCGCGGGGGACAGGCCCAGTTAGGCAGAGGATGCGGAGAGCAGGGGCCGCCCCCACACCGAGCCTGGGAAGGGCCCCCACATCCCTCTCCGGCTCAGGCAGTGCCGCAGGGAGTGCCTGGCTGCTCCCTCGGCCCTACACCCAGGGGAAAGGCCACCCGCCCAGCGGCTCCAGGCCCAGGGCGCTCCAAGGGGGAGGAGGACCCTGCCCTCTCCTGCAGTTGGGCTGGGGGTCCCTGCAGCAGCCTGAGCTGCAGGGGGGAGGCGTTCAGCCAGGGCACCCCCAGCTAGCCCTCCCCACAAGGGAGGTGGCAGGCGGCAAACCCCAACCCCAGGAACTAGGGTCAGGCCAGCCCTCACAATCTCCCTTTTAACCAATCCTCTCCCACAGCTGGGGAGAGAACCCAGGCGTCCGGGTCCCAGCCCCCAGCTCTAACCACCCACCCCCACTGCCCTCCCACAGCTGGGGAGAGAACACAGGCGTCCGGGTTCCAGCCCCCTGCTCTAACCACCCGCCCCCACTGCCCTCCCACAGCTGGGGAGAGAACACAGGCATCCCAGCTCCCAGCCCCCTGCTCTAACCACCCACCCCCACTGCCCTCCCACAGCTGGGGAAAGAACCCAGGCGTCCCAGCTCCCTGCTCTAACCACCCACCCCCACTGCCCTCCCACAGCCAGGGAGAGAACCCAGGCGTCCCAGCTCCCAGCTCTAACCACCCACCCCCACTGCCCTCCCACAGCCAGGGAGAGAACCCAGGCGTCCGGGTCCCAGCCCCCTGCTCTAACCATCCACCCCCACTGCCCTCCCAGCACCCAGGGAGAACCCAGGCGTCCCAGCTCCCAGCCCCCTGCTCTAACCACCAGCCCCCACTGCCTTCCCAGAGCCAGGGGAGACCCCAGGCATCCCGGGTCCCAGCCCCCAGCCCCGGCCCTCACCTGGTTGAGGTACTTGCCAGCGTAGAAGGTCTGGTAGCCTCGCTTCTGCAGCTGGACGGGGAAGGCCAGGGGCTCCTGGCTCTTCTGCCAGGCCAGGCTGCTGCAGTTGCCCTCCAGGGAGTTGTTCCTCACCAGGTGGTTGTGAGGGTAGCGCCCGCTCAGCAAGCTGCTGCGGCTGGGGCAGCACAGGGGCGTGACGGTGAACTGGGCCGAGAGACAGACACTTAACCCCGGCCCCCTGCGGGCAGGGCTGGGGCTGCCCCTTCCCCCGGCAGCTGTCCCTGGCCAGCTCCACTGCCCTGCCAGCGCTGGGAGCGGGCCTGGCTGTGGCCCACAAGTGTGGCGAGCGGGCCCGGTCTCAGCCGGCATCCCAGGGTGGCAGCACTCACCGCATTGCTGAAGGAGACCCCCGCCTGGCCGATCAGGGCCTGCGTCTTCTTCATGGGAGTCTGGGAGGAGACAAGGAGCCAGTCAGCAGGGGTGCCCCAGGCCGGCCAGCCGGCCAACACGTGGAACGGCCCTGCCCGGGGCTCACACGTTCACGCCCCTCAGAACAGCCGCTCGGGTGCCGAATGTGCCTGGGCCTCGCTGGCACTGCATAACAGCACCAGGACAGCTCCCGTGGGGCTGGCAGAGCCGCTACCAGGGCCAGCTGCCTGATGCCCACCTCCAGGGCTCTCCGCCACGGGGGCAATTCCCCGACTGCCCCACGTCCTTCTCCCGCCCCTCCCCTGGTGTGGAGCTGGAGGGAGAATGACTCCACGCACAATACGACATTTAAGGACCGCAGGGGCGGGGGGGGGAGGCCAGGACCGGGGGGCGGCTGGGGGGGAGGCCAGGGCTTGTTGGGGGGAGGCCAGGGACCGGGGGCCAGGCCAGGCCCACAGCGCTGGTCTCTAGACCCCTCTGCTCAGGCTGCACAGCGGGGCAGGGCAGGTTGCGCAGTGGGGCAGGGCGCACAGCCCCGGCCTAGCAAGACCCAGCTCGGAGGATGGGGTTCTGGGGAGCCACCGGTGCAGGCTCAGAGCCCGGCCTGGGCCGAGTCCGGAGGCACTTCAGAGTGACACCAGCGTCCAGAGCTGCCCGAGAGGCGACGCCTCGGGTGCCCGGTCCTGGGGCGTGACCCCCACCCCACTGGCTCAGCCCCACCCCCCGCTCCAGCTCAGGGCAGTGCCCCAGAGCCAGGGCCTGGCACAGGCTCAAAGCCTGGTGCCCAGGGCGCTCACGGGGGGCGGGGGGGGAGACTGCTGAACCCCGAGCTGCATCCTCCTGTCTCCATGACCCCTGCGCCTGGATCAGCCCCTCCCCGCAACGCCCGGCCCAGGCGCCTGCCCAGGAGCAGAAGCAGAAGTGGAAGGGGGGCACTGCTGTGCCACGTGGGTCACTCATGACGCACCGGCGCCAGCCCAGGCCGTGTCACCCTTCCCCCGCCACTCTGTGCCTCACTTTCCCCATCCACCCCTTACATGGGACTCAAGACACAGCCCCCCCCCACCTTTAGAGACCGGGGAAACAACACAAAGCATTGGGGAGGGGTCCCCCCGGCACAGGGGCATCCAGCCATGCTGAACCCAGAGGAGCAATCCCCTGCCCCCCCCAGCACTGCGGCGTAGGAATCCCAGCTGTGGCGGGGGCAGTAACCTCCACCCGCTGCCTGCCCCGCGCACACAGCAAGAGAAGGATGTGCCCAGACCCCCTCAACCAGACAGCAAGTCTCCAGGGGCCTGCTGGGTTAGCCACAAGCCCCCCCACAACCACCACCACAGGCAGCCCTACCCCCGTGCCTGGCCGTCCCGCCCGCCCGGCTCCTGGGAACCTGCCCTGCCACCTGGCTGTGCCCCCCAGGGCAGGCAGACCCCCCCCATGGTCCAGAGTGTGGTTTGACCCTCCTCCTTTGCTCCCACAGGGGGGGAGCCCCCTACTCGGCGCCCCCCCACAGGCAGCAGCAACCAGTGGGAACCAGCAGCTGCGCCGGGGTTAACCACGCGTGAAATAAACCCTCTGCACTTGCGCATCACCGAACGCGCCAACCCTCCAGGGCCCCCAAACAACCGCCAGGCCAGGCCCGACCCAGGCCCTGGCTGGGCCCAGCACGGACACAGCCCCACCCCGGAGAGCTCGCTGGCTGAACAGGCAAGGGGAAACCGAGGCAGGTCTGTGAGGTAACTTGCCCGAAGGCACCCAGCAGGCAGGATTAGAACCTAGCTCTCCTGGCTCCAGGACAGCACCGCATCTGGGGACACCTGGCCCTGCCTGGGCCAGGCCTGTGCGGGGAGTGGGGCTGCGCAATGGGTCTTTCCTGTATCAGCTGCAGCTCCAGCCCCAAATGCCCACCAGCAGGAGAAGCCGTGGGGTGGCTGGGCCTGTGCCAGGCCTGATCTGTGCCACAGCTGCGGGGTGGGCTGGGAGCGGCTCGGCTACCGTGGGGAGTGGTACCGACTTGGCACATATGGGCCCCCAGGCCTGCTGGCACCGGCCCCATGGCAGGGCCAACGGGCACAGGACAGACACCGACAGGCCCATGGCAAGTATGTGAGGCGCTGCAGGACGGTGGCGTGGGTAGCGCCCAGGGGCACCGCAGCCCAGGGAACAGCGCCCACGCCCTGGGCTGGCGAGGGGCTGGCGAGGGGCTGGCAGCCCCCGGGACTCACCAGGCCCCCGATCTCCGTGTCCTGGTCATCGGTCAGGATCAGCACAATGTTGGGGGGGGCCCGTTGCCCCCTTCCTGCTGCGCCCCCCAGCGCCAGCTGCCAGGCGGTGCCCAGCACCAGTAGGGCAGCCCAGCTCGTGGGGCGCACCATGGCCGGGCTGCGAGCCCGACCCAGTCCTGAACCCCCCGGCTCGGCACTGCGCCCCCCGCCCGGACCCTGCGCCCCAGGCCCTGCCCTGCGCTCCCCTGGCTCTGAACTGCGCCTCCCCGGCTCTGCCCTGCGCCCCCCGCCCGGACCCTGCGCCCCCGGCTCTGCGCTGCGCTGCGCTGCGCTGCGCCGCGCCCCCGGCCCTGCCCTGCGCCCCCCGCTGCGCTGCGCCGGACTTTCAGGAAGCCGATCACGCGCCAGTTGCACTTGAGCCGAACCCCACTGCTGAAGCCCCGCCCCCGCTCATGGCCCCGCCCCCGGCCCCGCCCCCTCCTCAGCTCCGCTTCAGCCCCGGCCCAGGCTCTGCTACGACCCCGCCCCTCACGGGAGGTGGGGGCCCGGTCTTACACCCTGTGCTCTGCCGGGGGCGGGGCTATATTTGCATAAGGGGCGAGGCTGTGCCTGGGTTTCCGCTTTGGGCCCACGTGGCTCCTCGGAGCTGGGGAAGTTTGGCCAAGTGGGGCCCTTCTTAATACCCCCCCCTCCCCCTGGCCTTGCCCCCAATGCCCCCTAGCAGCTCCCCCAGACCCCATAGCCGCCCCCCCCCCGTTCCCAGAGCCTGGCCCAGGCCCCCCCCAGATCCCAGAGCCCCCCCGTTCCCAGAGCCTGGCCCCGCTGAGTGAAGGTGTGCAGCCTGCTGGGGGGCCCAAGCAGTGTCACTGACCCCCCCCCGTGTCCCCCAGCTCCCCCCGGCCATGGCCTTGGTGCCCCTCAAGAGGAGGAGCCGGCGGGGGGGAGCCCAGGCGGGAGCCCTGTCCCCACCAGCCGGGCCCCCAGACTCTGGGCCCTTCCCCGCCCTGGTGCTGTACCTGGTGGAGAAGCGGATGGGTGCCAGCCGCCGGGCCTTCCTCACCCAGCTGGCCCGGGCCAAGGGCTTCCGCGTGGACGGGGCCTACAGGTGAGAGGGACCTGCCGGCACTGGGGGAGAGATGGGCACAGCCCAGGGGCCAGTGGGGGCAGCTGGCCTGTCTGGGCAGGACAAGGGGCTGGAGGTGCAGGATCCCAGGGCCGGGCTGGCAGGGGCTGTGGGTGGGAGTGAGGGGCACCGGCAGGGCTGGGGGGGGGTCCTAGGGCCGGGCTGGCAGGGGCTGTGGGTGGGAGTGAGGGGCACCGGCAGGGCTGGGGGGGTCCCAGGGCCGGGCTGGCAGGGGCTGGGGGTGGCAGTGAGGGGCACCGGCAGGGCTGGGAGGGCCCAGGGCCGGGCTGGCAGGGGCTGGGGGTGGGAGCGAGGGGCACCGGCAGGGCTGGGGGGGCCCAGGGCCGGGCTGGCAGGGGCTGGGGGTGGGAGCGAGGGGCACCGGCAGGGCTGGGGGGGTCCCAGGGCCGGGCTGGCAGGGGCTGGGGGTGGCAGTGAGGGGCACCGGCAGGGCTGGGGGGTCCCAGGGCCGGGCTGGCAGGGGCTGGGGGTGGGAGCGAGGGGCACCGGCAGGGCTGGGGGGGTCCCAGGGCCGGGCTGGCAGGGGCTGGGGGTGGGAGCGAGGGGCACCGGCAGGGCTGGGGGGTCCCAGGGCTGGGCTGGCAGGGGCTGTGGGTGGCAGTGAGGGGCACCGGCAGGGCTGGGGGTCCCAGGGCCGGGCTGGCAGGGGCTGTGGGTGGGAGTGAGGGGCACCGGCAGGGCTGGGGGGGTCCCAGGGCCGGGCTGGCAGGGGCTGGGGGTGGCAGTAAGGGGCACCGGCAGGGCTGGGGGGGTCCCAGGGCCGGGCTGGCAGGGGCTGTGCGTGGCAGTGAGGGGCACCGGCAGGGCTGGGGGGGGGTCCCAGGGCCGGGCTGGCAGGGGCTGTGGGTGGGAGTGAGGGGCACCGGCAGGGCTGGGGGGGTCCCAGGGCCGGGCTGGCAGGGGCTGTGGGTGGGAGCGAGGGGCACCGGTAGGACTGGGGGTCCCAGGGCAGGGCTGGCAGGGGCTGTGGGTGGGAGTGAGGGGCACTGGCAGGGCTGGGGGTCCCAGGGCAGGGCTGGCAGGGGCTGTGGGTGGCAGTGAGGGGCACCGGCAGGGCCGGGCTGGCAGGGGCTGTGGGTGGCAGTGAGGGGCACCGACAGGGCTGGGGGTCCCAGGGCCGGGCTGGCAGGGCTGTGGGTGGGAGTGAGGGGCACTGGCAGGGCTGGGGGTCCCAGTGCTGGGCTGGCAGGGGCTGTGGGTGGCAGGGAGGGGCACCGGCAGGGCTGGGGGTCCCAGGGCTGGGCTGGCAGGGCTGTGGGTGGGAGTGAGGGGCACCGGCAGGGCTGGGGGGGTCCCAGGGCCGGGCTGGCAGGGGCTGTGGGTGGCAGTGAGGGGCACTGGCAGGGCTGGGGGTCCCAGGGCCGGGCTGGCAGGGCTGTGGGTGGGAGTGAGGGGCACCGGCAGGGCTGGGGGGGTCCCAGTGCTGGGCTGGCAGGGGCTGTGGGTGGCAGGGAGGGGCACCGGCAGGGCTGGGGGTCCCAGGGCTGGGCTGGCAGGGCTGTGGGTGGGAGTGAGGGGCACCGGCAGGGCTGGGGGGGTCCCAGGGCCGGGCTGGCAGGGGCTGTGGGTGGCAGTGAGGGGCACTGGCAGGGCTGGGGGAGCTCAGGGCTACGATCAGTGATGGGCTGAACCATGCTCACACTCCCTTGATTGCCCCGATTCCTTGTGGGGTCCCAGCCTGCCGCCCCCTCGCGCCTTTCTCCCCAGCGCTGCAGTGACCCACGTGGTGGCAGAGCAGAACTCGGGGGCCGAGGTGGCCCAGTGGCTGAAGCAGCATCAGGTGGACCCCGGCGCTGGGGGGGACCCCGCCCTGCTGGACATCAGCTGGTTCACCGAGAGCATGAGGGCCGGGCAGCCGGTGGAGATCCAACCCCGGCACCGCCTCGTGGTGAGCTGGGCTGGGGACCTAGTGGGGGTGGGGGGTACAGGCCAGTGTGGCCAGCGGTGGGGGTGGGGGGCTGGCCATTGGGAGGGGTTCTTGGGCTCCTAGGACTGAATCCGCCCCCCGTGCTTTGCTCCCCAGGTGACGGCCCCGGCGGCTCAGCGTGGGAGGCAGATGGCGCCCTATGCCTGTGAGCGCTGCACTCCGCTTCTCCACCCCAACCGGGCGCTGACGGTAACGGGGCCCGAGGATCTGGGAGCCAGGCACCCCCAGCTCTGCCCGGGAGCGGTGTCTGGGCCGGCCGGGTTCTGCCCGGGCGCGGGAGGGTCTGGCGTGGGGCAGAGCAGCCGGAGGCGGGGCCAGTGGGTGAGACCAGCTCCCCCCAGTGACTCTGCCCCCATCCCAGGAGGCCCTGGAGACGCTGGCGGAGGAGGCGTGGCTCAGCGGGAGCGAGGGGCGTAGCCTGGCCTTCACCAGGGCGGCCGCGGCGCTGAAGGCTCTGCCCGGCCAGCTGGAGACGATGGGCGAGCTGGAGTCTCTGCCTGGCTTCGGGGACCACTGCCGAGGGGTCATCCAGGTAGCCCCGCCCCCTGGGCTGTCTCTGGGGTACTGAATAGGAGGTGCAGAGAGGCCCTGCATCCCTGCCCTGCCCCCAACTCCGCCAGGGAGCGGGGCTGGGCTGGCCCCAGGGCGGTGGGGGGGCTGGGCTGGGGGCTCCGCGCCTGGGCTCAGCCCCGTCTCCTGGGCAGGCCGTGCTGGAGGATGGCGTCTCGGTGGAGGTGGAGCGAGTGAGGCTCTCGGAGCGCTACCGGACTCTGAAGGTACCGGAGCTGGGCGTGGGGCCGGGTGCTGTTGGGGGACAGGGGTTTGCTCGTGGTGCGAGGGGCCTGGCTGCTTCCTTCGCAGCAGAGAGCGAGAGCTGCCTGTGTGGTGTCTGAGACCCCGCGCTGCTCCCAGCTGGCAGGGGTTCCCCCCGCGCCTGGTGGTCAGGCCTGTCCCAGAGGGGTGTGGGGCTTGGACCTAGAGAGGGGCCAAAGTTGTCCCCTGGCCCAGTCACTGCTCGTCCATCGTGCTGCCCTGTGGCCGGAGCCAGCACCACCCCAGCCTAGCGCCCTGGAGGAGCCAGCGGGGGCTGGGCAGCCTCAGGGGTGGGGGTGTCCCAGTTGGGTCTGGCTGGGGCTCTGCCCCCCGCCCCCATTCCAACTCTCCAGCCTGGTGGGGATTGGCTGGGGATTCGCGGCTGCTCCTGGCGGCCCTTGGGTAGTGCTTCAGGCCAGCTGCAGGTTCCTGCCTGCTGCTGTGTTGAGAAGGCTGTTAGGTGGGGCCAGGCCCACAAACAGCCCCTGTGGCATGTCTGTTTCAGCCTCTGGGGAAGGACCCCTTCCCAGGGACAGGCCGGAGTCAAAAGGTGTTTGATTGACAGGCTAATTGTATGGTAGAGATGCCAGCTGAGCTGAAGGGGGATCCCCATTAGCTGTATAGGGCCCAGGACACACAGCTGACACTGACACCCGGCTCTCCCAGCCTGACTGGGACTCGTGTGGCTGCTTTCTCCAGGGGGTGGGTGGTCCAGAGGGCGATATGGCTCCTGCGCCCCCTGGAACCGTCTGGCCCCTCTCTCGGCAGCTTTTCACCAAGGTCTTTGGGGTGGGGGTGAAGACGGCCGACCGGTGGTACCAGGAGGGGCTCCGGACTCTGGCTGACCTGCACAATACCAGGCTGACCAGGCAGCAGCAGGCAGGTGAGGAATGGCAGAGGTGCCACAGAACAGGGCTTTGCCCGCCAGCAGCGGGACACAGAGCCACCCTGGCTTCCCTCGGGCTCTCGCTTGCGGCCCCCCCCCCCCGCCCGGCAGTGTCATGAGCCCTGGCCTGGCCTCCACTGCCCTGACCACCCTGGGGCTGGGGCGCTGCTGGTTTGGTATTTGGGCCTCGGGGGTTTTTCCTCGATGGCCGTTAGCTCCTGAGACCAGGCACGGAGCCTGGCAGCCTCAGGGGACAGGGTGGAGCAGTCCAGGCTGCAGGGCTCCTTGTGATGCAGTGGGGTGTGTGAGAGACAGGCTGGATATGTAACAGAGCTAGTCTATGTACTATCAAAACCAAAAAGCAGTCCAGTAGCACTTCAAAGACTAACAAAATAATTTATTCGGTGAGCTTTGGTGGGACAGACCCACTTCTCCAGCCCAGAGCCAGACCAGAACAGACTCAAGATTTAAGGCACAGAGAACCAAAAATAGTAATCAAGGTGGACAAATCAGAAAAAGGTGAGCAAATCAGAGAGTACAGGGGCAAAAGGGGGGGAAGTCAAGAATTAGGGGGTGTGTGGGTGAGAGACGGGCAGAGCAGCTCCCAGCGGCTAAGGATTACCCTGGGGCTGTAACCTAAGCTGGCAGGTAACACCTCTGCCCTGAACACAGAGCAGGGAGGCAGTTAGAAGCTGGGGAGAGGGAGTTGGAAGGAGCCAGCCTGGCTGGGGGGAAGATACACCCCAGAGGGGCCCCCCTCAGGCTCCTCTCCCCAGGACGGGTTGCAATGACTGTCTCTGCCGGCTGTGCTGACATCTCTGTGCTGAGCTGTGTCTCTGTCGCCTCATAAACTCCCTGTTCTACCTGCTGAGTGAGAGTCACTCCTGCCTGCGGCCGGGGGGCAGAGCCTGGGGACCCCTGAACCCCAAGACACCCATGCAGACCTACGGCCAGGGTCTAGGGCCTGTTTTGTTCAACATCTTTATCAGTGCCCTGGGCAAGGGGATGAGTTGCACTTCTGCAAGTTCGTGGCCGACACTAGATACGTCGGAGGGTAGGGATGGGGTCCAGAGTGACCTAGATAAATTGGACATCTGGGCCGAAAGAAATCTGATGAGGTTCAGCAAGAAGGGCAGAGTCCTGCCCTTGGGACGGAAGAATCCCAAGTATTGTTACAGGCTGGGGAGCAACTGGCTGGGGATTACAGCGGATGAAAGGCTGGATATGAGTAAACCGTGTGTCCTTGTAGCTAAGAAGGCTAACGGCATATTGGGGAGCATTAGGAGGAGCATTTCGAGCAGCTCTAGAGAGGTGGTTGTTCCCCTCCACTCGGCACTGGTGAGGCCACATCTGGATTATTGCGTCCAGTTCTGGGCTCCCCTTTATAGAAAGGACGTGGATTTGCTGGAGCAGGTTCAGCGGAGGGCAACAAAAATGATTAGGGGCTGGAGCACAAGACCTGTGAGGAGAGGCTGAGGGATTTGGGCTTGTTTAGTTTACAGAAGAGAAGACTGAGGGGTGATTTAATAGCAGCCTTCAACTTCCTGAAGGGGAGCTCTAAAGAGGATGGAGAGAGGCTGCTCTCAGTGGTGACGGGCGGCAGAACAAGGAGCAATGGGCTGAAGTTACAGAGGGGAGGTGTAGGTTGGATATTAGGACAAACTCTTTCCCCAGGCGGGTGGTGAAGCACTGGGACGTGCTACCTAGAGAGGTGGTGGAATCTCCATCCCTGGAGGGTTTTTAAGTCTCGGCTGGACGAGGTCCTGGCTGGGATGGCTTAGTTGGGGTTGATCCTGCTTGAAGCAGGGGGCTGGACTCTGACCTCCTGAGGTCCCTTCCCGCCCTGGGATTCTGTGACTCAAAGGGCCCCCCAACCAGTGCCCTGGGTCCTGAGCCTGGGCCGGCCCTTCCCTTCCCTTGCAGGGCTGCAGCACTACGAGGACCTCACCACCCCGGTGGGGCGCGGCGAGGCCGAGGCCATCAGCCGGGAGGTGCAGGCAGTGGTGCAACAGTTTCTGCCCGGAGCCTCAGTGACGCTGGCTGGCGGGTTCCGCCGGTAACAACCGGGGTGGGGGGGAGGCTCGGGCTGGCGCCGGGAGGGCCAGGGCACCTCGGCAGGGCTCCTGGGGTGGGGGCTGCCTGGCTGGTCTCTCCCCTCTGGGATCCCAGGCCCTGGCTCCTCGCCCTGCCTGGCGTGGGAAATCCCCGGTGCCTGCGATACGCAGCGCCCCCCGCTGGAGCTGCCCGGGTGGCGGTGGGCTCTGAGGGAGTTTCTGCTTCTCTCCGGCAGGGGCAAGCCCCACGGCCACGACGTGGACCTTCTGCTCACGCACCCCGAGGACGGCCAAGAGGCAGGGCTGCTGAGCCGGGTCGTGAGCTGGCTGGACAGCCAGGTGGGGAGGGGCGGGGCAGTTCCAGGCCCGAGTGGGGGGCTGGGGGTCAGAGCAGGGAGCCGGGGGGCAGGGTGTCTCTCCCTGCCTCATGGGGGTGAGGGGGCTGCAGCTGGACTCTGGGGTCTCCCTGGGCGCTGGGAGGCACGTGGGGCTGGGGGATTGGCCATTCCCAGCTGAGGACCGTCTGTCCCCACAGGGTTTGATACTCTATCAGCACAGCCAGGAGAACAGCTACGGGCCCCGCGAGGGGGCCAAGCCGCCCAGTGCCAGCGGACACCTGGACCGATACGAGAGGTGTTTCTCCATCTTCCGCCTGGCGGCCCCCGGCACTCACCGTGGCTGGAAGGCTGTCAGGGTGGACCTGGTGGTGGCTCCAGCCAGCCAGTTCCCGTTCGCTCTGCTGGGTTGGACTGGGTCCCGGGTAGGTGTCTGGCCAGGGGGCAGCTCAGGGGTGGGGGCCGGGCACGACAGGGGTTCCAGAGCCGAGCCCTTTTCCCACCCGTGGGGCTGGGCCCAGAGCCAGGGTTCTAGGGGGGGCGGTTCTAGAACCTTGCCTGGGCGCTGCTGGGTTCTAGAGGGGGGCCTGCCCACTAGGGCAGGGCTGGGCTCGGCTCATCCCCCCCCTGCCGAGCTCTGAATCTGGGTGCCAGCAGACCCCCTCCCCCCTACCCACGGGGCCCAGCTCCCCATGGGCAGGGAACCAGGGCAGCGTTTCCTGGCCCCTCCGCCGCAGCGCCCAGGTGGTAATGCCGGCTCGGCCCCCTTCTCCGCAGCACTTCGAGCGCGAGCTCCGCCGTTTCGCCCGCCACGAGAGGAAGATGACCCTGAACAGCCACGAGCTGTACGACACCAGGCAGGTACGGCAGTGCCGGGTGGGGGCACCCACCCTTTGCTGCCCCTCTGGGCCAGCTCCTATGGCTGGGGGCCTGGAGAAGGGGCAGGAGCGCCAGGGGTGGGTTGCTCTTGTGGGCAAGGCTGGCATTTGGTGGGGCCGGGGGCGAGGGCGTGCCTGGGTAGGTAGCCAGTAGCTGGGGTGTACTGGTGCAGAGCATCCAGCTGCCCTCCCTGTTCCCATTTGTTAGCCCTCTGCAGCTGCCCCTGCAGGGCCGTGGGGCGCAGACTGATCCTGGGGGCACGGGGAAGGGAGGGGGCTGAGCTGCCCTGAGCACTGCCTGCCTCCTGTAGCCATCCTGATTGGCTGCTTTTCCCAGCGCCCCACCTCCTGGACAGAGCAGCCAGTCAGAGGCGTCTTCCCTGGGCTGTGCTGGCGCAGGGGTGGGGCAGGGCCAGGGGGGCAGCTCTGTGGAGTCGGCTCAGCCCAGCGCATCTCCCTTCCAGAACCTCTCCCTGCCCGCTGCCTCGGAGGAAGAGATCTTTCAGCATCTGGGCCTGGAGTATGTGCCCCCTGAGCAGAGGAACGCCTGAGCCCCTGGCCTGGGGGAGCCCCCTCCAGGCTCCCCGGGCTGGCTGCCTCCAGTGTGTTCAGCGGGTGACTCAGCCAGGATGGCCCCTGTGGGGTGAGCCAGCCCAGCGGCAGCAGACACAGCTGGGGATCAATAAAGCCAGGGACCCCAATGCACTCCTGGCTGGCTGCTCGGGGGTGTGTGGCGGGGGGGGGTGGCAGCTCTCCATCCAGGGCAGGGGTTCTGACCTATCTCCCCCAGTCCTGGGGGGTGGAGGAGGGCTGGGTAGGGTGGCTGTGAGGGGTCGAGGGCGGATGGCTCCAGCAGGGGATGGGCCTACCATGGAGATGCCCAGGGGGCCTCCAGGTGAGGGATGCAGCAGGGCCTTGAATCTTTCGTGGGAGCTCCCACCCTGACCCTGCCACCAGCTGGCACCTCCTGCTGGGAATGAAGCCCTGGGGGCTGGCTGCCCCCCCTACCCACCCCCAGTTCTCAGGCAGGTGTCGGGGCTGGGCTGGGCCAGCAGGGACCCAGGTCAGGTGTGTGCCCTGAGGGGCAGGTCCCAGGGCTGAGGGGTGGGCAGCAGGTCTCTGGGCCCCTCCAGCTGCTGGGGGAAGGGGACCTGCTGAGTGACCCCAGCTGTGTCCTCTGGGGGTGAGCAGAGGTGGGGTGCAGAACTCCCAGGGCCCCCCCCCCCCCCCCCCCCCGTGCAGTGAGCCTTCTGCCAGCCCCATGGACCACTGGGGGACCAGGGGTAGGGACTTCCCCATGGCTGGCAGCAAAGCCAGGACTAGCTGTGAGCCCCCTGCCAGGGGTCTGCGCTGGAGTCCATGTGCTTGCCTGGGTCTCCAGTTTCCCTGTCTGGCCCTGCTGCAACCCATGGGGAAATCCCTGACCCTGGTCCTCCAGTGCTCCATGGGGCTGGGGGAGGACCAGCCAGTCCCTCTACCTTCCCACGGGCGGCTGGGGTGGGCTGGGCAGGTGCTGTTCTCACCTGGCGAGCGGCACTAGGGGGTCTGGGCCAGGCCAGTTGCCCCATCCAGCCCCAGGTGGTGCCCAGGCCTCGGACTGGCTTCCCTGGTCCAGGAGCCATGCGGCTGGGTTCCTTGCCTGCTCTCCAGCCCATGGGCTCTCCTAGGCCAACAGGCTGGGCCCAGAGACCCCTCGGGCAGGAGCCCCCAGCTCTGCAGCTCAGCCGTTCCCCAGGGAAGGTGCGCTCGTCGCAGGGCAGGAGCTGTCCATGGGGTGGAGGGGGCCTGGGCAGCCTCTGCCCCCTTCACACCCCCCAGGCTGAGTGAACTCCCACCCAGCCTTGCTGGTTATGGGGCTATTGGGGTCCCAAGCCCTTAGCCAGGCAATGTGGGGGGTGCTCCCAGCTGGCCTCAGGCAGGAATGCTGGTGCCCAGGTGACCCTGGCCTGGCCTGGGGCAATGCCATGAGCAGTAGAGAACAGGGCAGCTGTGGGGGCCTGGCCTGCGCTGGGGTTAGAGGAGCTGAGCTGGCTCAGCCACTGCTTCCCTGGGGGACCGCAACTGAGGCACTTTGTTGTCCTGTGCCTCAGGTTCCCCCATTGGTGAGGCAGGGCTGGGCTGCATGTGAGCAGGGGCCTCCCCCCGCCACTGGGAGCTGGGCTGGGGGGCAGGGCCTAGGGAAGCCCCCGGGCAGTGGCAAATGCAAACAGGGAGGATATGTGGGGGGGGGGGTGAGTGATGCCCCCCTGAATTCTTTCCCACCCACTGCCTGGGGGGGCAGGGGTGAACCCCAGTTACTGAACCTGGCTGTGTCACCTGCCAGCAGGGAGGCGGGGGCAGCATCCCGCTTGGCACAGAGGCAGGGTTGGCCAGCCACAAAGGCCATGGATGAGGTACCAGCCAGAGCCTGGCTCTGTGGGCAATGTGCAAGGCTCAGGCATGTCCTGGGGGGGCCTGGCCCTGTGGGCAACGTGCAAGGCTCAGGCGTGTCCCAGGGTGGGGGGCCTGGCCTGGGGGGGGTGTTCTCACCCCACTGTGCCCCACCTGCATGCTGGGCACTGGAACCCCTGGCCTGCACTTTGCACCTGCCTTGAAGTCTTGCTTTTTTTTTTTTTACAGCTCAGAACTGGGAGGTTAGGGTTCTCTGTCCAGCCTGTGGGAGTGGAGGGGCAGGCAGGCAATGCTAGGACATCTGGGTTCTATCCCCTGGTCTGCAGGGAGGAGGGTCTCCCTAGGAGGTGGCTGGGAGCCAGGACACCTGGGTTCTTGGCTCAGTCTGACTTCCTCTACACTTTGGGATACGTGCCTCAGTTTCCCTCCCCGTAGCGGGTAGTGGGTAAGTAAGAATCAATTCCTGCTGGCAGGAGAGCAGGGGGTCAAGCAGGGAGCCAGCCTCTCTCAGCACGCAGACCTCCAGCCCTCGGCCGCAGAGGCTGGGAACAGTGAGCCTCATCTGGGGGTGGGTGTCCCTCCCCAGTCCTGGGGGAGACAGAGGCCTGTGGCGGGGATGTGGAGCTCTATGGCATGGCTGGGCTGCGCACCGCCAGAGGGGACCCCCGCCTGCCTTTGTGAACTGACACCTTAGTGAATGCCAAGAGCTGTAATATTTTTGCTCAGTTACAAAAAAGAATGGGCCCGGTTTTCAGTCCACTGTGATGATATCCCAGCTTAAACTTGTGCTATAAAAGACATTACAATATATGAAAGAACCTGATGCTTTCAAGCAGCCGTACAGTGGTACAAATCACAAGCTAGTTAAATGAGTTTAACCTGTCAAGCAAATATGCTCATTTAACCTCTGAAGAAGGCAACAGATTTCACACCCATTCAGCCCTTGTTCAGACACTTAAGGTGCTGTTCAAACAGCAAGGACCAGCTCTCCTTAAAAACCAGTTTCCCTAATCTGCAACTTTAACCGCAAGTGTCTCTGAACTATAGCTGTACTAAGAGCACTAAAGATCCCAAGTGAGTTGCCTTACATTATGCTTAGCAGACCTAGGCTGAATCTAGTATTTAGCCTAAAATCAAGTGGAGCACTGCAGAGTGAGCAGTTGAACTAAGTCACTTATCTCAAGCATCTCACCACCTTTGCCTAGCACAAGAACTGCAAGTGATGAGGGGGAGGAAGAGAAGGGAAGACACAGAAGGAAATCAAGCCGTATCCTCTCCTGCCCCATACCCCCTTCAGGAGCTCTAGCTGACACCGGTGGAAATTAAGGTGTTGTCCTGCAAAACCTAAATCAACATTTGGTGAACTTAGGGCATGCAAAATGAAGACTGGACTCTGGAACAACTTGGGCTTCGAAGGAAGTGATGGAGACAATCATTTCATTTATATCCACAACAAACTGGAAATTAGCTTGTGATGAAGCCTCTGTACCTTTCCATTCTGACAGCTGAAGTCACTGGAGAGGGACGGCAGAAGCGCCACTACCACACTGAGCAGCTGCTTGTGGTTAAGAAAAGAAGTTTAAAAAAAGCCACAAACAGGCCTCACTACAGAGCTCTAGGGTATTGTATTAATCTAGACGCACACGGCAGGTTTGCAGTGAATGAAAAATGTATCTGTGCGCCTCACTACTGCCATGTGCAAAATGGAGAGTACATTTTACCCATTGAGGTCAGTCCTCCATTTACCTGTCAATAGCAGTGATAGAACACACAGCTGAACAGTCTCTTGCTTTAGGTACTCCTGGTGTGATCCCAACCTGCAAGGCAATGGGACGCCTGACTTCAGATCTTGGCAGGTAAGTGAGACCATGGATTTCTCAGGAACTTTAAGAACTTCACCCATTTATTACCAGGACTGCCCACGTTATGCTACAAACCATCAAAGAGACGCAGTCCTGGATGTGGTTGATCTAAAGAGGGAAAGAGCTTTTGCCTGTACGCCTAGCCCAGTGGAGGGAGGTCAGACAGCTTTACAGCTAGAGGAAGTCTCCACTGCAGGATTTTTGCACCTGAACACCACATGAGAGCACATTTTGTAAAAATTGGTTTATCAGTTCCATTTTTGTATAAAACACACGGGAGAAACCTAGCCAATCAACACACAAATTGCTGCCACATGACAAGATACTTTTTGTCAAACTTTGAATCTAAAGAACATACAAATGTTTTCTCATGTCTACAGTCAATTGTCTATGCTCTTCCATTTAACTATTTCTTAAAAAATTCCACATATCCCCATATTTCTTCTGTCCCAGTTACAGTACAATGACAGGGAGGAAGAGGGTTGGTTAAAACTCCTCTCTATGCAGTTTTCTGCTGTCCCTTCTTTCCAATCAGAGACTTATGGATGTGAGGGATTACACCTGCAAAGAGAACATGGATTAGAATAGCTGTGCACAAAGCAGTTTGACAGATTAAGATCTACCATTTCAGAGGGTTGGTTTTTTATCCAATAGCTAGAAAGTTTTGTACTTTGTTCTCTAGAAATTACCCCTTTTCTTGTTCCTTGCCCATTCCCCAGTTGTAATTTCATCCCACTCCGATGGAGTCTATCTTGTTATTTCAATCATATGTTTACGGACCTAACAGCCCATGGCTAAGCTGCAAAACTTCCATTTTAAGGAAACATAAAACAGACAGTGAGATCGATCTATATGTACTACTTAGGTTGATCACAGCTACGCCTGCAGTTAGAGCAATGTGTCGAGCACACACGGCATGCTCAGCTAACTTAGCGAGAATAGCAGTACAGATGAAGAGGTGCTGTTTCGGCAAGTACGTGCCAGAACCCTAGAGTATGGGCCTGTCAACTCCGTGCCCAAACAGTGCCTCCTACATCTACATGGTGATTTTTCTTCTGCAGTGTATGATCTTGCTGCCAGAACCTTTCCTCACTGCAGTGAAATGTTCAGACAGCAAGGAAAGGCTCTGACAGCCTCTGCCCTGACTCCCCAAGCTGGGCCTTTTATTGCTGCATATTGCCTGCTTCTGGCTGCTGCACGCTACCACAAGAGTGAACAAGGCCTATGTCACTATTGTGGAGTTTAGCAGGCATAGCCCAGTCTTCCACTTACCTCAACAGCAGATCTGCACGAAGGCACAAGAGTTTAAAGTGAGCCATTCACTTAAGTCACACAAATTACTGCAGGTTTTGTCCAGTACAGTTACACTGTACAATGCAGTATCAGTATCACACAGGCCGAAGTGACTCGTCTTCCCACCTAGACTACCTCACACAGCCCAGTTTTACCTGTGAGGAAGTTCCAGTCAGGAAGCCGCAATTACAAAGGTGGCTAGAGAGGGAAGCTGCAATCCTAGAGGCTCAAATAAAAGTGAGCAAACCCCAATCTCCCTCGGCTCACAACTACTTTAATGCCCCCAGAAGGCACCGAGGGGATGCGCAACTCCAAGCATAGGCTCATTCTCTCTCTCTCTCACTGCCAAAGCTCAACTGCTCTGATGTTTTAGATGGTGAGAGATGCACCAATGTGGCCACCACACCGGTCAATATCGATCTGTCCAACATGAAGCAGTGAGAAGAAATTAACATGAAGTTCTCACTGTCTGTCTTTGCAAATAGCTCTCCTCTTTTCTATCAGCCCAGTTAAGCCCAACAGTACCTACCTCCACCAGCAATGGTAGCTTTAATAAGGGAATCCAACTCTTCATCCCCACGAATAGCAAGCTGCAAGTGACGAGGAGTGATACGCTTTACTTTGAGATCCTTGGAGGCATTACCTGCCAACTCCAGCACCTGACAAATTAGGAGGCTATTTTAGTAAGAGTTAGACCTGTCAAAGTTTACAAAAAAGCAAAACCTGTTGTCAGCTGGAATGTCAAATCATAAATAATCAACTCACAATGTCCCTGTCTCAAGCGCTAATGCATTTACCTTCAAAACTTCTGCAGTATGGCAGTGCTACTATCCGTATGTTACTTGTGGGAAACTGAGGCCTAGGGCGACTAACCAACTTGACCAAGGTCACAACAGGAGTTTGAGGCAGAGCGGGGACTTGAGCCCAGCAGTATAGCTGCTGGACCTTCCTTCCTCCAGCTATTTTAAAACTGGAGGCGACAGAGTCTGTCACAATCACTAGAGAGTTACTCTACTCATCAATCACCTTCACTTATTTTACATCTGGTTTTCAGCCTGAATTTCTCTAGTTACATTTTCCAGCTATGGGATTGTTTTGTCCACCAGACTGAGGAGCCCATTAACAACACTGGTTAACCAGGTGCAGGGGTTGGCAACCAAAAGAGCAAGAAAAGCCATTTTTTCCAATTGGGTTAAAAAAAAAAAAAATTCAAGGGCCGCAATGCCTGTGAAGATGAGAAGGTCCTTAATAAGCGATGTTAACTCATACTTGTTGCAACTCCTAGGTTAAGGAAAGCGCACACAGAATGATATGAAACGTGACGATCTGTGATCATGTATTTGCTATTCAGATACAAGTTGTTCAGTTTTGAGCTTTAGTTGCTCACCATTTATCAAAAATAACCAGGAAGTTGTGTTTTTTTAAAAAAAAAACATTTTGCAATTCTAGTGATAGGAGCCACAAAGAGCCAAATGCAACTCCAGAGGGGCAGGTTGCAGACCCCTACCCATGTAGAAGCTATTTATAGGCTGCAATTAGGTCAACCCTTTGCAGTCTCTTTGATAAGCTAAACAGCTGGCACTCCTTGGCTACGTCTACACTGCAGCAATCTTTCGAAAGAAATCCTTCTGGAAGATCTCTTCCAAAAGAGCTTCTTTCAAACGAATCAGAGAGGGAGCCGTGTTAGTCTGTAGCTTCGAGAACAACCAGAAGTCTTGTGGCACCTTATAGATTATGTCCACATAAACAGAAGCGGATTGAAAGAGTGGTCTGCTCTTTCAAAAGAACGGGCCAGGGACTGAAAACTCAGGTGCCATGAGGACTGCTCCTTCAAAAGAAAGAAGCCTGTGGAGTGTCTACACACGTTTTCTTGCAAGAGCAGCTTTTGAAAGAAGGCGCTCTTCCTGAAATGGGAATGGAAGAGCACGTTCCAAAAGGAGCGTTGCATTCTTTCTATTTAATTACAAAAGGACGCTTTGTGTGTGTAGATGCTCCGCTGGATATTTTGAAAGAGCCCCTTTCGAAAAATAGATGCTGCCCATGTGTCACTACAGCTTGTTTTCTAATCATTATCATAGGTCTCATCTGAACCCTAATTTACCGATGTACTTGTTGAACTGTGGACACCAGATCCGGACTCTCTATGCAGTAGCAACTGTGTCAAAGAGAGGTAAAAAACCCCTTTACTCCTACTCCAAAATCCCTCATTTTTGGATTGCTCTAGTGCTTCTAGACAGAGTTGCACTGGGAGCTCGCGTTCTACTTGTTATCCACCATGAGCCAAAAGTCTTTCACTGTTACCGCTTCCCAGGGTAGTCTCTCTCTCCATCTTGTAAGTATGGTCTCTATTCTTTGTTCACGGCACCTGCTCACTGTTGAGTGTAACTAAAAAGCCTATTCTGGACAAACAAGGTATACACTAAGGACAAACCAGCCTGTGTAAGTGGCCCTTATTCATTATAGATTTAAAAATCCACTTGTTTTACCAAGTATTCTGGGTATTTTTTCCATAAGCTACATCTAGGCCGATCTGCTTAGTCAGTTTCACTTTTGAAGTCTTCTGCAAGATCACAAGGCTGCACAAATGGGGATGCAAATTCAAAAACCCTTTAAAGTTTCTCAACAAGATGTAACAAAAATAAGACGCCAACATTTTTGGGCCTAAAGACATTTTTCAATAGTTTAGTCAATTCTTTGCACCTACAGAGTAGTAGCAGAGAGAGAGCTATGTTAGTCTGTATTCTGACAAAACAAACCAGCAGCCATGTAGCTCTTTAAAGACTAACAAAATAATTTATTAGCTGATGAGCTCTTGTGGGACAGAACCATTTCAGATCTATAGCATTTCCAGTACAGACTGACAGTTACGTAACAGGACGTCCAAAAAAACCGAAATAAAAACTGACAGATCAGATACATAGAACAGAAGGGAGGGTTATGAGATACAAGTATCTTGCCTGAGATCATTATGAATACCACAAGAAAGGAAAACAGTCTTTGTAATGCACGAGACAATAGCAATCTGTATTGAGACCAGGTGTTAATGTATCGAATGAGAGTGTGAACCCCAGTTCACATATCTCCCATTGTAATTTGCTGTTAAAGTCTCTTTGTTGTCGGATGCATATTCTCAGGTCTTTACAGAATGGCAGAACACCAGAGTAGTGCGTTAGAGATCAGCCAGCCAGAGAGGAAAACTGAATGCTTTGAAGGTCTAAATGCTGTGTGCTCTGAAAAGTAGAAGCTCAGGGATAATCATTCCTATCACATTTACAACAAAGTGAATTGCAAGCATCTTTCTTTCGGTATTTAAAACAATGCTACCGTTCAGTGTCAGAAGCTTCAGACGCTTACCACCCCACTGTCTTGAACGTATTTATTTGGGTAGCTGTTGAGAGCTACCAGGAATATATTTAGTTTCTTGTGATATTAGGCAAATTTAATTTCTGCTATCTCTCGGATCTTTTCTGGCCTGCTGACTCGACATTTGTTCTCCACAGATTCGGAAGGAAGAGCATGCGAGGCATGGGAGACTGCAGAAATAATTACATCCACCTGCCTATCCCTCTTAGTGTTAGCCACAGTGTAGTTCTGACGGTAGTCACTCAAAACCTACCTCGGCCGTGAGGTACTCAAGAATCGCAGCGCTGTATACTGCAGCAGTAGCACCAACTCGACCATGACTCGTAGTGCGAGTCTTCAAGTGTCTGTGGATACGCCCCACTGGGAACTGAAGCAGAAACACTCGTTAGCACTCCAGATCAAAATCTACGGGAAACTTGCCTAATGCTAGTGTCTGTAATAATCTGGTGTAAGAAATGTAAATGGAGTAAAAAAATTACTTGAGCAGAATACTGGATTAATCCCTACACAGATCACAAGGAAATGACGCTTTTGTTTTCAATGGAACTGGCAAATTTTACATCTTGAAATTTTCATCTACAGGGACACCTCTGAAAGCGTGTTAGTTAAATCCAGGATTAAGTTACGTGGCCTTTACATACTAGTCAGTCAAGTGTCAAATCACATCCAGAGTTTGCGTAACAACAGAGGTTGCCTTGTTAGTCTGTATTCTAACAAAACAAACCAGCAGCCACATAGAACTTTAAAGACTGGCAAAATGATTTACGAGGTGATGAGCTTTCGTGGGACGGATCTGAAGTAATAGGTCTTTCCCATGACAGCTCATCACCTAATAAATGATTTTGTTAGTCTTTAAAGGGTTTGCATAAGGTGTATGCCAAAACTTGTGTTGTAAGAAGCCAAAGCAAATCTGTACTATTAAGGAGATTACAATGTGTACAGTCAAAAACAGCAGAATAATTTATATAAACCATACAACAGAAGAGTATTCACTGACTATTGCCAGAACCGCTTACATTTACTCTACAACAAGGATGTTCCCATACAGAAAGTAAGGTTTTACAACCGAATTTTCGGTCACATGAGTGACAGCAAACTTTTAACAGTATTATGCAAGCACAGGAACTTACTGAACAGACACAGCAGACTGACTGCAGTTATACTAGTGCTGAATTTTCAAAGTAAAAGTTATCCCCATAACAACCCTATAAAGACAGGTAAGTAACAACCCTTCATATGATAAAGAGTTGTTTCTTTGAAACCAGTAACATTTTGGGGCAAGTAAGTCCAACCAACCAATCTCCTCTATTTAATTGTGATAAATACAAAAAATTCAAAATAAAAAAATGGAAGATTTAACTTGTTAGAGAGTCAGTGGCAGGAAAAAGTGTAGCTATAGAAAAAACCATAGCATTTGATTTTGCAGTTAGAAGTAGTCATACAAAATTTTACAATCAAACTAGAAACACCTTTTCCTCTCTCCCCCACAACCTGCTCCACAAAAATAACATGAGATGAATGACTGAATTCAAATTGCAATCCCTGGGGCAATACATGGTTTAGCATCACTTTACCTGCAGTCCTGCTCTTTGTGAGCGAGAAACCGCCTTTGCCTTGGCCTTTCCACTGTCCTTTCCAGCTTTGCCACCAGCCTGAACAAGAGAGTCATATCAGAATTAAGAAAGTAAGCCCATGCACAAAGCAGAAAAATCTGCACTGCTTTACTTCATCTCCATCACCACATTTGAAAATCCAAGTCTTACCTCTTCTGCTCAAACCTGGAAAATTTATTCCCCCTATCCCACAAATAAAAAAATTGCCCCCCCCCAAAAAAAACCAAATCTCTTTAAAACAAGTCACATTTGTATACAAACCGTTGGATATATGTCTCAAGAGCAACTCCCAAGTATGCTTCACTGCAAACATTCTTCAAGCATCAAGAGTGCTCGATATTAAAACACACAAGCATGAGGGCTTGATGTTTAGGTGTACCTAACTTACCAAAAAGGCAGGTGCTTAAACATATTTTCATAAAGAAGCTATAACCAAAACCATCCAATACACTGATTCCTTTCATGCCAGTTTTAAGATCTCATGACTGCTTCAGAGCCACAAATTTGAGAACACAGCCATGCTATTACAAAAGCTAATAGAAAAGCTGATAAGTTTGTTAGCAGACCACAATCTTAATTTTCTACAATGAATTTACTGATCATCTACGGGGTATTCTTACTTGAACTAGTTTGGCTGAATGAATATATTTATCTGATGATTTCAAGAAATCTAAGACCAACCCCCGCCCCAAGTCCCTCCAGTTGTTCTAGTGAACTGCAAGGCTCACCACGCAATTAAGTGGCTAAACTACCTATGGTGTAAAAGCTGGGAGGGTGAAGATGAACAGCCCACAAGGGATTACTGTAATCATCTCCTCTGAACTCCTAGGACAGGCCGCAGAATTTCCTCACGTTCTTAGGGCAGTTCATTCAGAAAAATGGCCAATCCTGATTAAACTAATCTGTGATGGACAATCCATCACAACCCTTGATCATTCCAATGATTAACTGCTCAGTTAAAAAAGGAGGACTTATTTCCAGCCTGCATTTTCCTAGCATCAGCACTCAGCCACTGAAGCACATTAGTCCTCTCTCTGATGCACTGAAAAGCTTTGTTCCCTGTGTAGTTACTTACCGGCTAATCAAGTTACCCTTTAACCTTTTCTTTGTTAAACTAAGTAGGCTGAGCTCCAGTTCACTGTAAAACCCATTTTTTTAATCCTTTAATCATTCTCATGACTCTTCCCTGACCTCTCCACAATTTGCCACCTGGAATTGTGCATAATTCTTGATATTCCCATTTAGGTATCCAAGGATCGCCTTAGCCCTTCTGGCCCCAGTACTGGATTGAAAAATGATTGTCTACTTTAGGCTGTACATCTTTTTCACAGATATTGCTTCCTATGCTACAGTCCCACCCACTTTTAAGGATGGTCTACGCCTTTTGCTCCTAGGTGTAGAATTAAATTTCGACATTAAAATGCCCATTGTTTACTTGTGCCCAGATCACAAAGCTATTTGGATCACTTGGTATTTTCATTGTTTATCACGCTGACAATTTGTTTATCATTTTCACAACGTGTGTCCTCTGTAAGCTTCATCAAGGATGTTTTTACATTTTCTTCTGTCATTAACAGAAGTGTTAATAGCACAGGGCCAAGAACCAATTTCTGCAGGACCCTACTAGAAACGCAGCTGTGCAGTGATGAATAAACCCATTTGAGAGAAGGTGCTTCATCCTCCCCCAAACGCATCCCATGTGACCAGATGTCGACTTCTTGCCAAAGTCATCCAACCCCACAGCCACTGCTGTGAACGAGGCCACTAGACAAAGCTGATTGTAGATATGCAATTCCAGCTGCAGCAACTGCATAGCTTGAATCAACTCATCTACAATCGACTTACCTGGCTGTCCTCACTGAAGGAGGTCGACAGGAGAAACTCTCCCACATTGACTTCCCTTATTCCTCCCTCAAGAGACTGAGTTGTACAGGGGTTTACTGTTGACTTTGTACGTCCCCACTAAGTGTGTGAATCAAACCCCAGCTCTACCTTGACTGGGTAGGACTGCCCTGGTAGAGAAGACATACCCCTAGATTCACATGTAGTGAAGGTGCACTGTGGCCTACTGGACAGAGAACCGGACTGGGACTCCTGACAGGAGATAAGGTTCTATTTCTACTCTTCCACTGGCCTGCTCACTGGCTATCAGCAAGACACTTCACCTCTGTGCCTGATTTTCACAAGCTGTAAACAGGACACAATGACGTTTACATCCTTTATTGTAAATGCTTCAAAACTGACAGATATTATTGTGCTGAAATTGGTTTTGATATTCCTGGCTCTTTTGGAAAACAAGTAGGCTTTGATTCACCTAATTTTCTCCTCCTCCAGTTTAAAGAACATGAAAATATTTTTGTTAGAGGGAACAATCTACCTCCACGAAGCAAACCCGCTACCAAACCATCTTCAGTTTTCAAAGAGCAGCTCAGTTAAATGAAGGTATTAATGTTAATCCTTAAAATTTAGCGTAACACCACCCATTCCCACCTCCCCAAAAAGAAAAAAAGAACACAGGTAATTAGCAAAGTGTTTTGGGACTGGTTCTATTCAATATCTTCATCAACAATTTAGATATTGGCATAGATAGTATGCTTATTGAGTCTGCAGCTCATATCAAGATGGGAGGGGTTGCAACTGCTTTGGAGGATAGGGTCAGAATTCAGAATGAACTGGACAAACTGGAGAAATAGCCTGAAGTAAACAGGATGAAGTTTAATAAGGACACATGCACAGTACTCCACTTAGGAAGAAACAATCAGCTTCATACATACAGAATGAGAAGTGACTGTCTAGGAAGGAGTACTGCAGAAAGGGACCTAGGGGTCAGAGTGGACCACAAGCTAAATCTGAATCAGTGTGATGCTGTTGCAAAGAAAGCAAACATGATTCTGGGAAGCATCAACAGGAGGGCAAGCATGAGCAAGACATGAGCAGCCATTCTTTCACTCTACTCAGTGTTGATTAAGCCTCTATTGGAGTATTGTATCCAGTTCTGGGCACCACATTTTAAGAAAGATGTGGAGAAATTGGAGAAGGCCCAGAGAAGAACAACTAGAATGAGTAAAGGTCTAGCAAACATGAGGAAGACTGAAAGAACTGGACTTGTTTAGGAGAGAGAACAGTTTTCAGGTACCTAAAAGAGGGTTACAAGGAGGAGGAAGAAAAATTGTTCTCCTTGGCCTCTGAGGATACAGCAAGAAGAAATGGTCAAACTGCAGCAAGGAAGGTTTAGATTGGCCATGAGAAAAAACTTCCTAACTGTCAGGGTGATCAAACACCGGAATAAATTTGCCTAGGGAGGCTGCGGAACTTCCATCTCTGGAGGTATTTAAGAGCAGGTTAGACAGACATCTATCACGGACAGTCTAGAAAGTGCTCAGTCCTGCTGTGAGGGCAGGAGACTGGACTCGACCTCTTAAGGTCATTTCCAGTTCTATTGTTCTGTGATTTTATCTGCCACAGCTTTCCCTGCCAATTTACCTTTTACAAAAATGTTAAATTAATATTCTCTCCCATTGCTTTCATTCTTTCCCCTATTGTTCATAGCCTTCACAATGCATTGTTAAATGCACACAAGTGATGTGGAAAAAGGGTCTCTTCCTCTTTTGCCCCTGATTACCAACTATAATAATCTCCTACTACTTGTAACATTTGTAGGTAAAAAGTTTTCAAACAGAAGTACAATTTTTAAGTTCAGTGTCCTTTCAAGTTAAAGGCTAGTCCTCCTACTTTTACTTCCTCACAAAATGCTTGTTATATTTTAAATTTCCTGTTTCCACCCAATAGTTCATTTTTTTCAGGAGGTAGAAATGTTTAAAAACACACAGGGCAGGGTCTGTGCACATTAAACTACTTGCACTGCTGCAGTTTTGACTATATCAACTTTATCTACACAAGTAAACAGTAAAGTAAAGTAAAGAGGAAAAGAGATTCAAAACATACTGATTTATTAATCCTTGGGTCCTGATAGCACATTCACGCCCCATCTTTCCTCAGAACTTTCCGTTCTGTTACTCGTTTTTCTGATGATGGCTATTTGGGATTACTGAATTCAAGACTAACCCTCTAGCCACCAGTAACATGCTTCAGGGATCCCCTGCTACAGCCACAAATGACTCTCACTCAACAGGAAGAAGAGGAAGTTTATTAATTGACAGAGACACAGCATAGTACAGAGGTGTCAGTACAGCAGCCAGAAACAGACATTCCAATCCATCTTGGGGAGGGGAGACCTGAGGTGAGCCCCGCAAGCCAGAGCCTTGGTTCCCCCAGGACCCCCTTTGTTCCTCTCCTCCAGTCCAGGCTAACTGCCTTCCAACTCCCCACACGCTAATTGCCCACCTCTAATTCCAAACCAGCTGGACTCCACCCAGCTTTGTTCAAGGACAGAGGTGTTACCTGCCAACTCAGGTTAAACCAGGAAGTCATCTCCAGCCTGCGAGCTGCTCAGCCTGTCACTCACACACATCCACCCCCCATTACATCACTCCACCCCAAAGTAGTCAAAATTAGGGCTAGGGAAACTGGGGAACCCCCCCAAACCAGGCTTTAATAAAAAGACCCCTGCGACTTTACCATGTATTGAATGCTTGTGCCCCGTAAGTAGTATGATTTCTCTGTGATCTAATCTCTTCATAAATAGATGTATTTGACATCACACATTTAAAAAAAAAAAAAAAAATCACAACTCTACTTTTCTGTGGCTATTACAACATGACCAAGGAAGGGATTTACAAGTTTCCCCACAAACTGCCAAACGCAGTTAAGACTTCCACTCACATGCGAGTCCAGTGACTGAAATAATCGTGAAGTCAACAAGCATTCGAACTAGTCCTAACTTCAGCTATCACCTTAAGTGCAAACCAACCAAAAACACATTCAAAAATGCAGCTCGAAGCTCTAGTCTGGCACCCTCAGGACCTGACCAGTGCTGAATGAGAGAATTTTCTGGACTACAGGAGGTCAATATTGTCTAGCACATTACCAACACTTCCCCTGCTTACTGGGCTCTCAGAAGACATTTAGGTGTAAATTACAGCTAAATAAACACAGAACAACACTGAAAGCCAGAGCGGTGACTAACCAAACTTTACCGGACTATGAGAAACTTGGCCACACCCATGGTAAGTGGTTATCTAGCTAAGTAAACTCATGCCAGAATACAGATATTGCCATACAAAAGAGCGCCGGACTCGAGAGGTTCAGACTGTACTAGATTACACTGAAATTGGAAAAATTGCAGCTGGCGCAGAATTTCTGCCAATACTGTACCCTATTACACAGTGGGGAAACAGCTTCACAATGAATTAAAGCAAACAGGGACATTATTTAACATATTAATTTATTCATCTAGTAATAGTCTGAAAGTGGCACTCAGGCCAGAGCACTCTCCACATCAAAGTATTGCTTGAAGTTTATGGGTAGGCTACTTGTCAAAAAGGACTAAGAAAAATAGATGTTTTCCATTCAACATTCCACTTCTGCAGGGGGAGGGAGAGCTTTCTGACCAAGACAGAGGTTAAAGTTTAAGAATCTAAGTTTCCAAGCAGACTACATTCAAGTGTCATTACCAACTTGAAATCTAGCCTACTTCACAAATTGTTAGAAGCTCTGCCCACCACTCAATTTTTTAAAATGAAAAAAAAAAAGTCACACACAGAACAATTGAAAACAATCCTCCATGTCACTTGTGTGTGCTAGTCACTTTTACGGTTTCCCTTGTATAGTTCTTTTCACAAGTGCTTTTCACACCTGTTAAAAACTTGGTGGTTTAACATTTATAAGCTGTACCTACTCCAGATGTCAGATTACTAGTCCAGTTAAGTTAAAGACTGAACAGGTTAAGATGATAAATCATGTTTGGGCCACTGTTACCATACGCTTACACTGTATGTTAGGCCAGGTCCATACCACTGGCACTTTGGCAATACAGCTATGCCATCAAAACACTCCTACTATGCATGCCACTTAAGAACATAAGAACAGCCAAAATGGGTCACAGCCACAGTCCATCAAGCCCCGTATCCTGCCTTTTGACAGTGGTCAGCGCCAATTCGTCAAAGAGCAACCAAGTAACTCATCCTGTCATTCACTCCCAGCTTCTTGCTGTCACTAGTCTGAACACACAAAACATGGGGTAGCATCCTGAGTATCTTAGCTAATACACACTGATGGACCTTGCCTCCCTGAACTTAATTAGTTTTCGTCTTCACAACAGTAAAAAAAATGACGGGTTGATTATGCATTGTGTGACGTCCTTCCTTATGTTTGCTTTAAGCCTTCTGCCTATTCATTTAGCTGTTCAACACTTAGTATTGGTGTTTTGTAAAAGGGTAAACACTTCCCCTATTCACTTTCTCCACAGCAGTTATGATTTTATACACCTTTATTTTAACCCTACCCCTTTAGTTGTCTTTTCTAAATTGACCAATCCCAATTTTGTAAAACTCTCACACAGGTGCTGTTCCGTGCCCCAAATCATTTGTGTTCCTGTTCCTCATACCTTTTCCAACTCCAACGCACCCTTTTAGAGATGGGAGGACCAGATATTTACACAATATTCAAGGTATGAATGGACCATGGATTGATATAGAAAGCATTGTAACATTTTTCTACCCCCTTCCTGGTAGCTGCTAATATTGTTAGCTTTTTTGACTGCCACTGCACAATCAACAGGTGCCTTCAGAGTCACACACAATGAGTCCAAGGTCTCTTTCTTGAATGGTAAAAGAAAATTTATATCCCATTACTTTGTATGTTTAACAAGAAGTCTTGTGGCACCTTATAGACTAACAGATATTTTGGAGCACAAGCTTTCGTGGGCAAAGACCCACTTCATCAGATGCGTGAGTGGGTGCGGGGGGTTTTCCACAGGGGTATTTAAAGAGTGGGGTCCCAGTAAAAGTAAAGAGTCCCCACTCTTTAAACACCCCTCTGAAACCACCTCCCGACTTATGCATCTGATGAAGCGGTTCTTTGCCCATGAAAGCTTATGCTCCAAAATATCTGTTAGTGTATAAGGTGCCACAGGACTTCTTGTTGTTCTCGAAGCTACAGACTAACACAGCTACCTCTCTGATATATCTCTCTGATATTTGTCTGTATAGTTGGGATGTTTTCCAATGTCCATCACTTTGCATTAATCAGCATAAAATTTTCACTGGTGTTTTGCTGCCAAGTCATCCAGTTTTGTGAGATCTCTAATTCTTTGCAGTCAGCTTTGGACTTTACCATCTTGAGTAATTCTGTATCATCTGCAAACTTTGCCCCTCTCTTTCCAGATAGTTTCTGAACATGATGGACAGCATTTGTCCCAGTACAGCTCTTTGGGAGATCCTGCTATTTACCCCTCCCCTGTCAAAACAGATCATTTAGTCCTACCCTTTGTTTTAACCAGACCCATGAGAGGGCCGTCCCTCTTACCCTATGACTGCTTCATTTGTGTAAGAAGCTTTGGTGAGAGATCTTGTCAAAGGCTTTCTGCAAGTCCAACAATATCTGCTGATCACACATGTCCACGTGCTTGCTGACACCCGCAAAAATTGTAATGAATTGGTCAGGTGATTTTCCCTGACACGCCCCCCGCCCCCCCCCCCCCAAAAAAAAAAAAAAAAAAGAAAGAAACAAACCACACTGACTCTTCCGCGAACGCCACACATTCACCTATGTGTCTGATCATTCTGTTCTTTCAGCCAATGTGCCTGGTACTGAAGTTAAGCTCACCAGCCTGTAACTGCCAGGATTGTCTCTGGAAGTTGTTTTAAAACAAAACAAAAAACAGCATTACAATAGTTATCGTCCAGTCATCTGGTACAGAGGCTGATTTAAGCAATAGGTTACAAAAACATAAGTAGTAGTCCTGCAATTTAATATCGGAGTTTCTTCAAAATTCTTGGGGTGACTATAATTCAATTCTGTTGACTTATAGTTTATTAATTTCTTCCAAAACCTCTTCAACTGACAGCTCAGTGTCGAACAGTTCCTCAGCACTGTCACCTAAAAAGAATGACTCAGGTGTGGTATCCTCTGCTGTGAAGGCTGATACAAAGAACTTATTTAGCTTTTCTGAAACAACCTGATCTTCCTTGAGTGACCGTTTAGTTTATATTGGTGAGATTATAATAGCTTCGGCCTGTACTACCTATTCCAGGCCCCACCCATAAGAGCAAAGTTATACCAACATAAGCACAATGTTGCGATTACTGCATTGACATTAGGGTATTTTGCCAGACCTGCTTTGCTAGTGAAAAATCATAACTCTTCACACCCTGACCAAAATAAATGTGTCAAAGGTTTATAGCATAGTCCTTACACTTTTTACTACAGAAGAACACAAATGCATAGAGTCAGTAATATTTTCAGAGGGCCACTGCTATCTAATCCTGACCTCTAATCATTCTTCTGTTAAAGAATGACTAAAAGAGGCCTCCTTCCAAAATAATCAGCTCTATCCCTTCAATAAAAGGCTACTGAATATAAATGGCCTAAATTAGCTATTCATATTACATGCATTTTCAGAACAGTTTACTGTCACAGATTTGCCTTACTTGCTTAAGGTTCGTTGTGAGACTTTAGTTAATATTTTGAAAACAGTTTGACACCAATTTCTCCCTCTTTCTAGAGTAGCTTAACTTCTGTTCTAGTTTTAATAAAAGTGTCAAGCTGGCAGGTTCCTATCCTCTCATTAACTTCTACCTTATTGATACATACAGCAGAGAGGTGGCCATGTTAGTCTGTATCTTTGAGGACAATAAGAACCCCTGTGGCACCTTACAGACTAACATATTTTGGAGCATAAGCTTTCGTGGGCAGACTAATCCGACAAAACAGGACTTTGCCCACAAAAACTTATGCTTCAAAATATGTTAGTCTGTAAAGTGCCACAGGACTTCTTAATGAGACATGGAACCAACTCTTGTTTCAAAAAAAACCTAGGCCATTCTGAATCCTTCCCGTGCCCGTGGATGTACTTTAGGGCACAAATAAGACACTGATCCATTTAACATGGGCTACACTTTCCATGACTTCTATGTCTTAAGTCCCATAAGTTCTCTCTCTCTCTCTCTCTGGGTGTCATCCAGAGGGATTTGTTCAGTTGGCCCCTTTAGCTGCAAGATTTAGCTCACCCACAGTAAGTGCTCAAATTGCACATGTGATTTGGAATAGACATGGGTTGGCAGGAGAGAGTGAAACCTCGCAGTTCAAGACATACAATAGATTTGGGTAATAAGATTAAGAACAGAGCAAGCTTCCAGACACAATACTTTCACTCATGTTTTGCAATTCTGAGCAGAACATTGATTTGTCTAAAAGTCTTGTTTTGTCAGTGAAGGTGCATTTAAGGAGCACAAACGAGGGGCAAACTGCCTCTGCTGTCCCTCTGAGTGCCAATACACAGCAAGGATTCAAGAGCATGGCTGACAGCGGTGCCAAAGGTATTTTAACAGTCAGGGGCCGCCCTGTCAGGACGAGTACACAACCAGGTTGCGAAGGTTGTTCGCTAGGATCAGAATCTATGCAGTAAAGTCACACCATCGATCACTTCACTGCCTGCAGAATCAAGATGACTAAGATATTGCTCCAAATTTTCTTCACTTTATCATGAGACTTAAGATTTCAAAAAGTAGTTTCTATAGAAGCAGAAGCAACAAGTTCTGGAAAATCCTACTATATGCCAGAGGTATGTAAGTGCTTGAACAAGACTTGGCTTATTTTAGTAATACATACTCTGAAACACTCCTGCATACTGGCACTTTTCTTTAGTATAGGTTGCAAGCCAAGTCTGTACCATACCCACAGCCCAGGGTAGTAAACACACAAAGATTACCACCACTGGGATAATTTAAAGTACTTAGATGATGGAATTCAAAAGGACTGATGATATTTTCCTGTTCAGGGCAGCAAAAAGACAGATATAATACTTCCACTCAGGTCTGACAATTCTGAGCAGAACAATGATTTGTCTAGGATAAATTCACAGTTCCTGTTTCATCAGTGAAGGTGTATTTCAGGAGCCCAGGATGCTTTTGGATTTAGAAATTTAAATTTTCCTTGCTATCTCAGTAGATTTGCATTAACATGTTTTATTGAAACAGCATTTCCTGGGCAGGATCAACGTTCAGCACATCTCCCCTCTCCCCCTTTTTAATTCAAGAAAAGTTGTTTGGCTTAAAAGAATTTTCGACTATAATTCTACATAACCCCCTACCTGCGCCATTACCTTCTAGCATTAAATAAAAAAGCTCAACTCTAATGTGACCATTAACTCTCACAGTGAGTCATTGGAGTGTTTTATTTCTGCTTTTATAAATTTTCAGGTGGAGGGGTCCAAGTACTAAGTGATGCTTTCATAAGCAATAGCATTCAGTCTTTCCTAATCACCATTTTAAACTTCCTTTTGATATTATTTTAGCGCTGCCATGGGTAAAGTTTGACGTACAATCAATATTTTAGTGCCTTGCTACACTATGAAGCTCTTTTACCGTACTCACAGTACATATGAAGTCCAAGGTAAATGACGAGACAAATAAACATCAGTTTTCTGAGAAATGCTGATCTGGAAAAATCAAGTGGCCACCTCAGGGAACAAAGTATTTAAAAGTCAGGTAAATCACAGTATTCTACTTACCATCATGATTATGGTACAGTAAGATAGTCCTCGGATATGCTGCTTACATTTCATTTCATCTGATATTGTTCATAACTTTGCTTGTTTAAGTGAAGCACTGCTACTATGGCATAATTTGAGGCAGCATTAAACAAAATTTGTTGATCATTTTCAAAGAACTAGATTACCTAGAAGTATAAAATTCTATGATATGCTCAAAACTTTTCTGTTATAAGAAATTGGAGTTTGAGCTTTCGTGAGCACAGACTCACTTCATCAGATGCAGCATCTGATGAAGTAAGTCTGTGCTCACGAAAGCTCATGCTCAAAACTTTTCTGTTAGTCTATAAGGTGCCACAGGACCCTTCGTTGCTGTTACAGATCCAGACTAACACGGCTACCCCCCCGATACTTAACCTTGCAAAGTGCTCCCCTTTACGGCTTACAGTTACATACCTTTGCTTTTGGTCAGGAAAAGGCAGGGCCCAAGGGAAAAAGCCTTCAAACTATAGCCTGCAGAAAGCTCCTTGGGACTATTTTGATTAATAATGAAATTGGCAATTAATTAAAAAATCAGTTCTCATGACAGATGGAAATATGACCACTTGCACTTTTAAGTCACTCTATATGCAGTCCTCCAGCTGCTACAAGCTGCTAGTTTGCTCTTGTGTCAAAGTTTGGGTATCCCAGCCATAAGCATGCAAACTCCTTCACAACCATTCATCTCAATACTCCCGTGAGGATGGAAGTACTATCCTCACTTTATGAATGTAGCATCCATTCACTCATCCATTCACTCAATTTTCAGCCAAACAGTCTGCCCTTACAATCTTGCACTCACACCTCCAGTGGCTGTACTACTTAAGGAGGTTACAGCTCTCAGGGCCAGCACTAAACTGTAATGAGAGAAGAGTGTCAGTGGAGAAGAGGGAAGATGATAACTCATTGCTCTGAGTTATCAGACCAGAACGTTCAAGTTTCATCTCCAGAAACAGCCACCTGTTTAGGTTAGTGTTAAGCAAAGATATGGTCCCTGACCCATGGACTTTACTGCCTTGGACAAAACCGTAACTCAGGCTTCCCCTACAACTTTCCTGCATGCTCCTTGAGGCTTCTGAAGTTGGGATTTGCAAAACCATTCCTCGCGTTTCAGCAGCAGCAGCCGCAGGCATGCACGGGAGCTTTACCATTGTCATCACTGGTGTAGACCTGAATTTACGGGCTGGGATGCTGGGTCACCACTGGCCACATCTGACCAGATAATATTTAGGTACTTGTCCCAGTTCAGATGAGAAGGATAGAGAGAGCCCTGGGAGCTCCCTCTCAGAAGGGTGCAAGCAACCAAGGCATTTAAATTGATTTTAAACTCCTCCATTTCCAGAAAGCAACAGAAAAGCGATGTAGCGGGAGAGGACTACTGAGCAGGGACGGGGAGGTCATGTTACCTCTGCCTACAGCACTGGCGGGACCCTTCCTAGAACAGGGCTCTAGTTCTTCATCAACGATGGGGAAACATTGCAGCGGACTGACGACGACCCTCGCCCGCAGGGCCACGTGGGGGCGGCAGGACACGCACGTGGGACCCAGCTGCGATGGGGCCCGACCGGGGCGGGATGCGCGGGGGTTGAGGGCGCGCGGTCAGCAGCAGGTGGCCGGCCGGAGCGCGCTGCGCGCGGCAGGGCGGCGGCTCCCGGGGGCACGTGCCCCGGCGACCCGGGCGCGCGCGCGCTGACTGACAGCCGAGGGCCGCAGGCCTGGCGGGCGGGGGCGCGCGCGCGCGCGCGGGAGGGAGGGACACGGGCTGTGCCTGCCGCGGGGTTGGGCGCGCTCTCGGGCAGCCGGAGGAGGGGCCGGCTCGGCTCGTCCCCCCCCCACCGCGACCCCGCCGCCGCAGTCGGGCAGCGCCGCCCCCGCTCTCCGCCCGCAGCGGGGCGGCGCCGCCCCGCCCCCCGCCTCACTCCTCACCATAGTTCCGCCGCTGCCGAGTGAGGTCCGGTCCCGATTCCGCCGCGTTGGAGCCGCCTCAGGAGCCGCGAGACAATAAACCGCCTGAGCGCGAGGAGAGAGCCTGGCCTGCCGCGGCCACTCCGAGCCAATCAGCGCGCCCCATACTAGTTTGAACCTTCCGCTCTGACCAATCCCGCTCTCGCTTCTTGTCCCCTCGGCTGGCTGGCCCCGCCCCGCGGCCCGTTTAACGGCTGTTTTTCCTTTGCACACGGCACGCATAGGCGAGGGAAGTGAGGCCGAGGGGCCTCGGCGTGGGCGGGAGGACTGGGCGAGTGACATGAAGAATGGCCAATAGGAGCAGGGTATCAGGCCTCGGGGGGCAGGGTTACAGGAGTGACTGTTTTCGCAGCCAATGGAAAGAATGTAAAGTTTCCCGCCCATTCTCTTCCCTTCCCCCCCAACTTGTTTGTTTGCGTTAGGAGAAAAAATGGAGTCGAGCGGTGCTGGGGGGAGTTCGTCCGCCTCGCCGCGCCGGGAAGCGAACCCCGTACCCGTACCCCGTCTCCGCCGCCAGGCACTACGGACCCTTCTCCCTCCTGAGGACACGCCCATCTTCCCCTCCCCGCCTTGGGGCACCTCCAAACACCTCAACCCCTTCCCCCCCCCATGGGGCACCTCCAAACGCTCCAACCCCCTCCCCCTCCCCCCATGGGGCACCTCCAAACGCCTCAACCCCCTCCCCCTGCCCCCATGGGGCACCTCCAAACGCCTCAACCCCCTCCGCCTGCCCCCATGGGGCACCTCCAAACGCTCCAACCCCCTCCCCCTCCCCCCATGGGGCACCTCCAAACACCTCAACCCCCTCCCCCTGCCCCCATGGGGCACCTCCAAACGCTCCAACCCCCTCCCCCTCCCCCCATGGGGCACCTCCAAACGCTCCAACCCCCTCCCCCCATGGGGCACCTCCAAACGCTCCAACCCCCTCCCCCCGTGGGGCACCTCCAAACGCTCCAACCCCCTTCTCCCCGGGCTGTGCACTAGGACATCACGTGCACACACCCATATCCCCCTCCCCTGCAATGGGGACCACCCCTCCATCCCAGCCAGTTCTCACGTCCCCCTCCTCTGCTCTGTGGCGGGACAACCTCCAAACACCTAATATTGACCCTTCTGCCGGGCAATGGGGACCCCTAAGAACCCCTCCCTACACCGCCATCTCCTTCCCCACCGATGGGGCACTGCTCAAGCACCCCTACCACATGATGGGGCATGCTAGCCCTTCATCGACTCCCTCTAACACTCTGCGAACCAACCCCTCCATCTACGCCACTCCTTCCCCCCACAGCAGGGCATCTGTGCACCCTCCCATACACACCCACAACTCCAATATGCTTTTCCTAATCACCCAGCGGGGCTTGCAGCCTGCAACGTGACCTTCCTCCTCCATACGCAGGCCTCACCCCATGGCCTCAGATTTGCACCAGCTCCCAATTTGGTTCCAACTACGAAAGTAGGTTTCTCACCCAGATGCAATTATTAGAGTACAACTGTAGTTAATCAGGTGTCTCTCAGAGCATGCCCCATGGCGCTGGGCACTGTATGTTGTTCTCAGCTTCTCTGGAAAGACAGTGCTGTTTGAAGGGTGGGGTAGAGCAACACCATGACATTTGCAGATTTCTTTTTACTCTTATTACTAACACTAGCAGATGTACCCAGCATTGCTCAGGTTTTTAACTGAAGTGGGTTCTGGAGGATCAGGCTGGACCACAATTCCCAGTCCCCCTGCCTGTCCTTGTTGGGGGGCCAGCCCCAGGGTGAGCTGGGGGTTTGCCCTGGCCCCAGCTCCGGGAGATGCCAAGAGGTTAAAGGGTCTGGGCCACAGTGCTGGTCCTGGCTCCAGCCTGAACTTGAGTGGGGGTTGGAGAGAGGAAGCCCGGACTGGGCTGCTGGCCTGGGCTTTCCCTAACCACAGCTTGAGTGAGCCAGGGCAGGGCTGGGTTTCCTGGACCCAGCATGTTGCAGAGGAGAAGCAATGGGGGGGCCTGTGGGGGAGCAGGAAGCTTCCCCTGTGCGGCAAAGTGGGTGGCAACTTACCCTTCCAGAGGCAGTCAGGGCAGTGAGCCCCTTCTCCACATGGGCACTGTTTTCCTGCTGCAGCTGCCCCTGGTGGCGAGTCTGAAGTATGTCACCCCTCCCTCTCCATGAGCTGGGAAAGCCTGAGATTTCAGGCATTTCCCACTTCCCCAACACAACCCACCCCAACCTTGGTTACGTTAGGGTGAGAGGAAGCTGCAGGCCAAATTTCATGGCTGTAGCTCTTCAGGTTTAAGAATAAACAGCACTGACAGACAGCCATACGCAGAAGTAGATCGTAGGATATGGGAGGCCACCTGAAGGCTTCAGCTGGAATTGGGTCCCACTGTGTCAGATGCTGTACAAACACAGTAAGAGATGATTGTCAAGTTACAAGCCTCTGCTAGTCAGAACCTGGGAGTAGGTGACATGGGCTGGACCATGTGAGGATGACCTCTTCTGCTAACTCCCTCTGGGGCATCCCTCATTGGCCAGTGTTGGAAGAGAGGCTCCTGGGCTGGAAAGAAGGTCCTTGTGCTTCTGCCTCAGGAAACTGACAGTAAATAAGACTGGCTGGGAGACACAGAGGGGAAGGGAGTTGCCCAAGGTCCGTGGCCAAGTCGGAAGCAGGACACATCTGCTGGAGCCTGGCTGGTTGTTCTACTCACTGGATCACACAACCTCCAAGTATAGTCTGTGTGCCACTCTCACCCGGAAGGGGGCTCCCATCCCCAAGGTGCCTCTTCCCCTGGCATGGCCCTCGACTCCCCCACGGATGAGTCTGCCCAATACGTGTCCATCACGCGCACAAATGGGAGCGCTCCCCCATGTGCTTCTTCCCTGAGCTCCGCTGAGATAGGGTCCCTAGGATACAGCCTGGATTGTGGGGCTGCTGAGTCCACTGAGCCCACCAGCCTGGGGCATCCCTCCCACAGCGTGATGCTGATGTCGAGCGGCAAGCAGTGGGCGTGCGCAGCTCCCTAGAGGCTGAGTTGCGTCACTGATCTTCCAGCTCCTCATGACATACCAATGGGGAGGCTTCAGCCAATTCCCCTCCAGCTCCCAGCTCTGCATCCAGGCCAGAAATGCACCATCCTAGGCCACGTTGCCACCAGTGGTTCCCAACGCTTGCGGTACCACAGCACACTTCAACCGGACAACCGCTGGCACGCTGCGCCCACTCTTCAGCTGAATCGACTGCTCACGGACCTCACGTTTACTTGCATTGACTCTGGGTGCGCTAGCTGGAGAGGTTTGTGGCGTAGCAGAGCACACAACAAGCTAAATGAGGCTCCAATGCATTCGTGTTTCAAATCCACCACCGAACACACAGCCCTGGGCAGCGAGCACAGGCACGTCGTCAAACCGCTCGACGCCCTGCGAGGGACGGTGAGTAACAGAGTAACCAGAGAAAGCAGCTCTCCTCCCCGCCAGCCCTTTGGAGGCAAGATGCGGCGTTTAAACCACGCCAGTTCCTGCCTGCCCTCCCTCCCCCTTGCCGCAGCGGGGAGTGGGGGTGAGCTTCCTGCCAGCCTGGTCAGGCCAGGAAGTAGCATTTCATTTGCCTCCTGAAGTGAACAGAGTCCTGCAGAGTCAGCTTTTCCCCTAATTAGTTCACCTGTGAAACTGTCCCCTCCACCCCCACTAGGGAAGGGAGCTGCTTTGGCCGGGCTGGCCAGCCCACCACCCGCGGCTGGAGTGCACCAGGACTCCTTCAGCCAGGCTGGAGTGCTCTTGGGCTGGGCCCACTGGAGAGAAGGGCTGATCCAGGCACATAAGAGCACCCTCTTCCTGCAGCAGGCCTGATGGGGTTGGAGCGGCCCCCTGCCCTGGGTGGGTGAGGGTCTGCTCCAGCCCCCCCACCCTAAGCGTAACCAGCAAGCCTCAGCCATTTAGGGTGAGGCTTATGGGCTAACCAGTTAATCTTCAACTTCCCTAGTGCTGTCCGCACAGGCGTGTCTGTCAGTGACTTTTGTTAGCCAAGGGCTGGTTTTTCACGTTTCCATTTGATGCACGTTTTACTGAGAAATGTGCCAGTGTAGATGAAGCTTTGCAAAGAGGTTATAAGCCCCACTGCGTAATGGTGCACTGTCCCTGACTCATAGGGCTCTGTTATGAACACTCCCCTAACCTGGCTACCCAAGTGTGAAACGCAAAGGCTGAAGTCCTAGTGTACCATGACGTGCCCTGTTAGGACTCTTGAAGCATTGTCTGCTGCAGCATGTCAGCCTTCTCAGGCTTGTCTGGAGCAGCGTGTAACAGCCGGAGCTGTTTGTTCCACGGCTGCCCCTTGTGCGAACGGGCAGTGGGACTTGATCAACAAATGACCCGACGTCTCTAGCGCCTGTGCGCGAAATCGGAACGACTGCACATCTTACCTGCTTCAGCACAAAATATAGACCAGGATTTCCCCTCCACCTGGAATAACCTGAGCTGTGCCCCTGCTTCTACCGTCTGGGGAAGGTAGAACTGAACAGCACATCATAAATTCGCTTCAGCCGTGATGCCTGTCGGCTGCTGGAGGTGCTGTGACGTGACTCTTCCCTGTGCTAAGATAAAGCGGTGGTGGTGCCATTCTTTTGCCCAGGAAAGTTCTCCACACCGCTTTGTCTCCTTGTCTGCCATCTATCCTCTGCTGCAACCTGGTGATTGACTGGGTTCCTTACGCATTAGCTTGCATGGTGACAAGTATCAGAGAGGTGGCCGTGTTAGTCTGTAGCTTTGAGAACACCAAGAACTCCTGTGGCACCTTATAGGTGAACAGATATTTTGGAGCATGACCGCCAAAATATCTGTTTGTCTATAAGGTGCCACAGGGCTTCTTGTTGTTAAACATTAGCTGTTATCAGTGTCAAGGTGATAACGCACACGCACCATGATGTGATTCTCAGGTATCACAGAGTGGGCCTTGGGCACATGGCAAATGCGAAACCTCCTCAAGCTGGACCACGCTGCTGCTATGCCATTTGAGAGCTGCTTGCTGGGGCCTGTAGCCCCAGGGGGACTGCACCTTCAGCAGCCAGGATGAGGGCGGCCACGGCGCACATCAATTGACGCCAAGGAGGAGTGAATTCTCCCCCTCCGTCCCACAGGCTCCGGGAAAGCTGCTGATGCAGCACCTTGGCTGGGCAAAGTTCAGAGGCACTTCTTCCAGCGGCCACGCCTAATGTATATCATCTGGAGTTCATGACGGCACCACCCTTTTCCACGCACCAGGGAAGAATTTGCTTTTAACGGAAGTTGAGAACGCTTTCCCATCTGGCACCTTGTCAACGAAGGCAAAGTAGGTGCTGTTTCCATGCTGCTGTGGGTGTAGGCCGGGATTCCTGTGTGTTAACAGACCCGTCCAGCCACTACAACACCATACAACTGTGGTGAACAGCCTGAGAACCCGTGGGGCTCCACCTTTGGCCTGTGAACCCCCTACCCATGCACCTCTCATGCAGTGGGATGGTGGAGCCCCATGCTTCAGCCTCTCCCTCCCACCCCAGCACTTTTTGGAGCAGCCAAATCTCCTGTTTCATGTTCCTCTGGCTCTTCCAGAGCTGGAAGACTGAGAATCAGCTGTTCCTGACCTTCCAGCTCTGGGAGGGTGGGGAAGGAGCAGGAGTCAGGTGATGGCTTACTCCCAAAATGCTGGAAGGCAGAGCAGGTAAATGCGGGGCTTTGGTGCGTGGCGGCACGGGGGAGGGCGAGCAGATGGCGAGTCACGGGGCTGCAGCAAACAGACCCCCATGTGACTGACCCCATGGCCAAACTTCCCAGAGGCAGAGGTCTTTGCCTCCCTTGCAGGGCAGTTGGGTGGCGTTCTCAGGGGCTCAGGACTGCCACAAAAGTGCCAGGGGATTTGGAAGTGCTGAAGTTCCAGGGCAACCTGCAGAGAGATCCCTCCTTGCAGAAGCTGAGGGACCTGGACGGCCTTACCACAGCCCCCCAGTTCGAACCAGCCAGGCCCCTCCTTCCACCATTGTCCTGTGTCCCACGGAAGAAAGGGGTCACCTGGCTGCCTGGGTTACAAAGAGCCTGGAGCCCCATTGCCTATGTGTGAGACGTCCTCACACCCAAACTCCCCTCCCTGCTCTGCGCTGGTGCTGTGTCTGGGGAAACTGAGGCACCACCCGGTGTCACTGCAGGACAGCAGGAAACACATGACACCAAACTAGGGGAATAAGATCCTCACCCCCCACCAACTTCATCACAGCTGTTCACAGCCATTACTTGTGTCCTGAGTCCATTACGCCCCACCCATGGGCTTAGTTCTCCCCATCTCTCAGGCGCATATACGGGTGCCCCCTCTGCACCTCCTGCAACACACAAGGCAGGGCTTCGAGAGACAGCAGCCTGGATTCAGCCAGCACACAAGCCGTCCTCTGCAAAAGGCAGAGAGCGCGCGGGGGGCGGGGGATAAAGGCGGCCCTGCTGCATGCGTGTGGGAGCTCAATGGCAACCTTCATTCTGGCACCTGCTGGTTCCCAGATGCTGGAGTGTGGACCCTCAGTGGGCAGGTCCCCTGTGCGGCTGTGATGTCCACACAAAAGCCAAATGCAGATGCCGGGGCTGGGGCCTTTAGCTCAGGGGTGGGCAGTTATTTTCACAGAGGGACCACTGCCTGAATTTTGGTACTGGTCACAGCTGGCTCTGGTGAGAGGGGCAGGGCTGAGGCAGGGGCGGGGATGGAGGGCTACAGACAGTGTGTGAGTGTGAAGGAGGGACTGAGTGTGTGCTGCAGTGAATGTGTGACAGTGACTGTGTGTGGCCCAGACTGACAGTGACACGCAGTGTGTGCTGCAGTGAATGTGTGACAGTGACTGTGTGTGTAGCACAGACACAGTGACATGCAGTGTGTGTTGCAGTGAATGTGTGACAGTGACTGTGTGTGGCACAGACTCACAGTGACATGCAGTATGTGCTGCAGTGACATGTGACAGTGACTGTGTGTGTAGCACAGACTGACAGTGACACACAGTGTGTGCTGCAGTGAACGTGTTACAGTGACTGTGTGTGTAGCAGACTGACAGTGACATGCAGTGTGTGCTGCAGTGAATGTGTGACAGTGACTGTGTGTGGCAGACTGACAGTGACATGCAGTGTGTGCTGCAGTGAATGTGTGACAGTGACTGTGTGTGGCATAGACTGACAGTGACATGCAGTGTGTGCTGCAGTGTCCGTGTGACAGTGACTGTGTGTGTGGCACAGACTGACAGTGACACGCAGTGTGTGCTGCAGTGAACATGTGACAGTGACTGTGTGTGTAGCACAGACTGACAGTGACACGCAGTGTGTGCTGCAGTGAATGTGTGACAGTGACTGTGTGTGGCACAGACTGACAGTGACACGTAGTGTGTGCTGCCGTGAACGTGTGACAGTGACTGTGTGTGTAGCACAGACTGACAGTGACATGCAGTGTGTGCTGCAGTGAACGTGTGACAGTGACTGTGTGTAGCACAGACTGACAGTGACACGCAGTGTGTGCTGCAGTGAATGTGTGACAGTGACTGTGTGTGGCACAGACTGACAGTGACACGCAGTGTGTGCTGCCGTGAACGTGTGACAGTGACTGTGTGTGGCACAGACTGACAGTGACACGCAGTGTGTGCTGCAGTGTACCTGTCTCCCAGCCCCATCATGTCCTCTGGCTTCTCCTCCAGTCTTAGCCCCCAGCTCCCTGTCCCAGCCTGTTTCAATCCTGCTCCCCCCAGCTCCAGGGCCAGCCTCTTTCCCCCGCCATCCTCACACCTTCTTGTCACAATCTGTTCCCTTTGTTGACACCCCCCCCCAGTTTCAATCCTGTCCCCTGGCCCTTCACTGGAGGTTGCTGCTCCTCAGCTCTGTCTGCCTGGGCACCAAGACCAACGTCCCAAAAAGCATAGGAAGGTCTTCTGAGTGGCACAGGGCTGTGTTCCTGCAGCCCTAGGCTGAAGCACCACCAGTGCAGGCAAAATATCCAGCCCTGGTTCAGACCCCTGCGCTGCGGTCTTCGTCAAACCGGCTCTCAAAAACCTCCCGGGATGGAGCTCCCACCACCTCCTGGGGTGATTTACTCTGCTGTTTATACCCTGACAGTTCGGAAGTTTTTCCCAGTCTTAGAATCAGAGGATCCCAAGGCTGGAAGGGACCTCAGGAGGTCTTTGAGTCCAACCCCCTGTCCTAAGCAGGATCAACCCCCACTCAGTCATCCCAGCCAGGACCTTGGCAAGCCAGGACTTTAAAACCTCCAGGGATGGAGATTCCACCACCTCTCTAGGCAACACATCCCAGTGCTTCACCACCCACCTGGGGAAAGAGTTTGTCCTAATATCCAACCTGCACCTCCCACTCTGTAACTTCAGCCCATTGCTCCTTGTTCTGCCATCTGACACCGAGAACAGCCTCTCTCCATCCTCTTTAGAGCTCCCCTTCAGGAAGTTGAAGGCTGCTATTAAATCACCCCTCAGTCTTCTCTTCTGTAAACTAAACAAGCCCAAATCCCTCAGCCTCTCCTCATAGGTCTTGTGCTCCAGCCCCTAATCATTTTTGTTGCCCTTCACTGAACCTGCTCCAGCAAATCCACATCCTTTCTATACTGGGGGGCCCAAAACTGGACGCAACACTCCACATGTGGCCTCACCAGTGCCGAACAGAGGGGAACAACCACTTCTCTAGATCTGTTCACTTGAGTCCCTCTCGCTCTCTGCTTAAAGGGTTGAGCTGCCACAGGAGGGCAGCAACCAGGAGCTCGCTGTTGGACACAGGCTCGTGGCTTAGCTCAGCGCCAAGGGCAGAGGGTAGAAATAACTCTTAAACTCGAACTAGTGACTCCCAGTGAGCCCCCTCTAGCCTGGCACTTTCCTGGCCAGCAACATCCATCCCCCGGCTTGAGTTCAGTTCACCGGGTGAGCACTTCTCTCTCTGCACCGAGCTTCCCATAAAGTCTCTTTCCAGCCACGGGCCCTGGTTCTGTGCTGTATTTATTCCAAGCCCCGGAAACCGTGAACGTCCTCGTAATGTACTAGACAGTATCGACCTCCCCTCATCCGGCACCGGGCAGCTCCCCGGGCTCTGGATGAGAGAGGGTCCACCTGGAGCAAACTGCCAACTGTTTGCAGGGAAGCTGAGTCGGGGCGGCCAGGGTCTGACGCCCGGGCAGAGCGAGCGGGTAGCGTCCCAGAGCTGCCATGGGACGCACTGTATGTCGCACTGTAAGCCGGCAGTGCCCCAGACAGCTCCCTGGCTGACCCCACAGCAGGTGCTGGGGCGAGGCCCAGCAGAGCTCTGTTCTCTGCCCTACACGTGGGACCTGCACCCAGGCACGGCCAGGCCCCCGCTGCCGCCCCCTCAGTTCCCTGCTGGGCTACACTGGGCATGTGCCTCAGTTTCCCCACCCATGCAGCGGGATACAGGAGCCCGTGCAAAGCCCTGCGTGCTGCAGGAGAGCGCGGGCGCCAGCGAGGAGCAAGCTGGGGGCTTTCTGAGGAGTGGCGGGTGCTGTGCTCACACGTCCTGGTGCGTCCCACGCAGGGCACAGCGGGCACCTCGCAGAACTGCTCTGCGCACCCTGGAGTGCCCTGTGCGGGGCCGGCTCAGCCCTCAGGCGGCCGCGTGAGCCACTCGTGGTGAGCAGGAGAATGGGGACAAAGCCAGCCTGTAAGCACCGCCCGGGGTGTGCACCAGCTTTTGTGCTGAGTGGGCCCAGGGAGGTGCCCAGCGGGAGCTGGCGAGTGGCTGAATCGCTCTGTGCCAGGTTTGCGTGCAAGGGTCTGAGTCCCGGCGCCCTGCTCGGCGGTCTCCGGTGAAGAACACCCGGCCAGGCCAAGCCGAGGGGAGCCGAAGGGTGCTGGGATGTGGTGACCTGAGCAGGGGGTTCCCCATCATGTATGTGAGCAAGAACTTGCCAGTCCATGATGGGCCCCTGCCCGGCACCACTTCGTCCGCAGCCTCCAGCCCCCGTCCTGCCCACCGCTGGCAGGAACCTCTCTGCTCTGAGCTTAGCTGGAGTGGCGGGGACCCATCCAACACTGGACATATTTCCAAAGACTTCTACCAGAGCAGCCTCTGCCACCTGCTGTGGCCTGCACCAAGATATTCGATTTCACCCGGCAGCAATTCCTCTACCCCGTTCTCTCTCTGGTCAGAAACCTTCCGATGTGAAGGGACCGGCCCAGCGTGGTGGTCTGGGGAAGATCTAAGCAGCTTTTGACCCAGAACTGGGGCTGGAAGAATCTGTGAGGAGCTGGTGGAACAGGTTTAATAACCTCTCCCCTGAGCTGGGGGCATCAGGCTGGGCTGGTGCAGAAGCTGGGAGGTCTGGGGGTTTGCCTGTGTGGCTTCTGGCCGGCCAGGGCTCTGGGAGAGGTGCTGTGGGGCTGGTTGGATTTGCCTCAGCTGCTCTGGGGCTGAAAGCAACAGATTTTGCCCTGCAGCAGGGCCCGAGAACCGCCTGTGTATTACCAGTGCCCGGGGATTCGGCACGGGGCAGGTGGCGCCGGGGTCCCAGGCTGCAGCCGGGTGCTCCAGGGAGGGCTGCGTGCTGGGACGGCCCAGCCACATCCCCCTCCCTCCACCGCCGTCTCTGGGATTCGCCTGCAGCTGGCCCCAGGCTGCCACATCAAAGCTGCTCTGCATAGCTCTGGGCTTTCCCCACTGGCGCGCGGAGCCGGTGCTGCCTTGCACGCCAGGCCCTGGTCAATGGGCTGCATTCAGGGGCTGGGCCTGCACCTGCCCCCGGCAGGCATGCAAGCAGCAGCTGCAGCATGCATCCGCCAGCCCCCGCGGACTCCTGGGACGGCAGCCCTGGGAGTGCCAGCTCGGAGCCTGGGGGGAAGAGGAGCCCACGGGGTCAGGGGGTCTCCGGCACCTGTCCGAATGGCTCAGCTCCGGGGCTGGCTGCCCTGCTGGCTGCGGTGCAGTTGTCTGAGCCGAGGCCGGAGAACAAGAGGCCCCAGGAGCGGGAAGCAGCTGTCTGCTGCAGGGCTCTGCCGGACGCCCATCCCTGCTCGGGCCAGGGAGGAACAGGCAGGGCCAGGCTCCTGCTGGGGAGGGGCAAGGTGCACAGGGGAGAGCGACTCTGGGGAGGGCAGAGGGGCCCGTGGGCCCCCGGGCCAGTAGACAGGCCTGGAAGGTGGCCCGGCTCACCTGCCACCGAGCCAACGAGACGCCGAGGGGCACCGAGCGCTGCCCCAGCTGCAGGCATCTCAGCCCCTGCCGGGCCGGGGCTGGGTCTGTGCCCCAGAGAAGTGGAGCTCAGGGTGTGGGTCTTTCAGCTGCACCAACCCGGCAGGTGCCCCAGCTGGGCTCCTGTGCTGCAGTGGGGGATATGTGGGGGGGGGCTCACAGAAGGGGGGGGCTCCTGCTGAGGGTCACCTGGCGACCAGGTGACACCTTCGTACTGCAGACAAAGGGGGAGGTGGAGCCTGAGGGGTTTGAATTGGAACTGGGAGTTGGGAGCAGTGAGTCTGGGCTGGGAGAGACACAGACCAAGGAGGGGACAAGGCCCCGGCTCTGGGGGCCCCTCGGGGCCTCCTCTCCCCAGCATGGATTGGACTGGCTGTCTCTGCCGGCTGCACTGACTCCTCTGTACGATGCTGTGTCCTGTTGGCTAATAAACCCGCTGTTCTCCTGCTGAGTGAGAGTCACTCCTGCCTGCAGCCGGGTACAGAGCTTGGGGACCCCTGAACCCGTCACAGCTCCAAGCAGCCCGGGGGGGGGCGTTGGGAAGGGCGGGGATCTGCCGGTCGCCCTTGCCCAGACTGTGAGCGCTGTGCTAATGGGCACCCTCCACCCCAGAGGTGGCTGCATTTCAGTAGCACCGAGCTGGGGAGGGACATGCAAGGGCCCCATGGGAGAGCTGGGACCTGGCCGCGCCCTCCCTCTGCCCCCAGCCTTCCCAGAGAGCTGGGGCATCTCACGCTAAGCAGCATGGCCAGGCACCCACGGCGGAACATGAACATCAGGCTCCATTCTCCAGGCAGGATCTGCACCGGCCCACGTAGCGCAGCCCCACGCCAGCGGCTCTGACTCAACGGCTGGATCCGTCTGCGTCTGGGCTGGGCGTTTGCTCGCCGGCTGCCCGGCCTCCAGCCCCTTGCTCGGTTTGCCGGCTGGGCCAGCTCTGGTGTTGGAGGGCGAAGGCCGGTGCTCAGTGGCACAGCTGGAAAGGCCAGGGTGTGACCAGCTTGGGCACGCTTACAGCCCCAGCAATCCGGCAGGTCTGCCTCTGGCCCCCCAGCCCCACCCCGCGGCTATGCCCTCTCCCCCTGGCCCAGGTGGGGGGTGGCCCTGGCTGAGATGGGGCAGTGGCAGGGGGTGACCTGGGTCCTCCCCTCTGGCCCTGCTCGCGGTAACCGGATCTGAGGGTCCCGTCCGTGTAGCTGGCGCCCGGGGGATGTTACCTGGCAGTAACAGGACCGCGAGGAGCCACATACGATATCCCGGCCGGGCTCTGCGGGGTCCGTGGGGCTCTTGGGGGGTCACGTCTGTGTTTGCAGCTGTGTGCGCTGGCTCAAGGTCCAGTCTGGTGTTCAGCCACCCCAGTGCGGGGCCGGCCGCTGGCCCAGGACGGCCCCGGGGCTGCTGCAGGAAGATGGCTGTCCACGCTGCCCAGGGGCTTCCTGGGCCCGCTCAGCCACGTTGCGTCTGGCCGGGGGACTCCAGGGGTCCCCTCCACCCGGCAGAAGCCACATCTCTGCCTTGTCCTCTCCCGCCCACAGCTCTGGGCTTGCCCATCCTCAACCAGAGATGTAACCGGAAAGAGTTTAGCCCCGGCGGCTGGGAGCCTGTGTCACTCCCTTCCTGTTCCTCCAAAGGAGGACCCCCATCCCTGCTTCGCCGCCCTTCATGGAGCAGCATCCCACAGCGCTCCCGGCCACACCGGCCTCGCAGGCGGGCAGGCCTTCACCTCCAGCTGTCTCTGCCTGGGCACTTGCCCTAGACCAGGAGGATTGAGGAGAACCCCCCACTGCGCCCCCAGCTCCTTCACCCGCACTCCCAGAGCCCGGTAGCCAGGGTTGATGTGCTCAAGGTTACACCTGGCAGCATCATTCGTGCCCACACGGATCAGCAGCATGGGGTAGTAGTCAGCAGGCCGGATAACCCTCGCTCACACCGCCGTAATATCTCACGTACGGGCTCCTGGCAGGCAGCGCGCCTCCTGGGATGACACGTCAGGGCGACAGACGGGCGCCTCCGTCCCCGTCAGAAGACAGTTTCCGACCACCATTACCCTGTGTTTCTTGCTCGCAGTGGTAGCAGCAGACTCCCAGCCGTGGGGGTACCAGGCTTCTCTGATTCTCCTGTAGGGCTGATTCCTTAGCTCCTGTATCTCCCGTATCCAGAACAGAACGGCGAAATGGTTTCCCAGGACCACGGTGGGAGCGTTGGGAGCAGGAGCGGAGCTCTGCCCGCTGCCGGAGGTGACCAGCTGCCAGTGTCCCCCCTTAGCCGTCTCCACCTCCACCGATGGCGCGTCAGCACTCTTTAGTGGTGGGACAGGTAGCTTAACCTCAGCTCTCTCCACACGAATTCTGTCCAGGAATTGCTCGTGGAGTCGAATGCTCCTAAGCCTGGCTCCCTCCTTCTGCAGCTCCAGCACCTGCTTCCTGAGAGCTTCTACCAGAAGACATCTGCGACATGGGATGGTCTCCCCAGCCTGGGCTTGCAGCTGGTGGGAATTGCAAGGCACAGTCCCTGCAAAACCACACCAGGGTCTGGGTGGAGGCATCCCTGGCCAGGAGGTCTGTCTGGCTACTGGCGCAGGTGGAGGAGACAGGATCACTGCTGGCACAGGTGTAGCGGGTCTCCCTACCCATAGGGGAACCCTTCTTAAGGCTCCCCCATCTGCCACCGCCTGCCTGCATCGCTCCCCTGATGGCTCCGACTCTGGCTTTTAAAGCCTGCAAGCCTCAGCCAGGCCTCCCCCTCGTTAGTCACACAGGGGAAGGCTGATCCTGAGGCTGATCAAAGGCAATTAAGGTATCCCAGGAGGTTCCACCCCTCCCAGGCACACGATCCCAACAGCTACAGACACTGCAATTGCAATCACCTGCAATCCAAATTCAAGGTGTCAACAGTCAGGCGCAGGCGACGTGGCGGTTGGGGATACGGGTTTTAGTAGAAAAGTTTTAGAGACTGTCAAAGGAACCAGCTCCCTCTCAGCTCCTCCTGTGAACTCCCTCCTGTTTGCAATCACCTCCCCTGGGCGCTTACTAGCAGGCTTCAGAGGCTCTGGCCTTCCTGATTGGTAGCCCCAACTCCGGCTCTGGCTCAGCCACTGAGCAGAGGGTGCAAGATTTCAAACCCTGCCTGCCAGCCTCAGCTCCCGGTCTTTCAAACAAACCAGCGGCTCAGCACCTGGCTCTCCAAACACACCAACGCACCCAGTACACAGGCACGAGTCACCTCCACGCACAAGCGCACCCAGTGCAGCCTCATACCCCGAAGTGCTGTGATTTGCTCCTCCTTGGCCTGGGGAGCGCCTCTCTCAAAACTCCCTCCTGGTTGCAATCACCTGTCCTGCAGGGACCCCGGGTGGTGCCTCAGTTTCCCCAGGCACAGCACCGGCGCGGGGCGGGGAGGGGAGTTCAGGTGTGAGGACGTCTCACACGCAGACAATGGGGCTCCAGGCTGTTGGTAACCCAGGCAGCCAGGTGACCCCTTTCTTCCCCGGGACACAGGCCAAAGGTGGGAGGAGGGGCCTGGTGGGTTGAACTGGAACTGGGCTGGGAGTGGGGCAGTCTGGGCTGGCTGGAGAGGGGGGCAGGGGGCCGGGGCCTGGCTTGGGGACCCCTCTGGGCCCCTCTCCCCAAAGGGGACGGTGCTGGCGGCTTCTGGTCCCTGTGCTAAGTCTGTTTTGCGCTGTGTCCCTGTGGCCTGAGAACCTCCTGTTCCCCGCCAGGCGAGAGTCACGGCTGCCTGCGGCTGGGGCAGGGCCGGGGACCCCCCACGCTGGGACACAGCATAACCTGGGGTCACGTCCAACCCACTGCACCATCCCAGGCCGGAGCAGAGGCCCTGGCGCTCGCTGTCTGGGTGCTACGCCGGTGCGGGGGGCGTCTCGGTGCCACAGTGGGTGCTGCCCGTCAGAGTGGGGAAAGGACGCTGGGTGAAAGCGGGGGGGGGCTTTTGGACGGGGCTGGCGGGGGACCCCACGTTTGAGCAGCCAGGCACGAGCGGCCGAGGCAGAGGTGGGCTCAGAGCAGGAACGGCAGCTCGGCAGCGTGCAGGGGCGAGGGGGCTCCTGTGCCCGGCGGTGGGCAGGGAACAGGGGGTACCAGCCCCTGGTGCCCCAGGGAGATAGTCACCCTCACTCCCAGGCCCCTCCTTGCAGGGCAGGGAGTGAGGAGGAGGGGTGGGAAGAAGGAGGGGGGGAGGGGAGGGGAGGTGGGGGAAGGAGAGAGGGGGAGGGGTGGGAAGAAAGAGAGGCGGGAGGGGAGAGAGGAGTGGGGGAAGGAGAGAGGAGGAGGGGCCGGAAGCAGGAGCGAGGGGGAGGGGAGGGAGGAGTGGAGGACGGGGAGAGGGGGAGGGGTGGGAGCGGGGAAGAAGAACAGAGGGGGAGGGGCTGGCTCCTGCGGCATGTCCTCAGCTGACCCCGGCTCCAGCACGCCGGCGCAGAGCTAAATATAGAGGCCAGGCTGCAGCTCGGCTGCGTCAGCGCCTTCCCCTCCCCGCCCCCCCCCGCGCAGGCCTGGCAGCGCTGCGCCCGCCAGCTGGTCCCCGGCCACGGGCTACCTGGGGCAGGGCTGGGGCTGCGCGGGGAGAGACGCCAGCGCTGCACACGTGTGCACACGTGGCTCTTTGTGCATCGCCGTGTGCACCCGCCCACACACGCACACACTCACCTGCACATGCAGCTCCTTGTGCATACACATGCACACACTCACCTGCACACGCAGCTCCTTGTGCATTGCCATGTGCGTGCACACACACACACTCACCTGCACACACAGCTTCTTGTGCATCACTGTGTGCACACACACACGCACACTCACCTGCACACGTGGCTCCTTATGCATTGCCATGTGCACCCACCCACCCACACTCACCTGCACACGCAGCTCCTTGTGCATCGCCGTGTGCACACGCAGCTCCTTGTGCATTGCCGTGTGCACACGCACACACACACTCACCTGCACACGCAGCTCCTTGTGCATCGCCGTGTACACACACACACACACACACACACACACTCGCCTGCCCATGCATCGCCTGGTGCATGTCCATGTACACTTACCTGCACACCCATGTGCGCACACCCACCTGCACACCCATTCCTCTGTGCCCACACACTCAGGAGGCTGTGTAAATGCACACCCCCCGTGCATGCCCCTGGACACACTCACCTTTGCACGCACACCCCGCACATGGATGCACACCGTCACTTGTACACAGAGCTCTCTGTGGGACCCGGCGGTGACGCACTCCGGTTCGGGGCAGCACAAAAGGGGCAGAGAGGAGCTTCCTCCCCAGCTCCCCTCCTGGTGCCCACAGCCGGCTGCTGCTCAAGCGCCGAGGGCTCAGCGACAGCCCAGACCCTGATCAAAGGAGCGGGAAGGGGGAGCAAGGGCACCTGCAGGCACAGACTCTCCTGGCCCCTGGGTGGGGCAGGGACGCAGGACATGCCCCTGCCCAAGTCTCCCCACTTTCCAGCTGCTCCGAGCTCGGTGCCTGGCTGTGGGTCCAGCACCCCCGGGAAGAGCACACTAAGCCAGCCCTGGCTGGGAGCAGACAGCCCAGGCCCACTGGCAGTGCAGGGGAAACGGGTGACCCATGTGAGCCAACTGACTCTGGGGAGGTGTGGGCAGGGCCTGGGGCTCGCCATCACTCACCTTTGTGAACACACGATTGCAGGCCTAGAGGCATGCTTGTGGGCAGGCCCTGGGAGTTCTCCATCATGGACGCTTGTGAATACACGACTGGCTGCTTGGAGCCGTGCAAGGTGCACCTGTGGACAGGCCCTGGGGTTCTCCATCACTCACCCTTGTGACTACACGCCTGGCTGCTTGGAGCCGTGCAAGGTGCACCTGTGGACAGGCCCTGGGAATTCTCCATCACTCACTCTTGTGCATACACGACTGGCTGCTTGGCGCCGTGCAAGGTGCACCTGTGGACAGGCCCTGGAGATTCTCCATCACTCACCCTTGTGACTACACGCCTGGCTGCTTGGAGCCGTGCAAGGTGCACCGGAGGACAGGCCCTGGGGGTTCTCCATCACTCACCCTTGTGAATACACGACTGGCTGCTTGGAGCCGTGCAAGGCGCACCTGTGGACAGGCCCTGGGGTTCTCCATCACTCACCCTTGTGACTACACGCCTGGCTGCTTGGAGCCGTGCAAGGTGCACCTGTGGACAGGCCCTGGGGATTCTCCATCACTCACCCTTGTGACTACACACCTGGCCGCTTGGAGCCGTGCAAGGCGCACCTGAGGACAGGCCCTGGGGTTCTCCATCACTCACCCTTGTGAATACACGACTGGCTGCTTGGCGCCGTGCAAGGCGCACCTGAGGACAGGCCCTGGGGTTCTCCATCACTCACCCTTGTGAATACACGACTGGCTGCTTGGCGCCGTGCAAGGCGCACCTGAGGACAGGCCCTGGGGTTCTCCATCACTCACCCTTGTGACTACACACCTGGCTGCTTGGAGCCGTGCATCACAGGCCCTGCTACCACGACGTGCTGGTGCCGAGGCCTCTCTCTCTCTCTCTCTCTCGCACACGCATGCCTGCAGCTCTGCCCCCCCCCCGCCCCTCGCACGGCCGACTCCAGCAGTGCATGGCTCGCTGGCTGCGCAGGCGCCCTGTGCCCAGCCTGCTCTCACCTCAGCTGAACCCGGCGGCTGCTCTGCAGCTGATCGATGGCTGACGCAGTGGGACGCGGGCTGCTAGTGGTCAGCCCTGGTGCACCAGGCCGGGCTGTGAGCAGAACGGGGGAGGGGAGCGCAGAGCCTGGCTGCAGCACCGAATCCCAGAGCCCGAGAGCTGGACAGGCCCTCGAGAGTCCAGCCCCCATCCGCCGGGGTGGAGCCCCCCACACCCTCCCGGGGCCATCTGGTCCGGTGTTTAACCCCCGGCCAAGGCAGACGTTTTCCTAAGCTCCGATCTAAACCTCCCTGCAAGCCCCTCGCTGCTGACCGCTTTGATGGGCGCCTCGGCGGAGTTGCTGGAGTTCCACGTCACACGGCTAAACCCTCCCTGCAGGAGCCTGGGCCTTGCAAAGCAGGGGGCTGAGTTCAGCCCTTGAGGGCTTCACGGGGCCGGGGCAGGGAGTTAAGCCCCAGAGAGGTGGTGGAATCGCCATCCCTAGAGGTGTTTAAGTCCCGGCTTGACAAGGCCCTGGCTGGGATGGTTTAGTTGGGTCTGATCCTGCTTTGGGCAGGGAGCTGGACTTGATGGCCTCCTGAGGTCCCTTCCAGCCCTAAGAGTCTCCGATTCTTCTTGTTCTACCCTCAGAGGCCAAGGAGAACAATTTTTCTCCCTCCCTCCTCCTTGTAACCCTCTTTTAGGTACCTGAAAACCGCTGCCATGACCCCTCTGTCTTCTATCTCCTAAACAAGCCCAGTTCTTCCAGTTTTCCCTCATGTTCTCCAGACCTTTCATCAGTCTAGTTGCTCTTCTCTGGACCTTCTCCAATTTCTCCACATCCTTCTTGAAATGTGGGGCCCAGAACTGGGTACAATCCTCCAATCGAGGCTTAATCAACACTGAGTAGAGTGAAAGAATGGCTGCTCATGTCTTGCTCACGCTTGCCCTCCTGTTGATGCTTCCCAGAATCATGTTTCCTTTCTTTGCAACAGCATCACACTGATTCAGATTTACAGCCCTACTCCCCCGACTGCTCCCCTGCTTGGTATCAGCCGCACACTGTAAGCAAAGACCCCTGGCCAGAAAAAGTTCTGTAACAGCCTCTTCCTGGTGCATAGGGTCCCCTGGTGTCCTGTGAGCGGACATCCTGGGCCAGGTACAGCAGCCTGCTGGGAAGGGGGCCAGGGCCCGGCTCGGGGACCCCTCTGGGCCCTCTCCCCAAGAAAGACGGTGCTGACGGCTTCTGGTTCCTGTGTTGACAAGTTCATCCTGAGCCGTGTCCCTGTTGTCTGAGAACTTCCTGTTCTCCTGCCGGGCGAGAGTCACAGCTGCCTGCAGCTGGGGGCAGGGCCTGGGGACCCCCACCCACTCTCACACTGGGCCAGGCCAATGGCTTAGCCCTCCAGCCCCCAGGAGGTGACAGGGACTGAAACGTGCCTTGGGATCCAGGACGCGGTCCCCATTCTCAGCACAGCTTTCAGCTGCTCAGGGATAGCACTGATCCCCAATCCAGCACGTCCCACCTGTGTCAACCGGCACCACGAGAGCCCGGCCCGGCCCAGCAGCAGGGGGATAGGGTGTGAGGGTCCAGGGGCTGGGGTGTGGGGCACAGTTCCCTCTAGGATTTTCCATCCACAAGTGGAGCAAGTTTTCTCTTGTGCTCGTGCCTACTTGTTCGGGACCGTGCTGCCCCAACACCACACCAGTCAGTCACCACTGGAGACGCTAGTGGCCAGCTGGCCAACGCCAGCATCTGCCCCTAAAGGGCTGTGAATTAGGAGAGCCGGGAAGCGGCTGTTCTCCCACTGCCTGCACATGTGCCAGAGGGGCAGGGAGCGTCCCCGCTACACCCAGCTGAGGCCACGACAACCCCAGAGCAGCAGGCCAGGCCCCTGGCCGGCAGAGCTGCATGACAGCCGCCCACAGATATGGGAGAGCAGGGCCACGGGTTGCCCCCGCCCATCGTTCCGGTCCAACGGACCCGGCTGGCTCACACACCTCACTGCCCAGGGACAAAGGCACCAGGGAGAGTTACCGCTGGTGGAGCTACAAGGGAAAAGCCCCTGGCGGACTGGAAGGATCCTGAGAAACGGCTACAGCTTGGTGAATGGCTACGCCAGACATCTCTATGCCCAGTGCATGCAAATGAGTCCTGCCCCGCTGGGCCCTTGGTTTCATTCAAGCCTCCTCCTTGCATACAGCTCACCTGTGACCAGGGGATGGGTTTGGACCACCCTCCCTGCGGAAATGCCTTTGTGAGTGCGCCCTGGGCCCAGCATGTCCCAGGAATGGCTTCTTCTGCAACGCAGCCCCCTCCTGGGTGCAGCTCCCGCCTGGCGCCAGGCCTTTGACCTGACCTAAAGGCTCAGGTTTGCCCAGGCCGGGCCAGGCGGTCAGGCTTTCGCCAGGGGCCCTCACTGCAAAATTGAGCCGACATGAAGCCCGGGGAGGGCGAAGCCACAGCGGTCTGTGCTCAAGCCACCTTCTCACTGAACCAGAAGCAGCTTCTGGGGGGCACTGCCAGCTTTCCTGGGGAGCTTGGCAAATCCGGAGGGAGTTGGGACACATTGAAGGTCCCACTCAGTCCCCAGGACCAGCAGGCTGTCCGCTTCTCACCTTTGGCCACCTGGGGGCAAAGCTCTGCGTGGGGACCCAAAGCCTGGAGACTCCCCTGGCTTGTTCAAGGCGGGGGCAGATCCCCGCTCTGGAAGAGGGTTCTTAGCTGGAGAGAATTGTATCCATTGTACATTTCGCCAAACAAAGCTCCCTTGGAAGGATTCATCTGTCGCCCCCACTACGGCCCCAGCCAGGAACATCTGTTACGACTGCCTAAGTTACGGTAACCGAGCTCTGGCGCTACTGCAGGACACTGTCGACCAGGGCCTCTCCACCTGTTCGCCACCGTGGGCTGCAGCCACACAATACAAGCACGACTGGGATGGCCCTGAGCTCACACAGGCCCTGGCCGGATGCTGACCGAGACCTGGCGGGGAGAAACACTTCCAAGGGGAGAAACAGGTTCTTTCACCAAGCAGAGGATGGCAGAACAGTGCCCAGACTGGACACTACAGCCGGACAAATTCAGAGCGGAACAAAGGCAGAAGTTTTGACTTGCTCAGTGAGGGGGGATTAATAATTGGACCCAGCTCTCTAAGGTGTCACAGGACTGCTTGTTTGTGAAGTTACAGACTAGCACGCCCTCCAGCTACGGCGCTCAGGCCAAGGGTAACCGCGTGGCACTCCCAGGTCTGATGTGCTAGTCCGACAAGTTGTCACCTCTCTGGAAAAAAAAAATGGCTGGATTTTTCATAAGCTGCAAATGCCCCCAGTTTCCTCCAGGTCTCCGGCAACGGCCACCTTTCAACCCAGTACCCGCGGCAGCCGCAAAGCAGATTCTCTCCCCCAAATCACGCAGACGACAGCAGGTCCGTTTCATTCACTTTTCCGCATACTTTATTTGTTACAAACATACAATTTTTTAAATATAGACTGTAAAACTCCATTTGCAAAAATCTGCTACTGTAACGGAGCGCTCCCTAGCATGAGGCTTTTACATTGTTGGATTTCAATCAGTTTTGCTAGTTAGCTAGTGGTAAATCCAGGACCTGCCATTACTTCGTCACCAGCACGTAGCCCCTGGCTATTCCTGTTGCTCTTTCAAAGCAGCCTGCTAGCCTCTCAAAAGGAAATCAGAATCGAGCTTTAACCAACAGGCAGCAAGACAAAACCAGGCAGCTCGGACTCTGGTGTTGGAATAGTTTTCAGCGTTTGCTTGACAGGTGAGAAAGGAATAATTCTTATCGGTTTGCTGCACTTTCATGTTTCCGTTTGCTTGAACTGCGCCATGCAGCCATGTGTGTTTTGCCATTTAAAGTGCATCTTTTCTTTTTTTATTAAAAAAATAAACAAGAGGAATAAACTTTATTCTTTAATCAAGGTACTTAAAAGTGAACTTTTTTGGTCTCTCAGCAGATATTTCTGACATCAGTCCTATTTTCTACAAATTCGTTTCTAGCGGATATATATATTTATAGGGGCACTTTACAGAAGATCTACCTTTGCGTTTGCTATGAGCAGAGAACAGGTTTTATAAATACATACACATGTACACGACGGCTCTATGTATACAATATACAGACATGTGTATATTTACATATGGGTCAATTACATCCAATATGAGCATCTGTCACTTGTATGAAAACTCATGAACATTGTCTCAAATTAAGCTGGCTGCCCATTTGCAACAGGTGGACGTTCAGCCCAACAAACGGTCTCCCTCCGTCGCCGGCAGCGGCCTGCACCGCTGCAGCTGCTGTCTGGAGGCGGAAATACTGACCGGCGGCTGCAGAGAGACAAGAAAGCGATGGCTCAATGGACACAGGAAGCCATGTGCTGAGCTGAGGACGGAGGAGCTGCTGGCTGGCTGGGACTCCCACTGCCGCCCGCGCAAGCGGGTCGCAGGGCTGTATCTTGGGAGCATGGACACAAAGCTGATTTCTTCCTTGCCTCCTTAACTTTGCAGCCAGCGCCACTCCGGTCAGCCCAGCAGCGTGAACGAACACCGGCACATTTTGCAGCCATGCCGTCGGGGTGAGCCCAGCCGGTCCGGCACATTCTCAGGAGGGGCTCCCTGCCCAGCCTGACGCGGGACCCCGTTTACGCTGGGGCCACAGCCAAAAGTGACAGCAGCAGAACAGCCCGGCGTCCAGCCCAGAGCACCACACACTAGCACGCATCCTATTACCAACAAGCCAGGAGAGCAGGCTGATGTCTCACCAAAGTTAATTAGTGTCAAACTGATGACCCCTTCTCCCCCGCCCCCCACCCCCCACAAGCTGATATGGCACTGTTGTTCATGTTCCCTTATCACCCCAGACCGGCCGCCTGGACTCCATGATGCAGCTTTTTCTAAACCAGTGTGACCGCTGCTCGAATCCAGCTGTTCCAGTAAGGAAGGGCAGGGGATAGGGAGAAGCTTCACACACTAAGCTCTGTTCTTGCGACTCCTGCATACATTCGAAGGCGGCTTTGCCAGAACAGATGGGTTTTTCACCACAGCAGCACTGAGCAGGAAATTCAACATTTGGCCTTGGAAAGTCTTAAGAGGTTAGTAGGATGAGCCAGAGCTGCTGCAGGAAATTAAGCCCTCTCTGCAAATTTCAACTCCCTCTCTCTGCCTTGCCAGACGCACAGCAGCAGTAACTGAGGAACCACCCGCCTCGCAGCCTGCAGCAGCTTTGAAAAGGCAGAGCACCTACCGCTCCCCTGGGGGCTGCTTTACTTTTTGGATACAGTACGTAGGAGTTTAAGGCTAGATAGCAGCATATTAGGAGTTGCGCGTGGCAAGTGCTCCTTCCCTGGACCTGCCAATGCAATAGCCTGGTGAGAGTTTCGGTTTTTTTAAACAGACTTCAGCTCCCTCAAGCGCCAGGGTGAAAAAGGAGAAGGTGAAGGGGTGGGAGTAACTCCAAAGACGAGAGCGCCAAAACTGAAGTCCTCCTGGCATTACCAGAGAACCACAGCACACGAGTTTCTTTATCAATCAATGTGCCTCTGGTACCCAGCCTTTCCGCTGGCTCTACCTGGCAGTGGAAGGCAACTGAGCCATTAAAAGTGGGGCAGGTTGCGTACTGCAAAAGGGCGACAAACCACTCCGATCCCGTCAGCCAGAAACTGGTTTGCTCCTCTTTCACTCGCTCGGGCTGTGTCAGAACCGGTAAAGAATTTGGAGCTGTTCGTAAGAAAAGAAGGGGGAAGAGTTTCTCTTGTATTTTCGATTTGGGCAAGGGGATTCAATCAAAATTCCTCAAGAGATTCTGAGCAGGGAAGAAAGCAAGCTGGGTACTGTTCCACGTTCTGACTGAAACACGACGGCGTGGTATTAAGCCATTCGCACTGAACAGGTAAGAAAACCAAAGCTAAGTGCCAGTGGCAAAATAATTCCTACCACACGGGTAAGAGGTAGTAATTAGTGACCACATTCAGATGCTCTCACTCTAGCTTCTGCTACCAAACCTCTTTGGATTGCAAAACGTGCAAGCGGGCTGAGGTTTCAAGCACTCCAAGGCTGGCTGGCCAGACAGACTACCACACACAAAGCAAACCAGCATCCGTCACAGCACTTTTTTGGTATTTTCTCGCGTCGGCTGAAACCGGAAAGCGCAGGCGTGAGATCTGTCGCACCCTGACAAGACGGACTGGGCTTCTGTTCTTCTTTTACCGCAGCTATATCCTCCCCTCTCCCCCATCCGCCCCAAACTCACTAAACAAAACGGATCATTCCAGCAGTGTGCAGATTAAGATGACAAAAGAGGGTCTTGGATAAGTTTCAAGCACATCGTTCGGTACTGTGCCTTTGCTAACACAGAATTCTCCTAGACATTCCAGAGTACGTGGGCATCTATCTATGATGAGAGGATCTGGAATCAGAGTTATCAGAACATTAGCTGGGAAAGAGGGCGGAAGGGACAGCATGGTTTACCTGGCGGAATGAGCAACACTAACTCTTGAACTGGTATACACACACCATACAGAAACTGCCACATCTGTTTCGATATGCACCTGACTAAAGAAATGAGCACCTGAATGCAGAAGAAAGACGAAACAGAGTGCAGTAAGTTGAGGCTCTGCAGTCTACAACTTAGATTACCTACGCTGTAAGTTTGCAGAAATAGTCCGAAACCGCTCTGTACTTTTAAAGCCTCATTTACCGGGAGGGGGACAACCTGTAATACTGTCCCTTTCAAAATACTAAATGTGTCTGTAGCAAACTGCATGTGGTAAAACACTAAGATTGTTCACCTGCTTTAGAAGAGGCATATCAGGATAACCTTTACTACCTAGAACTCACAACAATTTTGCAGCCAAAAAAGTGCCATTTTTATATAAGGAAACCTCTACATTCTTTTCTCCTCCACCCCCGATTAGAAGCAAGGCCACATTGTCTTTCAATGAATATCTGCTGAGAGATTAATTGTGCACCAGATAAAGTACCACACTAATTCAGTTAAAACTTGTTAGAAGACGGCCTGTGCATATACCATGCACGGAACAGTTTTCCGCCAAAAAATTGAAAACACAAAAAATTCAAGAAACTGCCACTCTCTCAAGAGCAAAGTAGTTTGTGAGTTATCAGTCACTTATCAGCAATTATGGTGTAGATCGCATTCTACACTCATTTCCGATGGGAAGAGATCCCATTTTAGCAAGTCTTCGGCTATGAATCTCGGAAGTGTGCAGTCGGCGACGGGCCGCTCAATATGAGGGGATTTATCCTAACCAGCCTCTTGTGCCCCTTACCCCGAACACTTCAAAAGCAGACAGAACTGCGTGGGTTTTGGGAGGGAAAATGAAGCATCAGCTCAAACCTCTTCCTTAACAAGACCTGGGTACATGACAAAAGGACTCCTGGATAACCGACAGTACCTCCTGCTCCCAAAGGCAGCCCTGGCTGCAGCAGCAGGAATCCTTTCGCAGCAGACAGCTCTGGAACAGATCGCTGGCCCGGAGCTGGCAGCGGGCTGAAGCCACGGGCGGCTATACCTGTATGCCTCGAGTATTTACATTTGAAAGGTTGGAGCGATACAAGATTTACACGTCGTTCTGTACAGCAGATGCTCTGACGCAGTTGCATTCCGGAACGGCTATTCCAGGGGCAACAGAAATCTGGAAGTTCCAAACGATCAAGAAATCTCCTTTCCGGGGGCGGGGGGGAGGTGTTCTCCCTTTCTTCCTAAACCATTCAAGTCCGTGGGGATTTTTTCTTAAAAGAAGCGCCCCATCCCTTCTGGGTGCAGACAGCACCCTCCCAGACCAAGCGGTAACACCAAGAATGGGTTGCGCTTTCCCCCATTTGGTCTTTTACCTCCAGGGGACTTGCTTGGGGATCAGAGTTAACTACGTTTGATTGTCTCTCAAATAGGGCCTGCCTGGAGCAGGTGGATACACTGCTCAGATTCACACGTGCCAATCGCATGCCGCCAGATTCCACAGGAGTATGATGGTTCTGAATGGCCAAACAATTGAGATGTTACAAATTCGTGTCAGAGCCACGCAATGTCAGGTAGACAGCGTGTCTTTTAAGAAGTCGTGGACTGGGAGGGCTTTTTCGAGCCCCAGAAGAAATCAATCCACTTAATGTACAATCCAATAGGCGTTTGAGAGATTCTCTTTGCATTTCACAAGAAATATTTAGAGTTAGGCCCAAGTACAATAGAAAACTAAAAATCTCTGCAGAAATTCTGCAGCTCTGAGGCAAATTCCCTTCCTGCCTCACCGACCCTGAGTTCCAGATTCCAGTTGCCCCCACCCCCAACAACAGGGAATGCTTCCCTCAGCGAACCATTACGCTCAGCGCGGCCTAGTGCCACTACAACTGGGCTTCACCTTCCTGCAGCAGGAAGACCGGCCATGACCCCGCGGTAGGAAGAGAGAATCCGTAACAGCAGTTAAGACTTATCAACCCACCTTGCATGACAGTGAAGCTGAGTACAGGCAGGTTAACAGTTTTGAATGTAAAATTTTGTCTGGGAACATGCTGCATTTTTACCATACCTAAAATGTTTGCTGGAAGGCCAAAATGAGCTGTACAGGAGTTTTGTACAGAGATACATTACTCAACTGGTCTGGTGACTACAGGATGTTTCTGGTTGCCAAAGCTGGTGTCTTATATGGCAGTGTTCTTGGCATACATGGTATATGCTGCCGTCCACTTCCACATACTTCCTAGACAGCTAATAATAGCTTATGTAGCCACTGGCAAGGGGCAGCCGCGGCCCTGTAGCTACCACGCAAGTAAAAAGGTAAGGCTAGGTACTGCCATTCAGCCAAAAGAGAAAACCCTCCAGAAAAGGAGAGATACTGCACCTTTGCAAAAAGTGAACTGGCTCACTGCTGCTGAGCAACAAAACAAGTTGTTGGTCTACACAGAAATTGTACATTGTTTTAAAATGAGTGGAAAAAGAACATTACTATATACCAAATGTCTGCAGCCTTCAATTTTCATTACTGCCTCCGATTGCTAATTAGTTAGGCAGAGTTTTCCACACCCCTAAGTGCTGTGACATCTCAGCCCTTCTGTCGGCTAAAAACAGTGAAAATTTGTTCTCCGCAGCAAAGAACTGAACATATTTGAACAAAATTACATAGGTAAATACAGCAGGACATTATTGAAAACAGCTGCCTTCGAGTACAAAATACAGTACAAGTATACGGATGTAATTAAAACATCAAGAAAAAACTATTGCTCCCGGTACAGTTTAGGAAACCCCGGTTCTTTGCAACGGAGAAGAATGTTAAAAAAAATCTCTAAAAAATCAGTGTTAAAAAGACCTACCATGGACAACTGGAGAGAAGAATTAGTTTTTAAAAGGGACGACAATACATGTCTGTGGCTGAAACAAGCTTGTGGTTAATGTTCTGATAACTGATATTTTTTATAGCTGTCTGAAAAGCTATTGAAAAAAAAATCCGACCCAATCTCCCCCCACAACCACAACTGCATGGAAAAAAATGCCTTTTTGCAGGTTCCTTATTTTCCAATAAATACAAAACAAAGATAGTACAGGTAGAATAATACCAAAGTAAGGTAATAAGGGTATGCAATAAATTAAAAAGGCAGCTCAAATAAAGGACAGGCATGCACAGTTTAAAAAAAAAAAAGAAAAAATGAAAGACTCCATGATAAGATGCCACCCAGGTAATACCTGAAACTTTGGAACGAACAGAAAACTTTCCATTCAGTTCCAAGTTACTAGTATACAAGGAGGTGTCTAGAAATACCTTTCTGGAGGGGGAAGGTTGACTCAATTAGCTAAAAAAATAATTTTAAGAGTGAAAAATCTTTAACACACAGAAGAGGTTCTCCCTGGAAAGAGCCCCAACTTAATTCTGGAATGACAGCTGGACGAACTGGCAGTAGCCACTCTATGGTGAAATTTCAAGGTGGTAAAAAAATGCTGCTAGGGTATATTTATAGTCACAGAGCTCGTTTCTTTTCTTTCTGCTCCTTGTCAGCGATAGATGTGAAGCTCCCACTGGTTGTGTGCTGCTCTGGACAATCCATCCGTGCATTTTCGCCAACTCCGCTGTTAACACAATGTGAGGTACTGAGGAAACAGAGTTCTCTTCTTAAAAATTCTTGTGAAAGAAGAAGTGATGGACTTCTGGACCTGAGGTTCTCGGTGTTTAGATTCATAGTCGAACGTGTCCACTGATTTCTACTGAAAATGAATGAAGCCTTCAGTTCGCTCATGTCTCACTTTGTGCCAGTCATTCCTTTGCAGACTAGACTAGACTTGTAGCCACTTGTTGCTGTTCTCAACCAAGTTATGGTTTAAAGATTTCAAAACCCAGCAAAGGGGCTGGATTCACTCACTCACTGGGCCGCCCCGCGGGAGCCGCACTGAGTCGGCTCTCACTGCTTCCTACTACTAGAGCCATTGCTTTTTGGAAAGAAGGGGAAGAACTTTAGCGAGCAGCAGCCAATCCACTCAGCTTGCCTTGTGCTTTATGCCTGTTCGCCTTTAACCTACCTCTTTGCAACCCCCGGGGTTTAAACCCAAACCCAAACCCAAACCAGAGAGTGTCCTCGAATCTTGGGAACCTGCCGCCAGCTCTAAGTGGCTCGTTTCCCGCTCAGGCGCCGGAGCTTGGCCCTCTGCACCCCACAAACCAACTCTGCCAAGGAAAGGCCGGAAGGGAGGGTGGTCCAGAAGCAGGCGCGCCCCAGGCTGCCGGGGGGTGCCGCTCCCCACCCTCTCCCGCTGCAACCCGGGCAGCCTCTCCCTTCTCTCCAAGCGCTCGGCGGGGGCGGCCGGGCTGCTGGTGTCCGTGGCGGGGCTGGTGGCGGGGGAGAGAGGCGGGACCATCGAGGAAGGGGGCCGGGGTGCGGTCGGTGTCTGCGGTGAAGCTGGATCCCCCCCCCCCTCTCCTCCCCGCCCGGTGGGGGAGGCTCAGTCGTCGTCCACGTCGTCGCCGTCGGAGTCGTCGCCGGCCCCGCTGCCGCTGCCCGGGCCGGGCGGGCCGGCGCGGCGCTCGTAGAGCTTGTCCCGCTGGCGCTCCTGGATGTCGCGCATCTCGTCGGCGTAGCGGCAGAAGGCGCCGCCGAACTTGGCCCAGGCCTTGTAGGGGACGGTGATGGCGTTGCGGTAGGACGGCTTCACCTCGCTGACGCGCAGGAAGACCCCGTACTTGTTGCAGCCCACGTCGAAGAAGAACCGCTTGGAGTCCACCGTGATGGAGGTGCCCTCGGGCAGCTCCCCGCCCAGCCCGCCCGGCCCGCCGCCGCCGCCGCCGCCGCCGCCCGCCTCCTCCTCCTCGCCGCCGTAGTCGTCGATGAGCTTGGCCAGCGCGTCGCGGAACTCGATGAGGCCCTGGGCCGGCAGCGCGATGGTCTGGCCGCTCTGCAGGCCGGGCGCCCCGCCGGGGAAGCCGGGCCCCGGGCCGCGGCTGAGCGTCTGGCGGATGCGCAGGAAGCGCCCGCGCTGGTTCTCCTTCAGGTCCAGGTAGTACTTGCGGTTCTCCCGCACCAGGAACTCGCTCTTCAGCGCCCGGCGCGGGCCGGGCTCCTCGGCGCCGCCCGCCGCCAGCTGCTCGGGGCTGCTGGGCCCCAGCTGCGCGTAGTGCTCGATGAAGTCGCCCAGGTAGTCGCGGAACTCGGCGGCCACGGCCATGGAGAGCGTGAGGCGGCTCTTGGCGCCGCCCGCGCCCACCTCGGCGATCTTGAGGAAGCGGCCCTTGGCGTTCTGCTTCACGTCCAGGTAGAAGCGCTTGTTCTGGATGTCCAGCCGCTTGGAGGCCAGTTCCTGCGTCTCCTGCTCCGGGCCCGGCCCGCGCGGGCCGCCGCCGCCGCCGCCGCTCCCCCCGCCGCGCTCGCTGCCGCTGTCCCCGTCCGCCATCTTCTCCCCGCCGCCGCCGTCCCGTCCCGTCCCGTCCGCCCGTGCGTGCCTGCGTGCGCGCGCACCGCCGCTTCCGGCGCCGGCCGGCCTGCCTGCCTGCGGGCGCGCGCACGGCGCCGGAAGCCGCTCCCTGCCGCGGCCGGGCGGGCGGCCGGGCGGGCACGCGCCAGGCCCCGCCCCCGCCCGGGTGACGTCTTCGCGCTCGCGCTCCGCCCCCTCGCTTAGCTCGCAGCCTGGCCACGCCCCAACGGCGGGCAGCCCCTCCCCACCACGGCCCCCTCCCCCGCCTCAGCCGCAGCTCCTGCCCCTCCCCACCACAGCCCCCCCCACACCACAGCCCCCTACCCCCAGCCTTCCCCTGCCTCAGCCCCTCCCCACACCACAGCCCCCTCCCCACTGCTGTTCCTCCCTCACCACAGCCCCCCAGCCCTCCCCACACCACAGCCCCCTACCCCCAGCCTTCCCCTGCCTCAGCCCCTCCCCACACCACAGCCCCCTCCCCACTGCTGTTCCTCCCTCACCACAGCCCCCCAGCCCTCCCCACACCACAGCCCCCTCCCCACTGCTGTTCCTCCCCCACCACAGCCCCCCCAGCCCTCCCCACACCACAGCCCCCTCCCCAGTACAGCCCCCTACCCCCAGCCTTCCCCTGCCTCAGCCCCTCCCCACCACAGCCCCCTACCCCCAGCCTTCCCCTGCCTCAGCCCCTCCCCCACCACAGCCCCCTCCCCCCAGCCTTCCCCTGCCCCAGGTCCTCCCCCCCACAGCCCCCTCCCCCCAGCCTCCCCCCTGCCCTGCCCTGCCCCTCCCCCACCACAGCCCCCCTTCCCCATAGCTCTTGCCCCTCACTCTATTCAGCCCCCCTGCTGGCACCGCTCCTGCCGAGGCAATAGCCTCACCTCCCTTTCCCTGCCCTCTCCTCCTTAGGGGCACAGCGAAGGGCAGTGACTGGCCCCAACCCAGCAAACATCTGCAGCGCGTCTAGACAGAGCCCAGCCGACCCAGGGCAGCTCAGCTCAGCTCATCTCCCGGCAGCCCCTTGGGGCTATCAGCAGTGGCATCCTGTCCCCTCGCAGAGCGGGGGGCCTGAGACCAGGCGCAGGGACGCAGCTGGTCCTGCTTGCAGTCCGCAGAGCCGGGCATTCGGCCACTCGAGCCCCAGGTGGGCAGTGCCAGGTAAAGAGAGGGGCTTTCGAGCCTCCAGCCATTCCTGATGGGGGAAGACGGCTCCATGCGCTGCCATTCCTCCCCCTGCGGGCTGGAGCCCTGTTGCCGCAAGCTCTGTCCCCGCAGCTCCCATTGGTGGGAATCACAGCCAATGGGAGCGGAGGGGGCGGGGTCCGCAGGCAAGCAAGCCTCTCAGAGCCACCTGTTCCCCCACCTCCACCAAAGGAGCGCTCCCTCAGGTGAGTGCCCCACACCCCAACCCCTGGCCTTGAGCTCTGTCTTGCACCCTAATTACTGCAGCCCCTGCGCCCCCTCCTGCACTCTAAACCAGTGGTATCCAAACAAAATGTCCCCCAGGCAGGCGGCCCCCCAACCCGGTGCCCCTCCCTGGCACCGGTGCCCCAAGCTGTGCCGTGCAAGCTGCCCCACCCTGAGCCGAGCTGAGCTGTGCCTAGCCACCAAGTGGTGGGGCGTGAACATGAAGGGACAGAAGGCGCTCCACGTGTGTGGCTCTGAGCCCCTTTGCCACACCACGGTGTCCAGTTTGCCACAGGTGGCAAACAGACAGTGCGTTGGACACCTCGGCTCTAAATTCTGTGGCCCCAGCCTGGAGCCCCCTCCAACAGCCCCAATACCTCATCCCCAGCACTCCAACTCTGCCGCAGCCTCTCCCGGCTCCCACACGTTGCAGCCCTCACCAAGAGGCCCTACAAGATCTAATAGCCCCCAGAGGAGTTATTCCGACCCCGTCGATGGGCCCTGAAACAAAACAGCTGGCTTGCCAGCAGCCTCTGGCCTCGCCGGGGGAAGTCATGCAGGCGGCAGGGACCCCTCGCTGCACACAGTCCATGAGAGGTGTTACCTCTGGCCAGAAGTTGTCTAATTCCTTCATAGGCCCGGTGAGCAGTGATTTAGGCTTTGTCTACACTACAACATAAGGTCGGTTTTGAGGCACTTAGTTCTATTTTACAGTGTGACCGTCTTCACTGCAAATACCAGTAGGTCGATTTTAAGGGGCGCCACCGTCGACTTCCTCACCCCGCCCTCCCAGGCAGCGGAACGTCAAGTTCGACTTTAAAAGGTCGAATGAATGCTAGTGGGGAAACAGCTTTCCTTTCAATGGATTTTATTGGACTCCAGAAGTATCCCACAATGCCCCACAGGTGTCTGTTCTGGGCGCTTTCATCTCCATGGCTCTCCAGGTGCGCAGGAAGTAGGTAACAGGAAGCCCAGGAGTTTGAATTCATTTTCTTTCTGGCCAGTGTGAACAGCAGAGCTCAGGAGTGATCACATCAAGCCATCGTGAGTTCTCAGGGTCCTACTTCTGATCGGAGTTGTCAGGGTTGCAAAAGAGCCCCAGGGTGTGCCCATCAGGAGATCCGGGATCTCATTTCTGTGTGGGGTGACGACTCTGTGCTGAGCAGACTGTGAACCAGCAAGAGGAATGCTGACATTTATGGGAAGGTTTTCCAGGGCACGATGGAGAAAAGGTACCCCAGGGATGCTAAACATGCCGGGTCAAAATCAAGGCGCTCAGGCAGGTGTATCAGAATATGAAGGAAGCCCACGGGTGATCTGGGACAGCTCCCAAAACGTGCCAATTTTACAAACAGCTCAGTGCAATTCTTGGGAGGGCCCCAACCACCCGCCCCAAGGGTCCTCAAGAGACTGTGCTCAGCTCTCCGGTGAGAGCCGAAAGGGTAGGAGGAGGTGGACTCCACCAGTCACCAGATACCCAGCCAGGAGCTCTGCCTCCCCCTGGAGCCTGTCCCCTCATCGGCACCTGATGCTCAGGAGTCCAGCAGGGCTCGAGGGGGCTCTTCTGGGGAGTGTGGTTTCTAAACTGGTATGAGCGGGTTGCGGGTTAGGTGAGGTGGATCTATGCCCCTTGGAACAGCTCGTTAATAATTCTGGGGATGGAGCACAAGACGAGCGTGTTTTTCTTTTTCACTCCCTGTCATTCGTAGAAGGCTGACGTCTCTTTTGGCAATCCAGAAGCAGCACTGGCAGTTTCATGAACATTTGTCCCCTTAGCGTTATCGCACTGGTCCCTGGCCATTTACATTTTCCAGGACTGCCCTGCCACAGCACATGGCTGGCCGTCTCTCTGTCTCCCCCTTCCGTGTAGGTGGGAGATTCTCCTGGCCCTCTACCCTCCCGCCACGCTGCTGGGGGGCTGCCCACCCACCCACAACCACATGGCTGTGACGATTTATTTTATGAAGAGCCACTGAGAAAGGTTTTTTTCCTGGGCTTTACATTTTACAGAGTTTTGTTTCAAACCCCCCCGCACCGCACCCTTAGCCGCCAGAATCTTACCATGTCCGCAATGAAATGGTCTGGAGAACGAGTAGCTTCTGTTCTGCAGGGTTGATTCACTGTCATCCTTAAGAAGCCAAAAGTGGCCTTGAAAGAACAAAGTTACAGTGATCGTTAAAAAGAGATCCATTCGTGGTTTGGGTCAGTGGGTTGTGTCACGTTCAAAAATTGTATCTACATTTTGACCTTGACTGTCTCCAACAAGCAGCGTGGGTGCGGAAGACGAGGCGGCTGTGATGTGTCACAGGGAAAGGTCCAAACACCACCTCCTCCTGCAGCAGGCACAGAGGGAGCGAGCCCAAGCCGCTGCTGACAGTTGGACCCAGCAACGGTGGTGAAGCATGCTCCAGTACAGGAACAAGGACTCAGCAGAGCTCCTGATGGCTGTCGAGGAGCAAACCGACATCCCGTGGTCCATGCTGCAACTGCAGAGGGACACCCACCACAAGACTCACAGTTATGCGGCCTCCTCACCCTGTTGCCCAAACTCCCCTCAGTGTCACCTGACCCTCCCTCGCTGGGGGCCCCAAACGTGGGTGGGGGGAAGGCAAGGATGGTCTCATGGTCCACCCCCAGGATCTCTCCACTCTGCAAAAGATTCACGTTCCACCGCACGTGGATTCTTTTTCTTACCCCTTAGCTCCCACCCCCTAAATAAAAAGAATGTTGTGAGAAGCACTGTGTCGCTATTCGTTCCCATGGGGCGGGGTGCAGCTGGAGGTGCTTTCATAAAGATCGAGCACACATCATTGCGGAGGGTGGGGGCGGTATCACAATTGTTAAATGCAGCAGATTCAGGTGGCTGTGTGCTCATTCATAAAGCTAGCTTTCAAAGCCTCCCTGCTTACCGTTGCTACTGTACGTAGATTTGTGACGTTACTGGATTTTTAAATTGAATATGGAAGCCCTTTATGCTACCATTTGTCATGGGCTTCAGGGGTCCCCAAGCACTGTCCCCCATCTGCAGCCAGGAGTGACTTTCTCTCAGCAGGTAGAACAGGGCGTTTATTAGTCGACAGAGACACAGCTCAGTGCAGAGGTGTCAGGACGGCTGGCAGAGACAGTCATTCCAACCCATCCTGGGGAGAGGAGCCCGAGGGGGGCCCCTCTGGGGTGTAGCTTCCCCCTAGCACAGTCTGGCTGCCTTCCAACTCCCCCACCCCAGCTTCCAGCTGCTACCTCTGATTCAGAACCCAGCTGGGTTCCTCCTCCCTCTGCGTTCAGGGACAGAGGTGTTACCTGCCAGCTTAGCTTACAGCCCCAGGGGGGTTATCTCAAGCTGTTGTGAGCTGCTCAGCCTTTCACACACAGAGCCAGCCTGAGACTCTCTCTCTCTCTCTCTCTCTCTCACACACACACACACCATTGTATATAGCGGCACCAAATTGTGTGCTAGGTGGGCCAAGTGATGTATCTAATGAAAGCTGGTAAAGCCCTGAATGTCTATGCCACTCTCATATCTGCTCCATCTTCATAGGCAACGTTATAGATATTGGCTATATAGGTGTATTAGAAATGTTTTAGTGCTGAGTTTCACAATAGGCAGTGGGATCACCTCCCCCAGCCAGGATGATGGACTAAACAAAGGCTCAGATGTCGAATAGACATCTCAGGAACTGGGGACTGTCACCTGAAATGCAGCCAATGGCAAAAATCCCACAGCGGCCCACATGGTCAGGTGACCTGGGCTGAGCAATGGAACTGAAATCAGACACCCAGATCCATTGTAAATGGACTGGAATGTGCGAGCATAACCAGAAACCAATGGCAGTTTGCTACAGAGGCTCACCTGGGTCAGGTGACTCTGATCCTCCAAAGCCGGATGGGAAGAAAAAAAGGACTTTTCCCCTCCCCATGGAAAACTACCAGTTGGCCTTGGGAGTGACCATCCAGATTCTTGAATCCAGAGTTCCAACGTTCCAGCATGCCTGTGTTCCAGTCTTCAGTTCTCCAATCTCCATGAACTAAGCTAGTATAAACTGGCATCACACCCCTGATGGGGTGTGTTTTGACAGACTTTCAAGAAATATGCATATAACATCGCTGGCCTGCATCGATAAATTTAATTGATGCATTTAATGTATCTCTTTAATCACTTTCTCTCTCACCCTGTTCTCTCTTTGTTCATAAACCTTTAGAATTTAGATTCTAAAGGATTGGCCCAGTGTGATGTTTTCGATAAGATCCAAGTATATATTGACCTGGGTCTGTGGCTGGACTCTTTGGGCCTCAGGAAGAATCTGTGCAGAATTGGTGAAATCGGTTTAATAACCTCTCACCTGAGTAGGGGACTGTTGAACTGGGCATTTTGAGATAGCTGGGAAATCTGTGGGTTTGCTGGTGTGGTTTCTGGCTAGCCAGTGGGGCTGGCAGAAGTACTTTTGTGGCTGGTTTGATTTGTCTTAGTGAGAAGGAAATCAGGCTGCAAGTGGCCCAGATTTAAGAAATTTTATCCTGGACTGATTTCCTTAGCTGTGCCCAGAAACCCCGTCATATTACAGGATCGCTGAATCCCCTTGTATCTGGTTGTGCATAAAACGCTTCCCAGAGCATCTGCCTCTGCCACCCAGACTGGCATGACTTTTTCCCCCCTTTGATTTGCCAGTGTTATGGAGAATACAGCATGCTGAAACCACAGGTGGGGCGGGACGTTGGCTTTGCAAAGGTACAAATGGGTCAAAAGGCACCTGAATTTGGCTTTTAAACAACCAAAGGCACATTCCACCTTCATTGTTCACTTGCTCAGCCTGTAGCTGAAGTGCTGCTTGCTGTGGTCCAGGGTGCCTATGTATGGCTTCATAAGACCAGGGAGCAGCAGGTAAGCCGGTTCGCCCAGTATCTCTATGGGCATCTCCACGTTGCCAATCTTGATTTTGTGGAAGAAAAGTCCCATCCCGGAGCTTTCCATACAGACCTGAATTTCTAAAGATGCACATGTCATGAACCTTTCCCGACCATCCCACGTAGAGGTCGGTGAAATGACCTTTGTGGTCTACCAGCGCCTGCAACACCGCGGAGAAGTACCCCTTGTGGTGTATGTACTCTGAGGCCAGGTGGTCCAGGGCCAGGACGGGGATGTGCGTTCCAGCTATTGCCCCACCCCAGTTAGGGAACTCCATGGCAGCAAAACCGTCCACTATGTCCTGCACATTCCCCAGAGTCACAGTCTTTTGCAGCAGACAGGCCCTGATGGCCTTGGCTACCTGGATCACCGTGGCCCGCACTGGAGCTCTGCCCACCCTGAATTGATTTCCCACTCTCGGGTGTTGCAAACTTCCACAGAGCAATTGCTGCTCGTTTGTGACCTGTCAAAGCAAGTCTCATTCCGGCAGCACTTCAGGACAGGGGACAGCCAGTCACCAAGTTCCCCGAAAGCTTTCGTCACATGCAGAAGGTCCATAGCCACTGCTGGTCATCCCAGACCTCCAAACCCATGCAGTCCCACCAGCGTGTGGTGGTCTCACATCTCCAGAACTGGCCCATCACTCCATGCAATGCATCCAGCTGTCCTCCGCTTCTTCAGTATCATCTGAATCATCCATCTCCACCTCATCTGCCCACTGGCTTTGTCTTACGAAATACCGCACAACGCTTCGGGAGATGGACATCACAAACCGCTCAGCGGCTCTAAGCTGTTCAGGATCCATGCTAGCAACTGGCAGTGGTGCGAGCCGGAGGCAGGCTTTGGGAAGATGGCCTGGAAAATGGTATGCAGTTCCTTGGGCTGTTCGATTTCCAAATCAGGGCGGGGCGGGGGGGAATGGGATGATGACATCAGACACCCTGCAGGAACACGCCAGCCACTGAGCTAAAGGCAGGAGGTAGAGCTCACCCCTGGAGCTTGCCTATGGGGCCCAAACTAGCAAGCAGCCTCTAAGCAGCCCCTATCATCTCAAGCCCTTGCTGTGTTGCAAGTCACCGCAGGCCTGACGTTCACAGCTTCTGAATTGCTCTGAGCATAGGAGACATGGACGCTGGTACCAGAGGGCAGGGTAAGTCCCTGTAACCCAGGCCCTGCCCCACCTGTGTTTCCCCTCCCTCCTCCTCTACCCTGAAGTTCGTGATGGCTCAGCTCCGCCCAGGAGCCTGGAGTACTGGCCCACTAGCAGCTGGATGGAGGGAAGGCTGAGGTGGTGCAGGGGCCAGCCCAGGGTTGCGGGGTTGCTGAGGTGGAACAGGGGCTCAGGGCTCCAGCAGGATAACCTTCCCAAAGGGGGCTCACCCACCACCACAGAGCCTAGAGTCAGGCTGCCACATGTACACCCAGAGCCAAACTAGGGGCAGCAGCCAAGAGGGAGTTTTCCAGATCACAGGAGTGCCCAGAAACCGGAGGTAGGGCCCTAACTAGCTATGCAGATCACAGCCTCCAAGCCGCTTCCAGGGAAAGCTCCCAGGAACGCCAGGACTCCCTCCTGCACGCCTCAGATCTCTGTGCCGTTGTCTGCCGTCTTGCTGGGCCGGGTACAAAACGTGCCAAGGCAAATGACAGATTTGGAAGGGAGACACATTCTGCCGGAGCAGCTGACGGAAGCAGCTGTCCAGGGATGGTTTGATTGTGCTGCAGAGAAATCCTGACGCATGCAGGCAGCACACGCTTTACCAGTAGCTCGCCGACACCACAGTCCTGCTGGGCCTCTTCCCTGCTCCTCCGGGCTAACTACGGGGATCACCCTTGAGCCTCTCACCTGGACCATTCATTTGCAATTCAGCTGCTCACCGGGACCAGGCAGAATCTTTCCGACTTATGTGGCTCAGGAGAGGATCTCAGCGCTTTCCAGAGGCTGCATGGTGCTACGACCCCTGGGTCTCGAAAGACGGGCATTGAGTTGCCAGCTTTCCAATGCCATCAGATATCGCCCCAGCCATGCCGAGTGTGCGCAGAGGAGATGGGCACCCTCCTCCAGGGAGCTGTGCTGGGTGCAACAGGCATGGTGCTGTCAGAGCGTAGCCCGTAGTGCCCTGCTGTAGAGCAATGTGTATTCGAGGATGTGTTCCCTGTGCATTGTGGGATGATGCGTGGTGGGAGGCGGACCTGCCTGGACCTGCCACTGAGCCAGGCCGCTCCTCCGGCCACCCCACCGCCCTGGGCTGCCTTCAGCACTGCAAGCAGGAAGAATTTGGTTGCGGAGCCTGCCTGCCATGCCACCGAGCGGGTGATTTGTCAGCAGCTGCTTGGAAGGAGGCGATGCCTGCACCGTGGAGTGCAAGGGTTGAGGCCATGGAAGAAAAGCTGCAGGAGCAGCATGCGAACGTGATGTCCTGTAGCCGGGGACAAGGAGGTTGCCATTGACACTTGGAAACAGGCCACCCCCCAAACTCTACTGCCCAGAGCCAACTGGTTTGGCTTGGGAAAAACAACCACTGAGGCTGGAGTCAGGCAGCATGTGAGGATTTCGTCTGATTTCAAACAACCACTTGAATTTGCCAAGTTTGTGTTATAGTCACATCCTGTTCCCCAAAGTGCTTGCAGCCTCCCTGCCGATGTTATAAGCACCCACTCTACTTCACTGTGGAGGGCCAGGGTGAGCAAACTGGGGGTTGTAAGGGAAGCGCAGCAGGATTTATAATTGGAGATACACATCTCCTACAACTGGAATGGACCTTAGGAGGTCATCTAGTCCAGCCCGCTGCCCTCTTAGCAGGGCCAAGCACCACACCTGACATCTATTTGCCCCAATCCCTAAATGGCCTCCTCAAGGATTGAGCTCACAACCCTGGGTTTAGCAGACCCATGCTCAAACCACTGAGCTACCCACCCCCCGATATTGGCTGTTATGTGTCAGGCTCATCCGGCTCATTCAAATGCCAAAAGCTGTTACTGTTTTTATGCGCTTGTAGTCACATTCCAAGGCCGATTCATCACGTTTTTCCATTCCGCACACTGATTTCCTTCCATGCGCCGAAAGGGTTTTTGAACATACGGGTGTGAACATAACCAAAATTCCCATCCGTTCAGCCTGGCTCGTTGCAGGGACGAAAAGCAGGACCTGGCGTGAAACATTTGCTCATCCCGGTCTCGGTAATTAACAAAACCATTGACTAATACCCAGGGAGGAATGCCTCAGTCGGACCCCTCTAGTGAGGCCTGTCCAGTGGATAAGAACTCCTTGAGTACGGCATCTCAGCCAGTTGTGTATCTGTCTCCTAGTAACGTCCTTCCTAGCTGAGCTGCAGGGTGGGAGGGATGTGTGTAGTCGGCCATGTGACAGGACGGTGGTGCTCTTGTGGAATGGGTTGCCAGCAGCAGAAAAAAAACATCCCAAAGGCTATCCTGGAATCGGAACGGTGCTCGGACGTCCAATCTGCTCCCTTCGATATTAATCGCTCTGGCCATGCGCGTGGGCTCTCTTAGGACAGCAGTGCAGACCCTGCAGTGAGCCGACACTGCAGACCTCCGAGAGCTCCCAAGAGCCACAAATCCAGCGAGGTACGAAGGCGCTGGAGCCAGGTTTATCGTTATTGACGTCTGGTCTCCAGCTCCCTCATGAGTCTCCAATATGACTCACCAGTTTACACTGGTACATGCACACGCCGTGACAACGGACGAGACTCAGTTGACGGCAAGGGGGCTCCGTCATCCCCTAGGTGGCGCGACACAGCCCGTTACACACACTTTTATACACAGGTATAAACAGCTTACATATCCAGGTACAACCCCCTCATTGTGATACATTGACACCCCTTAGTGTAACGAGATCTACCCATTAACTTGGGGGATAATGGCAGTACCATCAAAACAACACTATCCATCCTGCTGTCTTTACGACCTGTTCCTGAACGTGGGTCGGAACGTACCTGGTGCCAAGCTGCTATCTATGGGGAGGGGATGGGGCGTGCGTGGTACCAAGCAGGAGGTGTTTATGTGTATCACTAAGTGCCTGGCTCTGGGTGTTTTCAGGTCCTGTGACTTATCAGCTCTGTCTCTTGCTGCATTCCTGTGGGCAGAATCTACCTAGCCCAGGTTTTGCTTTAACCTACTGTTGTTCAGGCTTGAGGCCTTTAGCTTTGCTGTAGGTTAAAGCATTGACTGTGATCCTTGGCCTTTAGCCTTACACCAAGCCTCTCATTACTACACCAGGGCTGGAAGGGACCTCAGGAGGTCACCGACTCCAAGCCCCTGCTTAAAGCAGAACCAATGCCAGCTGCATCATTCCAGCCAGGGCCTGGTCAAGCCTGGCCTTAAAAACCTCGAGGGATGGAGATTCCACCACCTCTCTAGGCAACGCATCCCAGTGCTTCACCACCCACCTGGGGAAAGAGTTTGTCCTAATATCCAACCGACACCTCCCCCCTGTAACTTCAGCCCATTGCTCCTTGTTCTGCCATGTCAACACTGAGAACAGCCTCTCTCCATCCTCTTTGGAACCTCCTTAAGGCTGCTATCAAATCCCCCCTCACTCTTCTCTTCTGCAGACTAAATAAGCCTAGTTCCCTCAGCCTCTTCTCCTAGGTCATGTGCTCCAGCTCCTTCCTCATTTTTGTCCCCCTCTGCTGGATTCTCTCCATTGCTTTTGTCCACATCCGTTTTGTAATCGGGGATCCAGAGCTGGATGCAACACTCCAGATGTGGCCTCTCCAGCATCAAAGGGGAATAATCACGTCCCTAGATCTGCTGGAAATGCTTCTCCCAACGCACCCCAATATGCCGTTAGCCTTCTGGCTACAAGACCACACTGCTGGCTCATATCCAGCCTCTCATCCGCTGTAATTCCCAGCTCCTTTTCTGCTGCACGGCTACTTAGCCAGTTGGTCCCCGGTCTTTAACAGTGCTTGGGATTCTTCAGTCCCAGGTGCAGGACTCTGCACTTCTCCTTGTTGAACTGCATCACATTACTTGGCCCAAACCTCCAATTTACCTAGGTCACTCTGGACCCATCCCTACCCTCCGACGTATCTACCTGTCCCCCTAGCTTAGTGTCATCTGTAAACTCGGTGAGAGTGCAATCCATCCCCTCATCCAGCTCATTGAGAAAGATGTTCAACAAAACCAGCCCCAGGACCGACCCTTAGAGTATTCGATACAGGCCGCCAATCTGATCGCCAGGTATTTTCAGAGACAAAGACCAAACGCTCTACGCTTACATCAGCCAACGCCGTCGGCACCCTGAGATGCATTAGATCCGGCCCCATGGATCTGTGTCTGGCCAGCATTTTTAAATAACCCTCACCCCGTTCTTTCCCCACGGAGGTCTGTCCACCTCCTTCCCATACTGCACTTCAGCTGTTCCTACATCATCTGTCAGCAGGTTACCTCCCTCATCTAGTAACGGCCCCACACCCTCCCCAGTCACCCTCCTATTGTTAACATACCCGTAGAAACCCTTCTTGTTTCCTTTCAGATACTTTGCTAGATGTCCCTCCAACTGTGCTTTGGCCATCATGATTACACCCCTGTACGCTTCAGCAATAGATTTACACTCTTCCCTAGTTGTCTGTCCCAGTTTCCACTTCTTGTAAGCTTCCCTTGTGTGGTCAAGTGCCCCAAAGATTTCATGGTTAAGCCCAGCTGGCCACTTACCATATTTGCTTTTCCTACTGCACTTGGGGGCGGTTTGTTCCTGGGCCTTCCATAAACCTTCTTTAAGACGCGGCCAGCTCTCGGGGGCTCCGTTGCCCCTCATGTTAGCAACCCAGGGGCGCCTGCCCGCCAGTTTCCTGAGGGAGTCGAAGTCAGCTCTTCTGAAATCCAGAGTCTATTCTGGTGCTGTCCTTTCATCCTGCGGTCAGGGTCACAGGTCAGGATCACCACTACCCAGGTTGCCACCTCCATCTATGTCCCCCACCAATTCCTCCCTGTTTGTAGGTCAAGCTGTGCACGGCCCCTGCTCGGTTCCTTCAGCACCTGGTCCAGGAAGTTATCCCCAATGTTCTCTGAACACTTCCTGGATGGTCCGTTGCTGCTGTACTGATCTCCCAGCAGATGTCCGGGTGAGTGAAGTCCCCCAGGAGAACCAGATCCTGGGATCCGGAAGAGTCTGTTAGTTGTCTGACGAAAGCCGCGTCTACCTCAGCCTCCCGCCCTGGCGGCTAGAGCAGACCCCACCACGGCATCGCCTCATTGCTCTCGCCTCTGAACTTAACCCAGACTCTCACCTGGCTGGTCTCCCGTTTCACACTGCAGGTCTGAGCAGCCACTCTGCTCCCTTCCGTCCAGAGCTGCTCCCCCACCTGAACTGTTTATACCCGTCACAGAGCGTGGGGTTCCCCAGCCCTGCCCCCCAGCTGCAGGCAGAGGGAGAACAGGTTTATCAGGTGACAGGAGTCAGAGCCCCAGGCAAAGGCTCACCAGAGCAGTAGCCAGAAAGGGGAGCTGAGCTGGGCTGGGCGCGGAACGGGGACAGGTGCCAGGGCTGGGGTAACGGGGTGTAGGTGGGGGGGGGCACAGGCTCGAGTAACAGGGTGTAGGTGGGGGAGGGGCACAAGTCAGGGTCATGGGGGTGTCGGTGGGGGAGGGGCACAGGTTGGGGTCACGGGGTGTAGGTGGGGCAGGGGCACAGGTTGGGGTCATGGGGTGTAGGTGGGGGGCACAGATTGGGGTAACAGGGGTGTAGGTGGGGGAGGGGCACAGGATGGGGTCACAGGGGGTGTAGGTGGGGCAGGGGCACAAGTTGGGGTCATGGGGTGTAGGTGGGGGGGCACAGATTGGGGTAACGGGTGTAGGTGGAGGAGGGGCACAGGTCAGGGTCATGGGGGTGTCGGTGGGGGAGGGGCACAGGTTGGGGTCATGGGGGTGTCGGTGGGGGAGGGGCACAGGTTGGGGTCACAGGGGGTGTAGGTGGGGCAGGGGCACAGGTCAGGGTCATGGGGGTGTCGGTGGGGGAGGGGCACAGGTTGGGGTCACAGGGGGTGTAGGTGGGGCAGGGGCACAGGATGGGGTCACAGGGGGCTTCAGGTCGGGTGTGGGGACGGCGGGGGGTTCCCACTGCTGGGGCGCCCGACTGGTGGCACCCCGCCCCCCCCCGACGCACCCCCGAACCTGGGCGGGGTCCGGGGCGTCTCTGCGCCGCCTCCAGAGGGGCCGGCCCCCGCCGCCCGCAGCCCGCAGCGGGGCCAGACGCTGCGGCAGCCGCCGAGCCGAGCCGAGCCGAGCCGGAGCCCCCAGCCAGGTGAGGGGGCGGGTCCGTGCGGGGCGGGGCGGGGCGGGCTGGGCTGGGGAGAGCCGAGCCAGCCCCAGGCACTGGCCGGGGGGGGTGTGGGGCAGCGCTGCGGCTGCGGGCAGAGCTCGGCACCCGTCCCCGGAGGGATCCCCGCAACCCCCATATGCACGAATCCGCACCCCCCCCCGTGCACGGATCCCTACACCCCCCGCGAGCACAGATCCCCATGACCCCTCCATGCACAGATCCCCACAACCCCCACATGCACGAATCCGCACCCCCCCCCCGTGCACGGATCCCCACAACCCCCCGTGCACGGATCCCCACAACCCCCTCCATGCACAGATCCCCACAACCCCCCCATGCACGAATCCGCACCCCCCCCGTGCACGGATCCCCACAACCCCCTCCATGCACAGATCCCCACAACCCCCATATGCACGAATCCGCACCCCCCCCCGTGCACGGATCCCTACACCCCCCGCGAGCACAGATCCCCATGACCCCCTCCATGCACAGATCCCCACAACCCCCACATGCACGAATCCGCACCCCCCCGTGCACGGATCCCCACAACCCCCTCCATGCACAGATCCCCACAACCCCCATATGCACGAATCCGCACCCCCCCCCGTGCACGGATCCCTACACCCCCCGCGAGCACAGATCCCCATGACCCCCTCCATGCACAGATCCCCATGACCCCCTCCATGCACAGATCCCCACAACCCCCACATGCACGAATCCGCACCCCCCCCCGTGCACGGATCCCCACAACCCCCACATGCACGAATCCGCACAGCCCCCCCAAGCATGGATCCCCACAACACCCCGGTGCAGGGATCCCCACGATCCCCACCCCGAGCACGGATCCGCATATGCCCCCCCTACATGGATCCCCACAACACCCCCCTCCATGCATGGGTTGGCACAACACCCCCGCGCACAGACCCGTACAACCCCCCCCGTGCATGGATCCCCACAACCCTGGGGTACGTGGTGGGACGGGACGGGACAGGCAGGGCCCTGGGGTACGTGGTGGATGGGCTGGGGCAGGCAGGGCCCTGGGGTACGAGGTGGATGGGCTGGGGCAGGCAGGGCCCTGGGGTACGTGGTGGATGGGCTGGGGCAGGCAGGGCTCTGGGGTACGAGGTGGATGGGCTGGGGCAGGCAGGGCCCTGGGGTACGAGGTGGATGGGCTGGGGCAGGCAGGGCCCTGGGGTACGTGGTGGATGGGCTGGGGCAGGCAGGGCCCTGGGGTACGTAGTAGATGGGCTGGGGCAGGCAGGGTCCTGGGGTACGTGGTGGGACAGGACGGGACAGGCGGGGCCCTGGGGTACGTGGTGGGACGGGACGGGACAGGCAGGGCCGTGGGGTAGGTGGTGGGACGGGACGGGACAGGCAGGGCCCTGGGGTAGGTGGTGGGATGGGACGGGACAGGCAGGGCCCTGGGGTAGGTGGTGGGATGGGACGGGACAGGCGGGGCCCTGGGGTACGTGGTGGGACGGGACGGGACAGGCGGGGCCCTGGGGTACGTGGTGGGACGGGACGGGACAGGCAGGGCCCTGGGGTACGTGGTGGTTTGGGCCAGGACAGGCAGGGCCCTGGGGTACATGGGTGTGAGGGAGGCACTGGGTGATTCAGGGTCATGGGGGTAGTAGGTGGGAATGGATTGGAACAAGGGGGCAGTAGGGGTTGGGTGGGGTGGGGCCGAGGGGCGCCAGGTGGGGCAGGGCTGTGGGGCAGTAGGTGAGCAGGGTTGGGGCCGTGGGGCAGAAGGCGGGGCAGGGGTGGGGCCATGGGGCAGTAGGCGGGTGGGGCTGGAGCTGTGGGGCAGTAGGCGCATGGGGATGGAGCTGTGGGGCAGTAGCTGGGGTGGGACTAGTGCTGTGGGGCAGTAGGCGGGTGGGGGTGGGGCAGGGACTGTGGGGTAGTAGGTGGGTGGGGATGGGGCTGTGGGGCAGTAGGCGGGTGGGGCGGGGACTGTGGGACAGTAGCTGGGGTGGGACTAGTGTCGTGGGGCAGTAGGCGGGTGGGGCTATGGCCGTGGGGCAGTAGGCAGGCAGGGGTGTGGCCATGGGGCAGTAAATGGTTGTGGCTGGGGCTGTGGGGCAGTAGGTGGACGGGGATGGGGCCGTGGGGCAGTAGGCGGGGTGGGGCTGGGGCCATGGAGCAGTAGGCGGGCCGGGGTGGGGCTGGGGCCATAGGGCAGTAGGTGGGGTGGGGCTGGGGCCGTGGGGCAGTAGGCGGGCCGGGGCGGGGCTGGAGCCATAGGGCAGTAGGTGGGGTGGGGCTGGGGCTGTGGGGCAGTAGGCGGGCCGGGGCGGGGCTGGAGCCATAGGGCAGTAGGTGGGGTGGGGCTGGGGCTGTGGGGCAGTAGGCGGGCCGGGGCGGGGCTGGAGCCATAGGGCAGTAGGTGGGGTGGGGCTGGGGCCGTGGGGCAGTAGGCGGGGTGGGGCTGGGGCCATGGGGCAGTAGGTGGGCCGGGGCGGGGCTGGAGCCATAGGGCAGTAGGTGGGGTGGGGCTGGGGCTGTGGGGCAGTAGGCGGGCCGGGGCGGGGCTGGAGCCATAGGGCAGTAGGTGGGGTGGGGCTGGGGCCGTGGGGCAGTAGGCGGGCGGGGGCGGGGCTGGGGCCGTGGGGCAGTAGGCGGGGCGGGGCTGGGGCCGTGGGGCAGTAGGCGGGCGGGGGGGGTGCGGGCAGGTGCCGGGCGCCCCCCAGCTCCGCTTCCGTCTGGCGCAGGCCAGAGCTGCCAGCCGCGGGGCGTCCCCTGCCCGGGCGCGGAGGATGGACGAGCTGCTGCAGCTGCTTTCCCCGAACGCCTCCCAGCGGCTCCCCCTGCCCTGGGCGCCCGAGGGGCCCTGCGGCGCCTCCGTGGGGAGCAGCACGCTGCTCATCCTGGCCTACAGCGCCCTGCTGGCCGTGGGGCTGGTGGGCAACCTCTGCCTGGTGTGTGCCATCGCCCGCCGCCGCGACACCCGGAACGTCACCAGCATCTTCATCGCCAACCTGGCCTGCTCCGACCTGCTGGTGAGCCTGCTGTGCCTGCCTGTCACCGTCATCTACACGCTGATGGGCCGCTGGGTGCTGGGCGAGCTGCTGTGCAAGGCCAGCCCCTTCGCCCAGTGCCTCTCCGTCACTGTCTCCATCCTCTCCCTGGCCTGGATCGCCCTGGAGCGGCACCGGCTCATCCTGCACCCCACCGGCTGGCGCCCGGGCGCCGGCCACGCCTACCTGGCCGTGGCCCTCACCTGGCTGGTGGCGGGCCTTGTCTCCCTGCCCTTCCTGGCCTTCAGCGTGCTGACGGACGAGCCCTTCCGCAACCTCAGCCTGCCCCCGGACGCCCTGGCCGGCCACGTGGTGTGCCTGGAGCGCTGGCCCTCGGACAGCCACCGCCTGGCCTACACCACCGGCCTGCTGCTCTTCCAGTACTGCCTGCCTCTGCTGCTCATCCTGGCCTGCTACTGCCGCATTTTCCTGCGCCTGCGCCGCCGGCGGGACGTGCTGGAGCGGCCCAAGGACACAGCCCGGGCCGCCAGCCACCGCCGGGTCAGCGTCATGCTGGCTTGCCTGGTGGGGGCCTTCGCCGCCTGCTGGCTGCCCCTGACTGTCTTTAACACCCTCTACGACTGGGCGCACGAGCGGATCTCCGTCTGCTACCACGACCTCATCTTCTCCCTCTGCCACCTGGCCGCCATGGCCTCCACTTGCGTCAACCCCCTCCTCTACGGCTTTCTCAACAGCGCCTTCCAGCGGGAGCTCAAAGCCCTGCTGACCCGCTGCAGCTGCCCCGGCCGGAAGCACGCGGACGAGACCTTCCCGCTGGCCACCGTCAGCACCGAGATCTCCAAGGCCTCGCTGCGCAGCGGGGGGGACGCCACCCATGCCTGACGGGGCCGCTGGCCCTGGGCCCTTGTGCCGGAGCCTGGCCCGGGGAAGGGGGGTTATTGCTCTTCCATGTGCCTGTCTACTGCTCGGAGGCTGGGGAGCCAGAGAAACCCACCGGAGCCCGGCCCTGGCAGGGCCTGGGCTGTGGCCCGTGCTCAGCGGTCAGCCCTTCAGCCTGGAAGCAGACCCCTCACCGATGCCTTGTGTGATGGGGTTCAGGGGGCCCCATGCGCTGCACCCCGGCCGCAGGCAGGAGTGACTCTTGTGATGGGGTTCAGGGGGCCCCATGTGCTGCACCCCGGCCACAGGCAGCAGTGACTCTTGTGATGGGATTCAGGGGTCCCCATGCGCTGCACCCCAGCCGCAGGCAGGAGTGACTCTCACTCAGCAGGTAGAACAGGAAGTTTATGAGGCGACAGAGACCCAGTTTCTCACAGAAGCGTCAGTGCAGCAGTCAGAGACAGTCATTCCAACCCGTCCTGGGGAGAGGAGCCCGAGGGGGGCCCCTCTGGGGTGTAGCTTCCCCCCTCGCCCCGCTGGCTCCTTCCAGCTCCCTCTCCCCTCCAGCTTCCAGCCCCCTCCTATTCAAACCCAGCTCGGCTCCTCCCGCCTCTTTGTTCAGGGCAGAGGTGTTACCTGCCAGCTAAGTTATAGCCCCAGGGTCATCCTTAGCCACTGGGAGCTGCTCTGCCTGTCTCACACATCCAGCCTGAGTCTCACACATGCACCCCCCCCACTCCATCACACCTTGCTCTTAGATCTGCGCTTCTGGGGACAAGGCCGAAAGCCGGCCGGCGCGCTGAAAGAACATCCTGAACCCGGCCATTGCAGCCCAGGCTGCGCCGCACACGGCCTCAGCTGAGTCGTGCCAGGGACTCGCCATTTTCCCACCTCGGTGGAGCCTGAGCGCCTGCCGGGCACCCTGCCAAAACCCTGTGGCCAGTCTGCAGGATATCACCAAAGGCAGGGGCTCTCCCGGCCTTCTGCTGAGCCTGAAACGCCAGCCTGCCTCAGACTGTCCGCCCAGAAAGACGGCGGCGTGTGGGGCTGCAGACAGACCTACCTGGGCTGGAATTTTCAAGGGGACCGGGTGGGATAAAATTCCATCTTTTTCTTAAAGCAAAATCATCTTCTCGGGGACCCTGGTAACACCCGGGGTTGTTAAGCCGGGGAAGGAGCTGCAGGAGTCCCTGGACTTTTCACCGCTGGGTTTTTGCACCGTTCTCTCAGTCACACGCCTTTACCCCGGGACTGCCAAGAATATTCATCCCCCTCACTGTCCACGAGGAAGCTCACGGTGTCACGTCCGCTGCCATGGCCAGCTCCTCCTGGAACATTCGTGTCTGTGCGTGTCTCATTCTGAGTTGGCTTTCGGTGCTTTATCCAGCCCCTGGGGCTGGGGGAACTTGGATTTAGCTGCCAGTTTCCTTTCACTGTCCAAGAGGAGCTGAATTCACCTCTCCTTAGAGCACGCGCCTGTCTCTGGAGGCGACGATGAACACGGGCCCATGGCTGGTGGGGGATTTGGGCAACAGTCGGCGTTTCTAACCAGCGCATAAATACTGAAATGCCCGGGGTGGTGGCTTTACGCCCAGCGAGAGACACTTTATAATAGCGGAGAATAAAGGGACTCGAGCCAGCTCTGGGCCTGCTCCCTGCTGCCATGGAAGGCTGGTTGGGAGGCTGATTGGCACGGGCTGGTTCTGGGGTCCAGCTCCCACAGAGAGTGGAGCCGTGGCGAGGGGGCCGGGGGAGCCATGGAGGGCTGCAGCTGGCCGGGAGGAAGGTTGAGATTGGGCTGGGAGGGAAGAGGAGCTGGGTCGGGGAGGCAGACCAAGACCCAAGGCAGATAGCTCCAGGAAGGCGCGTTGCCTAAGGTGAGGTGACTGGCCCTTGGGGGGCAGTGGGGGTGGGAGGGTTTTCCCCCCCTGCTTTGGTGTCCTGTGTTTCCTATTGTCCTGCAGTGACACCAGGCGAGTGCCTCAGCTTCTAACTAACTCACTCCTCTTTATTCATCCTCTCCACACCGCTCACGATTTTATCGCCCTCCATCCTGTCCCCCTCGGCCTCCTCTTCTCGAAACTGAAAACTCCCCAGCTTTTTAGCCTCTCCTCAGACGGGACCTGGTCCAAGCCCCTAATCCCTCTAGTTGCCCTTTTCTGAACCTTTGCCAGCGCCAGGAGACCTTTCTGCAGGCGAGGAGCCCACACCCATGTGCGATATTCCAGATGTGGGCGTCATGGATTTAGAAAGGGGCAGTAACAAAGTTCTGTCTCCTTCTCTATCCCTTTTTTAATAATCCCCAACCCCCCGGGGGGTTTGTTGCCTGCAGCTGCGCACCACATGGGTGTTTTCAGAGGATGAGCCGTGATAACCCCAGGATCGCTCTCCTGCTTAGCTGTAGCTAAATTAGCCCCCATTGTATTGGATGTACACTTGGGGTTATTTTTCCCAAGGAGCATTTTTTTCCACTTATCCCCATTAAATTTCATTGGCCGGAAGTGTCTGTCCAGCTCCTGGGGGAGGATCCCCCCAGGGGACCCCAGGCGTGGAGCCCCAGCTCAGCCCGGCCAGCCATGGTCCTCTCCAGCCCCCAGCCAAGTCACGCAAACCAGCCGGGCGCCCGCTGCTCTGTGTCGGGGACAGAGGTGATACCTGCCAATTTAGGGTACAGCCCCAGGGGTCGGCCCCAGCCTGCGTGAGCTGCTCAGCCTGTTGCTCAGGCTGCCCCGTCGCATCACAGCTGTATTTCCCAGCATGTTTTTGGCCACTAGCAACAGGAAACGGTGACCCCGGCAGCATCGAAACGAGCCAAAAAATCTATTTAGTTGCCCCAGGCCTATGGCTGGTGGTACCTGCCAGGCTGAGTTGTTTCGAGTAGGGCTTTCCCGTACCCGAGCCCAGGTGAAGCCTATAAAACCTTTCTGACGGGGTGACTTTGGAAGCGAACACAGCTGTTTAGCCAAGCCCTGGTCCTGCGCCGATGTTCCCTGGCCCTCTCTCAGGCACACTCGGGGCGCGGCTGTCTGAACGCCTGGATGGTTAAAAGACCGTGGCCCGCGTTTGCGAAAAAGCACCACCCTCTCCAGAAACTCCTGCGGGGGGTCGGACGTCAGCCCTGCCAGCAGTGGCCCTACCCCCGCCCCGCCTACTGCCCCATGGCCCCCCCTGCCTGCCTACTGCCCCACAGCCCCAGCCCCACCCGGGCTACTGCCCCATGGCCCCCCCCGCCTACTGCCCCACAGCCCCCGCACCCACCTACTGCCTCACAGCCCCAGCCCCAATGCCACCCAGGCTACTGCCCCATGACCCCCCACCTACTGCCCCACAGCCCCACCCCCACCCACCAACTGCCCCAAAGCCCCAGCCCCACCAGGGCTACTGCCCCATGGCCGCCCCCGTCTGCCTACTGCCCCACATCCCCAGCGCCACCCCGGCTACTGCCCCACAGCCCCATCCCTGCCCACCTACTGCCCCACACCCCCACCCCCACCCGCCTACTGGCCCCCAGCCCCAGCCCCATGGCCCCAGCCCCACCCACCTACTGCCCCACAGCCCCAACCCCACCCCGGCTACTGCCTCATGGCCCCATCCCTGCCTACCTCCTGCCCCACAGCCCCAGCCCCGCCTGCCTTCTGCCCCACAGCCCCGCCCCCATTCATGACCAAATGCCCCCCCTGCCCACCCTCTATCTCAGGGGGGCTGTTTGGTGAGTGGCATGGGCTCAGCTTTCCCCCGGGCTATGGGGCTTTGAGCGGGCGGGAGAGCAGCCCGCCCAGGGGTCGAGCCCCACAAAAGCACACAAGCTGTGGCCTCTCATGCCCCCCCGCCCACCTGCTCTGCCCCACTGCTCGCCACGCTCTGGCTACGACTGGGTGCCAGCTGCCCTCTCTGCTCTCAGGCTAGGGGGAAGCTGGGCCTGTGTACCACCTGCAGGGGGGCGTGTTTGGCTGCAGGGGCGGGGTTAGGGGCTCACCCTCCCATCTCTGCCCCCCCCAGGGGCTAAGGAAGGCGGTAGCTGGAAGCTGGGGGGAGCAGCTGGGCTGTGGGCTCCCCAGTGGCTGCCCCTCAGCTGAGCCAGGGCAAGCAGAAATGGGGGGCCATTGCCGCTCCATCCCCGGGCCTGCAGGAGCTGCCTGGGCAATGGGGGGCCATGAGTCTGTGCACCCCATGGAGAGGCAGGTCTGCCCCACACCCCATTGCAGAGCCAGCTCCCAGCTCACTCCTGCCGCTCCGTGGGGTCGAGGCCAATCTGCAATGGTGCCTGCACAGCTTTCACCGCAGCCGGGGTTCTGGCTCCCCAGCCAGGTCACAGCCGGTGCAGGAAATCAGGCGGCCACTGCCCCAGCCAGGGACAGTTGCTGGAGGGCAGCCTGGCCTAGGAGTTGGAGCACAAGGGAGGCGAGTCAGGGCACCCCAGCTCTGTCACTGACTCGCTGGCTGCCTTGCCCACACCGCTTAGCTGCTCTGTGCCTCAGTTTCCCTGGCTGGCCAATGGCGGTAGCAGCAGCCAGCCGTGGGGAAGTGAGAGGTGGCGGCTGACCCCCTGCCCTGTGGGGCCTGGGCTGTGCCACTGCCACACACACAGAGACTGCAGGGGGGGCAGCTACCTGGGGCCAGCCCCTGACCCCCCCACCGCCAGGCCTTGGCCACATCTCTGCCCCTCTGGGGCCTCATGTTGCATAGGCCACATGGGAGTGAAGCCCTGGGATGTGGCGGCGGAAGGGGATGCTCACGGGGGGGTGCAGCCCTGTCTCTGTGCACAGCTGGGGAGCAACCCAGCCTCGCGGGGACCTCTGGGAGCCTGGACCGAGTGGGGGGAGGCCCGAGGTTGCTGGGAGCCAGGTGGCAGGAGGGGTCCTGGGCTCTGTCTGGGCTGTGCTCCCTGAGCCTGTGGTGGCAGGGGGAGGACAGGCTGGGGGTCCCCCCAGGGAGCAAGGGAGCTGATGGTCCCCCGGAGCTGCCTAGGCCCAGCACACTGGGGGGGGGGGCCACACTGGGGGAACCCTGCCCCAGCTCCTGCCTCGCTGGGAGATGGAACCAGCCATGGTCCCACCCCAGCCCCAAGCCTCCTGTCTCCATAGCGAGGGTCACCAGGGAAACGGTGCTGTCTCTATAGCGACCGACCGCACACCCTGCTCTGCCTTGCTGAGGGCCAGCTGGCAATAGGAGCTGGGGGGGTGGCTCCTGGCACCCCAAGCAAGGCAGCCCAGCGCCTGCGGTGGCTCTGCCGGGAAGCTGCCATATGGCCTTGCCCCAGGGCTGAGGGGTGTCCCCCACAGCCGGGATGGCCCGAGCCGGGATGCTCCCAGCCCACCAGCAGGCCCCTCACCCTCCTCTGCTGCTGATAACCCCTGGGATACATGCCTGCCAGCTTAGGTCACAGCCCCAGGGGTCCACCCCAGCCAGTGGGAGCTGCTCAGCCTGTGGCTCACCCCCCCCAACACCCCAGTGCAGCACAGCAGCCACATGGGCTTCAAAAAGAGGAGATCTAAAACCATCAGAGACAAGGGGAACCAGCCCCAGCACCCAGATCCTGCAGCCGCCTTGCAACCCCAGCAGGAAGTCCCCCAGGGAAATCCAAGAACCCCCCAGCCCAGAACCCATACCCCCTCCTGCACCCCAGCCCCCAGCCCAGAGCCTGTACCCCCTCCTGCACCCCCGACCCCCGGCCCGCAGACTGTACCCCTTCCCGCATCCCAGCCCCTAGCCCCAAGCCTGTACCCCCTCCTGCACCCCCGACCCCCAGCCCGCAGAGTGTACCCCTTCCCGCATCCCAGCCCCTAGCCCCAAGCCTGTACCCCCTCCTGCACCCCGACCCCCGGCCCGCAGACTGTACCCCTTCCCGCATCCCAGCCCCTAGCCCCAAGCCTGTACCCCCTCCTGCACCCCGACCCCCGGCCCGGAACCCGTACCTCCTCCTGCACCCTGACCCCCGGCCCAGAACCTGTACCCCCTCCTGCACCCTGACCCCCAGCCCGGAGCCCATACCCCCTCCTGTACCCCAGCCCCTGGCCCAGAACCTGTACCCCCTCCTGCACCCCAGCCCCTGGCCCGGAACCCATACCCCCTCCTGCACCCCGACCCCCGGCCTGCAGCCTGTACCCCCTCCCGCATCCCAGCCCCTGGCCCCAAGCCCATACCCCCTCCTGCACCCCAACCCTCAGCCCAGAGCCTGTACCCCTCCCGCACCCTGACCCAGAGCCCATACACCCCCCACCACACCCCAACCCCTGGCTCGGAGCCCTCACCCCCTCCCGCACCCCAACCCCCAGCCCAGAGCCCATACCCCCTCCTGCCACACCCTGACCCCCAACCCAGAGCTCTCACATCCCAGAGTCAGGCTGAATGTGTGTGCGATGGTCAGAGCAGCTCCCAGCGGCTGGGCTGACCCCTGGGCCTGTGAGCTAAGCTGGCAGGTAACACCTCTGACCTGAACACAGAGCAGGGAGGAGCCCAGCTGGTTTGAGTCAGAGGTGGCAGTTAGAAGCTGGAGGGGAGTTGGAAGGAGCCAGCCTGTGCTGGGAGGAGGCTACACCCCAGAGGGGCCCCCCTCGGGCTCCTCTCCCCAGGATGGGTTGGAATGACTGTCTCTGCTGCACTGACCCCTCTGCGCTGAGCTGGGCCTCTGTCGACGGATAAACTCCCTGTTCTACCTGCTGAGTGAGAGTCACTCCTGCCTGCAGACCGGGGGCAGAGCCTGGGGACCCCGGAACCTCACCCCACTGGTGGCAGAAGTGGGATACCCTGCACCCACGGATGAGCTCCCAGCAGCGACTGACTGGGCGCAGTAGAAGGAAGGAGCCTCACGACAGCCAGGGGGGCCAGGGGCAGAACAAAGCGATTTCTGGGAACCGTGCGGCGCTGCAGCTTCGGCCGGTGAGTCGGCACCCGGGGGACGGCGGGGAGATGGATTATACCCGACTCCTGAAGGCAGAGCTAGCGGGGCTGTGCACAGAGAGGGGCCTGCCCGTGGGGAAGGCGACCAAGGCCCAGCTGATTGCCCGGCTGGAAGAGAATGACCGGTCCAGGGGGCCAGATCCTGTCCCAGCAGGAAGCAGCCGGTCACCCCCTGGGAGTGTTTCGGACTCTCAGGCGGGAGTGGGGGCTGGATGCTGCCAGCCAGCCACGGTGCCCACCCGGCCGCGCCCCACTAGCGGCCATCCACCCCGGGCAGGGTCCCCCGCAACAGAGCTGCAGCAGCCGGAGATCCGGGCGGGATTAGCGGAGCTGGAAGACCAGGAGCGACAGCCTCAGCAAGGAGACACACAGAGGGAGCACGAGCCGACCATGGCGGAGATGAAACGCGAAGAGGCCCCGGCTGCGCTGAGCGGGGAGGGGGCCAGGAGGCCCGGCCCCGGCAGGCGCTTTCCGTGGCTCTTGCTGGGCCCGTGTGAGGACGTGAGGGCCATGGACACGTTCCTCGCCTCCTTCGAGCGAGTCTGCGAGTTGCACGAGGTCCCCCCGGAGGAACGGCTCCTGCGGCTCACCCCCTTGCTGGGCCACAAGGCCGCAGCGGTGCTCAGCCAGCTGAAGGGGCTGCAGGCCGGGGACTATGAACGGGTCAAACAGGCCCTGCTGCAAAGGTTCGGGCTGACCCCCAGGGAGTACAGGGAGAAGTTCCAGGAGGCGCGGAAGAGGCCGGGGCAGACCTATGCAGACCTGGCCTCCTGCCTGAAGCAATACTACTGCGGGTGGGTGTTCGGGGAGGGAGCCCGGACCCTGCAAGACCTGGAGAAGTTTGTAGTCCTGGAACGGTTCTCCAAAAGTACCAGCGCAGGCTGCTGTACCCGGCCCATGATGTGCTGCTGGCAGGACACCAGGGGACCCACCGCACCAGGAGGAGGTTGCTACTGAACTTTTTCTGGCTGGGAGTCTTTGCTGCTGTACATCGGTATTGTCGGTCCTGCGACCCCTGCCACAGGGTGGGGAAGACCCGGGACAAGGGGACAGTCGCCCTGAAGCCACAGTCCACCATAGAGGAACTTTTCCCGAAGGTTACGGACACAGTGGGACCCTTCAGTGAGGCGACGCGTTCTGGGAAGAAATACATCCTGGTGGTGGTAGATTTTGCCACGCAATACCCAGAAGCTGTGGCCCTGACCTCTATCGATGCTGACGCCGTGGCGGATGCACTGCTGTCCGTTTTCACCAGAGTGGGGTTCCCCAAGGAGGTCCTCACAGATCAGGGGTCCAACTTCACGTCAGCCCTGCTGCAAAGCTTGTGGGACAAGTGTGGGGTCTGGCACACCTGGGCCACAGCTGACCACCCCAGACCAATGGGCTGGTGGAGATGTTCAATGGGACCCTGAAGCAGATGCTGAGAACCTTCATGAATCGGCACCCCCAAGACTGGGACACGCACCCCACTGGCTGTTTGCATACAGGGAGGTGCCCCAGGAATCCACAGGGATCTCCCCCTTTGAGCTGGCGGACGGAAAGAGGGTGCAGGGACCCCGGACTTGCTGAGAGAGGACGGGGAGGGGACGGCCTCTCCCAAAGGGGAGCCGGTGGTGGAGTGTGTATTGACCTTCCAGGAAAATCTCACCTCTCACCCCCTGCCCAAAGCCTGCGCCCCCTCCTGCCCCTCAAGTCAGAAGAGTGAAGACCAGCAGAGACCAGTTGGCTCAGTCTGACCCCCTGGGTATCCCAGACCACCAACACCTCATCCCCCTGCCGTCCCCTCCGCCGCAGGGCAGGCGACACCTCCCCCCGGTTCCTTGCGTCTGACCGGCTGCAATGGGGGTACTGCTGTGGGAACCCCCATGCCCAGCACCAGTGGTGGCCCCCACTTGCTTCACAGGACAGAGATTAACCCCACCCCCCAGCCACATTGGTGGGAGCTGCCGGACCCCCACGGCAGAAGGGAACCAGGGAGGATTTACCCACTAGACCGCACTCCCTCTTCCACTGACCCAGCGGCCTGCCTGTGCTGGGAGTGACTCAGCGTCCTCCCTGGGTTTGGAGTGGCCCTGTGTTAGCATCAGCTCCGCTCTGGGGGTTCTGCCAGGCACAGCGCCCTGGGCTCCCCCACCCCACCAGCAGCCAGGGGAGCGGGCCCTGCAGAGCGCTGGGCACGGGGGCCAGGGCCTGAGGCTGCCGGTGGCATCACACAAGCTCCCCCGGCTGGTGTACGGTGGGCGTGGGCTGTTGCTGGCAGGGTGGGGGGTATGGCTGTGGCGAGCACAGCTGCCAGAGACGGGGCTCGGCTCCCCCAGAGGAGGCCAGGTGTGGTATGAGGACCACCCTCACTGCGGGGATTCCCCAGGGCTGGTGCTGCCTTGGGAAAGCAGCAGGAAAGTGCTCGCCCAAGAGGGGGCTCAGGCAGCTGGCTCGCGGGGCGGGGGGAGATGCGGCCATGCCCAGGTACCCAAGCTCCAGGGCAGCTCCTTCCCAAGGGGCCTCTGCTCTCGGGGGCCCAGGTGAGCTCCCAGGGGGTGCTGGCCCCATGCACTGAGTTTCCCGAGCCCTGCTACAGCCATAGCAACAGGCCAAGGCCAAGCAGGGCTCCTGGCCAGGGCCGGTCGGTGCCGGAGGCGCCCGCGGCTCCCAGACCGCGCCAGGGCCGGTCGGTGCCGGAGGCGCCCGCGGCTCCCAGCCCGCGCCAGCCGAGCCGGAGGTCGGGCCTGGGGGAAAGGGGCAATTCTCTCTAATACGTTTTCGTCGAGCGATTACAGCAGTGACTCTCGCAGGAATTCTGTCTGCGTCAATATTTCTGGGTAATTCTCGTCATCCCTCCACACCCGCACGCCGAGTGCGCAGAGGCTGCCTCAGCTCTGCTGTGGGCAGGCGGCACTGAGAGTTCGGGGGGCTCAGCCCCACATACCGATGGGGGCTCAGTCCCAGCCCCAGGCGGCACAGAGGGTGGCTCAAGTGAGCCCTGCGGGGGGGGCAGCTGGGGCATTTACTTCTCCGCAGGCGCTGGGGCATTTCCCCACGTGCCCTCTGCCGGCACCTGGCATTACCACGCCATCGCCGGAGCAGCTGGTGCCGGTTCCCCGGCTCGGCCAGGAATGGGTTAACGTCCGGTCATTGACAGCCCCAGGAGTGGTGGTGTGCGCCTTGGTTTCCCCACTGCCTGGGGGTGGGGGGGGGACAAGGCAGGCTCGGCCGCAGGGCTGAGTGGCACCCGGCGGCGCCCGCCACTGGCAAATCCCACCCCGGATACACAGCATTTTGGGCATCCTCCCCTGGGTCTTCCCAGCTGGGACATGGGGTGTTGGGGGGCAGTTAAACTGGGGCTGTGGGAAGCCAGGGGCGAAGGGCGCCTGGGGCTCATGCTGGAGGAAGAGGGGGACTCTCAGGGTCACCCAGAGGCTGCTCCGGAGGTGGGGCCATAAGCCCGGATACAATGCGACTCGCACGTTGGGGCGCCCTGCCCGGCACCGACGGGCGGCCGTGTGCTTCTCAGAAGCACAACAGCTGGGGGTTCAGCTCAGGGCTGGGGATGAGATCTCTGTCCAGGGTGCAGGATGAGGGCGCAGGGCTGGCGGTCTGGGTCACTGGGTCTGGCCCGGATGCGGCCTGGGGTGCTGGGACTGGCGGAGATATGGGGAGAGGGCTAGGGCTGCAAGGTGTGGGGCGAGGGCTGTGGGCGCAGGGCTAAGGGATGAAGATTGCAGCTGGGGGTGCGGGCGCAGGGCTGGGGAGAGGCTGAGGATGACAGGTTCTGGGCACAGGCTCCCTGCAGGAGAGGACACCCCCAGCCCCCTCCCACTGATCCCCACAGGCACGGCAGCCCCGGAAGGCTCTGCTGCCAGCAAGGGCAGGCCTGGGATAAGGCCAGGTCCCTGGACAGGAGCCGCTGCAGCAAGGTGGCTCTGGCCGGACGCTGGCCCCTGCGCAGGGTTTAGCGGGCTGCTGGGCGGGCACCTGGGGGGCTGTTGGCCCAGTGCTGGATGCAGCCCCTGGCTCCCCCATGCCAAGCTCCAGGGTGAGCCCCTGGCGACGTGGGGACCAGTTCGGGCAGCAGGAGGTCGCTCCCCTGCCGGGAACCAGCTCCCCCTTGCATTGCGAGGGGCTATTTATCGGAGGCGGCCCAGGCCCAGAGATGGAGGGCAGAGGAGTCCCTGGCTCGGACCCCAGGGCCCAGCCCCAGAGCTGGGGGGCACCCAGCTAGTTCAGCCAGGCCTCGGGGGCGCTGGCCGGCTCTGGGGGCTCCCAGCAGTCGAGCACGCGCCGGTTGGAGCGGAGCAGGTACTGCTGCTGGCGGAAGTAGATTTTCAGCAACCCCTTGATGGCCACGAAGGTGACGCCGCCCTGCGGAGGAGGCAGTGATGAAGCCGGGCGCTGGGCCCATGAGCCCCAGGGAGGGGGGTACCAGGCCTGGGTTCCCCAGAGCTCTGGGACACCCCGCAGGGGGCCGTTCCCGTGGCAGGGGGGCCTGGGAGCTCGGACACCTGCGCTTAGTTCCCGGGCAGCCCAGCAGCTCCGTCTGCAGCCCCGGGGATATGGCACTGCCCCCCCCATGGCTGGCACAGCCCCGCCCCAGACTCACCAGGATGGTGCGCTGCAGGCTGGAGCCCGTCCGCCGGAAGAGGAGCCTGCCCACCAGGCTGGCGACGGAGGGGAACACCAGGGCCCCGCACAGCATGCGCGAGAGAGACGGGGGATCGCTCGGGGGGCAGGACTCAGCCAGCGGCCCCGGGGGCACCGGGCAGCTGATCCCTGGAGACATGGGAAAGAGGGGGAAACTGAGGCACAGCAGGGTTACTGCGACTGGGCTGGGCTGGGCTGGGGCTCAGACCCGAACCGCCCCGTCCCTGCCAGGCCTCAGCCCCACGGCTCTGCCCGCTCCCGCGTGGCCCCGCTCGGAGCGCTGGCAGCCGGGCCCACTCCCTGCCAGCCAGGCCCACCCCCTGCCAGCCAGGCCCACCCCCTGCCAGCCGGCGCGCCCGTACCTGGCACCAGGGCCTGCAGCTTGCTGGAGTACTTCTGCCAGAGGTGCAGGACGTATTCCTCCCAGCGGACGAGGCGGCCCAGCACCAGCAGCACGGGGATGGTGGGCAGCCCCAGCAGCAGGAAGAGGGGGTCTGCCCGCTCCATCACACCCAGCCCCTTCTTGTGGCCGACCACCTGCCACCGAGGGAGTACACGGCTCAGAGCCCAGGGGATACCGGGCCTCTGGGCCAGCGGCGCAGGGCGATTCAGAGCTACTGGCAGTGCCAGCTTCCTCCTGGCACCCCCCCGCCCACACCAGCTCTATCTCCCCAGCCTGGCACCCTCCTGCCCACACCAGCTGTACAACCCCAGCCTGGCACCCCCCGCCTACACCAGCTCTATCTCCCCAGCCTGGCACCCTCCTGCCCACACCAGCTGTACAACCCCAGCCTGGCACCCCCCGCCTACACCAGCTTCACAGCCAGCCTGGCACCCTCCTGCCCACACCAGCTTCACAGCCAGCCTGGCACCCTCCTGCCCACAAAAGCTGTACAACCCCAGCCTGGCACCCTCCTGCCCACACCAGCTGTACAACCCCAGCCTGGCAACCCCCCCTCCCACACCAGCTGTACAACCCCAGCCTGGCACCCCCCGCCTACACCAGCTTCACAGCCAGCCTGGCACCCTCCTGCCCACACCAGCTGTCCAGCCAACATGGCAACCCCTTGGCCCACACCAGCTCTATTGCCCCAGCCTGGTAACCCCCAGCCCACACCAGCTTCACAGCCAGCCTGGCACCCTCCTGCCCACACCAGCTGTCCAGCCAACATGGCAATCCCCCACCCACACCAGCTGTCCAGCCAGCCTGGCAACCCCTTGGCCCACACCAGCTCTATCGCCCCAGCCTGGCAACCCCCTGTGATGGAGTCGGGGGAGTCCATGTGTGAGTCAGGCTGGATGTGGGAGACAAGCAGAGCAGCTCCCAGTGGCTAAGGATGACCCTGGGGCTACAACTGGCAGGTAACACCTCTGCCCTGAACAAAGAGCAGGGAGGAGCCGAGCTGGTTTTGAATGGGGGGCGGGGCAGCAGTTAGAGGCTGGGGGAAGAGAGAGCTGGAAGGCAGCCAGCCTGAGGAGGGGGAAGCTACACCCCAGAGGGGCCCCCCTCGGGGTCTTCTCCCCAGGACGGGTTGGAAGGACTGTCTCTGGCGGCTGCACTGACGCTCCTGTGAGAAACTGGGCATCTGTTGCCTAATAAACCTCCTGTTGTACCTGCTGAGTGAGAGTCACTCCTGCCAGCGGATGGGGTGCAGTGCAGGGGGACCCCAAACCCCAACACACTCCCCCCGCCCACACCAGCTGTACAGCCAGCCTGGCACCCTCCCACCCACACCAGCTGCACAGCCAGCCTGGCACCCTCCCACCCACACCAGCTGCACAGCCAGCCTGGCAACACCCCCTGCCGCCCACACCAGCTCTATCGCCCCAGCCCAGCACCACCCCACCCACACCAGCTGCACAGCCAGCCTTGCACCACCCCTGCCCACACCAGCTGCACAGCCAGCCAGACACCCAGCTCCATCTGCTGGTAGAGTCACTCCTGCACATCCCAGAGCCTTGCAGCTCAGCTCAGGCCCCCGTCAGAGGCGCCCCGGTACCTGCATGACGGTGATGGCCCCGTAGGTGACAGCTGACCAGTACACGGTTCCCACCACGATGCCAGCCATGGCGAAGGGGCTGGCTCTGGACAGGGCCCGGTCCACCTTGTGGAGGAAATACACCAGGGGCCCTGCAGGGAGATCAGACCCTCAGGCCACGTGCGTTCCCCGAGGAGACACCAGACGGGCCCCAGGGGCTGCCGGGGACCCACGCCCACCCCAGCGCCCGTCCCCACTCACCCAGCGTGGGGAAGGCGACGTGGTACGCGGTGCCGCACTGCGGACAGCTGACGCGGCTGGTGCTGTTGCCTTTCTGCTTCTCGTCCAGCCAGCGCTGCAGGCAGCCCTGGTGGGCCCATTTGGTGGAGCCTTTGCAACGGCAGGGGCAGATCCACTCGGCCGCCCGGTCCTCCTGCTCCGTGCAGAAGCAGAGCCAGCAGTGCCTGCCGGGAGCCAGAGCGCAGCAGGGAGTGGGGACGTGCCGGCGACTCCCCCACGGAGCGTCACGCCCGCTCGCCTCCCCCGGCGACTCCCCCACGGAGCGTCACGCCCGCTCGCCCCCCCCGGAGCACCACGCCCGCTCGCCTCCCCCCGGCGACTCCCCCACGGAGCGTCACGCCCGCTCGCCTCCCCCGGCGACACCCCCACGGAGCGTCACGCCCGCTCGCCTCCCCCGGCGACTCCCCCACGCAGCGTCACGCCCGCTCGCCTCCCCCCGGCGACTCCCCCACGGAGCGCCACGCCCGCTCGCCTCCCCCCGGCGACTCCCCCACGGAGTGCCACGCCCGCTCGCCTCCCCCCGGCGACTCCCCCACGGAGCGCCACGCCCGCTCGCCTCCCCCCAGCGACTCCCCCACGGAGCGTCACGCCCGCTCGCCTCCCCCCGGCGACTCCCCCACGGAGCGCCACGCCCGCTCGCCTCCCCCCGGCGACTCCCCCACGGAGCGTCACGCCCGCTCAACTCCCCCCGGCGACTCCCCCACGGAGCATCACGCCCGCTCCCCTCCCCCGGCGACTCCCCCACGGAGCGTCACGCCCGCTCGCCTCCCCCCGGCGACTCCCCCACGGAGCGTCACGCCCGCTCAACTCCCCCCGGCGACTCCCCCACGGAGCGTCACGCCCGCTCGCCTCCCCCCGGCGACTCCCCCACGGAGCGTCACGCCCGCTCAACTCCCCCCGGCGACTCCCCCACGGAGCATCACGCCCGCTCGCCTCCCCCGGCGACTCCCCCACGGAGCGTCACGCCCGCTCGCCTCCCCCGGCGACTCCCCCACGGAGCGCCACGCCCGCTCGCCTCCCCCCGGCGACTCCCCCACGGAGCGTCACGCCCGCTCGCCTCCCCCGGCGACTCCCCCACGGAGCGCCACGCCCGCTCGCCTCCCCCCGGCGACTCCCCCACGGAGCGTCACGCCCGCTCGCCTCCCCCGGCGACTCCCCCACGGAGCGTCACGCCCGCTCGCCTCCCCCGGCGACTCCCCCACGGAGCGCCACGCCCGCTCGCCTCCCCCCGGCGACTCCCCCACGGAGCGCCACGCCCGCTCGCCTCCCCCCGGCGACTCCCCCACGGAGCGCCACGCCCGCTCGCCTCCCCCGGCGACTCCCCCACGGAGCGCCACGCCCGCTCGCCTCCCCCGGCGACTCCCCCACGGAGCGCCACGCCCGCTCGCCTCCCCCGGCGACTCCCCCACGGAGCGTCACGCCCGCTCGCCTCCCCCGGCGACTCCCCCACGGAGCGCCACGCCCGCTCGCCTCCCCCGGCGACTCCCCCACGGAGCGCCACGCCCGCTCGCCTCCCCCGGCGACTCCCCCACGGAGCGCCACGCCCGCTCGCCTCCCCCGGCGACTCCCCCACGGAGCACCACGCCCGCTCGCCTCCCCCCGGCGACTCCCCCACGGAGCGTCACGCCCGCTCGCCTCCCCCCGGCGACTCCCCCACGGAGCGCCACGCCCGCTCGCCTCCCCCCGGCGACTCCCCCACGGAGCGTCACGCCCGCTCGCCCCCCCCGGAGCACCACGCCCGCTCGCCTCCCCCCGGCGACTCCCCCACGGAGCGCCACGCCCGCTCGCCTCCCCCGGCGACTCCCCCACGGAGCACCACGCCCGCTCGCCTCCCCCCGGCGACTCCCCCACGGAGCGCCACGCCCGCTCGCCTCCCCCCGGCGACTCCCCCACGGAGCGCCACGCCCGCTCGCCTCCCCCCGGCGACTCCCCCACGGAGCGCCACGCCCGCTCGCCTCCCCCCGGCGACTCCCCCACGGAGCGCCACGCCCGCTCGCCTCCCCCGGCGACTCCCCCACGGAGCGCCACGCCCGCTCGCCTCCCCCCGGCGACTCCCCCACGGAGCGCCACGCCCGCTCGCCTCCCCCGGCGACTCCCCCACGGAGCGCCACGCCCGCTCGCCTCCCCCCGGCGACTCCCCCACGGAGCGTCACGCCCGCTCGCCTCCCCCCGGCGACTCCCCCACGGAGCACCACGCCCGCTCGCCTCCCCCGGCGACTCCCCCCCGGAGCACCACGCCCGCTCGCCTCCCCCCGGCGACTCCCCCACGGAGCGCCACGCCCGCTCGCCTCCCCCCGGCGACTCCCCCACGGAGCGCCACGCCCGCTCGCCTCCCCCGGCGACTCCCCCACGGAGCGCCACGCCCGCTCGCCTCCCCCGGCGACTCCCCCACGGAGCACCACGCCCGCTCGCCTCCCCCCGGCGACTCCCCCACGGAGCGTCACGCCCGCTCGCCTCCCCCCGGCGACTCCCCCACGGAGCGCCACGCCCGCTCGCCTCCCCCCGGCGACTCCCCCACGGAGCGCCACGCCCGCTCGCCTCCCCCGGCGACTCCCCCACGGAGCGTCACGCCCGCTCGCCTCCCCCCGGCGACTCCCCCACGGAGCGTCACGCCCGCTCGCCTCCCCCCGGCGACTCCCCCACGGAGCGTCACGCCCGCTCGCCTCCCCCGGCGACTCCCCCACGGAGCGCCACGCCCGCTCGCCTCCCCCGGCGACTCCCCCACGCAGCGCCACGCCCGCTCGCCTCCCCCGGCGACTCCCCCACGCAGCGCCACGCCCGCTCGCCTCCCCCGGCGACTCCCCCACGCAGCGCCACGCCCGCTCGCCTCCCCCGGCGACTCCCCCACGGAGCGCCACGCCCGCTCAACTCCCCCCGGCGACTCCCCCACGGAGCGCCACGCCCGCTCGCCTCCCCCCGGCGACTCCCCCACGGAGCGCCACGCCCGCTCGCCTCCCCCCGGCGACTCCCCCACGGAGCGTCACGCCCGCTCGCCTCCCCCCGGCGACTCCCCCACGGAGCGTCACGCCCGCTCGCCTCCCCCGGCGACTCCCCCACGGAGCGTCACGCCCGCTCCCTCCCCCGGCGACTCCCCCACGGAGCGTCACGCCCGCTCGCCTCCCCCGGCCACTCCCCCACGGAGCGTCACGCCCGCTCCCTCCCCCGGCGACTCCCCCACGGAGCGTCACGCCCGCTCCCTCCCCCTGGCGACTCCCCCACGGAGCGCCACGCCCGCTCGCCTCCCCCGGCGACTCCCCCACGGAGCGCCACGGCTCCCCCAGCGACACCCTACAGAGCATCAGGGGTCTCGGCTCTCCTGGCCACGCCCCACGGAGTGCAACACACCTCGGGTGATTCTGTGGGGCACCCGCAGCCTCTGCCCCCCCCACCCCAGAATAGGAGAACCCCTAGAGGACCCAGCCCCCCCCGCCCCATGTCCAGCCCCAGCTCGGCATCTCCAGCCTCCCCCAGCCCTGGCACAGCCCCTTCCTGGGCCCCCCCCAGTGCCGGGCGGGGACTCCCGGGGACTCTGCCGGCCTGGGGAGGGGGTTCGGGCCCGGCTGCAGCGGGGAGACCCCCCAGCGCTCACCTCTCCTCGGCCATACCGGGACGCGGGACCCGCCGCCGGCTGCTGCGCTGCGCTGCGCGGCTCCTTCCGCTCCCGGCCGGGCCCGGCCCCGGGGCGGCGCCGCCCGGAGCTCACCCCGCACGCCCTGGGGCCCGGTCAGGGCTCGCCGGCGCGGGGGGGAAGGCACCTGCGGCTCTGGGGGGAAACTGAGGCACGAGGCGGGCCGGAGCTTGGTGGGCCCGTCAGCAGGCGAGGGGGCCCCCGGCGGCGCCCCGCGACCAGCGCCAGGCAGTAACCACTAGGCGGCCCTGCCCTGGGCGGAGTAGCTCACGGGGCAAGCCTGGCCTGTTGGCACCGTGGCAAAAACAGCCTGGGACTGGCCGGGGAGCCCCGTCTTCCGGGGTGACAAACCGGGCGCCCGGCCCCCCCACGCCCCACCCAACCCTCAGCCCCCGGCCCCCTCCCCGGCGGCACTAGGGACACCCCCCTGGGCTCAGATCGCTTCCCGCTGCGCCCCTCGGGTACACCCCAACCCGGCCCGGCCCCCTTGGGTGCACAACCGGGGCGGGGCGGGGCGGGGAGGGGAGGGGGCTGCAGTGGGGCAGGGGCGGGGCTGGCAGTGAGGTAGGGTTGCAGTGGGGAGTGGGGCAGTGGCGGGGCGGGGCTGCAGTGGGGCGCGGGGCGGGGCTGCCAGTGGGGCAGGGCTGCAGGGGGGCGCGGGGCGGGGGCGGGGGCGGGGCGGGGCGGGGCTGCAGGGGGCGCGGGGCGGGGCTGCCAGCGGGGCGGGGCTGCAGGGGGCGCGGGGCGGGGCTGCCAGTGGGGCGGGGCTGCAGGGGGCGCGGGGCCGGGCTCGCTGTGCAAGCCATGGGGAGCCCAGCAGGACCCCGGTGCAGCGCAACAGCCCCCACGTGACCCCGTGCAGCGCAGAGTCCGGGCCGGCCCTGGGCGTAGTGCACATGCGCACACGCCTCCCCCGCCTGCCCCCAGGGGCGCGGCAGGGAGCCGCGCACGGGCCCTTTAAGAGCAGAGCCATGACATCACCCTGCCGACGCCGGGCCGACAGGCTTGTTGCGGAAGACCCGCCCCCGCCGCCGCGTCCCATTGGCTGGCTGTCAAACCAGCCACCCCGCCTCCCCCGCGGACCCTTCGGCTTCCGGCTGTCACTCGGGCCCCAGGGAGGCGCCGATTGGCTGCGCCTAGCCCCGCCCCGTGCGCGGCTCCCGAGGGCCGGTTCGGGTGCGCAGGGCGGGTGGTTGCGGGGCAGCCGCGTCGCGTGAGACTGAGCCCAGCCCGGAGCAGCGCCCCGCCCCCCGCCGCGCCGGCCCCGCCCCGCCCCCCCCCCCGCCCGCCGCGCCATGGAGTCCTACGACATCATCGCCAACCAGCCGGTGGTCATCGACAACGTGAGCGCGGGGGGCGCTGGGGGGTCTGGGAGGCTGGTGGGGGGCAGTGGGGGGCGCTGGGGGGTCTGGGAGGCTGGTGGGGGGGCAGTGGGGGGCCCTGGGCGGCTGGTGGGGGCAGTGAGGGGCGCTGGGGGGTCTGGGACGCTGGTGGGGGGGCAGTGGGGGGCCCTGGGCGGCTGGTGGGGGCAGTGAGGGGCGCTGGGGGGTCTGGGAGGCTGGTGGGGGGCAGTGGGGGGCGCTGGGGGGTCTGGGAGGCTGGTGGGGGGGCAGTGGGGGGCCCTGGGCGGCTGGTGGGGGCAGTGAGGGGCGCTGGGGGGTCTGGGAGGCTGGTGGGGGGCAGTGGGGGGCCCTGGGCGGCTGGTGGGGGGCAGTGGGGGGCGCTGGGGGGTCTGGGAGGCTAGTGGGGGGCGCTGGGGGGTCTGGGAGGCTGGTGGGGGGGCAGTGGGGCACGCTGGGGGGTCTGGGAGGCTGGCGGGGGTGCTGGGGAGCAGCACGGGGGCCCTGGGGGGCTGGTGGGGGGCGCTGGGGTGTCTGGCAGGCTGGGGGGGAGCTGGGGGGGCAGCGCAGGGGCCCTGGGGGCTGGTGGGGGCTAGGGGCATTGGGGTGCAGCGGGGTGCACACTGGGACTCGCACTGCCACCGGCTGCTCCCTGTGTGCTGCAGGCTGCCGGGCCGGGCCGGGCGCTGCGGGTGTGGGGACCCCCTGGCGGTGCTGGGCGCGCAGGGTGGGCTGCCCCCTGGAGCTCCGAGCACGTTGCTGCTGCCTGGGTCCCGCGCTCGGCTGGGGGGGTTCCCTCGCGCCCAGCAGCTGCTGGCGGCGCTTGTACCCAGAGCGGAGAGTGGCCAGTGGCTCCATGCTGTGGGCACCACCCAGGCCCATGCCCGCTGCCTTCCCCAGCTCTCCAGGAGCCCCTGAGCCACAGCCGGGGAGCCCGGGCCCTACACGTTCCTCCAAGCTGCCCCCCCCGCGCATTCAGCCTCTGCTTGGAGGGTGGCAGCGTAATGCCCCACCGGCCTGTCAGGCCTCTGGGACATTTGTCCTGCTGCTGAATGGGTAACTCCTCCGCCCCCTTCACTTCCTCCTGTCTGGTTCAGCACCGTCCCCGCTGGCTGGAGGGGCTGTGCATTCCCACACCACCTCTTCCACAGGAGAGTCCCTGGCCCGTGTCTCACGCTCGGCATGGGGCCAGTGAAATCCAGCCTGGCTTTCCAAGCAGCCGTCCCTGCTGTCTCCCCACCTGTGGTCCTGGAGACCCGGTGGCTTCGGAGCAGCTTTCGCTTGATGTCTTTCTTAGTAGAGCCAAGGGCTCTGGGTGACGTGTGTAGAGCCCCAGCCAGCTAGGCCCTAATCGAGCGTCTAACCCTGTGGCCAGTAAAGTCCTCGGACGGCCCCGTGTCATCTGGTGGGGAGATTCCTGGGCCCCCGTGTGCCTGGTTTCCCCTGGCACACAACAACAGGGCGTGAAGTGTGGTTTACATTCCCTGGACGTGTGGTTCTGTGCACAGAAGGGGTCAGACCACAGCGTTTTCCCAGTGCCTGCCCGTTCGGGCATAGGGCGTGGCTGGAAGCCTCCTTGCTTGCTTGCTGGGAATCCTTGGCAGTGGGGCCAGGAGAAGCCGGTGAGCTGGAGATGGCAGTTGGAGCCGTTCCTGGGAGCTGGGCAGGGCAGATCTGGCCTCTGGTGACGGGGCCTCTCCCTGCTGGCTGCTGTGTTTACAGTGGCGTCTTGCAGCTGCCCTGCTGAGATGCAGCCTTCGGTGGGACCTGCCTGCAGCGTTGGGTGCTCGCCTCGGCCAGGCGGGGCTGGGCTTACTTCCTCCTTCAGAAAATGCAAGCGCTCTGGGTCAGCCAGTGAAATGAATAGGCAGCAGGTTGGAGCGTGCGTACGGAAGCATGGCACCAGGACGGTGTGATGGCCGAGCCTAGAACTGGGCTCAGAAGGAACAAGAGACGTTCCTGGGTGCTGAGATGGATGGGGACAGGGCCCCTAGGTACCCGGCTGCCAGAGGCTGGGACTGGATCACCTGGTCATTGTCATGTTCTGTGCATTCCCTCCGGGGCGCCTGGTGGCGGCCGAGGTCAACAGACCGGAGGCTGCGCTCCACAGACCTGTGGTGGGCCCAGTCCGGCTGTTCTCATGGCCTTGGGACTCAGAAGGTTTAACTCCTGATTCCACGTGACTGTGGCTGTGCTGGGTCCCCGTTTGGTGCCTCAGTTGCCCAACCAGGACAGTGCCAATAGTGAGCCGGACCCGCCTGCGGGGGAAGGCTGGCACTGCAGAGGGAGAGGGAAAGCTGCTGGGCCCATCCGGGCTCATGGTTCTTCTGGCTGTGACTGCCATGGGAGCCAGGCCCGGCCTGGGCACAGTGTGTGGGAGGGAATGGGCGGCCCAGCCTGGGGTCAGACCGGGGCTTGGCCTGGTTTGGCTGGGGACAGACATGCAACAACTGAGTCTGTGTGTGTGTCTGTTTAGCTTCTGGAGCGCTGGGACTCATGGGATGCAGCTGCATCCTCCTCCCCACCTTGCTGGGAGTCTGCCTGGCTCCACTCACTCCTTCCCATGACAGCAGGGTGCAAGGCACCTGATCCTTGAAGGCACAAGGTGTGGGGCAGAACGGAGACCCCCAGGCAGGCCTCTGCTTGCCCCTCCCAGGGCTGCCGTCTGCTGTGCCCCTTGTGCAGGCGTGGACAGGCCGGGCAGTACCTCTGCTGTCATAACCTCCCTGGGCTACAGAGGGTCGGGGGCCTCCCCCGCGGCCAGGGCTCACCTCGTGGCCCCAGCCGCAGTCTGGGCTCCCATCAGAGTCCCTGACTTGTGCCCCGATGGGACTCCCAGGGGCGCAGAGCTGTGGCGAGTGGGCATGGGGCTTAGCACGCTGCCATTTCCGGCCCTCACCCCCACTCTTCTGCTACTCACGGGCTCCGGCTCCGCCAGCCGGGGCCGTCTGGTTCTCCCAGAGCCCCGAGGTGCCTCGTGCAAAGGAGCTGCTGGACTCTGGCCCGCCCAGCCTGGGGGTGACTTGCCAGCTGACAGGAGCCCAGCCAGGCCTCCAAGTGAAAGTGACTAAGAGCAGGGGAGAAACTGACCAGCCCCTTTTCCTCCTTTCCCAAACCTGTTGGAGGGCAAAACATCCTTAGCTTAGGCTCAGCTATAACGAGCGGAGGGGCGGCTGCCACCCGCCCCCCACATCCTCACGGCAGCTGCCCCGCTCCCGCATCCCTGCAGCACCTCCGTCCCACCCCCAGCACCACTGTGGCAGCTGCCAGTCCCTGCGGCGGCTGGGCACCTCAGATCTCTGGCATGTGCCTCCTCGCGCGCCTCTCCCGATTGTACCGAGGGCCCCGAGACCAGGGGACTTGCTTGCCAGGAACTCCCACGCAGCAGCCAGGCGCTCTCCCTCTGGGCCGGCCCTGCCCCGGGCGCCCCCATTCTCACGGCCGTGGGCTGCGCTGGGTGCTGTTAACGGCTCTGTGTGTTCCCAGGGCTCCGGGGTTGTCAAGGCGGGCTTTGCTGGTGACCAGATCCCCAAGTACTGCTTCCCGAACTAGTGAGTATCTGCGCCGAGCCAGGGGCAGCGCCAGGCGGGGTCGCCCTGCAGACCCCAGCGGGAGCAGCAGCCAGCCCTAGGGGCTGGGGGTGGGGCGGCCTAGCCTTGCTGGGGAGAACTGAGTGGGGCTGTGTGAGGGCGGGGGTGTCAGGAGTGGCTCCCATGTCCTGGCATGTTGCCCCCACCAAGCCCTGTGCAGGGGTTGCGGCTGCAGTGGGAGGGGCCGGGGTGGGGCCCTTCCCGCCAGCCCCAGCACTGAGCTGCCACAGCAAGGAAAGGAGGGTCTTCCCTCCCCACCCCAGTGTCTGCAGCAGAACTGCCCTGGGACGCCTGAGACCTGAGCCCCTGCCCTGGCTTGAGCCCCCCACAGTCATGGGCACTTTCCTGCACCCCACAGCCCACACCCTGGCCCAGAGCCCTCACCCCCAGCCTGCAGCCATCACCTCCTCCTGCACCCCGGCCCAGATCCCGCACCCTGACCCCCAGCCCTTCCCCAAACCTGGGGTCCCCTCCTACTCCCCAAAGTCCTCATCCCAGCCCCACCGCAGAGTTCTCCCGGGGATGCCAAGCCAGCTCAGCTGCACCCTCTGCCCCCGCCCATAACGGCTGGCACCCCCCTCGGCTTGGGCTGTCTGACTCGCACCAGCTGATCTGCCCCCTCAGGGCGCCAGCCAGGCCCCTCTGCCCCCCGGGGCGGGGTGGAGGAGGGTCTGTTAGCTGGGAGCCGTGTGCGCTGCAGCTCCACTAACTGCTTCTCTCTCTCCCAGTGTGGGGCGGCCCAAGCACGTCCGGGTCATGGCAGGGGCGCTGGAGGGGGATCTCTTCATCGGCCCCAAGGCAGAGGTAACCGCTACCCCCGGCCTCTGGGGCTCCCCCCCCAGCTTGTGGCGCAGGCCGGGGCCAGTTCTCCAGCTGTAGGAGGTCCAAAGACTCCCAGCACCCCACAGGAGCCAGGTGCATTCTGGGAGCTGTGCAGACAATGGGGCTGGCCGTCCCGTGTGCCCCATTGGGCTGGCCTTGCAGAACCAGGCCCCGGCCGAGCGGCCGTCCCTTGCAGCCTGCGCTCGGGGAGCTGACGTGGCTTTGCCTCCCAGGACACCCACACCAAAGTGGGGCAGGGCCTGTGCTCCTTAGCAGCCTCAGACCAGCGCTGCAGGGACTGGGGTGGTGGCTGGCCCTAGGTTGGCACTGGGGGGGCAGGCGAGGGGCTCAGGGCTGGCACTGGGGGGCGCTGGGCTGCCAGGGAGGGGTCTCAGCCTTGGCTCCCTGCTCCAGAGGTGCCCTGACCTGGTTCCCCTCCCCCTGCGCTGCAGGAGCACCGGGGCCTGCTGTCCATCCGGTACCCCATGGAGCACGGCATCGTCCGGGACTGGAACGACATGGAGCGCATCTGGCAGTACGTGTATTCCAAGGACCAGCTGCAGACCTTCTCCGAAGAGGTACCGGGCTGTGGGGGCCTCTTGGCGCCTCGCTGCCAGCCCAGGCCCAGGGCCTGCCGATGAACACCGCTACCGCAGCTGGCTGGGCTGAGGCGAGAGGAGGCCTGGCCTGCCGGGGGCTGTCCCCGCGACCCCGGCTGGAGGGTGGGGGGCTATCGGCTGCCCAGCGTGATCCCCTCAAGCTGAACTCCTTGCCTCAGAGCGAGCGCGGCCGGGGGGCACCAGGCCCAGCTTCCCCTTCCTGCCTGGGCTTCCCCCTCGTCTCTGTCCTGCAGTCGACAGCCGGGGCAAGCTGGTGCCTGGGGGCGCTTGGACACCTGGCTGAAACCCCCCAGCTCCGGTTGCCCAGGCACCGAGCGAGCGTGGGCAGGTGAATTCAGCTGGATTTGAGCTGGCTCCAGCCGCTGGCTGGCCTGGGCTCGCTTCTGCCAGCTGCACCTGGTCCCAGGAGCACCGGCATACAGGCCTGTCCATGAGGGGCTGCCCTTGGCAGCAGGCCCTGCCTGCGGCCTGGGGGTTGGCTGCCCGGCTGTGCTAACTGGGTGCCTCCCTGCAGCACCCCGTTCTCCTGACGGAAGCCCCCCTCAACCCCTGCAAGAACCGCGAGAAGGCAGCTGAGGTTTTCTTCGAGACCTTCAACGTCCCAGCCCTCTTCATCTCCATGCAGGCTGTGCTGAGCCTGTGAGTACCGGCCTCTGCCCTCCCAGTGCGGGGGGAGCCCTGGCAGACACTTGGGCATTGCAGGACCTGTGCCGCTCCAGGGGGCTCAGAATCAGCCCTGGACGGCCACGAGTGGGCCAGAATCTGCAGCGTCCTTTGCCCAGCGTCCTGGGCCGAGGCCCTGCCCTGGCCGGGCGCCGCGTCGCTGTTAAACACTTGTGCCGTCACTCCCCAGAGGTGGCAGCCTCTCGGGGGTGAGCGGGTGCTGTCTCGGGCTGATGGGACACGATCCAGCATGCAGGGAGCCCCTCGCGCGGGCGGGCCGAGCTCACAGGGTTTCCCTCTGCTCCAGCTACGCCACAGGCCGCACGACGGGGGTCGTGCTGGACTCGGGGGACGGCGTGACGCATGCGGTGCCCATCTACGAGGGCTTTGCCATGCCGCACTCCATCATGCGGGTGGACCTGGCCGGGCGGGACGTCTCGCGTTACCTCCGCCTGCTGCTGCGCAAGGAGGGCTCCGACTTCCACACCTCGGCCGAGTTCGAGGTGGTGAAGATGATAAAGGAGGTAGGGGCGGGCGAGGTGCACTCCAGCAGGGGGCCCGTCCGGCGTCTGGCGCGGCTGGGCACGCCGAGGGGAAGAGCCCAGCTTTGCGGCCAAGGCGGCTCTGCCCTGCCCGGCTCTACCCGTGCTGGAAGTTCTGCCAGTTCACCCTCGCTCCTGGGACCTGGGGGAGGGCTGGCTGCCCAGAGGGGGTGGGGGGCACAGGGATACGGTCTGGCTGGGCACTGACCCGCTCTCCCTGCGCAGCGGGCCTGCTACCTGTCCATTAACCCCCAGAAGGACGAGGCGCTGGAGACGGAGAAGGTGCATTACACTCTGCCAGACGGGAGCACCCTGGAGGTGAGTGCCAAGGAGGCAGAAGTCAAGCTCTCCGTGCTGGGCTGCTGTGGGCGCTCCCCTGGCCCCAGCAGGGTTTGTTGGTTCCTTGCCAGCCGGTCTGGGCTAGTGCAGGGGGCGCTGGGTGTCAAGTGGCTCCAGCACCCCAACCCCTCGCCGTGGGGCTGGCTGGGGGTGACCTGCTCCTGGGATCCTGGGACAGCTGGGGGATGGCTTCCCCCGCGGCAGAGCTTTGGGAGCTGGTGAGGCCCCTGGAGTTGCACTTCTGCCCCTCAGCCCATGTCCTGGGGCTCCCTGTGCAGTGAACACCCAGAGATTTGGGCATACCCCCCACCCGCCCCCTCCTGTCTGCGGCACAGGGCCAACGCTGCTCTCTGGCAGGTGGGCCCGGCCCGCTTCCGCGCCCCCGAGCTGCTCTTCCAGCCGGACCTGGTGGGGGACGAGAGCGAAGGGATCCATGAGGTGCTGGCCTTCGCCATCCAGAAGTCCGACATGGACCTGCGGCGGACGCTGTTCGCCAACATCGTGCTGTCCGGAGGCTCCACGCTCTTCAAAGGTGCGGCCTGAACAACAGGCCTTGCTCTGCTGCCAGCAGCCCCTCTGCAGAGGGCCAGCCGCCGAGCTGGGCTCTCCCTGCCTGCCGCAGGCAGCACAGCACAGCACTGGGCCTAGCACCTCCTCACCCCTCTGTGAGGGGCCAGCAGCCGAGCTGGGCTCTCCCTGCCTGCTGCAGACAGTGCAGTGCTGGGGCCTGGCACCTCCTCACACCTCTGTGCAGGGCCAGCAGCTGAGCTGGGCTCTCCCTGCCTGCCACAGACAGCGCAGCCCTGGGGCCTGGCGCCTCCACGCACCTTGGCCATCACTCCTCCAAGGCAGGGAAGCCAGTAGCACTGCGCCTGGCGCTGAGACACTGGCAGGGAAGGTCCAGGGAGTAGGCGGGAAGGCCTGATGGTCCCTCAGCCCCCAGGGGAAACTGAGTCACACGCTCCCTCGGCTCAGGGCCCAGCTCTGCCATGAGAGGTTCTCTCACTTCAGCGTGGGCACTCCCTGTGCTGGCTACGCCCTTCCTGGCACTTGGTGGGGTGGGTAAGTGGCAGGCTCCTGCCCCAGGACTCTGCCCGGAGGGTGCTGCTGGCTGGGTGTGGAGCTGGGCTCTCTGCAAGGAAAGCAGGAGGCCCAGCCGGGCCCTCAAGGCAGCCTGTGCCAGGCAGCATGGTCAGTGCCCTTCCCAGGCGGGCACACGGCTCAGCCCCCAGGGCTGGGAGCCTCAGGCCGGGCCCAAGACTGGGTGATGCCCTGTGGGGGCAGCCAGGCATCACACTCTCCACCCTGCAGCTGCCAGGGTTGTTCTCCAGCACCGGCGTTAACGCCCACGTTCCTTTTCAGGGTTTGGGGACCGACTGCTCAGCGAGGTGAAGAAACTCGCCCCCAAGGACGTCAAAATTAAGGTGAGGTTGGGCACTCGCCCCCGGCTCGACGCCAGCTGCTGGCCCAGCCCTGCTGCTGGTCCTGCCCACCAGGCTGGCTCCCAGGTGTGCAGGGCCCCCACCCCTACCTGCTCCGCTGAGAGCTGGCCACAGCCTGGCACCCTCCTGTCTCCTGGGTGCCGCTCCCCCCTCCTCCCCCGGCTGCCGGCTTGCCTGAGCCACTGCCCCACAACATGGCCCCCTCCCATGGGGTGCCCCGTCAGCTGGGGGCTGAGTCCCCTTGCGGGGGTGGCTGCTGGCTGGACTGACCCCCCTGCCTCCTTCCAGATCTCGGCCCCGCAGGAGCGACTGTACTCCACCTGGATTGGGTGAGTGGCACCCGCGGGCAGCTCTCGGGCTGCGCCAGGGCCCCAGGAAGCTGGGTGGTTGGGGGTGGCCCAGGGGGCATTGGCAGAGCACCCACTGCACACGCCTGGCCGGGGAGGGGAGGGGAAAGGAAGGGGCAACCTCCAGCTAGGCCTGGCCAGCTGCTATGGGAGGTGCCCTGGCATGGGTGGGCACCTTCTGCAGGGCTGGAGACCAGGACAAGCCCTGACGGTGGGGGGGGAGCCCTGTCCCAGGCAGGGCTGGGGGGGCGGCGCGCGCCTCCAGCCCCCTGTGACTCTGCCTCTCCCCCCCAGCGGCTCCATCCTGGCCTCGCTGGACACCTTCAAGAAGATGTGGGTGTCCAAGAAGGAGTACGAGGAAGACGGGGCCTGGGCCGTCCACCGCAAGACCTTCTAGGGGGCGGGGGGCCGGGGCGGGGGCGTCCTTGCGTTACTGCTTTCCAAGCCAGGGCTGCCAGCGCCGGCCCCCCTCACTGCAGCAGCGGCGGGTGGGGCAGCCCCGGAGCCCTCCGAGCCGCTCGGCCGCGCGCGCGGCCCCCAGCCGGGCTTTGATCCCTCCCGCCCCCCACGCCCCTGGGGCTGGGCAGCCCCTCCCTGAGCAGGGCCCAGCCTGCGGGGGCTGGAGAGCCCTGCAGAGGGCAGCGTGCCCGTGGGAGCGGCTTTGGGCTGAGCGGGCTGCAGCCTGTCTCCGGCCCCTGCTGCGCTGGAGGGGTGAGAACCCCCTCTAAGGCCTGGAGCAAAGCCCAGCTGCACGGGGTGCTCAGCGCAGCGGCCCCTGCTCGGGGCTGGGGCCCATACCGGCTGCAAGGGGGCCCGGAGCTCTGCAGGCCCCTCTGCTGCTGTGGGGCAGAGCCCCTCTTCCTGCCAGGGACTCTGGCTGCCACCCACAGCCCCCCTCCCAGTGCAGTGGCACAGTCACTCGGCCCCCGGAGTGTGCTGCTCCGGCCGGGCAAGCAACAGGTTGGGGGTGCCAGCCCAGCGCCTGCACTGACCCCCTCCCCCCGCACAGCCTGGCTCTGGGGGGCCGGCCTGGCCGAGGAGCAACCTTAGAGTGGAGAGGGATGGAGCTGGGGGGAGCAACTCCGGCAGCTGCCCCCCAGCAAAGTCAGGGGCCACAGGGCAGCGGGGGGGGGGCTGAGCTCAGCTCTGGAGCCCCCCTGCATGCACGCAGCCCCCCACAGCCGGGCCTGGACCTTGGCCATCCCCGTTTGCTCCTTGCAGCACAGCTGCCGGCCCCTGCCTGGCTGCAATGTACAAAACAGCAGCTGCCTGTATTTCTTTTTTGTAAATTCATTATAGTAATAACTATGACGTAGCCCTGCGTGTCCTGGTGTCTGGCCTGGCGCCCCCTTCCTGGCCTGGCGGGTTTGGTTCCAGGTCCCTCAAGCTCTGGGTGAGAGGAGGCTGCTGCAGAGCTATATTTCTCCTACTGCCCCCAGGCTTTGCCAGCTGGGCCTGTCCCGTGTCTGCTGGGGGGACAGGTAGGACCCACTGGCTGCTTCACCAACCCAAAGAGGAGCAAAGGCTGGTGCTGGTCACCCTGCCCTGCTGGAGGAGACCCAGGCCTGGGGGTTTGTGCATGCCATAACCCAGCTGTATTGGGGTTCAGGGGTCCCCAAGCACTGCCCCGAGCTGCAGGCAGGAGTGACTGTCACACAGCAGGTAGAACAGAGTTGGAGGCGACAGACACAGCTCAGCACAGAGGGGTCAGTGCAGCAGTCAGAGACAGTCATTGCAACCCATGCTGGGGAGAGAAGCCCGAGGGGGGCCGCTCTGGGGTGCAGCTTCCCCCCAGTCCAGGCTGACTCCTTCCAGCTCCCTCCCCGCCGACCTCTTCTAACTGCCGCCTCCGACTCAAACCCCGCTCAGTTCCTCCCTGCTCTGTGTTCAGGTCAGAGGTGTTACCTGCCAGCTTAGCTCACAGCCCCAGGGGTCATCCTTAGCTCCTGGGAGCTGCTCTGCCCGTCTCTCACATACACCCACCACTCCAACACCCTTCTCCCCCCTTCCAGACCAAACTGAGCAGGGTCACTTAGCCAGTGACGTGGGGAAGTTTGGGGCCCTCCCTGCGTGACAGGCCATCAGCTATGGGGGTGTTGTTCCCCTTCACATGGGCCACCTCCATGTCCACCACAGGAGCTTGGCGTTGGCCCCTTTCATGTGATGCAGCCAGGTCAGGGGTGAGTGATCGGTGTACACGGTGAAACACCATCCAAACAGGTACGGTTGCAGCTTCCCCAGCGCCCACACCATGGCCAGACATTCCTTCTCTATGGCCATGTAGTTTTGCTCCCGGGGCAGCAGCTTCTTGCTCAGGTACACGATGGGGTGTTTCTTCCCCTTGTCATTCACCTGCATTAGCACAGCCCTCAACCGCACCTCGGAGACATCGGTGAACACCAGGAAGGGCTTGTCGAAGTCTGGATTTGCCAGCACTGGGGCCCTGACCAGAGCCTCCTTCAGCGCGCAGAGGGCCTCTTGGCACTGCTCGGTCCAGACCACCTTGTCAGGCTTTCCCTTCTTACACAGCTCTGTGAGGGGGGCTGCGATGGAGCTAAAGTGGGGCACAAACCTCCGGTAGTACCCCGCCATCCCAATGAAGGCCTGGACCTGCTTCATAGTCTGGGGTGTTGGCCAATCTCTGACAGCCTCCACTTTAGCTGGCTCCGGCTTTAAGCAGCTGTTACCCACCTTGTGGCCCAGGTGGGTCACCTCAGCCATCCCCACCTTGCACTTCCCTGCCTTGATAGTCAGCCCGGCCTTCTGGAGTCGGTCCAGCAGCTGCTTGACCTGGGACACATGGTCCTCCCACGTCTGGCTGAAGATGCAAATGTCATCCATGTAAGCCAGGGCAAAGCTCTCCAGCCCTTTCAGTTGCTGGTCTACCAGGTGCTGGAAGGTAGCGGGTGCCCCCTTCAGGCCAAAGGGCAGGACCAGGACCTCAAAGCCCCACACAGGTGGGGAAAGCCAACTTGAGCTGGGCATCATCATCCAATGGCACATGTCCATACCCCTTGGTGAGGTACCAGGCTCCCCCCAGCTTGTTTAAGAGGTGGTCAGGCCTGGGCATGGGGTAGGCAGCCGATAGAGTGATGGCGTTAAGCTTGCAATAGTTCACACACCCCTGGACAGCCCCATCTTTTTTAGGGACTGACACCACAGGAGAGGCCCAGGGGCTGGTGGAGGGTTGGATCACCCCCAGAGCCAGCATGTCTTGGACCTCCCATTCTATGTCCTGAGCTGTCTTCCTCCCAGTCAGGTCCCTCTCTCTGCACAGCCACACAAGGAGTCAGGTGTAATCCCTCTCCCCGCCGTCCCCCGGCTGCCAACTCACCTGCCGAAGTGCAGCGCCGCACGGTTCCCAGAAATCACTTAGTTCTGCCTCTGGCCCCCACCAGCTCTTGCATGTCTCCTTCTACCGCGCCCAGTCAGTTGCAACTGGGAGCTCATCCACAGGTGCAGTGTATCCCACCGCTGCCACCAGTGGGATGGGGTTCAGGGTCCCCAAGCACTGCACCCCATCCGCAGGCAGGAGTGACTGTCACACAGCAGGTAGAACAGGGAGTTTATTAGGCAACAGAGGCTCAGCTCAGCACAGAGGTGTCAGTACAGCCAGCAGAGACAGTCATTGCAACCCATCCTGGGGAGAGGAGCCCGAGGGGGGCCCCTCTGGGCTGCAGCCTCCTCCCAGCTCCCAACTGCTGCTTCTGCTTCAAACCCAGCTGGGCTCCTCCCTGCTCTGTGTTCAGGTCAGAGGTGTTACTTGCCTGCTTAGCTTAGAGCCCCAGGGGGCTGCTCTACTTGTCACACCCCCTCATCCCCTCTCACCAGCCCCCTCCCTGCCCTTGGGTCCCCCACATCCCACACTACCAGGCATGTGGCCCCCTCCCTGTGCACCTGGGCTGCTTGCCCCCTCATCCCACGGGCCAGCCTGCTTTAGTTCACTTCCACTGCCCCGAGCTCTGCCCCAGGCCCCCTGCAGGGAGTACTCCAGCCAGACTGCAGGCCTCTCCCCACCTAGCCAGCTGGGGGCCTGGAGGGCACGGCTGCTGTGATGGGGTTCCGGGGTCCCCCAAGCTCTGCACCCTGTCCGCAGGCAGGAGAGTCTCTCACTCAGCAGGAAAACAGCAGGTTTATTAGCCAACAGGACACAGCATCATACAGAGGAGTCAGTACAGCAGGCAGAGACAGCCAGTTCAATCCATGTTGGGGAGAGGAGGCCCCGAGGGGCCCCCAGAACTGGGGCCTTGCCCCCTCCTTTGTCTCTCTCTCTCTCTCCCAGCCCCGACTAACTGCTTCCAACTCCCAGTTCCAATTCAAACCCCTCAGGCTCCACCTCCTCCTTTGTCTGCAGTACAAAGGTGTTACCTGGTCATCAAGGTTACCCGCAGCAGGAGCCCCACACCCTCTGTGAGCCACACACACAGGTATCCCCCACTCCATCACATCTCTCCCCACTTCCAGACCGAACTGAGCAGGGTCACTCAACTGGTGACCTGGGGAAGTTCGGGGCTCTCCCCTCGTGACAGGGCATCGGCTGTACCCTCAGTGCTCCCCTTGATGTGCACCACCTCCACATTATAGTCCTGCTGGGGGAGGCTCCAACTCAGGAGCTTGGTATTGGCCCTTTTCATGTGATGCAGCCGGGCAAGTCCCTTTAGTTCCCTTGGGTTGGTTGGTCTCGCTGCTTCGGCCCCGGTCCGTCAGCCACGTTCTCAAGTTGGGCGGGCAGAGCCCATACAGATGCTGCAGCACCAACAGATCAAACAGGTCTTTTGTGGTCTGGGTCCTGCCCCATCTGACCACCAGTCCATACAGCTGCTCCAGCCAATGTCTGGAATTCAGTTACAGTCCAGTAACGGAAGGTACAAATGCTTCCATCCTTGGCATTTAGCCAGACCACCACAATGGCTGTGTGCCTCAGTTTCCCCTTCCATGCCACACAATAGGTTTGGAATGTTCCTCCTCATGTGAGAGGTTGCAAGACTAGTTACAGGGAACAATGGTGACATTTCAGAGTTACAGACTCCTTCAACATACAATTCATGCTTCTACATCCATGTTCTCATGTCACATGGCTCTTTTCAAACATTCAGTGCATGGTACAATTCTACAGCTTTTGGTAGCAGCACCCCTTGGTTACAGCAGTCAGCGTGAGTAACAGAACAAACCCATTGCAACTGTACATTTACGTTGCTCTTTGGTAGACCACAACTTTTGTGTAACCTCCTTGAGAATCTGGTATTTTGGGGATAAATGGCTGAGGCCTTTCTTAGCACCATCAAGTTCTAATCTTCTCCCTTGCCCCCTGGGGTGGAAATCTGATCTCTCTGGCTGTGCCCTCCCTTCTAACAAGAGCTGGGCCATTGATGATCTCAGGGAGACGGCCCCCTTCCTGCCAGTCTGGAAATTTGCAAACCAAACTGCTTTCTGAGAGTTGTTTTGTGAGTCCCAGACACAGAATCCACATGGAGGAATCCCTGTTTATCCCTTACTGGCCCACCAGGCCCACAGCTCCTTCATCCTTCCACCTCCAACTACTGCCTCCCCATGGAATCAGAAGTCGAATCCAGTATGAGAATATAAGTGTTTCCACCATCTGGAGATGGGGAATTGCTGAACCTCTCCTGCATCCTACAGAGATTGGCTGTGCAGCTGTTTTACTTGGTTCTCACAGGGCTGCTCACGTTCCCTGATAGTTTTTACTTTACTTGCACCAGCTTCCAATTCCTGAGAAACTTTTACCCTGCCTGCTTTGGACCCTTCCAGAGCACAGCCAGTGGTTTCACACTCAGGCAGGTCCTGGCCATCAGGAGCTGAAACAAACTTCTCCCCAGGCAAAGGGTTGCTCTGGCTCTTACAGACATGCACCTTTCCTGTTCACTCTCCTTCACCTCACTCCCATTTTCTGCAGTCCCCACAGACGGGTCAGGAAAAGTTTCAGGGAAATTCTCTTCCTCAAGAGCTCCGCCAAACAATAACTCACCCGTCTGGCTCCACAGGGGCACTGCTCCCTTGAGCCACAACCAGCTCCTGGGTTTCACCTACACCCAGGATCACTTCTGGCCCATTAGGCAGATTCCCACGTAATCCCGCTCCAGGCAGACAGCCAGTACCACCGGACAGAAGGTTAGGGTCCCTTTCCTCCCTTCTGCTACCAGCTCCTTTATCTTCATCAGTCAGCTTAACTCCATTGCCCGTCTGTTCTTGTGTCCTGGCGAGAGGATGACTCTGGTAGGACAGAGTCCTCTCACCCCCTCCCAGTAACACCTCAGCATCAGGCAAAGAACAAGTACCAGAATCGTCTGGTCTCTGGGATTCCCTGATGATACTAACTGGATTAGACCAAGTTAAAGCATCATTCCCCCTGAGAGACACAGAGGCAGGCCCACTTCCCATCTGGGCTTCAGCTGCCCTCAGATCCAGCTCTGGGATCTTGGCTCCATCTCGAGCCCTCACAGGCTCAGGCAAAGGATTCACTTTCCCAGAAGCAGAAGCACTTTACTTGCACCAAGGACCAGTGTCCTTAGCAGGAATACCACTGCCCATCCCGGAGCCATTCCCTCTGCTCCAGCCCCCATGGCTGGATTCAGAGACACACCTGGAATGCTCTTTTCTGGTGGATCCTTCTCCAGCCACCCCAGGCTGGGGAATCTTCCTCAGACAATGGGCTAGTTTCCTCATTGGCACCTTTTCCAAACGCAGGCTCTGCTCTCTCCCCAGGCTGCTGCTGCTGTTCAACACAGACAGACAATGGGAGACACTCTCTCCTTTGTCCCAGCCCCCCGGCTGGTCTCCACACACACACAGAAGGTGAAGCAGCTTCTCTCACAGACAACTTGCCATTCCCAGTGGACCAGCTGCTTTCCTGCACAGACACACAGGCACCTTCCTCGGCCCAGGCCTGGAAAACTCTTCGCAGGTCTGTCTTGGCCACTAGTAGATGATGGGTTGGAATCGCTCCTTCCCTCCTTGAGCTGCGGCAGGCCACTCGGTTCAGAGCTCCAGGCAGTCCAGGGTTCCCTGCCCCGATCCGGGCTCACCTCTGCAGGATTCTCCCCAGCCCTCAGCTCTGCCACTGCACATCCACGCTGCCTTGTCCAGCTCCTTTAATCTCGATTCGGTTTCCAGGTGCTGCCACTTCACAGCAGAGTTGCTCAGCGTGGTTGCAGGCTCTCAGGCTGATGCCCTCTGCACCCCACGATTCCTGGAAGAATCCCTTCAGTGTGCCAGGCTCCTTGCGGGTCACAAGCTGCCCAGGGTTAGGCCGTAGGCCCCTCCGCCCTCTGGGACCGACTCCAACAGACTCCCAGCGGAACCCCTTCTTCAGTGTGACACCCGCTCTCAGGGACCATGAGCACCCTGTCTTGGGAAGGACTCATTTAGCGTCAGCCTTCTCAGGGGTCACTTGTTCCTGGGGGTTGGGCTCTCGGCCCCTCCACCCTCTGGGACCGACTCCAACAGATTCCCCAGGAGTAACCCCTCCTCGGGTGTGACACCCCCTCTCGAGGACCACAACCGCAGTTGCTTGGGTTCGGCCACAGGCCCCTCCGCCTTGGGGACTGCACCTCACTGCCCTTCAGCACACCTGGGTCTCGCAGGCCCCACTTCTTCCGGGGCCCCAGTCACTTACTGCTGGATGCTCCATCCTCGGGGTGCAGAACATCCCACTTCTGACACCAGTGTGATGGGGTTCTGGGGTCCCCCAAGCTCTGCACCCTGTCCGCAGGCAGGAGAGTCTCTCACTCAGCAGGAAAACAGCAGGTTTATTAGCCAACAGGACACAGCATCATACAGAGGAGTCAGTACAGCAGGCAGAGACAGCCAGTTCAATCCATGTTGGGGAGAGGAGGCCCCGAGGGGCCCCCAGAACTGGGGCCTTGCCCCCTCCTTTGTCTCTCTCTCTCTCCCAGCCCCGACTAACTGCTTCCAACTCCCAGTTCCAATTCAAACCCCTCAGGCTCCACCTCCTCCTTTGTCTGCAGTACAAAGGTGTTACCTGGTCATCAAGGTTACCCTCAGCAGGAGCCCCACACCCTCTGTGAGCCACTCACACACACACACACAGGTATCCCCCACTCCATCACAGCTGCCCTCCCACTCCCCTCTCCTGGGGGCAGCTGGGACTCAGGGGCTGAGCATAGAAGTAAAAGAAGCCCGAGGGGGGGCGGGGGGGGCTGTTAACCCTCTCCCTGCTTGCAGGGCTTTGTGAGCACCCAGCCTGGGCACACACCTGAGCCTAATCCTTGCTCAGACAGCAAGGGCCAACAGCACCCTGTCCTCAGCCACAGAAACGGCTCTTCTCCGCCCACCAGCCCTGGGGTGGCATCTGTCCCTCCCCCTGCAAGGACTAGCTAAGCTACAGTCCAGGCCAGCCCACCTGCCAGCTGTGGGTGCCAAGGCTACGCTGGAGCCTTCATTCCCTGCAGGATAAGCCCCCCGCCGGCCAGCCCTTTGGCCTGCTGAATGACAGCACACAGGGCTCCCCAGCATGTGCTGCATGACCCCTGGGGGAGGCCGAGCAGCGACCGGGCTGCCCCACTGCAGGAGAGCAGAGGTGGCTGCAGAGCAGGCTCTGACCTGGACGCTGGGGAAAAAGAAGCCACTCGAACTCTGGTGGAGGCAAAGCCTTAACACAGACTCTTTATTGACTGAGAAGCAACACGATATCACAGAGCAGCTTGGCCTAGGGGCCCCTGGAGCAGAGACAGGGGGTCCCCTGTGGGTTAGGGCACCCTCAGTGCAGCTCCTGGGGGACCAGCTTGTAATGGGCCCCACAGGAGGGGCAGCGCTGGTCGTCCCCCTTGTGCAGCCAGAACCAGATCACACAGCTGTTGTCCTCTTCACCTGGGGGAGGGGGAGAAGTGGGGCGGGGAGGTTAGTGCAAGGGCTCAGGGGGGCACTAGCCAGCAAGTCAGGGGGCCACTGGCTCAGTCGGGAAGAAGGAAGAGCAGCAGCTCCCCCTACCCAGCAGTACTCTGTGCCCCCTGCCCCCCACAGGCCAGGCCTGCAGCACAGCCCAGAGCAAGTCCCTCCTCACAGGGGCCACATAATACCACCCCCAGCCGGCCTAGCTCCCATCAGAGCCCCCGGGCTGCTCAGGGACCTGCCCTTGGCTCTGGAAGCCAGAGCAAAGCCCTGTCTGAGTCCAGCAGCCGGCTCCCAACTTCCCCCAGGCGTCTGGTTCACTGTGAGCCCAGAACCTGTGTCCCTCTCTCCACCCAGCCCGTCACTCACAGATGCAGCCCACAATCCTCTTGTCGGAGATGGAGGGGACCAGGTGGGGATCCTCCTTGGTCCCTGCATAGCGCTTTGGTTGGAGGATGTTGTAAGGGTCCTACAGGGGGGCAGAACCATCAGCCAAGGGAGGGAGACACTTGATTGTTCCCATGCAGCACCCGGACACCCCCTCCACACCAGGCCCCAGAGCTGCAGCATCATCAGCCCTCATCCCCCAGCACTGACTCTGGGAGGTGTGGCTGGACGCCAGGCCCAGGCGCACTCTACTGAGCAGTGCAAACCTGGGGACACAGGCGGCCAGTGGGGCTTCTACTCAGCTCGTGTCATGCTAGAACCAGGATCCCCCCTCCCCCCCAGCCTCACCCAATGGGGATCTCCCCCCACGGCCTAACCCCAGCCCTGGCCCCCTGCTGGCAGTGGCTGAACCCAGCTACCACACAGGGAACCCTGAGGCAAAGAGCCAGGGTGGCTCTGCTCACCTGGCCCTTCTCTATGGCCTTCATGATTTTCCTCTCCAACCCCGTTGCTTGTTCTTCATCGGTGGGGATACCTGGGCGAGGGCGAGACAACAGCAGAGTGGGCAGGATCCCTCCCATCCCACACACTCCTCCAGGTCATCCCAGGGAAGGAGACCAACAGTTGGGAGCAGAGGGAACCGTCCTGCAGCTGGGACCCTCCTCCCAGGTGAGCTCACAGCCAGCCCTCCCTGGGAGGGAATAGAAATGAGCAGTCCCACCCTCGCAACTGGAGCTGGTGGGTGGGGATGACCAGGAGAACTGCAGGGTGACCTGCCTGCCGGTGTGAAGGTCACAGACCTCTCCAGACAGGCGGCTGCAGGGGACCAGTCAGCGGCTGTGATACCTGGTACCGCTGACACAGGGAAGGAAGGACAGGCAGGGGAGCCTGGAGGCCAGACATAGGCTAGTGCGGGAGACTGAAGCCCAGGACTTGCGAAGGAGCATTCTCCGAAAGGCTTCTGGTTCCAGATGCAGGGCCAGGCAGACAGCACTGCAGCGGCTCAGTGTGTGGGCAAGAGGGAAGACAACTAGGAAATCAAACCAAAAAAGCAGTCAAGTAGCACTTTAAAGACTAACAAAATAGTTTATTCGGTGAGCTTTCATGGGACAGACCCACTTCTTCAGCCCACAGCCAGACCAGAACAGACTCAGTATAAGGCACAGAGAACCAAAAACAGTAAATCAAGGTTGATAAATCAGAAAAAAAGTTATCAAAGTGAGCAAATCAGAGAGTAGAGGGGCGGCCGGGGGAGTCAAGAATTAGATTAAGCCAAGTATGCAAAAGAGCCGGGGTGCACGTTCTCTGGGTCATTATAGGGGCGCTTTTGCATACTTGGCTTAACCTAATTCTTGACTCCCCCCCAGCCCCTCTACTCTCTGATCTGCTCCCCTTGATCATTTTTTTCTGATTTATCAACCTTGATTACTGTTTTTGGTTCTCTTAAATGTTGAGTCTGTTCTGGTCTGGCTCTGGGCTGGAGAAGTGGGTCTGTCCCACGAAAGCTCAGCACCTAATGAATTATTTGGTTCAGGTGCTACTGGACTGTTTTTTTGTTTTGATAGTATATAGACTAGCACAGCTCTCTCTGTTACTAAACAACTAGGAAATGGTGAGGGTAGAGCCTCAACAGGCAGGGTGCCCCCCACCAGCTAAATGAGGCGCTGGTGGGCTGAGGAAAGCTGATGGAGCAGGGACGCACCTGGTTCAGAGACACCCCTTAGGGCAGACTGTACTGGGTGGGGGGGGGACCCACACAATAGTCAAGTAGAGGGGAGCAGACAGGAACGGGAACAGAAAAGAAACAAAGGAAGTCCCGTTCAGTGACATCCACGTCTCCAATTTGGTAAGTGCTGACACACAAACGCTGGGAGCCTAAGCACCGAGCTGGGTGAACGTGCACCCCGGTGTTAAGGGAGACAGGAACTGGCATCAGAGCAACTTGCCAGCGTAACGGCAATCAGTGGGACATCACAACAGTGGGGTAACAAAATGCAGGAGTAGTTCACTCTGGTGGGGAACGGCCCCTCTTCGGGGCAAACTAAAGGTAAAGCTCAAATACAACTGAAACCGGCTTAGGACCAAAACGGCCACCTCAGAACAGCCAAGTACGGTGCAGAGGCAACGCAGCGTGCGACACCCAGCAGCCAAATCCCTAGCAGGGCAGCAGGAACCACCTCCGACACGGCAGGTGCGAAAGGACAATTCAGCAGGCCAGGAACGGAACAAACAGCCGCGAGCAAGAGACCGGAACCGGCGCTATTTGTTTCGGGACGCGGGGTCACAGCACGATCGCGATGTTAGAGCCACACTCGAGACGCGGCCACTGCAAAGAACCGACGGTTCTCGGCGCGGGGTTCACAGCAGAGGACGTGCGGGAGGGTCCCAGACCTGGGCCGTTGGTTTTCGGTGGGAAGGCGAAGGAGCTATCAGAGGCTCAAACAAACCCGGCCCAGCGCTGTCCGGGGGGCGCAAGGCTCTCGGGCTGCCACAAAGCCGGCGACACGGCCCCTCGGCCGAGGCGCGTCAGCGAGGTGAAGCCGCGCTGGGGACCCCGCAGCAGGGGGATGCAGGGCAGGAAGGGGGGGGCGTTGGCCCGCTGCAGGCAGCTGGTGGCCCCGCACCGGGACGGGGCCCAGGCGGCTCAAGGCCAAGCAAAGGAGCTGGAAAAAAGCAGCGGCCGGTGAGGGGCGAATCCAGGGGGACGCGAACCGAGGGACCCGGCCGGCGGCGCCAGGCGAGGGGCGGGAGTCACCGGGCGGCAGGGGGGCGCGCTCAGCACCTCACCCTCGGGGCGGGGGCTGCGGGTCACCGCCTGGGGCGGGGCTCGAGGGTAACCGGGAACCACCGCGGGCGGAGCGGGACGGGACCGGCCCGGCCGGGCGGGCGGCGAACGCGCACGAGACTCCCGGGAGTCGCTGCGGGGACCCCCCCCATAAACCCCCCCCCGGCGGAACCCCCCCAGCCCACCCCCGGGACGGGACCCCCCGACCAGGACACCCCCCGCCGCGCTCACCTCCAGCCGCCAGGGCGCGGGCGGGGCCGGGGCCGAGCGAGGGCGGGGGGCGGCGCAGGGCCCGCAGGGCGCCGCTCACGCGCAGTAACCTTGACGCCATGGCGGGAGCGGAGTGAGCCCGGCGCTCGCGCACGGCGGCTTCCTTCCGGGAGAGGGCCGGAAGCTGGGCGGGACTTCCGGGGCACCTGAGCGGGGACCGCCACTCCGGGGCCGACCCTGAGCGATGGGCGCCGCCCCTGGCTCACGTGACCAGGACGGGATGGGAGGGGAAGAGGCGGGTCGCTCCCGACCGCGTGACAGCCGAGGGGGCGGGGCGGACTGGCTGGCCCCGCCCCCTGGAGTCCCGCCCCCCCCCCGCAGGGCCGTCGCTCGCTCGCTCACGGGGGCGCTGGGGGAGGGGCGGAGAGGCCCAGAGGTGGGGGCGCTGGGGGGAGGGGCAGAGAGGCCCAGAGGTAGGGGCGCTGGGGGGAGGGGCAGAGAGGCCCAGAGGTGGGGCACTCTGGGGGGAGGGGAGAGAGGCCCAGAGGTGGGGGCGCTGGGGGGAGGGGCAGAGAGGCCCAGAGGTGGGGCACTCTGGGGGGAGGGGAGAGAGGCCCAGAGGTGGGGGGTGCTGGGGGAGGGGCGGAGAGGCCCAGAGCCAGGGGGAGGGCTGGGGAAGGGGCGGAGAGGCCCAGAGGTGGGGGTGCTGGGAGGAGGGGCAGAGAGGCCCAGAGGTGGGGGCGCTGGGAGGAGGGGCAGAGAGGCCCAGAGGTGGGGGCGCTGGGGGGAGGGGAGAGAGGCCCAGAGGTGGGGGCGCTGGGGGGAGGGGCAGAGAGGCCCAGAGGTGGGGGCGCTGGGGGGAGGGGCAGAGAGGCCCAGAGGTAGGGGCGCTGGGGGGAGGGGCAGAGAGGCCCAGAGGTGGGGCACTCTGGGGGGAGGGGAGAGAGGCCCAGAGGTGGGGGCGCTGGGGGGAGGGGCAGAGAGGCCCAGAGGTGGGGCACTCTGGGGGGAGGGGAGAGAGGCCCAGAGGTGGGGGGTGCTGGGGGAGGGGTGGAGAGGCCCAGAGCCAGGGGGAGGGGAGAGAGGCCCAGAGGTGGGGGGTGCTGGGGGGAGGGGTGGAGAGGCCCAGAGCCAGCGGGAGGGCTGGGGGAGGGGAGAGAGGCCCAGAGCCAGGGGGAGGGCTGGCTGCGGGAGGGCTTTTCCGCTGTCCCCTCCCCAGGTGCCTCCCCCATCTGCTGTCTCCCTGGCTTGCAGTGCTCGGCCTCCCCGCAGGCAGCCCCTGCCCCTGCCCGCCCCTGGCTCCTGCCAGCCCCTCCCGTTCGCCTCCTGCCCCCTGGGGCACTGCCAGCAAAACCGGTTTCTGGGCAGTGCCCTGCATGTGGGGCTGCCCCCTGAGGTGCTACTGCAGCCCGATGAAAGGGGGCCGGGTTCTGCTGCGTTGGGAGCTGAGACACCCACCATGCTGCTGGCCAGAGGGGAGCAGCCAGCCCTGGGAAGAGAACCAGCCTGCAGCCACGTGCTCAGCTGGGCACCTCGAGGCTTCGAGAATTAGGGGCCCAGACACGGAGAGATTGAAAATTAGAGACCACCTCTGCCCAGGTGGGGCTGTAACACAGCCAGGGTCAGCGAGGCCCTGCCTCCCGGCACGCCCTCCTGGGGCCCTGGCGCACCAGCCGCAGCCGAACAGGCAGTGCTCAGACCTCAGCCCGCGTCTCACAGTATTGAGGGTGTTTCTTCCGCGCTGTGAGCTCTGAGTGCCTGGTGTGGGCAGAGTTTGCCCCCGTCTCTGTCTGTTCGCCACCCGCGCGTTGAGCTGTTTCTCCTGTTTTGCATTAGTGGCTGATGCTCCCATCCGCACACAGCTGCTCAGGGCGTCCTTTACCCTGGTAACATGCCAGTGGCCCGTTGTTCTCTGCGACATTTACCCATCCACAAGCTCTGGAGCTCGCAGAGCAGTGCTGGGCTTAGCTGGTTCAAGTGAGTCTGTTCTGGTAGGGCTCTGGGCTGAAGAAGTGGGGCTGTCCCACGAAAGCTCATCGCCTAATAAAATATTTTGTTAGTCTTTAAAGTGCTACTTTACTGCTTTTTCGTTTTGCAACCAATATGGTTTTTCTAACCATATTGAGGGGCCTAGAGCTCATCTGCTGCCAGAATAAAGAGCAGCTGCCAGTAACTGCGTAGCTACAGGCTGCGCTATCGCATTCCCTCTGCATTTCAGTACAATCCTCTCCCATCAGGCTGGTAAGAAGAAATCCACATCCCAATGCCACCCGTTGTTAACCACATCTCAAGATGGGTAAAGAAAACTTAGTTAACGGCATCAGAGCGGCGGCTGTTAGTCTGTAGCTTCGAGAACAACACGAAATCCTGTGGCACCTTATAGACTAACGGATATTTTGGAGCATGAGCTTTCGTGGGAGCTCTTTTCCCCATCTCCAGCCAGCCCAGACTGCCCCACTCCCAGCCCAGTTCCAGTTCAACCCGCCAGGACCCTCCTCCTGCCTTTGGCCTGTCCCCTGGGGAAGAAAGGGGTCACCTGGCTGCCTGGGTTACCAAGAGCCTGGAGCCCCATTGTCTGCGTGTGAGACGTCCTCACGCCCGAACTCCCCTCCCCTCCCCGCGCCGGTGCTGTGCCCGGGGAAACTGAGGCACCACCCGGGGTTACTGCGGGGCAGTAGGAAACAGAGGACACCTGCCCAGGGAATAACACCCCCACACCTGCCTCCCTCACAGAGATGCATGGCACTGAACCCACCCACTGGCCCCCATGTTACCCACACAACAGTCTGTCCTTCACACAGTCTGTGACTGGTTTGGGGGTCCCCAGCCCCCCCCCACGGCCAGCAGTGCCTCCCTCGGCGTGGGGAGGAGGAGGCTATGAGACGACAGGGGCACGGAGCGGTACGGGCTGGTCAGCACAGCACCCAGAAGGGCCCCCAGTGGGAAGCCAAGCCTGGGGACCCAGCCCCCTCCTTTGGTCCTATCCCCCCTCCAGATTAACTCCCCTACCTGCCCAGCCCCGCAGGTCTAGCAGCCCCAAAGCAAAGGTGTTACCTGGTCGCCCAGGTTACCCACAGCCAGGCCTGGTCGCCGGGTTACATCCAGCAGGGACCTCACAGCCAGGTGTGCTACTCACCCCACCCCGTACCTAGAGCCCCTGTGTAACCCCTCACCACAGACACCCCTTCTCCTCTCTGCGGGCCTTACACCCTGCCCTGGGCGAGGAAGGAGCCTCCCCAGCCTGCTTGATCTGCTCTTCAGCAGCAGTCAGAAAAGTCCCCAGCCAGGCAGACAATGTTCCACGCTCCCAGTAGATGCCAGCTTGCCCTGCCGGCCAGTCAGGGCGCCGGCACCGGCACAGGCGGAGATCTGTTAGCCCTGGAGCCGTGCCCTGGAGCTGGTTGCCAACGAACTTCCTTTGGGCCCTGGGTTACGTGGTGAAACTTCCGGCCGGCTTAGCTGGACCTCACCCGCTGGCTGCCCTGAAACGCCACTAACCTGCCTCCCTTCTCTGGCAGACCTGCCTGCCCCACCCTAGCCCACCGCCTCCCCCGGCTGCCCCTCGCCCAGGGACTCGTACAGCCCCGGGGGCAGCCACCAACCCATCGGCAGGCCAATGACAGGGATCCCTCAGCCTCAGCTGCTGCCACCCATTTCTCTGTGCCCGCCTGGCGCTCTGCTCCTGTCCCTGGGCCAGTGGGGCGCGTTACGCCAGGTGCTGCGCGTAGAAGGGATGTGACGGCTGTACAGCTACCGGCGGCTGGCCTCTCCGCCTGGCTGCCGGCTACCGAGAAAGGCCAGATCCTGACGGGAAGCCGGCAGGAGCCCAGCATTGTGGTTCCCACGTGACTTGGCCTGTGCTTAACCCGCTTGGCAGCCCGAGGGCATCTCCAGCAGGGGACAAAGACGCCCTTGATACCCTGTGTCAGCACCCCCTTCCTGCCCCCCACAGCCTCCTGGGAGAGATGTGGCCTATCCCCTTGGCAGACAGGCAGCTCTTTGGGGAGCGGGTGCTCTGGGGCAGGCAGGAAGTGAGCCGAGCCCCCAGCCCACCCCTCAACAGAAGCTGCAGCCAGGCCCCCCCGGCTCTTCCGCCCTTGCCCAGCCTGGCCGCCTCTCTGAGCGAGAGGCCTCGTGACTGCTACGGTGCACACGTGGGATTTGCACGGCTTCTGTCTTGTGCACAGTTGTGTGCGCGCACACAACATTGCAGGCCACCGCACGGGAGTAGGGGGTGCACCCGGACACGCATGAGGGCGTGACTCACACCCGTGTGTGGTGCGTGCAAGCGGCGGGTGCGTGCGAGGGACGGAGCTCAGGGCGTTCGCGTGGAAGAGCGTGTTCCTAGCGAGGGGAACAAAGAGCTTTTTCTCCTGCCCACGGCCAGCGCCCTGCTGAGAGCCGCCAGCCCCAGGCCCATCCGCTGAGCCAGCTTTGTCCTGAGAAAACAGAAGCCAGCAAGCGGCTGCTCTGTTTCCTTAATGCAGCAGTGCAAACCAGCCAGGCGGCTCCGGAGAGAAGCAGCTGCTTTGGCATGTACCAGAGAGGTGGCCGTGTCAGTCTGTAACGTCGAGAACAACAAGAAGTCCTGGTGCACCTTAGAGACTAACAGATATTTTGGAGCATGAGCTTTCGTGGGCAAGGACCCGTTTCATCAGATGCATGAGTGGGGGAGGGGGGTTCAGAGGGGTATTTAAAGAGCAGGGTCCCAGGAAGAGGGAGGGCCAGAGCTGACAAGGTCTATTCGGCAAGGTGCAAATGGCCCAGTATCAACAGTACTTAGCAAAAGAGGTAAAAACAAGTCAGATCAGACAGGGGGACGTGAGCCTTTGTCAGAGTCTAATGGGGAGATATTAACACTCAGGGCAGAGAAGCTGCTTTTGTAAGGTGCCAGCTGCTCCCGGTCTCTGTTTAATCCTGGTTAATGGAGTTAAATTTGCAAATGAATTGCAGCTCAGAGATTTCTCCCTCCGTTTGATTTTTGAAATGTCTTTGTTTTAGGGCTGCTACTTTTAAATCTGTTACTGAGTGGCCAGGGAGACTGAAATGGTCCCCCACAGGCTTCTGTACATTACCCTTCCTGATGGCTGATTTATGTTGCCCCACAGCCCAGATCCTGCAGCCGGGCCCAGCCAGGGCAGCACCCGAACCTGCCGGCTGCCCTGGGAGCAGGGCCAGCACTTCCTGGGGCCAAGCTCAGGCTTCTGCCCTCTTTGGGCCCAGGCAGCCATGCCCAGAGCAGTCAGGGCCCCAGCTGGGAGTGTGGCTGGCGGGGCCGGTCTGGCGGTGGGTCCCTGTCCTGGGGTGAGCCTGCTGGCTTTTTAGCTCCCATTGCAGAGGCTCCTGCTCAGAGGTCCCAGGTTCGAGGCCGCCTGGGGGTGGTTACAGGGGCAGTGCCACAGCTCAAGGTGCCTGGATTCCCCTGACCGACTACCCTCAGTGCTGGTCACACAGCTCTGTGCTGTGGGGGGAGGTGGCTGGAGGCTGCACTGGAGGAAAGCGTGGCTGGCACTGCCTGGCCCAGGGACCACTGCCCCATGCCAGTGACCCCCTCATACTGCCTGTGCCAGGGACTCCCCGGGCTGCCTGGTCCTGAGCCGGCTGTGCTCTGCTTGCCGAAGCCAACAAAGGCTTTTCGGAGCCAGGTGTAGCTGCAGCGTCCCACGCAGGGATTAGGCGCAGGTGTTCCCGGCCATCGCCATTGTTGGAGTCCCGGAAACTCCTCCACGCTGAGCAGGATCAGACCCGCCAGCTCTCATTCAGCAGCCGTGCTCAGAGCTCCCACCCCACTGGCACCCAGCCCGTGCTCCCCTGGCACACCACATGAGTGCCGTGCTCCTGTCTGCTCCCCTCCCAACCAGGGGGCGTTTGGGTTCCCAGGGGGGCGCTCGCAGAGAGCTGCCACCTCTCCCACTTGCAAAGGGCTGTGCCCTGCCTTTGCCGTCTCCCCAGCCGGCTGCGCCAATTGTTTTAGAACCTTGCCAGGTACGTGTCCGGGCTCGCGGGTCCATGAAGCAGCCGCCAACTGGTGTCCCCGGTGAGCCTTGGGCTCAAGGTGCAATCCAGGCTGGTGCCCCGGGGCTCCTCCCCATCCCTCGGTAGCAGGTAGTCCTGCCGTTTGGTGTCAGGGCAGGACCGGAGGGCGAGGAAACGGAGGGTGTGGAGCACGAGCAGGTATGGCTGTTCTCTGGGCCCGGTTCTGAAACAGACCAGCTGGGATCGGCGCCGCCAGCTGGGAGCACGGGGGGCGCTCGTGGAATCAGAGCCCCAAAACCGGCATTGGAGGAGTTGCAGGGGGCAGCTCCAGGCAGGCAAGCGAGGGGCGCTGCAAGGCCACCCGCACGTCCTGGAGTACGCGCAAGGGGGTGCGAATGGTGGAGAGCCCCATGCGGCCCCAGGATCCGCCCAGCGCCCCCAGCATAGCCCAGCAGGTCTCCAACGCCAGCGGCTGGTGCCAGGCCCGGCCCTCGGGCCTGCACGCGAAAGGATGGATTGCGGAGCAGGGGGCTCGCCAGCCCCTCAGTGGCTGCAAAGGACCTGATAGAAGTCCGGCAGCTCTGAGAGGCCTCTCGGGTCGAGAGAAGAGCTGCCGGTTGTACCGGAGCCCTTGGAGGTGCCGAGGTGGTGCACACCAGGCTACCTGCACGATAAAGGGGTCTCTGCAGGGCCCGGATGGGAAAGGTGTGGACCTGGCTGTGGATAAAGCCAGATCCTGCTCCCCTCCTGCCGGGGGAGGCTCAGAACCCCTGCAGAGACCCAGTGCAGCCCAGCCCAGAAGACCTCCAGAGCCCCTCTCCGGAGTCAGGCCAGGAGCGCCGGGGCGGGCTGCAGGGTGTTGAGCCGGTGCCAGAGCCTGGACAGGACTCGCCGAAGGGAGAGGCACCGCAGCAGTCCCGGCCATCTCTGCAGCCGCTCACCCGCCCTGGCCGCTAAACCCTGCCGCAGGTCTCCTGGCTTTGCTGTGATGGGTTCAGGGGTCCCCGTGCGCTGCACCCCGGCTGCAGGCAGGAGTGACTCTCACTCAGCAGGGAGAACAGGAAGTTTATGAGGCGACAGAGGCCCAGTTTCTCACAGAAATGTCAGTGCAGCAATCACAGACAGTCATTCCAACCCGTCCTGGGGAGAGGAGCCCCAGGGGTGCCCCTCTGGGGTGCAGCTTCCCCCCTCGCCAGGCTGGCTCCTTCCAGCTCCCTCTCCCCTCCAGCTTCTAACTGCCCCCTCCGATTCAAACCCAGCTCGGCTCCTCCCTCCTCTTTGTTCAGGGCAGAGGTGTTACCTGCCAGCCTAGGTTATAGCCCCAGGGTCATCCTTAGCCACTGGGAGCTGCTCTGCCTGTCTCACACATCCAGCCTGAGTCTCACACATGCACCCCCCCAACTCCACCACATCTGCTTTCCCCGGTGCGTGGAGTGTTACCCGCTACCCCTCGCCAGCTGCACCAGCAATGCCACTCCCGGCAAATCAACCCTACAGCAAAGCCCACCCCAGCCTGGCCTCCGAGCGCGTCTCCAACCCACAGCTAACCGCTAGCCCGTAGCTCGGGCTCTGGGACGCGCCCTGTCTGGATTCGGCTCTGACAGGCGGGCCGGTCGCTCGCTCCAGCCACTAGGCCAGACTGCCTGCAACTTGGCCGCTGGCCGTGCCAGCAGGACCCCTGCGGAAGGAGCAATGAAGTCTCGGTGCCGCGCCCGTGGCTGTCTCCGGCTTCCCTGTCCCAGTGCGGGGAGGCTGCTGGCTCCCACCCTGACTCACCCGCAGAGCAGGGGGCTGAAGCGCTAAGGCTGTGGTTTGGAGACACAGGGAGGGAGCGCAGGCCTGGTGCAGCTCTGCCGGGAGGCCGGCCCGGGCCAGGCCGAAGTTGGTGGGCAAGCCGAGCGCCAAGGCAGCTGTGTCCTGTCTCATTTTGCTTGCTTCTCTGCAGTCTGCCATGTGCCCTGAGGCCTGGCAGCCCTGGGGAGCTCGGGGAGGGGCTGCCCATGGGGGGGACTGTGCCGTATGAGCTGTGGGGGTGCTGGTGGTGCCAGGGCTGGTGGGCACAACCGTAGGCCCCGGGGCTCTGCAGAGGGGGGCACAGGACAGGGAGGAGGTGGGGGGGGTGAAAATGTCCCTCACCCCATGGGCGGAAGAGCCAAGGAGCTGAAGCCCCATTGCCCAGCCCTGCCCTGGCTCTTGGGCGCCCAGTGTGAGCCCCCCCCGGTGTTCCCCTTCCCTGCCAGCTCGGGGGGCCCTTAGCCAGGGCCGCGCCAGTCACTAGCCAGCAGGCAGGAGTGACACAGCCGTCCAGGGGGCACACGACCCCCGCCCTCAGCATGGCCTGCAGCAGCTCTGGCCAGGGGCGCCGGGGCACCAGTCCCCCCCAGCCTGGCTGGGCTGGGAGCCAGTGGCAGGGCCCTGGGCAAGGCCTGCCCCATGGGCTCAGCTGCCCTCAGACACCCGCTGGCTGTGCCCATGGCTCCCAGGCTGGTGAGGCTGGGGTGGGTAGCTGAGGGGGAGGGGGGGTTAGCTGTCGGGGAGGGGTGGTGGGCTGTGGGGGGAGCGGTAGTGAGCTGTGGGGGAGGGGCGGCAGGTTGTGGGGGGGTGGGGGGTGAGCTGTCGAGGGAGGGGTGGCAGGTTGTGGGGGGAGGGGTGGTGAGCTGTTGGGGGAGGAGTGGCACGTTGTGGGGGGAGGGGTGGTGAACTGTCGGGGGAGGAGTGGCAGGTTGTGGGGGAGTGGGGGGTGAGCTGTCGAGGGAGGGGTGGCAGGTTGTGGGGGGGTGGGGGGTGAGCTGTCGAGGGAGGGGTGGCAGGTTGTGGGGGGAGAGGTGGTGAGCTGTTGGGGGAGAAGTGGCACATTGTGGGGGGAGGGGTGGTGAACTGTCGGGGGAGGAGTGTCAGGCTGTGGGGCTGTGCCGGGGGGAGGTCAGGGTGGCGGGCTGCAGGCTAAGGGGGCTGGCAGGGCTAGGGAAGGGCTAAAACGGGGGGCAGGGGCGCAGCGTGTGTGGGGCGGCTTCTCCCACTGCAGAGGCGGGCGCGGCAGGGCGCTGTGTGCCCGGCTTCGCGGGCAGCGTGTGCCCTGGGCATGGCGGTCTGCCCAGCTGCGCGCGTCTCAGCGTGGCCGTGTGTGTGTGTCTGTGTCCCCGTACCACAGCACAGCCCCAGCCGCCTACCGCCTGCCTGGGCCACTCAGTGTCTGGGGACTGGGCCATGGAGTCTGGCCATAGATACAGCTTTCTTTTAACTATGTTCTCATTTGTATTTCTTAATATTGTTACCAAGTCGTTTTATGGATTGTTGCATCGTCTTTTCACACAGAAATCTCGCAGCTCTTCATTTAGAATACAGAAACTCCTGTTCTTTGTGTGTGTCTTGGTAGAACACTTCCTTGGGATAAATACGGCAAAGAAAGCCTGGGCGCCCTTTATTTTTGGATGGCTCCATTGCTTGCCGGGTTGAGTGGCTGAGGAGTGCATAGGAAGGCCTGGGAGACAGGCAGCTCGTAAGGGTTGTGGAAGGGGTGAAGACCTCAGCCCCGTTAAGGAGGATGAAAGGCTCAGGGGAAGAGAGCTGTCAATGGGAGCTGGGACCCTCCTTCCAAAGGACGTTACGGGATCCTCTTGCACTGAGGATGCCTCTCCGGGGGAGCGCACGCCAGTTGCTAGGAAGAGGCAGGTGTTAGCAGTGGGTCATTCAATCATTAGAAACACAGACGGTTGGTTTTGTGATGACCAGGAGAACCGTACGGTGATGTGCCCGCCTGGTGCGAAGGTTGCGGATCTCAGGAGGCATCTAGTGTGACTTATGCGTAGTGCTGGGGAGCAGCCGGTGGTCGTGGTACATGTAGGTACCGATGACGTAGGCAGGGGTAGGAGAGACGTCCTGGAGGCCAAATTTAGGCTGCTAGGAAAGAGACTGAAGACCAGGACCGCTATGGTGGCATTCTCAGAAATGCTCCTGTTCCACGCGCAGGGCCAGGGAGACAGGCAGAACTTCAGTGTCTCCATGAGTGGATGGGACAATGGTGTAGGGGGATAGTTTTATTAGGAGCTGGGGATGCTTTTGGGCTGGGGGAGCCTATACAGGAAGGTTGGGCTCCACCTAAACCAAGGTGGATCCAGGCTGCTGGCACTAAACATTGAAAGGTGGTAGAGCAGTTTTTAAACAAGGAGATGGGGGAAAGACTTTGGTGGGAAGGAGCGTGTGGATCAGACAAAGACTTCTCTTTGAGGAGCGTCCATTAATAGAGATTCTCCAGGTCTTAGTCGGAAAGAGAGGAGGGGAGGTGATATAATATGCACCAGATCAGACAGGAAACACTCTCATCTAAAAGAATCTTATCCATCAAGGAAGGGCAGACGGTGGCAGGTTTGTAGAGGGCGTCTACACAAATGCTAGAAGTCTAACTAATAAGATGGGTGAATTCGAGTACCTCGTATCAAAGGAGGAGTTTGACGTAATAGGCGTCACCAAAACCTGGTGGAATGAGGACAATCGGTGGGACACAATCATACCGGGATATAAAATATATCGGAAGGACAGAATAGGTCGTGCGGGTGGCAGAGTGGCCCTGTATGTGAAAGGTAATGTAGGATCAAATGAAGTAAAAATCTTAAATGAATCAAACTGTTCCATGGATAGAAGCCCCAGGCACTAATAAGAATATAGCAGTAGGGATATATTATCGACCACCTGACCAGGACAGCGATGGTGATGTTGAAATGCTAAGGGAGATTAGAGAGGTTATCAAAATAAAAAGCTCAGTAATAATAGGGGATTTCAGCTATCCCCATATTCACTGGGTGCATGTCACCACAGGAGGAAATGCAGAGATGAAAATTCTCCATGCCTTAAATGACTGCTTCTTGGAACAGCTGGTACAGGAACCCTCTAGGGGAGAGGAAATTCTTGATTCAGTACGAGTGGAGCACAGAATCTGGTCCAGGAAGTAACTATTAGAGGACTGCTTGAGAATAGTGACCATAACGTAATAACATTTAACATCACTATGGTGGGAAGGACACCTCAGCAGTCCAACACTCTGGTATTTAATTTCAAAAAGGGGAATTACACATAAGTGAGGAGGTTCGTTACACAGAAATTAAAAGGTACAGTGACGAGGGGAAAATCTCTGCAAGCTGCGTGGAAGCTTTTCACGGACGTCATAATAGAGGCCCTACTTGAATGTATACCCCAAGTTAAAAAACATAGTAAGAGACCTATAAGAGAGCCACCATGGCTTAACAACCACGTAAAAGAAGGAGTGAGAGCAAAAAACGTATCTTTTAATAAGTGGAAGCCCAATCCTAGTGAGGTAAATAGGAAGGAACATAAAGGCTACGTCTACACGTGAAGCCTACATCGAAGTAGCTTATTTCGATGTGGCGACATCAAAATAGTCTATTTTGATGAGTAACGTCTACACGTCCTCCAGGGCTGGCAACGTCGATGTTCAACATCGACATTGCGCAGCACCACATCGAAATAGGCGCAGCGAGGGAACGTCTACACGCCAAAGTAGCACACATCGAAATAAGGGTGCCAGGCACAGCTGCAGACAAGGTCACAGGGAGGACTCAACAGCAAGCCGCTCCCTTAAAGGGCCCCTCCCAGGCACACTTGCACTAAACAGCACAAGATACACAGAGCCGACAACGAGTTGCAGACCCTGTGCATGCAGCATGGATCCCCAGCTGCAGCAGCAGCAGCCAGAAGCCCTGGGCTAAGGGCTGCTGCACGCTGTGACCATAGAGCCCCGCAGGGGCTGGAGAGAGAGCGTCTCTCAACCCCCCAGCTGATGGCTGCCATGGAGGACCCCACAATTTCGACGTTGCGGGACGCGGATCGTCTACACGGTCCCGACTTCGACGTTGAACGTCGAAGTAGGGCGCTATTCCGATCCCCTCATGAGGTTAGCGACTTCGACGTCTCGCCGCCTAACGTCGAAGTTAACTTCGAAATAGCGCCCGACGCGTGTAGCCGCGACTTCGAAGTTGCGTGCACGTGTAGACACAGCTAAACACTGCCAAATTAACTGTAAGGCAATAGTTAACAGGGGGAATAGCCACCTAGGAGGGGAGGGTTAGCTTGGTGGGCTGAGCATTGGGCTGCCAAACCCAGAGTTGTGAGCTCAGTCCTTGAGGAGGCCATTCAGGGATTGGGGCAAATAGATGTCAGGGATGGTGCTTGGTCCTAGGTCCTACTAAGAGGGCAGGGCTGGACTAGACGACCTCCAGAGGTGCCTTCCAGCTCTCGGAGATATGCGATAAGGAAAGCCAGAAAGGGTTTTGAGGAACAGCTAGCCAAAACCTCAAAAAGCAGTAGTGAAATGCTTAAGTACATTAGAAACAGGAAGCCTGCTAAACAACCAGTGGAGCCCCGGCACAATCGAGATGCAGAAGGGACAATCAAGGACAATAAAGCCATTGTGGAGAGATTAAATGATTTCTTTGCCTTTATCATCACGGCTGAGGATGTTAGGGAGATTCCTAAACCTGCACCTTCCTTTGTGGGTGATGAATCTGAGGAACTGTCCCAGATTGAAGTATCATTAGAGAAGGTCCTGGAACAAGTAGAAAAAACTTACCAGCAGCAAATCCCCAGGACCGGATGGCATTCACCCAGGGGCTCTGAAAGAACTCAAATGGGAAATGGCAGAATTATTAACTCCGATTTGTAACCTATCCTGTAAATCAGCTTCTGTACCCGAAGACTGGAAGATGGCCAACGTAACGCCAATATTTAAAAAGGGCTCTAGAGGCAACCCTGGCAATTACAGACCGGTAAGTCTAACATCAGTACCGGGCAAATGAATTGAAACAATAGAAAAGAATAAAATTGTCACACATGTGGGAGAACATAATTTCTTGGGCAGAAGTAAACATGGTTTCTGCAAAGGGAAATCACGTCTTATTAATCTATTAGCATTCTTCGAGGCGGTTAACAAACATGCAGACGAGGGGAATTCAATAGATCTAGGGTACTTAGATTTCCAGAAAGCCTTTGACAAAAGTCCCTCACCGAAGGCTCTGTGTAAATTAGGTTGTCATGGGATAAGAGGGAAAATCCTTTCATGGATTGAGAATTGGTTAAAAGACAGGAAACAAAGGGTAGGAATTAGACCAAACATCCACGCGGTGCGCAGCAGCAGTCAAAAAAGCCAACGGGATGTTGGGGATTGTTAAAAAAGGGATAGAGAATAAGACAAAGAACAGTTTACTGCCCTTTCTAAAACTATGATGCCCACATCTGGAATACCGCATACAGGTGTGGGCTCTTCACCTCAGAAAAGATATTTTGGCATTAGAAAAGGTTCAGAAAAGAATCGCTAAAACGATGAGGGGTTTGGAACGGGTCCCGTACGAGGCAGGAGGTTAAAGAGACCGGGACTTTTCAGTTTAGAGGAGAGGAGACTGAGGGGGGATATGGTAGCGGTCTATAGAATCGTGAACAGTGCGGAGAGGGTGAATAAAGAAAAGTTATTTACTCGTCCCCATAATACAAGAACTAGAGGACACCAAATGAAATGAATGGGGAGCAGGTTTAAAAGTAATAAACGAGCGTTCTTTTTCACCCAGCGCACAGACAACCTGCGGAACTCCTTGCCGGAGGAGGCTGTGAAGGCCAGGGCTATAAGAGACTTCAAAGAAGAGCTGGATAAATTCATGGAGGTCCATAACAGGCTGTTAGCCAAGGTAGGAATGGTGTCCCTGGCCTCTGATTGTCAGAGGCTGGAGATGGACAGCAGGAGACAGATCGCTTGATCATTGTCTTCAGTCCACCCCCTCTGGGGCACCAGGCACCGGCCACTGCCGGCAGACAGGCTCCTGGGGTGGATGGACCTGTGGTCTGACCCAGTATGGCCCTTCTGATGTTCTTATGTGTAGCAGTGGGGGATAGCTGGGTTCTGTTCCCAGGTGTAGCCGAGGGGGGTACCAGGACTCCTGGGTTCTGTTCCCAGTTATATCAGTCGGGGGGAGGGGGCGCTAGGTGCCAGGACTCCTGGGTTCTGTTCCCAGGTGTAACAGTGTGGGAGCTGGGTGCCAGGACTCCTGGGTTCTGTTCACAGGTGTGACAGTGGGTGGGGGCTGGGTGCCAGGACTCCTGGGTTCTGTTCCCAGGTGTAGCAGTGGAGGGGGAGGAGAGGGCAGGGCTGGGTGCCAGGACTCCTGGGTTCTGTTCCCAGGTGTAGCAGTGGAGGGGGAGGAGAGGGCAGGGCTGGGTGCCAGGACTCCTGGGTTCTGTTCCCAGGTGTAGCAGTGGAGGGGGAGGAGAGGGCAGGGCTGGGTGCCAGGACTCCTGGGTTCTGTTCCCAGGTGTAGCAGTGGAGCGGGAGGAGAGGGCAGGGCTGGGTGCCAGGACTCCTGGGTTCTGTTCCCAGGTGTAGCAGTGGAGGGGGAGGAGAGGGCAGGGCTGGGTGCCAGGACTCCTGGGTTCCGATCCTGACCAGCTGCACCACCTGGGGCGCCCCCCCCACCACCCCTGCTTTAGTTCCCTGGCTGCTGCTTGGGGCAGGGGCACGAGGGTTACTGGGTCGGTTGCAGAACCAGGCACAGAGTCACCAGCTACCGAGCTCCGGGGCCCAACACCTGGCCAGCTGCCAGAAGCCTGCGCTGGCCCGGCCGTGCCCCTTGGCGGGCAGCCGGCTCCCGGGGCAGGGCTGTGATTTGTCTGTGCTAGCATGGGCTCAGCCCCGGGCGCTGGGCCAGGCCGGGGGAGGATTTGTTGTCCTGCTCACTAACTCCCTGATTCCAGCCGAGCGCACACGCACCGGGCCGCACGCCAGCCCCTCACCCCGGGGCCGGGCAGGGAAAGGGCCCTTTGATGGGAATTGCCGCCCAGGCCCTGTGTGCACACAGCCCCAGGGACCCACACATGCCAGCACATGCAGAGCCCCAGGCACGCAGACACACATGTGCACAAAGACAAGAAGGCTGACAGCTTTCCGGAGCGTGAGCGTTTCCGGGCAAAGCCCCTGGGCCGCGGGCATCAGTGGGGACCTGGCAGGGGAGCTCTGCGGCAGGCGCCGGGCTCGGCAAAGATGCAGGTTGTGCGGCTACAGAGCCACACGGCTGCCCCCGAGATGTGACGTGTACACAGAAACCCGGACACCCAGAGAACTGTCTGAGCACATGCAGATGCACATATGCACATAAACACACACAGACATGCAGACACACAATCACTCACAGATGGGCAGACTTGCAGACACACACAATCACATGCAGACTTACAGACACACGCAGACACACAATCACACACAGACATGCAGACTCACAGACACACACAATCGCACACACACACACACACAGACGGGCAGACACACACAAACACGCAGACACACACAATCACACACACACAGCCGGGCAGACCCACACATGGTCAGAGCAATCCACACCCAGGTGGCCGTGTCTGTTGCCAGTGAGACCCAGACCTTCGCACACGTGTAAATGTGCTCACGGAAACCCAGACACCCACATGCACACAACGCCCCCCCCCCACAGACCAGACTCACGCACCTCCCCATGTGCTCTGTGCAGCTGGAGCCAGCCCCGCCCACGGGTGCACTGCCTGTGCCAGGCCTGGGGTGGGGGGCACCACTGGGGAAGGGGCTGGCTGGTCCGGTCTGTGGGGCTGACCCTGTGTGTGTGAGTTGCACCCCGGCCACCTGGTAGTCATAAGCAGCCCCTAGGTATTCCCTCAGCAGCCAGGGCAAAGCCCACCCCGCCTCCGCCACAGGCTGTGTGCTGCCCCCCAGAGCTGGCTGCATGCGGCTCGCCCGGGGGGTGCAGGGTGCTGCGGAGAGGCGGGACAGAGGCCGAGCTTTCCTTCCCTGGCTGGTGCCCAGGCGATGCCCATGGCCCGGTGCCCGTTCCCTGCCCAGCTGGAGGAGGGGCCACGCCAGCATCCGCCACGCCCTGGCCTGGAGCACTGGGATTCTGGGGGGCAGGATGCAGGGGTGTCAGCTGGACAGGAGTTGGCCCCTCTCCTGCCCCGCCCCCTTGCAGAAGCTCCACCCCTGCCCCGCCCCTTCCAGCAGGCCCCGCCCCATTTCCCCATTCGGCCCTGCCCCTCTGGCTGGGGGATGCCTGGGGAGGAGGTGTCTGGCCAGGCTGCCGACTCGACGCCCACCAAACCAAGCACCAGCGCCCCCCCAGCCCCTCCCCCGCGCTCGCCCCCACTTTCCCCGGGGCGCTGGGGTGGCCGTCCATCAGGGATTGGGGTGCACCCTGGGATGGGCAGAGCACTCACAGGGGTGCCAGTCCTGTGCCCAATCCCCTCTGCAGCATTCTGCACGCAGGGGTGTGGGGCCTGACCTGAGGCCAGCTGCCTGGGAAAATCTTCACCCCCTCCCCTGCGCCAGCTTGCTGCAGCCCACGGGGAGGGGCTGTGCTGTGGGGGCGCATCAGGCTGGCGGATGAGCCACCCAGGGCCCAAGCCACCGCGACAGCCACACCTCTTCCCTCTCGGGGTATGTCAGCACCAGCCTCCCCCGTGCTCCCACAGGGAAACTGAGGCATGGGGGGAGGCAGCCACAGGTGGATGGAAAAGACCTCAGGTGCCATGTGTCCCCCGGCCCCTCCCAGAGCTAGGGAGAGAACCCAGGACTCTTGGCTCCCAGGCTCGCCCTGCTCTAACCACTAGTTTCCACTTCTCTCCTCAGTGGCTGGGCTCAGTAGGACTCCCGCTGTGCCCGAGCTCAGAACCTGAGGCCAGCTTTAGCAGCAGGCCAGGCTGCTCAGCCAAGGGCGCCCCACGGTGCCAGCCCCTCGGCTGCCCAGCACACCCACACGGGCTGGCTTCGGTGCCGGCATGGCGGCCTGGGGCCCCAGGAGTCACCCTGGGCTGCTCCGTGGGGTCCCCTCTGAGCCCTGCTTCCCACCCCAGGACAGCAGCTGGGGGGACTCCGCTCTGCTGGCCCCATAGCAGGTCCTGCAGCCCAGCTCCGGCCACGCCGGCCCTACCCAGCTGGCAGCAGAGCTGTTGGGACCCATGCCCAGCACCGCTGCCCCTGGGTGACCAAGCCTGGCCCTGCACCTGAACACCCCACCTCTGGCAGCTCCCTGGAGCAGGTGGGTCAGAGCCTGGGGGGCAGGGGTGTGTGGCAGCCCCCTTCCCCGCAGCCCTCCTGGGCCCCCTCTGCCCCACTCACCCCTGTTGGAGCAGCCAGGAAGCACCAGGATGCTTCTGGCCCAGCCATGGTGCCCAGTGGCCTGGCCAGGTCCCCAGCCTGGGCTCTGCTCCCCACACCCCTCCACCCCAGCTGCCTGCCTGCCTCAGCCACCTGTGCTCACTGCTCCCCAGGCAGTGTCTCAAGCTGGAGGTTACCTCTAACCTGGCACCGGGGAGCTCCATGCAGCATGAGTGAGAGCAGCTGGCGTTCTGCTGGGGCCGCTGCTCCACCCCGAGCACCCCTTGGGCATGTGAACGGCACCGGCTCAGGGCCAAGGCCAGATGGGCCCGGCACGACACAGGCCTTCGCCAGCCACGGAGCTGCCTCCTGCAGTATTGCCCTGCTGGTACGGCTCCCACACCCCAGCCCTGCCCTCTACCAGCCGGGTGCCCAAGTCCCAGAACTGAGCTTGACTGGCACCAATGCTGCCATCCTCTCCTGTGCTGGGCCTTGCCCTGCCCTGCAGGCGACAGGGACAGGGCACAGAACAGACCTAGCCCAGGAATCAGAAGCCACCACTCCATCCCTCTCCACTCCCCAGGCTGTACCCTGGCTGCAGGGCCCTGAGCATTGGTTGGCGAGACATCCCTGGGTTAACTCCTTTCTCAGGGGAGGTTTTAGATACCGCATTGTCATTTGGCCGATCATTGTACTCAGCCCTGTTCAACGCCAACAGGCCCGGGTTGCCGGCCCCAGGGATAGAACCTGGGACATAGGGGCTGAAGCCCTGCACTCTACCACGAGCTAAAGGCCAGCGGGCCCTCAGCTGAAGCTGTAGAGCACGGACGTCACTCACTGCAGATGAGGTCTCAGTGCCTCTGGGTACTTCCTATAGAAATGCATTTTGTAGAACAGTTCCTAGAGGTAGGGAAGGGAAAGCGAAACCTCTCTGTGCCCTTTAGTTTTGGATTGTTTCATTGCTTGCCCTGTGGAGTGACTGAGGTGCGCCTGGGAAGGCCTGGGAGATGGGCACCTCCAGGCGCTTGCAAGGGCTGGAGCAGGCAGGTCCCAGCCCAATGAGAAGAACAATAGAACCTGTGAAATGGGCCCATTGAAAGAAGATTGGACACGTGGAGGCCTGGGGAGGCACCAGCAAGCGCCTGCCTTTGGAAGCACCAGGAGAAGGTGCTAAATGCATATTCATAAAATTGCTCTTCCAGATTATGCATATGCATGAGCCGGCTAACTGGTGCCAACCTGCGTGGGAAAGAGGACGCTAGAAACGGAAGCATCTTACACGGGGACCCGGGTTTGTCTTGCCGGCACTGGAGCACCGATGCGGATCGGCAGAAGCCCGGCTCCACCCGGCCCCAGCTCACTCACCCGGCCCCAGCTCACTCACCTGGCCAGGGCAGTTAGGGGGAGCAATGACTGGTAACAGCAACAAGCCAGGAGTGAGTGTGTGTGTGTGTGTAATAAATCTGTGCGTGTGTATGCAAGATCTGTGTGTGTAATACATCTGTGTCTGTGTGTATAATAGATCTTCGTGTGTGTGCAATAGATCTGTGTGTAACAGATCTGTGTGTAATAGATCTGTGTCTGTGTGTAACAGATGTGTGTGCAATAGATCTGTGTGTAATAGATGTGTCTGTGTGTGTAACAGATGTGTGTGTAATAAATCTGTGTGTATGCAAGATCTATGTGTGTAATAGATCTGTGTCTGTGTGTGCAATAGATCTGTGTCTGTGTATGTAATAGATGTGTGTAACAGATCTGTGTGTCTGTGTGTGTAACAGATCTGTGTGTGTGTGTGTGTGAAAGCTCATATGCATATGACAAGTGTTGACTGCTGCGTGTGTACTAGCAGTAAACACGGGGTTTTGCCTTTTCCCCTGCAAAGCCCCCGTGTGGGACCGGTCAGCACAAGACAGGCCCGGCACTGGCTCTGGTGAGGGCGCAGCACTGGGTTCCTAACGCCAGTGAACTGTTGGGGGACTCCCCAGGGGGGCCGTGAGCTGGGGCAGCGGCTGCAGGCGCAGGCCGTCACAGCTGGGTTGGGAGCAGCCCTGTGGGTAGAGTAAGCAACTGGGCAGCAGGGTGTCTCAGGGTTATGCCACATATGGGAGGGCAGTGGGGCCTAGTGGTTAGCGCAGGGGGCTAGAACCAGGACTCCTGGGTTCTCTCCCTGGCTCTGGGAGGGCAGTGGGAGCTGGGAGCCAGGACTCCTGGGTTCTCTCCCTGGCCCTGGCAGGGCAGTGGGGACTAGTGGTTAGAGCAGGGGGGCCAGTGCCAGGACTCCTGGGTTCTGTCCCTGGCTCTGGGTGGGAAGTGGGGTCTAGTGGTTACAGCAGAGGGGTTGGGACTTCCGATCGGGCCTAGCAGCGCTCTGCTGGGCACCCCCCATGCACTCCCCTTCCCCCGCTGTGCCTGTGCTGGGGGGACGCTGGGCGGGGGACGCTAGCCGCACGCTCGGGGCCTCCTGGGGGCTGCAGCGGCTGTGGGAGCGTTGCCCCGACTGCCCCACTGCAGAGCTGGCTCGGAGCTTGCGGCTGGTTTTTCCACTGGCTGTAATTACACCCGCCCGCCCCACGTTCCCGCTCCCAGGCGGCTGACTAACATGCAGCGGGCTGCACTCCCCCGCTTGCTCGGCAGCAGGCAGGCGGAGAGCTGGCCTGGGCCCAGCTCCCTCTCACGCTCAGGCAGCGGCCGCCCCTCTGGCAGGGAGCTCGCTGGGCTCCGGGTGGAGTTCTCCGTGGGCCCCTCCACCAGGGACAGGCATCACCTTTGGGCCCTTCAGAGGCCGGCGTAACTTAGAGCAGCCCCAGGGTGCTCCAACCAGCAGTGGCCTCGGGCCGTGGCCCAGTGGCGTTGGTGCAGCTCGGCATTCCTGGGGCACAGCACCAGCCTGCTACGCTCCCTGCCACACACCCCTCGGCTGGGCCTGGCCTGCGGGGGTGGTAGCAGCACGAAGCGGGGGCTCACCCACCCTGCTTTGGGCCCCAGGGTGCTGGCAGGCGGGCAGGGGATGCTCCCCGGCCTGTGCCGTCCAGGGGCTCTGTCATGCTGGGGGCAGCCTGCGCCCGGTTCTTGGACGCCCCCGGGGAAGAGCAGAGCCTGTGTAACACCCCAGGGCTCAGCATAAGGCAGGCAGGAGGTGACCCCTGGCCCTGGGCAGCCCCAGGCCGGTCCCAGGGGACGGAGTGGGACTGGGTCACCTGGCCCCGGCGTTGGAGCCACCTGCTACCCCCACTCTCCGGGGGGCGCCTCAGGCCACCGCCATTCCCCAGCACCACTTGTGGGTGGGCGCCTCCCCCATCAGCTACCTGATTCCAGCACCATGGGCGGCTGATGGGCATGGCCAGAGCACCCCCCGACTGCTAGAGTGATGCCACTGGGAGACACCCGCCCCCCGGCGTGCCCTCCTTCTGGCCTTCCTCCCTGGCCGGCTGGCAGCCCCCTCCCTGCGGCGGCTCAGCCAGCTGGGCAGAGGTCCGCGCACGCCGCTGCTGGGGTGCCTTTGTCTCCCCGCTCGTGCCATGGGCGCTCGGGGTGCTGCTCGTTTCTGCCAGAGCCCCCCCTGCACCCCACCCCAGCCAAACCAGCTGCTCCGCTTTCACACCCCCTCCGAGGCTACCGGGCTGTAGGCAAGGACTGCCCTGGGCTGCTTACATGGCTGCCAGTGACCTCAGGGACTCTCCTCTGCCTGGGAGCGGTATAGTAGCAATGACACACAGCCAGCAGATTTGATTCAGTCCACCACAGGGCTGCCTCTGGCACAGCTTCTCACTCCACCAGCCCCACTCCCAGATCCCGGGGGCGCCACGTGCCTCGTGGGGTGTGTGCCCCGCGGCTTCAGCCCCATACTTGGGCCGGGTGGGGGGAGGGAATCCGTCACCAACACCAGCTTCAGCTGGCAGGAGAGAGCCGCCCAGCACACGCCTCCCTCCCGGCTTCCAACGCCCCCCGTCCCCTCCCCCCGGACCCCACCCCCCGGGCCCCACTCCCCCGGCTCTCAACCCCCCCGGACCCCTCCCCCCGGGTCTCAGCCCCCCCCGGCACCCAACCCCCCCTCGACTCCCCCACCTCTCCCCATTCACCCCCGTCCCACCCGCTCCCCATTCATCGGCCCGGCGAGCCCCGCCCCGCCCCGCCCCCGACGTCAGGCCGCGAGGGGGAAATCGAGGCAGGCCGGGGGCGCGCCGGGAGCGGGGCAGGGGCAGCGCCGAGCGCCGGCAGCCGGTGAGTGCGGGCGGGCGGCTCCCTTCTGCCCGGCCCGGCCCGGCCCCGCGGCGCGGCGACTGCGACCCCCCTCCAGCCCCGGGCCGGGCAGGGACCCCCCCCCCGGGAGCCCTTTGTCCTGCCCCCCCCCCGCGCCGGCCCCGCCCCCGCCCCCGCCGAGCTCACAGCGGCTCCCCCGCCCCCCTCGGGGTCCCACGCGTGGGCGGGGCGCGCAAAGAGCGCGCAGCTCGGCGGCCGCGCAGCCCGGGGGCGTCCCCCGCGATCGGCCCCGTGTCCCCCCCCCCCCGGCCCCGCCCGCCCCTCTCCGCCCCGCCTGGCAGGGGGGCTCCGGCAGCAGCGCCCGCGCAGGCCGGCAGGGGGCGGGCGGCCCAGCTTTTGTCCGGCTCGGCTCGGCTCGGCTCGGCACGGTAGGGTACGGAACGGGCTTTTGTCCCCGCGAGCCCGGGGCGGGGGGCTGGGGGAGGCTGGGGGGCGGATCCATGCTGGGGGCTGCGCTCCCCTGTAGCCCCGGTGCGCCCCTGGGGCCGGGACTGGGGGTGGCGGGGGCGGCTCCGAGCTGGCTGGGGGGTTCTTGGGGGCGGCTCCGAGCTGGCTGGGGAGAACTGGGGGGCGGCTCCGAGCTGGCTGGGGAGAGCTGGGGGGCGGCTCCGAGCTGGCTGAGGGGTGCTGGGGGGCGGCTCCGAGCTGGCTGGGGAGAGCTGGGGGGGCGGCTCCGAGCTGGCTGGGGGGTGCTGGGGAGCGGCTCCGAGCTGGCTGAGGGGTGCTGGGGGACGGCTCCGAGCTGGCTGGGGGGTGCTGGGGAGCGGCTCCGAGCTGGCTGGGGGGTGCTGGGGGGCGGCTCCGAGCTGGGGGCAGTGCTAGGCTGGCTAGTTATGGGGCTGCTGGCAGAGTGCTCACCCTGCCCCCCCCAGTGCAGAACTTGGGGGTCACCCTGCCCCTCCGCCTGGGCTGGGTCTGCAGCTGCCCTAGCGTGTGCAGCTGGGTGGTGGCCTGGGGCCATGCCACTGGGTGCCCATGGCGGCCAGGATGCCCTACACAGCAGGGGCCGAGCCCAGTGCCCACCCTCCCCTGCAGCCCCGGGCTGGGGGACAGGCTGGTAGGCAGGTGCCGGGGTGGGGGCAGCCTGGGCCGGCTGTGGGTGGCTCCCTACTCGGGGCTGGGGGCAGTGGGGCACTGGCTCTGCCAGCCAGGGGGCAGGGCCTCCCAGAGACTCCAGCTTGCTGCCTCCCCATCCTGCTGGGTGCTGGCGAGAGGTGCCGGGGCAACGGGGTGCAAGGTGCTGTCCCCCTGTGGGGGAGGGTGAAGCTGGGCCTGGACTTGGGGTGTGACCAGCAGGGGCAGGGGTTGCCCCCTTGGTGGGGCTGGCTTCCTGGCCGGGCTGGCCTGATTCCTACAGCTTCCCTTCCTCCGGAAATCCTTTCCCACTGGGGGGGGGTGGGCAGCTTCCTGCTTCCCGCCTGGAAAACCCTATGCTTCTGCCCCCGCCAGCTGGCCGCCCGCCCGCCCGCCCCAGGGGCCTGTCCCACGCCTGCTCCGGCCGGCCGGGCCCAGGGAGGGGTGGGGGGCAGCTGGGCTGGCCATGGCCCTCTGGGACAGGGCTGGTCACCCTGTTTGCTCGGCTATGCCCTTCTCTAGCCCCCTCCCCCCCCAGCTGCAGCGGGGTGTGGGGCTGAGTGCCAAAGCCCCTCACTGGCCTGGCATCGCCTGGCGGCCCTCGCGCTCCCTGTGCTGGAGAGGGAAACTGAGGCACAAAGACAGGCGTTCCCGAGGTCAGCAGAACCGCTGGGGCCCTGCTGTGGGGGTGGGCTGACACCCCCCTCACTTGCCCTGCCCTCCCCCGGCTGGCCAGGAGGCAGAGGAAGCCAGGCGGGGAGGGGCCCCAGCTGGGCTGAAGGACAGCCCCCCCCCACGCTGATGGCAGGAAGTCCTTACCGAGCAAGGCACTCACACAAAGGGGGATCTCTGCTCGGCCGAGGTGGGGGGAGCTCCCAGCAGGAGGGGCCCAGCCGTGGGGCTGGCCGGTTGCTCCCACTGAGCCGAGCAGTGGGGTGCGTGGCCCAACAGGCGGGGGGCCCCCAAGTTTCGCTGCATCTAGCCACGAGCCTGGCCCACTCACAGGCTCGGCCCTGGGCTGTGGGGCTGGACCCCAGGGCGTGGGCTCAGGTGGCAGCCCCGGCAGGTCGCCCCCCCGGGTGGGTGAGGCCACTCACTGCTCTGTGGGGCTGGGCGGCGGGGCGGGGGAATCTGCCTCTGCCCCCCCAGCTGAGGGCTGCCAGCTGAAGCTGGTCAATGTCTCACTTGTCCCTGTTTCCGGCTGGCCGCATGGCCGGGCCCCATAACCCGCCTGTCTCGCCCCAGGCCGCCAGAGCAGCGTGGGTGAGCGCAGAGCTGGGGGTGCCACAGCCAGCCGGGCCGTGGGGCAGCATGGATGCCACCCTCCCAGGCCTCGTCCTGCTCGCCGCCCTCGTCCTGAGCCTGGACGCCGCCAGCTGGAGCCTGGTACCTCGGAAAACCATCCCCTACTCTGGTAAGTGTAGCCAGGCCGGGGGGCGGGGGCGCCGGAGCAGCTGCAACCGCGCTGGGGGATTGTAGCGGGGAAGCCGTGGCGCGTGCCTGGGGCTGGCAGTGGCGGGCGGGCAGGGGGCTGCCCGGCGCTGGCAGGAGCTCAAGAGCCAGATGCCCACGAACCCTTCCGAGCCCCGTGTCGCTGATGGCGTGCCGCGCCCGGGGGTGTCTCCGCAGGCTGCCACACGCCCGCCTCCCTCGGCGTCCTGGGAGTGGGGCCGTGTTCGGCCCTGGCTGGAAGGGGTGCTGAGAGTCCCCCGGGGGGCGTGTCTTTGCGAGGGGGCAGCTCTGGGCCGTGTAGGGCCGGGGGGACGCTGCTGCTCAGCCCCTTGCTCCCCTCCCCGGGGCGTGGCCCTGCCCTCAGCCCAACCTCTATGTGCCAGCCCCACGCAATGGCCGCAGCGGCCCGGGGCTGGGCTGTGCCATCTCAGTGCGCGGCTGGTGCTGGTGGGCCCTGTGGGTTCAGGCATGTGCTGCCAGGCTGTGTCCAGAGCTGGGGCTGGGGGCTGGGGCTCTGCCCGGGTACAGGGGGTCCCCTGGCTCTGGGCCATGCACAGCTGCCTGGGGAGCCCTCGGCGCCAGCCTGGGGCCTGTGGCCCCCCACGAGGGGCTGCCCCACAACCAGCCTGGGGCTGGATTTCCTGCCGGCCCCTGGGCAACCTCTCTGCTGCCCCCCCAGAGCCTGGCTGATGGACCCCCCAGGGCCTCAACCACCCCCCCGGGCCTGGCCAACTCCCCCCTGCCGCAGGCCTGGTCAGTGGGCCCCCCCCCACTGTGGGGTGGGACTGAGCACGGCCGTTCTGCCCTCCCCCGCGCTCCCGTCAATGGCCCTTTCTCTGGGCACGGCAGCCTGGGGGCCGGGCAGGGGCCCATCCCCCACAATGGCTCCTTTGTCCAGCCGGCGGGGCGGGGGTGGCCGCCGTGCTCCATGGCCCCGTGTGGGCTCCCCCGGCCCGGGGCGCTCAGCAGCTCCCTGCACACACAGGCTGTGGGGAGCCGCTCCCGGCTCAGGCTGGTCCCAGCCAGGAGAGAAGCCGGGGTGGGTGGGGGGCACCGGTGGGCGGGGGCTGGGCTGTGGAAAGGTGGGCACCCTGGCTGTGGCTCCGTGCCGGCTGGCCTGGCCCTGGGGTGCTACTGGCTGGACCGTGCAGGGAGGTGCTGGCTGGCCTGGCCCTGGGGTGCTACTGGTTGGACCGTGCAGGGAGGTGCTGGCTGGCCTGGCCCTGGGGTGCTACTGGCTGGACCGTGCAGGGAGGTGCTGGCTGGCCTGGCCCTGGGGTGCTACTGGTTGGACCGTGCAGGGAGGTGCTGGCTGGCCTGGCCCTGGGGTGCTACTGGTTGGACCGTGCAGGGAGGTGCTGGCTGGACCATGCAGGGTGCTGCCGGCCGCAGGCCACGTGGGGGCTATCGGCTGGCGGGGGGACGGGGCAGAGGCCAACAGTGGCTCAGGCTGCCACCCGGAGCTCTCTCAGGTTTAAGGCTCATGGTGCCCTGTCTTGGGGCCCCGTGTCCCACCTCCTTCAGGCGCCGGGGGTGCAGGGCTGTGGCCGGGTCCCCCCAGCACCCCTGACCTTGCCTGCCCCCCGCAGAGCTGAAAGAGGTGGTAAAGCGCTTCTCCAAGGCGGACGTGTCCCATTACGTGACGCTGACGCTGGGCGAGGCCGAGGCCATCCTCTACGTGGGCGCCCGGGAGGCCGTCTTCGCCCTGGCCACGGGCCCCCTGGAGCTGAAGGCAGCGGTAAGCGGGGGGAGGGCAGGGGAGGCCATGGGGGGGGGGGCTGAGCCGTTGGGGCGGGGTGCCTGGCTCACCCCACCCCGCCCCACTGTGCCCCACAGATCTCCTGGGAGGCGCCAGCGGAGAAGAAGCTGGAGTGCATCCAGAAGGGGAAGAACAACCAGGTATGCGCCCGGCCCAGCCCAGGGCAGCCTGCGGGGGTGGGGTGGGGGTGCCTGGCTTGGGGGCCGACCCCCACCCCCACTGCTGACCGGCCCCTTCTCCCCAGACCGACTGCTTCAACTACGTCCGCTTCCTGCAGAGCTACAACAGCTCCCACCTGTACGTGTGCGGCACCTTCGCCTTCCAGCCCAAGTGCACCTACATCGTGAGTACGGCACGGCACGGCACGGCACGGCACGGCTGTGGGGCTCCCGCACCGCCACCGTCCTGCCCCACAGCGCCCCCCTGCTGGGCCGGGCCGGAGTCACTGGTACCTCCCCGTCCTCACAGCGCCCCCCTGCTGGGCCAGACTGGAGTCACCGGTACCTTGCCCCCTGCTGGGCCGCGCCGGAGTCACCAGTACCCCCCCCTCACCCGGCATCCTGCCCCCCGCCCACAGCGCCCCCTGCTGGGCCAGGCTGGCTGGTGGAGGCTGGTTGGGAGCTTGCTGGGCTCTGCTGGTGGGTGCTGCTCCCTGGGTGGTCAGTGGTGGGTACCCGTCTCTGACCCGCGGGGGCTTTTCTTGCAGGAGGTGCCCAGTTTCTCCCTCAACAGACTGGCCTTTGAGGACGGGAAGGGCAAGTGTCCCTACGACCCAGCCAAGGGCCACACTGGGCTCCTCGTGGGTAGGTGGGCCGTGCGGGGAGGGGGCAATAGGACGGGGCTCTGGGCACAGCCGACAGAACCGACCGGGCGCCTCGGCTTAAATCCGGCCACTCGCAGCCCCAGGCTGGGCTTTCCTTCTCACTGGGGCACGGCCGGCCCCCGCCAGCCCCTCCGCCGCCCCAGCTACTACCCGCTGTCTCGGAACGCCCCATCCAGCCGCCCCGACTCAGCCGAGCGGCTCGTAAACCTCTTTCACCAGCGCCGCACAGGTTCTCCCGGGCCCCCCGAGCTGGGTCACTAGGTTCTTGGGTCTCCCCTGGGTCCCCCCTGCGGGCTGCTCTCACCCCAGCGGGCCAGGAGCCCGGCAGAAGAACGGGGCCGGAGAGTACCTGGCGGTGGTGCTTTCCACCCGGCCGTGCCCCTGGGGGACGCCTCCGGGGTCCCCAGCCTTGGCAGTGGGAACGTTGGCTCCCGGCACCCAGGGGCTCCCTGCCAGGCCCTCTTTGGGTTTCCCGGGGAGGGGGGAAGGCCTGGGAGCCCCAGCGCGGGCGGGCTGCTGGGGCATTCTGCCTCCCGAGATGTGGGTCGGACGTCCGGGCCGCTGCCCCTTTGTTTCACCCCCGCCCGGGCAGGGGACAGTCACCCCCGTTGGACAGCTCCGAGCACCGCTGCAGACCCAGTGTCGGACGGTCGCTACCCGCGTGGCCCAGGCCTGGCTACCGCGGGCCGCGCTGGGGCCGTTCCCTCCGGCGGTGACAGGCCCGGCTCCCTGCTGGTGGGTGTTAACCCCTCGTGGGTCGCACCCCCAGACGGCGAGCTGTACTCGGCCACGCTCAACAACTTCCTGGGCACGGAGCCGGTGATTCTCCGCAACCTCGGCCCCCACTACTCCATGAAGACGGAGTATCTGGCCTCCTGGCTCAACGGTGAGGGGGGGCCTGGCTGTGTGGGGTGCACGTGGTTGTTGGGGGGCCTGGATCTGTGGGTTGCAGTCATGGGGGGGGCCTGGCTCTGTGGGGCGCATGTGGTCATTGCGGGGGACCTGGCTGTGGGGCACCCACGGTCATTGGGGGGGACCTGGTTGTGTGGGGCACCCACAGTCATAGGGGGGGCCTGGATCTGTGTGGTGCAGTCATTGGGGGGGGCCTGGCTGTGTGGGGTGCACACGGTCATTGGGGGGGACCTGGCTGTGGGGCACCCATGGTCATTGGGGGGGCCTGGATCTGTGTGGTGCAGTCATTGGGGGGGGCCTGGCTGTGTGGGGCGCACACAGTCATTGGGGGGACCTGGCTGTGGGGGGTGCACGTGGTTACTGGGGGGACCTGGCTGTGTGGGGCCCATGTGGTCATTGGGGGGGCCCGGCTGTGTGGGGGGGGCCCAGCCATTGGGGCATGCAGGCTGTGCTAGCCGTGGGAGGCTGTGGGGCAGGCGCCATTGGAGGGGGCAGAGGGCAGGCTGGCTCCGGTGGCCCGGCCCCGAGTGTGGCAGGCGTGGCAAGGGGCCAGGCCTGGGGGGTACGCGGGGCGTGGGCCCGGCTCTCACCCACTCCCATTGCAGAGCCGCACTTCGTGGGTTCCGCCTTCGTGCCGGAGAGCCAGGACAGCAGCACCGGCGACGACGATAAGGTCTACTTCTTCTTCAGCGAGCGGGCGCTGGAGCTCGACTGCGAGGCCGAGCGGGTGGTGGCCCGCGTGGCCCGGGTCTGCAAGGTATGGCCAGGAGCCCGCTGCCGCCCTCGGGGCCGGGCCGGGAGCCCGCTGCCGCCTTTGGGGCCTGGCCGGGCCGGGAGCCCGCTGCCGCCTTTGGGGCCTGGCCGGGCCGGGAGCCCGCTGCCGCCTTTGGGGCCGGGCCGGGCCGGGAGCCCGCTGCCGCCTTTGGGGCCGGGCCGGGCCGGGAGCCCGCTGCCGCCTTTGGGGCCGGGCCGGGCCGGGAGCCCGCTGCCGCCTTTGGGGCCTGGCCGGGCCGGGAGCCCGCTGCCGCCTTTGGGGCCTGGCCGGGCCGGGAGCCCGCTGCCGCCCTCGGGGCCGGGCCGGGCCAGGCCCAGCAGCAGGTCCAGAGCCCGCTGGCGGCTGGCACAGCTGGGTGCTGAAGGACTCATGGCACCCAGCTGTGGGGGGCCAGTGCCAGGGCTGTGTGCCGGCGCTCGGCTGGGCCATGGGGCTCCCAGGAGCCAGCTGAGCCCTGGATCTTCCTGCCCCTCACCCGGAGCCTCCCTCCGCCAGGGGGACATGGGCGGCGCCCGGACCCTGCAGAAGAAGTGGACGACCTTCCTGAAGGCCCGGCTGGCGTGCGCCGTGCCCGAGCAGCAGCTGCACTTCGGCCGCCTGCAGGCCGTGTTCACGCTGGCCGGGGCCACCTGGCGCGACACTGCCTTCTTCGGCCTCTTCCAGGCCCGCTGGTGAGCGGGGCGGGTCCCTGGGCGCCCCCGGCTCCTGCCCCCGGCCCCCCGCGCTCACCCTCTCCTCCCCTCCCGCAGGGGCGACGTGGACGTCTCGGCCGTCTGCCAGTACCAGCTGGAGGACGTGCGCCAGGCCTTCGAGGGGCCCTACAAGGAGTACCGGGAGCAGGCCCAGAAGTGGGGCAGGTACTCGGACCAGGTGCCCAGCCCCCGGCCTGGGGCGGTAAGTGCCCCCCCCTTGAGCACTCAGCGCGGCCCCTCTCCCCCGGCCGAGCCCTGACCCTCCGCCCGCCCTCTTGCAGTGTATCACAGCCTGGCACCGGCAGAACGGCGTGGCCAGCTCGTTGGAGCTCCCCGACAACACCCTCAACTTCGCCAAGAAGCACCCGCTGATGGACCAGCCCGTGCTCCCGCCCCGCGGCCGGCCCCTCCTGCTCCAGCGGGGCGCCAACTTCACCCGCCTGGCGGTGCACCGGGCATGGGCGCTGGACGGGGCCGCCTACACCGTGCTGTTCATCGGGACAGGTACCCACCGGGGCTCGCCGGGGGGGTGGGGGGGGTCTGCCCCCCAGCTCCCGCCAACCGTGCCCTGTGGCTTCTGCAGGGGACGGCTGGCTGCACAAAGCCCTGGTCTTGCCTTCCCGCATCCACCTGGTGGAGGAACTGCAGGTCTTTGCGTCGGCCCAGGCCGTGGAGAGCCTGGTACTTGCCCCCCGCAAGGTAGGGGGCAGGGCAGGGCAGCTAGGGGGGAGTTGAGGGGCCGGAGGGATGTTGGGGGGCCAGGGTGGGGGGTCCTGGGGCTGGCAGGAGGGGTCGGGGTGGGGGGTGTCCCAGGAGTTGAGCGGCTGGAGGGATGGCGGGGCAGCCCTGGGACCGGCAGGGGGCGTCAGGGGGTTGGGGTGCTGGGGGGGGGCGTCCCAGGAGTTGAGGAGCTGAAGGGATGTTGGGGGGGGGGCCCTGGGCTGGCAGGGGGGGTCAGAGGGATCGAGAGACCCTGGGCTGGGGGGGGGGTGTCACAGAGGGGGCTAGGATGGGGGGGTCCCAGGAGTTGAGGGGCTGGAAGGATGTTGGGGGGGCCAAAGGGATCAGTGGGGGGGTCCCAGGCCAGCGGGGGGGCTGGTGGTGTGTCTGGGCCTTGCCGCCAACCCCGTGACTCCCCCCCCACCCCAGAGGCTGCTTTTCGCCGGGTCCCGCTCCCAGGTGGCCCAGCTGCCGCTGGCCGACTGCAGCAAGTACCACTCCTGCGCCGACTGCGTCCTGGCCAGGGACCCCTACTGCGCCTGGAGCCCCAACGCCAGCCGCTGCCTCCCCGCCGAGGGCCCCGACAGGTGAGGGGCGGGCGTGGGCGTGGGGGGGAGGGGCGGGCGCCCCGTGAGAGCCCCCCCGCATTGCCAACGCTCTCGCTCCTGCAGGTCGCTGCTGCTCCAGGACGTGCTCAACGCCGACACTGGGCGCTGCAGCCCCCCCCGAGCAGCCCCCCCAGGTGAGAGGCCCCCGCCCCGCACAGCCCCTGGTGGGGGTGGCTGGTAGCTGGGGGGCAGGGACACCTCTGGCTGTGCAGCCCCGTTTGGGGGCCTGCGGCAGCTCAGGCCTGTGCCCACTGCTCCTGGGGGCACCTCGGAGCCGCTGCCCACGGCCTCCCCCTAAGCATAGGGCACTTGGCCCCCTGCAGCACCCCCCTCAGCAAAGGGCGCCCGGCCCCTGGGTTCAGCCCCCCACGGTTCCCCCACCAGCTAAGGGCGCCCGGCCCCCAGGTTCAGCCCCCCACGGTTCCCCCACCAGCAAAGGGCGCCCGGCCCCTGGGCTCAGCTCCCCATGGGACCCCTCAGCAAAGGGTGCCCGGCCCCTGAGTTCAGCCCACCAGCTAAGGGCGCCTGGCCCCTGGTCTCAGCTCCCCATGGGCCCCCTCAGCTAAGGGCGCCCAGCCCTTGGGCTCAGCCCCCCACGGTTCCCCCACCAGCGAAGGGCGCCCGGCCCAGAGGGGCTCTGACCCCGGCCCTCTCTCCTGCAGCGAAAGCCGCCCCCAAGAACATGACGGTGGCAGCCGGCGCGGACCTGCTCCTGCCCTGCCGCCTCACCTCCAACCTGGCCCGGGCCCGCTGGGCCTTCAACGGGCGGGAGCTGGCGGCCGAGCACGCCTGGGTGCGTTACGCCCCCCACCTGCAGGCCCTGCTCCTGCGCGAGGCCGGCCCCCAGCACAGCGGTACCTACCGCTGCTTCTCGGAGGAGCAGGGCACGCGCCTGGCGGCCGAGCACTACGCCGTACAGGTGGTGCCGGGGCCGGCCGGCACGCTGGAGGCCAGGGCTCCGGTGGAGAGCCTGGGGCTGGGCTGGCTGGTGGCAGGGGCGCTGGGCGCCCTGTGCCTGGTGCTGCTGCTGGTGACGCTGTCCCTGCGGCGCCGGCTGCGGGAGGAGATGGCCAAGGGCGCCAAGGCCGTGGAGAGCACCCTGGTGTACCCCATCGAGCTGCCCAAGGAGCCGGCCAGCCCCAAGTTCGGGCCCGGCACCGCCTGTGACTCGGACGAGAAGCTCTGGGACCCGGCCAGCTACTACTACTCCGACGGCTCGCTCAAGATTGTGCCGGGCCATGCCGCGTGCCAACCCGGCCCGGCCCCGCCCTCGCCCCCCGCCAACGGCATCCCCGGCCAGCCCCTGCCCTCCCCGCCGCCCCACTCCCCCAACCGCCTGCACCTGGGCAGTGCCCGGGGCTCATCCTCCAACGGCTACATCCGCCTGCAGTTGGGCGCCGAGGAGCGGCCCGGCTACGCCGACCTGGCCGAGGAGCTGCGCCGAAAGCTGCAGCAGCGCCAGGCGCTGCCCGACTCCAACCCCGAGGAGTCGTCCGTGTGAGCCCGGGGCCGTGGGCCTGGCATTGCTACCTCACACCCAGCCGCCTCCCAGCGAGCCCTGGGGCCCGGACCGGAGCCCCCACGGCACTGGGCCTGGATGGCCGGCCGGCTTAGGAGCTGGCGAAAGCTGGCTGGATTTTGGACGCCGGCTGGCACCGGGCAGCCCGGCGGGGGCTCCACAGCGGAGCAGTTTGCCTCGCTCCGATTGCGCCCACTGCTGGGTGACAGCGGGGGCCTGCAGTCCTGGCCGGGACGGGGGAGTCCGGCCCTCTGGGGCCTACGTGCTGGTGGGGCCCCCAGTGTGTGCGCGCCGGCTGGGGGAAAGGGCTCCCCACGCTGCAGAGCCGGACTAGGGGGCTGCCAGGGCCCCTCTCCCTGGGGCAGGGCTGCCCCTGTAAATACCCCCCCGCCCTGTGGCCCTGCCCCATCCTTTGGGGGTGAAGGAGCAGCAAGCAACCCGCCCCCGTGTAACTTATTTGTTACAGTAATGTATTTATTGGCTGTACATATTTGGAGTATTTTTATATTAAAAAATAAAAGGGGAGAAACTCCCGCGGCAGCTGGTGCTGGGGCCGGGGGGGGACAGGGCTGTAGGGGTGGGAGCTGGCGCTGGCCTGGACCGGGGCCAGGCCTGGCCCTTCCCGGGCCCTGCACGGCCACTGAGCTCATGGAAAAAGGAACAGGCGGCTATAAAAGGGCAGGAAACCGCCAGCGCTCCCCTGGGAGCTGGCCTCCCACGGGCGGGGGGGCGGGGCCGGGCCCGGCTCGCTGAAAGCTGCTGGGGGGGAAGGACCCCCGAAGGTACTTGAGTAAAAATGCAGCTGCTGGGGGTACTTAACTACAAAGGCCGGGTGCCCCTTGGGAGTAAGAGTACATACCCCCGCCCCCCGGTCACAGCTACGTTGTACCCAAGTACCCCCCAGTAACCACAGCTGCCCTGTTACTCAGGGAACTTGGGGGCCCCACTGCCCTGTGGCCAGGCTCAGCCCTCTCCCTGGGGCCAGCAGGCTGTGAACCTTCCCCCCTCTCCTGCCAGCTGTGCCTGGGGCGCTCCACCCCCAGAGCTGCGCCAGGGCTGAGCTCGGCCTAGAAAAGCCAGGTCACTTGGGGCTGAGCCCTGGGCCTGCCCCACACCCTGCCCCGGCCGCACCGTCCCCTTAGAATGGGGAATTAATTCAGCCTGGGATGGGCCCTGCAGCAGGGGCACCTGGGGCCTGCAGGGATGCAGAGAGGGGGCCCGTGACCCAAGGCTGCAGCAGGGTGCCCTGGTATCGCTCCAGGGGCCAGCAGGCGGGAGGCCAGGCCTGGAGCGATTGTGCAGAGGTTCCAGCGTGCGTCAGAGCCCAGGCCCAGCCGCTGGGGAAACGCCGGAGCTGGGCTGGGGACAGGAGGGGGCCGTGAGCAGCCTCAGCGTGTCCCACCCCAGCATCTAGCAGGCAGGGAGGGAGCGTGGGACGGCCCAGCCCTCCCCGGAGCTCAGCTTGGCTGCTGGCCCACGGCCAGGGCTGTGTGGGACCCAGCACAGGGTTTCCCAGCATTGGCTGGAGGCTGGGAACGGTCCCTGCCAGCACACGAGCAAGCAGGGTGCTCACAGTAGGCCTGTAACAGGGTTCCCCAAGGAGGAGTGACTCACTCAGCAGGTAGAACAGGGAGTTTATTAGGCGACAGAGACACAGCTCAGCACAGAGGTGTCAGTGCAGCCGGCAGAGACGGTCATTCCAACCCAGCCTGGGGAGAGGAGCCCGAGGGGGGCCCCTATGGGGTGTAGCTTCCCCCCAGCCAGGCTGGCTCCTTCCAAATCCCCCCAACTTCCAACTGCCACCTCCAATTCAAACCCCACTCGGCTCCTCTCTGCTCTGTGTTCAGCTCAGAGGTGTTACCTGCCAGCTTAGGTCCCAGCCCCGGGGGTCAGGCGCAGTTCCTGTTCTGCACTAGGCTGGGCCTTTGTACCCTCTGCACGCAAGAGGCTTTAGAAGGGGAAAAGCTGCAGCGGCCGTGTCTGATGGAGCACGTCTGGGTCGGGGCAGCAGGACGCCTGGGTCCATTCCCTGTGCCGGGAGCGGGGCACGTGGCACTGCTTAGCACAGGAGGAACAGGACTCCCAGCTCCACGCTGGCTTTAGCGACTCCGTGCCCCTGGCTGGGCCTCAGTGTGCCCAGCTGTGAAATGGGCTGGAGATTAGGGACCAGCTTTGCAAAGGCTCTAAGCCACTCGTGGTTTTCAGGCCGGCCCCAGGACGGAGCACAGTCCAGGGAGGAGGGGCAGGACGCAGGACTCCTGGGAGAGGGGGGACCCTGGCTTGGGCTCCCAGGAGCTGCCCTGCTGGGCCGTTTCCCCAGAAGAGGCAATGCAGAGCTCCAGGCGGGAGCCCACCTCCGCCTTCATGGCCTGGCTTCCCAGCCTGCGCCGGGCCAGCTGCTTGGCACGGGGTTACGCAGCTCTGCAACAGCTAGGAAGCTGCCCAAGGGGCTGGCTCCTGGGGCGTCACCTCCCGGCCCCAGCAGATGCTGCTGCTCAGCGTGAGAGGCCTCGGGTCCCCCGGCCCCAGCTGGCCAGCCCCAGGACAGCACAGGGTGCCGGGCGGGGCTGTCTGGGAGCAGCCTGGCTGGCCTGGTGCAGCAAGCAGCCCTGAGGCCAGGGGCTCCAGCGTGGCCGTTCTCCAGGCCCCCAAACGCAGTGAGCAGGCAGGGCACCCCGGGACTCAGCCAGCCAGGAACAGCTGGAGCAGGCCCAGGGCTGATCCTTCCCAGGACTGGTGGCCCAGGAGAGAGCCTGGAGCTGGGCTCAGTGGAGCACGTGCCCTGTTTACCAGGGGCTGGAACTGCCGGCAGGAGCCCAGCTCATGGGTCTACCCAGGGCTCGTCAACAGCCCCAGCCGGCTGCTGTTCGCAGCTGTCCCCCCCGGGGCTGGCCGGCTCCTGCCTGGTGCACGCAGAAGGAGCCGGCCCCTGTAACGCTGCAGGCGGGCGAAGGGGGCCGAGGGCCCAGCCCAATGGCAGCCAGCAGCCGGCTGGGCACCCTGGGCTCGTTTCCCAGCAGCAGCAGGGCAGGGGCTGCACCCCCGCAGACAGCCCGGCCTGACCGGCTGTGGAACGGCAGCTGCGGAAGGGCTGTAGTGGGGGAAACTGAGGCAGAGAGGGGCAGCGGGTTGCCCAGCCCAGGGCTAACCAGCCAGTCCACAGCAGAGCCCCAGGTCCCTGTGCCGCAGGCCGGCTGCGTCGGGGCTGCTCCAGTTCAGGGCGCTGCTGGCCTCTCGCTCACCCCGGCCTGGGCTGCCAGCAGAGGGGGGCAGTGCCCGCCAGTGGAGGCTGGTGGGAGCCCACAGCTCTGAGCAGGGGCTGTAATTAAGCCTGAGCTCTCGGCAATGAGAGGGGCCTGGCTGGCTGTCTCTGCCCAGCGCCGCCTGTCATTTGGGGGGAGGAGGCAGCCCAGGCTCACCCCTGCTGGGGGTCACTGGCAGGGCAGGGGGAGCCAGTGGCAGAGGCACTGCCCCGCCCCAGAGCCCTGAACCCAGCTCCCTGCACAGCTGATGTGCTGGGATGCTGCTGGCGGGAGAGCGGGTCTCTTGGGTACAGCCACGTGGCCCAGAGCAGGGCCTGCCCTGGGGGGGGGGGGGAGGGGGGGGGCGGGACAGGGTGGCAGCTGCAAAGGGGCTGGGGGGCCTTGTGCATGGGCAGCAGGGCAGGGGGGTGTAAATTAGGGGGTTCCCCTGCTTGGCCCAGGCTGGGGGGGTGCCTGGGGGGCAGAGAGGGGGTGCCTGAAATTCTAGTGGTGGCCTTGTGGTAAGGGGGGGGGGGGTCCAAGCTGACCCTCACCCCACTGGGGCTACTGTGAGCTCCCCTAGGGCCCCCCAGCCAGCAGGAACAGCCCCGTCTCTCTGCCGGGCCTCTCCCAGGCGCTGTGCCCAGCACTGGCTGGGGTCAGCCTGGGGGCACCACAGGTACCTGTGTCCCAGCTCTATGGGGAGCGGGCTTGGGGGGGCGTCTCCCTCCCAGTGGGACCCCCAGGCCAGGCCCACTCCCAGCCTGGCACCCACCTGACTCTGGTCTGCACGTCCTGCCTCGCCTGGGTGGCACCGCCCGGCCGGGGGCCAGCAGCGGGTGGGCGCCACCCTCCCCGAGAGAGCACTGCCAGGTGCGCCCCACTGCCCCCCAGCGCAGCACCCCTCCCCACTGCCCCCAGCGCCCTGCCCCACTGCCCCCCAGCGCAGCGCCCCTCCCCACTGCCCCCAGCGCCCTGCCCCCCAGCGCAGCACCCCTCCCCACTGCCCCCAGCACCCTGCCCCACTAACCCCCAGCGCCCTGCCCCACTGCCCCCAGCGCAGCACCCCTCCCCATTGCCCCCAGCGCCCTGCCCCACTGCCCCCCAGCGCAGCACCCCTCCCCACTGCCCCCAGCGCCCTGCCCCACTGCCCCCCAGCGCAGCGCCCCTCCCCACTACCCCCAGCGCCCTTCCCCACTAACCCCCTGCGCCCTGCCCCCAGCGCCCTGCCCCCACTGCCCCCCAGCGCAGCACCCCTCCCCACTGCCCCCAGCGCCCTGCCCCACTGCCCCCCAGCGCAGCACCCCTCCCCATTGCCCCCAGCGCCCTGCCCCACTGCCCCCCAGCGCAGCACCCCTCCCCACAGCGCCCTGCCCCACTGCCCCCCAGCGCAGCGCCCCTCCCCACTACCCCCAGCGCCCTTCCCCACTGCCCCCCAGCGCAGCGCCCCTCCCCACTACCCCCAGCGCCCTGCCCCACTGCTCCCCAGCGCAGCGCCCCTCCCCACTGCCCCCAGCGCCCTGCCCCACTGCCCCCCAGCGCAGCGCCCCTCCCCACTGCCCCCAGCGCCCTGCCCCACTGCCCCCCAGCGCAGCACCCCTCCCCACTGCCCCCAGCGCCCTGCCCCACTGCCCCCCAGCGCAGCACCCCTCCCCACTGCCCCCAGCGCCCTGCCCCACTGCCCCCCAGCGCAGCGCCCCTCCCCACTGCCCCCAGCGCCCTGCCCCACTGCCCCCCAGCGCAGCGCCCCTCCCCACTGCCCCCAGCGCCCTGCCCCACTGCCCCCCAGCGCAGCGCCCCTCCCCACTACCCCCAGCGCCCTGCCCCCACTGCCCCCCAGCGCAGCGCCCCTCCCCACTACCCCCAGCGCCCTGCCCCCACTGCCCCCCAGCGCAGCGCCCCCCACTGCCCCCAGCGCCCCTCCCCCCAGCGCAGCGCCCCTCCCCACTGCCCCCAGCGCCCCGCCCCCCAGCGCAGCGCGGCCGGAAGCGGAAGTGGAGGCGGAAGTCGGGGGGGGGGGACCCAGGAGTCCGGCTCCCGCCCCCCGCCCCCATGGCCGCCCCCGGCTCCTGCTGCGGCCCCGCGCCCGGCGCGCGCCAGACCCTGCGGGAGATGGACTTCGAGCGAGGCGCGCGGGGGTCCGGGAGCCCCTGGAACCCCCCGACCGGCCCCGCCCCCGGGCCCCCTGCGCCCGCCTACTCTCACCCCTCCCCCACCCCCTCGTCTGACCCCCCAGACTCCCCCCCGACCCCCGCCTGACCCCGCCCCCGGGCCCCCTGCGCCCGCCTACTCTCACCCCTCCCCCACCCCCTCGTCTGACCCCCCAGACTCCCCCCCGACCCCCGCCTGACCCCGCCCCCGGGCCCCCCGCGCCCCTGCGCCCGCCTACTCTCACCCCTCCCCCACCCCCTCGTCTGACCCCCCCAGACTCCCCCGGGCCCCCGCCTGACCCCGCCCCCAGGCCCCCCGCGCCCCTGCGCCCGCCTACTCTCACCCCTCCCCCACCCCCTCGTCTGACCCCCCCGGGCCCCCGTCTGACCCCGCCCCCAGGCCCCCCGGACCCCCGCCTGACCCCCCCACCTGACCCCGCCGCTCTGTGCAGGTATCTGGGCGGCGGCGCTGCACGGGGACCTGGGCCGCGTCCGGCACCTGCTGGGGAAGCACCCGGAGCCCAGCCAGCCCGACGGGGCGGGGTACACGGCCCTGGTGAGTGCGGGGGGGGCCTAGGCTGGGGGGGGAGGAAGGGCTCAGCTGGGAGGGCTGCAGGGGGGCTCAGCTGGGGGGCCTGCGGGGGGAGGGAGCTCGGCTGGGAGGGCTGCGGGGGGGCCTCGGCTGGGGGGGGCGGGCTGAGCTGGGAGGGCTGCAGGGGGGCTCAGCTGGGGGGCCTGTGGGGGGAGGGAGCTCGGCGGGGAGAGCTGTGGGAGGGGCTCGGCGGGGGGGCCTGCGAGGGGAGGGGGCTCTGCTGGGGGACCTGTGGGGGGAAGGGCTCGGCCGGCAGGAGTGGCTCTCCTGAGCCCAGCCTGTGGCTTTGGAGACAGCCTGCCCCCTGCCCCGCCCCGCCCCGCCCCGCCCCGCCCCAGAGCCGGGGGCTGGACCCCACCCATGGCTGCGGGAGGCTGTGCCCTGGTTGGCGTGGGCCGGCCTGGCCGCAGGTGTGCTCCAAGCCAGGCCGGTGCCTGCTGGGGCGCTCCTGGAGCAGGGCTGGGCTGGGCTGCCCCCGGGGGGTGCCCCTCTGCTCGGCGGGGGGGTCCGGCGCGGGCAGCGGGGCGGCACCCGAGCACCCCCTGCGCTCTGTCTCCAAGCACTACGCCAGCCGCAACGGGCACAGCGCCGTCTGCCAGTTCCTGCTGCAGAGCGGGGCCGACTGCAACGCCCAGACCCACGGCGGAGCCACCGCCCTGCACCGTGCCTGCTATGGGGGCCACGTGGCTGTGGCCGGGCTGCTGCTGGCCCAGGGAGCCGACCCTGCCATTGTGGACGACGACGGCATGAGCAGCCTGCATAAGGTGCAGGGTTGGGCTCCTGCCCCACACCCTTCCCTGCGCTCAGCCCCCGTGCTGGGGGGGGGTCTCAGCCTGCAGCCCCGCCCCACAGATACGTGGCTGGCCCTCCGCCAGCCGGAGCAGCCCATCCTGGCCCCAGGGCTGAGGCGGTTCGGCCGAGGGCTGGTTCTCTCCCTTCCCGCCCCGAGGTGCGGCAGGGGGTGAGCTGCTCGCCTGGGGCCCCACGTCGAGGGCACCGTGGGCAGTCAGTGGCCGGGAACCTGGCGCAGCGTTTGCAGGGGGGGGTGAACCTGAGACCCCCGTGGGAAATTTCAGCCCCCCTGCGCTAGCAAATCCCCCCTGGGGGTCGTGCTTCCCTCACACCCGCTCTCCTTTTGCAGGCGGCCGAGAAGGGCCACCGGGATATCTGCGACCTGCTGCTGCAGCACAGCCCGGGGCTGAAGAGCCTTCGAGACAGGAGGGGCAGGAGAGCCTGCGACCTGGTCCCCAGGAGTGGCGCCTTGTGGGACCTCCTGGAGCCAGCCGAGCCGTAGCGTGCAGGGGCGGGGGCCTGAGTTCTGTCTCCTCCGAGCCTGCTGCGGGGGCAGCTGGGCCCGTCGCGGGCCGGGGAGATCTGGGGACGTGCTCGGCTGGGTTGCTGCAGTGGGGAATGGAGGCAGCTGGCAGGGAGTTGCTAACCCTGCCCTTGGGGAACGTGACTGGCTGGGGGGGAGGCGCGGCCGGGGGCCAGGCCCTGCTCCAGGACGGCTGCGGTGGCTGGAGCGCTGGGGGTAGGAGCCAGGCAGCACGGTCCAATCCAGAGCCGGGTTCCCAGTGCCACGAGTCTGGTGGGAAACCGAGGCAGCCAGCGTGGTTGGAGGCGCTGCCCGGGGCTAGTCCCAGCTGGGCACCGTGGGCTGCACCTGGGGGTGGTGCTGGGACAGGCCGCTCCGGGGGGTAACTGCAGGGCCCCCCTCCCCCAGATCTGTGCCAGGCCCCATTAGCTGTGCCCTGCCCTGCCTGCTCTGGGGCACGGCTGCTCCCTGCTGGGGGAGGGGTCAGGGCCTGTCCCATCACGGTTCGGCCCCCTCCCCCCGTGGGCCTGTTTGTCAGGACGCGGCGGGGGTGTGCACTTCCCAAGAGCTGGAGTGCGCAGGGGAGCAAGCCGAGACAACCCCCCCCCAGCTATTGACTCACGAGGCAGCTGGCTGGGGGGTGCCCCATGCTCCATAGTCAAAGGACCCACCCTCAACCAGAGGCCCTGCCCCTCTGCTGGGGGCGCAGACCTCCCACATGGGGGGGCTGCACAGGGGGGCAGGGGCTGGGACCTGGACAGGAGGCTGTATCAAGACCCAGCAGCAGCATCACTGGCCGGGGGAGACCAAGAGCCCCCTGCCCCACGGTGCAGCCCCCCTAGTGCTGCCCTGGGCCAGCCCTACCCGCCAGGGGAGAGCCCCCCGCTGAGCCCCCCTGCAGCCTCTTTGCAGGGTGCCCTGGCTGGGGGCCGGGCGGTGCAGCCACAATCACAATAAACCCTCTGGAGCCGACGAGCCCGTCTCTGGGAACTCTCCTGAGGCGCCTGGAGTCCAGCGGGAGGGTCCCGGGGGTTCAGCACCCGACCAGCCTGGCAGGCCGGGTTCTAGTCCTGCCCTGGTCCCCCGGGGCTGTCCCCAGGCCAGGCTGCAGGAGCCCTGGTTGGCTTGGCTGGTCCCCGGGCGGCAGCTCACTGGCCCGGAGACGAAAGGGGCAGAGCTGGGCGCGGGAGCGGGCAGAGCTGACGGTGCCCTGTGGCTGGAGTTGGGACTGCCTGGCCGCTTGCGAGGCCGGGGGAGCCTGCGCCGGGGTGCACCCCAGCAACGGCTGTACTGGCACAAGCCCTGGGGGGAGGGTGCGGGCCCCAGCTGGCCTGTCCTTAGTGGGGGATGGGGCTGGGGGTTGACCCTGGCTCCGAGGCGATGCTGGTTAGGGGGTGAAAGGCAGCTCCCAGCGGCAGCTTGCCAGGCATGGCTGCAGACGGGCATGCGGCAGGGGCGCGGGTTTGGACTGGGGGCACATCCCTGGGGCCTGAGCCCTGGGACCCACTTCCCTTTGCCTTGGGCGTGGGCTGGTGCGTGGGGCCGGGCCTGTGCCCGGCTCTGCGGGGTTGAGCCGCTTTCCCCGTCCGCCCCGGCCCGGGCTGGTTGGTGTCTGTTCACACCTGGGCGACATTTGCCTCCCTGGATGGTTCTCTCCCCGGGGCGCTGCCCCCACCGTGGGTGTAAAGAGGGGCTGGTGCCACCCAGGCCAGGGCCACAGGCAGCTGTGGCGGGGGCCAAGCAGGGACTAGACCCCCTTCTGGGGCTGTGGGGCCCAGGCAGGTCCTGGGAGGGGCTGTTCCCACCCACGTGGCCCCCTGGGGTACAGGCAGGGATGTGGGCATTGTGCCCACCGCTGCCGTCCACACTGCGATGCCACCTTGCAGCTCATCCCACCTCTCCCCAGCCACTTAGGCAGGTTTGTGTCCCCGGAGCCAGCCAGGCCCGCCCTGGGCCCAGATGGGAGCTGGCACCCCCGAGGGGACAGGCCCTGTGTCCCGCTTGTAGGCTCAGAGACGACGAGGACTGGAGGAGACCTAGGAAGCCGTCGAATCCAGCCACTGGCTCGCAGCAGGACTGGCCCCCCACTAAATGGTCCCAGGCAGGGCCTTAAAAACCACCAGGGTGGAGGTCCCTCCGTAACGGCTCCTGGGGGAAGGGTTTGTCCTACTGGGCAGCTGAGAGTCCCTGGGCTGTCACCTGCACCCCCCAGAACAGCCTCACGCCAGCCTCGTTAGAGCCCCAGCCAGGAAGTTGAAGGCTGCTATTAAATCACCCCTCAGTCTTCTCTTCTGCAAACCAAAGCCCAAATCCCTCAGCCTCTCCCCATAGGCCATGTGCTCCAGCGCCTTCCTCATTTTCATTGCCCTCTGCTGAACCCGCCCTATTGCAAGCACGTCCCGTCTGTACCGGGGGGCCCAGAACTGGCTGCAAGGCTCCAGAGGCGGCCTCGCCAGTGCCGAGTGGAAAGCATTCACGTCCCGGTGGGGTTGTGGGTGCAGCCGCTCTGCATGGTGGTGGGCAAGGCTGGCGCGGAGCAGGAAGCACCTGGCCGGCGGTGTTAGCACGTCCTCCAGCGCTGGGGGCCTGGCTGACCGCCTTGCACACGAAGGGGGGGTATGGAGCCCACCAGAGCCACCTGCCAGGTCCCCCATGCGCTCCTGCAGCAAGCCCTGCCTGTCCTGGTGCCCCAGGGTGCTCCCCGGCTTAAATCCCACACTCGGGCTAGGGGGTCGCTCAGAGGCTGGATGGGGCTAGGGGAGTCACACTTGGGGGGCTGGAAGCCGGCTGGGGCACAGAGCCCTGTGCCAGCTGGGGGACCCTTGATGGGTGCTCGGGGGGGGGGGGGGGGACCTGGCTGTGGAGCTCTGGGCCAGCAATGCCAGCTGGGGAACCCCTACTGGGTGCTGAGGGCACCCCCCAACCTATGGAGCCCAGGGCTGGCAGTGCCAGCTGGGGAACCCTTGCTGGGTGCTAGGGGGCACTCCCAATCTGTGGAGCCCTGGGCCAGCAGTGCCAGCTGGGGAACCCTTGCTGGGGGGATCCCCGACCTGTGGAGTCCTGGGCTGGCAGTGCCAGCTGGGGAACCCTTGCTGGGTGCTGGGGTGACCCCCTGATCTATGAAGCCCTGGGCTGGTAGTGCCAGCCGGGAACCCTTGCTGGGGGGACCCCCAACCTATGGAGCCCTGGGCCAGCACTGCCAGGTGGGGAACCCCTGCTGGGTGCTGGGGAGACCCCCCTAACCTGTGGATTCCTGGGCTGGCAGTGCCAGCTAGGGAACCCCTGCTGGGTGCTGGGGGGACCACTGACCTGTGGAGCCCTGGGCTGGCACTGCCAGCCAGGGAACCCCTGCTGGGTGCAGGGGACACCCCAGCTGGAAGCTGCTGGGAGCACCGAGCCCTGACCAGCTCTCAAGCCCTCAGACCCCGACTTAAGCCTTCCAACCCTGCCCCTCACCGACCTCACCTGAGCCAGGCACTGCCCCTTGGCTCTCCCACTCTCTGCCCTATACCTGTTTCACATGCCGGTGGGCAGTTCCCTGTCCTGCAAGGCTGAAATGGGACTTAATTGAATTGATTGGTTTAACCCCCATAATGGCTGTAAAGCCAATTAAGCAGCTGAGAACCATTTCATTGTGAATGGCTTCTTAAGAGCCACCTGGGGAACTGCCCATCCCAGCCGGTGACACTTTTCAAATGTAATCGCGTCCCATGTTTGGGAAACCCCGGTCTAGCCTGGACAAAGGAAACAGCGAAAGCAAGTGCGAGCTTGAAGGCGATGGATAGGATCTGGAAAAGCACAATTCGCTTAGGAACAAAGCTGAGCATCTTGAAAATGTGGGTATTCAGCCGCACATTGTATGGACGTGAGGCCTGGGTGTGATAGGCCAGGGTTTCTGGGCACAGCTAGCACAATCAATCCAGGGTAGCTTTGCTTAAAATCCAGGCCACACCGAGCCCCCCAGGCTGGGATTTCCTTCATGCTAAGGCAAATCCAGCCAGCCTCCACAGAACCTCTGCCAGCCAGACGCCACACGAGCAAACTCACAGACGTCTCAGCTACTGCACCAGCCCTGAGCAACAACCCCCAAACTCATATGAGGGGCTCTTAAGCCTGGTTTTGCCAAGCACTACCCGGATTCTTCCAGATCCCAAGGGGCCCAGCCCCAGGCCTCAGTCAATATAAACTTGGACTTACCCAAATCAGCATGCAAAAGCCAGATCCTTAGACCTAATATCTAAGGGTTTGTTAGTGAAAAAGACCAGGGCTAGAGAGAATTATTAGAGCAATACTTTAAATACCTCACTCATAACTGCTGCTGCAGCCAGTGGTGGTATTTGCTGGTTCTTGAGAGGCTCTGGAAGTTCATTTCCGGTTCCCTGGAGTCAGTCGTTGGAGCATTCCTTGATTTTTCTTCCCACAGTTCCATAATCTGCAGTGATCTGCCCCAGGTCATCCTTCATTGTGTCGTCGGTTCCTACACGGAGAAGTAGGAAGGGGGAGTCATCCGCAGGTTTGGTGATTTTTGGAAGACTCTGTTGCATCCCAGCAAACAGGCAGCTTCCCGAGATTCCAGGTCTGGGCAGCAGCTGGATGACTCGGTCCCTTTTAGAAGGGAATCCCCAACCGCCCCGCCCCGTCGTCTTCTCGTGCGGCTGGTGGTCGTAGATGCCCCAGCCCTACGACCACGTCTACGAGTAATGGTTTCACGAGCCTTTATTCTGATCGTGACGTGGACCGGCCCTCCCGCCATCCACCCCAGCGTTAAGGATGTTTCACTAAAAATCGTTATTCAACATAGAGTCCCCGTTGGGCTCCATCTTTAATATGGAGTCCGGAAAAAATCACTGAGCCATCAGCCCCCTCAGAAAAGGGGGCGAACTAAAGGCGGGGAAAAAAACGGCGTCACGGGGTACAAAGCTGCTGGGAGACAAGAAGCTGTAAGATGAGGTGACCTGGCCTGCTCTGGGCTCTCTCCCTTGACTGCCTCCCCAGCTTTGAGCACTCGAGGAAATCCCTTGGTTGCGAGGGTGAAATGCCCCTACCGTAGAGCGTGGAGCCCTTGTAGGTCAGGAGCCTTATTCAGTTTTAAGGCTAAGACAAGGGAGCGTAGTGGCTTACCCAATGCGTATTCCATCGTTCCTCCCAGGCATTGCTACATGCAGGCCCACGAGCCAAGCGCAGAAGGCAGAAGACAGAAGAGAAGAATTGCAGCTGTCCACGCGCCTGAAGGCATCTAGAAGGCAGACTCCCCAGCTTGCCCCTTTCCTTCCCTTCCTCCACCCACCCATCGCTTTGGCCTGCGGTAGGAGCAACGTCGGGAAGTGGGGAGCTCAGGGGAGAACTCAGCTCGCTTGTAAACAGCTCTGGCGCCCGGAAGGTTGATTTAATTAAGACTCGTTTGTTAAATAAATCGTCGTTCTTTACTTTCTGGGCGTGAGGTGTCCAATACGCAGGGTGATGGAAACGTTAGGGGGTCCAGGCCTGTAAAAGCAGAAACCTTCTCTGCGGCCTGTTCTCTGGGTAAGGCAGCAGGTCCCAGCATCGCCCCACGTTCCCCCTGGGGGCAGCAGATACCAAAGAGCAGCCCCCCCCCCCCCCAGAAGGCAGGGGTAATGTGGTGACCTGCCCAACATGGGGCAGCGGGTACCAGGCATTCCCCCAGGGCTGCTCCATTGTGCAGGCAGCCCCCGCCCAAAGGGACAAGCTGAGGAACCCTGGCCGGGGTGCTGAGAAGTGCCCACAGCTGGGGCTGGACAGGAGGGGCTTTCGGGGCTCAGCCGGCTGGATTTCTCGCCCTCGGGCACGGCGCCTGCCCACAGCAAGAGCCCAGCCCAGCGATACCGGCACTGTGCTGGTGGCCGAGGCCTGAATACACAGGGGGTGGGGGATTTACCGAGACAAAGGCAGACAGTCGCTGGGAACTGTCCTGGGCAGGTGCCAAGGAAGCCTCGCGCCCTTGGCAGGGAAGAAGGCCGTACGGGGTACAAAAGTGGCCTGGCGTGCGGCGAGGCAGTGCCAGCGACTGCCTAAGGAAAGGAGGAAGCCGGGGGCTGCTGGTAGTTGCACCAGCAGATGAGACACTTGGAGTGCGGGGAACTGATGGGAAGCCAAAGGGGGCAGAAGACCACCCCCCAGTGAAAACCAGGGCCAGTGCCCCTTGGCTCCCTGCCAAAAGGTGGGTCAGGCCCAAGAAGGACAATGCAAAAGACTGGGGGCACTGAGCAGCTTCCAGCTTGGCAACATCATCTCCACTGGTGTGGAGGAAGTGACCAGGGATGTGGAATGAGACAATCCCAGGGCAGGAAGGGACCTCAGGAGGTCAGAGTCCAGCCCCCTGCCCAAAGCAGGACCCACCCCAGCTAAATCATCCCAGCCAGGACCTTGGCAAGCCAGGGCTTAAACATCTCTAGGGATGGAGATTCCACCACCTCTCCAGGCAACACATCCCAGTGCTTCACCACCTGCCTGGGGAAATAGCTCCTCCTAATATCCAACCTGCACCTCCCCTCTGTAACTTCCACCCATTGCTCCTTGGTCTGCCATCTGACACCAGCCTCTCTCCATCCTCTTTAGAGCTCCCCTTCAGGAAGTTGAAGGCGGCTGTCAAATCACCCCTCAGTCTTCCCTTCTGTAAACTAAACAAGCGCAAATCCCTCAGCCTCTCCTCATAGGTCATGTGCTCCAGCTCCACATGTATTAACCCTTCACACAAGGCAAGAACAAGCAGCCCCTGTGGTGAGGAGGACTTCCAGCAACACTCGGCTGGCCTGTGGAGCTCTTTGCGAGGGGACGCGGCAAAGGCCAAACCTCTGAGGGAATTCAAAAAAGGAAAAGCCTGGCAACTAGCCACGATTGCCAGGCACCTCAAGCAACCCCAGGCTCTGGGCGTCCCTAACCTCTGAGTGCCCACAGCAGGGACAGGACAGCAGGCGAAGGAATCACCCGACGCTGCCGCATTCCGGTCAGGCCCTCGGAAGCATCTGGCCCTGCCGTAAAAGAGAACATTGGGCTAAGACGGACTTTTGGTCTGACTCCGTATGGCTGTTGTTAAATCCACGCCCAGCATACTTTTAGGCCAATCTGATAGCGTACGTCTATTACAGACACACAACCAAGCCTGCTGGTGGTATCGGCACATTACATGGAAATGATAGAATTGGGAACATTGCCAAAAAAGTCAGAAGTGTTCAATGAATATTTCTGTACTGTATTTTGGAAAAAAATAGATGCTGCAGTGATATTGTACAAGACACTTTCCATTTCATTAGTATCTTAGGATGACGGTAAATAAGCTGTGGCAGAGCCGAATAACTTGCATCCAAGAGTTTTAAAGGAACTGGCCAAGGAGCGTATTAGACTGTTAATGTTTCTTTTCACTCTGCATTGGAACAATCAGTAAGTTCCTGAAGACTAGAAATAAAATCAACGTACCATTGTTCAAAAAAGTGTAATTGAGATGACCCGAGTAATTACAGCCTGTCAATTTGCTGTTTAGCCCAGGCCAGAGAACAGAGCCGCTGTTATGGGACTCGCGTAACATAGCACACCAATGAGGAACAATGATAATCAACATGGACTTGAGGAAAACAAACCTGCCCAACTGATCTGGGCTTCCCTTTTAATGAGTGTGCCAGTTGGGCTGACGAAGGGAATATTGCCGATGGCTGCAAGGCATTTGACCTGCCGATTGCTGAAGGTATTTTGCTGAATCCCCTGGACCAATACAAAATGAACATGGTGCACAGTTGATGGATTCAGAGCTGGCTGCCTGACAGATCTCAAATGGGTCTCATTATAGAGTCGGAGTGTGTCCTGTGCAGCCCAGCCTGGCCCTGAGTGAGGTACAGTTTGTCCCCCTGCCCCCGAGACAAGACAAGCTGCACCTCATGAGGTTTGCAGCTGAAGCTAGCGCTGCGAGAGAGAGCAAAATCAGGGTGCGGGCAGGCCAGCGACCCAGAGAGCTTGCCATCACAGGGTGTCACCTGACTGGACTTGTATATTGGCTACGGAAGCCATTTTAATGCCCGGTGAGGTTCTGGGCCCCAAATATCGTGCCGGGGAAGGGCCGTGTGAGGTGTTTAGTGAAAGCCGGGCGTGTGTGTGTGTGTGGTACTCAGGTGTCTGTATCACGTGTGGAGGCAGAGTTGTGGCTTTTAGCTCGGTTGCTGCATTAGAAACCCTGCAGCGCTGAGATTCCCAATGGGAGACGGCTCCCACCCCGGCCAGGATGGGCTGAACAAAGGCGCAGCCGGTCGACGCACATCTTTGGACCGGGGAGTGTCTCTCTCGGGCTGCGTCCAATGGCGACGGGCCACAGCAGCCCCCCTGGGTCAGGCGAGATGCCCAGACGTCCAGCCCATCGGCCGCCTCAATGACCGGGGCGTGCTGGCTAAACCAGCCACAAAGGGGTTGGCCAGAGCGGTGATTTGCTTGTGTGGCGCTGGCTGACCGAGGTGCTGTGGTGGCTGGTTGGATGTGCCTGAGTGAGAAGGAAACCCCAGCCTGGGCTGGAAGCGGCCTGGATTTAAGCAGACACCTGGGTTGGTTTCCCTGGCGGCACCCAGGTCCCCCGGGCGCGCTGAGTCCGAGCGAGCTGTGTGCGTTTCCATAGCGCTACACGCAGCTGGTGGGTGGGTTTTCCGCCAGCGCTGCGGTAGAAGAGAGGTGGGGGCAGCTGCTGGCTGCACCACACAGGCCCTCCGGCTGCATGGTCACAGAGCTGCCTTCTGGCCTTGCCCTCCTCCCCACGCCCAGCGCAGGCTGCGTGGGCCAGGGGCCTCTGGACAAGCGGGAGACCCTTCAGCTTCCTTCCTGCAGGAGGCTCAGACATAGCCGAGCACCCAGCTTCAGGGCATCGGGGAAGGGCATCGGGCTCCCACTCTGCCAAGCCAGCCTGAGGAAGGGGACCGAAGAGACCTGGCCCGGCCCAGCCTGGCATTGCATAGCGCAGCTGGGCACGGCCCACCCAGCTTAGGCACGAAGTCGCAGGGCTTGTGCAGCGCCCAGACGGGCTATCTCGGGGGGGGTGGGAGGTCCATACTATCCCCCCAGTCGCTGAAGGGTGGGAAGCCCATATGCCCCCCTGCCACAGGCGCAGGCAGCTTTTCCCTGGGCTACCCCCTGGCCATGGCGTTGGCCCCAGCGCAGCAGACACCTCTGGGGCCAGTTTCTCCCGCTGTCGTACGTCAGGTGCACGGCGGCTGTGCCCACAAAGGACGAGCTCCGTGGTGAACACCCCACGCACAGGGCCAGCCCTGCACGGTGTCACCTTTTGGCCCTCCAGGCTAGCAAACCCCTGCAGGCCTTGCAATGCCCTGGCCAGAGTGGCCTCACTCAAAACCGCCCCCCCACTTGGAGCGGTCAGTCCGGGCTGTGCCCTGCAGCTGCTTCCTTGCAAAAGAGATCAGGAGGAGGCGGCTTTGGCCCCAGCCCTTCCCAGCCGGGGCTGCGGAAAGGCAGGGGACAGGTGAGCCTGGCAGGCTCCGCCCGAGCAGGGAAGCCCCTTGTCCTGGCCGCTCCGAAGCAGAGACAGGCACCCGTCAGCAGCAGCCGCCGTCCATCTCTGCGCTACCGTGGAAGGGCCAGGCAGCTGCTGCTGGGCCTGGGGCTGTGGCGTTTTGTCCCCCAGAGCGATCACTGGCCTGGCCCTTTGAGCTGAGCGAAGGCAGGAAAACGGGACAAACAGCCCAGGCCAGAGCCTCTCTCGGCGTCCATCAACAGAGCTCCCTGGCCAGAGCAGCCGGAACTTCAACGGCCGAGCAGCCGGCCCCAGCGTTCAGCCCATCATGGGATTTGCTTCCTGCCAAACGTGGAAACCGAGGAACGATGAGGCAGACCCCCCCCAGCGAAATCAGCCCCGTGCACGCCCTGGGCTGGGATGAACCTTCCGGCCCCACAAAGCACAGCAGGACGGGACTAGAGAGAGAGATTTTATTTCCCAATCAAAAAATAAATTCCAAGTTTTCTTTCGCAGAGATCATCGTCTCCGAGGGACGAGACGTGGACTCAAACCCGGGCCCCCCGAGAGGACAACGAGAACATAGAGCCCAGGGAACGACCCCCCGAAACCGCGAACACACACCGTAAAGCTGGTGCAAAATAAATATTTCTTTTTTGCTCCCTGGTAGGGCCCTGCTACAGGACATGGGCCCCCCGCCAGCTATGCCAGGCTGGTGACACCGGGCCCCCCGGCAGGGGAGACGGTTGATTGTCCAGGAAGCAGCAAGGCCAGAGGAACTGGGGGGGCCTCGGGGAGAGGAGCCAGTCGGCAAGGAGGAGCTAGTGGTCCCTGCAGACTCCCTCCTGCCCGGCCTGAGCAGGCAGTCGCACGGCTGCGCACGAGTGGAAACGCGATGGTCTCCCGAGACACCTCCGCGCTCGAGGATTGTCGGGGGCCTGGCTGGGCGCAGGGCAGAACAGGGCCTGCAGCCCATGGGATGGCCCCGCCGGAATAAGGGACCTTGTGCGGCCAGGCCAAGCGGAGCCTCAAGCCAGCTTCCCAGAACATCAACCGGGCTGCATTTGCTCCGCCTAACAGGCCTGGGCTGCTCCCACCACGGCCCGGCGCCGGGTCAGGCCTGGCGTGCAGCTGCGGCTCAGGAAAACCCAGAGCAGGGGGCGTGTGGGACCCAGCTTCTTTGCTCCCCAGCCCCCCTGAGCACCAGGGCTGCTTTGCCGAAGCAGAGCCCGCCTGAGCAGAAACCCCATCAGGGCATCCTGCGAGGTCCTCGCCGGGGAGCAGGAAACCAGGCACGTACTGACAGAGGAATCCCACCTCTTCCGTCATTCAGCGGGCACCAGGGCTCCCCGGTCGTACCACTGCTGCCTGTGGGCGTCAATCTCCACCCCGCCCCGTCGTACCGGCGCATCAGGGTGCGTGCAGGACAGTAACACAACGGGAGGGGTAGATACTGGTCCCGATCCCCTCCCTCTCCGGGGCACCCTCTTTTTGGGCAGGTCCAATACAGGAACCCGCCCACAGAGCCCAGAACAGGCAGCTGCCCCTGGCGCAGAGCAGGGAGGGCAGAGCCCCAGCTTCTTCCACCCGCGCAGAGGGAAAGACCTCGTCTGTAACACGGGGCGCGGGAATGCTTGTCTCCCTTCGTGGGAACCCGATACCGACATGGAATTCCAACATCCAGCGGAGGGCGACCAAAATAATTCGGGGCCTGGAGCATATGACCTATGGGGAAAGGTTGAGGGAATTGGGACTGTTTAGTCTGCAGAAGAGAAGACTGAGGGGGGACTTGATAACAGCCTTCAACTTACTGAAGGGAGGCTGCAAAGAGGCTGGAGAGAGGCTGTTCACAGTGGTCACGGATGGCAGAACACAGAACAATGGACTCAAGTTGTGGTTGGGAAGGTCCAGGTTGAACATTGGGAAAAACTTTTTCCCTAGGAGGGAGGTGAAGCACTGGAATGTTCTACCCAGGGGAGTAGTTGGAGTCTCCATCCCTGGAGGTGTTTTAAGTCTCGCCTCGACAAAGCCCTGGCGGGGCTGATCTGATGGGTTTGGTCCTGCTTCGAGCAGGGGGCTGGACTCGATGGCTTTTTTAGGTCTCTTCCAGCTCTATTGTTCTATGATCACGGCTGAAAGGTCCCGCCCGCCGGCAGCGCTCGGCAACGCCGGGCTTCCGCTTGCAATCCAGTACCGCGCGCGCCTGGAACGGTAGCAGCCCAATATAAGCAAAGACAAAGGGACGCCTCGGCCGCGGGAAAGGAGGAAATTCCGAGGGATTTCCAAAAAACTCCCTGCGTGGGCCACGGCAGTTCTGCGGCTCGGGCTCCTGCTGGCAGGGCCCGGCACCTCTCTGGAAGGGGGCGCGGGGCTGCGCGACGCTGGGAAGGCACCTCCAGACGGAACGCCACCGCCGGAAACAAAAGCCACTCCTGCGAATGGGAGCACGAGGGAATTCTGGCCCCAAGTCCACCCATCGGGGTTCTCCCTTGAGCAGCCTAGGTATGGGGGCGGGTCTGCCCCCTGGGATCAAATTGCACAATCAGGGCCTTAACGCCTTGGGTCTGCCCCGGCCAGGTTCACTTCCCTGCAGTGCCCAGCCCAGCAGGTCTGGTACCGGGGGTGGGACATCGGAGGAGCAGCCCAGAGGCTGTGCTCCCAGAGGGGCCATTCATGGACCAAAGGGGCCGCTCCCTTTGGGGGAGCAATCAAAATACCAGCACCAGCCTCCAAACCAGCAGAGATCTGGGCTGGCCCGGGACTGGGAAAACCCCGTATTAAAGCCCAGCCAATCCTGCTGGGCCGTGTAGTGCTGGGGCACCTGGGGAAGAAAGCCAACGTGTTCTAACGCTCTGGGCTCTCTCCCCATGCCATCGAGGGGAGCCTCAGCACAGCCAGAGCCAGGGAAACTGAGGCACCAGAAGGGCACGGGACATGCTGGAGGCCACCCAGCTGCTTGGTGGCAGCGCTGGAATGACCCCCTCGGGCCCCAGAGCCCCGTCCTGTGCCCTAGACACGCTGCAGGTCTCTTTCCCACACGGGGGGGGTCCCACCCCCAAAGACAGCGATGAGAAGAGACGCCACACGGCTGTCTCCAGCAAAACGCGCCACGCCCAGCACGCGGCACAGCCAGAACGCGGCACAGCCAGAACGCGGCACGCCCGGCAGAACGCGGCACAGCCAGAACGCGCCACGCCCGGCACGCGGCACAGCCAGAACGCGGCACAGCCAGAACGCGGCACGCCCGGCAGAACGCGGCACAGCCAGAACGCGGCACGCCCGGCAGAACGCGGCACAGCCAGAACGCGGCACGCCCGGCAGAACGCGGCACAGCCAGAACGCGGCACGCCCGGCACGCGGCACAGCCAGAACGCAGCACAGCCAGAACGCGGCACAGCCAGAACGCGGCTTTCCGCCAGTCAAACACAAACTGCTGCAAGAGGGTGTGGAAGGTGAGCAGAACCCAGCTGCCCTGCCCCGTGGGCCGGACCCTGCACCCCCCGGCCCCTCCAATGGCCAGAGAACCAATGCAGAATTCTGCCCCCGGGCCGCAGGCCTGCAAGGAGCAAACCCAGAGCAGGCCGGAGCCCGGCTCCTAATCCCACTGCAGTAAACCTGAGGACGCTGGCCCAGGGGCCAGCCTCTCCGCAAAGCGACGACCAAGAGTGAGCAAGTTCAGGCTCCTGTGGAAGCCGAGCTGGACTGAGGAACAGCTTTAGCGGGCGTCTCCATGGCAAAGCGTGACTGTCCTCCAGAGGCCGGTCCCTGCACCGGCCCAGCCCCAGAGCTGCTCCCCGTTCTGGCTGGGCTTGGCAGGACTCTGGCTGGGCCGAGGTACTGAATGGACTGATGCTGCATACGGGACCAGCGACCGCAGGCTCTGGGGGGCGAAAGGTCTCCGGTCAGACCCGTGAGAAGTGGAAAAGGCGGGCCAGGAAGCTCGAAGGGCTCCATTCACCATCCAAAGGGGGATCTCTCCAGCCACCGGAGCTGTGGACGCGGCCCGGGATGGCAGAGTTGAGCTGCGACCCGCCGGCAGCTCAGCTGGAAGCTTCGTGCACAACAGGGTGAGAAAAACAAGGTGGCCTGGGGCACCTTAGGGGCTAACACACTTTGGAGCAGAAGCTGCCATGGACAAAGCCGAGTCGTGCGGCTGCCGAAGTGGGTCTCTGCCCATGAAACCTCTCCGATACTTGGCCCCCTGCTGACGAGCCGCTTCCAGGCTCTCCGAGTGGAGAAATTTCTCCGGCTCGGGATGACTCCACCGTTAAAAGTGAGAAGAAAGAGGAAGTTTTCCTGAGGGGCCCCTGAAAAGCTCCCGGCACTACTCAGTAGAGCTGAGCCTGGAAGAGCTCAGAAGCCAGAATAGCGTCGCTGCTGGCGGGGCAGCCAAGCCGGCTTCGAACCCTGAGCAGGGGGAATCAGAGCACCACCGTCTGCTTCGCGAGATTTCAACTCACCTCTGCAAGCGAGAACGAACTCCCCGGCCCGTGGGGCCTGTAAGCTCTGGGCGCTGTTACCGCCGGAGCAGTGCTGGCTGAAATATGGCCAGGCCCCAGTTGCGGGTCTTGCTCCGACATTGGCTGGAAGTTTAAAGCCAGGGCATGGGCGGCAGGTGTCCACAGCTGTTCTCTGAGTGGGGTGGTTGTCCTGGGGGCGGCAGTTGGCTGGGGGGTGTCAGGAAGGGGAGGACAGAGGGGTCGGGGGGTGCCCCCAAGAGAGGCGCAGTTCCCAAAATTACCAGCGCTTGTTCAATCTGATACCGCAGCCCGGAGCCACCCTGCTGTGCCCCCAGGGCGCCCCGGCGCAGGTCGGTTCGGGAGAGCGAGACGAGGCGGGAGCCACCCAACCCTGGCCAGAGTCGCTGAGGAGCGGAAGGGCAGACTGAGGTAGCCCTGGCGCCCGGAAAAGAGTCACTTATCTCTGCTGCATAAAAGCAACAGGGGATACGTGGTCGGCACACAAGGAGCGACCAGCTGGTAAGGACGGAGGGACCCCAGGGCTGGGTCCTCACTCACCCTCCCTGGCTTCCTAGTCACTGCCCTGCAAGGCCCATCCCGTCCTCCGGCAGAGCCGTTACCTCCCAGGAGGTGCTGGGCAAGTGGGTGGGCTGGGGCCTACTCTGCGCAGGGAGTGCCAGCCAGCCCCCCCGCCAGTACCCCACATGCAGCTCAGCCGGAAAGGCCGGCGAGCCAGCAAGGTCCCCATCCTGCCCTGCCACGACCAACAGCTTCGTCCCCCTGGCCCTGCCCGCCTCAGCCAATGGCCTCCCCCTCCCTCAGCCGCCTGCCTTGGCCGGCCCAGCCAACCAACCCCAGATGGCCGCAGGCCACGGCCGGCTCCCTGCCAGGCTCTGAACGCGCCCCACAGTCCGACCGCTCCCTGCCCACGGCCAGCTCCCTGCCAGGCTCTGAACGCGCCCCACAGTCCGACCGCTCCCTGCCCACGGCCGGCTCCCTGCCGGGCTCTGAACGCACCCCACAGTCCGACCACTCCCTGCCCACGGCCGGCTCCCTGCCGGGCTCTGAACGCGCCCCACAGTCCGACCGCTCCCTGCCCACGGCCGGCTCCCTGCCGGGCTCTGAACGTGCCCCACAGTATGAGTCCTCCCCGCCCACGGCCGACTCCGTGCCGGGCTCTGAACGCGCCCCACGGTCCTACCGCTCCCCGCCCACGGCCGGCTCCGTGCCGGGCTCTAAACGCGCCCCACGGTCCTACCGCTCCCCGCCCACGGCCGGCTCCGTGCCAGGCTCTGAACGCGCCCCACAGTCCGAGTCCTCCCTGCCCACGGCCGGCTCCGTGCCGGGCTCTGAACGCGCCCCACGGTCCTACCGCTCCCCGCCCACGGCCGGCTCCGTGCCGGGCTCTGAACGTGCCCCACGGTCCGACCGCTCCCCGCCCACAGCCGGCTCCGTGCCGGGCTCTGAACGCGCCCCACGGTCCGACCCCTCCCCGCTCACGGCCGGCTCCGTGCCAGGCTCTGAACGCGCCCCACAGTCCGACACCTCCCCACCCACAGCCGGCTCCCTGTCGGGCTCTGAACGCGCCCCACGGTCCGAGTCCTCCCCGCCCACGGCCGGCTCCGTGCTGGGCTCTGAACGCGCCCCACAGTCTGAGTCCTCCCCGCCCACGGCCGGCTCCGTGCCGGGCTCTGAACGCGCCCCACGGTCCTACCGCTCCCCGCCCACGGCCGGCTCCGTGCCAGGCTCTGAACGCGCCCCACGGTCCTACCGCTCCCCGCCCACGGCCGGCTCCGTGCCGGGCTCTAAACGCGCCCCACGGTCCTACCGCTCCCCGCCCGGCTCCGTGCCGGGCTCTGAACGCGCCCCACGGTCCAACCGCTCCCCACCCACGGCCGGCTCCCTGTCGGGCTCTGAACACGCCCCACGGTCCGACACCTCCCCACCCACAGCCGGCTCCCTGCTGGGCTCTGAATGCGCCCCACAGTCTGAGTCCTCCCCGCCCACGGCCGGCTCCGTGCCGGGCTCTGAACGCGCCCCACTGTCCTACCGCTCCCCGCCCACGGCCGGCTCCCTGTCGGGCTCTGAACGTGCCCCACAGTCTGAGTCCTCCCCGCCCACGGCCGGCTCCATGCCGGGCTCTGAACGCGCCCCACAGTCCGAGTCCTCCCCGCCCACGGCCGGCTCCGTGCCGGGCTCTGAACGCGCCCCACAGTCTGAGTCCTCCCCGCCCACAGCCGGGTCCCTGCCGGGCTCTGAACGCGCCCCACAGTCCGACCGCTCCCTGCCCACGGCCGGCTCCCTGCCGGGCTCTGAACGCGCCCCACGGTCCTACCGCTCCCCGCCCACGGCCAGCTCCGTGCCGGGCTCTGAACGCGCCCCACAGTCCGAGTCCTCCCCGCCCACGGCCGGCTCCGTGCCGGGCTCTGAACGCGCCCCACTGTCCTACCGCTCCCCGCCCACGGCCGGCTCCCTGTCGGGCTCTGAATGTGCCCCACAGTCTGAGTCCTCCCCGCCCACGGCCGGCTCCGTGCCGGGCTCTGAACGCGCCCCACTGTCCTACCGCTCCCCGCCCACGGCCGGCTCCCTGTCGGGCTCTGAACGTGCCCCACAGTCTGAGTCCTCCCCGCCCACGGCCGGCTCCATGCCGGGCTCTGAACGCGCCCCACAGTCCGAGTCCTCCCCGCCCACGGCCGGCTCCGTGCCGGGCTCTGAACGCGCCCCACAGTCCGAGTCCTCCCCGCCCACGGCCGGCTCTGTGCCGGGCTCTGAACGCGCCCCACTGTCCTACCGCTCCCCGCCCACGGCCGGCTCCCTGTCGGGCTCTGAACGTGCCCCACAGTCTGAGTCCTCCCCGCCCACGGCCGGCTCCGTGCCGGGCTCTGAACGCGCCCCACGCTCCGACCGCTCCCCACCCACGGCCGGCTCCCTGTCGGGCTCTGAACGCGCCCCACGGTCCGACCGCTCCCCACCCACGGCCGGCTCCCTGTCGGGCTCTGAACACGCCCCACAGTCCGACACCTCCCCACCCACGGCCGGCTCCCTGCCGGGCTCTGAACGCGCCCCACGGTCCGAGTCCTCCCCGCCCACGGCCGGCTCCGTGCCGGGCTCTAAACGCGCCCCACGGTCCTACCGCTCCCCGCCCGGCTCCGTGCCGGGCTCTGAACATGCCCCACGGTCCGACCGCTCCCCGCCCACAGCCGGCTCCGTGCCGGGCTCTGAACACGCCCCACAGTCTGAGTCCTCCCCGTCCACGGCCGGCTCCGTGCCGGGCTCTGAACAGGCCCCACAGTCCGACTCCTCCCCGCCCACGGCCGGCTCCCTGCTGGGCTCTAAACGCGCCCCACGGTCCGTCCACTCCCCGTCCACGGCCGGCTCCGTGCCGGGCTCTGAACAGGCCCCACAGTCGGACTCCTCCCCGCCCAGGGACGGCTCCGTGCCGGGCTCTGAACGTGCCCCACAGTCCGAGTCCTCCCCACCCACGGCCGGCTCCGTGCCGGGCTCTGAACGCGCCCCATGATCTAGCTCCCAACCATCGGGCGACGACAACCGAGCCCCTCCGAGACACCTCCCTGAGCTGTGCCGGCTGCTGTGCATGGCCAGGGAGTGATGTGGTGCCGGAGCAGAGCGGAGGAGGCTGGCACGACCAGCGCCGGGTGAGACAGCAAGCGGCTGGGCGGCAGCGCCCTCGGCAGGGCTCTTCCAGCACGGCCTGGGCTTGGAGACCTCCTCCCTTGCTTCTACCTTTATTCATTTAAATAAAAGCCAGTTTAGAAACAGCAGCAGCCGGGCTCCCTCCGGAAACCCTCCCTGCCCCCGGTCCAAACCTGTCCCAGGCTGAGGTATAACCGGTCACCGGGATCCAACCGCTCCAGGGCCCATTGCAGGACAGGGCCGGCGGATTCCCTTCTCCGTCCTGGCGTGGCCACGGTGCCACGAGCCCACGTCCTCGCCAGCGGGGCTGCCCCGGGCGCCTCCGAGAGGGGGGAGGCTCGAGAGCCGTTGGGACACGGGGAAGGCAGCCGACAGGCGCATCGTCCCGGCAGGCGCCGGGGGCCAGGCTCAGACCGAGTTCTCCTGGGGACTGTGGCTGCTCCTGCGGCTCTGGCAATTTCTCTCCTTCAGGAGGCTGGTGGTCTCGTCAGCCACTGCGGGCGCCACCTTCTCTGTCCAGCCGGGCTCTGTTTTGAGGGCGCCGCTGTCCGGGGACTGGGGGCAGCTGTCCAGGCGCGAGGCCATCAAGCCGTTCTGGTACTGCTGGCGTGTGATCTGCAGTGGGGACAGAGGGTCAGCCCATGAAACCAGCCCGGCCTGCGGCTGCTGTCCTTCACCAGCAGAAAAGAGCAGCACCGCACTACACATCCCAGCATGCCCTGCTCCCTCCCTGCAGACTGCACATCCCAGCATGCTTTGCTCCCTCCCCCAAACTACACATCCCAGCATGCCCTGCTCCCTCCCCGCAGACTACACATCCCAGCATGCTTTGCTCCCTCCCCAAACTACACATCCCAGCATGCCCTGCTCCCTCCCCCCAGACTACACATCCCAGCATGCCCTGCTCCCTTCTCCAGACTACACATCCCAGCATGCCCTGCTCCCTCCCCCAGACTACACATCCCAGCATGCCCTACTCCCTCCCGACTACACATCCCAGCATGCCCTGCTCCCTCCCCAAACTACACATCCCAGCATGCCCTGCTCTCTCCCCGACTCCACATCCCAGCATACCCTCCTCCCTCCTCCAGACTACACATCCCAGCATGCCCTGCTCCCCGCCCCCCCAGACTCCACATCCCAGCATGCCCTGCTCCCTCCCCCCCAGACTACACATCCCAGCAAGCCCCGCTCCCTCCTCCACCTCCCAGGCGGGATAATCCACAGCGCTGCCTTTGTGCCAATCACATCTGTCCTGGACAACCTGATTGCCCGAGCGGCATTGCCAAGACTGGCTGAAATCGGCCCCTAGGTTCCCACCGTGCCCCCGCCCGCCCCACTGCAGAGACACACGGCAGTCACCAGAACCAAAAACTCTTCAGCCGTCAGACGCGTCCCCCCCGAACGACCCGCCCGCCCAGCGCCGAACTGCGCCACGGCCTTCGTTACCAGTCGGCGAGCAGGTGCTTTCGCCGGCGGTGATTAATTCCTCCTGTGCGGCCTGTCGCACCTGCCCCCAGCCGCGAGCTCGTCCGGCACAGAGCCGGCTGGGTTCCCCACGACCCCGGCACGGTTCGCAGCCTCGGCGTCTGTGGCGGGAGGGGAGCTCGGCGAGGGTATTTGCTCAGCAGATGCGGCGACCGGGAGCACCTCAGAGACTGCTCTTCCTGGCCGCTTCCACGGTCGCATCCGCCGGGGAGCCTCTGGCTTGACCGAGGCAGGTCGGCTCGCTGCCCGGACAGAAGCCGTCCAGGTTGGGAGCAGCCCACGCCGGGCTGGGCAGCCGGCCACGAGCAGCCAAGTCTTTCTCCTTTCCTGGGGCTACTTTCAACCTGATCCCGGCAGCCGCTCACTGAGCAGCTGTGCGGCATCCAGGCACCTGCCCTGGCAGCGGAGCCGCCTGCAACGTGTGTCTCCTTTGAAAAACACGGCGTGCCCTTGGGGAATCCATGGGGAGTACTCGGCAGCCCTTTCCCCTCTTCCCTGCACGCCAAAGTGATTCCTTGAGGATCCCCTCCATGATTTTCCCAGGGACTGAGGTAAGGCTGACCAGTCGATAGTTCCCTGGCTTGTCCTCCTTTCCTTTATTAAAGCTGGGCGCTGCATTTGCCTTCTTCCCGTCATCCGGGACCTCTTCTGATCGCCACAAGTTTTCAAAGATGATGGCCAAAGGCTCAGCAATGACCTCTGCCAATTCCCTCAGCACCCTTGGATGCATTAAATCCAGACCCCTGGATCTGTGTGCATCGAGCTTTTCTAAATAGCTCTTAACCTGTTCTTTCCCCACCGAGGGCTGCTCAGCTCCTTCCCGTACTGCATTGCCTCGTGCAGTAGTCAGCAGCTGACCTTGTCTTTGAAGACAGAGGCAAATAAAGCATTGAGTACTTCAGCCTTTCCCACATCATCTGTCACCAGGTTACCTCCCTCATCCAGTAACGGCCCCACGCCCTCCCCTATCACCCTCTTATTGTTAACATGCCTGTAGAAACCCTTCTTGTTGCCCTTGCCAGCTGCAGTTCCAATTGTGTTTTTGCTTTCCTGATTACTCCCCGGCATTCTCCAGCCGTATATTTATCCTCCTCCTCAGTCACCTGTCCACGTTTCCACTTCTTGTCTGTATCCCTTTGGAGTCTGAGCTCACCAAGGATTTCCCCCGTAAGCCAAGCTGGTTGCCTACCATGTCTGCTTTTCTTACTGTGCATCAGGATGGTTTGTTCCTCCGCCTTCAATAAAATACTTCTTTAAAATACTGCCAGGTCTCCTGAACTCCTTTCCCCTTCATATCCGTTTCCCAAAGGATCCCGCCCATCAGTTCTCTCAGCGAGTCGAAGTCGGCTCTCCTGAAACCAAGGGTCTGTATTTTACTGCTCATCTTCGTTTTGTCAGAATCCTGAAATCCACCATCTCATGGTCACTGCAGCCCAGGTTTCCTCCCACTTCTATTTCCCCTACTAGTTCTTCCCCGTTTGTGAGCAGCAGGTCAAGTTGTGCGACCCCTGGTCGGGTCCTTCAGCACTTGTACCAAGAAGTTATCCTCAGAGTTCTCCAAAAACGTCCTGGATTGTCCATGTGCTGCTGTATCGGTCTCCCAACAAATGTCCGAGTCTCCCATGAGAACCAGGGCCTGTGATTTAGAAGCTTCTCTTAGTTATCTGGAGAAATTCTTGTCTGCATCATCTACTGATCTGGCGGTCTATCACAGACACCAACCACATCATCACCTCTGTTGCTACCACCTCCAAGCTTAACCCAAAGCCACTCAACTGGCTTTTCTCTCTCCTTATACCGGAGCTCTGGGCAATCACACTGCTCCCTCTCATAGAGCACAACTCCTCCTTTTCTCCCCACCTGTCCTTCCTGAACGCTTTATACCCTCCCACGACTCCGCTCCAGTTACGTGAGTCATCCCGCCAAGTCTCTGTTATTCCGAAGGGTCCTTTTCCTTACCAGCCCTGGCAGGGGACCGAGCGGGGCCTGGCCTGTCCCCGGCTGTCCTCCTCTGCGTTCTCCGGCGGAAAGGGGACGCTCCAGCAGGCAGGCTCGAGAGCCCACTCCGTGTTCGTCGGCTTGTTTCCAAACGTCTCCTTCCGCGAGGCCGCGTCTCGTTCTGAGCCACCTGCTTCCCGACTCCGCTTCCCAGGAGCTGGGATCTTCATTCTCAAAGCCCACGCTGGGAACCGCCCCCCAGCCGCCGCCAGCTCCTCTGCTTTCTGCAGCACCAACGGGCCACGGAGGGGGCACTTCTGACCCATTCTAAGCACCGGTGCCTGGCCTGACCTGGCTTTGGATGATGATCTGCCTGATCCTAGGAGCTGTTCCCCATGCGCTGGGGAACGGCCAGTCTGGGAGCTGCACCTCTTTGGCCGGTTGTGGGAAGAGTACAGGTTGATCCTCACTCAGCCGGCACGCAGGGGACCTGACCGGCGCCGGACCACCGGAGGTCAACATCCGCTAGCACGGCCTCTGCCGCCGGGCTCTGAGAAGGCATTTGGGGTAAATGGTGTGAGGGAGTCGGGGGTGTGTGTGATGGGCAGAGCAGGTCCCAGCGGCTAAGGATGACCCCTGGGGCTGTGAGCTAAGCTGGCAGGTAACACCTCTGCCCTGAACACAGAGCAGGGAGGAGCCGAGCTGGGTTTGAATCGGAGGCGGCAGTTAGAAGCTGGGGGAGTTGGAAGGAGCCAGCCTAGCTGGGGGGGAAGCTACACCCCAGAGGGCCCCCCTCGGGCTCTTCTCCCCAGGCTGGGTTGGAATGACTGTCTCTGCCGGCTGCACTGACCCCTCTGTGCTGAGCTGTGTCTGTCACCTCATAAACTCCCTGTTCTACCTGCTGAGTGAGTCACTCCTGCCTGCGGCCGGGGGGCAGAGCTTGGGGACCCCTGAACCCATCGCAAATGGCGGCTCAAGAACCACCAGGAGCAGCAAGACTAACTTGCGGGGACCGGGGGAAACCAGGCCACGCCCATGAGAAGGGGCCCGCCAGCTGACCGAAATCGCGCCAGGTTACGGGCGCTGCCGGACAAGAGAGCTCCCTTCTGCGGCACAGGGTCAGGAAGGCGGCGCCCGTTTTCGGCCATTCGGCCTCTCACCGAAATGGCACGAGCGCCGCGCTCTGTGCCGGGACTTCTCTTCCCACGCGGCACGGGCCCAGCCGGCTCGGCCACGCCATCGATGGGGGGGCGGGACTGCGCGCAGGCAGGCTGCTGGGGAACGCTCCTCCCTCGCCTGGCCTCGTCCCAGGGCTTCGGCTCGCCGGTGCGGGCTGAGCGCTTACGAACCGGCCCCCGCCAAACACGGGCTTCATTTGGGGGCCAGACACTTCCACGAGCTGGCCCTGGGCGGCAGCTGCTTTCGAGCAGCAGAGACCAGAGGGGTTCGAAGAGGAAAACCCGAACGAACTGGGCCAGGACTCTGCCCGAGCGGCCCCAAGATCTCCGCCACCGCAGCCGCTCGGGGCCTTGGGTTCGTCCCCTGCGCCAGCAGCCCAGGGCCCGAGTGCTACCGCCCCCCCAACGCACCCCGCAGCTCACCTTGATGAACTGCAGGTCGGTGAGGGCGCGGACGCTGAAGTCGGAGACGTACGTGGGGCTGCTGCCCACGTTCAGCTGGTTGCTGCTGGTGCTGACGACCGGGGAGGAGATGGAGTCGGAGCGCTCGTGGTAGCTGAGGGATGCGGAGCGGTTCAGGTGGCTCATGTGTGATGGGGAGCGCAGCTCTGCGGAGACGCGGGCAGGGTGAGCTGGCACCCCCCCCGCCCGCTTGCCCTGCCCGGCGCCCAGCCAGCTACTGGCACCTGGGCCGCGCCCTCCCTCTGCTCGGACCGGCTGCCCGGGGCAGGCAGGGGGCAGGGCTGGGGCCAGCCAATGCAACCCTGCCCCCAGCCCAGGGCCGGGCAGAGCCCCTGTTCCCCCCAGAAAGCCCTGCCAGCTCTGGGCACCGCCCCCGCCAGGGCCTGGCGCACCCACACAGGCCGACACACAGCACGGAAGGCCGAGCCTGGGGGTACGGGGTCCCCCACTCACACCAGACCAGGCCGGCCACCCCGGGGGAGGAGCCAGGCCCCCCTCAGAGTCCCCCTCAGCTGGGCCTGCACCCCACACCTGCCAGGGCCGGGCGCGCAGGGGGCAGCACTGGGGGGCCTTGCTCCAGGCCCCAGGATTGGGCTGCAGCAGGACACCGGTGGGTGACCCGGCCGGAGCCCTGGGGCAGGGGCAGGGGCGCTGACCAGAGGTGCAGCCAAGCCAGGGCAGGGCCGGGCAGGGCACAAAGCCAAGGGAACCGCCGGCGAGTTTCTGCCAAACCAGCCGTGACCACGAGGGGGAGCCAGCGCCCCACAGCTGCCCAGACTGACCCACATGCTGAGCAAAGGCCCCGGGCCGGGCTGGCAGGGGCTGGGGGGTGGGAGTGAGGGGCACCGGCAGGGCTGGGGGGGTCCCAGGGCCGGGCTGGCAGGGGCTGGGGGTGGGAGTGAGGGGCACCGGCAGGGCTGGGGGGTCCCAGGGCCGGGCTGGCAGGGGCTGCGGGTAGGAGTGAGGGGCACCGGCAGGGCTGGGGGGTCCCAGGGCCGGGCTGGCAGGGGCTGCGGGTAGGAGCGAGGGGCACCGGCAGAGCTGGGGGGGGGGGTCCCAGGGCCGGGCTGGCAGGGGCTGTGGGTGGGAATGAGGGGCACTGGCAGGGCTGGGGGGTCCCAGGGCCAGGCTGGTAGGGCTGTGGGTGGGAATGAGGGGCACTGGCAGGGCTGGGGGGTCCCAGGGCCGGGCTGGCAGGGGCTGCGGGTAGGAGCGAGGGGCACCGGCAGGGCTGGGCTGACGTCTCTGCCTGCTGCTGGCCACACCCGGGCGCTGCCCGTTTGTGTGTTGCTCCCACTGGCAGGAACTGCAGCTCCCTGGAGACAGATTCCCACGTTCCCCAGGGTGTCCAGCTCTGGCCCTGCAGGGGGGCACCTTACCCAGAGGGGAGGGGCTGAAAGGGTGGGGGCGGAGCTTAGCCAGCGGGGGGGGGGGCTAAAGGGGCGGGGCTTACCCAGAGGCGGGGGCGGGCTCAGCGCCATCACGCCGTAGTAGGAGAAGGCGCCGGTCTCGAACTTCATGTTTTCCTTCCCAGCCTCCACCTCCACCTTCCCCTGCAGCGAGCGAGACGTCAGAGCCGGGCGCCTGCCAGCAGCCCCAGCCCGGCCCTCCCCAGCCCCGCAGCCGGGCGCTGGCGAGGCAGGGAGGGCCGGGGACCCCGGCAGGGCAACGGGGCCAGCCCCCGGGAGACGCCCTCGCAGGGGCTCCCTCCGCCCGAGCCCCCGGTGGCTGGAGCACCTGCAGCAGGAGGACGAAGTAGTCGGCCGGCTTGTTGCGCTGGTAGAGGAAGTGCCGGGCCGCCCGCTTGTTCTCCTCGTCGAAGTGCAGCTCGTGGATGACGTCGGGGTGCTTCAGCAGCCGCAGCAGGATCTTCTCGGACACCAGCGCCGGCGTGAAGAGCGGCACCTCTGCGGGGAGGCAGGGTCAGCGCCCGCCCCGTCCCAGCCATGCGGCCCGCTCTGGTGCGGAGCGCCTGGCCGGGGGAGAGGAAAGGGGAAGCTGGAGCCCAGGCTTGGGGGAGCCGGGCCCAGGGGCTGAGCACCAGGGCGGGAGACAGGCGCTGTGGGCTTGCCGGGAGGGAGCAGCCGGCCCGCTGGCTCAGACTAGAAAGGGCCCCGGGTCCTGGGCCGGGTGTCTTGGCGCACCCACCCCCCAGGCCAGTGGGCGGCCAGGCCTCCCCTCTCCACAAGGGGCCCAGTGGCTGGGACGGACACTAGGTAGCCTGCTGAATCCTCGCGTGCCTCAGTTTCCCCGCCTCTCCACGACTGTCTCTGCCCAGCGGGCGCTGCCAGCAGACCCAGAAAGCCCTCGTTTGCCGGGCGTCGGCGGGGAGGCCGTGGGCAGATTCCAGGGCCCCAGGAGCGCCTGGCCCTGAGCCCCCCACCACCTCTGCAGGGCCTGGGGCCGCCAGCTCCGGCTGAGGGACTGGCTCATGCCACCGGCACTTTCTGGGCACCCCCGGAGCAGCGTCCCAGCACAAGGACGCCAGCACCACTGTCTGGCCACCCGACCTGCCCAGCCCAGGCTGGTGCTGCCGCCCCCCAGATCCCTGCCCCCGCTCCCCTGGGACCCCCGGCCCGGCCAGGAGCCCGGTGCGCTCACCTGTGGCAAGGAAGCGGTGCGCAGCCAGCAGCAGCTGGGGAGAGATCTTCACCTTCAGCTCGTTGTCCGAGTCCTTGAAGGCCGAGAAATCCCTCTTATTCTTCTGGTTGGCCACACGCTTCCGGCTGCGGTTGTCGGCTGCGGGAGAAAGCGGCGGTGTGGGGCTGCCAGGCCAGCCAAGAACGTGCCCAGAGCTCCACCCCCAGCCAGCGCCCACCCAGGGGCTGCCAGGCCAGCTGGGAACGTGCCCAGAGCTCCCCCTGCCCGGTGCCCACCCAGGCTGCGGGGCAGGACCCAGGCACCTAACTGTACAGGTCCGACTCGTCCAGGATCTCCGACTTGATTATCTCCTCAATGACGTCCTCCAGCGTCACCAGGCCCAGCACCTCGTAGAAGGGGTCGCCCTCGCCCTCGTTGTTCACCTTCTGCACGATGGCCAGGTGCGACTTGCCTGGGGGCAGATGGAGCCTGTCACGCCTGGGCTGGGGCGGCCCCACACGGGCACATGCTGGCCAGCTGCCCAGGCCCAGATGGGTCAACCGGCAAATCCCAATGGCACCAGCCTGACCCCAGTGCAGCCCCAGGCGCCAGCGCAGTGCCCAGCAGTGCAGGGGGCGGGCACAGCCGAGAGGTGCAGTGCACAGGGGCCAGGTATGAGCGCAGTGCCTGGCAGTGCAGGGGGCTGGTGCAGCCCAATAAGTGCAATGCACAGGGGCCGGGTGCAGCGCAGTGCCTGGCAGTGCAGGGGGCGGGCACAGCCCGAGAGGTGCAGTGCACAGGGGCCAAGGGCCAGCGCAGTGCCTGGCAGTGCAGGGGGTGGGCGCAGCCCAAGAGGTGCAGTGCACAGGGGCTGGGTGCAGCGCAATGCCCGGCAGTGCAGAGGCGGGTGCAGCCTGAGAGGTGCAGTGCACAGGGGCCGGGTGCCAGCACAGTGCCTGGCAGTGCAGGGGGTGGGTGCAGCCCGAGAGGTGCAGTGCACAGGGGCCAGGTGCAGCGCAGTGCCCGGCAGTGCAGGGGGCGGGCACAGCTGAGAGGTGCAGTGCACAGCGGCCGAGTGCCAGCGCAATGCCCGGCAGTGCAGAGGCGGGCGCAGCCCAAGAGGTGCAGTGCACAGCGGCCGAGTGCCAGCGCAATGCCCGGCAGTGCAGAGGCGGGCGCAGCCCGAGAGGTGCAGTGAACAGGGGCCGGGTGCCAGCGCAGTGCCTGGCAGTGCAGGGGCGGGCGCAGCCGAGGGGGCAGTGCACAGGGGCTGGGTACGAGCGCAGTGCCTGGCAGTGCAGGGGCGGGCGCAGCCCGAGAGGTGCAGTGCACAGGGGCCGGGTGCAGCGCAGTGCCCGGCAGTGCAGGGGGCGGGCACAGCTGAGAGGGGCAGTGCACAGCCTGGTACAGCAGCGGGTGCCAGCCGTGCCCTGGGGACTGAGGAGAAGGTGAGTGGCGTCGGGCTGACGGGGTGGCGGAGGCCCAGCAGGGAGCGGTGCCACGGTGGGCCAGGCAGGGGCGCCAGCGCCAGGCAGACTTGCCCTCGGCTGCGCCTTCCCTTCACCCCCCAGTGCCTCCCACCCCCGGCTGCCCTTCCCACAAGCCCTCCACAACCCCCGCATGGTGCCTGGCGGGGGGGGTGCACACACACACACACACACACACACACACGCACGCACACACACACAGGCTGGTTCTGGCCGCCTGTCCCTGCCGCTGGGGGCCACTGACCACAGAGCCCTGGGCACAAACCACCACCAGGCCATGAACGGAGGAGAGAGCCGGGCAGAGAGCCCAGGAGTCCTGGGCCCAGGCCCCCTGCTGTAACCACCAGCCCCCACCGCCCTCTCAGTGCCGGAGAGAACCCAGGAGTCCTGGGCCGCACCCCTTACTCTGACCACCAGCTCCACCCCCCCAGGCCAGAACCACCCACCCCCTAAAGGCCAGGGCCAGAAGTGGGGGACAGCCCCCGCAGAAAGCACCAATTCCAGCACACAGCTGCCTGCAGCCCTCGCCGCCCCCCCGCTGGCTGGGGCCCCCCGGGAGCAGGGGAGACAGCTGCCAGGGGTCCTGGGCTGCTCAGCTGGCACCAGGGCACCTCTACCCGCTCCCTGCCTGACCGATGGCAGAGGCAGCCGACATGCCCGGCCGAGCTCTCCCCATCTCCCACCCGCGGGCACCCGCTGGAAGGGCGCTGGCAGGGGGCAGAAACCCCAGCACTGCCCCCAGTTCCTGGGGGCCAGACGGGCAGAGCTGGCAGCCCAGCCCAGCCCCCCCCCGCCGTGCCCAGGGGGCAGGCATGCAGGTTACCAGCCGCCCCGGCCAGGCAGCCACCTCTGGGGTGCAGCCGGCCGGAAGGGAGGGACCGGCAGGGGCACCCGGCCCAGCCTGTGGCCCCCCATGGGCAGAGTGCGGGCGGAGGGCGCTGGCAGGTGCCGCACCCTCTGTGCCTCCGACACCAGGGCTCCGGCGTGCCAGGCGGGAGCAAATGGGCCGTGGGTGATGCTGCTGGGCGTGGGCCGGGCCAGGGCCATTTCCTGCCATGCCAAAGGGGGCGCGCTGGGGGCTTCAGCCTCCTCCCCACAGCTCTGCCGACCCCTCAGGAAGCGAGCATCCGGCACAGCCCACAACCCACCTGCTTTGCAGAATTCGGGGCCAGACTAACCCAGGCAGGCTGCGGGTGGGAGCGAGGGGCACCGCCAGGGCTGGGGGTCCCGGTTCCCCGTCCTCGTCCGCACCCCAATGGACGACCGACGGCACATGGCCAGGGCAGCCCCAGCTGGTGGAACGGCCCCCGGGGGAAGGCAGGACCCAAGCTACAGCGGGGCCCTAGCAGGCAGGTGGGACCCTGGCTACACCCAGGGGTGAGCCGTTAATCGGCCCAGTTTTAATTGTTTCACCAGCGTTTAACCCTAGTTCGTACTCAGCCCTGCAGGAGGGCAGGCGACCGGACAGGATGGCCTCTTGAGGTCCCTCCCAGTCCTATCATGTCACGAGCGCTGAGGCCGGAGAAACTCGTTCCGCTTACTAAGCCTAGCCCTGGGCTTCCCTGCGAGAAATGCCGGGGATCGCGGCCCCCAGTGCGTCGGAAGAGCCAGCAGTGCCGTAGCTGGAGAGCAGAGGGTGGGGCATGGCACCCGGGCCTCCAGCTCTGGGGAACGTGGGCTCTGGGTGCAGGGTTCTGCCACCGAGGCAGCCGTTGGCCGGTGAACGCCGCCAGCTGCCCTCTCCTCCCAGTGGCCTGGAAACGGGCTGGGAGCACAACCCGGGCTCTGCTCCGCCTTGGCGTCAACCCGCCCGCCCAGCCTGGCCCAGGGTGTGGCAAGTGGGGCTGCGAGAGGGCACCGAAGGGATCCCATCCTGCTCGGTAACAGGCAGCAAGCCAAGTGCACCTTGGACCCATCCACCGCTGGGTTTGGTTCTGGGCGTGCCTCGGGAGCCAGGCCAGCCCATAAACCGCACGAGCTGGGAGAGGCCGGTGGGGCGGGCGGGCGAGCTCTTCCTGGCCTGCCTTCTGCGGGGGAGAAGCCGCAGGCCTCTTTGAAGCCGTGTGCTTCGGGGCTGGCCTCTCTCCCCACAGAAAAGCATCCCAAAAAAGCCACCCTGGCGCCCGCCGGAACCAGCACGCCGCCACCCAGCTAGGCGTGGGTCCCTGCCCCACGGAACGGCACCTTGACCGCGTCGCGGAGAACGTGCAGCCAGAGCTCAAAGCCGGCTGGCTTTTAGCTCTAACTCCAGAGGTCCCAGGTTCCAGGCCGCCTGTGGGCAGTTACACCTGCACCAACGGGGCTTCTCCGGGGGGCAGAGAAGGAACCCGCTGTCCGAAGGGCAGGAACGAGGGCTCAGCTCTCGGACCGGTGGGGGTTGCCGTCCCAGAGCTCTGCCCGAGTCAGAACCGAGCTCGTGTGCACCTGGCGGACGAAACCACCAGCGGGAGCCGAGCCCCGAGGCGGGCGCGAGGGGACAAAGCAGCTCACCCCCGGGTGACTGCAGACGAAATTCAGCATCGAGCAATTCAAGCCGTGGCCCCTTGGAAAACACGGGCCCTGGCATGCGCCTGGGGGGCCAAACTGGCTGAGATCTGGAGTCGCTGGGGTAAAACACCCACTCCCTGGGCGGTAGCGCTCAGAGGGGCCAATAAACCGGTTAAGAAAGGGCCAGAGAAGGTGGCGGGAACACAGGCCCTGGGATGGCCCTGCCCTGCGTGCCAGCCCACCTCAGAAGAGACCCCCGAGGAAGGGCAAAGCTGCAGAGAAGGGTAACAAACGACCCGGGGCAGAAAACTGCCTCTGCGGGAGCAGAGCTGAAAAAGATGGAGGCTTCTGAAGCCGCCGGGAGCCCAGAAGGCTGCGGGCAGAGGAGCAGCATTTCTGGCAGATCTAGGGAAGGGATCGTTCCCCTTCCTTCAGCACCAGGGAGGCTACGCCTGGAGTGCGGATGTGAGAAAGCCGGAGCAGGCCCAGCAGAGGGCAACGGAAAATGATTAGGGGCTGGAGCGCAAGACCTATGAGGAGAGGCTGAGGGATTTGGGCTTGTTTAGTTTACAGAAGAGAAGACTGAGGGGTGATTTGACAGCAGCCTTCAACTTCCTGAAGGGGAGCTCTAAAGAGGCTGGAGAGAGGCTGCTCTCAGTGTTGACATGGCAGAACAAGGAGCAATGGGCTGAAGTTACAGAGGGGGAGGTGCAGGTTGGATATTAGGACAAACTCTTTCCCCAGGCGGGTGGTGAAGCACTGGGATGTGTTGCCTAGAGAGATGGTGGAATCTCCATCCCTGGAGGTTTTTAAGTCTCGGCTGGACGAGGTCCTGGCTGGGATGGTTTAGTTGGGGTTGATCCTGCTTGAAGCAGGGGGCTGGACTCTGACCTCCTGAGGTCCCTTCCTGCCCTGGGACTCTGTGGCACTTTTTGGGGGCTCACGTCTGCTGAGAGAGACGAGCTTTGAAGCGACAGTCTGGGAACAGGGCGCTGGGCCGAGGGGGTTATCTCAGGAGCCTCCCAGCTGAGCGCCCTCACACCGCTGCAGCACAACCCTGCCTGGCCCCAGACTGGCGCACGCCGCAGGCTGCTGGGCTGGAGACAACAGAACCTGCTGTGCTGGTAGCCACAGAGCAGCTCGCCAGGGCTCCCCAGCAAGCCCAGAAGGAATCGCTGCAGGTACAGGCAGCTCCTTGGTTGGCCAGCCCCACACGTGGCCTGAGCCTTGCAGGACTCCCAGCCCCACAAGGAGGCATCTCCCCAGGTCATAGGGCCAGTCAGGAGGGGCGCTCAGGTCTTTTTTCTGAGCTCCCCTCTTCACCTCCTGGCTCTCTCGGCCGCTCCCCGGGCGGGAGAACACCCTGCTGGCCAGACCGGCCCAGCCTGCCCTGCTGGAAAGGGCAGAGGACAGCGATAAGCGGGACCTAAGGAATTGCCCTGGGGCAGGGTAGGAAGGTCTGGGGTCGGGCAGGCGCCTGGGCAGGGTGTGCGTCTATCAGCAACCCGCCTGCACCAGCTCGAGCAACTCTCCCGCCTGCAGCGTCTGCCCGGCGGTAGATGCCTCGTGCCCCGCTCCGGCAGGGCTCAGCCTGGCCAGGGCCCCAACGCCCGAAGGCATCACGGGGCCGGCGCCCAGGGGTGCTTCCGAGCGCTGCACTCCCAGGGCACGTCCTGCGCCACGGCTCGCCCTGGCCAAGCCAGAGGCCGACGCCCGGGTGGGTGTAGGAGGCACCGCCAGGCCCCCAGCCAGACGGGGCAGAGCCTGGACCACAGCCCGGGCCTTGAGTCACAGTGAGGAGCCGGCTGAGCCGAGCGCAGGATTGCAGGGGCCCCGGCTGCAATGACCACCAGCCTCCCCACGCTTCGGGGTGTCGGGCGAGGCAGCAGGCCCGGCAGAGGGGAGCAGGGGACCACGGCTGCCCTTTGGCTGCCCCGGGCCCCAGAGAGGCTGTGCCAGCTCCTGCCACCTGGGCGCCGCCCTCCTGCCCCGCCCAAGATGCTGAGCTGGTGGGGGGCAACCAACAGCCACAGGCCCCCTGCAGCCCCCTCCACCATACACCTCTGGCACGCCTGGGCCATGGAGCCGCCACTCCCTACCTGCACTGCCCACGCTGGTCCCTGCGCCCTGTTCCGGTCACCGGCGGGGAGAGCGCACCGCGCCGCGCCGTGCTGTGCCGGGGGAGAGCGCGCCGTGCCGTGCCGTGCCGCGCCGCGCTGGGGGAGAGCGCGCCGTGCCAGGGGTCCACGGCTCCAGCGAGGGAAACTCAGGCAACAGAAAGGCCTTGCTTCGGCTCCATGCAGCCGGGGCCCCTCCGCGGATTAGACAGCTGGTCCCACGCAGGGCGGCAGAGAGACACCCCTCGCCTTCTCCTGGGGACACTAAACCGAGTTCCCCACCCCCCTCCCGCGGGGGGGCCCAGCGCCGGAGCCAGCGCCCCGCAGGGGTTGCCCCGGTTCCCAACACTGCTCCCGCTCGGGGCGCCCCTGCTTAGCCGCCCAGGGTTGCGGGAGCGGCAGCATCTCGCCAACAGCTCACGCCCCACTGACTGTCCCCCCTCGCCCCAGCCTCGCTCGCCTCCCTGGGCCCCGGCCCTCCCGGGGCGCTGAGCAGGCTGCAGTCACCGCTGCATGGGCAGAGACGTGCCGCAGCCCAGGGTCCCAGAGCCCCACAGCCGGGAAGAGGCAGACCTGCCCGAGCCGGAGGGACCCAGCCTGTTGCTGCAGCTGGACAGGACTGAAGCAGTGCCGGTGGGGGTGTTACTAGGGGCTGAGACAGCCACAGCTGCTCCCTCCAGAGCCGGTCCTGGAGCACCCTGCAACGCTGGCGCTCAGGGCGGCAGGAGGGGCAGCGACAGCCTGCAGTGCCTGCGTATTTTACCCTGCCTGCAACAGCCAGGTCCCCTGTCCTCCCGCATCCAGAGTGCCCCCGAGGCTGACGACTGCCAGGCACCCGCCGGGCTTTGGGCCAGACCCAAGGCGAGGAGCCAGGCTTGGGCTGCAGCGGGCCTGTTCCCTGCAGACCACCCGGCCACCACCCCGGCCTTGCCAGCTGACGGCTCCTGCCGCAGGCCTGGCCGCTGGCTTTCAGGGGGCGTCACGCGCATACGCCCTGGTGACTCCCGGGGACGGGTCCTGTCTGCGCTTCGCCCCACACCACAAAGGTTGCGTCGAGCCAGCGCAGGTGTAGACGCTGCCTCTGACGAAGAACGGGGAAACCTCCCTCGGCCGGGACCTGACCGGTGCCGGACCATGGGGGGTTGATACCGTCTTGCCCATCCCCAGCACCTCCCCGGCTTCCTGGGGGCGGAGAAGACCTTTGGGGTCCCTTGCAGCGAGCTAGCAGCACAGAGCCCTGAGATCCGGGGCTGGAAGCAAATGTTCCGGGGCCTCGGGAAACAGGGCTGCACCCAAGGCGAGCGGTCGCCCGGCTGCCTGAAATCACACCAGGTTCCGGACGTCGCCAGACGAGAGAGCTGGATTAGAGCCATTCACCCTGCACTGCCTCGGCCCCAGCGCCTCCTCCGGCTGCCCGCCTAACCAGGGCTTCTCCGAGCCCCAGGCCAGCAGCCGCGGCAGCGCCAGGCCGAGCCATGCCATGCCCCTCGCGTCAAGGCGGTCGCCCAAGGGGCAGCGCCCAGGCCCAGAGCCGGGGCTGGAGTAGGGACCCCCTCGGACTATGGCGCCCCACTAGCTCCCCGCAGCTGCTAGGCTGGGATTGGGCACACTCGCTAACAAGGACCAGGAGTCATGGCCGTCTGCCCCACGGCCGCGCTCTCTTCGAACCAGCCCCGGCCCGACCCTGCTAGAGCAAGGAACCCCCTCGCCGGGGCCTGGGGAGCCAGCAGGGAGCTGCCGAGGGGATGGCTCCAGCCAGGCTGTGAGCTTGCACAGGCCTGCAGGAGTGGGGAGGAAAGATTCCTCCTTGAGCACCGTGGAAGAGCCTGCAGGCAGCCCCGTGCTTAGACCCCACTGGGACAGGGGGTGTGGGGGCGTCATTCCCCCGGTGAGGTGTCCTGTGTTTCCTGCAGTCCTGCAGGGACCCCGGGTGGTGCCTCAGTTTCCCCGGGCACAGCACCGGCGCAGAGCGGTGAGGGGAGTTCGGGTGTGAGGACGTCTCACGCGCAGACAATGGGGCTCCAGGCTCTTGGTAACCCAGGCAGCCAGGTGACCCCTTTCTTCCCCAGGACACAGGCCAAAGGCGGGAGGAGGGGCCTGGCGGGTTGAACTGGAATGGGGCTGGGAGTGGGGCAGTCTGGGCTGGCTGGAGAGGCGGGCAGGGGGCCAGGGCCCAGCTCGGGGACCCCTCTGGGCCCCTCTCCCCAAGGCAGACGGTGCTGGCGGCTTCTGGTCCCTGTGCTAAGTCTGTTCTGCACCGTGTCCCTGTGGCCTGAGAACCTCCAGTTCCCCGGCCGGGCGAGAGTCACAGCTGCCTGCGGCTGGGGGGGGGCAGGGTCGGGGATCCCCCAAGCATGACAGGTGCCCCGTGGTTTGGGGCCTGGGAGGGGCAGAGACACATCGATAAGAGAGGTGCCAGTGGGGGCCGTTATACCAAACAGAGAAGGGAAGACCCCCGGCAGCTCCACGCGCCCCTCCCTTCGCGGCTCACTTTCAAGGACGTCGAACCCCCGCACGGGGTCCGACGGAACGTCAGCCGGGCGCTGACGGGGGGCAGGGGCCCTGGCACAGCACTGGCAGACAGACGGGCTCTCGGTGTGGCACCCAGGGCAGTTTGCAAAGGCAACACCGGACAGCCGGCGGTTTGCTCCTGTGCCCCCCAGTTGTCCGGTCTCGGCTCTCGGCGGCTGAGCAAACCCGGAGTCGGGGGCGGGGGGGGCGGGAACCAGCCAGGCCTGGGACCACCCGGACAGGCTGGAAGATGCCACAGGAGGGGGTGCAGTCCTTGGGCTGCTGCTCTGCTGGAGGGGAAGTCCCGCTGAAGGCCCCCAGGGAGGGCCGGGGATGGACTGCGCAGCAGCCAAGAACGGAGGGAGAGGCCGGAGAGCGGAGAATTGCATTGCTCGGCAGGCCAGAGACCGGGCAGTCCACGCTGGAGCTGCGGAGCCCCAGATCCCTGCTCTGCTGCGGACAGTCTGTGTGACCTCAGGGGCCTGGAAAGCAGAGCTACCGGCTGGGTGCCCAGCGGCGAGCGCCAAGGGGAAGCGGGCAGGCGGGTGGCACGGGGCGTGGCCGACACAGGTGAAGAGGCTCACGCAGAGGCCATGCAAGCCCCTGAACGCAGGGCCTGGCCGGGGGAGGAGGAACCGGCGTTCCCAGCAGCCCGGGCAGAGCCGAGGCTACCGGCCAAGCAGCCGGCTGCGCAGATCGTGCTGGTCACGGTGCCCTGAGTCCCAGAGCCAGGGGCGACATCCAGAGAGAGCCGGCTCGGCGCCCTCCCCCCGTGGGACATTCTCCTCCACCCCGGAGGTCCCCCTGGGCCCTTCTCCAGCCCGCCCGGCGAGGAGCTCAGCGCTGGCTCAGGCCGGGAGGGACGCTGCTGCCTGTGAGGATCGGTGCTGGGCCAGGCGCGCAGGGCACAGACGGGGAGCCCAGCAGCCCTGACGCTGCCGGGGGCCTCAGCATCCCACCCACTCAGCCCTGGCCCCACTCAGTGTCCAAAGGCAGCGCGAGGCCCCATGGGAGGCGAGCGGGGAGCTGCCGGTGGTGGCCAGCCCCGGCTCAGGGCACCCAGAGCTCTCCAGTCGCTCCCTGCGGTAGGTCCCTAAGGCCGGGGGGTGGTAATCGGCATTGGGGGCTGACTGCCCCTCCCCGGCCCTTGCCAGGGACACGTGCAGCCTCAGCTGTAGCCAGCTCTGAGGCCGCCCTGGCTGCCGTCACAGGGGCAGCGTGTGGGGGGCGCGACCCACAGGTCAGCACAACATGCACAGCCGCTCCCACTCCTGCACAGACCCTCAGACCCCTCTGCCCCCCCGAACCCCAACCTTCTGACACGCACTCGGCAGAGAAACCCTCCCTCCCGCCGATCGCCACAGTAACAGGTCCTTCCTTTGCTAGCCGCCCGAGATGCCAAGCCCCCCACCTCGCCCGGGGCTGCATTTCCCTCCCAGCGCCCACACGTCCGGGGACGGCCGCCCCGGTTTCACTTTCAGGCACCAATGGGCCAGGAGCGGATCCGAGCGCTGGGGCCCAGCCCTGCAGGGGGTCGGCCGGAGAGCTGCTCAGGCTGGCCCGAGCAATCTGCAACGTATGAGCCTGAACTGAAGCTGCCTGGGCCCCACGTAAACAAACAGCCCCTCCCTCCCGCCCACTGCCTGCTGCTCACCCCGGCTGGAGACGGGCAGGGTGGCCCTAGCCGGGTGCCAGCCAGTTATCACCCCAGGGCCCAGCTCCGCCGTGCTTCCTGCAGCTGATCTACGACCGTGAGCGCTAGCCTGCTGGTACTTCCTGTTGGCAGGCCGGGCCGAGCTCAGCGCCCTGGTCGCACGCCACCGAGCCTGGCGGCGATGCCTGGGCGCTCGCCTGGGTGCCACTGAGCCCAGCCGTGGAGAGAGGGTCCTGATGGCCAGCCTAGTCCCTTTCCTTACGTTCCCTGGAGCTACAGCCACACGCCTCCGGCCCCGGCGCTCCCCTGCAGCCGCACGCCTCCGGCCCCGGCCCCGGCCCCGGCGCTCCCCTGCAGCCTGACACATCACCCACGCAAGCGGAACCCAGCCAGGGCTGGCTTACCCTTTTTGAACTCCTCCAGCATCGCATCCAGCTTGGTGTCGTGGAAGACGAAGTGGACCGGGTGGTTGTAGAACTTGGTGATGGTCTTCAGGGGGGTGCAGTCGTCAGGGTCCACGAAGGCCAGGTCCTTGACGTAGAGGATGTCGACGATGTTGGAGCGCTCCTCCTCATAGACGGGGATGCGGGTGTAGCCGCTCTCCATTATCTCCGACATGGTGTTGAAGTTCAGGATGGCGTCGCTGTTGATCATGAAACAGTCGTGGAGGGGGGTCATGACGTCCTCCACGGTCTTAGTCCGGAGCTCCAGAGCTCCCTGGATCATGTTGAGTTCCTCCTTCACCAGGTCGTTGTAGGGCTCCGTCACCTTCAGCATCTCCACCAGCTTCTCGCGGTTGTAGACGGTGCCGATCTCCTGGCCCAAGATGCAGTCCAGGAGCTTGCTGATGGGGAAGGAGAGGGGGAACGTCACCAGCATGAAGAACTTGGTGATGACAATGGTGTTGGCGCCCACGGCCAGGCCGTGCCGGGAGCACAGGGCCTGCGGGACGATCTCGCCGAAGATGACGATGCCGATGGTGGAGGCGACGACGGCGGCGACGCCGGAGCCGATCAGGTCGTCCAGCAGGATGGTGAGGGTGGTGTTCACCAGCACGTTGCCCAGCAGCAGGGAGCAGAGCAGGTAGTTGCCCTTGCGGCGGATGGGCTCAATCTTGCGGGCGTAGCGCTTCTCCTTGTCGGTGCCGCAGTTCTGCACGATGCGCAGCTCCATGGGGTCCAGGGCCATCAGGCCCAGGTTGAGGCCGCTGAACATGCCGGAGAGCACCAGCAGGCAGAGGATGAGGATGATCTGGAACCAGAGGGGCAGGAGCGACTTTTTCTCCTCCACCACCCTGAGCTGCCCGCCGGCGCCCTCGTGCCGCAGCCAGGGCTGGCCCGCCCCGCGGGCGGTGCACAGCACGTACAGCTTGGACTGCTCGTGCTTGCGCAGGGGCTGCACCTGGACGTGCAGCAGCCCCGAGGTGTCGCGGGCCTCGTCCAGGCGGGGCTGCACCACCAGGTCGGGGCTGTGCTCGGGGCAGCTGGCGTTGGCGCTGGCGCTGGCGTTGCCCGGGGGCGCCTCGGCGGGGGAGCCGGCGCCCAGCTCGGCGAAGGCCACCAGCTCGCCCGTGCGCGGGCGGAGGCCCAGCCCGAAGAGCCGCAGCTGCACCCGGCTGCCCTCGGTCACCCGGATGACGCCGCCCTCGGGCACCGCGTCCACTCTCTTGCTGCTGCCCTCCAGCCGCATGCCCAGGACCACGCTGCTGCCGCCGCCGCCGCCGCCGCCGCCCGGCGGCCCCGGCCCCGCCGCCAGGGGGAGCGCGAGCGCCAGCCCCAGCAGCGCCCGCAGCGCACCCGCGCCCCCGCCGCCGCCTCCTCCGCCTCGCGCCATGACCGCCGCCGCGCGCCTCGCAGCAACCGCCCGTGTGCCCGCCCGCCGCCCGGCACGTCACCGCCGCGCGCCCCGCCCCGCCCCGCCCCGCCAGCGCCTTAAGGAGGCGCCGGGCGCAGCGTGTTAAGGGGGTGCGGTGCGCACGGGCGGGGGTGGGGTTTAAGGGGTGCGGGGTGATTCCCGGGGTGGGGGAGGGGTTTATGGGGTGCGCGGTGATTCCCGGGGTGGGGGAGGGGTTTATGGGGTGGGGGGGTGATTCCCGGGGTGGGGGAGGGGTTTAAGGGGTGCGGGGTGATTCCCGGGGTGGGGGAGAGGTTTATGGGGCGGGGGGGTGATTCCCGGGGTGGGGGAGGGGTTTAAGGGGTGCGGGGTGATTCCTGGGGTGGGGGAGAGGTTTATGGGGTGCGGGGTGATTCCTGGGGTGGGGGAGAGGTTTATGGGGCGGGGGGGTGATTCCCGGGGTGGGGGAGGGGTTTATGGGGTGGGGGGGTGATTCCCGGGGTGGGGGAGGGGTTTATGGGGCGGGGGGCAGTTCCCAGTGGGGGAGGGGTCTATGGGGCAGGGTCTGTTCCCGGGTGTACAACGCTCTCCCATTGTTCACGTGGGGCCGGGCCCATTGCGAATGGTCTCTGGGTGAGGCCGGGGGCACAGCCCGACTGCCTGCGGCTCTGCCCTGGCCCCTTCCTGCCGGCAGGCCTGGCCCTCTCCTTCCCCCCACCTCCTCCTGGTGTCAGTGCACCACAAGCCCGGGGCCCGGCAGAGGCTGGCTGGGGCAGCGACTCGCCCACACCCGCCTCCCGAGGGCTGCTGGCCTCCGCCCCCGACAGCCCTGGAGCCGAGCCGAGCCACCAGCCAGGGCTGGGACCGAGACGTCTGGTTCCCGCGCTGCCCAGCCGCCTGTTGGCCTGTTGACGCTCTCCCGGGGGCTGCCCAAAGCTGGGCACGTCGGCAACATTAACGAGAGTGGGCCCGTCACCCCGCCCCCATCACTCCGCCGGGCCCCCTCCCCAGAGCATCCCGCTGTGGGTGGCTTCTTCCCAGCACCCTCTTTCCGGTGCACGAGCCCCGGGTGCTGCAGGTCCCAGGTGCGCCGGGTCGTGTCTTGGATCGGCCCCGTTCCTGCCGAGCCTGTGGGCCAGGCAGACCTCCTCCTCAGCCTGGGGCAGGCGCCCGGCTGCCTCTTCCAGCTCTGCTGCCCTGTTGCGAGAAAGCTCGTCTCCAGCAAGCATCTTGTCCAAGAAATAGGCCTCGTCCCCACAGTGGCCGGTGCTTGGTAGTCGGCCTCCAGGAGGCTGGAGAATGGCTCGGTGATGGGACAGCCCCCCGTGCCGGGGAGCACAGAGGTGGCTTTAAATGCAGCTGGAGCTGTGTGGGTGACACAAAACTAGGGGGAGAGGTAGAGACATTGGAGGGTAGAGAGATAATCCAGAGGGACCTGGATAAATTGGAGGACTGGGCTGAAAGAAATCTGATGCGGTTCGACAAGGAGAAGTGTAGAGTCCTGCACCTGGGGCGGAAGAATCCCAAGCACTGTTACAGGCTGGGGACTGACTGGCTCAGCAGCAGCACAATGGAAAGGGACTTAGGGGTTCTGGTGGATGAAAGGCTGGATATGAGTAAAACAGTGGGCCCTTGTAGCCAAGAAGGCTAACGGCGTACTAGGGTGCATTAGGAGGAGCATTTCCAGCAGATCTAGAGAGGTGGTTGTTCCCCTCTATTCAGCACTGGTGAGGCCACATCTGGAGTATTGTGTCCAGTTTTGGGCCCCCCAGTATAAAAAGGATGTGGATGTGCTGGAGCAGGTTCAGTGAAGGGCAACAAAAATGATTAAGGGGCTGGAGCACAAGACCTGTGAGGAGAGGCTGAGGGATTTGGGCTTGTTTAGTTTGCAGAAGAGAAGACTGAGGGGTGATTTAATAGCAGCCTTCAACTTCCTGAAGGGGGCTCTAAAGAGGATGGAGAGAGGCTGTTCTCAGTGGTGATGGGCGGCAGAACAAGGAGCAATGGGCTGAAGTTACAGAGGGAGAGGAGCAGGTCAGATATTAGGACAAACTCTTTCCCCCGGAGGGTGGTGAAGCACTGGGATGTGTTGCCTAGAGAGGTGGTGGATTCTCCATCCCTAGAGGTTTTTAAGTCCCGGCTGGACAAGGTCCTGGCTGGGATGACTTAGTGGGGGCTGATCCTGCTTGAAGCAGGGGGCTGGACGAGATGACCTCCTGAGGTCCCTTCCAGCCCTTTGTTTCTGTGATTCTGTTGAAGCCTCCTCCACACCAGCACTACCCCACCCCCAGGGCAGGATGGGCTTTACCAGCCAGGGGAAAGCTGGGGCTGCTTAGCTGCTTTCCCCAGTTCCGCGAGTCTGGGAGTCGACCCTGTAACTCTTCTCTGTGGTTTCTCTCTCTCTCGTCCTCTGGGCCCTGGGGGGCTTTTGTAGCAGTCCCATTACAGCGGAGCCGGTTGCCCTCCAAAGGCCTCCCGGAAAGAGCTCCTGATTGTGGCATCGGAGAGAACCTGCCCTGCGCACCGGGCACCCTGCCAATGGGCAATTCTGGCATCTGCAGAGGTCTATAAATATCTTGCATTTCTAGAGCGTGCCCCACCCCCGGGCTGCTCGCACCCGGGCGCACCAAACAGACGCTCCCTCCCTGCCTGAACTGCAGCTACCTCTGGGGTGGGCCGGCGAGAAGCTGCTTAACAGCTCCTAGTAGGGGTAAGAACAGTTTCTGAGGGCAATCCCTTGAAAGTAGATTCAAAGGCAGTCAGCCTGGTTGGAATTGGGCTGGAGCTGGAAGGGAGGGATGTAAAGAGGCAGAATGTAATTGATGCCTTTGGTACTGCTGAAATCCTGCTGGCTTCTGCTTGGAGCCTGTTCTGCCAGCCTGGAGAGCAAACGGCCCTGGACAGGCAGTACCCTTGTACCTCCACCCCAGCAGGGCGAGAGGCCCGCAGGCAGGGAGGAGGATGGATGTACAGACAGTCACTAAAAGCATCTGGGCAGAGGACTTGTCTGCGCTGGGCCAGCCCCGGCCAAAGCTTCTGGGGCGCTTGCCAAGTGCCTGTGGTTCCCATCTTGGACTTGATATTGAGTGGCAAAAGCGTGTTCTGCTCAGGGCGCCCCAGTGCATTAAGGATATAGCTGGCTCAGCACCAAGCAGACTTCTCCTGTAGCCACATAGCTGCTGTCCTGCTGAGCAAAGCCTCTCTTTGGGGCTGGTCCCAGGCAGCTGGTACAGAGGGGCAAAGCCCTGCCGGGTGCTCAATTTCACCCTGCGTGAGCAGAGAGGAAGCCACCAGGCAGGCCACATGAGACAAGTTCCCCAGGGGTTGTAAATGGTCCGTGACCAACATGCCTGTTAACTTTTTCTGTCCATGTTGTGGGCCCTGAGGCCTGTGTGGATGTGACCACCACCAGCACCTAGTGACAGGTGCTCTGCTAACCGGCTGGGCGGCCTCTGAATCTCTCCTGAGCAGCTGCACCCCTTATAGGGAACCCTGCCCATGGCTTTAACTGCTCTGCCCAGCCACTGCCTCCCCACGGGCTCAGGCTGACTTGTACAAAGCAGATCCTGGAATCACCACAGGCGAGGGCTGGAAGAGACCCCAGAGTCCAGCCCCCTGCTCAAAGCAGGACCAGCCTCCACTAAACCATCCCAGCCAGGGCTTCATCAGGCTTGACCTTAAAAAATCCCTCAGTATGGAGGGAGCAGGCCAAGGCCAATACCAACTCCTCTCTTCTGCCAGAGGCTGCACCCAGAGCAGTCCCAGGCCCTGGAGCAAAAACCAACTCATCCCATGGTCACAGGCAGGTGTAGAACCCAGGAGTCCTGGAGGCCCAGCATTAGCAGCACTCCACCTAACCCGGCTGGCTCCTCAGAGCTCTCCAGCGACAGGCTCTGGAAGTGCCTTCCTGGCAGAGCCTCTCAGAACAGCCCGAGGTGCGTTAAGGATGCTGGAAGGCCCCTTTCGAGGCCTTTGTAGTTTGAAGTTTCCAGCAGGGCTCCAACGCAGGCAGAGAACGTTCCCCTGGCTTTTGGGATCAGCCCGACCAGCGCGAGGGCCTTTTCCGAACACAGGCTCTGCGACGGCTGTGTGTGGGTTGCAGCCCCTTCTGGCCCCGGGGCCACAGGAGGCTCCTTCAGGCACTGCAGGGAGGCGGCACCAGCAGAGATCTGTGTGCTTCACTGGAGTGGTGGCTGGCTGTGATTCCAACGGGCGGCAGGAGGAGGCGATTGCTGAGTGGGCTGCAGCCATCCTGCTGGGGTCCCCAGCCTCAGACCTCGCAGGGCCCCAGCTGGAGGGAAGGGAAGCCATTAGGCCTGTTGCCCAGTGGAAAGCGAGCGGTACCTAAGGGAACGCCTTTGGGAAGTGTAACCTCAACAAGGCCGAGGGGCAGAGCTCTGGGGCTCGGGCAGGAGGCAGCCCCTGCCAGCCATTGCTGGGTTGGTAGACAAGAGGCAACCCCCTGGAGCTGGGGCCGGGACTGAGGGGCACCGGTGAACTGGGCGAGGGCGCAGGAGTCTGGGTGCGTGGGGAGCCCAGGATGGGCACAGCACGGTGGTGCTAGAGGCCAGGCACCGGCAGAGCTGTGGAAGCGCCCGGTGCTGCGCAGTGACACCGTTTGAGGTCCCTCACCGGCGCACAGCACCACAGCCAGGCTGAGCCGTCCCGGCAGCGCGTGGCCAGGCGGGCACCCGCTCAGAGCGGCTGGCAGCGGCAGGGGGACCCTGCAGATGGTGGGGTGCAGAAGGGCAGGGAGGAGGGGAGCCCTGGGGCAGCAGCGGGGCCCTTGGCGGAGGGGTGGCGGCCAGCAGGCAGGCCGAGGAGAGGCAGGAACCGGGGGATGGGCAGCAGCCAGGACCGGGGGGAGTTGGGCAGAGCCGGCAGCCTGGGGGGTGGGGATCGACTGATGGCTGGGACGGGGTGTGGGGGGTGGCAGCCACCACCCGGGGGAGCCCAGGCAGCTGAGGCTCCAGGAGGTAGAGAGAAGTCGGGGGCAGGGACCCCGGGGCAGGGGCGCAGGGGGGACCCTGGGGAGAGGGGAGGGGTGCCCGGGACGCGGGGGGGAGGGGAGGGGACGGCAGGGACCCCGGGGGGGAGGGGAGGGGTGCCCGAGACGCGGGGGGAGGGGAGGGGACGGCAGGGACCCCGGGGGGGAGGGGAGGGGTGCCCGGGACGCGGGGGGAGGGGAGGGGTGCCCGGGACCCCGGTAGCCCCTGGGGAGCCCTTGGCTCGGGGCCCCTGGAGGGCAACGCGGCGCCCGTGCTCTCTGCTCCCGCCTCGCAGCCCGGGGGGGGCTCCGGGTCCCGGCCGGGCCGCAGGGACACCCCGCGACGGCCCCGCCCGGCCGTGACTCAGTTTCCCCGCACGCAGCGCTGAGGGGGCGGGGCGCCGCCTGTCGCCCCGGCAGGGGGCCGGTGGCCCTTCGAGGGGGAAACTGAGGCCGAGAGGCGCAGTCAGGGGCGACCTCCATCGCTCCCGCGCCCGTCGCCATGGCGGCGCCGGCCCCGTGTCGCTAGGCAACCGTAGCCCTGGCGCCGCCCCGCCCGCGGCCTGAGAACTACACTCCCCAGAAGCCCTCGCGCGGGCCGCGGGGATGACCTCGAGCGCTAGGGGGCGCCCGTGCGGCGCCGCGATGGATGTGCCGCTCAGCCAACCAGCATCGCCCTCCGCGCAAGTGGGCGGTGCCCAGAGGGGGAGTCAATGGCGAGGCTGGGTGGTGGCGCGTGTGGCCAATGAGAGGGTAGGGGGCGGGGCTGGGCCAAGCCGGGCCGGGGAAGATGGCGGCGGTGGCGCGGCGGAGGCGGGCTGGGTTGGGGGCGCTGCTCGCGCTGCTGCTGTGCGGGGCCCGCGCCGAGCAGACCGAGGAGCACCTGAAGCGGGAGCACTCGCTGAGCAAGCCCTACCAGGGTGGGGGCGGGGCACCGCTGGGGGGCTGGGCTGACACCCCTGGGGGGTAGGGGGGTGGCACCCCCGGGGGGGGTTGGGGGGTAGGGGCTGACACCCCTGGGGGGTAGGGGGCTGGCACCCCCGGGGGGGTTGGGGGGTAGGGGCTGGCACCGCTGGGGGGTAGGGGGCTGGCACCCCTGGGGGTGGGTTGTGGGGTAGGGGCTGGCACCTCTGGGGGGCTGGGTTGGCACCCCTGGGGGTGGGTTGTGGGGTAGGGGCTGGCACCGCTGGGGGGGCTGGGTTGGCACCCCTGGGGGTGGGTTGTGGGGTAGGGGCTGGCACCGCTGGGGGGGTGGGTTGGCATCCCTGGGGGTGGGTTGTGGGGTAGGGGCTGGCACCGCTGGGGGGGTGGGGGGGCTGGGTTGGCACCCCTGGGGGTGGGTTGAGGGGCTGGGCTGACACCGCTGGGGGTGAGTTGGGGGGTGAGGCGTGCCTGGGATAAATGGGGAGCTCAGGGTTGCAGGAGGCTCAGGGCTGGGCGGTGGGGTCGGGGGGCATGGAGAGCTGGGCAGGGGTGGCCAAGGGGCGGAAAGGGAACTGGGGAGTCGGTGAAGAAAGCGAGGTAGGGAGCTCAGGGCGGCTGGTGCTGGGCGGCAGCATGGGTGGGGCGCGGAGGGAGCTGCCGGGTGGCTAGCGGGTGGCAGTGCCTGGGAGGAAGCAGGTGAGGGGCATCAGCGGAAGGGGGTTGGGGGCTTCTAGCTGTGTCAGGTGTATGTTGTGCGTTGTGCGCCTGTCGGAGGAGGGGACCTGGGAGGAGACCTGGACTCGGCGCAGGTGAACGGAAGGGGTGTTGAGCGAGAATAGGCAGGCCAGTCGGTGCTCTTGGCTGACGGGTACTAGACTGTGCCATCGTACGGCTGGTGCAGATGTTCCCCTTCTTCCCCCAGGCGTTGGTTCTTCCAGCTCCTCTCTCTGGGAACTTATGGGCAACGCCATGGTCATGACGCAGTATGTCCGCCTCACGCCAGACGTGCAGAGCAAACAGGGGGCCGTGTGGAACCGAGCGGTAAGAGTTGTGTCGTGAGCTGCCTCTGAGCAGCGCTGGCACCTCGGGGTTTTGTCTCTTGTGCAGAAGCGACTTTGGGCTGCAGCCAGTGCGGCTGAACGGGGTAACCACGGTAATTGGGGCGGCTTGATTTATACTCCAGATTCTCCCAGGAATCAGTCGCTGCTGGCCATGCAGCTGTGTGCTGAGTGCGAGAATCCTTGTCTTCAGTGCAGTGCACGGTGGGTGGGCCTCAGGGGCAGATTGCTCTCGGGCAAACTATTGGCCGGAGAGTTTATTTGTGGAGCGGTTATGTAAAACACACCCCAGCTTCAGTTAATTTGAAACATGCTTGTTACTAAATCAGTGTCTCTCTTTGGCGCAGGAGTTCATTAACCGTGGGTTGCTGCTCCATTCCACTGAGCTTTGACTGAAGGTGCAAAGGACAGTGCTTAGCCCGACCTAGGCCAGGATTTGCTCCTAAATCCCTCTGTTGTTTTTGTGGTTGTTATGCCCCGTTCAGTATCGCCACTCAGTGCATGTGGCACGTTCTTTAGATCCTGAACAGTCTAAGACCCGTGTCCCCAAATACGGTGTCTTGTGTAAGAAGTGGGTCTTATTTGCTCGTGAAGGAAAGAGCTTGCGTTTGAGCCAGAAAGTGTTTTATGGTCTAATGGAGGTCTTACATCTGCGTGGCCCATGTAACGGATTCATTTCATCTTAAGTTCCTGCCCCGTAGTTTTAATGTTTGTCGCCATTGTGTCTATCACGGATCCTACTTTAAAAAAAAAAAAAAACACTATTGGTATTCAGTGTTCCCTGTTAGCTGAATCCAGGAGAGATTCAGTTGCCACCTGGCTGATAAGCAGAGTTCCCACAGCCACTCTCACTTGGCAGTGTGTGTTTCTATGGATGGTGTAGATGGTCAGACATCTCTGAGCTGTCTACTTATCCTGCCTAAGTGATGCGGCCTTCAGAGCTGCCGCCTCGTGTTATAAAAGCTGCGTGAGTTATCTCCGTGGAGCGCGGAAGCCTCCTGTGTCTGCCGGGTGTAAGTGCGGCTCTCTGACCCACAGGTGTTCTCGTCATCCTCTGTGAGCCTTCTGCAGCGATTGTCGCAGATGGGTCTGTGCTGCTGCTGCTTCTTTTGTCAGTTAATGGGAGAAGTCTCTTAACTCTCTCTGCTCTGTCATGTGGAAATTCAAGAGGGCTGTAGGCAGGGACCCAAGTGTTGGTTTGGGAGAAGCTGCAAAATGTTGGCGTGTTTCTGGTTTGGAGTTGGGGCGCCCCTGAGGCGGGCATGGTTCACATCAACTTACAATTAAACTGACCCGCGTAGTTTTATTGCTCAAGCAGAATGAAATACTGGACACTGAACTGCTTTTCCCTGACAAATGCGTTGGATTCTTGCAATCTGTTATCTTAAGTTGGGTGTTATAACGAGTTCAGCTGTGACCTTGAAATGGGCAGTTTCCCGTGGTCGTGAATGGGTTCATATGGTGTCAGTTCAGGGGTCAAAGTACTTGTCTAGCCACTAATTCCTTTCCGGTCCGATTGACTGTTCTTCGAGGACTTGCGTTCTTTGTGCCTGTTGCTCCGGTGCTCAGAAAGAGGGGTAATCTGTGCCCCTGTAGTGCTGAAACCCCAGCCAGGCTGGGCTGGAGTCTGTCCTCGCTTCCCCAGATTTCACTGGAATTACAGACCGAGAACCCAGCTCTGGCCTTACAGCCGTGGTTCCCCAGGGTGAGCAGTGCCCCTGTGGTTAATTACTGTTGCCAAAACAGGAAAGCTGAACTTATTGGCAAGGGATAACAGGAGGAGGGCTGTGCAGCTTCTCTCCCTTTAGTACCTGTATTTACTCTGCGGCTGGGCAGTACCTTTCCAGGAGGTGCTGGGTGCGTGGGTGCTAGCTAGCCACCCGTGCAGAAAAGCAGCTGTGTCGGGTTCGTGGCAGCCAGCCCCTCGCTCCCCAAGCTGACGCTGCATCCCTTATTCACGTTCTCTGCTTGTGTGGCAATAGCTGGCAGGGCTGTGACTTGCACGGGCGGGTAGTAATTGGCCAAGTCCCCCGACTTCTGCATGTGTTCTCCCCCTTCTCTCCTGTAGCCTTGTTACCTGCGAGACTGGGAGATGCAGGTCCATTTTAAAATCCACGGGCAAGGCAAGAAGAACCTGAACGGGGACGGCTTTGCCATCTGGTACACCAAGGATCGCATGCAGCCAGGTAACGCGCTCGCAGCCGAGTGCCACGGGGAGGCACGGCCTTCGCAAAGCTTCCTGTGCCCTTTTCTCTGGCCAGCTGCAGGTGTGGATGGGGCTGGAGATGCTGCCCCGTCTGCAGCGACAGATGAGGGAGCAAGGAATGACTGGGCCCTCGACAGCTAAGACAGGTTGAACCTCTCTAATCTGGAGCTGTTGCCCAGCAACATCCGCAAGCCACCACGATTTAATTAGCCAGACGATCACTTCCTGTGGGTGCGGCCAAGTTTCCTGTGGTCCCATAAAGTTTGTTTCCAGCCAGCAGCCCTGGCTCTGTGTTGCTGTTTAGCTGTAATTTACCCCTCAGTGTCTTCTCCGAGCCCAGCAGCAGTGGAGGTGTCGGTAACGTGCTCGACGCTATCGACCTGCCGTTGTCCGGCCCTGGTCAGGCGCTGAGGGAGCTGGATGAGAGAGGGTCGGCTGGGGGCGGGGGACGCTTACGGGGGCGCCTTGGGAGCCAGTTCAGCCTCGCAGTAGCAAATTCCTTGCCCTGATTTTTCAGAGGTGCTGAACAAGCCCCATTCCTGCTGCAGCGACTCCAAACCACTGGCAGTTGGGCTTGTGTGGTGAAGGGCAGTCCCCTAGCATGCTAGGAAAACTGTCTGTTTGTACCTCTGTCCCCCCAGCTGGCAAGGACTTGCCCTGTGTAGCCAGGCCTCACAAACCACCCTCTGTTCCAGGCCCTGTGTTTGGGAGCAAGGATAACTTTGTGGGGCTGGGGGTGTTCATAGACACCTACCCCAACGAGGAGAAGCAGCAAGAGGTAAGGGGGCTGGGGGGGGGCCGGAGGGAAGCCGGGGCTGGGCATGAGGGTGTGTTACTGGTGCCATGGCTTGCTCAGAAGAGGCATGGGCCTATTTCTTGCTGCAGTGCCACTGGCGGTGTTAGATTCCAGTCACCTCCCGGCCTGGCATCTTCCCCTGCTCCTGCGCCTGCCGTGGCTGCTGCTTTCTCTGCCCTCTCCTGGTTCCCCTCCGCGGGAGGTCCCTCTCCAGAGTTAGTAGCAGGAGGTATGCAGAGTCCAAGGCACCTGGGTCGCAGCACACGCACAGGGACTGAGTGAGCCTGGCTAACTTCTCCTGGCCGCCGACTGCCTGTATGCAGCATCTCTGCTCTGCTGGGCTAGGCCCCATGGCGGGTGGCTTTGTGTTGCTGCCCCAGGCTGGGGGTGCTGGCCAGACACCCCAAGGAGGACGTGCTCAGGGCCTGCAGCGTAGGGGAACGGGAAAAGGGGAAATCGGAAGCAGTTGCCTGCAATCGCTCAGGGCGATGGGACCAGCTGGCAGCTGTACAACGTGTGTGGATGCTAGTGAGGGGGCTACCGAGCCTGGTGCCCGGGCCTTCCTGCACAGCCCAGCCAGCTGGCCTGGCAACCCCGCCCGGCGCTCCTGATCTGCGCAGTAAGGCGGCGCTGTTGCATTCAATGGAAGCGAACCTGGCCTGCTCCTGCGTGTGCCTCTGGGCTGGGCCCGAGCCTGCTGGACCGCAGAACAGCCTTGCCAAGGAACCATGCGGTTCTGAGCCGCTCTCCTCGCGTCAGAACGCGTTGGCCTGGGCTTTGTTTTCAGGCCTTTCGCTTTGTCTCCCTCTTTCCCTGGGGAGCAGCGAGCGGGGAGGAACCCAAGCGGCAAAAACAACTTGGGCCAATTTTTGCACCAGCTGAGAATTTGTCACTCCCTCCCAAACCTGCTGCGGGTGTGCGCTGAGCCCTGCGGGGTGTGGAGATAATCCCAAACCAGCCCCGGCCGGTATCTCTGATGTGGGCCCCTGAGCTTCCTCTGATTTGGGCCCCCGTGGGCTTCAGAGCATGTGACCTTAAAACCGACTGAGCAGCTCTGCAGCGGGTGTCGGGTTTGGTTAACTGTTGACGTGGTCTCGCTCTGTGAAGGGCCTTTGCCCCTGTGGGTTCGGGCCTGGCCAACTCTGGCCCCTGGAGCAGCTCCAGGGCTTGGCGTTTATTGGCCGGCAGAGACCAGAAACTGAGCCGCAGCGCAGGGAAGGGACACGCCATCTGCGGCTCTTCTCCTGCCGTGCATGTGAGCTGGCATCTGGTTACGGTCCTAGCCAGACAGACAGTGGAGGCTTCTGTTTGTCTTCTGGCTGGAGGCGTGGAACCCCACTGACATCTGTGGGGCTGAGACGGGAGGCGGCGGTCCCAGCCAAGCGCTCCGGGCTGGCACGCCTGCCCGGGTGCTGAGCTCTGGGTTAACGCGGTGTTTGTGCTGTGGCACGGGGAGGAGAGAGACAGGATAAATGGGGCCGGATGAGACCGGACGGTTCTTGGGCCAGGTGCGTTTCTGAGCCGCGCGTTCCGGGGTTCGGTGTTGAGCCTCGGCACAGGGCCCACGCTGGTGAGTTTTGCTGGCGCCTTCCCTTCCCAGCCTGCAGCTTAGTACGAAACTGTCTGGTCCGTGACTCTCTCTTGCTTCTTGCCCTTTCTTGCTCTCAATAATCCTTCGGGACTCAGGCTCAGAAGAGGAGGTATTCCCCTGGAAATCAGGTACTTGCTCCGAGCTCCTTTCCAGCATCCGTCCCCTCCCCTCCCGGGCGCCTGTGCCCTTGCTGGCTGGGGGACGTACGTTGCTCGAGTGGCAGAACCCTTCGTCTGAGGCCGCAGCCAGCATGCTGGTGGCAGAGGCAGGGGGCTGCTTGTTTCTTTCCTGGGGTCTCTCCAGGGAAGAAGTTTGGTGCTTGTCACCTTCCCGAGCTCTTGCACCGAGCCTTGCTGCCCTGGTGCTTTTGGTGCACCCAGTTCCTGCTGGGGGCAGTCCTGCCTCCTTGCAGAGGGGACGCAGCAGTTCTCTGACTTGTCTGCTCTCCTCCGTCCTGGCCGCTCTTGAGGCGTTCCTGTTCCCGCCCCGGCGCAGCAGGGAGGGGTGGTTGCCTCCGCTCGCCGTCTCTCTCCAGGAGATCAGGTGGGAAGGGCGCTGTGCACCCCAGCAGCTCGGCGGTGGCGTTTAGCCCGTCTGCCGCGGCAGGCCTGGGCAGCGTTGCCCGGGGGAGGAGCGGGAGCGTGGGCCCAGACCGAGGCGTGGGGAGCCTGTCTCGGCGGGCGGCTCTTTCTCAACCAGAGCCCCGCTGGGAGGGGAGAGGTGAGCCGTGGTGGTCCCTATGGGAGCCAGCCACCCCACAGCGCTGCCGGGGCAAAGGGCCCATGGGCTTCATAGACCTAGGTTGCTGGGAGTCGGCGTGAGGTCTGGGACAGAGGGATCAGCCGTCACTTTGCTCCCTTGCAGACCAGCGTCGGGGCGGCTCTGCCTGCCTGTCTCTGGGCCCTGTGTCGTGTTGCCGTGTTCTCGGCCAGCTGCATGCCTCTGCCTTGCTGCCCGTGGGTGCTACGGGCCTCTGCAGAGCGGCACGGGCAGACCCGTAACCATGTCCTCTCCCTCCAGCGCGTCTTCCCCTACATCTCAGCCATGGTGAACAACGGCTCCCTCACCTACGACCACGACCGGGACGGGCGGCCCACCGAGCTCGGCGGTTGTACGGCCATGGTGCGCAACCTCAACCACGACACCTTCCTGGTGATCCGTTATGTCAAAAGGCGGCTGACGGTGAGTGACCCTCGGCGCCCGGCCCGGCGGCGTGGGCCGGGCCGGCCTGGGCTGAGTGAAGCCTCCTGCCTTTCAGATCATGATTGACATCGACGGCAAGCAAGAGTGGCGGGACTGCATCGATGTGCCCGGGGTCCGTCTGCCCCGGGGCTACTTCTTTGGGACCTCTTCAGTGACTGGGGACCTCTCAGGTATGTCAGGGCCCCTCCCAGCTGCCCGGGGCTTTCAGACTAGCTGCTGCAGGGTGCAAAAGCCTAGGCTGCCCCTGAGGCGCTGCTCTAACTTCTGGTGCTCCAGCCGGACCTCCCACGGCATCGGAGGGCGTCCGCAAACCCCACGCGGCACCAACTGCGTGTTCGGCTGCAGCTTCCCGTTGGTGTGCGGTGGAACCCAGGAGTTCGTGGGGGCGGCCTGAGGCCTGCTAGCAACGCGCCTGAAGCCCGAGGGTGCTTCTCCGTTGGCATAAGCATTGGGAGCATGTAAAATACAGGGGTGCCCCCTGCCCCCCTTGCCCGGAGCTGCTGCCACTCCCAGCCTGCAGCAGGACCTCTGTGCTGTGCATTGCCTGTGCTTAGACTAGCCCTTGGGATGCTTTCTGGGCACCACTGAGGGTCAAACCACGGTGAATTGCTTAAACCGGGGGTCTGCCGCGAAGAGGCACCGAACCAGTCACGCCAGCTTCCCTGGGCCACCGCCAGCCCCCTCCTTACACAGCCAAGACCTTACGAAAACCAGTCACATCAGATCTGAGCAGGTTCTTCCAGTCCCAAAGGCCCAGCTGCATCCTCAGGCCAGTTTATAGGTCAGATCTTACCCCAGAGAGCACACTGGGCCACTCCGTCAGAATCTAAAATGCAGAGGTTTATTGAGAGAGAGAGAGAGAGGTGCAAGGCAGAGGGATATGAGGAGAGGCTGAGGGATTTGGGCTTGTTTAGTCTGCAGAAGAGAAGACTGAGGGGTGATTTAATAGCAGCCTTCAACTTCCTGAAGGGGAGCTCTAAAGAGGATGGAGAGAGGCTGTTCTCAGTGGTGACGGGCGGCAGAACAAGGAGCAATGGGTGGAAGTTACAGAGGGGGAGGTGTAGGTTGGATATTAGGAAAAACTCTTTCCCCAGGTGGGTGGTGAAGCACTGGGATGTGTTACCTAGAGAGGTGGTGGAATCTCCATCCCTAGAGGTTTTGAAGTCCTGGCTTGACAAGGTCCTGGCTGGGATGACTTAGTTGGGGTTGATCCTGCTTTGGGCAGGGGGCTGGACTAGATGACCTCCTGAGGTCCCCTCCAGTTCTATGAGATGTTGTATCTCCATAACACCATTTCAGAAGTGGTACAGGCCAAGCCCTGCTGGTCTCAGTTTGCACAGCACGTGGCATTATGTTCTAAGCACTGAGAGTTGGTGGAACCTCCATCCCTAGAGGTTTTGAAGTCCCAGCTTGCCAAGGTCCTGGCTGGGATGACTTAGTTGGGGTTGATCCTGCTTGAAGCAGGGGGCTGGACTCAGTGACCTCCTGAGGTCCCTTCCCGCCCTGGGATTCTCTGATTCTGTGAGAGGGTAAAATTGTTGAAGCCGTCAGATGGTGCACGCTGAATGCCAAGTCCCCAGGGCAGGCGCGTGTCCCGTTCGCAGCGGGTCTCTGGAGCACATCCTTTGGTGGGAGGAGTCGTCGGTCCTTTTGGGCCCCAGTTCGTAGCCAAGATGCTTCCGACGCTAGCGGGGAGCCCTTGCCCGCGGGGAGGGAATTCCCTTGTTCGGCCTGTGTGTAGGCATCTCCCACCGGACCAAGTCACCTCTCTGTGTCTGTTTGAGGCAGTCGGCCGCTGCTTGTGTGCTGGGCTGAACTTCCACAGCAAACGTCTTCACGTGCGGATCGGTCTCTGTCCTGGCCCTGTGGCAGTCAAGTCCTGCATCACTTGATGGGTGACCCTCCGGCCCTCCCAAACCTTTGTAAGAGGGGCACAGAGCCAGCCCTTGCAGCATCAGAACCAAAGCCGATATGGGGATAGCAGCCACCCAAACGCAGCCAGCCGGTCGGCTTGCGTTGGACCCCTCGCGTGGCCCGTTCGGTGCCAGATTTGGTGCTGCGTTGTTTTGAGTGTTCATCTCTGGTTCCAGCCTGGCCACCGACGGACGTGGGGGCTACGGGGCCAGCACCCCTCCGACGCAGCGTTGTGGGGTGTGTGTGAGAGAGCTAGCTTGAGGCTGGATGTGTGCGTGACAGGCAGAGCAGCTCCCAGAGCTGAGGATGACCCCTGGGGCTGTGAGCTAAGTTGGCAGGTGACACCTCTGCCCTGAACACAGAGCAGGGAGGAGCTGAGCTGGTTTGAATCGGAGGTGGCGGTGAAAAGGTGGGGGGAGGGAGCTGGAGGGCAGCCACCCTGGCTAGGGGAGAAGCTACACCCCAGAGGGGCCCCCCTCGGGCTCCTCTCCCCAGGATGGGTTGGAATGAGTGTTTCTGCTGCCTGTGCTGACACCTCTGTGCTGAGCTGGGCCTCTGTTGCCTAATAAACTCCCTGTTCTCCCTGCCGAGTGAGTCACTCCTGCCTGCGGCCAGGGTGCAGAGCTTGGGGACCCCGAACCCCATCACATGGGGCGCCCCTCCCTCCCGCGCCAGCGCGGGGACCAGCTGTGGGGGGTTTTGCAGCTATCTCCCGGGCAAAGCGCTTGTCGAAACAAAAGCCTCACCAGCGTCGGCCATATCATGCGGTTGTTAAGTGGCTTAAAGGCCCTGGTTGGGGGGCCAGCGTCATGCCGGATGCTGTTCAGCACAGCCGGAGGGCTTGGCCCTGGGCAGAGGTTGGGTGGTCCCTCTCCCGGCGTGCTGTCTCAGGCCCCGGTTCTCTCCTGCCCTAGATAACCACGACATCATTTCGCTGAAGCTCTACCAGCTGACGGTGGAGCGGAGCCCGGAGGAAGAGAGGCGGGATAAGGAGGTCTTCCTGCCCGTTGTGGACAACATGAAGCTGCCTGGAGGTGAGTAGGACGCCGGCTGGCGAGGCCTACGCCTGGGAGCGCCACGTTCCTGCTGCCCCTTAGGTGGGGTGGGCCCTTCCGTTCCCACGCCAGCAGCCGCCGCTCCGCGTGCCTCCCTTAGGTGATGTCCCCGGCGGGAGCAGGTGCTGAGCATTAACATCCCAGCAGCTGGGTCATCGTCGGGTTCTCCCCTCCCGCTCTGGAGGAGCCACAGGAGCTTGGCGAGGGTTGGCGCTGCCTGGCGTGCCCTGTGCCCGGCTTCTGGGCACTGGCGGCAGGGTGGGGGGCTCCGCTTTGAGTCCCTGCGCAGGCCGGCGCTCCCGGCACGTGCAGACGGAGCCGGGCTTTCCTGGGGAACGCCTCTGAGACGGGCAGCTCGCATCAGCCCCCAGGAAGCTCTAGGCACCCTCGGCCCCAGGGCTTCTGCCGGGCAGTGTGTGTGGTGGCTAACCCTGCCTCGGGGCCCTTTGCTTCACAGTGGAGGCCCCTCTGGAACCCATGAGCGGCCTGGCCCTGTTCTTAATCGTCTTCTTCTCGCTGGTGGCCCTGGTGTTCGCTATCGTCATCGGCGTCATCGTCTACAACAAATGGCAGGAACAGAGCCGGAAACACTTCTACTGACCCAGCTGCCTGGCTGGGGCACGCGCCGGAGGCCGGGGAAGAGGCGCCCTTGCGAGCAGGTTGAAATGTCCGCTCAGCCCAGACTCCTGCGGATGACGGCGACTGTCTCCACTCGAGCGCCGAGCTTCCCAGCGGGCGCGGGGAGCAGGCTGGGTGCACCAGGGAGACCCGACGCCGTGACGCTGTGTCCCCGTCCCCACCCGCCGGCCTGGCGGGAGCTCTGCGAGGTGTTTAGAAGACGCTTGGGACGCGGGGAGCTGAGCCTTGTGTGGGGTCTGGCGGCGAGCCTGGCCACGTGCTCCCTGGGAGACCACAGCCAACCACCCGCTGCTTGTGGAAGGACAGCGCTGGGACCCCTGGTGCTGTGCCGCCTCGGCCTGAGCTCGACCGCCCCCGGCAGCGTTACGCTCCGAACCCTGGTTCTGCCATTGCCCAGCCGGCAGCCGTGCTAGAGGGAAAAGCCGTTTTACAGCCTGGCCCAGGGGCCGCCCTGCTGCTGCAGCAGGCTGGCAGGAAAGTGCAACTCTTCTCGGGCTCTGCCCCGGCTGGCCTGGGCTCCCTCCTTTCTCCCCTGCGCTTGGGCTCTCCTGCCAAGGCCCCAGGAAAGAGCCACTAATGAGTCTCCCGCCAGGTTTGCGAGGCCAAGCGGGCGTGTGGAAGCGATCGGACCCTGCGGTCTGCGGGCAGGGTGGGCGAGGGCGGCTTCCCTGGCGTGGAATCGCTGGGCCGGGCTGGGCGTGGGCTCGCCCAGAGATGACTTGAATGCCGAGTTCCATTGTTCCAGCTGCTGCTGGCGGGGGGGCCCGTCCTCTCCTGCTGGGTCCTGTTCGCAGGCCGCGCTGCCTACCCCCTCCTCGGCCCCTCGGCCCGCGCCCTCTGCATGTCCCCTTTCCCCTCCATGGTGTCGGTGTAACGTCAAAAGGGCAGTTCCCCTTTCTCCCCCACAGGCCTGAGGTCCCTTTGTATTTCTGGCTGCTGTAAGTGGGCACTGGGTGAGGTGCTAGGGAAAGAGCTCTGACCTGTCCCGGCAGGGTTAGCTGTTTCCCACCTCGGGAGCGGCTCTGGGGTCACAGATCCTGCTCTCGGCTGGTCCTGCTGAGGCAGACGGGGGGTGGGGGGGACTCCGGGATACCAGGCCCCCTGGCGCCGGTACGTGTTCACCATTCCATTGTGGAGTGACGGCAGGCCCGTGGCTGTGTCCTCGGCGTTGCCTGGGGCTGCTCACAATCCGGGCCACTCACCAGAGTCCTGCTGTAACCTTGGCCTAGCCGCCTGGGGCTGGTTCTTGAGCCCTCATGACAGTGCTAGGGAAAGCAGGCCTGGGGGGCGCGGTATTGCCCCCGGGTGCCGCTGGAGGAGAGGAGAGTCCCAGGCCCTGTAGCAGCACGGCTGGGGCGGGAGGTTTGACAGGGAGCACGTCCTCTCCTTACATTTCCAGCCACGGCAGCGCAGCCTGGACCCCCGAGGCCTTAGCACCCCCGAATGGCCCTGCCCGGGCTATTAAAGAACGTGGTCACTGACTTGTGAGTGGTGGGTGCTGAGGGCCTCCCTGTGGGGCAGCCCCGGCTGAGACCCCTGGGAGAGTCTCTGCGTTCAGAGCAAGGCCCCAGCCCTATGTGCAAACTGGCCCCTTTCAGAGGTCCCTGCCTTGGCCCCCAGCTGCCCCAGGGCTTTGGAAGGCCTTGGCTGTTGGTGTACATAACCTCGCTCTGCTCTCCAGGGCCTCATGGGGGCTGCGTAACCAGCATTGCTCCCAGAGCTGTGCTAACGGGGAGCCGGCCGCTGGCCAGAGCCTGGCGGGAACTGGCCGTGTCCCTGGCACTAGCATGGAGCCGGGCTCCTGGTCCTGGCCTGTCGGGAACCAGCCATGTCCCTGGTGCTAACAGGGAGCTGGGCTCCTGGCCCCGGCCTGTTGGGAACCAGCTGTGTCCCTGGCACTGACACAGAGCTGGGCTGCTGGCCCTTGGGGAACAGGCGGTGCTGCTGGAGCTGTGCTGATGCCCATGGGGAAGCAGCTGAAATGGCGTCTCCAGCCTGTGCTCCAGAGCAAGCGAGGAGCAGAGAGCCCCAGGCACTGGGGGCAGCTGTTGGGCCAGAGCCTTCCTTCCAGGGGCTGGAGAGTGGCGCACGAGCCCTGGCTAGTGCCGGTGCAGGCGAGAATCAGTGCTGGGTGCCCAGGGGCTGGGCGGGAGGGTGAAACAGGGCAGGGGGAGCCAGACCTGCAGCTCCTGCCTTTGGGCCCTGTGCTAATAGGCGAGCCCCGGCTTGCTGCCTCTGCTTCCGTGCCTCCTACCCCCGGGCGGCACGTTCCTTACGAGCTGGTCTCCGCAGCCTTTGACTTGCCTATATCCCAGCCCCGAGGCCGAGCCTCGGCCGCCGCCACAAGGTCCGACTGCCCCCTCTGCTCCTGTGGGGGCTGCTCTGAGCCTGCTGGGGAGGGGGGCAGCAGCAGGGGGTCTCTGGCAGCCCCGCTCTGGCCTAGCACAGCCTGCAAGCATTGGCTCCCTGCTTGCCTCTGAGATGCGCACACCCCGGTGACTTGCTGGAAATAAAGACGCCTGCCCTACACTACAGGGGTGGGTCGCTTAGCCCAGGCCTGCAGCTCGCCCCGTCCCCCCAGGAGAGCTGGGGTGGCTTCTGGACCTGGCCGTGGCAGTGGATTGAGCAGAGTCCCGCCCTGGGCACCCGCCCCTTCCTGCAAGGTGCTGGGGGAAGGGCCGGGCGAAGATGCCCCCGGCTGCTCGGCAGGTGCGCGTGGCTGGAATCCCCTCTTCCCACTTGGCCACTTGCGGGCCTGCGAAGGCCGGAAAACGCCCCCAGCAGCTTGCTCCTTCCCAGAGCCGGGTGGGACCCAGCTTTGGCCGCGCACTCTGGGGCCCTTGCTCCGAGCAGGGCTGAGCCACGGCGCAAGGGGTGGGGCAGCATTCTGCCCTCTTGGAGCGGGGCTAAAGCGGTGCGTGGGCTCCTGGGGGGTGAGCAGGCGCTTCGCCCCCTGCCTGCAAGCTCCCAAGGCTCAACGCTGTGCAACTCAAAGCAGCTGGGCCCGGCCCTGCTCGCTCACCGCTGGGCCCTGCTGCCTGGGGAGGGAGTGGGGCTGCTGGCAGGTGGGACAAGGTCTGCCCCTGCGAATGCAGCCCGGGCCCTGCTAGGTTGCTGCAGCATGAGTGCGGGGCCCCCAGGGCTGGTGCTGGTTCCCCTCTGCAGACCCAGAGTGCAGCAGGGCCTATGCAGCCCTGGGGGCACTGGAAGGACCATTGCTCTGGGACAAACTGGAGCCGTGGTGCAGGGCGCCGGCTGGGCTTTATTGGGTACGGGGCCTGCTGCGGCCTGGCAAACAGCTCTCCGGGGAGCAGGGCGCGGCTGGGCTGGCAGCGAGCGCGGGGGGCCCTGGCTCAGCCTGGGGGCAGCTCCCTGGGACGGCACAGCCAGCTGCACACCCCTTTGGTCCCCTTGCAGCCAGCTGGTGCCGAAGGCTGCCGGCCCCATAGCGCACTGGTCTCTCCGGCGGGGCCCTGGGGCCTATGGGCTCCGGCTGCTCCCCGTGAGGGGGTTCAGGCTCCCGAAGGAGTGCAGGCTGCGGAAGGGGTTGATCAGCTTCATGGCCAAGTAGCCCTGTGGGGGGGAGAGGGAGGGGGAGTCAAGGGGGTCAGGAGCTGCAGGAGTGGGCAGCCCTCTGCCTGCAGCTGGCCTGGAGCAGCTCTGGCTTGGGGTGTCCCCCAGCCAGCCAGCCCCCCACCTCTCCCCTTCCAGCAGCCAGTGTGGGGTGCTGCCCTGGCCAGGCAGGGTGGCTCTGTTCCTGGCTGCTGCCTGGCATGGCCCCAGGGTGAGTTTGGGGGACAGCCCACTCCCGTGGCTGGGCTATGGGTGGGTGTGCGGGGGGGGCCTTTCCCCGGCTGGGCTATGGGTGGGTGTGGGGGGGGCCTTTCCCCAGCTGGGCTCTGTGGGGTGGGGGCCCCTTCTGGGCCGGGCCGCTCACCGGTGAGGCGTAGACGAAGGTCGCGGCCAGCAGCAGCAGCAGGCCGAGCAGCAGCCCCAGGATGATCCTGCACTTGTGGGGCTGCCACAGGGTGTAGCGCAGGCTCTTGAGGGGGGCCATGAACCAGAGGAACGAGGCTTCGGGGCGCCTGCGGGGGGGGGGAGGGGGTTGGGCCACTATCCCAGCATGCCTTGGGGTAGCCCAGCTGGGGCCCCAGGCGGCGCAGGGGCTTCCAGAGCTGGGCTGGGGATGCCGGGTGGGGGCTCCCTCTGCTTGCAGGCCTGTGGCCCCGCCCCTTCATGAAGCCCCGCCCCTTTCTGCTGCCCCGCCCCTTTCTGTGGTCCTGCCACTGGCAGCCCTGCCTCTTTCTGCTGCCCCCCCCCCCCCACCAGCACCCCCACCCCTCTCTGCCTCTCCTCGGGGGGTCCCCCTGTTCTGACACTCTACTGCAGCCCTGCCCCCCCAGTAGGGAGCACGAGCGCCCCAGTCCCACGGCTGCAGCAGGGCAGGAGCTGGCTGGGGAGGGGGTTTGGAGCCGGGGAGGCCAGAGCAGCGCAGAGCGGGGCCGTGTGCAGCTGGCAGCGAGGGGCCGGCCATGAACCCTCCAGCCGTACCCCACGGGAGCCCAGGGGACCCCAGGCCCTGGAGCCAGCACCAGCGTGGGCCACTCTCCCCCCAGCCCCTAGCAGTGCAGCCCAGAAGCGTGGCCAGGCCACGGGCAGGCACCCAGCAGCGCCTGCTTCGCCCCCCGTGTTACCCAGCCTGGCCGTGCCCGGCCCCTGGCTTACTCAGGGGGCTGCAGGGTGGGGTTCGCGTTCGGCTCCTCCCTCCCCTTGCCAGCAGGCCGCTCTTCCGCCTCCTTCTCGGTCAGGAGCTCCAGGGTCAGCTCCAGCTTGCCCTGGCGAAGCAAAGCCGCGCTGGCAGTGCCAGGAGGCAGAGAGCTGCTTGCCCCGGCGCCAGCTGAGTCCAGCCCCTGCTGCCCTGCCAGGACTGAGGCCTGCGTGGGGCTAAACCCAGAGGGGGGGTTTGCTGCGCCCTGCAGCTAGGGGAGCCCGGGGGGCGGGGGGGGGGGGGACGGTTGCTGGTGAAGCAGCCACAGGCGGGGAGGGCTGGGGCCTCTGGCCAGAGCAGAGTGAGCGACCGAGATGCGGGATCTGAGGCAGGCTGGAGGGATCCAGGAGCCCTCACCGCAACCGGTGCATGTGAGGGCAGGGACAAGGGGAACCTTTAATCCCAGCATCCCAGGGCGGGAAGGGACCTCGGGAGGTCAGAGTCCAGCCCCTGCCCAAAGCAGGATCAACCCCAACTCAGTCATCCCAACCAGGGCCTTGTCCAGCTGGGACTTCAAAACCTCCAGGGATGGAGATTCCACCACCTCTCTAGGCGACACATCCCAGTGCTTCACCTCCCGCCCGGGGAAAGAGTTTTTCTTAACAGCCAACCTGCACCTCCCACTCTGTAACTTCAGCCCATTGCTCCTTGTTCTGTCACCCCTGAGAACCACTGCCGGCCCCTCTGTGCCCCCGGCTCGGCGCCTACCGACACCCGCTGCCGGCCCCTCTGTGCCCCCGGCTCGGCGCCTACCGACACCCGCTGCCGGCCCCTCTGTGCCCCCCCCGGCCCGGCGCCTACCGACACCCGCTGCCGGCCCCTCTGTGCCCCCGGCTCGGCGCCTACCGACACCCGCTGCCGGCCCCTCTGTGCCCCCGGCTCGGCGCCTACCGACACCCGCTGCCGGCCCCTCTGTGCCCCCCCCGGCCCGGCGCCTACCGACACCCGCTGCCGGCCCCTCTGTGCCCCCGGCTCGGCGCCTACCGACACCCGCTGCCGGCCCCTCTGTGCCCCCGGCTCGGCGCCTACCGACACCCGCTGCCGGCCCCTCTGTGCACCCCCCGGCCCGGCGCCTACCGACACCCGCTGCCGGCCCCTCTGTGCCCCCGGCTCGGCGCCTACCGACACCCGCTGCCGGCCCCTCTGTGCGCCCCCCGGCCCGGCGCCTACCGACACCCACTGCCGGCCCCTCTGTGCCCCCCCCCGGCCCGGCGCTTACCGACACCCGCTGCCGGCCCCTCTGTGCCCCCCCCCCGGCCCGGCGCCTACCGACACCCGCTGCCGGCCCCTCTGTGCCCCCCCCGGCCCGGCGCCTACCGACACCCGCTGCCGGCCCCTCTGTGCCCCCCCCGGCCCGGCGCCTACCGACACCCGCTGCCGGCCCCTCTGTGCCCCCCCCGGCCCGGCGCCTACCGACACCCGCTGCCGGCCCCTCTGTGCCCCCGGCTCGGCGCCTACCGACACCCGCTGCCGGCCCCTCTGTGCGCCCCCCGGCCCAGCGCCTACCGACACCCGCTGCCGGCCCCTCTGTGCCCCCGGCTCGGCGCCTACCGACACCCGCTGCCGGCCCCTCTGTGCACCCCCCGGCCCGGCGCCTACCGACACCCGCTGCCGGCCCCTCTGTGCCCCCGGCTCGGCGCCTACCGACACCCGCTGCCGGCCCCTCTGTGCCCCCCCCCCGGCCCGGCGCCTACCGACACCCGCTGCCGGCCCCTCTGTGCCCCCGGCTCGGCGCCTACCGACACCCGCTGCCGGCCCCTCTGTGCGCCCCCCGGCCCAGCGCCTACCGACACCCGCTGCCGGCCCCTCTGTGCGCCCCCCGGCCCGGCGCCTACCGACACCCACTGCCGGCCCCTCTGTGCCCCCCCCGGCCCAGCGCTTACCGACACCCGCTGCCGGCCCCTCTGTGCCCCCCCCCCGGCCCGGCGCCTACCGACACCCGCTGCCGGCCCCTCTGTGCCCCCCCCGGCCCGGCGCCTACCGACACCCGCTGCCGGCCCCTCTGTGCGCCCCCCGGCCCGGCGCCTACCGACACCCGCTGCCGGCCCCTCTGTGCCCCCGGCCCGGCGCCTACCGACACCCGCTGCCGGCCCCTCTGTGCCCCCCCCCGGCCCAGCGCCTACCGACACCCGCTGCCGGCCCCTCTGTGCCCCCCCCCGGCCCAGCGCCTACCGACACCTGCTGCCGGCCCCTCTGTGCCCCCCCCGGCCCGGCGCCTACCGACACCCGCTGCCGGCCCCTCTGTGCCCCCGGCTCGGCGCCTACCGACACCCGCTGCCGGCCCCTCTGTGCACCCCCCGGCCCGGCGCCTACCGACACCCGCTGCCGGCCCCTCTGTGCCCCCGGCTCGGCGCCTACCGACACCCGCTGCCGGCCCCTCTGTGCGCCCCCCGGCCCGGCGCCTACCGACACCCACTGCCGGCCCCTCTGTGCCCCCCCCCGGCCCGGCGCTTACCGACACCCGCTGCCGGCCCCTCTGTGCCCCCCCCCCGGCCCGGCGCCTACCGACACCCGCTGCCGGCCCCTCTGTGCCCCCCCCGGCCCGGCGCCTACCGACACCCGCTGCCGGCCCCTCTGTGCCCCCCCCGGCCCGGCGCCTACCGACACCCGCTGCCGGCCCCTCTGTGCCCCCCCCGGCCCGGCGCCTACCGACACCCGCTGCCGGCCCCTCTGTGCCCCCGGCTCGGCGCCTACCGACACCCGCTGCCGGCCCCTCTGTGCGCCCCCCGGCCCAGCGCCTACCGACACCCGCTGCCGGCCCCTCTGTGCCCCCGGCTCGGCGCCTACCGACACCCGCTGCCGGCCCCTCTGTGCACCCCCCGGCCCGGCGCCTACCGACACCCGCTGCCGGCCCCTCTGTGCCCCCGGCTCGGCGCCTACCGACACCCGCTGCCGGCCCCTCTGTGCCCCCCCCCCGGCCCGGCGCCTACCGACACCCGCTGCCGGCCCCTCTGTGCCCCCGGCTCGGCGCCTACCGACACCCGCTGCCGGCCCCTCTGTGCGCCCCCCGGCCCAGCGCCTACCGACACCCGCTGCCGGCCCCTCTGTGCGCCCCCCGGCCCGGCGCCTACCGACACCCACTGCCGGCCCCTCTGTGCCCCCCCCGGCCCAGCGCTTACCGACACCCGCTGCCGGCCCCTCTGTGCCCCCCCCCCGGCCCGGCGCCTACCGACACCCGCTGCCGGCCCCTCTGTGCCCCCCCCGGCCCGGCGCCTACCGACACCCGCTGCCGGCCCCTCTGTGCGCCCCCCGGCCCGGCGCCTACCGACACCCGCTGCCGGCCCCTCTGTGCCCCCGGCCCGGCGCCTACCGACACCCGCTGCCGGCCCCTCTGTGCCCCCCCCCGGCCCAGCGCCTACCGACACCCGCTGCCGGCCCCTCTGTGCCCCCCCCCGGCCCAGCGCCTACCGACACCTGCTGCCGGCCCCTCTGTGCCCCCCCCGGCCCGGCGCCTACCGACACCCGCTGCCGGCCCCTCTGTGCCCCCGGCTCGGCGCCTACCGACACCCGCTGCCGGCCCCTCTGTGCCCCCCCCCGGCCCAGCGCCTACCGACACCCGCTGCCGGCCCCTCTGTGCCCCCCCCCCGGCCCAGCGCCTACCGACACCCGCTGCCGGCCCCTCTGTGCGCCCCCCGGCCCAGCGCCTACCGACACCTGCTGCCGGCCCCTCTGTGCCCCCGGCTCGGCGCCTACCGACACCCGCTGCCGGCCCCTCTGTGCCCCCGGCCCAGCGCCTACCGACACCCGCTGCCGGCCCCTCTGTGCCCCCCCCGGCCCGGCGCCTACCGACACCCGCTGCCGGCCCCTCTGTGCACCCCCCGGCTCGGCGCCTACCGACACCCGCTGCCGGCCCCTCTGTGCCCCCGGCCCAGCGCCTACCGACACCCGCTGCCGGCCCCTCTGTGCCCCCCCCGGCCCGGCGCCTACCGACACCCGCTGCCGGCCCCTCTGTGCCCCCCCCGGCCCGGCACCTACCGACACCCGCTGCCGGCCCCTCTGTGCCCCCCCCGGCCCGGCGCCTACCGACACCCGCTGCCGGCCCCTCTGTGCCCCGCCCCAGCCGGGCGCTTACCGACACCCACTGCCGGCCCCTCTGTGCCCCCCCCGGCCCAGCGCCTACCGACACCCACTGCCGGCCCCTCTGTGCCCCTGGCCCGGCGCCTACCGACACCCGCTGCCGGCCCCTCTGTGCGCCCCCCAGCCCGGCGCCTACCGACACCCGCTGCCGGCCCCTCTGTGCGCCCCCCAGCCCGGCGCCTACCGACACCCACTGCCGGCCCCTCTGTGCCCCCCCCGGCCCGGCGCCTACCGACACCCACTGCCGGCCCCTCTGTGCCCCTGGCCCGGCGCCTACCGACACCCGCTGCCGGCCCCTCTGTGCCCCCGGCTCGGCGCCTACCGACACCCACTGCCGGCCCCTCTGTGCCCCTGGCCCGGCGCCTACCGACACCCACTGCCGGCCCCTCTGTGCCCCCGGCTCGGCGCCTACCGACACCCGCTGCCGGCCCCTCTGTGCGCCCCCCAGCCCGGCGCCTACCGACACCCGCTGCCGGCCCCTCTGTGCGCCCCCCAGCCCGGCGCCTACCGACACCCACTGCCGGCCCCTCTGTGCCCCCCCCGGCCCGGCGCCTACCGACACCCGCTGCCGGCCCCTCTGTGCCCCTGGCCCGGCGCCTACCGACACGCGCTGCCGGCCCTCCTCCTGCACCGTGCATGGCCACCAGCCGCGGACGCTCTTTTTCTTGAAGAGGGAGATTCTCCGGGGGGGGCGGGCGAGGGCGCCGCTCTCCTCCTGCAGCATTTTCAGGGTGCAGGCCCGGGGGCGCCTGGCCGGGCTGGGCATGCTGAGCAGCCTGAGCTCCAGAACGCCTGCAAGCAGCAAAGGGGGAGGCTGAGGGGCTGCCTGGCCCAGGCTGCAGGTGGTGGGCAGAGCAGGGCAGGGCTCTCCCACAGAGGCGCCCTCTCCTGCCCTCCAAGGGTGGGGAGCTCCCCCCACCAGCCCAGCCGCCCCACTCCGGTTGTGCAGGCAGCAAAGCCGGCTGCTGCACCCCAGCAGTGGCTGCATTCAGGCTGCTGCTTGGGCCAGGTGGTGAGCTCACTACCCCCACCCCCGCCAGTGGCCAGGGCAGAGACCCCAGGCCCATCAGCCTGCCGGGGAAAGGCCTCACCGAGGAAATCGTCAGCTGAGAACTTGTCGTTGTCCCACACCTGGAGGATGAGCTTGGGGGGCACCTTCAGCACCGTCTCGTCCAGGCTCCAGAGGGACACCTGGGAGCAGAGCAGGCAGGGGCTGAGCGGGCCCCGTGGGTTGCGGGGGAAGTGGGCACCCTGGGCCTTGGCCCACCCAGGGGCTGGGGCACTTCCCAGCCGCCAGCCCGAGGAACGGCTGGTTCAGGTCTGCAGCCCGGGCTGGGTTCTGAGCTGGGCTGCAGCCGCTGCTGCCCAATGCAGGGCTCAGGGCTCCCCAGGGCAGCACTCGGCTCGCCCAGGGAGCTGCAGCATCTACCAGGGCCGGGCTGAGCCGGCTGCTGAGGGCACCAGCGCTGCTGTCCCTTCCCCACCCCCCGGCTGGGGCGCTGCCAGCCAGGATGGGGCCGTCACCCCGGAGCAGGAGACGGGCTGGAGAAAAGCTCTGCTCAGGGGCCACTGGGCTGTGCTGGGTCAGGCTGGTGGAGCAGGGCCACAAATGGCCCCAGCACAGCAGCGTCAGGGCGGGGGCCGGGGCCGGCGGGTGGGGGGGGCCAGGGCCAGGCCAGCGGGGGAGGGGCGCCCGGAGCTGCCCCCACCTTGCGGGGCAGGACGCAGAGCTGCTCCATGGGCAGGAAGTCGAAGGGGAGGACGAAGCGCCAGTTGAAGTTGCCCTCCCCGCCCAGCGACCTGTAGTGCACGTCCGTTCGCTGCCGCTCCTCCTCCAGGCCGTCCAGCCACCTGCGGGGGGGGGGGGGAGGGGGGGCACCAGGCAGGGCTGGGTCTGGCTGCGGGCTGGGCACTCCATGCCCCTCCCCCTGCCAGCCGGGCACTGCACACCCCTCCCCCCCCACCAGCCAGGCACTGCACGCCTCCCCCCCCGCCAGCCGGGCACTCCATGCCCCTCCCCCTGCCAGCTGGGCACTGCACACCCCTCCCCCCCACCAGCCATGCACTGCACACCCCTCCCCTCGCCACCAGCCGGGCACTGCATGCCCCTCCCCCCACCAGCCAGACACTGCGTGCGCCTCCCCCCCACCAGCCGGGCACTGCATGCCCCTCCCCCCACCAGCCAGACACTGTGTGCGCCTCCCCCCCGCCAGCCACGCACTGCATGCCCCTCCCCCCACCAGCCAGACACTGTGTGCGCCTCCCCCCCACCAGCCGGGCACTGCTCACCCCGCCCCCTCCTCCCCGACAAGGTACTGCACTGCCTGCCCCTCCACCACCGAGCACTGCATGCCCCCTCTGCATCCAATGGGCCTGTTGGGACCCTGAGCCTCCCCGGTGACCCCTTAGTCCACCTGCCCCAGAGCCACATCTGTGCAGAGCTGGGCCCTGGGGGGCGTGGCACAGAGCCGGCAGGGGCAGTGGGTCAGGAGTGGGAAGCGGTTGCCGCGGCTGCAGGCGTGGCCGGGGCAGGCACCGTCCCCCCAGTCGTGCTCACCCGTGTGCGGAGTAGCTGCTGGTGTGGGCACCAGGCTGTGCCCCACGGGGAGACACAACCCCAGGTGTGGGCGCGCTGCCCACCCGCAGGGAGATGGGGGGGACCCTCGCGAGCGGCTGCAGCAGCGCCCAGGGGCCAGGGAGGAGCCCAGGGCTGGGACCTCGGGGGGCTGCAGGCTGCTCCGACCCCGGCCCCGCTCTGGGTGGTGGCAGTGGCCGGCCCGACCCTGGCGCACCCTCACCCTTTCACGTAGATGTCGCTCATCCGCTGGCCCATGATGCTGGTGTCGCGCAAATCCACGTCCCGCGTGTTCCAGACGATGCAGCGCAGCTGGTACCTGGGGGCGGGCAGGGCGGGCGGTTGGGCTGCGCCGACAGGGATGCAGGGAGCCACCAGGCACAGGGAGGGCTGCAGAGGACAGACGCCCAGGGCAGGGACCCCAGCAGGGAAGGAGCTTCAAGGGAGGGGTCCTCCAGTTGCTGAGCCAGGCTGGGCAGCCGGGGCGGGGCCACGGAGCTGCAGGTGGCCTGGGCAGGGCGTGGCCAGGGCTGGAGGTGGGGGGGAGCTGGGTGTGGCTAGGGCTGGAGGTGGCAGGAGGGGAGCTGGGCGTGGCCAGGGCTGGGCGTGGTGGGGGGAGCTGGGCATGGCTGGAGGTGGGGGGGGAGCTGGGCGTGGCCAGGGCTGGAGGTGGCCGGGGGGGGGGAGCTGGGCGTGGCCAGGGCTGGGCGTGGCCGAGGAGCTGGGCGTGGTGGGGGAGCCGGGGGGGTTGCCCAGGCCTGGGGCTGGCCAGCCTGGGTGGGTGCTGCACCGGGGTCGCCCGCTCCGTGGGATTTGTCCCACTCACCGTCGGGGCTTTCGCGGGGTGATGTTGACGGGCGGGCCGGGGGGCCCCAAGCTCTCCGGGAAGATGTCCACCCACAGCTGCAGTTTCCCCTGCGGGCAGACAGGCCGGGCACCATCTGGATGTGGGCCCCGGGCCAGGCCAGCTCCCCACCTGTGCGTGAGCCGCCTGCTGGCGCCACCCCCGAGCATGCGCCCGCCCAGGCCATCTGGGGCTCCTCTGGGGCCTGGCACCTGGCTCCCGCCCGAGCCAGCCTCCCCATCCTCCCCCACAACGGCTGGCCGCCCGCCTGGCCTGCCACTCGCAGCCACGCCGCCCTCTGGGCCTGGCCTCCCGCCGCCCGTCACCCTGCACGTGCCCCCTCCGCTCGCCCTGCCATGCATCCCGCCCCTTGGGCACCCCCCACCCACGCGCTCCTGTGACCTGCGAAGGGGAGGGGCGGGCAGGGCTTCCCCCCAGCAGGTGGCTGTACAGGGCTAAGCAGCCCACCGGACACAGCCCCGTCCCATGGCCCAGCGCCGGCTCTCTGGGCTTGTCCCTGGTGCAGCACCTTTGGGCACACGTTGCTGGGGGGCTGTTATCTGACAGCTCCCGGGGAGCACAGCGTATGTATGCAAGACCCCCCCCGCCCCCCGCTGCTGGAATCCAGCCAAGACAAGAAGCCAGCCCCAAACCCCCCCTGCACAAGGGGGACGGGTCAAGGGAACGCTGTGTCCCATCTGCATTGCACACCAGCCAGAAGGAGCCCTCCCGTCGCGCACGGCCAGGAGAGCAGCCAGCCCCAAGCCAGCCCCACACCAAAGCTCCAGCCGGGGTGAGATCTCGGCTCCGGGTGGAAACAGACCCAGGTCACCCGCCCTCTGGTCAGTGATTGTCAGACCCACTTGGGTGCTGAATGCTCGGGTGGGTCCCACAGCGTGGGCACTGCCTCGCGGCGCTCCCACGCAGGGACCAGGCGGGGCCTGAGCACAGCCTCTTGGGAATGCTCCCCTCTGTGCACCGCCCAGGCAGACGGGGGTTCCTTCTCCAGCCATTGCGTGGGCCCCACACAGCCCCTCCTCATGCTCAAGGAAGGGTTCTGGTGCCTCTGTCCCCAACACAGCCCAAGTCGGGGGCACGGTCCCATGGAGTGGCACCTAACCCTGCTCAGCTGAGCGCCTGCTGCCTTTTCACTCCCTCTCCCGCACTCAGCTCTGGAGGTCCCAGGTTCGAGGCCGCCCACGGGGTGGTGACATCCGGCTAAGCTCTGCATCAGCCCTGCTGGGCTGTCAGCTGCTCCTGGCTGACCGTTCTGGGCCTCACCTCCCATCACCAGCTGGGCACCCAGACCAGGTGAAGCTTCCCAGAGCAGGGAGCTCTGTCTCTCTTGCCCCTGCGCCCGAGCCGTTCCAATCCCACTTACGTTAGCAGCACGGCTGCGACTGTCCCTTGCAAGGGCCCTGCCCGGCAACTGGTGACTTTCACAGGGAAGCTGCTCTTCCCTCTCCCCCGCACCACTTCGGCTTCCCATTCGCTCTGCACCAGCGCGCCATGTCCCTGAGCTAGAGCCCTGGTGTGCCCCAGTGCCCGTGGGGGCTTGGTCATCGAGGGGGTCACTAGCAGAATGGGTGGGGGGTGAAAGTGGGGCCAGGGAGGGGCTGGCTCCAGTGAGGGGGAGGGGCTGACGCCAAGGTGGGGCTGACTCTGGGGGAGGGGAAGGGCTGACTGGAGGAAGGGGTGGGTCTGACTTCAGGGAGGGGGAGGGGCTGACTCCAGCAGGGGGGCTAACTCTGCAGAGTGGGAGGGGCTAACTCCAGGGAGGAGGAGGAGGGGCTAACTCCATAGCAGGGAATGGGCTGGCTCCAGAGAGGGGGAGCGCCTGACTCTTCAGCAGGGGAGGGGCTGACTCGGGGGAGGGGCTCACACGGCAGCGGGGGCAGGGCTCACTCCAGAGAGGGGGGAGGGGCTGACTCCGCAGTGGGGGAGGGGCTGGCTCCAGAGAGGGGGAGGGGCTGACTCTTAGGCAGGGGAGGGGTTGACTCGGGGGGAGAGGCTCACTCCAGAGAGGGGGAAGGCTGACTCTGCGGTCGGGGAGGGGCTAACTCCAGGGAGGAGGAGGGGCTAACTCCATGGCGGGGGATGGGCTGGTTCCAGGGAGGGGGAAGGGCTGACTCCCTGGCAGGGGAGGGGCTGGCGCTGGGGGCGTACGAGGGTGGCAGCTGGAAGGGCGGTGTAACCCCAGCTCGCCGCGTGCCCCCCGGGAGTGACCCCAGCGAAGGCCAACCCCCCCCACCCCCCGCAAGGGGCCGGGCGGCACCGGGGGCTCGGCGCGGGGCCCTACCTGGTCGACGCCCGGCTGAATGCTGTGGTACAAGGTCCTGGTCTCCAGGTGCTCGGGCACCAGGCCGCAGGTGCGCAGCAGGTGCAGGGCCAGGCGCTCCCGGGGGGGGCCCAGGTACTGGTGCGTGGGGCCCTTGCGCTCTGAGAGAGGCGCCAGGCTCAGCACACGCACGGCCGGCACGGCCCAGCGCCCCATCCCCTCGGGTCCCCCATGGCCAGGGGGCTGCGCCCAGCTCACACTGGGGCTGCCTGCCAGACCGTCCCCCCCACCCCCGAGAGCCCCGTGTCCCGCCGGGCGCTCACCGAACTCGGCCAGCGGGAAGTTCCTGCTCCGGAAGGTGGCTCTGCCCCCGTCGGCGTTGAACTCGGGCAGGGCCAGGCTCCGCGTCCGAGCAAAGGCCTCCAGCAGCTGGCTGGGCGGGAGCTGGTCTCGCCACTGGCAGGGCCCAGAACTGGGAAGACGAGGCACTGGGGGTCATGGGGGGGCTGGGAGCCAGGATGCGGTATAACCAGCTCCCCGAGCCCTCCTGGCTGGCTGCACAGGGCCGGGGGGCGGCAATGGTGCCCACGCCTCAGAGAGCTTTCCCAGGCAGGTGGCCCCACGGGGGAAACTGAGGCACGGGGGCAGGGCTAGCACAGGGGTGCCCAGCTGGGAGCAGAGCCCCAGTTCTGAGCTCCTACCATGGGTGGGGACTCCTGGGTGAGTCCGGCGCGAGTCAGGCTGGGGCTGGTCTGTCCCCGACTCCTCCTCCGGGTGCCCTGCGGGCTGGGCCCCCCCAGTGCCGGGGCTCCCCCACACCCCCCGGGAGACAGGACATCTCTGTGGCCAGCCAGGACCATCGTCCAGAGAGGCCGAGGGACCCTGTCACTTCTGCAGCAGGGCCAGCTCAGAGGCAGCTGCCCCCCAACACCCGAGGCTCTTGAGCCCACGTCCCGCTGTGCAGAGCCCCTGGTCTGTACCTCCCACTCCCCTCTGGGGCAGCGCCCGAGGCCTGGGCCCTGCAGACCACCCTGGGGGAGGGGAAGCCGGCTGCACCCCGTGCCCCAGACTAGCCAGGCCCTGTGCCCCGTGGCTGGACTTTTATTCCAGACACAGAGGTCATTTTAATGCCCAGGGTATCTATTGGCCCTCAACAGTGTGCAGGGGGAGGGCCATGTAGGTGTCTAATGGAAGCTGACAATGCTCTGAATCTGTGTGTGGTACTTGTGTGTCTGTGCCAGGTCTGGAGACAGAGTTGTGGGTTTTAGCTCTGTAGCTGTGTTAGAAATGTTTCAGTGCTGAGACTCCCAATGGGAGGTGGATCTCACCCCGGCCAGGATATGCACACACACATCCAGAATGGGGAGAGGCTGTCTAGGAACGACAACAGCAGAAAGGGATCTAGGGGTTATAGTGGACCACAAGCTAAATATGAGTCAACAGTGTGATGCTGTTGCAAAAAAAGCAAACATGATTCCGGGATGTATTAACCGGTGTGCTGTGAACAAGACACGAGAAATCATTCTCCCGCTCTCCTCTGCGCTGGTTAGGCCTCAGCTGGAGTCTTGTGGCCAGTTCTGGGCACCGCAGTTCAAGAAAGATGTGGAGAAATTAGAGAGGGTCCAAAAGAGAGCGACAAGAATGATTAAAGGGCTGGAGAATGTGACCTATGAAGAAAGGCTGAAAGAATTGGGCTTGTTTAGTTTGGAAAAGAGAAGATTGAGGGGGACGTGATAGCGGTTTTCAGGTATCTAAAAGGGGTGTCATAAGAAGGAGGGAGAAAACTTGTTCTTCTTGGGCTCTGAGGATAGAACAAGAGGCAACGGGCTTAAACTGCAGCAAGGGAGGTTTAGGTTGGCCATTAGGAAAAAGTTCCTAACTGTCAGGGTGGTCAAACACTGGAATAAATTGCCAAGGGAGGTTGTGGAATCTCCATCGCTGGAGATATTTAAGAACAGGTTAGGTAGATGTCTATCGGGGTGGTTTAGACAGTACTTGGTCCTGCCATTGGGGCAAGGGGCTGGACTCGATGGCCTCTCGAGGTCCCTTCCAGTCCCAGTGCTCTATGATTCTATGGTAACAGACTGACCAAAGGCGCAGACGGCCACTACACATCTCAGAAACGTGGGACCTGTCCCTGGGATGCAGCCCACTGGTCAGGCGACCAGGGCTGAGTGCAGGAACTGAGATGAGATGCTCAGACATCCAGCCCACCAGCCACGCCCATGATTGGGATGCGCCGGCCAAACCAGCCACCAATGGCTCAGCCACAGCAGCTCACCTGGGTCAGGAGACATTGACCCTCAAGGGCCGATGGGAAGGAGAAAGGGCTTTGTCCCTCCACGGGGGACAACTATCAAGGAGCCGTCACCCCTCATGGGATGGGCTTTCAGAGGCTTCAAGACTCGGCAGAGAACATCGCTGGCCGCATGAAGAGCTGTAACTGATGTATGTAAAGTATCACTTGAACCATTTTCCTCTCTGTTCCTTGCTTCGTAAATAAACCTTTAGATTTTAGAGTCACAAGGATCTGGCCTTTGCATGTTGTTTTGGGTAAGAGCCAAGTATATATTCACTGGGGCTGTGGCTGGACCCTTTGGGGCCTGGAGGAATCTGTGCAAGGTTGGCGGAAACAGGCTTAATAACCTTGCACCTGAGTTTGGGGGTTGTCTGGGCTGGTGCAGCAGCTGGGAGGTCTGGGGGTTTGCTTGTGTGGCGTCTGGCTGGCTCAGGGGCTGGCAGAAGTTCTGTGGAGGCTGTTTGGGTTTGCCTTAGTGAGAAGGAAATCCCAGCCTGGGGCTGGAAGTGCCCCAGATTTAAGCAAAGCTACCCTGGGTCGATCTCCTTAGCTGCGCCCAGAAATCCTGGCTTGGCACACCCTGCTCTGCCCTGGGGTGCGGGTGGGGTGGTGCTGCCACTCACATGCAGTAGACCTCGGGCAGCCCACAGGTGGCCCGGAAGCGGGACAGCAGCCGGTTCTCCAAGTCGATGGTGGTGCTGCCGATCTTCTGGTCGGGGAGGACGAGGTCGTAGTCGAAGAGCGAGACCCGCAGGTCCTTCTCCAGTGGGATGGTGCATGGGAGCTCGAACAGCCTGGCACGGGGGCAAGGAACGGGCACGGAGCCCCCTCTGCAGCCTGAGCTCTGGGCCTCAGCCCCCCGGGGCTCCCAACCCTTCCACCCGCCTGGCCAGAGCCCCGGGGGACGGGCAGGCTCACGCCACAGAGGAGGTCCAGCCCGTGGAGCCTCCAGCTCTGCAGCTGAGGGTGAGCCCAGGAGAACGGCTCTCTGAACAGGCAGCACAGCAGGCAGGGCCGGACTCCCCGACACAGGGTGGGGACTGATTCCTGTGGGCCCTCTGGGCACTGCCCCATAGCACTGAGAGCACAGAGCCCGTCAGCGCCCCCCACCGTGCCAGGCACTCACTGCTGGGGGCCCTTCCCTGGGAGCTGGGTGTCAACCACCCCTCGGCACAGGACATCCCCGGGGCCTGGCCCCCCGAGCGAGCGGAGCGGGAGGGAGCTGCCCCCACACAGGGCTGCCGAGCCCCAGCAGGGGACTCAGGATGCAAAACCCGCCCACATCCGCCACACGCCGAGGCTGGGGTAGGGCCGGGGTCTTGCTGGGCTCCCACGGGGGGGCGACCCAGCCAGGCAGACATCACCCTGGGCGCGGGGGCGGGGGCTGAGACCCCCCCCCAGGTCAGCAGTACAGCCACGTGACCAGCACAGGGTCCTGGAGCCCGCCCCAGGCCGCAGCCTGGCTCTGAGCTGTGCAGGCCCCCCTCCCCTGTGAGGGCCCCCCCCCCCCCCCGCCGCAGTGAAACAGACATTCTTGTCTGTTTCACAGCAGCAGCTGCCAGGTTCCCTGTGCTCGCCTGGGGGCGCTCAGCGTGCGGGGCCTGGTTTCAAACAGGCTGTCGGGGGCCTGCAAATGGGTGCTGGAGGGCAGGGGTGTGCCACATGGCCTGCTACCCACCACCAGGGGATGCGCCCCGGGGGGGGTGGGGGTCAGGCCCAGAGCTGCCCTGGGGCTTGGGAGAGCTGCAGGCTGGCTCACCTGCCGAAGACGGGCTCCAAGGTGTTGGGCAGATACTGGTCTCTGTCCCCCAGTTTCGTCTTGCCCAGGGTGACCCTCACGTAGGGGTCGCACTGCAGAGGGCACAGCCAGGAAGGGCCAGTGAACTAAGGCCCCTTATAGTGCTTGTCCCAGGCAGGACGCGGCACCGGTTAGGGTCTGCCAGGCAGTCGGCCTGGCCAGGCGTCGGGCTGGCCCTGGAGCAGGACATGGGAAGAGGTTCGTGCATCTGGCACCCAGCCCCTGGCGGTGCCCCTGGCACCGGGGAGCCCTGTGCGACTTGGGAAGCAGGTGCCCCTGGGACTGGCCAGGGCCTGAGCATTGTCACACCAGTTCCAGCATCGGGCGCCGGCTTTCCGGGCCCAGCTGAGCGGGCTTGGGAGACACACCCCTGCGGCCCCAGCCAGGAGCTCCATCCCCCTGCCAGGAGGGGGCCTGGGCAGGGCGCGAGCGGACGTGGGCCCCAGGGCTGAGTACCAGGCCGTTCCTGTCCTTGGGCGGCAGGTTAAAGGCCCGGACGACGTACACCCGCACCAGGCACTTCTGGGGGAGGCTGGCGGGCAGCTCCTGGAACTGGCGCGGGGGCAGCGGGGCGCCAGGGTCCTCCGGCAAGGGGTAGAGCTGGAAGAGTCCCTGCAAAGCAACCAAGCCATGGGCCCTGCTGGACGGGTGCAATCGGGGGGTGGGGGGTCGCTGGGCTTGGGGAGTGCGTGGGAGGGGCACACCTGGCTGTGAGGTCCCTGCTGGCTGTCTCCCGGTGACCAGGCCTGGCCGTGGATACCCTGGGCAGCCAGGTAACACCTTGGCTTTAGGGGCACTAGAGCAAAGGGCAGAGCCGGGCCAGACCGGGCAGGTAGGAGGGTTAGTCTGGAGGCAGGGAGGACCGAAGGGGTGCTGGGGGGGCTGGGTTCCCACAGGCCTGCTGGGGTTGCCCGGGGGGGAGGGGGCGAGGCGGTGGCCGGGAGGGGGTGGAGGAAGGACCTTGCTGGTGCATGCCGGGAGCCTTGCAATGGGACCCGGAAGCAGTCATGCGCCAGCGCCGGGGGTCTCACCTTGAATTCCCCGACCACCAGGGGGTCTTCGCTGGCCTCCTCCGGCGCCCGCCCGCGGTACAGCTTGAAGGTGTGGCAGAAATCCTGCAGTCCCTGGAACTCCGGCACTGCCTCCAGCTCACAGTTATAGACCTGCCGAGACAGCCTGGGGTCGGGGTCGGGCTCTGGCCATCCCCAGCTGGGCCGAGCCGGTGGGGCAGTGTCTGTGCTCAGTGGGGGCTGGGATGGAGCCAAGGGCCAGGGAGGGGCCCAGTGCATGGCACAGCCCGAGGCGGAGAGCTACAGCCGAACCTGGAGCGTTGTGATGCAGCAGGCTAGCCGGACACACCCTCTGCTGGACACAGTCAGAACCGGCCCACTGTGTGTCCTATGCCCCATACTGCTCACAAGCTCCATTGCTGGCTGTGTTTCTCAGGCGGGGGCTCTGAGTGCTTTCCATGAGGCCCCTGAGACCCCCAGAGAACACCACAGGCACAAGGCCCCCTAGTTGTTCCAATCTCATACAGCCTGGCCTCACAGTCTGAGAACGCCTGGTCCCTAGACCGCTTCACTCGTCCCAGAAATGCAGCCACTTCTGGGGTGGAGCATGGCAGCTGTATGAAGGCAATGCATGGTTCTGGGCAGAGCAGGCCCCCTGTGTGTGTGTGTGTGTGTGTGTGTGTGTGTGTGCCAGGGCCCACGTAGCTGGCAGCATCAGAGCCTCTCTGCTGTGGCATCTCGCTAGTGAGGGGAATCTCCTTCTGGCCAGCCGGGAAAAGCTCCCAGGAAAAAGACCGCCCTCGCCCATCAGTCTGCGGGCCAGCCTGCCTGGCTGTGGGTAGCCCTCCGCCCTGGTCCTCATCCCCAGACAGAGGGGGGCCGCCTCTCTGCACGCCCCGGCCCAGGCGCTCCTGCTGTACCTTCAGGCTGCCCAGCCCTGCCTGCAGGTAGTCTCTGCTCTTCGCCAGGTCCCCCGTGGCAGCGTAGAATTTGCTCCACCAGTCGATGCCCTCCTCCTCCTCCTCCTCCTGGGGATGGGAGAGCGGCGTGAGCCTTGCTAGCCCGAGGGCGATGCAGGCATCTCTGCTGCGCTGCTGCTGCGCAGGGGACAGGAGTTGCCCCAGCGTCCTCCCTGGAACCCACCTGCTCTGCTCTGGGTGCTGTCCGCAGCCACGACTCGGCAGCCACCCTGCCCAGCATCTGCAGAGAGAAGGGGAATTCAATCTGCCCTGCGAGCGCCCCACGCCTTGTGAGCCCGGGCCCCAGGGTCAGGTTACTCTGGGGCTTTTGTGCAAGGCGTGGGGGGAAAGGCTGGGATTGGCTGCCTGGGCTTGGCTTATTTGCATGCCCGTAGCACGTCTGCATGGGAAGGGAGGCCCAGGGACTCCCCTTTTCCCTTTCAGGGACGCGTGATGGCTGCTGGGGCCCAGGCTGCAGGCTTCTGTGCTGGGCATTGGGCAGTTTGTGTTTGCACTGACCTGCCTGGGCAGCCACAGGTCCCTGCCCTATGCTAACACTACAGAAGGGACATCCCTGGGGGCTCCTCCCTCCTCACCAAGGCTCCTGCAAAGACCCGAGGAACAAGGACTGAATTGGGGGGAGTGCTGGGCCCAGGCTAGAGCAGGGGGGTCTAGCCTGGGCATGGGAACCTGGACCCCCAGGCTGCAGAATTTTGCCTGATGGCTCACGAGCCGGCTGTGGCAGCCCTCCGGGCGGGAACACACTAATTCCTAGCCAGTGTATGCTGCACCGTTTGCATTTCGGTTTTACCGGCTCCTTGGGTCTGTTTGTTAAACCCCGATACCGGCCAAGGCCTGGGGCCTTTCTGCTGCCGGCTCATGCAGCAGCTGGTCCGCCTGCCTGGAACTGCAGCTGGGTGTTCCTGCTGCGGGACTGCTGTCCAGCGTGAGCCCAGGCTGAACAGGGGCACCCCGCTTCTAGGCTGCACCCCGGGGGACCATCATCCAGCCCACCACATGCTGCTCCTCTACTGGACTTCTGAGGGCTCAGGATGTGTCCCCCAGAGACATTCTAGGAGCTATCTCCCATCTCTATGGTAAATGTGGTGCCATGGAGGACCGGCCAGGGCGTCTGGAGGGCTCTTTGAGGGAGTGGCAATCCCAGGAAGGCGCCTGCATATGGGAACTTTTTCATTAGCTTCGGCAGAGCCTCCGTGTTGTGTCCAGGCCAGGCAACGCTCACAGAACGGGCCCAGCGTTAGGCAGAGCAGAGCCGTAGGGGCCACGTAGCTTCGTGAGCCCACACGGATAAGCAGGGATGTCCGGCCAGGTGCTCTGGTTAGCCGCTGACGGGGACCCTCCCTTTCCAGCTTGCTCAGTGATATTTGCTGAGGCTGAACTGGATCCCAGGTGCCTCCCTCTGGCATGCCCGGCCCTTGGCGTATTCTGGCTTGCAACGCTGGCAACTGGGGTTTTGGTGGTTACAAGGGTTTTCTTCTCAGAATTTCCCAGTTCAGTGGCCATGGATTCTGCGAGCAGCTCTCAGGGCCTGAGGAGCGTTCATTCGCACCGCCCTGCCGACCCCCCTCCCGTGGGGCACGGCAGAAATAGCGCCGTTTCACAGGTGGGGAAACTGAGGCACCGAGCATGGGCGGCACTGGTCCGAGGTTGCATGGTGAATCTGGGGCTGAGATGGGTATGGCTTTCCACCCCCTGCTGTAATCCTGAGCTGCTCCGGCTCCCTGGGCCCAGAGGCAGAGCCCCTCAGGCGGGTTAAAGGCAGGCTGGGCAAGCACGAAGCCGAGAAACCTCGGAGCAAGGTGCAGGAGGCCCTGGGCTGCTGGGGAAAGCACTCACCTTGGCAAGCTTCCCCTTGGGAGCCACTGCAGCGGGCAGAGAGGGTGGAAGAGAAAAGAGACAAGGGATTAATGACCCCAGTGGCAATAACCCCGGGTCTGCTCTGGCCTGGCCAGGCTGCACCATCCCACTGGGCCCTCTGGCCTCAGCAGCCAGGGAGTCACTCTTCAGTGCTGGGAATGAGCTGCCTGCGGGGGCCGGGCTTAGCACTGGCGGCCTCCGCAGGTCCGGCCTTGCCCCGGGAGGGGCCGCGCGGCTGTAGGGAACCCGCTCCGAGCTCGGTGGCATTTCTGGGCGCTGCAGCGGGAAGCTGGCATGTACCGCTGCCCTGCCTTGCTCCCGGGACGCCAAGCTGCCTGTCACAGCTAGGGCGGACGGGCACCAGCAGTGCTGGGCGAGTGGCGCCAAGGGGGCACCCCACGGCTGGGACATCTAGGGCAGATGGGCACCAGCGCCAAGGGGGCACCCCACGGCTGGGACAGCTGGAACTGCTGGGGTGGCGTACGATGGGAGCTCACTGGGTGCAGCTCCTGCCCCCCGGCGAGGGGCACGGCCCAAGTTCTGCGGCGGAGTCAGGCCTGGCAGAGCTGCGGGCTGGACCACATGGGGGCTGAGCTCCTGGCTGGCAGGGGTGACCTCCAGCTGCCCCAGCGAGCTGGGTGGCGTTGGAGGGATTCGCGGCTCGGCCGATACCTGGGGGTGGCAGATGGGGCAGGTGCCCCTCGGCTGAGGGCTGGCAGATGTATTGGTGCAGGGCTTGGACGTTGGCCTGGCCCACCAGCGGCTTGTAGCCAAACTCCCGGTTGTCCACAACCTTCAGGTTGATGGGGGGCGTGAAATCCTCCTCCATGGGCAGGTGCTGCGGCGGGGGTCAAGCAGGGCTGTGAGCTCCCAGCTAGGCCGGCCGCCTGGCCCCCAGCCCTGGCGCGGCATCCAGGCAGATGGCCAAGGCCGGCCTGGGGGGACGCAGCTGGGAGGAACGTGCGGCTGGCGCTCACCACCCTCATGAGGAAGACGTTGAGTGGGAAGTTGGGGTTGCGGTGGAGGTCTCTGATGGGTGGCGTCTGGACGGCCTCTCCGCCACACTCCACCACAAGGCTGGGCGCCAGGACGCTCAGCAGGTTGCTGCTCCGCAGCCCCCGCAGGCCCCAGGCCAGGATCTGGAGGGGAGCAGGAGGTGGTGGTCACCTCCCAAAGCGGGGTCGGGGCTGGGCTGCTGATGGGCTCTGCGAAGCTCAGCTGTGGGACGCTGGCCCCCTGCACAAGGTCCCGCTCCTGTCCTGCCCTGCCCGAGGAGTGGGAGGCGGAGGGAGATGCTGTGGCCCGGGTGGTCTGGTGACAGGAGGGAGCAGCCAGCGAGGCGGACCGGAGCTCACCAAAGGGAGACAGAGGGCCTGGAGGGACCTGGCACAGCCCCATCCTTGGTGACGAGGCTGGAGGGCAACCTTGCCCCATCCCCAGGCCATGGACTCCTGCCCCGTCCTGGTGGGGTGCAGCAGCCGGGCCCTCCGGAGGGGAGGCACCTGCAGGTTATTCGGGACCATCAACCTCTGCCCGCCATGCCAGCAGGAGCTCCCTGGCCCCAGCCAGCATCCAGCCCAGGTCTCCTCCCTCTGGGCAGATCTTCCTGCCGGGCCCCCCCTTCCCGGCTCCATCCCCTGCCAGCTGGAGACGCTCCAGCCTCGCGGGACAGAGACCAGGCCTGGCTGCTGACCCCCAGGGCAGGCCTGGAGCCCCCCATGGGCAAGGTGAGCGGAGCCCCCCAGCCATCCCACGCACCTCAATGGCCATCAGCCTCAGCGTGGGCCGGACCTCGCGAGGGATGACGTAGAGCCCGTTCTTCCAGGCGGGGAGAGGCAGGCGGCCTGCTGCACCGTCCTGGGAGAGGCAGGACCAGGGAGCCGTGGGACACGCTGGCTCGGCTGCGCCCAGGCCCTTGCTTTGTGCTGAGTGCGCTGGGGAAGGACCAGGCCTGGCGGCTGAGAGTGACTCCTCCCGATGCCCCAGGCCCAGGTGACCCACCCGGCCCTTCTCTGCAGCTCGCCGTTCCCGGGCATGCCGACAAGTGGCCGAGCGGGTCGGAGACACATGTTCAGTGGGACCCCCTGGGATACTCTGCCTGGAGGAGTGACGGCGTGTCTCCCAGTCCCCAGGGTGTTCGCACTGGGGCAGGACGTTGCCCAGCCCTGCCGGGTGTTTGCCCATCTCGATTCCTCGCCCTCCCTTGCAGCCCTGCTCCAGCGCCCCACTAGCCAGAGAGTTGGGAAGTTTAATCTAAGCTCAATCTCCCTCGCTGGAAACTGAGACAATTTCTCCTTGGCCTAGCCTCAGTGGCCCAGGAGAACAGTCCTCCACGGGGCTGGGGGAGCGGTGCCAGGCCCAGGCTAGCAGGAGGGGAAAGTGCAGGGGCAGGCGGGTGTCGTATCGAATGCTGCTCCATTCCTTGCGGGGAGGGACACTTTTCAGGCTGGGAAAGGAAGGCCAGGTGTCACCTAGGGGTTTTTAAGTCCCAGCTTGACAGGGTCCTGGCTGGGATGACTTAGTTGGGGTTGATCCTGCTTGAAGCAGGGGGCTGGACTTGGTGACCTCCTGAGGTCCCTTCCCGCCCTGGGAGTCTCTGATTCTGTGCTACCAAGTCAGTGACTTACCAACACATATTATATCAACACTGCTACCTTTAGCAGCCAAACTTACAATCTCATCAGAAAAAAGACAGCAAGTTAGTTTGACAGCATCTCTTTCCCTTGAACCCATGTTGGTTGGCTTCAAATCTATCCCTCATCATCACCAACAATCGTGGGCTCCATGCCCGTTGGTGTCTGCTTTACTATTTCCTTCCAGTTTAACTCTCTTATCCTCCTTTAATTCCTTTATTAAACAAGTCCCGTACCAACAGCTCCATTATCGTGCCCAGGATCCATGTCAGATGGACAGGCCTATAATTACCTGTGTCATCCCTTCTACCGCTTTTAAAACAGTGGCACAACTGTGGCTTTCTGCCATTCTCTGGGAACATGCCTGTTATTCCAAGACTTATTGAAAATCAGCATTAACAGTCAAGCAAGATCCTCAGCCAGTTCTTTTAAAACTCTTGGGTGCAGGTACGACTCCCTGCCCCCAAACCTCTTACTACCAACAAGCAAGGGAGTCACAGGAATGTCCCGCTTCTGCTAGTCACCACCGAATGCCTTGTGAGGTCTCAAATGAAAGCCAGCATCATACTGGTCACTAACATCAGCATGAAATGCATGGACATGAGGAGTCACGTCCTTAGATTGAAGGTCTGGTCTTTGAGTCAGAATCAAGGTCTGAATCACCTGCAGAGGTGAAAAAACCAGGCTTTCTGTCAGACACGAGATGTTCACTCACCCGTCTCCCTGGCAGGATGCTAATTTACCGCATGCTGGCCCATTTACACGGAAAATTAAACCCAGGCTGGCTATCCTCTGTGTGTGTGTGTGTGTGTGTGTGTGTGTGTGTGTGTGTGTGTGTGTGTGTGTGTGTGTGTGTGTGTGTGAGAGAGAGAGAGAGAGAGAGAGAGAGAGAGAGAGAGAGAGAGAGAGAGAGAGAGACTCAGGCTGGATGTGTGTGTGACAGGCAGAGCAGCTCTCAGCGGCTAAGGATGACCCCATGGGGCTCTAACCTAAGCTGGCAGGTAACACCTCTGAGCTGAACACAGAGCAGGGAGGACCCGAGCTGGGTTTGAATCCGAAGCGGCAGTTAGCAGCTGGGGGAGTTGGAAGGAGCCAGCCTGGGCTCGGGGGAGGCTACACCCCAGAGGGGCCCCCCTCGGGCTCCTCTCCCCAGGATGGGTTGGAATGATTGTCTCTGCCGGCTGTACTGACCCCTCTGTGCTGAACTGCGTCTCTGTCGACTGATAAACTCCCTGTTCTACCTGCTGAGTGAGTCACCCCTGCCTGCGGCCGGGGTGCAGAGCCTGGGGACCCCTGAACCCCCTGACAGTGAGTACTAGGTAAGCTTTGGAGATTACAAGTAGAAGGCAAAAAGGCCACCCCTTCGTCCCTCAGCCGGGAAGTAACCGGACGGCATGTCTGCACTGGCGAAACGGGATCTCAGCCGACCTTGGCTGAAAAGCTGCACAGGACTCTGGGGCAAGGCGAGTGTCTTTAGCCAGGGTGTGTTCTCTAGGTAACCCTTCCCAGCCATGAGCCGTACTGGCATTTGCCCTTTGAGGAGAAGCTTGTTCTCGTTTTCCCCACTCCTAGAGCTCAGCACGCCAGGGGCCAATGTGGACATTCAAGAGGATAGCCAGCCCTGCTGCGTCTGGGCACGTCCAGTGGATGGAGGTATGGGAACTGCAGAGGAATGCTCCCAAGGCCAGGGGGGTCTGGGGTTACTAGCCTGTCGGACAAGGTTATGCCTATGCAAGACTGCGCCTACACAATTCTAGCTCCCCCAACCACACAGCTACTGCCCGCGGCTTACTTGGCCAGCCCCACAGAACCAGGTGGATGGGAGAGTGGCTCCTGACAGCTTCCCTTCCTCCTTATGTCTCGCGAGGAGTACAGGGGTCGACTGCAACCCCAAGGGGTCGGTTTCGCGCTTCCCCACCTGACGCGTGAAATCAAACCCCAGGAGACGGACCCTGAGCCGGGCTAGTGCAGACAGCCCCAGTAGGGTCTGGCGTTGCCCAGCAGAGGATGCTACCGCCAGGGGAACCCAAGCCAGACTTGAATCAGAGAGCGTAACAGAGATATAGGCATGAGAGCAACAAGAAGTCCTGTGGCACCTGCTAGACTAACAGATATTTTGGAGCATGAGCTTTCGTGGGCAAAGACCCGCTTCATCAGATGCATGAGTGGGGGCGTGTTTCAGAGGGGTATTTAAAGAGTGGGGTCCCAGGAAGAGGGAGGGCCAGAGCTGACAAGGTCTATTCAGCAAGGTGCAAATGGCCCAGTGTCAACAGCACTTATCAAAAGAGGAAAAAACAAGTCAGATCAGACAGGGGGACGTGAGCCTTTGTCAGAGTCTAATGAGGAGATATTAACACCCAGGGCAGAGAAGCTGCTTTTGTAAGGTGCCAGCCGCTCCCAGTCTCTGTTTAATCCTGGTTAATGGAATCAAATTTGCAAATGAATTGCAGCTCAGAAATTTCTCTCTCCGTTTGATTTTTGAAATGTCTTTGTTTCAGGACTGGCACCCTTCAATCTGCCAATGAGTGTCCAGGGAGATTGAAGTGTTCCCCCACAGGCTTCTGTACATTACCCTTCCTGATGTCTGATTTATGTCCATTTATTCTTTTACAGAGAGACTGTCCAGTCTGGCCAATGTAAATTGCAGTAGGGCGTTGCTGGCACATGATGGCAACCACCCCACACTCATGCATCTGATGAAGTGGGTCTTTGCCCACGAAACCTCATGCTCCAAAATATCTGTTAGTCTACAAGGTGCCACAAGATTTCTTGTCTCGAAGAGAGATAGCCGTGTTAGGCTATTGTAATGGGGTTCAGGGGTCCCCCTGGCTCTGCACCCGGCTGCAGGCAGGAGTGACTCTCACTCAGCAGGAGAGTAGCGGGTTTATTAGCCGACAGGACACAGCGTCGTACAGAGGAGTCAGTGCAGCCGGCAGAGACAGCCAGGCCAATCCATGCAGGGGAGAGGAGACCCCGAGGGACCCCCGGAGCTGGGGCCTTGCCCCCTCCTTGGTCTCGCTCTCTCTCCAAGCCCAGACTCACTGCTCCCAACTCCCAGTTCCAATTCAAACCCCTCAGGCTCCACCTCCCTCTCTGTCTGAAGCCCAGAGGTGTCACCTGGTCACCAGGTTACCCTTAGCAGGAGCCCCCCACCCTCTGTGAGCCCCCCCCACACATATCTCCCACTACATCACATCTATATACTGTCAAACAAAACAAGCAGTCCAGGAGCACTTTAAAGACTACCCAAATAATTTAGCAGGTGGTGAGCTTTCATGGGACGGACCCACTTCTTCAGACCAGAGCCCTACCAGAACAGGCTTCCTATGGGCTGAAGAAGTGGGTCAGTCCCACGAAAGCTCACCACCTGCTACATTATTTTGTTAGCCTTTAAAGTGCTACTGGCCTGCTTGTTTGTTTGGAATCAGAGAGGTGGCCGAGTTGCTCTGTACCTCCAAAGACAACAAGAAGTCCTGCGGCAACTTATAGACTAACAGATATTTCGGAGGGTGAGCTTTCGTGGGCACAGACCCAAGCAAGACTTGGCACCGAAGGCAAACCAAGGTGCGGCCAGGCAGAGCCTTTTTCACACTCTCACGCTGTCGACTCAGACCAAAGGTGTTGACCGCGCCAAGCCCCCGATTTTCACCTAGCCGGATGGATTCCGAACCAGTTCTTCCCTAGCGGTAGCTGAGTTTTCCTTTCTCCAGACAAGCCAAGGAGCAATGGGCTTGAACTGCAGCCAGGGAGGTTTAGGTTGGACATTAGAGAAAACTTTCTAACTCTCGGGGTGGAGAAGCACTGCAGTAAATTGCCTGGGGAGGTTGTGGAATCTCCAGGGCTGGGAATAGTTCGGAGCAGGTTAGACAGACGCCTATTGGGGATGGTTTAGCCAGCGTTTGGTCCTGCTGTGGGCCGGGGACTGGACTCGACGACCTCTCGAGGTCCCTTCCAGCCCTGGGGCTGTGCATTCGATGGCGGTGTTTGCTGGCGGCTCTAGGCAATGTCACGCTGCCCATTTCCGCCCGGCCCTGCCATTTAAGGGTGGTTTGAATTGCGGTCCCATCCGCCGAAGCACTTGTGAACCCTCCCCTCGGCTGGTGCCAAGGCCGTCGCCTGCCCCCCCCGGTAACCCACTGCCCCCTTCACCTGGGTATCCGACAGGAGCTCAAAGGCAACCAGGAGCTCGCCTGCTGCCTTCCGCCGCCGGGTGATGGGAAGCCGCTGCAGGCGGGGGGGCACCCTGGAGCTGAGATCCAGACACACCAGTGGGGCGCAGAGGCTCCGTCCCAGGAACTCGTCCTTGTCCTGAGACAGGAGAGACGAGGTCAGCTCCTGCGGGTCCCCGTCGCCCCTTCCCTGGGGCCTCCCGCTTACAATGACGTGCTGGGCAAAGAGCTCCACAGCCACCAGGGGCGGGTCCTGCCGGGTGGCCTGGGCATCCCCGTAGATCAGCAGGCGGTGGAAGATGAGGGTCTGGTCCCAGCTGGGGTTCAGGGTGGCAGTCAGGGTCTGTGTGCGCTGGCTCATGTGCAGGAAGGACACGTGGGCATAGGGGTCTGGGGGCGAGAGACAGGAGAGCCAGGCAGTTCAGGCTCAGGAGACCCTGCAGGAATCCCTCGGCCGGGGCAGTTCCCCTCCGGACATGGTGGCCTGCGAGGGGCACCTGGGTGGCCTGTGGGGCACCGGGAATGCTCAGCAGCAGGACCCCACAGGGACACCATCTGTACAAGCTGGGCCAGTCAGAGCGCGGAGGCCTGCCTGGCCGTCGGGGTGACACCAGTGATCGCTGGCTGAGGTGGCAGGCGTTGGCTCTGGGCGCCCAGACATGGGTGGGGCTGGAGCCGCACGGGGTGAGGGCTGGGGGGTCGAGTCACGCCACCTACCGGGGGCGCTCTTGCCCTCGCATGGTGCCAGGTCCCTGGCTTGGTAGATGTAGCAGCGCAGCTGGTAGTAACTGGGCTCTGGAATACGAAGCGGTCCCAGGGATCAGCCGGCTTCGGCTGACGTAGGACCCAGCTGGGCCCTGCCACGTGCCCCACCGGTCTGTCCCGGCGCGTCCGGGCCCAGAGCAGATTTCTTTCTTTTTTTGTTTTAGAGCTGGAAGAGACCTGAAAAAGCCATCGAGTCCAGCCCCCTGCTCGAAGCAGGACCAGACCCATCAGCTCAGCCCCGCCAGGGCTTTGTTGAGGTGAGACTTAAACACCTCCAGGGATGGAGACTCTACCACTTCCCTGGGGAGACCATTCCAATGCTTCACCACCCAAGGAGGGAAGAAGTTTTTCCTAATGGTCAACCTGGACCTTCCCAACCACAACTTGAGACCATTGTTCCGTGTTCTGCCATCTGTGACCACTGTGAACAGCCTCTCTCCAGCCTCCCTTCAGTAAGCTGAAGGCTGTTATCAAGTCCCCCCTCAGTCTTCTCTTCTGCAGACTAAACAGTCCCAATTCCCTCAACCTTTCCCCATAAGTCACATGCTCCAGCCCCCGAATTATTTTGGTCGCCCTCAGCTGGACCCTCTCCAGTGTGTCCCCATCCTTCCTATAACTGGGGGCCCAGAACTGGACACAGCACTGCAGATGCGGCCTCACCAAAGCCGAATAAAGAGGAACAATCCCATTTCGACCCTGCCCTCTGGCGAGCGGCCCAGGAGGCGTTGGGGTGGGCAGGTGGGGCCACCTCCCCGCACCGGCCGGGCCAGGGACTCACGGGGGAAGACGCAGGTGAGCAGAGGTGTGTTCAGCTGCAGGATGTTCTGCGACGGGGACCTCTTCTCTCTCGCCCCCTCCGCCGGGGTCTTTTTCTCCTGCTTCTCTGCTCCTTCCGCCCCCTCCTGATCTCCGAACTCCACGCCCTGAGCAGAGAGCCGCCCACAGCCCCGGCCGCGGCACGCTGAGCCCTCACTGAGCCGGGCGCCCCCGGCACGGCTGCCGGACGTTAGAGCGTCCCATTCCCCTTCCCCCTAGGCGCTACCGAACCCGACACCATCACCACGTCCCCCCACCTCCGCTGTAACCCCCAGGCCCAGTCCCTCTGGCCGCCTTTCGCTCTCGCTGGGGCCGAGCTGCCCCTCTAGGCACGCCGCCCCCTCCGCCTTTGGGGCCCGGCTCTGAGCCGGTGGCTCGTGCAAGCAGCAGGAGAGAAGAGACACTCCAAGTGGAGCCAGTAGCCAGGGACTCTGCCCCCGCCGGCCTGGGACTGAGCGCTGGTCCAAGGGGGTTCCCAGCTGAGGCTGCCTGCCCCCGGCAAGGCCTCCCGGTGGCTGGCTCTGCCAGGGTGTTTCCTCCATCCCATGCAGACAGACTGGGCCAGACCAGCTCGGGGGGAAGCCTCCAGCCAGGCTCGGGCCCAGAGTACCAGCAGAGGACAGGATCTCGCCCAGGATCTTACCAGGGAGCCCTCCAGCAGGAAAACGGGCGCCACCTGGGCAGGCTGCACAGGCGCGAGTCTCCTGCACCAGCGACGTCGCCGGTAGGTGTCCTGGGGCTGGGGCTGCAGGTGGAACTTCCAGCCAAAGCAGGAGGCGTATTCCCAGCTGTCCTCCTCCGCCGGCGTCGGGGCAGAGTGCTGCGCAAGCGGGACAGGCTGAGCCGGCGAGCACAGAGCCTCCCTTGTACGTCCCCGCCATGCAGGCTGGGTGCTGCAGCCTCCCCCGGGGTGAGGGGCGGGGTGTCCAGAGAGCCCCAAGCCAGGACACCTTCTCCCAGCCCTGGCGCAGCCCCCGCTCACCAGCTGCAGGAAGGTGGCAATTTCCTGCTCTTGCCTCTGAGCGTCCAGGTCCCGGCAGCGTCTCCGCAGCCAGCACCGACGGCGGTGTGTGTGGTACGTCTTCTCGGCCGCGCTCCAGGCCTGGGGGACTCCGGCAGGGGGCTCGCCGGTGCCGTACTCCCAGCCTGCAGGCAGCCAGGCCGCCGTCAGGCTGGCACACCCCCCCCCCGCCCCACAGGCACAGCTGCCCAGCGCTCTCCAAGGAACCACGCAGACTCCGGCCCGGCTTTGGCTGCCGCTTGGCCCACCACCAGGACGGGAGTCTGCTCCATCCTGCTGCAGGGACAGCCTGCCATGTGCCTCCTCCCCCGGTGGCCCCAGGCTCTCCGACGGCGAGGGCAACCCAGCCCCCATGCCCTGCCTGCCGAGGCAGCCGGCAAGCTGGGCAGCTTGGCCCGGTGGGGCTGAGCGGCTCAGGTGAGCACGTATCCGCAAACCTCCCTGTGCGGGGCTGGAGAAGGGGAACGAAGTCGGGCCTCGGCCCCGCAGCCCAGGGTGGAAAGGGGCTTGGGCCTGGGTCTCGGACCCCTCCAGCCTGGCGTCCCAGCGGCCAGACAGACAGACCAGCGGCCGCCTGGTCTCCGTTGCCACGAACCTCTGCACAGGGCACAGGTGGAAGCCACAGAGGGAGCCCAGAGCGCCCTGGGGAGAAGCGGGGGGGGCACTTACCGGCCTCATCCACCGCTCGGTTCACCTGCACCGTCCAGCCTCCCACGCAATGCCAGCCCTTGGGGCACAGGAGCTGCTCCTTGGGGGCGACGGCAGCACCTCCCTGCAACCCAACGCGCAGCTCAGCCTGCTGGCTGGACAGGGGCCGGCAGCCAGGCTCCTGGGGGGCCCAGCCAGAAGGGGGCAATAGGGGGAATACGGGGGGAGGGCTCTGACTATGGGTGCGGCACTTGGGGGGTAGGAGGGGGCTCCAGGCTGGTGCATCGTGGCCCCAAGCTCTCTGGCACGTGCCAGGCTGCAGCTCCAGCATGTAGGTGTGGGCGGAAACCGGCCACGCCCGAGTTACCGTCTCCTGCCCCAGCGGGCAGGGCCACGGCTGAGCACAGGGGCCAGACAGGCTGCAGCCCCGGAGCCCCTGCGCCAGCCCCGCCGCTCCTCACCGCGTCGGTGTTGGGAGTCGGGGCCGGGGCCCACTCTGCCCCTGGCTGCCGGCTCTCGTTCTCGTACACCTCCTCCAGCACCTCGCGGTGGTTGGTCTCCGTGTCCAGCAGCAGCCTGCGGGCAGGCCGTGGCAGTCAGGCACGTGGCAGCCTCGGCCCCGGGCTCCACCCTGTCACCTGCTGCCCCCATCCGCCCTCCGGGCCAGCACCCAGCACCTCCTCCTGGGGCCCCCCGCCAGCAGGGCAGGACACCGCTCCTTCACCCTGCGGCCGATCCCCTGGCACCTGGAGGCCTGCTGGGCGCCCGGTGGGGGGTAGGCCTCCCTAGCCTGATGGGGACAGAGCCTGGAAACAGGCTGCTGAGCACCCTACAGCGGGGAGTTCCACAGGTTAGCACCGCGACCAGCAGCCTTCCGCCAGCTCAGCTTTCCCACTCGGCGGGAGGGGGCAGCAGCCTGCCCGAGCCCCTGTGCACCGGGAGGGCTCCCTGAGAAAGGGGCAGGGCTCGACACTTGGGATGTTCCCACCCGCAGGGCTGCAGAACAGCTCGGCACCGTTCGCAGCAGCTGACTCACCGCCTCTGGGGCTCCACCGCCCAGTCGCCGTCCCAGCGCCAGCCCCGGGGCAGCTGGAACTTGTCCCTCGGGAGGCTGATCTTGCCGGTGATGTCCGAGAAGCTGGGGTGCTGCAAGAGCCCCTTGGGCCCCCACTTCCCGAAGAGCTTCACCTGGTTCTCGTACTGCCGGAAGAGATGGCAGCGGTCAGCCCAGGGGCGAGGCCGCGGCCCTGGGGGTGGGCGAGCTCCGGGCATCGGGGGTCCAGTGGGGGCTCTTACAGACCGGGCTTTGGGGTCCCACTGCCCAATGCAAGCAGTGCTGCGTCCGCCCACCCAGCCCCGCCCTTCCCCAAAGCTGCCCCCTCCTCCTCACCGTCTCCGCATAGACCCCGAGCCTCCCCTCGCAGCGTTGCAGGAACTCCTGGCTGTCGGACACCAGCCCCAGCCACAGGCACACACGCAGCTGGCCTTGGACGGTGCCCTGCTGGTTGCCCTGGGGGCTCTGCAGGAGAGAGGCACAGGGGCCGTGCTGCGCCAGGAGAGGCCCGAGCCAGCTCGGCAGCCGCTTGGCTCGTGGGCACCCCCCCCGCCACCTGGCGAGATCCTGGCCCATCACTTACCTGCAGGAAGAGGGTGTGGGTTTTCCCGCACAGTCGGCCGCAGGCCCGGGGGCCAGCCTTGGAGAACATGACGGTGTGCGCCTTCACCCGGGCGCAGGCCACCTGGTGCTCCTTGCACAGCATCCAGATCACCACGTCGGGCAGGCCGGCTTGGGGCTGGGGCAGCACACGAGAGGGAGGAGATTTAATATTTAAAATGTCTGCCAAGCTTAACAACTATAATTGCAGACGTTTCGTTACTGAACGGAGGTAACATCATCAGCGCCTAGTAAGAGATCTTATATAGTCCTTCCACATAGGCCTTATCAGTAATTACTTCCTAATTTGTCCACATATCTATTCTGGAGATACCATCACTGGCTCGAACCAGTAACAGAGAGGGAGCCGGGCTAGTCTATATACTATCAAAACAAAAAAGCAGTCAAGTAGCTTCAAAGACTAACAAAATCATTTATTAGGTGAGCTTTTGTGGGACAGCCCCACTTCTTCAGCCCACAGCCAGACCAGAACAGACTCAATATTTAAGGCACAGAGAACCAAAAGCAGTAATCAAGGTTGACAAATCAGAAAAAAATGATCAAAGTGAGCAAATCAGAGAGCAGAGGGCAGAAAGGGTGGGGGAGTCAAGAATTACATTATGCCAAAGAGCCCCTATAATGACCCAGAAAATTTGCATCTTGGTTCAAACCACATGTTAATGTGTCGAATTTGAATATGAAAGAGAGTTCCGCAGCCTCACTTTCCAGACTGTTGGGAAAATTCCTCTTTAGTAAGACGCAAACTTTTAAGTCATTAACAGAATGGGCCACTCCATTAAAATGTCAGCTGACCAGTTTGTGGATCAGGAGTGTTCTGATGTCTGTTTTGTGCCCATTGACCCTTTGTCTAAGGGAGTTTGAAGTCTGTCCGATATACAAAGCACCTGGGCATTGTTGGCACATGATGGTATATGTGATGTTAGTTGAGGAACATGAGAATGTGCCTGTGATTCTGTGACTGACCTGGTTAGGTCCAGTGATAGTATCGCCAGAATACATATGTGGACAAAGCTGGTAGTGGTTTATTAACCAGGTCAGTCACAGAATCACAGGCACATTCTCATGTTCCTCAACTAACATCACATATACCATCATGTGCCAACAATGCCCAGGTGCTTTGTATATCGGACAGACTTCAAACTCCCTTAGACAAAGGGTCAATGGGCACAAAACAGACATCAGAACACTCCTGATCCACAAACTGGTCAGCTGACATTTTAATGGAGTGGCCCATTCTGTTAATGACTTAAAAGTTTGCGTCTTACTAAAGAGGAATTTTCCCAACAGTCTGGAAAGTGAGGCTGCGGAACTCTCTTTCATATTCAAATTCGACACATTAACACGTGGTTTGAAGCGGGATGGGAATTTTTTAGTTCATTATAGGGGCTTTTTTGCACACTTGGCTTAATCTAATTCTTGACTCCCCCTCGTTCTGCCCCTCTACTCTCTAATTTGCTCACCTTGATCATTTTTTTTTTCTGATTTGTCAACCTTGATTACTGTTTTTGGTTCTCTGTGCCTGAAATATTGAGTCTGTTCTGGTCTGGCTATGGTCTGAAGAAGTGGGTCTGTCCCACTAAAGCTCACCCAATAAATTATTTTGTTAGGGTGGATGCACACTTGCATTCCTCTTTTGAAAGTGGCATGCAAATGAGGTAAATAAAAATGCAAATGAGGTGAAAATTTGCATATTTGATACATTATTTGCATATTCTAATTTCAAAAGAGCTTCTTTCGAAAGAAGAAAGCCAGTGTAGACACTGCTCTTTTGAAAGTAAACCCCATCTTCCCTTCCCCATTAAATAAAGGGAAGAAGATGGGGTTTACTTTCAAAAGAGCAGCGTCTACACTAGTTTTCTTCTTTTGAAATTAGAATATGCAAATGAGATGTCAAATATGCAAATTTGCACCTCGTTTGCATTTTCGGTTTACTCCGTTTGTATACCTCTTTCAAAAGAGGAATGCAAGTGTAGATGCACCCTCAGTCTTTAAAGTGCTACTGGGCTGCTCTTTTGTTTTGATAGTTCCTAATTGGTTACTCGTGTCTTCCAATTGCACCTAATCACACTCTCATTAGCTGTTCTTCTTCCATTATCCTTTGATCTCATAGGTTCAAACACCGGTTCCAAATCAATGTGCCGGTTAATTGCTTCATTTCCGGAGCACCATGCTTCGAAAAATTCTCTCCCCTGCCTAGACCCAGCCTGTCCCATCGCCCTCACATCATTAAAGTCAACCTGGTGGCCGGTGTTCTCTTCATGTCATGAGATTAATGATAAGGGGTCCCGGCCGTTTTACAGCCGAGTGATGTTTGTGTATACGAGTGAGTGATTAGCTGTCTTCCCCCTTGTCCAACATCATGCTTGGAACATAAAACGCTTGGAACATTTTCAATATTAAATGGAACCTCCCGAGCTACCTGTTTTTATGTCTATTTTAAGAGGGAGAAGAGACTGGACAGAGGTGACTGCCGGAGCAAGCGCAGGGTAAATACCCTCGGGGCTGCTCCCCTCGCCAGGGCGTCCCTGGAACCCAGCCCCACTGCCCCGCTCTGTTCAAGGCTCCGGTGCAGCCGTGTTTCAGACCAGGCTTTGTCGGCACGTGGGCACGTTTTCAACCCCGCTCAGCGCCGGGCAAGGGACGCAGCCTGAGCTCCCGTCCCCGCCAGCCTGCTGGGAGCAGAGAAGCCCCGGCCCCCGCCCGGCTTGCCGCAGAAGGGACTTGCAGCTGCCGCCCGGTGCAAACGGGGCCAGCGTTGTCTGCACAGAGCCCCCCATGGGGGGGATCGGACATTTCACGGACCCCTTGCACAGCGCTCAGGGCTCCCCGGGGCAGCTCCCCGGGTGACCGAAGAGCCGGAGCCATGCAGCGCCTCCAACGACCCAGGGAATGACGAGCGCCAGGCCGTCGCTCGGCCCCAGAACGGGCCCAGAGAACCACCGCGTTGCAGCTCACAAGGGGCGCGTTTCAGGAAGCAGCTGGGCACAAGAGCAGCTGCCGGTGGGCGATGCAGCTCGGGGCTGGGGATGTGGCCTACCTCCGGCATGACGGAGCTGACCCTCTGCAACCAGTCCTCTCCCTTGAGGATCAGGGTCTTGGGGTTAGCACTGGTGCTCAGCTGCTCCGCAGCCCTGGCTACCTGGCGGAGCAGCCGCCCACGCAGGTCCCTCAGCTGCTGATCCAGGACCGTGGCGGTCACCCGCCCTTGCAGGCTGGGCAGCGGCTGCCTGCAACGAGCGCCCCCAGGGGAGAGGTCAGAGCAGCGAGAATGGGGCGCTGAGGACCGGACCGCCCCTCAGCGGGAGGGACAGGGAGGAGGACCCAGGGCGAGCACCAGGAGAGGTGGCCAGAGCCTTTCCCAGCTAGGCGGGGCTGCTCCCTGCACCCTTGGCCGCTTTTACAGCCCTGCGTTGGGGTGCGTCAGCCCCGCATTGGGCCTGAAGGGGTTAACCGGGCTGAGGAAGCCCCGCCCCCACAGCCATGCTGGGCGTGCTCCCGCTGGGGCGGGCTATAAAGGCCAGTGGCGCTGCCTGGCTGGGATGGCTGGTTGCAGGGGGAGGCTGTGGCCCAAGCCACGGCGGCCAGTCTGTGAAAGCCTGCAGGGGAAGCCCGCACCAGACCAGCGTGGAGGGAGGGAGGGAGGGAGGGAGAGGATGGCTCACGAGGGACTGGTGGGGCACTCGTAACCCCCGGGAGCTCAGGGTGGTGTGGGATTTCCAGCTGGGCTAGCAGCGGACCGTGTCACTGCTGCTAGGGCCCTGGGCCTCCTGGAGGTCCCTCTCCTCCTCCCCTTCCACGCCTGCTCTGACGCTAGCCACTAGGCTGCACTGCCCTGAGCACAGGGCTGTTGGGCCATGCTGCCCCGAGGGGGAGGTCCAGTACAGTTTATGGGGCTGCCAAGGACCCAACACCACCCTCGCAGGGGGCAGACAAGGTGCCCCTCAATACCCAGGTGAAGGAAGCTCCATCCCTTCCCTTGGGAACCGGTTCCACCACCTCACAGATCAATCAGCCTCTGGCTTCCACATCTCAACCCTTCCCCAAGCCCCAGCATGTCCCACCCTGAACATCACCCCTTCCTCCTTGGGGCGCACGCCCCCAGAGCTCGCAGACTGTTCCAAGCCTTGTGGATGAGGGGGAAGCGGTAGATGAAGTATATTGCCACTTTGGTAAGTCATTTGACGGCATCTCTCCTGGCCCCATTAAGAAACAAGGGAAACAGCCTAGATGGGGCTACTGTAAGGTGGGCGTGTAATCGTTTCTTTGTTCTCAATGGCTCACAGTCCTGCTGGGAGGGCATCACAAGTAGGATTCCACAGGGCTCGGTTGTGGGTCTGGTCTGTTTAATATCCTCATCAGCGATTTCGAGAGAAACCTACGAGTTCGCCGATAAAGTTTACGGCTACCACCAAGCTGCGGTGGGTCGCAAGTGCTTTGAGGGATGGGATTGCAATTCAAAAGGATCTGGACAAACTAGGGAGGTGGTCGGAGGAGCCCAGGATGACACTCAATAAGGACGACTTCAAAGTGTTCCTTCCGAAGTGGAGTAATCCATCGCACGCACACAAAAAGGCCTAGGAAGGAGGACCACAGAGAGGGATCTAGGGGCACAGTGGACCACGAGCTAAACATGAGCCAACAGGCTGCGGGATATCAGATTGCTTTGCACTCCTGGAACTCGCCAGGATCTCAGGGTGCTTCCCCCATGGTGGTAGGAGCTGAGTCCATTCCCCTCCGTTGCTGAGCCGGGGGTCCGTGCGCACAGCTGGGGCTGGCCTTAGACGAGCTCTCGGAGCCAGATTTCGAGTCTGCACCCCCCTGAGCAGAGCGGGAGGAACGCCTGGTGCTATTAACCCGCAGGGACCGGACTTGGGCCTCTGTTACCCACAAAGCAAGCTGACTTCAGGGGAGCCCCTCCAGACGCTCATTGCTGGGACTGGCCTCCCAGTCTGTAGCTCCCCACAGGAAAAAGGCCACAGGAGGCCAAGTTACTCCAGCACGTGCGCCTGACTCCGGGGGTTGGCTTCTCAGGGCTCTGGAGCGCCAGGCTTTGGTGCCATCTCTCAGTGCCCTTCTTTCTCCGGTGTCTGCCCACACATTGGCTTCCAACCCTGGCATGGAGATGACTGCTCAGGTTATACCCTCATGACCGTTCTTCCTCTCCAGTAGGACCTCTTCCAGCTGGGAGGAGTTCGGAGACAAGCAGCAGAATGAAGGGGGGCAGGAGAGCTAACAGGGTTATTTCTCTCTTGGCGAAGCAGTCACTAGGCCATGAGGAACATGATAATGATAGAACAGAATCACAGAACTGGAAGGAACCTTGAGTTCATCAAGCACCACCTAGACCATCCCTGACAGGTGCTTGTCTTAAATACCTCCACTGCCTCAGTGACAGGACTATAAGAGAGTTCAGAGAAGAGCTAGATCAATTCATGGAGGTTCGGTCCATAACAGGCTATTAGCCAAGGGCAGGAATGGTGTCCCTGGCCTCTGTTTGTCAGAGGCTGGAGATGGATGCAGGAGACAAGTCGCTTGATCATTGTCCTCGGTCCACCCCCTCTGGGGTACCTGCCACTGGCCACTGTCGGCAGACTGGCTACTGGGCTGGATGGACCTTTGGTCTGACCCAGTTACGGCCGTTCTTATGTTCTTATGAGCATCAACAAGGGAAAGACCAAGACAGTGAGGATCAACCAGTCCAACAACACCACCATCCCACTGGGAGGGGACGGCCTGGAAGATGTGGAGCAGTTCACCTGCTTGGGGAGTATTAAGGGCAGAGATAGAGAAACGGACAGGGACATCAGTGCCAGGACAGGGAAAGCAACAGCTGCATTCAAGACTCTTCGTCGCACCTGGAGTTCACAAATAATACCTGTGAGAAAACCACGAAGGCCTGTGGCACCTTAGAGACTAACGGATTTATTGCAGCATCAGCTTCCGTGGCCAAAGACCTGTTCGTCAGATGGAAGGTGAACATCTGCGAAGAGGAAACTGCGGCTCTTTGACACAGATGTGAAGAGCGTGCTCTCGTCTGGACGTGAGACCTGACATATGAAAAAGGTCTTCCAGTCGCAAGCTACAGACGCTCATAAACAGATGCCTGAGGTCCATCCTGCACATCCGATGGCCAAGAGTTGGCCACAGACGAGGAGCTTTGGAAGAGAGCAGGACAAGAACCACCTGAAGTTCGGATCAAGAGAAGGAGGTGGGGATGGCTGGGCCACACGCTCAGAAAACCATCATCCAGCAGAGTCCACCAAGCTCTCACACAGAACCCGCAAGGAGAGCGCAGAAGCTGAAGCCCTCGGACAAGGGGGAGAAGAGCTACTGAGATTGAAGGAGGACAACTGGGGTCAGCTAGACGTTTTGTCCTGAGGCAGAGTGAAGTGGGGGAGACTTGTAGGTGGCCCGTGCTCCACGCGGAGTACAAGGGTTTGAGTCCAGTAAATCAGCTGAAAGCTGTGCAGCTCACACGCCTACCTGCCCGCCGGGTACATCCGCACAGCCTGTACCACTGAGGTGGGCTCCAGGGCTCCGGCTTGCAGGGCCATCTAACTGCAGGGTGAACCTGGGGGGGCAGGACGCAGCCTGAGCCCTGGGCCTGTCCCGTCCTAAGCCTGGATCTCTGCACTGAAACTCACCGACCCCTTTCCTGGCGCCCGAGCCAGGCCCGAGGGTGTCTAATCACTGTGCCAGGGAGGCCATCCCTCAGCAGCCTCAGCATCCCTCAGGGCAGGCTCACCTGCAGTCCTCCAGCAGCTCCGTCACCAGCTTCTTCCAGGCGGTACCCAGAGCTGGGTCCTCAGCGCTGCGGACAGCCCTCAGAGCATCCAGGTTCGATTTCTGGGGGAGAGGAGAAGCAAGACAACCTGCGGCACATCCGCCAGTGGGTGGATCTGCACCCCGCGTTACATCACACGCAGGGCTGGGTTCTGCTTCCAATCCGGGCAGCTCGGCCATGGGCGGGTTCCCCCAGAATGGTTCACAGCTCCCAGCAGCACTCCCTGGCATGGATGAATGCCGGCAAGGGGTTAAACCCAGGGCGTGGCCAGCAGCCAGGGGAAGCGATGGGGAGAGGGATCATTCTGAACGGAAGCAGTTGCCTGCTGAGGTCGTCTCTGCTCTCTGGCCGGAGCAGAGACCAAGACGCATAGTCCTAACCAGGCTTAACAACTGCAGGGATTATCCTGGCACCTCGGCAGGTGGGCGTGTGATGTGTGAGGAGAAAGGAAACGGTCGGTTAGATGCGAGATGATTGTTTTATTCTGGGTTGGGTGCCAGGCTTTCTAGGCTGGCTGGTGTATTTTTCCCCTGTGCTCTGTAACTTCTCAGCAGAATCCCAGGGAAGTCATTCTCTGTGCTTTGACCCTGACTCTTTAGTTGCTCTGTAATGCCTAGGAATCCGCTATGCTTTGTTTTCTTGTTAAGCTGCTTGTTTTTAAGGCACTGATTGGATTCCCGCAGCCTAGAGAAAGGTTTGTGTGTATCAATGCCTAAGACTGAAAGGTCCATTATCAGATGGCAGCTTAATTTCATTGGTTTCCAAGCTCTCCCCTAATGGAGGGCTAGGAGGGTGTGTTCACCCCACACAGGGGCATCCCAGATGTGTTTTCCGAGGTTCTAACGGGGGGTTTCTCACTCGGGTCCCAGGGTGAGGGAATCTGTGACCTTGGGAAGGTTTTAAGTGGAGACCAGAGAGGCCAGGCATTTCTAAGTCCTCTTGTGGGCCCCGGGTTCTGAACTCAGAGTGTCTGAGTGGGGAACAGCTCTGACACCCTCACAGTACATATTGTTCCAGCCTCTTGCTTCTGTCCCTGCCCTTGGGAGTCAAGGTCCTCCTGCTGTGCAATTCCAGCTCTCCCTTCTCACGGCACCTCCTGGCGCTCCCCGACCAGCCCCTCTCTCTCCTTGGCCTGTGGCCCCTTCAGCACTCGCCGACGTTATCCCGCCGCCCTTAGTTGCTGCTTTGCCAGGCGAGGGCCAGTTAAGGAGCTGTCATCCCCGGCAGCTCCCTCCTCCACCCCGCCAGTATCTCCACGGCATGACGTGTACGCCTGTATAACTGCCCACCGGTGGACTCCAACCTGGGACCTCAGGAGCTTAGTGGAGGAGCTGCTACAGGTTGAGCGAAAAGCCACTCCATGGGACAGGGGACCACACCTTGGTGAGCAGGTCACACTCACGTCACAGCCGTCAGGTGCAGCCCTGCCATGCGACGGGGGGCCCAGAACTGCGCCCCACTTCCTGCTCTGGCTCTCATGTCTTCCTGCCCAGCCTGCTCTGGGTGAGGGCCCCTGCTCCCTGCACTCACCAGCCTGTCCCGGATGGCGTGCATGGTGTTCAGGGTGTCCATGGAGTGGGTAGCATCCTCCCAGAACGAGGTGATGGCCACCATTGGCTTGGTGTCGTACCAGGGCAGGTAGTGATACCGGTTTCCTGGCCGGGGGAGGAAAGGCCGTCAGGGCAGTCAGGCTGGCCCTCGCCCAGGGAAGCAACGAAGCTGCCGGCAGCAGGGCCATGGCCTTTGCGGGGGCTTTGATCCCAGGAACCTGTCTGGGCAGTGGGCAGAAATCTCCGCGGCCCAGCTCAAGTGCCGAGCTGAGAGCAGCCTTGTCTCCATGGGATCCCCTGCCCAGAGGGGCAGAGTCCTCTTGAAAAAGAATTGCTTCTCCAAGCCCAAGGAGCCAGTGAGGGGCAGGGCAGGGCTCGGGTGCTGGCTGCAGGCGCTGGGTAGCTGGACTGTGGGGTCCCACTGCCTGGGGGGTGTCAGACCCAGGATCTGGACCTGGGACAAGGCGTGGGAGACCCTCAGCAGGGACGCTGGCCAGTCCTCACTCAGCCCCAGGGGTTAGTCCCTCCCAACAGGCCGATGGGGCGTCAGAGCCTGGGACAGAAGGCTGCTAGGCCCCAGGAGGAACTGGTCAGAAATTTTCCAGTAAATGTTTCAGGAGTAGAAAACGTCACTTTGTTGACGCCGACCCTGTCAGAACGGGGGGTGATTTTAACACAATTTTGTTCAGGAAAAGCATTGACCAGAAGCAGCATTTCCAGGAGCGATATTCTGAACTCAGGGCTGCAGGATGTTTTGTTTCAAAACTGATTCAGTTTTAGTGCAAAAAAAAAAAAAAAAAAGCCAGTAAGGGCTGAAAGGGGCAGGGAACCCTTCCCGCGGCTTCCGCTGAGCCACAGGGCACCTCCTGGAAGAGGTCACCTCCCAGGAAAAGCTGGATGGGCTGGTTTTCAGCCCGATTTAAAAGAGAACCAGATGTTGACCTGGCAGGATGGGACGTGGCTGGTCACGTCCCTCCGTCTCCACAGAGCCGTTCCTCCTCCCTTGCAGCCAACGCTGTCCTGAGCCACCCCCTCACTTTCACACCCTCTTGGCTCCCGCCTGGTGCCTGTGGGCCGGGCACGGCCTTGCTCCTACCATCAAACACGGCCTGGCTGTACTGGGTGGTGGAGGCGCAGGGCTTGCATGTCACGTCAGACTTGTTGCCGTAGTTCCCGATGCTGACCTCGAACTGGATCAGGCCCTGGAGCGCGGGCAGCATGGTGGCTGAATAGAAGATGGCACACAGGCCGTACTTGCGCCGAGACAGGTAGCGCTGGGAAAGGAAAGACCCCACAGGGAGGGATGGGCGCTGGTGTCTCACAGCAGACGAGGGCGGGAAGAGACCTCAGGAGGTCGTTGAGTCCAGGCCCCTGCTCAGAGCAGGAGCAGCCCCCCACGAAATCATCCCAGCCGGGGCTTGGTCAGGCCGGGGATTCCACCCCACATCCTGGAAACCCATCGCAGGGCTTCGCCTCCCTCCTCCTCATGTAGTTTTGCCAAATATCCAACCTACACCTCCTGCACTAAAACTAGAGACCATCGCTCCTTGTTCTGCCATCCTGAGAGCAGCCTCTCTCCAGCCTCTTTAGAGCTCCCCTTCGGGAAGTTGAGAGCTGCTATTAAATCACCCCTCAGTCTTCTCTTCTGCAGACTAAACAAGCCCAAATCCCTCAGCCTCTCCCCCATAGGTCTTGTGCTCCAGCCCCTAATCATTTTTGTTGCCCTCCGCTGAACCTGCTCCAGCACTTTCACATCCTTTCTATACTGGGGGGCCCAAAACTGGATGCAACACTCCAGATGTGGCCACACCAGTGCCGAATAGAGGGGAACAATCACTTTTCTAGAGCTGCTTGAAATGCTCCTCCTAATGCTCCCCAATATGCCGTTAGCCTTCTTGGCTACAAGGCCAGACTGTTGACTCATATCCAGCCTCTCATCCACTGTGACCCCCAGGGCCGCTCCTGCAGAAACTGCTGCTTAGCCGGTCAGTCTATGTCTACGCAGCAACGTTATTTCGAACTGGGCTACTCCGAGTTGGCTTCTTTCAGTCGCAGCTGCACACCGAATGCACTTTGAACTAGCGCTCAGCAGCGACGTGCAACAGGGCCTGCTTCGAAACAGAGCCATTGGCCATGCCGTGGCTTATTTCCCCGCCTACGCAGCCCCTGCTTCGAAGCAGGCGCTGGGCCTTGTGGAATGAGGTTTCCCTAGTTCGAAATAAGCCACCCACTAGTTTGAAATAGCAGTCGCATGGTGCAGGCGCTAGCGTAGTTATTTCGAAGCAGCTTTGCCGCGTGGACAAACCCTTCGCTCCCAGCCCATAGCAGCGCCTGGGAGTCCACCAGCCGACTCTGCCCTGGTCCTGTCGAACCTCCTCATGTTGCCTCGATCACTGTCGCTTCTCCCTGCAGGTCCTCAGCCAGGCCTTCCCCGAGCCCTGCCCTGGCTAACGCCCCGGCCCTGAAGAGTGCCACCCTGGCTGCCGGCAGTAGCAGGCTCTTATCCTCCACAGGGGCCGGTCGCCAGCAGCTGATGTGGCCGACGGCTAACGAGTGGGACGTGTCCGATTCTCTCATGCAGGAGCTGGGCTCTCCCCCAGGGCTGGCGTGCTCACCCAGCGTCACCGTTCACAGCTCAGTGGTTTGAGCGCTGGCCTGCTAAACCCAGGGTTGTGAGCTCAGCCCTTGAGGGGGCCATTTAGGGAGCTGGGGCAAATACATCGAAAAAGGGATGGGGCTTGGTTTTGCCAAGAATTCAGGGGCCTGGACTCAATGACCTCCTGAGGTCCCTTCCAGCTGTACGAGACGTGGTGTGTGTGTATACAGCTTCCCTGCCGCTGAAGCTGTTCCCGAAGAAGCACTGTCCCCTAGCTCCCTGCCCAGCCCCTCCTGCTGCTCGGCCATGGCTGGGTGGGGCATTGGGCTGGCGGGTCCTGTCTCGGTTAGTTACCTCCACCCTGGCCACAGCCTCTGCAGGGATCTCCTCTGTCTCCCGGTCGCAGGCCTTCTCCATGCTGGTGTTCAGCTCCACCAGCACCCGGCCCCGATAAGCCGCCCCTTCCTCCTGGAAGACAAATGGCTCCTCAGCAGCGCGACAGGAAGGGGATGGAAAAGCAGTAACGGGACCTCTCTGAGAAGGGCCCTGGGGAGCTTTTCCCTCTCTGTGTCCAGGCCTGACACCCCGTGCAAAGGTCTGAGCCCCGGCCGAGGTGTTTCTGGGTGCCCCAGATGGGCTCTGCAAGGGACGTGGCAGCTTATGGGCCAGGCAAGAGGAGAAGGGTCGCTGCTGGGTTTCTCTGATGCACACCGTCCCCCTGCAAGCCCTGGCATGTCCCTGCTCCCGCCGACCCCTCCTCCTGAACCGACAGCCTGGGGCGCTCACCCGGAGCAGGCTGGCCAAGAGCACAGCATGTGTGGGAGGGACCCTGCTGCCTGGGCTGGGCTCAGAGTGGACGGCTGAGGCTGGACGCCGTGCGGAGGGAGCCGGGCTGTCCCCCGGTAGTCAGCCTATCTCCTCGGTGCAATTTGCCCCTCTCTGGAGCAGCTTGGGGAATCGTAGGCTGCCCCAGTCCGCGCAGGGTTGAGGGCAGCTGGCCCCCTGCTGTAGCGGGAATGCCGGATCCATGCTCTGGGCCTCGGGGCAACCCCAGTGCTTGGGAGTCCCCAGGATCCCAACCCAGGATCTGGCCCCTGGAGGGGAGGGAGACACTTACACGCTCAGCGCTGAGGTCCTCGTCCGGGCCAGGGAGGCTGGTGAATTCCCTGGGGCTCCCATAGAGGGTCAGGAAGCTGGGTCCAAAGCAAGGCAGGAACCCAGAGTAATCCCCTGGAACCAGCAGAGGAAGGTGAGAGGAGGAAAGGCCCTGGAAGAAGCCCGCACGCTCCGTGCAGCCGCGGCCCCTACCTTCTATCTCAGCTCCCATGGAGGACACCTGGGACAGGCTGATGGACGTGGTCCCAAGGACGTCCGTCTTTCCCGCTCGGCCCCTGGAAGGGGAGCAGAAGCAAGGGGGCTTTCTGCAGCACTGGAGCGGGATGGGGGTGCTGCTAAGCACTGGGCGTCCCTACGAACCCAGCCCTTGTGCTCAGAGGGCTCCATGGCCTGGGACCAAGTCATTCTGAACTTGGCCAGAACTTTGGGACCCCGCTGTGGGCAACACCTGCATGTAGCCCAAGCAAACTCGGCTGGAAGGATTTGGGGCGAGAGAGGGAGGGAGCTTATCTGGGGGCGAGCCAGGGCGAGAGTAACTCAACATTTCTTACAGGTGCTGTCCTGTGGCCGCCCGGGCCCCTGCCAGCTCTTTGAAGAGCTCCCTGCTGGCTTGCCAGAGCTGGGCACCAGGACGCCTCCTCTGATTTTCATCTCTGGGGCAGGGGCAGAAGGAACTCCCCAGGAACTGAGGACCATCCAGGCTTCCCTTGCCCCGGCCAGGGCCTGGCACCCTTCCCTGTGCATCCACGAGCCCCTCGTGCATCTCCTCCTTGACTTCCACCAATGCCCCCTTTGTCCGACAAGCCAGCCACCCCGCAGTCGCTCCCCTTCCTCCAGGCTTGCCGGCCCCAGCGGGGGACCACCCAGGCGGCGCTTACCCGTTCAGAACAGCGAGTTTGATCTTCTCGCACACGGAGGGCAGCTGCAATGGGAAGGAGAAGGCGAGTCCCCCGGTCCGGCCCTGCGCGTGTTGGACACGCTCGACCAGCGGCGCCCGATTGTCGCACGAGTTCGGCCCCTCGGTGCCCTCCCCCAGACGTGAGAAAGGAACGTGCTCACCGCTGCCCGCCCGACAATCCCACCCCACTTCTCCCAGTGCTAGCCCAACGGCTGGGCCCACCGAGCAACTTGGCTGGCGAGATCCGGAGGGCGGGGGGGGGGGTGCGTGTTCCATTCATTGGGAGTTTGCGACTGAGTTAAGCATTGTTTCCTAGGGTCATTCCTATCAGAGGGGGAGCCGAGTTCAAACCCAAGAAGTCTTCGAACCCAAGAAGCCTTCAAACCCAAGAAGTCGTCCTGTGGCACCTTATAGACTAACAGATATTTAGTCTTCAAACCCAAGAAGTCGTCTTCAAACCCAAGAAGTCGTCCTGTGGCACCTTATAGACTAACAGATATTTTGGAGCAGAAGCTCTCGTGGGCAAAGACCAGCTGAAGCGGGTCTTTGCCCACGAGAGCTTCTGCTCCAAAATATCTGTTAGTCTATAAGGTGCCACAGGACTTCTTGTTGTTTTTTAGGATTATTTTTATTTATCTTTAATTTTTTTCCATGGACCCCTTGTAATACCCCCATGGACCCCAGGGTGGGAGCCACTAGTCTAGCCCTAAATGACACAGTCTGGGTCCTCCTTCCCATGGGTTCCACGGCTGCTTTGGGCCTCCTTCCTTGTGCAGTGGGGACCCAGCCCTTGGGTGCCCTCTTGGCTCGGCGGCCCTGCCCAGCTCTCTCGGCTGCAGGACGGAGAGGCCGAAGGGGGCAGGGGGAGGCCAGCTCCCTCTCTTGAAGGGCTGGTAGCTCACCAGCGCAGGGGCTTCCTTCTTTCCCACCCTACAATGGGGTGTCGACCTCTTCCGATGCCGCCTGGCTGGGTCCACCGCTCCAGTCCCTGGGTTCCCTGGGGCGTGTGCGGGGGAGAAACCAGCTCCCGCCAGGGGAGAGGCCTGGACGTTCCGCACGCACCCTGCGTCATGTCTCCTGCCCCCCAGCATATCCCGGGGACTCTGGGCTGCAAACGCCAGCTTGTGCTAGGAAAGAGACTCTCAGCGTGTCTCGGGCAAGACCGCCCTGGGTCCTCTGTCAAGGGCTCCGAGCCTGGGTGACAGGGAAGAGGTCTGCCCACCTCTCTTCGTAGCCCATCGCCCGTCTCACCTGGGCAGGAAAGAACAGCGCCTGGTTCCACTCAGGGCTGGCATTTCTTGGTATCACTCTGGTTCGGCGCTGAGGGGGTTGAAAGACGCTGTTAGAAACTAGCGAGCGACTCCTCTTCCCCCAGCCACCCCATCAGGGTCAGTCCTGTCCTCCGCCCGCCTCCCTTCCCCGACAACGACGGCACGGCAGAGACTTAGCCTGGAGGACTTTCGTTCCTTCTCCGGGACCACTAGCCTGTCCCCAGCTGCACGCCCATGGGGGGGACACCAGCACCCCTGTTGACTCGCACAGGCTTAGAGGAGTCTGTGTGTGAGAGGCCCTGCCTGGCCTGTCTCAGTGTCAGGGGCTTTGCAGCTGTGCAGCTTCTCTTTCACCAACAGAAGCAGGTCCAAGGAAAGACATCACCTCCCCCACTGCAACAGGACGGGGGTTCTGGGCACAGCTAGAGAAATCAACCCAGGGTAGCTTTGCTTAAATCCAGGCCACTTCCAGCCCAGGCTGGGATTTCCTTCTCACTAAGGCAAATCCAACCAGCCACCACAGCACCTCTGCCAGCCCCACTGCCCAGCCAGACGCCATACAAGCAAACCCCCAGACTTCCCAGCTGTGCTACCAGCCCAGACCGACAACCCCCAACTCAGGTGAGAGGTTATTAAACCTGTTTCCACCAACTGCACACAGATTCTTCTGCCCCCCAAAGGGTCCAGCCTCAGTCCCAGGTCAATATACACTGGGATCTTACCCATATCACCATGCTGGGCCAATACTTCAGCTCTGAACATCTAAAGGTTTATTAACAAAGAAAGAAAGAAAGAACAGGGTGAGAGAGAAGAACTGTTCAAGTGATACTTTACATACATCCATCGCAGCCAGAGATGTTATTTGCTGATTCTTGAAAGTCTTTGCAAGGATCCTTTCGGGGGGTGGGCCCCCAGTCCAGACAGGCTTAACTTATGAGGACTGCAAGATGAATCAAGATGGACCCTACCAGGGTCCCTTTTATAGTTTTTCCAGCCCTTTCTCTTTCCCTTCAGGCACTGGAGAGTCAGGATGACCTGACCCAGGTGGGCTGCATTGCAGGTGACAGTCCCAAATCCCTGAGATGCGTATTTGATGTCTGGCAATCCATCCTTTTGTCTTAGCCCATCAGCCGGGCTGGGGAGGAGCTCTCACCTCCCATTGTGTATTCCTGGCCCTAAAACATTTCTAATACGGCCTCAGAGGGAAAATCTGTAACTCCTCAAGCAAACACGGCACAGATATACAAGTAACACGAGCAGATTCAGGGCATCGCAAGCTTGACTTAGACACCTCCCTTCAGCCACCAGCCACAAGATTTGGTGCCACTCTGTACAATGGTGATCGAAATAGCTTCCAAATCCAACTTAAAAATCCAGTCACATGACACCCACCTGGACTGTTTAGAGCAGGGGTGCTCAACCAGGGGTACCTGTACCCTTTGGGGTATTCTGAGCTCTTCCAGGGGCACATCAACTCACCTAGCTATTGGCCTAGGCTCACAACAGGCTTCCCTAAAAAGCTTTATCAAAGTCGGTAGTAACACGTTTCCCACAATGACTTGTTTGTACAGCTCTGGGCTTTGCACACTCAGATTCACATACAAGATTTATATGCCAATTTGTTTACTGGATAGCATGGTGGCAAACAGGAGAAGGGAAGCGATCTGTCAGTAACAGGGTGTTGTAACACGTGTGTATTTTAAGGTCTGATTTTGGAAGCAAGGCGAAACATACCAGTAACACTCCACCGCGGTACAACGTGCTCTGAGAGAGCAGGACGAATGCGTTGCAATGTGAGTGTCGAAAATTGTGGGTACGGGGGGGTACGTAGAATTTTCTTGTGTGAACGGGGGGTACTTTATAAAAACAGTGGCAAAACTCTGGTTGAGAGATTGTCAGAGGAGGAGTTTCCTTGTAAAAGCTCCCTCCAGCTAATCGGAAGGGCACAAGGATTGTTGTCAAGTATCAGAGGGGTGATTGTGTTAGTCTGACCGGCAAAAACAACGAGAAGCCCTCTGGCACCTTATAGAAGACAAAATGCTCCAAAAAATCTTTTCAAGTACTACTTTACTGCTTTTTTGTTTCCAAAAAATCTGTTATTCTATAAGGTGCCTCAGGAATTTTTGTCGTTTTTAGGGCTTGTTGCTAAAATTAAAGCCCGACAATGCATTATATTCTGGGTGTTTTACTTGTGTTTCCTTCTCTGCTGTATCTTTAACACAAAATCAAAGAATTCGTAAGAGCACTATCGCTGGGCTGCTGTACAGGCTGAGAGGCCTCTGGGGGCCTCGTTTCACAGCTTGATGCGGAAGAGTGACTGGTTTATGTTAACACCTTGGGTCCATGTGTTCCATCCAGATTCTCCAGACACACCAGCAGGTCTCCGTGTGACTCTCAGTGCCCCATGGAGCAGAAAAGGAATTTCCTTCCCCCGCGCAAGGGTATGAAGAGGACTCTGAGAATCACCATTTTGTCTCCAGACATCCCGAACTAAGCCTGTGTGAACTGGAGTCCTGCCCCTCGTGGGGTGTGTTTCCAGAGACTTTCAAGAAATCAGCTTATAGCACTGCTGGCTGCTTCCACAGCTGTGACTGATGTGTGGGACAATCTTTCTCTCTCACCCTGTTCTTTCTTTCTTTGTTAATAAACCTTTGGATTTTAGGTTCTAAATGACTGGCCCAGCGTGGCGATTTGGGTAAGAGCCAAGTATATATTGACCCGAGACTGTGGCTGGACCCTTTGGGGCCCAGGAGGATGTGTGTGGATTTGGTGAGATTGGTTTTCATAACCTCTCACCTGCGTAGGGGTTGCTGGTTTGGGTGTTAGGAGCAGCTGGGAAGTTGGGGGTTTGCTTGTGTGGCTTCTGGCTGGCCAGTGGGGCTGGCAGAGGAACTTCGGGGCTGGTTGGATTTGCCGTAGTGAGAAGGAAATCCCAGCCTGGGCTGTAAGTGGCCCGGTTTTAAGCAAAGACACCCTGGCTTTGTTCTCTCAGCTGTGCCCAGAACCCCCCAACATATTACAACTCCTCAATATTGTGAGGAGAAAGGGAGGTGGATGGGACAGTTTTTCCAATGACTTGTAGATGGCCAGGTAAGTCTATGGCAGATAAGTCAATTCTAGCTACACAACAGCTGTAGCTAGCCTTGTGTATCTGCAATCAACTTAGCTCCCTAATGCAGACCAAGCCTTAGGGAGGGGGTTCGACGGGGGCAGGTAGCCAGACCCCCCAGGGAAGTGAAAACCATGGAGACGTGGGAGACAGGTCAGAACTGGAGGGGGCAGAGGAGCTGGAACAGCAGAGATAAAGGAGGGACAAGGCAGAGCTGGAGGGTAAAATCAAATCAGTATCTAAGTTGTCAGTATACAAATGCCAGAAGTAGGGGGAATAAGTGGGAAGAACTCGAAATGCTTGTAAGATGAACACAAGTATGACATTGGTGGGATCTTGGAGACTTTGTGGGGTAATGCACACAATTGGAACATTGGACAGTTTGGACGGGGAGGAGGTGTTGCCTTATAGATTAAAAATGCGTCTACTTGGACTGAGGCTGAGGTGGATATAGGAAAGAGGCTAGTTGAGAGTGTCTGGTTAAGGCTAAAAGGGGCAAAGAAGAGGGGAGACGTCATGGTAGGGTCTACTACAGACCATCTAACCAGGAAGAAGAGGTGGATGAGGCTTTTTTTAAACCACTACCAAAACCATCCAAAGCCCAGAACTTGTAGCAATGGGGGATTTCAGCTCTCCAGATCTCTGTTGGGAAAAGACCACAGCAGGGCACAGATTATCCAACAAGTTCTTGGAATGCACTGGAGACGGGTGGAGAAAGCTATGGGGTAGAAGCTGTTTTGGATTTGATGTTTACAAACAGGGAAGAACTGGCTGAGAAGGTGGAAATGGCAGGCGGCTTGGGTGAAGGTGATTATGAAATGACGGAGTTCATGATTCTAAGGAGTGGTAGAAGAGAGAACTCCAAAATAAAGACAGTGGACGTCAGGAAAGCAGACTCCAGTGAACTCAGAGACCTGGTAGGTGAGGTCCCATGGAAAGCAAGATTAGGAGGAAAAACATTTGAAGACAGTTGGCAGTTTTTCAAAGGGACAGTACTAAGGGCAAGAGCAAACCACTCCTCTGTGTAGGAAGGGTTGGGACTGTGGTAAGAGACCAGCTTGGCTTACCCAGGAGAACTTAAACGATCTAAAAATCTCTCTGACCTGGTTCTTTCTTTTTTGTTAATAAACCCATAGACGTAAGGATCTGGCTTTTGCATGGTGATTTGGGTAAGATCCAAGTATATATTTTTGTGATGCTGTTGCAAAAAAACAAACATGATTCTGGGCTGCATTAACAGGTGTGCTGTGAACAAGACATGAGAAGTCATTCTCCCGTTCTACTCTGCGCTGGTTAGGCCTCATCTGGAGTATTGTGTTCCAGTTCTGGGCACTGCAGTTCAAGAAAGATGTGGAGAAATTAGAGAGGATCCAGGAAAGAGCAACAAGAATGATTAAAGGTCTAGAGAATGTGACCTATGAAGAAAGGCTGAAAGAATTGGGCTTGTTTAGTTTGGAAAAGAGAAGATTGAGGGGGACATGATAGCTGTTTTCAGGTATCTAAAAGGGTGTCATAAGGAGGAGGGAGAAAACTTGTTCTTCTTGGCCTCTGAGGACAGAACAAGAGGCAATGGACTTAAACTGCAGCAAGGGAGGTTTAGGTTGGACATTAGGAAAAAGTTCCTAACTGTCAGGGTGGTCAAACAGTGGAATAAATTGCCAAGGGAGGCTGTGGAATTTCCATCGCTGGAGATATTTAAGGTCAGGTTAGAGAGATGTCTATGAGGGATGGTTTAGACAGTACTTGGTCCTGTCTTTAGGGCAGGGGGCTGGACTCGATGGCCTCTCGAGGTCCCTTCCAGTCCTAGTGTTCTGTGATATTGACCAGGGGCTGTGGCTGGGCCCTTTGGGGTCTGGAAGAATCTGTGTGCTGTTGGGTGAAACTGATTTAATAACCTTTCACCTTAGTTTGGAGCTGTTGTTCTTGGCGTTCAAAGTAGCTGGAGAATCTGGGGGTTTGCTCGTGTGGCATCTGGCTGGCCAGTGGGGCTGGCAGCGGTGCTGTTGTGGCTGATTGGATTTGCCTTTGTGAGAAGTAAACCTCAGCCTGGGGCTGCAAGTGGCCCGGTTTTAAGCAAAGTTACCCTGGGTTGACTTCTCTAGCTGTGCCCAGAAACTGCGTCCTATCACACTAGCCATGAGCTGGTCAGTTTCCCAGGTCCTGCAAGCAGCAGGGAGCTGACAACCAGGCAGCAGCCTGGCTCCTGGCTCCACTCCCCTTGCAGAGCCATGAAACTGACTAGGGCAGCAGCCTTGATCAGTTTTCTGGCTCCAGCCAGTGGAGGCGCAGCCAGGACCAGGCCCAGCCTGGCTTCTGCCTCCCCTCCCCTCCTTGCAGGACATGGGAAACTGAACAGCCCACCAGGGCTGATCAGTTTCCTGGCTGCTTCTCCTTGCCTTCCCTCAGCTGCATAGCTGTCAGCCTCACAGCAGCACCGCTGGGGTAACACAGGGAGAAAGGGCTCTCAGCCTGCCTGGCTGTCCACAGCTGCGGGCAGCTAGGCAGGGCAACAGCCATAGAGAAGCTTCAAGTTGTTCTTAACTCACACAACTTGGGTTATGTGCAACCTGAAGCCTCGCATTTTGATGGTTTACTGTATGGACCAGGCAGCTGAACTTCAGTGGCAGGAAAGATGACAGAACATATAATTTAGGAACCCATCTGCAAACATCTGGAAGACAACGAGGTGATAGGGAACAGCCAGCACGGATTTGTCAAGAACAGATCACCTCAGACCAATTGGATAGCTTTCGCTGCCAGGATAACAGGCCTTGTGGATAAGGAGGAAGCAGTGGATGTGGTGTACCTTGACTTTAGTGAAGCATTTGGTATAGTATCAAACAATCTGCTTCTCAGTAAACTAGGGGAATGAAGCCGAGATGGGGCTGCTATCAGGTGGATAACTGTTCACAGAGAGCAGTTATTAATGGTTCACAGTCACGCTGGAAGGGGGGTTCCACGGCGGTCAGTTTTGGGGCCAGATCTGCTCAATATCTTCATCAACAATCTAGATACTGGCATAGAGAGTTTGCTCTAAGTTTGCAGACGATACCAAGCTGGGAGGGGTTGCAAGTGCTCTGGAGGATAGGGTCAGAATTCAGAATGAGCCAGACAAACTGGAGAAAAGGTCTGGGGAAAATAGGCTGAAGTTTAAAAAGGACAAATGCAAAGTGCTCCACTTAGGAAGGAACCATCAGCTTTACACACACACGATGGGAAGTGACTGCCTAGGAAGGGGTACTGCAGAAAGGGACCTAGGGGTCAGAGTGGCCCACAAGCTGGGTATGGGTCAACCGAGTGTCACCTGTGCAAAAAAAGCCAATGTGATTCTGGGATGTACTAACAGGAACAAGACAGAACAAGTCACTCCTCCACTCTGCTCTGCTCTGCTCTGCTCTGCTCTGCGCTGGAGTACCACGTCCAGTTCTGGGTACTGTGTTTTAGGAAAGATGTGGAGAAATTGGAGAGGGTCCAGAGAAGAGCAACTAAAACGATTGAAGGTCTAGAAAATCTGACCTGAGAGGGAAGCGTAAAAGAACTGGGTTTGTTTAGGGTGGAAAAGAGAAGGCTGAGAGGGGACACGATCACAGCTTTCAAGTATCTAAAAGGGTTTTAGAAGAAGGGAAAAAAATTGTTCGCCTTGGTCTCTAATGACAGGACGAGGAGCAATGGGCTGAAACTGCAGCCAGGGAGGGTGAGGTGGGACATTAGGAAAAACTTCCCAACTGTCCGGGTGGTTAAACACTGCAATAAATTGCCCAGGGAGGTTGTGGACTCTCCATCACTGGGGATAGTTAAGTGCAGGCTGGATAAATCCCTAACAGGACCACAGACGGTGCTAGGTCCTGCCTTGAGGGCAGGGGATTGGACCTGATGACCTCTCGAGGTCCCTTCCAGTCCTGCTGTTCTACACTTCTACCCACACTTCCTGGAGATGCAAATCTGAAGTCCATCACCCCTGCTGCCATGGCATTTCCCAGGGCCCCACACCTGTCTGCTGTGTCCATGTTCGGAGGACAAGCCGGGTGGCAGCTCAGGAGAGGGCCGTTTCCTGGTGCTGCAGCTTTTTCTCCCTTGGCCTGCAGTGTGCACCCATCTCCCGAAAAGTCCCTTCCCCGCCCAGGGCTGTGCGTCACCTACCTTTTTCCCTGCAAAAGTGACTTCCACACAGGGGTCAACGCAGCTCCTCGTGTCGGCGTGCGTCTGGAACAGAGACCGGAAGTAATGCAGGCCGGAGGGCTCCGCTAAAGGGGGAAGAGGCGTGTCAGACAGCTCCTGGCCAGCACCGTGGGCTCCTGCTGACCTGTGCTGCCATGAGGGGCCCACGCTCTCCCCTCGGCGGAAGGACTGGGTTAGAGTCAGCAGGGTCAGAAAGGGGAGAGGGAGCTGGTGAGGCTGGAAAGCCGGCAGGCGAAGGGCCTCGGGCACGCGCTGCCAGCTTAGAACAGGGGGCTCAGACCCTAACATGTTCGGCTCCGTACACGTCTTTCCGGCCCCTTTCAGCGCTGTCGTTGCAGAGGGCTGAGCCACAGGGACCGTTAACCCCTTGTCTTCGGTGCACGCCGGTGCTCAGAGCTGCACGACCATTCGAGGGTGCAGCCCGCCCCCCGCAAGGACTGAGGACCAGTCCCTGGAGTCCTGGCTCCCGGTCCCCACCTCTGACCACCGGGCGGGGCGGGGAGTGTCTCGGCTCCGGGAGACACCTACTTTGGGGCATGTCCTCAGCTCGGTAGATGCGGAGCTGAAAGGTGGCTGTGCACAGGGGCATCGTGGCTGGCTTGAGAAGGTCGGACTCCACATCCCCTCCCTCCGCAGGCTTGTCTGGCTCCTGAGAGAGGCGAGAAGAGGGCGGACGGACACGGCAGTGAGAGAACCCCCCCGCCCCGGTGCAGCCTGTGCAGGATTAGGCTCGGAGAGAGGACAGCTCTGCCAGGGTCCACAGAAGGAGGAAAACTGGACCCTGGTGCGGCAGCTGGGAGTCATCTCGGGGCACTTGGGCGTGAAGGGCGGCCGGCAGCAGGCAGAGAGCCTGGCTGGAGGGTGGGTAGCGTAGGCCTGGCCGGGGCGGGGGAGAGCGTGAGAGGTGGACAAGGCAGGGAGGTGGAGAGGAGAGAAGACATAAAAGGAGAACAAGAGACAGCGGTAGGTGGTGGGGAGGGAGTAGCTCAGTGAGAGGGTCCCTGGGTTCCCCTCCTGCAGCACGACTGATGGGGGAAGGACGGACCCCCCAGCCCAGGCCAGCAGAGGCAGGTGCAGCCAAACCCCTCCAGCAGAAGGGAGAGGCGTGGGAGCCTGGCGAGACCCTGGGGCACCCTGCTACAGTGTGAACACCTTAGCAACGGGTTGTGCCAGGACCTGATTTCCAGGGGCGTGGTGGACCCGCGGCCGAGGCTCTGTGCAGCGGGAACTCAGCACTTCTGCCAGGCCGGGGTTTCTGCCGCTCCACCCTCCCCCGGAGGTCAAACCCCGCCCATTGCAGCTGAGTCAGGCTAGGCAGTGGGTGCAGAAGGGGACCCTGGAGGGACGCCTAGGAGAGCACACTGCAGGCGCAGGCCACGTTCGTGTGTTGCAGGTATCAGGGACAGGGTGCAGCAGTAGGAACTCGGCGGGATCAGAGCCCACATCATGTCCCTTTCCTCGGAGGTGCTTACCAGCGCCCGGTCCCCGGCTCCCAGCACGCAGAGGCTGACTCTCAAGTAGCCCCTCAAGCCAGCGTTGAGATGAGTAGGGTGGTAAAGGCTCAGCCACTTCCAGCTGAGCGCGTGACCTGGGCGAGGAGGACAGCCAGGTCTGCTTCTTGTGCGTTTCCTTACGTTCTTCCCACCCCACGCTCAGCGTCCACACCTCCCAGCTTCCCCGGCCAGATGGCGCCGCTGCGACCTCCTGTCCAGCCTGCGCTGGAGCACAACCCAGGGACCTGCCCACAAGAGCTCCTGCTGCAGGGTTCGTGAAAGGACACCCAGGCTTGATTGAAAAATAGTCTGTCCTGGAGAACCACCGCAACCCTGGGGTGGCTGTAACCGTGAATGACATTCGCCACTGTACAACGAGGCCTGATTTCCAGTCCAGTGGTCTGGTTTCAACTCCCAGCCACTGAGATGGATTGGAACTTACTCCGCTGGATAGGAAAGCCCATCGTCAGTCTTTGCTCCTCCCCATCTGGCATCAGGTCGCCCCTCACCTTTCCTTCGGTACACTGAAGAGGAGGTCCTTGGAGCAATGGGTCTTCTAATCTTATGCTGCGGTGTCCAACCCGCATGGGCTGGGAAGGGGCTATGGCCAGGCAGGGCGGTTAAGTCCAAAGGCTGCCCTGAAAGCACAGTCCTCTGGGTAGGTCCCGACCCTTTAAAACCACAAGGCTGCAGGAGAAAGTGCTGCTGCTGGGAAGGGATGGCCACAGCGGGGGAAAAAAGGAAGAGGGCTTGGAGCTGGTACCCCCAAGAGCTCGGACGGGAGCCAGGAGTGGCAGGAAGCAGTTCCGGGATGGAGCAGAGAGGCCTGCAAGAGGAAAGCCCAGAGCATCTGTGTTGAGGGTCTGTCAGCTGCCAGTAATGTGGAGAAGACAAACTAGGTTCTCCAGGGGGCAGTGACCCGAGCGCTGCAGTTAGTGGGGAAGCGGGATACTGGGAGAAAACACAAGGAGGAGGGTTCCTCAGGAGAGGGCCCCTGATTCATATGGAGACAGCAAGGCAATCGGCTAGTTATCAGCTGCCTCTGCCAGAATGCAAGACTCCTGGGAAACAAGCAGGAAGAACTGGAACTCCTGGAACAGCCGAGGAGCTACGATGTGATTGGAATAAAAGACTTGGCGGGGTGTGATGGGGTTCTGGGGTCCCCCAAGCTCTGCACCCTGTCCGCAGGCAGGAGAGTCTCTTACTTAGCAGGAGAACAGCGGGTTTATTAGCCGACAGGACACAGCATCGTACAGAGGAGTCAGTGCAGCAGGCAGAGACAGCCAGTCCCATCCATGTTGAGGAGAGGAGGCCCCGAGGGGCCCCCAGAGCTGGGGCCTGGCCCCCTCCTTTGTCTCGCTCTCCCTCAGCCCAGACTAACTGCTTCCAACTCCCAGTTCCAATTCAAACCCCTCAGGCTCCACCTCCTCCTTTGTCTGCAGTACAAAGGTGTTACCTGGTTGTCAGGGTTACCCTCAGCAGGAGCCCCACACCCTCTGTGAGCCACACACACACACACACAGGTATCCCCCACTCCATCACATCTCTCCCCCCTTCCAGACCGAACTGAGCGGGGTCACTCAGCCAGTGACCTGGGGAAGTTTGGGGCCCTCCCCTCGTGATTGGGCATCGGCTGCACCCTCAGTGCTCCCCTTGATGTGCACCACCTCCATGTCATAATCCTGCTGGGGGAGGCTCCAACTCAGGAGGTTGGTATTGGCCCTTTTCATGTGATGCAGTCGGGCAAGTCCCTTTAGTTCCCTCAGGCTGGTCGGTCTCCCTGCTTCTGTCTCTGGTCCATCAGCCACGTTCTTAAGTCGGGCAGGCAGAGCCCATACAGATGCTGCAGCACCAACAGATCAAACAGGTCTTTTCTGGTCTGGGCCCTGCCCTGTCTGCCCACCAGTCCATACAGCTGCTCCGGCCAATGTTTGGAATTCAGTTACAGTCCAGTAAAGGAAGGTACAAATGCTTCCACCCTTGGCATTTAGCCAGACCACCAAAATGGTTGTGTGCCTCAGTTTCCCCTTCCATGCCACACAATAGGTTTGGAATGTTCCTCCTCATGTGAGAGGTTGCAAGACTAGTTACAGGGAACAATGGTGACATTTCAGAGTTACAGACTCCTTCAACATACAACTCATGCTTCTACATCAATGTCATCATGTTACATGGCTCTTTCCAAACATTTAGTACATGGTACAATTTTACAGCTTTTGGTAGCAGCACCCCTTGGTTACAGCAGTCAGCGTGAGTAACAGACCAACCCCATTGCAACTGCACATTTACGTTGCTCTTTGGTAGACCACAACCTTTGTGCAACATCCTTGAGAATCCGGTATTTTGGGGATAAATGGCTGAGGCCTTTCTTAGCACCATCAAGTTCTAATCTTCTCTCTTGCCCCCTGGGGTGGAAATTTGATCTCTCTGGCTGTGCCCTCTCTTCTAACAAGAGCTGGGCCATTGATGATCTCAGGGAGACTTCCCGCTCCCAGCCAGCCTGGAAATTTGCAAACCAAACTGGTTTCTAAAAGTTGTTTTGTGAGTCCCAGACACAGAATCCACATGGAGGAATCCCTGTTTATCCCTTATCGGCCCACCAGGCCCAAAGCTCCTTTGTCCTTCCACCTCCAACTACTGCCTCCCCATGGAATCAGAATTGGAGTCCAGTGTGAGAATATAAGTGTTTCTAGCATCTGGAGATGGGGAATTGCTGGCCCTCTCCTGCATCCTACAGAGATTGACTGTGCAGCCGTTTCACTTGGTTCTCACAGGGCTGCTCACATTCCCTGATAGTTTTCACTTTACTTGCACCAACTTCCAATTCCTGAGAAACTTTTACACTGCCTGCTTTGGACCCTTCCAGAGCACAGCCAGTGGTTTCACACTCAGACAGGTCCTGGCCATCAGGAGCTGAAACAAACTTCTCCCCAGGCAAAGGGTTGCTCTGGTGCTTACAGACAAGCACCTTTCCTGTTCACTCTCCTCCACCTCACTCCCATTGTCTGCAGTCCCCACAGACGGGTCAGGAAAAGTTTCAGGAAAATTCTCTTCCTTAAGAGCTTTCCCAAACAATAACTCACCCCTGTCTGCCTCCACGGGGGCACTGCTCCCTTGAGCCACAACCAGCTCCTGGGTTTCACCTACACCCAGGATCACTTCTGGCCCGTTAGGCAGATTCCCACGTAATCCCCCTCCAGGCAGACAGCCAGTACCACCGGACAGAAGGTTAGGATCCCTTTCCTCCCTTCTGCTACCAGCTCCTTTATCTTCATCAGTCAGCTTAACTCCATTGCCCGTCTGTTCTTGTGTCCTGGCGAGAGGATGACTCTGGTAGGACAGAGTCCTCTCACCCCCTCCCAGTAACACCTCAGCATCAGGCAAAGAACAAGGACCAGAATCGTCTGGTCTCTGGGATTCCCTGATGATACTAACTGGATCAGACCGAGTTAAAGCATCATCCCCCCTGAGAGACACAGAGGCAGGCCCACTTCCCATCTGGGCTTCAGCTGCCCTCAGATCCAGCTCTGGGATCTTGGCTCCCTCTCGAGCCCCCACAGGCTCAGGCAAAGGATTCACTTCCCCAGAAGCAGAAGCACTTTTCTTGCACCAAGGACCAGCGTCCTTAGCAGGGATACCACTGCCCATCCCAGAGCCATTCCCTCTGCTCCAGCCCCCATGGCTGGATTCAGAGACACACCTGGAATGCTCTTTTCTGGTGGATCCTTCTCCAGCCACCCCAGGCTGGTGAATCTTCCTCAGACAATGGGCTAGTTTCCTCATTGGCACCTTTTCCAAACGCAGGCTCTGCTCTCTCCCCAGGCTGCTGCTGCTGCTGTTCAACACAGACAGACAATGGGAGACACTCTCTCCTTTGTCCCAGCCCCCCGGCTGGTCTCCACACACACACAGAAGGTGAAGCAGCTTCTCTCTGAGACAACTTGCCATTCGCAGTGGATCAGCTGCTTTCCTGCACAGACACACAGGCACCTTCCTCGGCCCAGGCCTGGAAAACTCTTCGCAGGTCTGTCTTGGCCACTAGTAGATGATGGGTTGGAATCGCTCCTTCCCTCCTTGAGCTGTGGCAGGCCACTCGGTTCAGAGCTCCAGGCAGTCCAGGGTTCCCTGCCCCGATACGGGCTCACCACTGCAGGATTCTCCTTAACCCTCAGCTCCGCCACTGCACATCCACGCTGCCTTGTCCAGCTTCTTTAATCTCGATTCAGTTTCCAGGTGCTGCCACTTCACAGCGGAGTTGCTCAGCGTGGTTGCAGGCTCTCAGGCTGATGCCCTCTGCACCCCACGATTCCTGGAAGAATCCCTTCAGTGTGCCAGGCTCCTTGCGGGTCACAAGCTCCCCGGGGTTAGGCCGTAGGCCCCTCTGCCCTCTGGGACCGACTCCAACAGACTCTCAGAGGAACCCCCTCTTCAGTGTGACACCCGCTCTCGAGAACCGTGACCACAGTTGCTTGGGTTCGGCCGCAGGCCCCTCCGCCTTGGGGAGCTGCACCTCACTGCCCTTCAGCACACCTGGGTCTCGCAGGCCCCACTTCTTCCGGGGCCCCGGTCACTTACTGCCGGATGCTCCATCCTCAGGGTGCAGAACATCCCACTTCTGACACCAGTGTGATGGGGTTCTGGGGTCCCCCAAGCTCTGCACCCTGTCCGCAGGCAGGAGAGTCTCTTACTTAGCAGGAGAACAGCGGGTTTATTAGCCGACAGGACACAGCATCGTACAGAGGAGTCAGTGCAGCAGGCAGAGACAGCCAGTCCCATCCATGTTGAGGAGAGGAGGCCCCGAGGGGCCCCCAGAGCTGGGGCCTGGCCCCCTCCTTTGTTTCGCTCTCCCTCAGCCCAGACTAACTGCTTCCAACTCCCAGTTCCAATTCAAACCCCTCAGGCTCCACCTCCTCCTTTGTCTGCAGTACAAAGGTGTTACCTGGTTGTCAGGGTTACCCTCAGCAGGAGCCCCACACCCTCTGTGAGCCACTCACACACACACAGGTATCCCCCACTCCATCACACGGGGTAACTCACCTGACTGGAACATGCTCGTGGATGGGCACAAATGGTTCAGGAGGACAGGCTGGGGAGCAGCTCTGGACGGAAGGGATCAGAGTGGCTGCTCAGACCTGCAGTGTGAAACGGGAGACCAGCCAGGTGAGAGTCTTTGGGTTAAGTTCAGAGGCGAGAGCAATGAGGCGATGCCGTGGTGGGGTCTGCTCTAGCCGCCAGGGCGGGAGGCTGAGGTAGACGCGGCTTTCGTCAGACAACTAACAGACTCTTCCGGATCCCAGGATCTGGTTCTCCTGGGGGACTTCACTCACCCGGACATCTGCTGGGAGATCAGTACAGCAGCAACGGACCATCCAGGAAGTGTTCAGAGAACACTGGGGATAACTTCCTGGACCAGGTGCTGAGGGAACCTGCCAGGAACCAGGCCCCTCACCGCCTGCTGCTCACAAACAGGGAGGAACTGCTAGGGGAAGTAGAAGCGGGTGGCAACCTGGGTACCGGTGATGGCGAGAAGCCAAGAGGCTGATGGCCGAGTGGGCGACAGTAGGAACATTGCCAGCAGATCGAGGGAAGTGACGATTCCTCTCTTCACCACTGGTGAACAACCGCTGGAATACGGCATCCACGCTGGGGCTCCCCTTGCAGAAAGGGTGCGGACACATTGGAGAGGGTCCAGCGGAGGGCAACGAAAATGATGAAGGGGCTGGAGCACATGGCCTGTGAGGAGAGGCTGAGGGATTTGGGCTTGTTTAGTTTGCAGAAGAGAAGAGTGGAAGGGGATTTGATAGAAGCCTTCAACTTCCTGCAGGGGGCTTCCGAAGAAGATGGAGCCAAGCTGTTCTCAGTGATGGCAGGCGACGGAAGAAGCCGCTGCAGATTTCCAGTCGCAGAGGTCCAGGTCGAGGTCGGAGGGACAGACCCAGACCAGCGCGCTGCGGCAGTCCGGGGGAAGGTAAGCATACCGGCCATGGGGTGACCACGGCGGGGGCTGCTCCAGACCAATCCGGAGCGTACTCAAACCAATAAAGTGAGGCAGACACCGTAAGCCACCTGTAGCCCATGCAGAGCGTGCTGGGATGAGTTTAAATGGCTCTCCTCCAGGGAGGATGGTGTGTGAAGGGCTGGGAGGATGAGCGTGGAGGGAGGTGCTGGGAGGGGTTGTTTGGGGAAGTGGCACAGGGAAGGGGCGTAGTTCCAGTAGGGGAGGAAAACCCACCAGTTGCTGCTGGCATTAGGGTCCCTGGGCTGGAATGCAGAGTGCAGGGTGGGCTTGGCTCCCCTCAGCTCCCCACCACAGAGACGCTGCCCGAGAGGAAAGATGGGGGACCACGGAGGGGTCTCAAGACAGACTTGGGTGGGCCTATGACGAAGCTGGCTCAGGAGGCTGTGACCCTTCCCTCCAGAAGCAGAGCAAGAGAGAGAGGCCATGTCGAGGACCACAGTGAGCCCAGAGAGATGCCCGAACCGCCTAGGGACACAGGACCCATCCCCAGGCAAAGCGGGGCTCTGCTGCAGCTGGACATTAGGACCGAGTATTTCACCGGGAGGGTGGTGGAGGTGATGGATTCTCCGTGGTTAGAGGTTCTGCAGGGGCGTGTGGCAAAGCCCTGGCTGAGATGGTTCAGTTGGGGTTGGTCCTGCTGCGACCAGGGGTTGTACCAGATGTCCCCTTCCAGCCCTCAAGGGTCTTCCATGAATTCTGATCCTGGGACTCTATGGGGTGGACCCAGCCCCCCCGAGAGCTCCTGGGGAAGTGACGCTGCAGGGGCATGAACAGGAGAACAGCCCGCATGACTGTGCGGTCACAGAGACATTGAGGGGTGTACCCTGGAAGCGGGAACCACCAGTGACCTGGCTGGAGCTGAGAAAGAGACAGTGCGGTGGTGTGGGACCCTCAGCCCAGGGAGCTGCACCACCAGCAGCAAATGGGCCCTTTGACAGACCCTTTGGCCACTGTCATGGCTCTTAGCTGAATGGTGTCCAATTGATTAACACCCTTCAGGGTCCCAGCAGCAGTCACTCCACTGCCAAATGCAGAGATAAACTAGAACCATAGCCTCCCAGGGCTGGAAGGGACCTCAGGAGGTCATCTAATCCAGCCCCCTGCCCAAAGCAGGACCAACCCCACCAAATTTGTCAAGCCGGGACTTAAACACCTCTAGGGATGGAGATTCCACCCCCTCTCTCGGTTAAAAGGAAAAGCGTCATGGGGTTCAAAGACTCTACACAAAACTTGCAGGAAACAATTAACTTGCTGAGTTCTTGGACGGACCACTGCTTCCACCACCCCCAAGTCCAAAGAAGTCAGGGCCTCTACACTGCTGGAGCCCTTGACCTTGGCATCATGAGTGAGCCAAGGGAGGCAACCAGCCGGCAGTGACATGGCCCTTGAGATGCCTTGCGCTGGGCAGCCCAGGCTCACTCCAGCCCTATTGGCTACCTGTCACAGTGGGAACTCGTGTTCCCCTGGTTGTCCTCTACTGTCTCCAAATCTGCCTTGGAGGCCCCGCTGCCGGGGTAGTCCCCAGCCTGTCGGTGGGGCTGCACTCTGGGCTCTCAGGTGTACAGCTTCACATTCAGCCGCATTAAGAAGGGTGTCCACTTTGTCCAAGGTCTGAATCAGGGATCCGGCCGCTTGGCCACTCCCCATTCCCCCAGCCCTTGCGTCACTGACAAGTCTGCCCCCACCGGCTGGGCCCGAGCATCCTCCCTCTACAGCCATGAACGTGTCCCAGGTGGCGGCTATGCATGCTGGGTAAGGGGGAAGAGGCATTATTACTCCCCTCCCCGGTCCTGGGTTCACAGGGGCGAAATTTCCAAGGAGCAGTAACCAGCCAGGTCACCCAGCCTGGGGCCACCATTCCGAGAGGGAAGGGCCGGGGGTGCTGGTTACTGTAAGCAGGGTTGCAGCCTTCTCACGGTGAAAGAGGGCATAGGGACCACCCATTCCCCACGCCGACAAGCTGGTGTAGGACTTGGGTCGTCTCCTGCGCTCTGGGCACAAGGTGGAGCTCTGAACATGGACCCTGTGTAACCCACACGCTTAGGTGTGGGTCACTGCCCCCCAGAGTGACACCTAGACCACATCACAGGGAGAGAATAAGCTGAGCGCCAGCTGGCCTTTGGCTCCAGCTGCAGGGACTTGTGCGCTAAGCTCCAGAGGTCCCAGGTTCAAGTCAGCCTGCAGGTGGTTACACCTGCCTGAAGCAGTAAGAACAGAAGAGGGTTACTAGGCCAGCACTGCAAAGGGTGAGAATAAATTCAGGGCCAGTGGGATTGGTTTGAAATTCTGGTTTGGATGTTGTCGGGGGGAAGATGGAGAGTCTCTGTCCCAGTGACAAGGAAAAGCCCAGCCCCTCTCAAGGCTCCATGAACAGCCTTCACCTACCGGGAGAGTCGTACACACGTCCAATCTCGAGCTGTGGAGAGGGAAACAAGGCAGGTTAGAAGTATCAGAGGGGGAGCTGAGTAAGTCTGCAGCTGCTGAAACAACAAGAAGTCCTGTGGCCCCTTATAGACTGACTGATGTCTTGGGACAGAAACTTTTGTGGGTTCCAGGGCAGGTCCTCCACTCCAATGCATCTGAGGAAGCGGGTCGTTGCCCACGAGAGCTTATGCTCCAAAATATTGGTTAGGAGACCTGAGCAAGGATAACAATAACACCCCCAGGCATTCTTTCAACACGCTCCAGTTTTAAACCACGCAGAATCACAGAATCATGGGGCTGGAAGGGACCTCAGGAGGTCACCAAGGCCAGAGCCCTGCCTAAAGCAGGATCAACCTCAACTAAATCATCCCAGCCAGGACCTTGTCAAGCAGGGACTTAAAAACCTCAAGGGATGGAGATTCCACCACCTCTCTAGGCAACACATCCCAGTGCTTCCCCACCCGCCTGGGGAAGTAGTTCTTCCTACTATCCAACCTACACCTCCCCCTCTGTAACTTTAGCCCATTGCTCCTTTTTCTGCCATCTGACACCACTGAGAACAGCCTCTCTCCATGCTCTTTAGAGCCCCCTTCAGGAAGTTGAAGGCTGCTATTAAATCACCCCTCAGTCTTCTCTTCTGCAAACTAAACAAGCCCAAATCCCTCTGCCTCTCCTCATAGGTCTTGTGCTCCAGCCCCTTAATCATTTTCATTGCCCTCCGCTGAACCCGCTCCAGCAAATCCACATCCTTTTTACACCGGGGGGCCCTTCCGGTAACTATTAGCTCCAGACAGGGGAGAACGTGAGGCAGAAAGTGGCAGAACAACGTGCCCAGCATTTATGGCAGGGCTCAGAAGAGGCCCCAGCCCTCCTGGCTCCTTGTGCGGCAGTCCAAGCCGGCTGTGCGTCAGCTAAGGGCAGCTGTAGCCCGTCACGAAGATGCTCCTGCGTTGCTGGGAGAGCTTCGTGCATTCACGCAGGCAGGAGCGAGGTGGGCAGGCACAGCCTCCCAGCAGCACGGGGCTGTCTGCACTCGGGCCTGTGGTGGAGTCGCTGCATTGTTCAGCAGTCTCATTATACCGTCGGAAGCTGGCAGACCACAGCCAGACGCCGGCACCACTGCAGCGCTTCCAGAAGCAAAGGTCTCCCAGAGCGGCTGTAGCACTGCTCAGCTGAGGAGAGGGCTCCTCCAATGACTTCCTGCCTCCCGCCCCCAGCAGCAACAGGAGCCATGTCCCCGCCGGTGCTGCTCCCGGGCTGCCTCCTTCGTCCCGCCGAGTGACAGGAGAGAGACCGACGCGGGAGCACAGAGCCGAGGCCTGAGAGCAGCTAACCAAAGGCAAAGCAGAGCTGAGCTAGCAGCAGGGTTCTGCTCATGGCCCTGGCCAAGCAAACGACAAGTATCCATGTTTCATCTGCTTCCAATCCAGTGCAGAATAAAAGGGGACGGTGGGAGGACTGGCCAGCCGGGCCTGGGATGGTCGGTCCCTGGCCCACTGAGCCTGGCATTCCTGCGGCTCAGTCGAGGTACGCGACCTTCCACTCGGACATAGCTACTCGGGCCGCCTCTCGCCCTGGTTGTGATCAGACATCCCCACTCTGGACCCCAGAAACTTTGCTGGCAGAAGAGGAGTCAAAATAGATCTGTGTCTGGGGGAAATCCCCCTTCCAGAAAACTGGCCTGGGGTTAAGCAAAAGGAGATATGCCTCTGTCACAGGCTGGAAGGGGCCTTCAGAGGTCATTAAGTCCAGCCCGCTGCCCTCACAGCACGACCGAGCACCATCCCTGGCGGATTTTTATCCCCCTTAGCCCCAGAACCCAACTGCCCCCACAAGGAGTGAGCTCACAGCCCTGGGTTTACAAGGCCAGGGCTCAAACCACCGAGCCATCCCTCCCCTCAGCTGAGGGCCTGCTTCTCAGCTCACTCCTGGCTGTCTAGGAAAGGGGTGATGGGCTAGCACAGAAGGAAGGCCAAACCTCTAGGCACATGCGTTCCAGTGGGTAAGAGAGACGGTCCCCTCCTCATATGACCACAGGAGAGGCAGCAGCAAGAAAAGGGGACGTTAGGAAAAGCTACCTGTCAGGGTGGTCAAACACTGGAATAAGTTATCTAGGGAGCTTGTGGAATCTCCATCCCTGGAGATGTTGAAGAGCAGGTTAGACAGACACCTATCAGGGATGGTCTGGATGGTGCTTGGCCCTGCCATGAAGACAGGGGACTGGACTTGATGACCTCTCGAGGTCCCTTCCAGTGCTAGTGCTCTGTGATGCTGCGAAGGGGGAAAGCGTTTCTAAGCAGAATTGCAAGGAACCACTGGCCGAAGGGGGAGTTGTCACCCCCCATGAGAACCGCAGCCCGTTGGGGGTGCTAGCTCCTTGGAGGCAACGGCCTCTTGGGAGCAGACCTGGCCAGCAGACAAGAGTCCCGCACACACCCTTGCAAAGTTTGGCAGTCGTTTTGATGTGTGCGGGCAGAGAGCCCACTGAAGCCTGCCACAAAAAATCAGAGCACACGGGTGCGCTCCATCACAAGCCTTTGGTCAGGGCACTCAGCTGGGACGGAGAAGAAAGGAGGTGAAGCCCCGTCCCTGCCTGATCCTGTGTAAGGACACCCTAGGTGAATGGCCCAACCACCCGGCTCTTGGCTGTTCTGAGACGGGTCAGGAACTCCTCAGCCTGTTGTACTTGTGAGTGAGCACTGCCAGCGGGTCAGCTGCCACGCTCAGCAGGCAGCCTCACCAGGAAAAGCAACGAGGAGCCCTGAGGGAGCTTAAAGACTAACAAGTGTATTTGGGCAAAGCCACGGGGGCTCGGCTGTTTTTGCTGAAAGCGAGTAACACCGCTACACCTCTAATATTTGTCACCAGAAAAATATCCCCTGGCTTGATGAGGGTTGGAAGGGACCTCAGGAGGCATCGAGTCCAACCCCTGCTCACAGCGGGACCAGCTCCACTCAATCATCCCAGCCAGGGCTTTGTCAAGGTGGGACCTAACAACCTCTAGGGATGGAGATTCCACCACCTGCCCAGGTTTCCCCACCTTCCTGGTGATGTAGTTTTTCCTAACACCCAACCTAGACCTCCCCCACTGCAGAATGAAACCATCGCTCCCTGTTCTGCCATCTGGTACCCCTGAGAACGGCCTCTCCCCACCCTCCTCCAGGTAGCCGAAGGCCCCTATTGAGCTCCCCTCGCTCATCTCTTCTGCCCACTAAGTAAACCCATTTCTCTCAGCCTCCCCTCAGATGTGCTCCAGCCCCCAGGCATTTCCACTGGCCTCTGCTGAAGCCACTCCAGCGCATCCCCACCCTTGCTATACTGGGGGCCCAGAACTGGATGCCCCACTCCCGACGGGGCCGCCCCAGCCTGGCCGTCACTCACCTTGAACACGCCGATGATGGAATCGGCTCGCACGGCTCTTGAGTTCAGCACCTAGAACACAGAGCCAGGACTCGGCGTCACCATTCCTGCGCGAAGGTCAAATGGTCCTGTCCCGCCCCTCCCTCCCGGCTTTATGGAGATTGGCTCATGAATATGCACGTCACAGGTGCTTTATGCAAATGCAGCGTGGAGCGGCCCTCTGATGGACGGTGCAACGAGCCAATTGCCAAGGGGCCTGGGTCACAGGTGCAGAGGCCAGGGGACCCCGAGCCCTTTCTACAGGGCTCCCGACTGCTGGCACCCCTGTGGGCTGTGGAGCGGCTCTGCCAGGCAGGGGTCTGGCCCCTTTGGAGAGCGTGGGGCAGTCGGGACTCCGGGAGGCCAGAGGAGAAGAGGGGCAGCAGCCCTGGGGGTGCTGGGAAGGCAGAGCTGGGGGAGGAGACGGTTGGGCCCCGGTAGAATTTGTGGGGGTGTGGGTGGGGGAGAGCCGGGCTGGGAACTGGGGCCGGGAGACAAGCACCGGGGTGGAGCCAGCCGGGCACTTTGAGGGCCAAGGGGGGCAGGGGAACTGGGCTGGGGATGGCTGAGAGGAGCAGGACTGGGAAGGGAAAAGAGCAGAGAGAAGGGAGCGGAGGCAGGTCTGGATGGCTGGCAGAAAGGAGCCAACGGGGCGGAGGGGCAGGATGGTGTGGCCAGGGCCAGGCTGGGGAGGGGCTGGGGGCTGGGCTGGCGGCTGGGCTCTGGGGCAGGGGCTGAGCTGACAAGGGGCTTGTCACCAGGAGCTGGGGCTGGCTGGGGGGTGATGGGATGGTTGCAACGGGGTTGGCAGCCCGGGGGAGGGGCCGGGATGTCCGGATGCTGGATCCCTGGGGCTGGGGTGACAACGGCACTGCCTGGCTGCCCAAGCTTCGGGGCTGGAGCCTGGGCTCGCCGGGGCCCTGCAGGGGCAGGACTGGGGCCCCACCTCTCCACCCGGGTCTGGCACTGTGAGCCACAGTGAGGGAGCGTGTGGGGTGGGGGCCAGCCATGGCCAGCTGCAGCCTGGGAGCCTTGCCCACGTCAGGTGGCCACTGCCAGGTCCAGGCCAATCCGGGGGGGTGGCCCCAGATTGGTACACTTGTTACTTTGGGGGCAGGGGATAAGTTTTGCAACCAGTTTCATGCCCCGCCCCCAGCAATGAGCGCCTCTGCCCAGCCAAAGGCTGTTCTCAATGCCAACTGCAACTTCTCTCGCCCTCTGCTCTTGGTGCCTGTTTGTGTTACGTCCTTTTCTCTTTCATTCGGGCCGGGCACCTCAAAAGCTGGCAGAGGTCCGGGCTCTCCCCGGCCCTGCCACGGCCCCCCAGTTACCCTTTCTGGGTCCTTCTCCACCGCAACCCCTTGGCAACAGTGGCTCTCAGAGCCCCGAGCTGCAATTTTGGCTGGCTGGGCTTGGGCTACTATTGTGTAGACGATCCTGACTGGCCTCGAGCTCTGATGGGAGGTGCAGGAGGGTCGCACAGCAGCTGGGATGACTTAGTGAGGGTTGACCCTGCTTGAAGTAGGGGGCTGGAGTCGGTGACCTCCTGAGGTCCCTTCCAGCCCTGGGATTCCATGGGTCTATGACATGAGCCTTGTGAGCCTGGGGCTCGGGAGCCAGGCCCGGGAACACACTCCCCCTGCGATTTTTTGCAGTGCACACAGACACGCTGAGCACCGGCCAAGCATTAGCCCTCTTCCAGCTCTCTGGCATTTCTTGCATCCAGCTGCAGTTTGGTCTGTTGAATTCAGCATCAGCACAACAGCCAGGCATGGGGGCAAGAATGCTGCTTCCTGTCCTTCGGCAGAGTTGGCCGGGGACCATATGGTTGGTCTCCCATCAGGACAACAAAACCTTATTAATCATAGAATCGTAGAACAATAGAGCTGGAAGAGACCTAAAAAAGCCATCGAGTCCAGCCCCCTGCTCGAAGCAGGACCAAACCCATCAGATCAGCCCCGCCAGGGCTTTGTCGAGGCGAGACAAACACCTCCAGGTATGGAGACTCCACCACTTCCCTGGGGAGACCTTCCAATGCTTCAGCACCCTCCTAGGGAAAAAGTTTTTCCTCATGTTCAACCTGGACCTTCCCAACCACAACTTGAGACCATTGTTCTGTGTTCTGCCATCCGTGACCACTGTGAACAGCCTCTCTCCAGCCTCTTTGCAGCCTCCCTTCAGTAAGTTGAACGCTGTTATCAAGTCCCCCCTCAGTCTTCTCTTCTGCAGACTAAACAGACCCAATTCCCTCAACCTTCCTTCCTAGGTCATACGCTCCAGGCCTCTAATTATTTTGGTCACCCTCCGCTGGACCCTCTCCAGTGTATCCACATCCTTCCTATAAATGGGGGCCCAGAACTGGACACAGCACTGCAGATGCGGCCTCACCAAAGCCATATAAAGAGGAATAATCACTTCTCTGGATCTACTGGCAACGCTCCTCTTGATGCAACCTAATATGCCATTAGCCTTCTTGGCTACAACGGCACCCTGTTGACTCATATCTACAGTTGCTTTGACAGACTCCACCTTCATACCAAGACTCCTCCTACCGTGTCCAGCAACAGCCATAAGAACATCCACACTGGGTCAGACCAAAGGTCCAGCCAGCCCAGTGTCCGTCTGCTGACAGTGGCCAGTGCCAGGTGCCCCAGAGGGGGTGAACGGAACAGGGGATCATCCAGCAGTCCCTCTCCTGTCGCCCGTCCCCAGCCTCTGACAGACAGAGGCCAGGGACACATCCCTGCCCCTCTGGCTAAGAGCTGCTGATGGGCCTCACCTCCAGGAATTTATCTAGCCCCGTGGCTCCCGCTGGGCGTGCCACGGAAGGAACCCCAGGTCCCACCAAGCGAAAATAAGGGTTCTGCGAGAAAATTCCATTACATTAGTGGGGGGGTGTGGCCGCTCGGGAAGTGGGGTGAGCTGGGGGCTCTCTGCGGCTCCCTGCCCTGCCACCGGTGAAACAGAACTCAACTGAATTGGTTTAACAGCAGGCAGGGCGGCGGGAGGGATCCGACCGTTAATCCAACTGAATTTAGCTCTGTTATTTCGGTGGTGGCAGGGCAGGGGGCCGCCGAGAGCCCCTCACTCGCCTGCTACCTGGCCAGCCACACCCCCCCGGTGGGCATGGCTCAGGTCACCCCCACCCATGGAAAACCTCTGCACCAGCCTTCCTCCTGCTGGGCCCATGTGGCCGCCCGGCCTAGGCCCCCCAGCCAGGGCCAGTTTGGGGTTGAGAGGGGTTAAGCCTGGGGGCGGCAGGGTGGGTTTGCGGGATGGAGGGTAAAGCTTGGGAATGGGATGGATTTGGGGACTGAGGAGATATCACCTGGAGCTGGTGACGCGGGTTTGGGGGCCAAGGGAGGGTAAACCCTGGGAATGCGGTTGCACGACATTCTTTCAAGTTTAAAAGGGCTCCATGGCCAAACACAACTGATCTGGCCCGTCTCTGATCCCTGTAAAATCCCGGTCTCCCCACATGCTCTGGCCAGGAGCTCCACAGGCTGCCCAGGCACTGTGCAAAGAAAAATGCCCTTTTGTTAGTTTTAAACCCGCTGCCCATCAATTTCACTGGGTGACAGCCTAGTTCTTGTGTTATGGGAACAAGTGAATAATTTTTTCCTTACTTTTTTCCACCCCGGTCACGATTTTATAGACCTCTGTCATATCCCCCTTACTCTGCTTTGTTCTAAGCTGAAAAGTCCTGGTCTTTTTAATCTCTCTTCACATGGCGCCCATTCCAAGCCCCTCATCATTTTTGTTGCCCTTTTTACTTAACTGTGTCCGGACCACGGTTAGGGCTTATGCAGTCAGGAGACAACCGCAAGCACACGCAAGGAAGTGCATCGTCATGGCCCACTGATGCTGATTGACATCAGCTTTGGCCCACCACCAAACAGACTCAACATCCAACTGTCAGAAGAAAAGCGTTAGGGGCCAGAGGGCTTCAAGATTCTCCAGTATCAGGAGAGTAAACCAGAGACCGTGGGTCTGCTGGGCGGAAGGGACGTGAGGCAAGGGGCCTCGTACCCTGAACCTGGCCTGTCCCTGGAACAGCAGGGAGGGTGTTGAGGGTGACTGGCTTGACTGTTGTACCTGTATGTTTATGGTCTCGTCAAAGAGCTGAGTTGGCGTCTCATGGAAGTTCTGGAAAAATACCTGAGGAAAACAGGGACGGGTGAATTGAACGCAGCCCCAAACCTGCCTGTGCTTTCTGGGCAGCTCGTGATCTCACTCACATGCAGCTAGGGTTGTCAGTTTTAGCTGGATATAGTCACAGGGGTTTCATCATATGACGATCGTTCATTGAAGCCTACCTGTCCCGAAGACTGCAGGGCTGGCACCCTTACCTGCAGCACCCATGTTAGTCCTGTCCAGACGCTGCCCAGGCAAAGAAGCTTATTGCTCAGCCCTCCTGAATCTCTCCTCCCACCTGCAACAATCGGTGCCCCGAGACCAGCCAGTGCTGAATTTGGAACTGACTGACAGACCAGAGGGCCCTCGCCAGCCCAGATTGGATAACCACCCGCCCCAGCAGGCTCACCACAGAATGCCCACCCACCTCGTTAAAATAGGGGTTGTTCCCCATTCTGATCCTGGTCCGGTACACGTGGTCTCCGATGAAGACCTTCACCACGGGCTTGATGTTGTTTCCCTGGAGCTGGCGGCCTTCAATGATCCGCACACGCACCTGCGGTGAGGAATATGGTGGCGTGACGGAAAGGGTTGCAGGATGGGGGTGTTCCACCAACCCATCTGGTTCTGCTGCTGGGGCTGCGCATTATGCCAGGCTGACCTGAGGCGCCGCTGGAGGTGGGAGACGCCGACAACTACGTAACCCCAGAATAAGAAAAATACCCATTTCTGTTGTGCCCCTGCTTTGTGCGGCCCGGAAAAGCTCAGGAAGTGGCCCCCTGAGGCCTCAGCTCCATCCAAGGTAGCAGAATGAAGCCCATGGATAGCTCAGTGGTTGGCCGGGGAAACCCAGGGCTGCAAGCCCAAGCCTTGAGGGGCCTTTCAAGGGTCTGGGACAGGTTATATTAAAAAAAAATCTGTCAGGGATGGTGCTAGGTCCTGCCAGGAGGGCAGGAGACTGGACTTGATGAGCTCTCAAGGTCCCTTCCAGCTCTATGAGACACACACATTTATAGTTTGGAAAAGAGAAGATTGAGGGGGGACATGATAGCGGTTTTCAGGTATCTAAAAGGGTGTCAGGAGGAGGAGGGAGGAAACTTGTTCTTCTTGGCCTCTGAGGATAGAACAAGAGGCAATGGGCTTAAACTGCAGCAATGGAGGTTTAGGTTGGACATTAGGAAAAAGTTCCCAACTGTCAGGGTGGTCAAACAGTGGGATAAATTGCCCAGGGAGGTTGTGGAATTTCCATCGCTGGAGATATTTCAGAACAGGTTAGATGGATGTCTATCAGGGATGGTCTAGACAGTAATTGGTCCTGCCATTGGGGCAGGGGCTGGACTCGATGGCCTCTCAAGGTCCCTTCCAGTCCTAGTGTTCTATGATTCTATGATAGGTGAAGGAACAAGGGGCTGGGGGACTTATCCTGGCACATGAGGGCTACTGCCATAGCAGGAGGACTGACTTGGCCATTGAGACCCATCTGCTGAGTGCCTGGGCTATTCTGGGGGTTCTCCCTCCTGGACAGCTCTCCTGGTGGCTTGGTTCACAATACCTGGAAGTCCTGTTTTTTGTCTGCAAGCTCTCTTCTAGGATTTATTCTACTGCCCGTTCCTTCCCTCTGAGTTTCATTCACCTCCGTAGGACTCCAGCCAGCTGTGGTGAGTCTGCCTTGCAGCCCTAAGGACAGTCAGAAAGGGAAAGGATCAGTCCCGGGTGGATTACCTGGAGGAATCATCCTTCCCCACAGGACAAGCCAGAACAAGCACTCTCAGCTCCTCCGGCGGCTTTGTCAAAAGTGTCGGCCATGGGAGTTTTCCGTCCGTACGCCCCTTTGGCACCTGCAGGGGCTCTGTGACTGCAGAACATTCAGGGTCAAAGCCATAACAAACCCTCCTGCTTGCTTCATACACGGTGTCCAGACTTTGTTCCAACCGCCTCACCCTCCCCAGCTCCATCACCTAATAAATAAAGGACCGCGTGGGGAGTTTGGTGAAGCTACAGATTAACACAGCCACCTCTCTGAGGCTGCCCTGGCATGAGGCATAGATGGGGGAGGCAGTCAGGCGTGAGGAACTTTTCCCTGCCCCAGGCTGGCTCCTACAACTCAAGAAACCTGTCTTCAAAAGACACCCAGGTTGCGTTGGCCTGGCAAACGTAAACCTGACAAACGACATTGACGGTATAGGAAGTTCCAGGAGCAGAGGTTCATGTACCTGCACCACTGGCTTTCTGTTTTCCTGACTCCCCGACGGCCGGGAACCCTGGGGGCGTGTAGGAGGCGCTCACATTGATGGTACACTAGAATTCAAGAAGAGAGAGAATTAGTCCACCTCTGTTGGCTCAGTGCGTAGGTGTAAGTGACATTATCAAGGCCCACAGCAGAGAGGGCCCTACCCGGAGTCTGTCCCAGAACGGTACACAAACACCATGCAGGTGGTGTTCTTTCCAATCCTTTAGGTTGGACATTAGGCGGGGACATGAGAGCGGTTTTCAGGTATCTAAAAGGGCGTCATAAGGAGGAGGGAGAAAACTTTTTCTTCTTGGCCTCTGAGGATAGAACAAGAGGCAATGGGCTTAAACTGCAGCAAGGGAGGTTTAGGTTGGACATTAGGAAAAAGTTCCTAACCGTCAGGGTGGCCAAACAGTGGAATAAATTGCCAAGGGAGGTTGTGGAATCTCCATCGCTGGAGATATTTAAGAACAGGTTAAATAAATGTCTACCAGGGATGGTTTAGACAGTACTTGGTCCCGCCATTGGAGCAGGGGGCTGGACTCGATGGCCTCTCGAGGTCCCTTCCAGTCCTAGTGTTCTATGATTCTACATATGGTCCCAGCCCCAAATGCTCCGTGTTGCTCTAAGGGCGCAGGGGGTCCCCAAACAGTGGGGCACGTCCCCCAGAGGACGCGGAGGAATGAACAGGAGTGCGTAGGTGGGGCCCAAGGCAGATGGGGAAGAAGCTCCACCCAGCTCCATTCCTGGCCCTGGCCCAGGTGCCACCATCCCCATGCCTGGGACTCTGCTGCCAGCCCAGCCTCTGCTCACAATGCGCCCCCACCAGCTGTGGGCACAGTCCTGGCACCCTCATACAGGCTTATTTAGCTTGAGGGCCCAGCGGAGCGGGCAGGTGGGGATCTACGGATCTGGGAGCGCAGGAAAGGCAGGCTCCCAGCCACCAGGAACAGGCCGGCGTTCCCCGAAGGCTGTGTTCACCCAGCTTCGGCCAGAGCTGCTGGACTGACGTGCCACCTGACAGGGTCCTTAAGGCAAGACTTCTGGGAGAAACATAGGCTCCTGGAGCGAAGTTATGGCTGGCACGCCCCCCATCTCTTGAGACCCTGGGACACCATCATCAGGCTGCAGGCCAGGGAAAGGGACCCAGCTGCCATCACCACTCTCCTGGCTCTGGAGCAATCCCAACCACTTGGACTGAAATGGCTGGGGCCTAACAACAGCTCTGCCCAGCTCAGGTAACATCTCACCATCTTCTAAACTATCCAACAGCTTGTCAAACATGTGCCGGGTGTGGGTGGGGTGGGGTGGGGGGAAACAGGAGACGCAACTCAGAAACCCCTGCCTGTTTTGCATGTCAAAGGGTCTAACTCCGCCCCCAGCAGCCGCAAGCCCACACCTTTCTGTACCTTTAGGAAAGGGAATAAAAAGCAGTCATGTAGCACTTTAAAGACTAACAAAATAATGTATTAGGTTATGAGCTTTCGTGGGACAGACCCGCTTCCTCAGATCGCAGCCTTGCCAGAACAGACTTCATATATAAAGCCCAGAGGTCCAAAAATAGTTATCAAGGTTGGCAAATCAGACAAATTGTTATCAAGGGTGACAAATCAGAAGAGCAGGGGTGGCAGGCGGGGCGTGTGGGGTGGGGAAGTTAAGAGATAAATAAACAAAGTGGCTGTGTCTACACTTACGAAAAATTTCCAAATGGCCAAATTGAAGAATATTAATGAGGTGCAGAAATGAATATTCAGTGTCTCATTAGTGTGCTGCCAGCCACTGATACGAATAAGGGGATTTTGATGCTGGCAGGGTCTTTTCGAAAAGGACCCCCCGTGTAGACGAGCTGTGGGTGAGCGAACCGCGGCCCTTTCAAAGTGCCGTGGCCGGTGGCATGCTAATGAGGTGCTGAATATTCATTTCAGCGCCTCATTAGTATTCTTTGATTTGGCCATTAGCATGGCCATTTCGAAGTGTTCTTGTAAGTGTAGATGTAGCCAGTATTCAAAGAGTCGTTATAACGGGCCACGTAATTGCTGTCCCAGTTCAAAGCACGTGTATGGCTGTGATCTGAAGAAGTGGGTCTGTCCCATGAACGTTCGTAACCTAATGAATTATTTTGTTAGTCTTTAAAGCGCTACTGGACTGCTGGTTTTGTTTTGATAGAACACAGACTAACACGGCCACCTCACTGTCACTTGAGGAAAAGGTTTACCAATGGGGTTGCCACGGCACAAGCAGGCTGAGGGCTCTGCATACCAAACCCTGGCCATGCTTGGATGCTGTTTGACTTCGGAGAACGACCAGGTGGTGTTGACACCTCCGGCTCATTTATTGCCTCTAAATACATTCCCCAGGGGGCCCCTTCTCTACATTAAGGGGAAACCTTCCTACTTACGCCGGTTGGCTGATGGCCACTGTCCAGAAGAGGCAGGTCCTTCAGGGTGAGCGTGCTGCTGGATTTTGCAGCAAGGGATGTTAGAAAAACCGTGACGGAGCCCAGCTCCCTGGAGGATAGAAACGCCCGCTTGTCAGTAGCCCGAACACCCTCCCTTATCCAACCACCCTGATGGCTTCCTGGCAGGTCACAAGGGGTGAGAATGCCAGACAGTACCCTGCTTGTAAAAGATAGGGCCCAGCAACTGGTGCCGTATAAAAGCCTTGGTTAAAGGGCTCAGTGCCAGGTGCCTTCGGGCCGGAGGGGTCCCTGGGCAGGGCTGGCACGTTAAGGTCCTGCAAAGGGATGTGGCAAGGGCAGGGCAGAGTTGTTGCTACCTGGAGATGACCATCGAGTCTTTGTTCTGCCCAAGCCAGGCAGCAGAGCTCAGGGTCAGCTGGCACGTTTCAATCCAAGCTACACGTGACCATGTGCCTTGTTAGGACAAAGCTTTAGAAAAAGGAGCAACAAGGGAGCTGCACCTGGGCTCCGTGGCCAGAAGGAAAACACCACAGCCCCCGGTACAGAAAGGACGTGGATGCGCTGGAGCAGGTTCAGCCGAGGGCAATGAAAATGATGAGGGGGCTGGAGCGCAAGACCTATGAGGAGAGGCTGAGGGATTTGGGCTTGTTTAGTCTGCAGAAGAGAAGACTGAGGGGTGATTTAAGAGCAGCCTTCAACTTCCTGCAGGGGAGCTCTAAAGAGGCTGGAGAGAGGCTGTTCTCAGTGGTGACGGGCGGCAGAACAAGGAGCAATGGGCTGAAGTTACAGAGGGGGAGGAGTAGGTTGGATATTAGGAAAAACTCTTTCCCCAGGCGGGTGGTGAAGCACTGGGATGTGTTACCTGGAGAGGTGGTGGAATCTCCATCCCTGGAGGTTTTTAAGTCCCGGCTTGACAAGGTCCTGGCTGGGATGATTTAGTTGGGGTTGATCCTGGTTTGGGCAGGGGGCTGGACTCGGTGACCTCCTGAGGTCCCTTCCCACCCTGGGATTCTATGATACATATGGGGACAGGGGTGGCTACCCAAGGCTACAGAAGGATCAGTCAGCATCCCCCCACCTGCCCAAGATACTCATACTTTACTCCCTGTTGGTGGCTGCTCACCTTTCCGTCCCCAAGCGACCCCACTCCTGGAGCCGTACATCCACAAAGGAGGAGCTGTCCAGGGGCTGCTCAGCCAGGAACCACACCAGCGTCTGTGGGAGAAACAACACAACACACACTTCACCCTACGCGGTGGGGCTGACCCTGAGCGCACCGCCAGGGGGTTAACCCAAGCGACGGGGTACAGAAGGATTTTGCCCTGAATAAGGATGGGGCTGACCAACTACAATTTGTACCCATTCTCCGCAGGGCATGAGGTTTAGCTGACACGTTTTGTTTGCACAACCAAAGCAGCCGCCAGCACTGGGAAGACGAACACAAACATGAATTAGGTGATGAGCTTCCGTGGGGCAGACCCACTGCCTCAGATCCGCAGACAGAACGTATCTAGGACAGTCCTACCGGGAGGTCAGAAATGCTGCAAAACAGCCAGTCGTGGTGGGTGGCAGATGCAGAGAGGGAGAGCCAGGAGATGGTCAGAGAGGCCACTGGTGGGCGAGAGGTGCCTGCGGAACGGGGGACTGGTTACCAGTGGGTGTTGAGCACCTGCTAATTTTTCTCTGTGGGCACTCAAGCCCCAAAGCACCAGTGCCAATGCCCTGCAGTATGAGCAAGCCTGGGAAAAGACAGAGGATACGTCATGCGTGACTGGCAAGCTGCAGCACAAACAAATAGCCAGGCATGGCTGGCATGCAGCGGTGTGTGCCAGAGGGTACAGTAGCAAGGCTCTGCAAAGGCATCCTTGTGATAGGACAGGGTTTCTGGACACAGCTAGAGAAATCAACCCAGTGTACCTTTGCGTTAAATCCGGGCCACTTGCAGCCCCACACTGGGATTTCCTTCTCACTAAGGCAAATCCAACCAGCCTCTACAGCACCTCTGCCAGCCCCACTGGCCGGCCAGAGCCACAAAAGCAAACCCCCAGACTTCCCAGATGCTTGAGGCTTGGTTGGATTTGCCTTAGTGAGAAGGAAATCCCAGACTGGGGCTGTAAGTGGCACAGATTTTAAGCAAAGACACCTTGGATTGATTTCTCTAGCTGTGCCCAGAAACCCTATCCTATCACAATCTTAAACAGCTTCTCACTGCTTGGCATCCTACCCTACAACAGGGGTCGGCAACCAAATTAGCAAGAAGAGCCAATGCTTTCGAACTCGGTAAAAAACTCAAGCATTCCAGAGTTGCACTGCATGTGAATACGAGACTGTCCTTAATAAATAAAGTTGAACCAGATTTCTTGCAACCTCTCTCCTAAGAATAGCGCACAGACAATGATTTGTAACATGATCCATATTCACTGCAGGGCAGTCTCAGGAGCAGGACATTCACAAACATTTTATTTATTCTATTTCCTCACACTTCACGTGTGTTACTTCCTGACTTTCACTCCCGAACCCACTTTACTTGTGACAATTTTACTTCACATCAGTTTCAGTTTTCTTTCTTAAAATGCGCATTACCAGCAGGAATGCAGCAAGCTCCCCGTTCCTTTTCAAAATTAAGACTTTCTTAGTAACTCCATCAAAACACAGCCACAAAGTCATATCCCACAGTGCACTGCAGGCATTAAAGGCAGAGTTCGCCAATGTTTCGAGATCACATATCGTTTGCTATTTAGATCTGCATTGTTCATTGTTGGGCTTTTAGATGTTCACCGTTTATTGAAAAGAATCAGAAGAATTTTTTTTTTTTTACTTTGCAATTATAGCGTCGGGAGCCACAAAGAAGTCCTTAAAGAGCCGCAGGCTGCAGACCGCTGCCCTAGTTATGTCCTTGTGAGAGTGTAAGAGGGAGGCCAGGCAGGGCAGGGGATAAACAAGGCCTGTTGGCAAAATCAGCCCCACCCCGGTTCACCTGTGGCCAGTGTCAGGCCTGGAGGGGTATAAAGGAAGGAAGCCAGGCCAGTTTGAGGCTGACCAGACAAGAGGCAGGAGGTCCCAGGCCAGAGCTGCCACCCAGTTGGCGGCTGGAGGACGCAGCCCATGACCCTTCCCCAGGCACTGAGAGGTGTGGGGAGGCTCCCCCCACCAGGGAACCCCTCTCCCACCAAAGGGAGAACTAGATTCTCAGGGCCATGCCCCAAAATTAACCCATAGACTCTTGGGCAGGGCTGAACACACGCCCAACAGGCCCTGGCCGGGGGGCTAGCCACTAGGCCACCCAGTCCCAGGTGCGAACTGCTCACAGTCCTCCTCATCTCAATCTTTTCTTTCTCTACCCTTCAGTCGTAGGTTGCAGATACTCAGAGACGGCTCGGTCACGGATCGCAAAAGTTTTAGGGGCCCGAACAAGGTCAGGTTCTAGGACCCAGCAGAAAGCTTCGGGGCAGGCACTGGGTGTAATTTCAGCTGACTCCTCTGACAACCAGGGGGGAGAAAGCTTGGCTGTGTTTTCTGCTAGAACAGCAGTTCCCAACCTTCTCCAGATGGGGACCCACTTTGGCAATTCAGGAAGACTTGGTGACCCAGGGCAAGTCGAAAATGAAGCCGGGGGGGCAGAGCCATAACTAGCTAATTTTGTGCTTGAGGCAAGAACATAAAATTGCCCCCTCGTGTGTATATATCCACAGGAGTTATTTCATAGAAAAGGGAAATCTACTAATAAAATAATAACACTGCATTTACAACAGTCAGTCAGAGCTGTGGTGGTGGAAAGCCTCAGCCCCAAACTGCTCCCTCCGGCTTAAACCCCGCAATCGGGGCTAGAGGGAGCGAGGGGTGTCACATGCAGGGGCGGGAGGGAGTCACACTTGGGGGCTAGGAGTCACTCACAGGTTAGAAGGAGCTCAGGGAGGCCCAGGGACCCCCGTGGCTGGAAGTGGGCTGGGGTGCAGAGACCGGCCAGCAGCATCAGCTGCAGGAACCCTGCTGGGGTCTGGGGGGACCCCATCTCCTGCAGAGGCTGGAAGCCAGGGAGCTGATCAGCTCTGCCCTCCTTCCCAACCTCAGCCTCAGGACCCCACCTTACCTGACCTGAGTGCTGTTCCTAAGATGTACAGTTCTCTGCCCTGCAGCTGACATGGTTCTCAATGGAACTGATTGGCTTCACTGCCTGAGGGCTGTTAATCCAATTAAGAAGTTGAGAACCACTTCAGCAGTGTGAATGGCTTCTTAATAGCCACCTGTGGGGCTGCCCAGCCCAGCTGTTGATCTTTTTGAAATGTAATCACCACCCATGTTTGGGTCCTGACCCATAGGTTGGGAAACCCTGTGTCAGAATACCTAGAATACATGCAAACCCTGAGGAGATGGTGAATTCAGAGCAGAGTGCATGGGCGTGTACAAGCTGCGTTCAGAGCAGAGTAGCAATATCACCTGTTTACGGCGTCTTACCTCATTCCAGGTGGGATTCTGTTCCTCCTGCACAACTCTGGTACTCCTTGTGACATCTGAGAGAGATTAGACATACCAGGTTGTGATGAAGTCGGGTGTGTGTGTAAGAGTCAGGCTGGATGTGTGTGTGATAGGCGGAGCAGCTCCCAGTGGCTAAGGATGACCCTCAGGGGCTGTAACCTAAGCTAGCAGGTAACACCTCTGTCCTGAACAAAGAGCAGGGAGACAAGTATCGGAGAGGTGGCCCTGTTAGTCTGTAGCTTCAAGAACAACAAAAAGTCTTGTGGCACCTGATAGACTAACAGCTATTTTGGAGCATGAGCTTTCGTGGGCACAGACCCGCTTCATCCTGTGCATGAGTGGTGGGGTGGTTTCAGAGGGGTATTTAAAGAGTGGGGTCCCAGGAAAGGGAGGGCCAGAGCTGACAAGGTCTATTCAGCAAGGTGGAAATGGCCCAGTATCAACAGTACTTACCACAAGAGTCAAAAACAAGTCAGATCAGACAGGGGGATGTGAGCCATTGTCAGCATCTAATGGGGAGCTATCAACATGCAAAGCAGAGAAACTGCCTTTGTAAGCTGCGAGCCACTCCCAGTCTCTGTTTAATTCATGGTTAATGGAGCCAAATTTGCAAATAAATTGCACCTCAGAGATTTCTCTCTCCATTTGGTTCCTGAAATTTTTTTGGCTCTTTGGCATACTTGGCTTAATCTAATTCTTGACTCCCCCCAGCCCCTCTGCTCTATGATTTCCTCACCTTGATAATTTTTTTTCTGATTTGTCAACTTTGATTACTGTTTTGGTTCTTTATGCCTTAATATGGAGTCTGTTCTGCGATGGCTATGGTCTGAAGAAGTGGGTCTGTCCCACGAAAGCTCACCTAATAAACTATTTTGTTAGTCTTTAAAGTGCTACTGGACTGCTTTTCTATTTTTATCAATGTCTCATTCTTGTATGTGAAGTTAGAAATATGAAGTATGAATCTATTTATAAGTTTAAATTTGCTAGTGGAAGTGCCATTACTGGTGCCCCAGGCACCTAATGGCTTGGTAATCAAATCAACAACTTGTAAACAGCCTTGTTTTAAATCCAGAAGGTGGTTTGTGCTAGAAAGACATGTGACTACACCATCTGGGACTGAAATCCATTTTGACTCCAGTGTTTTACATCCCCTTCTCCCACGGAAAAACAATAGATGTCTGCCCTTGGGGAGAGGCTGTTTAAGCAATGGGAAGCTATCCTCTCTTGGGCTAAGGGGAAACAAAGAGCTTTGAAAGGCTGAAGACCCTGTCAAAGTAAAAGATAATCTTTGACTTGAAGATTGTGCCTGAGGTAAGAACAGCTGTTTAGGGCAGGACTTTGCACGTAACAAGTTTAGTAGTGGATTAGAACTAGCTATGCATTTTCTTTTCAATTTAGTAACTTAATTGACCTGTCTGGTTTCACTTGTAACCACTTAAATCCTATTCTTTGCACTTCATAACAACACTTCTGTTTACTTTCAGGGCCAGTATAAAAAATGGTCACCAGAAGGAGGGGAAGTAACCACTCAGGGCTATCCCTAAGTGTGACATTACTGGATTTCTAAATTAAATAGGAAAACCATTTCTGTAATCACTGTGTTACGTTTCACCAACTCCTGGGCCAAGTGCGGTGGCTGATGAAAGCGGGTGATTCACTGAATCAGCTATTGGCTCTGTGCCGGTGTTGGGAGTGTTTTGGAGCTAAGGGTCACCACGGAAGGTGGGTCGCCTCCCAGTTGGGTGACGTGGGCTGAACAAAGGCACAGAGACTCCGCCTTGGAATCCACATGGCAATTCTATGAAGATGTCCCTGGCAGTGACCAGTTCTTTCTTCAGGCCTCATGAACTAAACCTGTGTGGACTGCGGGCCTGTCCCTCAGGGGATATATTTTTCCGAGACTGGCAAGAACAGCAGCTTGTACCATTGGCTGTATCATGCATCCGTAGCTTTAACTGACGTGTGGAATTAACCACTGTAATAATTTTTCTCCCTCACTCTATTCTTCCTTTATTAACAAACCTTTAGATGTTAGATTCTACAGGACTGGCCCAGCGTGCTGTTTTGGGTAACGTGTAAGCATATTAGAGAGAAAGCCAGGCTAGTCCATATACTATCAAAACAAAAAAGCAGTCGAGTAGCACTTTAAAGACTAACAAAATAATTTATCAGGTGGTGACCTTTCGTGGGACAGACCCACTTCTTCAGCCCATAGGAAGCCTGTTCTGGTCTGGGTCTGGTCTGAAGAAGTGGGTCCGTCCCACGAAAGCTCACCACCTGCTAAATTATTTTGTTAGCCTTTAAAGTGGTACTCGACTGCTGTTTGGTTTTTATGTAAGTGTATATTGACCGGGGACTGTGGCTGGACCCTTTGGGGCCTGGAAAAATCTGTGTGCAGTTGGTGAAACAGGTTTAAGACCCTCTCATCTAAATTTGAGGCTGTTGGGCTGGGCTGGTAGAACATCTGGGAAGGCTGGGGGTTTGCTTGTGTGGCTTCTGGCTGGCCAGAGGGGCTGGCAGAGGAACTTTTGTGGCTGGCTTGGTTTGCCTTATAAAGGAGACCCCAACCGGAGGCCAGGTTTTAAGCCATCTGCCCAGGGTAGGTTCTCTCAGCTTGGCTCTTTGTTTACTACCTGGAGGAGAGGGGAAGCAACCACTCAGGGCTACCCCTAGGCGGATGTTCAGCGTGTGCAGCTGTGGGGGGTTTCACTAAATGTGGGAACTGCTTTCTCCTACGCCGCAGCTGTGTATGCTTGGTACAGCCAGAGAGCAGTGCTGCCTTGAGCAGTCCTAAACCCCTCAGCCCCCACCGCTGTCCCCGTGTCCCAGCCCCCCAGTACTTAAGGTCCCCCCGACCCACTCCACCTCCTGGCCCCGGCAGTGCAATCCTCTGGCCCCTCCGCCCTGCCTCCCGACCCCATAGCCCAATCCCCCAGCCCCTGCTCTGGCTGCCACCAGTGGCCCCAGCGTCCCAGCCCCCTGCTCCGCATCCCAAGCCCACAGCTCTAGCTGGCTGCACTGCTCCCCCTTCTGCCTGTCCCCACACCAGGCTTCTCTGCCTTACTCCTGCCCCTACAGCCTTTAATGGGCCGAGACAAAATGCACCTGAGAAGAGCAAAGGATTATCAGCTCATCTCTTGGAAAAGACTGTCAACCTGTTGTTACCTCTGAAGCTGGCAGACACGAGGGAGTCGGGCGTGGGGAATTTTGCAGGGGGGATGCTCGCGGAGAGAACAACGAGGTGTAGCATTTCCGTCCCGCCTCTGCGGCTTGTCGGCCTTCTTCACGGCAACACAGAAAAGCCCGTTCTGCAACAACGCAGGCCCATCAGCGCGTTCGTACTTCCCCTTCACTCTGCCCCGTCCCCGGGTTCTGTCTTGCTGGCGGGCTCTTAGGCCGAGTCTATGCTAGACCTTAAAGTTGATCGTAAAGACACAATTCCAGCAACGGCAATTGCAGGCCTGGATTCGACTTATCCGGCCGCCCTCACTGGGGGAGTTTGATGGGACAAACTCTCCCATAGACCTCCCTTAGTCCTCATGAGGTTGAGGCGTTCAGGGGTCAACTGTCGACCCCGACAGTTTGATATTGCGCGTCCCCACTCAGCGCACGAAATCAAACCCCGGAAGAGTGACCCCGACCGGGCTGATCCCCGGGGAGCAAAGACAGGCCCGGAAATACCTCCCGTGTTTACAGCTCACCTCCCAATGCTGCGGGGCGGCTGTGGCAGAAGAACCGTCTCCATGGACCGCAGTTTGCGTTTCCGGGAGGTAGGTCAGAATGAGGAGTGACATCACAGAGGAGAGCGCATCCAGGAAGTGATGCCATTATCGGAAAGAAAGACACCAGCTGTTTGAGCACTTGATATGGTTGACCACTTTGAGTGCTGGTAACACTCTCCGCCCTCGTTAAATGAGTACTTGATTTACGAGTACTCAAATGAGGGATGCATACACTAATACGAGTGTAACACCCTCCCCGCGGCTCCAACCCCCTGTAGTTGACACCCCCCCCGCCAGCCCCACAGCCCCAACCCACTGCAGCCAGCCCCCCACCGCCAGCACCGTGGCCCCAAACCGCGGCACCCTGATCGGCCCCATGGCCAGACCCCCATGCTGGCTCTGCGGCCTTTACCGTGGCAGCTTGAATGCTCCATCGCCCTGCAGCCTGACCCCCCCCCCCCACTGGCCCCGCAGCCTCAAATTGCGGCGGCTGGACCCCCTTGCTGGCCCTGCAGCCAGAACCCCCTGCCACCTGTACCCTCCAAGGCCCTGACACCTGCCCCATAGCCTGAACCACCCTACAGACCCAACCCCCCACCAGATTTTAACCCTCCCTCCCACTCCCAGCCCCAAACTACCCCCAGCCTGTAACCCTCCCCCAACCCAAGGTTCACTCACCTTTCAAAAGCAGCACCACCTGCTCCCCCTCCTTCCACGAGTTAGGAGCCCGAGGAACCAACCAGAAACTTTTACCTGTATTTTAATGGGAATTTAGTGTCCCTCATGAGTTTTCACCTACGGGCAGAAAGCTGGGAACCAACTGTGCTCATATTGCAAGAGATGAATGTACCTGGACACTGGTACTGTGCATAAACTCTCGCTCTGGTCCCTGCATTCAGCAGGAGGGGTAGCTCTGTGGTTTGCACGATGGCCAGCTAAACCTGGGGTTGTGAGCTCAGTCCTTGAGGAGACCATTTAGGGATTGGGGCAAATAGATGTCAGGGAGGGTTCTTGGCCCTGCCAAGAGGGCAGGGGACTGGATTAGATGACCTCCTGAGTTCTAAGAGATGTTTATCTCTAATTATTTGCAATTATTATTAATTGCAAGCCTGCCCACAAAGATGCTCCTTCCTCTCCTTGTGAGGTGGATCCCGTCTCTTCCCAGCAATCCGTGTTCATGAAAAAGAATCCCATGGTCCAAGAAACCAAATCCTTCTCTGCGACACCACCTACGCAACCACACATTTACCTCTGTGATTCGACGATCCCTACCTGGACCCTCTCCTTCCACGGGGAGGATGGACTAGAACACCACTTGTGCTCCGTATTCCTTGATCTTCCTTCCTAGGGTTATGTAATCTGCCGTGATCTCATCAAGGTCACTCTTGGCTGTATCATTGGTTCCTACATGGAGAAGCAGGAAGGGGTAATAGTCTACAGGTTTAACAATTTTTGGCAGAGACTCTGTAACATCCCAGATTCTAGCTCCTGGCAAGCAGCAAACTTGCCGGGATTCTAGGTCCAGACGGCAGATGGATGACTCCGTCCCTCTTAGGAGGGAGTCCCAGACCACCACCTCATGTCTCCTCCTCTTAGGGGTGGTTGTCATAGAACCCCCATCCCTACAACTGCGTATCCCATGCCTTAGAAACCGTGGGGACTCCTTCTAATCCAACCCCTGTGAGGTATCAGCCCCAGCTAGCTCCGCCGTATCACCTGTGCAGAGAGGCTGAAAGCAGTTACTTAACTCCGCTGGAATGGGAGAGACCTGAACTGGTTTTCTCCTCCTGGAGGTAAGATGCTTCCAGTTCTCCTCCTTGCTTTGAGCAGCCTGCTGTTCCTGCACTATTACGTGGTGCCTTCTATGCAGAAAGTCTTCACCCTCTCTGATGGCCCTGGGGGTTGATATTTGCACCTCAAGTCCTCTAACCTTCTCCTCCAAAATGGCTACCAGCTTGCACTTAGTACATAGAAAATCCTTTCTTTCATCTGCAAGGAAGACAAACACGGCACAAGCCCTGCAGGTCACAACAGCAAACTTCTCAGGAGCCCTGTCACCGGCCATTTTCTCCCTTTTCAGGAGATCCCTTAGATGTTTCTAGTGCCGCCTTTAAGGGCACAAGAAAAACAAACCTATAAGAAAGGGAAAACAGATATGGGGCTCCCCCCATTAGCTGCTCCTGTTCGCTGCCTTTATGCTGTTTCCCTGGGTAGGAAGGTGTCACCTGGTTGCCTTGGTTACAAAGGCCATGGAGGGCCATTGTCTATGTGTGAGACACCATCACACCCACACTCCCCTCACCACTACACGCTCATGCTGTGCCTAGGGAAACTGAGGCACCACCTGCTGCTTCTATAGGACAATAGGAAACACAGACAATTTAACCAGGGGAATAAAATCCTCACACTCCCCACTTCATCAGGCCATGGCTGGGCAGTGGGCACTGTGGATGGGTGCCGTGAGGGGGTGGTGAGTGCTATGGCTGGGTGGTGGGGTGGGTGCTGTGGCAGGGCAGGGGGTGCCATAGGGGGCGGTGGGGTGGGTTCCGTGGGGGAGCGGTGGGTGCTGTGGCAGGGCAGGGGGCGCTATGGTTGGGTGCCGGGGTGGGTGCCATGGGGGGCGGTGGGGTGGGTGCCGTGGGGGGGCGGTGGGTGCTGTGGCAGGGCAGGGGGCGCTATGGTTGGGTGCCGGGGTGGGTGCCATGGGGGGCGGTGGGGTGGGTGCCGTGGGGGGGCGGTGGGTGCTGTGGCAGGGCAGGGGGCGCTATGGTTGGGTGCCGGGGTGGGTGCCATGGGGGGAAGTGGGGTGGGGGCTGTGGGGGCTGTGGCAGAGCAGGGGGCGCTATGGTTGGGTGCCGGGGTGGGTGCCATGGGGGGCAGTGGGGTGGGTGCTGTGGGGGCTGTGGGAGGGCAGGGGGCGCTATGGTTGGGTGCCGGGGTGGGTGCCATGGGGGGCAGTGGGGTGGGTGCTGTGGGGGCTGTGGCAGGGCAGGGGGCGCTATGGTTGGGTGCCGGGGTGGGTGCCATGGGGGGCAGTGGGGTGGGTGCTGTGGGGGCTGTGGCAGGGCAGGGGGCGCTATGGTTGGGTGCCGGGGTGGGTGCCATGGGGGGCAGTGGGGTGGGTGCTGTGGGGGCTGTGGCAGGGCAGGGGGCGCTATGGTTGGGTGCCGGGGTGGGTGCCATGGGGGGCAGTGGGGTGGGGGCTGTGGCAGGGCAGGGGGCGCTATGGTTGGGTGCCGGGGTGGGTGCCATGGGGGGCAGTGGGGTGGGGGCTGTGGGGGCTGTGGCAGGGCAGGGGGCGCTATGGCTGGGTGCCGGGGTGGGTGCCATGGGGGGCAGTGGGGTGGGTGCTGTGGGGGCTCTGGCAGGGCAGGGGGCGCTATGGCTGGGTGCCGGGGTGGGTGCCATGGGGGGCGGTGGGGTGGGTGCCATCGGGGGGCGGTGGGTGCTGTGGCAGGGCAGGGGGCGCTATGGTTGGGTGCCGGGGTGGGTGCCATGGGGGGCAGTGGGGTGGGTGCTGTGGGGGCTGTGGCAGGGCAGGGGGCGCTATGGCTGGGTGCCGGGGTGGGTGCCATGGGGGGCGGTGGGGTGGGTGCTGTGGGTGCTGTGGCAGGGCAGGGGGCGCTATAGTTGGGTGCCGGGGTGGGTGCCATGGGGGGCAGTGGGGTGGGTGCTGTGGGGGCTGTGGCAGGGCAGGGGGCGCTATGGTTGGGTGCCGGGGTGGGTGCCATGGGGGGCAGTGGGGTGGGTGCTGTGGGGGCTGTGGCAGGACAGGGGGCGCTATGGTTGGGTGCCGGGGTGGGTGCCATGGGGGGCAGTGGGGTGGGTGCTGTGGGGGCTGTGGCAGGGCAGGGGGCGCTATGGTTGGGTGCCGGGGTGGGTGCCATGGGGGGCAGTGGGGTGGGGGCTGTGGCAGGGCAGGAGGCGCTATGGTTGGGTGCTGGGGTGGGTGCCATGGGGGGCAGTGGGGTGGGGGCTGTGGCATGGCAGGAGGCGCTAGGGTTGGGTGCCGGGGTGGGTGCCATGGGGGGCAGTGGGGTGGGTGCTGTGGGGGCTGTGGCAGGGCAGGGGGCGCTATGGTTGGGTGCCGGGGTGGGTGCCATGGGGGGCAGTGGGGTGGGGGCTGTGGCAGGGCAGGAGGCGCTAGGGTTGGGTGCCGGGGTGGGTGCCATGGGGGGCAGTGGGGTGGGTGCTGTGGGGGCTGTGGCAGGGCAGGGGGCGCTATGGTTGGGTGCCGGGGTGGGTGCCATGGGGGGCAGTGGGGTGGGTGCTGTGGGGGCTGTGGCAGGGCAGGGGGCGCTATGGTTGGGTGCCGGGGTGGGTGCCATGGGGGGCAGTGGGGTGGGGGCTGTGGCAGGGCAGGAGGCGCTAGGGTTGGGTGCCGGGGTGGGTGCCATGGGGGGCAGTGGGGTGGGGGCTGTGGGTGCTGTGGCAGGGCAGGGGGCGCTATGGTTGGGTGCCGGGGTGGGTGCCATGGGGGGCAGTGGGGTGGGTGCTGTGGGGGCTGTGGCAGGGCAGGGGGCGCTATGGTTGGGTGCCGGGGTGGGTGCCATGGGGGGCAGTGGGGTGGGTGCTGTGGGGGCTGTGGCAGGGCAGGGGGCGCTATGGTTGGGTGCCGGGGTGGGTGCCATGGGGGGCAGTGGGGTGGGGGCTGTGGCAGGGCAGGAGGCGCTATGGTTGGGTGGCGGGGTGGGTGCCATGGGGGGCAGTGGGGTGGGGGCTGTGGCAGGGCAGGAGGCGCTAGGGTTGGGTGCCGGGGTGGGTGCCATGGGGGGCAGTGGGGTGGGTGCTGTGGGGGCTGTGGTAGGGCAGGGGGCGCTATGGTTGGGTGCCGGGGTGGGTGCCATGGGGGGCAGTGGGGTGGGTGCTGTGGGGGCTGTGGCAGGGCAGGGGGCGCTATGGTTGGGTGCCGGGGTGGGTGCCATGGGGGGCAGTGGGGTGGGGGCTGTGGCAGGGCAGGAGGCGCTAGGGTTGGGTGCCGGGGTGGGTGCCATGGGGGGCAGTGGGGTGGGTGCTGTGGGGGCTGTGGCAGGGCAGGGGGCGCTATGGTTGGGTGCCGGGGTGGGTGCCATGGGGGGCAGTGGGGTGGGGGCTGTGGCAGGGCAGGAGACGCTAGGGTTGGGTGCCGGGGTGGGTGCCATGGCGGGCAGTGGGGTGGGTGCTGTGGCAGGGCAGGGGGCGCTATGGTTGGGTGCCGGGGTGGGTGCCATGGGGGGCAGTGGGGTGGGTGCTGTGGGGGCTGTGGCAGGGCAGGGGGCGCTATGGTTGGGTGCCGGGGTGGGTGCCATGGGGGGCAGTGGGGTGGGGGCTGTGGCAGGGCAGGAGGCGCTAGGGTTGGGTGCCGGGGTGGGTGCCATGGGGGGCAGTGGGGTGGGTGCTGTGGGGGCTGTGGCAGGGCAGGGGGCGCTATGGTTGGGTGCCGGGGTGGGTGCCATGGGGGGCAGTGGGGTGGGGGCTGTGGCAGGGCAGGGGGCGCTATAGTTGGGTGCCGGGGTGGGTGCCATGGGGGGCAGTGGGGTGGGTGCTGTGGGGGCTGTGGGAGGGCAGGGGGCGCTATGGTTGGGTGCCGGAGTGGGTGCCATGGGGGGCAGTGGGGTGGGGGCTGTGGCAGGGCAGGGGGCGCTATGGTTGGGTGCCGGGGTGGGTGCCATGGGGGGCAGTGGGGTGGGGGCTGTGGCATGGCAGGAGGCGCTAGGGTTGGGTGCCAGGGTGGGTGCCATGGGGGGCAGTGGGGTGGGTGCTGTGGGGGCTGTGGCAGGGCAGGGGGCGCTATGGTTGGGTGCCGGGGTGGGTGCCATGGGGGGCAGTGGGGTGGGGGCTGTGGCAGGGCAGGAGGCGCTAGGGTTGGGTGCCGGGGTGGGTGCCATGGGGGGCAGTGGGGTGGGTGCTGTGGGGGCTGTGGCAGGGCAGGGGGCGCTATGGTTGGGTGCCGGGGTGGGTGCCATGGGGGGCAGTGGGGTGGGGGCTGTGGCAGGGCAGGAGACGCTAGGGTTGGGTGCCGGGGTGGGTGCCATGGCGGGCAGTGGGGTGGGTGCTGTGGCAGGGCAGGGGGCGCTATGGTTGGGTGCCGGGGTGGGTGCCATGGGGGGCAGTGGGGTGGGTGCTGTGGGGGCTGTGGCAGGGCAGGGGGCGCTATGGTTGGGTGCCGGGGTGGGTGCCATGGGGGGCAGTGGGGTGGGGGCTGTGGCAGGGCAGGAGGCGCTAGGGTTGGGTGCCGGGGTGGGTGCCATGGGGGGCAGTGGGGTGGGTGCTGTGGGGGCTGTGGCAGGGCAGGGGGCGCTATGGTTGGGTGCCGGGGTGGGTGCCATGGGGGGCAGTGGGGTGGGGGCTGTGGCAGGGCAGGGGGCGCTATAGTTGGGTGCCGGGGTGGGTGCCATGGGGGGCAGTGGGGTGGGTGCTGTGGGGGCTGTGGGAGGGCAGGGGGCGCTATGGTTGGGTGCCGGAGTGGGTGCCATGGGGGGCAGTGGGGTGGGGGCTGTGGCAGGGCAGGGGGCGCTATGGTTGGGTGCCGGGGTGGGTGCCATGGGGGGCAGTGGGGTGGGGGCTGTGGCATGGCAGGAGGCGCTAGGGTTGGGTGCCAGGGTGGGTGCCATGGGGGGCAGTGGGGTGGGGGCTGTGGGGGCTGTGGCAGGGCAGGGGGCGCTATGGTTGGGTGCCGGGGTGGGTGCCATGGGGGGCAGTGGGGTGGGTGCTGTGGGGGCTGTGGCAGGGCAGGGGGCGCTATGGTTGGGTGCAGGGGTGGGTGCCATGGGGGGCAGTGGGGTGGGGGCTGTGGCAGGGCAGGAGGCGCTATGGTTGGGTGCCGGGGTGGGTGCCATGGGGGGCAGTGGGGTGGGGGCTGTGGCAGGGCAGGAGGCGCTAGGGTTGGGTGCCGGGGTGGGTGCCATGGGGGGCAGTGGGGTGGGTGCTGTGGGGGCTGTGGCAGGGCAGGGGGCGCTACGGTTGGGTGCCCGGGTGGGTGCCATGGGGGGCAGTGGGGTGGGTGCTGTGGGGGCTGTGGCAGGGCAGGGGGCGCTATGGTTGGGTGCCGGGGTGGGTGCCATGGGGGGCAGTGGGGTGGGTGCTGTGGGGGCTGTGGCAGGGCAGGGGGCGCTATGGTTGGGTGCCGGGGTGGGTGCCATGGGGGGCAGTGGGGTGGGGGCTGTGGCAGGGCAGGAGGCGCTAGGGTTGGGTGCCGGGGTGGGTGCCATGGGGGGCAGTGGGGTGGGTGCTGTGGGGGCTGTGGCAGGGCAGGGGGCGCTATGGTTGGGTGCCGGGGTGGGTGCCATGGGGGGCAGTGGGGTGGGGGCTGTGGCAGGGCAGGGGGCGCTATGGTTGGGTGCCGGGGTGGGTGCCATGGGGGGCAGTGGGGTGGGTGCTGTGGGGGCTGTGGGAGGGTAGGGGGCGCTATGGTTGGGTGCCGGGGTGGGTGCCATGGGGGGCAGTGGGGTGCGGGCTGTGGCAGGGCAGGGGGCGCTAGGGTTGGGTGCCGGGGTGGGTGCCATGGGGGGCAGTGGAGTGGGTGCTGTGGGGGCTGTGGCAGGGCAGGGGGCGCTATGGTTGGGTGCCGGGGTGGGTGTCATGGGGGGCAGTGGGGTGGGTGCTGTGGGGGCTGTGGCAGGGCAGGGGGCGCTATGGTTGGGTGCCGGGGTGGGTGCCATGGGGGGCAGTGGGGTGGGGGCTGTGGCAGGGCAGGGGGCGCTATGGTTGGGTGCCGGGGTGGGTGCCATGGGGGGCAGTGGGGTGGGGGCTGTGGCAGGGCAGGGGGCGGTATGGTTGGGTGCCGGGGTGGGTGCCATGGGGGGCAGTGGGGTGGGTGCTGTGGGGGCTGTGGCAGGGCAGGGGGCGCTATGGTTGGGTGCCGGGGTGGGTGCCATGGGGGGCAGTGGGGTGGGGGCTGTGGCAGGGCAGGGGGTGCTATGGTTGGGTGCCGGGGTGGGTGCCATGGGGGGCAGTGGGGTGGGTGCTGTGGGGGCTGTGGCAGGGCAGGGGGCGCTATGGTTGGGTGCCGGGGTGGGTGCCATGGGGGGCGGTGGGGTGGGGGCTGTGGCAGGGCAGGGGGCGCTATGGTTGGGTGCCGGGGTGGGTGCCATGGGGGGCGGTGGGGTGGGGGCTGTGGCAGGACAGGGGGCGCTATGGTTGGGTGCCGGGGTGGGTGCCATGGGGGGCGGTGGGGTGGGGGCTGTGGCAGGGCAGGAGGCGCTATGGTTGGGTGCCGGGGTGGGTGCCATGGGGGGCAGTGGGGTGGGGGCTGTGGCAGGGCAGGGGGCGCTATGGTTGGGTGCCGGGGTGGGTGCCATGGGGGGCAGTGGGGTGGGTGCTGTGGGGGCTGTGGCAGGGCAGGGGGCGCTATGGCTGGGTGCCGGGGTGGGTGCTATGGGGGGCAGTGGGGTGGGGGCTGTGGCAGGGCAGGAGGCGCTATGGTTGGGTGCCGGGGTGGGTGCCATGGGGGGCAGTGGAGTGGGGGCTGTGGCAGGGCAGGAGGCGCTAGGGTTGGGTGCCGGGGTGGGTGCCATGGGGGGCAGTGGGGTGGGTGCTGTGGGTGCTGTGGCAGGGCAGGGGGCGCTATGGTTGGGTGCCGGGGTGGGTGCCATGGGGGGCAGTGGGGTGGGTGCTGTGGGGGCTGTGGCAGGGCAGGGGGCGCTATGGCTGGGTGCCGGGGTGGGTGCTATGGGGGGCAGTGGGGTGGGGGCTGTGGCAGGGCAGGAGGCGCTATGGTTGGGTGCCGGGGTGGGTGCCATGGGGGGCAGTGGGGTGGGTGCTGTGGGGGCTGTGGCAGGGCAGGGGGTGCTATGGTTGGGTGCCGGGGTGGGTGCCATGGGGGGCAGTGGAGTGGGGGCTGTGGCAGGGCAGGAGGCGCTAGGGTTGGGTGCCGGGGTGGGTGCCATGGGGGGCAGTGGGGTGGGTGCTGTGGGGGCTGTGGCAGGGCAGGGGGCGCTATGGTTGGGTGCCGGGGTGGGTGCCATGGGGGGCAGTGGGGTGGGTGCTGTGGGGGCTGTGGCAGGGCAGGGGGCGCTATGGTTGGGTGCCGGGGTGGGTGCCATGGGGGGCAGTGGGGTGGGGGCTGTGGCAGGGCAGGGGGCGCTAGGGTTGGGTGCCGGGGTGGGTGCCATGGGGGGCAGTGGAGTGGGTGCTGTGGGGGCTGTGGCAGGGCAGGGGGCGCTATGGTTGGGTGCCGGGGTGGGTGCCATGGGGGGCAGTGGGGTGGGGGCTGTGGGTGCTGTGGCAGGGCAGGAGGCGCTATGGTTGGGTGCCGGGGTGGGTGCCATGGGCGGCAGTGGGGTGGGGGCTGTGGGTGCTGTGGCAGGGCAGGGGGCGCTCTGGTTGGGTGCCGGGGTGGGTGCCATGGGGGGCAGTGGGGTGGGTGCTGTGGGGGCTGTGGCAGGGCAGGGGGCGCTATGGTTGGGTGCCGGGGTGGGTGCCATGGGGGGCAGTGGGGTGGGGGCTGTGGCAGGGCAGGGGGCGCTATGGTTGGGTGCCGGGGTGGGTGCCATGGGGGGCAGTGGGGTGGGTGCTGTGGGGGCTGTGGCAGGGCAGGGGGCGCTATGGTTGGGTGCCGGGGTGGGTGCCATGGGGGGCAGTGGGGTGGGGGCTGTGGCAGGGCAGGGGGCGCTATGGTTGGGTGCCGGGGTGGGTGCCATGGGGGGCGGTGGGGTGGGGGCTGTGGCAGGGCAGGAGGCGCTATGGTTGGGTGCCGGGGTGGGTGCCATGGGGGGCGGTGGGGTGGGGGCTGTGGCAGGGCAGGAGGCGCTAGGGTTGGGTGCCGGGGTGGGTGCCATGGGGGGCAGTGGGGTGGGGGCTGTGGGTGCTGTGGCAGGGCAGGGGGCGCTATGGTTGGGTGCCGGGGTGGGTGCCATGGGGGGCAGTGGGGTGGGTGCTGTGGGGGCTGTGGCAGGGCAGGGGGCGCTATGGTTGGGTGCCGGGGTGGGTGCCATGGGGGGCAGTGGGGTGGGTGCTGTGGGGGCTGTGGCAGGGCAGGGGGCGCTATGGTTGGGTGCCGGGGTGGGTGCCATGGGGGGCAGTGGGGTGGGGGCTGTGGCAGGGAAGGAGGCGCTATGGTTGGGTGCCGGGGTGGGTGCCATGGGGGGCAGTGGGGTGGGGGCTGTGGGGGCTGTGGCAGGGCAGGGGGCGCTATGGTTGGGTGCCGGGGTGGGTGCCATGGGGGGCAGTGGGGTGGGTGCTGTGGGGGCTGTGGCAGGGCAGGGGGCGCTATGGTTGGGTGCCGGGGTGGGTGCCATGGGGGGCAGTGGGGTGGGGGCTGTGGCAGGGCAGGAGGCGCTAGGGTTGGGTGCCGGGGTGGGTGCCATGGGGGGCAGTGGGGTGGGTGCTGTGGGGGCTGTGGCAGGGCAGGGGGCGCTATGGTTGGGTGCCGGGGTGGGTGCCATGGGGGGCAGTGGGGTGGGGGCTGTGGCAGGGCAGGGGGCGCTATAGTTGGGTGCCGGGGTGGGTGCCATGGGGGGCAGTGGGGTGGGTGCTGTGGGGGCTGTGGGAGGGAAGGGGGCGCTATGGTTGGGTGCCGGAGTGGGTGCCATGGGGGGCAGTGGGGTGGGGGCTGTGGCAGGGCAGGGGGCGCTATGGTTGGGTGCCGGGGTGGGTGCCATGGGGGGCAGTGGGGTGGGGGCTGTGGCATGGCAGGAGGCGCTAGGGTTGGGTGCCAGGGTGGGTGCCATGGGGGGCAGTGGGGTGGGGGCTGTGGGGGCTGTGGCAGGGCAGGGGGCGCTATGGTTGGGTGCCGGGGTGGGTGCCATGGGGGGCAGTGGGGTGGGTGCTGTGGGGGCTGTGGCAGGGCAGGGGGCGCTATGGTTGGGTGCCGGGGTGGGTGCCATGGGGGGCAGTGGGGTGGGGGCTGTGGCAGGGCAGGAGGCGCTATGGTTGGGTGCCGGGGTGGGTGCCATGGGGGGCAGTGGGGTGGGGGCTGTGGCAGGGCAGGAGGCGCTAGGGTTGGGTGCCGGGGTGGGTGCCATGGGGGGCAGTGGGGTGGGTGCTGTGGGGGCTGTGGCAGGGCAGGGGGCGCTACGGTTGGGTGCCCGGGTGGGTGCCATGGGGGGCAGTGGGGTGGGTGCTGTGGGGGCTGTGGCAGGGCAGGGGGCGCTATGGTTGGGTGCCGGGGTGGGTGCCATGGGGGGCAGTGGGGTGGGTGCTGTGGGGGCTGTGGCAGGGCAGGGGGCGCTATGGTTGGGTGCCGGGGTGGGTGCCATGGGGGGCAGTGGGGTGGGGGCTGTGGCAGGGCAGGAGGCGCTAGGGTTGGGTGCCGGGGTGGGTGCCATGGGGGGCAGTGGGGTGGGTGCTGTGGGGGCTGTGGCAGGGCAGGGGGCGCTATGGTTGGGTGCCGGGGTGGGTGCCATGGGGGGCAGTGGGGTGGGGGCTGTGGCAGGGCAGGGGGCGCTATGGTTGGGTGCCGGGGTGGGTGCCATGGGGGGCAGTGGGGTGGGTGCTGTGGGGGCTGTGGGAGGGTAGGGGGCGCTATGGTTGGGTGCCGGGGTGGGTGCCATGGGGGGCAGTGGGGTGCGGGCTGTGGCAGGGCAGGGGGCGCTAGGGTTGGGTGCCGGGGTGGGTGCCATGGGGGGCAGTGGAGTGGGTGCTGTGGGGGCTGTGGCAGGGCAGGGGGCGCTATGGTTGGGTGCCGGGGTGGGTGCCATGGGGGGCAGTGGGGTGGGTGCTGTGGGGGCTGTGGCAGGGCAGGGGGCGCTATGGTTGGGTGCCGGGGTGGGTGCCATGGGGGGCAGTGGGGTGGGGGCTGTGGCAGGGCAGGGGGCGCTATGGTTGGGTGCCGGGGTGGGTGCCATGGGGGGCAGTGGGGTGGGGGCTGTGGCAGGGCAGGGGGCGGTATGGTTGGGTGCCGGGGTGGGTGCCATGGGGGGCAGTGGAGTGGGTGCTGTGGGGGCTGTGGCAGGGCAGGGGGCGCTATGGTTGGGTGCCGGGGTGGGTGCCATGGGGGGCAGTGGGGTGGGGGCTGTGGCAGGGCAGGGGGCGCTATGGTTGGGTTCCGGGGTGGGTGCCATGGGGGGCAGTGGGGTGGGGGCTGTGGCAGGGCAGGAGGCGCTAGGGTTGGGTGCCGGGGTGGGTGCCATGGGGGGCAGTGGGGTGGGGGCTGTGGCAGGGCAGGGGGTGCTATGGTTGGGTGCCGGGGTGGGTGCCATGGGGGGCAGTGGGGTGGGTGCTGTGGGGGCTGTGGCAGGGCAGGGGGCGCTATGGTTGGGTGCCGGGGTGGGTGCCATGGGGGGCAGTGGGGTGGGGGCTGTGGCAGGGCAGGGGGCGCTAGGGTTGGGTGCCGGGGTGGGTGCCATGGGGGGCAGTGGGGTGGGTGCTGTGGGGGCTGTGGCAGGGCAGGGGGCGCTATGGTTGGGTGCCGGGGTGGGTGCTATGGGGGGCAGTGGGGTGGGGGCTGTGGCAGGGCAGGAGGCGCTATGGTTGGGTGCCGGGGTGGGTGCCATGGGGGGCAGTGGGGTGGGTGCTGTGGGGGCTGTGGCAGGGCAGGGGGCGCTATGGTTGGGTGCCGGGGTGGGTGCCATGGGGGGCAGTGGAGTGGGGGCTGTGGCAGGGCAGGAGGCGCTAGGGTTGGGTGCCGGGGTGGGTGCCATGGGGGGCAGTGGGGTGGGTGCTGTGGGGGCTGTGGCAGGGCAGGGGGCGCTATGGTTGGGTGCCGGGGTGGGTGCCATGGGGGGCAGTGGAGTGGTTGCTGTGGGGGCTGTGGCAGGGCAGGGGGCGCTAGGGTTGGGTGCCGGGGTGGGTGCCATGGGGGGCAGTGGAGTGGTTGCTGTGGGGGCTGTGGCAGGGCAGGGGGCGCTAGGGTTGGGTGCCGGGGTGGGTGCCATGGGGGGCAGTGGGGTGGGTGCTGTGGGGGCTGTGGCAGGGCAGGGGGCGCTATGGTTGGGTGCCGGGGTGGGTGCCATGGGGGGCAGTGGGGTGGGGGCTGTGGGTGCTGTGGCAGGGCAGGAGGCGCTATGGTTGGGTGCCGGGGTGGGTGCCATGGGGGGCAGTGGAGTGGTTGCTGTGGGGGCTGTGGCAGGGCAGGGGGCGCTATGGTTGGGTGCCGGGGTGGGTGCCATGGGGGGCAGTGGGGTGGGGGCTGTGGGTGCTGTGGCAGGGCAGGGGGCGCTATGGTTGGGTGCCGGGGTGGGTGCCATGGGCGGCAGTGGGGTGGGGGCTGTGGGTGCTGTGGCAGGGCAGGGGGCGCTCTGGTTGGGTGCCGGGGTGGGTGCCATGGGGGGCAGTGGGGTGGGTGCTGTGGGGGCTGTGGCAGGGCAGGGGGCGCTATGGTTGGGTGCCGGGGTGGGTGCCATGGGGGGCAGTGGGGTGGGGGCTGTGGCAGGGCAGGGGGCGCTATGGTTGGGTGCCGGGGTGGGTGCCATGGGGGGCAGTGGGGTGGGTGCTGTGGGGGCTGTGGCAGGGCAGGGGGCGCTATGGTTGGGTGCCGGGGTGGGTGCCATGGGGGGCAGTGGGGTGGGGGCTGTGGCAGGGCAGGGGGCGCTATGGTTGGGTGCCGGGGTGGGTGCCATGGGGGGCAGTGGGGTGGGGGCTGTGGCAGGGCAGGGGGCGCTATGGTTGGGTGCCGGGGTGGGTGCCATGGGGGGCGGTGGGGTGGGGGCTGTGGCAGGGCAGGAGGCGCTATGGTTGGGTGCCGGGGTGGGTGCCATGGGGGGCAGTGGGGTGGGGGCTGTGGCAGGGCAGGGGGCGCTATGGTTGGGTGCCGGGGTGGGTGCCATGGGGGGCGGTGGGGTGGGGGCTGTGGGTGCTGTGGCAGGGCAGGAGGCGCTATGGTTGGGTGCCGGGGTGGGTGCCATGGGGGGCGGTGGGGTGGGGGCTGTGGGTGCTGTGGCAGGGCAGGGGGCGCTATGGTTGGGTGCCGGGGTGGGTGCCATGGGGGGCGGTGGGGTGGGTGCTGTGGGTGCTGTGGCAGGGCAGGGGGCGCTATGGTTGGGTGCCGGGGTGGGTGCCATGGGGGGCGGTGGGGTGGGTGCTGTGGGTGCTGTGGCAGGGCAGGAGGCGCTATGGTTGGGTGCCGGGGTGGGTGCCATGGGGGGCAGTAGGGTGGGTGCTGTGGGGGGCGGTGGGGTGGGTGCTGTGGGGGCTGTGGCAGGGCAGGGGGCGCTATGGCTGGGTGGGGGCACTGGGGCCACGTGGGGGTGCCGTGGGGGGCAGTGGGGCGGTTACCCTGGGGGCAGTAGGACAGGTGCCGTGGGGGGCGGGGCACCTCCGCCCCATTGCTCCGGCTGGGGGTGCAGCCTCCCGCCCCGCCCACAGCTCCGCACGCGCTGCCCGCCGCGGTCCCACGCATCGGCCCCGAGGGCTCGGGCCGCTCCGCTCCGCTCCGCTCCGCGCGGGGTGTTCCGCCCTCCGGGATGTCCCGGCGGCGCCGGCTCCACTCCGAACGCCCGGGCTCCGGGACTTGCGGCGGCGGAGCATGCGCAGTGCGCGGGGCGCGCGGGCCGGCAGGGCGGCTGAGGCCTGCACAAGCGTGGAGCCCCCGCGGCGCGAGCCGGGCCTGGCGGTGAGTCCGGTCCGCTCCGGTCCGGTCCGCTCCCCTCCCCTCCCCCGGTCCGGTCCCGTCCCCTTCGCCCCGCTCCCCGTGACACCCCCCCCCGTCCGGTCCCCTCCCCGTGACCCCCACCCCCGTTCGCTCCCGACCCCTTCGTCCCCCTCCCCGTGACCCCCCCCCGTCCGGTCCCCTCCCCATGACCCCCCCCCGTCCGGTCCGGTCCGGTCCGGTCCCCTCCACCCCCCTCCCCTGGTCCGCTCCCCCCGCCCGAGGGTTTCTTCCTGCTCTTGCGCCGGGAGGAGGTTGGCGGCGGGCGGGGCCGGGCCGGGCCGGGCGCTGCACCCGGTGTCAGGGTGTGAGGCTGCGGTGGGCGCTAAGGAGGCTTTAGTGCCTGCGGGGCGGCAGAAGCGGCGGGCGGGCGGGCGCTGGCTGGGGGCGCCGTGGGGCCGGGTGCAGTCGCTGTGCCGAGGTGTGACTGGCGGGGGAGAGGCCGCTCCGCCTGGGCCCTGCCTTGCGCTCCGTGCTGGGGTACGGCAAGGGCCGTGCCCCTGCTGCTGCTCATGGCCCCTCCCGCGCTGTCGCAGGGCAAGGGAGCCAGGATGAGGAGCCATAAGAGGCACCTGTACTGGCGCTAGGACCTGGGACGCCCCGGAAGACATGTCGTACCGGAGCAGCGAGCGGGACTTCCAGACTTCAGCCAGGAGGATGGGAACCTCGTTGCTCTTCCAGCTGTCGGTCCACGAGAGAGAGCTGGACCTGGTGTTCCTGGACCACAGCTACGCCAAGCCATGGAGCGCCCACCCTGACGCCAGCAGCGCCCGGCCCACGCGGCTGCTCTTTGTCACCCCCCGAAGGCACCAAGACAGCAGCATGTGAGCAAAGCCGTTTCTGGTTCTTCTGAGTTCGTTTGGTTTTGATTCACGTGTATTTTGGAGCTTCCTTTCCTGTGCGCTGATGGCTCCGTTGTTGCTTTCTGTGTCTGCTTTCAAGTGCTTTTAAGTGCATTAGGTGGTGCGTTAAAACCCCGACCTAAGAACATCAGCCTGGCCATACTGCGTCAAACCAGTTCAGTAAAGGGAAACACACAAACAAAAACTCCTAAAAGCATTGAAATAGAAATGAATTCAGTTCAAAGTTATTCCTATATTGTGAAGCCCAGAAAGACCATCTTGTCTGACCTTCTGTGTAAGACAGGACAGAGAATGTCTCCAAAGTAATTTGTAGGGAAACATCCCATCTTGATTTGAAAACGGTAGGTGGAGGAGAATGTTCCATGGTCAATTACTCTCGTTATTTGAAAGAAAAATTGTGGTTTGTTTCCACTTGAAAATTACTTTGCTTCTGCTTCTATCCATTGGATTGTGTTGGACCTTTCAGTGGTTTTCAGCCTTTTTTCATTTGCAGATCTGTAGAATATTTCAAAGGGAGGTGCTGACCCATTTGGAAATCCTTGTCATTGTCTGCAGGCTCCCAGGGGTCTGTGGACTACAGGTTGAAAAACACTCTTCAGTGGTAACAGCCTTTTGTAGACCACTTTGAATTATTCTCCACCCCTCTGGGGTCTCCAGATCACAGGTTGAAAACAAGTGTGCTACCCTGATGAGCTCATTATCAAATTGTAGGTACTTACAGCCTGTGAGCAAGTCACCTTTTAATCTTGTCTTTGTTAAAGAAAATAGAAGAGCTCCGTGAATCTCTCACTACAAGGCAGTATTTCTCATCCTTTAATCATTCTTGTGGTTCTTTTCTGAACCTCTCCATTTCATCCACACCCATTTTGAATTGCGGGTAGCAGAACTGCACAAAGTTCAGGTGGAACCTCTGGAATCCAGCTTTCTCTTGTCAAGCAGCATCCAGAATCCGGCGTGATTTCAGATTTCCACACGATGTGGCCACGATTCCTGTGGTCCCATAAAGTTTGTTTCCAGTCCCCAGTCCCAGCTCTCACTATTCTGTGCTATTACCCCTAAACGTATTCTAAATGTATTTTAAGCAGTGAAAGTGTTGATAATGTGCTAGACAGTATTGTCCTGTAGCCCAGCAAATTCTGGCCTCCAGCTCTGGTTAGGTCCCAAGGGTGCTGGACGAGAGATGTTCAACCTGTCTTCCAGCATTGGTTGCTTCAGTGCCAAATACAGAAGTACCATTACTACTTTGCTCCTTTACCGGATATTGAAATTCACTCAAATTTAAAAAAAAAGTTTCCAATTTCAATTCGTACACGTTTTCACAATTTTGATGTTTTACTTATATTCAGGATGGGAATATTTTTCAAAATCTGAAAAATTCTCCTGGGTCCTGACAATTGTTTCGCGCCTAGTTTCAGTGCTAACGTCATACCTTTGAGTTTTGTCTAAACAAGACCTGACGTGCTCGTGAAGTCCAGTTAAAGCCTAGAAATCTGCTTAGTAAGTGCTAAAGTACGGTGGCTTTGTCCTGAGTCCAGTTTTAGGCGCTGTTAATTATTTTGAGTGGGATAGCTTCAGCTAACCACATCTTTCTCTAGCCTAGTCTAAACCAAACCTTTACGGCGGTGCTGGGCATGAGCGAATAAGTTTACACACTGCAGAACGTCACCATGGCTGAACTTGATTGCACGGCTTGGGCGCTGGCTAAATGCTCTCCGCCATTTAGAAGTCAGGGTATGAAGCAGGTGATGCCTTCAGATGGTGGTGACGTGGTGGGTCCTTGCCTGTTTTCAGCGTTGTGTGCTCACATGATTGTTGAGGACCATAGGGTAAAATTTCCAAGTACAGCCCAGGCCTCAGCGTGCACTTTCATAGAATCATAGACTCCTAAGGAGGGAAGGGACCTCAGGAGGTCATCTAGTCCAGCCTCCTGCCCAAAGCAGGATCAACCCCAACTAAGTCATCCCAGCCAGGACCTTGTCCAGCCAGGACTTAACCTCCAGGGATGGAGATTCCACCACCTCTCTTGGTAACGCATTCCAGTGCTTCACCACCCTTTCAGAAGGTAGGGGGTTTGCTAATTCTCAGAAGGTGAACCGTGGCCACTGGGAGCTGTGAGGGGCCATAACTGCGGACGCTGAAATTGTCTCTCAGCCTGCCAGTGGCTCACCCTGGTGGGCTGTGTGTGGCCCACAGGTTGCTAACCATTGAGCGACTGTTAACCTTTTGATTTATAAACAGTGCAGAGGGGAGAGAGAGAGCGCAAAGAAGTTGTTTTCTGTGAAGGCCAAACATTTAATTGGCTCCAAAAAAGAATCAGATTCATTTGCGAAGGGCGAGTCCATTGATGACCATTAGCCAAGATGGTCAGAGATCCAACCACATGCTCTGGTTGCCCCTAAATTTCTGACTGCCAGTAACCGGGAGTGGACGATGGGGATGAACCCTTCGATTAATTACCCTGTTCCCTTTGTTCACTCTGAGACATCTGGCGCTGGCAACCAAGGGAAAACAGGCTATTGGGGTGGGTGGACCTTTGGTCTGATCAGGCACAGCTGTATTTGTGTTCCTGAACTGTACATGAACCATTTTACCACACTACTACCACTCTGGGCCGTTGAAGGCTCCCGAGTGACTATGAAATCCGCCTGGACTCCTGCACATATGGCATTCCACAAAGTGGATCCTCACCCAGATGCACAGGATCTGTGCCTGCAACTGCAGCGCGTTGTGGGACATGGTAAAAACCTGGCTCAGCGGCGCTACAAGCTGCAAGTAGCCTTGTTGTTAGCTGGCATTTCATCATCTCCTGCAGACGGGCCCCGAGACTGAGGTGGGTTACAAATGGCATGAAAAAATAGTGCAATTCTGTCTTCTGCTTCGGTGCGTTTCAGCCATGCTCAGGTACTGATTTGGGAACTGGGGGGCTGGAGGAAGAAGTCAGCTCCAAGGAGCCTTGTGCCTTCAGACAAACGGGCAACCGGGGTGCTGTCTCCCCTGCATCTTGCCTCGGCACCACAGGGCAGCGTGTGTGCCCTGCATGGGTGTTGAGAACCCTGCCGTTGCAAAGCTATTGTGCTAGGGCCGGGCCCGGATCTCTGACATCCCAGCTCTCCTTCCAGGGAGGTCGATATCCCCCTCGATGTGGAAACAGTCACGCCCACGCCTGTCCCACTCTACGACAACCAGAAAGCCCGCAGCGTGATGAACGAGTGTGAGCGCCACGTGATCTTTGCCCGCACGGACGCTGACGCCCCTCCTCCGCCCGATGACTGGGAGGAGCACATGAGCAGGTAAGGCCACCAGAACGCTGTTGGGTGTTTCCGTGCAGCTGCTCTCGCTGGGAGGCTCTTTCGTTAACCGGGAAGCGGAACAAAATGAGCAACTGGAGAGCAGCAATACGTACAGGCCACAGCCGAAGCCTGGGGCCTCTTGTGGGCTGTGTCACGCTGGCTTTTCAGAGGCGCCTGCACAGAGGTCCCAGACACAAGTCTGCCTGGGGGCAGTCACACGGAGATGCTACTCAGGTGAGAGTAGGACTCCCAGGAGGGTGCACTGTGGACACAGGTAGGATGAGAGAGTTCCCATCCCAGTGCAAAAGGGGGAGGGGAAGCAGGGGAAATTACTTGCTCTGTTTCCCACAGCCTGGACCTGGGCTCCCCTCCATGACATCTGGCTGGTGGTGGGCTGGAGGGTTTGGAGCGTCAAGCCCCACGGTCTGGATAATGCAGTCTGAGGTGTGGGTCCAGGCCACGGGCTCTTCCAGGGGCTGGAGGGGCAGGAAACGGTTTTGGGCCCTGCTGCCTGCTGTTCTCCCAGCTGGGGGAAGGGGATGGGGATCAGCAGTGGTCTCAGCAGATCACCAACTCCCCACCCACCCCTGCATGCTCCCTCCCACCCAGTGAGGTGGGTTTGTTCGGTTTTTGCTTCTCACTTCTGTGGCCCCACAGAGGCAGATCTAAGAAGAGAACCCAGGTCTCCTGGCCCTCGTCTGTGCCCTGTCTACTGACCCTGCCATCTCTGGGTTCTGTGCTTGCCTGAGAGAATTAATGTTTGTAGAGTGCGGTGAAATCCTGATGCTAAAAGAGCTGTAAACGAACAAAGTCTTCCTCATTTGCAGAAATGAATCAGAGAATCCCAGGGTTGGAAGGGCCCTCAGGAGGTCACCTAGTCCAGCCCCCTGCCTAAAGCAGGATCAACCCCAACTAAGTCATCCCAGCCTGGACCATGTGAAACTGGGACTTAAAAACCTCTAGGGATGGAGATTCCACCACCTCTCTCAGTAACACATCCCAGTGCTTCACTACCCGCCTGGGGAAAAGAGCTTTTCCTAATGTCCAGCGTACACCTCCCCCTCTGTAACTTCAAACCATTGCTCCTTGTTCTGCCGTCTGTCACCACCAAGAACGGCCTCTCTCCATCCTCTTTAGAGCTCCCCTTCAGGAAGTTGAAGGCTGCTGTCTAATTGCCCCTCACTCTTCTCTTCTGCAAACTACACAAGCCCAAATCCTTCAACCTCTCCTCTTAGGTCTTGTGCTCCAGCTCCCTCATCATTTTTGTTGCCCTCTGCTGACCCCACTCCAATGCGTCCACATCCTTTCTGTACTGGGGGACCTAGAACTGGACACAATATTCCAGATGAGGCCCCACCAGTGCTGAGTAGGGGGAATAATAACTTCTCTAGATCTGCTGCAATTGCGTCTCTTAGTGCACCCCAACATTAAGCTGGCTTCCATTCTCACGAATGTTGTCTTGTGTGAGACATAAGCATAGGCTGCGATTAAAGAATTTATTCATAATGTGTGTTGGATAGCAGGCCTTTTCTTCTGCTTTGGGGTCCTGTACGCACGGTGATTGGCACTGAGTGTTTTTGAAGAACGAGGGCCTTGGTTTGCTTTTCTGGTCTTTTACTATTCCCTGGAGGTGGCTTTTCACACCCTTCTGCACGTCGGTTATTCTTTTACATTCTTATGTTCAGGTTTCTAGAAGTATATTTCCCAGAATTTCCAGTGATTTGAGACTTTAGTTCCCTTTATGGCTGTTGGTTAACTGCACTTAACTCATTTGATTAACTCCAAAAATTGAATTGCTATTCATTGCAGTGCCAAACAATAGACTAGCAACTGAAATTGGGTAAGTATTTTGATGTGTTTCTGCATTTTTCATTGCAGTACAGAGTCTGAAGTGCATGGTATGCACTTTATTTTTATTGCAAATATTTGGTGTGTTAAAATGAGAATCGGTATAATATGTTTCAGTTTACCTCGTACAGGTTCAGTAGTGCATACTGTCAGATTGCTATATTATTGCCTCAAACACACAGCAGTTGTTGAACTTTAGCGTCTACAAGTCCATTCAGTCCTACTGCTTGTTCAGCCACTTACTAAGAGAGATGCTGCCTGCTTCTTCTTTCCAGTGTTACCTGGAAGTGAGACCAGGCATTCGCAAGACCCTTTTGTAGTCGGTAATGGAAGGAATTTGTGTGCCCTGATGCATTTTCCATGCATGCAGTGTTAACGAAATTTGTGATGTAACTTCTTGGGGGAGAATTGTCTCCTGCTCTCTCTTTTACCTGCATTCTGCCCATATATATCCAGCAGTAGCTGTCTCAGATGATGACCCAGCTAGGGATGTTTAGGGTTAACCAGTTATGTGGTAAGCTCGTGCTGAATGGATGATGACTTACTGGTTCCCATTAACTGGTAGAGGTTGCTTCAGCCCCACCTCCACCTGGCTCAGGCAGGAGGTTGCTTCAGCTCTGCAGGGCCTGCCACATGTAGGGGTTCTCCAGCTTGGATGGAGCAGCCCCTTCCTGCAGTGGTCTGGAGAAGGGGGAAGGGGGCGCTGCAGCCCAGCCAGGCTGCCAGAGAGAGGGACTGCTTCAGCCGAGCTGAAGCATACCTGACTGCAGCATGGCAGGGACCGGGGCTGCTCCGGTCTGGCTGGCGTGTCCCTGCCCTGCTGCCCCTGCACCCTTTTAATTGGTTAATTGGTAGGTTTACCTACTGTTTAACCAGTTAACCAGGATTTTCCATCTCTAGGCCCAGCACGTGTTGTTTGTTTTCAGAACACTTTCCTTGCAGAGTTAGCCAAACACGAAGTGGGTACCAAAGTGAGATTTCTAAAGCTGGCAATAGCGCTTGGCCCAGGGTTTAGGAGTCTAAACTGCCTTCCAGAATCGGCAGAGCAAAGTGTGGAGGACGTGTTCAGAAGTCTTAAGAGAGCAACACTGACATGGAAACTACAGAGCCTGAACCACCAGAAAAAGAAGTTATTTATTCTGCATGCAGGACTGGGAGCCAGTAACTTCTGGGTGCTAACAGCTGTTAGATCAGATGCACAGTCTTACTTACCTGAACCCTTATTGCTGTATCGTTAAGAGTTGGGAGCTAAGCCCTTGAATGTTCTGTCTAAACTAACCTCTTGGATTTCCTTTTCAGGTCGGGTTGGACAGTGGCCCAGAACAAGCTATTTAATAAGATCCTTAAAGCCTTGCAGTCTGACAGACTGGCCCGCTTGGCCAATGAAGGGGTAAGCTCTTTCTTCCCTCATCTCCTCTGCTAGCTGCAGCAGCTGCATTTCCCCTGTTTGCACTCCAGCCTTTCCGGCAGCAGCAGCTAAAACACACAGGACAGCCGGGATCCTTGGCTTTTGTAACCTCCACCATGAGCAGGCTCATGGCTTTGATACGGACCAAAAGGTGGTCTTCGGTGAGAGAAGGATCGGCCCTTGGCCCATGCTCACTGACCAGGGGAACAGAGGCTGTTTTGCACCGGTGGTTTCTATATGGGCCTGGCACCCTCACTTCCCTTATGCCCGCGTGCTCTGCTTCTCTTGCTTTTAGGCTTGCAGTGAGCCAGTGCTGAGGAGGATAGCTGTGGACAAATGCGCCCGGCGGGTCCGCCAAGCTCTGGCTAGCGTGAACTGGGACACCAAGCTGATCCAGTGGCTGCACGCCACCCTGGTGGAGACGCTCAGTTTACCCATGTTGGCTGCTTACCTGGATGCTTTGCAGACGCTTAAGGGAAAGGTGAGAAACAGGGAGTTCTGGAGTGTCCTTTGTTTTCACTTGCTGCCACTTTTTCATCCAGCGGTTTATTCAGGGGCAGCTGATGGGACACTGAGCTCCTTTCTGGGCGACTGGGGTTTCCCCCAGTTCTCCATTCCTTTCACACTTCACCAGCTGGGGGAGTCTTAGTGATCGGCTGAACGAGAAGTAGGACTGAGTGGACTTATAGGTGCTCGTGTTTTACGTTGGTTGTTTGTGGGCGGAGTTACATCAAAACCATTCTACGTGAGGAAGCTGCACTTTCACAGTAGTGCTAGAGGTGACCCGAAAACTGCAATGGTTTATCTTTCTTACAGTCCACATAGTTTTAATCAAAAATAATATTAAGTGAGTGCTTTGCATTCTGTGTTGTAATTGAAAGTGGTATATTTGAAAATGTAGACCACCACCCAAAACGTTTAAATTAACATTCTCTTCCAGTGTGATTAAAATGGAGGTTAATCATGAGTGTTTATCTAATTAGTTTTGTATTAATTGCTTAAATTAACTGATTAATTGACGGAGAGGCAGCAAAGTAGAGGGAACCTGTTCCTTTGGACGGCCGGGGCTGCGGAGGAGGTGGGTGCCATCTTTGTGGGATGAGGTGATGGAAAAGGAGCTAAAGGAGGGCGTAAGGCTGGTTGAGTGGAGGAAGCAAAGGGAGCAGGGATTTGCCCAGAGTCTGCTCAGGAGGCTGGCGAAGTGCGTGCAGGGTTTTCACAACAAGACCAACATTTATTTAACTGCAGTGAAGGGTCTGTTTGGAGGTGAAGGTTGCACGCTGAGACTCAGATACAGTCTCTCCCTCCTGGGGGACTGATGCTTCTCGGTGCTCGTAAGGTGTCTGAGGAATGAGCCCCGGCTACCAATAGGAATTGGGATTGCTCGGGGCACGGTTGTGTTGTCCTGAACTGGTGTCCTGAGGAAGGAGGATCGACAGGCTTCTCACTGCAGAGTTCTAAAGGTCTCATTTCCTCCACCTGAATTCTGGTGCTGGCTCATTAAGTTCCTTCATGCGCAAAAATGCAAACTCTGTAGTCTCAGTCATGCTCTGCAAGCAAATATTTCCCAGAGGGCAATTTGGCTGGACCTGGGCCTGACAATCGCCCCTCCTGAACTGTGGTTTGTGCACTCCCAGCTGTGCTGGTCTGGTTCTCCTTAACAGCAGTGCAGAACCCAAGCACTTGGCTTGTACCCGCTGTGTGGGGTAAAGAGTGTGCCTGGTGTACTCCCTCTACTGGGAAGAAGCTACCTGAATTTTCCATGCTGTGGTGTAGATGGCGACGTGCCCAGTGAAATCAGTTCTGAAGGGGAAGAGGGTGGATGTGATATACCTGGACTTTAGCAAAGCTTTTGACACAGTCCCTCTCACGGTATTCTTGCCAGCAAGTTGAAGTGTGGTTTGGGTAAATGGACTGTAAGATGGATAGAAAGCTGGTTAGATCGTCAGGTTCGATGGGTTGTGATCAATAGCTCGATGTCTGGCTAGCAATTGGTATCAAGTGGCGTCCCCCGTGGGTTGGTCCTGGGGCTGGTTTTGTTCAACACCTTCGTTAATGACCTGGGCGAGGGGATGGATTGCACCCTCAGCAAGTTCGCGGATGACAGTGCGCTGGAGGGTAGGAATAGGGTCCATCGTGACTAGACAATTCGGAAGAATTGGCCAAGAGAAATCTGATGAGGTTAAACAAGGACAAGGGCAGAGTCCTGCGTTTAGGGACATAAGAATCCCAAATATTGCTGCAGGTTGGAGACTGACTGTCTAAGAAGCTGTTCTGCTGAGAAGGACCTGGGTGTGACAGTGGATGAGAAGCTGGACGTGAATTAACAATGTGCCCTTGTAGCCAAGGAGGCTAACGCCATATTAGGCTGCATTAGTAGGATCGTTGCCAGCACATCTAGGGAAGTGATTTTTCCCCTTTATTCAACACTGGTGAGGCCACCACTGGAATATTGTGTCCAGCTCTGGGCACCACCCCCCCATTCCAGAAGAGATGTGGGCGCATTGGAGAGAGTCCAGCGAAGGGCAACAAAAATGATTTGGGGGCTTGAGCACACGAGCTATGGGGAGAGGCTGAGGGATTTGGGCTTATTTAGTCTACAGAAGAGAAGAGTGAGGGGGGATTTGGTAGCAGCCTTCAACTTCCTGAAGGGAGATAACAAAGAAGATGGAGAGAGGTTGTTTTCAGTCGAGAAAGATGGCAGAACAAGGAGCAAAGGTCTCAAGTTGCAGTGAGGGAGGTGCAGGTTGGATATGAGGAAGAACTAATTCCCCAGGAGGGTGGTGAAGCACTGGAAGGCATTACCTAGAGAGGTGGTGGAACCTCCATCCCTGGAGGTTTTGGAGACCTGTCTTGCCAAAGCCCTGCCTGGGGCGATTTAGTGGGGTTGATCCTGCTTTGAGCAGGGGGCTGGACTTGCCGACATCCTGAGGTCCCTTCCGGCCCCGGGAGTCTGTGATCCCTTAGGGTATCAGAGGTGTCGTTCGTAAGTTTCTTCAGCCGTGATTTGGCCTTTGCTTTCAGATCCCCACCCTGATCGACAGGATGCTGCTTTCCTCCACCACAAAGACAGGCGCAGCTGGGGCCGAGGCGCTCTCCCTCCTCCTGAAGAGACCATGGGACCCAGCTGTGGGTGTCTTGTCACATAATAAACCTGTGAGTACAGTCCTAGGCTTGCAGGGCACTGGGGGCTCAGCTCAGTGTCTGATTGGGGCTCAATTCTGTGTGCTTTGTCCAGGCCCCTCTCTCTGCTTCTGTGTCCTGGCCTCTCCTATGCTCAGCATCATGTCATCTGTCGTGGTGCTCCTCGCCCCAGTACTTCCTGTCTTCAAAGTGCCCTCTTCCTTCTCCTTCGGACCTGGTGCTTTCCAGAATCCACACTGCCTGTTCTGTCTCTGCAGCCTTCCGTGGCGGGTGGGTCATGTAACTCGCCTTGTGAGCGGGGACGGTCTCGCTCAATGGACGAGAATATTCTCCTGGGACGCTGCATCTCCCTAGTATCCCAAGAAGGCCTTTTCCAGTGACGCCTCCCAGCTCGTAGGATGAGCAGGGCAGGGTCTCTAGCATGCTGTTCAGTCTGTGCCCCGGGGATGCTGTTTAGCTGTGTTCTGGGAGGCCTGGGTTTGGCTTCTCCTTTGTCATTCATCTGCAGCTCTGCGAAATTGCTTACTTAGTAAGTGTGGCTCTGAGAACTTCAGGGGTGCTCTGAAGTACGGCTGGCCTTGTCACGTTCCCGTGCTCGAGTGCGTGTTTGGGCTTCATGGCGGCTCTGCTTTTAATGATGTTTAAATGATCTACACTCTTGAATGCCGCCTTTCGCTTGCTCAGCCTGACCAACTCCCTGTCCTGGTGCGGAGGGCCGAGTCTTGTGCTCAGAGCAACTGTGGGGAGAGTGAGACATTCGCTGGGGCTTTTCCGAGCTTGGGCTTGTCAAGGAGGCTAGGGAGCAGGCAGGTGTGAGGGAAAGGAAGCGGCTTGCCTTATCTTTCTATTGCGGTGAATTTTGCAGGGCAAGTTGCCTGGTTCTCCTCTCATCCTGATTGCATCGTCTGGCCCCTCCAGTTCTATGTTCCCCACCTCCCGCCGGCACCGGTTCTGGCAGTCGCAGCTCTCCTGCCTGGGAAAGGTTTGTAACTCGGCATGTTTCTGAAGGGAGGGGCTGCAGTTCATAGCAGCAGCTTTTCAGGGGCTTCTGTGATCCTGCAAGTGGCGTCAAACACCCAACACCGACGGCTTCATCAGAGAGGCCCTCTCCTGGAGCAACCCCCCTCGAGGTCCCACTGCTTGGCTCTTCTCCATGCCTCTACTGCCATGGGCCAGAGTAGGAGACATACTCTCTGAGCACATGAATCTGCTTTGGCAGTGGGCCCTAGAGGTTGTCCACCTTGAGTGGACTGAAGAGCATGAGGCCGAACAGGTCAGAAAAAATAGTTTACCTGGTGTCTGGTAGCCTGTCTTCTGCCTGGGTGAAGTGCTGCTCCGAGCCCTCGTAGGCACTGGCTACCTCAGCCACGGGGAGGTGGGGTGGTGGGCAGGGGAATGACAGGAAAGCCCCGAGTCCTGGCAGCGGGGAGCACGCATCCACACGGTCATCGGGACCCCTGCTCCAGTTTACGTGGCTTGTGTTCCAGGTGATCCCGGTTGCCACCCACCTGCTGAATAACGGCTGTGGGGTGGGAGTGTTGCAATGTCTGGAACACATGATTGGCACCGTCAGAGGCAAAGTACTGGAGGTAAGTGCGTGGCCATCTGCCATCCACCTCTAACACCTGTGACCCTACTGCGTTCGCGCTGCGCTGCTGGTTTTCCTCTCACTCCCCCTTCTCTCTCGGCCAGATTCACAGCCATTTCTCCCACAAGCCCATCATCCTGATTGGGTGGAACACAGGAGCCTTGGTGGCCTGTCACGTGAGTAACTTCTGGCCTTGCGTCCGACGAGAGGCCCCATCACATTGCAGGTCTTGAAGGACGGTCGCGTGTGTCGGCCCTCACTCCCAAATGCCCTTTTGAACCTGTCTCTCCCCCGGATCCGCTTCTCTTCCAGAACATGAAGCACTGAGACAGACAGATTCTGCCCCTTGGGGTTCAGTTTGCACTTACAGCAGAGTAAAAGTGAGCCCAGGGGTCTAGCTCTGTGTACTCCTGTGTTCCAGGAGCACCAGTCGGGGAGGAAGAAAGTCCCCCCCCCATGTGAAAAGCAGTGTTTTCCCTTCCTCTTGCAGTCACAGCGGGAGGGGTAGCAAACCAAGAAGGGTTGGGGCTAAGCACAGCGGCTCTTGAGAGTTATGAACTGACCAGTCAGCCACACACCTTGGCTACGGCCACACTAGAAGGATCTGTCGGAAGATCTCTGCCAGCCAAACTTCTGTCGACAGATTGTGGCCGGATAGCAAAGTGGATCACTGTGTTGAGAGATCACGGCTGGACTGCCCAGCCGTCCTCTCGACAGAACGGCCAGCCGGAAGCACAGCAAGCAGGGCTGCCCAGTGATCCAGAAGCTTTGTCTGTCAACAGAGGGTCCCACAGAGCGTCCGCTCGGCTATTTTGTCGATAGATTCTGTCGAGAGAGGCGTTCTGCCTTGGGGTGGAGAAAGGCAGACGGCTGTTGACAAGAGTGCCGAGCTCTGTCGGTCTACTGTTTTATGGACAGAACTCTACAGTGTGGGAGTCTCTCTTGTATGGAACTGGAGATTCCCAGTCAGGTGACAGCACAGAGCAGAGAAAAGTAAGTCCAGAAGAGACAGTTTTAGTCTGAAGCTCAGGCCTGGTAAGGAACCTGCCCTGTGGTTGTTTCATTTAAATTAAGGTGGTTGAAAACAGTGTTTGTCTTCGGTAGGGTGAAGTGTCAAAGCTGCCTGGAGTCAGCGTTCAGCCGTAGCCTTTTGAAAGAACAACCCTATGTTCTATTCCGAGTTGTGACTCGGAGCGGCGTTGAACAGCCCATTGCCACCTCTGTGGTTCTACTGTCCTGGCTCATGAGGGTGCTACTGTAATTAAAACCAGAGCTCAAGCTGTTAAGGGGCTGATTGAACTTCCTGGAGGATTTATGGAGCTTGTGTGCAGTTCCTGTCAGGAAGCTTCCAAACATCTGGCTTCCCTCTTTCTAACCATGGGCAGCTAGGCAGCAAACCCCGTGTGCCTGAGGAGATGTGCAAGCTGGAGGGGAAAAGGTTCTTCCTCCACCAGGAAGTAGCTTGTTGCAGAAATGAGGTGAAAACTCTTGGGAGGAGAATATGCTGGCCTCAGAAGAATAATATGGGGCCCAGCACCTGGAACCTAAGGGTGCAGGACATGTGCCATGCTGTTTGGAAGTCTAGGCTGTAGGGAGGGAGAGGAGGAACCTGACTTCAGGGTGGTAGAGGGGAGCTTGCTGTTTGCCTGACTTGCCTTGTTGACTGCATCCATAGCTGCTTGACAACTGCAGTCACACCAAGTGAAGCCATGGGTTCCCCAGCTTCTTGCTCAGCTTGTGTTTGGAGTCATCTGCTCTAGGACTGTGTGTGCCTGGCTGACTGAAAGTCTCTCTCTTACGGGTGGTCTGCCTGTTGTCAATACACAGCCCTGAAGGGCTCCACTCCTTTCCTTCCACCCAGAGGTCCTGTATTGCAGCCTCCCTCTCTGTGGGCACAGGCGGGTGGGGAACTGGAGATTTGTGGCAGCAAGAGTCATCATCAAAGCCAGATCTGTGCGATGGGGGGAGCCCGGCAGGGGAACTCTGTGAACAGCATGGACACTGAGTTGGATTGTTCTTGGCAGTCTTGGGGTAATGATGCTGCCTTGCTGGTCTCTCTAGGTCTCAGTGATGGAGTACGTCACTGCTGTTGTGTGCCTGGGATTCCCTCTTCTCACAGTGGATGGTCCCAGAGGGGTAAGCCTAAAGCAGGCCTCATAGTTCATAGGGTAGGACTGGTTAGCTAACCAGGCTGCTTGACCTATTAACTTGCTTTGAACTCCAGTCAGAAGGCCAACGATCTGAAGTTTGATTCTTCACCTGCAAGTGTTTTCAAGAGGGGCTGCGTGTATGAGCCCAGGTGGTGTTTGAGGTGATGGAGGGCCATGTTCCTGAAGTCCAGGCTCTGGGCAGTGAATCCTGGTGGGGTAGTCTGGGCTGGAAGGAACTCAAAGATTTGACTGCATCCTTTGTAGCACAGCAGAGTTATATGCCCATAACTCACCTCCTTGGCCCTATTCCAGAAATGGTTGTTGACCTTATCTTGATTTGCACCCAGCAACAAGAATGCCAACTCAGGCAGAGTTCTCTGGTGGCCTGATATGCACCTTCGTTAGCTGGCCTGTCTGAGACTGATTCAGCAGCGACCTTGAGGTCCTGCCCCTCAGGTTACCGCCTTTGGGGGATCTGAGAAGAGTAGGCCCAGGCACTGTGTTTCCTCCATGGAGAGGGTAAAGAGTTCCATGTGGGGGGCAGTTCTGTACCACAGCCTTGGTCGGGGCCACCTTTTCCCACTGGGAAAATCCCCTTTGAAGCATAATCTGGAAAATCATGACACTGAATGGCTGTTAGTCAATCTAGCATTGCGTTTGGGTAGCTCCGTCCTTCTGTTTTAACGTCTCCTCCTCGCACGTTCCTGCAGGATGTGGATGACCCGCTGCTGGACATGAAGACCCCAGTTCTCTTTGTAGTTGGTCAGAATTCATTGCAGTGCAACACTGAAGCTATGGAAGATTTCCGAGAAAAAATCCGAGCTGATAACAGCCTGGTAGTGGTGGGAGGAGCTGATGACAATCTGAGGTACAGTGCTGTGACATAGGCCCATGCTACTGGGACACTATCTTTTAGGAGTTTTGAGCAATATCTGGTTGGGACCTCGGGCCATGCCAGAGGGTGCTAGGACTTCATTCTGAAGTTCTCAGAGGGTTAGCCGAGTTGGTCGGTATCTTCAAAAACATCAAGAAGTCCTGGGGCGCCTTATAGACTAACAGCTATTTTGGAGCATAAGCTTTCATGGGCAAAGACCCGCTTCGTCAGATGGATGAGTCGGGGCTCCAGTGATCTGTTCCATGGCAAAAGGGAAACTTTGCCTTTCTCGAGCATGAGTTTTCATCACCTGGTGGCTCTGGGGTGATAGACTGCAGCCAAATGCCAGCATTCGTCTCCACCAACATGTTGAAGGACCTGAGTACAACGCTTACCCCCCCCACCCCGTGAAAGGCCGGAGAGCCTGATTTCTGTAGACTTCCCTTTTCCAAATCATTTGGCTGTGGAGTACCCTTAAGAGCACTCCTTTAGGAGGTGTTCAGCTGGAGAACAGTTGGGATGGGATTGGCTGGAAGCCATGGACCATCTTCTCCAATCCCTCTGGTGGAAATCTGCATAACCCCTTCACATTGATGGAACTGGAGTGCTATAGAATGAACGTGAGAAAATCGAGTAGAGTTGTTTCCTGTAACTGGGGATGACTAGAAATGTGGGGAGAGGAGTGAGCAACTAGCAGCTCTAAAAATGAAGCTGGGAAGAAGGTGGCAGTGGTTTCCCTTCTGAGAGGGTCCAGCGGAGGGCAACGAAAGTGATTAAGGGGCTGGAGCACAAGACCTATGAGGAGAGGCTGAGGGATTTGGGCTTGTTTAGTTTGCAAAAGAGAAGACTGAGGGACAATTTGATAGCAGCCTTCAACCTCCTGCAGGGGAGCTCTAAAGATGATGGAGAGAAACTGTTCTCAGTAGTGAGGGATGGCAGAACAAGGAGCAGTGGTTCAAAGTTAGTGCGGGAGGTGTAGGTTGGATATTAGGACAGACGACTTCCCCAGGAGGGTGGTGAAGCGCTGGAATGTGTTACATAGAGAGGTGGTGGAATCTCCATCCTGAGAGGTTTAAGTCCTGGCTTGTCAAAGTCCTGGCTGGGATGATTTAGTTGGGGTTGTTCCTGCTTCAGGCAGGTGGCTGGACTCGATGACCTGAGGTCCCTTCCCGCTCTATGATTCTATGAAAGCTTTGGGCCTGAGCACAAAAGCTGTAGAGCTGCTTCTTCCTGAAGCCAGTGGGCGTACCAGACATTCAGCATTAAAACTGGGGTAAAAATCAAGTTTTTCCTTTGCTGGCAAGTCCAAAACCTTGGGGGGGAAAAAAAATTCGGGTCAAAGCAAAACCAGGTTCTTGTTTGTATGTTTTCATTGAATCAGGAAGTTGAAAGCTCTTGATTTCAGGTGTTTGGATAAAAGATGAGGAGACCTGGATTCACAGGCTGGGGATGGAAGAGCAGCCCCTTGTTATAGAACCTTTAACTCAGTCCTCCTGGGGTGTTGGAGTCTAGGGTCAATTCCCCCTCCTATCCCATGTGGAGAAGGGATTTGAACTTGGGTCTCCCACACTGCAGCGGAGCGCCTTAGCCCCAGGGCTGTTGGAGCGGCTAGCCTGGGATTCTTCCAGTCTCTTCTCCTGAAGCTGTTCCACTTGTAAAATAGTCATTGGAGCAGGGATATGAACATGACTCTTGCACCAGCTGAATGGGTGTCCTTCCCAGCAGGCGTTGCCATCCTCACTCCCTTTCTAGTCACCAGTGTCTGAATTTCACCAATCCTACACTCAGCACAGCGTGTCCAGCGCTCGAGCTTCGCACTCCTCAGGCCAGAGCAAACCTGGTGCCCCTTGATTTTCCGCTTCCAAGTTCTCAGGGTTGTCCCCAGTGGGGTGGGAGCAGGGAAGAGGCGGCAGAGAATGGACATGTATTGACTTGCCCACCTTTTTAAATAGGATAAGCAAAGCCAAAAAGAAGGCGGAAGGCCTGACCCAGAGCATGGTGGACAGATGCATCCAGGTAACAAGCAGTGAGGTCTTTCTGAGAAGCTTTCTCTGTGTAGTCCAACAGCCCCACTGTCATCCTGAGCAGAGACTCCGGTGCTGCTGGGTGCACTGACTTGGTGGGTGGGCAAATGGAATCACTGACGGACATCAGTGGTCCTGACGTGTTAGTCCTTTTGGGGGCCGTCGGGGCCATAGTCCTGCGTCCCTCATTGTTCGTGTGGCCCTACTTCCAACAGAGGGGCTCGGATAGCCTGGTCCTGGTGGAATGGATAGAAGGTAGAGCAACATCATGTAGAGTCATCTAGGGCCAGGTCTACGCTAGACCTTAAAGTCGATTGTAGATACGTTATGGCAGTTGCTGTAGCTGGAAGTGACGTATCTACAGTCGACTCGCCTGTCCGTCCTCACTGCAGGAGGTTGACGGGAAAAACTCTCTCATCGGCCTTCCTGACTCCTCCTGAGATTGAGGAGCTGTTGAGCCTTAAGGGTTCGATTTCGCATGTGCCCACTGAGCGCATGAAATCAAACCCTGAAAGATGGACCCTGACCGGGTCGACCTGGGTAGCGAAGACACACTCTGGGACTCAAGCTGTTCTCAGCCAGGACCCTGACTCCATAGTGAGCAGCTCTCTGTCAGCTGATGCTAGAATTTCTGTTGTGCCATTCTAGCACCAGCCTGGCCCCCCGGGCTAGAGTGTCCGCCTCGTCGGTGCCTAGTTTAGAGGCCTGCACTACATTAGCTCTTCCATCGTGAGCCTCTCTGAAACACGTCATCCTCCTGAAGCATGGCCTGGCCTTTTGCTTGTGAGGGGAGGAAGCTGGGGGAACGATAGGAACCTGTAGAGCCAGCTCATGATGTCCACATTCCTTTCACTTGTGACCCGACGGCTTTGCTGCCGCTTTCGTGTGTTAACCTCCTCTCAGGTGGCGCTATGCGCATACATCTCCAAGCAGCAGTTTTCAAGAGGCCCTGTCTGCAGGGCTCACTCTTCATAGGTTATGGTCCATCTAGGAGGTATCAGAGAGGTGGCCGTGTTAGTCTGTATCTTCAGAAACAACAAGAAGTCCTGTGGCACCTTAAAGACTAACAGATATTTTGGAGCATCAGCTTTTGTGGGCATGAGCGTGAGGTTTGAAGCGGGACTCTGCCCGCAAAAGCTCATGCTTCAAAATATCTGGTAGCCTATAAGGTGCCGCAGGACTTCTTGTTGTTCGTATGGGAGGTGTGTTTCTCCAGCTGACTGGCCTGGGGAAGCAGGTGTTCCTGGTTCTTCCTGTAGTGCTGCAGAGAGTGGCACACTTCCCACCTGTTCTCAAAGAGGCATGGAAATTAAGCTTTGACACGACGCCCAGTAACATTTAAAATAGCTAGATTCTCCTTGTTTCAGCAGTGTAGGTGGCTTAGGTCTCGTAGGGAAGGTCTGGGTGGAGCAGAACCCAGCAAAGCCCTGGCTGATGTCCCAATTCTTAGGATTTTAGCATTTATTTATTTCTTTAGAGCATTATGTTGAATGCCCCACATCCTAGCAGGGCAGTCAGTGGAAGCTGCTTGCAGGCAAACCATGGAGGCTCGTTAAGAGATGTTTGATCCCCGTGTAGGATGAAATAGCTGACTTCCTCACCGGTGTCCTCACTCGCACGGACAGCCATTCAGGCTCTGACCCCCGGGACCTTGACGCTGAGAAAAAGAAGAAGCCACGTGACTTGACCAGGAGGGACCTGTCATTCGACTTGCCAGAAAGAACCAGCAGTCCCACCTCCCCAGCAGCCAAGGTGCCAGCCTCGCCTTCTGGCTCAGAGGTAAGGCCTGGCCCTCTGGCATGTGGAGCTGGGTAAGGCCTATGTTGTTGTAATGACCATCCTGTGGGCTGTTTGTGCACGGATGAGTCATGCTGTGAGAGCACAGAGGTGAGGTCTGTGTGGAGGGGGCGAATCATGGGTGTGGAGGTGTCAGCTGCTCAGGGGAGCGACGATGGCTCTTTCAGAAATAGACCAGGTACGTTTTAAGGTTTCCTGCTAGGTTTAAGAACATAAGAATGGCCATATTGGCTCAGACCAAAGGCCTGTCTCCGTCCCCAGGGTTCTGTCCTTTGGCATTGGCTGGGACCAGGTGCTTCAAGTGGAATGAATAGAACAGAGAACCAGCAAGTGATCCATTTCCTGTCACCTATTGCCACTTTCTGGCGAACAGGCATTTGATGGACCTCTGCTCCAGGAAAGCAGCTAGTATTAAGTGGACACTATTATAGTTTTGGTCTTCACAACATCTTTTTTGCAAGGGGTTCTGCAGGTTGATGGTGTGTTGTGTAACAACGTACCTCCTTTTGTTTATTTAAACTTTGCTGTCTACCAGTTTCACTGGGTGACGAGAAGGAGTAAAGAGCACTTTATTTTTTCCAAATCAGTTGTGATTTTACAGACCTCTGTCGTGTTCTCTTTTCCAAGCTGAGGAGTCACAGTCTTAAGTTTTTCTTAATATGGAGATACACATCTCATAGAGCTGGAAGGGACCCCGGGAGCTCTTCAAGTCCAGTCCCCTGCCCTCTTGGCAGGACCAAGCACTATCCCCATTTTTTTTTTTTAAATATTAACCTATTTTCCCCAGATCCCAGATGTCCTTGTCGAGGATTGAATTTACAACCCTGGGTTTAGTAAGCCAATGCTCAAACCACCGAGCTGTTTCATACACTTAATCCATTTCTGTTGCCCTTTTCCATACGTTTTCTGATTATATCGATTTTGAGATGAGGTGATCCCATCTGCATCCGGTATTCAAGATGTGGGTGTACCATGGATTTATGTACAGGTGATATATTTTCTGCCTAGTGTCTCTCCCTTCCTTAGTGATTCCCAACCCCCTGTTTGCTTTTTTGATGCCACTGCACATTGGATGTTTTTAGAGAAGTATCCAAAATGATTCTAAGAGTTGTTTCTTGAGCAGTAACAGCTAATCTAGACAGTCATTTTTGTGTATAATTGGGATTATATTTTCCAATGTGCGTTGCTTTGCATTTATCAACAATGAATTTCATCTGCCTTTTTGTTGGCAAGTTGCTCATTTTTGCGAGATCCCTTTCGCAATCTGCTTTGGACTTAACTATCTTGAGTGGTTTTATATCATCTGCAAATTTATGTGCCGCAGTGTTTGCCCCTTTTTCCAGATGGCTTATGAATTGGTTGAATAGCATTCTCTCCATGCTGAGAACTGGCCATTTATTCCTATATTTTGTTTCCTATCTTTTTACCAGTTATTAATCCATGAAAGGCCCTTCCCTCTTATCCTTGACTGCTTACTTTGCTTAAGAGCCTTTGGTGACCTTGTCAAGTGCTTTCTGAAAGTCTAAGTACCCTATGTCCACTGGGTCTCCATTGTCCACATACTTGTTGACCGCCTCAGAGAATTTTTGGTACAGAATCTGATTTAAATGATCAGTTACATGCCACAGATAGCAGTTCTGCAGTGTCACATTTGAGTTCCTTCAGCACCTTGGGTGAACGCCTTCTGGTCCTGTTGATTTTATCACTGCTTAATTTCACACTTTATTCCAAAAGTTGCATCTGGCACCTCAGTGTGTTCCTTAGATTTGTCACCTACAGTGAATGCCTCAGGTTTGGGAATCTTCCTCGCATTCTCAGGTGTGAAGGATTCTTTTAGTTTTTCCACAATGGCCTTGAGTGCTCCTCATATCACCCAGTGTGCCCCACGGGCTGCATAACAGGCTTCCGGCTTCTGATTGCACTTAACTTTTTTTGCTAGTCTTTTTTGAGTCTTTGGCCAGCTCTTCTATAAATCCCTTTTTGGCCTTCCTAATCGCATTTTTGTGCTGCTTTTGCTGCGAGTTATGCTCCTTTCTGTTCTCTTCTGTAGAATTTAACTTTCACTTCTTAAGCGACACCTTTTTCTCTCTCTCTCTGTCTTTTACTTGGCTCTTCAGCAACTGTGACGCTTTTTTGGTTCTCTTTTTTGTTCGGGGCTTCCTTCAAGTTGAGCCCCTGTTATGGTGTCTTTAGAAGGTTTCCGTGCAGCTTACTGGGATTTCACTTCAGCACCCTGCCTTCTCATTTCTGTGTAACTAACTCCCTCATTTCAGTGTCGTCTTCCCCTCCGCCCCGGGCCACTGCATCAGGCCGTTACATTTTACTGCGTAACAGTCACGGTTACGAAATGATTCGGCTCCATTCACCCCTTGGACCGTGTTCTGTGCTCACACTTAGGACGAAACCAGGGGTGGCCAGCCTGTGACTCTTTGAGCCATTAAATGCGGTTCCTCCTCAAAGCCCCCTGCTGGGAGTGCTGGCAGCTGCCCTGCGCACGTGCCCCACAGCTTGCTGGGAGAAACCAGGTGGCAGCAGCTCCAGAGAGTTGCCAGCAGCGATTTAGAGCAGGGGTTGCGTGTGCTGAGCTCTGCGGGAGGGGGCGGGCATTGGGTTAGAACAGGGAGGCTGGGGGGTGCCTGGCTCTAGGGGAGGGGCTGGGACTGGCACGGTGCGGAGTGGGTCTGTCAGGGGGCTGGGCTGGGCCCCTCACTGGGTGGGGCTGGGGCTGTCACGGTGGAGGGAAGGGCTCCATCAGGGTGCTGATCGGGGCCCTGCGCTGGGTGGGAGTGGGGCTGGCATGGTGGGGGGGCTGGGCTGGGCTGGGCTGGGCTGGGTGAGGGGCTGGCACCATGGAGGAGGGGCTCCGGAGGAGGCCTGGACCAGGCCCGCACTGGCCTTGGGGTTGGAATTTGGGCTAGAGGAAAGATCTGGACAGAGACCTGCTGTAATACATATCCAGAGAGTGCTGGCTGGGGGAGGGGCTTTGCTGGGGGCTCCCTGCGCGGGTCGAGGGAGGGGCTGGGGCTGGTACGGTGCGGGGGCTCCATGGGGCCAGCCCCGGTTGGGGTGGGGCTGGGCCCAGCGTGGTGCAGGGGTGATGTTCTAGAACTGTGCCCGGACAGACACGGATGTACGCCACACACATAACACACGTGACGATGATTGGACTTCAGCACATAGTGCCACATCCCCCTGGCCTGGCCTGGCTCCCCCGTGTGGCTGTGCCCCTTCATTGAGTCTCGTCCCGCCGAGCTTCTGTGCTGCCTTTTAGATCAATACCCTTGTGGTATGAGGCGCTCTAGTTCGCCCATCGTCTCAGTTCGCCCTGCAGTGTGGGTAGATAAGCCGGGGGGGTTTCTCCGGGCTGGGGAGGAGGGGTTCCTGGGCTGGGGATGGGAGCTCAGGGTGGGGTGGTGGCAATTCTGCCCTTGCTTCAGCCCTGACCCCACCGTGCCTTTGGGCAGGTTACCTGCCCTCCAGGGCTGAGTCCCTGCCACATAAAACCCACGTGCTGCTGTCACGCAGCGCTCGGGCGGGAGAGGCTCAAGTGGGCACCGCGGCTCTGCGGGGGCATAAGGCAGCTGCTGCACCATGCCATGGAAACCTGACGACGCGGGGCTTCCCTTCTCTTTGGGCAGGACCTGTCCAGTGTCTCCAGTAGCCCCACCTCGAGCCCCAAAACCAAACCGGCTGCTGTGCCGTGTGCCCAGAAGTGCAGCCAGACGGGGGCCCCCCCGGTGCTGAAGCGACATGTGGCGAGAACAGATGGGGTCCTGGCACACAAGCAGGCACAAGGTAACGCCCCCGCAGCTCGCTCCCTTTGCTTCCTGCTGATTGCCCTGGGAGAGCCCCTCGGCTGCGGCGCTGGCCGGCTGCGCCACTGCTTTGCCCTGCAGATCGAGGCTGAGAGCTTCCTCTGGCCACGTACCCGCCAGCACTGGGCCGTCTCCCCGCAGCTCACGCCCGTGTTCCCTGCTAACCGTGTCCATCCGCATGCAGGGTAAATTTTGTGCTGCGCGTGTGGCCGTGAGCACCGGTAGAAATGAAAGAGCCGGCTCTGAGCGCCCTGCAAATCAGTGGGCTGGCATTGGACTCTCTCCGGAGGAGCTGCACAAGTGCCCAGCTCGCCAGGGGCGCAGGCCCACGCTCCACGCACCCCGAGCGGTGCCTGTGGCAGCCGACCCCGGGCAGGGAGCGGTGATCTCTCTGGTGCAGAAGGGTGGATCGTTTGCCGGCCTTCGCTTTGCTGTTGCCCAGACAAGGCAAGATCTTTGCTCATCCTGGTGGCCAGCGCATCCTGCCCAGTGGGCGTGGGCACATCTCTCGGAGGGCACCGAATGGTCGCCGGGTGTGTGCCTGTGAAGATTTGCTCGGGGAGAGGGGGGGCGAGGTCTCTGCACCAAGAGAAAGTTCTAGGGCCGGGGTAGTCAACATGTGGGCTGGGAGGCAAATCCAGACCCCCGATGCTTTTGTACGGACCCCGACGTCTTTTTATGACACTTCCGATCAGCTTTGTGGTTGTTTCCTCTGCGTTGGACTGTGACTATACCTTGGCCTGGAAATTGGGACCCTGCCACACAGCAGTGTCTAGACCAGGTTGGGAAATAAGCAGGCCACCAGAGTTAGCAACTTGCAGGCCACCAGAAGTTTTATTTACCTATGTCCCCACAGATATGGGCACTCATGGCTCCCATTGGCCAACGGTTCACCGTTCCTGGCCAATGAGAGCAACAGGAACCAGGGCTATGTCACTTCCCACAGCTCCCAGTGGCTGGGAATGGCAAACTGCAGCCAATGGGAGCCACCAGCAGTTCTACCTGTGACCGCACAGGTAAATAGGGCATCTGGCGGCCTGCCAGGAGCTAAGCCTGCCCAGTTGTGTCTAGCCCACGGGCTGCTTATTGCCCAGCCCTAGTTTAGAAGGCAGGAGAGGGCCAGGCACCAAAGAGAAAAGGCGAACCTGAGCCCTGGGTTTTGTCTTGTGGGCTGTGGCTAAGCTCTTGGGATGTACCTGCTATGGAGTGGTGAGAGGGGTCTGCTAGCTGTTGGTTTGCTGTATGGGGATTGTGGTAGCCGCGCTGATTTCAGGGTATTGGAGAGACCAGAGGAGTGAGGTAATTTCTTTTATTGAACCAACTGCTGTGGGTGAGAGAGACAAGACTTGGAGCCACGTGGAAGGAAAAAAGGGAGGGAGGACAATCCAGGGAATTATAGACCGGTCAGCCTTACCTCAGTCCCTGGGAGAATCATGGAGGGGATCCTCAAGGAATCCATTCTGGAGCACTTGGAAGAGGGGAAAGTGATCAAGAGTAGTCAACATGGGTTCACCAAGGGCAAATCCTGCCTGACCAACGTGATTAACTTCCATGATGCAGTAACTGGCTCTGTGGACATGGGGAAGTCAGTGGATGTGATACACCTTGACTTTAGCAAAGCTTTTGCTACTGTCTCCCACAACATTCTTGCCCATAAGTTAATGAAGTCTGGATTGGACCCATGGACTGTAAGATGGATAGAGAGCTGGCTAGGTGGTGGGGCCCAATGGGTAGTGGTCAGTGGCTCTTTGTCTGTATGGCAGTTGGTTTAAAGTCTTTAATAATGGCCTGGAGGAGGGGATGGATTGCACCCTTGGCAAATTTGCGGACGACACTAAGCTAGGGGGTCAGGTATATAGGTTGAAGGGTAGGGACAGGGTCCAGAGTGACCTAGACAAATTGGAGGTCTGGGCCAAAAGAAATCTGATGAAGTTCAACAAGGAGAAGTGCAGAGTCCTGCACTTGGGACAGAAGAATCCCAAGTGTTGTTACAGCCTGGGGACAGACAGGCTAAGTAGCCATGCAGCAGAAAAGGAGCTGGGGACTACAGCGAGTGAGAGGCTGGATAAGAGTAAACAGTGTGTCCTTGTAGCCAGGAAGGCTAATGGCATATTGGGGTGCATTAGGAGAAGCATTTTCAGCAAATCTAGACAAGTTGTTATCCCCTCTGTTAGGCACTGGTGAGGCCACATGTGGAGTATTGTGTCCAGTTCTGGGCCCCCCAGTATAAAAAGGATGTGGATTTGCTGGAGCAGGTTCAGCGAAGGACAACAAAAATGTTTTGGGAGCTGGAGCACAAGACCTATGGGGAGAGGCTGAGGGATTTGGGCTTATTTAGTTTGCAGAAGAGAAGAGTGAGGAGCAATTTGACAGCAGCCTTCAGCTTCCTGAAGGGGAGTTGAAAAGAGGCTGTTCTCAGTAGTGACAGATGGCAGAACAAGGAGCAATGGGCTGAAGTTACAGAGGGGGAGGTGTAGGTCGGATATTAGGAATAACTACTTCCCCGGGAGGGTGGCGAAGCACTGGGATGTGTTACCGAGAGAGGTGGTGGAATCTCCATCCCTAGAGGTTTTTAAGTCCGGGCTTGACAAGGTCCTGGCTGGGATGACTTAGTGGGGGTTGATCCTGCTTTAAGCAAGGGGCTGGGCTTGATGACCTCTTGAGGTCCCTTCCAGCCCTGGGATTCTCTGATAAGAAGGGTCTGTGTCAGCTTAAAAGCTGCTCTCTCTCACCAGCTGAAGTTGGCCCAATGTAGATGTCCTCTCCCGCTGCCATCCCGAGTGGATAATACTTCGTCACTGGTGGTGCCCAGAAAACCCCTCCTGGCAAATGCTGTTGGCAGCTGGGAGGAAGGTTTCCAGTCTCCTGTCCTCCTTGCTTCCGTTGCTCTGGACAGATCCGAGCAGACGTGCTGCTCCCAGAGGGCGTTGCCCCCTGTGCCTGCTAGCTCGGTGATGTCTCTCTCATTGCCAGTAGGCTGCTGACTGGGGCTTGAGCCCAGGTCTCCCACAGTAAGGCAACGCAAAGGACCGCTACAACCTGCTTCACTATAGGAGCACGTGTGCCACGGGAGCTGGGCAGGGGACGGCTCGGTGGCTGGGATGGTAGCAGATGCTTATGTAGGGCAGAGGGAGGACTGGTGACAAGGAACGTGTGCATGTTCCAGCCCGGAGCTGGCCAGCATGACCCCCCGCCAGGGCGCCCGTGTGAACAGCTCCCATACTGGGTCTGGGGAGGGGCCACCTCATGCTCCCTGGGGCCTGTGGTCAGGGAAGAGTGAGGGGCTAGGAAAGATGGGGTGCAGGCTGTGCTCTCAGGCGGGGTGGGGGAGCTCAGTATTTGGGGGACAGTCAGCGGTGTCTCAGAATGCCCCAAGGCTGCATAAAGAGCCGTATTTCATGGATCAGAGTGAGCGGTGGCTGCAGGGCTCCCTGCTGGCCGGCTGTGGGTCTGGCGGGGTGAGTGGTGGCTGCAGGGCTCCCTGCTGGCTGGCTGTGGGTCTGGCGGGGTGAGTGGTGGCTGCAGGGCTCCCTGCTGGCCGGCTGTGGGTCTGGCGGGGTGAGTGGTGGCTGCAGGGCTCCCTGCTGGCCGGCTGTGGGTCTGGCGGGGTGAGTGGTGGCTGCAGGGCTCCCCGCTCGCTGGCTGTGGGTCTGGCGGGGTGAGTGGTGGCTGCAGGGCTCCCTGCTGGCCGGCTGTGGGTCTGGTGGGGTGAGTGGTGGCTGCAGGAGTCTGTCCTGGCCAGCTGCAGTGTGGCGGGGCGAGTGGTGGCTGCGGGGCTCCCCGCTGGCCGGCTGTGGGTCTGGCGGGGTGAGTGGTGGCTGCAGGGCTCCCTGCTGGCCGGCTGTGGGTCTGGCGGGGTGAGTGGTGGCTGCGGGGCTCCCCGCTGGCCGGCTGTGGGTCTGGCGGGGCGAGTGGTGGCTGCAGGGCTCCCTGCTGGCCGGCTGTGGGTCTGGCGGGGCGAGTGGAGGCTGCAGGGCTCCCTGCTGGCCGGCTGTGGGTGTGGCGGGGTGAGTGGAGGCTGCGGGGCTCCCCGCTGGCCGGCTGTGGGTCTGGCGGGGCGAGTGGTGGCTGCGGGGCTCCCCGCTGGCCGGCTGTGGGTCTGGTGGGGTGAGTGGAGGCTGCAGGGCTCCCCGCTCGCTGGCTGTGGGTCTGGCGGGGCGAGTGGTGGCTGCGGGGCTCCCTGCTGGCCGGCTGTGGGTCTGGCGGGACGAGTGGTGGCTGCGGGGCTCCCTGCTGGCTGGCTGTGGGTCTGGCGGGGCGAGTGGTGGCTGCGGGGCTCCCTGCTGGCCGGCTGTGGGTCTGGCGGGGTGAGTGGTGGCTGCAGGGCTCCCTGCTGGCTGGCTGTGGGTCTGGCGGGGTGAGTGGTGGCTGCAGGAGTCTGTCCTGGCCAGCTGCAGTGTGGCGGGGCGAGTGGTGGCTGCAGGGCTCCCCGCTGGCCGGCTGTGGGTCTGGCGGGGCGAGTGGTGGCTGCGGGGCTCCCCGCTGGCCGGCTGTGGGTCTGGCGGGGCGAGTGGTGGCTGCAGGGCTCCCCGCTGGCCGGCTGTGGGTCTGGTGGGGTGAGTGGAGGCTGCAGGGCTCCTCGCTGGCCGGCTGTGGGTCTGGTGGGGTGAGTGGAGGCTGCAGGGCTCCTCGCTGGCCGGCTGTGGGTCTGGCGGGGCGAGTGGTGGCTGCAGGGCTCCCTGCTGGCCGGCTGTGGGTCTGGCGGGGTGAGTGGTGGCTGCAGGGCTCCCTGCTGGCCGGCTGTGGGTCTGGCGGGGTGAGTGGTGGCTGCAGGGCTCCCTGCTGGCCGGCTGTGGGTCTGGTGGGGTGAGTGGAGGCTGCAGGGCTCCTCGCTGGCCGGCTGTGGGTCTGGCGGGGCGAGTGGTGGCTGCAGGGCTCCCTGCTGGCCGGCTGTGGGTCTGGTGGGGTGAGTGGTGGCTGCAGGGCTCCCTGCTGGCCGGCTGTGGGTCTGGCGGGGTGAGTGGAGGCTGCAGGGCTCCCTGCTGGCCGGCTGTGGGTCTGGTGGGGTGAGTGGTGGCTGCAGGGCTCCCTGCTGGCTGTCTGTGGGTCTGGCGGGGTGAGTGGAGGCTGCAGGGCTCCCTGCTGGCCGGCTGTGGGTCTGGTGGGGTGAGTGGTGGCTGCAGGGCTCCCCGCTGGCCGGCTGTGGGTCTGGCGGGGTGAGTGGAGGCTGCAGGGCTCCCCGCTGGCCGGCTGTGGGTCTGGCGGGGTGAGTGGTGGCTGCAGGGCTCCCCGCTGGCCGGCTGTGGGTCTGGTGGGGTGAGTGGAGGCTGCAGGGCTCCCCGCTGGCCGGCTGTGGGTCTGGCGGGGTGAGTGGAGGCTGCAGGGCTCCCCGCTCGCTGGCTGTGGGTCTGGCGGGGTGAGTGGTGGCTGCAGGGCTCCCTGCTGGCCGGCTGTGGGTCTGGCGGGGTGAGTGGAGGCTGCAGGGCTCCCTGCTGGCCGGCTGTGGGTCTGGTGGGGTGAGTGGTGGCTGCAGGGCTCCCCGCTCGCTGGCTGTGGGTCTGGCGGGGTGAGTGGTGGCTGCAGGGCTCCCCGCTGGCCGGCTGTGGGTCTGGCGGGGTGAGTGGTGGCTGCAGGGCTCCCCGCTGGCCGGCTGTGGGTCTGGCGGGGTGAGTGGAGGCTGCAGGGCTCCCCGCTGGCCAGCTGTGGGTCTGGCGGGGTGAGTGGAGGCTGCAGGGCTCCCCGCTCGCTGGCTGTGGGTCTGGTGGGGTGAGTGGAGGCTGCAGGGCTCCCCGCTGGCCGGCTGTGGGTCTGGCGGGGTGAGTGGAGGCTGCAGGGCTCCCCGCTGGCCGGCTGTGGGTCTGGCGGGGTGAGTGGTGGCTGCAGGGCTCCCCGCTGGCCGGCTGTGGGTCTGGCGGGGTGAGTGGAGGCTGCAGGGCTCCCCGCTGGCCGGCTGTGGGTCTGGCGGGGTGAGTGGAGGCTGCAGGGCTCCCCGCTCGCTGGCTGGCTGCGGGTCTGGCGGGATGAGTGAGGTCTGTGAAGCTGCCTGCCCCACCTTTCTCTCCTCTTCTCCCCCATGAAATCCTTATGTGATACTGTAATTCTCTCTGATTCATTTCAGCTGAGTTTGCTGCTTTTCTGAAACAAAACCTGCTGGCGAGGAAAGCTCTTCCTCCTGGCACGGCTTCATGTCTCTTTGGTGAGTATCTCCTCACTTCCTCTCTCTGCTGCTTCCTCCATCACCTTCCTCTCCTCCCCCTGTTTTTGGGGGGGGCTCTTTCAGCTTGAGGTCCCTCCCCTACTCTTTGATTTCCCAGCGCCATAGTAAAGTAGAAGCAAAGCAGCCTCTTGCAAGCTGAAGAGTATTGACCCGCCTGGGCCCCCTTCCTGGCTTTCCCACTGTTCCCCAGGAGTGACGCTCATGGACTGTGGAGTCATATGGGTGACGTGTCAGTCTGTTGTGTGACTGTTGCGTGCTGGGTGTGACTGGCTGAAATGCAGACCCTCGCATGGAGAGTTGTGCTTTTGATTTGGAAAGTGCATCGTTGGTGCGTGGTATTGACGTCCTGTTGAGGGTGCAGAGATGCGTCTGCTCAGTGGCTCAAAGAGCCAGCTGGAACGTCTTCCCAAAGCCACGGAGAGTTGGAGAAGGAGTGGGTACGGAGGGCAGTGGACTCCTTGGGAAATCAGGAGGGCAGTGTTCTCCAGGACCATGAAATGCATGGCAAGCCGGTGTTTTTATGGTGGGAGGATAGGACGCGAGGAAGAATCCAAAGCAAAGCCTGGGAGACCTTGAGATGAGGGGGCCGGAACTACAGCTGAGCCGAGTGGTTGCACGTTCCTGAGGTTGTGTCGGCTGACGTACCTGAGGTTAGAGGAGGGCAGGTGAGAAAGATCTGAGGGAGGGTTCTACCAGGGCCAGGCTTGTGAGAGGGCTGGGAGGCGTTGCAGTGGCTGTAATGCCCATCTCATGACATGACCTCTCAGTGCCAGAGAGGGTGGCCCCGGGATGTCGCCAGGGTCAGTGCGGTAAAAGAACACAGCGTGTCGTAGTTGCAGAGCGGTAGCCGTGTTGGTGTGTGTTGACGCAAAACAAGAAGCAGTCCTGCAGCACTTCAAAGACTAACAAAATAATGTGTTAGGTGATGAGCTCTCGTGGGGCAGACAGAGAGCTGGTGGCTTCTCTGGAGGATGAAGCTCTGGATTAGCTGGACTGGTGGGACAGTGGGTTCTTCTAACTGGGTTCCCTGAGATACTGGCTGATCCCATCCCTCTCTCGGGGGGCTGTTGCCCAGACACTCCCTTCTTGGGGTTTGGCTGTATCCAGCAGCGATGTAGCAAAGCGCAGAGGCAGGGCCGTACAGACAAGCAGGGACTAGCCTAGGCCGGCTGCTTACTGACTTCTCCCTCCTTCAAGCTTTGCCTCAGAACTTTATTTTTTCTCCTCTTGCGTAGGAGGTAATGATCCACCTGGTCAGGATGCCTGTAGCTCTGTGCTTCCCGCATGGTCCAACCCCCCCACAGCAGCTCACTGGCACCAAAAGGATTCAGTGCTTACCTGGCGAGTCGTTCTCATCTGCTCTCCACATGGGAAGAGATTTTTCCCTGGGACATCTTGGCAGCAGTCTCACCTGCCCCACTTTGTTTCTGGAGCATCGAGCAGGCAGCAAAATAGGACCAGGCGTGCAGCGTTCCACCCCATCAAAGGGACACTTCAATGTCTGTCATCCAGCACTCTGTGGGAATAGCATCATAGAATACTAGACTGGAGGGGACCTTGACAGGTCATAGAGTCCAGTCCCCTGCCCTCCTGGCAGGGCCAAGCACCATCTTGACCATCTCTGGTAGGTGTCTGTCTAACTTGCTCTTAAATGTCTCCAGGGATGGAGATTCCACAACCTCCCCAGGCAATTTATTGCAGTGTTACCCATCCTGAAAGTTGAGCTTTTCCTAATGTCCAACCTAAACGTCCTTTGCTGCAGTTTCATAGAATCATAGAACGCTAGGACTGGAAGGGACCTCGAGAGGCCATCGAGTCCAGCCCCCTGCCCTCCTGGCACAAGTACTGTCTAGACCATTCCTGATAGACATTTACCTAACCTCTTCTTAAATATCTCCAGAGATGGAGATTTCAGTCTTCCCCTCACCGCTCATGTTCTCTAGATCTTTAATCACTCTTGTTGCTCTTCTCTGGATCTTGAAATGTGCTGCCCAGAACTGGACCCAGTGCTCCAACTGAGGCCTAACGAGCGCTGAGTAGAGCAGGAGAATGACTTCTCGTGTCTTGCTCTCAACACTCCTGTTAGTGCATCCCAGAATCATGTTTGCTTTTTTAAAACAGCATCACACTGTTGACTCATTTAGCTTGTGGTCCACTACGACCCCTAAATCCCTCTCTGCAGGACTCCTTCCTACACAGTCGCTTCCCATTCTGTATGTATGAGGCTGATTGTTCCTTCCCAAGTGGAGCACTTTGCACTTGTCCTTATTAAACTTCTTCCTGTTTACCTCAGACCATTTCTCCAGTTTGTCCTGATCCTTTTGAATTTTGACCCTTTCCTCCAAAGCAGTTACAACCCCTCCCAGCTTGGTATCATCTGCAAACTTAATAAGCGTACTCTCTGTGCCCCTGTCTAAATCAGCAATGAAGATATTGAATAGAACCAGTTCTAAAAGAGACACCTGCAGAGCCCCACTTGTTATGCCCTTCCAGCGTGACTGTGGACCATTAATAACTACTCTCTGAGTACAGTTATATTATGCACCCACCTTATACTATCCCCTTCTAAGTTGTATTTACCTAGTTTATTGGTAAGTAGATCGTGCAAGACCATATCAAATGCTTTACTAAAGTCTAGCTATACTACATTCACCACCTCTCCCTTATCCACAAGACTTGTCCTGTCAAAGAAAGCTGTCAGATTGGGCTGGCATGATTTGTTCTTCACATATCCATGCTGCCTGTTATCTATTACCTTATTTTCTCCCAGATGTTTGCAGAGGAACTCCTTAATTACTTACTCCATTATCTTTCCAGGCACAGGAGTTAAACTGACAGGTCTGTAGTTTCCTGGGTTGTTCTTTTTTCCCTTTTTATAGATGGGCACTGTGTTTGCCATTTTCTAGTCTGCAGGAATCTCTCCTGATTTCCAGGACTTTTCAGAGGTGATAGCTAAAAGCTCAGAAACCTCCTCCATCAGCTCCTGAAGTATTCTAGGATGCATTTCATCAGGCCCTGGTGACTTGCAGACATCTAGTTTTTCTAAGTAATTTTTAATTTTTTTTTTATTTTATCCTGTAAGCCAGGGTTTCCCAGCTTTATATAGTTGAAACTCTTTTCTTTCAATACCCTCTTTTGTGGCCCAAAAATATAAATGCATATAAAAAAAAGAAAAATGAATAAATTTTCACGATTTATTCACAATAATAATAGTACATAATAATATAAATCTTGATATAAAATACTTACATGCCTAACTTATTGTTATTACCTTAAATTACATGAGAAAATATGAAATGTACCAAATAAATCTGATCACGCTTGATAATTTGTATATTTTCTTAGGACCGTTTTTTTGTTTTTTTCCCCAAGGACCGGTACTGGGGTGCAAACCACACTTTGGCAAATGCTGCTCTAAACCTACCCCCTTCCTTTACCATGGTAGGCATTTTTCCATCAAACGTCTTGGTGAAGACCAAAACAAAGGCGTCATTAAGCACCTCTGCCATTTCCAAGTTTCATGATATTGTTTCTCCCTCCTCACTGAGCAGTGGACCTACCCCGTCCTTGGTCTTCCTCTTGCTTCTAATGTATTTATAGAACGTCCTCTTGTTATCGTTTATTTCTCTAGCTAGTTTGAGCTTGTTCTGTGCCTCGGTCTTTCTAATCTTGCCCCTGCGTGCATGTATTGTTAGTTTATATTCATCAGCCGGGTTAGTGCGGTTCAGTTCGGTTTGTCATTGGCAGCTCTGACAGTAACTAGCTTAAATCTTCCAGCCCTGCATCAGTGGGGCCAAGGAGAGTGTTTCAGCCTTGCTGCAGGAGAGCAGCCTGGTGGGATACCAGGATGAAGGGGGGATGGGAGCAGTAGGTATGTCTAACCCTAGATTAGAGAGCGCAGCGAGAGCAGGAATGCGCAGGTGCAAAGCTAACATGCGTTGGTGCTTGAACTGGGCGAGTGCAATGCCGACACATGAATGCCTAGCAGTAAAGTGTTTTGACTACACTCTTCCCCAGCCGTAGTCTGGGGACTTATTCCTGCAACGTTGTGTCATTGATCTCCAGGAGAATGTTTAGTTAAGGAAGTTGGACCCTGCACTAACTATTTCTTCTACACTACCCTCTCCCCATCACGAGACAGCATTTACTACCTCAGTGACTTTTTGCAGGCTTATATAGATTCCTGTTTCACTGATGCCCTCCCCAGCTTGAGGGGAGGGTTTAGAATTCAGAAAAAAGGGTCTGGAAGGGACCTTGACAGATTGTCTACTCCAGTCTCCTGCGCTGAGGCAGGGTCAAGTAACCGCAGTCCACCTGTTCTGAAACACCTGCGATGAGGAGGAAACCTCCCTTGGAAGTCTGTTCCAGGACTTAAATACCCTTAGAGTTGGAAAGCTTTTCCTAATAGCTAACCTGATCCTTGCTTGTGGCAGACTAAGTCTGTTACTATTTGTTCTGCCTTCAGCCAACACAGAGAACAATTGGCCAATGTCATCTTTATAAGCGCCCTTGATAAGAGTGGAATACTGTTCTCGGGTCCCTCTCCGTCCTCCTTCCTCAAGGCAAAATCTCTCCAGTTTTTTAACCTTTCCTCATAGATCAGGTTTCCGACATGTTTGAACGTATCTGTTGCTCTCCTCTGGACTCTGCCCAGTTTATCTATGTTCTAGTGCTGCCCGACACTCTTGAGTTCATTGGAACTCTCAAGCCCAATCACCACGACAAGGTGACGAGCCAAAGAGTGAGTTCCAGTGAACAAAAGAGCAATGGTGTAGCACGGCCATCCATGGCGGCAAGGTCAATGGGAAGAGTCCAGACAAAGAACAATCCTAAACGTGCTCGACGGCGGAACAGGAGGGGGATAGCAGGGTTATGCCACAATGGCTGTGAAGGCGGATGAAGGCTGGAGCAGACAGGATCCGAAGCCATTGAACCTGAGCCTTCTGTCTGTCAGGAACCATGTGGTGGCTGCAGCCAACAGTCCTCCCAAGTTAAAAGAAGTCACGCACCGGCATCTTCCTCTGTGTACTACTCTTCTAATCTTAAGTCCTACAACAAATGGTGACAGGAGCAGGACTGGGAAATCTGAAAGCTTTTAGTCATGAACCAGCCCGTGAGCAGTGGATGTGTGTATCAGCCGTTCTTTTTCAAGAACTGATGTGGTGGAACGGTCCGGCTGCTGCATCTATGACTGAACAGCCCTATTAAGGATCCACTCTGCTCACGGCCCATGGAGTGGGGGCTTAAAAAGGTGTCCTAAACATAGTCCACCTCAGTCCCCCACACTAGATAACCCATCCAGTGGATTCACCTTGACGTGATTGAAATCGAACAGTAAACTTTGGAACATGGAATATTTGGACTCTTAATGTACGACCCAGACAGTGAGCAACCCAAAAGATACACAGCAATTATCACCTGCAAGCTGCAACGATTCAACGTTGATGTCGCTGCCCTGGCACAGCAGAAGAGCAGCTAAAGGAAGAAGGTGGAGGGTACACCTTTTTCTGGCAAGGAAATCCAAAGGAAGAAAAATGAGTTAATGGAGTAGGCTTTGCCATCGAAAATGAACTGACAAAGATCCTATCTGAAGTCGCTTTTGGCATCAGTCATCATCTCTTGACTCTCCACTTGAAGCTTGCCGAAAACCAACAGGCAACGGTCATCAGTTCTTAGGCACCAACTCTAGACCGTGAAGGAGAAGTCCTGGAAGACATCCCCAAAGAAGACAAGATTATTCTCTGGGGGATTTCAGTGCCAGGGTCGGAAGAGACACAGACATCTGGCAGACTACCACTGGGAAAGGAGGAGTTGGCAACAGCAACACCGATGGAATGCTCCTCCTTACGGTATGTGCAGAACAAGAGCACATCATCATGAAGACCCTTTTCAGCCAGAAAAACAAATTTAAGACCTCATGGCAGCATCCTCGATCGAAGCACTGGCACCTCATAGACTATGTCATTATCCACGCCCGGGATTGGTGTGATGTCCTTCTCACACGTGCCCTAACTAGTGCTGATGGCGGCTGGACCGATCTCTGCCTTATTCGATCCACAGTGGCGATTAGGATTGTCACCAAATGCAGAAGACAGGAAACAGATCTGATGAAAGATCAACGTGTAAGGCTTGAAGGACCCCATCAGACAAAGTGACTTCCAGCTAGCGCTCCAAAGGAAGCTGCCAACAGTACACCCTGAAGAGGTGGAAGAACACTGGTGTCCACTGAAAAATGCCATCATTTGAGCTTGTGGAGAAACCATTGGCTACCAGAGCAGGAAGCATCAGGACTGGTTTGATGAGAACGCTGTGGAAATGGGATGCCTGATTGAGGAAAATAGGAAAGCTTTCAGGGCCTGGCATAGCGACATGAACTGCACAATGGAGAGAGAATTGCATGTCAAGGCACAACATAAAACAAGAACTCTAAAAAAAAACCAGCAGTGGACTGAGAAGGTGCGAGAACTCCAGTATCTCGCAGACATCAATGGTACAAGAGGTTTCTTATGTTACCAAAGCTGTTTATGGACCAAGAAACCCTGGAATCAATCCCCCGAGATCAAAGAATGCTGCCCAGCTCTTGAAAAACAATGAGGCCATTGCTTCTTGCTGGAGGAAGCACTATAATGAGCTCTTGAAACACCCCTGCCCCGTGACTCTAGAATCCCTTGACCAAATCCCTCAGCAACTGCCTAGGAACAATCTTGTTACACTTTCTACCCTGAGTGAGATTCAAGCTGCCGTCAAAACGATCAAGTGCAACAAGGCAACCAGGCTAGATGGACTCCCAGCCAAAGTCTTCAAAGAAGGCGGGTCAGAGCTCCACGGAAAACTCCACCTTCTGATTCTCAAGATCTGGGATCGGGAGTAGACACTGTGAGATTTGAGACACATCAGTCTCTTCAAGAAAGGTGACAAGTCAGACTGTGGAAACTATCGTGGCCTCTCCCTGCTGGCAATGGCAGGGAAAATCTTAGCTTGAATCCTTGCAAACCGACTCCTGTGACTCTCAGAAGAAATTCTCCCAGAATCCCAGTGTAGCTTCTGACCATTCTGAGGGACACGTGACATGATCTTCACTGCCTGGCAGCTGCAAGAAAAAATATCATAAATAAAACTAAGCCTTATACATGAGTTTCATCAACCTGACCAAAGCCTTCAGCTCGGTCTGTCCTAGCGCCCTCTGGGGTATCCTCTCAAAGACTGGCTGTCCCAAAAAATTCCTTAGCGTCTTGAGGCTGTGACTGCCACAGGATTGAGCAACAGTGCATCCCAAAGTAACCCCTTTGAGGTCAAAATGGGAGTCAACAAAGGCTGTGTCATTGCCCCCTCACTGTTCTGCATCTTCATCACCATGACCCTTCACCTCACTGATGGCAAACTTCCAGAGGGTGTGAAGAATGTCTCTAGAATGAACTGGAAGCTTTTCAGTCTCAGGAGGCTGAAGGCTAAAAGCAAGACCTCCACAGCCTCGATCAGGGAACTCCATGGTTGCTGCTCTTTCTCCCTCAGCCCTTCAGACCATCTTAAGTGCCTTTGCTTAAGCATACAAGAACCTTGACCTCACACTGAACATCCAAAAGACCAGCGTGCTCCACCAACCCTCACCCATGGGACAATCTCGTGGACCTTTTATTGAAGTTGATGGAGAACTGCTGGAAAACATGCAACATATCCCATACCCTGGAAGTCGTCTTTCCATTGAAGTCGACATTGATGCAGAAATCCACCATCGTCTCAGCTGTGCAAGTTCTGCTTTCACCTGCTGGAGACAAAGAGTATTTGAGAACTGGGACATCTATCCCAAGACAGAGCTCCTTGTCCTCTCTTTTATATAGCTCTCCTGGCTGCCACAAGCTCTCTCCCAATTGGCTTCCGGGACATCCCTCTTCCAGGGTTATTTTTAGCCCTTCATACGCTAGTGGTGGGCAGCTGCCCCATCACAGCCAGCCAGAAGGGTGCTAGCCTTTTTTGCCACTGCATCACATTGTTGGCTTATATTCAGTCTGTGATCCGCAGCACACCCTTTTGAGTGGTACTGTGGTCTAGTCCAGGGATTCCCAGCCTATGGGTCGCAATTAGATTTGTGAAGGGTCACCAGCAGCTCCGAGCTGCATGTGGCTTTTATAGGAGCCATTTGCAGCTCCTTATCCTGGCCATGTCCCACAGCTCTCGCTATCAATAGAGCAGAAATTACACATTACATAAACAGCTTCTCCACCTTTGATATTTGTAGCCAGCCCTGGCAAGCCGCTTAATAGTCTCTTGCAGTATTTTTTTTTTACCCTCAACTTCTCCCTCTCCCCCTTTTTCCTGCTTCTGTTCGTTGTAGCTGATCTGATTTTTTTGTATCTCCCCCAGCCTCTGAGCGTGACTCCCCCTAGCCCCTCCCAGCCTCTGAGCGTGACTCCCCCTAGCCCCTCCCAGCCTCTGAGCGTGACTCCCCCTAGCCCCTCCCAGCCTCTGAGCGTGACTCCTCCAGCCCCTCCCAGCCTCTGAGCGTGACTCCCCCTAGCCCCTCCAGTCTCTGAGCATGACCCCTCCGAGCCCCTCCAGCCTCTGAGTGTGACCCCTCCCGGGCCCTGAGTGTGGGGTTTAAGCTGTGGGAGCCAGGGGAGCGGTTTGGGGATGAGGGTCTTTCCCCCACCACAGCTCAATCAACTATAATACTAAAGTAATAATGAACTATAATAAACAGTTGTCATGGGGTTCAGGGGTTCCCAAGCTCTGCCCCACATCTGCAGGCAGGAATGACTCTCACTCAGCAGGTAGAACAGGGAGTTTATTAGGTGACAGAGACACAGCTCAGCACAGAGGTGTCAGTGCAGCCGGCAGAGACGGTCATTCCAACCCAGCCTGGGGAGAGGAGCCCGAGGGGGAGCCCCTCTGGGGTGTAGCTTCCCCCCCGGTCCAGGCTGGCTGCCCTCCAGCTCCCCCCAGCTTCTAACTGCCACCTCCAGTTCAAACCCCACTCAGCTCCTCCCTGCTCTGTGTTCAGGTCAGAGGTGTTACCTGCCAGCTTAGCTTACAGCCCCAGGGGTCATCCTTAGCCGGGGGAGCTGCTCTGCCTGTCACACACACCCTCCCACTCCATCACATCAGTGTTATTTTATTATTATTAATGTGTTTTCCCTTTTTCTATGAAATCATGACTATGAATATATAAACGTGAGGGGGCGTGATTTTATATTGTTGCCTCGGGTGCAAAAACAGCTAGTTATGGTTCTGTTCTCCCCCTTCCGCCGGTTTGAATGACCTTGAGTCACCAAGGCTTCCTGCGTTGTCCGAATGGGTCCCCGTCTGGCAAAGGTTGGGAACTGCTGGTTAGTCGGCTATTCTCTGTTTTCTGCTTGTGCAGGTGATTGTTCCTTCCTGTGTGCCGTACTTCGCTCTTGTCTCGAATGAGTTCTACCTCGTTGATTTCAGTCCATTTCTCTGATTTGCCAGGCTCGTTCTGAGGCCTAACCCCATCCACCAGCGTGCTTGCCAAGGGTTGGGGTCGTGTGCCTCACTCCCGTTGCCCCAAGACCAGGTGTGGGTGGGAACTCTCTGAGCATGGCAGAGTTGCAGCTTTCGCACTGGAAGGAGGGTCTTTCTTTCACAACCTCCCAGGCTGGGTACGCCTGTGCTGGGTGGTGTGCTAACCCTGGCTCCCCTTCACTGTGTTTGCCAGCCATGAACTCAGGGGTTCCCAGTGGGGCTCCTGTGGTTATGTAGCAGCAGTGGGGGACACAGGGGCAAGATGTGGTAAGAGGGAAGGATGGTCTCACTTCTCTTCCCCAAGCGCCCAGGGTCACAGGTAAGAGGGGGGACCCATTTTGCCAGGAGCTGTGCGACCTGTGCACGCGCCAGAGAATTTTCAGACTGGGCCTCAGGGCACAGCAGAGGGCGGGATGGGGTGCGGAGAAAGAGCTCACCAGAAAAGTGGCAGTCCCGGCTTGCCCACTTGATGCCTGACGGGTGCGGGTGTTGGACAGATGCAGGCGATCTAGTTCTACCCAGCTATGTGGTTGTGCCTGCCACGTAAGCCCAGCTCCTCAGTCCTGAAATCAGTGGGATGTGGGCACGGACTTACCTGGAAGGACCCAGGCTTTAGTCTCTGTGGGCTTCAGTTCCTCTCTTCCTTGGGCTGCCAGTGTTGCCCAGCCCAAGGGTATGCCCAGGAACGGTTGAGCTGTGCTGGTGAGTGGTGACGGGCACCAAGGAAGTGCTCTTGGGGAGCAATGGCTGTGCAGTGCTGAAGTCAAGCAATCCCAGGTTTTGTGTGCATTGGGACAAGTCACTTTACTTCTCTCTGGGCTGCAAGCTCCCCCATGGGAAACCATGGCTGTGCGCTGGGAGGCTGGCGTTAGTGGCACGGTTTGGAAATGAGAACCCCTTCAGTAAGCTATGACTGCGGGGCTTTGTAGACTGATGAGTCTGCCCTGTTCTTTCATGCAGAAAAAGACAGGCTCCTCCGACTGTCCCGCTGTACAGCATGAAGCACTCATGCTAAAGACAGCCCTTTGTCATGCACAGAGGAAGGGGTGGTAGGAGAGAGGACGCTCTGACAGCTGATGGGAAGGGCTCCTGGCTGCAGAGAATTCTTTCCCAGGTTCCTGGCTGGTGAACTGTGCCCAAAGACTGAGGATTGTATTATTTGCGGCCAGGAAGGAATTTTCTACCCCTGACAAGTCCTCTTGCGTGCTCAGCAAACTCCTCTCCTGCTGGAGCCTGCAGGCTGCCTCCTGACAGCTTGTGCCCCGCATGCCGGCCTCCCTGAAGTGGTTCAAAACGGGGTGCAGACACTACTGGGGAAAGGAGCCAAGGGACATTCAACACACGGCCTGTAGGAAACGCTCACTTCTTCAAGGGCACCCATGGGTGCTCCACCTTCAGGTGCCACTGTGCCTACTGGTTGGAGGATGGTTGGTAGCAGTATCCCACGCCGCTGCCCGCACACGCAGGGCACAAGTATGAGACGCGTCTGGCACTTACCACACATGCGGAGACAGCCGGCTCGTCAGCTCTTCTCTGACCGCCTCCGGCTTCGGTTCCCTCCCCACACGCACTTAACCAGCTATTCAAAAACCCCAAACCCCTAATCAGTGAACAAGCAGGTAACAGAGAGAAAAGTCTGGGTGCTGCTTTTCTCCAGCAGCTCGAGCCACTTTTACCAGCTCCTCTCCACAGCGGAGCCCAACCGGGTCAGTTTCACACAGGGATGCCCGGCTGTCCGGGCTTTAAAAAATCACACGTCCCATGGGCTGTCCTTCTTTGTCTTACACGGCCGCCCCTTGTATCCGTACAAACGACAGCCAGCCCTGCAAAAGCCTCTCTGAGAGATCCAGAAGAGCGAGAGAACAGCAGCTCCTCATGTGGGCAATGGAGCCAGCTCTCAAACCGGCAGATTCTCCTCCTCAGACGTACTCCACAGGGGGCTGAAGCCATGGGCGGGGCTCTCACTTTGACAAGCCCTCCAGATCAGGGGAAATCCCCTCTGGCTCAGAGGAGACACCTCGCGGGGTCAGTTTCCCCATCAAAGCGACCACCTCAAAGCACCACACTGCCGCCCTCCCTACTTCCCGGGGGCGGCTCAGTGCTTCATCAGAAAGCCGTGCTGACTGGCATAAGGAGAGTGCGCGCCCCTCCTCGCACCACAAGCGGTGAGGCCCTTGGATTCAACTGCCGCTCCAGCACAGCAGAAGAAGCCGACTGAGAAAAGGCGCTCACCGGCTTCCGCACAGAGTACGCTGCTGCCCTCAGCTGTGAGCACCGACAATCTGGCACCGGCAAAGCACGCCAAATCACCGAGCGCAGCTCCAGCTTTTTCTGTGCCACCAGTACCGACAGAGCAGGGGGCTCCGGAACCAATGGCCTGTCCTCCTTTCAGGCACAGTATACTACAGCTGGGGAGCGCTCAGTCCCATCAGTACCAGACACTGCGCTACTCAGCACCGATGGCTGTCTGCATAGCTCACAATTTTCTCGTTCAGTCACCGCAGCTTCCAGGTCAACTAGGTTCTCTGACTCAGAGGAAGAAAATTTACCTCAAACAGTGTAGTTGGGCGTCTCTGCTGGAACAGTGCTCCTACATCCAGTCTGCTCCTTTCGATGTTAATCGCCTTGGCCGTGTGCGTGTGCTGTCTTTGGACAGCAGTATAAACTCTGCAGTTAACTGACACTGCCGCCCATGGAGAGCCCCTAAGGACCACAAATCGAGTGAGGTACGAAGGCACTGGAACCAGGGTTTGTCATCGTTGGATGGTCTCAAACCCCCAGGCACCTAGATTAGGGGTCTCTGGTTTTATGTTGGTGCTTGTATAGGCTGCAGTGATGGCCTTGGTATATTTGCAGGGGGGCAGTACTGTCCCCTAAACTAGGCAATATGGTTCAGTGTGACATACACTATTATACTTGGCTACAAACATGTTACATACATATTATGTATCCAGGTACAACCCCTTTATTGTAGTACTTTCACACCCCTCCCCCCGTGTAACTAGATCTGCCCATTAACTTGGGGGGTAGTGGGGATACCATCAAAACACCATGATCCATCATGTTGTCATTACGACCTGTTCCTGAATTTGGGTCTGAATGTACCTGGTGCGAAGCTGTTTTGTATGGGGAGTGCGTGGTACGAAGCAGGGTGTGTGTAGGTGTATCGCTGGGTGCCTTTATGTGCTTTTAGGCCCTGTTACTTGTCAGCCTTGTCTCTTGATTCATTCCTGTGAGCAGAATCTATCTAGCTCACTTTGTTGTTCAGGTCTGAGGCCTTTAGCTTTGCTTTATATCAACAAAGCATTGACTGTTCTAGGCCTTTAGCCTTACACCACGCCTGACTGTCAGGCCCTCTCATTACTACAAACAGCAGAAAAACCTTCCGCATCACAATTACAACAGTGATTGCCACTACCCCTGCCACCTAATTGGCCATACTGGGACAGGTGGGCAGCCTTCTGCCAGCAGCCCCTTCCCCAGCCACTGGCTAGACCCCGACCTCCGAGTATACAGTCACTGGACAGGTTGGAGATTCCGGAACTTGATGACTACGACGATAACACGAGGGAGACGACCGGTCGAACGCTTCACTTCCACCACGATTCTCTCCCTCGCCGTCCTCCACAAACTTGATTACTCCGCCGCACGCCTCCTTGTTGGGTGACAACTCCAAATCCTCCCAAGACCTTTTTAGGAGGGTTTGAGATAAACTGGAAAGAGCCCTGTCAGGTCCACCAGATACCCAACATAGATAACCAATATATTGCATTCGTCCACACCGAACGGGGTGACAATACCGATTAACAAAGCCCTGCTGGACCCAGCCAGGCTCCTCCGGAACACCAGCCTCTGTTCCTCCTACGTCTAAGAGGCGGGAGCGAAAGTATCACGTAGCCTCCAAGGGAGCTGAGTTCCTTTTCTCCCATCCACCCTCCAACTCATTGATAGTAGAAGCTGTAAACCAGAAGGGTAGGCAGCAGAGCTCCGTATTCACCCCGGGGGATAAAGAGTGGAAAGGGCTGAATGCTGTGGGGAAGAGAGTGTATTCATCAACCAGCCTACAATTTCACATCTCCAGTTACATAGCATTGCTTGCAAGGTACACGCCCCAGGTCTCCAATCAACTGCATATTTTTATTGATGCGATACCAGACAACGAGAGACACCAGTACAAAGCCCTCCTGAGAGAAGGCTCTTATCTCAAGAACAGCCCTTCAGTCAGCCTTGGATGCAGCAGACACCACCACCAGTTCCCTAGCATCAGCAGTTGTCATGAGGTGGGTATCCTGGTTACAACAGTCTGGGTTTCCCAGGGGTGTCCAAACCGCGGTTGAGGACCTTCTTTTGAAACCTCAGCTTTTTGCTGAAAACATGAACACAATACTTCATTCTCTCAGGTATTAGGGGGTCACCTTGTGCACCCTGGGCATCCAACAGTTGCTGCAAGAAGACGACAAAACAGTTTAGTTATAGACGTAAGCCATCACCATTCAATAATAGAAACTGTGAAAACAGATGATGACAGAAGCAGCCCAGGAGAATAAAAACCACAGAAGAGTCTCTGACCTGCCAGGCCTCAACCCACCCATCATTTTGAAGATTTGGTTGAGAGTCAGACAGCCCCCTTAGCTTGCGAGCTTCAGACTGAGCCACGCACCATCTTCGGCTCGAGGTTAGCAGCATTCCACCCTGCATGGTGAGCCATCGGTCCTTGAGATTGTAGTCACTGGTTACATCATCCCATTCATCTCCAAACCCCAACCCTGTCCCTTTTCAGGACCTCTCTCACGAGTTTGTGCTCATGTGTGTTCTACCACTGGGGGCTGTAGAAGAGGTACCCTCTGAGCACAGGGGAAGGGGCTTCTACTCACTGTACTTCGTCACACAGAAAAAAAACCAGGGGGTTGGAGACCCAAACTAGACTTCAGAAGGCTAAGCCAGTGGGTGCTCTGCCAGAGATTCAGGATGGTAGCTTTAGCCATGATCATCCCTTTGCTACAGAAAGTGGATTGGCTGTCTGCTCTCGAGCTGCAGGGTGCTTATTTGCACATTGCCATCCACCCATCACACAGATGATTCCTCAGATTTGTGAATGTGAAACGACATTTCCAAAACAGGGTGCTACCCTTTGGCCTGTCCGCAGCACCAAGCGTCTTCTCAGAGGTCCTAGTGTGTACAGGTCCTAGCGTAGGCCAGCGTTTCACAATGACAAAGTAGTCCTCCGCATCGACCCTAAATTCCTCCCAAAGGTACTGACCGCTTTCCATTGCAATGAGCAAGTATACTTCCCCAAACCTCATCCTGATGCTGGCGACAGAGCCCCCCATACTCTTAATGTCTGCCAAGCCTTGGCCTTCTACCTGCAGAGAATGCAGTCATTCCAGAAGATGACCCAACTTTTGGTTTCCTTGGCGAAAAGATCTGGGGACGTGCCTATTTCCAAACACAGTCTGTCCAAGTGGATCTCGGGCTGTGTAAGACCCTCTTACAACATGTTTAAGAGAGAACCCCCGGTGAGCATCTGTACCCATTCCACAAGGGCAGTGGCTACCTCGGCAGCCTTCCTCCGGCGCGTGCCCACTGAAGATATTTGTAGGTGGCCACATGGGTGTTTGCTCACATGTTCACGTAGCATTATGCTGTACAGGCTGTTGCTGACACACACGCTGCATTGGGCCGTTCTGTATTGTCATTGGCTAGTTGATGGTGCCACCTCCAAACAGGGACACTGCTTGTAGTCGCCCGAAGGTGGAGCACCCGTGGGGGAGCTCAAAGAAGGAGGACAGGTTGCTCGCCCTGTGCAGTAACTGGAGTTCTTTGAGATGTCCCCGCGGGGGCTTCACCCCCCACCGTACTCCCCTCTGCTTCGAATTCCTGCTTTGGCTTCGGGTTCAGAGAAGGACTAAAGAACTGGCTGCCCGCACATGCGCAGTGAGTGCCACAGGTGTCTCGTGCCTGTCCCCTGTGCACGCAGGCAGCCGGGGGGGGGATGCTGGTACCAACGAGTCTGACCAGTAGGCGCAGTGGCCCTGTGGCACCTAAAGGCGGAGCCCCCACGGGGACAACATCTCAAAGACCTGCGGTTACTGCACAGGGTGAGTGACCTTCCCTTAGTGTTCAGCCCAAAGCTGCTTCCTCCGTCCCCGTCTGCCAGGTCACTTTCCCCGTGGAAAAGCCGGGGTGGTAAGTATCAGGGACTTACACTGACAGGGCGGGAAACCGTTCACAGCCCTGAGCGACATCCTTAAGGCAACACACCGGCCGTCAGTAACCAACTTCCATTGCCCCAGGCCTCCCCAGGACACAGCCCGAGCAAGAGACCTCACCATCTCACGCTGCAGACACCGTGTCCAACTCCCTGACTGTGCAGGGCCTTGCGTGGTCACTGAAGGGTGAGCATAAGGAAAATCACAGACCACAGAGGAAGCAAATCCACCCAGTGCAGAAGCCTGGGCGTGCAGCCTGGTCCCTTTTCGCAGCCCACAGGCAGTGGCAGATTGTACCACTGCAGTGACCTCATCCCTCTCAGGTCCAGGTAACTCATGGGCAGTATGTTCAAACAGCCCTTCGGCAGACCTTTAACCAAATGCCAGTTGGTTATGAGGGACTTTGGAAGAGACCCCTGCCGGTAACCTGTAATTCAGAGGGTAACTGGCCCCATGTTCAGTGGTGGTTTTCAAGAGCTACCTCACAGCTGGAGTTAAGCTGACACCTGACTCTTCCACACATGCCTTGTAAAAATGTGACACCCTCCTCGTTCCTGCCTCTCAGCTTCCAGAGAGGTGTGAAACCCCACCCAGGAGGTCTCTCCAGGCTTTTGCTGCAGTTTTCCAAGTCCTTGAGGCAGTTCCCAGTTGGCTGGAGGGCTCTTGCTCTCCACATCTGACCTCTAGAAGCACCACGTTCATGGGAATCTGGACTCTCCTGCCCTTGTATGTGGCAGGAGCCCAGAAAAAAGGATGTCTGAGAGTCTGGATAAAGCCCATATCTTAGCCAGGCAGGCCGCAAAGGACATGGTGCAGGCTCCTCCTGGCCCAGCGTAATGGGGTCCATGCCCCTCTGCACCCAGGGGTGCCGTGTAAGGTGGTCTGGTTCACCTCTGGGCTCTGAGGGTGGGATCGGATTAGTCCCATCCAGGGTGCTGCCAGTTCCTCTGTCAGGCTTGTGGCCAGCCTAGGTTCAGCTCACGCCTGGGGCTGTCCATAGTGCCACTGGTCTCCCAGGCAGTATATAGACCTCCTGTGAGGATCTGCCAGGCCCTAGCCCAGCAGCGTCTTTTGTATTGGCTTGTTGGGTCCTGACTGGCCACAGCAGAGGCAGCCGCTCTCTCCTCCCTGGAGGACCTCTTTTCTGCTCCCCTCACTGGGGTGGGGTGTTGCACGGCTTCTGGCCGCCTGTAGGGGCCATCACACCCGGTTACGCCTTCCTCACGCGGCAGTTTCCCTGGGTCACAAGACAAAATGGAGAGGCAGGCCTAGGTTGCTCAAGCCCTGAGTAAACTTTCAGCACCAGCTCCCCGGGACACAGCAGCTGACAGGGCAGCAGATCTAGCCTCGAGGCTCCCCCGCAGAGCACAGCACAGTTAGTATTTTCACTTGGCTCCCGCGCTGCCCTGGAGTCAGCCCTGGGGTTCACAAGGGAGCAAAGCCTTCGGGTTTGGGCGCAGCCTGGGGCCTGGGTCAGTAGCGTAAATGGTGGCTTCTCTGTAACTTGAAGTCTGTAAGCCCTGATGGGAGGACTGCAGGAGCTGCGTCAGAGGTTGGGGTCTGTGACAGGAGTGGGTGGGTGAGGCTCCGTGGGGAGGTCAGATGAGATGATTGTAATGGCCCCTTCTGACCTTTACACCCGAGTCCTGGCGTGTGAGGGCAGCTGTAGAGAACGCGCAAGGACTTGTGTCCCTCCCTGTGCGTATTGCAGTATCTGTGGTGGAGTTATGCTCGCCTCAAGGCACCGGGTATTGGTTTCAAATGTACACTTCTGTGTCCTCTAGTTCCAGTCTCCTCTGAGCAGCCAGAAGCGACCGAGAAAGACGACATGAGAATGCAGCTGAAGAGACATCAGACTCCGAGCCCGACCCCCTGCAGCAAGTCCTCCAAGCGCGCCAAAATCAAGGTGACCATTGTCTCCCACGGAGAAGCTGCGGGCATGGGGCCTGGAACCCCACTCCTTGCACAGCCAGAAAGTGAGTCCCAGTTCGGGAACTGCTCTCTAAACCAGAGGCTCCCCCTCGGGATTCAGACATGGAAAGGAAGCAGTAGGGTGCCCCGGATCAGTTAAGCATGAGGATGTGATTGCTGGCAAAGACTGAGCCCAAGGGGTAGGAGCTTCCTTTTTTAAGGGTGTAGCCATGGCAGGCAGCCTAAGCGGTGCCAGGTGCCAGCCTAAGCCGTTCCAGGGACTGGCTGCCCGTAGCGATGCGTAGGACAGGGTGACGATTGAAGTGCTATAGCAGACTGCGTACAGCAGAATCTGTCGTTCGAGTCATGCAAATTGCATGTGCTGGTGGGAGGTGGGGGGCCTAACTGGGCTTTTCCTTACCCGTGTGACTTCGTACAGCCTGCTAAGTGTCGAGGGCAATCGCTTCACTTTCGTTTGACGCATGAAGGTACTGCTGGAAGTGGGACACCAGGCCTGGTTCAGTTTTGCAGGTCTTGAATTCTGTGGCTCCTCATACCCTCCTACCCTGATTGCTGTAGGAGTGACCACCAAGGATTCCCAAACAGTTGGATTCTCTCTGCAAAGAGCTCATCTGGGACGCGCTTCTGCCATGCAGGGAGGACCCTGGTGGGAGTTGATGGTAGCTCCCCGTGGAAGAATCTCTGTATAGATTAGTTTCCGGCTCTGTTGATCCCCTTTGAGTATTGCAGCAGCCTGAAGTCTATGAAATGCATCGTTTGTATGTACGTTTGCAAACCCCAGCTCTTCTCTGGGCTTCTCCTGGGTTCAGAAAACCCTGCTGTCACGTGAGTTGCAAACTGGTGAGCTGCTGCCCAGAGACAACTGCCATGGGGTCAGGCTTGTTTCCTTCAACACTGGAAAGGAGGCCAGGAATTGTTTGCTTATTGTAATCACTGTTCCTTGAGGAAACTGTGTTTGCATAGGCTGGGTTGATGCCCGCTCAGTGATGGGAGCACCAAAAATAACCCTTAAAGGTAATGACTAGTGAATAATTACTGGGCAGTGTAGGGCTGAAAAGGTCATCACACCACTCCAAAGCTCTGGGAAATCAGAGGTTTTCAAAGCTATACAGTAAATCCAATTTGAAATATTCCTTGGTTGATGTAACCGTTTGCCTTCCTGCAAAATGAACTAAAGACTCTGTCGTGACTTACCCTCTGACAGCTTTGAAAGTCGCTGATTTCCCAGACTCTTTTTTTTTTTTTAATTTTCAAAACTTTATTTCTTTTCACAGAAAAAAAATGAAATGCAGAAGTAAACATGAACCAAACAAGAGTTCCCTCTTACCGTGCGTGAGCAGGAGGAATACACAGGACATACGCATTTGTATCCCAAACAGCGCAATAAACAAGTCTTGTAACTCACCGGCCTTTCTGTGTATTTTGTAAAGTGTCTCAACAGAATGCTTACAAAATCAACCACTAGAAAACCGGCCTGAGCCCGATGCTCCAGTTAGGCAGCAGACGTGTATAACAACAAGGGCACGGCAGGGAGGAAGTGGGGGCGGGGGCGGGCAGGCGAAAGAGAGGATAGGTAGAAAAGGAGTGGTGAGATTCACAGGAGATGCTTGCATCTCCTGCTGAACACCCGCTGTCCAGGGCTTTCCAGCGCTGAAGCTGGTCCTCTCGGTCCTGTTGTATAGCGTGAGAGCGTCAGGGTGGTTTTTATTAGTGCTTCTGTTCTGTTTGCCGTTCCTGGAGCGACTCGCTTGCCTGCCGCGTGCTTGGGAGTATTGGGGACTGAGCTTTCCATTAAAGAGTGCTTTCGGCAGCAGGACGCGCCAGCTCCCCTGGCACCGCTGGGTGAAAGCAGGGGCTCCCCACAGGCAGCACTTTACAACTCCTTGTTTTCCTTTCTTTCCCACAGCTGCAGCAGGCAAGCCCCCGCCCGCGACCGCAGGCCAGTCTGGCTCAGGCCTAAAGGAGCTCTCGGGATTACTTACCACCCCCAAGTGAGTGCTTCCTTTTATTTTTAATCAGTGGATCTCAGAGGGCACTGAGCCAGTGCCAGGCTGCAGAACTCAGAGGTCCCATTGGGGCAGGAATCCAGCTCCAGGTCTGACCCCTGCGGTACAGAAGACACCCGGCCCCCAGCAGCCCCTCGCTGATGTTGGCTCGTTCCCGGGCAGTCCTGGGACGTGAGGGAAGTAGCAGGGAGGATCCTGCTGTCTCTCTCTCTCAGAATGATAGGTGCAGACGGCCAAGCCTCATGGGGCTCTGGTACGGCTTTCACCTCTGTCCTCTTCTGCCTTCCTTCCTGTCTCAGCCTCCTGCCAGGCTCTCGCCCCCAGCGCTGGAGGCGTACGTAAAGCCTTTCTCCCTTCTGGTGCCCCCTGGGAGCTTCTTGCTGGGCATGTCATGCCACCTCAGCCTTCTCCTCTCCCACGGCGCTGCTCTGCTTTGCTGCCTGCCTTTAACCAGGTGCTGGAGGCCGGATCTGGGAAATAAGAGGCTTTAAACTGAGACGTCCTTGTGATTGGACAGGCAGTGTCTGGCCGTCGGTCGGTCGGTCTGTCTGTCTGGCTGTCTGTCCCACGCCCAGTCAGCCTGGCTCAGGGGCAGGGCAGATCCCGAGCGTCAGAGAGAGACGTCGCACTGAGCTGCTGGCTCCCATCCTGCTGCTGCTGTGCTGAGTTCTCCACCCTCCCGCTGCCGCCTCCGCCAGCCCTTCTGGAAGGAGAGTGGCTAGGGCAGGGATCAGCAACCCCCGGCACACGGCCAGAGCTCTGCCTTGCCCTTCCGCCCCCGTGCAGCGCAGGAGGGGCCGGGAGCCCAGGGCTGGGGCCAGAGCCTGTGCCGTAGTGTTAGACCAGAGCTGGAGCCTGGCACGGGGCTGGAGTTGGTGCTGGCGTACAGAGCCCCCACCCTGCCACAGCATCCCACCGTGGCACGGAGCTGGACGCTGGGCCCCTGCCGGAGCTTCCCCCGGCCTTGGCAGGAGGCTGGGGCTGGAGCCCTGCGTGCTGGGCTGGAGCTGACTTGAAAAAGTATCACTGGCGCTCGGCCCATACGTGAAGGTCGAAAGGCAAAATGTGGGCACTCTGGCTTGGCAAGGCTGCGGACCCCTGGGCCATGGGCTGCAGTCTTTGCCCTAGAAACCTCTCTGCTGGAGCCTGCTGCGCACTGGGGGGCAGTTGCATTTTTTTCTCTGCTTTGTTTCCAGAGCGAATTCTGCTGCGGAACCCCCCTCCCTCGGCTCTGCCCCCTCGGCCGTGATCCCGAGCAGCACAGCGCCCAGCCCCTTCCATTCCTTGCAGACCAGACTGGTGGCCAGTAGCGCCCACTGCCGGCAGGCCCAGCCCAGCAGCACACTCCCAGGTACCCGCCTCTTTCTTCACTCCTGGCTGGGGAGCATGAAACACACCCGGGCGGTGAGACGGATGTGTGCGATCAGGGGGTGTGTCTTCCGACCTTCACCTTCGCTGTAACTCCTGGAGGTGGCTGAGAGCCTGACCCCAGGGCCGAAGAAGCAGTGGCTAAGTCAGGAGCTAGCAGTTGAGTCCGGTGCAGGCGGCTGTGTCTCCATGGGGCTCAGGGGCAGCTATGAAGCAGTTTCATAGAATCGTAGGGCAGGAAGGGACCTCAGGAGGTCATCTAGTCCAGCCCCCTGCTTCAAGCAGGATCAACCCCAACTCAATCATCCCAGCCAGGACCCTGTCAAGCCGGCGCTTAAAGACCTTGAGGAATGGAGAATCCACCTGCTCTAGTTTTATTTTGGGCCATTTTTGTGTTTTGTTTTATAAATTCTCCTGTGTTTTAAAGGGGCAAAAGACAACCCATAATGACAGGAAAATCGAAACGCAAACCAGCCAGCCACGGGTGTCTTGTTCTGAGGAGAATAATCAAAATTACATTTCCGTTGGAGCCAAACCACGTTGTTTGGTTCGGCTTCTGAAATAAAAACCCAGCGAGACGCTCTGGTCTATTGGCAGCGTTCCTGCTGGTTTCAGTGGTAGGGAAGTAGGGAGTGGCTCACCTTGTGACTTACCACCATGTTCTGGGCACAGCTGGGCCGGCCTACTCTGTCTTGTCAACGTGCGGGACTGCGAACAGGGGTTGGGTCATCCTGTAGAATGGTATCAGCGAGGTGGCCGTGTTAGTCGGTATCTTCAAAAACAACAAGAAGTCCTGTGGCACCTTATAGACTAACAGATACTTTGGAGCGTGAACTTTCGTGGGCAAAGACGTGCTTTGTCAGATGCGTGAGTGGGGGGGTTTCAGAGGAGGATTTAAAGAGGGGGGGTCTCAGTCAAGGGGAGGGCCAGAGCTGACAAGGTCTATTCAGTCGGGGTGGATGTGGCCCATTATCAGTAGCTAATGTGGAGGTGTGAACACCAAGGGCGGAGAAGAGTGGTGTTTTCCTACTTGAGACGTGCCTCACAGGGCGGTCCGAGAGGCTCCTGCCGGTCAAGCAACAGCGTGACTCTAGGGCACAGCCTCCCGCTGAACCCGTCCAGCAAGGATGAGGACCTGGCTCTGTGGCAGGTTATTCCCTAGCCTCGTTTGCTTTCATTAACAGCATCCGCCAGCAGCCTCCTACAGGGACTGAGCTTCAGCCTGCAAGACATTGGCACCAAGTCATCAGCCCTTCCAGCGAGTGTGGCATCCGTGGGGTCCTCCATACAGGTAGGCAACCCTCGCGATACGGACGGGCAAGGGGCCTCCTGGAGAGGGGGAATCCCGGCCAAAAACGCTAGAGGGGAGAGCGTCATTGTTGCCATGGTGAAGGAGAGCTCTGCAGAGGTTGAGGAGCTCTCCTGAGGCCCCTGCATTGGGTGCTTGGATCTGGAGGAGGGGCCCTGGGGACCAAAGATGATGGACGCCTTCTCTGCTTGGTGGCTGAGGCCGGGGGCAGTGATGGCAAGAGGTGCCTGAGAAATGGGAGACCTTGACAACTAGCCTGGACCAAACAGTAGCTCTGTAGCCTAGGAAGTGGGAGAGAAGAGTCTGCTGGGCCTTTTCCACCCCTCCCACACCCCAGCAACACGAGCAGGGGCAGCCCCCGGGGACTGCAGGTCCTGGCCTGCAGAGCTCCACCTCTGCTCCCAGCATGGTGTCTCCAGGGGCTACAATCAGGGTGTCAGTGAAAGGGCCAAACGTCGTCTGTCCTGGGCTCAGCTGCACTGCCTGCCTCTGGAAGGGAGATGCCGCCAGGTCTCTGGGTCCCCTCGAGAGCCAGGGAGCCGGCAAGGCCGTCCCACCACCTCCCGGCTGCTCACTGCATGCGCCTTGCCGTTCCTCTCAGGCCTCGGCTGGGAAGCCCCCGGTGCCCATCCAGAGTCTGACCGCCATAACCACAGGCACGGGGACGATCGTCCGCACCATTCCCGTTGCCACGTCCTTGTCGTCTCTCAGCGCTGCGGGGAGCGGGAAGCCCACTGCCATTCACCAGTTGCTGACCAACGGTGGCCTCGCCAAGCTGGCCAGCAGCCTCCCTGGCTTGGCGCAGGCTTCCAACCCAGCGGCAGGTAAAGGGCCAGTGCTGGTGGTGGGGACAGCGAGGGAGCCGTGGCAAAGCTGGTGTGCATTCGGAGTGCTGCGAAGGCTGACTTGCCCTTCGGACACCTCTGCACGGAGTGGGCGTTGCTGCCCCACGGGGTCACTGAGGCGCAGGGAGAGACGGCAGTTGGCGGAGCTGGGCAGGAGTTGGTCTACATGGTGCTGGTGATTGAAGCCCCTGTTGCATGTTCCGTGGTACCAGGCTGACCCAGACCCCAGGCGGTTTGGATGGGTCGCAGACAGGCCCGTGAGTCTTCTCGTGCCCATAGCATTCCAGGCTGGGCTGTGGGCTCTGCTCCATGGAGACACCAGCTGATGTCAGTCCTGTGTCCCATCTGCTCGCCGGCGCTAGAGCAGTGACCGCCAGGCCACGCGCCAGCTCCACGCTCTGGACCACGTGCTTCCCCCATGGCTGGTGCTGGAATCCTCGTTACGCAGCACTGGGTCTGTTGGAAGGAAGCGTTCAGAGGTGCAGGTCTCTGATGGTCACGGGCTAACCCTGGGCTTTCGCAGGGCGGGTTTGCTGGTAGGTAGTTTGGGTTGGGTGCTGTGGCCCTCACCACGCTCCGTGTTCGGACAGTCCAACAGCCGGCACAGTGAGGGTGGGGTCTGTTTGATTCGCTTCCCCTGGTATAGGAAAAGCCAAGCCTGGGCATAGCTGCGCTCAGAGCTCGGCCGGTAGCAGTGATCTGCCTTGCCTCTGTGTCTTCCAGGCTTGAAGGCGCCGACCACCATTACTGTGACCCTGAGGGGGCAGCCTGGTCGTGTCACCCCCCTGAGCCAAGCAGCCGTGGGGACTGTCCATCCCCAGCTGGAGGAGCATCAGCTGCAGACTCAGACCCCTCAGGTAATTCTAGCCCCTGGTCCAGGGCAGAGAGGAGCCGTTGGGCGTACGTTACGCTGCTGGCACAGCGTTGCTGACCCACATGTTTGGTGTGGGCACGGGTGAGCTGGGGAGGGGAGAGCTCTGTCGTATGGCTCAGGGACCACCCCTGGGTTTTGCTCGGCAGGGAGGTTTCTCGGTGGGTTTGGCTCATGCACAAGCCTGGCGTTTGCACCCTTATGCGCGCACTCGTGCTGCTGTGCCGTGTGCCCATCAGTCAGTGAGAGCAGACTCGCACGCCCTGCGGTTGTGACTTCAGCTGAGGAGGAGGTGGACAGGAACGTGGGCCTGTGAGGGAGAGCGTGCTGGCCTCCTGCCACACGCCTCCTCTGGGTGGGGTCCTCTGTATCTGATGTGGCATCATCTCTGCTTTGTCAACTGAAAATGCCAAACCAAGGCAGGTACTTTTGAGTCCAAACACCTGGAGCTGGTGTCAGCCTGGGAGCTCCACTTAATGCCCCACTGACTTCTGGGGAGGCGTTTGTAGGCCCTGCTCGGTGGCAAGGAAGGCAGGACGGGGGCCTTGGAGAGCTGTGGTTCAGTCGGGCCTAATTTGAAGGTCCAACTCAAACCTGACTGGAATCCTAGGGTTGGACGAGACCCCAGGAGGTCATTGAGTTCAACCCCACCTCTGAAAACTGAACCAGTCCCAACTAAATCATCCCAGCCAGGACTTTGTCAAGCCGGGACTTAAAAGGCCTCCAGGGAAGGAGATTCCCCCACTTCCTTACAGCATCTTCCCATTGCAGACTCCCAAACCAGTTTTTTCTAATATCCAATCTAGACCTCCCTGTCCGTCGGACTAGACCAGGCAGTCCAAACCCAGCCTGAGGCTGTTTTCACCTCTGACGCCTGCTGCCAGTCACATGGGGCTGCAAGGGTCCAGCTGCCAGACCAACTCCATTGTCTGGCTTTGTTTCCTCCTTGGAGCGGCCAGAACTAACTACCCTCCAACCCTGCTCTCTCTCCTGCAACCTGATCCTCCCACCGGCTCCCCCTGCCCAAGCACCCAAACGGTCACCAGTCCCTGGGCTGCCTCCTCTGAACCTGTTGGAGCACCAGCACCCAGTCCTTGGGATTCAGCCTGATGCGCGCATCTATCCCTCCACTTTTGCCCCCAGCCCATCCCCTGTGGGAGCAGCGGTGGCTGCGTGCCCTGCTCCTGCTGGCCGGTCAGAGGGGCTGCGACTCGTCGGCGCACATCTAGAACTAAGGCGATGGCAGCTGCTGGGTGAGGCACGCAGCTGCCCCCTCATGATGCCATGGGCAGGAGGGAGTAATCAGAGACCGACTCACCTCAGACCTGGGCCTTCTGGGTTGTTTTATCTCCAACCCGACCCTGAAGCTAGTGGTTGGGCTCAGGGCAGGTTGCAGGACTCCAGTGCTCCCCCCGTGCCAGGAGCTTGATGCCTCAAGCCGTCAGCTCCCAGATGGGTGATGACTGGTAGTGTGTCGGGGTAACACCAGGTTCTCCATACGGTCATCTTCTCTGCAGGCGCCAATCCTGCATCCGGCAGGGCTCGGTGAAGTGGGAACGTTCAGCGTTGCTCCTGCTCTCCAGGGCAGTGGTTTTCAACAGCTGCTGTGTGGACCAGCGCAGGTCTTGGTGGGTTCCCTGACATGGGAGTGCAGCAAGCCAGTCGTGCAGCTCACAAAGGTTGAGGAGCACTGCCCCAGAGTGACGTGGTTTTCATGGGAGGCATCCGCTGTGGTACCACTGCCTGTGGGCTGGGAAAAGGGACCAGGCTGCACGCCCAGGCTTCTGCACTGGGTGGATTTGCTTCCTCTGTGGTCTGATTTTGCTTATGCTCACCCTTCAGTGACCGCGCAAGGCCCTGCACAGTCAGGGAGTTGGACACGGTGTATGCAGCGTGAGATGGTGAGGTCTCTCGCTCGGGCTGTGTCCTGGGGAGGCCTGGGGCAGTGGAAGTTTGTTACTGACAGCTGGCGTGTCGCCTTAAGGATGTCGCTCAGGGCTGTGAACGGCTTCCCGCCCTGTCAGCGTAACTCTGCTGCCACAAGCCGGGGTGTGCCCACGATGAGGGCGCTGGAAGAGGTGGGTTTACTTCGGCGCCAGAGGCCCCCCTCCGATGCCCTAGTGAGCTTGAACGCTGCAGCAGCCACGCTGCCTCTGGGATGCTCAAGTGCTCCCTGTGCGTTTTTGGCATGACCCGAGTTGGATGTCCCCCAGCGTGGCGGGAGGCAAGAGCACGTGGTCCCTTCACCCCTCCGGTCGGTTCGTTTCCAGGCCTTCTGCGGGCGCGGCCTGGCCGGTGCGGCTCTGTCTGTACTAGGCGTAGCACTCGACGGCCGAGACGCGGTTTTAGCGACGCCGGTTTCAGGGCTAACCCTGAGTTTTCAGTCGCTGTCTGTGTGGGAGACGTCGGCAGGACGCTGCTCCCCTCCACCTTCCTTAATCCTCCCGGCTTGCGAGGAGTTACAGGCCGCCGTCAGCCGTGGAGGAGCGGCGCTGCGGTAGCCTCAGTGTGGGCAGGGACTCTGTCGTGGCTGTTTGCAAGGACTCTAGCAGTGTAGGGGCAGCAGCTGCTTGTGTTTCATTGTGCGCACTCACACCGTCGTTGCGTTGCCTGGGAGGTCAGAATCTCCCTCTGCAAACCTGAGTCAGGCTGTGGGTGTCGGAGGCCGGGTGAAGCGCTGAGCAAGGGCGGGTGTTCCCCTCAGATGTCTTCCTGCCAGGGAGGTGCCTGGAACACAGGTGGCCAAAGAAGAACTACGCGACAGGTTGTCGTCCTGGACAAGGGGAGAGCAGGCCAGATGCCTGAGGGGGGGGTCACTCCTGCTGGGCTTGCCCTGTGCGCCAGCGGTCCTCACAGTTGTGGGGCTCCTGCCCCTAGGGCTGCTAGGGTTCCCCCAGCTGGGGCTGCCAGCAGGACTCTACACCCTAGCCAGCTCCCAGCCCCAGGGCTGCTGGGGTCCCCACATCAGGAGCTGCAGGTAGGGCTCTATGCCCAGCCAGCTCCCAGGCCTGCTGGGATCCCTGCAGCGGGGTCTTCTGGTCGGGCTCTGCGCCTCAGCTGGCTTCCCGCCACCGGGCTGCTGCACTCCCCAGCTGCTCTGTTTTCCTGCCAGACAAGGGATGTTGCCAGACGAGGGAGTTTCAACCTGCCGGAAGTTTGCCAAACCCATGACGTTTCGTAGAGGCCTCAGTTAACTCCCGGGTGCGGTTCCAAGGTGGGCTCAAGCTGTGAGTTTGACTCCCGTTGCAGGGAGCCCTTGGAGAAGCAGCGTGTCATGAGTTGTGTTTTTCAGCAACTGCTCTAAGTACATCCATGCCAGCTGCCACTGGACTGGGTAACGGCTGAGCAGCACCATTCTTCGGCTCAGAGGGGAGCTGGGTGTGAGCCCTTCAGCTGCTGTGAGAGCCGGCTCACGACCTCGGGCTGAAGAGAGAACAGCAGAGGAAGGACCCCGAGGGGGAGTGTGACGCCAGTGCTAATAAAAGAGCCTTTCTAAAAGACTAAGGCTGCGTCTACACCAGCCCAGAAGGAATCTGGGAGCATCCAGTCACCCCTGCACTCCTCAAGTGACACAAGGAGGAAGGGACGTCGATGAGAGAAACTCGCCCGTTGACCTTGTTCAGGGGGACGGGCGAGTAAGCCGAGGGCAGGTCGCTGTAGCTAGAAGTGCGTATCTGTGGTCGCCTTCCTTTGCCTAGTGTAGAAGCAGCCTCGGGGACACGACCCTAAGGAACAAAGGTGGTTTTTCTACTGCTCCTGGGAGGCCTTTGGGAGTTGAAAGTCGGTGGGAACTGGACCCTTGGCCCCCTTGGAGAAGTTCGGCCTACATCTCCAACAGGCAGGCACCTGCGACGCTCTGCACCGCCCAGGGTTTCCCCGGGCTGCTGTCCTTGCACTGCATCCTCTGTGGAAATAAGGAGTAAGGGCTTCCCCACGAGAATTTGGCAGGGGTGGTGGTTGTCTCCATTGGGTGTTCTTCAGAAAGACGTGTTCGAGGGGTTACAGTGGGCAGGCCTCTGGCCCGTGCCCACGGGGTCAGACTAGATTATCCCTTCTGGCCTGGGAAGCTGTGAGCATTTTGCTTTTCAGGCTGTTCTTTCATGCCGGCGTCCCCGGCCTTTGCGGCGTGTAGCTGGGGTCCAGGTGGGGTTGCAGTTGGAAGCGCAGCCCGGTTGCAGGTGGTTAATGCTAGTGGTGTGAGGGCTGGCGGTGGAGCCCGGTGCTGCAGGAGGACGGAGGGGGTCGTGACTTGCTGATGTTCGTTTGTGACGCCAGGTTTGTTTCAGTTGGCAAAAGCCAGAGAGGCGCATGAGGCGCTCGGTTGGCTTTAGACCTCCGGAGGGGTTGGCTAGCGTGAACAGCAGCTGCGTCTCAGCGCGAGGAAGGTCGCGTGCGGCTTTTCAGCCGGGCAGGGCTCTGAGGACGGGGCGGCCCCAGGAGGGAGAAGCCAGAGAATCCGCACAGAGAGCTGAGTGGAGAGGTGCAGTGGTGGGGAAGCAGGGAGTTGCTTGGTGGGTTTTCCCCCCAGTTGCCAGCCCTGTAAACAGAGCGAGAGGTGGGAGCCTCCAGCTGGATCCCAGAAGGAGGTGCATCATGGGACAGTGGTGGAGTGGGGCAGAGCCCCCAGACCAAGCCCCGGCTCATTGAATGGGTGTTGCAATCTGTGGGGTGAATGGATGTGCTGGTCTCTGCCGGCAGAGCATGGTCGGAGGGGTGCTGGGGCCGGGCCTTCAGGAAAGCACACTTGCTTCAGGGTGTCTGTAGGAGGGTGAGAGGGAGGGGCAGGGGTTAAACAAGGCCTGTCAGCCCCGCCCCGGTTCACCTGCGGCCAGTGTCAGGCCTGGAGGGGTACAAAGGGAGGGAGTCGGCCCAGTTCGGGGCTGACCAGCCAAGAGGCAGGAGCTGGCTCTGAGGAAGGAGGGCCTGAGCCAGAGCTGCTACCTGGTTGGCCACTGGAGGGTGCAGTCCAGGACCCTCCCCCAGGCATAAAGGGGGGAGCCCCTCCCAGAGGACCCCTCTCCCGCCGGAGGGGGAACTAGGTTCTCAGGGCCGGGCCCCAAACTTACTCTCAGACTCTCAGGTGGGGCTGAAGACCCACACCCCAGGGCTGGTGAGGGGGCCTAGCCACTAGGCCACCCTGTCACCGGTAGGAACTGCTCACAGTGTCCATGTATGGCTCAGTGCAGGCCACACTAGCAACTTCTGAGGACCTTCAGAGTCTGGTCCAGCTTGTCCGGCCGATTCTTCTCGTCAGTATGCAGGTGCCAGTTCTCAGGCAACATGCTGGTCCCAGATTTGCCTTGTCTTTCCATGTTCTGCCATGCCCCCCTCCCCTGACCCCCCACTTAGCTAGCAGCCCCCGCCCTTGTGGAGGAGGTTATCTAAATGGGCCCGGCTTCCTTTCAGAGCCCGTCAGTGTAGAGAAGCCTCTGCCTCTCGGCTGGGGGAATTGAACTTCAAAGTAACAAACGCTTCGGCCACTGGGTGTTGCAATTCAGAAGAGTTTTTGTCCCGGTTTGGGCAAAACACTTACTTAAATAACTCGCGTCAGGGTCGGCCCGAGTCCCAGCCAGCAGAGGGAGGCTCTGGGGCCTGCAAGTCAGGGACTGCCTGGGGGCTTCAGAAACTCGCTCTGCCTTGGAGCAAGCCCGTAGGAGTCAGGGAGCAAGAGATGCTGCTCCCGGCTTCTGATGGGGAAAGGGTAGATGCGGGGTGCTCTGAGCAGGCTGGCTGTGCCTGGGAGTGGGTGCAGCGGGGGGCACCGGGTGTGCTTTCCTTAATGGAATGGGCCCTGAGCAACTAAATGGAAGGGTGGGGAGCTCCCTGGTGTCCTCAGGATCGCTGGAGGGTGGAGCTCGCCGTGCCGGCTGGCCGAGGAGCTCCGGCCTCAGTGAAGCACTTGGCAAGCCCCGTCAGATGCGATGGGGTGTTGGTCGTCCGGGGGGGCAGCTGGGCCACCGAGATGGGGCCTCCTCCACTCACTGGTTCGTCTGGGCTGGGGGTAACTCGGATCTGCTATCGTGTTCGTTGGACAGCTGGCTGCAGCGGGTTGCCATCTCGCGTGTACCGAGACGCTTGTTAACCAGCAGCCTTAATTCCGGACCAGACATCCCCTGGAAGTGACCATGGATGTCACTGGCAACGTGCAGCCACGAGCTGATCGCCCAGTAGACGCTTTCAGGATCCCCTCATGGGGTAGTTCCTGGAAAGCATCAGGAAGGCCGCAGCGCTGCAGCCGGGAGGCGTGGCAGTCACCACCCGTAGGGGACCTGCAGGCAGCACTAGGCTGCCCTAAGCCAGGGTCCTACCTGGAACTCGATGGGGACCCCCTCTGTGGGAGTCTCTCTCCCACCAAACGGCCTCTGCGCACGTCAGGCTCAGTTCCCAAGGGAGCTTGGGCACTGCTCACAGCCTGGCAGGGAGCAAGGCTGGGTCGTGCCTTTGGCAGTATCTCCATAGAATCATAGACTTCCTGGGGCTGGAAAGGACCTTGGGAGGTCAGAGTCCAGCCCCTGCCCAAAGCAGGATCAACCCCAACTAAACCGTCCCAGCCAGGACCTTGTCAAGCCAGGACTTTAAAACCTCCAGGGATGGAGAATCCACCACCTCTCTAGGCAACACATCCCAGTGCTTCACCTCCCTCCTGGGGAAAGAGTTTGTCCTAATATCCGACACACACCTCCCCTCTGTAACTTCAGCCCATTGCTCCTTGTTCTGCCGCCTGTCACCACTGAGAACAGCCTCTCTCCATCCTCTTTAGAGCTCCCCTGCAGGAAGTTGAAGGCTGCTGTCAAATCACCCCTCAGTCTTCTCTTCTGTAAACTAAACAAGCCCAAATCCCTCAGCCTCTCCTCATAGGTCATGTGCTCCAGCCCCTTAATCATTTTCGTTGCCCTCCGCTGAACCTGCTCCAGCAAATCCACATCCTTTCTATACTGGGGGGCCCAGAACTGGACACAATACTCCAGATGTGGCCTCACCAGTGCCGAACAGAGGGGAACAACAACTTCTGTAGATCTGCTCGAAATGCTCCTCCTAATGCACCCTAGTACCCCATTAGCCTTCTTGGCTACAAGGACACACTGTTTACTTATATCCAGCCTTTCATCCACCAGAACACCTAAGTCCCTTTCCATTGTGCTGCTGCTGAGCCAGTCGGTCCCCAGCCTATAACAATGTTTGGGATTCTTCAATCCCAAAGGCAGGACTCTACACTTCTCCTTGTTGAACCGCATCAGATTTCTTTTGGCCCAGTCCTCCATTTTATCCAGGTCACTCTGGATTCTCTCTCTACCCTCCAACGTGTCCTAGACTAACAGCAGATGGTCGCTTTCATCAGGGGATCCCTGATTTCTCGCACATCCCCAGGGACGTGGGTCGGTATTATCTGCGTTTTACAGCTGGGAAGTTAGGCACAGAGTTAGGCAGCGGCTTGCCTGCGGTCCGTCGGAGAGTCATTGGTGGAATCACCTCTGCAGAGCTCACCCTCCCAAAGGTGACGTTATTTAATTTGGGACTTTGCCTCGTCCCCCAGCGCCCCCCTCCGGCTAGCGGGGGGAGCCGAGAGCCTGAAGGGAAATGTGAAAGCACGTAGAGAAGCGGATGGGACTCTGCAGCTGCAGGCAGGGGAAGGCGAGCCCAGCTCACTGTGGGCGGGCCAGCATCCTTGCTCCTCGCGCTTCTGTGAGTGCTGTGTGGTTCTGCTGCTGTGCCTGGCCGTTCCCTCGGGTCTCAATTACTTTCACCCTTTCAGGCTCCGGATCGTGCCCTGGGGCACTCGAGCACCCCCGTTTCCAGTGCCGCCTCTCCTGGCAAGCTGCTGTCTCAGCTGGAACTCAGCAAAGCCCAGGCTGGCCCGGAGATGGCTCCCGCTGACCCCGCACCCCGCCTGACCTCTGCAGTAACGCCGCCTGTAGGTGAGGCGCACGGGAGTTCTGGGGCGCATGTAGCCAGGCGGTGGGTCAGTGTGGAGGAGGGGCTGTAACTCGCAGAGTTGCTGTAGGGTGTGACTAGATTGCTGAGAGCCCAGTTAGCGGGCACTGGTTTGTTCCCGTTAGCTGTAGGCACGGAGCAGTGTCACAGAGGCTGTTATCTCGGATCCCTGGATGGTTACCTTAAGTTCAGCTCGGAGGCCTAAAGTTATCAGCTCCTCAGGCTCTGCATTGTGGCTGGCTCTGATCACTAGCTGTCCGCCCTGGCAGCTGTCCCCGCTCTGCGTTCTCGTCGGCCTAGGCAAGGGAGAAGGGATCCGACCCACTGCAGCTCAGTATGTGCGTCTGTCGCAGATGCCTCGGGCGCGTTGAAATCCAGCCCCAACCCTGCTGCGGTCTGTTCAACTTGTGCGGTGCTTTGGCGGAAGCCTTTGCTTCCCAGCTAGTTTGAGTCTTTCTTTCCCGTTGGTTTGGAAGTGGAGAGAGATGCTCTGGGCCGGATGGGTTCCCAGCCGGGAACAGAGCGGTGCTGTGTAATTCCCTGCCCCCTTTCTCAAAGGGCTGCTCCCTAAACACACTGCTTTAGGGGAGCCTGGGTCATCTCGCCCAGGGCCCCTCAACCGCTCAACTCCCCCACTGAAATCAGCAGGGGAATGGGAACCCGCTGTTTGCTGTCTCGTCGAGCCTTGTGTTTCCCGGGGCTGTTTGTACTTCCGCCAGAGGGAGGGGTTCTTCGTCATGTTTTACTCATGGCCGTGGAGTCTTTTAACCCAGCGGCAGAGCCAGGATGCCCTTGGTGCTCCTTTAGCGGCCAGACTTGCACTAGGTGTTCTAGGGAAACTGCCCTTTTGAGTTTACGCTTGAAATGAGCCAAGGCCCAAGCGACACGAGGAGGGGTGGGACGCGGCTGGACACAGGGGATGTGGCCAGGCAGGTGGTTGGATGGACGGGGGGCTGGGAGGTGGCTAGGTAGGAGATAACATGAGGAAAGGTGGTAGGTGGCTGGCCGGGGGCGGGCAGGAGGGAGGCAACTCAAGGAAGGGCAGGAGGCAGCCAGAGACAGGGCGGTGGCCGGGCAGGTGGGAGACAGACGGACGGGAGGAAGCCAGGCGGGAGGGTGGTTTTCACCAGTGCACTCTAGGATCTCCCGTACCAATTCAGACCTCTCGGTTTGTGCCAGCCCGCAGCAGGGGCACCAGTGTGACACTTCTAAGGGAGGAGCTCTCCGCTCCCACCCTGCCTTTGGTGTCTTTGTGATGGCAGGGCTGGGAGACCCACGTTCTCCTGGCCCTGGGCACAGCCCTGCATGCAGGCTCCCTGGCCTCGGTTCCTAGTTCCCTGTGTCTCTTAGGGACAGGGTGAGCCGAACGCCCTCCACTTTCTCTGTGCCAGGAGCTGTTGCTTCCAGTGGAGCCTACAGGTGGTCTGGTCTTGGGGAGCTCTGGAGTTTGAGCACCTGCAGGAAGCTTCCTCGCTCAACAGCTCTCGTGTGCTCGGTGCTGGCCTCCGAGGGAGCAGAGCCGCTGGGCAGAGGTCAGGTGGGGTGGGAAAGAGGGGTCTTCCGATAACTCCTGCTGTCGCACTTAGCCAGGGGCCTTGCTGCTCCTTGTGGTCTGACCCCAGGCCTGGTGTGTACAGCCTGGCTGGCTGATGTGAAGGTTATGCAGCCAGTTCCCTCCATGTGAGATGCAGCATTTCCTCCCTGGACACCAGCTTGCATTCCCGCCTGGCAGGGGCTGATGTGACCCATGAGGTAGGGCTGAGGTGATGCCCCCTCCAGCTGCTGCTAGAGGTCAGATGACAAGGACCTCAGGGGATCATTGTGGCCTGTATAGCACCAGCAGTGATTAGCACAGTGACAGCAGTATCGCTGGAGACCTGGCCAGCTTTACCCTGGGTGATTTCATTTGAACGTCCCCTCCCAGTATTTTTAATCTCTTTCAGCTATCACGTTCTCTCGCTGACCTTGACAGCTGCTGCAGTCCTACTCCAAGGTGGCTGCCTTTGGGTGGAGGGTGAAATGGTCTGCTTGTATAGTACTCTGCATTTCTGCAGCAAATTTACCCCCAGTGATATCAACGCACTTCCCAAAGACTTGCTAATTAAGCCTCAGAGCCATTTCTTTGCTGTAGGGAGGGGAATTGAGCCCCAGTTGTCAAAGGTCGGACGTGCCAGTAGAGCAGGGATTAAAACCCAGGTCTCCTGCCTCAAAGCTCTCTGCCGTAACCACAAGACCTCGCCTGTCCTGCTAAGCAGCATGGAAGGCACTTTGGCATTGCTTGGTGGAGGACGTTGCCTGCCCGCTGGACGCTGTCGGTGTTGAAGGCCAGTGGGACTCCAGTCCTAGAGCTGTTCGGTGTTTGCAGCCAAGGGTTTAAAGGAGAGCGGGTCTGCAGTAAGGGCTTTCCCTGAACTTGCATGTCGGAGGACCCTGTGGAGTTCACCGTGCAGTGGGACAGGTCGGGGCACTGCTTAGTCGGGGGGCATGAATCCGACCCTTCCACTCTGAAGCTGATCTCCGTTTCAGCGTGCTTTCCTGGCCTAGCCTCCTCTCCGACCGGAGGAGCGCCTCTCTTTTCCGCCGCCTCCTGCGTTAGAGGCGCAGCGCGTGAGCACTTCTGCCGTAGAGGTGAGGAACGCCAAGCCGACCTCTCTGCTCTCTCCCGGGATTTGCGTGTGGCTGGAACGCACTCTTCCTGGTGGAGCTCAAGGCCCTGTGACTTGCGCTAACACAGTCCCAGGGTAGGCTCAGTCTTCAGGCCAGTGAGCAAAATGAACGGCCAAGGGTTTTGTGCCGCACATGTAACTTCGGCGTAATCTCTGAGGGACACATCGTCTCATCCTCTTACAGCCTGCCCCGGTCAGTGGGAACGGGGTAGCTCTTCTTCGAGTACTTACTCGTGTCTGTTCAAGCGCGCATGACCGTCGGAAAGTTTTACCCAGCTGCTACCCGCCAGGTCGGCTGTGGAGTCCGCTGGAGCGGCGCTGGTGCAGAGCTCCATATATGACCCTGCTGACCCCACCACCCCTCAGTTCCATCCTCCCGCCAGTGACAGCTGTTGGAACCGCGGCTGAGAACGCCAGGACTCCCTAGCTCTGTGTTGTGCAAATATTCTCCTGTCGAGTAGCTGATTGATAGTGTTCATAGTCAGTGGGTGGGGAGGGGATCTCCCTTCTCTTGGGGCATAAAAAAAGTCCGAGGGCTTCAAGACTCCTGCTTGAAATCCCTGCCCATGAAAGACCCCCACAGCTCCTGCCTTGGTTGTCTGGGGAACGCTCATCAGGCTGACGAGTGCTGGATCTGCGAGTCTTGTAAGCCTTGGACCTGTGAAGAGTGCGACTTTCATCTCTCGGCTCCTGATGGAACCGGCGCCTCAGCCCCCAAGACAAGAGCTGGCACCGGATTCTTCAGTGTGCAGTGTGCTGTCCTTCATCGTGGTCCCAGCGCTGAAGGAGGCTTCCCGTCAGCGCTGATGGTCTTCAGAGCTTCTGGCCCAGCACCGCTCCCACCCTCTCGTATGGCCTCAACTCAGTCATCAGTACCGGTAAAGGTGGCTTCAGGGCAAGTGACACCGGAGGGACCTGAGAACTCCAGGGCCTGAGACATGACCTGGCATCCTCTCACCAAGTCCAATCCTCTTGGTCTGTCCCAGAGGGGAACCAGTTCCAGTCGGCCCTTCCCCCACGCTGGACACGGAGCAGGCAGTGCAGGGGCTTATTGAAATGTTCCAGTCCATGGTGTAAACGGAGGCCTCTGTCCCTCAGCACCTGCCTTGATGGATACACCCCTCCTGGCCCAGGTGCCTGTCTGCTCAGTGTTCCGGCACTGCCTGGAGTCCCGGCATGGCTGCTTCTGGCACGGCCAGTCTGATTTGTGGCACCAGTCGCACACACGGCCACTCTTGGGGCAGGCGGCTCCAGCTTGGTGTCTGCATGCTTGATGCACTCTGCCCGCCACATGGACGCTCCGCACCGTGTCATCGCGAGGAGCCACACACCTCAGCACCGTTCCAGCTCGGGCGTGGCGCCGGTCTCCCTCCGTTTGTTCTTGGCACTGGTCGCTCTCTCGATGCTGGTCGTCTTCTCCATGCCGGTCCCACCTGCCTCCTCGATCCCAATCTCCACCCCGGTCTTGTTGGCATTCGCGGTCCTGGCTTAGGTCAGTGTACCGCCACTTTCCTTCAACAGCACCTGTGCCTTTGGCGCCTCTGTGGCCTCTGAGGCTTTTGGTTCAACTCCGCCTTCGCCCGGCTTTCCTTGCAGCCAGTGCTGAGTGTCCGTCACTGCTGCTGCCATTGTAATGTCCCTGCTCCAGCTGGAGGGCTTAGCGCCGGCACCCAATCACCTAGGGCAGGGTCAGCCACCTGCAGCTCCTTCAGGAGCCACTTGCAGCTCTGGCTGCTGCTGTGCTTAAATAATGGAACTAACTGGGATGGGTTTAACGGGCAGCGGGAGGGATCCGGCCTTTCAACCAATTCCATGCAGTTCCATTACTTCCGCGTGGCAGGGCAGGGAGCCGCCCACGCTGCAGGTGGAGGAAGTGAGCTGGACAGCTGCAGGGAGGGGCAGTCGCGCCTGCCCCTGCCGGAGCCGCTCTGCCGCGCCGAGGTGGCGGTTGGGGGAGGAGTCAGCAGCGGTGCATGTCGCTCTTCAGCTGGGGAAAGGTTAATCCTGGAGATGTGGGGGAGCAGATTTGGGGACTGAGGCGGGTAAAGCCTAGAGATGGGGGGTGGGTTAGGTCTGGGGATGGGGAGCAGTTTGGGGCTGAGGGGATGGTTTGTGGGCTGGGGGGACAGTTTGCAGGCTGCAGGGGTAGAGCCTGGCACTGGGGTAACTTACCTCTCTGACTGGTAGACGTGGCTGTGTGAGCGCGGTGGTTACAGCGGGAGGGGGCGCGGCTGCCGATACTCAGGAGGGGCTGTCTCACTCACGTGCCACGCAGCTCCGGAAGGGTTAGTTTGTAAGGGAGTGTGGAGAAACGGCTCTTCTTGCCCTTTCAGCTGCCGACCGACAGGGCGTGTTGCTGTGCGATTCCTGAGGGGCAGCCCAGGAGCGTGCTGGTCTAATGGCCGGAGCTTAACCTGGCCCATGCAAGAGGGGGTGTCTGTGGGCGGGAAGGTAGCGGTGTGGCAAGGAGCGTTTCTCCCTCCTTTTATTGAGGGAAACCACACCCCCTGTCCGCGTTGGCGGCAGTTGGGGGATTACTGTGGATCTTTGGCTGCGTCTGGATTTGCAGCTGGGGTGGGTGGTCCCTGGTCTGGCCCCAGGTGTGTTGCGCCAAGCCCCAGCCTGGGCTGCCTGGTGCACTGGGCTGTGAGCATGACTTGTGCGCGTACCAGGTTACAAGGTAACGTGGCCGCTCAGCAGTGCCCAGCTGAGAGCCCGGCTACTCTGCCCCAGCTTGGCCTGTAGCCACGGTGGAAAGCGCAGGGGAACACTGAGCTGTCTTTGTTCCTCTGCCCTCACAGTGAGCGCCACCAGCCCCATGAAAACCCTGTACGTCATGTCTGACGCCAAGCTGTCTGCGCTCACCAAGTCCGCGATGGCCGAGGGTGCCTGTGCCCCCCTGAAACCTGCTGGGATCCAGACACCCTCCTCCTTCTCTGCCACGACCTTCCCCACTGCCACAGCGGCCAGCTCCTGCAGCCTGCCCAGCAGCGTGGTGCGTCCCAGAGTGGGTCCCATCCTGCAGAACACATCTAAGGCTGTTATCCTGACCTCCACGGTGGCGGCAAAGGGCGACGGGCCCCTGGGCCACAGGGCGGAGAAGGCTGGCCCCATCTTTGGGACAGTGGAGACCCTGGGGAAGGTGGCCTCCGTGGTGGACAATGGGAGCACCATTGTCCACACCAGGGAGACGCTGGTGAACAGACACTTGTTGCCACAAGGGATGCTGCCGGCTGTGGCGGGCACCACACTCATAACACTGGGTAGCAGCCTGGCCAGCCCATCCATCCTGGCAACGGCTGGGCCCAGCATCAGTCAGAAGCCATAGTGAGTTCCGCGGGGCTTTGCGATGAATTTGATTTTTGCCTTCGGCATGAACTAGCGCTGCTGCCTGGTGGAGGGCCGCGCCCAGCCTGGGCTCCCACGGACGTTTCTTTTGGGTTGGGGTTTTCTGTTGCTGTTCAATAAATGTTTTTGGTTTTGTTTTTTTTCCACTCTTGTGGTCTCATCATTGCCGCATTCTCCTTGGAGAACAGCTTGAAAGGGGCGAGGGATTTGGATTCTTTGCATGGAATGGAAATCAAACTGCAGTTTGTACTCTGCATATGTCCAGCCTCTCAGTGAAGGGTTTCAGAGCTTTGCAAACCAGGGAGCCCCCGTTGCCCTCAGAGTGGAGTCAGCACTGTCATATTCTGAGGACAACGCTCCTTCTGCACTGCCTGAAGGCTGACCATGCATGGTTAATGTTGGCGTTACTCCTCGTGAGCAGCAGCAGTACAAAAGTCATCCTTAGGAGCCCTGAAAGTCTGCGGAATGGGTCCGGGAGGGTGAACAGATTGCTCAAAATACTGATCTGAGTCAGCGAAGTTCAGCCCGACCTCCTAGTGTATTGTAGATCAGGCCTCCCCACATTGCATGCACATCTCTGAGACGCTTCCCAGAGCAGCCCTCAAACCTGCTCCGGCCCCAGGTGAAACTTGCGTGATACTTAACCAGGCCAGTCGGGAAATGTCCTCGTGTCTCAATCACAGCTCATATATCCATTCCACTCTTCAAACCTCCTGACATCACTCTCGGAACACTGGGATGATTCCCGTACGTATCCCCAAACCTCCTCATATCTCAACAACCACCCAACTTCATATCTCCTGATAGCATAGTCACAACTCTTGACACACGTCCCATAGTAAAGCTCGGATCTGCTCATATCTGTCACAACTCTCTGACAGGTTCCTCACCAGTCTTCTAATCTCCTAATTCAGCAGTCACAATTTGGAAACACTTCCCATGCGTATCCCCAAGTTCTTTATATCTTAGGCACGACTCTACCCGGTGTAACCCTCGAATGTCTTCATATCTGAGGGACAATTCTGAGACGCTTCCCAGAATGAAACCCAAGTCTCTTCATACACCAGTCACAGCTCTGTGGTACTTACCAGGGGAATCATCAGATGTTCTCATATCTCAATCGCCTTTCAGATCTCTAATTTAACTGCAGTGCTAGTGTATGTGCCATACTAATGTTCAATCTGCTATTGCTATTGCTACTTTGAGGCATCGTCACGCTCACCAGAACTCTAGGACACTACCCAGAGTAACCCTCGAATCTCCTCATACCTCAGGGACAATTCTGGGACATCTCCCCGAGTCCCAAACCACACATTGCCTTGGCTGAGTGTGGGAAGTTTCCCGAAGTTGTGATGGCCACGTAAGGAGAAATGTAAGATTTGCGTGGAAGGTCTGGGAGAGCTGTGATAGAGAGATGAGAACATTTGATGATCACCATAGTAAGTATCTCAGAACTGTGATATTGAGACACGAGGACATTTGAGCTTGACTCTGGGAAGTGTCTCAGAGTTGTGACGGAGATATGAAGAGATTTTGGGATACGTGTGGGAAGACCCCAAGTTGTGATGGCCACATCAGGTGATTATAAGGTTGGTAAGGAATGTAGATGAGAGCTGTGATTGAGGTAGAACATTTCCTAATTGCTTTGGCAAGTTTTACAAAGTTGTGATTGACGTATGAGGAGATTTGAGGTTTACTCTGGGAAGTGTCTTAGAGCTGACACTGAGATATGCAGTGACTGGGGGGTAACAATAGGAGGCATCTCAGAGGGGTACCTGAGATTTGGGGGTAAATACAGGAAGTGGAGGTTCCAAAGTTGCCATTCTGATGTTGGATTTGAGTCGTTTGGGAGGTGTATGAGGGAGAGAATGGAGATATGAGAATATTTGATAATTACACCGGAAACTATCACAGTTGTGACCAATTTGAGGTTTTCTCAGGGAAATATCTGAGCTGTCAGTGAGATATGAAGAGATCGGAGCATTACCCTGGATCTGCAACAATCTTCCAGTTTCTTGCCCTCACAATCACAACCTTGAACCTCTTCCCACACTAATCACCCCAATCTCTCTCAACTCTGAGGCCTGGTCTACACTAGACCTTAAAGTCGATTGTAGATATGCAATTCTAGCTACGGCAATTGTGTAGCCAGAATCGACTTCTTCATGATCGACTTACCTGGCCATCCTCTCAGACGTATACAGGGGTTAACTGCCACCCCCCCAGCTCATTTGATTTGGCACGTCCCTACTAGGTGATCTTCTGGATAGTGAAGGCACACCTTGAGAGACATCCTAGCATTGCCCTCAAATTGTCTGAATAAAGCAATCACAGCTCGGGGACACGTCCCAACTCTGTCTTAATGTCCCAGGTCAAGCGTGAAACGTTCTCATCTCTGAATGGCACACCTCATAGCCATTCCACAATTCACCTTCCAATGCGAGAGCTCAGATTTGAAACACTTCTCACACTGATCCCCAAATGTCTTCATATCTGAGGCACAAGCCGGAGACGCTCGCTGGTGGAACCAAAGGCCCTCCTCGTGTGCCAAAGACAACTCTGACAAACCTCCCAAAGTAACTGCAAATCGTGTATCTCCAGCAGACGCAAATCAGCTCTCATACACGTCCCGAGCTGACGTTGAAACGACGCCTTTGGAACGTTGGCCGCCCTTTGGCCCATGTCCCGTTACACCGCAGGCACAACACTGACACTTCCTAGCGTAACTCTCAGACCTTCTCATCTCTGTGACAAATACGAGACGCTTCCCCACGTTATGCCCAATGCTCCTCTATCTATAATCACATCTGTCACCAAGGTGTGGGGCCCTGCAAACTCCCCTGCTCCCCCACACAACACAGTCAAATATGACTCTCAGGCAGCGGGTGGAACAGAAGGTTTATTACCCAACAGGAACACAGTGTAGAACAGACGTCAGCACATTGCCCTTCAGAAGTCAGTACAGTTCACCCCTGGGAAAGTGGGGGCAGAGCCAGGTCCATGGCCCTTTCTCCAACACGAGCCAGTGGTGACTTCCCTGATCCGAGCCCCCGCAGCCAGGCTCCTCCTCCAGCCTTCATCCTGCTTCTGGAGCCGGTGTCACCTGGCTCCACCTCAGGTTATGAAGGGTATTGGCCATTGGGTACATGCGGGGAAGTTATCACACCCAAAATTCCCATCACAATCTAGGGATTGGTGCGGTGCCCCAGGAAACTGAGGTACATGCAGAGTTACTGTAGAACTCACGTGCAACATAAGAAGGTGCATAAAATCCCCAGTTTGTCGCATCTCTCCCCCTTTTGAGACGGAACTGAGCAGGGCTATTTAGATGCGAACTAGGGAAGTTCAGGGCTGGCATCAGCTTTAACATTGGCACCATCCTTACCATGGACCAGCTCCGTGTCATTGTCCTGCAGGAACAGATTCCACCTCAGGAGCTTGGCATTGGCCCCTTTCATGTGATGCAGCCAGGTCAGGGGTGAGCGTGCGGTGTACAGGATGAAACACCGACCAAACAGGTACGGCTGCAGCTTCCCCAGAGCCCACACCATGGCCAGACATTCCTTCTCTATGGCCGCGTAGTTCTGCTCCCGGCGCAGCAGCTTCTTGCTCAGGGAGTAGGTTCAGTGGTGGGAAACAAAAATGATGAAGGCACTGGAGCACATGACCTATGAGGAGAGGCTGAGGGATTTGGGCTTGTTTAGTTTACAGAAGAGAAGACTGAGGGGTGATTCAATAGCAGCCTTCAACTTCCTGAAGGGGGCTCTAAAGAGGATAGAGAGAGGCTGTTCTCAGTGGTGTCAGATGGCAGAACAAGGAGCAATGGGCTGAAGTTACAGAAGGAGAAAGGTAGGTTGGACAACAGGAAAAACTCACTTCCCCAGGCGGGTGGTGAAGCACTGGAATGTGTTACCGAGAGAGGTGGTGGAATCTCCATCCCTAGAGGTGTTTAAGTCCTGGCTTGACAAGGTCCTGGCTGGGATGACTTACTGGGGGTTCATCCTGCTTTGGGCAGGGGGCTGGACTCTGACCTCCTGAGGTCCCTTCCCGCCTTGGGAGTCTGTGATTCCATGAACATCAGAGGAGAGCACCAGGTTCTCTGCCTGGTTCCACTGCACAGGGGTGGGCAGTGACAGGTAACCACACCCAGCTGTCTTCCGTACTCATCCCAAAGGCGTGACCTGGGGCAGAGAGTGTCTGACAGGTCTCTGCTGGCTGGGGCTTGGGACGGGGGCTTTGTTAGCGACTGGGCTTGTGATGTGCACAGAAACCCAAACGGCAACGAGGAGAGGTGATGTGTGAACTCCCGGGCTGCCGGCTCCTATGCTGCTGCTGCACTTGGCCATGAGCTCCGCTGCCTACATTCAGCCCTGTGTTCGGTCTTTCTCACTGGGGAGACCCTCCCCAGGCTGAACAAGCTGGGAACTGCCATTGGCCCAGGCAGCTGCAAGCAACATGGACTGAGGCCCCTCTCACAGCTCCCAAAGCTACATCTGTGGGCCCAAAGTAACTGCACCTCACATGTGCCTGACTGATGGCTACAGCTCCCAGGTGATCCCTGCATCAGCAAAACCCCAGCAGCAGTGAGAGCCTCTGCCTCACCAACTCCCCGCGTGCTGCCGGCCCTGCCCGAGCCTGTCCTGACCCCAAGCCAGCGCCCCTGCCAGAATCCCTCAACCCCGAGCCAGCTGCCCCTGCCTTCACCCTTCAACCCTGAGCCTGTGGCCCTTGCCTGCGCCCCTCCCCCAATGAGGTTAGTGAACTCGTGTGTGGATGTGTACCACCGGTACAAAGAAAAGAACTAGACATAAACAGACTGCCCAGTTAAAACAGTTTATAGGCAGGGAATCATAGAACACTAGGACTGTAAGGGACCTTGAGGCCATCGAGTCCAGCCCCTGCCCCAATGGCAAGACCAAGTACTGTCTAAACCATCCCTGATAGACATTTATCTAACCTGTTCTTAAATATCTCCAGCGATTGGAGATTCCACAACCTCCCTGGGCAATTTATTCCACTGTTTGACCACCCTGACAGTTAGGAACTTTTCCCTAAAGTCCAACCTAAACCTCCCTTGCTGCAGTTTAAGCCCGTTGCTGCTGCTTCTAGCCTCAGAGGCCAAGAACAACAAGTTTTCTCCCTCCTCCTTATGACACCCTTTTAGATACCTGAAAACCGCCATCATGTCCCCCTCAATCTTCTCTTTTCCAAACTAAACAAGCCCAATTCTTTCAGCCTTTCTTCATAGGTCACATTCTCCAGCACTTTAATCATTCTTGTTGCTCTTTTCTGGACCCTCTCTAATTTCCCATCTTTCTTGAACTGCGGTGCCCAGAACTGGACACAATATTCCAGCTGAGGCCTAACCAGCGCAGAGTAGAGCGGAAGAATGACTTCTCATGTCTTGTTCACAACACACCTGTTAATGCAGCCCAGAATCATGTTTGCTTTTTTTGCAACAGCATCACACTGTTCACACACTGTTGAGGAAGAAAAAATATTAAAATAAAAGATAATTAACAAGGATCAACACTTAAGAATTGTTTTTAATACAAAATCAAATCAAAAGTAAAGTAACACGATCCCTGGAATACATGTTTTATCACCCAAACGACGCCAGTGCGCACACCAAAACAGAGCGTACAGAAACCAGCTACATAAATAAACCAAAGACGCGGCCATTAAATAAAAGCATCAAAAATATGCCCACGAGCCCCAGTTTAACAACGAGCTCTCACACACCACTAAGTTTTCAAATGGCCAGGAAAGCTGCTCTCAAAAATGAAGCATCTACCAAAACACCAGCATGCTACAGACTTCTGCAGTTCACAAAACTACCCCTTTGCATGCTAATAATTCACACAGCTCAGCTGTAAGATGCTACACAAATCTGTGTGTCAGGCAGAAATAGTCATGCTGTCCTTGCCAAGAGTAACACAGTGTTTATTGACACTGGATAAGAAAGTAAAAGGCATTCCCTCAGGCGTATGCCGTTTCTCTGGGATGACACAGTTCACAGATACAGAACAGTAAAGTTAAGTAATAAAGCAACACAGACAGGAAACAAAGCCACAAAAATAGGAAGGGAAGTAAAACATCAGGTGGTTGGTTGTGTGTATATTGCTTGAATGTTTAGGATCCATGTTAGGTAAGTGAAATGGAGACCTGTAAAAACAGACAAACGTTCTCCTGCTTTGAAACTTCCACGTTGTGTGTGTCACCAATTCAGAGGAGAAGTCCCAGTGCACATTAACACATGTAGACAGAGCCATCCTTCAAAGCGTTTGCAGACAAGGCCTTCAGCCTACAAAACACCTAGCATCAAACTAGTGCTTGCTTCCACAGAGTACACCTGTTGCCTCATAAGAGCTGAACTCTAGTGAAGAGCTGTCCTTACTGATTTCCAAATACTGCTTCCCAAATAAATTCTGGAACTTAATGAAAACCACTCCTCTGGAATCCAACTCTAACTGAAAGGCCAAATGAATAAACAGGATCCATGGTAAATTTCTTCCAGTACTAACAATTTGCCAGGTGTTAATTAAGAAAGTGTGTTTTTAAATATCATTATTAACATGAATTTTCAGATACTCACCACCCTCCAAAAATTCTGTTAAATTAGCACCTGTGTAAACCTTGTTTGCAAAGTAATCATGCAGACCTCATGAGCTATGCCTGTTACTCTACTTTTCATTCACTGAAGCCTGAATCCTCATCTACAAAAGAAGCCTCAATGCTTTACAAACAGAAAAACAACAGTGCAAGTGAAGTCAGATCCTGCATTAGGATCTGATAATGCAGGCTCTCTCAGCACTCCGGTCTGCTTTGGATTTTAGCTCAGGCAGTCGACCATCTCCAGGCAGATGAGCACCTGTTAACAAAGTCAACATGGCCAGAAACAAGCTCTTTACCTTTCCCTCCTGATACTAAGTGAGAAATATTTTGCTCTAGAACTGCAGAGGATTTGCTATTTTGCGTTTGCTGCACAAGTCTAACAGTGGAAAATACCAGGGTGCTAGATCATTCTCTCCTCACCAGCTGCATTCATAGTTTCCTTGGCATGTTTCAGACCCTGTAATTATGTTACCAATCAGTTCATAATACATACCAACTCCTCACTCCAGCCTCAACAAGAAAAGGGAAGATGCATTTGGACTAAGCTCCCTCTTTGCTTCAGTCTTCATGGCTGAGTATGTTAGGGAGATTCCCAAACCTGAGCCGTACTTTGTAGGTGACAAATCTGAGAATACGTCCAAGATTGAGGTGTCATTAGAGGAGGTTCTGGGACTAACTGATAAACTTAACGGTAACAAGTCACTGGGACCAGATGGCATTCACCCAAGAGTTCTGAAAGAACTCACATGCGAAATTGCGGAATTATTAACTGGTTTGTAACCTATCCTTTAAATCAGCTTCCATACCCAATGACTGGAAGATAGCTAACATAATGCTAATGTTTAAGAAGGGCTCTAGAGGCGATCCCAGCAATTACAGACCAGTATGTCTAATGTCAGTGCTAGGCAAATTAGTTGAAACCATAATAAAAAATAAAATTGTCTGATACACCGAACATAATTTGTTGGGCGAAAGTCAACATGGGTTCTGTAAAGGGAAATCATGTCTTTCTAATCTATTAGAGTTCTTTGAAGCAGCAATGGTCTAAGTTATAGAGGGAGAGGTGTTGTACGTTAGATACTAGGAAAACTATTTCCCTAGGAGGGTGGTGAAGTACTGGAATGTGTCACCAAGAGAGATGGTGGAATCTCCATCCCTAGAGGTTTTTAAGTCCCAACTTGACATAGTCATGACTGGGGTGATGTAGTTGGGATTGATCTTGCTTCAGGCAGGAGGCTGGACGGGATGACCTCCTGAGGTCCCTTCCAACCTTAGAACTCTATGATTCTCTGAAGGGGGTGAACAAACATGTGGATAAGGGGGATCCAGTAGATATGGTGTACTTAGATTTCCAGAAAGCTTTTGACAAGCTCCCTTGCCAAACTCTTATGTAAATTAATTTGTCATGGGATAAGAGGGAAGATCTTTTCATGGATTGAGAATTAGTTAAAAGACAGGAAACAAAGAGTAGGAATAAATGGTAAATTATCAGAGTGGAGAGGGGTAACTAGTGGTGTCCCCCAAGGGTCAGTCCTTGTACCAATCTTATTCAACTTATTCATAAATCATCTGGAGAAGGGGGTGAGCGGTGAGGTGGCAAAGTTTACAGATGACACTAAACTGTCCAAGATAGTTAAGACCAAAGCAGACTGTGAAGAACTTCAAAAAGATGCCAACAAAATGGCAAATGAAATTTAATGTGGATAAATGTAAAGTAATGCACACTGGAAAAAATAACCCCAACTATGCCTAACAAAAAAGCAGTCCGGTAGCACTTTAAAGACTAACCAAATAATTTATTAGGTGATGAGCTTTCATGGGACAGACCCACTTCTTCAGACCAGAGCCAGACCAGAACAGAGTGTGGAGTCTGTTCTGGTGTGGCTCTGGTCTGAAGAAGTGGGTCAGTCCCAAGAAAGCTCATCACCTAATAAATTATTTGGTTAGTCTTTAAAGTGCTGCTGGACTGCTTTTTTGTTTTGATAGAACATAGACTAACACAGCTACCTCTCTGTTACTATCCAGCTATACATAAATTACCCACCATCATATTCGAACTACAAGTCTTCAGGAAAGAGATCTTGGAGTCTTTGTGGATAATTCTCTGAAAACATCCTTGCAGTGCACAGCAGCAGTCACAAAAGCAAACAGGATGTTAGGAATCATTAAAAAAGGGACAGAGAATAACTTATTGCCCTTGTATAAAACCACGGTATGACCACATCTTTAATACTGCGTACAGTTGTGGTCACCTCATCTCAAAAAAGATATACTGGCAATAGAAAAGGCTCAGAAAAGGGCAACTAAAATGATGAGGGGTTTGGAACAGGTCCCATATGAAGAGAGATTAAAGAGACTAGGACTTTTCAGCTTAGAAAAGAGGAGTCTAAGTGGGGAGATGCCCTTCAAATCAGCTCTAATATCTTCTGAGCAAATTCTCCGAAGAAAGGAAAAAAATGGATAGCGAGGAGTCTACTGACAAGTTGGCTATTGTGACCTGCAAAGCATGTGCTATGTTTGTTTTCCTCCCAGAAGATAGAAGGGATTTTGTGTGTACCAAGTGCAAGCTGGTCGCCATCTTGGAAGAAAAGGTTAGAGGACGTGACGTACAAATATCAACCCTTCAATCCATCAGAGAAGGTGAAGGACTTCCTCAATAGAAGGCATCATTTAGTACAGCTGGCTGAGTAACCAATGAGGGCACTAGAAACCAAGGAAGGAAACTGGAAGCATGTAACCTCCAGGAGACGAAAGCCAACTCAGCTACCTCCAATTCCTGCAGAGGTAAGCAAACGCTCTCCAGCTCTCTTCACGGGTGATATAGTGGAGAATGCTGTGGCAGAGACGTCTCAGAGAAGGGATCAGAAGACGACCCCACTAGCCAGAAGGCCTGGGATGAGTGGTCCTAGGGATGGCAGTTCTATGACCACTATCCCCAAGAGAAGAAAACGGGTGGTGGTCAGGGACTCCTTCCTAAGAGGGACGGAGTCATCCATCTGCCGTCCAGACTGGAATCTCAGGAAGTTTGCTGCTTACCAGGAGTTAGAATCCAGGATGTGAGAGAAAGACATCTAGAAACCATCAAACCTGCGGATATTCCCCCTTCCTACTTCTCCACGTAGGACCCAACGACACAGCAAAGAACGACCTTGAGCAGATCACTGCAGATTACATAACTCTGGGAAGGAAGATGAAAGAATATGGAGCACAAGTGGTGTTCTCATTCATCCTCCCTGTTGAAGGAAGGGGTCCAGGCAGAGATCGTTGAATCGTGGAAGTAAATGTGTGGTTGCGCAGGTGGTGTTGGAGAGAGGGATTTGGTTTTTTCGACCATGGGATTCTGTTTCGATAGCAAGGCTTGCTAGGAAGTGACGGGATCCACCCAACAAAGAGAGGGAAGAGAATCTTTGCAGGCAGGCTTGCAAACCTAGCAAGGAGGACTTTAAACTAGGTTCGCTGGGGGACGGTGACCCAACCCCTGAGGCAAGTGGGGAAGGGAGAAGGTACAACAAAGAAGGACCACACGTTCGAAAGGACAAAGTGGCCAATCAGCTTATTATCTAAGGTGTTTGCACACGAACGCAAGAAGCCTGGGAAACAAACAGGAGGAATTAGAGGCCCTGGCACAGTCAAGGAAGTATGAAGTGATTGAAATAATGGAGACTTAGTGGATGACTCACATAACTGGAGCACTTTCATGGAAGGTTATCAACTGTTCAGGAAGTCAGGCAGGGGAGAAAAGGAGGAAGAGCTGCGATTTATGTGAGAGAGCAGTGTGATTGTTCAGAGCTCCAGTATACGGAGGGAGAAGAGACAGCTGAGTGTCTTTGGGTTAAAGCCAAAACAACAGAGGCAATGCAGTGTTTGGTGTCTGCTATAGGCCACCAGATCAGGTAGACGAGGTAGACGAGAATTTCTTCCAAGAGAAGCTTCCAAATCACAGGTGCTTGTTCTCATGGGAAACTTTAATCACCCAGGAATTTGTTGGGAGACGAACACAGCAGCACACAGACAATCTTTCTGGAGAATGTTGGGGTTAACTTCCTGGTGCAAGTGCTGAAGAAACTGACCAGGGGCCATGTGCAGCTTGACCTGCTGCTCACAGACAGGGAAGAACTAGTAGGGGAAATAGAAGTGTGTGGCAACCTGGGCTGCAGTGATCATGAGATGGTGGATTTCAGGATTCTGACAAAAGGAAAGAAGATGAGCAGTAAAATACAGATCCTTGATTTCAGGAGAGCCGACTTCGACTCCCTGAGAAAACTGATGGGCGGGATCCTTTGGGAAGCTAATATGAAGGGAGAAGGAGTTCAGGAGAACTGGCAGTATTTTAAATAGGTTTTATGGACGGCACAGGAACAAACCATCCTGATGCACAGTAAGAAAAGCAAACATGGTAGGCAACCAGCTTGGCTTACAAGGGAAAACCTTGGCGAGCTTAAACTAAAAAAGGATGTGTATAAGAAGTGGAAACTTGGACAGGTGAGTAGGGAGGAGTATAAATATATGGCTGGAGAATGCCAGGGAGTGTAATCAGGAAAGAAGGGCCTCAACAGGTATGTTAACAATAAGGGTTATCAGGGAGGATATGGGGCAATTACTGGGTGAGGGAAGTAACCTGGTGACAGATGATGTGGGAAAAGCTGAAGTACTCAATCCTTTTTTGCCTCAGGCTTAACGGACAAGGTCAGCTAACAGACGACGGCACTAGGCAATGCAGTATGGGAAGGAGCTGGGCAGCCCTCGGCGGGGAAAGAAAAAGTTAAGAGCTATTTAGAAAAGCTTGACACACAAGTCCATGGATCCGAGGGTACTGAGGGAACTGGCAGATATCGTTGGAGAGCCTTTGGCTATTACCTTTGAAAACTCATGGAGATCGGAAGAGATCCTGGATGATTGCAAAAAGGCAAATGTAGTTCCCATCTTTTTGAAAAAAAAAGGAAAGGACAATCCAGGAAACGATACAACCGTCAGCTTCACCTCAGTCTCTGGAAAAATCAGGGAGGGGATCCTCAAGGAATCCATTTCGGAGCACTTGGAAAAGGGGAAAGTGATCAAGAGTAGTCAACATGGATTCACCAAAGGCAAGTCCTGCCTGACCAACCTGATTAGCTTCTGTGATGAAGTAACTGGCTGTGTGGACATGGGGAACTCAATGGATGTGATATACCTTGACTTCAGCAAAGCTTTTGATACTGTCTCCCACAATATCCTTAGCCATAAGTTAAGGAAGTATGGATTGGACATATGGACCATAAGGTGGACAGAAAACTGGCTTGACAGACGGGCCCAATGGGTAGTGCTCAGTGGCTCAGTGTCTGGCTGGCAGTTGGTTTCAAGTGGAATGCCCCAAGGATCAGTTCTATGGTCAGTACTGTTTAACATCTTTATTAATGAGAGGATGGATTGCACCCTCAGTAAATTTGCAGGTGACACTAAGCCAGGGGAAGAGGTACATAAACTGGAGGGTAGGGATAGAGTCCAGAGTGACCTGGACAAATTGGAGGATTGGGCCAAAAGAAATCTGATGAGGTTCAACAAGGACAAATGCAGAGACCTGGACTTGGGACGGAAGAATCCCAAGCACTGTTACAGGCTGGGCACTGACTGGCTAAGCAGCAGTGCAGCAGAAAAGGAGCTGGGGATTACAGTGGATGAAAGGCTGGATATGGGTAAACAGTGTGCCCTTGTAGCCAAGAAGGCTAGTGGCATATTGGAGTCCATTAGGAGAGACATTTCCATCAGATCTAGAGAAGCTATTCCCCTCTGCTCTGCTGTGGTGAGGCCACATCTGGAGTATTGCATCCAGTTCTGGGCCCCCAGCATAGAAAGGATGTGGATGCAATGGAGCAGGTTCAGAGGAGGGCAATGAAAATGATGAAGGGGCTGGAGCACATGACCTATGAGGAGAGGCTGAGGGATTTGGGCTTATTTAGCTTGCAGAAGAGAAGACTGAGGGGTGATTTAATAGCAGCCTTCAACTTCCTGAAATGGGGGTGGGTCTAACAGGGATGGAGAGAGGCTGTTCTCAGTGGTGACAGATGACAGAACAAGGAGCAATGGTCTGAAGTTACAAAGGGAGAGGTCTAGGTTGGACATCAAGAAAAACGATTTACCAGGCGGGTGGTGCAGCACTGGAATGCATTACCGAGAGAGGTGGTGGAATCTCCATCCCTAGAGGATTTTTCACTCCCAGCTTGACATGGTCATGGCTGGGATGATTTAGTTGGGGTTGATGCTGCTTTAGGCAGTACGAGGACGAGATGACCTCCTGAGGTCCCTTCCAGCCCTAGAATTCTTTGATTCTAAAATTATGTGTGGTGTGGAGAACGTGAACAAGGAAAAATCATAGAATCATAGAACACTAGGACTGGAAGGGACCTCGAAAGGTCATCGAGCCCAGCTCCCTGCCCTCATGGCAGGACCGAGTACTGTCCAGACCATCCCTGATAGACATTTATCTAACCTGCTCTTAAATACCTCCAATTATTGACTTGTTCCCATAATGTAAGAACTAGAGGACACCAAATGAAATGAATGGGCAGCAGATTTAAAACAAATAAAAGGCAATTCTTCTTCACACAGCGCATAGTCAACCTGTGGAACTCCTTGCCAGAGGAGGCTGTAAACCCTAGGACTAGAACAGGGTTTTACAAAGAGCTAGATAAATTCAGGGAGGTTAGGTCCATTCATGGCTATTAGCTAGGATGGGTAAGGAATGGCGTCCCTGGTTCTGTTTGTCAGAGTTTGGAGATGGACGGCAGGAGAGACATCGTTACCAGTTTCGATTCACTGCCTCTGGGGCACCTGGCATTGGCTACTCTCGGCAGATGGGATACTGGGCTGGATGGACCTTTGGTCTGACCCAGTATGGCCATTCTTGCATTCTGACTGGGAGAATGGAGTTTCCCCAGCTGCATCCCATCTCCCAGGTAGCCACATGCTCCCCCAGGCTCCAGCATAACCCACCTGATGTTCTGGAACCCTCCCATGCAGTCTGCTTCCCTCCCTGTCCTGCCCAGGAGAGGCCTGTTTCCTGCATGGGTCTCCCTCTGGCTGCAGCCCAGATGGGAGTGAGGATGGCCAAACAAACTGCCCCCTGCCCACCTCTCTGCACAGATGCTGGCACCAACCCACCTCCTTTTCCCTGCACCTATCCCGGTGCAATCCGCTCCGGCTGGGGGCTGGGAGACAGTCCTACCTCCTGGAGTTGTGGGCACCAGCAACTGCAGCCCAGCTTGGAGTCAATGAACACACCACAAACTCTCGACTCCCACACCACTACTACCAGCCCCCCTCCCACGCCCCTATTCCTCCCACCTACCCCATGCTGTCTGCCCCCCTCCCCAACCTAGCGGGGGGCAGAGAGAGAGAGCTGGGTTTCACACAAGCAGCCAGTCTCTCCCCTCTCCTAGCTGTGGCCGTCCAACTCCTCTTCCTCCCTCCCTCCCCGAGCCACTTACCCCCTTCCTCCTCCTTCGGCCCCCTCCCACAAGCTGGGAGAAATGCTCCTCCCTCTGCAGCTGCCCCATGGGGAGGTGCCCCTCCCGCAGCCAGGCACCTCCCTGTGGGGCAACCCAGAGCCCCTGGGCAGGGCTCATTAAGCAGCTGTACGGCTGCGGTGTCCCGAAGCTCCCAAGGAACCTGCCTCTCTTGAGTGGAGGAGTCTCTTATGTCCAGTGTGGGGTTAACACCAACTCCAGCATTTTTCCATGCTGAGGACATCCGAGAGGCTCTTCCCTGTGTTGGTTTGTTGATGCCCTGGGAGCACCAAATACAGACACCTCACATTCAAGCTCTTTCTTCTGGGATTATCCAGTGGGGGATAATGGGCGAGCGCAGACTGGAGCTATTCCTACAGCCTTTCTCTCCTGTGGACTGCAGCTTTTCCCACAATCCAGACATTTATGGGGTCTCTCTTATGTTGACTGTCTCGTATCAAGCAAGGTTTGATCTTCAAATGAAACTTGTTCCGCAACGAAAGCACTGAGAAATTTTGTCCCATGTGGACTCTCAGATGCTTCCGAAGTTACAACCTGGAAATGAAGCTCTTCCTTTCCCCTCAAGCCTTCATGGGGTTTCCCTCTGGCGTGAATTCTCCCATGCCTAATTAGGTTTGTGCGCTGACTGAAACTTTTCCCACAGTCCAAGCATTTAAACAGATTCTCTCCCCTATGGATTGTCCTATGCCTGCTGAGGCTTGAGTGCTGCCTGAAACTTTTCCCACACTCCAAACATTTGAAGGGTTTCTCTCCCGTATGGATTCTCACGTGCCTGATAAGGCTTGAGCGCTGACGGAAACTCTTCCCACACTCAGGGCATTTGCATGGTTGCTCTCCTGTGTGGATTTTCCCGTGGCTGGTAAGGCCAGAACTCTGACCGAAACTTTTCCCACAGTCCAAGCATTTAAAGGGTTTCTCTCCCGTGTGGATTCTCTCGTGATTAGTAAGGTACGCACGCCGACTGAAACTTCGCCCACACTCCAAACATTTAAAGGGTTTCTCCCCTGTATGGATTCTCCCATGGGTAATAAGGCATGCCCGTTGACTGAAACTTCTCCCGCAGTCCAAACATTTAAAAGGCTTCTCCCCAGTGTGCGTTCTCTGATGGATAATAAGAGCGGAGGGGGCAGAAAAGTTTTTCCCACACTCAAAGCATTTATACGGTCTCTCTTTTGCGAGGATTTCCCCATGTTTAATAAGCCCAGAGCACTGCCTGAAACTTTTCCCACGCTCCAAACCTTTATAAGGTTTCTCGCCTGTGTGGATTTTCTGATGTTCCATAAGGGCTGAGTTTGTTCTGAAACTTTCCCCACAATGACAGCACGCATATGGTCCCCCTCTCATGTGGATTCTCCTGTGGGAAATGAGGCCTGAGAGCTGAATGAAGCTATTCCCACACTCAAGGCATTTATAGGGTTCCTCTCCCAGATGGATTTTCCTGTTGATAACCAGGCCTGAGCGTTCGCTGAAGTTTTTACCACATTCCAAGGGTTTATAGGGTTTCTTTTCCTTGGGATTTTTCTGCTGGGCTGTGGTTTCCTTTAGATGCTTGCCTCCTGTCCCACCTTCACTGGGTTCATCAGCTTTCTTACTGTTTCCCTGCTTCCTCTCTGATTTGTGCCAGTTACTCCAGGGTTTTTTCTGTTCCAAGAACTGGGAGGAACTCTCTTCAGCTCTTCTCATGAAGGGTCCCTGCAGTTCCACTTCCTCAGGACCTCTGCTCTGTGGATTCCCACCCTTGTCTTCACTCATGCTCTCATCACCTGCTGGTGGAAAGAGAGAATCCAGGCAGGAGTCATTGTCTGGGCTGGCACACATACTGAAAGGGGAAGAGCAAAGAGAGAAACTCAGTCCCTGTTAGGGAGACTGAGAATTTGGATTCTGTCCCCACATCCAATCCAGCTACTCTCATATACAAGAAGAAAACTCTAGACTGCTGAAAGAGCGGGGAGGTGACTATGAGCGATATCTGCTGTGACACAGTCTGACCTGGGTGAGGTGAGGCAGAACCAAGCGGGCTCACATCACAGTCTGGGGGTTTGAACCTTTTCCCTCCGTTTGCCAGATACTTTCTGTGTCAGTGTCACTGACTCCTCACCTGTGCCACTGCCTCTTAGGCGCTTCCTTTCCTCAGAGGCCTGGAGGTCCGGGACCCACGGCTCTTCCTCTGCTTCCAGCCGGGCGATCAGGGCAGGTTTGGGAATGGGGAGTCCTACTCAGGGGCGAGATCAGGTGTAAGCAGAGAGCACTGAGGACTGGGGCTCTCACACAGGGCACAGGTTGAGTTTAACCTCAGCCCATGGTTTGCTGGAGGCTGTGGGATCTGACAGGCTGGAACATGGTCACTGACCCCCTTGCGGGAGGCTGATGTCTGGGGGTTTCACACCCTCACTAGGAGTGTTTGGGATCTGTGGGCTCAGGGGAGCTTGTTGAGACACACAGAGCGGTGGGGTTAAATCTCTGCCTATGTCTGAACCTCCACTGCCCAGAGCCCTGCCCACCCATGGAGCCAGTCCCAGGAAGGGAGATGCACAGACACCGCGTATTTGAGTGAGAATTAATGCGGACAGGGTAATACACTGCTCCTGTGACAGCTGGAGGGCGACGGATGAATTAGCACGTCCATTAGGTTCACGACTCTTCTAGCCTGAGGGACCAGCGCTGTGGTGAGTTGAGAGACCCATTCTTCTCCAGTCGAACTGACCAGGGAAGAACCTGACCAGATGCAGAAAGACAGGCCCCATGGCTTCAACAGCTACAGGACAGGAATCCTTACCCAGCGAGGTCACTGTCTCATAGTTCTCCCGCATGACGTCTCTGTAGAGGGCTCTCTGAGCGGGGCCCAGCAGAGCCCCCTGGCCCTGGGTGAAATACACGGCCACCTCCTCGAAGCTCACCGGCACCTGAAACAACAGGTGCCCCCACTCAGCGCCAGCTGCCCAAGCCACAACCCTCCTGGTCCTGGAGCAAACACAAGAAGAGGGCAGCTCTGGGAGGGCTGCTGGAGCAGAACCCCACCCCCGCCCGGCTCAGGGTGCCCAGGAGTCTCCAGGGAACAGAGACCAGGGGAGAGCTCTGCGTGCTCCCTGCAGACAGAGCAGGGCAGCGTCTTCTCATTTACCACACGCCTAGTACACACACCAAGTCATGCGAAGCAGGGCTCTGGCCAAGGAACAGGGACAGGAACCCCTTTGTATTTCCCTGCGCTCTCTGCCTGGGGGGTTCAGGTGTCAACGCTCTGCTCCGTTGTCCCTGCCCTGCCCAGGGAGGTGGTTTCTGCTTTGGGGAACCCCCTTCCCCAACAAGCCTCTTTATAAATCAGCCCCACAGCTGAGCATGTCCCAGCAGAGTTATCACTCCTTGCCCCCTCCCGGCCTCGCCCTGCGCATTTCCTGCCCCCCCTCCTCACCACCCTCCAAATTCCCTACCTGAGCTCGATCCACCACAGCCATCTCTCTTCTCTGGCCCCGAGGGAGACGGGGTGAGCTGGAGGAAAACGGGGTCGTTGCTGTCCAGCCTGTCAGGGTGAGAAGGGCAATTGAGGAGGTTTCTCGACTGAATGAGCCTTAGTCCAAAGCACACTCGATTCCCCCCAGGCACTTTTCCCGCAGAAGCTTGAGAATTCCCCATGCTGGGAAAACGCTCGGTGACATTATCACAACACACCTGCCCCCGCCTCCGGGCCCTAACCCGTGAAACACTTTTAAACCCTCCCGATGACACACTCTCTGAGCCAAGCGTGAGAGAGGAGCAGAGTCAATGGTGCTGCTGCTTTGGAAGAAAGCCCCTGGCACGACCCCAGGGCAGCACATTCCCCCGGCAGCGCAGGGAAGCAGAGGCAGGAACTGGCTTTTCTTCTCTCTGCTCCTCACCTTGTCCAAGGAGAGTCACTCTGCCCCAAGGGGCTGCTGGCAATGGAGCTGGGCAGGGCTTGGAGCCAGGGACCTCCCTTCCCACTGACTGCTCCTGAGGCCACTTTCAATCTCAGCCTCTCCCTGCAGGAGCTGGTTCCTGCCTGGCCATTCCTGCGGGTGCTTCCTTTCCAGTAACTGGAGTTCCTGGAGATGCTGGGGGCAGCTGGGCTGGGACTCACGGACATGTGCAAGCAGAGATGGGGCAGCCTGGGCCGCTTGGGCAGAGTCACTTTCCTGCTCAGCTTCAGCACATTCTGAGAATTGTCTTCTTTCCCCGGCAGTCTCTGTCTCAGAACTTGATACCAGCAGAGCTTAGGGTCACCCTGGGGCCTCCTTCCAGCCCAGGAGAAAGTTACTCCCCCACCTGGGGCACAGAGCAGGCATCTGACCCAACAAAGTCCTCACTGGGCAGCAACTGCTCAGCCCGGGCCCCCTGAGCACAATGGAGGCAGCAGCATATGTCCCAGGGAGCCCAGCTGATCCTAGGGCTCCTGTATCCTGAGCACAGAGCCTTCTCTGCCATAGCAATTACCAGAGCCCTCTGCTGGGGGCAGCCAATGACCCAACCTCCCTGCACTGCCCCTGCATCTCCAGGGCAGCCCATGCTGAGCTGATTGGCCCTTTCGACTCTCACTGGAGCTGGGGAACCAGTATTTCATATTTCATGCTAAAGCCAGAACCAAACCTGGTTCATAATGGTGTGTTCCTGGCTGAACCTGAACTGGAACAAGTGTGGGTGTGGGGGAGCAGGGAAGGGGTATCCAGATAAAATAAAGATTTAGTATTTTTATGCTCAGTCTTTTCAAAAATTTGGGACCTGATTTTCACGGTAGTAGATGATACAATACAAAGCAGACTGGTGATTTGCAAGAATGGGAGCCATCCGCTTTTGCACTGACTGACCCTGAACTGAAAGTGAACTGGGAGTCGACACAGAGTGGGAGTGCTGAGCGTGGATTCGGGCAAAATCTTATTGATCCAAATGATGGATGGAGATGCAGAGGCTTATGTCAGAAATAACGAGGCTGTTAAATCAATGTCAGACATGGCTGCAGTCGAAAAATGAATTGGAACTTCTTCTGGACACGGGTGAAATCTCCAAAAAGGGAACAAGGAAAGTCCCAAAAAGGATTGGGCCAATTCTTGACCCATTCCCAGAGGAACTATGGCTCGGGTAGAAACAAAACAGCGCAGACTACAGAGAACATCAGAAAATTATCATGCTCAAACTGTATCGACTAGCGCAACTTGGCCTGGCAAAGCCGTGCATGCCTGTGAGTGCGGCAAGAAAAGGTCCAGGCCTCACATGGCTCCTTTCATGGCCAATGTCATGGCCATGGGGCAAAACAAATGCTTACAGAGGTTAGTTTAGGTTGTTCAGACAAATAACCATGTTAATATGAACAAAAGAAAAAAAACCAGCTCCTTTAATGTTAAAGGATAAACCAACATCCTGAATGCCCCAGAACCAAACTGTAGTAAGGCTCCATGCCTGCTGTTGCTTACAGTGACTCTGGATCAATATAGAAACCAGAGCAGGTGTCAGTCCAGTCCTGTCAGCCCAAATGTTTCACATTGAGGAGTCAGCCCTGCAAAGTCTGAGGCTGTCTGAAAAAAGCCAGAGACTGAATGGGGAGCGAGAAGAGGAGGGATGTCGTCCTTGTAAATTCTGAACCCGTAGCGCAAGCATGGGGAAACTTTTTTGGATCAGGAGCCACTGACCCACCGAAAAATCAGGCAGGGGCCAGACAAGTGAGAAGCAAAACCAAAAGACAAACAAAAAGCCTCATAAAACTAAAGCTAACAAATGACACTCCCCTCATTCTGCTTGCACGCTGGCCCCAGAACCTGGGGGCATCAGGACTAGTAGATTTTGTAGGCCCCCTTTGGCTTTGGGGTGAGGCTACGGTTACTATATTTCCTTATTCCAAGTACAGGACACCTGGTAAAATTGCTCGGACTTCAGCGGATTCAACAGCAATCAGACCTTTGCAGTACAAATGTTCAAACTAACATTAAGCTGACGGAGCACCCTTTTAAAAAGACATGCTATGTTATTTTAACTAATGGGTAAAATAAAATGCATATTTACGATTAAGTGCTGTCTGCTCTTGAGAAGTGCTGGCCTTGCCCTCATCATGCTGTCCTCCCGAGTGGGATACTTCTGGTAGATTGTATTTGCCATGTGAAGCAATTTTTTGAAGGATCTGCTTGTTTGCCAGCAACTTCTCATAAAACGCAGCACAGTCTAGGTCAAAATTCACTTGCACCAACAAAATGGCCTTCCTGGTACAATCACTGAGATGTGATTTTTCAGGTGACCAAACTGCATTCATTACTGAGAAGACACGTTCAACAGGGGCTGTGGTGCCTGGCAAACACAAAACAAACTCCACCGCCTTTGCCAGATTGGAGTATTCTACTGCCTTCTTGTCCATCTCTTGAAAAACCTTCTGCCACCTTTCAGAAATGGGAGTTTTCTGAGTGTTCCAGTCGGCCATGTGACAGGAAATTATTGGTTTTGCATTCGTCCATTCATCAAAGAGATTAATCTCATCTATCAAACTTATGGTGGGAATTCTTGTGTGGCAAATAACAAGACTGCTCTGGATATCGTCCCACACCGGCATGCTTCTCAACAGGGCCCACTCAAGCTTTTCTGTGCACTCAAAGGCAGGTTTCCAGTGCTCCAAGTACATCAGAGACGTTGAATAAAAATTATCAACTGCATCATAAAATTCCTGTTCATTCATTTCCCCACCCTCAACCAAAGACTGCAGCAGGACCTTTGTGTGTGATGTGACAAATCTTTCTCTGAGCCTCTCTGCTAAATTATTTTGAAGGGCACGAATATGCAATGCAACTTCTGTAAGCGATGAGTCACTTTTCTCGATTGCTTCCGCTGTCTTCTGAAAGATGCCTATCTGCTTAGTAGCAAAAGCAAGCCACAGCTTTGTGCAAGGGTCACTAAAAACTTTCTTGAGCAGTGTTGGGCATTTGTCTTGAGAGAGAAAATATGCCTTGAGGCCATGAAAAGTCAACAGAATTCGTTCTAGTGCTGGACCAAGAGAAAGGAATTGGGTGCTACTGTGCTCTCGCAATTTGGAATACTCAAGGTTGACAAATTGGCAGAACTCTCTCAATTCTTCAACACGCACAGAGTAAATGTGAAAGTATTTGTAAACTTTCAGAGCAAAGGACTCCAAATCAATTGGAAGACAGTCAGCTGCCGCTTGCAGGCAATTGTGAATGACGTGAGCACCACAACCGATACCAAAGATCTTCTTCCCTACTTTCACTTGCAGTTTCCGCCATACGTGGTTGTTCCCAGCGCGTTTAGCACCACCAAAATTTGCATTGGCGGTGTTGGCACAGAGCCCAACAAGCTTTTCACCAAGAGAATGTTTCTCAATTAACTGACACAGAAATTCACCCTGCACCTCAGGAGTTTCACACGGCAGAGAAGAAAAATCAATAATTTTGGTGTGTATCCCACTATCTGGATGAAAATAGCGCACGAGAACAGGGAACAGCTTTTGACCCTTTTTGTTTGATGCATCCACACTCAGCGTGATAAACGAGCACTTTTCCAAATCACGCTGTAGTTCTTCTGTCGACAGTGGAGCTAATACACTGCGAATTATTGCTTCGGATTTTGTATGTGCAGACGAAAATTTGGGTTGGTAAAGTTTTTTAATCACCTGTGAGGTACAATCACTCGATCCGAAATCGTGTCCATGGCGCACAGAATGGTAAGCAAACAGTCCCTCACTTGCATGTGTTTGATCAGCGTCTGTGTTTTGCTTAACCAAAATTTCCGAAACCCTTGGCGTTGCACACTGAGTTCGTTCAGCCCTTTTGTGTTTTTTCGTTCGAAGATGTTGTGTGATGTCATTCCGGCCACCATGTGCAATGGAAAAACGTGCTCCACATGTTTGACATATAACCTGACTGTTGTCACTGACTGAAGAGTCCTTTTTCAAAAACTTATACTGGTTTTGGAGGTCATCATTAAATGAACACACACGTTTGTGCGACATTTCTGGAATAAAGATAGATCGTCACGTGGCTGTCGCCTTGCAGCACTTCACACCCAGCACTGATCCAGGTTCTTCACAGCAACTGCTGCCACGGACACCTATCAGAAATTTGACCACAAAAGAATGTTAGTGTGAGCATAGTATTATTTGGTTACAAACCTTCTATTCAGCTCATGCCTATCCTTCCTTTGGTTTCAGAAGAGCAGCCTTTTGGTGAAATCCAGGGCCAAATTAACTTTTTGTGGGCCTGGCACGAAATATACATCTCAGTTCCCAGGAGGAAAGAGTGAAAAAGGCAGATCAATACAGGAGCTGACAGCTGCGCAGGTTTTATTTACCATATTTACAAGCTGTCGTTGCAGACGTATGTACCTGCCACTAGGGAACCAGCAATGACAGCCATAGGGTAAGGTATCATTGGTTTCACCTGAAAACAAAGAGCTGGGAGAGAAATTAAATCACGTAGGGACCAAATACGTTCAATTTTATATGTACACTAAACCCTTGATTTAAAGGACTAAGGAGGGTTGTCCATTAATCCCGAAAGTCTGTTAAATCCCAGGGTTTACTATTCAACCACCCATGCTCGGGTTCCCCAGCCGCAGCCCCCTCCCCACAAAAAAAGCCAGGGGCTCCCCAGACTGGCTGTGCTCCAGCCACAACTGCTGGAGCCTGCCACGCGTCTGGACCTGCTGGACTGTGCCTGGAGGAGCCATCACTGACGCTGGAGCTGCCGTGTGGGCCTCTCAGAAGAGCATGAGAACGGCCACAGTGGTCAGACCAAAGGTCCATCCAGCCCAGGAGCCTGTCTGCTGACAGTGGCCAGTGCCAGATGCCCCAAAGGGGGTGGACCAAAGACAATGATCAAGCGATTTGTCTCCTGCCATCCATCTCCAGCTTCTGACAACCAGAGGCCAGGGACACCATTCCTGCCCTTGGCTAATAGCCTTTTATGGACCGAACCTCCATGAATTTATCCAGCTCTTTCTTAAATTCTGTTACAGTCCCAGCCGTCACAGTCTCCTCTGGCGAGGAGTTCCATCGGGCTGGGTGCATATGCAGGCAGACAGCACTTGCGTACGTGCCCCACCCTTGCCGGGAGGACAACATGGTGGCTCCGGTGTCAATGGAGGCTCCTCCAGCTGTATGCAGCAAGGTCCCTTCAGCTGTGCACGGGGGGTCCCTCCAGCCATGTGTGACAAGGCAGCTCCAGCCGTGCACAGCGGGGCACCTCCAGCCATGTCGCGAGGTCCCTTCAGCCACATGTGGCTGCAGCAGAAGAGGAGGCAGCTCCTCCAAGCGGCAGCGGTAAGTCCCTTAACTTTTTTGGGGTGTGTGGGGGGGTGGTTAGGATTTTATGGACCCCAGCAGACTTTGGGAACAACGGCATTGTCCATCGTTTCCAAAGTCCACTAAGTTGGGGTCTGTAAAACCGAAGGTTTACTGTACAGCCATCTCCTGACGGACAATATCAGTGAAGTTCTCAAGAACATTGTTAGTGCAGTCTCTTCAGAACCCCCCAAAACGAGGGTGTTATACAGCATGCAGGTCACCAGACCCTGCGCCTCATCCGCAGTTAGGTGAGACTGTCATTCAGCAGGGGGAATGGGAGGTTTATTAGTCAACAGGGACACAGCGTGGTGCAGAGCTGTCAATGTAGCAGCCCAGAAACAGTCTGATCATTCAACAACTTGGTTGGAATGGTGACGTGGTTCAGGTGTCTGACTAGCGCCTCTCAAAACAGATTCTGGTTTCCAAGTTGGAGGAAGGAGAGGATGAAGTGATTTAAGGATGTGCTGAAGGCGCTTATGAAAAAGTGCAGCATCGGTGCTGACACTTGGGAGAACCCTGCCCAAGACCGTCCCCAGCGGAGAACAGTAATCCACGAGGGGACGGTGCAATGTGAGAGGTCACGCCACAGACAAGGAGAGGCAGAGAGGAAGAAAAAAAGCATCAGAAACTACACCGTGCCCCTGCAACAGCTCCCAAAACCTGCCCCTTCTGTGATAAGATCTGTGGCTCCAGAATTGGGCTGACCAGACACACAAACAGGAGGGTGACATGAAGACGTCCTACTTGTTATCGAGGGACCTCCAAGAAGTAGAAAGGGGAGAGGAGGCCCCAAAGGGGGGTTCCCCAAACCTGGGCCCTTGCTTCTTTGTTTCTTTCCAGCCTCAAGACTAATCCAATCCTTCCAATCGCCCAGTTTCCAATTCAAACCAGTCAAGCTCCACCTACCCCCTTTGCTCTGTTTCCCACAGAACAAACATGTCACCTGGCTGCCTAGGTTACAAAGATCAGGGACTTCCATTGCTCGCCACCACTCCCCCCCGCCCCACTTTGTCACATCTCTTCCCCCTTCAAGACTGAGCTGAACAGGGTCACTTAGTGACCTGGGGAAGTTCACAGCCCTCCCTGCATGACAGGGCATCAGCTATAACACTGTTGCTCCACTTAACATGGACCACCTCCATTTCATAGTCCTGCAGGAGCAGGCTCCACCTTAGAAGCTTGGCATTGGCCCCTTTCACTTGATGGAGTCAGGTCAGGGGGAGCCATCAGTATACGTGGTGAAGCACTGCCCAAACAGATATGGCATCAGTAAACACCATAAAGGGCTTGTCATAGTCTGGGTTTACCAGCTCCGGGGAACTTACCAGGGCCTCCTTCAGTGCACAGAGGACCTCTTAGCACTGCTTGGTCCAGACCACCTTGTCTGGCTTAGCCTTCTTATACAACTCCGAGAGGGGGGCTGTGATGGAGCTAAAGTGGGGCACAAACCTTTGGTAATACCCTGCCATCCCAGTGAAGGCCTGGATCTGCTTTAGTCTGGGGCACTGGCCAGTACCTGACAGCCTCCACTTTAGCTGGCTCTGACTTGAAGCAGCTGCTGCCCACCTTGTGGCCTAAATAGGTCACCTCGGCCATCCCCACCTTGCACTTCCGCACTCTGAGAGCCAGTCCAGCCCCCCTGAAGCCGGTGCAGCAACTGGTTTACCTGGAGCACGTGTTCCTCCCATGTTTGGCTGAAGACACAAATATCATGGATATACACAAGGGCTAAACTCTCTGTCCCCCTCAACAGCTGGTCCACCACACGCTGGAAGGTGGCAGGCACCCCTTGAGGCCAAAAGGCAGGAGCAGGAACTCACAGAGCCCCCACAGGGCTCTGGCACTTGCCAATAGCCCTTGGTGAGGTTGTGGGCTCCCCCATGCCTGTCCAGCAGGTCATCAAGTCTAGGCCTGGGGTAATCATCAGGCTGTGATGCAACTGAACTTGCGATAGTCCACACAAAACTGAATCAGCCAGCCCTTTTTGGGGACCAGCACAACAGGAGAGGGCCAGGGGTTGGAGGACGGCTGGATCACCCAAAGGCAAAGCATGTCCAGGACCTTTCATTCTACGCTCAGAGACCTTTTCCCCACGGCTCTGAACGGGGAACACTTTATAGGAGGGTGGGCACCTGTCCTCTATTCAGCGGAGAGCCAGGTTAGTGAGCCCACGCTGGCTGGAGAACAGCTGCTCATGTGACTGCAGCACCTTTTTGATCTCTGTCTGCTGGGCAGGGTTTAGCTAGTCAGAAGGGGAGACAGATTCCAGCAAGTAGCCAGCTCCAGTCCCAGGGAGCAGGTCCACCAAGGGATCATCCACCTGCCCCTTCCTGGACCTGCACACGGCCAGCATCAAATTTTCCCTGTCCCAGTATGGTTTCATCATGTTGACATGGTACATCCAGTGGCTGTGAGCCATGTTAGACATTTCCACCACAGACTTCACCTCTTTCAGCTGTTTTCTGACCTTGAAGGGACCATCCCACACAGCTTGCAGCTTGTTCCACCACATGGGTATGAGAACCATCACCTGGTCTCCAGTAGCCCAGGTTTGGGCCTGGGCATTGCAGTCATACCAGACTTTTTGCTTCCCTTGAGCCCTGGTCAGGTTCTCCTTGGTGAGGCCCATGGGCTCAGCAAGCCTTTCCCAGAAGGTCAATACCTACTCTACCATTGATTCCCCTCCAGGAGAGGCCGTCTCCTCCCATTCCTCTCTTACCAAGTCCAGGGGTCCCCATACTCTCCTCCCGTACAGCAGCTCAAATGGGGAGATCTCTGTGGATTCCTGGAGTACCTGCCTGTATGCAAACAGCCAGTGGGGTAAGTACTTGTCCCAGTCTTGTGGGTGCTGGTTCCTAAAGGTTTTCAGCTCTATGGGCTGAGTGAGCCAAGGAGCAATTTCAACCCCCTGCACCAGCAGCACACGAAGGAACACCAGGGCTGCCTGCACCAGCCAGGGGAGCAGCTGCCCCAAGGCACGGGCTCAGGCTCAGGCTCAGCCTCTGACTTGGCCGGGGGCAGGGAGATAAAGGGCCGTGGCTCTGTCCCGTCCCCTCTCCATGGGGCAGAACCCTAGTGCATCTCTGGCCCCAGGCCGTCTCTGCTGCCCACCACCCGGCCCCTGCCTCTCTCCTCAGCTGAGCAGCCTGGGAGCGCTGCAGAGTCCTAGGCAGGCTCAGCCAGGTGCGTGGGGGGCAAAGAGTGACGGGGGCTTGGCTGGGCCCCTCCAGGCCAGTGTGTCCTGAGGGAGCCTGGCACAGCCAGAGCAGGAAGGTGCCAAACTGCCCCTTGCTATGGAAAGTTAAGTTTGGGGTTCAGCTTCAGGACCTCCCAGCACACGCAGCGGGGCCCCAAGAGCATGAGACCCTGGGGGGCAGGCACTGGCTGAAGCAGGGGGAAGGAGAGGGATGGGCCACCCAGGCTGGGGCTGCCCTGGGGGGGCTCCTCCCTCCGCCTGTCCCCTTCAAATCCTGGCCAGAGGTGGGGGTGACAGACCTGAGGAGCCTCCCCTGGGCGGGGCCCCCACCCCAGAGCCCCTGGACACACCCCCTCAGACCCCGCCCAGCCCCGCTGCGATTGGCCCCACTTACTGCCTGTCACGAACCGGGCACCGCCTCTGGCTCCTGGGGAGGACAGCAGCCAGCTCTGAGCATGCTCCGCGTAGTGCGCATGCTCAGTGCAATCCACGGCAGGAGGTCGAGGCCTCAGCAGCCCCCCGCCAACCGAGGTAGGCCGCCCCGTGAGCTGCTACCCCTGCGTCTCCCCTTCGGGGGCGACACCCCCCCGCTTCCCGACAGGCCCCAGGGACTGACCCAGAGACTCCCGGGCGGCTAGAGGCACAGCAACGGCTCCGGTTTCGCCGTTGCGCCTCAGCGCGCACTGAGCATGCGCACCGCGCGGAGCATGCTCAGTACCGGCTGCTGCCCTCACCCCGCCCTCCCCAGCGTGCCTGTTCCCTACAGACAACCAAGGCGGCCAATAGCAGCGGGAGTGGGCGGGGCCAGGAGCAGAGTTCCCGCCGCGCTGCCGGGCCCGTGCTGCGGGAGGGGAAGGGGCGACCCTCTCCGGCTTCCGCTGGGTCCTAGCGCCCGCGGCCTTTCCCCGTCCGGGGCCGCTCCGCAGGAAGAAAGCGGCGGCGCCGAGCCAGGTCCCCCGCTCTGGCCGCAGCCGTGGGCCGCCCGACGGGGCTGGGGCACGTGACCGGTGTGTGGGTCTCGGCCCCGCGGGGTCCGCAGGGCGGGGAGCGGCGGCCGCTTCCCCGGCGAGCCCCGGGCGGCTGGCGGCGGCGGCGGCGGGGTTCACCTCCAGCTGCGCCCCGCAGGATCGGGCCCCGCTCCCCGCCCCCCCCCCCGCAACCAGCGCCCCGCTCCCGGTTGTCCGGGGCCGCTGCAGGGGCCAAACTGACCGCAGACGGCGGGGCCCGGCCGCGGGTGCAAGTGTCCCGGGGGTGGGGGCGGGAGACGCGTGTGCAAATGGACGCGTGTGCAAATAGAGGGGCGGGGGCCAGAGGGGCGTTGTCCCCCCCTTGTTGGCTGCCAGGTCGTCGCTGCTGCCGGGTGGTTCAGTGGGACACCACCAAGGGGCCTTGGAAAAAACTTGCTTGTAATCCACCCTTGCTGCCCTAGGGGTAAGCGAGCCCCTGCCCTGCAGACGGGGACTGCAGATTGTGCCCCTCCCTTGCTCTTCGTTCCTGGACCAGGGCGGCCAGCCAGCTAGCGACGAGGAGCCCAAATAGCCCTGGCCAGAGAGCAAAGAGCTATGTGTGGTATATCTGTTATCTGTCTATATAGCTGGACATGCAACAGAGAGGGAGCCGGGCTAGTCTATATCGTACCAAAACAAAAAAGCAGTCCAGTAGCACTTTAAAGACTAACAAAATAATATATTAGGTGGTGAACTTTCGTGGGACAGACCCACTTCTTCAGACCAGAGCCAGACCAAAACAGACTCAATATTTAAGGCACAGAGAAGCAAAAATAGTCATCAAAGTTGACAAATCAGAAAAATTATTATCAAGGTGAGCAAATCAGAGAGCAGAAGGACAGAAGGGGAGGGAGTCTCAAAAATTAGATAAAGCAAAGTATGTAAAATGACCTAGAACATTGTCATCCCGGTTCAAACCATGTGTTAATTTGTCGAATTTGAATACAAAAGAGAGTTCCGCAGCCTCACTTTCCAAACGGCTGTGAAAGTTCCTTTTCAGTGAAACACAGACTTTCAGGTCGTTAACAGAATGGCCCACTCCATTAAAGTGCTGGCTGACTGGTTTGTGGATCAGGAGTGTTTTTATGTCTGTTTTGTCCCCATTAACTCTTTGTCTAAGAGAAACAGAGAGGGAGCCGTGCTAGTCTATACACTATCAAAACAAAAAGCAGTCAAGTAGCACTTTAAAGACGAGCAAAATAGTTTATTAGGTTTTATTATTATTAGGTTTAAACTGGGACGGGAACTTTCTGAGTCACTATAGGGGCTCGTCTGCATATTTGGCTTAATCTAATTCTTGACCTCTCCACTCTCTGATTTGCTCACCTTGATTATCTTTTTCTGATTTGTCCTCCTTGCTTACTGTTTTTGGTTCTCTGTGCCTTAACTCTTGAGTCTCTTCTGGTCTGGCTATGGTCTGAAGAAGTGGGTCTGTCCCACAAAAGCTCACCTAATAAACTATTTTGCTAGTATTTAAAGTGCTACTTGTCTGCTTTTTGTTTTGTCTAAGAGAGTTTGAAGTCTGTCCAATATACAAAGCATGTGGGCATTGTTGGCACATGATGGCATATGTGATGTTAGTTGATAGATAACAATAAATATATGTTGCTCAATGCCTCCTCCTAGAGCCAGGCACCCCCAGCCGCACTTCCTTCCCCCACTCTAACCCCATGCCTGGGACTCACCAGAGCCACTGCTGCACACTTGTTTCTCCAGGGGGCACATTCACAGCGTGGTGGTGAGCCGTCCCAGCTCGCGGCTCTGAGAAAGAGCCACATTTCATTGCTCTCAGAGCTGTGCTTTGGCCACCCACGTCCTGGACATCAAAATATTTTTCTTTCTTTTCAAGGGTTAGACTTCTAATTGCACATCTCACTGCTGTAGCTTTCTGTGTGCGCTGTGTCTGTTGTGATACACTTCGGTGATGAACAACAAGACGTCCTGTGGCACCTTAGAGACTAACAGATATTTTGGGGCACAAGCTTTCGTGGGTGAAGACCTGCTTCGTCAGACCCACGGAAACTTCTGCTCCAAAATATCTGTTAGCCTCTAAGGTGCCACAGGAGTTCTTGTTGTTCTCGAAGATACAAACTAACACGGCTCCTGCTCTGATACATTTCAGTGACGTTCTTTATTCTGACAAGCTGACTGTGCAGTCTGTGGGTCTATGCTGCACGTAAATGGAGGAAGATTGGCTCCTGTAACTACAGGAGCCTAAATGTAAACACCTACATCCATACTCACACAGCTGAATATGCAGCTTGTGTCTCAGACGCACTGGGTGCTCTGACCTGAATCCCATTGTTGCAGGCGCAGTAATGTTGAAACTCAAGACATGCATTGAGAGAAATGAACATGGATTAGGGATCTGACTTGTGTGTGTTTATGTAATAGACTCAAGCATTTGCCCAAAATGTTAGAGTCCAGCGCATCTGTCAGCAGGGAACAAGTCTGGGGAGATTGGGGGTGTGGGAAGGATTAAAGCCCCTTCTGAAATGTCTCCAATTTCCATTCTCGCCCCATCAGGCTGCAGAACGCCCAGGTCCTGCTCCAGATCAGCCCCTGCCCCGAAGAGACGGAGAGAGGAAATGGCTGTGGCGGAGCCGGTGACCTTCGAGGAGGTGGCTGTGTGTTTCTCGGAGGAGGAGTGGGCGCTGCTGGACCCGGGGCAGAGAGCCCTTCACGGGGATGTGATGTGGGAGATTTATGAGACCGTGTGCTGGCTGGGTGAGGATCTCTGTCCCCTGGGGTGTCGGAGGCTGTGTGGGCCCTGCAGCAGCTGGGTTGGCTCTTCCCACAGCCCAGGTCTCCATGTGCTTCCCCACCAGCTTGGCTGTGTTCTGCCTTGGCCGGAGGTGTGAGTGGGAGGGCGCAGACGGGAACGGCAGGTACCAGAGCTGTGGGGCTGGGTCCGGCTGCTGTCAGTGCTGCAGGGTACCCCGGTGCCAGTGTGCTGAACCCCTGGGAGGAGGGTGCGGTTCCGGGAGTCCTTTCCTGGCTGTGGCTGATCTCAGTGAGATGCTGGTTCCTGCCAGTGGGAGGGGCTGCGCTCTGGGGCTGAGGGGGGTTGATGAGGCAGCTCACGCTCTGTGAGTGTTCTCTGGGGAGGTAGCTCCATAGTTATCAATGTGGGGGGAGCACTTCTTCAATTTCTGGCCCTGCACTTGGAATTCTGTTCCACTCCCTGGCCTGACACAGACTTCCTGTGTGACCTTGGGCAAGTCCCTCAGACTGTGTCTGGCCCACCAGACAGGGCAGATCGGCAGGCGGCCTGGCCCACTGGTTAAATGGCAGGAGTGCTGGGCAGCTGCAGCTGCAGGGCCCTGTTCCTGACGCTGGTCCCTGGGCTAGTCTCAGCAGAGCAGTGTGACACACACCTTCCCTCCATTGCTGTGCTGAGCAAAACCCTCTTCTCCCCATCTCTGCACCTCTCCCCTGGCCAGGCCAGCCGGCCTCCCCGAAGGACTCCTCAGCGCCAACAGCCTCTTCCCAGCTCTTACAATGCCAAGAAGCTGGTTGTAGCTGCTTAGTTATGAGGGGACCGAGAGGGGGTCTGCCTGAAGGGGTGAGGGTTGGCCCCACAAGATCAGCCCCATGGGACGGGTAGGTTACACCCAGCCAAGAGGGAGGTGACAGACCCTGAAAAAGGTGAAGGAGGGACACCCTTGGAGTGTTACTCACACCACACACACACACACGGTGACGCTCAGTATCCCCCTGAGACTGTTGGCAGCATCTCTGCTTTGCCCCATGGGGCTTTGCTTTAAGGATGATGTCACAATTCCCCCACAGCTGCGCACTCCTGGCAACCTGAGGGTTGGCCGTCGCACGCTGCTAAAAGCTCACCTCCTCCTGGCCTGGTATTGGACGTGTCCCCTCCATGTGGCCTGAGGGAGCGGCCAGGACCCTGTCACAACTTCGGTAGCCCTCAGCAGGTGTTTCTCCAGCACCAGGGAGAAACAGGGTCGTCACTTCACCTTGGGCCGTGGTTAAAATACACCCAGTTCCCCTCTACAGCTGACGGCTGGCTTCAGCTACTGGGTCGGTGTGTGTCCTTCAGGGCAAATCGCAGCATCCCATCCTGCCTGGAGGCTGGGGAGGATCTGGCCCCTGCAGAGACTCACCCGACACCCAGGGGTGTTCAGTCAGGCACAGATGGCAACCTCAGTGGGGCAGGGATGTGATGATCCCCCAGACACCAGTAGCACTACCCAGCATCCTCTGCTCCACCCATCCTACTGCTACGGGAGTGCTAGGCCCATGGGCTGCTCCTTTGTCCGCCCCTAACAAGGCCCTCTTAGAGCAGAGGATAAGATGGAAGCTGCCCCCTTCTCCCAGAGCCATGCTTAGGCTCTCGGAACCAGCACAGTTTGTCCCATGCGAAAGAGGGACCCAGGAAGTCCACAGGCTTATCAGAGCAGGAGTCTGCAGGCTCTGTCTTGGTGATTCCCGCTCTGGCTGCCAGGGCAGGACAACTCCTCTCCCGCTTCCACATCTACCTCCATGGAGCCCCAGGGCACCACCTGCTGAACCACATGGTCCATGTGCCTGGATGCAGGAGGGAGGTGCCCCAGAGGGAAGGGGAACCCCAAGCCCAACGGATGCCACCAAAGCCTGTGTGTATAGTGACACGGGCCAGGCAGCCACCGCAGGAGGGGATGATCCCCCGGTCTCGCAGTGAGGCCTGGAAGCAGCCAATGCCATGGGCAGAGTGAGCAGGGGCAGCCGGCTTGGACGATGACATAGGAGTGGAATTAACTGTGGCCTTGAGCATATGCCGGGAGCTCTGGAGGTGGGGCCCTGTTGGTGGGCAGAGGCCTTGGGGAAGGAGAGGAAAATACCCGCAGCAGCCTTCCCTTGCTGGGGGGCTGCATTTGCCCTGGAAGGAGGCAGAGCTGCAGTTACCATTCCAGGGTTAACTACTAGTTGGCCCTACTGAGGCGTACCGCGAGGCGGGGTAAGAATGGTGACCAGGGACCCCTCTGTCCCCTCCCACCCAATCTCCCTCCAGCACCTGCAGCCCCTGGGAGAGGAGCTGCGCCAGGCACCTGTGTGTGGGGCGGCTGAGAGGAAGAGGAGGGTGGTCGTAGGTACCACTGTGCTGTCTCTGCCTCCTGGGAGGGGAAACCACATCAGCCCAGAGAGAACCAGCTGGACGCCAGGGAGCTCACCGGGGCCGTCCCCTCCTGGGGGTGCTCGTGGGAAAGGGGAAGTCCGGGACTAGGGAAACAAAACCTCTGCCGGGGGAGGTGGGAACCAACCCCAGTGACAGGGAGGAAAGGGGGAGCAGTAGCCCTGCAGCGGAGACCAGGGCTTGGCCAGGCTGAAGGGAGGTGGTGGCAGGGAACCGGGGGTGTCTCTGCCCCAGGGACTGGGGAAGTGAGGGCAGGAGCGGACGTGGGACTGCAGATGGGGACCAAGCCCCAGACAGCCCAGCCCACAAGAGCAAAGGCAAACATCAGGCGAGGGGAAGGGACAGACCACACGCGGAAGCCGGGCTCACCGCGGGCGGGGGGAAGCACGGGGAGAGGCTGCTGCTGGCAGAGTGGAACCGAGGCAGCGCAGGTGGAGCTCAGCTGCACCGACAGCCACACCTCCCGGAGAGCAGCACAGCCGAGCGCTGCCATGGCCAGCCACGGGAGCGGCAGCTGGCAGGGCCCATCCAGCCACAGGCAGGCAGGGTCATGGGTCAGGAGCGTGGTCAGGGTCTGAAGCAGCCAGCCAAGGACTCACCTCCCTGCTCAACCTCCTCTGCCTCCTGCTGGTTCAAGTAGCGCATCCCAGCCAAAGAGCCGGGTGAGCCGGGCCCCCTGCCAGGAGCTCTGTGGGCAGAGCCCTTGGGGAGCCCGAGCTCTGCTACAGCCTTTCCCTGCAAGTTCCATGTGGCAGCTGCAGCCTGAGCCCTGCCTGGGGCCTCAGTTTCACACCTGCAAGCGCCCACAGAGCTCACGTTTTGAGTCGTGTTCCTGCCCTGCCCTGGGATGGGGTCCGGGGAATGGAATGGGCTGTGAGGATTTTCTCCTCTGGGTCGTTATGCTTATAAGAAGCACATGGGATTTTTCTCAGGGCAGCACGCTGCATTTATTGAGAATCCAGCAGAGAAGCCGTTAGCTCCTGCTCCCCCCGCCACAGTCTTACCAGCTGGTGTTATAGTTGCTCTCTTAGAATTAGTTGACCAAGGTAACGAAATACAAGGACAGGTCGGGACCAGGTTGCTTTCAGCCCAGGCTGAGATCCCAGTGGAACTGGCAGGTGAAGCCAAAGTTTTTGGCAGAGCAGCCCCTTTCTTACAGCAGCATTAGGATCGGTGGATTTTGCATCTGTTTGAGTGCTTGTGATCCTCTGAAGTTTCTTGATGTCTTCTTAAGTTCTTCCCTTTTATCCATTGTCCCATCAAGCGGATTCCTGTGAACGACCACCTGCGTCCTCCTCCAGCCTTCCTCCACGTGCCCTCTTCTCATGTTTTGATGAGGATATGCAGCCATGTGGGTGCCTGTCCCAGCCCAGAACACTTGCTGATGGTCTTGCTTTCCTGACACGCACTCCTCATTCACATAATAAGGTGCTTTCGTTAGCATGGAGACCATATGAGCATTTAGGCAGATCCTCAGGTTGGTTTTAACAAACGCTCCTCAGACTCTTACAATATGTAAGTCTGAGTTCCACAAGAAGTACAGGTGAACTATTACAACATTGCCCTAAATTACAATGTTCTCCTTGGATATACCTAAAATAGGATTCTCGACTGCTGGGAAGGGTTGTGAGGAAGGAGGAGGAACTCAGCTCATGATTATTCAACCTCCCAAGTGGTTATTTGGTGTGGTCCCCCTTTTCTGTTTCCCTTTCTGAGTTTTCCTTTGAGCTTAACACAGAGAATGACTCTGGATTCTCTCTGTCCCAGCAGCAGGTGAGGGGGCGGTGAGTCAGAGCAATGAGAAGACTCTTCAGCAGGAAGGACCGGACCAAGTGTTTCCAAGTGGGGTGTTACTGGGAAGATCTGAGGGGTACTTTTCTCAGAGTCCTGAGCAAGGGCAGACCTGTGAGACTCCGCACAGCCCAGAAAGGCAGCAGGGAAACTCCAGTGCCAGGAGCAAAGTGGTGAAAAGAAACAAAGAAACCATTCAACTGAAAATCCCCCATCTACAAGCACCATATACCTGCAGTGAGTGTGGGAAAATCTTCCAACGGAGACAGACCCTTATTTTACACCAGAAAATTCACTCAGGAGACAAGGGTTTCAACTGCCCTTGGTGTGGAAAAAGCTTTTGTCAGTGTGCATCTCTTAGTGAACATCAGGGAACTGACTCAGGAGAGAAGCCCTTCCAATGCTCTGACTGTGGGAAATGCTTCAATCAGCTCTCATATCTCACTAAACACCAGACCTTACATACAGGAGAGACACCCTATGGCTGCTCTCACTGCTGGAAAAGCTTCAGGCACAGGTCAGACCTCATGAGACATTGGAGAATCCACACAGGAGAGAAGCCCTTTAGCTGCCCTGAGTGTGGGAAAAGCTTCTGTCAATACGAACACCTTCTTAAACATCAGCGAATCCACACAGGAGAGAAGCCCTTTGACTGCCCTGACTGTGGGAAAAGTTTCAGTCAGAGACCACACCTTGTTAGACATCAGAGAATCCACACGGGCGAGAAGCCCTTCGACTGTCCTGACTGTGGGAAAAGCTTCAGGCGGCACTCAAGTGTTGTGAGTCACCAGAGAACCCACACAGGAGAGAAACCCTTCAGCTGCTCCGACTGTGGGAAAAGCTTCAGTCAGAGGCCACACCTTGATAGCCATCGGAGAATCCACACGGGAGAGAAACCCTTCAGCTGCTCTGACTGTGGGAAAAGCTTCAGGCGGCACTCAAGTGTTGTGAGTCACCAGAGAACCCACACAGGAGAGAAACCCTTCAGCTGCTCCGACTGTGGGAAAAGCTTCAGTCAGAGGCCACACCTTGATAGCCATCGGAGAATCCACACGGGAGAGAAACCCTTCAGCTGCTCTGACTGTGGGAAAAGCTTCAGGCGGCACTCAAGTGTTGTGAGTCACCAGAGGACGCACACAGGCGAGACCCCCTTCAGCTGACTGTGCGTGCGGGGAAAGCTTGAGTTTACAATAATTGTACAATCCGCACAGGACAGAACCCCTGTCACTGCCCTGACTCCAGGCAAAGGTTCAGCTGAAGCTGAGAACTTCTGTCAGGAGAGAACTGTAATAGATGTAGGAGCAGAAAAAGCTTCAGTCAAAGCTCATACGTTCTATCAACCTGGAGCACTCAAAGGTCCGAGCGACTCTATTGTAATATAACTGGGTTTCTAGGGAAACAGCTGAGAGGGTCAAATCAGGGTGAACTGCTTAAAGACAGGGCTTCTAACAGCCCAAGACTGGGATTCCACTAGTCTAACGCACCTGAAGCCAGTCACAAAGAGCGCTTCTGTTTGCCCCACTGGCCAGCAAGAAGACACACAAGCAGTTGCATAAGAATGGCTGTGCTGGGTCAGACCAAAGGTCCATCTAGCCCAGTATCCCGTCTTCCAGCACTGGCGGGCGTCAGAAGCCCCAGAGGGAGTGACAGAACAGATAGTCATTGAGAGATCCCTCTTCTGTCATCCATCTCCAGCCTTTGACAAACAGAGGCCAGGAACACCATTCCTACCCATCCTGCTAACATGTATTAATGAACCTAACCGCCATGAATTTGTCTAGTTCTTTTTTTGAAGCCTGGTAAAGTCCTGGTCATCACAACATCCTCTGGCGAGGAGTTCCACGGGCTGACCGTGTGCTGCATGAAGGAACTCTTCCTTTTGTTAGTTTTAAACCTGCTGCCCATCAATTTCATTTGGTGACCCCTAGTTCTTGTGTTATGGGAACAAGTCAATAGCTTTTCCTCATTCACTTTTTCCACACTGGTCATGATTTTATAGACCTCTGTCATATCCCCCCTTAGTCTCCTCTCTTGTAAGCTGAAAAGTCCCAGTCTTTTTAATTTTTCTTCATATGGCACCAGTTCCAAACCCCTAATCACTTTTGTTGGCCTTTTCTAATATTGTCCAATGCCAAGGTATCTTTTTTGCGATGAGGCGACCACATCTGTACACAGTATTCAAGATACAAGGGTACCATGGTCTTATATAAGGGCAATAAAATATTCCCTGACTTCTCCATGTCTTTCTTAATGACTCCTAACTTTGTTTGGTTTTTTGACTGCTGATGCACATGGAGTGGATGTTTTCAGAGAATTATCCACCGTGACGCCAAGATCTCTCTCTCGAGTGATTATAGCTGAATTCATCCCTATCCTTTTGTATGTATAGCTGGGCTTTTTTCCAATGTGTGTTTGCATTTATCAGCATTAAAATTCATTTGCCATTTTCTAGCCCAAACAATTAGTTTTGTGAGAAACTAAGGCTGGGGATGAGGGGTTCAGTGTGCAGGCTGGCCTGGGGAGAGAGGACTGCCCCAGCCTCACCTCAGTACAACAATGTGGGGCCAGGTAAGAAGCTCTCTCCATGGTCACTGCAGCTCCAGCAGGCACAGCCAGGGGAGGGCTGCATGTCCCTTGGCTGAGGCAGGTCCAGGTTCATCTGCCCTGTGGGCTTCCCGGCCAGATTGAGGAATGCAACAATTTGTAAACTTTCCCACCACTCCCCGAAGAAGGAGAGCAGCTCGCAATATCCCCATACAAATTTGGGAAGTGGGGGAAGCTTCAGCACCCCCAGCCAGCTCCTTTCACCCCCCTGGGGAGTCTGTCTCTTCTCTGTGTGGTTTGCCGAGAAACATTCCCATTCCAGGCACAGCCTATTTTCCTGGTGCAACCAAAGCCTTACCTTGCTTTGTTAGGATCAGAGGAAGCCACATGCTAAATTCGGTGAGCCTAACTCCTGTTCTTTAGGAGTTCTTAAACAGACAAACTCTCCGAAATATAGAGCAGGGTTTGTACGTACTGGTAACGTAGCATCTCCGTACAGAACAAAAACAGTTCCTGAAGGAATTACCAAATTTGGGGGTTATTAACCATCCCTGTGGGAAAATTAATGGCTGTTGGGAATGGTATAAATAGCGTCCTTTAGTTCTGTGGCTTTCAAGTCAAAGATCTCCTACTGGATTTGAGACGTATGATCTGGGGGGTGTGACCTGGCCTTCAGACTCTTCCTCTAGGTATTTTCCGTGCGTGCTAGCAGGGCCCGCCCCCACCCCTGTGTGGCGGCTACAGCTAAAGTCCTGGTTGGCGTAGGTGGAATTGGTTGTTTCTAATATGAAAGCCGACGTATTTCCTGTTGGTTTTTCAATCAGATTCTACGCCGGTGGGTTGAAATCTCTCCTCCAGCAGCTGCAGCAAGTGGCGTGAGGCACAGAAGGAGAAAGGTCTCACTTGGGAGAAGGGTCTCACTTATTTGGCTGCCCTGGGCACACCTGGCTGGCTGCCCTCCTTGTGCGGGGGGAGCAATAGCTGTGTGTGTGTAGCAGGAGGAGGGGGGCAGGGCAACTGGTGCCTGCAGCAAGACGGGGAAGGGCAGGGGCGACCGGTGCCCACTGCAGGCAGGCACCAGGGGGCCCCATGTTAGGCAACGGGGGCAGCAAGCGCGCTCCTAACTAGGTAAGGCGACCAGCCTGGTCCCCACAATGCGCTGGCAGCAGAGGGATCGCTCTGTCTTGGGGAGCAGTAACCAGCACTGAGCATGCGGGCTGGGGAAGACTCATTGTGGCAGCTCCATGGGCAGGCCTCATGGGCGCGGCAGTGGGCAGGGTGCCATTACCGCCGGTCACTGCACTCCCTTGGGAAGAGTGGCAGTGGAGGCTGCGGTGGGTTGAGAGTGCGGGGAACCAGAGGCTGGGAAGCCAGCACAGGTCACAGGGGAGGCAAATGAAGTTGTGGATGCGGGGAGGCTGATCACAGTCAGTGGCCTCAGGTAATCCCCTGGACCTGACTACAGTCAGATGGACAGGCAGACAGCCCTCCGTCTGTAAATCGATTCTTAAGACTTTTCCATTGCATCAGTTTGCACAGCTATGTCTTGCCATCAAATAGGTGCAGAGTTTGAAAGTGTAGATACTAGAGGGCATGTGAAGTTGTCATTTCAATTGTTCTGCTGTGGGCAGATCAGTCTTCTGGTAAGGAAGGAGACATGTTCCTGCTGAAAAAGAACTGTCAGTAGCAGCTGATGAAAGTATTTAGATGCCCCAAATTGCCAGACTTCGGGTTAGACTTTGAACGGATTCTTGGTCTTCTTTGTTGTGGCAGCAGCAGCAGCAGCAGCAGCAGCAACAACCATGGGCTCAGCACCCATTGGTGTCTGATGCCTCTCTCACTATTTCCTTCCACCTTTCCCTGTCCAGTGTGGAGTGGCTTTTGTGTAGGTTCTGTAGACCAGCTCTATCTATGACATCGTCTACCCATTCTCTGTGGGGTCTGCCTCTCCTATTTGAACCGTTCATTATGCCAAATACCAGGGTCTTGTTTTTTTGTTCATCTTTCATTCTGCAAATATGGCCAAATAGCTGTAACTTCCATTATATAACCTTCTGCAGTAGGTTCTCTTTCGGCGGTATCTTCTTATATAATTCCTCGCTGGTGACCTTCTGCATCCATCCTGTTCTCAGGATGTTTCTATAATAACTCCTTTCAAATGCCAATATCCTTCTCTTTGAATCTTTTGTTATCACCCATGTCTCACATCCATACAACATGCCAAAATACACTCGAGATGCTCAGCTTTGTTCCGAAGCTAATCACTAATCACATCCATCACCTTCAAACTCGCTTTTGCTTCCACTATTCTAGTCACTATTTCCTTCTTACAGTCCAGATCATATGTTATGTTGCTTCACAGATACATGAACTTCTCTACCGTCTTTAGTTCAATCCCATCAACACTGATCTTCCTTCCGATTTCCTGATCTCCACATACCACTGTTTTTTGTTTTATCAGTGTTCATGATGGCCATTTCTACACAGGCCACTTCCTTTGAAAGTGGCATGCTAATACAGGGAGCGAAAGATGCTAATGAGGTGCAGATGCAAATTCCCCAGGCCTCATTAGCATAACGTCACGTGATTTGGAGTCCAGAAGGCCATTCTTCTTGGACTCCAAAACGCCGTGTAGAAGTGTGGCTGCTGGGGGGGCTTCCGGAAGGAAGTCCTTCTTCTGAAGGCCCCTTGGGAAGAAGGGGCCTCCAGAAGGAGGACTTCCTTCCGGAAGCCCCCTCAGTGGCCACGCTTCTACATGGCATTTTGGAGTCCAGAAGAACAGTCTTCCGGACTCCAAATCACGTGACGTTATGCTAATGAGGTGCAGGGAATGTGCATCCATGCCTCATAAGCATCTTTCGCTCCCTGTATTAGCATGCTCTTCCGAAGAAAGTGGCCTGTGTAGAAACGGCCAATGAGTCTGTACTGCGTCCCTTCCTCATTTAGCACCTGCACTGTTTTTGCTAACTTCTCCTTATCTTCCTCAGTGATAACTATATCATCCGCGAACCTCAAGTTGTTAATTCTTGTCCTGTGCACAGATATCCCTTCTACCTCTTCCTTGCTGTTGTCCATCACTTGCTAGGTGCATCATGAAGATATTTGGCAATATCAGATCTCCTTGCCTCATACCTCTACTCATTCTAAACCAGCTTCCCAACTCTCCCAACATTCTCACTGCTGCCTCTGCATTGTCACTGATACCCTTCAACAACCGTATGTCTGCTATATGCTCCATACAATTCCAACGCCGCCGAAGTCACTTTCTGATCTTTATGTCAAATGCCTTCTGAAAATCAGCAAATCAAGTGTTGACATTCTTGTTCTTTCGTCGAGCTTTCTCCGCTATCAATCTTAGTGCCAATATGTGCTGTATGGTACCTCTATCTTTCCTAAACCCCGCTTGCTCGTCCACTAGATGCTGTAGGTTTAGAAGATAAAATTAAAAAAGCACCAGTTAAAAATCACTGAGAAAAGTTAGGTGTCTACAAGTCACCAGGGCTTGAGGAAATGCATCGTAGAATACTCAGGGAACTTGATAGAGGAGGTATCTGAGCCTTTAGCTATCATAGAAGAGAAAATTGGTAGCTCAGGAGATTCCATTTAATATTTGGCTGTTCGCTGAGCTTGGCAATTAAATTGCAAACATTTTGTTACTATTTGAGGTAACATCATCAGAGGTGTAGTCTGGTTCAGTAATAGAGGAAGGCCTGTAGTCTCTACTGACTCATAACAAAGTAACTTAAGTGCATTAAAGATACTGGCACATAATGACAAACAAAATGAAATTTGATGCAGCTTTCTTTCTTTTTAGCCGTAAATCAATTGAAGGGGTGATATTTTTGGAGCCATGAGAGACTTAAAACCCGATCTCTGAAAGAGCTCCCAGAGCAAAATATCAGGGGAGGCACATCATATGGCATTGCTAGGGCTGCTTTTAGCTTAAATGCAACACGGTATGAATGTTTTCAATGTCATAATTCAGTGCTGAAGATTAAATCACGATATCCCATTCATGACAATGTGTCCTGAACGTACTTTGATTTTTTGTAAACAAAAGCTCTAATACTTCCTTGTGATGAATGCAGTTGTGTATTTATCCCCCTGCTGGTGCCTGAGTGCCTTGGGCAGCCCAAGCACTGTGTTTTTCCTTCTTTTTAAGCACAGGGAAATGTTAATGTAAAAATAAATAAAAATAACTTTTCCCTTAAGATTTCCTCAGCAATATCTCTGTTCCTCTCCGTATTTCTCACTGAAATATGCTTATTGACTGTAGTTTCTTATCCAATCTCATTGGCTACAGCTACACTAGAAGCATCTCTTGACAGGTATTTCTGTCGGAAGAGATTTTTTCAACAAAATGTCTGTCGACAGAGTGCAGCCATAGTCCTGCCTAGCCTAAAGCAGATCAAACAAGTGATCTGCTCTGATGACAGAGAGGCTGGACTGCCTGGCCACTCTCTCGACGAACCAGCCAACTGGAAGCACAGCAGACAGGGCTGCCCAGTGTCCTGGAAGCATTGGGTGTTGACAGAACGCCCCCCGCCCCGAGTGTCCACACAGCTCTTTTGTCAACAGAAATGGTTGACAAAGGTGCTCTTCCTTATGTGGGAGAGACAGAATGTTGTTGCTGGAAGCGCCAAGTTTTGTGTGTGGAGGTACAGTGAGTTTTGTCAACGAAACTCTGGTTTGGTCGAAAAAACACGCTGGCGTAGCCAGAGTGGTCGCGTTATTACACGGGAAACCACATTGGCCAATAGGGTAACAGACAACCCAGTTTTTACTCTCCGGGGAGAGAGAAAAGCGTGCTGGCACAGACCACTCCACACAGGCAGTGCCCTGAGCAGAGGCCAGCGGTGGACCCTGGGACAGGTCTGCCTGTGACTAGCCCCCCAGCTGTGCCCGCAGACTTGGCTGGCAGAGCTCGGGGTGAGGGGGGCACCTGGCCATGCCTGGGAGCCTCTCCCAGAGCCTGGGTCCCGCGTGGTGGCACAGCACCAGCCAGCGGTGCGGCCTAGGGCCCCTCCTGGCATGGGGCTGGGCTGGGCTCACGCTGCACCCCGCTCTGCACGTCTGCCTAGTGTCGGTACAACACAATACAGTCGGCAAATGATCCCCTCCCCTGCCCCATGGGGGGCCAGGTACCAACCCCCGGCCTGTCACCCCCCCAGCTGGGCCGCCCCTCTGCGTGGAGGTTCCCTATAGTGCAGCCCAGGCCCTTTCTGCCCCATAAGTCTGCCCCTGCCTCAGCCCCTGCCCCGCCCATCCCCCCTACCCCGCCCCATACGCCTGCCCTGCCCCCACATCTGCCCTGCCCCCACCCCATACATCCCCCTGCCCCCGCATCTGCCCTGCCCCCACCCCATACATCCCCTTGCCCCCCCACATCCCACTGCCCCCACATCTGCCCTGCCCCCGCCCCATACATCCCCCTGCCCCCGCATCTGCCCTGCCCTGGCCCCCACATACCCCCTGCCCCCTTGGGAGCAGCCTGGGGACAGCCCCGCCCCTCTGCCCCAATCTCTGCTTCTCTGCTAGAGCCCCGGCCAATCACTGTTTGATCTCTGAGCAGCCCCCGCCCACTCACCCCTGCGATTGGCTTGATTAACTGCCTGTTAGGAGCCGGGGCCGTTTGTGACCCCACGCGAGGCGCGAGGGCAGCGGGCGTTACGGAGCGGGCTCCGCGCGGCGCGCATGCTCAGTGCCCCCCCCCCCCGGACCAACCGCCGGCTTAGCCGGAGCCTCTGGTGCGGGGAGCGCAGAGCCCCAGGGGCTGTGTCGGCCCAACTGACCGCACGGGGCCGGGCCGGGCCGGGCCGGGCCCAGGGGTGAGATCCGGGCGGGGTCGCGGCGGGCTTTGGAGGAGGGGAAGCCCGGCCAACCCGTGGGGGAGGGGAAGTCGGCGGGGGGGAGGAAGGGACGTTGGCGGGAGGTGCCCGCGGTTGGGGCAGGCGGGGGAAGTGACGTAGCCGGGAGGGGGCTGCGGTTGGGGCGGGGGGAAGTGACGCGGTTGGGAGGCGGGCGCTGGCTGTGTTTGGGGCAGGCGGGGGAAGTGACGTAGGCGGGAGGGGGCTGCGGTTGGGGCGGGGGGAAGTGACGTAGGCGGGAGGCGGGCGCTGGCTGTGTTTGGGGCAGACGCGGGGCGAAGGAAGTGACGTAGGCGGGAGGGGGCTGCGGCGGGGGGTTTCTCTCAGGGCCCGTAACCCCCAGGCCCCCCCACCTCCGCCAGCGCCATTCACCTGTCTGCGCCCGCCCTGCCCCCACCCACCCACCCACCGACCCACCCACCGCGCCGTGGGCATCGCTCTGCTGGGAGCCCCGCCCCGGTCACCTTCCCTCGCGCTGCGCCCCGCCCCCAGCGCTCGTGCGTTTCCCGCCGCCGGAGGCGGTGGGACTAGCCTGTGCCCGGCCCCGCCCCGCTGCTGCAGCGGCTTCGTCTTTGGCACCACGCGGTACCCGGGGTCCCCAGCCTGGCCGAGCCCCTTCCGTTTCCTTTCATCCTCCGCGGGGTTTGCCTTGCGTCCGTGGCCGTTTTCCCTCCCACCCAGCCGGCTGCTGCCTTGTCCCGCGGCATCGCCGGAGGAGCTCTTGGGTGCCAAGCAGCAGCTGCGGGCGGCTTTTAAACGTGAGCGCGCCAAGAGACTTTTGAAAAACTTTTTGTAATCCAGACTCACTGTAAGTAGCTCCCCGCCCTGCAGACCCCCGAGCGCGAGCGGCGCTCTCCCGTTACTCTCATTCCTCCGTCGTCGAAGTGGTGTGTCTCTCACTGTTTGATTCTACTTTTAATTGCACATTCTGCTGTCATAAGAGATGTAGCGCACATAGAAAGCTGCTTAAAACAAAAAGCGGCCAAGTGGCACTTTAAAGACTAGCAAAACAGTTGATTAGGTGAGCTTTCGTGGGACAGACCCACTTCTCCAGACCATCTGGCCATGGGCTGAAGAAGTGGGTCTGTCCCACGAAAGCTCACCTAATCAACTGTTTTGCTAGTCTTTAAAGTGCCACTTGGCCGCTTTTTGTTTTGATAGTGTGTAGACTAGCGCGGCTCCCTCTCTGTTACTATAGAAAGCTGTTATACACTTCAGTGATGTTCTTCATTCTGACTCTGAATTACCCTTTTCTGACTTGGTAGGGTCTGGGACATAGTGGCAGCCTTACCAGCTTTTGCTTTCCCCCATTGTTTCAATAGGGGAATAGATATTGCTTGTTTGTTAGTCCATGGGGAAGGAGGCACTTCCTTAGCATCTACTGCTGACTCAGATGCAAAGTTAAACATTATGACAAACTCTGCTATTGATTGTGGGGTAAATGCAGCTGCCTTGTCATCACACGTGTTTGTGTCTGAAAGTCTGCGGCCTTCTGTGTGCGCGGATTTTAAACTAAAGGAATTAACAGGGGGTTTATGAATCCTCATTTTTCCTTATTCTGCTCCCTTATTACAGGCTTGTCTACATGGCATGACACTGACAGGGTGAAGTTAAAACACGCAAATTGCTTTAAGTCTCAGATTTCAATATTCAGTCAGTTCAGTTTAAATATAGTGTTGGTTTCAAACAATCAATGCACCGAAAGCTGACTGGTTTCCACTGTGCGTCTGTTCTTGGAGAACAACAAGAAGTCTTGTGGCACCGTATAGACTAACAGATATTTTGGAGCATCAGCTTTCGTGCGCAAAGACCCGCTTCATCAGCTGCATGAGTCTGTGCCCACGAAAGCTCATGCTCCAAAATATGTTAGTCTATAAGGTGCGACAAGATTTCTTGTTGTTCTCAAAGCTACAGACTAACACGGCTCCTTCTCTGATACTATTCATGAAGAGAAACTACTGGACTCTTGAGGGCTCATTGGGTCTGCTGGCTAGTGGCTCAATGTGAACAAATAACTGCCAGCTGAAGCCAGACAGTTTCACCCTAAAAATGAGGAACAAATGCTTGATGGGCAAAAATGATTAGCTGCTGAAACAAATAACCAGTGAGGTGGATTCTCCGTGTCTTGCTTCCTTCAGATTAACACTGAACAGCTTTCTAGAACGTATGCTTTATGGAAGTGGAGGTTTGTAGGCGGATAACTGGGTTAAATACCATGGGTTGCGACAGAGAGGAGGTCAGACAATGTGATCTGTTGATCCCTCTTGATCCTCCGAATCTAAATTTTAGGATTTCACCCTGCAAACACTCCTGTAATAATAGAGAGGGAGCCGTGCTAGTCTATATACTATCAAAACAATAGTATATAGACTAGCAGGGCTCCCTCTCTGCTACTATTCAACATGCAAGGCACTACATTTAGCCATTTGGAATGGGGATCTATCAACTACATGAAAAAACTCGCCCAGATCCAGACAGACATTCTTTCTCTCCAAATGCAAGAAAATGGACATTGTACCCAAGGGACTGACAGTGAAAAACCCATTACAATCAATGTACTACACCGCCTACAGCAAGCATCTGTGCAAAACGCTCTCAAAGAAACTGAGGAACCACTTGATCAAAATCTTTTACGATAAACAAAAGATGATGAAAAATGAACTCTCTGAACTTGAAATTATCATCAGCAAACAGGCATCCACGCAAGACCCCACAGTACAAGGCTTTACCTGTGCTAGATGAGAAATTTATAAAACACGCTTCCACTTCCTGTAATAATAAACATCTGAAAAGTTGTATTCATTTAACTTATCTGTGTTGCAAAGAGGGTTTATAAGGTCTCTCTCACTTTAGTCCTCCTGAGAAGCCGGTGGAGGTGGAGGACCACTGGGGAGCCTAAGTTTAGACACCTACATCCATTCTCGGAGAGCTGAATATGTGGCTTGTTTCTCAGACGCACCAGGCACTCAGAACCAAATCCCATTGTCGCAGGTGCGGTAACGTTGAGATTAAAGACCTGTACTGAGAGAAAGGAACAGGGATTTGGGATCTGACTTGCATGTGGTGTTTAAACTCTAAGAGAGTTTAAAAAAGAGCTTGATAAATATTTGGAAGTTAGGTCCATAGATGGCTATTAGCAAGGGGTAAGGTATGGTGCCCCCAGCCTTTTGTCGAAGGCGGGAGATGGATGGCAGGAGACAAATCGCTTGATCATTGTCTTCGGTTCACCTCCTCTGGGGCACCTGGCATTGGCTACTGTCGGCAGACAGGCTACTGGGCTAGATGGGCCTTTGGTCTGACCCCGTATGGCCGTTCTTGTGTAATAGCGAGACTCCAGCGTTTGTCCAAAATGTTGAGTCTAGCACGTCTGTTAACAGGGAATGAGTTTGGGGAGACTGGGGGTGTGGGAAGGATTAAAGCCCCTTCTGAAAATTCTCCAATTGCCCCTCTCCCTCAACAGGCTGCAGAACACCCATGTCTTGCTCCAGATCAGCCCCTGCCCTGAAGAGACAGAGAAAGGAAATGGCTGTGGCGGAGCCGGTGACCTTCGAGGAGGTGGCTGTGTGTTTCTCTGAGGAGGAATGGGCTCTGCTGGACCCGGGGCAGAGAGCCCTCTACAGGGATGTGATGCAGGAAATTTATGAGACCATGCGCTGGCTGGGTGAGGATTCTTGTCCCCTGGGGTGTTGGAGGCTGTGCAGCAGCTGGGTTGGCTTTAGGGGACGGGGGTAATATGGACCCTCAACCAGTATCAGGAGTGTCATCTCCCAGTAATCATTGGTTCCTGCGTGAGAGCCTGGCCTCTCTACAGTCCCTCCCAGGGGAAGCAGGTTCAGGGGCATGGCAGCTGCTTGTGTATGAAGAGGTTTCACAGGCACTAAGTGCTGGTTTGAGAAGGGGTCTGGCTGAAGGGGTAAGGGATGGCCCCAGCAAGGCCCCAGAGGACATGTAGGTTTTGCCCAGCCAAGAGGGAGGTGATGGAACTACCTCCCCCCAGAAAAAGATAAAGGTAGGGCACTGTCGAAGCATGACTCACACCACGCATCCACCGCCCATGCCTGTTTGCAGCATCCCTCCTTCTCAGTGTGGTGCTTTGCTTGAAGGGCGGTGTTACAATATCCCCCAGTGCCAAGCAGTCCTGGCACTCTGCTGATAGGAATAAGGGAATTTGGAAATCTGCAGGGCCCTTTTGAAAAGGGCCCCATGTAGAAGAGCCGCGGGCGGTTGAAACACGGCACTTTCAAAGCACTGCGGCCGGCAGTGTGCTGATGAGGTGCTGAATATTCATTTCAGCGCCTCGTTTCGTATTCTCCAATTTGGCCATCAGCTTGGCTCCTCTGAAATTTTGGCCAAGTGTAAACATGGCCAGTGTGTGTCACTCAAGCAGGTGGAACTGCAGGTGTATTAGTCGACAGGGACCCAGCTTGGTACAGACTTGTCAGTGCAGCAACCAGCAACACTCTATATAATCCGGTTTGAGGAGAGGGGGTCCAGAGGTGGGGCCCTGAGACAGGGCCTGGATCCCCCTTTGTCTCTCTCCCCTGGTCCAGGCTAACTGCCTTCCATCTGCCCAGTTCCCATTCAGACGGCTAAGCCCCTCCTTTGTCCTGTTTCCTGGGGAACACAGGTGTCATGGGATCGCTCACATTACCACCCTCCACTGTTGCTGCCTAGGGAAACTGCAGCAAACTACAGGGCAGCAGGAAACACATGCAGCCTAACTGGAGGAGTAAATCCAGACTGCGCCCTGCTGGTCACATCTCTCCCGCATCTGAGAGCAACCTGAGCAGGGTCACTTAGCCGGTGACCTGGGGAAGTTCAGCCTGAGTGATAGGGCATTGGCTGTTACGCTGTTGTTCCAGGTCAGGGCATGAGTCACCGCTATACGCAAGGAGCCCAGCTAGAACTGTCAGAGTCAGCAGAGAGTTGGGCATCACCCACTCTGTTGCCACCGCATGGGGCCAGGCCAGTGCCACAGCCACGCCTGTGTCCCAGAAGCCCCTGATCTTTTCCCATCCACCTCTGGGGCACGAGGCACTTGCTGTGCAGAGGCAGCCCTGCCCTCACCCTGTAAACCAAGCCCTTTGCATCTGGGCCCCCAGAGCTGCTGGCCTCAGGAGCCACCTCCTCCCCAGCTAAGGGCAAACTGCCAGCCCCTCCTGCAGCTGAGGTCCCCATCCAGTTAACCCCATGAGGCCTCTGTTTGCTCAGCCTTTCTGGGAACTTGGGACATTGGGCCTGCTTACGGATCACGTCTCGGTGGTTGGTCCACCTTGGTATTGGCTGCTCCGCTCGGAAGGGCGAGGGGGGCTCGGGGTGACTCCCCTTCTGCACTGCTGTGATCCAGTCCCCTCTGGGGTTCCAGTTGTCTTTCACACCCAGCCGGCTCTCCTGCACTGCGCAGCCCCTTCGGCTTCTGGTCCGTCAGCCACGGTCTCCGGTCAGGCGCGTAGAGTTTGCACAGCTGCTCCAGCACCAGCAGAACAGCCAGTTCCTCTCTGGCCTGGGCCCCTGCCCCCTCTGCCCGTTTGTGGGTGGATTGTCCCACCCGCAGGGGCGGTTCCAGGTAGCTCTCCTGTGAACTCGGGAACTTTTTCCGATACCCCGCGGGGGTGTGCCAGACCTGTGCAGCAGGGCCTTTCGGAACTGTTCAGAGGCCCCTGACTGTAGCTCTCCACCTGGCTGAACGTCCCTGTGGCTTCGGATCCAGTAGGGGAGGAAATGCCATAGCCTGTCCCCTGGATGAGTATGGTGTCTATCACAGGCCCTCTCAAAGGCGTTAAGGAAAGCATCTATGCCACCCGCTCCTTGAACTGGGACAGGATGTTCATATCAAGGCTCCTTGGAGTCCAGGGCACCCGACCCCCTCCTGACTCACGGCTGCAGGTGTTTCTTTAGCACTGTCTAGTTCTGCAAACCGAGAGGGCCCCCTAGTGGCAAGTCCACCAAAGCCCGGCTGGAAGGGAATGATTACTCCTTGGGGCTGGAGGTGGTCACCCCATGGAGTCACCAGCTATCCCGGGAGGACGTGTCAGGCGTCCACCCAGCTAAGGACCAGGAAAGGGCTGGAGGCAACCGAACAAACGCGAGGGTTACCAGAATCCACTTGGTCAGTCCCAGCTGAACCCCGCTCAGTACCTTCTCTGTGGAGTTGCAGGCTGAATTAAGGCCAAAAGAACTGGCTGGCTGAGAGAGAGTTATGCCATTGCATGCTCCTGCTATCTCCTTTTTAAGAGACAGTTGTAGGCCATTGCCCTGCTATTCCCAAAGGCTTGCGGATGCCCAGGCTGATGCTTGTAGCTCCCCACAATTCCCTGAAGATGCCTTTTAGTGTGACGGCCTCCTTGTGGGTCACATGCTTTCTGGAACCGGTTCCAGCAGACTCCAGGTGTAACCCTCCTGGGGAGTGGCACCCCCTCTCCAGGACTCTGACCACACTCACTTGGGTTCAGCTGTAGGCCCTTCTGCCTCTGGCAACTGCATCTTACTGCCCTTCAGCGCGCTGGGATTTTACTCACCATCCTACTTACTGCAGGATGCTCCATCCATGGGGTGCAGTACATCCCACGGCTGCCACCAGATGTCATAGAGTTGTGGGGTCACCAGGCCCTGCACCCCATTTGCAGTCATGGGCTTGTTGTTCAGCAGGTGAAACAGAAGTTCTGTTAGCTGACAGGGACACAGCACAGGACAGATTTGTCTGTACAGTCAATACAATTCAGCTTGGTGAGAGAGGGCCCTGAGCCAGGGCCTTGGCTGCCTTTGTCTCTCTCCCCCTGTCCAGGCTAACTGCTTTCTGTCTGCCCAGTTCCAATTCAAACTGCCCAAGCCCCTTCTCCCTCCTTTGTCCTGTTTCCCAGGGAACAAACATATCACCTGATAGCTCACATGACCGCTATGTAGTGATGCAACCTAGTGAAACTCAGGGAAACTGCTGCCCCAACTACAGGGCACCAGGAGACATGCAGCCTAACCAGAGGAATAAAATCCCCACGTGCCCTGCTTTGTCACACCTTGGCAACTTCAGCAGGTGTTTCTCCAGAGCCAGAGAGCACAGGGCCATCACCTCACCTGATGAGATCTAAAATACACCCTGTTCCCCTCTACAGCTGACAGCCAGCTTCAGTAGCTGGATCAGGGTGTGTCCTTCAGGACAAATCACAGCATCCTACCCTGCCTGGAGGTAGGGGAGGACCTGGTCCCTGTGGAGACTCACCCTAGAACCGTGGATGTTCATTCAGGCACAGGTGGCATCCTCAGTGGTGGAGGGAAGTGAAGATCCCCACACACAGGTGTCTCTGCACCAGCAGCATCACCCAGTAACCCTGGCTCCATCCATCCAAGTGCTACAGGAACTCTAGACCCACAGGGGCTGTTCCTTTGCCCTCCCTTGACAAGGCCGTCTCAGAGCAGAAGATAAGAGGGAAATGTCCCTCAGTTTGAGAGCAAGCTGCCCCGCTCCCGCTGCCACACACAGGCTCCGGGAACCCACACAGTTTGTCCAGTGAGAAAGATGGACCTGAGACGTCCACAGACTTAAAGGAGTGCAGGTCTGTGAGCTCCATCTCGGCGATTCCCACTCTGACTGCCGCTGTGGGACAACTCTCCCTTCCCCAGCAACCTCCATGGAGCCGCAGGGCATCCCCTGCTGAACGGGGTGGTCCATGTGAAGGAGTCCCAGTGGGAGAGGGTAGTGTAGGCCCATGTGGTTGAAGATGTAGGTGTTGAATTAACTGGAGCACTTGAGTGTATGCCCAGGAGGTCTGGGAGTGGGCCCTGTTGGTGGGCAGAGGGCTGGGGAAGGAGAGGAAAATACACCCAGAAGCCTTCCCCTTGGCAGGGGGCTGCATTTGCCGGCTACTGGTTGGCCCTCTTGAGGGATACTGCAAGGCAGAGTAGAAATGGTGGCCAGGAACCCTCTGTCCCTTCTGCTCCAATCTCACTCCACCACCTGCAGCCCCTGGGAGAGGAGCCTCCCCGGGTGGGGACAGGCACGCGTGTGAGTGTTAACTGAGAGGAAGGGGAGGGTTGGGGTAGGTACCACTGTGCTCCCTCTGCCTCCCGGCAGGAGAAACAACCAAAACGGAGAAGTGACTCGGAAACCCATTTCCGTGTCCTTATAGCAGATGTCACTTGCGCCTTTTCCTCCAGTCCACCTGACCTTCCAGCCAGAGGGTGGGGGCAGAGCTGGATTCTCTCCTCTGCGAGGGGCTTGTGAGGAGGGAACATGAACTCAGCTCATGAGTATTCAACCTACCAAGCAGTTACTTGATGTGTTCCCCCTTTTCCATTTCCCTGTCTGAGTTTTTCTTTGCACTCAGCACAGAGAATGTCTCTCTGTCCCAGCAGGTGAGAGGACGGTGAGTGAGAACATTGAGAAGAATCTTCAGGCGGAAGGATCAGAGCCAGAGGGAAGATCTGGGGGGCACATTTCTCAGAGTCCTGAGCAAGGGCAGACCTGTGAGACTCCACACAGCCCAGAAAGGCAGCAGGGAAACTCCAGTCCCAAGAGCAGAGGGGTGAAAAGAAACAAAGAAACCGTTCAACTGAAAATCCCCCATCAACAAGCCCCCTACACCTGCAGTGAGTGTGGGAAAGTCTTCCAGTGGAGACAGGCCCTTATTTTTCACCAGAAAATCCACTTGGGAGAGAGGGGTTTCATCTGTCCTGACTGTGGGAAAAGCCTCTGTCACTGTGCAGCTCTTACTGAACGTCAGAGGAGCTACCCAAGAGAGAAGCCCTTCCAGTGCTCTGACTTTGGGAAATGCTTCAGTGGGCCCTTGTATCTTAAAGGTCCTCCTCCAATCCACACGGCAGAGAAACCCTACAGCTGCTCGGAGTGTGGGAGGCGGTTCAGTCGGCGCTCGTACCTGAGTGAACATCAGATCATACACACCGGCGAGGGCCCCTACAGCTGCTCTGACTGCGGGCAGAGCTTCAGTAGGGGCTCGCACCTGGTTAGACACAGGAGAATGCACACGGGAGAGAAACCCTTCACCTGCGCCGACTGCGGGCAGAGCTTCAGTAGGAGCTGGAATCTCGTCAGGCACAGGAGAACCCACACAGGAGAGAAGCCCTTCAGGTGCCCTGCCTGCGGGAAAACCTTCAGTCATTGCTCAACTCTTATTGACCATCAGAGAACCCACACGGGAGAGAAGCCCTTCAGCTGCTCTGAGTGCGGGAAAAGCTTCAGTCGGCTCTCTTCTCTCAACAGTCATTGTGCAATCCACACAGGACAGGCCCCCCATAGCTGTCCTGACTGTGGGAAAAGCTTCAGTGTGGGCTCACACCTTGTCAGACACAGGAGAATCCACACCGGAGAAAGACCCTTCCACTGCTCTGACTGTGGGAAGAGCTTCAGACAAAGCTCAAGCCTTGTTACGCACAAGAGAATCCACACAGGAGAGAAGCCCTTCAAGTGCTCTGAATGCGGGAAGACCTTCTGTCGGCGCTCACCTCTTATCGATCACCAGAGAACCCACACCGGGGAGAAGCCCTTCAGCTGCTGTGAGTGTGGGGAGAACTTCAGAGCGAGCTCGGGCCTTGTTAGACACAAGAGAATCCACACCAGCGAGAAAACTCCAACACCTCTGACTGTGGCAAACCTGGAGTCAGAACCCAAACCGCACTGAGCATCAAAGAACCCACGTAGGGGAGAAACCCTGTGATGGGTTGGCGATCCCCAGCAGGCGTGCCAGGAGGGGCACGCAAGCTGACTTCCTTTGGCACGCAGGGGCCGCTCAGCCCTGCCCCTCCTCCCATGCAGCTCACTGACAGGGCAAGCTGGGGCTCCGGTTACCCAGGCGCCCCACTCCCAGCCAGGTAAGAACCTCGTGGAGTCTGGCTGCTGGGGAAGGGAGCAGGGGCTCGGGGCGTGCAGGCGCTCCCCGTCTCTGATCAGGTTCCTGAGTGTTACGAGCATAACAGAAAAGTGGCACCTGGGAGGTGTGTTGCAGAGCCTCTCCAGCTGGGCTGGGTATTTCATGGCCCCCAGCCTGGCAGTGCTGGGAGTGGGGCGGGGGCTTGCAGCTAGTGGGGTCCGAGGCTCTGGGCAGCTGCTGCGCTCCCTGTGGGTGGGTGGAGGTTGATGCTTCCTTTTGCCCACTCATGCCTACTCCTGTCCACTCCTGTGGGGTGGGTGACGCTGGGGGATCTGCCTCCCCTTCTTAATTGTCACCCTCTCTGCTGGGGGCTGACCGCCCAGCACCGCAAGCTACAGACTTGGTCCTGCTCCGTCAAAGGGTGCGAGTGCCAGCAGCTGGGAGTGCTATTGCCCATGTCATCGGGAGAGGCTGACCGATAAATTTCAAGCCATCAGTCCCTCTTTGCTACAGGTGGTCAGCCCTGGCAGCCAGCCACAGCACAGCTTCCCCAGACAAGGCGGCAGTCCGAGGCAGCACCACGTTGGGATTGCAGCTGCCTGCGAGAAGCAGAACGGTAGCAAAGGACCAGCTCACGGCAAAGCCCCATACACCACCTCTGGGACACTCCTGCTGTGATTAGACTGGCTTTGTAACCCCCTTCGATAAACGAGCCACCCCCTGGAACCTCTGGGCTAGGCACTGAAAGTCAACATGAGCAAGGTAATCTCTTATCGGGCCAACTTCTGGTGGAGAGACAGACAAGTTTCAATCTACATGAGGTACCTCAGGCTTCTCTCTCTCTCTCTCCAACAGAAGCTGATCCAGTAAAAGATGTTACTTTATTCACCTTGTCTCTCTAGTGTTCTTGGACGAATAGGGTTACAAGAACTCTACTTACCTGTTATGTCTTTCCTCTCAGAAGTGAACAATGGTTATAATTCATACGCCATAAACTCATTTATTTGAGGTAGGTTTTCTACCTCTTCTTTCTTCATGACCTCAGGAGTATGCTATGGGATTACATACTGTTTTCATGGTTGGCTTGGAAAGCACCCCTTTAGCGAGAGATGGAAGCTCTCTCGGGGTCCGAAAGAGGGAATGTGTCTGGGCACTTCATTGCACTGTGGGTGATGACAATTCATGCATTCATAGGTACAGGACATTGGTGGCTTGAAGAGCACAACAAAAATCCAAGCAGCTTTCTCTTCCTGCAAATCACAGCATTTTAGCCAAACAAACCACGCTCCCAACAACACAATCACCCAGTGCTCCTGATGAGGTTATGTTGTGAACGAATGCACGATTTCAAACCACTGTGAGTCAACCCTGTGCTTACAGCAGCAGCCCCTTAGCCAAGTGCCAGGCCCCTCACTCTGCAGGATGGAAACTGTGGGGAGAGACGTCCACCATTCCGGGATTTTGTCCCACCTACCCTTACTTCCTGGGACACAATGCAAGTCCGCCTTCAGGAGCATCAGAATGATCAGAAGCCCTGGGATTTGCAGGTTTGGTGGAGCTGAGGGTCACCTTCTTTTCACAGCAAGCTCCTTGGCTGAGTCGCCCCAGGAGATACTTGGGCCAGAGCTTCCATGGAATTAATGCTGCCCTAGCATTCTGACTGCTGTTGGAGCTCCCCTGAAGGTCCTACCAATGGCAATAAGACTCCTGGATCATTCAGCTGAGCTGGGAGTGGAGCAGTTAGAGTAACATGGGAACATCTCTACCGGGCTGATTCCTTTCTCCGGGCTTGGGAAACGGTTGGCAGTTCTGCCAGCTTCAAAACCTGCCGGACCAGAGAATCTGGGATAAGAGAGGTACAACCTGAATTAAAGGCCAGGACATTTGTAGATATTTAAAAAACCCAGGTGGATGGAGATTGAAAGACTGAAATGGTAAAACTCTGCATCTTAATGTATTTATTAATGAAGCTGTTGTGAGTAGTGACTATTAGTGACTTTAAGAAGTATCGCCTTATATACCCGCTGTATCCTGGGCTCTTATAAGACATTTGGGGTAAACTAGAGCTGAACAACAGCACAGAATACAGCGAGCTGGGACCGGTGGCTGTAAACAGACATTATGGGACTGCAGGAAACTTGGCCGCACCCAGGATAAGTGGACATCCAGCCAACTAAAATAATGCCAGACGACAGCTGTTGCCAGACCAGAAAGTGATGGAGCAGAGAGGTTCAGTCTGCACAGTGTTAAAATTGCCTGAGATAATTCTTCTAAAATTAAAACTGGACTTGGTTATAATTAGTGCCTCCTCCAGTTCAGGGTGAAAAGTCTTAGAAGGGGAGCCGCCTTAGTCTGGGCTTTCACAGAGAACAACCAGTTCCAGGCACCTTCAAGACTTATGGGCTTTTGTGGGTAAAACCCGCTCTGTTTCTATCTGTAGAATTGGTTTTACCCGTTCATGACCTAATCCATTTGTTAGTCTTGAAGGTGGCAGAGGACTGCTTATTATTTATCACGTTCATGGTCCCTTTTTGTTACTGTTGTGGTCACATGATTTAAAGATGGTAGCTTTCATTACATCAGAGATTTGAATTTGAAATGTCCTGGTGCTGTGATTGTAGGGGTCCTGATGGGAAAAGGAATTGTGGGGTGTGAGAGGGTGTCACTAAAGCCGCGTCTACACGTGCATGCTACTTCGAAGTAGCGACACTAACTTCGAAATAGCGCCCGTCACGGCTACACGTGTTGGGCGCTATTTCGATGTTAACATGGACATTAGGCGGCGAGATGTCGAAGTCGCTAACCCCGTGAGGGGATGGGAATAGCGCCCTACTTCGAAGTTGAACATCGAAGTTGAACATCGAAGTAGGGCACGTGTAGACGATCTGCGTCCCGCAACATCGAAATAGCGGGGTCTGCCATGGCGGCCATCAGCTGAGGGGTTGAGAGACGCTCTCTCTCCAGCCCCTGTGGGGCTCTATGGTCACCGTGTGCAGCAGCCCTTAGCCCAGGGCTTCTGGCTGCTGCTGCAGCAGCTGGGGATCCATGCTGCATGCACAGGGTCTGCAACCAATTGTCGGCTCTGTGGATCTTGTGTTGTTTAGTGCAACTGTGCCTGGGAGGGGCCCTTTAAGGGAGCGGCTTGCTGTTGAGTCCTCCCTGTGACCCTGTCTGCAGCTGTTCCTGGCACCCTTATTTCGATGTGTGCTACTTTGGCGTGTAGACGTTCCCTCGCAGCGCCTATTTCGATGTGGTGCTGTGCAACGTCGATGTTGAACGTCGACGTTGCCAGCCCTGGAGGACGTGTAGACGTTTTTCGATGTCACTACATCGAAATAAGCTACTTCGATGTAGGCTTCACGTGTAGACGTAGCTTAAGTGTTGGGGGGAAGGGTGGTGGTATTGCTGCCTTTACTTCTGCTCTGCCTCTGGTAGGGGTGCAACTTTCAGAGCTGGGCACCTGGCCAAGACCCCCAACACTCCAGTCACCTTGCTCCAGAGCAGTGCAGAAGTGAGGGTGGCAGTATCACCTCCCCTCTAACATATCCTGCACCAGTGACTCATCCAGGCACGGAGATTCTGCAGGTCCTCAGGGCGAGAGGACACCTGACATCAGGTGGAAGGAGGGTCCAATCTGTGTGATCATTTCCCTCTGCTCCAGGTGGATGTTCTCCTTCCCTGAGCCTTCCACCCTCCTCAACAGCCCAGAGGCTGTGTGGCTGGGAAGTGGGGCCATTCTACCGTCTGCACCATGTGCCTCTCTGCCTCTCTTAGCTTCTCACATTCAGCCACCCTGGTCTCCAAAGCCTATACACAGTGTCTGAGGGCCAGGAGCTCCTTGTACCAAATGCACACCTGTATCACCTCTCCATAAGGCAGGTAATCGTACCCTAACCCCCTCCCGCTCTGCCTGAGGGGCGCCCTCAACTTCTGTTCCCCAAACACCCATCCCAGCCCTGCGTCTTCCCCTGCTCCTCTCCTCCCACATGTCCTTAACAGCACAGCACATAGGAAGCGCTGGTTTGGGGCGGGGAGAGGTTGATCTGTGGGTCCCAAGGGTGCACAGGAGTGCAAGGGAGGAGGGCGGGAGCTGATCCATGGGGCAGGTGGGGAGTGCTGGTCGCCCACACCTTTCTTCCATAGATGTGGCAGCCCCAGGGTCCCATCGGGGCTCAGATTCTGCGTCACTCAGCAATGGATGCTGGATCAGACTGCAAAGGCCTGGCTCAGAAAATGTTAGACAATTTCATAACCCTGCAATGCAGATCTTCCCACAGATACCAAGCCCACGCATGTCTCACTATGAAACATATCACAAGGATCACCGGCTCTCCTGAATTTGGCATGACGACAATATTTGGAGCCCTTAATTGTTAGGGAAATAGATTTAAACACTGATCAGATTTGGGTATAGTTAGATTTTAGTGATACCATTTGTGGAGGCTAATTTGCTTTCACATCTTAATTCATTGTATTATACTTGTGGAAGGTTTGGTTTAACTTTGGATGGAAGATGTACCATTACGTACATCATCCTCAAACCAGTCCCACGGAAACCAGGTCTACATTAGACCTTAAAGTCGATTGTAGATATGCTATTGTAGCTGGAACTGACTGGAATCGACTTACCTGGGCGCCCTCACTGAGGGAGGTTGACAGGAGAAACTCCCGTCGATCTCCCTTACTCCTTGTGAAATTGAGGAGTATGGAGTCAGCTGTAAACTCCTGATAGTTCAATTTCACATGTCCCCACTAGATGCATGAAATTGAACCCCTGATCGACCCTGACCTGATCAGTCTTCTCGGTAGTGAAGACAGACCCTGAACTATGGCAGTTTGGGGCTGTGAGAAAGGCCAGCCAATCTATCACCTCCAGATAAAGGGGAGAGCCAAGAAGAGAGAAACAACACTTAGGTCGATGCCTTTTTGTCCAGCATGGACCCACCTCTCCATAGTTGGGTTTATGAAATTCTCACTCCTTTATCGTTTTGTTGTTCTGTTCCTCACCTCTGTAGGTTTCTTTCTGTATTGCCTCTGCCTGCTTCTTTGATTGCTTCTGTTTGCTGTATAATGAATTTTGCCGGGTGTAAAACAATTCAGGAGGTGGGATATAACTGCTTCGCTAATCACATTACAGCATCTGAGGCTTGGCTAGATAGATGTCAGTAGAATGATTGGTTAAGGTACAGATGAGAATATTACTGTATTCATGGGGGGCAAGCGGGAACTGAGGAAGAAGGGGAGAGGAAAAGGAACTGAAGTCCTGCTTGCTGGAGGCTGACCCCAATAAAGATGGAATTGTTTGTGTCTCTGGCCCTCAGGTGTTGCTGTTCTCTGCTCAGTGATGTGAGAAGGACCAGGGAAGTGGGAGGGTGAAGGGATGAGGCCTCTGACAGATTCTGGGGGGCTTGACCCCCATCTTGTCATCACTGAGGGCAAGGCAAGCGTGTGCCCATTCTGGGGTGCTCGCTGCACCTCCCCCCCCAGCCACTCCCAGAAAATTCCCTGCCTGGGCTGGCTCCATCAAACCCATTTCCATTCCATCTCCTGGAACCTGGGCCAGTCTGGTGATCCGGACGTGAGCCCGCAGCCTGTTGGGGCGAGAGACGCAAAGGGGGAAGTTTCAGAAGGGGGTACTCAAGACCTTGTCACACCCAACTCCCTCCCTGCAGACAGGCTGGGAAAAGCCTCAGTCGCTTGGTTACAGCCCAGACTGGCCCCTTCCCAGCAGTGACCCCATGGGACCCTGTTAGCCCCTCAGTGCTCGGGGCAGAATCCGACCACAAACACTAGGGAAGAGCAGCCGCGATGGAGCCACTCTGGGGATCCCCGGACGTTAGCCCTGAGGGCAGCGTGTGTCCCCCAGCAGTGAGGACAGGAGGTGGCTTCTCCTGTCAGCTCCTTGTTCCCAGCAGTCAGTCTGCCCTGGCCCGAAGGTGCAGGGACTGGATCTGGGCAGGGCTGGGAGCTGGGACCCCGCCACCCCAGTTCTTGCTCCAGCTGCCCCTGTCACGCTCCGTTCCCAGGGGCAGCCAGGCTGTGCGCTGAGGGCAGCTGCCCTGGGACCCCCAGACACAGGGGGATCCCCTCCCGCTCTAACTCCCCAGGAGGTCCCTGATGGACCCTTTGCTGCCCGGCCCCAGCCTTTCCCCCTCCCCTGCAGGCTCCGGCTCAGGGCCGGGGCAGCCCCTGCAGGGATCCCCTAGCAGGGCTACGTCACACGCGGGGCTCTGGGCAGAGCAGGGGCGGTGCCTGGCCAGGGCTCGCGTCCGGGCTGAGACCAGGTGCAGACACAGCCCCGCCCCACAGCCACCCTCTGGGGCAGCAGCCCCCGAGGGACGGCCCGGTCCCTCCCCCCCAAGGGACAAGTCACCGGGCCCCGCCCCCGCCCCCGTGGAGAAGCTCCCTCGAGTGCAGCGCCATAAGCCGCCCCGCACACGTGGGAGCGGCTTGAAGCCAGCCCCTCCCCCTGGGACCCCCTTTTCCGCCAGTCACTGCCCAGCTCTGCGTAAATCCCACCCACCTCCGCTGCGATTGGCCCTGCTTACTGTCTGTCACGGGCCGGGACTCACGTTACTGCATGTAAGGCGGGGGAGGGGCCGTAGGCGGTACTGAGCGTGCTCGGAGCGGTGCGCATGCGCCTTGCACCCGGAGGCCCGGAGTCGTTGGCGGCTGAGCTGTTCCTCGCGTCGGAACAGCCGCTGGGTCCGTCTCTGTGGGGGCGGGGCGGGGCGGGGCGGGCCGGGCGGGGGATGGGCAGCGCCACGCGGGCGGGGCGGGGGGAGCACAGGGCCCAGGTATGCGAGGCAGGGCGGGGCCCCGCGCAGTGGTGGGGGGGGGCAGGAGGGGGCGGGGCCCCGCGGTGTGGCGTGGGGGGGCGGGGCCCTGTGGCGTGGGGGGGCCCCGCGCTGTGTTGGGGGGGACAGGAGGGGGTGGGGCCCTGTGGCGGGGGGGGCGGGGCCCCGCGCTGTGGCGTGGAGGGGTAGGAGGGGGCGGGGCCCCGGGGTGTGGTGGGGGTGGGGGGGGGACAAGAGAGTTTAACCAGCTGCGGTGCCCTTCACGTCCCCACTGGGCCCTTTGCCGCCGCAGCTCCCCGCAGCGCTGGGTCAGCCTCGGGGCTGGGGATCCCTCTGCCTGCCCCTCTGAGGGGGTAATGGGGGACGTTGCGGAAGGGGCCGCACGCGGCCCCATCACACCGGACGGCCCCAGCGCTCTCCCTGCAGAGAGTCACTCTGGGCTCTGCCAGGCTGGGAAGAGCCTCAGTCGTGCGGCTACAACTCAGAGCAGCCCCCAGGCTCTGACCCCCCGGGACGCTGTTAACCTCTCAGCTCCGAGGAACGGGGTCTGCCCACAAACACGAGAAAGGAGCTGTGGTGCGGGATTCCCTCGACAGTGGCCCTCAGGGCAGCGCGTACCCCTAGGGCAGCGTGAGGAGTCAGGGCAGCGCGTAGCCCTAGGGCAGCGTGAGGAGTCAGGGCAGCGCGTAGCCCTAGGGCAGCGTGAGGAGTCAGGGCAGCGCGTAGCCCTAGGGCAGCGTGAGGAGTCAGGGCAGCGCATACCCCTAGGGCAGCGTGAGGTCTCAGGGCAGCGCGTAGCCCTAGGGCAGCGTGAGGAGTCAGGGCAGCGCATACCCCTAGGGCAGCGTGAGGTCTCAGGGCAGCGCGTAGCCCTAGGGCAGCGTGAGGAGTCAGGGCAGCGCGTAGCCCTAGGGCAGCGTGAGGAGTCAGGGCAGCGCGTAGCCCTAGGGCAGCGTGAGGAGTCAGGGCAGCGCGTAGCCCTAGGGCAGCGTGAGGAGTCAGGGCAGCGCGTAGCCCTAGGGCAGCGTGAGGACTCAGGGCAGCGCGTAGCCCTAGGGCAGCGTGAGGACTCAGGGCAGCGCGTAGCCCTAGGGCAGCGTGAGGAGTCAGCGGGGGAAGGACCTGGCTTCTCCTGTGAGCTCTTCCCCTTGTCTCCAGCAGAGTCAATCTTTCTCTGTCTTGGTGATGCACAGAATGGGAGCTGGGAACCCCCCGCCCCCCACTTCTGTGCCTGCCACCCCTTTTTGCTCTCATTGCTCCCAGGGGCGTTTGCTCTCCAGTAGGAACCTGACTGGCTCACTGAGGACAGCTGCCCTGGGACCCCCAGACACATGGAGTCCCTCCCCGTTCTGTACTAGCTCCCCTAATGGGCCCTTTGTGCAGAGTCAGTTTTCTGCAGGGCCTCCGACCTTCTCCCACGTCTCCCCCATCACCCGCAGGCTCCTGGTTCAGGGGCTGGGAGTGCCTTGGAGCTAGTTCCAGCCGCTGAAGAAATTTCCTACGGCGGCTGGGCACAGAGGGGGATCACTGAAGGCACACACCCCACTGGGAGCAGCAGTTTCATACTCTGGGCTCTCAGGCAGAGCAGGTGGCAGAGTCTGACCCAGGGAGCTCACGGCGAGGGCTCTGATAACAGGAGGAGAGATGCCCCCCCATGCCCTCTTCTACCTGAGCCAGGCCCCTCTGAGGCAGCAGCTACTGACGGAGCCTCCCTGTCATGCCCTGTGGCCTCCAGGGACAGGCAGGCCAAGGCTGATCCCCCTGGCCCAGCCGCATTCCCCCAGCAGAGCGAGCTGGAGGGAGATCTGAATCCTGTCCGGCAGTGAAAGCAAGGCCCGAGACAGCCCCACGCTCAGGCGAGATCTTTGGACGGAAGCTCTTCCGGAAGATCTGTTCTGGAAAAACTTCTCGCCAAAAAGCGGATCAGAAATGGATCTGCTCTTTGGATCACGCGTGTCCACGCAGGCACCGTTCTTTCGAAAGACCAGGCCAGGGATCGGAAAATCGGGTGCCACACGAGGACCGCTCTTTTGGGGGGGAAAAAGGGTCCGTGGAGCACTCGCAGGCCCTTTTTTTGAAAGGCGCTTTTGGATCTGGGAGCACAAGGGGGCTGCTGGTAGAAGAGCCGCAGTCGTTGGGTTTCAGACGGAAAGGGCTCGTTTTGCATGCGGACGCCCCCCGTGTTCTTTTGGAAAAGGGCCACATTTTCTGAAAGACCTTGCTCGTGTAGGTGCAGCCTTAGAGCAGAGGTGCAGCCCCACCGGGGTAACTGAGAGCAGCCTGCAGTGGGTGGGTTGGGGGTGGGGATATTTGCCTTGTAGTTTCTGAGCCCTGAGGCGAAACTCCCATTGACCCAAAAGCTTCACTGAGTGTTTTCTGTAAAATAATTCCTACCTCACCTCCTGTCCTACCCGGTGGGGGGCAGGGCCTGCCGTTGTGTCTGCCCCTCCCCTTGCTGGTGCCCTGTGTCTCTCCCTTGCCTAGCTTGGCTGCTGTCACTCTCTCAGCCCCCTCCCCACCTCCTCCATGCCCCGTTTTCCCTCCAGCCAATCCCCCACTCAGAGGTTCCTTCTATGGCAGCCCATGTCCCATCTGCCCTGTAAGTCCACCCTAATCCTCCTGCATCGGCCCCACCACCATCAGTGCCCCTCACCCCTCCTGTTCCCCCACCCCCGCACACCTAAGAGCAGCCTGGGGCCAAACCCACCCCCAGCCCCTTCTGTGCCTCCCCACTTGATGTTAGATCTTCTTGATCTTCTGCCAGTCAGCATGTGCCCTGCTCCAGCCCTGCCCACCCCTGCTACCATTGGCTCTGTATAGTGTCTGTCCCGAGCCTCCATGTGAAGCTGGTGTGAGGGCAGCAGCCACAGCAGCTGGGACTGAGCATGTGCCCCGAGGCACAGCTTCCACACCAGACCTCCCGCTGTCATGGGGGGTATGCAGGGCTGGGTGAGGAGTCAGAGGGGGTGGCTGATTTGGGCTGTGGGGGCAGAGAGGTGGGGTAACCATGGGTGGTGCTGGCAGCTGGCGAGAAAACAGGAGCACTAACACGTGGGGCGGGCAGCCCCGGTCTGCCACACAGGGGCCCAGGGAACTTGCCTCCAGCCCCGGGTTGTGTCAGGTGTGAATGAGAGGTGGTGTGTGCGGGGCAGGGGGGTGAGAGGGGTGACAGGTCGCACTAGAGGGAGGATAGGGTGATCTGGGGGGCCTCCGTGGGGTGGAGGGGAATGAGACTGGAATAGAGGGAAGATGTTGGGGTGACACGATTTCCTTTTTGTAGTAGCCCCACGTCCTTTTGTTTCCCACTGCCTCACCTCCCTTCCCCGATCGTTCTATCTCACGTGAAGCTGAGAGGTCTGTACATTGTTTAATAACTTGTGGTACCTTTTGCATTGTAGCTGGGAGGTTTGCTTCCCTCCAGTTCTCCGGCAGAGTAGCTGCTTTTAACCTCGCTGCATATGGCTGCTGGGAGCTTAACCACTCCTTATTTTCTTCATTCTTTGCTGTTTCTCTCTGGGGCTTGTCACTTTTCCATGGATTAATCTCAGTCAGCCCCTGTTCTTCTGACAACACCTCATTGTCATTGCCAGAAAACAAGGGAGGCCTCTCCCCTCCGTCTTCTGTGGCGGACACTGCCGACTGGAAATCCCTCACGTTATAGCAATTGTCTTATTTTTCTTCATTGCTTCCTTAGTTTCTCCAGGAGTGGCCGAAGGTGCCACCAGTTCTTTTGCCAGCTTCTGCTTCTGGTACATTTAAAGTATGTCTTGAGGCTTATTTTCACACATTCATCTATTTGCTTGTCGAATTCCCTTCTTTCCTAGAGCTGCCTGTAGCTTCCCGCCCCCTTATGTTGGCTTCGCTCTGGCTCAATTTCTGTTTTCTGAATGAAATCTATTTGCGCTGAGCAGGTTATGGAGCTTTGTCATGTATCCGTAACTTCTGCTTTAAGGACTTCCTCTCTGCTTCTCTTGCTGTTTAAACTCAGGTACCTTCCGAGACTTTGGCTTCACTAAAGTGGAATCGACCTCAAATGGAATGATTCACTTCTAATTGTAGGGCATTTTTCATTAATGCCCAAAATATCCTCCTAATACATGAGTGTCATTAAGCTGATTGTTTTTAACTTGCCTTTGTCAAGGTATTTATAATTATGTAAAAGCACTTAGAATATCACTGCACTCCAGAACTTGTCATTGCTTCAGATTAATCCTGTTATCCAAATAAGATTTCAAACAGGCCACTGGTGTACTTGCAAAACTCATCAGGGCAAAGAACCATTACAAATATACCGCCAGGTAGAATGTCTAAAGTTTCTGCTATGCTGTCATGAAAAGACCTGTGCTCATTAAATGTGCCATGACTGATCAACATGTGGCTGCATTCTAACTGTGAAAAATTAACCTCTCATTTCTTTACCCAGCTCTGTGACCAAACAATAGAGAGCGGCAAAAGCCATTCAGCAGCTTTCACCTGGAACTTGTTTGCACGAACCAAAAGCTGCTGTTCCCAATGAATTCCATCTTTTACAAATCTGATCTTACTGTGAATGCCAACTGTCAAAAATCCTCAGATTTTCTGAAGGGAGGAAAAAATCTTGTGATTCAAACAAGTTTTCTGTTTATCAGACAGAATGCAAGTGATTAGATAACAACATTGTATCTCAGTTGCACTTAACCCCTGGTCAAAATCACTCCTATAAACACTTATTAACCAGGGAAAGGACATTCATCATGTGCCAGAGAAGATCATCAAAAGCGTCTGATTTTTGCAATTCTCTTGCCTGCAAAAACAGGAGCCGAAGCAGCATCCTTCTGGTAAATGTGGCCTATTTTATTAACCAAAATAGAAATTTATTCGTGATAGGAACTACTTGTTCCGATTAAGATTTTTAACATCAACATCTGCTTCAACATGTGCAAGTACAAATGAATCACTTCTCATCTTAGTTGAAGAGCTTCATATTGACTGCATGAACCACAAATCTCCATCCTAAACAAGAATGGCCCCTGTGGTCCTTGCCCACAAATGGGAGCGCAATAACCAGCCAGCCCCACAGTTTCTGATGTGCAGTTGTGTGGCTGCATTCTCCCCTTTTCTGCTTTACTGGTGAAATGTGGACAGGGCGAGGGGAGGGGGACGTGCAGAACCAAGCAGAGCCTGAGCGCGCCAGCCCTGCAAAACCTCAGGCAGCTCCAGGGAGAGTATTTAACCACTTCAGGGCCCTCCGAAGATGACAACGCTGCTGGCTTCAGCCAGGCTGCTGTTGGCTGTGTGTTCAACCAGCCCATCCTGTAACCCCAACAATGTAGCTTGGAGGTCTTAAGGCTGGGTCGTGGTGCTTCAAGCAGCATCAGCTCGGGGGGCTTAATCCTTGGTACACTTGCCCTCAGCTCCTCCTTTGCCTGGCCTGTCCACGCGCCCTTTTCCCAGGCCCATAGTCAGATGGTGTTTCTGGGGGGGAGGAAAAGTGGGACAGCTGGTGGCACAAACAGACCATCCAAAGTATTGCCAGTGATGGTGCTAATGGAGAGGGGACTCCCCTCTCCAGCCCTGTCTCTACAGGGCGGGAATGTCAGTTCCCTCAGGCCGGGCTGCAGAAGCTGGATGTGTCAGATCCCACCACACACTTATTTGCCACACATTTGTGGTGAAGAGTCCCATTTAGGCCCCTCCCCAGCAAACACTTAAGCCTGAGAAGCAAAGGGGGGGATGTGCGGGGTGGGGGCTGGAGCAAACACAGCCTGGTGCGGGGGAGGGGAGAGCCAGAGGGCAGTGGAAGGGTGGGAGATGGGGTGGGGAGAGATGCTGGAAGCTCTCCCAGCCTGTGGGTTGTGAGAGGGGCAGGAGCTGCCCTGCCCGGCAGCCAAGGGGAGTCCTTTCCCCCAAGGACTAGTCACAAGAGCAGGGACTTCATCCGGTGGCGTCAGAATTTACAAGGCAAATGTCCCGCTTTGCCTACTCCCCGTTCAGTCTCTGACTTTCTTCAGGCAATCTCATTATTTGGGATCTGACTCCTGAATGTTAATGTGTGGGGCTGACGGGCTTGGACAGGACCCTGCTTTGACTTCTGTGCAGGATTCTGTGTCAAACCAGAGTCACCGTGAGCAACAGTGGGCAAGGAGCCCGACTGGGGGCTGATATTCGTATTTAAGTTCAAGCCCCCAGAAACACAAATAAAAGCTCAGTTACTGCTGCTATCTCAATCTTAGTGGAGGGAAATGGAAAAAAACAGCTGCAAATGAAAAAGGCAACGGTTTTGATTTTTGCATGTTGAGTTATTTCTTAACTTTAAAGGAGTTGTCTGCTGTTTGTTTGTGTTAAAAGGATTCTTTTTCTGAACAGTTTGTCCGAACAACATAAACAACATCTTTAAACGTTTTTTTTGCCCCATTGGGCATCTGTGAAAGGAGTTGTGGGAGGCCAGGACATTTTCTTGTCACGCTGTCTGGTGCTGGTGGACTGCCAGGACAGTTTGTTCTACTTGATGCAACTTGAGCCTGACAGTTTTTCTGATGTTGCCTGTACTTTGGTCTGTTTTCTTTCTTACTGAGCCAGAGATCAGCTGTCAAGTATCGGAGGGGTAGCCGTGTTAGTCTGGATCTGTAACAGCAACGAAGGGTCCTGTGGCACCTTATTAGACTAACAGAAAAGTTTTGAGCATGAGCTTTCGTGAGCACAGACTCACTTCATCAGATGCAGCATCTGATGAAGTGAGTCTGTGCTCACGAAAGCTCATGCTCAAAACTTTTCTGTTAGTCTATAACGTGCCACAGGACCCTTCGTTGCTGTTAGAGATCAGCTGCAAATTGATCAAGAAGGGGCCTAATTTGTTTTTCTGGGCTTTCTTTGTTTTCGCTTTGGGGATTGCACCAGCATTCAGAAGACGTTCCAAGTCTTTTCCCAATTGCAGAAGTGTCTTGATATTAGTTCCATGGCCTCGTGATTTCTGATTTAAGCCTTTCCACACCCATCCAGTTTGGTTCAGTGAAATTTTGCCCAGCACCATGCTTGTCACTCCTGTGATGTCTGCTCTCAGTTTACTTATAGGTCAGGGGCAGTCAGTGCAAAAGCTGATGGCTCCCTTTCTAGGAATATCACCCTCCCGTTGTGTTCTGTCATACCTCACCATGAAAATCAGATCACTAATTTATTTTAGATGGTGAGGTTAAAAAAAGCTAACTCTTTATTTTAACTGGATCCCCTCCCTGCCACCACAGACTAGTTTTTTTTCCCAGTTCAGTTGGTAAAACAACATTCTGGGCCAGGTTAGTTTCTGGCTCTAGTGTCCAATATGAAATACTGGTTCTCCAGCTCCAGTGTGAATCCAAAGGGCCAATGAGTTCAGTATCAGCTAGGCTGACCTGGGGGCTACAGGGGCATCACAGGGAGGCTGGGTCATTGGCTGCTCCCAGCCGAGGACTCGGGTAATTGCTAAGGCAGAGGAGGCTGGTGTCAGTCTCTGTGCTTGTGGTATAGGAGCCCTAGAGCAAACTGGGCTCCCTGGGGCAGATGCAGCTGCTTCTGTGGTGTTCTGGTAGCCTGGTGCTGTGTCTGTGCCCTGCCCAGGGGGACATACTACTACTTACGCCTGGAATCAGAGCTCTAGGTCATCCTCAGGCTCTGCCACCACCAGCTCTTGAGCCAGAGCATGCAGGTGATGGGAGAGAACTCAGAGGAAGTGCTGGGGCCGGGCAGGAAAGGTGGCTGCTCAAACAGCCCGTTCTCACCCCATCTCTGCTCCTGGGGTTCGGCGAGTCCTAGAGCTGCTGCGTCTGACACTTCCAGGCTTACACCCATGTTGGCAGTGACAGTAGCTAGTGGAGTGGAAACACCCCCAGGAATGGCCGGGCAGGAACCAGCTCCTGCAGGGAGAGGCTGAGATTGAAAGTGGCCTCAGGAGCAGTCAGTGGGAAGGGAGGTCCCTGGCTCCAAGCCCTGCCCAGCTCCATTGCCAGCAGCCCCTTGGGGCAGAGTGACTCTCCTTGGACAAGGTGAGGAGCAGAGAGAAGAAAAGCCAGTTCCTGCCTCTGCTTCCCTGCGCTGCCGGGGGAATGTGCTGCCCTGGGGTCGTGCCAGGGGCTTTCTTCCAAAGCAGCAGCACCATTGACTCTGCTCCTCTCTCACGCTTGGCTCAGAGACTGTGTCATCGGGAGGGTTTAAAAGTGTTTCACGGGTTAGGGCCCGGAGGCGGGGGCAGGTGTGTTGTGATAATGTCACCGAGCGTTTTCCCAGCATGGGGAAGTCTCAAGCTTCTGCGGGAAAAGTGCCTGGGGGGAATCGAGTGTGCTTTGGACTAAGGCTCATTCAGTCGAGAAACCTCCTCAATTGCCCTTCTCACCCTGACAGGCTGGACAGCAACGACCCTGTTTTCCTCCAGCTCACCCCGTCTCCCTCGGGGCCAGAGAAGAGAGATGGCTGTGGTGGATCGAGCTCAGGTAGGGAATTTGGAGGGTGGTGAGGAGGGGGGGCAGGAAATGCGCAGGGCGAGGCCGGGAGGGGGCAAGGAGTGATAACCCTGCTGGGACATGCTCAGCTGTGGGGCTGATTTATAAAGAGGCTTGTTGGGGAAGGGGGTTCCCCAAAGAAGAAACCACCTCCCTGGGCAGGGCAGGGACAACGGAGCAGAGCGTTGACACCTGAACCCCCCAGGCAGAGAGCGCAGGGAAATACAAAGGGGTTCCTGTCCCTGTTCCTTGGCCAGAGCCCTGCTTCGCATGACTTGGTGTGTGTACTAGGCGTGTGATAAATGAGAAGACACTGCCCTGCTCTGTCTGCAGGGAGCACGCAGAGCTCTCCCCTGGTCTCTGTTCCCTGGAGACTCCTGGGCACCCTGAGCCGGGCGGGGGTGGGGTTCTGCTCCAGCAGCCCTCCCAGAGCTGCCCTCTTCTTGTGTTTGCTCCAGGACCAGGAGGGTTGTGGCTTGGGCAGCTGGCGCTGAGTGGGGGCACCTGTTGTTTCAGGTGCCGGTGACCTTCGAGGAGGTGGCCGTGTATTTCACCCAGGGCCAGGGGGCTCTGCTGGGCCCCGCTCAGAGAGCCCTCTACAGAGACGTCATGCAGGAGAACTATGAGACAGTGACCTCGCTGGGTAAGGATTCCTGTCCTGTAGCTGTTGAAGCCATGGGGCCTGTCTTTCTGCATCTGGTCAGGTTCTTCCCTGGTCAGTTCGACCGGAGAAGAATGGGTCTCTCAACTCACCACAGCGCTGGTGTGGGAGAGCCATTCGCCTCTGTGCCTCCTCCCTCAGGCTAGAAGAGTCGTGAACCTAATGGACGTGCTAATTCATCCATCCTCCTCCAGCTGTCACAGGAGCAGTGTATTACCCTGTCCGCATTAATTCTCACTCAAATACGCGGTGTCTGTGCATCTCCCTTCCTGGGACTGGCTCCATGGGTGGGCAGGGCTCTGGGCAGTGGAGGTTCAGACATAGGCAGAGATTTAACCCCACCGCTCTGTGTGTCTCAACAAGCTCCCCTGAGCCCACAGATCCCAAACACTCCTAGTGAGGGTGTGAAACCCCCAGACATCAGCCTCCCGCAAGGGGGCTCAGTGACCATGTTCCAGCCTGTCAGATCCCACAGCCTCCAGCAAACCATGGGCTGAGGTTAAACTCAACCTGTGCCCTGTGTGAGATGTAGATCTCCAGTCCTCAGTGCTCTCTGCTTACACCTGATCTCGCCCCTGAGTAGGACTCCCCATTCCCAAACCTGCCCTGATCGCCCGGCTGGAAGCAGAGGAAGAGCCGTGGGTCCCGGACCTCCAGGCCTCTGAGGAAAGGAAGCGCCTAAGAGGCAGTGGCACAGGTGAGGAGTCAGTGACACTGACACAGAAAGTATCTGGCAAACGGAGGGAAAAGGTTCAAACCCCCAGACTGTGATGTGAGCCCGCTTGGTTCTGCCTCACCTCACCCAGGTCAGACTGTGTCACGGCAGATATCGCTCATAGTCACCTCCCAACTCTATCAGCTGCATTCGCTTCATCTTGAAATCTGTGGGGGTGTTTGGGTGGGATGTGGAGGCAGAATCCAAATTCTCAGTCTCCCCCTCAGTGACTGTGTTTTCCCTCTTTGCTGTACACCTTTTCGTCTTTGTGCCAGCCCCGACAATGACTCCTGCCTGGATTCTCTCTTCCGCCCAGCAGGTGATCAGATGATGAGTGAAGACGAAGATGGGAATCCACAGTGGAAATGTCTTGAGGAAGTGGAACTGCAGGGACCCTTCATCAGAAGAACTGAAGGGAATTTTTCCCAGTTCATGGAACAGAGAAAACCCTGGGGAATTTGGCACCAGTTACAGTGGAACCTGGGGAACAGCCCAAGGAAGAAAGCAGATGAACCCATTGAACGTGGGGGGGAAGGCAAGGATCCCAAGGAAACAACAGGCCAGCATACAAAGCCCAAGGAAAAGAAACCCTATAAATGCTTGGAATGTGGGAAAAACTTCAGCAAACGCTCAGGCCTTGTTATCCATGGGAGAATCCACACGGGAGAGCGACCCTATAGATGCCTTGAGTGTGGAAAAGGTTTCATTCAGCTCTCGGGCCTCATTTGCCACAGGAGAATCCACACCGGGGAGAGGCCATATGCGTGCTGTCAGTGTGAGAAAAGTTTCAGAACAAACTCAGCCCTTATTAAACATCAGCGAATCCACACAGGGGAGAGACCTTGTAAATGCCTTGAGTGTGGGAAAAGTTTCAGAACGAAACCAGCCCTTGTTGTACATCAGAGAATCCACACAGGAGAGAAACCTTATAAATGCTTGGAGTGTGGGAAAAGTTTCAGGCAGCGCTCTGGCCTTATTAGTCATTGGCAAATCCATGCAGGAGAGGGACCGTATAAATGCGTTGAGTGTGGGAAAAATTTCTGTGCTCCCTCAAACCTTATTATACACCAGAGAACCCACACTGGGGAGAAGCCTTTTAAATGTTTGGACTGCGGGAGGGGTTTCAGTCAGCGCTCATGCCTTATTAGCCATGGGAGAATCCATACAGGAGAGAAACCTTTTAAATGTTTGTATTGTGGGAAAGGTTTCAGTCAGCACTCGCATCTTATAGGCCATGAGAAAATACATACAGGAGAGAAACCCTTTAAATGCTTGGAGTGTGGGAAGAGTTTCAGTCGACGCACAAATCTTATTATGCATGGGAGAGTTCATACGGGAGAGAAGCCCTTTAAATGCTTGGAGTGTGGGAAAAGTTTCAGTCAGCGTGCGTACCTTGTTAGCCATGGGACTGTCCATACAGGAGAGAAACCCTTCAAATGCTTGGAGTGCGGGAAAAGTTTCAGCTGCCGTGCAAACCTTATTCGGCACGGAACAATCCATATGGGAGAAAAACCTTTTAAATGCTTGGAGTGTGGAAAAAGTTTCAATCGGCGCTCAGGCCTTATTAAACATGGGAGGATCCACCAGAGGGAAGCTCCCTAAATGCTTCAGGGGAAAGAAAAAGCTTTAGTCCCAGCTCTTAATCATAACTTTGGACACATCTGAGGATCCACACAGGACAGAAACTATCAATGCTTTGACAACAGAAAAAGTTTAATTTGAAGTACAAACCTTGCTTGTCCACATAAGAGAGAATCCATAAATGTGAGGTACCTTCATTTGGTGCTCCCAGGGCATCAAGCATCAGCAAACCAATGCAGGGAAGAGTCTCTCGGATGTTCTAAACGTGGAAAATGCTTCACTTGGTGCAAACTCCATGCTGGACATGGGAGACTCCTCCACGCAACAAAGTCAGGTTCCCTGTGAGCTGTGCAACACCATGGCTGCGCAGCTGTTTAATGAGCTTTAGTTCTGGGCTCCTGGGCAGGGAGGTGCCTGGCTGCAGGGAGGAATATCTATCCCTTGGCTACTGCAGCTCCCTGCTGCAGAGGGAGGAGTGCCTCTCCCAGCTGGATAGCAGATGGAAGGGGTAGGGGGTAAGAGGCTGGTGGGTTGGGATTTGGAGGTGATGGGGAGGGGAGTTGGGGATGTCCCATCTTTCATCTGGGCTGCTGCAGCTGGGAGAAGAAACAGACCACACGGATTATAGCAGCTGGTTACTTGTGTGAAACCGAGCGCTCTCTCTTTGCCCCCCGCTGGGCTGGGGGCGGGGGAGGAAGACAGCATGAGGTAGGTGGGGGAAATAGGGGGGGCTGGTGGTAGTGACATGGGGGTCGGGAGTTTGCAGTGTGTTCGTTGACTGCAAGCTGGGCTGTAGTTGTTGGGGCCCACAACTCTAGGAGGTGGGACTGCTTCCCAGCCAGGCTGTGGCTGTGGGGAGCAGATTACAATGGGATAGGTCGGGGAAAGAGGAGACGAGTGGGTGCTGGTGTGTGTACAGAGAAGCGTGAGTGTGGGGGGAGTTTGTTTGGCCAGCCTGACTCCCATCTGCGCTGCAGAAAGTCAGACCCCTGCAAGGGACAGGACTTTCCTTGGCAGGAGCGAGAAGGGAGGCAGGCTGCCTTGGAGGGTGCCAGATCTTCAGGAGGTTGTGCTGGCATGCTGTGGCCTCTGGGGCATGCGTCTACCTGGGAGATGAGATTCCGCTGTTGAAACTCCATTGTCCCATTAAGGCATCAGAGGGAGCTTAGTCCAAATACATCTTCCCTTTTCTTGTTGAGGCTGGAGTGAGGAGGAGTTGGTATGTATTGCGAACTGATTGGTGACATGATTACAGGGTCTGAAACAAGCCAAGAAAACTGTGAATGGGGCTGGCAAGGAGAGAATCATCTAGCACCCTGCTATTTTCCATTGTTAGACTTGCAGAGCACACACAACATGCTGGATCCTCTGCAGTTCTAGAGCAAAATATTTTTCACTTAGTCTCAAAAGGGTCAGGTAAGAGCTTGTTTTTGGCCATGTTGACTTTAACAGGTGGCCATCTGCCTGGAGATGTTTAACAGCCTGGACTAAAATGTAGTTTGCTGGGAGGAAGACAGACCCAGAACAGAGAAGAGTGCAGAGAGAGCCTGCATTATTCCATCTTAGAGCAGGGTCTGACTTCACTTGTACTGGTATTTTTCTATTTGCTCAACATTGAGGCTTCTTCTGTAGAAGACTAGAAAAAGGCAAGTGTAGTGCCCATCTTTAAAAAGGGAAAGGACGGCAATCCGTGGAGCTATAGACCACTCAGCCTTACCTCAGTACCTGGGCAAATAATGGAGGGGATGCTCACGGAATCCGTTTTCAAGCACTTGGAAGAGAGGAAAGTGATAAAGAGTAGTCAGCATGGATTCACCGAGGACAAGTCGTGCCTGATCAATCTGTCTAGTTTCTGTGATTAGGTAGCAGGCTCTGTGGACATGGGGAACTCAATGGATGTGACATACCTTGACTTTAGTGAAGCTTTTGATACAGTCTCCCACAACGTTCTTGCCTATAAGTTAAGGAAGTATGCATTGGATCCATGGACTGTAAGGTGGATAGAAAGCTGGCTAGATGGTTGGGCCCAATGGTTAGTGATCTGTGGCTCTATGTCTGATTGGCAGAAGGTTGAAGGGGAGTGCCCTGAGGCTTGGTTGTAGCATCACTAATGTTCAACATCTTTATTAATGACCCAGATGAGGGGATTGATTACCCTATCAGCAAATTTATGGATGACACTAGGCTAGTGGGAGAGGTAGATACATTGGAGGGTAGGGATACGGTCCAGAGTGACCTAGACAAACTGGAGGATTGGGACAAAAGTCATCTGATGAGGTTCAACAAGGAGAACTGCAGAGTCCTGCACTTGGGATGGAAGAATCCTAAGCACTGTTACAGGCTGGGGACTGACGGGCTAAGTAGCAGTGCAGCAGAAAAGGAGCTGGGGACTACAGTGGATGAGAGGCTGGATATGAGTCAACAATGTGTCCTTGTAGCCAGGAACGCTAATGGCATATTGAGGTGCATTAGGAGAAGTATTTCCATCAGATCCCAGAGAAGTTATTATCCCCATCTATTCAGCACTGGTGAGGCCACATCTGGAGTATTACGTCCAGTTCTGGGCCTCTCAGCGTAGAAAGGGTGTGGATGTGCTGGAGCGGGTTCAGCGGAGGGCAACGAAAATGATTAAGGAGCTGGAGCACAAGACCTCTGAGGAGAAGCTGAGGGATTTGGGCTTATTTAGTTTACAGAAGAGAAGACTGAGGGGGGGATTTGATAGCAGCCTTCAGCTTCCTGAAGGGGAGCTCTAAAAAGGATGGAGAGAGGCTGTTCTCAGTAGTGACAGGTGGCAGAACATGGACTAATCGCCTGAAGTTCCCAAGGGAAAGGTGTAGGTTGGATATTAGGAAAAACCATTTCACCTGAAGAGTGGTGAAGCACTGGAATTCTTCACTTAGAGAGGTGGTGGAATCTCCATCCCTGGAGGTTTTTAGGTCCTGGCTTGACAAGGTCCTGGCTGGGATGATTTAGTTGGTTTTAATCTTGCTTTAGGCAGGGAGCTGGACTACATGACCTTCTGAGGTCCTGTCCAGTGCTAGGATTCTATAGTTCTAGGAGGACTCAGGCTTCAGTGAATGAATACTGGAGCAGGAGGCCTAGCTTATGACATTTGCTTGATTACGTTTTAGAGGTTACACAGGTGTTTATAGCTTTTTAAAAAAAAGATTATTTTAACAGAAGTTTTGGGTATTGTAAATATTAAAATGCCTGTGTTACTAATACATGGTAAATTTGTTAAAAGTGGGGCCCTCCAGCGGCCTCCCACAGTGTACAGGCTTTGTTGGGGGGACAGGTTCTGGGGGCTGTCTGACTGCCAACCCCTCCCTGTGGCCTGCGGTCCAGGTAGGGCCAGTTCCAGGGGCTGGTCCCAGCCTCCAGCACCCCCTAGCAACATCTGCAGGCTGTCTGGGAGCTGCCCCTGCTCCAGCAGACCCTTTCTGCAGCCCTTCTGTAGGCTCTCTGGGAGGTGGGGGTGTCAGGCTCTGTGTCTGGGGCACTAGAGCTACTTACTTACTTTATGGCAGGCAAGATGACAGAGCCCCAGGCCTGCTGGCTTCTCTCTTGGCGCTGCAGCTGCCCCCAGAGGCCATGCTTGGCATCGCCCCCTGCCCCCATCTGTGGTCCTCGTTTTCTCCTCCCTCCTCCTCCTACCCCCCTCCCTTTTCACGTTCGGGGAAATCCTGGGATTTCAGGCATTTCCCACTTTCCAGGTACAGCCAAACCCTGGCCTTGGTTAAGTTAGGGTTAAGAGGAAGCTGCATCCCATATTTTGTTGTCATAGCTCTTATGGTTTGAGGAGTTCTTGAATATACATAGGATCAATAGACAGATACACACACTCTAAAATAGATATAGATTTGATTTCATAGTAAGTAAAATTCTGAAGCATTAATCCTTAATTATCCCTTATTTTAATATTTTTGCTCTTCCCCACCTATGAACTCTTTAGTTTATGTATTCACAATTAGCTTTTTTGTTTGTACTAGTTGTTGGGATTTTGCGATACCCAGATGCAACCAGATGAGTCAGGTGTTTGGCAGAATCAAGAGTCGGCGACGCTGCATTCAGTTAAACAATCTTTATTCAGTGCGCCCAGAGAGCAAGCCCCAGTACCAAATCAGCGAGAGCCCCTCGAGAGGAGTCTCTCCTCTTGATAGTTTATGGCCCATGACAGGTACATAACATGAACCTTTGGCCAGTCACATCACGTTCCCATATATAGACTTAACCACATGTTTGTACTTTTCCAGTCCACCCGTTGAGCTCGCCTTTCCCCTGGGCCTCTTTCTAGAGCGTTCCCGGGGTAGCGAGAAACAGCATTCTTCCCTGTGCGTACATGCCCTCCAAATGACATTTTGCGTAAATGAACACAAGCATACCCGTCTGGTCCCCCATTTGGTTTTTTCGGACTAAGAACAATTCTTAGACCCCATTCGTGACTCTTCCTCATATTATTAGGAGCAATAATTGACCTTATCAACACTCAATTAACTGCACCTTTGGGAACAGAATTAGGTGATACATTTAACCTTTGATACACAATAAACGTGATCATATTAAGTCTCCGTAAACATTTCAAGAACACAACCTAAATGCATCCCATAAGAATCCCTGTTTCCACAATAGTAGGCCCTTTTAGCAGTCATTTAGTAGCCATTTAGTAGTCATTGCAGTTACGTTACCACTTCGTTCATAATAGATTCCATTCGACATAACAGTAGGAAGAATGGGATGTTTGAGCAAGGCTTTTGTGCAAAAGTTAATGGCCTGAACCCACATCAGGTGGTGGAGTTCTTCACTGTTATAGCACCTGTTGCATTAGATATTACATGCACCCTTAGGTCAGGCCCAACACTTGAAATAGGACTTGTCCTGACTCCAGGTTTCCTGTATGCAAAACTCATCCCCCTAGGATGGATCATTGGTCTCATGAGAAAGCTGTGTAGTTATTTCCACCCATTATTACATACCTAGTGTTCTGGAAGCTGCATAGGTGCCCATGAGACGGGAATAGGAGTGGATGGACTGGCTGAGCTTCCAATTCAGGAGCCCAACCTACAGGAATTAACACCACTCCAAAGATGGAGTGACCATCCCAGTACGCCTCTGTTATTGATAGAGAGCCATTCCTGGCCGTCATCCATGGTGAAGACACTCAATCTTTGAGAACTGCAGCTCTCACCCAACAGGTCTCCTGTGACACAATCAAGTCTCCAATCAGGGCCACAACTTCCATGCTGAACGCCATGCCAGCAAGGTAACACAATTCTTCCACACGCCTAGACTCGGTCACTAATGCTTGCTCGTACATTTTAGAAGTGTCTGAAAGATGTTTGAGTACCACAGTGGGGACCTGACCAGTTAGTTGTGTTGCTGAGGCAAGGTGGTGTGTCACTTGATTAGACATAAGCCCTCCTGTCACCACAGAAACTGTCCCTGCTGTGAACAGATTTTTCACCCCCTCCTAGATTCAACAGCTTGAGAAATGGCATTTACAGCTGATCCGGTGGCTCCTCCCCAGGCGGCTGTGTCAGTAAAAACGTGCTTCCTTCTACTGTTTGCAGAGTCATGCTTGATATGACACTTAGGAAGTTGCTGCAACATTGTTGAGAGCTCTCAAAGTCTCATCTTAAGTCTCAGGGTGATGCTGCTGCATTTTTAAAATATATATGAGACCCTTATTGTAACCACTCTGTTAAGTTTTCACCAAATCTTGTGCCCAGTGGGCCAACTGCGGTGTCTAATGGAAGCTGGTGACTCGCTGAATTGGTTTATGCTGCTTATATGTCTGTATCATGTTTCTATGTGAAGTTATAAATATTGGCTCTGTATTTGTAGTTAAAGAAGTTAGTTTTGGAAGAGCACAGTGGGAAGCGGGGCAATCTGCTGTAAAGACTGCCTAGCCAGGGAAAGCCAAGCAGATTCTCACCCACCTCCCAGGAATGTTGTCTGACAACACGGTCAAAGGCAGAACACGCCAACGGGGGAAGGACAGGTGACCTAATCATGTGATTCTCCATTGGGGATGTGACCAAAAGCAGGCTTTTCCCCCCACATAGGAAGAGTCTATAAAAGGAGGACCTTGGAAGACAACATTTTGTCCTCAGTTCTCACCCTTCAGCTTTCATCTTGTCAGCAGTTGCAAGAACATCTCTGCTATGAACTAAGCCTGAATGGACTGGGGACCTGTCCGCAGAGCATGTATTTCCAGAGACTTTTAAGATAGCAGCCTTTACCACTGGCTGCGGTCTGCATCAAGAGATTTGGTTCATGTATGTAGTATATCACTTTGACAATTTTCTTCTTACACCCTATGCTTTCTTTATTAATAAATCTTTAGATTTTAGATTCTAAAGGATTGGCCCAGCGTGCTGATTTGGGTAAGAGCTAAGTATATATTGATCTGAGAATGTACTTGGTCCCTTTGGGGCTGGAAGAATCTGTGTGGATTTGGTGAGGGTGGTTTTACCTCTCATCTGAGTAAGGAGGGATACTGCTTTGGGGCGTAGAAGCTGCTGGAGAGCCTGTGGGATTTGCTTGTGTAACTTCTGGCTGGACAGATAGACGACAGAGGTGCTCTTTGTAAGTGGCTTGGTTTGCCAAGTGTGAGGAAACCCTAGTCTGGGCTTGTAAGTGGCCCAGTTTTAAGCAATTTGCCCAGGTCTGGCTCCCTTAGCAGTACCATGGAACCCCTCTGTATATTACACTCATAAACTGCTCAGAACAATTGGCTGACCACAGAAGATTTCCTACATCAATTCTAAGCTGGGAATATTGAACAGAGACACTCCCTGGGAATCCATAGGGTAGACGGGGATTATTGTGCCCCATGTTGAGTCTCACCCTTGTGTATTTTTACTTGTGACAGGTGCATGAAGACTGGAATGCCAGTGACCCAGGCTGCAGAAAGAGTTACCCAGAGAGCCATGTCAAGTCCAGTCCAGGCTGGTTCGAAGGTTTGTTTTCTATAGGCTTTCACTAACACCTAATCACCAGGCTGCACGTGTGTCCTCAACACCAGCGTTTGGGTCTGGTTCAGCTCGGGGGTTCTGTGAGACTCATGGAGACACGAATTTGTAATTGTAATATTCTTACAAGCTGCTCACTCATGACAAACAGCTCCCTTCTTCCAATGCACGGGTCCCCTGGTGTCCCCAGCGCCTCCCCTGCCAGCATTTCACAAGGAGATGAGGAATGTGGGTTAGTAGGACTGGCTCCCTTAGACGTGAGAACTGCTGGGAGGCTGGTGACCCAGTCTTGCCCTGTAACAGGAAACATCTGTTTGGTTGGCTTGTTCGTAATGGCTCCGTTGCTCTTTCTACTGATCCCGAACTCTGGGCATGGTAGGGACAGTGGAATTTCTGTTTGATCCCCAGGGCTCTGCATATATTTTTTGTCACTTTCCCTGTGAAGTGGGTACCTTGGCCACTATCAGGGAAACATGGAAGTCCCTGTTGGGGGATTCTTTCAGTCGTAAGTACTTTAGCCACAACAGCCGCAGTTATCTGATCACTTGCTGAGTTGCAGGAATTTCATGATAACTTCAAAGGTAGGGGAAACGTACAATGGAAAAGAAACCTTTGTCAACGGGTGCTCTGTTTGGAGAAATGTAAGAGGTGTCACTGATCGTGAAGCTTCAAAAGCTCATTAATTCTATATGTATGTTTAAAGATATGAATTATCCAGAAGAATTGATACTGTGTTAACGGCTCCGTCGGAGGAGGAGTGTTCTTACGGGAGGAAAGTGTTGAGATGTTTTGTTGCTACGGTGAAACTGCTGTCTTCTTTGAGACCCTCTCTAAGAGGATATGATGAGTCATCATCATCAGAGGTCACGTTCGAACCTGCTAGAGTATTTTGGTGATTTTGACAGTTTTCTCAATGAATGTTTGAAAAATGCTCAGTATTGTGGCTCAGGGAAGACCAATTTTTTCTTGCACCAAACCTACAATGAATTCATTTCTATAATGGCAGAGCAGCCCAGAAACCAATCCACTGATGAAGTAAAGATGCCAAGTAATATTCCATAATAGCTGATTCAACACCAGATGTGAATCATGTCGACCAATTAACGTGAAATTTAAGATACGTGACTGGCAATGGTGAAGTTACAGAGTGACTTCTTTTTGTGCCACTAAAATCCCACACTTCTGAATGCCTGGAGACAACAGTTTTGGAAATCATTGCAAATTTATGTTTGAACATGGAACTTTGTCATGGGCATAGCTTGATAATACCACAAATACAGCAGGAAAATATTCAGGTCAGCAGATGTTATTGCTGCCTTCCTACTCTGACACACGGCATGCAGAAGGTGGGGTCCCTCAGAAACCTGAAAAGTACCTTGTCTGTAAAGGCTCTGCTTATAACGCTCCCCAAGGTCACAGATTCCCTGAACCTGGGTTGGTAAAGTGCCACCCCTCAAGTGGAAAAAAAAGAAAAAAAAAGTTTAACCCAAGAAGACACATGTGGGATGTCTCAGGAGACCGCTTAGAACCAAAGAGCTGTATTCTGATAGCTGACCTTTTCAGTTTAAGGCATGAATTTACACAGACCCTTCTCTGGGACACAGGGATCAAATTATTGCCTTTGAAACAAAAGTAATTTATTCACAAAACAAGAGAAACCGCTCTTTGGTTGCAGCACAGAGGATTACTTCCTGGGAATTCAGCTTGGACATTAGAGTACAGGGGAAAGAATCAAACAATTAACCAGAGCAACTCCACACCACCTCCCAAAGTAACAAACAACCTGATCACATCTAACGAAGCATCTCCCTTCTACTTACATATCTATGGCTGATTGAGACAGTCACCGGCATATTCATTGAGAGCAGGCAGGTGTGGAGGGGGTGCCTAGCTCTGGGGGAATGTGAGGGCATTTAATTAGAGTGGGGAGGGGGTTGTGGCAAATGAGCAAGGGCAAGAGTCTCAGGTGTGGTGATCCTTGACTTGCTGTTGGACTCCCTGGTTCTAGTGATTTGTGTTGGCAGTATGAGCCAGGGATGACGGGGAAATGTTTCCCATTTTCTGCCACGCCAGGGGCTCTATGGAAAGGGGGAGCGGTGTGGGAGAGCCCTGTGGAATAGGACCAACGGGGAGCATATACAGGGCTCCTATCATGAGAGAGTGTGGGGTGGGAGAGGGGCACAAATCTCGTGTATCGGGAATGGAAGGAGCCCCTGGTGTGCCAGTGAGCTCAGCCTACAGAAGCCAAGTGTGTGACTCTGTTTTACCATTTCTTCCTGTCCCTGCTTCACTAGGATTTGCGAATTCTTCACTGAACATTCACCCTGGCTCTGACTGCAGGTCAGACTGTCTTCCAGAAACTGGGAACACTTATATAGGGAAGCCAGGGCTATTGTCAGAGATTGCACCCTGATCCCCCTCCAGGAGGGGGCAGAGAGAGTGAGTGTGTGGATGTGGGTGTGTGCGTAAGTTCCAGGGCTGGTGTTATGGAGGCTATCCGATTAGGGGATCAAAGTGGTCTCTTCTGGCCTTAAACCCACCCACCACAACACTACACATCTTCACTCTTTCTTTTTGCTATACACAGGCTGTATATGGAGAAGAGGGAAGGTGTGGGGAAAACAAGGTTGTCTATTTATGGAAACCAGTGTGTGCTGAGCTCAATAAGGATAAATATATATAAATACATACACTAGTATGGAAATATAGTGTATGTAGTTACTCACAGCTCTGGTGATATAGAAATAACTATCAGAGGGGTAGCTGAGTTAGTCTATCTTCAAAAACATCAAGAAGTCCTGTGGCACCTTTTAGACTAACAGATATTCTGGAGCATAAGCTTTCGTGGGCACAGACCCGCTTCCTCAGTAATTCAACACAAAAAATCTATAGTCAATAACGCTTGTCCTATCTAACCAGCAGATGTCGCTTCTGCTCTCCCAGACAGCCGCTGCTCAAGGCCCCGCATTCACACAGCCAAGCAGGGGAATTCGAGATAAAGGGGCTGTGAACGGTGGCTGTAAATGAGAAGGCTCCGTTTTGCAATGCTGAGGCAGTGAGTGTGCGTTTTCTGACATTACTTGGACGTTAGAATGTTGAAATAAGTCACATCGAAGAAAACCTGTGGCGTAGATATCGCCTGAGATACCCGTCGAGGGTAACTCGCTCTGCCCCATTTCCGAGCCGACCAAACCCATCTCTGACCCCTAACACACGCTCCCCACACGACCTGCTTTCACGCTGTCAGCTCCCTGCCAGACCTCAGTCACTCATTGCTGCTATCCGAAACCTCGCTGATCTGTCACGCTCCGCAGGTGAGCGATTCTCATGCTGGCAGGTTATCTGATCGTGCCTGTGGGAGTCATAGAGGCACAGTTAGCCTTGAGCCAGGCTGCAGACGGGCAGCAGTGGAGGCGGAGGGAATCTGCATCTGACCAAGCGGGTCTTTGCCCAATTCCGTGAGGCTCTAAGGTGCCACAAGACTTCTTGTTGTTTTCGCTGCCAGGTTGTCAGTGTCTACTTCTGTAACATGGAAAACTGAGGCTCTCCATCCCATAGCTGGGGGTATCCACAGCCGCAGATGCAGAAGCCTGTGGGTCATTTTTGCAGATACAGAGGTGGATGCAGGTATTAAATTTTGCATCCACGCAGGGCTCTAGAGATACTTGCCTACCTCCCAGGGACACTGAGGATTAAGTCATCTTTAGAAAGTGCCATATGTTCCTCAGCTGGGATACTTGTACTGATCAACATTTTTAGCCATATTCAGCACTTCCGAAATCAAAAGAACTAAGTACTATAATTCTGCCTTGGGGTGGATATCTGGGGTGACTCATCTTGGGCTGGCAGTGTAACCATGTGACTTGCTTAAATTGCAGGAAGGATTGTCAGGGTGGTTAAACACTGGAGTAAATTGCCAGCATAATTGAAGTGTTCTCTTACAGGTCTGTGTATGTTACCGTTCCTGATGTCTGACCTATGTCCATTTATTCTTTTGCTTAGAGACTGTACAATTTGGCCAATGTGAATTGCAGTGGGGCATTGCTGGCACATGGTGGCATACATTATGTTAGTAGATGTGCAGGTAAAGGAGCCCCTGACGGTATGGTTGATGTTAGGCCCTGTGATGATATCGCTGGTGTAGGTATGTGAGCAGAGGTGGCAGTGAGGTTTGTTGCAGAGATTGATTCCAGGTTTAGAGTTACTGCGTTGTGGTCTATAGTTACTGGTGAGGATTTGTTTAACGTTGGCAGGCTGTTTGTAGGCAAGGACAGGCCTGCCTCCCAAGGTCTCTGAGAATGAAAGATCATTGGTCAGGATGGGTTGTGGATCCCTGATGATGCACTGGAGAGGGCTTTAGCTGGGGGCTGTATGTGATGGCCAGTGGTGTTCTCTTGTTTTCCTTGCGAGGCCTGTCTTGTAGCAGGTGGCTTCTGGGTCCCCGTCTGGCTCTCTCAATGTGTTTCTTCACTTCCTGAGGTGGGTAGCGTAGTTTGAGGAAAGCTCGGTAAAGGTCTTGTAGATGTTTGTCTCTCTCTGATGGATCGGAGCAAATACGGTTGTACCTTAGTGCCTGGCTGTAAACAATGGATCGTGTAGTGTGCCTTGGATGGAAGCTGGAGGCATGTAGATAAGCACAGCGGTCTGTGGGTTTTCATTATAGGGTGGTATTTACGTGACCAGCGCTTATCTGCACAGTACTGTCCAGGAAGTGGGTCTCTTGTGTGGACTGGTCCAGGCTAAGGTTGATGGTGGGGTGGAAACTGTTGAAATGCTGGTGGAACTCTTCAGGATCCTCTTTCCCATGGGTCCAGATGATGATGATGTCATGTGGCACAGGTAGAGGAGGGGCACCAGGGGACGAGAACTTAGGAAGCGTTGTTCCCGCTTCCATCCAGGGCACACTACGCGATCCATTGTATACAGCCAGGCACTGAGGTACAACTGCATTTGCTCCTCTGCCTCCGAGGGAGTTACTAGTAAGAGCAGGAAGCTGAGCGTGTGGCTTGGGCACAAGAGGGGAATGCTCCTGTTCCTCTCCTCCGACCCCCAGCCAGCTCCTGAGACTCCCTCCCCAGCCCCTCGCGCCCTTTCGTAGGCCCAGGCGGCTTTCTCCTCTCTGCGCAGCCGCTGCAGAGGAAGCCTAGGGAGTGCCAGCGAGGCCGCCTCCCCACTCTCCGGTCTGACTAGGAAAGTCCTGCTGTGTTTGGCCCTGGGCGGGAACGTGCTCAGTTGATCTGCGGGGATGCACTTGCATGGGCTGGCGGGGCTGGAGCGGGCCAAGGGAAAAGGGAATCGCTGAGGACTTTGGCACGGGGGTGAGCAATAATTGTAGATTGGGCAGTGGGGGCATCCCAAGAATTGGGCTGCACTTTCCATGCTGATGGAGGGAGAGGTGTGGGCTCTGGGAGGGAAGTTGGTGCAGAAGGAAGCTCGGGGTGCAGGAGAGGAGGAGGTGTGAAGGGCATGAGGGGGGCTTGACAGGGAAGGAGAATGCTGGGGGTTTGGGCTGTGACCTAGGGAAGGGCAGGTGCAGGGTCTAGGAGGGGGTTGTGACCCGGAGCAGGGGAGCTGCAGGGTCTGGGAGGGGGTTGTGTCCTGGGGCAGGGGAGGTGTGGGGTCTGGGAGGGGGTTGTGACCCAGAGGAGGGGAGGTGCGGGATCTGGAAGAGGGTTGTGACATGGGGCAGGGGAGCTGCGGGGTTTGGGAGGGGGTTGTGACCCAGAGCAGGGGAGGTGCGGGATCTGGAGAAGGGTTGTGACATGGGGCAAGGGAGGTGCGGGGTCTGGGAGGGGGTTGTGACCCGGAGCAGGGGCGCTGCGGGGTCTGGGAGGGGGTTGTGACCTGGAGCAGGGGAGGTGCGGGATCTAGAGAAGGGTTGTGACATGGGGCAGGGGAGCTGCGGGGTCTGGGAGGGGGTTGTGACCCGGAGCAGGGGAGGTGCGGGGTCTGGAGAAGGGTTGTGACATGGGGCAGGGGAGCTGCGGGGTCTGGGAGGGGGTTGTGACCCAGAGGAGGATGTGCCGTTACTGGATTTTTTTTTTAATCAAACCCGAGGCCCAGTTACAGCTCCCGTTGCAAGCGGAAATTGGGCTGGAAGGAAGTTCTAGACAGAAGCTCAGACAGCGTGGGGCTGGCCAGGAGCGGAGCCCCACGGGGGGCTGGGCTGGGCTGGGCCCCACACTGGCTGGGGCTGGCACTGTGCAGGGGGTAGTGGGAGCTTGGCTGGGGGACTGGGCTGGGCCCCCATTGGGCTGGGGAGGAGCTGGCATGGTGCTGGGGGCCTGGGCAGGGTCCTGCACTGGCCAGGTGAGGAGCGGGGACCAGCAGAGTACGGGGTGGGGGAGTACCTGGTAGAACCTCGCCTGGACGGACAGATGGGCAGAGCAGAAATAATACATGTGCTAGAAACCCATTGCTGTAACCACTCTACTAAATTTGCACCAACTCCTGGGCCAAGTGCGGTGGCTGATGAAAGTGGGTGATTCACTAAATCTGTTGATGCTGCTTGTCCGTCCGTGCCAGGCGTGTTTGTAAAGTTCCAGCTATTGGCTCTGTGCCGGTGTTGGGAGTGTTTTGGAGCTAAGGGTCACCACGGGGGGTGGGTCGCCTCCCAGTCAGGTGACATGGGCTGAACAAAGGCACAGAGACTCTGCCTTGGAATCCACCTCTTATGGAAATAGATGGAGATGCTCTGCCTTGCCTTGTGGCCAATGGCACAGCTCCCCAACGGGTCACCTCACCAGGTGGTCCTCCATTGCCTACAGGAAGAAGAAAGGGGTTTCCCTCCACCTGGCAAGACTATAAAGATGTCCCTGGCCATTGCCATCTTTGTCTTCAGTCATCATGAACTAAGCCTATGTGGACTGGGGTCCATCCCTCAGAAGATGTATTTTAAGAGAGGCTCAAGAAAGCAGCTTGTACCATTGGCTGTGTCCTGCATTAATGGCTTGAAATGAAGTGTGTAATTAACCACTGTAACAATTTTTTCTCTCACCCTGTTTTCTTTCTTAATAAACCTTTAGATTCTAAAGGATTGGCCCAGCGTGCTGTTTTGGGTAAGAGCTAGGTACGTATTGACTTGGGACTGTGGCTGGACCCTTTCGGGCCTGGAAGGATCTGTGTGGATTTGGTGTAATAGGTTTTTGTAGAAGAACGCTTCAATCTCCCTGGACACTCACGAAAGATTTAAAAGTAGCCGTCCTACCACAAAAATCTTCAAAAATCAAATGGAGAGAGAAATCTCTGAGCTGCAATTCATTTGCAAATTTGACGCCATCAGCCAAGGATTGAGCAGAGACTGGGAGCGGCTGGCCCCTTACAAAAGCAGTTTCTCTGCTCTGGATGTTCATACCTCCACACTAGACGCTGACAATGGGCCACGTCCCCCCTCACTCATCTGACTTGTTTTCTCCTCTCTTGATGTATACTACCAGTAATGGGCCATTTCCACCCTGATTGAATAGACCTTGTCAGCTCTGGACCTCTCTCTTCCTGCGACCCCTGCCTCTTTAAATCCTGCTCTGAACCCCTCCCCCCCCACTTGCACATCTGATGAAGTGGGTCTTTGCCCATGAAAGCTTATGCTCCAAAATATCTGTTAGTCTATAAGGTGCCACAGGACTTCTTGTTGTTATAAGTGGGTATCTTAGGACTGCTTCTCTTAGTTCCCCTATATAAAATGGGGACGATCGTCCTTTCACTCACCTTTTTGTTTATTCATATGGTAAAAACGGTGGGAGAAAAACCATCTTTTACTTTGTGTGTGTGTGTGTGTGTGTGTGTGTGTGTGTGTGTGGTGGTCAAATTTTGTTATTGCATTTTTCAAGGGAACATTTGAAAATGGTACATTTTTATTTTTGAAAAATTGTCAGCCTGTATTAGGTGAGTAACATCTTTTCTTTTCTCCCACTGGAAAGAGATGTGGCAGGTGGGGAGATTGAAAACATGAGCTGGATTTTTTTTTTTTTTCCCCCCACCAAAACTGAAAATAATCAATCTCTTCTCGAGCAATTTTTGTAAAAAAAGCTCATATCACTTTGACTGGAAAGTCACTTTTTGTAGAAAAACCTTTCAAAGAAAAACATTGGCCAGATCTAATTCAGTACAGCTCTGCAAACTGGCCACTCAACTTATGTCTGCAAACTTTGCGTGTATAACTTTGCAGGAGTAACTCACACTTACAAAGCGGTAAGCTGAACCTCTCTGCTGCCTGTACCGCAGAACAGGCCGCAGCATTGCATGTATTTAGACGGAGAAATTGTAGACTCAAGTCCTCCTGCCAGTAACCCACCCACAAGCATTGGTTTACTATTACAAACCGCAGCTATGTGTACAAACTGCCATCCTGTACGCAGCCTGTTTGTTAACCACCGCAAATGCCTCATGCATGGTTGCATATTAAAGGGAAAGTGTAGAAGCTGGAAACAGCTTTTCTACATTTAGTTTTCTATGAGTTTTATCTGAATAATTATCGCTGGCTCATGCCTTTTAGTGTTTGGTTTCATCTGCCGCTGAAATGCAGCTGTCCTGGGATGAGCCGTACCAGCTGTTTAATAGCAACACTTCAGATCAAGAGCTAAAGAACACGCTAACCATAGTACTAGAGATCGGGGGAGTTTGGTTTTATTCCAGTGCTAATCAAACAACAAAATAATGTAGGTCCTACATTTTTTCAGTAACACCATATTTTAAAGGTGACGAAGAGCGGGATAGTTATGTGAATGACATATAAAATTCTGTATCTCACCATCCTAACTTCAACCCTGATCATCATCTGCCCAGCCTTTCTGACTTTGTCTTCTCTTTGTGTTCTTTCGTTCGGTATTTTCCATTAGAGGGTGTCACAGCTGAGGCTGAGTTAAATATAGCCTTGAAAAGCTCTCGGTTTGCACCATTTCAAAGAAAGGAAACAGAACTTCAGCAATTAAATTGTCCATTTCACACCTTAAGGCCCCTAGCTCCTCAGCCCAGTTGCATTTTTTTTTTTAAACAAACAATAAGCTTGAAAACTTGGTGGGGGAAAAAAGCCCAAGGCATTAGCAGAGCCTCCTACCACCGCTTGTTCATTGGCTTTGGTGGTTATTTGCAGAGAGGTCTTTGCAGTTATTTGCACAGCTCGGTTACCACTTGTTAACCAGTATTACGCCACCCTTATTTGCTGCATATTTTTGCAAAGCCGGCAGCTCTGTTCAAGTTCGCAAAACACATCTCCGCAGAGGAACTGGCTCTTTGGGACAACCCTTCCTCCTGCAGTCATTCCTCCTGTGGGAATATCTTCCCCGCTCTATAAAAGCAAGCACCAGTGCCCAGCAGAGGGGTAGGGCTGGGAATTCACCAGGAAGGATTCCTTGACTTTGCAGAACCTGCATTACCGCTGCAGAGGCTGCTGCAGCTGGCCAATGGCTGGCTGAGTCCTGTCACTGCCCCCTCCCTGTCCCCAGCAGGAGTTGGGGTCCATGTGGGAGGGGTCTCAGGGCTGGCGTGTGGGGCCTGCGAGGGCAGGAGGGTTGTGTGCAGCTCCTACCTTGGGGCCCCCCCCACCCCACCCCACCCCACCAGCACCAGCAGAGGGACCAAGCGCCAACAGTGCCTCCCAGACCATCCCCCCAAACATATGCAGTACCCCCGGGTACCCCTGGCATCCCGGAACCACCCTACCCCCAAGATTTAGTCACAGCCATAGCGCATGTTGGGCTTGTTATGGAAACAGGTGCTAATGGCATTTGTGTTGTGAGCCGGTTGCATACTTATATACATATTTGGATATGAGGAAAAACTATTTCCCCAGGCGGGTGCTGAAGCACTGGGATCCGTTGCCAAGAGAGGTGGTGGATTCTCCATCCCTAGAGGTGTTTAAGTCCTGGCTGGACAAGGTCCTGGCTGGGATGACTGAGTTGGGGTTGATCCTGCTTGAAGCAGGGGGCTGGACTCCATGACCTCCTGGGGTCCCTTCCTGCCCTGGGAGTCCAGGATTTCTATGATTCATACGATCCCTGTGACTGGCACGCTCCATGGAAAGAGTTAGTTCTCCTTGGAGTCAGCATGCACTGATGGCAGGTGTGGGTGGGTGTGAGTCCTTTGCCAGCAGTGCCGCCAGTCCGGGCTTGTGCCTCCGCTATCCTTGTCACAGGGCCAATGAGCAACAGAGACAGCTGTCCCCTCCTCTCAGCTCCTCCTTACCCGCCGGTGAGATTTGGAGTGCTGTGTCGCTCGTGAGTGCTGGGTGGCTTGTTCTGGGAAAGAGAGTCTCTTACTCTGGGTACTTGGTTTTAGCGTTGCTTCTGTATGCAGGTTGCGCTTCTGAAATCCGGCACACTCTCCTCCGGCAACATCCATGGTCCGGCAGGGTGAGAGTAGCAGGCCGGTGCAGTGAGGGTGAGGCAGTGAGGGCCAGGAGCCGGAGCTCCTGCCAAGTGTGGCAGTGAGGTGGGGTGGGAGCAGGAGTCCCCACTGGTCCCCCGGCATAGGGGCTGGGAGGCTACCGCAGGGCTGGAAGCCAAAGCCCTCACCTGCTCTGTGTCAGCTGGGCAGGTGGGGCTGGCTGGAGCCCCATAGCAGCCCCTGGGAGCCTGGCTTGGGGCAGGAGCCTCCAGGCTGGGGCTGCAGCCACCCCAGATCGCAGGGCTGTCTGCCTGCAGAAGCCTTACCTCTCTCTTCATCTGGCAAATTCTCTTGTGTCCTGAGCACACTGGGTAAGGGAGGTGCATCCTGTAGGCTGGTTAGTCACTGACCTGTTTGGCGGCAGGAAGGATTGCCATGCAGAAACCACCAGGATTGCCACACCTGTGCCCTCAGTCAGCAACAAGCACAAGAGCTGCCTAATTTGCCTAGGTGAGGGACATGGGAGGTTCAGGGAGAAAGGTCACTGGGGAGAGCTCTGGGAACAGGTTCCTGGATCTCTGATCAGCTGAAGGTTGGGGCATTGCCTCGTCCTGCACCCCCACTTCTGCAGCAGCATAGAATCACAGAGCACTAGAACTGGAAGGGACCTCGAGAGGTCATCAAGTCCAGCCCCCTGCCCCAATGGCAGGACCCAGCACCATCCAGACCATCCCTGATAGGTGTCTGTCTAACTGCTCTTAAACATCTCCAGGGATGGAGATTCCACAACCTCCCTGGGCAATTTATTCCAGTGTTTGACCACCCTGACAGGTAGGAAGTGTTCCCTAATGTCCCTCCCTTGCTGCAGTTTCAGCCCATTGCTCCTTGTCCTGCCCTCAGAGGTTGAGAATAATTTTTTGCCCTCCTCCTTGCAACACCCTTTTAGGTACTTGACAGCTGCGCACATGCGCTGGGGAGACATGGGTTCTCTGACACCCCCGAGGCAGGGTTCTGGCACGCCTGAGTAGTGTCTCATAGGGCCCACAAATATGTTTGGTGCTGGGTCCACAGAAGATTCGTCCAGGCCTACCTCAGAACCCCTGAGCCTGGCAGGCTGAATTCACTCTTCCCTCACAGCAAGGCACCACGAAAGTCCTCCAGGCCCATACCGACGACTGGCCATAAGCACTGGTGCATCTGAGGAGGTACATCGAGCCTGGCACTTTCTCCTGTACTGGAGAGATCTTTGAGCCCCACGCCCTCAGGTCGGACACCGGCCTTGGCAGCAGTGCGCTCCGCTGTCAGCCCCATGGACGCCACAGACATTGGTGTCTCCCTCTGCCTGCCGCGCCTCTGCTGCAAGCGCAGTGTCTGATTCCACTCACAGCGGCCTCAGCTTCGTGGGCTGTTGTGTCGCACAAAAGTACTGTCTGCTTCTGCGGAATCCTTGACGCCATTAGCGTTGGCTCCCCTGGCATTCGCCATCAGCTCATGGGTCTGGCCTTCCCTCTGACTCGCCCACATCCACTGGCACTTGTCGGGGTCTGTACCTTGTGTCACCGGTGGTGCGACCTCCACCAAAGCCCTGGGACTTGCTCCTCTATTCACAGACGAGATTTCTAGTTCCTTCTCTGCTTCATACTCTGCGCATGACCAACTTCTGTCTCCTCCATGGTACTTCAGGTCTCCATATAGGTCATATAGGGTTGCATGGCCAGTGTTCTTATAAAGATACCCCCATACAGTGCCCACCGTCATGAGAAGTACTGGGCCCCCAGGCCTGCTCCAAGGTCCTCTGGACCTCTGACAGCTATATAACCCAGAAGAAAATCACCTATTCCAGCTCCAGTTGCTCTGGGAGAGGATTCTTCTTTGAATCTCAGCTTCCTTTCTCACTGGAGCCTACACAGCAGGAGGCAGCAAGGGAGGAACCCCCAGGTGTTTCTTCGTCTTCTCCAGACTGGAGAGACCATTACCTACCCTTCCAAGTCCTTCACGATCTCATGAGTTGGGTGGCTGCTTCTCCGGCCGGGCAGGCAGAAGTTGCCGGAGACAACTCCCACGCTCACGTGATTGGATATCCTGCAGGCTCCCGCCCTACCCATTAATACAATTTTGCTAGAATCAGCGAAGGCTCTTTGACAGCTACCAGCCTCTGTTGCGCCAGTGTCAAACATCTGGATGGGACAACATCTAGTTTCCAAGCAAGATTATGATTATTTCTCCACCTGCCCTGCTCCCGGTTCTTTAGTAGCCAGGGCAGCAAATGAACATTTGAGGCAGCGGTACCCAAAGGCTAATCTGAAAGAAAAGGCGTTTCAGAGAATGGATTTATGTGGGATAAAGGCCTGCGTTACAGTGAGCCTTTAGATTAAGGTGCAGCTCATCAGGCATTACTGGCCAAACATGTTTTCTTAATTGGCCATCAATTTAAAAATTCGCGTGACTTAAATGCTTGTGTTTCGGGCGGAGCATAGGTCATCGACAAGTCTCCCTCACTTCACTGTCTCAGGACAAAACGTCTAGCTGAACCCAGGTGTACCTCAGTTGTACTTCAGTCTCAGTAGATCTTCTCCACATTATTCAAGGTCTTCCTCTCTTGTGTTTTCCTTGCGGGTTTCATGTGCGAGCTTGACGGGCTACGCTGGATGGTGGTTTTCTGAGAGTGTGGCCTAGCCGTCTCCACTTTCTTCTCTTGATTTCAACATCAAACGGTGAGGCGGCAAGACGTCGAAATTGCTATTCCTATCCGAAGATGAGGATAGCACCCTACTTCGATGTTCAGCGTCGAAGTAGGGCATGTGTAGATGATGTGCGTCCCACTAAGTCGAAATAGCGGGTCCTCCATGGTGGCCATCAGCTGAGGGGTTGAGAGATGCTCTGTGCACCCCCTGTGGGGCTCTATGGTTGCTGCGTGCAGCCCCCTTAGCCCAGGGCTTCTGGCTGCTGCTGCCGCTGGGGGTCCAAGGTGCGTGCACGGGGTCTGCAACCGGTTGTCGGCTCTGTGGATCTCGTGCTGTGCAGGGCAAGTATGTGTCAGGGAGAGCCCTTTAAGGGAGCGGCTTGGGGCTTTGCTGGCCCCTTATTCCAATGGGGAGCACTTATGTGTGTGGATGCTCCGCATTTCCTTCTGGGGCAGCTCCTTTCGATGTTCCCCGTCGCTACTTCGACGTTGAACACCGATGGCACCAGCTCTGGAGGACGTGTAGACAATACGCGTCGAAGTCGCCTATTTCGATGTTCTTACGTCGACATAGGCTACTTCGACGTAGTGTGCTAGTGTAGATGTAGCCTAGAAGTTTCTCAGACACCATAGCGATGAGTAAGATCCTACACAGAGCAGACTGGAAATCTGCTACTGCTCAGCAGAGGGCAGACGTACACAGGAGACTGTTCTTAGGCACAGAACCCCTGCTGTACTCTCAAACCTTCCTCTGTACTTGCCATGGCTGGAGAAATAACATATGCTGATTTAAACCTACCTGGAGCCAGGTCCTCTTCAAGGCCACCGCAACCATCTCAGCACTTCAGTAAGTAGATCGGGTTTCTTATTTTTGCACCAATACGGTACGTCACTCGTGTGTTAGGGTTCCATTTTCTAAGGTGTTTTGGTTTGACTTGCAGCAGAGATAACTCAGAGAAACTGTGCCCAGAGCCAAGGAGTAGCTCTGTGCTTTACACAGGGCGGCAGTTAGCTCTTGTGAAAGAAATACTTTATCACTCTCTCAGGATTTGGCAATTGAATTCTCTTAAGGTAATATGGTGCACTTTGGATCCTTGGTACAGTGTGTCAACAGAAAACAGTGACAGGCATGTGTCAGCATGAAAATATAGCTGTACTTTGTGTGACACCTGTCCTCCTACTTTCATACGTGTTTGGGGCACCCCAGCTAAGTACTGAGGTAACAATACATAGTGTAAAAACAAAAAAGCAGTCAAGTAGCACTTTAAAGACTAACAAAATAATTTATTAGGTGAGCTGTCATGGGACAGACGCATTTCTTCAGACCATAGTCATACTAGAACAGACTCAATAGTTAAGGTGCAGAGAACCGAAAACAGTAACAGAGAGGGAGCCGTGCTAGTCAAAATGCTATCAAAACAAAAAAGCAGTCAAGTAGCACGTTAAAGACTAACACAATAATTTATTAGGTGAGCTTGTGTGGGACAGACCCACTTCTTCAGACCATAGCTGTTCTGGTATGGCTTTGGTCTGAAGAAGTGGGTCTGTCCTATGAAAGCTCAACACCTAATAAATTATTGTGTTAGTCTTTAAAGTGTTACTTGACTTCTTTTTTGTTTTGATAGTATATAGACTAGCACAGCTCCCTCTCTGTTACAATACATAGTGTAGTGGATTAGAGTTAGGGGGTCAGAGAGCAGTACATGGGGAAACTTGAAGGACGAATGAGGACAAACAATGTGAGAGGCTCAGAGAACAGAATTGAATTGTTGTGTTAGAGAGGAAGCTGAAAGCCACAGGGGTCGGAGAGAAGGTGTGGAATTAGAAATTCGGTAGGGAGACAAACTGCAGCGGGTCATGGAGAGTAACAGAGGGTAGGTACTGGGGGTCTGCTACCTTTGCGTAGTGGTAGAAGTAGGGAGAGGGAACTGAGGAGGGAGGAAAGGGAGAGGAACTGAAGGTGCTGAGACCAGAGGAGGAGAAGAGGAATGGGAAACAACCTGGCAAAAGGAGGTGGGAATGACAGAGGTAATGAAGGGGATTTTTCTAAACCGGGTAGGGTGCTGAAATGGACACAAAACCAGGAAAGCTTTCTAAAGACAGGGATGAGGTGTGCGATACGTATCTGAGTGTAGAAGAACCAGTGAGTTACCGGGCTATGGTTCAGCTGAAGCACGGAGAACCAGGAGTTAGGAGAGACTGTCCAGGAGAAGACAATGGCAGAGGTGGGGACCGTGAAGAGCTACTGCGTCCGTGTTTTAGGAATACGGACAAATGCAAAGAACAGTGTCTTACAGTTGAACTTAAAGGATATCAGCTAAGTACTGTTATTTGGAAATCTCCTGAAAATGGTACTTTGAAGGCTCTGTGGGGGAAAATAATTTAGATTTTAAGTAATTATTTTAGAGTATATTTTCCATAAGTGCAGTCAGGCTGCAGATTTACACGAAGGGTAAAATGTTCAGAAGTTCCTAAATGACTTAAGTGTTTCTAAAATTCCCAATCTCACTGAACAAGCTGCATATTAAGTGTTATGGGCTATTGGCAAACATGCTATATATTTACAATTATACTTGTAATTATGCGATTGTTCTGGCTGCTTTTGCCTCGTAAGTTTTCACTCTTTAAGTACAGCTACAAATGTATTGTAGTGCAAAATTCTTGCTGTACACTTACACCTTGTGTAACGAACAGGATTATTATACAACTTCTGAAATGGTTCCTTGCAGAAGTGCCTGATAGAATTTTATTAAGAGTTGCTATTTTGACAGTGGCTCTTACTTTGGTCTCTCTTATATCAGTAATATCTACCATGATATGTGGCTTGCTAGTGAAATTTAATTCTTGTTGTGAACTGTCCTTAAATTGTATGTAGGCACTTAAGATAATATTTTCAGACAGGATGTGATCTACTCTTGAGGAATATTATAACACTTAAGAGGCTGTTGGTTACATCAGTATAAATCCAGAGGAACACCACAGAAGTCAGTTAAGTTGCTTCAAACTTCTGTCAGAGTATCCAGAAGCTGAATTGGTTTTTCAGATTATTTCTCTAGCTGCAGCTGTATAATTTGGCTAAGATGACGACTGATTCTGTGTTGTTGATTGGAAACTGGGCCGTTAGCTGACTTGTGGGTGGACTCTCAGACGGACCTGTATGTGTGATTCGGTTTGCCAGGCATCCTGTAATGTGCAGGGAAGTCCTGAATTTCCTCGACAAGTCCCGTGTCCCGCTGGACGGTTTTGCATAAACGGGGGATACAGGACTTCTCGGGGAAACTTCATCTTTCAGCTGAGGCTGCTGCAGGGGCTCAGGCCACAGCCAGCTCCTAGCTGCAGTGCTGCTGGGTCCCCTGCTCCCAGCCTTGGTCTCCCGCTCCTGGCTGGGGATCCTGTGGGGGTCCCTCTGCCCACCACCTAGCTGGGGTCCCACTGCAGGGGCTGCCCGTCCCTCAGCCGGTTTGCAACAATCTGACAGCCCTGCATGGCACGGATCCAGCAGCAGGACTGGCCCTCGATTCGCTGAGTTCCAAGTCCAGAAGCGACTACCGTGATCATTGGGTCTGATGTCCTCTATAATAGAGGTTGCAGAATTTCCCTCAAATAACTCCTAGAGTGGCTTTTACAAGCAAGCAAACAAGCAAAGAAATGCAATTAAAGCAATAAAAGATAAAAACCAAACCCTGCCTTGATTTTAAAACTGTTAGTGGTGACGAAAGTGCTCTGACCCTCGCCAGTGCTGTATTTGCAGTCTTACAGCTCTGGGCCTGATCCCCCCACAAAGCTCTTTGTGCTGCGAGTTGGCCAGGGCCCCCACCTGCAGACCCTAATGCTCATATTTAACTGTATGCAAATGAGCCATCCCTCTGAAGCCGTCACTCGCAGGCTTAACGTTACACCCATGCTGAAATCTTGGCAGGCTCAGGGGCTAACGTGGAAGTTAACATTAACTTGTCTCATATGTTTTGAATGGTAACACACACAAATTTGACTCCATCAACCAAGGATTGAACAGAGGGTGGGAGCGTCTGGCCCGTTACAAAAGCAGTTTCTCCACTCGTGATGTTCACACCTCCATATTAGCTACTGATAATGGGCCACATCCTCCCTGACTGAACAGACCTTGTCAGCTCTGGCCCTCCCCTTGACTGAGACTCCTTCTTTAAACCCTCCTCTGAAACTCTCCCACTCATGTATCTGATGCAGTGCGTCTTTGCCCATGAAAGCTTATGCTCCAAAATAGCTCTTACTCTCTAAGGTGCCACAGGACTTCCTGTTGTCTCATAAGTTGCTGTTAAAATCCTGAAATCATAATTTTGACTTCCTGTCATAGTTAAAATTGGACAACAGGTTCCAATAGACAGAAGACGTTGGCTTCCTATTTTTTTTTCCCCCCAAATCTTGTCCTTTTAGCCTGATCTTGGTCATTTTAATCTGAAGCTACAAGATAATTTTCCTGAGAAATCTTAAATGAAATTCAACCAGACTTTTCTAATGAAGACAGAAAACAAAACCACCCCCAGAATTAAGATGAAATCTGACAGATGATGGTATTAAGATGTCCTAGGTAGGCAGCAGAGGGCCTCACTGTGCTGGGTATGTATATATCAGACTATAATTTTTCACTTCTCAAAAATTATTTCCATTCTTATTGGCTAGTCATAATTCCAGAACAGTTATTTGGCGACGTTCAAAGTAGTGATTTGAATTAGGTATCTGTGAAAATGTACATGCGATTATAAATTTGGTGAGTTGTCTTTTGAGTGTAGCAAAGAGCTAGTCCCTAGCCTTTGCCCGAGTGAATAGTTTGACAGACGAGAGTGAGTTAAGTTTCCACGTGTTTGTAAAGGATTTCAGAAGATTACAGCCAATGTAATGACACTGTCATGTCTGTGTGAATTTGGCTGTTAACCTTAGAGCAGGGGTGGGTCTGTTTGCCAGGTTGCCAGATGCTTTATTTACATGCATGTCCGTGTCCAGCCTGAGGTCCACTCATTACCCATCCCTGGTAGAAAAAGAAGCTGCCCTTGTTAAAGCTGCCCCGGTGGTATGTACTGGGAGATACGTGTGTATGGGTGTGTCTCACAGGGTGTGTGGGGATCCTGCTGGGGGTAACCGGGGTGACCAGGTGACACCTCTAGGCTGCAGACAAAGCGGGAGGTGGAGCCTGAGGGGTTTGAATTGGAGCTAGGAGTTGGGAAGCAGGGAGTCTGGGCTGGGAGAGAGAGAGACAAAGGAGGGGGCAAGGCCCAGGCGCCGGGGGCCCCTCGGGGCCTCCTCTCCCCAGCATGAATTGGACTGGGTGCTCTGCCGGCTGCACTGACTCCTCTGTACAACGCTGTGTCCTGTCAGCTAATAAACCCGCTGCTCTCCTGCTGAGTGAGAGTCACTGCTGCCTGCAGACGGAGTGCAGAGCCTGGGAACCCTGAACCCCATCACAGAGTGGAAGGCCCAGGTCAGGTGGCTGCAGCAGACTCCAGAGAAGATGAAGTTTCATTGTTGTTTCTCACACAGGGTTCTGAGGGTGTTTCTCCAAACCTTGTGTCTCATAGGTTCCTCTCCATGTCCCCGGTGGCATCGCATCGCTGCAGGGGTCGGATGGGCTGGGAACATCATCCTGACAATAGCTGTGATAGTCATGGGGGCTTGGGGTGAGTAGCACCAACCCGCTGTTCCATTTGGGCTTGACAGGGCACCATGATTCCATTCCATTCCATTCCTGACTCCGGTCTGTCTGTGGCTGAAATCCTGGGCATTACAGCACCACGCAGGTCAAACTGTTACCGGACCAAGGGGATTTGCCCCTCCTCTGTTCTCACCCTTGCTGTGATTGATGCTACGATTTTAACTTCCCCCCCCCCCCCCGCATGCGCTCACGCGCACGCACACACACACACACACACACTTGTTTTATTAATCCCTAATTAGCTGCAATAGAAGAGATTTCCACTGATGCCGATGCTCTTTTGCAGTTTCCCAGCTGCATGGCTCTTGTGAAGGAGGGACCAGAGGAACTCTGAGCACACCAGGGAACAGTGAAATCAGGCTCGCCGGTAGCGCTGAATGCAGATCCTGCCTGGAGGAGTTCCGGTCGCACTTGAAACCAGTTCTGTGTCAACCTCACAGCTTCCCAGGTAACCACAGCTCCTACTCTCCCAATGCCGTGAGTCACTCTCCTCTGAGGAGTTTGCAGCTTTCCTCCTGAGATTGAAAACCCAGTCGCGGGATTAAAGGGACGCTGTCAGCTTGAAATACAGTGGAGCAGATGCTCATTCAAACTGAGGCCCCTTTGGGTATGTCTACACTACAGAGTTACTCTAGAATAGCTTATTCTGAAGTTGTTATTCCAAAATAAGATATTCTGGAATAATGTGTCCACACTACAAGGAAGCCCCCGAATAGCAAAACATATTCCCAACTAGCGTGTCCCCACACAGTAGAGCATATTTCAGATTAGAGCTCCTGGGAGCACTTAAAATAAAGGCACTTGCAACCAGTCTTTTATGTCTACACGGCAGCCTTATTTCAGAATAAGCTATTCTGGAACAACTTATTTCAAAAGAGCCCTTTTTCCCTGTCTATTCGGCCCCTATTCCGAAATGTCTGTTCCAGAATAGGTGCCATACCTTGTAGAATGAGGCTCACAGAACTCGAAATAAGCCATCTGCTATTTGGAAATTATTTCAAAGTAGTGGTTTTGCTGGGTAGATGGCTCTCAAAATTATTTCACAATAGCAGCTGTTATTCTGAAATCACTTTGCTGTGTAGACACACCCTTTATGTGCATTACTCCAGTGCAATAATCCCCACGCATTAAAAGACATGAAGAAAGCCCTAAAAATCATGAGTGGCTGATTTTAGGACAAATATACATTCTGAATTCTTTATATTTGCCTTCTGGTGTCTGAGCCTTTCGAGTGCACTCGGGTTGTGCTGTCAGGCTTTTCTCAGATTTGTGAGGGTGAGAAACTGACTTTAATGAAACTGAGATTCACATGTAATCCCATGACTCCAGGAGCTGGAGCCGTGTCTGTGTGATAAAAACACGAAACATTGCAACGTTGCCAAAATGATATTGCAAAGGGGTTTAACGAGAGGAGTAAACTTTGGGGTTTCTCTAGTCAAAGGCTATATCTCCACTAGAATGATCTGTCGACAGAAGCTACTGTCGGAAGCCAGCTAAATGTCTGTCTGCAGATTGCAGCCAGACCACAAAGCGGATCGAGATGGCAATCAGCTCTGTCATCAGAGAGTGGCCAAACTGCCTAGTCACTCTCTCGACAAAACAGCCACCCAGATGCACGGCAGACAGGGCTGCATTATGTTCTAGAAACCCTGTCTGTCGACAGAAGCCCCGCTGGACATTTCAGCCTGGCTTTCTGTAGACAGATCTCTGTTGACAGAGAGGCGATCTCTGTTGACAGAGGCGGTCTCTGTCACCCGTGAGGCAGAACGCCATCAATACAAGGGCCGCATTCGGTCAATTTACTGTCGACAGAACACCTCAGTAACGTGGACGCTCTGCAGGTTTTGTCAACAAAACTCCCTCGTGTAGACAGAGCCAAAGCGTTCAGGAGACAGAAGCTTATTTCGACAAAAACTAGAAAAATTCAAAATCAAGTTTCCTGTGAGAATTCATTTTGGAAAAAGGCAATTGGTCAATCGACTCCACTCCACAGCAAGAAAACAATGTTCAGACCACAGGGTGATTTTTAAACAAACAGATATTTTTTCTTTATGTGCTCTAATGCTTTCAGTGTAGTCGTGAGCTGCCATACTTTCGAAGCCGGGTGCTGTACAAAAATATAATAAAAGTACCGTTCTTACCCCGAAGAGCTTGAAATCGAAGCAAAACCGTTATAATTTCAGCTGTTTGTACAGAGGAGCAGCAGTGGCATCTAGTGGTCAGAGTAACTCCCATTGCTAAAGCATAAAGGCAGTTTTCATAATGATGTAATATAATCTCTGTAGTGACTGACTCACTGAGAGTTTTTCAGACTCTCAGGAAACATTTCTCTCTCTGCTGAAATGCAGCCACCTCTGAAGTGAAACTCAACAGTTGTGCTTCTCAGAGAAATGGCTGAAGAAGAATCCCATAGACTGTTGGAATTGCAAAGAGGTAGACTACTGAAAGGTAGCTAATGTAACACCAGTTTTTAAAAAAGGCTCCAGAGGTGATCCTGGCAATTACGGCTGTGCGAGCCTGACTTTGGCGATGAGCAAATTGGTGGAAACTACAGCGAGGAACAGAATTGACAGGCATGTAGGTCAGTACATTGGGGGGAAGCGTTAACTTGTCTTTTGTCAAGATAATTCTTCAAGGTAGTCAACAGGTACACGGATGAGTCTGATGCAATGGATATAGTGTGCCTAGATTTTTAGAAAAACCTTTGACAAAGGTCCCTCCCTAAAGGCACTAAAGGAAACTAAGCAGACGTGGTGAGGTCTTTCAAGTGTCAGTAACTGGTCAACTGATGGGAAACAAAGGGTAGGAATAAACAGTCGGTTTCCATAGTGGAGAGAGGTCGTGGTGGGGTCTCTCAAGAATCTGTACTGAGATCAGTGCTGTTGAACTTGTTCATGGGTTGAAAAAGTGGTTGAACAGTGAAGGGACTAAGTTTTCAAGCAACACACAATATTTCATGATAGTTAAGTCCAGAGCTGGCTGTGAGGAGTTACTGAGGGACTTGGCAATGAAATGGCAGGTAGAATGCAACATGGATAAATGCAAAGGAATGTACATTGGGGAGAAATAGCCCCAAGTAGAGTTATGCACTGATGTAGTTTAAATTAGTTGTTACCATCAAAAACAGAGATTTTGGAGTCATGGATAGTTCTTTGAAAACTTCCCATACTTTGGATGTATGGGAAAGAGTTGGAAGCCCTTAGTGAAGAAAGAGCAGGTTGAGAGCTATTTAGAAAAGCTGGACATACACTGAGCCATGGGGTCAGGTCTGATGCATCTCAGGGTGCTATGGAAGTTGTGATTGCAGAGCCACTGGCCATTAACTTTGAAAACGTCTGTCCCAGACGATTGGAAAAAGGCAAATGCAGTGGCCATCTTTAAAAAAGGGAAGAAGGACAATCCAGGGAACTGTAGACTGGTCAGCCTGACCTCAGGCCCCAGAAATATCATGGAGGGGATCCTCAAGGGATCCATTTTGGAGCACTTAGAAGAGGGGAAAGTCATCAGGAATAGTCAGCACAGACTCACCAAGGGCAAGTCGTGCCTGGCCAATCTGATTGCCCTCAAGAGGTGATAACTGACTCTCTGCACATGGGGAGGGCAGTGAGCATGATATATCTTGACCTTAGCAAAGCTTTTGATACTGTCTATCATGATGTTCTTGCCAACAAGTTAAGGAAGTATGGATTGGATGAATCATAGAATCATAGACTCCTAGGGCTGGAGGGGACCTCAGGAGGTCATCTAGTCCAGCCCCCTCCTTCAAGCAGGATCAACCCCCACTAAGTCATCCCAGCCAGGACCTTGTCCAGCCGGGACCTAAAAACCTCCAGGGATGGAGAATCCACCACCTCTCTAGGCAACACATCCCAGTGCTTCACCACCCGCCTGGGGAAAGAGTTTGTCCTAATATCTGACCTACTCCTCTCCCTCTGTAACTTCAGCCCATTGCTCCTTGTTCTGCCATCTGTCACCATCAAGAACAGCCTCTCTCCATCCTCCTTAGAGCCCCCCTTCAGGAAGTTTGAAGGCTGCTATTAAATCACCCCTCAGTCTTCTCTTCTTCAAACTAAACAAGCCCAGATCCTTCAGCCTCTCCTCATAGATCATTTCCTTAATTATTTTCATTGCTCTCCACTGAACCTGCTCTAGCACATCCACATCCTTTTTATACTGGGGGGCCCAAAACTGGACACAATATTCCAGGTATGGCCTCACCAGTGCCGAATAGAGGGGAACAACCACCTCTCTAGATCTGCTGGAAATGCTCCTCCTAATGCACCCCAGTACGCCGTTAGCCTTCTTGGCTACAAGGGCCCACTGTTTTACTCATATCCAGCCTTTCATCTGCCAGAACCCCTAGGTCCCTTTCCATCGTACTGCTGCTGAGCCAGTCAGTCCCCAGCCTGTAACCGTGCTTGGGATTCTTCTGTCCCAAGTGCAGGACTCTACACTTCTTGTTGAACCGCATCAGATTGCTTTTGGCTCAATCCTCCAATTTATCCAGGTCACTCTGAATTCATTCTCTACCTTCCAACGTATTTGCCTCTCCTCCGAGCTTTGTGCTGTCCACAAACTTGCTGAGGGTGCAATCCAGTCCCTCAACCAGGTCATTAATAAAGATGGTGAACACCACCAGCCCCAGAACCGACTACTAAATGGACTACAAGGTAGATCGGAAGCTGGCCAGATCATCAGCCTCAGTGGTTAATGGCTTGATGACAGGTTGGCAATTGGTGTCATGTAGTGTCCTCAGGGTCAGTGCTGAGGCTGGTTTTGTTCAACATCATTTTTTTTTTTTTCTTCCAACATCTATCTTGACAACTGCAATGGCCAGAGCCCTGGGCCCTTTGAATTGCCATCAGAGCCCTGGAGGTGTATGCCCTGCAGGCCTGGCTGGGGAAGGCTGAATTTGGCCCCACCCCTTCTGCATGAAGCCTGGCGCCATCCTGGGGCCATGGGACCAGCTTCCCCTCGAGCCCATACACCCAGAATACTGCATCTGGCTGTGGTCGCCCCATCTCAAACAGCATGTAATGAAAACGCAAGAGGTTCAGGGAAGGCCAACAGAGACGATTGGTGCCACAGACCAGCTTCTGTAGGCGGACACCTGGGAAATGGCTCTTCCTGTTGGAACCGAGCCAGCTGGGCGGGTGGGGGCTGTGCTGTCATGTGAATGGTGTGGGACATAGAGCGTGACATTGTTGACCCTTCCCATGCTCCATGAAGCAGGGGCCAGCCCTGCCATGAACAGGCGGCAGGGTGAACACAGGTGTAAGCGCTTGGCCACCCAGCACACACCTGGGCTGCGGCACTTGTTTCCCCCGGGGGTGCCGATGGCCAAAGCTGGGGTCGGGGTCGGAGAAGGACTAGCTCCGTGGATGATGATAGCGAAGCTGAGGAGGGAGGTGACACCCCCCCCCCCCCCGAGAGGCGCCCGGCGCTGGGACAGGACGTTGGGTTGGCCACACCATAATTGTCCTGTTCCGCACGCTCCCCGGGAGTGGACCACTGCCCGAGGTAGGGTGCGAGCACGAAGGACAGCGGCCTGCCCCATGTGGCAGCTCCTGTGTGCTCAGTGACCCCCTGAGGAGGACCTTCCTTGGCGATCTCCGCTGGCCCATGGCGATAACAGCTGTACAGCACCGCCCCCATACCAAGGTGAGGAACTTGGGTTCTGACCTGCCTTCGTAGGCGGTGGGCCTCTACCACAGCCTTGGTCATCAGCATTATTTGTCCCCCCCCTTGCCCCTCAGAGCACAGGCCGCGCCTGCCTCTGTTCAGCTCCTATGCTCTGATGTGGCCAAACCTCAGTGAACACCCGTCCCGAGGCAAATCCTGCCCCACTGATTCCCGCGTAGAGCCCAGAGCTTGTGAGTGAGTTGGAGCAGCTCTTCAGTGAGAGCCCACCTCTGTGTAAAGGCTCCCTGTGAATTCTCTCCTCTCTGGCCTCCCCGTTCTGCCAGCGCCCCTCAGCCCTGGCCTGCAGGCGCCGTGTTCTTTGCATGAGCGTCTCTGCAAAGAGCCCTTGCGAGGACGTTGCATGGGAAGGTTTTGCACAGCTGGGGGTGGAACGGCAGCGAGCTGTTGAACGGGAACCGACACCCCGCAACAGAGGAAAAGAGAGGCCGACGCCCTGTGAAGGAAGCCTGCCTCTTTTCCCCGGGGGTGCGGGAAATGTTCAGGGTAAGTGTTGATTTACGCCCCACAAAACAAACTGAGCCTCCCTCGGGCGAAACAATTCAAATCGGGCACCAGAATCAAAACTTCCCCAGTTGGGTCAAAATGCCACAGGGGCCCTTGAAAGCCACCTTTGAGCCAGCGTTGCCAGCCGGCGGCGGTGGGAGCGGTCAGCCCTGAGGCCCCCATCTCTCTGCAGAGGGCGCCGGGTGCAGACTCTGCCCCAGGGACTGGCTGCTGCGGGGGGAGCAGTGCTACTGGCTGTCGAAGGAGAGCAAAGACTGGGCGGGGAGCCGGACGGACTGTGAAGGGAAGAGCTCGCGACTGCTTGTGCTCCGCAGCCAGGAGGAGCTGGTAACGTAACGTATGGGGCAGCGAGAGAGGCCTCTGTCACGAGTCACCGACCCAGTGCAGCCGGGCTCCCTTCCTCCCCGGGGAGCTGGGTGCAAGAGGCCAGGGAAGACGTTCCAGGGGAACCCCACGGCCGCCCCCTTCCACCTCCCGCTGCTCCTCGTCCCTCTTCCTGGGGGCAGGCAGAGCCTGCGGCTCACGGTGGGCCGGGCCCTTCGAGGTGGGAGGGGCTGGCACACGGGGAGCCGCCAGCTGAGGCCGGCACTGGGGCTGGCTTGGCATTTGGGGTGGGGGGGATTGGCCGGGCGCTGGGGCTGACCTGGCGGTCAGGGGTCTGGGGAGCGGCAGCTCCATGGGGCTGGGGCTGATGGCTGGTCGAGGGGCTGGAAGCAGCTTGGGCTGCTGTGGCTCAGGCAGGCAGATCTGGTCGGGGGGGGGAGACCCTTGGGGATTTTCTGTTTATGGGGGGGCCATCCTGTGCCCCCAGTCCTGAGCACCCCCCACCCTCAGACCTTGCTCTGACGCCTACACCCCAACAGCCTCCTGCTCTGAGTCTCTCCACAGCCAGAGCCTGCACTGGCTCCTGCACTTCCTCGCCCCCTGCCCCGAGCACCCCCCATGCTCTGCACCCCCTGTCTCCAGACCCCTGCCCTGAGTCCCCCACCCGCCCCGAGCCCTCACCAGGGTCTCTCCAAGTTTGTCCATCCGGGGCAGAATAAATTTTGTTGTGTGCACCAAGGGATGTGTGACTGTGCACCACACTCTCTCTCTCTCTCTCTCACACACACTGCCCACAGCGGGTGATTGTGCCACTCTGCTAATCAGCTGGGCAGGACCTGAATCGCTCCCGGGCAGCTGTCCAAGTGCCCAGCTTATAGGGAACCCTGCCTCCCCCACCCCGACTCCTGCACCATCCACGTCCCAGCCTTCTACCCTGAGCCCCTCCTCACACCCTGCACCCTGACTCCTCCACCCCAGCCCCCCTACATCCTGACCCCCCCACCCCCAACCCCCAAACTGCCTCCTGCACCATCCACATCCCAGCCTTCTGCCCTGAGCCCCTCCTCACACCCTGGACCCCGACTCCTCCACCCCGGACCCCCACCCGACATCCTGCACCCCCCAACCCCCAAACTGCCTCCTGCACCATCCACATCCCAGCCTTCTGCCCTGAGCCCCTCCTCCACCCCGGACCCCCACCCGACATCCTGCACCCGCCACAGCCCCACCGCTGCCCTGCGCCCCACCCAACACTTCTCATGTCCCTGCCCTGAGTCCCCCACAGCCCACCCTGCCCTTAAACCGCTTGCAGGGACTGTTGTACCCCCACCATGTCCTGAGCACCGCCCTCCCCCCCACTTCCAGGAGCGCCTAGTTGCAGCTGCCCCAGGACTCCCTTCAAGGGACAGGTCACACTGCGACACCCAGGACTGCCCTGGCACTAGCTGGGAGGGAGGGAGCCGCGTTGCCCCGCCCAGCCAGCCGAGAGGGGGACCAGCTCGCGTGCTGAGGGGTTCTCCTGCTGGCCCTGGGGCGAACACCCAAGCGCAGGCAGTTAATAGCCGTGTTAAGGGGTTTGGGCCCCTCCCCTCACCCCCTCTGCTTTGCACCTCGCAGGATTCCCTTCAGAACGTCACCCACGGCTCCAGCTACTTCTGGGTCGGACTTCGGCTGGCACCTGCCCAGGGGCGGTGGGCCTGGGTGGACGGCTCCCCGTTGGAGCCAGAGCGGTGAGTGCTGCCAGCTGCCGGAGTTTGGGGTGGGGGGAACCAGCCATGTGCCCCGTCCTTGCACAGGCCAGTCCCTTAGGTGTGGATTTAGGCTGCTGTGACCCCCATGGCTCTGGTATCCGAGCCCCTCACCCCTTGTACTGTATTTATCCTCTCACTTGCCTGTAATGAAGGACAGAGCTATTATCCCCATGCTCCAGATGGACAAACCGAGGCACAGCGGGGCTGAGTGGACTTCACAAAGACATTTAGGTGCCTGGTGCCCATCTACTTTACAGGGCATTAGGTGCCTAATAGCACTTTAACTGGCTGGCCCTGAGTGTGGCCGGGAGCCAGGGCAGGGAACAGACCCCAGCTCTGTGGGCCAACCACTGAGCCATCCTGCTTCTGTCACACACCAGCCCCTCTGGGCTGGCAGCCGAAGGCTGGGACTTGTAATGGCAGTGTGTGGCTACTGCTCCTGCCAGGCCAGGGGCTCACCAGCCAGTGCCCCAGTCTCTGCCCTGTGGTGCCAGTGGGGGGACCTGGGTAAGAGGGGGGCCCTCAAATATCTTCCTTAGCCCGTTCTCTGGGCTCTGCGGGTGGGTTCTCCTGCGTTCTGCGCCTCCAGCTCGTGGCTCAGATGGGGGGAGGGAGAACTGTGCCGATCTCTCTCTGGCACCACCGCGGGCAGGGTCACACTGAGCCGCTGCTCCTAGGAAAGTGGGGGAGCTGAGGGAGGTTGCAGAGCAGCCTGGGTCCTGTCCCAACGCCTCGGGATGGGCCGCTTAGCATCCCAGCAACGGCTGAGCTTCTGCCCGCCCTCGGCGCATCTTTCAGCAGCTTTGCTGCTGCGAGCGCTGCCTCCTCCGTCGGCGGGAATGGCTCTGCAGCTGCTCGTGGCTCCGGGCAGGCCTCAGGAACGTGGCACAAAGGGCAGGCGAGTTAGTGAGACACCAATGCACACCTCGGAGCGCTGGGAGGGACCTGGGGAGGTCAGGGAGCCCAGGCCCTGGCCCTCTTGGCAGCAGCAAGCGCCACTCCCAGGCAATTTTTTTTTTTAAATCTATTTGCCCTGACCTCTAAACAGCCTCCTCAAGGATGGCACTGTCAGGCCTGGGGTTACGAGGCCAGTGCTCTAACCACTGAGCATCCCTCCCTTTTTCATAAAACCTAACCGCCTCCAGGCCCTTTTAAGGCCCTCTCAAGGACTGAGCTCCCAACCCCAGGCAGTTGATGCACTAACCACTACTCTTGACTGCCAACACGAGCTGCCTTGTGGCATTTGTGGAGGAGCTGAACACAGTGGCCTGAGGCTTTTGGGCTTGGGGAATGAGCCCTGCGTGGTGGGGGGCTCAGCTCGTCAGTCGAGCCTGGGAGGCTGAGCATGGGCAGCGGGGCCTGCTGGATGGAAAAAGCCGCTTTCACGGAGCTGTGTGATGAGCTCGCCCCCGCCCAGCGGGGCCAGGACCCGAGCGCGAGCGCTGCTTTGCTGGAGCAGACGCACGTGGAGATGGCTACTCCAGCCAGCCACCGCTCCGTCGCCAGGCAGTTTGAACGCTGGACTCGTGGCGATGCACTCACGCCCTTCTCTGAACGACTGACCTGGGCAACAGGTGTGACGGTGTGGGCGGCTTTGTACAGAGGCACTTTCCTAGCTGCAGAAGGGTGATAGCTGGCAACTGCAGTCCAGTTTTGACACCCAACCACCAAGCCCCGTGTCCATTAATCAGACAGGGTATTTCTCCATGGGTCACCAGGCGCTTGTAGATCACCATGAGCATCTCGTGCGCATTAATAGGGACTGGTTTGGAAAGGTGCAGAGAAGGGACGCGCGGACGTGCGCACACACGAGCGAGAGCTTTCAGCACACTGCCTTGTTCAGGTCACTGCAAGTGGCGACTTTCTTTCCAGGCCAGAAGGTCTCTCAGGGGGAAGTCAAAATACCCATTGTGATACTAGGAGACACCCGCATAGCTCTTAATGTGCATTACGGGGGCTTGTGAAGCCAGACTCTGGGAGTCTTGACAGTTGCAAGGACAGGCTAAGTGGGTGCAGAATGACGCTACTGTGCATCTGACCCTTGACAAGGCCACTGGTGATAGTTGTACAGAAAGCTGGACTGGCCAATGACAACAGTCCTCTGCTATAGCTATGTGCTGTGCCCTCCGTGATACCTGTGAGGGCTGGGGTGAAAGCTTCACTCAGGGCCGGCCTGCTGGGGCTCAGCCCTTTTAGGCTGAGTTTAAACAAGCTGAGACCCACCTATTAGAAGAGCACAAACTAGACACGTAAAGCTCAGGGGTGCCTTGAGGTAGCAGTCTGATACTTAACAGCAGTATAGTTGGCATGCATGGGCGTGCCAGGCTGTGTTACCAGGGGGGGACTGCGACTGGTCCATATGATCCACTTAGTAGAAAATTACCTGCCGCTTTGCTGGGGTGTGCTTGCCGGGGTCATGCAATGGCTACCCGCTGCTTTGCTGGGGTGTGCTTGCGGGGTCATGCAATGGCTACCCCCTGCTTTGCTGGGGTGTGCTTGCGGGGTCATGCAATGGCTACCTGCTGCTTTGCTGGGGTGTGCTTGCGGGGTCATGCAATGGCTACCCCCTGCTTTGCTGGGGTGTGCTTGCCGGGGTCATGCACTGGCTACCCCCTGCTTTGCTGGGGTGTGCTTGCGGGGTCATGCAATGGCTACCTGCTGCTTTGCTGGGGTGTGCTTGCCGGGGTGATGCACTGGCTACCCCCTGCTTTGCTGGGGTGTGCTTGCGGGGTCATGCAATGGCTACCCGCTGCTTTGCTGGGGTGTGCTTGCGGGGTCATGCAATGGCTACCTGCTGCTTTGCTGGGGTGTGCTTGCCGGGGTCATGCAATGGCTACCCCCTGCTTTGCTGGGGTGTGCTTGCGGGTTCATGCAATGGCTACCCGCTGCTTTGCTGGGGTGTGCTTGCCGGGGTCATGCAATGGCTACCCCCTGCTTTGCTGGGGTGTGCTTGCGGGGTCATGCAATGGCTACCCGCTGCTTTGCTGGGGTGTGCTTGCCGGGGTCATGCAATGGCTACCCGCTGCTTTGCTGGGGTGTGCTTGCGGGGTCATGCAATGGCTACCCGCTGCTTTGCTGGGGTGTGCTTGCCGGGGTCATGCAATGGCTACCCCCTGCTTTGCTGGGGTGTGCTTGCGGGGTCATGCAATGGCTACCCGCTGCTTTGCTGGGGTGTGCTTGCGGGGTCATGCAATGGCTACCCCCTGCTTTGCTGGGGTGTGCTTGCCGGGGTCATGCAATGGCTACCCCCTGCTTTGCTGGGGTGTGCTTGCGGGGTCATGCAATGGCTACCCGCTGCTTTGCTGGGGTGTGCTTGCGGGGTCATGCAATGGCTACCCGCTGCTTTGCTGGGGTGTGCTTGCGGGGTCATGCAATGGCTACCCCCTGCTTTGCTGGGGTGTGCTTGCGGGGTCATGCAATGGCTACCCGCTGCTTTGCTGGGGTGTGCTTGCGGGGTCATGCAATGGCTACCCGCTGCTTTGCTGGGGTGTGCTTGCGGGGTCATGCAATGGCTACCCCCTGCTTTGCTGGGGTGTGCTTGCGGGGTCATGCAATGGCTACCCGCTGCTTTGCTGGGGTGTGCTTGCCGGGGTCATGCAATGGCTACCCGCTGCTTTGCTGGGGTGTGCTTGCCGGGGTCATGCAATGGCTACCCCCTGCTTTGCTGGGGTGTGCTTGCGGGGTCATGCAATGGCTACCCCCTGCTTTGCTGGGGTGTGCTTGCGGGGTCATGCAATGGCTACCCGCTGCTTTGCTGGGGTGTGCTTGCGGGGTCATGCAATGGCTACCCCCTGCTTTGCTGGGGTGTGCTTGCCGGGGTCATGCAATGGCTACCTGCTGCTTTGCTGGGGTGTGCTTGCGGGGTCATGCAATGGCTACCCCCTGCTTTGCTGGGGTGTGCTTGCGGGGTCATGCAATGGCTACCCCCTGCTTTGCTGGGGTGTGCTTGCGGGTTCATGCAATGGCTACCCGCTGCTTTGCTGGGGTGTGCTTGCGGGGTCATGCAATGGCTACCCGCTGCTTTGCTGGGGTGTGCTTGCGGGGTCATGCAATGGCTACCTGCTGCTTTGCTGGGGTGTGCTTGCCGGGGTGATGCAATGGCTACCTGCTGCTTTGCTGGGGTGTGCTTGCGGGGTCATGCAATGGCTACCCCCTGCTTTGCTGGGGTGTGCTTGCGGGGTCATGCAATGGCTACCCTCTGCTTTGCTGGGGTGTGCTTGCCGGGGTCATGCAATGGCTACCTGCTGCTTTGCTGGGGTGTGCTTGCGGGTTCATGCAATGGCTACCCCCTGCTTTGCTGGGGTGTGCTTGCGGGGTCATGCAATGGCCTAACGCTTGCTTGCAAAGCCCGGAATGTCATTTATTAAAACCGACAAGCACAGAATTCACATGCAGCCTCACACTGCTGTGCTTTGGGTAGTCTTTGAAGCGGTACATTTCTGCTGGCTTGTTTTGTTTGTGTACAGACTAACACGGCTACCGCTCTGTTCCCCAGCTGTGCTTTGCGGGAGGAGAGTGAGGGGATGGGGAGAGGTTGAGGCTCTGGCACGTTTACTGATTTATACACATCCAGGTATCCTACGCAGCCCTCTCAGCAGATGTGCTGCGCAAGGGGTGCTGCAGTTCGGCAGAGCTAAGCTGCATGCGGGCAGCCGCTGAGCACTGGTAGGAGGCTGCAGGGCTGAAGGGGCAGGTGTGCAATGCAATGCTTTCCAACTGGGGCCAGGATGGTGCTGAAACCGTGATGGCAGTGTTAGCCGATGGTCAGGTGAGATGCCACTATGCCCTGGTACTAATATGAGATTTCAGCTGCCAGGGCAGAGCTCACTAGTGCTGAGGCTGAGAGCCGCTGAAAAGCAGCTGGGTTCTTTGCTTTGTGTTCAGTTTTGCACAGTAACAGGAGGAGTCAGGTTACCACTTAATTACTTTATTTATCTAACACGTTAGTCTCTTACTGTTACAATGTTGCTTTGTTGGTTTACCTAGGGAGCTAAGCTCTTGTGGTTACAATCGTTGCAAGGTTTACACTTTGATTACAAATAGCTAGCATGCACTCTCGTTCATAGATCTAGACTTGTGAAATGCCCGCAAAAGAAATGAGAAGTAAAATACCTAGCAGGTCTTATTCTCACCCCTGCCTTTCCAACGTGGCTTGGCCAGTTTCTCTCAATCCCTGGGGGAGAAATCCTTTGTCCCTTTTTTCTCCAGGAGTCGGGTGTCCCGGGAACCTGGGGAGACCCCCCCCCCACCCTCCTGTCTGGCAGGAAAGATGATTGGAGCTCAAATAGGGGGTCTGCTGGACCCCTCTTTTATACCCATTGGGTCACGCAGGCTTCTGTCTTGGTGTAATTGAATTAAAGTGTCTGACGCTGGTTCTCACAGGGCATCCAAGGGCGTAGTTCACACCTGTGAGGTAGACAATTGAGGGCATTTGTGTCTTAATGGGCCAGGAGATTTTCCTCCTGTCTGGGACAAGTGTCCTGGTGAATCATTTGATGGTAATTAGCCAAGGGCAGTCCGAGGCCTGGCTGTTAATTAACCCATTGTTCTTAGCTTTGCTCCGGGAGCTTCAAAGACTGGCTCAGATAAGCCCATCTGCGCTCTGGGCCATTCCAGGGCTGGGCTGTTCCTTTTAACCCTTTCGGGCTCTGAAGCACCTAGGGAAGGCCCGATGGAGTAGAGCAGGGGGGCGGGGGGGTTCTGTCTGGCTACAGGCAGTGACGGAAGGAGGGACACGTAGAAAACTGCTGGGATGGTGGCTGCAGGGTGCCACTGCTGCAGCTGCTCCAGTCCAGAGCTAGCTGCACCCAGAGGGTGCCAGCTTGGGGCCCCCCATTTAAGAGCTGCCCCCTGGCTTTGTTCTGAAGTGCGGCATTCTGCTTGCACCCCTTCTTCTCACTGTCCCACCGCTCCTTCAATGCTTTCTTTCCAGCCTGCAGCACAGCAGCCCTCAGCGGGGCCTTTTTACTTGTTAACCCTGGACAGAGCCCTGCCATGGCTCCTTTTACCCACAGGCACCCTTCCTATGCCTGGCTGTAAACGACCATCCCAAGGCGAGCACACACAAGACCCCCCAGTCTGGTGAACCGTAGGGTACAGCCTTCCTCCTTGTCAGCAGTTACATGGCTGCACAGAGCACGGAAGTGGCCTTGCCCCCGAGTCCCCTGGAGAAATACCCCTTCTGATTAGCCTACGCTGGGGTGAGGTAGTCTGATGCCAGAAGCGGAATGCATGTGGCATCAGTTACCTCCACACTCCCCTTGGAGAAGTCCAGCTGGGGGAAGCCAGCCCGAATCTGATGCACGTTGCCCCGTCCTGGTCTTTCGGAGCGGGATGCAATTGACAACCCTGCATGTTTCCATCAGCACATGTCCAGCTGTCAGCTTTCTGCCCCCAGCTCATGGGCGACCGCCCACTGCCCTCTGTCGGTCAGAGGCTGGTGCCGGGCGACAGGGGAGGGATCGCTCAATGAGCCCCTGTTCCATTCTCTCCCTCTAAGGCACCTGGCACTGGCCACTGTCGGCACACAGGATACTGGGCTGGCTGGCCCTTTGGTCTGGCCCAGCCTGGCTGGTCTTGTGTTCTCATTCACCCCCAGGCGGCGGGTGGGCTAAGGGCTAGCGGTACAAGGGCAGGCAGGTGCTGGAATGCTGAGCACCTAATTTTTAGGCCTTAAGAAAGCCCTTAGGCTTCACAATGCCTGAGTGAGGCTCCTGGCCCAGCAGGAAGGGGTCATGAACCAAGGCTTATTTGTGACACTTGTGGGAAGGAACTCCATGAAGATGGGCACCTCCAGGGGGCCAACAGCCCCCACAGGCCCTGGGGCAAGGTGGGAGATGGGCCCAGCTCTGCCCCCCAAGAAGGGAAGGGGCAGGGCCTAGGGCAGAAGGGGCAGGGCCTAGGGCATTTAGCCTTCCACCCTGCCCAGACCATGCTGCCCGCCTCACAGCTGCATGGGGCAGTGCTGCCCTTCAAAGGGGCTCCGAGTTCTGGCCACTGCCAAAGACGCAGGGGCGGCAGCTAGAGTGCCAGGCTCCTTTGAAACACTGGGCCTGGGGCCCCCTTTGCCCCCCTCCCCCAGTGGGCCTGAGCACCTTCCCCATGAGTAGCCCCCAGGCAGGGTGTCCCTGACAGACCTGCCATCCAGGGCAGGGGGAGGGGCCCTGGCTCCCACAGCCACCTGCTCTGCTCCTGCCTGGCTCTCTCCAGGTGCAGGGCTGCAGAGCCACAGCCCCCTAGTAAGAGCTGCACAGGGAACCTCCATCAGCTCCTGCCTTGGGCCAGGAGTCCCCGGGGTGGGGACAAAATCTGGGGGCTGCTGTCAGGCGCCTCCCGCCTGGGGCAGGTCTGTGGCTCCCCGCATTGCCCAGGCTGAGGGGTTGGGGCTTTGGTTGAAAGAGGAAGGGGAGTGGGCCAGGCCTGTCCACTTGAAAAACCCCAACCCCGGCCCCCTCCCCTTCTGGTACCCCTGTTCCACTCCTGCCCCTTCATCGGGGCAACTCCGTCTGCTCCTGCGGCAGGCGTCTCCTCGCCCCCACCACTCGGGTCTGGGCGCTCACCGGGGCCGCTTGCAATAAACAAGCGCCAGGTCGCTGCCCCCTGGCGTCAGCGTGGGGTGGTCCTTGCCAGAGAGCCCCGAGCTGAGCTCACCTGCAGCTCTCCAGGAGGCCCTACACACAGGAAGGGAGACACCAGCACCAACTTCCCAGGGGAGGGCAGGGACTGGCCGGCCCCTGGGCCTGTCCTTGTTCCAGGGCCTGCAGTGACGCTGCCTCGGTCTTTGATTTTGCAGCTTCTCAATCTCAGGCTCCGCCGCCACGAACAGCTGCGGGTGCGTAAAAGGCAGCCGGCTGCAGTCGGAGACATGCGATGCCGAGTTCAAATGGCTCTGCCAGAAAGACGCTGTCGTGATATAAGCAGTGGGGCTGAGGCTCGTTACCTGGGTACGTGCAACATGAAATGCTGTTCTTTAGTCTCCTGGGGCTGGACTGTGGCTTCAGGCCCAGCTCTCAGCCACGACAGAGCAGACCCCTGCGCCGTGCTGGGACTCAGGTGCCCTTCACAATCCCAGTTCCTCCCCTCAGTCCCTCTCGCTGGGCGGGGGCGTTGAGCTGTAATTTAGAACCACGGCACGCCCTGGATATGGTACTTACCTGGGCCGCTCCCCAGGGCGGTGACAACTCCCGACCATCCGCCCCTCGCGTGCAGTCGCTGCAGGGTAGCAACAGGCCCACGCTGCCCTCTGGGCATTCAGCTGGCGACCTGCCTTACTTCCAGATGCCGTTTCCAGAGGCCCAGTTCCACCTCGCCTCGGCGCTCTGCTAAACGCGCAGCTCGTACGGCCGCCCCCAGCGACATCCAGGCTCTGGCTGACAAAGCCGAGGGGACGTGCCGGAAACAAAGAGTTACGTATAAAATAAACTCGGAGCAGGACTGCTGGACCCCGCAGTTACGGAACGAGATAGTCGCCTGACTAACCGCATCCTGCTCACCACTGGCGGGGGGGCTTGGGGGGAACGGGTTAAAGGCTGGCAGCAGGCTGGGGCTGTGGTGGAGCGTGGGTGGGGGGGGTTAAGGCTGGTAGGGGTGGGGAGGGGATGGGGGGCTTAAGGCTGCAGGGTGGTGGGGGGGGCAGTTAAGGCTGTGGCAAGGTGGGGGCATGGGGGCAGGTTAAGAGTGCGACAGGCCATGCCGGGGGGCAGAGTTCCAGCGCCTTTCCCCCCCGCAGGCCGGTGCTGCTGTTGGGTGCTGGAGCAAGGCTAGGACGATGGCTATTGGGAAGTCGGGAAAGAGCTCCATGAAGATGGCAAAGCAGCCAGTGGCCCGGCCAGGCTGAGAGCTTTGCCTGGGGAGCACGTGCTCCTCATCCCCCCTCCCGCAGCGCTGAGAGCTCATCTCGCAGCAGGTTCGCTCCAGACCAGGAGCTCCCTGGAGCCGAGGGCAGCGGTTGGTTGGGCCCGCTCTGCGGCTGCGTCCCACGGGAAAGGGAGAGGCGGGGTAGCTGGGCCCTTTCCAGTCACAGCTGGGCAGCAAGCGTGGCCCCAGCCACCACGGACAGCCCCACCTGGGCAGCAAAGCCCCCCGCCGCCCGCAGAGCAACCAGTGGCTGGGTAGTGTGGCCCCTGCCGCCCCTGGAGAGCGGCTGTCACTGGCCAGGCAGCATGGCCTGCCCGCAGCAGCCCAAGGGGGACCACACTAGCTGCACCCACCCCTGCCCCGAGCTCCCCCCACATCACCCACCTCCTGCCCTGAGCCCACCCGCACACCTCCCCACCCCCTCCTGACACCTGCACACACACACCCCCAACTCCCTGACCTGAGCAACACTGAAGACCTGAGCCCTTGAGTCTTTTTATACAACCATTTATTAAAAGGGGAGTTACTTACAACATGGAAGCAGGGACGGACACGGACACACACAAAAATAGTAGCATCTACGCTAAGTTCCTCCAGTCCTGCGGGGCTGAGCCAGGGGAAGCAGCTGGCGATCTCTTGCTTATGCCCACAAAGTTGCCCCAAAAAGAGTCCACACAGCAGAGAGAGCTACAACGCCTCCTGAGGGGCGTCTCCTGCCTCCTCCCTCATTGGCGATTAGCACTTCATGTAGGCCAGAGTTCTTAACCTCGGGGGAGTCATGAGGTTATTTCATGGGGCGGGCCACAAGTTCGGTCTGCAACAGTGCTCTTTAGAAGGACGGGGCCTCGCCCGCTGCCACAAAAGCCTATGACCCCACTGCATTCGTTAGTCCTCCTCCCAGGAGTGGATTTACACGGCCACAGATGCTCCTGTCTCCCTCGCAAAGTGGCCGCCAGCTGTCAAAAGGTGAGGCTGGTGCTGCCACAGCTCATGAGCACCTCATAAAGTTGAAGCACATTTGTAAAGTTCTAATATTTTAACACACGGGTGACCCCCCCAACTGGGCATTTCTCAGGGACTCATTGGCAAATGGACTGGCAGGAGCTGACACCTGATCTGTGTGGGTCACATCTACCCCCTTCCGCATAGAACCATAAGGCTGGACGGGACCTCAGGAGGTCATCTAGTCCACCCCCTGCTTCAAGCAGGATCAACCCCCACCAAGTCATCCCAGCCGGGCCCTTGTCAAGCTGGGACTTAAAAACCTGGAGGGATGGAGATTCCACCACCTCTCTAGGCAACACATCCCAGTGCTTCACCACCCGCCTGGGGAAGTAGCTCTCCCTAACATCCAACCTACACCTCCCCTCTGTAACTTCAGCCCATTGCTCCTTGTTCTGCCGTCTGACACCACTGAGCACAGCCTCTCTCCATCCTCTTTAGAGCCCCCTTCAGGAAGTTGAAGGCTGCTATTAAATCACCCCTCAGTCTTCTCTTCTGCAAACTAAACAAGCCCAAATCCCTCAGCCTCTCCTCACAGGTCTTGTGCTCCACCCCCGCGCCCCGCATCATCTTTGCTGCCCTCTGCTGAACCTGCTCCAGCACATCCACATCCTTTGTATATTGGGGGGCCCAGAACTGGACACAATTCCAGAAGTGACCTCACCAGTGCTGACCAGAGGGGAACAGCCACTTCTCTAGGTCTGCTCGAAATTCTCCTCCTAATGCACCCTAGTATGCCGTTAGCCTTCTTGGCTACAAGGGCACACTGTTTACTCATATCCAGCCTTTCATCCACCAGAACCCCTAAGTCCCTTTCCATCGTACTGCTGCAGAGCCAGTCAGTCCCCAGCCTGTAACAGTGCTTGGGATTCTTCCGTCCCAAGTGCAGGACTCTGCACTTCTCCTTGTTGAATCGCATCAGATTGCTTTTGGTCCAATCCTCTAATTTATCCAGGTCACTCTGGATTCTCGAGCTATCCTCCAGTGTATCTACCTCTCTCCTGCTAGTTTTGTGTCATCCACAAACTTGCTGAGGGTGCAATCTAGTACCTCATTCAGGTCACTAATAAAGATGTTGAACAACACCGGCCCCAGAACCGAGCCTTGGGGCTTGAAACTGACCACCATCCAGATATTACGTCATTCACGGCTACCTGTTGGGCCTGACCATCAAGCCAACTTTCTATCCACCTTATAGTGCATGGATCCAATCCATAATTCTTTAACTTATGGGCAAGAATATTGTGGGAAACTATATCAAAAGCTTTGCTGAATTCAAGGTATATCACATCCACTGACTTCTCCATCACTGATTTCCTGCCCTCTTTTAACCCACCAGGCTCCAGGAAGGGAGTGAACACATGGAGGTGTGTAACAGAGGCTCTACTCCCACAGCAGCTGCAGCACTCAGAAGACTAAGTGGAAAACTCAGACCAGTTGAAAAGGTTCAGACTTTTATCCAAAACTGTATCGGAGAAGAAAACCGGAGGCGGGAGCCTGAGCACCAGCTGGTTTGCAGCATGCCCCAACAAGTGACCCAAACTCTTCCTGCGGGTGTAGAGGAGCATTTCCCATGCAGCACCGGCCCAGGCCGAAGACTCTGAAGGGCAAATATTTGAAAGGCTCCACAGACAAGGTTTGGACATGAAAGCTTTTGAGGGGACGTGCGTGTCAGGCCAGCGAAAGCTCAGGCTGGCGTCATGGCTCAGTTAGGCAGCGTTGGAAAGACCGGACGAAGAGCAGTTTCATGGGCAGACAAAATAGGAGAGGGGATGGAGGGGACAAGACGGGCAAAGGGCTTTTCTCCAGAATCAACGGTGTTCTGCCCATCAGCGTGCAGAACAGGCCCGGCGATTCTGGAACGGCTCAGTGTTGACGGCCAAGAGCGAGCGCAGTCAGGCTTTCCCAGGGCTGAGCTCCAACGGCCCCCTTCGCCGTTGTAAAGGCATCAGATTTGGTGCAGATCCAGAATCTGTCACTGCTGCACTGGGAGCTGCTGACCCCACCCTCATCATTCAGGTAGGCACAGTCACCGCCGCCTCTTACCACAAACCTGCAAGGCAGAGGCGCAGAGCTGATGTCAGGTAGGAGCTGGGCATTTCCCGGCAGTCACAGACTGGGGGGCGACACTCGCAGCCCCTCAGCACTCCCCTTCCTGCATCGGCACCATCACCCGGTCCTCCCGACCCGCTCCAGCTAGAAAGGAGGCAGCGGAGCCAGACGAGGTTCCCAGATCTCTTCACCTCCAGGGAGCATTCGTGCGGCAGGACATACGAAGTTCAGTTCTGCTCCCCCCGCACACCCTGCTGGGTTTGGAAGGGTCCTATCAGGCTCGACCTGCTTAGACAACCCACCCAATTCCACGTGAGCAACCCAAGAGTTGGCAGTTCAGGCCCAGCACCGCCCTGTAACGTAGCCGCCTTTGCTAGCGTGGTTTGATTATGGTAGTTCGGTTAAGGCTTTACTCTTATATAGCCACCTGTCAAGAAGCCATTGTAGTCTGCCCAACTGGGCCATGGGGAGGCCTCTCTTTCCTGTGAGCAGGAAGGCCAGCACCCAGCTGGTAAGACCTGGCACGAGGGGCTTTCTGCAAGTTTTTCTTCTTCCCCATTTACAGGAAAAGTCACAGTCAAACTAGTAACGTTATGTCGTTTACGTCATTCTTCGCTACCGGCGTCCCCTTTCCAATATCAACTGGTGTTCAAGCTTTCCCCACCTACCCGACTGGGGAGGTGTGACGGCCTCACTCGAATTTGAGTAAAGGTCACCTAGCGGTGTTCTCCTCCCGAGCTTCTGCCAGAAATTACCCTCGAAAGCCCGACACGTGCGGCCAGAGGGGATGCCCCAAGTTGAGGTCGTCAGGGAACCTGGGGTATTTCGGGGATTCTAAGAAATCAGAGCTTAATTTAGCATCAGGATTTGAGCACCGAGGTGAAGGGGGTATCAGAAGGGTGCTGGAGAGAATCCGCCCTGAGGCGTATTCGTTACCTCCTCGGAGCACCCCTCTCTACCCTCTTTGCTACTGCTAGTCTTACAGCCACTTTTGTTTGTCCACTCTCCGACGCTGCATTCCACCCATGGCAACACCACCTTCCTCGCCCGTCAAAGCGAGCCGTCCTCGGCCTCTGGGCCGCTCTGAGGAGTCAGTGAGTCCTGGACCCTGCTCGCACAGCGTAGCTTGAGACCCTAAGTGCAGCGAGTTGAGTAACTTGTTTTAGCCGTCACAGCTGTTAAGTACAATCTGTCTGTAACCAGGTATTAACTGCATTCGACATCTTTGCATCGGCAGGTGCTGCTTTGGTAACACTGAACAAACCAACCACGAGTGCGGCTAAAAGCGTTGTCTGTGTAATCACCAGGATTCCTGAAAACCCACCTGAGGCGCACTCTGGCTCAGGCTGTAAGAAGGTCACCGGGAAAGGCGCAAACCTTTAATCTTTAAATTTGAAGTCAGATTAGCAAACCTTCCCCAATCCGTAATTCCCAGGAGTTAACAGGAAGGAGCAGCTGTAAGGCCCAGGCAGAAGCCAGCTCACACCCATCACTAACACGCAAGACTCCGGCCGCTTCCATACCACTGACTGGTGGGTCGGCCCGAACTCGGTACCTCGGACGCTGGGGACCCAAAGCCCAGGGAAATCACGGGGGGTCGGACAAGACTCACCGGCTGTTGAATTCGGTGCCATCGCTCCATTTCCAGGGCTGCCCCGGGTCCCTCCGGAGGCCGATCCAGTACTCGAGTTTGCCTTTATAGTGCAGCAAGAAAGCCTAGAACAGCAGAGGGGGCGGCGGTGTCAGAGCCCAGCCTGGCTGCTCCCCTTGCACTGGGCAGGGAATCCAGGGGCACATGGACAGGCGCTGGGTGTTTCTGGGGATCTTCTCCTGCCTCTGCCCAGCTCTGGGTAATTCAGTACTGAGCCCTGCTCCCCTGCCAAACCCAGCTCCCTGCACCCCGATCTCCCAGGGCTGGGGCAGCTCTGGGGCGCTGCCGGCTCAGAGCTCCCCCTGCACAATCTGTGCGACAGCCTCGCCTGACACCAGAGGGGAAGGAGAGAGAGACAAGCCACAAAAGCGGGGCCAGGACTCAGGGGAGGGCTCTACTTACCAGGTGCTCGACATGCCACCGTCTCTCTGGGCTCGGCTGCTGCCCCAGTACTCCGTGCTAGCGGGTGGAGTAAGGGACGTCGGCGCCAGCCCAAAGAGCCCCGATGTGCACTAGGGCGGAAGTCGATTCTGGTACACCCTCTTGCATCGCTAGAGCCGTGTACCGGATGGACTTGGCTCCCTAGCGCAGACCAGGCCTAAGGCATCACGCCCTCCAGGGCCCAGATGAAAGCACCCTCCTCCACTGGCTGCTTTTCCCTCTAGCGCCGCCGAACTGGCTGCGTGGGGCTGTGCCTTCAGTACCCCTCCAAGCAGCTCAATAGGCCAGGTCTGAGCCCCCTGCGCCTTAGAGGGGGGCAGTCCCCTATGCCATGGGACAGGGCAAACAGGTGATCCTCACAGTCACACCCTGGCTCCAGAGGAGCCCCAGGCCCAGCCAGGCCTGGCATTCAGTCCATTGGCTCTGGGCTCCCAGCACAAGGGCTCAGAGCTGCTCCGCACCCTGCAGGGCAGAGCTCAGGTCAGCATCCAGCTACCAGCCACTCACCATTTCCTGCTGGGTGTGGATCTCAGCCAGGGAGGCTCCCAGGGCAGAGCAGTGGTTCCCGCCGCCAGTCCAGTTCCCTTCGACCTCGGAGAAATAGTAGCATTTCCTGTGGTACCCAAGCCAGCTGTCCGGGCAGCAGAGCATAGCCGGGGGGCCTGGGTCAGCTGGCGGAGGCTGAGCTGTCAGCAGAGAACGAAACGGTCAGACGTGTTGTGGTGAGACCTGCTGCCTGGCCGGGACGGGAACGTGGGAACTCAGCCCCTGTGCCCCAGCTTCTGCCACCCATCAACCCGGCAAGTGCAGGGAGCGCATGTGGGAGCCAGGGGGAGGCTGGGAATCCTGCCCCAGAGGGGCACTTCATTTGCCCCAGTCTCACCCTCTGATTCCCATTCAATGGGGAAGCAGCTGACAAAGTGCTCAGAGCAGCAGCCAGCACAGAGAGCAGGGCCGGGGGGTGGGGGGGACACAATTCATGGATATGGGGTCAACCTCAAAGGATTTTTCAGGTCTCTGACCCCAAGGAAACCTGCTAGTCTGCCCCTCGCCTACCCCCGGCTCTGTGCTGGCTTCCCAGGAGGGGCAGGTTGAGGTGAAGAGAACAAGCCCCCGGCCTTTGCCAGGCTGAGCGCCCTTTGCTTGGGACCAGCCTGCCCAGCCAGACGCAGGGCCATGGAGACTTTTGCTGGGAGATGTTTGCTGCCCAAGACCAAATTACACCGCCCTTAGTCCCTCGGCCCGAGACCCCAGGGCCAAAGGCAGCTGCCGTGGGCCAATCACAACTGTCTGACTGCAGGGAGGATGTGCCCCGAGTGGCCAGAAGTGTTCTAACTCGGGGTGGGCCACTTCCAGCCCCTCGGCCTTTCAGTCCAGCCCAGGGGCTTACCAGCTGGCAGAGCCATGGGGCTACGGTCAGGAGGGGCTCTCTGTATGGAAGCCTGGCTACAGAACCCCCCTCCCATTGGCTGGGCACAGGGAATCCTGGCCAATGGGAGCTGTGGGGATGGTGCCTGTGGACAGCCGTAGTGCAAAGAGCCTCTCCCACCGAACCTCCTAGGACTCGCTGCCAGGCCTGGCAACTGACTCTGGGAGCCATACAGAGTCGGGGCTGGCAGGGAGCCTGCCTTAGCCCTGCAGCAGCCCAAGGTACCCAGCGCCAGGCTGGAGCCTGTACCCAACCCCGTCCTACACACCCGCCAAGTCCTCGCTGCCCCAGCCCCACTTTCTGGGCCCGGCCGGCAATTTTCCTACACAGTTCACCCACTCCTGTTGTAACCGCTTCCCCTCTCACGCACAGACAGCAGCTGGGAAGAAACCTGCAAGAAGCTCGCACCGAGGTGTAACCCTTGCAGCAGCAAGGGCACCTGTAACTCACACCACAGAGCCACTGGCAAGGTCCCTGCATTAGGTGAATAGCCAGAGACAAGTTAGGGGCCCTAGATAAATTCACCTAACGCGATATCTGCCATCATGAGCCAGCGATACCCCTATGCCCTGTACTTCGGCCAAAATGGACAGTCTCTGTGTAAAAGACTAAATGGACACAAATCAGATATTGGGACTTAGTTTGCAGAAGAGAAGACTGAGGGGTGATTTAATAGCAGCCTTCAGCTTCCTGAAAGGGGGCTCTAAAGAGGATGGAGAGAGGCTGTTCTCAGTGGTGACAGGTGGCAGAACAAGCAGCAATGGGCTGAAGTTAGAGGAGGAGGTGTAGGTTGGATATCAGGAAAAACTCTTTCCCCAGGAGGGTGATGAAGCATTGGAATGTGTTAGCAAGAGAGGTGGTGGAATCTCCATCCCTAGAGGTGTTTCAGTCCTGGCTTGACATGGCCCTGGCTGGGATGATTTAATTAGGGTTGATCCTGCTCTAGGAAGGGGGCTGGACTAGATGACCTCCTGAGGTCCCTTCCAGCCCTGGGATGCTATGAACAGTAACATACAAAAACCTGTAGGAGAACACGCCCATCTCCCTGGACTTTCAGGAGCAGATTATGAAAGTGGCAATCCAGGAATAAAAAACCTCAGAGACTGACTCCAAAGAGAAACTGCAGCGCTACAATTCATTCACAAGTCCGACACCGTCAGTTTAGGAGTGAAGAGAGACTGGGAATGGCTGGCCAGCTACAAAAGCAGCTTCTATGATCTGCTCATCCTGAAGGTGCCATAGGACTTCTCGTTGCTCCTGCAGCTAGAGTTGCTAACCCATTGCAAGCAATTTCCTGGCCAGATTGCTCCTGCTCCCTCATGGCCGCGGAGATCTCTTGCTGTTTCTTTGTGGGTGCAGAGAGATCAGACTCAAACCCCTCTGTGATGCCCCATACAGCCCCCCTCTGGGCTGCACAGCCACAGGGCTGCCCAGGTGTCTAATAAGCCCTGCATGGGGTTTGGGGCTGCGAGACTGGGGGAAGGCTCCTTACCCCAGACCCTGGGGGCCCCCTGCTGAAGCCCAAAGAGCAGTCCTCTCCCTCTGCTGCAGAAGTTCTCCCAGCAGGGAGCTGCCCCAGCCCGGGGAGGTGCCTTCTCCAGACCTCACCGTGCTGGACCTAGGAGCTACCTAGAGTCCAGTTCTCTGGCTCCCAGTTAAGGGAGCCACATGGTTTCTTTTTAGCTTCTTGATACCCAGCAGATGGGATCAGCCGCAGTTTGTGACTGGATGGGGAGATAAACCAGCCGAGACAACAAGGAGTCGTGTGGCAACTGAAAGGCTAACAGCTTTACAAGGGGTCAGCTTTTGCCAGTTTCAGGACACAACCGTTCACGCCCAAATAAATGTATTTATCTTCCAAGTACCACCGGACTCCTTGTTTTTGCTGAAACAGACTAACCTGGCTGCCTGCGGGAAGTGTAATTTCAGTGTCCCCCACCAGTCTTGGGAATATCCGCTCTTCCCTTCGCAGCCTGCCCTGACCTGGGCAATTCCAGGGAGGGCCATCCCAGGCACCAAAGCTGCGCCTCCCTGGGTTCGGTCTTCGCTTTGTACCCTAACAACTCCGTAGCTGGTGTTTAAACCTTCCCTCGTGACTGGAGCTGGAACAGCGTGGGAGAACGTGAGCAGCCAGGACTGTGGCGATAAAGAACAAAACAGGTTGTGCACCGGGCATGGATTTCCCAGTCAGGTTCACGATGTAGCATGTTTCACAGGCTGAAGAGAACAGGTCAGGCAGGGCAGGCGTATTTCCTGGTGCTGCTCAGGGCGTGAATCATTTCAGAGGGCAGCTCCGTGTGGGGGACGGGGGAAGCTCTGGTACACCGTGCTTGGAAGTAGCACCTCCGAACCCTTAGGTTCACCACTCGGAGAGCGTGCTTTGTTCAAAGTTTGCTGGGGGAAGCATCAAGCCAAGTCTCACTCCACTGAACGTTAATATCCTGTAGGATTGCAGGTGCCACCACTGGAAAGGAAGGTTTCCTGGGAGCAGCTAACGGAAATACGCAGCAAGGTAGGCAGCCCCGCAACCAGCCTTTCTGGTACAACAATGGACCAGGCAGATGCCGCTGCTGGCTCAGACCCCAGGCACTGTACAACAGCGACTTCCGAGGGTACATCTATTCAGCAATTCCAGAAGAGATTTCCCAGAATGGCTTATTCTGAAACAACGCCACTACACACACAACATGCTTTCAACTAGCCCTCAGCTACGTCGAAATTGAGCGCCCGCACACAGCACAGCCCGTTTCGACACGGCCGTTGGACGCACTGTGGCTTATTTCAAAATAGGCTCCATTCCCCGCCTTAACAGCCCCTACTTTGAAACAGCTCCTGCAAAGATGGAGCTAGTCTTCAGGCAGCGAGGTCTGCCGACTTCAGAACAAGCCAACCGCTGTTATGAAATTATTTCAAACTTGTGCAAGACACTCCCAGAGTTGACCCTACATGGTCATGATGGGGTCAAATTTAGCTACGACAGATCAGGAAAGGGATCTTGGAGTTATAGTGGATAGTTCTCTGAAGACATCCACGCAGTGTGCAGCGGCAGTTAGTAAAGCAAATAGGATGTTAGGAATTATTAAAAAAGGGATAGATAATAAGACAAAAGATATCATACTTCCCCTATATAAAACTATGGTACGCCCACATCTTGAGTACTGCGTGCAGATGTGGTCTCCCCAGCTCAAAAAAGATATATTGGCATTAGAAAAGGTTCAGAAAAGGGCGACTAAGATGATTAGGGGCTTGGAACGGGTCCCATATGGGGAGAGGCTAGAGAGACTGGGACTTCTCAGTTTGGAAAAGAGGCGATTGAGGGGTGATATGATAGAGGTATATAAAATCATGAATGGTGTGGAGAAAGTGAATATAGAAAAATTATTTACCTTTTCCCATAATACAAGAACTAGGGGACACCAAATGAAATTGATGGGTAGTAGGTTGAAAACTAATAAAAGGAAATTTTTCTTCACACAGCGCACGGTCAACCTGTGGAACTCCTTGCTGGAGGAGGCTGTGAAGGCCAGGACTCTATTAGGGTTTAAAAAAGAGCTTGATAAATTTTTGCAGGTTAGGTCCACAAATGGCTATTAGCCAGGGATAAAGTATGGTGCCCCAGCCTTCAGTACAGGGGCAGGAGATGGATGGCAGAAGATAAATCACTTGATCATTGTCTTCTGTTCTCCTTCTCTGGGGCACCTGGCATTGGCCACCGTCGGCAGATGGGATGCTGGGCTGGATGGACCTTTGGTCTGACCCAGTATGGCCATTCTTATGTTCTTATGTTCCTCTGAATGTTACATCACAACATCCTGTACGGCGAGCTAGCCTCTGGCAAAAGACCTCCTGGATGACCCCAGCTGCGCTACAAAGATGTTTGCAAGAGGGACCTCAGGGAGGCAGACATTGAGCTGGACAGCTGGGAGGAGCTGGCAGACTGTAGGGTCAATTAGAGAAAGTTAATTAGTCATATTTGTATTTGTATAAAGGAAGTCGATTCTTCATTTGTATCAGTTTATATTTGTACAAATTCATATCTAGTTCTGTTATAAACTGTAAAATCACTTGAACAAATCCAGACTCCATAGTGTACCAGACTCCATCCTGCATTCCGTAAGCTCTCTTGGGACTGAGCCCTCGCCTAGTTAAGTGACTAGGGTGTGAATTGTATTAGATGTGTGAATGGGGTATGTATGATTGATCCTCAACACCAGCCTGTCCTGAAGATCAGACACCAGTGGCTGAAGAAGTGCAAACAAAGGCCCTGAAGGTGAGAAAAGATCCACCCCAAAGACAAAAGAACAAAGGTCCCACTAAGGACAAGCAGGAAAGTCATGTCTGGATGTGACTCTGAGGCAGCATGACACAGCAGGACCCATAGGCTGACATCTAGCCTGTATCCTATAAAAGGAGGGGTGAGAAGGAAGGACTTCTGGGTAACATTCTGCCTGCAACGTCAAAGAGCATCGGTCATGCCCGACAGAGACCCGGCTCTTCCTTGTGCCCAGCTTTCCTGGCCCGTTAGCCGCCACCGCTATGACTTGTCATTATGCAGCAGCTGCAGAACGTGTGTGTGTGTGTGGGCGGGGGGGAGATAGGTATTAATTACTCTTATAATAAACGTGGCATACTGCCTTGTCTCCTGAAAAGATCCTGTCTGTATTTTCTGCATAACAAGAGGATCGCAGCAGATGGAGGCAGGAACTACACAAGGGCCTTCAGAAGGGCGAGATGAGGATCAGACAGCTAGCAGAGGAGAAGCGAGCGCACAGAAAGCACAGTAAGGACCTGCCAGACACCCATTACACATGCAACAGATGCAGCAAGGACTGTCACTTTCGTGTGGGCCTTCACAGTCACAGTTGACACTGCAAATGATGATCCCAAATGGAACTACAAAGGGCGCGATCCATAGTCTACGTAGACTGAAGGATGCTACTACTACGACTACGTCCAAACACCTTTGCAGCACAGACCTACCCTCTAAGAGATCGTGTCAATGGGTAGCCCGTGATTCGGTCATAGACAAGGATCTTTCCAGCACGCTGGAAGCGAAACCACCCACAGGCAGACGAGAACCTGGGACCTCTGGAGCCTCTGCAGGGTGAGCTAAAAAGCCAGCTGGCTCCCAGCTAAGGCTGAGAGGGGACTTGGGTTACAGAAGCAGCTATAAAAAGAGAAGTGATACCCCCCACCTTGGCCTCACTCCGCCCACCACCACGCAACACCCAGAAACACATCTGGATGTAAAGGACAGAACAAGGAAGTTGGCCATAGGCTGGAAAGAACCACCCCAGCCTGCCTAGTAAGGAGCTACACCAGACACCAGGGTGAGGCCCTGCTTGATTCAAGTCTTGTCTGACTTACAGACATGACTGTGATTTTATTCAGGCATCTGGTCAGGACAAGACAGTACGACCATGGGGGCCCTAGTTTGGGGGTTAGGGGAGTTGGCTGAAGCCTTTATTAGCTCATCAGCGAGCTGGGAGAAGCAGTCACATAACCCAGCTGGAGGTGTGTCTGCCTGTGTGGGGATGGCTCTGTAAGTGCCGTTCCTGACCAAGATATGTGGCTCAGCAAAAGAATGACAGTGCGAAAGGAAGTGCAGGTTGGAGGGACAGGGGGCTCACGGCACCCCAGTTCCAGGCTGTACCCCAGGGAACCCAATGTCAGTGTTTGGTCCCATGTCCAGCTCCGTGCAGGGGGCACACAGGCCCCGGGGGAAAGGCTGTCAGGCCTGGGGGCCCTTCCAGCACTACCTAGGAGGGACAGGGCACAGCAAGGAGCCCCACCCCGCCAACTCCGCTGCATTCTAGGTACCTGCAGGGCCGAACCCCAGATCTCCCCTTATGCTGGATGAGCCAACACTGTCTCCTGCAATAGCTGGCCAATGCAGCTGGGGGTGTCCAGGGCAGCTGGAACCAGGGTGGGGCAAACACACATCAGTACAACCCCCTCGCACAGCTATGCGGGAGCCATGGATCTTGCCCCAGGGCGAGCTCCTTTCTGCACCACCCTGTGGCTCTACGTTCACCGTTTGCACCATTATATTGCCTTAAAGGACTCCTAATGGAGAGAGGCCCGGCTCACTCCCCCACAGCCCCGCCTTCAACTCCCCATCAGCTGCTCAACCCCCGCCAGGGACCCAGCGATCAGATCGCAGGGCAGCAGAAAAATCCCACCCCAAAGAGACGCACAGCCCCTTCTTCTCCTGACTAGGGGCAGGAGGCACTGCCTGGCTCATCTTCTCCCACACCAGCCGCCCTCGGCGCCAGCACACCTGGCCCGCCTGGCAGGGTTGTCACTAGCACTCAGATGCCCTGCGGCGCTGGGTTTCAAACAGCCTCAACGGTGGCATCCGTGCTGCATTCCCCAGCCTGTTTCAGCGATAGGGCAGCACCCCCCAGCCCGGCCCTGGGCACGATGTGGGAATGGAGGGAGGCCAGGCGGGACCTCAGGGTGACCAGCTGATATCTCTGCCCTGCGCCTGTCCCTGTCCATCACCACCCTCTTTACCAATATTCAAGCTAATTTTTTCCATCTGCAGGGAGAATGAATTTTGTGTTGCGCACCAAGACACGAGTAACGTGCACCAACCAAAGAAACACACGCTGCCCGGTGCGGGCGTGCTGTAAGCCGGCCGGGCCAGCTGCAGCTCCAGGGGAAGGGGATGTGCAGAGAGGGGACCGGGAGGGCAGAGAACTCACCTGCCAGGAAGGCAACAGCAGCAATGAGAACTAAGACCATGAGTCCGAGGGCGACTGTGAACGTCCTGTAGCAACAACTGCCTGAAAGAGAGAGACCTGTCAGCCAGGGCCGCCTCTCTCCGACAGCACCGGGGCTGGGGCTGCCCTAGCACAGGCCCCCTTCTGTCCATCGCTCCTCCTGTCAGACGCTCTGGGGCCCAGCCGGGTTGGCACCACACAAGGCGAGCTCAGGGGCAGAGGGTTAAGGTTCTGCCCAGCGCTGGCTGTGTCCCCCAGGGGAACGTCTGTGAGGGGGGTGTCTCATACACAACGCCCACCGGAAGGTGGGTGAATCAAGAACTGGGCCAGGGCTGGCCCAGGGGTCTGACACACCAGCCTGAACGGCCCCGCGCAGCCACTGCTGTGCGTGCGCCAGCCAGCAGCCGGGAGCCCGGCTTCGATGTCCGGAGACCCCGGAGGGATCCAGTCCCTGCTGCCCACGGACGGGGACCATCTGGGTCTCTCCCCACCCTGTTCCCAGGCAGCGGCCCCATCACCTGGGGCCCAGGCAGGCTTCGGGGAGCCGTTCGCAGTAAAACGTCTCCGCAGTGGCACTTGGCTCTCGGCAGAGCCAGCGGTTGGCTCCATTGTCTCTGGGCCACTCCAGGGCGGGGGACGCTGCAGCAGACGCTGGGCTGGGCTCGGCCCCTCTCCATGCGATGGCTCCGGGGGCAGCGCAGCAAAGGCTGGCGGGCGGCGTCCTGGCCTGGCTCCCCCCCTGCTCCGGACTCCCTGGCAGAGCTGCAAGCCGAGAGGGGGCAGGTCAGGGCAACGCTCCCGCCCTTCGTTCCCAGCGTGTGCAGAATAAACATGTGCACGGAGGCAGGCACCAGGGTGCACCACCCCAGGGACAGGCTCTGCCAGCCAGCGGGGGGGGGGGCACCTGAACCCCTCTGCAGCCCCCCAGGCGCTGAGCTTGCAGGGCAGGCGGGTAAGGGCTGGGGAAGGGGGCGGGTCTCGGTCCAGTCGGGGCAGTACCCAGCCAGTACCCGACACCCCCCCACAAAGGATTGAGACCCGATCTGCTCCAGAGCGCCCCCGCGTGGACAGGCAGCCGGGGGGAGGGGGGCAGGGAGAAGCGCCCCCCCCCCCAGCACTGGCAGCACAGACCCAGGCGGGAAGCGCCCCGGGCAGGACTGCAGCGGGGGAAGGTGGATCCCGGCGGCGTGTGCGCGGCAGGGCCCTGCAGTAACCCGAGCACAGCCCACCGGCGGGGGGGGGGGCGGGGGTCCGGGCGCAGGGGCGCGGGGTCGAGGGGAGGGGGTCCGGGAGCAGGCCCGGGAGGGGGGAAGGGAGGGGGTCCGGGCGCGGGGGCGGGGGTCCGGGCGCGGGAGCAGGCGCGGGAGGGGGGAGGGGAGGGGAGGGGGTCCGGGCGCGGGAGCAGGCGTGGGAGGGGGGAGGGGAGGGGGTCCGGGCGCGGAGTGGGGGGTCCGGGCGCAGGCGCGGGAGGGGGGAGGGGAGGGGGTCCGGGCGCGGGAGCAGGCGCGGGAGGGGGGAGGGGAGGGGGCAGGGCGCGGAGGCGGGAGGGGAGGGGGTCCGGGCACGGGAGCGGGCGCGGGAGGGGGGAGGGGAGGGGGTCCGGGCGCGGAGTGGGGGGTCCGGGCGCAGGCGCGGGAGGGGAGGGGGTCCGGGCGCGGGAGCAGGCGCGGGAGGGGGGAGGGGAGGGGGTCCGGGCGCGGGGGCAGGCGCGGGAGGGGGGAGGGGAGGGGGTCCGGGCGCGGGAGCAGGCGCGGGAGGGGAGGGGGTCCGGGCGCGGGGGCAGGCGCGGGAGGGGGGAGGGGAGGGGGTCCGGGCGCGGGAGCAGGCGCGGGAGGGGGGAGGGGAGGGGGCAGGGCGTGGAGGCGGGAGGGGAGGGGGTCCGGGCGCGGGAGCGGGGAGGGGGTCCGGGCGCGGAGTGGGGGGTCCGGGCGCAGGCGCGGGAGGGGAGGGGGTCCGGGCACGGGAGCAGGCGCGGGAGGGGGGAGGGGAGGGGGTCCGGGCGCGGGAGCAGGCGCGGGAGGGGAGGGGGTCCGAGCGCGGGGGCAGGCGCGGGAGGGGGGAGGGGAGGGGGTCCGAGCGCGGAGCGGGGGAGGGGGTCCGGGCGCGGGAGCGGGCGCGGGAGGGGGGAGGGGAGGGGGTCCGGGCGCGGAGTGGGGGGTCCGGGCGCAGGCGCGGGAGGGGAGGGGGTCCGGGCGCCGGAGCAGGCGCGGGAGGGGGGAGGGGAGGGGGTCCGGGCGCGGGAGCAGGCGCGGGCGCGGGGAGGGGGTCCGGGCGCGGAGTGGGGGGTCCGGGCGCAGGCGCGGGAGGGGAGGGGGTCCGGGCGCGGGAGCAGGCGCGGGAGGGGGGAGGGGAGGGGGTCCGGGCGCGGGGGCAGGCGCGGGAGGGGGGAGGGGAGGGGGTCCGGGCGCGGGAGCAGGCGCGGGAGGGGGGAGGGGAGGGGGTCCGGGCGCGGGGGCAGGCGCGGGAGGGGGGAGGGGAGGGGGTCCGGGCGCGGGAGCAGGCGCGGGAGGGGGGAGGGGAGGGGGTCCGGGCGCGGGGGCAGGCGCGGGAGGGGGGAGGGGAGGGGGTCCGGGCGCGGGAGCAGGCGCGGGAGGGGGGAGGGGAGGGGGCAGGGCGTGGAGGCGGGAGGGGAGGGGGTCCGGGCGCGGGAGCGGGGAGGGGGTCCGGGCGCGGAGTGGGGGGTCCGGGCGCAGGCGCGGGAGGGGAGGGGGTCCGGGCGCGGGAGCAGGCGCGGGAGGGGGGAGGGGAGGGGGTCCGGGCGCGGGAGCAGGCGCGGGAGGGGAGGGGGTCCGAGCGCGGGGGCAGGCGCGGGAGGGGGGAGGGGAGGGGGTCCGAGCGCGGAGCGGGGGAGGGGGTCCGGGCGCGGGAGCGGGCGCGGGAGGGGGGAGGGGAGGGGGTCCGGGCGCGGAGTGGGGGGTCCGGGCGCAGGCGCGGGAGGGGAGGGGGTCCGGGCGCGGGAGCAGGCGCGGGAGGGGGGAGGGGAGGGGGTCCGGGCGCGGGAGCAGGCGCGGGAGCGGGGAGGGGGTCCGGGCGCGGAGTGGGGGGTCCGGGCGCAGGCGCGGGAGGGGAGGGGGTCCGGGCGCGGGAGCAGGCGCGGGAGGGGGGAGGGGAGGGGGTCCGGGCGCGGGGGCAGGCGCGGGAGGGGGGAGGGGAGGGGGTCCGGGCGCGGGAGCAGGCGCGGGAGGGGGGAGGGGAGGGGGTCCGGGCGCGGGAGCAGGCGCGGGAGGGGGGAGGGGAGGGGGTCCGGGCGCGGAGCGTGGGGCGGGGGGCACTGGCTGCCCGGCCGAGCCCACACGCCGGGCGGCTCCCCGGGGTCCCCGCGGGGGGCGGGGCGGGGGGCACGCGGCGCTGGGACCCTCCGGAGCGTCTCACCCGGCCCGGCGCGCGGGAACCCGCGAGATTTGAATTTGGCGCCGGCGGCAGCTTGGCCCCGCCCCCCGCCGCGCTCAGCCAATCAGAGACTCCCAGGATCAATTCCGCCCCCCCCCCCCCCCGCCTGGACCGAAACTCCTCCCGGGACGGAGGTTCCCGCCGCCGGCGGCAGGAGCGTCCCCAGCCCGTCACCCACGTGCCCTGAGCCACCTCCGCAGGGGGGTCCCACAGCCGCCCTGGGCCGCTCAGGCCAGCGCCTGCCCCCCCCCCCGCGGGAACCGCTTCCTCATGCGCCCCCCTCGCTGCAGCTCGACCCCCCCCCCTCCTGCTCTCGTCTCAGGGGCCCGGGGAGCAGGTTCCCTCCCCCGCCTTCTGACCCCCTTTAGGTACCTGAAACCGCTCTCAGGTCCCCCTCAGCCTGCTCCTTTCCAAACTCAGCAGGCCCAGTTCTCTCCGCCTGTCTCCATCCGCCACGTTCTCCAGCCCTTGGATCATTCTCGCCGCTCTTCTCCGGCCCCTCTCCAATTCCTCCACTTCCTTCCTGAACTGCGGTGCCCAGAACTGGCCACAAGACGCCAGCGGAGGCCGAGCCAGCGCAGAGCAGAGCGGGAGAACGGCCTCTCGTGTCTTGTTCGCGACACACCTGTTAATGCAGCCCAGAATCAGGTTTGCTTTTTCTGCAACAGCATCGCACACCTGTTAATCTCACTGGGGCATTAATACAGCCCGCAGAGCCCTCAAAGCCAGCCAGGCATCCGGCACAGCAGGTTCTGGTCACAGGTTATTACTCAGCCCAGCAGCTTCTTAACATTGCAATCAACTCCAATTCCTGGTGTCTGCAATGCTGCATGGAAGTTGTGGTTCAAAGAGACGCAGGAGCCCTAAGCCAGGCTGCACAGCCAGCTCTGCTGCAGGACCTGCAAAATGACCCTCCTTCGGCCCCCCCCCCGGGGGAAACAGGAATTCAGCCAGATTGTTACTCATGGACAAAGTGACCCTGATTGAGTCACCTTCATTTAAAGTTTTTAAAGTTATTTTCATTTAAAGTTATTTAAAGTTATTCGTTATTGAGTCTGTTCTGGTCTGGCTCTGGGCTGAAGAAGTGGGTCTGTCCCACGAAAGCTCACCTAATAAACTATTTTGCTCATCTTTAAAGTGCTACTTGACTGCTTTTTGTTTTGATAGTGTATAGACTAGCCCGGCTTCCTCTCTGTTACTTCGTTTAAAGGGCTGCCTGAGCACTGTTTTGTTCCGTCTTCGTGAATGGAGAAGCGGGCAGAAAAGCACTCCGAAGACACTCCTCTGTATTTCACTGCTCAGCCTCTCTGGAGCAGTTGACTCTGAAAGCGATTAAGTGAAACCCAAAGTCACTAGCCAAGGGGTAGGTTGTGCTACCTAAACTCACTTATCTAGCTCACTCGGCCACCAGAGCGCCGACTGCAAGAGCCAGAGAGTCAAGAAAAAGAGAAGTTACTGTTCAAACGGGTAGGTCAATCCCAAGATATTCAAGTGGCAGAGGTGCAGGAGAAACACCACAGACTCCTTAAAAACCTCAGGCCTCCATCTTCTTCTAAAATTGCTATCCCCTTGGACGATGCAATCATGGAGGCAGCCACTAATATATGGCAAACCCCAGCATCCACTCCGCCTACCAACAAAAGGGCGGACAAAAAGTACTTCGTCCCTGCGAAAGGGATGGAATTTCTATTTAGCCATCCACAGCCAAACTCGCTGGTGGTTGAATCGTCCCAACACAGGTCCAAATCGGCCCAGTACAAATCTGGGGGATTAGACAAGGACATAAAAAAGTTGGATCGTTTGGGTAGAAAAGCCTACTCCTCCTCTACCCTATTGCTACGTATGGCCAACTATGCCGCTCATTTGTCAAATCACAATTTTGACAATTATTCCAAACTTACTGCCCTTCCAGAGGAAAAAGGCCAATTCTTAAGGCAATCATGCAAGAGGGTTACGCGGCTTCTCAAGGGGGTGTGCAGATTGCACTCGATGTGGCGGATACAGTGGCCCATGCCACGGCCACTGCAGTGGTAATGCGGAGAGAGTCATGGCTTCATACATCCGGCATTCCAAAGGAGTTGCAAGTCAAAATTGCAGACCTTCCCTTCGACAACATAAAATTGTTTGCTGAATCCACTGACTCAGTTCTACACTCGAGCAAAGATTCCAGAGCGACGCTTCGGACCTTGGGGATATATACCCCACCGTTCAGAAGGAAGAAATTTTATCCTCAACAACGCCATTATGGTTACCAACAACAACGTGCCCAATTTCAACGGGGGTATGATCAAGGGTGTCATCAACAAACACATTATAAAGGCTCTAGGCGCCGGCCTCAGCAGGGCAGCGCCCCCGCAGGGCAAAGTGCGAGACAGCAAATTTGACGGGTATGTCGAGGGCAGCGAAGCCAAGACCGTACCTCAGTGCCTATCTCAGTACATGTTCCATCACCGACTCAAGCCATTCTACCCACAATGGGAAAGCATCACGTCGGACAAGTGGGTACTGGAGATTGTAAACACGGGGTACACGATCCCCTTTTACCTCCACCAAATCCTCCCACCGCACCCGTCCTCAGAGACCCCTCTCACCTACCGGAATTAAGGTGGGAGGTGGACCGCCTCCTATTCATAGGGGCGGTGGAGAGGGTACCGGAACAGTTTCAAGGCAAAGGCTTCTACTCCAGGTATTTCCTGACGGAGAAGAAGACGGGGTGGAGGCCCATTTTGGGTCTACGCGCACTGAACCAGTACCTACGCAAACAGCGCTTCAAAATGACCACGATGGCTTCAATAATCACGGCACTAGACCAGGGCGATTGGTTTGCGGCCCTCTACTTGCAGGACGCGTATTTTCATATTGCGATCCATCCAGCCCACAGGCGCTTCCTCCGGTTCCTTGTAGGTACAGATCATTTCCAGTACAGAGTCCTCCCATTCGGACTCTTCAGCACCCAGAGTTTTCACCAAGACCTTAGCGGTGGTGTCGGCGTACCTACACAGACAGGAAGTTTTCATTTTCCCGTACCTGGACGATTGCCTGTTAAAGGGGACCTCCCGGGAGGAGGTACTACGGATGATACACATCACCACAAACACATTTACCTCACTGGGCCTCATCATCAATTTCTCAAAATCAAAGACCGACCCCACACAAAATATAGAGTTTATAGGGGCTCGGATAGACTCAGTCACGTCAAGGGTGTATTTACCCGAGGCACGTTTCCGTGCCATCGAATCTCTCGTACAACCACTAACGTACAGCCCCACTGTTCCAGTTCTCACGTGCTTACAACTGTTGGGGCACATGGCAACCGCCACGTTTGTGGTGCAAAACGCCAGGCTGCATATGTGAGGATTGCAGCATTGGCTGGCAACAGTATACAAACCCTCAATCCACAACGTCCACAAGAGAGTGTCACGTACAACAGAGGCACGAAGCTCGCTAACATGGTGGGGAAACCCCAGGAATCTCCTGACAGGGGTGCCCTTCCGCCAACCGCAAATCACGGCGTTCATTACAACAGATGCCTCCCACATGGGATGGGGGGCTCACATGGACGACAAAACCACTCAAGGATTATGGTCCCCCACGGAGAAGACACTGCACAAAAACATATTAGAGCTCAGGGCAGTGTTGGCACTTTCTCAATTATCTGCGCGGAAAAGTTGTCGACGTGAATGCCGACACCACCACCACCATGTTTTATATAACCCGGCGGGGGGGAGCCAGGTCTCGTACGCTTTGCGCGGAGGCGGTCCGGCTCTGGCACTGGTGCATCACCAACAATATAACTCTAAAGGCCTCATACCTACCGGGGATCCACAACGTCAAGGCGGCCCAACTCAGCAGACACTTTGCGCCCACTCACGAGTGCAGGGCCTGTCTCCGGCACCAGCGAGAGGCGCCGGGGAGCCACGTCTGCGAGGTGACCCCCTGTGACAAAGGGACTCCCCCCCACGTGGGTGAGCTCCACGTGCAGGTCAGCTGAGCCTGACAGACACCAGTGCCAGGCGCGCCGGGGCCGCAGAGCCAATCCCGAGGCCCGGCCCTTTCGGGCCCCGCCCCGCCGGGACCCCGCAGAACATCCCCGAAGCGGGGGGCGGAGCTCCGTGGGGACACGCCCCCCGCCATGGCGTCCCCGAGCGTCCGCGGGAAAGAACTCCCGCCTCCCCGCGCTCGGAGGTTCCCGGGAGTGCAGCCCCGCCCCTTTTGCGTCATAAAGCCGCCTCGGCCTCGCCCCCTCCACGCCCACCAGCCCCGCTGCTCCCGCCCTCGCCCTAGCCCCGCCCAGGCCCCGCCCCGCTGGCAGCAGCCTGACCCCACACTCCGCAACGCGGCGGCAGCCCCGCCCACCCTCTGCTGCGATTGGTCCCTTTTACTGCCGGTCAGGGAGCGGTCGTCGTGTCTGCCCGCCCCGTTGAGGGCCTCCCTTCATACTGCGCATGCTCGGCGCGTCCTGCGGAGCCGCTGCCCGGCCGGAGTCGCAGGTGAGGGCAGGGCCGGGGAGGGGCGGGACTGAGCGGCCCCGCGGACAGCCCCGCCCGGCACCCCGCGGGGGGAGGGGCTGTGCCGGCCGAGCTGCCCGCACGGGGAAGGTCCGGGAGCTCCCTGCGGGGAACCCCCCCCCCGCCTGCCAGCCCCCCGGGAGGCCGCAGCTCGGGCCCCCCCGCAGCGCAGCCCCCCTGGCACCAGGGCCCCCGAGCAGCGGCAGAGCCCCCGGGGAGGGGCAGCTCCGCCCCCCGCAGCGGCCGCGCCTGGCGCTGGGGAGCTCCCCCGCAGGGGGGCAGCCCTGTTCCGGCCCCCCAGCCTCAGGCCCCGGGGAGCTGCCTCTGCGGGGCACCCGCCCTCTCCGCCCCCCCGTCCCGAGAGGGGGCAGCCCTGTTCCCAGCACCCCTCCGCACGCGGCCGCTGCCGAGTGTACCCCGCCGGGCAGCACCCCCATTCCTACTGCCTCGCTGCTGGAGACCCCCCTGCAGCCGGGGATCCCCCCCCCGTTCTCTGCTGCTTTGCGTTCCTGGTATCTCATGGCTGGGCAGCTGCCCCTGTAGCTGGGGGGGACCCCTGCAAGCTGCAGCCTGGATTGCGAGTGCTTCCTGTGCCTGCCGACCGACAGGTTACAGCCCCACCCCCAGGGTCCCTTGTGCCCAGGGCCACCGCTACAGGGGAGCAGCTGAGAGTGACAGGGCTCACTCCTGTATTCCCAGTGTGCTCCCTGTGGAGGAGACGCCTCCGGAGCTCATTGGCAGAGTCAGGGCTGGAGTCCTGTGGGTCTGGAGCCCAAACATGTCATAGAATCATAGAGTCCTAGGGCTGGGAGGGACCTCAGGAGGTCATTTAGTCCAGCCCCCCCTCCCCGCCTAGAGCAGGATCAACCCCAGCCAGGACTATGTCAAGCCAGAACTTAAAGACCTCTGAGGATGGAGATTCCACCACCTCCCTGGGTAACACATTCCAGAGCTTCACCACCTCCTGGGGAAAGAGTTTTTGGCAATATCCAACCTACACCCCTTCTTCTGTAACTTCAGCCCATTGCTGCTTGTTCTGCCATCTGTCACCACTGAGAACAGCCTCTCTAGAGCCCCCTTCAGGAAGTTGAAGGCTGCGATCAAATTGCCCCTCAGTCTTCTCTTCTGTAAACTAAATAAGCCCAAATCCTTCAGCTTCTCCTAATCATTACCTGCTCCACTGAACCTGCTCCATTGCATCCACATCCTTTCTATACTGGGGGCCCAGAACTGGATGCAATACTCCAGATGTGGCCTTACCAGTGCCGAACAGAGGGGATAATAACTTCTCCAGATCTGCTGGAAATACTTCCCCTAATGCACCCCAACATGCCATTAGCCTTCTTGGCTACCAGAGCACACTGTTGACATGGGAGCCAGCCGCCTCTCCTCCTGCTCACAGCCGTATTATGGGTCGTCTATTTCAGACCTAGCTGGGTCCCTTCCCCCCCCAGCCTCACTCCCCCATCACCGAGCGTGGGGTGTCACGGGACCCTGCATCCTCAGCCGTAATCAGATGTGACTCTCAGCCGGCAGAAAAAACAAGTCTTATGCTGTATGAATAAAACAGATTTGTTGGCCTGGGAACCAAGGACAGTCAATACATTCCACCTCTGCCATGGCTGACAGAGCCCTCAGGGAACAAGGCTCCCCTATAGCCGGAGCACCGTGTCCTCATTTTTAAGCCCATCTCAGCTGTCAGGCAACCAAAATTCATGGTTTCATCAAGTGCTGCTGGCTGAATTGATGTACTCACTTGGGGGAGAACAAAGCCAGCAGTCCTGTCGCACCTTAAAGACGAACAATAATGTAATGAGCTTTCATGGGGAAGACCCACTTCAGGTGCTGGAGCAGAACAGAGAGAAAACTTCAGTTTTTCTTTCCCGCAAAAGCTCACAACCTAATAGATAGTCTTTAAGGTGCTACAGGACTGCTTGTTTGTTTTGCAATGATACAGACTAACCCGGCCACCCCTCTGGGGGTACTGAAGGGTCTGCACTGACAGTATTTTTGAAAACTCCAGTTCTGTTGACAATCAGGAAATTGCTGGACACACAAACTTGAACACGAATGGTATTTGTTTTAATTAATTTCTCTCCCAGCTCTTTGTTTTCAGGTGAAACCAATGATACTTACCCTATGACTACCATTGCTGGTTCCCCAGTGGCAGCCACATACGTCTGCAACAGCAGCTTGTAAATACGGTCAATAAAGCCCGTGCAGCTGTCAACTTCTGATTTGGTCTCGTCTTTTTCACTTGTTCCTCCTGGGAACTGAGATGTATATTTGGTGCCAGGCCCACAAAAAGTTAATTTGGCCCTGGATTTCACCAAAATGCTACTGTTCTGAAACCAAAGGGAGGCATGGGGTGGATAGAAGGTTTGTAACATTTATGTGCAACCAAATCGTACTGTGCTCACACTGATGTTCTTTTGTGGTCAAATTTCTGATAGGTGTCCGTGGCAGCAGTTGCTGTGAGGAACCTGGATCAGTGCTGGGTGTGAAGTGTTGCAAGGTTACAGCCACGTCAGCTTCTAGCTTTATTCCAGAAATGTCGCACAAACACCTCTGTTCTGCAAATGGTGACCAACAGAAACAATTTAAGCTTTTGAAAAAGGACTCTACAGACAGTGATGACAGTCAGCTTGTGTGTCAAACAGGTGGAGGATGTTTTTCTGTTGCTCATGGTGGCCGGGATGACATCACTCAACATCTTCAAACAAAAAAACACAAAAGGGCCGAACGAACTCAGTGTGCAAATGCAAGAGTTTCGGAAATTTTGGTTAAGCAAAACACAGATGCTGATCTTATCAATGCAAGTGAGGGACTGTTTGCTTACCATTCTGTGCGCCATGGACACGGTTTTGGATCTCGGGACTGTACCTCGCAGTTGATTAAAAAACTTTACCAACCCAAGTTCTCATCTGCGCCTTCAAAATCTGAAGGAATAATTCGCAGTGTATTAGCTCCACTGTCGACAGAAGAACTACAGTGTGATTTGGAGAAGTGCTCGTTTATCACACTGTGTGTGGATGCATCAAACAAAAAGGGTCAAAAGCTGTTCCCTGTTCTCGTGCGCTATTTTCATCCAGATAGTGGGATACACACCAAAATTATTGATTTTTCTTCTCTGCCATGTGAAACTCCTGAGGTGCAGTGTGAATTTCTGTATCAGTTAATTGAGAAACATTCTCTTGGTGAAAAGCTTGTTGGGCTCTGTGCCGACAACGCCAATACAAATTTTGGTGGCGCTAAATGCGCTGGGAACAACCACGTATGGCGGAAACTGCAAGTGAAACTAGGGAAAAAGATCTTTGGTATCAGTTGTGGTGCTCACGTCGTTCACAATTGCCTGCAAGCGGCAGCCGACTGTCTTCCAATTGATTTGGAGTCTTTTGCTCTGAAAGTTTACAAATACTTTCACATTTACTCTGTGCGTGTTGAAGAATTGAGAGAGTTCTGCCAATTTGTCAACCTTGAGTATTCCAAATTGCGAGAGCACAGTAGCACCCAATTCCTTTCTCTTGGTCCAGCGCTAGAACGAATTCTGTTGACTTTTGATGGCCTCAGGGCATATTTTCTCTCTCAAGACAAATGCCCAACACTGCTCAAGAAAGTCTTTGGTGACCCTTGCACAAAGCTGTGGCTTGCTTTTGCTACTAAGCAAATAGGCATCTTTCAGAAGACAGCGGAGGCAATTGAGACAAGTGACTCATCGCTGACAGAAGTTGCATTGCATATTCGTGCCCTTCGAAATAATTTAGCAGAGTCTCTTGGGGAAAGATTTGTGGCATCACCCACGCGAATCCTGCTGCAGTCTTTGGTTGAGGGCGAGGAAATGAACGAACAGGAATTTTATGACGCAGTTGATAATTTTTATTCAACGTCTTTGATGTACTTGGGGCACTGGAAACCTGCCTTTGAGTGCATGGAAAAGCTCGAGTGGGTCCTGTTGAGAAGCATGCCGGTGTGGGATGATATCCAGAGCAGTATTGCCATTTGCTGCACAAGAATTCCCACCCTACGTTTGATAGATGAGAATTGTCTCTTTGAGGAATGGAGAAATGCAAAACCAATAATTTCCTGTCACACGGCTGACTGGAACACGCAGAAAACCCCCATTTCTGAAAGGTGGCAGAAGGTTTTTCAGGAGATGGACAAGAAGGCAGTAGAATACTCCAATCTGGCAAAGGCGGTGGAGTTTGTTTTGTGTTTGCCGGGCACCACAGCCCCTGTTGAACGTGTCTTCTCAGTAATGAATGCAGTTTGGTCACCTGAAAAATCACATCTCGGTGATTGTACGAGGAAGGCTGCTTTGTTGGTGCGAGTGAATTTTGACCTAGACTGTGCTGCGTTTTATGAGAAGTTGCTGGCAAACAAGCAGATCCTTCAAAAAATTGCTTCACATGGCAAATACAATCTACCAGAAGTATCCCACTCCGGAGGACAGCATGATGAGGGCAAGACCAGCACTTCTCAAGAGCAGACGCCACTTAATTGTAAATATATATTTTTAAATTTTTGCCTCTTGTTAGTTAGAATAATGTCATACATCTTTGTAACGGATGCTCTGGCAGGGGTGGTACAGGGAGGACCTGGGTCAGGTGCGGGGGTGCAGATGAGCAGGTGAAGGCTGGGCTGGGGCAGATCCAGGGGCTGACCGTCCCTTGCTGCCTAGGACAGGGTGGCTGCCCTGCTTGGTGTCCTGCCACACTGGGAGAAGCTGCCCAAGCCCTAGGGACGTGGGGGGCCTGGCCAGGGTTGCAGGATGATTCCTCACTCACTAGGACTCTGGGCAGTGAACGCTGAGGAGCAGATGCTTGAGATAACTGTAGTGATTTCCCACCTGTGGCCTGGCTGAGCAAGCTGGGTTGGCTCTGCCTGGCACCTCCTGGGTCTTAGCTCTGGGCACCAGGGTCTCTCTGCTCCTTCTCCTCGCATGTGCCTACCATGTGCGCTGGCAATGCACAACCAGGCCATGTTGCCCAGCATGTGTGTGTGTGTGTGTGTCAGAACCGGATCCCTTTTGTGTAGTAAGGTTGAAACTTGAGCCGTGCGCTGAGCGAAATGAATATGGATTTGAGATCTGATTTGTGTGTGGTGTTAACTAGGGTTGTCAAATGCTTTAAAAAAATAGTCTGCAACACAAACACACGCAACATACTGTAGCAACACAAACATGCAGACCCACAGCATATAGCAGCACAAACGCACAACACCCGCACGCAGTGCGTAACCAGGCCGATACACACACACTCGTAGGCTACGTCTGCACTGGAAGCATCAGAAGCGAGGTTCTGGCAAGGCTTCTGTCAACAGATGGCGGTTGTGCAAAAGCGGATTGCTCTTTTGACCCGCTCTGTCGACAAAAGGGCCCCCCGGAGTATCGGCACAACTTTTGTGTCAGCTTGTCTACAAAACACACTTTGTGTGGACGCCCCGAGAGTTGTGGACAAAACCCTCTAGTGTAGACATAGCTATAGTGTATAGCAGCAACACAGACCGCACACACGCACCAGAGAAGGGGGACAGGAGGCCATCTGGCTCCCCACAGGGAGCAGCCAGGCTGGGCTGGTGATTGGTGTCCCCCGAAGACTCCCACAGGTCACCAGGAGGGAGAACCGGCCACCCCAGCGATGGATTGCGGGTGGGGCCAGGGCTAGAACCAGAGCATTGGTTTCTCTGTGCACTCCTCCTCCTCCTCCACCCATGTGGGGCTGGGGCTGGAGTGCTCGGGCTGCCCCCAGCCAGGGCCCTGCGGTTGTGGGCTGGGACGCGGAGCCCTGCAGCTGCAGGACTCTGGCCGGGGCAGCTTCATGGCTGGGTGGGAGCTGCCTTGGCTGTGGGATCCTGGCCAGGGACAGCCTCGCAGTCACAGGACCCCAGCCAGGGACAGCCCTGTGTCTGGGAAGAGGCTGGGGTGTGGAGTCCCACCAGCAGCCCCAGGGCAGCCCTCTGGCTGGGAGGCGGCTGGGGCAAGGAGCCCCACTATTCCTGCAGCTGCGGGACCCCAGCCCAGGTGGGGAACCAGCAGCCCTGGCTGCGAGCCCTGGGAAGCCCCTCCAGCAGCACCAGCCGTCAGTTAAGGTGGCATTAAACCCTGCAATCAAGCATCAGTTTTTTAATGTGTTAATTCTGCCCTTTGTTAATCACAGGCGTTAACACGAGTTCAGTGAGGGCCCTCGGAATGACTAGACTCAAGGGTTTGCTCAAATGTCGGTGTCTAGCACGTCTGTCAACAGGGAACGAGTGTGGGGAGATTGGGGCTGTGGAAGGGATTAAAGCCCCTTCTGAAGTGTCTCCAATTGCCCTTCTCCCCGCCAGGCTGCAGAACCCCCAGGTCGTGCTCCAGATCAGCCCCTGCCCGGAAGAGACGGAGAGAGGAAATGGCTGTGGCGGAGCCGGTGACCTTCGAGGAGGTGGCTGTGTGTTTCTCGGAGGAGGAGTGGGCGCTGCTGGACCCGGGGCAGAGAGCCCTCCACAGGGATGTGATGCGGGAGATTTATGAGACCGTGCGCTGGCTGGGTGAGGATCCCTGTCCCCTGGGGTGTCGGAGGCTGTGTGGGCCCTGCAGCAGCTGGGTTGGCTTTGGTTCAGGGTCCTTCATTGCCCCCCCGACCCCAGTGTCAGGAGCGTCAGTCCCAGTGATCATTGGCTCCTGCGTGAGAGACTGGCCCCTCCACGGCGCCCCCCAGGGGAAGCAGGTCCAGGGACATGGCAGTGCAGCTGCCCGTCCCACAGCCCAGGTCTCCATGTGCTTCCCCACCAGCTTGGCCGTGTTCTGCCTTGGCCGGAGGTGTGAGTGGGAGGGCGCAGACGGGAACGGCAGGTACCAGAGCTGTGGGGCTGGGTCCGGCTGCTGTCAGTGCTGCAGGGTACCCGGTGCCAGTGTGCTGAACCCCTGGGAGGAGGGTGCGGTTCCCGGAGTCCTTTCCTGGCTGTGGCTGGTCTCTGTGACATGCTGGTGCCTGTCAGTGGGAGGGGCTGAGGGAGGGGCGATGAGGCACTTCACGCTCTTTGGGAATAGCTCTGTACTAGAGAAACACGAGGAGAGGGCTTAGACTTCTGGCATTTCAGGCCCTGCACTTAGTCTCAGGAGACCTGTGTTCAGTTCCCTGCCCCGACACAGACTTCCCGTGTTAGCGTGGTCATGTCATTTAGACAGTTCATGCCCCACGCCCCAGTCAGACAGGACAGAACTTCAGGAAGCCTGGCCTAACCCTTAGGTGGCAGGAGTCCTGAGCAGGTGCTGAGCTGGGCTGGCAAACAGACACGGCGGCGTGGTTTCTCTCTGCTGGGAAGAAAAGCCCTACAGCAGTTTCTCCCTGGCTCCCGTCAGCTGGAGGAGCTGGGGGGTGGAGTGCTTTCGATTTGCATTTAACTTGCATTAACCTAAATTAAGCACAAATGCAAATCGCGCATAGCGGGGGATTACTGCACATGTCGCAGTTCTTGTGCCTGTGGACGAAGGTCGGTGTCAGATAAGAGAGTGGGGTTGGTACTCGCAAGCCAGCTGCACTTAAATCCATTCATATGTGAAGGTCTCTCTGCTGATGCTTAAGATTTACCTCTTGATGAAAGCCCTGTGGCGATGGGCCAGAAATGTTGGGTACAGGTGGAGGATACCCCTGGAAGCATTCAGTCACAAACGTGCATGTAGCTGGCCCCGGTGTGATGGTCGTTTATCTGCTGGAGTGGAACGGCAGCAGCTCCTGTATCCTGCCCAGGTGTCAAGCAGCCCTGTTTAGGGACAGCGCTGCTTTGTTCGAAAGAAAAGCGGGTGAGAAAACACTCCCTAAATCCCGCTTGCTCCAATTATTCCCTGCTGTTCGGTTAACCACAACTGCCTGGATGTCCAATTTTTGCAGGAACCAGGGAAGATCAGTGACTAAACAGAAGCTATGATTTGCATCCTGGAACGTGTAAACGCTTCTTGGTTGCGATGGTTGCCATGAGTGCAGGACAGCAATCGGGGGTAGAGAACTTGCATGTTATAAAAATTCATGTCACGGCTTTAAGTGAAACACATTTCTGGTACCAGCCCATTCACAGGTTGGAGCAAACCAGTCATATTTCTATGTGGGCTACCCTGACAGTCATCCAAAGCAAGCAGGAGTTGGCTTCGCCATCAGGACACTACCAGGTCCCCACTTTGAATCCAAGCCACATGCCGCCAGTCCTTACCTTACGACCACAAAGCATAGACTGAAGCAGGGACAATGCCTTGTACTTGTTAGCACGTATTCACCCACTTTGCTGTAGATGATGAAAAGGAGGGTTTCTGCGCCAGCCTGAATTCAGTGATCTCTTCAGCGCCTTTTAAATCCAAGCTATAGATACTTGGCAATTTTAATGCTAGAGTTGGTCAGGACTACGCCACATGGACAAAGGCGCTTGGACAGTACGATATTTGAAGTGAAGAGTGCTGGTTGAGTTCACCCCTTCAAACTTGTGCACAGCACGAGCTTGCTATTGCAAGCCCATTCTTCCAACCGGCAATCAAGTACAAAACAACTTGGATGAACCCTCGTTCTAAGCATTGGCATACGAAGAGATCTTTGTGCTGTCAAGTTGACGTGCACAATGTGGGGCAGCAGCCCCTGATCTGACCATGACGTGGTACTCCACGCTGTCTCCTTGAACTTTTGTCCACCAAAACATCATCATTCTGCTGTAGGCTGAAAAAAGCAGGATGTAGGCAAACTTGAAATAACGGTGCTTGTGGCAAAGGTTTAATGCAGGAATCCCTTCCTTAGTTGTCAGCAATGAAGGTCCAGAATGGTCACCCACTATTGTGGGTGACTGGATTAACATCAATGAAACAACCTACAGAACTGCTGTCGAGACCCTTGGTTTCCAAAAACGCAGGCACCAGGGCTAGGTTGACGGCAATTACAGAGATGCCCAAGCTGCTGTTGATGAGATGCATGTGACGCACCTGGCTTGGATCCATGACAAAGAGAGGTGCCTTCCGTATAGCTCCTGGAGGCAAAGTCAAATTGTGACAAATGAAAGAGGATTGGTGCAAATATCAAGCAGTTAAACTCCAAGATGCGGCTGATGGGCATGAGCTTACGGCATTCTGTGACAAGCTGAAAGCAGTCTATGGGCCACGCACTGCTGGCTGTTACACCAGTGTGATCTGCTGATGGCCTCACTTTGGTCACAGATAGGACTAAAATCCTTGACCGCTGAGCTGAACGTATTCACAACGTATTGAACCAGACCTCAACTTTTGACAGCAGCATTCTTGAAGATTCCTCAGTGGGCTAATGACTTATAACTGGTTATACCAGTAACTCTTGATGAGGTACCAAAAGCTGTTAACCAGAAGAAATCTGGAAAGACATGTGGTAGTGATGCCATTCCATCAGAAGTTTATAAAGTTGCTGGTGGCCTGCTGAGGTACCATCTCACCCCTTTGTTTAGTGCCATTTGGAGAAGGAGCTAGTCCCTTAGGACTTCAGAGACCGATTGTACACACATACAAGGGTAAAGGTGACTGTGTCTGTTGTGATGGTCATCGGGGCATCTCTCTGTTCTCTATAGCGGATGAGATCCTGGCCCACATCCTTTACAACTGGTTGTGACTATGTATTCAAAAACGGCATTATTCCTGAAAGCCAGTGCAGATTTCATGCCGGTTGAGGCGCTGCCAATGTGATTGTTGCAGCCAGACAGACACGAGAAATGTAGAGGGCCACAGGAGGACCTCTGTCAACAGAAATGGGCTTTCGAAAAAACTTGGGCAAACTGGCTGTCCTGAAAAATTTGTCGACACACGAGATGATCTTCTGTGGCTAGCTTGCACTTAGAAAGTGCTCTGGTGGTGGTCAGTATAAGCGCTATAAAGACATCTCAAAGGCCACCGTGACATCATCTGTCATATCTTCCAGGGATCTGGAAGCTAGTTCAAGATGGATTGTCCTGGCGGCAAACCACTGTACAGGCTCTTAATTGCTTTGAGAGTCAGTGTATCCAGGCACTACAGGAAAAACATAAGATCTGAAAAGAATGTACGACACCTGCAGTTGGCAATTTTTCATGTGACGTCTGTAACTGGTTCTGCCAATCAAGGATTTGTTTAGTTGCTTACCATTGGCAGCGTAGAAGAGGATATCCATCAATTGATGGCTCAGTCCAAGAAGTAGTAGTAGTACCCCACCATCCCAGTGAAGGCCTAGATCCTCTTTATAGGCCAATCTCTGATGGCCTCCACTTTAGTTGGGTCTGGCTTTAAGCAGCCGCTGCCCATGTGGTGGCCCAAGTAGGTTGCCTCAGCCATCCCCACCTTGCACTTCCATCCTAGATAGTCAGCCCAGCCTCCTGAGGCTAGTCTAGCACCTAGTTGACCTGTGACACGAGGACCTCACACATTTGGCTGAAGAGACAAATGTCATTGAGGGTGATAGAACATTTTGCCCTTTCTTATATCAACAGCTGGTCAGCATGACTAGACATGGGGTAGGCATTAAACACTGGAGGGTGGCTGGTTCACCTGCAGTACCAGCATCTTCTGGACCTTCCATTCTAGGTCCTGAGCCATTTTGGTCATGGCTCTGAATAGGGAACAACTTATAGAAGTGTGGGTGCCTCTCTCTATTCTGTGGACAGCCAGGCTAGGGAGTGAGTGCTGGTGGGAGAACAGCTTCTGATGTGAATGCAGCACCCCCATGATCTTCTTTGGCTGGGAGGGGGATAGCTGGTCAAAGAGGGGAATAGATTCCAGCAAGGAGCCAGCTCCACCCCCAGGGCACAGCTCCACCAAGGGATCATTCCCCCCCTCCCTTTCACTTCCTCTCCCAGTGGCTGCACGCAGACAGCACCAAATTCTCCCTGTCCCAGTACCGTTTCATCATGTTGACACACAGAACCCTGGTTAGACAGTCCACCACATAATTCACCTCTTTCAGCTGTTTTACAGTCATTGAATGGACCATCCCAGACGGCTTGTTCCACTGCATGTTTATGAGAACTGTCACTTGGTCCCCAGTGTCGTAGGTTCGGGCCTGAGCATTGTGGTCATACCAGACTTCTTGCTTCCCTTGAGCCCTGGTCAAGTTCTCCTTGGCGAGGCCCATGGGCTCAGCAAGCCTTTCCCAGAAGGTCAATACCTATGTCACCATCAATTCCCCTCCAGGAGAGGCCATCCCCTCTCTCTCATTTCTTAGCAAGTCCACAGATCCCCCTACCCTCCTCCCATGCAGCAGCTCAAATGGGGAGAACCCCTGTGGATTACTGGGGTTCCTCCTTCTATGCAAACAGCTGGTGGGGTAAGTACTTGTCCCAGTCTTGTGAGTGCTGGTTCATAAAAGCTTTCAGCATCTGCTTCAGGGTCCCATTGACCCTCTCCGCCAGCTTAACATCCAAGTAGGATGGGAAACAGGATCGAGGATCACAAGCGAGAAGAAAGCACCCAACACCAAAGCTAGCGGGAAAACATGTATTTGAGGCAATCAGCACCCCAAAGTAAGTTTCCGAACCCTATGCCTCAAGAAGCATTGATCTTACGTCCCTTCAGCAGTCGGGGGGCCCCTGGAATGAATGCAGATGGCCCCAAGGAAGTTGTGTGACACTGGCACCTGGTCCAATGAAGAAATCCGATTTGCTGCCCAGCAGTGTGGTTTTTATAGGCTCCCTTACTTGCAGAGTCCTGATTATATAACATAATGGCTACGTCTACACTAGCACACTACGTTGACGTAGCCTATTTCGAAGTAAGAACATCAAAATAGGCCACTTCAACGCGTATTGTCTACACGTCCTCCGGGGCTGGTTCCGTCGACGTTCAACGTGGAAGTAGTGACGGGGAACATCAAAAGGAGCTGCCCTGGAAGGAAATGCAGAGTGTCCATGCACACAAGCGCTCCCCCCTCGAAATAAGGGGCCAGCAAAGCCTGCGGATGGGGTCACAGGCTGGACTTGCCCTCCTGGGGCAACAGCAGGCCCCTCCCAGATACACTCAGCCTGCACGGCGCAAGGTCCGCAGAGCCAATAACCAGTTGCAGACTCCGTGCACACAGCATGGACCCCCAGCAGCAGCCAGAAGCCCTGGGCTAAGGGCTGCTGCACGTGGCGACCATAGAGCCCCGCAGGGCCTGGACAGAGCGTCTCTCAACCCCTCAGCTGATGGTCGCTACGGAGGACCCTGCTATTTCGAGGTAGCGGGATGCGGATTGTCTACACACGCCCTACTTCGATGTTGAACGTCAAAGTAGGGCGCTATTCCCATCTTGGGATAGGAGTAGCGATTTCGACGTCTCGCGGCCTAACGTCGATTTCAACGTCGAAATAGCGCACGGTGCAGGCAGACGCGATGTGTGCTATTTCCATGTTGCGCCAGCTACTTCGAAGTAGCTAAGTGTAGACGCGCCAATGTTATATATGTTCATTCACTTAGTACGTTGGATTTTCCCTTTCCTGTTTCTGTGCTGCTTCAGTTGCCTATCAGACATTGTTCAGGTGTGGGGGGCAGGTAGGCTGCTCTCCCTGAGTCACAACAGCGGTGGGGGGACTCCGCCTGCACCCTTAGATCACCGTGCCGAAAATGGGCAGCAGCACATCGGCCGCGGCGTCAGCCTCGATGGAGGTCAGAGCCACTGAGTCAGGGTGGAGGATGGGGTATTTCTGACTGGAAGAGGCTGCCTTGCTGAAGGGCCTCGCTACATCCACGGACGCTTCCTGCAACAGCTCCTCTGTGAGAGGCAGTGGCCTCAAGGCGCTTTCCCCTTGTCTCAGGCCTTACTCACCCTCTGGCAGAACTTGCAGGGCTGGCAATACTGATGGACAGCAGCAAAGACTGCTGGCTAGAAAAACTTCTGTAACAGCCTCTTCCGGGCATCCTGGGAGCAGCCAGGTACTTTTGCTGCGCTATTTTTGGGGGACCATTAGTTGCGTCTGGACTCCCCATGGCCCCACTTTCCCTGTGGGAACTCATTCCGATATAGGAATCCCTTCTCCCCCAGGAATCTCTCCCTGCGTTTCCCCTGCTCCACCCCTGCCAGGATTGGGCTGGGCGAGCTGGCCAGGTCCCTCAGCTTCTGGAAGGATGGATCTCTGCGTCTCAGCCTGCAATTCACTGGCCAGGGAAGAGATGGGAACAGATTCCCCCTCTCTGCCTGGGCATAGGCCTTGGAGGAGAGGAAAATATACCCCACAGTAGGTACCACTGTGCTCCCTCTGCTTCCCAGGAGAGGGAACCAAATCAACACAGAGACAACCAAACAGGTGCCAGAGAAGCTCAGCAGGGGTCTTCCACTCATGGGGGCTCTCACAGCAAAGGGAAAGTCAAGAGTGAAGGAAACAACGAGGGAGGGAGAGTGGATGGGATGGTTGGGTCACTAGAATAATGGGATGAGGAGAGAAAAAGGGAACCAAAAATAGTGACAGGGAAGAAAGAAGGAGCAGTAGCCCTAAAGGGATGACCAGGGCTTGGCCAGGCTGAAGGGAAGGGGAGGCAGGGAAGGAAGGGAGCCTGTTATAGAATCCTAGGGCTGGAAGGGACCTCCAGAGTCCAGCCCCCTGCCTAAAGCAAGATAAATCATCCCAGCCAGGACTTGGCAAGATGAGGCTTGGGATGGAGCCTCCACCACCTCTCTAGGCAACGCATCCCAGTGCTTCAACACCCTCCTGGAGAAGGAGTTTTTCTTAATATCCAACCTACACCTCCCCCTCTGCAACTTCAGCCCATTGCTCCTTGTTCTGCCACCTGCCACCACTGAGAACAGTTTCTCCACAGTCTCTTCAGAGCTCCCCTTCAGGAAGTTGAAGGCTGCTATTAAATTGCCCCAGTCTTCTCTTCTGCAAACTAAACAAGCCCAAATCCCTCAGCCTCTCCTCATAGCTCATGTGGTCCAGCCCCCTAATACATTTTGCTGCCCTCCTCTGGACCCTCCAATGCAGCTGCATCATTTCTATACCAGGGGGCTGGGGGGGTGCAAGAACTGCATGCAGTACCCCAGATGTGGCCCTACCAGTGCTGAATGGGGGGAATAATAACTTCTCTAGATCTTCTCAAAATGCTCCTCCTCATGCACCCCACTCTGCCACTAGCCTTTGTGACAACAAGGATACACTGTTAACTCATATCCAGCCTCTTATCCACTATAATCCCCAGGTCCTTTTCTGCTGCACTGCTACTTAGCCACTCGGTCCCCAGCCTGTAACAGGGCTTGGGATTCTTCTGTCTCAAATGCAGGACTCTGCACTTGCCCTTGTTGAATCTCATCAGATTTCTTTTGGTCCAATCATCCAGTTTACCCTATCCCTACCCTCCAATGTATTTACCTGTCTCCCTAGCTTAGTGTCATTTGCAGATTTGCTGAAGGTACAATCCATTCCCTCATCCATGTCATTAATAAAGATGTTGAACAAAATCAGCCCCAGAACTGATCCTTGGGGCACTCCACTTGAAACCAACTGCCTACCAGACATTGAGCCATTGGTCACTACCCATTGGGCCTGATCGTCTAGTCAGTTTCTCTCCACCTTAGAAACCAATTTCTGTGTCCCCCTAGCAGATGTCACTTGTGCCTTTTCATCCAATCTACCTGGCCCTTCAGTCTGTCTTCAGCTCCAGCCAGAGGGCAGGGGCAGGGCTGGGTTTCTTGTCTGGGGAAGGGTTGTGAGGAAGGAGGATGAACTCAGCTCATGACTGTTCAACCTCCCGAGCAGTTATTTGGTGTGTTCCCCCTTTTCTGTTCCCCTTTCTCAGTTTCCCATTCAGCTCAGCACAGAGAATGACTCTGGATTCTCTCTGTCCCAACAGGTAAGGTGACAGTGAATGAGAACAATGAGAAGAATCTTCAGCAGGAAAGACGAGAGCAAGTGTTTCCAGGTGGGGTGTTACTGGGAAGATCTGAGGGGCACTTTTCTCAGAGTCCCGACCAGTGGGAGACCGGTGAGAGTCAGCACAGCCCAGAAAGGCAGCAGGGAAACTCCAATCAGAGGAGCAGAGGGGTGAAAAGAAACAAACCAACGATTCAACAGAAAGTCCCCCATCAACAAGCCCCCTATACCTGCAGTGAGTGTGGGAAAGTCTTCCAACGGAGACAGGCCCTTATTTTACACCAGAAAATCCACACACAAGAGAGTGGTTTCACCTGTCCTGGCTGCGGGAAAAGCGTTTGTCAGTGTGCACCTCTTACTGATCGTCAGAGAACCCATAAAGCAGGGAAACTCTTCATCTGCTCTGACTGTGGGAAAAGCTTCAGTTTGCTCTCATCTCTTAACAATCATCTTACAGCCCATATGGGGCAGAAACTCCATAACAGCTCGGACTCTGAGAAAAGCTTCAGACCCAATTCAGACCTTGTTGGACGGAGAATCCCCACGGGAGAGAAACCCTTCCAATGCTCAGACTGTGGGAAATGCTTCCGTCAGCCCTCGTATCTTAAGAGTCCTCCTACAATCCACACAGCAGAGAAACCCTATAGCTGCTCTGAGTGCGAGAGAAGGTGCTTGTTCCTTAGTGAACGTCAGATCATACATACTGGAGAGGGACTCTACAGCTGTTCTGACTGCCCGCAAAGCTTCAGTAGGCGCTCGCACCTTGTTACACATCAGAGAATCCACACAGGAGAAAGAACCTTCACCTGCTCCGATTGCGGGAAAAACTTCAGTAGAAGCTCAAACCTCCTGAGACACAGGAGATCCCACACGGGAGAGAAACCCTTCAAGTGCTCTGACTGTGGCAAGTTCTTCAGTCGGCGCTCGTCTCTTAAGAGTCATCATGCAATCCACATAGCAGAGAAACCCTACAGCTGCCCTGACTGTGGGAAAAACTTCAGTCGGCGTTTTCACCTTGTTACGCATCGGAGAATGCACACAGGGGAGAAACCCTTCGCTTGCTCTGACTGCGGGAAAGGCTTCAGTCGGCGCTCATCTCTTCAGAGTCATCGTGCAATCCACATAGCAGAGAAACCCTACAACTGCCCTGACTGTGGGAAAAGCTTCAGTACGCGTTTGCACCTTGTTACGCATCGGAGAATGCACACAGGGGAGAAACCCTTCGCCTGCACGGACTGTGGGAAAAGCTTCAGTCCGCGCTCCCCTCTCAACAGTCATCGTACAACCTACAGAGGACAGAAACCCTGTAACTGTTGCAAAAGCTTCAAACCGTGCTCAGACCTGGTTAGACACAGGCGGATGAACACAGGAGAGAAACCCTTCAGCTGCTCTGACTGTGGGAGAAGATTCATACGGAAGTCACACCTTGTTAGACATAGTAGCATCCACACAGGAGAGAAACCCTTCAGCTGCTCTGACTGCGGGAAAAGCTTCAGACAGTGCTCAGACCTTGTTAGACACAGGAGAATCCACACAGGAGAGAGACCCTTCAACTGCTCTGACTGTGGGAAAAGCTTCAGAGACAACTCCGACCTTGTTCGACATAAGAGAATCCACACAGGGGAGAAATCTTCAGGTGCTCTGACTGTTGCAAACCCTTTGGTCAGAACACAAACTTCAGTGAATATCAAAGAATCAACATAGGGGAGAAGCTCTGTCACCTGAATTCCCTTTAAGCTGTGTGGCTGTGTGCAGAAGCCTACTAAGGGCCATGCAAATGCTTAGGGCTGTGGTGAGAGATGCCTCTAGCCCCTGGTCTCAGCCCCAGCCCAGCCCTGGCAGGGGGACAGTCGGCTGTCCCATGGCCCCAGCCCCAGAACAGCCATTGCAGTGAGATGTGACTCTGTGCCCCACTTGTCACAGCAGCCCCGGAGCTCAGGGACAGAGAGCACAATTGTCACTTTCCTAGAACACTGATCCCAGTGGAGTTCAGTTCTGTTCCCTAGAACTGGACTGTAGGGCCTTTTCCACAGTAGGATGGAAGCAGCCGAGTTACTGTTAGCAGCAGTTACCAGCCCCAATGCCAGAGGGCATGAAAGGAAAGAATCATGCTTGAAATTTATTTAAAAAAAAAAAAAAAGTTGAACCTCTCTCGTCTGGCACCTTCCAACCTGACTGCTGCTGAAGCAGAGAATTTGCTGAGCAATGAGTCAGTATTGTCCAGCAGCATTACCAATCCTTCCACTGGTTCCTGGGCTTTTAGAAGATGTTTAGGCTATGTTTAGACCAGGCGTGTCCAGCCCGCGGGCCGCATGCGGCCCTGGACAGCTAGAAATGCAGCCCCACAAGATCGTAAACTTTTAACATTATTATGTGATTTATATACATTAACTATATTATATATTTTATATGCGGCCCAAGACAATTCCTCTTCACTCAGTGCGGCCCAGGGAAGCCAAAAGGTTGGACACCCATGGTTTAGACTGTTGTTGCTATTTCAGGATACAGATGTATGCTGAAATAGCAACTCTATGGTTTTTCCCCACACTTGAAATAGCAGGGCTATTTCTAGCACGGTATTCTGGTTCCACTATGCCTTGTCATGAGACTGTTTGAAATAGGCCCTTTGGGGCACCAGGTTTGAAATGAGGTATCTCAAAATAATTTATGCGGTTTTTGTTGAGCAAATTGCAAAAATTATTTCAAATTACAACGACAGTCTAAACATAGCATTGGGGTAAATTCCAGCTAAGTAACAGCACAGAACCCTGTGAGCCAGGACTGGTGGCTGTAAACAAACTTTATGGGACTGCAGAAAACTTGGTCACATCCTTGATGTAGTGGACATCCAGCCAACTACAATCATGCTGGATGATGGATGTTGCTGGACCAGAAAGTGACGGATTAGAGAGGTTCAGCCTCCACAGCCTTAAAACTACCTGAGATAATTCTTCTAAAAATAAAACATGAATCGGTTATTGTTCGTGCCCTCTCAAATATATGGTGAGAAGTCTTAGAACGGTAGCTGTGTTAGACTTCTACTCGGCCTCAGGCTCTGCCCCCAACTCCATCTGTTCCCCAGACACTAACGCTGCCTTTCTCCTCCCGCACATCCTTAACAGCACCGAACAGCTCATCATAGCAGATAGGAGGCACCGGCTGAGGCTTAAGCTGATCTGTGGGGCCCAAGTCTGCAGGGGAGGGCAGGATCTGATCCGTGTTATGCTTTAAGAAGCACATGGGGTCTTTTTCAGAGGGATAAGGCAAGAACGCTGCATTTGAGAATACAGCACTATCATATTATGTGCCTATAATATACTTAGTTTACTCACAGGCATACAGACTGTCTTGTGGTTGCTTATAGTTACCCAAAGTCGCTCATTCTAATCCATTGGCCAGATGAGTTAGATATGAGAGTGGAGCCAGGTTCTGTTGATCCGGATCAGTGCTCCCATGTTAACAAGATGAGAAGAACCCAACCCTGTAGTGAGACCCACATCTTTCATATGGTTCAGTCCGTAGTTCTGGTTCTGTCCCACTGCCCCAGGCACTGAGAGTCACCAGGCAAAGGCAGGTGGGTTTGACCCTTTGCCATGGCCCCAGGTTTCTGTGTGACTCATCACCTACAGATGGGACTTGATTTTCCTCTCTGGGTGGGTCACTGCTGTAGAGTCCAGCTCTCGTTGTCCTTCAGCCACCAAGTCTTTGTTGTGGAGACAGGCGGCTACAGAGGGTAACTCTCTCAGCATCCACATTCACACCCCTCCTCACCCAGAGACAGCACAAGGTTTACAGACGAATACATCAGCAAAATGGAGTCTTAGATCCAATATGAAGTTAGATACAGAGCGTCTTACGAATATAAAATAACCAACAGAAAGGATAGTACAGAGGTACAAAGTAGTGTAAAATAAGAAATCTAAAGAGTAATACAAAAGCCTGTGTCCTATTAAAAAGATTCAGGGTTATATAGGGTGATACAAAGACAATAATAATAATAATACAAAGTTTCCATTAAAAGGTACATTACTATCCAGGGTTGCTACGTCCATGGGGCTGCCAGTGGGTGCTGGCCACCCACAACTTTTTCCCATAGGTACAGCAGCCCCAGGGTCTGATGGACTCAGCGTCTGTGCCCCGAAGCAATGGGCGCAGGATCAGACTGCAAAGTCCTGGATCAGAAACCATTCTGTAACTTTCTGCATGCAGGCCTTCCCGCAGATACCAAGCCTCTGTGTGTCTAGCTATGAAATAGATATCACAAGGATCACCAGGTTTCCTGAATTTGGCATGATTATAACGTTTGGCATTTTAATGAACTTATAAGTTGCTGGGTATTGAAAGCTGGGAAATGAAGTAATTCTCCTTACTGGCCTAGAAACAAAAGGCACTTGCAAGAAACCCAAACTGTACCTTTTTAAAAAAAAAAAAATTTTCTGTTGCATGGGTTTTGAATGTGTGGTGCTGGCAGTACTTCGTATCTCTGTGTGACACGGATCCAGAAACGGGGGCGTAACTAGTAGGTTAAATGACCCAAACCGAAAAGTATATGAATGAGAATTAAGGCCGCCTGTAACACAGCCATGTTAGACTGGGTATAGCTTGTTAGATGTTAACCGTGTAACTTGGGTTTGTTAATTTGCTTTCACATCTTAATTACACTGTATTATGCTTATGGAAGTTTTGGTTAATGTTAGAGTGGACGACGCAAGATATTAGAGGAAGCAGCCTTACTTACGTTGTCCTCAAACCAGTCCAGTTGAAGTACGGCAGTTTGAGGTCATGAGGAAGGCCGTCCAATCTTAAACCTCTCTGTAAACCTCTGACGAGATGCTACAAATAGACCTGCTACTAACCTAACAGCAGCAAGATGGTAACTAGTGGCGTAGAGGTGCATGACTCTGAAGTCTGGTCCATCTGCAGAACCTCCAACAGTGAGACCTCAGGAGTGGAAGAGACTGGTGAACTTCCTCTCCAGCTGGTTCATCCCAAGGACATCGAGTTTATACCCCATCAAAGGTAAGTTGTATGTGGTACTGGTCTAGGAGTTAAGAGTTGGTTACAGAAAGAAAATATAAAAATCTGGTCTAATTCCTAAATTTTATCACGCTAAGGCAAATTGACAGTTTGCCTTTCCCCATAACCCATGACAGTTTGTGCTTGCTGGAAGCTTTTCCGCTTCAAAGCTTTTCTTGCCTTTCAAACATTTTTTTTGCCTTCAGCATAGGTGTGGGAGGAGAGGCGACATGGTGATGTTATTGGCCCTTATTTTGTACTCTCCAGGTACCAGAAAGATCCTTGCTGTGTCCTGGGGCCAGGCAGCCTATGGTGTATGTGCTGAAGCACCTGCCTTTTGTGGCAATTGTGAACCTCAAGTCTGCAGCTCCCCTGCTGGTGAATGGCCAGCGATGATGCCTTAACATCTGGCTGGCTCTTGGTCACCCTGGCATTGCCTCTACAGAGCTAGTCCATGGGTGTTTTGCAGATTTATGTTTCACTTACTATTTTTTGTCACCAAAGCTAATGTAAGAAATGTACATTTGTGAGAGACAATTGCTTTTCCTCATGAGTATGTTACACATGCCCGAGTAGCCTAAGGGCTAGGGCATTGGCCTCCTAAACCAGGGATTGTGGGCTCAAGCCCTCCCTGAGGTAATGGCTGCTTTGATTAGTGTCAGTTACAAGTTAAGTTTGGATTTTTTTTTGCCATGGAAACTATGAGACCTTTGAACATTTGGAAAGAATCTCCCACAAATGTTGTCGTAGAGTAAAAATTCCCAATGGGTATCATGGCTTATGTTAAGACCTGTTTTCCATTCAGCTTGAATCGAATAATCTGGTATAAGACCTCACTAAACAAGGGTCATAAATAACAGTTAGTGTTAGTGAGATCCTGCTGTCCCTGCCCTTTGTCGTACATAATAGGCCTAGGCAAGCCATAAACAGAAATGGTGCCTTAAAGTCGGGGGGAAGCGGTATCTGCCCCAACGGCTGCATTCCAAGACCATTTCAGACCTCAGAGAAAGGCTTAGGCTGTCACTTAGATAGCACATCTTCCTTGTTCTCCATACCCAACACTGTTCACAGCTGCCAGCGCGGACTCTCAGAGATAAGAATAACAAAATCAGTACATTTGCCATTTACTTTTGCTGTTTTGCATTAATTCGCTCAGCTATGTCCCACTGAATCATACTTGTCTGGAAAGAATCAGCATCACTCCCCTGGACATGTGCTTGGAATTCCATGCATGCATTGTTTAATTACATTGTTAAGAAACACCACCTCTTTATTAGATTACAATGTTATGTGATCCATGAGTGGAGTCACTCTGTAACCGTTTAGATTATTGGTTTATTGTGCTCATTTTGTCTTACTCCTAGAACCTATCCGGGAGCCGGGGAACTCCCATTCTATCCTTTCTCTCTGCCCATTGGCATCCTATATGATCAAGTGTAACTAATTGCTTGACAGTGCCCACTGAGCCTAATAAGCATAGTGGCACTCGGCCGGTGCTGTGTCTTGATTCATACATGGTGTCCAGACTTTGTCCCAACAGTCATCTTTCACCAGACAAGAGCTGGAAGACACGTTAATTACAAAGCTGGAGTCAATGTACCTTAATTCAAGATTCTGCTCCATCTCCACTGTGGGAGACTCAATGGGAACAAACTCTCCCTTTGATGTCCCTTACTCCCAGCGAGGGTGAGGAGTCCTGGCATTGATGGAGGAGCCTGAGAGTTGAATTTCACGCATCCCTCCCAGGTGCACAAACTCAAACTCTGGAAGGTCGACCATGGCAGCGTCTATCCACCCCAGAGTGAGGCCATTCCTTAGGCTCTGGAGCTGATAGTATTCCAGTGGTCGAATCAGAAAGAGGCTTTTTGATGCCCCCTGAACGGATGTTGACACAATGGAATACGACACGTGGTTTTAGCTCTTCTTGTGCCAATGTTGTTAATTCCGTGACTCGGGAAGCAATCAAACCAGCTCTTAACACTGCTGGCTTGCGGCAATAGATTTACCTGATGTACATAATGTGTCAAACCATTTTTCTCTTTCACCCTGTTTTCTTTCTTTCTTTGTTAATAACCCTTAAGCTTTTAGATTCTAAAGGATTGGCCTAGCAGGCTGTTTTGGGTCAGATCTGTATTTTGACCTGGGGCTGTGACTGGCCTCTTTGGTGACTGGAAGACTGCTTGTGTGTCTTCCTGCTGGCCTAGTGGCAAACAGAAGTGCCCTTTGTGACACCTTATAACACAGGACACCCAGACTTGGGATGTCAGTAGCCCTGTCAACTGGCCCTGATTTGACCCTCATAAACAGTGTCCAAGAAACATTCATATAGGCCAATAGGGTCTCTCTGACCTTTGTGTTCTCCAGTATAATAGACGGAATTAGTACTGGCTAAAGCCTTCTCTGCTTGACCCACACCTGTCACAAACAACAAGCAGTCCTGGCGCACCTCAGAGACTAGTACATCACATTTCGCTCCTGACGGACATTCAATGCAGTAGCAGCTCTAATTGAACTGTAGCCTGCCGTCAGAGCAGTTTTAGGGGCACGCTCTTGTGTGAACTGTCTGATGTGAAATGGGGTGTGAGCTCGTCTCATACAATGTTCCATATAACTTTTCCCACGTGCACAGAATGAACTGTGTTATGGGCACCAATGTGGAAGTGGGGTGGAACACATCAGCTCGGTGCAGGAAACAAAAGTCCTGTGGTGGGTTTGGGGCTCGGGGGTTGGACTGTTGGGAAGGGGATGCAGGGCTGAGGAAGACATGCTGGGCTTTGTGTGGATGAGGGGCCTGGGCGGGGTACAGCCCACCATAGGACTATGGCAGGGAGAGAGAACTTCCTCCAGTTTGCTCAGGTATTGCTATGAGGAGAGTAGAGAGGCACCTCTCCCTGTCATGGCAGCTCTGGGGCTGGGGCTGTAGGATAGCTGTCTGTCCCCCAGTTGTGGCAGGTCCGGGCAGGGCCAAGATCACTGGTTAGGCATCTCTCTGCCCATAGCATTTAGGCAGCGCTTAATAAGCTGCTGCAGTATCACATTGCCACACAGCTTCAAGGGAACGCAGGTTACAGGTTTTTCTCTCCTATTTTGAGTTTTTGCTATTCACTGAGGCTAAGTCTATACTGCAGGGTTTAGAGTAGAAAGACAAATTTGTGTGTTTGAATTCATATTCAAATTCGACACATTAATACGGTATAAACAGAGCTCTCGATTACCTCACGCATTACAAGGACTGCTCCCCTTCCTTTGATGTTTGTAATTATCTCAGGCAGGACAACTAACAGTCTCCCGCACCCCCCCACCGCCCAGTCCTATATATTTGTCAGTTGTTAATTGCAATTTTGTTTTAGTCTACTGTACTTACAAATGGGAGTCTGTATTGGAAATGAGATTGAGCTGCTGAAGTGGGGCTGTCCCACGAAAGCTCAGCACCAAATAAATCACTTTGTTAGTCTTTAAAGTGCTACATTTTTGCTGTTTTTTTTTAAAGAAATGTTATTCCTGACTAGTGCGTCCACGCCGCAAACGCATTTCCAAATTGTGTATTCACACTACAGAGCGCTAGTCAGAAATAGGAGCAATGCATTTTAGGTGTGTATCCCATCATGCCTTGCCTTGTATTATGGGACGTCACCAGGAAACGCAAGGGCCCCTGCGAATCAGAAGTTGTCCTATGAGCCCCTTATCTTCCTAAATCAGCCCCGATAGGTTCCCGTTTCTTTCCATGCCATTCCAAAATGCTACAGGGAGCCCAGCTCACCTATGTGTGCAAGGAAGCTGCCATGGATTATACATTGCAAGAAGATGTGGCCACACAGCAAACACTGCAGAAGCCAGGACTACAAACTAAAAGCCAAAAAAGGTCAGTGTGTGTTGAATTATCCTGTGGGAATAAAATAGAAAAAAAAAATGGAACCAGTGCATGGCCAGTGTTTGATTGCTTTGAAATCAAGCAGGGGAATGACTCATGAAGGTTTTTGTTTTTTTTTAAATAAGCACAGATTGCTGGCGGGGGCAGGGATATGCTTGTCGGGGTAGGGGGGGATTCAGTGTCTGGATGGGGGAAAGAAGAGGTGCGGGGGGTCAGTGGAACAGATGTTTTTTTTTCTTTTTATGTAACTTTGAAAAAGAGATTCACTAATTGTTTGCAATTAGTAATAGTGTTGCACTTTATTTCAGATGTACTATACCGAAGCATATGTTGAGTACACACTGGTAGGCAGTGTAATAGATCATATTTCAGTCTAACGTTTATGTCTCAGGGAACGTCCAGTTCGCAGCATGTGTGTTTTGAAACTGTGGCTATAGATTTATCGTAACTCAGAATGGAACTTGATGAAGTAAGTCCCTATGGCAAACTAGCAAAACATAAGGGGTCCCTTCCCTGTTTGATGACGCACATTTACAGGGTCTACATTGCAAACTGTCAAGAGGCTCTTAAAACAGCAAAGTGTTATGGACTCACAGATTCCTAGGGCTGGAAGGGACCTCAGGAGCTCATCCAGTCCAGCCCCCTGCTTAAAGCAGGATCAACCCGAACTGTGTCATCCCAGCCAGGACTTCGTCAAGTTGGGACTTAAAAATCTCTAGGGATGGAGATTCCGCCACCTCTCTAGGTAACACATCCCAGTGCTTCACCACCCGCCTGGGGAAAGAGTTTTTCCTAATATCCGACCTACTCCTCTCCCTCTGTGATTACTACATACTATATCCTGCAAGTATTTCATAAAGTCTAAATACTAAACACATTTTTATAACCGGTTTAACAATGTTTACATGCACATGCAGTCCCACAGCGACCCAAACCAGGGCTGGAACTTGGCGTGCAGGAGCAGTGGGCAGACCCACTGCAGCCTCATGGAGCCCTGACCCAGGGCTGGAGCTTGGACGGTGGGGCAGGAAGGAAGACTCTGCTGCAGCCCCATGGTTCCTGGACTGGAGCTGGAGATATGTGTGGGGAGCCAGCAGGGAGATGCTGCTGCAGCCTCACAATGCCTGGACCTTGGCTTGAGCTCCACGTATGGGGTAGGTGAGGAGACTGCTGCAGCCACACAGTGCCTGGACTAGGGCTGAGCTGCATGCACAGGGCCAGTGTGGAGACCCCACTGCTGTCCCAGACTGAGGCTGAATCTAAATGTGCAGGCCCAGGGGCCAGATCCACCGTAGCCTGTGGAGCCCAGACTAGGCTGGAGCCCAATGGATGGACCAGAGCCCCCAGGAGATGGCGCTCTGCTGAGCCAGCACTGGAGTCCTACTACATCTGTGCAGCCGCATGGCTTGAAGAAGGGGGATCCCCACAATTTGGGACAGCTGGGAAAAAAGTAGTGGAGGCTGCAGTGCTGCCAAGAGGGGTTACTCAAGCTTCAGCTTGATGGACTGCCTCTCAGGAGGCCAATTAAGCTGTAAGTAGCTCTGCTTCATACACACTGATTCCATTGCAGATGTGGGAGTGAGGGAGGTGGCAAAAGACATTTGTTTTGGTGGAGTTACTGTTCTGACGTACATGCCCTGTTACTTCCGAATAACAGGCTCAGCTGTGTGGTTGCAAGGTGTTTTCTTCCACAAGAAAGGGGTTTTTACAGCAGGAAAAATCGGGGTAGACAAGCCCTGAGGCTTGGGGTCTGACAAAAGGTTTTTGCCACTGTCAGGGCAATCAAAGGTTCCTCACCTGTGTCGATTCTCTGATGTCGAACAAGGCGTGATCTCAGTCTGAAGCATCTCCCACTGTCGGAACAGTTGATGGCATTCTCTCCTATGTGGCGTCTCTGATGACGAATGAGATTTGCCCATTCACTGAAGCTCTCCCCCACAGTCAGAGTAGTTAAAGGGCCTTGCTCCTATGTGGATTCCCTGATGTGTACTCAGGTGTGTGCTCTGACAGAAGGTTTTTCTTGAAGTCAGGACAGCTGAAGGGTTTCTCTTGTGTGTGTGTGCGTTCGTCTGTGTCTAACAAAGTCCGAGATCTGCCTGAAGCTTTTCCCACAGTCAGAGCAGTCAAAGGGTTTTGCCCCTGTGTGGATTCGCTGGTGTTTAATCAGGTGTGCGCTCTGACAGAAGCTTTTCCCACAGTCAAAGCAGTTATAGGGCTTCTCGCCTGTGTGGGTTCTCTGATGACTAATGAGATTTGAGTGGCGATTGAAGCTTTTTGTGCAGTCAGCGCATTTAAAGGGCTTCTCTCCTGTGTGGGTTCTCTGATGAATAATGAGACTGGAGCGATGACTGAAGCTTTTCCCACAGTCGGGGCAGCTAAAGGGCTTCTCTCCTGTGTGGACTCTCCTGTGTATAACAAGGTGTGACCTCAGTCTGAAGCTTTCCCCACAGTCAGCGCACTCAAAGGGTTTCTCCCCTGTGTGGGTTCTCCGATGACTAGTAAGACTTGAGTGATGTCTGAAGCTTTTCCCACAGTCAGAGCAGTCAAAGGGCTTCTCCCCTGTGTGGGTTCTCTGGTGTGTAATCAGGTGTGTGTTTCGACTGAAGCTTTTCCCACAGTCTGAGCAGCTGAAGGGTTTCTCCTGTCTGTGTATTGTCTTATGTCTAATAAGGTTTGAGCTGTGCCTGAAGCTTTTCCCGCAGTCAGAGCAGTCAAAGGGCTTCTCCCCTGTGTGGGTTCTTTGATGTGTAATCAGGTGTGTATTCCGACTGAAGCTTTTCCCACAGTCAGAGCAGCTGAAAGGTTTCTCTCCAGTGTGGATGCTACTATGTCTAAGAAGGTGTGACCTCCGACTGAAGCTTTCCCCACAGTCAGAGCAGTTGAAGGGTTTCTCTCCTGTATGGATGTTACTATGTCTAACAAGGTCTGAGCTCTGTCTGGAGCTTTTCCTGCCATCAGAGCAGTTACAGTGTGTATCTTTTGCATGTATTACGTGATGTTTAGTAAGGTGTGAGAGCTGACTGAAGCACTTCTCACAGTTGATGCATTTGAAGGGCTTCTCTTCCGTGTGGATTTTCCGGTGTAAAATAAGGGCCCGTGTCTGTTGGAAGACTTTCCCACACTCTCTGCACCTGTCGGGTGCCTCTTGATGAGAGATTTTCTGTTGAACAGTTTTGTCTCTCTTCACCTCCCTTCTCCTGTGACTGGAATCGCGCTGTCTCACCCCTGCATGGTTTTCCTGCTGCTTTTCTGGACTATGTGGCGTCTCACAGGTCTCTCCCTGTTCAGGATTGTGAGGAACATGCCATTCAGATATTCCCAGTAGCATCCCCCGTACAGCCACTTGTTCCGATCCTTCCGGCTGAAGAGTCTTCTTGTTGTTCTCACTCACTGTCCCATCACCTGCTGGGACAGAGGGAGAAACATGCTTTGTGCTGAGCTGAGGTGATGGCCCTATTCACTCTGATCCTGCAGAAACACCTGCTGAGGGTTGCCAATGTTGTACTAGCTCCTTGCTGCCCCCCCACAAGCCATATGGATAGGACATTTTTAAACCTGTCAATACCTAGGGGCTGATATCGGGCCTGTAGGTCTGCTTTCATCAGCATGCAACAGCCACCTTCAGTATGACCAGTAGCCAGGTGTGACTACATTGTACCACCACCCTGCAAACAAAGCACTAAGCAAAATTGTAACACCGCCCTGCAAACAAAGCACCATGTGAGGAAGCAGAAACGCTGCCAGCAGTCTCAGGGGTACATTGACCATCACCTGGTGGGTATGTGATTTGAGCAACACTCCAAAGGTGCCTGTCCAACCTCTTCTGCAGGGAGGTGGTTCCATCCTTCCCTCTCAGCTGGACATATTCTTCTTTTCCCGTAGGTCCTATCTTGTGAGGCCATCCCGCATACCTTCAGCCAGATCCCTTCTTGGACCAGCATTTAGTCTTTGAGAAGCCCCCTCATCTGTATGCTGCTGTGATCAGCTTATTGGCAGCGTAACAGACGGTAAGAACCTGTTGAACTGAGGATTCCTTCGGGGAGGTTGGCTGGGCCTGGCCAGGAGACAGGTGCAGAGGTGGGGAGAAATGGGTTTCATTCAGTACAACAATGGGGTGGTGTGTCCCACTGCTCTGCTGAGACTGCCCCAGGGGATCAGTGTCAGGAACAGAGCCTGCCCAGCACTCCTGCCACCTAACCCATGGGCAAGGCTGCCTGATGACTTGCCCTGTCTCACTGGAGAGTGAAGCTGTCCTAACTGAATCCCTTAAATCGCTACACGCAGAAGAGCCAGGTAAGCCAATGAGAGAAAAGAGATTTCTTTGGAAGCAGTTGCCTGCGCAGAGGGGAGGGGGGGGTCTTTGTCTGCAGGCTTAATCCGGCAAATATCCTGGCCACATCATAATCAGCCCATAGATATGCAAATAGAAAGGAAATGTTTAGTTAGATACAATCAGGTTATTTTTATTTTGGGTTTGATGTGGAACAGCTCAGTCTGGTTGATGTGATGTATTTTTCCCCTGTACATTATAACTTCTAAGAAGAATCCCAAGAAAGTAATTCTATGTGCTCTAATATTAATTTGTAGTTGCTTTAATTACATCCAGCAACCAAGTATGCTTATTTACTTTCTCGGTATTTCTTCATCTTTTGTGAATAAATTGCTCTTTAAGGCAATGATTTGATTTATGTGTCCTAGATTAGTGTCTGTGTAATTCCCTGCCTAGGGCTAAAGGGCCAGCTATCAGATTACAGCTCTTTGTTTCTAAGCTCTCTCCTAACGAAAGGATCACCTAATAAATTATTTTGTTAATCTTTAAAGTGGTACATGACAGCCTGTTTGTTTTGTTAGGATACAGACTAACACAGCTGTCTCCTAAGGAAAGGGTGAAGCTTAGGGTTACCCACAGGGAAATATCCAAGTGTGTCTTCCTGGATTTAAGGGGGACTTTCCCACTTGATGGGGGCAGTGATTACCGCCCCACGGTCAGGGAATCTTGACTTGGAGTAATCTGGAAGTTGGGAGCTGGACCTGACAACCTCTTGAGGTCCCTTCCAGCCCTAGGATTATGATATTCTATGAATCTGTGACCTTAGGGAGCTTTTTTAAGCAAAGCCCATAGAGGTAAGACATTTCAAAGGTTTTTGCAGACCCCCATTTTCTGAACTCAGATCATCAGAGTGGGAATCATAGAATCCTAGGGCTGGAAGGGACCACAGAAGGTCATCGAGTCCAGGTCCCTACCAAAAGCAGGAGCAAACCTAACTAAATCCTCCCAGACAAACATTTGTGAACCTGGGACTTAAAATCCTCTATAGATAGAGATTCCATCACCTTTCTAGGTAATGCATTTGAGAGCTTCATCCCCATCTGGTGAAATACTTTTTCCTAATATCCAACCAACACCTTCCCCTCTGTAACCTAAAACCATCGCTTTTTTTCTGCCATCCATCGCCACTGAGAACAGCCTCTTTCCATCGTCTTTAGACCCCCACTCCCCACCAGGAAGTTGAAAGCTGCTAGCAAATCATCCCTCACTCTTCTTTTCTGGCAACGAAAGAAGGCTAAATCTCTCAGCCTTTCCTCATAGGTCAGGTGCCCCAGAGCCCTAATCATTTTTATTCCCCTCCACGGGACCCACTCCAATGCATCTGCATCCTTTCTATAGTGGGGGGTGGGGTGCAGCCCAGAACTGGACACAGTGCTCCAGATGTGGCCTCACTAGTGCCAAATAAAGGCAAATGATAATTTCTCCAGACCTACTGGAAATGCTCCTCCTAATGCACCACAATATGCTGTTAGCCTTCTTGACTACAAGGGCACACTGCTGACTCATATCCAACCTCATCCATTGTAATCCCCAGGTCCTTTTCTGCTGCACTGCTACTTAGTCAGTTGGTCCCCAGCCTGCAACTGTACTTTGGATTCTTCCATCCCAAGTGCAGGACTTTGCACTTGTCCTTGTTGAACTTTAGATGATTTTTGGTCCAAACCTCCAATTTATCTAGGTCACTCTGGACCCTATCACCTACCCTCCAACATATCTACCTCCCCCAGCAAATTCGCTGAGGGTGCAATCCATCCCTTCATCTAGGTCATTAATAAAGATGATGAACAACACCAACCTAGAACTGATCCTTGGGGAACTCTACTAGAAACTGACCACCAACCAGCCACCGAGCCATTGATTACTACCTGGTGGGCTCAACTGGCTAGACAGCTTTCCATCTTACAGTCCATGTATCCAATCCAGACTTCCTTAACTTATGGGCAAAAATATTGCGGGGAAACTGTATCAAAAGCGTTGCTAAAGTCAAGGTGTATCACATCCATTGACTTCCCCACGTCCACACAGCCAGTTACTGCATCATAGAAGCCAATCAGATTGATCAGGCACGACTTGCCCTTGGTGAATCCATACTGACTATTCCAGATCACTTCCCCCTCTTCCCCAGTGCTCCCAAATGGATTCCTTGAGGATCCCCTCCATGATTTTTCTGGGGACTGAAGTGAGGCTGACCAGTCTACAGTTCCCTGGATTGTCCTCCTTTCCTGTTTTAAAGATGGGTGCTACATTTCTTTTTCCTGAATTATCTGGAACCTCTCCTGATCTCCATGAGTTTTCAAAGATAATAGCCAAAGCTCTGCAATGACATCTGCCAATTCCCTCAGTACCCTTGGATGCATTAAATTCAGACACATGGATTTGTGTGTGTCTAGCTTTTCCAAATAGCTCTTAAACTGTTCTTTCTGCACCAAGGGCTGCCTACCTCCTTCCCAAACTGCATTGCCCAGTGCTATAGTCTAGGAGCTGACTTTGTTTGTGAAGACTAAGGCAAAAACAGCATTGGGTACCTCAGCCTTTCCCATATCATCTGTCACCAGGTTACCTCCCTCATCCAGTAATGGCCCCACACTGTCCCTGATCACCCTCTTATCGTTAACATGCCTGTAGAAACCCTTCTTGTTGCCCTTCAGATTCTTCGCTAGCTGCAGTTCCAACTGTGCTTTTGCTTTCCTGATTACTATCCTACATTGTCCAGCAACATCTGTCCTCACTAGTCATCTATCCAGGTTTCCACTTCTTACATACTTCCTTTTCGAATTAAGCCTTGCCACAGATTTCCCTGGTAAGCAAAGCTGGTTGCCTACCACATTTGCTTTTCTTACTGTGCATCAGGATGGTTTGTTCCTGTGCCTTCAATAAGGCTTCTTTAAAATATTGGCACTTCTCCTGAGGTTGTCCACCAGTAGATTCTCTGTCTAGTACGTAGGCCACTACGAAGTGGATTTTCTAAGGGATACACCACTCCTATAGCTGCACTGCTTCTCAACAGTTACTTCGACTGTGCTGTTGGTTATGTCCCTGGAGAAGCTCACGCAGGCATATCCTCCTGGAGCTCAGAGCAGGCTGCTGATATGCTCAAGCTGTTTGTCTGCAGACATGTGCCCTGAACCACTTGGCCCCATACATAGGTGGGCATCCCAGCCGAGTAGTGAAGCAGCCATCTTGATCAGGATGGCTGGGGAAGCTCTCTGGAACAGAAACCCATTGCCAGTGGTTCCCAAACTTTTCCTGGTTGTGGAACATTTGGACACCACGGCGCTCACTGTGGAAGGCTTCATCTTTTTTACATCATACTAACTATGAGGGGCTGAGCTGCAGCTGCACATGGTCAAGAGGTTTCAGCCGGACTGTGCGGGGCCGGGGGTTTGAGCCACAGCCACATGGGACCAGGAGGGTTGAGCCAGGGTTGAGCCACAGCAGTGCAAGGCCAGGAGAGTTTGAGCCGCAGCCACGGGGGCCTGGGTGGTTTGAGCTGGGGCCGGAGGGGGTTGAGCCACAGCTGTGCAGGGCCAGGGGGTTTGAGTGGGGGCTGTGGCTGGGGGTTCAGCTGCGGTTGAGCACGGTCACAGAGTTTGAGCTGGGGCTGGAGGGTGTTAAGCCAGGGCCAGGAGTTGAGCCACGGGTTTACTGTAGGTTGGAGCTAGTGGTGAGCAAAACTGTAAGACTGAGCAAACTGCATCCCCAAATTTATTTTTTTTTTCCCAGCAAATGAGGAAGACACCATCGTTAATCAATTTCCCAGGTGGAACACTTTGCAATAGCTCATGGAACACCAGTGTTCTGCTTTGGAACCTAGTTTGGGAACTGCTGCCCTTTGCATACATTTTGTGACTGAGCCCACCAACCGAGAGAGCTTCCTCCTGTGGTTGGGATGCTCAGTTTTGTTCCGCGGATGGATATGGGGCCTGAACACTGAGCTGAACCAGGCCTACATTGGTCTCATCCACAGGCACACATGGGACACAACAGAGACTGATGTGGCAGAGGAGACAGACATTGCCTGGCTGTTACGCTGGGGCTGACCTGTAATGTGAGGACGAGGTTTTGGACTCTATAATCTGTGTAGGTGCAGTAAAGTTTTGGTTGTCTGGCTGTCCAGAAGTGCCCCAGTAAACCTGAGTGTACGAGCTGGTGTCAAGGTGCACTTTGACACGTGTATGCATACGCCCAGGTTGGTGAATAGTGTTCTGGTCAAAGAGGTTGCTTGTTGGTTCTGATCCAGAGAGTGGCTCTTATTAAACAATTGTCTAGCTAGGGAAAGATGGCTACTCCCTTTGTTCTCAGATGCACAGTGACCACTGCTAGGACCTTTGACAAGACTCTTGGTGCTGTGCATAGCCCAAAGGGTAGCACCCTGTATTGAAATTGTTGGTTCGCTATCACCAACACTTCACAACCTTTTCAAGACGGGGACCCCTTTTGAAAATTCAGGAAGACTTTCTGATCCAAGGCAATTCAAAAGTGGGGTAGGGAGAAGAGGAGGTTCTCTCCTGAGAAAAATGAACCCCCAGCCGCAGGACCCTCGCTGGGTGTGGTTTAACTTTCTGAAGTCTAGTATGGGTCTCCAACTCCGTTTTTTTCTGTGGGAGGAAGTACAGTGAGTAGAAGCCTCTTCCCCTGTGCTCAGAGGGTACCTCTTCTATAGCCTCCAGCTGTAGAAGACTTTTTGCCTCTTGCACAAGCGCAGACTTTGAGAGAGGGGTCCCTGAAAAGGGATGGGGTGGGGTCTGGAGATGAATGGGATGATGTAACCAGCATGTACAATATCTAAGACCCACCTGTCAGTGGTGATGGCTCACCATGCAGGGTGGAATGCTGTTAACCTTGAGCCAAAGATGGTGTGTGACTCAGTCTGAAGCTCACAGGTTAAGGGGGCTGTCTGACTCTCAACCAAATCTTCCAACAACTGGCGGGCTGAAGCCTGGCAGGTCAGATATTGCTCTTTTTTCTTGGACTGTGTAGGATGTCGTCTGTTGTCACAGTTTGTTATTGAATGGTGATGCTTATGCCTGTAACTAAACTGTCTGTTTTGTCGTCTTCTTGCAGCAACTGCTTGGATGCCCAGGGTGCACAAGGTGACCCCCAATACTTGAGAGAATGAAGTGTTGTGTTCACGTTTTCAGCAAAAGGCTGAGACATTTCAAAAGGAACATCCTCAGCTGTGGTTTGGACATCCCTGGGAAACAGGATACCCACCTCATGACAACTGGTGATGCTAGGGACCTGGTGGTGGTGTCTGCTGCATCCAAGGCTGACTGAAGGGCTGTTCTTGAGATAAGAGCCTTCTCTCAGGAGGGCTTTGTACTGGTCTCTCTCGTTGTCTGGTATCGCATCAATAAAAATATGCAGTTGATTGGAGACCTGGGGCGTGTACCTTGCAAGCAATGCTATGTAACTGGAGATGTGAAATTGTAGGCTGGTGGATGAATACACTCTCTTCCCCATGGCATTCAGCCCTTTCCACTCTTTATCCCCCGGGGTGAATACGGAGCTCTGCTGCCTACCCTTCTGGTTTACAGCTTCTACTATCAATGAGTTGGAGGGTGGATGGGAGAAAAGGAACTCAGCTCCCTTGGAGGCTACATGATACTTTCACTCCAGCCTCTTAGACGTAGGAGGAACAGAGGCTGGTGTTCCGGAGGAGCCTGGCTGGGTCCAGCAGGGCTTTGTTAATCGGTATTGTCACCCTGTTCGGTGTGGACGAATGCAATATATTGGTTATCTATGTTGGGTATCTGGTGGACCTGACAGGGCTCTTTCCAGTTTATCTCAAACCCTCCTAAAAAGGTGTTGGGACGATTTGGAGTTGTCACCCAACAAGGAAGCGTGCGGTGGAGTAATCAAGTTTGTGGAGGACGGCGAGGGAGAGAATCGTGGTGGAAGTGAAGTGTTCGACCGATCGTCTCCCCTCGTGTTATCGTTGTAGTCATCAAGTTCTGGAATCTCCAACCTGTCTAGTGACTGTATACTCGGAGGTCGGGGTCTAGCCAGTGGCTGGGGAAGGGGCTGCTGGCAGAAAGCTGCCCACCTGTCCCAGTATGGCCAATTAGGTGGCAGGGGTAGTGGCAATCACTGTTGTAATTATGATGTAGAAGGTTTTTCTGCTGTTTGTAGTAATGAGAGGGCCTGACAGTCAGGCGTGGTGTAAGGCTAAAGGCCTAGAACAGTCAATGCTTTGTTGATATAAAGCAAAGCTAAAGGCCTCAGACCTGAACAACGAAGTGAGCTAGATAGATTCTGCTCACAGGAATGAATCAAGAGACAAGGCTGACAAGTAACAGGGCCTAAAAGCACATAAAGGCACCCAGTGATACACCTACACACACCCTGCTTCGTACCACGCACTCCCCATACAAAACAGCTTCGCACCAGGTACATTCAGACCCAAATTCAGGAACAGGTCATAATGACAACATGATGGATCATGGTGTTTTGATGGTATCCCCACTACCCCCCAAGTTAATGGGTAGATCTAGTTACACTGGGGGGTGTGAAAGTACTACAATAAAGGGGTTGTACCTGGATACATAATATGTATGTAACTTGTTTGTAGCCAAGTATAATAGTGTATGTTACACTGAACCATATTGCCCAGTTTAGGGGACAGTATTGCTCCCCTGCAAATATACCAAGGCCATCACTGCAGCCTATACAAGCACCAACATAAAACCAGAGACCCCTAATCTAGGTGCCTGGGGGTTGGAGACCATCCAACGACGACAAACCCTGGTTCCAGTGCCTTCGTACCTCACTCGATTTGTGGTCCTTAGGGGCTCTCCATGGGCGGCAGTGTCAGTTAACTGCAGAGTTTATACTGCTGTCCAAAGACAGCACACGCACACGGCCAAGGCGATTAACATCGAAAGGAGCAGACTGGATGTAGGAGCACTGTTCCAGCAGAGACGCCCAACTACACTGTTTGAGGTAAATTTTCTTCCTCTGAGTCAGAGAACCTCGCTGACCTGGAAGCTGGGGTGACTGAATGAGAAAATTGTGAGCTATGCAGACAGCCATCGGTGCTGAGTAGCGCAGTGTCTGGTACTGATGGGACTGAGCGCTCCCCAGCTGTAGTATACTGTGCCTGAAAGGAGGACAGGCCATTGGTTCCGGAGCCCCCTGCTCTGTCGGTACCGGTGGCACAGAAAAAGCTGGAGCTGCGCTCGGTGATTTGGCGTGCTTTGCCCGTGCCAGATTGTCGGTGCTCACAGCTGAGGGCAGCAGCGTACTCTGTGCGGAAGCCGGTGAGCGCCTTTTCTCAGTCGGCTTCTTCTGCTGTGCTGGAGCGGCGGCTGAATCCAAGGGCCTCGCCGCTTGTGGTGCGAGGAGGGGCGCGCACTCTCCTTATGCCAGTCAGCACGGCTTTCTGATGAAGCACTGAGCCGCCCCCGGGAAGTAGGGAGGGCGGCAGTGTGGTGCTTTGAGGTGGTCGCTTTGATGGGGAAACTGACCCCGCGAGGAGTCTCCTCTGAGCCAGAGGGGATTTCCCCTTATCTGGAGGGCTTGTCAAAGTGAGAGCCCCGCCCATGGCTTCAGCCCCCTGTGGAGTACGTCTGAGGGGGAGTCGTGTGAATCTGCTGGTTTGAGAGCTGGCTCCCTTGCCCACACGAGGAGCTGCTGCTGTCTCGCTCTTCTGGATCTCTCAGTGAGGCTTTTGCAGGGCTGACTGTCGTCTGTATGGATACAAAGATGGCCCATGGGACCTGCACTTTTTAAAGAACGGACAGCTGGGCATCCCTGTGTGAAACTGACAAGTTCACTGTAGAGCAGAGCTGGTAAAAGTGGCTCGAGCTGCTTGAGAAAAGCAGCGCTCAGGCTTCTCTCTCTCTTTCCTGCTTGTTCATTATTTCAGTTTCTTCTTCATCTAATAGTTGGTTAAGGGTGTGTGGTGAGGCAACCGCTCAACTGCAACCAAAGCCAGCAATGGTCAGAGAAGAACTGAGGTGCCGGCTGCCCACGAGTGCACAGTAAGTGCCACAGGCATCTCATAGAATCACAGGGCTGGAGGGGACCTCAGGAGGTCAGAGTCCAGCCCCCTGCTTCAAGCAGCATCAACCCCAACGAAACCATCCCAGCCAGGACCTTGTCAAGCCGGAACTTAAAAGCCTCCAGGGATGGAGAATCCACTACCTCTCTAGGCAACACATCCCAGTGCTTCACCACCCTCCTGGTGAAATAGCTTCTCCTACTATCTAACCTACACCTCTCCCTCTTCAACTTCAGACCATTAGTCCTTGTTCTGCCATCCACTGAAAAGTTTCCCACCCTCCTCTTTAGAGCTCCCCTTCAGGAAGTTGAAGGCTGCTATTGAATCACCCCTCAGTCTTCTCTTCTGCAAACTAAACAAGCCCAAATCCCTCAGCCTCTCCTCATAGGTCTCGCGCTCCAGCCCCCTCATCATTTTTGTTGCCCTTCACTGAACCTGCTCCAGCAAATCCACATCCTTTTTATACTGGGGGGCCCCAAACTGGACACACTATTCCAGATATGGCCTCACCAGTGCCGAACAGAGGGGAACAACAGCTCTCTAGATCTACTCAAAATGCTCCTCCTAATGCACCCTAGTACGCCGTTAGCCTTCTTGGCTACAAGGGCCCACTGTTTACCTATATCCAGCCTTTCATCCACCAGAACCCCTAAGTCCCCTTCCGTTGCACTGCTGCTCAGCCAGTCAGTCAGTCCCCAGCCTATAACAATGCTTGGGATTCTTTCGCTCCAGGTGCAGAGCTATCCCCAAAGAGAGTGAAGTGCCTCATTACCCCTCCCTCAGCCCCAGAGCCCAGCCCCTCCCACTGGCAGGAACCAGCATCTCACTGAGATCAGCCACAGCCAGGAAAGGACTCCGGGAACTGCACCCTCCTCCCAGGGGTTCAGCACACTGGCACCGGGGTACCCTGCAGCACTGACAGCAGCCGGACCCAGCCCCACAGCTCTGGTACCTGCCGTTCCCGTCTGCGCCCTCCCACTCACACCTCCGGCCAAGGCAGAACACGGCCAAGCTGGTGGGGAAGCACATGGAGACCTGGGCTGTGGGAAGAGCAGCTGCACTGCCATGTCCCTGGACCTGCTTCCCCTGGGAGGGCCATGGAGGGGCCAGTCTCTCACGCAGGAGCCAATGATCACTGGGACTGACGCTCCTGACACTGGGGTCGGGGGGCAATGAAGGACCCTGAACCAAAGCCAACCCAGCTGCTGCAGGGCCCACACAGCCTCCGACACCCCAGGGGACAGGGATCCTCACCCAGCCAGCACATGGTCTCATAAATCTCCCGCATCACATCCCTGTGGAGGGCTCTCTGCCCCGGGTCCAGCAGCGCCCACTCCTCCTCCGAGAAACACACAGCCACCTCCTCGAAGGTCACCGCCTCCGCCACAGCCATTTCCTCTCTCCGTCTCTTCGGGGCAGGGGCTGATCTGGAGCAGGACCTGGGGGTTCTGCAGGGAGACATTTCAGAAGGGGCTTTAATCCTTTACACACCCCCAGTCTCCCCAGACTCGTTCCCCATTGACAGACGTTGTAGACTAACATTTTGGGCAAATGCTTGAGTCTATTACATAAACACACACAACTCAGATCCCAAATCCATGTTCATTTCCCTCAGTACACAGCTTGAGTTTCAATATTACTGCACCTGCAACAATAGATTTGGTTCTGAGTGCCCAGTGTGTCTGAGAAATAAGCTGAGTATTTAGCTGTCTGAGAACGGATGTAGGTGCCTAAATTTAGGCTCCTGTAGTTAAAGCCCCCAGTCCTCCTCTATTTACATGCAACAGACCCAGGCCTCTCATCAGGACGAAACTGGGAGAGACTTTATAAACCCTCTCCACAACAGTGACTAAGTGAAGTGAATATGACTCTTCAGATGCTTGTTATTAAACAGGTGTGGGGAGTGTTTGGAGAATGAAATCCTAAAATTCATCAATTCAGAGGATCAGGAGGGATCACCAGATCATGTAGTCTGACTTCCTGTGGCAGAACTCACTGTATGTAACCCAATTGTCCACCTACAAACCCCGGTTTTCCCAAAGTGCGTTTTTTAGAAAGCCATCCAGCGTTAATTTGGAGGCATCAACGCATGGAGAATCCACCACTTTGGTCATTTACTTCAGCGGCGAATCTTCCCCCTTATCAAAGCCTGGTCTGAAATTTTCTGGCTTTAGCAGTCAGTTATTTTTTTCACACCGTTAGCCACTAGGCTAGCCTTTGGGGATGCAGCGGCTTCTCACCACGAACAAACTTACACAGGGGAAAGCCAGCCAGCTTTCAGCCTTTCAGCATGTTTATTATTTTAAACCAACATCGTATTTAAACTGAACAGACTGAGCACTGAAATCTGAGACTTAAAGCAATTTGTGTTTTAACTTCCCCCGTCAGTGTCACGCCATGTAGATAAACCTGTAATAAGGGAGCAGAATAAGGGAAAATGGATTCATAAACATTATGCCAACTCCTTTAGTTTAAAGTCCATACACACAGAGGAGCCTGTAGATGTTCAGACACATACACCCGTGATGACAAGGTAGCTGTGCTTAGCCTACAATCAGTAGCAGAGCTTGTCATGATGCTAGAAATAATTAAAAACGGGATAGAAAATAAGATGAAAAATATCTTACTTCCCCTACACAAAACTATTGTACACCCACATCTTGAGTACTGCGTTCAGATGTGGTCTCCTCATCTCAGAAAAGATATATTGGCATTAGAAAAGGTTCAGAAAAGGGCAACCAAAATGATTTAAGGGTTTGGAAAGAGTCCCATATGAGGAGAGGCTAGAGAGACTGGGACTTTTCAGTCTAGAAAAGAGGAGAGTGAGGGGCGATATGATAGAGGTCTATAAAATCATGAACGGTGTGGGGAAAGTGAGTACAGAAAAGTTATTTACTTGTTCCCATAATATAAGAACTAGAGGACAGCAAATGAAATTAATGGGTAGCAGGTTCAAAACTAATAAAAGAAAGTTTTTCTTCACACAGCACACAGTCAACCTGTGGAAGTCCTTACCAGAGGACGCTGCGGAGGCCAGGACTCTAACAGAGTTTAAAAAAGAGCTCGATAAACATTTGGAGGTTAGGTCCATAGATGGCTATTAGCAAGGGGTAAGGTATGGTGCTCCTAGCCTTTTGTCGAAGGCGGGAGATGGATGGCAGGAGACAGATCGCTTGATCATTGTCTTCGGTTCAACTCCTCTGGGGCACCTGGCATTGGCTACTGTCGGCAGACAGGATACTGGGCTAGATGGACCTTTGGTCTGACCCAGTCTGGCCGTTCTTATGATGTATAACTTTGCATCTATGTCAGCATTAGAGTCTGTGTCCTCACCAGGAGCTACAGCCAGACGCATCTCACCTGGAGAGAAAAACAGACCTGCTTCGGCTCAGGCTAACGGAGCGGTGGCTTTGCCTGGGCCAAAGACGCAGCTGCCCATCTTGGGGCCAAAGCACCACACCTGGTGGTAAAGATGTATATTCCTTGTCCCGGGCCAAAGCTGAAGGCACCTCTCCTGCAAGGGCCAAAGCCAGAGCCAACATGCCCGGGCTTAAAGCCAGATCCTCTTTATCCAGGGACAAAGCCAGAGCCTCCACTCATGGGGTCAAAGTTGGAGCACCCTTGCCTGGGGCCAAATTCGCAACCACCTTGCCTTGGGATAAAGCCAGAACTGCCCCACCCGGGGACAAATCCAGCTCAGCGAACAGAGCTAAAGCCAGAAGTGGCCCTCCCAGAACAAGAGACAGAGACAGGGAACCACATCTGAAGCCTCCACACCCAGGGCCGAAAATGGAGCCTCCACGTGCGAGGCCAAAGCCAGAGCTTCCACGCACATGGCTAAGGCTGGGGCTGCCCTGCCCAGGAACAGAGAGAGGCTCTGTGCTCAGGTTCAAATTCATAGCCTCCATGCCCAGGTCCAAAGCCACAGCCACCTGCTCGGAGCCAAACCTGCAGCCACAATTGCCTTGGACAAAAGCCAGAGCTGCTTGCCCAGGGCAAAATTCAAAGTCACCCCATCCAGCGCCAAACATGGAGCTACTGAGCCTAGGGCCAAACATGGAGCCTAAATGCTTGGGGCTGGAGCCACCCTACCCATGGACAAAGCCAGAACTGCCTTGCCTGGAGCCAAGCCCACACCCACCGTGCCTGGAGCTGACCCACCTGGGGCTACAGCTAGAACATCCCTGACACAGAGCCAAAGCCAGAGTCTCTGCACCTGGAGCCAGAGCCAGGAGTACCTGCTCAGGGCCAAAGGCTCCTCACACGAGGCCCAAGGTGGTGCCACTGATCCTGGGGCCAAAGTTGAAGCCCCTGTGCCCAGGGCCAGAGCTGCCACACCTGGGGCCAAAGCTAGAGATGCCCCTGTGGGTTCAAAGCCAGAACTTCCCTGCCTGGGGCCAAATTCACAGCTGCCTTGCTTGGGGCCAAAGCCACCACGTACGGAGCCAAGGGCAGAACTGCCAAGTCCCAGGCCAAAGCCAGAGCTGCTGCACCCAGAGCTAAAGCTGGAAGCACTCACCAGCCACCAAACATGGAGCTGCTGCACCCAGAGCCAAATTCAGAGTCGCCCGGCCCAGAGCCAAAGATGGAGCTTGGTGCCCAGAAGCAAAGTCCCAGCCGCCCTGCCCGGGGCCAAAGCTGCAGCCACCTCTCCCGGGACCACATTCACAACCACTTCCCCCGGCCAAAGCCAGAGCCACTATGGTCATGGCCCAGCCTGCAGCCACCTCCCCTGAGGCCAAAGCGAGTAGCTCCTCACCTGAGACTGAACCTGGAGCTTCCACAAAGAGAAAACAAGGGCCACCGTGCATGGTTCACAGCTGGAGCTGCTGTTTGCAGCCAACACCAGAGGCCCAGCCCAGAGCCACCCTACCCCAGGGCCCTAAATGAGAAGCACCACACCCAGGGCCATAGCCGCAGCCACCTCTCCTGGGGCCAGATATGGAGCCACCCAGCACGAGGCCAAAGCCAGAAGCTCTGCATCCGGGGCTCGACCAAGAAGCGCCTCGCCTGGGGCAAAAGAGGGAGCCACGGTGTCCGCGCCCAAAGCCAGAGCCGCCGCACCCAAGGACAAAGTTAAAGCCTCCACGCACCAGGCTGAAGGTAGCATGGGTGAGCTTGGGGCCAAAGCCACAGCTGCCCCACCCACAGCCAGATTCACAGCCACCTCCCCCGGGGCCAACCTAGATGCTCCGTGACCAGAGCTCCAAGTCCAGATGTGTCCCACCCAAAGGCAGAGCTGCTGATCCCAGGGCCAAGGCCGGAGCTTCCCCAACCCGGGGCCAAGGCCACCAGCTCTGCGCATGGGGCTAAGGCCACAAGGTCCCTGCCCGGAAACCACGCTGGAACCGGCTTCACCTGGGGTCAGAGACGGAGCTACCCGGCCCAGCGCTGACGCCGGCAGCGCCTCACGCGGGCCAGGCACGGGGTGAAACCGCTGCGGCCAAGGCCAAGGCCAGCGCTGGCGGCGCCGCGTGGAGGCCCGCGGGCAGACCCACCCCGCCTGGGGTCACGGAAGCAGCAGCCGCACCTGGAGCCAAGGGCAGAGCCCGGCCTGAGCCGCCCAGTGCGAAAACCAAACGCCCCCGGGGCCAGAGCTGCAGCCCCCGCACCTACGGGCAAACCCGGAGAGGCCGCGCCCGGGTCCGGTCCGGTCCCCACCCCCCGCCAGCGGCCGAGGGCAGAGCCGCTGCGCACGGGGCCAGACCCACAAGCGACCTGCCCGGGGCCACAGCCGGGGGGAGGGGCGATGAGACCCCCACGCCGCCAGCCCCGCCCCCGTCACCCCCCACCCGCTGCCTGGCCCCGCCCCGTCAGTTCGGCCGGCGCAGCCCCTCCCCCCTGTGAGCCCGGGCGGGGCTGTCAGGCCAGGGCCGCCTCGCGGGGGGGGAGGCCGGGGCCGCCCCGCCCCGGTCCCTCACCAGCGGCTCCGGCCGGGAACAGGCTCCTCCGGGCGCCCTGAGCATGCGCAATAGCGGCCGCTGCCTTCCGACAGGGCCAGGCACGGCTTCCGGTTGATGACAGGCAGTAAGAGGGACCAATCGCAGCGCGAGGAGGGCGGGGTCTAAGCAGCTGACGGATAGCGATTGGCCGGAAGGATGCAGATGGGGAGGGGCTGGAGAAAGGAGGCGGTGGATCTCGCCCCCGCGGGGTCCCTGGGCGCAGCGGGCCGGGCCCTGCGGGGCTGCCCCGGGCTGCGGGGTCCTAGCGCCCTCTCTTCCCGCCCCCGGACTCGGGCTGCGGGCGGGGCACAGGGACCGGCCGTTCTCCCGGCCGCGGCCGCGGGGTCCTAGCGCCGCCCTGTCCCTGCTCAGCTCCCCGGTCCGCAGGGCCTGGCTGGGAAGCCGCGGGCGGGGTTACACCCGCTCTGGTACCAGCCGGGCGTAGGGAGCCGCGGGGCGGGGCGGGGCGGGTCTCGGTCCCCCCGCCCTCCCCCAGCCCCGGCCGGAGCGCCCCGCTCTGCCCCCCTCGCCCCAGGGAGCGGCCGGGGCGGGGTGCGGGAGGGGAGCCCCTGCGATTTGCGGCGCCCGTGCAGGGGGTGGGAGGGGCAGAGCGGGGCCGCGCTGAGGGCTGCGGGGCTGGAGCAGGGCGGGGAGGCAGGAGCTGGGAGGTGCTGCAGCGTCCCCCTATTTTACAGGGGTACCAGCTGCAGCCACCCAGGGCTGCGCTCTCAGCCCCAGGCCTGCCCCCAGCCCTGCCTGGGTCCTGCCCTGCTCCAGTGGATGTGCACAGCTGGGGGCACACGCAGGGGCTGCCCAAGGGCGCCCCGACGCTGCAGGGAACTGTCTGGGGACACGAGCGTTAAAGTCTCAGTTCTCGCTGCTCACCCGCTCCGTCCTAGGCCCTCCCTGTGCCCTTCTGTTTCCGCCCCGCCCTGCCATGGCGTGGCAGCTCCCGTCTCCTCCGGAGCGCTGAGACCTGCTCCCGCCTGTGCTTTCCTTTTACCCGCCCCCTTTGCTGCTTTCCATTCTGCCATAACCTGTCCCGTTCCACCGGCCCATGTCCTGCTACCCCGGGTGTATTCCAGTGCACACCCGCTGCCTTTCTGGAGTGCATTTGGGTCCAAAACTCACGGTTGCAGTTAGGCCCGGGATATGCAGGGGAGTCAGGGTGGATGATCTAATTGACGATGACATCTGCAAATCTCTGCAAGCTGCCCCTCGGCACTGAGCCGCCTCTGGCGTTCCCCTGTGCAGCCGGCTTGAGCCCTGGAACTGACACGGAGCGAGTGCAGGGGGGCTGACCCGGGGGAGCAGCTCAGCCATGCAAAGGGGCTGCCAGGGGCAGGACATGAGCCCTGCAGGGTACAGGTGGGTGTGGCAGTGACGTCACAAGGGCCTTTGCAGAACCTCAGCTGATTGGTTAAAGGAGGTGATGACCTCACAGAGAGGCCATGGCAACGGCCAGGTGGGACAGGCTGCAGGGCAGGGGGCATCTCAGAGACCCCCAGGGCTTTGCTGCAGGGAGTCTGCTCCTTCAGCTCTGCCCTGGATGATGGAGGGACAATTCAGGGTGAGGAACGCGAGGGCGATGAGGAGCCTCTTTGGCCCGTTCCCCTTTCCCGCAGCTCACCGCGCTGGATGGCAGATGTCCCTGTGGGGAAGGTCGGAGCCTGGTCTTGGGGCTGCAGGGGGTGAAGATCTACCAAAAACCAGAGCACACGAGTGAATCCTGGTGCAGCCCAGCGGTGTCCAGTAGTCATTCAAGCGTCACCGCACTTGTGGTTGTTGTCCTTCCCTGCTCCCCACAGCCTGCCTGCCCCTCACTCTAACAACGCCCTCCCTCTCCCCCCGAGATGGGCACCAGCAGCCCCCACCCCCTGCAGACTGAATGGGGCAACTCACCAGGGCTGCCGCCTGAGACATGCTGGGGCCTGCGCCACAGCTGCAGCAGCTACCAAGTGCAGCCACCATGCGCTTATTCCACCAGCGGTCGGGCACCTGTGTGGAGCGAGTGGAAGGTACTTCATGTGTGTGGCTCTGAGGAGCCACATTTAGAATGGTAGAAGCCCAGGGCGGGAAGGGACCTCAGGAGGCCACTGAGTCCAGCCTCTGCCCCAAGCAGGATCAACCCCATCTAAGTCATCCCAGCCAGGACCTTGTCCAGCCAGGACTTAAAAACCTCTAGGGGTGGAGATCCATAAGGCTCTGGAATGAAAAACACCCATGAAAGGAACCCAATAGTCTTTCTTCCAAAAGCTTTTGTGCTCTGGAAGGATCTAGCTCATGACTTTGAAATCCTTTTTCCTGAATTGCAGGGGTCTCGGGGGGAAGTTTAATGTGTTTTGAAGGGCACAACTCTATCTGGATAGATGAAAAAATGAGCTACATTCCTGGAGAAGAGGTGCATTGAGAAGCTTAGCCAAGATAATCATGAGCTCTGAGGGAAGACTGAAAGAACTGGGCTTGTTTAGGTTAGGAGAGTGAGAGGGGACATGATAGTGGTTTTCAAGTGCCTAAAAGAGGGTCACAAGGAGGAGGGACAAAAATTGTTCTTGGCCTCTGAAGACAGGACAAGGAGCAATCAGCTTAAACTGCAGCAAAGGAGGATTAGGCTGGACATTAGGAAAGTCTGCCTAACTGTCAGGGTGGTCAAACACTGGAATAAATTGTCTTGGGTGGTTGGGGAATCGTTACCACTGGAGATATTTAAGAACAGGTTAGATAAATGTCCATCAGGGATGGTCTCGATGGTGTTTGGTCCTGCTGTCAGGGCAGGGGGCTGGACTTGATGACCTCTCAAGGTCCCTTCCTGTTCTAGTGCTCTATGATTCTACTACCAACCAAGCCTGTAGTCCTCCTCACTCCTGACCTGCAGCCAGACTATAGAGCAGCAGCCGGTAACTGTGAAGCTACAAGTCACACACTCACATTCCATCTACATTTCAGCACAATCGTAGCATATCAGGCTGGTAAGAAGAAGACCCCATCCTAGTGCCACCTGCTGTTAAACAGATCTCAAGATGGGTAAAGAAAACTTAATTAACAGCATTTCGTCTGGCAGGAGACGACTTATCAATGGCTGAGGTGGAGCCTCCATTCTCTGATCATCGTCTTCACTTCTTGACTGTTTTCTGTATATTCTCTGTCTGGTTTGTAATTGCGCCTCTCTGCTGCAGAATTAATTTTGTTAGGTGCAAATCAGTTAAGATGGAGGGTTATGATGGGTGAGGTAGTTCTGTTTCCGTGGCTATTATTGGTTAGTAAAATTGTACTAAAATAATTGGTCAAGGAAGAGCTAAGCAGGATGCAAGTTTCACAACTTAAAAAACTGGGGTCCAAGACGGAAGAGGGAGGAAAAGAACATCAAAGGGGAAAAAGAACAGAACATCCAAGAGAAGGGAAGAAGGAACACCTAAAGGACTCACCCCCAAGAGCCCCCCACCAAGACCCTGAGGTGCAGCAACCAGCATCCAGAGAGCGACTTTGTCCCAGCCGTGGAAGTCTGCCTGCCTGCCCGCCTTTTCAGGACTGGTGATTACGATGCTGTGTGCTTAGCATGTGTTCTGCTTTCTTGGTAATTGTAAATAAATAGAGAATACGAATATTACAGTGTAAGGCTTTTTCAGTGGCACGGATCCTGCAGCCCTGCAGGGGATTCTGCCCTGAGCTCTAGGAATGGGGTGAGGGTGGGAGTTTAAATTTACAGGGTCACGCCTTGAGCCCTCCGGATTGGGTAAAGGTGTGTATGTCCCGGAGTGTGGAAGGGATGAGAAATTTGTGCTGGTAACACCTGAGGCCCCTAGCAGCCCACTCCTGCAGTTCTCCTAACCTCTGACCGACAGCCCGTGACCCACTCAGCCCTCTGGTGCTCCTCACTCCCGACCTGCAGCCCCCACCAGCCCCATCCTTAGTGTCCTCACTCCCAGTTGGCAGCCCCTACCAGCCCCGCCCTCTTTGCCCCTCACTCCTGACCTGCAGCCCCTGCCAGCCCAACTGTCTGGTGCCCATCCCTCCCACCTGGCTGTGAAACTGCTAGTCGCAGGGCCTGGCCTCTGAGCAGCCCCCCTGTGGTTGGTGGCCTGTGTCCTGGGGATAGAGGACAGTGAGGCCCTGGGAGCAGTTAGTTAAACACAAATGAAAAGATACAGTGTCAAAAGTGAAATCCTCACAAGCTGTATGGAATTTTTTGTCCAAAGACACCATCGTAGAGGTTCAACTTTAATTCATGACCCAAAATTTAAAACAAACAAAGAAGCAAACAAACAAAAAAACCAAAGAAACAAAATGAAAAAAAAACCAGAGTAAGAGAACCAAACAAAAGTTTCACTGTGACTTAACAGTCAATTACAAGAAGCAGTGAGCAGTGAAAAGGCATTGTGTACAACTTGGAAGCTGAATTCGTGAGGAAATCAAAAGGAGTAGAATCTCTGTCAAATGAAGGTAAAAATAGAACCAGGAAGGTCAAAACCAAGGCGAAGACCAGCCGGCCAGAAAGTCAAAAAGTAACAGTAACGTTGTTCGAGTAGGTCAGAAGCAGGAGCCCTGCTAAACAAACTCCCTCCCAGAGCCTCAAGCAGGTGTGCATGGGGAGGATACCGGGGGAGTTATTTGGGGAGGGACTTGGGCTCTGGGCCCCCCCAGAATTGCTGGAAACCAACCAGAGCCTCTTCCCTGCAGGATTCTCACCTGCTTCAGGCCAGTCTGTTTCTTTTTCCTCTTTTGGCCTCCATGCTCACAGCTGTCTGGGAACATGATACCCACCCAAAGGGGTCAAGGGGCCAGCGTAGGACTCGAACCCACTACCATGGTTTAATCTGCACCCCGCTGTAGTCAGCTCAGCTAGTTGGCCCCCAGAAAAGGGCCTCCCGGGAGGCATTTTCCGAAAGGAGCCACAGGCCCATGGTGGGCTCTGGAACGAGGCGAGTGGGTCAGGACAGCTGCTCCCAGGCAGGAGAATCAGCTCAAGTGGCAAAGGGCTCACTCGGCCTACGAGCGGCAGTGTGATCGATGCCCGTGTTCTCCAGTGCCTGGGCAGGCAGAAGCACTGGAGGGCAGCCCAGGGTGACAGGGACACTGCAGCGGGATATTACATGGGACCGACAAGGTCTTGCTCAACGTATATTCAAGCATAAGTGCACTGGGTCTTTACAAAGCTGATTGGCTGGCAGAGAGTGTCACTCACGGGCACCATGACGAGGCTTTCCGGGATGCCTTGAGGGGAGGGGCCTGGTGCTGTCACAGCTGGTTGGGCGTGGGTCTCTAGCGTTCGATCAGGGAGACCGTAGCCACTGTCTCACCCCAAGTGACCCGGCTGTAAGAGCTCCCCACAACCGGCGTGTAGCTTCCCCCCCCAGAAGAGATGACCTCCTGAGGTCCCTTCCAGCCCTGTGACTCTAGGGAGGAGAGCTGATCCTTCCAAGAAGGGGTGTGCTAGAAACTGTGGGGTGCTGATGAAAAACATGGACTCTGTCACCACCCCCAGGAGAACTTCTGGCTCTTTTGTAGCCCTGAGAGCCTTTGACTCAGGACTTCTCTGCTTTCGGCCTCACTATTTTTTCCTTGCTTAACACTGGATCTGTGGAAGTGGGTCTGCCCCATGTACGCTCATCACCTGGTTCATTTAAAGTGCAACGTGCTGCTGGTTTGATTTATTAGAATACAGACTAACACGGCCACCTCCCTGTTACTAACTCTGTAGGAAGGGATTGTTCTACCTGCTGAGGGAAGGGATAGACCATCCTATGGGAGTTTACCAGCTTCTTAACAAATGCAGCAATAGAAAAACCTCAGTCCCAGCTAGTTGACTCTCCTTCTTTAGGTTCTTACCAGATAGCTACAAATAGCTCATTTATAGGCCCATTGCATAGGTAGAGCTGATCTGGAAAGACGTGAAGCCACAGAGCACAGAAGGGGGACGAGTATCAGAGAGGTAGTCATGTTAGTCTGTGTCTTTGAGAACAACAAGAAGTCCTGTGGCACCTTATAGACTAACATATTTTGGAGCATAAGCTTTCGTGGGCAAACACCTTCTTTGTTAGGTGCATCTGATGAAGCGGGTCTTTGCTCACGAAAGCTTATGCTCCAAAATATCTGTTAGTCTACAAGGTGCCAGATATCAGAGGGGTAGCCGTGTTAGTCTGGATCTGTAACAGCAACGAAGGGTCCTGTGGCACCTTATAGACTAACAAAAAAGTTTTGAGCAGGAGCTTTCGTGAGCACAGACTCACTTCATCCGATGCTGGTCTTGGAAATCTGCAGGGCCAGGTATAAATAAGCCAGAGCAAGGGTGGGGATAACAAGGTTAGCTCAGTCAGCAAGAGTGAGGCTTACTGCCAGCAGTTGATCTGGAGGTGTGAACACCAAGGGAGGAGAAGCTGCTTTTGTATTTAGCCAGCCATTCACAGTCTTTGTTTAAGCCTGAGGTGAGGGTGTCGAATTTGCAGATGAATTGTAGCTCAGCAATTTCTCTTTGGAGTCTGGTCCTGAATTTTTTTTGCTGTAGGATAGCTACATTTAAGTCTGCTACTGTGTGGCCCGGGAGATTGAAGGTGCCAGAGGGCTTCTTGTTCTCGAAGAGGGACAGTCAACTGTTGAAGGGTTTTTTTTCTCTTCTCTGGGCAGCTGGTGATAGAACTGAAGGGAAGGAAATCTTCTGCTCTTGCAGGATGATGGAAATATTGATGCGGCTTCTCTCCATTTCTACTACAGCTGAGGATAAGAACAGACACTTTTGGCCTAAGATCGGGATCTCAATGGAAGCACAGAGGCTATGAATACACTACAGGGCTCTGTTGACAGAAGTCACCATCAGGAGAGTTTGCCTGACGAAACCTCTGTCAATAAATCGGAAGAGAACTCCACTGTCAATAGAGAGGCCGGACTTCCTGGCTGCTCTCTCGGCAAAACAGGTGCCCCTTGCTGTGGCTGCTGTCTGTGGAAAGAGGCCAGTGGGGGTGTTTACACAGCTGTTTTGTTGACAGAAATCTATTGGCAGCAGTGTTATGCCTCAAAGCTTTGAGGCAGAAGACAGTCGGCAGAAATGCTGGGCTTTGTTGACACACTGTCAACAAAACCCATTTTGGCTGTGGCCACACTTGGCCAAAACTTCAAAATGGCCACGCTAATTGCCAAATCAAATACAACTAATGAGGCATGGAAACAAATATTCAGCATCTCATTAGCATGCTGCTGTCTGGGGCACTTCAAAAGTGCCACGTTTCACTTGCATGCAGCTCAGCTACAGGGAGAGTCCTTTTTGAAAGGACCCTGCAGATTTTGAAATCCCCTTATTCCTATCAATCCTATCAGCTGCTACCCCGGGTGTATTCCAGTGCAGACCAGCTGCCTTTCTGGAGTGCATTTGGGTCCAAAACTCACGGTTGCAGTTAGGCCCGGGATATGCAGGGGAGTCAGGGTGGATGATCTAATTGACCATGACGTCTGCAAATCTCTGCAAGCTGCCCCTCGGCACTGAGCCGCCTCTGGCGTTCCCCTGTGCAGCCGGCTTGAGCCCTGGAACTAACACGGAGCGAGTGCAGGGGGGCTGACCCGGGGGAGCAGCTCAGCCATGCAAAGGGGCTGCCAGGGGCAGGACATGAGCCCTGCAGGGTACAGGTGGGTGTGGTAGTGACATCACAAGGGCCTTTGCAGAACCTCAGCTGATTGGTCAAAGGAGGTGATGACCTTACAGAGAGTCCATGGTAACGGCCAGGTGGGACAGGCTGCTGGGCGGGGGGCATCTCAGAGACCCCCAGGGCTTTGCTGCAGGGAGTCTGCTCCTTCAGCTCTGCCCTGGCAGCTGGAGAGAGACTTTAGGGTGAGGAACATGAGCACGAGGAGGAGCCTCTGTGTCCCATTCTCCTCTCCCACCAGTAACTGCACTGGACACAGATGGCCCTGTGGGGAAGGTGAGAGCCTGATCTAGCTGGTGTTAGGCAAAGAGAAGACAGGTGAAACACTAGGTTATGGTTCTGACCTCCCCAGGAGAACTGAACAGTGAATGACTCAGGGGCCTCCTTCCAGCTCCCTTGGCCCAGAGTTGTAAAGCACAACCGTCTGTGAGCCACTAACGCCCCTTTCCCTGGAGAGGCGCTAACAGGCCATTTACCAGAGAAAACTCTCTTAGGCTGTGTCTGCATTACCTCCCTACTTCGAAGGGAGGATGCTAAATAGGGTGTTGGGAATTTATTAATGAAGAGCTGCTCTGCATAGGCAGCACTTTATTAAGCAAATTCCACCCCCCCACTCCCCGACTCTCACATTGGAACTTTGAAGTGTTAATGAGCAGCACTTCATTAATAAACTCCCAACACCCTGTTTACCATCCTTCCTTTGAAGTAGGGAGGCCGTGTAGACAAGCCCTTAAAATATGAGTTAACTGTGTATGAAAAAGAAATGCATCCTACTGACTGCATTGGCTCCATGCTGAGGTAAATTTTGTTAACGTGAATTTGTTGTGCAGATACTACGTTAGTAACAGAGAGGGAGCCGTGCTAGGCTATGTACTATCAAAACAAAAAAAGCAGTCAAGTAGCACTTTAAAGACTAACAAAATAGTTTATTAGGTGAGCTTTTGTGGGACAGACCCACTTCTTCAGACCAGAGCCAGACCAGAACAGACTCAAGAGTTAAGGCACAGAGAACCAAAAACAGTAACAGAGAGGGAGCTGTGCTAGTTTATACACTATCAAAACAAAAAAGCAGTCAAGTAGCACTTTAAAGACTAGCAAAATAATTTATTAGGGGAGAGAAGTGGGTCTGTCCCACGAAAGCTCACCTATTAGAGTATTTTGCTCGTCTTTAAAGTGCTACTTGACTGCTTTTTTGTTTTGCTGGAACTGAAAACAGTAATCAAGGAGAAGAAATCAGAAAAAAAATGATCAAGGTGAGCAATTTGGAGTAGAGGGGTAAAAGAGGGGGGAAGGTCAAGAATTAGGTTAAGCCAAGTATGCAACGAGCCCCTATAGTGACTCAGAAAGTTCCCATCACGATTTAAACCATGTGTTAACATGCCGAATTTGCTGCTACCCTTTGTTTAGGTGTATGAAGTGTTTCGGAGAGCTAGCAGCACCAGTGAGAGGCAAGAACAAGATTCTGAAATGCAGTGTCTACACATAGGGAGCCTATTTCAAAACAGAGCTGTTGGATGCACTGTTGCTTATTTCAAAATAGGCTCTATTCCCTGTTTTAACAGCCCCCCCATTATGAAATCGCTCCTCTTACTTGTACAGTGAAGTTTACCAATTTTGAAATAAGCCAATCACTATTCCTGTATGAGCTCAAAATAGTGGTTGCATTGTGCGGGGGCTGGGACAGTTATTTTGAAATAGCTTTGCTGTGTAGAATTGCTCTATGGCTATGGGTACGTTGGAAGCATCTGTCGACAGAGATTTCTGTCTGAAGAAATTTTCCGACAAAAGGTGCGTCGACAGAGAGCGCCCACGCACACAAGCGGCTGGGGAGAGCTGCGGCCGTGGGGGTGCGTGTGGGGGCGCTGGGGGAGAACGAGACGGCGGGAGCTGAAGGGGGGCTGGGGGCAGAGAGAGGAAGAGGCGCAGGACCCCGCGGGAGCCGCGCTCCCAGGATCGGGCCCTCCCCTCTCTGCACCCCGTCCCGGCCGGGCCCTGCGGAGCCGGGAGCAGCGCCCGACACGGCGGCGCTAGGACCCTACGGCCGCGGCTGGGAGAACGGCCGGTCCCTGTGTCCCGCCCTCAGGACGGGCCGGCCGCGCAGCGGGCTCCGCTCCCGGCCCCGCCCACAGACTGAGGCCGGAACGGGGGGCACTAGGACCCCGCAGGGCCCGGCCCGCTGTGCGCAGGCAGCCCTGGGCCGGAGGAGATCCACCGTCTCATTTCTCCGGCCCCTCGGCATTCCCCATCCGGATCCTTCTAGCCAATCACTGTCCTGTTCCCTGCTCAGTCCCCGCCCACCCCTGCTCTGACTGGGCCCTTTCACGGCCTGTCACGACCCGTCTGCCCCTCCCGATAGGAGGGTAGCTGCCGGTACTGCGCATGCTCTGTCCGCCCTGAGGCGCTGCTGCTGCTGCTCCGGGGCCGCTGGTGAGGCGAGTTGGGGGGGGGGGTCTGAGGCGGCCGAACTGACCGCGGGGGCTTGGGGGCGGGCACCCCGGGGCGGGAGGTGGCCCTGCCCCCCCCCCCAGTCCCCGCCGGGCCCTTTGCCCTCCACCCCCCCCCCGCCGCAGCTCTGGGCCAGCCCCAGCCCCGCACAGGCGCGAAGCCGCCCCCGCCCCCGGGCCCGGCTCTGCTGCTGCTGCTGCTGCTCGCGGGGCTGCCCGGCCGCTTGGTGCGCGGAGGGGCTCGTGCGCGAACCTCTGCGCCCCCCCGCGCTCGCCATTGACCCCGCGCTCGCGAGCCCTCGCTCCCCTCCTCCTGCTCCGTGTTGCGGGCTCGTCCCCGGGGCAAGGCACGAGCGGGGCGGAGGTGAAACACCCCCGTCGCAGGGCCCTGAATCGCCGAGATTTCAGCCTTCGGTCCCTGCGGTGTGAATGCGGGTGCGGCGCACGCCAGCGTGGCGAAGGGCTGAGAGCTGCCTGGCTCCCGCTGCGCGTCTGCTCGTGGAGGGAAACCCCTGGGTCCCCACGGGCTCTTTAGTCTGTGGGTCTCGCTCTGTGCTGCGAATCAATGGAGGAGGACCGGGGGCTGTATTAGACGCCTACATGCATCTTCACAGCTGAATATGCGGCTTGTTTGTCGAAAATCCTGAGCGCACAGAACCGAATCCCATTGTTGCAGGCACAGGGGCGTTGAAACACAAGCTGTGCACTGAGGGAAACGAACATGGATTTGGGACCTGACTTGTGTTTATGGCAAATGAAATTTAATGTGGCTAAGTGTAAGGTAATGCACGTAGGAAAAATAACCCCAGCTGCGCTTACAATACGATGGGGGCTAATTTAGCTATAACTAATCAGGAAAGAGATCTTGGAGTTATCATGGATAGTTCCTTAAAAACACCCACGCAGTATGCAGAGGCTGTCAAAAAGGCAAATGGGATGTTAGGTATTATTAAAAAAAAGGGATAGAAAATAAGACAAGGAGTATGTTACTGCCCGTGTATAAATCTATGGTACGCCCACATCCTGAATACTGTGTACAGATGTGGTCTCCTCTCCTAAAAAAAAAAAAAAAAAGATATCCTGAGATTGGAAAAGGTTCAGAAAAGGGCAAATAAAATGATTCGGGGCTTGGAACAGGGCCTGTATGAGGAGAGGTTGAAAAGATTGGGACTTTTCAGTTTAGAGAAGAGGAGACTGAGGGGGGACATGATAGAGGTATATAAAATTATGACAGGTGTGGAGAGGGTGAATAAGGAGAAGTTAGTTACTTGTCCTCATAATACAAGAACTAGAGGACGCCAAATGAAATTAATGGGCAGAAGGTTTAAAACTAATAAAAGTTTTTCTTCACTCAGCGCATAGTTAACCTGTGGAACTTCTTGCCACAGGAGACTGCGAAGGCTAGAACTAAACAGAATTTAAGAAAGAGCTGGATAAATTCATGGAGGTTAAGTCCATAAAAGGCTGTTAGCCAAGGGCAGGAATGGTGTCCCTGGCCCCTGATTGTCAGAGGCTGGAGACAGATGGCAGGAGACAAATCGCTTGATCATTGTCTTCGGTCCACCCCCTCTGGGGCACCTGGCACTGGCCACTGTTGGCAGACAGACTACTGGGCTGGATGGACCTTTGGTCTGATGCAGTGTGACCATTCTTAAGTTCTTAAGTAATAGACTCAAGCATTTGCCCAAAATGTTAGTCTAGAACGTCTGTCAACAGGGAACGAGTCTGGGGAGATTGGGGTTGTGGGAAGGATTAAAAGCCCCTTCTGAAATGTCTCTAATTGCCCTTCTCCCCGCCAGGCTGCAGAACACCCAGGTCCTGCTCCAGATCAGCCCCTGCCCGGAAGAGACGGAGAGAGGAAATGGCTGTGGCAGAGCCGGTGACCTTCGAGGAGGTGGCTGTGTGTTTCTCGGAGGAGGAGTGGGTGCTGCTGGACCCGGGGCAGAGAGCCCTTCACAGGGATGTGATGCGGGAGATTCATGAGACCATGCGCTGGCTGGGTGAGGATCCCTGTCCCCTGGGGTGTTGGAGGCTGTGTGGGTCAGGGTCTGAAGCAGCCAGCCAAGGACTCACCTCCCTGCTCAACCTCCTCTGCCTCCTGCTGGTTCGAGTAGCGCATCCGAGCCGGGTGAGCCGGGCCCCCTGCCAGGAGCTCTGTGGGCAGAGCCCTTGGGGAGCCTGAGCTCTGCTACAGCCTTTCCCTGCAAGTTCCATGTAGCAGCTGCAGCCTGAGCCCTGTGCTTTTTCTTCCAGTCTCACTGACCCTTCAGCCCCAGCCAGAGGGTGGGGGCAGGGCTGATTCTCTCCTCAGGGGGAAGGGTTCTGATAAAGGAGCGTGGACTCAGCTCTTGATTATTCAACCTAATAACAGTAGCAAGGCTCCATCATGGAGCATGGCCCATTGATGACCACTGGCCAGCGTCCCCCGTCCTGGCCGATCTTTTCCAGTTCTCACCTGGTGTCTCCCGTGTGCGTAGTGTCGGCCTTCAGGTCTCTGCGCCAGGTGTTTCTGGGGTGCCCTCTTTTCCTTTTTCCTTGTGGGTTCCAACTTAAGGCTTGTCTTGTGCTGTTGGTGTTCAGGCTTCTAAGGGTATGTCCAATCCATCGCCATCTTTTCTTCCTGATTTCTTCTTTGGCAGGAAGATGGTGCGTTTCTTGCCCCAGGTCTTAGTTGTTGATAGTGTCCGGCCAATGGATTTGGAAGATTTTACAGAGGCAGTTATTGATCAATGTCTGGATTTTTTTTGACAGTCATCTTTGTTCTCCCAGTTTCTGCTCCATACAGTAGGGTTGATTTCACACTGGAGTTGAATAGCCTGATCTTAGTCTGAATTCTGATCTGCGTAGAATTCCAGATGTTTTTCATGAGGCAGAGAAAAGCGGTTCTTGCTTTCCCAGTCCTCACTGTAACATCAGCACAGATGCCCCACCACTTTACTGCTGCTGCTGCCCAGGTATATGTAGACCTCATCCTCTTCCACCACCCTGCTGCCAAATATGCTGATGTTGGTTTTCAAGATCGTAGTTTTTCCCCTGTGGATATACAAGCCAACTGGAGCTGAGATGTCAGCAAACTCTGAGGTCTTCTCTTGTGTCGGTCAGTGACTGTGCCAGATCATTGGCAAGGTCCAGGTCGTCCAGCTGGGTCCATGCTGCCCACTGGCTCCCATTTCTTTTCCCTGCTGTTGGTCGTCTTCATGACCCAGTCTATCATCAGGAGGAGGGGGAATGGTGAACACAAGCAGCGGTGTCGGACTCCAGTCTTCACTTTGAAGCTGCCTGTGAACAATCCCCCACGGTAAACTTTGCAGGTCACTGCTTCATAAGAGCTCTTAATGAGGATGACTGACTTGGTTGGTACACCGTAATGCCAGAGCAGCTGCCAGAGGGTTTCCCTGTGTATGCTGTCGAAGGCTTTCTTGTAGTCAATGGAGTTGATGTAAAATGTTGAATTCCAGTCTATGGATAGCTCCGGTATGATTTGTAATGTTGCTATTTGGTCAATGCACGATCTAGTCTGGCGAATGCCAGCTTGCTGGTCTCTCATCTCTGAGTCCACTGTGTCTTTCGTTCTCTCCAGGATGATTCTGGTGAAGATCTTTTCTGGAACTCTGGCTACATCTTGACTATTGTTACGATTTTGGGATACAAATGTATCCCGAAATAGGACCTCCACTGCTACTCACCATGCTCGAAATAGCATGGCTATTTCAAGCACGGTATTCCCTTTCTGCTGCTCCTTGTCAGGGCCTGATGAAATGCATCCTAGAATATTCAAGGAGCTGATGGAGGAGGTATCTGAGCCTTTAGCTATCATCTCTGGAAAATCATGGGAGACAGGAAAGATTCCAGAAGACTGGAAAAGGGCAAATATAGTGCCCATCTATAAAAAGGGGAATAAAAACAACACAGGAAACTACAGACCGGTCAGTTTAACTTCTGTGCCAGGAACGATAATGGAACGAGAAATTAAAGAAATCCTCTGCAAGCATTTGGAAGGTGGTAAGGTGATAGGGAACAGCCAGCATGGATTTGTAAAGAACAAATCATGTCAAACCAATCTGATAGCTTTCTTTGATTGGATAACGAGCCTTGTAGGTAAGGAAGAAGCAGTGGATGTGGTATACCGAGATTTTAGGAAGGCATTTGATATGCTCTCACATGATATGCTTTATCAATAAACTAGGGAAATACAACTTAAATGGTACTACTGTAAGGTGGGTGCAAAACTGGCTGGATAACTGCACTCAGAGTAGTTATTAATGGTTCTCAATCCTGCTGGAAAGGTATAACAAGTGGGGTTCTGCAGGGATCTGTTTTCGGACCGGTTCACTTCAATATCTTCATCAACGATTTAGATATTGGCATAGAAAGCTTGCTTATTAAGTTTGCAGATGATACCAAGCTGGGAGGGGTTGCAACTGCTTTGGAGGATAGGGTCAAAATGATCTGGACAAATTGAAGAAATGGTCTGAGGAAAACAGGATGAAGTTTAATAAGGATAAATGCAAAGTGCTCCACTTGGGAAAAAACAATCAATTTCACACATACAGAATGGGAAGTGACTGTCCAGGAAGGAGTATGGCAGAAAGGGATCTAGGGGTTATAGTGGACCACAAGCTAAATATGAGTGTTGCAAAAAAAGCAAATATGATTCTGGGACGCATTAACAGGTGTGTTGTGAACAAGATACGTGAAGTCATTCTTTCGCTCTACTCTGTGCTGGTTAGGCCTCAGTTGGAATATTGTGTCCAGTTCTGGGCGCTACATTTCAAGAAAGATGTGGAGAAATTGGAAAGGGTCCAGAAAAAAGCAACAAGAATGATCAAAGGTTTAGAGAACATGATCTATGAAGAAAGGCTGAAAGAATTGGGCTTGTTTAGTTTGGAAAAGAGAAGATTGAGGGGGACATGATAGCGGTTTTCAGGTATCTAAATTTCGGATGTCATGAGGAGGGAGAAAACTTGTTCTTCTTGGGCTCTGAGGCTAGAACAAGAAGCAACGGGCTTAAACTGCAGCAAGGGAGGTTTAGGTTGGACATTAGGAAAAAGTTCCCAACTGTCAGGGTGGTCAAACACTGGAATAAATTGCCCAGGGAGGTTGTGGAATTTCCATCTCTGGAGATAGTTAAGAACAGGTTAGATAAATGTCTGTCCGGGATGGTCTAGACCTTACTTGGTCCCACCATGAGGGCAGGGGGTTGGGCTCGATGACCTCTCGAGGTCCCTTCCAGTCCTAGTATTCTATGAGTTTAGGAAACCTGAAAATAGCCGCTTATTTCGAACTTTGGTGCCATTTCAAAAAGTAGCCTGACAGAGGTGTGATTCCTCTACAGTTCTCGGAGCTGTGTAAGCCACCTTCCTGTGGGATCTCCCTTCCAATTTGTTGGTATGTCCCAGGGCTCTGCAACCCAAATAGCGAGAAGAGCCATTTTTCAAATTTGGTTACGAAAGCAATACTCCAAGAGCCGCAATGCACATGAATACGAGACAGACCTTAAATGTCAAACTATACTTTTGTCATCCCTGTTTTAAGAGCAGCGCGCACAATGATTTGTAATGCGATACGTGTTTACTGCAGGGAGTTCACAAAAGTCTTACGTATTCTGTTTCCTCACACTCGACACATGGAAGAGAGGGGCAGAGGGGCCCAGTTCCTGTCCCTGGGGGGTAGGGGCTCCTCGGGGCCAAAAGGAGGGAGGAAAGTTTGCTGAAAACTTGCCTGCTATGGTGGGGCAGGGTGGTGGGCTGGGGAGGGGACTGGGACACTGTTACTTAGCTGCAGCAGTCTGGGTCAGTTCTGCAGCTGGGGAGGCCACCTGAGCTACGCTGAGCCAGCCCTTGGGAGTGGGAGGCGCAGCCCAGCTGTAAGAGCTGCCAAACTCATCTGCGTTCAGCACAGGTGGGAAGTGGAGACAGCAGAGTTGCACGTGGTCCCCTTGCACCAGGCTGTCATGTTCTCCTGAAAGCTCTGTGGCCAGGCCTTGCCCAGGAGGTGCTTGTCACCCGCAGAAGAGGCAGGTAGAGGGGCCAGCAGTGGCTGCACAGTCTCCTGTGAGAGCCCCAGCAGTACCAATTCCCCCTGCATCCCTCCACACCCATTCCGCCTTCCCCTCCCCTCTGAGCCTCCGGATCTGCCCCCTCTCCTGGCACACTGCCCCATTGTTGACCTGCACACGCCAGGCAGTGGGAGGGAGACAACTGGGGCTGCCCAGTGCTGTGGCAGAGGCAGGTGGGTGGGGGCGGGAGGGCACAGAACCCACCTCTAGTGTCCCCTTCTGGGGCCAGACTGCTCTCTCCTGGGGCCCAAACGGAGCCATAGCAGCTCCAGACTCTGACTCCTCTGTGTCTCCCTGCCCTGCCGCTGCTGAAACAAGAGAACTAAATTCATTCGGTTTAATGGCTGGATCCCACCCGCTGCCCTGCTGGCCATTAAACCAACTGATCTGGTTCTGTTGCTTCAGTGGCAGCAGGGCAGGGAGCCACAGAGGAGTCAACATCCGGAGCCGCAAATGACCCCTTAGAGAGCCACACGCGGTTGCAGAGCTGCAGGTTGCTGAGCCCTGCTATAGCCTCGTCTTCCCAGATCTTCTCAAACGGGAGACAGCATCTCTGCCATGGTATCGATGTTTGCTTTGAGGGCTTCTGCAGGAGCGTCACCTTGGCCTGCAGCTTTACTGGTTTTTGCTTTCGAGATGATCTTCCTCTCTAGTCAGTTTGCCGGGGTCTGTTGGAAGATCAATTTCTGCTGGGGCCAATCACCTCTTTATAGCTGGTGTTCTCCACTCCCGTTCTGGCATTGGAGTCTTCCATCACGATGTTCACTTCCACGTCCTACAGCTTGTCAAGCACATCTTGCAATCTATCCGAGAAGTCATCTTTTGCTTTTACACTGCTATGTAGCACTGCATAATGTTCATCGTGACCTTTTTAGTTCTGAATGAGGCTGCTGTTATTCTTGGTCCGTGGGCTCCCCATCCAATCAATGTTTCCTGCACTTCCTTTGATAACGTAAGTGCCACGTCTTCTGTGTGTGGGTCGTTGTCAGGCCCTGAATACAGTGTGATCTCTCCTCTTGGCAGCCTTAGTTGTCCTGACTGTAGCCATCTGGTCTGAACTGAGCTCATGCACTGCGAGCTTATAACATCGCATTTTGCAGCCACTTGCACTGTCTTTCCTGTTTCATACGTTGTTCTGATGATCAGGAATTTCCTGGTTGGTAAAAGGGTGCTTGGTGTTGTAGCTTGCGTCCAGCTTTCATTGTAGCACATCACACGCCTTCAACACGAGGGCCCTTTTTCTCCCAGGAGTGGAATCAACTGGATAGTCATTGATGTTTCAGTAGCTGAGATTGTTTTATGGGGTGGGGGTGCTACTCTTATGCCCAACACCCCTCCTTTCTCATCCGGGCTTGGGACCAGCCATGGCAGAGATTTACTGAGCAGATATTTGGTGTGTTTCCCCTGTCTGAGTTTTCCGTTCAGCTCAGTACAGAGAATGTTTCTCTGTCCCAGCAGGTGAGAGGACGGTGAGTGAGAACAATGAGAAGAATATTCAGCCAGTGGCTCCACATGGAATGTTACTGGGAAGATATGAAGCGTGGGTTTCTCAGAGCCCAGAGCAAGGGCAGACCTGTGAGACTCAGCACAGCCCAGAAAGGCAGCAGAGAAACCATGCAGGGGAGGGACAGAGTACAGCCAGTCACAGGAGCAGAGGGGTGAAAAGAGACAGACAAACTGTTCAACAGAAAATCCCCCATCAACAAGCGCCCTACCCTTGCAATGAGTGTGGGAAAATCTTCCAACGGAGACAGGCCCTCATTTTACACCAGAGAATCCACACAGGAGAGAAGCCCTTCAAATGTGGTGACTGTGGAAAATGCTTCAGTCGGTCCTCAACTTTTATTGATCATAAGAGAACTCACACAGGAGAGAAACCTTTCAGTTGCTCTGATTGTGGGAAAAGCTTCAGACAAAGCTCAGGCCTTGTAACACATAGGAGAATCCATACAGGAGAGAAGCCCTTTAAATGCTCTGACTGTGGGAAAACCTTCCATCAGAACTCAACTCTTATTGATCATCAGAGAACCCACACTGGGGAGAGACCCTTCAGCTGCTCTGAGTGTGGGGAAAGCTTCAGTTGGCTCTCATCTCTTAATTGCCATCGTACAACCCACACGGGACAGAAACCCCACAACTGCTCTGACTGTGGGAAAAGCTTCAGTGTGGGCTCACACCTTGTTACGCACAGGAGAATCCACACAGGAGAGAAACCCTTCCATTGCTCTAACTGTGGGAAAAGTTTTAGACACAGCTCGGGCCTTGTTAGACATAGAAGAATCCACACAGGAGAGAAACCCTTCAACTGCTCTGACTGTGGGAAGAGCTTCAGATACAGCTCAGGCCTTGTTACACACAGGAGAATCCACACAGGGGAGAAACCGTTCAACTGCTCTGCCTGTGGGAAAAGCTTCCGAGAGAGCTCAGGTCTTGTTAGACATCGGAGAACCCACACGGGAGAGAAACTTTCAACTCCTCTGTCGCCAAACCTTCAGTCAAAGCGCAAACATCAGGGAATAGCGAAGAATCAGCATAAGGGAGAAACCCTGTCACCTGAGTTCCCTTTAAGCTGTGTGGCCATGTGTCCATACAGCAGCCTGTTGAATGCTGTGGAAGTACTTAGGGCTGTGGTGGGGAGAGATACCTCTACCCCCTGGTCTCAGCCCCAGCCTAGCATACCATAGCCAGGGAAGAATTGATTATCCCATGGCTCCAGCCCCAGGGCTGCCATGGCAGCAAGAGGTGTCTCTGCTCCCCCCACAGCAGCACCTGAGCTGGGAGGGAGCATAATTATCACTTTCCTAGAACAAAAAGCAGTCAAGTAGCACTTTAAAGACTAGCAAAATGATTTATTAGGTGATGAGCTTTCGTAGGACAGACCCACTTCTTCAGACCAGAGCCAGACCAGAACAGACTCAATATTTAAGGCACAGAGAACCAAAAACAGTAATCAAGGAAGACAGATCAGAAAAAAATGATCAAGGTGAGCAAATCAGAGTTGCGGGGGCGAGGGAAGGTCAAGAATTAGATTAAGCCAACCCCACCCCTCTGCTCTCTGGTTTGCTCACCTTGATTCTTTTTTTTCTGATTTGTCCTCCTTGATTACTGTTTTTGGTTCTCTTTGCCTTAAATATTGTCTGTTCTAGTATGGCTATATAGGGTCTGAAGAAGTGGGTCTGTCCTACAATAGCTCACCTAATAAATTATTTTGCTAGTCTTTAAAGTGCTACTTGACTGCTTTTTGTTTTGATAGTATATAGACTAGCCCAGCTCCCTCTGTCGTAGAACACTGACCCGGTGGACTTCAGTTCTGTTCCCTGGAACTGGACTCTAAGGGCTGGTAGCTGCTGTTAACAGGAAAGTATCTGAGTCATAGAAACTCAGCAGCTTCCATCCAAGTGTGAAAAAGATCCTAATACCGTAGGGAAGGAAAGGAGAGAAGCATGCTAGAAATTGTAAAAGTAGTACAGGTTGAACCTCTCTGGTTCAGCACTCTTCAGCGTTTCCCACGTTTCCTTCTCTTACGCCTATATTTAACTGTCAAGCAAGTTTGCGGATGACACTAAGCTCGGGGGAGAGGTAGATACGCTGGAGGGTAGGGACAGGGTCCAGACTGACTTATGCAAATTGGAAGATTGGGCTGTAAAAAATCTGATGAGGTTCCATAAGGTCACGTGCAGAGTCCTGCACTTGGGCCGGAAGAATCCCAAGCATTGTTACAGGCTGGGGTCCGACTGGCTCGGTGGTAGTTCTGCAGAAAAGGACCTGGGAGTTGTAGTGGACGAGAAGCTGGACATGAGTCAACAGGGTGCCGTTGTAGCCGAGAAAGCTAGTGGTATATTAGGTTGCATCAAGAGGAGCGTTGCCAGTAGATCCAGAGAAGTGATTATTCCTCTTTATATGGCTTTGGTGAGGCCACATCTGGAGTAGTGTGTCCAGTTCTGGGCCCCCAGTTATAGGAAGGATGTGGATACACTGGAGAGGGTCCAGTGGAGGGCGACCAAAATAATTAGGGGGCTGGAACTATGACATGAAGAAAGGTTGAGGGAATTGGGACTGTTTAGTCTGCAGAAGAGAAGACTGAGGGGGGACTTGATAACAGCCTTCAGCTTACTGAAGGGAGGCTGCAAAGAGACTGGAGAGAGGCTGTTCACAGTGGTCACGGATGGCAGAACACAGAACAATGGACTCAAGTTGTGGTTGGGAAGGTCCCGGTTGAACATTGGGAAAAACGTTTTCCCTAGGAGGGTGGTGAAGCACTGGAATGGTCTCCCCAGAGGAGTAGTTGGAGTCTTCATCCCTGGAGGTGTTTAAGTCTCACCTCGACAAAGCCCTGGCGGGGCTGATCTGATGGGTTTGGTCCTGCTTAGAGCAGGGGGCTGGACTCAATGGCTTTTTTAGGTCTCTTCCAGCTCTATTGTTCTATGATTCTGTGAACTCTTTGACTGGTGAAACGCTGACCTGTCCGGTTGTTAACCCTGTTGTCATTTGTAAGAGAACACGCCTGATCACTAGGGGCTGCTAATGTGGTGCACCTCTGCCCATCACAAATACCCTCCCTCTACTTGTTTCCAACCTTGGCAGAACGCTGGCTGGGAATCTCCCAGAATCGGGCTCCGTCTCCTGGAGGCTCCTTCAGCCAAATCAGGAGAGCGGCCGCTAACAGTCCGGCAGGGCTCAGACAGACTCTCCCCAGCCCTGGCTTTGCCCCAGCTCCGAAGTGGCCAGCCCATCCCCTGCAGCCCCTGGGGCAGGCAGTGCAGGGGGTCCCCCTCACGCCTCCCTTCTCTGCAGGAACTGCCGCTGCAGCACCCGTTACCCAGGAATGGGGAACCTCAGCCAATAGGAAGCGTGGGGGTGGCGCCTATGGAAAGCACTCAGCCACTTGCTCCTGTCCCCCAGGCCAACCTGGCTGCTTTCAGGAGTGGCGAGGGGCCGGAGCAGAGGTGAACCTGCTTCAGTCTCACTGTTCCACCAGCTGGGAGCCGCCTGAGGTATGCAATGCCGAGCCACAGCCCTCATCCTGAACCCCTGCCCCGGTCCTGAGCCCTCCTGCACCGTAACCCCCTGCCCCAGGCTCAGCCCTGGGCCTCTCCCACACTCTGACCCCCTGGGCCCAAGGCCAGAGCCTGCACCCCCTCCCGAGCCCCACCCTGGAGACAGTTAATGAGGGTGAGGACGGGAGGGAGATGGAGTGAGCAGGGTGAGGCTTCAGAGAAGAGCAGGGCCAAGGAGCGGGGCCAGGGTGTGTGGGTTTGAGGCAGATCCTGGGTTGCCCTTAGATTCAAAAAGTGACCTTGAAGTTAGAAGGCAGGAGATGCACTGGGCTAGAACTCCAAACTGGTGCGGAGATAGTGAACAGATAACACAGGGCCCAGGGGATGGGTCAGCAGGTCTAAAGCGAACAGAAGCTGCAGCTTGTCTCACACAGCCCCTGGGACTCACGGCCGGGGTACGCTGGGATTTGAAGGCCAAACGCATAACGGGTTCAGGCAGGAATTACAGGAGTTCCTGGGGCAATGGCCGCCAATGCTCTCAGCCCAGACAGGCAGGGACAGAGCCCTGTGCTGCAGGGTGTCCCTAACACTCTGACTGCCGGATGCTGGGACCAGACACCAAGGGCTGGATCGTGCGGTAACTGCCCTGTTCTGTGCATTCCCTCTGGGGCGCCTGGCCTTGGCTGCCCGGCCCATTGGTCTGACCTAGGGCAGCTGCTCTGATGCTCTTGGTGATGGTTTAGGTGCTAGAATGAGGCACCGGCACACCGAGCATCACAACAGACGCATCTCCTTGGGGATTCAGGTCTAGGTCTCCTTTGGCAGCGGGACGTGGGCTCTTAGAGCAGTTGGTGCTCTTGAAAATTTGCTCCCAAGCTCTTCTGTGATTCCCCTGGGTTGAAGTGCCGCAGAGCCACGCAGAGGGTTTAAAAGCACAACTCCCATTCGTTTCAATGGCAGCTGGGCACCTCAGTCCGCAGGCTCAGCCCTGCGTTCCTCCTGTGCGGGGTGTGCCATGCTGCCAGAGAACAGAGAGGCCTTGGGGGCACCAGACCTGATGTACAGGCTCAGGGACTCTGTCTAGACAGCAAATGCTCCAGGTACCACAGGGCATTGGGATGCAGTAGTGTCCCTGGTGCAGCAGTGTAGATTGAGGACATATTACACTCTGATGACAGACAAACACTCAGGAGAAAGGGGCTCCTTGTTAAAAATCAACAGCCAAAGCCAGAAGGTTCATAAAGTTTGTGCTTGACTCTTGGGCAAAGGTGCCCTTGTGCAGCAGCATAGGACTGGGTGCATATTGCAGTCTGGTGCCCAATGAGCGCTTGGGAGAAAGGGGCTCCGTGTTAAAATTCAAGACCACAAGATCAATACAGATTGTGGTTGGTTGTTTGGCATGAGGTAAAGGGCGTGTTCTCCCTACCCAGGTGCTCTGGTGCTGAGACTAAACATGGGTAGGGGGAATCATCCCTTTTCTTTCATTGGGGCATTAATACAGCCCACTGAGCCCTCAGAGCCAGCCAGGTTCTGGTCACAGGTGGTTACTCAGCCCAGCAGCTTGTTAACATTTCAATCAACTCTGACTCCCGGTGCCTGCAATATTGCATGGAAGTTGTGGTTCAAACAGACGCATGAGCCCTAAGCCAGGCTGCACAGCCTGCTCTGCTGCAGGACCTGCAAAATGACCCTCCCCCTGCACACCAGGGAAACGGGAATTCAGCCAGATTGTTCCTCATGGACAAAGTGACCCTGATTGATTCACCTCTGTTTTTAAACAGGAATTTGTAAGGCCTGGGAGGGCTGGGGCCCTGCAGGTTTCTGCCCTGCAGTAGGTGACAAAGTAAGCAGAGGGAGGGGCCATTGGATGCCCTTATCCCCCGGTATCGTAGGGGTAGCCGTATCCCCCTGGCTGGCTCTGTCTTTGGCAAGAAGAAATGAGATTACCCCTAAACTGGAGGCCTGGATCCCACTGCCTCCCACATGAAAAGCCAGCGCTCTGCCATCTTCTGCTGGAACAGATGCTCTACCGCATCCATCTTATTCCAGAGCTCACAAAAGCCCCAGGGCTGCCTGCGGACCCTTTCCCAAAGGGAGACTTCTGCTCTCATTTTCCAGGGCTGACTAGCTGTGACATGACTGGATTTTAAAATGGACATGAGAACCCCTCTCCTAAGTTGGCACCAAGTCTTGTGCCAAGTGGGCTAGAGTGAGGGGTCTAATGAAAGCTGGTGAGACGCTGAATCCTTTTATGCTGCTTTTGCAGTTTTGTCATTTTTGCACGTGGAGTTAGAATATTGGCTCTGTGCTCATATCAGAAGTGGCAGTGTCTGGGGGATTGCAATAGGAGGCCTGGGAACCTCCAGGGAAAGGATCCCAGCCAGGTAAAGCAGCAATTAATTTCAATCCACATCTCAGGAGTTTAGCTCTGGGCCTGTAGTCTGGGAGACTGCATGGACAGGTGATGGATGGGGGCTCCAATGTGAACGTGCTCCCAGATGGGGAGGAGCAATGGAGTTCCCTCCACATGCCCAAGGGTACAAAGGCAGGGGGACCATCCATCCCATTTTTGCGGCTACAGTCCCTCATTTAAGCTGTTTTACAGGTGTCCTGTACCAGAGCAGTGGCTGTGTTAGTCTGTATCTTTGAGAACAACAATAAGTCCTGTGGCACCTTATAGGCGAACAGATGTCTGTTATCTAATACCTGTTCGCCTGTAAGGTGCCACAGGACTTCTTGTCGTTCTTACAGGTGTCCTGACTTTTTTAAGAAAACGGGCAAATTGTCCCAAATTTTGCAGGGCTCCTGTTCCCTGGCACCCCCTGTGGGGGCAGCTGCCCCATTCCCTGGCAGCCCGTGGTGCTGGTGAGCTCTGCTGTGGGCCGTCTCCCTTGCTCCTCTGTACCTCCGGGAGGCAACTCCTGCTGCAGTGAGGTTCATCTGTGGGGCAGCTGCCCCATTGCCTGCTGCCAGGGACCCCTGCCACGGTGCGGCTGTCCCATTTCCCTCCCTCCCCCTACCACTGGGAGGCTGCAGAGCTGCTATTCTCAGCACCCTCACCAGCAGGCTGTAGAGCCCCATTCCTAGTGCCTTACCATGCGGCAGCAGCCCCCATGGCTGAGGACCCCTGACACAGGACAACAGCCCCCATCCCTGGAGGCTGGTGTCCCATATTTGCCATGGGGCAATGTGGTCACCCTAATTATCCCTGAAGGCTACATCCAGGGCATTTGTAATAAACCCCCTTCACAACATACAAGATCCTGAGGTGTAAAAAGGGGAGCGGTCGTGTCTAACCTTCAGCCCCCACAAGTCACCGCTGAATCCTGACCACCAGCCAGCTCTGGACTCGAGCACCGGTCTGCGAGAGAGGACGCTGCTCACTTGGTATCTCCCTTTGGCTTGGTTAAACTAGAAGCCGCCTACCATGCGGACTTCTGGGAACAGCAAAGGTGCCTCCCTCCCTCCTTTCACTGAGCAGGGGATCCTGGGCACCAAACTCAGACTGTTCGGATCAGTGCTCGTCCTGAATGGTCACAGTTCCCTGCCCTGTCCTTAGAAATCACCCACTGCCCCTTCCCCCAAATCAGGAATTGCTCATTATCACCCATTGCCCCCCTCAGCGCAAAACTACCCAAGATCACTTACTGCCCCCACCCCAACCAAAATCAAGTCCTGTGCTGCCACCCCGACAATGGGCAACTGCCCTCTGCTGTGTTCCGCCCACTAGCAAAACCAGCGTGCATATTGGCTCAGGGCTGGGATCCCTTTAGGCCAGGATGGATTTGGCTCAGAGCCCAGACCTGTGCTTCCCCCCCCGTGCCCCACACTTTCCCCTGCCACTGTCCTTTCTCTCCTCTCGCCTGGGCGGGAGGCGTTCTTGGTAGCAGGCTCCAGGAGGGGGCAGCCTCTATCTTCCACTGCCTCAAGGTCCTCCTGGCCTCTTCCAGATCTCCAGCAGCAGGGTCCAGCCATGGGGTTCCCCTCCCTGAAGTGCCTGGATCTAGTCACTCACCAGGGCTGGCACATTACAGACAAACCACAGATTCCCCCGGGGACAGCTCAAGGGTCAGCGCATGGGCCTTGTAACCCTAGGTTGTGCGTGCAACCCAGGAGGGGTCATCTTGAGGGTCTGGGGCAGGGCAGGTGTTTAGGGGGCAGGGATCACTCTTTGGTTTGAGCTAAATCCAAATCCAAAGCCTTCCCCTCGGACGTCTGCCTGGTGTCAGGGATCTGCATGGGGTGAGTGTGGGAGGCAGTAGGTGAGAGGGGAACCTGGGTACAAACTGTCCCTGCACCCTGAAGGATCCAGACCAGAGCCATGAGTGGAACCTGCCCAAAGGAGCCTGGAGCTGGGTGGGTCTAGGCAGGGCCATCCCTACATGGGTGCGGGATCTGGGTCATGTCCCCTGCGCACCCCCATACCCCTAAACTTTTTACACAGATGAAATCCGGTGACTGAAGTTCCAGGGCAGCCGCTGGCTGCAGGTTAATTATTGGTAACTCCCAGCTGCGTAATTCGAACGTTGTATGGTCGGTCTTTACAGTTATACGGAAGCTCATATAACGGAAAGAGCCTCACTGATTGAGAAGTGTCATGCCACTTACAATCCCCCTCCCTCCAGGGGCACTGGGAGCACACAGATCTTCTCTGTTTTTTAAATCTATTTCCCCTAGGCTTCTAAATCGCTGCCTCAAGGGCTGAGCTTGCAAGCCTGGGTTTAGCAGCCAGTGCTCCAACCAGAGAGCGATCTCTGCCCCAGACACTCAAGATGACCCCTCACGGGTTGCATGCACAACCTGGGGTTACAAGGGCCGTGCGCTGACCCTTGAGCTGTCCCCGGGGGAGTCTGTGCTTTGTCTGTAACGTGCCAGCCCTGGTGCATGCCTAGATCCAGGCACTTCGGGGAGGGGAACCCCATGGCTGGAGCCTGCTGCTGGAGATCTGGAAAAGGCCAGGAGGACCTTGAGGCGGTGGAAGATAGAGGCTGCCCCCTCCTGCAGCCTGCTACCAAGAACGCCTCCCGCCCAGGGCTGGGGCAGGAGAGAAAGGACAGTGGCAGGGGAAGTGTGGGGCATTGGGGCGGGGAGCACAGGTTTGGGCTCTGTGCGAAGGGCCCTGCTGGGGAACTGGGTGCTGGCAGTTGCCTGTGCTTGGCAGGGCCCCTACACTAGTAGGGGGTGGGGTCTCACTGCTGGGGGAGGGAAGGGTCTGTCCCCCCAAGACAGAGGCAGGGCAGGGCCGGGCCGGGCTGGAGGGGCACGAGGACGGTGGGAGCCAGCAGGTAACCCCAACAGAGAGCGGCTCAGCTCGCGCCTGGGCATAAAAAGAGAGAAGCAATTGTGTGTGTGGCGGGGGTGAGGGCAGCACGGCCCCGCCCCCGCGTGCCCCTGGGGTGCAGGGGCCCAGCAGTGCAGGACCTGGGCGGGGCCCCACCCTGTCCTATAGCCGGGCCGGCTCCGGGTCCGCGGCGGTTGGCAAGTGGCAGTTGGTCGGGGGAGGGGTGGGGCTCTGAGCCCAGCCCGGGGGGGGGGGGGTGCCTAGCTGCGTTCTGGGGGTGACAGCCCCGAAGGCAGAGGAGGGGTGAGTGAAGCCAGCCCTGGCGGTACTGGTCAGCCCGTTCCGTTTTCATGCCATACACCAGCTCCGCGCCGTTGGGGTGGGGGGGAAGTAGGGAGCCTGGGCGCACAGGACATGATCTCTATGTATGCACTGGGGGGGTGTCCTTGCAATGGCTGGTGTATTCACCTTGCTGTCCTCCCGTCGCGGTGCTGTTAACCCAGGCTTGTCTACAGAAATCCCACCCTGCTGGTCTCCGGTGAACGAAGCGTTACGGTCCTGCCCCACCGCGCAGGGCTTTGTACCAGCACGTAACAGATGTGAGTTCATAAAGCCCGTTGAGAGGAGAAATACGGTGGCATTTTCTCCTTCGAGGCTCGCGCGTGGGGGCTTTCGCTGTTTCTCCTCCACTCTCCCTTTAAATGGGGTTTTCTACCAGGTGTGTCTTCTGAACGGCCACCGAGTCAGCACGTCTGGAGAGAGCACAGCACATTTCGGAAGCAATACCAGTGATTTCCAGTTTGAATGCTGTGAGAAGTTCTCGTGTGAGCATTAGACTCTGTGGGTGCTCTGGGGCTCAAGCACCTACAGCAAAATATAGGGGGTGCTTTGCACCTGCAGCCCACGGCCCTGCCTGCAGCCTGCCCACTCCCCACTGGGCTGTTTCCACCATGGCCCAGCCATGGTCATCCTCTTTCTGACCCTGCTCTGGCTCTGACCCCGTATCCCTACTGACTGGTTTTCTCTACCCCGTCTCCATCACTTCCCCTCTAGGGACTGAGGGGCAAGCGAGAGGGTCTCAGGGCAGAGGGTGAAGACGAATGAGTGAGTGGCGGTTGGGCAGACCTCCGGGGAAAGGATGGAGTATGGGTGGGCAGACGTACAGCGCAGGCAGGGCCTCAGGCAGAGCAGTGATGGAGTACCCCCCATCAAAAAAAATAAAAAAGGTCAACAGGAGACCAATAGAGACTGACTGTTCTTTTATTAGATCTGAGCAGAAGAAACCACTTTGTGAATGTCATATGTGTGTACGCCCCGTCCCATAAAGAACCAGATTACTGCTAATTTGCTCTTTATTTTCCCATGATAAGATGTTTTTGTATTAGAAACTTGCTTGAGAGAATCAGAACATCACACACAGCCTAGAAGAGTCACCGAACGGTTCTTGAGAACAACAAGAAGTCCTGTGGCACCTTATAGACGAGCAGATATTTTGGAGCATAAGCTTTCATGGGCAAAGACCTGCTTCATCAGATGCATCAGGTCTGTGCGCATGAAAGCTCATGCTCCAAAATATCTGTTCGTCTATAAGGTGCCACAGGACTTCTTGTTGTTCTCGAAGATAGAGTAACACAGCTACCTCTCTGATATGAATGGTGCTCAGTTTATCTCACCTAAAGCTTGGACTGCTCTTGATCCATGCAGCCACTGACAGGTGAAAGTGTCCTAGGTTAACTAAATGTCAAAGGAATTATCTTGTCTTCCCTCAATCTGCTTCCCCAGAGGATAGTTTTTGTTTGGTGTTTCACTGGGCTGGAAAGCGGAAGTTGTAGTTTGGCAGATTTACTGCCGTTGTATCGTTGGCTCCATTGATGATAAGCAGAAGGCTGCTTGCATGTGTGTTCAATGGTATGGGCCCAATAATCTCAGCAGACCCATGAGGGTCTCCAAAGACCACATAAGGACCAAAGGTGCCTGGCAGGGGTCTATTGCCAAGCAACGTAAAGTTGTCAAGTATACTTTACTGATTCACTGTGCATACATACCATTTGGAATGACACAGTCGGGGAATTCTGCTGCCCCCCTTGGTCAGACAAAGACACAACATTATATATAGGTACAAACAAAGCACACCTCACTCTGGACATTGTCAGGTTACCACCCACCAGCCCTTACCTTGTGGTTCGGTTAGCTCATCCCTTATCTATCATGCTGTCATTGTATGGGAAGGGTAGCTGTGTTAGTCTGGATCTGTAACAGCAACAAAGGGTCCTGTGGCACCTTATAGGCTAACGGAAAAGTTTTGAGCATGAGCTTTCGTGAGCACAGACTCACTTCATCAGATGCTGGACATTGTAGACTCCTTCCTGACCCTGGGGAGTAGGTACCAAGGTCTTTTTTAATGAGCTGGTGAGACCTGTGATTTCAACGTATGAACTGTACCAATGATCACTCTGCACCTGGACCGATTACCAATGAGTGTTTTGTGCTCTCAGCCCTGTCTGAGCCAAGTTCCGTTAGCAGACGCCGGCCTCTTGTTCATAGGTTAGCTTTGCTTTGAGCCATGTTTTGTCCATTGTTGCTAGGCCTAAGGCCTTCAACCAGGCCTGTGCTGAATGGGCTTAGGCCTGCATCTTGCTACAGAAGTGACCCCGTAAAAATAATTTTATACAGAGCTGGATAAAAGTCACCATTTCCATTCCAGGGTAAATGCTGAAATTTTGAAAAAAATGCTGGAAAAAATGTCATAAACAGAACTGGACCATTTGAAATTTCTCTCATGCAGGAAATTAAGAAAAATCCTTTTTTCCTGAAAAACAGAAAATGTTTCAATTCAATTTGCTCGATGTGAAATACAGCAGCTGCCTGCTCTCAAATCTTGGAGCTTCCCTGAGCAGCCTCCCGAGATCTGAAGAGCTCACTGTTGCAGAATGGAGAACTGTCAAATCCTGCAAGTCCAGGTCAAAGGCCCTGGGCCTAGCTGCATGGCAATTCCACCCGAGAGCCCTGGATCCTGGAAGCCTGGACTTCCTTGAAATAGCCAAGGTTGAGGTCTGCTGTTTCTGTGACATATTTTGCTTTTAACAGTTTGTGATGCACTCCTACTGAAGAAGGCCTGACCAGTTTTAGTTGAGTGTACAATACATCTTATGCTAAAGGTTGTGCTGTTTTCTGTTTCCATTGGCAGAGAGTTGGATAGACCATATTACAGGCACTTCACAATGACTGTGTGGATCAAATCAATCACCTTTCTCGCCACTCTTCCATTTGTTTATATCATTGGCAAATGGCTTTGGGGTAAGCATTTTTTTCTAAGTGATGGTGAGGACATAAATATATCCATTGCTGCCTGTGCAAACCCTGCATAAGGAAACCATGATGCAATCTGCAGAGAGGAATCTAAATGAAATTTGGCAGCGCTAGACTGGCAATGAATTTTGGTTAACATCAGTGTGTGGGGGAGCCTGTCTCCCTCCTTGATTGCTTTTGTGTGTGCAAAATCACAGTGACCCTGCTTCATTAAGCGGAGAGCGCAACCAGACATGCTTCCTGCCTGAACAGAATGCTCAAATTCCAGGTCGCCGTCCTACTCAAGCTCGGGAAAAATACAGAGAGTGATGTTTCAGGATGAAAGCACGGTGCCACTTAGATGCTTCTTAGATGGGATATTTACCATACCAGGGTGTATTGTTAGGAGACCACTAAAACTGACTGCTAGTATCAGAAAGACTGTTACACACACACACACACACTCGCTGCACAGAGTGGTGGCAGGTAAAATTGCTTTTCCTGCACTCCTGGGCTACGTCTAAACGTGCACGCTACATCGAAATAGCTTATTTCGATGTAGCGACATCAAAATAGTCTATTTCGATGAATAACGTCTACACGTCCTCCAGGGCTGGCAACGTCGACGTTCAACTTCGACGTTGGGCAGCACATTGAAATAGGCGCTGCGAGGGAACGTCTACACACCAAAGTAGCACACATCGAAATAAGGGTGCCAGGAACAGCTGCAGACAGGGTCACAGGGTGGACTCAACAGCAAGCCGCTCCCTTAAAGGGCCCCTCCCAGACACAGTTGCACTAAACAACACAAGATCCACAGAGCCGACAACTGGTTGCAGACCCTGTGCATGCAGCATGGATCCCCAGCTGCAGCAGCAGCAGCCAGAAGCCCTGGGCTAAGGGCTGCTGCACACAGTGACCATAGAGCCCCGCAGGGGCTGGAGAGAGAGCGTCTCTCAACCCCTCAGCTGATGGCTTCCATGGAGGACCCCGCTATTTCGATGGTGCAGGACGCAGATCGTCTACACGGTCCCTACTTCGACGTTCAACTTCGAAGTAGGGCACTATTCCCATCCCCTCATGGGGTTAGCGACTTCGACGTCTCGCCGCCTAACGTCGATTTCAACTTCGAAATAGCGCCCAACACGTGTAGCCGTGACGGGCGCTATTTTGAAGTTGGCGCCGCTACTTCGAAGTAGCGTGCACGTGTAGACACGGCCCTGGATTGCTCCCTCCTACTTCATAGGGGGGCACAATTGGGCAGAAAGCAGGATCAGAACTAAGCTTAAATGTTTAGCAGAAAATGTTGATGTCACTGTATTAAACTGATGAAAAATTTTCCGTTACTGCTAAATATTATTCGAGATGCAAAGTAAAGACGTGAGAATTTTATTTAAAGCTAAACTTTGATACACGTTGGTTTTAATGCTTATCGGATTTCCCTTTTTGAATCCCAGAATTCACTATCATTAAACAATAGTTTGGCCCACCCCCCATTGTGTGCCTCTCCCTAACTGCCTGCAACTGTGAAAATTTAAATGCGTACAAATAAAAAAATATTCAAACGCATAAGTCTGCAAATGTCTAAAAATTTCAATAGATAAAAATAAAAGAACAAACATAAACATGTAAATTATCCATCAAAATTATTGCAAAAAATCAAATTCTGCCAAGTGTCACCCTAGCTCTGCTCTCCACCTCGCCAAAATGGCCAGTGCTAGGAGGAAAACACGTGGTAACACCTTCAATCATGGTACAGGCTCCTGCTCTACCTGGAACTCCAGGAGGGGCTATTCATCCTGAATCCGTCCCTTAGAAGTTCAGTCTGCACCACCTTTTGCTCAAACGCGGGCATAGCTGAGCGAGCAGGGAGGACCTCAAACATCTTTGGCATTTTGAGTTAGGGTAATTAGGTTAGATGGAGTGAGTTTCTGCTACGAAACGTAACATTGCTGGTGTGTCTCATTAATTGCATCTACTTTTCTTTTGTTCGCTTGACACCAATGTCAAACTTTTGAAGAAAATCCCTGATCGTGATTTATTTTCTTGCTTGCAGGTGATTTTGGTGTCACTGTGCATGTTGAGCCTGCGGTTGCTTTGGTTGGGAAAGGCGTGATGTTGTCTTGCCATCTCATAGGCCACGTCCCTGCGAACTTCCACGTACATTGGTATAAACGGGAAAAGAATGAAAATATGACATTGTATTATTACAATAGCTCAGCAAATGGGACTGAGCTGGACAGGGCTGAGGACCCGCCCAGAAGTGACGCCCCCAAAGGCTGGTATGAGAATGGCGTCGTTAGGGTGAAACTTTTTTCAGTGAAAGCAGAAGATGCTGGGCAGTACGTATGTGTGGTGACAGCTGATGATATCTATCAAGAAGCCATTGCTCACGTAACAGTTGCAGGTAAGCGTGGAGCTGTTCATATAAAGATGCGCCTGGCAGTGAACAGGTCTGCATTTATCATGCTGGTGCTGATTCCCTATTGCGCTGTGTGTGGCCAGCTGCGTTTCCATTTAATCCATTCCTACAGTTGTCGGGGGAAGGAGAAACAGCATCTGTTGTGGAAAAATACCCACTTGTGTTCAGGGTTATTGGAGGAGGGCAGAGGAAGTGCTGGACTGGGGAGGAGGCAGGAAAAGGTACTGGGCTGGAAGGCTGGGAAGCTTCAGCAGTTTGGGGTCCATTGCAGGTAGTTCCTCGTGTCTGAAGATGATGTCTTGAACTTGCACAGGCTCATTGGTTGTGGACTCACATGTGGCTGAGGAGTCCAAGCTTTGAACGGCCTGGGTTTTCATGGGGGGGCAAGGGAATTGTCCTGGCTCTGTTGGTGCGGCTGCTGCTGTTGCTTTCTTCTTCTCACGAGCATCAATGAGACATACGCGTCGCTGCTCTTCAAGGTTGTCATACGCGTGTCGTACGAGAGCACGCCAGCCTGGTCGGTCTTTTGCATGCTGCTCCAGCTGATCTGGTTTTAAATCAGCATGAGCAATGTTGGCCTTCACGCAGTCTTTATACCTCTTCAGAGGCCTGCCTTGATTCCTTCTGCCCTGGGAGAGTTTGCTGTAGAGGAGTTGCTTAGGGATTCTCAACTCCTCCATTCGTATGACGTGCCCTGTCCAGCGAAGCTGGGCTTTCAGAATCATGGCTTCAATGCTCGTGGTTCCTGGTCTGTCCAGGACTTCCAGGTTCGTAACTCTGTCCTGCCATCGAATGTGCAGTATTGACCTCAGGCCACGTGTGTGGAAACACTCCAGCGTTTTATATGTTTTCTTTATAAAGTCCAGGTTTCACAGCCATACAGGAGACTGGTCAGGACTACAGAATCATAGGGCTGGAAGGGACCTCAGGAGGTCATCTAGTCCAACCCCCTACTTGAAGCAGGATCAACCCCTACTAAGTCATCCCAGCCAGGACCTTGTCCAGCCGGGACTTAAAAACTCAAGGGATGGAGAATCCACCACCTCTCTACAGCCTTGTACACTTTCAGTTTAGTGGACTGTCGGATATTGTCCTGATTCAACACATTCAAATTATACAAGGTGTATGTATGAAACATGCATAAATCATTGTATTTTTCTCTGAAGCTCTGCTGGTAGCATGTGAAATAGCTTCACTGTGTGTGCAGATCTTGCACATTAGCAATAAAATTAATTAAGTGCAGGGGCAAAGATGGGCCGTTACCTCCCATCATAAACACACATCCATCTGTGCAGCACACTGCAGAGCCCTGATGAGCGGTGAGGTCACTGTCTTCCAGTACAGTAGTTTGTACACAAGGCACTTGATTGTCAGTTACAATAGGAACATGGAAACGAACTGCTGATATTACCCCTTGTACAGAGAAGGGTCCCAGTGGCCAGTGATGAGGTGATGTAGGGGCTGTCCAGTGATCTTGCTTCTGGACATGGTGTAAGGGGCATATCAGGGCTATTGGAATAAGAGAGCCTGCTTAGGCCTGATAGGGATATGGCTGAAGCACATGGTGATTTTTCTATGCTCTGCTTTCCAGGGTTTACAAGGGTACATGGGAAGCAAAGCATAAGTTAGAAAGGCCCAAAGGCTGCTCTTAAGTACTTTTGGTGCTAGCGTGTCCTAGCATTGGAGCAGGTTCAGTGGAGGGCAACAGAAATGATTAAGGGGCTGGAGAACATGACCTGTGAGGAGAAGCTGAGAGGTTTGGGATTATTTAGATTGCAGAAGAGAAGACTGAGTGGCAATTTGATCGCAGCTTTCAACTTCCTCAAAGGAGACTCTAAAGAGACTCTTCTCAGTGGTGACAGATGGCAAAACAAGGAGCAATGGTCTCAAGTTAGAGGGAGAGATGTAGGTTGGGTATCAGGACAAACTCTTTCTCCAGGCGGGTGGTGAAGCACTGGAATGCGTTACCAGGAAGAGTGGTGGAATCTCCATCCCTGGAGGTTTTTAAGTCCCAGCTGGACAAGGTCCTGGCTGGGATGACTTAGTGGGGGCTGATCCTGCTTGAAGCAGGGGGCTGGATTAGATGACCTCCTGAGGTCCCTTCAAGCCCTGTGATTCTGTGACTGGAGCTTTGGCTGGAGCTCAGTCTTTCTCATTGAATTGCTCATCTGCAAACTGGAATTCACCTGAGTTTTTTAAAAAGTCCCGTGGAGCACCTACATACAGAATGAATTCTTTTGATATTAAATTGGAAGCATGCAGCACTTTTTCTGGTGACCCTCTTCCTCTCCCAGATGAGGAAGAGCTTCTTTTTCTGAAAGATTCCTTCAGGAAAAAAATGTGTGTTGATGCCCCAGGGGGCCTTTATTGTGAAACAGAAATACTCATGGTGCCAGAATTTTCAATCCCTGGCCCATTCTTTCGAAAGAGTGGAGGCTTAGTGACCACTCTCTATCGAAAGAGTGGATCGATTTTTTGATCTGCTTTTTTGTGTGCGGATGGGCTCTTTCGAAAGAAGTTTTTTCATAAGAGATCTTCTGGAAGAACTTCTTTTGAAGGGTCACTGTTGTGTAGACATAGCCTTTGTGAAGCATGTTCAGCTCAGTGAAAACATTCAGGGCAAATTCTGCTCTCCTATTAGCTTCAGGTGTAAATGGGAGCAGCGCTGGAACATTCATCTTGTTCAGGGAGATCAGAGCAGATGTGGCTCTGGAAACAAGATCATTTCCCATTGTTTCCATTAGGTTTCATCTTAAATCACCTTCACCAAAACACATACACTCTTTGCTTTGTGATGGAGCAGGAAACAAATGTCTCGATCTCCCAGAATTTTCACACACTGAGCACAAATAAGTGTAGTGGACATATGAAACATCCCTTGAAGAGCAACTATTACAAGAAGCGAGTAACACTTTTTAACAGTTTTGGGTGCTGACCTAAAACTTTTAGGCAGCAGGGAGTATGCATCTATAGGTGTAAGTCATGAGGAAGATATCTGAAACCTGAAATCCTATTAGAGTATCACAAAAGAGAACACATAATGCCATCAAGATACATGCTAGAGGGGAATGATAAGCGTGGATTTGGAAGAGATCTCGGGGCCATCGAGTCTAACCCCCTACTCAAAGATATATTTTCCACTGGGTTCTATTTGGAATCATATTCACCAAAATATACACTCTTTGCTTTGAGGCAAAATAGCGAACAAAGGTACAGATGCCTCAGAGATATTTTTTTTACACTGTTCCCTCTCTGAGCATCTCTCTCTGCATTGTGAGATGTGTGTCTGTCATAATGTGGCCTTTTTACAGATGTAGGGAGTGAAACTTCTTTGCAAGTGCATCGGTGGAAGGATTGCAGATATGAATGTAAATGGACAGGGTGGCATCAAAAGCCCAGATTCTTCTGGAGAAATAACAAAGGAGAAAGCATAAACTCATTGGCTGAGACGACAGAGGTGGAGGAGGAGCAAAATCGTTTCACAGTAGCAAGCTCCATTGTTGTGCCATGTGATACGCCGGAGGTTACCTGTGCCATCGTCAGTGCAAAATCAACTGATGGACACTTTGGTATGTAATTTTGTGTCAGTATTATTACTCCAGGAAATTTGCCCTCTTCTTAGCAGGTGTTACTGCCTTTTTTTATTTGGCTTTTGGGAAATCATCTTGCCTAGTATGAATGGTAACTCTTCTTCCAGGTGATGCCAGCAACAGCCCAGCCCAGGGTTCTCCATCCATCCAACACAAAACTGGCTCAAATCCCAACCCAGTAACCTGGGAAATGCACACACCAGCCAAGGTGCCTCTGACAGGCAGTGCTTCCCACTTGCAAGCACAAATGTGCGAATGTTAGACAGAGGCTTTTTAAAATGGTCAGGCAGTAATTTGGCATTAATTTGGGAAAATACCACAGAGTTCATATAAAAAAAAAGATGAGTAAAAGTCCCAGCCCAAGTAGGTTGGACAATGTTCTTTTCCTTTCAGGTTCTTAAGTCCAGCTATCTGAACGTCCCCTTCACATGCCCAAGTCTTCTCTGAAGCTCAGTCTCAGACGTGGCCCTAGGTCAGGGCAGATCCAGTGGTAAGAGATGCACACACAGAGTTCACCTCCCATCCAGACCGTCTCTCCACTGATCACTTGCCAACCAATTGCTCATTGGTCTCTGATGCTGCCCTGCTGGCCGTTCCTCTCACCTCTCTGCCACCACTCTGCTGGCCACTCATTACGCCTCTCCGCTGCCATCCCGCTGCCCCACTGGTGTATCACCACTGCTCTGCTGGCCGGCCATCACATCACTTCTCCATAACCACCCGGCTGGCTCCCAATCACTATCCACTGTCATCTACTTGTTGGCTGTGACTTCTACCAATCAGTCGCAAACAATTTCAACTCTCAGCTGGCAGGATAGAAGAAACACAACTCCGACACAATGAAAATACCCAGGGTTTCTCTCCCATTCTAACCAGCTGTAATGGAAGCCTTCCTTCAGCTCCTACTTACATTTGTGTTTCATGAGTATTCATACTAGCTTGATCATTCTGCGAAAGGAAACATGAGAGGGTTGAGACCATGGTCAAGGTAAATTAGTCTTTAAAATTAGGATGAATACCATGGAATATGTCTAACAATTCACTCATGTTTATATGCCTATCTCAGAACTGGGAGGAACCTTGAGAGGTCATTGAGCCCAGGCCCCTGCATTCACTATCACCATCCCTGACTCATTTTTTCTTTTTTAATCTAAAAAAAGGTACTTTTTAAATCTAAAATGGGTCAGAAAAGATGCTTTCCACTTGAAGGCTACGTCTACACTAGCACACTACGTCGAAGTAGCCTATTTTGAAGTAAGAATATCGAAATAGGCTACTTCGACGCGTATTATCTACACATCCTCCAGGGCTGGTGCCATCAACGTTCAACGTCGAAGTAGCGATGGAAAACATTGAAAGGAGCTGCCCTGGAAGGAAATTCAGAGTGTCCACACGCACAAGCGCTCCCCGTTGAAATAAGGGGCCAGCAAAGCCCCAAGCCACTCCCTTAAAGGGCCCCTCCCAGACACACTCGGCCTGCACAGCACGAGATTCACAGAGCCGACAACCAGTTGCAGACCCCGTGCATGCAGCATGGACCCCCAGCTGCAGCGGCAGCAGCAGCCAGAAGCCCTGGGCTAAGGGCTGCTGCAGGCAGCGACCATAGAGCCCCACTGGGGCTGGACAGAGCGTCTCTCAACCCCTCAGCAGATGGCTGCCATGGAGGACCCCGCTATTTTGACATAGCAGGATGCGGATCATCTACACACGCCCTACTTAAACACTGAACATCGAAGTAGGGCGCTATTCCCATCTTCGGATAGGAATAGTGATTTCGACGTCTCGCTGCCTAATGTCGATTTCAACATCGAAATAGCTCACGGCACGTGTAGATGCGATACGTACTATTTCGGTGTTTGTGCCAGCTACTTCAAAGTAGCTGGCTAGTGTAGACACACCCTAAGAGTCAGATCTCTCACAAAACCAGAAAAGTGATAAATATTTTAGAAGAGGAGCAGTTCACTATGAAATGAATTGGAGGTTATCTGCATATACTTGGAATTCAGTTCTATTTGAATAAAAAAAAATCTGGGACTGGCCGTTTAGCTTATTTATACGCTTAATGTAAATGTTCACGGTGTTTTCTAATACAGCAGTTAGCAACAGAAAAGTAAACACTTGTAATTTGTATGTTGATGTAATTCCCTAAGACTCTGAAGGCAGACCTCTGTGTTATTCCACAAGGAAAAAAAATATTCTCTCTCATTCTCTATCAAGGTGTAAAGAAAACAGTACTTGAATCATAGAATCATAAAACAATAGAGCTGGAAGAGACCTAAGAAGCCATCAAGTCCAGCCCCCTGCCCAGCAGGACTAAACCCCATCAGAGAGAATGAAAAAAACAAAAAGACCATTATTGCTTAGGGCCAAAGTGGTAAAACCTAGAAATACCTCTCATGTTTGAAGGTACATACTGGTGAGAGTAACATTCCTTTTTTTTGGTAGGTTTCTTGATCGGCTTACTGCTGTTCATTGTTGTGACTTTTGAACATTTCTTTGGAAAAATCAGAAGTAAGTGAGCTTATTTTTGTTTTGTTTCATTTACAGTGAGAGTAATTAACCGTTGGAACAAATGCCAAAGGGCTGCTGTGCTCTTTCCATTCATGACCATTTCTGAATCAAGAATGGATGCTTCTTCTAAAACCTCTGCTCTTGGAATTATTTTGGGGCAGTTCCCTGGCCAGGGCTCTACGGGTGGTCAGACTAGGTGGTCAGACTAATCCCCTTTGGCTTTGGAACCAATGAAAAACTGTCATGCAGGGATTGTGACATGTTTGCAACTGAGTTTCAGATGGGGATTCCTCAGTTTTTGCCAACCTGCTATGTTGGTGGGAATGTGGGTTGGCCAGACTCATTATTGGTTTGTCTTGGGGGCCTGGGGTCAATCCAAGTGTCATGGATATAGAAGGATACAGTTCCTGGGGGCACCCATTTATGGAGTCCAGAAAGTGGACATTTCCTTCAGACACCAAAGACTTGCACAGCAAAAGGTTTCATAAGCTCAACCCTTATATGAAATAAGAAGTGGAGAAGGTTCAATAAAGGTGCTGAAAGTCTAGTTAGTTTTGGAGGAGGGAGACAGCAAAAAGTAGCTTGTCCTGGGGTACCGTCTGCCTTTTGCAGCTGACGTATAATGGCTCACGAAGCCACTTTTTGTCAGGGAGTTTAAAGACTGGTTTTAAACCTTGTATTTTGAGTCAAACTGACATAAGCAATAGGCTGTCCTTGCAGTGTTGTACCTGTCTTCTTGTTGAGTCAAAGTCGATGCCATTGACATTCTTTGAAATAAAACAAATGAGTCTAAATTACAGATGAGCTGAGTTTTATCATTTCAGGTTGATCTAGTTCGTATCTCCCATTCCAGCAAAATTCTTTAGTAGATAAACTGTGCAGGGCAATGTTGAGTTTGTACAGGTTCATGCAGACTCCATGCTAGTAGGGACTTGGAACATACATGGCTGTAGCTGTATCCTTGTTCAGAGAATTGCTCATGTTTGGAATAGTTTTGCCACACATAAATAACTACAGTGAAATCTGTGCAGTTACACCAGGAAAAATAGGCATCTGCGTGAACGGAAGTTGATTTATTTAACTTCTTCCACAAACCTATGAAAGCAGTAACCTCTTATACTGCAAGGGAAAGAGGTTAGTTTTCCTTGAAAGAAACCATTTAGAATCTGAATGAGAGCAACAGAGAAAACACACATAAGAACATAACATAAGAATGGCCATACTGGATCAGACCAAAGGTCCATCTAGGCCAGTACCTTGTCTGCCGACAGTGGCCAATACCACGTGACCCACAGGGAGTGAACTGAACAGGTAACAATCTCTCTGAAGCCATCCACCTCCAGCTTCCGGCAGAGGCTAGGGACACCATTCCTTACCCATCTTGGCTAATAGCCATTAATGGACCTGATCTCCATGACTTTATCTAGCTCCTTTTTAAACCCTGTTATAGTCCTAGCCTTCACAGCCTCCTCTGGCCAGGAGTTCCACATTTGGACTCTGTGAAGATTTGCCTTTTATGTGTTTTAAACCTGCTGCCCATTAATTTCCTTTGGTGTCCTCTAGTTCTCATATCATGGGAACAAGTAAATAATTTTTCCTTGTTCGCTTTCTCCACACCATTCATAATTTTATAAACCTCTATCATAACACCAATTAGATGAAAAGCCCTAGTCTCTTTAATCTCTCTTCATATGGGACCCGTTCCAACCCCCACAATCAATGTAGTTGTCCTTTTCTGAACCTTTTCTAATGCCAATATATCTTTTCTGAGAGGAGGTGACCACAACTGTACTCAGTATTAAAGAAGTGGTCGGAACATGGTTTTATATAAGGGCAATAAGTTGTTCTCCATCTTATTCTCTATCCCATTTTTCCTAACATCCTGTTTGCTTTTTTGACTGGTGCTGCACATTGCATGGATGTTTTCAGAGAACTATCCACGGTGACTCCAAGATCTCTTTCCTGAGAAGTTGTAGTTCAATTAGCCCCCATCATATTGTAGGCATAGTTGGGGTTATTTTTCCCAGTGTGCATTACTTTACATTTCTCCTCATTAAATTTCATTTGCCATTTTGTTGCCCAGTCATTTGGTTTTGTGAGATCCTTTTGAAGTTCTTCACAGTCTGCCTTTGTCTTGTATCAGAGTGTCATCTGCAAACTTTGCTACCTCACAATTTACCTTTTTCTCCACATCATTTATGAATAAGTTGAATAGGATTGGCCATAGGACTGACCCTTGGGGAATGCCACTAGTCACCCCTCTCCATTCTGAAAATTTGCCATTTATTCCTACCCTTTGTTTCTTGTCTTTTAGCCAGTTCTCAGTCTATGAAAGGACCTTCCCTCTTATCCCACGATAACTTAATTTACATAAGAGCCTTTGGAGAGGGATCTTGTCAAAGGCTTTCTGGAAATCTAGGTACACTACATCTACTGGATCCCCCTTGTCCACATGTTTGTTGACCCCGTTTTAAGAACTCTCATAGATTAGTAAGACATGAATTCCCTTTTCAGGAATCATGTTGACTTTTACCCAACAAATTATGTTCTGTGTGCCTGACAATTTTATTCCTGACTATGGTTTCAACTAGTTTGCCCTGTACCAATGGTAGACTTATTGATCTGTAATTGCCAGGATCACCTCAAGAGCCTGTTTTAAATATTGGCTTTACGTTAGCTATCTTCCAGTCATTGGGTATAGAAGCTGATTTAAAGGATTGGTTACAAACTATGGTTAATAGTTCTGCAATTTCACATTTGAGTTCTTTCCAAACTCTTGGGTGAATGCCATCTGGTCCCAGTGACTTGTTACTGTTAAGTTTGTCAATGAGCTCCACAGCTCCTCTGATGACACCCCAATCTTGGACAATTCATCAGATTTGTCACCTACAAATGACGGCTGAGGTTTGGGAATCTTTGTTAGCCAGCAGCCTGGTTCCACTTTGGCTTAGGTGAAATCCATCTTTCCTGTATCGTCTCCCCCATCCCAATAGTTTCCACAATTTGTAATAAATCTACACCCATCCTCCTTACACCATTATGTCATCCACGCATTGAGACTCTGAATTTCTGCCTGCCTATGTAGCTCTGTGCATGGAACTGGACTGCTCTCCTTCCCTGAGCCTTTCATCCTCCTTGACAGCGCAGGGGCTGTTTGACTGGAGGTGGGACAATTCTACAGTGTCCTGAAAAGCCTCATCTACATACCTCTAGGCCTCTCTTAGCTCCTCCAGTTCAGCCACCCTGGCCTTCAAAGCCCGCACTCAGTCTCTGAGGACCAGGAGCTCCTTGCACCAAATGCACATGGAGGCCACCTGACCATGGGGTAGGTAATCATATGTTACACTGAATGCAATAAACAGGGTAGCTCCCACTCTGCTGCTGGGCTTCTGTCTGCATTTTCTATGGATAATTAGATTATATATGGGGTTATTATTTAAATGTGGTAGTTTGGGATATAGCTTGTAATATGAAGGTTTTAAGAAAGTCAAAAGAAACTAGCTCCCTGTCACTCCCCCTCTAAACTCCCTCCTGTTTGCAATCACTCATTTGCAAGCTCCCGGTGTCACTTCCTTGCAGGCTATATATATAGGTCTGGCCTTCCTGATTGGTAGCCCAACCCCTGGCTACAGCTTGACCAGTGAGCAGAGAGTTCTAGATTTCAAATCCTAACTGCCAGCCGCAGCACATGGCCTTTCAAACAAACAAATGTCCTGTGAATTGCTCCTCCTTCCCCGGGAGACCAACCCTCTCAAAACTCTCTCCTATTTGCAATCATCTGTTTGCAAATGCTGTTCAGATACACTGGTAGAAACGTACTGGATCCAAATATTTGACTGGTGCATGTAACTGAAGGGGGCACATTTCTGATGTCCAAGATGTTTATAATACAATTTTGTGAATTTTAACATGGACTGAGTATATTGATCAAATGTAATCTTTTGCAGACCAGTTCCAGAATGCGATTGGTGAGTTTGACCTCATTACTAAGCAGTTATATTCAGATTTTGTTTTCATTTTGTTTGGCCTATTGAAAAAGGTATTTCCTGTCATTTCAATTTTATGCATTAGTTGCTCAATAATCCGCTGTGTAGTCAGCACGAAAAATGCACAGTCAAAATCCCAAACTGTTTCACTGTAGAGCTGGGACTTTGCAAATACTAAGGTGGGTGAACACTCGCTTTACCCACATGAATAGTTCCTTGTATGTGGACCAAATATGTATTTTACTTAGTTCTTGTTGATACGTTTCTTTTCCTTAAATATTAAGGACGCAAGAACTGACATACTGGTCAGACCAACGGTGCATAAACCTACTGGGCTATCATACACATCATAGAACTGGAACTGGAAGGGACCTTGAGAGGTCATTGAGTCCAGCCCCCTGCTCTCACAGCAGGTCCTATCACCATCCATGACAGATTTTTTCCTTAATTAACCTGCCCCAGGCCCTTGAAAGGCCCCTTCAAAGACTGAACGCATAAGCCTGAGTCAACGAGGCCAGTGCTCTGGCCATTGAGAAGGTCCCTCTCCCTGACCATGGCCTACCCAATACTGGCAACCTATCAGCATGCACTGTTGTCCAGTCACAGTTTCTGGCACTCAGAGGCTTACGGACATCAGAGCTTGGGGCAACATCCCTGACCATGTTGTCTAATAGCCATTGATGAATCTGCCCTCCGTGAACTATCTAATTATTTTCAACTAACTTATACTTTTGGCCTTCAAAACATCCCCTACGATTGAGTATCAAGGGCTGAGTGCACGTTGTGTGAAAAGTACTTCCTCCCCACTGCAAGCATAGCTCTATCATCTGTGCCTCTGGCCACCTTGAAAGGGACAGGCAGCCCTGGAAGCCCTGTGCAGGAAGCTGGAGGCATGGCTCCAGGCTTTCAGAATGCAGCCATCACTACACTCTGGCAGCCACTCCCTGCACCATTTAAATGTCCGAGGCTGCCCAAAGCCTCCCTGGCCCTTCCCAGGACTCTGGAGAGGGCTCCCAGGAGGCACCCCGGGTCAGCAGGAAGCGGGCCCCATCCAGGTCCAGACCCGAGGTTCAGAACCTGCTTGCCCTGTGGGCTGACAATCCGGTCCTCTTGCACCCCAGTGCCAAGCACCACAATGCTTCAGGCTATGTATGCATCACCGGAGCCCTGGCGGACCACGGCCATCCCGCGCGCACCCTCGAGCAGGCGCAGGCGCAGGCGCAGGTTGAAAGAGCTCCACCAGGTCTACGTGCATGGCCACGATGAACGGTGAAGGTTGGGAGCGGGGGTGGCCACCTGCCCCTTCTTCCCAAAGCTCGAGCACCTGCTCGGGAGTGGTGATAGCACACACAGCTGTGCCATGGTTGACACCAGGGAGGAGCACTGGCAGAGGAACTGGGAGCCCCTCTGGAGCCAGCCCAGGACCTGCTGTCTGACCCCAAGTCCAGCCAGTGGAAGCTCGTCATAGATCTGGACTCAGGCCCCTCCAGTGCTGCCACCTCAGCACAGGCGTCACCGAACCTCTTCGCGGGACCGTCTGGCGAGTAACCCTGGGCTGGGGTGGGTGCAGGAGGTGCATGCGCCGGGCCTCGCCAGGACAGCGCGGGTGGGAACCCACACCGCAGGCCTGGCATGTGTTCCTATGTACATGGAGATGTGTCCCACCCGCACCCAGAAGGCAGCCCCCGGGCATGGCTGCTGGCCTGCTGCCAGCCCCACTGGGGGCTACACAAGCCCCAAGGCCCTGGGGAGGGGCAACTTGCCCCTGCCATGGCTGGGAGTGAGAAAGCCACGCGGGTGATGGCTTGACCCCTGGAACGCACAGGGGACTGTGGCTCTCAGCTCGCAGGCATGGCTGTGGGCAGCAGACACCGCCTGCCCCATGGACAGTGCTGTGAGCTGCACACGTGTGAGGGGACACGGGGAGGGCACAGCTGTGCCCAGCTCACCCACCGCCCATGCTGGGACTCCTCCATGCCTGGCCCACCCCGGGCTGCTTGCGCATTGGGCCAGAGCTGGGGGGCTGCCGTCAGGCCAGTTCCATGCGGCAGGGCCCACCATGCAGGGGGCACAGGCATGCACGCCCAGGACAGCCCCGTGGGGGGCGGGGGGCAAGGTGTTGGGCCATGCTGCAGGGGGGACTCCCTGTACAGCTGCACTGTCTGAGGGCTGGGCCATCCCCCGTGCACACTCAGGGAGGAACCGGGAGCAGTGCCCCTGCGAGACGGCAGCCCACCAGCGGCGGCGTGTCGTGCCCGGAGGGGACATTGCTGCCCAGAGGACGACACTTTCCTTGCTTATGCGGCTGCCCTCTGGCGGCAAAATGACTCGATGGAGCAGCGGCTGTGGCAGGAAGAGGAGTGGCAGTGGGAGTGGGCCTGACTGGCGGCTGGCCCGGGTCAACCACCTACGAGACCTCATGTAGGCCTGGGCCACCATGTCTGCAGCTCCTGCCGCTCCCCTTCCCACCACCGCCTGTGCTCCCCCTCCTGCCTCCGGTCCCCTGACCCCATCCCCCATGTTCTCCTCCAGGCCCTGTGGTGGTCAATGGACATGGCTGGCATCCAGGCCCCCCACCTCCGCTCCCTCTGCCCTCCCTGCCCCCCTGCTCCCCCGCCGAGCCTCACCCCCCAGCAGCCTCCTCACCTCCCTGTGACCCTGGCCCTAACCCAGCCCCAAGGGGGGCCCTGACCTTGGGGCAGGATGGGATTCTTCTTCGAGTGTCCCCGTGGGTGCTCCACAATAGGTGTCGGGCTTGCCCGGCGCCGCAGATCGGATCTTCCAAGCAGTTTCTGCCGGACTGCGCATGCGCCAGCACTCGCCGCTCCCTTGCGCGCTCCTGGCCATGTGCGCAATCCGGTCCCCGCCAGTTCCTCTTAACCGCCGTCAGCTGCAGTCGGAATCCGAACTAGGCTAAGGCCAAGTAGCGTATTCAATGACTTTAACTGTTTTTCTTTAAAGTTTTTCAAGTACTTAGGCTACTGCAAGTTAGCCGGTTGTTATTTTTCAAAAAAAACCAAAACAAAACAACAAACAAACTACAAGCGGGACAGCTTCAATCCAGTCCCAGTAACAAGCGCCGGAGGCCAGGAGCATAGGGCCATCAGCCCTCCTGCTGCGGCAGGCCATCAGAAGGGGAAAACAGCACAGAGAAGGTGCTAAGTACCCATTTAACAACTGAAAGACTCACCAACAATGTCCTCTTAAGGATTTAAAAAATGTGAGTCCTGCCGAGAGGCGATGCCAGCGTCTGATGGGCACAGTCTATGCATAAGGTGCCTTGGGGAGTCCCATGTTGCACAGAAATGCTCCTTCTGTGCTAAATTAACAGCCAGAGCAAGGAGAGACAGGGAGATGCGGCTTAAAATGCTGCTTTTCGACAAGGCCCTCCAGCCAGACGTGCCGGAGCGGCCGCAGCAGGAGGGACCCTCCGGGGCCCATTAAAGGAAAGCTGCCTCCCTCACCCCATCAGCGCAAAAACGGAGGAAAGCCTCCCCAGCCCGATCCCTGCCGGCAGCAACAGCGAGCGGGACGGGAGGAGCGTGCAGCCCCCAGCCGCAGCAACAGCTGATCGGCGGCAGCAAGGAGAGCCACGTGGAAGCAGCTCAGCCTCCGATAATCAGCCAGCCGCCCCGCACCACAGGCAGGGCGGCGGCTAAACAAGCGCCGGTACCGGCGGCACCGCAGGCAGCGGCACTGACCCCCGGGGAACCAGTGGTGCAGAGCGTGCAGGCACGCAGCCTGCAGGCATCGGAGGACACCGCACGTGCGGCACCGCCCTCGAGCGTGCCGAGCACAGTGCGGACAGGGCCGGGATCCCCTGTACGTCAGGGGGCGGAGTTACCTCCCCAAGGGAGGGGGAAGGCTGCACACAAGAGGAGGCATTGCAGCCCCTCTCCGCACAGGGCTGTGGAGTTGCTTTCTCACAGCCCTCCGCTTATGTTGCAGACGCCAACCAGAAGGCAGGGGTCCCCCCTAGCCTACCCGGAGCCCCCTTCTCCATTTTTGCAACCAGCCTCACCCTGGCTGGGACCACCTTCACCCTTCCTGGGGTTTGAACCGCTGGACTATTATGCAAAATTGCTCTCTCCAGTGTCTCGACGATCTCCCTCCCCCAGACACAGAGGGTATGCACCAAGGGAGTGGTCTAGGTCACCTTCCCAAGAACAGTGCCTATACTGCCATGGTCGCCCCTACCACGCGGGGCATAGACACCATCGGCAATCTACTAGGGAGAGATCCCCACAGACGATCCCGTACCCCCGAGGACAATTGTGACCGGGGACAGAGACTCAAGCATCTCAGCGGGGACTGGTTATGGAACCCCGAGATTTTCCCTCGCAAACCTCTAGCGAGAGGGTGTACCACCACCAGCAGGAACCGGAAGGGTCCAGAGAGACGTACCCCAGCGGTTCCTCGCTCTCCTCCCCAGACGAGGCTACGGCCCCGGGGGACGTCCATCCTCCGGACGATCTCAAACAGTTTCAAGAGCTGTTTAAGAGGGTGGCCTTCACGCAAGGCATCCAGACAGCAGAGGTGCAAGAGAAACACCATAAGCTCCTCAAAAATTTGAGACCTCCGGCCTCCTCCAGAGTAGCAATACCGCTTGATGAAGCGATCTTAGAGTCCGCCACTACCATATGGCAGACCCCTGCGACTATTCCGCCTGTCCAAAAGAGAGCGGATAAGAAATACTTCGTGCTGGCGAAGGGCATGGAGTTCCTGTTCAGCCACCCACAGCCAAATTCGTTGGTGGTGGAGTCGTCGCAACAAAGATCAAAGACATCTCAATTCAGGACAGGGGGAACAGACAAAGATGCCAAAAAGCTAGAGCTGTTCGGCAGAAAGGTCTACTCCTCCTCCACTTTAACGTTGCGAATGGCAAATTACGCAGCGCACTTAGCGAACCATAATTTCGACAACTATTCCAGGTTAACTTCCCTCATGGACTCGCTTCCAGAGGACAAAAAGCTGGTGCTCAAGGCCATAGTGCAAGAAGGCTACGCGGCCTCGAGGACGGGAGTTCAGATCGCCCTGGACGTTGCGGACACAGCAGCACGTTCCACAGCAACGGCAGTGGTGATGCGAAGGGAGTCCTGGCTACAGACCTCGGGTATACCGAGGGATCTGCAGGCAAAGATAGTTGACCTTCCCTTCGACTCGCAGAAGCTGTTTGCTGAATCAACTGACTCGGTCCTTCATTCCAGTAAAGATTCAAGGGCCACACTCAGGACCCTGGGGATTTACACCCCTCCATACACAAAGAAAAGGTACTACCCTCAACAAAGACGGTACCAGTACCAGCAACAGCGCCCCCAGTACCACAGGGGTTACGAGCAAGGGCGACATCAACAGCACCAGCAGTACAGAACTCCCAGGTGACGTTCACAACAGAGTCGTGCGTCCTCGGGGCGGGGCCAAAGGCCACAAGTTTGACATACAGATCCAGGGCTGCGCCATCACTACCATCGCACAAGGTCATCCGAAGCGACTATTCCACCATCGCCTCCGACCATTCTACGACCAGTGGCAAAGGATCACCACAGACAAATGGGTGCTGGAGATCATAGCCATGGGGTACGCCATCCCCTTCCAGTCGCTCCCACCGTCACGACCTCCACCCAAGCCCCACCTCCAGGAGGCCTCCCATGTAGCGAGGCTCAGGCAGGAGGTGGACCAACTCATGCTCACAGGGGCGGTGGAAAGAGTGCTGGAGCAACTGCAAGGGAAAGGGTTCTACTCCAGGTACTTCCTCATGGAGAAAAAGACAGGAGGCTGGAGGCCCATCTTAGACCTTCGCGGCCTCAACTGGTACCTGCGCAAGCAACGTTTTCGGATGATCACAATCGCCTCCATCCTTACAGCACTGGACGATGGAGACTGGTTCGCAGCCCTCGATTTACAAGACGCGTACTTCCACATAACTATCCATCCGGCTCACCGGCAATTCCTCCGGTTCATGGTAGGCAACGAACACTTCCAATACAAGGTCCTACCGTTTGGCCTCTCCTCGGCCCCCAGAGTCTTCACCAAGACCTTGGCAGTGGTGTCAGCCTACCTGCACAGACAGGGGGTATTTATTTTCCCGTATCTGGACGACTGCCTGCTCAAAGGGGCCTCGAAGGGGGAGGTTCTGCGCATGATACGCGTCACAGCAAACACGTTCTCTTCACTCGGCCTGGTTATCAATCTGGCAAAATCAAAAATAGACCCCACACAGGACATAGAGTTCATAGGGGCTCGCATAAACTCGGTTACAGCGAGAGTGTATCTACCAGAGGCTCGCTTTCGGGCCATCGGTTCCCTCGTGCAAGTCATCACCTTCAGCCCTACGGTGCCGGTCTTGACGTGCTTGCAGCTGCTGGGCCACATGGCAGCGGCGACGTTCGTAGTACAGAACGCCAGGTTACACATGCGCAGCATGCAGCACTGGCTGGCGAGCGTATACAAACCGGCAGCACACACCGTTCACAGGGTGGTGTCGCCCACAGCCGGAGTGCACAAATCCCTACAATGGTGGGTAAACCCCAGGAACCTGCTAACAGGGGTACCCTTCCACCAGCCGCAAATATCGGTTTTTCTCACTACAGATGCCTCCCTCATAGGGTGGGGAGCGCACATGGGCGAAGAGGTGACTCAAGGACTGTGGTCATCCACGGAACAGTCACTACACATAAATATACTGGAGCTCAGAGCAGTGTTCAACGCCTGCAGACACTTTCGAGACCATATACAAGGCAAAGTCGTCGGGATCAGTACAGACAATACCTCCACCATGTTTTATATAAACAGGCAAGGAGGAGCTCGATCCCGTGCCTTAAGCGCGGAAGCAATCTGCTTGTGGAACTGGTGCATTGCCAACAATATAATCTTGAAAGCCTCATACTTACCAGGTGCGCACAATGTGAAGGCAGACCAGTTGAGCAGGCGTTTTGCACTCACACACGAGTGGCAGATCCGTCCCGATCTGCTACGGCCGATTTTCCACGCATGGGGTTTTCCCCAGATAGACCTGTTTGCCACTCAGCACAACAAGAAGTGCCCACGATTCTGCTCCAGAGCAGGACTGGGATGGGGGTCCCTGGGGGACGCGTTCGCGATCCTGTGGAGGGGCCCCCTGCTTTATGCGTTTCCTCCCACAGTGCTGATCCACAAAGTCTTGCAGAAAGCCAGGAGGGAAAGGGCCTGGATGATCCTGATAGTCCCAACGTGGGATCGACAACAATGGTTCCCCCTACTCCTGCGCATGTCGGACCGTCCACCGATGCCTCTTCCGGTTGCGCCGGATCTGCTCACGCAAGCCCAGGGGTCCATAGTGCACCCGCACCCCCAAAGCCTGCGACTGCAAGCGTGGTTAATCCATGGCTCAGCTCCCTAGAGAGCACATGCACAGTGGAAGTACAGCAAGTCCTAGAAAGTAGCAGGAGGACTTCCACCAGGAAGACCTACAAGCAGAAATGGACTCGCTTCACGGCTTGGTGTTCTACCAAACAGCTGGCCCCCCTTTTGGTGCCTATACCTACAATACTAGAGTATTTACTGGACCTCAAGAGAGGAGGACTCTCGCTATCCTCGTTGAAGGTCCACCTTGCCGCCATCTCGGCGTTCAGACACGAGGAGGAAGGGCACACGGTGTTCGCCCACCCTATGGTTACCAGGTTCCTCAAAGGGTTGGTAAACCTATACCCCCCTCGGAAACCGATTCCACCTTCGTGGAACTTGGACCTGGTGCTTACCACGCTATTGGGACCACCGTTCGAGCCCTTGGCCACGGTCCCCCTCCGCCTCCTTACAATAAAGACGACCTTTCTTCTTGCAATTACGTCAGCTCGTAGGGTGAGTGAGCTCGCGGCAGTCATGGCAACGCCACCCTGCACTGTTTTTTCCAAGGAGGCGGTAACCATACAGCTGCATCCAGCCTTTGTTCCCAGAGTTTCTTCCGAGTTTCACATTAACGAACCTATTGTTCTACCCTCGTTTTATCCAAAGCCTCATAACTCCAACGAAGAGGCGCGCCTACACCTCCTGGACGTGAGGAGGGCGCTAGCCTTCTACGTAGACAGGACCAAGTCCTTCCGGAAAACGGATAGACTCCTAGTCTCCCTCGCTCCCAAATCGAAAGGAGAAGGTCTCTCCTCGCAGAGAATCTCAAAGCACATTGTATCCTGCATAAAAATGTGCTACGAGCTCAAAAAGACTCCTTTATCGGCCACTCCCAGGGCTCATTCCACTAGGGCGGTGGCGGCATCAACAGCCTTTTTCAAGGGCGTTGCGTTAAAAGACATTTGCAGAGCGGCGACCTGGTCATCCTACGACACCTTCGGCAAGCATTACGCCCTACACAGGGTATTCCAAGAGGATACCCGTCTCTCTGCAGCGGTCCTCTCGGGGACAAGCTGCACATAATCCGATTACCCACCTCCTATCTTGGGTTACTGCTGGGTAGTCACCTATTGTGGAGCACCCACGGGGACACTCGAAGAAGAAAGACAGGTTACTCACCGTAGTAACGGTGGTTCTTCGAGATGTGTCCCCGTGGGTGCTCCACCACCCGCCCATCCTCACCGCTTCGGATCTCTGTTAGTGTTTTGCAGGGGCACCCGAGGTGGTTGGTCGAGGAACTGGCGGGGACCGGATCGCGCACATGGCCAGGAGCGTGCAAGGGAGCGGCGCGTGCCGGCGCATGCGCGGTCCAGCAGAAACTGCTTGGAAGATCCGATCTGCGGCGCCGGGCAAGCCCGACACCTATTGTGGAGCACCCACGGGGACACATCTCGAAGAACCACCGTTACTACGGTGAGTAACTTCTCTTTTTGTGGCCGGTGTGGCTCTCAGCCCTCTATTCCCACCACAGATTAAGGCTCCCCTGCATTTGAGATGCTCCCCCCCGGTTGAGTGGCCCCCACGTCCCACCCCCCCACGTTGCCTGTTGTACATAGGTCTTTTGCGAATGTTTATTGTTTACAAAATTCTAATTTGGTTAGTAAAAGTTTATTTTTACGCACCTCCTGCACGTCCCTCCTTGTTGGGTGGGGATTGGAGGAGTGGTCAAAGGGAGGGATGGTGGTGGGGAGCGTGTAAGTGTACGGGCCCCTGGGGAAGGTCATTGGGGGCCACGGGCAAAGCTTTCCCCCAGGGCCTCCCAAATGTGCACACTGTCCCCGTGCCCTTGTTTGCTGGGGGCTGTTCCTGGATGTCCTGCCCACCCTTGAAGAAACTCCTCCCCCTCGTGCGCCACCAAGTTGTGGCAGGCGTAACAGGTGGCTGTGATGTAGGGGACATTCTGGTCCCCCACATCCAGCCAGGTTAGGAGGCAGCTTAACTTCCCCTTCAAATGCCCGAAGGCACACTCCACTGGGTTCCTTGCCCAGGTGAGGTGGGCATTGAATAGGGCCTGTGTGGGGTCCAGGTGTTCAGTGTCAGGCCTCATCAGCCATGGCAGGAATGAGTAGGCTGCACCCCCCACCATGCACAAAGGCATCTGTCTGTCTCCCGCAGCAGGACCTGGCCGGGGGGTGCCAGTGTCCACCTTCATCCTCCAAAAGAAGCTGGAGTTCTGGAATACCCTGGCGTCGTGGATCCAGCCTGACCTCCTGACGCAGAGGTCCAGAAATTATCCGTGAGGGCCTGCATGACCATGGAGTGATAACTCTTCCTGTTGACATAGCGTGTGGCACTGTGTTCCAGGGCCTGGATGGGGAAATAGGTCCTGTCCGGTGCCCCAAACCAACTGGGGAAGCCGAGGGCATCGAAGCCAGCCACGAGGACGTCCACGTTGCTGAAGCGGATGAGTCTCCGCATCAGGATTGCGTTGATGGCCTGCACCATCTGAGAAGGGAGGAGACCGGATACAGCCATGAGAGAGTGCCTGTGGGACCTGGCAAGCTCCACAGCCCCCACTCCCTCACCTCTCTCTGCCTTGCCCCCCACCCACACCCCTTCCCCTTTCTTCCCTCTCCTCCCGTGCAGGGCTGTGGCCCAAGGGTGCCTTACTGGCATCGGTACAGCCCCCAACAGTGGACCTCCTGAAGCTGAATTGGTGGCCCACAGACCGGTAGCTGTCAGGGATGGCCAGTGTCCACAAGGCAATGTTGACCCATTTCTCGGTGTCCTATCATCTGAAGGCAGGGGCGAGCCAGCTGCACAGCTCGAGGAAGGTCTCCTTGTCCATCCTGAAGTTCTGCGTCCACTGCTGGTTGCCCCACTGCCCTATGACCAGCCAGTCCCACCAATCGGAGCTGGTGGCAACCCATCAGACCTGCCTGAGTCCTTGAGGCAGCCGTCCCAAGTGCCAGTTAACAGAATGTGCTGGTTATCCGAGTGCTGGATAACTTGGCTTTTACTGTGTGTCTTTCTAATGAAATCGGGTGACCGGAACTGCACATTATATTCAAGATATGGGTGTCATGGATTTATATATTGTCGTCTTATTACCTAGTTCTTTCCTAATGGATCCAAACATTCTAGTAGCATTTTTTGATGGCTGATGCACGTCGAACAGATGTTTTCAGAGAACTATCCATGATTTTGGGAATTTTACCTGAGTTATACCTGAATAAAACTTATGGATTTGGCCAAATGTAAATTGAGGTTGAGTGGTATCTCACAGGAGCAGGTAATGATGCACAAAGCTATTAACACAGGCCGCATAAATCTAACTCTTTTTTCAATAAAATATTCATTGCATGTCCCCTCTTCTTTCTCTGTGTTGTGGCTGTGTGAAAGCTACATTTGCCAGTGAGATCTGAGGCTTTCTTGTGTGCTTCAGAGTCAGCTACCCAGTCTCTTTACAAAAGCTCAACAGGTGTGGCTGACTGTGTAATGGTTCATCTGGAAGCCCTCAAGAGCTAGCTTTCTGTAAAGTAAATAAACATATTCTTTCTCATCCTGGCTACGTCTTTATTAGCACCCCTCTTTTGACAGAGGCATGCAAATGAAGGAACTCGAAAATGCGAATGAGGCACAGATTTACATATCTGTCACCTCATTTGCCTATTCTTTTGAAAGAAGGAACGCAATGTGGACATGGCCCTTTCAAAAATAATCCCCATCTTCAAAAGAGCCCTTGTTCTAAAAAAAAGTAGGAAGAAGGGTTCTTTCGAAGATGGGAATTACTTTTAAAAGAGCTGCATCTACACTGCTTTCCCTCTTTCGAAAGAAGATTTTTCAAAAGAATATACAAATGAAGTGCCAGATAGGTAAATCAGTGCCTTATTTGCATTTTTGATTTCCTTCATTTGCATGCCTCTTCCGAAAGAGGAATGCTAGTGTAGACTCGGCCCTTGTGTGCATAACAAAAACTTCCTTAAAGATAAGCTTTGAATTTTACTTCAGCTGTTGTGGGGTGCCAGTGTGATTTGAAAAGAAGAATATTGGCGTTCGAAAGGAGTGGTTATAGAAAGATTCTGAAAATAGGATGGATGCAGAAGGTCACCAGTGAGGAATTATATGGGAAGATACAGCCAAAAGAGAACCTGCTGCAGGTTATAGAATGGAAGCTACAACTATTTGGACATATTTGCAGAATGAATGACAAACGGAAAATGAAGACCCTGGTATTCGGCATAATGGATGGTTTGAATAGGAGAGGCAGACCCCACAGAGAATGGGTAGATGTTATAATAGATTGGTGCAGTGCTAGTCTACAGAAACTAAGCCACTCTGCACTGGACAGGGAACGGTGGAAGGAAATAGTGAGAGAGGCATCAGACACCAATGGGCGCTGAGCCCACGGTTATTGATGATGATGACGATGATGATGAGTGTGAAGTATGAGGGACGTGAACTCTCAGTGACTGGCTTTGCTTCAGTGTTCTTCAAAATCACACCTGTACCTATTGCAAGTAGCCCGTTCTACAGAAGGGCTGTTAGATCTGCTGGCAAAAACATGCACTTATTCAACTGCGTGTCTTTCCTTTGCAGACCAAATGCAGAGGGAAAGAGGTAAGTCAGTATTTATGTTGCTTTCTAATCAAGCTGATGTTAAATGTAACATCTGATGGGAACTGTGTGTACTATATATTCATTGATGAGATCAATGGTCTCAGTCTACTCGACTGTACTGCACTGGTGACATTCATCCCTATTTTAATTCCAATTAAGCCAGTACAGTTAGAACATGGAAGGCTTATGATGCAGAATTTTTGTTTTGGCATTTTGAATATTCCTACGGGAAAGAATGTAATTTAATTACCAGAATTAATAATTCTAGGTCCAGTACTGTTCAACATCTTTATTAATGACCTGGATGAGGGGGTGGATTGCATTCTCGGCAAATTTGCATATGACACTAAGCTAGGGGGAGAGAGAGATACATTGGAGGATAGGGATAGGGTCCAGAGTGACCTAGACAAATTGGAGGATTGGACCAAAAGTAATCTGATACACTTGGGATGGAAGAATCCCAAGCACTGTTACAGGCTGGGGTCTGACTGGCTAAGTAACAGTGCAGCAGAAAAGAACCTGTGGATTACAGTGGATGAGAAGCTGGATATGCATCAGCACTGTGCCCTTGTAGCCAAGAAAGCTAATGGCATATTGGGGTGCATTCAGGGAAGCATTTCCAGCAGATCTAGAGAATTTATTACTACTCTCTGTTAGGAACTGGTGAGGCCACATCTGGAGTATTGTGTCCAGTTTTGGGGCCCCCAGCATAGAAAGGATGTGGATGCATTGGAGTAGGTCCAGAGGAGGGCAATGAAAATGTTTAGGGGGCTGGAGCACATGTCTTATGAGGAGAGGCTGAGGGATCTGGTCTTATTTAGTTAGCAGGAGAGAAGAGTGAGGGGGGATTTGATAGCAGACTTCAACTTAGAATTGTAGCATTCTAGGGTTGGGAGGGAGCTCAGGAGGTCATCGAGTCCAGCTAGGCAGGATCAACCCCAACTTCAAAGAGGATGGAGAGAAGCTGTTCTCAGTGGTGACGGGCGGCAGAACAAGGAGCAAAGGTTTAAAGTTATAGAGGGACAGGTGTAGGTTGGATATTAGGAAAAGCTCTTTCACCAGGCGGGTGGTGAAGCACTGGAATGCGTTGCCTAGAGAGGTGGTGGAATCTCCATCCCTAGAGGTTAAGTCCTGGCTTGACAAAATCATGGCCAGGATGATTTCTTTGGGGTTGATCCTGCTTTAGGCAGGAGGCTGGAGTCGATGACCTCATGAGGTCCCTTCCAGCCCTAGGCTTCTGTGCGTCTATGAAAGAGAATAAACTGTGCTTCCCCACCCGCAAGCACAGAGTCTGAGTGTAGAAAAGAAGCTGTTAATGACAGAGGTAGAGAAGTCACGTGGCATTAGCTTGGGAAAACACCACACCCATAGTTCATAACCAGCCCTCAAGTAACCGTCCCAACTCAAACAGATTGAGCAGTGTCCTTTGCCTCTCAGGCCCACCAGTCCAATACTGTAAACAGCCAATCCACACACCCAAACTTTCTTCATGCCCCCACTTCAAATGCCCCACTTACAACTCTGTCCAGTCCATGCAGGCCCTGGCACATCGCCCTGCTGCATTCCTGATTGAACCTGAATCAATGCCACCTTTGTGCTGGTCCAGTGATCTGGTTGCTCCTGTCGGCCACCCTCCTGGCTGCCTGCTGCTTCTCCTGCCAGCTGGGCTATGGGTTTTGCTATAGGCAAACCCTGTGATTCCATCTCTCCAGGGCTTCAGTGGTCAGTGATTACAACTCATAGTGGCTTTGGGCCCAACCACAGTGTCTCAGCATTCACTAAGATGAATTCTCACAAAACAACGAATAGCAGCCTTCAATTCCCTGAAGGGGAGCTCTAAAGAGGAGGGTGAGAAACTGTTCTCAGTGGTGACAGATGGCAGAACAAGGAGCAATGGGCTGAAGTTACAGAGGGGGAGGGGGAGGTTGGATATTAGGAAAAACTCTTTGCCAGGAGGATGGCAAAGCCCTGGAATGTGTTACCGAGAGTGGTGGTGGATTCTCCATCCCTAGAGGTTTTTAAGTCCTGGCTGGACAAGGTCCTGGCTGGGATGACTTAGTTGGGGTTGATCCTACTTTGGGCAGGAGGCTGGACTAGATGACCTCCTGAGGTCCCTTCCAGCCCTAGGATTCTATATACCCCAGCTTTAACTCTATTTTTGAGCTGGGAGACAGAGAGAAAGCAAACCAGTCTCATAGCTGTGTGGCCAAAAGGCTCACAACCATGTAGTACAACCATTATCTCTCCCTGCTTCAACCTATGCCTGCTCAGGTGTGGTGGAGCCCTGTGCAATCCATATCTTACACATCAGTGATGACTGCCCTGTACCCCCACAACAACTGCAAGCATAAACTGTGACTTTACAACAACGTGTCGCTTACAATAGACAAAATTTCATTGCTTCACCTGCTACGCATCAGGCTTTGTTTACAAGGTATTACGTATGCATACCTTTGCATTTTCATGCAAATCATCTCTAAAGGACACGTTCCCCAAATCCTTCAGCAATGTTGAGCTCCTGCTGGCACATTCCTTACATCTGCATAACATAAAACAAATATTATATGTTAAATACACTATGTCATGTGACTCATTAAATAATGGTGAATCATGCCATTCATTAAGATAACAATTCAATCAGCTGGTTGTAATGTTAATCAGATTTCCCATGACAAAATTCACATTTTGAACTGATTTGATCTGTTGCAGATCAATCCCGTCATGACTATGGTAAGTTTGCAATAACTTCTGAGCAGTTGCTCTCAGGATTTTTTCTCTTTCAGAAATGTATATCCTGTTTTGCAGAGCTGTCTAATTAATCAAGCAACCCAATCTGGCACGTATAGCGAGATCAACAAGCACATTGGAAAAGCCAGCACAACGTTCTCCAGGCTGACGAAGAGAGTATGGGCTAACAATAAGCTCACTGTACACACCAAGGTGCAGGTCTACACAGCCTGTGTTTTGAGCACACTGCTGTACGCCGGTGAAACATGGACTTTGTGCTCAAAACAAGAGCAGCGGCTCGACCCATTCCACATGCGCTGCCTTAGGCGCATACTCGGTATCTCATGGCGGGACAAGGTCCCCAGTAGCGCAGTGCTTGAGAGGGCAGGCACCGCCTCCATGTTCACCCTTCTCAAACAGAGGCGCATGCGCTGGCTGGGCCATGTCTCACGCATGACGGATGGCCGAATACCGAAGGACGCCCCCACCTTCGGCGAACTGGCGTCTGGAAAGAGGCTGAAAGGGCGACCTAAATTGCGCTACAAGGACACGTGCAAGCGTGACCCCAGCGCTCTCTCTATCAGTGTGAACACCTGGCATTCGCTCGCCTCAGACAGGCACGCCTGGAAACAGGGAGTGAAGGAAGCTCTTGTTTTGTATGAAACTACCTTCGTGAGGGAAGCGGAAGACAGAAGGTCCGTGCCCGTGATACCAGAGCGACATCTGCCTACTGCTGCTCTCAGTGCGGAGAGGACTGCCACTCCCGGATTGGATTGCACAGCCACAGAAGACACTGCTCGAATCAGTCCAACTGGGGCGCAAACCCGTGATCCCTCGGGATCGAAGGATGCCTACTACCGTATCTAGAGATAGATAAATTTTGCTCATTCCCTATTTTTGCTATCCTGTTAGGTTCATGCATTTTGTTGTGGCTATTGAATACCCAGAGGAAGGTTGTGGCCGCACTAGCCCCCTCCTTTCAGAAGGGGCATGTTAATGAGGGATTTTGGAAGATGCTGATGACATGCTGACATAAATATGCCACTTTTGGAAAGCGACCGCCTGTGTAGACCAGGGCCTTTCAAAAAGAACCACCCCCAGACTTCAAAAGCCCCTTCTTCCAAAAAACAAATGGGAAGAGGCGGCTTTTGAAATCAGGGGGGTCCTTTCAAAAGGACCCTGTCTACATGGGTGGCGTGTGTTTCAAAAGTAGCATTTTCAAATAGCGGCCACAGACAATTATGGTAATGAGGTGCTGCATTTTCATGTCAGCGCCTCATTAGCATCTGCTGAAATCCCTCATTACCATGCTCCTTCCGAAAGGAGGGGGCTAGTGTAGACTCAGCCTAAGTGACTGTGATTTTAACTTGCTCTGGAAGTGGTGAAATCAGAGGCTGTTCTCCTCTCTTTCGGAAGGCAGCTTCTTTCTATGGTAGCAGCGGCTAAGAAAGCTCCATCTCTCATCAGATCACTGACTTTTCCTTAATTCCCAAGGAAAGTTATTGTGAAAGAGGAGTATGCTGTGCGAGAGAGAATTCATTGTAGCATCGTCACCATTTGACATGTTGGGGTGCAGCCGGCCCCATGTCTAGCAAGGAATTTTATGTACTGAGAATCCAGAAGGAAATGGACATCACTAATTCACTTGGCAACTGTGTCCAATGCTGGGTTTCTGCCCTTTGACCCGAGAGGCGGAAACAAATGCATTTTGAAAACGGTGAAGTCACAGTCAGTGGGAGATGGAGGAGGAGTTAATTCCTTACTACCCAGAATCCTTCAATCATTGTACCTTCCCTGCTCCTTGTTGCAGTGCCCTGTTAAGAGACATGTCTTCTTTGAAATTATTTGTCTGCAGAACGGGAGAAAACTTCTTCCATTACTCAAATATTGCAATTCCTTTTCAGACCAAATGCGGCTGGAAGTGGGTAAGTATTACGTAAGCTTCTACTCAAGCCAAAAGTGATAGATCACATAGTGGAATTCCATGTGCTTTATGTCTATTGACCAAAGCACAGCTCCCTCACTGAACAGGCCACTGCCCAGCTGTGATCAAACCCATTCCTGTGTAACTTCAGCAGTGTCCAAAATCCCCCATAAGCCAGTGAAAGTTCATATACCTGTAGTACCCAGAGGCTCTGAGACCTCATCTGGGGTGAGAGATGTCTCTGCTCTACAGCCTTAGCTGAGAGCCAGGTGGCCTTTAGCTCATGTGGTAGAATGTGGGGCTTTAGACCATGTACTTTCAGGTTCTATTCCCAGGGCTAGCAACCCAAGTCTGTTGCCATTACAGTTCATACACTGGCTGTGAAGAACTGCTGGAAGGTCTCAGAAGCTTGGGACTTGCTTCCTCAGCCTAGGAGAGCATGTAGTACCCAGAGGCACTGAGACCTCACCCAGGGTGAGTGAAGTCTCTGCTCTACAGCCTCAGCTGAGAGCCCTCTGGCCTTTAGCTCCTGTGGTACCATGCAGGGCTTTAGACTCTCTGCTCACAGGTTCTGTCCCTGGGGTTGGCAACCCAGGTCTGCTGGCATTACATACCCATCCCAAAAGTTCATCTGTTAGCCTAATGAGCTTCTTTAGCTCAATTTTTTCTGCAGTCTTTTTATACTCACAGCAAACAAACCTCTATCCCAACTTGCTCTTTCTTCCATCGTTAATCATTTGTTTACTCACAATGAAAACTGTGCACTTTCTTTTTAGATCAACTGCAGATGGAAAGGGGTAAGTTTATACTGATTTCTGTAGACTTCTATTCAAACTACCAAGACATGGAGAAGTTGTTGAAGCTGTGTTGGTCCATGATATTAGAGAGAGAAGATGGGTAACCTTTTGTCTTTCATTGGGCCAACATTTGTTAGTGAAAGAGACAAACTTTTAAGAGCTCTTTTTCAGATCTGGGAATGGTTCCTGCAGAAGGAACTTGGAAACTTGTCTCTTTCACCAACGGAGGTTGGTCCAATAAGTGGTATTACATCACTTTCCGGCAAAGCAACACAGATGCTGAACAAGTTCAGCTCTGGGAGGGCTCAGCTATAAGGCCTTGAGAGCCCCTGGAAACACAACCCTCAAAATAGACCAAAAGCCCAGATAAAGCCACCTTACTCTGTAGAAAAGGTTTTATACAGCCAAAGCTTATAAAGGTGTCCACCACCCCACCCCCTACTTTATCGATGAACTAAAGACATGCACAGTTGTTGTTCCCCCTCAGGTAACACTTAATTACACTGGGTTTGATAATAAACAGAAGTGGGATTTAAGTGCTTATAAGTGATAACAGCCAAATCAAACTAAGGCTGCATCTATACTACAAGACAAATTCGATTTTTAATAAATTTGACTTTTTAACCTCATTCTTATGAATTTGAATTTCAGGCTGTGTCTACACTAGCACAAAACTTTGAAATGGCCATGCAAATAGCCATTTTGAAGATTACTAATGAGGCGCTGAAATGCATATTCATCGTCTCATTAGCATGCCACTGGAATAGTCATGATAGGAATAAGGGGATTTCAATGTTGGCGGGGTCCTTTCAAAAAGGACCCCCGTTTGGACGAGCCGCACGGCAGCGAAAAGCGGCAATTTCAAAGAGCCACGGCTGCCGGCAAGCTAATAAGGGGCTGAATATGCATTTCAGCGCCTCATTAGTAATCTTCGAAATGGCTATTTGCATGGCCATTTCAAAGGTTTGTGCTAGTGTAGACATAGCCTAAGTGTCCACAAATCTTGTTGAAATTCAACCCACCATTTTTCCATGTTGAGTTTCTGTGTCCCCATTGCCCTGTGCAAGCTCAACAGCGTGAGCAGTGCATTGTGGGTACCTCTCTCACAGTGCCTTAGCCCTGGTTGGTTGTGGGTGTTTCATGTTTGTTTGAATCCCAGAATGCAAAGCGCTGTCCCAGAATTCAGAGCACTCCGTAACCACACAAAAACAAACCGGGGATTGCGGCATTTTCTCTGCCAGTGCAAGCCTGGATCCCCAAATGCTTCAACTCATAGACACATCATGTCATCAACCACACTGGCTGTCCCACACTTTTGCCTTAGTTACAAAGCTCAGTGACGGTTCACTGTCATAAGGATGTTGAGGATGATGGTGGCGATGGTTTTGAAGAGGACATCTCACAACTTCAGTCCAAGAACTCACAGCTGCCGGCTGCCCAGGATGCATTGCTAACAGTGGAGCGGTGCTTTTGGACTTGAGACCAGCACACACTGGTGGAACCACATCATTTTGGAGTCCTGAGATGACCAGCGGTGGGTGCAGAACTTTCACATGTGCAAGTCCACTTTTACGAAACTGAAGCTCAGCAGCACAAGAATGAGGGCGGCTTCAACGGTTCACAAGCGAGTGGCAATCACACTGTGTAAGTTTGCAAGGACTGACCGGTCAGTGGCAAATCAATTTGGGTTGGGCAGATCTACAGTGGGCTCCGTGGTGATGCAGGTGGCCCATGCCATCTGTCGGCGTCTCCTCAGAAAGACTGTGACCCTGGGAGATGCACAAGCTATAGTGCTTTGCTGCCCCGGGCTGTCCTAACTGTGGTGGGGCAATAGCTGGCATGAACATCCCCATCCTGGTCCCGGACCACATGGCCTCTGAGTATATAAACTGAAAGGGGTACTTCTCCATGGCTTTGTGGGGGTTGGTAGATCACAAAAGTCATTTCACTGACGTCAACGTTGGATGGTCAGTGAGGGTTCACAACGCACCCCTCATCTTAAGTTCTGGGCTATACTGAAAGCTCCTGGAAGGAACTCTCTTCCCAGACCGGAAAATCATGATTGGCGATGTGGAGGTGCCTATTGTAATATTGGGCAACCTTGCTTACCCTCTGCTCTCTTGCCTTACGAAGCCCTGCACAGGAGCCCTGGACCTTGGCAAGGAAAGAGTCAATCACAGACTCAGCAGGTGCAGAATGGGGGTGGAATGTGCCTTTGGCCATTGAAAAGGGAGGTTTGGATGCTTACTGACCCACTTGGACCTTTCCGAAACGAACGTCCCCATCGTGATTACAGCGTGCACTATTTTGCATAACATTTGTGAATCCAGGCGGGAGACTTCCCCGTCCATCTGGAATGCCAAAGCTGAGGCCATAGTCAGGGCTTACTCGCAGCCGCCTACACAACCATCCCCCAGTAACCACGCTGAGGCAGCAGGAATAAGAGATGCTTTAAAACATAGCTTCATGAATGAACTGTAGCACGCATGCTGCTGACGTATTTCTGACGTAGTGCCAGTAAATCATACCGTGTCTCAATGAATGAAGGCTTCTACTTGGTGGGAGAGGCTTAAGTTTCAATATGTAGAATGCATGTGGTGGGCAGCTGTGCCTTCAGCCCTCCCTCAACCAGCCCAGGTTCCCTGTGCCATGCGTCTGCTGTGGACCTGGGGGTATTGCTGGGCAGCTGTGCCTTCAGCCCACCCCCAACCTGCCTGGTTCCCTCAGCCGTGCATCCCCTGTGGACCTGGGCATAGCAGAGGGCACCTGTGCCTTTAGGCCTCCCACCACCCACCTGGGTTCCCTGTACTGCACGTCCTCTGTGGACTTTGGTGTATAGGTGGCAGCTGTGCCTTCAGCCCTCCCCCAACCTGCCCAGTTCTGCCAGCTGTGCGTCCACTGCAGACCTGGGCAAAGAGGCAAACAGCTGTGCCTTCAGCCCTCCCCCAACCCGCCCTGTTCCCCACAATGATCTGTGTTCCATACCACTCCGAGCTCAAAGGAGTGATTTTATTCTGGGGGGAGGAGATTAAGGGGCTGGAGCACATGACCTATGAGGAGAGGCTGAGGGATTTGGGCTTGTTTAGTTTACAGAAGAGAAGACTGAGGGCTGATTTAATGGCAGCCTTCAACTTCCTGAAGGGGGCTCTAAAGAGGAGGGTGAGAAACTGTTCTCAGTGGTGTCAGATGGCAGAACAAGGAGCAATGGTCTGAAGTTACAGAGGGACAGGTGTAGGCTAGATATTAGGAAAAACTACTTCACCAGGAGGGTGGTGAAGCACTGGAATGTGTTGCCTAGAGAGGTGGTGGAATCTCCATCCCTTGAGGTTTTTAAGTCCCGGCTTGACAAGGTCCAGGCTGGGATGACTTAGTGTGGGTTGATCCTGCTTTAGGCAGGGGGCTGGACTAGACGACCTGCTGAGGTCCCTTCCAGCCCTGGGATTCTGTGATCCTGAGGAGAGGTTTACATGGCAGGGAAAAGAAGCATTGTCAAGCTTGAATAGCCTTTCATCCCTCTTGGGAAGGCGGTGCCGTTACACCAAGGATGAATCAGATGGAGCTTTTGCAAAATTCCTGCTGGAACAAATGTTAATTTATTTAATTCTTGGGGCTACTCTGGAGAGTAGATTTCTGCTAATCTTTGCATCATCTGCTAGCCTATGATCATATGAGAAGCAAATTTTAAACTGAGGCAGGAGCTCTAGTAAATGCAGTTACCACCTTATATTGTGAAAGACCTATTTTAGATTTGCTTGAGTGCCATGAGAAAGAACCAGTGATGACAAGCTGGGAGCAGCATTTACACCAGGAGGGTGGTAAAATATATACTTAGCACAAGGCATTTGGCCCTATGTGGGTCATTACATAGGGATGATGGATCCTATTCACAAAGTTAAAAATTCATCCAGCAAAAAGTATTTTAATCAAATTTTCAAGAAGTCAAGACAATCATATGAATCTCATTTAATCTGTTGCAGTCCAATTCCGCAATGACTGTGGTAAGTTTGCATTGGTTTGTAAGTAGTGATAGACTTTTTTTCCCTGCTTTGCAATATATATCCTATATTTCTAAATTTTCTGCTGTCTCGTTTACTTCAAAATGTCCAGAAGTTTAATTTCCCGGGTGTCTGATCGCCACCTGATACGATCATCAATTGTCTGGAGTTGTCTAGATGCTTCCTATCAGAGGGATAGCCATGTTAGTTGGTATCTGCAAAAACAATGTGAAGTCCTTATATACTAGCAGATTTTTTTGAGCATAAGCTTTCATGGCAACAGACCCCCTTCACCAAGTGCATCAATAAGGTGCCACACAACTTCTCATTTTAGATGCTTCCTGAAAGCTATCAGACAATGATTATTGGCCTTTTTTTTTTTTCTTTCAAATTTCCTACTTCTTTCTCTCTTTCCCTTTTTGCAGCTGTGGCAAAGCCAAGCTAAACAAATGGGTTGTCTACTTGCTCAGCGTTTTGAAAACTGTGACATGATTATCACAGTTCCTGTCAATTCTCTCAGCGTCCCCCCTCTGTGGTCCCTGGAGGGCTTTTCAGCCATTACCTCTGTTGGCCAGAGACCTGGGGCTCTCTGTCTGATGGAGATTTGTCCAGACTACACAGTTACCTGCCTGCACTGTAATATCCCCAGCAAGACAGAGTACCTAAATGGGCCTGCATATGTGTTTTGCATGCTCTTCAAAGGGGCGTGCAGCTGGAATTGCTCAGGCACGAGTTACTCCATAGCTTTTTATATGCAAAAACATGCGGTGAAACCATTACAGAGAAAACAAACACAAAAAGGCGCCATAAAATTCCTACACTTATGCTAAAAGATCTCCTATCAGCCAGACGATTCTTTCATAGACCTGGTCCTTCAATCCCATCCTGAGAAGGATTAGATTCCCCCTTCACACAAGGTCCCAACTCTTGGCTGGATCCGAAAGAAGGTGGCACGAGTCAGTTCTTGAGGCTATTTTTGCAAAAGTTCATTTTTGGCTGTTGGATAATCCAGTTTGAAGTATTACATGTGAGCCTCTCCAGGAGGTAACACCCTTGAGAGAGGTCGCCATGTTAGTCTGTATCTTCAAAAACAACAAGAAGTCCTGTGGCACCTTATAGACGAACAGATAATTTGGAGCATCAGCTTTCGTGGGCAAAGATCTGCTTCACCAGAGGCATCTTTGCCCATGAAAGCTCACGCTCCAAAATATCTGTTCGTCTATAAGGTGCCACAGGAATTCTTGTTGTTACAACATGAGTGACTTTGCCTGACTGTCCCACACTGCTCTGAGTTCCTTAAGAGGTGTGCTCACACTCCCCCGTGGAATTAGGTTTAATCCTTGGCTAACCACAGTAGGAACTTTTAGCTCTGAGAGATTTCCCTAGGATAGTTCAGGAAATTGCCATATTTGTCACGGTGATATTCCTGGGTGACTCATGTAAGCATAGGATGAAGGGGGAGCTAATTCCTCATCTGTCGGCATCCTGTGACCGTTACTCTTTTCCTGTGCTCTTTTCATACCCCCCATCTAACAGCCACATCTGCCAGGCCATCTCATGTAGAAAACATTTCTTTATACGATAGAACAAAAACTCTGCTCTTCTTGGAGGCTGACCTGGGGGTGCTCCACCTTGGGTATTTGGGCGCACCGGCACGCCTGGCTGGAAGAGTTTTGAGCAGTGCCAAGGGGGCTGTGAGCATATGTGCAGAGAACTTGTTGACAGAGACAGTTAATGTGCATGAGTCAGGGTGACGATCCATCCCCTTTTTACTGGGATGGTCTCTGATTTAAGCTGTCTCAGAGGCGTCCCAACTTTTCAAAGAAAATGGGCAAGTTGTCAAATATTTTGCAGAGCTCCTGTTCCCTGGCACTCTGTATCTTGAGATGGCAGCTCTCCTGCCAGGGAGCTCCACCACTGGGTGGCTGCCCTGTTCCCTGGAGCTCTACACCTTCAGGGGAGCTCCTCTGTGGGGCAGCTGCCCACTTCCCTGGTACCCCACGGTGGCAGCCCCCACTGCTGGTGAGCTCCACAATGGGGCAGATGCCTCGTTCCCTGGTGCCCTTCACTTAGGGAAGGCAGCTCCTGCTGACAGGGAACCCCTCCAGCTTTGTTCCCCAGCCAGGAGGCTTGAAACAGCCTCCCTCACCAGGAAGTTCTGGAGCCCCCGTCCTTCACTCCCCTTCATCCCTGGTGCCTCCTCACTGGAGGCTGCATAGCCCCTCTCTACGGTGCCTCACCCTGAAGCAGCAGCCCCCATTGCAGCATGGGGCAGCATGCCTCTATCCCTGGAGGCCAGTGTCCTGTAGTTGCCATAGAGCAGTGTGGTCACTCTGGCATGAGTGAGCCCCATTCTCTTCAGTTCCTTCTCTGCCACGTCCGGCGCTGGTTGGAACCACAGTGCGCTCAGCATTTCCTTTTCTCGGGACCTAGGTTAGCTCTTCTACACCCTTTTAGTCAGTTTTTGCTTTTAAAGATCCTCTTCATTACCCTGCAGAGAAATGTTTTTTCTTTCCTTAAACCGCCAAGCTGTGGACAAACCCTTTCGTACTCAAATGTGTGTTGTTCCTTTGCAGCCAAACTATGGGGGAAAGTGGGTGAGTCCAATATGATTTCTGTACCAGTTTTCCACCGACGTGGAGATGGAGCCCTCCCTCACAGAAGAGTCTGCTGCTCAGCAGTGGCTTGGTCCACCCAGGCCGACTGACATGAGGGGACGGGGGGAGTGCAAAGGGAGAGGTGTAGGTTGGATATTAGGACAAACGCCCCAGGAGGGTGGTGAAGCACTGGAATATGTCACCTAGAGAGGTGGTGGAATGTCCATCCCTAGAGGTTTTTAAGTCCCAGCTTGATGAGGTCCAGGCTGGGATGACTTAGATGGGGTTGATCCTGCTTGAAGCAGGGGGGCTGGACTAGATGACCTCCTGAGGTCCCTTCCAGCCCTGGGATTCTATGACAGGGAGCAGTTGCCTCCAGGCCTGACATTTTAAGGGGGCCCAGAGCTACTCTGGCAGTGCCGGTGGCTAGAGCTCCTGGCCCCTTTGAAATACCCCAGCAGCGCTGCTGCAGCTGTGCATGGCTCTGAGGAAGTCAGGGGGAAGGGCAGCCCCCCCTCCCACCTTGCCTGGGGGGGTCTGTGATGGCTGTTGGAGTCTCTGGGCCCATCCCTGCTGACAATGCAGCACTTCTAGTGCATAACAATTGCAGGGTGATTGGAGTGCCAGGCAGGCATTTTATAGATCTACCCCCTTGAGCTCACAGAATGGGAAAGGACCTACAGCAGTTGCTGAGTCTAGCTCCCCACCCTCATGGCAAGACCTAGCACCATCCCTGACAGGTTTTTTTTAATCTGTTTCTCCCAGATCCCTAACTGGCCCCCTCCAGGGTCATCGCCCTGGGTTTGGCAGGATAGTGCTCTAACCACTGAGCTCTCCCTCCCCACAAGAGGCTAACCTTCCCCCAGGCCCTTGAAACGCCGCCCCTTACGGATTGAATTTTCTTTACAAGGCCAATGCACTAACACTGAGCAGGAGGGAAATTATTTTCTTACTCTGTTTTCACTCTTTTCCAGACCAACAACAGAGGGAAATCAGTAAGTCTTCAAAGGTTTTGTAGCCTTCCACTTAAGCAATGGCAACGCAGAGAATGTGGGGTACAATTGTGGGGTTTGTGTATTTGTTGCTTGGGGGTCTGTTCTCTCTGAGAACATTCCACTGCCCAGACCTGGCTAAAGTACAGTGCTTTCTGTGTAGTTCCACTTGGGTGAATGAGCCTCTAGGATTTTTGGAAAACTCCAACGTATTTTCCCTACATTGGTATACAGATGCTTGCACAAGGGAAATTATTTCATTAGTCATATGTACACTATTGTCAACATCTGCTGCACAGCCTCCTAGCCATCAGCAGGTTTGAGAAGGAATATTGAGGGTCTTCATGGACTTGAATGTCCAGCAATAGCAAATTGTCCAGGTGGAACTAAAGGCTCATTCTCAAATTCAGTACAGTATGCCTGTCCATCAACCCTACCTCATTCTTAATAAGCTGGAAGGAAATAAAGCAATTTAGAAATGTTTGAAAAATTGAGAACGTTATGTAATTATTGACATTTGTGTTATTTTTTTACAGATGCACTTCAGATGCAAAGGGGTAAGTTAGCACTTCTAACTTTATTGCCTTGTATTTCTGAGGAGAGAAAGGAAGTGACTGCCTAGGAAGGAGTAAGGCGGAAAGGGATCTACGGGTTATAGTGGGCCACAAGCTTCATATGAATCAACAGGGTGATGCTGTTGCAAAAAAAGCAAACATGATTCTGGGAAGCATTAACAAGTGTGTGATGAGCAAGACACGAGAAGTCATTCTTCCTCTCTACTCTGCGCTGGTTAGGCCTCACTTGGAGTATTGTGTCCAGTTCTGGGCACCACATTTCAAGAAAGATGTGGAGAAATTGGAAAGGGTCCAAAATGAGCAACAAGAATGATCAATGGTCTAGAGAACATGACCTGTGAAGAAAGGCTGAAAGAACTGGGGTTGTTTAGTTTGGAAAAGAGAAGATTGAGGGGGGACATGATAGCGGTTTTCAGGTATCTAAAAGGGTGTCATAAGGAGGAGGGAGAAAACTTGTTCTTCTTGGCCTCTGAAGATAGAACAGGAAGAAATGGGCTTAAACTGCAGCAAGGGAGGTTTAGGCTGGACATTAGGAAAAGGTTCCTAACTGTAAGGGTGGTTAAACACTGGAATAAATTGCCCAGGGAGGTTGTGGAATCTCCATCGCTGGAGATATTTAAGAACAGGTTAGATAAATGTCTATCGGGGTGGTCTAGACAATAGACCACGAGGGCAGGGGGCTGGACTTGATAACCCCTCAAGGGGGAGGGTGCAGGAGTCAGGGCAGGGTCTTGAAGATGTGTGGGGGTGGGAGCAAGGCAGGAGGCTGGAGGTATGTGTGTAGTTTGGAAGAGTGAGGCTTCGGAGTTGTGGAAGGGCTCAGGATGGAGAAACCTATCTAGCAGGGCTTTCCTTCCCCTTTGAGCCAGCAGGGCCTTTTCCCCGCCCTAGTCTCCAGGGGCCTTCTGCCTCCTCCCAGCCTCCCAGTCACCAGTGGACTTCTGCCTCCCACTAGCTCCTTCCAGCCTCAGGGGCTTTCTGCCTCTCCTGCCCCCTGGCTGCCAGGGAACTTCTGCCTTCTCCCAGCTCCAGCTGGCCACTGGGGGCTTCTGCCTCCCTTACCCCCACCTCCAGCATAAGAGGAAGCTGCATAGCAAAGTTGGTGGCCCAGCTCTTACCATTTAGGGGGAGTTCTTTAACTAATAGACATGCTAAATAGCTCTTGATAGAGGAGAGAAAAGAAATGAAGACAGATAAGCATCAGCCCGGAGGTTGCTAGAACTCTCTGGAAGTAAGAAAGAACCAGTTCCAGGAAAGCTCAGAGACGAACGCTGGCTCTTTAACAGAGGCTGGGAGGGCCAGGCAGGTATGTGGATTCAGCCTGAAGTGGTGTTGGCCTTTCTGACAAAAGCCAACCCTGAAACTCAGATGTGTGTAAGGAGCTAAGCAATGACGAATTTCCTCCTGGGAAGGTGAAGAGACATTCTTGTTCACGTCCAATACTCTCCAATTTCTATGAATCCGTCAAAAGAAGAGATTATGGAATCAGTGAAGCTGGTGAATATTATGGTGCCAAAGACTGTTATTGTTGTACTTCAGCAGACAGTAGGTGAGACATAGGCCTTCATCAACACTAGAAGATAAATTCAAATGTCAAGGCATTAGCTCAATATTCAAACGTGCTTGTCTTCACATGGCATACTGTTAACTCGATTTATTGAGCTGTAATACCGATTACAAAATATTTCAATATTTCAATTTCAAATTTAAAATCTCAACTTAAGGCTAGTGTGGGAACACCAGGTCCTTAATTTGAATTTGTTGGCCTCCAGAAGTGTCCTGTATGTATCCCACAAAGCAACGCAATGACCCTTTAAGTATGGCCGCTTCCTTGAACGCTGCTGAGCAGGAAGAAGGTCAAAGTAAGCCCAGGAAGTTTTGATTGAATTTGAATTTGAATTAGAATTTTAAATGGATTCAGCAGCCCAGCCCTGCAAATATAAAGGGCGTCCGTTATGAAAATATCCCTTTGCCCATCGCGCTGCACCACATCAGTAACCATGGCACTGCATCGGTAGCAATTATCGGTAGCCCTCTACTGCAATCATGAACACTCAGGGTACTGATCTGACTCGCACTTCTCAGGCTCGCACGAGAGCCCCAGCTTGGACCCACTTGGGGAGACCAGTCGGTGGCAAAGAGGCTTCTGGTGGCCAAGAGAAATGTGGCAATCTATGATCAGATGGTGCATGAGATGGCCACCTGAGGTTACTACCAGGACTTTATGCAGTGCTGGGTGAAGGTTAAAGAACCTTCAGGCCTATCAAAAAGTCCGGGAAGCCAACCAGCGCTCAGGAGCAGTTCTAAGGACCTGCCGCTGTTATAAACAATTGCACATGCTTATGGAAAGCGACCCCAACACAGAGCCTGGACTGACTTGTGACACTTGTGGAGGTCCTGATATGGAGTTTGGGGTGAGCCTGGAGGAGCAGCATGGCCCAGAGGAAGAGAGCAATGGAGTGGAGGAAAGAAGCAACATGCAGGGGACAGGGGAAGTTGTTCCAGGCAGCCCAGAGCTCTTCACCATAGATCTGGAACCGGGCCCCTCCTTGGCATTCCCCTCCGCACCGGGACCCTCCATGCCAGCCCCCGAGCCCCCCAGAGCAAGCAGTTTGGGTGAATATTTATTCTGCTGGCTAGAAGCAGGTTGGGGGTGGGTATAGCTATAGGGTTGGGTATAGGTACAGGTTTGCTAGCTGTGCTTCTGTGCCCCTGAGAACAGTGTGTTAATGTTTCTTGGGATGGAGCACCTCTCCTTTTTGGAGATCTCCTTGAACTGTGAAGGGTGGCAGCTGTCCCGTCACAACGTTCCATAAAAGTGGACTTGGACATGCGAAGGTTCTGCACCCGCTGCTGGTTGTCTCAGGACTCCAAAATGATGTGGTCCCACCGGTGCGTGCTGGTCTCTCAAGTCCAAGACCACTGCTCCACTGTCATCAGTGCAGTCATGGCACCTGGCAGCTCTGAGTTCTTGGACCGCAGTTGGGAGATGTGTGCTTCCAAACCATCATCATCAGTAGCAGCAGCATCGCTACCAGTAGGATGGCCAAGTGTCACTGAGCTTTGGAAGTGAGGGGCCAGCTGCTATGCTTGCTGAAATTATCTGTGCCGTGAGCCGGAGCGTTCATGGATCGGTGCTTGTGCTGGAACGCTGTAGCAGGAAATGGCACGATCTCCGGTTCTTTTCTTGTGCGGTTAGTGATGCAGTGAATTCTGGGACAGTGCTTGGAATTCTGGGATTCCAGCACGAAACAGCCGCAAGCAACCAGGGCCAAGGCACTGCGGCATGGGTACCCACAATGCAGCGCTCGTGCTGTCAGACTTGCATGGGGCAATGGGTCCGAGGAGATTCGACACGGAAGAAAGGTGGGTCAAATTTCAAGAAGCTTTGTGGACACTTGATTTCAACTCATTATATGGAGGTTAAACATTTGAAGTTACTAAATATCCAATTTATCTCATAGTGTAGATGCAGCCTAGGTGCATAGCTCAGATCTGTCCCCAGCTCCAGTGAAGACTGAGTCAGTTGTACAATGGAACTGGAAGAAGATGTGCTGAAGAAAAGCCTCAAGTGTGTGTTTCTTCAGGAAGGGGATTTTAGAGGATTTCAGATGATTTTTTTCCTCACCTTCCACCACCTAAACCATCTTTCCCAGAGAAATCCACTCCCCCCTTCGCCCCAGCCAATTTAACTGGTTCAGCAAATGGTATTGCAATCTCTGGCTCCATCTGAACCAATAGTCATCTCACAATGGAGAAGGAAAATGGATCCACAGAGAGAAAATATTACGCTGCCCTGGATTTAAAAGAGGCGTATTTCCAAGTTTCAGTAAGATCTTGTCGTTGGAAATAATTACATTTGATCATTTGAGACAACAACTGAGACCTCCATTTTGGATTGTCTACAGAACCTAGAATATATTCAATAATATAATTGGGGATACACGTCTCCTAGAACTGGAAGGGACCTCAGGAGGTCGTCTAGTCCAGTCCCCTGCCCTCTTGGCAGGACCAAGCAAAATCCCTCTGTTATAGCAGAGTATCCGAAGGCAAGGGAAGTGCATTTACCCTGGATGATTGACTAGAAGGATTAATCCAGGGAAGACATCCCATTGCACATAAGACAAATATATTTTTCTTTTGCCCAAATTGGGATTACAAATAAATTGGGAGAAATTAAGTATAATCCTAGTTCAATTAATCCTCTTTATTGAGTCTATACTAAATTCAGTTGCAACAAAAGCTTTCCATCCATGGGAGAAATGTATAACGATAAAAATATTGATACATCTCCTTTCTGTTTCCTTCAATAATTCATGGAAAGCCATTGTTCAGGCTTTAGGCTTTACTGTCAGGTCTTCTCCTTACTACAGTGATGACATATGTTCATCTTTGCATGAGAGATTTGCAGCACTCATTAGCCACAAGTTACATCCCAGTTTAGTCAATATGTATCACAAATCAGTAATTCCAAATCAGGCTTTGTCACCATGAATAAGTGGACAAATGTTGAAAATGCACCTTCCAATTCTTCCCTTCCTTCACTACACCTCACCCACCACTAGTCAGCCTGAAGGCCACAGAGGGGCTGTTGGAGAGCAGGGCTTCCCCAGAAGTTTCAACTTCTCTTCCTGGTAGCCTGCAGACCACAGTAGGGGAGGGGCTGGGGGGCAGATCTTGGAGCAGGCTGCAGGATATTGATGCAATTGAAGGTACACATCTCCTAGAGCTGGAAGGGACCTTGGGAGGTCATTTAGTCCAGTCCTCTGCGCTCTTGGCAAGACTCAAGCACCAACCCTATTGTCTACTTGCCCCAATCCTTAAATGGCCTTCTCAAGGATTGAGCTCACAACCTGGGGCTTAGCAGGCTAGTACTCAAGCCACTGAGCTAGACAGGCATGCTGGAGTGGTGGGCAGCACCCAGAGGCTGCAGGGGGACCACTGGAGGCAGGGACAAGCTCACAGAGCCTGGCCAGCCCTCCCGTGCATGCCCCTGAACAGGCTGCAGGTATGGAGTATGGAGGGGGGCTGCAATGTGGAGGGACAGCTGGAGGGCGGGGCCAACTCACAAAGTGCCACCCCTACATCCAACAGGCTCCAGAACAGGGTGGCCATTGCACCAAGCTAGGCACCCCTGGATCAGCTGCAGGTCAGGAAGGCAGCACTAGTTTGAGTGGCTGCATCCCCCAGACAGCCTGCAAGCAAGGGGCATCAGCAGGCTGGGGCCAGGCTGCAGAACCCCAAGCTCCACCTGACAAGCACACAGACTGGCATTATCCCCCCCGGGAGGAGCTGCTCTCCAGGGATCGCAGTTCTGCCTCCTCAAGAGGCACCTGCTGGCTGGGGAGCAGTGCCCCCCTCACCCGCAAGGGTGGCCCAGGTAAGCCCCCCACCTCCCAGCTGCCTGTCCTGAGCCCTGCATTTCCCACCTGCCTTGACTCCTGCTCTTCCCCTCATTAATATTGGTTTTGGTTTCTTGTGGGGTGGCAGCAGGTGGAAAACAGTAAGTTTGCTGTAATTTCCAGGCTTTCGCAGTAGAAGGCCAAATGTTGCGCTGTTGATGAATTTCCATCAGTTGTTCAATAAGGGGAGTCCAGGAAACTCCCTCACCTGAGACAGACCAGACTGAGTGTTATTTCCCTGGGGAGCACTGAGAAAGCTAATTTACACAACCCAGCAAAGTGAGTAGCTACTTGAATGCATGTCGTTCTTTTGCGACGGATCCACAGGAGGCACTGGGGAAGTGTAAATTTTTTTTTTTGCCATCTTATCAAGCTGAGATGGGGGGGATTTGCAATGCGACTGCATTGAATCTGAGATTAAACAGGCAAAGTTTCACATCTGACTTCCATTGTTCAATATATCGTGTGAAATCTCATTTAATCCCCAATTTGTTTTCCTGGTAGAAAAGAAAGCAGAGTTTTTGCTACTATGATGCATCTGATCATTTAGGAGATTCTTTACTTTAAAAAAAAATCACATTCTCTGCATCATTTGGAGAAAACTCTGAATTAATTATTTTGCAATTTCTTTTTCAGCAAATCTCCAGCCGATTATCCGTAAGTCAAAGTTGCCTTTTCAGTACTTCTACTCAAATCAAAAGTTGTCTGTGGCAAAATTTTTCAGCTTTCATTAATGATGCCCTTCATTCTACCAACCACAAAAATGTATCATTGCTTTGTTTGCTCTGAATCTTAGTGCATTTTATGGGAAGCTCTGATTTATCGTTGCTTCTGTTTGGTGACATTGAAAAAAAACCAACCTCTAGTCACTTGTTTTTCTGGTTTTAGTATAAAAAATAGTCTTCCAAAAATACAGAGGACTATTTTGGGAATCCTTGGGACAAATCTAAAGCTGATCAAATCTAATGAAAGGTCTCACCTGAGCTAATTTTTTCACTAAGTTTAGGTAATTCTTGCTATTCCACAAATTAAGTACTGACAGTAAATGGTATTGGGAACCAAATTTTCAATAACAAACAAAAAAGAATCATGATCCAATTTTTTCTTTGCAGAACAACTTCAGCATGAAAATGGTACGTTTGCGCTGATTTCTAAGCAAATTTTCTTCGTTCTTTCTTTTTAAATCAACTGTATTTCTAAAAGTAAACAAAAGCCCCTAATTCATCCATTGACTATAAGAAGCTGTCCATTTCCTCAGATTCTCAGTTGTCCTTCCCCATGTAAATGGCCTCTTTGCAGATAGTAACAGAGAGAAAGCCGGGCTAGTCTATACACTATCAAAACAAAAAAGCAGTCCAATAGCACTTTAAAGACTCACAAAAATTTCTTTGCAGCTAGTTGGTCTTTTACGAACTGATGTTTAACTGGTTACAATTACTGGTGCTAAGAGCATCTAAGCCCCTTGAAAACAATCACTTTATTGTGTAAAGTGAATCACATCTAAGTATCTGCTTTCAGTTCTCAAAGGAGCTGGTACATTCCTTTCTCTGCCTCCTACACATTTGATTGATAGATATGTAACACCAAGGCTACGTCTACACGTGCACGCTACATCGAAATAGGCTATTTCGATGAATAACGTCTACACGTCCTCCAGGGCTGGCAACGTCGACGTTCAACTTCGACGTTGGGCAGCACCACATCGAAATAGGCGCTGCGAGGGAACATCTACACACCAAAGTAGCACACATCGAAATAAGGGTGCCAGGAACAGCTGCAGACAGGGTCACAGGGCGGACTCAACAGCAAGTCGCTCCCTTAAAGGGCCCCTCCCAGACACAGTTGCACTAAACAACACAAGATCCACAGAGCCGACAACTGGTTGCAGACCCTGTGCATGCAGCATGGATCCCCAGCTGCAGCAGCAGCAGCCAGAAGCCCTGGGCTAAGGGCTGCTGCACACAGTGACCATAGAGCCCTGCAGGGGCTGGAGAGAGAGCGTCTCTCAACCCCTCAGCTGATGGCTTCCATGGAGGACCCCGCTATTTTGATGTTGCGGGACACGGATCGTCTACACGGTCCCTACTTTGACGTTGAAGCTCTGGAAAGAGGGCTTCCTGGCAACTGGAAGACCCCATCTGCCGACAAAACTGGCTGCACTGCACTTCTGTCGACGATACTATGTCAGCAGATCGTTATGCCTCAAATTTTGGAGGGATAATACTGTCAAAGCAAATGCAGAGTTCTGTCAAGAGTCTGTTGACAGAATGCTTTAAATATGTGGCTGCTACCTGAGTTGTGTCGACAGAAGGCCCCTTTGTCGACAAAACTTCCTAGCGTAGACCCAGCTGAAGAACTTGCCAAACTGCCAGACATGCTTTCCAGCTGCCCCTCTCTGCAAGATGTAGGTTGGATATTAGGAAAAACTCTTTCCCCAGGAGGGTGGTGAAGCCCTGGAATGCGTTGCCTAGAGAGGTGGTGGATTCTCCATCCCTTGAGGTTTTTAAGGCCCGGCTGGACAAGGTCCTGGCTGGGATGACTTAGTTGGGGTTGATCCTGCTTGAAGCAGGGAACTGGACTAGATGACCTCCTGAGGTCCCTTCCAGCCTAGGGATTCTGTGATTCTGTGAAGAGATTTTCCCGATTAGCGTATTTCAAAACAGCACATCTACACTCAAAAATGTGTATCACGATAGCTCTCAGCTATTTCAAAATAGAGCGTCCACACTGATTGGGCACTGAACTGGATTTAAGGCATGCTGGGTCTGCCCCCTATTTCGAAATAACCCCTATTCCTCGTCTACGCAATCTCTATGCCAAAGTACCTATTTTGGAAGCGGCAATATCCCTCGTAGAATGAGGTTTACAGAATTCAAAATAAGCCAGCTGCTATTTTAAAATTATTTTGAAAGGATGCTTTTGCTATGTAGATGCTTGCCAAATTATTCCCGAATAGCAGCCATTTTTCCAAACTAGCTTTGCTATGTGAACACACCCTCAATGTATAGGATCTAGAAAACAGGATCATATGACTGGTTAGTGCTGAGCTATAGACCTTAACTTAAATACAACCTAATTAATAGGAAGGAGAATACTCCCCACAGTAACGTGTAGAATGATGATGATTGTTGATTTGTGTGAAGTAGACACTTCTGACAGTCTTGTGTTCTGCACACCTGTGTCATTTGCTGCAATCTCACTAGAATGCGCTGAAAAGCTCCTTTTTCTAATTCACTCTGCATAGAAAATTCTAGTTCATACTATGTGGGTAGTCTGTCATGTCCAACGATGACATCTTGAGCTTGCACAGGCTCATCGGTTGTGGACTCGCATGTGGCTGAGGAGTCCAAGCTTTGAATGGCCTGGGCGTTCGCAGTGGGGGCAAGGGAATTGTCCTGGTTCTGTTGGTGCGGCTGCTGCTGTTGCTTTCTTCCTCTCACAAGCGTCAATGAGACGTACGCTTTGCTGCGCTTCGAAGTTGTCATACATGTGTCGTACGGGAGCACGCCGGCCTGGTCGGTCTTTTGCATGCTGCTCTAGCTGATCTGGTTTTAAACCAGCATGAGCAATGTTGGCCTTCATGCAGTCTTTGTACCTCTGGCGAGGCCTACCTTGATTCCTTCTGCCCTGGGAGAGCTCACCGTAGAGGATTTACTTAGGGATTCTTGACTCCTCCATTAGTATGACGTGCCGTGTCCAGCGAAGCTGGGCTTTCAGAATCATGGCTTCGATGCTCATGGTTCCTGCTCTGTCCAGGACTTCCAGGTTCATAACTCTGTCCTGCCATCGAATGTGCAGTATTGACCTCAGGCCGTGTGTTTGGAAGCGCTCCAGCAGTTTTATATGTTTTCTGTTTTTCATACTATGTAGTGAACACTCAAATGTGTGGCTTTCATTTGCAGAGGAGCTGTGAGAGAAATGTGGTAAGTTTATGTTGATCTCTGTAGCTTTCCTGTGAAGCAGGGGAGGAATAGAGGATCTGATGCAAATGCATGCGCTGTGTACATCTTCTCAGAACAGCTTACTCCCCATCCTGTCTGTAAATCTGCTAATGTCGGTGCAATTACACAGAGGAAAAAGTAGGCATTTGTGAACATTTTTAAAACTATATAATTTATTCAATTCTCAGGAAGTGGGTTAGTGTGCATGGTAGTATGTCCTAATCTTCATTTATAATGTGATTCTATTAAGACTAGATTTACAATACTCCCTGAAACTAGTAGGAGAACCTGTACATTCAGTAGCCACCTTACATTGCAAAAAGACGAGGTTATTTATTACTAGCAGTAGAATAGTGAAGTCATGATGGCAGACTGAGAGCAGGCTATAGAATGATATGGTGAGTGAAGACGCAGATAGCACAAACACGTGGCCCAAAATATGTATCTCCCTGAATGTGTCTGTATGAATATGGCCGATTCATAAAACTGCTCATGAATGAAGATAATAAATCAAGTAGACCATTGACACTTGTGATCTAAAAACATACATGTAAATGTTGGTTATTTGCCAATTTTAGCAGAAAATTAGTAAATGTGCATTAAGCAACGCCTCCTGTTTTTATTATCTGTGTTTTAATAAAAATGCATGTCCCTATTTCTAAATGTTGCTTGCAGGAGGAAATGCAGAAATTGATATTACAAGCAGCAAAAGAGAGCGGGATAAGATATCAGTCTTCACAGAATCACAGAATCACAGGGCTGGAACGGACACTAGTCCAGCCCCCTGCTTCAAGCAGGATCAACCCCCCACTAAGTCATCCCAGCCAGGGTCTTGTCCAGCTGGGACTTAAAAACCTCAAGGGATGGAGAATCCACCACCTCTCTAGGCAACACATTCCAATGCTTCACCACCCGCCTGGTGAAGTAGTTTTTCCTAATATCTAACCTACACCTTTCCCTCTTCAACTTCAGACCATTACTCTTTGTTCTGCCATCTGACACCACTGAGAACAGTTTCTCACCCTCCTCTTTAGAGCTCCCCTCCAGGAAGTTGAAGGCTGCTATTAAATCACCTCTGTCTCTTCTCTTCTGTAAACTAAACAAGCCCAGATCCCTCAGCCTATCCTCATAGGTCTTGTGCTCCAGACCCTTAATCATTTTTTGTTGCCCTCTGCTGAACCTGCTCCAGCAAATCCACATCCTTATTATACTGGGGGGCCCAAAACTGGACACAATATTCCAGATGTGACCTCACCAGTGCCAAATAAAGAGGAATAACTACTTCTCTAGATCTGATAACTACTTCTCTTCACACTGTACTACAATCTTTATTTGATAAAATAGTCTTTACCTGATGTGGAAGAAAATTTATATCTTTGATATTTCTACATTCGTTTATTTTTCACTAAAACTCCAGAGGGAAATGTAGTGTCTTTACATTGCATCTGACGAAGCGGTTCTTTGCCCACAAAAGCTGATGCTCCAAAATATCTGTCAGTCTATAAGGTGCCACAGGACTTCTTGTTGTTGTCTTTACATTGTTTCTGTTCTTATTCCTTCAATCAGGGAACATCCTAAGCTCGCTCTTTGGGGCTGTATGGGGGGGATTTCTGCGATTGCTTAGGGACAGGAAGCTTTTTGCAGTGATTGGAGGGACAGACAAATACGAGCTATTAAGCACTGGGTCAAAGTGGGGTTCTGAGTTGCTTTGAGTGCATTTCTCTCTGGGAAATCTGGGTTTGTTCTGCAGATGGGAGTCAATGAAATTTCAGTGTTTAACCTCAAGGGAGGGCCAAAGACGGCTCATAGCTGTGCCTAAGGCTGGAATGGTGTCAGGCTTGGCATATGTTAATATAAAAAGTGAAAATACTTGTCTATTTGAAGCCAGTTCTTGTTTTTGTATAATCAATGGCTGGAATCCCAATGTTGTTATAGAGCAGGACTAAGTCCCCTGTATGAAAAGAAAGTGCATTTTTGACAATATTTCTTTTTCAGGCCAGTTCCAGGTGGAAAGCTGTAAGTTTGCTCCAATTTTTAGCTGGGGGGAGGGAGGTCAAATATTGCCCTCTTGGTGAATTTATGCAAGAGGTCAGTGATGACAGACCATTTCAGATGGCTATGAAAGGGAGTTGAGGAAGTTCTCACTCGAGGGACAAGTCAGATTCAGCATTATTTCCTTGGGAACTATTGAGATCGTTGGTTTACACGACAGCACAAAATATGCAGCCAAATGCGTATCATTCCTTTGCACCAAAGCAACTTAAAGCACTGCAAAACTACATTTTTGTAGCCTTCTTAGCAAAAGAGAAGAATGATAGTTTATGATGAGACTGAATTGAAACTTAGATTAAGCAAGCAAAACTTCACATCTGACTCCCACTGTACAATTTCAAATGCAGTCTCATTTGACACTCTGTTGTGTTTTGAAGTGAAGCAGAAGTCAGAAAGTTTTCTGTTCGTATCTTGCACTTAGTAATTTAGGAAATCCTCCAGTTAAAATATACTGTATGTCTCATTTGGAGAAAAACTGAATGGGTTATTTCCATTTTTATTTTTCAGCATCTGTCCCTCCGATAAGCCGTAAGTCTTCATTGCTTCCATTCAAGTCAACAGCTGTGTGTAAATTTTTTCTTCTTTTGCCATCACTGAAGTGTGCCAGTTTCTAAGATGTGCACCAGCTTAATTCAATTCATCATATGGCATGCTCTCAGTAAGGCTGCTTTTATTCCATAGCATTAGATCTATGCACTTGTTCTTCTAGTCCCAATTTTAAAAAAAAGTTTTTTCCAAAAGGTATTAGACAGTTTCGAGATACAAAGCCCATTCAAAGCCCATCAAATCTAATGGAAAGTCCACAGGGCCTAATTTGTTCACTGAATTTAGGTAATCCTTGAAGTTCTAGAATTTAAATATTGATGTACTCAGTGACGTTGAGAAACTAATTTTAAATTACAAAAACATGTAAATCTTTCTGATTTTTTCTTTTGCAGAACTCCAGAATGCAAAAGGTAAGTTTGCTCCAATTTCTAAACAGGTACTTGTTAATTAAACTGTACATTCTGTATGTCTAAGTCTAAATAAAAGCCCCTAAACGCTCCATTGTGCAAGCAGAATTTAAGAAACAACACTGTTCTCTTTTGTAACAAAACAAACTGGCAATCATGTAGCACTTTAAAGACTAACAAAGTAATTTATTAGGTGATGAGCTTTCATGGGGCAGACCCACTTTCTCAGATCTGGAGATCTCAGATATGTGTTGTTTTGTGTGGCTCTACAAACTTTGAGTTATATGAGATATCCTTTCCAACATAAATAGTCCCTATGAAGATAATTGGGCAAATACAGAATTTGCTGATTTTTTCATAACACAAAATGTGCATTCATATTCATACTTATACTTTAATAAGAAGTGAATAAATATTTTAAGGATGCAACTCAAAACTATCTTGTACTTAATATACTTGATTTATAGATTCATACCCATTGATTTTTCCCCAACTTTCTAGTAATTGATTTATTCTGTCAGTTTGTCTGTCCTCATATAAATAAGAAGCCCATGCTTGGGGTATCCAAGCACCTAAAAATCATCGTGGGAATTGTACAAAGACCCTCGCCTGGTCCACATTTCTGCTTCCATTCCTGTGGGACCTGGCAAATCCCTTCCTTCAACACTTTACAAGTTTGATTGGCAGAGAAAATAGATATCTGCAAGATGTTTGACTTGGTACTACCTGACATTTAGTTTAGAAATCTAAATCAACATAACAATTAATATGATTTATGATACATAGATTAAAAGATGACTAACTGATCGGTCTAAACGCATAAAGGTAAACAGACAATCCTCATAAAGCGGGCGTGTTTCTAGTGTTGTCCGACATGGATCAGTTGCTGGCCGTATTCTATCTGATGTTTTCATCAATGATGTGGAAGTTGGGAAAATTGTCTCTTTTCCCATCCACTAAGAAGCTTCATTTTCACTAATCCTATATCTATACTGGAACTGGAGGTATAATTCTCAGTTTGGCTAGGCATACCCACACTATTTCTGACTGATGCAGCAAACCCAAATTAGCAATGCAACCATATCTGCACTTGCACCAGGTTGTACTAGCAGTCCCATGTACCTGCCTAATTTTTCAGAAGCTCTTAGTGGTAGACTGTTGTCTCTGCCTTACTTACAAGCTGGGCATTATACCTCCTAGCTCTATTGTAGACATATCCCGAGAGATGAGAAGTACGTTGAAGCCACAGAAATGTGGTTTTTAAGAAGGATGTTGTGCATCTCATGGACGATCAAAAGGACGAATGAGTCTGTCTTAAATGAAGCCAACAGCAAAAGAACACTGTTGAATAGGATAAGAACAAGGCAGGCAAAATTTATAGGCCATATAATTAGGACGTCTGCACTGGAAAATTTACTACCAGGAAAGTATAATGGAAAGCGAGGACGAGGTAGACAACGTGAGAAGATACTGGAGAGTGTCACTTCATGGTTGCATTGCCACCATACTGTGGAGATGCGCCAGAGTACTCGTAATAGACAGGGGTGGAGGGCCATGAGCGCCTCCGCTAATCAGCATGGCACGAATGAATGGATGAATGAATCCCGAGAGAGCTATATGCAATGCAGACATTCTAGGACTCGTGAGTGGCTCGTGAAGTCCAGTTCTGGGCTTTGATCCATTAGGCTAAATAATTCTCGTGAATAAGAAAGAAAAACGGTGTTCATACAGACTTGTGACATGCTAATGACAGTAGTTGGTTTGTGTGACTGGGTGTGAAATAAACAGAGTTCCTTAACCTGTACTGTCCTGCACGCATGCACCCTTTGCTTCAGTCTTCATATAACAAACTAAACAGCTAGGAATCTGAACTCATCCGGCCTGGAAAATGTTAGCTGCCTGTAGTGAGGAAAAAACCATGCACTTTATTAAAATATATGTTATTTCTTTGCAGAGGAGCTGCTAGTGGAAAGGGGTAAGTTTGCAATGATCACTATAGCTTTATGCTTAAGCAGCAGAGGGATAGAGAATGTACCGTGTAGGGATGTAAAGCCCTGTTTAATTAACATTGCGTTTAACCAGTTAGTCCATTAGGAGGGGTGGGGGTGGATGCCCACTCCAGCCCAGGTGGGCTGGAGCAGCAACCCCTGCCATGGACAAGGGCTACTCCAGCTGGCCAGAGCAGCCCCAGCCCGCGATGCCTCGTGGGGCTGCAGCGGCTGCCTGCCCACCGCAGGTTGGGAGCTGCTCCAGCTTCTGCCAGTTAACTGGTTAACCATTCACATCCTTAGTATTGTGTGGTGGCCTTGGCCGTGCTTCCCCTCCAAAGCATATACTACACATCAGAGACAAAATATGTCCTGTCTGTAACTCTGGTGGAGTCTGTGGATAGAGACTCAGTTAAAACTAGGCTTGGACGAAAACTCTCTTAGAAACATTATTGATTTGTTCAGTTCCTGGAAGGTGGATGAATGTGCCTGGTAGGTGAGTCCCAATCTTCATTTAAAGTGTGGTCTTCTTGAGACTAGATTTGAAATTTACCCTGAAGCCCGCGAGGGGACTTGTGTGTTCAATAACATCCCAACATGGTGAAAGAATTAGGAGAAGTTTTCTAGTGGTAAAACAGTGGAGTCATGATGACAGGCTGAGAGCAGGAGCGGGAACTAGAACGGTGGTTGAACATACAGATAGCATAAATCACGGAGTAACGTACTTATCTAAGGCTGCGTCCACACACGCATGGTGATGAGCGAGTTGGGAAGGTGCTAATGAGGTGCTGCTGTGAATATGCAGTGCCTCATTAGAATAATGGCGGTCGTGCACAATTCAAAAGTGCCGCTTTTGAATCGCATGCCACCCCTGTAGACGGGGGCCTTTCGAAAGGAGCCCCCCAGCCTTCAAAAGCCCCTTCTTCCTATTTGGTAGCCGTCATGAATGTGTCTTTATGAGCAGGGCTGATTCTTATTAGTGCTCCTGAATGACATTAGTAAATCAAGGAGCCAATGGCAATATTAACCACATGATCAAAAAAGATATAACTGCTGAGAAAATATATTTTTCCAAAAGAATTTAAAATGAAATTGTTGAATTTGCATGAAGCAATTCCTCAGATTTTTATCTTTGTGTTTTTATTTGTAATATAAATGAATGTGTCATATTTGTAAATTTTGCTTCAAGAGAGACATTGAAAGCAGAAAAAGTGGGGAAACAGGAAAATTACTGTATTTTTTTTCAGGCATCAGGAGCTGGTTGAAAGAGGGTCTTTTAGCCAGCAGAGGCAGGTCTACATAGCCTGTTTAATACTGGCAGCAGCCTCTCCCAGCAGGGAGATCTCACTTGGCTATGCTAATTGGCTCTGGGGTTATGCTAATGAGCAGCTATTTGCAATTGTGAGACTGCTCTTTATCATGAAGCTTCTGGGGGACCAGGTCAGCCATGAAGTTTGTTTACAGCCACCAATCCTGGCGCTCAGTGTTCTGTGTTATTTAGCTATAATTTACCTCTAAATGGCCGTGTCTACACTAGCCAAAAACTTCAAAGTCCCCTTACTCCTATGAGCAGATGGGAATAAGGGGAGTTCGAAGTAGGTGGGGTCCTTTCGAAAAGGAGCCCCGTCTGGACGAGCCGCGCGGCGGCGAGGCGCGTCAATTTCAAAGTGCCACAGCCGCTCGCATGCTAATGAGGTGCTGAATATGTATTTGAGCACTTCATTGTTAAACTTTGAAATGGCCATTTGCATGGCAACTTTGAAGTTTTTGGCTAGTGTAGACATAGCCAATGTCTTCTAAGAGCTCAATAAACAGTGGAATTGTTGGCAATGCTGCTAGACAATGACGACTTCCTGGCGTTCAGTAAATTCTCTTGTTCAGCACCGGTCAAGTCCCAAGAGAACCTGACTAGAGAGGTTCCATCTGTACTGGGCAAAAGTAGGATTCAGAGGCTACATCTACCCTTGCATTCCTCTTTCGAAAGTGGAATGCAAATGAGGGGGATCAAAAATGCAAATGAGGCACTGATTTACATATCCTGCACTTCATTTGCATAACCAATTTTTGGAAGAGATTCTTTCAAAAGAAGAAAAGCAGTGTAGATGTGGCTCTTTCAAAAATAAGTCCCATCTTTGAAAGAGCCCTTCTTCCTATTTTGTTTCAGGAGGAAGGGTTCTTTTGAAGATGGGGTTTATTTCTGAAAGACTCCCATCTACACTGCTTTCCTTCTTTCGAAAGAATCCCTTCTGAAAAGTGAGTATGCAAATGAAGAGCAAGATATGTAAATCAGTGCCTCATCTGCCTCATTTGCATTCCTCTTTCAAAAGAGGAATGCAAGTGTAGACATAGCCAGAGTGGTTCTGTGTTGATTTGAGTGCATTTCTCCCACTTTAATCCGGATATCTTCTGCTGACGGATATCAGGGGGGTTTGGGTTTTCATCCCTGGTGGAAGACCATAGCTATGTTGGGAGCTGGAATTATGTCAGTTTGCTACATGATAACATAAACAGTGAGAATAGTTGTTTACTTTGAACATGTTCCTGTTCTAATGAAAATAAGTGGTCAAAAGCTCATTAATGTCAGTGGGGCAGAGCTGGATCAGCAGTATGGAAAGAGACTGCCTTCTTTGAGATGTTGAGTGGGTTCTTTGTTCTGTTTTGTTTTGGTTTTCTTTCTGCAGACTGGCTTCTGGTGGAAAACAGTGAGTGAGTTCGTTCTGATTTCTATGGTCTGGCGGGAGCTAGTCAAGTATTGTTTCCTTTGGGAATGTCTTTAAGGGGGTGATAATGAGAGATCAGACCATTTGTGTACAGTGCTGCAAGTGGGCCGGTCCAATACCGTATGCCATACCAGCAAACTATTTTTCACTCCTAGGGCGCATTGGAATGCCTCCTGGCTGGCCATCCCCAGCCCCTCGAGTGCCTCGTCTCTCTGAATAGGACCGGGTCCTGCGGGACGAGGTTCTGAGTACTCCAGCCAGCCCCCTCCTTCCTTCCACCCCCAGGCCCAGTACACAGGTGCTGAAGCTCTGTGGAGGAGCTGGGGGGATTGGGCTGGAAGTTCTGCTCCTTTCCCTGCTGGGAGGAGCAACGGGGAAAGAAGCAGAATGCCAGCAGCTCCTCCGTCTGCTGCAGCACCCCCAAACCCTCCTTCTCCCAGGTAATGTGGAGCAGGGAACAGTGTGGGGGGCCCAGGATGGGACAGATGGTCGTGTGCCTCCCCTTTAGCTGGTGTGCGCCTCCCACTCCCATACCAGCAAGAACTTTTGCTCTTCCTCAAGTGCTGTCTCCATGGGTGCTCCACATTAGGTGGTGGGCTTGCCCAGCACCTCAGCATGGAGATTTTCCAGGCGGCACTCAGTGGGGCCGCACACGCACGATTCCAGCACACGCCAGTCATGCCACTACGGATCACATGCGTGGCCCTGCTCTCTCCTCAGTTCCTTCATCGCCGGCCTAGGCTCCGGAGGGGGCTCCGGCTTCTCTCTCTCCTCAGCCCTATAGAGCAGAAAGAATTGGATTTAAGGTGAGTGGTTTCTCATGAATTTCTTAGTTCACTGTTTTAGACAATAAAAAAGTTGGTTTTGCCTGGATTTGCTCCTTTAGTCATTCGTGCTATCTATCTATGTTATCTATACTGCACATAGACCACTGAGGCGCTCTTTGCTCACAACAAAAACAACAACGACAAAAGAACCCAAACAGGAATAGAAAGAGGAAGAAACTGAACAACGAATCCTGTTTCATTATGTCTGCCACAGTGGGGTTTGAGAAACGTTCTAAGTGCCGCGAACCCATGCTTCCTCCGACGGCCAGTCCGAGCGTACACCCTGCCTCGGAGGCCCATATCCCACAGAAGTGCTCTCAAGCCAGAAAGGGCAGGGAGCTCCTTTAAAAATGCTCCTCTTTGGCAGGCCTCTTGAGCCACCGTAGGCAGATCAGGATAACGTGGAGAAAATCCCCTCTGGCAGGGAGTCCACTTCCTCCTCCACAAGAATTAAAGCGGAATCCAAGCTGTGCCCATCGTGCTCCGTTCTGTCTAGGGTGAGGATGGGTGATATGTCATGTCATGTCAGGCATACTGAAGCCTAAAGCTGTCTCAGTCTTGGACTGACAAGGAAAGTAACAGACCATCACTGGCCATCGCTAAAACCTCTCCAGCGCATCATCAGTGATCGACAACCCATCCTGGACAGTGATCCCTCACACTCAGACACCTTGGGAGGAAGGTCAGTCCTCGCCTTCAGACAGCCTGCCAACCTGAATCAAATCCTCCCCAGCAACTATAGACCACAACACAGTAACTCTAACTCAGGAGCCAATCCCTGCAACAAACTGTTACCGAAAATTCGGTCCGCCTAGCTGAGAGCCAATAACAACTAGACAGGGGTAAGGAAGTTTTCTTTATTTCTGCACAAAGAAAGGAGAGCCAAGTACCTTGGTACAAAGACTCTGCCTGGATACAAGCCAGGGATCTTTATACAGTGGCTGCAGTGAGTTGTTACTTGATTGGTGGTTAACAGGAGAGATAAGAACTGGTCTGAAGCTGGTTTCGGCTGCTTCAGGGCTGCAAGGGGGAGACAGTGCAAAAGTTCAAGGGGCTGCTGTGTATGTGAGGTCTCCGCTGGCTGCCGAAACCAAAATGGCTGCAGACTGCTCATACCACACTTTCCCATTACAAAACCTTGGTGCCAACTCTGCCCACATATCTACGCCAGCGACAATATCACAGGGCCTAACCACATCAACCACACCATCATGGGGTCATTCACCTGCACATCTGCTGATATAATATATGCCATTATGTGCCAAAGCCCCTCTGCCAAACTGGACAGGATCTACATAAAAGAATAAATGGACACAAATCAGATATCAGGAATGGTAATGTACAAAAACCTGTAGGAGAGCACTGCAGTCTCCCTGGACACTCAGTAGGAGATTTAAAAGTAGCCGTCCTGCAAAAAAAACACTTCAAAAACACACTCCAAAGGGAAACGCCAGAGCTACAATTCGTTTGCAAGTTTGACAACCATCAGTCAGGGACTCAACAGACACTGGGAGTGGCTGGCCAATTACAAGAGCAATTTCTTCTCTCTTGGAGTTCACACCTCCACATCAGCTGCTGGAGGAGGGCCACATCCTTCCTGACTGAATTAACCTCATCAACTCTGGCCTTCCTCTTGATTGGTACTCCCTTCTTTTCATCAGCCTGCATATTTAGACCTGCCTCTGGAATCTCCACTCCAATGCATCTGATGAAGTGGGTCTGTGCCCATGAAAGCTTATGCTCCAAAAAATCTGTTAGTCTATAAAGTGCCACAGGACTTCTCGTTGTTTTTACTTCTGCTATAGTAGCTTTATCACTAGATGAAGCTGTAATGGAGGCAGCAGATGAAGTCTGGCAAAATCCAGCCCTGGCTACACCTACACATAAATGTGCCAATAGAAAGTATTTCCTCCCCATGAAGGGCATGGATTTCCTGTTTCAAAATGCACAACCCAATTCTCTCGTGGTAGATGCAGCCAACCAGAGAGCAGAAGCACCACAGTATAAAAGCAGTCTCCACGATAAGGAGCACAAGCATTTAGAATTATTTGGGAAAAATCTGTACTCATCTTCCACACTCCAATTATGTATAGCCAATTACACGACACTCCTGGCTAACCATGATTTCGATAAGTGTTTGAAACTTACTCACCGGATTCTATTTCTCCCTGAGGATAAAAGTCCTATCCCAAAATCCATAGTCCAAGAAGGTTATATGGCATCTAAAACAGCCTTGCAAATGGCACTAGATGCAGCCAACATGGCAGCCAGAGCTATAGGTACAGCCATAGTCAAGAGAAGAACATCACGGCAACAAGTGACAGGCATTCCAAAAGACCTCCTGGCAAAGGTGGAGGATTTAGTAATGTGAAGGTAATAGGACAGGCTAGATCTAGGCAGAGAAGAGAATTTTTGGAAGCATGGTTCTCTGGAAAGGAGGCCGTTAACCGGCATATTGATTTAGATCCGGTGTTCGAACCCATGCGATTAAATGATAATAGAAGAAGAACGGCTAATAGGAGTGGGACTGTGTGCAGCCGGTCTCAAATTGAAGACACAAGTAAATAATTAAAGATCTAGTTACCGATTCGGACCAAGTGTTTGAACTTAGACAATCAAAGGACTGCTAATCAGGGCGTGTTCAAATGCAATTGGTCTTGAATAGAAGACACAAGTACCTAATTAAGAACCAATCACTGATAAGGTCTATGAGAAAGGACTATATAAACAACAGTTTGAAGAGCTCTTACTAGGATGATGTTACTCCATTCAGTGATGAAACGTCTGCAATTAAAGATTTTAAACCCGGCGAACCTTTTTAAAATTTTTAAATAGATTTACCGTTTGGTAAGATTGGACTCTTTGCAGCAAATACTGATGAGCTTTTGCACTCCAGCAAAGATAAATGGACTACTTTGTTCACTTTGGGGATGTTCACTCCTCCATTCCACAAAAGAAGGTACGCCCCATATCACAGATTCAAAGATCACTATTTCCCTAGGCGGCCTTACAGGTCATATCGACCTAATGGTAATAGGCCATTAAATCAGAGGTGTAGCACCCCAAATAATCACTCAACAGCACCATCTGCCTCCAAGCAGCACATTTGAGAATTTGGTTAATGGCGCGTCGAGCCTCCCACATCTCCAGTGCACCAGGATTCTCAAATATTCCATCACCGCCTATGCCCCTTTTACCACCAATGGATGCTAATAACCATTAGATTTTAGACATCACTGCTCAGGGATAGTATATGCCTCTACTCTTTATCCCTCCAACATCCCCCTCTTGCCCAATCCTCTTCAGGGACCCTTCCCATGAGACTTTATTGCATCTCAGAGTACAGCACCTCTTACAAATTAGAGCCATAGAACAAGTTCCAAAACAACATCTAGGGAAATAATTCTATTCAAACGACTTCCTAACAGAAAAGAAACCAGGGGATTGGAGCCCCATCCTAGATCTACAGCGACTGAACAAATACATCTGCAAGCAGCGTTTCAAAATGACCACACTATCTTCGATAACCCCTGCACTGGATGAAGGGGTCTGCTTTGCAGCTCTCAACCTTCCAGATGCTTCCTTCCACATCACCATTCACCCTGCTCACAACTGTTTCTTGCACTTCACCCTCAGATCACAACATTATCAATACAGAGTCCTTCCCTTTGGATTTTCAACTGCCCCCAGGGTAGTCACCAAGATTCTGGCATCAGTGCTTGTGCACCTCAGATTGGAAGGTATCACCATAGTCCCATATCTTGACGTTGTCTTCTTCGAGGCCCTTCACAAGACTCCACAAGAGCTTGTACAATCTCTAGGTTTCCTCATCAACATTGCCAAATCAACCCTGGGACCTACCACATGCATCAGTGTCATAGGAGCTCAACTTGACTCGGCAACCCTTCATGCTTACCTCCCTAAGCAATGCTAAGAGGCTATACAAGCCTTGTATCACAACTTACCTTCAGCCCTAGGGTTCCTATTCTTACATGCGTTTGCCTTCTCTGCCACATGGTGGCCACTGCTTATGTTGTCCCGAGTGCTCATCTGTATGTTCTCTGCCTTCAGCATTGGTTGGCCTCAGTATACATGCCCGTCAGACATCACATACACAGATGACGATACCTCAGAAGGTAATTGAGTCTTTACACTGGTGGACCCAATCACGAAACATTGTGGTAGGGGTCCCATTTTACCACACTCAACCAGCTCATCAAATTACAACAGATTCATGGCTTTTTGGCTGGGGAGCACATTGCCAGCAGTATCACGGTCCAAGTTCAATGGACCAAGGATGAACAGAGACTACATATCAATCTTCTTGAGCTATGCGCTGTCTTCACTGCTTGCAAGCACTTTCTTGCCTATTCAAAACAAGACCATCTGGATCCTTATGGACAACACCACAGTGATGTTTTATATCAATCGTCGCGGAGAAGCCTGTTCAGAGTCAGTTTGTGCAGAGGCCATAAAATTATGGAACTGGTGTATGGTGCACAACATCATCCTGATGGCATCATACCTGCTGGGCATAACAATATACTTGAAGACTCCCTCAGTCACCATTTCTTCCTAGGCCAAGAATGGGAGCTCTATGGGAGCATCGTTTTCATACATGGGGTCACCCAGCTGTAGATCTCTTTGCAAAACTGTAGAATTCCAAATGCACCCAGTATTGTTCAAGGCCAGGCAAGGGCCACAAATCTCTGGGGGTTCCTTTCTGCTCTCTTGGAATACTCACCACCTGTATGCCTTTCCACCCATTCCCCTCATTGCCAAAGTCCTCAGGAAAATTCAGACAGATGGAGCATGAATCATCCTCATAGTTCCAGCATGGCCCAGACAGATCTGGTTTCCTTTTACTTTCTCATCTACCTCTTCATCCTACTTACCTGCTCCCCAGCTGTCTAGACCTACTGTCTCAGCACAGGGGTGGTATGGTTCACCCCAGACTGCATATCCTACATATGATGGCCTGGTTTTTGTATGGCTCCCAGAAGATGCACACAATTACTCCTAACAAAGTGAGAGTTGTGCTGTTACAAAGCAGACAAGAAACAAGAGGCAACACTGGCCTCTCCAGGTGGAGCTGCTTCTCATCCTGGTGCTCTGAAAGAGGCATACAACCCCCTAAAGCCCCGCTGCACATGAGCCTTGACTACATTCTTTACCTAAAAGATACTCATCTATCATGATCTTCATGCTGAATACAGCTATCGGTGATTACAGCCTTCTACTGAATGGTGGAAGGGTCCTCAGTATTCACCCATCCAATTGTAAAGAGAGTCTGGAAAGGCCTAAAAATATCATGCCTCCATACAAACCTATACCTCCGGCTTGAGACTTGGAATTGGTCCTTCATACCTTAATGGGACCACCATTTGAGTCCAGAGCTACATGTTCACTAGCTGTGTTTACAATGAAAACTCTCTTTCTAGTGGCTATAACATCAGCTTAAAAAGAGAGCTGCTTTGACTGACTCCCCACCATATACAATTTTCACAAACACAAAGTGGTCCTACAACCCCATCCCTCTTTTCTAGCTGGAAGTATGCTCTCAATTCCACATCAACAACCATCTAATGCTACCTCCGGAGTTATACGGAATTCCCATATGGAAGCCAAACTGCACACACTGGATGTCAGAGGGCCATATCCTTCTATACAAGAGCACAAGGTCATTGTGAAAATCCAAATGGCTATTTTTATCCATCTCCGAAAGATCAAAGGGATTGCCTCTTTCATCCCAATATATATTGGGACTTCTGTCTGCACGCATAGTGCAATGCTATTCCATTCCAAATAACCCCCTTCCAGCGGCTCTGAGAGCACATTCTACGAAATCGGTAGTGACATTCACAGCCTTCCGAAAGCAGGAGGATAAATGTCATGCAGCCATGTGGTCCTCTAACTATACATTCGTGACACTATGCAATACAGTCTCGTGCAGAAAAAGATGTGGCAGTAGCTATAGCAGTACTTTCTTCAGTTGTCACACCAAATCAAAACCCACCCTCCGGTCAGGGGGTGCTGCTCGCCAGTCACCTGCTGCTCTGGAGCACCCCGGGGACAGCACTCAAAGAAGAAAGAGAAGTTCCTCACCTCATGCAGTAACGATGGTTCTTCAAGACGTGTCCCCCCGTGGGTGCTCCGCGTCCCACCCTCCTCCCCGCTACTCAGCGCAATATCCATCGTTAGGGCGCCAGTGAAGTAGCTGAGGAGAAAGCATGGCTGCGTGTGATCCCCAGTGCTGCACATAGTGCCCACAAGCACAGCTCCACTGAGTGTCACTTGGAGAATCTCCGTGCTCTGGTGCTGGGCGAGCCCAAGACCTACCATGGAGCACCCATGGGAACACACATCTCAAAGAACCATCATTACTGCACGAAGTGAGTAACTTCTTTTATGTGCATCGTAGTTTGTACATACAGGGAAGCCCAGGAGCTGGAGCAGAGCAGATGGAGCATTGTTTCCTGGAGAAACATTCCAGTGACTGATTTATGTGATAGGAAAATATGTAATTACTTCAAATGTGTGTCATTCCTTTATAACCACACTATGGAAGGCACTTGAAAAGTACACAATGATTTACTGTAATCTTCTTACCAGGCAGAGGAGAGAGACAGCTTACCATGAGACTGCATAGAACTGAGATTGAGCAGAATAATCTTCATATCTGAATCCCACTCTATAATGTTAACTGGGTTTAAACCTAAGATTGTGTTTCTGACAAGAAATAAAGCAGAAAGTTTCCGATCGTTGTGATGTGTCTGATAATTTGGGAGATTAAATTAAAAATAAAACAAGTTACATTTCCTGCTTCATTAAGAGAAAAACTCCAAATGCGTTAGCTCAAGTTTACTTTTTCACCCATTCCCTGGGAGATAATTTGTAAGTCAAAACTGTGTTTTCAGCACTCACATTCAAACTATCGGAGTGGTAGCCGTGTTAGTCTGGATCTGTAACAGCAGCAAAGGGTCCTGTGGCACCTTATAGACGAACAGAAAAGTTCTGAGCATGAGTTTTCATGAGCACAGACTCACTTCATCAGATGCTGGTCTGATCAGAAGATGACCAGCATCTGATGAAGTGAGTCTGTGCTCACGAAAGCTCATGCTCAAAACTTTTCTGTTAGTCTATAAGGTGCCACAGGACCCTTTGTTGCTGTTACACATTCAAACTGACAACTGTCTGGGAGAAAGCTTTTCTATCTGTTTCTTGAATAATTCCCTTCTTCTTGCTGGTCCCAACAATTCACCATTGGCTTGGCGATAAAACATCTTTATGCCACATATAAGCTCCAAGTAAAGTTGCTTCTATTCTTTGATATTTAAAAAATGTACTGATCCATTTTCCAGTCTTAGCAGCAAACTATATTGGAGCATTTTGAGAAAGTTTGGGGCTGATTCAAAGCTCATTTTGTTCATTCAAAATAGGTAATTCATGTTATTCCAGAAGTTAAGAATTAATATGACCAATGGTAATGAGAACCCAATTTTACATTTAAAAATGCAACTCTTGATCAAGTTTACTCTTTTACAGATCAAGTCCAGCATAAAAATAGTAAGTTAGCTCAGATTTCTAAGCAGGTACACTGAGATTTTTCTTCTAAACTCAACTGCACATTTTATATTTCTAAGTCTAAATGCAAGTCCATAAATTATCCATCGTCTATCGGCATTGCAAAGGAAAGATACTACTCAGAATGCATCCGAATCATCAAACACTGAGTTGGATGAGGTAGCCTTCGCAACATAAATAGTCTACTTTAAGATAATGTGCCAAATATGGAATTTGGTAAGTTATTGGTCACACAAAACATGCATTCACATTCATGCTTCTATCTGGGTAAGACCCGAGCAAATATGTCAAGGTTGCCACACAAATCTGTTTTTCTGCTTAATGCACTTGAATTAAAGAGGCATATATTTTAATTTTAACTCAACTTTTTCAAATGATTTGCAATATAATAGCTAGCTGTCTACAGATATATAGCATACTGATGCTTAGTGTAGATAAGTGTGATGGAGTTGGGGGAGCGCATGTGTGAGACTCAGGCTGGATGTGGGAGACAAGCAGAGCAGCTCCCAGTGGCTAAGGATGACCCTGGGGCTATAACCTAGGCTGGCAGGTAACACCTCAGCCCTGAACAAAGAGGAGGGAGGAGCCGAGCTGGTTTTGAATCGGGGGCGGCAGTTAGAAGCTGAGGGGAGAAGGAGTTGGAAGGAGCCAGCCTGAGGAGGGGGAAAGCTACACCCCAGAGGGGCACCCCTCGGGCTCTTCTCCCCAGGATGGGTTGGAATGCCTGTCTCTGACTGCTCTACTGATGTTTCTGTGAGAAACTGGGCATCTGTTGCCTAATAAACCTCCTGTTGTACCTGCTGAGTGAGAGTCACTCCTGCCAGCGGACGGGGTGCAGGGCCTGGGGACCCCTGAACCCCATCACAATAAGCACCTTAAAACAATCACTTGTATAATATAAAGCTACTCATGCTATCTAGATTTCTCCTTTCCTCTTGGGAGGGCTGGCACATTCTCTATATATTTGTTTGATAAAGGTAATAATATTGATATAATGTACTTCTAAATGTACTTTTAAGCAACCAATTAAAATCAACTGTATAAAGACTGGTCTGGGAGGACTTTTATTAAAAACTTGTGCACTGACGATGTTACCTCGATTGGTAATGAATCATTTGCAATCAAATTGGCAAGCTCGGCGAACATTCGAACATCAAATAATGTATTGCTGTCAGGCGTTTGACTTGGTACCACAAGCCATTTGAATTAAAACACGAGATCAGTATGAAATGAACATGTTACACATTAAATGGAGTTAAAACGGACTAACTGATAGGTCACCAAATGTAACCATAAATGTAAAATCCGGAAGACTGGGTGTGTTTTTTGTGTGGTTCAGCAGCAATAGTTTTTGGCACTATTATATTTAACATTTTTGTTCATGGCCAGACCAAAATTAGCAGCATAGTGCAGGGGCAGAAGAACAGGCTTGCTGTCCTCAGCATCTACCTAGTGTTTTAGAAGTGATCAGATTTTGCATGGCTAGCCCCTTGTACTGTTGTCAGAGCCATGGTTACACTTTTATTTCTGGTGCACTAGTGCAATTACAGCCAGTTTGGGCATGTTTCCCCAAGCTTGTATTTATGCCTTGCTCTAGTGTAGGCATTGTGATGTAGTGGGGGATACATGTGAGTACGTGAGTGGCTCATGGGGGGTGTGGGGCTCCTGCTAAGGGTAACCTGGTGACCAGGTGACACCTCTGGACTGCAGACAAAGGGGGAGGTGGAGCCTGAGGGGTTTGAATTGGAACTGGGAGTTGGAAAGCAGTGAGTCTGAGCTGGAAGAGAGAGACAAAGGAGGGGGCAAGGCCTGGGCTTCAGGGACCCCTTGGGGCCTCCTCTCCCCAGCATGGATTGGACTGGCTGTCTCTGCCGGCTGCACTGACTCCTCTGTACGATGCTGTGTCCTGTCAGCTAATAAACCCGCTGCTCTCCTGCTGAGGGAGAGTCACTCCTGCCTGCAGATGGGGTGCAGGGCTTGGGGACCCCTGAACCTCATCACAGGCATTCCCTGATAGAGTTACATAACACAAAATCTAGACTGCTGGGTCACATAACTTGCTACTGCAGCCCAGTGCTGGATTTAAATCCATCAGCATTGTTAATTACATTCTTATATCGGAAGGGAAAAAACAATTCCCATAGTAATTTGTGGACTGATGCTCATTGTTGTCTTGGGGCGTAAGATGTAGAAACTTGAGATACACATCTCCTAGAGCTGAAAGGAACCTTAGGAGGTCATCTGGTCCAGTCCCCTGCCCTCTTGACAGGATGAAGTACCAACCTTAACATCTATTTGCCCTGATCCCTAAAGGGCCTCTCTCAAGGACTGAGGTTGCAACCCTGGGTTTAGCAGGCTAATGCTCAAACCACTCAGCTATTCCTCCCTCCATGGCTGTGGGTGTGCACTCATTCATCCTTTGGTGCAGTCTTGCTATAACAAAGGCAAAAGAGCTTGTTATGCTGTGTCCTCTGCATACAAAACATTGGTTCCTTGTGTTCAGAAAATATGTGCACTTCATTAAAATCTCTGTTGTTCCTTTGCAGACCAATTGCAAAAGGAAAAAGGTAAGTTTATACTGATCTCTATAGCTTTGTATTTAAGCAGCAGATGAACAGAGTGTATTTGATGGAACTGCATGTGCTGAGTAGCTGTCTTGAACATACTTCCTCTCCAAAGACTAAATTACAAACTAGAAGCCAAATACCTCCTATCCGTAGCACCAGAGAGGTCAGTGTAGTTAAACCAGGGGAAAATGAGGCTTTGATGAAAACTGATAATAAAATAAGACTGATGCTTATAATCCCCAGGAAGCAGTTTACTGTGCAGGTCAGCGTGTTCTAATCTTTGTCTGGAACATGATATTTTTGAAACTAGATTTCAAATTCACCCTGCATCTGCTATGACAAATTGTGAATTCGGGATCCAACTTACACTGAAAAGATTGGCAATAATTTTGTTTGCCAAAAGCACATAAGCCATGGAAAGAGATTGAAAGCAGAGGAAAGAATGTGACAGTGGTTGGACACAGAAACAGCAAAATGCTTATCTGTGCTTTTTTTTTTTGCTGGTACTCAGTGGAAGCCCCAGCTGTGGGATTGGCTGGGCTGGGAGAGGGCAGGGAGCTGGTTGAGTATCACCTCCTCTTTTTTCTTTTTTTTAAACAAAAAAGGCACTGGGGATCATAATATTTATCTGACTAATTATGAGCCTGTATGAATATGGCTGATTCATATTACTATTCATGAAGTTCATTTCTCAAATAGCCAATTGCACTATGAAACAAATATATTTCATTAATATTTTTGTCTTTCTTTTTTCAAATATTTTTGCAAAAGAAACTGAGAAAAAAATTGGTATATTAGCATTTTTAGTGTGTGTGTTTTATGCATCTTCTATCAGCGTTTCTGAAGGAGGACCCCTGTGGCTTGCTCCTGCACCAGTGTGAACTGCATAGGGTTGCACAGAAAAACTGCCCTTTGTTAGTAATTAGCCATCTTGGGCAGAGATGGGGCACCTGGTGTGCCCACTTAGCTGCTTGCTTAGTTGCTTTCCTTTAAAGGAAAAAAAAATAAAAGTGGTACATATCTCACAGAACTAGAAGGGGCCTGGGGGAGGTTATTAAGTCCAGTCCTCTGCCCTCTTGGCAGGGCCAAGCACCAGCTCTGCCATATTGTTTTAATTTATTTGCCCCAGATCCTAAGTGTCCTCCTCAAGGATTGAGCTCACCACTATAGCTTTAGCAGGTCAATGCTCAAACCACCAAACTATCCCTCTCCCCTCCCTTGGAGTTTAAGCTAGCCTTGCAGATTTTTTTAGCTTAGTTTATCTTATCCTTTAAAATTAGATGTTATCCCCTCATCTTCCCTGGTTCTTCCCCCATCCTCTCTCTGCCAGGAGGGTTCCTTCTTTCTGAGAGTGGAGAGGACCACTGGGCTTTAAAATACAGCTCGTATGCCAGGACGCAATCTTGGTCAAGAAGGGCATTCTGGTTATATCTGTTGTCTGAAGGACATTCACATTTCTTCTTCAAGGCTGTCCTTGTGGGTGGTCCTCCTTAGGAGTTTGTGCCCCTGCATGCCCGGCTGGAAGATTCTGAGCCGTGCCTATGGGGCTGTCTGTGCATGTGCAGAGAGCCTGTTGGCAGAGAGATACTGTGCGTACACAAGCCCTGTTCCCTTCAGTCCCTGGAAAAATCCTCAAGGAATCCATTCTGGAGCACTTGGAAGAGGGGACAGTGATCAAGAGTAGTCAACATGGATCAACCAAGGGCAAGTCCTGCCTGACCAACCTGATTAGCTTCTATGATGAGATAATTGGCTCTGTGGAAACGGGGAAGTCAGTGGATGTGATACACCTTGACTTTAGCAAAGCTTTTGATACAGTATCCCACAACATTCTTGCCCATAAGTTAAGGAAATGCGAATTGGATCCATGGACTGTAAGGCGGATAGAAAACTGGCTTGACAGACAGGCCCAACAGGTAGTAGTCAATGGTTTAGTGTCTGGTTGGCAGTTGGTTTTGAGTGCTCCAAGGATCAGTTCTAAGGCCAGTCCTGTTTAGTATCTTTATTAATGACCTGGATGAGGGGTTGGATTGCACCCTCAGCAAATTTGCAGATGACACTAAGCAAGGGGGAGAGGTAGATACCTTGGAGGGTAGGGACAGGGTCCAGAGTGACCTATACAAATTGGAGGATTGGGCCAAAATAAATCTGATGAGGTTCAACAAGGACAAGTGCAGAGTCCTGCACTTGAGACAGAAGAATCCCAATCACTGTTACAGGCTGGGGACCAACTGGCTAAGTAGCAGTGCAGCAGAAAAAGGACAATACTCCAGCTGAGGCCTAACCAGCGCAGAGTAGAGTGGGAGAATGACTTCTCGTGTCTTGTTCACAACATGCAAAGCATCCATCTCCAGCGGACACACAGCTTCATAGTCACCTAAGGTGGAGCACCCACAGGGACAACCTCAACGAAGAAGAAAGGGTTCCTCACCCTCTGCGGTAACTGCAGTTCTTTGAGATGGGTGTCCCTGTGGGTGCTCGACCACTCACCCTTCTTTTTCTCTGCTTCAGGGCATCCTCTGTGTGCCTATCAGGGCAGAGAAGGATCTGAGGGGAATGGGGCTCATGCATGTGGAGTGACTCTCTCCCTCAATAGGCTCTCTGCACATGTGCAGACAGCCCCCTTAGGCACTGCTCAAAATCTTCCAGCCAGGTGCACGGGTGCCCAAACACCTAAGGTGGAGCACCCCCAGGGACACCCATCTCGAAGAACTGCAGTACTGCAGCGGGTGAGTACCCCTTTCTCCTCAAATGTGATATTGTTCGCCCCCCTCAAGAGCAGAAATGGAAAAAAATTGAGAGATCAGCCTCAAACTTCACATGCTTCCAAGTATGAGTCCCCAGTGGTTCACAGGCATAGAATGCCTCCTCTGCAGTGGTACATTAGGGCTACATCTACACGAGCAAGGTTTTCGAAACATTTTTGAGAGAAAGGGCTCTTTGAAAATACCCAGCAGCGCATCTGCACACACAAAGCGTTCTGGCAAGAGGAAATCGAAAGAACACGGTGCCTTTTCCGAAAGTGCATTTTCCTTCCTGCATTGAAAGACTCTTTTGAAAGAAAACACATGTAGATGCTCTGCAGGCCACTCTTTTGATAGAGCACATGGAGACACTTCAGGCAGCGGAGCTCTGACTGCATTTAAAACCACAGGGGCCCAGAAACCCCGTGCAGGAAGCTGAGAGCATGCTGGCAGCAGCATGCCCTCCTGCCAACCCTCCACTGCAACAAGCCACCCCACCGCCACTCTGGCCAGCAGCCTGGAGCCCCATGCCCCTTAGGAGCCCCCCAGCCAGCTAGCAGGGGGCTCACAGGAGCCTGCCTGGGCCACCAAGAAGAGGGCCCCATTGTGATCAGAGCCAGAGCTGTGGAAGCTCCTCAGCCTTGAAGGGGAGAGCGGACCACGTATGGGTGTCCTGGAGTCTGAGTGTGGGCATGAGCCAGAGTGGCACAGCTCCAGAAACATCCGCTTGGTGATGCAGAAGTTCTGGAGCCCCTGGTCGTCATCCCACTTGCCCATCACGAGCCAGGTCCACCACTTGGAGCTCATGGGATAGTGGGGGGGTTTAGCCTGCCAGAGGAGCACCATCAGGGAGTTGCTGGGGATCCATGGGGGTCTGTGCTGGGTCTGCTGTCCTGCAGAGGTCTGCAAGGGGCCTGCATGTGCAAGGCAGAGATGTTGGGGAGGGGCCCTTTAAGGAAGTGGCTGGAGGAAGCTCCCAGAAGGGCTTGGCAGCCTTGTGATCCCCTCCCTGGTGTTTCCTGGAGCAGTCTTTCAAAAGGGCGGCCGGGGTTGTGTGGACACTCTCTTTCCAAAGAGCAGAGTGATCTTTCCAATGAGCCTATCAAAAGATCAATCCGCTTTTTGGGTGTAGATGCGCTCTTTCGAAAGACGATCTTCCAGAGAAGGTATCTTCCAGAAGGTCGTCTTTCGAAAGAGCTGTGTAGTGTAGATGTAGCCTAGGTGTTGATGAACACTTGGAAAGAACCCACCTTAAATATTTACTTTCAAACGTGGAGAAGGTTTGCTCATTGAGCAGGTGGACAATATTGTTATTCATATCATTCTTCCCGCTCAACTTTTATAAGCTAACTTCTGAAAATGAAAAAGACAGAAGTATTAATGACTTGTTTTAGACTCACAGGGTAGCCATGTTAGTCTGCATCTGCAAAAACAACAAAGGAGTCCTGTAGCACCTTAAAGACTGACAGATTTATTTGGAAGTCCTGTGGCACCTTATAAACTAACGTGTTTTGGAGCATAAGCTTTCGTGGGCAAAAAAAGCTCATGCTCCAAAATATTTGTTTGTCTATAAGGTGCCACAGGATTTCTTGTTGTTTTTGAAGATACCGACGAGCTCAGCTACCCCTCTGAGATTTGTTTGGGAATAATCCTTTGTGAGTAACAACCACTTTGTTGGATGCACCTGACGAAGTGTTTTTATCCATGAAAGCTGATGCCCAAATACATCTATTCATCCTTAAGGTACCATAGGACTTCTATTAAAGTCCGCTTTGTGACCATAAGGCCTTTCACTCCCTTGTTGAAGGTTGCTCGGGGTTTTCTGACCTCACAAGAGTGAGATTGCTCAAAAAGATAAGGGAATAATTTGCCCTGAATGAAAGAACGCACTCCTGTTTGGGATCTGAAGTGAGTACTCTAATAGCTCAAGGTGTTTCCTTTCAACAAATAGCAACTTTTTCCTTTTTTAACCTCTCTATGAAAATGTCCTTCCAAGGGGCCGTCCTTTCTACTCAAAGAGTTGGGGAAATAAGTGCATTAATGGTGGATCCACTTTTGATGTTTTTCTTGACGGACAACATTTCATTAGCCCCTCACCTGAAATTCCTACCCAAAATGTCATGAGAATTTCATGTTAACCTGGTCATCCAGCACCCATTTTGTCTCCTAAGACCCAGTTTGCCACAGAGTATAATACTGTACAATCACTGCATGTTAGGAGGACATTATTGTTTTATGCGGTCTAGACCAAGCTATTTATGATAGCCTCCCAGGATATTTGGGTCAATTTTGATTCATCTACAGGTTTCATGATGTATAGCGAAAAGCTCTCTAGATGGCTATCTGGATCCTTCATTTCCTCTTATGACTCTCTCAGTATGCAAACTGCTTGTAGTATACTGCCCACTCACTGATAGTGCTTTCTACTTCCATGGTGCTGCTAAGAACCTTGTATAGAAAATATTAGTTCGCGCTGGAGAACACGTGCTTTATTCAAATGTAATGTCATTCCTTTGCAGATCAGCTGCGAGAGAAATGTGGTAAGTGCGTATTAACCTCTATACCTGTCTATTTAAGCAGGGGAGGGATAAGCTGTGTCCACATGAGAGCTCTGTTTCAAAAGGCTAAAGGTTGACTGATAACAATCGAATTCTTGCCTTTCGAAAACACGCGGCTACACACAAAAAGTGGATCGAAGGTGTGATCTGCCCTTTTGAAAGGGAGCATCCACGCAGCTCCAGGCAATCTTTCAAGAGAATGGAGCCAAAGGCACCACGGATGGGGGTTACATGGCTGCCAAGCCCTTCTGGGGCCTGCAGCCAGCCCCTTCCGTAAAGGGCCCCTCCCAAACACCCCCAGCCTGCATGAGCTGAGGCCCGCCGAGCTGCCCAGCTCGCAGTATAATGGAGCCCGGGTGCCTGTTCCTGGCTTTAGATGCCGATATCCTGAACACTGGGCTACAGCTGCTGTGCACAGTCATTGTGGCCCCTTCCCCCTCATAAGGTGGCTTGAGCCCCTCCACCCCCCAATATCTGTGAAGTCCCCGCAGCCTGAATCCCACCGGTGACCCCTCCCCGGGTGCCCTGGTGCTTCTGGAGCCACCCCAGCAGCTCAGATTGGTGGGGATGGCTGGTGCTGAGGCAGTGGGATGATGCCAGGTAGCTGCAGAACTTCCACATGAGCAGGCAGACCTTCCAGGAGCTCTGCCACTGGCTCGCCCCCACACTGAGGCACCAAAACATGACCATGTGTGGCCTGCTCTCCCCCTCAAGAAGTGTGTCACGATTGCTGCATGGAAGTTGGCCACCCCAGACAGCTACCGCTCTGTGGGGCATCAGTTCAGGGTGGGCCAGGCCACCATTGGTGCTGTCCCCATTGAGGTAAGCCATGCACCGGGTCACACTCCTGCCACAGGGATGCGGGAGGGGGCTCCTGGACAAGGGGCCCTTGGTGGCAGGGGGCTGGTGGCATGGAGGGGGCAGGGGGGCCGGGGCTGGTGGCAGTGAGGGTGCAGAGGGCAGGGGCCAGAGTGTGGGGGCTGGGAACTGTTCACCAGACCCTCACAAGAGTGCAGGTCGTCCCGGCAAACAACGTGGCGCTCTGCAGAGTTGTCCACATCAGGGACCTGGACGCAGCCACAAGGGGGTTAGTAGCACATGGCTTCCTGAACTGCTTGGGTGCCCTGGATGGGATGTACAGCCCCTTCCGCACCCCAACACACAGCACCAGCCAATACAGCTACAGAAAGGGCTATCTTCAGTAGTCTCCAGGCCCTGGTGGATCCCAAAGGCTGCTTCATGGATGTGTATGTGGGCTGTGCAGGTCAGATACAAGAGGCACGTGTCCCAGAATTCCAGCTTGTGCTGGTGCATGGAGTCCAGGGCCTACATCCCCCAGCAGGAGCTCCCAGATGGTGATGTCACCGTACCACACTGCATGGTGGCAAATGCTGCCTACCCCTTGCAGCTGTGGCTCATGAGGCCCTACATGAGCCACCTTGACCCCACCCAGGAGGCCTTCAACAGCCACCTCAACCAGGCTTGCAAAGTGGTTGAGTGGGCCTTTGGGCACCTGAAGGGGTGGTGGAAGCACTTCCTGTCATGCTGGGAGGTCGGTGAGCAGAATGTGCCACAGATGGTGGGCACTTGCTGTGTTCTCCACAACATTGTGGAAAGACAGGGATCCCCCTGTCCAGGGGTAGATGGCCGAGTCCGTCCCTGGTTATGAGCAGCCGGTCACCTCCCCTAGTGACCATGCCAACCCTGACAGGGTGCACATCAGACAGGCCCTCCATGAGAGCTTCACTAACGGGCCCTACTGACCCCCCCCCCACCCAGAGCCACCCCTCACCATCCCCCCAACACATCCACCCCTCACCACACACACCATCACCACTACACTCACACATCCACCCCCATCATCCCCTCACCAAGCACTCAGGACACGGAGATCTATGGAAAATAAAACTCTCACTTTACAATTCTATGTTTGAACTATTACACAACTAACTCAAAAACTTGGTACAATGACGGGGGGAACCTTGTACATGGGGGGTGCTGGGAGGGAGCTGAACCTGGAGTGGGGGGTGGGCTCACTCAGGGATGGGGTCAAAGGCTCACAGCGCTGTTAGCTCTGGGATCCCCTCCCTCCCTGGGTTCGGGGTCTGTGGCAGGGCTGAGATGGGGCAAGCACCACAGGCAGGTAGGGTTATGGGAGGGCTTTGATGGGACTGGACTCAGCAGGGGGGCAGTGGGGTGGCAGAAGGTGGGTCACATTGGCCATGTGCTCTCCCAGCATCCCACTAATGTCCTCCAGGTTGAACATTAGCTTGCCCCAAACCACCCTCCAGCTGGAGGCATCACTCCACCACCATGGCCTGGCAGAGGCTGGTGTTGTCCTCCCCACAACCACTGCTGAGGTCTACGGCTGTGGGCCCAATGTGGTGGGGCTGGGAGGGTGCCTGGTCTCTCTCCGCCACCTTCAGGAGGCTCTCCAGATCCACGGAGGGCCTGGGACTTTCCCAGCCCTTGGATGGCGCAGCTGAAAGAAGGACGGCATTTCTGTCCCTGATCATGGCCCTTGGGGCTGTGCCCCCAGGGGCAACATGCCCCCCAGGGCAACATCCACCCCCTGGGGGCAACACCCCCGGCCATGCACATCGTGGCCATAGGATGTTGTGGGTGCGTAGAAGTTCCCTGCCCATGTGGGAGAATCCCCATGTGTGGTCCAGCCCCGCCTACCTCTCGCCGCTCGTGAGGCTCATGGTGCTATCCCTGTGGGAGGGTGCTGGCTGTTGCCAAGGGTGTCCTGGCATGCTAAGGGCCATGGGCAGCCAGGATGTGTCCAGGCCAGGACCACTTGGCATGCGCGTGGCCCTTTGGCAGCTGTGTTACCCTTGCCCCATGAACCAGGGTACAAACTCCACCAGAGATTTACCACAGGGTCCCTCAACGAAGTCCGGTGATGCCCGACTCCTGGTCACCTGGGTGGATGACCAGGAGGGCAAGTTGATCGTGAGGTCGCCCTCCTTGCTCGACCACTCCAAGGTTGTGTCCAGCCCCTGGCTCTGGCTCCATGGTCCTGGCTCCTCCTGGGCTTCTGCCTCCAGCTGGTCTGCAGCAGTGTCTAGGATGGAGGGTCGGGGGGGAGTGTCCTGGGACCCCAGGATGGACTGGAGCTCCAGTAGTAGGGGCAGGTGGAGGGACCTGCCCTGAGCGTCCTGCCTGATTCCTGGCGTGGGCACAGCCCTCCCGGAGCTCCTTTACTTTACTCTGGACTTGGCCCAGAGCGTGCTCGGGGTGTCCCCTTATGCTGAGGCCATGGGCAAGGTGGGCGAAGGCCACAGCATTGCACTGCTTTACCCTCATCTCACAGAGGCCCTCCTCCTCCTCCTCCCAAAGTCCCAGGAGATCACTCAATTCTGGCTCTGTTCAGGATGGAGTCCTTTTTTTCCTCTTCACCCTGCTGCGCCTGGGAGGGCTCTGTGGAGGTCCCTGGGGCTCCTGCAGTGGGTGGCTGCTTGCCATCATGGAGGTCTTCTGTTCTGATGGAGGTGTGAGGGCATGTTGACAGCAGCTCGTGGCTGTGCTGCTAGCATGTTCTCAGCTTCCTGCCACAGGGTTTCTGGAGCCAGGTAGCTTTAACAGTGTCCGGTTGCAGAGATAATAGAGCCTCACTGCTGCAAGCCAGTCTGGCTCCATGCTCCATTTGGCCAGCACCATGACGGACTCATCTTTCGAAAGAGCAGGCTGGGGAGCATCTTCAGGTGTCTTCTTTCTAAATAGAATTTCGAAAGGGGATGTGCTCCCTAATTGGGATGGGGGTAAGGGTTTCGAAATCTGCATCGCATTCCTCTGATTTTCTTTTGAAAGAACACGTTGTACGTGTAGACGCTCCTTGCATTCTTTCAAAAGAGGGCTGAAATTTTCAAATTTATTTGCACTTGTAGACATGGCTATAGAGTATGTCATGGAAGTCCATGTGCTGTCTTATAGTCTTGGCCACATTTCCTCTCAAAATAGTACCCTATTTAGCACAGGCCAAATATGAGGTTTTGATCAAAATTGCTATTAGAATTGCTATTGGTGTGTTTAATTTCCTGGAAGTGGCTTGCTCTTTGGGGTAGGTGTGTCTTAATCTTTCTATGAAACTTGACATTATTGAGATCAGATTTCAAATACAGGTTGTACATCTATAAACCAAGACTCTCTGGTCTGGCAACATCTGTGGTCCTGCAGGACCATGGATGCTCCAGAGTCCGAGAGTGCTGAAGCAGTGTGGGAGTTGGGGTGGGCGCATGACCCAGCTGGGTTGCCTGGGAAAGCCAGGAAGCAGGGTAGGGTGGCAGGGCAAGGGGTGATGCCAGCAGCAGGGGGGTCCCAAAATGACCTTCCCTGGTCCAGCAAAATCCCTGACCTGGGACCAGTCAAGTCCCAAGGGTGCTGGACCAGGGAGGTCCAACCTGCACCTCTTGAATTTGTGGGAGAGCCCATGAATGCAAAAAAGTATTGATTTCACTAAATATGAATCTGTGCGAATATGGCTGATTCATGAATAGACTTAATATGTCAAGTCGCTAATTGCAATGTGGATGAAATATTAAAAAAACAACAACAAAACACAGGCACAAATGGTGATTATGGGCACCACACTGAGAATTTCAGTCTGCAATTGGTACATTTGCATTGAAGCAATCCTTCAGATTTGTTCGTCTTTCCAAATGCATTTTTAAACAGAAATATGGAGTCCAGATTTCTAAATGTTTCTTGCTGGAGAGAAGATCAGTGAGGATATTGACAATAGCAAAGGACAGATGAATGTCTTTAGTTGATAAAATATTCTTTGCCTGATAAGGAAGAAAATCAAAGTATCTGATATTTCTGGGATAATTTCTTTGTCAATAATACTCAAGGGAAAAGTTCAGTCATTCTGCACGTCGCTCTTCTCCCACGCATTCACACAGAAACCTAGGTACTGCTTGATCTCTGCCCCACATCTCATGCTCCTTCTAAAAATGTATCTGGAATTTGAACGAAGGGAATATAAAAATACAAGAAAATTTGTCCCCCAAACACCCCAGAAATTGAAAGTCCTTGGCTACGTCTACACGTGCACGCTACATCGAAATAGCTTATTCCATGTAGCAACATCGAAATAGGCTATTTCGATGAATAACGTCTACACGCCTTCCAGGGCTGGCAACGTTGATGTTCAACTTCGATGTTGGGCAGCACCACATCGAAATAGGCGCTGCGAGGGAACGTCTACACGCCAAAGTAGCACACATCGAAATAAGGGTGCCAGGCACAGCTGCAGACAGGGTCACAGGGCGGACTCAACAGCAAGCCGCTCCCTTAAAGGGCCCCTCCCAGACACAGTTGCACTAAACAACACAAAATACACAGAGCCGACAACTGGTTGCAGACCCTGCGCCTGCAGCATGGATCCCCAGCTGCCGCAGCAGCAGCCAGAAGCCCTGGGCTAAGGGCTGCTGCCCACGGTGACCATAGAGCCCCGCAGGGGCTGGAGAGAGAGCATCTCTCAACCCCTCAGCTGATGGCCGCCATGGCGGACCCCGCTATTTTGAAGTTGCGGGACGCGCAACGACTACACGGTCCCTACTTCGACGTTGAACGTCGAAGTAGGGCGCTATTCCTATCCCCTCATGGGGTTAGCGACTTCGACGTCTCACCGCCTAACATCGAAGTTAACTTCGAAATAGTGCCCGGCGCGTGTAGCCGTGATGGGCGCTATTTCAAAGTTAGTGCTGCTACTTCGAAGTAGCGTGCACGTGTAGACACGGCTAAAGTAGCACACATCGAAATAAGGGTGCCAGGAACAGCTGCGGACAGGGTCACAGGGCAGACTCAACAGCAAGCTGCTCCCTTAAAGGGCCCCTCCCAGACACAGTTGCACTAAACAACACAAGATCCACAGAGCCGACAACTGGTTGCAGACCCTGTGCATGCAGCATGGATCCCCAGCTGCCGCAGCAGCAGCCAGAAGCCCTGGGCTAAGGGCTGCTCCCCACGGTGACCATAGAGCCCCGCAGGGGCTGGAGAGAGAGCGTCTCTCAACCCCTCAGCTGATGGCCGCCATGGTGGACCCCGTTATTTTGATGTTGCGGGATGCGGATCGGCTACACGTGCCCTACTTCGACGTTCAACTTCGAAGTAGGGCGCTATTCCCATCCCCTCATGGGGTTAGCGACTTCAACGTCTCACCGCCTAACATCGATTTCAACTTCGAAATAGCGCCCAACACGTGTAGCCGTGACGGGCGCTATTTCGAAGTTGGCACCGCTACTTCGAAGTAGCGTGCGGGTGTAGACACGGCCCTTATGTTCAGCTGAATAAGCGTGTGACTACAATTGAGCTGGAGGTTTAATGAACACACCTCCATTACTTCTCACTAAGCTAGTATGTTATAAACCTCCGTGTAACCAGCAGGGCAGAAAGCCAAAGCAGGCCAAAGGCAAAGAGTGAGGGGTGGCTCCATGCCCCAGAAGGGGCGGAGCCTTGGGTAGAAGGGGCTGGGTCAAAAGTAGTCAGCCTCTAGTGCCTCGGGGAGCGCAATGCTGTGCTCTATAATAGAGAAGCAGCAGACATATCTTGATTTCAGTATTATTATATTATTCTCGTAGGCAAGCTAAGGAAATACAGTCACGATGAAACTACTGTAAGATGTACAACTAGTTGAAAGACTGTAGTCCAAAAGCAGCTAGCAGTGGTTAGCTATCAAACTGGGGGAATCTGTCTAGTGGGGTCCCTATGGGGTCAGTCCTGGTTTCAGGATTATTTAAAATTTCCATTAATTACTTTGATAACTAAGTGGAGAGAATGCTCATAAAATCTTCAGGTCACCCCAAAATGAGAGGGGTTGCAAGCATCTTGGCGGTCAGAATTGAATTCAATGCAACCTTGAGAAATTGGAGAATTCTCCTGAAATCAACGAGATGAAATTCAATCAAGGTAAATGCAACATTTTCATTTAAGAAGGAAAAATCAAAGGCACAGATACTAATGGAAAATACCTGGCTAGGTGGGGGTACCACTGAAAAAGTTTGAGGGCTTAGAGCGGATCACAAATTGAGTAAGACTCAACAGTGTGGTACAATTGCAAAAAGGGTAATGCAGGTCTGGGATGTATTAGAAGCAGTGTTATGTGAAAGACATGGGACGTAATTGTCCTGTACTACTTGGTGATGGTGAGGCCCCAGCTGCAGCACCATGTCCATGCACCCTACTTCAGGAAAGATGTGGACAACATGAAGAGAGTTCAAAAAAGGGAGCAACAAAAATAATAAGTTTAGAAAACATCACGGGCACATTCTCATGTTCCTCAACTAACATCATATCTGCCATCATATGCCAACAATGCCCAGATGCTTTGTGTGTTGGACAGACGTCAAATTCTCTTAGATGATGGATGAGGACGGTAAAACAACTAGACTTATTTAGCCTTCAGATATGCTATGGGCTGTTTTGAAGAGCCTGTGGATCCATGTCACACCAAAGGTAGGAGTGGATCAGTGGATCCATGTCCACCAAAGGTAGGAGCAGAAGTAATGAACTTAATCTTCAGACAGGGAGATTTAGTTAGGATTGTAGGACAGGTTTTTTAACCCTGAGTGGGGTTAAAGACTAGAACAGGTTTCTAAAAGTAGCTGTAGAATGCCCATCATTGAATGTTTTTATAAAAACATGTCTCCAGGATAGTTAAGGGTTACTTGGTCCTGGCTCAGCATGGGGAGCTGGACTCGATGACTTCTGAAGGACTCTTCCAGAAATACAGTTCTATATATATGGGCTAGCATGGATATGTCTATCTGAGGTGGAAATTACACTCACAGTTCAAGTACAGAGGTGCTGTGAATGATTAATTTGGGCCGGCGTGGGAGAAGGGAGTGTACCTGGAATTGCTTCAGGGGTAGGGGGGTGTATCCGCATGATTGAGGTGGACATGTCCAGATGAATCTTTTATTAGTGGGCAAAAGTGGGATCCCAAGTGTTTCTTCTGCTCTGGATGGAGTGCGTCTCTCCCTTGGGTGTGCTCTGCTCATGGGAGTGGCATCGACTGGGCATTTATCAATAAGAGAGGGTGGGTGGGGTTTGACAGATGTAGATCAGTCAAACTGATTCCTTTCCCTGGGGATATGGTATCATCTTTGACTATGACAACAGCATCTTGGGTTCGAATCATGGTATAGGCAACGGTTTATGCACGTTTGACAGATGTGTTGGGAGCTGCTACAGTGTCACGGTGCACATAGGGCAACGTAAAATATGACAAGCATTAATGAAGTCTGCTCACAATGTCAGTGGGGCAGACTGAGGCCTCACAAGGAAAATAAAATGCATTTATTGACAATATTGGCTTTTTTTTTTTGTTTTTTTGCAGGCTGGTTAAGAATGGAAAAGAGTAAGTTTCCTGTGACGGCTGAGATTTGATGGAGGAAGAGGAAATACTGGCCTCTTCATAAGTCGGGTCACAGGGCTTAGGGTGATAATGAGAAGTCTTTTCTCTTACTCATTAAGACAGAATCAAGGAGAGAACTTAAGAACTAAGAACATAAGAATGGCCATACTGGGTCAGACCAAAGGTCCATCCAGCCCAGTATCCCATCTGCCGACAGTGGCCAATGCCAGGTGCCCAAGAGAAGGAGAACAGAAGACAATGATCAAGTGATTTATCTCCTGCCATCCATCTCCTGCCCCTGTACTGAAGGCTAGGGCACCATACTTTACCCCTGGCTAATAGCCATTTATGGACCTAACCTCCAAAAATTTATCGAGCTCTTTTTTAAACCCTAATAGAGTCCTGGCCTTCACAGCCTCCTCCAGCCCTCATCTGGGACAAGCCAAATGGAGCATGATCTATTGGGGGACATTTGAGATGATAGGTTTACACAACAGGGGAAAAGATGTACGTACACAATATCAGAGAGGTGGCCATGTTAGTTTGTAGCTTCGAGAACAACAAGAAGTCTTGTGGCACCTTGTAGACTAACAGATATTTTGGAGCATAAGCTTTCGTGGGGAAAGACCTGCTCCATCAGATGCATGAGTTGGGTGGAGGTGGTTTCAGAGGGGTATTTGAAGAGTGGGGTCCCAGAAAAAGGTGGGGCCAGAGCTGACAAGGTCTATTCAGCAAGGTGGAAATGGCCCAGTATCAATAGTAGGTCTGAAAAAAGGAAAAACCAAGTCAGCTCACTCAGGGGGATGTGAGCCATTGTCAGAGTCTAATGGGGAGATCTTAGCCCCCAGGGCAGAGAAGCTGGCAAACTCCTTTGCAACCAAGTTATTGAAGGTGTTGAGAAAGCATACAGTGATTTTTTTTGTAAACATATTTTCAATCAGTGGAAAGAAAGAAATCAAGATAAGATTATTCTGAACAGCTATTGAGCATTCTAAATACCGTATCTCCCATCGTACCAGTATAAAATATAATCTTAGTTCCTTTTTATGGCAAGAATGAAGGGAGAAAGCTGTCTGTTGCTATAATGTCTCTGGTGACTGGATTGATAATTTAGTTCAAAATACGACAAGAAGTTAAATTTTCTGACTGAGTTTGGAGAAAACCTCTGACTGTGCTGTTTCAACATTTCTTTTTCAGACAAACTCCAGCGGAAAATCTGTAAGTCAGAGCTGACTTTTAAGCACTTTGCTCAAATATGTAACCATTAGTGTGGAAGTTTTTCCATCTCTTTTCTAAGTACTGGTCTTTTTCCCACCAGTCACTAAAGTATCATAGATTTGGCTGTACAATGTCCCAACACCTAAACAAAGTCTTGGCCTCATATTTTAATGAGCCTAAGGGTCATGGCAGGGTGGGAAACGGGAGCAAGGGTAAGTAGGTAGAGATTACCACCTCCAAAGATGAGGCCCTTGCAGAAGTGTTTCAGCTTCCTTTCCATTATGGAAATGTGCCGCTTTCAGGTTAAAATTGACGTAAGTGATGGATCCTTTGGAACTGGAACACTTTAAGCTACAATGCTTTGTTGTGCCAGTTCCTGCTGATAATGAATACCGGCACCTCAGGAGCTCCAGCCACAGGATTGGCTGGGAGTTTGGGGAGGCGAGCCAGCTGAGTACCAGTTCATCTTCTTTTACAAGAAAGACATTGTTAAGCTATGATTTGAGGACTTCAGCAACTCAGCCAGAGCTCAGGGGTTTGTTACAGGATAGGGTGGCTGAGCTTCTGTACTGTCAGCTGAAAATTCCACTGTTCTGACCTTTATCGGAGGGGTAGCCGTGTTAGTCTGGATCTGTAACAGCAACGAAGGGTCCTGTGGCTCCTTACAGACTAACAGAAAAGTTTTGAGCATGAGCTTTCGTGAGCACAGACTCACTTCATCAGATGCTGGCAGATTTCCAAGACCAGCATCTGATGAAGTGAGTCTGTGTTCACGAAAGCTCATGCTCAAAACTTTTCGGTTAGTCTATAAGGTGCCACAGGACCCTTCGTTGCTGTTCTGACCTTTGTCTTTCTCCCGGGAGATAGAAGGAATTTCGTCGGTACCAAGTACAAGCTGGATGCCCTCTTGGAAGAAAAGATTAGAGGACTTCAGGGTCAAATATCAACACTCTGGTCCACCACTGAAGGTGAAGACTTCTTCGACAGAAGGCAGCATTTGCTCCTGCCGGCACAGCAGGCTGAGCAACCAAAGAAGGATGTCCAGAACAAGGAAGAAAATTGGAAGCATGTAACTTGCAGGAGAAGAACATCAATTCGGGTATCTCCAATTCCAGTGAAAGTAAGTAACTGCTTTCAGGCTCTCTGCATGGGTGATGTGGTGTAGAATGCGGTAGCAGAGATCTCTCAGGGAAGAGCTCAGACAAAGACCCCACTGACTTGAAGGCACAGGATGCATAGTTAGGGGTGCTACGATCACCACCCCTCAGAAAACAACACAGGAGGCGGTGGTCGGGGACTCCCTCTTAAGAGGGATGGAGTCATCCATCTGCCATCCAGCCCTGGAATCCTGGGACATTTGTTGCTTACCAGGAGCTAGAATCCAGGATATAACAGAGTCTTCCAAAAATCATCAACCCTCTGGATTATTACCCCTTCCTACTTCTCCACATAGGAGCCAATGACACAGCAAAGAATGATCTTGAGCAGATCGCTGAAGATTATGTAACTCGGGGAAGGAAGATGAAAGAATATGGAGCACAAGTGGTGTTCTCATTCATCCTCCTTACTGAAGGAAGGTGCCCAAGTAGAGAGCGTTAAATCACGGAAGTAAACACATGGCTGTGCAGGTGGTGTCAGAGAGAGCAATTTGGTTTCTTTGATGATGGGATTTTGTTTTGGGAACAAGGATTGGTAGGAAGTGACGGGATCCACCCAACAAAGAGAGGGAAGAGCATCTTTGCAGGCAGGCTTGTAAAGCTAGTGAGGAGGGCTTTAAAGTAGGTTTGCCGGGGGATGGTGACACAAGCCCAGAGATAAGCTGGGAAGGAGAAAGGTACAGCAAAGGAGGAGCCCTGATTCAAAAGGAGAAAGTAGGCCAATCAGCTAGTTATCTAAGGTGTTTGCACACAAGTGCAAGAAGCCTGGTAAACAGACAGGAAGAATTAGAGGCCCTGTCAGAGTCAAAGAAGCGTGAGGTGATCGGAATAACGGAGACTTGGTGGGATGATTCGCATAACTGGAGCACGGTCATGGAAGCGTATAAACTGTTCAGAAGGACAGGCAGGGGAGAAAAGGAGGAGTGGTGCTGTATGTAAGACAGCAGTGTCATTGTTTAGAGCTCCAGTATATGAAGGGAGAAAAGCCATTTGAGAGTCTTTGGGTTAAGCTTAGAGGCGGAAGCAACGCAGGTGATGTTGTGGTCAGTGTGGTACACCAGCATTTCTTCAGACAAGTACGAGAAGGTTCCAAATCGCAGGCCCTGGTTCTCACTGGAGACTTTAACCACCTGACATTTGTTGGGAGACCAATACAGCAGCATGCAGACAATCCAGGAAGCTTTTGGAGAATGTTGGGGATAACTTCCTGGGGTACAAGTACTGAAGGAACCGACCAGGGGCTGTGAACAGCTTGACCCGCTGCTCACAAACAGGAAAGAACTAGTAGGAGAAATTGAGTGGCAACCTGGGCTGCAGTAATCATGAGATGGTGGATATCAGGATTCTGACAAAAGAAGAAAAGGTGAGCAGTAAGATACAGACCCTTGATTTCAAGACAGCAGATTTCGACTCCCTCAGAGAACTGTTGGGCAGGATCCCTTTGGAAGCTAATATGAAGAAGAAAGGTGTTCAGGAGAACTACCAGTATTTTAAAGAAGCCTTATTGAAGGCACAGGCATAAACTATCCCCATGTGCAGTAGGAAAAGCAAATGTGGCAGGCAACCAGCTTCTCTTACAAGGGAAATCCTTGGCGAGCTTAAACTCAAAAAGGACGCATATAAGAAGTGGAAACATTGACAGATGACTAAGGAGGAGTATAAATATATGTCTGGAGAATGCTGGGGAGTAATCAGGAAGGTGATAGCACGACTGGAACTGCAGCTAGCAAGGGATGTGAAGGGCAACAAGAAGGGTTTCTACAGGCATGTTAACAATAAGAGGGTTATGAAGGAGGGTGTGAGGCCATAAGTGGATGAGGGAGGTAACCTAGTGACAGATGATGTGGGAAAAGCTGAAGTACTCAATCCTTTTTTTGTCTCTGTCTTCATGGACTAGGTCAGCTAGCAGACTACGGCAGTAGGTAATGCAGAATTGGAAGGAGCTGGGTACCCCTCGGTGGGGAAAGAACAGGTTAAGGGCCATCTAGGAAAGCTAGATGCACACAAATCCATGGATCCAGATTTAATGCATACAAGGGTACTGAGGGAATTGGCAATGTTATTGCAGAGGTTCTGGCCATTACCTTTGAAAACTCGTGGAGATCAGGAGAGGTCCCAGATGACCGGAAGAAGGCAAATGCAGTGCCCATCTTTATAAAAAGGAAGAAGGACAATCCAGGGAACTATAGACCAGTCAGCCTTATCTCAGTCCCTGGAAAAATCATGGAGGGGATCCTCAAGGAAGCACTTGAAAGAGGGGAAAGTGATCAAAGTAGTCAACATGAATTCACCAAGGGCAAGTCCTGCTGACCAGTTGGATTAGCTTCTATGATGAGGTAACAGGCTCTGTGGACATGGGGAAGTCAGTGGATGTGATGTACCTTAACTTTAGCAAAGCTTTTGATAGTTTCCCACAATATACTTGCCCATAAGTTAAGGAAGTATGGATTGGATACACAGACTGTAAGATGGATAGAAAACTCGATAGATGGTTGGGCCCAATGGATAGCGATCAATGTCTCAATGTGTGGTTGATGGTCAGTTTCAAGTGGAGTGCCCCAAGGATCAGTTCTAGGGCACCATCAACAAATTGGTGGGTGACACTAAGTTAGGGGTACAGGTGGATACATTGGAGGACAGAGATTGGGTCCAGAGTGACCTAGATACATTGGAGGATTGTCATCATCATTATCATCATCATCATCATCATCATCATCATCATCGTTCCCTGTCCAGTGTGGAGTGGCTTAGTTTCCGTAGACTAGCTCCACACCAATTTACTATATCATCTACCCATTCTCTGTGGGGTCTGCCTCTCGTATTCGAACCATCCATTGTGCCAAATAGCTGGGTCTTGATTTTTTGTCCGTTGTTCTTTCTGCAAATATGCCCAAATAGCTGTAACCAAAAGTAATCTGATGAGTCTGGGGACTGACTGGTTAAATAGCAGGGACAGCAGAAAAGGACCTGGGGATTACAGTAGATAAAGGCTGGATATGAGTCAACAGTGTACTCTTGTAGCCAAGAAGGCTGACGGCATGCTTGGGTGCATTAGGAGGAGTATTTCCAGCAGATCTAGAGAAGTTATTATTCCCCTCTCTTCAGCACTGGTGAGGCCACACCGGGAATATTGCATCCAGTTCTGGGCCCCCCAGTATAAAAAGGATGAGGATGCTCTAGAGCAGGTTCAGCACAGGGCAATGAAAATGATTAAGGGGCTGGAGCACATGACCTATGAGGAGAGGCAGAGGAATTTGGGCTTTTTTAGTTTGCAGAAGAGAAGACTGAGGGGTGATTTAATAGCATCCTTCAACTTCCTGAAGGGGAGCTCTAAAGAGGATGGAGAGAGGCTGTTCTCAGTGGTGACAGATGGCAGAACAAGGAGCAATGGTCTAAAGTAACAGAGGGGCAGGTGTAGGTTCCATATTAGGAAAAACTCTTTCCCCAGGAGGGTGGTGAAGCACTGAAATGCGTTGCCTAGAGAGGTGGTGGAATCCCCATCCCTAGAGGTTTTGAAGTCCCGACTTCACATGGTCTTGGCTGGGATGATTAGGTGGGATTGGTCCTGCTCTGGACAGGCGGCTGGACTCAATGACCTCCTGAGGTCCCTTCCAGCCCTGGGATTCTATTATTCTTTTGTTCTCTGACCGGAATGTGCAGGAAGTCAGACTAGCTGATCACAATGGTCCCCTCTCACCTTAAAATCCATGTGGTCAGTGGTAATGAAAATCTAATTTTCAACAAGAACATTACAAACCTTGACCAAAGTTATTTTTTGCAGGTCGACTCCAGCTTGAAAATGGTACGTATCCTCAGATTTCTAAGGAGCTTCACTATTTTTGGCCTCAGATGTGAAAAAACTAAGTCTGAAAGACAAAGCTGTTTCTCTACTTAATCTACATCTACTTACAGATGAGTACATTTCATTCTTTACTTCGTTTTTCTTCATATTTTACCTTTTTACATCAATTTGTCCAGAAAATATAGCAAGTGTTCTTAGAATATGTAAGCACATTCAAAGTCATAATCTAATGTGAGCTCCTGCCAGGCCAGAGAATTTTCCCCAAATAATTCCTCAGCTGTGTCTGCACTACAGTGGTTCATTGGCAGGAGTCACTGTTGGAAGATATCTTCTGGCACAACTCCTGTCGACAGGCCCTGTCTACAGTTGATAGAGGCTCGCCCTGTTGACGCACTGTGTTGCCAGAGAGCAGCCACACACCCCGACGGCTCTGTCGGTGGGCTCATCTGCGTGCCAAGCCCTTCCCAGAGCCCAGCCTGGCGTGCCACCCCGCCCTGTGTTCCCTGTCCATGCCAAGGTTTGCACACCTCCTGGAGAGACAGCGGAGCTAATGCAGGGCTCCCAGGCTGTCTGTGAGAGAGTCTGACCTTTTCAGTGAGCAGTGCTGCCAGCACAACCCTTGGGTTTGCGTTGGCCCCACACATGCTGCTGCTGCACCTCATCCCAGCTGTCCTCCTGCTCCTCTGGAGGGGCAAGGCCAACACCTGCCATAAGAAGGATGCTGTCCTCACTGCTGCAGGGCACTGCCAGCGCCCACACCCTCGGGCCAGCAGGTGGGGCTGGCAATAAGCCACCAGTTCAGACTGGTGGGACCGGCTGGTCGTGGGGCAGTGGGATGCCCAGCAGTGGTTCCAGAACTTCCACATGCAGAAGGAGACACCCCTGGAGCTCTGCGCCTGTCTCGCCCCTTCCCTTCTACGACAGGACCCCCACCAGCGCCCTGCCATCCCCCTGGAGAAGAGGTCACCATCACCCTCTGGAACCTGGCCACCCCCAACAGCTGCCACTCTGTGGGGAACCAATTTAGCATGGGCAGGTCCACCATAGGTGCTGTCCTCATGCAGGTAAGGCACTCCTGGGCCATGGGCCCTGCATGGGGTAGAGGGTCCCACCCAAGGGGGACTCTCAGGGAGCAGGGGTGGTGGGGCGTGAGGGAAGCCCCATCCCCAGGGGACCATGCCATTCCACCCACAGTCCTACTGCTTTGGGGGTAGACCCACAGGGGGTCTCCTGAAGAGCTCGGGGGTGTGGACTGGGAATGCCTCAGGGCCAAGGGCTCAGCCTCCCCCGCAGTTCCTCATCCGTGTGTCCCGCCTTCTCCCCTCGCAGGTTGTGAGGGCCATCACCTCGCTCCGGCTGTGGAGTCTCATCTGTCCAACTGGCGCTGATGCAGCCATGGCCGGATTTGATGCACTGGGGTTCTCCAGCTGTTCTGGGGGCCCGCCAGCTGTTCTGGGGGGCCATCGTCAGGACCCACATCCCCATCCATGCCCCAGACCACAGTGCGGTGCAGTTCATCGACAGGAAGGGACACCACTCCATTGTGGTGCAGGCCCGGGTCGACCACCACGGCCACATCATAGACATGTACAGCGGGTGGGCAGACCAGGCACAAGATGTGAGGGAGTTCTGCAACTCCGGCCTGTTCTGGAGGGTGGAGGTGGGCACCGTCGTCCCCCGCTGGGAGCTGGCCATGCCCTTGTGCATCGTGGGAGACGCCACGTACCTCCTCATGCCCTGGCTGAGGAGGCCTTACACCAGCCACCTGGACCCCACCCAGGAACTCTTTAACGCCCACCTCAACCAGGCATGGACGCAGGTGGGGTGTACGCTGGGACACCTCAAGGCATGTTTTCAATGTCTTCTGACGCACCTAGACTTGGGGGAAACAATGTCTCCCAAGTTGCAGGGAGGTGCTGCACCCTCCAGAACCTTATGGAGGGGAATGGGCAGGCCTTGCTCCTGCTGGGGGGAAGCCACCAGCCATGCCTATGAGGAGCCGGGTGTAGCCCCCATCTTCCAGGCCCATCAAGATGGGCTAGGGGTGCCAGAGGCCCTGAGGGAGAGATTCTCCTAGGGATCCCAATAACCCCACCAGCGCACCACCTCAGGCCCACAGCCCTATCCTGACCCCTCCACAATAACGAGCGACACGGGCATGGCGCAAACATAAAAACTACTTGGAACAAAATGAAATGTGTGGAAGCTCGATTGGGACATTAACGATGTCGAGGGTAAATGGTTTGCAGACTGTACACGTGAGTTAGGCATGAGACGGGGTTGGGCACCAGAACTTGGAAGAGCGGGGGAGGGTAGGCATCTGAACTTGGAAGGGGGGTCATGGGATAGTGGGCAGGCTTCATTCCAGGAAGGGGGTGGGGGGGGCCGCAATCCCATGGGGGAGCAGCACCCCGAGTAGCTTCAGCCACAGGAACCTCTCCCACCGCAGGTTCGAGGTGCTCCCTAGTTCTCACCTTCTGGGAACAAGTCAATAACTTTTCCTTATTCACTTTCCCCGTACCTGTAATGATTTTCTAGACCTACATCATAACCCCCTTGGTCTCCTTCTTTCCTAAGATGCTCCTGCCTTTTTAATCTCTGTTCCTGCGACACCCACTCGGCTTCGAGCGCTTGCTCATATCTGCTCGAGTGAGGTGTGTGCGCGTCATGTACGTGATTGTTGGAAAGTTTCACCCTACCGGCTACCTGTTGGCTCAGCCCTGGAGTGGTGCCTGCGCACAGCCCTTTGTACGACCAGCTCGCAGTTCCTTCCTACCACCCATGTCGGCTCTTGGGGCTGTGGCTGAGTACTTTGTTGCTACACCATCTCTCCCTAGCTCTGCGTGTAAAGAGTTGTAAAGAGTTCTCTATGCATATTCTGTTGTTCCTGAGTATTAGGCAGCCAGCGGGTGAGGAACGGTCTCCCTTTTCTCCCCATGTGTCCTTCAGGGATGGGGTCATGAAGAAGTGCCAGAGCTTCTCTCTGTGTAGCTCCTGCTTGAAGTCTATGCTGATGAGTGACCCCCACGACGCCTGCCTTCGTTGTTTGGGGGAAGCTCATCAGGCTGATGAGTGCCGAATTAGCTGGGCTTTTAGGCCCCGGACTCTCAAGCAGCATGATTGTTATCTCTGTCAGCTCCTCACGGGGTCGGGACTCAACCTCCACAGCAGGAGCCCACGCTGGGTTCTTCAGTGCGCCACCTTCAGCCCTGGACATGGTGCTGAAAAAAGACTTCCCAGCACTGGTGGTTCCCAAAACCTCTGGTCCAGCGCTGCTCCCATTCTCCGATGTGGGCCCTGAAGAGCTCCAAGTCATCAGCACTGGTTCTGTCGGCCCCGGCACCCTCAATGCAGACAGAATCCAAAAGTTCCAGGGTCCATCACTCCACTGCCTCGGGGTCCTGTGCGCCGAGCCGGATTTCCCTCAACTTGCTAAGAGGAAAACAGGTGCCAGTCAGCTGTCCACCCCTGCCAGACACGTACCGGGTGGCATGGGGAATTAGCAGAAGGATGCACTCCCCGACGTGGACTCAGGCCTCTGTCCCCTAGTGTGGCTCCAGGGCCAAGCCTGCCTCCCTGGGTCTGCCCCTTCTGGCACAAGTGCCTGGCCACTCGAGTCCCAGCACGCACCTTCGGTCTGACTTGCAGCTCCGGTTGCACTCACAGCGCTGCCGACTGTCCCAATCCTCTGGCAGCCACTCACGTTTGAGGACCCTGCGGCAAGCAGCTCTAGCTCTGGATCTTCAGCTCGCTGTGCCCACTGCACTGACACTCGGCACTCCGTCACTTTGGGACAATGCCCTTCCCAGCACTGCGCCACTTGGGACGCTACCTGTCATACCGGTGTCAGCCATCGTTGCCCCGTTCCTTGGCATGCGCGGGTGGTGCTCAGCACCGTTCGCACTCACTCGGCTCGCAGGGACCACTCTCCCTGCCGGCCCTGCTCCACAGGTTGGTCTCCTTGCCGTCTGCTCATCACGCTGATCCCAGTCAGTGCATCCATCCCTGTCTCGGCGCCTGTGTCTTTGGGTGCATCTGTCCCAATCCTGGCGCCCATCTACTGTGACACACTGGTCCCCCTCTCATTGCTGGTCCTGCACTCCCAGCACCGGTCCCACTCAGTGCGCCTGTCCCACTCTTCTCATTCCTGGCGCCAGTCCCGCTCACCTCCGTAGTCCCGCTCTCGATGCCGGTCCCGCTCACCTCCGTAGTCCCGCTCTCGACACTGGTCCCGTTCGCCACAGTAGTCCTGCTCTCGACGTCCGTCCCGCTCTCGACTCTGGTCCCACTCTTGACGCCGGTCCTGCTCACCTTGGTGGTCCCCCTCTCGACACCAGTCCCGCTCTCGACACCAGTCCTGCTCGCCTTGGTGGTCCTGCTCTCAACGCCAGTCCTGCTCACCTCAGTAGTCCCCCTCTCAACATCGGTCCCCCTCTCGACGCCGGTCCCCCTCTCGACACCAGTCCTTCTCACCTTGGTGGTCCTGCTCAACTCAGTAGTCCCGTTTCTTGCCAGTCTCGTTGGTGTTCACGGCCCCAGCTTGGTGCAGCTTGCCACTGCCCTCCTGTGGCTCCTGCTAGGTCGACGCCACCATAGCCTTCTCGTTCACCCTTGCCTGCCTCCTGCTCAGAAGCCCCCAGTTCACACTTCCCCATTAGCTACTGATAATGGGCCACATCCTCCCTGACTGAATTGACCTGGTTTCTCCTCTCTTGATGTTCACAACTCCGCATGAGCTGATGATGATGGGCCACATCCTCCATGACTGAACTGACCTTGTCAACTCTGGCCCTCCCCTTGACTGGGACACCCTCCTTCTCATGAGCCCATATATTTAGACCCTCCTCTGGAACCCCCACATGCATCTGATGAAGTGGGTCTTTGCCCATGAAAGTTTATGCCCCAAAATAGCTGTCAGTCTATCAGGTGTCACAAGACTTCTTGTTTTTGAAGATACAGACTAACTCGGCCACCTCTCTGATAGTTCCCTCTGGTGGACCCTCACCTTCACAGGGCTGTGGGAGCTCCTGAGTGCTCACCCCCAGTGGCAGTTTTGGAGGCCTTGGCATACCATCAGCTGCAGGGCACGATGCCCTCTCCTCAGCCCTCGGACACCCCTTTGGCACCTGAGGCTATGGTTAGTCGCCTGCTGCCAGACCCCCAACCTATCACTTCTCCTGAGGAAGCTTCTCACACCCCACTGCCTGAACAACCTGGGGACATGCGGGATGTGGCCCCCCTCACTGACCTCCTACCTCTCCTTTACGGATGAGGCAGTGGTGGGCGCCTCCATCTCAGGTCCTTCCCTAGGGACTTCCAAGCCCTTCAGACCTCTTCCACCAGGCACCTACCAGTCTCAGTCTTCCCATGGAAGAGGTTGCTGAGTTGGATGACCCCATGATGGACATCCTCCCTTCCAATAAAACTCTTTTGTCCCCACCAACCACCACCACCATTTGGCAAACTCCCATCTCCATTCCACTCACTGCTCGGGATATGGAATGTAAATACTCTGTGTCTTTCACAGGATATGAGCACCCCTATACTTACCCTCCCAATTGCTTCCTGGAAAGGAATGACAAGGCCGGCAGGCTTCACCCCCCCAAATATAAGGATGCTAAGTGCATAGATTTGTTTGGTAGAAAGATCTACTTCACCGTGGGCTTGGGGGTGGGGGCTGTTGCTTAAGGTGGCTAACCAGTTGGTCATCTTGAGCCACTACAATTATGACACCTAGTTGTCCCTCCTCAAATTCAAGGATTTTCTGCCCTAGAACTTGTGGGAGGAGTTCAGTGCCATTCTCCAGGAGGGTAAGGCAGTGTTCTGCACCTTCTTCCAAGCATCTCTGGACTCAGGGGGCTGCTCCTTCCAGGGCCTTTGCTATGGGCATTGTCATGTGCCTTGTGGCCGGGTTACAGCTCTCCCATCTCCCACCTGAGGTCCAACAAATGATCCAGGACCTTCCCTTCAATGGGGCCAGGCTGTTCACAGAGCAGACCAACTCCCACCTCCGTATCCTGAAGGACTTTTGTAACCATGAAGTCCACACTCCAGCTACACAAAGGAAGCCCTTTAAGCCACAGCCCCTATCAAGGCTCTTCCAGCCTCCTGGGCACCCTGACATTTATCGCCAGTGGCCCTGCTACTACTGTGGCAAGCCCTCCCATCCACAGTCTGGGGTCAGCCAGGGTCAATCTAAGCCTTCCTCCAGGGCTAAGCATTCATTTTGACAGTGCACTCAGCACCGGAGGATGCTTGCCACTGGATCCTTCCTTCCATTCCTGCTCAGGCTCTCAGCATTCTGTTTGGCCTGTACATCAGACCATTGGGTCCCCCAGACAGTCACACTGGGCTGTGCTGTTTCCTTCCATTCTCCTCTGCCTTCCTATTTCTCCCCTGCCCATTCCTCTTCAGGGACCCCTCTCAAAAGTTACTCCTCCTCCAGGATGTTTGGTTGCTCCTGGACCTGAGGGCAGTAGAAGAAGTTTCCTTTCACTGTAGGGGCTGAGGGTTCTACTCCCATTATTTCCTGGTTCCAAAGGCAAAAGGGGGCCTTTGGCCTATCCTGGACCTCAAGCTGCTCACTCAACAAGTTTCTTTCCCACAACTTCTGTATGGTTTTTCTGAGCACCATCATGCTACTCCCTGGATCCAGGGACTGATGCACCACTCTCAATTTAACACGTACATTTTTTCATGTCATGACCCAGCCCTCCTATGGGTGCTACTTCCACTCTGCCATGGACCATCTGCACTTCCAGTTCACAGCCTTCCCCTTTAGGGTCTTCATAGCCCCCGTGGTGTTTGCCAAATATATGGTGGCAGCCTTCCTTTGCTATAGTGGTGTTCAGGTCTACCCCGTCTGCACGAGTGGTTCTTGTGGGACCGCTCATTCTTCAAGGTGGAGGCCAAAGTGGCTTTCACCAGAGAAACTTTGGACAAGCTGGAGCTCATGGTCATTGTGGTGAAGTCTTCACTGATCCCAGCTCAGTGCATAGAGGTCACTGGGGTGGTGCTCAACACCACCAGGGGAAGGGCATTCCTTTCCAATAATCAGTTCTAGGTTCTCAACCAGCTTCTCCACTACCTGTCTGTGTTTCCGGTCACCATGGTCAGGACGTGCCTCCACCTCCTGGAATATACAGCAGCATGCATATGTGTGGTCCCATAGGCCAGGCTGCTTCTTGACTCCCTCTAGGCATGGCTGCTGTCAGTGTAGCGCCCTGGCCAGGATGGCACAGACGTGGTCATCACAGTGCCACAACAGGTCTCCAATGCTCTCTACTGGTGGATAGAACCCTGAACATGCCGGTCATCATCCCCTTTCAGACCCCCAAGCTGCCATTTATCTAGTAACAGACTCATCCGCTTTGGACTGCAAGGCCCATCTGGGGCAACTCTTCACTCTGGCAATGTTCTCTGCAGAGGTGTTATCTCACCACATCAATGTACGCAAGCTTTGGGCTGTTCACCTCGTCTCACTTTCCTACCTCACCTGCATGGCTATGTGCTACATCAACCATCAGGAGGGTGCATTGCTCCTGCCTGCTCTGCTCGAAACCGCCGTGCCTGTGGGAGCTACGCATAGCCCACTCTATGGCCCTGGAGGTGTTGCATCTCCTGGGGGCCCAGAACCAGGTGGCAGACAGCCTGAGTTGCTGTTTCCTCACTCACAAGTGGTTACTTTGCGTGGATGTCCTCCACTCTGATTTCCAAAAGTGGGACTTACCCCGAATGGTCCTCTTGGCGTCCTGGAGCACCTGCAAGTGCCCCTAAAGTTTCCTCCATCCTGGGGCCTCAGTCCTGTCTCTTTAGTGGACGTGTTCCTGATCCCATGGAGCTCAGGGCTGCTTTTCTCCTTCCCGCCATTCCCTCTTGGGAACAAGATGACCCTGAAGATTCACAGAGATTGGACAGATGTTATCCTGCTAGGCTCAGCCTGGGTTCATCCATGCTGGTACCCCATTTTGATGGAGCTCACAGTGCTTCCTCCCATTCTGCCTCGCCTGCTTCCAGACCTTGTTACGCAGGACCACGGTCATCCCCACCACCTGGACCTTTGCTTCCTTCACCTCATGGAGTGGCAGCTTCATGGTTAAATCCTCTTGAACAGTCATGCTTGGAACAAGTGCAGCAGTCAGAAGGTGTCTACACCTAGTTCATATTGGCTAAGTGGACACGCTTCTCCTCGTGTCGTTAACACAGCCTTATACCTTTGTCTGCCTTCATCCCATAGGTCTTGAATTACCTTGTCTCCCTGAAGCAGCAGGGTCTTGCTTCTTCTTCCTTCGAGGTCCTCTTGATGCTCATCTCAGCCTTCCATCCAGGGGAGGGTGGACATTCCGTTTTCATGAGTCACTTGGTTGGGGGCTTCTCAAGGGCACGGACCCACTGGCTTTTCGGTTCCCACCAGGGAACTTAACCTGGTACTCTGGGTGCTCATGTCCCCTTGTCCATGAAAACAGAGGCAACAAAAGCGTTGAGTCCTTCAGCTTTTCCCACATCATCTGTCACTAGGTTACCTTCTTTATATGGTAAGGAACCCACACTCTTCCTGATAAACCTCTTATTGTTAACATGCCTGTAGAAACCTTTCTCGTTACCCTTCACATTCCTTGCCAGCTGCAGTTCCAATTCTGCTTTCACCTTCCTGATTACTCCCTTGCATTCTCCAACAATGTATTTATACTCCTCATTAGCCATCTGTCCAAGTTTCCACTTCTTATATGCATCCTTTTTGAGTGTAAGCTTACCAAGGATTTCCCTGGTAAGCCAAGCTGGTTGCCTACCATATTTGTTTTAATTACTGCGCATCAGCATGATTTGTTCCTGAGCCTTCAATAAGGGCATCTTTAAAATACTGCCAGTTCTCCTGAACACCTTTCCCCTTCATATTAGCTTCCCAAAGGATCCTGCCCATCAGTTTTCTGAGGGAGTCAAAGTCTGACCTTCTGCAATCCAGGGTGTGTATTTCACTGCTCACTTTTCTTCCTTTTGTGAGGTGGGCACGTGCCTTCTACATCAACAGGGCCAAGCACTTCCACAAGATCTTGCAGCTCTTTGTGGCTATTGCTGATCATATGAAACGGCTCCCAGTTTTGTTGCAGCAGATCTCTTTCTGGATTACATCCTGTATTTAAACGTGCTATGATCTCACTGAGGTCTCCCTGCTGCCTACTACGGCGCATTCTATATGAGCCCAAGCCTCCCGAACTGCCTTCCTGGCTCATGTTCCTCTCCAGAAAATCTGTTGAGTTGCAATGTGGTCTTCGGCGCACACGCCTTTACAGCACACTATGCTATTGTACTATTGTCTAGATGGACTAAGTCAGCAAAGCATTGACTCTGACCCTTTCTCCTGGGTTTGGCTTGAGTGTCACCTAACTTGAATAGATATAAGCAAATACTTGAAGAAGAAAGCACAGTTACCCACCTTTGTAACTGCTGTTCTTTGAGATGTGTTGCTCATATCCATTTGATACCCACCCTCCTTCCCCACTGTCGAGGTCAACAGGAAGAAGCAACTGAGGGGTGGTCAGGTTGGCCCGGACACACTGGTGCCACTCCAGGGGGCTCCACAGCAGACCCAGTGGGTAGCAGCTAGGGTAAAACTTTCCAACAGTTGTGTCTGTAGCATGTACGCAGGTAACTTGAAAGATACGAGTCGTGCATCTCGAAGAATAGTTAAAACTGTTTTGTCCAAGCACCTAATAATTTCTGTTACCCTTTCCTGAATCTTTTCCAATACCAAGATATCTTTTTTGAGCTGAGGTGTGACCACATCTGTATGCCCCATTCAAGACGTGGCTGTACCATGGGTTTATACAGAGGTAGTAAGCTAGTCTTTATCTTGTTTGCTATATGTGTTTTAATGATTTCTAACATACCTTGCTTTTTGTCTGCTGCTGCAGATAATGTGGATGTTTTCAGAGAACTATCCACAATGACTCCAAGATCTCACTCTTGAGTGGTAATAGCTAAATTAGTTCTTGTGATTTTGTATATGTCGTTGGGATTATTCTTTTTCCAATATGCATTACTTTGCATTTGCAGATAAGAGAAAGTTGAGAGGTATTTCTAGTGCAGAGGAGACCTGGAATGCCTCACAAGAAAATCTGAATGACCTTTTAATCTGAAGTAATAGAAAAGGGTAGAAATGCAATATGGCAAAGAGGTCGTGCATTTAGGAACTAAGACTTTTTTGTATAAGCTCATCATCATCATCAATAACCATGGGCTCAGCGCCCATTGGTGTCTGATGCCTCTCTTACTATTTCCTTCCATCTTTCCCTATCCAGGGCAGAGTGGCTTAGTTTCTGTAGACTAGTCCCACACCAATCTACTATATCATCCAATGGATAGCATATGTGTTAGGTGTAATTTTCTTTCAGTAGCCAACTTATCAACCCAACCCCGATCATTCAGTTGGTATCGCGGACCTTGTTTATCCGGGCGACATCTGAGCTGGCATCTTTTAACATTTAGTTGTACTGGCATCAGATTTCATTCGTATTGTTGTTTGACGGTCAGCGCATCGACACACATCTGACCAACCCTCCTCCTTCATCCAAGCTTGCGACTGGCATGGAGCTCTCAGTGGCTTCATGGTGGAGTTTTATATAAGCTGCAGGCACATAATTTGGAAGTGACAGACAAGAAAGATCTGGGTAATTTGGCTGATCACAGGATGACTGTGAGTTGCGAATGTGATGTGGCTGTGAAAAAGGCTAATGCAGTCCTGTGATACAACTCTTCTAGTAAAGTGAGGTATTTCTAGTAAAGCTAGAAAGTATTACAAGCATTATACAAGGCACTTATGAGACCCCCATTTGGAATACTGCGTGCAGTTCTGATTTCCCATGTTTTCCAGATGTCAGGCTGGTGGGTCTTGCCCCCATGCTCGGGGTCCAACTGGCTATCATATTTGGGGGTCAGGAAGGAATTTTCCACCCGGGTCAGATTGGCTGACAGCTTTCCAGGAGTGTTGTGCCTTCCTTTGCATTATGGGGAATGGGTCACTTGGTGGTTACAATTAATGTAAATGATGGATTCTTTGCAACTTGAAGTCTTTAGACAGTAACTCAGCAAGAGCATAAGGGTCTGCTACAGAAGTGGGTGGCTGAAGGTCCTTGGGCTGGAACGTGCAGGAAGTCAGACTAGATGATCACAGTGATCCCTCCTCACCTTAAAATCCATGTGGTCAGTAGTAATGAAAATCTAATTTTCAACAAGGACATTACAAGTCTTGACCAAATTTTGTTCTTTCACAGGTCAACACCAGCTTGAAAATGGTACGTATGCTCAGAGTGCTAAGGAGCTTCGCTACTTTTGGCCTCTGAAACGGAAAAAAACCCTAAGTTTGAAAAACAAAGCTGTTTCTCTACTTGATCCCTCAGCTCCTGGTTGTAGCTTTGTTTCGACAGGCAATTTCCCTTTCACCGACAATTTCCTCACCATTTCCTTATTTAGGACCTGATACTGTTGCAGACTCACTGCAACTGCATTTGAAACCAAAACTCTCTCAAAACCCAAAATTCAAATTGAGAACAGCATGGGGTTCTGATCCCAAGCTCAACTGATCAGATTCTGTGGATCCTGCCAACTATACCACTGTAACATTACCAGGTTTCTGAGCACATCCAAAGAAATCAGTCCAGAGTATCTTTGCTTAATACCAGGCCACTTACAATCCTAGGCTGGGATTCCCTTCTCATTAAGGCAAATCCAATCAGCCACAGATGTAACTCTGCCAGCCCCACTGGCCAGCCAGAAGCCAAACAAGCAACCTGCAGACTTCCTAGCTGCTACAAAAGCCCAGATCAATAACCCCCAACTCAGGTGAGCGGTTCTTAAAACCTATTTCACCGATTCCACACAGATTCTTCCAGCCCCGAAAGGTCCTGCCACAGTCCCAGGTCAATATATCCTTGGATCTTACCCAAACCAGCATGCTGGGCCAATCCTTCAGCTCTAAAAATCTAAAAGTTTATTAACAAAGAAAGAAAGAAACAGGGTGAGAGAGAAATTGTTAACGCAATGTGTTACATACATCAATCACAGCTACTGGCGCAGGTCAGCGATTTTCTGTGCTGGTTCTTGAGGGTCTTTGCAAGCGTCCTTTTGAGGGATGGGCCCCTAGTCCAGACAGGCTCAACTCATGAGGACTGAAGAACAAAGGTGGTCCCTGCCTGGGCCCATCTTGTAGTTTTTTTCTACGTGGAGGGAAAATCTCTTCTTCTCCCATAGGTCTTGGTCAACCACCTGACCCAGCGGGTCTCTGTGCTGTGTTGCCATTCGTTGCAGACCAGGAGAAAAGTCCCACCTTCCTGATATGTGTATTGGCCATCTGGGCCTTTGCTTCGTCCATGGTCCCAGCTCGGGTGAAGATCCACCTCCCATTGTGAGTCTTACCACTGACACATTTCTAACACAGCTACGGAGTTAAAATCTAGAACCTTACATGCAAACCTGGCACAGACGTATAAGTGGCATACATAGCTTCAGGGCATCATCAGCTTCCACTGGATGCCTTACACTGCCCCATTGGCATGATTTGGTGACAATATATACAATGGACACATAAATGGCTTCCATATCTAATATAAAATCCAGGCGCATCACAATGTCCATACACAGAAACGCAGATCGAAAAATTGCCATGCTCCTTCGATAAAGCGTGTCCATACAGCCCCTGCACTTTCAAAAGAATGGGCCAGGGATTGAAAACTCTGGCACCATGGGGACTGCTCTTTTGAAAACAGGATCCTTGGCGCAGCCAAAGGAGCCGCTCCCAGATCAGGAAGAGCGCAAGAGGGCTTCTGGAAGAAGAGCCACATTTTTTTCATTTTGGCTACATCCACACTAGCACCCTACGTCGAAGTAGCCTATGTCGACATAAGAACATTGAAATAGTCTACTTTGATGCGTATCGTCTACACGTCCTCCAGGGCTGGTGCCATCAACGTTCAACGTCGAAGTAGCGATGAAGAACATCGAAAGGAGCCGCCCAGAAGGAAATGCAGAGCGTCCACACACACGAGCGCTCCCCTTCGAAATAAGGGGCCAGCAAAGCCCCAAGCCACTCCCTTAAAGGGCCCCTCCCAGACACACTCGCCCTGCACAGCACAAGATCCACAGAGCCGACAACCAGTTGCAGACCCCGTGCACACAGCATGGGCACCCAGCTGCAGCAGCAGCAGCCAGAAGCCCCAGGCTAAGGGCTGCTGCACACGGTGACCATAGAGCCCCACAGGGGCTGGACAGAATGTGTCTCAACCCCTCAGCTGATGGTCACCATGGAGGACCCCGCTATTTCAACGTAGTGGGACATGGATCCTCTACACACACTCTACTTCGACGCTCAACGTCAAAGTAGGGCGCTATTCCCATCTTCGGATAGGAATAGCGATTTCGACATCTCGCCGTCTAACATCGATTTCAACGTCGAAATAGCTCACGGCATGTGTAGATGTGACACGTACTATTTCAACGTTGTGCCAGCTACTTCAAAGTAGCCGGCTAGTATAGACGCACCCTTTGGGTCGAAAGACCACATTTTGTGAGCAGACGGCCTGTGCAAATGAGCAGCGAGGCAGGTTCTTTATGCAGGGTTCATTGTTTCTAGTAGTGTGCCACAGAGCTCAGTTCCTGGCCCTACTCTATTTAACATTTTTAAATTAGTGATGAGCTGGAGCAGAATTGCAACTGGCCCCACATATACCAGGCATTGAGAGAGTATTACAGGAGTTGTGGCAGAAGCACAAGGAGCTGAGGGGGGCCTCGTAAGGCTCTCCTGCAGCCTCTGCCCATTATTGGGGAGGCCATTGCCCGAGTGTCTGGGGGCTTTGTGGGACCACCCGCCCAAGCCATCCAGGAATGGGAAGAGGTACATCCTTGTAGTGGCGGATTTTGCCACCAGGTACCCGGAGGCTGTAGCGTTGTCTAATGTGGAAGCAGAGACAGTAGTGACAGCCCTGTTTGTTCTTTTCAGCAGGGCGGGATTCCCTAAGGAAATCCTGTTGGACTGTGGCTCTAACTTATGTCGGTGGTTTTTTACAGCTGTGGGAGTTGCGTGGGGTGAAGCACCTGAAGGCTGATCTCTACCACCCCCGGTTGAATAGATTAGTAGAGAGGTTCAATGGGACATTGAAGTCTATGCTGAAGATGTGTGTGGACAGGCACCAGAATGACTGGGATGTTCTGCTGCCATATCTGCTGTATGCGTACAGGAGTGTGCCCCAGGAGTCTATGGGGTTTGCCCCTTTTGAACTGCTCTGCGGGAGGCAGGAAAGGGGGCCCCCGGATTTGGTCTGTGACTCTTGGGAAGGCAATGAGCAGATGGCAGGACAGCCGGTGGTGGAGTATGTGGCACCATTTAGGAAGAGTTTGGAGATGACGGCTGTGGTTCAGCGCAATATAAAGTCGAGCCAGGAGGCTCAGAAGGCCCCTGGTATGACGGGATGCAGAGGAGAAGGTGTTTGAAGTAGGTGACCTGGTGCTGGTGATGGATCCAGCGAGGAGGAATAAGATGCAGGACATCTGGAATGGCCACTTTGAGGTGGTGCAGAGAGTAAGTGAGATGCCCTATGGAAGGGGGGGGTCCATGGCGGGGGAGTGTGCAAATGGAGCACGTGAACAGGGTGAAAGAATATCATGAGAAGGAAGCAAACGTGAACATGATTTGTTGTGCCGAGGAAGAGGCGCTGTCCATCCCTCTGATTGACATGGTAGCTGGGAGCCAGGGGGAAACACCCTTGCAGAGTGCAGAGAAGTGAGAGGGTCTCACCCCCTCACAGAGGAGAGAGCTGCTGACCATGCTGGGGCATCACCAGTGAACAGTCTCCAACAGACCAGGGCTCAGAGTATGATGACTCACCCTGTTCAGACGCCTGGGCCCTGCCCTGCTCCTAGCAGGGCCTACAGAGGCACGGGAGAGATGAGAGGTAGATTCAGACAGAGCACAGAGCATGCTGGAGATGGGAGTGGTAACCAAATCCAAGTGCCCTGGGGTGTCCCCCATTGTAATGGTCCCCACGAAGGATAAGACCCTGCAATTCTGGGTGGATTACAGGAAGCTGATTGCCATCACTCAGCCTGATCCTCACCCCACACCCAGGATACAGGATCTCTTAGATACCCTGGGGAGGGAGCGGGTGAAGTTTATAAGCACTACAGATCTAACCAAGGGATATTGGCAAACCCTTCTGTAGGCAGATGTGCAGGAGAACTCCGCTTTCATGGTGGAGTCTGGTCTTTGTGAATTCAAGGTTTTACCCTTTGGGATGCGGAATTCTGGGGCTACCTTCATGAGGATGATAAATGAGGTCCTGCAGGGAATGAAATTGTCTGCAAGGGCTTATGTAGACGATCTGGCCATACTCAGCAATTCCTAGCAAAATCTCAGCAATCGCGTAGGGTGCGGCACCAACTCAGGGAGGCCAACCTGACTGTCAAGGCGTCTAAGTGCAAGATGGGATGGCTGAAGTACCCTACCTGGGGTGCTGGGTAGGCAATGGGTTGGTGCGCCTGCTGACTACCCCATTGTAATATGACAGGGTTTCTGGGCACAGCGAAGGAGATCACGGAGGGTATCTTTGCTTAAAACCGGGCCACTTAGAGCCCCACGCTGGGATTTCCTTCTTGCTAAGACAAAAATCAAACCAACCACAAAAGCACCTCTGGCAGCCCCACGGGCCAGCTGGAAGCCACACAAGCAAACCCACAGACTTCCCATCTGCTCTACCAGCCCAGGCCAACAACCCCCAACCCAGGTGAGAGGTTATTCAAACCTATTTTACCAACACCACACAGATTCTTCAGGGCCCCAAAGGGTCCAGCCACAGTCCCTGGTCAATATAAACGTGGATCTTAACCCAAAACACCATGCAGGCCAAATCCTTCAGACTCTAAAATCTAAGGCTACGTCTACACTAAGAGAAATCTTTGAAATGGCCATGCTAATGGTCATTTCGAAGAATGCTAATGAGGCGATGCAATGCATATTCAAAATTGCTGTTTTTTACTGCCATGCAGCTCGGCCAGACAGGGATCCTTTTTGAAAGGACCCCGCCACTTGGAAATCCCCTTATGCCTATCAGCAGAAAAGGACCCCCATCTGGATGAGCCATGCAGCAGCAAAAAGTGGCAATTTCAAAGTGCCACGGCCAACGGCATGCTAATTAGGCACTGAATATGCATTTCAGCACCTCATTAGTATTCTTTGAAATGGCTGTTAGCGTGGCTGTTTCGAAGAGTTCTCTTAGTGAAGACGTGGTCTAAAGGTTTATTAACAGAGAAAGAAAACAGGGCTAGCGAGAAAAATTATTAAAGCAAAACTTCACATACACGTATCAGAGAGGTGGCCGAGTTAGTCTGTATCTTCAAAAACAACAAGAAGTCCTGCGGCACCTTGTAGATTAACATGTTTTGGAGCATGAGCTTTCTTGGGCAAAGACCCACTTCATCAGATGCATGGAGGGGGGCGTTCAGAGGAAGGTTTAGAGAGGCAGTCTCAGTCAAGGGGAGGGCCAGAGCTGACAAGGTCTGGTCAGTCAGGGGGCATGTGGCCCACTATCAGTAGCTAACGTGGAGGTGTGAACATCAGCAGCAGAGAAACTGCTGTAGTACAGTTATTGATGCAAGTGAGCGATGTTCTGTGCTGCTTCTTGAAAGTTTCTGAAAGTCCACCCCATGAGGAGTGCGATTCCAGTTAGACAGTCTTAGTTACTGGAGAACTGGAGGTCTGGCGAGCTGGTGCCGGCATGCTGGAACCTTGGAACAGTAGCAAAAGACCAATTGGCAGGCCCAATTTATGGTTATTTTTTTCCTGTGGAGGGAAAAAGTCCTTCCTCCTTCCCATCAGGCACTGGAGAGTCTGAATCACCTGACTCAGGTAGGCGGTTGTGGCTGTCGCCCGTTGGATGCATTTCTCTGATGTGTATTAACTGTCTGAATGCTTGTTTACACTCCAAGTACCTTGGCAGGGGTTGAGACCACACCTCCCATTGTGAATCTGTGCACGAAAACATTTGTAATACAGCTACAGAGCTAAAATCTAGAACTTCACATGCAAACATGGCACAAGCATGTAAGTAGCATGCATAGCTTCAGGGCATCAGCAGCTGTCATCGGACACCTGACATGGCCCCCTGACACAATATTGGGTAACAATAGATACTCTGGGCACATAAAATGGCCTCCATATGCAATATAAAAGTCCAGTCATGTGACACCACCCACACAAAATTGATGCAGGAAGGGAAGCCAATAATATCACTCAATGCATCTCAGGGCCTTCCCATATTTGGTTCTACAGAATCTAAATCTGTATTAGAAATGCCAATATTCAACTTGAACGGCTCATGAAACCGTTGCTTGTCCAACACAAGCATCATCAATGCAGTTACAGTGTTAGTGTGCCCTGCTATGAATTTAAAATAATGCTCAGTTAGAACAATAGCGGACAGGATCTGCTTTTGCAGCCTGGTCCCCACATATCCCATGTGCTCATGCTGAAAGCTGCACCCAAAAATGAACTAATCCATGCAGGCTCTGTCAAAGTTTGGTATTTAGTCTCTATCCGGTAAATGTACTAACAAATGTCTCCCATAATGTATTTTCTTTACCTCATAAAAATACTGGTTTAGAAAATGAGTCAAAACCTCTGCTATACGTGAAGTAGTAACAGAGAGGAAGCCGTGCTAGTCTATATACTATCAAAACAAAAAGCAGTCAAGTAGCACTTTAAAGGCTAGCAAAATAATTTATTAGGTGACCTTTCGTGGGACGGACCCACTTCTTCTGGTATGGCTATGGTCTAAAGAAGTGGGTCCGTCCCACGAAAGCTCACCTAATAAATTATTTCGCTAGTCTAAAGTGCTACTTGACTGCTTTTTGTTTTGTTTGTGAAGTGTGTGATTCCTTTGTGTTGCAAATGCAACTGGGAAGTGGTAAGTTTGTGTTTATGTACGCAGCCTTGCACTCACTCATGGGAGGGACAGCCAGGATAGGGTGGAATTGCCACCAGGGAAGTTGCCTGTATTGGAGTGTTAAGCAACAGTGAATCAGATAAGCAACTGGGCTTGGGTCCATGAATCCCACTCCATTCTTAGTCATAGAAGGGAACAATGATGCCCTTTAAAAGCTGAAATGTTCCTGAAGGGGGGCTCTAAAGAGGATGGAGAGAGGCTGTTCTCAGTGGTGTCAGATGGCAGAACAAGGAGCAATGGTCTGAAGTTGCAGAAGGAGAAAGTAGGTTGGATAATAGGAGAAAAACACTTCCCCAGGCGGGTGGTGAAGCACTGGAATGCGTTGCCTAGAGAGGTGGTGGAATCTCCATCCCTAGAGGTTTTTAAGTCCTGGCTTGACTAGGTCCTGGCTGAGATGATTTAGTGGTGGTTGATCCTACTTTAGGCAGGGGGCTGGACAGGATGACCTCCTGAGGTCCCTTCCAGCCCGATTATTTGATGATTGTGGTTGACTTGTGAGGTGAAGGAGGAGCTAATTCCTTCTGACTCTGCCATGGCTGACCCTCAGTAAGTACCAGTCCAAAGTCAACCACTAAATGTTTACAGAAAAATGCCAAATTGTGTGGTTACTGAAATGTATGTACTTCCTTTGCAGACGAACTACGAATGGGAAGGGGTAAGTTTGCATTCATTTATGTGCCGTTCTCAAACTGAGGTGAGAAAGCGCATGTGATGGAATTCTGTCTACTTGTATAACTATATGATTCTCCAAGGTCCCACCCCTGCCCCATCCTTTGCCCAATGCCACCTCCATGTTCACTCCCTTCCCTCCCACATCCTCACTTGCGTTCACCAGGCTGGGGCAGAGGCTTGGTGTGTAGGAGGAGGTTCAGGTGCAGTGTCTGGGAGGGCGTTTGGGTGCAGGAAGGGCTCGGGGCTGAGGCAGGGATTCAGACTGGAAGCTCCTTCTGGGCATTGCTTACTGCAGGCAGCGGCACAGTGGGGCTAAGGAAGGCTCACCACTCCTGGAAGCATCTGGCATGTCACCAAGAGCACCATTCCAACACCTGCCACTGGCTGCGGTTCCCCGTTTCTGGCCAATGGAAGCTGCAGGGGTGGTGCCTACAATCAAGGGCAGCACGTCTCCCTGAGTTGCAGAGACATGCCAGCCACTTCTGGGAGTGGCACAGGGCCAGGGCAGTGGTGAGTTTGCCTCAGCCTCCCTGTACTGTTCGGCTGTTAGTGGGTGATCTCCCAGGTTGGCTGCAGGAGCGTCCAGGAGAATGAATCTAGTTCTGGCAACTCCTGGCCAGTAGTCTGACATGGATGGATAAAACTTGTGTGTGTGTGGCTGTGTCTACACGTGCACGCTACTTCGAAGTAGTGGCACTAACTTCGAAATAGCGCCCGTTGCGGCTACACGCGTCGGGCGCTATTTCGAAGTTAACTTCGACGTTAGGCGGCGAGATGTCGAAGTCGCTAACCTGATGAGGGGATCGGAATAGCGCCCTACTTCGACGTTCAACGTCGAAGTAGGGACCGTGTAGACGATCCACGTCCCGCAACGTCGAAATTGTGGGGTCCTCCATGGCAGCCATCAGCTGGGGGGTTGAGAGACGCTGTCTCTCCAGCCCGTGCGGGGCTCTATGGTCACCGTGTGCAGCAGCCTTTAGCCCAGGGCTTCTGGCTGCTGCTGCTGCAGCGGGGGATTCATGCTGCATGCACAGGGTCTGCAACTCGTTGTTGGCTCTGTGGATCTTGTGCTGTTTAGTGCAAGTGTGTCTAGGAGGGGCCCTTTAAGGGAGCGGCTGGCTGTTGAGTCCGCCCTGTGACCCTGTCTGCAGCTGTGCCTGGCACCCTTATTTCGATGTGTGCTACTGTGGCATGTAGACGTTCCCTCACAGCGCCTATTTCGATGTGGTGCTGCGCAACGTCGATGTTGAACATCGACGTTGCCAGCCCTGGAGGACGTGTAGACGTTATTCATCGAAATAGCCTATTTCGATGTCGCCACATTGAAATAGGCTACTTCGATGTAGGCTTCACGTGTAGACGTAGCCTGTGTGTGTGTGTGTGTGTGTGTGTGTGTGTGTGTTTTCAAGAACTCCCACCAAAATGATAGTAACCTAAAATCAAGGTAGGACTTTGTGCTAGAACAATGGGATATGCCTGAAAAGTGATTGTTTCTCATCAGGTAGAAAGGGAGGGATCGGGTGTCCGGGACAGTTATACTCCAGAATGACCAGGGGGGCAGCAAGCATGCCAGCCCCAGCTAGTAGCCACCATCTGGGTAGTGTAACCTCGCCCACTGTGCTGGCTTGCCCTAAGGAGCAACGCCATTGGCTGGGCAGAATAGCCACTGGCTCACTGGCTGGCCCCAGGGAGCCCCATGCGTCCCAACCTCCTACCTTGGCTCCTGCACCCCCTGCCTCCTGCCCTGACTCCTACACCTCTACTCCCTGTGCTGAGCCCTCGACACCTCCCGATCCCAAGCCCTGATTCCTACACCCCACAACCTGCCCTGAGTTCTCACATCCCCAAGACCCTGCCTTGACTCCTGCATGCCCCACTCCAAACCCACAGCCCTGACATATACGAGCAATGGCAGGTAAATCTTCGAGTGATATATAATTTTAAAAATGTACAACAGGGATGATTACTGCAGCCACGTCCAGCTGTTATGCAAAGAGATTCTCTCCCCCAGAATCAAGATGCATGGATACTACTAAGCAGGTTTATTACAGTATACTGGGAAGAAACTCTTCAGCAGTGTTCTTCGAAGGTGTCAGTAGCACAGACCTTATCTATCAGTTACATACATAATGCATATCATTATCATATTGTTATTGTACCAGTGAAAACTCGTCTCGTTCAACAGTCCTTTGTGTAACAAGAGACCAGCCTTGTAGAAAGAAGGGGCAAAGTAGGGGTGTCTGGGTGTACCCAAGTTAGGCATGTAGCAGGATCAGAAGAAACAATTTCTCAACAAAAGACCTTCAAGGTCCTTTGCCGCTGTAACCTTACCCCAAATGGTAGCCACACCTCCGGGGTAGGGTTAGAGGTAAGTCCATCTCTAAGCAGGCAGAGTTTCGAGGCCCATCTCAGGGCTGTGATCCAGCAAGGGGCACCACTAAAGTGGGGGCTTGGGATAACTCTTCTGGGGAGGCCTGACAGGGCTGAGCATTTTAGAACTCACTGTTCAAAGAATGAAATTGAAACATAAGAGAGAAATAAAGAAAAGACGCAGCCCCGGTCAAGCTCCTTCCATAACACACGTTAGAAGTAAAATGCTTTCCGACAATAGCAACGAGAACTGTTTGTTGGCGCAGGAGGTAAGTGTGAAAGACGGTGTGTTTGTGTGAGTGACGAGAGGCACGCAGAGCATGTGAGTGTGACAGAGGTTCACACGGCCCCTTTAAGTATGCTGACTGGGCTGTCCTTCCAAACTAGGGAGTCCTATGTGTTGGAAACAAGGTCTGGACACCATGTGTGAAGCAAACAGGAGGCTTTATTACACACAGAGCTGGTGGAGGGCCACTTCACCCATCAGGCCTCAGTGGAGCACTGCCAGGCGATAGGTTACAATTGATTATATAAATTATTGATGGGCGGGGGGGAAAGCTACGGCATGGGTGTCACCTGCGCCTGGATAGGTCCTGGCTGCAAGATGAAATTAGCACAATAAACCAATAATCTGAAAAAGGCTACAGAATGTCCCCACCCATAGTTTATAGAACATCTTGGCTACGTCTACACGTGCACCCAACTTCGAAATAGCTTATTTCGATGTTGCGACATCGAAATAGGCTATTTCGATGAATAACGTCTACACGTCCTCCAGGGCTGGCAACGTCGATGTTCAACTTCGACGTTGCTCAGCCCAACATCCAAATAGGCACAGCGAGGGAACGTCTACACGCCAAAGTAGCACACATCGAAATAAGGGAGCCAGGCACAGCTGCAGACAGGGTCACGGGGCGGACTCAACAGCAAGTCGCTCCCTTAAAGGGCCCCTCCCAGACACACTTTCATTAAACAGTGCAAGATACACAGAGCCAACAACTAGTTGCAGACCCTGTATATGCAGCACGGACCCCCAGCTGCCGCAGCAGCAGCCAGAAGCCCTGGGCTAAGGGCTGCTGCCCACGGTGACCACAGAGCCCCACAAGGGCTGGAGAGAGAGTATCTCTCAACCCCCCAGCTGATGGCCGCCATGGAGGACCCCGCTATTTCGATGTTGCGGGACGCGGATCGTCTACACGTCCCTACTTCGATGTTGAACGTCGAAGTAGGGCGCTATTCCCATCCCCTCATGGGGTTAGCGACTTCGACGTCTCGCCGCCTAACGTCGATTTCAACTTCAAAATAGCGCCCAACACGTGTAGACGTGACGGGCGCTATTTCGAAGTTACTGCCGCTACTTCGAAGTAGCGTGCACGTGTAGACGCAGCTCTTATCTCTAGTACAGGTGTTTTTCCTAACAAGTTATTACAACAAAACAGATAGACAATAACATATTTACGTCGGATAGGACAGATGATGTGTCTACAAGGGTAACAATGGTGCCTTCACGCTGGCACATTCAGGGGTGCTTATCTGGAGGGTTGAAGCAAAAACCGTTGGCAGCATAAAGCAATGATACATTTGTTTTGAGCACCAGTCTGGGATGCGGGAGGATTAGGCTCCTTATAATCTCATAGCAGGAATGTAATGAAAAGTGTGTTTTGTTTTCCAGCTCAGCTGAGGAAAGAGAAGGGTACGTTTTGTCTGATGACTGCAGTTTAAAGGCGGAAGGGCCTGGCATTTACCCCGTGAACAGGGCTGTTTTCGAGGAAAAAAAAGTGGTGGAACTCAAGCCCCCAACCGCTCCCACTGCCCTGAGGCCCAACACACCACCTGGGGCCCAAACCTTCCCCCCCACAAGCAGCTTAGCTGACCCCCAGCAAGGCCCAAGCTGACCCCTGGCAGGATCTGAGCTGCCCCTGGTGGTTTAGCTTCTCTGTGCGGGGCCCAAATTGCCCCCTGGCAGCTTAACCACCCCACACATGGGGCCCAAGCTGCCCTCCCAGTGGAGCCCCAGCCACCCCACATGGCCTCAACCTGCTCCCTGGTGGCTTAACCTCCCCATGCAACCCCAAACCTCCCTCCCCCCAAACACTTACTCCCCTTATCCAGGAGGAGCTCCATGTACTGGTGCTTCTTCTCCAGCTGCCAGCTCATTATAGTAGCATCATGGCTCCCCCGCAGCCTTCTGGTTCACTCTGGTTGAAGGGCAGGGCAGCTCACAGTGTCTTGCCATGCTGAAGGAAGCACTCAGTTTAATTGGTTTAATGGCCAGCCATTAAAACAATTAAGCTGAGACCTTCCTTCAGCACAGCAGGGTGCCATGAGCTGGAAGTGAGAGGCAACAGCAGCAGGAGCCACATATGGCTCCTTAAAGAGCCACATGAGGCTCAGATCTGCCCACCACATTTTAAAAATGGCAGTGACAGCAAAAAAGATGGTGGAACGCTGTTCCATGGTATTCTGCTGGAGAAAAGAGCCCTGCCCGTGAGGGACATGAGGTAGGCAGGGTTCCTTCAACCCAGTGGGGACTCAAGACTTTTGCACCCGTGGGGAGAAAAGTATTATTTGCAGATAGGACTCAAGACAGTCTGGGACAATCACACACAAATGTTCCACAGTGGATATAGACTAACAAAACCAAAAAGCAGTCCAGTAGCACTTTAAAGACTAACAAAATAATTTATTAGGTGATGAGCTTTCGTGGGACAGACCCACTTCTTCAGCCCATAGCCACACCAGAACAGACTCAATATTTAAGACACAGAGAACCAAAAATAGCAATCAAGGTGGACAAATCACACAAAAAAATGATCAAGGTGAGCAAATCAGAGAGTAGAGGAGCAGAAGGGGGGGAGTCAAGAATTAGATCAAGCCAAGTTTGCAAAAGAGCCCCTATAATGACCCAGAAAATTCACATCCTGGTTCAAACCATGTGTGTTCTGAGTCACTACAGGGGCTCTTTCGCATACTTGGCTTAATCTAATTCTTGACTCCCCCCCCCTCGCCCGTCTACTCTCTGATTTGCTCACCTTGATCATTTTTTTTCTGATTTGTCCACCTTGATTACTGTTTTTGGTTCTCTGTGCCTTAAATGTTGAGTCTGTTCTGGTCTGGCTCTGGTCTGAAGAAGTGGGTCTGTCCCACGGAAGCTCATCACCTAATAAATTATTTTGTTAGTCTTTAAAGTGCTACTGGACTGCTTTTTGGTTTTGATTGGGTATAGACTAGCCCGGCTCCCTCTCTGTTACTAATGGATATAGACTAAATATCTTCCCCTTTTCCTGCTGAGTGTCTTTTATGTGCACCAGTGAACCAGAGCCAAACTATATCCCTATGCACTATGTTTTCCTCCTCACAGAAGACAAAGGTTCACCTGCCCCCTCTGTAGCCCTTCACAATTGTCACACGCTCCTTTGTCTGCCACTGCTACTTACAAAATGGAAGTGTCAGTCATTTTCACTCAATATTGCTTAATTTTCAGAAAACTTGGAGAAGATACTGGGTGAGTCCCTGTCTCATTTCTTTTATATACACTCTGATCAATACACATAAATTGGACAAATTGATTTTTAAACTTCTCTCTTCTCTCCACCTTGTTTGATCCCCTTTCTATAGAAGAGCACCTCTGAATGTTTGCTGGAGCTGAGAATAGTTGCTTTCCTGTTGTGTCATTTTCAAATGAAATTTCCCATGCTATTCAGTATCTGCTTGGTTGGATTGGCTCCTGGTTTGGTTAGCTGGATTTGTTTTCCTCTTTTTACTGAGGACATACAGAGGTCAGATAAATGGTTCTCACATTGCAATAGGAATATGAGCTCTAGAGTGGTGTTTTCAATAAACAGACATTCTGGATGCAAGCTTGCCCCCACTGAAGTCAAAAAGTGCTTCCCTTGAGCTTCTGTGATTGCGGGGCTGGGCTATGGGAAACCCAGGACACTGGGATCCAGGTCTCTCTGTCCAGCTTGGGTCAGGGTTTCTCTGCTTTTGCAGTGAGAGGAAGGTGTGTTTAGCAGTTGACTTTCAGGACAGTATTTTCTATGGGCAGGTAGGTGGTCTCTCAAGGTGATATTTCTTCTGTGAAACAATTTCAGCCCCTCTTCCTCCTGAGAGTGTCTTACAGGGTCCACTGTGCCAGAATGAGAGAGTGTGGGACCTGTGGTGATTGTCCTCCTTACCTTCCTGTGGAAGGAGGGCTCAGCAAACTTTCTGCTGTTTTGTTGCCCTTTTTCTTGGTACCCTAAATTCCTTCCCCAGATCCACGGATCTGTATGTGAAGGAAGAGTGAGCTGGGGGCTAGGCTGGAGATGGGTAAAGATAATGCACTGTTTTCTCTTCACCAGAAGAGAGGATCCCCATGAAACACAGTCCTGTTCAGCGTCTCAGAGGGGAAGCAGCCTTAGTCCGTCATGTGAAAACAACGAGCGGCCCTGTGGCAGCTTACAGACTAACACATTCATGGGTGAAACACACTTCCACTCCAAGTCCCCATTTTTCTGCTCTGGGAGGTGGCAGACGTGTTCCCCTCCCGTGTATTTTTGCCAAATGCTCTGGTGCTGAATTTCCTTCCCCGAGCAGGACCTCTCAGGGAAGCACGTGTGGGCTACATTTACGCTAGAGAGTGTTGTCGACGAAACTCATGGCGCGTCTACACACAGAAAACTCGGCTGCTTCTGCCTCTCCGCAGTGAGGAATAATGCCTTTGTCAACCATTTCTGTCAACCCAAAAAGCTGTGTAGATGCCAGGGGTCCCTCTATGACAGACAGAGCTTCCAGTTCACCAGGTAGCCCTGTTTTGCAGAGCTTCTGGTCGGCTGCTCTGTCGAGAAAGCGGCTGGGCAGTTTGGCTTCTCTCTCTCAGTTCTCCAGCTTTTTTCAGTGTGAGTCCTCGTGGATTTTTCGTTCCTGAATTGTTAATCCCCGGCACCAAGGAAAACACTGGCCGGGGGTTGAAAGCCTGTCATCACTGTTATTATTTTCCAGGTGAAATGAAGACGGAATTAGGTGAGTGAAGACTCGTGTAGGTACTTCCTGGTGTCCCCACTTCCATTGCTTAGGTATGTGGAGAGAGGGTCCATTTCCCCCGTCTCTGCTTCATCTCTGTGGCTGTTTTCGATGGAGAAGTGGATCCTCACAGTCTGTTTTCTTCCCCGTCCATAGCAGAGGGTGCAGCAGTTCCAGGCACACAAGTTGCAGCTTTCCACATTGCACACACATAGGAGATGAGACCTGATCCCTCGATTATGTTTCAGTCTCCTTCACAGCAACATGTGGCCCCTGAAACACCTCAGTACCACGGCTGGTGTGGCACTGATTTAGAGTACGCAGGTAGGACATGCAATTCCCAGTGCAAGTGGGCAGACACCCCTCAGCACTGCCTCAGCTAGCCTGCTAAAAATAGCTGTAAGTGCAGAGGGACAAGGAGCACTGGGATTAGCTGCTTGATTATGTGTCCAGGGGTCAGGTGGGATAGCCAAGTGGTTAACTCGAACCAATAAGGTCACACTGCTATTTTTAGTGCATGAGCTCAAATGGAGCTGGCACATCTCTGTCTGTCCATGCTGGGTATCATACCTCCCACCTGCAGTGTAGTTGGAGACAGTGGTCTTTTCTAATACCTTCCTGGTGGGAGCTGAATTGCTGTGAACACAGCCTCTGATGTGCGGCTGGGAAAGGTTCGTCTTCTGCTCCTGTGGGAAGAGAATGGGTATGGGGGAGCTGGTAGGAGATCAAAGCCAAGAAGAGAAGCTAACATGGGGAGGTGAGGTTCTGGCTGGAAGGGCAAAACAGAGAAGTTCTTCGAGTGGCCCTCGTGGGTGCTCCACATCAGGTGCCAGGCTTGGCTCGGCACCACAGCTCGGATACGTTTACAGCAGGGGTTGGCTGGACCATGCCTGCGCACCATTTTGATCAAGTGCATGGTCTGGCTGAAACCAGTTCCTCTCAGCGCCAGTGGCTGCAGATGGAGTTTCCACTGTCTCCACAACCACATGTTTGACTGTTTCGTTCCTGTTTCTTGTCCATAGGCTTTGATAGCTAGTTGATTTTACTAATATAGTTAGCTATTGGCCATTGCCCTTTCAAAAAACATCAATTTCTCTTCACGTCGCTCACCTGGTTTCAAAAAATGTGGTTGAGGTCAGGCTGGCCTCCGATGGTCCTTCTCGGTGTATCTGCTGCTTAAGTGAAGGACAAGTACCACAAAAATGTCCTCACTCTTCAAAAGTGACGGCTCAAGCCCACAAGGACAGAGAAATGTGGCTCCATATGTTGTTATTTGATACGGGTCTTCAGCCCTCCTGCAGAGCCTCCCACCCCTGCGGATGCAGGGAGCTTCCAGAAGCACAGGGCTTTGTAGTCCAGTGCAGCGCCTCTCAAAAGGCCCAGAACGTTGCTAATTCGATCCTTGGCTGCATTACCTTGGGGCAGGGCGAGTGACATTGATGACAGTGGCACTGATGCGGACAAAAGGCCAGAAGCCAAAAAGTCATTGACTCTGGTTCCATCGTCTAAGTCTCGATCAGAACCAAGACCTATCATGGTGCCCACAGCACCGACCATGAAATCTGTGGCTACAGCACCTAAACCCTCACCCACGGCACCACCGACTAAGATCCTGCATTGATAGTAAGGGCTAAGACATTGACCGCATCAGCACCAGGGTCCAAACCAGTGGCACCAGGGGCAGTGGCCTTAGTTGGAGATTCACTGACACCGTTCTCTTCAATGGAACTGCCTGCTTTGGCACTGGTGGAAACTGGCACTGCGGAAAGCGCACTCTAAGACTCGCCACCATCACAGCCCCATCATGGACTCCCTGCCCCCTACTTTTTCTCTGGAACCGTCTCTATCTCCTCTGCAGCCCTGCTCACCTGTTCTACATCCAACCACAAAACGGTCCAGGTCAATTTCGTCATCTTTCGTAAGACCATCCTCACCTTTCTTGGATCAGCCTGATGGGGTACATCATCATTTTCAACATGGTTCTATGTCTCCTCCACCTTCTTCCAGGCTATCCTGCACTCCATAGTCACCGCACGACCACACTTACAGATATCACTCAGCCTCCAGGTGGTCATCCCCAGACAGACACCCACTATTATTATTCACCTAGATATTCACGCAGCGTGCATTATCATCAGCCACACCGCTATTGTCCTAGTAGATCTTGTGAGAGGTCCATTAGCACCCACTGGTCACCACAGCATTAACCTATTCCTCCAGCTCCTTTACTGGAGCCCAGATCTGCATCCTCTCCACATCACCAATTTGAAACAGAGGAAGGCCTGATTTCTGAAGTCAAACACGTTCCACCTGGAACTTCCCGTACGGATTTATCATCGTCTTCACTGGCAACGTGGTTAGTCCCAGTAATGTTTCCTCCACAGACGATTTAAGACAGTTCCAAGGACTATTGCAGAGAGTGGCAGATAGCCAAGACAGTCAGATCACAGAGGTCCAGGAAAAGCAGCATAGACTGTTTAAGAAGCTAAAAACGGTCACTTCATCTAAGGTTGCTATCCCCCTGGACGATGTGATCGCTGAGACGGCAGATAATATCTGACAAATGCCTGCCTCAGCTCCAGCTAACAGTAAGAGAGTGAACAAGAAATATTTTGTCCCCTCCAAGGGCATGGAATTCTTATTCACTCATCCGCAGCCCAACTCTCTGGTACTCAAGGCATCACAACACAGATCCGAGACATCCCAGTATAAGACCACCATTTTAAACGAAGACTCAAAGAGACTGTACTTGTTTGGCAGAAAAACTTACTCATCGGCTACCCTGATCTTAAGAATGGCAGATTACACAGCACATTTGTCCAATCATAATTTCAATAACTACACAAAACTTACATCTCTCATAGACCATCTGCCAGATTGAAAGAAGCCTGTCCTTACAGCCCTAACACAGGAGGGTTACACTGCTTCCAGGGCAGAGCTCCAGGCAGCACTGAATGTCGCCAACGCAGCAGCACCATCCACAGCAACAGCAATTGTGATCATAGATTCTCAGAATCCCAGGGCTGGAAGGGACCTCAGGAGGTCATCTAGTCCAGCCCCCTGCTTCAAGCAGGATCAACTCCAACTAAGTCATCCCAGCCTGGACCTTGTCAAGCCAGGACTTAAAAACCTCTAGGGATGGAGATTCCACCACCTCTCTAGGCAACACATTTCAGTGCTTCACTGCCCTCCTGGTGAAGTTGTATCTCCCTAATATCCAACCTACTCCTCTCCCTCTGTAACTTCAGACCATTGCTCCTTCTTCTGCCATCTGTCACCACTGAGAACAGCCTCTCCATCCTCTTTAGAGCTCCCCTTCAGGAAGTTGAAGGCTGCTATTAAATCACCCCTCAGTCTTCTCTTCTGTAAACTAAACAAGCCCAAATCTCTCAACCTCTCCTTATAGGTCAAATGATGAGTTTCGCGTCGTGGTTGCAGACATTGGGTATCCCAAAAGAGCTGCTAAACAAGGTGGAGGATTTACCTTTCAATAAATCCAAGCTCTCTGCTGCAGTGGCAGACAGTGTACTTCACTCTGGCAGAGACTTACACACAACCCTAAAGACACTGGGTAGGTACACCCCACCTTACCACCGCGGGCGATATTATCCTTACCAGAGAAGGTACAACTGCCCGTTGCAAAGAACCGCACGTCAGCAACAGGGTTTCAACCAGAACAGATCTTTGCAAAGACCATCAAAACATCGTATCGAGCCACCACATAATCCAGCTGCACAGTCATCCAGGCAGCAGGTTTGACTTGTTAGTTGAGGACTGTTATGACCACCACCATTGTCTCACACTGTTATTCACTGACACTTACCTTCCATCATTGTCTCAGACCATTTTACAACCATTTGTCCAAACTCACATCAGACAAATGGGTGCGGGAAATAGTGTTGTTGGGATGCATCATTTCCTTCCACTCCATTCCACCCACCACCCCACCCCTGCTGTCCCTCTTCAGGGACCGCGCTCACAAACTCATTTAGAAACAAGAAGTCAAGCATCTCCTCTCCACAGGAGCTGTGGAACAGGTACCAGACGAGTTCAGAGGGTTTTATTTTTGATACTTCCTCACCCAGAAGAAAACTGGCAGATGGAGACCAACATTAGACCTTCAAACCTTGAATCACTATCTCAGAAAACAATGGTTCAAGATGGTCACACTCGCCTCCATAATTCCCGCATTAGACAATGGTGATTGGTTTGCAGCCCTCAACCTTCAAGGTGCATACCTGCAACACCTACCATTCATCCATCCCACAGGCAATGATTCCTTCATTTTACAGTGGGCAAGGAACACTTCCAGTACAGGGTTTTACCTTTCGGTCTTTTGACAGCTCCCAGGGTATTCTCCAAGACTCTGTCCGTGGTCGTGGCATACGTTTGTCACCTCAATTTTATAACATTCCCCTACCTGAATGACTGCCTGATAAAAGGCTGACCACATACTGACACAATCAACATGATACAAGTTACCAGATGTACCTTCCTTTCACTTGGTCTTATCATAAATAACCAGAAATCAATCACTCAGCCTACTCAAAGTCTCGAATTGATTGGTGCCCATTTAGACTCTGTCACTGCCCGAAAGTACCTACCGCTTCAGCGGTTTAAACCTACCCAGTCTCTCGTCATCATCCTCAGGCACAGCCCAACCGTGTAAATTATCACGTGCTCACAATTAATGGGCCACATGGTGGCCACCACTTACATGGTCTGATATGCCTGTTTACTATTTCGTTGCATACAATATTGGATGGCAACCATCGATACACCTGTCAGGCACAGTATTTACAAAGTGGTAACACCACCAGGCCACATCCCACACTCCTTGCAATGGAGAACAGTCTGAGACAACCTTATGTCAGGCATGCCTTTTTATCAGTCTCAGCCTTCGTCCCTCATAACGACAGATGTGTCCCTTCTAGGCTGGGGGACCCATAAGAAAGAGGTCTCCATTCAGGGCCAATGGTCCCCTCATGAAACATTGGCGCATATAAATCTATTGGAACTCAGAGCAGTGTTCAATGCCTGCAAACACTTCTCCACTCTAATTTGCAATTCAACAGTCAGACTATTCAGAGGCAAGATCGCCACGTTGTATTACATCAATTGTCAGGACGGTGCGTGCACCTGTTCTTTCTCTGCAGAGGCGATTCACCTTTGGCATTGGTGCATTTGCAATGGCATAACACTAGTAGCCTCAGACTTACCTGGGGTCAACAACATCACAGTGGATGCACCAAGCAGATGCTTTGCTCCATCCGGATGTTCTCCAGCGGTGGGGTTCTCCCAGCGACCTATGGCAACAGGAAGTGTCATTATTATTGCTCCAGAGCAGGACTTGGTCCAGGCTCCCTGGACAATGCCTTCCTCCTCAGCTGGAAGGACCCTCTGCTGTATGCATTCCTGCCTGTGCTCCTTATACCAAGAGTTCTAGAGAAGCCCATGATAGGGGAAAAACAAAACAGCACGAAAGCTCATCACCAAATAAATCATTTTGTTACTCTTTAAAGTGCTACATTTCTGCTGTTTGTGTTTTGTCGGAATACAGAATGACACGACTACTGCTCTGTTACTATTCAGACTAGAGGGAGCCAAGCTAATCTTCATAGCCCCAGCATGGGCCTGTCAACACTGGTTCCCACTTCTTCGGAGGATGTTGCCGTGCCCTCCTCGCACACTCCCCTACCTTCCAGACCACCTAACCCAGAACTGGAGATCATTGCTACATCCCCAGCCTTGCGCTCTTCACCTTACGGCCTGGCTGATTGCTGGTTCAGCTGTTCCGAACGGTCCAACAAGTATTAATTGATAGTAGATGGCAAACTACATGTCCAACTTATCTTTTGACGTGGATAGGTTTGTAGTGTGTGGCTTTTCAAAGAGCCTAATTCTGCTCAAGGCTCCCATACGTACGATTCTTGATTACTTACTATGTTTGAAACAAGAGGGATTGGTGTTAGCATCTGTATAGGCGCAGTTGGCAGCGATATTGGCTTTTAGACATAAATATTGGAGGCACCTCGGTTTTTGCCCACCTGATCGCTACATGTTTTCTCAGAGATCTTGCCAACCTATACCCTCCTCGTTGGCCTATCTCTCCCCTCTGGAGTCTGTACCTGGTTTTGGAAACTCTATCCAGGCCACCATTCGAGCCTCTAGCCACTACTTTTTACGTTTACTTACTCTAAAGACTATCTTCCTCTTAGCTATAATGTCCACCCACAGAGTCAGCAAGATGGTGGCCCTGATGGCAATTCCACTGTATATCAATTTCAACAAGAAAGGGGTAGTGCTAAGGCTTCACCCAGTCTTCATTCCCAAGGTCTCATCTGACTTCCATATCAATTGTTCTACCATTGTTCTACCCAAAGCCGCATGTGTTGGCTCACAAGATGAGGCTACATTCATTGGATGTACAAAGGGCTGTGGCCTTTTACATGGAAAGAATTAAGCCTTTCCACAGGACAGATAGGCTGATAATATCTACCGCTGTCCACTTGATGGGCAATGCAATATCTTCATAAAGACTTTCTAACCTTATTACTTCTTGCATGATGACATGCTACTCCATACATCGCTAAATGCTACAGACTCAACCTAGAGCTCATTCCACAAGAGTGGTGGCAGAGCCGACAGCCTTCTTCAGAGTTGTTCCACTGAAGAACATCTGCCGTGCAGCGACATGGTCATCCTTTGGCATCTTCGTCAAACACTATGCTAACCATCACCAGCTGACTGGGGATGCTCCGCTCTCAACAGCTGTGCTTTCCGTGCCTGACAAGTCGTAACTCCAGTACCCTTCTCTAAGTTTCTTGGGGCACTGCTACTCAGTCCCCTGACATGGAGCATCCAGGGGGACCCCTTGAAGAAGAAGGAGAAGTTACTCACCTCGGTGCAGTAATGATTGTTCTTAGAAACGTGTCCCCATGGCTGCTCCACTACCCACCCTTCCTCCCTGCTCCACAGTTTTTCTTCTTTTATGTTTTTCAGCTTATGCGGTGGCTTCAAGGAAATGGTTTCAGCTGGACCACACGTGATCAAAACAGCACGAAAGCGCCAAGATACTATCTGTGCATATGCAGTCCGGCCAACTACAGCTGTAAAAGTCTCCGAGCTGCAGGGATACACCTCAAAGAACAATCGTTACTCCACTGAGGTGAATAACTTCTCGATCTCTGCCTGAGCAGGACTCCTCCGGGCCTGGTTTCTAACCGTAGCTCAGAACAGCCCATACGCATGTAACACGGAGAGAGAGGTTCATGGTTGTCTATATTAACTTCTGTAAAACGATTCACCCCTACTGCATCAGACATCCTCACTTGCCCTCACTGTGGCATTTCCCTGCTGCTACATGGCGAAAATCTGCAGTGAAACCCTATCTTCACTCTGTGCCTTCTGCTTTCTCGCTTTCGTTTCAGAATGGAGAAGGGTCCGGAGCAATTCAGGTAATGGAACAAACACAATCCAGTGTAAGTGGACAGACCCCTGTCAGATAGATAGACGTCTGATAGAGGTGCTAGTACTATAGTGAATGGTGCACCAGGAGGACCTCAATACATGGCAATCTATCCCAACATCAAAGAAATCAGCACGTTTGCTGCTGTTACCAAACTAGACACATCACCTGTTCTCATCAACCACACAGCTCTTTAGTACCTTATTTCCTAGCTCCCAGACTGGTGTCAGTGCCTGATCCTGACCTTGTTTACACCGGTTTCATGCCATTGTAACTGTAATGACTTGCATGGCGTTCCTCCTGAGTTGCACCAGGCAGAGCAGAAATGAGAGATTTCCCGAAGTAAACACTGGTGGTGTGATTTAAAACAAAAACAAAACAAAAAACCAAACCCGTAAGTGTTAGTAGAGCACAAATCTCATTGCAACCGAATGGGGCCTTGTCGTATGGGGCTTGTTTCTGTTAGCGCCCCACTGTGGCCGAGTGCAGAGCTACATCACCTGATTCCATCTCCCTTATGCCTCCACCTTCAATTCTGTATTTGTCAAAGTTCATTGTCTAGCCCCTTGGCTGGGTCCTTAATAGTCTCAGTCCCCTTCAGGGTGTTGGAAGGTCCTTGGCCCTGGTGGCTTGACAGCCCTAAGTGTCCTGGGCTTAGAGACCTTTTCTCAAATTCCTTGGCTGGACTAGGTGGAGGAACAGGAACCCACCTACCACTGGGTTCCAGCTCCCTGGCCTTGTTTGGAACAGCCAGAACCAGGCCTTCTCTGTCTCCTGCAGCTCCCTGAGCTTCCTCCTACTGTGCTGCCCTGGAGGCTTCCCAAACCTCTTCCTCTGCTTCTCTCTCCTTGGCCTGGTGCCTTCTCTGGCAGCTTCTCCTAAGTCTGCTTGAGGTAGCCTCTCTTTGCAATCCTTCTGTGTCTCTGGCTGTTCCCTTTCCCAAGGAACTCTCCATCACTCTTTGTAACCTCCCCAGCACGTCCCTACGTAAGTAACTGCCTCCCAGTTACTCGGTGAGGTTACTACTCCCAGATGGACTTGAGATGCCTCTTGTCTCCTTGTGGAGCCTCCCAAGCGAAGGTTGGACCCCTGATCCCAGTGGAGGGCCAGCTCTCAAGTCACTTTGGCTCAGCTACTCCAAGATAGTGGGAACAATAGGAGTTAGGCACTTAAATACCTGGGAGGGGTTGGGCCTTAGGGTTTACATGGAGTGGGAGGCTGCAGAAGTGCCTCACGAGGCTCTTGGCACCATGATGATCTTACTGGGGAGTCATACAACTACCAGAGAACTTTTGCAACCTGACAAACCTCACACAGCTCAGCTCTGGGAACAGAGCGGGTCTGCTTATTAGGTAGTGAGCTTAGACCATAAGAACATAAGAACAGCCATACCGGCTCAGACCAAAGGTCCATCCAGCCCAGTATCCTGTCTGCCAACAGTAGCCAATGCCAGGTGCCCCAGAAGAGGTGAACCGAAGACAATGATCAAGAGATTTGTCTCCTGCCATCCATCTCCCGCCTTCGACAAAAAGCTTATTTTAATTAGTAATTATAATGTTCTTATTATTTATGTACATCTTATTTATTTACAATGGTTGGAATAAGAGCATGTTGTCAAGACAAATGTTTGAGTTGTTAGTCCAATTCTGTGTTTCATCATGAACGTCTCACCATGTCTTGCTGTCATAGGAAATATAGTTTTGCCAACTTCACAAAACACCACATAGTGCTGGACATATTGGGTCCGATTCAGCCCAGTTACAATGGTGAAGGTGTACTTTGCTGGCCATTAATTTAAGAGCATTTACTCTGGCTTCACACTTGTGTGGCTGGTCTCAGAAAATCACCTGGTTTGGGTTATAAACAGCTCCGGGTCACTTTTTTCTTTCTGAGAACACATCAAGCAAGTTTTGTTTCTGAATTAGTTCCATATAACTTCAAACTGGCGAGTGTGCATTGGCCAAGTCCTTACTCCGGCAAACATCCCAGTGAAATCAATGGGAGCTTTGCATGAAGAGAGGTAGCACAAAACAGTTCATAGTGTATATTTCCTTCCTATTCAAGTTTATATTGGCTTTATAGGACTGGGTTCCAAAAAAAACCAAAAACTGTCTTACTGTAGATGATGTCACTCTTCATGGCGTCACAGCCCACCCCAACATCTCCATTGCTGGAGATAAGAAGAGCTTGAAACATGAATCTCAACGTCAGAAAGTTCCACCAGCTCCAGAGAGGTTCGATTCAGCTGTCTGTGTGCTGGGTTCTCAAGGATTCTCTTCTGGAAAGCACTACTGGGAGGTGGATGTTACGAACAGCTCTGACTGGGACCTCGGGGTGGCCAGAAAGTCAATACAGAGAAAGGGGAAAATTTCACTGTCCCCTAAAGAGGGATTCTGGACTCTGGGTCTGAGTGGAACAGATTGTTGGGCAAAAACAGATCCATGGACCCTGGTCATGGTGCAGAAAAAGCTCAAAAAGATTGGAGTTTACCTGAGTTACCAAGAGGGGCAGGTGACTTTTTTCAATGTATCTGATATGTCTGTGTTGTTCACATTTTACAACTGCTCGTTCTCAGGAGAGGTTTATCCATTCTTTAAAAATTCACAAAAGGAAACAACAATGAGAATTTGTTCAATTAAAGAGGAATAAATATAAAATGACTCGGACGGCGATTTTATACTGATGTAACTGTAATCAAGGTTTTCAGGAATGTATTTTAATGTAAAAAGCTGTCGTTTTAGAAAAAATACATTGTCGTACTGTCTTCCTTGCGTATCTTGCAATAAAATGTTTCATTTCCCATTGGTTTTTTGCTTGTCACCCTTGTCCAATGCAATGCTTGAGTAGCCCCTTGAGCAGACAGCGTTTCTCCTTTGAGTGGCCCCGGCGGGGGCTCCGCTCAGGTCTCCCTGCAGATGGGAAGGCTTTTCAGAGCAGTGCCCTCCGCCCCCCGACTCCGCACTGTGCCTGCTCACTCAGCGTCTTGAGCTGCTGCCGGTCTGCTGGAGTGTGCCCATGGCGCAGGCTTTGGCAGTTCCTCTTCAGCCATCGCAGGCTGAAGACGGACTTCAGAGCAGCTTCACTTCTGACTGAAAACAGCAGAAATTCATCATTAGCTTTCACCTTTTGCCTCATATTTTTAATAGTTTTGCCTCTTCAATGCTAACTATGGAGAAAAAGGCTGACTATGGCCATGGCGGTGCAACAGCTTTTTTTTTTTGTTTATTTGTTTTTTTGTTTTGTTTTTCTTCACATGCCAGATTCCCCTGGAGTAAGGAAGTGTGAGTCGTGAAGAGACTCAGTGTCCATTTCTGAGGGACACGCCTGTTGTGTAATGCCTTGCAGAGTCTCACCCAACGAATAGGTGCCCTCATTGCCAGAACATGACCGCGAAGCACCGCTGAAGGCTGTACGCTGGGAAAAGTCTCAGCTACTGTAGTACCCAGAGGCACTGAGACCTCAGCTGGGGTGAGTGAAGTCTCTGCTCTACAGCCTTGGCCGACAGCCAGCTGGCCTTTAGCTCATGTGATAGAGACCAGGCTTTAGACCCGATGCCCACAGGGTCTATCCCTGGGGCTGGTGACCCAGGTCTGTTTGGTGTTACGCTCCCACGGGACAAACCAGGGGAGATGCAGGTGCAGCAGAAGCCCATGATAGAGCAGCTCTGTCGCCCTGCAAAGGCTCTCCAGCCACGAGGGCTTCACCAGCACAACCTCCATCAGTGCTGCCCAGGGCCCTGCGTTCCCCAGGGCCATCAGTATCGGGTGCTGCGAAGAAAGGCAGGTGCACCTCAGCCAGAAGAACTCAGGCAGATGCCAAGCGAGCCACATCAGCTGGTACTATTGAGGCGTCAGCTTCCGAAAAGCTACACGTGCCTCGGCCAGCAGCTCCTACCAGCTCTGCCTCCGTGCCAGAACCACCGGCACCACAACGCAGAAAAGCGTGTGCTAGCCGCGACCCCCACAGAAATCTCCCAGTAGCTGTTTGCCCTGCTCTGCGGTGCAGGGGCGCATTAACATCCCTTTCAGCCATTTCCCCCCCTCTTTGCACCTCAGAGGACCACTTCCACCCCTCCGCCCCATCCCCTTCGCTCCGCTGCTCTTTCAGTTTCACCTCAGGCTTATAGCAGCTCGTATTGGCGGCAAGCACAGCACAGTTACTGTCACCGCGCGACTGCCAGCTGGGGCTAGGAGAGCCTGGAAGTCTTCCACCAAACTGATTTTTCCTCCAGGGCTCCCTCAGACCAGTGTCAGATCCTGGTCACCTCACGTCCCCACTGCCACTGTCACCAGTGTCCACTGCCTCAGCTGCCTGCTCCAGCTCTGAGTGCCGACCAGTGGTACCCCATGGGGCCGACAAGCAGCTGGCTTTCCGACCGCCCGTGTCTGCACCCCGTGCTTCCCTTCAGCTGTTTTCTCTCCCACACTCCCTTCTGCCCCATCTCTGCTACTCTCCACCCCTGGCCCATTGAACTAGCCCTTGTTGCAGCCAGCTCCAATTGGCAGGAGGGTGACATTTCTCTGCAGACCCCGGTGTGAATGGACAGTGTCATTGTCTGTTAACAATCCGTCCTCAACAGAAAGTACTGAGATGCAGACATTGTAAAAGTTGATGTTGATTTTAAATGACTATCTGGCAGACAGATGACGTAATTAAAGCCTTGCTGTGCATTCAGAGATGAATTGATAGTCACTCTGCACACACAGTTGGAATGTGTCTGGACACAGTGTGGCTGAATATGGTACATTTCACAGGATCTTACAGAACACCTCCAATACCAAATATTGCTGACAGCAATGTCGACTGTACATCTCCTTGTGTAAGACCTAGTCTACGCTCCGTGGTGGTGTCGATGTTGGCCACATTACATTGACTTTATAAGGAACCAGTTCACACCAAGCCTCTTCCGTTGACTTTAAAGGGGTTTAAAGTCAATTTTTGTATCAGTCTTAGATGAAAGTAGTGCTCAGTTCAACCTTGCAAGGTCAATTCAGGGTCAGTGCAGATGCCGTGTTGTTAAAGTCCATGTCATTGAACTCCCGGAGGTGCCTGACAGCGCTCCGACATGGTAGCTCTGGCCAGCATTTTCATAGAGTCATAGGGTTGGAAGAGACCTCAGAAGGTCAAGTCGAACTCTCTCCTCAAAGCAGGACCAATCCCAACTACGTCACGTGACAGGCAGCAGGTGCATTCCCCAGCCTGTTCTCTTGGGCTTTGTCTAGGCTGAAGTTGCTGTTTCAGGATACGTTTGCAGGGTTATTTCGAGTGTGGTATTCTGTTTCATCTACCCCCCCCGCTGTGAGAGGGGTGGTGGAAAGTTCGAAATAGGTGCATATTTCGAACATTGGGACCATTTGGACAGCATTGCGCAAATTGTGTAAGTTTTTCAAGTGACAGCTACGGCGTAGCCATATCCTCGGGGTGAAAGATTAGCCACTTTCTTGCTGGCCTCCATGGTCTCCTTCGCAAAGCTGATTAGCTAGCAGAGAGTACCACTCAAGGCTTCAGCTCGCTGCGGTACACTGAGTGACTGAGCAGACTGGTGGGAGGCACCTGATAGTCTCACAGCTGTAGAGCAGGTCACCCACATGGCCCCTGAGCTCAGCCAATGCTTGAGGCAGACAGACGCGATGGAGCGAGCCAGAGCAGGGCAGGGCTTGTGTGGCCATGTGTCTGTGGGTGTCCAGCCAGGCCAAGGGAAGGCTGTTCATTACGTGCTTTGCCAGGGAGTTTGTGTAAGTCTGGGTGGGCTTCTTGAGCTGGGTGTGCGTCTGGGTTTGTTAGGTTCCATAAAAGTGGTGTTCTCGTCTGCAGTGGGGTGCTTGTTGCTGGGGTAACGCTTATTCCCATGACGATCATCCTCTCAATCCCTAACCCCATCCTCTCTCAGCCACCAGAGAACGTAGTCAAGACTATGGTTTCCCAAACTGGGCGGCGTGAAGAAATTCCAGGGGGGGCGCAAGACGACCCCCCTCATCAGGCCCCCTACCTGAAGAAAGATCCAGCCTTTGCTTCTGGCTCTCAGCCCCTGCCATTGTTTGTGGGTGACCCAGCACAGCCGCTATAAAAAGCAGGCAGCTGGCGAAGACCCATGTGGAGCTGCAAGTGAGAGTGAGTGTGGGCTGGGGGGGAGGTGGATGGGGTTAGATGGGGGGCTAGGGGTGCTTGGCTTTGTAGGAGGGGCTTGGGCATCTGGCCAGTTTGTGGGACTCGTGGGGCTCAGGCAGCTGGCCCTGACAGAGCTGGGCTTGAGTGACTGGCCCCAGCAGCATGGGGATTGGGAGGCTCGGGCTGGTGGGCGAGCGGCTGGCCCTGGCAGTGTGGAGCTTGGGTGGGCGGCTCGGATGGCTGGCCCACAGCTGGCGTGCGTGGCTGGTCCCGGCAGTGTGGGACTCGGGCGGCCAACAGGCAGGTGGACAGCTGGCCGTAGCGGCTGGCAGGGGAGCAGGTGGTTGGCCCCGGCAACTTGGGGCTCAGAGGGGCAGCTCTGGCAGCTGAGGTCTCAGGCAGGTGGGTGGCTGGTGCAGGCAGCTCTGGAGGCTGCCGTGGTGCTCAGGCAGCTGGGGCTGCACCAGGCAACCACAAGGGGCCAAGAAAAATTATTGTGCTTATTTTTAGTTTTAAATAACATTTTTATAGCAAGCTTTTGTGTGTATTTTAAATTGAATATTTTGTTAAAGGGCGGTTGGATGGTGGTAAAGAAGAGGGGTGTGTGTGTGTGTGTGTGTGTGTGTGTGTGTGTGTGTGTGTGTGTGTGTGTGTGTGTGTGTGTGTGTGTGTGTGTGTGTGTGTGTGTGTGTGAGGGTTTCTTAAAAATCAAAAGGGGAGCATGATGCCGAAAAGTTTGGGAGCCATCGCTCTACACGTTAAGGCTGCTGGTTCCTGGGGGCCAGCTCAGGGCACAACCTTCCTAGCTGCCTCAGGGAAGGGACAGTGAAACAGGGCTACACAGACCTAGAAGAACAAACCACATGCAGAGACCGGTACCAGTTACAATCCCCAGAATCAACCAAACCAACTGGTAACTGTGCCAGTGCCTCCACCCAGCTTAGCCCTGCGAGGGGTTAAGGTGGCCAGCTGGTCCTAATCAATGCACAAGCTGCACCTGAGGAAGAGGCGGCCAGCAGAGGTTGACTGCCAGCAGGAACAGATGGGCTATAGAGCCAGGGTGGAAGCTGGAAACACAGAAGCTGCTGGGAAAGGGCAATTGCAAACAAGGAAGAGCATTTGTAGCTGACACAGAGAAAGCAAGGAGGGACAGTAGGAGCTGTCGGAAGCAGTCGAAGGCAGGAGCAGTGGGACCTGGGAGGGGAAAGCCCAGAAGTGCTATGAGTAGAGTCCCTCCTGGGCTGGAACTTGTGGGCCCTGGGGGTGAGGAACATGTGGACTCTCTGTGTTGCCTGTTGCCGACAGGCACCACTCCCACGCTTCCCATTGGCTGTGGTTCCCCACAGTTGTAAGTTTTTGCAAACCTATTTGCATGCAGCTTTCCAAGCAGCCAGAGTTTGAGCTCCGTTCATTTCCCTTTAAGAAACAACAAAACGAAGAACTTATTTTTCAGACTGAAAGTTCTCCAGCAGTTTGGTGATATCTCCCTCAGCTGGGCCTTCTCACAACGAGCCAACAGGCAGGCAAATGTCAGAGTATGGAAACCCGAGCTGTGCTCTCCTTTCTGATGGACAATTTATTTCTCTTTCAGCTCCTTGGGGCCTATTCTGCAAGACAAGACAGGACAACACCTTAAAATCAAGGGACAGTTTCTCTCCTCAGGTTTCGTTAATCGGGAAGGGTTGTTTAGAAGAGAAAACTGTTGTCGTGACCTAGCTGAGGATTTCATTGTTCTCTCCTCCTGTGACCTTGACTGGAAAGCAAGCACGCAGGAGTGAGAACAACCACTCCTAAGCAAAGAGACAGGACGCCCAACATGGGACTCCAACCCCTGAGCCTGGGCAGAAGCTTTTTGAAGGCCCCAGTAGCGTCAGGAGACATTTTGCTCTAGGAGGGGCCTGAAGGACACCTGCAGGTCTTGGGGCGCTCCAGGGTCTGATGGAAACTGTGGGAGGGGTCTGGGCGAGCCCAGGAGAGGAAGGAGGGAGCTGGGGAGAAGGGCTGGTCACTACCTGGGCTGCTCCCTGAGCTCCCAGTTGGGGGTGCAGCAGCTTTTTTCAGGTGGGGAGTTCTGAGCTGTGCCTCCCTACAGCTGTTCGTACTTCTCGCTGCCCAGGCTGGGGTCACACCTGGGGTAACTCTCCCTCCCCGTACAGATCGGATGCCATTGCTACTGTCTGGTCCAGGGGAGTTGGCAACCTAGTTACAGCTAGAGGTGGCTGTGGAGCCCCTGGCTGGGGCTCCTCATGTTCTGTAGCTCAACTTTCTGAAATGAAATGCCACAGTGTAGGGCTGCTGTGGTGTGATGGACTTTGGGGTGGGTGTATGAGGGTCGGGGTGGGTGTGTGTGTGACAAGCAGAGCAGCTCATGAAGGCTAAGGATGACCCCCTGGGGCTGTCACCTAATCTGGCAGGTGACACCTCTGACCTGAACAAAGAACAGGGAGGAGCCGAGCTGGGTTTTGAATCAGAGGCAGCAGTTGGAAGCAGGGGGACAGTGGGAAGGCAGCCAGCCTGGGCTGAGGGGGAATCTACACCCCATAGGGGCCCCCCTCGGGCTCCTCTCCCCAGGATGGGTTGGAATGACTGTCTCTGCCGACTGTACTGACACCTCTGTGCTGAGCTGGGCCTGTCGACTAATAAACTGCCTGTTCTACCTGCAGAGTGAGAGTCACCCCTGCCTGCAGATGGGGTGCAGTGCTTGGGGACCCCTGAACCCCATCACACTGGTGGCAGCGGTGGGATGCACTGCACCCACGGATGAGCTCCCAGCAGCGACTGACTGGGTGCAGTAGAAGGAAGGAGACACACAAGAGCCAGGGGGGTTGGAGGCAGAACAAAGTGATTTTTGGGAACTGTGCAGCTCTGCAGCTTCGGCCGGTGAGTCAGCACCCCAGGGGTATGGCAGGGAGATGAAGGCAGACATCCTGGGGCTGTGCACAGAGAGGGACCTGGCTGTGGGGAAAGCAACCACGGCACAGCTGATTGGCTAGCTGGAAGAGAATGACCAGTCCAGGGGGTCAGATCCTGCCTCAGCAGGAAGTGGCGGGTTTACTCCCAGTGAGTGTTTCAGACTCTCAGGCAGGAGTGGGGGCTGGACGCCGCCAGACAGATGCGGCACCCGTCAGGTCGCGCTCAGCTAGCAGGGATCCATCCCAGGTGGAGTCCCCCATGGCAGCGCTGTGACGGCTGGAGTTTGAGGTGCGATTGAGGGAACTGGAAGCCCAGGAATGGGAGAGAGCAGTAGCATGAGCAGACCATGGTGGAGATGAGAAGTAAAGAAGCCCCAGCTGCGGTGAGTGGGGAGAGGGCCAGGAGGCCCGGGGCAGGCAGTCACTTTGAGACACACATGCTGCCCCAGTGTAAGGACCTGGGGGACCTGGATGGGTTTCTCACCTCCTTTGAGCGAGACTGTGAGGTGCACCAGGTTCCCCCAGTTGAATGGCTCCGACAGCTCAGCCCATGGCTGGACCAGAAGGCCGCAGTGGTGCTCAACCAGCTGGAGGGGCTGCAGCCGAAGGACTAGGAATGGGTCAAACAAGCCCTGCTGCATAAGTTCAGGCTGACTCCCAAGATGTACGCACAATGAGCCAACAGGCAGGCAAATGTCAGAGGATGGAAAGCTGAGCTGTGCTCTCCTTTCTGATAGACAATTTATTTCTCTTTCAGCTCCTTGGGGCCTATTCCACATGACAAGACATTACAATGCCTTAAAATCAAGGGACAGTTTCTCCCCTCAGGTTCGTTAATCGGGAAGGGCTGTTTTGAAGAAAAAACTGTTGTCGTGACCTAGCTGAGGATTTCATTGTTCTCTCCTCCTGCGACCTTGACTGGAAAGCAAGGACACAGGTGTGAGAACAACCACTCCTAAGCAAAGAGACAGGACGCCCAACATGGGACTCCAACTCCTGAGCCTGGGCAGAAGCTTTTTGAAGGCCCCAGTAGCGTCAGGAGACATTTCGCTCTAGGAGGGGCCTGAAGGACACCTGCAGGTCCTTGGGGCGCTCCAGGGTGTGAAGGAAACCGTGGGAGGGGTCTGGGAGAGCCCAGGAGAGGAAGGAGGGAGCTGGGGAGAAGGGCTGGTCACTACCTGGGCTGCTCCCTGAGCTCTCAGCTGGGGGTGCAGCAACTTTTTTCGGGTGGGGAGTTCTGAGCTGTGCCTCCCTGCAGCTGTTCGTACTTCTTGCTGCCCAGGCTGGGGTCACACCTGGGGTAACTCTCCCTTCCCGTACAGATCGGATGCCATTGCTGCAAATGCCATCTGGTCTGTTTGGTCCAGGGCAGTTGCAGCCTAGCTACAGCTAGCGGGGGCTGTGGAGCCCCAGGCCAGGGGTGGAACCCGAGGGGTGGAGGGTGATGAGACCTTGGGGGCTGTGGGGCCAGCACAACCTCAGAGGGGCGGCTCAGGGGCCAGGCCCTTAGACTAATGGTTTCACAGCAGGGCCAGCCCCTGGGCCCAAGGGAAGCCAGGTGCAAGAAGTGGGGTATTGCAGCACCCCTACTTCCTGCACCTGCGCACACAGCTGACAAGTGAGGAGAAAGGCAAAGCCAAGGGCCTGATTCCATGGACTTGAACTCCTCTCAGCCCGTGAGGGGAGAACAAACCCCCTCCCTCAACTTCTCCAAGAGAACTGCAGCCAGCTGGGTGTGTGCAGCATGTTGGGGCCCCGGGGGACGGGGCGCCCTTAGGCACACGCAGCCAGGATGGGACAGCCGGGTGCAGGCAGCACCACCCCCGGCCGCCAGCCCCAGCCTGTGTCCCCCCTGCAGGTGGGGTCCCCAGCTGTGCACATCCACTGGAGCAGGGCAGGGCTGGGGCAGGGCTGGGGCAGGCCTGGGGCTGAGAGCGCAGCCCTGGGTGGCTGCAGCTGGTACCCCTGTAAAATAGGGGGACGCTGCAGCACCCCCCAGCTCCTGCCTCCCCGCCCTGCTCCAGCCCCGCAGCCCTCAGCGCGGCCCCGCTCTGCCCCTCCCACCCCCTGCACGGGCGCCGCAAATCGCAGGGGCTCCCCTCCCGCACCCCGCCCCGGCCGCTCCCTGGGGCGAGGGGGGCAGAGCGGGGCGCTCCGGCCGGGGCTGGGGGAGGGCGGGGGGACCGAGACCCGCCCCGCCCCGCGGCTCCCTGCGCCCGGCTGGTACCAGAGCGGGTGTAACCCCGCCCGCGGCTTCCCGGCCGGGCCCTGCGGAGCGGGGAGCTGAGCAGCGACGGGGCGGCGCTAGGACCCCTCGGCCGCGGCCGGGAGACCGGCCGGTCCCTGTGCCCCGCCCGCAGAGCTCCGCTCCCGGCCCCGCCCACATCCCAAGTCCGGGGGTGGGAAGAGGGGGCGCTAGGACCCCGCAGCCCGGGGCAGCCCCGCAGGGCCCGGCTCGCTGCGCCCAGGGACCCCGCGGGGGGGAGATCCACCGCCTCCTTTCTCCAGCCCCTCCCCTTCTGCATCCTTCCGGCCAATCGCTATCCGTAGCTGCTTAGACCCCGCCCTCCTCGCGCTGCGATTGGTCCCTCTTACTGCTTGTCTCTGCGCGAGGCAGCAAGCGGCACTGAGTGTGCGCGGCGCGCGCGGCGGAGCCGCTGTGGCGTGAGGGGAGAGCGGAGCTCGGGACACCGCGGTGCGTGGCGGGGCCGGGGGCGGGGCGGGGCGGGGCGGGGCGCCGCGGGGAGGAGTGGCAGTGGCAGTGGCAGTGGCAGTGGCTGTGGCTGTGGCTGTGGCTGTGGCTGTGGCTGTGGCTCGGCGCGTCTCACGGAGAGCCCGCGGGGCGGCTCCGTCACCAGCCCGGGGACGCGCGTCTGGGTTGGCGGCTCTGGCGCGGCGCGGGGCGGGGCTGTTCTGGGGGTGGCCCCGGTCCCGGCGTCTCTCCCCGTCTGCGGCTGCGGCCGCGACCCGGGGGGGGCGGTTCTGGTTGTGGCCCCGGACGCGGCAGTCCCGGGTTGGCCTTTTCTGTGCAGGCTCCGGCTCTGCCCCCCCGCCCCCGGGGGCTGCGCTCGGCTCTGGGTCCACAGGCAGGAAGCGGCCGTGTTTGGCCCCGGCCCCGGCCCCGGCCAGGCGGCTCCGGCTTTGGCCCTGGGCGTGTTGTGGCTCCGGCTTTATAATCACGTGCACACCGGTGCCTTTGGCCCCAGGCGCGGGGGGCCCCGGCCCCGGCCCCGGCCCTGGCTGCAGCGGCTCCGGCTTTGTCGTGGGGTGCCTGGCGCTGGGTGAGGCAGCTCGGGCCGTGGCTCCCCAGTGCAGAGCTTCTGGCTTTGGTCTAGTTTTGGCCCTGGGGGTGGTGGATCTGGCCTGTGGCTCGGAGCGGGGCGGCTCCACTTCGGCCCTGCACACCGCAGCTCTGGATTTGCCCCTAGTGCAGGGGCTCCAGCGTTGGCCCTGTGGTGGTATTTCTGGCTGTGCCCCTGGGCGTGTGTTAGCAGCTTTGCCCGTTATTTGGGGTGTGCTCGTTTGTTTGGGGTCACGGGAGGAGAGGTGAGTAACTCTGCCAGTGTGCTGCTCGTGACATTAGTATTCCTAAGGAGCGTCACTGCTCCCTCCCGAGGGAGCTGTTCTGCCCAGTGCAGGGTCCACAGGATTCACTTCTTCTCACCCTGGCCTCAGGCGGACGCACTCATGCTCCCTCTCGCTGCCAGAGCTCGTCGGAGAGGACTGGTCAGTCAGCACTTACAAGCTGACACCTTAAATGTCGCTGTACTCAGTGGCTGGTTGCACAGCAGTGCTGAGCTGTGGTCCTTATGTGCCCTTGGACTCCATGGCTGAGTTAAACAGCACTCTCAGATGCCACCCCACTTTCACAGCACAACCATTCTGCTAGTGACCCACTCGATGGGCAGACCCCACAGGAGTTCTGGGCACCACAGGCATCTTTTAGCTTTGGTACAAGATGTGCTGTTGCAGAGTGAATGGGGAAGCCGAAACACCCCCCCTGAGGAAGAGTGAGCCAGAGAGGAAGAAAGAGAGAGAAGCAACCAGTGTAACAAAGAAAGTTATGTACTTTGGGTAGTGAATATATATTTAACTGTTACAATAGTAAATAAACTGATTACAAGTGTTAGGGCTAGCAAACCACAGAACTAATTCCATAAGGCAAGGTTAGGAGGCTATGCCGAGAGAGAGAGAGATCTCACCACTCCATGAAGCTTGCACTGATCAGGGTCCCAGATGGTAATGGTTGCTGGGGATCCAGAGGGCAGGAGACAGGCAGGCCCCCAGCACAATCAGGTGGGAGATGATGAGGTCTCAATGGAACTGATGTAGAGTTTACATCCAGGCATCAGAACAGTTTCTTGAGCAAGGGGAGGTGTTTTTTAGAGACGGGACGTAGGCATCCTTCAGTCTGCATAGACTATGGATCGCGCCCTTTATAGTTTCAATTGAGGGCTTCATTTGCAGCATCTACTGTGACTATGAAGACCCACACGAGAGTGACAGGTGTCTGGCAAGTCCTTATTGTGCTTTCTGTGCGCTTGCTTCTCCTCTGCTAGCTGTCTGATCCTCATCTCGCCCTTCTGAAGGCCCTTGTGCAACCCCTGCCTCCATCTGCCACGGTCGTCTGCTAGTTCTTCCCAGTTGTCCAGCTCGATGTCTACCTCTCTGAGGTCTCTCTTGCAGACATCTTTGTAGCGCAGCTGGGGGTGTCTGGGAGGTCTTTTGCCAGAGGCTAGCTCACCATACAGGATGTCTTTTGGAATCCTTCTGTTGCCTCCTTCTTAAGGTGGCACAGTGGCAGTTCGTGCCCGGTGTGCAACGCTGGCCCAATAACACACCGAGAGTGGAAGAAGAATCTTTATTTGGCATGCCAAGTAAGGTGCAGGGGGATCTCTCCTCAAAGCCTGCACACCTTGCAACAAGCAGTGAGCAATACTTATACCTCTCTCCTCCTTTGTTCACCCTCCTCCCCCAACAAACCAGGGGAGGGTTTCTCATACTCCCTTTATCCATTCCTCCAGCTCAAACTGAATTCCTACTGCTCATATGACATTCCGCTTTGGTAATTCCCTATTAATCAGGCGGTAAAGTACCAATAGATTATTAACAGAATGTAAGTTACAGGGCGGTAGAGTTATTCAGTCATGTAGAACATGAACAGGATTTCAGCAACAAAACAATGCTGAATTTCATGAGAAAATTAAGGAGGAGTCACTAACAACGCTAAATACAATATTGAACCTCATGGGAACATCAGTAAGCATTCATTTACAAAACAATGTTTCTATGAGTACAGAATATAACAACGTTTCCCCTGCCAACACTTCCATCATTCATCCTGTGGATGTGGCCAAGCCAGCGGAGCCAACGCTGCCTGAGGAGGGTGCGCATGGTTGGGATTCCAGCTTGCTCGAGGACGGCGGTGTTGGTCACTCTGTCCTTCCATGATATTCCAAGGATGCGCCTGAGGGAGTGCAAGTGGAAGACGTTCAGCCTCTTTTCCTGGCGGGCATACAGGGTCCAAGTCTCGCTGCCATAAAGGAGGGTGCTGAGGATGCAGGCTCTGTAGACTTGCATTTTGGTGTGAGTGTACAGCTTGTTGTTCTTCCACACTCTCTTGCTGAGTCTGGACAGAGAGCTAAATAGGAGAGACGGGACAATGGTTCAAGAACACTGGGTTTGATTGTGGGTAAACAGAGGTGAGACAATAGAGGCAGGTCATGCCTGGCTATGGGTGATGCTCCTTGAAGGAGCTCACAGTGCACCTAGGGAGTTTCAGTATTTTGGGTATCAATAGGCTCCATTACTAGAATTGGTCTGATAATGACTAATTTGGGTGTGAGCAGGTCTGGGTTCATTAGCAACTGGAGCAGAGATTTCCCATCAGGCAGTGCTTCTCTGCTTTTGATATCCCAGAATTCAGTGCGGCTCCTGCTTTGGAAGAGCTGTTCTTCCTTCATTGTGCTAGTGGAGATGTCTTTCTGGTCTATCTTCAATGCAGATGAGGCTGGGAGTGTTTCCTGAATCCAGTCACCTTGTTGGTGGGATTTAGGTGTGTCCACCCCTGCCAGTTTCAGTGATTTGTCTTTGATTCAAGCACAGGCCTGGGGGAAGGGGGACGTGTTTTCCAGGAGTGTCACTCCCTGGCTTTCCCAACAGCACAGCGCTGACAGGTGGCCATGCTCTGGTTCCCCAAAATCACAGGGCTGGTTGGTAACAAGTGACAGCTCTGTTTTAGGCCCCCGACAGGTCTGCTCTTCCTTTGGCTTTGGACAAGGCAGCTCTGGCATTTGCCCTGGTTGGGATTGTTTTAGTTTTGGCTCCAGTATTAACTGTGGCTCTGTGCAGGGCAGATCGAGCTTTGGCCATGGTTAGGAGAGCTACAGCTTTTCCCCTGGGCGGGGTGGCTCTGGCTTTACAGCCAGGGATATGGCTGTAGTATTGCTCCAGGGTGGGGCAGTTCCGTCTTTGGCCCTGTGTGTAGCTGCTTTCTCTTTGGCCCCAGGTGGAGTGGCTCCAGCTTTGGTGCTGGCCTTGGTGTCTCAGGATTGGGCCCCGGAGGGGGATGTTCTGACTCTGGCCTTGGGTGGGGCATCTTCAGCTTTGGCCCTGGCAGGACAGGTTCTGGCACTGGGCTGGATGGCTCCAGGTTTGGCCATGGGCGTAGCGGCTTTGGCCCTGTACAGGGTGTTTCTGGCTTTGGTTCCAGGCGAGGCGGCTGTGGGTTTGGCCCTGGGTGGGAAGGTTCAGGCTTTGGGTGTGGATATAGCAGCTCCAGTCTTGACCCTGGGCATGGCAGCTCCAGCTTTGGTCCTAGTCGTGCAGGCTCTGGCTGTGGGCCTGGGCAGTGGGCTCTGGATGTGGCCGCTCTGACCGTCGCCCCCTGCATGGTAGGTTTAGCCCTGATCCAGGTTTAGCCCTGATCGTGGTGGCTCTGCTTTTGGCCCTGGGTGGGGCAGATCTGGCTGTGGACCCTGGTGAGGTGGCTCTGGCTTTGGCCCTGTGTACAGAAGCTTGGCTTTGGCCCCAGGTGCAGAGGTTCTGGTTTTGGCCTCAGGGAGGCTCTTCTATGCTTAGCCCCAGGTGGGGTGGCTGCAGCTTGAGCCCCAGGTGGGCAGCCCAGGCTGTTGCCCGGGGTGGGGTGGCTCTGGCCTTGACCTGAGGCAGGTGACTCCGGCTTTCCCCCATCAGGGAGTTCAGCTGTAGCCCTGTGTGGAGCAGCTCTGGTTTTGGCCCTGGGCCTTATAGGACAAAGTTGGGAACTAGCTGGGGCCCTGCACTTCGGGCGCCCTCTGCTTCATAGGCATGTGGGGGGCAGGGAGGGGCTGGTGCTGGCAGCAGGGGGCAGGCCCATGCTCCCTCTTTCTTTCTTTTGGTCTGCAGCCCTAACCCTGAGGTGCCTTCGCAGCGTCCACAGGCGAGAGAGACTCTCTCTCCAGCTCCACCAGTGGAGTCGGAGCAGCACACCTGTCTCCTGGGCACAAGCCCCATCACACCCCCACTCCTGTACCGTCAGACTGAAGTGACACCAAAGCCCAGGCTGGTGGGGCTGTGGCAGAGAGCTCGCCTCCACTTGGGGCAAAGGACATACAGGTACTTGGCCTGAGGGCACCATGGAGCTGGGCCCCTGATGCCAATCCCGCTGTGCAGCTCCGTATTCCATGCAGATGAGTGACTGTGAGTGCAGAGGGGCCGTAAGGTGGCTGGGCCTGGGCTGCCTGTGGGATCTCATGGAAAAGCAGAGCCCATACGAGGCAGGTGATTGGCCGCCGAGTCCCTGGCCCTGCTCAGAGGCCGGGGGGGCCCTTGGGGACTGTGTGGGTGTGGGAGGAGAGCCTGAGCCTGGGACACTCCTTAGGCTGTCAGGTGACCTGGCGGGATGCAAAGGGGAGAGCCGAAGTCCCCGCTTAGCCGGTCATCACTGAGCCTCTGAGGGGCAGGAAGCTGTGAGTTCCCCCAGATGGCCCAGGGATGGCTCAGGTCACAGTGGGGACCACTCCAAGCTCTCTGTCCGTCCCATCTCTGTGTGAGGGCATCTCACCGGGAGGGAGGGGAGCAGGGAAACTGGAAACAAAGAGAACCCCTCGTGTCCACAGTGACTGTGAGGGACAAAGGCCTAGAGCAGTGTTTCCCAAAGTGTGGTACGTGTGCCACTGGCGGTTCACAGCAGAAAATGAATTTCTCAGAATGGGGCACTAAACACTGGGGGGAGCGCACGCCACGAAGGCTGAAGTCCCAAAAGCAGATGCGAATGTTTTAAGTTTGGGAAACAGTGGCCTACAGGGAAAATTTCTCCCACCTTAACCCAGTGTTTTCCCTGCCACCAGTGTGCCCAGCACCAGCTGGCTCAGGCGGTGGGTACCAAACCTCCCGCAGGCTCTTGCCTTCCCCACGGGGACGTCTGTCACTAGCTCTGGGGGACAGGAGGAAACGCCGCAGAGGTTCCTCCTTGAACTCGCATGCAGGGCTCTGAATTCTCTCTCTGGCCACTAGAGCAGAGCTCAAGGCGACTCCCTGCAGCAAAGCCCTGAGGGTCTGTGAGATGCTCCCTCCCCTGCAGCCTGTCCCACCTTCCCCCACCTTGTCATGGGCATTCTGAAGTCACCGCCTTCCAACTACCGTTAACCAATCAGCTCCAGTGCTGCAAAAGGCCCTTGAGATGTCACTGCCACCCCCCCACCCCGGCAGGGCTCACGTCCTGCTCCTGGCCACCCCTTTGCATGGTTGAGCTGCTCCCGTGGGTCATCCCCACTCACTCAGGATTAGATCTGGGGATCAGGCTGGCTGCTCAGTGCCACGGGCAGTTTGTAGAAAGTTGCAGACTTTGAGGCCAGGAGAGGTGGTTAGATCATCTGATCTGCCACCCTCCCCCTGCAGATCACAGGCGTCCTGTCTGGCACGTGAGGGAGTTTTGAACCAAAGCAGACTCCAGAGAGACATCTGGTCTGCCCTGGGAGACAGCAGGGGGTGGAGAAAGCCCCAGGTCCTTTGGCGGTATGGAGGGAATTGATGCAGTGAGGGGAAGGAAATTGCCCCTGTAATGTTGGAACTTTTTGGGTCCCATTGAGAGGGCCAACTTGGGGCAAATAGCTTAAAGACTGAGGCTGGGGGTTCTCCGCTGTAAGGCACCAAACCAGTTACGAAGAGCACATCTGTTGCCACGTTGGCCCTCAAGAAGTCGTGCAAGAAGTTCCCTTGCATGTTCCAGCTGCTCTTGTGCCACAGAAGCAGTATCTGTCCTTACGCAGATGCGGCGTTGTGAAAACCAACTTCACCAAAGTGAAAGGGGGTCTCCCAATCCCAAAGGACCAGCCCCATTCCCTGGTCCATTTATACCTCAGATCTGCCCAAAGGGGCACACTGAATCTACAGGTTCAGTAAAAGAAAGAAAGGGGGAAAGAAAAGTTGAGAGGAAATTGTTAGAGCAATCAAGTTACCACATCCTTTCTTAGGGTGATCATCAGTGTTTCGAGGCCCAAGTTCATAACAAAGATGCTTGTGTAATGATGAGCTGGAGTGAAGACAAAGATGGAGGAACCCCAGGGCACTCTTTATACCCTTGCCTGGGTGGAGGCAGTTCCACATTCCTGCTGTGTAAAAGCGCGCCCAGGATGGATCGTGTCACATGAGCAAGTCGCCTGTCCATGTCCTTTTCAGGCAGTCAGCCATTCGCTATCTGCTGGTTGGAGGGTTCGCAGGAAAGTTCCTCAGATGTGGACTGGAGGCTATCCAGGCCCTTTGTCCATCTAGTACTGATTGACTGGACTAGTAACCCTCTTGCAGTAGGTTGCAAGGCCTCCTGTGGAGGTCTCCCAGGGGCAAATATTTGAAGTACCGCAACAGAGCAGTACTTGTAAGTGTGAGTACCAAAATGACACGTGCCCATGAGCAGTAGAAACAGGCTCAGTGACTTCCAAAAGATTTCAATAGATGCCTCACGTGGCCAACTCTGCCCAGTGTTTTATGCCAGCATAGAATAGTGGTCGCAAAAGTGTTTTGCGTGTTCGTGTCAGAATCTGATGTCACAGCCCCCCAGGTCACACTTGTGTGTCTGTATCATCACACACATGCACAGCAGCACTGGGCTGAGGCTGTACGCTAGTGGCCGCCATCCTCGGTGTGTCCCGATCACTTTGGGAATATAAGAGCAACACAAGCCCTGCCCTGCTGACTCCTCACCCTGCCTGTCACTTCCACCGCCCCATGCACACGTTTTCACGGTTGGCGTACAGGAGTGGTGTTGGGTGCTGGCTCTGGAAATGGGGTCCTGTCTGGGTCTGGTTTGTGGGGTGCAGGAAGGGTTGAGGGCTCAGGAGGGGATTTGGATGCTGGCTGTGGGAGGGGTGCAGAGCCTGGGCAGGGGTGCAGGAGGGTGCTGGCTGTGGCAGGAGCAGGGGCGAGGTCCAGGGTGTAGCAGGGGATGCATGCAGGCTTGAGAGGGGCGGTCAAGCCAGGGGCAGATGGCTGAAGCACAGGTGTGCCAAGACGTGTAACTTTACACCACCGACAGAAACACATGGTCCCAGCTGAATCTCTCCTGGGTGGTGGACCAAGCACTCAGCTTGCAGGGAATGCTGCTGGAGGAGGGGGGCTGGCTCTGGCAGGGGGCTGAGGTGCAGGGGTCGGGGGTTCAGGGTGCAGGAGGGGATGCGAGTGCTGGCTCTGGGAGGGGGAAGGGGGCTGAGGTGCAGGGCTGGGGGTGTTGCAGGAGGGGATGCAGGTGCTGGCTCTGGGAGGGGGCAGGGGGCTGAGGTGTGGGGTGGGGGTTCAGGGTGCAGGAGGGGATGCAGGTGCTGGCTGTGGGAGGGGGCTGAGGTGCAGGGGTTAGAGTTCAGGGTGCAGGAAGGGATGCAGGTGCTGGTTCTGGGAGGGGGCAGTGGGCTGAGGTGCAGGGCTGGGCGGATTCAGGGTGCAGGAGGGGATGCAGGTGCTGGCTCTGGGAGGGGGCAGGGGGCTGAGGTGCAGGGCTGGGCATTCAGGGTGCAGGAGGGGATGCAGGTGCTGGTTCTGGGAGGGGGCAGTGGGCTGAGGTGCAGGGCTGGGCGGATTCAGGGTGCAGGAGGGGATGCAGGTGCTGGCTCTGGGAGGGGGCAGGGGGCTGAGGTGCAGGGCTGGGCATTCAGGGTGCAGGAGGGGATGCAGGTGTTGGCTCTGGGAGGGGGCAGGAGGCTGAGGTGCAGGGCTGGGCGTTCAGGGTGCAGGAGGGGATGCAGGTGCTGGCTCTGGGAGGGGGCAGGGGGCTGAGGTGTGGGGTGGGGGTTCAGGGTGCAGGAGGGGATGCAGGTGCTGGCTCTGGAAGGGTGCAGGAGGGGAGCATTTCAGCCCCGAGCGGTGCGGCTTGTGACAGGGATTGTCAGCCATCTGGTGGCAGAAGTGACAGTTGCCTGCAGGACTCATGGGGTGTGGGGGGATGACATAATGGCTCAGAAGAAGTGCAGGCCCAGGGAAGGTGGGTGTTCTTGTCCCCGTCTGGGGCAGGTTGCGTGCAACAGGCTCAGTGTCCGAGCCATGGCCAGCACTTGGGATCTCCTGCTGCTGTGCCAGACTCAATCCGATGCTGTCCCCTAGCTCCTGTGTGCTCTGCCCCTGTGTGGCTGCAGCCCTCGTAAAGGCAGAACTCTAGAGTGTGTTACTGGCTGCTGAGGCAGGGCCTGACAGAGCACAGAGGTGTTAGCGGGTGGGCGTGTCACAGCGCCATAGGATGAAGGAGCCCATTTGGTGGGGGATTGTGGAGTGGCTGGGCCGGGCTGGTGCCTTTTGCGTAGGGGACAGTGCCAGGTGCCTGGAGTGCGGTTGTGGACTGGTATCACGCCCAGTTGTTGGTCAGCCTTGAGACATCTCTGGTGGTGTGTGCCCAGGGGCTGTGGGGGATGTCTGTGTCCCATCCGCCCAAGGCCTGTTAAATTTCCTGCTCCCTTGTAATTGCCCCTTCGCCCCTCTGCATGCATGGGCAGCCTGGTGCTGCTGACCACACGCTACCTATCGCAGCCCATCACACCTCGGCCTGCCCCAGGCTGCTGGGACCCAGAGGTGCAGGTCAGAGCTGGCTGCTCACACCCCTGTACAATCGGTTCGCAATGTTTAACTTTGTGCCTTAAATTCTAACCCCCGTAACGATCTGTCATCGCTGTACTGAACTCTTAGTGGCATAAAACAAGCAAACTTTTTGATAAACTGCTAACAAAACAGATGGCCGGATGTCACAGCTAATGTGAAGCTGCGTACAAGAAATTTACAGAGATTGACCTCACCCAAAGTCTTTCAGACCCGATCGTGAGTCAGGTAGATGTCATTCATGATGACTGCTTCATGTGGAGACAAGCAACCTGCTTCACTGGCGTCTTCAGGCCTTCTTTCTTTGGCACATGCCCCTGCGGCGGTAGATCTTGGTTTGCACGTATTCACTACCCAGCAGATTTTTTGTGTGTAAAAACACAGAGATACTTCTGAAAAACCTTTTGTAATCAAAACTTACTATCCTTTGCTGGCAAGTCATTCCCTACCCTGCAAACGCCAGATGTTCTTTTTCCATTAGTCTTATTTCCTGGATATCTAAATGTTGTTTTACTCATGATGTGTCTATGCTTCTAATTGCATATTTCACTGTCCGAGCTTTCTGTGTATGGTCTGTCTGTTACGAGCTGTTTCAGCCAAGTTCTTCGTTCTCTCACGCTGAATTATCCTTGCGTGTTGAATAGTAACAGAGAGGAAGCCATGCTAGTCTATACACTATCAAAACAAAAAGCAGGCAAGTAGCACTATTTTGCTAGTCTTTAAAGTGCTACTTGACTGCTTTTTGTTTTGATGCTGAATTATCCTTTTCTGACTGGGTTGTGTATGGGGCATAGTGGCAGCCGTACCAGCTGTGGCTTTTCCCCAGTGTTTCAGTAGAGGAATAGCTAATACCTGTCCTTTAGTCTGTAGCAAAACAGACACTTACCACCAAGGACACAGACTCTACTGCCTTCTAGGATGCAAAGTTAAACATTGTGACAAGCTCTGCTACTGATTGTGGGCTAAACGCGACGGCCTTGTCGTCGCGGGTATTTGTGGCTGAAAATCTGTGGCCTCCCATTTGTGTGCATTTTAAACTAGAGGAATTAACGGAGTTTATTAATCCTCCTTTTGCTCCCTTATTCTGGGTTTGTCTACGTGGCGTGACGTGAAGCGTCTGAAGTTAAGGCCCTGCGAACCTGTCTGTTTTGAATCTCAGAGATTTCAATGCTCTGTCAGTTCAGTTTAAATACGGTGTTGGTTCAAAACAATCAGTGCACTGAAAGGCTAAAAGCTGACTGGCTTCCACTGTGCAAGTGTGTTCATGGAGAGAAACTACTGCTCCCCAAGGGCTCTTGGGTGTAGTGGCTAATGGCTCAGTGTGAACAAGTAACTGCCAGCTGAAGCCAGGCACTTTCAGATTAGAAACAAAGCACAAATGTTAGGGAAGATAATTTGCTGCTTAAACAAATGATCAAAGTGGTGGCTCCTCCATGTGTCGATGCCTTCAAACTAACACTGCACGGCTTTCTAGAAAATACACTTTGGGGAAACCGGGGTTTGTAGGGGGTAACTGGGTTACATACAATGAGTTGTGACACAGGTCAGATTACATGATCCGGTGATTCCTCCTGATCCTGTGAATGAATAAATGAATTTTAGGATTTCACCCTGCAAACACTCCCCACGCCTGTTGAATAACAAGCATCTGAAGAGTTGTGTTCACTTCACTTAGTCACTGTTGTGGAGAGGGTTTATAAAGTCTCTCCCAGTTTAGTCCTGATGAGAGGCCTGGGTCTGTTGCATGTAAATAGAGGAGGACTGGGGGCTTTAACTACAGGAGCCTAAATTTAGACACCTATATCCATTCTTAGACAGCTGAATATGCAGCTTGTTTCTCAGACACACTGGGCACTCAGAACCAAATCCATTCTTGCGGGTGCAGTAATGTTGAAACTCAAGCCGTGTACTGGGAGAAATGAACATGGATTTGGGATCCAACTTGTGTGTGTTTATGTAATAGACTCAAGCATTTGCCCAAAATGTCAGAGTCTGGCACATCTGTCATCAGGGAAAGAATCAGGGAGATTAGGGCTGTGGAAGGGATTAAAGCCCCTTCTGAAGTGTCTCCAATTGCCCTTCTCCCCGCCAGGCTGCAGAACCCCCAGGTCGTGCTCCAGATCAGCCCCTGCCCCGAAGAGACGGAGAGAGGAAATGGCTGTGGCGGAGCCGGTGACCTTCGAGGAGGTGGCTGTGTGTTTCTCGGAGGAGGAGTGGGCGCTGCTGGACCCGGGGCAGAGAGCCCTTCACAGGGATGTGATGCGGGAGATTTATGAGACCGTGCGCTGGCTGGGTGAGGATCCCTGTCCCCTGGGGTGTCGGAGGCTGTGTGGGCCCTGCAGCAGCTGGGTTGGCTTTGGTTCAGGGTCCTTCATTGCCCCCCGGCCCCAGTGTCAGGAGCGTCAGTCCCAGTGATCATTGGCTCCTGCGTGAGAGACTGGCCCCTCCATGGCCCCTCCCAGGGGAAGCAGGTCCAGGGACATGGCAGGGCTGCTGCCCGTCCCACAGCCCAGGTCTCTATGTGCTTCCCCACCAGGTTGGCCGTGTTCTGCCTTGGCCGGAGGTGTGAGTGGGAGGGCGCAGACGGGAACGGCAGGTACCAGAGCTGTGGGGCTGGGTCCGGCTGCTGTCAGTGCTGCAGGGTACCCCGGTGCCAGTGTGCTGAACCCCTGGGAGGAGGGTGCGGTTCCCGGAGTCCTTTCCTGGCTGTGGCTGATCTCAGTGACATGCTGGTTCCTGCCAGTGGGAGGGGCTGCGCTCTGGGGCTGAGGTGGGGTTGAAGAGGCAGTTCACGCTCCTTGGGAATAGCTCTGTAGTAGATAAATGTGAGCAGAGCTCTTCTCGCATTTCAGGCCCTGCACTTGCTCTCTGGAGATGGGTGTCCGGTTCCCTGTCCTGAGGGATTTCCTATGTGACCTTGGGCAAGTCACTTAGACCAGGCTGGGGGACCTTTTCTGGGTCGGGGCCACTGATCCACAGGAAAAAAGAATCAATCAGGAGCCACGTAAGAGTGAGAAATGAAATAGATAAACCCTGCAAAACCCTCACTGATCTGGGCCTTGACTGAGACACTTCACTGTCCTCTTGCTCCAGCATCAGAGGGTGCATAAGGGGGAACAGAGGTTCAGGGCTTCCCCCAGGCCAGATTAACTTCAGTGTGGGAGGGGGCTGCTGGGGAGCAGGTGTGGGGTCTGAATGGGTGGGAGGGTGCAGGCATGGGCTGGGATGGGTGTCTGGGCGGGAGGGGGTGCAAGAGCAGAGTGGAAGTAGAGGTGGTCTGGGGGGGTGAAAGTTGGGAGCAGGGGGCACTGGGGGGTGTGGAGCAGCAGGGTGAGGGGTCTCACGGGAGGATAGTTACTACCACTGTTGGGCCATTCCTGAGGCAGAGGTGATGCATCTTTACTCCACGTGGGTGTGTCCTGGGATCTGGTACTATCCAAAGCTCAGCCTGTGCCGGGTGGGGAAGGAGCCTCTCTGGGTGGGCGACTCAGATCCTGGGCTGGAAGCAGTAATGGCTCAGACCTTAATGAACAAGATTAGCACCTGGCTAATTGCTCCCCAAGCAGGATTTCCAGTATCCAAAGCTCATGTGATCTTCTGGGTGGAACAAGGGAAGGAGCTGCGCGTCCCACATCTCCAGGGCTGCGATGAAGGGAGGATCAGCAGCGATCCCCACGCAGGTGAGCAATCAGCTAAAGTGACCCAGAAATCAATTTCTGTGTTGTCCTAGCAGATGTCAGTTGTGCGTTTTCATCCAGTTTGACTGACCCTTCAGCCTGTCTTCAGCTCCAGCCGGAGGGTGGGGGCAGGACTGGATTCTCTCCGCTGGGTAAGGATGACGAGTGCAGGTCATGAGTATTCAACCTGCTGAGCAGTTATTTGGTGTGTCCCTCTGTTTTCTATTCCCCTTTCTCAATTTTCCTTTCAGAGAACATTTTTCTGTCTGTCCCAGCAGGTGATGGGATGGTGAGTGAGAACAACAAGAAGCATCTTCAGCAGGGAGGAGTGGAGCACACATCTCCACGTGGGAAGTTACTAGGAGGATCTGAAAGGCACATTTCTCAGAGTCCTGAGCAAGGAGGGAGCTGTGAGATGCAGCAGAGAAACCCTGCAAGGGAGGGGCAGTATACATCCAGTCACAGGAGCAGAGGGGTTAAAAAAGATCAAGAAATGGTTGCTCAGAAAATCTCCCATCAAGAGGCACCCTACGCTTGCAGTAACTGTGGGAAAATCTTCCAAAAGAAACGGGCCCTTATTTTACACCAGAAAACCCACACAGAAGAGAAGCCCTTCAAATGCAGCATCTGTGGAAAATGCTTCAGTCAGTCCTCATATCTTACAAAACATCAGGTAATACATACAAGAGACACGCCCTATAACTGCCCTAACTGCAAGAAAAGCTTCAGACAGAGCTCAGACCTTGTTAGACATAGAAGAATCCACACAGGAGAGAAGCCTTTTAAATGCTGTTACTGCACTAAACGCTTCAGTTGTCCCTCAAGTCTTATTAGTCATCAGAGAACCCACACAGGAGAGAAGCCCTTTGACTGTTCAGACTGTGGGAAAAGCTTCAGTCGGAATACACACCTGATCACACACCAGAGAACCCACACAGGGGAGAAGCCCTATGACTGTTCTGACTGTGGGAAAAGCTTCAGGCAGAGCTCAAACCTTATTAGACATAGGAGAACACACAGTCAGGAGAAACCCTTCAGCTGCACGGACTGTGGGAAAAGCTTCAGACATCACTCAAGTCTTACTAGTCATCGGAGAACCCACACAGGGGAGAAACCCTTTGAGTGCGCTGACTGTGGGGAAAGCTTCAGACTGAGGTCACACCTTGTTATACACAGGAGAGTCCACACAGGAGAGACACCCTTTAGCTGCCCCGACTGTGGGAAAAGCTTCAGTCATCGCTCCAGTCTCATTACTCATCAGAGAACCCACACAGGAGAGAAGCCCTTTAAATGCTCTAACTGCACAAAAAGCTTCAATCGCCACTCAAATCTCCTTAGTCATCAGAGAACCCACACAGGCGAGAAGCCCTTTAACTGCTTTGACTGTGGGAAAAGCTTCTGTCAGAACACACACCTGATTAAACACCAGCGAATCCACACAGGGGAGAAACCCTTTGACTGCTCTTACTGCGGGAAAAGCTTCAGGCAGATCTCAGACCTTGTTACACACAGGAGAACACACACACAAGAGAAACCCTTCAGCTGTTTGGATTGTGGGAAAAGCTTCTGTCAGAACACACACCTGATTACACATCAGAGAATCCACACAGGCGAGAAGCCCTTCAGCTGCTCTGACTGTGGGAAAAGTTTCTGTCAGAATGCAAACCTGATTACACATCAAAGAATCCACACAGGAGAGAAGCCCTTTAAGTGCTCTGACTGTGGGAAAAGCTTCAGTGAGCATTCAAATCTCATTCGTCATCAGAGAACCCACACACGAGAAAAATCCGTCAACTGTTCTGACTGTGGGAGAAGTTTCAGACTGAAGTCACACCTTGTTAGACACCAGAGAATCCACACAAGCAAGGCACCTTCAGCTGCTCTGACGGTGGCAGAACCTGCAGTCAGAACACAAAGCTCAGGGAATATCAGAGAATCCACATAGAGGAGAAAACCTGTCACCTGAGTTCCCTTTAAGCTGTGTGGCCATGTGGTCATGCATCAGCCTATATTCAGAGCTGCCCAAGTGCTAGTGCTGTGGATGGAGAGATGCCTTTATCTTCTAGTTTTGGCCCCAGCCCTGGCCTGCCGTAAGTGGGGAAGAGATAGCTATGCTACAGCCCCAGCCCCAGCGCTGCCATGGCAAGGAGAGGTGCGTCTTTCCCCTCTCCTCATAAGAGTAGCTGTGCTGGGGAAGTAAGAGCTGAAGAGAGTCTTCTCTCCCTGCTGTAATCCTATGGTTGCTTGCACCCCCAAACCCTCATCCACCACCCACTCAGAGCACATCCCAGCTGGAACCTTCATTTCCTTCTCCAGACATCCCTCTCAGTCCTTTGTCTCAGTCCTGAGTCAGCCAACCCTGCTTCCCAGATCCTTGCCCCTCCCTGAGCCCCCTTCCCACAATCCAACCCCCTGAGCCCCAAACCCCGCCCCAGGACTTTTGTTCTCTGCACCGAGATTATGTGTTCCACCCCAATTCCATATTGGTGCCCATAACACAGTTCATTCTGCGCACGTGGGAAAAGTTACATGGAACATTGTATGAGACGAGCTCACACCCCATTTCACATCAGACAGTTCACACAAGAGAACCCCTAGAGCTGCTCTGACTGCAGGAAAACATTCATTTAGGTATCCAAAAGGGTGTCATGGGGAGGGAGAAAACTTGTTCTTCTTGGCCTCTGAGGCTAGAACAAGAGGCAATGGGCTTAAACTGCAGCAACAGAGGTTTAGGTTGGACATTACGAAAAAATTCCTAACTGTCGGGGTGGTCAAACAGTGGGATAAATTGCCCAGGGAGGTTGTGGAATCTCCATCGCTGGAGATATTTAAGAGCAGGTTAGATAGATGTCTATCAGGGATGGGCTAGGCCAGGCGTGTTCAACCTGTGGCCTGTGGGCCGCATGCAGCCCTGGACAGCTAGTAATGTGGCCCCACAAGATCGTAAATGTTTAACATTATTATGTGATTTATATACATTAACTATATTACATATTTTATATGCGGCCCAAGACAATTCCTCTTCACTCAGTGCAGACCAGGCAAGCCAAAAGGTTGGACACCCATGGTCTAGACAGTACTTGGTCCTGCCATAAGGGCAGGGGGCTGGACTCGATAAGCTCTCAAGGTCCCTTCCAGTCCTAACATTCTATGATTGAGAGCTAATACCTCATTGAATGTCTGTCGGGTGAAATGTGAGGTGTTTCTGATGTGGCCCAGGACTGCTTGTTATGTGTAACTGATGTAGCTCAAGCAGAGAAAGGTTTAGTCAGTGCTCATAGGTTCTATCACACTGGAGAACCCAAAAGTCAGAAAGACCTTATTGGAATATGTGAGTGTTTCTGGGGCACTGTTGAGAGGGTCAAATCAGGGCAGATTGCTTAGGAACATGGCTTCTTACAGCCCAAGACGGGTCCTCCGCTATAAGGGCGTCAAAAAGACCATTTCTGCTTGCCAACCGGCCAGCAAGAAGACACACAAATGGTTCCTTTAAGTGCTCCAGTTTCTGCTGTGCCACAGCCAGTACCACACCTTACACAGATGAGAAGTTATGAAAACCAATCTCACTAAATTCAGACAGGTCCTCCCAATCCCAAAGGACCAGCCACATGTTCAGATCAATTTATACCTTAGTTCTTACCCAAAATAGCGTGTTGTGCCAATTCTAAATGTAAAGATTTATTAATAATGAAAGCAAAGTTTGAGAGTAAACTGTTAAAGGAAACGAGTTACACACACAAGTTAGTGAGCCAGGATTATGCATGTTACTGAGATGGAATAAACGGCTATTTTTAAAACTCAAGTGAGTTTCCTTTTCTAGTTATGTGGTGTGTTTGCACACCCTTTGGGCTTGTCTACACTAGTGCAGATGAAGCATTTCCTTAAGCAAATCCTCCCATGCAGCAAGTTTGAAGTTTTACACCTCAAAGCGCCAGCTTGCGCCTAGCTTGCGGCTCACCCGCTGGTAGGTCACAAAGTTTGTTGTGTCTTCACATGAGAGTTCCCTGTATTGCAGGACATTGTGCTAGGATGTGAGATGATGACTCGTGATGCAAAGTGTGAGCATTTAATGGCTTTGTTCTTTCCACGGCCTAAATGTTCTCTGGTGGGATGTATGCTCGATCTCAATTTGAGAACAGTCAGGAGCTGGCCTTCAGAGATCCCTCGATGAAACTGCAGCCAGTCATTACTGATGGTATCATTGTGGTAATGTTGCACTCTGCTACCTTGGCACTGTCAGTTCTTCCTTTGGGAGAATTCATGGTTGGGGATATATTGCTTTAGGTGCTGGTGTTTCCTATTAGTTCAAGGTTTCCAGAATGCAGTATGGTAGCTTGCAGTCAATGAGTACTGCGTCTGTTTTGGGGATTTCGTCCTCGCTATGCCCAACAGCTACTCAGAGATTCTGGAATTCTTTTTCTATGTTGTTAGTCAATGCAATAGCTTGTGTTGTTTCATCCCCAGAGTGAATGATTCTGTGCAGCCATCTTGCCTGGACAGAGGGAATTAGGCTGGCCAGTCTCACTACTCCCAGTCCACCATCTCCGACCCCAGCATAAAATAAAGCTATTTGCAGGTATCAGCTGGTAAATGTTTTCATCCTTATGTTGTCATCAAAGGAAGACAGCATATTCTTTCTACAGTCAGCATGATCAGCAAAGTAGATGATTCTAGGTACAGTGAAGGTGTTGAGCATCACAAGCTTTTGCGATGGTTTCAGAGGTGCGCTGCTGGTTCTTCTTAGCCAGGTTTCAAGCTTATCTGCCAATGCCAATGTGGCAAAACCCATCCATGGGTCAAGTCCCAATTATTTCTTGAACTCACCTGGCATGATCATATTCACCTCATCTTGGTTGATTTTTCCAGGCGTCACATTTGCTAATTATATATAAGTAACTAGTTGGTTTTAGATCAATTCTGTGGTATTTTTGACTTGAACCTTGTAGAAAGCTTCAGGTATTTTGATGTTGGTATTCATGCCTTCCCATGTATCACTCAGCATCACTGGATCATATGCAATGGTGTTGTGATTTTCTGTGATCCCCATGAGAATCCCAAGCCATCCTTTTCTAGGGTTGAAATCAGAGGATTAAGTGCCAGGTTAAACAGCAGTGGAGAAATTAGGTCTCCCTGTTTTATGCCCACTTTTGTGTTAAGGTCTGCGGTGAGCTCCTGTTCAACATCCAGATGTCTTTGGAAGTTCTTGTAGGAATCACCAGTCAGGTCAACAAGGTGTTCATTGAGGCCCCACTGTCACGGCACCCTCATGATTGTTGGATGCCAAATCACATGCTTTTGCAGTGTCAATAAATACAACTCCTTATGACTTTTGGTCTTTTTTGGGCTGCGCCACTGTTGAGTGCAGGACCTTAAGGTTTTTGGAGTAGCCTGGTGCAGTGATAATATCCCTTTGGCATTAGTTTAAGGGCCATGTCTTTGCTTGTCTGTCAGAATTCTCAATAAGAGCCTTAACGCAACAGAGCTGATGGTAATAGGTCTCCAGTTTCTCACTTCTTTGAAGGCCTCTATGTCCATTGTTTTGGGGGATGAGTACTGAAAGACACTTTCACACCATGTATGATTCTGACAGTAATCAGCTGGGTGTTAAAAAGCCCTGCCATTGTGATGCCATCTGGGGCCACAAGACATAGGTCTCCCAGATTGACCTGGACAAGAATTTATATTCATCTCCTTGATGTTTTTGATGACCTCTTTAGCTGAGATCAGAATGTCAAATGCAGTATTATGTTTGGATGGGTCATCAGTCCTTTCAGGCTCAATTCATAGCAGAGCTGTTCCTGAAACAATGAGATGGAATGAGTACCGTGATGGAGTGAGGGGAGTGCATGTGAGACTCAGGCTGCATTAGTGTGTGAGACAGGCAGAGCAGCTCACAGTGGCTAAGGATGATCCCTGGGGCTGTACCCGAAGCTGGCAGGTAACACCTCTGACCTGAACAAAGAGCGTGGAGGAGCCAAACTGGGTTTGAATCAGTGGCAGCACTTAGAAGCTGGGGGGAGAAAGAGTTGGAAGGCAGCCAGCCTGGCTACATGGGAAGCTACACCCCAGAAGGGCACCCCTCATGCTCCTTTGCCCAGCGTGGGTTGGAATGACTGTCTCTGATTGCTGCACTGACTCTTCTGTGAGAAGCTGGGCCTCTGTCACCTAACAAACTTCCTGTTCTACCGGCTGAGTGAGAGTCACTCCTGCCTGTGGACAGGGTGCAGTGCTTGGGGACCCCTGAACCCATCACACTGGTGTCAGGAGTGGGATGCACTGCACCCATGGATGAGCTCCCAGCAGTGGCTGACTGAGCGCAGGAGAAGGAAGGAGCCTCACAAGAGCCAGAGGTGCCGGAGGTGGAACAGAGCAATTCTTGGGAGCTGTGCAATGCTGCAGCTTCTGCTGGTGAGTGGATACCCCGGGAGACAGCAGGGAGATGGATTATAGCCGACTCCTGAAGGCAGACCTTGCAGGGCTGTGCAGAGAGAGGGGCCTGACTGTGGGGAATGCAACCAAGGCCCAGCTGATTTGCCCAGCTGGAAGAGAGTGACTGATCCAGGGGGCCAGAGCCTGTCCCGGCACGAAGTGGCCAGTCACCCCCTGGGAGAGTTTCAGATCTCAGACAGGAGCCGGGGCTCGACGCCGTCAGAAAGACATGGTGCCCACCAGGTTGTGCTCAGCTAGCGGTAGTCCATCGCGGGTGGAGTCCCCTGTGGCAGAGGTGCAACAGCTGGAGCTCAAGGTGCGATTAAAGGAACTGGAAGCCCAGGAACAGGAGAAAGAATGTGAGCACCAGGAATGAGAGAGAGAGCGTGAGCACGAGCGCCAGCTACAAGAGAGACAGTGGGAGGAGAGAGAGCGAGAGTGGGAGCATGAGCGGGCCGTGGCAGAGGCGAGATGCCAAGAGGCCCCAGCTGCGGTAAGCAGGGAGAGGGCCAAGTGGCTCAGGGTGGCCAGTCACTTGGAGATGTGCGTGCTGGCCCAGTGTAAGGACCTGGGGGACCTGGATGGGTTCCTTACTTCCTTTGAGCGAGCCTGCGAGTTGCACGAGGTTCCCCCAGCTGAATGGCTCCGGCACCTCACCCCCTTGCTGGGCCAGAAAGCTGTAGCGGTGCTCAACCAGCTGGAGGGGCTGCAGCCTGGGGACTATGAATGGGTCAAACAGGCCCTGCTGCATAAGTTCGCGCTGACTCCGGAGATGTACAAAATGAAGTTCCAGGAGGCGCAGAAGAGGCCAGAGGAAGCCTCCCGCCTGATGCAATACTACCAAAAGTGGGTGTTCGGGGTGGGAGTCCAGTCCATAAAGGACCTGGTCAAGCTGATGGTCCTGGAATGATTCGACGAGATTTGCTCACCTGACCTGAGGGTGTGGCTCAAGGACCGGCTGCCCGTATCCACACAGCGCAGGGAAGATGGCGGATGACTTCACAAACAGCCGGGCCAAGTTTGAAAGTGAACCCCAGAAAGAGAGGGGGTCCCAGAGAGAGAGGGAGTCCCAGAAAGAGAGGGGGTCCCAGAGAGACCAGTTCCTGGCTGTACGACAGAGAGGATCACCTCTTGGGCGAGCCCAGGAAAGAGGGGCCGGCCGCCCACCACCCAGAGGGCCAACCAGGGCCTGGACAGAGCAGCTGGCCCGAGGGACACAAGACCCGGGCTGTTGTTGCTGTGGGTGGAAGGGGCTTAGATCAGCCCAGTGCCCCAAGTTCCCAGACAGGTTGAGCAGGCTGGGGGGTCATGGAGTCCACTGGGTGGAGTCCCAAGAGGTCAGAGGGGCTGGCGGCCAAGGCAGGTGGTGTCGAGAATGTGTCTTCGGCTTGGGCCGAGCCCGCCCCACCGCCCTTTGCACTGGCAAAGGGGAGGTAGCACGGTGGGGCTGCTGGGCCCGTCCCGCTAAGTGGGTTCTGAGGGGCTGGGTCTGTTCTCTAGCCCAGGACCAGCCCTGGCCACCCTGCTGCCCCAGCGGGGGAGACACGCACCCCCAGCAGGCTGGGGAGCGGGCCGGGCACCAGCGTGTGGGGCAGTGGGGCGGAGAAGGGCTGCGTGTGCTGGGGCTGGGCTGCTGTGGGACTGCAGCAGGGTGGCGGTGCGCTGGGCACCACGCGTGTGGGGGGGCCCCGGCCGTGCGGCACCGGGGGCAGTGCAGCTGCAGGGGAGACGCGTCTCCAGCCATGGCTAAACTGGCCCCTCCCCGTGCTGTGCCGGGCGGGGCGGGGAGCGAGCGGGGAGCTGAGCCCCGGCTGGGGGACACCCCCCCCCCTTCCCGGAGAGTCGCTCCGGAACCCGCCCCGCCCCGCCCGGACCGGGGCGGGGGGGCGGAGCATCGAGGGGACACGCCCCCGGCCCGACGTCACCGAGCGCCCGCGGGAAAGAACTCCCACCCCCGCGCTCAGAGGTTACCTCCAGTGCAGCCCCGCCCCTTCCGCGTCATAACCGCCCCCCGCGCTTCGGCCCCGCCCCCGATGCTCCCGCCCCCCCTCTAGCCCCGCCCCCGGCCGCTCTCACGGCGCTCCCCCTCCCGACACAAGAGCGCCCCCGCAAAGCCGCTGCCCGAGAGCGCCGGCTGCAGAGCATCGGTCGGGCGCCGCGGGACTGCGCGTTGCCCCGGACGAACCCGGCCCCCGCCGCGGCCCCCGCCGCAGCCCCCACCTCCCCTGTTCTGATTGGCCACTTCTACTGCCTGTCAGGAGCCGGGAGGCGTGTCCGACCCCTCCCCCCCCCGGCCCAGGGCCGGTCACGGCAGCAACCACAGCAGCTGGGCCTGAGCGCGCCGCGCATGCGCCCTTCGGCCCGAGGGGCGGCTGCGGAGCCGGAGCTGCTGGCGCGGTGAGCAGAGGAGAGGGCGGGGGGGGAGGGGTCTGACCCGCCCCTTGCGAGCGCCCGTGTGCTGCGCCGGCCGAACCGACCGCGCGGGGGCGGGGCCGCAGCACGGGCTGAGCAGCGCCCCGCCCCGCCCCCCCGGGAGCGCGTAGGGGCCCTGTGCTGCGCGCTGTGCCGGCCGGCCGGTGCGCGGAGCTCGAGGGGTGCCCGGTTCCCCTCCGCCTGCAGCTGGAGAGCCCCCCGGGAGAGGCAGCCCCGTCCTGGGGGCACAGCGCTGCCGGGGAGTCCACACCCCGCCTGTGGGGCAGGAGCCCCGGGAGATCACGTGCAGGGCACCGGCCCTGTTCCTGGCCCCCTTCTGCGTGGGGCAGCAGCCCCATTGCTAGTGGCCCATTGTTTGGGGCCGGCTGGGGAGCCCCCCCCATGCAGGGCAGGCGCCCCTAGTGCCAGGGCCACCGCTCTTCTCCGCGGGGCTGCGTTCGTGTTCTTCCGCGGCTGGGCAGGGTTCCTGCAGCCTTCATCCCTGAAGCGTCGTGTGCCTGCGAGCCGGCAGGTTGCAGTGCCCATCTCCGGGGTCCCCTGCCCCCACTCGCAAGCTGCACCCCCATGCCCAAGGCACAGCAGGGCAGGAGTACCGTGTTGGGTGCCCCTCTGTGGGGCAGCAGCGGAAAGAGGCAGGACTCAATCTCGCATTCTCAGTGTGCGCCCTGGGGAGGAGAAGCCTCTGTTGCCCATTGGCAGAGTCAGGGCTGGGGTCCTGTGGGGCAGTAATGCCCTGGCGCAGGATCCAGCCACCTCTCTTTCTCGCAGCCCCATTCTGGGGGGGGTGATTTCATGCTCAGCTGGGTCCCTTCCCCACCTTCCAGGAAATCACTGGCACCAAGCGTGGGAGGTCAAGGAGCCCTGCTCCCCATCGGTGACTCTCGGCCAACAGGGAGAACAAAAGTTGCATTGGTGGACAGGGATAGAGCAGAAAACAGGCTTGTCGGCCCAGGACACAAGGACAGTCAATACCATGCACCTTGGGGTGAGGGAGCCCAGGGCTAGGACCGAGACACCCCACCCACACTCACCCCAAGCCCAGGCCAGACTGACCCACACATCTAGCAGCCTCCCTCACCCCTCCAGCCAGCCCCATCCTCTCTCTGTTCTCTTCCTGGGCAGTAAGTCTTGTCCCTCCCTTCTGGGATTAGAGAGGACATGGGCCATTTATCAGCTGTTGCCTGCATGGGAGGCTGCAGGGAGAGCCTCAGTCAGTGAGTCACACCCCAAATTCCCATCGCTATCTCAGTATTTGACGCTGTTGCTGTGGAAACTGAGGGAGCAACACTGAGACCCCTAAAATCCATGCAAGGGAACTAAACCCCCCAGTCTGCCATACTCCCCATCCCAGCCAGGCTGAACCAGCTGCCACTCCCCAGCAGTCTGGCCTCACTGTAGTGCCACAGATCCAAACTCGGTATGTTGGGGGGCAGGCTGACCAAGCAGGGTTTTGTCCCTTCACCACCCCCACTTCAACCAATGCCTGCCACACAGGACAGAGAGACTACCCTGTTAGTTGGTATTCGAGAGAGAGAGAGAGTTGACGGTTGTTAAAGTCCCTTTTCAGTAGAACACAAACTCTCAGGTCTTTATCAGCCTGGCCTGGTCCACTGAAGTGCTTCCTGGTGGGTTTGTGTATTTGGAGGTTTTTGATGCCTCTTTTATGTCCATTCATTCTTCATTGAAGAGTGTTTGCAGTCTGTCCTACGTACATGATGAGTGGGCATGGTTGGCACATGATGGCATATGCTGTTAGCTGAGGAACAGGAGAATGTGCCCTGTGATTCCGTGATTAACATGGTTAGGTCCAGTGATGGTATCTCCAGAATAGATATGTGGACAAAGTTGGCAACGGGGCTTGTTGCAAGGAAAAGTTCCAGGACTAATATTATGATATAGCCTGTGGCTGCTGGTGAGAATCCTCATAAGGTCCGGAGGTTGTCTGTAGGAGAGAACAGGCCTGTCACCAAGGGCCTTCTGGAGTGTGGCGTCATGATTTAGGATGGGTTGTAGGTCTTTAATGATGCGCTGCGGTGGTTTGAGTTGGCGGCTGGAGGTGATGACCAGGGGTGTTCTGTTCTTGGCTTCTTTGGGCCGATCTTGGAGTAGTTGGTTTCTGGGTATTGTCTGGCCCTGTCGATTTTATTTTTTTACTTCTCCTGGTGGGTAATCCAGCTTTATGAATGCTTGGCAGAGGTCTTGAAGTTTTCAGTCTCTCTGTAGGATCAGAGCAGATGCGATTGTATCTCAGGGCTAGACTGTGAACGATGGATCGTGTGGGCTGTGCTGGATGGAAGCTGGAGGCATGTGGGTGAGTGTGGCAGTCAGTGGGTTTCTGGTGATTCGTACTGTAGCGTCCAGGAAATGTCTTTCTCCTGTGGAGTGGTCGAGGCATAAGTTGATGGTGGGGTGCAGATTGTTAAAGTCTCGGTGGAATTCTTCTAGAGAGTGCTGGGAGGGTCCTTGCACTGGACCCCAAACCTAACTGAACTTTTCATCGCAATGAGCAATTTAGCGCCTCCCCAGCTCTGGCTGCAGGAGGTGGGGCCCAGCCCATCCAGCTGGGCTTGCAGGGCTCCGGGGCCAGCTGTCCCATGAAGCTGGAGCCAAAGCCGTCCAGGCCAACCCAGCTCAGGGAGGTCAGTCCCCAGAGCAAGGGGCTCCTAGAGGCAAAGGGGCAGGGCAGGGAGGGCCAGGCTCCACCCAGACCAGTGTGGGGGCTTTATTTACAGACTGGCAATTGTGTTGGCTGCCTGGACCTGTCCTGCCGGGATGGCCTTTCCCTCACAGGCAGGCCCATGCCATGCCCCACAGGACAGCCCCTTCTGTCAGTACCCCCGACTGCCTGTACCCAGAGCCCCATACAGCTCTGCCAGACGCGTGGCCCCCTACCCACCTCCCCCGCCCACAGCTCCATCTCAGCTGCCCAGAACCCCCTGCTCCCAAGTCCCCCAACACGCACTTCCTTCCCGCCACCTCACGGCCCAGCACCTCCCCCCTGGAAACTCCGTGCCCCCCACCTGCCTCCTGGCTGCACTCACTGGCCCTGCTGGAGGGTAACTGTGTTTGCCAGGCTGAGTTATCAGCACATCCAGGGCTGGTCCTGGCGTGGGGAATCGCTCCAGCTCATTGGGAGTGGAGCAGTCAGCCAAGCCAGGGCCTCCCTCTGCCAGGCTCCCTCAGGACACACTTGCCTGGAGGGGCCCAGCCAAGCCCCCGTAACTCTTTGCCCCCCCCCACACGCCTGGCTGAGCCTGCCTAGGACTCTGCAGCGCTCCCAGGCTGCTCAGCTGAGGAGAGAGGCAGGGGCCGGGTGGTGGGCAGCAGAGACGGCCCAGGGCCAGAGATGCACTGGGGTTCTGCCCCATGGAGAGGGGACAGGGGACAGAGCCACGGCCCTTTATCTCCCTGCCCCCGGCCAAGTCAGAGGCTGAGCCTGAGCCCTGGGGCAGCTGCTCCCCCCGGTGGTGCAGGCAGCCCTGGTGTTCTTTCCTCTGCTGCTGGTGCAGGGGGTCGAAGCTGCTCCCAGCCCCCAGTGCTCACTCAGCCCATAGAGCCGCAGGGCTGGAGGACCCAGCCCCATGGCTGGCAGAGCCCTCAGGGAACAAGGCTCCCCTATAGCCGGAGCACCGTGTCCTCATTTTTAAGCCCATCTCAGCTGTCAGGCAACCAAAATTCATGGTTTCAGCAAGTGCTGCTGGCTGAATTGATGTACTCACTTGGGGGAGAACAAAGCCAGCAGTCCTGTCGCACCTTAAAGACGAACAATAATGTAATGAGCTTTCATGGGGAGACCCACTTCAGGTGCTGGAGCAGAACAGAGAGAAAACTTCAGTTTTTCTTTCCCGCAAAAGCTCACAACCTAATAGATACGATTGTTAGTCTTTAAGGTGCTGCAGGACTGCTTGCTTTGCTTTGCGAGGATACACACTAGCATTACTACTCCTCTGAGGCGCATTTTAGGGGGGTTCTGAAGAATCTGCTCCAACAAATCCTTGAAAACTTCAATTTCATAGACAACTGGGAGGCTGCCGTACCTGTAAACATGAGCGTATTTGGTTCCTGTTGTATTTAATTTCCCCCCAGCTCTTTTTTTTAAGGTGAAACCAATGATACATGGCCCTGCGCTTCAGCTACTTTTGCGGGTTCCCTAGAAGCAGCCACCTCCATCTGCAACTGCAGCTTGTAAATATGGCAAATAGAACCTGTGCAGCTGGGTCGATTCGTGATTTGATCTCCTGTCTTTTTCACTCGTTCCTCTTGGGAACTCTCAAATATATCCCACAGGTATTAATTTGGCGGTGGATTTCACCAAAAGGCTGTTGTTCTGAAACCAAAGGAAGGGTAAACATGGAGTGGGTAGAAGTTTTGTAACATAAGTGTGCAAATAAATCTTAGTGTGCTCACACCAACGTTCATTTTTGGTCAAATTTCTGATAGGTATCAATGGCAGCAGTTTATCTGCGAAACGTGGATCAGTACTGGTTGGGAAGTGTTACAAGGCTCCAGCCCCATGACGAAATGGCACACAAATGTGTGTGTTCTTTTAATGGTGACCGACAGAAACAGTTTAAGTTTTTGAAAAAGGACTCCTCAGACAGTGACGACAGTCAGGTTATATGTCAAACAGGTGGAGGATGTTTTTCCGTTGCTCATGGTGGCCGGGATGACATCACACAACATCTTCGAACAAAAAAACACAAAAGGGCTGAACGAACTCAGTGTGCAACGCCAAGAGTTTCGGAATTTTTGGTTGAGCAAAACACAGGCGCTGATCAAACACATGCAAGTGAGGGGCTGTTTGCTTACCATTCTGTGCGCCATGGACACGGTTTCAGATCAAGTCATTGTACCTCACAGGTGATTAAAAACCTTCACCAACCCAAGTTCTCGTCTGCACCTTCAAAATCTGAAGCAATAATTCGCAGTGTATTAGCTCCACTGTCGACAGAAGAACTACAGTGTGATTTGGAAAAGTGCTCGTTTATCACACTGTGTGTGGATGCATCAAACAAAAAGGGTCAAAAGCTGTTCCCTGTTCTCGTGCGCTATTTTCATCCAGATAGTGGGATACACACCAAAATTATTGATTTTTCTTCTCTGCCGTGTGAAACTCCTGAGGTGCAGTGTGAATTTCTGTATCAGTTAATTGAGAAACATTCTCTTGGTGAAAAGCTTGTTGGGCTCTGTGCCAACACCGCCAATGCAAATTTTGGTGGTGCTAAATGCGCTGGGAACAACCACGTATGGCGGAAACTGCAAGTGAAACTAGGGAAAAAGATCTTTGGTATCGGTTGTGGTGCTCACGTCGTTCACAATTGCCTGCAAGCGGCAGCCGACTGTCTTCCAATTGATTTAGAGTCCTTTGCTCTGAAAGTTTACAAATACTTTCACATTTACTCTGTGCGTGTTGAAGAATTGAGAGAGTTCTGCCAATTTGTCCACCTTGAGTATTCCAAATTGCGAGAGCACAGTAGCACCCAATTCCTTTCTCTTGGTCCAGCGCTAGAACGAATTCTGTTGACTTTTGATGGCCTCAAGGCATATTTTCTCTCTCAAGACAAATGCCCAACACTGCTCAAGAAAGTCTTTGACGACCCTTGCACAAAGCTGTGGCTTGCTTTTGCTACTAAGCAAATAGGCATCTTTCAGAAGACAGCAGAAGCAATCGAGAAAAGTGACGCATCACTTACAGAAGTTGCATTGCATATTCGTGCCCTTCAAAATAATTTAGCAGAGAGGCTCAGAGAAAGATTTGTCACATCACACACAAAGGTCCTGCTGCAGTCTTTGGTTGAGGGCGAGGAAATGAACGAACAGGAATTTTATGATGCAGTTGATAATTTTTATTCAACGTCTCTGATGTACTTGGGGCACTGGAAACCTGCCTTTGAGTGCACGGAAAAGCTCGAGTGGGCCCTGTTGAGAAGCATGCCGGTGTGGGACGATATCCAGAGCAGTGTTGCCATTTGCTGCACAAGAATTCCCACCCTACGTTTGATAGATGAGAATCGTCTCTTTGATGAATGGAGAAATGCAAAACCAATAATTTCCTGTCACATGGCCGACTGGAACATGCAGAAAACCCCCATTTCTGAAAGGTGGCGGAAAGTTTTTCAGGAGATGGACAAGAAGGCAGTAGAATACTCCAATCTGGCAAAGGCGGTCGAGTTTGTTTTGTGTTTGCCAGGCACCACAGCCCCTGTTGAACGTGTCTTCTCAGTCATGAATGCAGTTTGGTCACCTGAAAAATCACATCTCAGTGATTGTACCAGGAAGGCCATTTTGTTGGTGCAAGTGAATTTTGACCTAGACTGTGCTGCGTTTTATGAGAAGTTGCTGAGAAACAAGCAGATCCTTCAAAAAATTGCTTCACAAGACAAACGCAGTCAGCCAGAAATACCGCACTCGGGACGACAGCACGATGAGGGCAAGGCCGACACGTCTCAAGAGCAGACGCCACTTAATTGTAAGTAGATATTTGCAATTTGTTACCTAATAGTTATTATAGTGCAGTGTCTTTGTAATGGGCGCTTAGTAAACTCAATGTTGTTCTGAATGTTTGTACTGCCTAGATCTGATTGCAGTTGAACTCGCTGAAGTCCAAGTAATTTTACTAAGTGCCCTGTGTTTGGAATGGTGAAATATGGTTACCCCAGAGCCAAAGGGGGACTACAGAATCTCTCCCTGTCCCCCAGGCTCTGGGACTGCAGAAAGGGACTCGCTGGCTGCAACGAGTATGGGATGCTGTGGGGAGCCCCTGGCCCTGGCCAGAGCCTCTGGGGCTGCCGGGCGGGGGGGTGGGTGGGGATGGGCTCAGAACCCATAGCCTGGGCTGCAGCTGAGAGAGGGGAATCTCCAGCAAGGCCAGTCTGGCTCTTCATAGCAGCCTCTCCCTGGGTGGGCAGCATCCCCAGCCCAGCCAGGGACTCCCCCAGCGCAGCCCTCTGGGAAGGGGAGAGACCTGTCCCCCACCTTGTTTCCTCTTCAGCCCCTCCCTGCCTCCCCCTTTTGTCTTTGCTCGCTCTAATGCATTGGCCAGCCGGACTAGAGGTGAGGGTGGTGCCAGGTTCTGTTGATCCGGATCGATGCTCCGATGTTGACAAGGAGAGGAACCCAGCTCTGTCGTGGGGCACACGTCTTCTATAGCTCTTAGTCCATAGTGCTGGTTCGGTCCCACTGCCCCAGGCACTGGGAGTCACCAGTCAGTGGCAGATGGGTTTGACCTTTTGCCAAGGCCCCAGGTTTCTGTGTGACTCATCACCTACCTTGGTCTTCCTCTCTGGGTGGGTCACTGCTGTAGAGTCCAGCTCTCATTGTCCTTCAGCCACCAAGTCTTTGTTGTGCAGACAGGCGGCTCCGGGGGTAACTCTCTCAGCATCCACATTCACACCTCCGGGTGCATCTCACTCACACTCCTCCTCACCCAGGCAGCGCAAGGTTTCCAGGCTAATACCGCGGTAAGGTGGGGTCTTAGGTCCTATATGGAATCCGGCACAAAGTGTCTTATGACTATAAAATAACCAACGTAAAGGTGAAGACAAAGGCACAAAAGTCTGTGGCCTGTTAAAAAGCTACGGGGCGATACAAAGGTGCATCTTAATACAGCGTCCACTGAAAGGTACGTGACTGTCCACGGCTCCTACAGCCGCCGCTGGGTCCCCGCCCCCACCAATCGGTGTCTGCTTCCCGCTCAGCCCCCACCCACCTCTGCTGCAGCTTGGCACCTTTTATGCCTGGCAAGAGTTGGGCGTTGTCTGGCCACGGGCGAGGGCAGCGGTGAGCACTGAGCGCCCCAAGCAGTGGCTGAGCCGGAGCAGCTGGTTCTGTGCAGTTCCTCTCGCTGCTCCCCGGGCAGTCGCTGGGTCTGTCTCCAGGGGCGCCCCGTGCTGGGTGGGGAGGCCTGTGCTGGGCTCTGGTGGCAGAGGGGCAGGGCAGCAGGGAGTGGTGCTGGCACTTCGGGGGGAGCAGCACATAGGCTGGGGGTGTCTCTGGTTTGCAGGGGGCTGCTCAGGCCCCCCCCCCAGCTGTTGCTCCTCGGGATGCACCGAGCATGCTCAGTACTGGCTGCTGTGGCCGCTGCCCTCAGGTGGGGCCAGGCGCAGCTCTTGGCGCATGACGGGCAGTAGAAGGGGCTAATCACAGCGTGGGGTGGGCAGGGTCACAGCAGGGGGCAGAGGTGGGGCTGGAGGGAACAAATCAACTGGAGGGGCAGGGCTTGGGTCAGACGGGCAGGCGTGGCCTGGGCCGGGGACAGACGGGATGGGGGCCCTGTCGAGGGGCTGACTGTCCCTTTCTGCCCAGGACATGGTGGCTTCTCTGCCTGGTTCCCTGCAGCGCTGGGAGAAGCTACTCAAGGCCAGCTGCTGGGCCAGGGCTGCAGTGCAACGCCCTCTCTTGCTGAGAGTGTGGGCAGCGAACTCTGAGAGCAGCTGCTTGTGACACTGCAGCAATTCCCCCGCCCGTGATTCGGCTGAGTGAATGGGGCTGGCTCAGCCTGCTGCCCCCTCGGTCCTAGCGCTGAGTTCCAGGGTCTCTTTGCCTCCCCCACCCCACCCATCCCTGCCATGACGGCAGACAGTGCACAACCAGGCCATCTTACGCAGGCCTGACAGAGGGGGCGTGTGCACTTATGTCTTTGGGGCAGGGGAGCTCTTGTTCGTCAGAAACGCTGGGTGCTCAGAACCAAATCCCGTTGTTGCAGGTTGCAGTAATCTTGAAACTTCAGCCTTGAATATAGAGAAATGATGTGGATTTAGGATCCGACTTGTGTGTATTGTTTATGTAATAACTAGGGCTGTCAAGCGATTAAAACAATTAATTGTGCAATTCTGTGGCCCTTCGTGGCTTAGCCGTCCAATACTGGATTTGCACGGTCGATTGGCGTAACCGCCTGTCAGTCTATTTCCGAATTCTGGTTTCTGTCTTAGAAGGAAAAACTCTCGAAGTTCTTTAGCGTGGCTTGTACATATACTATCAAAGAATGAGGTGCCCTGTCATAGCGATCGTTGCCAAATGTAGATTCCCAAGGTTTTGGATGAATGTTGAATTTTTTCCTGGTACTTTTGCATGTATCCTTGAATCTTACCTTGGTCTTCCTCTTGTTCTCAACCCACCTGACCATTCACCGAAGAGGATTTCTTTGGGAAGACGTTCATCACCCATTCTTCTCACGTGAACAAGCTGTTGTGGTCCTCCGCTGTTGAGGATCACTATGAGGCTGGGCGTGCCACATCTTGACAGGACATCTGCATTTGAAACTTTATGTTGCCAGTTGATAGTCATAATTCTGCTAAGGCAGCGAAGATGGAAGCTGTTCAGTTTTTTCTTCTGATTCGAGTAAGCGGTCCATGCCTCAAAACCATATAGCAGGACACTCAGGACACGTGACTTGTAGATTAGGATGTTTGTTTTCACTGTCGGCTTAGGCTTGTTCCATGCTCGTTTCGTAAGTCTGCCAAAAATTGTAGCTGCCCTCCCGATTCTGATGTTCAGTTCTTTGTCCATGGATAGGTTTGCAGTGACAGTAGATCCAAGGTAACAGAATTGTTGAACCACATCTAATAGGCTGTTATCCAGAATGATGTTGGGTCGCCGAGGTATACCTTGAATGAATACCACAGTTTTCTTCATGCAAACAAAAACACGGGAAAACAACTTGCAGGCTTTGGCTAGAGAATCCATCAGTGACTATAGCGTGTCTTCATTACGAGCGACGAGGGCGGCATCATCTGTGAAGAGGAGTTCCCTGATGAGGACTTTCTTGACCTTAGTTTTGTCCTTGAGTCTTGCCAGGTTGTAGAGAGAGCCGCCCAATCTAATGTGGAGAAATACATCGCTGTCTGAATTTTGAAATGTGCAATTTAGTAGAACAGAGAAGAATGTGCCAAAGAGGGTAGGGGCAAGAACACGCCCTTGTTTGCCCTCCACTGTTCATCGCAAATGGTTCCGATGTAGATCCATCATATTGCACTGTTGCTTTTGTGGTTTTGTGAAAGGATGTTTTGCAGTTGAATAGGGTCAGTGGGCAGCCAATCTAGGTTAATGCTCTGTATAGTCCTGACCTACTAACTGGGTCAAACGCCTTTAGTAAGTCCACAAATGCTATGAATAACAGCTTTCCTGGTTCTCTGCATTTTTCCTGTAGTTGTGGAAGTGAGAAAATCACGTCCATCATTGACCCGCCAGCCCTGAAGCCGCATTGTGTTTCTGGATCTCAGTAACACAAAGATCTCAGCAAACTGAGAGATTGGGCAGCAAAATGGCAAATGAAATTTAATGTGGGTAAGTGTAAGGTAATGCATGTTGGAAAAAATAACCCAAATTACACGTACTACATGATGGGGTCAAATTTAGCTACGACAGATCAGGAAAGGGATCTTGGAGTTATAGTGGATAGTTCTCTGAAGACATCCACGCAGTGTGCAGCGGCAGTTAGTAAAGCAAATAGGATGTTAGGAATTATTAAAAAAGGGATCGATAATAAGACAAAAGATATCATACTTCCCCTATATAAAACTATGGTACGCCCACATCTTGAGTACTGCGTGCAGATGTGGTCTCCTCACCTCAAAAAAGATATATTGGCATTAGAAAAGGTTCAGAAAAGGGCGACTAAGATGATTAGGGGCTTGGAACGGGTCACATATGGGGAGAGGCTAGAGAGACTGGGACTTTTCAGTTTGGAAAAGAGGCGATTGAGGGGCGATAAGATAGAGGTATATAAAATCATGAATGGTGTGGAGAAAGTGAATATAGAAAAATTATTTACCTTTTCCCATAATACAAGAACTAGGGGACACCAAATGAAATTGATGGGTAGTAGGTTCAAAACTAATAAAAGGAAATTTTTCTTCACACAGCGCACAGTCAACCTGTGGAACTCCTTGCCCGAGGAGGCTGTGAAGGCCAGGACTCTATTAGGGTTTAAAAAAGAGCTAGATAAATTTTTGCAGGTTAGGTCCATAAATGGCTATTAGCCAGGGATAAAGTATGGTGCCCTAGCCCTCAGAACAAGGGCAGGAGATGGATGGCAGGAGATAAATCACTTGATCATTGTCTTCTGTTCTCCTTCTCTGGGGCACCTGGCATTGGCCACCGTCGGCAGATGGGATGCTGGGCTGGATGGACCTTTGGTCTGACCCAGTATGGCCGTTCTTATGTTCTTATGGATAGACTCCATCTGCGAGTTTTTGGAGGCGTTTGAGAATGACACGGGCAAATGTTTTGTCTGTGAGACTCAGTAACAAGAGGCCTTTGTAGTTGTTGCAGTCACCCTTGTTGCCTGTGTTATTATAGAGTACGATATTTGCATCCTTCATGTCCTGTGGGACACCTCCTACTCTCCAACATTTAGGAGTAAATCGCAGCGGAAGGGGAGGAGCACAGCCTTGTTTGCCTTCAGGACTTCAGCTGGAATTCTGTCATTTTCTTTGGAGAGAGCATCAAGACCTTGGGAAAGAGCCTCCTCCGTAGGCCCTGCATCTAGCTCAGACATTTCTGGAAGAGTTGGGCTGAGGTTGTCAAGTTCAGCTTGTGTTGCACGCTCGTGGGAATAAAGACTTGAGTAGTGTTCCACCCATCTGGACATCTGCAGCTTCTTGTCTGTGATCACCTGTCCATTGAAATGCTTCAGTGGGGCGACTTTGGTAACATTTGGGCTGAGTGCCCTCTTCAATCCTTCAGGTCACCCAGATCAGATGCCTTTTGAATATTAGAACATAGGTCGGCCGAGTACTTGTTCACACACCGCCTGGATTCTCTCTGAAGGAACCGATCTTGCACATCGAAGTTGATCTCTTATGCTTTGAGATGGGTTCTTTGTGTTGTTCAGATGAACCTGGTGTTTTTCTTCAAGAAGAGGCCTAAGAATATCAGCATTTTCATCAATCCAGCCTTTGTTAGAGAGTTTACATGTTCCAAAGGCAGATTTGGCACATTCATATATCGCATCTCCCAGCATAGACCATGTTTCATCAACAGTCTGTTGGTCATGTTTGTGTTCCGTTTTGCGAGTAAGATCATCTGTGAAGACAGAGCATTTCAGCGCATCTCTGGTATTGAAGGTATTTATTTTTGGCTTATGGCATTCCTTTGTCATGTAGAGTTTCTTTGGGCGATTTTTCACTCTGCTGATGATCAAGGAGTGATCAGTGTCACAGTCTGTGCTGTGACACGTGCATGTAATTTTGATGGTGTTGAGATGTTTCCTGCACGCCATTACAAGGTCAAGTTGATGCCAGTGACCAGATCTGGGGTGGTGCCATGAAACCGTATGACACTCTTTCAAGTTAAAGAAAGAATTAGTGATGCAGAGCTGATTCTAAGAGCTGAACTTGAGAAGCCTTTGACCATTTTGTTCATTTTCCCAGTACTCTGATGACCGAGGCAGATGGGCCAGGAATGATGGTCGCGTGCAACTCTTGCGTTGAAGTTGCCAAGGATGTACAGTTGTTCGCCAGTTGGAAAGGAGTCAATAACTTTCTGAAGATTATAATGCGTGGACCTTGTCTTTGCGGATGACGCCAACATGGGTGCTTAAGCACTGATGATGTTGACATATCCTGACTTGGTGCAGAGCTTCAGGAATATAATACGTTCCAATTCAGCTGTGGGTGTGTTGAAGGATTTCAGCAGATTGTTCCCAACAGCAAATCCAACTCCGTAGAGGTGGCGTTCTTCTGAACTCAAGCCCTTCCAAAAGAAAATGTAGTTGGTTTCTTTCACTGACCCAACATCTGCCGGCCTGGTTTGCTGGGGAGCAGAGAAGTCAATGTTCCGTTTGTGTAGCTGTTGATTGATGACTGCTGTTTTGCATATTGAGTCAGTGTTTGTAAGGTCATGGGTAGATTCACGTCCCAGACGCATGGTCTACACATTCCAGCTACCGAGCCGGAGGCAAGTTGATTTATTATTTTGTTGTTTGGTGGGTACTTCATTTACATCTACTTTTTGATATTTGGACTGTCCCAATGCACCCAATGAGGAAGCCAGATGTGGCGGATCAGCACCTTGTTGACTGAGGGCTGCCTGGCTTGAGGTGGGTGGTAGCTGACGAGTGGAGCGCAATGACTCCTCCCACTGAGGAAAGTGACCTGTGGTGGTGTCCTCTTTGCCAGTTGAGGAGGGCTTAGAACCCGTAACTGTCACTTCCCATGTTGTTTCCATGCTATCAGCAAGGATGGAGCGTCTTCTCCATTTGACACCCTCTTACACACTGCATTGCCTGGGCTAGTGTTTGGAGTAAATGCGTTGCCCAAGAGGCACTGTCCCCCTCTCGGTCGCCCCAGTTGAATCCAAAGGAGAGACAACAGTCAGTACGTTTGGAACTGAGGTGACTGCAAGGAGATGCCGGAGAGCAGGTTTGACGAATCCTCCCTGCTGACCACCTTAGGGTCTCCACTCCAGATTTTCTGTCTGGGTTTAATCCCATATCCTTTGGATCTCCCGAACCTACCCATCAGGCAGTGGGGGATTTTCTGACAGGGTTGTCTTCCCTGGGGTGACATAAGGGTCACACTCCCTTGGATGCTGGTGCCCAAATCATGGTTTGTTTGCTGTTTGGATTATCCAAAATAAGGCAGGGACCTGAGTATCCCTGGCCCTCCCCTCATGCAGAATGTGGGGGCAGAAGCCGCCCAGTCCGCCCACCTGCTGTCATGCATGGGGGTCTGCGCTGCCCGCCTGGTGCCCGTGGGCTGCTGACGCTGCTGCTACCCCTGCTCGGGGCTTGCGGAGGACCATGTGAGCAAGAAGAAGTAACACATGGCAAATGGCAGGGAGGATCGGGCTGGTTCAGTCCAACCTGACACCACCTGCTCCTCTGTCTCAAAGCTCCCCCGTCACCTGCAGCCCCCCTGCCCCCTCGGCCTGGCCCGCTCCCAGCACCCTCTTATCTCTGGCCTGGCCTGCTCACAACACCCCCCTGCACCTTCCAGCCTACTCCCAACAGCCCATGACCTACCACACTCCCAAAGCCCACCATCCCCATCCCTTAACCCACCTCCCTGGTAAGTTAAGGACTTAATTGCGCAATGAATCGAGCTGTTAAACAATAATGATACAATGGGCAAGACAAACACACACAAAACAGTGTGTAGCAACACAAACGCACACAGAACACACGCACACAGTGTGTAACAGTGCAGGTACGCATATACTCACAGTGGTATAGAAACACAGACCACGCGTCTGCCAGAGAGCTGAGTCAGGAAGGCAACCAGCTGGCAGCCCCACAGGGCAGGTCACAATGAGGGAGTACTGGCTTCCCCCTGCCACAGGGGACCAGGCCTGGAGCATCATCATCTGCTGGCAATCCCATGGGGGGGCCAGAGCACTGGGGCTGCCCCCAGCTGGGGTCCCATGGTTGTGGGCTAGGAGCTTGCTGGGGTGCAGAGCCCCACAGATGCAGGACCCTGGCTGGGAGGAGACTCATGGCTGGGAGCTGGCTTGGGCGTGGGACCCCAGACAGGGACAGCCCTCTGGCTGGGAGTCAGCTGGGGGCGTGGAGTGGCACTGATAGCCCAAAGCCGTGGGACTGGCCAGGAGCAGGCCCGCAGCTGGGAGGTGGCTGGGGCAAGAATCCCTGGTGTTCCTGCAGTCGTGGGACCCTAGCCCGAGCAGGGAACCAGCAGCTCTGGCTGCGAGTGCGGTGGAGCCGCTCCAGCAACCCCAGCTGTCAAGTGAGGCGGCGTTAAAACATGTTAATTCTGCCCTGCGTTAATCACAGGCATTAACCCAAGTTAATTGGCAGCCCTAGTAATAACCCTTCCTAAGCATTTGCTCAAAATGTCAGAGTCTGCCATGTCGGTCAATGGGAAACGAGTGTGGGGAGATTGGGGCTGTGGAAGGGTTTAAAGCCCCTTCTGAAGTGTCTCCAATTGCCCTTCTCCCCGCCAGGCTGCAGAACGCCCAGGTCCTGCTCCAGATCAGCCCCTGCCCCAAAGAGACGGAGAGAGGAAATGGCTGTGGCGGAGCCGGTGACCTTCGAGGAGGTGGCTGTGTGTTTCTCGGAGGAGGAGTGGGCGCTGCTGGACCCGGGGCAGAGAGCCCTCCACAGGGATGTGATGCGGGAGATTTATGAGACCGTGCGCTGGCTGGGTGAGGATCCCTGTCCCCTGGGGTGTTGGAGGCTGTGTGGGCCCTGCAGCAGCTGGGTTGGCTTTGGTTCAGGGTCCTTCATTGCCCCCCCGGCCCCAGTGTCAGGAGTGTCAGTCCCAGTGGTCATTGGCTCCTGTGTGAGAGACTGGCCCCTCCACGGGCCCTCCCAGGGGAAGCAGGTCCAGGGTCATGGCAGTGCAGCTGCCCGTCCCACAGCCCAGGTCTCCATGTGCTTCCCCACCAGCTTGGCCGTGTTCTGCCTTGGCCGGAGGTGTGAGTGGGAGGGCGCAGACGGGAACGGCAGGTACCAGAGCTGTGGGGCTGGGGCTGGCTGCTGTCAGTGCTGCAGGGTACCCGGTGCCAGTGTGCTGAACCCCTGGGAGGAGGGTGCGGTTCCCGGAGTCCTTTCCTGGCTGTGGCTGATCTCAGTGACATGCTGGTTCCTGCCAGTGGGAGGGGCTGGGCTCTGGGGCTGAGGGGGGTGATGAGGCAGCTCACGCTCTGTGAGTGTTCCCTGGGGTTGGGTGGTGGGGGGCTCTCTCATAGATAAACGTGAGCAGAGCTCTTCTGGCATTTCAGGCCCTGAACTTAGTCTCAGGAGACTTGTGTTCAATTCCCTGCCCCGACACAGACTTCCTGTATGAGCTTGGTCCATACCCGGCTCCCTAATCATCAGCAGCCTGGCCCTACCCAGAATTCACCTGGCTGCTCAGACAACTTCTACCTCCTGCTACTTCAAGAAGTGCATCCAAGCCAAAGACAGGGCAAGCCAGGAGCTTGCCAGCAAGGAGATCTGCGGCCAGAGTCCTTGGGGAACTAGAACTCTGCTAGGGCTTCTTACTCCAAGTTCTAGTGACCTACCATGTGGCACCTGCAGCCTGAGCTTTGCCTGGGGCCTCAGTTTCAGACCTTCCAGCCCTCGCAGAGCTCACGTTCTGAGTCGAGTGTTCCTGTCCTCCCCTGGGCTGGGGGTTAGAACGGGCCATGAGAGAGGCATTGGTGTACCTAGAGGGTGCAGCAGGGTGCTCGGCTCACCGAGGGAATGGGCTGGGCCGTTCCCGAGGCAGAGGTGATGCACCTTTGCTCTAGGTGAGTGTGCCAGGTGGGGAAAGAGCCTTTCTGGGTGGGCGACTCAGCTCCTGGGGCTGGAAGCAGTAATGGCTCAGACCTCAATGGGCAAGATGAGCACTTGGTTAACTGCCCCGCAAGCAGGATTTCCAGATTCCAGAGCTCATGGGATCTCTTGGGCAGAGCGAGGAGAGAAGCGGCACATCCCAGACCTCCAGGGCTGTGAGGAACAGGAGATCATCAGCGACCCCCACACAAGGGAGCAGCCAGCTAAAGACGCTCTCACGAACCGGTTTGTGTCCTCATAGCCCATGTCACTTGTGCGTTTTCATCCAGTCCACCTGACCCTCCAGCTTGTCTTCAGCTCCAGCCAGAGGGTGGGGGCAGGGCTGGATTCTCTCCTCTGGGGAAAGGTTGTGAGGGAGGAGGTGAACTCAGCTTATGAGTATTCAGCCGACTGAGCAGTTATTTGGTGTGTGTCCCCCTTTTCTGTTTCTCTGTCTGAGTTCTCCTTTCATCTCAGCACAGAAAATGATTCTTCCTCTGTCCCAGCAGGTGAGGGGATGGTGATTGAGAACAATGAGAAGAATCTTCAGCAGGAAGGATTGGAGCCAGTGGATCCAGGTGGAATGTTACTGGGAAGAGCTGAAGGATGCATTTCTCAGAGTCTGGAGCCGGGGGAGACTGGTGAAACTCAGCATAGCCCAGAAAGAGAGCAGGGAAACTTCAGCCACAGGAGCAGATGGGTGAAAAGAAACAAGCCAACCGTTCAACAGAAAATCACACATCAACAAGCACCTTATACTTGCAGTGACTGGGGGATAGTCTTCTCATGGAGACAGGCCTTTATTTTACACCAGAAAATCCACACAGGGGAGAGAGGTTTCAACGGTCTTGGCTGTGGGAAAAGCTTCTGTCATCTTTCAACTTTTACTGATCATCAGAGAACCCGCCCAGGAGAGAACCTGTTCATCTGCTCTGACTGTGGGAAAAGCTTCAGTTGGCTTTCATCTCTTAACAGTCACCGTACAGCTCACACAGGACAGAAACCCCATAACTGCTCTGACTCTGGGAGAAGCTTCAGAGAGAACTCAGACCTTGTTCGACATAGAGCTCCCACAGGGGAGAAGCCCTTCAAATGCTCGGCCTGTGGGAAGTGCTTCAGTCGGCGTTCCTATCTTAAAAGGCATCATACCATCCACACAGCAGAGAAACCCTACAGCTGCTCGGAGTGTGGGAAGCGGTTCAGTCAGCTCTCATACCTGAGTGAACATCAGATCATACACACCGGCGAGGGCCCCTACAACTGCTCTGATTGTGGGAAAAGCTTCAATAGGGGCTCACACCTTGTTGCACACAGGAGAACCCACACAGGAGAGAAACCCTTTAACTGCTCGGACTGTGGGAAATGCTTCAGTCGCCGCTCGTCTCTTAAGAGTCATCGTGCAATTCATATAGCAGAGAAAGCCTATAGCTGCTCTGAGTGTGGGGAGAGGTTCAGTCAGTGCTCAGATCTTACTGAGCATCAGATCATACATAAAAGAGAGGGAACCAACAACTGCTCAGACTGCGGGAAGAAGTTCAGTCGGTGCTCACCTCTTAACAGTCATCGTACAACCCACAGAGGGCAGAAACCCCATAACTGCTGTGATTGTGGGAAAAGCTTCAGACAGAGCTCAGACCTTGTTAGACATAGGAGGATGCATACAGGAGAGAAACCCTTCAAATGCTCTGACTGCGGGAAAAGCTTCAGTCGTCACTCAAGCCTTATTGATCATCAGAGAACCCACACAGGAGAGAAACCCTACAACTGCTCTGACTGTGGGGAAAGCTTCAGACGGAGGTCACACCTTGTTAGGCATAGTAGCATCCACACAGGAGAGAAACCCTTCAACTGCTCTTACTGTGAGGAAAGCTTCAGAGAGAACTCAGAGCTTGTTAGACATCAAAGAAGCCACCAAGGGGAGAACTCTTCAACGGCTCTGACTCCTGCAAAACTTTCAGTCAGAACACAATCTTCAGTGAATAACGAAGAATCAACATAGGGGAGAAACCTGAGGTCCCTTTAAGCTGTGTGGCCATGTGCGTGTGCAGCAGCCTATCAAGGGCCATGAAGATGCTTTGGGCTTTCGTGGGAGAGCTGCCTCTATCCCCTGGTCTCAGCCCCGTTCCAGCCCTACCACGGTGGGGGCCACTCGGCTATGCCCCAGCCCCAGAGCTGCCATGGCAGGAAGATGTGCCCTCTCCCCAGCGCATCACAGTAGCACCTGAGGGGGCGGGGGTGGAAAGAGAGCATAATTACTGCCTTCCCAGAGCACTGACCCCAGAGGAGTTGAGTTTTATTCCCTAGAACTGGGCTCTGGGGCTGGTAGTTGCTGTTAACAGAAAAGAATCCAAGTCATAGACATTCAACAGGTTTCATCCAACTGTGAAAAAGATCCTAATGCCATAGAGCAGGAAAGGAAAAACCATGCTAGAAACTGTAGAAGGTAGTACAGGTTAAACCTCTCTAGTCTGGCACCCTCTGGACCTGGCTGGAGCTGAACCAGAGAATTTGCCGAGCCACGGGAGGTCAGTATTGTATAGCAGCATTACCAATCCTTCCACTGGTTCCTGTGTTCTTAGGGGACATTTAGGCTATATTTAGACTGTGGTTGCTATTTTGGAATCAAAATGTATTTTGAAATAGTAACGCCATGGCTTTTCTCTGTGCTGCAAATAGCAGCATTGTTTTGAGTGTAGTTTTCTGGTTCCGCTGCCCCTCCATGAGAGGAATAAGGGGACCATTAAAATAGGCCCTTTTTCCCAAACTTCCGTGCCGTTTGGATGTTTGAAATAAGGTATCTCAAAGTAATTTATGCAATTTGTGTTGAGCAAATAGCATCAATTACTTCAAGTTACAACTGCAGTCGTAAACAAAGCTTTAGGGGCAAATTACAGCTAAATAATAGTACAGAACACTGAGCCAGGACTGGTGACTGTAAACAAACTTTATGAGACAGCATGTAACTTGGCCACACCTGTGTTAAATGGAAATCCAGCCAACTAAAATCACGCTGGACGATGGATGTTGCCAGACCAGAAAGTGACGGATTCGTGAGGTTCAGCCTGCACAGTCTTAAAACTGCCTAAGATTGAAGGTAATTCTTGTAAAATAAAACTAGAATTGGTTATATATATAACAACATAATATATATATAGTGCCCTCTCAAATACATGGTGATGGAAAGTCTCAGAGGCGTAGCTCTGATAGTCTGGAGTTTCACAGGTAACAAGCAGTCCTGGAGCAGCTTTGAGACTAACAAATTTATTGAGCCATGAACTTTTGTGGAGGTGAAACCCACTCCATTTCTGTCTGAAGAAGTGGGTATTACCCACCAAAGCTCATGATCTCAAAAGTTTGTTAGTCTCTAAGGTGCGACAGGACTGCTCGTTATTTATCAGATTCACGGTCTGTTTTGTCAATGTAGCAGTCACAAGATTTTAAAAATTGTAACTTTCATTAGGTCAGATATTTTAATTTGAAATGTCATGGTGCTGCGATTGTAGGCATCCTGATGGAAAAAGGACTTGTTGGGTGTGAGGGGGTGTCATTAAGTTAGTGTTGGGGGGAAGGGTGGTGTTATTGCTGCCTTTACTTCTGCACTGCCTCTGGTGGGGTGCTACCTTCAGAGCTGGGCACCTGGCTAAGAGCCCTAACTCTCCAGCCACCTTGCTCTGAAGCGGTGCAGAAGTGGGGGTGGCAGTATCACCTCCCTTCTAAAATATCATACACCAGTGACTCATCCAGGCGTCGAGACCCTGCAGATCCTCAGTGTGAGAGGATACCTGACATCACACACTGATAGGTTTGCAAGGTGTGAATTGGGAGGGCTTTGTTCCAGGTGGGCCTTCAAGGGCTGATTAAATTGGAGGCCAGGCTTGGAGTTGGGCCTACCCAGCCAACAGCCTTACAAGACGGCAGCCAAAGTGAACACTATGAGCAGCAAACAGAAGCAGCCAACAGGGAGTTAGCCTGGGAATTTGCTTTGTGGGGGAGCCCCATAGCTGTTGTCCCTGTCTTACAGGTTTGTTTCTCTTGTGTCCATTAAGGCAGCACTAGAAACGTCTAGGGGAGCTCTCTAAAGAAAGGGGAAAAAAGGACGGTGACATGTCTACCAAGAAGTCTGCTGTTGTGACCCGCTCAGCATGTGCCATGTTTGTCTTCCTCCCAAAGGACAGGAAGAATTTGATATGTCCCAAGAGTGCAAGCTGGTTGCCATTTTGGAAGAGAATGTTAAGAGGACTTGAGGTGCAAATATCAACCCTCAGGTCTATCGCAAAGTCTTCAGCTTGTCTGGACAGAAGGCATCACTGAGTGCTGCAGGAACAGCGGGCTGCTCAAAACACGGAAGAAAACTGGAAGCTTGTTACCTCCAAGAGAAGAAAACCAGTTCAGAGCTCTTCAATTCAAGTGGAGTTAAGCAACCGCTTTCAGCCTCTCTGCACAGGTGATATGTTGGAGATAGCTGGGCAGACTCCTCACAGGAAACAGAGTAGAAGACGACCCCGTGGATTGTAAGATATGGGATATACAGTGCTAGGGATAGGGGTTGTACGACCACCACCCTTCAGAGAAGAAGACAGGTTGTTGTGGTCGGGGGCTCCCTCTTACGAGGGACAGAGTCATCCATCTGCCATCCAGACCTCGAATCCCAGCAAGTTTGCAGCTTGTTGGGAGCTAGAATCTGATATGTTACAGAATCTCTTCCAAAAATTATCAAACCTGCAGACTATTACCCCTTCTTACTTCTCCATGTAGATACTAAAGACACAGCCAAGAGCGACCTTGACAAGATCACTGTGGATTACATAGCCCTAGGAAGAAAGATCAAGGAATATGGTGCACAAGTGGTGGTGTCATCCATCCTCCCTGTGGAGGGAAGGGTTCCAGGTAGGGATCATTGAATCGCTGAGATAAATGCCTGGTTGTATAGGTGGTGTCTCAGAGAAGGATTTGATTTCTTTGACCATGGGGTTCTCTTTCATGAACAAGGATTTCTAGAAAGAGATGGGATCCACCTAACGAACAGAGGAGAGTATCTTTGCAGGCAGGCTTCCAAACCTAGTCTCCGGCTCCGCTCTTTCAGAAGAGGGAAGGTAACCGCGTCAGCTCTCCCTTTGGGAAGAACACAGAGGTCTTTTGAAAGGGCGGATTGAACCTTCAATCCACTTTTGGTGTGTTGTCATGTGCTTTCAAGAGGCTGTCATTTGATTTTTAGCCTTTTGAAAGAGGGCTCCCGTGTAGACACAACTAAGGGCACATGGCTGACTTATCTCCAGCCTTTCATCCGCCATAATCCCCAAATCCTTTTGTGCTGCACTGCTACTTAGCCAGTCAGTCCCCAGTGCTTTCTTCTGCACCCCAGATTTCTTTTGGCCCAATCCTTCAATTTGACTAGGTCAGTCTGGACCCTACCCCAACTCTCTAATGCATCTACCCCTCCCCCAGCTTAGCATCATCCGCAAATTTGCTGAGGGTGCAATCCATCCCCTCATCCAGGTCATTAACAAAGATGTTGAACAGAACTATCCCTAGAACCGATCCCTGGGACACTCCACTTCAAACCGACTGCTAATCGGACATCCAGCCATTGATTACTACCTGCTGGGCCCTACCATCTAGCTAGCTTTCTAGCCACCTTACAGTCCATTTATCCAATCCAGACTTCCTTAACTTGGGGAAAGAACAAATCAGATATCAGAAATGGCAATATACAAAAACCCGTAGGAGAGCACTTCAATCTCCCAGGCCACACAGTAGCAGACTTAAAAGTAGCTATCCTGCAGCAAAGAAATTTCAGCACCAGACTCCAAAGAGAAATTTCTGAGCTACAATTCATCTGCAAATTCGACACCCTCAGCTCAGGCTTAAACAAAGACTGCGAATGGCTGGCTAAATACAGAAGCAGCTTCCCCTCCCTTGGTGTTCACACCTCCAGATCAACTGCTGGTAGTAAGCCTCACCCTCGCTGACTGAGCTAACCTTGTTATCCCCACCCTTGCTCTGGCTTATTTATACCTGGCCCTGCAGATTTCCAAGACCAACATCTGATGAAATGAGTCTGTGCGCACAATAGCTCACGCTCAAAACTTTTCTGTTGGTCTATGAGGTGCCACAGGACCCTTCATTGCTGTATCAAAAGCTTTGCTAAAGTCAAGCTATTATCACATCCATTGACTTTCCCATGTCCACAGGGTCTGTTACGGAAGCTGGTCAGGTTGGTCAGGCAGGACTTGCCCTTGGTGACTCCATGTTGACTACTTTCTCCTCTTCCAAGTAGTTCAAAATGGATTCCTTGAGGATCCGCTCCATGATTATTCCGGGGACTGAGGTAAGGCTGACCGGTCTGTAGTTCCCTAGATTCTCCTTCTTTCCTATTTTAAAGCTAGGAACTGTCTTTAAACATGGGCACTACATTTGTCTTTTTCCAATCATCCAGGACCTCTCCTGCTCTCCACGAGTTTTCAAAAGTAATAACCAAAGGCTTTGCAATGATATTTGTCAATTCCCTCAGCACCTTTGGATGCATTAAATCCAGACCTCTGGATTTGTGTGTGTCAAGTTTTTCTAAATCATTCTTAACCTGTTGTTTCCTTCCTCCCCCTGGCGCGAGATCTGCCAACCTCCTTGCCTAGTGCAGTAGTGAAAGAGGCTCACTTTACAGCTTCTGCAGCAGAGCAGGCTGTGGAGCTTGGCTTTGGGGCTTTGCATCTGTTTGAACCACAGGTTCAGTGCAACCTTCTGGGCACCATGAAGGGCACGTTTATTGGAACCTTAAAAAGCTGCTGGGCTGAGTAATGCCCTCTGACCCAAACCTGCTGTGTCAGATACCACACTGCCTTTGAGGGGAAAGTGCGCTACATTAATGCCCCAGTAAGATTAAAGGAAAGGAAAAAAGAATGAATATCCTGACAAGGTTGCATCTCAGCAGCTGGGCAGGGATAATTAGCCCTTTGCCTGATGCGAAACAATGAAGCACAATTTTTAGGAAGCTTGTGGTGTTGAATGTTGATTTCTTTTTTAAAAATAAGGAGCCCCCCAAGTGTTCATTTGGCACCAGAGTTTAATATGCACCCAGCCCTATCCCAAGCAGCTTCACAAGGTGCATCACTTAACAAAATGCTCTGCTGCACCCAGAGGATTTGCTGGCGGCAAAGGACTGTCCAGACAGAGTCCTGGATTCTCCAGGTCAGGTCAGGTGCCCCCAGGGCCTCTTTGTTCCCTGGCAGCATGGGACATGCAGCACAGAAGGAATACGGTGTCGAGACTGAGGTGCCCAGCTGCCATGGAAACGAATGGGAGTTGTGCTTTTACATGCTCTGCGTGGCTCTGCAACACCTCACCTCTGGGGAATCACAGAAGAGCTTGGGGGCAAATTTTCAAAAGCACCATCTGCCCCAAGAGCCCACGTCCCACTGCCAAAGGAGACCGAGACCTGAATCCCCAAAGGCACTTGCCTGTTGTGATGTTCAGCATTATGGGGCCTCACTTTTAGCACCTAAACAATCTCTGAGAACATCAGAGCAGCTGCCCTGGGTCAGACCAATGGGCCGGGCAGCCAAGACCAGGCGCCCCAGAGGGAATGCACGGAACAGGGCAGTGACCGAACAATCCAGCCCTTGGTGTCTGGTCCCAGCATCCAGCAGTCAGTGTTAGGGACACCCTTCAGCACAGGGCTCTGTCCCTGCCTGTCTGGGCTGAGAGCATGGGCGGCCATTGCCCCAATGTCTGAACCAGTTATGCGTTTGGCCTTAAAATCCCGGCATCCCCCGGCCGTGAGTCCCAGGGGCTACGGGTATGAAGAGCTTCTGCCTTTTGTTTGCTTTAGACCTGTTGCATCATCACCCTGGTCCCTGTTTTATCTGGGGAGGGATTAAACTTCACTGGTCACTGTCTCTGCACTAGTCATGCGTTTATAGAACAGTGGAGCAAGGGTGTCAGAGTCAGGAGGCTCTGGATGTCCAGATAACAGATTAGATCATTTAACTGTCTCTTCTGGCAACAAAGGCTGCAAAGCTCTGCAACCTGCCTGTGGCACTGAGTGGCCTCTGGGGTTCTGCTGTGCAGGTGCCTTGAGCCCCAGAACCACCACTGAGTGAGTGGAGGGGGGCTGACCCCGGGGAGCAGCTCCACCAAGCAAGGGGGCTGCCAGGGGCAGGACATGAGCCCTTCAGGGCAGGGTTGGGTGGAACGGTGACATCACAAGGGCCTTTTGCAGTATCTCAGCAGATTGGTTAAAGGAAGCAGGGGGGCAGCAACCTCAGCCAGGTGGGACAAGGGCCATCTCAGAGAGCCCCCAGGGCTTTGCCACAGTGTCTCCTTGAGCCCTGCCTTGGAGACTGGAGAGAGAATTCAGGGTAAGGCATGTGAGCGTGAGGAGGAGCCTCTTTGGCCATTCTCCTTTCCCATCACTAACCACACGGGATGCAAACATCCCTGCGGGGAAGGTCAGAGCCTGATCCAGCTGGTGCTGGGCAAAGTGAAGTCAGAGAATACACCAGGTTAAGGTTCTGCCCACCCCAGGGGAACAGAGCAGTGAATGAATCGGGGTCCTCCTTCCAGCTCCCTTGGCCCAGAGTTGTAAAGCACAAGTCTGTGAGCCACTAATGAAGGGGCACTAACAGGCCATGTACCACAGAAAACCCTCTTAAAAGGTGTGTTAACTGTGTACGACAAAGAAGTGTGTTCTACTGGCTGTATGCTGAGGTAAATTGTATGAACATTACTTTGTTGTTCAGCTATTGCCTTTGCTATATGAAGTGTTCTGGAAAGCTAGCAGCACCAGTTAGAGGCTGGACCAAGAGTCACTCAAGTGGTTTCTTTTTCTGGGGATCTGCACCTTCTGTAGCCCTGAAAACAAAGGCTTTTTGTTCCCTAAAACTCTGGGGGGGGGTGGAAAAACGAAACGAGACTCCTAGTCTGCGTGTCTGAAAAATGTGCGTCCTGGAGGGATTTTGCTCATGATTATTGAATTCTTTCCTTGAATTCTGGGGTGGCAGAGATGTGTTTGTGGTGTTGTGAAGGGCACGACTCTAGCTGCATACACAAAAGAATGAGCTAAGTTACTGGAATAGAGGTGTGTTGATGGCTGTCGGCCAATATGGCCACGGATAGAATCCAAACCTCTGGTTGTCCTGAGCCTCTGAGTGCCAGAGGCTATGCTGTACCTAACCTATGCTGACCTTCTAAGCTCTGATGGCGGCTGGGTGGTAAGGCCAGTCATTCACAGGTTGTGGGCTCAAGTCCCCCCCAGTCACTTCTGCATCTCTCCGTTGACCACAGCAGGTTTTGTCAAATAGGCAACCCTTGGACATGGCCAACTGGGCCCGTGACAAGTGAGGATGGACACAGCTGTCTGCAAGCGCTACAGGCCTGTACACAACCGAGGTTAGAGAGGGAGCCAGGCTAGTCTATGTCCTATCACTCATAAACTCTTTTGCCAGTCTTTGAACCGCTGCTGGACCGCTTTTTGTTTTGACAGTGTACAGACGAGCCCGGCTCCCTCTCTGTTACTGACACAAATAACGCATCAAGCGCTGAGCTGCCGGGGGCCAGACCTGCGTCTGCAGCCCCCAGCCCCACCAGACCAGACTCAGGACTGAGGGCCGCACGCGGGGTCTGTCCCGGCGGGAGCGGGGGCTGCAGAAGAGGGTCTGGCCCGGCGGGAGCGGGGGCTGCAGAAGAGGGTCTGTCCTGGCGGGGGCGGGGGCTGCACATGGGGGTCTGGCCGGCGGGAGCGGGGGCTGCAGAAGGGGGTCTGGCCGGCGGGGGCGGGGGCTGCAGATGGGGGTCTGTCCCGGCGGGGGCGGGGGCTGCAGAAGAGGGTCTGGCCCGGCGGGAGCGGGGGCTGCAGAAGGGGGTCTGTCCTGGCGGGGGCGGGGGCTGCACATGGGGGTCTGGCCGGCGGGAGCGGGGGCTGCAGAAGGGGGTCTGGCCGGCGGGGGCGGGGGCTGCAGATGGGGGTCTGTCCCGGCGGGGGCGGGGGCTGCAGAAGAGGGTCTGGCCGGCGGGGGCGGGGGCTGCAGAAGGGGGTCTGTCCCGGCGGGGGCGGGGGCTGCAGAAGAGGGTCTGGCCGGCGGGGGCGGGGGCTGCAGAAGGGGGTCTGTCCCGGCGGGGGCTGCAGAAGGGGGTCTGGCCCGGCGGGAGCGGGGGCTGCAGAAGAGGGTCTGGCCGGCGGGGGCTGCAGAAGAGGGTCTGTCCTGGCGGGGGCGGGGGCTGCAGAAGAGGGTCTGGCCGGCGGGGGCGGGGGCTGCAGAAGGGGGTCTGGCCCGGCGGGGGCTGCAGAAGGGGGTCTGTCCCGGCGGGGGCGGGGGCTGCAGAAGAGGGTCAGGCCCGGCAGGGGCGGGGGCTACAGAAGGGGGTCTGGCCCGGCGGGAGCGGGGGCTGCAGAAGAGGGTCTGGCCGGCGGGGGTGGGGGCTGCAGATGGGGGTCTGTCCCGGCGGGGGCGGGGGCTGCAGAAGAGGGTCTGGCCCGGCGGGGGCGGGGGCTACAGAAGGGGGTCTGTCCCGCGGGAGCGGGGGCTGCAGAAGGGGGTCTGGCCCGGCGGGGGCGGGGGCTGCAGAAGGGGGTCTGGCCGGCGGGGGCGGTGGCTGCAGATGGGGGTCTGTCCCGGCGGGGGCGGGGGCTGCAGAAGAGGGTCTGGCCCGGCGGGAACGGGGGCTGCAGAAGAGGGTCTGGCCGGCGGGGGCGGGGGCTGCAGAAGGGGGTCTGGCCGGCGGGGGCGGGGGCTGCAGAAGGGGGTCTGGCCCGGCGGGGGCTGCAGAAGGGGGTCTGGCCGGCGGGAGCGGGAGCGGGGGCTGCAGAAGGGGGTCTGGCCCGGCGGGGGCAGGGGCTGCAGCTACAGCTGCAGAAGGGGGTCTGGCCCGGCGGGGGCTGCAGAAGGGGGTCTGGCCCGGCGGGGGCGGGGGCTGCAGCTGCAGCTGCAGAAGGGGGTCTGGCCGGCGGGGGCGGGGGCTGCAGAAGGGGGTCTGGCCCGGCGGGGGCGGTGGCTGCAGATGGGGGTCTGTCCCGGTGGGGGCGGGGGCTGCAGAAGGGGGTCTGGCCGGTGGGGGCGGGGGCTGCAGAAAGGGGTCTGTCCCGGCGGGGGCGGTGGCTGCAGATGGGGGTCTGTCCCGGCGGGAGCGGGGGCTGGGGCTGCAGAAGGGGGTCTGGCCTGGCGGGGGCGGGGGCTGCAGAAGGGGGTCTGGCCGGCGGGAGCAGGGGCTGCAGAAGGGGGTCTGGCCCGGCGGGAGCGGGGGCTGGGGCTGCAGAAGGGGGTCTGGCCGGCGGGGGCGGGGGCTGCAGAAGGGGGTCTGGCCCGGCGGGAGAGGGAGCTGCAGAAGGGGGTCTGGCCGGCGGGGGCGGGGGCTGCAGAAGGGGGTCTGGCCGGCGGGGGCGGGGGCTGCAGAAGGGGGTCTGTCCCGGCGGGGGCTGCAGAAGGGGGTCTGGCCCGGCGGGAGCGGGGGCTGCAGAAGAGGGTCTGGCCGGCGGGGGCTGCAGAAGAGGGTCTGTCCTGGCGGGGGCGGGGGCTGCAGAAGAGGGTCTGGCCGGCGGGGGCGGGGGCTGCAGAAGGGGGTCTGGCCCGGCGGGGGCTGCAGAAGGGGGTCTGTCCCGGCGGGGGCTGCAGAAGAGGGTCAGGCCCGGCAGGGGCGGGGGCTACAGAAGGGGGTCTGGCCCGGCGGGAGCGGGGGCTGCAGAAGAGGGTCTGGCCGGCGGGGGTGGGGGCTGCAGATGGGGGTCTGTCCCGGCGGGGGCGGGGGCTGCAGAAGAGGGTCTGGCCCGGCGGGGGCGGGGGCTACAGAAGGGGGTCTGTCCCGCGGGAGTGGGGGCTGCAGAAGGGGGTCTGGCCCGGCGGGGGCGGGGGCTGCAGAAGGGGGTCTGGCCGGCGGGGGCGGTGGCTGCAGATGGGAGTCTGTCCCGGCGGGGGCGGGGGCTGCAGAAGAGGGTCTGGCCCGGCGGGAACGGGGGCTGCAGAAGAGGGTCTGGCCGGCGGGGGCGGGGGCTGCAGAAGGGGGTCTGGCCGGCGGGGGCGGGGGCTGCAGAAGGGGGTCTGGCCCGGCGGGGGCTGCAGAAGGGGGTCTGGCCGGCGGGAGCGGGAGCGGGGGCTGCAGAAGGGGGTCTGGCCCGGCGGGGGCAGGGGCTGCAGCTACAGCTGCAGAAGGGGGTCTGGCCCGGCGGGGGCTGCAGAAGGGGGTCTGGCCCGGCGGGGGCGGGGGCTGCAGCTGCAGCTGCAGAAGGGGGTCTGGCCCGGCGGGGGCGGGGGCTGCAGAAGGGGGTCTGGCCGGCGGGGGCGGGGGCTGCAGAAGGGGGTCTGGCCCGGCGGGGGCGGTGGCTGCAGATGGGGGTCTGTCCCGGTGGGGGCGGGGGCTGCAGAAGGGGGTCTGGCCGGTGGGGGCGGGGGCTGCAGAAAGGGGTCTGTCCCGGCGGGGGCGGTGGCTGCAGATGGGGGTCTGTCCCGGCGGGAGCGGGGGCTGGGGCTGCAGAAGGGGGTCTGGCCTGGCGGGGGCGGGGGCTGCAGAAGGGGGTCTGGCCGGCGGGAGCAGGGGCTGCAGAAGGGGGTCTGGCCCGGCGGGAGCGGGGGCTGGGGCTGCAGAAGGGGGTCTGGCCGGCGGGGGCGGGGGCTGCAGAAGGGGGTCTGGCCCGGCGGGAGAGGGAGCTGCAGAAGGGGGTCTGGCCGGCGGGGGCGGGGGCTGCAGAAGGGGGTCTGGCCGGCGGGGGCGGGGGCTGCAGATGGGGGTCTGTCCCGGCGGGGGCGGGGGCTGCAGAAGGGGGTCTGGCCGGCGGGGGCGGGGGCTGCAGAAGAGGGTCTGGCCGGCGGGGGCGGGGGCTGCAGAAGGGGGTCTGGCCGGCGGGGGCGGGGGCTGCAGAAGGGGGTCTGGCCCGGCGGGGGCTGCAAAAGGGGTTCTGGCCGGCGGGAGCGGGAGCGGGGGCTGCAGAAGGGGGTCTGGCCCGGCGGGGGCTGCAGAAGGGGGTCTGGCCGGCGGGGGCGGGGGCTGCAGAAGGGGGTCTGTCCCGGCGGGGGCGGTGGCTGCAGATGGGGGTCTGTCCCGGCGGGGGCGGGGGCTGCAGAAGGGGGTCTGGCCGGCGGGGGCGGGGGCTGCAGAAAGGGGTCTGTCCCGGCGGGGGCGGTGGCTGCAGATGGGGGTCTGTCCCGGCGGGAGCGGGGGCTGGGGCTGCAGAAGGGGGTCTGGCCGGCGGGAGCGGGGGCTGCAGAAGGGGGGCTGGCCCGGCGGGAGCGGGAGCGGGGGCTGCAGAAGGGGGTCTGGCCCGGCGGGAGCGGGAGCTGCAGAAGGGGGTCTGGCCGGCGGGGGCAGGGGCTGCAGATGGGGGTCTGTCCCGGCGGGGGCGGGGGCTGCAGATGGGGGTCTGTCCCGGCGGGGGCGGGGGCTGCAGAAGGGGGTCTGTCCCGGCGGGGGCGGGGGCTGCAGAAGGGGGTCTGGCCTGGCGGGAGCGGGGGCGGGGGCTGCAGAAGGGGGTCTGGCCGGCGGGGGCGGGGGCTGCAGAAGGGGGTCTGGCCGGCGGGGGCGGGGGCGGGGGCTGCAGATGGGGGTCTGGCCGGCGGGGGCGGGGGCTGCAGAAGGGGGTCTGGCCGGCGGGGGCGCCGCGGCTGATGAATCAGGCGCTGCTGGACGGTGACTACCGGCCCCAGGCGGGGGAGCGCGGCGCAGAGGGGCCGAGTGACGCTGCCTGCCGGGGCGGGGAGCGGGCCGGGCGCTCTCCTGGCCGGACGCACCGTGGGAGCCCCCCGCCTGCCTTGCCCGAGCGAGCCGCGGGGCACACGGGGCGGGACTGGCTCCCCTCTGATCTCGCGTCGCACGTGGGCCCCGCGCGCATGCGCAGGGCCGGGCGGTGGGCGGCTGCCTGGCGCCCGCGCAGCCCACAGGTGGGGAGGCGCTGACAGAGCCCCTACCGCAGCAACTCCCGCGTGCGTCACTTCCTCCTCCCCCCGTCTGCCCCCACCGCGGCCAGCTCCCGCGTGCGTCACTTCCTCCTCCCCCCCACCGCAGCAGCTCCCGCCCAGACTTCAGCCCTCAGCCCGCGCTTGGCCCCACCGTTGTACTCGGTTCCGTTCGGCCGGGGCAGCAGCATATGGGCTGCTCGGGCCTGGCTCGGGTCCCCAGCGAGGCCTCAGAAGCACTGAGCATGCGCAAGTGCCTGCTGCCCAACCAAAGGGAGAAGCTCTTGACAGACAGTAGAAAGGGCCAATGGGAGCCGGGTTCGGAGCACGGGACAGTCTCTGAATGGCCAGTGTGGTCCGGCTGTTGAGGGGGTGTCAATAGGGCAGGGGGCGGGACGCTCCGGCGCTGCCGGTGTTTGCTCTCACAGCTGCTCTCCGGAACCGCCCCCCGCCCGCCACTGCCCGGATCCCGCTGGGTCCTAGCGCCCTTCTCATCCTGGCGCTGCTCTGCCCGGGTTCCCGGGGGGGGGCAGATGGGGGTGGGAGTGAGGGAACTGCCCGGGTTCCCTGGGGGGGGGGTAGATGGGGGTGGGAGTGAGGGAACTGCCCGGGTTCCCGGGGGGGGCAGATGGGGGTGGGAGTGAGGGAACTGCCCGGGTTCCCTGGGGGATGGGAGTGAGGGAACTGCCCGGGTTCCCGGGGGGGGGCAGATGGGGGTGGGAGTGAGGGAACTGCCCGGGTTCCCTGGGGGATGGGAGTGAGGGAACTGCCCGGGTTCCCGGGGGGGGGTAGATGGGGGTGGGAATGAGGGAACTGCCCGGGTTCCCTGGGGGATGGGATTGAGGGAACTGCCCGGGTTCCCTGGGGGGGGGGCACATGGGGGTGGGAGTGAGGGAACTGCCCGGGTTCCCTGGGGGATGGGAGTGAGGGAACTGCCCGGGTTCCCTGGGGGGGGGGCACATGGGGGTGGGAGTGAGGGAACTGCCCGGGTTCCCGGGGGGGGGCAGATGGGGGCTGGGAGTGAGGGAACTGCCCGGGTTCCCGGGGGGGGCAGATGGGGGTGGGAGTGAGGGAACTGCCCGGGTTCCCGGGGGGGGCAGATGGGGGATGGGAGTGAGGGAACTGCCCGGGTTCCCGGGGGGGGTAGATGGGGATGGGAGTGAGGGAACTGCCCGGGTTCCCGGGGGGGGGGTAGATGGGGAAGGGAGTGAGGGAACTGCCCCGGTTCCCGGGGGGGGCAGATGGGGGTGGGAGTGAGGGAACTGCCCGGGTTCCCGGGGGGGGTAGATGGGGAAGGGAGTGAGGGAACTGCCCGGGTTCCCGGGCGGGGGCAGATGGGGGTGGGAGTGAGGGAACTGCCCGGGTTCCCGGGGGGGGCAGATGGGGAAGGGAGTGAGGGAACTGCCCAGGTTCCCGGGGGGGGCAGATGGGGATGGGAGTGAGGGAACTGCCCGGGTTCCCGGGGGCGGGTAGATGGGGCTGGGAGTGAGGGAACTGCCTGGGTTCCCGGGGGGGGGGGTAGATGGGGGTGGGAGTGAGGGAACTGCCCGGGTTCCCGGGGGGGGTAGATGGGGCTGGGAGTGAGGGAACTGCCTGGGTTCCCGGGGAGGGGGTAGATGGGGGTGGGAGTGAGGGAACTGCCCGGGTTCCCGGGGGGGGTAGATGGGGGTGGGAGTGAGGGAACTGCCCGGGTTCCCGGGGGGGGGTAGATGGGGGTTGGAGTGAGGGAACTGCCTGGGTTCCTGGGGGGGGGTAGATGGGGATGGGAGTGAGGGAACTGCCCGGGTTCCCGGGGGGGGGGTAGATGGGGGTGGGAGTGAGGGAACTGCCTGGGTTCCCGGGGGGGGTAGATGGGGCTGGGAGTGAGGGAACTGCCTGGGTTCCCGGGGGGGGTAGATGGGGGCTGGGAGTGAGGGAACTGCCCGGGTTCCCGGGGGGGGGGCAGATGGGGGCTGGGAGTGAGGGAACTGCCCAGGTTCCCACGGGGGGGGCAGATGGGGGTGGGAGTGAGGGAACTGCCCGGGTTCCCGGGGGGGGCAGATGGGCGCTGGGAGTGAGGGAACTGCCCGGGTTCCCGGGGGGGTAGATGGGGATGGGAGTGAGGGAACTGCCTGGGTTCCCGGGGGGGGGGTAGACGGGGGGCTGGGAGTGAGAGAACTGCCCGGGTTCCCTGGGGGATGGGAGTGAGGGAACTGCCCGGGTTCCCAGGGGGGGTAGATGGGGATGGGAGTGAGGGAACTGCCCGGGTTCCCTGGGGGGGTAGATGGGGGTGGGAGTGAGGGAACTGCCTGGGTTCCCGGGAGGGGGTAGATGGGGGTGGGAGTGAGGGAACTGCCCGGGTTCCCTGGGGGCTGGGAGTGAGGGAACTGCCCGGGTTCCCGGGGGGGGGCAGATGGGGGCTGGGAGTGAGGGTCAGGGGACAGCTGAGCTGGTCGCAAGTTTCAGTACTTAACCTGGGGCCCAGGAAGGAAAGAACATGAAGCAGGAAAGGAAGGGGGGAAGAAGAAACACCTTTAGGAGGACTCACTCCCCAGGACGCAAACAGGGGATGGCTGCTGCCGTCTCAGGACTGGTGAGCACGACCGTGTGCTCAGCGTCTGCTCTGCTTTCTCGGTACGTGTGACTACATCGAGAATAAGACTGTTGCTGTGTAAGGCTTTGCGAGCGGCACAGACCCTGCAGCCCTGCAGGGAATTACGCCCTGAGCCCAAGGACCTGGGTGAAGGTGTGTGTGTCCCTGAGTGTGGACGGGATAAAGAAATTTGTGTGGGTAGCATCTGGTGCTGAGGAGCTGAACACACACACACATCCCCAAACCACTCCCCCTGCCCCCAGCTAACCTCACCCTCTCAGCCTCACTTGCCTCCCCCGTCACGGCCCTGCTGCCTTGAGCGCCAACTGGCCGCTGCTTGGGGGGAAGCGCTGCTCCGGGTACTCTCTGGCCCTGTCCCGTTGCCCTCCCGCAGGCCGGGTTCTCCGAGGGGAGCAGTAGCTCCCCTCCCCACCCCCAGCTCCTCAGGCCAGGTCCTGCCAGGAGCCAGGCCCCGAGAGGGAAGCCCCTGCAGGGATGGAAGCGAGGAACCCAGGAGGCACCGCGCCCCTGGCACTTCCCAGCTCCATCCTCGCACCTCGGGCCTGGGAGCGCCAGGGAGTTAGAAACCTCCGTGGGAGGGGAGCAGGAGTCTTGCCTGCCCCGCGACTGCGGGAGCTGGGGCTTAGGAGCCAGGCGGGTGGGAGCTGGCCGCAGTAAGGTCCCTGCAGAGCAGGCCTGGGGGGGCTGAGAACTGCGCCAGGCAGCTCCAACCCACCGCAGCAGCCCTGTTTAGCCAAGCAGCCCTGCTGTGGCAGAGACACGCCCAGGGGCTGCTGCAGGCGGGGCCTTGCTCTCCAGCTCAGGAAAAGGAAACGAAACCAGTTCCCCAGCCAGGAGGGAGCCATGGCTGCGGGGAGCCCTCTGCGAAGTCTGGGGGAGGAAGCGACATGTCTCATCTGCCTGGAGTGTCTCACAGCCCCGGTCACTCTGCCATGCGGGCACAACTTCTGCCGAGCCTGCCTCAGCCAGTGCTGGGAGGGCCCCCAGGCAGCCGCCTCCTGCCCCCAGTGCAGCGAGACGGTGTCCCAGCTGCCCCTCCGGCCCAACCGGCAGCTGGCCACTGTCCTAGAGCTGGCCAAACGGCTGAGTCTGCAGCTGGCGCAGGGCGCAGGCGGGGATGGGGTGTGCGGGGACCACCAGGAGGCTCTGAAACTGTTCTGTGAAGAGGATCAAACCCCCATCTGTGTGGTGTGCAGGGAGTCCCAGGCGCACCGCTCTCACCCGGCGGTGCCCATCCAGGAAGCTGTCCAGCAGTACAAGGTAGGAGTCGGTGCCCCGTGGGAACCAGTGCCAGGCGCTTTGAATTACTGGTTAATTTCCTCACGACTGGGACGAGACCCCCGGCCGTGGCTGTACCGGCAGCGGGCACAGCAGGGGCAGGGTTGGGCTGGAGGGCAGTCGGGGCCTGGGCCAGTCAGCTGGTGCAAGTGGGGGACGAGGCTGCTGCAAAGCAATAGGGGCCGGCTGGTCTCACGTGTGTGTGTGTGTGGGTGTGTGTGTGGGTGGGTGTGGGCAAGCGAAGGGGAACCCCAGCCCCATCTCACACAGCCGGGGAGGTGAGGCGCTGCCTGTCCTGGGTAAGCCCAGGGCTCAGCCGGAGGCTGGGCAGGACGGGTGCCTCAGACCAGGGCCTGCCAGCTGCCCCTCGGGCCCAGGGATGGAGCCCCAGCGTGGGCAGCAGGCCCCATACTGTGGGACTGCAGCTGCCCAGAGGTGCGGGACCCCGGCCCTGCCCCGCTCTGTACCGAGCGACAGAAAAGGAGGAGCTGAGCCGAGCGTGGGACGTGGCCGTGCTGAAGCTCAGCCCTTCTTGGCACAAACCAGCACCTACCAGGGTGCTGGCATTTGTGTGTAGACCCTTCAGACAGCCCCATCCTCTGGGACTCAGGGCACTCAGGGACTCAGGGCAGATGCTGAACTGGATTTCGGAATCCAGCCCATATTTCTGGCCCTGGGAGCTTCTGGGGTTGGGATCTCTTTAGCAGTGATTTTTTGTAAAAGGTATTTTCACACAGAAAAATCCAAGGATGCGACGGCTGGTTTAATTCAGTGGAGGAAACTGGAGCAAATAATTCCCAAGCGTACAAAGCTAAGCTACTCCCGGGCTCTGTGAGAGAGGCTTTACTTCCTTGGTGTCTCTGCTATCACAAACCTACTAGGGTTGCCGGTCATGAGTAGGATGTAGCATTGTGTGCTTGTTTGCCTCAATGTCGTGTGGGTGAGAAAAGCTTCCCCCACCCCCTGCCCCACTTGCAAATTCAAACCCACCCAAACATGTCCGGTTCCGCAGGAGAAAATCCAGACCCACCTGAAGACTCTGAGAAAAGAGAGAGAAAAGCTCCTGAGATTCAACGTGGTTGGAAAGAAGAGACTCCAGGAATATCAGGTAGTCTCCCATTGTTCTTAACCAGCCAGCACATGGCCTGGGGGGGCTCCCTGGTGCTGCTGAATGTGGGCTTTTGTGTATTTGTTCCACAGGCCAATATGTGTGTGTGTTGGGCAGAGGGGGGGAAAAAGTTACTTGAGTTAAAGCGCAGATGCTTTCACCTCTGGCTACTTGGGTACGCGATTCTTCCTACCTGTGAGAGCGGCGTTCTCCTGCGCCCTCCCCGTAACTCAAACTGCGTCATGCGCGTCGGGGGGGACCAGGAGGCAGCCTGGCCTTGTGGGAGCTGGTAACTGACCAGGGCAACACCCCCCCCCCCCGTGCCCCAGGCACAGGGCCCTGGGCAAACCCCCTCATCCCATGCTGCAGGCCCTGCCCCTCCCCGCCGCACCCTCAACCTTCCCTTCCCGACCAGCGGGCTCAGTACTTACCTGGGGCAGGGCAAAGTGGTGGCGGCAGCTGCTGTATCTGCAGGGTCGGCTCCCCTCAGCCCCCTGCGCTCACCCAGCGGTGCTGCAGTGGGGGGTGAAGGCTGTTTCCCACTGCTGCAGAGAAGGCTCAGTGAGCTGGGAGGCCGAGGCAGAGTGGAGCAGGCTGCTGGCTGCATGGTGAAGCTGGGGGAGGCCAAGGGAAGGTGAGGTCCTGATGCTGCTTCTGCCATCCACCACCCCTGGCTGTGCCCCGAGTAATCCTACCCACAGCTATCCACAGACAGCTGCCACGGGGCCCCCAAAAGCTTGGGGCCTGGGGCAACTGTCCCACCTCAGCCTATGGATGGGTCAGAGCCTGTAAGAGAGGTTGGGGCCAAATGGGACGATATCAGACGATCCTCTGCCTAGTAGCCAGGAGATGTAGTCAAACCTCCAAAGTCCTAGAGATTGCACAGAAAGGTCATGGCAGGACACCAGGCTCATCACGGACCTGTCCTCCTCTCCTTGCCTTTTTTCTCCATTATCAGAAACTGGCACAGACCGAGCGGCAGACGATCGTGGCCGAGTTTCAGCAGCTGCGGCAGTTCCTGGAAGAACAGGAGCAACTCCTGCTGGCCCAGCTGGAGACGCTGGATGAGGAGGTTGTAAAGATACGGAATGAAACGATCACCAAATGCTCAGAGGAGATTTCCCGTCGCAGCGGGTGGATCAGTGAGCTGGAAGGGTTGTGTCAGAAGCCGGGAGGGAGCGAACTCCTGCAGGTGAGACTAAGTTAAAAATCTCTCAGACCTCAACACAGGGACAGTACAGCTCTTGAAACCTGGACACGTGCCTGGCCCCAGAGCTTCCAAGGAAACTCAGTGTGTGCAGTGCAGAAATGTCCGTATTTATTGCTCTGTAAAGAGCTACAAGAAATGGGAAAGCCCTGATAGGACATTCCATGAATGGGTGTGAGGACAAGGCCAGGTGTCCTTTGTTCCTGGGATCCCCAGCATCTGCCCTGTGAGTCTAAGGTTCTTTTTTCTCATTTTCTCCCCTCTAGGATATCAGAAGCACCTTGAGCAGGTACTGTGGCTCCTTTTCCCTTCCCGTTACACTCCACAATGCTGGGGAAGGGCCTGGAGACCATGTCAAAAACCAGCTCTTGGCAGGGCTCCATGGCCAAATGCCTGGTGCAGGGTCACCTTTCGGGTACGGTTCTTTCTGGTGAATTTAATCTTGAGGTTCTCATCATTTTGTAGACAAATCTGGCATTGTCCACCCTGTGGAAAAGACCATTAACCTCAACTGTTTCCTAGAGACTGGCTGCCTTTGGATTCTGGGCTTATCACCTCTCAGGCATTGGTTTCAGCCCTGTCTAGGGCAGCAGTATGCAAAGGTCTTTCCTACCTGAAGGCCTCTGTGGAGACTTGTGTCCATGCTGGGGTGGGGTGGGGGAGTTGGTGAGTCCACCTACTTCCCACTTGACAGATGTCTACTAAGACTGCCAGCCTGGGTGCCAAGGAGTGAATTGGCCTAGGAGAACCAACCCTCCTTTTAACCCTAAATCGGCTGTCTCTAGGTGAGGTTGGGCAACATTCCTTGGACTCTGGGGAGATCGTTGCACTGCCACGGCCCAGGCGACATCTGCTCTGTGGCTGGCAGAATTTTAACTCTAGAGCAGTAAAGCAACAGCTATCACAAGCCAGAGCCTCGTGAGTCATTCAGTGAGATATAACCAGAGATTGCTTTTCTCCAGGTGCGAAGAGGAGAAGTTTCAGCAGCCGGTAGAGGTTTCTCCTGAACTGGAAAAGAGACTGAGTGATTTCTCCCAGAAAACTGTTGCTTTAATGGCGACTCTGAGAAAGGTCAAAGGTACTGAGATGAGATCCAGGAGAGGGAATCGAGGAGAGTCTCTGAGCACGTGGGAGGACCTGGGCTCTATCCAAAGGGTTCATAATTAGGTTATGTAACTTTAATGCATATTAGTGGTAGGCATCCTTCAGTCTGCATAGACTATGGATCGCACCCTTTAAAGTTTCAAAGTGGGCATCTACATGGATTAAACCCACCCCCTGCCTTGAGCCCCTCCTCATGCCCCAGCTCTGATGCCTACAAACCCCACACACCCAGCTCCTGCCCTCAGCCCCTTCTTAAGGGCCCAAGCAACGTGCTCGTACGATATAAAGATGAGATTCTAATGGCTCAATTATGTTCTCTTTCCCGTCTAGAGACCCTGCCAGCTGAAATGGAGAGAAAGAGAGAGAATGCGCTAGGCTCATACACCCAGGGTGAGAGTTTAAGGTTATAAGAAAATTCCCACGAAAATATTTTCTCGAACTTGTAGTTAGAGTTGTCAACCGAGCCAACACCGGCCACGGCACAAGCAGCCCTAAAACAGAAACATTACTAAGATGCTCCCAAGCTGAAGTCAGAGAACCCGACACCAGCCTTGCTGCTGAGTTGAGGCCCCTGCCGGTCACCAGCCCCATCACCCAAACACCCTTAACTCCGACCCTGTGAGGTCCATCGATAGCCGCACACCCTTTCTGTACAAAAGGCATCGGACCAAGCAGCCAGGCCGTTGGTCTCTGGGTCTAACCCTCTGCATCCCTCTCTCCCCAGTGAATGTGATTCTGGATAAAGTCACGGCCCACCCTGAACTCCTCCTGTCTGAGGGGCAGAAAAGTGTCCGATGGGCCCACCAGTGGAAACGGCTGTCCAACTGCCCAGAGCGCTTCGATACCCTGGAGTGCGTGCTGGGCCTTGAGGGATTCACGTCGGGGAGACACTGCTGGGAGGTGGAGTTGGGGGGTGAAATAGTCTGGGCCGTGGGGGTGGCCCGAGAGTCTGTGAGGAGGAAGGGCCTGATCGGCTTTAACCCTGAGTGGGGGATCTGGGCTGTGGAGCAGTGGTGGGGTGAGTTCCAGGCGCTCACCTCCCCTAAGACCCCCCTGCCCCTGCGCTGGGTTCCCAGGAGGATGCGGGTGTGTCTGGACTATGAACAGGGGCTGGTGACATTTCTGGATGCTGATACCGACGCCCTAATATTCACTTTCCCGCCAGCTTCATTCCGTGGGGAGAGAATCCACCCCTGGCTGTGGGTTCAGAGCGAACAGTCCCAGCTCAGACTGTGCCCCTGACACCTGGGGAAAAGGCACCTTCCAGGCACCCTGCACTCCACCTCTCTAGCGTCAGTCACCCTAATTCCTATCCCCCTGGAGCAGGGAAGGACTAGTGAACGGGCCGCGTGAGTGCCCAGTCATTATCCAATCCGGCTCTTGAGTTCACCGGGTCATTAAAAGTGCAGCCGCTCTAATGCCTTGAATGAGATTCCCGCAGGTTTTGCACGTTGTCTCTGTCCTGACCTTACCTGCTCACTCCCCAGGTGACCCAAACCCTCCCGCTTTCTGTAAGTAGAACATTCCTAATGAATGGAAAGGGCTTTGGTCTGGCGTTCTCCACTCATGCAGGCGCACAGAGGCGCAGGGGATTTGAGTCTCTGCTGACCAGAACACCAGCTGGGGCACACAACGGTAGAATCAAAACAAAAAGCAGTCAAGTAGCACTTTAAAGGCTAGCAAAATGATTTATTAGGTGATGCGCTTTCATGGGACAGACCCACTTCTTCAGATCGTAGCCGTACCAGAACAGACTCAGTATTTAAGACACAGAGAACCAAAAACCATAATCAAGGAGGACAAATCAGAAAAAAATGATCAAGGTGAGCAAATCAGAGAGTGGAGGGGTGGCGGGGGAGGTTGGCTTAATCTAATTCTTGACCTTCCCCCCCCCACCCCTCCACTCTCTGATTTGCTCACCCTGATCATTTTTTTTCTGATTTGTCCTCCTTGATTATGGTTTTTGGTTCTCTGTGCCTTAAATATTGAGTCTGTTCTGGTACGGCTACGATCTGAAGAAGTGGGTCTGTCCCATGAAAGCGCATCACCTAATAAATTATTTTGCTAGCCTTTAAAGTGCTACTTGACTGCTTTTTGTTTCGATAGTACATAGACTAGCCCGGCTCCCTCTCTGTTACTATACAACGGTAGAAGTCAGTGATTTATTCAGGGGTTGCAGAGACACCACCCTCCCAAAATGATCAGCTTCTGAATTTCGAAGCCCATTAAAATCCACATGGATATGCAAACGCCTCCTAGAAGGATAGAACTAGAGCTTCCACTGCAGCATGTGTGGGACGCTTCAAATAGGTGACAGTCACATCACCACCACCCTATACTGGAAACCCACAGACCACCATGCACACCTACAGGCTCCAGCTGCCAGCCAGGGTGCACCGCACCACACCACCCATTGGTTACAGCCAGCACTAACAGCATAACCAGTACCGGTTCTCGCTAGCCATACCAAGAGGCTAGAGCCCTTCTGCAGCTGGAACAAACAGCAACTGCCAGGAACTGTGGAGCAACAGGTCACATCTGCACCCCAGTACAATAGCAGAGAGGCGGCCGAGTTAGCCTGTAGCTTCGAGAACAACAGCATTTCGTCTGGCAAGGAACGACTTGTCCATCGCTGAGCCTGGGCGGGGGGGCCCATTCTGTGAGTGGCTTCACAGCTCTATTGTTTTCTGGCTGGTTTGTAATTGCTCCCCCCCTGCTGTCTAATTCATTTTGCTAGGTGTCAGTCAGCGAAGGTGGTGGGCTATGATGGGTTAGTAAAATGTACTGAAATAATTGGTCAGGGGAGAGCTGAGTAGGACGCAAGTTTCAGGACTTAACCTGGGGTCCAGGAAGGAAAAAGCAGGAAGAGAAGAAGGAAGGCAGGGGGGGAAGCTGGGTGGAAGAGGGAAAAGCCTTAAGGGAACAGCCTGGGAGGGTGCCCAAGACCAGCATTGCCTGACACGGAGGTGCAGGAACCAGCAACCAGTGTGACGTTGTCTGTCCCAGCGGGATGGCTGCTGCCTTCTCAGGACTGGTGAGCACGACAGTGTGCTCAGCGTCTGCTCTGCTTTCTCGGTACGTGTGACTAAATCGAGAATAAGACTATTGCTGTGTAAGGCTTTTTCAGTGGCACAGATCCTGCAGGGAATTACGCCCTGAGCCCTCAGGACTGGGAAAGATGGGGCGGGGCGGGTTTAAATTAACAGGATTTGATAGGACAGGGGTTCTGGGCACAGCTAGAGAAATCAGTCCAGGGTATCTTTGCTTCAAATGCGGGCCACTTACAGCCCCAGGCTGGGATTTCCTTCTCGCTAAAGCAAAGCCAACCAGCCACAACAGCACTTCTGCCAGCCCCACTGGCCAGCCAGAAGCCACACAAGCAAACCCCCAGACTTCCCAGCTGCTCTACCAGCCCAGACCAACAACCCCCAAATTCATGTGAGCGGTTATTAAACCTGTTTCACCCACACTGCGCATAGTCGGCCAGTCCCCGAAGGGCCCAGCCCCAGCTCAATATATATGGGGTTGTAGTGGACCACAAGCTAAATATGAGTCAACAGTGTGATGCTGTTGCAAAAAAAGCAAACATGATTCTGGGCTGCATTAACAGGTGTGTTGTGAAGAAAACATGAGAAGTCATTCTCCCGCTCTGCTCTGCGCTGGTTAGGCCTCAGCTGGAGTATTGTGTCCAGTTCTGGGCACCGCAGTTCAGGAAGGATGTGGAGAAATTGGAGAGGGTCCAGAAAAGAGCAACGAGAATGATCAACGGTCTAGAGAATATGACCTATGAAGAAAGGCTGGAAGAATTGGGCTTGTTTAGTTTGGAAAAGAGAAGATTGAGGGGGGACATGATAGCAGTTTTCAGGTATCTAAAAGGGTGTCATAAGGCAGAGGGAGGGAACTTGTTCTTCCTTGCCTCTGAGGATAGAACAAGAGGCAATGGACTGAAATTGCACCAGGGGAGGTTCAGGTTGGACATTAGGAAAAAGTTCCTAACTGTCAGGGTGATCAAACACTGGAGCGAATTGCCAAGGGAGGTGGCAGAATCTCCATCATTGGAGCTATTTAAGAAGAGGTTAGATGGCTTTCAGGGATGGTCTAGAAAGTGCTTGGTCCTGCCATGAGGGCAGGGGGCTGGACTCAATGGCCTCTCGAGGTCCCTGCCAGTCCTACTCTTCTATGATATACTTGGATCTTGTTCGAAACAACACGCCCGCCCGTTCTGTAAATCTAAGTGTGGAAAGGTTTATTAATTAAAAAAAAAAAACAACAGGGTTGGAGAGAAGAATTGTTGGAGCAAAACTGTCAGAACTACCGCTGCAGCCAGCCATGTTAGTTGCTGATTCCTGAACGTCTCTGACAGTTCATTTCAGGTCACATGGATTCTGTTTTCAAAGTAGAGGAGCTTCAGCCCACCGGGGTCTACCTCCTGGCACATGGGCCCTTGGAGAACAAGACAAATGCTCCAACCTAGACATGCCTGAGTCCGCAGCCTGGGTCTCCCCTTGCATTCTTCTGCTCAGGGACAAAGTCTCTTCTTCCCTGAGGCCCTTGAGGGTCCCCCCCTTCCCACCTGACCCAGGTGGGCTGTTCTGGCAAACTGCCATTGGATGAGTCCCAGGAGCCAGTCACCAATTGCTGAACTGGACCTGGTCCTTTGTTTCAGTCCAGGTCGCCTGCCCATTGGGCTGCGCCCCATGGACACGTCCCAAGCATCGGGGATGTGGCTTCAGCTGTGTGAGCCTTTGTTTATAGTCCATTTGTCCTGGCTGGGCCGTTCGCACCTCCCATTGTGACGCTCAGCACCGAAACAGTTTCTGACACAGCCACAGAGCTAAAATCTGTAGCTACCGACACACATGGCACAGCCGTGAGCCGCACGCAGCTTGTGATGGGAGTAGGGGGTGCCTGTGAGTCAGGCTGGATGTGTGTGAGACAAGCAGAGCAGCGCCCAGTGGCTAAGGATGACCCTGGGGCTGTACCCTAGGCTGGCAGGTAACACCTCTGCCCTGAACACAGAGCAGGGAGGAGCCGAGCAGGGTTTGAATGGGAGGCGGCAATTGGCAGCTGGGGGGAGGAGGGAGCTGGAAGGAGCCAGCCTGGCGAGGGGGGAAGCTACACCCCAGAGGGGCTCCCCTCGGGCTCCTCTCCCCAGGACGGGTTGGAATGACCGTCTCTGACTGCTGCACTGACACTTCTGTGAGAAACTGGGCATCTGTCGCCTCATAAACTTCCTGTTCTACCTGCTGAGTGAGAGTCACTCCTGCCTGCGGCCGGGGTGCAGTGCTTGGGGACCCCTGAACCCATCACACTCCTGCCTGCGGCCGGGGTGCAGTGCTTGGGGACCCCTGAACCCATCACACTCCAGCCTGCGGCCAGGGTGCAGTGCTTGGGGACCCCTGAACCCATCACACAGCTTCAGGGCATCCTCAGCTTTCACTGGACACCTCACACCCCCCGCAAACATGATACTTGGGGCCAATAGCCACACTGGGCATTAAAATGGCTTCCAGTCTCAATATAAAAAGCTGACACAGGGCCCTGCCTCGAGCCCTAAGGATGGGGTGTGTCCCTGAAGTGTGGAAGGGCTAAAGAAATTTGTGTGGGTGACAGCCCCACCCGCACAGCTAGTGCCCAACGCCCACCTAATTGTGATGGGAATCGGTGGGCCCCCTTTCAAGGTGCCCATAGCAAGGGTGCACCTGAAGGGGGGGATAAGGAGGGCCCCAGGGAGATGGGCGTGGGCCATTCTTTGCCTGCTGATGTACTAGTGGGGAGTTATTTGGGACACTGGCCAGGTGACCATCCTTGAGCCCTCGTCTTGACCCACAGGCAAAGGCAGTGCGGGGTGCTGTCCCCAGGGCCGGGGAAGGATGCCCTGCTGGAGCGGCAGAGGTCTACCTCGGGAGATGGGGCCTGCAAGAGCAGCCCGTCACAGGCCGCTGGTCCTGGAGCCAGGCAGGCAGGAGAAAGCAGCTCCCACCCCTTCCCCAGCCACAGAGGTCCAGGCTGACTTGCGGAGCCATCCCGCCTTGCCGAAGCCGAGGGAACCGGCCGGCCTCAGCCCTACAGCACCACTGTGGGAGAAGGGATTCCTGGGCTGGGAATGGGTTCCCGCACACAAAGCGGAGCCATGGGGCGGTGTCTGGAGGCAGCTGGTGGTTCCCTAAAAGTACCGGCGCAGGCTGCTGTACCTGGCCCACCACGTCCTGCTCGCTGGACACCAGGGGATCCACCACAGCAGGAAGAGGCTGTTAAAGAACTTCTTCTGGCCAGGAGCCTTTGTTGTTGTCCATTGGTAGTGCTGGTCCTGCGACCCCTGCCAGAGGGTGGGGAAGGCCCAAGACAAAGGGAAAGTCGCCTTGAAGCCACTGCCCATCATAGAGGAGCCTTTCCAGAAAGTGGCCATGGACACAGTGGGGCCTTTCAGTAGTCAACCTGTTCTGGGAAGAAACACATCCAGGTGGTGGTAGATTTTGCCACTCGCTACTCAGAAGCAGGGGCCCTGACCTCTATCGAAGCTGACACCGTGGCAGATGCGCTGCTGTCCATTTTCAGCAGGGTGGGGTTCCCCAAGGAGGTGCTTATGGACCAGGGGTCCAACTCCACGTCAATGCTCACCCTGACCTGGCTGCCTGATGGGAAGGGAGCCAACGCCAAGCTCCTGCGGTGGAGTCTGCTCCTGCAGGGTTGTGACACGGAGGTGGTCCATGTCAAGGGGAACAACACCACCCTAGCCGACACCCTGTCACGCAGGGAGGGCCCCGAACTTCCCCAGGTTACTGAGTGACCCCGCTCAGTTCATCCGGAAGTGGGTGGGGAGGGGAGATATAGATAGATAGATAGATAGATAGATGTGTGTGTGTGTGTGTGTGTGTGCGTGCACGCGCACGCGCGAGAGAGAGAGAAAGCACAGGGTGTGGGGTTGCTACTGGGGGTAACCTTGGCAACCAGACCCGGTCACTTGTAACCTGGGCGACCAGGTAACGGGAGCCATAGGGAGAGATGGAATTTGGCTGGTTGGTTTTGGAATTAGAAATGGGAGCAGTTGGGGGCAGCAGTGGGGAGGCTGGAGAGGACCAGAGCAGGTCTTGCCCCAGGCAGGAGTTCCAGGCCTGGGCTTCCCTGGGGGGGTGAGATCTCCTCTCCCCACCATGGGTCAGATGGACCACTCCTGGCTGCAAGATGGGACATCTCTGTCGCCTAATAAACCTCCTCTTCCGCCTGCTGAGCGAGAGTCACTTCTGGCTGCAGCCGGGGGACCCCTGAACCCCATGACACATGGCTAGCCCGGGACTGCACAGCTGTCTCTAGCAGTGGCCCTGTTGCTGACTCTCCTGGCATCCGATCTGTACAGGGAGGGAGAGTTACCCCAGGTGTGACCCCAGCCTGGGCAGCGAGAAGTACGAACAGCTGCAGGGAGGCACAGCTCAGAACTCCCCACCTGAAAAAAGCTGCTGCACCCCCAACTGGGAGCTCAGAGAGCAGCCCAAGTAGTGACCAGCCCTTCTCCCCAGCTCTCTCCTGGGCTCTCCCAGACCCCTCCCATGGTTTCCTTCAGACCCTGGAGCACCCCAAGGACCTGCAGGTGTCCTTCAGGCCCCTCCTAGAGCAAACAGTCAGCTCTCCCGCCCCTCACCTGACATGGCTGGGACCACATTGCCTTCAAAAAGCTTCTGCCCAGGTTCCCCACGTGGGGCCAACCTGTCCCTTTGCTTAGTAGGAGTTGTTCTCTCTCTCTCGTGTCCTTGCTTTCCAGTCAAAGTCACAGAAGCAGAGAATAACCGAGTCCTATACCAGTTCATGGCAACTCTCTTCTGTTCTAAACGACCCTTCCCAATTAATGAAACCCGAGGGGACACTTCCCTGTGATTTTACTGCACTGTGGTTTCTTGTTCTGCGGAATAGGCCCCGAGGAGCCAAAAGGGAAATCAACGTCCATCAGAAAGGAGAGCGCAGCTCAGCTTTCTCGCTTCTGAGATTTGCCTGCCTGTTGGCTCTTGGGAGAAGGCCCAAACGGGGGAAATCGCAGACTTGCTGGTGATAAACTGTTTGAGTTTGAAAAACAAGTTCTGTGTTTCGCTATTCGTTAAAGGGAAATTAATGGCGCTCAAAGCCTGGCTGCTCAGAAAGCCTTCGAAGAGGAACTCCCTGCATGCAAATATCTGTGTGAAAGTATTTTCTCAGCTTAGGCACAGCTTGTTTTGGGACAACCAAGGGAGTGGATGGGCACAACTAAAGGGTCTCCCCTTAGGAGGGGGACCCACAAAAATAACATGGCCCCCCAATAATCACGGGGAACACCTAAAGAAAGAAAAGGCAGAGCTGGTGGGCAGATAGATAATTGCCTGTTCTGAATGTAGCGCCTGCTAACTGGACATCGGGCATGCGATGACGTTACACTCAATGGGTGACCTTCCAATGTGGAGATTCGGTCACGCAGGCGAACAGATGGTTCTTGGGGTAACACCAAAGGGGCTGCGCTTCCCAGCGAAGAGACCCCTCTGGCGTCTGAGCAGTTGCTCTGCAGCTGCAGGCAGGTAGGACCCAGGAAATCCTGGCTCTCCCAGGGGTCACTTACACTTCTTACAGCTACTGCCCTATCACAACCCAGCCCTCCCTTGAGAGGCCTCAAGGAGCGGGGCAGGGGTGAAACACAAGTGCACCTGTAAGCAGCTGCATGTGGGTTGAAGTACAGGGGGCTCGGGGCAGGGGACTGGGGTGTGGGGGTGCAGGAATCAGCTGCAGGGTCAGGTCAGGTCAGTGTGCTGGAGATATGTGGGAGGGGATGCAGGAGTCAGGGTAGGGAGTGGGGGTGCATGTGAGGACTCGGGGCAGGGGGTGCGTGATGGTTCAGGCCAGGGGGTGGGGGTGCGTGTGAGGACTCGGGGCAGGAGGTGGGGGTGTGTGAGGGCTCAGGACAGGGTGTGTGTGTGTGTGAGTATTCAGGGCAGGGGGTGGGGGTGCGTGGGAGGGGTCAGGGCGGGAGGGGTGTGAGGATTAACAAGGCAGGGGGTGGGGGTGCGTGAGGGCTCAGGGCAGGGGGTGGGGGTGAGGATTCAAGACAGGGTGTGGGGGTGCATGTGAGGGCTCAGGGCGGGAGGGGTGTGAGGGTTCAGGGCAGGGGGTGGGGGTGCGTGTGAGGGCTCAGGGCAGGGGTGCGTGAGGGTTCAGGGCAGGGGGTGGGGGTGCGTGTGAGGGCTCAGGGCAGGGGTGCGTGAGGGTTCAAGGCAGGGTGTGTGTGTGAGGGTTCAGTGTAGGGGTGGGGGTGCGTGAGGGTTCAGGGCGGGAGGGGTGTGAGGATTCAAGGCAAGGGGTGGGGGTGCGTGAGGGTTCAGGGCAGGGGTGTGTGTGTGAGGATTCAAGGCAGGGGGTGGGGGTGTGTCAGGGCTCAGGACATGGTGTGTGTGTGAGGGTTCAGTGCAGGGGTTGGGGGTGCGTGAGGGCTCAGGGCAGGGGGTGGGGGTGTGTGAGGGCTCAGGACAGGGTGTGTGTGTGAGGGTTCAGTGCAGGCGTTGGGGGTGCGTGAGGGCTCAGGGCAGGGGTGTGTGTGAGGGTTCAGGGCAGGGGGTGGGGGTGCGTGAGGGCTCAGGGCAGGGGTGTGTGTGAGGGTTCAGGGCAGGGGGTGGGGGTGTGTGAGGGCTCAGGACAGGGTGTGTGTGTGAGGGTTCAGTGTAGGAGTGGGGGTGTGTGTGAGGGCTCAGGGCGGGAGGGTGTGAGGATTCAAGGCAGGGGTGGGGGTGCGTGAGGGTTCAGGGCAGAGGGTGGGGGTGTGTGTGGGGGGGGGGTGGAGTGCGGGCTGGGAGGCTCAGGCTGGGACAGCCCTTGTTGGTGACCGATTCTGGCTGCCAGCTCTGCATGCCCAGGGCTGCCCTGTTGCTGACCCCACACCCATGGCTCTCCTGACACCGTCCCCAAGTGCCGGGGCCTTCCCTGCCGCTGGCCTCGTGTGCCGACGTCCCAGCTGCCAGCCCTGCTACTGACCTCTCCATCCAGGATTTCCTGCAGGCCGCACGTGCGAGGGGGGCTCCTGGCTGCAGCAGTTCTGGCTCCCAGCCTCAACTTCGGGCAGAGCAGGGAGTGTGGAGGAGAGGAAAGGACAGGGATAAGGCCCCACCCTCAGCCAGTCACTTCCTCCCCACTGCCCCACACTAGGGCGCACCGGCTGACTGTCCCCTCTGGTCTCTCCCCAGCAGAAGTTGGTGCAGGAAAAGCTCACCCGCCTCGGCCTTCGCTGCCTGTTGTGCCTGAGGAGAGAGACTCACAGGACATAAAATGGAACCAAGAGGTTTAACTCCCAGCTAAAAACAGGCTGTGCCCCGGTGTCAGTTACAGCCGACCGCCGACAGCTCTGGGCCCCCTGCGCAGACGGCTGCTGCAGAAGCACCCAGGGAGGAGCGTTTTTTCTGGGTTTTAAATAAATATACATCTCTCTCTCTCCATACAAGGCTCTACTTATTTAATTCAGGTAAAAAACACACCGGAGAGCACCACGAAAAATAGCACACCTCCCTCCCATGGCTGAAATCTCACTGCAGTGTTCGGTGAGCTGGTCCCAGGGAGCAAGCGAGGATTTTTACATGGGAGGAGGAATCCTACAGGCAAGACAAAAGCCCATTCCTCCCTGCCCTGCTTTTCGAGCACTTACACAGCTGGGATGAGTTTCCGAGGCGGAGGTCAAAAGGTCCCATTTTGGCTCTCCACGGACAGTCTGGGGGCCGGTGACAATTTTTAATGTCACTAAGAGCCCTAACTTACAACAGCTTCATTAAGAAATAAATTAAGGTGCAGAGCTTTACTGTTTAGCAGGCTACTTGGCCTTGCTTTGCCTTGGCAAGTTCCCTGGTCTCAGGCTTGTAGTCTGATACTTGAAGCAGCAAAGAAGCCTCTGAGTGCTCAGTTGTTAACTGACTCCGGGAGGAACAAAGAACTGTCTTCATACCTGAAAATATCTGTCCTAAGAGGTACATTGAGCCAAAGGCTGAGAGCAGGGAAAACGCCACTTTCTTCAAACAGTAGAACTGCACAGGCAGGGAATTCCAACAGGACATGACACAGCCCCCATGATCTGCCCCAGTCGCTTCGAGCGTGCGACGCAGGTCCCTAAATTTCGAGGCCCATAAGTCTGAACATTGCAATTCAATGAGCTGCATTTCAAAATCCTCAACACCCATCCACTGGAAGACCGTTAAATCCAGGTCATCGGCAGCAAAGTTGTCCGGATTGATGAGAAAGGAAAACATTGGGCCAAAACGTTGGAAATCTTGAAACCTGGCAGCAAATTCTAACGTAAGTTCTTGTAGGTACAGCTGAATCTCCGCAACACTGACAGCGCGATGCTTCAACAGCTCTCTAAGATGTGGGAAATAGTGGAACGTCAAGGTGCCAACATCCCGAGAAAAAACAGCAAGTTTCGCCACGAAAGCCTTCCAATGTCCAAAGAGACCCACCACGGTCTGGCCTGAGGCCTGCAGACTGAGGCTGAGTTCGTTCAGGTGCGTGGTGATGTCTGTTAGAAACCTGAGTTGCGTGACCCATTGGTCATCATCCAGTTCAGGGTAGTTTTGACCATTTTCTGCCAAAAAGATCTTGAGCGCCTCAAGACAGTCCACGAAGCGTGCCAAAAACTTTCCACGGCTTAACCAGCCGACGCCGCGTTGCAGAGGAAGGTCCCTGCACCCGCCCATTTCCTCCAGCAGCGCTTGAAACTGGCGATGCGTCCGGGCAGATTGAGCAAGAAGAAAATTCACGATCTTCACCACTGTCGCCATCACGTTATTGAGCTCAGAGCGAGAAATCTTGGCGCAAAGATTTTCTGGGTGAATAATACAATGAAAACGTACCGTCGGGTGGCCAATATGATCCTCAAGGATCTTTACAAATCTGACCATAGCCGGGGCACCGTCAGTAGTCACAGAAAATATTTTTGTGATATCCGTTCCTCTTTCCTCAAAATGACTCACAAACGCCTTTGCTATCTCTTCCCCTGCTGTTGTGCCTCGCACGGCTTTCAGGCAGCACAGCTCTTCCCGAATCGTGTCCGAATCGCAGTATCTCGCGAGAACCGCTAACCGTGGGACGTCATTTATGTCCACGCACACAAGAGCGACGCTAAATGCCGCGGCATCTTTTAATGCCGCCATCTGCTGTTTGGTAATGTTTTCTGCCATCTCTCCCACGCAGTTCTCCACTGACCTGGCTGACAGCGGCAAGTCTTTTATCCTGGAGAGGATCGTGTCTTTATTTGGCAAGTCATTGAACAGGACATCAGAACAACTGAGGAAAGCCTCTTTTATATACTCTCCGTCTGTGATCGGCTTCCTGTGTTTTGCAACGCAACGTGCGACTTTGTAACTTCCCTCGGTGACTTGACATTTAACGGCGGAGAAGTTACCGAAGGCACTGCTTTGTTTTTCGTACCTGACGATGGCCCATTTGATCCACTCAGCTTTGTCCGCCTCATCCTTGAAGTGCTTCTCGTGCTTTGTCTGAAAATGTCGCCGCACGCTCGACGTGCGGCAAACGACGCTCTCGTAACACAGAGCGCACAGAGCACGATCCATGAGCTGAACAAACCCGTATTCCTCTGTCCAAGAAGACTGAAAGGAGCGAACATCTAACTTGGCTTTCTTGGAAACTGCCACGAGTTGCTGAGAACCCATTCTCTCAGCTGCCAGGAGCTCGGTATATGTTTCCTCGATCAACCCACTGAAGTGTATCTGTGCTTCCTAAGGAGGGACAGAGAATTACACAAATGCCCTTCAGTGAGTTAGCCAGGGAGAAACAGGGCAGCAGAATAAACTCTCTACTGCCTGCCTCCTACTCCCCAGCCCGGCAGCAGGGCTGCAAGGGCTCAAAGAAGGGGAATGCAATGCCGGGCTCGCCCCGCCCGATGGAAGGAAAGGCGCCCCTCATCCCCCTCCTCACTGGTGTATGCGAGGAGAAAGGGAGAAGCCCCAGGCTGCCCCCCACCAGCATATGCAGCAGGAGACACACCCCACCCGCCTCCGGCTGCCCCCCATCTGTCTGAAGGCGATGTCACACATCCCTGACCCCAGCTGTTTGTGCACATCCACCTGCCCCGAGGGGAGAGGGAGGCAGACAAGAGACAGACCCACCCCTCAGACTCAGGGCTGTGGGGCAGGAGTGATGGGGTGGCCCAGGCTCAGAGCCCAGGTGCCCCTCTGCCAGGGTCTCTCTCTTCCCAGTGCGCCGCTGCCCGGTTACAGGTCACCTTCCCCGGTTGGGCAGGAGAAAGGGGGCAGCGCAGACCCAGAGCCCAGATGCGGCTGTTGAGCGACCCCCTGCCATGGTCCCTCTTGGGCCAGGCTCTTCCCCACCAGGGTCCCCCTTTGCCCCACCCCCCTCCTGCCTTCTCCTGTTTGCCAAGGGGACGGGGTCAGCGCACGGTGGGGAAGTGCGACGCGCAGGAACAGCGTTACAGCCAGGCTGAAACTCTCGTCTGGCACGACAGTGGAGCTTGCTGGACCGCAGGGAGCCCCAGTGGCAGGAGCCCAGGGGGGTTGGGGAGCCCCACTGTTGGGAGCCAATGGGGAGTCTGACTATGGCACAAAGCCCCACCAGAAGACGTGGGAAGCTGGCTGGGTCATGGAGCCCCTCCAGCAGCCGACCAGAAGTCCTTCACCCCGCCAGCAGCAGCCCCCCAGAACCCCCTAGTCCACACCACCAGCAGCAGCCCCCCAGCTGTGCCCCCAGAACCCCGCACTCCACCCCGCCAGCAGCAGCCCCCCAGCTGTGCCCCCAGAACCCCCTAGTCCACACCACCAGCAGCAGCCCCCAAGCTGCGCCCCCAGAACCCCCCACTCCACCCCGCCAGCAGCAGCCCCCCAGCTGTGCCCCCAGAACCCCCTAGTCCACACCACCAGCAGCAGACCCCCAGCTGCGCCCCCAGAATCCCCCACTCCACCCCGCCAGCAGCAGCCCCCCAGCTGTGCCCCCAGAACCCCCTAGTCCACCCCGCCAGCAGCAGCCCCCCAGCTGTGCCCCCAGAACCCCCCACTCCACCCCGCCAGCAGCAGCCCCCCAGCTGTGCCCCCAGAACCCCCTAGTCCACACCACCAGCAGCAGCCCCCCAGCTGCGCCCCCAGAACCCCCTAGTCCACACCACCAGCAGCAGCCCCCCAGCTGTGCCCCCAGAACCCCCTAGTCCACACCACCAGCAGCAGCCCCCCAGCTGCGCCCCCAGAATCCCCCACTCCACCCCGCCAGCAGCAGCCCCCCAGCTGTGCCCCCAGAACCCCGCACTCCACCCCGCCAGCAGCAGCCCCCCAGCTGTGCCCCCAGAACCCCCTAGTCCACACCACCAGCAGCAGCCCCCAAGCTGCGCCCCCAGAACCCCCCACTCCACCCCGCCAGCAGCAGCCCCCCAGCTGTGCCCCCAGAACCCCCTAGTCCACACCACCAGCAGCAGACCCCCAGCTGCGCCCCCAGAATCCCCCACTCCACCCCGCCAGCAGCAGCCCCCCAGCTGTGCCCCCAGAACCCCCTAGTCCACCCCGCCAGCAGCAGCCCCCCAGCTGTGCCCCCAGAACCCCCCACTCCACCCCGCCAGCAGCAGCCCCCCAGCTGTGCCCCCAGAACCCCCTAGTCCACACCACCAGCAGCAGCCCCCCAGCTGTGCCCCCAGAACCCCCTAGTCCACCCCGCCAGCAGCAGCCCCCAAGCTGCGCCCCCAGAACCCCCCAGCCCACCCTGCTGGCAGCAGCTCCCCCAGCTGTGCCCCCAGAACCCCCCAGCCCACCCTGCTGGCAGCAGCTCCCCCAGCTGTGCCCCCAGAACCCCCCAGCCCACCCCAGCAGCAGCAGCCCCCCAGCTGTGCCCCCAGAACCCCCCAGCCCACCTGGCTGGCAGCAGCCCCCCAGCTTACCGGGAATGAGAAATAGTTTCCGCCCTCAAGGCATTGATTGAGCTCCTCTGCCATGTGGCTTCTCCCACAGCTGCTAAGATCTGGATGATTACTGAAGCTTCGCCCATGGGCCAGGCTTTGAACGGGGCCCTCTGCAGTACCTACTGTCTGAATGAACACAAACTGGGGGCTCACAACGAATCCCTCATAGCCAAGGTATTCCGGGGGCTTCTCCTCTCTGGGGTCCGTCTGCTGGGCTGCCAGGTGCTGGTTTCCTTCCCCACACAGAACAGCTTCATTCATTTGCTCCCTTGGGGCCCTTCCCAGCAGCCTCTCCGTCCTGGGCCAACTTCCCCAGGTTTCTCCCTGCTCCACGCACTGGGAAAAATTCCCTTCTGCTCGTCCCACACAGGTCCCCTGAGGCTCATATTCCCAAAGAACGTCCTGCTGTCGGGCGGCCTCCTGCTTCTCGCTCACTCGCTCATCACCTGGAGGGAGAGACAGACAGTCAGGACAAGAGTCCCTGTGCTGGGGACAGAGGAACAGCGCCGAGGGAAATCCCAGCCCACCGAAGTCTCACAGGCTGAGGAATCGGATTGTCCCTCTGCCTCCCACCCAAACACTCGCAGGGAAGGAACCGCCTGCAGCCCACAGGCTGGGTGCAAAGCAACATTCCTCCTCTGTCGTCCTGGTGCAGAATAACGTTCTGGGCCCCAGCATATGAGCACTGTGCACCGTCAGGAGAAATCAAACACGCGGGGGGCGCTCTGCCTCTTAGCTGGGCAGCATCTGAGTCTCTCCTGAGCGGCCGCACGAGCGCGCAGCTTGCAGGGAAAACTGGCAGAAGCCGTGAGCAATGTCACTGCCCTTGCAGGGCAGGAGGAAGAACCGAGGGCCGTTACTGAGACCTCCGTTTTTGGAATCTTCAGCTTTTCCCCGGATTCACCAGATGGATTCTACATCAGCCCTCACCTGGGCTGGCGTCTCCCGGGTTCCCAGTTTCCTCCTCAGCCTGGAGATCCGGCACCCACAGCTCTTCCCCTTGTTCCAGCCGGGTGATCAGCTCCGGTTTGGGAACGGGGAACCCTGCGCAGGGAGTGAAATCAGACCAGCTCTGGGACAGGAGGACCGAGGGGCGTTTGTCACAGAGGGCTTTCCACATGGCCTTGTGCTGGGCAGGGCAACGGGGCACCCAAGAGGACAGGAATGTGGTCCCTGAGCCGCCTCCGGAGAGGCCGACCTCCGGGGAGAGAAGGGGAATTGTGAGGCCCAGCAGAGCGTTCAGAGGCCAGGCTGACACACACACGGCTCGGCAGTTATCCCCTCCCTAGCTCTAAACCTGCAGAGCCCGGAGCCCAGAGCCCTCCCCGCAGCTGGGGCGAGTCCCGAGGAGGGAGGGGAACAAGGAGGCAGCGTGCGGTGAGAGACACCACTGACAGGACAACGCACGGCTTCTCCAGCCTGACAGCTAGCGGGGTGGGCGGGGATGGTTCAGCACGGCCATTTGGGTGTGACCCCCGGTCTCATGGGAGAGGGAGCGGAGGGGCAAGCGGAACCCATCCCTGTCCAGTCTCTCAGAGCAGGGGAGAACCTGACCCGCGTCAGACACACGGCCCACCGAGGCGATGGGATCCCTTACCCAGCGAGGTCACCGTCTGGTAGTTCTCCCGCATGACGTCCCTGTAGAGAGCTCTCTGAGCGGGGCCCAGCAGAGCCCCCTGGCCCGGGGTGAAATACACGGCCACCTCCTCGAAGGTCACCGGCACCTGAGACAACCAGAGTCGCCCACCACTCGTCATGGGAGAAACCCCTGAGAGGGCTGAAGCCGCAGAAGCCCAGCCCAGCCTGTTCAGAGCAACCAGAGGGCTTCAGGGATGGGCAGAGAGACAGATCCCGCCCCGCCCCCCCAGCAAAGGGAGCAGGGCAGGGTCTGCTCATTACCCAGTGCTGGAGTCACCCCACTAGACACAGGTCCCTACGGGAAGCAGAACCCCGACACTTCCCTGGGTATTTGGCCGCCGGCTGGTTATGGCCCCAGGGGAATGGGCCCTTTTCCCAGCTGGGTCCCGTCGGAGAAACGTGGGGGGACGGGACGGTCACCCCTTGCCCATGGGCTGCTCAGAAAATCAGCAGGTTTCTCCACCCAGACTCTCCCACCCGCGCCCAGCGGCTCCCCGCCCGTCTCCTACCTGAGCCGGCTCCGTCACAGCCATGGCCCTGCCCTGGCCGCGGGAAGAGGGGGTGATCTGGATGGGTCTCCTCCGCCTGCCTGGGGGAGGGGTCAGAAGGGGCCACCTGAGCCCCCCTGCTCCCCAGCCCCCCCTGCAGAGAGACACGGCCCTTCTGTGACTCTGCCCGGCCCGAGCCGACCGGGGAGGGTCCCGCTGCCGTCCCGACCGACTCCGCGGCGAGCGACCTGCCGGGCGTCGATGCAGCGCGCAGTGGGGACGCGCTAAAGCGACCTGCCGAGCCCCGCGCGCCGCGCCGCGCCGCGGGGAGGAGCGTTTCTCCCGTCCCGCTGCTGCCGGGGCCCAGCGCCGCACGTGCCCCGGCGGACCGTCCCCCGCTGAACGCCCGGGAGAGGAGCAGACCCCCCCCCCCCCGGGCAGCCGCCGCCGCCGCCGCCGCTCCCGGAGCCCGACCGGGGTCGCGCGCGCGCCGAGCGTGCCTCAGTTTCCCCAGGCGGGGCGGGGCGGGGCGGGGCCGGCGCACCCCGGAGGCCGATGGTACCGGAGCCCTTCGGCGCCCCCGCCCCCAACGCGAGCCCCGCGGAGCCTCACCTCCCAGCGGCGCCAGCCCGGGCCCTGCGCGGGCCCCGCCCACCCCGCTGCCATTGGCCCCGTGCGCCGCCTGTCTCGAGCCGCGTCGGGCCCCGCCCCCGGGCAGCGGCCGGGACTGAGCATGCGCAGCGTCTCCCGAGCCGCGAGCGCTGCCGGGGGGGGCGGGGTCTCTGCCCCCCGCCCCCGTTCGCGCGGGGCGGAGCCAGGGGTGAAGCCCGAGGCCGGGTACGAAGCAGAGGCGGGAAAGGGCGGAAGTGACGCAGAAGGGAGGCGGGGCTGGATGCCTCTGGGGGCGGACATGGGCGGGGGAAGTGACGCAGGCGGGGCTGGTTCCAGTGGTGGGACGGGGCGTTTCAGGTGGAGCTCGGGCGTGGCTGCGCCGGGCTGGTCCCGGCTCCGGCTCCGGCTCCGGCTCAGCGCGGGCGGCCCGGCCCGGCCCGGTTCCGTTCCGTTCCCTTCCCCTCCTCGGCGCGGGCGGCCCGGCCCGGTTCCGTTCCGTTCCGTTCCGTTCCCCTCCTCGGCGCGGGCGGCCCGGCCCGGGTGCTCCTGCTGGCTCGGGCGGCAGCGCGGCCCCGGCAGCGGCTCCGGGCTGGGCTCCGGCCGGCGGGGGCTGGTGGGCGCCCTGCGGGGCCCGCGGACCGGCGCCGCGCTGAGCAGAGCCCGGTTACGGCTGCAGCGTCTCACGCGCGTCCGGCCAGCGATCGCTGTGGCAGCGGAGAGCGGGGCGCTGCTGAGCACGTGGTCGCTGCTTGTCGGGGGCTGTGGGGCTCTGCGGGCTTGCGCGCTGCGGCGGCGGTAGGGAATAGCCCCGGGGGTCACGGGTCACGTTGCCCTCCCCCTCAGTCTGCAGTGCTGCCCCCGGATCCTGGCCGGCCCAGCTGCCCGAGCCCCTGGGGGTCTCTCAAGCCAGGCGGGTCCCTGCCCGCTGCCCCTCCAGACTCCTTTTAACTGTTGAGCGCCCCTGTGGGCGGCAGGCTCGAGCTGCAGACAGTCCCTCCGCGAGGGCAGAGGTAGCCAATAGCCCAAGGACTCGCACAGCACCGTGCCGCGCAGGTCAGTCCGTACCCACCTTTCACACGCCAGCGCGCTCCTGGGGGAGTACAGGCGCCTCCACAGCCACCCCGGCACCGTCCCCACAACTGTCCCTCGTTCTGCCCTGCACAGCGTGTTGCTGGTCACGCCGGAGAAACTGAGCGCCCTGCTCCTACAAGTGCTCTGTCCAAGCTAGGGCGCGGGAGTCTTGTGCACGGGTCGTGCTGGATTTGCAGAGGTGCCTGTTGGAAGCTTCCCCGAGCAGGAGATTCACTGTTACTTCCATTTTCCTCGCCCGAATTGCCACGGCATTTTTGATATTGGACATAGGACCTGTACCCATTGGAGGAGGCCTGTGACTTGTACGTTTGTAAACGCCCAACTAGTACGTAATAGTTCCTTGACCGGGGGCATTAGTTTTAAACATCAGTTCTTAATTTGCTAGTCAGAGCTGTGCACCGGTGTCTGATAAATGCAAGAGGCGCAGCCATTGGGTAGAGGCGTGAACTGAAATGTGACTATCTCCTCTGCAAATGGCAATTAACGACCATGTGAGAGAAGCTGGCTGTTGCATCACTGGGTTTTTATATTGGGTCCGGAAGCCATTTTGATGCCCAGTGTGGCTATGGGCCCCAAATATTGTGCCGGGGGTGTGTGCAGTGTCTAAGGAAAGCTAATGATGCCCTGAATGCATGTATGCTACTTACGTGTCTGTGTCATGTATGTCGGTGAAAGAAAGGTTACTCACCGTAGTAACGGTGGTTCTTCGAGATGTGTCCCCGTGGGTGCTCCACATTAGGTGTCGGGCTCGCCCGGCGCCGCAGATCGGATCTTCCAAGCAGTTTCTGCCGGACCGCGCATGCGCCGGTGCGCGCCGCTCCCCCGCGCGCTCCCGGCCATGTGCGCGATCCGGTCCCCGCCAGTTCCTTGACCAACCGCCTCGGATGCTCCTGCAAAACACTAAACAGAGATCCGGAGCGGGGAGGATGGGCAGGTAGTGGAGCACCCACGGGGACACATCTCGAAGAACCACCGTTACTACGGTGAGTAACCTTTCTTTCTTCTTCGAGTGTCCCCGTGGGTGCTCCACATTAGGTGACTACCCAGCAGTAACCCAAGATAGGAGGTGGGTAATCGGATTATGTGCAGCTTGTCCCCGAGAGGACCGCTGCCAAGAGACGGGTATCCTCTTGGAATACCCTGTGAAGGGCGTAATGTTTGGCGAAGGTGTCACAGGATGACCAGGTCGCCACTCTGCAAATGTCTTTTAGCGCAACGCCCTTGAAAAAAGGCTGTTGATGCTGCCACCGCCCTAGTGGAATGAGCCCTGGGCGTGGCCAGTAAAGGAGTCTTTTTGAGTTTGTAGCACATTTTTATGCAAGATACGATGTGCTTAGAGATTCTCTGCGAAGAGAGACATTCTCCTTTTGATTTGGGAGCGATAGAGACTAGGAGCCTATCCGTTCTCCGGAAGGACTTGGTCCTGTCCATATAGAAAGCTAGCGCCTGCTCACGTCCAGGAGGTGTAGGCGCACCTCTTTGTTAGAGTTATGAGGCTTTGGATAAACAAGGGTAAACAATAGGTTCGTTAGTATGAAACTCAGAAAGAAACTTTAGGAACAAAGGCTGGATGCAGCCGTATGGTTACCGCCTCCTTGGAAAAACAGCGCAGGGCGGCGTTGCCATAACTGCCTCAAGCTCGCTCACCCTGCGAGCTGACGTGATTGCGAGAAGAAAGGTCGTCTTCATCATAAGGAGGCGGAGGGAAACCGTGGCCAAAGGCTCAAACGGTGGTCCCCTTTTCGCATTAAGCACCAGGTCCGAGTTCCACAGAGGTGGAAGCGGTTTCTGAGGGGGGTATAGGCTTACCAGCCCTTTGAAGAACCTGGTAACCATGGGATGGGCGAACACCGTGTGCCCTTCCTCTTCGTGTCTGAACACCAAAATGGCGGCCAGGTGGACCTGAAACGAGGATAGCGAGAGTCCTCCTCTCTTGAGGTCCAGTAAATACTCTAATATCACAGCCATAGGCACCGAAAGGGGGCTAGCTGTTTGGTAGAACACCATGCCGTAAAGCGAGTCCATTTCTGCTTGAAGGTCTTCCTGGTGGAAGTCCTCCTGCTACTTTCTAGGACTTGCTGCACTTCCTCCGTACATGTGCTCTCTAGGGAGCTGAGCCATGGATTAACCACGTTTGTAGTCGCAGGCTTTGGGGGTGCGGATGCACTATGGACCCCTGGGCTTGCGTGAGCAGATCCCGCGCCACCGGAGGGGACATCGGTGGCCGGTCCGACATGCGCAGGAATAGGGGGAACCATTGCTGTCGATCCCACGTTGGGACTATCGGGATCATTCAGGTTCCTTCCCTCCTGGCTTTCTGCAACACTTTGTGGATGAGCACTGTGGGAGGGAAAGCGTAAAGCAGGGGGCCCCTCCATGAGATCGCGAAGGCATCCCTCAGGGACCCCCGTCCCAGTCCTGCCCTGGAGCAGAATCGTGGGCACTTCTTGTTGTGCTGAGTAGCAAACAGGGTCTATCTGGGGAAAAACCCCATGCGTGGAAAAATCGGTTGCAGCAGATCGGGACGGATCTGCCACTCGTGCGTGAGTGCGAAACGCCTGCTCAGCTGGTCTGCCTTCACATTGCGAGCGCCTGGTAAGTACGAGGCTTTCAAGGTTACATTGTTGGCGATGCAGCAGTTCCACGACCGGACTGCTTCTACACATAAGGCACGGGACCGAGCTCCTCCTTGCCGATTTATATAAAACATGGTGGAGGTATCGTCTGTACTGATCCCGACTACCTTGCCTTTCAGTTGGTCTCGAAAGTGTCTGCAGGCGTTGAACACTGCTTTGAGCTCCAGTATATTTGTGTGCAGTGACTGCTCCATAGAGGACCACAGCCCTTGCGTCACCTCTTCGCCCATGTGTGCTCCCCACCCTATGAGGGGGGCATCTGTAGTAAGAAAAACCAATACGTGTGGTTGGTGGAAGGGTACCCTTGTTAGCAGGTTCTCGGGGTTTACCCACCATTGCAGGGATTTGCGCACCTCCGTTGTGGGCGACGCCATCCTGTGAACAGTGTGTGCTGCCGGTTTGTATACGCTCGCCAGCCAATGCTGCATGCTGCGCATGTGTAACCTGGCGTTCTGTTGTACGAAACGTTGCTGCTGCCATGTGGCCCAGCGGCTGTAAGCACGTCAGAACCGGCACCATAGGGCTGAAGGTGAAGCCTTGCGCGAGGGAGCCGATGGCCCGAAAGCGAGTCTCTGGTAGATACGCCCTCGCTGTAATAGAATTTATGCGTGCCCCTACGAACTCTATGTCCTGTGTGGGGTCTGTCTTTGATTTTGTCAGATTGATAAGCAGGCCGAGCGAAGAGAACGTGCCTGCTGTGACACATATTATGCGTAGTACCTCCTCCTTTGAGGCCCCTTTGAGTAGGCAGTCATTCAGATACTGGAATATAAATACCCCCTGTCTGTGCAGGTAGGCTGACACCACTGCCAAGGTCTTGGTGAAGACTCTGGGGGCTGAGGAGAGCCCAAACGGTAGGACCTTGTAAGTCGAGGGCTGCGAACCAATCTCCATCGTCTAGTGCCGTAAGGATGGAGGCGTTTGTGATCATCCGAAAACGTTGCTTGCGCAGGTACCGGTGAGGCCTCGAAAATCTAAGATGGACCTCCCCGTGAGGAAGTACCTCGAGTAGAACCCTCTCCCTTGCAGTTGCTCCGGCACTCTTTCCACTGCCTCGCTACATGGGAGGTCTCCTGGAGGTGGGGCCCCGGGTGGAGGTCATGGCGGTGGGAGCAACTGGGAGGGGATGGCGTACCCCGTGGCTATGATCTCCAGCACCCATGTGTCTGTGGTGATCCTTTGCCACTGGTTATAAAATGGTCGGATGATGGCCTTGAGCACTGGTTTCGTGCCCTCTGGAAGCGAGTCCATGAGGGAGGTCAACCTAATGTGGTTGTTGAAATTATGGTTCGCTAGATGCGCTGCGTAATTTGCCATTGGCAACAGTAGCGTGGAGGAGGAGTAGACCTTTCTGCCCAACAGCTCTAGCTTTTTGGCATGTTTGTTTATTCCCCCACGTTGCGACGACTCCGCCACCAAAGAATTTGGTTGTGGGTGGCTGAACAGGAACTCCATGCCCTTCGTGGGCACGAAGTATTTTTTTTTTTTTTTTTTTGCTCTTTTGTGGACAGGTGGAATAGTCGCAGGAGTCTGCCATATCATAGTGGCAGGCTCCAAGATTGCGTCATCAGCGGTATTGCTATTTTGGAGGAGGCCGGAGGTCTCAGATTTTTGAGGAGCTTATGGTGTTGCTTTTGCACCTTTGCTGTCTGGAAGCCTTGCGTGAAGGCCACCCTCGTAAAACAGCTCTTGGAACTGTTTGAGATCGTCCGGAGGATGGACGCCCCCCGGGGCCGTAGCCTCATCCGGGGAGGAAAGCGAGGAACCGCTGGGGTACGTCTTTCTGGACCCTTCCGGTTCCTGCTGATGATGGTACACCCTCTCACTAGAGGTGTGCGAGGAAAAATCTCGGGGTTCCATAACCAGTCCCCCCTGAGATGCTTAAGTCTCTGTCCCCGGTCACAATTGCCCTCGGGGGTACGAGATCGTTCGTAGGGATCTTTCCCTAGTAGATTGCCGATGGTGTCTATGCCCTGCGTGGTAGGGGCGACCACGGCAGTATAAGCACTGGTCTTGGGAAGGTGACCTAGACCACTCCCTTGGTGCATACCCTCTGCGTCTGGGGGAGGGAGATCGTCGAGACCCTGGAGAGAGCGACTTTGCCTAATAGTCCAGCGGTTCAAATCCCAGGAAGGGTGGAGGTGGTCCCAGCCAGGGTGAGGCTGGTTGCAGAAATGGAGAAGGGGGCTCCGGGTAGGCCAAGGGGGGGGGGACCCCTGCCTTCTAGTTGGAGTCTGCAACATAGCGGAGGGCTGTGAGAAAGCAACTCCACAGCCCTGTGCGGAGAGGGGCTGCAATGCCTCCTCTTGTGTGCAGTCTTCCCCCTCCCTTGGGGAGGTAACTCCGCCCCTGACATACAGGGGATCCCGGCCCCGTCCGCACCGAGCTCGGCACACTCGAAGTCGGTGCCGCATGTGCGGTGTCCTTCGGTGCCGGCAGGCTGCGTGCTTGCGCGCTCTGCACCGCCGGTTTTCCGGGGGTCGGTGGTACCGGCGCTTGTTTAGCCGCCGCCCTGCCCGCGGCTGATTATCGAAGGGTGAGCCGCTTGCACCTGGCTCTCCGTGCCGCCGCCGATCAGCTGTTGCTGCGGCTGGGGGCTGCTCGCTCCTCCCGTCCCACTCGCTGTTGCTGCCGGCAGGGATCGGGCTGGAGATACTTTCCTCCGTTTCTGCGCTGATGGGGTGAGGGAGGCAGCTTTCCTTCTAAGGGCCCCGGAGGGTCCCTCCTGCTGCGGCCGCTCCGGCGCTTCTGGCTGGAGGGCCTTGTCGAAAAGCAGCATTTTTTTTTTTTTTTTAAAGCCTGAAGAGGACATTGTTGGTGAGTCTTTGTGTTTTTAAGTGGGTACTTAGCACCTTCTTTGTGCCGTTTTCCCCGTCCGATGGCCTGCCTTAGCAGGAGGGCTGATGGCCCTAGCTCCTGGCCTCCGGCGCTTGTTACTGGGACTGGCTGAGCTGTCCCTCTCCTAGCTTGTTTGTTGTTTTTTTTTTTTTTTTTTTACAAAATAACAACCGGCTGGCTCATAGTAGCCTAAGTGCCTGAAAAAACTTTAAGAAAAAACAGATAAAGCCGTTGAATACACTACTTGGCCTTAGCCTAGTTGGATTCCGTCTGCAGCCGACGGCGGTTAAGAGGAACTGGCGGGGACCGGATCGCGCACATGGCCGGGAGCGCGCGGGGGAGCGGCGCGCACCGGCGCATGCGCGGTCCGGCAGAAACTGCTTGGAAGATCCGATCTGCGGCGCCGGGCGAGCCCGACACCTAATGTGGAGCACCCACGGGGACACTCGAAGAAGAAGTTATAGATTTTAGCTCTGCTGCTGTGTCAGAAAACATTTCCGTGCTAAGCGTCACAGTGGGAGGTGTGAGCTCAGCCCCAGGCAGGATGCATGGACTATGAACAAAGGCTCAGAGTCAAATCCACATCCCCAATGCCTGGGGCGTGTCAGTGGGATGCAGCCCAGTGGTCAGGTGACCGGGACTGAAACAAAGGAACAGGTCCAGTTCAGAAATTTGAGACTGTTTCCTGGGATCCATCCAATGGCAGTTTGCCACAACAGCCCACCTGAGTCAGGTGGGGGCGGACCCTCAAGGGGCTATGGGAAGAGGAAAGGGCTTTGGCCCTGCACATAAGGGAGGACAATGGTGTGGCCTTAGCAGGGATCTTTTGGTCTCCAAGGGTCCGTGCCCCAGTGACTGGACCTACAATGTTCCAATAACTGAATCTATGTAACTCCCTGTTAGCAGCAAACAGGAGCAGCTAACAGGGAGTTTGCCTGGGAAAGCACCTGAGAGGAGCTCTGGCGAGTGTGGTTTTGGGGGGCTGTGTTGTGAGCAGGTGGGTTCAATATCTGTGTGTATGTCTGAGCATTTGTTTTGCAGAGAGGGGCAGTCTGGCAGCCTGTCTGGCAGTTTGATATGTTTGCAAGGTGTGAATTGGGAGGGCTTTGTTCCAGGTGGGCCTTCAAGAGCTGATTAGATTGGAGGCCAGGCTCTGAGCTGGGCCTAGCCAGCCAGCAGCCTTATAAGAAGGCAGCCACAGCAAGCACTGTGAGCAGCCAACAGGGAGTTTGCCTGGGAAAGCATCTAAGAGGAGCTCAGGTGAATGAACTGACAGAATTGGCAGATGTCATTGCCGAGCCTTTGGCCATTATCTCTGAAGACTCTTGGAGATCAGAAGAGATCCTGGATGATGGGGAAAAGGCAAACGTAGTGCCCATCCCTAAAAAAGGAAAGGAGGACAATCCAGGGAACTATAGACCAGTGAGACTTACCTCAGTCCCTGGGAGAATCATGGAGGGGATCCTCTAGGAATCCATTTTGGAGCACTGCGCAGAGGGGAAAGTGATCAAGAGTAGTCAACATGGATTCATCGAGGGCAAGTCCTGCCTGACCAACCTGATTAGCTTCTGTGATGAGGTAACTGGCTCTGCGGACATGGGGAGGTCAGTGGCTGTGATAGGCCTTGACTTCAGCGGGGTCTCACAACATTCTTGCCCATAAGTTGAGGAAGTATGGATTGGAAACATGGACTATAAGATGGACAGAAGCTGGCTTGATGGTCAGGCCCAACGCGTACTGGTCAACGGCTCAATGTCTGGATGGGAGTTGGTTTCAAGTGGAGTGCTGCAAGGCTTGGTTCTGGGGCCGGTGGTCAGCATCTTTATTAATGTCCTGGAAGAGGTACTGGATTGTGCCCTCAGCAAGTTTGCAGATGACACTAAGCTAGGGGGAGAGGTAGATAGGACCCAGAGTGAGTAGGATGAATTGGGCCAAAAGAAATCTGGTGCGGTTCAACAAGGAGAAGTGTAGAGTCCTGCACTTGGGATGGAAGAATCCCCAAGCACTGTTATAGGCTGGGGACTGACTGGCTAAGCAGCAGTACAGCGGAAAGGGACCTAAGGGTTACGGTGGGTGAAAGGCTGGATATGAGTAAACAGCGTGTCCTTGTAGCCAAGAAGGCTAACGGCCTATTGGGGTGCTTTCGGAGGAGCATTTTGAGCAGCGCTAGAGTCGTTGTTCCCCTCTATTTGGCACTGGTGAGGCCACATCTGGAATATTGTGTCCCATTTTGGGCCCACTGGTATAGAAAGGATGTGGATGTGCTGGAACAGGTTCAGTGGAGGGCAACGAAAATGAGTAAGGAGCTGCAGCACACAACCTATGAGGAGAGGTTGAGGGATTTGGGCTTGTCTAGTTTACAGAAGACTGAGGGGTGATTTAATAGCAGCCTTCAACTTCCTGAAGGGGAGCTCTAAAGAGGATGGAGAGAGGCTGTTCTCGGTGGCAGATGGCAGAACAAGCAGCAATGGTCTGAAGTTAGAGGGAGAGGGGTAGGTTGGATATCAGGAAAAAACTACACCAGGAGGGTGTTGAAGCACTGGAATATGTTACCTAGTGAGGTGGTGGAATCTTCATCCCAAGAGGTTATAAGTCCCAGCTTCACAAAGTTCTGGCTGGGGTGACTGAGTTGGGGTTGATCCCCCTTGAAGCAGGGGTCTGGACTCAATAACCTCCTGAGGTCCCTTCCAGCCCTGGGATTCTATGAAAACTATCAGACTTTCAACACTCAGCAAGTAAAACTGCTGGCCTGCACCAGTAGCTATGAGGGATATATGTAAAGTATTGCTTTAACAATTTTTCTCTCAAACTGTGTTTTCTTTATTAATAAATCTTTAGATATTAGATCTAAACTATTGGTGAGCCTGTTGTTTTGGGTACAATCCAAGTATATATTAACCAGGATCTGGACTGGGCCCTTTAGTGTCCAGAAGAAGCTGTGTGGTGTTTGGTGATGCAGCCTTCAGAGCCTCTCGCCTGAATTTGGGGGTTGTTGGTCTGGGCTGGTACAGCAGCTAGAGAATCTGTGGGTTTGCTTGTGTGGTTTCTGGCTGGTCGATGGGGCTGGCGAAGGTGCTGTTGTGGTTGGTTGGATTTGCTTTAGTGAGAAGGAAATCCCAGCCTGGGGCTGTAAGTAGCCCGGATTTTAAGCATACACACACCCTGGATTGATTTCTCTAGCTGTGCCCAGAAACCCTGTCCTATCACACTGGTCTCGAAAACAGGATAACTTGCTCAATTCCATTGTTCTCCCCGTGGCCACTGCTAGCGCCTGCACTAGAGAACCAGCATGGTTGAGCAGGCAGGACTGGTGGGAAGGGCAGGAGTGTCACCCCCATACCTACCACATGTGGGTCACTGTCCCAGGTGGTGGTACTACAAACACTGAGTTTCCTCTATAGTCTTGGCTGACCCTTAGAAGTATCTGTGCCCCTGCTGCAGGCTACCAGAACCTACTCCCCTCTTAGAGCTGAGAGCGAGCCCAGTTCTCCTGGGGTCTCTGCAGAGCTAGTGAGTTAGACTGTACGCTGCAGTGTTAAGCCTAACCACTGTCCCTTCATGACTGGCCACAAGATGTCAGAAGAGGTTCGTATTAGAGTGGTTAGAACACTGTTCGAAGAATTGTTCAAGCAACACTTTACACACATCAGTCATAACTACTGGTGCAGGCCAGCCGTGTTGTTCGCTGATTCTTGAAATATTATTAGTCTAATTACTTACCTTTTTTCTTCCTATTGAATGATACACAGCTCTCTGGTCAGCTAACTGCTAAGTTACCTGCCAAAAATCTATGGAGTTTTTAATTGCTTTATTAAGCCCCTGGAATGAGGTGACATGGATTTTTGTTTGGGCGGGGGGCCAAGGTCAGTTCTGTCCCCACCCTCCAGCCACAGGTCACATTTCCTTCCCTGGCCCAGCCTCCCAAACCCCTACCCCAGGTCACAACCCCTTCTTTACCCAAACTCCATCTCACCCTGACTCTCTCCTGCATCCCTGTACCCTCCCCTGAGCTCTCCTCTTCAGCAAACCTCTGTCCCAGCCCCTGCAGCCTTGCTATAGAGAAGTGCAACCCTTGACCACTTTCCAAAACTTTGTTGTGTCCCTGCCTCTGATCTAGATCAATATCCTGTCTTCTGTAAGTGGCCAGTGCCAGGTGCTTCCGAAGGAATACACAGATCATCCAGTGATCCGTCACTTGTCACCCATTCCCAGGTCCTGGCTAACAGATGTGTCAATCCTCCATCAACTTCATTTAGTTTCATAGGTTGACTGTGAAGAAATAATTCCTTTTGTTGATTTTAAATCTGCTACCTATAAATTCCATTGGGTGACTTTGTGTTATGTGAAGGAGGAAATATTTCCTTATTTATTTTTTCACACCATTTGTGATTTTATAGACTGCAACATACCTCCTCTCCCTGCCCCTTTGTCATCTCTTTTCTAAATTGCAAAGTCCCGGCCTTCCTAATCTCTCCTCAGCTAGAAGCTGTTCCTTACATTTGTTGCCCTTTTCTGTACCTGTTCCAATTCCAGCGTGTGTGTACATATAGGAGGGGAACAACCACACCTGCACACGGTCTTCAAGCAGTTGGCCTACCATGAATTTCTAAAGAGGCAATATGGTATTTTCAGTCTTTTATAATCTATTCCTTTCCTATTGACTCCCAGTGTTCTGTTAGCTTTTTTGCCTGCTACTGTACTTTGAGCAGATGGTTTTCAGGGATTCCAAGATTTCTTTCTTGGCTGGTAATATGTGGTATATACATTTGGAATTATTTTTCCATTTGCATTGATCAGACTGAACTTCAGCTGCCCAAGCACCCAGTTTTGTGAGATCCCCTTGTGACCCCCTGCAGTCAGCTTCAGACCTATTTTGAATAATCTTCTAGCTGCAGATTTTGCTACCTCACCCCTTATCCCTTTTAGTTAAGTTAAACCCGTGAACCCCAAGTGGGGCATAGGTCATCCACAAGGCTCCTCCACCTGGTTCTATCTTGGGCAATGGCTTCAGTCTGGCCTTATGAATGTCCCAGTTCTTGTGCTTCTGTGACTGTAGATCTTCTCCATGTTATTCGGGGTCTTCCTTGGCTGCGTTTCCCCCTGAGGATTCCAGTTTAGGGCATGTCGAACAACGCTGGATGGGGGTTTCCCTTTTGCCAGATCATTAAGTTCATCCTTTCAAGCCACAAAACCACTGAGCCAAAAAAACGCCCCCCCCCCGCTCCATGGCTGGAAGTGTGGAGCCTGCCCCTCACACTTGACAAGGATACTGGAGTGTACATGGAATTTACCAAACATCCTTCTGCAGTGTGGAGAAGGAACGGCTGACCTGGAGAGATTCAAATTGCTGCTGAACAAAAGCTGGCCAGCCAGTAGCCGGAAGATGCAGTGGGATTATTGCAATGACCCAGATGTGTGACTGTGGGGAAATGCACCTTGGAAGTGGAACATCTGTGGGTCTGCCAGTTCCTGGAGGAGCCTTGTGCCATGGGAGATCTCACCAGGGCTACAGACCACCCTATTTCGTGCCCAGTGCTGGAAGGACACAAGAACCTGCATGCTGCTCCCAGAAAGTAAAGTGCCAGAGGTTAGAATCACACTTGTAGATATTGGAGATACCAGCTGATGGTTTTACCTGCAATGGAACTGCCTCTGCAGTTTGCTACCATCAGAAGTATGTATGGCTATATTAAGAAGATATAACTCTTTGCCTACTACCAGGTGTCTCTCCTTTCTCTGTATAGATAACCGCAGGGGAGCATGGTAGTTTTGCTCCTCAAACTCAGCAGTTAAATTGTCAGAGGTAAAAGATATCACACACTCACATTTCATAGCGCTACGCCCCTTGGAGATGTGCAATTGTCCCATTAAAAAAATGGAAGAAGGGCCTGCACTGGTTTTCTCCTTTTGAAAGAAGCTATTTCAAAATATTATGCAAATGAGGTGCCATATGCAAATCTGCCCTCATTTGCATTTGATTCCTCATTTGCATACCTCTTTCAAAAGAAGAGTGCAACTGTAGACACAGCCAGGATGTGGCAACAGAGTCTGGCGTCTCTGACTTGGTGACTGAACGTTCCCAGGTATGTTTCACAAGAGCCATGCAGCTCTCCCACCACCCCAAATTCCAAACCTTGCACCTCCAGGTCAGCCCTGGCATTCCAGCTGAAAGTGCTTTTAGTTCCTTTTCTAGACATCCTGGGGGGCGTTACATCTGCTGCATGAAATGAGGACTTTGCAAAGAGCTTTGGTAAGGCAGTGTGAATTATACAATCAACAAACAAAACTTCACAATAATATTTCATTCCATACATTGCATTCTATTCATTCACATGGCACTTCCCTGCTGCCAGGAGGCCTTCAGGAACATATCATGTGTAAGTCCTGTCTCTTCACAACTGTTAGCATTCCCCAAAGGAGACCCTTAAGCGTATCTCAAGGAGCCAGTGTGTTTGCCCCCTTTAGCAACAGGGAGATCATATTTAATAGATCCTTTAAGGTTTTAAACTTCTAGTCCAATGGAATGGGAATCACCTTAGACAAAGACACAGGAAGAAAACAAGTGTCCCCAGGTTCATACTTTTATTTCCATATGATTTCAGCCTCCCAATTTATGAAGCACCGAGGGATGTCTCATCATATGATACACCTTGCCCCAGGTGGGCTCATAGCAAGTGAAGGCTTGTGCACCCCCATTAGAACAATCTCTCACCAGGAAGTGAAGATTTCTGGGGTCTGGTTATTGCTAACGCCAGGCTCATAAAGCTGCCACGATTTTACCTGATTCTCAAATGGCCACTGATGCCAGCTCGTCCCTGCCAAGGAGATCCTGCTGTGTTGGTGGGTGCGCATGGCAGAGTGAAACTGGCAGCTCCGGCACGTGCCACCCAATTGAACACACCTCCAACATCTTCAACAGGAACCAGCAGCTCTGCATGCAACAGTTTTGCCAGAACAAGGGACGCTGCAGTTGGCCAGTGAAGGTCAGCAAAGGGAGAAAAGGAGAAGGTCAGACAGAACATGAGCAGAGGAGGAATACAAACCAGCAGCGCCAGTGTGATTTGAGTGCCAGAGAGCAAAACCGGAGCTGCAAATGACTAACTCTCTCACCTTGGGTAGTGGAGCAGAGGTTTGGCAAACCAGGGGGGAAAAGGAGGTACAACCCCAAACCGCAAGTTGAAAATTCAAGGACATGGGTAAGTCAGATACGTAAGAACACTTTGCTCTTCCCAAAAGACAGGGAAATGCCTGCAAATCTCTCACACAGTGTGTGCCCAGAAGGCAGCGAATGAGAACATTCAAATGGAAAAGGCACTACAGGCACAAAATTGAGACTCTGCGTAACTCAGTCAACTAATAGCATGTTCTTTTGCTCCAGTCCCTGCTTGGACCTTCTTTCCATGCAGTGATGGGATGCAGGTATTTGAAAAGGGAGCCCAGGGATGAACACTCGCCTTCCTAAAGGTTCCTCTTAAGACTACAGAGAAGGAAGCAAGAACAGAATTTGTTGGAGCTGGAAACTGAGGCATGCCAGCGGCTGGGAAAGCAATTCTGGTGTCCTTTGATGGAACTGCCAGGTTTACGTACCAGGAAGCAGAAGTAATCTCATTTGGTCATAAGCATCAGAACAAAAACCGGTTACTCTAAGCAGACGCTTGGGGGAGCTGAACAACAGCTGTTTCAGAACAAGCATGATGGGATCACCACGCTTTGGTAGCACCATCTGGGTCCCCCTCATACAAAGCCTTCAGCCTTACATTAGAATATCCTTGCAGAAGGTTTCCTTTTAGCCTGCTGCCAGGAAAGAGAACCCATTACCACGACTCCTCAGGCTAGATGACAAAGTCCATGCTGGATGAGTGTCCCCCAGCTCCTATTCACATGCCGTTTTCTGCCTTGCAGCTGCTTTGCTTTGTTCCCAGCCAAGACCCTTGGTAAACTGGAGCATGCACATGTAGGGCCAGTGGGGTACATTGGCTTAATACATTAGCGTCACCGGTGTAGCACAGTAGAAAACAGTGAAAATCCTTAAGTGCCTGATGAACTGGACATACTGTCCAACTGCAGGGCTACGGGAAAGCTAACCATGACAGCAGTTAAATACACTCAAAGTGGGAACCCTTAAATACTGTACTGGGATACTGAAAGCAGAAGTCATGTCCAAGTAGCTTCTAAAAACAGCCTAAACACAAAGTCCAAAGCCTGCTCAGCCAGTCACACGTTCCTCTAGGATCCTTAAGCTAGTGTTAACTCACAAGACAATTCTTACCTATGTGACCAATTTTTGTAGCCCCCCCCCACCCCCAGGCAACTCCCATGAGCAGAGTGATTAAGGGAGCAGGAACACCGGCCCCAGGTCTTGGGGGAAGCCTGCCCAGGGTTCCAACAACGAACCCCGTCTACTTCGACCCATTTCTAATTGCAGAGGGGCTGTAAATATTCAGTCTTGGAGCCTCCAAATTCCATCCGCCCTGCTGGAAGAGAGTTCTCTGGTTTGTTCTCACAGGGCCTCAGGGCTGCGCAGGGAATTGCAGAATGAGCAGGGCTGTAACTGGATAGCTACCTGGAAGTCCGTCCACAGCACCCTCTCCAGGAAAGTATCTCCAGCTACTTCAGTATATTTACACTTCCAAACAGGTGTGCTGGCGGAAAACATGCTGACGGTAACTGCTGGGAGCTTGACCATGCAGTACTGGCCACGAGGAGCTGTGGACAGGCTTGAGGTGGCTGTTTTCCAGCTTGTGTTCTTTTCACAGAGAAAGCCACAGCACAGAGAAGGAAGTAAACCCCAGGCAAGAAAGTACAAGTGCGGAGCAGCTGTCTTAAGCACAGGGGTAAGGCATTCAGTCGGGGATGACCACGTGAGCCCGCAGGGTGGAGACCACTAGGCCCAAGGGCTCCTTGGGTTCGCCCCTCACTGCAGCTTATTCTCCTGGCAGAGAGAAGGCTGATTTGCCATGAAGTGATTGTGCCTCCTTATGCAGTGAGACCCAGCTTTCCGAAAGGTTCGGGGCATCTGGGCAACACTACGCTACGCCTCGGGCAGCGTGGTAGTTGTGCACAAGTAAGGGAGAGAGCAATGCAGCAGCATTTCTGCAGCTGGGATGCTTCACAGGGCATAGCAGAGGGCCAATCCAGCCTTTCACCTGTAGGGAGCTACGCCAACCTGCTGGGAACACGATACTGCAGCAGCAGAGGAGCCTGGCTGCAAGGCCAAATGAGAGACAGAGCGCTTGTGTCTGTGAGGAATGCCTGGCTGGGTCACTGGCCCATCTGACAGCCCCACCATCCCTTCTCTTCAGCAGCATGTTAATGCTGCCCACTCCCACCCAGGAAGGCTCAGATTCCATGGAGACAGTGCTGCTGAGATCACCACCAAAACTGCCAGCCCCTCTCCTGCCACAATGACCTGCCTACTTTGAGAGCCCAACAGCGAACTGTGCTGGCAGCTTCAGCGTGAGAGAGGCAGCCTGTAGACTTGAGCTTTGCCCTTCCAGCCCCAGCTAGAGTGGGGTGGTGTTAAAAAAAAGTCAATTCAGATTTTAAAAACCCCAAAGCACTCAAAATGCCATTAATGGCTGCAGTTGAGAGAGGGTGCAAGTTGGAAGTCCTACGTCTAATCCTACCCTTACACCAGGCTACTGCCCAGCAATGGGGAACGTCGAGTGTGATTAACTTGTACTCCCACAGCCGCTTGCTACGTGCATCTGTTACAACGTGGAAGAACCAGAATGAAGGGTACAATAAAAGGGCAGCTGATTCTGCCACCTCTTTTGCTTCGTTCCTCTTTTCTAGCCCCTGGCCATGAGTCACAGCAGCTTAGACTCAGGCCTGGCTTGGGACTTGAAGGGGTGCCGTGAGCTACAGGGGAGCCAAAACCTAGGCCACGGGATGGTACAACTTGTCTTGGTTTGACTGGACTTTCAGAGGTGCTGGTTAGACCGAGGCCGCTGACGCAATCTGACGCTGCTTTACCTCCCAGTCTAACTGAATCCTTGTGGGGGGCAGAGGCAGATGAGCTGCATGAGGTAAGTTACACGTTGGGAAGCAGCTGTTTGAAATGCTGCATCACGCTCAGGGAATGGAAGGCATTGCTCTCCCACTCCAGTTAGGGCCACTCTCACCTCTTAAGGCACCGCTGTGCTGAGCGCTCTGGGGGCTGCAGCATCCCTAGAGGCAGAAGTCAGGCCCCAGAGAGTCTCTGGGGGGAGGGGACGCTCACCGGATTAGACGAGAGGGTTGGTTTGAGAGACCCACACCAAGGTTTCCAAGGAGAGCCTGGAGATGTGTTTCACCCACACGACCCTGCGAAAGGGCGGCCAGGCTCAGGTTGCCATTTCCGACAGGCCGGAGGCATTTCAGTCGGAGCAGCAGTTTTGAAAGTGGCACCACTCGACCCCAAGATCCCGCAGCCGAGGTGGCAAAAAGGGAGTAGTTTCCTGCCAGCTTTAAGGTTCTGCTGCTTTTACCCTTCCATGGCTTTGAACTTCCTCTTGCTGAAGCCAGGGAACAGGAGCAGGCACCCGAATTCACATCTCCTCCCACTCTCCCCAGAGGGATGAACTCCACTGACGCCAGCATACCAGTGCTTCCCCTCTCTGTGAGGGCAGGCTGGGCAGTTGTTTGCAGCTCATTTCCGCAGTAGCATCCAACCACCTTCTTGGAAGGTGGTGCCAGCTCATTCCCAGGAGCTATTCCCTCACGAGCCCTTGATACAGAAGCAGGTGGTACTCCTCATACATGCTTTGTGAAGAGACAATGCCATTATCACAAAGTACACACACACTATGCACTATTTGCTTAGTGCTGGGCACTCCTTATGGGCCTCCTCTTCTGCCTCCCACAGTCCCAGAGACCCCAAACACTACCTGTTTGCACCACCTTGGGCAGTTTTATTGCGGACACCAGGATGCTTCCAACCAGAGCAATACAACCTTTGGAGAGATCCACAGGAGCCTCCATCAACATCACCACACTGAGACAGGAGTACCTTGGGAATGTCTCATCGGGCTTGAGGGCTCTGTAAAACCGATAGGGATATTTATGTCCTGCCTCCACCCCTGGAAATTTCAACCTGGTTCCCATCTTCAAAGCGACTCACCCTGCTGCATTTTGGAAGAGCGAGTGCTCTATAAAATAGATGACCTCAGCTCGCATACGGGGTGCCCTAAAAAAACAGCAGGAGTCAGTTCCTCTGCCTTGTTCCTGTGCCTCTTTACCCTGTTCAGTCCAGCTGCTAAAGAGTGTGCACTGCCACCACCCAGTTCGTTGTTGCTCCTTGGAACCTACTTGTCCAAGCAGGTCCAGGACGGCTGGGATCCCCTCTGCTATTCTGAGGAGTCTCCAGAGCTCGCTTTCCAACACACGCAGACCGTGGGCTGAATGTCGGTCACGGATAAAGCTTAAAGGTTAAGAGTAAAAATGACGTGGTCCAGACTGCCCGTGTCCTCTCTTAGCGCGTTGCAACACAAGGCCGTGGGATTGAGACCGCTCCAAAGGCATGATGCAGCACAGCCTGCAACTGCGCTGTTACTCCGGGTCCTACTCCCGCACCATGGCTGGCTGACGCCCGCTACCATCAGCGGATAACCTCTCTCTCCACAAGCGGCAGTGCCCACGCCAGTGGCTACAGCTTGGTGTTGCGGTGGAAGGTGTTCACGTGGGGGGAAGCGTACGTTGGCTGATTGTGCCACGTTGACACAGGATACAGCCTGTGCCGCGGCGAGCTGTCGTAAGTGGTCGCGTAGTGCACTGGGCTCGTAGCCAGCGGCCGGCAGAGGTCTGATGGCTGAGTGGAGGGAGCTAGTAAGTGGCTTGGGAATGCCGGGATGACAAACGGGCTGACAGAAAACGACGGGATGAGTGGAGAGGCCTGACCCTTTGCATGGTCCGTGTGGGCACCAAAGCTCACTGGGAGCCTCAGCATCGTCCCTTTGTAGCTGTCCTGCGCTGCCGCGGAGGTGAGCGGTGCAGGGAAGCTAGGGCTTGGCACCACAGCCTGGGGTTTGGCTAGGCCCTTCTGGAGGCTCAGGGACTCACCACGCTTGTCCTTTGGCTCCAGTCCCTTGACAAGAGGCGAGACAGCCTTTAGCTTCTTCCCATGTACAAAGCCCTCTTCCTCCAAACCGTGCTTGTTCCTTGGCCCAGGGGCAGGGCTGCCCGCCTGGCTCAGAGGGATGGGCTGGCTGAGCCCGTTGTTCTTGGGCAGCTGGGGGCAGGGCTTGGCACAGCTGGGCAGGGGCGGGACCCAGCAGGCTTGCACACTGGCAAAGGGAGAGCTGCTCCCCGCACAATTGCTTTTATAGAAGGCGGAGGGTTGCTGGTTGTCCCCGTTCCAAGCGGGCGGGGCCTGGCTAGCTTTGCTGCGCAGATCTTCTGGCTGCTCTGCACAACCCTGCGCGCTCTCCTGCCTCGTCCGAGGGGGGCTGGCTGGCTGCAGGTCCTTGGGCAGCCGATGATAGGCAGACGCAGACTCTGGGAAATCACTAAAGCCAGGAAAATACTCCCTGGGGCCTCGTAGTGGGTGGCAGCTGACGGGCTTCAGAACCTCACTTCTGTATGCATGGAAGCGGCCAGTGAAGATGGCAGGGGCAGCGGAGAGGTGGCAGCCTGAACTCCTGTCCTCTGTCCTCAGAAACAGCTGGCTGCCCCTGGGGCTCAGAGATCCTTTTGCACATGGTGCTCCCTCCGCTTTGCTAGGGGGGTGACACGCTCGGGGGAGGTTACTGGGATCACCCCCCTCTGCCAGGGGGCTCCGTCCCTCTTTGCACTGGTGAATGACTGACGGCCTGCTGGAATCGAGCTCTGGGCTAGGGCAGGGGAGACCTGCAGACCTACATCTCTTGCCTTCTGGGCAGTGGCTCAGTTGTCTCTCGTGGCAGCGCAGGGATTCAGCCGTGCTCACCTGAGCCAGCAGCTTCTTCTTCGCCAAAGGGGACATGATGCCGTGGTTCCCTGTGAAGCACAAGCTGGAGAAGAGCCGTTTGTAGGCCTCTGAGCAGCCGTGGGCCCTGCAGGTGCTGTGGCAGCTCGGGAACGGCTGACTCTTGGCCACATCCTTGGAATTGGAAAGGGGGAGCCCCTCAGCTCGGTCTCCGGCTTGACTCTCCTTGGGGCTGTCTATCACATCCTCCCCACCCTGTTGGGGAGCCACAGAGGCGTCTGCCTTCACCTTCTCAGGCAAAACCTGCAACCCAAGAGATGGTGGCCATGAGTGCTGGCAAATGGCTGGGCAGAGCCAGGTGAGGGTCTCAGACAGAGCTCCCACTCATCTGCCAAATCCAGGGGGTATGGCCAGCTTTGCTGACCTGCGTAGCAGCTCTCCCTCCTCCGCAGCTACCATAGTAAGAGCCCCCATTCTCCTTGGGCTTCTAATGACAGTGATGTGGGGCTCCAGACCCACGCACCTTTGGGAGCCCTCTAGCTCCCCTACCCGTCCACTCGTTGGCTCCCTTCCCCCACGCATCTAGCCGTAGCTTCCCCCTCTCTGCTGCTCCGCAGCCCTCTCTCAGCAGCTCTCTCCCTGCACAGACCCTGACCCCAGCCAGCCCTGGCATGACTGCAGCACAAGTGCACTGGTCTGGGGGCTGGCAGCAGGAGGCCCTGACCCAGCTTGGCACAGTCCTACACTGCACCTGGTCTCCGCTCTTCTCTTTCTTGACTTTCTTGCTTTTCTCAGCTGCATCGCTGCCCTGTTCCCCACGGGGCTCCTTGGAGACCTTGTACTGCTTCCGGGGCTTGGCAGGGGGCAGCGGCTTATCATCCTCACCCTTCAGGTGTCGCACGTATGGGAGGACCAGCCTGCAGCAGAGAGAGGCCAAGTGCATGAATCTGAGCTCCTGGTCCACAGTCCCTTTTCCGCTCGGATGTGCAGCCGCCTCCCACCCTAACCACGACCCACTGCAGAGGACTTGGCTGGCCCCAGGCAGAGCACGGCTATGACACAGGTACTGTCACATGGGCCTTGTGTATCTAGGAGGAAGCAGCACATTCCAGCGCTGCTAAACCATGGCAGGTGCAACCTGTATCTTCAGAGACCCTTACGTCCTGAGCTGGGCTGTAACTAACTGATGGAGTGGGGGATCCGTGTGTATGTGTGGGGCTCACAGAGGGTGTTGGTCTCCTGCTGAGGGTAACCCAGGCGACCAGGTGACACCTCTGGGCTGCAGACAAAGGGGGAGATGGAGCCTGAGGGGTCTGAATTGGAACTGGGAGTTGGAAGCAGTGAGTCTGGGCTGGGAGAGAGACAAAGGAGGGGGCAAGGCCCCGGCTCCGGGGACCCCTCGGGGCCTCCTCTCCCCAGCATGGATTGGACTGGCTGTCTCTGCCGGCTGCACTGACTCCTCTGTACGATGCTGTGTCCTGTCGGCTAATAAACCCCCTGTTCTCCTGCTGAGTGAGAGTCACTCCTGCCTGCGGTTGGGGTGCAGAGCTTGGGGACCCCAAACCCCATCACACTGGTGCCAGGAGTGGGATGTACTGCACCCTGAGGATGGAGCATCCAGCAGTAAGGAAGGGGGGCCTGTGAGACCCAGGTGTGCTGACGGGCAGTGAGGTGCAGTTCCAAGGTGTAGGGGCCTGTGGCCGAACCTGAGCAACTGCAGTCGTGGTCCTTGAGAGGGGGTCTCACACCCGAGGAGGGGTCACTCCTGGGAGTCCGTTAGAATCAGTCCCAGAAGGTGGACAGGCCGAGGGCCCAAACCCCAGGAACAAGTGACCTGCGAGGAAGGCTGAATGAGTTCTTCCCAAGAGAGTGGGTCACAAGGAAGGGGTTCCGCTGGGAGTCTGTTGGAGTCAGTCCCAGAGGGCGGAGGGGCCTACGGCCTAACCCCAGGGAGCTTGTGACCCGTAAGGAGCCTGGCACACTGAAGGGATTCTTCCAGGGATCGTGGGGTGCAGAGGGCATCAGCCTGTGAGCCTGCAACCACGCTGAGCAACTCTGCTGTGAAGTGGCAGCACACGGGAACTGAATCGAGATTAAAGGAGCTGGACAAGGCAGTGTGGATGTGCAGTGGCAGAGCTGAGGGTTAAGGAAACTCCTGCAGGAATGAGCCCAGATCAGGGCAGGGAACCCTGGACTGCCTGGAGCTCTGAACCGAGTGGCCTGCCACAGCTCAAGGAGGGAAGGAGCGATTCCAACCCATCATTGACTAGTGGCCAAGACAGACCTGCGAAGAGTTTTCCAGGCTGGGCCGAGGAAGGTGCCTGTGTGTCTGTGCAGGAAAGCAGCTTGTCCACTGGGAATGGCAAGTTGTCTGTGAGAGAAGCTGCCTCACTTTCTGGGCATGTGTCGAGACCAGCCAGGAGGGCTGGGACAAAGGAGAGTGTGTCTCCCATTGTCTGTATGTTGAACAGCAGCAGTAAGCCTGGGGAGAGAGCAGAGCCTGCATTTCAAAAAGGTGCCAATGAGGAAACTAGTCCATTGTCTGCAGAAGATTCCCCCAGCCTGGGGTGGCTGGAGAGGGAACCCAGGAAAGAGCATTCCAGGTGTGTCTCTGAATCCAGCCATGGGGGCTGGAACAGAGGGAATTAGTGGCTCTGGGATGGGCAGTGATATCCCTGATAAGGACGCTGGTCCTTGGTGCAAGAAAGGTGCTTCTGCTTCTAGGGAAGTGAATCCTTTGCCTGAGCCTGTGGGGGCTCGAGATGGGGCCAAGATCCCAGAGCTGGATCTGAGGGCAGCTGAAGCCCAGATGGGAAGTGGGCCTACATCTGTCTCTCAGGGAGGATGATGCTTTAACTCGGTCTGATCCAGTTAGTATCACCAGGGAATCCCAGAGACCAGACGATTCTGGTACTTGTTCTTTGCCTGATGCTGGTATTACTGGGAGGGGGTGAGAGGAGTGTCTGACCAGAGTCATCCTCTAGCCAGGACACAGGAAGAGCAGACGGGCAATGGAGTTATGCTGCCTGATAAAGATAAAGCTGGTAGCAGAAGGGAGGAAAGGGATCTTAACCTTCTGTCCAGTGGTACTAGCTGTCTGCCTGGAGGGGGATTGTGTGGGAATCTGCCTGATGGACCAGAAGTGATCCTGGATGTAAGTGAAACCCAGGAGCTGGTTGTGGGTCAAGGGAGCAGTGCCCCTGTGGAGCCAGACAGGTGAGCTGTTTGGGGGAGTTCTTCAGGAAGAGAATTTCCCTGAAAACTTTTCTTGAGCAATCCGTGGGGACTGCAGAAAATGAGAGTGAAGGGAAGGAGAGTGAACAGGAAAGGTGCTTGTCTGTAAGCGCCAGAGCAGCCCTTTGCCTGTGGAGAAGTTTGTTTCAGCTCCTGAGGGCCAGGATGTACCTGAGTGTGAAGCCACTGGCTGTGCTCTGGAAGGGTCCAAAGCAGGCAGTGTAAAGGCTACTCAGGAATTGGAAGTTGGTCCAAGTAAAGAGAAAACTATCAGCAGCTCTGTGATAACCAAGTGAAACAGCTGCACAGTCAGTCTCTGTAGGATGCAGGAGAGGGCCAGCAATTCCTCACCTCCAGATGGTGGAAACACTTATTCTCATAAGGGACTCCACTTCTCATTCCATGGGGAGGCAGAAGTTGGAGGTGGAAGGACAAAGGAGCTGTGGGCTTGGTGGGCCAGTAAGGGATAAACAGGGATTCCTCCATGTGAATTCTGCATCTGGGACTCACAAAGCAACTTTCAGAAAGCAACAGAGCAGCCGTTTGGCATGCAAATTTCCAGACTGGCTGGGAGGGGGCCGTCTCCCTGAGGATCAATGATGTAGCTATTGCTAGAAGGGAGGGCACGCCTGGAGACATCAGACTTCCACCCCAGGGGGCAAGGGAGAAGATTAGAACTTGATGGTGCTAAGAAAGGCCTCAGCCATTTAGCCCCAAAATACCAGATTCTCAAGGATGTTACACAAAGGTTGTGGTCTACCAAAGAGTAATGTACATGTGTAATTGCAATGGGTTTGTTCTGTTACTCACGCTGACTGCTGCAGCCAAGGGGTGCTGCTACCAGAAGCTGTGGAATTGTACCATGTACTGAATGTTTGGAAAGACCCCTGTGACATGATGGCATTGATGTAGAAGCATGGAGTTGTATGTTGAAAGAGTTTGTAATTCTGAAATATCACCGTTGTTCCCTGTAACTAGTCTTGCAACCTCTCACGAGGAGGAACATTCCAACCCTATTGTGTGGCATGGAAGGGGAGACTGAGGCACACAGCCATTTTGGTGGTCTGGCTCAATGCCAAGGGTGGAAGCATTTGTACCTTCCTTTACTGGACTGTAACTGAATTCCAGACATTTGCTGGAGCAGCTGTATGGACGGGTGGACAGACGGGGCAGGGCCCAGACCAGAGAAGAACAGTTTGATCTGCTGGTGCTGCAGTAGCTGTATGGGCTCTGCCTGCCCAACTTGAGAACGTGGCTGATGGACCGGAGACCGAAGCAGGCAGACCAGCCAGCCCGAGGGAACCAACGGGACTTGCCCGGCTGCATCACATGAAAGGGGCCAAGACCAAGCTCCTGACTTGGAGCCTCCCCCTGCAGGATAATGACGTGGAGGTGGTGCACATCAAGGGGAGCACCAAGGGTACAGCTGATGCCCGATCACGCAGGGAGAGCCCCGAACTTGCCCAGGTCACCAGCTGAGTGACCCAGCTCAGTTTGGTCCCTAAGGGGGGAGAGACGTGATGTACTGGGGGATACCTGTGTGTATGTGTGGGGCTCACAGAGGGTGGGGGGCTCCTGCTGAGGGCAACCTGGCGACCAGGTGACACCTCTGGGCTGCAGACAAAGGAGGAGGTGGAGCCTGAGGGGTTTGAATTGGAACTGGGAGTTGAAAGCAGTGAGTCTGGGCTGAGAGAGAGACAGACAAAGGAGGGGGCCAGGCCCCGGCTCCGGGGGCCCCTCAGGGCCTCCTCTCCCCAGCATGGATTGGACTGGCTGTCTCTGCCAGCTGCACTGACTCCTCTGTACCACGCTGTGTCCCGTCAGCTGATAAACCCCCTGTTCTCCTCAGTGAGAGTCACTCCTGCCTGTGGCCGGGGTGCAGAGCTTGGAGACTCCTGAACCCATCACACTAACAACCCCCCTGCTCCCCCACACGTCTCTGGTTCCACCAGAGACCTCAGAACACCTCCGCTGCGATTACGTGCATCTCTGCCACAGCTCACAGAGCCAGGGCACTACCAGTCCCCATTTACAGATGGAAAAACCGAGGCACAAAGCGGGTGGGTGGGCCTGGCCGGAGCACCCAGTTTACAAGCGGATGGGGCACAAGATGAGAAAAAGCACGTGCAGAGTGATGTCGACTGGAAGCCACTGATCTGGGAACAAGGGCTGGAAGAGTGACCTTGGCAGGGATCCGACTGCCGCACCTAAGAGTGGGAGCATCTGCCCTCTGTCTCTCTTGCACAGGCCACAAGGAGGAAGCAAGCCCCACACTGCACTAGCGCAGGCTCGGTGCCAGCCCCCAGGACAGACCTCACCGCCTGGCTAGCAGGGCAGACGCTCCACTTGAGGCCTGCAGGGGGGCCAGGAGTGGCTTCTCCCAGTGGCGCTGGGAGCGAGCTGGGCGAGGCACTCGAGAGGAGCAGCCAGCGCCCATCAGTGTGCGGCACAGCCAGGAGGGCTCCCTACCTCTCATAGTGCCTCCGGGTGCAGGTGGCTGCGCTGGTGCTGCCTGGGCTGCCCCCCAGCTCGTCATACACATTCTTCCAGAGGCGTCTTCCTGTGACCTGCGCAAGGAAGGGAGAATGAGCCCCACTGCGGACGCAGCCTACGGCGTCAAGGAGCGCCTGGTACCGCACACGCCTGCAGGCGGGGCCCTGGCCTCGGGGGGCACCCCTACGGCGCCAAGGAGCGCCTGGTACCGCGCGCCTGCAGGCGGGGCCCTGGCCTCGGGGGGCACCCCTACGGCGCCAAGGAGCGCCTGGTACCGCGCCCCTGCAGGCGGGGCCCTGGCCTCGGGGGGCACCCCTACAGCGTCAAGGAGCGCCTGGTACCGCGCGCCTGCAGGCGGGGCCCTGGCCTCGGGGGGCACCCCTACAGCGTCAAGGAGCGCCTGGTACCGCACGCCTGCAGGCGGGGCCCTGGCCTCGGGGGGCACCCCTACGGCGCCAAGGAGCGCCTGGTACCGCACACGCCTGCAGGCGGGGCCCTGGCCTCGGGGGGCACCCCTACGGCGTCGAGGAGCGCCTGGTACCGCGCGCCTGCAGGCGGGGCCCTGGCCTCGGGGGGCACCCCTACGGCGTCGAGGAGCGCCTGGTACCGCGCGCCTGCAGGCGGGGCCCTGGCCTCGGGGGGCACCCCTACGGCGTCGAGGAGCGCCTGGTACCGCGCGCCTGCAGGCGGGGCCCTGGCCTCGGGGGGCACCCCTACGGCGTCGAGGAGCGCCTCGTACCGCACGCCTGCAGGCGGGGCCCTGGCCTCGGGGGGCACCCCTACGGCGTCGAGGAGCGCCTCGTACCGCACACGCCTGCAGGCGGGGCCCTGGCCTCGGGGGGCACCCCTACGGCGTCAAGGAGCGCCTCGTACCGCGCGCCTGCAGGCGGGGCCCTGGCCTCGGGGGGCACCCCTACGGCGTCAAGGAGCGTCTCGTACCGCGCGCCTGCAGGCGGGGCCCTGGCCTCGGGGGGCACCCCTACGGCGTCAAGGAGCGCCTCGTACCGCGCGCCTGCAGGCGGGGCCCTGGCCTCGGGGGGCACCCCTACGGCGTCAAGGAGCGCCTGGTACCGCACACGCCTGCAGGCGGGGCCCTGGCCTCGGGGGGCACCCCTACGGCGTCAAGGAGCGCCTCGTACCGCACACGCCTGCAGGCGGGGCCCTGGCCTCGGGGGGCACCCCTACGGCGTCAAGGAGCGCCTCGTACCGCACACGCCTGCAGGCGGGGCCCTGGCCTCGGGGGGCACCCCTACGGCGTCAAGGAGCGCCTGGTACCGCGCGCCTGCAGGCGGGGCCCTGGCCTCGGGGGGCACCCCTACGGCGTCAAGGAGCGCCTGGTACCGCGCGCCTGCAGGCGGGGCCCTGGCCTCGGGGGGCACCCCTACGGCGTCAAGGAGCGCCTGGTACCGCGCGCCTGCAGGCGGGGCCCTGGCCTCGGGGGGCACCCCTACGGCGTCAAGGAGCGCCTGGTACCGCGCGCCTGCAGGCGGGGCCCTGGCCTCGGGGGGCACCCCTACGGCGTCAAGGAGCGCCTCGTACCGCACACGCCTGCAGGCGGGGCCCTGGCCTCGGGGGGCACCCCTACGGCGTCAAGGAGCGCCTGGTACCGCGCGCCTGCAGGCGGGGCCCTGGCCTCGGGGGGCACCCCTACGGCGTCAAGGAGCGCCTGGTACCGCACGCCTGCAGGCGGGGCCCTGGCCTCGGGGGGCACCCCTACGGCATCAAGGAGCGCCTCGTACCGCACACGCCTGCAGGCGGGGCCCTGGCCTCGGGGGGCACCCCTACGGCGTCAAGGAGCGCCTCGTACCGCGCGCCTGCAGGCGGGGCCCTGGCCTCGGGGGGCACCCCTACGGCGTCAAGGAGCGCCTCGTACCGCACACGCTTGCAGGCGGGGCCCTGGCCTCGGGGGGCACCCCTACGGCGTCAAGGAGCGCCTGGTACCGCGCGCCTGCAGGCGGGGCCCTGGCCTCGGGGGGCACCCCTACGGCGTCAAGGAGCGCCTGGTACCGCGCGCCTGCAGGCGGGGCCCTGGCCTCGGGGGGCACCCCTACGGCGTCAAGGAGCGCCTGGTACCGCGCGCCTGCAGGCGGGGCCCTGGCCTCGGGGGGCACCCCTACGGCGTCAAGGAGCGCCTCGTACCGCGCGCCTGCAGGCGGGGCCCTGGCCTCGGGGGGCACCCCTACGGCGTCGAGGAGCGCCTGGTACCGCGCGCCTGCAGGCGGGGCCCTGGCCTCGGGGGGCACCCCTACGGCGTCGAGGAGCGCCTGGTACCGCGCGCCTGCAGGCGGGGCCCTGGCCTCGGGGGGCACCCCTACGGCGTCAAGGAGCGCCTCGTACCGCGCGCCTGCAGGCGGGGCCCTGGCCTCGGGGGGCACCCCTACGGCGTCAAGGAGCGCCTCGTACCGCGCGCCTGCAGGCGGGGCCCTGGCCTCGGGGGGCACCCCTACGGCGTCAAGGAGCGCCTGGTACCGCACACGCCTGCAGGCGGGGCCCTGGCCTCGGGGGGCACCCCTACGGCGTCAAGGAGCGCCTGGTACCGCACACGCCTGCAGGCGGGGCCCTGGCCTCGGGGGGCACCCCTACGGCGTCAAGGAGCGTCTCGTACCGCACACGCCTGCAGGCGGGGCCCTGGCCTCGGGGGGCACCCCTACGGCGTCGAGGAGCGCCTCGTACCGCACACGCCTGCAGGCGGGGCCCTGGCCTCGGGGGGCACCCCTACGGCGTCGAGGAGCGCCTCGTACCGCACACGCCTGCAGGCGGGGCCCTGGCCTCGGGGGGCACCCCTACGGCGTCGAGGAGCGCCTCGTACCGCACACGCCTGCAGGCGGGGCCCTGGCCTCGGGTGGCACCCCTACGGCGTCGAGGAGCGCCTGGTACCGTGCGCCTGCAGGCGGGGCCCTGGCCTCGGGGGGCACCCCTACGGCGTCAAGGAACGCCTCGTACCGCACACGCCTGCAGGCGGGGCCCTGGCCTCGGGGGGCACCCCTACGGCGTCAAGGAACGCCTCGTACCGCACACGCCTGCAGGCGGGGCCCTGGCCTCGGGGGGCACCCCTACGGCGTCGAGGAGCGCCTCGTACTGCACACGCCTGCAGGCGGGGCCCTGGCCTCGGGGGGCACCCCTACGGCGTCGAGGAGCGCCTCGTACCGCGCACGCCTGCAGGCGGGGCCCTGGCCTCGGGGGGCACCCCTACGGCGTCAAGGAGCGCCTCGTACCGCGCGCCTGCAGGCGGGGCCCTGGCCTCGGGGGGCACCCCTACGGCGTCAAGGAGCGCCTGGTACCGCGCGCCTGCAGGCGGGGCCCTGGCCTCGGGGGGCACCCCTACAGCGTCGAGGAGCGCCTCGTACCGCGCACGCCTGCAGGCGGGGCCCTGGCCTCGGGGGGCACCCCTGGCCTCGGGGGGCGCCCCTACGGCGTCAAGGAGCGCCTGGTACCGCGCGCCTGCAGGCGGGGCCCTGGCCTCGGGGGGCACCCCTACGGCGTCAAGGAGCGCCTCGTACCGCACACGCCTGCAGGCGGGGCCCTGGCCTCGGGGGGCACCCCTACGGCGTCGAGGAGCGCCTCGTACCGCGCACGCCTGCAGGCGGGGCCCTGGCCTCGGGGGGCACCCCTACGGCGTCGAGGAGCGCCTCGTACCGCACGCCTGCAGGCGGGGCCCTGGCCTCGGGGGGCACCCCTACGGCGTCGAGGAGCGCCTCGTACCGCACACGCCTGCAGGCGGGGCCCTGGCCTCGGGGGGCACCCCTACGGCGTCAAGGAGCGCCTCGTACCGCACGCCTGCAGGCGGGGCCCTGGCCTCGGGGGGCACCCCTACGGCGTCGAGGAGCGCCTCGTACCGCACACGCCTGCAGGCGGGGCCCTGGCCTCGGGGGGCACCCCTACAGCGTCGAGGAGCGCCTCAGGGAGCACAAAGCACAGAAATGTACCACTGCTGCTAGGCAGGAAAGGCTTGGGGTGCTTGCGCATGGCTGGGGGCTGGCAATGTCAGTGCCTTGCAAAGCCTGGCACTGGGGAGCACGCGAGGGTGGAACGCAGGTTCAACGTTAGAGCTGGCACCCTGGGACCAAAACTCGGCCCTGCTGAGGGATGCTCACTACGCTAATGTCTGGGACCACGCGCAGCCCTCCGCCGAGGCTTCCAACAGGGCAGCACCGTGTTTCGCAGCTAGAGAAACAGGCACCGAGCGACAGCAGCCGAGCTGAAGGAGAGCCCAGCTTTCCCAGTTCCAGCACAGTGCTGGTAGGCTGGGACCCCCGCAAGCCTCCTCCCCTGTGCAGCTGTCAGCACCAGGGTGCTGGGGTGCTGCCCCAGTTGGCTTCAGCCAGGGTAGAGTTAAGCAGTGGGCACAGTTGAAGGGAACTGGATCCAGCCAGCGGAGACAGGGCTTTGGGTCAATTTGCTGAGATCATCATCTACTCCATCCCCCTCAGCGTCTGCAGCCAAAGAGCCCCTCCTGCAGGCTCTGGGCAGCCGCCCCTCCCCACTGTGGTCTGCACAGGTGCTGGCACCAGCAACTCGCGTTGCTGCTGTTGGCTGGAACAGATGGGGCGACGGAGAGGAAATCAGCTAAGCCAAGCAAAGTGCCAACGTGAAGGAAAAGGTTCATTCTGCAGCAGTGTCCCCTCCCCCGCCCTCTGCCTGGTATCCACCGGGGACAGAAGAGGCAGCAGGAGATGGCAGCCTGCTGAGAGATAAATCACTAGGTGCCTGGTTAACTCTCCAGTACCTACAGGCCTCAGCTGGGCAGGACCTTTAAAGGGCCAGCTCTAGGGTTCTGCACAGTTCTTACTCAATACGGCTGAGCAAGATATTCACGGTAGGAAGGAAACTTCACTCTCCCTCCAACGCTGACCCCTGGCTGCCAACGTCCCAGGGACCAGGGTTGCCACCACCCTCCCTCGAGGCCCAACACTGCAACATCTGCCCCAATCAGCAGTTGTGGGCGCTGTTCCTTGCACCAGGGCGCAAATCGAGAGCTTCACCGAGACACTCTTGCCACTCCCCAGCCAAGAGACCACGTTGCAAGGAGGGGTGAAGCCGCTGGGACACGCCAGCGGTACTCTTTGTAGTCGTGCTGCCTAAGAGCCCCCAGGGAAGTCTACACCAGCCTCCAACAACAGCAGGGATTAGTCACCACAGCCTTGTGCACCAGGGACCACTTTCAGACATCACTGTGGCTGCAAGCAGTGGCACTTCCGCCTGGGATGAGAGATCCTGGGAGGTCTCCGAGATCCCAATGGGCCCTGCCCCATTCCTACAGCGTTGCAGCCGAGACCTGCGTGAACAGGAGTTCAGCCAAAGGTAGGAAGGCCCCCCATAATAAAGGCTCCATCAAATTCACCCTCCATACTGGTCAATTTCATGGGCCTATTTAAAAATCAAACGCCATGATTTTCGCTCTTTAGAGGTGAACTTTCCCAGTGGTGTAAGGGCAGGGATCCTGAGCCGAAAAGGAGTTGTGGAGGGATTGCTAGACTGTTGTAGGGTGCTTGCAGTACTGCTCCCCTCATTTCTGTGCTGCAGCTGCTGGCGCTGCCTTCAGAGCGAGAGAGTGATGGCAGCTGGCTGGGAGCTCAGCTCTGAAAGCAGAGCCGCTGCCAGCAGCAGCGCAGAACGATGGCATGGTATGGTATCGCCATGCTTACTTCTGTGCTGCTGCCAGCTGAGCTGTGTCCTCAGTCAGCAGCCACCGCTGTCCAGCTGTGGGGCCCGCATGCAGAAGTAAGGGTGGCATAGCATGGCAATGCCACTCTTACTTCTGCTCTACTGCTGGCAGGCTCTTGCCTTCAGATGTGGGTACCTGGACGACACCTGCTGCTCTCAGGCCACCCAGCTCCAAAGTCAGCAAAAAAGTAAAGGTGACAATATTGTGACTTCCCTCCTCTCCCCAAAACAGCCTTGTGATCCCCCACAACCTCCTTCCTGCTTAGAACCCCCAGTCTGAGAAACACTGGTCTCCGCCATAAACTCTGCACAGAACAGGGGAAAGCACATAAGAGACCAGACTTCGTGCTCCATGATGTATTTGTCATGGCCGTGAGTTTGGCAGGGCCCTGCCCGTGATCCTTTAAGCCCTGTCCAGTTCCCAGAAGCTGCACATAGGACCATATTTCTGATCCAGAAAAAGCCTGGGCTGGACAGCCAGCCCTGAAACAGAGCAGCCGAAGTAACTGGTTGACACCAATGGAGTCTATGGCCCAGCACCCCAGTTCAACTCTTCTCACCAGCTCATATGCGCCCAGCTTCTCCACGGCTTTGTAGATCTTCCACAGGTTAACTAGACAAAGACAAGGAACAGGCAAGGAGTGAGGGCAGGCCACTGGGCTAATGGTTCATGGCACCTAGGCCACACCACTTCTCACCCTTTGTCCCCAACAGCTCTCTCAGGGAGACACTTGGGGTTTGTGTGAGAGCTTCAACAGGAGCTACGGGATGTGCCATTAGCAACGTGCTGCAGGATCACCAGCCGTGGCAGGCCTCCGTTCACCGGATGTCAAAGGAACACCTTAGCTATGTCATGCTGTGAGTCCAGCTGTTCTGCTGGCTTTCAGGGGCAGGGGAGAGGTCAGTGTTAGGCTGTTGGCTGGGCACTGCCACAAGAAAACCACTGCTCTGCTGTGGTCCCAGTGAGCACAGAGCCACTGTCATAAGGAAGCTGCCAGACTGGCTGCGGCCTCTGCTGGCATGGCCAAGGAGCGTGCAATCAGAACAGTAACCTTCATCACACAGGCTGGCTTTTGCCTCTGGTGCTCTGCCATTCGCACCCCCCACATCACATGATGCATTGGGGCTAACACCCCCACCCACGCCGGACCTCGGAAAGGAGTGCTGAAGCCACCCTTGAGGAGCTGTGAGCCAGCTGCATGAGGACCCCAAGAACAGCCATCATTGCTTTCTTTGAGCCGCTGAGCGGTGCCACTTGCTTTTGGCACAAGCAGGTCGGTCAGCCAGCCAATGGGTCTGGGCCTGCTACGCATGGAGGGGGAATCCTTGGCACTTGTCCTGGGCACAGGGTAGCCCACTTCCTGCCCCAGTCTAGAACTGGCTGTTACATAAGGCATTAGCTCCTCAAAGGCCAGCCCCAAAGAAACGGCTGGCACACAGTCCCATGATCCTTGCCGTGCCACCTGCACAGGGAACGTGCAAAGGGATTCAGGGACACGCCCGTCTCGGCAAGCACTGGTGATGAGTGGCTGAGCAATGGCTGTGGCAGGAGAAACGAGCGGGCATGAACGGACTCACTCTGCTTGAAGCCGAGATGAGGCACCCTCTCAATAGGGGTGTGACGCTCCTTCATGAACTTGTAGAGGTTGACAAGGAAGGCCTGCTCCTCCTCCTTCTCCCTGCTCGATGCCTCTTCATCCTCCCTCTCCTCCACCAGCTTCTTCTGCTCCGCCTCAGAGCTGCTGTCTGACTTCGGCGCCGGTGAGGCCTGAAGAGAAAGGCAGCCAGGCAACCAGTGAGGGAACTGAGGAAGCCAAGGGATAGAGAGGGAAGGGACCAGCCTCAGCTCACACAGTGAGTCCATAGTACAGCCAGGCACAGCAGCTAGGTGTCCTGTCTCTCAGGCCCCATTCTACTCACTGACTAGCCCATGCTCCCTATCAGGGCCAGGAATCTTAGAATCCTAGGACTGGAAGGGACCTTGAGAGGTCATTGAGTCCAGCCCCCTGCCATCATGGCAGGACCAAGTACTGTCTAGACCATCCCTGATAGACATCTATCTAACCTGCTCTTAAATATCTCCAGCAATGGAGATTCCACAACCTCCCCGGGCAATTTATCCCACTGTTTGACCACCCTGACAGTTGGGAACTTTTTCCTAATGTCCAACCTAAACCTCCCTTGCTGTAGTTTAACCCCATTGCTTCTTGTTGTAGCCTCAGAGGCCAAGAACAACAAGTTTTCTCCCTCCTCCTTATGACACCCTTTTAGATACCTGAAAACCGCCATCATGTCCCCCTCAATCTTCTCTTTTCCAGACTAAACAGGCCCAATTCTTTCAGCCTTTCTTCATAGGTCACATTCTCTAGACCTTTCATCATTCTTGTTGCTCTTTTCTGGACCCTTTCCAACATCTCCACATCTTTCTTGAAGTTTTTCATGAATTGTACTGGGAATTCTGACTGCCAGGCCACTGCCACTAGGTCATCCAACCTTTGTGCGTTTTCCACACCACCAGCTAAAGCCTTCCTGAATCCAGAAAAGATGCGGGGGGAGGGGGTGCGTGGAATCTACATTAATTCCTTAGTCATGGATATGCACAGCTGAGGAGGCCAGCGGCTCCCACAGAGCTTCAGAACACCTGTGCACGCTGGAGTGCCAATGGCCAGGACCAGTAAGCCCCAGAATCCCTCAGCAAGGAGCAGCGCAATCCAAAGCCACGTACCGACGAGCAGGGATGACAAGTGTTACTGAAGCTTCACGTTTTCTTGCCTCCTTTCTACCTCATCTCGACACCTCTGAACACATCCGCACGGCTCTGCCAGGCGGATACACACTGGCAGCAGTGAGCCGGGAGCTAGGACTTCGGAGTGCTTGTCCCACAAGTGGGCTTTTCACACAACACCAGGCTGCACTGTACCACTGCTTGAAATACAGTTGAGAAGTGTTTTGCGGTTGGAGGCATTTTATTAGCTCCAGAGAGTAACAGTCTTGTGCAACTAGAGTGAGATCCAGGGTTTATTATTCTCCCTGCTGGGAAGGCAGCCAAGTTGGTCAGAGCACTGGAGTTGTGTGAGAACACGAGGAACAGCTTCCAGGAAAACAGAAGGGCAGAAATACTCTCTCTCTCTCTCACACACACACACAGCTAAAAATGTTCCTCGGTTGTTTGTTCTACGTTTTCCGGAGTATAAAACTTGTTGCTATTTTTGGGCAAAGCAGCTGCTCAGTTCCCAGCACTTTTTCTTGTTTCTATTCTTTTAACTGCTTGTGACAGATGTGTTATTTTAGCTGCTGAGCTATTTCTGGGCCTCCTTTTTCTTTTTTAAACCCAGTGAATTCAGTGCAGGGGACTAGAGCGTGAGCAAGAGTCCTGGCAATTCAAGGCCTCTGCAACAGGGCAAGTTTCTCCAATCCACTTAGCACTGCCACAGCTACCTCAGGCCTGTCCTGGTGGGATGGGCTTCTCCTGTCGGGCACGAGGACGAGGGGACGGATAGCTCAGTGGTTTGAGCACCAGCCTGCTAAATGGAAGGTTGTGAGCTCAGTCCTAGAGGGGGCCATTTAGGGATCTGGGGCAAAGAGATTAAAAGAGGGAGGGTGCTTGGTCCTGCCAAGAGGGCAGGGGACTGGACTCAATGACCTCCCAAGGTCCCTTCCAGCTCTATGACATATGTAGCTCCCTATATTTTATGAGGTACACTGTGTACCATCTGGTTCTCAGCCACTCTCTACACCTGCCCACTGGGGTTGGCTGCAGCAGTGGTCTTGGTGAACTACTGGAAACTGGACTGAGTGAATCAACTACTTTACCAAATGCCTTTGACCAGAACAATTTTCCCCAAACTGGCCCCAGCGTGGTGGCTCAGAGGGCACGAGGCACAGACTCCCATTGCTGGTCACCCACAACAGCCAATGCCTTTTAATGGGAGCAGTGTTACAGCGTGTCCTGCCACGGCTCTTGCAGCAGCTCGGCCCAAGGCAAGGGACGAGTGGGGGTGCTTTGCCTCTAGGCCTGTCTTTAGCACACACACCAGCCACCTAAGGCTGACTCCTCAATCAACATCCCTCGCCTTCTGCCCATCTCTTTCCTCACCTTGGTGGGGATGGCCGGTGCCCTTTAAATGAGCTCACAAAGATACAACACACCACGGGAATTCCCACAGGGCTCTGGGAGACAAGGGATTGACAAGAACCAGTGTAACTCAAGGGAGGCTGCAGGACACCCCCCCACATGGCTGCCGTCTAGGAGCCCTTTAAAGTGACGTTTGCAGAAAACAAGGAGGACACAAGTCCCACGGAAGGTGCTGCCGCAAGGAGGCCATGGGACCAGCCCTGCAGGAACACAGAGAGGAATGGAATCAGGCCTTCCATGGAGCAATATGGGGGCACGTGTACCAGAAGCACAAATGACGGTACAACGTGCTCCAGGCAACAGCGCTCAGAGAACGAGAGTGGGTACGACTTCCTCAACTGCCATTCTCCTGTTTCCCCCCCACTAGTTCCTCGGCTCTCAGCGCCTCTGTGCGTCACGTGATGTGACTAGACAGTCACAGCCCCTGCTTTCTGTTTTGGTCGGTCGCCGTTCCTGGAAATGGTCTAATCCCCTTAACCGCACCAGCTCTCCCAGAAGGCTGCGATGCGCATTCTTGGCCTGCACGTTCTCACTCAGAGCCTGGCTTCTGACTCCCTGCGGCACAGACCGCGTGCATGCCTGCAACTGCTTCAGCGGCACAGGTTGCCTCGGTATGGAAATTTAAGAGAATCCCGTGAGCATCCGGCAGCCTCAAACAACAATCCCTCTTATTTAGGGTGGCCAAGTGCTGGGTCTTCTCTCATGTAAGGGACACCTTTGCCACATGTTTCAGGTGCAAACGAGGGACTGATGCCAATGCAAGTCACCCCTGACCATACAAACAGGCCCCATGTAGCATTCTGTGGCCACTGTGAAATGGCTCTGCATCATGCATCCACCTTTCTAAGAAGCCTGGCTTTGTGCAAGGGGAGCTGCCCACTGGTGCCAGGCTAAGGCAAAAGGTTATAAAGGCAACGCACAAAGTGCCTTTCATAGTCCCTTCACTTAGGTGTGACTTTATACGTGCCCCTCCGATCCTCTCCCACCCTGGTCCCTTTTCTGTCATCGTAGCTGTTCTTAAGTAAAGTTAACCCCCTACCTGCCTGGAAAAAATAATCCTGTCACTAACTTGCCATTTGTCTCCATCCTCCTGTTCATTCTGCTACTGCGTTCTACCTTTCACCCTGCCCTGCCTCAGTCCTGCCCAAGTAGACAGCACGGTCTCATTGCTTCCTTGTGCTCCGTCTCTGCAATTTAGCTCTCATTGGGTACTGCAGGGCCAGTACACTCTCTGTTTTCTGGGACCGTATGGCAGCCAGCCCAACAAGGTCCCAGGCTGGAACTGGGGCACCTAACAATAATACAAATAAAAGTCTCTTCCGTGGAGGTCTGACTTCGCAATTTGTTGTTTTCTCTTCACCTAGAATAAGAGTAAGCGCAACCCAAAGTCCAGGGCTGTCTTTTCATACGGACCCCCAGAGGATACCCGCATCCTGGTATGCTGGAAAAGTGAGTGACCATTCTGCCATCAAGAAGGAGATTTTTGGTTGTTGTTCCTGGAGCACTGCCGCCAGCTGCTGCCCTGGCCTGTCCAACAGCAGGGCAGCTATGAACACAGGTACCCAAACAAAAACATACATCCTAAGAGCATTTTTTGTTCGCCTCCTTTGGAAGGTTTAAAAGCCCCAGTCCCACCTCGTGGAGAAGGCTGAGCATCTCAAGAAGCGCCAGTGGGAGACCAAAAAAAACCCCTTTGTGCTGTTTCTAACTCACCACATGGTCCTGCGCGTCCACAGTATTCTGGCTCCCCTCAGGGCCAGTCTTCACAGCATCAGATTCTTCCATCGGTCCTGACCCAGCAGTCTCCATTGTAGATGTCTTCTTCTTCCTCTTCCCTTTGAAGCTGGGTGCTGTGCCCAAGGGAAAAGATGGAGAAGCCATTCAGATGGGAAGGCCCAAACAAACATGCATACCAAGGGGAAGTTCTCCAACACACACACACACAGAGCAGAGAGAGACACCAGCACTCCCTAGCAGCCCAAGCAGATGCACCTACAGGCTGAACCCCTCTAATCCAGCACTCTCTTGTCTGGCAGCGTCTGCAGTCCAGCATGATTTCAGTGACGTTTGTTTACAGCTATCCGTCCTGGCTCTCAGCGTTCTGAGCTGTTCTTTTGCTCTTATGTACCCCCTAAATGTATTCCAAGAGCCCAGTAAGCAGTGGAAGGGTTGTTCATGCTGCTAGACAATATTGACCTCCTGTGGCCTGGGGAATTCTCTCATTCAGTCAGGTCCCCAGGATGCCAGACTAGAGAGGTTCAACCTGTACTAAAAACACATGGGATCAGTCCTTCCAGTGTTACAGAGCCCCAGTTACCAGCATTCGTCATCCAGCATCAAATCCTCCCTCCTCTCAAACATAAGGGCAGGACAGAACTGGATGCAGATTTCCCAGCTCAGGCCTCTCCAGAGAATGGAGACCCATATGTCCCCATCTGCACAGCCGTGCACTCAGGGAACAGGCAGGTCTCAGGGTTTCATGCTTGGGACCAGAGTTCATTGCTACATGCCGCTCTTTCTGAGGGAGGCCCCAGCTCTGCACAGAGGACCAGGCCCCTGCCAGAAATCCAGAAAGGCACATTTTAGCACTGAGCATGACAGAGGGCCCGCTGCCCTGACCCGGGCCAGACGACTTTCCAAGGCTTGCTTTCCAAGAACAAAGGCCTCTGTAATGCAGGTATCTGCCTCGCTTCCTGTTCAGAGATGTCCTTTGTTTGTCAACAGCTCGTGACGGTGGCCCTCCGGCCGCTGCTTTCGCTTTCCGAGTGGCTTCCTGGAGCCTCATGAGCCAGTACAGGGTTGTGAACGCTTCCCCGCCTCAGCCACATCCGTCCCTGTCAGACACTCCACTAACTGCCTCTGGCAGGTGCCTCGCTCTCTCTAGTCCCAGAGGAGGGATGGGAAATCCCTCCAGGCCCAGTGAGAGACTCTTAACTTCCCCAGTTGTTACTTAGGGCAAGGCAAGACATGGACCTGCATCTACTGCAGCCCCTGACCTGTTGAACTCCCCTTCCCCTAAAACGCATCAACAAGAGCCTGCATGCATGCAGAGCTGGGCAGAGGTCATCTAGTTGTCACACCAGTTCCAACCTCTCACAGAAAAATCTCAACCCCTCCAAGCCAGCAGCAGGGTAGACCAAGGCAGATGACCTGCACTGTCCCCATAAGGCTTACAGCAAGCATGTGGGTCTGCACTGCTGCTAATCCAGCCCCTGCAAAACCACTGACAACTGAACACACACACACACCAAAGCAGGATGCTGTAAGAGATATATTATTGTCATAGCTAATGGCCACACAGAGATCAGGGCCCCACCGTGCCAGGTACTGCCCGAAAGAGTTTGAGTGCTGAACTGAGCAAGAGGAAACTGAGGCACTGCACAGAGACATCCCTTAGCTAAGATCACACGGCAGAAGAGCGCCAGAGCTGGGTGCCGAATCCCAGCCCAAAGGCCTGTCCTCAAGAGGCTCCCCGATTGCCACAGCAGGTACTGCATGGCGATCACCCCCCCAAGTCAAAACCTGGGACGTAGCTCACCTTTGGTGGTGGGCGGGCAAGCAAGCAACCGGACGGAGCAATGGGGCACATGCTCTGGTGTAAACTCCCCCCCTGCCCTTCTGCACGTGAGAGATTCAGCCCACTTTGCATCACTCCTCAATACCAATTCTGCTTACGCCACAAGAAAGGACGAGAAACAAACCCCTCTCCTACTCTCCACTCCTGTGGCTGCCAGAGCCCCTGCGAGCAACATCTGCTGGGCTGGTCACACACTACTGCATCAACCCTCATTCCCAAGCTGGGCGGAGGGCAGAGCGGAAGCAGAACCGGGGGATCAGAACCAGGGCACATCAGGCTCCCCTTCCGATGCAGCTGAAATATCCACCTCTCCTTCTGGAATCTTTGAAGCAACAAGTGCTCCTGGTCTGTTCCCAAGACTCAGCCCCTCAGCCTACTCCAGTTCGTGTTTGCTGTGTGTCGTTCTCAGCCGCATGGGGTCAGAGAGCTCATAAAACGCTTTCACATACTGTACAAAGGGGAGAGAAAACTGGCCAGTTTAATGTTCTCTGGGCATGAGATCACCACGCACGGCAGCCAAAACAAGCCCGGCTTCTGAGAGGATTACTGGACATGATGACAACTTTGGGAAACAGAGCAGAGAACAGCTTGAGTCTTTTACCCGGCTTATGGCAGAAGCCGCTGTGGGGGAGGGAGGGAGGGAGGCTGAGAGTCAACCCCCTCCAAACTGCCTAGGCTCCTCAACACGAAAGACACTTGAACCCTTCGCTGATGCAGGAGCAGAACTCCCAGTAAACAAAGCAGACAAGTGCAGGCGTTTTTGTTCATTACAAAGCAATTAAAATGCGGTTAATTAGCGGCTTGTCCTAACGGCTATCCCGGATGGGTCAAAGCTTACTGGGGCAGGCCTGTGGTGGAGCGAGCACACAGCTTGGCTCACACCACGTATAGGAATCTGCCCCTCTGTGCTGCAGAACCCTGCCGCTCTGGCTTCATTCTCCCTATGCAGATCTCAGCAGTTGTTTCCCCCGCACCCCCCGAAGATCCCGTAATTACACTGTTCTTTGTTTCATGCCAGTTGGGAGGACTGCAGCACTGAAAAGCACCTGTTTTTTTGCAAGGCAGCTGCGTGCAGGATCCTGCTCGGCAGTTTTACTGGGATGGCAAAGTGCCTTTTCTGAGGCTGCCGGTCTGCACACTAGGGGGCTCCTAGCACCCTCTTCTCACCAGTCGAGAGAGGAGAGCTGGACACGCTCTAAATCAGTTCTTTATCCTCCCATCATCGGGGATTCCCGCTGATACCACAGCATCCCAGAAGACGGGCAGTACCATACCCACCATTATATGGCTGGGGAAACTGAGGCACATCTGTGACGCACAGAAAGGAGCAGGGACTCACCCAAATCACACAATGGCACAGCAAAGAATAGAAGCCAGTTCTCCAGGCTTCAAACCCTGTGCTTCACCCCCGAGATTACCCTGCCCCAAAAAGCAACCTTAAAACAAAGGCAATTCGACCTTGCAAACAAACCATGGAAATTACAGAGGACAATGACCCATGAGCTCATCTAACCTTATGGGAAGGGTGAGGGAGGGGTCAATCCCCTACACAGTCCAATGCACAGAGTTAGGGAGAAGGTGTGGGTGGACAAATGCCACCTAACGCAGTTCCCACGGAAAGACAACTCCGCTCCCATCCGAACAGCTGAAGCCTCTGCTGGCTGGGATCTTTGGCGCTGCCTTTGCCGGCACGGATCCTAGACATTTGTACTTCTCAGCACCGGAGGGCAATTTCCAGGGTCCCGCCCCCCTCCCCACCATTGAACATTTACCTTGTTCACACTACCAAAGTGTACCCCATGGGGGGGGTGCACGTGCCCATGGGGGTGTGTGCCCATGGTGGGTGCCTGGGGGGTGTGTGCGCGCCCCGGGGTATGCCCGCGCCCCTGGGGGGGTGTCCGTGGGGGGGTGTGCCCGTGGTGGGTGCCCGGGGGGGTGCCCCCTTGGGGGGGGTTCCCGGGGCAAGCGCGGCGGGAGGGGCTGACGAAGCGCTCTCGCAAAGGCCGCAGCGCGGCTCGGAGGAGGAGCCGGGAGCATCTTCAAAGCGGCGGGTGCGCGGCTTTCGGGAAACGCCAGCGCGCGCTGGAACCCGCGGCCGCGCACCGCCCGGGGAAGGGGAACCACGGGCCGGGTGTGCCGGGAAGCGGGGGGCGAGCGGCCGAACAGCTGTCACCGCTCGGGCGCGCACAGCGCAGCGGGCAGCGGGACGCCGGCGCCCGAGCCCGACCGGACGGACCGGACCCACCCGACCGGACGGACCGGACCGGACCGGACCCGGCCGCGAGGCAGACGGCGCGCGGAGAGAAGGGGCGCCGGGACGCTCCCCCGCCCTGCGAACGGGCCGGGCGGCGGCTCCCCGGGGACCCCGGCTCCGTCCGAGCCCGCGGCCGGGCAGGGCTCGGGGCGCGCTGGGGGCAGCGGGAACCGACCCCCCTCCGGCCCGGCCCGGCCCGCGCAAGCCCCCCACTGCCCCGGCCCGGCCCGCGCAGGCGGAGTCCTACCCATCGCCCGCAGCGCCGAGGCCTCAGCGCCCGTCCGGCCCCCGCGGCGCCGCCCGGCCCATGCGAGACTCCGGAGCGTCCGGGCTCAACAGCAGCAACTCTCTGCCCCGCCGGCCAGGCGCCGCGCCCCGCCCCGCCTCGCTCGCCGATTGGCCACAGGGGGGCGGTGAGCGCGGCTGATTGGAAAAGGGGGCTGTCAGTTACGGGCCGCCCGCCCCGCCCCGCCCCGCCCCGCGCAGCGCGGCCCCCTGGGACTTGTAGTTGTCCTTGAGCGCGCGGCTGTCCCGCTCCGCTCCGCTTCGCTCAGCCCGCGCGCACCCCTCGGCAGGCGCGCACCCGCCGCTCACCCCAGCCCGCCCCGCTCCCAGCCCGCGCTCCGCTCAGCCCGCGCGCACCCCTCGGCAGGCGCGCACCCGCCGCTCACCCCAGCCCGCCCCGCTCCCAGCCCACGCTCCGCTCAGCCCGCGCGCACCCCTCGGCAGGCGCGCACCCGCCGCTCCCCTCAGCCCGCCCCGCCCCACGGTGGTTGTGGGGACCGACCCGCGTGGCCGCTCGCGGACGCGGTGCCCTGGACACAGCGCCACTGCGGGGTCCGCCCCAGCGCTCTGACCCCCCCGCCACACGGCCGGGGCCCGGGTCCGGCGCTGCCCTAGAGCAGCAGCTCCAGCCGTGGGGCGGGGCGGGGGGAGGGGCCAATCCCCACGCGGGAGCCGGGCACGGAGCCAGTCCCCACGTGGGACCCGGGTCCGGAGGGGAGGGGCCAGTCCCCACGCGGGAACCCGGCACGGGGCGGGGAGAGGGGGCCGATCCCCACGAGAGAGCCGGGCACGGGGCGGGGAGAGGGGGAGATCCCCACGAGAGAGCCGGGCACGGGGCGGGGAGAGGGGGAGATCCCCACGAGAGAGCCGGGCACGGGGCGGGGAGAGGGGGAGATCCCCATGTGGAAGCCGGGCACGGGGCGGGGAGAGGGGGAGATCCCCACGCGGGAGCCGGGCACGGGGCGGGGAGAGGGGGAGATCCCCACGTGGGAGCCGGGCACGGGGCGGGGAGAGGGGGAGATCCCCACGAGAGAGCCGGGCACGGGGCGGGGAGAGGGGGAGATCCCCACGTGGGAGCCGGGCACGGGGCAGGGAGAGGGGGAGATCCCCACGAGAGAGCCGGGCACGGGGCGGGGAGAGGGGCCGATCCCCACGAGGGAGCCGGGCACGGGGCAGGGAGAGGGGGAGATCCCCACGAGAGAGCCGGGCACGGGGCGGGGAGAGGGGCCGATCCCCACGAGGGAGCCGGGCACGGGGCAGGGAGAGGGGGAGATCCCCACGAGAGAGCCGGGCACGGGGCGGGGAGAGGGGCCGATCCCCACGAGGGAGCCGGGCACGGGGTAGGGAGAGGGGGAGATCCCCACGAGAGAGCCGGGCACGGGGCAGGGAGAGGGGGCGATCCCCACGAGAGAGCCGGGCACGGGGCGGGGAGAGGGGCCGATCCCCACGAGAGAGCCGGGCACGGGGCAGGGAGAGGGGGAGATCCCCACGAGAGAGCCGGGCACGGGGCAGGGAGAGGGGGCGATCCCCACGAGAGAGCCGGGCACGGGGCGGGGAGAGGGGCTGATCCCCACGAGGGAGCCGGGCACAGGATGTGGAGAGGGGCCGATCCCCACACGGCGGGCAGGTGCAGGGCGGCTGAGGGGGGTTATCCTTCATGTGCGGGGAAGAGAGCTGGCCTGTCCCCAAGTGTGTATGCAGCCTGTACCTAAGTTTTGACTTCTGCAGCCAATACCCCAAGGACATGCGGCTCACCTGTGAGGTTTTGTGTGGACATACCAGGCATGGTTACGCTGACTAAATACCATAGGGCTGGGGAAACTGTTTTGGGTCTGGGGCCACTAAGCCACAGAAAAATCAGTCTGGGTCCACATGAAGTGAGAATTGGTCTTGGTTAAGGAGGACCTGCTGCAGTGGAAACGATGGCAGAGACGCTTCCTGCCCACGATCTTGATCCGGCCCACAAGGGTCGGGACTCCACACCCCCTGCCCTGCAGCAGACTGGATGTTTGGGAGGGGTGACCCTTGCTTTTGGATCTATATTGGGCTGGGGGTTCCACCCCGGCATCCCAGCTGGCCAGTAGCGTATGTTTGATGTGTCCACAGGGGAAGGGGAATCAGCTAAAGAGGTGTTGGTGGAGATGTGAATCCCAAGCGCATTCGTTGTGTGAAATCCACGGGTGCCCCATCAGGGAACGACTAGTAGTTCAGACTGTGGACCAGAGTCTATAGTTTTCAAGACTGTTACAGACCAGGGGTTTTCAGATCTGCTTCTTTAATGTCCATTGAAATCAATGCAAGCCCTGGTGTTGACTTCAAGGAGCCTTTCAGTCAGTCGTGTAGGGTCATGGCTATGTTTAAAATGTAGCCTCAGTTTAGCTTGCTATTTCTGTGCAGTCTGAAATACCGGCTCTGACGTTCATTCATAGTCGCTATTTGAGCCTGTGTTAGTTTTCCATTTTCTGTGTCTCTGTGTTTGTACATAGCCCACTGGGAGCATTACATTCTGTAAATAAACTTCATCTTTTTTCGCTGACTTCTGCCACCATCTGCAGAGGACTTTATTTAAAGGTGGCGACAGACAGTGAGTGTTTGAGTCAAACAATCAAATGGCAATGAGCGAGGAGCATTTTGCCCTGAAAAAAAGGGAAGACTTAAAGCGGGAGTTCATTGTGTGGAAACAAACCAATTGCTGAAAAGATCTGTTAAGCTACAAGGCACAGCCAGAGGAGCGGCTAAGGGATGGAGTTGTCAGAGCCTGTATTAAACATATTGAACATTGAGCATCTGATGAAGTGAGTCTGTGCTTACGAAAGCTCATGCTCAAAACTTTCCTGTTAGTCTATAAGGTGCCACAGGACCCTTCGTTGCTGTATTAAACATACACATCCCACAGTGCTGGAAGGGAGTGGTGTCTGCTCAATCCTACCGTTCAGTCCAGTCCCCAGCAGTCACAGCAGGACCTATCACCATCCCTGACAGACTTTTTTTTTCAAAAATGTAACCTGACCCAGGCCCTTGAAAGGCCCCCCATCAGGGATTGGCCTCACAAAGGTGGGTTTAGTAGGCCAATGCTCTGACCACTCATCTAGCCCTCCATTGTTAAAATGCCCACTCACGTTTTGGAGTTTTGCAATGATCTTGAATTGCTTCCATAATTTCTCTTATGAAGGAACATAGCAATTCACCACCCGGGCCCGATGGCCTTTAAGTGGTAGGTGCTGCAGTTTAAAAATGTATTGAAAAGTCATGAATCCTCTCGCACGTGGGGACTGGCCTGCTCCCCTCCGTCCTGCGCCCAGCTCCAGCACTGGGGACTGGTCCAATGGGCAGCGTTCAATGGCTCAATGTCTGGTTGGCGGTTGGTTTCCCGGGGTGTGCACCAAGGATCGGTTCTAGGGCCAGTACTGTTCAACATTTTTATTAAGGACCTGAATGAGGGGATGGATTGCACCCTCAAGATGACACTAAGTAGGGGGTCAGGTAGATACATTGGAGGGTAGGGATAGGGTCTGGAGCGACCTAGAAAAATTGGAGTATTGGCCAAAAGAAATCTGATGAGGTTGAACAAGAAGTGCAGAGTCCTGCCCTTGGAACGCAAGAATCCCAAGCACCGTTAGAGGCAGGGGACCAACTGGCTAAGTATCAGTGCAGCAGAAAAGGACCTGGGGATTACAGTGGGCAAAAGGCTGGATATGAGTCAACAGTGTGCCCCTGTAGCCATGAAAGCTAACGGCATATTGGAGCGCATTCAGAGAAGCATTACCGTCAGATCTAGAGAAATTATTATTCCCCTCTACTTGGCACTGGTGAGGTCACATCTGGAGTATTGGATCCAGTTCTGGGCCTCCCAGGGTAGAAAGGATGTAGACGCACTGAAGCTGGTTCAGTGGAGGGCAACGAAAATTATTTGGGGGCTGGAGCACATGACTTATGAGGAGAGGCTGAGGGATTTGGGCTTGTTTAGTTTACAGAAGAGAAGACTGAGGGGTGATTTAATAGCAGCCTTCAACTTCCTGAAGGAAGCTCTAAAGAGGATGTAGAGAAGCTGTTCTCAGTGGTGGCAGATGGCAGAACAAGGAGCAATGGGTGGAAGTTACAGAGGGAGAAGTGTAGGTTGGATATTAGGAAAAACTCTTTCCCCAGAAGGGCAGTGAAGCACTGGGATGTGTTGCCTAGAGAGGTGGTGGAATCTCCATCCCTAGAGGTTTTTAAGTCCCGGCTGGACAAGGTCCTGGCTGGGATGACTGAGTTGGGGTTGATCCTGCTTTAGGCAGGGGGCTGGACTAGGTGACCTCCTGAGGTCCCTTCCAGCCTTAGAATTCTATGATTCTATGATAATGACGCAGGTAGGGAGCGTAGGTCTCCATTTGAAAGTTTTGCCAACAGAGCTATTTGAGTTTTCATGACGTTGTGCCAACAAAATCTCTCAGATGGGCAAACTTATACAGGCAAAAAGTGGTTTTGCCATCCAAACATATTTTACCAAGGAAACAAGGTATAAGCTATGCCACCAAGACATCTTTTTTGCCAGTATAAACAAACTCCACTAAACGGGATTGCTGCTTTGCTTATACTAGCCGCAGTTTGAAGTGTGGATAAGCTTTGAACAAGTCCCTGGCTTATTCAGGGCCATAGGAGAGAGGAGGTCGGTACAAGGAAGGAGGTTCTGAGGAGAGGTAAAGCTGGGGGGGCAGGACATTCCAGGTGCGATTGCAAAGTACAGTGTCATGTTGCTGTTACTGACAGACTTGAAAAGGGTTGTGTTATTTCCTCTCTTTTGGTCATTACCGTTAAAAAAACCCAGGACACTGGAGTTGTGCTCCTCTTAGTGCAGTAGCGCAGGAGAGGAGGAGGAGGCTGGAAAACTCTTCTGCTACGTATTGTTGTAACTGATCAGAGAGAAGAGCAGCACAGGAAGGGCTGTGGTGTAAGCAACAGACAGTGATTCATACTTTTTATGACTTCCCTCTCTTGGTTCAAATAATCGCTTCCAAGAAACTTTCGTACGATAATCCCCCAGTGAATTGATCAAATAGATAGACGTAGAGCTAGTGACAGAGGCAGGGAGGTGGGGCTTGATTTTCTGTGGTGCTGCACGGTGAGGCTAATAGGAGAGGTGGTCTGCTCAGTGCTACTGAACAGCTGGTCCCTGGGTGATCTAGATAATACATGATGGGTACTGTGGGATATAGGTTTTGCTGGACTCAGATTGGCCCACGTTGTTCATGTGAGGCAATGCAGCTGAACACAACGGTTCTGCAATTTATTAGATGACTCCTCCATTTATTATGAGTCCAGTCCTGCCGTGTGACAGGGGATGTAAGGTCATCAGTACTTTGTGGGATTGGGCAAAGTACACATCCACACCGAGGGAATTAGTAGTAGTAGGCATCCTTCAGTCTGCGTAGACTATGGATCACGCCCTTTAAAGTTTCAGTTGAGGACTTCATTTACAGCATCTACTGTGACTATGAAGACCCACACGAGAGTGACAGTCCTTGCTGCATCTCTTGCAGATGTGGTGGGTGTCTGGCAAGTCCTTATTGTGCTTTCTGTGCGCTCGCTTCTCCTCTGCTAGCTGTCTGATCTTCAACTCGCCCTTCTGAAGGCCCTTGTGTAACCCCTGCCTCCATCTGCTGCGGTCGTCTGCTAGTTCTTCCCAGTAGTCCAGCTCGATGTCTACCTCTCTGAAGTCTCTCTTGCAGACATCTTTGTAACGCAGCTGAGGGCGTCCGGGAGGTCTTTTGGCAGAGGCTAGCTCACCATACAGGATGTCTTTTGGAATCCTTCCATCGTTCATCCTGTGGACGTGGCCAAGCCAGCGGAGTCGACGCTGCCTGAGGAGGGTGTGCGTGGTTGGGATTCCAGCTTGCTCGAGGACGGTGGTGTTGGTCACTCTGTCCTTCCATGATATTCCAAGGATGCGCCTGAGGCAGCGCAAGTGGAAGACGTTCAGCCTCTTGTCCTGGCGGGCATACAGGGTCCAAGTCTCGCTGCCATAAAGGAGGGTGCTGAGGATGCAGGCTCTGTAGACTTGCATTTTGGTGTGAGTGTACAGCTTGTTGTTATTCCACAGAGAAAAAGGGGGAACGCACGCCATCTCTGACTGGCACAGAAGGCATACCTGTAAAATATTGCCGGGTGTTATAAATAGTTCTTGTGACTGTGTATGGCCCAGAGCCATAGCTGCTCAAAAATATCCTCATGGGCACTTCTATCTGGCTTCATAAAGCAGTGGAATGTAAAGCTGAATTAGCGGAGATACCGTCTGAAGAAGGGGTGTGTGGCCAAGAGTGGGATAACGTAATAGGGGAGCTGTTACAAACAGATGAACTCACTCTGAATATTGTTGGCCTTGAACTGAAATCTACATTGTCTGAGACCTAGTCAGATGGTGGTTTATGCCTGAGGATTAGCTATTCTCTGCGTATAATAAAAAATAATGAACCTGTGTGCTTACATGTGGGTTACATTTTCCAAAGGGGGAGTAAATTAACTGGAGATACTTTGGTGAGAAAGCTAACGTAGGACCTGATCCAAACACGCTGAAACCAGTTAACTTTCATGGACATAAATGGAGTTCGGATCCAGGCCATATTGGATAACTGTACCTTTTCACTCCATAGTATGTGCTTTTGTCTGGAGTAGCTGGATTGGTTTCCAGGCCATGAAACAATTCTTGCTGGGCTTCTGTGATCTGTTTAATCTCAGCCAAGCAGTGAGACTTTACAGCAGAACAGATGGTTTCCCATGCCTAAGATGCAGTTTTGAAATACCTGGACTCCAAGGAATCCCAGGCTTGAAAACCAGTGGGCCTGAGTTATCCTTTCCTCCTCCACGTGTGAATTTCCTTTCAATTTGTGACGTGAGTGTGTTCAGGACAAGACCTTGGGTTGATGGCTCTTTTCAATAATAACCTAGTATTCGTCTAGGTACGTTGCTCTAGAATCTGAACAACCAATAACAGTTTTTGTTGTGTACAGAGGGCCCTTTATCCAAACAAAATTGAACCAAGCTAGTCTCAGGGTCTGCGGAATCCCTGGACGAAATAACTTCCTGCAAGGTGTGAATGAAGATTTGAGAGGCTGACAGCTACTGCCATGCTACCTGCCACCAACTGCAGCCTGTGTTTCTGCCCAGCTGGACCGAGTCCTTGTTACGCTTATGAAAAGGGTTTCTGCAAAACGCTGATTTTAAGAACAGTCCCCCCCAGTGCACGAGGGTTTCTTACTCCTGGGAGCTGGTGGTGTCATTTCTGGGTGAGTCAAAGCTCTCCCGTGAATACTGTTTAAACGCATCTCTCCTGCAGGCAGAAGCTAAACCAGCTACTTTCTCCGCATCCATGAAGACTCCTCTACCCTTGGTCCCTGCAAAGGGTGGGTGCAATGATTAGGATGCACAACCCCATTGTGGCACAGAGCCCAGCTTCACAGGGACTGTGCCCTAGGGATGTTAATGTTTAACTGGTAGGGGCTGGAGCAGGGGGCTGTTTCAGCCCCGCAGGGGCACTTCAGCCTGGCTAGAGCAATCCCCATCCATGGCAGCTGGGGCAGCAGGGGCGGCTATCCAGGGATGGGGGCTGGCTGGGGAGGCTGCAAGAGCCCAGCTGGCCTGGAGCCACCCTCCTGCTGCAGACAGGGGCTGTTCCGGCTGGGCTGGAGCACACTGACCCACAGCGCAGTGGGGCCTGGGGCTGCTCTGTCTGATTGGAGCATCCCTGCCTGTGGCACCCTGGGACTGCTCTGCCAGGCTGGAACAGCTCAGGTCCATGGCAGGGGGTGCGGCTGCATCCCAGCCGGGCTGAAGTGGCACCCCCCAGCCACGCCCTCACCTTATTGGTTAAACCTACCATTTAAACGGTTAATCCAGTAAACAGGATTTTACAGGCCTACTCTGTACAGCAGTCAGCAGAGGGAGGTGCGGCACCAGAGTGGCCATGGAAACAAGAATTATTTATCCTCCTCTTTGTCCACCGAGCCATCCGTCCATCCCTCCTTCCATCCGTCCATCCCTCCCGCACAGCACCGGGAAAAATAATAGTGTACCCTCCCTGTGCTCAGATCTCATTAGGGGGCTCAGGGAGACAGGTTGAACCTCTCTAATCCAGCACTCTCTCATCCGTCCACACCTGTAACCCAGCAGAATTTTAGTTAGGTGGACGATCACTTATCATGGGCGTGGCCAAGTTTCTGGCAGTCGCATGAAGTTTGATTCCAGCCACCAGGCCTGGCTCTCCCTGTTCTGTGCTGTTCTTTAGATCTCATTTACCTCTCGATGTCTTCCAAGAGCCCAGTCAGCAGTGGGAATGTTAGTATGCGGTTAGACAATACCGATCTCTGTGGTTCGGCAAATTCTCGTTCGGCACCAGTCAGGTCCTGAGAGTGCCGGACTAGAGAGGTTCAACCTGTATTGCTGGGACTGGTACAAAGCAGCCTCCATGCAAAGGATTCATCCTCCTCATCTTTCTCCCTCCTCCGCCCTATGTATCTCCTCTGAACCTGGTCCCCTACTTGATGCGAGTGTTGGGTGGAGGGCTCAGTGCTCAGAAGTGAAAAGTTTGCTTTTTCGGAGCTGCTGTTCCTTTAATGAGGATGTACTACATTTCCCAGAATGCAGTGCCCATGAAAGGGGAGGAGTTGGTGTTTGCAAAACACATGAGTGTAATTTCTCGTTAAAAAAGAAGACTCACAGCATTGAGCGTCATGTCTAGGAATAGAACGGGAGCATTGCCAAGTTATTACAGAAGATGAGTAATCCACTTAAGTCATTCCTCTAAACACCATTCCTTGTAAGAGAATTAAAATACCAGCTTACATCAGCAAGACCTGTTCTTAGCCTGCATGCACAATGTGAAAATCTTACACGGGTTGTGAACATGAGTAAGATTTGGAGGGCAAATGAATGGCTCATTCAGGATGCAGACTCCAGAACAAACTCTGCCCCCACGTCTAAGCTGTAAAACAGAATTCGGAGATCTACAACGGACGGAGAAGTTTGGGGCTTGAAATAATTAAATACATATTTATGTTGTCTCTTGTCATTGTAGAGACCTACACCAGGTTTTGTAATCAACAAGGACAAAGGCCACAAGAAACCGTTGGCTCAGAGGCAGTAGTAACCTTTAGCATTTACATAGCACTTTTCATCACTAAACCAAAGCATTTCATCAGGTTGGATTCAGCGTCAGTCTCAACTTTACAGACGGGGAAACTAAGTCACGGAACACACAAGTGTTTCGCCATCGTCCACAATGAGCAAAGCCAGGACTAGAACTCACACCGTCCAACCCTGGCTGGTACCTCAGCTCTTCACTCCCGTGGCTTTTCACAACATTGCGGAGTAAATGGACCAAAAAAAGCCATGGGGGACATTCTTGCTCTTTGCCGTACACTAGAACCCCAACGTCACAAATATTCACACCAGTGAGTCTCACGCTCACCCCGTTGTCAGAAAGCAAAAGTTTTGTAAACACGTGTGCGGTGGTCACTATCAGCCGGAACTGAACGAAAGCCTGAGGGACAGCAGTCACTCCTGTCGCTAACAGCCGTAATAGACCTCATCCTTGGGATTCGGCACAGATTACATCAAACCACTCGACAGCGACTTACACCGGTCCTTATCTCCCAAGAGTACGTGCCCTGGACATGCCCAATGCAGGCCCCTCCAAAATCTCAATACGTGAATTAGAGATTAATTAGAAAGCTTCCAATTTTCATGGGGAAACTGCGAAACAGACAAATAGAGCCCCCTCCCATTTAGCAGAGCCGCCTGAGACCATCCAGTCAGGACCCAGAGGCAGTGCTGAAGACATCATGCAAACAGCAAACGTCGGTGCCGGCTGGCACGCTAACCAGCCTGTGAGTCTAAGGTAATTTGTGCAAAGGTTGGAAATGCCTTTGGCCTGTGCATGAGGGGTTGCCCAGGTGTCACATATGCTACTCCCGGGACTGCACTCCTACAAACGTCCACACAGGCTGTGCAGGATGCACAACTTCTCTATCAGTTACACTCAGGCAACTTCACGGAGGGCAATGGTGCAGGCTCAGAGGTTGCTGCTAAATTCTGGCCCTGTGCTTCGGTATCCCACAGGTCAATGGGCAACTCCTTATTTGCGCTTAATGCACAGAGGAGGTGAGCCTGCTACAATTCCATGTAATCAGGAATTGTCTCATGTGGGGGTCCCTGCTTGGCCAGTACGTTGCCCGTCGTGCTTCTGATTCGGGAGTGGCTTCGCGGCTGGGATGCTTCTGGTGTTGTTTAGTTAACAGCGCAAATGGTTCACCAGGAGCCAGAGGAGCGGACAGACAGGGTCTGATTTTCAAAGGTACTGAGCAGCTCCTGCTCCCATTGAAGCGGATGCTTAACACCTTTAAAACTCAGACCACCAGCTCCTTGTTATCTTGTTCTCAGCACTCAGCTGCCACACACAACTCTGGCACCATCACCAGCAACCTCACTCCTGCACAGATGACGTTTGGCTCAGACAGGTCAGCCCCTTGCTCCGTTCAAGGATCTCAGTGCTTTTGAAAACCGCGTCTGAACCAAGCCTCCCAGCGGGCAGAGAAGAGCCACTATCCCCTGCTACCGACGGGGAACGTAGACACGGCGAGGAAAGGACTTGCCCAAGTCCACTCCAAGAATCAGCAGAGAGATGAGAAGAGCGCTCAGGTATCTGGGCACCTCGTAAAAGCTGTGGTGTAGATTTGCATGTCTTACACTGTACTCCACTGAATGTGTCCAGCCTTATTCACCCAGGCTATTTCTACCGCGTGCGGTGAAACAGGAAAAGATACCGTTTCGGCCACAAACAGTCTTCTAGACACACTGAAGGAGGGCTCTGGCCTCAGAGGACAGCTGAGTTCTGTTATAGGATCTGGCTGTCCATGCTTGAAAGCCTTCCTGGGCCAGACAACAGTCACTTGATGTATTTTCCAAGAGGTGCCTTAGTTAGGCTGAATCCAGAATGCAGCAGGAGATGGAACAGAGCGGTGGTAAAAAGTGCTTCAGCTCTGCGTCCAGAGGAAGAGCAGGGTGGTTTGCTTGTGTTGATTCTACCAGAGGATGGAGCGATAGGCTGTGAGTCATCCCCAGACTCAGGGAAGTGGCTTCTAAGTGTGTATATATATGCGTGTATGATTAACTCTTTCATTACTGGAACACCTGGGCTTTCTGGGGCTGTTGTAACTGTGGCTCAGCGTGGCTCTTTGAATGAGTGTGCTGTACTTTCCAATGGCAGAATCAAAGCTTCCTCTCCGGCCAGCTGGGTGTAATATCAGCACCACTGCCTCGTGAGAGCTTGGGAAGCAGACAGGCGGGGTAACCAGCAATCTGAACCCTGCGCTCCGAATGGCGGCCCCAGCCCTCCCTGAGGGGACTCTGGGCCCTCCCTCAGATCTCGTTCTGTGGGGACGCGGAAGCGGGGCGCTTGTTTCGACCTGCCCCATCTACACCATCAACCCGCAAGTCCTCGCCTGCACTCGGAAACTGACGCGGCAGCCGTTTATGCTAATGAGGTGCTGAATATGCACATTAACGCCTCATTATCCTGCTTCCAAGTGCCTCATTACCACGGCACCTCCGAGGGGCGGGGGCCAGTGTGGGAGCAGCCATTGGTGCAGGAGGGAATGCCAGCGTGGCAAAACCATCCACCATGTCCTGCCCATTTCCCAGAGTCACCGTCCTTCGTAGCAGAAGGGTTCGGATTGCCTTGGCTACCTGGATCCCAGCAGCCCCACTGGACGTCTGCCCACTCCAGACTGATTGCCCACTGACCAGTAGCTGTCTGGCATTGCAGACTTCCATGGAGCTCCTGCCACTCGCACCTGGCCGGTCAGAGCAGGTCTCCTGGTGTCACGGTGCTGGGGGGCAGGGGCAGCGACACCAAAGCCATTTGCAGTCGCTGCTGAGCATCCTCAGCACGGCGAGGCCCCAGCAGCCTGAGCTTGCTCCCCGGCACCAGGCCTGGCACTCCACAGCGTAGAAAGCAGCAAGTGGCGCAGCCTCTCCACGTTCCTCCTGGCCAGCTCCACAGGTGCCTGGGTCTGTGTCCATTCAGCGTCTCCGGCGCTCTGACGGCTGCTCAGGCTCTGCACACCCTGCAGCACCGTGCGTGAGGTGCTCGTAACGCTCGCCACAGCGGTTGGCCGCTGGACGGGTTCCACGCGAGCCGTGCGGTGGCCTCTGCGGGGCTACACCCAGCGAAAAACGGGAGTGAAAACACTGGTTGCCATCGCTTGCCAATGGGAGGGAGGAGACGGGGGCACTGTGGGGCGAGGGTTACACAACAAGGTGCCTTTTTGTGCATAAGGGCCTATTTCGAACTGCCCGTTACCCCTCCCATGGCAAGGGGCAGCGGGAACGAGACACCTACAAGTGGTCCTGCTCTTCCCAGCATGGAGTTCAGCCCTGGGGGTTTTCGTAGACTCATAGAATCGTAGAACAATAGAGCTGGAAAGCTGCGTCTACACGTGCACGCTACTTCGAAGTAGCGGCACTAACTTCGAAATAGCGCCCGTCACGTCTACACGCGTCGGGCGCTATTTCGAAGTTGAAATCGACGTTAGGCGGCGAGACGTCGAAGTCGCTAACCCCATGAGCGGATGGGAATAGCGCCCTACTTCGACGTTCAACATCGAAGTAGGGACGTGTAGACGATCCGCGTCCCGCAACATCGAAATAGAGGGGTCCTCCATGGCGGCCATCAGCTGGGGGGTTGAGAGATACTCTCTCTCCAGCCCTTGCGGGGCTCTGTGGTCACCGTGGGCAGCAGCCCTTAGCCCAGGGCTTCTGGCTGCTGCTGCTGCAGCTGGGGGTCCGTGCTGCATATACAGGGTCTGCAACTAGTTGTTGGCTCTGTGTATCTTGCACTGTTTAATGAAAGTGTGTCTGGGAGGGGCCCTTTAAGGGAGCGACTTGCTGTTGAGTCCGCCCCGTGACCCTGTCTGCAGCTGTGCCTGGCTCCCTTATTTCGATGTGTGCTACTTTGGCGTGTAGACGTTCCCTCGCTGTGCCTATTTCGATGTTGGGCTGAGCAACGTCGAAGTTGAACATCGACGTTGCCAGCCCTGGAGGACGTGTAGACGTTATTCATCGAAATAGCCTATTTCGATGTCGCAACATCGAAATAAGCTATTTCGAAGTTGGGTGCACGTGTAGACGTAGCCGAAGAGACCTGAAAAAGCCATCGAGTCCAGCCCCCTGCTCGAAGCAGGACCAAACCCATCAGATCAGCCCCGCCAGGGCTTTGTCGAGGCGAGACTTAAAACACCTCCAGGGACGGAGACTCCACCACTCCCCTGGGGAGACCATTCCAGTGCTTCAGCACCCTCCTAGGGAAAACGTTTTTCCTCATGTTCAACCTGGACCTTCCCAACCACAACTTGAGTCCATTGTTCCGTGTTCTGCCACCCATGACACTGTGAACAGCCTCTCTCCAGCCTCCCTTCAGTAAGTTGAAGGCTGTTATCAAGTCCCCCCTCAGTCTTCTCTTCTGCAGACTAAACAGTCCCAATTCCCTCGACCTTTCCCCATAAGTCACATGCTCCAGCCCCCTAATTATTTTCGCAACCCTCCACTGGACCCTCTCCAGTGTATCCACATCCTTCCTATAAATGGGGGCCCAGAACTGGACACACTACTCCAGATGTGGCCTCACCAAAGCCATATAAAGAGGAATAATCACTTCTCTGGATCTACTGGCAACGCTCCCCTTGATGCAGCCTAATATGCCATTAGCTTTCTTGGCTACAACGGCACCCTGTTGACTCATGTCCAGCTTCTCGTCCACTACAACTCCCAGGTCCTTTTCTGCAGAACTACCACCGAGCCAGTCGGACCCCAGCCTGTAACAATGCTTGGGATTCTTCCAGCCCAAGTGCAGGACTCTGCGCTTGTCCTCATTGAACCTCATCAGATTTCTTGCGGTCCAGTCTTCCAATTTGTCTAAGTCACTCTGGGCCCTGTCTCTACCCTCCAGCGTATCTACAGAACCCACCATGTAGCCAGAGCTGGGAGACCAACGACACATATACAGAACCACCCCCAGCATGTTTCATCCAGTCAGCCACTGGGGCCACATCTACCCTACAGTGATCTTTCGAAAGAAGTTCTTCCAGAAACTCTTCTTTCAGATCACATCCATGCACAAGAAGAGGCTCAGTCTTTCGACCCGCTCTTTGAAAGCGAGCAGCCACCCAGCCCCGGGCACACCTCGAAAAACGGGCCAGGAGACGCCAGGAACGGGGTTAGATGGCCATGTGCTCCCTTAAAGGGCCCTCCCAAGCACCCCCTCCCTGCACACACTGCTGAGGCCTGCCGAGATGGTGCAAGTGACGCTGAGTCAGTGCTTGGTCCAGACCCTCAGACCTGAGAGCCAGGGACCCACAGCAGCCCTGGAACCGCCTGCTCACCATGGCTGGGCTGCTGGCCACCCTCTAGTGGCCACCTTCCATTTGTTCCAGTGGCCGAGCCCTGTCCTTGGGGTGTTACCCACACAAATTTCTCATCCCTTCCGCACTCAGGGACGTACACACCTTTACCCCATCCGGAGGGCTCAAGGCGTGAGCCTGTAAATTTAAACTCCCACCCTCACCCCATTCCTAGGGCTCAGGGCAGAATTCCCTGCAGGGCTGCAGGATCCATGCCACTGAAAAAGCCTTACACTGTAATATTCGTATTCTCTATTTATTTACAATTACCAAGAAAGCAGAACACATGCTAAGCACACAGCATCGTAATCACCAGTCCTGAAAAGGCGGGCAGGCAGGCAGACTTCCACGGTTGGGACAAAGTCGCTCTCTGGATGCTGGTTGCTGCACCTCAGGGTCTTGGAGGTGAGTCCTTTAGGTGTTCCTTCTTCCCTCCTGTTGGATGTTCTGTTCCTCCTCTTCCCCCTTTGATGTTCTGTTCCTCCCCTTTTCCTTCTTGGAGCCCAGTTTTTTAAGTAGCGAAACTTGCGTCCTGCTTAGCTCTTCCTCGCCCAATCATTTTAGTAGTAGGCATCCTTCAGTCTGCACAGACTATGGATCACGCCCTTTAAACTTTCAATTGAAGACTTCATTTACAGCATCTATGGTGACTATAAAGACCCACACGAGAGTGACAGTCCTTGCTGCATCTCTTGCAGATGTAGTGGGTGTCTGGCAAGTCCTTATTGTGCTTTCTGTGCACTCTCTTCTCCTCTGCTAGCTGTCTGATCCTCATCTCGCCCTTCTGAAGGCCCTTGTGTAACCCCTGCCTCCATCTGCTGCGGTCGTCTGCTAGTTCTTCCCAGTTGTCCAGCTCGATGTCTACCTCTCTGAGGTCTCTCTTGCAGACATCTTTGTAGCGCAACTGGGGGTGTCCGGGACGTCTTTTGGCAGAGGCTAGCTCACCATACAGGATGTCTTTTGGAATCCTTCCATTATTCATCCTGTGGACGTGGCCAAGCCAGCAGAGCCGATGCTGCCTGAGGAGGGTGTGCATTTTAGTACAATTTTACTAACCACTAATAGCCCACGGAAACAGAATTACCTCACCCACCATAACCCTCCATCTTAACTGATTTGCACCGAGCAAAATTAATTCTACACCAGACAGGCGCAATTACAAACCAGACAGAGAATGTACAGAAAATAGTCGAGAAGTGAAGATGATGATCAGAGAATGGAGGCTCCACCAAGTCGTCGCCTGCCAGACGAAATGCTGTTAATTAAGTTTTCTTTACCCACCTTGAGATCTGCTTAACAGCGGGTGGCACGAGGATGGGGTCTTCTTCTTACCAGCCTGATATGCTACGAATGTGCTGGAATGGAGATGGAATGTGAGTATGTGACTTGTAGCTTCACGGTTACCGGCTGCTGCTCTATAGTCTGGCTGCAGACAAGCTATGGGCCTCTCCAAATGGCTGGAGAAAGCATACTGGTTATACTACCCCCGGCCCCCCAGCACACACTCCTGAGTGTGTTCACTTGATGGTGATCAACCAGATGCTGCTCCGGAGACTTGTGTGCATTGAGAGCCTGGATGCAGCGGTTGCGGGGTTCCAACCTCGGCTTCCCCCCATTGATTGGGCACGATCGGTGGCACCCACGTCTCCATCTAAGCCCCAGACCGCAGCACCGGCTGATATGGGAACCACAGGGGCTACCACTTGGTGGTGCTGCCGGCCCTGGTGGGCTATAAACACAAAATAAACAATGTTTGCAAACTAACTCACACTTTAGCAACCAGAAAAATAATCACAACTTTATACTGGGGGGACTATACACACTGGGGGGGGTCCTGGGATGGGGGCGGGGGTGCTGGAACTTGGAGGGGGGCCTGGGACAGGGGGCGGGGGGCCTCAGTCCTCCAAAGGGATGGAGGGCCCCAAGCCGTGGCGGCTGCAGGAGCCCCCCCTGCCCTGGGTGCAGGGTTCCCATTGGGGCTGGGCCGGGTGGGGATGGCGGGGAGATAGGGATGTGGGGACGAGGCAGTGGACTCAGCCTCGGTGCAGCGAGTGGTGGGGGGGAGAAAGTGGGGCTGCTATAGCGGGGCCCACCCTGGCCGTGAGCCATTCGGTGAGGCCCCGTATGGCAGCGGAGGGTGGGGCGGGGTGTGTCAGGCGGGAGCAGGACAGCGAGAACCATTGGGGTGGGGGGGCAGCTGGGGGGCAGCGGGTGGGGTGGAGGGCACGGCAGGGGGGTGGGAGGCAGGGCTGAAAGCTCCGTGAGGACCCTGCTTATGGTCCAGAGCATGGCCACCACCTCGCCCCAGGCCTCCCGCCACCGGCCCAGCGCGGCACGATCCAGAGCCAGCCGCTCCCTGAGCCGTCAGTGCTGTCCACGGAGGGCAGCTGTGCACATGGGAACTCTGTGTCCTGGCCGTGGCGACGGTCCCGCCCAGGCACTGGTGGGGGGTGGCCCGGGCCTCTCCGCCACCTGTCCTGGGCTTCCCGGCTCCGGTTCCTGGGTGGGGCTGGGCTGGACGTTGCAGCTGTAAGGATGGAAGGGGAGACAGAGTCAGCCCTGCAGCCCAGCCTCCACCCCCCTGCGTGCCCCCAGGCCGAGGGATGGGGCTGTCCCATATGTGCCCTGCGTGACGGGCCCTCCCGCACGAGGACCCCGAGATGCCATGGGGATGGGTCTGACCACTGCAGGCCTCTCCGTGCCCCCTGAGGGGGGGTGTCCAGGCACAGAGGGGTCCCCACATGGGAGCATCCTGCTCCCCCCACTACAGGCACACAGCTCGCAGCATTGTCCTTGGGGGGTGCAGACCTCGCCTGCGGGCGTCTCTGCATGCTGGGGATGTGCCCCGCCATGGGGCACCTAGGGTCAGGCTGTCACCCGTGTGGCTGGGGCTCCTCGGGCCGGGGCAGGGGCCCAGGTGTGCGCCCGGCCGGACGCTTACTGGAGGGTCCCTCGGCGATGTCTGGGGATGCCCAGCTGGGGGTGGCATGGCTGGAGGAGCCCAACTTCACCACAAGGACAATGATCCCATCCGTGGACTTGCCCTCAGACTGCCCCTCCAGCTCCGTTGCCTGGCTGGAGGGTCCAGGCTGGCTCCCGTCTGGGCCTGCCTCCCCCTGCGGTGCAGCTGGAGGCTCCTTGGCTGCTGTGGCGAGGACGGCGCAGGGTGGGGAGCTGTCCTCACCAGTGAGGAGTCTGTGCAGGTCCCTCTAGAAGGGGCAGGTAGCTGGCCTTGTTCCCGAGCACCTGGCAGAGTGCCTGGCCCTGACGCACCCCTGCTACGGTTCTCTTTCCTTGCAGCAAGCCTGCTCCAAGGGCCGGGAGGGGTGGCCTTGCACCAGTTGTGGCTCGCAGGACCTCCTCCTACCACAGTCTCAGGAGGTCCTGGAGCTCGGCCTCGGTCCAGGATGGGGCCCTCCTTTTTGTGGCCGGGGCGGGACTCTGGGACCCCTCCTTTGGCTCCCTGGGGGGTCCCCGGGGTTGTGCCGGGGCTGGCTCTGAGCCGTGCTGCATGGATGGCTGAGCAGGTGTGAGGGTCAGCGGCTCATATGCTCGCTGCCACCAGGCTGTCCACTTCCAGCCACAGGGTCTCCAGGTTCCCTGCGCCTCTAAGGCAGCAGGATGAAGGGAGAATAGAGCTCTGTTAGCCCGCCCGGCTGGTGTCACACTCCATCGACCCCAGGTGCCACTGTGGAGACCCACCTTCCACTTCCCGAAATCGGGTACGAAACAACTGACCACCACAAATTCAACCTACCCTCCTAGAGCGCCTTGGGAGCCGCAGCCCCAGCTGCAGCACAAACCTAGCCTAAGTTCAGGTTATTGCATCTTAACTGCACTTTTCCACACTGAAGTCCCAGTTCTTGCTTTTCTGTTCCGGTTTATCCATGTGATTTCTCTACCCTCACAGGCAAGCCCTCCCCTTTCTGTGTTATCTGCAGCGCTGACTGAAACTTACAATTTCCATGTCATTCCCCTATCCGACATTTGTTTTCAATCCACGTCCAGATTTCTCGTGAAACCAATTTTTCAGCACTAGTTTCTGTTGGGTCAATAGAAATATTTCACTTTGACAAAACCCAAGGCTTTGGTTCCAAGTCTGACTTTTAAGATATTTTAGATCATACTGTAATTTATACTATGCTATAAAATAAAATACATTTCAAAACGCAAAGTTGCCTTCAAGCAAAACATTGAAACTTTCCCTGCCAATGAGATCCAACCGTCCTGTTGTTTCTCCTGGAAGCCACCAGGCTCCCATACAAAGGTTCCATTTCAACAAAAGAGCATCTTCTGAAGGACCCGTCTCCTGCGGAAAAGTTCTGAGCAGCTCTAGCTGTCTGAGCATTTTGGGAACATGCCACTCCTTTCTGTAAGCCTTACCGTGAAGCACAGTGTCTAACAACTCTTGCATCAGAGAGGGAGCCGTGTTAGTCTGTAGTTTTGAGAACAAGAACTCTTGTGGCACCTTATAGACTAACAGATATTTTGGAGCATGAGCTTTCACGGGCAAAGACCTGCTTCATCAGATGCATCACGTCTTGGTTTGCTGAGCTCCCCTGGCCAACACAACCACTGCTCCCACAATCCCCTTGGCCTTCGACGCTCCAGAGACTGTCATTTTCTACAGAGCTGCCCTGCCCTGTGGGCACAAGGAAAGTCCTCGCTTTAGCCAGGCCCCCTCCCTGCAGCATCTCTCATCTCTCTGCTCTGGGACCGCAGGGATAGCGACTCTGGGCCCCATTCTCAGAATGCATCAGAGGACACTTTCAGGAATGTCTGACTCAATACACGTCGCAGGTGAGAACAACAACAGAAGGGTCTGACGGCCAGCAAACTGCAGTATTAGATGCCTACAGCCACCGGAGACTTCCTTTGTGCCGCTACAGGGCTGCATCACAGGAAGAGGAGAAGACCCTAGAGCAAAAGGTCCCAGAGTAGGGTCAGCAGATCCCCGGGGGCCCCCGAGGTTGTTGCAGGTGGTCTGTGAAAAAAAAAAGATAAATAAAAATGACCATAGAAAATAAGTTCTAAATAAATTGCAGAGTCACAATCAGTTCTTATTTGTAGAGGAAATATCGTCCAGCAGTGTTATTAACAGCTGTCTGAATGTCCATGTTGTGCGGCACCTTTGTGCATGGAAAGGATCACGAGGGTTAGACGCACACCAGCCCTAGCCATATGTTCAGGGTGGAGCTCTGGCTGAACTCGGGCTCATCAAGGACCTGGATGAAGGGTTGGACTGCACCCTCAGCAAGTTTGAGGATGACACTAAGCTGTGGGGAGAGGTCGATACGCTGGAGGGTAGGGACAGGGCCCAGACTTAGACAAATTGGAAGACTGGGCCGCAAGAAATCTGATGAGGTTCAATGAGGACAAGTGCAGAGTCCTGCACTTGGGCCGGAAGAATCCCAAGCATTGTTACAGGCTGGGGTCTGACTGGCTCGGTAGTAGTTTTGCAGAAAAGGACCTGGGAGTTGTAGTGGACGAGAAGCTGGACATGAGTCAACAGGGTGCCATTGTAGCCAAGAAAGCTAGTGGTATATTAGGCTGCATCAAGAGGAGCGTTGCCAGTAGATCCAGAGAAGTGATTATTCCTCTTTATTCGGCTTTGGTGAGGCCACATCTGGAGTAGTGTGTCCAGTTCTGGGCCCCCATTTATAGGAAGGATGTGGATACACTGGAGAGGGTCCAGTGGAGGGCGACCAAAATAATTCACGGGCTGGAGCACATGACTTATGGGGAAAGGTTGAGGGAATTGGATCTGTTTAGTCTGCAGAAGAGAAGACTGAGGGGGGACTTGATAACAGCCTTCAGCTTACTGAAGGGAGGCTGCAGGGAGGCTGGAGAGAGGCTGTTCACAGTGGTCACGGACGGCAGAACACGGAACAATGGTCTCCAGTTGCGGTTGGGAAGGTCCAGGTTGAACATCAGGAGAAATTTTTTCCCTAGGAGGGTGGTGAAGCATTGGAAGGTCTCCCCAGAGGAGTAGTGGAGTCTTCATCCCTGGAGGTGTTTAAGTCTCACCTCAACAAAGCCCCGGCGGGGCTGAGCTGATGGGTTTGGTCCTGCTTAGAGCAGGGGGCTGGACTCGATGGCTTTTTTAGGTCTCTTCCAGCTCTATTGTTCTGTGATTCTATGATTCTAAGGGAGGCTGAGGCGCAGAGCGAAGCAGCCACAGGTGGGACATTTGCTCAAACAGACTTGAGTAAACAGAAAGGGAGAAAATGCATCTCTGCCTACTTGGGGATTGGATTTAGGCCCTATCTACACTAGAGCATGAAGTCAATTTTAAGGCAGTTACTTCAGTTTTACAATGTATCCGTCTTCACTGCAAATACCTTTAAGTTGCGTTTAATGGGCGCTCAGGTCGACTTTCTCACCCTGCCCCGCCAAAGTGGCGTAACGCAAGTTCGAATTTAAAAAGGTCAAATTACCGCTAGTGTGGAAACAGCGCACCTTGAAATCAATTTTATTGGCCTCCAGGGGTATCCCACAATGCCCAGCCTGTGCACGTTCTGTCCACCTTCAGCTCCGCTGCTCTCCAGGTGGGCAGGACGTAGGAAACAGGAAGCCCAGCAATCTGAATGCCTTTTCTTTCCCATCAGTGTGGTGATCCCATCGAGTGATGAAAGAGCACTCCAGCATGGGGCCACCAGGAGAGCCAGGATCGCATGTCGGTGGCTGGCTAGCCCCCGCCCCACCACATCATGGGGTGACTTGGCCGTTGGGATCACGTAGTGGCACGTCCTGAAGGCTACTTCCCTGCACAGCATATAGCAGGAGAGGCCGAGAAACTTCTTTTCTGTGCTTCACATTTGTATGGGGCAGCCCCTCCGCTCCCCAGGTGTCATGCGGTTGGCAGTCCAGCCCCCACCACACCACGTGGCTAGCCCCCGCCCCACCACACCACACCACACCACGTGCCTAGCCCCCGCCTGCCCCACCACACCACACCACGTGCCTAGCCCCCGCCTGCCCCACCACACCACACCACGTGCCTAGCCCCCGCCCGCCCCACCACACCACACGGCTAATCCCTGCCCGCCCCACCACATGGCTAGTTCCCGCCCCGCCACACCACACCACGTGCCTAGCCCCCACCCGCCCCACCACACCACACCATGTGGCTAGCCCCACCCCGCCCCACCACACCACACCACGTGCCTAGCCCCCACCACACCACGGGGCTAGCCCCTGCCCCCCCGCCCCACCACACCACACCACATGGCTAGCCCCCACCCCACCCCACCCCACCACGTGGCTAGCCCCCCCCGCCCCACCCCTACCACACCACGTGACTAGTCCCTGCCCCACCCCACCACACCACGTGGCTAGCCCCCACCCCGCCCCACCACGTGGATAGCCCCACCCCACCACACCACGTGGCTAGCCTCCACCCTACCCCACCATGTGGCTAGCCCCCACCCCACCACCCCACATGCTAGCTGTGCAGTGCAGACCAGGCTTCCGGACAGCAGCACGTCATGACCTGGCTTCTGCACTTCACATTTTCCAGGGCTCACCAAGCACCGGTGTGCTGCTCTCTGGCAACAAATATTTTTGGAGGCTGGCCCCTCGGAGGGCAGCAGACATTTGTGGGGCTGCCCCTTAGCCCTGCCGAGGCACATAGGACCACGTCAGCTGGCCTCCAGCGGCACCCACAACTGATCGGAAAATGCCAGCGGCTACCAACGTGCTCCAATACTCTCCTTTCCAAAGCGTGGGCCTTGGGAGAGCCACAGTCCCAGAGGTGACCTGCTCGGTGTGTTTTCCCTGGGGGGAAGAGCAGCTGAGCGACCTGCTGCCATGGCCCGGCCAGCTGGGCGCTCCCTTAGTTTTCCAAGTCGCTCTTTTTCTTTCCCCTGGGATTCCCGACTTTCCCTTCTTTGCTCGAGAATAATGCCACGTCCTTCCCAAGTTGCATGGGCATCCTGGGTACACGGCCCAGCCGGATGGGTGCTCCCAGAGGTCATTTGCTAAGGGTGCTTTACCTTCTGAGGCCCACCTGTTAGCTGTATTTTCCCCAGTGCTCCCTACTTTGCTTGAGAATAATCAGAAGTTTTTTTCTAGTTGCATTGGACAGTTGGTTCCACTTGGGCATCGTGGGCTTCAGCTTCTGTTTGATGTGTTTTCACTGGGGGAACTGGGTGGGGGGGACGAGCTGAGCGACCTGTTGACACGGTGCAGGGGGTTGTTTTTAAAGTCCCTGTTCTTTAAAAAGGGACAGAAAGCAGCACAGTCCCAGCATTGGATGCTTAAAAATGGCTTGGGGTGGGGGCATAATGCGGAAGACAAACAATGTCTCTCATCGGGCAAAGAGGCTTCTGGGAAATGGCCGTTTATGTTCAACGGGCAGGGCAGTCTGGGAAGATGAACTCGCACACCCACAACCACTCGCGGGGTGTGTTTTCCCATAATGGTCTGGCAAGGAAAGCCAGAATGCCACAGGGCAGAGGGAACGGAGGGACAGAGAACCTCCCAACCTGATGAGGATCCTCACCAACAGCCACAGTCTATACCCCAGGAATACCAGTCCTGGAACCTTTCCTTGCGACAAAGCCCACTGCCAGCTTTGTCCATGTATCTTCTCTGGAAATACCATCACTGGACCTAACCAGGTTAGTCACAGAATCACAGGCACTTTCTCATGCTCCTCAACTAACATCATATCTGCCATCATGTGCCAACAATGCCCAGATGCTTTGTATATTGGACAGACTTCTAACTCCCTTGCGCAAAGGGTTAATGGGCACAAAACAGACATCAAAACACCCCAGATCCACAAACCAGTCAGTCAACATTTTAATGGAATGGGCCTTTCTGTTAATGACTTCACAGTGTGCGTGTTACTGAAAAAAAATTTTCACACCACTATTAAAAGGGAAACAGCCGAGCTGTCTTTCCTATTCAAATTCGGCACATTAACACCTAGTTTGAACCGAGATGGGAATTTTCTGAGTCGCTATAGGGGTTCGTCTGCATACTTGGCTTAATCTAATTCTTGACCTCCCCCTCACCCCACCCCACCCCTCCACTCTCTGATTTGGTCACCTTGATCATTTTTTTCTGATTTGTCCTTGATTACTGCTTTTGGTTCTCTGTGCCTTAAATATTGAGTCTGTTCTGGTATGACTATGGTCTGAAGAAGTGGGTCTGTCCCACAAAAGCTCACCTAATAAATTATTTTGCTAGCCTTTAAAGTGCTACTTGACTGCTTTTTGTTTTGATAATACATAGACTAGCCCGGCTCCCTCTCTGTTCCTGTGCTACAAGGTGTTAGCTCGTGAAAGCCTGAAACTCACCAACCTTTGCCACCACCTAACACAGCAGCATGGTGAATATGGGCTCAAGCCTCTTGCCTTCTTTCAACACGAGCGTGCCAAGTTCTCGGAAAGCAGGAAGCTTATGACGACGATGGTGGCAGGTAGTGACGCTATAAAGGCAACGGAAGCCTCCTACTGGATAGCCCAACTCATAGCCAAGATGGGACCACCCCACACAATTGGCGAGGAGCTAATATTACCGGCGGCCAAGACAACTGTAAACACAACAGGTCTAATCCCACTGGGGGATAATACAGTTCGGCGCAGAACTGAGGCAATGGCCGAGAACGCTGATGCCAGGGTCGCTTCTGAGCACTACCAACGGCTGGGCCATCTGCCTGGCACTTCTTGTCTTTGTCTGCCATGAACACAATGGGAGATGACCGAGGACGTACTTTTTTCCAAGCCGTTCCCCACCCGCGCCACTGAAGAGGCAATTTTTGGTGCGCTGAGTTGTTTTATCGTTGGGAATGGTACTGACGGGAAAAATGCATTGGGGCTGGTCAACACGGTGGAGCTATCGTTCATATTAGGTCAGCTGTGTCACATGCGGCAAGCTTTCAATGTAGCATGCCCGGGGGACCCTAACCAAGGAAACCCCTGCGACTAAAAGAGTGTAGCGTATGGCTCTGAGGAAGCTGTTGACGACGTCAAGGCTTGTCCTCTCAGGGGCATTGTTTGCGGTTGTATGTGATGAAATGGGCAGTGAGCTCCGTCAACCGCTGCTGCACCCAGGGGTCTGCGGACGGGAAGTCCTGATGGGTAGTTTTGGTTTGAGCTCGCCCATGGCTTTCATGATTGTAAATGGTGTGATGGGTTCAGGGGTCCCCCAGGCTCTGCACCCCGGCCGCAGGCAGGAGTGACTCTCACTCAGCAGGAGAGCAGGGGGTTTATTAGCCGACAGGACACAGCGTCGTACAGAAGAGTCAGTGCAGCTGGCAGAGACAGCCAGTCCAGTCCATGCTGGGGAGAGGAGGTTCTGAGGTGCCCCCAGAGCCAGGGCCTGGCCCCTCCTTTGTCTCTCTCTCTCTCCCAGCCCAGACTCACTGCTTCCAACTCCCAGTTCCAATTCACACCCCTCAGGCTCCACCTCCCCCTTTGTCTGCAGTCCAGAGGTGTCACCTGGTCACAAGGTTACCCTCAGCAGTAGCCCCACACCCTCCGTAAGACACACACACACACACACACATCCCCCCACTACATCACAAATGGTTGGCGAAGTTGGCCGACTTAGCTGACGTTTTTGGCCATCTTGATAGTTCCAGCCTGAGTCTGCAGGGAAAAGCAGTGATACGTTTTCAGGTGTGGGACAAAACTGAAGCAATGCTAAAGAAATTAGAACTTGTTTTCCTCACCTCCTGAGGCTAGGACAAGAGGCAACGGACTTAAACGGCAGCAGGGGTGGTTTAGAGTGAACATTCGAAAACACTTCCTACCAGTCGGGGTGATGAGCACCAGAATAAGTACCAGACGAGGGTGGCTGTGGCTTCTCCATCGTTGGAGATTTTCAAGAGCCAGTTAGGCAACCACCTATCATGGATGGTCTGGATGATGCTTGCCCTTGCCATGTATGGAGGAGCCTGGACTTAATGACCTCTTGAGGATCTTTCCTGTTCTCTGGCTCTGATTTGTATTTCAGCTCTGCTCCTTTGGGTGATGCTAACACGCAAGTTTCAGGACAAGCCAGACAGGCCTGATGGCTCCTCAGTAAGGACAACGAACTGTGGAAAGACACTGTCTCTAGGGTCAGATGGCCTGGTCACCTGATACTAGACTCCAGCTGGGACTGCAGAACTTTACCCCGGGAGGTGAGGGAATCAAAGTGTAGTACCCAGAGGTACTGAGACCTCATCCAGGGTGAGTGAAGTCTCTGCTCTACAGCCTTTGCTGAGAGCCAGCTGGCCTTTAGCTCACATGGTAGCATGCAGGGTTATAGCCCCTGCAGTCACAGGTTCTACCCTTGGAGCTGGCAACCTGGGTCTGTCAGTGTTACCAAAGGATTCCTGTCATATGGAAACTTTTCTGCTTCCCCACCCAAAGAGATGCTTGAAAACACACAAAACCCACAGGACGTCGTTGGGCTGGGGGGACCCAACTGCTTGACCCAGCTTGGAAGGATACCTGGCCTGTGAAGGAAGCAACCTAAACCAATATGTAAGGTAAGGAATTATTATTTGTAACCAATTTCTTGAGTGAATCTAGCTTAGTTCACATGCTTGGCTTTATTTTCTGAGTAACTTTTGTTCTGTTTGCTGGTTCTTTAACCACTTAAAATACGCCTTTTGTTCTTACTAAAATTATTTCTTGTTTATAATATAACCCAGGTTACGTCACTTCTAACTGCAGGGGAAGGAAGTTGTGCGTTCCTTCCTCCACATCAAGGAAGGGGGTGAATTTCATATAATTTTGGGCTTCACTCCAAAGGCGATGGACACCTGGATGTTGTGGGCAAGTCTCTTATAAGCTGAGACTTCCCAGTGCTGGTCTCAAAGTCTGTATCAGTCTGCAGTTGGATATGGCCCTCCTTGTGTGAGTGCTGAAAGCGGCTTTAGAACCGAGACCAGGCAAAGGAGACCCAATCTGGCCTCCCAGCACATCCCTGGAGGGCACAAACTCCCACACCCTTCCCTCCCACTCCCTCCAGCCCCGTTAACCTATGTGAGTGGGGAAGGTTGACAGAGAGAGAAGCTTCTGACATGTCTGCAGAAAGCTCTGTTCTTTTTATAGTCAAGAATCTGCTGATGTTCTACTAGAAGTTTTGAAAGAGCACAGAAATCCCCCCTTGTGACTCAGCCCAAGCCAGCAGCGGAAACAACAGAAAAGCAGAACTGGTGTGTGATAGGGAGCAAAATACAGGCCCAGTAACGGCAGGGTGAGAAATGAATGACCAAAGGGAGTTGAAATGGGAGTTCTGAGGTTATTGTCTAACTCCTGGAACAGGAACAGAGGAATTGCCTGACCTGTTCAGACCTGGGTCCATCCAGCCCAGCCTCTGACTTTACCCAGCCCCAGCAGCTTCTGGGTAAAGTCGGAGAACTATGCTCTTGGGAAATTCTGCAATAACCTGGCTCGGGTGAGGGCCTTGCTCAGACCCCGAAGCAGGACGATTACTATCCTCTCCAGGCTAATGATGTGGCTGTTCTCATTAGCCATACAATGCCCTGGGCTTGAATCTGTCTGACCTCTTGCCAGACAGCTCGCCAGTGTGCCGGGGTGTATCAGCTCCGCGCCAGAGCAACGGGCTTTGACTCGTCTCTCGTGGCCCCAAAGCCTCGGCTCTGCTGGAGATGCTCCAGGGCTGGGCAAGACCACGGAGAGCCAGAGATGGCAAATGCTGAGAGCCAGGCAGGGAGTGGTGCCGGGAACCTCAGTGGGGAACAGGTTGTAGAACCAGACAGGTTGGGTGCAGGCAGCTGGAGTGGGCGGTGGGCAACTCTATCTCTGACAGGGCCCTGAGCTGGGACCAGGTGTACAGGACGGGCCCAGGTCTCCCTAGCTTGAGTCCCAGCCCCAGTCACTATTGTCTGCAGCTGCTCGACTGCACCGTGCTGTTGGCTGTAGCCACTAGGCCGCCCTGCTCCAAGAGAAGCGCAAGCAAAGGGCCATAACGCACCCCAGCCCTGCCCCCAGAGAATGGCGGATGTCCCCCCTCTGTGACGGTCAGGCAGCCCGTTTCCTCCAGACGTGGTTTCCCAGGGGGGAGATGGGAACGTTGGGACTCACTGATCCGATCAGCAGGGAACGCCAAGGTCCAGGCCTGATTCCGGGACGCTCCAAGGTGCTCAGAAACCACTGGCATGGGAGCCACAGAAACGCAGAGAGGGGTTTGCTCTGAGGATGGATGGGTGCCTAATGCCGCTCTGACACGTGGGGTCTGGTAGATAGTGGAGGGAGAGATAAAAATACACATTATAGCAGAAAATGCCTCAGGTCTTTCATTTGTCTGTAAGAGCTCGGGAATGATTTCACCCCCAAAACCAAATCCATCCCCCTCTCTTGAAGTGAACAGCCGGGTGTCATCGTGCGCCACGTTGATAAATGTAAAGTAATGAATACTCACCGGAGAATATAATCCCAGCTGCACACACAAAATGATGGGGACTAACTTAGCTATAAAATTGGGAAGGAGGGAGAGCTCAGTGGTTTAAGCATGGGCCTGCTACACCCTGGGTATGAGCTCAGCCCTTGAGGGGGGGCATTTAGAGGTCTGCAGCAAATAGATTTAAAAAAAAATCTGCCAGGGATGGTGCGTGGTCCTGCCAAGAGGGCAGGGACTGGACTCAATGGTCTTGCAAAGTCCTGTCCAGCTCTATGAGATGGGCCTCGCCATATTAATTAAAAAAAAAGTAGTAGAACCACTTGAGAGAGAGTCATTAGGGGGAGTTCTCTCAAAAGCCGCGTCTACACGTGCCGGCTACTTCGAAGTAGCGGCACTAACTTCGAAATAGCTCCTGTCACGGCTACACGTGTTGGGCGCTATTTCGATGTTAACATCGACGTTAGGCGGCGAGGCGTCGAAGCCGCTAACCCCATGAGGGGATGGGAATAGCGCCCTACTTCAATGTTCAACATTGAAGTAGGGACCGTGTAGTCGTTGCGCATCCCGCAACATCGAAACTGCGGGGTCCTCCATGGCGGTCATCAGCTGAGGGGTTGAGAGACGCTCTCTCTCCAGCCCCTGCGGGGCTCTATGGTCACCGTGTGCAGCAGCCCTTAGCCCAGGGCTTCTGGCTGCTGCTGCTGCAGCTGGGGATCCATGCTGCATGCACAGGGTCTGCAACCAGTTGTCGGCTCTGTGGATCTTGTGTTGTTTAGTGCAGCTGTGTCTGGGAAGGGCCCTTTAAGGGAGCGGCTTGCTGTTGAGTCCGCCCTGTGACCCTGTCTGCAGCTGTGCCTGGCACCCTTATTTCGATGTGTGCTACTTTGGTGTGTAGACGTTCCCTCGCAGCGCCTATTTCGATGTGGTGCCGCGCAACGTCGATGTTGAACGTCGACGTTGCCAGCCCTGGAGGACGTGTAGACGTTATTCATATTTCGATGTCACTACATCGAACTAAGCTATTTCGATGTAGCGTGCACGTGTAGACGTAGCCAAAATGTGCTGCAGCCATCACAAAAGCAAGCTGAATGCTAGGGGTATGGAAAAAGAGAGAGCGCCTGAGACGCAGGCTATCTTCTCGCCTCTATACAAAGCCCTGGTACACCCAAACCTGCCATGCTACGTGCCCTTGTGGTTTCCTCATCCCAGAAAAGCTGTCTTTGGCCCTGGCAAAAGTTCAGAAAAGGGCAACTACAATACTGAGGGCTTTGGAACGGATCCTGTGTGAAGACAGGTTAAAGAGACGGGGGCGGGTTTCCGCTTAGAAAAGAGGAGATTGAGGGGGATAGGATGGAGGCCGGGGCGCACTCCCCGTGGGGCCAGGCCAGGGCGCACTCCCCGTGGGGCCAGGCCGGGCGCACTCCCTGTGGGGCCAGGCTGGGGCGCACTGCCCGTGGGGCCAGGCCGGGCGCACTCCCCATGGGGCCAGGCTGGGGCACACTGCCTGTGGGGCCAGGCCGGGGCGCACTCCCCGTGGGGCCAGGCTGGGGCGCACTGCCCGTGGGGCCAGGCCGGGCGCACTCCCCATGGGGCCAGGCTGGGGCGCACTGCCCGTGGGGCCAGGCCGGGCGCACTCCCCATGGGGCCAGGCTGGGGCACACTGCCTGTGGGGCCAGGCCGGGCGCACTCCCCATGGGGCCAGGCTGGGGTGCACTGCCTGTGGGGCCAGGCTGGGGTGCACTCCCCGTGGGGCCAAGCCGGGCGCACTCCCCGTGGGGCCAGGCCGGGGCGCACTGCCCGTGGGGCCAGGCCGGGCGCACTCCCCGTGGGGCCAGGCCGGGCGCACTGCCCGTGGGGCCAGGCCGGGGTGCACTCCCCGTGGGGCCAGGCTGGGGCGCACTGCCCGTGGGGCCAGGCCGGGCGCACTCCCCGTGGGGCCAGGCCGGGCGCACTCCCCGTGGGCCCAGGCCGGGGTGCACTCCCCATGGGGCCAGGCTGGGGCGCACTGCCCGTGGGGCCAGGCCGGGCGCACTCCCCGTGGGGCCAGGCCGGGGCGCACTCCCCGTGGGCCCAGGCCGGGGTGCACTCCCCCTGGGGCCAGGCTGGGGCGCACTGCCCGTGGGGCCAGGCCGGGCGCACTCCCCGTGGGGCCAGGCCGGGCGCACTCCCTGTGGGGCCAGGCCGGGGCGCACTGCCCGTGGGGCCAGGCCGGGCGCACTCCCCGTGGGGCCAGGCCGGGCGCACTGCCCGTGGGGCCAGGCCGGGGTGCACTCCCCATGGGGCCAGGCTGGGGCGCACTGCCCGTGGGGCCAGGCTGGGCGCACTCCCCGTGGGGCCAGGCCGGGCGCACTCCCCGTGGGCCCAGGCCGGGGTGCACTCCCCATGGGGCCAGGCTGGGGCGCACTGCCCGTGGGGCTAGGCCGGGCGCACTCCCCGTGGGGCCAGGCCGGGGCGCACTCCCCGTGGGCCCAGGCCGGGGTGCACTCCCCATGGGGCCAGGCTGGGGCGCACTGCCCGTGGGGCCAGGCCGGGCGCACTCCCCGTGGGGCCAGGCCGGGCGCACTCCACGTGGGTCCAGGGCAGGGTACACTCCCCGGGGGCCAGGCGGCGGCCGTGTGTTGCCAGGGGCCGTGGGGAGCTGGGCCATGGGGGCAGCGCAGGCTGGGTGGGGGACGACTCAGCTGAGTTTCGGTGGCGAGCTTAACCCCTTGGTTCCAGGAAAGCCCTTTGCCCCCGGCGGTACTGCAGGGAGAGGGGCAGGCGCTCGACCCAGTCTCGGCAGGGCTCCTCCTGCGCCCATGCTGAGCCCCACGGGGCCGGGGGTGGCTGGGGCTGCCCAGTGCTTGGCCCCGGGGGGCAGCTGGGGACGTGGGGCGTGCGAGGGAGCGGAGGGGACTGTGACCCACCTGCTCCACAGTGGTGGATATCACTTGGGTTCTTTGGTAAGGAGCTCTGGGTAACTTCAGTCCAGCGTCAGCTAGAGGTGGCCCAGCCTGGGGTCCCCTTGGGGTCCCCCTGCAGCCCCAGTGCTCAGGCCCTGCCCTTGCAGCCGGGGGCTTCCCCCTGTCACCCAGCCCCACCGCCAGCCTCCTGCTAGCTCCTCTCTTGACGCCCCGACCCCGGCTCCCTCCGCGGCGAGGACGGCTGCTGCTCCGGGCGGTGGGTGCGAGAGGCCGGTTAGCAGCAGGGACATCTGGGTCCCCGGAGACGCGCCCAGGCCCTTTCCTCCTGCGCTCGCAGCTCCGACGCGTCGCCTGGTTCCCCAGTGGCAACGCCCCCAGCCAGGCCTGGGCCCCGGTGGCCGGCAGCTCTGCTCTCCTTGCGCCTCCTGGGGGGATTTGAACGGCGAGGGGAAGCCAAAGCCCCGCGAGCCCAGCAATCCTGGCAGGCGATGCTCACGCCCAAAGGCCCCAGGCGTGGGCGTCAGCCTTTCCTGGCTGGAAGCGGGACCGGGCTGCAGGGAGGGCGGGCGCTGGCCTCCTGCTGCTGCCAAGGAACCTCAGCCAGGGGCAGCTTTGCTCTGCGCAGAAGGGTGAGACTAGGGGGGACGCTGTCGTCCCCCCGGGCCACGGCTTTGAGCGGCCGCTGGCCTGTGCCTGGTGCAGCCCTCTCTGCCGGGCCGGGGGAGCGTGACAGGCCAGCAAATCCAGCGGGGAGCGCTTGGCATCAGAGTCACTGAATGGCCCTCGATTTGTGCCCTGCTTGCATTGCTTCCTTCGCTCCCACCGGTCTCCACAAAGCGGCCAGGCCAGGGAGCAGCAGCCTCCCGGCAGGAATTGCTGAGGTCGCTCTTTTTGCTGCCTTCGGTCCTGTACCCCCGTGGCAGAGCCGACAGGGCGGGGCTGGCCTCACGCCTGGGGAGCTGACCGCCTTGGCCGAGGCAGGGTCGGCCTGCGGCAGTGCCGGGGGTCGGGGTCTGGGAGCTGGGTGCAAGTGTGGGGAGCTGGGGGGCCTGGCACACGTCGGCAGTCAGACCAACACCCCGGGGGTCCCTGCTGGCCTCAAGCTCTGTGGTTCGTGGTCCCAGCACAGAAGGGCACTGAAGTCCATTGCTGCCCCACCGAGGGGGAGAACCCATCACGAAGCAGTCGCTCCGGGGGAGCTTTGCGGTACAGGGAGAGGCTGGGAAGGAGAGACCTGGCTCTGGTTGTACCAGCCACCAGAAGGCTTCCATGCCCTCTGCTGGCGCCCACGGCAGCGCTTAGGAAGGGCGTTAACCTTGGGCCTCTCCCCCGCCCAGATCTCCGGCTGCTTTGCCGTGGCGGAGCAGCGTGGTCGTGCCTAGCTCACAGGTGAGCGGGGCAGGAACACGCAGGATCACACCGCCCCCCCCTTCACGCTCTCCGCCCCCCAGCCACCTGCTGCCATTCGCACACTCGCTCCTCCATTCACAATGGCCCGCGCTGCCAGCCCGCCCGTCGCCTGGCCCTCTGCAGTCCCCTTCGCAGCTCCCCGTAACCTCACCCGGAGCGGAAGTGGTGACGAGCCGCGTGTTGAACTCGGAGGCCGAGATGCTCACACTCACTGTGTTCCGGCCGATACTGTACCGGCTGGGACCGCAGGAAGGAAGCGCACTGCAGCAACAGGCTAATAATACGCATTGTTATAAAGAGAAAGAAACAAAACCACCCGGCTTTCTATTTTTGACTCCAGTTTCTATTAAAGCAGATCCGGGACTTTCTTGGGCCCATGAGGAAGATATACTTAACGGGGGCCAGTCAGGATGCAGACAGCAGGCCAGATTCATGGGACGGTGGCAGGAGAGGAGACCAGCCTGGAGTTGAGGGCACCTGGCTGCAGTTCCCAACTCCCCTATGCTGCTTCGAGCCCGATGCACCCGGGGCCGGTAAATGCCCCAAACCCGCCCGGAGCCACCACGAACTCACGGCTTAGCTCCCACGTGTGCGCCTGGGGCAGGGGAGGGTTGGCAGACCAACGCGTGAAAGCGTGCGAGAGGCTGAAGCCCTTCGGTGATGGGGCCACGGCAGGTTTAATGTCTCCACCACTCAAAATCAAAGGCCCCGACTGCTCTACCAAGGACCTGGCGTGTGCCTTTGCCACTGGCTCTAAACTCTGTCTGTCTCCCTGTGGTGGCTGGGCCAAGCTCCGTTACAACCACTGCTGAGGGGCGTTCTCCACGCCCGCCCGGCTCTGATCAGAGCTCATGAAGCTCTGCTGGCAGGGAACCGGGTTTGCTTGTGTGGGGTGGGAGAAGCACCAGGCTGGCCCTCTGAATGACATCACGGTGGCTGAGCCCAAGGCAGTCCAGGACTGCAGGCTGAGCCAGGTCAAGGCCATGGGTGTTTGAGGCACGTGCCAGCTGCTCACCCAGCAGCGCAGAGGGAACGTCACCAGAGGGTTACCACAGGGGCAGAGCACCCAGCCGTCTGGCTACGCCCGCCAGACCCTCACGACAGCATGAGCCAGGTCTCAGGCTGGGCCTCTGTGTGCCCTTCATGGCCATGGGGCAGGATCTGCGTTTGAACCCAAGGCTGCTGCTTGATAACCCTGTCAGCAGCAGTTTGAGGCCTGCAGCCCAGGAACCTGTCAATTGCCACAGGCTCTGAAAGTCCAGGCCACAAGTCTATTACTGCAGAATAGACATGAGCCAGAGGCGCCGAGCTCCAGCCCCAGCCTGTGTTTTGCTAGAACGGCCTCCCCGCAGAGGGGAAGGATGGCTGAGAAGCGGTAGCTGCTGTGATTCATATCTTGACTACAGTCACTCAGAGCTGAGTGAAAATGGAACATCCCGCGAGGTATGGCTCTGACCCACGGCATTCCCCCCCCAGCCTGGCCCCTCTGCGCCGAAGGGAGGCACTTATCAGAAGCCGAGGCTCTGAGTCATCTCGCCTCACACTGCGGTTTGCAAAGATTCTTTACATCAAATTATGTGAAATTTTGTTTCGTGATATTTTGGTCTTCGCTGCAGCGAAAGGCACGATGGGGCAGGGAGGTGGGGGCTGCCAGCCCCCCCTGACACCATTCATCCGAGGCTCCTGGGAACCCTGCACGCAGCTGATAAATCTCCCAGGCTCCAGGAACAGAACTGCAATTGGAGATGTAAACACCACGGCCTAAACCGACACACATACACACGTTGCGCCCACTGACAGGGTAATATACGCAGCAGGAAGTGAATGGTTAACCCTTCTGAAGAGCACAAGGGCTGAGAGTTCAGGTTCTCACCTGTAGCAAGGCTGCCCCCGCAGGCAGCAAAAGTTGCCTGGAGAGGGGCTTGACGGGTGCAGTCCTGCTGTGCTGAGATGGTTGGTAGTGCTTGGCTGGAATGGCAGTGTGGTGGAATGGTTCCTCCTTGGCCTTATGCTGACCTGTGTCAGTGTCTGCACACCGTGTCTCTCCCTCCGATGCCAGAGGCCTGCCACCGGCACCTCCCCATGAGGCCTAGGGCTTGCATCGCTGGGGTCAGGGTGATCCCGTGTCTGTATAGACGCTATTCAGTACATCCGCTGTTGGCTGAAATTCTTGTCAGTTTCATGGCTGCCTGCTTGAGCCCTGAAATTGACAAGGAAGGTTGGTGGGTTCCCTGCTGGGAACCCTGCAGCTGGCTCCGGGCTTGGACTGTCTCCTTGGGCAGATGGGAGGCTCCAGCTGTGAGCATCACCTGGGGCTGTCAGCACCCCACATTTCCCCATGGGAAGTGGTCCTGGTGAGCAGGGCTGGCTCAACCTTACAGGTGAACTAGGCAGTTGCCTGGGGCACCAGGCTTACAGGATGCGAAATTAGACCGAAGAGAATTTTTCCTGTTTAAACGACTATATTAATAGGTTCTGTCTTACAAAGGACCGGACGTGACACTGCCTTGTCAGAAGCTGAGTTCAGTTATTTATTTCACCCCGTGGAGCCATGATGCCAAAGGTGCTGGGCCCACACAGAATTTGCGTTGTGTTGGACTTGAAAAATTTGTTAAAAGGTTGTGAAAAGAGATTCACAAGTACTTGTGAGATTAAGATTGTGTATTTATTGTAGACTGTTCCCGTTAAAGTTATAGTAAAGCCCTGGTTTTCGAGCACCTGACTGCTAATCTTAACAAACACCGCTTCACATAGACATCACTTTCAGGTCCGATTGCAATAATGTTTAAGAATTATAGAAATTTTGGCCTTCTGTTTAATTTTTAAATAGAATCGTAGAACAATAGAGCTGGAAGAGACCTAAAAAAGCCATCGAGTCCAGCCCCCTGCTCGAAGCAGGACCAAACCCATCAGATCAGCCCAGCCAGGGCTTTGTGGAGGCGAGACAAACACCTCCAGGTTGTGATGAACATTTACCAGATGTGTATTACTATGATGCCGTCGTGTGCTCAGCGACTCTCCAGGAAAGAATTCAATAGGCAGAGAGCTCTCTGCTTGTTGTTTGGAGACAAATAGTTTTGCTGACCTGGTACAATGCATATTTGTGTTTTTTTCCAGTTCAGCATCCCCCTGGGAAGTTCTTCGTGCCCATGCGTGTTCTCCAACTCGGGAACTATTGAGCCAGGCAAGATGGGAGAGTTGAGCTGATGTCCTGAAAACTCTTTGGTTTGCGTTTGGAAATCTCTGTGGTGCGTGAATTGACATTTCTGATGCTCTGGCCCTGACGCGATGCTCTGGCAGTACGGCGCAGGGGGACACAGAAGCTCTTGCAAATGGCCTTTGCAAGCTCCAGTTGGTATTTTCCCTCATTTTGTGGCACAAAATCTGGTTTAAGATTAACCTGAGCAGTCAGAAGCTGCAGGCAAAGGACTTTGACGTCCACTCTGCTATATAAAAGAAAACAGCAGAAACGTAGCACTTTAAAGACAAACAAAATGGTTTATTCCGTGATTAGTAACTCTGCTATAGAACAGCTGAAACTGACTGAGAAGTTTCGGGAGGAAAGCACCAAAAAAAAAAAAAAATTGGAGCTACACATGTCCTAGAACTGGAAGGGACCTTGGGAGGTCATCTAGTCCAGTCCCGCCCCTCTTGGCAGGATCAAGCACCATCCCTGACATCTATTTGCCCCAATCCCTAAATGGCCTCCTCAAGGATTCAGCTCATAACTGTGGGCTTAGCAGGCCAATGCTCAAGCCACTGAGCTCTCACTTCCCCCTGCCAATGCAGGAGTGATGAAGTGTTTGAAAAGTCACTAGCAGTTGATGCTCAGGAGCTTGCAGAGGAATCTGAGCTACCAACACACTTCGGACCAGAACCAGCGCATATTGAGAGAGAGGAGCTGCAGTTCATATGTGAGGCAAAAGATGAATCAGTTCAGCATCCAAAACACAAATTCAGAATAAACTTCTGCTTTGCAGTCCCAGATATTGCAGTCCAGTCAGTTAAAGAACAATTTGAGCAGATGCAGCAGCTTGAGTCAACACTTGGCTTCCTCAGCGAAGTGCACAGTTTTCAAAATAAGACTTCAGAACAGATATTAGAACGTTGCTTGTAGCTAGAGTCAGCATTATGACATGCGAATTCAAAAGATACAGATGGAGTAGATTTGTGCAGTGAACTGAAGGTTATTTCATGATGGTGCCCAAGACATCTTCACACTTCAAGATGTACTGACGTTTATTTCTGAGTACAGACAGTTTTCCCGACATCTTCATTTCTCTTTGAATTCTCTTGACTCTTGCAGTTTCTGTTGCTAGTTGACAGCGGCGCTTTTCAGAGTTAAAACCGATAAAAGCAAACCTCTGTTTTCCCATGCTGAAAGAGAGCCTAGTTGGGCTAGTCACCCTCTCAACAGAACACGAAATAATTTCAAACCTGTGTCTCATGCAAATGATTGCCCAATTTGTGAAAGAAAAAGCACGAAAAGCAAAGTTCTCAACGTACGCACAAATAGATGGGCCAGTGCAGAAGGGTTACAACTCGAAACCAAGCATCGTTCAGCATCACGGAATAAGGATTTCCATAGCTTCCCCAAAAATCAGTTCCTGTGGAAGGAAGACAATTAGAACTTGAAATGCTACTGGTCGTAGCCCTGACTAGAAACACTGGGCGCAGCTCAAAGCAGTTAAAATTTTAAAGTGTCAGCTACTGGGCAGTTTTCCCTATGCTGTGTAATTGTGTTCGGATTAATGAAAAGAAGAAACAATCAATAAAAGTATTAATTTTTATTTTTACATCGTTCATTGTGAAAACCAAGTAACTACAGGCAAATCAGTCACAGAGAGGGCGCCATGTTAATCTGTATCTTCAGCAAACAAAACGCAGTCCTGTAGCACTTGGAAGACTAACAAAATGATTTATTAGGCGATGAGCTTTCCTGGGACAGACCCAGATCTTCTTAGTCCTTAAAGTGCTGCCAGGCTGCTTTTTTGTCTGCAACCTGTGGCTACGGAGTCACATGTGACTCTTAGAGCTTCTTTGTGGCTCCCGACGCTATAATTGCCAAAAAAAAAAAATCTCCTGATTATTTTCAATAAACAGTGAACATGTAAAAGCCCAACAGCGAACAACTCATGTCAATAGGGAACAATAGGTGATCTTGAAACATTGGCTAAGTCGCCCTTCAATATGTGCAGTGCATTGTGGGATATGATGCTGTTTCTGTGTTTTGATTAGTACCAGAGAGGTGGCCGTGTTAGTCAGTAGCTTTGAGAACAACAAGAAGTCCTGTGGCACCTTAGAGACTAACAGATATTTTGGAGCACTAGCTTTCGTGGGCACAGACCTGCCTCGTCAGATGCATGAGTGAGGGAGTGGTTTCAGAGGGGAACACCACTGACCATCACATACAGCCCCCACCGAAGGCCTCTCCAGCCCATCATCAGTGATCTGCACCCCATCCTGAGCAATGATCCTTCACTCTCACAGACCTTGGGAGGCAGGCCTGCCGTCACCTACAGACAGCCACCAACCTGAAACAAATCCTCACCAGCCACTACACATCACAAACCAGTGACTCTAGGCCTGGAACCAGCCCCTGCAACAGTCCTTGCTGCCAAGTCTGCTCACATATCTACACCAGTGACATCCTCACAGGACCTAACACCAACTATACCGTCAGGGGCTCCTCTACCTGCACATCTACTAATTTTGTATATGCCATCATGTGCCAGCAATGCCCCACCGCAATTTACATTGGCCAAACTGGACAGTCTCTCCGTAAAAGAATAAATGGACATAAATCAGACATCAGGAAGGGTAATGTACAGAAGCCTGTGGGGGAACACTTCAATCTCCCTGGACACTCAGTGGCAGATTTAAGGGTGACAGTCTTGAACCAAAGAAATTTCAGAAATCAAACGGAGAGAGAAATCTCTGAGCTGCAATTTATTTGCAAGTTTGACTCCATTAACCATGGATTAAACAGAGACTGGGAGTGGCTCACGGCTTACAAAACCAGTTTCCCAGCCCTGGGTGCTAAAATCTCCCCATTAGACTCTGACAATGGCTCACATCCCCGTCTGATCTGACTTGTTTTTTCCGCTTTTGATAAGTGCTGTTGACACTGGGCCATTTCCATCTTGCTGAACAGACCTTGTCAGCTCTGGCCCTCCCTTTCCTGGGACCCCACTCTTTAAATACCCCTCTGAGACACCCCCCCCGACTCAGGCATCTGACGAAGTGGGTCTGTGCCCACAAAAGCTTATGCTCCAAAATAGCTGTTCGTCTATAAGGTGCCACAAGGCTTATGGTTGCTCTGTGTGTTTTGATTGTGTTGTTAATAAAGCCTTGATTCTGAAAAGGAAAAGGAAGCTAGGAGCATTCCAGCTGGGAAGGGTAACACGCTTTTTAAGAGAGAAAGCTGAAATTAAATGTGAAGTAAAACTGGCATAATTAAAATGGGTTTGGGAGTGAAAGTCAGGAAGGTTGTGGAATCTCCATCCCTGGAGATATTTAAGAACAGGTGAGATAGACACCCGGGGGAGGGGGGTCTAGCCAGAGCATGGCCCTGCCATGAGGGCAGGGGGCTGGACTCAGTGACCGCTCAAGGTCCCTCCCAGTCCTAGTGCTGTAACACTGAAACATGAAACACCTGCATGTCAAATGTGAGGAAATAGAATATGTACAAAGATTGTGACTGTTCTGCAGCAAACACATATCACATTACAAATCGGGGGGGGTGTTCTCGGCTTAAAATGGAGGTGACAAAAAATCTGGCTTGACGTTGTTTATTAAGGACTGTCTCGTATTCACGAGCACTGCATCTCTTGAGTTACTGAGTTTTTATCAAATTTGAAAAAAAAACCCGGCTCTTCTTGCTTTTTTGGTTGCAGGCCCCGGCTCTACACTTCTCGTATTTCTCTCCGTTGAGGGGTGCCATTTGGGAGAAGGAGCTAGTCCCCCAGGACTTCAAAGATGTCCTCAGGGTGCACATGTACAAGAGGAAAGGTGACCATGTATGGTGTGATGACCATCAGGGCATCTCTCTGCTGTCCATAACTGGTAAGAGCCTGGCCCACATCCTTTACAACCGGCTTTCACTACACGTGTTCAAAAATGTCATCGTTCCTGAAGCCAGTGCGGATTTCATGCAGACGAAGGAACTGCTGATATGATATTTGCAGCCTGATAGACACAAGAGAAATGTAGGGAACAACATCAGGACCTTTATGGGATTTTCATTGACTTGACCAAGCCGTTCAACACCGTCAACAGAAACGGGCGTTGGAAAATACTTGGGCAAATTGGCTGTCCTGGAAAATTGATCAGCATTGTTCAGTCTTTTCATGGTGGCGTGCTTGGTCGCATCCTTAACAATGGGGAGACATTGTCACCTTCTGAAAACATCAGCCGGTACAAAGCGAGGACTTGTGCTTACTCCTTTCCTCTTCAGCATCTGTTTCTCAATGGTGCCGTTAGCTGCTTTTAAGGACGGCCCATTGGCCGTACCTGTTCAGTTCCAAACAGCTGACACAATTTTCAATGTCCGGAGACTTCAGGCGCCCAGTAAAGTGGTTACTCCAACTACCCATGACCTTCTGCTCACTAAGGACCGTGCATGACCACAGATGACAGCAGGCATCAGCTGAGCCGCATGCTCCTGAGGGCTCAGGGTTCTGCATGGCCTGTGCAGCCTCCCCACGCCCGCCCTGCTTCTGCTGCCGAACTCCTTTTCTGGGCAGAAAATTGGTCCTCAGTAATCACAGCTGAGAGCAGCAACCCTGGTCTGTACGGTGGACCCGGTACAAACAGCCCTCTCTCTCCCCCTGGTGGAGAGCAGCGTGCGGCGAGGACTGGGCTCTACGCCAGCGTGCCTCATCCTTTTGTTATTAAATGCCCTTTTCTTAAGAAAGCGATGAGTACCCCCAGTACCTGCAATTTTCAGCCACAAAAAAAATCTTTTTCTATTCCTGCAACACATGAGTTTAAAGCACTTAACTGGGACTGGCTGGGTGGCCGACATTGCCTGGAGGCAGTGATTGCACTCCTGGTCGTGCCAAAAGGACGGCTGAAAAAATTTGATGACCATAAACGAAGTGAGTTTTTTAATTCATAACACTGAGCTAATGTAATGTAAGAAGAACTTGGCGCGCCCTCCCCCCACCCCCAAGGTACATCCCTGCCCCCTCGGTAGAGAACCACTGCCCTGCACAGCCAAGGGAGAGACACCCCCCGCCACAGCGGGCCGGGCAGTGTGGCTTACAAGGGGCATGGGGGCATCTCCAGCACTGACCATTCATAGAATCACAGAGCTCTTGGGCTGGAAGGGACCTCAGGAGGTCATTGAGTCCCAGCCCCTGCCTAAAGCAGGACCAACCCCCAGCTAAGTCATCCCAGCCAGGACCTTAAGCCGGGACTTAAACACCTCTAGGGATGGGGGCACTTCGCCTGCAGTCCTGCTCTCGGGCCAGTGCAATGTGGGAGCTCCCCAGGGCTCCTGCTGGCCTGGGAAGAGATGAACGTGCTGTAATCTGTCCCCATGTCCCATTGGCTTGGGGAGGCTGGGGGCTGCAGTGCTGCTGGAGTGCATAACGCCAAGTTCCTGGGTGCACGCGCCAGGGTGCTGTGTCATGAGAAGCGTTGTGAATCCTGGTGAGCCAGGCAATTCCAAGTACTTCAGCTCCCCCCGGGGATGTGGGCGTCTTCTCCACTTCCTCTTCTACAATCCCAGTCCCAGAGGAGCTGCCCAAGCCCTGCCTTGCCAGGCAATTGCTACTGAAGCCCTCACTTGCAGAGTCACACAGATTGAGTGGGACGCTGCAAGCACCAATTCCAGCCGTCAGTCAGCCTGGCCTTTCACTAACTCTCTCTCCTGCTCCCCTCAACCCTCCCCTCCCCGCCCGAACAGATCAACAGCACCATGACACAGTCACTCAGCATGAAGAGAGAGAAACAATTCCCACCTCCCGGCCAAGATGCCGTCTACACAAGTCATCACAGTGCCCCCACTAGACGTGGATATAAGCAGTAACTCCCAGTGCTGCTGGCCGTCCACACTGGCTTCTGGCTTGAGTCCTGTACTCTGTTATGGCCACAACCGTTTTGGATGGACCTAGAGCAGAGGTGGCCAAATGGTCGAGGAGCCAAAATAGCTGTGAATAGAGTGTAAAGAGCCACGTATTCTATCGGTCGGTTGATCGATTGATATAAATAAATATAGAATACATGGCTCAATGGCCTCCCTCCCCCTCCCCACTTTAACCCAATCCCCCCCCACCCGCCGCACTCCAGAGCCAGGCACCTCCAGCCCCTCCTCACGCTAACCCACTTGCCCTGACCCCCTTGTGGAGGGGGCCTAAGCACAACCCCTGCTGCAGCTCTGGGTGCTGGTGCTGCAGGTAGCTGAGGCCTTGGTCCCACCCAGGGGGCCGTCCAGGGAAGGACATGGCTTTTCCCCCGGGTGCTGTGCTATCCTGGCACCTCCCAGCATCAGTCCCACTCCACCCCATGGCACCACTTGCAAGGCGGGGGCTGGAGATGGCTGCTCCCAGCTGCGCCCCCCCACCTGCTAGTCCCAGCAGGCCCTGTGGTAGACCTCTTGCGCGACCGTTGAGCTCTGGGCAGGAACTGGGGTACTCTGGAGGCAACTACTCCAGCTTGCGATCACTGGCAACAGCAGATCAGGCCCCAACCTGCCATTGATCCAGGCCCCCCAGGCAGTGGCAGGCTTACCACCTTCCATGGAGCCGTCCAGAGGAGTGGCACCGGAACCAGTGCAATGGGCCTGTGGCCAGAGCTGTCACTGTGGTACCCCGGGGTTCAGCCCACTTGCTAACTGGGGCCTCGGGGACACTGACCACCTCCCTACCCCAAGCACCTCGCGCTGCCCCAGCAGCAGGGACCCTGCAAACCCTCCCAGGTGAAGCAGAGCATCTCCTGGGGCTTCAGCCCCAGCAGCTCCACCCGTGTCTGCAGCGTCTTCCTCGTCTCCTCCCGATGAGGCTGTTGCAGGGCCCTGCCTCTGCTCCCCCAGGGATGGGAAGGCTCACCAGAACCTGGCTGCCTTCAACTTCAGTCTGAAGAGCTAGAAGAACCCTCTAACGCATGGTCCCCAAAGTGGGGACCTGCCTGCAGGGGGCATGAAGAAACTCCTGGGGGGCATGAGGTGACCCAGCTCCCACATCATTCTCCCAAGCCCCAGAAAGAGCCGACCCTTGTTCCCGGCTCTCAGCCCCTGCCGTTTCACGTGGTGACCCGGCGCAGCCGCTGTAAACAGCAGGCAGCCAGTGAAGACCAACGGGGAACCGGCTGCCTCCTCCGAAGGGGAGTGAGTTTCGGGGGAGGAGGATGGGGTTAGAGGGGGGCTGGGGGTGCCTGGCTTTGCGGGAGAGGAGGGGCTTGGGTGGGCAGCTGGGGTGGCTGGCCTGCAGCTTGGGAAGGCAGCTTGGGGGATGAGCTTGGGTGGATTGGGTAGCTGGCCCCAGTTGTGCGGGGCTCGGGCAGGCCGCTTGGGCAGCACCTGGTGGGGGGGACAGCTGGGCCCGGGAGCACGGGAGCGCAGGTGGGTGGCTCAGCCAGCTGCCCCCTGCCTGGTGGGTGGGCAGTTCAGGTGGCTGGTGGGTGGGTGGGCAGCTGGCCCCAGCAGCGTGGGGCTCAGGCGGGTGGCCAGCCTGGGCTGTGCCAGGCACCAGCAAGGTGGGGCCTGTGCCTTTAGCCTGGGTGCTCCATAGTTTGTCTTCTAGGATTTCGCAACTTAGAAAGAAAATGCAGCAGCATCTTCCACATTAAATTCATTTGTTTCTGCTGTTAAATTACGTTTTATTAAATCTTTGGGCCAAGAAAAAAGATTTGTGCTTATTTGTAATTTTAGATATTTTCTGTCAATATTTGGCGTTTTTTTGAAATTATGAATGGAATGTTTTGTTCAAGGGGGTTGGATGACAGCAAAGAAGAGGTGGGGGGGGCGTGGGGGTTTCTCAAAAATCAAAGGGGGGGGCACGATGCCAAAAAGTTTGGGAACCCCTGCGCCAGCTGCTCTTCAATGCCCTTTCGCCTGGATGTGGGCTATAGGGTGGCATTGCCCAACCACGAAAGGGTGGCCAAAGTGACACCCCTTTTGGCAAACCCCATCTTTCACTGGTGAGGCCACATCTGGACTATTGTGTCCAGTTTTGGGGCCCCCCAGTATAGAAAGGACGTGGATTTGCTGGAGCAGGTTCAGCGAAGGGCAACAAAAATGATGAGGGGGCTGGAGCACATGACCTATGAGGAGAGGCTGAGGGACTTGGGCTTGTTTAGTTTGCAGAAGAGAAGACCGAGGGGTGATTTAATAGCAGCCTTCAACTTCCTGTAGGGGAGCTCTAAAGAGGCTGGAGAGAGGCTGTTCTCAGTGGTGACAGATGGCAGAACAAGGAGCAATGGGCTGAAGTTACAGAGGGGGAGGTGCGTGTCGGATATTAGGAAAAACTCTTTCCCCAGGGGGGTGGTGAAGCACTGGGATGCGTTGCCTAGAGAGGTGGTGGATTCTCCGTCCCTGGAGGTTTTTAGGTCCCGGCTGGACAAGGTCCTGGCTGGGATGACTTCGTGGGGGTTGATCCTGCTTGAAGCCTGGGGCTGGACTAGACGACCTCCTGAGGTCCCTTCCAGCCCTATGGTTCTGTGATTCTGAGATCTTCTTTGCCCCCTAGTCCTGCGCGGGTTGAGAGGATGTATTTTATACCTCCCAGGGCTGGAGTGCCTCCATACACACCTGGCCCCAGCTTGCTCGTAGTGGAAGCAGTGAAGCAGAGAGAGAGACAGGGACAGCTGGGCCTACCCCCAAAGATAAAGCCTCCCAAAGTCTGGATTTATTTGGGTGAAAAGTTTATTCCTCCTCCAGCTTAGAGCTGAGTTTGGCAAACTGCTTGGGCCGGTCCGAGTTCAGCCTTGGGCATAACCTGGCCAAGTTAGAGGGCTCCCTCCAGAAGGGGCCTAGATGGAGTTTAAGGTGCTCCTTGATGATGCCCTGACAGCAGCTGTTGATCTCTCATCGAGAGGCTCGACGACACCGGCCTTGCTGGATGACTTATCACTAGCTGCATGCCCTGGTCAGTCACCTGAGGCCCAGAGCTCCCATTTGTGCCAGCTTGAAGCTGCAGCCCTGACCGGAGCGCGGTCACTTCCAACACTCCTGAGCATTCACGTCATCCTTTGGGGTGGGACTTCCCGGTGGCCTGACTTCCAAGCCACCACCAGGCCCTGCCACCCTGCAGACAAGGTGCCGTGATTGCTGAAGCCCTAAGTCTGCCTCCCCTGGAATGCACGCCCTTCCCCTCCTCTCACCCAGCCTGGCCAAGGACAACTCAGCTCAGCTCAGCGACGGCCTGGCGCAAAATCCGCTCCCAGTGCAACAGCACCAGAACGAGAGCGATTCCAGCCAACGCCCGTTCCGTGTGCAGAGGTGGGAGTCTGGGTGGGAGGAGGTGCAGGGTGGGGCTGGAGGTGTCTGGGCAGGAGGAGGTGCAGGGTCGGGCTGGGGGGTGTCAGGGTGGGAGGAGGTGCAGGGTGGGGCTGGGGGTGTCTGGGTGGGAGGAGGTGCAGGGTCAGGCTGGGGGTGTCTGGGCGGGAGGAGGTGCAGGGTCGGGCTGGGGTGTCTGGGCGGGAGGAGGTGCAGGTTCGGGCTTGGGGGGGGTCTGGGCAGGAGGAGGTGCAGGGTCGGGCTGGGGGTGTCTGGGTGGGAGGAGGTGCAGGGTCGGGCTGGGGGGGTCTGGGCAAGAGGAGGTGCAGGGTCGGGCTGGGGGGGGGTCTGGGCAGGAGGAGGTGCAGGGTCGGGCTGGGGGTGTCTGGGTGGGAGGAGGTGCAGGGTCAGGCTGGGGGTCTGGGTGGCAGGAGGTGCAGGGTTGGGCTGGGGGTGTCTGGGCGGGAGGAGGTGCAGGGTCAGGCTGGGGGGGTTCTGGGTAGGAGGAGGTGCAGGGTCGGGCTGCTGGGGGTCAGGGCAGGAGGAGGTGCAGGGTCAGGCTGGGGGTGTCTGGGTGGGAGGAGGTGCAGGGTCGGGCTGGGGGGGGTCTGGGTGGGAGGAGGTGCAGGGTCGGGCTGGGGGCGGTCTGGGCAGGAGGAGGTGCAGGGTCGGGCTGGGGGGGGTCTGGGTGGGAGGAGGTGCAGGGTCTGGCTGGGGGGGGTCTGGGCAGGAGGAGGTGCAGGGTCGGGCTGGGGGATAGTGGGCGGGAGGAGGTGCAGGGTCGGGCTGGGGGGTTGTGGGCAGGAGGAGGTGCAGGGTCGGGCTGGTGGGGGTCTGGGCGGGAGGAGGTGCAGGGTCAGGCTGGGGGTGTCTGGGCAGGAGGAGGTGCAGGGTCGGGCTGGTGGGTGTCTGGGCAGGAGGAGGTGCAGGGTCAGGCTGGGGGTCTGGGTGGGAGGAGGTGCAGGGTCAGGCTGGGGGTGTCTGGGTGGGAGGAGGTGCAGGGTCAGGCTGGGGGTGTCTGGGCGGGAGGAGGTGCAGGGTCGGGCTGGGGGTCTGGGTGGGAGGAGGTGCAGGGTCAGGCTGGGGGTGTCTGGGCGGGAGGAGGTGCAGGGTCGGGCTGGGGGGTGTCTGGGCGGGAGGAGGTGCAGGGTCGGGCTCGGGGGGGTCAGGGCAGGAGGAGGTGCAGGGTCGGGCTGGGGGTGTCTGGGCAGGAGGAGGTGCAGGGTCAGGCTGGGGGTGTCTGGGCAGGAGGAGGTGCAGGGTCGGGCTGGGGATGTCTGGGCAGGAGGAGGTGCAGGGTCGGGCTGGTGGGGGTCTGGGCAGGAGGAGGTGCAGGGTCGGGCTGGGGTGTCTGGGCAGGAGGAGGTGCAGGGTCGGGCTGGGGGGGGTCTGGGCAGGAGGAGGTGCAGGGTCGGGCTGGGGTGTCTGGGCAGGAGGAGGTGCAGGGTCGGGCTGGTGGGGGTCTGGGCGGGAGGAGGTGCAGGGTCAGGCTGGGGGTGTCTGGGCAGGAGGAGGTGCAGGGTCGGGCTGGTGGGGGTCTGGGCGGGAGGAGGTGCAGGGTCAGGCTGGGGGTGTCTGGGCAGGAGTAGGTGCAGGGTCAGGCTGGGGGGTAGTGGGCGGGAGGAGGTGCAGGGTCGGGCTGGGGGTGTCTGGGCGGGAGGAGGTGCAGGGTCAGGCTGGGGGTGTCTGGGCAGGAGGAGGTGCAGGGTCGGGCTGGGGGTGTCTGGGCGGGAGGAGGTGCAGGGTCAGGCTGGGGGTGTCTGGGCAGGAGGAGGTGCAGGGTCGGGCTGGGGGGTTGTGGGTGGGAGGAGGTGCAGGGTCAGGCTGGGGGTGTCTGGGCGGGAGGAGGTGCAGGGTTGGGCTGGGGGTGTCTGGGCGGGAGGAGGTGCAGGGTCAGGCTCGGTGGGGTCTGGGCGGGAGGAGGTGCAGGGTCGGGCTGGTGGGGGTCAGGGCAGGAGGAGGTGCAGGGTCAGGCTGGGGGTGTCTGGGCAGGAGGAGGTGCAGGGTCGGGCTGGGGGAGGTCTGGGCGGGAGGAGGTGCAGGGTCAGGCTGGGGGGGTCTGGGCGGGAGGAGGTGCAGGGTCCGGCTGGGGGGTTGTGGGTGGGAGGAGGTGCAGGGTCAGGCTGGGGGTGTCTGGGCGGGAGGAGGTGCAGGGTCACACTGGGGGGGTGTGGGCAGGAGGAGGTGCAGGGTCGGGCTGGTGGGGGTCAGGGCAGGAGGAGGTGCAGGGTCAGGCTGGGGGTGTCTGGGCGGGAGGAGGTGCAGGGTCGGGCTGGGGGGTCTGGGTGGGAGGAGGTGCAGGGTCGGGCTGGGGGTGTCTGGGTGGGAGGAGGTGCAGGGTCGGGCTGGGGGGGGTCTGGGCAGGAGGAGGTGCAGGGTCAGGCTGGGGGTGTCCGGGCTGGAGGAGGTGCAGGGTCAGGCTGGGGGTGTCTGGGCAGGAGGAGGTGCAGGGTCGGGCTGGGGGGTGTCTGGGTGGGAGGAGGTGCAGGGTCAGGCTGGGGGTGTCAGGGTGGGAGGAGGTGCAGGGTGGGGCTGGGGGTGTCTGGGCGGGAGGAGGTGCAGGGTCAGGCTGGGGGTGTCTGGGCGGGAGGAGGTGCAGGGTCGGGCTGGGGTGTCTGGGCGGGAGGAGGTGCAGGTTCGGGCTCGGGGGGGGGTCTGGGCAGGAGGAGGTGCAGGGTCGGGCTGGGGGTGTCTGGGTGGGAGGAGGTGCAGGGTCAGGCTGGGGGTGTCTGGGCAGGAGGAGGTGCAGGGTCGGGCTGGGGGGGTCTGGGCAAGAGGAGGTGCAGGTGGTTGTGGAGGAGGAGGTGCAGGGTCGGGCTGGGGGGGGGTCTGGGTGGGAGGAGGTGCAGGGTCAGGCTGGGGGGGGGTCTGGGTGGGAGGAGGTGCAGGGTCGGGCTGGGGGGGGGTCTGGGTGGGAGGAGGTGCAGGGTCGGGCTGGGGGGTTGTGGGTGGGAGGAGGTGCAGGGTCGGGCTGGGGGAGGGTCTGGGCAGGAGCAGGTGCAGGTTCAGGCTCGGGGAGGTCTGGGCAGGAGGAGGTGCAGGGTCAGGCTGGGGGAGGTCTGGGCAGGAGGAGGTGCAGGGTCGGGCTGGGGGGTGTCTGGGCAGGAGGAGGTGCAGGGTCGGGCTGGTGGGTGTCTGGGCAGGAGGAGGTGCAGGGTCAGGCTGGGGGTCTGGGTGGGAGGAGGTGCAGGGTCAGGCTGGGGGTGTCTGGGTGGGAGGAGGTGCAGGGTCAGGCTGGGGGTGTCTGGGCGGGAGGAGGTGCAGGGTCGGGCTGGGGGGTGTCTGGGCGGGAGGAGGTGCAGGGTCGGACTGGGGGAGGTCTGGGCAGGAGGAGGTGCAGGGTCAGGCTGGGGGAGGTCTGGGCAGGAGGAGGTGCAGGGTCGGGCTGGGGGGTGTCTGGGCAGGAGGAGGTGCAGGGTCGGACTGGGGGAGGTCTGGGCAGGAGGAGGTGCAGGGTCAGGCTGGGGGTCTGGGTGGGAGGAGGTGCAGGGTCAGGCTGGGGGTGTCTGGGTGGGAGGAGGTGCAGGGTCAGGCTGGGGGTGTCTGGGCGGGAGGAGGTGCAGGGTCGGGCTGGGGGGTGTCTGGGCGGGAGGAGGTGCAGGGTCGGGCTCGGGGGGGTCAGGGCAGGAGGAGGTGCAAGGTCGGGCTGGGGGTGTCTGGGCAGGAGGAGGTGCAGGGTCAGGCTGGGGGTGTCTGGGCAGGAGGAGGTGCAGGGTCGGGCTGGTGGGGGTCTGGGCAGGAGGAGGTGCAGGGTCGGGCTGGGGTGTCTGGGCAGGAGGAGGTGCAGGGTCGGGCTGGGGGGGGTCTGGGCAGGAGGAGGTGCAGGGTCGGGATTGGGTGTCTGGGCAGGAGGAGGTGCAGGGTCGGGCTGGTGGGGGTCTGGGCAGGAGGAGGTGCAGTGTCGGGCTGGTGGGGGTCTGGGCGGGAGGAGGTGCAGGGTCGGGCTGGGGGGTAGTGGGCGGGAGGAGGTGCAGGGTCGGGCTGGTGGGGGTCTGGGCGGGAGGAGGTGCAGGGTCAGGCTGGGGGTGTCTGGGCTGGAGGAGGTGCAGGGTCGGGCTGGTGGGGGTCTGGGTGGGAGGAGGTGCAGGGTCGGGCTGGGGGTGTCTGGGCAGGAGGAGGTGCAGGGTCGGGCTGGGGGGTAGTGGGCGGGAGGAGGTGCAGGGTCGGGCTGGTGGGGGTCTGGGCGGGAGGAGGTGCAGGGTCAGGCTGGGGGTGTCTGGGCTGGAGGAGGTGCAGGGTCGGGCTGGTGGGGGTCTGGGTGGGAGGAGGTGCAGGGTCGGGCTGGGGGTGTCTGGGCAGGAGGAGGTGCAGGGTCGGTCTGGGGGTGTCTGGGCAGGAGGAGGTGCAGGGTTGGACTGGGGGAGGTCTGGGCAGGAGGAGGTGCAGGGTCAGGCTGGGGGTGTCTGGGCAGGAGGAGGTGCAGGGTCAGGCTGGGGGTGTCTGGGCAGGAGGAGGTGCAGGGTTGGACTGGGGGAGGTCTGGGCAGGAGGAGGTGCAGGGTCAGGCTGGGGGTGTCTGGGCAGGAGGAGGTGCAGGGTCGGACTGGGGGAGGTCTGGGCAGGAGGAGGTGCAGGGTCGGACTGGGGGAGGTCTGGGCAGGAGGAGGTGCAGGGTCGGGCTGGGGGTGGGTCTGGGCGGGAGGAGGTGCAGGGTCAGGCTGGGGGGGGTCTGGGCGGGAGGAGGTGCAGGGTCGGGGTGGGGGGGGTCTGGGCAGGAGGAGGTGCAGGGTCAGGCTGGGGGTGTCTGGGCAGGAGGAGGTGCAGGGTCAGGCTGGGGGTGTCTGGGCGGGAGGAGGTGCAGGGTCGGGCTGGGGGTGTCTGGGCGGGAGGAGGTGCAGGGTCGGGCTGGGGTGGGTCTGGGCGGGAGGAGGTGCAGGGTCGGGCTGGGGATGTCTGGGCAGGAGGAGGTGCAGGGTCAGGCTGGGGGTTTCTGGGCGGGAGGAGGTGCAGGGTTGGGCTGCGGGTGTCTGGGCGGGAGGAGGTGCAGTGCCTGTCTGGCAGCTCTCTGACTTGCCTGGATTCTTACAGGCTCTGGAAGCCATTTCCTGTGCCCGTTGTATCTATTGCAGGGATTCCCAGTCTTTGGGTCAGGGCTCAAACATGGGTCGCGATTCGATTTGTGAAGGGTCACCAGCAGCTCGGAGCTGCATGCAGCTCTAAGAGGAGCCATTTGCAGCTCCTTACCCCTGCCACATCCAGCAGCTATTCCTAGCAAGAGAGAAGCAATTATGCATTACAAAGCCAGACTCTGCACCTGTGATATCGGTAGCCAGCCCAGGCAAGCCACGTCATGGACTCTTGCCATAAGGAAGTTTCGCCTCCCCTCCTTCCTTCCCCCACTTTTGCCCCCTTCTGTTCTATGTAGCTGATTTGTCAGTTCTCATGGGCCCCCAGCCCCTGAGTGTGACTCTCCCCCGCACCCCCTCCGGCCATTTTTGAATGGCCTTCGGTCACCAAGTCTTCCTAAATTGTCAAAATGGTCCCTGTCTGGAAAAGGTCGGAAACCACCTACTGGCACCAAATATGGTGCCCGGGGGTGGGCGTGTGAGGTGTCCAACGGAAGCTGACGATGCCCTGAATCTATGTGTGCCACTTGTACGTCTGCGCCAGGTTTGCATGTGAAGTCCTAGAGTTTAACTCCGTAGCTGTGTTAGAAATGTGTCAGTGGTAAGACTCACAATGGGAGGTGGATCTTCACCCGAGCTGGGACCATGGACTAAGCAACGGCCCAGACGGCCAATACACATATCAGGAAGGTGGGACTTTCCTCCTGGTCTGCAACGAATGGCAACACAGCACAGAGACCCGCTGGGTCAGGTGGTTAGCCAAGACCTTTGGGAGAAGAAGAGATTTTCCCTCCCCATGGAAAAATGGACCCAGGCAGGGACCCCCTTTGCTCTTCAGTCCTCATGAGTTGAGCCTGTCTGGACTAGGGGACCGTCCCTCAAAAAGACACTTGCAAAGACGCTCAAGATGCAGCACAGAACATCGCTGGCCTGCGCCAGTAGCTATGGACGTATTTAACATATCACTGTAACCATTTGTGATGGGGTTCAGGGTCCCCAGGCTCTGCACCCTGTCCCAGGCAGGAGTGACTCTCGCTCAGCAGGAGAGCAGAGGGTTTATTAGCCAACAGGACACAGCATCATACAGAGGAGTCAGTACAGCCAGTCCAATCCATGCTGGGAGAGGAGGCCCCGAGGGGCCCCGGAGCTGGGGCCTTGCCCCCTCCTTTGTCTCTCTTTCTCCCAGCCCAGACTCACTGCTTCCAACTTCCAGTTCCAACTCAAACCCCTCAGGCTCCACCTCCCCTTTGTCTGCAGCCCAGAGGTGTCACCTGGTCGCCAGGTGACCCTCAGCAGGAGCCCCCCACCCTCTGTGAGCCCCTCACGTACACACACATCTCCCCCAGCACATCACCCCATTCCTCTCACCAGCCTGTTCTTCCTGTCTTTGTAAGTAAATCTTTAGCTATTTAGATCTGAAGGATTTGGGCACAAGCGTGTTGTTTGGGTAAGATCGACGTATATATTGACCGGGGACTGTGGCTGGACCCTTGGGGCCCCAAAGACTCTGTGTGGAGCTGGTGAAATAGGTTTAAGAACCACTCACCTCAGTGGGGGGGTTGTTGGTCTGGGCTGACACAGCAGCTGGGAAGTTAGTGGGTTTGCTGGCGGGTGGGGCTGGCAGAGGTATGTTTGGGGCTGGCTGGATTTGCCTCAGTGAGGAGGAAATCCCAGCCTGAGCTGTAAGTGGCCTGGTTTTGAGCAAAGACACCCTGGACTGATTTCTCTCGCTGTGCCCAGAACCCCCTTCTATTACAGGCTCTCTGTGGAGTCTGGCCCCAACACCAGGGAGCCCCGTCAGGGTGCCAGGCTCCTTGTGGGTCTTTCCTCCCAGGGGTTAGGCCACAGGCCCTTCCGCCTCTGGGAACCCCACTTCACTACCCTTCAGCACAGCTGTACCTCGCCGGCTGCCCCTTTTCCCACCTGTGGCCCAGTCACTTCCCGTCGGATGTTCCATCCCCGGGATGCAGTAGATCCCACCACTGCCACCAGCTGTAACAGAGAGTGGGGTCCCCAGGCCCTGCACCCCAGCTGCAGCCAGGAGTGACTCTCACGCAGCAAGTGGACGAGAAGGCTTATTAGCAACAGGGATACAGCATGGTACAAACTCGTCAGTGCGGCAACCATGAGTGGCCTGTCCGGCCTATATTGGCTGGAGGGGATCCCCCCGAGGGAACCCCAGGCCTGTGGATGCAGCCTGAGGCCCTCCTGCTTTGTTCCTCTCCAACCTCCAGACCCACCCACCACATCACAACTGCATGAACTCTGAATTCCGCAACCAGCCAGGCTCCACCCCTCTCTGTCTCCTGCCTGGCAAACCAAAGGTGTTACCAGGTCACCCAGGGTATAAATGGCCAGACCTGGTCTCCAAGGTTACCTCCAGCAGGAATTCCACACCCTGTGTGAGCCACTCACACCCCCCACCCACTTCGTCACAGGGGGAGGGTCTGTGGGGGGTGCCTGATCAGGCAGACGCACGAACTTAATGAGGAGGGCTTTACACTAGGTTCCTCAGAGGATGGATGACAAGCCCTAAGGTAAGAGGGGAAGGGGCAAGGCACAAAAAAGGAGGACCCCGATTCAAAAGGAGACAGTGGGACAATCAACTAGCTATCTAAGGTGCTTGTATATGAATGCAGGAAGCCTGGGAAACAAACAGGAAGAATGAGAGGCCCTGGCACAGTCAAGGAAGTACGAGGTCGTTGGAATAACGGAGACTTGGTGGGACGATTCGCATAACTGGAGCGCGGTCATGGAAGGGTATAAACGGTTCAGGAAGGACAGACAGGGGAGAAGAGGAGGAGGAGTTGTGCTCTGTGTGAGGGAGCAGTATGATTGCTCAGAGCTCCAGTACAAGGAGGGAGAAAAGTGTCTTTGGGTTAAGCTTAGAAGCGGAAGCAACAGAGCTGATGATGTAGTTGGTGTCTGCTATCAACCACTAGATCAGGTAGATGAGGATTTCTTCAGATAACTAAGTGAAGCTTCCAAATCACAGGCCCTGGTTCTCATGGGAGACTTTAATCATCCGGACGTTTGTCAGGAGACGGATACATCAGCACACAGACAATCCAGGAAGTTTTGGGAGAATGTTGGGGATAACTTCTTGGGACAAGTGCTGAAGGAACCAACCAGGGGCCATGTGCAACTTGACCTGCTGCTCACAAACAGGGAAGAACTAGTAGAAGAAATAGAAGTGGGTGGCAACCTGGGCTGCAGTGACCATGAGATGGTAGATTTCAGGATCCGGACAAAGGGAAGAAGGGTGAGCAGTAACATACAGACCCTTGATTTTGGAAGAGCAGACTTTGACTCCCTGAGAGGACAGATGAGCAGGACCCCTTGGGAAGCTAATGTGAAGGGGAAAAGAGCTCAAGAGAACTGGCAGTATTTTAAAGATGTCTTACTGAAGGCACAGGAACAAACCATGCAGATGCGCAGTAAGAAAAGCAAGTATGGTGGGCAACCAGCTTGGCTTATGAGGGAAATCCTTGGTGAGCTTAAACTCAAAAGGGTTACGCACATCTCAGAGAGCTGGCAGGGACCTTGAGAGGTCATTGAGTCCAGTCCCTGCCCTCTTAGCAGGACCAAACACCATCCCTGACATCTCTTTGCCCCGATCCCTAAATGGCCTCCTCAAGGATTGAATTCACAACCCTGGGTTTAGCAGGCTAGTGCTCAAACCACAGAGATGATTAGTAACAGAGAGGGAGCCGGGCTAGTCTATATACTATCAAAACTAAAAAGCAGTCCAGTAGCACTTTAAAGACTAAAAAAAAAATTTATTTGGTGACCTTTCGTGGGACAGACCCACTTCTTCAGACCATAGCCACACCAGAACAGACTCAATATTTCAGGCACAGAGAACCAAAAATAGTAATCAAGGTTGACAAATCAGAAAAAATATTATTAAGGTGAGCAAATCAGAGAACAGAGGGGCTGGGGGAGGGGAAGTCAAGAATTAGATTAAGCCAAGTATGCAAACGAGCCCCTATAATGACCCAGAAAATTCCCGTCCCAGTTCAAACCATGTGTTAATGTGTCGAATTTGAATATAAAAGAGAGTTCAGCAGCCTCTCTTTCCCAAGTAGTGTGAAAATTCCTCTTCAGTAACACGCAAACTCTTAAGTCATTTGAAGTCTGTCCTATACACAAAGCATCTGGGCATTGTTGGCACATGATGGCAGACATGATGTTAGTTGAGGAGCATGAGAATGTGCTGTGAATTACCTGGTTAGTCACACGGAGATGAGTATAAGAAGTGGAAACTTGGACAGATGAATGAGGAGGAGTGCAAACATACGGCTGGAGAATGCCAGGGGAGTAATCAGGAAAGTGAAAGCACATACGTTAACAATTAGAGGGTTATCAAGGAAGGTGTGGGGCCTTTACTGGATAAGGGAGGTAACCTAATGACAGGAAAAGCTGAAGTACTCAGTGCTTTTTTTTTTGCCTCAGTCTTCACGGACTAGATCAATTCCCAAACTATGGCACAAGGCAGTGCAGTATGGGAGGAAGTCGGGGGCAGTCCTCTGTGGGGAAAGAGCAGGTTAAGAGTTATTTTGCAAAGCTAAATGCACACAAATCCATGGGTCCAGATTTAACGCACCCAAGGGTACAGAGGGAATTGGCAGATGTCATTGCAGAGCCTTTGGCCATCATTGAAAACTTGTGGAGATCAGGATTCATCCCGGATGACTGGAAAAAGGCAAATGTAGTGCCCATGTTTAAAAAAGGAAAGGACAATCCAGGGAACGACAGACTGATCAGCCTCACCTCAGTCCCTGGGCAAAGCATGGAGGAGAGCCTCAAGGAACCCATTTTGGAGCACTTGGAAGAGGGGAAAGTGACCAAGAGTAGTCAACATGAATTCACCAAGGGCAAGTCCTGCCTGACCAACCTGATCAGCTTCTATGATGAGGTAACAAGCTCTGTGGACATGGGGAGGTCAATGAGGGTGATATACCTTGATTTCAGCAAAGCTTTTGATACGGTCTCCCACGACAGTCTTGCCCATATGTTAAAGAAGTATGGTTGGATACATGGACTTTAACATGGATAGAAAGCTGGCTTGATGGACGGACCCAATAGATAGTGGTCAATGGCTCAATGTCTGTTTGGTGATTGGTTTCAAGCAGAGTGCCGCAAGGCTCGGTGTTGTTCAACATCTTTATTAATGACCTGGATGAGGGACTGGATTGCACCTTCAGCAAATTTGCAGAAGACGCTAATCAAAGGGGAGAGGTAGATACATTGGAGGGCAGGGACAGGGTCCATAGTGACCTAGACAAACTTGAGGATTGAGATAAGAGAAATCTGATGAGGTTCAACATGAAAAAGTGCAAAGTCCTGCACTTGGGACAGAAGAATCCCAAGCACTGTTACAGGCTGGGGACCGACTGACTGTGCAGCAGAAAAGGACCTAAGGATTACAGTGAATAAGAGGCTGGATATGAGTCAACAGTGGGCCCCTGTAGCCAGGAAGGTTAATGGCATATTGGAGTGCACTATGAGATGAATTTCCAGCAGATCTAGAGAAGTTATTATTCCCCTCTACTCTGCACTGGTGAGGTCATATCTGGCGTATTGCGTCCACTTCTGGGCCCCACGCTATCGAAAAGATTTGGATGCATTGGAGTGGGTTCAGCGGAGGGCAGCAAAAACGATTGGAGGTCTGGAGCACAAGACCTATGAGGAGAGGCTGAGGGATTTGAGCTTGTTTAGTTTACAGAAGAGAAGACTGGGGGCAATTTAAGAGCAGCCTTCAACTTCCTGAAGTGGGGCTCTAAAGAGGCTGGAGAGAGGCTGTTCTCAGTGGTGTCAGATGGCAGAAAAAGGAGCAATGGGCTGAAGTTACAGAGGGGAGGTGCAGGTTGGATATTAGGAGAAGCTTTTCCCCCAGGCGGGTGGGGAAGCACTGGAATGTGTTGCCTAGAGAGGTGGTGGAATCTCCATCCCTGGAGGTTTTTAAGTCCTGGCTGGACAAGGCCCTGGCTGGGATGACTTAGTTGGAGCTGATCCTGCTTGCAGCAGAAGGCTGGACTAGACGACCCCCTGAGGTCCCTTCCAGCCCCAGGAGTCTATGATTCTATGATTAAGATTGAGAAGGGGTGAGGGTCTGGGTGGGAGGGTGCGTTGGGGTTCAGGGGTCCCCAAGCTCTGCACCTCAGAAGTGACTGGTTCAGCAGGCGGAACAGAAGGTTTATCGGGTGACAGAGACGCAGCGCGGTACCGACTTGTCAGCACAGCAACCGGAAGTGATCTGCCCGACCCACGGTGGGGGGAGACGATCCTCCAGAGGGAATCCCAGGCTTGGAGGCTCCAGCCTTGTTCCTCTCCAGCCTCCAGGTGAACACAGTAACTGCTGCCTCTAATTCAAAACCAGCCAGGCTCCTCCCTGCTCTTCCTCTGGGGCCCAGTGTGTTACCTGGTCACCTAGGAAACAGCCAGCAGGGGGTCACCCCCAGCCTAGGTGAGCTCCTCAGCCTGTCACACACATGCGCACGCCCCCATTTCATCACCTCTTTCCCCCCTTCCAGATGAGTGACCTGGGGAAGTTCGGGGCCCTCCCTGCGTGACGGGGTGTAGTCTGTGATATTGTTGTTCCCATTGACATGGACCACCTCCATGTCGTAGTCCTGCAGGAGCTTGGCGTTGGCCCCTTTCCTGTGATGCAGCCAGGGCAGGGGTGAGTGATCGGTGTACACGGTGAAACGCCGTCCAAACAGGTACAGCTGCAGCTTCCCCAGAGCCCACCCCATGGCCAGACATTCCTTCTCTATGGCCACGGAGTTCTGCTCCCAGTGCAGCAGCTTCTTGCTCAGGTACACGACGGTAGATAGATAGATAGATAGATAGAGGGGCATATGGGGATAGATAGATAGATTGGCAGGCAGGCAGGCAGGTGTGCGGGGGTAGATAGACAAATTGATAGAGGGGTGTATGGGGATAGATAGATAGATAGATAGATAGATAGATAGAGGGGTGTGTGGGGACAGATAGAAAGACAGATAGATAGATAGAGGGGTGTGTGGGGATAGATAGGTAGGCAGGCAGGCAGGCAGGTGTGGGGGGATAGATAGGTAGATAGATAGATAGATAGATAGATAGATAGAGGGGTGTGTGGGGATAGATAGGCAGGCAGGCAGGCAGGCAGGTGTGGGGGGATAGATAGATAGATAGATAGATAGATAGATAGACAGGCAGGCAGGCAGGTGTGGGGGGATAGCTAGCTAGATAGATAGATAGGCAGGCAGGCAGGTGTGGGGGGATAGGTAGATAGATAGATAGAGAGATAGACAGGCAGGCAGGCAGGTGTGGGGGGATAGGTAGATAGATAGGCAGGCAGGTAGGTGTGGGGGGATAGGTAGATAGGTAGGCAGGCAGGCAGGTGTGGGGGGATAGCTAGATAGATAGATAGGCAGGCAGGTAGGTGTGGGGGGATAGGTAGATAGGCAGGCAGGTGCAGGGGGATAGATAGATAGATAGGCAGGCAGGTGCAGGGGGATAGATAGATAGATAGGCAGGCAGGTGTGGGGGGATAGGTAGATAGATAGGCAGGCAGGCAGGTGTCGGGGGATAGGTAGATAGGCAGGCAGGTAGGTGTGGGGGGCTAGATAGATAGATAGGCAGGCAGGTGTGGGGGGATAGGTAGATAGATAGATAGGCAGGCAGGTGTGGGGGGCTAGATAAATAGATAGGCAGGCAGGCAGGTGCAGGGGGATAGATAGATGGATAGATAGACAGGCAGGTGCGGGGGGATAGATAGATAGATAGGCAGGCAGGCAGGTGTGGGGGGCTAGATAGGTAGATAGATAGACAGGCAGGTGTGGGGGGCTAGATAGATAGATAGACAGGCAGGTGCGGGGGGATAGATAGGTAGATAGGCAGGCAGGCAGGTGCGGGGGGATAGATAGGCAGGCAGGCAGGCAGGCAGGCAGGCAGGTATGGAGGGATAGATAGATGGATAGATAGACAGGCAGGTGCGGGGGGATAGATAGGTAGATAGGCAGGCAGGCAGGCAGGCAGGCAGGTGTGGGGGGCTAGACAGGCAGGCAGGCAGGTGCGGGGGGCTAGATAGGTAGGCAGGCAGGCAGGCAGGCAGGTGCGGGGGGCAGGCAGGCAGGCAGGCAGGCAGGTGTGGGGGGCTAGACAGGCAGGCAGGCAGGTGCGGGGGGCTAGATAGGTAGGCAGGCAGGCAGGCAGGCAGGTGCGGGGGGCTAGACAGGCAGGCAGGCAGGCAGGTGTGGGGGGATAGATAGATAGATAGGCAGGTAGACAGGTGCAGGGGGCTAGACAGGCAGGTGCGGGGGGCAGGTAGGCAGGTGCAGGGGGCTAGACAGGCAGGCAGGCAGGCAGGTGTGGGGGGCTAGACAGGCAGGCAGGCAGGCAGGTGTGGGGGGCTAGACAGGCAGGCAGGCAGGCAGGCAGGTGCGGGGGGCTAGACAGGCAGGCAGGCAGGCAGGCAGGTGTGGGGGGCTAGACAGGCAGGCAGGCAGGCAGGCAGGTGCGGGGGGCTAGACAGGCAGGCAGGCAGGTGCGGGGGGCTAGACAGGCAGGCAGGCAGGCAGGTGTGGGGGGCTAGACAGGCAGGCAGGCAGGCAGGTGTGGGGGACTAGACAGGCAGGCAGGCAGGCAGGTGTGGGGGGCTAGACAGGCAGGCAGGTGCGGGGGGCTAGACAGGCAGGCAGGTGTGGGGGGCTAGACAGGCAGGCAGGCAGGCAGGTGTGAGGGGCTAGACAGGCAGGCAGGCAGGCAGGTGTGGGGGGCTAGACAGGCAGGCAGGCAGGTGCGGGGGGCAGGCAGGCAGGTAGGCAGGTGCAGGGGGCTAGACAGGCAGGCAGGTGCGGGGGGCTAGACAGGCAGGCAGGCAGGCAGGTGTGAGGGGCTAGACAGGCAGGCAGGTGCGGGGGGCAGGCAGGCAGGTGTGGGGGGCTAGACAGGCAGGCAGGCAGGCAGGTGTGGGGGGCTAGACAGGCAGGCAGGCAGGCAGGTGTGGGGGGCTAGACAGGCAGGCAGGCAGGCAGGTGCGGGGGGCTAGACAGGCAGGCAGGCAGGCAGGTGTGGGGGGCTAGACAGGCAGGCAGGCAGGCAGGCAGGTGCGGGGGGCTAGACAGGCAGGCAGACAGGCAGGCAGGCAGGCAGGCAGGTGCGGGGGGCTAGACAGGCAGGCAGGCAGGCAGGTGTGGGGGGCTAGACAGGCAGGCAGGCAGGCAGGTGCGGGGGGCTAGACAGGCAGGCAGGCAGGTGCGGGGGGCTAGACAGGCAGGCAGGCAGGCAGGTGCGGGGGGCTAGACAGGCAGGCAGGCAGGCAGGTGTGGGGGGCTAGACAGGCAGGCAGGCAGGCGCGGGGGGCTACATGGAAAGGCAGACGTCCGTGGGAGATGGATGGCTGGATCTCCCATCCAAAGAAAGGGAATTTGTCTGGCCCGCCCTGCTGACGCTCTCAGGCAATAGCAGCAGTGCAGTGGAGGAGCGCAGGCCGGCATGTGGACGAACTGGCCCCTGCTGTATTGCGCATGGGCCTTTGTCCCCCCCACCTGTGTGGGGGAAGCCATCCGGCTCCTGTTAAAAGAAATGAAGCGTTTCCCAGAAGCGAGGGCTGTGGCAGCCAGCGCAGAAGTGAAAGCTCAGGGCAGGGTGGGTCCAGGCCAGGCTCAGCTCCAGGGAGTCACCGGAGAAGGGAAAGCAAACAGGAAACTTGGATTTGCTCCAGTGGGATGAGGGCCAAATCTTCGGGGAGCTTGGCCAGCCCTGGGCAGTTTCACTTTCTCCAGGGGCTATGCACACAGTCATCATGCAGGACCCGGGTCAGCTGCCGGGGCACCGGCTGTGCAGAGGGCTGGGTCTGGGGGGAGAATAGGGATCACACACGGAAGATCATACGTGAAGCTTGGAAATCTGGAGATTTATTGGGCCCCAGGAGTCCCAGCCGCAGGGCTGTGTAGGGCACTTTCTCCCTGCTTGCCCAGCCTCCCCTGCTGCTGGGAACCCAAACCAGATTGCTTCCTGGCAGTCCCTGCAGGACCAAGCCAGGCGTGTGCGGGTCTATGCTAGCCCGTCTGGGCCAGTCTGGCTGGGCTATGGCTGGAAAAGGGAGGAGTCACCTGCTTGGAGGCAGGACAGTCAGGAATTTGTGACTGTTCTGTATGTGCAGCAAAGAATCAGATACAGTGTCCGAAGGGTGCAGGGAGCAGCTGGGGCTGTTGGACGCAGCGTTGCGGGGGCAGGACCAGTCATTGGTAGGGTCCCAGAGGGGTGCGTGTGCGCAGGGGCCACCCAGCTCACTGCCATGAGAAGCCGCGTTGTGCTTTTCCCTGTGTGATGCCTGGTCCTGGCTCCTGCCCTTTGCCCAGTGCTGGACAGCACAGGCCTCTCGGCAGCTTGCTCCAGCCTTGCAGCATTAGTTTGGTCACATATTCGACTTCTGGGGCCTGTGGCTCGGAGAGCTGGGATGGGTTGGCAGAGCAGAGCAGAGAAGAGCAGAGCAGGGCAGAGCGGAGCAGGGCAGGGCAGAGCAGAGCAGAGCGGAGCAGGACAGGGCAGAGCAGAGCAGAGCAGGGCAGGGCAGGGCAGAGCGGAGAGGAGCAGGGCAGAGCAGATGCAGACAGACTCCCCCGGAAAGGAGAGGAAATGGTGACGCTGCAGCGTGTGCCTGTGTCAGGCCCTTTGCCTGTCTCCATGCAGCCTGACATCTACCCAGGCTGCAGCACCGCACGTCAGGAACGACACCGTGTCCAGGGCGCCCCAGAGCAGCGAAGAGCCGTGTACGCCCAGTGTGCTCCTTGCTCAGACACCTGCAGGCTGCACACGGCTCAGGCTGGCGCTCCGGCTCCGAGCCACACTGGACAAGCTCCTCCGGCTTCCCGGGCCCAGCCTGTCCTCGGAAGGACTCAAGATGGCTCCTGAAAGGGTTGGGCGCTGTGTGGGCTTCCCAAGAGGCTGCCCAGCTCCCCTCTGAAGTGACAGGCAGACCCCATTGTGTCTCAGTGCCCTGGGCTCCCCTCCGTCCCCGCCACTGCTGACTCCGGCCGCCAGATGCTGCGGGTGCCTAGTGCCGCCGAGGAGGCCGGGGGGCTCAGAGCGACACTGCCCAATCCTGTGCAGCGCATGGGCTGAACAGGTTTGTGTGAGCAGAGATCCCGGCTTGGTGTTTCCCTGCAGTGCTCAGCTGCGTCCCACAGCCGGGCCGGGGGCTGCCCCCAGCCCAGCACTGAGCCTGGCACAGCCCAGGAACGCTTAGATGCCGACGGGCCATGGAAGCGAATGGGAAGCCACTGGAACACCTCGGACCTGAGGAGAACCCCCCTTCCCGGCCAGCTCAGGCGGGACGCTGGCCCCCGGCGGGTTCGAAGAGAAGGCCCTGGAGCACTGAGGGCAGAAGGGCCAGCAAAGGCGCAGCTGGGAGTTGGCTGAGCTTGCAGTGGGAGGCCCGCGGCCATGTCCGGGCTGGTTTCCACGCTGGGTGCCTGGATTTGCGGCTCCTTGTCGTTTCCTCTCCGAAGCGGACACCCTCTTGGGCTGGGCGTTTGGCCCAAGCCCGTCTCCAGAGCACAGAGCGTGGCGTGTCCCAGCCAGCCAGCAGCTCCCACGGGCAGGTCTCGCTGCTGCAGGGGCCGAGCCAGCGAGAGAGGCTGAAGGTCTGGCAGCTGAGGCCTTGGGAGACTCGGCTCTGGAGCCCCTGAGACGGTAGAGCTCTCGGGGGACAGGCTGGTGCAAGCCAGGCCGTCCCTTCTACCTGTGAGCTGGCTCGCAGGGCCTGGCCCAGACCCCAGCGCTGAGGCCTGCGGATCACCCTGCCCACACAGCGAGAGGTCCTCATCGGCCTGGCTGAGCCACACCGTGGCACGTTCCAGCTGCTGTCAGCCCCCAGATGCCAAGCCCTGGGGGGAGCAAGCCGAGGCACGGGGTGGTGGGGCAGAGGGCTGGGGCATTCTCTGGCCTTGTCCCCAGGCGCTTCGGCTGTACTCAGCAAATTGACGAGCTCTGGGACTGGAAGGGAGCTCGCAAGGTCATCAAGTCCAGTCCCCTGCCATCACGGCAGGAGCAGACACCATCCAGACCATCCCCGATAGGGGTCTGTCTAATCTGCTCTGAAATATCTCCAGAGATGGCGCTTCCACCACCTCCCGAGGTAACTTACTGCAGCGTTTGACCACCCTGACAGCTGCGAAGTTTTTCCTAATGTCCAACCTAAACCTCCCTTGCTGCAGTTAAAGCCCATTGCCTCTTGTCCTGGCCTCAGAGGCCAAGGGGAACAAGTTTCTCCCTCCTAGACAAGCCCAGTTCTTACCGTCTTCCCTCAGAGCTCGTGTTCTCCAGAACTTTAACCGTCCTTCTCGCTGTTTTCTGGACCTTCTCCAATTCCTCCACATCCTTCCTGAACTGCGGTGCCCAGAACTGGCCACAATACTCCAGCTTAGGCCGAACCAGCCTTGGGTAGAGGGAAGAACGACCTCTCGTGTCTTGTTCGCAACACACCTGTTAACACAACCCAGAATCAGGTTTGCTTTTTCTGCAACAGCATCACACTGTTGACGCATATTTATCATAGCAATGGTGTCAGCACCATGTCTGGCACAGTGCATGTCTGGCCTGGCTGAGGGGCTCTGGAGCCATGGGGCAGCCTGGCTGTGCCCCCCTGGCTGAGGGGTTGGGAGCCGTGGGGCGGCTGGGCCGTGCGCCCCTGGCTGAGGGGTCAGGAGCCGTGGGGCAGCCGGGCTGTGCTGCCCCTGGCTGAGGGGCTGGGAGCTGTGGGGCAGTTGGGCCATGCGCCCCTGGCTGAGGGGTCGGGAGCCGTGGGGCGGCCGGGCTGTGCTGCCCCTGGCTGAGGGGTTGGGAGCCGTGGGGCGGCCGGGCTGTGCTGCCCCTGGCTGAGGGGTCGGGAGCTGTGGGGCGGGCGGGCAGTGGGGCCCCTGGCTGAGGGGTCGGGAGCTGTGGGGTGGCCGGGCTGTGCGCCCCTGGCTGAGGGGTCGGGAGCTGTGGGGCAGTGGGGCCGTGCGCCCCTGGCTGAGGGGTCGGGAGCCGTGGGGTGGGCGGGCAGTGGGGCCCCTGGCTGAGGGGTTGGGAGCTGTGGGGCAGTGGGGCCGTGCGCCCCTGGCTGAGGGGTTGGGAGCTGTGGGGCGGCCGGGCTGTGCGCCCCTGGCTGAGGGGTCGGGAGCTGTGGGGCGGTCGGGCCGTGCGCCCCTGGCTGAGGGGTCGGGAGCTGTGGGGCAGTTGGGCCGTGCGCCCCTGGCTGAGGGGTTGGGAGCTGTGGGGCAGTCGGGCCGTGCGCCCCTGGCTGAGGGGTTGGGAGCCGTGGGGCGGCCGGGCTGTGCTGCCCCTGGCTGAGGGGTTGGGAGCCGTGGGGCGGCCGGGCTGTGCTGCCCCTGGCTGAGGGGTCGGGAGCTGTGGGGCAGTGGGGCCGTGCGCCCCTGGCTGAGGGGTCGGGAGCCGTGGGGCGGGCGGGCAGTGGGGCCCCTGGCTGAGGGGTCGGAAGCTGTGGGGCAGTCGGGCCATGTGCCCCTGGCTGAGGGGTCGGGAGCTGTGGGGCAGTCGGGCCGTGCGCCCCTGGCTGAGGGGTCGGAAGCTGTGGGGCAGTCGGGCCGTGCGCCCCTGGCTGAGGGGTCGGAAGCTGTGGGGCAGTCGGGCCGTACGCCCCTGGCTGAGGGGTCGGGAGCTGTGGGGCAGTCGGGCCGTGCGCCCCTGGCTGAGGGGTCGGGAGCTGTGGGGCAGTCGGGCCGTGCGCCCCTGGCTGAGGGGTTGGGAGCCGTGGGGTGGCCGGGCTGTGCTGCCCCTGGCTGAGGGGTTGGGAGCCGTGGGGTGGCCGGGCTGTGCTGCCCCTGGCTGAGGGGTTGGGAGCCGTGGGGCGGCCGGGCTGTGCTGCCCCTGGCTGAGGGGTCGGGAGCTGTGGGGCAGTGGGGCCGTGCGCCCCTGGCTGAGGGGTCGGGAGCCGTGGGGCGGGCGGGCAGTGGGGCCCCTGGCTGAGGGGTCGGAAGCTGTGGGGCAGTCGGGCCATGTGCCCCTGGCTGAGGGGTCGGGAGCTGTGGGGCAGTTGGGCCGTGCGCCCCTGGCTGAGGGGTCGGAAGCTGTGGGGCAGTCGGGCCGTGCGCCCCTGGCTGAGGGGTCGGAAGCTGTGGGGCAGTCGGGCCGTACGCCCCTGGCTGAGGGGTCGGGAGCTGTGGGGCAGTCGGGCCGTGCGCCCCTGGCTGAGGGGCTGGGAGCTGTGGGGTGGGCGGGCAGTGGGGCCCCCCGCAGAGCTGGCCCCACTGCTGAGGAGCCCCCCGCCTGTGCCCGGCACCCCATACCAGCTGGCCCCGGGCTGGGCCGTTCAGGGCCTGTGGGTGCTGCAGCCCTGGGCTTGGGGGCCGCATACAGACGTCTCCCCGAGGGCAGGTCTGCTGGGGGTCCCTGAGCCTGGGCCGGGGGTGCAGCCGCCACAGCCCCTGTGCCAATCTGGCTCCGCCTGGTGCCCTGCCCCCCACTGTGTCTGCTCTTCCCTCAGGCTCCGCCCCCGCAGCCGCCTCCACTGGCAGTCCCGCCCAATGGGAGCTGCGGTGGGCGGGGCCTGCAGGTGAGCTCAGGGCCGCACGCTCTGCCCACGGACCCTGCACCAGCAAAGGGCAGGTGCCCTACTTGAGCCCCCCTCCTGCCCCCTATCCCTCAGCCCCCATCCACACACTCACTCCCACCCAGGGGTCACCTGACCACAACCCCCCCCAACAACTCCCCCCACATTCCCCCCCATCACACTCACTGAGGCTGCAAAGCCCATTGGCTACCTGCAGGAGGCAGTCGCTCCACCTCCCCCTCGCCGTCGTGGGGCGCGCTGTGCCCTGGGAAACAGGCCCGCCCCCAGGCTTGCTCCGGGACAGTAGAAGTCACATGCACCATTGCGAGGCAACTAAAATCCCCACCAGGCACCTGAAATCCCCGTCGCCACCGCCCCCAGTCCACAGCCTGATCTCGGGCTGGCGGCGTTTGGGGCAAAGCCCCCGGCCCCACAGGCCGAGCGTGGTGAGCTCAGCTCCCGGCGCTCGCCGCAGGGCTGCAGGAAGGCGCATCCTTCGTGTGCCCCCCCCACCAGGCGTGAGCCAGCGAGCGCTCGGACGCGGGCCCGGAGCCAGCTGGCGCTCAGCAAGCCCTGGGCAGGGCTCAGGTTACGCATCAAGTGGGGCAATCCCCAAACAAGCCCATGTGACAAGGGGCGTCCGTGACTTCCCGGCAGCAGCTGCGTGCGGCCGGTAGAAAAGTGAGGGCGCGCGCAGGGGAAAGGACTTTAGGGCGGCTGCAGGTGTGAAGCGCCATGGGATGCTGTGGAAGCCGGCCGCCGGGTAAGAGACAGGCGGATCCCAGCGCACCTCCGCTGGGACGCTCTCCATGCTCGCTGCCTGCTTCCCTGGGGCAGCGGTGCCGGGGAGGTGCCCCCGCCTGGCCGGCAGAGCAGGGAGAGCGAGGGGTGAACCGCTGCGTGCGCACGGGATTCGGGTTCAGCTGCGTCCCTGCAGTGGTGCAGAGGGACACGCGATGCACCCTGATCAGGTCGCCCCCCCTGCTCGGTGCCAGCTGGCGCTGGGTTTTCCTCCTCGGCACCCACCGCTCCAGGAGTCCGCCTGCCGCGCTGCTGGCGCACGCCGACCCAGCACGGCCTGCGGGCTGCCAGACCGCCCGCGCGCGCCTGCCAGTGTGCGCCCGCAGGGGCGGCTCAGCCGCTGCCCGGGAGCCTGGGGGGGGCTGAGGCAGTGGGTAGCCAGGGCTTGGGGGCCTTGCCGGGGGAGTTTGCCGCAGAGTTCCTGGGGGCCAGGGTTGTGGGGCTGGCGCACAAGGTCTCAGGCAGGGCTGAGCTGCTGAGTGCAGGGGGCCAGAGCGCACTGCAGAGGAGACCGTGGGCTAAGGGACTTGCCCGAGATGACCCGGCGAGTCAGTGGCAGAGAGGGGAATAGCACTCAGGCAGCCCTGTGCCGCTGCTCCCGCCGGTACGGTGAGGCAGGGCTTGGGCCCGGGGAAAGGCTGGCGTGGGGGCACGAGGGAGGGGTCCCCCTTGCTCATTCGATTTCCTCCCTACTGGCTTTTCAGTCGCAGCTCCTCAGAGCTGGCCTGGCAGCTGCCTCTGCCCCACGCTCTGGGGCCCCGCTGGGGCCACCCCGGCTGTCCCCCAGTGATGTTAGCCACCTGCCATGGGGTCCAGGCAGCCTGGGGATTACCTGGGGGCCTGGGCCAGCAGCAGGGGCCCCCCCAGTGCATTAGCTGGGGCTGTGGTAAGGGGCCAGATGCCAGGCCACAGCTCGGGGAGCGCGGGGGGGGGCTGGGCCCCTGCTCCCGTCACGCTGCCGTGGGGAAGCAGAGCTGCCTGGCTGGGAAGAGGGCAGAGCAGAGCAGGCTGCAGCAGCGTTGTGCTTCCCAGGCTCCAGTGACTGTGGGCAGCAGGGGTGCACCTTGCTGTGCTCTGCCCCAAGGCCCCTAGGTAATTCCCTGGTGGGGTCTGGGGAGGGGTGGAGGGGGGCAGGGCCTGGGCCGGGGGTTCCCAGGTCCTGCAGATCACACGTGTCTCTGGGCAGCCTCCCTCTCTGCCTGAGCTTTGGGTGCTTCGTCTTGTGCCCTTGTGTGATGGGCTCAGGGGTCCCCAGGCGCTGCACCCCGGCCGCAGGCAGGAGTGTGATGGGTTCAGGGGTCCCCAAGCGCTGCACCCCGGCCGCAGGCAGGAGTGTGATGGGGTTCAGGGGTCCCCATGCACTGCACCCCGGCCGCAGGCAGGAGTGACTCTTGTGATGGGCTCAGGGGTCCCCAGGCGCTGCACCCCGGCCGCAGGCAGGAGTGTGATGGGGTTCAGGGGTCCCCATGCGCTGCACCCCGGCCGCAGGCAGGAGTGTGATGGGTTCAGGGGTCCCCAAGCACTGCACCCCGGCCGCAGGCAGGAGTGACTCTTGTGATGGGCTCAGGGGTCCCCAGGCGCTGCACCCCGGCCGCAGGCAGGAGTGTGATGGGTTCAGGGGTCCCCAGGCGCTGCACCCCGGCCGCAGGCAGGAGTGTGATGGGTTCAAGGGTCCCCAAGCACTGCACCCTGGCCACAGGCAGGAGTGTGATGGGGTTCAGGGGTCCCCATGCGCTGCACCCCGGCCGCAGGCAGGAGTGTGATGGGTTATGGGGTCCCCATGCGCTGCACCCCGGCCGCAGGCAGGAGTGTGATGGGCTCAGGGGTCCCCAGGCACTGCACCCCGGCCGCAGGCAGGAGTGACTCTTGTGATGGGTTCAGGGGTCCCCAGGCACTGCACCCCGGCCGCAGGCAGGAGTGACTCTTGTGATGGGTTCAGGGGTCCCCATGCACTGCACCCTGGCTGCAGGCAGGAGTGACTCTCACTCAGCAGGTAGAACAGGAAGTTTATGAGGCGACAGAGGCCCAGTGTCTCACAGAAGAGTCAGTGCAGCAGTCAGAGACAGTCATTCCAACCCGTCCTGGGGAGAGGAGCCTGAGGGGGGCCCCTCTGGGGTGCAGCTTCCCCCCTCGCCAGGCTGGCTCCTTCCAGCTCCCTCCTCCCAGCTTCCAACTGCCGCCTCCCATTCAAACCCCGCTCCGCTCCTCCCTGCTCTGTGTTCAGGGCTGAGGTGTTACCTGCCAGCCTAGGTTATAGCCCCAGGGTCATCCTTAGCCACTGGGAGCTGCTCTGCTTGTCTCACACATCCAGCTTGAGTCTCACATGCACCCCCGCCCCCCCCGACTCCATCACACCTTGGCAGAGGCTGACCGACCTGCGCCCTCTCCTGCTGTTCTCCCCGTGACTCCCTTGGGGCCCTCCCTGCCCGCTCGCTCCGTCTGCAGCTGTCTGCCTCCCTCAAGGCCATGGCTTCAGGCCGCTCTTCGCTCTCCGCCAGGCCGGGGACCCTGCTAAGCTTCAGCCACGCTGCTACCGCTCTCTGGTTCTCAACCTGCTCCTCCCCATCGGCCAGACTCCAGTCCAGCGCCCGGCCTGGGGGTTCTCGCCGGCAGAGCTGCAGCACTGTCTCCAGGGAGGCCTGGGACGGCCACCTTTCACCTCCAGCCTGCCGCAGGCTCCCAGAGGAGCTCCTTCGAGAACAGACCCGCTCGCTCTGTCCCGGCTTCAGCACCGTTACTGATCTCCAGCCACAGGAGATCTGCCGGCAGCTGCAGCTGTGCCGTGATCTCACTGCTTCTCCCGGCACCGCCCGCTCTACCCCACGGCCGCAGTCATCCCAGCCCTGGCCGGGGCCCCATGGCTGCATCAGTGTCGGCCATGGGGCACCAGGGCATCTGTGGGGAGTCGCTCTTTACACTGCTGTGCTCTGCTTCCCGGGGCGGGGGGCCAGCGGGCGTCCGTTACTACCCATGTGCAGTAACGCAGGGTCTGCTGTACCGAGGCTTTACTGCACCCTGAGAGCTGCCCTGCGGGCGGTGATAGCAGAGCTTGCTCGCTGCTCACATGGCTCCTCCCGGTGGTGTCAGACCCACTAGTTTGCATAGCTCTGGTGCCGCGGGCCAGCGATTCCCAGGACAGGCTGCAAAGGCATCCGGCGCGGTCATTCACTGCTGCACCTACAAGCATGAGGAGCTGGGCGGCTGCCTTTTCTGGGAGCCACAGTGGCCTTGGGAGCTGCCCACAGGGGGACCAGCACCTGCACCGTTTGAGGTGCAGCCCAGGCGGTGCCACAGGCTGAGCTAAAGCCAGCTGGCGCACACCTCTGGCTGCAGAGAGACTCAGGCCACGTCTACGCTACCAAATAAAGTCAAACTCGTTCAAGTCGACTTTGGACTGCTTGATTTTGTAAAGTCACAGCTGAGCGGCTGCACCTGCCCACGCAGTTCAACTCCTGCAGCAGTGCATTGTGGGCTGCGTCCCACCCTTCCTTCCGCCCCATTGCATTCTGGGTTTTTTGCTGGTGCGTTATGGGACGAAAATGCCCATGAGTGGTTGTTGGAGGGGGGAGAAGGCCTGTTCCCACATGGCATTCCCTCATTCCCCGCCCGCGGAGAGCAAACGGCCATTCCCAGCAGTCTCTGCTCCCGCGGACGGAGCGAGGCGGCTTTCACAAAGGAGTGTTTTCAAAGACTTGACATTGACCTGAAATGCCGGTGCAGAGAGGGAGGCGGAAGGAGCCAGGCTTGCAGGAGAGAGAGCCCTGGGAGCTGTCCCTGCATAGACAGGAGAACATCCTCGGGATGCCATTGCACTGAGGTTGCAGGATGGGATCCCGGAGGGCGCTGGTGCCCAGTGGCGGCTGGCGCTGAGCTATCCCTCCCCTCTCTGTGACCTGAGAAGTCACGGCCAGAAGTGGTCGCCCGCCAGCCGGTAAGAAAATGGATTCAGACTCCCAGGGCTGGGGGACCTCAGGAGCCCATTGAGTCCAGCCCCTGCCCAAAGCAGGAACAACCCCCACTGATTCAAACTGCTGGGCTTCCTGTTACCTGGTCACCTGTAACCAGCTCCTGCCCACCCCCCGGAGAGCAGCGGAGGCGAAAGCGGCCAGAATGGCCACATGCAGGGCATTGTGGGATACCCTCGGAGGCCAGTAAATCGATACGAGGTAACGCTGTTCCCACCCTCGGGCTCATTCGACCTTTACTAGCCGGCCGGGCGTGCCGCTGCCTGGTGGAGGGGTGGTAAAGTCGCCCATCGCACCCCTTAAAACTGACCTAATGGCGTGTGCGGTGCAGTCACCCCATGAAATGGCAGTAAGTGCCTCACCAGCAACTTCGGGCTCTAGTGTAGACGCAGGCTCAGCCGTTCTCCAGGGAGGGCGGGGGGGTCTCGTGGCTCCCCAGTAAGACAAAGCCCTGCAGCTGACTCCTGGCCGTCGCTGTGCCCTGCACCCCCCTCTCTGCCCAGCGGCCCCCGGTGCACAGCTGGGAGCTCCCACGTTCTCCCCCAGCCTGGGTGGAAAAGGCAGCCAATGCCGAGAAGCCAGGTGTTTTTTAGCTCTCAGCCTGAGTGCTCTGGGGGCGCCGGGGGTCGACTCCTGGCCAAGGAGGAAGGCGGCTGCAGCTGGCCCAGGGAGATAGTGTGCAGGGGAGCCAGGCTTTCCTTCCTCAGGATGTGCGGCTGCGGGGCCCGGCTGCGTCAGTCAGGCCCGTGGGGTGGGAAGCCTGGGAGGGCTGGGTGGAGGGGGCATGGGGATCGCCAGCTCACCCACAGTCAGGCCTGAGGCACTCAGCAGGGAGACCTGAAGGGATGCAGTGGCCCAGGTTCGTCAGCACAGGACCCAGAAGCTATCAGTGCCATCTGTCTCAGGGGAGAGGGCCCCCGAGCTAGGGCCTTGGTCCCCCTGCACCCCGAGCCAGTCCAGATTCACCCACACCCTCCGCTCCCCCGGCCGCCGCCCCGCGTTCTGCTCTCCTTCCAAGCGGCGGCACACCTCCCTGCCTGGGGAATCGTCTGTGCGTGAGGGTGCAGGGACAGTCACACCTGAAAGTCCTGTCACCACCTTGGTCTGGGGAAACTGAGGCATGCGTGAGCTTTCCAGTAGGGCAATAAAACGCTCATGCAGCAATACAGAGTCCCCGAAAATCCCTACAGGGCAACTAACCCCCCCTGCCCTCCGCCACACCTGGGGCTGACATGGGGTCACGCGCAGCATAGGGGTGTGTGTGTGTGGGTAGGTGGGTGTGTGTGTGTGTCTTTCACTGCATGCTGAGGGCTCCCTGGGTCGTCAGTGTAAAGCCAGCTGCAACGGGGGGGGAAGGGTGTAGGGGGGAGGGTTCAGGACAGGTTTCAGTCGCTGGGGGCAGGGGCTGCTGGCCTCAGTGGGTAGGGCTCTGAAATGGGCAGATCACCCAGGGTCCCCTCAGCTGTGCTGGGCCAGGCTGTGGAGCCTCCCAGGAGGATGCGCCCTAGCACGCGAGGAGCCTGGGCCAAGGCCCAGTGCAGGGTGCAGGCCTGTCTCTCTTGCCGGGGGTGTGGGGAGCTGTGCTCAGCCCCATCATAGCCGGGCCTTCACCCTCCCCCGTGGGTCAGACTCCACCCCGGCCCATTGAACACCCCATGGGAAGGGCAGGGCGTCAAAGCCCATCGCTCTCAATGGGGGACACGGCATCACACCAGCCTGCTCTCCAGCGTCCCTCCCTAAGGAACAGGCCACGGACGGGGGGGCCTGCGGCTGGGGCGGGAGGGCCGGTTAGGGGCTGCCTGGGCGCCCAACAGCCCCAGCTCACCCCTGCCTTCTCTCGCACACAGGCCCACAGGGCGATGATGAGGGACCCTCTCAGGGCCTGTCCTTCCACCCCTCCACCCACGGCTCCAGGGTGCTCCTGGACCAGACCTGCCACGTGGCGGAGCGGGTGGGCACCTTCCACGGCGGCATCGTCTTCACCAGCCGGCCCGTGAAGCGGCAGGAGAGGGTGACGCTGAAGATCCTGAAGCAGGAGGCCATCTGGCATGGGGGGCTGAGGGTGGGCTTCACCTCCATGGACCCCAGCAGGATGGACCCTGCTGAGCTGCCGCCGTACGCCTGCCCTGACCTGGTGCTGCGGCGTGAGACCTGGGCAGCCGTTGTGCCAGATGCCTGCGTGCAGCAGGGAGCTGTGCTGGCCTTCTGGGTGGACCACAGGGGCAGGGTTCTCTTCCGCCAGCAGTCAAAGGCCTGGAGCTGCCTCCTGCTGAGGGGTCTCCCGGCACAGGCCCGGCTCTGGGCCGTCATTGACGTCTATGGACACACCAAGGCCGTCCAGCTGCTGGGTGAGCGTGCGGCAGGGCTGGGGCGTTTTTTCACCCCTGTGCTGTGGGGCAGGGCCCCACGCTGGCCGCAGGAAGGGAAGCCAGGCCAGACACACTGAAGGGTCGTTTGGATTAGCTCAGAAGCCAGAGAGCCCTGGCAAGGCCCCACTGCCCTTTGAGGGGTGGGAGAGGCACCATACCCTGCCCCATCACCCATCCCACCACTGACTGCGGGGGACGTGTCCAACGGCCCAATCCCACCACTGACTGCGGGGGACGTACCCAACGGCCCCATCTCTCCATCTCCCCACTGACTGCGGGGGACCTACCCAACGGCCCCATCGCCCATCCCATCACTGACTGCGGGGGACGTACCCAACGGCCCCATCTCCCATCCCACCACTGACTGCGGGGGACATACCCAACGGCCCCATCGCCCCATCCCACCACTGACTGCGGGGGATGTACCCAACGGCCCCACCTCCCATCCCACCACTGACTGCGGGGGACATACCCAACGGCCCCATCGCCCATCCCACCACTGACTGCGGGGGACGTACCCAACGGCCCCATCGCCCCATCCCACCACTGACTGCGGGGGACGTACCCAACGGCCCTATTGCCCCATCCCACCACTGACTGCGGGGGATGTACCCAACGGCCCCATCGCCCCATCCCACCACTGACTGCGGGGGACGTACCCAACGGCCCCATCGCCCCATCCCACCACTGACTGCGGGGGATGTACCCAACGGCCCCACCTCCCATCCCACCACTGACTGCGGGGGACGTACCCAACGGCCCCATCGCCCCATCCCACCACTGACTGCGGGGGACGTACCCAACGGCCCCATCCCACCACTGACTGTGGGGGACATACCCAACGGCCCCATCGCCCCATCCCACCACTGACTGCGGGGGACGTACCCAACGGCCCCATCGCCCCATCCCACCACTGACTGCGGGGGACGTACCCAACGGCCCCATCGCCCATCCCACCACTGACTGCGGGGGACGTACCCAACGGCCCCATCGCCCATCCCACCACTGACTGCGGGGGACGTACCCAACGGCCCCATCGCCCATCCCACCACCACTGACTGCGGGGGACGTACCCAACGGCCCCATCGCCCATCCCACCACCACTGACTGCGGGGGACGTACCCAACAGCCCCATCTCCCATCCCACCACTGACTGTGGGGGACGTACCCAACGGCCCCATCGCCCCATCCCACCACTGACTGCGGGGGACGTACCCAACGGCCCCATCGCCCATCCCACCACTGACTGCGGGGGATGTACCCAACGGCCCCACCTCCCATCCCACCACTGACTGCGGGGGATGTACCCAACGGCCCCATCACCCATCCCATCACTGACTGCGGGGGACGTACCCAACGGCCCCATCACCCATCCCACCACTGACTGCGGGGGACGTACCCAACGGCCCCATCGCCCATCCCACCACTGACTGCGGGGGACGTACCCAACGGCCCCATCTCTCCATCTCCCCACTGACTGTGGGTGGGGGCTGTGTGCCCTGACTGCCCCATTTTCACCCAGCTGATAATGGGCAGCACCCGACCTCATCCCCTTTTTGGGGGCTGGACGCCGGCAGCCGCCTGGGGGCACCCTGGTCGCTGGCACAAGCGGGGTCTTGCCTGGCTGGGGCGGGCTGTGCCAGCCAGGGTCGTGTGTGCCCAGCTCATCCTTAACCTTATGCTCTTCTCCTCCAGACCCTGCCAGGCCCAGTGCAGGCGTCCCAGGGCCCAGCCCTGCCCTCCGAACCGCCCATCCCACCGAGCTGCACGGTCAGTGGCTGAGGGTTCCCATTGGCTCCTTCCGCTGTGGGTCCGCGGGGGGATGCACCAGCCGGGAGGCTCGGGCAGCCAACACGTCGCCCAGAGCACGTCTCCGACATCGGCCGGGAGCCCCCGAGGGGCCGGCCGGAGCAGGGCACCGTCGACTGACTCGTCCTGGTGCCCGCCAGACAGCTGCAAGGGGCCGGGGCAGGCCGTGTCCCTGCCCAGCGGTGTTACCGGCCTGACGGGGAACACCCTCTGCCACAGGCTGGGAGTGGCCGTCCGGTGCTGGCTTAAGAGCCCCAGAGCCACAGCCCCCCAGCCTGCTCCGCACTGCCCCACCATGGGTCACCGGGCCCACGAGCTGCAGGCGCCCCAGGCGCCCCAGGCTGGGCAGCTCAGGCCTGGGCGGAGGGGAGACGCTGCGGGCCTGCCGCCGGGCTGGGGAGGGACGGCCTCGGGCAGGCTGCTGCTGCTGCTGGCTCCCGGGAGGTGACGAAGCCAGGCAGGCGCGGGGCGGGGGCCCCTTCCCAGAGGGAGGCAACGCCCCTGCTCCTGGCTCAGTGGGACGGCTGAGGGGCCAGGCAGGCACAGGGTTTAGCCCTGTAACGCCCCGTTTCTGTCTCCCCAGCCCTGGCGTGCAGGGACTGCTGCTCTCGCCTGCCCGGGCGCGCCGAGCCCTGCATCATTTGCGTCTCGCACGAGGCCCGTACGCGGCTCCAGCCCTGCGGCCACGCCAGCTTCTGCCACTGCTGCGCCCAGAAGGTCCTCGGCAGCAGCAGCCGATGCCCACTCTGTCGGCGGCAGATACACAGCCTGGGAGAGGCCGGCCCCCCAGCCGACAAGGAAGGGAGCCTGAGCGCGACCAGCAGCGGCCCCAGATGCTGCCCTGCCCGGCCCTGCCAGCGCCCTGCCTGCAGGCAGCCAGGGAAGAATGCAACAAAGAGTCCTCTGCAACCTGCAAAAAAGCCTCCTCCACCGAGCCGTGGCACGCGGCCGAGCAGGCACACAGAGGCCTGCGGGGCAGGAGTCTGCCCGCTACCGACGGGCCCCGCTCCACCCTGCAGCCCCGCCCCGCCCCGGGAAGGACGGCACAGCTAGGACTGGCCCATGGCCTTGCCAGCTGGGTGGAAGCGGAGGCAGACGGCAGCGACCCTCCCCACAGCCCAGCCCTGCCTCCTCCGCCCGCCTCGCCGCCTGCACCCGGCGCCGCTGGTGGCTTTCCCTGGCTGTCCCGCACCCAGCCCCTGGGCTGCTCGGAACTCAGACGATCTGCACCGAGCCGAAACCCGCCCAGGAGCAGGGACTTGGTGCAGCGGGAGCCAGGGAGGCGAGAGGCTCCCATCTCCTGCTGTTTCTCACGGGTCCTGGGCTGGAGCCCTGGCGGGAGTTTGTCTTCTTTCCAGTACCTGCAAGGGGAGGGAGTGGGATTTCGACTGCAGCAAGGGAGGTTTAGGTCGGCCGGGGGGAAAACCGTCCTGGCCGGGGGGTGAGGCTCTGGCGTGAATTGCCGGGGGAGGCTGTGGAATCGCCATTGTGAGAGACATTTAAGAGCGGGTGGAACACACGTGTCCGGGACGGGCTGGCTGGTGCTTGACCCGCCAGCCAGGGCAGGGGCCGGGACTTGATGACCTCTGGTCCCTTCCGGGTCTAGGATTCGAGGATTCGGTCCGTGCCGGAATGGAGGCGAGTGGGTTCAGACACAGGGTGCCCAAGCCACAGGCCAGCTCCAGGCCCAGTGCTGGGCGGGGGGCACTCAGCTTTGGGTCTGAACTCCACAGCTCTGAGCTGCCTCTGGGGACAGGCCCTCCTAGCCTCACCTGCCCCTTTCCTCTCACCCCATCACCCTGGCTCACACGTCCCCTTGGGCGGCTCTCAGCCAGCTCAGAGATGTGGGCGAGGTAGCCAGCCAGAAGCGACTGGAGCTGGGAGGCTTCCACCTCCTGGCCAGGCCCATAGCATGGCTGCCCCACAGCCGCGGCCACCATGCACAGAGCTGTGCTCTGCCCGAACCCACAGGCAGGAGGTTGTGCTCTGGCCAGCCGCCAACGGGAAGAGGGGGAGTTTTGAACTGACGCTGTCGCCTGCTGGGGAAGTCGCTTGCGTGGCTGGAGGAGACAGAGGGATGGCCAAAGTGGGAACCAGGCTTGGAGGAGTCGGTAACTATCCAGGCCATGAGGTGTCTGGGCGAACGGATGTGTGCGGAGAAGGAAACGTTTAGTCCGATGCAATCAGGACAGACGTCCATTGGGGAAGATCTAGACGGTGCTTGGCCCCCATGAGGGACAGGACACGACCTCGCGAGCTCCCTTCCAGCTCTCGTGTTCTACGGGTCTGGTTATTTCTTCTCTGGGGTTTGGTGCAGGGCTTCTCCGGCTGAGTGAGGCCTGGCCCTACCCTGTCACTGAAACTGCCACCCGGGGACGTGATTCTCTGTGGTTTAACCCACCTGGCGGGAGTTGCTCTTAACACCTCCCAGCCGAGCATGCGCCAGTGTTTTGTTCTGGTAATAAATGCCATTTTTTAAGACAAAGATTTGATTCCTGTGCCCTGGAGAAGGGTCTGCGCACACCCAGGCCCAAGACCGGCAGGGCAGCGAGCAGATTGCAGCTAACTTCTTCCTATGCCCTGAGGACGCTCTGATGCAGAAGCCTATAGAGATAAGGTATTTTAAGGCCTCTTGTGGCTCCCACCTTCCGGGGCTCAGCCTTTGCCGCCAGCCCTGGCCACTGCATGGAGAGAGGCCTCCGTGGACGTGTGTGAGTGGTGCGTGCTTCCCATTCTCCGCCCGTGCAGAGCACGCTCAGGCGTACGCAGGGTGCGGCTCAGCCCCGGGTGGGCCCAACTCACCGATGCCGGCTGCTGGGCTGGCTGCCGCACCGGGGTGGGAACCCAAAGGGGGCTGAAGCCAGGGCTGAGGCTGAAGCCACAGGCGGTTTTGGGTTTGTGGCAATGAGTCACTTGAGCCCGGCAGGAAAGGGGCTCTGCGACGGGCCCAGGCAGGGCGGTATAACGGGGGCCAGGGGTCCCCAGGCCCTGCACCCCAGCTGCAGCAGGAGTGACTCACTCGGCAGGTGGACCAGCAAAGGTTTATTAGGCAACAGAACGGCGGCATGGTACCGACTCGTCCGCACGGCCGCCAGCAGTGACCTGCCTGCCCCATGGCGGGGGGGAGGAGACCCCCCCGAGGGGACCCCAGGCCGGGCTTCCCAGCCTGCTGTTGTTCCGCGCCAGGCTCCAGACCCCCCACTCGCTTACTGCCGCCTCCTCTGCGTTCGGGTGGGAGGTGTCACCTGCCCGCGTGGGTTCCCGCCAGCCGGGGGTGCCACCCCCTGTGTGAGCCGCTTATCCCGCCCCCCCCCCCCAGCATGTCTCTCCCCCTTCCAGGCCCACCCGAGCGGGGGTCACCCGACTTTCCATCTGGGGGAGCCCCCCCCATAACTCTCAGCTCCCCCAGGGGTCCCCTCCTGCTTCTGCACCACCGGGGAACCTGGTGGGCCCTTGGGGCGCCCCCCTGGGTGCAAACAGCAGGTGGGACAAGTGCTCTTCGGTCCTGCGGGTGCCGGTGCATAAAGGCCTCCAGCATCTGCCTCAGCGTCCCAAGGACCCTCCCCACCAGCCCGTCGGGCCGGGAGCGACTCCCCCAGGCCCAGGAGAGCCAGATGCCGGCTTCTCCCACGAGCGCCAGAGCAGGCAGACACGAAGTCAGCCCCTGGTCACCGAGGAGCTCCTGGGGGGACCCCACCCTGCTGGAAATGGCCAGCAAAGTATCCACCCCCGTGTCAGCCCCGGTAGAGGGCAGAGCCACGGCCTTGGGGCAGCGACATCCAGCCCCACCAGGAGGCATTTATTCCCCGTCCGGCTCGCCGTGCCGGTGGGCCCAGCTGTATCTATCGCTGCCTTCTGGGGAGGCTTCTCTACAGCTGTCTCACGGCGCCTTTCCCCCAGCCTCGGGCTCGCCCCACCCTCTGGCAGGAGCCGCAGGCCCGGCAGTACCGCTGTACGGCCGCGAATATCCCCAGCCAACAAAAGGCCTGAAGCAGCTCAGCCGGGTGCGCCGGATCCCCGGGTCGTCGTGGGCCAGGCGCAGCAGCCGGGGGCAAGACCTTCGGGGAAACTCCAGCTGCTGCTGGACCCCCCGTGAGCCTCCTTCCCCCGGGGGAGCCACTCCTGGTGCAGGAATCCCCTCTCCCCCAGGAATCTCTCTGGACGGGCTCCCCCAGGGGCTGAGCCGCACCCCGGCCAGCCCAGCCCCTCCGCGGCCGTAAGGAGGGGTCTGCCTGCCCCTCGGCCTGGAATCCAGCAGCTGGGACGGGACAGGGACCTCTTCCCCACCACCGCCTGGGCCCGGAGTCCCAGCCCTGCTGAGCCCTGTGCCCGATGGGATGGGCCCCTGTGCCCCCTGCCGGGTGCCCTCCCCCGGGTCAGGGCCACAAACTCCTCGCTGACTCTGGCTGTGGGTAGTGATCAGAGCACTGGGGGGTCCTTCCGGCCTCTCCTGTAGGTCGCCCCCCATCAGCACCTCCGCTGGCAAGTGCAGGGGCACCCCCACGTCCTTGGGGCCCCCTTTCAGATGCACCTGGGCTGCGGGTACCTTGAATGTGGGGGGGCCTGTCTGTGCCTCTCAGGGACAGCTGGGGGTTGGCACCGTGCGGTCTGGGCCCACTCGCTCGGGCCGGGCCAGCGTCACCTCCGTCCCCATGTCCCCAAAGCCCGTCACCTTCCCGCCCCACCTCCAGGGGCACGGGGCGGTCGCAGCGCAGGGCCGCCCCCTCCTGCCCCCACCCGGCACAGGGAGACGCCCGCCTCTGGGTGTCAGGTCTCCCGGAGCCGCTACCCCCCCAGGCCTGGGCCGCCAGCTCCTCTGACCCTGGGCCTGCCTGGGGACTTGGGGCACTGGCCTATCTATGCCCCTCCTGCCCACGGCGATAGCAGCCCGGGTCTCATTGTGGCCCTGGGGCCGGCTGCTCTGCCCAGGCCCGGGCTGGCCCTTGTGGGGGGCGGGGGGCTGGCCCTGTCTCCTAGGCTCGCCCCATGGGTATTGCTCTCCATGGCACAGCCAGGAGCTGGTCTCTCCGGGATTCCCTTTCACGCCTGGCCCGGCTGTCCAGGAACTCATCCGCCGGCTCCCCTGTGCTGAGTGGGTCCTCTGGCTTCCGGTCCTCATCAGGTCAGGCGGACGTGCTGCACCGAACCGTTCCAGGCCCATCCGCTTAACCAGGTCCTCTGCGGTCTGGGCCCCCGGCCCAAACACCCACTTGCACAAGTATCGTGTCAGGCGGGAGGCAGGTCTGCATAGATTCTGCTCCAGCCCCTTCTGCACCTCCTGGAACGTCTTCCTGTACGTCTCAGGGGGTCAGCCCGCACTTACGCAGCAGGGCCTGGCTGACCGTTCCTAGTCCTTGGGCTGCAGCCCCTCCAGCTGGCTGAGCATCGCTCCGGCCTTCTGGTCCAGCCAGGGGCTGAGCTGTCGGAGCCATTCGGCTGGGGGAACCTGGTGCAGCTCACAGGCTCTCTCGATGGAGGTGAGAAACCCATCCAGGTCCTTACACTGGGCCAGCACACACGTCTCCAAGTGCCTGGCTGCCCCGGGCCTCCTGGCGCTCTCCCCGCTCACCGCAGCCGGGGCCTCTCAGCTGCTCATGCTGCCGCATTCTCTCTCTCTCTCCTGTTCGTGCAGCTGCTTTGCCCAGGCTTGGCGTTGCTCTTTCCAGCCCCACAACTCTTTTGCTCTTGGGTCAGTCACCAGCCACTTCAGCTCCACGGAGGAGGTTCTGCTGCGACTGGCCGCACGGATCCCAGCAGCCCTGGGGTTTATGCGGCTCCTCCCAGCCCCATCCTGAGCCTCAGCTGGGCAGGGGTCTGGAGTCTTCCCAGGGCCCGACTGGCAGCTCCCCCAGGGGTCTGGCCCCAACTCCAAGGCGCGATCGTTCCACTCCCGCCGGGTGGTGGGGAGGGTCCTGGAGGTTGTCCTCTGCGGCCTCCAGCCCTCCCCACACTAACTGCCGCCTCTCATTCAAACCCAGCTGGGCTCCTCCTGCCCTGTTCTGTGGGGGGACAGACGTGTTACTGGCCAGCTTAGGTTACAGCCAGCCAGGGGAGCTCTGGGGGGGGGAGATGCCACGGGAGGGAGACCCCGGGTGACACTCACTGTTACACGCTTTGGGCTAGATCCTGGGCCCGGCTCTCGCCTGCCGGGTGACCCCAAGCAAGCAGGAGCGGTGGCTGCGAGCCCGTCTTTGGGGGCTGGGAGAGTCACGCCGGACACGCGCCAGCCCGGAACGGGGCATCGTTTGGGGTGAAACGTAACCCGGGGCGTAAAGCCCCCGGGCCAGATTCTGAGCACGCTTACGCCAGACGCGACGGGAAGAGAGGCCCCGCAGAGCCTGCCCGGAGCCCTGCGCCGTATCCCGGGGAGCTGGGCCTGTGCTTTGCAAAGCCATTGGAACATCTGACCCCGAAAGCGGCAGCATGTCCCTCGGGGGTGACGCTGGACGTCTGCTTGTCTTCAGTGATCACCACCCCCACCCTGGCGTGGGCGAGGGCCGGGACACGCCTGCCTTATGGGAGGTGGCCGTCACTGGATAGCAGCGGGGGCTGGCGGCTGCCTGAGATCTGGAGGTGTCAGGCCAGAGGGGTCCAGGTTCCGTCCCCCCGTGCTGCTGGCCAGAGGCTGGGGCATGCCGTGTAGGGTCCTTTGATCTCAAGGGTTTTGATCCCACTTCATACCAGCGAGGCCAATGGAGCAGCTGTGCCCCAGCGCAGCAGGCAGGCCAGCAGCGTCCCTGGCTGGGCTACACCGCAAGCGCCGGTCAGCAGAGGCAGGAAAGGAGCTGCGAGACGTGCGTTGTACCCATACCCTGTGGGCCCCTGGCCAATAGGGGACTCTGGAAAAACAGGCACCCCGGCAGAAACCCGCTGCAGGGTGCTGGAAGCCCGGAGAGCTGCCAGAAGCCCTGGGTGCCTGGGGAAGACCCAGCTCCTTGACCCCGGTCCCCAGCAGAAGCATCAGGGCAGGACAGGAGAAGACGCAGCACCTGGACCTCATCTGCCACCCCAGGACTGGAGCAGCTCCTGCCGGGCCTCAGAGCTAGAGGAGGCGCAGACAGGCGGTGGGGGGCGGAAGGGGGCAGGGCTGTGCGGAAAACGGGGGCAAGGCCACAGCCGGAAGGGCTGGGACGGAGCCACAGGCTTGGATCCACCCCACTTGCTCCCTAGGGCACCAGCAAACCGTATTCCACCGCAGCCTCGACCTGAAGCTCCTCACCGCTTACATCATTCTGTCCGTCTTCCAAGGGCACAGGCTGGCACGGCCACCTCTCCGCCTCGTTCCCCCCGTGAGGCTCCCACCGCCTGAGCTCCTGCCTCTGCAGGGGGGATTCCTTCCAGGCTGGGCAGCCCCCTGCACTCCAGAGGTGGCGGGGCGGTGCCCGAGTGCAGGCACACCAGGTGGGGGAAGGTGGGCACAGGCCTTGGCAGGCTAGCGCCCAGCCCCACCCCTTTTGCCTGGGGGCCTGACTCCTCCAGGCCCACTGGTGTCCAGCCCCCACCCAGCTGTCCCCGGGCACTGGCCAAATCTAGCTCCCAGCTCCCTCCCCGACCAACATACGGATAAGGACTGCAAAGGGTCTGTGTAGCCCCCAGGCTTCCTGGGGGTGCGGCACTGTCCCCTGGAGCGGCACCGAGACCACCCACAGAGAGAAAAAAGGGGGCTCCTCTACCCCCCCACCCAAGCTGGAGGCAGCTGCCTTTACCACAACCTGGAGCGGCTCCTGCACCAAGCTCTGGGGGTGCTCGGTTCAAGGCTGCCCGGGGGCTGTTCTGCTTGCACTGGGTTTTTATTTCCTTTATTCACACCCCTTTCCTCTCTTGCAGGGCTCTTAACAGCCTGAAATTGCCAGACACACGCCTGCTAAGCCCCAGATTTGCCCCCCCAGACACCTCACACCTCACTACCAGCAGCAGAAGCCCGGTGAGGAGGTGCTGGCACCTGGCCCTGCTGGGCATCCCCGTCCGTGCTGGGCAGAGCGCGGTGAGAAAGCACAGCAGAGCTGGCTGGCAGCGCCGAAGGAAGCCGAAGGGTCGTTTGTCCCTTTGCCTCCCCTGGTAGCCAGTCACTTGCCTGGTTCTCCCCAGGAAGGAGAAATGACCACATCCACCCTGGGAATTTCGCACGGCTGTTTATATTCACAGGACCTACCGTCCCTGGGGAGCCAGCTGGCCAGCAGGCGTGACCCCCCAGCAAGCCAGCAGGCGTGACCCCCCCAGCTAGCCAGCAGGCGTGACCCCCCAGCAAGCCAGCAGGGCCGGAGCTGCTCTGTCCCTTCTGTGTGAGACCCAGCCCTGCTCAGCACGGCCCCCATCCCGGGCAGCAACCAGTCCCCCAATCCCAGGCCCAGCCCTCCAGCATGCCAGGGAGTGGCACAACCCCCTGGCCCCAGAGTTCCTGGCAGGCTGCTGAGCAGTGCAGCCCCCTGGCACCCCTATGGCAAGCCCGGCCTGTAAACACGCACCGATTTTTGCAATAAGCCAAAAGCCAGGCTGGTCCCATTGCAACGCGAGGCCAAAGACGCCAGCCCCTAACCGTCCCCCCAGCGCGCAGCATGGGACTGTGCACCAGCCCTCTGGCCACGGGCCCTGCCTGCTGGGCACCAAAAATAAAACGCAATGAGCCGCAAGCTGCAAGAAGCCGAACACCAGCAAACCTGCCTGGCTCGTTGAACCGGAAACAAGCCACGTGTCCGGCGCTTTTAAGCAGTTTTGGTAAAAAGCCAGCGACGTGGGGGCGCAGTCATGCAAAGCAGGGTGGGAAGGTGAGCCTGCCCCGGCCTGGGAGACCACAACGCTGGTCAGGGGAAGACCAGGCACCAGAGGGAACTTGCAGGCGTTCTCTGGGCATCATGGTTCTGCCGCTCGTTCCTCCATCCCGTGGCAGGTTTCGGGTCCCCTGCGGGGAGGTTCTCCAAACCTCCTGCTTCGACCTGCGCGGGCTCGTATCTCGACTGACACCAGGAAGCGTGAGGCAGACGGCTGCGACCCCGCCCCGGCTGGCGTGGCTCCGGGAGCACCGCTGCCGGGTTTCAGAGGCTGGCGTGCAAGCCAGGTCTGTAAGCAGCCCGTCTGCCACACACCCAAGCCCTGCTGGGTTACGTGCTGGGTCTCCTCTCTCCAGACAGTGCATGAGTGGCAAACGGGGCTCCCTGGAAGCTGAGCACTGGCAGCCGCCCAGGAGAGGTTCAGGCGTTACCCAGCTGGTTAGCAGAGCGCCCCCAGCACCCTTAGCTGGCAGCGTGCACATCTCCTGGGGGCGCACGTGTATCCGTCACCAGGAGCAGTTTGCACCTGGGCCCGGGTGGCCTCGTGGCTGGGGCCCCTGGCCAGAGCTGTTGGGTGGGTCCGCAGCCCTCACCCGAGTGTCTCTGGGTTGAGTCTGGGGCACAGCCCTGAGAATTTAGCTCCCCCTTTTGGCAGGAGAGGGGTTCCCCAGGGAGGGGCTCCCAGCTCCCCTCAGTGCCCGGGGGAGGGTCCTGGACTGCACCCTCCGGTGGGCAACCAGGTAGCAGCTCTGGCTCAGGCCCTGCTTCCTCAGAGCCAGCTCCTGCCTCTTGGCTGGTTAGCCCCAAACTGGGCCGACTCCCTCCCTTTATACCCCTCCAGGCCTGACACTGGTGGCAGGTGAACTGGGGCGGGGCTGATTGGGCCGACAGGCCTTGTTTAACCCCTGCCCTGCCTGGCCTCCCTCTCACCCTCCTACCAGAGTTTATTCTGCCCATGGATGGAAAAGACTGGAGGGAACATTGGCAGGAACCTCCCCGGAGGCAAGAGCAGATGTCAAGTTCCGTCGGCTGATCGAGGTGCCTGGTCCCTGCGCCTGAGACTTCAGATCAACGGCTCTCCGAGGGCCAGCCCTGCCGGAAAGCAACGAGCCACACCGAGTTCTGCAGAGCTGTGCGCCTCAGCGGGGCCCTGGGCACCGACGCTAAAACCCGGCTGGTTTTAATAGACAGCAGCTGTCGGCTTTTTTGAACCACTCCGGTGAATTCTCCAGCTGGGAGATTTATTGCATTTTGGACGACGATTCAAAGGAGCTGTGGGTCGTTTAGGGAGAACTTTTCCAGAGGCGAGGGGCTTGTACGGCAACAGCCCTGACCCAGTTACCGTCTCAGTGTGGAAAGAATACGAGCGTGGCCCCCCCGCAACATGATTAAAATCCCAGAGAGTCCAAAGGCATCTCCAATACACAATGTGCTGCTGACAAGAAATAGTCGTTTAGAGCATAGTGTTGTCCCAGGCCAAGGCTGGCCAAAGGTGCCTCACGTGAAGTCGGGACTTTAGACCAATAACAGACTAACGTGGAGATACAGGAGAACGTTTCCCCTTGGCAGGGCCAAGCGACGAAACCACTGTCACCACCTCATTCTGACGGGGAGCGCTCCCAAGCGAGGCTGAAGATGGTAGTGAAGGACAGCACCGGCCACTCTTCCGTGTTCAAAACTCAGGCAGTGGCTCGCCGACACAGGGAACTTGGCGTCAAAATCCCAAATATCAGGCTCTGCTTCTCTGTCTTCCAGTGTCTGCTCTGGGCTGGGGGATGGTCACGTCTTCAAGCTTTTCTCCACACTTCTGAGGGTGAGAAAAGTGTTTTGAAGGAAAACCAAGAACCCTGTGTGGTACCCAGAGGTACTGAGCCCTCATCTGGGGTGAGTGAAGTCTCTGCTCTACAGCCTTGGCTGAGAGCCAGCTGGCCTTTGGCTCATGTGGTAGAGTGCAGGGCTTTAGACCTTATGCTCACAGGTCTATCCCCGGTACCGGCAACCCGCATCTGTCGGTGTTACACACAAATTACAGAGCTCAGAGGCCGGGGGGTTGCAGAAAAAAATAGCCAGTAGTGTGAGACTTGTCATGAAACAGTGAACCCAAGTGCCTGTGGGTGTTGGAGCACTTCTGTTCTGCAAGCTGGTACCGTATCCTGTACGATGAAGAGAGCCACCGAACAGCCTGGCCAGAAACACCTGCCCACCCCTAGGAATCACGTGGCTGTGATGTCTCCCAGGTGCGCTCTCTGGTCAGCAAGATAATTCAGCAGCTCACATGCCTGCCGGAATGTGTTTGACCCCTGTCTCAGGTCCAAGTTCTCCTTGGAACCGCTGTCTAGGGACAGGTGCCTTTGACCATGAAAAGGAACATGGACACTGAAGTGAGAAAATAAATGAACGTTTATCAGACGTATGTTACTACAATGTCATCGTGTGCTCAGGAACAACAAGAAGTCCTGTGGCACCTGATAAACGAACAGATATTTTGGAGCACAAACTTTCATGGGCAAAGACCTTCGTCTGACAAAGCAGGTCTGTGCCCACGAAAGCTCACGCTCCAAAATACCTGTTCGTCTATAAGGTGCCACAGGACTTCTTGTTGTTCTCAGAGATAGACTCACATGGCCACCTCTCTGATCGTGTGCTCAGTAATTCTCCATGGAAGGTTTCAACAGGCAGAGAGTTACATGCTTGTTGTGTGGAGGCAAATAGCTTCTCTGACCTTCTGCAACACACGTGTGGTTTTTATTCATGTTCAACGTGCCGTTGGGAAGTTCTTTGTGCCCACACACATTCTCTGTCTCGGAAACCATGGAGTTAAACGAGGTGGGAGAGTCACACTGAAGCCCTGACACCCTGAATGAGGTGGTGACTATGGTTTTATTGCTTGGCCCTGCCAAGAGGAAGTGTTTTCCTGTTATTTGTTTAAAGTTATTACCTCACGTGGTCCACCTTTGGACAGCCTTGGCCCCAGACACAACTGTACTGTAAACAACTATTTCTTGTAAGCTGGTACTGGCAGGAGCACCCTGTGTATCTGAGATGTCTTTGGACTCTCCAGGTTGTTAATTACGTTGTGCGGCTTCTCTCTCCGAATACGCGCTGGTTCTGGTCCGAAGTGTGTTGGTAGCTCAGATTCCTCTGCAAGCTCCTGAGCATCAACTGCTAGTGACTTTTCAAACATTTCATCACTCCTGCATTGACAGGGGGAAGAGAGAGGCTTGGTGGCTTGAGCATTGGCCTGCTAAGCCCACAGTTATGAGCTCAATCCTTGAGGAGGCCATTTAGGGATTGGGGCAAATAGATGTCAGAGATGGTGCTTAGTCCTGCCAAGAGGGGCGGGACTGGACTAGATGACCTCCCAAGGTCCCTTCCAGTTCTAGGACATGTGTAGCTCCAATTTTTCTTTTTTTTTGGTGCTTTCCTCCCAAAACTTCTCGGTCAGTTTCAGCTGTTCTATAGCAGAGTTACTAATCATGGAATAAACCATTTTGTTTGTCTTGAAAGTGCTACATTTCTGCTGTTTTCTTTTATATAGCAGAGTGGACATCAAAGTCCTTTGCCTGCAGCTTCTGACTGCTAAGGTTAATCTTAAACCAGATTTCGCATCAGAAAATGAGTGAAGATACCAACTGGAACTTGCAAAGGCCATTTGCAAGAGCTTCTGCGTCCCCCTGCGCCGTACTGCCAGGGCATCGCGTCAAGGCCAGAGCATCAGAAATGTCAATTCATGAATCACACAGATGTTTCCAAACTCAAACCGAAGAGGCAAAAAATGGACCAGTTGAGGGTGCAAAACAAACATCCAGAGTAAACTTCTGCTTTTGAGGCCTAGATACTGCAATCCAGGCAGTTTAAGAGCAATTTGAGCAGATACAGCAGCTTGACTCAATACTCGGCTTCCTCAGAGCTGTAGATAGTTTGCAAAATAAAACTTCAAAACAGCTATTAAATTAGATCATTGCTTGTAGCTAGAGCCGGTGTCATGACGCGGGAATTCAAAGGATATAGATGTAGTAGATTTGTGCAGTGAACTGTAGCTACTTCATCAAGATTGCCACGATGTCTTCACATCTCAAGCCGTACAGACTCCCAGGCAGCGCTCCTGACATCTGCATTGCTCTGCACGTTCTCTTGACTCTTGCAGTTTCTGGTGCTAGCTGAGAGTGGTGCTTTTTAGAGTTAAAACCTCTGCTCTTCCGTCCTGAAACAGAGACTTGGTGGACTAGTCACCCTCTGGGCAGAACACAAAACAGCTTCGAAACTGTGACCTGGTCTAAACTAGGCTGCTAGGTCAAACTTATCATAGAACCATAGAATCCCAGGGCTGGAAGGGACCTCAGCAGGTCACACAGTCCAACCCCCGCCTAAAGCAGGCTCAACCTCGACTAAATCATCCCAGCCAGGACTGCTTCAAGCCAGGATTTAAACACCTCTAGGGATGGAGGTTTCGTCACCTGTCTTGGTAACGCATTCCAGTGATTTACCACCCTCCTGGGGAGAGAGTTTTTCCTAATATCTGACCTACACCTCCCCCTCTGTAACTTCAGCCCATTGCTCCTTGTTCTGCCGCCCGTCACCACTGAGAACAGCCTCTCTCCAGCCTCTTTAGAGCTCCCTTCAGGAAGTTGAAGGCTGCTCTTAAATGAGCCCTCACTCTTCTTTTCTGCACAGTAAATAAACCCAAATCCCTCAGCCTCTCCTCATAGGTCATGTGCTCCAGCCCCTTATTCATTTTCGTTGCCCTCCACTGAACCCGCTCCAGCACATCCACATCCTTTCTATACTGGGGGCCCAGAACTGGACACAATACTCCAGATGTGACCTTACCAGTGCTGAGTAGAGGGGAATAATAACTTCTGTAGATCTGCTGGAAATGCTTCTCTGAATGCACCCCAATATGCCACTAGCATTCTTGGCTACAGGGACACACTTTACACATATCCAGCCTTTCATCCACTGTAATCCCCAGGTCCTTTTCTGCTGCACTGCTACTTAGCCAGTCGGTCCCCACCTTGTAACAATGCTTGGGATTCTTCTTTCCCAGGTGCAGGACTCTGCACTTCTTGTTGAACCTCATCAGATTTCTTTTGGCCAATCCTCCAGTTTTTCTAGGTCACTCTGGACCCTGTCCCCACCCTCCAATGTATCTACCCGACCCCTTAGCTGCATTAAATTAACTTAGCTACATTAAATCAATTTTCTTAAGAATAAGTCCAAGGGCTTTACCACTAACTTTAAGGGCTCCCAAGGTCAATTTTGGTACTCCGGCTTTTCACAAGGACTAAAACCAAATTCGACCTTGCATGGTTGACTTAAGGGTAGTGAAATTCAACATTCTTGACGTCCTGAAGGTGTCCCACAGTGCTCCAGTGTGACCAGTCTGGCCACCACTTTCAGCTCTACTGCTCTCCAGAGCCGTGTCTACACGTGCACGCTACTTCGAAGTAGTGGCACTAACTTCAAAATAGCGCCCGTCACGGCTACACGTGTTGGGCGCTATTTCGAAGTTGAAATCAACGTTAGGCGGTGAGACGTCGAAGCCGCTAACCCCATGAGGGGATGGGAATAGCGCCCTACTTTGACATTCAACGTCGAAGTAGGGACCGTGTAGTCGTTGTGCATCCCACAACATCGAAATTGCGGGGTCCACCATGGCGACCATCAGCTGAGGGGTTGACAGACGCTCTCTCTCCAGCCCCTGCGGGGCTCTATGGTCACCGTGTGCAGCAGCCCTTAGCCCAGGGCTTCTGGCTGCTGCTGCGGCAGCTGGGGATCCATGCTGCATGCACAGGGTCTGCAACCAGTTGTCGGCTCTGTGGATCTTGTGTTGTTTAGTGCAACTGTGTCTGGGAGGGGCCGTTTAAGGGAGCGACTTGCTGTTGAGTCCGCCCTGTGACCCTGTCTGCAGCTGTGCCTGGCACCCTTATTTCGATGTGTGCTACTTTGGCGTGTAGACGTACCCTCGCAGCGCCTATTTCGATGTGGTGCTGCCCAACGTCGAAGTTGAACGTCGACGTTGCCAGCCCTGGAGGACGTGTAGACGTTATTCATTGAAATAGCCTATTTCAATGTTGCTACATGGAAATAGGCTACTTCGAAGTAGCGTGCACATGTAGACGTAGCCCAGGTGTACAAGAAGCACCTGTTTGAATGTCATTTCCTGTTTGGCCAGCAGGATGAGCAGAGCAGACAGCACACCTCAGCCATGAATGCCCAGGTCACTGGCAAGTTCCAGCATGAAGCAGGCAGGAGATCCAGGGCATTGCTGCTGGGGAGCAGGGAGGGAGGGTAAAGCTGAGCTGGCAGAACTATGGAGCAGCAAAAGAAATGCAAACGTCTACACCAAGATCATAGTATCACAGGGCTGGAGGGGACCTCAGGAGGGCATCTAGTCCAGCCCCCTGCTTCAAGCAGGATCTACCCCCACTAAGTCATCCCAGCCAGGACCTTGTCCAGCCAGGACTTAAAAACCTCCAATGCTTCACCACCCGCCTGGCGAAGTAGTTTTTCCTAATATCCAGCCTACTCCTGTCCCTCTGTAACTTCAGCCCATTGCTCCTTGTTCTGCCATCTGCCACCACTGAGAACAATTTCTCTCCATCCTCTTTAGAGCTCCCCTTCAGGAAGTTGAAGGCTTCCATTAAATCACCCCTCAGTCTTCTCTTCTGCAAACTAAACAAGCCCAAATCCCTCAGCCTCTCCTCATAGGTCTTGTGCTCCAGCCCCTTAATTATTTTTGTTGCCCTCTGGCGAACCTGCTCCAGCACATCCACGTCCTTTCTATACTGGGGGGGCCCAAAACTGGACACAATATTCCAGACGTGGCCTCACCAGTGCTGAACAGAGGGGAGCAACCACTTCTCTAGGTCTGCTTGCAGTGCTCCTCCTAATGCTCCCCAGTATGCCATTAGCCAAGGGCACACTGTTTACGCATATCCAGCCTTTCAGCCTAAAGGAACCCCTAGGGTCCTTTTCACTGTACTACTGCTGAGCCATTTGGCCCCCAGCCTATAACAGTGCTTGGGATTCTTCCTTCTGAAGTAAAGGGCACTACACTACCCCCTGTTGAACTGCATCAGATTTCTTTCGGCCCAATCCTCTAATTTATCACTCTGGATCCTGTCTGTACCCTCCAGTGTATCTACCTCTCCCCGTAGCTTAGTGTCACCTGCAAATTTGCTGAGGGTGCAATCCAGTCCCTCATCCCAGTCATTGATACAGATGTTGAACAACACCAGCCCCAGAACCGAGCCTTGCGGCACTCTGCTTGAAACCGACCGCCTCCAGATATTGAGCCATTGACCACTACCCGTTGGGCCCGACCATCAAGCCAGCTTTCTATCCATCTTATAGCCCATGGATCCACTCCATACTTCCTCAACTTATGGGCAAGAATTTTGTGGAAGACTGTATCAAAAGCTTTGCTGAAGCCAAGCTATATCACATCCACTGACTGCCCCATGTTCACAGAGCCAGTTACCTCATCATAGAAGCTAATCAGATTGGTCAGGCAGGACTTGCCCCCTGGTGAATCCAAAACAGAGAAGGAGCCGTGCTAGTCTATACACTATCAAAACAAAAAAGCAGTCAAGTAGCACTTTAAAGACTAGCAAAATAGTTTATTAGGTGATGAGCTTTTGTGGGACAGACCCACTTCTTCAGCCCAGAGCCAGACCAGAACAGACTCAATAGTTAAGGCACAGAGAACCAAAAACAGTAATCAAGGAGGATAAATCAGAAAATCAAGGTGAGCAAATCAGAGAGTGGAGGGTAGAAGGGGGGGAAGTCAAGAATTAGATTAAATATTGAGTTTGTTCTGGTGCGGCTCTGGTTTGAAGAAGTGGGTCTGTCCCACAGAAGCTCATCACCTAATAAATTGTTTTGTTAGTCTTTAAAGTGCTACTGGGCTGCTTTGTTGTTTTGATAGTATATAAACTAGCCCAGCTCCCTGTCTGGTGCTTACCCATGTGTATCTCATAGAACTGGCGTACTTACCCAGCTGCAAATGACACGCTAACTTGTGCATACATCCACATGCATCTCTCATAGAACTGGAAGGGAACGTGTTTGTAGAAAGCGACTTCAGCATCTCTGACTGGAGCCCTATACCCCGTTCCGCTGTGGAAGAAGAAATTTCAGAACTGAGACTCCCTCGCTCTGTAATTACCGTGCACTGACACCTTGTGGCCAGTCGCAAGGTTTAAGAACGTGGCATGCGTCTTCCTTGGCAGGAGGGGCCATCATTGTCATCTTGCCTGAACTCCTGCATGTTGCAGGCCTCAGACCCCCCCCTCCCCGGACCCACCCTGCACGAGCCCCTCCCCTCTGGCTGAGCGACTGACTTCCTCAAATCACAGCTGAAAGATTTCACATTCGGAGCGTTTTCCAAACCCGCAAGCAAACCACATGCCCAGTGGTCTGCAACCCGCAAGCCCAGAGCTGCAGGCAGCTCGTTCAGAACTTCTTTGTGGCTCCTGACACTAGAACTGCCAAGTTCAAAACCCCTCCTGATTATTTTCGATAAACAGCGAACACCTAAAAGCCCCAAAATGCACATCTGCTAAGTAGCAACTGCTGTGTGGTGGCAAAACTCCCCCAAGAGTCCTCCAGAGAGAGAGAGACGGTTGGGGAGTGACAGTCAGGAAGACATTGGTACAAACACGCTTTACACACACAAAGTTTGTGAACGTCCTGCGGGAAACACGTGGCAGATTACAACTGTTTGTGCGTGCGCTGGTCTTAAAATAGGGGCTACAGAAGTCTGGTTTGATGTTATTTATTAAGGACCGTCTCACACTCACATGCACTGTGGCTCTGGGATTACCGAGTTTTCCCCGAACCTGGAAGAAATGGCTCATCTTGCTCTTTTCGCTGCCACCCCATGTGGCAAAGGAAGGTGAAAAATTCCTATGGTCTCTGCCCATCTGACCTGGGACAAATCCTCCCATCAGCCCCACCCTGAAGACTAACAAAATGATTTGTCAGTCTTTAAAGTGCTACATTGCTGCAGCGTTGGTTGTTGGGGCACAGACTAACACGGCCACCTCTCTGTTACTGGGCCCACCCTGGACATGTGTGCAAGAGCCAGCAGCCAGACACCTGGGAAAGAATTCACTGTCATGACTCAGTGTGTTCACTATCCTGGGCCCCGTCTCCAGCCATCGGGGACTGGGGATGTTTGCTGCAGGAAGTGGCCAATGGGCCACTGGCAGCCCTGGAGCACCCTGTAATAGGACGGGATTGCTGGGCACAGCTAAGGAAACCAATACAGGCTGACTTTGCTTAAATCCAGGCCACTTCCAGCCCCAGCCTGGGATTCCCGTCTCACTAGGGTAAATCCAACCAGCCACAACAGCACCTCTGCCAGCCCCATGGGCCAGCCAGACCCTCCCCGACCCACCCTGCACCAGCCCCTCCCCTCCAACAAACCCCACCACACCAGCAAACCCACAGACTTCCCAGCTGCTGTACCGGCCCAGCCCAGCAACGCCCTATTCTCAGGAGAGAGGTTATTAAATGTATTTCACCAACACCACACAGATTCTTCTGGCCCCCAAAGGGTCCGGACAGAGTCCCCAGTCAACATACGCTCGGCTCTTACCCAGATCACCACGCTCACAAGCCCTGCAGATCGAAGCATCCAGAGGCATATCAACAAAAGAAAACAAACCGAAAGAAAAGAACAGGGCTAGCGAGAAGAATGGTTACGGCGATACGTTACATCCATCCATCACAGCTATTGATGCAGCCAGCGATGTTTGATGCTGCTCCTTGGAAGTCCTTGCCAGTGTCCTTTTGAGGGACGGGTCCCGCTCCAGACAGGCTCAACTCATGAGGACTGAAGAACGAAGCGGGCCCCTGCCAGGGCCCCCCTGATAGATTTTTCTATGCAGAGGGAAAATCCCTTTCTTCTGCCACGGGTTTGGCTGACCACCTGACCAGGCGGGTTACCAGGCTGTGCTGATCATGTGTAGTAACCCAAGAGGAACGTCCCACGTCCCGATACGTGTATTGGTCATTTGGGGCTTTGTTTAGGCCATTTTCTTGGCTGCAGTGAAGATTCGTCTCCTGTTGCGCTTCTCAGCAGTAAAACGTTTCTAATGCAGCTGCACAGCTAAAATCGATGACTTTACACACAAACACGGCACAGGCATACCGAGATTCGGGGTATCACCAGCCTCACATGGTCCCGGCACAATATTTGGTGACAATGGATACAACGGACACATAAAGGGGTGCCGTATCCAATATAAAATCCGGCCATGTCACACCCCCCACACAAAATTGATGCAGGAAACGATGCAGTCACATCACTGAGGGCACCTTGAGGGCCTCCTGCTCTCGCCAACGCTTCGGCCACAACGTTCTCCTTCCCCTTTACGCGGCCGGTGTCCATGTCGTACTCTGGTGGGGCCGGACTCCAGCGCAGCAATCTGGAGTTGGTATCTTTGGCCTTGCGCAGCCAAACCAGCGGGACGTGATCCCTCAGCGCTGTGAACCTCCTGTGGTACCAGCAGGGCTGAAGCTGCTCCGCCGCCCACGCCGGCGTGTAGCGCTCCTCCTCGGTGGCGGCGTAGAGCCGCTCGGCCGGGGAGAGCTGCTTGCTCAGGTTCGCCAAGGGTGCCGCTTGTCCCCTGCGCCTCCTCGCATTAGCACCACCCCCAGCCCAACGTCGGACCTGTCAGTGGACAGCGGAAAAGGCTTGTCCGAGGTCGGGCTGCCCAGCACATGCTCCCTGGCCAAGGCCTCCTTCGTGCTATGGAAGCCCTGCTCACAGGCCTCTGTCCAGACCACCCGGTCTGGTTTCCTCTCTTCGTGAAGTCTGTGACGGGGCAACAATGTCACTGAACCCCTCACACACCTCTGGTAGTAGGTGGCCAGACCAATGAGTGACTGAACCTGCTTCTTGGTGCTGGGGGTCAGCCGGTTCTCAATGGCCTGCACTTTCCAGGGCTCGGGGCGCACCAAAAATGATTAGAGGCTTGCGCAAATGATTTTGCAATTGCATACATTGTAAATCACGAATACCCTCACTCTCTGATAAGGTGCTAATGAAGATGAATGCCTTTGTGAGGGTCCTAGAATTGGGCCTTGCTGCAGACATTGATAATCAGAACAAATGACCAGGTAGGATACTTCAGCCACTCCCATCTTGCACTTCGACACCTTGACAGTCAGGCTGGCCTCCCTGAGTCGGTGCAGCACCACCCCTGTGTGATTCAGGTGCTCTTGCCAGGAATCACAGAATATGGCCAGATCGTTTATATAGGCCCATCCCCGGCAGGACCTCATTTATCAACCTCATGAAGGTAGCCCCAGAATTCCACATCCCAAAGGGTTAAACCTTGAATTCATAAAGGCCGAACTCCACCATGAAAGCGGACTTCTCCTGCACATCTGCATCCAGAAGGATTTGTCAGTATCCCTTGGTTAGATCCATAGTGCTTATAAACTCATCTAAGCGAGCAGTGAACAAAGCAGCTAATGGAGTTTGCCTGGGAAAGCATCTGAGAGGAGCTCAGGCAAGTGTGGCTTTGGGGGGCTGCGTTGAGAGCTGGTGGGTTGAATATCTGTGTGTGTATCTAAGCATTTGTTTTGCAGAGAGGGGCAGTCTGGCAGAGTGCTTGGCAGTTTGATATGTTTGCAAGGTGTGAATTGGGAGGGCTTTGTTCCAGGTGGGCCTTCAGGGGTTGAATAGACTGGAGGCCAGGCTTTGAGCTGGGCCTAGCCAGCCAGCAGCCTTATAAGAAGGCAGCCACAGCAAACACTGTGAGCAGCCAACAGGGGCAGCTAACAGGGAGTTTGCCTTGGGGGTGAGCCCCATGCCCCAGGCCTGTCATAATTTGCTTCTCTTGTGCCCTTCAAGGCCGCACTAGAAACATCTAGGGGAACTCTCTGAAGGAAGGGGTATAGTGGACGGTGAAATGTAGGTGCCAAGTGCAAGCTGGAAGAGAAGGTTAGAGGACTTGAGGCCCAAATATCAACCCTCAGGTCCACCAGAGAAGGTGAGAGTTTCTGGATAGAAGGCACCATTCAGCACTGCAGGAACATGCTCCCAGCTGTACCCCCCGGCTGGAGCCTGTCTGCGTCTGGGCAGTGCCTGCACATGGGGCCCTGCAGATCTAGGGAAGCAGCTGTTCCCCTCTATTTGGCACTGGTGAGGTCACATCTGGAGTATTGAGCCCAGGTTTGGGCCCCCCGCTATAGAAAGGATGTGGATGTACTGGAGCAGGTTCAATGGAGGAAGTTGAAGGCTGCTATTAAATCACCCCTCAGTCTTCTCTTCTGTAAACTAAACAAGCCCAAATCACTCAGCCCCTCCTCATAGGTCTTGTGCTCCAGACCCTTAATCATTTTTGTTGCCCTCCGCTGGACCTGCTCCAGCAAATCCACGTCCTTTCTATACTGGGGGCCCAAAACTGGACACAATATTCCAGATGTGGCCTCACCAGTGCTGAATAGAGGGGAACAACCACTTCTCTAGATCGGCCCAAAATGCTCCTCCTAATGCTCCCTAGTGTGCCGTTAGCCTTCTTGGCTACAAGGGCACAGTGTTTACTCATATCCAGCCTTTCATCCACCAGAACCCCTAGGTCCCTTTCCATCGTACTGCTGCTGAGCCAGTTGGTCCCCAGCCTGTAACAATACTTGGGATTCTTCCATCCCACGTGCAGGACTCTGCACTTCTCCTTGTTGAACCGCATCAGATGTTCTTTGGCCCAATCCTCTAATTTATCCAGGTCACTCTGGATCCTGTCTCTACCCTCCAAGTATCTACCTCTCCCCTTAGCTTAGTGTCATCTGCAAACTTGCTGAGGGTGCAACCCAGTCCCTCATCCAGGTCATTAAAAAAGAAGTTGAATAACACCGGCCCCAGAACCGAGCCTTGCGGCACTCCACTTGAAACCGACCGCCATCCAGATATTGAGCCATTGACCACTACCCGTTGGGCCTGCCCATCAAGCCAGCTTTCTATCCCTCTGATAGTCCATGGAGCCAATCCATCCTTCCTTAACTTATGGGCAAGAATGTTGTGGGAGACTGTATCAAAAGCTTTGCTGAAGTCAAGGTAAATCACATCCACTGACTTCCCCATGTCCACAGAGCCAGTTACTGCATCACGGAAGCTGATCAGACTGGTCAGGCAGGACTTGCCCCTGGTGAATCCATGGTGACTACTCTTCATCACTTCCCCACTTCCAACTGCTCCAAAATGGAGTCTTTGATGATCCGCTCCCTGATTTCCCAGTGACTGAGGTGGGGCTGACCGGTCTATAGTTCCCTGGACTGTCCTTCTTTCCTTGTTTTAAACAGGGGCACTACGTTTGGGCACTACATATCCACTACGTCATTCCCCACCAGGATTCGATCCCGGACAGCCCTCCAAGCCGTCCCACTCAAGGAGCACCTTAGCCCTTGGCAGGTTTACCGAGTGCTCCAACAGCACCATGACTGTCACATCCTCCCCTGGCAACACATCCTCCGGCCTCACCAAGTGCCCTTTGGCTATAGCGATACCTGAGCCTGTATCTCGCCATCCCTGGCGCTCAACACCATTGACCTTTGCCTCCTGAACGAACCTCACTCTCCCTTTCCACGCCTTGGACCTGACCGCGAGCGAGCGAGCTGAGCTCTCCCAGCCCACCGGAGACGACAGGATTAGCATGAGCCACTGCAGTACCCACAGCCGAACCCCTGGGTGATGTTGCTGGGCCCCACCAGGCCTGGCTGGAGGCTCCTAGTGGCAGAGCTGGGGCTTATCATAGGGTTTGGGCCCGGGGGCCTAGGGCTGCCCCTGAGGTCTGGGCAGTTTGGCCTCATGTGGCTGGGTCTCCCACAGTGGTAGCGTGTAGCCTGCTTAATTCTGGAGTGGGGGTCCCTCTTTTCAGGGTTCCCAGGGGTTTCCCTGCCCAAGTCAGGCCCAGGTCTGTTCTTAAATCCTCCCTTCCTTCCCATGGGTGGGGAAGAAAGGGGGTGATTGCTCCTCCCACAGGGCCGGTGTCCTTCTTTAGCCTGACTCTGGGTGCGGGCATCGGCAAACCCCGCAGCCTGCAGGAAGACTCAGGCTCCCTGTCCCAGACAGCTGCCTGTACGTGGTCAGGGGAAATGGCGAGAAACTGCTCCGAAGCGATTAGCTCCAGCAGTTTCTCAAAACTCCCGTCTGCCTTGGCCCCCATCACCCATTTCTTAACAAAGCCATCGGCTTGTGAGCACATTCCCCACAGGTACAACCACCCAACATCCCGAGCCTCCCAAATATGACCCTGTGGGACTCAGGAGTGACCCTGCGTCGCCTCAGTACAGCATCTTTAAACCAAAGCGCCCTGATCCCCGAGTTCATTGAATACCTCCTGGCCTCTTCCCATCAGTCTGGTCAGGGGGCAGGCATTCGCTGCTCCTCTGGGGCTTAGTTCACCACGCAGAGGTGTTCACACGCCGACAGGAACTCCTTAATATCCTCGTTAGCTCAGTAAATGGGGCTGTTTCCGCTGCTCCTCCATTCTCCTTCACACCTGCGTGTCCTCCATCGAATGGGTGTGAGCCTCTTGTGCCAACACGTGTCTCGCTCTGTGTGCCAATCAGGTTTTCATCTTGGCCTCTTTCATACGAAGCTCAGTGATTTCTGGCTCACCCTTCCACTCGTTCGCCATTTCTACCCCATCTGTGGGGTCCCCAGCATCAGCCGTCTTCTGGGCCCTTTCCATCAGTAAATTGTCAGCTCCTGGTTGTAGGTTTGTTTCCAAAGGCAGCTTCCCTTTCTCTGCACAGTTTCTTCACTTGGGTCCCGATACTGTCGCAGACTCATTGCAACTGCAGTTTAACCAAAGCTCTCTCAAAACCCAAACCTCCAATTTAGAACAGCCTGGGGTCCTGATCCCAAGCTCGCTTGACCAAGTTGTGCAGGTCCAAACACGACTACCCCACTGTAATAGAAGGGGGCTTCTGGGCACAGCCAGAGAAATCAGTCCAGGGTATCTTTGCTTAAAATCCGGGCCACTTACAGCCGCAGGCTGGGATTTCCTTCTCACTAAGGCAAATCCAACCAGCCACAAAAGTACCTTTGCCAGCCCCATGGGCCAGCCAGAAGCCACACAGGCAAACCCACAGACTTCCCAGATGCTCTAACCCCTGGTCAGATGCTCTAACCAACCAACAACCCCCAACTAAGGAGAGAGCTTTCTAAAACCTATTTCACCAACACCACACAGATTGTTCTGGGCCCCAAAGAGTTCAACCACCGCCCCCGGTCAATATATATTTGGATGTTACCCAAATCACCACACTCACCAGTCCTTTAGATCTAAACATCCAAAGGTTTATTAACAAAAGAAAACAAAAAGGAAGAACAGGGTTAGGAAGAAAATTTGTTAAAGTAATACGTTACACAAGGCAATCACAGCTATTAATACAGCCAGCGATGTTCTATGCTGACTTTTTGAGAGTCTTTGCAAGTGTCCTTTTGAAGGATGGGCCCCTAGTCCAGTGTGATGGGGTTCTGGGGTCCCCCAAGCTCTGCACCCTGTCCGCAGGCAGGAGAGTCTCTCACTCAGCAGGAAAACAGCAGGTTTATTAGCCGACAGGACGCAGCATCGTACAGAGGAGTCAGTACAGCAGGCCGAGACAGCCAGTCCAATCCATGTTGGGGAGAGGAGGCTCCGAGGGGCCCCCAGAGCTGGGGCCTGGCCCCCTCCTTTGTCTCTCTCTCCCTCAGCCCAGACTAACTGCTTCCAACTCCCAGTTCCAATTCAAACCCCTCAGGCTCCACCTCCTCCTTTGTCTCCCGTACAAAGGTGTTACCTGGTCGTCAGGGTTACCCTCAGCAGGACCCCACACCCTCTGTGAGCCACTCACATACACACAGGTATCCCCCACTCCATCACATCTCTCCCCACTTCCAGACCGAACTGAGCGGGGTCACTCAGCCGGTGACCTGGGGAAGTTCGGGGCCCTCCCCTCGTGATTGGGCATCGGCTGTACCCTCGGTGCTTCCCTTGATGTGCACCACCTCCATGTCATAATCCTGCTGGGGGAGGCTCCAACTCAGGAGCTTGGTATTGGCCCTTTTCATGTGATGCAGCCGGACAAGTCCCTTTAGTTCCCTCAGGCTGGTTGGTCTCCCTGCTTCGGCCCCGGTCCGTCAGCCACGTTCTCAAGTCGGGCAGGCAGAGCCCATACAGATGCTGCAGCATCAACAGGTCAAATAGTTCTTTTCTGGTCTGGGCCCTGCCTTGTGTGACCACCAGCCCATACAGCTGCTCCGGCAAATGTTTGGAATTCAGTTACAGTCCAGTAAAAGAAGGTACAAATGCTTCCACCCTTGGCATTTAGCCAGACCACCAAAATGGTTGTGTGCCTCAGTTTCCCCTTCCATGCCACACAATAGGTTTGGAATGTTCCTCCTCACGTGAGAGGTTGCAAGACTAGTTACAGGGAACAACGGTGACATTTCAGAGTTACAGACTCCTTCAACATACAACTCATGCTTCTACATCAATGTCATCATGTCAAATGGCTCTTTCCAAACATTCAGTACATGGTACAATTCTACAGCTTTTGGTAGCAGCACCCCTTGGTTACAGCAGTCAGCGTGAGTAACAGAACAAACCCATTGCAACTGCACATTTACGTTGCTCTTTGGTAGACCACAACCTTTGTGCAACAGCCTTGAGAATCTGGTATTTTGGGGATAAATGGCTGAGGCCTTTCTTAGCACCATCAAGTTCTAATCTTCTCTCTTGCCCCCTGGGGTGGAAATTTGATCTCTCTGGCTGTGCCCTCCCTTCTAACAAGAGCTGGGCCATTGATGATCTCAGGGAGACGGCCCCCTCCCAGCCAGCCTGGAAATTTGCAAACCAAACTGCTTTCTGAGAGTTGTTTTGTGAGTCCCAGATGCAGAATCCACATGGAGGAATCCCTGTTTATCCCTTACTGGCCCACCAGGACCACAGCTCCTTTGTCCTTCCACCTCCAACTACTGCCTCCCCATGGAATCAGAAGTGGAGTCCAGTATAAGAATATAAGTGTTTCCACCATCTGGAGATGGGGATTTGCTGGCCCTCTCCTGCATCCTACAGAGACTGACTGTGCAGCTGTTTTACTTGGTTCTCACAGGGCTGCTCACATTCCCCGATAGTTTTTACTTTACTTGCACCAGCTTCCAATTCCTGAGAAGCTTTTACCCTGCCTGCTTTGGACCCTTGCAGAGCACAGCCAGTGGTTTCACACTCAGGCAGGTCCTGGCCATCAGGGGCTGAAACAAACTTCTCCCCAGGCAAAGGTCTGGCTCTGGCTCTTACAGACAAGCACCTTTCCTGTTCACTCTCCTCCACCTCACTCCCATTTTCTGCAGTCCCCACAGACGGGTCAGGAAAAGTTTCAGGGAAATTCTCTTCCTCAAGAGCTCCCCCAAACAATAACTCACCCCTGTCTGCCTCCACGGGGGCACTGCTCCCTTGAGCCACAACCAGCTGCTGGGTTTCACCTACACCCAGGATCACTTCTGGCCCATTAGGCAGATTCCCACGTAATCCCCCTCCAGGCAGACAGCCAGTACCACCGGACAGTAGGTCAGGGTCCCTTTCCTCCCTTCTGCTACCAGCTCCTTTATCTTCATCAGTCAGCGTAACTCCATTGCCCGTCTGTTCTTGTGTCCTGGCGAGAGGATGACTCTGGTAGGACAGAGTCCTCTCACCCCCTCCCAGTAACACCTCAGCATCAGGCAAAGAACAAGTACCAGAATCGTCTGGTCTCTGGGATTCCCTGATGATACTAACTGGATCAGACCGAGTTAAAGCATCACCCCCCCTGAGAGACACAGAGGCAGGCCCACTTCCCGTCTGGGCTTCAGCTGCCCTCAGATCCAGCTCTGGGATCTTGGCTCCATCTCGAGCCCCCACAGGCTCAGGCAAAGGATTCACTTCCCCAGAAGCAGAAGCACTTTTCTTGCGCCAAGGACCAGTGTCCTGAGCAGTGACACCACTGCCCATCCCAGAGCCATTCCCTCTGCTCCAGCCCCCATGGCTGGATTCAGAGTCACACCTGGAATGCTCTTTCCTGGTGGTTCCTTCTCCAGCCACCCCAGGCTGGGGAATCTTCCTCAGACAATGGGCTAGTTTCCTCATTGGCACCTTTTCCAAATGCAGGCTCTGCTCTCTCCCCAGGCTGCTGCTGCTGCTGTTCAACACAGACAGACAATGGGAGACACTCTCTCCTTTGTCCCAGCCCCCCCGGCTGGTCTCCACACACACACAGAAGGTGGAGCAGCTTCTCTCACAGACAACTTGCCATTCCCAGTGGACAAGCTGCTTTCCTGCACAGACACACAGGGACCTTCCTTGGCCCAGGCCTGGAAAACTCTTCGCAGGTCTGTCTTGGCCACTAGTAGATGATGGGTTGGAATCGCTCCTTCCCTCCTTGAGCTGTGGCAGGCCACTCGGTTCAGAGCTCCATGCAGTCCAGGGTTCCCTGCCCCGATCCGGGCTCACCTCTGCAGGATTCTCCTTAACCCTCAGCTCTGCCACTGCACATCCACGCTGCCTTGTCCAGCTTCTTTAATCTCGATTTCAGTTTCCAGGTGCTGCCACTTCACAGCGGAGTTCCTCAGTGTGGTTGCAGGCTCTCAGGCTGATGCCCTCTGCACCCCACGATTCCTGGAACAATCCCTTCAGTGTGCCAGGCTTCTTGCGGGTCACAAGCTGCCCGGGGTCAGGCCGTAGGACCCTCCGTCTTCTGGGACCGACTCCAACAGACTCCCAGCGGAACCCCTTCTTCAGTGTGACACCCGCTCTCAGGGACCATGAGCACCCTGTCTTGGGAAGGACTCATTCAGCGTCAGCCTCCTCAGGGGTCACTTGTTCCTGGGGGTTGGGCTCTCGGCCCCTCCACCTTCTGGGACCAACTCCAACAGATTCCCAGGAGTAACCCCTCCTCGGGTGTGACACCCCCTCTCGAGAACCACAACCGCAGTTGCCTGGGTTCGGCCGCAGGCCCCTCCGCCTTGGGGAACTGCACCTCACTGCCCTTCAGCACACCTGGGTCTCGCAGGCCCCACTTCTTCCAGGGCCCCGGTCACTTACTGCTGGATGCTCCATCCTCGGGGTGCAGAACATCCCACTTCTGACACCAGTGTGATGGGGTTCTGGGGTCCCCCAAGCTCTGCACCCTGTCCGCAGGCAGGAGAGTCTCTCACTCAGCAGGAAAACAGCAGGTTTATTAGCCGACAGGACGCAGCATCGTACAGAGGAGTCAGTACAGCAGGCCGAGACAGCCAGTCCAATCCATGTTGGGGAGAGGAGGCTCCGAGGGGCCCCCAGAGCTGGGGCCTGGCCCCCTCCTTTGTCTCTCTCTCCCTCAGCCCAGACTAACTGCTTCCAACTCCCAGTTCCAATTCAAACCCCTCAGGCTCCACCTCCTCCTTTGTCTCCCGTACAAAGGTGTTACCTGGTCGTCAGGGTTACCCTCAGCAGGACCCCACACCCTCTGTGAGCCACTCACATACACACAGGTATCCCCCACTCCATCACATCCAGACAGGCTCAACTCATGAGGACTGAAGAATAAAGATGGACCCAGCCAGGGCCCCTCTTACCTTTTTTTCTATACGGAGAGAAAATCCCTTTCTTCTCCCATAGGTTTTGGCGAACCGCCAGACCACGCGGGCCACGGTGCTGTGTTGCCATTTGTCGTTCCCGATATGCGTGTTGGCCGTTTAGTCCATTCTCCTGGCTGGGGTGGAGAGCCGCCTCCCACTGTGAACCTCAGCACTGAAACATTTCTAACACAGCTGCAGAGCTGAAATCTGTAACTTCACATGAAAAAATGGCCGAGATAAGTAAGTGGCATGCATAGACTCAGGGCATCGTCAATCCACGAGATACCTCACATGGTGCTCCTGGCACAATATTTGGTGACGATGCATAGCGTGGACACATGAATGGCTTCTGCATCCAATATAAACTCTGGTCACGTCACAGACTCTCCCCTCCATAAACCTACCAAGTGCAGTCCTGCAGCTGGTCAGGCGTTTGCCCCCATTGCTGGTGCAGAGCGTCAGCCCCGGGCTGGCCACACCTCCCCACGTGGGGGTCATCTGCAACTGTGCTTTCCAGGCTCCCGCTTGCTGTGCCCGGGTCAGGAATAAAACTGCCAACGAGGTGGGTCCCAGGACTAGCCCGAGGACTCCACTAGCTGGACACCGTTACCACTGGAGTTGCCCTTTAACCAGTTCTTATCCGCCTGTGGGCGGGCACATTCACCCCCAGCTGCCCCAGGTTAACACCATTTCTCGGGTGGAACTGCACAAATGCTTTACCAACAGGCCGCTCGATTCGATGTGCTGCATTTCTGTTGTCGGCCTCTGCAAGGCAGCACTTGGACAAAAATCGGCAGGTGCTTGCTGGCCTTTAGGCTCCCTACTTTTTGCACTCCGGGAAGCTTGCACCACACCCAAAAGGTTCGCCTGTTAATCCCTCTGCTTAGAAAGAGGCAGCTGACTCCTGCCTTCGGGTGCCAGCTGGGAGCAGGACACCGTCTCCACTGCAGAGGCCTTGCACGCTGGCTGCTTTCCTGAGTCTTCAATGCGCCTCCAAGTGCCCCGGACTCCTCCGCCTGTGTGCTCTACTCTCGCCCCCGCGAAACTCTTGACACAGCCCCCGGCAGGGAAGGGCACATGTCCTAGCACAGCGGGGGCGGGTCTTGTGCACGGAGGAAGATAACAACCTACCACCTTTTGCAGCAAAGGGAGCTCCCCTCCTGACTTGGCTCCCACAGACCTTTACCGATGCCGCTGCCGTTCCAGAGCCCCCCCGGGACGCAGGCGTCCTGCAGGCCAATCCGCACGCCGCTCGCAGGCTGCTCGTTACCCGCGGGCTGCACACATCCTGTGCAAGCAGGTCCCTCGCTCGCTCACTCGCTCTCCCTCCAGCCTGCTTCCTGCGCTGGCCCGGGGCGAGCAAAGGCAGGAGGCCTCTCGCCCCGGCTCCGCCCTCCACGCAGGCTCCTGGGGGCGCTCGGAGCGGGGGAGCCCAGCCTGGCGTCTGGGGGGGCTGGGGGCATCGCCACGGCTTCGGAGCAGCGGGCGTTTGAGAGGCTGTACGGCGGGATCTCTGCTCCCGGTGCCCGGGGGTGCTGCCAAGGCGAGGGGTCCTGCGGGGACACAGCTGTGCCAGCTATGAAGCCACGATGTCTCTGCCGGTTCCTCCTCTCTGGGCTCTGGGCCCAGGGGCTCTGAATGAGGGTCTCCGCTGGGCATCGCTCTCCATCCCCAGGCCAGGCCCCGGGGCCCAGGGCCATGGCCTTCTTCCTCAGGCTCTTCGGGCTGGGGCTGGAGAAGCAGAAGGTGCAGCACTACGAGAACGTGAAGCGAGATGTCAACCCCGAGGACGTCTGGGCCGTGCTGGGGGAGCTGGGGGACGGCGCCTTTGGGAAGGTCCTCAAGGTAGGCGGGGAAGGGCCGGGCTAGGCCAAGCGGCTCCGAAGCGCAGCGGTCGGCGGCCGCCCAGCATGCCGGGCCTCGAGCTGGCCGCCAGGGCGCAAACACCCCCTGGCACTTCCTGTTGTCTGTGGCGCTCACGCCCCGGGGAGGAGGGATAGCGGCGGGCTGCGGGATGGGGCCTGGTGCGTACCACTCCACCCCCTGGCCAGCACTGCCCCTGGGGCTCCTGTCTGTGGGTGCCCAGCTGGGGCCCCCCTGGAGAGCTCTGGTTTGCCAAGTGCAGCAGCCCGGCCCCCCGCCGGGAGCTCACGCCGGTACTGGCAATGGCTGCGGCCTGTTGGAAGTCTGCCATCCCCTTCTGGTGGCGCTCGGCCCTGTACGCCGCCCTGGGCTGTCTCCATCAGGCTGGCATAACCCCTCATCACTGAGCTCTTCTTACCCGCCCCCCCAACACCCCTTGCCAGGGAGCCGCCTGTTAACTCCCTTGCACAGACGTGGACACTGGCGTGCAGGCGGCTGCCCCAGGGCTCGGTGCCAGAGGTGTGAGCGCCCAGGGCTCACAGGGGAAGTGTGGGGAACGTGCTGCTCTCGGAAGCCCGGACTGCTGGGGAGCTGGGCGTAATTACTTAACGAAGAGGCTGATTTTCCAAGCAGCAGGGCTGCTCCGAGGCTGGACAGGCGAGGGGGCTGGCGCGGGGAGGGGACGGGGGCCGCCCCGCTGAGCCATTGCCACCTTGGCGGGGGTGGTGCTACCGGCCCTCACCGCTGGCTGCGGGGCTCAGAGCTCAGAGGTACCAGCCTCACTGGGGCTCCAGGCACCTCCCTTGAGCCCCCGCAGGGCTGCATGTGCTCGTGCGTGGCAGGCAGGTTTCTGGTGCTCCCAGGGGAGTTTCCTGGGAACCTGGCAGTGGGCAAAGCCCGGGCCGGGCCCTGGCAGCCGGGGGCAGAAGCGTATTGGTAGGGAACAGTCCCCATGTGCTGGCAGAGAGTCAGTCTGCAGGGCGTGAGCACAGCAGAGGAAGCAGCAGCAGCTGCAGGCCCTCGCCGTGCACCGCAGGGCTCTGCCAGGGAGGGGAGCTCGCAGCTGGAGCAGAGCAGCGAGCGGGGCGGCTGCTGGAGCCCGAGGCGGGCGCTGGGCAGGGGTGGGTGGAAGGGAAAGGTGCTGCTGGAAGGGGCTGGTCCCCGCGCTGGCGGAAGCCGCCTCTGTGTCTGGGAGGTTCTGTTGGGGGCCCAGCCTGAGAGCCCGCCAGGGCAGGCGAGCGCTTCCCTTACCCCGGCGGCCGGCCCTGCGGCCAGCACCCCCCATACCCCAAGGGCCAGCAGCTGGCGCTGTGCCAGGGCGGGGCATCTCGGCTGGCACCCACCGTGGCGGGAACGGGAGCGGCCTGGGCTGGATCTGTGCTCTGGCCCCTCCTCCAGGTCCTGGGGTTGTGTCAGCCTGGCCCCAGCCTGCAGGCCACGCTGCCGGCCCACCCACCGGCTGCAATGCGTCTCCCCCACCCCCCCGCCGAGCCGCCGGCCCCTGCCCAGCAGGTTTGGGTGCAGGCTGCTTGGGGCTGCGGTGGGGACAGAGGACCCCCCCCCGCCCCATTGTCTCAAGCTGCAGCGGCCAGGTGAGGGCAGGTCTGACAGGGCTGGGCCAGGGCAAGGGGTCGCTCGCTGCCTGAGCAGCCTTTGCTCGCTGGCTGTGCCGCTTACGGGCACATGGGCTGAGGCTGGTGGCTGGGCCAGGGCTGGGCAGGAAGCCGGCCCCAGAGGAGGCCAACGGAGGCGTGGCGGCAGGACGGCGAGGCTGGAAAGCACAGGCCGCCCGCCGGCAGGTGCAGCGGGGACCCTCCGGGCCGACACGGCAGCGGGCAGAGGGCTGGCCCCCAGGCATCACTGCTCCTGCCGCTCGCGTCTGCAGAGCAGAGCAGGGACTGCTGGTAATTCAGAAACCACAACAACTTCCGCCCGGCCCGGAACTCGCTCTCAGGTGCCTGAGCGGGAGCTGCTCAGGGCTGAGAGACGAGCCGGGGCGGGCGGGGAAGGGCTGTCCCCACGTCACAGCCTCCACGGGCGCCTCCGCGCTCCATGCCGCCCTGCAGGGCCTGGCGGGAGCCTCACCCGCTGCACCCAGCCGTCCTCGGGCAGCAGCTGAGCTGGGAGAGCGCCAGGCAGCAGTGTGGGTTGGGCGCCCCCCGACGGGTCTCCACCCGTGGTGTGCCTGAGTCACAGCTGCTGACTGGAGGCCCAGAAGTGCTCCGGCGGAGGGAGCCAGGCCCGGCCAGCCTGAGCCGTCTGGGGCATCCGCAGCGGCCGATGGCACCGCTCCATTTGGGGCACCGGGCTGGCGGTACAGCCCCGAGGGGACCAGCCCCCAGACACGTCCACCTTGCTCTGCAGACAGTTCATCCAGGGCCCCAGAACATGTTCAGCCCGTCGTCAATGAAAGCGCCAGATGCAGAGCTGTGGTCTCCTCCCACCCCGGTTCCGCTCGTTTACACCGGGCTTAGTAAGAAACAGAAGTGATTTTATGAAGCAGAAAAAGTGGCCCATGGTTCAGTGGTTGCCAGTGATTGCAACAGGTCGAACTATGTTAGTACACAAAAAGTACACAAAAGAAAGTACACAAAAGAAAACACAGCACACCAGCTGTCACACGACTGGGTTTTTATGTTGGCTGTTGAAGCCATTTGTGTCCAGTGTATCTGTTGGCCCCACATGTTGTGCTGGGGAAGGCGTGTGATATGGCTAAGGAAAGCTGAGGTTGCCCTGACCTATATATGCTACTTGTATGTCTTTGCCAGGTTTGTATGTAAAGTTACAGGTTATAGCTCTGTAGTTGCATTAGCGATGTTAGCACAGTCCGAGGTGCGAGCTCAGCCCCAGCCAGGATATTGGGCTAAACAACGGGATGGAAACCAGGTGCCCAGACATCGAAGTCACATCTGAGAAATTTGGGACTTGTCAGGGGAAGGCAGCCCACTGGTCAGGTATCCTGGGCTGAGCAAGGAAATTGAAATCATTGAATCATAGAATCCCAGGGCTGGAAGGGACCTCAGGAGGTCATCTCGTCCAGCCCCCTGCTTCACACAGGATCAGCCCCCACTCCCTTGTCCAGCCGAGACTTAAAAACCTCCAGGGATGGAGATTCCACCATCTCTCTAGGCAACACATTCCAGTGCTTCACCAACCACCTGGGGAAAGAGTTTTTCCTAATATCCAACCTGCACCTCCCCCTTCTGTAACATTGCTCCTTGTTCTGCCATCTGTCACCACTGAGAACAAAAATAAGACGCATCATCCCACCTGCCATGTAAGTAACTGAGGCGTGCTAGCAAAACCAGCATCCAATGGGATTTTGCCAGAGCCGCTCGCCTGCATCAGATGACAATGACCCTCAAGGGCCGATGGGAGGAAGAAAGGACTTTGTCCCAGAACACACAAGAGAGAACCATGAGGTGGACCTAGCAGTATCCATCTTGGACTTCTGTCCTTTATTCTTTGTCTGGTTCATGCTGCAAAGATCCATGTTCCAGCATGCATCACTGGCCTGCACCAGTAACTGCAGCTGATGTGTGTAAAGTATTGCTTGTTGTCAGAGTTGCCACCAGCGCGGTGCTCTGCTCTCTCCAACGTTGGTATCACTCGGCTGCGTGCGTGTGTTCCCTCTGTGCGCTGCCCCAGCTCTGCAGATAGCTGACACAGCAGACTCGAAGAGAACCCCCAATGACCACAGAGTCTAGTAAGGTGAGAGGGCACGTCGGCCAGGTTTATTGCCGTATTGGATACAATAGTAGTTCCCTGTAGGTTTCTTAGTCTAAGTCAGGGCATACTACAAATATGCACCCAAGGTCAATGGACTCGGCTCAGTCAGTGGCGGGACTTTCCACTGCCACCTCGGCCGGACCCAGACCACATCCCAAGATTACATTCTTATACACAGGTACAAACAGCTTACTCATCACTCCTGACGTATTGAGGTACAACCCTTCTACGTAGTTAGGTGCCGCCTCCCCCTTTGTACATGTTGGTTTGAACAAAACAACTCTATCCATCATATTATCCTTTTGCCCCTGTCATTGGGATGTATTGGCCTATTCTTTCTTATCTGTGCAATGTTCCGGGGTAGGGAGTTCTGGTACCATGTACCTACTTCAATATGCTAGGTAGATATGTGTATGCACCAGCAACCCTCTTCTTGCCAACTTCTGTGAGTAATGCATTGCTTTAGCTCACAGCTGCACTTTGCTTTCTCTTAGCAAAGTCTCGACCATTACTTTGGTTCAGACCTAAGGCCTCGCACTGGGCCTGTACTTACTACATTGCTTTAACAATTTTTCTCTCTAGCCCCGTTCTTTCTTGCTTTGTAAATAAACCTTTAGCTGTTTAGCTCTGACAGATTAGTGAGGATAGTGATTGGGGTCAGATCCAAGTGAATATTAACCAGGGACTGTGGCTGGACCTTTAGGGGCCCAGAAGAATCTGCTCACCTGAGTTTGGGGGTTGTTGGCCTGGGCTGGTAGAGCAGGTGGGACGTCTGTGGGTTTGGTTGCGTGGCTTCGGGCTGGCCAAGGGGCTGGCAAAGGTGCTTTTGTGGCTGGCTGGATTTAGGTGGCCTGGATTTGAGCAAAGATACCCTGGACTGATTTCCTTAGCTGTGTCCAGAACCCCGTCCTATTACACCAGCCAAGCCTGGCACACTCAGAGGTCATGTTACAACCCATAAGTTCTCACCCTAGGGAAAACCCTTCTCAGGCCAGAGAGGGCCTTTTTCAGCTGAGTTCTCCTCCACTCCAGTGGTTCCAGTCCTTTTGTTTCCCTGTGTTCTCCTGTACCCTCTCGGGGTTGGGGCAGGGTGGGGGACAGTCTGTGAAGCCAGCTGCCCACCATCCCTGTTTTCTTCCCCCACCTGACGCAGCATTTCCCCAGGGCGGGAAATTTCTGTTCAATACAACAGAATTTAGGACTGTAACAGAATTTGAGAAAGAGCTAGATACATTCATGGAGGTTAGGTCCATAAAAGGCTATTAGCCAAGGGCAGGAATGGTGTTCCTGGCCTGTGTTAGTCAGAGGCTGGAGATGGATGGCAGGAGATAAATCACTTGATCGTTGTCTTCGGTCCACCCCCTCTGGGGCACCTAGCACTGGCCACTGTTGGCAGACAGGATACTGGGCTGGATGGACCTTTGGTCTGACCCAGTCTGGCCGTTCTCATGTTCTCATTCCCTGACGCTTCTGTGGAGAAGTACAAAATTCAGGATGGAGTCTCGCCTCAGGTGCCATAGACACACGTCTTTGCAGCACCCCGGCGGGGAGACAGCGCTCCCCCCTCAATCGTCTCTTGCTGGTGGGCTGGTAGCTCTCTGGCTGGCTTCTTCACCGTTGCTCCTGCCAGGCTAGGAGCAGGCTCTTCCCAACACGAACACGTTGATAATACATCTGCTGTGTCCGACACAGCCCTGGGACCCGCTCACTATACACATTCTCAGGGGGGCTGGGTTAGGCGGTAGCTTCACGAATAACCAGCTGTGGCCTGCAGCACCTCAGGACTAATATGTGCGTTAGGTGGGGAGCTTTTGTGGGCAAAACACACTCCCTCAGCACCGCTCAATGCCAGGGCTGGTGTTGTGTGTGACGCTTTCCAATGCGTGGTCGCAAGCCGTGTTTCGCACAAAGCATATTCAGGTTTTGTCATGTTACTCGTGACAGGAGAGTTCCCATAAGGAACCCAGGCTGCCTGGGAAGGTGGGGTGCCTCGTGAAGCTGAAGGCAGGGGAGTGAGCTGGAGGGTTAGGAAGTAGCAGGGGTAATGGAGGTAAAAAGGGGCCAGGGGTCCTGTCAGCCCACGTTCCTCTCCTGTGTGTGTGCCAGGATCTGAGGGAGACCTCAGATATTCAGGGGGCGGTCTGACCCATCTAGCTGCTCTTCTAAGATGAAATTTGGGGGACTGCCCTTCTGGGGGTGTCGGAGCCCCACTGCCTACCCCTGAATCTGTGTCAGGATCTGGGAGGCCCTGTTCATCCATGGAGGTCTGAGCCCCTCTGCTTCTCCCCGTCATATGGTCTGAAATCTGGGGGTCTGGTCTCTCTGGGGGGCCCAAGACCCTCTGCATGTCCCCCATATGAGCGAGGAGCTGGGGAAGCCCTGCTGAGAACAGGAATGGAGAGGGTGCCCCGGGAACTCAGGTAACAAGATGAGAAGGGGCATTGCTGAAGCATCTCTCAGGGTCTCCAACCCTGAGTGGAGAAGTTCACACATCTCAGAGCTAGGCTTCCCTGAAAGCTGAGCACTTGGGTGGCCGCCCAGGAGAGATTCAGGGGCCACCCAGTTGACTAGCAGAGTGCCTGCAGCCCCTGGCAGGTGTTTCTATTGGTGGGGTACACCTGCGCATGCCCAGCTCCACAAAATAAAATTTATTCTGCCCACGGACAGAAAAAATTAGAGGGAACCGTAGTCGGGCGTCTTTCCCAGAACGGCGCTCAGACGTCCAGTCTGCTCTGTTTGATGTCAATCACCGTGGCCGCGTGTGCGTCTGTCTTTGGACAGCAGTGCAGACTCTGCAGTGAGCCGACACTGCCGACCTCGGAGGGCCCCTGAGAACCACAAAACAAGCGAGGTAGGAAGGAACCAGGTTTATTGTCAATAGCACATGGGCTCCAACACCGTCATGAGTCTCCAATATGACTCACCAGTTTACATTGGTACATGCACACGCCGTGACAATGGACGTGACTCAGTTGACGGCAAGGGGGCTCCGTCATCCCCTAGGTCGCTCGACACAGCCCGTGTTGCACACACTTTTATACACAGGTATAAACAAGTTACACATCCAGGTACAGCCCCCTCACTGTAATACATTAACACCCCTTAGTGTAACTAGATCTACCCATTAACTTGGGGGATAATGGCAGTCCCATCAAAACAACACTATCCATCCTGCTGTCATTACGACCTGTTCCTGAACGTGGGTGGGAACGTACCTGGTGCTGAGCTGTTATCTGTGGGGAGGGGACGGGGAGTGCAAGGTACCAAGCAGGAGGTGTTTAGGTGTATCACGGAGCAACGTTCTGATCAGCCCAGTCTGTGCCAAATTCCTCTGCGCAGAATCTACCTAGCCCACGGTTTTTGCTTCAACCGTCTGTTGCTCAGGCTGGAGGTGCTTTAGCCAGGCACTTCTTCTGGATCTGAAGAAGTGGGTCTGTCCCACGAAAGCTCCTCACCTAATAAATTATTTTGTTAGTCTTTGAAGTGCTCCTGGGCTGCTTTTTTGTTGTAAGAGAAAGATAGGGTTGAGCTGATTGTAAGTGATAAAGGCAGAAAAGTCAGAATGGGTGCACAAGACATGAAAAAGATGAAACCACAAACTAATTCCTAGAGGTTGACTTACTTGACTTAAACTCTTGTACTCTGACTGGAGGGTAGGCCACCCAAAAGTCTCCTCCAGTTCACGCTGTCTAAGGATAAAACTTCTAGCTGACCCCAGGAGTTGTTGTCCTTCAGTCTCAGTAGACCTTTTTCCACATTGTCCAAGGTCGTCTTCTTTTGCGTTTTCCTTGTGGGTTCTATGTGGTAGCTTGATGGACTACGCTGGATGGTGGTTTTCTGAGAGTGTGGCCCAGCCATCCCCACTTTCTTCTCTTGATTTCAACATCAATTGGTTCTTGTCCTGCTTTGTTCCAAAGCTCCTCATTTGTGACCAAGTCTTGCTACTTGATGTAAAGGATCATATAGAATCATAGAATCCTGGGGCTGGAAGGGACCTCAGGAGGTCATCTAGTCCAGCCTTCTGCTGCAAGCAGGATCAGCTCCAACTAAGTCATCCCAGCCAGGACCTTGTCAAGCTGGGACTTAAAAACCTCTAGGTACAGAGATTCCACCCCCTGTCTCGGTAATGCATTCCAGTGCTTCACCACCCTCCTGGGGAAATGGTACATCAGGCATCTGTTTATGAATGCCTGTACCTTGTGATCTGAAGACGTTTTAGTACGCCAGGTCTTCTCGCATCCACACAAGAGCGCACTCCTCACATTCGTGCTGAGGATCTGCAGTTTCATCTTCACAGATATTATTTGTGAACTCCATACGGGACAGAGAGTCTTGACTGCAGCTGTTGCTTTTGACAGGCTTGTCTGTTCCTCCATCCCTGCCCATAACACTCCCCAAGCAGGTGACTTCCTAAAGGTTACCAAGCAAGATAAGGTTTGAAAGGGAAAAGGTGTCTCTCCCTTAAAACCTTTCTGCACTCCATGCCTTCCTGTGAGGCCATTCCGCCCGGTTTAACGATGGCTCTTTGTTTTTCGAGTGTTCTGACCGCCAGGAGCAGTAATGGGGGCGGAGGGGAGGTTCGCGTGCTGTCAGCTCTTCATTCTTAGTCCCCAACTGAAAAAATTCCTTCCTGGGTCCTGGGGCCAGGCAGCTCCATGATGCTTAGGCACCGCAGACCCTCCTGGGGATGAATTGCAAATATTCTGTTTCTCCACCCACCCTGCTGGGGCCGGCCTAATGAAGCAGTTGGTGGTTTCTGGGCAGTCTCGAAGTAGCTGGTCGGTGGAGATTCCCAGGAACCAGCACGTGCCTCAGTAACGTGATGCAGTGAAGTCTCACAGATTCCCACGTCAGGTTGTTACAGACTTTAGTGGAGTGGCAGATTATGAGTTTTCAAATGACACCTGACAGGGCATACTCTGCACAAGACCCATTGTCACCGCGCACAGGTGTGAATGTGGAGCAGAGGGCAGTGGTTTTCAACCAGCGTGCTGCAACACACTGTGTGCCCCGAGAAGTGTGCCATGAAATTTCATCATTTTCATAGACTCCCCGGGCTGGAAGGGACCTCAGGAGGCCACCAAGTCCAGCTCCTAGCCCAAAGCAAGATCAACCCCCACTGAGTCATCCCAGCCAGGACCTTCTCAAGCCGGGACTTAAACATCTCTAGGGATGGAGATTCCACCACCTCTCTACGCAACACATTCCAGTGCTTCACCACCTGCCTGGGGAAAGCGTTTTTCCTAATATCCAACCTGCACCTCTCCCTCTGTAACTTCAGACCATTGCTCCTTGCTCGGCCGTCTGTCACCACTGAGAACAGCCTCTCTCCATCCTCTTTAGAGCTCCCCTTCAGGAAGTTGAAGGCTGCTATTAAATCAGCCCTCAGTCTTCTCTTCTGTAAACTAAACAAGCCCAAATCCCTCAGCTTGTCCTCATAGGTCATGTGCTCCAGCCCCCTAATCTTTTTTGTTGCCCTCTGCTGGACCCTCTCCAATGCATCCACATCCTCTTTTTACAGCGGGGTCCAGAACTGGACACAATACTCCAGATTTGGCCTCACCAGTGCCAAGTAGAGGGGAATAACTACTTCTCTAGATCTGCTGGAAATGTTCCTCCTAATGCACCCCACAATAGCCTTCTTGGCTGCAAGGGCACATTCATGCGGGGTAGGGTTCAGGGGAGGGTATAAAGAGGGAGTCTCAGTCAAGGAGAGGGCCAAAGTTGACAAGATCTATTCAGTCACAGAGGATGTGGCCCATTATCAGCAATTCATGTGGAGTTGTGAACATCAAGGCTGTGTCTACATGTGCCACTTCTTCTAGAAGCAGCATGGTAATAAGCCATCAGGAAGATGCTAACGAGGCGCAGTTGTAAATTTCCTGTGCCTCATTAGCATATGGGTGTGTGGTTCAGAGTCCGGAAGAAGTTCTTCTGGATTCCAAAATACACATGCAGACGCACGGCCTGTGGGGATCTTCTGGACGGAAACCCTTCTTCTGGAAGCCCCTTCTTCCTCCAAGTTCTTCTTCCAGAAGAAGTGGCACATGTAGACACAGCCCCAGAGAGGAGAAATCAAGTCAGTTCAGTCAGGGAGGTTGTGACTCATTATCAGTAGTTAATGTGGAGGTGTGAACATCAAGGGCAGAGAAACCGCTTTTGTAATGGGCCAACCACTGCCAGTCTCTGTTCAGTCCTTCGTTGATGGAGTCAAATTTGCAAATGAATTGCAGCTCTGAAGTCTCTCTTTGGAGTTAATTTCTGAAGTTTTTTTGTTGTGGGACGGCTACTTTTAAATCTGTTACTGACTGTCCAGGGAGATTGAAGTGCCCTCCCACAGGTTTGTGTACGTTACCGTTCCTGATGTCTGATTTATGTCCATTTATTCGTCTACGTAGAGACTGCCCAGTTTGGCCAATGTAAATTGCAGTGGGGCGTTGCTGGCACATGATGGCATCTATTGTATGAGTAGATGTGCAGGTGAAAGAGCCCTGATGGTGTGGTTGATGTTAGGTGCTGTGATGGTATCGCTGGTGTAGATACGTGAGCAGAGTTGGCAGTGAGGTTTGTTGCAGGGATTGGTTCCAGGTTTAGAGTGACTGTGTTGTGGTCTATAGCTGCTGGTGAGGATTTGTTTCAGGTTGGCAGCTGTCTGTAGGCGAGGACAGACCTGCCTCCCAAGGTCTGTGAGAGTGAAGGATCATTGTTCGGGATGGGTTGCAGATCACTGATGATGCACTGGAGAGGCTTTAGCTGGGGGGTGTATGTGATGGCCAGTGGTGTTCTCTGCTCTTCTGGTTGGGCCTGTCTTGTAGCAGGTGGCTTCTGGGTACTTCAGAGTTGCAATACATTTGCAAATTTGACTCCATTTGACTCAGAGACTGGGAGTGGTTGGCCCCTTACAAAAGTGGTTTCTCCACTCTTGATGTTGACACCACCACATTAACTACTGGTAATGGGCCACATCCTCCCTGACTGAACTGACTTGATTTCTCCACTCTTGAGGCTGACACCTCCACATTAACTGCTGATAATGGGCCACATCCTCCCTGACCGAACAGAACTTGTCAGCTCTGACCCTCCCCTTGACTGAGACTCCCTCTTTATACCCTCCTCTGAAACACCCCCACTCATGCATCTGATGAAGTGGGTCTTTGCCCACGAAAGCTTATGCTCCAAATTATCTGTTAGTCTATAAGGTGCCACAGGACTTCTTCTTGTTTTTGAAGATACAGACTAACTCGGCCACCTCGCTGACATAAGGCCCCATTGTTGACTCATCTCCAGCCTCTCATCCCCTGTAATCCCCAGGTCCTTTTCTGCTGCACTGCTACGTAGACAGTTGGTCCCCAGCCTGTAACAGTGCTTGGGATTCTTCCATTCCAAGTGCAGGACTCTGCACTTGTCCTTGTTGAACCTCATCAGATTTCTTTTGGCCCAATCCTCCAATTTTTCTAGGTCACTCTGGACCCTGTCCCTACCCTCCAATGCATCTGCCTGTACCCCTAGCTTAGTGTCATCTGCTGATTTGCTGAGGGTGCAATCCAACCCCTCATCCAGGTCATTGATAAAGATATTCAACAATACCACCTCTAGAACTGATCCTTGGGGCACACCCCTTGAAACCAACCACCAACCAGACACTGGGCCATTGATCACTACCTGTTGGGCCCGACCGTCTAGCCAGTTTTCTATCCACCTGACAGTCCATTTATACAATCCATGCTTCCTTAACTTGCTGGCAAGAATATTGTGGGAGACAGCAGTTCGTTCAAAATAAGTTTGGTAGAATCTAAGTGACGCACATGCTATTTTGAAATAAATTCAAAATAATGGGCATGTTATTTTGATTTTGGGTAAACCTCATTTCCTGAGGAGTAACGCTTACTTCAAAATAGGCTATAAGGGGTTCCAATCTCACTATTTCAAAACAGTGCTATGGACCAGGAAATGCTATTTTGAAATGTCTGGGTGCTATTTGGAAATGCATTTTGTAGCTGGTTGTGTTATTTCAGCATAAGATATACCTGATTTCAGAAGAGGGCTGTCATGTTGACATAGCCCCTGCATCCTGTCGACAAGCCTGGACATTTCACAAATTTCAGTTTTGCAGAATGTGACGTCAGATTAAAATAAGCGACCAAAATGACCAACTAAATCTCTGCTGCAACCACCATCCGTGATGGAGTGGTGGGGTGCATGTGAAACTCAGGCTGGATGTGAGAGACAAGCAGAGCAGCTCCCAGTGGCTAAGGATGACCCTGGGGCTATAACCCAGGCTGGCAGGTAACACCTCTGCCCTGAACAAAGAGGAGGGTGGAGCCGAGCTGTTTTTGAATCGGGGGCGGTTAGAGGCTGGAGGGAAGGGGGAGCTGGAAGGAACCAGCCTGGCGAGGGGGAAAGCTACACCCCAGAGGGGCACCCCTCAGGCTCCTCTCCCCAGCACGGGTTGGAATGCCTGTCTCTGGCTGCTGTACTGACGCTTCTGTGAGAAACTGAGCATCTGTTGCCTAATAAACCTCCTGTTGCACCTGCTGAGTGAGAGTCACTCCTGCCAGCGGACGGGGTGCAGTGCTTGGGGACCCCTGAACCCCATCACACCATCACCACATCCTGCTTGGTACCTTGCACTCCCCGTCCCCTCCCTCACGTCCATGTGCAAAGCAGGCCACGTGAGGTGTCTATGGAAAGGGTGTAATTTGGTGGTTATGGTTATGCCATTATTATGCAGGTATCATTTCTGCATTTAAAGTTACGATTATTTGGTCTGTACTTGTATTTCACCTATTTGCTTCTGGGAGGCACCCACAGGCGATGTGGCCAACACATGGTGAATCACAGCATCATAGAAGATTAGGTAGGAAGAGACTTCATGAGGTCATTGAGTCCATCCTCCTGCTGAGAATAGGACCAGTCCAACTAAATCCCAGCCAGGGCTCTGTCAAGCCTCTAAGGATGGAGATTCCACCACCTCCCAAGGTAACCCCTGCCAGGGCTTCACCACCCTCCTGGTGAGACAGTTCTTCTTGTTCTGGCCTCACCGGTGCCAAATAGATGTGAATAATCACTTCTCTTGAGCCGTTGGCAATGCTCCTACTCATGCACCTTAATATACCATTAGCTTTCTTGACAACAAGGGCACATGGTTGACTCATATCCAGCCTCTCATCCCCTGTAGTCCTCAGGGGCTTTTCTGCACAACTGCTGCTTAGACAGTTTTTCCCCCACAGTGCTTGGGATTCTTCTGTGCTAGGTTCAGGACTTTGTCCTTGTTGAACCTCATCAGATTTCTTTTGTCCCGATCCTCCAATTCATCTAGGTCTCCCTGGCTCCTAGCCCTACACTCCGGGGTATCTTCCTCTCCCCCTAGCTTAGCGTCATCTGCCAACTTGGGGAGGGTGCACTCCATCCCTTCCAACAGGTCATTAATGGAGAGTCTATTCAAGTTAAATGGAAGTACTTCACTGACAATGGGCCTTGTGGGGTGTCAATCCACATGTGATGAGCCTTCCTGTGAATGTTCAGACCAGCCTGTGAACAATGGCTTCTACCTGAAAAGCGTTGAGTAATGGATAGACAGGAAATGCCTTTTGTGCCTGGACACCATTTTCTTGCTATAATTTTCCACAATGGGAATAATGGATTTCCTTCCACGTGGCAGAAGATATAGAAGGCCCTGGAAACCCCTCCACTTTGTCTACAGAGCTGCTTTTTATCCCTGGAGAACTTTGCTACAAACCGCAGCTCTAAACAAAGAAATGAATGATCCATAAAAAACAAAAAAGCAGTCAAGTAGCACTTTAAAGACTAACAAAATAATTTATCAGGTGAGCTCTCGTGGGACAGACCCACTTCTTCAGACCAGAGCCAGACCAGAACAGATTCAATATTTAAGGCAGAGAACCAAAAATAGTAATCAAGGTTGATGAATCAGAAAAAAAAAATATCAAGGGGAGCAAATCAGAGAGTAGAGGGGCAGCGGAGGGGTGGGGGATCAAGAATTAGATTAAGCCGAGTATGCAAAAGAGCCCCTATAATGACCCTGAAAATTCGCATCCCGGTTCAAACCACATGTTAATGTGTCGAATTTGAATATGAAAGAAAGTTCAGCAGCCTCACTTTCCAAAGTAGCGTGCAAATTGTTCTTCTGGAAGATGCAAACTCTGAAGTCATTAACAGAAATGGCCCACTCCATGAAAATGTCGGCTAACTGGTTTGTGGATCAGGAGTGTTTTGATGTCTGTTTTGTGCCCATTGACCCTTTGTCTAAGGGAGTTTGAAGTCTGTCCAATATACAAAGCATCTGGGCATTGTTGGCACATGATGGCAGATATGGTGTTAGCTGAGGAACATGAGAAAGTGCCCGTGATGCTGTGACTAACCTGGTTAGGTCCAGTGATGGTATTTCCAGAGAAGATATGTGGACAAAGCTGGCAGCGGGCTTTGTTGCAAGGAAAAGTCCCAGGACTGGTGTTCCTGCAGTGTAGACTGTGGCTGTTGGTAAGAATCCTCATGAGATTGGGAGGTTGTCTGTGGGAGAGAACAGGCCTGTCACTTAGGACCATAAAAAACTGCTGATGTACTCCAGAGACTTGACTTAAGCCAGCAAATTATTCCATCTCTGTTTCAAGTGTGCACCAGAAGTTTGCAATTTTTGTATATATATGATTCCTTAACGACTTTCTTGCTTTAGATTTTTAGATATTAAAAGCTTGCAGTAGTGTGATTTTTGGGGAAAGATTCTAAGTTATAAATTGTTCCAGGCACGTGGATGGTTCTTTGGAATCAAAACAACTTCCCTTGCCTCTGTTTGTCAGAAGCTGGCAATGCACAGCTAATTTAGATTCCATTATTTTATACATATAGCTGGGATTATGTTTTTCAATGTGCATCACTTCGCATTTATCACCATTGAATTTCATCCGCCATTTTGTTGCCCAGTCACCGAGTTTTGAGAGACGTTTATTGTAACTCTTAATAGTTTGCTTCGGACTTACTTATCTTGAGCAGATTTGTACCATCTGCAAAGTTTCCCACCTTACTGTTTTACCCCCTTTCCCAGATTGTTTATGGATATGTCAAGAATACAAGTAGCAGCACAGCAGAAAAGGAGCTAGGAATTGCAGTGAATGAGAGGCTGGATATGAGCCAACAGTGTGTCCTTGTAGCCAAGAAGGCTAATGGCATACTAGGGTGCATTAGGAGGAGCATTTCCACCACGTCTGGATAAGTTATTATTCCCCTCTACTCGGCACTGGTGAGGCCACTTCTGGAGTATTGCGTCCAGTTCTGGGTCCCCCGGTATAAAAAGGATGTGGATGTGCTGGAGCAGGTTCAGTGGAGGGCAATGAAAATGATTAGGGGGCTGGAGCACATGACCTATGAGGAGAGGCTGAGGGATATGGGCTTGTTTAGTTTACAGAAGAGAAGACTGAGGGGTGATTTGATAGGAGCCTTCAACTTCCCGGAAGGGAGCTCTAAAGAGGATGGAGAGAAACTGTTCTCAGTGGTGACAGGCGGCAGAACAAGGAGCAATGGGCTGAAGTTACAGAGTGGGAGGTGCAGGTTGGATATGAGGAAAAACTCTTTCCCCAGGCGGGTGGTGAAGCACTGGGATGTGTTGCCTACAGAGGTGGTGGAATCTCCATCCCTGGAGGTTTTTAAGTCCCGGCTTGACAAAGTCTTGGCTGGGATGATTTAGTTGGGGTTGATCCTGCTTTGAGCAGGGGGCTGGACTCAATGTCCTCCTGAGGTCCCTTCCAGCCCTGGGATTCTATGATTCTATAAGAACGGCCATACTGGGTCAGACCAAAGGTCCATCTAGCCCAGTATCCTGTCTCCCCACATTGGCCAATGCCAGATGCGCCAGAGTGAGCAGAACAGGTCATTAGTGAGTGACCCCTCCCCATTCCATTTCCAGCCCTGACAAACAGAGGCTAAGGTCACCGTTCCTACCCAGCCTGGATAAAAGGCACTGATGGATGCAACTTCCATGAATTTATCAAGTTGTTTTTTGAGCCCTGTTAAAGTCCCGGTTCTCACAACCCCCTGTGGCGAGGAGTTCCACAGGTGACCACACGCTGCATGAAGAAAAACTTCCTTTGGACAGTTTTGAACTGCTGCCCATTATTTCAGTTGGTGACCCCAAATTCTTATGTTAGGAGAACAAGTAAATAACCTTTTCTTCCACACCCGTCGGGATTTTGTAGCCCCCTACCATATCCCCCCTTAGTCTCCTCTTTTCTAAGCAGAAAAGTTCCGGTCTCTATAACCTTTCTTCATATGGGACCCATTCCAAACCGCTAATCATATTTGTTGCCCTTTTCTGAATCTTTTCCAATGCCAAGACATCTTTTTTTGAGATGAGGTGACCACTTCTGTACTCGGTGTTCAAGATGTGGTCGTACCATGGATTTATATAACAGCAATAAGATATTCGCTCTTTTATCCTCTATCCCATTTTAATAACCCCAGGCATTCTGCTTGCTGTTGTGACGGCTGCGACACATTGAGTGGACGTTTTCAGAGACCTCTCCACAACGACTCGCAGATCTCTCTCTTGAGTGGTTATAGTTAAATTAGCCCACATCATGCTGTATGTACAGATGGGATTATTTTTTCCCCATGTGCATTATTTTACATTTATCCACGTTACATTTCATTTGCCGTTTTGTGGCACAGTCTGCAAGGGGAGGGATAGCTCAGTGGTTTGAGCATTAGCCTGAGGAGGCTGTTTAGGGACTGGGGCAAGTAGATGTCAGGGATGGTGCTTGGTCCTGCTAAGAGGGAGGTCCTGCTAAGACCTCCTGAGGTCTCTTCCAGTTGTAGGAGATGTGTATCTCCTATTATTATTATTTTAATCACTTAGTTGTGTGAGATCTTTTTGAAGTTCTTCACGGTCTGCTTTGTTCTTAACTTGAGCTTAAGCTTAAGCCTTGAGCTTAGGATCGTCAGCTAATTTTGCCACCTCACTCTTTCCCCTTTTCTCCAGACCATTTATAAAGAGGTTGAATAGGGCTGGTCCCAGTACAGACTCTTGGGAGAGGCCACTACTTACCTCTCTCCATTCTGAAAACTGACCATTTATTCCTACCCTGTTTCCTGTCTTTTAACCAGTTACCAGCCCAAGGAAAGACCTTCCTTCTTATCCAATGACAACTCACTTTGGTGGAGGATCTTGTCAAAGGCTTTCTGGAAATCTAAGTACAGTAGGGTCTCAACATTCACGAACTTATGGTTCAATTATGTGCAAGTGGCCCTGAGCAGCCGCTTCCCCAGGCTCCAGGGCAGAGAGTGCCGGCCGGCACCCTTTCCCCTGGGACCCCAGGCAGGAGCGCTGGCAGCTGGGCTCCAGGCAGAGCAGCTGCCATATTTGCGAAATTCAACATTCGTGAGGATTCTCAACATGGAACCCTTGCGAATGTTGAGACCTTACTCTACTCTATATCCACTGGATCCTCTTGTCTACATGCTTATTGCCCCCTCAGAGAACTCTCCGAGATTAGTAAGACAGGAACCATGTTGACTTTTTCCAAACAAATTACGTCCTTCTCTGTATCTCACTATTCTATTCTTTACTATAATGTCAACTAATTTGCTTGGTACTGATGCTGTACTTCCTGGTCTTTAATTGCCAGGATCACCTCTAGAGCCTTTTTTAAATATTGGCATCACATTAACCATCTTCCAGCTACGGAAGCTGACTTAAACGGTAGGTTACAAACCCCAGGCAAATGTCACATTTGAGTTCTTTCAGAACTCTTGGGTGAACGCCATCTGGTCCCCCTGACTTGTTACTGTGAAGTTTATCGATTTGTTCCAAAAACCTCCTCTAATGACTCCTCAATCAGGGACCGTTGAATGGGACTGGTCCCAATCCAGACCACTTGGGAGCACCACTAGTTACCTCCCTCTCTTCTGGAAACTGACCATTTATTCCTACCCTTTGTTTCCTGTCCTTTAACCAGTTACCAGTCCATGAGAGAACCTTCCCTTTTATCCCAGGACACCTCACTTTGCTTAAGAGCCTTTGGTGAGGGACCTTGTCAAAAGCTTTCTACAGACCTCAGGGCGCTGTAGCCACTGGCTCCCCCTTGCCCATATGCTTGTTGACCGCCTAAAAACTCCAGCCGGCAGTGTGCAGTTGGAGCAAGTGCAAAGCGTTGCATTTTGCTCTCACGAGGGTCTTTTGATTTCCAGCAGTCGGCTCGTTGGCTTGTGTTCCTTCCCAGTCCTGCTGAACAGATCTCTCTCGTCTCTCTCCTTTCGTCTGCTGCTCCTGACTGCCAGCTGCAGCAATGCTGGGGCTGTGGGCTAAGTGTGTCTCTTTGCATCAAGCGCTCTGCCGGGCTGAGCCCCTCTGTGGACGTGCTCTTCCCCCTAGGACGGACTTGCTGCAGGAGCACAACTTGCTTTACGAGCGTTTTAGCCAGTTCCACTGTCAGCCCCGCGCTGCTGTGGGCCTGGCTGTGGGTGATGATGGATGGGACTGAATTCCCATTGCTCGGAAAATTGCACAAACTCACTTCAAGCCGGCTGGGCTCCGCTGTCTGTAATAACCCACCCTGGGTCCCAGGCCTGCTGATGCCTCTGCCGGTCGCTGACAATGCAGCTCCCTCTCGCGAGTTTTCTTCTACTGCAGCATGGCTCTGCCTTGTCCGGCAGAGAGCTTGTGTTCTAGGGGCACCATGGAGCACCCTTTAGCTAGGAGGCCGTCTTGTGTTCTCCCATGAGCTCAGCAACCGAGGGGCGGGAGCAGCTTCCCTGGCAGCGTGATGCACACAAGCCCTGGGAAATCTCTGCCTTAGAGTTTGGTCCCACGGTTTTTCTGGCTCCTGCCTTGAACCTGGCACAGAACTGGCTAGGCTGAAGCTCTCTGTGTCCCACGCTCGCGGTCAGCCACTGCTTCTTCCCTGGATAAACAGTCAGCTGCAGCCATCTGATTCTCCTCCCTGTCGTGCACAGCTCACCAGGCTGCAGTTCCAGTGATGTAGGCCAACCGAGTGCTGGAGCTGCTAGCAGCAGCTTTTAAAAATGCTCTACTGATGCAGGACCACCAGCTCCTCGAGTGGTTTCCCAGCTTTGAACACACCTGGGACCACAACTGCAACAAGCCAGGACTTCTCGCGTGACGTCTCTCTCTTCCACTGGCGGTAGCGCCCTGGGTGCAAAAACTACCAGAGGTCTCCTTCGCGGGAGTGATGCTCCAACCCCATCTCCCTGGCCCTGCGCTGCATGGCTGCGCCTTTGGGGGCAGTGGCCAAGCCCTTCCTGGACCTCCCGAGACATCCCTGGGGCGCTGTAACACTCTGTCCAGCACAGAGCAGCGGGGCTGTTTGCAGGGGCAGGCACAGAGAGCAGGGCGTGGCCTGCAGAAGCTGGTGGCGGTGAGGACGCACAGGGAGGAGGAGCCCGGCGTGGCGGGGGCAGCTCGTTATTTGCAGGCTGAGCAGATTGGATAGGGAGACGCCCTCTCTCGGCGCCGCCGGCTGGGCCAGCTCGGCTGGCGGCTGGCAGAGCCTGAGCTGCCACACAGCTGCCAGGAGGGTGCCTGCAGGAGCCGGGCCCTTCTGAGCCCCCAGATCTGCTCATGCCGATTACAGACCCGCCGATGACTCGCTTAGCCAGTCACACCAGCTAAGCTACCGGGGCTGGGGGATGTCCTTGGGGGCCGGGGACAGCGCACACAACCAGCCCAGGCCAACTTACAGGAGCCGGTGCTCCTGCACCACGAGAAGTCCTGTGGCACCTTATAGACTGACAGCTATTTTGGAGCATGAGCTTTTGTGGGCACAGACCTGCTCCGTCAGATGCAGGAGTGGGGGGGCAGGGGGGGTTCAGAGGGGTATTTAAAGAGCGGGGTCCCAGTAAAAGGGAGGGCCAGAGCTGACAAGGTCTATTCAGCAAGGTGGAAATGGCCCAGTGTGAACAGCACTTATCAAAAGAGGACAAAACAAGTCAGATCAGACAGGGGGACGTGAGCCTTTGTCAGAGTCTAATGGGCCATTTCCACCTTGCTGAATAGACCTTGTCAGCTCCAGCCCTCCCTCTTACTGGGACCCCGCTCCTTAAATACCCCTCTGAACCCCCCCCGCCCCCCACTCCTGCATCTGACAAAGCAGGTCTGTGCCCACGAAAGCTCATGCTCCAAAATATCTGTTTGTCTATAAGGTGCCACAGGACTTCTTGTTGCTCTGGAAGCTACCGACTAACACGGCCACCTCTCTGATACCTGCACCACTGGAGCATTTTTAAAAGCTGTCGCTGGCAGCCCCAGAGCTCGTTTGGCCCACATCACTGTCCCATTGGTTGCTGAGACAGTGTGCCTGGGCCCCTCCCAGCCTTCGTTAGCCAGGGTGGCTTGGTAAGCTACGGTTCACAGCCCGGGAGTCAGGGGGGCTTGGCCCTGTAGCTTGCGCAGCTTGCCAGAGGTGTGAGCCTGGTTGCAGGGGTTCCCTGAGCAATCCAGCTGCTCTGGGCAGGAGATGGGGGTTTGCCTGGTGCCTGTTTGCAGGGGTCTGCCCTCGCCCTGTGCTAGCGCTAGGCACCGCGGGGCTGCAGGCGCTTTCTCAGCGGCGCTGTGAGTCAAGCGGTTCGGAGGTGTCTGAGCCTCTCAGGTGAGGTGTGGGGACATGGGAAGCCCGGAAGATGTTCGGGGCTGACCCCAACCTGGGTGGATTGATGCCAGCGTCGCTGTGAACTGTCTCCCAGGCACAGCACAAAGAGACGGGGGTCCTGGCCGCGGCCAAGGTCATTAACATCCAGAGCGAGGAGGAGCTGGACGACTATGTGGTGGAGATAGATATTCTTGCAGGCTGCAATCACCCCAACATCGTCAAGCTACTGGACGCTGTGTACTGGAACAGCCAGCTGTGGGTGAGTGTGGGGCTGACCCCCCACTGCACTGGGACAACCGCTGGGTGTGCGTGTGGGGCTGGCAGGCTGACGGCCCACTGCACAGCAGCAACAGGGGATGGGTGAGGCAGGTTAGAGACGAGGCCAGAGGCCGGCGGAGGACAGACTAGCTCTCTGGTGGGGAGAACAGAGACTCCCCTTGTCGGGTACCCACGGCTCTGCCCCGGCCCACGCTGACCCTGCTCTCTCCTCAGATCCTGATGGAGTTCTGCCCAGGCGGCGCCGTGGACGCAGCGATGCTGGGTGAGTCCCTGTTCTGCCGGCGCCTCTCGGGGCCGGTCAGCGTGAGCCTGTTGCCAGCTGGCAGGCGTGGGCCGGCTCGTGGCGCGCGAGGCCCCAGCTCTGCGCACACCGGGCTCAGCAGAGCCGGGCGACGCTGCTCGTGGGGCTTCCATGCTGGCGGCCGGTGCCTCAGTAACGCCCATTCGGCTGCCCAGCGCCTCTGCCGTCGGAGCCCCCCGGTTACTCGTCGCGAGGGCAGCAGCCCTCCGTCTCGCTCGCCGCTCGGTGGTGGACTCGCTTGGCTGGAGGTATTCTCGACAGAGCACAGCCCTGGTGGCTATGGGCACACGAACACACGCCCGCCCGCTACCATTGCCTCCGTCGCTGGGTACAGAGTCACAGCAACGTGCCCGGCATTCTCCGGCCGAGAGAAACGCCGTTGTACACACCTACACCCCTTCCGGGCGCCAGACACCCGGGCGTGACTTCCCCCTCTTCCGGGTGTCTCGGGGAGAACAGCTCTCGCCACTGGTCGGGCTGCTTGTGCTCCCTGGAGCCATACCCGTACTAGGGGATATACTGACCGATCTCTCGCGCCTGGGCACAACATGCCAAGTTCATGTGCCCTTTACTCCAGGGCCTCTGGCCCCCAGCCCTCCCGCAGACCAAGGCTCTGTAAGGGACGTCTAGCGCCTGGCAGCAGGGCCCACCCCACGGACACTGGGGCCCGGCAGGCCAGAGTGGGGCAGATTCACACCCCAGCGGCTGCCTGCTCAGCGCTGGCTTAGACCCTCCTGGGAGTCCCTCACCCCCTCCAGTGCCAGGGACCCCTCGGGTCTCCGTTGCTGAAGCCCTTTTCACCCAACCGCACCGCTGCAAAGAGCATCTCTCCTCGGCCCGGCCCCCCAGGCGAGTGAGGAAAGACCAGCTGGCGGTTAAGGCTGGGACAGGGATGTGTGGCTGCAACTCCTGGCTTGCCTCAGGCTCCCTGTGGCCATTGTATCTCCACTTCCCCCTGGCCCTGGCAGTGCATGGGGCGTGGAAGGGCCTGGCTCTTGCTGGGGACTTGTGAAGTGCCTAGGGGAGGGACCCTGAGAGTGCAACCGGGCCCCGATCCTCCCTGCAGGCCCTGACCCTGGCATGGTGATACCTTTGCACCCACTCTGATTGGGCCAGCTGTACCCCAAGGCTGGAGCCTGCCTGTGTCTGGGCAGCATCTGCACAGGGGGGACCTGCTCCCAGCTGTACCCCTAGGCTGGAGCCTGCCTGTGTCTGGGCAGCATCTGCACAGGGGGGCCCTGCTCCCAGCTGTACCCCAAGGCTGGAGCCTGCCTGTGTCTGGGCAGTGCCTGCACAGGGGGGCCCTGCTCCCAGCTGTACCCCAAGGCTGGAACCTGCCTGTGTCTGGGCAGCGTCTGCACAGGGGGTCCTGCTCCCAGCTGTACCCCCAGGCTGGAGCCTGCCTGTGTCTGGGCAGCGCCTGTGTGATGGCGTTCAGGGGTCCCCAGGCCCTGCACCCCGTCCGCTGGCAGGAGTGACTCTCACTCAGCAGGTACAACAGGAGGTTTATTAGGCAACAGATGCCCAGTTTCTCCCAGAAGCGACAGCACAGCAGCCAGAGACAGTCCTTCCAACCCGTCCTGGGGAGAAGACCCCGAGGGTGCCCCTCTGGGGTGTAGCTTCCCCCTCCTCCGGCTGGCTGCCTTCCAGCTCCTCTTCCCCTCCTCTAACTGCCGCCCCCGATTCAAAACCAGCTCAGCTCCTCCCTGCTCTTTGTTCAGGGCAGAGGTGTCACCTGCCAGTTGTAGCCCCAGGGTCATCCTTAGCCACTGGGAGCTGCTCTGCTTGCCTCAGACATCCAGCCTGACTCACACATGCACCCCCCCACTCCATCACAGCCTGCACAGGGGGCCCTGCTCCCAGCTGTACCCCCAGGCTGGAGCCTGCCTGTGTCTGGGCAGTGCCTGCAAGGGGGGGCCCTGCTCCCAGCTGCTGCTTGAATAGCAAGTCCCAGCTTTGTTCATCATCCCCAGCTCTGTGGACTAGATGAGGCGGGGAAAGGAATATTTTTTATGGACCAGCTACTGCGGAGGGAGAGCAGCTTTCAAGTCACCCCCGGCTCATTTGCAGGTCTGCCCGTACCACCCCTGCTAGCCCAATGCTTGTAGGAAGCTGCGATGTTGTGGTGGGGGGGCTCACAGGGGGTGGGGGGCTCCTGCTGAGGGTAGCCTGGTGCCCAGGTGACACCTCTGGGCTGCGGACAAAGGGGGAGATGGAGCCTGAGGGGTGTGAATTGGAACTGGGAGTTGGAAGCAGTGAGTCTGGGCTGAGAGAGAGACCAAGGAGGGGGCCAGGCCCCAGCTCTGGGGGCCCCTCGGGGCCCCCTCTCCGCAGCATGGATTGGACTGGCTGTCTCTGCCGGCTGCACTGACTCCTCTGTACGACACTGTGTCCTGTCGGCTAATGAACCCGCTGCTCTCCTGCTGAGGGAGAGTCACTCCTGCCTGCGGCCGGGGTGCAGAGCCTGGGGACCCCGAACCCCATCACAGACACACATGGGGTCTTTGTCAGGGGAAAAGACAACCCGTTGCATTTATCGAAGGCACAATTCGAACCCGTCACACTCACACACAAGCACACGCCAGCTTGCAATGGTGCCCAGCGGCTGTGCCCCAGCAGCACTGCTCAGGTCAGACAGACAGACAGGGGAGGTCTGGAGCTGGGCTGGTCTGGATCAGATGAGACGAGACACAGGGCCCCTGCCAGATACCTTAGGTCTAGCACAGCTCCCCTCTCTTGCAAAGTCATGCACATGCATGTACTCACCTCTGCCCCTTCCCTTCAGGCTGCCACATCCGTCTTCATGGCGGGGCTTCCAGAGCACGTACTTGCTGCTGGCTGCGAGGGCCTCCATCTGCTTTCGGGGAAACATACCAGCCGTCAGGCACCAGGGTAAAGAGCAACAAAGCCTGGCGCCAGGCGACGAGCTTTCGTGGGGCGGCCCCAGCTCTGCAGCGCTGGGAAAGTCTGACAAAAGCCGCCCGACGCCAGGAGAGGGTCACCCCGGCGGAAAACCAAACTGAAACCCGACGAGTCAAATCACTTGTTCCGTGGCCCACTTTGCAGGTTGCACTGTCCTGGGACCCGGCCTCCACCCCACCCCAACTCTTGCACCTGTCGGGAGGTGCTGGGCCTGCCTGGTCTAGCCAGCTACACCGCCGTGACTCCCCAGGGCAGCGCTTCGGGGAAAGGCGGGGAGAGCTCTTCTGGTGCAAGCCACTACCAATAACGACAACGGCCGTTCTCCGTCACCCAGCTATCCTTAGGGGCTATTATACCGAGCCTTACTACACATCACTCAGTACAACCCCGCCGTAGGAAAAGGAAAGCAATCGTCCGACGTTTCTACGTGAAAGGATTTATCTGGAGATTGCGGCTACGTCTACACGTGCACGCTACATCGAAATAGCTTATTTTGATGTAGCAACATCGAAATAGTCTATTTTGATGAATAACGTCTACACGTCCTACAGGGCTGGCAACGTCGATGTTCAACATCGACGTTGCGCAGCACCACATCGAAATAGGCGCTGCGAGGGAACGTCTACACGCCAAAGTAGCACACATCGAAATAAGGGAGCCAGGCACAGCTGCAGACAGGGTCACAGGGCGGACTCAACAGCAAGCCGCTCCCTTAAAGGGCCCCTCCCAGACACAGTTGCACTAAACAATGCAAGATCCACAGAGCTGACAACTGGTTGCAGACCCTGTGCATGCAGCATGGATCCCCAGCTGCCGCAGCAGCAGCCAGAAGCCCTGGGCTAAGGGCTGCTGCACACGGTGACCATAGAGCCCCGCAGGGGCTGGAGAGAGAGCGTCTGTCAACCCCTCAGCTGATGGCCGCCATGGAGGACCCCGCAATTTCGATGTTACGGGACGCGCAACGGCTATACGTTCCCTACTTCGACGTTGAACGTCGAAGTAGGGCGCTATTCCCATCCCCTCATGGGGTTAGCGGCTTCGACGTCTCGCCACCTAACGTCGATTTCAACTTCGAAATAGCGCTCGCCATGTGTAGCCGTGACAGGCACTATTTCGAAGTTGGTGCCGCTACTTCAAAGTAGCCGGCACGTGTAGATGCGGCTTACATGAAGATAATCCAGAGACTACATGAAGGTCGTCTAAGAACAATCAGTACAGACAAGTATCTCCATTAGCGGCCCTCACCTGGTGCCAGGCAAGGAGGAGGTACAGGAGAGACATGGGGTCTGCCTCTGCAGAGGGAGAGATGCCATTCCTTACTAGCTGCCCAGGCAGGGTCGTGTGGCTCACCCGCGCTTGCCCCGGGGCCTGCGGGGCTTTCGCGTGCCACTAACCCCCCGTCCTGTCTCCCGTTGCAGAGCTGGAGAAAGGTCTGACAGAGGAGCAGATCTGCGTGGCCTGCAAGCAGATCCTGCTGGCCCTCGAGTATCTCCACAGCTGCAAGATCATCCACAGGGACCTGAAGGCCGGGAACGTCTTGCTGACCTTGGAAGGCGACGTCAAGCTGGGTGAGGCTGGGAGGGATGGGGCCGGGGTGCCCAGCAGCAGTGCCGACAGCCCAGGAGCAAGCTGCAGGAGAGGGACTGGCTGGCACTGCACGTGACCCATGCCGGGGGGAGGTTCGGGCCCAGGCTCCTCATAGCCAGTGCCTGAACGTGTGTTTGGTGTCAGAACGTCAGAGGTGGCCCGTGGCCCGGCACGCTTTCAGTCTGGCACCTGTGCCGGCCCAGCCAGAGCCAGAGGGGAACCTGGCACGTTCCACATCTGGCCCCCCTCCCCTGTTCTCACGGACGTGGCTGCTTCGGGGAGCAGTGCGGCAGCCCCTCCCCGTCAAGATGGCTGGGCCGGCCAAGCCCGGTTACACGAGCCAAATTACCCTCCGGCCAGTGGCCATAACCCCTGTCCCTGGGGACGCTGGTCTTGGCTCCGCCAGCCGCAGGACGCTCGCGGGAGCTACCCAGAGGGATGCCAGCGTAGCCGCTCCAGGGGGACCTCAGGATAGGGCAGCCTTAGTGTCCCTAGGAGCAGCTTAGAGCTATGGGTTCTCGTGACTTCCGAGGACATGGGGAGCCCCACAGCAACTACAGCAGCAGCGTAAGTGTGGGGTGTCACTGAGGCGGGGTCCCCAGGCCTGCGCCCCAGCCGCTGGCAGAGGTGACTCATTCAGCAGGGACGCAGCGTCGAACAGACTTGTCAGAAACAGCCAAACCAATCCATGTGGGGAGGGGGCCCAGAGCCAAGGCCCCGACCCCCTCGCAGCCCCGGCCCCAGCCCCAGCCGAAACTGCTCCCTCTCCGCCCACGTCCAGCTGCCCAGCCCAGGCCCTTCGTTCTGCTTCCCAGGCCAGCGGTGGCACCTGGCTGGGCTGCCCCACTCCTCCTGGGCTCAGGTGGCAAAGGGCTTCGGCCATCGTGTAGGTGCTGGGATTGGGGCAGCCTCCGGCAGACGGTCACGCTGGGCGCTCCCACCCCTGTCGCCGGGCAGGGATTAGCGCTGAGCTCTGGAAACTGAGGCACATCCATGGGTTTGCTATAGGACAGTAAAATTTGCATGCATCATAGCAAAGCCCCTCCCAGGCGGGGTCAGCCCGTGGGCGCGCGTGCTCGCTCTGAGAAGGGCTGGGGCCAAAGCTCGCACCTAGCCGCCATTTCTCCGCTCCTTCTGGCCTAGCTGACTTCGGGGTCTCGGCCAAGAACTCCCACACCCTGCAGCGACGGACGTCCTTCCTTGGGACCCCATACTGGTACGTTCTGCCCGGCCTGGGGATGCCAGGGCACTGTGGGTAGCAGGCCTGGGGATGCAGTTCTCTCCACCGGCCTTCGGTGCCAGTGGTCATGGTGGCAGATCAGAAAAGGTCTGTCCTGTCCGTCCGGGGGCGGGCTGAGCTCAGGGAGCCGGCGGAGGGGCACTGGAACCAGGGTTTGCCACTGACACCATTTCAGCCCAGAGAAGCCTCTTGTTGAAAAGGGAAAAGACAGAAAAAGGGGGGTTGGAGGAAACGCAGCAGCTGGACGCATTTCGTAAACCTCAGCGCTTGCTAATTTTGAAAACCGCTTTTTTCCTCCCTGGAGATGATTTCCATAGACCGGCTTTCTCTGGTGCTGGCTCTGGTTTTGTCTTGGAAACGCAAACCGTTTCCCAGGAAATTTGGACAAAACAGAACAACCGTTTCCCCCATAAACGGGCCCGGGCAGGTGCAGGATGTGGTGAAATCCAGCTGCCCCAGGAGGCTGGGTGGCGTCTGCAGCCTCGCAGTAAGCTCAGAACAGGAGCAGCTTGTGGCCCGGGGTGCAAAACTGGGGCGTCCCTGAAAGGCACCACCTCACATTGCAAGCTGCCCGCTCCAGGAGCCCGCTGGCGTCTCCTGGCACAGCACTGGGGACCGGGCGGGATGGGCCTCCTTGCAAAAGACAGCAAAGTTCTCCTCATTGCTGGGCACCTGCCCGACGGTCTCGTTTGCTGCTCTCAGCGGGCTGGTGCCAGCAGACGCTCTGGGAGATGAGGGTGGGGAGAACCAGCCGATCCCCGTGCTCCCCAGGGCAGAGCTCTGCCAGGGGGCACCCACAGGCCACTGGCAGCTTGTCCCTCCCCGGTGCAGGATGGCGCCCGAAGTGGTACAGTGTGAGACCTCCAAGGAGAAGCCCTACAACTACAAGGCCGACATCTGGTCCCTGGGGATCACCCTGATCGAGATGGCCGAGATGGAGCCCCCCTACCATGAGCTGAATCCCATGCGGGTCCTGCTGAAAATCTCCAAGTCCCAGCCCCCCACCTTGCGCTCCCCCAAGCGGTGGTGAGTCCATTGACCAGGGCGCCCGAGATGCATATCGAGGGGCCTCGCCCTCTGGGGTCGACGTGGGAGGTGCCAGTGCCTGGGGATGGGGAGGGGGAAGCGGGAGGTGTTTGCGACACAGGAATAGCAGGACTCCTGCTGCTTACCAGGCCGCTGGCAAGTTTCACTTCCATGCCGCTGAACTGACCCAGAGTGGCCTCTCCCCCACCCAGGCCTTCGCTGTTGCTGCTGGAGCCCCTGGCTCCCCAGGGAGGGGAGAGGTACCAGGCTGGGGTCGCACAGGGACAGCGTGATGGGAATCTGCTCAGTGACTCTCTTTAAACCCTTCACGTTTTCATGGTCTGGCAGCACTGAAGCTTCAATTCCCTTTGAGCTTTCAGGCTTCGCTCCAGCCCAGGCTCCTGCTCAGGAGTTAGCCAGGGAGCTGTTGGCTGCACCTGGCAGACCAGCCAGGGGTTCCCATTTCAGCTGAGGGTTCCTGAGTCATCTTCCCTTTCCCCTGCAGCCTCACTAGTATTTGTCATGAGTGCTGCTCGGTCCTCCTCAGTCAGTCCCTCCGAGTCAGACGCAATCAATTCACAGAATCCCAGGGCTGGAAGGGACCTCAGGAGGTCATCTAGTCCAGCTCCCTGCCTAGAGCAGGATCAACCCCAACTAAATCATCCCAGCCAGGACCTTGCCAAGCCGGGACTTAAAAACCTCTAGGGATGGAGATTCCACCACCTCTCTAGGTAACACATCCCAGTGCTTCACCACCCGCCTGGGGAAAGATTTTGTCCTAATATCCAACCTACTCCTCCCCCTCTGTAACTTCAGCCCATTGCTCCTTGTTCTGCCGCCCGTCACCACTGAGAACAGCCTCTCTCCAGCCTCTTTAGAGCCCCCCTTCAGGCAGTTGAAGGCTGCTATTAAATCACCCCTCAGTCTTCTCTTCTGCAAACTAAACAACCCCAAATCCCTCAGCCTCTCCTCATAGGTCATGTGCTCCAGCCCCTTAATCATGTTTGTTGCCCTCCTCTGAACCTTCTCCAATGCATCCACACCCTTTCTGTACTGGGGGACTCAGAACTGGATGCAATACCCAGATGAGGCCTCACCAGGGCCGAGTAGAGGGGGATAATAATTTCTCTAGATCTGCTGGAAATGCTTCTCCTAATGCAGCCCAATACGCCATTAGCCTTCCTGGCTACAAGGACACACTGTTTACTCATATCCAGCCTTTCATCCACCAGAACCCCTAGGTCCCTTTCCATCGTACTGCTGCTGAGCCAGTCAGTCCCCAGCCTGTAGCAGGGCTTGGGATTCTTCCGTCCCACGTGCAGGACTCTGCACTTCTCCTTGCGGAGCCTCAGACAGTGAAGATGTGAATCTGCAAGGCACAAATCACTCTGGGAATGAACCCAGAACCCTCCTGGCTGTGACAGTGGCTTCCTGGGGTGCTCACCTCCAGCGTGTCCCATGCTGCACGGGGGCACCACCATGCTAGAGGGAGAGTCCCTGGCTCTTACTAAGAGCATCAAGGGGCCTTTGCAGAGCAGATGAGGCTCAGCCTACAAGGTCCTTAACTAGCAGAGATGCCAGCTGTCCACCTGGGTAGGACAAAGGGCTGAGGCCCTCATCAGGAGCCATGAACCCATAACTCGGAGCAGAGGAGCTTGTCCCAGCAGTGCCTATTCCATGGAGCAAGCTGGTAACAGGTAGTACAGCTCAGGCACTGAGCCAAAACATGTACCAGGGATGTGACCAAGGCCATCTCATGAGTCAGTGGCAGAGCAGGGACGGGCCTCTGGAAGTGCCATACCACTTCTTAGCCACAAGCTGAGCCTTCTTCCCACCACCTGCCTGGGCTGCCCAACCAAGCAAGCCTAAGGCACCCAGGACTAGTGGGGGGTGGGGGGAAGCCCCACAGAGGGGTTTGATTGTCTGTTGATGTGCCCTGCAGGTCGGAGGAGTTTAAAGACTTTCTGAGGAGAGCCCTGGAGAAGAACCCTGAGGCCAGGTGGTCGGCCAGCCAGCTCCTTCAGGTGAAGCACGCACCTCTTTGGCCATGTTCTCCTGCCCAGGCTGGGGCGGGGGCTGGGGAGCAGAGTTCCCAGTCATTTCTCACGCTTTTGTGCCCACTTTCCTCCCAGCCTGTGATAGGATGGGGTTTCTAGGCACAGCTAGAGAAATCAACCCAGCGTACCTTTACTTAAATCTGGCCCACTTACAGCCCAGGCTGAGATTTCCTTCTCACCAGGGCACATCCAGCCAGCCCCAAACATACCTCTGCCAGCCCCACGGGCCAGCCCGAAGCCACACACGCAAACCCACGGATTTTCCAGCTGCTCCAAATGCCCAAACCAGCCACCTCTTGCTGATGAGCTCTGCATGGCATTGGGCCCTTTCAAACAAAAGGGAAGTAGAAGTCTGTTAGCAAGAGTCCTAAGCACTGAGGACTTTACCTGCACACAATGAAGGCAAGAGGGATCTTCACTAGTGGTTCAGTCACATTTTACCATTAAAAGCATGCTTAGCCATTCATGCCATAGCAGCCTTAAGAGCATTACAGTGGATGCTTGCCATCAGTTTAGCCACCAGCCACCTCTTGCCATCCAGGCCAGGGATGGCTGAACTTTGAGCCACATGGGACTGTCTTCAGCAATTCAAGAGCTGGAGCATACCTTGCAGGGTTTGGGGGCATGTTGTCTTCACACTCCAGCTTAAGTTTGGCTCTGGATATGTAGTATGGCTATTCACCAGCTCCACCCAGCTTCTTCTGGGCACCAAAGGGTCCAGGCCCAGCCCTAGTCCGTATATACTTGGCTCTGACCCAGATCTCACCACGCTGGGCCAGTCCTTTAGAATCTAACTTCTAAAGGTTTATTAGTGAAGAAAAAAGAAGAGGGTGAGAGAGAAGCATTGTTAAAGGGATACCTTACACGTATCAGTTACAGCTGTGGATGTGGCCAGCAGTGTTATTTGCTAATTTCTTGGAACTCTCTGAAAACTCACCTGAGGGCGGGAATCTCAGCTCACCTGGGCTTAGGTCATGGAGACTGGAAAGCGGGAATCCTGGACCCCAAATGGTCACTCCCAGGCATTTCCTCCCATTTTTTCAGGTGGAGGAAAAAACTCCCATAGGCACTGGAGGATCGGGGTCCCCCGCCTGGGACCCTGCTGCGGCACGTTGCCATTGGCTGCATCCCAAGCGACAAGTCCCACACTCCCAAGAGGTGTATTCGACGGCCGAGCCTTTGTTTAGTCCATTGTCCCGGCTGGGGGAGGTGCTCCCATCTCCCGTCGGGAAACTCAGCACTGGCACGTTTCTAATACGGCTGCAGAGCCAATGCCTGTATCTTCCCAGGCAGACCCAGCACAGACGTGCCAGTAGCACAACCAGATTCAGGGCATCCCCAGCTTCCATTAGACACCTCCCCTGGCCCACGGCTCGGTGCCGCTTGCACACGGGGAAAGGCAGAGGGCTTGACGCTTGTTGTAAAACTCCAGTAACGTCTCACAGCCGCACTCAGGCTCCAGCTGCTTGCGGTGGGCTCACAACGCTGCCCACCCGCAGCAGGGCCTGACAGCCCCCTGGCTTCCCCCAGCACCCCTTCGTGGCAGCGGTGGCGGAGAAGCGGCCCCTGCAGGAGCTGATCGCAGAGGCCCGGGCCGAGGTGCTGGAGGAGGTGGAGGAGGAGGAGGAGAAGGAGGAAGGACACGTCCCCCCAGTAAGCAGCAAGTGCCCCTCCCTGTCATTACCCAGAGGCTGGGCTGGTTCCCCCCGGGAGCTGGCTCAGGAGGGGACAAGGAGCACGTGGCTCAGAGCAGCTGGTGCCTCCGCGGACCCCGTTGGACCTGGGTGCCGTGTGGGGGACAGTGGGGCCCAGGTCTGCTGGGGGCAGGACCAATCAGTGGGAGGACAATGAGCGAGACCTGTCAGCTGGGGATGGGGAGTGTAGGTTAGGCAGGGTGGACCTTGTGGGGGAGGAGGGTGGGCCGGGTGGGGCGGGGCGAGGCCGGGAGTTCTGGGGGCAGAGCTGGGTGGGGCCGGGCATTCTGGGGGTGGAGCTGGGCGGGGCGGGGCAGAGCTGAGCGTTCTGGGGGTGGAGCTGGGTGGGGTGGGGCGGGGCCGGGCATTTTAGGGGTGGAGCCGGGCAGGGTGGGGCGGGGCCAGGCATTCAGGGGGTGGAGCCGGGCGGGGCGGGGCGGGACCAGGCATTCAGGGGGTGGAGCCGGGCGGGGCAGGGCGGCGCCAGGCATTCAGGGGGTGGAGCCAGGTGGGACGGGGCCGGGCATTTTAGGGTGGAGCCGGGCAGGGTGGGGCGGGACCAGGCATTCTGGGGGTGGAGCTGGGTGGGGCGGGGCCGGGCATTTTAGGGGTGGAGCCAGGCAGGGTGGGGCGGGGCTGGGCATTCTGGGGGTGGAGCTGGGTGGGGCGGGGCGGGACCAGGCATTCAGGGGGTGGAGCTGGGTGGGGCGGGGCGGGGCCAGGCATTCAGGGGGTGGAGCCGGGTGGGGCGGGGCCGGGCATTTTAGGGTGGAGCCGGGCAGGGTGGGGCGGGACCAGGCATTCAGGGGGTGGAGCCGGGCGGGGCGGGGCCAGGGCCAGGCGAGGTGGGCACCTGTAGCTTGGGCAGTGCGTTTTGGAGCGGTCGAGTGGGCAGCCTGTGCCCTCTGGCCCTTTCCCCTCCCTTTGGGTGGCCCCCGATGCGGGGATGCTGCACTCCCACCCCTTCCACTCTGGCTGGGCTGTTCCCAGTGTGGCCTCGGCTCCCCCGGTGCTGTGCTGGCAGCTGCCCTAGCGGGAGGGCCTGTCCCTCGGGCCGCGCTGCCCAGACACCGCTCAGGCGCCCGCACCTCCGGGCCGGGCCGTTCAGAGCCGGGCCAGGCGCGGTGAGCCGGCGGTGCCGCATGCATTGCGGGGCGCCTTCCCAAGGGTGAGTGTGACAACCGGCTGCACCTGCCTCTAACCTTCTCCTCCTTTTGATGAACAGCCACGCCCTGGGCACCTGGGCTCCTTCCGCAAGGCCTCCAGCAGCCACCCCTGTGAGCCGGGGACACCGTCTGCTCCCAGCCCAGACCCAGCCAGGAGGGACGTGCTCCCATCGGCCCTGGCCGGAGCCAGCAGCCAGCCTGCCCCCCCAGCAGAGGACAGCAAACGGGGAGAGCACAGGGGGTCTCCAAAGGCTCAGCCAGGGAGCCCTCCGCCTGCTGGCCAGCCTGAGTCCCCAGGGCCCAGGGGCAGCACCAGTGTCCAGGGGGACTCAGGCCCCCAGCTGAGGGCAAAAAAAGCATCTGACTTCCTAAAGCAGATGAGGCGGAAGTCCATGCCCCTGCTTGTGGCTTCGCAGGAGCTGCGCGTCTCCCTGAGGCTCCCCTCTGGCAGGGCTCCCGACATCCGCAAGCTGATGAGACGCAGGTCGTTCTTTGGGGCATCCAAGTCCCAGGAAAACGCCGGCAAGCCATGTGGGGTCCCTGGCGCGCCCATGCCACACACAGCCACTGGGAAAGAGCAGGGGGAGGCGGAGGAGCAGCTGCCATCCCGTGCTGAGCCCCAGCCCCTGGTGGGACTGCCCCACGTGCCAGGGCACCTGGGACCAGGTTCCTTCCCCACAGCAGCACACAGAGCAGAGGCGGAATGTAAAGGGGGCTGTGAGACCACCAGCCCTCCGGGGAGCTCGGCCCAAGCACGAGAACGATGCGCGGAGCCAAACCATTCAGCACCATCTACAGCCCCAACCAAAGGGCAAGAGCCGGCAGGAGAAGCAGCAGAAACTGCTGGTGACCAGGCCAAGTCTGCAGTGGAAGAAATTCAGGCGGGTTTTAACCCCCCTGATGCAGCTGTAATGGAGAGATTTCCCTCCACCAAAGCCTGCAGCACTGCCGAAAGTCAACAGGCAGCCGCCGGCCTGGAGCACAGCCCCCAGCTGTGCCCTGGTTTGCACTCCGCAAGCAACAGGGAAAGCCTGTCAAATCGCAGTTCTGCCTGTAATGTATTGGCTCCTCATGACCACCTCGGAAGAGCTCGGTGGCATTTGTCTGAAGGCTCAGGTGGGCTGGGAGAAGGGCAGACGGTTCAGGAGAGGCCTCCCCCCAGTTCCAGGAGATGGAGCGTCCAGGGTGGAAAGACAGAGGAAAGACAGAGTCTGTTAATAAACCACTACCTGGACTGTGCTTCTGTGAGCTGCCCTCTTGCAGATCTGGACATAAGTGCGGGCAGACGGCTCGTAGCCGCTCTAGACCTTTGTCAGCCTAGCACTGAAGTTTGGAGCGTCAAAGAATCCTTGAGCCAGTTCCAGCCCAAAGACCCTGGAACGTGTATTGCTAAGGAAACAAGAGGGGCTCGATTCCAGGCTGCAAACGGCTCAGGTGCCACAGAAGCACCCGGAGGTGGCCATGCAGGGGAGGGAGCAGAGCATCCCCAGGGTGAGAGCGGGAATGAAAGCCTCCCCAGGGCATTAGAGGAGAACGGTGAGGCTCAGCGGCGAGCAGAGACACTCCCAGCACAGAATGATGCCACAGATGGGCGGCACGCTGGAGAGAACGCACAGCTGGGCTCAGCGAGCCGAGACAAGCGACGTGAGTCACGTCGCACGGGAGCGATGGCAGCGCCGCGGCACGGAGAGGGAACTGCGGCGACCGAGAGAGGTGCTCCACAGGTGGTGGTTCCAGCCAACGAGGAAACAGGGGAGAATGAGGAAGAACCTCTGGACACCTTAACGGAAGCAGATCCCCATTCAGGGGCGGGCCCCTCCCGCGAGGAGATCATGGGGCCAGCACAAGAGGAGTCAGAAGGAGGTACCATAACCAAGGCTGCAGAGGATTATTTCAGTGGCGACCAAAGTGCAGCAGTGGAGACCTCTACCCAGGAGATACTGGTGCCAGCCAGAGGGCCAGCCCAGGAAGGCGCTATAGAAAATACAACACAGGGTTATTTAAACTCGGAGGCTCAAAACTCAGTGGGTAATTCCTCCCTCATGGAGAGCCTGGTGCCCCTGCGCCCGTGTGCGGGGGAGAAGGTAGAAGGCAGGGCAGGCAGCCCTCCTGGTGGTCTGTTGAACGTTGCTGAGGACAAAGGCCAGAAAGCTCAGGGGGGTGGAACTGCTACAGAAGCAGAGAAGGAAGAGAGATGCTCGCCAGCAGGAGAGCTGGCAGAGGCTGCTCAGGGCCCGGAAGGGGCCCCAGCAGCTGGAAGAGAAGGCGGCCGTGCCCCCCTGGGAAATGGAGCCGTGGCAGAACCCCAGGGGGAACCCCCTGGGCACCCAAAAGTAGCGGAGAGCGTGAGCTTTGCTGAGGGGACCCCGGAGCACCCTGCCGCCCGGAACGCGGCACTCAATGGAGGTGCCCTGAGCCACGGACCAGACCCCAGGGGCGCAGGGGATGATTTAGCGCACGGCCAAGGGGAAGTGACACTGACGTCACCGAGCAGCTCAGAGTCTGAGATGCACCAGCCACTGCCTTCCACCAGGCTGCAGTCAGACGTCGCACAGGTAGGGGCCTGGCCCGGGAGATGACGTTGCTTTGCATGGGGGCGGGTGGGGTGCCAGGGGCTGAGGCACAAGGCCTGTCGCCTCTAGGGCTGTCTCTGGGCTGGGGGAAGCTAATGTGGGTCAAGCTGATGGGCCATACCCCAAACCGCTCCCGGGGTCAGGGCTGAGAGCCAGCCACGGGGAAAGGGGCAGGCGTTGGCTCTCGCCTCCTGGCTCCAAAGAGGACATCACCTTTCCAGGCTAAGCGCCAGCTCCGCTCGCAGCCCGAGGCCGGAAGGAGCCTGTGCTGCGTGGCTGGGCTGGAGGCAGAACGCAGCAGCCCCCAGCGAGGTGCAAGGTTGTGTCTCCCAGGGCCTCCGTGGCTTCCCCCTGCCCCGGAGCCTGGCCATTGAGTGGGACAGAGCCGGTGCTGTGGCCATGCAACCATTGACTCAGGCTACCTTAGCCCGGCTGCGGAGCCCCACCAGCGGCTGGGGCTGGCTTCACGGGCAGCTTTGCCGAGGCTAGGGCTGGGCCTGGACTTCCAGAAGGAGCCAGCCTTGAGAGGCTGCCGCGAGGCAGCCTCAGGGTCTGGTCCGTGCAAAAATGGAAACGCTGCAGGCCCATTAGGCAGGGGGGTGGGACGATGGGGTCTCTGGCGCCAGGCTGTGCGCAAGAGAGGTGTGTCATGGGAGCTACTGGTCTCCAGCTCTTCCTGCGCCAGCCGTAGGGCCCAGGCCCACAGAGAGCAGGGCCCGTGCAGGCGGTCAGTGAGTAAGGGCTGTGCGAGGGACGGGCTCCGGGCACAGCCGGTCAGTCAGTCAGGGCTGTGCGAGGGACGGGCTCCGGGCACAGCCGGTCAGTCAGTCAGGGCTGTGCGAGGGACGGGCTCCGGGCACAGCCGGTCAGTCAGTCAGGGCTGTGCGAGGGACGGGCTCCGGGCACAGCAGGTCAGTCAGTCAGGGCTGTGCGAGGGACGGGCTCCGGGCACAGCCGGTCAGTCAGTAAGGGCTGTGCGAGGGACGGGCACCGGGCACAGCCGGTCAGTCAGTCAGGGCTGTGCGAGGGACGGGCTCTGAGCACAGCCGGTCAGTCAGTCAGGGCTGTGCGAGGGACGGGCTCCGGGCACAGCCGGTCAGTCAGTAAGGGCTGTGCGAGGGACGGGCACCGGGCACAGCCGGTCAGTCAGTCAGGGCTGTGCGAGGGACGGGCTCCGGGCACAGCCAGTCAGTCAGTAAGGGCTGTGCGAGGGACGGGCTCCGGGCACAGCCAGTCAGTCAGTCAGGGCTGTGCGAGGGACGGGCTCTGGGCACAGCCGGTCAGTCAGTCAGGGCTGTGCGAGGGACGGGCACCGGGCACAGCGGGTCAGGCGGTGTGAGGGGTTCAGGGGTCCCCATGCACTGCACCCCGGCCGCAGGCAGGAGTGACTCTCACTCAGCAGGTGGAACAGGAAGTTTATGAGGCGACAGAGGCCCAGTGTCTCACAGAAGAGTCAGTGCAGCAGTCAGAGACAGTCATTCCAACCCGTCCTGGGGAGAGGAGCCTGAGGGGGGCCCCTCTGGGGTGCAGCTTCCCCCTTGGCCAGGCTGGCTCCTTCCAGCTCCCTCTCCCCCAGCTGCCAACTGCCACCTCAGATTCAAACCCAGCTCGGCTCCTCCCTGCTCTGTGTTCAGGGCAGAGGTGTTACCTGCCCGCCTAGGGTACAGCCCCAGGGGTCATCCTTAGCCACTGGGAGCTGCTCTGCTTGTCTCACACATCCAGCCTGAGCACCCCACACTCCATCACAGGCGATCAGTCAGTCAGGGCTGTGCGAGGGACGGGCTCCGGGCACAGCCGGTCAGTCAGTAAGGGCTGTGCGAGGGACGGGCTCTGAGCACAGCCAGTCAGTCAGTCAGGGCTGTGCGAGGGACGGGCTCCGGGCACAGCCGGTCAGTCAGTCAGGGCTGTGCGAGGGACGGGCTCCGGGCACAGCCGGTCAGTCAGTCAGGGCTGTGCGAGGGACGGGCTCCGAGCACAGCCGGTCAGTCAGTCAGGGCTGTGCGAGGGACGGGCTCCGGGCACAGCCGGTCAGTCAGTCAGGGCTGTGCGAGGGACGGGCTCTGGGCACAGCCGGTCAGTCAGTCAGGGCTGTGCGAGGGACGGGCTCTGAGCACAGCCGGTCAGTCAGTCAGGGCTGTGCGAGGGACGGGCTCTGAGCACAGCCGGTCAGTCAGTCAGGGCTGTGCGAGGGACGGGCTCTGGGCACAGCCGGTCAGTCAGTAAGGGCTGTGCGAGGGACGGGCTCCGGGCACAGCCGGTCAGTCAGTCAGGGCTGTGCGAGGGACGGGCTCTGGGCACAGCCAGTCAGTCAGTCAGGGCTGTGCGAGGGACGGGCTCCGGGCACAGCCGGTCAGTCAGTCAGGGCTGCGCGAGGGACGGGCTCTGGGCACAGCCGGTCAGGCAGTCAGTCAGTAAGGGCTGTGCGAGGGACGGGCTCCGGGCACAGCCGGTCAGTCAGTCAGGGCTGCGCGAGGGACGGGCTCTGGGCACAGCCGGTCAGGCAGTCAGTCAGTAAGGGCTGTGCGAGGGACGGGCTCCGGGCACAGCCGGTCAGTCAGTCAGGGCTGCGCGAGGGACGGGCTCCGGGCACAGCCGGTCAGTCAGTCAGGGCTGCCCCTTTCTCCCCACCCTCTCCTGACTCCCTTTTCCCAGCATCTGCTCTGCCTCCTTTTCCACACTCCCGTCCTGCACTTCTTCCTCCCCAGCACGTCCTTTGCAATTTGCCCTGTACAAAGCCAGTGCCCTGTCTCCCTAAAGCCACAGCCGTGCCACCAGGGCTGCAGAGGAGCGGTCCGCAGGCCGACCAGCTGAGACGAACACGGGTGTGACACCTGCCAGGCACTCAGTCCATTGTCCTGACACGCGCCCCGCCTTTGCACGGTTCACTCCTACCCACCCGGGGAAGGGGCTTTACCCGCTCTGGTTGAAGGTGCCTCAGAGCTCCCCGCTGCGTCTGCAGCTCCCGACTCACACAGCTGGCTCTGCTGAGCTGCAACCCACAAAGGAAGCTTGCAAGAAGTGGGCCGGGGAGGGGTGCAAACGTACTGCCCAAGTGTGGCGGGGTGGAATCAGGCTCTGGCGATATATTTACACTCCTCCCTGGTCGCCTGTCCATGTTTCCACTTCTGCTGAGTTTTCTTTTTGGGTTTAACTCTGTGACATACAGAGGTTCCCAGGCACAGCTCAGGGAGCCAAACCTGGGCAAATTGCTTCAAACCAGGCCACTTTCAGCCCCAGGCTGCGGCTCCTCCATGAGCAGGCACACCAGTCATACAGAGCACCTCTGCTGCCTTCCTGACCAGCCGGAAGCCACACAAGGAAATCCCTCAGGCAGCCCAGCTTCCCCTGTGCCTTAACCAGCCTCCCTCCTTGCTCAGAGGGGAGGTTATGAAACCAATCTCACCAAATCCACACAGGCCTTTCCAGCCCCCAAAGGGACCAGCCACATTCCCAGGTCAGTCTCTGCTTAGTTCTTACCCAGATCGCGACGCTGGGCCAGTCCGTTAGACTCTGGCACCTAAAAGGTAATTAAGAAAAGAAGGAAAGACTGGGGAGAGAGTGATACTTGTGGAAGGGATCAGATTACACACCTCAGTCGTCAGTCCCGTGGTGCAGGCTGCAGCAGATGGAGCAGGCGGCTAGTGTCTGAAACCCATCCTCGGTCAGGAGGGGCCAGCGGGCCGCTCAGGCTCAGCTCTTAGCAAAGGTGTTCCTGCAGCCTGGAGATTGCAGACTGGAGAGCACACGGTGATTCTCAGGGTCCTCTTTATACCCTTGCCCATGCAGAGGGAGGGACATTCCTGCCAGGGATTGTGTACCCAGTGGAGAACCACAGGATCAGGTTACCTGGCCGTCCTGCCTTGGGGCTTTCTGCCACTGGCCGACTTCCAGGCGAGACATCTCAGCTCAATTCCTGGGCTGTGGATGAGGCCCTGTCTCAGTTCCATCCAGCTCGGCACGACTAGGAGGCGGCCACATCCCTACTGTGAATTCCCACAACTTTACCATTTCTAGTCCAAGCCTAGAGCCACCTTATAACTTCGCATACAGAAACAATACGGCCCTAGCAGCAGACTCAGCGACTCACCAGCTTTCACTAGACACTGCGCTTGGCCCACTTAGCACAAGATTTGGTGCAAACTTAGCGCAGTAGTTACAATAATGGTCCCCATCTTCTTTTTAAGAGCCAGTAAGAGAAGCTCACCAAAGATTTCACTGCTAAGCCCGTCCGGTCGCCTGCCACCTCCGCTGCTATTTCTGCATGTTGGGATTATTTGTTCCTGTGCCCTCAATAAAGCTTCTTTAAAGTACAGCCAGCTCTCCTGGCCCCCTTCCCCTTCGTGTTAGCTTGCCCAGGGATCCTGCCCGTCAGTTCCCTGAGGGTGTCCAAGTCCGCTCTTCTCAAGTCCGGGGTCTGTATTCTTCAGCTCTCGGGTCTTGTTGTTGTCAGGGTTCTGAACTCGCCCATCTCGGGCTCACTGCTGCCCAGGTTTCCACCTGCTTCCACTTCCCCTCCCAAATCCTCCCTGTTGGTGAGCAGCTGGCCAAGCCAAGCTCAGTTCCTGCAGCATTTGCATTTGCACCAGGAGGTTGTCCCCAAGACTCTCCAGAAATGCACAAAGTATTCATCTGGGACGCTGTGTCCCGTCTCCCACGTCTAAGCAACACGAATTCGAACTGGAACGGGAGCAGAGAAGGGTCGCTAGGATGGGCTGAGGGACGGAAAACCTGGCTTGTCAGAGGCAAGGCAGAGTTTGGGTTGTGTAGACTAAGCAGGGAAAGGTTGAGGGCAGACACGAGTGGTCTCTATAAATACCTCAGAGGGACCAAGCCCAAGGGAGTGAGCGGAGTTACTGAAGTTAACGGCCAGTGTGGAGACAAGAACAAATCCTATAAACGAGCCATCGGCAAAGTTAGGCTTGAAATAAGGCGGAGGTTTCGAACCGTCCCAGGAGCAGAGTTCTGGAGCCCGCGCTGAAGAGGAGCAGTAGCACCCAAAAACCCAACTGCCTGCAAGACTGACCTCTTTGTTCGCTGTGGCAAGGAGCACAGGTCACTTACTGGTCTGAATTCATGGAAATGGTGGATTTGGTGTAACACAAAGACTTTAAACCATGCACCGGGGACATCTGTAGCTCAGCCAGAGGTTATAGGGTGGGTGGCTGAGGCTCTGTAGCCTGCAACGTGCAGGCAGGCGGACAAGATGATCACAACGGTCCCTTATGTGCGACTCTAGGAGTTTTGACTTGGTCCTTGCTCAGGCTGTGAGGCGGGTGCACTGAGAGCTTCCCTGAGTAAGAACAGGGCGAATGCGTGTGTTAATTCTCCCTGGTGGCACCTAAGCAAATGGACTTGCGTGGTGGAGGTCAAAGCTGACTCCACACCCGCTGTTTTGTTGAGTTTGTCTCTTTGACTTCATGGATTCTGGGCTTGCGGTGAGCAGAGAACCCCTGTTTCTGATCTCAGGAGGCCGTCTCCCTACGAAGAACAGTGAAGAAGACCCGGAAGTTTGTTGTGGACGGGAAGGAGGTCAGTGTGACAACCTCAAAGACTGTCGGCAAAATGGACATGAAGGACGAAAAGATGCGCTCGGCTCGGTAAGGGGCACTTGGCTAGCTGGGAGGGGACGTGCAGGGACTGCGTGCATCCTGCCTTTCCCATATCTGGAGGCAGGAGAGAGGTCCCAGCTAGTTCCTAGCCAGCGGGGAAGGGTGAGTCATGGTGCAGAAAGGGAACATTACATGGGATGTCTGCAGACGGCGCGCACTGCGGGGGTGGGAGTGAGGGACGCCTGCAGACGGCATGCGCTGGGGGGGTCGGAGGTAGGGAGGGAGGGACGTCTGCAGACAGTGTGCGCTGGGGAGTGGGAGGGAAGGATGCCTGCAGACGGCGCGCGCTAGGGGGGTCGGAGGTAGGGAGGGAGGGATGCCTGCAGACGGCGCACGCTGGGGGGGTCGGAGGAAGGGATGCCTGCAGATGGCGCGCGCTGGGGGGATTGGAGGGAGGTAGGGAGGGATGCCTGCAGACGGCGCACGCTGGGGGGGTCGGAGGAAGGGATGCCTGCAGATGGCGCGCGCTGGGGGGGTCGGAGGAAGGGATGCCTGCAGATGGCGTGCGCTGGGGGGGTTGGAGGGCGGTAGGGAGGGATGCCTGCAGACAGCGCGCGCTGGGGCTGGGACGGATGTCTACAGACAGTGCGTGCTGGGGCATCAGGGCTGCCTTCCCACTCTGACACTCCAAGTGCAGAAAGTGAGGTCCTGCAAAAACCATAAAAATACCCCCTTGTCCCCAAGGCTGTGCCTTGAAACCTCCCCAGGGTTTCAGCTTCCCTGACCCTGCCACCACCCAAGGCAAAAAGAAAACTCTTTAGCCTTGGAGAAGACCCAGTCGAGATCTCTCCCTGTGGGGTAACCGCACTTAGAAACACAGAGCTGAAATCTGCCGGCTGACCTTCAGTCTAAGGCATGACTAGACACGGACCCTTCTCTAGGACACAGGGATCAAATCATTGCCTGAAAACAAATGTTTACAAAATGAGAGAAAACAACTCAATCACACTGCTGCAACCCAGAGTCACTTCCCTGGGATTCGGCTTAGAAGTTACAGAGTACAGGGGACAGAGTCAGATCATTAACCAGAGCAACTGGAAAAGGCCATGCCAGTTCCAAAACAACACACAACCTGATCGTGTCTAACTACACGTTTCCCTTCTACTCACGTACCTAGGGCGGATTATAAGACAGCCAGGGGATTTACTGGATTCATTCCAGCTGCTCAGGCGCAACCCTTTCTCCTGCCCTCTCTGCAGCCGCACAAAGACCCCTCAGACTGCAATTGTTCTCGGTTCAAATAAGTTTCTCTTCCTCCCATTGGTTCCCCTGCCCCAGCCGCTGCAAGGCTTAGTCCTCGACAGGCATTCACTCATGACACGGGGCATGGGAGGGACGTCTGCGGGCCATGTTCCCAGGGCACAAGCAAAGGAACGGGAGAGCAATGGTGTCTCATTGCTTCACAGCTGCTGAAGACACTGGTGTTACCTGGGCAAAGAATTTGGCCTAAGAGTTTTACATCCTTCTGTAGCCACTGTGGCGAGGTGCCCCTTTGTCTTGGACCGGGTCCCCCGCCTCTGCCCCCCAACTGTGGGGCTGAGCTGCGGCTGCTCCTGCTGTTCTGTCTCCCCCTCCTCTCTCACTGCCAGAGCTGTTGGCGGGGAGCCCTGCCACTCCCCCCCCCAGCTCTTTTAGGGCAACCCACTCACCCCCAGCTCTCTTAGGGCAACCCACTTCCCCACCCAGCTCTCTTAGGGCAACCCACTTCCCCACCCAGCTCTCGCTCGCCTCCTGACCTGCTTGCTCACTCATACTGTCTCCCAAACTCCTCCACCTCTCTCCCACCCCCACCCCCTTCTCCCCTTTTCCCACCCCCACCCCCACCTCTCTCCTCCCCCAGCTCTGTTTGCTCGGCTGCTTTTAAGGCGGCCCACAGTCAGCATAGTAGGTCCTTGTTAGCTGGGTGCCCAGCGCCGCCGCACCCTATTGCCTCCCCCTGGGCGTTTCATGAACCCTTTGTTCTTCCCCTAGCCCAGGCTGGGTCCTGGGCTGCTTCCCCCCCAACCCCGTCCCCGGGGTCTGCCGGCCTGACCCGTCACTCCCTTGGCACCGCCCTGCTGATCAGCAGCCCCAGGGGATGAGCAGGAACCCCTCTGCACTCAGGACTCGCCTCTCTTGGCACAGCTGTGCGGCCGTCCATGGTGTGTGTGGACGCGTGTGGCAAAACTCCGGAGCCGGAGCCACCGCGCCCTTGGCGGGTCCCTGCGTGGCCACCCTCGGGACGGGGCCTGGCTCAGCTGAGGGGGCAGAGGAAACGTGGCGGGGGGGTCAAGGTTGGGTCCGAGCACGGCTGAAGGTCCAGGAAGTCGCTCCGGGGCTGCCAACACTGCTCCCCATCTGTGGGTCTGACTTGGCAGGCGCCAGGAGCTGCAGGGACTCCGGCTGCTGCAGAAGGAAGAGCAGCGAGCCCAGTGCCACCTGGAGCAGAAGTTCCGCCAGCAGCGGGAGCAGATGTTCCGCTACATCGAGCAGGAGATGATGGTAATGCCAGCGGCCGGCCGGCGCCGGCGGCCCCTCCGCACCAGGGCCTGCTCCAACGGGCTGGGCCGGGCGCGTCAGCGCCTGGAGAGCTGGAAACCTCCCGGGGCGCCGCCTCTCCAGCGCCGTCTTCCACATGCCGCATGGCTCGTGCCGTGGCGACCCCAGCTCCCAAACGGGACGGCCCAGGGCTGCTCCAACCCACTGCCCGAGCCCCCCGCCCCACAGCTGCGTCTCCCGTGGGCCTCCCTGGGCACGGCTGGCGCCCCCGCTTGCCCGAGGCCCTGCCCGTCATGTTGCTGGGGCTGGTGTCACTGCACTCCAGCCTGAGTGTCCCTCCTGCTGAGCCCCGCCCCAATAAGCCCCGCCCTGTCACTGAGCCCCGCCCCCATGCTGCTTGCCCCGCCCACTCACTGTGCCCTGGAGGAAGATGTCAAGTATCGGAGGGGTAGCCGTGTTAGTCTGGATCTGTAACAGCAACGAAGGGTCCTGTGGCACCTGAGAGACTAACAGAAAAGTTTTGAGCATGAGTCAACAGTGTGATGCTGTTGCAAAAAAAGCAAACATGATTCTGGGATGCATTAGCAGGTGTGTTGTGAACAAGACATGAGAAGTCATTGTCCCGCTCTACTCTGCGCTGGTTAGGCCTCAGCTGGAGTATTGTGTCCAGTTCTGGGCACCGCAGTTCAAGAAAGATGTGGAGAAATTAGAGAAGGTCCAGAGAAGAGCAACTAGAATGATAAAAGGTCTGGAGAACATGACTTATGAAGAAAGGCTGAAAGAACTGGGCTTGTTTAGCTTGGGAAAGAGAAGATTGAGGGGGGACATGATAGCGGTTTTCAGATATCTTAAAGGGTGTCATAAGGAGGAGGGAGAAAACTTGTTCTTCTTGGCCTCTGAGGAGAGAACAAGAGGCAATGGACTTAAGCTGCAGCAAGGGAGGTTTAGGTTGGACATTAGGAAAAAGTTCCTAACTGTCAGGGTGGTCAAGTACTGGAATAAGTTGCCAAGGGAGGTTGTGGAATCTCCCTCGCTGGAGATATTTAAGAACAGATTAGATAGATGTCTATCAGGGATGGTGTAGAGAGTGGTCGGTCCTGCCATCGGGGCAGGGGACTGGACTCGATGGCCTCTTGAGGCCCCTTCCGGTCCTAGTGTTCTATGATTCTATGAGCTTTCGTGAGCACAGACTCACTTCATCCGATGCTGGTCTTGGAAATCTGCAGGGCCAGGTATAAATAAGCCAGAGCAAGGGTGGGGATAACAAGGTTAGCTCAGTCAGCAAGGGTGGGGCTTACTGCCAGCAGCTGATCTGGAGGTGTGAACACCAAGGGAGGGGAAGTCTTTGCTTAAACAAAGACTGGGAATGGCTGGCTAAATACAAAAGCAGCTTCCCCTCCCTTAGTGTTCACACCTCCAGATCAGCTGCTGGCAGTAAGCCTCACCCTTGCTGACTGAGCTAACCTTGTTATCCCCACCCTTGCTCTGGCTTATTTACACCTGGCCCTGCAGATTTCCAAGACCAGCATCGGATGAAGTGAGTCTGTGCTCACGAAAGCACCTGCTCAAAACTTTTCTGTTAGTCTCTCAGGTGCCACAGGACCCTTCGTTGCTGTTCTGGAGGAAGATGGGTGCTCGCCGGCTTCGCTCTTACCAGCCAATCAAAAGCCAGAGCACCAGCTCTGCCCTGACAAACGGCCCCGTGTGGGCTGCCCAGGGCAGGTACAGAGGTGCACGGCCCCGGACGTGCTGAGGCTGCAGCCCCGCTTGCTCAGCCAGCCAGGTCCCCCGCGCCAGCGCTTCCAGGGCTGAGCCTGCTGGCGGCTGAGCCCCGCGTGTCGGGCTGCTGGGCACCCCTCGGGGCCCCGGCGGCACAGGGGAGCTGGGCTGGGCTGTCATATGGCTCGGTGCCCGGTGCGGGGTGGGCCTGGGCCAGACGGGCGCTACCCCTCCATTGCCAGTGGGCCTCCGGCGTGAGGGCGCAGGCCTGTCCCCGGCCCAGCACTCAGGGGCACGTGTGGGAGCAGCCCGCAGGGTACCCAGGCTGCTGAAGCCCAGGGCTGAGAGCAGCAGCTCCTGTGGGTCCCAGGCTGAGCCTGTCAGGGCACGGCCGTGCTGGCAGTGGCCAGGACAGGGCAGCTCTGCCAGGGGCGGGGTGGGGCAAGGCCGCTCAGCTCCCTGCTTTGCACCCCCAGCGGAAGAAGCAGCACTACGACCAGGAGGTCGAGAGCCTGGAGCGGCAGTACCAGCAGGCCCGGCAGCGCCAGGAGCAGGACTTCACGGCTCGGCTCCGCCAGGAGGCCAAGCACCTGAAGGCCCTGCAGGAGAAGGACTATAGCAAGAAGCTGCCTGCCTTGAAAGGCAACACAGGAGAGGTACCCACCACTGCCGCCAGGCCCACGGAGCCTCTGGCCCTCCATCAATGGGGCCTTTGTCTTCTGCCCCCCAGCCAGTGGGACCTGGGTCTGCCACCTCCCCAGCTGAAGGGACCAGGGACTCTTCCCCCTGCCAATGGCACTTGGTTTCCTGATGTCCAGGCAATGGGACCTAGGACCCTCCTCCCGAGGAGCTAGTGGGAACGACGAATCGTGTTTCTGAGCCCTGCTGCTGGCAGGCTGAGCATCCCCCTCCCCCAGCCAGGAAACGTCTGCGTCCCTCACTTGGCCGCTGGGAGCCCCCGTCCCACCTGCAGTGGTGCTGGCCAGTGAGCGTAGGTGCTCGCTGCGCTGGTGTTGCTTGTCGTGAGCGTCGCTGGGCGTCCGATGCTGGAGCCAGGCTGTGCGCTGGGCTGCGTTTGCTGTGTCACTTTCAAACCTGAGCAAAGCTGGGACTTTGCAGACGGCCCGAGGGGGCACCTCCTTCCCCACCAGCGGGGCAGCTGCCTGGTACTGCGACGCAGCTGCTTTGGGCCCGGGGTACCAGCCCCGGCCTGGTGGAATGAGCTCAACTGCTCAGACACCACGAAAGCAAGTCCAAGCCGGGCACCGCAGAGCGGCCGTTGTTTGGAGGGTCGTCCAGTCTCCATCTCCCTGCCAGCAGCACAGGCGTCTCTCGGGGCGTGCTGGGGAGAGGCCCTGCCTGGGGCGGGCTGGCAGGCAGAGTCCAGCAGCAGGGAATGGTCCCTTGAGCGCTGCAGGTACTGGAGAAACAGGCCGACAAACGGGGACGGGGCAGGGGGTGGCCAGGGCAGCCTTGAGGCACGGTGAGGGTGGAGATGACGGAGCTGGCTAACTAGCCAGCTGCTGGGCTACTGCGTGTGACCCCCTTTGGAGACTGGCTGCTGGGGTGTTCCCCCCTGGCAGGAGCAGCGGTTTCTGCAGCAGCAGCAAGAGGCGCTGAACCTGGCCTTGCAGAAGGTTGTCCAGGAGCATAAGAAGAAGGCGACCTCCATCGAGTGGGAGTGCGTCAGCAAGATACACAGCCTGCGGAGAGGTAGGGCAGCGCTCGGGGAGCGATGAGGCCAGCGCTCAGGGCCTGCAGGCGGCTGGCCACACCGTGGGCAGCCCTGATGGGCGTTTGCCCAGCCTGGTCTGAAACAGTGCCCAGCCCTGCTCCCCTGAGCAAGTGTTTTCTGAACCTCGAACCTCAACCTCCCGGGCTGCGGGTTAACTCGTCGCGTCTCGTCCTGCGGCCAGTGCGCTCACGTGGCCCCTCCCGCCTGCGCCCGTCACAGATTTGCAGGCTGCCCCCGATCGCCCTGTCTGCCTCCTTGTCTCTGGACTAACCCTGCCGGCCGTGCTGACCGTCCCCCTCCAGGCGGTTTCCAAACCCTTCGGCCCACTCTGCTGCTCTTCACTGCGCTCTCCAATTCGCCACCCTCACCTACATCTGGCCCCAGCAGAGACCTCCGCACTGCCCAGCAGCTGGGCCAGTTCCCGCTGGCGTTACACGCACATTGCTCCTGCGAGCACGCTGCTGAGCCATGCCCTGAGTTAACCCCCCGGGTTTGTGACCCACTCAAACCCCAGCGCCTCGCCAGAGTGCGGCCTCCTAGCCATGGCCTGGACGGTTCTCACCTCTGCATTGGCCAGGTCGTTAGTGAAGCCAGTGCACAGAGTTGGCTCAAGACGAGCCCGGGCAGGGCCCCCGGGACTCGCCCTCCCCATCTGAGAGCAAATCTGTGATAACTGGTCCCCGAGGGCGCTCTGCCAGCCAGCTGGGCGCTTCCTTGGGAGAGAGATTCCCTGTCGCCCACGTGGCTCCACTTCGCGAGTGAGGACGTCTTGTGGGACTGCAGGAAAATCGTAGAATTCGAGGGCTAGAAGGGACCTCAGGAGGTCGTCTAGTCACTCGGCAGCTTCCCCTGCCGGCTCGGCCCGGAGCCAGCCGAAGGAGCAGATCAGGCTGGCCCGGCAGGGGTCACTCTCGCTGTGCAGTCCAGCCCCGCGCTCCGCCGGGGGCCAGCAGATTGTCTAATGACTCGTTCCGGTATCGCCTCAGGTTTCAAAGTGAGGCTGACCGGTCTGGAATTCCCCGACTCCCCTGTGTTCCTCTTCCTGCCCTGTGCCCTGCTCCTGCCTTCTGGCACTCACCTGCCCCCCGTGCAGTCCTGGCGAGCGTTACCGGTGGTTCCAGCTCGCTCCCTAAGCACGCAAGGAGAAACGTCACAACCTGAATTCCTCTCTCTGGTCTTTAACCAGCTCTGGCCCTTCCCCCTCATTGCTGGCCGTTCCCGCCACTGAGAGCGCACAGATAACCTTTTTACGGGCGCTGGAAGGGACACAGGCCTGGAGCAGCTCCTCTGCCTCAGGGTCACCCCCATGCTGGCTCTCTTCCCCGCGAGGGACAGCCTGCAGGCGACAGCACCTGCCGCTTACACCTGGGGGATTAAGGAACCCCATCCTCAGGCTGGTATCAGGCTTTCTCGGCGGCCCAGAGAGGCCGAGCCGCGCCTGGCATGGAGGCCTCTGGCCAGAAGCCAAATACGAAAGTCACCAGATGAAAACGAGGCCCCGAAAAGCTTCTCTCGCCCTTTTCTGGGCCCCGAAATCTCCTTGCAAAACTCTCCGAACGGCAGCACCGAGAGGCAGGGGAAGTGGCAGCCCCCTTAGAGCCGGCAGCCCAGGCCACAGCCCTGCTGGCCCCGCTGGTACAGAGGCTGTGTGGTACCCGGGAGTCTTGAGGCTGCCGGCTGTCCCAGGCACAGCCAGAGAGCAGCATGTGGCGGGGCAGGGGCAGCTGAGGGCTGGGGCCAGGCAGCGCGTGCAAGACCTGAGGTCTAAGCCCCCCTCTCTGCCCTGCCAGCCCGGGAGTCGGTGGTGTGGAGAGTGGAACAAGGCCACCTGCAGGAGAAGTACCACCTCTTCAAGCAGCAGGCCAAGGAGCAGCACTCACTGCAGCGGCAGCAGCTCCGCCGGCGGCACGAGCAGGTGAGCAGACCAGGGGAGGGCGCCAGAGGCTCTGGGCATGGAACCAAGGGTAGCCAGCCGGTGGGCGTGGCACTGGGGAGGGACGGGGGAGGGCCCTGGGACCCTGACGCCCTGAGGGGGCAGCTCAGCCCCACAGCAGGGGCATCTCCTGTCCCAACCCCCGTCCCCTGCAGCCGAGGGCCGGACTGGCAGCGCCACTGCACCCCCAGCCAGAGCAAGCGCTCTCCCTCCCCACACGGCCCCCTCCATTGGCTGCACCCTGCCCCGCCCTCTGGGGCTCCAGGCTTGCCCTGGGCTGACTGGGGTTCCTGGGTGAGCAATGTCTGTTGGCTCAGCTCCGGCACTGTGCTCCCCACGCCAGGCTGGGCCGTGGGAGCCGGCCCCGGGAGGGGAGAGCCCTGCCTGGCCCTGGCAGCGAGCAGGAGGAAACCAGGGGCGCAGGCAGCCCAGGGGAGCAGTGGCTCCACCTGTAAGTCCCTGGCTGGGCTGCCAGCCCCTGACCCTGGCCTGTGCTGCTGCCAGGAGACCGAGCGGCTGAACCGCTTCCAGCAGCACCTGCTGGCCGAGCTGAGGACCCAGCAGGCGCAGCAGCAGGCGCAGCTGCTGAGAACCCAGCGCGGGGACGCCAAGCGCCGCCTGGCCATGTTCAAGGAGAGCCTGAAGAGCCAGGAGGTGACTGGAGCCGAGCAGAGGGAGAGGACCAAGCAGGTACTGAGGCCAGCAGCCCCATCCCGCCAGGTGGGCCCCAGCCAGCCACAGGCCACCACCAGCGCAGAGCCTGCGTGGCCAGGCCAGGCCCCAGCGAGATGGGGGGAGCTCCCTCTGCTGTGGGCAGTCACGGGACAGGACAGCCCCCACCCTGTGCCTAGCGCACAGCCCCAGGTGTGATAGAGACACCAGGAGCTGGCCTCCCCGAGCCACCCAGCACAAGGGGCACGGGGCAGAGGGCGGCTGTAGTTTCCGTGCTGGGGCCTGGAACGCTCCACCCCGCTCAGGCTGACAGCAGCGCCTGGCCAGCAGCCGCCTCCCGCCCTGGCCCCAGGGGTGCTCTGAGCTGGGCAGGTGCTGGTAGGGTTGTGCTGAGCAGGCAGAGCCCTGCCAGCACAGCCGGGCGTGACGCGGGTCTGCTCCCCAGTTCCTGCAGCAGGAGGAGGGTCGCCAGAGGGCAGAGGTGCAGCAGCAGCAGCAGCAGCAGCAGCAGGAGCTGCAGGACCTGCAGCAGCGGCTGGCTGAGAACCTCAGGGAGCTGGAGCAGCTGCAGGTGAGGGCAAGCAGCGCCGGGGCAGCTCGCCAGCCCGCTCCCATTCCGCGGCGGGGGCCTCCCTTCCCTTCCCTCTCCCAAGGCCCTGCAGGCTGCTGTGCAGCTGCCTTTCGGGGGGACCAAGCAGCTGTGCCGGCGCGAGGGCAGCAGCAGCAGCAGCAGCCCATTGGCAGAGCCCAGCAGGGCGGCTCCCACCTCCCCACCGCCCGCTCTCCTCGCTTTCGTCCCGTCCCCAGAGCGAGAAGCTCCGGCTGCTGGTGGAGCAGGAGAAGAAGCAGCTGAAGGGGCTGGAGGACGAACACGCCCTGGAGCTGAGCGAGTGGAAGCAGCGTCTGGCTGTCCGCAGAGAGGTGAGCATCCAGGAGCCGGGGGACCCCAGGGCCCCCCAGGCCTCCCTCCCCACACTGCTCCTGCTGCAAGGTGGGGCAGGACAGGAGCTGGCTGGTGGGAGGCACCTCTGCAGCGCTCTCCATTCTGCTCCCCCCGCCCACCCCACTGTGCCCCAAGCGCCGCGCCCGGGGAGGGAAGCTGCTCGCAGCAGCGCCTGGCCTGGCCTGCACCTGCCTGCAGCTTGGCACCCAGCACCGCAGAGAGCAGGGCCAGGCCGTCCGGCTTCCCAGGGGCAGCCGGTAACCCCCGTGCTTCGCCCTCTCTGCTCCAGATGCTGGAGGAGGAGCTGGCGCACCGGCAGCCGCTGCAGCTGCAGGGGCTGCCCCACGGCCCCGAGCCCAGCAGCAGGATCTCCCGGTTCTTCCACTTCCCTTCCTGAGGGCCCTGTGGCTCCGAGCGGGGAGGCCGGCCTGAGCCCCGGCCTTCTCCCGTCAGCACTGACAGCGGTTGCAGCGCGCCAGGGCCGCCAAGGAGGACAGCCTCAGCCAGAGACGACCTGCCCAGGGCTTGGGATTCCTGCAGAGACGGTAGGCCTGGGTGAGCCACTCCCCTGGGGGCCACACTGCCAGGGCAGCCCTAAGGGCTGTGAGCGGCGAGGCTGGGGGAGACAGACAGGCGGCTGCGCGGGACAGGCACGTGGGAAGGCAGGACAAGAGCAGCTCCCAGAGGCCAAGGCCAAGATGGGAAAATTCAGGGCTCTGCCAATCCCTCCCCCAGCCCAGAGGGCTCTGCTCCCGAAGCTGTGACATAAACCCTCACCCGCAGTGCTGGGCGGAACTAGTACACCCACAGCAGTGCCTGTCACCCGCTGTGAGACTGAAACCCTCACCCGGCAGTGCTGGGTGGGACTAGGACACCCACGGCAGTGCCTGTCACCTGCTGAGAGACAAACCCTCACCCCGCAGTGCTGGACAGGACTAGTACACCCACGGCAGTGCCTGTCACCCGCTGTGAGACTGAAACCCTCACCCGCAGTGCTGGACAGGACTAGTACACCCACGGCAGTGCCTGTCACCCGCTGTGAGACTGAAACCCTCACCCGCAGTGCTGGACAGGACTAGTACACCCACGGCAGTGCCTGTCACCCGCTGAGAGACAAACACTCACCCAGCAGTGCTGGACAGGACTAGAACACCCACGGCAGTGCCTGTCACCCGCTGTGAGACTGAAACCCTCACGCGCAGTGCTGGGCGGAACTAGTACACCCACGGCAGTGCCTGTCCCCCGCTGTGAGACTGAAACCCTCACCCGGCAGTGCTGGGTGGGACTAGGACACCCACGGAAGTGCCTGTCATCCGCTGTGAGACTGAAACCCTCACCCCGCAGTGCTGGACAGGACTAGGACACCCACGGCAGTGCCTGTCACCCGCTGTGAGACTGAAACCCTCACCCCGCAGTGCTGGACAGGACCAGTACACCCACGGCAGTGCCTGTCACCCGCTGTGAGACTGAAACCCTCACCCGCAGTGCTGGACAGGACTAGTACACCCACGGCAGTGCCTGTCACCCCCTGTGAGACTGAAACCCTCACCCCGCAGTGCTGGGCGGGACTAGTACACCCACGGCAGTGCCTGTCACCTGCTGAGAGACTGAAACCCTCACCCTGCAGTGCTGGACAAGACTAGTACACCCACGGCAGTGCCTGTCACCCGCTGTGAGACTGAAACCCTCACCCTGCAGTGCTGGACAAGACTAGTACACCCACGGCAGTGCCTGTCACCCCCTGTGAGACTGAAACCCTCACCCGCAGTGCTGGGCGGGACTAGGACACCCACGGCAGTGCCTGTCACCCGCTGTGAGACTGAAACCCTCACCCGCAGTGCTGGGTGGGACTAGGACACCCACGGCAGTGCCTGTCACCTGCTGAGACACAAACCCTCACCCCGCAGTGCTGGACAGGACTAGTACACCCACGGCAGTGCCTGTCACCCGCTGAGAGACAAACACTCACCCGCAGTGCTGGACAGGACCAGTAATCCCACAGCAGTGCCTGTCACCCGCTGTGAGACTGAAACCCTCACCCCGCAGTGCTGGACAGGACTAGTACACCCACGGCAGTGCCTGTCACCCGCTGTGAGACTGAAACCCTCACCCGGCAGTGCTGGGTGGGACTAGGACACCCACGGCAGTGCCTGTCACCTGCTGAGAGACAAACCCTCACCCCGCAGTGCTGGACAGGACTAGTACACCCACGGCAGTGCCTGTCACCCGCTGAGAGACAAACCCTCACCCGCAGTGCTGGACAGGACTAGTACACCCACGGCAGTGCCTGTCACCCGCTGTGAGACTGAAACCCTCACCCGCAGTGCTGGGCGGAACTAGTACACCCATGGCAGTGCCTGTCCCCCCCTGTGAGACTGAAACCCTCACCCGGCAGTGCTGGGTGGGACTAGGACACCCACGGAAGTGCCTGTCACCCGCTGTGAGACTGAAACCCTCACCTGCAGTGCTGGGCGGGACTAGGACACCCACGGCAGTGCCTGTCATCCGCTGTGCGACTGAAACCCTCACCCCGCAGTGCTGGACAGGACTAGTTCACCCACGGCAGTGCCTGTCACCCGCTGTGAGACTGAAACCCTCACCCCGCAGTGCTGGGCGGGACTAGGACACCCACGGCAGTGCCTGTCACCCGCTGTGAGACTGAAACCCTCACCCCGCAGTGCTGGACAGGACCAGTACACCCACGGCAGTGCCTGTCACCTGCTGTGAGACTGAAACCCTCACCCGCAGTGCTGGACAGGACTAGTACACCCACGGCAGTGCCTGTCACCCCGTGAGACTGAAACCCTCACCCTGCAGTGCTGGGCGGGACTAGTACACCCACGGCAGTGCCTGTCACGTGCTGAGAGACAAACCCTCACCCCGCAGTGCTGGACAGGACTAGTACACCCACGGTAGTGCCTGTCACCTGCTGAGAGACTGAAACCCTCACCCGGCAGTGCTGGACAGGACTAGTACACCCACGGCCGTGCCTGTCACCCCCTGTGAGACTGAAACCCTCACCCCGCAGTGCTGGACAGGACTAGTACACCCACGGCAGTGCCTGTCACCCCCTGTGAGACTGAAACCCTCACCCCGCAGTGCTGGACAGGACTAGTACACCCACGGCAGTGCCTGTCACCTGCTGAGAGACTGAAACCCTCACCCCGCAGTGCTGGGCGGGACTAGTACACCCACGGCAGTGCCTGTCACCCGGTGTGAGACAAACCCTCACCCGCAGTGCTGGACAGGACTAGTACACCCACGGCAGTGCCTGTCACCTGCTGAGAGACTGAAACCCTCAACCCGCAGTGCTGGACAGGACTAGTACACCCACGGCCGTGCCTGTCACCTGCTGAGAGACTGAAACCCTCACCCCGCAGTGCTGGGCGGGACTAGGACACCCACGGCAGTGCCTGTCACCCGGTGTGAGACAAACCCTCACCCGCAGTGCTGGACAGGACCAGTACACTCACGGCAGTGCCTGTCACCTGCTGTGAGACTGAAACCCTCACCCTGCAGTGCTGGACAGGACTAGGACACCCACGGCAGTGCCTGTCACCCCCTGTGAGACTGAAACCCTCACCCTGCAGTGCTGGACAGGACTAGGACACCCACGGCCGTGCCTGTCACCCAGTGTGAGACAAACCCTCACCCCGCAGTGCTGGACGGGACTAGTACACCCACGGCAGTGCCTGTCACCCGCTGTGAGACTGAAACCCTCACCCTGCAGTGCTGGACAGGACTAGGACACCCACGGCAGTGCCTGTCACCCGGTGTGAGACAAACCCTCACCCCGCAGTGCTGGACGGGACTAGTACACCCACGGCAGTGCCTGTCACCCGCTGTGAGACTGAAACCCTCACCCCGCAGTGCTGGACAGGACTAGTACACCCGCGGCCGTGCCTGTCACCTGCTGAGAGACTGAAACCCTCACCCCGCAGTGCTGGGCGGGGGTGTCATGAAGTGCTGGGGCTCACCAGGCCCTGTGCCCCATCTGCAGCCAGGTCTGAGTCGAATCCAGCAGGGAGATTAGCAGCTTTTATTACTCGACAGGGGCACAGTGTAGAAAAGCCAGAAGCCATCGGTACCATCCATTTTGGGGAAGCAGCCCAGGGGGGTCCCCAGGCCAGGTGCAGGCCCTCCTTCCAGTCTCTCCAGCCAACCAAATCACCCCCCTCCACAGCACGCCCCCTCCTTCCCCCTTTGTCCTGTCGCCTACGGAAGAAATGTGGCACCTGGATGCCTGGGTTGTATAGAGCAGAGAGCGCCTGGCCTGCTTGTGTGGCATCATCCCACTGAAATGCCCTGCAGTGACGTGCCCAGGGAAACCTCCACTTACTACAGGACTGTAGGAAGCACATGCGACTTAACCAGGGTAATAAAATCCTCACACCCACTTCGTCACATCTCTTCCCTCTTTGAGACCCAACTGAGCAGGGTCACTTAATTAGCGACCTGAGGAAGTGCTGGACCCTCCCTGCATGACAGGTCATCTGCTGTAACGTGCTCCCCTTGACATGGGCCACCTCTCTATCAACCCTGCGGGAGCAGCTCCACCGCAGGAGCTTGGCCTTGGCCCCTTTCACGTGATGCAGCCAGGTCAGGGGTGAGTGATCGGTGTACACGGTAAAACACCGTCCAAACAGGTACGGCTGCAGCTTCCCCAGCGTCCACCCCATGGCCAGACATTCCTTCTCTATGGCCATGGAGTTCTGCTCCCGGGGCAGCAGCTTCTTGCTCAGGTGCACGATGGGGTGTCTCTTCCCATTGTCGTTCACCTGCATTAGCACAGCGCCCATCCTGGTATCTGAGGCATCAGTGAACACCATGAGGGGCTGCTCAAAGTCTGGGTTTGCCAGCCCTTCCCAGGATCTCCTTCAGCACACAGAGAGCCTCCTGGCACTCCTCAGTCCAGACCACCTTCTCTGCCTTCCCCTTTACACAGCTCTGTGAGGGGGGCTGTGATGGAGCCAACGCTGGACACAAACCTCCAGCAGTACCCCACCAGCCCATTGAAAGCCTGAACCTACTTCTTAGGCTGGGGCACCAGCCAGTCTCTGACAGCCTCTACTTTACCCAGTTATGGCTTTAAGCAGCCGCTGCCCACCTTGTGGCCCAGGTAGGTCACCTCAGCCATCCCCACCTTGCACCCCCCCTGCTTGACAGTCAGCCTATCCCCCTGAAGTCAATCCAGCACCTGGCTGACCTGGGACACATGGTCCTCCCACCTCTGGCTGAAGCCAAAAACGTCACTGATATAAGCCAAGGCAAGCCCCCCATCCCCCTCAGCAGCTGATCCAGCAGGCGCTGGAAGGTGGCAGGTGCCCCCTTGAGGCTGAAAGGCAGGACCAGGAACTCAGAGAGCACCCCGGGGTGAAGAAAGCCAATTTAAGCCAGGTGTCTTGGTCCAATGGCACTCGCCCGTATCTCTTGCTGAGGTAGTGGGCTCCCCCAAGCTTGTCCCAGAGCCCCTCAGGACTAGGCAGGGGGTAAACATCTGCCATGGTGATGGCAGTGAGCTTGTGACAGTGCACAGAAAACCAGATGACTGACCCATCCTTTTTGGGGAGCAGCACCATAGGAGAGGCCCAGGGCCTGGAGGATGGCTGGATCACCCCCAGAGCCAGCATGTCCTGGATCTCCCTGTCGAGATCCTGGGCTGCTGTTCCCGTCACAGCCACAGGGAAGGCTTACAGGAGGGTGGACAGCTATCTACGTTCCATGAACAGACAGGTTCGCGAGCCTGGGCCGGGTTCCACCCCATGTGTATGAGAACCATCACTTGGTCCCCAGCAGCATAGGCTTGGGCCTGGGTGGTGTGGTCATACCAGACTTTTGACTTCCCTTGGGCCCCGGACAGGCCCATGGCCAATATATACGCCACCACCATTCCCCCTTTGAGAGAAGCCTTCCCCTCCCACTCATCTCACCAAGCCCGCACCCTCCTCCCATCTGGCAGCTCAGATCGGGAGATCCCTGTGAATTTCTGGCAAACCTCCCCCACCTGCTGTTTGCATGCGGGTAAGTCATCGTCCAAGTCTTGGGGGTGCTAGTTCATACATGGTCTCAGCATCTGCTTTAGGGTCCTATTGAACCTCCCCACCAGCCCATTGGTCTGCGGGTGGTAGGCTGTGGCCCAGGTGTGTCGGACCCCACACTTGTTCCACAAGCTTTCGAGCAGGGCTGACATGAAGTTGGAGCCCTGGTCAGTAAGGACCTCCCTAGGGAACCCCACTCTGCTGAAAATGGACAGCAGTGCATCCGCCACCACCAGAAGGTATTTCTTCCCAGACTAGGTCACCTTACTGAAGGGCCCCACTATATCCATGGCCACTTTTTGGAACATCTCTCTGATGCGCTGTGGTCACAAGGCAGCTTTCCCTTTGTCCCAGGCCATCCCTGCCCTCCAGCAGGGGTCACAGAACCAGCAATTCCCGTGGACAGCAGCAAAGACTCCTGGCCATAAAACACTCTGTAACAGCCTCTTCCTGGTGCGCTGGATCCCCTGGTGTCCTGCGAGCGGGACATCATGGGCCAGGTACAGCAGCCTGCGCCGGTACTTTTGGGGACCCAGCAGCTGCCTCTGGTCCCCTCATGGCTCCACTCTGCACGTGGGAACCCATTCCCAGTACAGGAATCCCTTCTCCCACAGGAATCTCTCCCTGCAGCCCTCCCGCCAGGGTTGGGCTGTGCTGAGGCCAGCCAGGTCCCTCACCTTGTGCAAGGAGGGAACTCTGCACCCTGGACTGGAACTCAGAGAGAGGGGACAGGTCCCCATCCAAGTCCAGGGCAGGCTCTGCAGCTCCAGCTGGATGCCCTCTGCCGGGCTAGGGCAGAGCATCCCTTGCTGTGTCTGGCTGCAGGTCAGACCGGGGCACTGTGGGGTACAGAAGGGAGTTCAGGGGAAGGCAGGTTCTGGCTGGGAGGTGCCTGGGGGGCTTGCTGCTAGCAGATTCCTTAGCCACATCCCTGAACTTGCTCAGAGCAAGCTCCAGGGGCCCCCCGTGTACTGCTCTGCATGCGGCGAGCCCAGGGATGCAGGGTACTTCACACACAGCCCCTACTGCAAACAGGCAACTCCTGTTGGCCAGAACACAGCCAATAGGAGCTGTAAGATTGTGCTGAGGACAGGGGCAGCATGAGAAGCCTCTTCCCCCTCCTCCGGGCTCACAGAGCCCTGCAGTTGGCTTTTCTGAGTGCCGGTGGGGCAGGCAGGGAGCCAGCTGAGGTCCACAGGCTGGATTTAGTGGGCCGGATCTGGGCAGAAGGGGTGGAGGAGGGAGGCTATTTTGCCCTGCTCTGAGCTATGACGCATCTATACATATGCCAAGACTATGCACCACCCAATTCTGCAGCTCAGCTGGGTGGTGGGACCATTTGTTGGTTACAGCAGTTCTGAGACTAGAGAGAGGCAGCTGATGCCATGTCTGCTACCACAACCTCCTCAAGCACGCAGCTGTCGGGCTGCAGAGGTTCAGGAGAGCACTGGCAACCTGAGGCTGCAGCATTCACACAGGCCAGGAGTTCAGAAGGGGGATGGAGTAATACAGGGGGTTTGGGTTCATCGCCAGGGCAGCCCCCTCTGCACCTAACCCTGCCAGCTGAACCAAGTCTGCACCCGTTTATTTTTTTTTAAAAAGTCTCTGTACAAAATAGGTAAAAAACCATTGCAGAGCGATCCCACCCTGTGTAAAGTGATGAGAAATACAGTGAAGGGGCTAAAACCTCACTCCTTACAGGAAGCAAGAGCTGTGGTAGATGGGGGAGGCTGCAGAGCTCCTGGCTGCAGTAGTGGCTGTGGCAAGCAGCACCCTGAAGTGGAGGGGGGTCACTGTTACAGCAGGCCCCCAGACAAAGGCAGGAGAGAAAGCCAGGTCCCAGAGAAGCCTGAGAGCCGCAATCCCGCTCTGAGGGATCTTATGAACCCAGGTCAGGTCAGGACAGGCAGGTGTCAATGATTCACACAAGGGCATGAGAAATCCCACTGCTATTGCTGGCAGGGGAGAGAAACCTCTGAGAGATAAGACCCAGGTGTGCCACTTGCTGGAGCAAATGGCCGGGCTCCTGGCAGGAAAGAGCTCCTGTCCTATAAAAGCAGCCACCTGTCCATGGGCACCTCAATCTCCTTGCTTCACAAAGACATCAGACAGGTCCTCCGCCCCCTCCAGCTTCAGATTCTGAAAAGAAAAGGAAAGGAAAAGATCCATTCCACAAGCCAGACGTCCCCTGGGAGACCAAGCAGCGGCACTGCCAGACAGAGAAGCTTCAAGAAGGACAAGTGCAGAGTCCTACCCTTGGGACGGAAGAATCCCAAGCACTGTTACAGGCTGGGCACCGACTGGCTAAGTAGCAGTGCAGCAGAAAAGGAGCTGGGGACTACAGCGGATGAGAGGCTGGATATAAGGCAGCAGTGCCCTTGCAGCCAAGGTGGCTAGTGGCATACCGGGGTGCATTAGGAGGAGCGTTTTATACCCCTCTATTCAACATTCACGAGAGCACATCTGGAGTATTGCACCCAGTTCTGGGCTCCCCACTGTAGAAAGGATATGAACATATTGGAGAGGGTCCAGTAGAGGGCAATGAAAATGATTTGGGGGCTGGAGCACATGACCTACAAGTAGAGGCTGAGGGACTTGGGCTTAGTTTACCAAAGAGATGACTAAGGGGTGATATAACACCAGCCTTCAACTTCCTGAATGGGGTTCTAAAGAGGCTGTTCCCAGTGGTGACAGATGGCAGAACAAGGAGCAATGGGCTGAAGTTCCAGAGGGGGAGGTGTGGGTAGGATATTGAGAAAAAACTACTTCCCTGGGAGGGGGTGAAGCACTGGAACGTGTTACCTAGATTGGTGGTGGAATCTCCATCCCTGGAGGTTTTTAAGTCCATCCTGGCTGGGATGGTTTAGTTGGGGTTGATCCTGCTTTGGGCTGGACTGGGTGACCTCCTGAGGTCCCTTCCAGCCCTGGGATTCTTCAGTTCTCAGTTGTTTCCGACTGGTCACAATGGGACAAATAGTCGAGCTAGTCATGAGCCTGGTCTGCCCTGACTTCTGGCTTTGTACCTAGCTTTGGTTCTCTCGTTACCCTGGAACTTCTCAGAGGTCACTCCCTAAGAGTCAACCTGCTTATGTCTTAATGGTGCTCAGGAAATAGAATTAAAAACCCAGAACTGATGTTCAAAGCCAAATTCAGGGTTTGAGTTAAGACAGGTGAAAAAACAATATTCAGCATTAAATCGAGCCCAATGCGCTCGTTTCTGGACCAATAACTACTTCAAAGAGGACAGCGGGTAAACAGAGCACCCTGCGGAAGGACCAGAAAGCTCTGATCTGCAGAGAAAGCTGCGGCTGAGAGCTTAGAAAGTGTAGGGATTATGGGAGAGTTGCAAAATCCAAGCAGAGTTAGAGCAAGTTCTCTGGCCGTGCAGATGGACAGGCCAAGAAGAATGGTGGGCGTGCTGTGAAGCAGCGGGGGTGAAGTTGCGGCCCTCCACAGAGAGCGGTGGGGGCAAACCTCCCAAGAGGCTGGAAGACGGAGCTCGGTGTGTTTCTGAAGGGAGGAGAGGGGCTGAGGGGACTGCCTACAACGGTCCGGGGCCAACCAGAGCTGCTAGAGGTGGGGAAGGGCTGTGTCACTGCAGACGATGCTTGGCCAAGTATTTGGGTGGTGGGTCGTGCCCACGTGGGGCTTCTGGACCCAGCACCCTTCCTTCAGTGGCTGCTCCCTGCAGGCCGCAGGGCTTGTGGGAGCTGCTCAGCATTGCATACTCATGCTCACCTTTTCGTTTGCCAAGTGCAAGAGGCAGGCAAATGCCAGCGGCACAGAGAGGTTCTGGGCCATCACAGAAGGCAGCCTGCAAAAGAGCCAGAGGAGGAAGGCGGTTACGCAGACAGCTGCGGCCTGTACTCGCACCCCAGGGCCGGGGCCTGCTGGCTAAGTGAGGGCCCTTTGACACGCTCCAGCTCTTCCAGTGTCTCTCTGAGGAGACCAAGCCCTGGCTCTGCTGAGCCTGCCTCAGGCGTGACGCTTCTTCACGCCCTCTCCAGCCAAGAAGGGACCTGGGCTGAGGGTGACCAGCGTTCAGCAGCCAGAATGTCGGAGCAAGTTCTCCCCACGGGCAGCAGAGGGGAGAGCTTCTCACTGCAGCCAGGACACGCAGGCTGCGCTGCGCTGCTTGGGCTCAGGCTCAGGGCTGGAAAACGGCAGCACAGACCTCTGAACTCAGCCCAGGCCTGGGGACCCGGCGGGGAGGGAGAGGCCAGGCTCCAGCCCGAGCCTCGGCTGCCAGAGGCCAGTGCTGGTGCTGCAGCTGCACTGCCCTGTCCATACTAACGCCCCTCAGCGTAAAGGCCAAGAGCAACGTTATTCCACAAGGGAGCAGATGGGAAGTTAACCGAGAACACCCAGGGTTCACCCAGAGCAGGGGTGGCAAACTACAGCCAGTGGGCCACAGCCCCGTCCTCCACCACTGTTATCCAGCCCATGAGCGCCTGCTCAGGAGGGGGCCGGGGCTCGCCCACAATCGGCAGCGCGTTTCCCCGCCAGCTCCTACGGGTGGGGGCAGCCAGAGGGCCCCCTTGGCTGGCAGCCACGGCCCAGGGAACTGCAGGAGTGCTGCCTGCAGACAGGGCAGCGCACAGAGCCCCCCGGTCAGGCCTGCACGTAGGAGCTGACTGGAGGGGGGACATGTCGCTGCTTGCTGTGCCCTGACCTCCCTCTGCATCCAATCACTGCATCCTCCTGCCCGCCGAGCCCCTTGGTCCCAGCCCAGACCCTCTCCTGCACCCCACAGCTCAGTCCCAGCCACCTCCCTACACGCCAAACCCCTGCCCAGAGCCAGGACCCCAGCAGGAGCCCTCCTTCCGCACACCTCAGCCCGGTGGCCTGCCGTGCTGTTTCCACACCCTGCTGTGGCCCACTGCCCACCCCTGCGCTGGAGGCCTCTCGTAGCAGCACAGCTTGCAGCCCTCGGAAGGCTCTCTGGCCCCTTCTACCTGTGAAGCAGATCCTTTGTGATGCCACTGAAGACCTTCTCGCCGGCTACTGTTGCAGAGTCCGTCCTCCCTGCGACTTCGTCCTGCTCCAGCAAGGGCAGAAGAGGCAGGTGATACTCAGAGGCAGGCCAGTCCTGCAGTCAGGGTGCTCACCCCAGGCCTTTGCTTTCCCAAATAGGAGCCGGCACAAGACGCATCGGGGTGGTCTCAGATCAGCATGAGACTGGAGCATCTCTGTCAGTGCTGGGAGACGCCCTCCCAGCTATGGAAGGGACAGCTCCTTGTGGAAGGAACCAGCCTCTCTCCTGAGGCTGCCAGGGACAGGCTAGCGCTCCAGGAGCCAAGGCACACGAGCACAAGAGAAAGGGACCAAAGCCATGAGCCTGTCCTTGGAGCTCCTACAAGATAACATCCTGCCCAAGCTGCCCAGTGACTTCACCCCACATTCAAGGAGTGGCACGGCCCTGCTAGAAGCAGCACAGAGACTCCCTGGCAGCAGGGCAGTGGAATCAGCCAGCTGCGGCACTATGGAGCAGAGGGCAGCCCGGGAAGGGGCTGTCAGGTTGGTACAGATAGCCGGGGTGGATGGGTGGCCAGCTGGCTGGAGACAGCTGCTTTGGGTTGTCCTATTACTCACCTCCACCTTCACCTCTTGCTTTTGCGCATCAGTCAGGAGGTCCCACATGGTCTGCTTTAGTCTCTTCATGTCCATCTTTTTGGCCATCTTTGCATAGTGTATCTCTATCTTATTGACCTGAAGGCAGAGGGCAGGGTGAGGGGGGCAGGGCAAGCAGCCGTCTCCCCGGACCAGGGAAGTGCATCACACGGAGCAGAGCAGAGACCTGCAGGGTCCCCTCTCTGGGCCGTCTGGAGGGCACCATGCTGGAGGAGGAGGTGCTCCTTAAGAGGAGCTATCCCTCCTGCACTGGCCAGCCGCTTGCTACTGGAAGTGACACAGCCTTCCGCTCTCCAGGGCCACAGCCTGCGCCGGACTAGCCCCAGGGTGCTCAGCCGCATCCCTGCAGGGGCTGTGCACGCAGCATGCTGGTTCTTACCTTCTGGGGCTCCGCTACAAGGTTGCCCTCTCCGTAGGTCACAATGTCAGCCGCAAGCACCCGGCTGAGCTGCGCACACGCAGCCGCCCTCCCGACCGTCAGTTCAAATGTCCCGCCCGGCCCCACGCTGTCACGGGGGTCGTCGTCGTCGTCGCTAGCAGCAGCCTGAGCAGATAGCGCAGAGAGGCCTCACACGAGCGCCAGAGTGCGCCCTCCCGGCACAGCCCAAGGGGAGCAGGCAGGGCTCCCACCCCCTCACAGCTCTCCTTGGGCAGGAGCCAAAGTGTGGCACAGGGGAAAGGCCCTGAAGCTGCCGGAGAGCCAAGGTAAAAGCACTCAGGACAGGGAGGGGAGTTAGGAACCGTGTCCCTCACTTGGTGAGTCCCTGTCCTGTTCATCCCGGCATTGGCCACTGCTGGCAGACAGGTGCCTGGCTAGCCGGACCTTTGCTCTGACCCACTGTGGCTGTTCTTAGGAGAGGGTGGCGAGCCAGCAGAGAAGCCGGTGGAGGGCGTTTCAGGGCGAGTGAAGGGTTTACACACACACTGGCGTGCAGGTGCAGCCCAGGGTTGCAGCAGGTGGCGAGAGGCAGATCTCAGCCCCAGGAGCTGGCAAGCTTGGGACGGCGTGACACCCACGTTAGCGAATGGAGCTGAGGCAGAACACGCCTGCACTCCAGCTGCCGTTTCACTAGCGGGGCTCCGCTCCTGCCAAGCCAGGTGGGGCCACAGCCTGGCTGCGCAGGCTGACCTCGGGCACCACGTGTGGATGTGTGAGAGCAGGCAGGTGGCCCGGTCCCTGAGGGAGCTGGTGTTCCACGTCAGACAGCACACAGCCGAGCACCCCACCTACCTGCAGCGCAGGACAGAAATTGGAGGCGTCATTGGGGTTATTGTAATCGTACTCGCTGATCTCATCCTCCGGCTCGGCCGAGCTGCTCTGCACAGCCGTCCTCCACAGCTGCAGGGACAGGGCCGGGGTGAGGGAAGGGTGCACACATCCTGGAGGCTGCCCAGACTAGCATCCGAGCAGCCACATCCCCTTCCTCCTGGGCCCACACCAGCCGCCCTCCACGTTAGCCTCCCCTTCTCCTTGGGCCCTGGGCAGGCAGCGCAGCACATTTGGTACTACCAAGGCACGTTTGCGGAGATGAACAGGGCGCCTCCCTTGCGGCCTGTATCCTGCTGGAGGATGCTGGCTGACTGCACAGCAGGCAGGCAGAGGGGCACAGCCGGGGTCAGACGCGTACCTTGACAGCTGGTTTAAGGGCGAGACGGATGATGTTGTCAGGGTCATAGTGGAAGTCTGCAGGGAGCGTGGTGCTCTTCTTGCTCTGCTTGTCGAGAGTCGCCGGGGCCAGGGTTGTAGCTGCCTGTTGGAGATTGGCACCGTATTACAGGACAGCGCCTGCCGATGCTAAAACAAGCACCATCAGGCTGCATGCTGGGGAACCCTTCGCTTGCCTGGCCACCCACACTGCAGAAAGCACATGGCCATTGCAGAAGTGGGTCGGTCCCCAGAACTTCAGAGGGCAGAGCAGAGTCTGGGGGACATTCCACAGGTTACTCAATGCAGCAGCAACGCGTCGGGAAGACAACCAGCCAGGGGCGGTCACAGCAGTAACTCGACAGGCTCGAGCAGTGGGTCTCTTTTCACAAGGAACGACAGACAAGGGCAACAGATCTGCCCCCCCTTATTGAGTCAGCTCTGCTCACTTTGGTGACTGCAGTATGCGTCGACCCCATATTGCTCCTGGGAGGCTCAGAAAGGTAACAGTGCTGGGAGAGCGAGATGGACTCTGACCTCCCCAACCCCACTTGGTGCCCACGACACCTCCACAGACTGAACTCGCCGAGACCTGGGCAGCTCCCTGCCTTCACGGGTGTGCACCAGGAAGAATCCAGCCTGGCGTGCAGAACACGGGCCTAGCAGAGAAAGTGGCTGCTGTGATTTGATGGAAGTGAGGCAGACCATCATATCAGACCCAGGGAGTTCATTTCTGGAGGCCAGAACCAGCAGAACCACACCTGCTAAGGGCTTGTGTTAGGTTTGAGCTTCTCTGCCAGCCTGAGCTAGAACGGGGGTGTTGGCTTTTCGGTACTCGGCTCTACACTAAGACATGTCAAGAACAAAGACACTGTGCTGGATTTCCCACAACCAGCTGGGGCTTTCGTACTCTGAAAGGAGACCAGGGCAAGAACGACAGGGTTACAGGGTAATACACATGAGACGGCTTCCTGCCTTCTCGCTTGAGCCAAGGCCAAGCAACCAGTTTGGAGAGGACAGGGGAAGCAAGGCCAAAGGAAAGCCTGACCTTTGCCAGTACCCAGCCTCACTCCCTACCCCTCCCATGGGATGGGGATGGAGCCTGCAGAGCCAACGCCCCACAACAGAACATGACAATAAGCTGTAAGGGGTGTGACTTGGGCACGCCCTGCAGCGTATTTGGTGCTGCTCAGGAGGTTGGAAACAGGTTATAGGCAAGGCTCTGCAGGGTCAGGGCCGGGAAGGGCACACCGGGGTGGACGCAGGCTCTGCCAGCGGGCAGCGATGTGGCTAAGCTTGTGTGAATCGAACCCCATTGCCTGCACTTCGGACTTCAGCCCTGCCTTCTGGGGGGTCCTAACAAAGCTCCTGATGTCAAAGAGGAGGGGGCAGCAAACAGCCAGGTTCCCATGGCAACCCAGTACATACCCTAGTCTTACGGAAGTGCGTATCAAAGTCCACGTCCTCATCAAAGCGGAGCTCGAAGTCCCTCTTTGTGTTCCTCTTCTTGCTCGACTTCTCAGCGCCCAGGTCTGCTGCACAAAGTGGGGCTAGAGTCACCGACAGCCCTTTTGGGAGCAGAATGTAGGGCTGCTCCAGGCACTTCCCAGACTGTTCCTAGCCGACTTGGAAAGCCCCCGCACCCCCAGGTCTGCCTGAGCTAAAGCAAAGGAAGATGGGACGCGCTCTGCCTTCACTCAGCACGGCTTTGCTGTGAGCTACCGGGGGACGGAGGTCTCCTGTTAAAGGGCTGGGGGTCTTTCCAAGGAACCACAAGCAGAAAATGGAGACATGCTTTGTTGTGTTGGAGGAAGGTTCCAGGCTAAACTGGGATCTCCCTACAGCTGCCTTAGCAGAGTCGCTAGATACCCCTCCTCACCCCCTCCCAAGCTAAAGCCCCCCCAGAGACAGGCTGTAAAAGCCACTGGAGAACCTGACCCATGGGTTCCCTGCCCTGGTGCTCCCTACGTAATAGCTAGAGAGCCAGCTGTCCCTAGACACACCCTAAGGGTTCGGTAACTGGACCCCCTTTCTGAACCGCTCCCCCCCCGCACACATATATATACATACATTTATGGAGAGGCTTAAAGCACCAGTGCTCTGGGCCGGCCCACAAGGACATGGTGCGGGGGCTGAAGTAGGAATACTCTCCAGGTTTCACGGAGAGATGGAGGCACATGGTCCCGATGTCTCCCTCCCCAAAGGGAAGCACGTCCTGTCTGGAAAGAGCAACCCCCACGCATCAGTTGTAATCCATGCAACACATTGCACTGCATTTAAAAAAAAAACAACATGCCCCACTCCCCGCCCCACCAGCAGTACTCTAAGAGCTAGGCACAATGCGCACCCTCGCTGTCGCACGGCATCAGCCCTGCTCAGATACTGGTCATCTCCCACTCCAGGGGGTAGGCACAGAAAGCACCGACACAAACAACTCTTGAGCTCAGGCACGTGAGGAGCAGGGGCTTCCAGCCCCGATCCCTCTCGCAGGCTGGTGGCCAGGCTGGTGGTTACAGAGGTACACACCAAATCACACAAGGTCGCTGACTGGCCAAAGGAGGTTCTGGGGTCTGGGAAGCAGGCACAGACTTGCTCTCGTGTTCCCTAAGGGGGATACAGATGAAGCAGGGCGATTTCCCTAGCTTCATTCCAACAGGCAGTGGAAAGGGGTTTTACTTTCCTCCTCTGAGGTCCACAGGTGGTGAGGGCCCGTGTCCTGGCTCTAGCCAAGGGTAGGGTCTGGGTACCTTGCAGTCCCCCTGCCACACGTGTTTGGGGCTGTCAGCTCCCAGCAACAAAAACATCTCAGGACACAGCGGTTAAATGGTTGATGCAGGGCTAGGATGCCAGTGCTTTCAGTGATACTTTGCACAGTCAGGGCCTGGTGGCCAACAGACTGACGTCACTTGAACAGAGGTAAAATATACTCTGGTGTGACACAGCCAAGTTCTAACCAAAGGTGGTGGGTTCCTTAAAGCTCAACACCTGAATATCACCACCAAGGAAATTCCAGCAATTTGTAGCAGGGATAGTTAGGGTGTGTGAATGAGAGAAACTTAAATCTATTTTAATTGCATGTCACATGTAGAAGCCTTTTTGCAGCCTGAGGAGACCCTTCAGCTGGCTGTGTAGCTTACTTTTACAGGATAGATGCTGGCGTGGCTGAATCTTTAATTGGGATCCTAGTTTTCTGTGTTAAGAACATAAGCCTGGTCATAGTGCACCAGACCAAAGAGCCACCTAGCCCAATATCGTCTTCTGACAGTGGCCAATGCCAGGTGTCCCAGAGAGGGCAAAACAGCTCAGGGAATCATCAAATGATCCATCTCCAGATTCCGACAAACTGAGGCTAATGACACCATCCCTCCCACCCTGGCTAATAGCCATTGATGGACCTGTGCTCCATGAATTTATTTGGGTGTTTATTTTTTAAAACTGAAGTCCTGGCCTTCAACATCTCTGGTGAAGAGTTCCACAGGTTGTGTGTTGCTTGAAGAAATACCTCCCCTTGTTTGTTTTAAACCTGCAACCCACTAATTACATTTGGTGACGGAGTTCTTGTGTTACGGGAACAAGTTTATTCATTCAGTTTCTCCCCAGCAGTCATCTTTCCTGAGCTGAAGTCCCAGTCATACTAATCTCTCCTCATGTGACAATTGCTCCATATCCCAAATCATTTTTTGGCCTTTTCTGAACCTTTTCCAACTTCAAACAGAGCTTCTTTAAGATGCGGTGAGGACATCGGGACACAGTATTAAAAATGTGGGTGTACCACAGGTTTATAGAGGGGCAATCAGATGTTCTCTCGCCCCTTCTTAATGATTCCCGACGTTCTGTTTGCTTGTCTGACTGCCGCTGCTCAGCAAACAGGCATTTTCAAAGAGCTAGCCACAAAGAGTCCAAGATGTCTCTTGCCTGGCAACAGCTAAATTAGTCCCTCAACGTTTGATACATACAGTTGGAATTATGTTTTCCAGTATGCAGTACTGTGCGTTTATCAGCACTGAATTTCATCTGCCATTTTTGGTGCCCAGCCTCCTAGTTTTGAGAGATCTTTTTGAACCTCTTCACAGTCTGCTTTGGAATTACCGATCTGCAAATTTTGCCACCTCCTGTTTACGCCTTTCTCCAGGTCATTTGTGAATATCCAGAATAGGATTGGACCCAGTACAGACCCTCGGGGGACACCACTGACTGACTGTTTATTCCTACTCTCTCTTTCCTGTTTTTTTGACCAGTTACCAGTCCACAAGGGGCCTTTGCTCTTACCCCATGACAGCTTTGCTCAAGAGCCTTTGGCCAGGGACCCTGGTAAAGGCTCTCTTGAAATCTAACTACACTGGATCCCCTGCTGAGTCCTCCCCAACAAATTATGTTCACCCTTGTGCTGTTCTTTACTATAGTTTCAACCACTTTACCCAGTACTGACGTCAGACTTACTGGCCTGTAATTGCCAGAATCTCCTCTAGAGCCCTTTTAAAAATTGGCATCACAGTAGTTACCCTCCATGATTTGGTACAAAAGCTGATTTAAAAGACGGTGACAAATCACAGCTCGCAGTTCCTCAATTTCAAATGAGAATTCTCCAACAAAAAAGCCACCTTCCTCCAGGGCGACAGTGAAACAACTTTTGTTTCCATGGCTACATTCCATAATATTATCAATAGAAGTTTTATCGATACACGGTAGAAGCCCATTTATCTGGGCCTCTGTTATCCAGCTCTCTAGTCTATATTAACCAAATCACCAGCCTCCCAAGTGCCATTACTGTCAGCCCCAGGCAGCAGGTTGCTCAGTTAAATATGGAGAGCTGCTCAGCGCAGGCTTGGGGGAATGTGGAATGTGAGGTGGGAGAGGATTTTATTCCCCTGGCTCAGTTGCATGCGTTTCCTACTGTCCTTTAGTAACCCGAGGTGGGTGCCTCAGTTTCCCTAGGCACAGCATGATTTCATAGCTGGTGATGGGAGTTTCGGTGATGACTTCACTGATACACAATGAGCCTTCCTGCCATTGGCAGCTCAGGCAACCAGGTGCCACCTTTCTTCCCTTGGAAACTGGACAAAGGAGGGAGGAGGGGCCTGGCTGGTTTGACGTGGAACTGGGGCATGGAGTGGGGGAGTCTTGTCTAAGAGGGAAGGAGGGCTAGGGCCCAGGCTTGGGGAATCCCTATGGACCCCCTCTCCCATAGATAGAGGACACTGAGGGCTTCTGGGTTTTGTGCTGACGAGTCTGTTCTATGCTGTGTCCCCATTGCTTAATAAACCTTCTGTTCTCCCTGTTGAATGAGTCCCACATCTGACTGCTGATGGGGTTCAGGGCCTGGTGAGCCCCACGCTCCATGACAGGGTTCTACTGTATTTTTCCATGAAGTACACATTTTTTAACAATGTTACATTTTTTCTTAGACTCCTAGGCCTGGACGGGACCTCAGGAGGTTCTCAAGTCTTATCCCTTGCCCAAAGCAGGACCAATCCCAACTGAATCATCTCCCAGGACTTTGTTAAGATAGAACAGATTCCACCACCTCCCTAGGCAATCTGTTCCAGAGCTTCACTACTCTCCTAGTGAAATCGTTTTTGCTAGTATCCAATCAAGACCTCTCCTGCTGCAAATTAAGACCATTGTTCCTTGTACTGTCAGCTGTTACCACTGCGAACAGCCTCTCAATCTTCTTTGGAGAATGGTATCAGGGATACTAGATGAAGGCAGCTATCAAATCCCACCTCACTCTTCTCTTTAGACTAAATAAACCCAAACCCCTGAGCCTCTCCTCAGACATCATGTGCTCCAGCCCCCAATCATTTCTGTCACCCTCCACTGTACTCCCTCCCGTGCGCCCACATCCTGTAACGTGGGCTGGGGGTCAGAATTCAAAGCAATCCTCCAATACAGCCTCACCAGAGTTGAATAAAGGGGAAAAAAAATCACTTCCCTCGATCTGCTGGCAACGCTCTACTAATGCAGCCCAATATGCCTTCATAGCTTCAAGGGCACACCGTTGACTCATAGCCAACTTCTCATCCACTGTCAACTCCAGGTCCTTCTCTGCAGAACTACTCCTTGACTGGTCGGTTCCCAGCCTGTAGCAGTGTTGGGGATTCCTGCATCCTAAGTGCAGAACTCTGCACACATCCTTGTTGAACCTCATCAGATTTATTTTGGCCCAATCTTCCAGTTTGTCTAGGTCACTGTGGGCCCCATCCCTACCCTTCAGGGTCTCTCTCTCCCCCGCTAGCTTCGTGTCACGTGTGACCTTGCTGAGGGTGCAATCCACCCCCTCATCCAGGTTGTTAAAGATATTGAACAAAACTGGCCTCAAAACCAACCTTGGGGTTCTCTACTTGATACTGGCCGCCAACTAGGTGGATTTTGATTGCAACCCTTTGAGCCAGATGATCTAGCCAGCTTCCTATCCACCTTACAGGTCCATTTATTTAAGCCATACTTCTTTAACTTGCTGACAACGACACTGTGGGAGGTTGTATTAAGAGATTTGCTAATATCATGGTACATCGCATATTTTCCACAAAGCGTAGAAATTAAAGGCTCTCCGTAAAAGTACAAATTCCACATTTGTCCCTGCTGAATGGATTTCTAGGTTCGTGATCACCAAGTCCCATTTCTGTCTCACCGTGGGAGCAGGAGAAGATTAGCACGCGAGTTCTGTCATGAAAAGTCTGACTGCTCCAATACTGCCTGCACAGCATGTAAGTTACACTTGTAAATATCAATGCCTGGGGAAACCTACTATTAAGATACTGCCATACGACATGGCAATCCTGTGCTGTAGGCTGGGGTTAACTGGCAAACCCCAGCTGATGAGTGGCTTAGTACCGCAGCCCAAAGCAACAGGATTCCCTCAAACCACATACCTCATGCTCTCACGCACCACCCTGCAGGCTTTCAGATTGTCTGAGAACTCCCCAAGATCCACTGCTACCGTCCTTTCTGGCAGGTCTGCATCAAAGTCATCATCCACAATGTCATCAGCACAGTCTGCAGGGTCACAATCCACCTCTGCGTTGATATCGAACGCTTGGTCGCTTTTCTTAAATCTATCCAGCAGCGCAGACGCTGACTGCGGAAGAGAGAGTAAGTTATGCACTCACAGAAGAGGTCAATACCAAACCCTCAACCTCCAAGGCAAAATAATGTGCAGTTTACCACATTCACTCCCAAATATCAACCCAGTCCTCAGGGAGCAGGCTAACCAAAAGCCTCACAGGGACTGGTTACCCAGAGAATCCCACACACAGGTAACCAGCTGTCACAGAGCCTTAGTCCTGCAGACTAAATGCTCTCGGGCATCGGCCTCAGAGAACAGATAGGGAAAAGAAACAGTAGGAAACTGCAGCACTGAATTCAGGGGCTGCCTCCAGAATGGAGCGTGCCCACAGGCAGACGCAGGCCACTTGAGCTCGGAGTGCGTCACCATCCGCCCAATCTAGCGGGACAAGAACGGATCCAGTCTTGTACTCCATATGTGCTTTCTCAAACCTTCTGCTCCAGATAGTGGGTGCTGGCTACAATGCTAGGGAATCCTTCTACAAAGGCCTTAGACGCCTGGGCAGAGCGTACTTTTCCAGAGACGTCTTTGGTTTGAACACCATTTCTGTCTAAAAGTAGTTCAGAGGAGGCTTTAGTTAGACCCAGAGTTGCTAAGATGCACCCCAGGGATATACTGCATCTCACTTCCCTGCCCAGTACCAGCAGAACAGCCCCACCCCGCAAAGGGGGTCTCAGGCTACGTCTACACTTACCGGAATGTCGACGGCTGCTACGCAGTTGTAGGTGTGCCAATTGCGTACCTAAAAACCACTGCGCAGCCACTGACATTGGTCCATCCTCACTGCAGAATGCCAACAGGAGCGCTGCTCCCGCCGACATTCCTTAATCCTTGTGGCTTGTGAGGAGCTCTGGGGTCAACACTGATCCCAGAACGGCACTGTGATGGAGTGGGGGGAGTGCATGTGTGAGACAAGTAGAGCAGCTGTCAGCAGCTAAGGATGACCCCTGGGGCTATAACCTAGGCGGACAGGTAACACCTCTGCCCTGAGCAAAGAGGAGGGAGGAGCTGAGCTGGGTTTGATTCTGGGGCGGCAGTTAGAAACTACGGGGGAGAGGGAGCTGGAGGGCAGCCAGCCTGGCGAGGGGGGAAGCTACACCCCAGAGGGGCACCCCTCGGGCTCCTCTCCCCAGGACGGGTTGGAATGACTGTCTGATTGCTGCACTGACTCTTCTGTAAGAAAAACAGGACCTCGGTCGCCTAATAAACTTCCTGTTCTACCTGCTGAGTGAGAGTCACTCCTGCCTGCAGCCAGGCTGCAGTGCATGGGGACCCCGAACCCCACCACAGGCCCCTGGGAAGATCAAAACGCAGCAAGAGTAGACCCAGCCTTGCTTTCCATACCAGCCCGCAGAGAGATCTTTGACAGTGACAGCCGAGCACAGCCCCCATAACACACACTGCAGCGAGCGCACACAAGCAGCTTGCTAACGGCCATACCTCGTTATGGGAGTCACTGTCCCACTGAGTGAACTGGAAGCCACTCAGCGTAGGGCAGATGGGGCGCTGTTCCGTGCACTGCAGCAGGATCGCTAGAGACCAGGACAGCAGTAAGGAGACGTTACGCACAAGTTAATGCTCATCAGTTAACCTGAACCACCAAGATCAAATAACCTGGAGAGATAGGATTGCTGAGATGACAGTGCTTCAAGCAGGGGGGAGCATTTCAAAAGACACACGTGGGTTGGAGTCACATGTTGCCCCACAGCTGAGTAACCAAAACCAGGAAATAAATGCCTGAAGCCGCTGTTCCTTTCACCCTACGCTGTCCATGATGTTATGGTTTAAGCCTAAAAAGCAATGGGAATGAAGAAACCCACCCTAAAATACATGCCATGCCCCAAGCATAGGAACAGCTCGCCCCAAGCAATCCAGGCAGGACAGCGCCAAAGGCTTACTTTGGGGGAGGGGGAGAAAGGCCGACTCAGATAACTGAAGCAAGAATGAGGCCAGGCGAGACAGAAATGTTCAGAGTGGATCTAACCAGTGAAGAGAGCACAGTGCCTGTGCCCAAGAGAGAACAGGCATGAGAAGTTGGTTAGGGGATGGAGAGTGAGCTCACTGCCAGCAATTAACTGCACCCACATTTCACGTCTGCCACCTTCACACGGGTTGAACTCGGCGACTCCAGCGTCTCAGAAGATGGGAGAGGCGTGACCTGGGACTCCAAGAGGAGCTCACAGCAATGGCTGCGGGCGTGCAAGGTGCTGAGGAAGATGCCAGCCGTGCTGCACTCATCAAAGGAGGCTGCTGTCTTCTGGAACATGGGATCCACCTGCACGTGGATGCAAAGTGAGAAGAATCAAAAGGGAGAGGGAAACACGATGGGTGGACACAAGGCCCCACCACAGGGAAGCTCTAAATAGATACAGCGCTCCCCACCTCACTTCTGCGGTCTGCCTCAGAGGCATTTATGTTATTCAGGTTCTGCTCGATCGTTTTGTACAAGTGCTTCTTCTTTGTCTGAGGTTTCGGGGCGGCTTCCGTACCTGCCGCAGCTCCATCTACGAAAAGGAGAATTACTGCAAAGGCTGTCTTGAGAGCTATTTACCTACCAATGGGGGCAAAGAGGGTTTCAAGAAGAGTCAAAATATGTCAAACACAGACCAGACCTACTCATTCCTCTTCTAATCTCTGGTTCCTCTTCTCTTCCCTCAAGGCCTGGACTAAGGGGGGGTTGCGTGGTTTGGTTGTACCCTACACCCTCGAGAGGCCTTACGACAGAATCAGTGAGCAGGTTCGAGAGTTAAAAACGAACAAAAAACACTACTCAGTTACTATAAAGATAATTGTAGGTGTATTTATAAATCTGATAACAGGCATTACTCAAACCCACTGGGCAGACAATGCTCAGATGCAGAGAAAGAGGTTTCCTTTAGTGCACAGAATCCAGCTCCATCTTCCAGAAAATCTCTTCCCATTTAGACTAGTTTGTGGGAGTTACCAAACTCTTCTTGCACATGTGGGCAAGAATCACCTGTCACACAATACAAGCCCACCGCAGTGCCAGTGCAGGGCACAAGGGACACAAGTCGCCGGGCTCAGCTGAAGCTGCCTCAGTTTAACAGAGCCAGTTGTCAAAGTTAGAGTCAAGATTCACAATTTGTCAGACCACTCTGTTTATTAGCAAAGCTGCTCTGCTAATACGTTCAGAAAAAGGTGAGCCCCGCCTAGGGCTCAGGTCTCTCAATTTATACAGACAAAAGAAGGCAAGTTAATAAACAAAGAAAAACCAGACACACACACCCCACATGGCCCCTGAGACCAGTCACGTATTTTCATTTCCATATCACCTTCCGCAATCTCCTGTTTATGACTCTCTGGTTACCTTAATTAATTACCATATAGCACCTACTGCTCTGGTTCCTGCTTTCCCAGGCACACCTGGCTCCATCCAAACCCACCCTACACACAGCATCAACATAAACTTCCCCTTCTTGAGCTCAGAAGCAGCATTGTATGACTTTATAATGTAACTCATACTTCCACACAGTGCTGTGTCTGCCAGTGACCCCAGGACTGATTGTATGACTCGTAGCTCCTGATAGCCTTGTGAGCAAAGCTTTGGCGCTCACTAGCCATTATTCACCACAGCAGCGTTTCTTAAGCTACATCCTGCAGAATACTAGTGGTTCTGTGAACAGCTCACAGGTGTGTCACAAGCATGACACTTTTTTTGATATCATACGCTGCTGGTATCGATTAAAACCAGATACACTGTTACTTCTACATGGCTACGATATCTGATTAAATTACTTTTAGCTTTTGCTGTATGGAGGTTTTTTTTTTGTTTGTTTGTTTTTTCCGTTTGTTTTTTTAAAGAAATTTTTCCTAAGTGTTTTGAATAAAAATACGGTTTAGTGTTCAGTGGTCTCCGAAAGTTTAAAAAACACTGCGCTAGTGAATACAGACCTAGGCAATTTAGAAACCAAGCTGCTCCCCTCTCCCACCTTGGGAACTAACCAAATTGCCCCTACCACACGAACTAACAGCAAAGCCTTCCCACCATTAAACCACAGCAGGGAGTACAAAATTGTCCCATAACGCACCTGACCAGTGACACTAGGCTGATGATCATAGGGCAATAAAAAAGAGTATCCTCAGGATTAGATTCCAGGCTTGGTATTTTAGCTTCTATGTCTACAAAAGTTACGTATTACAAGGATATCCATTAGGGATCTTGAAAGCTGAGCTGGTACGCCTCACTCTAAACCATGGTTTCCCAAACTGGGGGGTGTGGGGCAACCCCCACCCCATAATTCCCCTCCACCTGAAGAAAGATCCAGCCTTTGCTTCCAGCTCTCAGCCCCTGCCGTTTTACATGGGTGACCCAGAGCAGCCACTATAAAAAGCAGGCAGCCGGCAAAGACCCATGGGGAGCTGGCTGCCTTCGGCAAACAAAAGTGAGCGAGGGTTGGGGGGAGGAGGAGGATGGGGTTAGATGGGGGCTGAGGGCACCTGACTTTGTAGGAGGGCAGGGGAGGGGCGTGGGTGGGCAGTTTGTAGGGCTTCCAGGGCTCAGGTGAGTGGCCAGCTTGTGGGACTCGTGGGGCTCATGCAGCTGGGCCCAGCAAAGCAGGGCTTGGGCAGCTCAGGCTGGTGACCGGGTGGCTGGTCCCGGCAGCATGGGACATGGGATGGTGGGTGGGCAGCTGGCCCTGGTAGCATGGAGGTTCACGTGGCTGGTCCTGGCAGCACAGGGCTTGGGCGACTGGCGGGCAAGTGGATGTCTGGCCCCGGCAGCTGGTGGGCGAGCAGGTAGGCAGCTCTGGCAGCGCAGGTGTCAGGCAGGTGGGTGGTTGATGCAGGCAGCTCTGGAGGCTGCCATAGGACTTAAGCAGCTGGCCAACTGGGGCTGCACCAGGCAACCACAAGAAGCCAAGAAAAATTATTTCTGCTTATTTTTAATTTTAAACAACATTTTTATATCAAGATTTTGTGTTTATTTTAAATTACAAATTGAATTGTTTGTTAAGGGGGGGTTGAATGATAATAAAGAAGAGGTGGGGGGGGGGGTTGAGGGTTTCTCAAAAATTCAAAGGAGGGCGTGAAGCTGTACAAATCCATGGGTCTGGATTTAATGCAACCAAGGGTACTGGGGATATTGGCAGACAGCATTGCCATTATCTTTGAAGACTCTTGGAAGTCGGGAAAGATCCCGGATGATTGGAAAAAGGCAAATGTAGTGCCCATCTTTAAAAATGGAAAGAACAACAATCTGGGAACTATAGACTCGTCAGCCTTACCTCAACCCCTGGGAAAATAATGGAGGAAATCCTTGAGGAACCCATTTTGGAGCACTTGGAAGAGGGGAAGTGATCAAGAGTAGTCACCATGGATTCACCAAGGGCAAGTCCTGCCTGACCAGTCCGATTAGCTTCTATGATGAGGTAACTGGCTCTGTGGACATGGGGAAGTCAGTGGATGTGATTTACCTTGACTTCAGCAAAGCTTTTGATATGGTCTCCCACAAGATTCTTGCCCATAAATTGAGGAAGTATGGATTAGATCCACGGCCTATAATATGGACAGAAAGCTGGCTTGACAGTCGGGCCCAACGGGTAGTGGTCAACAGCTCAATATCTAGATGGCGGTCAGTTTCACGTGGAGTGCCCCAAGGCTCGGTGTTGTTCAACATCTTTATTAATGACCTGGACGAGGGACTGGATTGCACCCTCAGCAAGTTTGCAGATGACACTAAGCTAAGGGGAAAGGCAGATACGCTGGAGGGTACAGATAGGATCCAGAGTGACCTGGATAAATTAAAGGATTGGGCCAAAAGAAATATGATGCAGTTCAACAAGGAGAAGTGTAGAGTCCTGCACTTGGGGTGTGAGAATCCGAAGCATTGTTATAGGCTGGAGACCAACTGGATAAGCAGCAGTACAGCTGAGAGGGACCTAGGGGTTAAGGTGGATGACAGGCTGGATACGAGTCAACAGTGTGCCCTTGTGGCCAAGGCGGCTAATGGCATACTAAGGTGCATTAGGAGGAGCACTGCAAGCAGATCTAGAGAAGTGGTTGCTCCCTTCTATTCAGCACTGGTGAGGCCACATCTGGAGTACTGTGCCCAATTTTGGGCCCCCCAGTATAGAAAGGGATGTGGATGTGTTGAAGCAGGTTCAGCAGAGGGCAACAAAAATGATTAAGGGGCTGGAGCACGTGACCTGCGAGGAGAGGCTGAGAGATTTGGGCTTGTTTAGTTTAGAGAAGACTGATGGGCGATTCAATAGCAGCCTTTGACTTCCTGAAGGGGAGCTCTAAAGAGGATGGCACACTTGACAAGGTCCTGGCTGGGATGACTTAGATGGGGGGGTAGATCCTGCTTTAGGCAGGGGGCTGGACTAGATGACCTCCTGAGGTCCCTTCCAGCCCTATGATCCTATGAAGCCGAAAAGTTTGGGAAACACTGCTCTAAATGGATGAGGCTTACTGGTTACAGTTAACTGGTAGGGGCTGGAGCAACCCCCTGCCTGCTGCCAGCAGGGGGTTGCTCCAGCCCTGGTCCACAGCCCCAGGGGAAGGGCAGCTGGGGAGGCCACTCCACCCTAGCCAGGCTGGAGCACCCTTGCCCACATTGCCCCTGGGCCAGGCTCCTGCAGACACAGACTGCTTCAACCACACTGGAGCACTCCCCCACCCATGGCAGTGTCATAGGTATGGGCGCTCCAGACCAGCCAGAGTAGCCTCTGTCTGCGGCAGGGGAGCTCGAGCTGCCTCCCCCACCTGTTTCAGCCGTTAAACTTAGGAAGACAAAGCAGCAGCCCTGCAGCACTTACAATGCATTAGGTGATGAGCTGACGAAGTGGGTCCGTCCCACAAAAACTCATCACCTAATAAATTATTTTTAGCCTTCAGAGTGCTACAAGGACTGCTGCTTTGTTCTGTTAGGGTACAGACTGCAGGCCACATCTCTGTGATAGTTAAACCTTGGCTTTCACACCCCTATTAGTCATGCTGGGTAATCTGGACTCCAGGCAAAGGGAAGTTACATACAATTAGCTAAAGACGCTGGTTTCTTTTGTTGATTTCTCTTCTAACAGCACATTCTGCATTGTGGCACAAGACAAAGGATTGCTTTGTCTCATGATTTTGAATCTGTCAGGCCTCCCGGCACAAGTAACCAAGCACTCACACTCAGGTCAGGGAAGGAGAGCCGTCTAGTAGGCTAAACACCAGACTCGGAGTCAGGAGATTGGGGTTCGAAGCCCATCTCTGTCACTGACTTACTGCATGAATTTACACAGGCCCTTTCCTCCATTTCCCACCTTCAAAGGGCCTCGAAACCTCCAGCTGCTGCACAAGTGGCAGTTTGTTCTATGAAGGTTCTGCTTAGGACACTGTTCAGACTCCCTCGAGTAATACACCAAAATAAAAGCAGCTCACCTGCACCCTGACTGTCCACATCCCTCGGTGGGGCTGAGTCTTTGCCTAGTCCTCCAAGGACTCTGTACACATCTGCATGGACAGCATCCACTCTTACCGCATAGATCTTGGTGCTGGCATCCAGGGTGCCAGCTGCAATCTGTGAAGCAGACCGAACACGCAGTCAGAGAGGGTCTCATCTCATCAGCACAAATTATTGTCAGAAAAAGCAAACCCCCGACAGGGCTGATTTCAGAGAGAACATTTTACAACATTCCCCCTGTGACTGGAGACCAGCAAAAAGCCCAAGCAGAATATGGCAAACCGAAAAGTACAAGAGCGGCCCCCCAATGCTGGCAGACAAAGTCTGAGCTCCAGTCCCTCAGCGCTACCTGAGATGAGCATGAACCACTGCAATGCACTTCTGTTCAGCCACACTGCACGCCTCCACAATACAGACATCCACTAACCTCACTGCGGATCACAGAGAACTTGATTTCTCACCCTGCTGCTAATGGTGTCCCCCATTCTACTAAGCTGAATGCCACAGTCCTCCCTCAGCACGAGCTTCCTCCATGGAGGTCAAGGTTACGGGCAGGCCACTGTTCCCCTTAGTCAACTACCCTGGAACTACGTTGTGCTGCTGTCCCACCTCCTAGATCTAACCTGTCTTGCACACATATCAGCTAAGGTTACACAAGCCAACTGATCACTCTCGCTGGCCTTTTCAAAACTGAAAGTTCCAAATGTCTCCTCCTAGTCCAGCTCGGTTTTGCTTTGGGGGTTCTCAGAGATGACAGCTCTCTGTACTGTCTATCTGCAACCGAGTCCGACGTCCTTGTATGCTATTGCACACAGTCTCATTAACGGCCTCTCCTCGTCTCTCTCCTGCCCCCATTACCATCCCACCACCTGCCACTGGAGACTGTTTCAGGTGTACTCAAGGGGGATGGTTTTCTAACCCTTCAGCAAACACCAGCTCTCTAAGCCCACCCACTGCTTTGAAAAGATTGTGGACATGTGGGGGACTGAGGTCTACCAAGGCACTGAGACACCCTAACACCCACATGTAACGCGAGGAATCCTTGCCTATGCCTGCTACATGGGTCAGTCTCTGGTAACATCAGAGGAGCCTTATAGGCGAGACCAATGGTCCACCTAGTCAGCGTCCTGGCTTCAGACAGTGGCCAATGCCAAACTCTTCAGAGGAAATGAAGAGACTAGGGGCATTTGCTGTGGCCCAGTGCCAGCTTCCAGCAACCCACGTTGAGGGGCTCCAAGAGTTGCATCCGTGGCCGTTGTGGAGAACAGCCACTGATGGACTTGTCCTCTGAGACCTTTTTCAAACCCTGCTCTTGGCTTTCACAACATCTAGCAGCGTGAGCCACAGGCCGCGGGCCATGTGCAGAAATACTTCCTTTTGTTTTAAGCCTCATGTTCATTTCATCAGGAGATTTTCGTTCTGGGTCTTATGTAATTTTTACATTTTCTAGGCCATTCATGATTTTGTGGAGCAGACCTTTATCATATGCCTCCTTACTCGTCTCTTTTCCGGTCTGTGCTGGCCCATGGTTTTGGTCTCTCCTCACACAGAAGCCGTTCCATACCCCTCACCATTTTTGTTGTCCTTCTCTGCCCCTTTCCCAATTCTACCATATATTTTTTGTGATGGACCAACCAGACCAGCATGCAGGATTCAAGGTGGAGGACTACAGTAGCTTTATATAGTGCCATTAGAATCTTCACTGCCTTACATGTATCCCTTTCTTAACATTAGTTTTTTGACTGCCACTTCAAATGGAGTTTACATATTTAGAGACCTGTCCACAATGGCTCCAAGATTTCTGGAGCAAACGTAGATCCCATGAGTTGGGACATTTACCAAATGCGAACTCCTGCACCTTATCAACATGGAATTTTCATCTGCCTTTTTATTGCCCAGTCATCCACTTTTGTCAGGTCCCCTTGTAACTGTGCAACCTGACAGGTACGTAAGTGTCTCCTGTCTGAAAGAAACCTCATGTTCTGGTGAGCAGCCCCAACTCAAACAGACCTGAAGAGCATAGTTTTGAGTACAAACACACACCACTCCTCACCAATTATTTGCACGTGTTTCACAATGAATATGACCTACTAGTGTGATACAAGCCTTCAGTGGAGACCTGTGAAAGCTGAGGCAAATAAATATGTACAGGCTAGATTTAAGGGGATCCCTGTAGTTGTGGGCAAATCTCTGCAATTTGACCCCCAGAGGTCCCTGAAGAACAGGGGCAATGTTTCGGACATGAATTCCATCTTGACTGAAGTTGAATTATGATCTCTTCTGCACAGGCTCTTCTTTCACCCCTCCCAACAGGGTCCTCTTGTAAAGGAAGATGTGAATACCCTTATCTAACTTACATTTTACATAGGAAAGGAGCAGTGCAAAGAGAACCACCACAGGAGGCCTTTACTGAAGCCTTCTTTGTAATGTACATTTTGCTTCCCAAACACTTTTGCAGACTCCCATCAACCTGGCTTATGAAGTGTAACATCTGCCCTGGCAGGCAAGTATCATGCTGTTACCCACAAGCAGCACAGACGGCTGGAAAGCACAAGACCCACCATCCAGCTCTGGATTCTGTTTTCCAAATGACTAATCAAATCACTGCTCCTGTTCCACAGTCTTCCCCTGCAGAGTGGGGATAAGGACCTCTGCCCACCTGACAAAGCACAAGGAGATCAGAGGAAGAAAGGCACTCAAGATACAAAGGTCTAGTCCCAGGGTCACCAGGCCCCCAGCTATTTCAGTGACTGAGAGCACCCACTACCCTCACCTTGTTCACGTTCCAAAAGTGAACACTCTGCAAGGCTCCCTCTAAAGAAAAAACTGTTCCTCCTCCCATGCTCTCTCTGGGTCCTTTCCTGCTGTCCCTCTACCCCACTGCAGTTCACTCTGCCTTCAAGTCACAGACCAAACTCTCTGCTGATACGGTCTTGCTCTGCCTCGTCATGGAAGTCAGAGCTTCAGAAAAAACTAGCAGGCCTTTCCTTGACAAACTCTGGTTTCTGGGGGCTAAAATTCTACTTGATGACACATAATTGCAGAACTTCAGAGAACTCTCCCTGATGTCACTGGTGAAACAGAGGAGAATCTGGCCCCAACGATGTTACTTACTGTCCAGTCATTCCTATCTGCTGTCTTAACCAGGACCAGCAGAAGGATTCACATCTGCCCGGCTGTGCCCACTGGAGTGTCCTGGAGCAGAAAGGCAAGAGACAGAGCCCTGCACTGAGCCCCTCACCTTGAAGTTGGTCATTTCAGAGTCCTTCTGCTTGAGAATCTCAGCCATGTAGTCTATGAGGTGCAGGCCGAATGCATTCTTCGTGGTGATTCTCTGAAACACAGCACAAAGTCATCTTCTAGCTTTAGAAAAATCACATACTTCAGTCCATTTACACAAGCAACTTTTTTGCACAGGGAGAGGAAGATGAAGGAGCTCTTCTGTGGGGAGCAATTCTAGAGCTGACACTGCTCAGCATCGGCATCTACGATCCAAAAATACAAAAAAAATCACAGCTGCTAAAATCTGTTGCTAGCACAGAGATTGGCAGAGTAGTAGATAATAAGGCCAACAGGGCAGTCACAGTGATCGATATCCCTGGACAGCCTGGGCCTACTCAAATGGTGTCTTACTGCAAAATCCAAATATTTAAATAATATTCCCAATGCTTGAGGATCTACCATGACTTCTGATAGTCAGTTGTCCTCACTGTTAATTTGGGCCTGACATTGTCTAACTCCAACTTCTAGGCAATGGCTCTTGTTAAGCCTCTCTCTGCTGGACTGAAGAGTGTTGTATTTCACATCTGTTCTCCAGGCAGGTACTTCAAGAGTGATCATGTCTCTCGTTAGTGTTCTCTTTCAGCTACACAGATTGAGCTCCTTGAGTATCACTACAAGGCAGATTTCAAATTCTTCAGTCATTCTTGGGGCTCTTCACAGAACGCTCTCCTATTTGCCCACATCCTTCATGAATGGTGGCTCAATATTTCACTAGCTATTGTACCAGTGTTCAGAACAGATGTAAAATAACCTCTCTGCTCCTTCTTGGTATTTTCCACTTTATATGTCCAAGAATCACATCAGCCCTTTTGGACAGAGCATCATACTGGGAGCTCACATTCAGCTAATTATCTGCCATGACCATCAAATCTTTTGCAGAGTATATGGTTCCCAGAATCACAGAAGTGACTGGAAGGGACCTCTAGAAGTCATCAAGTTCAGCCCCCCTCCATGCTGAGGCAGGGCCAAGTAAACCTAAGCCACCCCAATAGGCGTTCACTAACCCGTTCTTAAAAACCTCTCATGAGGCTAACTGCTTCCACGCCCCCTCGTAAGGTTATGACATTTGCCATTGAACAATAAAACTCGCCCTTCCCCACACTCTCCCCCAACACCTGAACAACCAAAGTTTTGCCAGGGCAAGTGCAAACACCGCCACCACTTTGTCTGCAGATGGACTCTCCTGTCAAGAGAGCAAACGTCACTCATGGGGATGGAAGTATTTCGTTTGCCAAAAGTGGTAACAAACAGTGTTTGTGACTTATCACCAGGGCTGTGTTGACACAGCCGTTTTGCTAAATGCTGCTTAGCATTGACCCCATATCTAACTTTTCCTAACATGTAACTCAAATATCCCCAGGCTTCTTGACCTCCCTCTAGCCAACATGAAGAACAGTCCTGCTTATGATTTACTTGAAGACCGTTAACAGTACCCACACAGCTGTGGTTTCCCAAGACCAAACAGACTCAATTTTTTTAAACTGTCCTCTCAGGTCAGGTTTTCTAAGCCTTTTCTCATTTTTGATGGTCTCTCAATTCTGCCTAACTTTCTCGCTTTCCCTAAAGCCTGGTGCCTAGAGTTGGACACAGGATTGCAGCTAAGGCCTAGCTAGTGCCAAGCAGAGCACTTATGGTACTCCTGTTGACGTAAAACCAGAACGCTAATAGCCTTTTTTGCCACTGTTGGCTCATATTTACTTTGTGATGCATAACAACCCCCAGAGCCTTTCCAGTAGTACTATCATCTAGCCAGTTATTCTCCATCTTCTAGTTGTGCATTTGACTTTCCCTTCCTCCACGTGGTCCCGTGCTTGTCTTTGGTGAATTTAGTCTTGCTGATTCTATGTGAGTTCTCCAATTCATCATTTTGAATTGCAATCCTGACTTCCATCCTGTGAGCACAGCCAATGTTTTTATTCCTAGAATCATGACCTCCTATTTGGCTATACTGAAGTGTTTGTTTACTGTAAACCCCCGATTTAACAGACTAAAGCTACGTCTACACGGGGATGCTACATCGAAATAGCTTATTTCGATGTAGCAAAATCGAAATAAGCTATTTCGATGAATAGCGTCTACACGTCCTCTAGGGCTGGTGCCATCGACGTTCAACGTCGACATTGGGCAGCACCACATCGAAGTAGGTGCTGCAGGGGAGCGTCTACACACCAAAGCGGCCCACATTGAAATAAGGGTGCCAGGAACAGCTGCAGACAGGGTCACAGGGCGGACTCAACAGCAAGCCGCTCCCTTAAAGGGCCCCTCCCAGACACACTTGCACTAAACAGCACAAGATCCACAGAGCTGACAACTGGTTGCAGACCCTGTGCATGCAGCATGGATCCCCAGCTGCAGCAGCAGCAGCCAGAAGCCCTGGGCTAAGGGCTGCTGCACACGGTGACCATAGAGCCCCACAGGGGCTGGAGAGAGAGCGTCTCTCAACCCCCCAGCTGATGGACGCCATGGCGGACCCCGCTATTTCGATGTTGCGGGACGCGGATCGTCTACCCGTGCCCTACTTCGACGTTGAACGTCGAAGTAGGGCGCTATTTCCAACTCCTGTTGGGGTTAGCGACTTCGACGTCTCGCCGCCTTATGTCGATTTCAACTTCGAAATAGCGCCCGACGCGTGTAGACGTGGGCGGGCACTATTTCAAGTTGGCGCGGCTACGTCGAAGTAGCCGGCTCGTGTAGACGCGGCTTAAGAGTGGGAAGGGTGTTCGTTAAACCCAAAAGTCCATTATAGCGGAGGGTTTACTGCCCACTGACCCCCACCATCTCACTGGGTACTAAAGCACTCTTTAGTCTAATGGAAAAAGGCAGAACGCTGAAACCAAACAAATTCTAACTAGAAACGTGGGACATATGTTTAGCAATAAGGGTGATGGTTACCAAATGAGGAGGTGGAGTCTCCATTTCACAGTCTTCACATCAAGACTGGACACCGTCTAGAATAAAGGCTGTAGAGAAGGATAGTGGTACATGGGTGGGACTTTAACCATGTACCTCAGCTAACTTGTTTATCATGACCCTGTCTAAATGCACAGCATTAAATCAGAAGAGGCTCTTAGAAACAAAATAATGAGATATGGTTCCTTAAGGGAACAGCTGAGGGAGCTATTAACCGGGTATTGCCTGGCAATATTTATTTTTCCCAGAAGCTAGGAAGATGGTGGAGGGGAGAATGGAATACTGGCTGAGGATACATAAAAACAAGCAATCACTTCAGTACAAAACGTGGAGTATCTAACAAGTAGCTTTCACAGGCATCTGGAGGAAAATGGCTCAGAGGTGCCAAATGCTGGGCATCACATTAACGTGGTTGGTAAATGGCAACACAGCCCAGCGAGCCAACATAAAGCCTTGTCTGCACTAGCAAGTTACAGGACAGTAAATGGGCTCCCAGCACTCTTAACTCCCAAGGTGCCCCCACTGGTAGGGCACTCAGCGTGCGCTAAAGCCACAGTTGCTACGTTCTAGGTAAACCACTCCAAGAGGAGCAGCGCTTGTGAGCGATAGTTACAGTGCTGCAGCGCCAACGACGACACCTCAGTTGTTTGCTGCGTTGTAGCCAGAGTCCAGAAACAGCCCATAATCTCTCCAGTGGCCATTCTGCTCATTGTTTGCAGCTGGGCTGGCTGCCCTGCAGGCACGCACACAGCCACTTTCAAAGCTCTATTTCAGACACCCTGCTTGCTGCGCTGGAGCACACAGAGCAATCCAGTCAGGTGGAACACTCGTGCAGTTGTATACGGAGGCAGACGTATGTGTGCCAGTGAGAGAGACATTTCCCTCCCCTCTCAGCACTGGCTGTTTCCTGCCACTGTCTGAACTTGGAGGACAGGATGCTGATGCCCCATAACAGCCTCTCCCCCTCACAACACAAACTGTGTACCCCTCTTTTATCACGCCCTGCACCTCAGGTGAAAAGCGCCTACCAACGTAGTAGAAGGACCACGGAGCAACGGAACTGGGAAATCTGCATCATGTGGCATTGCAAACTTTTCCCACAGCCTCCCATGGCCAGATGCACAGTGGGATAGCTGCCACAATGCACTCCTCTCTGCGATGTTGCAAAGCTGCTATTGTGGATGTGCTCCACCGTCAAAAGGAGCACAGCATGGACACAGAACAGCAGTTTCCCTCCACCGCTCTGTCAGAAGCGCTGCATATCTGCCAACGTAAACATACCACAACAGCATCAAGACTTCATGTTGCCAGCCACAGATAGGGAGAAAATAGCAAAGTCTGTCCCAAAGAGGGGCTAAGAAAGGATCTATAGCACAGCTCCCCCTGTAACCTGACTGTTAACAGAGTGGCGGGGGTGGGGGGGCGGCTCCAGGTCCTGCACCTCACTCCCTGCCAGAAGGGATTCTCACTCAGCAGGCGGAACAGAAGGTTTATTAGGCAACAGAGATGCAGCGCGGTGCAGACTTGTCTGCACAACAACCAGAAGTGGTCTGGCTGACCCTTGGTGGTGGGAGGAGACACCCGGCCCCGGCTGGCTGGGGCCTGGCCTGCTTTTGTTCCTCTCCAACTTCCAGACTCCCCCTCCTTAAATGCTTTCTGTTTCCTAATTCAAAACCCAGCTGGGCTCTCTCCTTGTCTAGCTCCCAGAGAGGTGTCACCTGGTCACCGGGGTTACAAATAACCAGGCCTGGACACCAAGTGTATCCCCAGCAGAGGCCCCACACCCTGTGTGAGCGCCCCCCCTCACACACACACACACACACACACACCACACACTTTAAATTATTTTCTCAACATAGGGGACTTTAGTGCACTATCAAAACAAGAGCTCAGACCAAATCATGTCAGGGGCTCATCTGGCCTTACATTCTATGACTGGTAGAATAAGATTTAACAGTGGACACAAAGCTAGCGAAGCCAACTGGCACAATGTTAGTTGGCTTTAATCTCTGCGTTTCCACAACTGCTCCAACATATACAATCAGCAGGTGGCCACAGGTATGCGTGCACCTGCCCTGAGTGCATCTCACACAAGCCAACCTGCACACTGCATGCAGAAAATCATGACCTCAGAGCCAAATGCAAAATAATAAAAACTGGTGATAATCTAGCCTACAGTTTCCATTCACAGTATGTAATGTCTCTGGAGGGAGAAGAAAACTGACGAGTTAGTTGATTTTAATTGGAACAATTCATAGAGTAAAATTCCAGGATTGTTGTAGTACTGTAAAGCTCAGACAATGGTTTTTAACGTTCTTCCACTTGGGGACCCTTAAAAATTTCAAGGGGAGACGCAGAACTCTTTGGAAAACTTCAGCGTAGTCTGCAGACCCCAGGAGCACACAGACTGAAAACCACTGGCCTGCAGGTCACCTGAGTCCATGAGACAAAAGTGAACCAGCTAAAACACGTCTGAGAATTTTGTTTAGATTCTCTTCAGATTCACACATTGCTGCTATCTCTGTGGCCTGTTACCTTCCAACTCTATGTGTTCAGGTATTTTCAGATTTTCCACACTTTACAAGTTACACTCACATGACCTCAGATTCATTTGTATTATCAGAGTATCTGAGAAACTGACCAATGGGAGCTGCCTGAGCCATACTTTTGGGGGCAGGAAGCGTACCTAGGACTCCCCATTGGCTCACAGAGAGCACATGGCCACCACAGCTGGTTGCTCTGAGTGTGGCATGGGTGCGCAGCAGGCAGAGATCCTTCATGAGGGTCCTGATGAGCAACTGGCTGGAGCTGCCTAAAGCAAGTGCCTCCCACCCCCTCTCACAGCTCAACTCCCTGACCCAGGTCACAAACCAAGCCCTTCACACCCCCGCCTCAAGTCACCATCCCCTCCCAGACCCTGTATCCCTCCTCCAGGTCAGAATCCTCCCCTGCACCCACACGCTCACTGCTGAACCCCGATCTCTTGTCCCGGGTCACAACCCCTCCTTCACCCAAACTCCCTCCCACATGCCACACCTCTTCCATTAGTATCACAAGAGTACTGACCACTCACCAAATTCTAAGAGTGGGCACCCTTCAAAAGTTATTCCCCACCCCTAGCTGTAGCATATGCATAAGAGTCTAAAACATCACCATCCCCAAATGACCACAGCACTTCCTGCTTGGATTTGCGTTGGGGTGTGACCTGCACATGCAGAATTGTCCCACCTTCAAAGTGGCCTTCTTCAAAGCTGGCTTAATGTTCTACATGCAGAACTATTTCCACTCACATTCTCTGTTGACAACTTGATGCAGGTGGAATAGTGATCTGAAATCTGGATGTTTGTCAGTTTCGGGATCATGGGCATCGAAGTTTCTGCCGACCTAAAGAAACAAGGAAAAACCTGTGTTTAGAGAGCACAGTTTCCTCCTGGGCGGCAAAGCACGAGGGATCAGGTGTCAGATACACACACTGTGCACTCACAAATGCCTCTTTGCTCCTGAGTTCCTGGCCTTTAGCACAACTCTACCAACATACTTACCCACCTGCACTGGTACCAACCCTACTCCCAGGCACTTCCTGCACGCAACCACCAAACTTGAGCAGGGCTGCTTCAGACATCAATCTGACCTGTTGGAAATGGACTTCATGGAGAGGGGTGACTCGGTGCTGCTGAGCTGCAGATCAATGACCCGGGAACGTCGCCGCTGCTTCCTTTCCTGGTCATCATCATTCCCGGGAAAGCTCTCGAGCACCGGGGTGCTGGACATAGTGAGATGCTGGGACTTGGTGCTGGGAGACACGAACACGCCATCAGAGGAGGTGCTCTGGCTGCGACCAGCAGACTGGGGTGTTGAAGTATTCATCTTCCCTGCAGGTCAGAGCACAGAAACAATGGCAGGCGATGAGCCAGAGACCCGAACCTCAGTCCTCCGCCACCTACCCACAAAATGCATCGTGATAGGTCATCTGCCCCCCGGGAGACCCAGCCCGACCCTGCCCCCTACTACTCTCTGTCCGCTGTCCCTTCCCCCCTGCCCACACCAGGCCCTGCCCTGCCCTGCCCCGCCCCCACTACTCTGTCCCCTGTCCCATCCCCCCTGCCCACACCAGGCCCTGCCCCGCCCCCACTACTCTGTCCCCTGTCCCATCCTCCTGCCCACACCAGGCCCTGCCCTGCCCCCACTACTCTGTCCCCTGTCCCATCCTCCTGCCCACACCAGGCCCTGCCCCGCCCCCACTACTCTGTCCCCTGTCCCATCCCCCTGCCCACACCAGGCCCTGCCCTGCCCCCACTACTCTGTCCCCTGTCCCATCCTCCTGCCCACACCAGGCCCTGCCCCGCCCCCACTACTCTGTCCCCTGTCCCATCCCCCCTGCCCACACCAGGCCCTGCCCCGCCCCCACTACTCTGTCCCCTGTCCCATCCTCCTGCCCACACCAGGCCCTGCCCCGCCCCCACTACTCTGTCCCCTGTCCCATCCCCCTGCCCACACCAGGCCCTGCCCCGCCCCCACTACTCTGTCCCCTGTCCCATCCTCCTGCCCACACCAGGCCCTGCCCCGCCCCCACTACTCTGTCCCCTGTCCCATCCCCCTGCCCACACCAGGCCCTGCCCCGCCCCCACTACTCTGTCCCCTGTCCCATCCCCCTGCCCACACCAGGCCCTGCCCTGCCCCCACTACTCTGTCCCCTGTCCCATCCTCCTGCCCACACCAGGCCCTGCCCCGCCCCCACTACTCTGTCCCCTGTCCCATCCCCCTGCCCACACCAGGCCCTGCCCCGCCCCCACTACTCTGTCCCCTGTCCCATCCCCCTGCCCACACCAGGCCCTGCCCCGCCCCCACTACTCTGTCCCCTGTCCCATCCCCCTGCCCACACCAGGCCCTGCCCCGCCCCCACTACTCTGTCCCCTGTCCCATCCCCCTGCCCACACCAGGCCCTGCCCCGCCCCCCAGCGTGTCCCCAATAACTGCTTCCGCCCGTCTCCTCCGCCCTGCCCCAGCTCGTGCCACGAGCCCTCCTCAGAACCCCGCCCACCGACCGCTCCCCCACCGACAACGCTGGCCCGGCGGGAGGGGCCCGCGCGGCGCGAGCTCCACACCACGCCCGTCTCTCAGCGCCGCCGACCGCTACCCGGTTTGAATCGGCGCGCGACTGCAACTGCTCATGCGCGGAAATGTGACGTAACGCGAACTCGGGAGCCGGGCCGGACGGGTCCCGCGCGGGAACAGAAAGGGGACCGCAAACGGCCGTTGCCACAGTTACAGCTCCAGGCGGAGCGTCGCACGCGTAACACGCGCACAGAGCGGGGCGAGCTCAGGGGCGGGGCCCAGGACACAGCGCGGCGACCCCGCCCTAGCCCCGCCCCGTGTCCCTCCTTCCCTGTCAACCCCTCCCACCGCCCCCCGCCCGCCCCTCCCGTGTCCCTCCCACCGCCCGCCTGCGCCCCGCCCCGCCCCGCCCCGTGTCCTTCCTTCCCCCCCGGCCCTCCCGTGTCCCTCCCACCGCCCCCCGCCCGCACCTCGCCCCGCCCCGCCCCTCCCGTGTCCCTCCCACCGCCCGCCTGCACCCCGCCCTAGCCCCGCCCCGTGTCCCTCCTTCCCTGTCAGCCCCTCCCACCGCCCCCCGCCCGCCCCTCGCCCCGCCCCGCCCCGCCCGTGTCCCTCCCACCGCCCGCCTGCACCCCGCCCTAGCCCCGCCCCGTGTCCCTCCTTCCCTGTCAGCCCCTCCCACCGCCCCCCGCCCGCCCCGCCCCGCCCGTGTCCCTCCCACCGCCCGCCTGCACCCCGCCCCGCCCCGCCCGTGTCCCTCCTTCCCCCCCGGCCGTCCCGTGTCCCTCCCACCCGCACCCCGCCCCTTGCCCGTGTCCCTCCTTCCCCCCCACCCCTGTGTCCTTCCTTCCCCTCAGCCCCCCCCAGACTAGCCCAGCTCTTCCTGTCTGCCCTCCCCGCTCGTGGTCTCAGACCTTTGATCGTCCTTGTTGCTCTTCTCGGCGCCATCTCCCGTTTCTCCGAAGCTTTCTCGACACGCGGCGCCTGGACTCGGCGCAGTCAGCGCAGCGGAGAGCAGGGCACCCTCTCGCCTCGCTGCCCACAGGGGGCTCACACCTGAGCCCTGAGTGCAGGAACCTCTACAGTTCGAGCCAAAGGCCAGCTGGTCCCCAGGGTGGGCTGCAGGGGACACTTATTCCCCCTCTGTGAGGTGGTCTGGGTCCCACTGCATGGGACAGGGAACCGAGGTGTGTGGGTTACACACTCCCCCGAGCTGAGGAAGCACATCCCAAGCTTCAGAGACTCAGTTGAAATGCCAGGGGAGCCCCCCAGAATGTAACCCTTCTGCTGGGACTGGCAGCTGCCACCAGGGCCGGGTTCAATATTTAGGGGCTCCTTTTCATCCCTCTCACACAGAAACAGCTCGAGCCCCCACCCGTAGCCTGGGAAATTCACACACCCCTGGGTGCCTCAGAGAAGCAATGCTTCCCCGCTCGCCAGCACAGCACCTGAGTGTAGAAAAGAAACTTTTAATGAAAGAGGCAAAGGAGTCAATTGGCATAAGCTTGGGAAATGCCACACCCAGAGTTCATAACCAGCCCTCAAATAACTGTGCTAGCTCAAATGGATTGAGCAGTATCCTTTGCCTCTCAGGCTCCCCAGTCCAATCTTTCACTCTCACAGACCTTGGGAGGCAGGCCTGTCCTCGCCTACAGACAGCCTGCCAACCTGAAACAAATCCTCACCAGCCACTATAGACCACAACGCAGTAACTCTAGGCCTGGAACCAATCCCTGCAACAAACCTCACTGCCAACTCTGCTCACATACCTACACCAGCGATATCACAGGACCTAACATCAACCACACCATCAGGGGCTCCTTTACCTGCACATCTACTAATTTTGTATATGCCATCATGTGCCAGCAATGCCCCACTGCAATTTACATTGGCCAAACTGGACAGTCTCTCCATAAAAGAATAAATGGACATAAATCAGACATCAGGAAGGGTAATGTACAGAAGCCTGTGGGAGGGCACTTCAATCTCCCTGGACACTCAGTGGCAGATTTAAGGGTGGCAGTCCTGAAACAAAGAAATTTCAAAAATCAAATAGAGAGAAATCTCTGAGCGGCAATTGATTTGCAAATTTGACTACACTAACCATGGATTAAACAGAGACTGGGAGTGGCTCGCAGCTTACAAAACCAGCTTCCCAGCCCTGGCTGTTAATATCTTCCCATTAGACTGACAATGGGCCATATCCCCCCTGTCTTATCTGACCTGTTTTTTCCTCTCTTCATACATACTACCGATAATGGGCCTTTTCCACCCTGACTGAATAGACCTTGTCAGCTCTGGCCCTCCCTTTTACTGGGACCCCGCTCTTTAAATACTCCTCTGGAAAGCAGCCTCGAAAGCTTATGCTCCAAAATATCTGTAAGTCTATAAGGTCTTTCTTGCTCCTGCCAGCTACCCCAACAGCCACCTACTGGTCACTCCTACCAGCCACCTGTCCACCACACCCTGCAGGCTGCATGTCAGCCGTGTGAGTCCAGTTCTCCATGGCTTCAGCTGCCCGTAGTTACAGCTCTGGGCCTAGCCACAGCATCTACCAAGGTGGATTATCACAAAATAACCATAGATGCTAGCTCTAGAGCTCGCTTTGAACAGGGAAGATAACTAGTCAAACCACTTGCAGCTATAAAACCAAAAAGCTTTCCCATCACCACGCACCCACTTGTGCTTCACAAGGCTCACATGGAGGGAGCCCTGCGCAATCCATATCTTACACAGCAGCGATGACTGCCCTGTACCCCCACAACCACTTCAAGCGTTGGTGAGACTTCACAATTCTTACACCAGGCGATATCATAAAGTGTGACTTTCAACATGTTGTTTACAATAGACAAAACCTCATTGCTTCCCCTGCTACCAGTCAGGCTTTGTTTACAAGGCATTACCTACGCACACCTTTCCGTTTTCAGGCAATGACCTCTGAAGGACACATCCCCCAAATCCTTCAGCAGCACTGAGCTCCTGCTGGCACATTCTTGGTCTTGAATTGGGCCATCACTGAGACGTTTTGTGACTACCTGCACAGGGCTAAGTTCCAAGCATGGACAGACAACAATCTATTGACATATGTGTCGACGAGCACTAAGCTGGACGCCACTGGGCAGAGATGGGTGGCCACCTTGGCCAGCTATGAGTTCAGCGTACAGGACCGATCTGGTGGAAGCAACACCGATGTAAGTGCATCGTCATGGTGCCCACAGACGCCAGAAAGTGTGGGGATTCCTTTAGATCGGGGTGACAGCTATTTGCAATGGTGAGTGCCCAATGGTGAGTGTTACCACGAATCACAGGCCCCTGAGAGGTGTACTGCTGAAACTCTGGGTTTACCACCCGAGAGCGTGCCATTGGCCTCATAAGAACATAAGAACGGCCAGACTGGGTCAGACCAGAGGTCCATCTAGCCCAGTATCCTGTCTGCCGACAGTAGCCAATGCCAGGTGCCCCAGAGGAGGTGAACCGAAGACAATGATCAAGCGATTTGTCTCCTGCCATCCATCTCCCGCCTTCGACAAAAGGCTAGGGGCACCATACCTTACCCCTTCCTAATAGCCATCTATGGACCTAACCTCCAAATATTTATCAAGCTCTTTTTTAAACTCTGTTAGAGTCCTGGCTTCCGCAGCGTCCTCTGGTAAGGAGTTCCACAGGTTGACTGTGCGCTGTGTAAAGAAAAACTTTCTTTTATTAGTTTTGAACCTGCTACCCATTAATTTCATTTGGTGTCCTCCTCTAGTTCTTATATTATGGGAACAAGTAAATAACTTTTCTGTACTCACTTTCTCCACACCATTCATGATTTTATAGACCTCTACCATATCGCCCCTCAGTCCCCTCTTTTTGAGACTGAAAAGTCCCAGTCTCTCTAGCCTCTCCTCATATGGCACCCGTTCCAAACCCTTAATCATTTCAGTTGCCCTTTTCTGAACCTTTTCTAACGCCAATATATCTTTTCTAAGGTGAGGAGACCACATCTGCACGCAGTACTCAAGATGCTGGCATACCATAGTCTTATATAGGGGAAGTACGATATTCTTTGTCTTATTTTCTATCCCTTTTTTAATTATTCCTAACATCCTATTTGCTTTACTGACTGCTGCTGCACACTGCATGGATGTTTCCAGAGAACTATCCACTATAATTCCAAGATCCCTTTCCTGATCTGTTGAAGCTAAATTTGCCCCCATCATGTTGTATGTATAATTGGGGTTATTTTTCCCAATGTGCATTACCTTACACTTACCCACATTAAATTTCATTTGCCATTTTGCTGCCCAACCACTCAGTTTGCTGAGATCTTTTTGAAGTTCTTCACAGTCTGCTTTGGTTTTGACTGTCCTGAACAGTTTGGTGTCATCTGCAAACTTTGCCACCTCACTGCTTACCCCTTTCTCTAGATCATTGATGAATAAGTTGAACAAGATTGGTCCCAGGACCGAACTACATCCCTCTGTGAACGACATTGTGATGGACCAATCTCCATTGCCCAGGTTCAATGCTGTGGACTGGAAAAAAGCCCAGATGCAAGATGCTGATATCCATGACACCCTACGTGCAAAAAGAGAGGAGCACATCTCTGTGACCTTTGTTCCCTCCACTCCTGGAAGTAAACTACTATTGAGGGAGTGGGACAAACTGAGACTGATACAAGGTGCGCTGTAGATCCGTTGCAAAATTGACAAACACAACGGGTACTGCCAACAGAGTACAGAGCCCTGCCCATAAGGGCCCTGCGTGACGATTTTGGGCATTTGGGGATGGAAAGAAACTTTGAGCTTATTCGCAATAGGTTCTCTTGGCCCCGGATGGCTGAGGATGTATGCAGGAAATGTGAGACGTGTGCGCGATGTGTTCAACGGAAAACTCTGCCCACTAGAGCAGTCATCTGTAGAACATCTTGACCAGCAAACCCTTGTCTTTAGAACTGGACAGGAAGAATATTGGAAACATCTTAGTGGTGACCAGTCACTATTCCTGGTATGCTCAGGCCTATCCCACGTGTGACCAAAGAGCCACCACCATAGCATGAGTATTGTGGGAAAAGTACTTTTCAGTGCTTGGAGTCCAACTCAGATGCACTCAGACCAGGGGTGAGACTTTCAAAGTCGCCTCCTGAAGGAGGTGCTGTGAGTGGCAGAGGCAAAAAAGTCCAGGACAACCCCTTACCACCCACAAGGTGACCCTCAGCCAGAACGATTTAACCGAACTCTATTGGATATGCTGGGGACGTTGCGCCGGGATCAGAAGGCATCCTGGAGTCAACATGTTGCCTTTTTGGTGCATGCCTACAATGTCACGAAGAGGGACGCTACCAGAGCCACTCCGTATGTGCTGATGTTTGGACGAGAGCTCAGACTACCCATAGACCTACCCTTTGGGGTGTCAGAGGATGGGGAAAGCTATGAGACGCATCTGCAATATGTTTCCCAACTAAGGGAAAAGTTGCAGGTTGCCTACCGTTTGGCTATGGCAGCTGCCCATACGAACACAGATCGTAACCAACACCAGTGTGATACAAACGCCTGCAGGAGCTCCAGCCTGGGGATAGAGTTCTGCTGCGAATCTAGGTGTTGCTGGCAAACGCAAGATTGCTGATAGATGGAAGGCAACACCCCACCTGGTGGTGGAAAGACTTAGGGACCTGCCAGTCTACAGGATTAAATCTGAGAGCAGGTCAGGGCCAATGAAGACAGTACATAGGAATCTCCTACTGCCCGTGGGAGAATTGGTTGGTGTCCCTTCTGAGATGGATTGTGACATGGGACTGGGGCAAGAAGAAAGTTCAAGCTCACATCCACTCCCCAATAAAGGCAGTGGACACGGTGGGGCTAATCTACCCATACCCAGCACCTCTGAGAGTGACTCTGAAGAGGAGGAGGCCCCCATGGAGCACCTTAGAGTGGGAACCAAATCCCGGATCCTAACAAGTGAACAAGGGGAAAGTTCAAAGTCTTCGGCACTAAATCCCAGGGCAGAGGTGTTTAGGCTTGTGGCCGGAAATCCTCCTTCCACATGAAGACAAGCCTGGGACGCTGAATTTGTCCCACTTACAGCACCAGACAGTCTGGAGGAGAACCAAGCATGTGCCTTGGTAGTCCGTCATGCCTGACGCTGACGTCTTGAGCTTGCGCAGGCTCATTGGTTGTGGACTTGCACGTGGGCGAGGAGTCCAAGCTTTGAACACCACGGGTGCTCACAGTAGGGACAAGTAGGGGGGAGGGGTGTGGGGGGGCCTGGCTCTGGGGGAGGGACGTGTGGGGCAGGGGAGGCCTGGCTCTGGGGGAGGGGCGTGCGGGGGGGCCTGGCTCTGGGGGAGGGGTGTGGGGGGGCTGGCTCTGGGGGAGGGGCGTGCAGGGCAGGGGAGGCCTGGCTCTGGGGGAGGGGTGTGGGGAGGCTGGCTCTGGGGGAGGGGCGTGTGGGGCAGGGGAGGCCTGGCTCTGGGGGAGGGGCATGTGGGGGGGCCTGGCTCTGGGGGAGGGACATGGGGGGCAGGGGAGGCCTGGCTCTGGGGGAGGGGCATGTGGGGGGGCCTGGCTCTGGGGGAGGATGAAGACATTGCCCCTTATAAGCATTCTGAAATTCTGGCTGCCTAAGGGCCAATGGTGCCTGAGCCCTGTGGCTGGAGCCAGGGGTGCTGCGGTCTCTTACAGGCGGTGCCCCCCCACCAGCAAGTCCCCACAGGGTGGGTGTGAAATCTAACCCCTGCGTAGGTCCCTCCCTGGACTGGAAGGAGCATTGGCTGTCAGAGATGGAGCTGGGAAACTCCTAACGCCTGGCAGGGGGCGGGAGGTGGACAGGACCAGGAGGGCACGGCAGGGGCAAGGGAGTCCTGTTAAACTTGCCCCACAACCACTGCTTGGTGGGATGGAGGCAAACCTGGACCAGTGCTCACTAGTGTCCCGTGGGGGTCACCCGCCCAGCCTGTGGGGCTGTGGCTCAGCGTGGGGCTGTGTCACCCACGTGTGGGTCTGTCGCCCACGTGTGGGGCTGTGTCGCTCAGCATGGGGCTGTGGCTCAGCGTGGGGCTGTGTCACCCACGTGTGGGGCTGTGTTGCTCAGCATGGGGCTGGGCTCAGTGTGGGGCTGTGTCACCCACGTGTGGGGCTGTGTTGCTCAGCGTGGGGCTGTGGCTCAGCGTGGGGCTGTGTCACCCACGTGTGGGGCTGAGTTGCTCAGTGTGGGGCTGTGGCTCAGTGTGGGGCTGTGTCGCTCAGCGTGGGGCTGTGGCTCAGCATGGGGCTGTGTCACCCACGTGTGGGGCTGAGTCGCTCAGTGTGGGGCTGTGGCTCAGTGTGGGGCTGTGTCGCTCAGCGTGGGGCTGTGTCGCCCACATGTGGGGCTGTGGCTCAGCGTGGGGCGGTGTCACCCACGTGTGGGGCTGTGTTGCTCAGCGTGGGGCTGTGGCTCAGTGTGGGGCTGTGTCACCCACGTGTGGGGCTGTGTTGCTCAGCGTGGGGCTGTGGCTCAGTGTGGGGCTGTGTCACCCACGTGTGGGTCTGTGTCACCCACGTGTGGGTCTGTCGCCCACGTGTGGGGCTGTGTCGCTCAGCATGGGGCTGTGGCTCAGCGTGGGGCTGTGTCACCCACGTGTGGGGCTGTGTTGCTCAGCATGGGGCTGGGCTCAGTGTGGGGCTGTGTCACCCACGTGTGGGGCTGTGTTGCTCAGCGTGGGGCTGTGGCTCAGCGTGGGGCTGTGTCACCCACGTGTGGGGCTGAGTCGCTCAGTGTGGGGCTGTGGCTCAGTGTGGGGCTGTGTCGCTCAGCATGGGGCTGTGGCTCAGCATGGGGCTGTGTCACCCACGTGTGGGGCTGAGTCGCTCAGTGTGGGGCTGTGGCTCAGTGTGGGGCTGTGTCGCTCAGCGTGGGGCTGTGGCTCAGCGTGGGATGGTGCTGCGTCTCTAGAGCCGTGTCTACACGTGCACGCTACTTCGAAGTAGCGGCACTAACTTTGAAATAGTGCCCGTCATGGCTACACGCGCCGGGCGCTATTTCGATGTTAACATCGACGTTAGGTGGTGAGACATCGAAGCTGCTAACCCCATGAGGGGATGGGAATAGCGCCCTACTTCGAAGTTGAACGTCGAAGTAGGGCACGTGTAGATGATCCGCGTCCCGCAACATCAAAATGGCGGGGTCCTCCATGGCGGCCATCAGCTGAGGGGTTGAGAGATGCTCTCTCTCCAGCCCCTGCGGGGCTCTATGGTCACCGTGTGCAGCAGCCCTTAGCCCAGGGCTTCTGGCTGCTGCTGCTGCAGCTGGGGATCCATGCTGCATGCACAGGGTCTGCAACCAGTCGGCTCTGTGGATCTTGTGTTGTTTAGTGCAACTGTGTCTGGGAGGGGCCCTTTAAGGGAGCAGCTGGCTGTTGAGTCCGCCCTGTGACCTTGTCTGCAGCTGTTCCTGGCACCCTTATTTCGATGTGTGCTACTCTGGCGTGTAGACGTTCCCTCGCAGCGCCTATTTCAATGTGGTGCTGCGCAACGTCGATGTTGAACGTCGACGTTGCCGGCCCTGGAGGACGTGTAGACGTTATCCATCGAAATAGCCCATTTCGATGTCGCCACATCGAAATAGGCTACTTTGATGTGGGCTTCACGTGTAGATGTAGCCTAGATGGCCCCTATGGTGGTGTGTCCAGCCGTTGGCGGGCGGGGGGTGGCATGGCCCCTGAGCAATGGCTCGTTTCCTTCCCCTGCGGGGCTGCAGCCTCGTGCCCCCGTGCCTGCTGCCGTCTGTCAGCACCACGCAAAGGGCCTTGCCTCCGAAAGCCCCTCGCCGGGGACAGGCGGAGGCCCAGGACTTTCCCATCCGCCGGGCGCGCGTTGTCAGCCCCCAGTGCCCTGCATGCCCATCTCGACGCTTTTCCCTGGTCGTTCACCATGTCGGTCTCTGGGGTCTGTCTGCAGGGGGTGGGCTGGGGGCTCTGCCTGCAGCCCCTGGCTCTTGGGGGACGCGCTCTGAGCACAGACCGGCCTCGGGCCCCACTCAGTCTGTCCAGATCCCTGGGCCTGACTCGGCGTGAGCCTGGGTGTGGCCGGGGAGGGGGTGGAGCACGCGGAGACAGAGGGGCTGTTTGAGCAGCGCGTCAGTGCCTGGGCCCTGCCGGGATGGGGTCAGATGTTAACGACGCGCATTTCTCAAAGCTTTTATTCAGCCCACAGAGCAAAGCCCTTGAGAGGGGCCGTACATGTACAAAAATACCAGAGCAGCTCTGCTGGGGCCCTGGGTGTGCTCACCAGCCCCCGGTTCTCTCCACGCCCCGGGCACACAGCCCTGCTGGTGCTGCCCCAGCTCAGCGGTGCCGTTCGGGCTCTGCTCAGGAATCCGGGCCTGGCGTGAGCCCAGTGCGTCTGTGATGGGGGTGCTGGGCTGAGCTATCAGCTCCGGGGAGGGCCGGAGCAGAGCCGGGCAGCAGCGCCATGCACCATCTTGTTACTTGCTGTATGCTGGGCTCAGAGCTCTCACTTCTTGCACCACTTCCAGGAGTTCACTCCTGGCCTGTGCGTGAGCCGCAGGCGCCTGTGCCAGGGGCCCAAAGAGGTTGAGTGGCTGGGCGCTCCGGACGGCTGTGGGCACGGGCAGCTGGCTGGGCAGGGCGCTGTTGCCGATCAGGAAGTGGTCGAGGCGTTTCTCTTCCAGGGCACGGCACAGGTACCAGAGGACGTCCTGCAGCCTGTGCGCCAGCTGCAGCGGGCACCACTGGGACAGGGGCCGGAGGAGCAGCAGGTGCATGAGGGCAGTTTTGAGGTGGTAGGCAGTGAGGACCCCACTGGGCGGGGAGGACAACCTACGCTCCTGGAGGTGTAGGAGGATCTGGAGGCATTTGAGGTGGCAGCTGCCCTGGGGTGCGTACCTGTTGACCAGCTGGAAGAATAGCATCTCCTGCACAGCAAAGGTCTCCACCCACAGCAGGCTGCTGAGGGGGCCCGCGTCCACTCCCTGGCTGGCCAGGAAGATCAGAGAGTCTCCTTGCTGCACGGCAAGGACCAGCTCGATGGAGAGGGCCCCGCCAGACTCGTGTGCCAGCCTGAGCTTGCAGGAGGAGGCAGAGGGCTGGACCGCGAGCTGGAAGCTGTAGCTGTGTGACACCAGCTCCCAGGCTTTGCCCACCAGGCTCTGGAACCAGAGGGTGGTTTTCTCCACGTCCAGGTGGGACCTGGTGCACAGGATGTGCACGTGGCAGGGGCCCGGCTCGCCGCTGCTTGCGCCGTGCTCTGCCTGGTGCAGGAGGCACCGCACGTCGCCCAGCAGCCGCTGCCTCTTGCACACGCACTCCAGCTCCAGCAGGATGCGGCCGTGCTTCTCCAGGGCGCCGGGAGCGCTCTCCAGCTCCAGGTGGAAAGAGTAGCCCTTGGGTGGCAGCAGGGGGACGAGCACGTGGTAGGCACTAGGGTCCCGGCGGGGGCACCAGCCTTCAAAGGCGCTGCCCACGCCGATGCCATTCTCCGGCTGGGGCAGGGCGGTCTGGCAGGTGAGCACGCGGCACACTTCCAGCAGGCTGGTCACCAGGCTGGCCACCAGCTCGCAGGCACCGGCCAGCTCCTCCGACAGCCCCGGGAGGTGCTGCTGGTAAAAGCACTCCAGCGCCTCTGTGTCTGGGAAACCAGGGCTCTGGGGGCAGGAGCCCCTGGGCGCTGCTCCAGCTTCAGCCTCCTCCTCCTCTTCCTCCTCCTCCTCACTGCTGGCCTCGCTGCTGCTCGAGTCGTCGCTGACCGCGTGCTCCTTGCTCGGCCTGCAGAGCTCAAGCAGCAGGAGCAAGAGCAGGAGCCCACAGTGCCACCTGTCCCAGGCTATGTGGTTGGGACCCTGCTTGCCTGCCCTCTGCAGCCTGGCCTCCTGCTCCACCCAGCCCGGCTCCGGCTCCGGCTCCGGCTCCGGCTCCGGCTCCGGCTCCGGCCCCAGCCCAGGACTCTGGGCCCGGCCCTGCTCCTGCTGCTCCTCCTGGTTTCTCTGCTCAAACTCCAGCTGCAGCTGCTTCATCTCCAGGGCCAGCAGCTGCTCCTGCTGCTGCCGCCTCTGCACGGTGGCGGGGTCCCACGTGTCGCTGACCAGCAGCGGGTGGTGCACGATGGCCAGCACTGCCAGGAAGAGCAGGCTGCCCACCGCCATGGCCTGCGGGAGGAGAGGGAACCGACCACTCAGGGGACGTGGGTGGGGGGCTGCCCCGGGGAGCAGCATCCCCACGTCCTGGGCTGACACTGAGCACGTGGCGCCTCTTCCGGGAGGCACAGAAGGCCTGGAGCGGGCTGGGCAGGGCAGGTGGTGTGTGCCTGGCGGTGGAGTGGGCAGGAGGCTGGCTGGGGCCTGGGGTAACCGGGCACTAGGCCCAGAGCTCCTTGGAAAATTTGCGGCTGGGCTCCCACTGCTCTGAGGGCCTTGCTGCCCTCGCCGGGCCTGCGGAGCTGGTGGACCCCAGCGTGTGTCTTGCCCTCCTGTGTGACTGCCGGGGGCAGCCGGTTCCTGCTGGAGGAGGAAAGGCCAACAGGGCCCCAACGTGGTTGTGCCCTACGGAGCTCCCTGCTGGGGGCGGTGTGACTCCCCCCCGAGCTGCCTGGGGCCCCGCTGGAGCCAGAAGCTGAGCGCTGTGCCCATGTGCGCTGGGGCTGACGCCCAGCTGCAGCGGAGCCCCACCCTTACAGCCGGGCGGGCAGTGACCCCAGCGTGGAGGGCCTGGATTTGGGATGGGCCTAGCGCCCGGTTACCCCAGCCCTGAGTTGGGGCTGCCAGGCACAAGCGCCCCACTGGAGCACACCTGGGACTGCCGCCAGCTGGGCACCTCGACTTCCCGCCGGGCCTGGGAACGTGGCCCAATGCCTCTGGCCGGCCCAGCGCTCTCCAAAGGCACAGTCACGCTGCTCCCCCCAGCCCCTGGGCGCTGCTCTGGGCCTGGCCCTGCCACTCCCCGGCCATCGGCCTCCTCCGGCCTCTCCAGCCGCACTCTAGGGGACGGCACAGGCCAGTGCCCTGCTACCAGCAGCTCATCCTGGGCACCACACCCGCTTTCCCTGGCTGCCCAGGGACACCGGCACCTCCCCGCTCTGTGAAGTCACACCCGCCGGAACCCTGTTAAAGGGGCAGCGCCAAAGCCCCACTGCAGCCCCCGGGGGAGCCCGCAGATGGGGCGACTGCTGGGCTGTGGCGTGGCGCAAAGCTCCTCGGTGGCTTGTGACCAAGTGATGCTCGGCTTGGCTCACCGGTGCAGCGCTTGCCTCCGTCTGGGCGGGGCTGGCAAAGGGGCCAGAGGAGGTCTGGAGAGAAGTCTGGCTTAGGTGACAGTGCCAAGGCCGTGGTGGTAGCAGTTTCAGAGCCACTAAGTGCTGTCTGGTTTGCCTTTGTGCTCTACCCCGCCGCTGGCTTCCTTCCTGCCCTGTCTCTCTGCAGGTCTTGTAAGCCGGCCACCTCCCCAGCACCACTAACACTCGTGGCCCCCCCCACCCACGGGTTTGAACCCAGCCCCCAGCTGCGAGGCGCTGCGCCAGGGAACAGCTCATCCCTCCGGCAGCACCAGCCTGCTCCAGGAATCAGCCCAAGAGCTGTGCGAGTGGGACCCGGCTCCCTCGCCGGCTGGGCCACAGCCCTGGCTGCTCTCTGCCACGTCTCGCTGGGGCAGGGGGCTGCGCACATGATGCCAGAAGCAGAACAGCCCAGCTCAGGTGGGATTCTCCCAGGCACTGGACACATGGATGAAGCCCTTCCTGCCCCGCTCCTGTGTCCCAGCCCTGGCTTTAGTCTCCCTGCCCCTTGTCAGGCCTTGCTCAGGAGCTCCCAGAGGGCACAGCAGAGCCCTCAAACCCACGTCTCCCGGCACAGAGCCCGGATACACCGCAGGGAGTCGCCTCAGCCGCACTGTTCTTTCCGAGCTGTGACATGGGGTGCTTCTGCCTTCCGGGCTGAGCTCCCCACCCTGGTACAGGGGCAAGGCTGCGGCCAGCTGCTCAGGATGGGCTGGGTCTCAACCTCCACCGCTTGTGGGCTGGTGGTTGTGTCGGCTGTCTCGGGCTGCCATCCCCCAGGCTCAGCTGCCCCAATCAGCTCTGCAGCTCTCCTGCTGCCTGTCTCTCCATGCACCACCCAGCAGCACCGCTGAGCACACAGCACCCCCAGATCAGTGCGCGCGTTTGGAAGGGGGGGGTCTCAACGCCCTTGTGGCTGGACCCTCTGGCTGGCTGGGCCTCTGTCACGCCTGCAACCCCAGCCTGGCAACCCAAGTGCTCCAGCAGTGGCACTGGCCTCAGGGCTGGTCCCACTCTGACAGTGTCTGCACTTGCCCAACTTCGACAAGGCCACGCAAATGGCCATGTCGAAGTTTACTCATGAAGCTCTGAAATACATATTCAGTGCCTCATTAGAATACGGGCAGCCGTGGCCCTTCAAAATTGTTGCAGCTCGCGGCCGCGCGGCGCGTCCAGACAGGGCTCCTTTTTGAAAGGACCCCGGCAATTTCAAAATCCCCTTATTCCTATTCCTGCTGATAGGTGTAGGGAATGTGGCAGCAGGAACGCAAGGTTACTGAGGCTGGGAGGAATGTGTCTCCCAGAGATCATCTGCATGAGAATGCAAAGGGCTGCATGTGTGATACCTTTCAGGCAAAGCCTAATGGGGAGCAAGTCAGCCATGAGATTTGGTCTATTGTAAACATGTTGTTGTAGAATCACAATTTAAGCTGACAGTCAGTGTGGGAGTTGTGAGATCTCACCAATGCTCTGGGTTGTTGTGGGGGACAGGGCAGTCGCCATAGATATGTAAGACATTGAATACACAGGGCTCCCTGGTTTAAAACAGTGCAAAGGAGAAGATCAGAAGTAGTTAAACTAGCTTGTTGAGTGTTGTGACCCTGTCTGTGTCTTGTCTATACAGCTATAAACCTGGCTTGACTAATTCTCCCTGGCTGTGTCTACACGTGTACGCTACTTCGAAGTAGTGGCGCCAACTTTGAAATAGCGCCTGTCACGGCTACACGTGTTGGGCTCTATTTCGAAGTTGAAATCAATGTTAGGCGGTGAGACGTCAAAGCTGCTAACCCCATGAGGGGATGGGAATAGCGCCCTATTTCGAAGTTGAACGTCGAAGTAGGGAACGTGTAGATGATCCGCGTCCCACAACATCGAAATAGCGGGGTCCTCCATGGCGGCCATCAGCTGAGGGGTTGAGAGACGCTCTCTCTCCAGCCCCTGCAGGGCTCTATGGTCACAGTGTGCAGCAGCCCTTAGCCCAGGGCTTCTGGCTGCTGCTGCGGCAGCTGGGGATCCATGCTACATGCACAGGGTCTGCAACCAGTTGTCGGCTCTGTGTATCTTGTGTTGTTTAGTGCAACTGTGTCAGGGAGGGGCCCTTTAAGGGAGCGACTTGCTGTTGAGTCCGCCCTGTGACCCTGTCTGCAGCTGTTCCTGGCACCCTTATTTCAATGTGTGCCACTTTGGCGTGTAGACGTTCCCTCGCAGCGCCTATTTCGATGTGCTGCCCAACGTCGAAGTTGAATGTCGATGTTGCCAGCCCTGGAGGACGTGTAGACGTTATTCATCAAAATAGCCTATTTCGATGTCGCCACATGGAATAAGCTATTTCGATGTAGCGTGCACGTGTAGACATAGCCCCCGTCTGTTAAAAAATACAGCTGGATACTAGGGTGTTTATGAAATCCTACTAGAGATATTAAGAGTTGAAATAACGAAGTGGCAGCTGATGCCACGCAGGGCTGAAATCACAGGGTTTTGCTTCAGGGCGATTCCTAGCAGTGTGATTGGTAAGGGAACGATGATGGTGACTGGCGGGCGGCCGGTAAGAGGAGCGGCGGGCGGTGGGGAGGAGCTGTGGCCGATGACTGTGACTGGCCTGTAGGAGAAGCGGTCAGCAGGTGGCAGCAAGGGGAGGCTGCAGGCAGGTGAACAGCTCGTACTGGCCTGGTGATGTACGTGTGGGCTCTGGGTTCGGGACCGCACTGCGGGAGGCAGGCCCTGGAACTGTGTGTGGGGTAAAGGGCCAAGAGCCCCAGCAAGAGGCTGGGTTCTACTGCACATGGGGATGGGGTCTGGGTGAAGGGGGTTTGTCTCTTCTTTGCTTAGATACACTGCGTCTGTCACTGTAACCTGGGGGTAGGTTATGGTCATTAAACAAGCTGTTTCTATCTCAGACTCTGTGCTTGTGAGGGGGGAGAACCACCTTACAGGCACCCAGCATGGGGGGTGAAACTGTCCCAGGCCACTGGGTGGGGGCTCGAGCCGGTTGGTTGTGTCCTTGATAGGAAACCCCCCAGGAGTTAAACCCGGCCCTTCTGCAGGCACCTGGCATTAATAGAAGGGTTACATAAGAATAAGGGGATTTCGAAGTTGCCGAGGTCCAGCAGGTGTGACTTCACAGAGTGGGGAGGTGCCGGTGTCACTGGACAGCCAGGGAAAGGGGGTGTGGTGCCCAGGATGAGCTGCTGGTAGCAGGGCAGTGGCCTGGGCTGTCCCTGGCTTAGGCTGTGCCGTCCCTTGAGGAGCACGAGGGCTCCCTAGAGCGCGGCTGGAGAGGCTGGAGGAGGCTGATGGCCGGGGAGTGGCAGGGCCAGGCAGATAGGGCCTATCAGTAGATAGGAATAAGGGGATTTCAAAGTTGCCGAGGTCCTTTCCAAAAGGAGCCCCGTCTGGACAAGCCACGCGGCGGCGAGCCGCAGCAATTTCAAAGTGCTGTGGCTGCCGGCATTCTAATGAGGCACTAAATATGTATTTCAGCGCTTCATTAGTAAACTTCAGAATGGCCATTTGCATGGCCATTTCAAAGTTTTGGGCTAGTGTGGATGTGGCCTTGGAGTGCAGAAGGTGGGGCCCACAAGAGACCTTAAAAATTACTTACCTCTGTAGGCGTCTGCTTAAAAGGTTCCCAGGGTCACAGTTTCCGACCCTGAGAGGAAGCTGCAACCACCCAAGTGAGAAAACCTCTCTTCAGAAGCCAGGAAGACACACTTGGGGTGTCACCCTGTGGGGTAACCCTGAGCTCCGAACCCTCCCTTAGGAGACAGCTTGAAAACAAAGAGGGAGAAATTAAGCTGCAATCTGCAAGCTGACCTGTCAGTCTTGGGCCTGGATATAGACAGATACTTCCTTAGGACATAGGAATTAAATTTATTGCCTAAAAAAGTGTTGCACTCCCAACAGTGTGCTGAAGGATTCTGCAAGACACCATTGTGAACAACTTGGCATGTTGAACGGATCAGGTGAATAATTCTGGATGTGATGGCACAGTGTTGCAGCAGTTTCCGCAAAGTGTCTCTAGCAACACTGTTGAAGGCTTTTTCAGTCTACAAAGGTGATATATGGGGGAAGTTCCACTCAAGCAATTGTTCTACGTTCACTCTGAGAGTTGCTGTTTGGTCAGTACAAGATCTCTCACTTCAAAATCTGGCCTGTTGTTCCCTGAGCTCTCTGTCAATTTCTGTCTTCGTTCTCTCCAAGTCTTTTTTACATGAGAACCTTCGGATTTCTGTACCATTGTGTTATTAGCTTTGTGCATATGTGTGTGTGATTATATCCAAATAAACTTTGTCTTAAGTCCTTTTGCACACAAACTTTTGTGTTTAGTCTTTTGTATCACAGGTTAGTTTCTTTACACTTCTGTGAAACTTGACCCTGACCAGAGCTCAATTTCATGAATCTGGTAAAGACGCACAAAATCAATGTATAGGGCTAACAGCTGCCGCGAGGAGCAAGGGAGATCGGTGAGAGAAATGCTCCCGACAACCTTCCTTCGTGAAGACAGTCGAGTTTAGCTACGCAACTGCCGTAGCTAGAACTGTCTTTCAGAAGTCGACTTTGAGGTCTAGCGTAGACCTGGCCTTGGTGGAACAGTCTCTAACCATGATGGAGTTAAAAAGAACATCTTTGTGCCAGACTCGATCTCGCCCCTTTTACTTAACAGTTGAATGAATGACATGTGGAAGGCAGAACCTCCGAAGAGCTGCGACAGTCGGAGATGGGAATAGGGCCAGGGCCAAGGCCAGTACAGGCCTATCCGGTGGGGCAGACCAGACACGCCCTCGATTTAACGGCCTAACGCCGGGGAGGGGTGTCCGTTAAACCCGACGGTTGACTCCGGCACTAGCACCCCGCCAGGCTCCCCACCCGTGGGAAAAGAACGCCGGCGCCCCACCAAAGCCACCGCCGCTGGAGCCGCCACGCGCTCCTGCCGCCACGGCGGGGTGCGAATGTGAGTGGCGACCTGCGCCACCACCGCTGGAGCCGCCACGCGCTCCTGCCGCCACGGCGGGGTGCGAATGCGAGTGGCGACGTGCGCCACCCCAGCGGGAGCCGCCACGCGCTCCTGCCGCCACGGCGGGGTGCGAATGCGAGTGGCGACGTGCGCCACCCCAGCGGGAGCCGCCACGCGCTCCTGCCGCCACGGCGGGGTGCGAATGCGAGTGGCGACGTGCGCGGGGGCGGCGCTCCAGGCCAGCGGGGAGGGCTCGGCTGCGGCACCCCGCGGCGGCGGGGCGGGAGGACCCCTCTGGCTCTGGTCAGTGGCGGTGCTTTGGGGGCGGGGCAGGATTCGGGGACTCCGGGAACGGGGGGGGGGGGCTGGCGCGCACCCCAAGGCTGTTCAGTTGGGGTCCCCACAATGAGCTGAGCTAGGACCCCCCCGGCCCCGGCCAAAGGGGGTGGCCGCCCCAACCCCCCAGGGTCACGTGGGCTTTCAGGCTCCTCCCCTTCTGTGGGACCCCCGCCCCCCCCGTCGGGCCCACCGAGCACGGGCACGTGCCCCGGTCACAGGACGCCGGACAGTTGCTTGGCAACGCGCCCGCGCGGCGCAAGCCCAACTGTTGCGCGGCTCACGCGCCGCCCCTGGCTGCGTGTGCATGGCGGGGGGGGCGGGGCGGGGGAGGTGACGTCGGGCCGCGAGCAGAAGGGCCAGCCAACGTTCGCTTCCCCCACCGCGCGGCCAAGCACTTCCGGGGCGCTCCGGAAGGACTCGGCGGCCCGGCCGGACGTACGCCGCGCGCTGCACTTCCGGTGCTTCTGTTGCCGCGGGTTGTGCGGCGGGGCGCGGGCGGCTGAGGCGGCGCCATGGCGGATGTGACCGCGCGGAGCCTGCAGTACGAGTACAAAGCGGTGAGTGGCAGCGGGGCCGGTGCCGGTACCTTTCCCCGGCCCGGCCCGGCCGCGGCGAGGGGCGTGCGCGTGCCCGGGCTCTGCCTCGCTCCCGCCTGGTGCCCCTGCGGCGCAGCTGCCCCGCTCGTGCGCGCCCGTTCCCCGGGCGGTGTGAGCGCCGGGCTGCGAGCGCGATCCCTGCGGAGGCCGCTGGGGGGCGGGGGCTGATGGCTGGAGCTGGAGCTCGGCGCTGCCGAGAGCGCAGGGGACTGGCCCAGCTGAGCTCCCGCGGTCCCTTCCGGCTCCGGGAGACGAGCGCCCGTCCCGGCTGGGGCATCGCTTGTCTTCTGCTGCGCCCCCCGCGCAGCCTCTCTCCTGCGGGCGCTGGGGGCCGCGGCCCTGGTGTCTCGGGCAAGCGCCTTAGCTCCACTTCACGGGCTTCTCGGGCCACTTCCCTCCCGACCTCTCGTTTGCTTGGAGTTGTTGACTCCTGGTTTTGGTTGGCTGCTGCAGCTCTGCGCCTGTTACGTTTCCAGACAAGCGTTGTTCTCCTTTCCCTGCACTGACACTGCCCCTAAATATCTGCAAAGCTACTCGCTGGTTTTCTTCCCATCCCCTCTCAAAACTGCCCTGGGCTGTTGGGCCTACGAGAAGTTTGCACCAAGACCGCTAGTGAGTAACTCATTTCCTTAAGCTGTGCCACCTGCTGTCCCGGGTTTCATACTTCGATTGTAAGCTTTTGGGAACAGAGATTCTTTGCTCTGTTTGTACAGCTCCGAGCATCACAGGCTCATGATTAGTGCTTCTAGGCACTCTAGTGGCAGCGGTAAGGTGTGGGGATTTGGTTGGAATGGGCCAGTGGCAATAATGAAATGTGCTACTTACGTGGCTGGGGTTACGGAGATTGTTACATGGTTTTTTTTCTCAGTACTTATGTGTTCTCTTGTGATGTGCTCCTTTCAGAACTCTAATCTTGTACTTCAAGCTGATCGCTCCTTGATCGATAGGACCCGGCGAGATGAGCCTACAGGGGAGGTCCTCTCCTTGGTTGGGAAGCTGGAGGGCACTCGCATGGGTGACAAGGCTCAAAGAACCAAACCGCAGATGCAGGAAGAGAGACGAGCAAAGTGAGCGGGTTACCCATGAAATTTGTTTTTCAGAACTTGGGGTTCTAAGAAGCTAAGTGGATTCTGTCGTTCTGACTTCAGCATGGTGTTCGATGCTGAAAAGCTTGTGTGGGATCTAGCCCTGGGGACTTAAGTATTTCCGCACTGCCTGGGTTTCAGAGATGAGTATTAAGGATACAGTTTAGTCATGGAGGTCATGGATTATGTGACTTCAGCGAACCTCCATGACCTCTTTGGCTTCAGCCCTGGTGGTGAGGGCTGAAGCTCTTGAGTGTGTTTTTAATTGCCTGTGATTTTTCTCTAGCTTTTGTTGAAAATAACCTGGACAAAAATCTTCACCTTAATTATCACGCAGCTTTCTAGGGAAACTCATAAAGCATATACTCACAGCCCCCTCAGTGTTACTAGTTATGTCAGCTTAGATGTGCATTTGATTTGGTTTGTTTGTAACTTATTCTGTAAACCTTCAAAATGTGCATGATCACAGTGTGCATGATATGATTACAGAGTGATTATGTCACACAGATGTGAGAAGGAACAGACTTAAGGTTGTCTTGAGGAACCTCTACTCAAAATTCTGTTTTTCTGATCTATATGGTACCAGGCTTAATGCATAGGTACTGCAAGCTGTGTGCTGCTCGGCAGAAAGCGAGTTTTGCTTGAACTGGCCAGGCAACAATCACTTTTTCTGAACTTGAAACCAATGAAAGTATCTTCTTGTGCCATGGATACATTAAAAGAGGCATTCAAACTTTTTTCTTGACCCCACCCCCCAAAAAGAAACAAAACACGTTTTCAAAAGTTTGATAGCTTCTATTTTTATCCTAAAACTCTCTGTGGCACTATTTCTGTCGCGTGCTTGCCTTCTAATTGTACTCTGCTTAGAAGGTAGAAGTAAATAGGGAAACTGAGCATTTGGTGTCTTTTGCACTCGCCTCGTGCTGGGAGTTACAGATGTTGCATCTGATGGTTAAATCCAAGTAACTTTTTTTAAATTGTAACATAATCAAATCTAGTAAACATGCCTATTTTTAGTTTAAAAATCTCCAGGACAACCTTAACCATTGCACCTAAGCCATGTGTTGTCTTCTATGAAGGATAGATGACCCTTAGAGTGATGGTTCCTCCGTTGGGTAGATGATGGGTGGTGTGTGACCTTTCCTGCCTCTTGACCCGTGTAAAGGCGAATATGGGGACAGGGAAAGTTGTCCTTTGTCATCTCCCTGTCAGGACTAGCATGATTTTGAGGAAGCTGTTTCACCTGCTGGTTGACTTGCGTCGTGTTTTCATTTCCCTGTAGGAGGAGAAAGCGTGATGAAGACAGACATGATATCAACAAAATGAAGGGTTATACGCTGCTCTCTGAGGGCATTGACGAGATGGTGGGAATCATATACAAACCAAAAACCAAGGAGACCCGAGAGACCTATGAGGTGCTGTTAAGTTTCATTCAGGCAGCTCTTGGAGACCAGGTAAGCATGGGCCACAGACCTGCGAGGGCGTCGGCTGAGCGGAACGGTCGGAATTCCATGTGGGGCGTGCAAATAGTCAGCAGAGCTTAGCTCCAATGAGTGTTTAGATTCTTCACAGCTAATCCTCTTGACAGTTAGTGATGTGCATAACAGCTTGTGGGGGCGGCCCCTCTTCGCCTGAGGTCCGGTCTCAGCTGAGCTGCCTGGAGTGAGATGATACTGTAAGACTAAGCGCTGAGAAGGGTTGCGGGTGTTGCTGTTTCTTTGACTGTAGCACAGCGCAGTAATGTTTTCGAGGGGACTGCGCCCAGGTGGACCATTTTTTTTCACGGAGACAGTTATAGATATGGATTGCATGGGCGCGGCTTGCTAAACGTGAGCCAGTGTTACAGCCCCACAGCTGAGCACTCCTCTTGGCAGAGAAACGCACAGTCAGATACACGGAGATGCCCCCCGTATTAGATGAGTGACAGATGTTCTCATGTCTTCTGCAGCCACGTGACATTCTCTGTGGAGCTGCTGATGAGGTCTTGGCGGTGTTGAAGAACGAGAAACTGCGAGACAAAGAGAGGCGGAAGGAAATTGATTTGCTGTTAGGGCAGACGGATGACACCCGCTATCATGTGCTGGTGAACTTGGGCAAAAAGATCACAGACTACGGTGGTGACAAGGAGATCCAGAACATGGGTAGGTGTCGCTCTGAGCTTGCGTCCAGGCTGCTGCCTTGCAGAGCACAGTATGCAGGCTGTGAGCATGTTGTACTGCACAGGCGGGCCCCATGCCTGTACATGGCAGGGCTAGAATGGGTGGTAAACTTGGTGGGGCCTGGAAGACATTTGTGTTGTGTTAGCCTCTGCGCTTGGTGACTGAGGAGCTACGTGTGAGCCTGAGCCACACCCACAGCTCCCAGAGGCATCTGCGACAACCAGCCCTGGGAGACGTTTTGCCTTTTGAATCAAATCCCGATTCAAAAGTGAAATGAGTGGTGCTTCCTCCCCTGAGCCTGTCGTGGACTGTGTCTGTATTCTGGCCCCTCGCTGGGCATGCCGCATTGGGGTGGGGAACCCCTGGCCTGCAGTCTAGATAGGGATCCAGACAGCAGCTTGCTTGGACCCAGATCCTCAAGGCTCGGTGCGCCCCTACGCGGCATCTGGCCCGTGGCGAGATGTGGAGCCCTGAGCGCTGTCGGCCAGAGTCGGGCAAGCTGGGGCTGGATCTGGCCCACTGGCTGCACTGCGGGGGTGGGCGGGAGGGGGTGGCGGACGGGAAGTGGCTGTGCATGGCGGTGCTGCTGCTGCTCGCTGAGGTTCCTCCAGCCGGGGGAGGGGCAGCAGCTACAGCACTTCCCAGCAGTTTTATCCTGCCACTCTGGTCCGAATTTGGGGCTCTCAGAGCTGCGGAAGGTGGGGGGTGGGAGTGTTGGGTGAAGGGCAGAGCTGTGGAGCTGCACCCCTGTCACCCAGACCCATGTCCTTTGGCTGCTCCCGCACCCTGCTTCTGCAGCCTCCCCTCCTCCTGACACCCCCGCCCTTCCAGGCCCTGCATCCCAAACATTCCTGTGCCCCCCAGTCTCTCCTGTCCCCTCCACCTGCCCAGGTTGCCCACCCATGCTGCAGCCTCTCCCATTCTCACCTCCCAAGCCCTAGGCTGCTCCTGCACCTTCCCACCTGTCCAAACCCCACACCTCAAGCCCCCTTCCAGGCAATCCCCTCCCATGTGGGACCCCTCATTTCTGGCCCTACCCCAGAGTGTAGAGGGGCCCACAAAGGGTACTGGCCCTGGTGCCCTGGGCTCCGGGGCTGGTCTGTGAGTGGAATGAGGGGAGAGCCTCCTTTTTTTTTTTTTTTTTTTTCCTTTTAGGCAGGGACCACGTCAGTGAGCTTTTGTTTTTGTTGCTTCTCACTTCTGTGGCCCCAACTGGTTTGTCTGCAGGTCAGTGGGCCTGACGCACAGAAGGTTCCCCAGCCCAGTTTTGGATGTAGCGCTGGTGTCCGGCGTCGTAGCAGTGCAGAACAGGGAAATGGGCCTGCACCGCTCTAACGCTGCCCTCTCTTGCAGATGATAACATCGATGAAACATATGGTGTGAACGTGCAGTTTGAGTCGGATGAAGAGGTAGGTGCTCAGATGCGTTTAAGGCCGTGGCTGAGCTGAACTGTCACGCTGTGCTGCTGGTTGTGGAGAGGGCTGAGCGATGTGGGGAGCAAGAGTTTGCCTCAATCTCATCTATATTGGCCGGTGAGGCTAGATGATAAGCCCCTGCATGGCACTGGAAAGGTCTATAAAACGCTGTATTGAGTTGCAACAGAAACATGGCTTTCCTCCACATGAAACTGGATTTTCTCTGACTTCCCATTTCATGCAAAGCCTGTTCTAAAGGTGAGCCCCTGGAATACGTAACACAATCAACGCTTTCACGTCCCGTGGCCAGATATTCAAATGTTCTGGCTCAGAGAGAGGTGTACCTCGCGGCGCATAATGCGAAAGAAAAAGAAGATTGGATAGTTAGAAACGAAGAAAAATGGTAGGCAGAGTAGTGTATTTATCACAGGAGTCTTGTACACTGGAAAGTTATCCCTTGTTCGCTATATTTAGTTGTATTTATTTTCCCTATTTGGAAAATGAAAGTAAAATTTCCGTCTGCTGCAAACCCTCGATTTAATGGACCCTGATACAGTGGACTTTGGAAACAATGGACACTGCAGTCCCTCCCACCACAATAACTTATCCCCCAGCTCCTTTTTGGGTCTGGACCCCGGCAGTTCCAACAAGCTGAGCTCATGAGTCCTATGGCCAGGAATTTGAACGAAATGGGCTATGAATTTGCCTGGGCCATAGTCATAAGTGGTAAACAGAAGAAAATATTATTATGCTCAGTTATCTAAACAAACGCAGCCCAACTGAGCACGCTGAAGAAGCTGCTTCCGTGTAGGAGTGCACTCATAATGTGGTTCTAACCCTCTTCGCTGGCCAGGCTCCCTTCCAGCCTAAGCCCAGTTAGGTCTTCGATGTTTCTCGCAGCCATCTATGTCAGCTGGGGGACCTGACCACCTCTATGACCTCACTCCCCACCCTTACATAGGGTTTGCATAAGGCTGGAGTCCTTTGTTTTATCATTTGACCCCCCCTCCCAGCTTCTGGAAAATCACAGAATTCAAGGTGGGTTCCTGTGTCAGGTGACATGGCCACAAGTCTCTGTAGAGCTCTGTAGCTGTTCTTCACAGGAGGACTAAGCTCTTCCATGCACCATTGGCTCTCAGCACTGTGGTCTCTCTCATTGCTGTGCCTGAAGTGTCAGCAAAATGAAATTACAGAAATCCTGGTCAGGATTTCTGATGCCCTGGATAAAAGCGCACTTGCAAATGGGATAATCATATTCATACCCTCGCCAATGGGCTATTACGTGAGCTATCTTGATACAGTGTATTTCAGTTATGACATTTATGTCATAAACACGTTTTCCTAAAGTACCTGGAATACTGCATTATAGGCACCGCTTAATTTTGGAGGTCTTGAGGTGTGAAAGTACAGACATTACTGGAAAGCCTTAATGGGTTCCGAATAGGGATGTAAAACTCTGTTTAATTAGTTAACTGGTTAAATGTTTAATTGGTGAGCAGATTAAATGGTGGGGTGGGGAAGGGTGGCCCAGCTGGGCTGGAGCGCCCCTCAGTAGCAACAGGCCATGGCAGGTTAGGGGCTGACCAGTTACCTGGAAGTCTCGTCCATTTAGAGTGAGGCTTACTGGTTAAATGCTAACACCCCTAGCTCAGGTGAGGCTAGTCTGCAGCAAGCTCAGGGCTCTGCATAAAACAGAACGGACCCAAGGGACAAGCTACGCGGGACGGTATTGAGAAGAGAGAGACAGTGAGGCTGAACAAGGCACCTGACACATGGCTGAGGTGGCCCCTGAAGCAATGCTCATTAAGGGACAAATTAAGGAACTGTCCCTCTACCTGCTCCGGGTTGTAGCTGGTTGTTGCCTGGGGTCAGAATGATCTTCCCTCATGCACAGGGGTGCCCAGCTGGTGCAGTGCGTTATTTTTCATCAGGCTTCAGATGCAGCTCGTATGGGCCGCAACCGTCTTCCCACACAAGCAGTGCTAATGACTGAAGCCTTACAACATCCCTGATATTGGCACTGCTTGGAAATGGGGAGTCTGAGGCATGTGATCATCTGCCTTAACCACAGTCTGATCCTTTTGCTGTTGGAGGAAGGGCTGCCTGGGGCAACGTCTGGTAGGAACAGCACTTCTAATCCCGCTGTCCAAGAGGTGCGTGCGGGGGGCTAGAGAACCGTTCCGTGGGCAGGAGCCGCTAACGGGAGCTGTGTCCCCACCAGGAAGGCGATGAGGACGTGTATGGTGAAGTGCGGGACGAGGCATCTGATGATGACATGGAGGGAGATGAGGCTGTTGTCCGCTGCACCCTCTCGGCCAATGTGAGTTACTGGAGGCGTGGCGGGGGGGAGCAAAAGGCCGTTTGCCTATTGCTGGAAGTTGATGGCTGTGGTGAAGCTGTTGGGATTTTATCCCACAGCCAGCGGAGAGCCCTTGCTCTGCTGCCAGATGGGAAGCCTGCCACTGCGTGCTTGGTTTCTTACGCCCCCAGAGATGCTGCTGCTGTCTGGGATCCTTGGGGCGCACTCTTGGAGTGTAGAACTTTTCTAATGCCCCCTTGTGAGAGCTTTGCCCAGCCCCTCGCACCAGTGCTGACCCTCGTGCTGCTCCCACTGGTGGCAGGTAACCTGTTTTTCCGCCCCTGCCCCCCTATAAACTGTCTGTTCTTCCTGTTGCTCCTCTCTATTCTTTCCCCTGAGGGATGGGTCTTACCCACAAAAGCTCATGGCCGAATGCATTTGTTAGTCTCTATGGTATTGCAAGACTGCTTGTTGTGAGTGGAGCTACAGGCTAACACGGGTTCCCCTCTGAGAATGCTAAACCTGCAGGTTAACCACACCCTGTCCAAGAACACCAGCTGGGTGGTGATCTGGGGTCGTGCTTCCCTTCCAGTGGCACGTGGGAGGTGTACCCCATGACACACGCACATTTTGTGCCTGGTTCTAAAGCACGAGCATGAGAATTGTGCACATTGGTACAAAAGCCTGGCCTGCAGTGCCCTGCCTCCGTTTCCTCGCCATTTCGGAGCATTTTTCCTGCCTAGGTCCTGTGAAAGTGGGTGGTTTGTATTCTGACCCCTAAGCCGCCTGCTTCTATCCTGCCTTCTGGGAAGTTGGCTGCCCTGCAGAAGTCAGGGCCCTGTCTCGTCCCTTGTCAGGCTGTCAGGTAATAGGCACAGACTTCAGAGAGATTGGGTGTTCTCTAGTTCGATTTTACCAACCAAGTAATGAGTAAATTCCAGCCCTCTAACAACCTTACCAAGGAGTCGGGCAGTCCCCTGGGGCACTCTGGTCTCTTGCCCTGCCGGGATAGATAGCCACGTTCTGCTGACTCCCAGTGCTCAAGGAATAGTCACTTCCCTGGGCCAGTTACACCCAGAACTCTAACCCAGGCTGGCTCTTGCAGCCAGTCCTGTGTCAGACTAGCTGAAGGGTTCCCGAGTGGCTGCAGAAAGCGAGCGTTCTCAGAGCGGCAGGAGGTCCTGTCCATATCCAAACGAGCGACAGCTCTAGGTTGCAAAAGATAATAGGACCTCCCACAACAAGCACACCTGGTCAATTCCTTTGGGTTAACGCTGGCGAGCCAGCTGGGGCTCTTTTAGTTCTTGCCTCTTTTAGCATCCAAGCAGCAAAGGGAGCCACATTTCTCTGTGTCAGGGCCCCGAGTTCGTGCGCCTGTCTCTTCTCCCCAGAGCGGCGTGGGATTAGAGAACAGAGGTTTTGTTAAGGGCTCGTTGGCATTCAGATCCTTCACGCTGGGCAGGAGCTCTGCTCCTCTCTGAGCCCAGCGTTTGCGTGGCACTTCGGGGTCAGTGCAGACACTTGCTGCGGGTTTATGACACGGGGCACAGGGGCTAGAATCACTATGGCCGCACAGGGCAGCGGGGCCGCGGTAGTGGGTCTGGCAAAGCTGAGCTCGTCGGCTGGATAAAGCCATGCTGCGAGGGGCGGGAGCCGTCCGTGCCAGCGCTGAGGGGGCGTACGGCTGTCACTCGGGGGTGGGAGGGGCGCTCGCGTGCCGAGCAGCGCCACTGGGCGCATACAGGCACTAAAACCTGCAGCCTCCTAGGCACTTTCCCACCCTACTTTCTGCATTAACCTCACTGACTCCAGGTGACCCAGACTCAACTCCAGCTGTGCGTTCGTGTTCTGGGAGGCTGGGGCCTCGCCCCTGGGTTTCCCGACAGCCTTCTCCTCTCTGGCCCCAAACTCCTTGTGTGGCTCCCCAGTCTCCCCCGTGGGTCGCCCTGAAGTATTCCCTCCCCATTTGTCTCTGTCACCTGCAAGCTCCTTTTGCTTCCCTTCTCCCCACCCTGCAGGCAAGCAGGAGGGTCCAGCTGGCTTCCTTAGCATCGCTGTGGCCTGTCGAAGCACTGGCATTGCAAGTAAATGCTCTGCTGGCCCTGGCCCAGCTGGTCTGTGCTACATCTTGTTTGGCTAGTGCACACGCAGGTTCTCAAACTTCCCACCACCGGGACATCTTCTGCGAACAGAAATTACCGTGTGGTCCCGGGAGGTGGGGCTGAAGCCAGAGCCCTGCCACCCTGGCCTCTGCACTGGGGAGGTGGGGGTGAGTGGTAGCTGAGCCCCATCACCCAGAGCTGAAACCAAAACCCTTGTCCTGCTGCCCGGGGTCGAAGTCCACAGGCTTCAGTTCGGGCTGTGGGGCTTGGGTTTTGGCCTTGGCTTGAGATGCCCAGCTACAGAGGGGCGCTCTGTGATGTAATGCGTCGCATAGCAACATCCTCATCGTTTCGTTGCCATGGGTCCCCCAGAGCCTCTCAGCTCCTCGGACGCTTTTCTGACAGTGCAGACGAGCGCCCTGGGGGGCGCCAGTAGCAGGACCGGTCACTGCGACAGGGCCCTTTGCTCCCGTACCTGGCAGCGTGCCCGGGCTAGGCGTGGGCCGCCCCTGGGGGCTCGGCCCTAGGGGGTGGAGGAAGGCTGGTGGAGCTCCTGACTCTTTCAGCTTGTGGCGTCGGGTGAGCTGATGAGCTCCAAGAAGAGAGACCTGCATCCCCGAGACATTGATGCCTTCTGGCTTCAGCGGCAGCTGAGTCGCTTCTATGACGATGCCATTGTGTCCCAGAAGAAAGCAGATGAGGTGCTGGAGATCTTAAAGGTACGTGGCCGGCTGTCCTGCCCCGGCGTGAGGAGAAGGCTCCAGGGTCAGGGCCGGCCTGGCTGAAGGACAGGGAGCCACATGGGTTGTTGCTTACAGCTTGGGCTGTTGGTCTCCATCACAGCGAGCTGCTGTTGTACCACTTATCTCCTGAGGTGTGGCCCCTGCCTCCCCCCGCCCCCGCTGTGAGAACCAGGTTTCGCGCCTGGGGGCAGGTGCTGCTTTTCAGAAACCCCTCCTGAGCGGCCGGCTCTGGCGCGGGGGTCCCTGTGCTAACCGTGGCCCTGACCCCGGCTCCCTTTGACCCCAGCTGGAAGTGGGTTGCCCAGCACTTCTGCTGCTCAGCAGTCTGTGAACTGCACCCACGTGGGTGATCGGGTGCCTCAGGAGAGCAGAGGAGATGGGCAGGCTGGGTTTGGCTGAACTGCACTCACGTGGGTGATCGGGTGCCTCAGGGGAGCAGAGGAGATGGGCAGGCTGGGTTTGGCTGGACTGCACTCACGTGGGTGATCGGGTGCCTCAGGGGAGCAGAGGAGATGGGCAGGCTGGGTTTGGCTGGACTGCACCCACGTGGGTGATCGGGTGCCTCAGGGGAGCAGAGGAGATGGGCAGGCTGGGTTTGGCTGAACTGCACCCACGTGGGTGATCGGGTGCCTCAGGAGAGCAGAGGAGATGGGCAGGCTGGGTTTGGCTGGACTGCACCCACGTGGGTGATCGGGTGCCTCAGGAGAGCAGAGGAGATGGGCAGGCTGGGTTTGGCTGGACTGCACCCACGTGGGTGATCGGGTGCCTCAGGGGAGCAGAGGAGATGGGCAGGCTGGGTTTGGCTGAACTGCACCCACGTGGGTGATCGGGTGCCTCAGGAGAGCAGAGGAGATGGGCAGGCTGGGTTTGGCTGAACTGCACTCACGTGGGTGATCGGGTGCCTCAGGGGAGCAGAGGAGATGGGCAGGCTGGGTTTGGCTGAACTGCACTCACGTGGGTGATCGGGTGCCTCAGGGGAGCAGAGGAGATGGGCAGGCTGGGTTTGGCTGAACTGCACCCACGTGGGTGATCGGGTGCCTCAGGGGAGCAGAGGAGATGGGCAGGCTGGGTTTGGCTGGACATAGCAGTTCCATGGGTGACTGGGCCGTGCTGTGCCCTGGGGCTCTGGTTGCTGCGTGGCGGGAGCAGGGCCGCAGGCGAGCTCTCTCTCTGTGCCTCCTTCTCTCAGACGGCCAGCGACGACAGGGAGTGCGAAAACCAGCTTGTCCTGCTTCTGGGCTTCAACACCTTCGACTTCATTAAAGTGCTGCGGCAGCACCGAATGATGAGTGAGTGGCAGGCAGGCACCTCGCTGGCCTGGTTCCTGGCGCCGGTCGTGCGTCTTCCCATGCCAGGGGTCTTCCCAGGCGAGCTGGAGCTGGTGACCATGGGCGGTGCAGGGACGCCGCTGGCAGTGGCCTAGCGACAGCTCTGCTGGGTTGAGGCCCCCACAGCTACACTCGGGGCCTGGACGTCTCACTCCCTTGGTTGACGGGTGTCCTAGCTGTGAAGTGGAGGCCGGGCCTCAGTCCGCTTCCGCAGCTGCAGCTTTCTCCCCTCTCCAGGGGCCTGTCTTCAGCACTGTCTTTCCTCTGCCCCTTCCTTCGAGACATGTCCCGGTCCTCTCGCCCTCTCTCTCCCCAGTCCTGTACTGCACCTTGCTGGCCAGCGCGCAGAGCGAAGCCGAGAAGGAGAGGATCATGGGGAAGATGGAATCTGATCCCGAGCTGTCAAAGTTCCTGTACCAGCTGCACGAGACGGAGAAGGAGGATCTGATTCGGGTGAGGGCTGGGTCTGAGCCGCCAGGGACCGGAGGGCTGGCGGGGGCTGCTGCGTGGGTCACAGCAGAGGCTTGATCTGAGGATGATGGTTGTCGGCCGGCCACGTGTCGTCTTCTCCTACTAGCCAGGTGTCTTGCTGGCGTTGGCTGGAGAGCGTTGGGCTTTCCTGGGGTGTTTTGTCATGAGCAGCAGAGCTGCTGAGTCTTCTCAAGTCCTTCGGAGCAGGTTGGCCCCACTTGGCCGCTCGTGTGCGGAGGGGCCGAGCGGCGCCTGCTTCCTGCAAGAGGTGTCTGCCCAGCGTTAACTCGCCGTCTCCTTTGGCATGCAGGAGGAGCGCTCCCGCAGGGAGCGTGTGCGCCAGTCCCGCATGGACACCGACCTGGAAACCCTGGATCTGGATCAGGGAGGAGAGGTGAGTCCTGTGGAAGGCGGCTGCTCTGGGAGCTGCTGGAGGGGGCGGGGCGGGGTGGGGCGGGCTGAGTGCCGGGGGTGTACCAGGTGCTCCAGTCTAGCTGCCTGCACGTGGGGTATGAGGGATGAGCCCCCCGATCTGCCTGAGGACGTGTAGGAAGGGCAGGCTGGAGGGAGCAGCTGCTGCGGTGCCCCTGTAGACCTGGGGGCGGGAGAGGGAGAGGAGAGCCCTTCCCCTTCTCTCTGACTCCCCTCTGCCGTTCCCAGGCTCTGGCCCCACGCCAGGTGTTGGACTTGGAGGATCTGGTGTTTGCCCAGGGCAGCCACTTCATGGCAAACAAGCGGTGCCAGCTGCCCGACGGCTCCTTCCGCAGGCAGCGCAAAGGCTACGAGGAGGTGCACGTGCCAGCCCTGAAGCCAAAGCCCTTCGGCTCGGAGGAGGTATGTGGCGCTCTTCTTTCTTTTCTGCACGGCAGCCCTTGTCGGCCGCTTCAGTCAGACCCAAGGAGTCTGGTGGTGCCCAGTAACTTCCCCTTCGGGGGCGCTCGCTTTCTCACAGCTGCTGGAAGAGGGGCCCCCCTCCCCCGCCGCGATGGCACTCCCATCTCTGTACCCTGCCGGCTGTTTCCTTCCCGCACCTCGCACCACAGTCACACAGTTAGTCTCTCTCGTTCGCTCTCGGTCAGCCTAGGGCCGGTTGGATGACCTGGGTCTCCTTCCGCGCCTGCCCAGCACGGGACCCTGAAGGAGCCGTGCGTCAAGCTGCCGAGACAAGATTTCACGTGACCCAAACCAGCTCCTCCTCCAGTGCCTGGGGTGTGCTTCTGGCTCCCCTTCGGCCTGCTCCGCTGGCCCCATGGCCCTGCTGCTGCCCCTGCCAGTCACTCGTGCAGGCTGGCCTGTGGGCTGAGCAGGCGAGCCTGGCCACGGATAAGGCTGGGTTCTGGTTCCGACTGCGCGAAGTCGCCGTGTGGCTCTGGACAAGTCACTTGACCTCTGTCGGTTTCAGCCTGGGCCATGCGCTGATTGTGCAGCGGGGTGGATTGTTGCACGCGGTTTGATTGCTACTTGGCGGCTGGGCTGCCCGAGACAGGCAGTTGTAGCTCCCCTGCGAGCTCCGGCCCACGTGGGATCTGACAAGGCCGGGGAGTTGGTCGCGTCGGCCCAAGGAGCTAGAGTGCTGTGCGCTAACTGACCAGAGCCATGGGTGATACTTGCAGAGCCCCCAGGCCCAAAGCCTTGCTCTGCTTTCCTGCTCCCCGCTGTGGGGCTGCCCCACTCAGAGAGATGGACGCTGGAGAGAGATCTCACACAACACATTGCCCTGCTGGGGCACAGCCCAGCGCCTGGGTTTTGAAGCTAATGGCCTTTCCCTTTTCAGCAACTGGTGTCGGTGGACAAACTGCCCAAATATGCCCAGGCTGGCTTTGAGGGCTTCAAAACGCTGAACCGGATTCAGAGCAAGCTCTACCGAGCTGCACTTGAGACAGATGAGAACCTGTTACTCTGCGCTCCCACGGTAAGGACCTGGGCAAGCACGCAGTGCCTCCAGCCCAGCTCTCTTGGAAGGGGGCTGGTTGTACTTGGAGGGGTATGTGGCTGCTGCGAGGAGGCTTGGGATGTGGTGGGGCTGATTCAGGGTCCAGGGAGCAGCCCAGAACAGCGCAGAGCTGGGTAACCCCTACCCTGCGCCCTTGGGTGCCTCACAAAGCTCCACCCTGTGCCGCTCACAAAATGCTTGCCCAGCTGCTCGCGTGCGCTGCGTGAAACAGCAGCCTGGGCCATGCTGACCCCAGGTGGGTCCTGTGCTGCCCAGCCCGCTCCTGGGCCGTACAACTCCAGTCAGCCCCCAAGTCTCATAAGGCCCAGTACAGCAGTTTATTGTTGACGTTATGGACCCTTTTAAAACAGAGAACTTGGATTCGGTGAACTGATAGAACAAGTCCGCGTTCCACAAAAGTAAATGTTACGTGAGCGCGAGTAATGAGGCAGCCAAGCCAGAGTGGCTCCAAGACATAAGCTGTTGCTTACCTAAACTAAGCTGTGTTACATTCAAGCAGAGTTTCTCTCCACTTGCTCCGGCACATTGCTGAGCAGACCCCTCGGGTGAGAACCCCTCTGCAGCGTTCAAGGCTGACTTCTGGCACAGTGGCTGTGATGGGGGAGGGCAGGGCTTGGGGTGTCTGGCCCTCTTTTATCCCACTTTGGTAGCTCTTTCGGAAAGAGTTTCCAGCTGTGAGCTTGGAGCAAAGAATCACTGTGGAAGGATGTTCCCTGCTGCTTTTTTCACCTTTTAAACTTGTTTGTCTTCCCTTCCTGCTTGGTGACTGACTCTGGCTGCATCTACGCTACGAGATAAATTCGAATTTAAGGCAGTTAACTCGATGTTACTGTGTGCTTGTCTTTGCTGTAAATACCATTAGCTTGATTTAGGGAGCGCTCGTAGTGCTATCATATCGAGAACGTACTGTTGTCGGAGCCAGGTGGGTATCGCGTGAAGTTCAAATTTAAAATCTCAAAGGCCAGTGTGGAAGCGCCATGTCTCTAATTTGAATTTATTAGGCTCCAGAGGTGTCCTGTATGTATCCCACAAAGCTACGCGCTAACCCACCAAGCGTGGCCACTCCCTTCTCCGCTGCTTTCCATCCAGGTGTGCAGGAAGAAGGTCACGGGAAGCCTGCAAGCTTTGATTAAATTTGAATTCATCAGCACCCAGGCGTGTGAATGCAAAGGGCGCCCACAGTGAAGGACATTCTTGTATCCATCCCATCGCAGCTCATTGGTAGCAATTGCATCCTTAGCCATCTCCTGCAATGATGAGCACTCAGGGCGGCGATCTGCCTAGTACTTCTCAGGGTCACGAGGGAGCTCCAGCAGGGACCCATCAGGAGATTCTGGATCTTCTTGCAGTTTGGGGGGACGAATTGGTGGCGAAGAGCCTTCGGGTGACCAGTGGGTAGCAGGTTCAAAACTAATAAGTTTTTCTTCACACAGCACACAGTCAACCTGCGGAAGTCCTTACCAGAGGACGCTGTGAAGGGCAGGACTCTAACAGAGTTTAAAAAAGAGCTCGATAAACATTTGGAGGTTAGGTCCATAGATGGCTATTAGCAAGGGGTAAGGTATGGTGCCCCCAGCCTTTTGTCGAAGGCGGGAGATGGATGGCAGGAGGCAGATCGCTTGATCATTGTCTTCGGTTCACCTCCTCTGGGGCACCAGGCATTGGCTACTGTCGGCAGACAGGATACTGGGCTGGATGGACCTTTGGTTTGACCCAGTCTGGCCGTTCTTATGTTATGCCCAGAATTACAGTCAGCACAACCGTGTCGCCAATTGTGATTTTTCTGGTCTGGGGAAAAAAGTTCCATCCAGGAGCTTTCTGTAAAACGCAGAATTTCTGCAGGTGTTTTGTGTTGTGAATCCTCCCTGACCGTCCCACATTGATGTCAGTGAAACGACATTTGTGATCTACGAATGCCTACAAAGCCGTGGAGAAATACCCCTTTCGGTTTATAGGGTCTGGGGCCGTGAGGGGGATGTGCATGCCACCTATTACCCCACCGCAGTTGGGAAATTCCATGGCAGCAAAGCCATCTGCTATGGCCTGTGCATCTCCCAGGGTCACAAGCTTCCTGAGGAGATGCTGACAGATTGCATGGGCCACCTGCATCACCACGGACCCCACTGTACATCTGCCCATCGTGAACTGATTTGCCACTGAGTGGTCACCGTCGGGCGCTGCAAACTCCACAGAGCGATTACCACTCGCTTGTGAACTGTTCAAGCTGGCCTCATTCTTGTGTTGCTGCATTTCAGGGCAGTGGCCAGCACATCGCAAAGTTCCATAAAAGCGGAATTACGCCTGCAAAAGTTCTGCACCCACTGCTGGTCACCCCAGGACTCCAAAACAATGTGGTCCCACCAGTGTGTGTTGGTCTCACGAGTCCAAAACCGCTGCTCCGCTGTCACCAGTGCATGCAGGGCGGCCACCGTCTGTGAGTTCTTGGTCCGTTGTTGAAAGATTTGCTCTTCAAAAACCACTGTTGTCATCATTATCGTGATACTGAACCACCACCGAGCTTTGTAATAGAAAGCAAAATGGTGTGACAGTCCGGGAAGCTGCCGCATCCGTGTGCGCAGTGATGTGAAACAGTTGGGGATCCATGCTTGCGCTGGTGCCGTGCCGGAGAAAATGCTACAGGACGTGGTGCGCTCTCCTGTTCGTTCCCAGGTGGTTACTGGGGGCTCTGCATTCTGGGATTCTGACGTGAAACACCCACGAGCGACCGAGGCTAAGCCCCTGGGGGAGAGGTACCCCCAATGCACTGCTCACGCTGTCGGACTTGCATAAGGCAATGGGGCCTCGGACGCGCGATGTGGGGAAATGGTGGCTCCATTCTCCAGAAGGTTTGTGGACACCAAAATTCAAATTCACAGGGACGAGGTTAAGAACTGGAATTTGTCTCGTAGTATAGACGCAGCTTCTGTGTCATGCTTAAATGCACATCAAGCGGCGCACCCTTTCCATTGTTTAGGACAGACCTGTTTGCCAGCTTCTTTCCGGGCCTGGCTGTGGGGTTTGACACAACTATACTGATCCATACATTGAGGTTTTGAATGAGGCCTTATAAGGCACACTTTGTAGGCAAGTTACTACCGTAATGGGTAGGGAGTGAGCGCAGCCGTCTTCTGTGTCCCAGGGCGCAGGGAAGACCAACGTGGCGCTGATGTGTATGCTGCGCGAGATCGGGAAGCACATCAACATCGACGGAACCATCAATGTGGACAACTTCAAAATCATCTACATTGCCCCCATGAGGTCCCTGGTGCAGGAGATGGTGGGCAGCTTTGGGAAGGTAATGGCGAGACGGTCAATGGGAGGGGAGCCAGGCATCGGCACTTTGTCCTGTGAGCTCTGGACACTTGACAGCGCTAACCTTGGGGTTCCCTTGTCTGACACCCCGGGAGGGGAGGCTGATCTGTTTCTGAGCGCCTGGTGGTGCACGGTGATATGTCCTTAGAGGCGCTGTGATTCAGCACCACCGAGGCAGAATCTGTTTTCTGCCCCGTGCCGGGGAGCGGAGAGCCCGGCCTGCAGTCGTGGGAGGTGTGTGGTGGGCCTGGGATTTTCCCAACGGTGCTGCTGCTCAGGACCTTGTGTTTTCCAGGTCTCCTGGTGTGCACTGTGCTGTGCCCAGCCTGATTGTACTTGGTCTTTCCTAGCGCCTGGTAACCTACGGCATCAATGTGGCAGAGCTGACCGGAGACCACCAGCTGTGCAAGGAAGAGATCAACGCTACCCAGATCATCGTCTGCACGCCTGAGAAATGGGACATCATCACCCGCAAGGGAGGGGAGCGGACCTACACGCAGCTGGTGCGCCTCATTATCCTGGTGAGTGCCCCGGGGGGAGACGCCGCTGCGGCCTGGGCCTGCACTTGGAGACGCGCCTCATGGCGCCTCAGCAGCAGGGTTAGGTCAGGGCTGGGCAGCGTCTGAGGTGGTTAAACATTGGGAGATACACATCTCGGAGCTGGAAGGGAGCTCGGGGGTCATTGAGTCCAGTCCCCTGCACTCCTGACAGGACCAAGCACCGTCGCTTTGCTCCAGATCCCTGAAGGGCTGAGCTCACAACCCTGGGTTTGCAAGGCCAGCGCTCAAACCACTGAGCTCTCCCTCCTGGGGGTGGTGGCCAGGCGGTGCCCTGACCTGCCCCTAGGGAGCAGGAATGGAAAAGACTGGCAGCAAAGCTTTCCCACCCGTTCTCCTCTAGGACGAGATCCACCTGCTGCATGACGACCGGGGTCCTGTCCTGGAGTCCCTGGTGGCCAGGGCCATCCGCAACATTGAGATGACCCAGGAGGATGTGAGGCTCGTTGGCCTGAGCGCCACTCTCCCGAACTATGAGGACGTGGCCACGTTCCTGAGAGTGGACCCTGTCAAAGGCCTATTCTACTTCGACAACAGGTGTGAGGGTGGGAAGGGCGTTTTGCAGTGCTGCGGTGGAAGCCTGAACCCCAGGAAGGTGGGTTAGAAGGTGGGCCAGCAAGCTGCTGGGGTCCGGCTTTCACCAGGCACACACGGGTCTAACTGCATCATAGGTGCTTGTGGCTCTTGGGCAGCTCTGTTAAAACAAGGTGGGGAGGGTTGTGCCCCAGGCTGTCTGCCGGAGGCTGGGTAACCTGTGCTTGTACTAAAGGTTCAGGTTTTGTTGTGGGTATGTTTTGGAAAGGCTGGGACAGCTCATGGGGCTTCTCTGACTTCGTTGCCGGGACCTGTCCCTGAAGTCTCCAGAAACAATTGTGACAGAAGAGGGGGTCGGGGTCCGACACTGAGAGAGGCTCTGGCATCCCTAGCGCTGGGTGCTCCAGCAGCTGTCTGCCTGCTGACTGTTCCAGCCCTGCCACCCCAGGGCTGGCGCGGAAAAGGTTGGGAGGTCTCGGGAAGTCTGATTCCATGGCCTCACCTCAGCCTGGGAGGAGAGGAAAAGAATTCTCTGCTCCAGCAGTGTCTGGGAAGAAGCTTCCAGGGGCTGCGAGGTGCTGCAAAGTGCCATGCGTATCTGAGGGCGTGCAGTGGCCTCCGGGGTAGTCGAATGCTGCTGCCGTAGGACTGAAAGGAGGAGACGGTGCCTGGCCCGAGCAGGGATTGTGGACTGTAACGTGTTGGGCTTGGACGGGAGGGCCCGGAGCAGGAATCTCTGAGGAGGGGTTGAGGGATCTGCAGCAGAACCTTGGGGCAGGGATTGCCCGGCCCGTGGCATGGCAGTGGGGCTGCTGCCCATTCATGCTGCCTGCTTCTGCTTGCAGCTTTCGCCCGGTCCCCCTGGAGCAGACCTACGTGGGGATCACCGAGAAGAAAGCCATCAAGCGCTTCCAGATTATGAATGAGATTGTCTACGAGAAGATTATGGAGCACGCTGGGAAGAACCAGGTAGGCCTGGCACCCCGCCTGTATTTTAGTTGCTGGAGCTCTGAAGCCTACGGCGCGCTGCTGATGGGCTTTTCCTCTGGGCGCTGCGCCCTGTCTCTGGGGTAGAAGGGCAGATCTGTGCTGCCTGCTAGCAGCTGAGACCAGGGACGTGTCCCCTACCAAGGCCGGTTCTCCGCCTGCTGATCAGCCCAAGCACTTCCCTGCGTCCCTCGTGGATGTGCCTCCCTCCTTTCCCAGCCATTCCCTCTGTGGCGCTCCCATTGCCAGGCCAGCGGCTGGCCCAGACCTGGCTGCTGCTGTGGGGTGCCCCTTGCAGTTTTGCCCCTGCGCTCCCCAGCGCACAGGGGGCGGGCTGGGAAAGAGCTCCAAGCCAGCTGCAACAGCCAGGGCCTCTCGCCGACAGGTGCTGGTGTTCGTCCACTCCAGGAAGGAGACGGGGAAAACTGCCCGAGCCATCCGGGACATGTGTCTGGAGAAGGATACGCTGGGGCTCTTCCTGCGGGAGGGCTCTGCCTCCACCGAGGTCCTGCGGACGGAGGCTGAGCAGTGCAAGGTACTGGCAGGCAGAGGACTAGGGGACTGCAGCGGGCTGGGCTGGGGGGAGTGCCATGGCACAAGCTGGCTGGGCTGCCCCAGAGTCGGCGCTCTCGCTCCCATTTGTCGCTGCGCTCCCTTGGGGGTTGGCGGCGCGGCGCCAGACGCTGACACCGCTTGGTAAGCGCTGGAGCTTGGGCAACCCCGCCCTGGCTTGTCCCCCAGCGTCCCCGGCCTGTGGTGCGCCTGGGGGGGTGTTCTGAGGCGTCGAACTCCAGCTCCTCATCTCTTTTTGCTGCAGAATCTGGAGCTGAAAGACCTGCTGCCGTACGGCTTTGCCATTCACCACGCTGGGATGACGAGGGTCGATCGAACGCTGGTGGAGGATCTCTTCGCTGACAAGCACATTCAGGTGGGTCCCTGCTCCAGGTGGAGTGCGTCCTTCAGTGGGAGCGGCGCTTTCGGGGGAGTGGTGGGGGGGGGTCAGCCTGGGGAGAGGCGGCGGTGGGGGGACGGCTTGGCCCTCGGAGAGGCCCCTTCAGGGGAGTGTAGGATTGACCTGGGGAGTGACCCCTTTGGGGGTGGGGGGGTTTTGGCCCAGCCCCGGGAGAGGCTAAAGGTGCCTGTCTGATTGTCCTGTGCTCAGGTGACACTTGAGGCCCCAGCCGGGGTTCTCAGCTCACAGCCGTGGGGCTCCAGCAGGGGCAGTGGCTGGGGTGCCTCTCGGAGAGGGGAGGGAGCCCCCCTTAAGCAGAGATGGGATGGATGCTCTCAGCCAGCCCTTAGCGGCTTCTCTTGCCAGCCGCTGTGAGCTGCCACCTTGGTTGTCCTGGGTTAGTTCCTGACGTTGCCAAGCGTGGGGACCACGGGCAGGCAGGCTGCAGCCCAGCGTCACGGCCTTCGGGGAGTGCTGCTTGCCGCCCGTCTGGGAACCGGAGCCCCGTGGCGTGTGTTGTAGGGGTGAGGCGGCCAAGGGCCTTGGCCTGGCCTGCTCGGCGGCAGGGGCTGGTCGAGAAGAGACGCTGGGTTGTAGGAAGAGCGGGGCCATGCTGAGCTGGGCTGGCAGCGCCCTCAGCCCTTGAAGCGTGTCGCAGAGCGGGCAGTGAGGCTGCCGCGGAGGGTCCAACGCCTGAGGGGTGTCTGGGTGGGGCGCGTGCGCTGGGATCGTGCACGAGGAGGGCTCCCGGTCCCCTGCAGGATAATGGGGCAGGAGCAGCGTGCAGACAATGGCCCTCAGGTTCTGGGAGAACGTCACTGAGGGCTTGTTGCTGCTGAGCCACCTGTGTCCGAGGGGCGTCTCCTCCCGCCAGCCTGACTCCAGCTCCCTGAAGGCTAATGGGCCAGGAGACAGATTCTGCCCTCCAGCTCCTGCTGGCTACACCCGGCTTTGCCCTCCTCTGTCAGGGAAACTCCAGCTCCGAGCCTGACTGGGTAGGGGGTGACGTGCCCTCTCTGGGCCTGCTTGTTCTGAGCTGGGACCCCACAAGTCCCTGGGGTGTGAGGGGAGGGGGTTGCTTCCGCCAGAGTCCCTGGAGAGTGGAGATGAACCTCATGAGCTTGGTGGTGTGAGGAGGTTCTTAGGTGGCTTTTTCTGCCATGGTTTTATGCCCAGAGCGAGGCGGGTAGCACCTCCTAAGGATGCACTGGCGCCTGCCCTCAGGTGGGCAGAGAACCAGCCGGAGCCTTGGAGAGCGTCTCTACTGCAGGTAATCCAGTGAGGCAGGGACCTGCCCTGGTCTCTGCCTAGCCAAGGCAGCGCAGGGGAACCGGGAGCCAGAGCGGGCCCATGGTCAGCGGCCAGTGGCAGATGTGGAACGAGGTCCCAAGTTAGCAGGGCGAGGGCCCTCTCCGGAGCTCAACGTGCTGGCGGCCCTGCCTGCTTGGAGCCAAGGCCCGTGTCTCTGCTGTGCTCGGCTGCGGGAGGGAGCTAACCCCCCCTCGCTTTCTCTGCTCCAGGTCCTGGTCTCCACAGCGACGCTGGCCTGGGGCGTTAACCTTCCTGCTCACACTGTCATCATCAAAGGGACGCAGGTGTACAGCCCGGAGAAAGGCCGCTGGACCGAGCTGGGGGCTTTGGACATCCTGCAGGTAACAAAGCTGCTCTCCTCATCCACTGCAGCGGCCTCACGCCCCTCCTGTGATCAGCTTTGTGCAGCGTGTCCCCACACCCCTGCCACCCACCAGCTGGAGCCACTGGGCTGTTCGGTGCCTGGTCCCGGGGAGGAGCAAGCTGGCAGGAGCGGGGCCAGAGGAGGGGCCTGCGGCCATGTCCGTGTACGCTGGGCGCACCGTTGACTGCTGCTGAGCCGAAAGCTCTGGTCTTCCTCTGATAAAGCCGTGTGTCCGTTTCAGATGCTTGGCCGTGCTGGGAGACCCCAGTATGACACCAAGGGCGAGGGGATCCTCATCACATCCCACGGAGAGCTGCAGTATTACCTCTCCCTGCTCAACCAGCAGCTCCCCATAGAGAGTCAGATGGTGTCCAAACTGCCAGACATGCTGAATGCAGAGGTCGTGCTGGGGAACGTCCAGAATGCAAAGGTGAGAGCGGGCGCGTCAGCCCCGGCACCACGGCCGCACCTTCGGGTCCTGAATCCTGCGCTCAGTGGCCCGCCTGGCTTGTGGAGGCACAGAACACAGCGGCCTGCCCTGGGGAGCAGGAGCCAGCCCTGTCCTGCATGGGGGGAGGGCCGTGTGTTTGCTAGTGATGTGCGGGTGGTAAAGGCAGAGCACAGGTTTACGCCCAGGCGGGGTTGGGGCTTGGCTCTAAAGCGTTTTGGGGTCTGTGACATTGAATCATGGACTCCTAAGGCTGGAAGGGACCTCAGGAGGTCACCTTGTCCAGCCCCAGTCTAAAGCAGGACCAACCCCCACTAAGTCATCCCAGCCAGGACCTTGTCCAGCCGGGACTTAAAAACCTCGAGGGATGGAGATTCCACCACCTCTCTGGGCAACGCATTCCAGGGCTTCCCCACCCTTCTGGGGAAATAGTCTGTCCTAATATCCAACCTGCAGCTCCCCGCTGTAACTTCAGCCCATTGCTCCTTGTTCTGCCGTCTGCCACCACTGAGAGCAGCCTCTCTCCAGCCTGTTCCTCCCGGTCGTTGCCTGAGTTAGGAAGAGAACAGGGCCCTTGGGCAGAGACCGTAATGAGCTTTACTCTGTGGTCCGGCACTGAGGTGACGCTGTGGTCCGTCGGTTTCTGGAGCTGCTGGTTTTCTTGGCGGGAGTCGTGTTGCTTTGCTGGCCAGGTTGCGGGCAGTGAGCACAGTGAGCCTGCAGGATGGCCAAGCTGGCGGGAGGTCGTGTTTCCCCTGCTCATCGGGGCTTGGGAAGAGGGAGTTGCAGGCTCAGGGCAGCGGGTGCGACAGTCTGCCCGAGGGAGGAACTGCCCCTCTGCAGCTTTGAGGGACGTCGGGTGGTGTCGCACTTCCAGTCCACCCTGTCCCTTGAGCTAGCCAGCGTCCCGGCCCAGGGAGTTCTGGGACACCAGCTCCAGGCCCTGGACCTCCCTGCCTGCTCCGCTGAAGCACAGCTGGCAATGCTGGTCCTGCGGCTCTGTGCCTAGGACGCGGTGAACTGGCTGGGCTACTCCTACCTGTACATCCGCATGCTGCGCTCCCCATCCCTCTACGGGCTCTCGCACGACGACCTGAAGGGAGACCCGCTGCTGGACCAGCGCCGCCTGGACTTGGTCCACACTGCAGCGCTCATGCTGGACAAGAACAACCTCGTCAAGTACGACAAGAAGACGGGGAACTTCCAGGTGAGGCCGGGGAGGGGCAGGTCGCTGCAGCCAGAGGGAGGGGAGCTGTGTGGAGAGCGCCAGGGAGGAGCCAGCGGCCGGGTTGGAGGAGCTCCACGTATAGCTGCTGCCAGCAGGCTGAGCGTGTTCCTGTGGCCTGGGCTGCAGGAGCCGATCCCCGGCCCCGCCTGGCTCTGCGCCGCGTCAGCATTTCCTTTGGGCTGGCTGGCTTCCTTCAGCCTCTCCCAGGGGGCTGCGGGCAGCTGCCGCCTGCCTGGCTCAGCTCGCTGCAGCCGCTGCCTCCCTCTGCGCCCGCCCCAGGTGACGGAGCTGGGCCGCATTGCCAGCCACTACTACATCACCAATGAGACCATGCAGACCTACAACCAGCTGCTGAAGCCCACCCTGAGCGAGATCGAGCTCTTCCGCGTCTTCTCGCTCTCATCGGAGTTCAAGAACATCACCGTGCGGGAGGTAGGGCTCTGGGGCCGGCAGCTGCGCCCGGCTCCGAGGGGCTGGATGTTGGCCCCGGCTGCTTCACCTCTCCCTGGTCTCCCTGCAGGAGGAGAAGCTAGAGCTGCAGAAGCTGCTGGAGCGGGTCCCCATCCCCGTGAAGGAGAGCATCGAGGAGCCTAGTGCCAAGGTGGGGGAGAGGGCCGCGGCGTTCCCTGCCCCGCTTCTGGGCACGGCGTGGGGCCGGCCGCCCTGCCAGCACTGCCTGTGTGCTGTCCTGCAAGGCCGCCCTTCGCTGCAGCCCGGAGCTCTCTGCTGGTGGGCTCGCCCTAACCGCTGTTTGCGCTCCGCAGATCAACGTGCTCCTGCAGGCGTTTATCTCCCAGCTGAAGCTGGAGGGCTTTGCTCTGATGGCGGACATGGTGTACGTCACCCAGGTGAGCTGGGCTTCCCAGGCCTGCGGGGGCCGGACGGGCGGGGTGGGGCTAAGGCCGCTCCTGGGGGCTGGCAGGGGTCAGGCCTCGTAATTGCTGTGGCTACCAGAGTGGTGAATTTGGAAGGGAGGCTAGTTCCTGGCTGTGGGGCGGGGGGCCCCCCAGAACAGGCTGAGCTGGGTTCGTCAGCACAGGGAAACTCCTGCGGTGCCACAAGCTTGTTTCCTTTGGGGAGAGACGGCAGCAGGTTTCCGGTCGGGAGTCCTGAGGTGACGTGGTCGCTGGCAGTCGCTGTCCCCAGCTGGCCGCTGGAGCGCCGAGGGGCAGGAGCAGGGCTGCTGGGAGTTGGCAAACCCCAGCCGGCTCAGACAGCTCTCTCGTGTCCCGCCAGTCTGCCGGGCGGCTGATGCGGGCCATCTTCGAGATCGTCCTGAACCGGGGCTGGGCACAGCTCACCGACAAGACCTTGAACCTCTGCAAGATGATCGACAAGCGGATGTAAGTGCCAGCTCTGCCGTGCTCGCGTTGGACCGCGCCACGTCCTGCGGGGCGCTCTCCGGAGAGAGGCTGGTGGCGATGGCGTGGGCACCGTGAGGCGGTCCCCAGGCCGGCGAGGGATGGGAGAGGAGTTTCACTCCTGGGTGTGGCTGTGCGGTTGGCGTGGCTGGACGTGCAGGGCCGGTGCCTTGGCCAGAGGAGGCGCTGCCGAGCGTGTCCCGGCCCGGGGCTCTTGGAGGCAGGGTCCCGTGGCACAGGTCTCTGATGGCAGCGTCGTGAGCGCAGCCTCTGGGCCTGTGTGTGGTAGGGACTCTGACTGGGCGGGCTGCAGCCCAGCTGTGACTGGGATGTGGTGCTGGGGTGGCACCAGGGAGAGGTTGGCCTGTGGCTCTCGGGCAGTCGGGCCCCTGGGGGTCCCTGGCTCACTCCTGAGACCCGCTCGTCCCTGCAGGTGGCAGTCCATGTGCCCCCTGCGCCAGTTCAGGAAACTGCCCGAGGAGGTGGTGAAGAAAATCGAGAAGAAGAATTTCCCCTTTGAGCGTCTCTATGACCTGAACCACAACGAGATAGGTACAGGAAGGGGTGTCAGCACCTGGGCTGCCTGTGGGCTGTGCCCTGGGGCACCTCGCAGCCCAGCAGCGCTGGGGCTGGGGTGGGGGGCAGGGGGCGTTGTAGGCTTGCTACCAGCAGTGTACCCTGCAGAGCTGGGGAGCCCAGGAGAACCCCAGTGCCTCGGCTCTGCCCCTTCTGGGTCCCTGCCAGGCTTGCGTCCATGGCCTTCTCTTGGGACCCCGTGGGCGCAGCTGGTACTGGAGCCCAGCTCTGGGCTGGGCACCGACCCCCTTTTGCTTGTACAGCGCCTGACCGGGGGCCAGCTGGTGCCACCAGGACACAGCCAGCCCGCAGGGAACGCGCAGTCTGAGGGCAGCGGTCGGGATCACTGTGCTTCAGGCAGAGCCGGCTGCTTCTCCTGCCCAGTGCCGCTGCTGGACTGAGCGAGGGCGTTCGGCCTGCCTGTCTCTGCCCGCCCGGCCGTAACCCGTGTCCCTGGCTTACAGGAGAGCTCATTCGGATGCCCAAGATGGGCAAGACAATGCACAAGTACGTTCATCTCTTCCCCAAGCTGGAGCTCTCCGTCCATCTGCAGCCCATCACCAGGTCCACGCTGAAAGTGGAGCTCGCCATCACCCCTGACTTCCAGTGGGACGAGAAGGTGAGAGCACCCCAGAGACGTGCAGGCGGGGCGGGCTGGGCTGGGCGGTAGCTCCAGGGGAGGCGACTGCAGAGGGCTGGGCCCTGGCCGTCTCTTCTGGCCTGGAATGGGGAGTCCAGCCGTCGGCGGGAGCAGCCGTGGGGCAGAGCTGGAGGGCTGTGCGCCCAGCGTGCTGCTCTCGCCCAGGTGCACGGCTCCTCGGAAGCCTTCTGGATCCTGGTGGAGGATGTGGACAGCGAGGTGATCCTGCACCACGAGTACTTCCTGCTGAAAGCCAAGTACGCGCAGGACGAGCACCTCATCACATTCTTCGTGCCCGTCTTCGAGCCCCTGCCCCCGCAGTACTTCATCCGGGTGGTCTCCGACCGCTGGCTGTGTGAGTCGTTCGCGTCCTCCCCCCCACCGAGGCGGGCACGTCAGGGCGTGGCGGCGCTGCAGGGGCAGAGCCCTGTCGGGGGTGGGCTCCGCTGGGCCAGCCCAGCCGGGAGTGGGGGAAGTGACCTCTGGAGGGACCTTTTCGCCAGGGACTGCGTCGCCCCTCCTTGGGGAGAGACAGGCCCCCCGCCCCGGCACCTGCAGCCGGGAGAAAGCGGCGAGGCCAGCGCTGGCTGGAGACCTGCGTTGGGCACGGGGCGGTGGGAGTGGTGTGGTGGTCCCGGGGGTGCGGGAGGAGAGGGCAGTGGTTCCCCTCTCCATGTGCTCAGTGGGAGCAACTCAGTGCTGGGGACGAGCCTGGGGGGGGCCTCGGACTTGGCTGGGTCACCGTACCAACCGTTCTCCTCTGCTCTCCAGCCTGTGAGACGCAGCTGCCTGTGTCCTTCCGGCATCTGATTCTGCCCGAGAAATACCCTCCGCCCACAGAGCTCCTGGACCTGCAGCCGCTGCCCGTGTCCGCGCTGCGCAACAGCGCCTTCGAGAGCCTCTACCAGGACAAGTTCCCCTTCTTCAACCCCATCCAAACCCAAGGTGGGCACCAGCCCAGCTCCCCGCCCTGACTGCGGGGGGCGTGTCTGTCACCTTTCCTTCTCTTGCTGCCCTGGTGCCTGGGGGCCGTGCCGGGGGAGCCGAGGAGGCCCTGCTGATGGTGCAGCCACCTTGGGCGCACGTTTCCGGCTCCCCAGCGCTCTGCTGCCACCGCACACGGGCGGGGGGCTATTCTCAGAGAACTCCGCCAGCGACCGCGAGTGGGGCCAGCTCTCTGAGCCGCTGTGCAGGGCTCGGCGTGTAGCTGCCCTTTATTGCCCAGTCGGCTTTGTTCTTCCCTCTCCCGAGCCGTTTTCTAGCGGCTGCCGATCTTTCCCACCTCCCTGCTTTGTCCCTTTTCCAGGTCAGTTTTGACTGCCTGGCAGAGAGACCCCGGGGGAGCCCGCTGGTTTCGCCTGCATCTGCCTGGTGGCAGAGGTCCTTGGAGAGCTGGTCCTAGGGGCGGACAAGCCGGGGTCGCCCGTGCAGGGCCTGAGCCGGCGGGCGCTTGCCGTGTGGGGGCGAGGCAGGGGCAGGGCTGCAGCTGAGGAGCCTGGTGGCTGGGGCGCCCCAGCCCCCTTTCCAACAGGGGCCCCCCGCCAAGCAGCCCCCATTTGCCCATGAGTTAGGCCCAAGGACATAGGGCTGCTCCTTCCATGGCACCAGCTGGTGCCCCCCCCCCCAGGGTTGGGCTGTGTGGCTTGGGGTCTGAGGGCCGGCCAGGCTCCTCAGAGGGGCTCCCAGTTCTGCCCTTGGCCGGGGGTGTGGCTTCCTGCAGGACAGCTGAGTGCCCCCACTGACTGTGGGAGCCTGGCCGGGCCGGCGGCGTAACCACGGCCGCTCTCTTGGCAGTGTTCAACACCGTCTACAACAGCGATGACAACGTGTTCGTGGGCGCCCCCACGGGCAGCGGCAAGACCATCTGCGCCGAGTTCGCCATCCTGCGGATGCTGCTGCAGAACGCGGAGGGGCGCTGTGTCTACATCACCCCCATGGAGGCCCTGGCAGAGCAGGTGAGACCCGTTTCTCTAGGGGGTGCCCCTCTGGTACTCCGCTGCCGCCCCTCCCTGGCCAGGCGCCGTCGGGAGCTCCCAGCTGACGGCTGTGCCCGGCAGGTCTTCCTGGACTGGTACGAGAAGTTCCAGGAGCGCCTGGGGAAGAAGGTGGTGCTGCTGACGGGGGAGACCAGCACCGACCTCAAGCTGCTGGGGAAGGGCAACATCATCCTCAGCACGCCCGAGAAGTGGGACATCCTGTCCCGGCGCTGGAAGCAACGCAAGAACGTCCAGAACGTCAGCCTCTTCCTGGTGGACGAAGTGCACCTCATCGGGGGCGAGAACGGGGTACGGGCCGGGGCCCCGGGGCACGCCAGGCATGGGGCTGCGGATCCCCCACTCCGCACCGCCCCCGGGCAGGGCCCGGCGGGCGCATGAGGGGGCTGGTACTGCAGGAGCAGCACGTCTCGCCTGCCACCGTCGACCTGGGCAGAGCGCTCTGCGAGGCGCCCCGGGCGGGGCAGGGCGGAGCAAGGGCTTTCCCTGTCGGCCGTCCCGCGGGGCTCCGTGCCGAGCTGAGCAGGGGCTGGGGAGGGGCTCCGCTGACGCCGGCCCGTCCGTGTCCCTCCGCAGCCGGTGCTGGAGGTGATCTGCTCCCGGATGCGTTACATCTCGTCCCAGATCGAGCGGCCCATCCGCATCGTGGCCCTGAGCTCCTCGCTCTCCAATGCCAAGGACGTCGCCCACTGGCTGGGCTGCAGCGCCACCTCCACCTTCAACTTCCACCCCAATGTGCGCCCTGTGCCCCTGGAGCTGCACATCCAGGTAAGGAGCTGGCAGGAGCCCCTCGGCCCCGGGCTCCGGGCGGGGGCTTTGCCGTTCACGGGGCCGGCTCCTCTTCCCTCAGGGCTGCAACATCAGCCACACGCAGACCCGCCTGCTGTCCATGGCAAAGCCCGTCTATCACGCCATCATGAAGCACTCGCCCAAGAAGCCAGTCGTCGTCTTCGTCCCGTCCCGCAAGCAGACGCGCCTGACGGCCATCGACATCCTCACCACCTGTGCCTCGGACGTGCAGCGCCAGAGGTGCTGGGCTGGGGTGTCCTCTCTCGCCCCTCCGCAGCCGAGAGGCTGGCAGGCTCCAGGGGCAGGGGGAGGCCAAGCTAAGCTGCAGCTCTTGTGGTCCCTGACCACACGGGGCTCCAGCCATAAGGGTCCCTTCGTCTCGCCCGTCTCCCTGGCCTCCACCTGCAGGGTCAGCCCCAGAGGAGATTCCCCTTCCCTCCTGCCGCGTTCGTGTGAGCTGCTGCGGAGCTGCCGCATTCCAGCCCAGAGCTGGCTGCCTCTTGAGCGGGGCGGCCCGAGCCAGATGGCTCCCCGGGGTGGTGGGGCTGGGCACTGGGACCCTGTGCCGACCAAGGGGGTGTGCGTTCCACCCACTGCAGCAGCAGGGGGACGGCCGGTCACTGGCTGAGCGGCCTGCTCCCTTGCTCTGAGGGCTGCTGCTCCAGGCCAGGAGCTGGGAGAGCTGCTCAGCCTGGGCCGGTGGCATGGAGTGGCTCTGGCAGGTGGGAGCTGCTCTGTCCCGTGGGTGGTGCTCTGTCCTGCCGCGCCCGGGTGGTGGCCACCTCTGCTCTACTCTGCTCCCCCCCCAGGTTCCTGCACTGCACAGAGAAGGACCTGGGGCCGTACCTGGACAAACTGAATGACGGCACCCTCAAGGAGACCCTGCTGAACGGCGTAGGCTACCTGCATGAGGGGCTGACGGCCATGGAGCGGCGCATCGTGGAGCAGCTCTTCGGCTCCGGTAACGGGCGGCTGGGCGCGCTGCGAGCACCTCGCTCCTGGGGGCTGTGCTGGGCTGAAGCCACGGGTGTCCACACGCCCAGCTCTGGGGAGCCCCTTGGCCGGGGGGCTGCACCCCGCACCAAGTGCAGCTGGCCAGGAGGGCTGCGGAAGCCGCACTGGTGCCCCCCGGAGCACCTGGCCCGGGCAGGGGGTGGGGCCGGCACTGCCGCGGCTTGGGCTGAGGGCTCCTTGCTCGCTCTCAGGTGCTATCCAGGTGGTGGTGGCCTCCCGGAGTCTGTGCTGGGGCATGAACGTGGCGGCTCACCTGGTGATCATCATGGACACGCAGTACTACAACGGCAAGATTCACGCGTGAGTCCCTGTGCCCGGCTGGGTGGGCGGGCGGGCGGGCGGGCAGGGGGGCTCCCGTTACCGGCACTCTCTCTCCTCTGCCTGCGGCAGGTACGTGGACTACCCCATCTACGACGTGCTGCAGATGGTGGGCCACGCCAACCGCCCCCTGCAGGACGACGAGGGGCGCTGCGTCATCATGTGCCAGGGCTCCAAGAAGGTGAGCCAGGAGTGAAGGCTGGTGGGGGTGTTTCCCGTCCCGACGCTGCTCCGAGGTTCCCGTGCCTGGGCCTTGGCAGCGGACTGGCCTGGCCCCGATGGCTGCGGCGCGTCTCTGCCCCAGGTCATCGCCGTACGGCTGCGCAGACGTCACTGCAGCCCCGACGGGGTGGTGGCCACGCTAGGGCCCAGCTTCTGAGTGGTGTGTGAGCTCCCCGAGGGAGGGGAGCCCCCGCCCTGCCTCTTTGGGTAGCTCCTGGGCTGTGCACGAGCCGCAGCTCCCCCGACGTCACACGGGCCTGGCCTCTCCCCTTCGCCCGCCGCAGGACTTCTTCAAGAAGTTCCTGTACGAGCCGCTGCCGGTGGAGTCGCACCTGGATCACTGCATGCACGACCACTTCGACGCCGAGATCGTCACCAAGACCATCGAGAACAAGCAGGACGCCGTGGACTACCTCACCTGGACCTTCCTGTACCGCCGCATGGCCCAGAACCCCAACTACTACAACCTGCAAGGTGAGCCGGGGCGCTCGCCCCAGCCCCACCCTGCGCGGCGGGCTCCCCTGCGCCGTCTGACGCACCTCTCCTGCCTGCAGGGGTGTCTCACCGGCACCTGTCCGACCACCTGTCCGAGCTGGTGGAGCAGACCCTCAGTGACCTGGAGCAGTCCAAGTGCATCAGCATCGAGGACGAGATGGACGTGGCCCCCCTCAACCTGGGGATGATCGCGGCCTATTACTACATCAACTACACCACCATTGGTGAGGGCCCGTCCGGGGGGGCCGGTGTGCTGGCCTGGCCGCTCTGTCGGGCTGCATGGAACGAGCTGCTCCTGGGGCGCTTGAGGCTGGCCCTGCGCCGCAGCCGGGCGTGCTGCTCACTCAGCTGGTGGAGTAGAAGGTTTAATAGTCGACAGGGACCCAGTGTGGCCCGGAAGTGTCGGTACAGCAATCAGACACAGTCAGTTGAATCCGGTTTGGGGAGGGGGGGGCCCCCAAGCCAGGGCCTTGCCCCCCTTTGTCTCTCTCCCCCAGCCCAGGCTAACTGCCTTCCAACTCCCAGTTCCCATTCGAGCTGCCAAGCCTCATCTACCCTCTTTGTCTGCTTCCCAGGGAACAGAGGTGTCACCTGTGAGCTCCTATTACCACTAGGCACAGATGGGAGCTACTGGGCAGCAGAAGACGCTGCCAGCTAACCCAGGGGACAAACCCCCCTGCCACTGCATCCCATCTCTCCTCCCTTTGAGTCTAAGCTGAGTGAGGTCACTTAACCAGAGATGGGAAGTTTGGGGCCCTCCCTGTGTGATAGAGAGTCGTCTGTAACCTCAGGCGCTCCCCTGACATGTACCACCTCCATGTCATAATCCTGCAGGAGCAGTTTCTCAAAGGTCTCCCCGGGAGCTTACCCTGATCTCCGGAAGCCTTTCCGATACAGTTTGGAGGTCACCCCAAATTAATGTAGCAGGGCCTTGATGAGCAGTTTCTAGACCTCTTGCTTGCGCTCCCTCCATCTGGTTGAAAGCCCCTGTGGGTTTAGGACCAAGTAAGGGGGTGAGATGCCTTAGCTTGTCTGCTGGATCAATCTGGTGCATATCACAGGCGATAATAGGACGGGGTTTCTGGGCGCAGGTAGAGAAATCAATCCAGGTACCTTTGCTTAAAATCCGAGCCACTCACAGCCCCAGGCTCGGATTTCCTTCTCACTAAGGCAAATCCAACCAGCCACCACAGCACCTTTTCTAGCACCCTGGCCAGCCAGAAGCCACACAAGCAAACCCCCAGACTTCCCAGCTGCTGTACCAGCCCAGCCCAACAACCCCCAAGTTCAGGTGAGAGGCTCTTAAGCCTGTGTCACCAAACGCCACACAGCTTCTTCTGAACCCCGAAGGGCCAAGCCCCAGACTCTGGTCAATATGTACGTGGATCGTACCCAAATTACCATGCTCGTCAACCTTCCACATCTAGGCTACGTCTACACTAAGAGAAATCTTTGAAATAGCCATGCAAACGGCCATTTCAAAGATTACTAACAAGGCGCTGAAATGCATATTCAGCACCTCATTAGCATGCTGCCGGCCGCGACTCTTCGAAATTGCCACGTTTCGCTCCTGCGTGGCTCGTCTGGACAGGGGTCCTTTTCGAAAGGCATAAGGAGGATGTAGGAGGAAGGGGATTTCGAAGTCGGCGGGGTCCTTTCGAAAAGGAACCCCATCTGGATGAGCCGTGCAGGAGCGAAAGAGCCGCGGCTGGCAGCATGCAAATGAGGTGCTGAATATGTATTTGAGCACATGGTTAGTAATCTTCGAAATGGCCATTGCAAAGTTTTGTGCTCGTGTAGACACGGCCCTAAATCTGTAAAGGTTTGTTCATGGAAAGGGAAAAGAGGGTTAGCGAGAAGAATTGTTCACGCGGCACTTAGCATACGTCGGTTACAGCGACTGACGCAGCCGGCGATGTTACCTGCTGACTCTTGAACGTTTCTGAAAGCCCGTCTTGGGTGACGTAGTTTCAGTGACTGGAGCAATGTGGACCGGGCCTGCTGGCGTCAGCACGGACCCTTGGAATGGGGCAAGAGCTTCTCTCCCCAAGATGGACGCGGCCAGGCCCACCTCTTGGTTCTGTCTTGCGTCCAGGGACAAAGCTCTCTCTTCTTCCCAGAGTCCCTGGGGTCTGACCCGGGTGGGCTGTTGTGGCCGACTCGCTGGCTTTGCCAGCCCACCCCCCTTGTTCACGAGGCCGGTGGGACGGTGCCTTGGCATCTGATTTCAATTCCTTCGCTCGGCCCAGGTTGTTTGACCAGTGGGCTGCCTTCCCTTGACAAGTCCCAAGCATCTGGGACGTGGATTCCATTGTCCGAGTCTCTGGCTTCCATCCCATTGTTTAGCCCAATGTCCAGGCTGGGGCTGAGCTCACGCCTCCCATTGTGACGCTCAGCACTGAAACGTTTTCCGACGCAGCCACAGAGCTGAAATCTGTAACTGCCGCCCCCCAAGGCCCAGCCGTACAAGTAGCGTGCACAGATTCAGGGCAGCCTCAGCTGCCGTTACACCTCCCACAGCCCCAGCTCGCTGTTTGGGGCTAGTCGAGATGCTGGGCACACGGTGGCTTCCAGAGCCAATAGAAAACCCCATAGTGTGGCACAGGGCTTCTCGGTGTGTTCCGGGCACCTGCTTCTGCCTGGCTCCCCTGACCTCCCTCCCTCGGCTCCCTAGAGCTCTTCAGCATGTCTCTGAACGCCAAGACCAAGGTGCGTGGGCTGATCGAGATCATCTCCAACGCCGCCGAGTACGAGAACATCCCCATCAGGCACCACGAGGACACCCTCCTGCGGCAGGTGCGCAAGGCCGGTGGCTGGCTGTGCCGTCACTGCGCCCGTTACCCGGAGGGGCGCTGGTGGGGTGAGGAGGGAAGTCCTGCCTGTACCGTGCGTCCCGGGGGTTCGCATCCCCCTGCCCATGCTGCAATGGCGTGGGGTTGGCGTAGGCAGCAGGGGAGCTGACAACGGGCTCTGACTTCCCCGCTTTCTTCCCAGCTGGCCCAGAAAGTCCCTCATAAGCTGAATAACCCCAAGTTCAACGACCCCCACGTCAAGACCAACCTGCTGCTGCAGGCTCACCTGTCCCGCATGCAGCTGAGCGCGGAGCTGCAATCCGACACGGAGGAGATACTCAGCAAGGTTGGTCAGAGCTGCCTGCCTTCCTCCTGGCTGGCGGGGGGCTGGCCTGTTCCGCAGGACTGCGGCTGAGATCTCCCTCCCCGTCTCCAGGCAATCCGCCTGATCCAGGCCTGCGTGGATGTCCTGTCCAGCAATGGCTGGCTCAGCCCGGCCCTGGCAGCCATGGAGCTGGCCCAGATGGTGACCCAGGCCATGTGGTCAAAGGACTCCTACCTGAAGCAGCTGCCCCACTTCACCTTGGAGCACATCAAGCGCTGCACGGACAAGGTGAGAGGGCCAGGGCCAGCGGGAGTCCCGGCCAGCCGCGCTGTGCTCTGCCTGCGCCATGCGCGTCTTGGCTGAGGCGGGTGGAGGGCGCTCTGGCAGCGCGGAGGGGGGAGCACCAGGCTCTTGGTGCTGGCGCCAGAGCCTGCAGGGGAGGCTGGGCGCTTCCCGTGGCAGCCAGCCGGGGGCGCCCATGGTGGGGTGGTGCCTTGCAGGGAGTGGAGAGCATATTCGACATCATGGAGATGGAGGACGAGGACCGCAATGGCCTGCTGCAGCTCTCGGACTCCCAGATCGCCGACGTGGCCCGGTTCTGCAACCGCTATCCCAACATCGAGCTCTCCTACGAGGTGGTGGAGAAGGAGGGCATCCGCAGGTGCGTGGCAGGCCCGGGGCAGGGCGCCGGGGCAGGCAGAGGCAGTGGGACGGTACTAACGTCTTCTCTGTCGGCAGCGGCGGCCCAGTGGTGGTGCTGGTGCAGCTGGAGCGTGAGGAGGAGGTCACTGGCCCAGTCATTGCTCCCCTTTTCCCCCAGGTACGTCGTTGCGCTCGCCGGGCTGGGCCGGGCCGAGTCACCCTGCAGTTAGGCGGGGTCCCTACCCGGCAGGGTGGCCAGCCCTGGGTTCCTCGCTGGCTGGCTGCCACTAACCGCTGGCCCTTTGCTTGCGTCTGCAGAAACGAGAGGAGGGCTGGTGGGTGGTGATCGGAGACTCCAAGTCCAACAGCCTCATCTCCATCAAGAGGCTGACTCTGCAGCAGAAGGCTAAGGTGAGCCCGGCCGGGTGGGGGTTACCCTGGCTGTGCCCTCTGGGGGGCCTGCACCCAGGCCAGGCCTGCAGGAGTGCACAGAGCCATGAGCCTGGCTGCGGGGGCCTGGCTCGGCCAGGCCTTTGGCGCTCCTACGCTGCCGGTTCTCAGCGGGCCCGGGGACTTGGGCTGGGAGCCACAGCCGAGAACAAAGGTATCTGGGCTCTGCCTCGGCCCCATGTGACTGTGGGAAAGTGGCAGCTCCCCATCTGGGGCAGCACCCAAGGCGGCTGAGTCTGAGTTGGGGGCCGGGCGGCCCCGGCCCTGGCTCCAGCGCCTGAATGCCCCTTCCTTTAGGTGAAGCTGGATTTCGTGGCCCCTGCCCCGGGCGCCCACAACTACACCCTGTACTTCATGAGCGACGCCTACATGGGCTGCGACCAGGAGTACAAGTTCAGCGTGGACGTGAAGGAGGCTGAGAGCGACAGTGACTCGGACTGAGCCAGGGCTCCCTGGCTGGGGCACAGACTGAGCCCGGCAGCGCCAGCCCCAGGCAGCAGTGTGGCAGCTCCGGCATTGGTTTTAACGTCCGCATGAGCGCGAGCAGCCCCAGTGCTGGCTGGCTGCTGAAATCGGGCCCCCCCCCGCCCGCCCGGCAGGTCAGAGCTGGCTGGGACCTGCCGCTGGCTTCAGGGCACCAGCGAGGGCGGCACGGCCTGTGCAGAAGACCCCTCGCGCTGAGCCTCTGCGCGTGCGGGTGCCCTGGCGAAGCAGCCAGGCTCTGTCAGTGGTTTTAGAGAGAGGCTGGGCTGGGGTCTTGGGCCTCAATAAAGTTCTTTAGAAACAACTGCCCGTTCCTGGCGTCCGGCCAACTCAGCTTGCAGGGGGTCTCGGCCTGGGCTGTGCCTGTTGGCTGGAGGCCTTGGCTGGCGAACAGCGTGGGAGCGGCAGGCCCCTCACAGCACCCTGGGGAGGGCTCGCTCCGTCTCAAGCCTTTCTCCCTCTCCCACTCCGAGTGCGCCCTGGCAGCTGGGCCCAGAGCCGTCCTGTCCCTCACCTCCGCGTTGCTGAGACGGGCGCAGCAGCTCCATCCCTGCTCACTGCTGGGGCAAACGGGGATAGGTCCAGCCTGTGGGGCTGGGCTCCATCCCTACTCCCTGCGGGGCAATGTGGGGGGACCAGCCTGTGGGGCTGGGCTCCATTCCTAGCTGCCTCATGCTCTCTAGTGGTAAGTACGTAAGAACGGCCAGAATGAGTCAGACCAAAGGTCCATCTGCCGACAGTGGCCAGTGCCAGCTGCCCCAGAGGGGGTGAACAGAGCAGGGAATCAGCCAGCTTCTGACGAGCAGAGGCCAGGGACCCCGTTCCTACCCAGCCCGGCTAACAGCCATCGATGGGCCAAACCTCCATGGATTTATTTAGCTCTCCTCTGAACTCCTGGTGCTCACAGCCTCTGGCCAGGCGATCCATAGGTCTGCTGAGCACCATGTGAAGAAAAACGTCCTTGTTACTTTTAAATCTGCGACCCGTTAAATTCATTTGGTGACCCCTAGTTCTTATAGGAACTAGTATCTAACTTTTCCTTATTCACTTTTTCCACCGCACTCACAAGTTTATTGACTTCCGTCACAGCCTCCCGTCCTTTCCTTTTTGAAGATGAAAAGTCCCAGTCTTTTTAATCTTGCCCTCATGGCACTGTTCCAGCCCCCTCATCTGGTTTTGTTGCCCTTTCCTGAGATGAGGCCACACCGTCTGTCCACCCTGTTCAGCATGAGGGTGTCCCATGGATTTTTGTGTTTGAAGCAACGAGAGATTCTCTGTCGTTCTTTAGTCCTCTTCTAATGATTCCGAACAGATGGCTCGTGTGCCAGCTGCGGCACGTTGAGTGGATGTTTTCAGACAACTCTCCACAATGACTCCCAGATCTCTCGAGTGGTTATAGCTAAATTTAGTCCCCATCATTTTGTACGTATAGTTGGGGTGACTTTTTCCAATGTGAATTTTTTTGCATTTATCCACATTAAATTTGATTTGCCATTTTCTTACCCACTCGCCTAGTTTTGTGAGATCTTTTTGAAGCTCTTCGAAGTCTGCTTTGTTCTTTGCTATCTTGAGTAATTTAGTGTCATCAGCAAACTTTGCCACCTCACTGGTTACTCTTCTTTAGATCATTTATGAATAGGATTGGTCCCAGTACAGACCCCTGTGAGACACCTCTCTCCATTTGGAAAAGTGACCATTTATTCCTACTGTTTGTTTCCTGTCTTTTAACCAGTTACCAGTCCATGAGAGGACCTTCCCTTTTATTTTACTTAAGCTCCCTCACCGAAGGTTCTTATCAAAGGATTTCTGAAATCTAAGTACACTATATTCACTGGATCACTCCTACTGCTATCCACACGCTTAGTGACTGCCTCAAAGAACTCTAGTAGATTAGTGAGGCATGATTTCACTTTAGAGAAATCATGTTGACTTTCCCCTACAAATTATGTTCATCTGGGTCTGACAATCTTATTACTAATTTGCCTAGTACTGACTTTAGACTTACCAATCTGTGATTGCCAGAATCACCTTTAGAGCCCTTTTTAAATATTTGTATTACGTTAGCTATATTCCAGTCATTCGGTACAGTAGTTGATTTAAAGGATAAATTAATGCTGCAGTTACTAGTTCTGCAATTTCACATCTGAGTTCTTTCAGAACTACTGGGTGAATGACATTTGGTCCCAGTGACTTGTTCCTATTAAGTTTATCAACTTGTTCAAAAACTTTTTCTCATGACAGTTCCTCAGATTTGTCACCTAAAAATAACGTCTCAGGTTTGGGAATCTCCCTTACATCCTGAGCCATGAAGACTGAAGCAAAGATTTCATTTAGTTTCTCCTCAATGGCCTTATGTTTTGAGTGCTCCCATAGCATTTGAATCATCCACTCGCTGTTTGGGAGGCTTCCTACTTCCCATGTACTTAAACATTATTACCTTTTGAGTTTTGTCTAGCAGTTTTTCAAACTCCTTTTTGGCCTTTCTTATTATGTAATTGCACTTAACTTGACAGAGTTTATGCTCCTTTCTACTTTCCTCATTGGGATTTAAATTCCACTTTTTAAGCCAGAGGTGGCCGACAATGAGCCACATGGGCAGGGTGCACAGGACCACATATTTGTTGTCTGTCTGTCTAATCGGATAGATAGGTAAAAATATATAATATACGGTTCAATGCCCACCTTCAACTCCCTGCTCTAACCCAATTCCCCTCCCCTTTTCTAGAGCCAAGTACCCCCAGCTCACGGCTCTAACCCCTTCCCCAGAGCCAGGCATCCCCTGCCCCCTCGAATTTAATCCTGGCAGAGCCACTGCTGCCCCTATGTGCTTTTTCTATGAAGTGCTGGGGGGCATGTGTGGAGCAGCAGACATCACTTCTGGTACAGCTCTGAGGAGCTGCATTTAATGGCTCAAAGAGCTGCAGGCAGCTTGAGAGTCACAGGTGGGCCGCCCCTTTTTTAACTATGCCTTGTAACCTCACTGCTTCTTTTACCTGGTTGTTAAGCCACAGGGGCACTTTTTAGGTAATCTTACTATGTTTTTTTTTTTTTTTGGGTGGGGGGAGGTGGGTAGACATTTAAATCAGGCCTCTGTTATGGTGTCTTTGAAAAGCTTCCATGCAGCTTGCAGGGGTTTTACTTTGGCACTGTGCCTTTTAATTTCTGTTTTAACTAATGTCACTTTTGTGCAGTCCCTCCCCTTTCTGAACTCAAATGCCCGGGCTGGGCTGGTGAGGTGCTTTCCCCGCCACACGGATGTTACATTTTATGACATTGTGGTCACTTGTTCCAAGGCATCCGGTTACACTTAACCACTGGGACCAGATTCTGCACTGCTCTTAGGACTAAATCAAGAGTTGCCAGAACTAGCTGCTCCACAAAGCAGTCATTTAAGGTATCAAGAAATTTTATCTCTGTATCCCGGCCTGAGGTGACGTGTGCTCAGTTGTGATGGGGTTCAGGGGTCCCCAAGCACTGCACCCCCTCTGCAGGCAGGAGTGACTCTCACTCGGCCGGTAGAACAGGAAGTTTATGAGGCGACAGAGGCCCAGCTTCTCAGAGTCAGTGCAGCAATCAGGGACAGTCATTCCAACCCATCCTGGGGAGAGGAGCCTGAGGGGTGCCCCTCTGGGGTGTAGCTTCCCCGCTTGCCCAGCTGGCTCCTTCCAGCTCCCTCTTCCCTCCAGCTTCTAACTGCCACACCAGAATCAAACCCAGGTCAGCTCCTCCCTCCTCTTTGGTGTTACCTGCCAGCCTAGGTTATAGCCCCAGGGTTGTCCTTAGCTGCTGAGCGCTGCTCTGCTTGTCTCTCACACATGCACTCCTCCCACTCCAACACACCAGTCAATGTAGGAAGAGCTGAAATCCCCCATTGAGATTTTTTTATTTTGATAGCTTCTCTACTCTCCCTTAGCATTTCCTAGTCCCTGTTGCTATCCTGATCAGGTGGCTGGTGTTATCCCTAGTGTGATACTGGTGGTATTAGAGTGTGGCATTACTATCCACAGAGATTCTGTGCTACAATTTGGTTCATTTTTAATACTTCATTTGATTCTACCTTTTCTTTCATGTACGGTACCACTTGCCCAGCAGCATGACCTGGTTTGTTGTTCTGATACGTTTTGTACCATGGTATGACTGTCGCGGTGATGGTGCTCATTCCACCAAGGTTCTGTGAGGTTTGTTCTCTCAATATCCTCCTTTCCTAGGAGGCACTCTGGTTCAGTGTTTCTGAAACTTTTGAGACCACAGAACGCCAAACAATTTTTTATGCAAAATACCTATTAACTTGTCACACGTGCATGTTAGCCGACATCAGGCACTTGACAACCCGGGCGCCAAGTTGGCGTATTGTAAAATGGTTTATTGTAAAACGTTTTGAATTATTTTTCCAATCCCACATGGCACACCTGCAAATTGTTCATAGACCACCAGTATTCTGCAGAACATAGCTAAAGAAACTGCTCTAATTTACCTGTCTTCTTATTTAGACTTCCCCCATTTGTGTGTAAGCACTTTAAAAAATTGTGACTGTTTGCCATTTCCTGATGTAAAACAAAACAAGCAGTCCTGTGGCACCTGAAAGACTAACAATAATATTTATAGAAACAGAGAGAGAGCTGTGCTAGTCTATATACTATCAAACCAAAAAGCAGTCAAGTAGCACTTTAAAGACTAACAAAATAATTTTATTAGGTGATGAGCTTTCGTGGGACAGCCCCAGTTCTTCAGACCGTAGCCAGACCAGAACAGACTCAATATTTAAGGCACAGAGAACCAAAAACATTGATCAAGGTGGACAAATCAGAAAAAAATTGTCAAGGTGAGCAAATCAGAAAAAAATTGTCAAGGTGAGCAAATCAGAGAGTAGGGGGGAGAAGGTATTAGATTAAGCCAAGTATGCAAAAAAAAAGCCCCTGTAATGACCTAGAAAACTCCCATCCTGGTTCAAACCATGTGTTAATGTGTCAAATTTGAATATAAAAGAGAGTTCAGCAGTGGTAGACCCCTTATGCTACATTTGGCAGAGCTACTCCAAGATAGGCCCAAAAAAGCCAAGAACAGAACACCACTGGTCCTCACCTACAGCCTCCAACACAAACCACTGCAACAAATTATAAAAGACCTACAACCTATCCTTAATCAGGATGCCACACTCCAGAAGGCCCTGGGTGACAGGCCTGTTCTCTCCTACAGAGAACCTCCCAACCTTATGAGGATCCTCGCCAACAGCCACAGTCTATACCCCCAGGAATACCAGTCCTTGAACCTTTCCCTGCAGCAAAGCCCGCTGCCAGCTTTGTCCATGTATCTTCTCTGGAGATACCATCACTGGACCTAACCAGGTTTGTCACAGAATCATGGACACGTTCTCATGTTCCTCAACTAACATCATATCTGCCATCATGTGCCAACAATGCCCAGATGCTTTGTATATTGGACAGACTTCAAACTCCCTTAGACAAAGAGTTAATGGGCACAAAACAGACATCAAAACACTCCTGATCCACAAACTGGTCAGCCAGCATTTTAATGGCATGGGCCTTTCTGTTAATGAGTTCAGAGTTTGTGTTGTACTGAAGAGGAATTTTCACAACAGTTTGGAAAGTGAGGCTGCTGAACTCACTTTTACATTCAAATTCGACACATTAACACGTGGTTTGAAACCGGAATGGGAATTTTCCAGGTCATTACAGGGGCTCTTTTACATACTTGGCTTAATCTAATTCTTGACTGCCCCCCCCCCACTCCCCCTACTCTCTGATTTGTTCACCTTTATCATTTTTTTCTGATTTGTCCCCCTTCATTACTGTTTTTGGTTCTCTGTGCCTTAAATATTGAGTCTGTTCTGGTCTGGCTACGGTCTGAAGAACTGGGGCTGTCCCACGAAAGCTCATCACCTAATAATAAATTATTTTATTAGTCTTTAAAGTGCCACTGGACTGCTATTGTTGTTTTGATAATATTATTTATGAGCTTTCATGGCAAAGACCCACTTCAGATTCTGGAGCAGAACGGAGAGAAAACTGAGGAATCAGCTAAATATAAAAATATATTTTTCTCTCCGTTCTGCTCCAGCATCCAAAGACGTGGTTCTTTCCCATGAAAGCTCATCACCTAATCAATAATATTTTTAGTCTTTAAGGTGCTCTAGGCCTGCTTGCCTTGGTTTGTTGAGAGAAACTAAAACACGCCCCCCCAGCCATATTTCCTGATGATCCTTTTTCATGTGATTTTGCTCCTCTGATCTTATCTGCGTTTTATCCTCTTATTAGAACACAGAGAATCCCTAGGAGTAGACTTTCCCCTAAGAGATGGCTCTGGTACTTGTGCTCTTCTGCACCCGTCTGCTTTCCCCCAGTCCTTAGTTTAAAAACTGCTCTTTGACCTTTTAACTGTTAAGAGCCAGCAGCAATGGTTCCATTTTGGTTCAGGTGGAACACGTCCTTTTCCTGTATAGGCTCCCTCTTCTCCAACAATTTCTCCCAACACCATCATCCCCCACACACTGAGATGCTGAAGTTCTGCCTGCCTCGCTGGACCTGCACATGGAAACGAAAGCATTTCACAGAAGCCCAGGGCTGGAAGGGACCTTAGGAGGTCATCTACTTCAGTCCCCTGCCTAAAGCAGGATCAACCCCAACTAAGTCATCCCAGCCAGGATTTTGTCAAGCCAGGACTTAAAACCCTCCAGGGATGGAGAAACCACCACGCTAGGTAACACATCCCAGTGCTTCACCACCCGCCTGGGGAAGTAGTTTTTTCTAATAGCCAACCTGCTCCTCTCCTTCTGTAACTTCAGCCCATTGCTCCTTGTTCTGCCATCTGTCACCACTGAGAACAGCCTCTCGCCATCCTCTTTTGAGCCCCATTCAGGCAACTGAAGGCTGATATGCAATCGTCCCTCACTCTTCTGCAAAGTAAACAAGCCCAAATCCCTCAGCCTCTTCTCATAAGTCACGCTCCAGCCCCTTCATCATTTTTGTTGCCCTTTTCCCACTCCAATGCATCCACATCCTTTCTGTACTGGGGGCCCCAGAACACTACCATGGAGGTTCTGGATTTCAATCTTTCCTTGCAGTCTAACCTCTCTCCTACTCTTCCCTATGTTACTGGTACCTACAGGTACCATGACCACCGGCTCCTTCCCAGCACCACACACACATTCAGCTAGAGGTTTTTGCAAATTTGCACCCTTTGCACCAGGCAGGTAAGTCACCACGTGGTTCTCCTGGTCATTACAAACCCAGCTGTCGGTTTCTAATGATCAAATCCCCCATTTCTTAATGGCGTGTTCCCTCCACTGAAGCGGTATCCTCAGTGCAAGGAAGGAAGGAAGAACATTCTCCTGGAGCAGAGGGAAATGATCCCATAGGTGGGACCCTCCTTCCAGATGATGTCAGCCTATCCTGAGTCTTTCACCCTCCTCCGCAATACAGAGGCTGTCTGAATGGAGTGGGACAGTTCTACAGCGTCCTGGGACCCCGCCTGGCCACACCTCTGCTCCTCTTGGCTCCTCCAATTCGGTCATCCTGGCCTCCAAAGTCAGCGTGCGGTCGCTGAGGGCCAGGAGCTCCTTGCAGCAAGGGCGTATCCATGCCACCCAGGTGTGGGACAGGTAATCCCATGTGTAGCATTGGGTGCCATACGCAGGATCACCCCTGCCCCCCCCCACAACCACTCACTGCTGAGGCTCTGCCTGCATTTCCTCTGACAGAAAACTAACTTCTGGAGAGGGTTTTGTCTCACCCAGGCAGAGCTGGCTGAGTTTTGGAAGAAGTGGGTGCTGCTACCAGGGCGTGCCGCCCACCCACCCCCCGCAGGGCCGGCCCGGCTCGCTCACAGCGGTGTCTGAGTCCTTCGGTAGCCGCAAGTTGCATGTTTCCTTCCGGCTCCGCACGCAAGGCCAAGCACTGTCCCGAGCGGGCGTGAAGCAAAGGCCGGGGGGCCTGGTTGGAGTAGGTGAGGCGCAGTGAGTGTCGGGACTCGTGCGGCTGGGACACGGTAACGCTGTCGCCACGACGGTTTTCCTACAGCCGTGCTGAAAGGCCCCAGTGCGGCGCAGCAGCCACTGACTGGCCCCCCGTGGCAGACCCCCCCCCACCTGGAAGCTGCAGGAGCCTTCTGGAAGGAGGGTTTACTGGGGGGTGGGCCAATGCCTTTTTGTTCCCTGACTAGGCCCAAGCACTCATGGGTCAGCTGGGCCCTGCGGCCCCTATAAGAGGCTCCCCAGGTGTTAGCGGGGGGAAGGGGTTGGAAGGCGCACTGGAGGAGCGGAGCGGAGCAGAGCGAGCGAGAAGGTACCATGGGCAAGCGGTGGGTGAAGGGGCCCAGGGTGAGGTTGCTACTTTGGGGCAGGGGTGAAGGCCCTGCCAGTTCCCTCTTGTCCTCGTAGGGACCCTGGGCTGGAGTCCAGGGTAGAGGCCGGGTCTGGACTCCCCCTGCCACCCTTCCCCAGAGGGTTTACTCCACTGGAGCAGGCGCGGGCCTGCAAGGGGACTGGCTGTGGCCTCCCCCCTCTGGATGTGCCTGTGATGAGGATGGCTCGCTAAGCGGAGACCCCTGCCTCTGGAAAGGCCTGGGCAGATAAGGGGTCTCCGTTGAGTCTCTGAGGCACAACAGAGAACCACCAGGCAGCGCAGGGACCCACAGGCGCTGACAAGGGACTTTGTCACACCAGCTACACGTCACACTGCCCCACTGCCTTGTGGGTTATCCTGGGAAGGAGCAAGGCTCAGGGAGTAAACCCTGACAGAAAATCCGGAGGGGAGTCCTAGGGCGGTTCTGTGCCAATTTCTGGCATTGACCCGGCAACTCCTGCAGCTGAGCTGGTATCAGACATGGAGGTTATCCTCTCCATCAGTAAAGCCGAGAGGGGGACACTGGCGTCTGGGCAGCCCAGGGTCCCAAAAAATGGCCCAGGCTCGCGCCTGGAGAGGTACTCCAGCATCGCTAACAGCGTTGAACCAACACGGGCGGTTACAGATACCGGTTATAAGCTCTTGCTCGATTGGCGTAGAGAATGAGTGCCGGGGTTGCTTCCGACCATGGGAGAGATCCTCACATCTCACTGGACGGTCACCGCTCGCCTCCAGCTGGGCAGCTCCCAGCCAGTAGGGTATTGTCCCGCCACAGTTCACCTGCCTCACTGGAGGCGTGAGGCTTAAGGTTCCCAAACCTGACAGGTGACTGAAATTTGAGCACCAGACAAACCAATAAGGACCTGCCAGACGCCCACTACACATGCAACAGCTGCAGCAAGGACTGTCACCCTTGTGTGGGCCTTCACAGTCAGTCGACGCTGCAAATGATGATCCCAAATGGAACTACGAAAGGCGCGATCCATCGTCCACGTAGACTGAAGGATGCTACTACTACACGTCATACTCACAGGCCAGCTACATCTCGGTACAGTCGCGTCACACCAGGCTGCTCAGAGGGAGCCCACATCCGAATGCCACCCAGTGTCTCCAGCTAAAGAACCAGAGCTCCAGCTGGGGAAAGAAAACTTAGTCAACAGCATTTCGTCTGGCAAGGAACGACTTGTCCATCGCTGAGCCTGGGGGGGGGGGGGGGCCCATTCTGTGATTGGCTTCACAGCTCTATTGTTTTCTGGCTGGTTTGTAATTGCTCCCCCCTGCTGTCTAATTCATTTTGCTAGGTGTCAGTCAGCGAAGGTGGTGGGCTATGATGGGTTAGTAAAATGTACTGAAATAATTGGTCAGGGGAGAGCTGAGCAGGATGCAAGTTTCAGGACTTAACCTGGGGTCCAGGAAGGAAAAAGCAGGAAGAGAAGGAGGAAGGCAGGGGGGGGAAGCTGGGTGGAAGAGGGAAAAGCCTTAAGGGAACAGCCTGGGAGGATGCCCAAGACCAGCATTGCCTGACACGGGCTGCGTCTACACGTGCACGCTACTTCGAAGTAGCGGCAGTAACTTCGAAATAGCGCCCGTCACGTCTACACGTGTTGGGCGCTATTTCGAAGTTGAAATCGACGTTAGGCGGCGAGACGTCGAAGTCGCTATCCCCATGAGCGGATGGGAATAGCGCCCTACTTCGACGTTCAACATCGAAGTAGGGACGTGTAGACGATCCGTGTCCCGCAACATCGAAATAGCGGGGTCCTCCATGGCGGCCATCAGCTGGGGGGTTGAGAGATACTCTCTCTCCAGCCCTTGCGGGGCTCTGTGGTCACCGTGGGCAGCAGCCCTTAGCCCAGGGCTTCTGGCTGCTGCTGCTGCAGCTGGGGGTCCGTGCTGCATATACAGGGTCTGCAACTAGTTGTTGGCTCTGTGTATCTTGCACTGTTTAATGAAAGTGTGTCTGGGAGGGGCCCTTTAAGGGAGCGGCTTGCTGTTGAGTCCGCCCCGTGACCCTGTCTGCAGCTGTGCCTGGCTCCCTTATTTCGATGTGTGCTACTTTGCCGTGTAGACGTTCCCTCGTTGTGCCTATTTCGATGTTGGGCTGAGCAACGTCGAAGTTGAACATCGACGTTGCCAGCCCTGGAGGACGTGGAGACGTTATTCATCGAAATAGCCTATTTCGATGTCGCAACATCGAAATAAGCTATTTCGAAGTTGGGTGCACGTGTAGACGTAGCCACGGAGGTGCAGGAACCAGCAACCAGTGTGACGTCGTCTGTCCCAGTGGGATGGCTGCTGCCGTCTCAGGACTGGTGAGCACGACAGTGTGTGCTCAGCATCTGCTCTGCTTTCTCGGTACTTGTGACTAAATCGAGAATAAGACTGTTGCTGTGTAAGGCTTTGTCAGTGGCACAGACCCTGCAGCCCTGCAGGGAATTACGCCCTGAGCGCTAGGACCTGGGTGAAGGTGTGTGTGTCCCTGAGTGTGGATGGGATAAAGAAATTTGTGTGGTTACCACCACTACAGCCCTGCTCCCCGCCAGCTGCTGCAGCCTGCCTGTGGGTGCCCAGGGCCTGGCCCTACCCTGCAGGGGGAGGGGAACCTCTGCCTGCTTACAGCGGCATTAGTGGTGCTGTTAACCAGGGGAAGAGTTAACTGCTGCCTGCAGCTGGCTCTGAGCTCCAGCCAGCTCCCTCCCCTGCAGCGTAACAGGGACGGTGCCCTGGAGGTGGTGTACACAGCCCAGCCCCCAGCATAGCCAAGAGCCCCCAGGAGGGGGCCGTGCTGGCTGCTCTGTCCCCAGGGAGTTCCACCATGGCACTGTCCTGGCCAGGGCAATGGGTGCGGCCCATCACTCCCAGGGCCCGGGACAGCCTGCAGCAGCGCAGCACCGAGCTGCCCCTTCTCCAGCAGCAAGGCCGCGCTGGCTCCTGTCCCTCTAGGAACCAGGCTGAGGCTTGGGCCATTTCCAGGGCCTCCTCCCCTCTCCCATGAATGCTGCGGAGAGGTTAGTGCTGCGGGGTCCCCCCACAGCCACGTGCAGCCGCCCTGCAGAGAAGTTAGTGCTGGGGTTCCCCTCCCCCTGCTCCTGAGCCCTCTTGCGGCCGGGGGGAGGGGCTGAGGCCGGGGAACAAAGCAGCACCACAGCTCGGGAGGGGGGAAGTGGCCCAGGGTTATTTATTAGCGCCGGAGTCCCACAGCGTCACAGGGCCTCAGGCCGCCTCCCCTCCCCTCCCCAGCCTCTGGGGTGGAGCAGCCCCCAGCGAGCTGCTCTCCCAGCCCTCATCCTGCTCCTCCCCTGCCGGGAGGCGCGGGGCAGGGGGCTGCTCTGCCCTGCTGCAGGCCAGGGACTGCTGGCATCCGTCCTGAGCTGCTGCCCCCGGAGCCGTGCGGGGGCTCAGCAGCCCTCTGCCCGCTGGTACGCCCAGAAGGCCACTTCTCCATCGTCGCTGCAGGAGGCCAGCAGCCCCAGCTCCTTGGGGTTCCAGGCCACGCAGTTCACGTCCTGGGCGTGAGCCCGGGGCACGTGGGCGGTGAGCGCAAAGGTGGGCTGCTGGGGATCCGAGAGCGGCTCCTCCTCAAACACGCGGATGGCGTCATCGCCGCAGGCCGTAGCCAGCGCTCCCGTCAGGCGGCACCTGCAGCAAACGGAGCAGGCCCGGAGCTGGGGCGGCTGCTGCAGCAGGCCCCCTGCCCGGCCTTGCCAGCTGGCGCCAGCCCACCCACCCTGGGGAGCAGGGCTGCCGGGCAGCGGAGCCTGCAGTGGTCTGGCCTCAGCCCTTCTCCTGCTGAGGGCGTGTGCTTCCCCGAGCCCCTTGCAGAGACGGGGCACCCCAGGGTTCCACCTCTCGGACCCGGCTTGGGGGCACTCTCGCCACGGGCCTGCCACAACGCCCGGGGCCAATTCAGCTGCTGCCGGCAACCCCTAGCACGGACTGACTGAGACCCCCAGCCCAGCCTAGCCTAGGTGAACTGAGCTGCTTTCGTCTGGCCAGGCCCCCTGCCAGCTGGCACCACCTGCCCCTTGGCTCCTGGGTCTCCTCTAAGCTCCACAGGGCAAGTTTCCAGAACGGGGCTGTGGGGGGTGAATGCTGGGTCCTGGTGCGACCCCAGCACAGCCACTGCACTCGATCTCAGCCACAAGGACTTAGACCAAGAAGGGACCTGGAGAGGTCACCAAGTCCTGTCCCCTGCCCTGATCGTGGGACCAGGCACCAGCTGCAGCCCGTCCCTGACAGGTGTGTCTGACCTGCTCTCAAATGTCTCTGAGGATGGAGATTCCACAACCTCCTCCAGCAATTTACGCCAGCGCCTCACCGCCCTGCCAGGAAGGTCTTTCTAACGTCTGACCTAAACCTCCCGTGGTGCCAATGTCCTAGACTCCCTCGCCCCCAAAAACCCAGCCAAGGGGTGTCCCCGCTTCCCCCAGAGCTCAGCCACAGGCTCTGCTCAGTGCAGCTTGGTTACTGTCCCACCAGGTGCGCACAACCCCTGCCTACCTGCTGACAGCAGAGGGACAGGGTTTAAAGGTCCTGCCTTGCCCAGAACAGCTGGGGGCAGGGCCTCTGCTCCCCTCCTTCCCAAAAGGGGCTGTTGCTCCCACCTTTCCCTGCAGGGCCCAGCCGCAACCTGGGAGCGAGCAGGGCTGACGAAGCCAGGAACCTCGGCCGGCTGCCTGCACCAGCCCTGCAGCTCCCAGTCTGCAGTGGTGCAGAATTCCCCAAGCGCAAACAGGGGTCTCTGCCTTGCACCAAGTCAGAGCCGCGAGACCCAGCTGACCTTCCTGCCCTGCCCCTGGCCTCCAGCACTCAGCACGGCTTGGTGCCACGGCCCCAGCTGGGCCCTTCAGCTGGCAGAGGGGAACTTCCCAGAGCTGCGCGCTGTCGTCCCCGCGGTTCCCATCACACTCCAGCGCGGGGGAGGCCCAGCCCCAGCCCTGGCCCGGGGCCCCACCGAGCGCGAGCGGCTCACCACGCCACGTCGTAAATGGGCCTGCTGTGGAAGCCAGAGAGGGTGCAGATGCATTTCCAGCTGGGCTCAGCATCGCTGCAGACCACCCCTGTGACACAGCAGAGCAGGGTCAGAAGAGCTCCGCAGAGCACAGGCCCAGGGTACGAGCAGCACTGGCTCCCAGGCCGGGGGGGATGCTGAGTGCCCCTAGCGCTGTGTGGAGGCCTGGCCCCCAGGGAGAGCGCGCCTGGGCTCAGAGTGAACGCCAGGGGCGGGCTGCAGCAGCCAGGAGGCACCTGTGACTGCAAGGCACAAGGCAGGCAGCAAGCTCCATGCCAGTGCCCAGGCAGCTGCTCCGCAGGGGAGGCCTGGCGCCAGCAGGGCCTGTCTCTGTGCTGCAGAGGCTGGGGGTTCCCTTTGCCGGGGAAGCTGGTGCAGCCCCTTCCCGAGCTGCGTGGCAGGCTAGTTAGGGCTATTTCCCCGGCTGCTCTCAGCCCGCCCCAGGCTCCCTCGGAAGGGGCACGCGCCTAGTGGTCAGAGCAAGGCCCAAGGTGGCGAGCGTCCTGCTCTCCCCTGCCCCTCGTGGAACCCGGGGCACACCCCTGCACCTCCTGGCTGGGATGACTTAGTGGGGTTGATCCTGCTTGAAGCAGGGGGCTGGACTGGATGACCTGAGGTCCCTTCCAGCCCTGGGATTCTGACAGGCCTCTGCCCCGCTCACCTTGCTCATTGCCTGGTTTGTACTGGCGCCAGATGCGCACGGTCCTGTCGTCGCTGCAGGAGGCCAGGCGCTCCCCGCTCTGGTCAAAGGCCAGGCTCCACACGGTGGACTCGTGGCCCTCCAGCGTGGCACAGCACACCCAGTCGTCCTCCTCCTCGCGGTACAGCTTCACCGTGTCATCGTAGCTGGCGGATGCCAGCAGCTGTGGGGCAAGGGAGCGGCCAGTGCGCAGCAAAGCCAGAACCAGGGCTGGGACAGGGCTGTGGCTCTGTCACATACAGCCACACGTCCCCTGGCTTCCCCCAATGGCAGAGCCTCCCGCCGCTGCCCTCCGTTGCTGGGGCCGAAGGGAACCAGGCTCCTCCCCCACCATGGGCTGCCCCACAAACGTCCAGCCTGTGCCCTGAAGAGCAGGCGTCCCCGGCCCTCACCTCCTGGCTGGGGTGCCAGACCACATGCTTGACGTCCTGTGTGTGGGCATTCAGGACACTCACACACTCGTATTCGTCCTCTTCGTCCACTGAGAGAGAGAGAGAGAGAAGGGCTGTGAGTGAACACGGACACGCGGCCAGGGCCTCTGCCCCCCCAGACTCCTGCAATGGACCTGCTGCAGCCTGCCCAAGGGCAGCCGTCTCCCCCCGCCGCCAGACCCCCTGGGCGACCCACGCCTCTTGCCTGACCCTCTCCCACCGGCTCAGCCTGAGTCCCAGCGCCCACTGGGAGGAGAGAGAGAACCTTGTGTCTGAGACCTGACACTCGCTACCCCGCCTGCCCGCCCACGGCAGGCTGCTCCGGACAGCTTGCGGCGCCCGCTGCCTGACCTACATACAGCCAGCCTTGCGGAGTAACGGACCGAGATCCAAGCAGGAACAGCCAGCAGCAGGGAGGGGGCCTGCCATGTAAGGCCAGGGTCGGGTCTCTGCACACCCCTTCCTGAGCACGCACGGGAAACCACCGAGCCCCTGGTGCCTGTCAGACAGGCAGGGGAGCACCCAGCCTGGCACAGCCACTTGGGGCAGGGGGGTTGGGACCGCTGGGCTCCTGGCCCTGGGGAGGCAGCCAGCTGTGGGGGACCCTCCCTCATCTGTCAGCAGCCGGGGCCAAGCTGGAACTGTGCCACAGGACGGGGGGACCTGCCAGCCTGCGCGGCGAAGCCCAGAGGAAGGGGCTGGAATGGCTGAAAGGCTGGGGTGTGACAGAGCCGACGCCCACCCACCAGGAGCAAGGCTCCCGTCGGCAGGGGGAGGCACTAACAAGGGGAGCCTCTGTCCGCAGCAGGGTCCCCAGAAGCTGCATGGCCAGGCCCCAGCAGGGGCTCAGGGCTGCAGCAGAGATCACCTGCCCCAAGCCCACAAGCTGCCATGGTGACGGAGGGGAGCCCTCCCCACCGCTCGGAGCACCCAGCTGCCACGGCGACAGGGGAGCCCTCCCCACCACTCCCGGCACACAGCTGCCACGGCGACAGGGGGAGCCCTCCCCACCACTCCCGGCACACAGCTGCCACGGCGACAGGGGAGCCCTCCCCACCACTCCCGGCACACAGCTGCCACGGCGACAGGGGGAGCCCTCCCCACCACTCCCGGCACACAGCTGCCACGGCGACAGGGGGAGCCCTCCCCACCACTCCCGGCACACAGCTGCCACGGCGACAGGGGAGCCCTCCCCACCACTCCCGGCACACAGCTGCCACGGCGACAGGGGGAGCCCTCCCCACCACTCCCGGCACACAGCTGCCACGGCGACAGGGGAGCCCTCCCCACCACTCCCGGCACACAGCTGCCACGGCGACAGGGGGAGCCCTCCCCACCACTCCCGGCACACAGCTGCCACGGCGACAGGGGGAGCCCTCCCCACCACTCCCGGCACACAGCTGCCACGGCGACAGGGGGAGCCCTCCCCACCACTCCCGGCACACAGCTGCCACAGCGACAGGGGGAGCCCTCCCCACCACTCCCGGCACACAGCTGCCACAGCGACAGGGGGACCCCTCCCCACCACTCCCGGCACACAGCTGCCACAGCGACAGGGGAGCCCTGCCCACCACTCCCGGCACACAGCTGCCACAGCGACAGGGGGAGCCCTGCCCACCACTCCCGGCACACAGCTGCCACGGCGACAGGGGAGCCCTGCCCACCACTCCCGGCACACAGCTGCCACGGCGACAGGGGAGCCCTGCCCACCACTCCCGGCACACAGCTGCCACGGCGACAGGGGAGCCCTGCCCACCACTCCCGGCACACAGCTGCCACGGCGACAGGGGGAGCCCTCCCCACCACTCCCGGCACACAGCTGCCACGGCGACAGGGGAGCCCTCCCCACCACTCCCGGCACACAGCTGCCACAGCGACAGGGGGAGCCCTCCCCACCACTCCCGGCACACAGCTGCCACGGTGACAGGGGAGCCCTCCCCACCGCTCGGAGCACCCAGCTGCCACGGTGACAGGGGAGCCCTCCCCACCACTCCCGGCACACAGCTGCCACAGCGACAGGGGGAGCCCTCCCCACCACTCCCGGCACACAGCTGCCACGGCGACAGGGGAGCCCTCCCCACCGCTCGGAGCACCCAGCTGCCACGGCGACAGGGGGAGCCCTCCCCACCACTCCCGGCACACAGCTGCCACAGCGACAGGGGGAGCCCTCCCCACCACTCCCGGCACACAGCTGCCACGGCGACAGGGGAGCCCTCCCCACCACTCCCGGCACACAGCTGCCACGGCGACAGGGGAGCCCTCCCCACCGCTCGGAGCACCCAGCTGCCACAGCGACAGGGGGAGCCCTCCCCACCACTCCCGGCACACAGCTGCCACGGCGACAGGGGAGCCCTCCCCACCGCTCGGAGCACCCAGCTGCCACGGCGACAGGGGAGCCCTGCCCACCACTCCCGGCACACAGCTGCCACGGCGACAGGGGAGCCCTGCCCACCACTCCCGGCACACAGCTGCCACGGCGACAGGGGGAGCCCTCCCCACCACTCCCGGCACACAGCTGCCACGGCGACAGGGGAGCCCTCCCCACCACTCCCGGCACACAGCTGCCACAGCGACAGGGGGAGCCCTCCCCACCACTCCCGGCACACAGCTGCCACGGTGACAGGGGAGCCCTCCCCACCGCTCGGAGCACCCAGCTGCCACGGTGACAGGGGAGCCCTCCCCACCACTCCCGGCACACAGCTGCCACAGCGACAGGGGGAGCCCTCCCCACCACTCCCGGCACACAGCTGCCACGGCGACAGGGGAGCCCTCCCCACCGCTCGGAGCACCCAGCTGCCACGGCGACAGGGGGAGCCCTCCCCACCACTCCCGGCACACAGCTGCCACAGCGACAGGGGGAGCCCTCCCCACCACTCCCGGCACACAGCTGCCACGGCGACAGGGGAGCCCTCCCCACCACTCCCGGCACACAGCTGCCACGGCGACAGGGGAGCCCTCCCCACCGCTCGGAGCACCCAGCTGCCACAGCGACAGGGGGAGCCCTCCCCACCACTCCCGGCACACAGCTGCCACGGCGACAGGGGAGCCCTCCCCACCGCTCGGAGCACCCAGCTGCCACGATGACAGGGGAGCCCTCCCCACCACTCCCGGCACACAGCTGCCACGGCGACAGGGGAGCCCTCCCCACCGCTCGGAGCACCCAGCTGCCACGGCGACAGGGGGAGCCCTCCCCACCACTCCCGGCACACAGCTGCCACAGCGACAGGGGGAGCCCTCCCCACCACTCCCGGCACACAGCTGCCACGGCGACAGGGGAGCCCTCCCCACCACTCCCGGCACACAGCTGCCACGGCGACAGGGGAGCCCTCCCCACCGCTCGGAGCACCCAGCTGCCACAGCGACAGGGGGAGCCCTCCCCACCACTCCCGGCACACAGCTGCCACGGCGACAGGGGAGCCCTCCCCACCGCTCGGAGCACCCAGCTGCCACGATGACAGGGGAGCCCTCCCCACCACTCCCGGCACACAGCTGCCACGGCGACAGGGGAGCCCTCCCCACCACTCCCGGCACACAGCTGCCACGGCGACAGGGGAGCCCTCCCCACCGCTCGGAGCACCCAGCTGCCACGGTGACAGGGGAGCCCTCCCCACCACTCCTGGCACACAGCTGCCACGGTGACAGGGGAGCCCTCCCCACCACTCCCGGCACACAGCTGCCACGGTGACAGGGGAGCCCTCCCCACCGCTCGGAGCACCCAGCTGCCACGGTGACAGGGGAGCCCTCCCCACCACTCCCGGCACCCAGCTGCCACAGCGACAGGGGGAGCCCTCCCCACCACTCCCGGCACACAGCTGCCACGGCGACAGGGGAGCCCTCCCCACCACTCCCGGCACCCAGCTGCCACAGCGACAGGGGGAGCCCTCCCCACCGCTCGGAGCACCCAGCTGCCACGGTGACAGGGGAGCCCTCCCCACCACTCCCGGCACACAGCTGCCATGGCAACAGGGGGAGCCCTCCCCACCACTCCCGGCACACAGCTGCCACGGCGACAGGGGGAGACCTCCCCACCACTCCCGGCACACAGCTGCCACGGCGACAGGGGAGCCCTCCCCACCGCTCGGAGCACCCAGCTGCCATGGCTGGCAGGCGGGAGCCCTTGTGACATGACTGGACTATTATACTGTTTATGGATGTCACTGTGTGTGTCCAGTGTATCTAGTGGGCCCCAGCATTGTCTCAGGGGGCTGTGGAGGTGTCCAATGAAAGCTGAGGATGCCCTGAAGCTGTGTGTGCTGCTCACGGCTGTGCCATGGGCGTGGGTAGTTACAGATTTTAGCTCTGTGGCTGTGTCCGAAAACGTGCCGGTGCTGAGCATCACAATGGGAGGTGCGAGCTCAGCCCCAGCCAGGACAAGTGGCCTGTAAACAAAGGCTCAGGCTCTCAAATCCACCTCCCCAGTGCTTGGGGCGTGTCCGTGGGACGCAGCCCAGTGGTCAGGTGCCCGGGACTGAACCAAAGGACCAGGTCCAGTTCAGAAATTGGTGACCGGCCCCTGGGACTCATCCAACGGCAGTTTGCCCACCTGGGTCAGGTGGGAGCAGACCCTCCAGGGCCCATGGGAAGAGCAAAGGGCTTTGTCCCTGAGCGCAAGAACATAAAGGATGGCGTGGACTTCGCAGAGTCCATCTTGGATCCTTTGTCTTTTGGTCTCCCAGGGTCCATGTCCCAGCCTGTGGCCCCAGTGACTGAACCGCTGAAACCTGAAATGAATTCTCTAGAACCAGCAAGCACCATCGCTGGCCTGCTTCAGGGGTTATTCTTGCTGCATGCAAATATTCCTTCAACACTTCTCTCCACACCTGTTCCTTCTTTTTTTTAAAGAACTCTTTAGATATTTTGATCTAAAGGTCGGGGAGTGTGTTGTCTGGGTATGATCCAGGTATATATTGACCAGGGACTGGGGCTTGGAACAATCTGTGAGGTTTTTGGTGAAACGGATTTAAGAGCCCCACACCTGAAGTTGGAGGTTGTTGGGCTGGGCTGGTGCAGCAGCCGAGAAGTCTGTGGGTTTGCTTGTGTGGCTTCCAGCAAGCAGAGGTGCTGTTGTGGTTGGTGGGATGTCCCTTAGCAAGAAGGAAATCCCAGCCTGGGGCTGTAAGTGGCCTGGTTTTAAGCAAAGTTACCCTCAATAGATTTCTCTAGCTGGGCCCAGAAACCCCGTCGTATTTCAGCCCTCACCACCACTCCCAGCATGGAGATGCCATGGTCAGCAGAGGGGGAAGATATCCCCGCCATTCCCGACACGGAGCTGCCACGGCCGGCAGTGGGGAGACCTCATTGCTGATCCCAGCATGGAGCTGCCACGGCCGGCCGAGTGGAAGAGCCCCTCCTTGCAAGCCCCAGCAGTGAGCTGCTAAAGTAAGTACCATCCCCCGACCTAACATGAGCCCCCGCTCCCTGTCCAGCCCAGAGCCTGTTCCCCCGCCCGCACCCACCCCAGGGACCATACCCCCTCCCATGCCCCAACCCCCAGCCCAGAGCCCGTTCCCCCCCACACCCACCCCAGAGACTGCACCCCAACCCCCAGCCCAGACTCCTTATCCCCACATGTACCCCAACCCCAATCCAGAACCTGTACCCTCTTCCCATGGCCAGCCCCCCAACCAAGAGCCTGTATCCTCTCCTACACCCTAACCCCCAAGCCAGAGCCTGTATCCTCTCCCACACCCAACCTCCAACTGTACCCCCCTGCACCCCAACCCAGAGCTCGAACCCCCTCCTGCTCCCAACCCAGAGGTGGTACCCACTCCTGAGCCCCACCCAGAGCCCATACCTCCTCCTGTGCCCAGCCCCCAACCCAGAACTCGAACCCCCTCCTGCGCCCCAACCCCCAATCCAGAACCAGTACCACCTCCTGCACCCCAAGCCCCACCAGAGCCGGTACCCCCTCCTTCACGCCAGCCCAGAGTTGGCACCCAGCCCCCACTTAAAAGTGGTAGGTAGCTTGGGAGAAAGTGAACATGACATCATAGAGTTCATGGTTCCAAGCAACAGTGAAAGGGAAAGCAGCAAAATAGAGACAATGGATTTCAGGAAAGCAAATTTTGGTAAACTCAGAGAGCGGGTAGGTAAGGTCCCATGGGAAGCAGGATTAAGAGAAAAAACAACTGAAGAGAGTTGGCAGTTTTTCAAAGGGACATTATTAAGGGCCCAAAAGCAAGATAGACCACTGCACAGGAAAGCTAGAAAGTCTGGTAAGACCGCCTGGGCTTAGCCAGGAGATCTTGTATGATCTCAAAATCAGAAAGGAGTCACATAAAAAGTGGAAATTAGGAGACATTACAAAAAATGTATATAAGCAAACAATGCTCGTATGCAGGGGCAAGATTAGAAAGGCCAAGGCACAGAACGCGCTCATATTAGCTAGAGACATAAACGAAAACAAGACAATGTTCTATAAATATATTAGAAGCAAGAGGAAGACCAAGGACAGGGTAGGCCCACTGCTCAGTGAGGAGGGAGAAACAATATCAGGAAACTTGGAAATGGTGAAGGTGCTTAATGACTTCTTTGTTTCGGTCTTCACCAAGAAGGCTGATGAAGAAAAGCCTAACATAATACATGTTAGGGGGAAGGGTGTAGCTTTAGAGAATAAAATACATAAAGAACAAGTTAAAAATTACTTAGAAAAATTAGACGTCTTCAAGTCACCAGGCCTGATGGAATGCATCCTAGAATACTTAAGGAGCTGACAGAGGAGGTTTCTGAGGTTTTAGCTCATCTTTGAAAAGTCATGGAAGTCAGGAGAGAATCCAAAAGACTGGAAAAGGGCAAACACAGTGCCCATCTATAAAAGGGGAAAAAAGAACAACCCAGGAAACTGCAGACCAGTCAGTTTAACTTCTGCGCCAGGAAAGATAATGGAGTAAATAATTAAGGAATTAATCTGAAAACATTTGGATGAAAATAAAGTAATAGCTAACAGCCGGCGTGGATGTGTGAAGAGCAACTCATGCCAGACCAATCTGACAGCTTTCTTTTTTTTTTTTTTTGACAGGATACCAAGTCTTGTGGATAAGGGAGAGGCGGTGGATGTGGTGTACCTGGACTTTAGTAATACATTTGACATGGTTTTGCATGATCTTCTTATCAATAAACTAAGCAAATACAACATAGATGGGGCCACTCTAAGGTGGATGCATAACTAGCTGGATAACCGTACTCAGAGAGTAGTTATTAATGTCACACTGGAAGGGCATAACAAGGGGGGTTCTGCAGGGATCTGTTTTGGAACCAGTTCTTTTCAATATCTTCATCAACTATTTAGATATTGGCATACAGCGTTTGCTTATTAAGTTTGCAGATGATACCAAGCTGGGAGGGGTTGCAACTGCTTTGAAGGACAGGGTCATAATTCACAATGATCTGGACAAACTGCAGAAATGGTCTGAGGTAAACAGGATGAAGCTGAATAAGGACAAACGCAAAGTGCTGCACTTATGAAGAAACAATGAGCTTCATACATATAGAATGGGAAGCGACTGTCTAGGAAGGAGTACTGCAGAGAGGGATTTGTGGAAAGGGATAGAAACCACAAGCTAAATATGAGTCAACATGTTGCCAAAAAAGCAAACATGATTCTGGGATGCATAACAGGTGTGTTGTGATCAAGACACGAGAAGTCATTCTTCCGCTCTACTCAGAAACTCATTAGGCCTCAGCAGGAGTATTGTGTCCAGTTCTGGGCACCGCATTTCAAGAAAGAGGTAGAGAAATTGGAGATGATCCAGAGAAGAGCACCAGGGATGATTGAGAGAACATGAGAACATGCTCTCTGGAGAACATGAGCTATGAGGGAAGACTTGTTTAGTTTAGGTAAGAAAAGATTTAGAGGGGACATGATAGTGGTTTTCAAGTACCTCAAAGAGGGTTACAAGGAGGAGGGAGAAAAATTGTCCTCCTTGGCCTCTGAGGACAGGACAAGGAGCAAGGGGCTTCAACAGCAGCAAGGGAGGTTTAGGTTGGACATGAGGAAAAACTTCCTGTCAGGGTGGTTAAACACTGGAATAAATTGCCCAGGGAGGTTGTGGAATCTCCATTGCTGGAGATGTTTAAGAGCAAGTTAGACAGACACCTATCGGGGATGATCTGGATGGTGTTTGGTCCTGCCAAGAGGGCAGGAGACTGGACTCGATGACCTCTTGACGTCCCTTCCAGTTCTAGTGTTCTATGATTCTATACCCCCTCCTGCGTCCTAGCCCTCAGCCCATAACCGGTACCACACCTGCAGACCCACAACCCCAAACTTGTCATTCTCAGCGCACATCACCAGCCAGAGCCTTGACACTCCTTCATCCCAACCCTCTGCACCACCTCCCTGCTCTTCCCCTGCTCAGCATCCCTCCCTCTCCCCCCCGGATTTTGTTAGGTGCATCATTAGGAAGGTGCTGTGTCCCATGGCCCTGCACATTGGGGCAGATAAGAGAGGGCACTCCGCCCCAAGCCAGAGGTCCTGAGTGCCCTGAGACCCATCCCACCCAGCTCCTCCAGCCCCTCAGCTCTCCTCACCTTCCCAGACCCAGACACTCTTGTCTCGGCTGCAGGTGGCCAGGAGACTGCCGGATGGGGCCCAGGACACAGATTTCACCTCGTTCTCATGTCCCTCCAGGGTGGTCACGCACTGTCCAAGGGAGAGAAGGTTCTCAATGCGTAAGCCAGTGTCAGAGGGGGAGAAGTCTCACCCCGCTGTGCTCCTCCCAGCAGCCCCATTGGGCCAGGGAAGTCAGCACCAGAGGGGAAGGCGCATCGCCCCACTGTGTTCCTCCCCATGGCCCCACAACGGGCTCAGCAGGAACTCTTAATGCAGCTCTACATGCAAGATGCATTCCCCTGCTGTAAGCCACTGCACCCACAGGCCAGCTCCCCACAAACCTATTCGACCTGTTGGCTGAGGAAGACTCCAGCACAGAAGTGGAAATTCTGCACCCTTAGGAATGTATGTTCCCATTTCTATCCAGCCATCGATCTCCTGACAGGCTCTCGCTCACTAAACCAACAAGCACTCAAGGAAACCAAAAGGGGACGAGTTGACAGCGGTGAAAGGCTCTGTGGTTTCACCCTGCCAGTGATCAGCCATGGAACTGCCTGCGACAAGACACCCCTGAGGCCACCTGCATTGCCTAGTTCTAGCACAACGTGGGCATTTACACAAAGAACGAGCTTAGCGGTCCTGCTTCAGGGCTTGTCCAGTTGTCAGGAGAGGTCAGAGTGAGACAGTCCCTGAGAGTCAGACCATCTCCCCGCTGCTCCTGTCGGGTTTTGCACTTTCTGCAGGGACAGCTGGAGCTCGTTACTGTCAGCGATGGAATCCAGCGCTAGACAGAGCTGGGGTTTGCCTGGTCTGGCGCCTCTACCCCAGAGGGGTGCTGGGGATAGCCCTGGGACGGGCTGTTGGCCATATCTAACTACAGACTCCAGGTTGTCCAGGGCACTGACAAAGTCAAACTGGCCTGAGGACAGCTCAGAGCAGTGTCTGTCAGACAGCACCCGTCCCGGAGAGGGGCGTGATGCTGGCAACGGACAGTCTGCTGCTGCTCCAACACACTGGAAGCTCAGACAAGGAAGCCACCAAGGTTTCAGCAACTGACCACAAAGTCAACAGAAACTGACGAAACATTTTGTTCGACCCAAAAGCGTTCCACAGGCCTCAGTGCGAGCTCTCTCGTCCCTCCTCCAGAGCCTGCAAAGGCGAGGAAGGCTGAGACCCACCCATGCGGTGGGTGGGGGTGGGGTGTGCCAGGGAGAGGTACCACAGCACTTTGTACGAGATACTCAGGACCTGGTCCGGTGGTCAGGGCACCCATCTGGGTGGCAGGAGACCCACCTTCGGGCCTCCGCTCCAATAACTAGTTCTCCACAGTGGAAGAGCTCTGACAGGCAGGACAGAGCAAGGCCCACCACCCAGTGGCTAGGGCAGTCACACTGACCGGTGGGGAGAGCTCACTGCAATGGCCCTCGCTACCGTCGAAAGCGCGTAAGGGAGGCAGCATCTCCTCGGGTTTGCTGCATGGCACTGATGCCTCAGAGAGCTCTTGGCATGGAACTGGCTGAATTTGCAAGGTTCCGGGTTAAGTGACACTGGTTCTCAGTGCAGTAATGCTGTGCCTAGCACTGCCTGCCACCCCACGGGGGCGTGACCGCTGAGATACACACAGACAGCAATCTGGGACCAGGCACGGCACCAGCAGGAGCAAAGCTGGGGGGCAGGGGCATCGTGCTGGGCTCCAGAGAAACCAGAGCACTCAGGGTATTGCTGGCTCCCACAGGCAGCCCCTGCGCTCAGCCCTGGGGGAAAAGCCATACCTCAAACTCGTCCTGGCTCTTCTTCCAAATGCAGGTGGTGGCATCGAAGCTGGCGGAAGCCAGGTAATTCCCACACGGGGACCAGGCCACCTTCCGGACGGTCCTCTGGTGCCCGTCGCCCAGCACGGCCTTGCACACCCAGCCATCCCCTGGGGCGGGGAGAAGAGAGCAGCGAGCGCTGAGCAGGGGTCCCCTCTCGGCCCCTCAACCAGCTCTGCCGCGGCCAAGGCCGGGCCGGCAGCCGGGCTTTCGCCCTCCCGCAGCAGGGCCAGGCCCTGCGGTTCCCTACCCTCCTTGCCCCAGATGCGGATGCTGCGGTCGCCCCCGCAGGAGGCCAGCAGAGTCCCGGCGGGGTTCCAGGCCAGGTACCAGCAGCGGGAGTCGGGGTGGGCTGGGATCCGGGCCAGCAGCGACAGGGAGTCCTTCATGCCGGGCCAGCAGCGTCCGGAGCAGCCTCCTGCAGAGCGAGGCGGGGCAGGGATCAGCCCCAGCACCCGGCGTCTGCTGGCTGGGACCCCCCTGCCCCTGCCCCCGCCCCCCCAGCTCCCGGACCACCCTCCATCGCCCCCCCTGCCCCTGCCCCTGCCCCCGCCCCCCCAGCTCCCGGACCACCCCCCATCGCCCCCCCTGCCGCTCCAGGCCGCCCCCCCATCGCCCCCCCGCCCCCGCACTGTCCCCATCGCCCCCCCCGCCGCCGGACCGCTCCCCCATCACCCCCCCTCCCGCTCCAGGCCGCCCCCCATCGCCCCCCCTGCCCCCGCCCCCCCAGCTCCCGGACCGCCCCCCATCGCCCCCCCTGCCGCTCCAGGCCGCCCCCCATCGCCCCCCCTGCCGCTCCAGGCCGCCCCCCCATCACCCCCCCGCCCCTGCCCCCGCCCCCGCCCCCGGACCACTCCCCCTGCCCCAGCCCCCACCCCGCCCCCCATCGCCCCCCCTGCCGCTCCAGGCCGCCCCCCATCGCGCCCCCGGACCGTCCCCCCTCCAGCTCCAGGCCGCCCCCCCAGCGACGCTACCCGCTCGCAGCACCGCCCCCGCGCGCTCCCGCTCCCAGGCTGCCCCGCGGCCCGTGACGTAAGGCGGAAGCGGAAGCGGAAGAGACATTCGGCGGCGGCTCCGGCTCCGGCACTTCTTGGGCCCACGGGTGCGGACCGTGGGGGGGACTGTGAGGGGAGCCTGCCCGGCCCGCGCGCCCCGACCTGCGGGGTGAGACCCACCCGGCCCCCGGCCCCCGGCCCGGACCCTGCGCCCCTCCCCCCGGGGTCGCCCCGACCCGCCGCGTTCCTCCCCTCCCCCCCCGGCTCGGACTCTGAGCCCCGCCCCCCCCGGGTTCCGGCCCGGTTCGGACCCCCTGCGCCCCTCCCCCCCCCGGCTCCCGGCCCGGTTCGGACCCCCTGCGCCCCTCCCCCCCCGGCTCCCGGCCCGGCTCGGACCCCCTGCGCCCCTCCCCCCCCCGGCTCCCGGCCCGGCCCGGCCCGGCCCCCCTGCGCCCCTCCCCCCCCCCGGCTCCCGGCCCGGCTCGGACCCCCTGCTCCCCTCCCCCCCCCCGGCTCCCGGCCCGGCTCGGACCCCCTGCGCCCCTCCCCCCCCGGCTCCCGGCCCGGCTCGGACCCCCTGCGCCCCTCCCCCCCCCCGGCTCCCGGCCCGGCTCGGACCCCCTGCGCCCCTCCCCCCCCCCGGCTCCCGGCCCGGCTCGGACCCCCTGCGCCCCTCCCCCCCCCCGGCTCCCGGCCCGGCTCGGACCCCCTGCGCCCCTCCCCCCCCCCGGCTCCCGGCCCGGCTCGGACCCCCTGCGCCCCTCCCCCCCCCCGGCTCCCGGCCCGGCTCGGACCCCCTGCGCCCCTCCCCCCCCCGGCTCCCGGCCCGGCTCGGACCCCCTGCGCCCCTCCCCCCCCCGGCTCCCGGCCCGGCTCGGACCCCCTGCGCCCCTCCCTCCCCAGTGGTCGCCGGGATCCATCTCCCGCAGGGACCTGCTCAGGTCCTGTGGCTCCTCTCCCTCCCCAGCAGGGCCCCTGCCCCCCCCGTATTCCCTGCCAGCTCCTCGGCTCGGGTGTCTACTGGGTTTGCCCTGTGCTCCCAGCGGGCGCTGGTGCCGCTCGGTCTCTCCGAAGTGCCGGGAGCCCTGCCCCTCTGGCACCCTCGGGCGCTGCGGTCCCTCCGGGTTCCCCTGGCCTGGCGTTGGCAGCCTGCTGAGCACCTAGAGCAGCACCGTCCCGGCAGGCGGCAGCTGGTCCGTGCTGCTCTGTCCTGGTCCCAGTGCGGGGAGAGGAGTCTGCCATGTACGCCCCGGGTGGCTCTGGCTTGCCTGGAGGGCGCAGGCGGAGAGGCCAGAGTGGAGGCGCACTGCCAAAGCAGCCAGAGAGGAGCCTCGCCTCTGCACTGCCCGGCGCCCTGTCTATCACAGCCCTGTGTACGGCGCTGGCTGAGCCTGCCTGGCTACGGATTCATGGGGGTACCTGTTCTCGTCAAGAGTTGGGTGTTGCTGACGTGCTTGGCTACGTTGACCCAGAATTGCTTAGAGGTGAGAGTGGGTTATTCTCGTTCCTCTTGGGACTGGGGGTGGGGGAGTGCGTGGCTGGGAATGGCCCAGGTCCAGTAAGCAGGAGCAAGCATTAGAGCTATTAAAGGGCTGCTAAGCCCCCCACACTGTCCACTTCTGTGGTGACAGCTGACACGGGAGCTCAACATCCGTATGATGACTGGCTTTCTTTCCTGGCAGCTTGCGCCTTCTTTTCAGACTTCGTTCCTCAGGCAAACAACTGTGATTTGAGCTATATGGCAAGTCTCTCATCTCTGATAATCTGCTTTCCCTAGTGTTGCTTTTGCGCCATCAGTGGCGGCTGCGTGTATGCAGAGTAGGAGGGGCGTTCTTAACTCTGTGCTGGGCAGAAGTTTGCTCTGTAGCCCGTTGTCAGGCGAGCAGTAAGATGTTTGCGTGCACTGTGACTGGGAAATTCACGTTCTTATTTTAATAAGACCTGGGCTGCTTTGCCCCACACTTTCAGTGACAGTGAGAATTTTGCCTTGGTCTTAAATATAAAATCCTGATCCTATTAAGTCATTTAAGCTATTTAGAGAAGAGATGACTAAATGAGGACATGCTAGAGGTCTATAAAATCATGGTTGGTGTAATAAAGTGATTAGGGAAGTGTTATTTACTCTTTCTTATACCAGGAGAACTTGGGGTCAACCAATGAAATCAACAGGCAGCATGCTTAAAGCAAACAAAAGGATGTGCTGCTTCACACTACGCCCAGTCGATCATGACCTCTCTTCCGGAGGGTGTTGTGAAGGTTAAAAGTGTGACTAGATTCAAAAAAGCATCAAGTAAGTTCCTGGCAGATCCATCAAAGGCTGTTAGCCAAGAACATCAGGAACACAACCTGTGCTCCAGTTCCCTAAACCTATAATTACCAGGAGCTCGAACGGGCTGACAGGAAATGGGCCTTCCAAAACTGCCTTGTTTTTCGCTTCCTCAGAAGCATCTGGTTCTGTCTGCAGGCTATTGGGCTCGGTAGTTTGGCTGTCCTCATGTTCTTCTGTTGCAATCATCTCCCTAAATAATAAGCAGTCATGTGGACCTCAGAGACTAATACACTTCTTAGGTCATGAGTTTCCTCGGATGATTGGAGTAGGAAAAAAGAGTGGAATCCAGGTTTTAGAAGCGGGATGGGAAGGGACGGGTTATCTGAAGGACCAGTTGATGAAGCAGATTAAGTCGAATGTGTCCCATTCCTGCATACATTGAAAGTGGGGAAATTGCTCTTGTAATGAATTAAATAGTTGAGATTTCTGTCAAGGCCGAGGTTAAACGCGTCAAATTTGCAAATGGATTCCATTTCAGATGTCTTCCTCTGTAATCCTGCAGTAAAATTATTTTGTAGGAAAAGGCTACTTCTGAATCTATTGTTGAACGTCCAGGAGGTTAAAGTGTTCCCCTGGAGGTTCGTGTGTGTTCCCTTTCCTGGTGTCAGATTTATGTCAGTTCATCCTTTGGTGCAGACGCTGTCCAGTTGGTCCAGTGTACAAGGCAGAGGGGCATTGCTGGCCCAGGGTGGTGAATATTTTTTTTTTGTGGTTGGGTGGGTGGTTGTAGGAGAAGCCTGGCCTGTTGCCCAAGGCCCTTGAATCTACGAGATTGCGTTCTAGGTTAGGTTGTAGGTTGTCGATGATGCACTGGATGTGTTTAATCTGGGGACTGTAGGCTGTGACAAGTGATGCTCTGTAGTTTTCCGTGCTGGGTTTATCATGAAGTGGGTGACTTGTGAGCGCTCGTCAGCTGCTACACAGCATACAACAGAAACACTAACCCAGGAACCTATCCCTGCAGCAAACCGTGTTGCCAACTGATGTGACAAAGTGGGGTGTGTGGGGATTTGATTTCCTGGGTTGGGTTCATGCGTTTCCCCGATGCCCTGCAGTTTCCCTCAGGTGCACTTGGCAGCATCAGTGCCTGGTGGTAATAGGAGCTCACAGGTGACACCTCTGTTCCCTGGGAAGCAGACAAAGGGGGTAGATGAGGCTTGGCAGTTTGAATGGGAACTGGGAGTTGGAAGGCAGTTAGCCTGGGCTGGGGGAGAGAGACAAAGGGGGGCAAGGCCCTGGCTTGGGGGGCCCCCTCTGGGCCTTCTCTCCCCAAAATGAATTCAACTGACTGTTTCTGGTTGCTGTACCGACAAGTCTGTACTACGCTGTGTTCAAGTTGACTAATAAACCTTCTGTTCTGCCTGCTGAGTGAGAGTCACTCCTGCCTGCGGCCGGGGTGCAGGGCATGGTGACCCCCACGGTCCACGACACAAAATAGCCAGAGATCTATACAAGCAATACCATCACCGAACTTAACCACATCAGCCGTACCATGAGGGGCTCATACACCTGCACATCCACTAGTGGGATCTGTGCCATTGTGTGCCAGCAATGCCCCTCTGCCATGTACACTGGACAGCCTCTGTGCCAAAGGATGAATGGACGTAAACCCGACATCAGGAGGTGGAACTTCTCCCCTAGGCTTAGTGTCATCCAGGAGCTTGCTGAAGGTGCATTCCATCCTCTCAGCCAGGTCATTAATAAAGATGTTGACTAAAACTGGCCCCAGAACTGACCCTTGGGGTTCTCTGCTTGATAGCGGCCGCCAACCAGACATTGAGCCGTGGATCACTACCCGTTGAGCCCGAGGAGCTAACCAGCTTTCTGTCCACCTTACAGTCCATTTATCCCATCCATATGTTCTTAACTTGCTGGCAAGGATACTACAGGGGACCGTATCAAAGGCTTTGTTTAAGTCAAGACGTATTATGTCCACCGCCTTTCCCATATCCACAGAGCCAGCTACCTAATCGCAGAAGTCCATCAGGTTGCTCAGGCATGACTTGCCCTTGGTGAATTCCCGTTGACTACTGCTCATCGCTTTTCTCTCTTCCAAGTGCTTCTTTGAGGATCCCCTTTACGATTTTTCCATGGACTCAGGTGAGGCTGACGGTTCTGTAGTGCCCTGTGTTCTCATTCTTCCCTTTCTAAAGATAGGCACTACATTTGCCTTTTTTTCCCAATTGCCAAGGACCTCCTCCAACCGCCATAAGTTTGTAAAGATAACAGCCAATGGGCTGTGCAGTCACATCAGTCAAATCCTTCCGCACCCTCGGATGCATTAGATCGGGCTCCATGAATTTGTGTGTCCAGCTTTTCTAATTAGTTCTTAACCTCTTCTTTCCCCACCAAAGGCTGCCCACCTCCTTCCTGTTCGGTGCTGCCCAGTGTAGCAGTCTGGGAGCTGACTTTTTCTGTGAAGACTGAGGCAAAAACAGCATTGAGTACTTCAGCTTTTCCCACATCATCTGTTAGTAGGTTAGTGCCTCACTCCGTTAGGGTCCCATGCCTTCCCTGACCACCACCTTATTGCAAATATTCCCGTAGAAACCTTTCTTGTTCCCTTTCACATCCCTTGCTAGATGCAATTCCAACTGCATTTTGGCCTTCCTGATTGCATCCCTGCATGTTCAAACAGTATATTTATACTCTTCCCTCGTCATCTGTCCAGGTTTCTACTTCTTGTAAACTTACATAAGAACGGCCATACTGGGTCAGACCAGAGGTCCATCTAGCCCAGTATCCTGTCTGCCGACAGTACCCAATGCCAGGTGCCCCAGAGGAGGTGAACCGAAGACAATGATCAAGTGATTTGTCTCCTGCCATCCATCTCCCGCCTTCGACAAAAGGCTAGTCACCATACCTTACCCCTTGCTAATAGCCATCTATGGACCTAACCTCCAAATATTTGTCGAGCTCTTTTTTATACTCTGGCCTCCGCAGTGTCCTCTGGTAAGGAGTTCCACAGGTTGACTGTGCGCTGTGTGAAGAAAAACTTTCTTTTATTAGTTTTGAACCTGCTACCCATTAATTTCATTTGGTGTCCTCTAGTTCTTATATTATGGGAACAAGTAAATAACTTTTCAGTACTCACTTTCCCCACACTGTTCATGATTTTATATACCTCTATCATATCGCCCCTCAATCGCCTCTTTTCTAGACTGAAAAGTCCCAGTCTCTCTAGCCTCCCCTCACGTGGGACCCGTTCCAAACCCTTACGCTTAGCGTTTAAGCTCAGCAAAGATTTCACTGTGAAGCTGGTTGCTTATCCTATTTGCTTTTCTTGCTGCACATTGGGATGGTTTGTTCCTGCATCTTCAATAAGGCTTCTTTAAAATACAGTCACGTCTCCTGAACTACTTTTCCCCTCAGGTTAGTGTCCCAGGGGATCCTGCCCATCAGTTCCCCAAGGGAGTCAGTCTGCTTTTCTGGAGTCTTTCTCCCTTTGGTCAGCACCCTGCACTCAACCATCTCATGATCGCAGCTACGCTGATTACCGCTCACATCCACCTGCCCAACCAGTTCCCCCCTGTTCGTGAGCAGCAGGTCAAGCTGAGCACAGCCCCTGGCCGGTTCCTTCCACACTTGCACCAGGAGGTTGTTCCCCCAACGTTCTCCAAAAACTTTCTGGGTTGCTGTATTGGTGTCTTAACAGGTATCGGGGTGATTTGAAATCCCCTATGAGAACCAGGGCCGAGAATCAGTAAAAATCAGTCTGAACAACACCACTTCGCAGGATCAGCTTCATTCTTGGCGCTGGTGGAAGAGGAGAAGGGGATATTGTTGAGAAGACAAGACTAACAGAGCCCTTGGCGGAGTTGTTTTTCCCATTAATTCCCTGTTTTAATCAATCTGCTGTGAGATGTGGCTGAGGTCTTGTTCATATTTAATGTGCACTTATCAGAGGTTAAATTGAAAGACAACGAGTTAGAGTAAACCCTTTGCTACAGTATTAAGTCTCCTGCAAGTGACCTGGCTTAGAACCACACTCCCAGTATGCTGGTCACACCGTCAGTTGGTTATCACAGGGTTGCTCACATTTCCTTCCAGCTTTCACTTTACCTGGACCAACTTCCAATTCCCAAGAAACCTTTACACTGTCTGCTTTGGACCCGTGCAGAGCGCAGCCAATGGTTTCACACTCAGGCAGGTCCTGGCCATCAGGAACTGAAACAAACTGCTGCCTTCCACAGACAAGCAACTTTCCTGATCACTCCCATTCACTGCAGTCCCCACAGACTGCTCAGGGGACGTTTCAGGGAAATTCTCTTCCTCAAGAGCTCCCTCAAACAGCTCACCCTTGTCTGGCTGCACAGGGGCACTGTTCTCTTGAGCCACAACCAACTCCTGGGTTTCACCTACACCCAGAATCATTTCTGGCCGATTCCCACGTAATCCCCTTGGCAGACAGCTAGTACCACTGGACAAAGGTTAAGATCAGTTTCCTCCCTTCTGCTACCAGCTTCTTTATCTTCATCAGGCACCATAACTGCATTGCCCGTCTGCTCGACCTGTGGCCTGGCTAGAGGATGACTCTGGTTTGAGAGTCCTCTCACCCCTCCCAGCAACACCTCAGCATCAGGCAAAGACCAAGCCCCAGAATCGTCTGGTCTCTGGGATTCCCTGATGATACTAACTGGATCAGACCGAGTTAAAGCATCATCCTCCCTAGGAGACAAAGAGGTGGGCCCACTTCCCATCTGGGCTTCAGCAGCACCCAGATCCAATTCTGGGATCTTACCACCCTAGGCTCAGGCAAAGAACCACCTTCCCCAGAAGCAGAAGCACCTTCCTTGCACCAAGGACCAGCGTCCTTATCAGGGATACCACTGCCCATCCCAAAGCCATTAATTCCCTCTGTTCCAGCCCCCATGGCTGGATTCAGAGTCACACCTGGAATGCTCTTTCCGGGTTCCCCCTCCAGCCACCCCAGGCTGGGGAATCCTCCTCAGACAATGGACTAGTTTCCTCATTGGCACCTTTTTCAAATGCAGGCTCTGCTCTGTGCCCAGGCTTACGGCTGCTGTTCAACATAGACAGACAATGGGAGACACTCTCCTTTGTCCCATCCCCTCCGGCTGGTCTTGGGCACACGTCCAGAAGGTGAGACAGCTTCTCTCACAGACAACTGGCTGTTCCCAGTGGACAAGCTGCTTTCCTGCACAGACACACAGGCACCTTCCTCGGCCCAGCCTGGAAAACTCTTCACATGTCTGTCCTGACCACTGGTAGACGATGGGTTGGATTCGCTTCTTCCCTCCTTGAGCTGTGGCAGGCCACTTGGTTCAGAGCTTCGTGCAGTCCAGGGTTTCCTGCCCCGATCTGGGCTCACCCCTGCAGGAGTTTCCTTAGCCCTCAGCTCTGCCATTGCACATTCATGCTGCCTTGTCCAGCTCCTTTAATCTCAGTTCCATTTCGGTGTGCTGCTGCCTCACAGTGGAGTTGCTGAGCGTGGTCGCAGGCTCACAGGCCAGTGCCTGCACACCCCATGATTCCTGGGAGAATCCCCTCAGTGTGTTTAGACTCCTTGTGGGTCACACGTTCCCCGGGGTTAGGCCATAGGCCCCTCTGCCCTCTGGGACCGACTCCAACAGACTCCCAGAAGAACCCTTTCCTGGGGTTGACACCCGCTCTCAAGGACCACATCTTGGGAAGAACTCCTTCAGCGTGTCAGCCTCCTTGCGGGTCACTCGTTCCTGGGGGTTAGGCCCTCAGCCCCTCCGCCTTCTGGGACCGACTCCAACGGACTCCTAGGCGTAAGCCCTCCTCGACTGTGACGCCTTCTACCGAGGACCATGAGCACACGCTCTTAGGTTCAGCCACAGGCCCCTCTGCCTTGGGGAACTGCACCTCACTGCCCGTCAGCACACCTGGGTCCCCCCTTCTTCCTCCCCCCCCCCCCCCCGTCACTTACTGCTGGATGCTTCGTCCTCGGGGTGCAGCACATCCCACTCCTGGCACCAGTGTGATGGGGTTCAGGGTCCCCAGGCTCTGCACCCTGTCTGCAGACGGGAGTGACTCTCCCTCAGCAGGAGAGCAGCGCGTTTATCAGGTGACAGGACACAGCGTGGTACAAAGCGAGGGCTTCCAAATATGAGTTGTTTGCCTCCTCTCCGTGCAGTGAGCAGTGTTGCCAGCCAGGCCTGCAGATGCCTCGCCAGTAATTAAAAACGTGCTTTTGGAGACGCCTAAAGCGAGGGGAGCTTTTGTGTCTTGTGAAACCGGGTGGTTGGTGCAAGGATTGACATTCGTAGCCGAGAGCTCTGAGCTGCAGCTGCTGGTAGATGCCCTGTGAGGGTAGAGGACCCTAATGTGTGCGGCTCAGCTCTCTGAGCATCCAGCCAGGCTGCCTGATTACAGCCTGGCGTAGTGATGGCTTCCCCTTCCTGCCCCCTTTGGAATGGCAATCACAGAGGGTTACGTTGAAAGTTTGAGGCTCACCTTTAAGGCCTGACTTCCTGAGTAGCTCATGCGGAAGCTCGTTCTCTGGGCTCCGCTAGCAGTCCTGTGACTCGTGCCCCTGGGGTGGGGAGGGGGGAGCAGCTGAGCTGCACCTTTTTGCTCCGTGACTCGCTGCAGGGAATGGAAAAGTGCAGTGACCTCATTTGTCCAAGGCTGCCTGGCTCACGAGAGCCGCGAAGAGCACTGCCTCTGCCCCCAGCCCCAGCGTGGAGCCCCTGGGAATGGCCCAGAAGCCCAGCAGCTCCATGCTGGGGCCATCAGCGAAGAGCATCTTCCCCCCACCCCTTGGCCGTGTGGCTCCATGTTGGGGCTGGGAGAGAGGCACCCTGCAGCCCTCTACCTCTCCCAGGCTGTGGTAGCTTCATGCTGGGGCTGGGGAAATGTGCCCCTCTCCCACCCTGGCACCCCTTCCCTTGTCCCTACCCAAGCTTGCCTGCCTCGGCACTGGCTTAGGGGCCTGTGCCCCTCTCCCAGCAACGGAGAGGCACCTCTCACCTGCCCCAAGCAGCTGCGGCGACAAAGATCTGTGGGTCGTCCTTTCTCCCTCGGGCAGCCTGCACCCTGCTCCCCTCGTCCCTGTCCCTGACCCAGCCGAGGCCTCTCCTGCACCCCACCCGTGGCTGTCCCCGCACAGCGTGTGCTGAACGGCTCGTGTTCTGTGGTACGGCCCCTCCTTACGGGTGCACAACACAAGTCGTGCCGTGCTTAGACGCGCCAAATGAGAGGGACGCTGGAGACAAGCTAAGGGAGCGGCTTCTGTGCTGCTTTCGTTTGTGTCCCTATTCATTTGTAAACCTCCGAGAGAACAACGCTAACGTCCTGTTCGGTTACAAACAGCCGCCGCTCCCGAGGTGCTGTAATGCTCAGCTCCTGCTGCACGGTCAAGCTCCCTCCAAGGCCTCCGTCAGGTTGGAATGAGTGTTGGGATTCCCAGTGGGTGGGCCTGGAAACTAGAGCATGGTGAGACCCAGCGACGTGTCGGCACTCGGAACCGAGCCCATCTTCGGACTGCAGCTCCTTTCTCTAACCTGTAGAGACACGGTCGCGTGAGGATGGCACAAACGTTCGTGTCAAAAAGGGCTTTCTCGCTGCAAGCACGATGGTGTAGTTCCACTGGCTAATTTCTTTGGGGATTAGAATGTAGGTCGGACCTCCCTGGTCCAGCATCCTAGCACCAAGCTTTCCTGCCTGCCTCAGCCCTGCTCCCTGGTTCCCCTCCCGGCTCATGGCCTGCTCCCAACCCCAGCCGCTGGGCTGCCACCTTCCTGGCCATGGCTCCTGAGCCACTGCTGGTCCTGGTCCCCCTCTTGTCAGCCTGGCTGTGGCTGGCTTCCTGGCCTGGCCACCAGGCTGCTGGCTTCCTGGGTACTGCTGGTTCTTCTGCCACCAGCCCAGCTGTGGCTGCCTGGCCTGGGCTGGGGCCCCCTGTCGCTGCGCCCCCCTCCCCACCAGCCACTGGGCCTTTCTTGTCCAGCATCAGCCAGACAATGGATATTGCTGGACCAAAGAGTCCCACGTTTCAGAAGTTGAACCTGTCCAGCCATCTGCTTATGGGTGTTTGGGAAGCTGAGCTCCGGTGAGGAAGATTGGCCATTGACTCTTTCTATGACGTGTTAGTTTGTAGCTTTCGTGCCTGAGGCTTGTTGTATGAATTGTGGTGGTTTGTCAGGGCTGAGGCAGTCAAGGTATTAATACGACACGTTCGCTGTCCAACACTGTGAACCATTTTAAACAAGGTTTGGTAAACGGAGCCCTCAGCCCATACCACGGTAAACGCACTGTTAGAAATCCTGTAAAGCCTTTTACTAAAGGTACAGAAGGAGGATCAACCGTAAAGCATTTGAAATATAAAGTATTAACAGAGGTTGTTTTAAAAAACATCCCTCGTTCCGTTTTCTTGAGCTGGAGAGTTGTTAGAAGAAACCCCTGGGTTTGACAGTCTGTCAGATGGTAACAGTGGTGGCAGTAACAGCCCTTTGGCGGGGACGGAGGTAAGAAGTTTGTTGAGGTGGGCTGGCGGCGCTGCTACCGTTGCTAACATCTGAGCCCGTTTCCTAAGAAGGCGAAACAAGACAAACCCACCGAAGGGAAGGAAAAAGAACAGTGAAAACGGCAAATGCGGCGTTTCTCTCTGTTTTTGACTTTCCCTTCTAACCTCCCAGTTGAGAAGCCGCAGGCCCAGCACGTGGCCTTATCAGGTGCACCAGGGCCTGGCGAGCTCACACCCTCTTTGGGTGGGGCACGGCATTGGTTTTAGCCGCTCCGCGGGTGCTGGGTTACAGCAAATGGCAAAACGTGCCGTTTTGGCTGCATAAGAGGCTGTCGGTAAGCTGCAGGAAGAAGGAGGGGGCTTGTCTCATCTCTGAGTCGAGCTTAGGGTTGGGGTGAATGTGGAGGCCCAAACTTTAGAGCAGCCACTGGGAAATTTACCCAGGTTCACGCGATGCCGCCACTCGATGCCTGCGCTCAGTGTGAGCGTTTGTGGGCCGGATGTGTTCTACGTTGCCCCGGTGAACGTCCTGTAAAACAGGAGCGACTCGCCTGGAAGGGGCTGATCAGCCGGGAAAGTTCTGGACAGTGGTTTTGAAGTGATCGAGACTGAGCTGCCTGGAAACCCCCAGCTAGGTCAGAACTGCGGGGCTCTGAGCTGCCTGGGCTGTGAACACATGAGTAACCTCGCCCGGCGTCTCACCGAGAGGCATCCAAAGCAGCTTGTGACTCAGACACCAAGGCTGCGAATGAGCGGTGGGCCTGTGACTATCCTTGAGCTTCCCTCTGCTCAGTAACTAGAGCGCTGGCTGCCCCACAAGACCAGGGCTGTCCTGAGGCGTGATGGGGCCCTCCCTCCACAGCACTGCGAAACCGGCGTTCCTGTGCCTGAGGGCAGCTGGGGGTGGAGGGAATGGGGCCTTTTTAGAGCTGTGGCTTTATGACCGCACTGATGAAGTCATAGAATCATAGAACAGTAGGACTGGAAGGGACCTCGAGAGGCCATCGAGTCCAGCCCCCTGCCCCAGTGGCAGGACCAAGAACTGTCTGAACCATCCCTGATAGACATCTACCTAACCTGATCTTAAATATCTCCAGCGATGGAGATTCCACAACCTCCCCAGGCAATTTATCCCACTGTTTGACCACCCCGACAGTTAGGAACTTTTTCCTAATGTCCAACTTAAACCTCCCTTGCTGCAGTTTAAGCCCATTGCCTCTTGTTCTATCCTCAGAGGCCAAGAAGAACAAGTTTTCTCCTTCCTCCTTATGACACCCTTTTAGATACCTGAAAACCGCTATCATGTCCCCCCCGAATCTTCTCTTTTCCAAACTAAACAAGCCCCATGGTTTAATCTAAGCTCCTGTCGGCTAACACGGTAAATTCAGACACTGCCGGTAAAGACCTGGAGCTGGCGAATGCACATTACGTTGCTTCGTTGCTAGACAAATGGCTCTTTCGCGAGCTCAGTGTTCCGCCACAACAGGCGTGTCAAACTCGAATCTAGCTGAGAGCTGCACAAATAGAAACCGATCGCTTTCAGGCTACCAAAGACCACGTGCCTCTGTCAGAAAGTCAGTATTATAGATTGTTTTAGGTATATTTTGTAATGTTTTTTCGGGTTTAGTTTGAATATAATACAATAATTGTACTTGAGCATTTAATACACAGTGTGAATTTTATTGTTTGATAATTTCGTAAAATTGGATGTGTAAAATCGCTTGCTAATATGTCACTTTTAATTGGAATATAAATTTAAGGTGCAGGAGGAAGAAGGGAAGGAAGAAGTGGTGGGGAAAAAATATCAATCAGCGAATGAAACTGGCGGACTATATTGGTGGAATAGGGTCAGTAGGGATATGGGGCAAATAAGCGGATGGGCTGGCGACCCGGTTGTTCAGATGGAGGGGCTGGAGAGGGTGGGGGAAGATAAGACAATGTTGCCGAGCCAGGGGCTGGAGTGGGGCAAGGCGGTGGCGGAAGGCGGAGGACAAGGCGTGGGCACAGGGGAAGTGAAGGGAAGGAAGAGATGAGTAGGCAGCAGGGCTGTAGGAGGATGGGGCTGGGGAAAGAGGAGGGGAGGAGGACTGGTGGGAAATGGAGTGAGTTTGTGCTTGGGTGGGTGAGGATGGGGGCAGTGATGGATAAGCCCCGGAGCCAACCTGCCCTGCCTGCCTGGCGCTCCTGGCCCCCATGCCCTGACCCCATCTCCCTGGCAGGAGTAAGAAGCGGGGGATGTGCTCCGGCCCAGGGCCCTGTGACCCCCTAATCTGCTCTGATGGGGGGTGGGGGGAGGAGAGGAGGCAGCAGAGGGGTTCCCTGCTTACCGAGGAGGCCGTTGCTGAAGCCACCCCCGAGGCAGCCGGCCGAGCCCCAGGCCCAGTGACGGTGGAGGCTGACGTTGGGCAGGAGGAGGAGGGCCGGGGAGCGCAGGTGCTGGAAGGGAGCCTGGAGCAGCAGCAGGCCGTGGCACAAGCCTGGAAGCTGATGGCGGTGGTGAGCGGGGCCGAAGCGGGTAAGTCCCCGTCCTGCTCCTGCTGCCCCGGTGCTGGACAGGCTCGTGCTAAGGGCTCTGGCCGGCTTCGTCGCTGTTCAGTTAACTGGGCCCTGTCCAGGCGAAGCAGAGCCAGAGAACAGGGAGAAGAAGAGGCGGGTGCATGGACATTAGGACCCGGCGGTGCCTCATGTCTCCTGGCGCCCTGCTCAGCCGCGGGTGGGTAAGGAGGGCTCTGTACGTGGCTGGTGAAAACCAGCTGCGGTCGGTGCACTGCTCCTTCTTGGGCAAAGCAATGCAAACCCTGCCAGGAGAGCGAGAGCCTGGACTCAGTACGGGAAGGGACAATCTACTCGCAGGTCTGCGAGGCAGCTGTGGCCTAAGGCAGGGGTGCAGGAGGGTCTGGGCTGTGACCTGGGGCAGAGAGTTGGGGTGCCAGGTGCATGCTCTGGCCAGCAGCCCGGTGGGGCCCTGAGACTGGCTCGCTGTCGGCCGCGTCTCCCCATGCTGCTCAAAGCAGCTGGCCGCTCCGTGCAGCGTGCCCCTGGGGAGGAGGGATGTCTCTGGGCGCTGCCTTTGCCCTCAGCACGCTCCACGCAGCTGCCATTGGCTGGAAACCTGGAGCCCCTCCTTCCCCCGGGTGCTCTGCTTGGAGACCCCTGGCCCTGGCTTGGGGAAGCAGGCAGGACATTGGTGGCCCAGGGGATTGTGGCAGGCCACACCTGGCCCCTGGGCAGTGTTCCCTGTCAGCTGGGCACTTGTACAGCCCCTCAGGAGAGCTGCCAACACCACCCAGCTGATCAGAAGAGCTCCCCCTGCTAGGTTCTGGGGGCGCCCGCCCCCCGGCGCGTGGTTCGGTGCCGCTGGGTTTTGGGGGCGCCCGCCCCCCGGCGCGTGGTTTGGTGCCGCTGGGTTCTGGGGGCTCCCGCCCCCCGCGCATGGTTCGGTGCCGCTGGGTTTTGGGGGCGCCCGCCCCCCGGCGCGTGGTTTGGTGCCACGAGACTTGTTTTTCCACACAGGAAAGGGAAAAGTCCACCCCGGGATGGACAAGCTTGAGGGGGGGCAACGTTGCCTGTGGGCCGTGTTTCGCCAGCCCCTGCTGGTCTCAGCTCCTGGACCGCTGCTGCAATTGTGCCCTTGTTAATGTGAGTCGCTGGCGCCTTCGGGGGGCTGTTTTACATCCCCTCTGCGTGTGACTCCCCTCCCAGCTGGGTGGAGGTGGGGATCCGTTTCCGTGCTCTGGGCTTTACTCTGCATAGTCCCTTTCACCTGCACTACATCCACAGGCCCCTCCTGTGCCCGCCAGCCTGCTGTGGGAGGCCAGTGGCGTCCGAGGGGAGAAGGACAAGGGAGCAGAGTGAAGACCAGCAGGTGCACTTGGAAATGAGGAGGAGAAGTGCGGGGCGGGGGCAGTAACAGGAAGGCAAATTGGGACCCCCGCACAGACCTGCAGCTCTCAGAAAGCGGGAAGACGGGGCTGCAGCTGGAGAAGAAGCTGATGCTGGGTGGAAGCGCAGAGAGAGAATATTCAGGAGTTAGACTGAACATGTCTCTCCGGGCTTCAAAATGTGCAGTCGCAAAGCTGGGTCGGGTTTCTGTGAGCAGTGAATTGAAAGCAGAGCCAGCTGCACCCCAGCCATTTCCCCGCCTGGAGCGTTGGAACCAGCCGTGCCAGCTGACTCCCACATTCCCACTGCCTGTGAGACTCGGGAGGTGTCCCCCTGCTCCAGCAGCAGCATGGAGAGGCCGAGTGCTGCAGGCAGTAAATAAAATCGAACGCCCATTTTGAGACCACTAATGTGTGGTAAACCCGGGATGCTTACTTGGGTTTAAATGATTGAAACCTGTGCCGGGCACTAGAGCAAGATCCCTTTCCGTCTGTTGGTAACAGCTTGTTGTTGCCGATAACAGGAGTCGTTGCATCGTACGTGAGCTTTGCGTGTGTGATGCAGCTTTTAGCCAGAATACAAAATAAGCCACGGTGCTGGTTCTCTGCTGCAACTAAAGGGTCTGCTCGGGGGCCAGCGGACAGGTTTTCACCCACAAACCCGTAGTCCTAGCAGAGCTTTACTGGTCTTCTCCGTGGCAGCCTCAGCGGCTGGGAATTGGCACCAGCCTGGAGAGAGACCTGCCTTCTGCCACTCCCACCCCAGGTGGAGTATGGAGTGAGTGGGCTGGCAGTGCCCAGAGCTCTCCAGGCTGTGGGAGTTCATTCATTCTGCTAGCCCGGCGCTTCTCAGCACCCCAGTTCTCACACACAGGACAGCTTGTCAACACAAGGAGCAGGTCCGGTGGAGGGCAGCCAGAATGATTAGGGGGCTGGAGCACATGGCCAACCAGGAGAGGCTGAGGGACTTGGGGTTCTTTAGTTTACAGAAGAGAAGACAGGGGCAATTTGATAGCAGCTTTCAACTTCCTGAAGGGGAGCTCTAAAGGAGGTGGAGAGAGGCTGTTCTCAGTGGTGACGGGTGGCAGAATAAGGAGCAATGGTCTGAAGTTACAGAGGGAAGATTGTAGGTTGACTGTTAGGAAAAGCTCATTCCCCAGGTGGGTGGGGAAGCACTGGAATGCGTTGCCCAGAGAGGTGGTGGAATCTCCATCCCTCGGGGTTTTTAAGTCCCGGCTTGACAAAGTGCTGGCTGGGATGACTTAGTTGGGGTTGCTCCTGCTTTGGGCAGGGGACTGGAGTCGATGACCTCCTGAGGTCCCTTCCCCAGCCTTAGGAGTCTGGGATTCTAGGGCGTGGAACAGTGCAGAGCAAGCCAGAGTTAACTCTTTGGGCTGCAAGGTGACTGCCGTGTCTACGGCCCTGCATGGTAGTTGTGTTACCAGGAGGTGCGCTCAGTTGAATTTTCAGCCCCATCAGTTATTTCCCATTGCATCAGCTGCCTTGGAGTCTTGTCTGTGTTTTCTGAGTCGCTGGGATCAGCATAATAATGGCCAGTGAAACCTTTGATGGACCCGGCTAACAGCAGCAGCATAAAGGTGATGTACTTTGGAATTCTGAGAGAAATCCTTTGGGCCCATGTCTCTTGGGTGGTCTTAGTGCCTTCCACAAGCCTTGGAGAAACAAGGTACAGGCTACATGATGGCCACTGCCTCGTGAGTGCACTGAGCAGCCCGCCTCGCACTGAAGTGAACAGGAGCTGAAGGGGTCACAGCACCTTGGGACGAGCCCCTAAACGTGCAGGGGGCTCGCTGTCACCAGTGTGCTCTTCTGTGACTAACTTTGAGCTGGGTGACTGGCTTCTGCCTCAGCCCACGTCAGCTGAGCTTTTGGGGCTGGTGGGACAGGCAGGCTCTCTTCCCAGGTTTGATGACCGATCAGCCACTGCAGCACCGTTGTGCCTGGTTAAAGAGTGCGCCTGTTTCCGTAGGCATGTGCTCTGCGGAGCCCCAGGGGAGTGAGGTCCTCACAGATGACGGCTGATGCATCAGAATCCATGCAGAAGATTGCATGGGCATGTGACTGTTAAATGGCTGTGTTCAGAAAAGCCCAAGCCAGCTTGGAATGAGCTAAGCAGCTCAAAGTCCCACCCTGAAGTAATATCAGCGAGGTGGCTGTGTTAGTCGGTAGCTTTGAGAACAACAAGAAGCCTTGTGGCACCTTGTAGGCAAACAGCTATTTTGGGGCACGAGCTTTCGTGGGCAAAGATGCATGTGTGCCGAAGCAGGTAGCTTTGGAAGGTTTCTCACTCGGTGTTTTCTCTCTCTCAGACTACTGCATGAATCCACAGACTGTCTTGTTGCTCCGAGTCATTGCTGCTTTCTGCTTCCTTGGAATCATCTGCAGCCTTTCAGCTTTCCTCCTGGATGTGTTTGGACCCAAGCACCCGGCCCTGAAGATCACCCGACGCTATGCCTTTGCTCACATTCTCACAGGTAACTCCCAGGGCGTTCGCACCTTGCTGAGGCTGGTTAGGTGAGCAAAGCAGCTCGGCGCCATCAGCTGCAGCGTGAGAGAGCGGAGTTGGTATCTGACTTCGGGCCCTTGTTTGCTATCCGCCAGCTGCACCTCCGAGCGTGGCAAACAGGGATAGCAAAGGGGTTTTCCCTGCCCTCCTACCCAAGGACGGCTGACCTCTGGCAGGTCCCCATTCTCCGCTGCAGGGCTCTTCCCCTCTGTCAGCGCTGAGCGTTGTTAGAGTCGAGAGCCATCTACTAGACCCCATGTGCCCCCTGCCCTACTTCTGAGAGATGCCTTTAGGGGCTGAACGCTCTAGTCCTGACTCCCAGGCACGTCCAGCTCCTCCTGAAAGCCCACTTTGCCCATGATTTCTTCCAGCCTGTTCTGGCTTTTATCGCCTGTGCCCACTGCACCTTCACTTGACAGACGCTGCCACGCTGTGCGTGTTCGGGATGCGTTGCTGGATGCAGTGCTGTGCCCAGCTGTGGGGCTGGGCCTGAGCATCTGGCACTTTGGTTTAGTTCGGGGTGGGTTCCCAGGAGCCTCGCTGCTCTTTTCTGACTAGCTAGTAGACGAGTTTGCTTCTTCCTTGGTGACTGACTCCCTCCTCTCTCGCTTACCCTTGGTGGCTGCTGGTCACAGTTTTGCAGTGTGCCACAGTGATCGGATTCTGTTACTGGGCCTCGGAGCTGATTCTCGCACAACAGCAGCAGCACAAAAAGTACCATGGATCTCAGGTCTACGTCACCTTTGCTGTCAGCTTTTACCTGGTGGCCGGAGCTGGCGGAGCCTCTATCCTCGCTACAGCTGCCAACCTACTTCGCCACTACCCAACGGAGGAGGAGGAGCAGGCGTTGGAGCTCCTGTCCGAGATGGAGGAGAATGAACCTTACCCAGCGGAGTACGAAGTGATCAACCAGTTCCAGCCGCCTCCTGCTTACACACCATAACGCTGCCGGTGAGCCCGAGCGGGTGGCGCGAGGCTCCCTTCCGGCCTCTGAAACTAACTGCCCTGCTCTTGCGGGCACTGCTCAGCTGTGCTTCACTCGCTGGCGCCTTGCTCACTCTCACGCTCTCCCCCCAGGGCGAGGACCAGCTTTAGACCAGCAGTTTGTTTCTATAGAGCCCCTACAAAGCCCCCTTGTTTTACGGCCTTGGTTGTCTTATTTGTATCTCCCACTCCCAGGCACTGTCCGTGTCTTGCATTGCTGAAATAAGACTTAACCAGCATGATTGCAGCAGCTCCCGCACTCGATCTGTGTTCCTCCAGTGCTCCCACTCACCAGCAAGGTGTGAGCCTGCTCAGCTGTGCAGGAGTGGAACCACGGCTGTGTGAGACGCGCATGCGCACGCGGAGGGGGACAGGAGGGTTCGGAGGCAGTGGGTTCCACAGTCTCAACAGTGATAGTAAAGCCCTCATTCACATTGGCTCGTACCCCGCCGTGGAGGTGAAAGTCATACGGATGCCTCTGATAGAGGCGGATTCTGCATGCTTCTGCGATTATCTGGGCAGCCTCGGCTCAGCCTCTGGAGAGCTGTGAGGCAGTGGTAAGCGCACCTGCTGGAGCACCAGGCACCTTGCTACAGCAGAAACTCACCGCTATGAACTAGTGTGTAGAGAAATTCCTGTGTGCTCCATCGCGTGCTATGAGAAATGATTAGCAGATCGGCTCCCCCTGCTTCCTCCACTTCGCACGTGGGGTCCTGCCATTCACACAAGCATTTTGCACTTTATTCTCTGAGGTCACAGCCACCCCTCCCACCCCCCGACTTCAGGGGGCCACTGTGGAACTTGGTAGGACCGGCTGCTATATACTGCACCAGTTAAGCAGCCCTCGGATCAGTTTGCAAGTATTAGGTCACAGCTGGGTGAAAACTGTTCTAAGTTCAACTGTGGTATAGAGGGAGCTGTCAATACCTGTTCAAGTCCAGCTCCCAGGGATCCCCCAGCCTGGTGCCAGCAGGTGGAGCTAGGCCAGCGCTTAGTCTGTTTGGTGTTCGAGAGAACAATATTCACAGTAGCACACATGGAGCGTGTTTGCAAACTGTCTCCGTGCAGACCTGGTCTGGTGTTGAGGTGTGCGTGGCCCTTTTCCTTCCATCTCTCCTCTTTTGTCCTTTGCACCCTTCTCTTTACACAGCCCAGTCTCCCAGGCTGCGACCCATCAGCCAAACGCTCACAGGAACCACTACAGAACAGTGCAAGCGGCACTGGCCTGGGCTCCCTTCGCCCCACACATCAGTAGTGCGACGTCATAGTGCCAGGTCAGCTGGGAAGGAGCCGGTAACGCCCGGTTATGTACCTGCACTGTGCCAGTCTCGATCACAGTGATTGTAGGACCAGCATAGAGCACCGAGTACCATGGAAGGGGAAGCTGTGAGGTGACCACTGCTCCATGGAGGGCATTGCTTTGAAAGTGGCCTGCATGTCACTGAGTGCTGAGTGGGGATGGGGGATTGCTCTTGGGAAGTGCTGGCTTGACCCTGATGATGCAGGGCCTGGCCTGAGTCACTTTAGTACAGGCCCTCTGCAGCTTGTAACGCTCAGGCCGTTCCCAGGGGAGCCCCTCGCTCTTTGAATGTCTGATCCTGATGTGTTGCCAGGACTTGTGTTCAGCTTAATCCTTTGCCTCCTGTATTTGCAGCAGTGTTGGCAACACAGGAAAGATCTTCAGCGTAAGCCAACATCCAGGCTTCAGCTGCTAGGCTGTAGTAAAGAATGTAAGACATTGTCTCTCCTCACCCCCTGCATCATCTTTACCTGCTTAGGGAAAGCAGGAATAGATTGAAAATTGATTCTGGAGAGTTACCAGGGACTTTCTCCACAAAAAGCCTTGGAGGACAAAGAGTACTGAGTAGACAAGGTGTCCGATAAAGGCGATGTAGAGCTTCGAGGGGACTCAGCTGGCAAAGAGGCAGCCTGTGGTAACAGTAAAGGGGTTTTCTCCAGGAAGCAATTAAATGCCTTAGCTTTGCTCCTCTTTTGCGCTTCTTTGGGGTGCTCAGCTTCATGCTAGCTGTTCTGCCTGCAGCCAGAGCGCCACTGGTGAGGTCCTCGGGCTGTCTCCTGGCTGCCCCGGTCCCGCTCTCCTACTGAGCTACAGTCCAGATATGGAACAAACTCCACAGTAAGCTCTGTGCCTAGCCTGAGTGGAAGATGTTCTGGGGTTTTTATCTGGAGATACACCAGTCTTGTAGAGCTGGAAGGGACCTTCAGAGGTCAAGTCCAGTTCCCTGCCCTCGCAGCAGGACCTATCGCCATCGCTGACAGGTTATTTTTCTTTTGTTAATCTGTTTGCCCCAGATGCTTCAATGGCCCCGTCAAGGGCTGAGCTCACAGCCCTGGGTTTAGCAGGCCAATGCTCAAACCACGGAACTATCCCTCCCCCTACCGCTGAGAGAAAGAGGGTGTGGCTTGTGTGAGGAAAAATAACCTTTGCGTAAAAATTGTTGTAAAATACTTTAATTATCCCCAATAACTGATCCTGGAGCTTGAGAACGCTACAAGAAATCGGGGTGGGGGGTGGGCGGGTTGAAGTCATTCCCAGCTACTCCGCACAACTTTCTCTTCCTCTTTCCTGAGGAGGGAAAGCAGAACAGGCAACAATGTGCGGAAGGGACTTGGAACCATTTCAGGAACCTCGTCTCATCTTTTCTCTCCCTGGGATTTCACAAGTGGTTTACAGGTGATTCATGTATTCAGTCTTAGTATGAGCCTTTGCACACCATTAATATCATTCACGAGGCACTGGTGGCTTATGTAAATTCAGCTCTATGTTCTGATTTTTTTTCTAGAGAAAATAAAAAGGTTGTAACTAGTCTCTGCACTCGTTATTTCAGACAAGATTAAATACCACAGTTCTGAGGAGCAAGGGGTCGCTCTGGTAATAGTTGGCACTTCTCGTTTGTAAGACGTGTTTAATAAGCTGCCTAACTTGTCTGAGATGTTAGGAGATTCTCCACTTTACAGAAGGCGAAATGATGAAAGAGAAGTTAGGTGATTAACCCAAACAGGTGCACAGTTCAAGCTAGAAATTGGGCCTTCCTTGCTGCTAGCCCTGTACTAGATTTGAAAGTGGTTGTTGCTTTATGTTCCATTGACTCACACGCTTCAGGCTGCAAGCCCGCCAGAGGTCAGAAGGGGTTCTCCTTCCATGTGCCTCATTGCACGACTGAAGGGTGCCTTCCAGGGGCTGAGCTGTGTTAGAACGAAGCCTCAAGACCAACTGCTGGAACCTTGAGTGCGCATGCCACAGGTCAGTGAGGTTTTTGCCTTGGCATTGTGGATGAACGTGGCTCTAGGAGGCTGTGTCTGCACTTGGCCAAAATTTTGAAAGGGCCATGCTAATGGCCAAATTGGAGAATACTAATGAGGCGCTGAAATGAATGTTCATCCTGGCTACCTGTGCACTGATTACTCCTGTTAGGTTGGATCCTGCCCTAAGGATGTGTGTTTGGGTGTGAGAAGACTCAGGTGCTTAAAGAATGCAAAGCCTTATGTTTGCTTGGAGCCATTCTACAGCTGGGCTTATTTAGTTTGCAAAAGAGAAGACTGAGGGGTGATTTACACACACATCTCATAGAGCTGGAAGGGACCCTGGCAGGGGACTGAACTCGGTGACCTCCCCTCTTTTTTTTTTTTTTTAAATCTAATTGCCCCAGATCCCTAAATGGTCTCTACAAAGATTGAACTCTTAACTCTGGGTTTATCAGCTGTCAATTTCCCAAATTTAATAGCAGCCTTCAGCTTCCTGAGGGGGAGCTCTAAAAAGGATGGAGAGAAACTGTTCTCAGTTGGTGACAGACAGCAGAACAAGGAGCAATGGTCTGAAGTTACAGGAGAGGAGTAGGTTGGATATTAGGAAAAACTACTTCACCAGGGCTGAGTCGACAGTTGCATTCCTCTTCCCAAAGAGTAATGCAAATGAGGAAAATTGAAAATGCAAATGAGGTGCAGATTTGTATATCTGCTGCCTCATTTGCATAGTCTACTTTGAAAAGAGCTTCTTTCGAAAGAAGAAAACCAGTGTAGATGCTGCTCTTCCTAAAGTAAACCCCATCTTCGAAAGAATCCTTCCCAGAAATAAAGGGAAGAAGGATTCTTTTGAAGATGGGGTTTACTTTCAAAAGAGCAGCATCTACCCCCGTTTTCTTCTTTTGAAAGAAGCTTTTGAAATTAGAATAGGCAAGTGAGGTGCCACATATGCAAATCTGTGCCTCATTTGCATACCTTTTTGGAAAGAGGAATGCAAGTGTAGATAGCCTGGGAGGGTGGGGAAGCACTGGAGTGCATTGCCTAGGGCAGTGGTGGAATCTCCATTCCTGGAGGTTTTTAAGTCGTGACTTGACATAGTTCTGGCTGGGCTGACTGAGTTGGGGTTGGTCCTGTTTGGGGCAGGGAGCTGGACTCAATGACCTCTTGAGGTCCCTTCCACGCCTGTGATTCTAGGATCTTGGACTGAATCTATCCCTTTAGTGTAATAGAATGCAGTCACAGATGTGGGTCCTATTAGAGCTAGGAAACTTATTAACATTAATGTTAAAAAATATTTACATAATGCAAAGGTTAAAGTGTCTATATCTGGGTCTAGGGCTTAGATGACCAACAAAGTTCCTTTTAGAAGTCACAAGAGACACCGTACAAAATCAATAACTCAAATTTGAGTAAATTTAACAATACGGTGTCAGTTTCAGCATCCAGTTATTCGTGAAAAGTTGTGGAAGGCAGATCTGTCAATCAGGGAAGACTGATTCTTGGCAATTAATAATATACTCAACTGCTATTTAAATGCTTGGTGTTAAGGGAAAGGCAATAAACTGCTGCAGTTAGCACCAGTGGTACAGAAGGGCTGTAACTGGATCAGTCACTATTACTGTTTGCACTGGTGAATGTGGGTGTGAAGGTGAATGGGCCATCAAATTGCAGGAAGGACATGTCTGCTTGAGCTCAGGCTTTCCACAACCTCAATCCCTCCTAACACCAACTCCACCTTCTGGCGGAGCAGGGCAAGTTGTGTGTCAGTGGGCTCCAGGGGGCAAAAGCTGCCCCTGCTGCAGCTATCCTAGGCTGAGAAGAGGAGTTCCTCTTCAGCTGGGTGCAGGCTGTGTTGTACCATCCTTCGGACGCCCTTGGGGGTGCAGTTGGTAAGGGAGAGTGGCCACAAATACAATTCTCACAGGTTAGCCTCGCTGGAGGGCTGGACCTATGCAGAGGTGGAGAGGGTCGGAGCGGGTGGGGGCCCAGGGTGCATTAACATAAGGGCACAAGGGGCTGTTGTCCTGGGCCAGCTCCGTAACTGCACTTGTTTAAACACTTCTCTTTAAAGCATGGTTTCCCAAACTGGGGGCGGGGCTGAAGAAATTCTGGGGGGGGTGAGGTGACCAAGCCCCCCCATAATTCCCCTCCACCTGAAGAAAGATCTGTCCTTTGCTTCCTGCTCTCAGCCCCTGCCATTTCATGTGGGCAACCTGGCACAGCTGCTATAAAAAGCAGGCAGACGACAAAGACCCAGGTAGAACTAGCTGCCTTCTGGAAATGAGAGCGAGTGTGGGTTGGGGGGGGAAGGAGGCTAGGGTTGGATGGGGGGCTGGGGTTGCCTGGCTTTGTAGGAGGGCAGGGGAGGGGCTTGGGTGGGTAGCTCATAGGTCTTGCAGGGCTCAGGTGGCTGGCGAGCTCGGACCTGTGGGGCTCAGGCACCTGGTGCCAGCGGCATGGGGCTTGGGCTGCTGGGTGGCTGGCCCCAGTACCGTGGGACTCGGGCAGCTGGCCCCGGCGGCGTGGGGCTGGGGCGGGGGGCTTGGGTAGCTGGTCTGTGGCTGGGGTGGGTGACTGGGCAGCTGGTCCCCGCAGCGCGGGGCTCAGGCAGGTAGATGGCGGGGCCCATCGGCTGGCGGGGGAGCGGGTGGCTGGTGCGGTGCTTTGGAGCCTGGCATGGGGCTCAGGCGGGCGGCTCTGCAGAACCTGGCTCGTCCTTGACAGACTGACAGCGCCGCGCACCAATGGGCTGTCCCCTCGGCACCCAGAGCCGCGCACCAATGGGCTGTCCCCTCGGCACCCAGAGCCGCGCACCAATTGGCTGTCCCCTCGGCACACAGAGCCGCGCACCAATGGGCTGTCCCCTAGACAGACAGCACCGCGCACCAATGGGCTGTCCCCTCGGCACACAGAGCCGCGCACCAATTGGCTGTCCCCTCAGCACACAGAGTCGCGCACCAATAGGCCGTCCCCTAGACAGACAGCGCCGCGCACCAATGGGAGGCCGCGGCCGCCCGGCAGGAAGCCAATGGGCGAGGGGCGCGGAGGAGGGTGTTCTCGTGGTCAGCGGCGCGCGCCGCGGCCTGAGGCGGCCCTGCAGGATGCTCCGGCGCCGGCCGCCCGCCGGCCTCTGCCGCTCCTATGGCCGCGCCCCGCCGGAGCCGGCCCCGCCGCCGCCCCCCGAGCCCGCCCGGCCGCCGCCCCGCAGCCTGCTGGCCCTGCTGGGCGGCCAGTGCGGCTACGTGACGGGGCAGCGGCTGCGGCTCTACGGCGGCTTCTGCCCGGAGCGCCCGAGCTGGGGCCTTCTCCGGAGCCTGTGGCGCCGCCCGCCCGCCCGCTCCGCCGGCGCCGGGAAGCTGCTGCTGGCCCTCGGCGGGGCCTTCCTGTGGGAGGAGGAGCGGATCCGGGCGGAGGAGCTGCTCAGGTGCGCGCGCGCGCGCGGCCGCTCCCGCCCGTCCCCCGCCGGGGTGCAGCGCGCGGGGGGCGGGGGGAGCGACTCCCCCATCGGCCTCCCTCCGCCCCGCCCCCCCCGTGCGCCGCTTGGCGCCTGCAGGGAAGGGCCCCCCCGGGGGAGCAGAGCGCGGCAGGCCCGGTCCCGGCCCGGGCCCCGGGGGGACAGTCGGGTCGGTCGATGGGGGATGTGCTGGTTCCGGCTGCGCGGCTGTCGCTGGGTCGCCGTGAGTGTCGGGCGCAGAGCCGCCCTCGGGGCGGGGCGAGTCACTGGTCGGGGGTGCTCGGTCTGTGGCTGTTTAACGAGTCACTTGCAGCTGCAGGTGGTGCCCGCCCCCCCCCCGTGACCCCTCGGTGGCTGCCCCCCCCGCCCCCCGGTGACCCCTCGGTGGCTGCCTCGCCACTGCTGAAGCAGAAGAACTAAATTTAATTGGGAGGGATCCAGCCGTTGAGCCAACTGAATTTAGTCCCATTATTTCGGGGACAGCAGGGCTGGGGGGCCCCTCACTCCGCTCCTGGCGCGGCCACACCCCTTCGGTGAGCGTGGCTCGGCTCGGCTCGGCTCATCCCCGCCCATGCAACATCTCCGTGCCCGCCTTCCCCCTGCGGGGTGCCTGCATCTGCCCAGCGTGGGCTCTGCAGCAAGCACCACAGATGGGTTGGCCTCCGGGGCCGGTTGGGGGTGCGGGGGGGGGCAGGTTTGAGGCTGAGAGGGGTTGAGACTGGAGACTGGGGACCGAGGGGGTAGAGCCTGGGAATGCAGGGGGAACGTGGAGGGGTGATGCAAACATTGCTCCTTTACTCAAGAGCCTATCCCCGGGTGCAGCGTTTTCCTTGTTCTCATTTGCTGTCCACTGCAGTGGTGAAAATAAGTTAAACTTGCTATCTGGGACAAATCATTGCGTGTGCTGTTCTTAAAATGGGTGTTACAAAAATAATGGTTTGATTTATTTATTAAGTAGTTTTGTAGTCACGTGTTATGGCTCTTGAAGTATTGGTTTTGTAACTGAATTTGAAAAAAATTGCCCTTTTTGGTTGCAGACTCCTGTTTTAGGCCATGGCAACGTTAGGGTCAGCTTAGCTAAATGATTAAACTTGTTTGCATCTGTTCTTAGAGGTTAAACACTAAGTATGAAATCACTAGTACAGAAATAAAAAGTAATTTTTACATTTGTACCCATCCTTGTAACTTTGTTAAAGGGCTGACTAAAACTCACCATGGCTTTTTATGTATTTCACACACAGTGAAAGTTAGGGCTTGGACTTTTTTCTGTTTATTTTGAGGGGCTCAGGTGGGTCTCATGTTTTCTCAGAACCCAATGTTGTAAATAGGTAGGCAGCCTGACCCAATGTTCATTGAAGTAACAAATCGAATTTTTCTGTTGCTTTGCATGAGTGTTGGATCCTACTTACCATCAAGACTTACATACTCATAAAAGTAGGACTGTTTTAATTAATAAGGCTATTCATGGAACAGCACCATAGCTATTGACATGTCTAAATGTTATGGGCTTGGGCTTTTTAAAACTTGAAGGGCTGAGGTGGTGAATCATATAACATTTACCTTTTTATACTTATTTACAAACCCATTCTTTTATATCAGGAAGTTCATAAGAACATAAGAACATAAGAACGGCCATACTGGGTCAGACCAAAGGTCCATCGAGCCCAGCATCCCATCTGCCGACGGTGGCCAATGCCAGGTGCCCCAGAGAAGGAGAACAGAAGACAATGATCAAGTGATTTATCTCCTGCCATCCATCTCCTGCCCTTATTATGAAGGCTAGGGCACCATACTTTATCCCTGGCTAATAGCCATTTATGGACCTAACCTGCAAAAATTTATCAAGCTCTTTTTTAAACCCTAATAGAGTCCTGGCCTTCACAGCCTCCTCGGGCAAGGAGTTCCACAGGTTGACTGTGCACTGTGTGAAGAAAAATTTCCTTTTATTAGTTTTGAACCTACTACCCATCAATTTCATTTGGTGTCCCCTAGTTCTTGTATTATGGGAAAAGGTAAATACTTTTTCTATATTCACTTTCTCTACACCATTCATGATTTTATATACCTCTATCATATCGCCCCTCAATCGCCTCTTTTCCAAACTGAAAAGTCCCAGTCTCTCTAGCCTCTCCCCATATGGGACCCTTTCCAAGCCCCTAATCATCTTAGTCGCCCTTTTCTGAACCTTTTCTAATGCCAATATATCTTTTTTGAGGTGAGGAGACCACATGTGCACGCAGTACTCAAGATGTGGGCGTACCATAGTTTTATATAGGGGAAGTATGATATCTTTTGTCTTATTATCGATCCCTTTTTTAATAATTCCTAACATCCTATTTGCCTTACTAACTGCCGCTGCACACTGCGTGGATGTCTTCAGAGAACTATCCACTATAACTCCAAGATCCCTTTCCTGATCTGTCGTAGCTAAATTTGACCCCATCATGTAGTACGTGTAATTTGGGTTATTTTTTCCAACATGCATTACCTTACACTTACCCACATTAAATTTCATTTGCCATTTTGCTGCCCAATCACTCAGTTTGCTGAGATCTTTTTGTAGTTCTTCACAATCCCTTTTGCTTTTGACTGTCCTGAACAACTTGGTGTCATCTGCAAACTTTGCCACCTCACTGCTTACCTCATTTTCTAGATCATTGATGAACAAGTTGAACAGGATCGGTCCCAGGACTGACCCCTGGGGAACACCACTAGTTACCCTCCTCCATTGTGAAAATTTACCATTTATTCCCACCCTTTGTTTTCTGCCTTTTAACCAATTCCCGATCCATGAAAGGACCTTTCCTCCTATCCCATGACCACCTAATTTACATAAAAGCCTTTGGTGTGGGACCGTGTCAAAGGCTTTCTGGAAATCTAGGTATATTATGTCCACTGGGTGCCCCTTGTCCGCATGTTTATTAACCCCTTCAGAGAATTCTAACAGATTAGTTAGACACGACTTCCCTCTGCAGAAACCATGCTGACTTTTGCCCAACAATTCGTGCTCTTCTATGTGCCTTGCAATTTTACTCTTTACTAGTGTTTCTACTAATTTGCCTGGTACTGATGTTAAACTTATCGGTCTATAATTGCCAGGATCTCCTCTAGAGCCTTTTTTAAATATTGGTGTTATATTGGCCGTCTTCCAGTCATTTGGTACCAAAGTGGATTTAAAGGATAGGTTACAAACCACTGTTAATAACTCCGCAATTTCACATTTGAGTTCTTTCAGAACCCTTGGGTGAATGCCGTCTGGTCCTGGAGACTTGTTACTATTCAGCTTATCAATTAATTCCAAAACCTCCTCTAATGTCACTTCAATCTGAGTGAGTTCCTCAGATTTGTCACCTAAAAAGGCTGGCTCAGATTTAGGAACCTCTGTAACATCCTCAGCCGTGAAGACTGAAGCAAAGAAATCATTTAATCGCTCCCCAATGGCACTGTCTTCCTTGATCGCTCCTTTTATATCTTTATCATCCAAGGGCCCCACTGCTTTTTTAGCGGACTTTCTGCTTCTAATGTATTTAAAAAACATTTTACTATCGTTTTTTGAATTTTTGGCTAGCTGTTCCTCAAACTCTTTTTTGGCTTTTCTTACTACATTATGACACTTAATTTGGGAGTGTTTATGTTCCTTTCTATTTTCCTCACTAGGATTTGACTTCCACTTTTTAAAAGCTGCCCTTTTCTCTCTCACTGCCTTTTTAACATGGCTGTTTAGCCATGGTGGTTCTTTGTTAGGTCTCTTACTGTGTTTTTTTATTTGGGGTATACATTTAAGTTGGGCCTCTAGTATGGTGTCTTTAAACAGTTTCCATGCAGCTTCCAGGGATTTTAGTTTAATTACTCTACCTTTTAGTTTCTGTTTAACTAGCTTCCTCATTTTAGTGTAATTCCCCTTTTTGAAATTAAATGCCAGAGTGTTTGACCGCTGCGGTGTTCTTCCCAACACAGGAATATTAAAAGTTATTATATTGTGGTCACTATTTCCAAGCGGTCCAGTAACAGTTACCTCTTGGACCAGATCCTGCGTTCCAGTCAAGCCTAGATCGAGAAGCGACTCTCCCCTTGTGGGTTCCTGTACTAGCTGCTCCAAGAAGCAGTCATTTAAGGCATCAAGAAATTTAATCTCTGAATCCCGTCCTGAGGTGACATGCACCCAATCAATATGGGGATAATTGAAATCTCCTATTATTACTGTGTTTTTTATTTTGATAGCCTCTCTAATCTCCCTTATCATTTCAGCATCACTATCACTGTCCTGGTTAGGTGGTCGGTAATATATTCCTAATGCCATATTCATATTAGAGGAATGAATTGTTATCCATAATGATTCTATGGAACATTTTGATTCCTTTAGGATTTTTACTTCATTTGATTCTATATTATCCTTCACATATAGTACCACTCCGCCACCCGCACGACCTGTTCTGTCTTTCCGATATAATTTATATCCCGGTATGATAGTGTCCCACTGATTGTCCTCATTCCACCATGTTTCTGAGATGCCTATTATGTCAACTTCCTCCTTTGATATGAGGTACTCCAGTTCACCCATCTTATTAGACAGACTCCTAGCATTAGTGTAAAAGCATGTTAGAAAACTACCACTATTTATATGTCCGCCTTTCACAGACGCGTTGGATTTTTTTATATGCGATTGTTTCACATCTGATCTTGCCCATATATTATTTCCCATGTTCCCTATCTGACTAACTTCTAGGGAATCCCTATCTATGGAGCCTCGTGTAAGAGAAGTCTCCGTCCGATCCAGGTGCTCCCCCGCACCAATCGGCTTTCCCCCATCTCTTAGTTTAAAAACTGCTCTACGACCTTTTTAATGTTTAATGCCAGCAGTCTGGATCCACCTTGATTTAGGTGGAGCCCATCATTCCTGTATAGGCTCCCCCTACCCCAAAAGTGTCCCCAGTTCCTAATAAATCTAAACCCCTCTTCCCTACACCATCGTCTCATCCACGCATTGAGACTCTGAAGTTCTGCCTGTCTATCTGGCCCTGCGCGTGGAACTGGAAGCATTTCAGAGAATGCCACCAAAGATGTTCTGGATTTCAGTCTCTTTCCTAGTAACCTAAATTTGGCCTCCAGAACATCTCTTCTACCCTTCCCTATGTCATTGGTACCAACATGTACCACGACGACCGGCTCCTCCCCAGCACTGCCCATAAGTCTGTCTAGATGCCTCGAGAGATCCGCAACCTTCGCACCAGGCAGGCAAGTCACCATACGGTTCTCCCGGTCATCACAAACCCAACTATCTATATTTCTAATGATCGAATCCCCCACTACTAAAACCTGCTTCTTCCTAACAGCTGGCGCTCCCTCCCCTGGAGAAGTATCCTCGGCACGAGAGGATACAACATCACCCTCTGGAAGGAGGGTCCCAACTATGGGATGGTTTCCCTCTGCTCCCATTGACTGCTCTCCTTCCCTGAGCCTTTCATCCTCCGTAACAGCATCAGGACTGTCAGATTGGAGGTGGGACAGCCCTACTATGTCCCGGAAAGTCTCATCAACAAACACCTCTGCCTTCCTTAGCTCCTCCAGTTCAGCCACCCTGGCCTCCAAAGCACGCACTCGGTCTCTGAGGGCCAGGAGCTCCTTGCATCGAGCGCACACATACGCCACCCACCCACAGGGTAGGTAGTCATACATACTGCACTCGACACAATAAACAGGATAGCCCCCACTCTGCTGCTGGGCTTCTGCCTCCATTTCCTACTCTAATTATAAAACTTTCATAAAACTTTTCTTATGTAATTGAGAGACAATTAGTATAAATATAAATACACCACTATAAATTGACTTACTGAAGACCCTAAAGCTGTATTGTTGAGACAAGCTGCCAGTGACTTTGTTCAGCTTTGTAGTATTAATTACATATTGTGGTTGATGCTTTTCTAGTGTCTTCCTCTTGTCTTGTCAGTTGACTTTGGTTATTATGTTCTACTTTTCTTATGTTTAGGTGCATAATCTGTTAGTTGGCCCAATAAAATTCTGTGATATTCAATTTTTCTCCTTTCACATCATATACAATACCTTAATGTTTAATTCAATTTTGACAATAGTTGAAGAGGCTTTTTTCCTTCCTTGATTTAAAAACAAGTTTTCTATCAGGTTTGACAGCTAGAGGGAAACCGTTCCAGTAAACTCCAAAAAGTTCACCAGGTTTCTAAGTAATTATCTTGGTTTTGTTTCTCTCTAGAATTGACTTGATTAACCTTTTCTAATATTGGAATTTCCTGCCAGAGGGTTAAAGATCAAGTATTTTTTTTAAAAAATATCTGGTTTTGTTTAAATCAAATTTTATTTTTCATTTTGTAAACAAACCTGTTAAAATATCTGAATTTAATCCTGATTTTTTTATAATCCCCCTTAAAACTAGTAGAGTTCATCCTCACATTTCACTTTTATTCATGCACTGGGAAAGGGAAAACAGACTTTCCTAACTCTGTTCAAAGTTGAGAAACTGATCTGAGTTGGTAATTTAGCTGAGAGAAATTAAGAATTTTTTTCTCTGCATGTGCAGCAGGGGCTATTGCTGTCCAAAACTGAGTTAGCACTTAAAACTCAGCTTTCAGGTGCATAGCTAGCGACTTGCACAAGTGCAGTAATTTGACTTTCTTTAAAACTTCAGCAGCAAACACATACTATATGAATATTTTTTTATTTCAATTATCATAATAACTTAAGGCCCTAATATAGGTTTTCATATCTTCAGGTTTAATTTCAGATTGGTTTGTTATAAAAATAAAAATGAATTGGATTTAAATAAAACTGGTTACATTTTTTTTTCCACCCCCCAGCAGTTGCCTTCTAGTTCGGTGCTGAGATTGCACTATTACTAGCTGGTCATGCATGTATCCTCACAAATGCTACAACTTTAACTTGCAAGTCTCTACTGAATCCTCTTTATATTAGGTGAGCAAACTTCTTTAGGCCACGCCCCCTTTTCAGCCCTACAATTAGCCACCCCCCATGCCTCCTTCCAACCTGTGAGAGGACCACAGGGAGGGATGTGGGTGGGGGTGCGCACTGGCCTGGGGCTCAGGTGCTGGGTGAGCAGTGGCTCTTCCCAGGGAGGCGGGAAGCGCTGTGGGGCTGGGCCGGGCCGGCTGTGGTGCCACAGGGGGAGCCCGAGAGCTGTGTTGGAACACCCCTTAGCTAGTCCAGTCCCTGCTGCTGGGAGCCAGCCGCCTCAGCCCTGTAGCAGGGCAGGCACGGCCGGTGCACCCATCCTCTCTGATTGGCTCAGCACGATCAGCTCCTGCCCCTCCCCCCGCAGACGCAGCAGCTGAGGGCTGGCAACCCAGCAGAAGCTGGCGGGGGGGTGCTATTGCGCTGGGCCCCTCATGACGTGTTTTGTCCCCCGGTTTGCACACCCCTGCTTTATATGAATGTATTCCTCTGCATAATCCTGTTCTACTCTCATAGTTTTCTTAAAGTTTTAGGGCAACTTAAATAAAACTAAGACCTATTTCTTAATAAGTGATCTAAAACAGTGAAATGAATGGTGTCAAATCTAAATATAGATCTTGGACAGGAATTTGTATTTGCATTTTTAAGACAGCATTACCCTGTGGCAGCCTCTTAGAGTGGGCACTTTGTGTTTCTTCACAGAATGATTGTTATAATTAGGAAGAAATGTAAAGAACAGAGGGTTTTTGTGTACAGTATAATACTAAGCTATATATAACTGTTTTTAAAGTATGTGTAAGCAGTCCAAAATTACCACAAATACTATGAGTGGTGATGACCTTTATCTGATTCTTGTTTCCATCAGTATACTTCCTCTGTTATTGTGGGCAGGTCATCTAGGTCAAAATTTTCAAAGGTGACTGACTTTTACGTGTCCAGCTGGAGTAGTCTTTAGAGGAGCTAGATTTTCAGGAACTGTACAGTACCCACTCTTCTAAAACATCAGTCCTCTTGATCGTGTCTCAAGTTTGACACAAAAAAATACAGTTCTCCAAACCACTGGTCACTGGAAAACGTGGCTTCAACACCTTGGTTTCCTTATATTTAAAAGTTACAGTTTCAGGGTATCACTGCTCCGTGAGTCCTCAAGGACATCCACTTAAGGTTTCAAGCTTCCAACCATCATCTCTCATGGGCAGAGACCCTCTTAACCTCCTGACTAGGGGTCTAAAGCTGCACAGTTCTGTGATCTAGACAGTGATCTTTTCAGGAAGCCAGTGTGCTAAAAGGCCAATCCCTGGACTGTGATTGCACTCGGAGAACAGCACTGATGTTTTACCAGTGGCTATTAGGATGTAAGATCCTGTTTAACTGATGTTTAAATAGTTAACTAATTAAATGGGGAGACAGGTAGGCTGGAGTTCTTCCCTGCCCTAGCCTGCAGTTTGTGGAGCTCTGCTGTAGAACCCCAATGGCAAAGCTCACCTGCGAAGAATATCTCAGCAGTGTTGCTTAGAAAATAAATCAATCAGAATCTGTTACAAAGCTTACCTCAAGTGGCTAAGAAAAAGTGTCCTTCCTTGCTGGCATCTAAAGCTCTTTCTGTCACAGAAAGGTCTCAAAGTACGTGACTCCAGAGTACGTGACCCTGCTCTTATGTTACGACCCCCCGATTCAAACCGACACTTGTGACTCGTACTTACGTGCTACACGTGGGGTGAGAAGCGAGTGTACAGTACACACCCCCAACATCTCTCACTAGCATCACTTTGGAAGCGTCCACACATCTTCTCACATGAGAAAAGCAAGACTCCCATGACCCAGCATCTTTCACCCCGCATAAAAAACAAGTCAACCCAACTAGCATGTTTTGTAAGTATTCATAGCATACTTCAAACAATAAATATTTTCTATCATCTAAACACTTCAATTATCTATTTAGATGGTTCATCCTGTTGGGATTATTGCTGAAAGGGCTGTGTAAACAAATTACATGAGACTCTCACATGCTAGTGTGGGAGCTTATGGACTCTTGGACTCAGTGTTTTCTTTCTCTCTTGTGCTCTTATTCAGTGAACATCTCCCTCTTATGCTCATGTAAAGTTTTCTTTAGCAGTGAATTTTACCACAGTCATGGGCTCTAAGAGGCAAATTAGTGGTGGAGCTAATGGTGTCAAAAGTGAGAAGAAGATGAAAACTTATACTGTGAGAACTTAAGAAGTCCAAAATCTTGACTCTTTCTTCAGAAGTGGTGCCTCAAACTCTGAGGTCACGCAGTGGTTCAACATGAACAATTCTTCCATGCATTCTGTTAAAATTCGTGAAACGGAAATACGCAAAGCAGTGGAAGAAAGAACACCCAGCAACAACCAAATTGATCCAACATACACAAGATCCAATTCTAATTAAGACTGAGAAGGCCTTAAATTTATGGCTAGAGGACATGACCAAAAAGCGTGTGCCATGTGATGGAAAGGTGTTACAGGAAAAATGTCTTTGTATGAACACTTCAAGAAATCCATGGGTGGTGAGGGTGAAGGATCTACTGCATCTACGAAAATATTTTCAGCAAATAAAGGGTGGCTGGCAAGATTCAAAACCTGATAACTGTGTTTAGGTGGTGAATATCAGGAGAATCAGCATCTGCCGACCATGCTGCAGCCAAAAAATACCCAGCAGAACTAAAGAAGTTGATCCAGAAGAAGGGAGGGATATAGGCCAGAACAAGTGTTTAATGCAGACAAGACCGGCCTTCTCTGGAAGAAAATGCCCAGTAGGACCTGCATTTCCAAGGCCGAGGAGTAGGCCCCTGGGTTTAAGACAGTAAAGGACAGAGTTATGCTCCTATTTTGTGGCAGTGCTGCTGGGCATATGATCAAGCTTGGGATGCTGTATTGCTTTGCGAACCCCAAAGCATTGAAAGGAAAGAATATAAACCTCCCTCTGTTTTGGCAGACCACTAAGATGACATGGGTAGCGGCACAGATATTTTTGGATTGGTTCTACAAGTGCTTTGTCCCAGAAGCGGGAAAGATGTCTGGCTGCGAAGGGAAGGGAGTTCAAGGTGCTGCTCATCACAGATAATGCTCCTGGGCATCCCGAGTCTCTACAATTCGCACACCCCAATGCAGAAGTCATTTTTCTTCCTCCCAATACGTCCTCCCTCATCCAGCCACTTAGCTTGGAATGTGCATGTCACATCTTGGTCATCTACACTCGCCTTGCCTTCTCCCGCATCCGAACTGCTATGGATCTCAATCCTGAGCTTGATGTAAGCTGTTGTTGGAAGGACTACAGCATCTGGGACTGCATTACACATGTCAAGGAGGCTATGGAGTTATGCCCAAAAACGTGAATGGGTGCTGGGAGAATATTTGGGAGGAAGCTGTGAATAACTTCACGGGCTTCCCCAGGGCGGATGACAAAGTCAAGAGGATTGTTAACGTTGCTCGTCAGGTAGATGATGAAGGATTCAGTGACATGGCAGAGGACGATATAGAAGAATTACTGAATGGTGATGGGGACGAGCTAGCAGAAGAAGCCCTAGAAGAACTTGTTAAGAGTGTGGAAGAGGATGAATTAGAAGAAGAAGAAGAGATTAAACAGGCATCCTGAGACCTCTGTAAATTCAGTGAAGTCTTTCAACTCCTTAAACAGCTAACTGACAAAGTGCAGGAGTACGATCCTTCGATGGAAAGGAGTTTAAGGATCACTCGGAAAGTGAACAGATGTTTCTTCCCGTTAAGGCAGATAGTCACGGAACTCCAGCACAAGAAGAAGCAACTCCCCATCACTATGTTCTTCAGGGGAGAGCCACAAAGAATGCGATCTCCCTCATCAACCTCTACCATCATGCTGTCTCCCACCGCATCGCTGCAAGGAGCCTCCTTGCACACTCCTGTTTCGTTGCCTGTGCAGAAAAAGGTGTGAAACTGCTGACCAAAACACCTGTCGCAACTTGAGCCTTGCATTCTCCTACCTCGATGCCAGTGTGACCTGAAGCTTCTTTTATTTTCCTGCCACCTTGATGTCTGCATCACCTGTTTGCAAGAGAACTTCACAACCTCTACTTTCCTCTGAAGTGGATCCTGACGACCCTCCATCTGTTCAGGGGTCAGAGGAAGAGGACCAGGAATAAAAAGCCCCCATCATGCTGTACAGTGCACTTCATCGTCATCTTCATCCATCGTCGCACTGTACAGCAAGCTACATCATCATCATACAAAGAGAAATGGAGGATCTTGCATTCAGATAAGCCCCATTTGGTTTGTTTTTATAAAAATTAGTGTTCAGATACAGTATTTTATCACATTTGTACTTTAAGATTTATGTGCGTTTAATTTACACAAAAGTTTATATGCGCACACATCTGATTTATAGGAGTTTTCGAAGTTTTACCTTAGTATACAATAGTTTTCTAGAGGAGGACTCCAGTTTATGCAAATTCACCCTCACGTACTTTGAGACCTTACTGTATGTTCTATAGATGATAAAGATGAGAAACGTTTGTCACTCTCTCTCCCCTGCCTCCTAGACTGCCAGTCTGACATCTACTGAGCAGCTGGGTATAAGTAAATGCACAGTGGATTTAAATAGCTTCACTCTGGCCCACCTGTCACCTCTGTCTTTTGCTTTCATCTCACTTCTTTCTACTCACCTATCTGTGATGAACTAAACACTAGTGACAATTTCTTTAGCTTCCCAAATGTTGGTCTATTTAGGACTGGCTGCTTATTTCTGTAGTGCTTATTAATTTTCTCTCTTTTTGGTACGTGTGTTATGTGCTTGATTATAAGAAGACAGTGCTTGTTCTTATGCTACACAGTCTCATCTGCACCATTTACTTTGGTGTGTCTTTCCATACTAAACTGATGCTTTACTGTACTGATCTGTCCCTGGAGCGTAGCGTGTCCCAGCAAGCCTCTGCACATGTATGTTTGCTGCACGTAACTCCCGTGTCCGATCTTACAAGACTCTCTTCTGCTGCCCCTCTCTAAAAGATTAGATTGAAGAACAGCATGAGTTAGGCTTGGAGTCTGCATTTTCAAACTCATCGTGTGGGGCGTATACTATGGAGGCCTTTCTGCCACACCTAACTGGGTAGGTGACTCCCCTTTCTTATCACATTTGCAATAGGTGCTGCAGGACAGCATGTCTACCTGAGACCGTAGTCTTAGGGCAGTGTTGTATTTTGAGATACTACTTTGTGGAGAGTCGCAGCAGGAGCTGAGAAGCAGCCAGCGTCATGGGATCATCCAGCTTTGTAGGTCTCTAGCAGGTGCTCCGTGGACTGCGACTTGGAAACCAGAAGGCTAGAGTGACAGGCTTCATCCTGAATTTCCTTTGTTGTAGAACTCAGACCTTCAATGCTAGCATAGCACCGAGTGTGAGACCTTTTAGAAAGAATAAAATGTTTAGCTAGATACAGCCTGTATTGAGGTTTATACGAAATCTTAAGTAGCTCTTTACTGAATGTTCATTGGAAATGGTTTCTCTTCCCTTCCTTCCCACCAGTTGTGTTTCTATAGTAACATCTGTTTATCTCATATTTTTCCTAAATGAATTGTTCAGGAAGACTGAGAGACCTTAGCCACAGCTGAGATGTCAAGAAGAGAGATGAACATGGTGTTCAGGTGATCTGACCTGTAGTCAGAGAGAGATTGTAAGTGACAGCTTATCTGTTGCATACTTGGGAACTTTCTTGGCTGAGCCTTCAGATGCTTGAAGCATCCAGTCTTGAACACTGCAAGCCCCCAATTAGCTGCCCATCAGGTCACATGGAACATACCGTAGGAAACGTTAAATGCTGGAGAGGAGTACTTTCTGTGGAGTGGTAAATGAGAAGATCATTGGCCTAGGTGTGGAATGGCAGTTGAATCATTTTAAAGGTCACTGGCAACATCTACTTACGAGATTTGACATCCGGGGGGAGGAGACAGTGGTAATAGCTGACTGTGTGCCCCATAATCTGTGAAGCAAGAGAGGAAACATTTCCTCTGGGGTAGAGTGGGGCAGTGTAATGGCTGTCAGCTGATTTTTGAGGAGCAGGTCACCAGCGCTCAAAAGGCAACTATGTGCCCAGGAAGGCTGTTAAAGACAATTGTATTAGTGACTCAGTGACATATGAATAGCGTGTTGTGCCTGGCATTGTGTTTTCTCACCCTGCGGTGAACCTTGTAATGAGTGCTGTAATAAAACATTGAAAATGCACTGATTGCTCTTAGACTCATAGGGCTGGAAGGGACCTCAGGAGGTCATCTAGTCCAGCCCCCTGCCTAAAGCAGGATGAACCCCAACTAAATCATCCCAGCGAGGATCCTGTCAAGCTGTGACTTAAAAACCTCCAGGGATGGAGAATCCACCACTTCTCCAGGCAGTGCACTCCAATGCTTCACCACCCTCCTGGTCAAGTAGTTTTTCCTAACATCCAGCCTACTCCTTTCCTTCTGTAACTTCAGACCATTGCTCCTTGTTGTGCCATCTGACACCACTGAGAATAATTTCTCTCCATCCTCTTTAGAGCTCCCCTTCAGGAAGTTGAAGGCTGCTATCAAATCTCCCATCAGTCTTCTCTTCTGTAAACTAAATAAGCCGAAATCCCTCAGCCACTCCTCTTAGGTCATGCGCTCTAGACCCTTAATCATTTTTCTTGCCCTCGGCTGAGCCTGCTCCAACACAGCCACATCTTTTTTCATACTGGGGGCCCAAAACTGGACACAATATTTGAGGTGTGGCCTCACCAGTGCCGAGTAGAATGGAACAACTACTTCTCTAGATCTGCTCACAGTGCTCTTTCTAATGCACCCTAATATGCCATTAGCCTTCTTGGCTACAACACCACACACTTACATGCATCCTTTTTTAGTTTAAGCTGGCTAAGGATTTCCCTGTTTTAGCCAAGCTGGTTGCCTACCATGTTTGCATTTCTTACTATGCAGCGAGATGGTTTTTTCCTGTGCCTTCAGTACGACGTCTTTAAAATACTGCCAGTCCTCTTGAACTTTTTTTTCCTTCCCCCTTCATCTTTGTTTCCCAAGGGATCCTGCGCATTAGTTCTCTCAGGGAGTCGAAGTCTGCTCTTTTGAAGTCAAAAGGCTGTATATTACTGCTCACCTTTCTTCCTTTTGTCAGGATCCTGAAATCTACCATCTCATGTTTGCTGCAGCCCCGGTTTCCACCCAATTCTGTTTCTCCTACTAGTTCTTCCCTGTTTGTGAGCAGCAGGTCAAGTTGTGCATGGCCCCTGGTCAGTTCCTTCAGCACTTGTTCCAAGAAGTTATCTCCAACATACTTGAAAAACTTCCTGGATTGTCTGTGTGCTGCTGTATTGGTCTCCCAACAAATGTCTGGGTGATTAAAGTCTCCCATGAGAACCAGGGCCTGTGATATGGAAGTTTCTCTTAGTTGTCTGAAGAAGTCCTCATCTCCCTGGTCTGGCGGTCTATAGCAGACACCAACTACATCGTCAACTCTGTTATTTCCACCTGTAAGCTTAACCCAAAGACACTCAACTGGCTTTTCTCCCTCCTTGTACTGGAGCTCTGAGCAATCATACTGCTCCCTCACAGAAGTGCAACTCCTCCTCCTCTTCTCCCCTGCCTGTTCTTCCTGAACAGTTTATACCCTTCCATGACCGTGCTCCAGTTATATGAATCATCCCACCAAGTCTCCGTTATTCCAACCACCTCGTACCACTTTGACTGTACCAGGGCCTCTAATTCTTCCTGTTTGTTCCCCAGGCTGCTTGCATTCTTGTACAAGCACTTTAGAGAGGTGGCTGATTGGCCCACTTTCTCCTCTTCACTCAGGAAACCTACTTGATTGCTCCTTCCTCCTTCCGCACTTACCTCTGGGCTTGTCGCCTTCCCCCCAACGAACCTAGTTTAAAGCCCTCCTTGCTAGGTTTGCAAGCCAGCTCACAAAGATGTTCTTTCCTCTCTTCGTTAGGTGGATCCCATCTCGTCTCCGCAATCCTTGTTTACAAAAGAGAATCCCATGGTCAGAGAAACCAGATCCTTCTCTATGACACCACCGACACAACAACGCATTTAGCCATGCAATTTGATATCAGGCAAGGCTCAGTGAAGCACTCTCAAGCAATAGGTTACAAATGATTATATGGAATATTAATGGGCAGTGAGAAGTGATGGGGTGAGAGGTCCCAAGCCCCTACGTAGGTGCTGGCAGCAAGACATGAAGAGCACAACTAGCTGGTAATCTAAAAGCTCGCCCAATGACTCTGCCCATAGTTTCCATGCAACATTTTATACAATACAGAGGTGGTTTTTCTTTAGTCATCTGTTTCAACAACATATCCATGAGAGCAATGCTGCCTTTGCTCAATTGGGTATGATCCACAGGTTCACATCTGAAGGAGTTGAAATGAAACTGAGGGCATAACAACCGTCACTTATTTGTAACACATTGTTCTTGTATGTGGGGCCTGGGTTAGTGAACTAGGGAAATGTCTGGTATAGAGTTCTGAAAGGGAGGAGGGTGGCTCATCCCTGGTAGCTCAGGCTTGTCTCAAAGCCTCTAGACTTGGCCTTGGAGCACAGTTGCTGTGGTGATTGTGCCTTTCTCCAGACGATAAAGAGCTCTGGCCTTGCTTGCAAGTTCCTTCTCACACTAGCTGTATTTGTGAACCGTGATACATGTTATGAGATAGTTAGGTCTCATACCAGACTCTGAAATTTGGACATAAGGATAGGGGGTCTTAACAGAAACCATAATATGCATTAAGAATTTTAGATTTTCACCCTACAAAGACACACACAGATGTCTTCCTGTGGGGGTACCCCAGGCTCTAGTCCCTCTTCTGGGGAGAGCTTAGACACAGAAACCTGTGATTCGGTAGTTGACCATTTGGCCTGAGGCACAGATTCTTCTTAGGACATAGAAAGTAGATGAGTTACTTACAACAGTGATTTATTCACTAACAAAGAGAAAAGTAAATCATGGGTTGTATGCAGAGAAAAATACTTCCCTGGGATTCATCTTAAAAGTTTCAGGGGGAAAATCTCAAGTCAAACAACAACACAACAGAAGAAAAAACAAAACAAGGTAACAAGCCAACTGTCCATCCTAATTTAAAATAACCAGGAACCTGAATGCGTCTAACTGTGCATTTTCTGTGTACGTACTCTCTGTGGTTGACTTTGGGATGGTCAGGATGTTTGATTTTATTCCAGTTCCCTGGGAGCCATCTCCCCTCTGGGTCTTTCTCCCTGTTTCAGAGACATAAGCCTAGGGAACTGCAGTTGTTCTCAGTTTAAACAGAATTGCTTCACTCCCATTGGCTGACCTCAGATTCAGGTTACGTCAGAAAGATTAACCCCTTCCCTGCACTCATTCACGACACCTCCATTTAATACTTCATGTATCACTTCTAGCAATGTGTTCCAAAGAGGTTCTTGCCCTGGGTGAATTCTCTTCATGGCAGTTCATCCCTTGCACATGAGCTATCTCTTTCCATACATTTTACAAGGGATAGTTGTTAGCTTCTGCACCATTTTACTGGAAGCTTCATTTGTAAGAGTTTAGTGAGCCATTTGAGCCCCTAGTGAAGTCTGAGTTCCACCAGTAACCTTCTGAACCTCCTTAGTTTTGCCAGTTTTCTGGATGCAGGGTTACCCTCCCATAGACTACTGATGCCAATCCAGGAGACTTTGTACTGCTAAAAATCCAGCAGTGCAGTGGGGTTAAGGCAGGCTGCCTGTCTGCTCTGGCCCTGTGCCACCCCCAGAAATAGCGACTCATCCCATGGAGATGGTCTCTGGCCCTGCATCTCCCACTAGCAGCAGTTCCCCGCCAGTGGGAGATGTGCAGAGCCGTGCAAGCCTGGGGACACAGATATGTTGGCCACTTCTGGATGTGGTGTGGGACCAGGGCAGACAGAGAGCCCGCCTCAGCCTCACTGCACTGCTGACTGGTGCTTCTCAGCCAGAACCAGCATCTCTCCTGCATCTGTACCCCCTGTCCTAAGCCCCTATTGCAGCCAGCATCCTGCACCCCAACTTCTGCCACAGCCCCTCCTGCACTGACTCCCTCCCGAGCCTGCACTCCCAACCTGCTGTCTCAGGCTTAGTCCCAGAGCACCATCTCACACTTCAAACCCCTTGATCCCACCCCAGAGCTTGCACTTCAGCCCTTTGCTCCATCCCTGTGAAAGGGAATGAGGGTGAGGCGAGCAAACAAATGAGAAAGGGGTGGAGTGAGCAGGGAGGTGGCTGCAAGGAATGTGGGGCGAGGGACAAGGCTATTTGGGTTTGTGTGATAGGATTGCCAGTTGTCTTGTCTCTAAGTGGTAGGCGGTTCCGACCTTGCTTGAGGGGCTGAAAATGCCTGGAATTTCAGGAGACACTGCTGAGTCTGTCCTTCTCAAACGGAAATACTCCTGACCTTGCAAAGCTTCAGTCTGCCTGTCTATGAGGAGCAGGTGCCTCTCCCTTCCACAGGCCATTTGACTTCCTAAGGAGCCGTGCTGGCATTTATCATTGCCCCGCTGTGCCCTGTGTTGCCTTCTCTTCTCTGTGAGAAAAGATGTGTGTAGTCTCCATTAGTGCTGGAGGAGGTTTACACTTGGAATCCTGCCAGGTCTGGTAGGCGGCAGGAAGAGTTGTGACTGGGTGGGGAGGTGCCCTGACTCTACTGTCCCATTTCAGGCCTGGCTTCTCTTGAGTTTTGTACGAGGAGCGTGGGGCTCGTTGCTGGCACCTTTGGGGAATCCTGTTGCCGCCTGCTCGCCACAGGGGTAAATTTAAGTCTGCAAGAGCTTGTCTGGCCTCATAGGCTGTCAGTAGCAGAATGCTCAGTGGTCCTGGCCTCGGCACTGACCAGGCCCTTTGCTCTCTACCCTTCCCAGGTCTGCCGAGGAGATGAAGCACATGGAGGAAGTCTCTAGGCTGTTCCATGGCAGTGGGGGAGAGCAACAGAAGCTGGCTCCCAAACCCCAGGTGGATATAACAACTGCTCATGAGGAGCAGCCCTGGGAGATAGTGATGGACAAAAAACATTTCAAACTGTGGAGACGCCCAATAGAGGGGACCCACCTGTATCAGTACCGAGGTAATTCCCCCACTCCCAGTTGTCTGACCATCTGTGTTGTCAATCACAGTATGATGGCTGCTGAAATGCTGCGTGTGGTGTGCCTGGTTCTCAGATTCTGAGCAAAAGTTCAGCATGTTCTGTCCTAAAACCCATGTTCTTCCTCCTCTCCCAGTGTCACACTTCTCCCTCTTCTAACTCCTCACTGGACTTCTGACTCCTCCCCCATTGCCCTTCTGTCTGCTCACCTTCTCTCCTCCCCTCTGCGGTATGATTCCAGCCCTGATAGCTGCTTCTGGAAAACACCTTTCCTAGGTGATCCCACTGTCCTGAGATACAAGCTGGTTTGTACCTGTGGTCTCAAGACTCTTTGTTTCCCTTTACTGCAGTCTTTGGGACATACACAGATGTGACTCCCAGGCAGTTCTTCAATGTGCAGGTGAGTGTTTCTGGATCCATATCTCTAAGTCCAGAATACGTGATGTGTTGGAAATAAAATACAACTCTCCACCCACACCATTTGAGATTGAAGCATCATTAGAGGAGGTTTTGGAGCAAATTGATAAACTAAACCAGGGTTCAGCTACCCCTGGCACGGGTGCCAAGAGTGGCGCGTGAGCCAATTTTCACTGGTATGCGAGGCAGTCGATAAGCCCTGCCCATCCTCCCCATGCATCTGGGAGCTTGCTGAAAGCCCTGCTGCCTGTGGATTAACAAAAGACCAGTTAATACGACCAACTACTGCCTAAACGATAAAGCTGTGCATCTTGATTGCTTGATTGAAGCTGTTGTAAGTAGGACTTCTAGTGACTTTATAAAGTATCACTGGCTCTCAGACAGTACGTAGAGGTCAAAAGTTCAAATTTCAGCACTCCACCTTGGAGAGGTTGCTGACCCCTGAAATACACAGTAGTAAGTCATCAGCACCACATGCCATTCCCCCAGGAGAGTTCTGAAAGAACTCCAAATGTGAATTTTCTGAACTACTAGCTGGTTTTAACAAATTCTTTAAATCCGCTTCTGTGCCAAATGACTGGAGGATAGCTAGTGTGACACCAAATTTTAAAAAAAGGCTCTAGAGGTGATTCTGGCAATTTATAGGCTAAGTCTGACTTTGCCACTGGTTGAAATTATAGTGAAGAACAGAACTGTCAGACATGTAGACAAACATAATTTGTTGGGGAAGAATCAGCATGGTTTTTGTGAAGGGAAACCATGCCTCACCAATCTACTAGAATTGTCTGAGGCAGTCAAGCTTGTGAACAAGGGGATCCAGTGGACTTAGATTTCCAGAAAGCCTTTGACAAGGTCCATCATAAAGGCTCTTAAACAAAGTAAGCTGTCGAGGGGTAAGAGAGAAGGTTCTCTAATGGAGCGATGACTGATTAAGACTGAAACAAAGGCTAGGAATAAATGGTCAGTTTTCAGAATGGAGAGAGGTAACTCCTGGTGTCCTCTGGGAATGAGGATGTAAACTGTGAGGTGGCAAAAATTGCAGATACAAAACTACCCAAGATAGTTAAGTCCAAAGCAGATCGTGAAGAGCTTCAAAAGGATCTCACACAAAACTAGGTGACTGGGCAACAAAATGGCAGGTGAAGTTCGATATTGATAAAAGTGCTACTACTAAAAACCTTGTATTCCATGTGGAGCATAGGTCATCTGCACGTCCCCTCCACTTGGCTCTGTCTTGGGACATAACTTCTTACTGACTCCAGGAGAATCACAGTTGTCCTTCAATCTCAGATCTTCTCTATGTTGTCTAAGGTCTTCCTCTTGTGCATTTTCCCTGCGGGTTCCATTGGAGAGCTTGACAGACAATGCTGGATGGTGGTTTTCTGAGAGTGTGGCCCAGAGATCCCCACTTTCTTCTCTTGATTTGAATGTCAAGTGGTTCTTGTCCTGCTCTGTTCCAAAGCTCCTCATTTGTGACAGTCTTGCCATTTGATGTGAAGGATCATGCATCTGTTTGAGTGTCTGTCGCTTGTGATTTGAAGATTTTAATACACTAGATCTTGCATCTGTGCAAGATCAAACTCTTCACACTTGTGTTGAAAATCTGCAGTTTAGTCTTTTCAGATATTATTTGTGAACTCCATATGAGATGGAGTGTCTTGACTGCAGCTGTTGCTTTCCCTCTCTTGGCGTTGATATCCTTGTCTGCTCCATCTCCTCTGCCCATAATACTCCCCAAGTAGGAGAACTGCTCCACATCTTCCAGGTCATTCCCTCCCAGTGTGACCGTGTTTTTGTTGGACTGATTGATGCTCATTGTCTTGCTTATTCCCTTGTTAATACTTAGTCCAGTCATTGAGGCAGTTTTGTCTAGCGTTGTGACCTTTTCTTTCACGCTTCCATGTCAGTGTGAAAGGAGAGCGACATCAGCAAAATCGGTGTCCTTTAGCTGTTTGAAAAGTGTCCACTGAATGCCTCGTTGATGGACATCTGTTGTCCTCTCATAATCTAGTCCATGGTGATCAAGAACAGGAAAGGCGATGGTAGGCACGCTTGTCGCACTCCCGACAGTATGCTGAAGGATTCTGTCAAGACACCTTTGTGAACAACTTGGCATGTTGAGGATTTGTATGTTGACTGGATCAGGTTAATAATTTTGGATGGGATGTCAGAGTGTTGCAGCAGTTTCCACAAAGTGTCTCTATCGACTCTCTAAGTTTTTTCAAAGTCTATGAAGGTTATATATAGGGGAGTATTCCGCTCAAGCAACTGTTTCGTGATCGCTCTGAGATTTTCTGTTTGGTCAGTACGAGACCTCTCACTTCGGAACCCGGCCTGTTCTTCCTTGAGCTGTCTATAAATTTGTCTGCATCTGCACTACAAGATAAATTCAATTATTAATAAATTCAGTGTTTTAACCTCGTTCTTATGCATTTGAATTGCGTCCACAAAACTTCTTAAAATGCAATCCACCCTTTTGCCGTGTTATTTCCATGTCCCCATTGCCCTGTGCAGGTTCGACAGTATGAGCAGTGCTTTGTGGGTACCTATCCCACAGTGCCTTAGCCCCAGTTGTTTGTGGGTGTTTCATGTTTGAATCCCAGAGTGCAACACACTGTCCCAGAATTCAGAGCACACAGTAACCACGTGAAAAGGAACTGGCGCTCATGCCATTTCCTGCAGCATTTTCTCTGCCAGCTCAAGCATGGATCCCCAAATGCTTCAACTCGTAGCACACGTTTCAGCAACCACACAGGCAGTTGTGCAATTTTGCCTTCAGTTACAAAGCTTGGTGGTGGTTCAGTATCATGATGACGACGACAATGGTTTTTGAAGAGCAAATCTTTCAACAACGGACCAAGAACTCACAGCTGGTGGCTGCCCTGCATGCATTGGTGACAGGGGAGCAGCGGTTTTGGACTCGTGAGACCAACACACGCCAGTGGGACCGCATCATTTTGGAGTCCTGGGGCGACCAGCAGCGGGTGCAGAACTTTTGCAGGCGTAATTCTGCTTTCATGGAACTTTGTGATGTGCTGGCCGCTGCCCTGAAATGCAGCAACACAAGAATGAGGCCAGCTTGAACAGTTCACAAGCGAGTGGTAATCGCTCTGTGGAGTATGCAGCGCCCGATGGTGACCTCTCAGTGGCAAATCAGTTCATGATGGGCAGATGTACAGTGGGGTCCGTGGTGACGCAGGTGGCCCATGCAATCTGTCAGCATCTCCTCAGGAAGATGGTGATCCTGGGATATGTACAGGCCATAGTTGATGGTTTTCCTGACCTGGTGTTTCCTAACAGCAGTGGGGCAATAGATGACATGTACATCCCCCTCATGGCCCCTGAGTGTGTGAACCGAAAGGGGTACTTCTCCATGGTGTTGCAGGGCTGGGTAGGTCACAAAGGTTGTTTCACCCACGTCAGTGTTGGATGGTCAGGGGGGTTCACAGCACATGCCTTGTCTGAAGTTCTGGGCTGTACAGAGAGCTCCTGGATGGGACTTTTTTTGCAGACTAGAAAATCACAGTTGGCAACTTTGGAGATGCCTTCAGCCCTCTCCCAGCCCACCTGGGTTCCGCCCGCCCCGCGTCTGCTGCACACCTAGGCGTATTGGTGGACAGCGGTGCCTTCAGCCGTGCCCCAACCCCCCACAATGCGCTGGGTTCCCTAACGCACCTGGACGCCACAAAATCGCAGCAAGCTGGAAGGATGGTGTGATTTTGGGGGAGGAGAAAAGAAGCGTTGTCAAGGATGCTTGAACAGCCTTTTGCAGCGGCCCTGAGGGCTGGAGCAGCAGGCTGCCCCTGCCCTCCCTCCCCGCTTTCAGGAACCGCAACAAGGGGGTTGGGCGACCTCTCTTCAGGGGACTCCGGGCAGCAGGTATTGGCTCCTGCAGTGCTGTGTTGGTGGTCCCTCTGCAGCTGCAGCAGGGGAGTACAGGACCTCCGTTTGCTCGGTCGCTGCTTCTGCAAGCCTTGCTGCGGCCTCACTCTGCTTTGCCACTTGCTCTCGGTGGACGTCAAGCTTTCGCTGATGCCCCTGAGCAGAGTCCTTTTTCAGCTTGGTGTGTTCTGCTTCATTCCACTCCATGTGCTGCAGGATGACATCCAGCTTGCACCTCTTTCTCCTTCTGGACCTCTCTCCTCCCCTGGGCATGGCAGCTGGAAAGTGAAGATCAAAATTAAGGTACAATTCACATAATGTGCTTTCAAAGGGCATGACTGGGTCTCTGTGTCTACTGTCAGGGAGAGCTTCTTTATTGAAGGCCACTGAAGGCTTATTAAGGATGGGATTCTAAGCGTGAATTGCACCATACATCATTTACCATCACTTATCCAGCAGGTTTCTTTATGGACATGGTAACCTATAAGCAGTTGTCCCCTTTTCAGGGGTAGGGGAGGGCTGCAAAGCAGGGGAAGCTGTCAAGTGTCCTGGGGCAGGGGAGAAATTTTTTCAGCTCTTCCTGGAGCAGTCTTCCCCAGTGAGCAAGCTGCGTGGTGGGAGGGGATGGTGGGGAGGGGTTAGATTACGGAGCGCCTGCCAGCTGCTGCAGGCAGATAGAAAGGGGCAGGAAGCGTGGTTTAAAAAAAAAAAAGTGCAAATTCATGTGTTTCTATAGGTTGCCAAAGAAGACATCGCTCTCCTAAAACTAACGGGTATGGACAAAGAACACCAGCTCAAGCTGTGTGACCACAAGCCTGGAAAATTTGCTAAAATGCTGTGTTGCGCCATAACACCAGATCGCTATCTGGTTGCCTGGCATGGCAAGGTGTGCTACCGTGGAAACTGCAACAAGTCAGGCCTGCCCAAGAACCTTGTGGGGAAAAAAATACAAAAGTGCCTGGATGAGGCCTTTGAGGAGAGGTCCTCGAAGGAGAAGCGCTGCATCCCAAGAAACATTAACACGCTACTCTGAGGGGCACAGTACCCCAGCAAACCTGCACACCCCCCGCCACCCAATACCTATACCCACCCCCAACCCGCTTCTAGTATGAAAAATAAATACTCAACTGAAAGCTTGGTCCAGGGGGCTCGGGCACCAGCATGGAGGGGACCAGTTCCAGGTCTGTGGTGAAGAGCGCTGGGCTGTCGGGAAGAATTTCCTGAGTCCTCTGCTTGTTGCCCCCTTTCTCCTTTCCGTTGGCCCCTTCCTCCAAGGTACCCAGCTCCTCTGGGCTCACCCCGAACTCCAGACCAGGGCCTCCAGAAGTCATAATTCAGACTGGGTTCCGTAGGCGGGGGTCACTTACCATAAACATGTGCAGCTATTCATAATAATGACACGTTTGTGGAACTGCCCTGACCTCTGGTTGGCTTCCCAGACTTTCTGATAGGCCTACCGGAGTTCTTTCATTTTCACCCAGCATTGCATGGAGTCCCGGCAGTAACCTCTGGCAGTCATCTCGTTGGACATCTGATCATAGGGTGCCGCATTTCTCTTGGCCACCTGAAGTCACTTTGCCACTGACTGGTCTCCCTAAATTGCAAGAAGATCCAGAATCTCATGGTGGATCCACGCTGGGGCTCTCTTGCGAGCCTGAGAAGTACTAGGCAGATCACTACCCTGAATGCTCTTGATTGCAGTAGATAGTTAACGAACCAATTAGCGATGTGGTGCAGTGTGGTGGGCAAAGGAATTTTTTTTTCATTATGGGCGCCCTTTATATTTGCAGGCCTGGGTGCTGCTGAATTCAAATTCTGATTCAATCGAAACTTCCTGGGTTTCCTGTGACCTTCCAGCACAGCTAGATGGAGAGCAGCGGAGAGGGAAGCGGCCACACATGGAGGGTCACTGTGTAGCTTTTGTGGGATACATGTGGGACTCTTCTGGAGGCCAGGAAATTCAAGTTAAGGACATGGCACTTCCACAGTAGCCTGTATTCGAAATTTGAAATTTGCACAATACACATCCTGTGATAACATTTTGTTATCAGTATTAGGGCTCAATAAATTGAGCTAATGGTATTTATGGTGAAGACGGTGACGTTTTAATATCAAGCTCCTTTAAATTCGATTATCTCATAGTATAGACGCTACCGCTCTATCTTCATTCTCTCCAAGAGAATTCTATTGAACACCTTTCCTGGAATAGACAGTAATGCGATGCCCCTGCAGTTCTTGCATGCCTTCAGGTTGCCTTTCTTTGGAAGCTTGATAAGTTAACCGTATTTCCAGTCTTGTAGGATCTCTTCCATGTCCCAGATATTCCCAAGTAGATTATACATCATGTTGACTGATGTCTCGCTACCTGCCTTAATTGCTTCTGTCGGGGAGGATGTCTGGACCAGGAGCTTTTCTGCTTTTCAGTTGGGCAATGGCTTTTCTGATTTCTTCTTTTGTAGGAGCGTATGAGCGTTTAGCATATCTGGCACATAAATACCTTTAGAATGTCAGCTACAAAAATGCCGTGGAATGCCTCTTCCCAGTTTCTGGTGACATAAAGAAAAAGGCAGTGTTTCTCTTGGAAACATGAACAAACTTTTGTTTTGGTGATTTGGTGAATGAGAAGTAGAACTGAGTAGACTTGTAGGTGCTGGAGTTTTTTGAATGCAGCTATGTAACAAAAAATCTATATTTGTAAATTGTACTTTCAGAGCAAAGCTTACACTACAGAATTTATATAATGAAAAATATATACTTTGATTTCAGTGACAACATACAGTGCAGTACTTATGAAAATGAAGAAACCCCCCCCTCCAAAATTGTTGATACATTTCAGTTGGTATTCTGTTTAACTGTGACTAAATCTGTGAATAATTTACACCCTTTGTATTTTCAGCATCCCCTGAGTTCTGGGAGCAGTGGAGTGGTTTTCTTCCATTTTCAATCAGTCAGGAGAAGACAAAACTCACTTTCTGTATGCCCAAAGCATGGTATCCTGGCTGACCCCGCTCTTAGGCAGCTGCCTCAGTCCTAGGCAGCATGGATTTATGGAGGGTGAACACACCTTCCAGGCTGCATTCCTCACATTGCCCGGCGCCCTTTTTCCTTCGTTTGATGGAGGACGTAGCCCTCTGCTGCCATGAGAGGCCCAGCTCTGTGGAGGTTACTTTTGTTCTGGTGTTTACACATCAGTTGACAGTATTCTGACTGTATTCACAGTGGACTAGGAAACTCAGGAATTGCTTTAATTCAGGTGCAAAATTTCAGTTGATTGCAAAATGCAGCACTAATGATGGCACCTCACTGAAATCCTGAGCATCACTATTGTTTCTTTCAGCCCTGTGGTCTGCTGCTGTACCTTTTAAGTAGATCTGCACTCACAGCAGACACAACAGAAGCTACAAACAAGCTCCTTTTGTCCCACTTCTAAGATCTGTGGCCTCCCGTCCCCCAGCTCTGCAGAGCTGGGGAACAGGGGAGGAGGGTATCCTGACATCAGTGCCCCCACCATCCCATCCCAGCTCTGCATAGCAAGCAGCAGGCTCCAGGGAGCAGCTCCCAGGCCGAGGGCAGGAGCAGCACGGGGGTGGGGAGGGAGGCACATGAAGTACACAACAGTTAATAGAGGGAACAATACAGAGGGAACGTAGCTCACCAAGAAGATTCTAGTGCTGACAGCTCTCTCTGTGTGATCTGTTATAGGGCTGTAGAGTCTGACTCCAGCTCCTCCTCAGTATAACATCAGCTTCCTAGAGCAGCCTTATAGAAGAGAGAGGCTGTCGAGACCTCTGGTGCTGTGGCTACCCCTGCTACTAGGTGCTTCTTCCCAGAGAGAGTTATCCTGGGCTCATCAATGGCCTGTAATACTGCTCAGCAGTGTTTATTTTTGGCAAGTCGAGCTTGGCTTTTCCACAGTATAAGGAACTGCTCATGTGTCTGTCCCTGGGAAGAAGGGTGTGTCCTCCAGGCATAGCCTTGACTGCACAAGAAATCTGCTGCACCTTCAGCCTCTGACACAATTACAAGTTCTTCACTTGCTCCCCCAGTTGGACACTGAATACAGGAAGAAGTGGGATTCGCTGGTTATCAAACTGGATGTGATTGAAAGAGATGTGACCACAGGCTCGGAGGTAGTTCACTGGGTAACTCACTTCCCGGTGAGTGTCCCTTCTCCTTCCCTCTGCCTTGTGTCTTATGGCCTGTCTGGTATTGGGAGGGAAATGATTTGCGTGTCTTTGTTTCATTAGTACCCAATGTATTCGCGGGACTACGTGTATGTTCGGCGGTACAACGTAGACCAGGAAAACAACCTGATGGTGCTGGTGTCACGGTAGGTGTCGCTGAGGCAGCCTTAGTGCCATAGCGTGAAGTGGGATTGTCCTTAGATCCACTGTCACTCTGGTAAAGATAGCCCTGGTATTGTTTCATGTCTAGGCCTTGCTGCTTTGTCGAGCTTTACCTGGGTCAGTGGTTGTTATAGGTGCTACTAGCCGTGACTATAAATGATTATCTAACATTTCCCATTATAAGACCATATTTTCAAATGCATCATTCTGGATATTTGCCTCAGAAACCATGCTGTAGGTTGAAATGGTCTGGCCAGGCACCATCTATGCTCTGGCATGACCATGGATGTTGCTGGACCAGTGAGTACCTGAACTAGAGCCCCATTTGCCCAGAGCCAGTCTGGCTGGCAGGTGCCTCTGCTGGTGGCCCTTCTGAGGGGGAGCTGACCTGGGGCTGGGAATCCCTGCCCAGAAGCCTCGCAGCTGCAGGGAGCCCTGGGGGGAGGAAGCTGGGGGCATTCAGGAGAGTGCCCTTCCTCCAGTGAGCCTGGAGGCCCGACCTCCTCTGGTCCAGCATACTCCCTCGTTTGGGACTGTGTAGGTCCTGGGGGTGCCAGACCCAGCTGGTACAACCCATAGTGTAGCTGTTTGAGACTGAGGTTACAGAAAGCATTTTGTAGTATGAAATTCTGATGGCCTGTCCTTTGGAAAAGCTCTAGTCCTCCTGCAACTTGGAGGAGGGACTTGAAATCTGACAAGAAGGGTTCCATCAGGGTTGTGCCTTTTACTTACCCTGGGAAAATGTGCCCTAACTTGGCCAAATTATAACCCTTTGAAAAGTATCAGTTCACACATGCTCAGTAGAGAGCCTTGGATTTTTGGTAAGCTAAAGTCACAGAGCATTCATGTGCCCTGAGCATGCTTCAGCATCTCTGTCTCATAGTGCCGACCGGGGTCTGCATGTTCCATCCCCACCATATGGCGAGGTAATACCCCATAGTGCTGGACTTGAGAGAGGGAAGATGGATTCCCCCACCCCCGGTATTGGCAGCTTTGTGCTGAGGTTGGGCTGGGCACCTGAGCTGAGAGCAGGGTGCCTATCCTGTGCTTTCACTGCCTGTCATGCTGGAGAATTGGGAAGAGCTGGGCCAGGAGCCGGAATGGGACTGACTAGGTAAAGAGAATAGACTGGGACAAGGAGCCAGGGCTGAGGACAGGACTGGGGTGGAGATGAGGCAGAGCAGTTCAGACTTGGGCGCATGGCAGGGAATGGGCAGAAGAGTGGTTCCACCAGCACCTCAGTGCAACCTGAATTCGGTCTCCTGGGCCTTTGCCTGTCCTACAGTGTCTAACTACGTGGGTACGTGGAATTTTTCCCACCGATCCTTGTGTGCAGTGGTTGGTGTTCTGCTGAGCAGACAGGCAAACGTGGTCCTGCCTTGAGGCGCTTCCAGCCTAGGTTTGATGGCCGAGAAGGGCATGGCAGCGAGGGGGACGTTTGGGCGGTAAAAGGCCCAGCGGTTGATCGCTGTGCTATGTGTACATGGTGGTAGACTTTGCTGTGTAGGGTTGTGTGGGAGGGTTAGAGGCAGGGGGCTTGGAGGGGACAATTGAAGGGTGTGAAGATCCTTCCAGTCCCAGGAGAGAGAAAGGAGAGATGCCTCTGTGGGGAGGGCACGAAGGAAGCTGGAGCCGATTGGGCTGGGGGCATAAGCGGTGGCACTCGGACTCTGCTGGGGCTGTGAGTGCCTCTGCTCAGCTGGCTGAAGGATGAGCTGTGCTCTTAGTGGGGGGATGGGGGAGAGCTTTGAAAGGCTCATGGCTCCAAAACTGGAAGGGCCGCAGAAGCCATTCTGCCATGTCTAGCTGGGTGAGGAGGAGCCCAGTGTCTGCTCAGCAGCAAGCAAGGAGAGTGCACTGGAGAGGACCGCCTTGTGTGTCTGATCGCACGTGGAGCGAGGCGCACGCTGCTAAAGGTGCCTTGTCCGCGGCCGGGTGGATGATGGAGCAGGTCGTTTTCCTGTTTTACCGCCCACCTGAGAGAGCTTGGGCAAGTCGCTTCCTGCATTTGCTGCACTTGCCCCCTTGGTAGTGGATGACATTGTCCTCTTGTAAAACGCTGAGAGTTACTATTACCGTATGGGCTGTTGGAGCTTCTTTAAAAGACTCTGGGGGTACCTTTAGTTCTCCCCATTGTGGATGGAGCCATATGTGATCACTGTTTCGAACCGGCATGGGGAACCTTTTTCCTATCGGAGGCCACGGAGCACTGGGAAAAATCAGTTATGGGCCACACGCAGCCCCATGGAGCTGGGGCTGGGGACTGAGGCTTTCCCTAGGGCAGGGGTGGGGAATGTTTTTTGGGTCAGGGTCACATGCAAATGAGAAGCAGGCAGCAGATGGGGTTGTGGCACCTGTGGGAGGTAGGGTGCAGGAGTGGATTGGGGGTGGGGATCTGGAGGGGAGGGATGGTGCTAGGAGTACCCTGGGGTAGGGGTGAGGGTCTATGCAGGAGTGGGCTGTGTGGCAGATCTGTTCCTGCCCCAGCCCTGCACCGTTCCTGGACAGGGCTGTCATGTCCCTGCAGGGGGTAGGAGGCTCTGCATGTTGTCCTTACCTGCAGGTGCTACCCCCACAGCTCTTACTGGTCAGGTCCCCTCCAGTGGGAGCTGTGTGGGGACAGCACACACTGATTCCCTGACTGCACTTGTAGCTCCAGATCAGTGGGAGGAACCAAGGTTCAGCTGTGGGCCAGATGAAATTAAAGGGGGGCTGGAGACTCCCCACTCCAGATGTAGACTCGAGTTTTACGCCATCCTCAGGAGGGATTAGCCAGGGCTGTAAATGCCCTTTACCTTCTCGCATGTATTTCAGAGCAGTGGAGCATCCAAGCGTCCCAGAAGATCCTAAGTTTGTGCGGGTCCGAACCTACGAATCCCAGATGGTTATCCGACCACACAAGACGTTTGATGAGGTGAGTCTGTGGCCAGGCTGGAAAACCAGTGGAACAGTTACCTGTTGTTAAGGCCACCTCAGGTGGAGAGCGAGTCAGGGTTGTAGCTCTTCAGAAAGGCCGTAACTGAACGTGCTGACTAAAGCCCAGGGGTCTGCAGCTGCTTTTGCGCATTAGAGATGCCTTGTAGCTCTAAGTACGAAAGGGACATCTGTGCGGCTTCCCCCAAGGACAAGAAACAATTCCGATGAGGCCCAAAATCGAGAGGTCCCACACAATCCCCTGCCTTTAAGTGTGGGGAAGTCTTGTGTCTATCTGCTGAGGATCAGCTTCCTCAACCCACCAGTCTGGCAGTACAGAATTACCAGGCCTGTAGTTACCAAAGGAACAGGAAACAGCAGCTTGTCAGGTTTAACTTAAGTACGGCCAGTTCTTAGCTAGACACCACAGCACTGAGCTATTTATAATGGGAAAACAAGACTAAAGAACAGAGCCAAGTGTGAAAGATTGCAGTGCTTTCTGAAGACTGAGCAAGTCGCTCTCTTGTGTAAAGAAATTTTTCATTCAGATGTGTCCAACTTTTTCATCCAAGCTTAGCCAAGATCACACTTCCGTGGAGCAGGTTCGCTTCCTAGGCGAGAGGTTCCGTCATCTTTTGTCCCCCAAATGTAGGAGAACAAACCTGTGTGTGCGCCTCTCAAGGATGCATTCTCGCTCTCACTCACTGTTGTTCTTAATTTTGTACATAAGCAGCCACAGAGTTAAACATCTCTGACGGAGAACTTGCTCACGTTTGCTGGTGACTGGTGCGTAGACGGACTTTAAGCAGGGCCCTGCGCCGATATCTGCATCTGCAAAAGTGAGCTGTGGCTATCCATGGACTTGCAGGGCTCAGAGAACACATGTCTGGCGTACGTATCTGTGACTCCTTGCATAGCATCTCTACCTACGTTTTTCCAATTGTGTTGAGGACCAGAGTGATGACGTGACATGTGCTATCAGCAAACTCGAGATTTCTGTAAGCTCTGTGCCCCTTTTCAGTGGGCACTTAAGAAATTCCTGGGTCCCAAGCTGTGACTGTGACATTGGTGTCACCTTGGTTTTGCTATGTAGGCTAAGTACTGAAAAACGAAGCTGGTGGCTTAGCCCAGATTGTCTTGGATTCCAAGGCCAGAAGAGACCACTGTGACCTCCAGAGCCCTGTGTTGACCCAGAGCTGCAGACCCACATCCACCAGGCTCAACGCCTCATCTGATCTGCAACCCATGATCTGGATTTTACTTTTATCCACATCTGTGCAGCAAACCATCCTGAGGGGAGGTGTGAGGGAGAACAGATGAATGAGAAGAGGCTGTGGGGTAAAGGAAGAGGCTGGCAGCGTGAGAGCAGGGATGGGGTTAGAGGCAGCACGGGGGCAGGGAGGGGGTGGGAGGCGGAGGGAAGTGAATAGTTTGTACCGTTTGCTGCTGCCACCGGAGACTTGTGAGTGATGGACCCAGCATAAGCAGCTTCTGTCAAATCACAGCAGGGTAGAGAGTGCAGCGCTGGGGGGCCCCACCTGCGCCCAAAACCCGCTGCAAGGGGTGGATCCTTGTGCCCAGGGTGCTCCCCCTGCAGCATCAGCTCCATCCAGCACCTTCTCCCGAGCTGGGCCCTACCCTGTGGAGCTGAGAGCTTTTTGCCTCCCCGTGCATGCTCCCAGCTTCGCTAGCTGGCAGCACAGTACAGCACATGGGGTGGGCAGCCTCTTCCCCCAAGCCAGACCAGGGCTGCAGCTCTCGCACATCAACGTTGGCCGCGTCCGCGTGCAGGCAGGGACTGGACTGATGCAAGGAGCTGTAGAATTGTGCGGGAGGGGGGCAGGGAGGAGAGGGTCCATTCCCCTGTCTGCAGAAACGGTCCGTGGATTTCCGTGGATATTCGGGGTCTGCTGACCTGCACAGCACAGGCACTTTTCAGTGTTCTCTTACTCTTGCAAGTGACTCAGTTTGGGTGTCCAGCTGGAGTCTTCTCCCAAGTGCTCAGTACCTGCCCTCTGAAGATCAGGCCCTTTTCAGGAGTCCCAGGCGCTCAGTCACAAGTCGCTCAGAAATCATGGCCCTTGTGTTTCATCCATTTGGGAGGAGCTTTTATGCAGTTTAAGCCTAATGCACAGCAGCCAAGATCTGCCACTTGATACTCTGCTTGCCTGCCCAGCAGCCAACTGGTTGGAACGAAGATTTCAGAGCAATTCCCTCCTGTTTGCATTTATGCTCTTACTTCTGCACCCAGTGACTCTAATTTTATTGCTTCAGTGCCTTGTTCCAAAAGCCTCGATTTGCTGCTTCACATGGATCTTCCCGGCAGGGTTTTGGAGCATGGGCAGGGTAATGACCCTTTTAGCTCTTCACAAACTAACCTTAGCTCTGCCGAGGAGGAGCAGGGTAAACAGAGTCCTCGTATGGGAAGAATGGAGCAGACAGTGAAGAAATGTCCTCAGTGCATTTGAAGCTGTGGTGAAGCTGAAGATCTCCTTGCTCTCCGTTTAGTGCTCTCCGTTCTTCCTCCACATTGGTTCTGTCTTAGAGTTTTTGTGGATGTCCGTTACGGCCTTGGGTGTCGGCCTTTGCCTGCCTCAGGAGACAAGATACTGTAGGAGGAAGATAGATCAGACTTAAAGCATGTAATGCAGTAGATCTACAGAGAAGCTAGTCAGGATTCTGGTACATTTGCTTTCATCCCTCCTGTTGCCTGGTTATTAGTGGCTTCCAGGAAGAAAGTTCCCTGTCTGCTATAGCATTGTGCAACTAAAGTATATCTGGCATTGGAGACTGGATGGTCGTCCCTGGCTCTTTGTAAGAGAGTGCTTTGACAGGTCAGGCATCACTCAACTTACTTTTCTTGCAGAACGGCTTTGACTACATGCTGACGTACAGCGACAACCCACAGACCGTGTTCCCCCGTCACTGTGTCAGCTGGATGGTCTCTGACGGTAAGCTGCAGGGGCTGACCCCTCGGGGACAGATGAAAGCTCTCTGATGGGCGGCGTGTGTGTGCGCGTGTGTGAGTTCACGCTAGACGTGGTGCTGGGGCCCGTCTGCTTTGAGCAGGAAGAGCCCTTCGGCCTCGCTGGCTCAGGAGTGCAAGCAGCGGGTGCAGGCTTGGGGTATTTGTGGAGAGCCTGGCCTGTGTTGGTTGGGGGGCCTCCACTTTGGGGAGCGCAGAGATGTCAGTACACGTGGGGTGATCTGGGGAATGCTTGGTGAGGGAGCTCTGGCCTTGGCTGTTAATTCTCCCCAAGTGCTGCCTCATGTCCATTCCAAAGTGTGCGTCCTCCCACATGCCCCAGCGCCAGGCGTTTTCCCACAGCAGTACTCCTCGGGGAGCGCCTCTGGCAGCCCCTGGAGTGGACTCTCCATGGTGCAGTGTGCTCTTCTGCTGCCAGTGACGCTGCTGGAACACTTCTTGCTGCAGCTAAGGCTATCGTTCTTTCAGAACTTTCCCTTTTCACACAGTTTCCCCATTATAAGTAGCACCACCAAGTAACAGGCGGTTCATCTCCCGCCTGGGACTCTGCCCCAGGTTAAGCACACCCCCTTCATTGGGCTTCAAGCTGGTGAGACTTGCAAAAGGCCCAGGCCAGTGAGCAATCCTAGAAGCTGTTTACGTTCAGTGGTCTTCTGAAGTTGTTGATGTACAAAGGTGGTCAAGCTGGTTCTCCATAAATTGATCTGGAAAGACCCATTTTGCTTTGTGAATTCCTGTGTGAGGGACACACTGCCTCCAATGATGTGGTTGTTAAGGGCACAGATGTCTGCAAACATTGCTCCATTTTCGTTCCTCTCTCCTAATCATGGGGGTCCATCACCGCTTCGTAGCCGGCGTTGTCCACTCCAGTTTTAGCATTGAAGTCTCCCATCACAATGTTCACTTCCCTGTCATATAGCTTGTCAAATACATCTTGCAGTCTACCGGAGAAGTTGTCCTTTGGCTTCTTCATTGTGATCGTGTGGTACATAGCACTGGATGATGTTTGTCTTGGTGGTCTTTAGTTCTGAATGAGGCTGTTATCATTCTTGGTCTGAGAGCTCCCCATCCAATCAATGTTTTCTGCACTTCTTTATATAACAAAGCGCCATGTGTTCTGTGTGCTGGAATGTTGTCCTCTTCACACCCTGAGTACAGGATGATCTCTTCTGTTGGCAGTCTTTGTTGTCCTAAGCGTAACATCCGGTCTCACATGGCCAAGCACCGCAAGCTTACGGCATTGCGTTTCTGCAGCCACTTCCACTGTCCTTCCTGTTTCATGCATTGTTCTGATGCTCCGTGTTCCAATGGTCAGGGGTTTCCTGGTTGATGAATGGGTGGTCAGCATTGTAGCTCCCTTCCGGCTTTCATTATAGCACGTCAGTCCCTTGAGATAAGGGCCCTTTTTTAACACTGGACTGGAATCTTGAACTGGCATCAGTGTTTCCATAGCTGGGATTATTTTATGCAGTGGGAGCGCCAGTCGTCTTTTAATTTAGTGTCTCTCATGTGGAACCTCCCCCATTCACCAGGCGTTTTCAGAGATAGTGGCCAATGGCTCTGCAATCACATCATGCTCGGATGCGTAGGGTCCGACCCCAGGGATTTGTGTATGTCCAGCTCTTCTAAACAGTTCTCAACCTACTCTTTCTCCTGAGGGCTGCCTACCTCCTCCACATGCTGTGCTGCCCAGTTCAGCAGTCTGGGAGCTGATTGTGAAGATAAAGGCGAAAAAGCATTGAGTACTTCATCCTTTTGCCCGTCATCTGTCACTGGGCTCCCTTCCATGACTACCTTTTTATTGCTTATGTGCCTTTTCTTGTTACCTTTTGCATCCTTTACTCGCTGCAACTCCAGGCACTCCGGCCTTCCTGATTATATCCCTGCATGCTCAAGCAATATTTTTATACTCCTCTGGTCGTCTGTCTGAGTTTCCGTGTCTGGTTAGCTTCCGCTTTGTGTTTAAGCTCACCAAAAATCTCTCTATCAAGCTAAGCTGGTCGCCTACCACGTTTGCTCTGCTTGCTGCATGTTGGGATGGTTTGTTCCTGCACCTTCTGTAGGGTTTCTTTAAAGCACAGCCAGCTCTCCTGGACCCCTTCCTCACTCACATTAGTGTCTCGGAGGGCTCTGCCTTTCAGTTCTCTGAGGGAGTCAGTCCAGGGTCCATATTCTGCTGCTCTCCTTTCTTCGTTTCAGTCAGCATCCGGAACTTGGCCACTCGTGGTCACTGCTGCCCAGGTTGCCACCCGCATTTACTTCTCCTAGGAGTTCTGTCCCCCGCGGCTCCATTGGCCCTGCTGTAGACAAGGAGAGTGAGCAGGTCACCTCCCTGAGGTCAGAGTGAGTCAGCCACTGACTTGGGAGTTCTGGGCTCCGATGCTCAGTCCTGCCTTTGTTTCAGTGGCTCAGTCTCTCGAGGGGTGGGGCAGGGAGTGGCCGAGGACTTGCAGGTGCTCACTTGGTGTACAAGACCCTGGGTTGAGCTATGAACCTGTGTGTGGAGAAGTCCAGATGTCCCCTCCCTGCACTTGCGGGATACTCACTGTGTCCCTGCCTGTCCTGCCAGGTATGCCGGCCTTCCTGGAGAAGCTGCACGCAGCAGCCCTGAAAGCCAAGGGGATGAAGCTTGAAGTGCAGGACTACATCTCTGCAAAGCCCATAGAGGGCGGTGGCGGCGGTGGCGGCAGCGAGGAGAAGGCCAGCATGCCCAGAGCAGAGCGCAAGAGCAAAGAGAACCAGAGCCCCGCTCAGCTCGAGTATGCCTAGGGGCTGGCCCAGCCTCTCCAGCCAGCACCTGGCTCCCCACAGCAGGGCGGACAAGGGATTAACATCAGTGTAGCCGCTGCAGCTGTACTCAACTGTTCTGCGTTTGTCTCCAAGCCCCTCCTCACCTGTCCTCTGCAGCGGCTCCCCTGCCTGAGCCTGGTTCTTGCACAGTCTGGCCATTGAAACACAATGTCCTGGAATAGCCTTTCTGTGCCGGTGTTTTGTCCCTGGGGAGTGCATGTCCTAGAGCAACGCCTGGCCTCTGCGACGGGGCGAGCACACCGCGTCTGCCCCCTTGAGCTGCCGCCCTGTGCTGGCTATTTCCCGCGCTCCCCCGTGCGTGCACTAGTGAGGAGGTCTCGGATGGATTCTCCTCCTGAGGGGCAGAGTTCGGGAGAAAGGGCAGCAGACGGGCCCGATGCTCTGGCTACCTGCACCAGCCACGAATCCGGTTGTGCCGTGGGCTGCTGCTGCTCATGGCACGAGCCTGGTGCAGGGAGCGGGGGTCCTGGCCACGCTTTGACCCCTCCCAGTGAGGGCATACCTGGCGCTACCCAGAGAACAGACCGCGCGCTGCCTCAGCCTTCCTGTTCCACCGTGCGGGGTGAAGTCCCACCAGGACAGACGGCACGGGCCAGGTGTGCTACCAGCAGGCACCTCTTCCCCTCCCCTCCCCCCCGAGGCCTGGCTACTGCACAGCACCGTGACAGTGCGCGGGACTCCCCCCTGGGCTGAGTGTGGTGGAGGGCTGCTGCGGGGGGGTGGGGGGGTGCTCTGCCCCTCAGGGCTGATTTGGGGGCCCGGGAACAGCCACTCCACATTTGTACAGATGTGTGAATAAACTTGGACTGGTACAAAGCTGAAGAGAGTCCCAGCGTCCTTAGCGGGGGGTGGGGGAGGCAGTGCTCTCCCGGGGCCTCCGCAGGTCCTGGCAAGGCCTCCCTGGCCTCAGGCTCTTGCCAGCTGCTTCTGCAAGCAGCACAGGGCTGGCTGCAGGGAGGGAATAGGCCCTCTGGGGCAGGGAGCTGGGTGGGTGCCATCCATTCAGGACAACAGCACGTCTGTTCCCTCTTGCTGATGTGCAGAGGCCTCTACCCTGCCCCTCCCACCCCCGCAGGCGCTGTCTCCTCCCCGTGCTGTGCAGTGGGGGTTGGGCAGCCCCCATGCATCGCATAATTCCCCCCGGCGCTGATTGACGCCAGTGCTTGTGGCTCGGGCAGCGCACAGAGGGGCCCTCCAGCGAGTGGCTGTGAATGGCATGTGGGGGGCACAGCAGGGAGGCACCTGCTGGGCTGTGGCCCAGAAGCCACACAAGGCAAACAGCGCTCGGGCAGAGCCTGCACCTGGAACTCCCCTCTGCCCCATCTCCTGCACCCACTCGCCCCCCACCCTGCCGCCTAGTCCCAGGTCACAGCCCAAAGCCTCTGCAGCCTGGTTTCCCAAATGGGGGGTTGTGCCCCCCGGGAGGTGTGAAGAAATTCCAGGGGGTCATGGGGGTGACCCATCCTCCCCCACTTCATTACCCCCACCCCAAGAAAGAGCTGGTCTTTGCTTCCAGCTCTCAGCCCCTGCTCTTTTATGTAGGTGACCCAGCCCAGCTGCTGCAGGCCCACATGGAGCTAGCTGCTTCCTGCAAAGGAGTGTGGGTTTGGGGGGAGGGGTGAGGAGGAGGATGGGGTTCAATGGGGGGGCTGGGGAAGCCTGGCTCAGGGGGAGGGAGATGGGGTAAGCGCAGGGGGCTGGTGGTGCCTGGCTCTGGGGGAGGGGCTCAGGTGGGTGGCTTGTGGGGCTCGGGCAGCTGGCCCTGGCAGCTGTTGGGTGGGCAGGTGGCTCTGGCAGCGCAGGGATCAGGCAGGTGGGCGGCTCTGGCAGCTGGCACAGGGCTCAGGCAGCCGCAAGGTGGAGCTTGCTGTTGGCCTCTGGGCTGGGACAGGGCTGGTATAGGGTCCAGCACCCCAGCCAGGGCTGCAGCTGCTCTCTGCAGGGGTCCAGGCCACACCTGCAGCTCTGGGGCTGCCAGCAGCCTGTTCCACGTGGAGCTGGTGCCCATGGGGCCCAGACCAGGTCCGGCGCGGAGCTGGAACCAGCTGTTGCAGACTGGCTGGGCTGGTGTCAGCCCTGCAGGGGGCAAAGGAGCCCTGGGGGCAAGGAGGGGGGACACTAAGGCTTTGGCAGTCAGCTCACAGCTTCCGTGTTACTGCTGTCTGCAATTTTCCAGACACCTTTTTTGGCATGCGCGCGCCCCCCCCCCCCCTTTCATAAATTCATAGGCCACCCATTGAGTGTTGATGTCAATACATTGCCAGATGTACTGCAAGAACAAGCACTCAAATAAAACATGAATCGAGTGCAAAAGGATTTTGAAAACTCAAGCTTGGAGGAATTTTGGATAAAATATTTCCCAGCATACTCGAAAGCTGGGGGAGAAGTGCTACGCGTTATTCTTCCATTTGGGTAACTACACCCCTGCGAATAAAGCTTTAAGTTACTCGCCCGAAAAATTAAACAAAAAGGACTGGTTGTCAAAATGACTTGTGCCCTTTCATCCTTCGAACCGAGGATTTCCCAGCGTGGGAAGGAAATGCAGCATCATCCTTCACGGTACGTTCATTTTATTTCTGACGTTAAATTCCATTTTTATTAAATTTTTGGGCAAGGAAAACTTCGTGCTGACTTTTAGGAAACATTTTACATCGTTTGCCTTTATTTTAAGTTGTGAATTGAAGTTTTGGTTGAAAGGGGGGTGCTGGGTGATGCTGAGAAGTTTGGCACCTGCTGCTCCAGTGTCCACACCCATTCCCACACCCTGGTCCCAGGTCAGAGCCCAAACCCTCTGCACCCACACAACCCCCACCCTCGCCACTACCCTGCCCGAGTCCGAGGTTACAACCCAAGCCCTCTGCTGTGCTCTTCTCTGCACGCGGTGGGCCTGGGTCCTTCGCACAGCCCTGGGGCCAGACAGGACATTGCGTGTGTGCCGTAGGCTGTTGGGGAGGGAGGGGCTAGTGCTGCTGTGTCCGCAGACCTGGCGTCAGCTGCACCAGCAGAGATGCAGCAGGTAGGTCAGCAATTTCCCTGTGGCTCAGGGAGCCGTGGAGGCACTAGGACGGGGCTATTGACTCAGGCTGGGCCTAGTACCTGGCTCTGCTTAAAGGGACAGTAACATGGGTACCAGCTCAGCAGCCCAGGATGCTGGTCCCTTGGTGACCAAAGCTGCCCCTCTTAAGACAGCCCCTGCTACACCTTGTCACTGCATCCCGGAGTGGAGGCCGAGTTCGTCTGTATGGTCACAAAACCAGCCGGCAGCACCGGAGCACCTTTCACACCCAGGCAATCGCTCATGGGTGACGAGCGGTCACGGGCAGCCCCCCTTCAGCTCTGGAGCTCTGTGTGACACTCCCAGCGCTGCCGCCTTGTGCCTGCCGGGGAAGAAAAGGCGTTTGCTCCATTACCCTTGTGAGCAGCAGGTGGCCACAGAGACACTGCCAAAGTCTGGTGAGCAACGTGGGAGGCACATGCCTCAGGCAGCCACGAGCGGTGCTGCTGCCCCCACGCTGGTTACCAGGAAGCTAACAAATAAAGGAGCCCCCTGTACCAGCCAGCACAGCTCTCCCATGAGCCGCACCCCACCACCAGAGCTCATTTGGCTCATACCCAGACGAGCCCACTGCAGCCATTTCTTCGGCCGCCGCAGCCACAGGGACATTATAGGGACCATGTGGTGGGGTCTCCTGCCCTGTCTTGCGCCAAGGGTGCCAGAATCACCCCTAGGGCTCCATGGCCCCATCAGGTCTCTGTGGCCTGGGTGCTCCCTGCCTTCGGCTCACAGGGCAGTGGGGTAGGGGAAATTGGGCCCACCTGTTCCACCAAGCTCCAGCCCAGGGCCCTGGGGGTGGTGGGGGAGACCCCAGCCAGCTGGGATCCCACCACAACATGCTCAGCTCCCTGGAAACCATCCCAGTTCCCCACCCCCGGCTACTTCCTTCCCCTTCCGGTGTGGTCCGTCGCTGCCGCTCGCGTCTCACTCCCTCCAGCTGCTCCAGCAGGGGCTGCCCCTACGGGCGCCCTGCACCTCGAGCCGCCGTGGCTGTTGTTGCTGCTGCCGTCGCCGCCTAGTCACTTGCTCGGGCTGTTCCTCAGGCGACCGTGACTCCCAGCCATGGCCACCGGGCTTCCCTGGCAGCTCCTTCCCTTGCTGGCCAGCCCCAGCGGCCAGGCTGCCCCGGCCTTTATACCTGGCCTGCAGCTGGAGCATGCCCGGCAGGGCCTTTTCTGGCCAACAGGTCCAAGCTCTCGACCCCCCTGCTCAGTGGGGGGTTGGTACACCCCATTCCCCCCCCCCCGGCTCTGTGCAGGGTTGGTACAACCATCAACCCCCTGCTCTGTGGGGCGGGGGGGGTACACCACATCACACCCCCTGCTCAATGTGGGGTTGGTACACTCTGTTACCCGCCTCCCCCCGCCATTGTGGGGTTGGTACATCCCATTAACCCCCCCTGCTCAGTGCAGGGTTGGCACACCCCCCCCCAATCAATGTGGGGTTGGTACACCCAATCACCCCACCCCCCGGCCCATAGCAGGGTTGGGACACCCCATCACCTCCTTCCCCCCCCCCCCCCCCCCCGCTCAGTCTGGGGTTGGTATGCCCCATTACCCCCCCACCCCCCCCACTCTGTGCAGGGTTGGTACACCCCCCTCACAGACCATGGTTGTGAGCTGACACACTCAGGGTGTCACACACGACCACCCAGTGCCCACCGCAGGTGGGCAGCATGTGTCATTTTGCCAGCTTGCACAGTCCCACTGGGAGCCACCCAAAGCTCAGCCAGGTGGGTGGGTGTGTGTTGGTGGTGGTGGGGGGTGGGGGGGGCTTGGCCAGAGCCTGGGGGTTGCAGAGCCATTGCTCCAGCCATGGGAAGCAGATCGAAGACGAACTGGAGATGCAGCTGCCTGTTATAGCCTTTGCCATGTAGCTTGTTCATCCTTCAGCCCAAAGACGAGCTCGCGGCACATGGGCACGGAAAAGCTCTGAGAATCCCCCTGGCCCCAGGCATGTCCCCACACAGCCGGCTGACTCCTAGGCAGGGCACTGGGCTTCCACAAAGGGCTAATTGTACAGCTGTTTGCCCTGGGCGGGCCATTACGCAGGCCAGCTACTGTTGATGCCACTCTCTGAGGTGTCACTCAAATGCACAGCGCAGCTCCGAGGTCCCAGCATACACCGGTGTCCGTAACTCACCGCACAATGATGATACAAAGACATAACTCCAGTTAGTGCACCCGGCCAGTCAGACTGGCCTCACTGCTGCCTTAGATGGCACCTCCTGTCAGACTGATGGCAATTCAGTAACGTGTGCCTCAGTATTGTGAGCTGCCACCCACATCCCACCGAGCGTCACAAGGCCACAGTCCTGCCTTAACAGGAGCGGGCGCTTGCATAAGCCTGTGCAGAATTTATTTCTGCTGTTATGTTAAAGCTCTGGGTGTTCTTGGGCCATCTTCTCCCATTAGGGCAGAGCCTCCTTGGTTAGCCACTTCTGTTGCTGTTCTGCCAAGGCCTGGCCTGCTCTGGTCCCAGCCCTTGGCTCACAATCCTAGCTATGTCGAGGGCTCCAGCAAGGCCTGTAGTTGGGATCATCTCATGACACCTTGAATGCATCTGGGAAAAACTTGGTCAGCTTAAACTCAAAAAAGGATGCATATAAGAAGTGGAAATGTGGACAGGTGACTAAGAAGGAGTACAAACATACAGCTGGAGAATGCTGGGCAGTAATTGTGGGGGAAGCCACTTTTTGGGGGGGGTACAGTGTTTTCCAAAGGTTTGAAGCTGGAGGTCAAAGCAGTGAGGCAAGAGTGAGATCTAAAAGGAAACTTTATTTGCATGCATACAGGCTGCCAGCTTCCAAAGAAGTGGGAGCCCTGAGAATCAGTTCTCAGGACTCTTCATCCAGTTTGTTTGGACAATTTAGTCGCTAATTGTCCTATTTAACATACAAAAGTCTCAGCAGAATTGTCCTGAGACGTGTCTGCAAACACCAGCTGTGCTTGAGGCCAGTTTGCAGGACAAAGGTACAGGATAACCCAGACAGAGGAGCCTGCAGGATAAATTGTTTTTAGGAGACAAGGTAGGGACTTCAAAGAAGTCCCAATGGCTCCCTAGTATTTTTTTTTTTTTTTTAATACAGAGTGGGGTTTGGTTATTGTGGAAAAGAAAAATTTTAACCCTTATAGCAGTTTTTTTTTAAACAGACCTTTACTTTTTAGAGCATTTTTTTACACTTTTTTTATACTCATTTTGAGCATTACTTTAATTTTATTTTGGACATTTTTAGGTTTTGTTTTTTTTTGCTAAGATGTTTAACCCATTTTTGTTTTTTAAATTTACTATTAATACTTTTTGCTTTTGTTTTGAGCAAATTTTTGGGTTTTTTTATTGCATTGTTTTATAGTGCACTTAGTACAGGTAAGGCAGCAGTTAATGAGCACATACCCTATAGCAACAATGATTATTAGGTATGTGAGGAAGGTTTTTAAGATTTTTTTAAACCATTTTTTAATGTTTGGGAGCCCATTTTATGGGTTCCATGTTTGGACCTTACTGGCCCTTTTAAACACCTTGGCTACGTCTACACGTGCCCCAAACTTCGAAATGGCCATGCAAATGGCCATTTCGAAGTTTACTAATGAAGCGCTGACATGCATATTCAGCGCTTCATTAGCATGCGGGCGGCAGCGGCGCTTCGAAATTGACGAGCCTTGCCGCCGCACGGCGCGTCCAGACGGGGCTCCTTTTCGAAAGGATGCCACCTTCTTCGAAGTCCCCTTATTCCCATGAGCTCATGGGAATAAGGGGACTTCGAAGTAGGTGGCGTGCTTTCGAAAAGGAGCCCCGTCTGGACGCGCCGCGCGGCGGCAAGGCTCGTCAATTTCGAAGCGCCGCTGCCGCCCGCATGCTAATGAAGCGCTGAATATGCATGTCAGCGCTTCATTAGTAAACTTCGAAATGGCCATTTGCATGGCCATTTCGAAGTTTGGGGCACGTGTAGACACAGCCATAGATTGCTGATTTTATTTTTCAGAGCTCTTGTTCTATAATACCTGATTTATTTACATAGCAACAGCAAGAAGTGTTAACAGCAGCAAAAACTCCTCCTTGCTGAGCTCGGAGCAAGTCCTGTGCTCATCGATTTTGAAGGGCTACTCACACTACAGAATCTATTTCCTTTTCTAAGGACTGTACATCCTCAGCGGTGGCATTCGAGCTCTGTTCTAATACGCTAGGGATGTTGCAAACTGCTCATTCTAATTTATTAACCCCCAAGCCTGGTAATATCGCACGCACAAGGGAATGAAAACCAGTGGGCCGTTTTACTAATGGGTTAATATCATTAGGTGCATCACGCCGTGTTCTGTGTACGAAACTGCCCAAGTTTGTAATAGTACCTGCCTGGAGATGCTTAACTAATCCTGCTACTGGGGTCACGTAGGCTATGGTGCACCTGCCCTTCCACCCAGGTGGTAAGGCCTTATAAGCAAAGTTTCCACATATGAAAAACACACCAGGCTTGCTGAGGACTAAAGAGGTTATCCTAATACCATGTGCCTTTAATTCTTTTGCCCTGTTTTACGAAGAAAGGCTCACATTGCCTATGGAACTGGGGCCATCCAGAGCCATTATGGCCCTGTATGAGGTTATATGCACAACAGGTGACATGGTGGTTTTTTTCCAGGGCTGTGCCAGAGACTAGGGACTTATTTGGGCAATCGGGTGCTTTCCAGGAGCTATTAAATAAGATTCCATTATCCATGATTAGAAACAGGGAATGGTTATACCAATCTCGGGCTCATTGACCCATAAGGGGGAGTTAAACCTCATGGGTTTGATAGTAATGCCGCTCAGAGAATAAGTATATCTTGGAGTAATGTGGAAAGTGATGGGTGATTTGCATCCAAGAGAAATTTCCTTTAGCAGCTGGGTTGGTGACCCACTGTCCATCATCTGACTCCAGCCATACTCTATGACCACCTATATTTTCTGGGACCCACCCCAGATCCTTACCAGTGCCAATTTTATTTTTAAAATGCAATGGATACACCGTCCCGGACGGACGTAGTGCTTGAGTTAGGGGTGTCCCTGACGCAATTAGATTTTTATGCCAGATCTGCCTGGTTCCCCAGGGCCTACGTACTCCTTGCTGTGTAGTTTTATGTTGGGCATTTCCCCTCTGGAATACTGATTACCAGTAATTCTGAAATTTAGGGGTTTTGCCCAAAGGGAGGCAGGAGTTGGGACAAACTGTAATGGTAGGAGGCCTTCTGAGCCTCTAATAAGCTGTTCACACATCCAACAGTCACTTGCATTGGTGAGGGACACAATTTCCTGCGGGGCCTCCCGATAAGGGTGGGGAAAGTTGTATGCTAAGGCTTGTCTTACTGTTAGGAGAAGTACAACAATCCCCATCTTATTATAGTATCTTAAATCTCTCAAATAGAAAGGATAGTAATAGCCCAGTAACCCATAAGCGAATAGCGCAACAGTCTCCTGAGTTAAGCTCAGTCATTCAGTATTGTTTGGCTTGCCTCTGCAGGCACCCTGAGATTTCGTAGTCTCTTAATTCACTCAATACTGCAGGGAGTTTCCTTTTTGTGAGAGTTACAGGGCGCTCGGCTCACCTGTAGGTCTTTGGTGGCACAGTCCTACTTCTCAGGTTATATCGTGAAGCTCCCGGTGGAGGCCTGTCTGGTAGCAGTCTGGCTTGGGAGTCTGCCTCCTCGGTCCGCTGAACCTCATCCTCAGGCGATTCCTCCAGGCAGGGGTCCTGGGTGACGGGGTCAATCAGCTCTTCTGGGTCTACAGTTTGGCGTAAGTGACTTGCATGGATCCACGAGGGGCGCTCCTTCACCTTCACTGCTGTGTGGGTGACGAGCAGCACTTGGAACGGTCCTTCCCACCGGGCTGCCAGGCAGTTCTTTCTGCGATGTTCCTTCCCAAGCACGAAGTCACCTGGTTGGATGTTGTGGCACGGTACATCAGTAGGTACTGGGAGGGCTTCTCTCACCTGCAAACGTAAGCTGGAAGCAAGCTTAGTTAGCTGGATAACAAATTTAGTCAGAGAGTCAATCTCCTCACTTAAACTTTTTACAACTCTCAGGGGTGATAGTCCCACTGCCATGGGTCGGCCAAAGACTATTTCATGGGGCGTGAAGTTGTGTTTTCTATGAGGTGTACTTCTAAGATGCATTAGCGCTAAGGGTAGGGCTTCTGGCCACTTCAGTCCGGTGTCAGCAAAGATTTTTTTCCAACCGTTGTTTTATGTCAAGGTTCCTTCTTTCTGTGTGGCTGCTGGCCTGTGGGTGGTATGGGGTATGGAACTGCTGAGAGACAATCAAAGCCTTGCAGATGGCAGTCATAAGGGACGCAGTGAAGTGACTCCCTCGGTCAGAATCAGTTCATAAGGGCACAGCAAATCTAGGAATGAGCTCAGTCAATAACTTCTTAGCTACAGTCACGGCATCTGCTTTTCTGAAAGGGAAACATTCAATCCAGCCACTAAACAAACGCACTATAACAAGACAATACTAATAGGTCCTACATTTCGGAAGTTCAATAAAGTCTACTTGCAAATACTGAACTAGTCCTTCTGGTCACGGGGTGGCGCTTGGAGCTGTAGTTTCTCCTGCAACATTAAACTACTTACAAGTCATACATGAATCAGATATCCTCGCAGCTTCTCTGTGCATGCCTGGAGCATACCATTGTTTTAGGATCTGTGAGGCCACCCCCCTTTTGCTCATGTGTGTCATCTGAAGAGACACCCAAGCAAGCTGTCCTGTAAGAGATTTTGGGGTGACAGGGAGGCCATTCGGTGCAACCATGATTTTTGCTGGGGATAAGGAGCAGCCTGCTTTTTTTTTATTGCAGGTTGAGCGGCCTTTTGTAGCTTTATTAGGTTCTGCAAAGAAACAGGGAGAGAGAGACCAGAATCTGAAAGGGAGCTGGAGGTCCCTGTGCAGCTGCATGTCTGGCCTCAGGATCAGCACTTGCATTACCATAGAAACAGGATCTGTGGCACCTGTGTGAGCCGGGCAATGGGTAATAGAGAGGGATGTGGGGAGCTGAATGGCATCAAGGAGTTGGGAGATAAGGGGACCGTGGGAGATAGCAGAGCCAGAGGAGGTAAGGAAACCTCATTGTTTTTAAAATTTGTCCTGTAGCATGACAGACACAGAAAGCATATTTTGAGTCAGTGTAAATAGCAGCAGACTGTCCGGAAGCCAAGAGACACGCCCGCGTTAAAGCGATAAGTTCAGCTGCTTGAGCTGATCTGATACCTGGAAGAAAAAAGGCTTCTAAAACATCCTTATCTGAAACCACGGCATATTTAGCCTTCAGTTTACCAAATCAATTTTTTTTACATGACCCATCAGTGTACAATACCAGATTTGCATTTTTAGGGGGCTGATTAGACAAATTTTGGCAAGGCTTGACACAGTGTTGAAGCAATTTTTTACAGTTATGGGTATGAGGTTCACCGTTAGACAGTAAAAGAAAAAGAGTTGCTGGGTTAAGTACATTACATGTTTGAACGACAACATTCGGGGAAGAAAGGATAACGTTCTCATACCGGCTCTGTCTCTGAACAGACAGATGCTGGGTGTGATGTCGCTGCAAGAGAGCGGAGACACCATGGGGGACCTATTGGATAACACTGTGACCTAATGGGATAGGTTAAGCTTTTTTAAGTAATTCAGCAGCAGCTGCAACGGCTTGTAGGCAGGGTGGAAACCCACAGGCTACTGAGTTCAGGGTTGCTGAAAAATAAGCTACTGGGTGGGGTGTGGGCCCAAAGGGTTGACAGAGAACCTTTGATGCAATTTTATTCTGCTTATGACAAAATAAGGTAAAGGGTTTACTATAGTCGGGTAAACCAAGAGCTGGGGGCTGCGAGAGAAGGGTTTTAAGGGAAAGGAAAGCAGATTTACAATTTGGAGACCAGTTTACAGGATTAGGTGCTGAGTTTAAGATTAGCACAGTAAGGGGTCTGGTGAGTCCAGAGAAATTAGGAATCCATTGTTTGCAATATTTTGCAGCACCCAGAAATTTGCGCACCTGACTAATGGGCGAGGAATGGAAAGCACTTGTGTGATTTGCTTAGGTGTTAACTGGCAGCCATCTCCTGAAAGTAAATGTCCCCAGTACTGAACCTGTTGTTTTACAAATTGCAATTTGGCTTTGGAGGCCTTGTGACCTTTTTTAGCTCGGCATTTTAAACACATGCAGAGTATTAGTTTTACATTTTTTTTTATTTTTACTGGCAATTAACACATTATTAGCATATTGAACAAGTACAGATCCACAGGAGAGAGATATGGAATCAAGGTCAGCTTTCAGAAACTGAGCAAACAGGGTAGGGCTTTTACAATAACCTTGGGGAAGACGTGTCCAGGTTAACTGACGACCCTGAAAAGAAAAGGCAAAGAGGAATTGGGAATCCTCATGCACTGGAATAGAGAAGAAGGCAGAACACAAATCTATTACAGAGAACCATTTAGCTGTGGGTGGAATAGAGGAAAGAATAGTAGCAGGGTTAGGTACTACTGGAAACCGGGGGATTACAAACTTGTTGATGGCTTTTAGGTTTTGCACAAACCTATAGATTTGTTTACCCTGGTTATCAAATTTTCCTTCCTTTTTCACAGGTAGTACAGGTGTGTTGCATGGTGAGGTTGTGTAAACAAGTATCCCTTGTCCAAGAAGGGAAGAGATGACAGGCTTAATGCCCTCTTCTGCCTCCCTAGACAACGGATACTGGGGTACCCTGGGGAAAGGCTTGTTGTGTTTGTATGTTATTTGCACTGGTGGTGCAGAGGCTAGCAACCCAGCTTCATTTGCATGGGCTGCCCACAATGTCTCTGGGATATCTGAGAGGTCCAGGAGGGGTGTATGTCCTGAGGCCTCATCACATTCCGCTGAGAGTAGTCATGCCATCAAATTTGGAGTCTGATAACGAGGAAGGTTAACAAATGTCCTGCTGGCGCTTGCAGCATTCATTTTTCAAGTGGCCATTTTTGCTGCAGTAATGACACTGCCCAGTTCTTAGGGGTCCCCGGGGCTGAGATAGTGAGCGTTGCTGTTGTTGTTGGGGAAAGTTAGGCTGGCCAGAAAATGGAATAAAGTTTTGACTTTTAGGTGGTGGTGGTGCACTAGTTGGGTTCTGCTTTTTTTGCAGACTTGCTATTTGCATGGCCATGAGAGTTGTTTTTAATTTTTTTTTTTGCTTTGTTAGCTTGCAAGTGTTTTTAAAACTGCGTAGCTGCCCCCTGAATTTGACAGATTGTGTTTTTTTTTTTTAAGCCTACAATGTTATTTTTAATCCTGTCTCTGATTTCAGGGAGGAGATTGTCCACTATAACTGCGATAATAATGGGACTTTTGGGTTAATTTGGGAAAATTTTCGAAAGGCAGACAGGAGGCGTTCCATGTATGAGAGAGGAGGTTTATTTGGCTTTTGCCCAACAGCTTGTATTTTTGACCAGTTCTGCCGCACTGGGACAACCTCAGTGATTGCATTAAGGAGACCCTTTAAGTTATTGTTTAAATTATTTTGTTTATTATCATTAGTGGGGGGGCCAGAGAGGATCATTTGGCCAATGACCACCCTCACGGTGTGGGGCTGCTAACCGAGCTTGCCAAATTAAAGCTGCATAATCATGTGGAGGCAGATTACCTCGAGAGCCAGTCCACGTCCCAATGAGTGGGGTTATAAATGTTAATCAGCCTTTGTATTTCCTCACGGAATCCTTGGGGGCCCTCTCGGAAAGGAGGCAAAATGCTCTTCAAGTTTAAAATGTCAGCAGCAGTCCATGGTACGTGGATCTGCTGTGCAGCTTCTCCTGAAGCCCCTGGAAACATTCTAAGGGGAGCTGCTATGACTTGTGATGAGTTTCCCTGATTAGAAATATTGATGGCTGGTGACAACTGTTGCAAGTTCTTAAATAAAGTCGGGAAACAGCGTCACTCAAAGGAAACTTTAGATGGGTGAGCACCCTTCACAACTGTAACAATGTTTGTGTCAGTGCAAATCCCGGTTGGCTTCCAACCAGCTTTAAGCAACTCAGGGTTAAAGTTATCAATCAACTCCTGAAGAGTATGTTCCTTAAGAGGCTTACTGGGTACACAAATCAGATCAGGGCGATCCGATTCAAGTGGGGTGAAGGGTGCTTCTACCTGGCGCAGAGATGGGGCCTGTTCTGATTGATTAGACAGTGTCTGGTTTATTTGTGCAGAAGAAGCCTGATTTGGCGGAGGTGGTGGGTGTGTGAGAGGCAGGGGTGGCGGCAGCCAGCCTGTCCACAGGTCCAGAAGGTCCTCTGGAGGGTCAGAGACTGGGGCTGGGTTAGCCCTATTCTCAGCCAATTGAGGATATAATTGTGTCATTGCTGGGTAGAGTGGGGGTGCAGACAGCGATTCTGGGGAATCGGGCTGTTTCTTTAGAGCAGCCAATTGTTGCTGCAGCTTTTCAACAGAGTCCTTCTGGCGAGCCATTATGCTTCGGTTCTTTTTCTTTTCTGCCACATCCTCCCAGAGGTACCAATATTCCATCTGGGTAGGATGTGTTTCCTCCAGGAAACCTCTAAGGTGGGCAAGCTTTTCCAAATCCAAACTGCCCTCTAGTGGCCACGGTTTCCAGGGATCCCCATAAGTATAGCCATTCCAAATGTCCATCAATTTCTTAAGTCTCCTAAGTTTCAAACCTGCTGGCAATCTCCCTAGCTGTCTTTAAAGTCTTAACATCTGAGACAAGGGAGTCCCAGGCTGTGAAATGCCGTTCCCCTCAGTTGGTGACAAACTCGAGGGGAGCTTTCCCACCCAGGTTAGCACTACCCTTCCTAAGGACAGCACAGGCGGCCAGCAACATTACCCTCTCCAAGGATAGTGTGGGAGCCCAGAGACACTGTCAGCTTCACTCGCACTTGTTATGCGCTGGGGAGAAACCGCCCTTGCTTTCGGCAGCTGTTCAGTAGCACTGACAGCGCCGGTGCGGCTGCAGTTCTGTTCCGGACATCGCTCACTCAAACCATGTGCTTGGACTCGCCACCAGCCAGTCAGCAACAACCCAATACCTATTCGGCTACACCCAGCGTTTTAAATCTCTTCCAAGGCTCCTGGAGAAAATTTAGGAAGAAAAGATGACTCTTACCGCCAGCCGGTTCAGCCGGTGACGAGAACAGGGAGGCGGAGCAGGGGATGTCAAATGGATCTCTTACCCTTCAGATGCGCGCTGTGGCCCGAGCCCGTTCCCCATCATCAGCTTCTCCAGCTAGAGTTCCAAGCCATCCTGCTCGCTGCGCCAGTTGTCGGGGAAGCCACTTTCCCCTGGGGTACAGTGTCCCCCAAAGGTCCGAGGCTGGAGGTCAAAGCCTTGAGGCAAGAGTGAGATCTAAAAGGAAACTTCATTCGCATGCATACAGGCTGCCAGCTTCCAAAGAAGTGGGAGCCCTGAGAATCAGTTCTCAGGACTCTTTATCCAGTTTGTTTAGACAGTTTTGTCGTTAATTGTCCTCTTTAACCCATGAAAGTCTCAGTAGAATTGTCCTGAGATGTGTCTGCAAACACCAGCTGTGCTTGAGGCCAGTTTACACTACAAAGGTACGTGATAACCCAGAGAGAGGAGCCTGCAGGATAAATTATCTGTAGGTTACAAGGTAGGGACTTCAAAGAAGTGCAGATGACCCCCTAATTTCCATTACAGAGTAAAGTCTGGTTAGTGTGGGGCAAAAAAAACTCTTAACCCTTAGAGCAGTTTTTTCCCCCACAGACATTTAACCCTTAGAGCAGTTCTTCCCCCACACTCTGCAGAGTCCTGTTTGTGCATTTTCACCGGAAGATGGGGAGAGAGCTCCCCGGCCTGCTGCCCTGCCCTGTGAAAGTGTTCTTTCACCAGAGGGGACCACTGGGGTTCCCGTTACCATGCCACAGACACCTGGAGAACAGACACCCGAATAGATGGCGCTGGCAGCTCCCTGAGAGTGGGAAGATGACATCACCCCCCCCCACACAACGACTTGCGAGGAATTTTTTTCCCCATAATGCAGCAGAAAAAGAAACCAGAATGAGGCTCAGGAGGATAGGTTCCCACAATTCACTGCTGCAACAGTTGAACTCTGGCAATTTGTCAACACTCAATTGACTTTATGGGCAGGCAGAGATTCTCAACTTCAACTTTAAAATCCAGTATTACAAATTCAACACTAGTTTACACATACCCATAGTCAGGTAAGTCAAATTAATACCCCTTTAAAGTCGGGAAAAAAAGGAAAAGCCCCAACTGCAAAAATGGATAAGCTACATCCAGTTTCATAGAGCTAGAAGTTGTACAGCATATGCATAATTCGCAACTATGACAAGAAATTTACCCATGACAGTCTTTTCTGATTCATTCAAATCGCTCCACTCCTTACTATTGAGTTGTATTATCATGAAAACTTCAAGCATCATTGTAGTTGGAACGCCCTCACTACCCCAGCTTTTCCATCTTCAAAGAAACCACCTTAATCGGAAAAATCACAGAAGAGCTATTATTGCCAATCGCTGGAAAATGAGATCTGAACTCCAGAGTATGCTTTATTTAAGAACCAAACGCCCAGCCCTGTAACAATTTCTTCTCAAGCACTAAGTTACTATGTTTTAGGATCAATTAAAATAGAGTATAATTGCCAAGCAGACAGCTGAGATCATTGAGTAACAACAAATTAATAGATGGACGTGTAGAAAGTGGGGAACGTAAATTCTACGTGGCACGAAGATAGAAACACTGTTTGAATAATACAGAAGGTGGGAATTCCTCTGACTCACCACTTCTTCAGGTAGCACAGAAGTCAAACTTTTCATATCTCTAATCCTGCACCTTTTGTTTTTAATTGAAATTTAAATTGAGAAAATGGTACAAAAATGTTCAACAGAACCCAGTGCAGTGTTGAAAGAACCACGGAATTAGACAATTGCTCCAAACTAAAGGAGCCTGGTGACCCACACTTGAGTTGTAGTGAGAGGAAAAGAATAAATGAGCTTCTCCAAATTTGTTTACACTAGGAAAAGAGATGGAGCTTATGTCAAGTCTTCAAAACATGGGCTAGTTTTTAAAATTAAAAACCAGTTGTTACAGCTAAATCCTAATGGAATCGAAGCTCAACTACATTTAACTTTCACATACCTCCTGAGGTCACACCAGCTTCCCCCACCTTGAGCTTAGATTCTGATTTCAAGAACACACACTTCCAGAACGTGGAACGCAGAAGTTGATGATAAACACTGTGGAATTCTCCCCATGGGGACATGGACTTGTCCTGGGGTGATCTCACCAACATGGCCCCTCTTGCCAGTTGCTAAAGGAATTAGTTTGGTCTTCAGCAAGGTGCATCACTGTGGCCAGTGGCTCATCCACTGCAGCTCCCCACTCTAGTCTGTGCCCTGCTCAGGACCCATGTCACTGCTACGATCACCAGGTCTTCTTCTGGACACTCCCCTCCAGCAGTGCTCACTGCCATCCCTTACTTCCTTCCAGCAGCCCCAGCAACCCTTCTTCAGGGTACTCATCACAAGTGGCCAGCTGCAGCCTCTATCTAGCTCTTTACCTCAGAGGCGACTGCAGCCTGTATTGGTCACAGTGTGGTGCAAGAGGGGAGGGGAGGGACTCAAGCCTGCCCACTACTCCAAGTCTTGGCCCAGGAACCCTCTAGCACCAGCCTTTTCCTGCCTTCCTCTTCATTGCTTTACTCCCGGGACCATGTCCCCTGTGGTCCCTTACACATTCTGGGCCTCTAGCTCACATCCCTCAGTCTGCCAGGCATCAAGCTGGAACCTTCCCCAAGACCCCTTTGCCCACCCAGAACTGCCCTATCTAAGGTGGTGGTTCTTGCTTGGAGCTGGTCCTCCACCTTCCCAGGTCAGGATAGAACTGACTCAGTTCCGCTGGAGGACCTCCTCATATGCAGGGCTGCCCTCTCATTGGCTCCTGCCATGAGCCCTCCATCTATTTGCTGGAAGTGTTGCACAGGTTTCCTCCAGCCCGGATTAACCCCTTCCTTGTATTAGTGGGGCACCCGCCCTGCTCCAGGAGTGCTACCGAAGGGAAATTCTGACAACGCAGCTGGGGAATTTACAGCTTACAGGGAGGCTTTAAATTTCATTCTGTGGGAAACAGTAAAATAAAACAACCTTTTCTCAACTCTAGCCAGAGGTTTTAGGATCTGTCTCTCTCGCACTCTCTTTCATTAATAAAGACTGAGTTCTGAGATGATGACAACTTGCCTCACTCCGCTGTATGGGTTCTCTGGTGTCTCCGAAGTTTTGAGCTCTGAGTGAAGGTTTTCTTACACTCACCACACTCATAGGGTTTCTCTGCTGTGTGGAGTCTCTCATGTCTAATGAGGGTTGACTGATCAGTGAAAGATTTCCTGCACTCACCACATTTATAGGGTTTCTCCCCTGTGTGGATTCGCTGATGGCAGATAAGGACTGAATGGTAAGTGAAGGATTTCCCACACTCACAGCATTTATAGGGCTTTTCCCCTGTGTGGATCCTGTGATGTGTAATAAGGCTCGAGCTGTGAGCAAAGGATTTCCCACACTCACAGCATTTATAGGGCTTCTCTCCTGTGTGGATCCGGCGATGCATAGTAAGACTTGAGTGATGAGAGAAGGTTTGCCCACACCGATGGCACTCGTAGGGCTTCTCTCCTGTGTGTATTCTTTGATGTCTAGTAAGGGCTGACTGATCACTAAAGGATTTCCCACAATCGCTGCATTCATATGGCTTTTCCCCTGTGTGGATTCGCTGATGGCTAACAAGGGCTGAATGATGAACGAAGGATTTCCCACACTCACAGCATTCATATGGCTTTTCCCCTGTGTGGATCCTGTGGTGCTTCATAAGGCCTGAGCTCTGAGAGAAAGTTTGCCCACACTCCCTGCATTCATAGGGTTTCTCCCCTGTATGGATCCTGTGATGCTTAGTCAGGGTTGAGTGATGAGAGAAGGATTTCCCACACTCCCGGCATTTGTACAGTTTCTGTCCTGTGTGGATCTTCTGATGTGTAGTAAGATTTGAGCTCTGAGCAAAGGTTTTCCCACACTCACTGCATTCATAGGGTTTCTCCCCTGTGTGGATCCTCTGGTGTTGAATAAGAGCTAAGCTCCGAGGGAAGGATTTCCCACACTCACCACACTGATAAGGTTTCTCTCCTGTGTGGATTCGCTGATGGCTAAGAAGGGTTGAATGCTCAGTAAAAAATTTCCCACACTCACAGCACTGATAGGGTTTTTCCCCTGTGTGGATCCTGTGATGTTTAATCAGGCCTGAGCGGTGAGAGAAGTTTTTCTCACACTCACAGCATTTGTAGGGTTTCTCCCCGGTGTGGATTCTCTGATGTCTTGTCAGAGTTGTGTGATGTGCAAAGGCTTTCCCACACTCGTGGCACTCATAAGGTCTCTCCCCTGTGTGGATTCGCTGGTGGCTCAGAAGGTTTGCGCTCTGAATAAAGGTTTTCCCACACTCATCACATCTGTAAGGTTTCTCCCCTGTGTGGATTCTGTGATGGCTAAGAAGTTGTGAGTGATAAGTGAAGGTTTTCCCGCACTCACTGCACTCATAGGGTTTCTCTCCTACGTGGACTCTGCGATGGCTAATAAGGCGTGAGAGATGAGTGAACGTTTTCCTGCACTCACAGCACTCATAAGATTTCTCCCTGGTGTGGATTCTCTGATGCCTAACAAGATTTGAGCGCTGACTGAATTTTCTCCCACACACTGGGCACATGCTATTTTTCTCTCCCATGACAATCGTCTGCTGGGCCACGGCCTCCTTGTGGCTTTTCTGAGTTCCCTGATAACTAACAGATTTATCAGCTTGCTGCACTGGCAGGTCTTCCTGATGCTTGTCTGGCCTGTGATGACTCTTGCAGGCTTTTTCCTGCTCACAGCTCCTGGACACGTGCCCTTTGCATCTTTGCAGTAACACCCAATGTGGTTCCATTTCCTTCTCATCTTCCTGCTGCGGATTCTGCTCCATGGTCTCACTCACTCTGCTGGGACAGAAAAAGAAAAAATCTCACAGTGGAAAAGGGGAAAAACCAAACGAGCAGCTGAAGATTAAAAAAACAGGGACCGAGTTTCCCCAAAATCTGCCCTCAAAGAGAGAGGAGGGGATCAATTTTGCATCCAGTTCCCATCCAGTCACAAAGACGGAAGCTTGTGGACAAGTTACTACCAGGAGTTGTTAGTTGGGATGGGTAGAAAGAAGGGCTGTGAAACAATACTTAAAAATTAACCACAGTTAATCACTCTATTAAACAAGGACAGAATACCATTTATTTATATATTTTTGGATAGTTCTACATTTTCAAATATATTGATTTCAGCTGTAAACCGGAATAAAAATTGTGCAATGCTCACTTTATTTGTGATTACAAATATCTGCACTAGAGAGGTTACTTACCTTATGCAGAGGTTTTACAAGATGAATGTCCCTGTGGATGCTCCACTTACAAGGCGTTTAAAGTGCTCTGTGCTTTTAGTCAGAAGATTTTAGCAGCAATACAGTTCACATCTCATGTGTCTGCGGGCAGTTACCTGCCACGCACCATCAACTATCCCTCAGGTCTTCCTCTAGCCGTTATAGGCATTGATCTCAAGCAGAGTGGAGGAGAAAGGTTCATGCAGCACTCACAGGAACAGCCATCCTGAAGAACCTCAGTTACTAAACAAGGTGAGTAATTAACTATTATTATTATTATTCTCTGTGTGGGGATGAATCTGTGCTGACTAAACTGCTAACCAGCAAAAGAAATGTGGACATTTATGGGAAAATTTCCCAGGGCATGCTGGAGAAAGATTAAACCAGGGAAGCTCAGAAGGTCATCACGTCCAGCCCCCCGCCGAAAGGAGGACTAAATCATCCCATCTAGAACTGTCTCAACCCAGGACTTAAAAACCTCTAGGGAGGGAGATTCCACCACCTCTCTTGATAATGCACTACAGTGTTTCACCACCCTCCTGGTGAAAGTTTTTCCTAATATCCAACCTACACCTCCTGCTCTGTAACTTGAGACCTTGTTCTACCATCTGTCATTACTGAAAACAGCCTCTCTAGAGCCCTCTTCAGTAAGTTGAAGGCTGCTATCAAATCACCCTTTGCTCTTCTCTTCTGCAAACCAAAGCAGCCAAACCTCTCAGCCTCTCCTTGTGGTCATGTGCTCCAGCCCCCTAATCATTTTTGTTGCTCTCCACTGGACCCTCTCCAATGTGGCTACATCTTTTTTATATTAGGGGACCCAGAACTGGACGCAGTTCTTCAGATGGGCCCACACTAGTACCAAACAGAAGGGAATAACAACTTCTCTAGATCTGCTGGAAATGCTTCTCCCAATGCACCCCGGTATGTTATTAGGCTTCTTTGGCTCCAGGGGCACACTGCTGACTCATCTCCAGCCTCTCATCCACTGTAATCCCCAGGTCCTTTTCTGCTGCACTGCTACTTAGTCAGTCAGGCCCCAGTTTGCAACAATACTTGGGATTTTTCTCTCCTAAGTGCAGGACTCTGCACTTGTCCTTGTTGAACCTCATCAGATTTCTTTAGGCCCAATCCTGCGATGTATCTAGGTCACTCTGGACCCTGTCCCTACCCTCCAACATATCTACCTCTCCCACTAGTGTCATCCGCAAAGTTACTGAGGGTGCAATCCAGCTCCTCATCTGGATCATTAATAAAGATGCTGAGCAATACCAGCCCTAGAACTGATCCTTGGGGCATCCCACTTGAAACCAGCCATTGAATTGTTGATCACTACACATTAGGCCCAATCATCTAGCCAGCTTTCTATTCATCCTGGGCTGTGTCTACACGTGCCCCAAACTTCGAAATGGCCATGCAAATGGCCATTTCGAAGTTTACTAATGAAGCGCTGACATGCATATTCAGCGCTTCATTAGCATGCGGGCGGCAGCGGCGCTTCGAAATTGACGAGCCTTGCCGCCGCGCGGCGCGTCCAGACGGGGCTCCTTTTCGAAAGGACGCCACCTTCTTCGAAGTCCCGGGAATAAGGGGACTTCGAAGTAGGTGGCGTGCTTTCGAAAAGGAGCCCCGTCTGGACGCGCCGCGCGGCGGCAAGGCTCGTCAATTTCGAAGCGCCGCTGCCGCCCGCATGCTAATGAAGCGCTGAATATGCATGTCAGCGCTTCATTAGTAAACTTCGAAATGGCCATTTGCATGGCCATTTCGAAGTTTGGGGCACGTGTAGACGTAGCCTTACAGTCCATGTATCTAATCCACACTTCCATAGTTTATGGGCACGAATGCTGTGGGAGACTGTATCAAAAGCTTGATAAAGTCAAGGTATACGACATCCAGTGACTTCTCCATGTCCACAAAGCCAGTTACCTCATCACAGAAGCTAATCAGATTGGTCAGGCACAACTTGCCCTTGGTGAATCCATGCTGACTACTCTGGATCACTTCTGCTCTTCCACGTGCTTCAGAATGGATTCCTTGAGGATCCCCTCCATGATTTTTTCCAGAAACTGAGGTAAGGCTGACCAGCCTGTAATTCCCTGGATTGTCCTGGTTCTCTATATACATGCCCAGGATTTTTAAAGTGGCACAGAAATCTTTCAGCGTGTGGAGACAGGCATCTTTTGAGTCCACAAAAAGCTTTTAACCCTGAAATGGTTAGACATCTACCCTGTTCTGTAGCTCTTTAGCAAATCCTGCGAGAGGCAACCAGGAGACCCAATACAATATGAGCATTTTAGCGAGAGATCTGGCCTCCATGTGTGCAGAGTCCAGGGAGGCCTGCAGCGCTGTCCAAGCAACGAGGGAACCCCTCCCTCCCCCATGATGGTAGCCTTGCCAGAGGACGCAAGGGAGCAGTTCAGTTAGTCAACAAAGGCCAACAAACCACAGCTGGAAGGGTGAAAGCCAGCTCAGGATGCATCCTGGACTTGGGAAAGAACAGAAAGATTTAAACTCCCAGGTGGCAGCAATAGGGATTGAAGGCAGGTAATCAATGAGGCCCACCTGATCTCACTGCCAGAGTGCTGGCAGGGCTTATAAAGCAGTCTCAGCCAAGGGAGTGGGGGAGAATAAGAACGGAGGTGAACAAGGTAGAGAAGTGGAGATAAGAGGAGAAAAGACTGATAAGGAGAACAAATACTATTTACAAGAGACAGCAGGGGGAAGAGGGAGTAGCTCAATGGGAGGGTGCCTGCGCTGCGATCCCCCAGTGAGACTGAAGCCCTAACCCTGGCAAACGACGAAAGGACTGACCAGCCAGCTCTGACTGGCGGTACAGCATAACCCCTCCAGCAGAAGGCAGAGGTGTGGGACCCTGGCAATACCCAGGGACACCCTGCCTCAGGTATTAAACTTTCAAATGTGTGAAATGTGCACTTGGAGAGGAGAACAGAATAATTCACAATTCTGAATTGGAGGAAAACAGAAGAGGACGCCTTTCTCCCAGATAAATCCAGCCTTTCCACACCTTTCAAAAGAGGGTGGACTAGAATTGGATCTGTTTCCCTCTGTGACATGCTGCCTCCACAACCGATCAACTGGGTTTGGGATGAGTAAACAAGAATTCTGTGCCTTTCACCTGGACATAATACTCCTTGTGCACTCTGACAAAGAGGGCATGATGGCAGGAGTTTCCCATATTATTTTAGCTGAGTCCAGGATAGCCTTATTAATGGGTTGAGCTATCTTGTTAGCTGGTGGGATGTGGAGGAGGCTGGTGACAGCCCCACAATGATACCTACCTGATCTGGCGGAGAAGACTTGTAGATGACCTATGCTCCACTCAGAGTGCAAGGGCTTAAGTCAAATAATGCTGCCCACTTCTTGTTTATAATGTCTCCTGGAAGTGAGAACAGGCATTTGCATGGCACCAGTGTAGCCAGTGTCACGAGCTAGTTATGTACCAGATGCACTAAGCCGTAGTCAAGTGTGATCAATGGGTTTATCCTGGAGCCTCAGCCAGTCAATCTGGATCTCAGGGCCACTGCAGTCAAGCAGTGCAGCACGGTTCAGGCAGGCTGCCTACATGCCAGGGCCCCATGCTGCTGCCAGAAGCGACCAGCTGCAGGCACATCTCTGTGTGACCTTTGGGGGTGGAAGACAGCCTGTCTCCCCAAGATAGCCAAATACTTGCAGGTCCCATTGCTGCATGACAATATTGGGGGCAGGGCAGCATAAAGAGACAGGATATCCCCCTCCTCAAGGGGCATATAGGAACACGACGCAGGCAGCCACTGCTGGGAGCAGCACAGGGCCACAGCATGTGGACTGAATGTCTAAGCTCTGTTGCATGGTCAGACAGGACTTGCCTGTGGTAAGCACCTCCTGGCTGAAGCCAGCAGCTCACAACCCGTCTTGCACTCCTGTCCCAGCCTGGAACCCCATCCCAGAGCCAGCGCCCCTACCCGTATCTGCCCCAGCCTGCTCTTATGCTTATAAGATGCACATGGGATCTTTTTCAGGGGAAAAGGCAATATGCCATATTTATTAATACTATAGTAGACAAGCAGCTAGCAGATGCTTAGACAGACAGGCTCTCTCTCTCTCTCTCTCTCTCTCACTCACTCACACACACACACACAAGCAGCTAGCAGATGCTTAGACAGACAGGCTCTCTCTCTCTCTCACACACACACACACACACACACACACACAAGCAGCTAGCAGATGCTTAGACAGACAGGCTCTCTCTCTCTCTCTCTCTCTCTCTCTCTCTCACACACAAGCAGCTCGCAGATGCTTAGACAGACAGGCTCTCTCTCTCTCTCTCTCACTCACACACACACACACACACACACAAGCAGCTCGCAGATGCTTAGACAGACAGGCTCTCTCTCTCTCTCTCACACACACACACACACATCCTGCCAGTTGATGCTTATAATTACCCATCTGTTGCTCACCTTGCCCGCTGGCCAAGCATGCTAAGTACAAGAGAAGGAGTGTGGATCTCAATGCAATTGAGGCTCCAGTCAGTGACAAGAGAAACTGAAGTCTGCAGCAGAACAGCCCCTTTCTTATAGCAGTTTTCTTGCATTGGGATCTGTGGGCTTTGCGTCATCTTGCTGTAAATGGTTGCTGTTTGACGAGTGTTCGTTTTCTCACTTCTCATCCCTGAAGTGGAAGACAGCTGCTCCAGGCTGGGACAGAGAGTTGGGGGACAGGTGGGGATGCTGGATCTGAGAGGGAATTGAAGTGGTTTAGCCTTGGTAAGCTTAAACACCAAAAGGAAGCATACAAAAAGTGGAAGAGCAGACAGATTACTAGTGAGGAGTACAAATATATTGCTCAAGAATGAAGTGGTGACCAAAGTGCAATTGGAATTGCATTTAGCAAGGGTCATGAAAAGAAACAAGATGGTTTCTACAGGCATGTTAGCAATAAAAGGCTGATCAGGAACGTGTGGGACTCTCACTGGATGAGGGAAGTAAGACAGTAAGAGATAATACAGAAAAATTGAAGTACTCGATGCTTTTTTTGACTCTGTCTTCACAGACGAGGTCAGCTCCCAGACTACTATACAAGGCAATGTAAAATAGGAAGGAGGTGGGCAGACCTCAGTGGAGAAATAGCAGGTCAAGAGCTATTTAGAAAAGTTGGACATATACAAATCCATGGGACCGGACTTAATGCATCCACAGTGCAGAGGGAGCTGGGAGGTATCATTGCAGAGTCTTTGGCCATTATCTTTGAAAACGGATGGAGATTGGGAAGATCCCAGAAAAAGGTAAATATAGTGCCCATCTTTAAAAAGCGTAAGGAGGACAATCCAAGGAATTATAGACCTGTCAGCCTCACCTCAGTCCCAGGAAAAGTCTTGGGGATCATCGGGGAATCCATTTTGAAGCACTTAGAAGAAAGGAAAGTTATCAAGAATAGTCCACATGTATTCACTCAGGGCAAGTCGTGCCCAACCAATCTCATTAGCTTCTCTGACGAGGTACCAGGCTCTGTGGACATGGAGGAGTCAATGGATGTGACATACCTTGACTTTAGCATAGCTTTTGATATGGTCTCCCACATAATTGTTACCAGCAAGTTATGGAAGTACGGATTGGATAAATGGACTGTAAGGTGGACAGAATGCTGGTTCGATTGTTGGGCTCAACAGGTAGTGTTCAAAGGTTTTATGTCTGATTGGCAGTCGGTTTCAAGCAGAGCGCCTGCAGCAACCCTACATAGATAGGTATATCTTAATAGAACCTTTGCATTACCTTGTATGTTTATATTTCCATGTATTATCCTGTATCTTTTAATAGCAGCTTTATACCACTTTTTATTTTACTCTGGACAAATTGGAGAAATGGTCTGAGGTAAACAGGATGAAGTTTAATAAGGACAAATGCAAAGTGCTCCACTGGGTAAGGAACAATCAGTTTCACACATCCAGAATGGGGAGAGACTGTCTAGGAATGACTACAGCAGAAAGGGACCTTGGGGTTATAGTGAACCACAAGCTAAATATGAATCAACAGCGTGATGCTGTTGCAAAAAAAGCAAACATGATTCTGGGATGCATTAGCAGGTGTGCTGTGAACAAGACACGAGAAATCATTCTTCTGCTCTCCTCTGCGCTGGTTAGGCCTCAGCTGGAGTATTGTGTCCAGTTCTGGGCACCGCAGTTCAAGAAAGATGTGGAGAAATTAGAGAGGGTCCAGAAAAGAGCAACAAGAATGATTAAAGGTCTAGAGAATGTGACCAATGAAGAAAGGCTGAAAGAACTGGGCTTGTTTAGTTTGGAAAAGAGAAGATTGAGGGCAGACATGATAGCGGTTTTCAGGTATCTAAAAGGGAGTCATAAGGAGGAGGGAGAAAACTTGTTCTTCTTGGCCTCTGAGGATAGAACAAGAGGCAACGGGCTTAAACTGCAGCAAGGGAGGTTTAGGTTGGACATTAGGAAAAAGTTCCCAACTGTCAGGGTGGTCAAACAGTGGGATAAATTGCCTGGGGAGGTTGTGGAATCTCCATCGCTGGAGATATTTAAGAACAGGTTAGATAGATGTCTATCAGGGATGGTTTAGACAGTTCTTGGTCCTGCCATGGGGGCAGGGGGTTGGACTCGATGGCCTCTCGAGGTCCCTTCCAGTCCTACTGTTCTACGATTCTATGATTCCATATTGTACCCAAGACTCCATTGCGAGGGCAATGCTCTGCGGTGTTAGCCTGGAAACCTTGCGCGGTCTCTGGGTGAGGAGGGGTGTGAGAGATGCACCTGGAGGTGTGACTGTGGATACTTAGAGAGTTACCCTCTGGGGCACGAAGACTTGGTGGCTGAAGGACAATGAGAGCTGGACTCTACAGCAGTGACCCACCCAGAGAGGAAGAGCAAGTCCCATCTGTAGGTGATGAGTCACACAGAAACCTGGGGCAGTGGCAAAGGGTCAAACCCACCTGCCTTTGCCTGGTGGCTCATCGTGCCCGGGGCAGTGGGACGGGACTATGGACTGAAAGCTATAAAAGATGCGTGCACCACTGCAGGGTTGGGTTCCTCTTCTTTTCATCTTGTCAACATAGGACCATTGATCCAGATCAACAGAACCTGGCTCCACACTCACCTCTAATCCATCTGTCCTGTGGATTAGAGTGAGCAGCTTTTGGTAATTGTAAGCAACCACAACAGGGTGTGTGTATGTGTATGCCTGTGAGTAGGCTAAGTATATTATATGCATAGGTGATAGTGCATATTCTCAATAAATACGGTGTTCTTGCCTTACCCCCGAAAAGATCCCGTGTGCTTCTTATAAGCATAAAATGCCCCAAAGACCATTTCTAGGGCTGGTTTCATTCAACAGCTTTACGAGTGACCTGGCTGAGCAGATGGCTTGCACCCTCAGCAAGTTCACAGACGACACGAAGATAAGCAGAGAGGTAGATATGTTGGAGGGTAGGGGCAGGCTCCAGAGCGACCTATAAAAATTGGAGGATTGGGCCAAAGTAAATCTGATGAGGTTCAAGGACAAGTGTAGAGTCCTGCACTTGGGACGGAAGAATCCCAAGCATTGTTACAGACTGGGAACTGACTGGCTAAGTTGCAGTGCAGCAGAAAAGGACCTGGGGCTTGCAGTGGACGAGAAGCTGGATATGAGCCAAGAATGTGCCCTTGTAGCCAAGAAGGCTAATGGCGTATTTGGAGGAGCATTAGGACAAGCACTTCCAGCAGATCTAGAGAAGTGATTATGTCCCTTTATTCGGCACCGGTGAGGCCACATCTGGCGTACTGCCTCCTATTCTGGGACCCGCACTACAGAAAGGGTATGGCCACATTGGAAAGGGTCCAATGAAGACAACGAAAATGCTTAGGCTCCTGGCACACATGGCCTATGAGGGGAGGCTGGGAAATTTGGGTTTCCACACTAAACTATTATAACACTATCCCAACTTAGGTATAATTAAAATAGAATTTAATACCACACTGGAGACCCTGCAAAAATCATCACACCCACCTGCACCCCAACACTCTGCCCCAGCCTGCAATCCCCTCTCAGAGCCAGCACCCCCACCTGTACTCCTTCATTCTGCCCTGGCACGGAGCTCCCTCACACAGAGCAGGCACCCCCTCATATAGTGGATAGTTCTCTGAAGACATCCACGCAGTGTGCAGCGGCAGTTAGTAAGGCAAATAGGATGTTAGGAATTATTAAAAAAGGGATCGATAATAAGACAAAAGATATCATACTTCCCCTATATAAAACTATGGTACGCCCACATCTCGAGTACTGCGTGCAGATGTGGTCTCCTCACCTCAAAAGAGATATATTGGCATTAGAAAAGGTTCAGAAAAGGGCGACTAAGATGATTAGGGGCTTGGAAAGGGTCCCATATGGGGAGAGGCTAGAGAGACTGGGACTTTTCAGTTTGGAAAAGAGGCGATTGAGGGGTGATATGATAGAGGTATATAAAATCATGAATGGTGTGGAGAAAGTGAATAAAGAAAAATTATTTACCTTTTCCCATAATACAAGAACTAGGGGACACCAAATGAAATTGATGGGTAGTAGGTTCAAAACTAATAAAAGGAAATTTTTCTTCACACAGCGCACAGTCAACCTGTGGAACTCCTTGCCCGAGGAGGCTGTGAAGGCCAGGACTCTATTAGGGTTTAAAAAAGAGCTTGATAAATTTTTGCAGGTTAGGTCCATAAATGGCTATTAGCCAGGGATAAAGTATGGTGCCCTAGCCTTCATAACGAGGGCAGGAGATGGATGGCAGGAGATAAATCACTTGTTTTCTGTTCTCCTTCTCTGGGGCACCTGGCATTGGCCACCGTCGGCAGACGGGATGCTGGGCTGGATGGACCTTTGGTCTGACCCAGTATGGCCATTCTTATGTTCTCATGCACCCAACACTCTGTCCCAGCCTGGATGCCTTTTTTGTGTTTTGTCAAGTCTGCTTGGGAAGTGCTGGGACGTGATCTGAGACCCCTGTAACGTGAACTGTTCATCAGAAGGTGTGCATGACAGACCAGGAGACTCACAGTCCTCCCCCAACGAGTTCAGTGACAAATTTAGGTAGTGCATTTTTAATTAGCAGCAGCACCATGGGAGCATGCGCTCCGACATGGTGGCCAACACATGAACGGGCACATGAATGTTTAGCATACCTGACATGTCAATGAGCTGCAATGCCAGCTACAAAAGTGCCATGCCAACACTTACTTTCACTTTCAGCAGCCATTGTAAAAAGGGTCTGTCTGCACTATGTAGCTTTTTGTAACGTAGCCAGAGGCAGTTGTGTTGCTAAAAGTCGCCCAGTGTAAACCTTGTTTTTCAGCATTCTTGTCAAGAAAATACTTTGAGCAGGGTTCATATTATACCATGAGAGTGATCCTGCCAGCAACAAGCTGTGGACGCTGCCACTAGGGCAGTGAAACTTTGCCTTTCAGTGAAGGTTTTTAAGCAGTTGTGAATGACAAAGGTTGTGTTGTTCAACTGGCAGTGCAGACAAAGCATAAGGCTGTATCTGCACTATTGAGTTTTGCAAACGAAACTAAGGTTGCCACCACCAATAAGTCAACACAACAAAACCTGCCAGAGCAAGCGGGAGCAGGCTCTCTCTGTTGACGGATCGGGGGCAACGTGGACAGTGACGGCGGAGCACGCTGTGGGTGTGCATCCCACCGAGCTTGGTTGTGGGAAGGTGGAAATGATTCCTGTGCATCTTGGGATTCCCTCTGAATTATTCCACGGCCTCCTCAGCTGCTGGGAGAAGCGTCATGAGTAGCTCTGGGAGCTCTTCGTGCTGATGAGTGTCGGAACAGCACAGCAGCCTGTCTGGGCTGTGTTCCTAGTGCAGGGCAGAACAGGAACCCTCCAATGATTGGCTCCTTGTTCCTCAAACACAGCAGCTCCCTCAGCTGCCAGATACTTCTCAGAGACTGGAAAGGACGGGGCACAGGCCTGCAGGGGAGCAGCGACCAAACAGTGAGGACAGCCATTGTGGGATACTAGCTGTAACGTCAGAGGGTCTCTGGGGCACTGCTGAGCAATGTTCCTTCTCATTTTTTTTCCATCCATGGGCAGAATAAATTGTGTTATGTGCGCCAGTAGAAACACATGCTGCCAGTGGTTGTGGGCAATCTGCTCATCAGCTGGGCAACACTAGACCCTCTCCTGGGTGCCCGCCCACACGCTCAACTTACAGGAAAGACTGCTGGTGAGAGGATCCAATCAGGGTAAACTGCTTAGAGACAGGTCTACTGAGAGTCCTCCACTATAAGGCATCACACCAATCACAAAGGGCACTGGCCAACAAGAAGACACAAGCAATCCCCTTGTTCACTCCAGTTCTCCTGTGCCAAAACCAGAACCCTCCTTACATAGACGAGAGGTTATGAAAACCAGTCTCTGCAAATCCACCCAGGTTATTCTGATCCCAAAGGACCAGACACATTCTCAGGTTCATTTATACTTCTGATCTCACCCAAAAGAGCATGTTGTGCCAAGCATCCGGAATCTAAAATCCAAAGGTGTATTAATAAACTTAAAAAAAAAAAAAAAAGGTTGAGTGTAAAATTGTTACAACAATCAAACTACATACACCAATGCAAAGTTCTTGGTGCAGGCTTGCAGCAGAGAGAGAATAAACTGTTATCTTAAAAGTCTCTGGAAATCAATCCTTTCAGGGTCGAGTTCATAGCAAACACGCTTCTGAAGTGAAGACAGAGATGGAGGAACCTCAGAGCCCTCTTTATACCCTTGCCCATGTGCAGGGAATTCCATTATTCTTCCTGTGTGAAGCTTGTCACATGAAGTACCTGTCTATGTTCTTTTGGGCAATCTGCCATTGCCTGTCCCCTGGGTTCCATGTCCACAGCCAAATTCCTCAGATGTGGATTGGTATCTATTAAAGCCCTTTGTCAGCCAAGTACTGAGTCACTTCACTAGTAACCCTTTCATAACAAAACCAAAAGCAGTCAAGTAGCACTTTAAAGACTAGCAAAATGGTTTATTAGGTGAGCTTTCGTGGGACAGGTCTGAAAAAGTGGGTCTGTCCCACGAAAGCTCACCTAATAAACCATTTTGCTAGTCTTTAAAGTGCTACTTGACTGCTTTTTGTTTTGATAGTGTGTAGACTAGCATGGCTTCCTCTTTGTTACCTTTCATAACAGGTTGCCAAGCCTCCTGTTGAGGTCACCCAGCAGCAAACATTTGAAATACACAAACAGAGCCAATACATACAACTTCAAATACAAAAATGAGACACGCATATGAACATTTCAAAGAATCAACAACTCCTCAGCTTCTCACAGACATCTCACTTTGGCCCACTTTTCACAAAATTTGGGGCAAACAAAGAGCAGCAGCTGCAACAATATTTAGCATGTTCATACCAGAATCCAATAACGGCACACTGGGAGAAGCCAGTTCTGTCCAAGCAAACAGCAGTGTCTGCACTGGCTTTTTGTTGACAATAAGGGAAGGGAAAAGAAAAAGTCTCTTGGTGTCTTTTGTTGCTGAAACTGGGTGTTTTTTCAACAAAAGTCACATTATAGCATGAACATTTTTTACTCTTTTGTCACCAAAACGCAGTATTTGACTACAGTTATGTAAGAAAAAAATACATCTGTAAACTGCACTTTCATGATAAAGAGAACGCCCTACAGCCTTTGTGTGAGGTGAGCTGAAAACAAGATTACTTTTGATGATCATTTTTACAAAGCAAATATTTGTAATAAAAATAATACAAAGTGAGCATGGTACACTTTGCATTCTGTGTTATAGCTCAAATCAATATATTTGAAAATGTAGATAAGCATCCTAAATATTTAAAGAACATTAACTGGTATTCTAGAGTTTAACAGTGTGATTAACCATGACTTAAAAAAAAAAATCATGGTAATGTTTTTGAATTAATCACCTGAGTTAATTGTGATGAAGTGACAGTCATAGCAGGAAGCCTTGAATAATATCTGCCCTGAGGAAGAGACACCTGCTAGGGACGAGCCTGAACTCAGAGAGCTCACATGGGGCCTTTGCTGGGGATCCAGCTGTGTCCTCCAGGTGCCAAACTGGTTTCATGAACACTCACCTGCACAGCTGCCTCTCTGGATCTCTCTCTCCTCTGAGCTCTGGAGACGAAGGCTCTTCCCGTCAATCCAAGGGGGAGTTGACATCACGGTGGGATTCTCAAAACCCTGCTCAGGGGAAAGGCAGATCAGGTGATTTTGTGAAACACTGGTCCCACGCACACAAAAACATCTATTAGCAGAGCATGGGACAAACACCAATCCCAGATCCTAGGGCTGTCAGTGCACATGCAACCCCTTGGCTCCCTGGGGTTTTAATACGTACATACCAGACATGGACAGCCCGAGGAGCTGGGATTTATGTGTGCCCTGCCTCCTGACACTCGTGCATGCCAGAGGAGGGTGTGTGATGGGCAGGCCACGCTTATATGTTGTATTCACATCTAGTCATGGGCCACAAAAAAAAAACAAAAACGGGAGGGCCACGTGCAGTCCTATGGCTGCAAGTTTGACATGGTTATTCCAGACCATTTACAAAGAGATTGAATAGGACTGGTCCCAGTACAGACCCTTGGGGGACAGCACTACTTACCCTCTTCATTCTGAAAACTGACCATTTATTCCTACCCTGTTTCCTGTGTTTTAATCAGTTACCAATCCACAGAAGGACTTTCCCTCTTATCCCAAGACAACTCACTTTAGTTTAGAGCCTTTCATGAGGGACGTTGCCAAAGGCTTTCTGGAAATCTAAGTATACTATATCCACTGGATCCCCCTTGTTCACATGCTTATTCACCCCCTCAGAGAACTCTGCTAGGCTAGTAAGACATGATTTCCCTTTACAGAAATCATGCTGACTTTTCACCCAGCAAATTACGTTCATCTACGTGTCTGACAATTTTATTCTTCACTATAATTTCAGCTAATTTGCCTGGTACTGGCATTAGACTTACTGGTCTGTAATTGCCAGGATCACCTTTAGAGACCTTTTTAAATATTGGCATCATATTAGCTATCATCAGCTACAGAACCCGATTTAAAGGATGAGTTACAATCACAGGTTCACATCTGAGTTCAGACTGCCTGGGCGAATGCCATCTGGTCGTGGTGACTTGTTACTATTACGTTTATCAATTTGTTACAAAACCCCCGAACAGCATCTTTATCTCGGACAATTCCTCAGGTTTGTTGTCGAAAGAATGGGTCAGGTTTGGAAGTCTCCCTCACATTCTTCACTGTGCAGACCAAAGCAAAGAATTAATTTTGTTTCTCCACAATGGCCTTAGTGTCTGTCAGTGCTCCCTTAGCATCTTGCTATTCCAGTGACCCTGCAAGCTGTTTGGCGGCTTCCTGCTCCTGATGTACTTAAAAACATTTTGTTATTAGCTTTGGCTAGCGGTTCTCCAAACCCTTTTTGGCTTTTCTCATAACGTTTTTACACTTCACTTGACAGAATTTATGCTCCTTTCTATCTTCCGCAGTGGGATTTGGCTTCCACTTTTTAAACTCTACCTTTTTATCTCCCCCTGCTGCAGAGTGGGGAAGGGAGCACGGTCCCTGCTCTCTGAAACCTACCCACGCGGGAGAGTTCATAAAGAATAATACCAAACATTCGCATCTCCATCCAGGGAGCTGCATGCAAAACCCTGGGACCCCCCGGGGCACCGCACACAGGGCCAGGTGTGGCTCTCTGAGAACTGGGCAGCCAGGGACAGTCTGATAGAAAAAGCCCAAAACTTTGTGGGGTGTGACATGGACACTGCCTGGAGAAGGCACCTGGGTCAGCGACGGGGGGGTCTCGGGAAGTTCAATACCACTGACAGCGATGCCCCGTTTCCCACACGCAGCAGGACCCTTTGGGAACGGGCCTGAAGAGGGCGAGGGTGGGGTCTGCAGCAGGAAGTCTCAGTGACAGTGGCGGGGAGGAGGGAAAGGAGCGGGGGATGGGCGGGCAGCCAGCAACTGTGGGGAGCTGCACTGGGCAGCGTGGGGGGCAGGGCAGAGGTGGGGCGGGGCGATGAGGCAGCTGGTGGTGGGGGGCAGAGGCGATGAGGCGGGCGGGGGCGGTGAGGGGCAGAGTTGGGGTGGGGGCAGAGGGGGGCGGGGGCGAGGCAATGAGGCAGCTGGGGGCAGTGAGGGGCAGCGGTGGGCGGCGCCGGGGTGGGGCAGAGGCGATGAGGCAGCTGGGGGCGGGGTGGTGAGGGGCAGCAGTGGGCGGGGTCGGGGATGGTTAGGGGAAGGGCAGCAGTGGGTGGGGCCGGGGATGGTTAGGGGAGAGGCGGTGAGGGGCAGCAGTGGGCGGGGCCGGTGAGGGGCAGCAGTGGGCGGGGCCGGGGGCGGGGCGGTGAGGGGCAGCGGTGGGCAGAGCAGGGGTGGGGGGGGATGGTTAGGGCCGGGGGCGGGGTGGGGCGGGGGCGGGGCTGAGGATGGTTAGGGGCAGAGGCAGGCAGGGGCGGCCGGGGATGGTTAGGGGCGGGGCCGGGCCAGGGCCGGGGCCGGGCAGCAGTGGATGGGGCTGGGGCCGGGGGCGGGGCGGGGCAGAGGCGATGAGGCAGCTGGGGGCGGGGCGGTGAGGGGCAGCGGTGGGCAGGGCTGGGGGTGAGGGCGGGGCGGGGCGGGGCAGAGGCAATGAGGCAGCTGGGGGCAGGGCCGGGGATGGTTAGGGGCGGGGCGGGGCAGCGGTGGGCGGGGCAGGGGTGGGGGTGGGGATGGTTAGGGCCGGGGGCGGGGTGGGGTGGGGGCGGGGCAGGGGATGGTTAGGGGCAGAGGCGGGCAGGGGCGAGGCGATGAGGCAGCTGGGGGCGGGTCGGTGAGGGGCAGCAGTGGGCGGGGCCGGGGGCTGGGCGGGGCCGGGGGCAGCCGAGGCGCAGGTGGGGGTGGCGCTGAGAGGGGCGGGGAGCGGCGGTGGGGGGGGCAGGGGCAGCCACGGGGGCGGGGGGAGCGGTGAGGGGGGACAGGTGGGCAGGGGCGGGTGACTCCCCGGCAGACACACAGGGGCGGGGGGAGCGGCGGGAGGGGGGACAGGGGGGCGGGTGACTCCCCAGCAGACACGCGGGGGCGGGGGGAGCGGTGTGGGGGACAGGGGGGCGGGGGCGGGTGACTCCCCGGCAGACACGTGGGGGCGGGGGGAGCGGTGCGGGGGAGGGTGACTCCCCGGCAGACACGTGGGGGCGGGGGGAGTGGTGCGGGGGACGGGGGGCGGGGGCGGGTGACTCCCCGGCAGACACGCGGGGGCGGGGGTGGGGGCGAGCGACTCCCCGGCAGACACGGGGGGAGCGGTGGGGGGGGGACAGGGGGGGGGACTCCCCGGCAGACGCGGGGGGAGCGGTGGGGGGGACAGGGGGGCGGGTGATTCCCCAGCAGACACGCGGGGGCGGGGGGACCGGTGGAGGGGGACAAGGGGGCGGGTGACTCCCCAGCAGACACGCGGGGGCGGGTGACTCCGCGGCAGACACGCGGGGGCGGGGGCGGGGGGAGCGGTGGGGGGGGGGCGGGGGGACGGGGGCAGGTGACTCCCCGGCAGACACGCGGGGGCGGGGGCGGGGGGAGCGGTGGGGGGGGGACAGGGGGGCGGGGCCGGGTGACTCCCCGGCAGACACGCGGGGGCGGGGGGCGGGGGCGGGTGACTCCCCGGCAGACACGCGGGGGCGGGGGCGGGCGACTCCCCGGCAGACACGCGGGTGGAGCGGTGGGGGGGGGACAGGGGGGCGGGCGACTCCCCGGCAGACACGCGGGGGCGGGGGTGGGGGCGGGCGACTCCCCGGCAGACACGCGGGGGCGGGGGGAGGGGGCGGGTGACTCCCCGGCAGACACGCGGGGGCGGGGGGAGCGGGCGGGGGGGCGGGTGACTCCCCGGCAGACACGCGGGGGTGGGGGCGGGGGCGGGTGACTCCCCGGCAGACACGCGGGGGCGGGGGCGGGCGACTCCCCGGCAGACACGCGGGGACGGACAGGGGGGCGGGTGACTCCCCGGCAGACACGCGGGGGCGGGGGCGGGCGACTCCCCGGCAGACACGCGGGGGTGGGGGCGGGGGCGGGCGACTCCCCAGCAGACACGCGGGGGCGGGGGCGGGCGACTCCCCGGCAGACACGCGGGGGCGGGGGCGGGGGCGGGCGACTCCCCGGCAGACACGCGGGGGCGGGGGCGGGGGCGGGGGCGGGCGACTCCCCGGCAGACACGCGGGGGCGGGGGGGGGCGACTCCCCGGCAGACACGCGGGGGTGGGGGCGGGGGCGGGCGACTCCCCGGCAGACACGCGGGGGTGGGGGCGGGTGACTCCCCGGCAGACACGCGGGGACGGACAGGGGGGCGGGCGACTCCCCGGCAGACACGCGGGGGCGGGGGTGGGGGCGGGTGACTCCCCGGCAGACACGCGGGGGCGGGGGTGGGGGCGGGCGACTCCCCGGCAGACACGCGGGGGCGGGGGGAGCGGGCGGGGGGGCGGGTGACTCCCCGGCAGACACGCGGGGGCGGGGGCGGGCGACTCCCCGGCAGACACGCGGGGGTGGGGGTGGGGGCGGGCGACTCCCCGGCAGACACGCGGGGACGGACAGGGGGGCGGGCGACTCCCCGGCAGACAGACGCTCACCCCGCGCACCCCCCCTACCTCGGGCGGCTTTTGTGCTCCCGCAGGCCGGCGCACGGAGCATGCGCGGTGACGCCCTTGCCCCGCCCGCACGTTGTGTGCGCAGCCGCCGGCAGCCCCCTGGGGGCGGGGGCGGGGGCGGGGCCGGGCTGCGCTTTCCGCGCGCGGCGCTGCGGGCGAGCGGGGCGGGGGCGCTGCTGCGGGGCGCCTGGAACGGCCCCCCCGCCCGGAGCCCCGCTCAGGGGCCCAGCGGCGGCAGCTCCCGGCCGAGCCCACGTCCCAGAGCCCCGGGCCTGTGTCCCCTCCGCCCCCGGGGTGCGAGACACGCGCCCCCGCCCCCGCCCCCGCCGGCTGATCGCTGCGCTGGGGCCCGAGGAGCTGGTCTGTGGGGCGGGCTCAGCCCGAGCCCGGGACCCGCTGTGGGCACCACCCGCCTTGGCCGCCAGCCCCTCTGGCTGCCGGGGCTCCACGACCCCGCGTCCTGCTCAGCCCGTCTGGGAGCTTGGGGCGCTGGGCTGATCTAAGCCCCTTCCGCCCACAGCGGTAACAGCCCGGGGCTCGTGTGCCTCGGGCCGGCGGCTCCGTCCAGGCCCTGGCTGGCCCTCTGGGGGGCGGGCGGCCGGCGCCTCTTTCCTGGGCTCGCCCCAGCGGTGAGCCCCTCTGCGGTACGGCCAGGAGCCGCTCTCCGGGACTCCCTCTCTCCGGGGTTCACTGTCAAACCTGGCCCGGCTGTTTGTGAAGTCACCCGCCAGCTTCCCCGCCCTGCGTGGATCCCGCGCCCGGTCCTCCAGCCACACCCTCAGGTCAGGTGAGCAAATCTCATCGCATCGCTCCAGGACCGTCAGCTCGACCAGGTCTTTTGCGGCCTGGACTCCCACCCCGAACACCCACTTCTGGTAGTATTGCATCGGGGGGAGGCCGTGTCTACATAGGCTTCCTCTGGCCTCTTCTGCGCCTCCTGGAACCTCTTCTAGTACATCTCCGGAGCCAGCCCGAACTTATGCAGCAGGGCCTGTTTGACCCATTCATAGTCCCCAGGCTGCAGCCCCTCCAGCTGGCTGAGAACCGCTGCGGCCTTCTGGCCCAGCAAGGGGGTGAGGTGTCGGAGCCATTCGGCTGGGGGAACCTTGTGCAACTCGCAGGCTCGCTCAAAGGCGGTAAGGAACTCGTCCATGTCCCCTGGGTCCTGACACTGGGCCAGCACACGCGTCTCCAAGTGACTGGCCACCCCGAGCCGCCTGGCCCTCTCCCCGCTTACTGCAGCTGGGGCCTCTTGGCGTCTCGCCTCTGCCATGGTCCTCTCGTGCTCCCGCTCTCGCGCTCTCTCCTCCCGCTGTCTCTCTTGTAACTGGCACTCGTGTTCACGCTCTCTCTCCCGTTCCTGGGCTTCCAGTTCCTTTAACCGCACCTCGAGCTCCAGCTGTCGCAGCTCTGCCACGGGGGACCCCGCCCAGGATGGACTACCGCTAGCTGAGCACGACCTGGTGGGCACCGCATCTATCTGACAGCATCGAGCCCCCGCTCCTGTCTGAGAATCCAAAACACTCCCAGGGGTCACCAGCCACTTCCTGCTGGGACAGGCTCTGGCCCCCTGGATCAGTCATTCTCTTCCAGCTGGGCAATCAGCTAAGCCTTGGTCGCCTTCCCCACGGTCAGGCCCCTCTGTCTGCACAGGCCCACGAGCGCTGCCTTCAGGAGTCGGGTATAATCCATCTCCCCACCATCTCCTGGCGTATCTGCTCCCCAGCAGAAGCTGCAGCACCGCAAAGCTCCCAAGAATCGCTCTGTCACCCCTCCAGCACCTCCCGCTTTTGTGAGGCTCCTTCCTTCTCCTGTGCTCAGTCAGCCACTGCTGGGAGCTCATCCATGGGTGCAGTGCATCCCACTTCTGACACCAGTGTGAGGGGTTCAGGGGTCCCCATGCACTGCACCCCGGCCGCAGGCAGGAGTGACTCTCACTCAGCAGGTAGAACAGGAAGTTTATGAGGCGACAGAGGCCCAGTGTCTCACAGAAGAGTCAGTGCAGCAGTCAGAGACAGTCATTCCAACCCGTCCTGGGGAGAGGAGCCTGAGGGGGGCCCCTCTGGGGTGTAGCTTCCCCCTTGGCCAGGCTGGCTGCCTTCCAGCTCCCTCTCCCCCAGCTTCCAACCGCCGCCTCCCATTCAAACCCAGCTCGGCTCCTCCCTGCTCTGTGTTCAGGGCAGAGGTGTTACCTGCCAGCCTAGGTTACAGCCCCAGGGGTCATCCTTAGCCACTGGGAGCTGCTCTGCCCATCACACACATCCAGCCTGAGTCTCACACTTGCACCTCCGACTCCATCACATCCCCCACCCCCATCTTAATCCCTCTTATGCCAAACTGGCCCTGCCTCCACGTTCACCCCCTCACCCCAAAATGCCACGCCCTCAACATAACCCCCTATTAGCCCCAAACTGCCCCCACCCCCACCTTAACCCCCCTCCCAGCCCAAACTTCCCCTGCCCCTACTTCATCCCCCAGCTCCAAATTTCCCCACCCCCACCTTAACTCCCTCTCCCCCAAAACTGCTGACGCCCCCACCGTAATCTCCCTCAATCCACATTGACCCTGACCACACCTTATCCTCCTCACCCCAAACTATCCGCGCCCTCATCTTATCCCCCTCACTTCAAACTGCCCCCACCCCCACCTTAACCTTCTCTCACCCCAACCTGCCCCACCACCACCTTAACCCCCCACCTCAAACTGCCCCTGCCCCCACCTTCACCCCCTCAACCCAAACTGCCCCCACCTTAAGACCCCACCCCTGTCAAAGTTAGACTCGAGACTCACAGTTTGTCAGACTGCTCTGTTTATTAGCAAAGCCGCTCTGCAAATACATCCAGAAACATGAGTCAAACCCCGCACCCCCCCGCCCCGCCCACACCTGGGGCTTGGGTCTCTTAATTTATACAGCACAAGAAAATGATTCCATAAACAAAGAAAAAGCCAGACTCACACTCATCTCACATAGTAGTAGAGAGGAAGCCGGAAGTATCCTGAGAAATGTAGTAATGAAGAAAATTTATTCTCTTTTCTTTTTCGTAGAAAGAGGAAGTGTGTTTTATAAATATCTTGTCTGGCACTGGTAAAGCCTCGTACTGTGGGGTCTTGCATGGATGCCTGTTTGTTGATGATAATTTCAAGTTCAGAGAGTTCATTTTTGATCATCTTTTGTTTATTGTAAAGGATTTTGATCAAGTGGTTCAAGTGGTTCATCTCACATAGCCCCTGAGACCAGGCACAAACCTTAATTTCCATGTCACCTTCAGCAATCTCCTGTTTATGACTCTCTGGTTACCTTAATTAATTACCGTCTAACACCTACTCCTCTGGTTCCTGCTTTCCCAGGCACACCTGGCTCCATCCAACCACCCTACACACAGCATCAACATAACTTCCCCTTCTTGAGCTCAGAAGCAGCATTGTATCACAGTGTGATTTTATAACGTAACTCTTATACTTCTTACATTACAATGTGACTCTCATACTTCCACAATCCCTCCTTTTGGGCAAGCTACGCCCGTGACCAGCAATTACTGGCCTACATACATGAACCGTTCCTTTTCATTCCTTTCATCAGTGATATTTAAAACCATCAGGTTAGCACTCGAGTTAGGCGTGACCTGCTGGATGGTGTGTCTACCACAGCTTTGGATACAACCAGAGATTCCTTGGAAACATACAAAAATCATTAAAATTCCAAATAAGATCGTCAGAATTCCTTGAAACAACCAGTTTCCTCGACGAGAGAAATTAAATAAGCTATTTAGCCATTTCCACAAGGAACTTGGCTCTTCGTGGGGAAGGTTTGCAATTTGCTCCAAGTGGCTAGTGTGATTTATGACATCGTTGGTATTATCAGGTATATGTACACAGCATTCTGTTCCAATGAGGGTGCAGGTCCCTCCTTTTGCTGCCAATATTATGTCTAAAGCCTGACGGTTTTGGAGGGCCACTGGTCGGACTGCTCCTGTTTCTTTGGCCAGAGCCTTTAGGCTTTCTCCGGTATCACATGATTTCAACTACCACTTGTCATCTTAAAAGCCTTTTTGCATGGTGCATTTCTCCTCCAATTGGGATGAAGGAACCACCAATAGTCTCTTCCCAGGTTCGTAGGCATCCTTCAGTCTGCATGGACTATGGATTGTGCCCTTTATAGTTTCAATTGAGGACTTCATTTACAGCATCTACTGTGACTATGAAGACCCACACGAGAGTGACAGTCCTTGCTGCATCTCTTGCAGATGTGGTGGGTGTCTGGCAAGTCCTTAGTGTGCTTTCTGTGCGCTCGCTTCTCCTCTGCTAGCTGTCTGATCTTCATCTCGCCCTTCTGAAGGCCCTTGTGTAACCCCTGCCTCCATCTGCCGCGGTCGTCTGCTAGTTCTTCCCAGTTGTCCAGCTCGATGTCTACCTCTCTGAGGTCTCTCTTGCAGACATCTTTGTAACGCAACTGGGGGTGTCCGGGGGGTCTTTTGCCAGAGGCTAGCTGACCATACAGGATGTCTTTTGGAATCCTTCCATTATTCATCCTGTGGACGTGGCCAAGCCAGAGGAGCCGACGCTGCCTGAGGAGGGTGCGCATGGTTGGAATTCCAGCTTGCTCGAGGACGGTGGTGTTGGTGACTCTGTCCTTCCATGATATTCCAAGGATGAGCCTGAGGCAGCGCAAGTGGAAGACGTTCAGCCTCTTTTCCTGGCGGGCATACAGGGCCCAAGTCTCGCTGCCATAAAGGAGGGTGCTGAGGATGCAGGCTCTGTAGACTTGCATTTTGGTGTGAGTGTACAGCTTGTTGTTATTCCACACTCTCTTGCTGAGTCTGGACAGAGTTGTGGCCGCTTTTCCGATCCTCCTATTTAGCGCAGTGTCCAACGACAGGGTGTCAGTGATGGTGGACCCGAGGTAAACGAATTTGTGGACGACCTCTAACATACAGTTGTCAATGCTGATTGATGGGGATTCAGCAACATCCTGACCGAGTACTTTTGTCTTCTTTAGCCCAAAGTCCTTCAAAAACTGCTGGATCAGTTCTTCCCAGGTTAAAGGGCTTATGTTATTCACATACGATTGGGCATCTGACAACTCCCTTCTTTTTTGTCTAAAATTACAGAGGCGATTTCGCGGGAGGGATTGAAGCACACAGAATTGCGGGAAGAGCTGAGCAGGATAACAGATACCCTACCAGAAAGCTGGTAACGTGCAAAAAGCTTTTGTCCCACACACCCAATGATGCCCTATTAAAGCCAGGAATGGCTGGCTGCACCTATCTGACATATAGGCATCTATAAAAGAGGAGTAATATCCCTCAAAGGGCACAGGCTAATCTTCCTTGCGGGGAGCAGTAACATTTGCATGGCATTGAAAGATTGTACTGTTTTTCTCAGGGAGGCTGTAGGGGGAGCAAGAAATTGATTTTCCTGTTTGATCCCAGGTTGAGAAAAAATTCATATCCCCATACCTGGTTCGCCATTCTCCAATCTTATTTGAACAGTCCCATACACCATGGGTCACAATCTATTGGAGACAGCTGCTTCCCCCTAAATTCAGCCCTGTCCCATTACAAACCCAGCACCAGTGGCCCTTTCCCTCCACCACACTTAGCCATTTAGAAGCATTTGTTCTCACCAATCCCCAAGTGTCATTTCTTTTCCACGTCCTTACAAGTGGATGAGGTCCTCCGGTTAGGTCTGAGGAATTAAGAGGAGTTGCCACGGCGGGGACACTAGCTCGTGAGTGAGCTGGGATGTGGCTGCAGACCCAACAATCAGAGACCTTGAGAGTCTGAGCTATCCACACTTGCTGCTGAATAAAAGAATTGTCATTGTCACTTCAGATTCCCCAGACCTTAAGACACCTGTAGCCAAGGATTAGGCTCCACCAGGGACACATGTTGGAGGCAAGACCCTTTCTGGTTGTGACAACCTCTGTCGAGGGAACCGCAGTCACGGTTTTATGTCCACCAGGCAGCTGGCACTAGGCTCACTACTGCTTCTTCTCGGGTCCTGCTATCTGCTTACCATCTGCTTCTGGCAACGCTTACGGTGGCGTAGGTTGTAAGGTATTGCAGGCTGTTCCTCTGCATCTTCTTCTGGAGCCAAAATTGGCTCTGCGGGGTCCCGAGGTGGTGCTTGGTCCGCTGGTGACGGTGCTTTCTGACACGGTGAAGTGTGAATACATGCTGCGATGCCGGATAGCTTTACAGCTTTCTGGGTAATGAGCAGTTCCTGGCCTGGACCCTTCCACCGGGGTTCCAAGGCGTGCTTTCAAAAGTGGTGTCGCACGTACACCCAGTCGCCTGTCTCAAGGGTGTGACAGGTGTCAGAGGTGGGTTTCCTTGGCCAGGCTGCTCGTACCTGTGAATGGAGGTGACTCAGCTTGCATCAGCCCCTTGCAATACTGTAGGAGCGTGGTGTGAGTCAAGTTTAGGTCTGAGACTGGGGTAATGGTAGCCATTGTTCGCATAGGGCGTCCCGTAACGATTTCAAAGGGACTTAATTTGTGCCTTTGAGATGGGGATGATCGAATTTCCATAAGGGCCAGCAGTAAGGCTGCTGGCCAGTTTAACCCTGTAGAGTCACAATTTTTTTCAAGCTTATGTTTTAGCACACCGTTTCGTCTTTCAACTGCACCTGCACTCTGTGGGTGGGAAGGATAGTGCAACAGGTGAGTGACATGTAATGCCCGGTCCAGATGCTGAACAATTTGTCCAGTAAAATGTGTTCCCCAGTCACTGGACAGAGTAGCAGAAATTCCCTTGGTAGGGATGATATGATTGAACAAGCATTTGACATCAGACAATGAATCAGTTTTGTGACAGGGAAAAGCTTCAGTCCAACCCGAAAACAGGCGTACCAGAACCAAAATGAATTCATATTGCTGGCACTGCTGCTCTCAGTCTATGAGCCGGATTTGGGGACTTTGCTGTGGCCTGTCTCGACGACGTGGCTGTATTTTCTGATTCACGGGCAGAGCACCTAGAACATCTCCAAGCTGTTTTCCAACGCGTAAAGGAGGCAGGGATAACAGTTAAGGCAAAAAAATGTCAAATTGGCTTGAACAGGGTGACCTACCTTGGGCACCAGGTGGGTCAAGGCACTTTCAACCCTCTGCAGGCCAAGGTAGAGGCTATAATAAACTGGCCTGTCCCAAAGTCAAAAAAACAGGTTCAATCCTTCTTAGGGTTGGCCGGGTATTACAGGCAATTCGTACCACATCACAGTGAGGTCGCCGCACCTCTAACAGATCTAACCAAGAAAAACCCACCCAATGGGGTCAAGTGGACTGACCAGTGCCAGGAAGCTTTTAACCAGCTCAAGACGGCTCTTATGACTGAGCCTGTGCTGAGGACCCCAGACTACGACAAGTCTTTCCTCGTCACCACAGATGCTTCTGAGTGGGGCGTAGGAGCAGTTCTGATGCAGGAAGGACCAAATCAACAACTTCACCCTGTTGTATTTCTCAGCAAAAAAATTGAAAGAGAGAGCCACTGGTCTGTCTCAGAGAGAGAGCGCTATGCGATTGTATATGCTGCGGAGAAGCTAAGACCATATGTGTGGGGGCTACGCTTCCACCTTCACACTGACCACTCTGCTGTTCGATGGCTTCATTCAGTCAAAAGAACCAACAAGAAACCGCTTCAGTGGAGTTTGGCACTCCCAGACTTTGACTTTGATGTGCAGCACATTTCAGGAGCCTCTAACAAGGCAGCTGACGCCCTCTCCCGAAAGGAATTTCTGGACTCAAGTACATAGGACATTCCCTATATCTGTGTTGGTACTCGGAGCATTTTGTTATTTCTCATGTAGTTGCTGAGAACGTAATGTGTGCATGTATTTATTTTCTATGTCTTATCTCAGACCTCCAGGTAGAAATCCCAGCCAGTGTGGCCAGGGGCTGTCCAGCACTGTCTGTGATTTGGGGGGGGCGCGTCATGATCATGAGGGTTTGCCAGCAGCCTGGGAGTAAAAGGGTTAACCTCCTCAGCCAGGTGGGGTTGGCCTGTAGGAATGGGAGGTAAGAATTGAATTTTGGCTCCTCCCTCTTCTGTTCTCTGTCTTTTCTTGTTTCTTCATCCCAGCCATGAGGGAGAGACACAGAATATCTCCCTCCAAGAACAGCCCCTCCCATCTTCTGTGCGTGGGGAAAGTTCAGACAGCTCCGTTCGCTTTTATTGTTTGCTGGTGTGGGAAGTGGGATCCGATGTCTGGGCGCTTGTTAGAAATGATCTTTTCCTCTCCTTGTAACTCAGTTCCAGGCCCATGGTGGCGACTCCCCATGTGTTGTACTTTGTGACTCTTCCATCTGGGCATGAGGCTCGCGACACGGATATTGTTGTAATAATAATAAAAGTTCTCTCTTTTTCTTCTCGTTGCCCTGGTATTGGTTCATGTTTGTGTCCTGGTTATTCCCTTTGGGGCTGAGATTTCCCCAGTCGTCCCTCCCTGGTTTCCTTATTGTGACTTGGGTGGTGGCAGAGAATTTTATCCCCCAAAATTAAGGTTTTTAGGATTTTGCGGGGGGAAGTTTACACCTAAACCTGGTAGATGAGGTTTTGGAGGTACTTTTGGTGGCCCCCACTTCTGCATTGCTCTTGCTTGAGTGGGGAAGGAGCCGTGACAACCCCCCAGCCTGGCTGCTCTTGCCAACAAAGCCATCACTGAGGCCACCCCAAAACCAGCGTGTGTTCTGCCACCAGCATCACAGGGGATCTGCTCCTGTCCCAGATGTGCAGTGCCCAGCCAAGCATCTGGGAGAGACCCGTGTCCCTGAGCCAGCCTTGGTGCCAGGCCCTTCCCTCAGAGGCAGCTGAGCCAGGGCTGCCCCCTCCTTGCTATTGCACGACACCCCTGGCTCTGTTTGGGGCCCTGCTCAGCGCCTGGGAGCAGCACTGCAGGGGAGACAGGTGAGTGTCGCAGTGTTGGGCTGACATGGGCGATTGGCTGGGCGTTGTCAGGGTAAATGAAATCATCCCACTGCCACCCAGAGCTCAGCTCAGCCTCACAGGGTTGGCCTGTGCTTGAAGCCTGCCCAGGACAGGAGCTGGGAGGCAGGAGGCTCAGGGAGGGGGTGTGTGTAGGAAGTAACACCACATGATGGGGGTGAAACTCCACAAAGCTCAGCAGGCTGGTGACGATAAAGGTTCGATGAGGATGGGATTCAAACCCCTGCGTGCAGAGCACAATGGATTAGCAGCCCATCGCCTTCACCACTCGTCCACCTCATCAGCTCTGGTTACAAGCTTGTCATATGTCCCAAAGTCAACCCTGCCAGGAACCTTTCTGCCACTCGCTGGCTGGCTGGCTGGAGACACAGGGTGGGCAGGTTTGGCTCAACAGGGCTACGCTCACTCCTGCCCCTGCAGAGCCCCTGAGCCAGCCTTGGGGACAGGCCCTACCCTCAGAGGCAGCTGCCCATGTCACTGACTGCAGCTGAGCCAGAGCTACCCCCACCTTGCCCCCATGTCTGGCTGGGGCACTGCACCCTGGCAGTGTTTGGGGCCCTGCTCACCCCAGGAAGCAGCTAAATGTGCACAGCCGCACTTTAGCAGAGACTCTTGTGGCACCTAGGAATCCCATTCAGCCCAGTTGAGGTGCCTCTGGGTATGTCTGTTCTTCAAAATTAGGTTGAATAAGTTCAGGTCAATTTTGTAGTGCTGGTTGCAGTAAGAGGGAGACATTTGCAGGCTGACAATAGTGGGCTGTCGGGAGAGAGGAAAACCAACAGTGGGAGAATATGGACATGGAACCGACTCCAGCTCACCAGCTAACCCCCCACATATGCAAGCAGTTTGAGGCACCAGCCATGGAAAGTGAAGGCTCCAGAGTTTGAAGTGGAACAGTGTCAGATGTGTGTGATGAGAGGGGAATATGTACATTTGGGGAAAGGGTCCTGAGTCCTGGATCCGAACGGCTCCTGCATGAGGTGTGATGCTGGGATAAGAGTTCCACCCACAAAAAGCACCACGCCTCAGAAGAGAAAACCACTGTGATGTAACCCAACAAACCCAGCCGCACACCCAGCTCAGCAGCCCCAGCTGCCCTCCCCAAACTCCCAGTGAGGCTCAGCACACACCGAACAGCCCTCCCTTGGCCTGGCTGGACGCCCACAAGCAATGTTCCCTCCAACCTCTTCCATCCATGTGTGGAATAAATTTTATATGTTCCGAACTATGCACCAGTGAGCACCACCAATGGAAACAAAAGCCTCAGTGGTGAGAGCTCTGTTAATCAGCTGAGTGACATTGGAATCTCTCCTGAGCAGTTGAAGAAGCCCACAGCTAATGGGGAACAGGGCCTCAGACACAGCACCACACCCAGCCCTCCCTTGATTTGGCCCTGGGACGCACTGAGTGAGGGAGCCAACTGCCCCTGAGCTCAGCCCAGGCTGGAGGCAGCCGGACAGCTGAAGCAGAACAAGTGTCAGATGTGGGGTCGATGGATATATTTGGGGAAGGGGTCCTGAGTTCTGCATCCCAGCCCTGCCCTTGATCCATTGCTCTGACTTCCCTTTCCAAATCCAGCCTCCTGGTCACAGACGTTCCCTTTCCGTCCCTGGGGGACGGGAGATGTTCAAGGTGCTCTCTTGTGCTATTGCACATGGCTACCCAGAGAGAGCCCCAAATGCCACCGAATGCTGGAAGCCAGGTTGCTCTTTGAATTCTGCAATCGCTCATTGTACCTGACTGTATTTCCCCTTTCCCCAGCACAGCCATCCCTGGGTTCTCCGGTGCTTCTCTGCGGCCGGGGAAAAGCCTCTTCCAGGTCTATCTCCTACTCCAACACAAGCCCCACAGAGGGATTGGCCAGTTTCTTTACCACCTTGTGATGCTGCCCTGAGGGATGGCCTAGGTGAGCGGCGTCTGCCCCACACTGGCTCTTTATGGAGGCCCTCAGGCAGTCATGGTCCCCCCCTGCATTCCCACACGCTGCATTTCTGTCAGTGACCCAAACCTCTCGGAGGCTGAACTGCCGTCTGCCTCGTTCATCCAACATAAGGCCTAAGCCCCGCTCCTAAATGTGCATCTGGATGGAGTAGCACAGGCCTGGGAGAGCCAGAGATTTGCAGTGAACCATCACAGCCCTCAGAGATCCCACTGAGATTTGACCTCAGGTTGCAGAATTCAGAGCCCTGCTCATTACACCAGGGGACCTGCAGTTGTACATTACTTATGTAGGGAATCAAAACAAAAAGCAGTCAAGTCGCACTTTAAAGATAGTTTATTAGGTGAGCTTTCGTGGGACAGACCCACTTCTTCAGACCGTAGCCAGACCAGAACAGACTCAATATTTAAGGCACAGAGAACCAAAAACAGTAAGCAAGGAGGACAGATCAGAAAAAGATAATCAAGGTGAGCAAATGAGAGAGTGGAGGGGTGGGGGGGGGGCAGATCAAGAATTAGATTGAGCCAAGTATGCAGACGAGCCCCTATAATGACTCAGAAAGTTCCCATCACAATTTAAACCATGTGTTAATGTGCTGAATTTGAATATAAACGCCAGCTCAGCTGCTTCCCTTTCCAGAACAGTGCGACAATTCTTCTTCAGTAACACACACACCTTTAGGTCATTGACAGAATGCCCCATTCCATTAAAATGTTGACTAACTGGTTTGTGGATCTGGAGTGTTTTGATGTCTGTTTTGTGCCCATTGACCCTTTGTCTAAGGGAGTTAGAAGTCTGTCCAATATACAAAGCATCTGGGCATTGTTGGCACGTGATGGCAGATGTGATGTTAGTAGAGGAGCATGAGAAAGTGCCCGTGATTCTGTGAGAAACCCGGTTAGGTCCAGTGATGGTATCTCCAGAGAAGATATGTGGACAAAGCTGGCAGCAGGCTTTGCTGCAGGGAAAGGTTCCAGGACTGGTATTCCTGGGGTATAGACTGTGGCTGTTAGTGAGGATCCTCACTATGTAGGGAATGTGGCAGAGGGAACACAAGGCTGCTGAAGGCTGGGAGGAATGTGTCTCCCAGAGATCATTTGCATGAGAATGCAAAGGTGTGCATGTGTGATACCTTTTCAGGCAAAACCTAATGGGTAGCAAGTCAGCCATGAGATTTGGTCTATTGTAAACACGTTGTTGTAAAATCACAATTTAAGCTGACATTCAGTGTGGGAGTTGTGAGATGTCACCAATGCTCTGGGTTGTTGTGAGGGACAGGGCAGTCGCCATAGCTGCATAAGACATTGATGATACAGGGCTCCCTGGTTTAAAGCAGTGTAAAGCAGGAGGGGAGGGGGTAGTGGTTGATCTAGCTTGTTGAGTGCCTTGGCCTTGTCTGTAAGACTGATTTAACTAATCCTCCCCACCTGTTGAATGATAGAGCTGGATACCTGGGTGTTTGTGAAACCCCACCCTGGAAGTATCAAGAGCTGAAATCACAGAGTGGCCGTGTCTACACGTGCACGCTACTTTGAAGTAGCGGCACTAACTTCGAAATAGCGCCCGTCACGGCTACACGTGCCGGGCGCTATTTCGAAGTTAACTTCGATGTTAGGCGGCGAGATGTCGAAGTCACTAACCCCATGAGGGGATGGGAATAGTGCCCTACTTCGACATTCAACGTCAAAGTAGGGACTGCGTAGTCGTTGCGCGTCCCGCAACTTCGAAATAGCGGGGTCCGCCATGGCGGCCATCAGCTGAGGGGTTGAGAGACGCTCTCTCTCCAGCCCCTGCGGGGCTCTATGGTCACTGTGGGCAGCAGCCCTTAGCCCAGGGCTTCTGGCTGCTGCTGCTGCAGCTGGGGATCCATGCTGCAGGCACAGGGTCTGCAACCAGTTGTCGGCTCTGTGGATCTTGTGTTGTTTAGTGCAACTGTGTCAGGGAGGGGCCCTTTAAGGGAGCGGCTTGCTGTTGAGTCCACCCTGTGACCCTGTCTGCAGCTGTGCCTGGCACCCTTATTTCGATGTGTGCTACTTTGGCGTGTAGACGTTCCCTCGCAGCGCCTATTTCGATGTGGTGCCGCGCAACGTCGAAGTTGAACATCGACGTTGCCAGCCCTGGAGGACGTGTAGACGTTGCTCATCGAAATAGCCTATTTTGATGTTGCTACATCGAAATAAGCTATTTCGATGTTGGCTTCACGTGTAGACGTAGCCAGTGGTAGCTGGGGCCCTGCAGAGCTGAAATCACAGGGTGCTGCCTGAGGGTGATCCCAAGCAGTGGGGTTGGGAGCAACCATGGTGGGCAGGTGGCTGGCAGGAGGAGTGGTGGGTGATGGTGAGTAGTGGGTGGCTGGTAGGAGCGGGAGGGGCAGATGATGGCAACTGGCTGGCAGCTGGCAGGAGGAGCGGTGGACGGTGGCTACTGGTGGCAGCAAGGGGTGGCTGCAGACAAGTGGACAGCTAGTACTGCCCTGGTGATGTATCTGTGGGCTCTGGGTTTGAGACTGCACTGCAGAAGGTTCACCCTGTAACTGTGTGGCTACGTCTACACGTGAAGCCTACATCGAAATAGCTTATGAGCTGTTCAGGATGTGAAGCTGATTTCTTGCTTCGGAGCTGTGAGGAGACCTTTGAAATGGGTTGGAAAGGTGAAGTGAAGTGTGGCACTTACCAGAGCACTGGCTGTTTGCTCACACCTGCTGCTGGAACATCCCCAAGGCCTGTCTATAGACGTGGCTTGTTGGTCTGGGGTGTGACCCTCCCCGAGGGTGGGGGAGGTCCTTGATTCAAATCCTAGATAAGCCCTTTTTGTCTGATGTCCTCCCTGGGCAGCTGGTGGCCTGGTGGGTATTTTCCTTCTGGTCATTGCTCAGGGTGGTGGAGCAGTTCCTCTCCACGGGGTAGCTCAGCCTAGGCATTCGCTCTGCCAAGATGAGGCCCCTGCCACTGGCCACACCCCTCCCCTTCACTGTGCTTGCGCCTCTTGCTGGCAGCAGCCACCAGTGCCCAGGCTGTGACTCAGCTGCCTTCTCAGTAACTCGGCATTTCCCATCTTCTGGGCTAAAGGCCCTTCAATTCTCTGTCACTCCCACAGTGATCCAGGCCGGCCTCTTGTCCCCTGCCACAGGCCCAACCTGTGCTGCTCCAGCAGTGGCTGCTGGGCGAGCCCCGGCTCTCCTCCCGCAGGTTCCAGCCCAGCAGGGACCCGACACTCAGCACTTCTGGGCTTTTCCCTCCCAGCTCCCACTGCTCCTTCCCTGGACTGCCACCTACAACTGCCCCTTCATTTGGCTCTACTGGCTTTGAACCCTCAGCCACACAAGTGCCTCCCTTTCCCAGAGCCTCTGTGTTACCAGCTGCCATCCCTGCCTTATAGCCCCTTCTGCTCCTGCTGGCAATCAAAAGCTGCTCCCTGCCTCTTCCTCCAGGTGCAGCCTGGGCAGTGCCTTGGCCTGGCCCTCAGGCAAGCCTGGGCTGGGCAGATGCCCTCACACGTTTATCATTGTGTTTGGGTCAGTCTGAGGACTCGGATTTGTTCCAGTCTCTGCGTGTGTTTTCTTGCTCTCAGGGTTTGGTTCTTGATCTAGGTTCTTTTTTGTGGCCAAGCAGAGCAGCAGGGGGCCTGGCAGGCACCTGTCCCAGCCCTGGGAGCCCCAAGCCCTTTGGGGCAGGCGTCACTCCATGGGTGTCTGGTCCCTTCATTCTCAGGGCCCCCTTCTCACCCATGGCGGTGGCGCCGGTGTTAGCCTGGCTCACTCGTGTCTCGCTTTAGGTGGTTCTGGGCCAATGCATGAGGCCAATGGACACCAAGCTCCCCCGGCGCACTCTCTGCTGCGTGGTGTGCGCGTGCGCGTGCAGGAGCAGGCGTTGAAGTGTTGGGGGTGGTTAATGATACGACTGTAAATGGTTGTGCAGGGACAGTGGAGCTGTACAGGCCAGAGCCCAGCCGGAGGCCAAATCTCTTTCTGTCGTCGGTTGCTCCCCAGCACCCAATGCAGAGGCAGGGACATTAGCCCAGCACAGGTGCCCACTGAGTGTGCGTCTACAGGACAAGGTGAGCCCAGGGGAGGAGCAAACAAGTGCACAGAGCACAGGGGCCTTTTTAAACAGCCAGACCTGCCCCTCCTGTGTCCCCAGCCAGCCAGCGAGTGGCAGGAAGGTTCCCGGCAGTGCTGGCTGTGGGACGTTTGAAAGAGCAGCAAAGAGCTTGAGTGAGGTGCAGGGTGGTGCAAGCGCTGAACTGCTCATCCCTTGTGCTCCGTATGGGCAGGTTTGAGTGAGGTGCAGGGTGGTGCAAGCGCTGAACTGCTCATCCCTTGTGCTCCACATGGGCAGGTTTGAGTGAGGTGCAGGGTGGTGCAAGCGCTGAACTGCTCATCCCTTGTGCTCCACATGGGCAGGTTTGAGTGAGGTGCAGGGTGGTGCAGGCGCTGAACTGCTCATCCCTTGTGCTCCACATGGGCAGGTTTGAGTGAGGTGCAGGGTGGTGCAAGCGCTGAACTGCTCATCCCTTGTGCTCCGCATGGGCAGGTTTGAGTGAGGTGCAGGGTGGTGCAAGCGCTGAACTGCTCATCCCTTGTGCTCCACATGGGCAGGTTTGAGTGAGGTGCAGGGTGGTGCAGGCGCTGAACTGCTCATCCCTTGTGCTCCACATGGGCAGGTTTGAGTGAGGTGCAGGGTGGTGCAGGCGCTGAACTGCTCATCCCTTGTGCTCCACATGGGCAGGTTTGAGTGAGGTGCAGGGTGGTGCAAGCGCTGAACTGCTCATCCCTTGTGCTCCGTATGGGCAGGTTTGAGTGAGGTGCAGGGTGGTGCAAGCGCTGAACTGCTCATCCCTTGTGCTCCACATGGGCAGGTTTGAGTGAGGTGCAGGGTGGTGCAGGCGCTGAACTGCTCATCCCTTGTGCTCCACATGGGCAGGTTTGAGTGAGGTGCAGGGTGGTGCAAGCACTGAACTGCTCATCCCTTGTGCTCCACATGGGCAGGTTTGAGTGAGGTGCAGGGTGGTGCAAGCGCTGAACTGCTCATCCCTTGTGCTCCGTATGGGCAGGTTTGAGTGAGGTGCAGGGTGGTGCAAGCGCTGAACTGCTCATCCCTTGTGCTCCACATGGGCAGGTTTGAGTGAGGTGCAGGGTGGTGCAAGCGCTGAACTGCTCATCCCTTGTGCTCCACATGGGCAGGTTTGAGTGAGGTGCAGGGTGGTGCAAGCGCTGAACTGCTCATCCCTTGTGCTCCACATGGGCAGGTTTGAGTGAGGTGCAGGGTGGTGCAAGCGCTGAACTGCTCATCCCTTGTGCTCCACATGGGCAGGTTTGAGTGAGGTGCAGGGTGGTGCAAGCGCTGAACTGCTCATCCCTTGTGCTCCACATGGGCAGGTTTGAATTCCATTATCACCACGGCTTTAGAGCTTTCTTCCCACTGAGACCTGTTCAGCGCCAGCCCCCTTCTGCGATGCTGCTGCTGACACACCCCATCCCTGGCCCTGCTGGGTTCCAGCTCCTCTGCTGGGCAGACTCCAAGCACAACCTGACAGTGTGAGGGTGGGTGGGCTGGTTTAATTATCGCTGACAGAGCCCAGCCTGTCCCCTATGTCAGCCCAAGAGTGCCAAACAGACCCCAGCCGAGCCGGGACTCAATCAGAGCTGGGGGATGCGGAGCCTCAGCCAGGCACAGGGAAAAGGGCAGCTGTGACTCAGCTGCAGACAGGGCCATGGGCAGCTGCCTGTGAGGGAAGAGCCTGTCCCCCAGGCTGACTCAGGGGCTCTGGTCTCTCCCAGCTGCTGGGCTGGGCTGTGCAGAAGCAGATAATTGCCCTGAGGGAGAGAATGTCCAACTCCACCCCTGACAGCAATTGGTGAGTCTGCAGCACCAGGCACATGTCCTCCTGGATCTCAAACCAGACAGGAAAGTTCTGGGGTTCCCCTGTATTACAGCCATGTTGGTGAACCAGCCCATGCAGGGACCATATCTCCTGGGGATCAAATTCATCAGGCAGGAGGGAGAAGGTCTCACTCAGGGCAGCTGTGGATAAAGGCGGCCAGCCCTGGCTAAGATATACGATAAACCAGACAAAGGTCCCGTGCAGATTTGAACGCAGTTCACAGGAGTCAAAGCCCTGAGGGCCGACCATTACACCACAGGACCTGCAACTAAGCTGCTTTCTGAGCACCTGTGACTCTTGGCAAACTGCTACCCTGCACTCCTGACCACCCTCCAGCTCTTTCACCTCTCAGGACAGAGCTTCCTGCTCCACTTCTGCTGCTCTCACCAGACCTCGATCTCCGCCCTTCTTGCTGCAACTCCAGAGTGACAAGACAGGGTCATTTTTCTTTTAAAGTACCAGCCTGGAGAGAACTAAGGGAGAAGCAGAGACTGGAGAGGCTGGTGGTGATTGTGGAGGGGTATGTGGGTGAAGGAGGACACAATAGCCCTGGCTGGGCATTCACAGAGTAATTGACATTCTCTCTACACACACATTTAAAAGTGTAACCCTGCTGTTAATGCCAGATGCCTGCCAGAAGGGCCGGGTTCAGCTCCTGGGGGGTTTTCCTGTCAAGGATACAACCAGCCGGCTCGAGCCCCCACCCAGTGGCCTGGGACAATTTCACCCCCGTGCTGGGTGCCTGTAAGGTGGTTCTGTCCCCCCCCCGCAAGCACAGAGTCTGAGATAGAAACGGCTTGTTTAATGACCGTAACCTACCCCCAGGTTACAGCGACAGACGCAGTGTATCTAAGCAAAGAAGAGACAAACCCCCTTCACCCAGACCCCATCCCCATATGCAGTAGAACCCAGCCTCTTGCTGGGGCTCTTGGCCCTTTACCCCACACACAGTTACAGGGTGAACCTTCTGCGGTGCAGTCCCAAACCCAAAGCCCGCAGATACATCACCAGGGCAGTACGAGCTGTCCACTTGTCTGCCACCAGCCTCCCACCGTCATCTGCCACCCCTTCTACCCACCACCCGCCATCATCCACCCCCACTCCTCCTCCCAGTCATCCAGTGGTCACCATCATTTCTAACCCCACTGCTTGGGATCACCCTAAGGCACAACCCTGTGATTTCCACTCTGCATAGCCTCAGCTCTCACTCTGTGATTTTAGCTCCTGCTATCTCTCATAGCTGGTTTCACAAATACCTTAGTATCCAGCTCTGTCTTTCAACAGGCAAGGAGAATTAGTCAAGCTAGATTTATAACTATATGGTCAGAGCATAACCATAGCACTCAGCAAACTGGCTCAACCAATACCCCTTTTTTTCTTTCTTACAATGCTGTAAACCAGGGAGCCCTGTGTAATCAATGTCTTATGCAGCTATGGTGAGTGCCCTGTCCCCCAGAATAACCCAGAGCATTGGTGAGATCTCACAACTCCCGCATTAAGTGTCAGCTTAAACTGTGATTTTACAACTACATGTTTACAACAGACCAAATCTCACAGCTTACTTGCTACCCATTAGGCTTTGCCTGAAAAGGTATCACACATGCACACCTTTGCATTCTCATGCAGATGACCTCTGGGGGAGACATTCCTCCCAGCCTTCAGCAGCCTTGTGTTCCTTCTGCCACATTCCCTACAAAAGTGCACAGATACATGTGGCTGAATGTGATACATTAGATGGACTTGGGATGAGCACCTCTTTATCGAGAGGAGACCCAACATTGCTCATGTCACTATCTACTGGCAGCTAAGGGACAGGTTTATTAGGTCTACAGGTGTTGGCAATAGCAAATGTTGAGGGTTCAGCTCCATTTAAAGAATCCCCAAAGAATAGAAATCCAGTGTGTGTTGGAAAAGGGGAAGCAGTAACTGCCTTGTAAAGGGAGTGCTTGGACTTGAACCAAGGACCTGTTGATCTGCAGTCAAATGCTCTACCACTGAGCTACACCCCCTTCTCTGAAGCTTCCTTTGATTCACTTATCTTGAGTGTCCTGCAGAACAAACTTTTTCCCAGCTCCTTTCCCTACCTCAACCCAGACTGGTTTCACTGATGGACAGACAGGGTTCGATGAAACTTTATTTCTCCCTGTGCATGATGCAGCTTGTCCCCCACTGACCTGGCTTCTCCCACTCACAGAGCTACAGCCCCTCAGGGAGGCAGATTTCCAGCATGTGTTGGACAGTTCTCTCCCAGCCACTTGGAGCATCATCAGTGGTTACAAAGAACCAGGAAACAACCTATGGAAGAACACCCACCAATCAATCAGATATTGTTGGGTTTGCCGTCAGTGGCAGTAACTCCTCTCTCTGGCACACGTGGTGATCCAGCAGCCTGGTTCCCTGAGGTGCTGGACAGCAGAGCTTCTACACTACTAAAATGTCAGCCCTCGTGACAATATGATGTGTTGTTTTCAGCAGGAAGGTGCTGGGCTGCACTGAACATTCCCGTACCAGTGAAATTTAATCCATGTAGAGTTTGGGGTTAAAGACTTTCACAATGTCACACACCTTTTAAACTGGTCTGGCAGCACAATTTCCAACAGTCCCTTTTCCAGTCATATAGTCATAGGCATGTTCCTGCTTGGAAAGGCGGAGGGGCCTCTACATAGTAACAAAACTCTCCCTGTTGTCCAGCCGTAGAGAGCCTGGCTCGGTGGTGGAACACGTGACTGCAGATGAAGCTATCCCAGGTGCTCCTGTTTGGATGGTTTTCTGAACGGAAATCCATTTTCATCTCTGGCTCCAGTATGTTGAGGGGTTGCACTGGATGCTTGAAATGGATTTAAACACTTCACACTTTCCTCTGCAAATGTCCGAACACCGAGCAAACCCGTCCCTCAGCTGCCTCAGTTCCCAGCCTCCGAGGCTCAGGTGTCTGTTCCCATCGATCACACAACGGTGCAGTGTGATGCACATGCGCAGGGCTCTGCTTGCCATGGGCTGCACTGGGCAGGAGACCCAGACCCACAGCCGGGGGACTCAGGAGTCTGATGCAGAAATGGCCTTGGTGCAGGCTGACACACCTAGGCCGTGCCACACTCAGCCAGCAGCAGCGGGGCCTGCCCCAGTGTTAGCCGATGGCCAGGTGATGAGTGGTCTGTGAGCCTATTTTACAGCCGAGTCTTTCACCGCTAGGACAGACTGTCCCTTCGCAGCGGGCAGCCAGGGAGGCTGACGGGTGCCCCAAGAGTCTGCTCTGTGGAGGCAGCACGATTCAGCGCCCAGCTTTTACTGCACCTTACCGCTGACCAGGCTGGTATAGCAAACGGCGAAGGTTCTTTGTTTGTGTTTGGCTGGCTACGTCTACACGTGCACGCGACGTCGAAATAGCTTATTTCAATGTAGCGACATCGAAATAGTCTATTTCGATGAATAACGTCTACACGTCCTCCAGGGCTGGCAACGTCGATGTTCAACTTCGACGTTGGGCAGCACCACATTGAAATAGGCGCTGCGAGGGACCGTCTACATGCCAAAGTAGCACACATCGAAATAAGGGTGCCAGGAACAGCTGCAGACAGGGTCACAGGGCGGACTCAACAGCAAGCCGCACCCTTAAAGGGCCCCTCCCAGACACAGTTGCACTAAACAACACAAGATCCACAGAGCCAACAACTGGTTGCAGACCCTGTGCATGCAGCATGGATCCCCAGCTGCCGCAGCAGCAGCCAGAAGCCCTGGGCTAAGGGCTGCTGCACATGGTGACCATAGAGCCCGGCAGGGGCTGGAGAGAGAGCGTCTCTCAACCCCTCAGCTGATGGCCACCATGGCAGACCCCGCTATTTTGATGTTGCGGGACGCGGATCATCTACACGTGCCCTACTTCCACGTTCAACTTCGAAGTAGGGTGCTATTCCCATCCCCTCATGGGGTTAGCGACTTCGAGGTCTCGCCACCTAATGTCGATTTCAACTTCGAAATAGCGCCCGATGCGTGTAGCCATGACGGGCGCTATTTCAAAGTTGGCGCCGCTGCTTCGAAGTAGCATGCATGTGTAGACTCGGCCGCTGAGTTACAGCAACTAGAAGGAGTCAGGCTGAAGCTTAAACATGGTTACTATTTATTACAAAGCAGAAATGAAAATCTTAATGCTTACAGAATTATAGAAAGTCTTAATGGTTACAGTTGCAGGAAAGGTGAGATAATATCTTAATGGTTACACTGTTATTGCTCTATTTACTTAACTACTAGTAGGATGATACAAATGACATGTCAATCAGAAGAGTTACCCATTTGAGGACCAGACGCCTCAGCCTAAAGAGCTCTTACTATTGAATGTGCACAAAAAAAACCTTTGCAGGTATAATTCTCATCCCTGCGTCCTTCGACTCCGGCGTAGCCAACGTCGTTCACTCAATCCCTTGGCAAGAACAAATACGAGGAGAGCGTCCCCTGGACCCTAGGGAGGCAAAGACCTTACCCGACCGGCAGGTGTAGGTAATTGGAGCTCGGTTAGAGTAGGCTACCAGGCCCCTCTTTATACCCCCTTGGGGCACGTATAGTCTTCCTTATCTGTAAGGTACCAATTGTGCTGGTTTGTCTTTGTGACGCCTGCGCTTACAAGGCAGTTACACTTGTAAGACAGAGATAACTAGATTGAAAGAACGGGGCAAATTTTCACACGGGCACTAAAATTCCCCTCCTGGGACAAAAGTGCAGGTGGCTCAATTATCAATACCAGCCAAGGGCAGCTTGAAGCCCCGAGGCCGTCGGCTGGACCGTTAGCCCTCTTATCGGTATTCTCCCATCCAGGTCATGCTGACAGAGCACATCTGTGTGTGTGAGGCACCAGCAGACAGTGTTTGAGATTAGCGCATCTCTGCTCTCAAAACATTCCAAGACTGGGCTGTTTCTCTGGGCCGTGTGCGCTGAGGCACCAAAGAGGGACAAGATGGAGTAAAGCAGGGGGGTCTGTCTGGCTACACCCTCCCACCAGCCTGGCGCTTTGGTTTGTTTTCACTCTAATGGTACGTGAGTGTTGGTGAGCAGGGGTTTCTTAGCACTTCCCCTGTACCAGACCGAGTTGCTGATCGGGAGCCAGAGAACTGGAATCCAATCAAGCCCTGAGAGGTAGCTAGTGCCTCCAGCAGGGGAGCCATGCAGCATTGCCAGGGAGGGCTGCCCCAGGCTCACCAGATCACACCAGCGTCAGAAGTACAGGGATCTCTGGGCACCCTGCCAAGTTCCAGAGCACCAACCGATTCTCAAACTCCACCAGCGCGTTAAGCCAAAGACCTGGCTGCAGCAGGCGGGAGTCACCCCCATCTCTCTTACATGGGATGAGAGAGGGAAGCAGCACGGAGAACTTGCCAAGGCAGCACCAGCAGTTGCCTCTGACCTTGAGCTCGGAGTGCAGGAAGCAGAGCCCAGAATGGTGGCCTCCAACCCCTCCAGCCGGCGAGTCACCCCACTCTCACTCTCACGCAGGACAGGAGAGGGAAGCAGCTCAGAGAGCTGTGGGGCTGTGCCTCACACCAAGGCAGAGGCAGGAGGTGTCTCCGATACTGAACTCAGAGTGCAGGAAGCAGAGCCCTGAACGCTGGCACTCACCCATCCCCAGCCGCCCCTCACACCTTTAGCTTATTCCAGAATTAGTATTCCACCATGCACTATTTCAGGTGAGAGCCTGTGGAAGCGCACAAAAGAGAGGCACTTGCAACCAGTGTTGTGCGTCCACACAGCAGCATTATTTCACAATCACCATTTTCAGAACAGCTCTTTGGGAACAAGGCTGCTGTGTAGACACAACCTAAGTCCCCCCCATCCCTGTGTGCCCAGGCAGAGAGGTGCAAGGGATGGGACGGGCGGCTCACAGCAAAGCCCAGGTGGTGCGTGAGTGACCTCCTTTACCTCGCGTCACTCAGAAGTGCAGTGAGTCTGGAGCACAGAAGTATAACGAGGGCAGTAATAAGCCCACCCTGGGTTTGTCTGGTAACAAAGGTGCTCAGCACCAAAGTAGTAACCACCAGCACAGCAGCATTTCCCTAGTTTGCAGGACTTGAACCTACACAGTGAAACCCCAGTGAAACCAGATTCTTAATCCCCCACTTTCACCACTGGCCTCAACCCCTTTTCTCCCCACACTTGGCTTCTGCGCTCAGCCATTGGCCCTTCCCAGAGGTCTGCTGGGAATTTCCAGCACACTGTGAAATCTCGTCAACACATCTGACAACGTGAGGCCGTGGTGACGCTGGGGTGGCTGGAGCACAGCCTGCCACCCCAGGGCACTCACACTGCAATGGGGACAGGCTCCTCTGTGATCAGCGCCTGCCAGCACCATGGAAAGCACAGGAAAGCGCCCTGGGGGTCAGACCAAAGGTCCGTCCGGCCCAGTGTCTAGTCGTCTGGCAGTGGCCACGTTCAGGTGCTCCAGAAGCCCAGCAGCAGGTCCCAGTAGGAGCTGAAACCGGAGCTGCCTGTTTACCAGGCAGGGGCTTCACCCAGCTCAGCCAGGGCGTTGACCTCCAGCTAAGTTCTGCTCTGCCCACACCTGACTCCTGCCTGCCCCCACCCGGGCCTGCCCAGCTCCGCTGGTGGCATTTGGATGCTGTCAGGCAGAGCAGCTGGGGAAGTTTCACTCCCAGAGGGGGGTGACTCATTGCACAGGCTGGAGAATTAGCTCAGTGTCACTCTGTGACTAACACTAGCTGCAATATCACAAACACCCCTCCCGTCCCACCACACGCGCCTCTCTGCCCCTCCCCTGAGCTCCCCTGGCCAACACTGCTCACCATGGACCGAGCCCCTCCAGCAGCCCGAGCAGGGGCTGGGCCACCTCAGGGACGGGCAGTACACGTGTGGGAAGAGGAGCAGCGCAGGCAGGAACGTGCCCCCCGGTGAGTTATCTGGGCCTGTGGTGTTGCAGTACCAGGGCTCCAGGGAGGGAGCCTGTGAGGCCCGAAGGACTGGGGAGAAATGGGGAGCAGGGGAAGCCAATGGAGCTGCTGTGGAGGGCTGGTGCCCTTGGCAGGGTGCTCCTGCTGCCCCCTGCTGGCTGAGGTGTGTGTTACAGAGCTGGGGATCCTCACCTGGCCCAGGGTGGTGACTCTGTCCTGCTCCCGGCCAGGCTCTCAGCCTCTTTCCTTCAGCTCTATTGGCCTCCTGCCCAGATTAAGGAAAACAAGAAAGGCCCTGCAATGGCCAGCAGGGGCTGGAACCCAGGACCCTGGTGTTAGCAGCACCACGTGCTAGGCAGCTGAGCTAGCCGGCCTGTAAGGAAAGGCTTCCCAAGGGCCCTTTTTGGGTATGAGCAACAGGCAGCTGCAGGGCCCCAACCACTGAATGAGATTTGTTCCCCTCCCCCACCAGCCTGGCCTCCCAGTTCAGCCTCTGTCACCCATCCCCCACTGCTCTGAGCCCAGCTAGGGGTCCCCTCAGCCCCGGCTGCCCCTTGCCAGCTGTCCTGGGTCCCTGCAGTGTGTCCCTCAGACCCTGTCTCTCCCACCCCTCCCCCACTGCCCTGATCCCCTTGTCCCCTCAGGCCCTGCTGACCCCCCCACTGCCCTTTTCCCCTCCTCCCTCAGCCACAAGCCCAGCTGGGTTCCCCCCACACCTGCCACCCGTCCCCACTGGCAGCCGCCCTCCCCCTCCCCCTCCCCCTCCCCTGCACAGTCACACACTGAGACCTTGGCCCTGCCCGGGGCTGTGTCAGAGCAGAGACAGCCTGTGGGTGCAGCCCCTGCCCGGGGGGATCCTGTGGCTGTGTCTACATGTGCCTCTTCTTCCGGAAGTGGCATGGTAGTGAGCTGTCCAGAAGATGCTAATGAGGAGCAGATGCAAATTGCCTGCACCTCATTAGCATATGGTGCATAATTCAGAGTCAGGAAAAGGCTCGTGCAGACTCCAAAATACATGTGCCGACGTGTGGGCCACAGGGATCTTCCAGAATGAAATGCTCGTCTGCCGCTGCTCCTTCCAGCCACCCGCAGCTGTTCCTACGGGCTGCCCACTGGTCGCCGTCATCCACCGCCCCTTTACCAATCACACTGCTTGGGATCACCCTGAGGCAGAACTCTGTGATTTCAACTCTGTGTGGTCTTAGCTGCCACTCTGTGATTTCAGTTTTCTGTGGCTCCAGTTGCTCCTCTAGTTATGTCTGCACTAGCCAAAAACTTGGAAATGGCCATGCAAATAGCCATTTTGAAGTTTATTAAAGAAGTGCTGAAATGCACATTCAGCATCTCATTAACATGCAGGCAGCCCCAGCCCTCCAAAAGTGACACAGTTTGCTGCTGTGCAGCTTGTCCAGCCAGGGCTCCTTTTTGAAAAGACCCTGCTTACTTTGAAGTCCTCTTATTCCCATCTGCTCATAGGAATAAGGGGACTTCAAAGAAGGCAGGGTCCTGTCCAAAAGGAGCCCCAGGTGCACCAGCCTTGTCAATTTCAAAGTGCCACAGCTAGCTACAGACTAATGAAGCACTCAATGCATATTTCAACACTTAACTAGAAAACTTCAAAACTTTCACCTTAAAGTGCTTAGTTTATGCAGACACAACCTCTGTGATTTCAACTTTTAATATCTTTTGGGAGAGGTTTCTTGAACATTCTAGTAACCAACTCTGTCTTTCAATAGATAGGGAAATTGAGTCAAGCCAGGCATAAAATTACAGAACAAAGGCACTTAAAAGCCCAAACCAAACAAAACTCCTCCTCTGCTTTACAATGCTTTCAACCAGGGAGCCCTGTGTAATCAATGTCTTATGCAGCTATGGCGACTGCCCTGTCCCCCACAACAACCCAGAGCATTGGTGAGATCTCACAACTCCCACACTGAGTGTCAGCTTAAACTGTGATTTTACAACAACGTGTTTACAATAGACCAAATCTCATGGCTGACTTGCTCCCCATTAGGCTTTGCCTGAAAGGTATCACACATGCAGCCCTTTGCATTCTCATGCAGATGACCTCTGGGAGACACATTCCTCCCGGCCTTCAGCAGCCTTGTGTTCCTGCTGCCACATTCCCTGCACTGCCAGGGACCGGGGGGCTGCTGCTGCCCCCCACTTGGACGGCCCGCCTCCTCGTCCAGTGGCTGCTGCGTCCTCGCCCCCCGGGGGGGGTGGGGGGCTTCTGGGGGCGGCTGTTGGGCCCCCTCCGCGGGCCTCTTCCTGTGGAGTGGCCTGGGGGGGGTGGGTTTGGGTGGAGCCCTTCTTTTCCATCGGGGCTCCAGAGGGGTGGCTGCGTGGCCGGGGGTGGGGTGTTAGGGTGTGCCCCTGCCCCACCCCTGCAGCCACCCCCCTTACTGCCCCCCCACCCACACCCAGCCGCCGCTGGGGGCCCCTTCTCCACCTAGGCCCACTTCTAACCAGCTGCCCCTTCCTTCTCCCCCTGGTTTCCTGGGGGCTCTGCAGCAGCTGCTGTGGGCCCCCCCCACAGGCGCACGTGGGCACCCCCACCCCCCCATTTCCACCAGGTTGGCTGTGCCCACGCCCCCTCCCACCCCCCTTTATTCTTCACTTGACCCAAGCGCCTGAGCCCCCCCCCCGCACCACCACCACCACCACACACACATAAACTTTACTCCCTCACATCCCAGTGCAGAAAAGGAGCCATCTGACCATCTTGTGCTGGGAGCAGCGGCCATCTTAGGTCTCACCTTCCCCTGACCTCACTGCCCTCGCTCTGCCCTTCCCCCACCTGGCTGGGTCCTCAGCCCGGCCGGTGGGGGAGGGGCAGCCACGCCTCCACCCTTCCTTCCACTCCACTCTCCTCCCCTCCCCCGCTCTCTCTTAAAGGCCCCCGCGCCCAACAAACTTCCCCCATCTTACACACCCACCACCATGACCCCCACACCCGCCGGAGGGTCATCCGGTGACCCCCTCCTCCCCTCGTCTTCCACTGTCACCCCTCCCACCCCCGAAACGGCAGCCCACTCATCCAGGGCCGCCCAAGACTCTGCCGCCATGTCGGCTGAGGGCGCGGGCGCAGGCTCCGGGGCTCCCACCACCTCCGCCGCTGCGTCCTCCAGCAACCTGGCCCCGAACCCACCCCCCCACAAGGGCAGGAAGGGCCAGGGGAAAAGGAAGGGCAAGAGCCCCGCCCGGAAGGCTAAGCCCCCCGCGGCGGGGACTCTCCCCCCCGCTGCCCAAGCACTCGCCGCAGCCTCCCCTTCTCCCCCTCCCCCTGCTCCCTCCACCACCCCTGGGGGCCCCGACATCTCGGCCCCCAGGTCGTACGCCCAGGCGGCGGCCGCCGCCCCGCACCCTGCTCCTTCCGCCTCCGCCAGGACTACCATCCCCGACGGTCGCGGCCCCTTCCCTGCGCTCACCAGGAGGCACGGGGTCCGCTGCCTCCTGGTGGCTGCCTCGCCCCACGTGGAGACCTACGTGCGGGCGTTGGCACGGGTGGTGGGGTCCGCGGCCGTGGTGGCGGCCTCCCGGATGTTCGGGAAGATCGTCTTCTTCCTGGCTTCGGAGGCCGCCGCCCAGGAGGCGGTGGAGAGGGGCCTGGCGGTTGAGGGCGTGCACGTGCCCCTGGAGCCGCTGGAAGACCTGGGCGTGCGGGTGGTGTTCTCGTCCGTCCCGCCCTTCCTTCCCAACGCCACCCTTCTGCCTTTCCTCACCGCCCTGGGCCGGCCTTTGACGGTCCTGAGTCCCCTCCCCCTAGGCTGCAAAGACCCCGCCCTCCGGCACGTGCTCTCATTCCGCCGGCAGGCCCGAGTCCAACTGCCGCCGGCGGCAGCACAGGGCGGGGTGGCCCAGGAGGGGACTATACTGGTGCCCCATCAAGGGGCCCAGTACCGGGTCTTCTACACCCTGGGGGAGGCCCGGTGCTTCGGGTGCCGGGCGGCGGGGCATGTCCGGAGGGATTGCCCCCTGGCCCGGCACGAAGAAGAGGAGCCCGGGACCTCCTCCGACCTGGGGGGCGTCAGCCATGAGACCGGCGGCGCCCCGACCGCAACAGGCCCTGGGACCGCCCCTCCTCTTTTAGGCCCGGACGGATCCATCGCCGCTCGGGCGTCGGAGGGCGCCCGGCAGCATGGTGCCGGGAGAGAAGAAGCGGGCGCCGGCGCCCGAGCGGGCACAAAAGCCGGGCCCGTAGAGGAGAGGGAGGCAGGGCCGGCGGCAGGAACAAAAGAGGGCCCACCCCAGGGTGGGTCGCCCCTCTCCCTCGCTGCCCCACCCCCCTCCTCCCTCCCTCCCTCCTTGTTGGCCCTATCCCCTGGCCCCTCCTCCTCTACTGCCCAGCCCACCTCCTCGGAGGACTGGGTATTGGTGGGGGGGAAAAGGAAAAAAGGGGGGGGCGCGCGTCCGGCACCCCACCCCGCCAGAGGACGGGGTGGAGGTGCCACGCAAGGCACCCAAGAGATCCGCCAGCCCCGCTCCACCCGCCGAACCCCCGGCTACCAACCATCTGCCGGGGGTGACGGAGGTTGCCGCCGCGGCGGCCGAGGAAATTAACACCCCCTCGGCCCTGGAGCTGGAGCCAAAAGAGGCCGAGACGGCCCTCCCTGTGCCCGCGCCCTCCTCCGACACCCCTCCGGCCGCTACCCAGGCGGCTGTAATGGAGCGCCCGGAGGAGGTGGCTCCCGGCCTCGCCCTCCTCTCACAGGAGGTCGAGGCCCTGGGCCTCACCCCGGTAGCCCTGGACATGGAAGGCCTGCTATTAGAGGCCTGTGGGCCGCCTTTGGACTCTCCCCCACCCCTCCCACTTTCCCCCACCCCTCCCACCAGCGATCCCTCACTTGCCACCTCCTTCTGCCCTGAGCTGTCCCAATAGGCAACCCCTCCCCCAACTAGGGACGACCCCCCGGCGGAGGTCGGCCAGCCCCCAGACGCCCTAGGGGAATTAGGGCTCCCCTTGCACCCCCCCTTCGTCCCTGCAAATGAAAAGCCCGATACCCTCTCCCCCGACCTGCCGGCGCCTCCCGCTGAGAATGCCGGCACCTCAACCTCTACCCTGCCATTGCCTCAGGAAGCCCCCCTCCTGGAGACCTCCTTGGCCCATATTTCCGCCCTTGCTCCCACCTTGGCCTCACTGCTTGCCACCCCCGCCATACCCCTTCCCAGCCAATGCCCCGCTCCAGAACCCGCAATCCCCCCCACTCTTAACCCTCCCCTTCCTCCTCCCCCCCATGACCCCTCTCTTCCCCCACTGATCTCTACCTCCCCCGCCCCCATACCTCCCCCTCCCTTTTACCCCTGCCCACTCATACCTGCCCCCGAGGACGTAACCCCTCAGGAGGCCCCTCTTGCACTGCCCTCTCCCAGCACCTCCGGGGCTGCTCTCCCTCCGCCGCCCTCATCCCTCCCAAACTCAGGCCCCAGTCCCTCCCCCAACCTCTTCTCTGGCCGGGGGGCACAAAAGAACGCGAGGCCGACGGGTTCTCAAGACCCCGAGACCTCGGCACCCCACGCGCTGGCGGGCGAGATGCGCCAGTTCTTGGAGGATGTTCGCGGCTCCAAGAACAAGGTTACTCTCGCCCTCCAGCGCTGGGGAGATTTTCATTCTGCCCTGGAGTCCGCGAGGGCCCTTCTGAGGGAGGGTAAGGGGACCGGGAAGAGGGACGCCGCGGTCTACCAACGGGCCCGTGGCTTCCGTGACGCCCTCGTCACCTTTGGCGTGGCTCACGGCTTGCTGCGTGGCCCCACGGGAACCGCTGGTGCTCCCTCTGGCGAGGATCCTCCCCAGCCCTCCAAATGGCGCCGTTCATCTTTGCCACACTAAACGTCAGGGGCTGCGGGTCGGGTCTCCGCAGGTGCCGAGTGCTCTCCTTCCTCCGAGAGGGGGGGTACTCGGTCACCTTTCTACAGGAGACCCACACTACTCCGGCCGCCGAAGCCAAGTGGCGGCTGGAGTGGGGAGACGGGGTCCACTTTAGTCATCTCTCGGCCCGGCGGGCCGGGGTAGCGACCCTGTTCTCCCCAGACCTGCAGCCCGAGGTGCTGGGGAGCGTCGAGGTCGTGCCGGGCCGCCTGCTGTATCTCCGGGTGCGGGTGGAGGGGCTGCCTCTTCACCTTGTCAACATCTATGCCCCGACACTCGGCCCGGAGAGAACCCCCTTCTTCCGGCAGGCGGCGGCCTTCCTCGACACCATCGATCCTCGCGAGTGCCTGGTCCTCGGCGGGGATTTCAACTGCACCCTCGAGGAGCGGGACCGCACGGGGACCGAGAAGTGCCAGGCCGCTGCGGACGTCCTCAGGGAGCTCATTAACCGTCGCTCCCTGGTGGACATCTGGCGCAGCCACCACCCGGACGAGGACGCCGGCTTCACCTACTTCCGGGTGGTGGGCCATAAATCTGTACACTCCCGGTTGGACCGCATTTACATCTCGCGGAACCATCTCTCCCAGGCCCACGCCTCCAGCGTACGGCCGGCCCCCTTCTCGGACCACCATCTGGTGGCCGTGAAGGCTTCCCTCTCGCCGGGGAAGCGGGGGTCGGCCTACTGGCATTTTAACAACAGCCTGCTGGAGGACGTGGGCTTCGTGGCATCCCTCCGGGAGTTCTGGCTGGCCTGGCGCGAGCAGCGGCACGCCTTTCCCTCAGCACGGCGGTGGTGGGACCTGGGAAAGGTGCGCGCGCGTCTCTTCTGCCGCGACTATACTCGGGGGGCCAGCCGGCGGCGGGATGCGTTGATAGGGCAGCTGGAACGGGAGGTCCTTGAGCTGGAGAGGCGTCTAGCCGCCAGCCCCGGAGATCCATCCCTCTGCGGCACGTACCAGGAGAAGCGGGACGAGCTCAGGACCCTCGACGCCCATCGGGCACAGGGGGCCTTGGTGAGGTCGCGAATCCAACTCCTGCGGGAGATGGACCGCGGCTCCCGCTTCTTCTACGCCCTGGAGAAAAAGAGGGGCGCCCAAAAACATATCCCCTGCCTCCTGGCGGAGGATGGCACCCCTCTTACGGATCCGGCGGAGATGCGCGAGAGGGCTCGCGCCTTCTACGCCGCCCTTTTCTCCCCGGATCCGACCGACGCCAACGCCCGCAGGGCGCTCTGGGACCAACTCCCGTCGGTCAGCACGGGCGACCAGGACCGGCTGGAGCTTCCTCTCACTCTGGCCGAGCTCTCGGAAGCCCTCCGTCTCATGCCCACCAATAAATCCCCGGGCATGGACGGGCTGACCGTGGAGTTTTACCGCGTGTTTTGGGACCTCCTCGGCCCAGACCTGCTCGGCGTCTGGGCCGAGGCCCTGCAAGGCGGGGTGCTCCCCCTCTCGTGCAGGCGTGCAGTCCTCAGCCTGCTACCCAAGAAGGGGAACCCCCGCGACCTCAAGAACTAGCGTCCCATCTCGCTCCTCAGCACAGACTACAAGATCATTGCCAAAGCCATCTCCCGTCGCTTGGGGTCCGTGCTGCAGGACGTGGTCCACCCCGACCAGACCTACACCGTCCCAGGCCGCACCATCCTGCATAATTTGTCCCTGGTCCGGGATCTCTTAGAGCTTGGGTGTAGGGACGGCCTGTCGTTCGCCCTCCTGTCCCTGGACCAGGAGAAGGCGTTCGACAGGGTGGACCACGGGTATCTCCTGGGCACCCTGCAGGCCTTCGGCTTCGGACCCCGCTTCGTCGGGTTTCTCCGGGTGCTGTACGCTGCCTCGGAGTGCATGGTCAAGCTCAACTGGACCCTGACCGCTCCGGTCAGCTTCGGATGGGGAGTACGACAAGGCTGCCCGCTCTCAGGACAGCTGTACGCTCTGGCCATCGAGCCCTTCCTCTGCCTCCTTCGGCGAAGGTTGACGGGGTTGGCGCTTCCAGAGGCAGGGCTGCGGCTAGTCCTGTCGGCGTACGCCGCCGACGTGCTCCTCGTGGTCCAGGACCCGGGAGACCTGGCGCGTCTGGAGGCCTGCCAAGCTATCTACTCGGCAGCCTCCTCCGCCCGGGTCAACTGGGTCAAGAGCTCTGGCCTGGTGGTTGGGACCGGATGGCAGACGAGCCGCCTCCCACCCACGCTTCAGGCCATCCGGTGGAGCGCGGGTCCGCTGCTCTATCTAGGCATCTTTCTCTCCGCCACGCATCCCTCTCCGCCGGAAAACTGGCAAGGCCTAGAGAGCAGGGTCGCTGAGCGGTTGCGGAGGTGGACAGGGCTACTCCAGTGTCTCTCCCTCCGAGGGAGAGCGCTGGTGTTGAACCAACTAGTCCTGTCCATGCTCTGGCACCGCCTCAGCACCCTGGTCCCACCCCCCGGGTTCCTGGACCAGCTCCAGAGGTTAATCCTGGAGTTCTTCTGGCCAGGACTGCACTGGGTCCCTGCAGGGGTACTCCATCTCCCCCCGGAGGAGGGGGGACAGGGCCTGACCTGCACGCGCACTCAGGTCCATGTCTTCCGCCTCCGGGCCCTGCAGAGGCTTCTCAACACCAACAGTGCAGATAGTCCGGCGTGGAGCGCGCTGGCGCACGCTTTCCTCTGCCGTTACCGAGGGCTCCGATACGACCGGCAGCTCCTCTATTTATCCTGCAGAGACCGTCCGCGAGGCCTCTCGGAGCTGCCGGCCTTCTACCAGGACCTCCTCCGCACTTGGCGGCTGCTCGCAGCCTCCAGGTCCTTAGGGGCCACTGTGGGAGAAGACCTCCTCGCGGAGCCCCTGCTACACAACCCCCACCTTCGTGTGCAGGTGGCGGAGTCTCGCACGGTGCGCCGGAGGCTGGTCCTAGGTGGAATCAGCAGGGTTGGAGACCTCCTGGACTACGAGCGGGGGGACTGGATGGAGGCCCCGGCGCTCGCCCGGCGCATGGGGCTCTCTGACCTACGCTCCTCCCGTCTCGTACTCCAGGAGGTGAAGGCTGCCCTGCCCTCCACCGCTCACAGTTACCTCGGCCGGGTCCTGCGAGAGGGTGCACCCCGCCCCCCTCCCACTCCTAGCCCTCCGGACCTCTTCGTGGGCCCCCGGCTTCGCGATCCTGCCCGCCCCCCTCCCCCCCATCACCTCAGCCGGCTGCACACTTTCCAGCCGGTCCCCTTCCGAACCGCGCCTCGACACCTTCTGTACGCGCTCGTGCTTCACACGCTCCACTTCCCCACCCTCGTGTCCCGCCCCGATCACAAATGGCGGGACCTCTTGCCGTCATCGGAGGGTGGGGAGCCCCGGTGGGCCGGCCTCTACTCCACCTTGGTCCCGCGGCCCGCCGGGGACATCAGCTGGAGAATCCTCCATGGAGCGGTGAGCACGGGCGTGTACCTGGCGCGGTTCACCCCCATCCCGGACACCTGTACCTTTTGCGGCACGAGGGAGAACCTGGCGCACATCTACATCGAGTGCGCCAGGCTGCAGCCCCTCTTCCGGCTCCTCCAGAACCTCCTCTTGAGGTTCTGGCTGCACTTCTCCCCACACCTTCTCATCCTCTCACACCCTATCCGTGGCCCCACAAAGTCGCGGGACCTCCTCGTCAGCCTCCTCCTGGCCACGGCCAAAATGGCCATTTACAAAACCAGGGAGAGGAGGCTGGCAGGGGGGGCGACCTGCGACTGTGGGGCCTACTTCCGTTCCTCCCTCCGCTCACGAATCCGAGCAGAGTTCCTCTGGGCGGTGTCCACCAACTCCCTGGACGCCTTTGAGGAACGGTGGGCGCTGTCCGGGGTCCTCTGCTCGGTGTCCCCCTCCGGCTCCCTTATTTTAAACCTTTGACCCCCACTCCCGCTCCTGGTTTTTCTTTCGTTGTCCCCCATATTTACTTGGGACCGGGCTGTTTTTAATGGGTCCCCTCTCATCGTGAGAGGGGCCTTGTAGCCGTGGGCAGGCTACGCCCGCCCACTCCCCCGGCATCCAATAGGTACAGAAGCAAAGCTGTGACCAAGAGGGCAAGACCCACCACTCCCTTGTGGCAAAGCTGGGTGGGCAGAAGTGGGTTTGAGGGGGCTCGCTGTCAGCCCCAGGGTACTGGGAAGCACTGTCCCTTTGCAGCTGAGGCAGGGGAGAGGTTCATAGTTTTAGGTATAAGATGCTACACTCCATGAAGTTCCAACTAGTTTGTGTCACAGGGGCTGCATCTACATGAGCCCCAAACTTTGGAATGACCATTTTGAAGTTTACTGCTGAAGTGCATATTCAGCACTTCATTAGCATGCAGGTGGCTGCAGTACTTCAAAATTGACAGGCCTTTGCTGTCATGCGTCTTGTCCCTACAGGGCTCCTGTTTGAAAGGACCCCGCCTACTTCAAAGTCCCCTTATTCCCATCAGCTCATGGGAATAAGAGGACTTTGAAATAGGCAGGGTCCTTTGGAAAAGGAGCCCTGTGGGGATGAGACATGTGGGGGTGAGGGGTGTCAATTTCAAAGTGGTGAGGCCACCCACATGCTAATGAAGCACTGAATATGCATTTCAGCACTTCATTGGTAAACTTCGAAATGGCCATTTGCGTGGCCATTTCGAAGTTTGGGGCTCATGTAGACATAGCCAGGCAGATCTAAGGCAATTGCCCTAAATATCTGAGGTAAGAATAATGGGAAAATGTTTGAATCATTCACACATCAGAATCTCATTTCTATGTGTGCAGACTTTGTGTTTTGCGTGATGGCTCTGTCAGTCTGTCTGTCTGTGTTTCAGAACTTCTGCTATGTGTCTGGGTCACGCTCAAAGCCAGTTGGGCAACACACTGCCTAGCTTGCTGAATGGCCCCTCCTGTAGCATCTCCTATCTAGTTGGCCCAATGAGAAAGCCAAGAATACAGCTGAAGGCTACGCTAGTAGCTCTGACCATGCCCATGCACAGAACCCAGAGCCTTCCAGGCCACATGCTGAACAGCTTTTGCCTGGGACAAAGGAGCCACAAATCCCATGGCAACAGGAAGACAAGAAGGAGCTGCATCTTCCCCAGCTTGTCTTCATTCCTGCTTCTTCTCTCTGGGGTAATTGTTCTCCAACCAGACCACTGACAAAAGCACTGAAAGACCCACCCCAGCTGTGGCTGGATCACGGAGAGACTTTCAGTCCTGCAAACTCCCCAGAACTGCTTGGAATCTGAAGGTCTGGGAGGCTTTGTGTGCCTGTGACCTGCCATTTAATATCTCCCATCCTGCTCAGTTGTGTTCTCTTCAGAATAAACCTTTTGTTTTACACACTAAAGGGTGGGGTGGCCTGTGGGGTCAGAAGAACATTTTTGTATGTGAGCAGGGGGGTTAAATTGATTCTCACTGTCCCACACCTAGTTCCTGATTGGGAGTCAGAGAAATGGGATCAAATCGAGCCCTGAGAGGTGGCCAGTGCCTTCAGCAGGGGCAACATCGAGCATTTCCAGGGAGGATGGACCCAGACTCACCAGATCACACCAGAATCAGGACTCCAGGCATCTGTGCACACACTGCCTAGTTCTACAGCCAAAACTGATTGTCCCAACCCACCCGGGCAGCTCAGCCAAAGTCCTGGATCTGGCAGGCCTGAGTCACCCCACTCTCCCTATCTCTCTTTCTCGCGTGGGATGAGAGAGGGAAGCAGCACAGAGAACTTGCCAAGGCAGCGCTAGCAGGTGCCTCTGACCTTGAACTCTGACTGCACGAAGCAGAGCCCTGAATGGTGACCTTCACCCCTCTTGAGATGCCCCTTACACTCTTGAACAGGCTGGTATTGCACGCTGGGCACCTCTCACCCTCAGCTGGCAGCAGCACTCTGCCCTCATTGCTTCCCTGGAGCTGCTCTTTCTCCCGGGACCCCCTTTCCCCACCCTGGGCTTCCTTAGCATGTGTCCCACGGCACTTCCTCCAGTCAGAGACTGAGCTGTCCAGGCCCATTCCTGTGGAGATGAGATTCGAATCATCGAATCCTAGAGCTGGGAGGGACCTCAGGAGGTCATCCAGTCCAGACCCCTGCCTAAAGCAGGACCAACCCCGACTAAATCATCCCAGCCAGGGCTTGTTCAAGCCAGGACTTGAAAACCGCGAGGGATGACGATTGCACCACCCGTCTAGGTAAAGCACTGCAGCATTTCACCATCCTCCTGGTGAAGTAAAAGCAGCACGACCCAAACACTGGGCTATTGCTGCTACAGCCTGGCTTTGAACCAAAGTTGCTGTAGCCACACTGCAGAGTACTAACTGCTGGACAATCACAGGCGGCTACAGGAGGCCTATAGGGAGCCCTTTCCTTTCTCAGGCTTTGCCTGACAGTCTGAGATGAGGCTAGAAGGCCTGGGGAGGTGATGCAGAGCAGAGAAAGCCTGTGCCACTGTGGGGACGGCTGGTGCCCTTGGCCTTGGGTTCCTGGTGTCTCTTCCTGTGTGAGGTGGGTGTTGCCGTGTTGAAGAACTGGGGAATCCTCTCCTGGGCCACACCCCAGCTGCAGCCCCTCCCTTAGCCGGGGGTGGTGACTCTGGCCTGCTCCCTGCCAGCCACTCAGCCTGTTTCCCTCATCTCTGTTGCTCTCCTGCCCAGAGGGGTCAGGTGAAGGACAACAGGAAACACCCTTCAGTGGCCAGCATGGGGCTGGAACTCACGATTTTGGTGCTCTGAGTACCAGGCTCTGGCCAGCTGAGCTCTCCAGCCTGCAGAGAAGGGCCTCCCAAGGGGCCTTCTGGAAATGAGCAACAGGCAGCTGCAGGGCCCCTGGCCCCTGAATGAGATTTTCTCCCCTCCCCCACCAGCCTGGCCTCCCCTTTCAGCCTCTGTCACCCATCCCCCGCTGCTCTGAGCCCAGCTAGGGGTCCCCTCAGCCCCGGCTGCCCCTTGCCAGCTGTCCTGGGCCCCTGCAGTGTGTCCCTCAGACCCTGTCGCTCCCACCCCTCCCCACTGCCCTGATCCCCTTGTCCCCTCAGACCCTGCCAACCCCCCACTGCCCTTTTCCCCTCCTCCTTCAGCCACAAGCCCAGCCGGGTTCCCCCCACACCTGCCACCCCCCCGCACTGGCAGCCGCCCTCCCCCTCCCTCTGCACTGCACAGTCACCAGCTGAAACCTTGGGGCCTGCCCAGGGGCTGGGTGAGAACAGAGACAGCCTGTGGGTGCAGCCCCTGCCCGGGGGGATCCTGCCCCGCTCCCACCTGCACCATTCATGTCCCTGCAGGGGTTTTGCTCCCAGCAGGACAAGGACATTTTGAGGGGGAAGCAAAGGGAAGCCACAGGAGGGGTCCCAGGCTGCTCCCAGGCAGTGCGGGTGCATCAGTTCAGCACTGGGGGCAGCTGGGGGAGGGGGAATTACCACTGGGGGGCAGAGCTGGGTGTGAGCACCTGGGAGTGAGACTCTCCCTGTCGCTCACTAGCGTGGGGTGTCTCTGCAGTGGCAGGGCTGGGGCAGGAGCTGCTCCCGCAGACAGGGCAGAACGTAGCTCCTGCCGGCTCAGGCAATTGTGTCTGTGTCACAAATGTGCTGCAGGAGCTGGTTAGCACTGACCTGTCTGGAGAGGGCCAGGAGGCAGCACACACTGTGACCGGGATTCCCTCGTGCTCCGTGGCCCAGGACTTAGTGCTGAGCACTGGGCTGCACAGACCTGGTGGTGAATAACAAGACTCAAGGGTGTCACCTCCCTGCCTTAGTAACAGACAAAGGGCTTTGGGGTTCCTCCCATGCTCCCCAGGCCCCCTCTGCAGCCACCTCAGCCGTCCACCTGTCAGTGTCTGTTACTTCTTCCTCCAGAAGGACGGCAGCCGCCTCCTGCAGCTCTGAACTCTCCAGCACAGCCCAGTGGGGCTGCAAAGCAGGTGAGAGGCAGCCAGAAATATTTGGCCAGGCACCACTGGGTGCTGCTTTCCTCATCCCCACGTACCTGGGAGGTCCATGGCCAGGGGAGCCACAGAGCCTCTCTGGGACTTTTCTCCTCACTCGTTTGGGTTTTGTCAGTGACAAGCAAAGGGATGTGAGAGGAGAGTAACTCTCCCTCTCCTGCCCTGCCCCACCTGCAGCGATTGCTCTGTCCCCCTCTGTGTGCACAGATCAGCCTCTCTTCTTGCAGCCAGAGGAGCCACCTTCCCAACACCAGTTCCAGCTCCCTTTGCCTGAGCTCTAGTCTGTGACTGGATCCTTCCCAATGCCCCTCTGCCATCAGCCTTTACCTTCCCCAGCCATGACTGGGATTGCCAAGGGAGGCTCTTCTGTTCTCCAAACAGATGTAGGAAAACATTGCCAAAGATGGGCCCCAAGGCACCACTGGGAGCTGAACCCAGGATCTCCTGTTTACTAGGCAGGGGCTTCAACCAGCTAAGCCAGGGTGGCCTCCTTGTTTGAGCTGGGGGTCCTGACAAAGAGGTATCTGCATAAGTCTGTGTCCAACCAAAAAGCCGTCCTGGAGCACTTTAAAGATGATGAACCTAATTTATCCAGTGCTGAGCTTTTGTGGGGTGAACCACTGTGATGGATGCCCACAGCCAGCCCTTCCCACTCCCCAGCACAGACATTGTGCCCGAGGGAAGCTGGAGTTGCCCCCGAGAGGACAGTGAGGATGAGAGGAAGGAAAAACCCCCTTTCGCTTCTTGTCTCCTCTGCAGTGTGTGGGTCGGACTCCACCAATCTGCCCTCCTCTCTCCCCACCTGCCCCAGTGCAGGATCCCACCAGCAGAGCCTGGAGTCCTGCCCGTCCTCTGCTCCCTCAGCCTGAGTCCCCCCCTCACTTTCACTCTGTGCTCCCCACTCCCTCCTTTCTCCCTCTTCACACCCCAGGGGTGGGGCGAGGAGGGCCCAGCTGTGGGGCACAGTTATCTCCTGTCTCTCACGGAGGGGGGATGGGCTGCGCTGCCCCAGCTGGAGCTCGTCAGGGGGAGTGTTTGATGCAGCGTAACGAGAAGAACATTTTGCCTTTCTGTCTCCTTCTGCCCTTCAGCCCCACTTGTGACCCTCCACACAACCCCTTTGCTCTATTACCAGCCCAGTGCAAATCCCTGTGCCCTGGGGGTGGGGCTGACTTTACAGCTTTCCCTGTGTGAAACCTTTGAGCAGGGCCTGGGGCTGTGACTGGGCAGTTGCAAGTCGGGGTCCGCTGGGTTCGTGGGGCTCCTGGTTGTGCCTGGTGCCCCTCCCCATGTCACGGATGTGTGTGCCGTGTGGGGTATGTACCTGACTATCCAGTGCCATGGTCAGGGGTACCCTGGCCTGGGCAAATCCTCCTTGCTGAAGACCTGCACGTGGACCATGGCAAGACCCATGTGGGCATCAGTGGGGAGCCACAGACCCCCCACCATCTGCCTTGGATGAAGACTGTGAATGCAGGGACATGAGTTGGGGATCATTGTTGGCCTCTCCAGGGTATGAGTAGGATCCATGGCTCCGCACACCTTCCTGGGTGAGGCTCCTGCTTCTGTCCTGGCCAGGGGCTGGGCATCAGTGGGAAGAGCAGAGACCCCTCCCATTCTGGTGCCGGCCTCACAAGCAGAACTCTGGTTCCTTTTCTGACCCCACGGCTGCTCTGCCCTGCCCCCTGCCCAGGCCTTCCTGCCCTTGCTGAAGCAGGCTGCCCAGGGAAGCCCCCAGAGAGGGCTGCGCTGCAGCAAGGTGGCCGTCGTCAACATGTCCAGCATGGCTGGCTCCATCCAGAATGTCTGTGGCTGTTACATGGTCCAAATCATCTCCTATCGCTGCAGCAAGGTACAGGGCACACCCAGCAGGGCCTGACTGCTGCCTGGGTTTGCTACTTGCACAAATCCCTGTCACTCCGTGTGTTCCCCTTGTTCCCCATCCGACTGCCGCCACTCCAGCCTCCAGCGCTGTGCTGGGCAGGGCCGGCAGATTTTGTCTGCCTGCAGTTCGCTTGGGCTTTAGATCAGAGTTCCCATCCGGTGAGGAACTTTCTGTTGTGCCTGTATCCCGCCGGAGAAATCCCCACGCTGAGATGGGCCGGGGACAGCTCAGCCCCAGTCGAGCCAGTCTCAGCTAAGGGAAGCGCCATTGAAGAGCTCTTCATCCTACCCACTCCTTGGGGGGACTTACCCCTTCTGGAGACCATCCCCAGCTCAGCTCCAGGGGCCAGACCCTAACTGTGCCGAGTAAAGTTATGGGAGAACCAAAAGGAGCAACAATGTCACATTTTCACTTTTCCCTGTCGGCCCAGATCCTGCGTAACCGGGAGCAGCCTCAGCGTGGCTGTCAGGTGTGCTCACCTGTCACAGCTCACTGGAAGGGGCTCAGGATCAGTGGCTCATCAAAGTGCAGCTACACCCGCATCTCAGTGGGTTGCTGTGATCGCTGAGAGCATGAGAGAGTGCAGCTCCCAGGAGCGTTTTCTTCTCACGAGCGCTTCCAATAAGCTGAGTGCTTGAGCGGCCACAGAGCAGAAATTCAAATGCTGCCCAGGTGATTAGCAGAGCACCCACAGCTGGCAGCGAGTGTTTTTATTGGTGGTGCCCATCTGCACAGGCTTTGGTGCACATAAGATTTATTCTGCACATGGAAAGATGAAATTAAAAGGAACGCTGCTCTCACCCCTTTGTCTGTCTGTCCCTTCCCTCCCTTCAGGAGTGTGGGTCATTTCCTACAGGGCTCCTTCCCTCCCCCACACTCTGCTGTCTCTGCTCATGGCATCTCGCTTGCAGTTCTCCCATCCCCACGTGCCCAGGCAGAGAGGTGCCAGGGATGGGGTGGGTGGCTCTCAGCAAAGCCCAGGTGGTGCTCCTGAAGCCAGCAGGCAGGTACCACTGGGGGTTGAACAAAGGATCTCCCCTTTACTCGGCAGGTCCTTTACCAACCAAACCATGGTGCCTGCTCCAGCTAAGCTCTGCCATCTGCCCGCACCTGACTCCTGCCAGCCCACCCCAGGGCCTGCCTGGCTTCAGTGGTGTTTGGATCCTGTCAGGCAGAGGCTGGAGCAGTTTTACTCCCAAAGGGGGTGACTCATTGCACAGCCTAGAGAACCAGGTCAGTGTCACTGTGTGACTCAGGGCTGTAAAACCCACACCCCCTCCTGAGTAAGAGGACACTGACCTACCCCTGGTGCAGACAGTGCCCTGCCAACCAGACAGCTTTTCCCACGGCACTGCTGGTGCTGGTGGTGGTTGGGCAGTGCAGACTCAGCACACAGGTGGGCTGTGATGGCTGCAATGGGGAGGCTGGTGTCAGCGCTGGAAGCTCCCTAGGAGTGGGAGGGGCCCTGGTCTGCTTCACCTGCTCCCTCTGAGGCCACCTGTGCTCCTCCTCCTCCCATGACACCTCTTCCTCTCCCAGCTCTGCCTCTTCCCCTGAGCTCTGCCCCAGCAGCCTGCTGCTCTCTCCTCTCCTACCCACAGGCCTCCCCACCTGCTGCTCACGGCTCTTCACCCCTGCCCAGGGACTGCCAGCCAACTCCCCCTGTGCAGAGACCCGCTCCTCCCATCCCATGCACCTCTCTGCCCCTCTCCTGAGCTCCCATGGCCAATGCTGCTCATCACTGACCTTCCGCTGGCGCCTGCTCCTTGCACCTCAGCACTCCACCTCCAGCAGCGACTGGGGACCTCAGGGAAGAGGCAGGACGAGTGTGGGAAGAGGAGCGATGCAGGCAGGGACTTGCACCGGTGCTGAGTTACCTGGGCCTGTGGTGCTGCTGCAGCAGGTGTGCAGGGAGGGAGCCTCTGAGGCCAGAAGGACTGTGGAGGAAAAGGGGACCAGAGAAAGCCAATGGAGCTGCTGCTCCCCCTTCCAGGGTGAGCTGTGTTGCAGCATTGGGAAGTTGGGGATCCTCACCTGGCCCAGGCCCACTCTGCAGCCCCTCCCTTAGGCTGGGGTGGTGACTCTGGCCTGCTCCCTACCAGCCTCTCAGCCTGGTTCCTTCAGCTTTGTTGCTCTCCTGTATGGTGCAGGCAGGTAAAGGGAAACACCTTCTAATAGCCAGCAGGGGGCTTGAACCCACGGCCTTGGCATTATTAGCACCATGCTCTGGCCAACAGAACTGGCTGGCACATGGAGAAGGGCTTCATAAGGGGCCTTTTTGGAAATGAGCAACAGGCAGCTGCAGGGCCCCTGGTCACTGAATGAGATTTTCTCCCCTCCCCCACCAGCCTGGCCTCCCCTTTCAGCCTCTGTCACCCATCCCCCACTGCTCTGAGCCCAGCTGGGGTCCCCTGAGCCCCGGCTGCCCCTTGCCAGCTGTCCTGGGCCCCTGCAGTGTGTCCCTCAGACCCTGTCTCTCCCACCCCTCCCCACTGCCCTGATCCCCTTGTCCCCTCAGACCCTGCCGACCCCCCACTGCCCTTTTCCCCTCCTCCCTCAGCCACAAGCCCAGCTGGGTTCCCCCTCACACCTGCCAACCCTCCCCACTGGCAGCCGCCCTCCCCCTCCCCCTCCCCCTCCCCTGCACAGTCACACACTGAGACCTTGGCCCTGCCCGGGGCTGTGTCAGAGCAGAGACAGCCTGTGGGTGCAGCCCCTGCCCGGGGGGATCCTGCGGCTGTGTCTTCATGTGCCTCTTCCGGAAGCAGCCTGGTAGTGAGCTGTCCAGAAGATGCTAATGAGGAGCAGATGTAAATTGCCTGCACCTCATTAGCATATGGTGCATAATTCAGAGTCTGGAAAAGGCTCTTGCAGACTCCAAAATACACGTGCAGACGTGTGGCCCACAGGGATCTGCCAGAAAGAAACGCTCCTCCAGAGGCCCCGTCCTCCTCCCTTTTAAAAGGTTTTTGCTTTTTAAATTTTTAATTTGTATTAATTTAATTTTTAACTCCTCACGAGGGCGATTCAGTATTTTAACATAAGTGACGCATTTGGAGAGCAAAATTCTTTGCGACAAGATTATAACATTTAATCTCCTCCCCATAATGCCGTACAACAGCGAATTATTTTCTCAGAAGCAATAGTACAGCCCTGACAGTGAATGAAACTACCAATTAGCTCTTTCCCTAACACAGGAATTTGTTCGTCTTTAAGGTGCTTCAGAACTGCTTGATTTTTGTGAAGCGACAGACTCGCTCGGCCACCCCCTGCGACCTCCCTCCGTCTGACCATCTCCCTCGCGGCTCAGGCCGGGGGTCTGCAACCGAAATAGTGAGAAGAGCCATTTTTTACAAATTCAGTTACAAAACGAATCCTTCAAGAGCCGCAGGGCCTGTGAACCCGGCACCGTCCTTAGGAGACAGATAGAAACAGCGAATGAAGCCAGACTGGACTTTTTGTGACCCCTGGTTTCAGAGCAGCGCTCACACAGGCATTGGTACCCGCGAGAAATTTAAGTTACACCCAGCCCCACCCCCACCCCCACCCCACAAACCACCCCCACAGCTCCAGGCTTAACCCCTTCAGCCCCAAACCCGCCCCTCGCAAGCCCCGGATTTACCTGGCTCAGCCGAGGGGCTCTGTGCACTGCGGCTGCTCCCCCTGCCCTGCTTCCACCTTCTCCGCGTGGCTGCACAGCTCCGGCAGGGCCGGCTCGGCCGCCCCTCCCCCCGGCTTTCCTGCAGGCTGACTTTGCCCCAGTCCCCTCTTCTGGGGCTCCCTGCCCTGCTGGTTCCCCCGGCACAGCCGAGCGCTCAGCAGCTCTGCTTAAACACAGCAGCTGAGCAGAGCAGCCTCCAGAGCCGCACACGGACTCAGGGGCGCCAGCGCGCGGAGCCCCAGACAGCTCCTTAAAGAGCCGTAGGTGCCCCAGAGCCGCAGGGGCCGACCCAGGCCCAGGTGGTTAGAAATGGAAGAGGCCAGTCACAAACCCTGTTCAGTAACAGGAAGTGAGTGCACTTTTCAACAGTGCAGGGAGCCGGGGTCACAGCCACAGACCCACAGCAGGGGGCTGGTGCGATGCTGAACCACACGGCTAAGCACGGAGACCCCCCCAGTCCCCCTGTGAAGTGGGAGCCGGGTTGTTGTTTCGATTTTGTGTTGCAGATGGTGGCAGGCCTGGGCCCGGTGACTATTTCGCAGTGTCTCACAAGCCCCTCACGAGAGGACACAGCTGCACACCCCTTGAGACGCTCTGTGCAAAGGCTGCATGTGGCAGCACACGCACGAGGCAGGGGAGGCTGAGCCTGCCACGGAAAGGCTGTCTGGGCCTGGAAGAAACGCTGAGGCTGTGCCCTGCTCACAGCTCTGGACACCGACTGGCTGCTGCTGCCTTTAGGTAGCTTGGACCAAAGCTCCAGGCAAGTGGGTGCCCCCGGTACCCCCTCGACTGTGCCTGTGAAATGGTGTCCTGCTCTGCTGTGCGTGTGCCCCACTCCGCCGCCTCTTCTCCCAGGCCCTGCCGCTCTCTGCCTCTTCCTCTCCCTGCCCCCACCTCCCACCCCCCTCAGGCAGGAAATAGTGACAGGTGCCTGGCCTGGCAGCGCCACGGACAGGACAGGGCTGGGGGAGACACAAGGGGGTCAGTGGAGCCCTAGGAGAAGAGCCAGGGAGCAGCGAGGGGCAGAAGGAAGGGAACAGTGGCCGCAGGGGGCTGTAGGGTTGGGTTGAGAACGGGTGTGAGGTCGGCAGACTAGTCTGAGATGGGAACGTCGGCTACCAGCCTTCCCTGGGCTGAGAGACTCAATCTCACCCTGGATACGACCTTCCCTGCCATGGGGTGCTGGGCTTAGGAGGTTGTTACGTTCTTGGTCCCCAGCCTTTGGACCAAAGATCGAGCTCAGTTGGGCATCAGTTGGTCACCCAGCAGGGAAGAAACCATTGACTGTGGGTCATTTAAGGGCGAGGAAGCAAAGTGCTTTGACCAGCAAGGGCTTTGCTAAATGCAGCCCTACAAAGCTTCTTTTCGCTCTCTCCCCTGACGTGGCAGCAGCAGTGGGGCAGGGTTTCTGCTGAAGCAGCAGCAAAAGAAATTGGAGGAAATTGAAATACCTTCAGGAACTGTTCAGTTGGATCTTCTGCCTGTGTAAATTTAACCGTAACTCGGGCACTACAGCTCTGCACAGCCTGAGACACTCTCCAGGCACTTGCCCTGCCAGGGAAATCCCCTTCTGCTCCATCCACACAGATCTCGGGGACTGGGCCTCACACTGTGTCCCTGAGCTCTCAGGCAAACTCTCAGCTCCTCAGCCCTCCCCTGGCGCCCCAGGACTCTCTCAGTGCTCACCCTTCATTTCTGGGTCTGGGACTGCTGGTCTCTCACTCAAACTCAGCGGGGGAGGGTTTGGGTGACTGGGCCCAGCACCAGCATGAGTGGGTGGGAAATCAGGACCCTGAGACTGATGGGCCCCAGGGGCGATGAGGCAAGGCCAATGCTCCAGGTCCGTGTGCTGGACAGGGAGGCAGAGGAAAGAGGAAGCGGGAGGCTGGAAGGGTGGGGGTCCTGCCTTTCGTGGGAGCTGCAGTTGCCAGGGTCAGGCAGAGTGGGGACAAGTAAGGAGAGAGCAGGGACCCGAGCGGAGATGGGGCAGAGCTGCCTCAGCCACATACAGCTGGAGAGCAGCCCAGGGAGAAGGGCGGAGCTGGGCGCAGGAGCGCAGAACCAGCCCAGACTGCGCACCTGTGTGGGGGCAGGGCTGTAGCCACCAGTGCAGTGGGAGAAGCCATCCAGGAAGGTGCAGGCAGAGCAGCACCAGCGCAGCAGCAGCGTGGAGCAGGAGCAGGTCACAGCTGGGTGTGGTGCGGAGCTGGGAGGCGGAGAGGGATGCTGGGCTGAGGGCTTGGCCTAGGGAGACCCCACCTGTCCAGAGGCCTTGCAGGCCACACTTGGAGGGGATCAGAACCCCGATGGGGAGGGGGCTCATAATAGGAAGATGGGGCCTATTCCCATCAGCTCACGGGAATAAGGGGACTTCGAAGTAGGCGGGGCCCTTTTGAAAAGGAGCCCTGCTGGGACGAGCCGCGTGAGGCGCGTCAATTTCAAAGTGCCGCGGAGGCCCGCATGCTAATGAAGCGCTGAATATGCATTTCAGCGCTTCATTAGTAAACTTCGAAATGGCCATTTTTGTGGCCATTTCAAAGTTTGGGGCTCGTGTAGACACAGCTTCAGTGTGGGAGCTGTGAGATCTCACCAATGCTCTGGGTTGTTGTGGGGGACAGGGCAGTCGCCATAGCTGCATAAGACATTGATTACACAGGGCTCCCTGGTTTAAAGCATTGTAAGGTCAGAGAGCTTATGGTTGAGTCTGGTTCCTGAGTGCTTTTATGATATAGAAAATGAGCTCATGGGAATAAGGGGACTTTGAAGTAGGCGGGGCCCTTTCGAAAAGGAGCCCTGTCTGGACGCGCCGCGCGGCGGCAAGGCTCGTCAATTTCGAAGCACCGCTGCCGCCCGCATGCTAATGAAGTGCTGAATATGCATTTCAGCGCTTCATTAGTAAACTTCGAAATGGCCATTTGCATGGCCATTTCGAAGTTTGGGGCACGTGTAGACACAGCCCGAGTGTCTCATGAACATGTGGGTGGCTGTGGCACTTTGAAATTGGCTTGCCCAGATGGGGCTCCTTTTGGAAAGAACCCTGCTTGCTTCAAAGTCCCCTTATTCCTCTGAGCAAAGGGGAATAAGGGGACTTTGAAGTAAGCAGGGTCCTTTCAAAAAGGAACCCTGTCTGGACGACCTGCACAGCAGAGACCTGCATCCATTTCAAAGTGCTGGGGCTGCCTACATGCTAATGAGGTGCTGAATATGTATTTCAGCATTTCATTTGTAAACTTCAAATCGGCCATTTGCATGGCCATTTCAAAGTTTTTGGCAAGTGTTGACATAGCTAGAGTGGCAGCTGAGGCCACACAGAGCTGAAATCACAGAGCTCTGCCTCAGGGTGATCCCAAGCAGTGTGATTGGTAAAGGGGAGGTGGATGACGGCGACCGGTGGGCAGCCCGTAGGAACAGCAGCGGGCGGCCGGAAGGAGCAGCGGCAGACGAGCATTTCATTCTGGAAGATTCCTGTGGCCCACACGTCGGCACATGTATTTTGGAGTCTGCAAGAGCCTTTTCCTGACTCTGAATTATGCCCATATGCTAATGAGGTGCAGGCAATTTCCATCTGCTCCTCATTAGCATCTTCTGGACAGCTCACTACCATGCCGCTTCCGGAACAAGAGGCACATGTAGACACAGCCACAGGATCCCCCCGGGCAGGGGCTGCACCCACAGGCTGTCTCTGCTCTGACACAGCCCCGGGCAGGGCCAAGGTCTCAGTGTGTGACTGCGCAGGGCAGAGGGAGGGCGGGTGCCAGTGGGGAGGGTTGGCAGGTGTGGGGGGAACCCAGCTGGGCTTGTGGCTGAGGGAGGAGGGGAAAAGGGCAGTGGGGGGTTGGCAGGGTCTGAGGGGACAAGGGGATCAGGGCAGTGGGGAGGGGCGGGAGAGACAGGATCTGAGGGACACACTGCAGGGGCCCAGGACAGCTGGCAAGGGGCAGCCGGGGCTGAGGGAACCCCCAGCTGGGCTCAGAGCAGTGGGGGATGGGTGACAGAGGCTGAACTGGGAGGCCAGGCTGGTGGGGGAGGGGAGAAAATCTCATTCCAGTGGCCAGGGGCCCTGCAGCTGCCTGTTGCTCATTCCCAAGAAGGCCCCTTGGGAGGCCTTTCCTCCCAGTGTGGCGAGCTCAGCTGCTTAGAGTGTGGTGCTAATAGCACCCAGGTCAGGGGTTCAAGCCCCATGCAGGCCCTTACAGGCCTTTCTTGGTTTCCCTTAATCTGGGCAGGAGGCCAAAACAGGTGAAAGAAAGAGGCTGAGAGCCTGGCAGGGAGCAGGACAGAGTCACTGCCCTGGGCCACGTCACCATCTCCAGCCAGGGAGATGTAGGAAACAGGCTCACAATTCCCATGAACGGCAGCTGCTCACTGGGCTGGACACCAGGAGCTGCCCGGCTCTGGGACACACCATGGATCTTTTGGGCACCCGGAGGAAAGTGTAAAATAAGGGACAATGACATCATCGTTTCTTCTCTCCTCCTGCACCTACACTGAAGGCAACAACAATGTTGGAAAGACAAAGAGAGCTTTGATTTGGCCTAACTGGAAAAGCAGCCCAATAAGCACAAACTACTAGAAGTTATGGGAGGGGAAACTTTCCCATCTGGTTCAGAACGAGAAGATTTAGGAATTAGATGAGAATTTGCCTTTTCTTTCTTTTCTAACAGTTTTGGACGCCTGCACCAACACCACCGCTCAACACACACAACTGCTCATTTTGTGGGGAAGAAATACTTCATAATGGTTCATCTAAGCTGCAACAGTTTTGCTTGACGTTTGGGGAGGCTATGCTGGTAAGAAGCACAAATCTGGGCCCCGTGTGGTAGCTCCAGGTTTGCCCCAGGGGCAGTGGTGGCAGTAGCTCAGGTGTTACCCTTCCTGTTCTCGTACTCTAGGAAAAAGACTGGTGCATTGTCACACTTTTGATTTTCTGAGGCACTCACGAAGGAGCTCAGTCTGATAAGAGAGTCCACAGTTTTGTAATGTTACCATTGGGTCATAAAGAGTCGGTAGCAACAACAGCCAGGTTCATTATCTTGGGGTCCCTTTTCATCTATCTCACATAGAACTAACTCGAGCCTCCACCCAGTAGCCTGGGAAATTCAAACACCCCTGGGAACCTCGGAAAGGCCATGCTTCCTCACTCGCAAGCAGAGTCTGAGTGGAGAAAATAAGCTTTTAATAAAAGAGTCAGAAAAGTCATATGGCATAAGCTGGTGAAAATAGCACACCCACAGTTCATAACCAACCCGCAAGTAACTGTCCCAGCTCAAGTAGATGGAGCAGCGCCCTTTGCCTCGCAGGCTCAGCAGTCCTACACTGTAAACAGCCAATCTGCACACCCAAACTTTCTCCCTACCCACTTCAAATGTCCCACTCACAACTCTGCGCGGTGCGAGCAGGCCCTGACACATCACTTTAGCTGTGCCTGCACCAGCCCCTTCGTAAAACCAAAGTGGAAGACGGTGCTTTTGAAGACAAGGGGGGTCCTTTTGCTAGGCCCCCGTCTACACAGCGGTGAGCAGTATGGAAGTGGCACTTTCCAAATTCCATGTCCACCATTATGCGAATGATGCACTGCATATTCATGGCAGCAGCTCAGTAGCATCTTCCAGCCTCGCTCATCACCACACCCCTACCGAAAGGAAGAGTCGCTGGTTCGAAGTGGCCCTGGATGCATTCCCTGGCTGAACCAGGGGTAATGCAAACTTTGGGTGCACCTGAAGGCTCAGCAGGTGGGTTTGGCCATTCCTGTGCACATAACCCTGAGGCTTGTGGCTGGGACAGAGGAAACACAAGCCACATGGCACCAGGAAGGTCAGAGGGAGCTTCATCTTTCCCAGGTTGCTGCTCCTCGCCTCTGGGGAAACCTTTCTACAAGCAGAGCTCTGAGAAAAGCACTGAATGACCCGCCCCAGCTGGGGGTGTTGCAGGGGGACTTTCAGGCCTGCTAACTCCCCAGGCTTCTGAAGGCTTTGTATGCCTGTGAGCTGCCATGTTACACCTCCCGTTCTGTTCATTTGTTTTCTCTTGCTCATAAACTTTTGTTTCCCACACTGGAGGGATGGGCGGCAGGGGGCCTATTGGGGTCAGAAGAGCACTGTGGACATGCGAGTGGGGAGTTTAAATCACCTCTCTCTGCACCACAGCCTTCAGCAGGAGAGATAACGGCAGTTCCAGGGTCAAAAGATCACACCAGCATCAGGACTCCAGGGATCTCTGGGCACACAGCCGAGTTCCAGTGCACCAAACGATTGCCTGAAACATCCATCTGGCTGGGCCAAAGACCTGGCTCCACCAGGCGCCAGTCACCCCACTCACTCTCGTGCAGGACAGGAGAGGGAAGCAGCTCAGAGAGCTTTAGAGCTGTGCCTCAGTAAGGCAGCCCCAGGAGGTGCCTCTGCCATTGAACTCAGACTGCAGGAAGCAGAGCCCTGAACAATGGCTCCAGCCCTCTCCACCTGCCCCTCACCCTTTGGGGCTGGCTGGCATTGCCCTCTGGACACCTCTCACCCTCAGCTGGCAGCATGGACTGTGTCCTTATTGCTTCTCTGGAGATCCTGTGTCTCCCAGGACTCCCTCTCTCTGCCTGGGGCTTTCCCAGCTCCTGGCCCCACAAAGCTTCCACCAGCCAGACACTGTGTTTTCCAGGCCCATTCCTGTGGCTATGGGCTTAGAACCACAGAATCCTGGGGCTGGAAGGGACCTCAGGAGACCATTGAGTCCAGCCTCCTCCCCAAAGCAGGAGCAACCCCAACTAAATCATCCCAGCCAGGGCTTCGTCAAGCCAGGGCTTCAAAACCTCCAGGGATGGAGATTTCACCACTTCTTCAGGTAACGCATTGCAGGGCTTCACCGCCCTTCTGGGGAAAATAAAAGCAGGACCAGCCCTGTGCTGGGCTATCACTGCCATGACTTGGATTTGAACCACGGTTTCTGCAGCCACAGTGCAGAGTACTAACCCCTGTACGACCATGGGCAGCTGGGGAAGCTTTCCAGTGAGCTTTCCTTTCTAGGGCATCACCCCACAGTCTGGGACCTGAGCCACCACTCCAGCTGCAGGCAGGACCCTTTGGGCTCCAGGGGCACAAGGCAAATTAACAGCCAGCTGCCCAGAGAAGGACGTGAGCCCGGCACTGCCAGATAAAGAGCCTGATGCTCATCCAACACCTGCTGGTAAAAGGGGCTTTTCCTTTTGGCCCTGGACACAAGTGCCGTCAGGGCAGCCTTAGAGGGATGTACAATGTTAAAGACGCCCACACTGGAAAGCGCTGGGGGAGTTGCCTCAGGTGGGAAGCAGATGGTTCTGTCTTTGCTGCACTTGGACATAACAGCTGTTCTCTGTGCTAGAAAGCGCCTCATTCCCCTGGAAACAGAGAACCCTCTGGCTTCTTTTACAATGTGTCTCCTTCGACACAGGTAGAGCCCTCAGCCTACTTACCTACCCACCCCCTGCTCCTCCAGAACACAGTGACCCACAGCTTAAAATGGCAACAAATATACAGCAGACAAAAAGTTTAATAAAACCACAGAATCATCCACACAGCACAGCAAGTACGTTTGGAAAAAAGGGTATTACACAGCAAGAAACATTCAAGGACATACACATAAAACTCAAGCTGTTAATACACATCAACCACAAACTGGAAAACAACTCTCACATGTCTTTCTGCACAAAAAACTTTTCAAACAGCCCAAAAAAAAATATTACACAAGCAAGAAAGACATTACACAGCAGACCTGCTGAAGGAGCTGGAGGGGGGGGAAAGCAAGTTCTTCTCACATCACAGTGATGACACAGACAACCCGCAAAGCCTCCCCTTTGTGCAGCCTGTTGCCCAGAGGTGCTTCCAGCCGAATTTCAGCCCCAGAACCAGAGGCTCCAGGAGCAAAGGCAGCTCGTGGATGAGGGACTCTGGACACACCACGCAATGCATTGTGGGTATGCAAAGGAGCATCACTGACTGTGCCCCAGAGAGCAGAGGAGCTGGGGTCTCCCAGCTGTGGCGGGTGCCCCTAGAACAGGGGGGATGACAGTTTTTATGCTGTGCCCCCTTTTTGGCCCTGCACTAAGCTGGTCCCCACAACCTGTGGGAGAACCATAGGAAGGGAGGCTGGCCTGTGTCTGGTTCTGCAGATCAGTCTATTGCTGTTGGGGCAGAGAGGAGATTGTGACTTTCATTCCCCCTTGGGCAAGTGTCCGTCCCTTTCCCAGCTGTGTACTGCACAGCTCAGGAGCTGGGAGAGACCAGAGCCCCTGAGCCAGCCTTGGGAACAGGCCCTTCCCTTAGAGGCAGCTGCCCTATCACTGGCTGCAGCTGAACCAGGGCTGCCCACTGTTTCCCAGGGCATTACACAGGTGAGTGCAGCACTGTTGGGCTGACATAGGAGACAGGCTGGGCCCAGCCGCAGCCAGAGCAGTGACCATGCCCCAGGGTCAGCATTTCCCCCAGGCACAGACTCCCCTGACCTCCTCCACACACTGGTCACAGACAGCCCCTGGGCAGTGTCTCAGGGCCTGTGCTGCTGTATTGTCCTGGTTCCAGGATGTGGCTAAAACACAGGCCTCGCTGTGAGCAGGATTTGAACCTGCGCAGGGAAACCCTATTGGATTTCTAGTCCAACGCCTTAACCGCTCGGCCATCACAGCTGTGAGGCCGTGTCTGCCCCCAGGCCAGAGGCCCTGGTGAATGCTCGGTGGGCCGAGGCTGGTCAGGAACACTGCCAGACTGCTGGGGGGTTTGCTGCCCTCCCCTTTCCTCAGCCCCGGCCCCGGCAGTGTCCCTGGAAGCTGTGTGCTTGGGCGGCTGCTCAGGAGAGATGCAGGTGCTGCCTGGCTAATTAGCAGAGCCCCACAGGCAGCAGCCGGTGTTTCTCTTGGAGGTGCACATCTGCACAGGCCTTGGTGCACAGAGCAAAATGTATTCTACGTCCCCAGGGAACATTCGAGGGACCTGTGGCCCTGGGGCGGCAGATGGTGGGGGATGGGGATCATTCTGCCTGGTGAAAGTTCCATGTGGCAATCCATGGCCAGTGACCACAGCCCTGTATCCCCCAGACCCCCCTTCAACCCATCTGAGGTGTGTCAGGAGCCCAGCCAGGGGACGCAGACGAGGGCCCCTCCTGGAGTGAGACTGAGTTTAAGGACTTCTGACACTCTGGGCAATGAGCAGCTGCTGCTCCACATGACTGGCTGGTGCCAGGATGCTGCAGCCTTCAGCCACCTGTTCTCTGGCCTGAGCTCCGAGGGTCACCCCACCTGAACAGCTGAACTACTGGGGAGAAAAGTGAAGGAACTGTGGCAGGCCGACTGCCAGGCCCAGGATGAGGCCAGCCACTCGAGGGGCAGTGGCCACTACTTGCCCCACTTCCAGGAGCTCAATGGCCTCCTGGGACCCAAGGTGGCAGCATTGACCCCCCACGTCCTACACACCACCAGGTCAGATGGCGCTTGCCAGGGGGCTGCAGGAGGTGTCAGGACCAGTAGCAGGCAGCAGCTCCCACCCAACAGGCACAGGAACAGAAGCCCAGAGCCATGACGGGGTTCCAGCAATGGGGCCCTCATCATCTCTGTGTCCTCAGAGGTCTCCAGCTGGGCCCCGTCCACCTGGGCCTCCCTTCAGTTCCTCTAGGGACACCAAGGCAGGTTTCGTGCATGTTGGACGCCCGGCACAAGGGGAGGGGAGGCCAGCAGTGGGCCACTCACACAGCCACCAGCTCCAGTCTGGGTGCACCCCACATGGCTGTGCTCCCTGAGCCTCGATGGGGGCCTCACGCAACACTCAGCACCTGCCCCTGTGGACAGCACCACAGGCTGCATGCCCAGGGAGGGAGGCTGACCTACACCGCATATGTCCCACCCATGCAGGGACCCCCCAGCCACACAGATCCCTCAGGGACCCCGAACAGATGGGGGGGCAAGATGGAGGGGGGCACACAGCCCCCAGGGCCAGGTCATGGTACTGACGGCCTTTCCCTGGGTCCCCTTCTGTCTCCAGAGCTGCACCATCCAGGGGTCAGACAAGGCCTGTACACAAGCCGGAAAGGCCCACCCCAGAGGGCGAGGGGGCTGGAACTGCACCCCTAAGAGCGCCCACATGGGGCCAGTGCTGGGGCACGTGCTGGTGCCACTGTGGGGAGGAGGAAGCTGCTGCTGTCACTGTTCACACCACCCCCCTGCAGGACGTGACTGCGGTCATGCAGGAGAGGCTGGTGATGGAGCAGGAGGCCTGGGATTGGGTGGCAGGCAGCCTGGACACCCTCACACAGGCTGTGCCCACGTGCCTGGCTCAGCCTCCCACCCCATCACCAGTCCCTCCCACAGCCCCTGCAGCTCCTCCCTCCACATGTCCCTCACAGTGTCCCACAGTTCCCCCCACCCATCTGCCCACAGTCCCTGACATTGCTGCCCTGCTCCCCCCAACCTTCCCCCATTCCCTCCCTCCCTTCCTGTAGCCCCCAATGAGCCCAAGCCTGAGCCCACTGGACCCCTTCCTTGTCCCCACCTCCTGATGGTCCCAGCTCCATCCCAGCCCTTGTGAGAATATGGACTGTGGCCTCCCACCCGCTCCCCAGAGCCCTTTCTGAGTTCTGTTACCCCACCCCCCTCTCCAAGACCTCCTCTAAGTTCCATTGCCCCCACTGCCCACCCCAGGACCCCATTGTCTATAGTCCCCCATCCCTTTTGTCAATCGTTTACACTTCTGTTTATAACAACCCTCCAACCAACACCCCCCACCTCACCCAAAACACCCCTCCCACCAACACCCCCCACCCCACTCATAAGACCACACCCACCAACACCCCCCACCCTGACACATCACTTTAGCTGTGCCTGCACCAGCCCCTTCGTAAAACCAAAGTGGAAGACGGTGCTTTTGAAGACAAGGGGGGTCCTTTTGCTAGGCCCCCGTCTACACAGCGGTGAGCAGTATGGAAGTGGCACTTTCCAAATTCCATGTCCACCATTATGCGAATGATGCACTGCATATTCATGGCAGCAGCTCAGTAGCATCTTCCAGCCTCGCTCATCACCACACCCGTACCGAAAGGAAGAGTCGCTGGTTCAAAGTGGCCCTGGATGCATCCCCTGGCTGAACCAGGGGTAATGCAAACTTTGGGTGCACCTGAAGGCTCAGCAGGTGGGTTTGGCCATTCCTGTGCACATAACCCTGAGGCTTGTGGCTGGGACAGAGGAAACACAAGCCACATGGCACCAGGAAGGTCAGAGGGAGCTTCATCTTTCCCAGGTTGCTGCTCCTCGCCTCTGGGGAAACCTTTCTACAAGCAGAGCTCTGAGAAAAGCACTGAATGACCCGCCCCAGCTGGGGGTGTTGCAGGGGGACTTTCAGGCCTGCTAACTCCCCAGGCTTCTGAAGGCTTTGTATGCCTGTGAGCTGCCATGTTACACCTCCCGTCCTGTTCATTTGTTTTCTCTTGCTCATAAACTTTTGTTTCTCACACTGCAGGGGTGGGCGGCAGGGGGCCTATTGGGGTCAGAAGAGCACTGTGGACATGCGAGTGGGGAGTTTAAATCACCTCTCTCTGCACCAGAGCCTTCAGCAGGAGAGATACGGCATTTCCAGGGAGGGCTGCCCCAGGCTCACATGATCACACCAGCATCAGGACTCCAGGGATCTCTGGGCACACAGCCGAGTTCCAGTGCACCAAACGATTGCCTGAACCATCCATCTGGCTGGGCCAAAGACCTGGCTCCAACAGGCGCCAGTCACCCCACTCACTCTCCTGCAGGACAGGAGAGGGAAGCAGCTCAGAGAGCTTTAGAGCTGTGCCTCAGTAAGGCAGCCCCAGGAGGTGCCTCTGCCATTGAACTCAGACTGCAGGAAGCAAAGCCCTGAACAATGGCTCCAGCCCTCCCCACATGCCCCTTACCCTTTGCGGCTGGCTGGCATTGCCCTCTGGGCACCTCTCACCTTCGGCTGGCAGCATGGACTGTATTCACCCAAGGGTTCTGAAAGAACTCAAATGTGAAATTGCGGAGTTATTAACAGTGGTTTGTAACCTAGCCTTTAAATCCACTTTGGTACCAAATGACTGGAAGACGGCCAATATAAACCCAATATTTAAAAAAGGCTCTAGAGGAGATCCTGGCAATTATAGACCGATAAGTCTAACATCAGTACCAGGCAAATTAGTAGAAACACTAGTAAAGAATAAAATTGCAAGGCATGTAGAAGAGCACGAATTGTTGGGCAAAAGTCAGCATGGTTTCTGCAGAGGGAAGTCGTGTCTAACTAATCTATTAGAATTCTTTGAAGGGGTTAATAAACATGCAGACAAGGGGCACCCAGTGGACATAATATACCTAGATTTCCAGAAAGCCTTTGACACGGTCCCACACCAAAGGCTTTTATGTAAATTAGGTGGTCATGGGATAGGAGGAAAGATCCTTTCATGGATCGGGAATTGGTTAAAAGACAGAAAACAAAGGGTGGGAATAAATGGTAAATTTTCACAATGGAGGAGGGTAACTAGTGGTGTTCCCCAGGGGTCAGTCCTGGGACCGATCCTGTTCAACTTGTTCATCAATGATCTAGAAAATGAGGTAAGCAGTGAGGTGGCAAAGTTTGCAGATGACACCAAGTTGTTCAGGACAGTCAAAAGCAAAAGGGATTGTGAAGAACTACAAAAAGATCTCAGCAAACTGAGTGATTGGGCAGCAAAATGGCAAATGAAATTTAATGTGGGTAAGTGTAAGGTAATGCATGTTGGAAAAAATAACCCAAATTACACGTACTACATGATGGGGTCAAATTTAGCTACGACAGATCAGGAAAGGGATCTTGGAGTTATAGTCGATAGTTCTCTGAAGACATCCACACAGTGTGCAGCGGCAGTTAGTAAGGCAAATAGGATGTTAGGAATTATTAAAAAAGGGATCGATAATAAGACAAAAGATATCATACTTCCCCTATATAAAACTATGGTACGCCCACATCTCGAGTACTGCGTGCAGATGTGGTCTCGTCACCTCAAAAAAGATATATTGGCATTAGAAAAGGTTCAGAAAAGGGTGACTAAGATGATTAGGGGATTGGAACGGGTCCCATATGGGGAGAGGCTAGAGAGACTGGGACTTTTCAGTTTGGAAAAGAGGCGATTGAGGGGCGATATGATAGAGGTATATAAAATCATGAATGGTGTGGAGAAAGTGAATATAGAAAAAGTATTTACCTTTTCCCATAATACAAGAACTAGGGGACACCAAATGAAATTGATGGGTAGTAGGTTCAAAACTAATAAAAGGACATTTTTCTTCACACAGCGCACAGTCAACCTGTGGAACTCCTTGCCCGAGGAGGCTGTGAAGGCCAAGACTCTATTAGGGTTTAAAAAAGAGCTTGATAAATTTTTGCAGGTTAGGTCCATAAATGGCTATTAGCCAGGGATAAAGTATGGTGCCCCAGCCTTCAGAACAAGGGCAGGAGATGGATGGCAGGAGATAAATCACTTGATCATTGTCTTCTGTTCTCCTTCTCTGGGGCACCTGGCATTGGCCACCGTCGGCAGATGGGATGCTGGGCTCGATGGACCTTTGGTCTGACCCAGTATGGCCATTCTTATGTTCTTATGTTCTTTCTACAAGCAGAGCTCTGAGAAAAGCACTGAATGACCCGCCCCAGCTGGGGGTGTTGCAGGGGGACTTTCAGGCCTGCTAACTCCCCAGGCTTCTGCAGGCTTTGTATGCCTGTGAGCTGCCATGTTACACCTCCCGTCCTGTTCATTTGTTTTCTCTTGCTCATAAACTTTTGTTTCCCACACTGCAGGGGTGGGCGGCAAGGGGCCTATTGGGGTCAGAAGAGCACTGTGGACATGCGAGTGGGGAGTTTAAATCACCTCTCTCTGCACCAGAGCCTTCAGCAGGAGAGATACGGCATTTCCAGGGAGGGCTGCCCCAGGCTCACAAGATCACACCAGCATCAAGACTCCAGGGATCGCTGGGCACACTGCCAAGTTCCAGCGCACCAACCGATCGCCTGAACCCTTCCATCTGGCTGGGCCAAAGACCTGGCTCCAACAGGCACCAGTCACCCCACTCAGTCTCCTACAGGACAGGAGAGGGAAGCAGCTCAGAGAGCTTTAGGGCTGTGCCTCAGTAAGGCAGCCCCAGGAGGTGCCTGTGACATTGAACTCAGACTGCAGGACGCACAGCCCTGAACAACGGCTCCAGCCCTCCCCACCTGCCCCTCACCCTTTGGGGCTGGCTGGCATTGCCCTCTGGGCACCTCTCACCCTCAGCTGGCAGCATGGACTGTGTCCTCATTGCTTCTCTGCAGATCCTGTGTCTCCCAGGACTCCCTCTCTCTGCCCGGGGCTTTCCCAGCTCCTGGCCCCACAAAGCTTCCACCAGACAGACCCTGTGTTTTCCAGGCCCATTCCTGTGGCTATGGGCTTAGAACCACAGAATCCTGGGGCTGGAAGGGACCTCAGGAGACCATTGAGTCCAGCCTCCTCCCCAAAGCAGGAGCCACCCCAACTAAATCATCCCAGCCAGGGCTTTGTCAAGCCAGGGCTTCAAAACCTCCAGGGATGGAGATTTCACCACCTCTTCAGGTAACGCATTGCAGCGCTTCACCGCCCTTCTGGGGAAAATAAAAGCAGGACCAGCCCTGTGCTGGGCTATCACTGCCATGACTTGGATTTGAACCAAGGTTTCTGCAGCCACAGTGCAGAGTACTAACCCCTGTACAACCATGGCCAGCTGGGGAAGCTTTCCAGTGAGCTTTCCTTTCTAGGGCATCACCCCACAGTCTGGGACCTGGGCCACCACTCCAGCTGCAGGCAGGACCCTTTGGGCTCCTGGGGCACAAGGCAAATTAACAGCCAGCTGCCCAGAGAAGGACGTGAGCCCGGCACTGCCAGATAAAGAGCCTGATGCTCATCCAACACCTGCTGGTAAAAGGGGCTTTTCCTTTTGGCCCTGGACACAAGTGCCGTCAGGGCAGCCTTAGAGGGATGTACAATGTTAAAGACGCCCACACTGGAAAGCGCTGGGGGAGTTGCCTCAGGTGGGGAGCAGATGGTTCTGTCTTTGCTGCACTTCGACATAACAGCTGTTCTCTGTGCTAGAAAGCGCCTCATTCCCCTGGAAACAGAGAACCCTCTGGCTTCTTTTACAATGTGTCTCCTTTGACACACACAGGCTACGTCTACACGTGAAGCCAACATCGAAATGGGCTATTTCGATGAATAACGTCTACACGTCCTCCAGGGCTGGCAACGTCGATGTTCAACTTCGATGTTGCGCGGCACCACATCGAAATAGGCGCTGCAAGGGAACGTCTACACGCCAAAGTAGCACACATCGAAATAGGGATGCCAGGCACAGCTGCAGACAGGGTCACAGGGCGGACTCAACAGCCAGCCGCTCCCTTAAAGGGCCCCTCCCAGACACAGTTGCACTAAACAACACAAGAGCCACAGAGCCGACAACTGGTTGCAGACCCTGTGCATGCAGCATGGATCCCCAGCTGCCGCAGCAGCAGCCAGAAGCCCTGGGCTAAGGGCTGCTGCCCACGGTGACCATAGAGCCCCGCAGGGGCTGGAGAGAGAGCGTCTCTCAACCCCTCAGCTGATGGCCGCCATGGAGGACCGGGCAATTTCGACGTTGCGGGACGCGGATCGTCTACACGGTCCCTACTTCGACGTTGAACGTCGAAGTAGGGCGCTATTCCGATCCCCTCATGAGGTTAGCGACTTCGACATCTCGCTGTCTAACGTCAAAGTTAACTTCGAAATAGCACCCGACGCGTGTAGCCGTGACAGGCGCTATTTTGAAGTTAGTGCCGCTACTTCGAAGTAGCGTGCACGTGTAGACACGGCTCTAGAGCCCTCAGCCTACTACCTATCCACCCTGCTCCTCCAGAATACAGTGACCCACAGCTTAAAAGGGCAAAAAATATACAGCAGACAAAAAGTTTAATAAAACATACAATCATCCACACTTCACAGCAAGTACATTTGGAAAAAAGTGGTATTAAACATCAAGAAACATTCAAGAAGATACACATAAAACTCAAGCTGTTAACACACATCAATCACAAACTGGAAAATAACTCTCACATATCTTTCTGCACAAAAAACTTTTCAAACAGACCCAAAAAAAAATTAAACAAGCAAGAAAGAAATTACACACCAAACCTGCTGAAGGAGCTGGAGGGGGCGGAAAGCAAGTTCTTCTCACATCACAGTGATGACACAGACAACCCGCAAAGCCTCCCCTTTGTGTAACCCATTGCCCAGAGGTGCTTCCAGCTGAATTTCAGCCCCAGAACCAGAGGCTCCAGGAGCAAAGGCAGCTCGTGGATGAGGGACTCTGGACACACTACACAATGCATTGTGGGTATGCAAAGGAGCATCACTGACTGTGCCCCAGAGAGCAGAGGAGCTGGGGTCTCCCAGCTGTGGCGGGTGCCCCTAGAACAGGGGGGATGACAGTTTTTATGCTGTGCCCCCTTTTTGGCCCTGCACTAAGCTGGTCCCCACAACCTGTGGGAGAACCGTAGGAAGGGAGGCTGGCCTGTGTCTGGTTCTGCAGATCAGTCTATTGCTGTGGGGGCAGAGAGGAGATTGTGACTTTCATTCCCCCTTGGGCAAGTGTCCGTCCCTTTCCCAGCTGTGTACTGCACAGCTCAGGAGCTGGGAGAGACCAGAGCCCCTGAGCCAGCCTTGGGAACAGGCCCTTCCCTTAGAGGCAGCTGCCCTATCACTGGCTGCAGCTGAACCAGGGCTGCCCACTGTTTCCCAGGGCATTACACAGGTGAGTGCAGCACTGTTGGGCTGACATAGGAGACAGGCTGGGCCCAGCCGCAGCCAGAGCAGTGACCATGCCCCAGGGTCAGCATTTCCCCCAGGCACAGACTCCCCTGACCTCCTCCACACACTGGTCACAGACAGCCCCTGGGCAGTGTCTCAGGGCCTGTGCTGCTGTATTGTCCTGGTTCCAGGATGTGGCTAAAACACAGGCCTCGCTGTGAGCAGGATTTGAACCTGCGCAGGGAAACCCTATTGGATTTCTAGTCCAACGCCTTAACCGCTCGGCCATCACAGCTGTGAGGCCGTATCTGCCCCCAGGCCAGAGGCCCTGGTGAATGCTCGGTGGGCCGAGGCTGGTCAGGAACACTGCCAGACTGCTGGGGGGTTTGCTGCCCTCCCCTTTCCTCAGCCCCGGCCCCGGCAGTGTCCCTGGAAGCTGTGTGCTTGGGCGGCTGCTCAGGAGAGATGCAGGTGCTGCCTGGCTAATTAGCAGAGCCCCACAGGCAGCAGCCGGTGTTTCTCTTGGAGGTGCACATCTGCACAGGCCTTGGTGCACAGAGCAAAATGTATTCTACGTCCCCAGGGAACATTCGAGGGACCTGTGGCCCTGGGGCGGCAGATGGTGGGGGATGGGGATCATTCTGCCTGGTGAAAGTTCCATGTGGCAATCCATGGCCAGTGACCACAGCCCTGTATCCCCCAGACCCCCCTTCAACCCATCTGAGGTGTGTCAGGAGCCCAGCCAGGGGACGCAGACGAGGGCCCCTCCTGGAGTGAGACTGAGTTTAAGGACTTCTGACACTCTGGGCAATGAGCAGCTGCTGCTCCACATGACTGGCTGGTGCCAGGATGCTGCAGCCTTCAGCCACCTGTTCTCTGGCCTGAGCTCCGAGGGTCACCCCACCTGAACAGCTGAACTACTGGGGAGAAAAGTGAAGGAACTGTGGCAGGCCGACTGCCAGGCCCAGGATGAGGCCAGCCACTCGAGGGGCAGTGGCCGCTACTTGCCCCACTTCCAGGAGCTCAATGGCCTCCTGGGACCCAAGGTGGCAGCATTGACCCCCCACGTCCTACACACCACCAGGTCAGATGGCGCTTGCCAGGGGGCTGCAGGAGGTGTCAGGACCAGTAGCAGGCAGCAGCTCCCACCCAACAGGCACAGGAACAGAAGCCCAGAGCCATGACGGGGTTCCAGCAATGGGGCCCTCATCATCTCTATGTCCTCAGAGGTCTCCAGCTGGGCCCCGTCCACCTGGGCCTCCCTTCAGTTCCTCTAGGGACACCAAGGCAGGTTTCGTGCATGTTGGACGCCCGGCACAAGGGGAGGGGAGGCCAGCAGTGGGCCACTCACACAGCCACCAGCTCCAGTCTGGATGCACCCCACATGGCTGTGCTCCCTGAGCCTCAATGGGGGCCTCATGCAACACTCAGCCCCTGCCCCTGTGGACAGCACCAGAGGCTGCATGCCAGGGAGGGAGGCTGAGCTACACTGCATATGTCCCACCCACGCAGGGACCCCCCAGCCACACAGATCCCTCAGGGACCCCGAACAGATGGGGGGGCAAGATGGAGGGGGGCACACAGCCCCCAGGGCCAGGTCATGGTACTGACGGCCTTTCCCTGGGTCCCCTTCTGTCTCCAGAGCTGCACCATCCAGGGGTCAGACAAGGCCTGTACACAAGCCGGAAAGGCCCACCCCAGAGGGCGAGGGGGCTGGAACTGCACCCCTAAGAGCGCCCACATGGGGCCAGTGCTGGGGCACGTGCTGGTGCCACTGTGGGGAGGGGGAAGCTGCTGCTGTCACTGCTCACACCCCCCTGCAGGACGTGACTGCTGTCATGCAGGAGAGGCTGGTGATGGAGCAGGAGGCCTGGGATTGGGTGGCAGGGAGCCTGGACACCCTCACACAGGCTGTGCCCACGTGCCTGGCTCAGCCTCCCACCCCATCACCAGTCCCTCCCACAGCCCCTGCAGCTCCTCCCTCCACATGTCCCTCACAGTGTCCCACAGTTCCCCCCACCCATCTGCCCACAGTCCCTGACATTGCTGCCCTGCTCCCCCCAACCTTCCCCCATTCCCTCCCTCCCTTCCTGTAGCCCCCAATGAGCCCAAGCCTGAGCCCACTGGACCCCTTCCTTGTCCCCACCTCCTGATGGTCCCAGCTCCATCCCAGCCCTTGTGAGAATATGGACTGTGGCCTCCCACCCGCTCCCCAGAGCCCTTTCTGAGTTCTGTTACCCCACCCCCTCTCCAAGACCTCCTCTAAGCTCCATTGCCCCCACTACCCACCCCAGGACCCCATTGTCTATAGTCCCCCATCCCTCTTGTCAATCGTTTACAGGTCTCTTTATGCAGTGTGGAATCCATTGCCAGAGTTTCATGAAATACTTTCTTTAGCAACACTCCCTGTCCCTGGTGTCTACTGGGAGGCCAGGAGGGTATGGGAGTGTGGGAGGGGGGTTTGATAGTGAGAACTGGGGACATGGGAAGCGAGTTGTGGTGGTGGCTGTATGTTGAGGGGTCACATGGGCCCCCGCACAAAGGCCTCCCAGAGGAACTTACTGACCTGCACCCTGACCCTCTGTGCCTGACAGCCTGGGAAAGCAGCCAGCTGCTTGGAGCCGTGGCCAGACTCAAAACCCAGCCCTGCATGAACGGCTCTTGCTTTACCTCCAGAGTGTTGTGGAGGGAGCAGCATGAACCCACCACATCTGGTACATTGCGCGGGATGGCCTCCAGTATCCTGAGGGGGCCCTGAAAGTGCCCTTCAGCCACCTAATATTGCAAGCCCAGTTTAGAAACTAAATAAAAACGTCCTGGCTGGGCTCAGTGTGTCCCAAGTAGGGCCGCATCAGCCACTCATGCAAGGGGTAAATGGCATTGGGCATTATATATGGGGGCTAGTGGTGTCCCCATTTGGTAGCTCCCAGGTTGGGATGGATGTCTTCTCCTGCATACTGCGGCACAGCCATGAGTTGGAAGATACGGGCATTGTAGGCTCACCCAGAAAAACCCACACAGAATGCCATAAATTGCCCCTTGGTGTCCACGCAGGTCTGGAGCGCCCCAAAATCGTACCCCTTGCAATAGATGAAGATGCCTGTGCTGCACTCTGGGGCCTGGATAGCAATGAGGGTCCCATCCAGAGCCGTGAAGCACTTGGGGAAGTCCAGCTTCTCAGCCCCATTAGGGTGACTTGCAGATCCCAGACATGGACAACCCAGTAAAGTAGGTTGTTTTCGATTGCCCAGAAGACCTGAATGGTGTGTGGGGAGAACATGTCCATGTGTGCATGGTGGGGTGCTCCATGCATCCCCTACCCCTCCCCCCACTGGGCCCCAGCCACCCCACCCTGTCCCTCTCCCCTGTCTCCGAGGGTCCCCCTTGCCTGGTAGCCCTCCTCCCCATCGTGGGGAGGTGCCCCAAGCATGCCCCACCTCCAGCAGAACAGCCGCATTGGTGGCCCTCCCACCCCCAATTGATGGCCAAATGACTGGTGGCTGTCCAGGGTAGTGAGCCTCCACATAGCAATGGCTACTGTCAAAGTTAGACTCAGACTCACAATTTGTCAGACCACTCTGTTTTATTAGCAAAGCCGCTCTGCTAATACATTTAGAAGTGAGCCCCCCGAGTGGGGCTTGTGTCTCTTAATTTATACAGTTTTTTTGGAGAACAAGTTACAGGCAAGTTACAGACAAAAGAAGAAAAAGAGTTTAGTCACCACCCTTCGAGATCCCTGAGACCAGTCACGTATCTTCAATTACCTGCCACCCTTAACAATCTCCTTTAACAGCTTCCAGTTAACTTAACTCATTGCCCTTCACACCTTCCATTCTGATGCCTGCTTCTTAGACGTGCTGGCTCCATCTTAATTGCTTCTCCATTCAAAAGCGAACTGTCCCTACGTGTGCTCCCTCAGATACTTTGTAACATGTTTTGGCATGTCCCTCTCATATACAATGTATCCAGCACGTCCCCTTACACAACGTTATACTTATACAATGTTATACTTCCACAATCCCCCCTTTTGGTCAAGGCTACGCCCATGACCAATGACTTACTGGATTCCATACATCAATCGCTCTTTTTCATTACTTTCACTGGTGACATTTAACAACATTAGATGAGCACTCTGGTTAGGGGTAACCTGATCGATGGTGTGTCTTGTGCAGTTTTGGATACAACAAGAAATCAATTGAAAACACACAAAGATTATTAGAATTCCAAATAGGATAGTCAGGATTCCTTGAAACAACCAGTTTCCCAGACTAGAGAAATTGAACAAGTTACTTATCCATTTCCACAAGGAACTTGGTTCTTCGTGGGGAAGGTTTGCAATTTGCTCCAGATGGCTCGCACGATTTATTACCTCATTAGTATTATCAGGTATGTATACACAGCATTCTGTTCCAATTACAGCACAGGTCCCTCCTGTGGCTGCCAGTATTATATCTAATGCCCGACGGTTTTGGAGGGCCACTCGTCGGACCGCTCCTGCTTCTTTGGCCAGAGCTTTTGAGCTCTCTCCTGTTTCATTGGCCATGACCTCAACCACCGCTTGTAACCTTAAAAGCCTTTTTGCATGGTGAATTACGCCCCCTACTGGGATTAAAGAAATGCCAACAGCTTCTTCCCAAGTTAGGGGGCTTATGTTATCCACATACCATTTAGCATCTGGCAAGTCCCTCCTTTTTCGCCTGAAATTACGGAGGCGATTTCGTGGGAGGGATTGAAGCACCCGGAATTGTGGGAAAAACTGAGCAGGATAACAGATACCTGACCAATTTGCTGGTAACACAGTGTAAGCATTTTCCCCACAAACCCAATGATGTCCCATTAAAGCTGGGAAGGGTTGACTGCAACCCTTTGACATGTAAGAATTTACGAAGGAGGAATAGTATCCCCCAAAGGGCACAGGATGATTTTCACTGGGAGAAGAGGTAGCATTTACATGACATTTGTAGATGGTGCTGTTTTTCTCAGGGAGGCTGTAGGGGGAGCAAGAGATTGAATCTCTGGTTTGATCCCAGGTTGAGAGGAAGTTTCAGACAGCAGGGAGGCTACAGAATCACATAAGGAAGACTGAGGGATTTGCAGATAGACACCATCTGGGGAGCAGTAAATAGAACAGCCAAGTTTGCATAGCAAGTCCCGTCCCAGAAGGTTTGCAGGGGTGGAATCAGAGAGGAGGAATGCGTGTTCCTCAGAGAGGGGACCGACCTGAATAGACAAAGGTTTTGAGAGGGGAAAAGAGGTAGGGACCCCTGTAATGCCAACAGCAGACACAGATTTTCCAGATCGGGGAACCACAGGCAAGTCAGTGGTGCGGATTGTAGAAAGAGAAGCTCCAGTATCAACAAGGAAAGGGAGAGAGAATCATTTACAGTCAGGACACATTCTCCAGTAGGGGACAGAGGTAATAAGGGAGCTAAAACTTTCTGAGGTTCCCCAGCATCCCGTCATTGTTTGGGTGAAAAATAGGGTTGGGGATCAGCTGGAGGAACCAGCGGGGGGTTCACTTGATTTCCCATACGATTATTAGGTCGTCTTGGACACTCTCTTTTCCAGTGTCCAGGCTGTTTACGGTAGTTACAAACCCCAGTTAATCCAGCCCCCCGCCCCCTTCTGCGACCCCGTCCCTGTCCCCGGTGTGGTCTGCTTAGCCCTGAACAATGCTGTATCTGCAGAGCCATTAACTTTTGGGAGGACTGTTCCTCCTTTCCTTTTAAAGTGCGGTGGCAATGCTCTGCTACTGCCAGCAATCTGTCCATGGTTTCAGTCTCCCATCCCACACTTATTCGTTTTAACATGCTGCCTGTGGCAGGGAGAAGACCATCAACAAATGCATGTGCCAAGGCCCCCTGCCCATTTACATCGGGCTCTTGTATTCCTGAATGTTGTAGGAAAATATCAGTTAGCCGGGACCTATAGTCGCCTGGGCTTTCTCCTTGCCCTTGCTTACAGCAACGTATTGCTGTCCAGTTTGTTTTAGGAGACCACACTTTGGGAATGGCTTGATGCAGGCGCTTCCAAAGAGCCATACACCGGTCTCTGTACGCCGAATCTGGGCCAGTACTTTTTATGGTTGAGTGGTGTGCCTCAGCTGGCCAGTCTGCGGCAGCCAACCATTTTTCATAATAACTGGCAGGAGCTAACAATTTGCACAGTTGGAGGAGACCTGTCTCAGAGGGTTCAGAGGTTTCACAGATTAACAGAAACTCCTCAGCAAATTTGATAGAGTTTTCCTGTGGTTTGGGAAAACCTTTAACTATAGATAAAAGTTCCGTACGAGTCCAGGGTTTATAATCCCATATGGACTCACTTTCTCCCATCTTAAGGACTTGTAAGGGTGCCACAACAGTTTGATCAGAGTCTCTCATTAACCTCCCATCAGGTTCTCTTTTCCAAGAAGAGATGTCAAGAGAATCTTTGCAGTCTGCTTTGGATTTCTTCTTCATAATATTCTGCAGAGCTGCGAGGCCAATGAGGGTATCTTCTTCACTTTCATTATCTGTAGTCACTGAAGATTTTTCTTTTTCTGATTTCTTATTTGCGCAGGAGTATGGTGGGGGTCGGGTTTGATCCGGATCATTGCACAGGACTGGGCAAAGGGGAGCGCTCGGACTAGTGGTGGGAGAGACTGCATCCAATTGAACTTTTAGTTTTTTGATAGAATTTTTAAGAGAGGTGAGTTTTGACTCAGTCCATCTACGATTTGCCTCTTCCCACCACTGCATGAAGCAGTCTACTTCTCCTCTCTCCAATTTGGTTTTTGGGAGGACGAGTTTGCTTTTTAAAGCGTCCACTCGATCCTTGTCCCAAGAACCTAACAGTGGCCACTGTAATTTGGGGTTCTCTAGAGCTAATTTGGACCATTTCTCAAGAAACCTACAAGAGTCCGGACCCCTCCTAAAATACATAAAATAAGCCGGAGTTCCCTTAGGGAACTGTTCTACCTTAGACTTCTGATTACCCATCCAGGAGGACTTCACACAGCACTCACACAAGAAGGAAATTCGGGCTCGGCAGAGCGGTACCCGGTGCAACACACAGAAAGGAGCCCACAGGCTACTGCCTCAACTGCCCTTGCTTTCACACCAGGGGTTATACCCAAGGTGTGGTGCGGCTGCAGCTGTGCAGATTCCACTTATTCAGACCGTGGGGATGGGGACCCCTTGGTCAGCCAGTCTCCGGACAGAGATGGCTCCCAGATTCACACACACACCACAGGGAAGACAGATAGACACAAAGACAAGACAGTCCTCAAACCGGTTAAAGCACAAAAATAATAATTACCTGAGACGTCTGATTCCAGAAGCTGGATCCAAAGACCCCTATCCGAACAGAGAGGGAACCAACAAGTTCAATGGCGTAGACTGCGCTGCTGCTGTCTACCTCTCTGTCTTGTGGAGGATCGCTTGGACTAAGCGTCCAGGCGCCGGCTGCCACGATCGTCCTGCAAGGCAGTCAGGGATCACACAGCCTCAGCGAAGCCGCTTGCCATCTCGGTGGGACCTCCAAATTGTAAAAGTTTGACTCAGACTCACAATTTCTCAGACCACTCTGTTTTATTAGCAAAGCTGCTCTGCTAATACATTTAGAAGAGAGCCCCCCGAGTGGGGCTTGTGTCTCTTAATTTATACAGTTTTTTTGGAGAACAAGTTACAGAGAAGTTACAGACAAAAGAAGAAAAAGATTTTAGTCACCACCCTTCGAGATCCCTGAGACCAGTCAGGTATCTTCAATTACCTGCCACCCTTAAAAATCTCCTTTAGCAGCTTCCAGTTCACTTAACTAATTGCCCTTCACACCTTCCATTCTGATGCCTGCTTCTTAGACGCGCTGGCTCCATCTTAATTGCTTCTCCATTCAAAAGCGAACTGTCCCTACGTGTGCTCCCTCAGATACTTTGTAACATGTTCTGGCACGTCCCTCTCATATACAATGTATCCAGCACGTCCCCTTACACAACGTCATACTTATACAGCGTTATACTTCCACACCCCCAACACCCGCCCCCGACCCATAGCAACCCACCCCACAACACCCCCCACGTCACCCATAGCAACCCACCCCCAACACCCGCCCCCGACCCATAGCAACCCACCCCCCAACACCCGCCCCCGACCCAGAACACCCCACACCCCAACACGCCCCACGTCACCCATAGCAACCCACCCCCCAACACCCGCCCCCGACCCAAAACACCCCACCCCCCAACACCCGCCCCCGACCCAGAGCACCCCACCCCCCAACATCTGCCCCCGACCCAGAACACCCCACCCCCCAACACGCCCCACGTCACCCATAGCAACCCACCCCCCTACACCCGCCCCCGACCCAGAACACCCCACCCCTCAACACGCCCCACGTCACGCACAGCAACCCACCCCCCAACACCCGCCCCCAACCCAAAACACCCCACCCCCTACCCAAAACACCCCACCCCCCAACACGCCCCACATCACCCATAGAAACCCACCGCCATACACCCGCCCCCGACCCATAGCAACCCACCCCCCAACACCAACCACCGACCCAGAACACCCCACCGCCAAAACGCTCCACGTCACCCATAGCAACCCACCCCCCAACACCCACCACCGACCGAAAACACCCCACCCCCCCACATGCCCCACCTGACCCATAGCAACACACCCCCCAACACCCAACCCCGACCCATAGCAACACACCCCCCAACACCCACCCCAGACCCATAGCAACCCACCCCTCAACACCCCCCTTGTCACCCATAGCAACCCACCCCCCAACACCCGCCCCTTCCCAAAACACCCCACCCCCAACACGCCCCACGTCACCCATAGCAACCCACCCCCCAAAACCCGCCCCTTCCCAAAACACCACACCCCCCAACACGCCCCACGTCACACATAGCAACCCACCACCCAACACCCGCCCCTTCCCAAAACACCCCACCCCCCAACACGCCCTACGTCACACATAGCAACCCACCCCCCAACACCCGCCCCCGACCCAAAACACGCCCACCCCCAACACGCCCCATGTCACCCATAGCAACCCACCCCCCAACACCCATCCCCGACCCATAGCAACCCACCCCCCCAACACCCACCCCCGACCCAGAACACCCCACCCCCCAACACGCCCCACGTCACCCATAGCAACAGACCCCCCAACTCCCGAACCCGACCCAAAACACGCCCACCCCCCAACACACCCCATGTCACCCACAGCAACCCACCCCCCAACACCCATCCCCGAACCATAGCAACCCACCCCGCAACACCCACCCCCTACCCAGAACACCCCACCCCCCAACATGCCCCACGTCACCCATAGCAACCCACCCCCCCATACCCACCCCGACCCATTGTAACCCACCCCCAAAACCCGCCCCCGACCGAGAACACCCCACCCCTCAAAACCCCCCACGTCACCCATAGCAACCCACCCCCAACACCCGCCCCAGAACACCGCACCCCCCAACACCAGACCCCGACCCAAAACACACCACCCCCCAACACTCCCCACGTGACCCATAGCAACCCACCCCGCAACACCCGCCCCCAACCCATAGCAACACCCCCCAACACCCGCCCCCGACCCAAAACACCCTACCCCCCAACACGCCCCACGTCACCCATAGCAACCCACCCCCAAACACCCGCCCCCGACCCAGAACACCCCAGCCCCCAAGACGCCCCACGTCACCCACAGCAACACACCACCCAACACCCGCCCCCGACCCAAAACACCCCACCCCTCAACACCCGCCCCGACCCAAAACACCCCACCCAACAACACCCCCCACGTCACCCATAGCAACCCACCCACCAACACCCGCCCCAAACCATAGCAACCCACCCCCCAACACCCGCCCCGACCCAAAACACCCCACCCCCCAACACGCCCCAAGTCACCCATAGCAACCCACCCCCAAACACCCGCCCCCGACCCAGAACACCCCACCCCCCAAGACGCCCCACGTCACCCACAGCAACACACCACACAACACCCGCCCCGACCAAGAACACCCCACCCCTCAACACCCGCCCCGACCCAAAAAACCCCACCACCCAACACCCCCCACGTCACCCATAGCAACCCACCCCCCATCATCCGCCCCAAATCCAGAACACCCTACCCCCCAACACCCGCCTCTGACCCAAAACACCCCACCCCCCAACACGCCCCACGTCACCCATAGGAACCTACCCCTAATACCCGCCACCGACCCAAAACACCCCACCCCCAACACGCCCCACGTCACCCATAGCAACCCACCCCACAACACCCGCCCCTTCCCAAAACACCCCACCCCCCAACACGCCCCACGTCACACATAGCAACCCACCCCCCAACACCCATCCCCGACCCATAGCAACCCACCCCCGACCCAGAACACCCCACCCCCCATCACGCCCCACGTCACCCATAGCAACCCACCCCCCCATACCCACCCCGACCCCTGGTAACCCAACCCCTAAAACCCGCCCCCGACCCAGAACACCCCACCCCTCAACACCGCCCACGTCACCAATAGCAACCCACAACCCCATACCCACCCCGACCCATGGTAACCCAACCCCCAAAATCCGCCCCCGACCCAGAACACCCCACCCCTCAACACCGCCCATGTCACCCATAGCAACCCACCCCCCAACAACCGCCCCAGAACACCCCACCCCCCAACACTCCCCATGTCACCCATAGCAACCCACTCCCCAACACCCGCCCCCGACCCATAGCAACCCACCCCGAAATACCTGCCCCCGACCCAAAACACCCCACCCCTCAACACCCCAAACGTGACCCATAGCAACCCACCCCCCAACACCCGCCACCGACCCAGAACACCCCACCGCTAACACGCTCCACGTCACCCATAGCAACCCACCCCCCAACACCCACCACCGACAGAAAACACCCCAGCCCCCCCACATGCCCCACCTCACCCATAGCAACACACCCCCCAACACCCACCCCCGACCCATAGCAACCCACCCCCCAACACCCACCCCAGACCCATAGCAACCCACCCCTCAACATCCCCCTTGTCACCCATAGCAACCCACCGCCCAACACCCGCCCCTTCCCAAAACACCCCACCCCCCAACACGCCCCACGTCACCCATAGCAACCCACCCCCCAAGACCCGCCCCTTCCCAAAACACCCCACCCCCAACACGCCCCACGTCACACATAGCAACCCACCCCCCAACACCCGCCCCCTACCCAGAACACCCCACCCCCCAACACAGCCCATATCACCCATAGCAACCCACCCCCCAAAACCCGCCCCCGACCCGTAGCAACCCACCCCCCTACACCCGTCCCCGACCCAGAACACTCCACCCCCCAACATCCGCCCCCGACCCAGAACACGCCACCCCCCAACATCCGCCCCCGACCCAAAACACGCCACCCCCCAACATCCGCCCCCGACCCAAAACACGCCACCCCCCAACACCCATCCCCGACCCATAGCAACCCACCCCCCAACACCCACCCGCAACCCAGAACACCCCACCCCCCAACACGCCCCACGTCACCCATAGCAACCCACCCCCAAACACCCACCCCTGACCCATAGCAAACCACCCCCCAACACCCGCCCCCAACCCATAGCAACCCACACCCCTACACCCGTCCCCGACCCAGAACACCCCACCCCCCAACACCCACCCCCGACCCAAAACACCCCACCCCCCAACACGCCCCACGTCACCCATAGCAACCCACCTCACAACACCCGCCCCTTCCCAAAACACCCCACCCCCCAACATGCCCCACGTCACACATAGCAACCCACCCCCCAACACCCACCCCCGACCCAGAACACCCCACCCCCCATCACGCCCCACGTCACCCATAGCAACCCACCTCCCCATACCCACCCCGACCCATGGTAACCCAACCCCTAAAACCCGCCCCCGACCCAGAACACCCCACCCCTCAACACGGCCCACGTCACCAATAGCAACCTACCCCCCCAATACCCACCCCGAACCATGGTACCCAACCCCCAAAACCCGCCCCCGACCCAGAACACCCCACACCTCAACACCGCCCACGTCACCCATAGCAACCCACCACCCAACACCCGCCCAAGAACACCCCACCCCCCAACACTCCCCACATCACCCATGGCAACCTACTCCCCAACACCCGCCCCCGACCCATAGCAACCCACCCCGAAAACCCGCCCCCGACCCAAAATATCCCACCCCCCAAAACGCCCCACGTCACCCATAGCAACCCACACCCCAACACCCGCCCCCGACACAGAACACCCCACCCCCCAACATCCGCCCCCGACGCAGAAGACCCCAGCCCCCAACACACCCACTTCGCCCATAGCAACCCACCCCCCAACACCCACCACGTCACCCATAGTAACCCACCCCCCAACACCCGCCCCCGACCCATAACAACCCACTCACCAACACCCGCCCCCGACCCAAAACACCCCACCCCCCAACACGCCCCACGTCACCCATAGAAACCCACCGCCATACACCCGCCCCCGACCCATAGCAACCCACCCCCCAAAACACACACCACCGACCCAGAACACCCCACCGCCAAAACGCTCCACGTCACCCATAGCAACCCACCCCCGAACACCCACCACCGACCGAAAACACCCCACCCCCCACATGCCCCACCTCACCCATAGCAACACACCCCCCAACACCCACCCCCGACCAATAGCAACACACCCCCCAACACCCACCCCAGACCCATAGCAACCCACCCCTCAACACCCCCCTTGTCACCCATAGCAACCCACCCCCCAACACCCGCCCCTTCCCAAAACACCCCACCCCCCAACACGCCCCACGTCACCCATAGCAACCCACCCCCGAAGACCCGCCCCTTCCCAAAACACCACACCCCCCAACACGCCCCACGTCACAGATAGCAACCCACCACCCAACACCCGCTCTTCCCAAAACACCCCACCCCCCCAACACGCCCTACGTCACACATAGCAACCCACCCCCCAACACCCGCCCCCGACCCAAAACACGCCCACCCCCAACACGCCCCATGTCACCCATAGCAACCCACCCCCCAACACCCATCCCCGACCCATAGCAACCCACCCCCCAACACCCACCCCCGACCCAGAACACCCCACCCCCCAACACGCCCCACGTCACCCATAGCAACAGACCCCCCAACTCCCGAACCCGACCCAAAACATGCCCACCCCCCAACACACCCCATGTCACCCATAGCAACCCAGCCCCCAACACCCATCCCCGACCCATAGCAACCCACCCAGCAACACCCACCCCCTACCCAGAACACCCCACCCCGCAACATGCCCCACGTCACCCATAGCAACCCCCCCCCCCATACCCACCCCGACCGAGAACACCCCACCCCTCAAAACCCCCCACGTCACCCATAGCAACCCACCCCCCAACACCTGCCCCAGAACACCGCACCCCCCAACGCCAGACCCTGACCCAAAACACACCACCCCCCAAGACTCCCCACGTGACCAATAGCAACCCACCCCCCAACACCCGCCCCCAACCCATAGCAACCCCCCCAACACCCGCCCCTGACCCAAAACACCCTACCCCCCAACACGCCCCACGTCACCCATAGCAACCCACCCCCAAACACCCGCCCCCCGACCCTGAACACCCCAGCCCCCAAGACGCCCCACGTCACCCACAGCAACACACCACCCAACACCCGCCCCCGACCAAGAACACCCCACCCCTCAACACCCGCCCCGACCCAAAACACCCCACCCAACAACACCCCCCACGTCACCCATAGCAACCCACCCACCAACACCCGCCCCAACCCATAGCAACCCACCCCCCAACACCCGCCCCGACCCAAAACACCCCACCCCCCAACACGCCCCAAGTCACCCATAGCAACCCACCCCCAAACACCCGCCCCCGACCCAGAACACCCCACCCCCCAAGACGCCCCACGTCACCCACAGCAACACACCACACAACACCCGCCCCCGACCAAGAACACCCCACCCCTCAACACCCACCCCGACCCAAAAAACCCCACCCCCCAACACCCCCCACGTCACCCATAGCAACCCACCCCCCATCATCCACCCCAAATCCAGAACACCCTACCCCCCAACTCCCGCCCCCGACCCAAAACACCCCACCCCCCAACACGCCCCACGTCACCCATAGGAACCCACCCCCTAATACCCGCCACCGACCCAAAACACCCCACCCCCAACACGCCCCACGTCACCCATAGCAACCCACCCCAGAACACCCGCCCCTTCCCAAAACACCCCACCCCCCAACACGCCCCAGGTCACACATAGCAACCCACCCCCCAACACCCACCCCCGACCCAGAACACCCCACCCCCCATCACGCCCCACGTCACCCATAGCAACCCACCCCCCCATACCCACCCCGACCCCTGGTAACCCAACCCCTAAAACCCGCCCCCGACCCAGAACACCCCACCCCTCAACACCGCCCACGTCACCAATAGCAACCCACCCCCCCATACCCACCCCGACCCATGGTAACCCAACCCCCAAAACCCGCCCCCGACCCAGAACACCCCACCCCTCAACACCGCGCACGTCACCCATAGCAACCCACCCCCCAACACCCGCCCCAGAACACCCCACCCCCCAACACTCCCCATGTCACCCATAGCAACCCACTCCCCAACACCCGCCCCCGACCCATAGCAACCCACCCCGAAATACCTGCCCCCGACCCAAAACACCCCACCCCTCAACACCCCAAACGTGACCCATAGCAACCCACCCCCCAACACCCGTCACCGACCCAAAACACCCCACCCCCCAACACGCCCCACGTCACCCATAGGAACCCACCCCCCAACACCCGCCCCCGACCCAGAACACCCCACCCCCCAACACCCAACCCAGACCCAGAACACCCCACCCCTCAACACCGCCCACGTCACCCATAGCAACCCAGCCCCCAACACCCGCCCCTGAACACCCCACCCCCCAACACTCCCCACGTCACCCATAGCAACCCACTCCCGAACACCCGCCCCCGACCCTTAGCAACCCACCCCGAAAACCCGCCCCCGACCCAAAATATCCCAACCCCCAACACGCCCCACGTCACCCATAGAAACTCACACCCCAACACCCGCCCCGACCCAGAACACCCCACCCCCCAACATCCGCCCCCGACGCAGAAGACCCCAGCCCCCAACACACCCACTTCGCCCATAGCAACCCACCCCCCAACACGCACCACGTCACCCATAGAAACCCAACGCCATACACCCGCCCCCGACCCATAGCAACCCACCCACCAACACCCACCACCGACAGAAAACACCCCAGCCCCCCACATGCCCCACCTCACCCATAGCAACACACCCCCCAACACCCACCCCGACCCATAGCAACCCACCCCCCAACACCCCCCTTGTCACCCATAGCAACCCACCCCCCAACACCCGCCCCTTCCCAAAACACCCCACCCCCCAACACGCCCCACGTCACCCATAGCAACCCACCGCCCAAGACCCGCCCCTTCCCAAAACCCCCACCCCCAACACGCCCCACGTCACACATAGCAACCCACCCCCCAACACCCGCCCCGTACCCAGAACACCCCACCCCCCAACACAGCCCATATCACCCATAGCAACCCACCCCCCAACACCCGCCCCCGACCCGTAGCAACCCACCCCCCTACACCCGTCCCCGCCCCAGAACACCCCACCCCCCAACATCCGCCCCCGACCCAAAACACCCCACCCCCCAACATCCGCCCCCGACCCAAAACACCCCACCCCCCAACATCCGCCCCCGACCCAAAACACCCCACCCCCCAACACCCATCCCCGACCCATAGCAACCCACCCCCCAACACCCACCCGCAACCCAGAACACCCCACCCCCCAACACGCCCCACGTCACCCATAGCAACCCACCCCCAAACACCCACCCCTGACCCATAGCAAACCACCCCCCAACACCCGTCCCCGACCCATAGCAACCCAAACCCGAACACCCGTCCCCGCCCCAGAACACCCCACCCCCCAACACCCACCCCCGACCCAAAACACCCCACCCCCCAACACGCCCCACGTCACCCATAGCAACCCACCCCACAACACCCGCCCCCAACCCATAGCAACCCCCCCCCAACACCCGCCCCTGACCCAAAACACCCTACCCCCCAACACGCCCCACGTCACCCATAGCAACCCACCCCCAAACAGCCGCCCCCGACCCAGAACACCCCAGCCCCCAAGACGCCCCACGTCACCCACAGCAACACACCACCCAACACCCGCCCCCGACCAAGAATACCCCACCACTCAACACCCGCCCCGAACCAAAACACCCCACCCAACAACACCCCCCACGTCACCCACAGCAACCCCCCCCATCATCCGCCCCAAAGCCAGAACACCCTACCCCCCAACACCCGCCCCCGACCCAAAACACCCCACCCCCCAACACGCCCCACGTCACCCATAGGAACCCACCCCCTAATACCCGCCACCGACCGAAAACACCCCACCCCCAACACGCCCCATGTCAACCATAGCAACCCACCCCCAAACACCCACCCCTGACCCATAGCAAACCACAACCCTACACCCGTCCCTGCCTGAGAACACCCCACCCACCAACACCCGCCCCGACCCAAAACACCCCACCCCCCAACACGCCCCACGTCACCCATAGCAACCCACCCCACAACACCCGCCCCTTCCCAAAACACCCCACCCCCCAACACGCCCCACGTCACACGTAGCAACCCACCCCCCAACACCCACCCCCGACCCAGAACACCCCACCCCCCATCAGGCCCCACGTCACCCATTGCAACCCACCCCCCAACACCCGCCCCCGTCCCATAACACCCCACCCCCAAACACACCCCACGTCACCCATAGCAACCCACCCCCCAACAGCCACCCCCGACCCAAAACACGCCACCCCCCAACACACCCCACGTCACCCATAGCAACCCAACCCCCAACACCCACGCCCAACCCATAGCAACCCACCTCCCCACACCCACCCCGACCCAGAACACCCCACCCCACAACACGCCCCATGTCGCCCATAGCAACCCACCCCCACATCCACCCCCGACCCAGAACACCGCACCCCTCAACACCCCCCTTGTCACCCATAGCAACCCACTTTCAAACACCCGCCCCCGACCCAAAACACCGCACCCCCCAACAAACCCCACGTCACCCATAGCAACCCACCCACCAACACCCACCCCTGACCCATAGCAACCCACCCCCCAACAGCCGCACCCGACCCAGAACATCCCACCCCCCAACACGCCCTACGTCACCTATAGCAACCCAAAGCCCAACACCCGCCCCCGACCCAGAACATCCCACCCCGCAACACCCGCCCCCGACCCAGAACATCCCACCCCTCAACACCCCAAACGTGACCCATAACAACCCACCCCTCAACACCCGCCACCGACCCAAAACACCCCACCCCCCAACACGCCCCACGTCACCCATAGGAACCCACCCCCCAACACCCTCCCCCGACCCAGAACACCCCACCCCGCAACACGCCCCACGTCACCTATAGCAACCCAAAGCCCAACACCCGCCCCCGACCCAGAACATCCCACCCCGCAACACCTGCCCCCGACCCAAAACACCCCACCCCTCAACACCCCAAACGTGACCCATAGCAACCCACCCCCCAACACCCGCCACCGACCCAAAACAACCCACCCCCCAACACGCCCCACGTCAACCATAGGAACCCACCCCCCAACAGCTTCCCCCGACCCAGAACACCCCACCCCGCAACACGCCCCACGTCACCCATAGCAACCCACCCCCCAACACCAGCTCCCGACCCAGAACACCCCACCACCGAACACCCGCCCCCGACCCAAAACACCCCACCCCCCAACACCCCTCACGTCACCCATAGCAACCCACCCCCCAATACCCGCCCCCGACCCAAAACACACCACCACCCAACACGTCCGACGTCACCCATAGCAACCCACCCCAACACCCGCCCCCAACCCAGAACACCCCACCCCCCAACACCTGCCCCCGACCCAGAAGACCCCAGCCCCCAACACGCCCCACGTCATCCATAGCAACCCACCCCCGCAACACCCGCCCCCGACCCAGAACACCCCACCCCCGAACACCTGCCCCCAACCCAAAACAGCCCACCCCCCAACACCCCTCACGTCTCCCATAGCAACCCACCCCCCAATACCCGCCCCCGACCCAAAACACACCACCACCCAACACGTCCCACGTCACCCATAGCAACCCACCCCAACACCCGCCCCCGACCTAGAACACCCCACCCCACAACACCCGCCCCCGACCCAGAAGACCCCAGTCCCCAACACGCCCCACGTCACCCATAGCAACCCGTCCCCAACACCCACCACGTTACCCATAGTAACCCACCACCCAGCACCCGCCCCCGACCCATAGCAACCCACCCAGCAACACCCGACCCAGACCGAAAACATCCCACCCCCCAACTTGCACCACGTCACCCACAGCAACCCACCCCCCAACACCCGCCCCCTACCCAGAACACCCCACCCCCCAACACAGCCCATATCAGCCATAGCAACCCACCCCGCAACACCCGCCCCCGACCCATAGCAACCCACCCCCCAACTCCCGCCCCCGACCCAGAACACCCCACCCCCCAACTCCCGCCCCCGACCCAAAACACCCCACCCCCCAACACCCATCCCCGACCCATAGCAACCCACCCCCCAACACCCACCCGCAACCCAGAACACCCCACCCCCCAACACGCCCCACGTCACCCATAGCAACCCACCGCCCCATACCCACCCCGACCCATGGTAACCCAACCCCCAAAACCCGCCCCCGGCCCAGAACACCGCAACCCTCAACACCGCCCACGTCAGCCATAGCAACCCACCCCCCAACACCCACCCCAGAACACCCCACCCCCCAACACTCCCCACATCACCCATAGCAACCCACCCCCCAACAACAGCCCCCGACCTATAGCAACCCACCCCCGAAAACCGGCCCCCGACCCAAAATACCCCACCCCCCAACACGCCCCACGTCACCCATAGCAACCCACCCCCCCATACCCACCCCGACCCATGGAAACCCAACCCCCAAAACCCGCCCCCGACCCAGAACACCCCACCCCTCAACACCGCCCACGTCACCCATGGCAACCCACCCCCCAACAACCGCCCCCGACCTATAGCAACCCACCCCCGGAAACCGGCCCCCGACCCAAAATACCCCACCCCCCAACAAGCCCCACGTCACCCATAGCAACCCACCCCCCATCACCTGCCCCCATCCGAAAACACCCCACCCCCCAACACGACCCAGGTCACCCATAGCAACCCACCCCCCAACACCCGCCCCTTCCCAAAACACCCCACCCCCCAACACGCCCCACGTCACACATAGCAACCCACCCCCCAACACCCATCCCCGACCCATAGCAACCCACCCCCCAACACCCACCCCCGACCCAGAACACCGCACCCATAAACACGCCCCACGTCACCCATAGCAACCCACCCCCCAACTCCTGCCCCCGACCCAAAACACGCCCACCCCCCAACACACCCCATGTCACCCATAGCAACCCACCCCCCAACACCCATCCCCGACCCATAGCAACCCACGCCCCAACACCCACCCCCTACCCAGAACACCCCACCCCAAAACACGCCCCACGTCACCCATAGCAACCCACCCCCCAACACCCGCCCCCGACCCAGAACACCCCCCCCCAACACCCGCCGCCATCCGAAAACACCCCACCCCGCAAGTCGCCCCACATCACCCACAGAAACACACCACCCAACACCCGCCCCCGACCAAGAACACCCCACCCTCAACACCCGCTCCCGACCCAAAACAACCCACCCCCCAACACCCACCTCCTACCCAAAACACCCCACCCCCCAACACGCCCCACATCACCCATAGCAACCCACCCTCCAACACTCACCCCCGACCCAGAACACCCCACCTCACAACACGCCCCACGTCACCCATAGCAACCCACCCCCCAACACCCATCCCAGACCCATAGCAACCCACCCACGAACTCCCGCCCCCGACCGAAAACACCCCACCCCCCAACACGCCCCACCTCACCCATAGAACCCACCATCCAACACCCACCCCCGACCCTTAGCAACCCACCACCAACACCCACCCCCTACCCGGAACACCTGACCCCCCAACACGCCCCATGTCTCCCATAGCAACCCACCCCCCAACACCCGCCACCGACCCAAAACACCCCACCCCCCAACACGCCCCATGTCACCCATAGCAACCCACCCCCCAACACCCGCCCCCGACCCAGAACACCCCACCCCCCAACACCCACCCCCCACCCAGAACACCCCACCCCCCAACACGCCCCACGTCACCCATAGAAACCCACACCCCAACACGCCCCCCCGACTGAAAACACCCCACCCCCCAACATGCCCCCGACCCAAAACACCCCCCCTACACCTGGCCCGAGACAAAACACCCCACCCCAAAACACCCGCCCCCGCCCCAGAACACCCCACCCCCGAACACCCGCAACCGACCCAAAACACCCCACCCCCCAACACCCCTCACATCACCCATAGCAACCCACCCCCAATACCCGCCCCCGACCCAAAACACCCCACCACCCAACACGTCCCACGTCCCCCATAGCAACCCACCCCAACACCCGCCCCCGACCCAGAAAACCCCACCCCCCAACACCCGCCCCCGACCCAGAAGACCCCAGCCCCCAACACGCCCCATGTCACCCATAGCAACCCATCAGCCAACACCCACCACGTTACCCATAGTAACCCACACCCCAACACCCGCCCCCGACCCATAGCAACCCACCCCGCAACACCCGACCCAGACCCAAAACACCGCACCCCCCAACTCGCCCCACGTCACCCATAGCAACCCACCCCCCAACACCCGCCCCCGACCCATAGCAACCCGCCCCCAACACCCGCCCCCCACCCAGAACACCCCACCCCTATACACGCCCCACGTCACCCACAGCAACACACCCCCCAACACCCGCCCCCGACCCAGAACACCCCACCCCCGAACACCCGCCCCCTACCCAGAACACCCCACCCCCCAACACAGCCCACGTCACCCATAGCAACCCACCCCCAACACCCGCCCCCAACCCAGAGCAACCCACCCCCCTACAACCGTCCCCGCCGCAGAACACCCCTCCCCCCAACACCCGCCCCCGACCCAAAACACCCCACCAATCAACACGCCCCACGTCACCCATAGCAACCCACCCCCCAACTCCCGCCCCCGACCCAAAACACCCCCACCCCGCATCACACCCCATGTCACCCATAGCAACCCAGCCCCCAACACACCCCATTTCACCCATAGCAACCCACCCCCCAACACCCATCCCCGACCCATAGCAACCCACCCCCCAACACCCACCCCCTACCCAGAGAACCCCACCCCCCAACACGCCCCACGTCACCCATAGCAACCCACCCCCCCATACCCACCCCGACCCATGGTAACCCAACCCCCAAAACCCGCCCCCGACCCAGAACACCCCACCCCCCAACACGACCCAGGTCACCCACAGCAACCCACCCCCCTACACCCGCACCCGACCCAGAACACCCCACCCCCCAACACCCGCCCCCATCCGAAAACACCCCACCCCCCAAGACGCCCCACGTCACCCAGAGCAACACACCACCCAACACCCGCCCCTGACCAAGAACACCCCACCCCTCAACACCCGCCCCCGACCCAAAACAACCCACCCCCCAACACCCACCCCCAACCAAGAATACCCCACCCCCCAACACGCCCCACGTCACCCATAGCAACCCACCCCCCTACACCCGCCACCAACACAGAACACCTGACCGCCCAACACGCCCCACGTCACCCATAGCAACCCACCGCCCCATACCCACCCCGACCCATGGTAACCCAACCCCCAAAACCCGCCCCCGGCCCAGAACACCGCAACCCTCAACACCGCCCACGTCAGCCATAGCAACCCACCCCCCAACACCCACCCCAGAACACCCCACCCCCCAACACTCCCCACATCACCCATAGCAACCCACCCCCCAACAACAGCCCCCGACCTATAGCAACCCACCCCCGAAAACCGGCCCCCGACCCAAAATACCCCACCCCCCAACACGCCCCACGTCACCCATAGCAACCCACCCCCCCATACCCACCCCGACCCATGGAAACCCAACCCCCAAAACCCGCCCCCGACCCAGAACACCCCACCCCTCAACACCGCCCACGTCACCCATGGCAACCCACCCCCCAACAACCGCCCCCGACCTATAGCAACCCACCCCCGGAAACCGGCCCCCGACCCAAAATACCCCACCCCCCAACAAGCCCCACGTCACCCATAGCAACCCACCCCCCATCACCTGCCCCCATCCGAAAACACCCCACCCCCCAACACGACCCAGGTCACCCATAGCAACCCACCCCCCAACACCCGCCCCTTCCCAAAACACCCCACCCCCCAACACGCCCCACGTCACACATAGCAACCCACCCCCCAACACCCATCCCCGACCCATAGCAACCCACCCCCCAACACCCACCCCCGACCCAGAACACCGCACCCATAAACACGCCCCACGTCACCCATAGCAACCCACCCCCCAACTCCTGCCCCCGACCCAAAACACGCCCACCCCCCAACACACCCCATGTCACCCATAGCAACCCACCCCCCAACACCCATCCCCGACCCATAGCAACCCACGCCCCAACACCCACCCCCTACCCAGAACACCCCACCCCAAAACACGCCCCACGTCACCCATAGCAACCCACCCCCCAACACCCGCCCCCGACCCAGAACACCCCCCCCCAACACCCGCCGCCATCCGAAAACACCCCACCCCGCAAGTCGCCCCACATCACCCACAGAAACACACCACCCAACACCCGCCCCCGACCAAGAACACCCCACCCTCAACACCCGCTCCCGACCCAAAACAACCCACCCCCCAACACCCACCTCCTACCCAAAACACCCCACCCCCCAACACGCCCCACATCACCCATAGCAACCCACCCTCCAACACTCACCCCCGACCCAGAACACCCCACCTCACAACACGCCCCACGTCACCCATAGCAACCCACCCCCCAACACCCATCCCAGACCCATAGCAACCCACCCACGAACTCCCGCCCCCGACCGAAAACACCCCACCCCCCAACACGCCCCACCTCACCCATAGAACCCACCATCCAACACCCACCCCCGACCCTTAGCAACCCACCACCAACACCCACCCCCTACCCGGAACACCTGACCCCCCAACACGCCCCATGTCTCCCATAGCAACCCACCCCCCAACACCCGCCACCGACCCAAAACACCCCACCCCCCAACACGCCCCATGTCACCCATAGCAACCCACCCCCCAACACCCGCCCCCGACCCAGAACACCCCACCCCCCAACACCCACCCCCCACCCAGAACACCCCACCCCCCAACACGCCCCACGTCACCCATAGAAACCCACACCCCAACACGCCCCCCCGACTGAAAACACCCCACCCCCCAACATGCCCCCGACCCAAAACACCCCCCCTACACCTGGCCCGAGACAAAACACCCCACCCCAAAACACCCGCCCCCGCCCCAGAACACCCCACCCCCGAACACCCGCAACCGACCCAAAACACCCCACCCCCCAACACCCCTCACATCACCCATAGCAACCCACCCCCAATACCCGCCCCCGACCCAAAACACCCCACCACCCAACACGTCCCACGTCCCCCATAGCAACCCACCCCAACACCCGCCCCCGACCCAGAAAACCCCACCCCCCAACACCCGCCCCCGACCCAGAAGACCCCAGCCCCCAACACGCCCCATGTCACCCATAGCAACCCATCAGCCAACACCCACCACGTTACCCATAGTAACCCACACCCCAACACCCGCCCCCGACCCATAGCAACCCACCCCGCAACACCCGACCCAGACCCAAAACACCGCACCCCCCAACTCGCCCCACGTCACCCATAGCAACCCACCCCCCAACACCCGCCCCCGACCCATAGCAACCCGCCCCCAACACCCGCCCCCCACCCAGAACACCCCACCCCTATACACGCCCCACGTCACCCACAGCAACACACCCCCCAACACCCGCCCCCGACCCAGAACACCCCACCCCCGAACACCCGCCCCCTACCCAGAACACCCCACCCCCCAACACAGCCCACGTCACCCATAGCAACCCACCCCCAACACCCGCCCCCAACCCAGAGCAACCCACCCCCCTACAACCGTCCCCGCTGCAGAACACCCCTCCCCCCAACACCCGCCCCCGACCCAAAACACCCCACCAATCAACACGCCCCACGTCACCCATAGCAACCCACCCCCCAACTCCCGCCCCCGACCCAAAACACCCCCACCCCGCATCACACCCCATGTCACCCATAGCAACCCAGCCCCCAACACCCATCCCCGACCCATAGCAACCCACCCCCCAACACACACCCGCTACCCAGAACACCCCACCCCCCAACACACCCCATTTCACCCATAGCAACCCACCCCCCAACACCCATCCCCGACCCATAGCAACCCACCCCCCAACACCCACCCCCTACCCAGAGAACCCCACCCCCCAACACGCCCCACGTCACCCATAGCAACCCACCCCCCCATACCCACCCCGACCCATGGTAACCCAACCCCCAAAACCCGCCCCCGACCCAGAACACCCCACCCCCCAACACGACCCAGGTCACCCACAGCAACCCACCCCCCTACACCCGCACCCGACCCAGAACACCCCACCCCCCAACACCCGCCCCCATCCGAAAACACCCCACCCCCCAAGACGCCCCACGTCACCCAGAGCAACACACCACCCAACACCCGCCCCTGACCAAGAACACCCCACCCCTCAACACCCGCCCCCGACCCAAAACAACCCACCCCCCAACACCCACCCCCAACCCAGAATACCCCACCCCCCAACACGCCCCACGTCACCCATAGCAACCCACCCCCCTACACCCGCCACCAACACAGAACACCTGACCGCCCAACACGCCCCACGTCACCCATAGCAACCCACCCCCCAACATCTGCCACCGACCCAAAACACACCACCCCCCAAAATGCCCCATGTCACCCATAGCAACCCACCGCCCAACACCCGCCCCCGACCCAGAACATCCCACCCCCCAACACCTGCCCCCGACCCAAAACACCCCACCCCTCAACACCCCAAACGTGAACCATAGCAACCCACCCCCCAACACCCGCCACCGACCGAAAACACCCCACCCCCCAACACGCCCCACGTCACCCATAGGAACCCACCCCCCAACACCCGCCCCCGACCCAGAACACCCCACCCCCCAACACCCGCCCCCCACCCAGAACACTCCACTCCCCAACACGTCCCACGTCACCCATAGCAACCCACCCCTCAACACGCGCCCCCGACCCAAAACACCCCACCCCCCAACATCCGGCCCGATCCAAAACACCCCACCCCCCAACACCCGCCCCCGACCCAGAACACCCCACCCCCGAACACCCGCCCCCGACCCAGAACACCCCACCCCCGAACACCTGCCCCCGACCCAAAACACCCCACCCCCCAACACCCCTCACATCCCCCATAGCAACCCACACCCCAACACCCTCCCCCGACCCAGAAAACCCCACCCCCCATCCGAAAACACCCCACCCCCCAAGACGCCCCACGTCACCCAGAGCAACACACCACCCAACACCCGCCCCCGACCAAGAACACCCCACCCCTCAACACCCGTCCTCGACCCAAAAAAACCCACCCGTCAACACCCACCCCCTACCCAGAACACCCCACCCCCCAACACGCCCCACGTCACCCACAGCAACTCACCCCCCTACACCCGCCACCAACCCAGAACACCTGACAGCCCAACACGCCCCACGTCACCCATAGCAACCCACCCCCCAACACCCGCCACCGACCCAAAACACACCACCCACCAACACGCCCCATGTCACCCATAGCATCCCACCCCCCAACACCCACCCCTGACCCATAGCAAACCACCCCCCAACACACGCCCCCGACCTGTAACACCCCACCCCCCAACACGCCCCACGTCACCCATAGCAACACAACCCCAACACGCGCCCCCGACTGAAAACACCCCACCCCCCATCACGCCCCCGACCAAAAACACCCCCCCAACACCCGGCCCGAGCCAAAACACCCCACCCCCCAACACCCGCCCCCGACCCAGAACACCCCACCACCGAACACCCACCCCGACGCAAAACACCGCACCCCCCAACACACCCCACGTCACACATAGCAACCCACGCCCCAACACGCGCCCCTGACTGAAAACACCCCACCCCCCAACACGCCCCCGACCCAAAACACCCCACCCCCCAACGTCACCCATAGCAAACCAACCCCAAATACTCGCCCCCGAGCAAAAACACTCCAACACCCAACACATCCCACGTCGCCCATTGCAACCCACTCCCAGCACCCGCCCCGACCCAGAACACACCCCCCCAACACCCGCCTCCGACCCAGAAGACCCCAGCCCCAACACGCCCCACGTCACCCATAGCAACCCATCCCCCAACACCCACCACGTTACCCATAGTAACCCACCCCCCCAACTGCCGACCCAGACCCAAAACACCCCACCCCCCAACTCGCCCCACGTCACCCATAGCAACCCACACCCCAACACCCGCCCCAGACCGAGAACACCCCACCTCCCCACACCGGCCCCCAACCGAAAACACCCCACCCCCCAACACACCCCACGACACCCATAGCAACCCACCCCCGAACACCCGCCCCCGACGCAGAACACCCCACCCCCAAACACACCCCACGTCACCCATAGCAACCCACCCCCCAACAGCCACCCCCGACCCAAAACACGCCACCCCACAACACACCCCACGTCACCCATAGCAACTCACCCCCCAACACCCACCCCCGACCCATAGCAACCCACCCCCCCACACCCGCCCCCCACCCAGAACACCCCACCCCCCAACACGGCCCACATCACCCGTAGCAACCCACCCCGCAACACCCGCTCCCAACCCAAAACACCAAACCCCCCAACACGCCCCACGTCCGCCATAGAAACCCACCTCCGAACACCCACCCCCGACCCATAGCAGCCCACCCCCCAACACCCACCCCCGAACCAGAACACCCCACCCCGCAACACGCCCCACGTCACCCATAGCAACCCACCCCCCCAACACCCGCCCCCACCTAGAACACTCCACCCCCCAACACGCCCCATGTCACTCATAGCAACCCACCCCCCAACACGCGCCCCCAACTGAAAACACCCCACCCCCCAACACGCCCCCGACTCAAAACACCCCACCCCCAACACACCCCACGACACCCATAGCAACCCACCCCCTAAGAGCCACCCCGACCCAAAACACGCCACCCCCCAACAGGCCCCACGTGACCCATAGCAACCCACCCCCCAACACCCGCCCCTTCCCAATACACCCCACCCCCCAATACGCCCCACGTCACACATACCAACCCACCTCCCAACATCCATCCCCGCCCCATAGCAACCCACCCCCCAACACCCGCCCCCGACGCAGAACACCCCACCCCCAAACACATCCCACGTCACCCATAGCAACCCACCCCCTAACAGCCACCCCGACCCGAAACACGCCACCCCCCAACAGGCCCCACGTCACCCATAGCAACCCACCCCCAACACCCGCCCCCGACCTAGAACACCCCACCCCCCAGCACCCGCCCCCGACCCAGAAGACCCCAGCCCCCAACACGCCCCACGTCACCCATAGCAACCCGTCCCCAACACCCACCACGTTACCCATAGTAACCCACCACCCAACACCCGCCCCGACCCATAGCAACCCACCCCGCAACACCCGACCCAGACCGAAAACACCCCACCCCCCAACTCGCACCACGTCACCTACAGCAACCCACCCCCCAACACCCGCCCCCTACCCAGAACATCCCCACCCCCCAACACAGCCCATATCACCCATAGCAACCCACCCCCCAACACCCGCCCCCGACCCATAGCAACCCACCCCCCAACAACCGCCCCCGACACATAGCAACCCACCCCCCTACACCCGTCCCCGCCCCAGAACACCCTACCCCCCAACTCCCGCCCCCGACCCAAAACACCCCACCCCCCAACACCCATCCCCGACCCATAGCAACCCACCCCCCAACACCCACCCGCAACCCAGAACACCCCACCCCCCAACACGCCCCACGTCAGCCATAGCAACCCACCGCCCCATACCCACCCCGACCCATGGTAACCCAACCCCCAAAACCCGCCCCCGACCCAGAACACCGCAACCCTCAACACCGCCCACGTCACCCATAGCAACCCACCCCCCAACACCCACCCCAGAACACCCCACCCCCCAACACTCCCCACATCACCCATAGCAAACCACACCCCAACAACGGCCCCCGACCTATAGCAACCCACCTACGAAAACCGGCCCCCGACCCAAAATACCCCACCCCCCAACACACCCCACGTCACCCATAGCAACCCACCCCCCCATACCCACCCCGACCCATGGAAACCCAACCCCCAAAACCCGCCCCCGACCCAGAACACCCCACCCCTCAACTCCGCCCACGTCACCCATAGCAACCCACCCCCCAACACCCACCCCAGAACACCCCACCCCACAACACTCCCCACATCACCCATAGCAACCCACCCCCCAACACCCGCCCCCGACCCATAGCAACCCACCCCCGAAAACCGGCCCCCGACCCAAAATACCCCACCCCCCAACACGCCCCACGTCACCCATAGCAACCCACCCCCCAACACCCGCCCCCGACCCAGAACACCCCACCCCCCAACACCCGCCCCCATCCAAAAACACCCCACCCCCCAACACGACCCAGGTCACCCATAGCAACCCACCCCCCAACACCCGCCCCCATCCGAAAACACCCCACCCCCCAAGACGCCCGACGTCACCCACAGCAACACAACACCCAACACCCGCCCCCGACCAAGAACACCCCACCCCTCAACACCCGCCCCCGACCCAAAACACCCCACCCCCCAACACCTCCCACGTCACCCATAGCAACCCAACCGCTAACCACCCCCATGTACCCAATAGGAACCCACCCCCCAACACCCGCTCCCGACCCAAAACACCCCACCCCCCGAACACGCTCCACCTCACCTATAGCAACCCACCCCCCATCGTCCGCCCCCAACCCAGAACACCCCACCCCCCAACACTCGCCCCCGACCCAAAACACCCCACCCCCCCAAAACTCCCCACGCCACCCATAGGAACCCAACCCCTAATAGCCGCCACCGACCCAAAACACCCCACCCCCCAATACGCCCCATGTCACCCATAGCAACCCACACCCCAACACCCACCTCTGACCTAGAGCAAACCACCTCCCAACACCCGCCCCCGACCTATAACACCTCATCCCCCAACACGCCCCACGTCACCCATAGCAACCCACCCCCCACCCCCGACCCATAGCAAACCACCCCTCAACACCCCCCTTGACACCCATAGCAACCCACCGCCCAACACCCGTCCCAAAACGAAAACACCCCATCCCCCAACACGCCCCACGTCATCCATAGCAAACCACCCCCCAACACCCGCCCCCACCCAGAACACCCCACGCCCCAACACACCCCATGTCACCCATAGCAACCCAGCCCCCCAACACGCGCCCCCGACTGAAAACACCCCACCCCCCAACACCCCTCACGTCACCCATAGCAAACCACCCCCAAATACCCGCCCCCGACCCAAAACACTCCACCACCCAACACGTCCCACGTCACCCATTGCAACCCACTCCCAGCACCCGCCCCCGACCCAGAACACCCCACCTCCCAACACCGGCCCCCAACCGAAAACACCCCACCCCCCAACACACCCCACGACACCCATAGCATCCCACCCCCCAACACCCGCCCCAGAACACCCCACCCCCAAACACACCCCACGTCACCCATAGCAACCCAGCCCCCAACAGCCACCCCAGACCCAAAACACGCCACCCGCCAACACACCCTACGTCACCCATAGCAACCCACCCCCCAAAACCAACCCCCGACCCATAGCAACCCACCTCCCTACACCCGCCCCCCACCCAGAACTCCCCACCCCCCAACACGGCCCATGTCACCCGTAGCAACCCACCCCCCAACACCCGTCCCCGACCCAAAACAACCCACCCCCCAACACGCCCCACGTCCCCCAAAGCAACCCACCTCCGAACACCCACCCCCGACTCATAGCAACCCACCCCCCAACACCCGCCCCGACCCAGAACACCCCACCCCCCCAACACGCCCCACGTCGCCCATAGCAACCCACCCCCCACACCCACCCCCGACCCAGAACACCCCACCCCCCAACACGCCCCACGTCACCCATAGCAACCCACTCCCCAACACCCGCCCCCGACCCAAAACACCGCACCTCCCAACACACCCCACGTCACCCATAGCAACCCACCCCCCAACACCCACCCCTGACCCATAGCAACCCACCCCCCAAGAGTCGCACCCGACCCAGAACACCCCACCCCCCAACACGCCCTACGTCACCTATAGCAACCCACTGCCCAACACCTGCCCCTGACTCAGAACATCCCACCCCCCAACACCTGCCCCCGACCCAAAACACCCCACCCCTCAACACCCCAAACGTCACCCATAGCAACCCACCCCCAAACACCCGCCCCCCGACCCTGAACACCCCAGCCCCCAAGACGCCCCACGTCACCCACAGCAACACACCACCCAACACCCGCCCCCGACCAAGAACACCCCACCCCTCAACACCCGCCCCGACCCAAAACACCCCACCCAACAACACCCCCCACGTCACCCATAGCAACCCACCCACCAACACCCGCCCCAACCCATAGCAACCCACCCCCCAACACCCGCCCCGACCCAAAACACCCCACCCCCCAACACGCCCCAAGTCACCCATAGCAACCCACCCCCAAACACCCGCCCCCGACCCAGAACACCCCACCCCCCAAGACGCCCCACGTCACCCACAGCAAGACACCAGACAACACCCGCCCCCGACCAAGAACACCCCACCCCTCAACACCCACCCCGACCCAAAAAACCCCACCCCCCAACACCCCCCACGTCACCCATAGCAACCCACCCCCCATCATCCACCCCAAATCCAGAACACCCTACCCCCCAACACCCGCCCCCGACCCAAAACACCCCACCCCCCAACACGCCCCACGTCACCCATAGGAACCCACCCCCTAATACCCGCCACCGACCCAAAACACCCCACCCCCAACACGCCCCACGTCACCCATAGCAACCCACCCCAGAACACCCGCCCCTTCCCAAAACACCCCACCCCCCAACACGCCCCAGGTCACACATAGCAACCCACCCCCCCATACCCACCCCGACCCCTGGTAACCCAACCCCTAAAACCCGCCCCCGACCCAGAACACCCCACCCCTCAACACCGCCCACGTCACCAATAGCAACCCACCCCCCCATACCCACCCCGACCCATGGTAACCCAACCCCCAAAACCCGCCCCCGACCCAGAACACCCCACCCCTCAACACCGCGCACGTCACCCATAGCAACCCACCCCCCAACACCCGCCCCAGAACACCCCACCCCCCAACACTCCCCATGTCACCCATAGCAACCCACTCCCCAACACCCGCCCCCGACCCATAGCAACCCACCCCGAAATACCTGCCCCCGACCCAAAACACCCCACCCCTCAACACCCCAAACGTGACCCATAGCAACCCACCCCCCAACACCCGTCACCGACCCAAAACACCCCACCCCCCAACACGCCCCACATCACCCATAGGAACCCACCCCCCAACACCCGCCCCCGACCCAGAACACCCCACCCCCCAACACCCAACCCAGACCCAGAACACCCCACCCCTCAACACCGCCCACGTCACCCATAGCAACCCACCTCCCAACACCCGCCCCTGAACACCCCACCCCCTAACACTCCCCACGTCACCCATAGCAACCCACTCCCGAACACGCGCCCCCGACCCTTAGCAACCCACCCCGAAAACCCGCCCCCGACCCAAAATATCCCAACCCCCAACACGCCCCACGTCACCCATAGAAACTCACACCCCAACACCCGCCCCCGACCCAGAACACCCCACCCCCCAACATCCGCCCCCGACGCAGAAGACCCCAGCCCCCAACACACCCACTTCGCCCATAGCAACCCACCCCCCAACACGCACCACGTCACCCATAGAAACCCAACGCCATACTCCCGCCCCCGACCCATAGCAACCCACCCACCAACACCCACCACCGACAGAAAACACCCCAGCCCCCCACATGCCCCACCTCACCCATAGCAACACACCCCCCAACACCCACCCCCGACCCATAGCAACCCACCCCCCAACACCCCCCTTGTCACCCATAGCAACCCACCCCCCAACACCCGCCCCTTCCCAAAACACCCCACCCCCCAACACGCCCCACGTCACCCATAGCAACCCACCCCCCAAGACCCGCCCCTTCCCAAAACCCCCACCCCCAACACGCCCCACGTCACACATAGCAACCCACCCCCCAACACCCGCCCCGTACCCAGAACACCCCACCCCCCAACACAGCCCATATCACCCATAGCAACCCACCCCCCAACACCCGCCCCCGACCCGTAGCAACCCACCCCCCTACACCCGTCCCCGCCCCAGAACACCCCACCCCCCAACATCCGCCCCCGACCCAAAACACCCCACCCCCCAACATCCGCCCCCGACCCAAAACACCCCACCCCCCAACACCCATCCCCGACCCATAGCAACCCACCCCCCAACACCCACCCGCAACCCAGAACACCCCACCCCCCAACACGCCCCACGTCACCCATAGCAACCCACCCCCAAACACCCACCCCTGACCCATAGCAAACCACCCCCCAACACCCGTAACCGACCCATAGCAACCCAAACCCGAACACCCGTCCCCGCCCCAGAACACCCCACCCCCCAACACCCACCCCCGACCCAAAACACCCCACCCCCCAACACGCCCCACGTCACCCATAGCAACCCACCCCACAACACCCGCCCCCAACCCATAGCAACCCCCCCCAACACCCGCCCCTGACCCAAAACACCCTACCCCCCAACACGCCCCACGTCACCCATAGCAACCCACCCCCAAACAGCCGCCCCCGACCCAGAACACCCCAGCCCCCAAGACGCCCCACGTCACCCACAGCAACACACCACCCAACACCCGCCCCCGACCAAGAATACCCCACCACTCAACACCCGCCCCGACCCAAAACACCCCACCCAACAACACCCCCCACGTCACCCACAGCAACCCCCCCCATCATCCGCCCCAAAGCCAGAACACCCTACCCCCCAACACCCGCCCCCGACCCAAAACACCCCACCCCCCAACACGCCCCACGTCACCCATAGGAACCCACCCCCTAATACCCGCCACCGACCGAAAACACCCCACCCCCAACACGCCCCATGTCAACCATAGCAACCCACCCCCAAACACCCACCCCTGACCCATAGCAAACCACACCCCTACACCCGTCCCTGCCCGAGAACACCCCACCCACCAACACCCGCCCCGACCCAAAACACCCCACCCCCCAACACGCCCCACGTCACCCATAGCAACCCACCCCACAACACCCGCCCCTTCCCAAAACACCCCACCCCCCAACACGCCCCACGTCACACGTAGCAACCCACCCCCCAACACCCACCCCCGACCCAGAACACCCCACCCCCCATCAGGCCCCACGTCACCCATTGCAACCCACCCCCCAACACCCGCCCCCGTCCCATAACACCCCACCCCCAAACACACCCCACGTCACCCATAGCAACCCACCCCCCAACAGCCACCCCCGACCCAAAACACACCACCCCCCAACACACCCCACGTCACCCATAGCAACCCAACCCCCAACACCCACGCCCAACCCATAGCAACCCACCTCCCCACACCCACCCCGACCCAGAACACCCCACCCCACAACACGCCCCACGTCGCCCATAGCAACCCACCCCCACATCCACCCCCGACCCAGAACACCGCACCCCTCAACACCCCCCTTGTCACCCATAGCAACCCACTTTCAAACACCCGCCCCCGACCCAAAACACCGCACCCCCCAACAAACCCCACGTCACCCATAGCAACCCACCCACCAACACCCACCCCTGACCCATAGCAACCCACCCCCCAACAGCCGCACCCGACCCAGAACATCCCACCCCCCAACACGCCCTACGTCACCTATAGCAACCCAAAGCCCAACACCCGCCCCCGACCCAGAACATCCCACCCCTCAACACCCCAAACGTGACCCATAACAACCCACCCCTCAACACCCGCCACCGACCCAAAACACCCCACCCCCCAACACGCCCCACGTCACCCATAGGAACCCACCCCCCAACACCCTCCCCCGACCCAGAACACCCCACCCCGCAACACGCCCCACGTCACCTATAGCAACCCAAAGCCCAACACCCGCCCCCGACCCAGAACATCCCACCCCGCAACACCTGCCCCCGACCCAAAACACCCCACCCCTCAACACCCCAAACGTGACCCATAGCAACCCACCCCCCAACACCTGCCCCCGACCCAAAACGCCCCACCCCTCAAAACCCCAAACGTCACCCATAGCATCCTACCCGCCAACACCCGCCACCGACCCAGAACACCCCACCGCCAACACGCTCCACATCACCCATAGCAACCCACCCCCCAACACCCGCCACCGACCCAAAACACCCCACCCCCCCACACGCCCCACTTCACCCATAGCAACCCACCCCCAACACCCACCCCCGACCCATAGCAACCCACCCCCCAACACCCACCCCGACCCAGAACACCCCACCCCCCAACACGCCCCACGTCATCCATAGCAAACCACCCCCCAACACCCGCCCCCACCCAGAACACCGCACCCCCCAACACGCCCCATGTCACTTATAGCAACCCACCCCCAACACGTGCCCCCGACTGAAAAAACCCCAAACCCCAACACGCCCCCGACCCAAAACACCCCACCCCCCAACACCCCTCACGTCACCCATAGCAAACCACCCCCAAATACCCGCCCCCGACCAAAAACACTCCACCACCCAACACGTCCTACGTCACCCATTGCAACCCACTCCCAGCACCCGCCCCCGACCCAGAACACCCCACCCCCCAACACCCGCCCCCGACCCAGAAGACCCCAGCCCCCAACACGCCCCACGTCACCCATACCAACCCATCCCCCAACACCCACCACGTTACCCATAGTAACCCACCTCCCAACACCCGCCCCCGACCCATAGCAACCCACCCCCCAACTCCCGACCCAGACCCAAAACACCCCACCCCCCAACTCGCCCCATGTCACCCATAGCAACCCACGCCCGAACACCCGCCTCCGACCGAGAACACCCCACCTCCCAACACAGGCCCACAACCGAAAACACCCCACCCCCCAACACTCCCCACGACACCCATAGCAACCCACCCCCCAACACTAGCCCCCGACGCAGAACACCCCACCCCCAAACACACCCCACGTCACCCATAGCAACCCACCCGCTAACAGCCACCCCCGACGCAAAACACGCCACCCCCCAACACACCCCACGTCACCCATAGCAACCCACCCCCAATAGCCGCCCCGTACCTAGAACACCCCAGCCCCCAACACAGCCCACGTGACCCATAGCAACCCACCCCCCTACACCCGCCCCCGCCCCAGAACACCCCACCCCCCAACACCCGCCCCCGACCAAAAGCACCCCACCCGCCAACAGGCCCCACGTGACCCATAGCAACCCACCCCCCAACACCCGCCCCTTCCCAATACACCCCACCCCCCAACACGCCCCACATCACACATAGCAACCCACCCCCCAACATCCATCCCCGCCCCATAGCAACCCACCCCCGAACACCCACCCCCGACCCAGAACACCCCACCCCCCAACACGCCCCACGTCACCCATAGCAACCCACCCCCCAACTCCCGCCCCCGACCCAAAACACGCCCACCACCGAACAAACCCCATGTCACCCATAGCAACCCACCCCCCAACACCCAACCCCGACCCATAGCAACCCACCCCGCAACACCCGACTCAGACCCAAAACACCCCACCCCCCCCACACGCCCCACCTCACCCATAGCAACCCACCCCCAAACACCCACCCCGACCCAGAACACCCCACCCCCCAACACGCCCCACGTCACCCATTGCAAACCACCCCCCACCACCCACCCCCGACCCATAGCAACCCACCCCTCAACACACGACTTGTCACCCAGAGCAACCCACCTCCCAACACCCGTCCCAAAACGAAAACACCCCACCCCCAACACGCGCCACGTCATCCATAGCAAACCAACCCACCCCCCAACACGCGCATCCGACTGAAAACACCCCACCCCCCAACACGCCGGCAACCCAGAACACCCCACCCCCCAACACCCGCCCCCGACCCAAAACACCGCACCCCCCAACACACCCCAAGTCACCCATTTCAAGCCCACCTCCCAACACCCACCCCTGACCCATAGCAACCCACCCCCAACAGCCGCCCCTGACCCAGAACACCCCACCCCCCAACACGCCCTACGTCACCTATAGCAACCCACCGCCCAACACCCGCCCCCGACCCAGAACACCCCACCCCGCAACACGCCCCATGTCACCCAGAGCAACCCACCCCCTAACACCAGCCACCAACCCAAAACACCCCACCCCCCAACACGCCCCATGTCACCTATAGCAACCCACCCCCCAACACCTACCCCCGACCCATAGCAACCCATCCCCCAACACCCGCCCCCGACCCAGAATACCCCACCTCCCAACACCGGCCCCCACCGAAAACACCCCATCCCCCAACAAACCCCATGATACCCATAGCAACCCACCCCCCAACACCCGCCCCTGAACACCCCACCCCCAAACACACCCCACGTCACCCATAGATACCCACCCCCCAACACCCACCCCCGACCCATAGCAACCCACCCCCCTACACCCGCCCCCCACCCAGAACACCCCACCCCCAACACGCCCCACGTCACCCATAGCAACCCACCCCCCAACACCCATCCCTGACCCATAGCAACCCGCCCCCCAACACCAGCCCCCGACGCAGAACACCCCACCCCCAAACACATCCCACGTCACCCATAGCAACCCACCCCCTAACAGCCACCCCGACCCAAAACACGCCACCCCCCAACAGGCCCCACGTGACCCATAGCAACCCACCCCCCAACACCCGCCCCTTCCCAATACACCCCACCCCCCAATACGCCCCACGTCACACATAGCAACCCACCTCCCAACATCCATCCCCGCCCCATAGCAACCCACCCCCCAACACCCACCCCCGACCCAGAACACCCCACCCCCCAACACGCCCCACGTCACCCATAGGAACCCACCCCCAACACCCGCCCCCGACCTAGAACACCCCACCCCCCAGCACCCGCCCCCGACCCAGAAGACCCCAGCCCCCAACACGCCCCACGTCACCCATAGCAACCCGTCCCCAACACCCACCACGTTACCCATAGTAACCCACCACCCAACACCCGCCCCGACCCATAGCAACCCACCCCGCAACACCCGACCCAGACCGAAAACACTCCACCCCCCAACTCGCACCACGTCACCTACAGCAACCCACCCCCCAACACCCGCCCCCTACCCAGAACACCCCACCCCCCAACACAGCCCATATCACCCATAGCAACCCACCCCCCAACACCCGCCCCCGACCCATAGCAACCCACCCCCCTACACCCGTCCCCGCCCCAGAACACCCCACCCCCCAACTCCCGCCCCCGACCCAAAACACCCCACCCCCCAACACCCATCCCCGACCCATAGCAACCCACCCCCCAACACCCACCCGCAACCCAGAACACCCCACCCCCCAACACGCCCCACGTCAGCCATAGCAACCCACCGCCCCATACCCACCCCGACCCATGGTAACCCAACCCCCAAAACCCGCCCCCGACCCAGAACACCGCAACCCTCAACACCGCCCACGTCACCCATAGCAACCCACCCCCCAACACCCACCCCAGAACACCCCACCCCCCAACACTCCCCACATCACCCATAGCAAACCACCCCCCAACAACCGCCCCCGACCTATAGCAACCCACCTACGAAAACCGGCCCCCGACCCAAAATACCCCACCCCCCAACACACCCCACGTCACCCATAGCAACCCACCCCCCCATACCCACCCCGACCCATGGAAACCCAACCCCCAAAACCCGCCCCCAACCCAGAACACCCCACCCCTCAACTCCGCCCACGTCACCCATAGCAACCCACCCCCCAACACCCACCCCAGAACACCCCACCCCACAACACTCCCCACATCACCCATAGCAACCCACCCCCCAACACCCGCCCCCGACCCATAGCAACCCACCCCCGAAAACCGGCCCCCGACCCAAAATACCCCACCCCCCAACACGCCCCACGTCACCCATAGCAATCCACTCCCCAACACCCGCCCCCGACCCAGAACACCCCACCCCCCAACACCCGCCCCCATCCAAAAACACCCCACCCCCCAACACGACCCAGGTCACCCATAGCAACCCACCCCCCAACACCCGCCCCCATCCGAAAACACCCCACCCCCCAAGACGCCCGACGTCACCCACAGCAACACAACACCCAACACCCGCCCCCGACCAAGAACACCCCACCCCTCAACACCCGCCCCCGACCCAAAACACCCCACCCCCCAACACCTCCCACGTCACCCATAGCAACCCAACCGCTAACCACCCCCATGTACCCAATAGGAACCCACCCCCCAACACCCGCTCCCGACCCAAAACACCCCACCCCCCGAACACGCTCCACCTCACCTATAGCAACCCACCCCCCATCGTCCGCCCCCAACCCAGAACACCCCACCACCCAACACTCGCCCCCGACCCAAAACACCCCACCCCCCCAAAACTCCCCACGCCACCCATAGGAACCCAACCCCTAATAGCCGCCACCGACCCAAAACACCCCACCCCCCAATACGCCCCATGTCAACCATAGCAACCCACACCCCAACACCCACCTCTGACCTAGAGCAAACCACCTCCCAACACCCGCCCCCGACCTATAACACCTCATCCCCCAACACGCCCCACGTCACCCATAGCAACCCACCCCCCAACACCCACCCCTGACCCATAGCAACCCACCCCCCAAGAGTCGCACCCGACCCAGAACACCCCACCCCCCAACACGCCCTACGTCACCTATAGCAACCCACTGCCCAACACCTGCCCCCGACTCAGAACATCCCACCCCCCAACACCTGCCCCCAACCCAAAACACCCCACCCCTCAACACCCCAAACGTCACCCATAGCAACCCACCCACCAACACCTGCCACCGACCCAAAACACCGCACCCCACAACACGCCCCACGTCCCCCATAGCAACCCATCTAAGAACACCCACCCCCGACCCATAGTAACCCACCCACCAACACCCGCCCCTACCCAGAACAGCCCACACCCCAACAAGCAACACGTCGCCCATAGCAACCCACCCCCCACACCCACCCCCACCCAGAACACCGCACCCCTCAACACCCCCCACTTCAACCATAGCAACCCACTCCCCAACACCCGCCCCCGACCCAGAACACCCCACCCCCAACACCCGCCCCCGACCCAAAACACCGCACCCCCCACCACACCCCACGTCACCCACAGCAACCAACCCCCCAACACCCACCCCTGACCCATAGCAACCCACCCTCAAACAGCCGCACCCGACCCAGAACACCCCACCCCCCAGCACGCCCTACGTCACCTACAGCAACCCACCGCCCAACACCCGCCCCCGACCCAGAACATCCCACCCCCCAACACCTGCCCCCGACCCAAAACGCCCCACCCCTCAAAACCCCAAACGTCACCCATAGCATCCTACCCGCCAACACCCGCCACCGACCCAGAACACCCCACCGCCAACACGCTCCACATCACCCATAGCAACCCACCCCCCAACACCCGCCACCGACCCAAAACACCCCACCCCCCCACACGCCCCACTTCACCCATAGCAACCCACCCCCAACACCCACCCCCGACCCATAGCAACCCACCCCCCAACACCCACCCCGACCCAGAACACCCCACCCCCCAACACGCCCCACGTCATCCATAGCAAACCACCCCCCAACACCCGCCCCCACCCAGAACACCGCACCCCCCAACACGCCCCATGTCACTTATAGCAACCCACCCCCAACACGTGCCCCCGACTGAAAAAACCCCAAACCCCAACACGCCCCCGACCCAAAACACCCCACCCCCCAACACCCCTCACGTCACCCATAGCAAACCACCCCCAAATACCCGCCCCCGACCAAAAACACTCCACCACCCAACACGTCCTACGTCACCCATTGCAACCCACTCCCAGCACCCGCCCCCGACCCAGAACACCCCACCCCCCAACACCCGCCCCCGACCCAGAAGACCCCAGCCCCCAACACGCCCCACGTCACCCATACCAACCCATCCCCCAACACCCACCACGTTACCCATAGTAACCCACCCCCCAACACCCGCCCCCGACCAAAAAAAACACTCCAAACCCCAACACACCCCAAGTCACCCATAGCAACCCACCCACCAACACATATCCCCGACCCATAGCAACCCACTCCCCAATACCCGCCCCCGACCCAGAACACCCCACCCCCAACACCCGCCCCCGACCAAAAACATCGCAACCCCCAACACACCCCAAGTCACCCATAGCAACCCACCCCCCAACACCCGCCCCCAACCCAGAACAACCCACCTCCCAACACCCACCCCGACCCAAAACACCCCAACCCCCAACACCCGCCCCGACACAAAATACCCCACCCCCAACACGCCCCACGTCACCCACAGCAACCCAACCCCCAACACCCACCCTAGACCCATAGCAACCCACCCCCCAACACCCGCCCCCTACCCAAAACACCGCACCCCCAAAAACTGCCCACGACCCAAAACACCCCACCCTCAACAACCCCCACGTCACCCATGGTAACCCACCCCCCAACACCCGCCCCCGACCCAAAGCAACCCACCCCCCAACACCTACCCCCGACCCAGAACACTCCACCCCGCAACACCCCCCACATCACCCATAGCAACCCACCCCCCAACACCCGCCCCCAACCCAGAACACCCCAACCCCCAACCCCCGCCCCTGACACAAAAGACCCCACCCCCACACGCCCCACGTCACCCACAGCAACCCAACCCCCAACCCCCACCCTAGACCCATAGCAACCCACCCCCCAAGAGTCGCACCCGACCCAGAACACCCCACCCCCCAACACGCCCTACGTCACCTATAGCAACCCACTGCCCAACACCTGCCCCCGACTCAGAACATCCCACCCCCCAACACCTGCCCCCAACCCAAAACACCCCACCCCTCAACACCCCAAACGTCACCCATAGCAACCCACCCACCAACACCTGCCACCGACCCAAAACACCGCACCCCACAACACGCCCCACGTCCCCCATAGCAACCCATCTAAGAACACCCACCCCCGACCCATAGTAACCCACCCACCAACACCCGCCCCTACCCAGAACAGCCCACACCCCAACAAGCAACACGTCGCCCATAGCAACCCACCCCCCACACCCACCCCCCACCCAGAACACCGCACCCCTCAACACCCCCCACTTCAACCATAGCAACCCACTCCCCAACACCCGCCCCCGACCCAGAACACCCCACCCCCAACACCCGCCCCCGACCCAAAACACCGCACCCCCCACCACACCCCACGTCACCCACAGCAACCAACCCCCCAACACCCACCCCTGACCCATAGCAACCCACCCTCAAACAGCCGCACCCGACCCAGAACACCCCACCCCCCAGCACGCCCTACGTCACCTACAGCAACCCACCGCCCAACACCCGCCCCCGACCCAGAACATCCCACCCCCCAACACCTGCCCCCGACCCAAAACGCCCCACCCCTCAAAACCCCAAACGTCACCCATAGCATCCTACCCGCCAACACCCGCCACCGACCCAGAACACCCCACCGCCAACACGCTCCACATCACCCATAGCAACCCACCCCCCAACACCCGCCACCGACCCAAAACACCCCACCCCCCCACACGCCCCACTTCACCCATAGCAACCCACCCCCAACACCCACCCCCGACCCATAGCAACCCACCCCCCAACACCCACCCCGACCCAGAACACCCCACCCCCCAACACGCCCCACGTCATCCATAGCAAACCACCCCCCAACACCCGCCCCCACCCAGAACACCGCACCCCCCAACACGCCCCATGTCACTTATAGCAACCCACCCCCAACACGTGCCCCCGACTGAAAAAACCCCAAACCCCAACACGCCCCCGACCCAAAACACCCCACCCCCCAACACCCCTCACGTCACCCATAGCAAACCACCCCCAAATACCCGCCCCCGACCAAAAACACTCCACCACCCAACACGTCCTACGTCACCCATTGCAACCCACTCCCAGCACCCGCCCCCGACCCAGAACACCCCACCCCCCAACACCCGCCCCCGACCCAGAAGACCCCAGCCCCCAACACGCCCCACGTCACCCATACCAACCCATCCCCCAACACCCACCACGTTACCCATAGTAACCCACCCCCCAACACCCGCCCCCGACCAAAAAAAACACTCCAAACCCCAACACACCCCAAGTCACCCATAGCAACCCACCCACCAACACATATCCCCGACCCATAGCAACCCACTCCCCAATACCCGCCCCCGACCCAGAACACCCCACCCCCAACACCCGCCCCCGACCAAAAACATCGCACCCCCCAACACACCCCAAGTCACCCATAGCAACCCACCCCCCAACACCCGCCCCCAACCCAGAACAACCCACCTCCCAACACCCACCCCGACCCAAAACACCCCAACCCCCAACACCCGCCCCGACACAAAATACCCCACCCCCAACACGCCCCACGTCACCCACAGCAACCCAACCCCCAACACCCACCCTAGACCCATAGCAACCCACCCCCCAACACCCGCCCCCTACCCAAAACACCGCACCCCCAAAAACTGCCCACGACCCAAAACACCCCACCCTCAACAACCCCCACGTCACCCATGGTAACCCACCCCCCAACACCCGCCCCCGACCCAAAGCAACCCACCCCCCAACACCTACCCCCGACCCAGAACACTCCACCCCGCAACACCCCCCACATCACCCATAGCAACCCACCCCCCAACACCCGCCCCCAACCCAGAACACCCCAACCCCCAACCCCCGCCCCTGACACAAAAGACCCCACCCCCACACGCCCCACGTCACCCACAGCAACCCAACCCCCAACCCCCACCCTAGACCCATAGCAACCCACCCCCCAACACCCGCCCCCGACCCAAAACACCGCACCCCCAAAAACTGCCCACGACCCAAAACACCCCACCCTCAACAACCCCCACGTCACCCATGGTAACCCACCCCCCCAACACCCGCCCCTGACCCAGAGCAACCCACCCCCCAACACCCACCCCCGACCCAGAACCATCCACCCCGCAACACGCCCCACGTCAACTATAGCATCCGACCCCCCAACACCCACCCCCAACCCATAGCAACACACCCCTCAACACCCCCCACATCACCCATAGCAACCCACCCCCCAACACCCGCCCCCAACCCAGAACACCCCACCCCTCCACACCCGCCCCCGACCCAGAACACCCCACCTTTCAACACCACCCATGTCACCCACAGCAACCCACACCCCAACACCCGCCCCTGACCCAGAACAGCCCACCCCTCAACACCCGCCCCCGACCCAAAACACCCCACCCCCCAACACCACCTACGTCATCCTTAGCAACCCACCCCCAACACCCGCCCCGACGCATAACACCCCACCCCCAACACCCGCCCCAACCAAGAACACCCCACCCCCCAACACGCCCCACGTCACCCATAGCAACCCACCCCCCATCATCCGAACCCCAAACCAGAACACCCCACCCCCCAACACCCGCCCCCGACCCAAAACACCCTACCCCCCAACACGCCCCACGTCACCTATAGGAACCCACCCCCTAATACCCTCACCGACCCAAAACACCCCACCCCCCAACATGCCCCATGTCACCCACAGCAACCCACCCCCCAACACCCACCCCTGACCCAGAGTAAACCACCCCCCAACACCCGCCCTCGAGCTATAACACCCCATCCCCCAACACGCCCCACGTCACCCATAGCAACCCACCGCCCAACACCTGGCCCCGACCCAGAACACCCCACCTTCCAACACCTGCCCCCAACCCAAAACACCCCACCCCTCAACACCCCATACGTCACCCATAGCAACCCACCCCCCAACACCCGCCCCCGACCCAAAAGACCCCACCCCCCAACACGCCCCACGTCACCCATAGCAACCCACCCCCCAACACCCACCCTAGAGCCATAGCAACCCACCCCGCAACACCCGCCCCCGACCCAAAATACCACACTCCTCCACACCCGCCCCCCGACCCAGAACACCCCACCTTTCAACACCACCCATGTCACCCACAGCAACCCACACCCCAACACCCGCCCCCGACCCAGAACAGCCCACCCCCCAACACCCGCCCCTGACCGAAAACACCCCACCCCCCAAATCACCCATAGCAACCCACGCCCAACATCCGCCCCGGCCCAAAACACCCCACCCACCAACAACCGCCCCCGACCGAAAACACCCCACCCCCCAAGTCACCCATAGGAACCCACCCCCCATCATCCGCCCCAACGCAGAACACTCTACCCCCCAACACCCGCCCCGACCCAAAACACCCCACCCCCCAACACGCCCCACGTCACCCATAGCAACCCACCCCCCAATACCCACCCCGACCCATTGTAACCCAACCCCCAAAACCCGCCCCCGACCCAGAACACCCCACCCCTCAACACCCCCCAACGTCACCCATAGCAACTCACACCCTAACACCCACCCCAGAACACCCCACCCCCCAACACCCGCCCCCGACCCAGAACACCCCACCCCCCAACACTCGCCCCCATCCGAAAACACCCCACCCCCCAAGACAACCCACGTCACCCACAACAGCACACCACCCAACACCCGCCCCCGACCAAGAACACCCCACCCGCCAACACCCGCCCCCGACCCAAAACACCCCACCCCCAACACCCCCCACGTCACCGATACCAACCCAACCCCTAACAACCCCCATGTCACCCATAGGATCCCACCCCCCAACACCCGCCCCCGACCCAAAACACCCCACCCCCCAACACGCTCCACGTCACCCATAGAACTCACTCCCCAAAACCCACCCTAGACCCATAGCAACCCACCCCCCAACACCCGCCCCCGACCCAGAACACCCCACCCCTCCACACCCGCCCCGGACCCAGAACACCCCACCTTTCAACACCACCCATGTCACCCACAGCAACCCACACCCCAACACCCGCCCCCAACCCAGAACACCCCACCCCCCAACACGCCCCACGTCACCCATAGCAACCCACCCCCCATCATCCGCCCCGAACCCAGAACAGCCCACCCCCCAACACCCGCCCCCGACCCAAAACACCCCACCCCCCAACACCCCCTACATCACCCATAGCAACCCATCCCCAACACCCGCCCCGACCCATAACACCCCACCCTACAACACCCGCCCCCCAACCAAGAGCACCCCACCCTCCAACACCTGCCCCCGACCGATAACACCCCACCCCCCATCACCCGCCCCCGACCCAGAAAAGCCCACCCCCCAACACCCAACCCCGACCCATAGCAACCCACCCCCCAACACCCACCCCCGACCCATAGCAACACACCCCTCAACAGCCCCCACATCACGCATAGCAACCCACCCCCCAACACCCGCCCGCAACCCAGAACACCCCACCCCCAAAACCCGCGCCCGACCCAGAACACCCCACTTCCCAACACCAGCCCCCGACCTATAGCAACCCACCCCCAACACCCGCCCCCGACCCAGAACACCCCAAACTTCAACACCCCCCACATCACCCATAGCAACCTATCCCCCAACACCCGACCGCGACCCAGAACACCCCACCTCCCAACACCCGCCCCGACACATAGCAACCTACCCCAACACCCGCCCCGACCAATAACACCCCACCCCCAACACCCGCCCCCAACCAAGAACACCCCACCCTCCAACACCCGCCCCCGACCCAAAACACCCTACACCCAACACCCCCTACGTCACCCATAGCAACCCACCCCACAACACCCACCCCGACCCAAAAAACCCAACCCCCCAACACGCCCCACGTCACCCATAGCAACCCACCCCCATCATCCGCCCCCCAAGCCAGAACACCCCACCCCCCCAACACCCGCCCCCGACACAAAACACCACACCCCCCAACACGCCCCACGTCACCCATAGCAACCCACCCCCCATCATCCGCCCCCAACCCAGAACACCCCACCCCCCCAACACCCGCCCCCGACCCAAAACACCCCACCCCCCAACACGCCCCATGTCACCCATAGCAACCCACCCCTCAACACCCACACCGACCCAAAACACCCAACCCCCCAATACGCCCCACGTCACCCACAGGAAACCACCCCCTAATACCCGCCACCGACCCAAAACACCCCACCCCATGTCACCCATAGCAACCCACCCCCCAACACCCAACCCTGACCCATAGCAAACCACCCCCAACACCCGCCCCCGACCCATAGCAAACCACCCCTCAACACCCGCCCCCGACCCATACCAACCCACCCCCCTACACCCGTCCCCGCCCCAGAACACCCCACCCCCCAACACCCGCCCCCGACCCAAAACACCCCACCCCCCAACACGCCCCACGTCAACTATAGCATCCGACCCCCCAACACCCACCCCCAACCCATAGCAACACACCCCTCAACACCCCCCACATCACCCATAGCAACCCACCCCCCAACACCCGCCCCCAACCCAGAACACCCCACCCCTCCACACCCGCCCCCGACCCAGAACACCCCACCTTTCAACACCACCCATGTCACCCACAGCAACCCACACCCCAACACCCGCCCCTGACCCAGAACAGCCCACCCCTCAACACCCGCCCCCGACCCAAAACACCCCACCCCCCAACACCACCTACGTCATCCTTAGCAACCCACCCCCAACACCCGCCCCGACGCATAACACCCCACCCCCAACACCCGCCCCAACCAAGAACACCCCACCCCCCAACACGCCCCACGTCACCCATAGCAACCCACCCCCCATCATCCGAACCCCAAACCAGAACACCCCACCCCCCAACACACGCCCCCGACCCAAAACACCCTACCCCCCAACACGCCCCACGTCACCTATAGGAACCCACCCCCTAATACCCTCACCGACCCAAAACACCCCACCCCCCAACATGCCCCATGTCACCCACAGCAACCCACCCCCCAACACCCACCCCTGACCCAGAGTAAACCACCCCCCAACACCCGCCCTCGAGCTATAACACCCCATCCCCCAACACGCCCCACGTCACCCATAGCAACCCACCGCCCAACACCTGGCCCCGACCCAGAACACCCCACCTTCCAACACCTGCCCCCAACCCAAAACACCCCACCCCTCAACACCCCATACGTCACCCATAGCAACCCACCCCCCAACACCCGCCCCCGACCCAAAAGACCCCACCCCCCAACACGCCCCACGTCACCCATAGCAACCCACCCCCCAACACCCACCCTAGAGCCATAGCAACCCACCCCGCAACACCCGCCCCCGACCCAAAATACCACACTCCTCCACACCCGCCCCCCAACCCAGAACACCCCACCTTTCAACACCACCCATGTCACCCACAGCAACCCACACCCCAACACCCGCCCCCGACCCAGAACAGCCCACCCCCCAACACCCGCCCCTGACCGAAAACACCCCACCCCCCAAATCACCCATAGCAACCCACGCCCAACATCCGCCCCGGCCCAAAACACCCCACCCCCCAACACCCGCCCCTGACCGAAAACACCCCACCCCCCAAGTCACCCATAGGAACCCACCCCCCATCATCCGCCCCAACGCAGAACACTCTACCCCCCAACACCCGCCCCGACCCAAAACACCCCACCCCCCAACACGCCCCACGTCACCCATAGCAACCCACCCCCCAATACCCACCCCGACCCATTGTAACCCAACCCCCAAAACCCGCCCCCGACCCAGAACACCCCACCCCTCAACACCCCCCAACGTCACCCATAGCAACTCACACCCTAACACCCACCCCAGAACACCCCACCCCCCAACACCTGCCCCCGACCCAAAACACACCACCCCCCAACACTCCCCACGTCACCCATAGCAACCCACCCCCCAACACCCGCCCCCGACCCAGAACACCCCACCCCCCAACACTCGCCCCTATCCGAAAACACCCCACCCCCCAAGACAACCCACGTCACCCACAACAGCACACCACCCAACACCCGCCCCCGACCAAGAACACCCCACCCGCCAACACCCGCCCCCGACCCAAAACACCCCACCCCCAACACCCCCCACGTCACCCATACCAACCCAACCCCTAACAACCCCCATGTCACCCATAGGATCCCACCCCCCAACACCCACCCACGACCCATAGCAACCCACCCCCCAACACCCGCCCCCGACCCAAAACACCCCACCCCCCAACACGCCCCACCTCACCCAGAGCAACCCACCCCTAACACCAGCCACCGACCCAAAACACCCCACCCCCCAACAAGCCCCATGTCACCTATAGCAACCCACCCCCAACACCCACCCCCGACCCATAGCAACCCACGCCCCCAACACCCGCCCCCGACCCAGAACACCCCACCTCCCAACACCGGCCCCCAACCGAAAACACCCCAACCCCCAACACTCCCCACGACACCCATAGCAACCCACCCCCCAACACCAGCCCCTGACCCAGAACACCCGAGCCCCAAACACACCCCACGTCACCCATAGCAACCCACCCCCCAACAGCCACCCCCGACCCAAAACACCCCACCCCGCAACACGCCCCACGTCACCCGTAGCAACCCACCCCCCAACAGCCGCCCCCGACCCAAAACACCCCACCCCCCAACACCCACCCCCGACCCATAGCAACCCACCCCCCAACACCCACCCCCGACCCATAGCAACCCACCCCCCAACACCCGCCCCGACCCAGAACACCCCACCCCCCAACGCGCCCCACGTCGCCCATAGCAACCCACCTCCGAACACCCACCCCCGACCCATAGCAACCCACCCCCCAACACCCGCCCCGACCCAGAACACCGCACCCCTCAACACCCTCCACGTCACCCATAGCAACCCACTCCCCAACAGACGCCCCCGACCCAGAACACCCCACCCCCAACACCCGCCCCCCACCCAAAACACCGCACCCCCCAACACACCCCACGTCACCCATAGCAACCCACCCCCCAACAGATACCCCCGACCCAAAACACGCCACCCCCCAACACACCCCACGTCACACATAGCAACCCACTCCCCAACACCCACCCCCGACCCAAAACACCCCACCCCGCAACACGCCCCACGTCAGCCGTAGCAACCCACCCCCCAACAGCCGCTCCCGACCCAAAACTCCCCACCCCACTACACGCCCCACGTCCCCCATAGCAACCCACCTCCGAACACCCGCCCCCGACCCAGAACACCCCACCCCTCCACACCCGCCACCTACCCAGAATACCCCACCCTTCAACACCACCCATGTCACCCAAAGCAACCCACACCCCAACACCCGCCCCGATCCAGAACAGCCCACGCCCCAACACCCGCCCCGACCCAAAACACCCCGCCCCCCAACACCCCCTACGTCACCCATAGCAAGCCACCCCCAACACCCGCCCCGACCCATAACACCCCACCCCCCAACACCCGCCCCCAAACCAGAACACCCCACCCCCCAACACCCCCCACGTCAGCCACAGCAACCCACCCCCCAACACCGACCCCGACCCAAAACACCCCAACCCCAACAGCCGCCCCTGACCCAAAACACCCCTCCCCCCAACACGCCCCACGTCACCCATAGGAACCCACCCCCTAACACCCACCCCCGACCCAAAAGACCCCATCCCCAACTAGCCCCAGGTCACCCAGAGTAACCCACCCCCCAATACCCACCCCGACCCACTGTAACCCAACCCCCAGAAGCCGCCCCCGACCCAGAACACCCCACCCCTCAACACGCCTCACGTCACCCATAGCAACTCACATCCCAACACCAGCCCCAGAACACCCCACCCCCCAACACCCGCCCCCGACCCGAAACACACCACGCCCAAACACTCCCCACATCACCGATAGCAACCCAACCCCCAACACCTGCCCCCGACCCAAAACACACCACCCCCCAACAAGCCGCACGTCACCCATACCAACCCACGCCCAACACCCGCCCCGACCCATAACACCCCAACCCCAACACCCACCCCCAACCAAGAACACCCCACCCCCCAACACCCCCCACGTCACCCATAGCAACCCACCGCACAACAGCCACCTCGACCCAAAACACCCCACCCCCCAACACGCCCCACTTCACCCATAGGAACCCACCCCCCATCATCCGCCCCCAACCCAGAACACCCCACCCCACAACACCCGCCCCGCCCCGAAACACCCCACCCCCCAACACCCGCCCCCGACCCAAAACACCCCACCCCCCAACACCCCCCACGTCACCCATAGCAACCCAACCCCTAACAACTCCCATGTCACCCATAGGAACCCAGACCCCAACACCCACCCACGACGCATAGCAACCCACCCCCCAACACCCGCCCCCGACCCAAAACACCCCACCCTCCCAACATGCCCCACCTCACCCATAGCAACCCACCCCCCATCATCCACCCCCGACCCAGAACACCACACCCCCCAACACGCCCCATCTCACTCAGAGCAACCCACCCCCTAACACCAGCCACCGACCCAAAACACCCCACCCCCCAACAAGCCCCATGTCACGTATAGCAACCCACCCCCCAACACCCACCCCCGACCCATAGCAACCCACCCTCCAACACCCGCCCCTGACCCAGAACACCCCACCTCCCAACACCGGCCCCCAACCGAAAATACCCCACCCCCCAACACACCCCACGACACCCATAGCAACCCACCCCCCAACACCCGCCCCCGACCCAGAACATCCCACCCCCCAACACCTGCCCCCGACCCAAAACGCCCCACCCCTCAAAACCCCAAACGTCACCCATAGCATCCTACCCGCCAACACCCGCCACCGACCCAGAACACCCCACCGCCAACACGCTCCACATCACCCATAGCAACCCACCCCCCAACACCCGCCACCGACCCAAAACACCCCACCCCCCCACACGCCCCACTTCACCCATAGCAACCCACCCCCAACACCCACCCCCGACCCATAGCAACCCACCCCCCAACACCCACCCCGACCCAGAACACCCCACCCCCCAACACGCCCCACGTCATCCATAGCAAACCACCCCCCAACACCCGCCCCCACCCAGAACACCGCACCCCCCAACACGCCCCATGTCACTTATAGCAACCCACCCCCAACACGTGCCCCCGACTGAAAAAACCCCAAACCCCAACACGCCCCCGACCCAAAACACCCCACCCCCCAACACCCCTCACGTCACCCATAGCAAACCACCCCCAAATACCCGCCCCCGACCAAAAACACTCCACCACCCAACACGTCCTACGTCACCCATTGCAACCCACTCCCAGCACCCGCCCCCGACCCAGAACACCCCACCCCCCAACACCCGCCCCCGACCCAGAAGACCCCAGCCCCCAACACGCCCCACGTCACCCATACCAACCCATCCCCCAACACCCACCACGTTACCCATAGTAACCCACCCCCCAACACCCGCCCCCGACCAAAAAAAACACTCCAAACCCCAACACACCCCAAGTCACCCATAGCAACCCACCCACCAACACATATCCCCGACCCATAGCAACCCACTCCCCAATACCCGCCCCCGACCCAGAACACCCCACCCCCAACACCCGCCCCCGACCAAAAACATCGCACCCCCCAACACACCCCAAGTCACCCATAGCAACCCACCCCCCAACACCCGCCCCCAACCCAGAACAACCCACCTCCCAACACCCACCCCGACCCAAAACACCCCAACCCCCAACACCCGCCCCGACACAAAATACCCCACCCCCAACACGCCCCACGTCACCCACAGCAACCCAACCCCCAACACCCACCCTAGACCCATAGCAACCCACCCCCCAACACCCGCCCCCTACCCAAAACACCGCACCCCCAAAAACTGCCCACGACCCAAAACACCCCACCCTCAACAACCCCCACGTCACCCATGGTAACCCACCCCCCAACACCCGCCCCCGACCCAAAGCAACCCACCCCCCAACACCTACCCCCGACCCAGAACACTCCACCCCGCAACACCCCCCACATCACCCATAGCAACCCACCCCCCAACACCCGCCCCCAACCCAGAACACCCCAACCCCCAACCCCCGCCCCTGACACAAAAGACCCCACCCCCACACGCCCCACGTCACCCACAGCAACCCAACCCCCAACCCCCACCCTAGACCCATAGCAACCCACCCCCCAACACCCGCCCCCGACCCAAAACACCGCACCCCCAAAAACTGCCCACGACCCAAAACACCCCACCCTCAACAACCCCCACGTCACCCATGGTAACCCACCCCCCCAACACCCGCCCCTGACCCAGAGCAACCCACCCCCCAACACCCACCCCCGACCCAGAACCATCCACCCCGCAACACGCCCCACGTCAACTATAGCATCCGACCCCCCAACACCCACCCCCAACCCATAGCAACACACCCCTCAACACCCCCCACATCACCCATAGCAACCCACCCCCCAACACCCGCCCCCAACCCAGAACACCCCACCCCTCCACACCCGCCCCCGACCCAGAACACCCCACCTTTCAACACCACCCATGTCACCCACAGCAACCCACACCCCAACACCCGCCCCTGACCCAGAACAGCCCACCCCTCAACACCCGCCCCCGACCCAAAACACCCCACCCCCCAACACCACCTACGTCATCCTTAGCAACCCACCCCCAACACCCGCCCCGACGCATAACACCCCACCCCCAACACCCGCCCCAACCAAGAACACCCCACCCCCCAACACGCCCCACGTCACCCATAGCAACCCACCCCCCATCATCCGAACCCCAAACCAGAACACCCCACCCCCCAACACCCGCCCCCGACCCAAAACACCCTACCCCCCAACACGCCCCACGTCACCTATAGGAACCCACCCCCTAATACCCTCACCGACCCAAAACACCCCACCCCCCAACATGCCCCATGTCACCCACAGCAACCCACCCCCCAACACCCACCCCTGACCCAGAGTAAACCACCCCCCAACACCCGCCCTCGAGCTATAACACCCCATCCCCCAACACGCCCCACGTCACCCATAGCAACCCACCGCCCAACACCTGGCCCCGACCCAGAACACCCCACCTTCCAACACCTGCCCCCAACCCAAAACACCCCACCCCTCAACACCCCATACGTCACCCATAGCAACCCACCCCCCAACACCCGCCCCCGACCCAAAAGACCCCACCCCCCAACACGCCCCACGTCACCCATAGCAACCCACCCCCCAACACCCACCCTAGAGCCATAGCAACCCACCCCGCAACACCCGCCCCCGACCCAAAATACCACACTCCTCCACACCCGCCCCCCGACCCAGAACACCCCACCTTTCAACACCACCCATGTCACCCACAGCAACCCACACCCCAACACCCGCCCCCGACCCAGAACAGCCCACCCCCCAACACCCGCCCCTGACCGAAAACACCCCACCCCCCAAATCACCCATAGCAACCCACGCCCAACATCCGCCCCGGCCCAAAACACCCCACCCACCAACAACCGCCCCCGACCGAAAACACCCCACCCCCCAAGTCACCCATAGGAACCCACCCCCCATCATCCGCCCCAACGCAGAACACTCTACCCCCCAACACCCGCCCCGACCCAAAACACCCCACCCCCCAACACGCCCCACGTCACCCATAGCAACCCACCCCCCAATACCCACCCCGACCCATTGTAACCCAACCCCCAAAACCCGCCCCCGACCCAGAACACCCCACCCCTCAACACCCCCCAACGTCACCCATAGCAACTCACACCCTAACACCCACCCCAGAACACCCCACCCCCCAACACCCGCCCCCGACCCAGAACACCCCACCCCCCAACACTCGCCCCCATCCGAAAACACCCCACCCCCCAAGACAACCCACGTCACCCACAACAGCACACCACCCAACACCCGCCCCCGACCAAGAACACCCCACCCGCCAACACCCGCCCCCGACCCAAAACACCCCACCCCCAACACCCCCCACGTCACCGATACCAACCCAACCCCTAACAACCCCCATGACACCCATAGGATCCCACCCCCCAACACCCGCCCCCGACCCAAAACACCCCACCCCCCAACACGCTCCACGTCACCCATAGAACTCACTCCCCAAAACCCACCCTAGACCCATAGCAACCCACCCCCCAACACCCGCCCCCGACCCAGAACACCCCACCCCTCCACACCCGCCCCGGACCCAGAACACCCCACCTTTCAACACCACCCATGTCACCCACAGCAACCCACACCCCAACACCCGCCCCCAACCCAGAACACCCCACCCCCCAACACGCCCCACGTCACCCATAGCAACCCACCCCCCATCATCCGCCCCGAACCCAGAACAGCCCACCCCCCAACACCCGCCCCCGACCCAAAACACCCCACCCCCCAACACCCCCTACATCACCCATAGCAACCCATCCCCAACACCCGCCCCGACCCATAACACCCCACCCTACAACACCCGCCCCCCAACCAAGAGCACCCCACCCTCCAACACCTGCCCCCGACCGATAACACCCCACCCCCCATCACCCGCCCCCGACCCAGAAAAGCCCACCCCCCAACACCCAACCCCGACCCATAGCAACCCACCCCCCAACACCCACCCCCGACCCATAGCAACACACCCCTCAACAGCCCCCACATCACGCATAGCAACCCACCCCCCAACACCCGCCCGCAACCCAGAACACCCCACCCCCAAAACCCGCGCCCGACCCAGAACACCCCACTTCCCAACACCAGCCCCCGACCTATAGCAACCCACCCCCAACACCCGCCCCCGACCCAGAACACCCCAAACTTCAACACCCCCCACATCACCCATAGCAACCTATCCCCCAACACCCGACCGCGACCCAGAACACCCCACCTCCCAACACCCGCCCCGACACATAGCAACCTACCCCAACACCCGCCCCGACCAATAACACCCCACCCCCAACACCCGCCCCCAACCAAGAACACCCCACCCTCCAACACCCGCCCCCGACCCAAAACACCCTACACCCAACACCCCCTACGTCACCCATAGCAACCCACCCCACAACACCCACCCCGACCCAAAAAACCCAACCCCCCAACACGCCCCACGTCACCCATAGCAACCCACCCCCATCATCCGCCCCCCAAGCCAGAACACCCCACCCCCCCAACACCCGCCCCCGACACAAAACACCACACCCCCCAACACGCCCCACGTCACCCATAGCAACCCACCCCCCATCATCCGCCCCCAACCCAGAACACCCCACCCCCCCAACACCCGCCCCCGACCCAAAACACCCCACCCCCCAACACGCCCCATGTCACCCATAGCAACCCACCCCTCAACACCCACACCGACCCAAAACACCCAACCCCCCAATACGCCCCACGTCACCCACAGGAACCCACCCCCTAATACCCGCCACCGACCCAAAACACCCCACCCCATGTCACCCATAGCAACCCACCCCCCAACACCCAACCCTGACCCATAGCAAACCACCCCCAACACCCGCCCCCGACCCATAGCAAACCACCCCTCAACACCCGCCCCCGACCCATACCAACCCACCCCCCTACACCCGTCCCCGCCCCAGAACACCCCACCCCCCAACACCCGCCCCCGACCCAAAACACCCCACCCCCCAACACGCCCCACGTCAACTATAGCATCCGACCCCCCAACACCCACCCCCAACCCATAGCAACACACCCCTCAACACCCCCCACATCACCCATAGCAACCCACCCCCCAACACCCGCCCCCAACCCAGAACACCCCACCCCTCCACACCCGCCCCCGACCCAGAACACCCCACCTTTCAACACCACCCATGTCACCCACAGCAACCCACACCCCAACACCCGCCCCTGACCCAGAACAGCCCACCCCTCAACACCCGCCCCCGACCCAAAACACCCCACCCCCCAACACCACCTACGTCATCCTTAGCAACCCACCCCCAACACCCGCCCCGACGCATAACACCCCACCCCCAACACCCGCCCCAACCAAGAACACCCCACCCCCCAACACGCCCCACGTCACCCATAGCAACCCACCCCCCATCATCCGAACCCCAAACCAGAACACCCCACCCCCCAACACACGCCCCCGACCCAAAACACCCTACCCCCCAACACGCCCCACGTCACCTATAGGAACCCACCCCCTAATACCCTCACCGACCCAAAACACCCCACCCCCCAACATGCCCCATGTCACCCACAGCAACCCACCCCCCAACACCCACCCCTGACCCAGAGTAAACCACCCCCCAACACCCGCCCTCGAGCTATAACACCCCATCCCCCAACACGCCCCACGTCACCCATAGCAACCCACCGCCCAACACCTGGCCCCGACCCAGAACACCCCACCTTCCAACACCTGCCCCCAAACCAAAACACCCCACCCCTCAACACCCCATACGTCACCCATAGCAACCCACCCCCCAACACCCGCCCCCGACCCAAAAGACCCCACCCCCCAACACGCCCCACGTCACCCATAGCAACCCACCCCCCAACACCCACCCTAGAGCCATAGCAACCCACCCCGCAACACCCGCCCCCGACCCAAAATACCACACTCCTCCACACCCGCCCCCCAACCCAGAACACCCCACCTTTCAACACCACCCATGTCACCCACAGCAACCCACACCCCAACACCCGCCCCCGACCCAGAACAGCCCACCCCCCAACACCCGCCCCTGACCGAAAACACCCCACCCCCCAAATCACCCATAGCAACCCACGCCCAACATCCGCCCCGGCCCAAAACACCCCACCCCCCAACACCCGCCCCTGACCGAAAACACCCCACCCCCCAAGTCACCCATAGGAACCCACCCCCCATCATCCGCCCCAACGCAGAACACTCTACCCCCCAACACCCGCCCCGACCCAAAACACCCCACCCCCCAACACGCCCCACGTCACCCATAGCAACCCACCCCCCAATACCCACCCCGACCCATTGTAACCCAACCCCCAAAACCCGCCCCCGACCCAGAACACCCCACCCCTCAACACCCCCCAACGTCACCCATAGCAACTCACACCCTAACACCCACCCCAGAACACCCCACCCCCCAACACCTGCCCCCGACCCAAAACACACCACCCCCCAACACTCCCCACGTCACCCATAGCAACCCACCCCCCAACACCCGCCCCCGACCCAGAACACCCCACCCCCCAACACTCGCCCCTATCCGAAAACACCCCACCCCCCAAGACAACCCACGTCACCCACAACAGCACACCACCCAACACCCGCCCCCGACCAAGAACACCCCACCCGCCAACACCCGCCCCCGACCCAAAACACCCCACCCCCAACACCCCCCACGTCACCCATACCAACCCAACCCCTAACAACCCCCATGTCACCCATAGGATCCCACCCCCCAACACCCACCCACGACCCATAGCAACCCACCCCCCAACACCCGCCCCCGACCCAAAACACCCCACCCCCCAACACGCCCCACCTCACCCAGAGCAACCCACCCCTAACACCAGCCACCGACCCAAAACACCCCACCCCCCAACAAGCCCCATGTCACCTATAGCAACCCACCCCCAACACCCACCCCCGACCCATAGCAACCCACGCCCCCAACACCCGCCCCCGACCCAGAACACCCCACCTCCCAACACCGGCCCCCAACCGAAAACACCCCAACCCCCAACACTCCCCACGACACCCATAGCAACCCACCCCCCAACACCAGCCCCTGACCCAGAACACCCGAGCCCCAAACACACCCCACGTCACCCATAGCAACCCACCCCCCAACAGCCACCCCCGACCCAAAACACCCCACCCCGCAACACGCCCCACGTCACCCGTAGCAACCCACCCCCCAACAGCCGCCCCCGACCCAAAACACCCCACCCCCCAACACCCACCCCCGACCCATAGCAACCCACCCCCCAACACCCACCCCCGACCCATAGCAACCCACCCCCCAACACCCGCCCCGACCCAGAACACCCCACCCCCCAACGCGCCCCACGTCGCCCATAGCAACCCACCTCCGAACACCCACCCCCGACCCATAGCAACCCACCCCCCAACACCCGCCCCGACCCAGAACACCGCACCCCTCAACACCCCCCACGTCACCCATAGCAACCCACTCCCCAACAGACGCCCCCGACCCAGAACACCCCACCCCCAACACCCGCCCCCCACCCAAAACACCGCACCCCCCAACACACCCCACGTCACCCATAGCAACCCACCCCCCAACAGATACCCCCGACCCAAAACACGCCACCCCCCAACACACCCCACGTCACACATAGCAACCCACTCCCCAACACCCACCCCCGACCCAAAACACCCCACCCCGCAACACGCCCCACGTCAGCCGTAGCAACCCACCCCCCAACAGCCGCTCCCGACCCAAAACTCCCCACCCCACTACACGCCCCACGTCCCCCATAGCAACCCACCTCCGAACACCCGCCCCCGACCCAGAACACCCCACCCCTCCACACCCGCCACCTACCCAGAATACCCCACCCTTCAACACCACCCATGTCACCCAAAGCAACCCACACCCCAACACCCGCCCCGATCCAGAACACCCCGCCCCCCAACACCCCCTACGTCACCCATAGCAAGCCACCCCCAACACCCGCCCCGACCCATAACACCCCACCCCCCAACACCCGCCCCGACCCATAACACCCCACCCCCCAACACCCGCCCCCAAACCAGAACACCCCACCCCCCAACACCCCCCACGTCAGCCACAGCAACCCACCCCCCAACACCGACCCCGACCCAAAACACCCCAACCCCAACAGCCGCCCCTGACCCAAAACACCCCTCCCCCCAACACGCCCCACGTCACCCATAGGAACCCACCCCCTAACACCCACCCCCGACCCAAAAGACCCCATCCCCAACTAGCCCCAGGTCACCCAGAGTAACCCACCCCCCAATACCCACCCCGACCCACTGTAACCCAACCCCCAGAAGCCACCCCCGACCCAGAACACCCCACCCCTCAACACGCCTCACGTCACCCATAGCAACTCACATCCCAACACCAGCCCCAGAACACCCCACCCCCCAACACCCGCCCCCGACCCGAAACACACCACGCCCAAACACTCCCCACATCACCGATAGCAACCCAACCCCCAACACCCGCCCCCGACCCAAAACACACCACCCCCAACAAGCCGCACGTCACCCATACCAACCCACGCCCAACACCCGCCCCGACCCATAACACCCCAACCCCAACACCCACCCCCAACCAAGAACACCCCACCCCCCAACACCCCCCACGTCACCCATAGCAACCCACCGCACAACAGCCACCTCGACCCAAAACACCCCACCCCCCAACACGCCCCACTTCACCCATAGGAACCCACCCCCCATCATCCGCCCCCAACCCAGAACACCCCACCCCACAACACCCGCCCCGCCCCGAAACACCCCACCCCCCAACACCCGCCCCCGACCCAAAACACCCCACCCCCCAACACCCCCCACGTCACCCATAGCAACCCAACCCCTAACAACTCCCATGTCACCCATAGGAACCCAGACCCCAACACCCACCCACGACGCATAGCAACCCACCCCCCAACACCCGCCCCCGACCCAAAACACCCCACCCTCCCAACATGCCCCACCTCACCCATAGCAACCCACCCCCCATCATCCACCCCCGACCCAGAACACCACACCCCCCAACACGCCCCATCTCACTCAGAGCAACCCACCCCCTAACACCAGCCACCGACCCAAAACACCCCACCCCCCAACAAGCCCCATGTCACGTATAGCAACCCACCCCCCAACACCCACCCCCGACCCATAGCAACCCACCCTCCAACACCCGCCCCTGACCCAGAACACCCCACCTCCCAACACCGGCCCCCAACCGAAAATACCCCACCCCCCAACACACCCCACGACACCCATAGCAACCCACCCCCCAACACCCGCCCCCGACCCAAAACACGGCACCCCCCAACACATCCCACGTCACCCATAGCAACCCACCCCCGAACACCCACCCCCGACCACCACCCAGAACACCCCACCCCCCAACACGCCCCACGTCACCCGTAGCAACCCAGCCCCCAACACCCGCCACCGACCCAAAACACCCCACCCCCCAACACGCCCCACGTCCCCCATAGCAACCCACCTCCGAACACCCACCCCCGACCCTTAGCAACCCACCCACCAACACCCGCCCCTGACCCAGAACACCCCACCCCCCAAAGAGCCCCACGTCGCCCATAGCAACCCACCCCCCACCCCCACCCCCGACCCAGAACACCGCACCCCTCAACACCCCCCACGTCACCCATAGCAACCCACTCCCCAACACACGCCCCCGACCCAGAACACCCCACTCCCAATACCCGCCCCCCACCCAAAACACCGCACCCCCAACACACCCTACGTCACCCATAGCAACCCACCCCCCCAACACCCACCCCTGACCCATAGCAACCCACCCCCCAACAGCCGCCCCCGACCCAGAACACCCCACCCCCCAACACGCCCTACGTCATCTATAGCAACCCACCGCCCAACACCCGCCCCCGACCCAGAACACCCCACCCCCCAATACCTGCCCCCGACCCAAAACACCCCACCCCTCAACATCCCAAACGTCACCCATAGCATCCCACCCCCCAACACCTGGCCCCGACCCAAAAGACCCCACCCCCCAACACGCCGCACGTCACCCATAGCAACTCACCCCCCAAAACCCACCCTAGACCCATAGCAACCCACCCCCCAACACCCGCCCCCGACCCAGAACACCCCACCCCTCCACACCCGCCCCCGAATCAGAACACCCCACGTTTCAACCCCACCCATGTCACCCAAAGCAACCCACACCCCAACACCCGCCCCCGACCAAAAACACCCCACCCCCCAACACCCCCTACGTCACCCATAGCAACCCACCCCAACACCCGCCCCGACCCATAACACCCCACCCCCCAACACCCCCCACGTCACCCATAGCAATCCAACCCCTAACAACCCCCATGTCACCCATAGGAACCCACACCCCAACACCCACCCATGACGCATAGCAACCCACCCCCCAACACCCGCCCCCGACCCAAAACACCCCACCCTCCCAACATGCCCCACCTCACCCATAGCAACCCACCCCCCATCATCCACCCCCGACCCAGAACACCACACCCCCCAACACCGGCCCCCGACCCAAAACACCCCACCCCCCAACACGCCCTACGTCATCTATAGCAACCCACCGCCCAACACCCGCCCCCGACCCAGAACACCCCACCCCCCAATACCTGCCCCCGACCCAAAACACCCCACCCCTCAACATCCCAAACGTCACCCATAGCATCCCACCCCCCAACACCCGGCCCCGACCCAAAAGACCCCACCCCCCAACACGCCGCACGTCACCCATAGCAACTCACCCCCCAAAACCCACCCTAGACCCATAGCAACCCACCCCCCAACACCCGCCCCCGACCCAGAACACCCCACCCCTCCACACCCGCCCCCGAATCAGAACACCCCACGTTTCAACCCGACCCCATGTCACCCAAAGCAACCCACACCCCAACACCCGCCCCCGACCCAGAACACCCCACCCCCCAACACCCGCCCCCATCCGAAAACACCCCACCCCCCAGACGCCCTACGTCACCCACAGCAAGACACCACCCAACACCCGCCCCCGACCAAGAACACCCCACCCCCCAACACCCGCCCCCGACCCAAAACACCCCATCCCCCAACACCCCCCACGTCACCCATAGCAACCCAACCCCTAACAACCCCCATGTCACCCATAGGAACCCAGACCCCAACACCCACCCACGACGCATAGCAACCCACCCCCCAACACCCGCCCCCGACCCAAAACACCCCACCCTCCCAACATGCCCCACCTCACCCATAGCAACCCACCCCCCATCATCCACCCCCGACCCAGAACACCACACCCCCCAACACGCCCCATCTCACTCAGAGCAACCCACCCCCTAACACCAGCCACCGACCCAAAACACCCCACCCCCCAACAAGCCCCATGTCACGTATAGCAACCCACCCCCCAACACCCACCCCCGACCCATAGCAACCCACCCTCCAACACCCGCCCCCGACCCAGAACACCCCACCTCCCAACACCGGCCCCCAACCGAAAATACCCCACCCCCCAACACACCCCACGACACCCATAGCAACCCACCCCCCAACACCCGCCCCCGACCCAAAACACGGCACCCCCCAACACATCCCACGTCACCCATAGCAACCCACCCCCGAACACCCACCCCCGACCACCACCCAGAACACCCCACCCCCCAACACGCCCCACGTCACCCGTAGCAACCCAGCCCCCAACACCCGCCACCGACCCAAAACACCCCACCCCCCAACACGCCCCACGTCCCCCATAGCAACCCACCTCCGAACACCCACCCCCGACCCTTAGCAACCCACCCACCAACACCCGCCCCTGACCCAGAACACCCCACCCCACAAAGAGCCCCACGTCGCCCATAGCAACCCACCCCCCACCCCCACCCCCGACCCAGAACACCGCACCCCTCAACACCCCCCACGTCACCCATAGCAACCCACTCCCCAACACACGCCCCCGACCCAGAACACCCCACTCCCAACACCCGCCCCCCACCCAAAACACCGCACCCCCAACACACCCTACGTCACCCATAGCAACCCACCCCCCCAACACCCACCCCTGACCCATAGCAACCCACCCCCCAACAGCCGCCCCCGACCCAGAACACCCCACCCCCCAACACGCCCTACGTCATCTATAGCAACCCACCGCCCAACACCCGCCCCCGACCCAGAACACCCCACCCCCCAATACCTGCCCCCGACCCAAAACACCCCACCCCTCAACATCCCAAACGTCACCCATAGCATCCCACCCCCCAACACCTGGCCCCGACCCAAAAGACCCCACCCCCCAACACGCCGCACGTCACCCATAGCAACTCACCCCCCAAAACCCACCCTAGACCCATAGCAACCCACCCCCCAACACCCGCCCCCGACCCAGAACACCCCACCCCTCCACACCCGCCCCCGAATCAGAACACCCCACGTTTCAACCCCACCCATGTCACCCAAAGCAACCCACACCCCAACACCCGCCCCCGACCAAAAACACCCCACCCCCCAACACCCCCTACGTCACCCATAGCAACCCACCCCAACACCCGCCCCGACCCATTACACCCCACCCCCCAACACCCCCCACGTCACCCATAGCAACCCAACCCCTAACAACCCCCATGTCACCCATAGGAACCCACACCCCAACACCCACCCATGACGCATAGCAACCCACCCCCCAACACCCGCCCCCGACCCAAAACACCCCACCCTCCCAACATGCCCCACCTCACCCATAGCAACCCACCCCCCATCATCCACCCCCGACCCAGAACACCACACCCCCCAACACCGGCCCCCGACCCAAAACACCCCACCCCCCAACACGCCCCATCTCACCCAGAGCAACCCACCCCCTAACACCAGCCACCTACCCAAAACACCCCACCCCCCAACCAGCCCCATGTCACGTATAGCAACCCACCCCCCAACACCCACCCCCGACCCATAGCAACCCACCCTCCAACACCCGCCCCTGACCCAGAACACCCCACCTCCCAACACCGGCCCCCAACCGAAAATACCCCACCCCCCAACACACCCCACGACACCCATAGCAACCCACCCCCCAACACCCGCCCCCGACCCAAAACACGGCACCCCCCAACACATCCCACGTCACCCATAGCAACCCACCCCCGAACACCCACCCCCGACCACCACCCAGAACACCCCACCCCCCAACACGCCCCACGTCACCCGTAGCAACCCAGCCCCCAACACCCGCCACCGACCCAAAACACCCCACCCCCCAACACGCCCCACGTCCCCCATAGCAACCCACCTCCGAACACCCACCCCCGACCCTTAGCAACCCACCCACCAACACCCGCCCCTGACCCAGAACACCCCACCCCCCAAAGAGCCCCACGTCGCCCATAGCAACCCACCCCCCACCCCCACCCCCGACCCAGAACACCGCACCCCTCAACACCCCCCACGTCACCCATAGCAACCCACTCCCCAACACACGCCCCCGACCCAGAACACCCCACTCCCAACACCCGCCCCCCACCCAAAACACCGCACCCCCAACACACCCTACGTCACCCATAGCAACCCACCCCCCCAACACCCACCCCTGACCCATAGCAACCCACCCCCCAACAGCCGCCCCCGACCCAGAATACCCCACCCCCCAACACGCCCTACGTCATCTATAGCAACCCACCGCCCAACACCCGCCCCCGACCCAGAACACCCCACCCCCCAATACCTGCCCCCGACCCAAAACACCCCACCCCTCAACATCCCAAACGTCACCCATAGCATCCCACCCCCCAACAACTGGCCCCGACCCAAAAGACCCCACCCCCCAACACGCCGCACGTCACCCATAGCAACTCACCCCCCAAAACCCACCCTAGACCCATAGCAACCCACCCCCCAACACCCGCCCCCGACCCAGAACACCCCACCCCTCCACACCCGCCCCCGAATCAGAACACCCCACGTTTCAACCCCACCCATGTCACCCAAAGCAACCCACACCCCAACACCCGCCCCCGACCAAAAACACCCCACCCCCCAACACCCCCTACGTCACCCATAGCAACCCACCCCAACACCCGCCCCGACCCATAACACCCCACCCCCCAACACCCCCCACGTCACCCATAGCAATCCAACCCCTAACAACCCCCATGTCACCCATAGGAACCCACACCCCAACACCCACCCATGACGCATAGCAACCCACCCCCCAACACCCGCCCCCGACCCAAAACACCCCACCCTCCCAACATGCCCCACCTCACCCATAGCAACCCACCCCCCATCATCCACCCCCGACCCAGAACACCACACCCCCCAACACCGGCCCCCGACCCAAAACACCCCACCCCCCAACACGCCCCATCTCACCCAGAGCAACCCACCCCCTAACACCAGCCACCTACCCAAAACACCCCACCCCCCAACAAGCCCCATGTCACGTATAGCAACCCACCCCCCAACACCCACCCCCGACCCATAGCAACCCACCCTCCAACACCCGCCCCCGACCCAGAACACCCCACCTCCCAACACCGGCCCCCAACCGAAAACACCCCACCCCCCAACACACCCCACGACACCCATAGCAACCCACCCCCCAACACCCGCCCCCGACCCAGAACACCCCACCCCCAAATACACCGCACGTCACCCATAGCAACCCACCCCCCAACAGCCACCCCCAACCCAAAACACGCCACCCCCCAACACATCCCACGTCACCCATAGCAACCCACCCCCGAACACCCACCCCCGACCACCACCCAGAACACCCCACCCCCCAACACGCCACACGTCACCCGTAGCAACCCAGCCCAAAACACCCGCCCCCGACCCAAAACACCCCACCCCCCCAACACGCCCCACGTCCCCCATAGCAACCCACCTCCGAACACCCACCCCCGACCCTTAGCAACCCACCCACCAACACCCGCCCCTGACCCAGAACACCCCACCCCACAAAGAGCCCCACGTCGCCCATAGCAACCCACCCCCCACCCCCACCCCCGACCCAGAACACCGCACCCCTCAACACCCCCCACGTCACCCATAGCAACCCACTCCCCAACACACGCCCCCGACCCAGAACACCCCACTCCCAACACCCGCCCCCCACCCAAAACACCGCACCCCCAACACACCCTACGTCACCCATAGCAACCCACCCCCCCAACACCCACCCCTGACCCATAGCAACCCACCCCCCAACAGCCGCCCCCGACCCAGAACACCCCACCCCCCAACACGCCCTACGTCATCTATAGCAACCCACCGCCCAACACCCGCCCCCGACCCAGAACACCCCACCCCCCAATACCTGCCCCCGACCCAAAACACCCCACCCCTCAACATCCCAAACGTCACCCATAGCATCCCACCCCCCAACACCTGGCCCCGACCCAAAAGACCCCACCCCCCAACACGCCGCACGTCACCCATAGCAACTCACCCCCCAAAACCCACCCTAGACCCATAGCAACCCACCCCCCAACACCCGCCCCCGACCCAGAACACCCCACCCCTCCACACCCGCCCCCGAATCAGAACACCCCACGTTTCAACCCCACCCATGTCACCCAAAGCAACCCACACCCCAACACCCGCCCCCGACCAAAAACACCCCACCCCCCAACACCCCCTACGTCACCCATAGCAACCCACCCCAACACCCGCCCCGACCCATTACACCCCACCCCCCAACACCCCCCACGTCACCCATAGCAACCCAACCCCTAACAACCCCCATGTCACCCATAGGAACCCACACCCCAACACCCACCCATGACGCATAGCAACCCACCCCCCAACACCCGCCCCCGACCCAAAACACCCCACCCTCCCAACATGCCCCACCTCACCCATAGCAACCCACCCCCCATCATCCACCCCCGACCCAGAACACCACACCCCCCAACACCGGCCCCCGACCCAAAACACCCCACCCCCCAACACGCCCCATCTCACCCAGAGCAACCCACCCCCTAACACCAGCCACCTACCCAAAACACCCCACCCCCCAACAAGCCCCATGTCACGTATAGCAACCCACCCCCCAACACCCACCCCCGACCCATAGCAACCCACCCTCCAACACCCGCCCCCGACCCAGAACACCCCACCTCCCAACACCGGCCCCCAACCGAAAACACCCCACCCCCCAACACACCCCACGACACCCATAGCAACCCACCCCCCAACACCCGCCCCCGACCCAGAACACCCCACCCCCAAATACACCGCACGTCACCCATAGCAACCCACCCCCCAACAGCCACCCCCAACCCAAAACACGCCACCCCCCAACACATCCCACGTCACCCATAGCAACCCACCCCCGAACACCCACCCCCGACCACCACCCAGAACACCCCACCCCCCAACACGCCACACGTCACCCGTAGCAACCCAGCCCAAAACACCTGCCCCCGACCCAAAACACCCCACCCCCCAACACGCCCCACGTCCCCCATAGCAACCCACCTCCGAACACACACCCCCGACCCTTAGCAACCCACCCACCAACACCCGCCCCTGACCCAGAACACCCCACCCCCCAAAGAGCCCCACGTCGCCCATAGCAACCCACCCCCCACCCCCACCCCCGACCCAGAACACCGCACCCCTCAACACCCCCCACGTCACCCATAGCAACCCACTCCCCAACACACGCCCCCGACCCAGAACACCCCACTCCCAACACCCGCCCCCCACCCAAAACACCGCACCCCCAACACACCCTACGTCACCCATAGCAACCCACCCCCCCAACACCCACCCCTGACCCATAGCAACCCACCCCCCAACAGCCGCCCCCGACCCAGAACACCCCACCCCCCAACACGCCCTACGTCATCTATAGCAACCCACCGCCCAACACCCGCCCCCGACCCAGAACACCCCACCCCCCAATACCTGCCCCCGACCCAAAACACCCCACCCCTCAACATCCCAAACGTCACCCATAGCATCCCACCCCCCAACACCCGGCCCCGACCCAAAAGACCCCACCCCCCAACACGCCGCACGTCACCCATAGCAACTCACCCCCCAAAACCCACCCTAGACCCATAGCAACCCACCCCCCAACACCCGCCCCCGACCCAGAACACCCCACCCCTCCACACCCGCCCCCGAATCAGAACACCCCACGTTTCAACCCGACCCCATGTCACCCAAAGCAACCCACACCCCAACACCCGCCCCCGACCCAGAACACCCCACCCCCCAACACCCGCCCCCATCCGAAAACACCCCACCCCCCAGACGCCCTACGTCACCCACAGCAAGACACCACCCAACACCCGCCCCCGACCAAGAACACCCCACCCCCCAACACCCGCCCCCGACCCAAAACACCCCATCCCCCAACACCCCCCACGTCACCCATAGCAACCCAACCCCTAACAACCCCCATGTCACCCATAGGAACCCAGACCCCAACACCCACCCACGACGCATAGCAACCCACCCCCCAACACCCGCCCCCGACCCAAAACACCCCACCCTCCCAACATGCCCCACCTCACCCATAGCAACCCACCCCCCATCATCCACCCCCGACCCAGAACACTACACCCCCCAACACCGGCCCCCGACCCAAAACACCCCACCCCCCAACACGCCCCATCTCACCCAGAGCAACCCACCCCCTAACACCAGCCACCGACCCAAAACGCCCCACCCCCAACAAGCCCCATGTCACGTATAGCAACCCACCCCCCAACACCCACCCCCGACCCATAGCAACCCACCCTCCAACACCCGCCCCCGACCCAGAACACCCCACCCCTCCACACCCGCCACCTACCCAGAATACCCCACCCTTCAACACCACCCATGTCACCCAAAGCAACCCACCCCCCAACACCCGCCCCCGACCCAGAACACCCCACCCCCCAACACCCACCCCCAACCCAGAACACCCCACCCCCCAACACCCACCCCCAACCCAGAACACCCCACCCCCCAACACCCACCCCCAACCCAGAACACCCCACCCCCCCAACGCCCCCCACGTCAGCCACAGCAACCCACCCCCCAACACCGACCCCGACCCAAAACACCCCAACCCCAACAGCCGCCCCTGACCCAAAACACCCCTCCCCCGAACACGCCCCACGTCACCCATAGGAACTCACCCCCTAACACCCACACCCGACCCAAAAGACCCCATCCCCAACTCGCCCCAGGTCACCCAGAGTAACCCACCCCCCAATACCCACCCCGACCCACTGTAACCCAACCCCCAGAAGCCGCTCCCGACCCAGAACACCCCACCCCTCAACACGCCTCACGTCACCCATAGCAACTCACATCCCAACACCAGCCCTAGAACACCCCACCCCCCAACACCCGCCACCGACCCAAAACACACCACGCCCAAACACTCCCCACATCACCCATAGCAACCCACACCCCAACACCCGCCCCCGACCCAAAACATACCACCCCCCAACAAGCCCCACGTCACCCATACCAACCCACGCCCAACACCCGCCCCGACCCATAACAGCCCAACCCCAACACCCACCCCCCAACCAAGAACACCCCACCCCCCAACACCCCCCACGTCACCCATAGCAACCCACCCCACAACAGCCACCTCGACCCAAATCACCCCACCCCCCAACACGCCCCACTTCACCCATAGGAACCCACCCCCCATCATCCGCCCCCAACCCAGAACACCCCACCCCACAACACCCGCCCCGACCCGAAACACACCACCCCCCAACACGCCCCACGTCCCCCATAGCAACCCACCTCCGAACACCCACCCCCGACCCAAAACACCCCACCCCGCAACACGCCCCACGTCACCCGTAGCAACCCACCCCCCAACACCCGCCCCCGACCCAGAACACCCCACCCCCCAACGCGCCCCACGTCGCCCATAGCAACCCACCCCCACCCCCACCCCGACCCAGAACACCGCACCCCTGAACACCTCCAACGTCACCCATAGCAACCCACTCCCCAACACCTGCCCCCGACCCAGAACACCCCACCCCCAACACCCGCCCCCCACCCAAAACACCGCAACCCCCAACACACCCCACGTCACCCATAGCAACCCACCCCCCCAACACCCACCCCTGACGCATAGGAACCCACCCTCCAACAGCCGCCCCCGACCCAGAACACCGCACCCCCCAATACGCCCTACGTCACCTATAGCAACCCACCGCCCAACACCCGCCCTCGACCCGGAACACCCCACCCCCCAACACCTGCCCCCGACCCAAAACACCCCACCCCTCAACACCCCAAACGTCACCCATAGCATCCCACCGTCCAACACCCGCCCCCGACTCAAAAGACCCCACCCACTACATGCCGCACGTCACCCATAGAAACTCACCCCCCAACACCCACCCTAGACCCATAGCAACCCACCCCCCAACACCCGCCCCCGACCCAGAACACCCCACCCCTCCACACCCGCCCCCTACCCAGATTACCCCACCCTTCAACACCACCCATTTCACCCAAAGCAACCCACACCCCAACACCCGCCCCCGACCCAGAACAGCCCACCCCCCAACACCCCCTACGTCACCCATAGCAAGCCACTCCCCAATACCCACCCCGACCCACTGTAACCCAACCCCCAAAAGCCGGCCCCGACCCAGAACACTCCACCCCTCAACACGCCCCATGTCACCCATAGAAACCCACCCCCCAATACCCACCCCGACCCACTGTAACCCAACCCCCAAAAGCCGCCCCCGACCCAGAACACCCCACCCCTCAACACCCCCCAACGTCACCCATAGCAACTCACACCCTAACACCCACCCCAGAACACCCCACCCCCCAACACCTGCCCCCGACCCAAAACAAAGCACCCCCCAACACTCCCCACGTCACCCATAGCAACCCACCCCCCAACACCCGCCCCCGACCCAGAACACCCCACCCCCCAACACTCGCCCCCATCCGAAAACACCCCACCCCCCAAGACAACCCACGTCACCCACAACAACACACCACCCAACACCCGCCCCCGACCAAGAACACCCCACCCGCCAACACCCGCCCCAAAACACCCCACCCCCAACACCCCCCACGTCACCCATACCAACCCAACCCCTAACAACCCCCATGTCACCCATAGGATCCCACCCCCAACACCCGCCCCCGACCCAAAACACCCCACCCCCCAACACGCCCCACCTCACACAGAGCAACCCACCCCTAACACCAGCCACCGACCCAAAACACCCCACCCCCCAACAAGCCCCATGTCACCTATAGCAACCCACCCCCAACACCCACCCCCGACCCATAGCAACCCACGCCCCCAACACCCGCCCCCTACCCAGAATACCCCACCCTTCAACACCACCCATTTCACCCAAAGCAACCCACACCCCAACACCCGCCCCCGACCCAGAACAGCCCACCCCCCAACACCCCCTACGTCACCCATAGCAAGCCACTCCCCAATACCCACCCCGACCCACTGTAACCCAACCCCCAAAAGCCGGCCCCGACCCAGAACACCCCACCCCTCAACACGCCCCACGTCACCCATAGAAACCCAGCCCCCAAAACCCACCCTAGACCCATAGCAACCCACCCCCCAACACCCGCCCCCAACCCAGAACACCCCACCCCTCCACACCCGCCCCCGAATCAGAACACCCCACGTTTCAACCCCACCCATGTCACCCAAAGCAACCCACACCCCAACACCCGCCCCCGACCAAAAACACCCCACCCCCCAACACCCCCTACGTCACCCATAGCAACCCACCCCAACACCCGCCCCGACCCATAACACCCCACCCCCCAACACCCCCCACGTCACCCATAGCAACCCAACCCCTAACAACCCCCATGTCACCCATAGGAACCCAGACCCCAACACCCAGCCACGACGCATAGCAACCCACCCCCCAACACCCGCCCCCGACCCAAAACACCCCACCCTCCCAACATGCCCCACCTCACCCATAGCAACCCACCCCCCCATCATCCACCCCCGACCCAGAACACCACACCCCCCAACACCGGCCCCCGACCCAAAACACCCCACCCCCCAACACGCCCCATCTCACTCAGAGCAACCCACCCCCTAACACCAGCCACCGACCCAAAACACCCCACCCCCCAACAAGCCCCATGTCACGTATAGCAACCCACCCCCCAACACCCACCCCCGACCCATAGCAACCCACCCCTGAACACCCACCCCCGACCACCACCCAGAACACCCCACCCCCCAACACGCCCCACGTCACCCGTAGCAACCCAGCCCCCAACACCCGCCCCCGACCCAAAACACCCCACCCCCCAACACGCCCCACGTCCCCCATAGCAACCCACCTCTGAACACCCACCCCCGACCCTTAGCAACCCACCCACCAACACCCGCCCCTGACCCAGAACACCCCACCCCCCAAAGCGCCCCACGTCGCCCATAGCAACCCACCCCCCACCCCCACCCCCGACCCAGAACTCCGCACCCCTCAACACCCCCCACGTCACCCATAGCAACCCACTCCCCAACACACGCCCCCGACCCAGAACACCCCACTCCCAACACCCGCCCCCCACCCAAAACACCCCACCCCCCAACACGCCCTACGTCATCTATAGCAACCCACCGCCCAACACCCGCCCCCGACCCAGAACACCCCACCCCCCAATACCTGCCCCCGACCCAAAACACCCCACACCTCAACATCCCAAACGTCACCCATAGCATCCCACCCCCCAACACCCGGCCCCGACCCAAAAGACCCCACCCCCCAACACGCCGCACGTCACCCATAGCAACTCACCCCCCAAAACCCACCCTAGACCCATAGCAACCCACCCCTCAACACCCGCCCCCGACCCAGAACACCCCACCCCTCCACAACCGCCCCCGAATCAGAACACCCCACGTTTCAACCCCACCCCATGTCACCCAAAGCAACCCACACCCCAACACCCGCCCCTGACCCAGAACACCCCACCCCCCAACACCCGCCCCCATCCGAAAACACCCCACCCCCCAAGACGCCCTACGTCACCCACAGCAACACACCACCCAACACCCGCCCCCGACCAAGAACACCCCACCCCCCAACACCCGCCCCCCACCCAAAACACCGCACCCCCCAACACACCCCACGTCACCCATAGCAACCCACCCCCCCAACACCCACCCCTGACCCATAGCAACCCACCCCCCAACAGCCGCCCCCGACCCAGAACACCCCACCCCCCAACACGCCCTACGTCATCTATAGCAACCCACCGCCCAACACCCGCCCCCGACCCAGAACACCCCACCCCCCAATACCTGTCCCCGACCCAAAACACCCCACCCCTCAACATCCCAAACGTCACCCATAGCATCCCACCCTCCCAACACCCGGCCCCGACCCAAAAGACCCCACCCCCCAACACGCCGCACGACACCCATAGCAACTCACCCCCCAAAACCCACCCTAGACCCATAGCAACCCACCCCCCAACACCCGCCCCCGACCCAGAACACCCCACCCCTCCACACCCGCCCCCGAATCAGAACACCCCACGTTTCAACCCCACCCATGTCACGCAAAGCAACCCACACCCCAACACCCGCCCCCGACCAAAAACACCCCACCCCCCAACACCCCCTACGTCACCCATAGCAACCCACCCCAACACCCGCCCCGACCCATAACAGCCCACCCCCCAACAACCCCCACATCACCCATAGCAACCCACCCACCAACACCCACCCCGACACAAAACACCCCACCCCCCAATACCTCCCCCGACCCAAAACACTCCACCCCCCAACACGCCCCACGTCACCCATAGGAACCCACCCCTCAACACCCACCCTAGAGCCATAGCAGCCTACCCCCCAACACCCTCCCCCGACCCAGAACAGCCCACCCTCCAACACCTGCCCCGACCCAAAACACCGCACCTCCAAAAACTGCCCACGACCCAAAACACCCCACCCTCAACAACCCCCACGTCACCCATGGTAAACCACCCCCCAACACCCGCCCCCGACCCAGAGCAACCCACCCCCGACCCAGAACACTCCACCACGCAACACGCCCCACGTCACCCACAGCATCCGACCCCCCAACACCCACCCCCGACCCATAGCAACACACCCGTCAACACCCTCCACGTCACCCATAGTAACCCACCCCCCAACACCCGGTCCAAACCCACAACACCCCACCCCCCAAAACCCCCGCCCGACCCAGAACACCCCACCTCCCAACACCGACCCCGACCTATAGCAACAAACCCCCCAACACCCGCCCCCGACCCAGAACACCCACCCCTCAACACCCCCCACGTCACCCATAGCAACCTATCCCCCAACACCCGCCCCCGACCCAGAACACCCCACCTCCCAACACCTGCCCCTGACCCAAAACAACCCACCCCTCAACACCCCCCACGTAACCCATAGCAACCCACCCCCCAACACCCGAAACCGACCCAAAACACCCCAACCCCCAACACCCCCCCCGGCAAATATGTCACCCCAGCACCAAACACCGCACCCGATCCATGTCACCCCACCACCCAACACCCCCCGGCACCCATGTCACCCCACCCCCCAACACCCGCAGCCGACCCATGTCAACCAACCCCCCAACACTCCCCGTGGCACCCATGTCACCCCAACCCCAAACACCCGCACCCGACCTATGTCACCCTACCCCCAAACACCCCCCCCCGGCACCCATGTCACCCCACCCCCCAACACCCGCACCCGACCCATGTCACCCCACGCCCCAACACCCCCACCGGCACCCATGTCACCCCACGCCCCAACACCCCCACCGGCACCCATGTCACCCCACCCCCAACACCCGCACCAGACCCATGTCACCCACCCCCAACACCCTCCCCGGTACCCATGTCACCCCACCCCCAAACACCGCAACCGACCCATGTCACCCCCCCCCACCCCCCCCGGCACCCATGTCACCCCACGCCCCCAACACACGCACCCGACCCATGTCACCCCACCCCAAAACACCCCCCCGGCACTCATGTCACCCCACCCCCAAACACCCGCACCCGACCCATGTCACCCCTAAACCCAACACACCCCCCCGGCACATATGTCACCTCACCACCAAACACCGCACCCGATCCATGTCACCCCACCCCCCAACACCGCCCCGGCACCAATGTCACCCCACCCCCCAACACCCGTAGCCGACCGATGTCACCCCACCCCCCAACACCCCCCCTGGCACCCATGTCACCCCACCCCCAAACAACGCACCCGACCCATGTCACCCCACCCCCCAACACCCCCCCCCGGCACACGTCACCTCACAGCCCAACACCCGCACCCGACCCATGTCACCCCACCCCCAACACCCGCACCCGACCCATGTCACCCCCTCCCAAACACCCCCCCCCTGGCACCCATCTCACCCCTCCCGTAAAGACCCGAACCCGAACTATGTCACCCCACCCCCAAACACCACCCCCCCCGGCACCCATGTCACCCCACCCCCAAACACCCGCACCCGGCACTGATGTCACCCACCCCCAACACCAGCATCCGACCTATGTCACCCCACCCCCAAACACCCCCCCGGCACCCAGCTCACCCCACCCCCCAACACCCACACCCGACCTATGTCACCCCACCCCCAACACCACCCCTGGCACCCATGTCACCCCACCCCCAAACACCCCCCCCCCGGCACCCATGTCACCCCATCCCCAAACACCCCCCCCGGCACCCCTGTCACCCCACCCCCCAACACCTGCAGCCGACCGATGTCACCCCACCCACAAACACCGCACCCGACCCATGTCACCCGAACCCCCAACGCACCCCCCGGCACATATGTCACCCCACGACCAACCACCGCACCCGATCCATGTCACCCCCCCCCCAACACCTCCCCTGGCACCCATGTCACCCCACCCCCAAACAACGCACTCGACCCATGTCACCCCCCCCAACACCCCCCCCCGGCACACATGTCACCCCACAGCCCATCACCCGCAACCGACCCATGTCACCCCACCCCCAACACCCCCCCGGGCACCCATGTCACCCCACCCCAAACACCGCCCCCGGGCACCCATGTCACCCCACCCCAAACACCGCCCCCGGCACCCATGTCACCCCACCCCCAAACACCGCACCCGACCCATGTCACCCCAACCCCCAACACACCTCCCGGCACATATGTAACCTCAGCACCAAACACCGCACCCGATCCATGTCACCCCAGCCCCCAACACCCCCCCCCGGCACCCATGTCACCCAACCCCCAAACAACGCACCCCACCCATGTCACCCCACCCCCCAACACCCCCCCGGCTCCCATGTCACAGCCCCTCCCAACACCCGCACCCGACCCATGTCACCCCACACCCCAACACCCTCCCGTCACCCATGTCACACCCACCGCCAAACACCGCACCCCACCCATGTCACCCCACCCCCAAACACCCGCACCCGACCCATTTCACCCCACCACCCAAAACCCCCCCCGGCACCCATGTCACAGCACCTCCCAATACCCCGCACCCGACCCATGTCACCCCATGCCCCAACACCCCCCCCGCCACCAATGTCACACCCACCCCCAAACACCGCACCCCACCCATGTCACCCCAAACCACAACACCCGCACCCGACCCATGTCACCCCGCCCCCCAACACCCCCCCGGCACCCATATCACCCCACCCCCCAACACCCGCACCCGACCCATTTCACCCCACCCCCCAAAAACCTCCCCCGGCACCCATGTCACAGCACCTCCCAATACCCCGCACCCGACCCATGTCACCCCACCCGCTACACCCCCCCAGGCACCCATGTCACCCCACCCACAAACACCACCCCCCGACACCCATGTCACCCCAACCCCAACACCCGCACCCTACCCATGTCACCCAACCCCAAAACACTCCCCGGCACCCACGTCACCCCACCCCCAAACACCCGCACCCAGCACTCATGTCACCCACCCCCAACACCAGCATCCGACCTATGTCACCCCACCCCAAAACACCCCCCCGGCACCCATCTCACCCCACCCCCCAACACCCACACCCGACCTATGTCACCCCACCCCCAACACCACCCCTGGCACCCATCTCACCCCACCCCCAAACACTCCCCCCGGCACCCATGTCACCCCACCCCCCAACACCCGCAAGCGACCTATGTCACCCGAACCCCCAACACCCCCCCCGGCACATATGTCACCCAAACACTGCACCCGATCCATGTCACCCCCACCCCCCAACACCCCCCCGGCACCCATGTCACCCCACCCGCCAACACCCGCACCCAATGCATGTCACCCCACCCCCAAAAACCCCCCCCGGCACCCCTGTCACCCCACCCCCAAACAACGCCCCCGGAACCCATGTCACGCCACCCCCCAACACCCGCAGCCGACCGATGTCACCCCACCCACAAACACCGCACCCGACCCATGCCACCCGAACGCCCAACACACCCCCCGGCACATATGTCACCCCACGACCAAAAACCGCACCCGATCCATGTCACCCCACCCACCAACACCTCCCCTGGCAACCATGTCACCCCACCTGCAAACAACGCACCCGACCCATGTCACCTCACCAACCAAACACTATCCCCGGCACACGTCACCCCACAGCCCAACACCCGCAACCGACCCATGTCACCCCACCCCCAACACCCCCCCGGACACCCATGTAACCCCACCCCAAACACCGCCCCCGTAACCCACGTCACCCCACCCGAAAACACCCCCCCAGCACCCATGTCACCCCACCCCCCAACACCCACACCCGACCCATGTCACCCCACCCCCCAACACCCCCCCGGCACCCATGTCACCCCACCCCCCCACCACCCGCACTCGACCCATGTCACCCCAAACCCCAACACACCCCCCGGCACATATGTCACCCCACCACCAAACACCGCACCCGATCCATGTCACCCCACCCCCCCAACACCACCCCGGCACCCATGTCACCCCACCCCGCAACACCCGCACCCGACGCATGTCACCCCACCCCCAAACAACGCCCCCGGCACCCATGTCACCCGTACCCCAAACACCCGCACCTGACCCATGTCACCCCACCCCCCAACACCCCCCCCGGCACCCATGTCACCCCACCCCAAACACCCGCACCCGACCCATGTCACCCCCTCCCAAACACCCCCCCTGGCACCCATCTCACCCCTCCCCCAACACCCGCACCCGAACTATGTCACCCCACCCCCAAACCCCCCCCCGGCACCCATGTCACCCCACCCCCCAACACCTGCACCCGACCCATTTCACCCCACCCCCCAACACCCCCCCTGGCACCCATGTCACCCCACCCCAAACACCCGCACCCGACCCATGTCACCCCCTCTCAAACACCCCCCCTGGCACCCATCTCACCCCTCCCCCAACACCCGCACCCGACCCATGTCACCCCACCCCCCAACACCCCCCCCGGAACACATGTCACCCCACAGCCCAACACCCGCAACCGACCCATGTCACCCCACCCCCAACACCCCCCGGGCACCCATGTCACCCCACCCCAAACACCCGCACCCAATGCATGTCACCCCACCCCCAAAAACCCCCCCCGGCACCCCTGTCACCCCACCCCCAAACAACGCCCCCGGAACCCATGTCACGCCACCCCCCAACACCCGCAGCCGACCGATGTCACCCCACCCACAAACACCGCACCCGACCCATGCCACCCGAACGCCCAACACACCCCCCGGCACATATGTCACCCCACGACCAAAAACCGCACCCGATCCATGTCACCCCACCCACCAACACCTCCCCTGGCAACCATGTCACCCCACCTGCAAACAACGCACCCGACCCATGTCACCTCACCAACCAAACACTATCCCCGGCACACGTCACCCCACAGCCCAACACCCGCAACCGACCCATGTCACCCCACCCCCAACACCCCCCCGGACACCCATGTAACCCCACCCCAAACACCGCCCCCGTAACCCACGTCACCCCACCCGAAAACACCCCCCCAGCACCCATGTCACCCCACCCCCCAACACCCACACCCGACCCATGTCACCCCACCCCCCAACACCCCCCCGGCACCCATGTCACCCCACCCCCCCACCACCCGCACTCGACCCATGTCACCCCAAACCCCAACACACCCCCCGGCACATATGTCACCCCACCACCAAACACCGCACCCGATCCATGTCACCCCACCCCCCCAACACCACCCCGGCACCCATGTCACCCCACCCCGCAACACCCGCACCCGACGCATGTCACCCCACCCCCAAACAACGCCCCCGGCACCCATGTCACCCGTACCCCAAACACCCGCACCTGACCCATGTCACCCCACCCCCCAACACCCCCCCCGGCACCCATGTCACCCCACCCCAAACACCCGCACCCGACCCATGTCACCCCCTCCCAAACACCCCCCCTGGCACCCATCTCACCCCTCCCCCAACACCCGCACCCGAACTATGTCACCCCACCCCCAAACCCCCCCCCGGCACCCATGTCACCCCACCCCCCAACACCTGCACCCGACCCATTTCACCCCACCCCCCAACACCCCCCCTGGCACCCATGTCACCCCACCCCAAACACCCGCACCCGACCCATGTCACCCCCTCTCAAACACCCCCCCTGGCACCCATCTCACCCCTCCCCCAACACCCGCACCCGACCCATGTCACCCCACCCCCCAACACCCCCCCCGGAACACATGTCACCCCACAGCCCAACACCCGCAACCGACCCATGTCACCCCACCCCCAACACCCCCCGGGCACCCATGTCACCCCACCCCAAACACCGCCCCCGGCACCCATGTCACCCCACCCCAAAACACACGCACCCGACCCATGTCACCCCACCCCCCCAACACCCCCCCCAGCACCCATGTCACCCCACCCCCCCAACACCCTCCCCGGCACCCATGTCACCCCACCCCCAAACACTGCAACCGACCCATGTCACCCCACCCCCCAACACGTCCCCTGGCACCCATGTCACCTCACCCCCCAACACCGCCCCCGGCACACGTCACCCCACAGCCCAACACCCGCACCCGACCCATGTCACACCCACCCCCAAACACCCCCCCCGGCACCCATGTCACACCCACCCCCAAACACCCCCCCCGGCACCCATGTCACACCACCCCCTAACACCCGCAACCGACCTATGTCACTCCAACCCCCAACACCCCCCCCCGGCACATATGTCACCCCACCACCAAACACCGCACCCGATCCATGTCACCCCACCGCCCACCACCCGCACCCGACGCATGTCACCCCACCCCCAAACACCCCCCCCGGCACCCCTGTCACCCCACCCCCAAACACCCGCAGCCGACCGATGTCACCCCACCCCCAAACACCGCACCCGACCCATGTCACCCGAACCCCCAACGCACCCCCCGGCACATATGTCAACCCACGACCAAACACCGCACCCGATCCATGTCACCCCCCCCCAACACCTCCCCTGGCACCCATGTCACCCCACCCCCAAACAACGCACCCGACCCATGTCACCCCACCCCCCAACACCCCCCGAGGCACACATGTCACCCCACAGCCCAACACCCGCAACCGACCCATGTCACCCCACAACCAACACACCCCGTGCACCCATGTCACCCCACCCCAAACACCGCCCCTGGCACCCATGTCACCCCACCCCAAAACACCCGCACCCAACCCATGTCATCCCACCCCCAAACTCCCCCCCCAACACCCATGTCACCCCAACCCCAAGACCCACACCCGACCCATGTCACCCCACCCCCCAACACCCCCCCCCGGCACCCATGTCACAGCACCTCCCAACACCCGCACCCGACCCATGTCACCCCACGCCCCAACACCCCCCCGGCACCCATGTCACACCCACACCCAAACACCGCACTCATGTCACCCCACCCCCAAACACGCCCCCCGGCACCCATGTCACCCCACTCCCCACCACCCGCACCCGACCCATGTCACCCCACCCCCAAAACACCCCCCCGGCACCCATGTCACCCCACCCCCAAACACCCGCACCCGACCCATGTCACCCCACCAACAACACAAACCCCCCGGCACCCATGACACCCCACCCCCAAACACCGCACCCGACCCATGTCACCCCAACCCCCAACACACCCCCCGGCAGATATGTCACCCCAGCACCAAACACCGCACCCGATCCATGTCACCCCAGCCCCCAACACCCGCTCCCTACCCCTGTCACCCCACCCCCCAACACCCCCCCCGGCACCCATGTCACCCCACCCCCAAACACCGCACCCGAACAATGTCACCCCACCCCCCAACACCCTCCCCGGTACGCATGTCACCCCACCTCCAAACACCGCCCCCGACCCATGTCACCCCACCCGCCAACACCCCCCCCGGCTCCCATGTTACAGCACCTCCCAAACACCGCACCCGAACAATGTCACCCCATCCCCCAACACCCTCCCCGGTACCCATGTCACCCCACCCCCAAACACCGCCCCCGACCCATGTCACCCCACCCCCCAACACCCCCCCCGGCTCCCATGTCACAGCACCTCCCAACACCTGCACCCGACCCATGTAACCCCACGCCTCAACACCCCCCAGCACCCATGTCACACCCACCCCCAAACACCGCACCCCACCCATGTAACCCCACCCCCAAACACCCGCACCCGACCCATGTCACCCCATCCCCCCACACCCCCCCCCGGCACCCATGTCACAGCACCTCCCAATACCCGCACCCGATCCATGTCACCCCATGGCCCAAAACCCACCCGGCACCCATGTCACACCCACCCCCAAACACCGCACCCGACCCATGTCACCCCACCCACAAACACCCCCCCGGCACCCATGTCACCCCACCCCCAAACACCCGCACCCGACGCATGTCACCCCACACTCAAACACCCGAACCCGACCCATGTCACCCCTACCCCCAACACACCCCCCGGCACATATGTCACCCCACCACCAAACACCGCACCCGATCCATGTCACCCCACCCCCAAACACCCGCAGCCGATCGATGTCACCCCACCCCGCAACACCCCCCCTGTCACCCATGTCACCCCAACCCCAAACACCGCACCCGACCCATCTCACCCCACCACCAAACACCGCACCCGACCCATGTCACCCCAACCCCCAACACACCTCCCGGCACATATGTCACCCCACCACCAAACACCGCACCCGATCCATGTCACCCCACCCCCCAACACCCCCCCGGCACCCATGTCACCCAACCCCGAAACAACGCACCCGACCCATGTCAGCCCACCCCCCAACACCCCCCCCCGGAACACATGTCACCCCACAGCCCAACACCCGAAACCGACCCATGTCACCCCACCCCCAACACCCCCCGGGCACCCATGTCACCCCACCCCAAACACCGCCCCCGGCACCCATGTCACCCCACCCCAAAACACCTGCACCCGACCCATGTCACCCCACCCCCCAACACCCCCCCCAGCACCCATGTCACCCCACCCCCCAACACCCACACCCGACCCATGTCACCCCACCCCCGCAACACCCTCCCCGGCACCCATGTCACCCCACCCCCCAACACGTCCCCTGGCACCCATGTCACCTCACCCCCCAACACCCCCCCCGGCACACGTCACCCCACAGCCCAACACCCGCACCCGACCCATGTCACACCCACCCCCATACACCGCACCCGACCCATGTCACCCCACCCCCCCAACACCCCCCCCTTCCACCCATGTCACAGCACCTCCCAACACCCGCACCCGACCCATGTCACCCCACCCCCCAACACCCCCCCCGGCACCCATGTCACCCCACCCCCCAACAACCCCCCCTGCACCCATGTCACACCACCCCCTAACACCCGCAACCGACCTATGTCACTCCAACCCCCAACCCCCCCCCCCGGCACATATGTCACCCCACCACCAAACACCGCACCCGATCCATGTCACCCCACCCCCCAACACCCCCGCGGCACCCATGTCACCCCACCCCCCACCACCCGCACCCGACGCATGTCACCGCACCCCCAAACACCGCACCCGACCCATGTCACCTGAACCCCCAACGCGCCCCCCGGCACATATGTCACCCCACGACCAAACACCGCACCCGATCCATGTCACCCCACCCCCCAACACCTCCCCTGGCACCCATGTCACCCCACAGCCCAACACCCGCAAACGACCCATGTCACCCCACAACCAACACACCCCGGGCACCCATGTCACCCCACCCCAAAACACCCGCACCCAACCCATGTCATCCCACCCCCAAACTCCCCCCCCAGCACCCATGTCACCCCACCCCCCAAGACCCACACCCGACCATGTCACCCCACCCCCCAACACCCTCCCCGGCACCCATGTCACCCAACCTTCAAACACCGCAACTGACCCATGTCACCCCACCCCCAAACACGCCCCCCGGCACCCATGTCACCCCACCTCCCACCACCCGCACCCGACCCATGTCACCCCACCCCCAAAACACCCCCCCGGCACCCATGTCACCCCACCCCCAAACACCCGCACCCGACCCATGTCACCCCACCAACAACACAAACCCCCCGGGACCCATGACTCCCCACCCCCAAACACCGCACCCGACCCATGTCACCCCAACCCCCAACACACCCCCCGGGAGATATGTCACCCCAGCACCAAACACCGCACCCGATCCATGTCACCCCAGCCCCCAACACCCGCACCCGACCCATGTCACCCCACCCCCCAACACCCCCCCCGGCACCCATGTCACCCCACCCCCAAACACCGCACCCGAGCAATGTCACCCCACTCCCCAACACCCTCCCCGGTACCCATGTCACCCCACCCCCCTACACCCCCCCCGGCTCCCATGTCACAGCACCTCCCAACACCCGCACCCGATCCATGTCACCCCACGCCTCAACACCCCCCCCGCACCCATGTCACACCCACCCCCAAACACCGCACCCCACCCATGTAACCCCACCCCCAAACACCCGCACCCGACCCATATCACCCCATCCCCCAACACCCCCCCCGGCACCCATGTCACAGCACCTCCCAATACCCGCACCCGATCCATGTCACCCCATGGCCCAACACCCCCCCTGGCACCCATGTCACCCAACCCCCAAACAACGCACCCTACCCATGTCACCCCACCCCCCAACACCCCCCCGGCTCCCATGTCACAGCACCTCCCAACACCCGCACCCGACCCATCTCACCCCACGCCCCAACACCCCCCCCGTCACCGATGTCACACCCACCGCCAAACACCGCACCCCACCCATGTCACCCCACCCCCAAACACCCGCACCCGACCCATTTCAGCCCACCCCCCAAAACCCCCCCCGGCACCCATGTCACAGCACCTCCCAATACCCGCAGCCGACCGATGTCACCCCAACCCCCAACACACCTCCCGGCACATATGTCACCCCACCCCCCAACACCGCCCCTGGCACCCATGTCACCCAACCCCCCAACAACGCACCCTACCCATGTCACCCCACCCCCCAACACCCCCCCGGCTCCCATGTCACAGCACCTCCCAACACCCGCACCCGACCCATGTCACCCCACGCCCCAACACCCCCCCGTCACCCATGTCACCCCACCCCCAAACACCCCCCCCGGAACACATGTCACCCCACAGCCCAACACACGCAACCGACCCATGTCACCCCACCCCCCCAACAACCCACGGGCACCCATGTCACCCCACCCCAAACACCCGCACTTGACCAGTGTCACCCCACCCCCCAACAAACCCCCCGGCACCCATGTCACCCCACCCCCCAACACCTGCACCCGACCCATGTCTCCCCACCCCACAACACCCCCCCCCGGCACCCATGTCTCCCCACCCCCCAACACCCGCACCCGACCCATGTCACCCCACCCCCCAACACCCGCACCCACCCCATGTCACCCCACCCCCTGCACCACCCCAGGCACCCATGTCACCCCACCCCCAAACACCACCCCCCGACACCCATGTCACCCCAACCCCAACAACCGCACGCGACCCATGTCACCCAACCCCCAAACACTCCCCGGCACCCACGTCACCCCAACCCCAAACACCCGCACCCGGCACTCATGTCACCCACCCCCAACACCAGCATCTGACCTATGTCACCCCACCCCCAAACACCCTCCCGGCACCCATCTCACCCCACCCCCCAACACCCACACCCGAACTATGTCTCCCCACCCCACAACACCCCCCCCCGGCACCCATGTCTCCCCACCCCCCAACACCCGCCCCCGACCCATTTCACCCCACCCCCCAACACCCGCACCCGACCCATGTCACCCCACCCCCCAACACCCCCCCGGCACCCATATCACCCCACCCCCCAACACCCGCACCCGACCCATGTCACCCCACCCCCTACACCCCCCAGGCAGCCATGTCACCCCACCCCCAAACACCACCCCCCGACACCCATGTCACCCCAAGCCCAACACCCGCACCCGACCCATGTCACCCAACCCCCAAACACTGCCCGGCACCCACGTCACCCCATCCCCCAACACCCACACCCGACCTATGTCAACCCACCCCCAACACCACCCCTGGCACCCATCTCACCCCACCCCCCAACACCCGCACCCGACCCATGTCACCCCACCCCCCAACACCCCCCCCGGCACCCCTGTCACTCCAACCCCCAACACCCCCCCCGGCACATATGTCACCCCACCACCAAACACCGCACCCGATCCATGTCACCCCACCCCCCAACACCCCCCCGGCACCCATGTCACCCCACCCCCCACCACCCGCACCCGACGCATGTCACCCCACCCCTAAACACCCCCCCCGGCACCCCTGTCACCCCACCCTCAAACAACGCCCCCGGCACCCCTGTCACCCCACCCTCAAACAACGCCCCCGGCACCCATGTCACCCCACCCCCCAACACCCGCAGCCGACCGATGTCACCCCACCCCCAAACACCGCACCCGACCCATGTCACCCGAAGCCCCAACACACCCCCCGGCACATATGTCACCCCACGACCAAACACCGCACCCGATCCATGTCACCCCACCCCCCAACACCTCCCCTGGCACCCATGTCAGCCCACCCCCAAACAACGCACCCGACCCATGTCACCCCACCCCCCAACACCCCCCCCGGCACACATGTCACCCCAGAGCCCAACACCCGCAACCGACCCATGTCACCCCACCCCCAACACCCCCCCGGGCACCCATGTCACCCCACCCCAAACACTGCCCCCGGCACCCATGTCACCCCACCCCAAAACACCCGCACCCGACCCAAGTCATCCCACGCCCCAAGACCCCCCCGGCACCCATGTCGCACCCACCCCCAAACACCGCACCCCACCCATGTCACCCAACCCTCCAACACCCTCCCCGGTACCCATGTCACCCCACCCCCAAACACCGCACCCTACCCATGTCACCCCACCCCCCCAACACCCCCCCCGGCACCCACGTCACAGCACCTCCGAACACCCGCACCCCACCCATGTCACCCCACGCCCCAACACCCCCCCGGCACCCATGTCACACCCACCCCCAAACACCCGCACCCGACCCATGTCACCCCACCCCCAAACACCCACACCCGACCCATGTCACCCCAGCCCCCAACAACCCCTGGCACCCATGTCACCCGACCCCCCCAACACCCGCACTTGACCTATGTCACCCCACCCCCCAACAAGCCCCCCGGCACCCATGTCACCCCACCCCCCAACACCTGCAGCCGACCCATGTCACCCCAACCCCCAACACCCACCCCGGCACCCATGTCACCCCACCCCCAACACCCGCACCCGACCTATGTTACCCCACACCCAAACACCCCCCCCGGCACCCATGTCACCCCACCCCCAAACACCCACACATGACCCATGTCACCCCACCCCCCAACAACCCCTGGCACCCATGTCACCCGTCCCCCCAACACCCGCACTTGACCAGTGTCACCCCACCCCCCAACAAACCCCCCGGCACCCATGTCACCCCACCCCCAACACCCGCACCCGACCCATGTCACCCCACCCCACAACACCCGCACCCGACCCATGTCACCGCACCCCACAACACCCCCCCGGCACCCATATCACCCCACCCCCCAACGCCCGCACCCGACCCATGTCACCCCACCCCCTACACCCCCCCAGCACCCATGTCACCCCACCCCCCAACACCCACACCCGACCCATGTCACCCCACCCCCTGTGATGGGGTTCAGGGGTCCCCCTGCACTGCACCCCGTCCGCTGGCAGGAGTGACTCTCACTCAGCAGGTACAACAGCAGGTTTATTAGGCAACAGATGTCCAGTTTCTCACAGAAGCAACAGCATAGCAGCCAGAGACAGTCCTTCCAACCTGTCCTGGGGGGAAGACCCCGAGGGGTGCCCCTCTGGGGTGTAGCTTTCCCCTCCTCCGGCTGGCTGCCTTCCAGCTCTCCCTTCTCCTCGCCTCTAACTGCCGCCCCCGATTCAAAACCCAGCTCAGCTCCTCCCTGCTCTTTGTTCAGGCAGAGGTGTTACCTGCCAGTTGTAGCCCCAGGGTCATCCTTAGCCACTGGGAGCTGCTGCTTGCCTCAGACATCCAGCCTGACTCACACATGCACCCCCCCCACTCCATCACATCTCTCCCCCCTTCCAGACCGCACTGAGCGGGGTCACTTAGCCAGTGACCTGGGGAAGTTCGGGGCCCTCCCTGCGTGACAGGGCATCGGCTATGGTGTTGTTGCTCCCCTTGACGTGGACCACCTCCATGTCGTAGTCCTGCAGGAGCAGACTCCACCGCAGGAGCTTGGCGTTGGCCCCTTTCATGTGATGCAGGCAGGTCAGGGGTGAGTGATCGGTGTACACGGTGAAACGCCGTCCAAACAGGTACGGCTGCAGCTTCCCCAGCGCCCACACCATGGCCAGACATTCCTTCTCTATGGCCGCATAGTTCTGCTCCCGGGGCAGCAGCTTCTTACTCAGGTACACGATGGGGTGTTTCTCCCCTTTGTCAGTCACCTGCATTAGCACCGCCCCCAGCCCCACGTCCGAGGCATCGGTGAACACCAGGAAGGGCTTGTTGAAGTCTGGATTTGCCAGCACTGGGGCCCTGACCAGAGCCTCCTTCAGCGCGCAGAGGGCCTCTTGGCACTGCTCGGTCCAACCCACCTTGTCAGGCTTTCCCTTTTTACACAGCTCCGTGAGGGGGGCTGCGATGGAGCTAAAGTGGGGCACAAACCTCCGGTAGTACCCCGCCATCCCAATGAAGGCCTGGACCTGCTTCTTAGTCTGGGGTGTTGGCCAATCTCTGACAGCCTCCACTTTAGCTGGCTCTGGCTTTAAGCAGCCGCTGCCCACCTTGTGGCCCAGGTAGGTCACCTCAGCCATTCCCACCTTGCACTTCCCTGCCTTGATAGTCAGACCAGCCTTCTGGAGTCGGTCCAGCACCTGCTTGACCTGGGACACATGGTCCTCCCACGTCTGGCTGAAGATGCAAATGTCGTCCATGTAAGCCAGGGCAAAGCTCTCCATCCCCTTCAGTAGCTGGTCCACCAGACGCTGGAAGGTAGCGGGTGCCCCCTTGAGGCCAAAGGGCAGGACCAAGAACTCGTAGAGCCCCACAGGAGTGATGAAAGCCGACTTCAGCCGGGCATCTTGGTCTAATGGCACTTGCCAGTACCCCTTGGTGAGGTCTATGGTGGTGAGGTAACGGGCTCCCCCCAGCTTGTCTAAAAGGTCATCAGGCCTGGGCATGGGGTAGGCGTCCGAGACAGTGATGGCGTTAAGCTTGCGATAGTCCACACAAAACCGAACAGACCCATCTTTTTTAGGGACTAACACCACGGGAGAGGCCCAGGGGCTGGACGAGGGTTGGATCACCCCCAGAGCCAGCATGTCTTCAACCTCCCGCTCTATGTCCTGAGCCGTCCTCCCTGTGGCTCTGAATGGCACACACTTGATAGGGGCGTGGGTGCCTGTCTCTATTCGGTGGACAGCCAGGTCAGTGTGTCCGGGTCTGTCCAAGAACAGCTGTTGATGCAAATGCAGCACCTCCTTGATCTCCGTCTGCTGGGCAGGGGTTAGCTGGTCTGAGAGGGGAATAGACTCCAGCAAGGAGCCGGCTCCAGTCCTTGTGAGTAAATCCACCAAGGGATCATCCCCCTGCCCCTCCCAGTGTCTGCACACGGCCAGCACCAAGTTCTGCCTGTCCCAGTAAGGTTTCATCATGTTCACATGATAGACCCGGTGGCTGTGGGCCCGGTTCGACAGTTCCACCACATAATTCACGTCATTTAGCTGTTTGACGACCTTGAAGGGCCCATCCCAGGCCGCTTGCAGCTTGTTCCGCCGCACAGGTATAAGGACCATCACTTGATCCCCGGTGGCATAGGCTCAGGCCCTGGCGTTACGGTCATACCAGACCTTTTGCTTCCTTTGGGCCATGGAGAGGTTCTCTCTGGCCAGGCCCATGAGCTCGGTGAGTTTTTCCCGGAAGGTCAGTACATACTGCACCACTGACTCCCCTTCAGGGGAGGCCGTCCCCTCCCACTCTTCTCTGAGCAAGTCCAAGGGTCCCCGTACCCTCCTTCCATACAGCAGCTCAAACGGGGAGAACCCCGTGGATTCCTGGGGCACCTCCCTGTATGCAAACAGCAGGTGGGGTAAGTACTTGTCCCAGTCATGGGGGTATTGATTCATGAAGGTTCTCAGCATCTGCTTCAGAGTCCCATTGAACCTCTCCACCAGCCCATTGGTCTGCGGGTGGTAGGCTGTGGCCCAGGTGTGCCGGACCCCACACTTGTCCCACAAGCTTTGCAGTAGGGCCGACATGAAGTTGGACCCCTGATCTGTGAGGACCTCCTTGGGGAACCCCACTCTGCTGAAAATGGACAGCAGTGCATCTGCCACGGTGTCAGCGTCGATAGAGGTCAAGGCCACTGCTTCTGGGTATCGCGTGGCAAAATCTACCACTACCAAAATATATTTCTTCCCCGAACGCGTTGCCTTGCTGAAGGGGCCCACTATGTCTATAGCCACTTTCTGGAAAGGCTCCTCTATGATGGGCAGTGGCCTCAAGGCAGCTTTCCCCTTGTCCCGGCTCTTCCCCATCCTCTGGCAGGGATCGCAGGACAGGCAATACAGACGGACAGCTGCAAAGATCCCTGGCCAGAAAAAGTTCTGTAACAATCTTCTCCTGGTGCGGTGGATCCCCTGGTGTCCTGCGAGCGGGACATCATGAGCTAGGTACAGCAGCCTGCGCCGGTACTTTTGGGGAACCACCAGTTGCCTCTGGACCTTCCATGGCTCCGCTTTGCGCCTGGGAGCCCATTCCCGGTACAGGAATCCCTTTTCCCACAGGAATCTCTCCCTGCAGCCCTCCCCCAGCTGCGGAGCTGGGCTGAGACTGGCCAGTTCCCTCAGCTTCTGCAAGGAGGGGTCTCTCTGCTGCTCTGCCTGGAATTCTTCCGCTCGGGCAGGAGCGGAGGCTACTTCCCCATCCCTGCCTGGCTCCAGCATCCCTGGCCTGTGAGATCTGGTTTTTGGGGGCCCCCTTTCTCTCAGGGTTGGCCCCTGTGGCTTTGGCTGGGCCTGTACCCCTGAATCTGGGGAGCGCACCCCTCGTTTTCTTTGGCTACGGGTCAGGACCAGGGCACGAGGGCGTTCACCTTGCCAGTTCTCCAGGTCAGCCCCCATCAGTACATCTGCCGGCAAATGGCTGTGCACGCCCACCTCCTTGGGGCCTTCCTTCTTCCCCCATTTCAGGTGCACCCTTGCCATGGGCACCTTGAAAGGGGTCCCATCAATTCCTGTTATCGTCAGGTGGGAATCGGGTATCATGCAGCCCGGTGCCACCACCCCGGGTCGGGCCAGCGTCACGTCAGCGCCTGTGTCCCAGAACCCCGTGACCTTTTTCCCGTCTACCTCGAGGTGTTTGAGACACTTGCTCCACAGAGGCATTGCTGCCCCCACTCTGTAAACTGGCCTCTGAGCATTTGGTCCCCCTGAGGAGCTGGTCTGTGGGGCGGATTCGGCCCAATCCGAGTGCCCATTGTCAGCACCACCCGCCTTGGCCGCCAGCCCCTCTGACTTCTGGGACCCCACCCAGTTGACTCCATGACCCCCCGGCCTGCTCAACCCGTCTGGGAGCCTGGGGCACTGGGCTGCTCTATGCCCCTTTCGCCCACAGCAGTAACAGCCTGGGTCTGGTTGTGTCCCTCGGGCCGGCTGCTCTGTCCGGGCTCTGTTTGGCTCTCTGGGGGGTGGGTGGCTGGCCCCTCTTTCCTGGGCTCGCCCAAGAGGTGGTCCCCTCTGTCGTACAGTTAGGGACCGGTCTCTCTGAGATTCTCGGTTTCTCCAGGACTCCCTCTCCCTCCGGGACTCCCTCTCTCTCCGAGACTCCCTCTCCTTGTGGGGCTCACTTTCAAACCTGGCCCGGCTGTTTGTGAAGTCATCTGCCAGTTTCCCTGCATCATGTGAGTCCCCCGGCTTCCGGTCCACGAGCCACACCCTCAGGTCAGGTGCGCACATCTCGTAGAATCGCTCCACAACCGCCAGCTCGATCAGGTCCTCTACGGACTGGACTCCCATTCCGAATGCCCACTTCTGGTAGTATTGCTTCAGGCGGGCGGTTGTATCTACGTGGGTTTCCTCTGGCCTCTTCTGCGCCTCCTGGAACTTCTTCTTGTACATCTCCGGAGTCAGCCCGAACTTATGCAGCAGGGCCTGTTTGAACCGTTCATAGTCCCCAGGCTGCAGCCCCACCAGCTGGCTGAGCACCGCTGCACCCTTCCGGCCCAGCAAGGGGGTGAGGTGCCAGAGCCACTCATCTGGGGGAACCTCATGCAACTCACAGGCTCGCTCGAAGGCGGTAAGGAACTCGTCCATGTCCCCTGTGTCCTGACACTGGGCCAGCACACGCGTCTCCAAGTGACTGGCCACCCCGAGCCGTCTGGCCCTCTCCCCGCTTACTGCAGCTGGGGCCTCTTGGCGTCTCGCCTCTGCCATGGTTCGCTCAAGCTCCCGCTCTCGCTCTCTCTCCTCCCGCTGTCTCTCTTGTAGCTGGCACTCGTGCTCACGCTCTCTTTCTCGTTCCTGGCGCTCGTGCTCACGCTCTCTTTCTCGTTCCTGGCGCTCACGCTCTCTTTCTCATTCCTGTCGCTCATGCTCACGCTCTCTTTCCCGTTCCTGGTGCTCCAGTTCCTTTAATTTCACCTCGAGTTCCAGCCGTCTCAGCTCTGCGGCGGGGGACTCTGCCCGCGATGGACCACTGCTAGCTGAGCGCGACCTGGCGGGCACCGCGTCTGTCGGACGGCGTCGAGCCCCTGCTCCTGTCGGAGAATCCGAAATGCTTCCCGAGGCTGACCGGCCACTTTCTGCTGGGACAGGCTCTGCCCCCCCGGATCGGTCATTCTCTTCCAGCTGTGCAATGAGCTGGGCCTTGGTCGCCTTCCCCACGGTCAGGCCCCTCTCTCTGCACAGCCGTGCTAGCTCTGCCTTCAGGAGTCGGGTATAATCCATCTCCCCGCTATTTCCCAGGGTATCCACTCACCAGCAGCAGCTGCAGGAATGGCTCTGTTCCCCCTCTGACTCTTGTGAGACTCCTTCCTTCTCTGGTGCTCAGTCAGCCACTGCTGGGAGCTCATCCGTGGGTGCAGTGCATCCCACTTCTGACACCAGTGTGATGGGGTTCAGGGGTCCCCCTGCACTGCACCCCGTCCGCTGGCAGGAGTGACTCTCACTCAGCAGGTACAACAGCAGGTTTATTAGGCAACAGATGTCCAGTTTCTCACAGAAGCAACAGCACAGCAGCCAGAGACAGTCCTTCCAACCTGTCCTGGGGGGAAGACCCCGAGGGGTGCCCCTCTGGGGTGTAGCTTCCCCCTCCTCCGGCTGGCTGCCTTCCAGCTCTCCCTTCTCCTCGCCTCTAACTGCCGCCCCCGATTCAAAACCCAGCTCGGCTCCTCCCTCCTCTTTGTTCAGGCAGAGGTGTTATCTGCCAGTTGTAGCCCCAGGGTCATCCTTAGCCACTGGGAGCTGCTGCTTGCCTCAGACATCCAGCCTGACTCACACATGCCCTCCCCCCACTCCATCACACCCCCCAACACCCTCCCCGGCACCCATGTCACCCGACCCCCAAACACCGCAACCGACCCATGTCACCCCACCCCCCAACACCTCCCCTGGCACCCATGTCACCCCACCCCCAAACAATGCACCCGACCCATGTGACCCCACCCCCCAACACCCCCCCCGGCACACGTCACCCCACAGCCCAACACCCGCAACCGACCCATGTCACCCCACCCCCAACACCCCCCCGGGCACCCATGTCACCCAACCCCAAACACCCCCCCGGGCACCCATGTCACCCAACCCCAAACACCGCCCCCGGCACCCATGTCACCCCACCCCAAAACATGCGCACCCGACCCATGTCATCCCACCCCCAAACTCCCCCCCCAGCACCCATGTCACCCCACCCCCCAAGACCCGCACCCGACCCATGTCACCCCCACCCCCCAACACCCACCCCGGCAAACATGTCACCCCCACCCCCCAACACCCCTGCCGGCACCCATGTCACCCCACCCCAAAACACGCGCACCCGACCCATGTCATCCCACCCCCAAACACCCCCCCCCAGCACACGTCAACCCACCCCCCAACACCCACACCAGCCCCATGTCACCCCACCCCCCAACACCCTCCCCGGCACCCATGTCACCCCACCCCCAAACACTGCAACCGACCCATGTCACCCCACCCCCCAACACCCCCCCCGGCACCCATGTCACACCACCCCCTAACACCCGCAACCGACCTGTGGTACCCCAACCTCCATCACCACCCCCGGCACATATGTCACCCCACCACCAAACACCGCACCCGATCCATGTCACCCCACCCTCCAACACCCCCCCGGCACCCATGTCACCCCACCCCCAAACACCAGCACCCGACCCATGTCACCCCACCCCCAAACAACCCCCCGGCACACGTCACCCCACCACCAAACACCTGCACACGACCAATGTCATCCCACCCCCAAAAACCCCCCCCGGCACCCATGTCACCCCACCCCCAAACACCCCCCCGGCACCAATGTCACCCAACCCCCCACACCCGAACCCGACCCATGTCACCCCACCCCCCAACACCCCTTCCGGCACCCATGTGACCCCACCCCCCAACACCCGCACCCGACCCATGTCACCCGCTCCCAAACACAAGCCCCTGGCACCCATCTCACCCCTCCCACAACACCCGCACCTGACCCATGTCACCCCACCCCCAAACACCCCCCCCCGGCACCTACGTCACCCCAGCCCCCAAACACCTGCACCCGACCCATGTCACCCGAACCCCCAACACCCCCCCCCGGCAAATATGTCACCTCAGCACAAAACACCGCACCCGATCCATGTCACCCCACACCCCAACACCCCCCCGGAACCCATGTCACCCCACCCCCAAACACCGCACCCGACCCATGTCACCCTACCCCCCAACACCCCCCCCGGCACCCATGTCACAGCGCCTCCCAACACCCGCACCCGACCCATGTAACCCAAACCCCAAAACAACCTCCGGCACACGTGTAAACCCTACCCCCAAACACCGCACCCGACACATGTCACCCCACCTCCCAACACCCCACCGCACCCATGTCACCCCACCTCCCAACACCCCCCCCCGGCACCCATGTCACCCCACCCCCGAACACCGCACCCGACCCATGTCACCCCAACCCCCAACACCCCCCCCGGCACACATGTCACCCCATCACCAAACACTGCACCCGATCCATGTCACCCCACCCCCAACACCACCCCCGGCATCCCTGTCACCCCACCCCCAAACAACGCCCCCGGCACCCCTATCACCCCACCCCCCAAAACCCGCACACGACCCATGTCACCCCACCCCCAACACCACCCCCAGCATCCCTGTCACCCCACCCCCAAACAACGCCCCCGGCACCCCTGTCACCCCACCCCCCAACACCCGCACCTGACGGATGTCATCCCACCCCCAAACACCCCCCCCGGCACCTACGTCACCCCAGCCCCCAAACACCTGCACCCGACCCATGTCACCCGAACCCCCAACACCCCCCCCCGGCAAATATGTCACCTCAGCACAAAACACCGCACCCGATCCATGTCACCCCACACCCCAACACCCCCCCGGCACCCATGTCACCCCACCCCCAAACACCGCACCCGACCCATGTCACCCTACCCCCCAACACCCCCCCCGGCACCCATGTCACAGCGCCTCCCAACACCCGCACCCGACCCATGTAACCCAAAACCCAAAACAACCTCCGGCACACGTGTAAACCCTACCCCCAAACACCGCACCCGACACATGTCACCCCACCTCCCAACACCCCCCCGCACCCATGTCACCCCACCTCCCAACACCCCCCCCCGGCACCCATGTCACCCCACCCCCGAACACCGCACCCGACCCATGTCACCCCAACCCCCAACACCCCCCCCGGCACACATGTCACCCCATCACCAAACACTGCACCCGATCCATGTCACCCCACCCCCAACACCACCCCCGGCATCCCTGTCACCCCACCCCCAAACAACGCCCCCGGCACCCCTGTCACCCCACCCCCCAAAACCCGCACACGACCCATGTCACCCCACCCCCAACACCACCCCCAGCATCCCTGTCACCCCACCCCCAAACAACGCCCCCGGCACCCCTGTCACCCCACCCCCCAACACCCGCACCTGACGGATGTCATCCCACCCCCAAACACCCCCCCCGGCACCCATGTCACCCAACCCCCCACACCCGAATCCGACCCATGTCACCCACCCCCCAACACCCCCCCTGGCACCCATCTCACCCCTCCCCCAACACCTGCACCCGACCCATGTCACCCCACCCCCAAACACCCCCCCCCAGCACCCATGTCACCCCACACCCAAACACCCGCAACCGACCTATGTCACCCCACCCCCCAACACCCCCTCGGCACCCACGTCAACCCACCCCCAACACCCCCCCCGGCACCCATATCACCCCACCCCCAAACACCGCACCCGACCCATGTCACCCCAACCCCCAACACCAACCCCGGCACATATGTCACCCCATCACGAAACACCACACCCGATCCATGTCACCCCACCCCCCAACACCCCCTCGGAACCCATGATACCCCACCCCCCAACACCCGCACCTGACCCATGTCACCCCACCCCGAAACAGCCCCCCTGGCACCCATGTCACCCCAACCCCAACACCCGCACGCGACCCATGTCACCCAACCCCCAAACACCCGTACCCGACCCATGTCACCCCACCCTCAAACACCCCCCGGCACCCATGTCACCCCACCCCCAAACAATCGCACCTGACCCATGTCACCGCACCCCCAAACACCCCCCCCGGAACCCATGTCACCCCACCCCCCAACACCGCCACCGGCACCCATGTCACACCAACCCAAAACACCCGCAACCAACCTATGTCACCCACCCCCCAACACCCACACCCGAGCCATGTCACCCCACCCCCAAAACCCCCCGGCACACATGTCACCCCACCCCCAACACCCGCACCCGAGCCATGTCACCACACTCCCAAACACCCCCCCCCCGGCACCTATGTCACCCCACCCCCAAACACCCGCACCTGACCCATGTCACCCAACCCCCTACACCCCCGCCAGGCACCCATGTAACCCCACCCCCAAACACCTCACCCGACCCATGTCACCCCAACCCCCAACACCCCCACCGGCAAATATCTCACCTCAGCACAAAACACCGCACCCGATCCATGTCACCCCCACACCCCAACACCCCCCCGGCACACATGTCACACCACCCCCAAACACCGCACCCGATCCATGTCACCCCACCCCCCAACACCCCCCCCGGAACCCATGATGCCCCACCGTCCAACACCCGCAACTGACCTATGTCACCCCACCAACAAACACCCGTACCCGACCCATGTCACCCCACCCTCAAACACCCCCCGGCACCCACGTCACCCCACCCCCAAACAATCGCACCTGACCCATGTCACCCCACCCCCCAACACCCGCACCCGAGCCATGTCACCCCACCCCCAAACACCCCCCCGCACCCATGTCACCCCACCTACCAACACCCCCCCGCACCCATGTCACCCCACCTACCAACACCCCCCCGCACCCATGTCACCCCACCTACCAAACCCCCCCCCCGGCACCCATGTCACCCCACCCCCAAACACAGCACCCGACCCATGTCACACCAACCCCCAACACCTCCCCCGGCACACATGTCACCCCATCACCAAACACCGCACCCGATCCATGTCACCCCACCCCCCAACACCCCCCCGGAACCCATGATACCCCACCCCCCAACACCCGCACCCGACCCATGTCACCCCACCCCCAACACCACTTCTGGCATCCCTGTCACCCCACCCCCAAACAACGCCCCCGGCACCCCTGTCACCCCACCCCCCAACACCCGCACCAGACGCATGTCATCCCACCCCCAAACACCCCCCCCGGGCACCCATGTCACCCAACCCCCCACACCCGAACCCGACCCATGTCACCCCACCCCCCAACAACCCCCCTGGCACCCATCTCACCCCTCCCCCAACACCTGCACCCGACCCATGTCACCCCACACCCAAACACCCGCAACCGACCTATGTCACCTCACCCCCCAACACCCCCTCGGCACCCACGTCACCCCACCCCCAACACCCCCCCCCGGCACCCATATCACCCCACCCCCAAACACCGCACCCGACCCATGTCACCCCAACCCCCAACACCAACCCCGGCACATATGTCACCCCATCACGAAACACAGCACCCGATCCATGTCACCCCACCCCCCAACACCCCCTCGGAACCCATGACACCCCACCCCCCAACACCCCCCCGGCACACATGTCACCCCACCCCCAACACCCGCACCCGAGCCATGTCACCACACTCCCAAACACCCCCACCCCCGGCACCTATGTCACCCCACCCCCAAACACCCTCACCCGACCCATGTCACCCAACCCCCTACACCCCCGCCAGGCACCCATGTAACCCCACCCCAAACACCTCACCCGACCCATGTCACCCCAACCCCCAACACCCCCACCGGCAAATATCTCACCTCAGCACAAAACACTGCACCCGATCCATGTCACCCCCACACCCCAACACCCCCCCGGCACCCATGTCACACCACACCCAAACACCGCACCCGATCCATGTCACCCCACCACCCAACACCCCCCGGAACCCATGATGCCCCACCCCCCAACACCCGCAACCGACCCATGTCACCCCACCAACAAACACCCGTACCCGACCCATGTCACCCCCACCCCCAAACACTCGCACCCGGCATTCATGTCACCCCACCCCCAACACCAGCACCCGAGCCATGTCACCCGACCCCCAAACACCCCCCCCGGCGCCCATCTCACCCCACCCCCCAACACCACCCCCGGCACCCGTGTCACCCCACCCCCAAACAACCGCCCCCGCACCCATGTCACCCCACCCCCCAACACCCGCACCCGACCCATGTCACCCAACCCCCAAACACCCGTACCCGACCCATGTCACCCAACCCCCAAACACCCCCCCCGGAACCCATGATGCCCCACCGTCCAACACCCGCAACTGACCCATGTCACCCCACCAACAAACACCCGTACCCGACCCGTGTCACCCCACCCCAAACACCCCCCAGCACCCTTGTCACCCCACCCCCAAACAATCGCACCTGACCCATGTCAACCCACCCCCAAACACCCGCACCCGGCATTCATGTCACCCCACTCCCAACACCCCCCCCGGCGCCCATCTCACCCCACCCCCCAACACCACCCCCGGCACCCCTGTCACCCCACCCCCAAACAACCCCCCGGCACCCATGTCACCCCACCCCCCAACACCCGCACCCGACGCGTGTCACCCCACCCCCCAACACCCTCCCCGGTACCCATGTCACCCCACCCCCAAACACAGCACCCGACCCATGTCACCTCCTCCCAAATATCCCCCCCTGGCACCTATCTCACCCCTCCCCCAACACCCGCACCCGACCCATGTCACCCCACCCCCTACACCCCCCCCCAGGCACCCATGTCACCCCACCCCCCAAGGCACCCATGTCACACCACCCCCTAACACCCGCAACCGACCTGTGGTACCCCAACCTCCATCACCACCCCCGGCACATATGTCACCCCACCACCAAACACCGCACCCGATCCATGTCACCCCACCCTCCAACACCCCCCCGGCACCCATGTCACCCCACCCCCAAACACCAGCACCCGACCCATGTCACCCCACCCCCAAACAACCCCCCGGCACACGTCACCCCACCACCAAACACCTGCACACGACCAATGTCATCCCACCCCCAAAAACCCCCCCCGGCACCCATGTCACCCAACCCCCCACACCCGAACCCGACCCATGTCACCCCACCCCCCAACACCCCTTCCGGCACCCATGTGACCCCACCCCCCAACACCCGCACCCGACCCATGTCACCCGCTCCCAAACACAAGCCCCTGGCACCCATCTCACCCCTCCCACAACACCCGCACCCGACCCATGTCACCCCACCCCCAAACACCCCCCCCCGGCACCTACGTCACCCCAGCCCCCAAACACCTGCACCCGACCCATGTCACACCAACCCCCAACACCTCCCCCGGCACACATGTCACCCCATCACCAAACACCGCACCCGATCCATGTCACCCCACCCCCCAACACCCCCCCGGAACCCATGATACCCCACCCCCCAACACCCGCACCCGACCCATGTCACCCCACCCCCAACACCACTTCTGGCATCCCTGTCACCCCACCCCCAAACAACGCCCCCGGCACCCCTGTCACCCCACCCCCCAACACCCGCACCAGACGCATGTCATCCCACCCCCAAACACCCCCCCCGGGCACCCATGTCACCCAACCCCCCACACCCGAACCCGACCCATGTCACCCCACCCCCCAACAACCCCCCTGGCACCCATCTCACCCCTCCCCCAACACCTGCACCCGACCCATGTCACCCCACACCCAAACACCCGCAACCGACCTATGTCACCTCACCCCCCAACACCCCCTCGGCACCCACGTCACCCCACCCCCAACACCCCCCCCGGCACCCATATCACCTCACCCCCAAACACCGCACCCGACCCATGTCACCCCAACCCCCAACACCAACCCCGGCACATATGTCACCCCATCACGAAACACAGCACCCGATCCATGTCACCCCACCCCCCAACACCCCCTCGGAACCCATGACACCCCACCCCCCAACACCCCCCCGGCACACATGTCACCCCACCCCCAACACCCGCACCCGAGCCATGTCACCACACTCCCAAACACCCCCACCCCCGGCACCTATGTCACCCCACCCCCAAACACCCTCACCCGACCCATGTCACCCAACCCCCTACACCCCCGCCAGGCACCCATGTAACCCCACCCCAAACACCTCACCCGACCCATGTCACCCCAACCCCCAACACCCCCACCGGCAAATATCTCACCTCAGCACAAAACACTGCACCCGATCCATGTCACCCCCACACCCCAACACCCCCCCGGCACCCATGTCACACCACACCCAAACACCGCACCCGATCCATGTCACCCCACCACCCAACACCCCCCGGAACCCATGATGCCCCACCCCCCAACACCCGCAACCGACCCATGTCACCCCACCAACAAACACCCGTACCCGACCCATGTCACCCCCACCCCCAAACACTCGCACCCGGCATTCATGTCACCCCACCCCCAACACCAGCACCCGAGCCATGTCACCCCACCCCCCAACACCCCCCCCGGCGCCCATCTCACCCCACCCCCCAACACCACCCCCGGCACCCCTGTCACCCCACCCCCAAACAACCGCCCCCGCACCCATGTCACCCCACCCCCCAACACCCGCACCCGACCCATGTCACCCAACCCCCAAACACCCGTACCCGATCCATGTCACCCCACCCCCCAACACCCCCCCCGGAACCCATGATGCCCCACCGTCCAACACCCGCAACTGACCCATGTCACCCCACCAACAAACACCCGTACCCGACCCGTGTCACCCCACCCCAAACACCCCCCAGCACCCTTGTCACCCCACCCCCAAACAATCGCACCTGACCCATGTCAACCCACCCCCAAACACCCGCACCCGGCATTCATGTCACCCCACTCCCAACACCCCCCCCGGCGCCCATCTCACCCCACCCCCCAACACCACCCCCGGCACCCCTGTCACCCCACCCCCAAACAACCCCCCGGCACCCATGTCACCCCACCCCCCAACACCCGCACCCGACGCGTGTCACCCCACCCCCCAACACCCTCCCCGGTACCCATGTCACCTCACCCCCAAACACAGCACCCGACCCATGTCACCTCCTCCCAAATATCCCCCCCTGGCACCTATCTCACCCCTCCCCCAACACCCGCACCCGACCCATGTCACCCCACCCCCTACACCCCCCCCCAGGCACCCATGTCACCCCACCCCCCAAGGCACCCATGTCACACCACCCCCTAACACCCGCAACCGACCTGTGGTACCCCAACCTCCATCACCACCCCCGGCACATATGTCACCCCACCACCAAACACCGCACCCGATCCATGTCACCCCACCCTCCAACACCCCCCCGGCACCCATGTCACCCCACCCCCAAACACCAGCACCCGACCCATGTCACCCCACCCCCAAACAACCCCCCGGCACACGTCACCCCACCACCAAACACCTGCACACGACCAATGTCATCCCACCCCCAAAAACCCCCCCCGGCACCCATGTCACCCCACCCCCAAACACCCCCCCGGCACCAATGTCACCCAACCCCCCCACACCCGAACCCGACCCATGTCACCCCACCCCCCAACACCCCTTCCGGCACCCATGTGACCCCACCCCCCAACACCCGCACCCGACCCATGTCACCCGCTCCCAAACACAAGCCCCTGGCACCCATCTCACCCCTCCCACAACACCCGCACCTGACCCATGTCACCCCACCCCCAAACACCCCCCCCCGGCACCTACGTCACCCCAGCCCCCAAACACCTGCACCCGACCCATGTCACCCGAACCCCCAACACCCCCCCCCGGCAAATATGTCACCTCAGCACAAAACACCGCACCCGATCCATGTCACCCCACACCCCAACACCCCCCCGGCACCCATGTCACCCCACCCCCAAACACCGCACCCGACCCATGTCACCCTACCCCCCAACACCCCCCCCGGCACCCATGTCACAGCGCCTCCCAACACCCGCACCCGACCCATGTAACCCAAACCCCAACACAACCTCCGGCACACGTGTAAACCCTACCCCCAAACACCGCACCCGACACATGTCACCCCACCTCCCAACACCCCCCCGCACCCATGTCACCCCACCCCCGAACACCGCACCCGACCCATGTCACCCCAACCCCCAACACCCCCCCCGGCACACATGTCACCCCATCACCAAACACCGCACCCGATCCATGTCACCCCACCCCCCAACACCCCCCCGGAACCCATGATACCCCACCCCCCAACACCCGCACCCGACCCATGTCACCCCACCCCCAACACCACCCCCGGCATCCCTGTCACCCCACCCACAAACAACGCCCCCGGCACCCCTGTCACCCCACCCCCCAACACCCGCACCTGACGGATGTCATCCCACCCCCAAACACCCCCCCCGGCACCCATGTCACACCACCCCCAAACACCGCACCCGATCCATGTCACCCCACCCCCCAACACCCCCCCCGGAACCCATGATGCCCCACCGTCCAACACCCGCAACTGACCCATGTCACCCCACCAACAAACACCCGTACCCGACCCATGTCACCCCACCCTCAAACACCCCCCGGCACCCACGTCACCCCACCCCCAAACAATCGCACCTGACCCATGTCACCCCACCCCCAAAAACCCGCATCCGGCACTCATGTCACCCCACCCCCAAACACCCGCAACTGACCTATGTCACCCCACCCCCCAACACCCGCACCCGAGCCATGTCACCCCACCCCCAAACACAGCACCCGACCCATGTCACACCAACCCCCAACACCTCCCCCGGCACACATGTCACCCCATCACCAAACACCGCACCCGATCCATGTCACCCCACCCCCCAACACCCCCCCGGAACCCATGATACCCCACCCACCAACACCCGCACCCGACCCATGTCACCCCACCCCCAACACCACTTCTGGCATCCCTGTCACCCCACCCCCAAACAACGCCCCCGGCACCCCCGTCACCCCACCCCCCAACACCCGCACCAGACGCATGTCATCCCACCCCCAAACACCCCCCCCGGGAACCCATGTCACCCAACCCCCCACACCCGAACCCGACCCATGTCACCCCACCCCCCAACAACCCCCCTGGCACCCATCTCACCCCTCCCCCAACATCTGCACCCGACCCATGTCACCCCACCCCCAAACACCCCCCCCCCAGCACCCATGTCACCCCACACCCAAACACCCGCAACCGACCTATGTCACCTCACCCCCCAACACCCCCTCGGCACCCACGTCACCCCACCCCCAACACCCGCCCCGGCACCCATATCACCCCACCCCCAAACACCGCACCCGACCCATGTCACCCCAACCCCCAACACCAACCCCGGCACATATGTCACCCCATCACGAAACACCGCACCCGATCCATGTCACCCCACCCCCCAACACCCCCTCAGAACCCATGACACCCCACCCCCCAACACCCGCACCTGAGCCATGTCACCCGACCCCAAAACACCCCCCCCCGGCGCCCATCTCACCCCACCCCCCAACACCACCCCCGGCACCCCTGTCACCCCACCCCCAAACAACCACCCCCGCACCCATGTCACCCAACCCCCAAACACCCGCACCCGACCCATGTCACCCAACCCCCAAACACCCGTACCCGACCCATGTCACCCCACCCTCAAAGACCCCCCGGCACCCACATCACCCCACCCCCAAACACCCGCACCCGGCACTCATGTCACCCCACCCCCAACACCAGAACCCGACCCATGTCACTCGACCCTCAAACACCCCCCCCGGCGCCCATTTCACCCCAAACCCCAACAACCCCCCCGGCACCCATCTCACCCCACCCCCCAACACCCGCACCCGACTTATGTCACCCCACCCCCAACACCACCCCCGGCACCCCTGTCACCCTACCTCCAAACAACCCCCCGGGCACCCATGTCACCCCACCCCCCAACAACCGCATCTGACCCATGTCACCCAACCCCCAAACACCCGTACCCGACCCATGTCACCCCACCCTCAAACACCCCCCGGCACCCACGTCACCCCACCCCCAAACACCCGCACCCCACCCATGTCACCCCACCTCCCAATACCCGCACCCGACCCATGTCACCCCACCCCCTACACTCAGCTCCAGGCACCCATGTCACAACACCCCCAAACACCCCCCCCGGCACCCATGTGTCCCCAACCCCAACACCCGCACGCGACCCATGTCACCCCACCCCCAACACCCGCAACCGGCACTTATGCCACCCCACCCCCAACACCCCCCACGAGACCCATTTCACCCCACTCCCCAACAACCCCCCCGGCACCCATCTCACCCCACACCCCAACACCCGCACCCCACCCATGTCACCCCACCCCCCAACACCCGCATCCGAGCCATGTCACTCCACCCCCCAACCCCCCCCCCCGGCAGCCATGTCACCCCACCTCCAAACACCCGCACCCGACCCATGTCACCCCACCCCCACACACCCCCCCCCGGAACCCATGTCACCCCACCCCCCAACACCGCCACCGGCACCCATGTCACACCACACCCAAACACCCGCAACCGACTTATGTCACCCACCCCCCAACACCCACACCCAAGCCATGTCACCCCACCCCCAAACACCCCCCCGGCACACATGTCACCCGACCCCCAACACCCGCACCCGAGCCATGTCACCACACTCCCAAACACCCCCCCCCGGCACCTTTGTCACTCCACCCCCAAACACCCGCACCTGACCCATGTCACCCAACCCCCTACACCCCCGCCAGGCACCTATGTAACCCCACCCCAAACACCTCACCCGACCCATGTCACCCCAACCCCCAACACCCCCACCGGCAAATATCTCACCTCAGCACAAAACACCGCACCCGATCCATGTCACCCCCACACCCCAACACCCCCCCCGGCACCCATGTCACACCACACCCAAACACCGCACCCGATCCATGTCACCCCACCACCCAACAACCCCCCGGAACCCATGATGCCCCACCCCGCAACACCCGCAACTGACCCATGTCACCCCACCAACAAACACCCGTACCCGACCCATGTCACCCCTCCCCCAAACACCCACCGGCACCCTTGTCACCCCACCCCCAAACAATCGCACCTGACCCATGTCACCCCACCCCCAAACACCCCCCCCGGCACACATGTCACCCCACCCCCAACAGCCGCACCCGAGCCATGTCACCACACTCTCAAACACCCCCCCCCCGGCACCTATGTCACCCCACCCCCAAACACCCTCACCCGACCCATGTCACCCAACCCCCTACACCCCCGCCAGGCACCCATGTAACCCCACCCCAAACACCTCACCCGACCCATGTCACCCCAACCCCCAACACCCCCACCGGCAAATATCTCACCTCAGCACAATACACCGCACCCGATCCATGTCACCCCCACATCCCAACACCCCCCCGGCACCCATGTCACACCACACCCAAACACCGCACCCGATCCATGTCACCCCACCACCCAACACCCCCCGGAACCCATGATGCCCCACCCCCCAACACCAGAACCCGACCCATGTCACTCGACCCCCAAACACCCCCCCCGGCGCCCATTTCACCCCAAACCCCAACAACCCCCCCGGCACCCATCTCACCCCACCCCCCAACACCCGCACCCGACTTATGTCACCCCACCCCCAACACCACCCCCGGCACCCCTGTCACCCTACCTCCAAACAACCCCCCGGGCACCCATGTCACCCCACCCCCCAACAACCGCATCTGACCCATGTCACCCAACCCCCAAACACCCGTACCCGACCCATGTCACCCCACCCTCAAACACCCCCCGGCACCCACGTCACCCCACCCCCAAACACCCGCACCCAACCCATGTCACCCCACCTCCCAATACCCGCACCCGACCCATGTCACCCCACCCCCTACACTCAGCTCCAGGCACCCATGTCACAACACCCCCAAACACCCCCCCCGGCACCCATGTGTCCCCAACCCCAACACCCGCACGCGACCCATGTCACCCCACCCCCAACACCCGCAACCGGCACTTATGTCACCCCACCCCCAACACCCCCCACGAGACCCATTTCACCCCACTCCCCAACAACCCCCCCGGCACCCATCTCACCCCACACCCCAACACCCGCACCCGACCCATGTCACCCCACCCCCACACACCCCCCCCCGGAACCCATGTCACCCCACCCCCCAACACCGCCACCGGCACCCATGTCACACCACACCCAAACACCCGCAACCGACCTATGTCACCCACCCCCCAACACCCGCAACCGACCTATGTCACCCACCCCCCAACACCCACACCCGAGCCATGTCACCCACCCCCCAACACCCACACCCGAGCCATGTCACCCCACCCCCAAACACCCCCCCGGCACACATGTCACCCCACCCCCAACACCCGCACCCGAGCCATGTCACCACACTCCCAAACACCCCCCCCCGGCACCTATGTCACCCCACCCCCAAACACCCTCACCCGACCCATGTCACCCAACCCCCTACACCCCCGCCAGGCACCCATGTAACCCAACCCCAAACACCTCACCCGACCCATGTCACCCCAACCCCCAACACCCACACCGGCAAATATCTTACCTCAGCACAAAACACTGCACCCGATCCATGTCACCCCCACACCCCAACACCCCCCCGGCACCCATGTCACACCACACCCAAACACCGCACCCGATCCATGTCACCCCACCACCCAACACCCCCCGGAACCCATGATGCCCCACCCCCCAACACCCGCAACCGACCCATGTCACCCCACCAACAAACACCCGTACCCGACCCATGTCACCCCACCCCCAAACACTCGCACCCGGCATTCATGTCACCCCACCCCCAACACCAGCACCCGAGCCATGTCACCCGACCCCCAAACACCCCCCCCCGCGCCCATCTCACCCCACCCCCCAACACCACCCCCGGCACCCCTGTCACCCCACCCCCAAACAACCGCCCCCGCACCCATGTCACCCCACCCCCCAACACCCGCACCCGACCCATGTCACCCAACCCCCAAACACCCGTACCCGACCCATGTCACCCCACCCTCAAAGACCCCCCGGCACCCACATCACCCCACCCCCTACACCCCCCCCAGAATCCATGTCACCCCAACCCCAACACCCGCACCCGACCCATGTCACCCAACCGCCAAACACCCGTACCCGACCCATGTCACCCCACCCTCAAACACCCCCCGGTACCCACATCACCCCACCCCCTACACCCCCCCCCAGCACCCATGTCACCCCAACCCCAACACCCGCACCCGACCCATGTCACCCAACCGCCAAACACCCGTACCCGACCCATGTCACCCCACCCTCAAACACCCCCCGGCACCCACGTCACCCCACCTCCAAACAATCGCACCTGACCCATGTCACCCCACCCCCAAACACCCGCACCCGGCACTCATGTCACCCCACCCCCAAACACCCGCACCCGGCACTCTTGTCACCCCACCCCCAACACCAGCACCCGAGCCATGTCACCCAACCCCCAAACACCCGTACCCATCCCATGTCACCACACCCTCAAACACCCCCCGGCACCCTCGTCACCCCACCCCCAAACAATCGCACCTGACCCATGTCACCCCACCCCCAAACACCCGCACCCGGCACTCATGTCACCCCACCCCCAACACCAGAACCCGACCCATGTCACTCGACCCCCAAACACCCCCCCCGGCGCCCATTTCACCCCAAACCCCAACAACCCCCCCGGCACCCATCTCACCCCACCCCCCAACACCCGCACCCGACTTATGTCACCCCACCCCCAACACCACCCCCGGCACCCCTGTCACCCTACCCCCAAACAACCCCCCGGGCACCCATGTCACCCCACGCCCCAACAACCGCATCTGACCCATGTCACCCAACCCCCAAACACCCGTACCCGAACCATGTCACCCCACCCTCAAACACCCCCCGGCACCCACGTCACCCCACCCCCAAACACCCGCACCCGACCCATGTCACCCCAAGCCCTACACCCCCCCCCGGCACCCATGTCACCCCAACCCCAACACCCGCACCCGATCCATGTCACCCAACCGCCAAACACCCGTACCCGACCAATGTCACCCCACCCTCAAACACCCCCCGGCACCCACGTCACCCCACCTCCAAACAATCGCACCTGACCCATGTCACCCCACCCCCAAACACCCGCACCCGGCACTCATGTCACCCCACCCCCAACACCAGCACCCGAGCCATGTCACCCAACCCCCAAACACCCGTACCCATCCCATGTCACCACACCCTCAAACACCCCCCGGCACCCCCGGCACCCCACCCCCAAACAATCGCACCTGACCCATGTCACCCCACCACCAAACACCCGCACCCGGCACTCATGTCACCCCACCCCCAACACCAGAACCCGACCCATGTCACTCGACCCCCAAACACCCCCCCCGGCGCCCATTTCACCCCAAACCCCAACAACCCCCCCGGCACCCATCTCACCCCACCCCCCAACACCCGCACCCGACTTATGTCACCCCACCCCCAACACCACCCCCGGCACCCCTGTCACCCTACCTCCAAACAACCCCCCGGGCACCCATGTCACCCCACCCCCCAACAACCGCATCTGACCCATGTCACCCAACCCCCAAACACCCGTACCCGACCCATGTCACCCCACCCTAAAACACCCCCCGTCACCCACGTCACCCCACCGCCAAACACCCGCACCCAACCTATGTCACCCCACCTCCCAATACCCGCACCCGACCCATGTCACCCCACCCCCTACACTCAGCTCCAGGCACCCATGTCACAACACCCCCAAACACCCCCCCCGGCACCCATGTGTCCCCAACCCCAACACCCGCACGCGACCCATGTCACCCCACCCCCAACACCCCCCACGAGACCCATTTCACCCCACTCCCCAACAACCCCCCCGGCACCCATCTCACCCCACACCCCAACACCCGCACCCGACCCATGTCACCCCACCCCCCAACACCCGCATCCGAGCCATGTCACTCCACCCCCCAACCCCCCCCCCCGGCAGCCATGTCACCCCACCTCCAAACACCCGCACCCGACCCATGTCACCCCACCCCCACGCCCCCCCCCCCGGAACCCATGTCACCCCACCCCCCAACACCGCCACCGGCACCCATGTCACACCACACCCAAACACCCGCAACCGACCTATGTCACCCACCCCCAACACCCACACCCAAGCCATGTCACCCCACCCCCAAACACCCCCCCGGCACACATGTCACCCCACCCCCAACACCCGCACCCGAGCCATGTCACCACACTCCCAAACACCCCCCCCGGCACCTATGTCACCCCACCCCCAAACACCCGCACCCGACCCATGTCACCCAACCCCCTACACCCCCGCCAGGCACCTATGTAACCCCACCCCAAACACCTCACCCGACCCATGTCACCCCAACCCCCAACACCCCCACCGGCAAATATCTCACCTCAGCACAAAACACCACACCCGATCCATGTCACCCCCACACCCCAACACCCCCCCGGCACCCATGTCACACCACCCCCAAACACTGCACCCGATCCATGTCACCCCACCACCCAACAACCCCCCGGAACCCATGATGCCCCACCCCCGAACACCCGCAACCGACCCATGTCACCCCACCAACAAACACCCGCAACCGACCCATGTCACCCCACCCCCTACACCCCGCCCCAGGCACCCATGTCACAACACCCCCAAACACCCCCCCCGGCACCCATGTGACCCCAACCCCAACACCCGCACGCGACCCATGTCACCCAACCCCCAAACACCCGTACCCGACCCATGTCACCCCACCCTCAAACACCCCCCGGCACCCACGTCACCCCACCCCCAAACAATCGCACCTGACCCATGTCACCCCACCCCCAAACACCCGCACCCGGCACTCATGTCACCCCACCTCCAACACCAGAACCCGACCCATGTCACTCGACCCCCAAACACCCCCCCCCGGCGCCCATTTCACCCCAAACCCCAACAACCCCCCCGGCACCCATCACACCCCACCCCCCAACACCACCCCCGGCACCCCTGTCACCCCACCCCCCAACACCCGTACCCGACCCATGTCACCCAACCCCCCAACACCCGTACCCGACCTATGTCACCCCACCCTCAAACACCCCCCGGCACTCACGTCACCCCAGCCCCAAACACCGGCACCCGACCCATGTCACCCCACCCCCTACACCCCGCCCCAGGCACCCATGTCACCCCAGCCCCAAACACCCCCCCTGACTCCCATGTCACCCCAACCCCTAACACCCCCCCCGGCACCCATGTCACCCCGCCCCCAAAAAACCCACATCCGACCCATGTCACCCCACCCACCAACACCCCCCCCGGCACCCATGTCACCCCACCCCCAAACACCGCACCTGACGCATGTCACCCCACCCCCCAACACCCCCCCCCGGCACCCATGTCACCCCACCCCCCAACACTCGCACCCGACCCATGTCACCCCACCCCCTAACAACCTCCGGCACCCATGTCACCCCACCCCCCAACACCCGCACCCGAGCCATGTCACCCCACCCCCCAACACCCCTCCCGGCACCCATGTCACCCCACCCCCTAACACCGCACCCGACCCATGTCACCGACCCCCAAAGACACCCCCCCAGCACCCATGTCACCCCGCCCCCCCAAACACCCCCCCCGGCACCCATGTCACCCCACTCCCAAACACCCGCACCCGACCCATGTCACCCCACCCCCAAACACCCCTCCCGGCACCCATGTCACCCCACACACAACACCCCCCCTCAGCACCCATGTCACCCCACCCCCTAACACCGCACCCGACCCATGCCACCCCACCCCCAAAGACCCCCACCCCCCACCCATGTCACCCCGCCCCCAACACCCGCACCCGACCCATGTCACCCCACCCCCAACACCCGCACCCAACCCATGTCACCCCACCCCCAACACACGCACCCGACCGATGTCACCCCACCCCCAAACACCCCCCCCCGGCTCCCATGTCACCCCACCCCCAAACACCCCCCCCCCGGCTCCCATGTCACCCCAGCCCCCTACTCCCGTACCCGAACCATGTCACCCCACCCCCCAACACCGCCCCGGCACCCATGTCACCGCAACCCCCAACACCCGCACCCTACCCATGTCACCCCACCCCCCAACACCGCCCCGGCACCCATGTCACCCCAGCCCGCAACACCCGCACCCGACCCATGTCACCCCACCCCCCAACACCCCCCCCGGCACCCATGTCACCCCACCCCCCCAACACCCGCACCCGATGTAAGTCACCCCACCCGCTACACCCTCACCCGACCCATGTCACCACACCCCGCAACACCCCCCCCGACACCCATGTCACCCCGCCCCCAAACACCCTTCCCGGCACCCATGTCACCCCACCCCCCAACACCCACACCCGACCCATGTCACCCCACCCCCAACCCCCCCCGGCACCCATGTCACCCCACCCCCAAACACACCCCCCGGCACCCATGTCACCCCACCGCCAAACACTGCACCTGACCCATGTCACCCCACCCCCCAACACTCTCACCCGACCCATGTCACCCCACTCTCTAACTACCCCCGGCACCCATGTCACCCCCACCCCCCAAACCCGCAACCGACCCATGTCACCCCACCCCCCAGCACCCTCCCCGGCACACATGTCACCCCACCCCCCAACACCCGCACCCGAACCATGTCTCCCCACCCCCCAACACCGACCCGGCACCCATGTCACCCCAACCCCCAAACCCACACCCTACCCATGTCACTCCACGACCCAACAACCCCCCCCGGCATCCATGTCACCCCACCCTCAAAATCCGCACCTGACCCATGTCACCCCACCCCCCAACACTTCCCCCTGCACCCTTGTCACCCCACCCCCAAACACCCGCACCCGACCGATATCAACCCACCGCCCAACACCCGCATCCAACCCATGTCACCACACCCCGCAACACCCCCCCCTGCACCCATGTCACCCCATCCCCAAACATCGCACCCGACCCTTGTCACCCCACCCCCAAACACCCCCCCGGCACCCATGTCACCCCACCCCCAACACCCGCACCCGACCCATCTCACCCCACCCCCAAACACCACCCCAGCTCCCATGTCACCCCACCCCCAAACACCCCTCCCGGCACCCATGTCACCCCACACACAACACCCCCCCTCGGCACCCATGTCACCCCACCCTCCAACACTCGCACCCGACCCATGTTACCCCACCCCCAAACACCCCCCGGCACCCATGTCACCCCACCCTCCAACACTTGCACCCGACCCATGTCACCCCACCCCCAAACACCCCCCAGCACCCATGTCACCCCACCCCCCAACACACGCACCCGACCGATGTCACCCCACCCCCCAACACACCCCCCCGGCACCCATGTCACCCCACCCCCCAACACCCCCCCCGGCACCCATGTCACCCCAGCCCCCAACTCCCGCACCAGACCCATGTCACCCCACCCCCCAACACCCCCCGGCACCCATGTCACCCCACCCCCCAACAACCCCCCGGCACCCATGTCACCCCAACCCCAACACCCGCACCCGACCTATGTCACCCAACCGCCAAACACCCGTACCCGACCCATGTCACCCCACCCTCAAACACCCCCCGGCACCCACGTCACCCCACCTCCAAACAATCGCACCTGACCCATGTCAGCCCACCCCCAAACACCCGCACCCGGCACTCATGTCACCCCACCCCAAACACCCGCACCCGGCACTCATGTCACCCAACCCCCAAACACCCGTACCCATCCCATGTCACCACACCCTCAAACACCCCCCGGCACCCTCGTCACCCCACCCCCAAACAATCGCACCTGACCCATGTCACCCCACCCCCAAACACCCGCACCAGGCACTCATGTCACCCCACCCCCAACACCAGAACCCGACCCATGTCACTCGACCCCCAAACACCCCCCCCGGCGCCCATTTCACCCCAAACCCCAACAATCCCCCCGGCACCCATCTCACCCCACCCCCCCAACACCCGCACCCGAATTATGTCACCCCACCCCCAACACCACCCCCGGCACCCCTGTCACCCTACCCCCAAACAACCCCCCGGGCACCCATGTCACCCCACCCCCCAACACCCGCACCCGACCCATGTCACCCCACCCTCAAAGACCCCCCGGCACCCACATCACCCCACCCCCAAACACCCGCACCCGACCCATGTCACCCCACCCCCTACACCCCCCCCCGGCACCCATGTCACCCCAACCCCAACACCCGCACCCGACTTATGTCACCCCACCCCCAACACCAACCCCGGCACCCCTGTCACCCTACCCCCAAACAACCCCCCGGGCACCCATGTCACCCCACCCCCCAACACCCGCACCCGACCCATGTCACCCCACCCTCAAAGACCCCCCGGCACCCACATCACCCCACCCCCAAACACCCGCACCCGACCCATGTCACCCCACCCCCAACACACGCACCCGACCGATGTCACCCCACCCCCAAACACCCCCCCCCGGCTCCCATGTCACCCCACCCCCAAACACCCCCCCCCCGGCTCCCATGTCACCCCAGCCCCCTACTCCCGTACCCGAACCATGTCACCCCACCCCCCAACACCGCCCCGGCACCCATGTCACCGCAACCCCCAACACCCGCACCCTACCCATGTCACCCCACCCCCCAACACCGCCCCGGCACCCATGTCACCCCAGCCCGCAACACCCGCACCCGACCCATGTCACCCCACCCCCCAACACCCCCCCCGGCACCCATGTCACCCCACCCCCCCAACACCCGCACCCGATGTAAGTCACCCCACCCGCTACACCCTCACCCGACCCATGTCACCACACCCCGCAACACCCCCCCCGACACCCATGTCACCCCGCCCCCAAACACCCTTCCCGGCACCCATGTCACCCCACCCCCCAACACCCACACCCGACCCATGTCACCCCACCCCCAACCCCCCCCGGCACCCATGTCACCCCACCCCCAAACACACCCCCCGGCACCCATGTCACCCCACCGCCAAACACTGCACCTGACCCATGTCACCCCACCCCCCAACACTCTCACCCGACCCATGTCACCCCACTCTCTAACTACCCCCGGCACCCATGTCACCCCCACCCCCCAAACCCGCAACCGACCCATGTCACCCCACCCCCCAGCACCCTCCCCGGCACACATGTCACCCCACCCCCCAACACCCGCACCCGAACCATGTCTCCCCACCCCCCAACACCGACCCGGCACCCATGTCACCCCAACCCCCAAACCCACACCCTACCCATGTCACTCCACGACCCAACAACCCCCCCCGGCATCCATGTCACCCCACCCTCAAAATCCGCACCTGACCCATGTCACCCCACCCCCCAACACTTCCCCCTGCACCCTTGTCACCCCACCCCCAAACACCCGCACCCGACCGATATCAACCCACCGCCCAACACCCGCATCCAACCCATGTCACCACACCCCGCAACACCCCCCCCTGCACCCATGTCACCCCATCCCCAAACATCGCACCCGACCCTTGTCACCCCACCCCCAAACACCCCCCCGGCACCCATGTCACCCCACCCCCAACACCCGCACCCGACCCATCTCACCCCACCCCCAAACACCACCCCAGCTCCCATGTCACCCCACCCCCAAACACCCCTCCCGGCACCCATGTCACCCCACACACAACACCCCCCCTCGGCACCCATGTCACCCCACCCTCCAACACTCGCACCCGACCCATGTTACCCCACCCCCAAACACCCCCTGGCACCCATGTCACCCCACCCTCCAACACTTGCACCCGACCCATGTCACCCCACCCCCAAACACCCCCCAGCACCCATGTCACCCCACCCCCCAACACACGCACCCGACCGATGTCACCCCACCCCCCAACACACCCCCCCGGCACCCATGTCACCCCACCCCCCAACACCCCCCCCGGCACCCATGTCACCCCAGCCCCCAACTCCCGCACCAGACCCATGTCACCCCACCCCCCAACACCCCCCGGCACCCATGTCACCCCACCCCCCAACAACCCCCCGGCACCCATGTCACCCCAACCCCAACACCCGCACCCGACCTATGTCACCCAACCGCCAAACACCCGTACCCGACCCATGTCACCCCACCCTCAAACACCCCCCGGCACCCACGTCACCCCACCTCCAAACAATCGCACCTGACCCATGTCAGCCCACCCCCAAACACCCGCACCCGGCACTCATGTCACCCCACCCCAAACACCCGCACCCGGCACTCATGTCACCCAACCCCCAAACACCCGTACCCATCCCATGTCACCACACCCTCAAACACCCCCCGGCACCCTCGTCACCCCACCCCCAAACAATCGCACCTGACCCATGTCACCCCACCCCCAAACACCCGCACCAGGCACTCATGTCACCCCACCCCCAACACCAGAACCCGACCCATGTCACTCGACCCCCAAACACCCCCCCCGGCGCCCATTTCACCCCAAACCCCAACAATCCCCCCGGCACCCATCTCACCCCACCCCCCCAACACCCGCACCCGAATTATGTCACCCCACCCCCAACACCACCCCCGGCACCCCTGTCACCCTACCCCCAAACAACCCCCCGGGCACCCATGTCACCCCACCCCCCAACACCCGCACCCGACCCATGTCACCCCACCCTCAAAGACCCCCCGGCACCCACATCACCCCACCCCCAAACACCCGCACCCGACCCATGTCACCCCACCCCCTACACCCCCCCCCGGCACCCATGTCACCCCAACCCCAACACCCGCACCCGACTTATGTCACCCCACCCCCAACACCAACCCCGGCACCCCTGTCACCCTACCCCCAAACAACCCCCCGGGCACCCATGTCACCCCACCCCCCAACACCCGCACCCGACCCATGTCACCCCACCCTCAAAGACCCCCCGGCACCCACATCACCCCACCCCCAAACACCCGCACCCGACCCATGTCACCCCACCCCCAACACACGCACCCGACCGATGTCACCCCACCCCCAAACACCCCCCCCCGGCTCCCATGTCACCCCACCCCCAAACACCCCCCCCCCGGCTCCCATGTCACCCCAGCCCCCTACTCCCGTACCCGAACCATGTCACCCCACCCCCCAACACCGCCCCGGCACCCATGTCACCGCAACCCCCAACACCCGCACCCTACCCATGTCACCCCACTCCCCAACACCGCCCCGGCACCCATGTCACCCCAGCCCGCAACACCCGCACCCGACCCATGTCACCCCACCCCCCAACACCCCCCCCGGCACCCATGTCACCCCACCCCCCCCAACACCCGCACCCGATGTAAGTCACCCCACCCGCTACACCCTCACCCGACCCATGTCACCACACCCCGCAACACCCCCCCCGACACCCATGTCACCCCGCCCCCAAACACCCTTCCCGGCACCCATGTCACCCCACCCCCCAACACCCACACCCGACCCATGTCACCCCACCCCCAACCCCCCCCGGCACCCATGTCACCCCACCCCCAAACACACCCCCCCGGCACCCATGTCACCCCACCGCCAAACACCGCACCTGACCCATGTCACCCCACCCCCCAACACTCTCACCCGACCCATGTCACCCCACTCTCTAACTACCCCCGGCACCCATGTCACCCCCACACCCCCAAACCCGCAACCGACCCATGTCACCCCACCCCCCAGCACCCTCCCCGGCACACATGTCACCCCACCCCCCAACACCCGCACCCGAACCATGTCTCCCCACCCCCCAACACCGACCCGGCACCCATGTCACCCCAACCCCCAAACCCACACCCTACCCATGTCACTCCACGACCCAACAACCCCCCCCGGCATCCATGTCACCCCACCCTCAAAATCCGCACCTGACCCATGTCACCCCACCCCCCAACACTTCCCCCTGCACCCTTGTCACCCCACCCCCAAACACCCGCACCCGACCGATATCAACCCACCGCCCAACACCCGCATCCAACCCATGTCACCACACCCCGCAACACCCCCCCCTGCACCCATGTCACCCCATCCCCAAACATCGCACCCGACCCTTGTCACCCCACCCCCAAACACCCCCCCGGCACCCATGTCACCCCACCCCCAACACCCGCACCCGACCCATCTCACCCCACCCCCAAACACCACCCCAGCTCCCATGTCACCCCACCCCCAAACACCCCTCCCGGCACCCATGTCACCCCACACACAACACCCCCCTCGGCACCCATGTCACCCCACCCTCCAACACTCGCACCCGACCCATGTTACCCCACCCCCAAACACCCCCGGCACCCATGTCACCCCACCCTCCAACACTTGCACCCGACCCATGTCACCCCACCCCCAAACACCCCCCAGCACCCATGTCACCCCCACCCCCCAACACACGCACCCGACCGATGTCACCCCACCCCCCAACACACCCCCCCGGCACCCATGTCACCCCACCCCCCAACACCCCCCCCGGCACCCATGTCACCCCAGCCCCCAACTCCCGCACCAGACCCATGTCACCCCACCCCCCAACACCCCCCGGCACCCATGTCACCCCACCCCCCAACAACCCCCGGCACCCATGTCACCCCAACCCCAACACCCGCACCCGACCTATGTCACCCAACCGCCAAACACCCGTACCCGACCCATGTCACCCCACCCTCAAACACCCCCCGGCACCCACGTCACCCCACCTCCAAACAATCGCACCTGACCCATGTCAGCCCACCCCCCAAACACCCGCACCCGGCACTCATGTCACCCCACCCCAAACACCCGCACCCGGCACTCATGTCACCCAACCCCCAAACACCCGTACCCATCCCATGTCACCACACCCTCAAACACCCCCCGGCACCCTCGTCACCCCACCCCCAAACAATCGCACCTGACCCATGTCACCCCACCCCCAAACACCCGCACCAGGCACTCATGTCACCCCACCCCCAACACCAGAACCCGACCCATGTCACTCGACCCCCAAACACCCCCCCCGGCGCCCATTTCACCCCAAACCCCAACAATCCCCCGGCACCCATCTCACCCCACCCCCCCAACACCCGCACCCGAATTATGTCACCCCACCCCAACACCACCCCCGGCACCCCTGTCACCCTACCCCCAAACAACCCCCCGGGCACCCATGTCACCCCACCCCCCAACACCCGCACCCGACCCATGTCACCCCACCCTCAAAGACCCCCCGGCACCCACATCACCCCACCCCCAAACACCCGCACCCGACCCATGTCACCCACCCCCTACACCCCCCCCCGGCACCCATGTCACCCCAACCCCAACACCCGCACCCGACTTATGTCACCCCACCCCCAACACCAACCCCGGCACCCCTGTCACCCTACCCCCAAACAACCCCCCGGGCACCCATGTCACCCCACCCCCCAACACCCGCACCCGACCCATGTCACCCCACCCTCAAAGACCCCCGGCACCCACATCACCCCACCCCCAAACACCCGCACCCGACCCATGTCACCCCACCCCCAACACACGCACCCGACCGATGTCACCCACCCCCAAACACCCCCCCCCGGCTCCCATGTCACCCCACCCCCAAACACCCCCCCCCGGCTCCCATGTCACCCCAGCCCCTACTCCCGTACCCGAACCATGTCACCCCACCCCCCAACACCGCCCCGGCACCCATGTCACCGCAAACCCCCAACACCCGCACCCTACCCATGTCACCCCACCCCCCAACACCGCCCCGGCACCCATGTCACCCCAGCCCGCAACACCCGCACCCGACCCATGTCACCCCACCCCCCAACACCCCCCCCGGCACCCATGTCACCCCACCCCCCCAACACCCGCACCCGATGTAAGTCACCCCACCCGCTACACCCTCACCCGACCCATGTCACCACACCCCGCAACACCCCCCCCGACACCCATGTCACCCTGCCCCCAAACCACCCTTCCCGGCACCCATGTCACCCCACCCCCCAACACCCACACCCGACCCATGTCACCCCACCCCCAACCCCCCCCGGCACCCATGTCACCCCACCCCCAAACACACCCCCGGCACCCATGTCACCCCACCGCCAAACACTGCACCTGACCCATGTCACCCCACCCCCCAACACTCTCACCCGACCCATGTCACCCCACTCTCTAACTACCCCCGGCACCCATGTCACCCCCACCCCCCCAAACCCGCAACCGACCCATGTCACCCCCACCCCCCAGCACCCTCCCCGGCACACATGTCACCCCACCCCCCAACACCCGCACCCGAACCATGTCTCCCCACCCCCAACACCGACCCGGCACCCATGTCACCCCAACCCCCAAACCCACACCCTACCCATGTCACTCCACGACCCAACAACCCCCCCCGGCATCCATGTCACCCCACCCTCAAAATCCGCACCTGACCCATGTCACCCCACCCCCCAACACTTCCCCCTGCACCCTTGTCACCCCACCCCCAAACACCCGCACCCGACCGATATCAACCCACCGCCCAACACCCGCATCCAACCCATGTCACCACACCCGCAACACCCCCCCTGCACCCATGTCACCCCATCCCCAAACATCGCACCCGACCCTTGTCACCCCACCCCCAAACACCCCCCCGGCACCCATGTCACCCCACCCCCAACACCCGCACCCGACCCATCTCACCCCACCCCCAAACACCACCCCAGCTCCCATGTCACCCCACCCCCAAACACCCCTCCCGGCACCCATGTCACCCCACACACAACACCCCCCCTCGGCACCCATGTCACCCCACCCTCCAACACTCGCACCCGACCCATGTTACCCCACCCCCAAACACCCCCCGGCACCCATGTCACCCCACCCTCCAACACTTGCACCCGACCCATGTCACCCCACCCCCAAACACCCCCCAGCACCATGTCACCCCACCCCCCAACACACGCACCCGACCGATGTCACCCCACCCCCCAACACACCCCCCCGGCACCCATGTCACCCCACCCCCCAACACCCCCCCCGGCACCCATGTCACCCCAGCCCCCAACTCCCGCACCAGACCCATGTCACCCCACCCCCCAACACCCCCCGGCACCCATGTCACCCCACCCCCCAACAACCCCCCGGCACCCATGTCACCCCAACCCCAACACCCGCACCCGACCTATGTCACCCAACCGCCAAACACCCGTACCCGACCCATGTCACCCCACCCTCAAACACCCCCCGGCACCCACGTCACCCCACCTCCAAACAATCGCACCTGACCCATGTCAGCCCACCCCCAAACACCCGCACCCGGCACTCATGTCACCCCACCCCAACACCCGCACCCGGCACTCATGTCACCCAACCCCCAAACACCCGTACCCATCCCATGTCACCACACCCTCAAACACCCCCCGGCACCCTCGTCACCCCACCCCCAAACAATCGCACCTGACCCATGTCACCCCACCCCCAAACACCCGCACCAGGCACTCATGTCACCCCACCCCCAACACCAGAACCCGACCCATGTCACTCGACCCCAAACACCCCCCCCCGGCGCCATTTCACCCAAACCCCAACAATCCCCCCGGCACCCATCTCACCCCACCACCCCCAACACCCGCACCCGAATTATGTCACCCCACCCCCAACACCACCCCGGCACCCCTGTCACCCTACCCCCAAACAACCCCCCGGGCACCCATGTCACCCCACCCCCCAACACCCGCACCCGACCCATGTCACCCCACCCTCAAAGACCCCCCGGCACCCACATCACCCCACCCCCAAACACCCGCACCCGACCCATGTCACCCCACCCCCTACACCCCCCCCCCGGCACCCATGTCACCCCAACCCCAACACCCGCACCCGAGCCATGTCACCCCAACCCCCAAACACCCGTACCCGACCCATGTCCACCCCACCCTCAAACACCCCCCGGCACCCACGTCACCCCACCTCCAAACAATCGCACCTGACCCATGTCACCCCACCCCAAACACCCGCACCCGGCACTCATGTCACCCCACCCCAAACACCCACACCCGGCACTCATGACACCCCACCCCCAACATCAGCACCCGAGCCATGTCACCCAACCCCCAAACACCCGTACCCATCCCATGTCACCCACCCTCAAACACCCCCCGGCACCCCACGTCACCCCACCCCCAAACAATCGCACCTGACCCATGTCACCCCACCCCCAAACACCCGCACCCGGCTCTCATGTCACCCCACCCCAACACCAGAACCCGACCCATGTCACTCGACCCCCAAACACCCCCCCGGCGCCCATTTCACCCCAAACCCCAACAACCCCCAGGCACCCATCTCACCCCACCCCCAACACCGCACCCGACTTATGTCACCCCGCCCCCAACACCACCCCCGCACCCCTGTCACCCTACCCCCAAACAACCCCCCGGGCACCCATGTCACCCCACCCCCCCAACAACCGCATCTGACCCATGTCACCCAACCCCCAAACACCCGTACCCGACCCATGTCACCCCACCCTCAAACACCCCCCGGCACCCACGTCACCCCACCCCCAAACACCTGCACCCGACCCCTGTCACCCCACCTCCCAATACCCGCACCCGACCCATGTCACCCCCACCCCCTACACTCAGCTCCAGGCACCCATGTCACAACACCCCCAAACACCCCCCCGGCACCCATGTGTCCCCAACCCCAACACCCGCACGCGACCCATGTCACCCCACTCTCAACACCCGCAACCGGCATTCATGTCACCCCACCCCCAACACCCCGCACGGGACCCATTTCACCCCACCCCCCAACAACCCCCCCGGCACCCATCTCAAGCCACACCCCAACACCCGCACCCGACCCATGTCACCCCCACCCCCCAAC